>NC_067245.2:59991935-64991935 GCF_019359855.2 Lolium perenne
TAAAAATTAAGCCCTAGGATATCGAGGGTTGCTACCGCCATTGATGCCTCTCGTCGTCGTCCTGGATGGTGATGAGCACGGGAGGTGCCCACCGACATGGCCACTACAAGGCACCCTGTGTGGGCGTAGCCGTCGGTGCCGAAGGGGGTCCTTGTTGGCTGGCGCTGATGCATGCGATGTTGCCGTGGGAGGAGGCGGTGGCGCGGGCGGGTGGTTCCGCACAAGGGTCACCAGAGGGGTGACTGACCTACCCTGGCTAGCGCAGACTCGCGCAGTTGGACGACGAGGCCATTCCAGTGCACAAGTTCCTCCAACTCACTCCTCCTCCTCGGTGAGGTTCGCCGACTGCACCTTTGGGTTGCCCCGCCGCCGCCGTTGTCATCGCCTCCCTCATCATTATCCCCTCCCTCGTCGTCGAAGGGGCCGTGGACGTACTCGCGGGCGAAGAAGCCGACGTCGCCGAGGTAGCCCGGTCGCTGGCTTGGGTTGAACTCCTAGGACTTGAACGTGTCCTAGTTCGCCGAGTCCAACGCGTAGGCTGGATCATCCCACAGATCGGACGAGACGATAAAACCGATGGCAACGGATCTCATCGCGTGCCCTTCACGAAGGGCGGGAGGGAACGCCACCCTCGGTAGAGTTAAGGAGCCAGCCCGACATCGGGTGCTTCTTCCTGCCGCTTGAAGAACCCGCCTCGTGGTCGTTCTTCGAGCGCCGGAAGAGCCACCATTTTCCCATGGCGGTGGCGCTGGCGTTGGCAGTGCCGATGGAGGACATTGGACCATGGGGGAGAGGGCAATGGCGTGGAAACGAGTGGACACGGCCCGGGCTCCTTAAATGGCCTGGCACTGAGCACCGGCCTCGCCATCACTGGCGCGCGGAAGACGAAGCGCGCCATTAGCAAGACGCAGAAATCCGCAGCAACACCGCCCTGCCAGTACTAACGCGCAGAAGGCGAAGCGTGGTCGCTGGCAAGCGGGCCCAAGGGATAGCGGCGCGGACGGTCTGACTGTGGCATGTCCGCAGCGACGTATTTGCGATCTAAATTTGGGCAACAAATACTTCTTGTTGGACAGCTCGATCAGTTTGCGTCCAGTTATTGCGCTAGTGACAGACCCTAATTTTGATCACGCCAACGCAAACGGTCGCTGAAGATGCCTTTATTCCTGTATGATCCCACGCATCAAGAATTAGCAATTGCGGGATTTGGTTTTGTCACTCCTGCAAGCCCTACCGTGTTCATTTTTTTTAGGGAAGCACTATTGTGTTCTAATTCGTAGGTTTTTATCTAATATAAGAAAAATAAATATATCTACAAACCCGAATATGACACATACCCCGGTAAAAAAAAAAATATGACACATAAAAGTGTCAAAACTTGGATGTATCAAGATGTTAGATAGAAGTGTCAAAACTGGATGTATTACAATGTTTACTGCGCAAGAGAAGCCATTGGAAATGCTACAGAAAATGTAAGATCTACATTCTTCATGGCGTACATATCTTGCAAAATAATATTTCTACAGGTGCCATTACGGCATTGCCAATACAGTCTTCTGACATAATCTGAGCCAACATTTCGGAAATTCAATTCGGCTCCCGGGTGCGTATGCTCCCTCTACCAAAAAAAAACATATTTCGAAATGTCAAAAAATTTGGATAAAAAATTCTACATGTACATCTCCATAATGTATGTGCATTCGCTAAGTTTCACGAAAAACCAATATTTTTTGTGATCTATGTAAAAAGGAGAAACTTTATCTTGTGAAAAGCATTATTTTTAGCACTGAATTTTATCTTTTTTACACACCTCACATGATAAGTCGATTTTTTATGAAACGACTTTCTGAGCGCGTAGCACGTGAAGATGTACGTACAATATTTTTGTTTCAATTTATTGAAATTTAAAATGTACATAAGATGCATTTCAAAATATAGGGAGCATACGCACCCATGTTCCAAAACACCACTCCCCCAACATTTGTGATATAAAAAGGTTCTTCTGTAGCTCTGTGGCAGTGTGGCCTATAACTACTTACAATTGGTGTGGTTACAAGGGATTTTAGCCGTGCATAATAATTTTCTTTAATTTGTATTTGCTAGCAAAATAGATATAGACAAGGAAATTTACAAATGAGATGGCTGTAAGACACCAGTAGAAGTAGTCAAGATGTCCTTCGTTCAGATCATCAGGTATCCATCCAGGGCTATGCCATGCCCTTGTCACCCCTGCAACAAGGGTGATCATAGCTGAGCTCAAGTAGTTGCCCACAGCTACGGTGAGCAACGCCAACGCTGTCAGCATGCTCTTCATGGAGTCCGGCGCCTGACCGTGGAAGAACTCCAGTTGAGTGATGACGGCAAAGCATTCTGCCCCAGCGATAACAAAGTACTGTGGGAGCTGCCACACGATGCTTAATTGCTCGCCATGCTGGACACTCTGTAGCCTCTTTTTTTCTAGAAGGGCAGCCATTGCCATCGCAAAGATCATCAGGAAACGACCTATTCCGATCCTCTGCAACTGTGTTAGCTCCACTCCGCTTGCGAAGCATGTCCTGGTTGCTGGTACAATGACTCTGTTCACAAGAAGAACCCAAAGCACCACGCAAATCACTTCAAAGGAATACAAGGAAGCTGGTGGAATGGAAAGCGAGCCAATCTTGGTGTTCATCACAATTCCTTGCTGAATGAACGTAGTGTGCATTTGTGATATTGCAGCACCAAATAATACTCCAGTTGCCCATATTGGAAGCAAGCGCATTAGTATTTTTAATTCCTCAACCTGAGTTATAGTACAGATCCTCCATGAATTTTGACTACTGCGGTTGTCCAAGCGCAGATCAGAAATAACAGCCGCCTTATCTAAGAACCTGAGAAAGATATGTGAACAATCATACCAACTTCACAAAAACATAAGATAGCAAGGGAACAGCGGTAAATCATGCTGCACTCTGGTAAAATAATCTCCACTGCATAAATGTTTCTGGTTTAGCAATGTAGTTACTTTTATTTCAAAGATCTACACAATATATGTATTGATAGTCGATGAGTTATTGTGTGGACTTCTATTTCAGACATCATCTACACGACAGGAACCCAGAAATAAGAGAAAAAATAAGATAAAATGGTACAGATAAGTAAAATGTGCAGCCAGTAGATATGGCTTCTTTTTATGCCATGATCTACTCTAACTCTTACGGACTTCCCTATAACGGTCCTCTAATCGCCACCACGTCGCACCCCAAGCCTGTGCCCGTTGCGCTGTCACCCTCCCTCCTCTCGCTCCTCCGCTGCCCACCAGGATCAGACTTCCGAGAAAACTCCCAACAAGTGTCACTGGACATCAGAGCCAAGATGCTCTTACTTAGATGTAGCTCATTACTTAAGTGTGTGACCTACCCCTTATCCTAAACAAGACAGCCTGCCCAAGCCAGGCACTCCAGTAATGAAATAGTTAGGTAAGTAATAGCTGCCTAAACATGGACATGATTACTTCGGTTGGAGCTAAAACATGGAAAGAAGAGGAAATATACCATATATATTGTAAAATTCTCAGGATAAGTAACACAAAACAGTCAGTGGAGTACCTGAAATCATCAGTGTGAGCTAATTTTGATTCACTGGTGTGTGCATTCTTGCTAGTGGCTTCATAAAGGAGAGAGCTATCAGCAGGGAGTGCTAAGTCCATGTTCTTACAAGCAGCAGCAATAACCTGGAAAATACTTTTCACTGGGGAACCACTGGGCTCACGCCGCCGAATTGTTGGTGTTCCAACCACAAAGCCTACCAAAGCGAGAGCTATACACGTGGTGGCAATGCCATAACCTAAAGCCCAGCTCACATTTTCCTGAATCCAAACTACAATGGTTCCTGAAGTTATCACACCAAAGATGACTGAGATATAGAACAAACTGAAGAAATTCCTCCTTTTTTGCATATCTACGCCATTCTCATTGTTGAATTGGTCAGCACCAAGTGGAAGCAATGCAGACCTTACTCCTCCACAACCAACAGCAGTTAGATACAAACCAGAGAAGAAAATCACATTTTGAGTTCCTTTTGATGACGGGCATGGGTTCAAGTTGCATAAGGCTGGAGCAGAAGGTATAAAAGCTCCGACTGTAATGAGTACCATGCCCTGCAAGATGCATCGACATTTGATCATAACCTTCTACCAATAAATATACATCGACCTAACAGTTAAAACATTCAAATTAATCTGCATATATAGGAAACAAGATTGAAGTGTAAATGAGATTAATGAGCTGAGAAGGAAAGTTCTGATCTTACAAGTAGGTACATTGTAAGGGAGATCAAGACAGTCTTGTAATTTCCCCAGTAAGCATCCGCCATGACAGCTCCAAGTATAGGTACAAAGAAGCTCGTACCATACCAAAGAGAAACAGTTGATGCACTTGAAGCAATGCCACCATGGAGAACTGAGCGGATATACACGACTAGGTTTGTAGCGACGCCATTGAAAGCCATGCTCTCCAGGCATTCAAATCCTGCAGTGTTAGTTAGTCAATTAGGTGTTTACCTATCCTAATAGATGGAAATATAACAACGAAATTAAACAATGTGTGTTTACTACTTACAAAACTTATTGGTGACTCTTAATTATGCCAACGGGCACAGAAGCACATAAATAAGAAAATATATCATCTATGAAGAGAATTAAACGATAATGGATTCCAAGAATACCTATCCTTATATACCAGAATCAGGAACAGAGCAGCAGCTAACCATTTAATTTGAGGTGCCGTCATGTTAAAGAATGCAAAAGAGGGTGGTCTCCATATATACACATGAGTTGGTTGCCAGTTGTCTCATGGTCTTGAGTGAAAAAAAAGATTGTGATTTTTAAAGGAGCAAACACTAGGCTTGATACAAAAAGGCTCACCGAGAATGATTGCAGGCGCTTTCCAGTCAGAACTTGTACATTTCAGCTCTGGCTGTTGGCATACTTCCAGTAGAGAGTGTGATTCTTCAGCATTATGGCTTGTTGCACCATCCTGATAGATAATAGGCCATGTATCAATATAAGCATTTTTGTTTGCGGAAATTTGACACTAGCATTGTTGTCGAGGAGTAAATCCACGCCAGCTTACAAATCCGACAGTCTAAAAGTCTAAATATGTTCTATGACCACATCCACAGTAGAAAGAAGGAAATGAAGGCTTGACATTACGTCATTACTTCAGGTAGGGTTATTTGTATGGACGTTTCCAGATCCCATGGCAGCAACAAAATTACAACTTTACAAGTGCTCATCACTTCAGCAGGATTCAGTAACCGGACTAGACCTGCACCGGCTGCCTCTCCACTCTCTAACAGAGAGACCAGCACCTATTCATGTTGCTGAGTGGGGAAAAAAGAAGAGCTCGGAATCGGTGAAGGGGATCTGGATGTTGGCCGTACCTTGACTAGGATGCCGGTGCGCAGGTCGTTCTCCTCCATGGTTTGCTCCCGCTGATCCGCACTGATCCCTCCCACCGGAATGAATCCGGGCCTGGTGCTCTGGAGGCTGGTAGCTAGAGGAAGACTACTAGTGGTAGAGGAGGCTGGCTATTGATGAAATGATGAGGACGCCGCGACTCGCCGGGAGGGAAACTCTGTCCCCGCGCGCTGACCAGGTCGATCCGGTAAACACTGTAGGGTGGGTGGGCGAGGGCGGCGTCGGGCAGCAGGCGACGGAGACGTGCCGAGCTCGATACATTCAACTACTGCCAAACATGGCATCCATGATTGCGGCCCGTTTGGAACCTACTTACTGTGGATTAGTGCCAAGAGTAGAATCAAACGTACATGTCCTTTCACCTAGCGTCTATTTTCTGCTCAACACAAATAAAAAGTACTAGCGTCTATTTCTGCTGATATACACCTTCTTTTTCTTCTGTGATATGATGGGTGCCTCGCTATTCACAGACCGACACGGAGGGAGTATCAAATTGTCTTTCGGTCAGTTTGCCCCGGTATGTGGACAGCCAACGGTCTACTTGTTTGCAGTCGCGAGCAGCCCCAACTAAGACTACAAACAAAAAACAATACTCAACTTAACTCGGCAAGTTCTGATTGAGTCCAGCCATAAAGTTGGCTCATACTCAGCTTATACGGCCTACGTGTTTGCAGTCGCGAGCAGCCCCAACTAAAACTACAAACAAAAAACAATACTCAACTTAGCTCGGCAAGTTCTGATTGAGTCCAGCCATAAAGTTGGCTCATACTCAGCTTATACGGCCTACGTGTTTGCAGTCGCGAGCAGCCCCAACTAAGACTACAAACAAAAAACAATACTCAACTTAGCTCGGCAAGTTCTGATTGAGTCCAGCCATAAAGTTGGCTCATACTCAGCTTATACCGACCTCGAGTTGATCTCGAGCTAGTTTCGAGCTAAAATTGACAAGAAAATTTTCCATATTTAAACGCAATTTTTAACTAGTAGAACACACAACGACATCAATACAAAATATTACTAAATATTATTTCAATCAAAATCAAGACAATAATGTCTACAATCAATCTTTGACCGGAAGACATACCTATTTAGAGGAGCAGTCCACGTACCATTAATAGCTAAAACTGTTCACCTAATTAACCTTCTTGATTTTGTTGCACATAGAAAAAGGAAAATATACGCTCACATCATTCAAGGTAACAAAGTATCCTATTTATTTGTATATTACAAAATCGTTAGATATAATTATATTATTTCGAGCTAACGAGCTGAAATCGAGCGAGATAGTGGTCGCTCAAGATCATCTCGTTTTTAGGTCGAGCAACGTAAGACGCTTAATTTGGCTCGATTCATTTTCTGGTCTATCTCGAGCCACTCGCGAGTCTAAAGCTTTTCTTCTAGCCCTAGCCCCAACGACGACCAGCACTTGTGTGTGTGTGGCGGCGGGGGGGGGGGGGGGGGGGCGGGGGGGGCGTTTTCCGCGCTGCAGCCTAAACAGTGGGTAATGACGACCGCTGCTGCTAACCAGACGTTAATGGCGGTGCCATAGTTTTCCACTTGCGTCCGCCATTTCCCACCGAGCCCTCTCGCTCGTGTGTGCCATTTCTCGCCCTCGCCGTCGTTTCCCACCACGTTCTCCCGTCTGGCCGCTCATTTTCCGCGCAGACCAATGAGCATATAAATCGTGGTCGTGAAGGACTCGGTCAGGCCAGATCACCATGGCCATGAATCGCCGCCATCCACCACTTGGGCCGAGAATGGCTCAAGGGAGTGTGGGGCAAACTTTGTCCGCGCCCGTGTATGGTTTGATGTGAGGAAGAGCCTGACACGTTTTGTTATTATCAAACCGGAGGAGGAGGCTCTGGTGATAATGCGAGTTAAATATGAGAAAGTCCCTCGCTACTGCTCGGTTTGTGGCCTCCTTGGTCACGTGAAGGAATAGTGTGGCTTTGGGAAGCATCATCCTAGTGATGGGATCTTCAATAAGTGGATCTTAGCTGATACGACATGAAACAAACCCTAGCTCTATGGGGATTCTAACTTTTAGGACGTGATTGGTTGCTCACATTGTTTTCCATTTGACCCGCTGGATTTCGCATGTGGAGAAACGGAGCTTGGGCTATGTTGTTCACTACATGTGGTTGCAAACAATGTTACTCGCTGCATGAGGGGAGAAGTAAAGGCCAGACTGATTGGTAGGTCACAAATCATGTTTCTCAGCTTCGTTGATGCAACACACAATGTTTGGCAGCTTGCACAAGTCCCGATACAGTGACCTTGCACACACGGTTGGTGAGGTTACCATCCACGAGTCCAGGGTTTAGGGTATTACAAGCGATCACACAAGCTTATGACCGCATCACATACATGATCCAAATCACAAGGATGACGATGATCAAGTTCTTCAGACTGATGCCTTCACCGTGCCATGCGATCTTTGGTGGAGCTTCCTGAACCTCGACCTGCGGAGGCACATAGTAGCCTGACTATTGCGATAAGAACTGGGAGTAAGCTTCTTCTGCCTCCTCCCTAGTCTTGTACCCATTGTGGAGGTTGTTCTCGTATTCCATCACAAGAGCCCCAACCTCCTTCCACAAATTGTACACTCCTGGCACTCGCCCATAGTAGACCACATACCAGTTGCACTTCTACCAAGACAGAGCATAATAAATACATAAAGGAACATACCATTGCAAGATAAGTGCAAAACATAATCTAAGCAACATAAGCATGCATGATCATATAGGCAAAAGTATCACAGAATTTCAATCTACCAGCTAGCGTGATCTTACTAACTATCACACTAGCTACTATGGTGTTATCCTACCACGACATCAAAAGAGGGTTTAATCATACCACCCGGAGAACCGAAAGTTCAGTATCATGTGAGGGGTTAATGTATACGACCTCACATAATTTACATGGCCTGGCATAATTGTTTATCAAGTCCTAGCTACACTTCAAAATGTACAACCAACATCGTCATCATCTTCATCATGCATGCATCACCACCACCCCAACACAAGGGAGCACTAGCCGTAGTAGTGCTTTCCCAGGAAGGTCCTGAGCCAGAGCTCCATGTGGTCCTCGGCCATCTAGACAAACTCATTTCCCTGAGCCCTATTATCGAAGAGGTGGCTTAGAGCCACCATCTTCTCCTTTGCGCTGAAGGTAGGTGAGGTATCCATGATGGCGGAGTACAGGGCAGGGTGGACGTTGGGAGGGGCCATTGGTGATGGCCTCCACCGCCGCTTTGACAACTTCTGTGATGAAGGTCAGGTGGACAACATCCTCCTCAGCGAAGACATACCACTTTCTCTTCCTAGCTGCGTCAGCATAAGCTGCACTTCCTGGACAAGGAGCAGCACTAGCGCCAACACCAGGAGAGGAAGGCTGGTCGCCGTCGTCAAGCACAACGGTATCAGAGTCCTGAGTGTTAGGGTTATGTACTCCAGGTGTTCCCAGAGGCTCATTGGAGCCCATGGCATAATTGTCGGTGGCTAGGCCAAAGGCAAAGATCTAATGCAGCTGCGAGTAGTTGGTGAACGGATCGTAGCGAACAAGAGGGGGTGAATGGGTGCTACGCAATTTTTAGCCTTTTTCAATTTTTAGTGCAACATAAGTAAAGGTGATAGCTTTGATGCTAGAGATGATCCTAGTATGATCCTAGAGTAGTGCAACAAGCAAAGGAACCAAACAACAATAATAAAGATGAGGAGCGGGACAACCGGAGGGCGCGAAGACGAGGCGAGGATTTGTTTCCCGCAGTTCCTCCCACAAAAGGGAGTACATCTGCGTTGAGGAGGTGCTAGCCTCACAGAAGAGGCTAGACGGCCACACCACGAAGGAAGGCCTCACCTTCTTCCTCAAGAGAGCTCCACAAAGGGGCTCCCCCTTCTCCACTAAGGCACCGGTCGAGGCGGTGGTTCCTTCACAAGGTTGGGGCGATCTCCACAACACTAGGAGGCTCCCAACACCCTATGGGGCTAGCACAACTCCAAGCTAGCCTCCATACGAGCACTTCATCCAAGATTCCACCATAGGAACCCTACCACCAAGATGCACTAAGGACTAGCATGAATTGGTGAGAACTTTCTTGGTAGATCGATAGATCGGGGCCTCCTCCACCACTCCTCAAAGTATGGGCAAGATTGGTTGGGTAGGTGGGGAGATTGTAACAACCCAAAAATTTCAAAACAAACAAAATGAACTTCCCTTGTTCCAAATTTTGGAACCAACAAAAACTTTTATTAAAATAAGATTGATACAATTAGACCTTGTTTAAATCTTGTGTTTTGCTATGATGAGTGTGATTATGCTTTTGTGCTAAACCCTAAAACCCTAAAGTGATCAAGTGAAGATCACCAACCCAATAAGATAAAGGAGAAAGAATAAACCCTAATCTTCTCCAAAAAAATCATTTGGATCTATTTTGAGAAACCCAAAATAAAATAAAAGACATATGGTGGCATATGGCCCAAATAGGTAAATCTTAAACCCTACCTTTATTCTTTATGCTCAATGGTGGTGAACCATTGTGAACCTCACAAAACCCTAAACCTCACCTCTCTTTTCACCACCCTAGTTATAATGAAATAAAAAGAAGTTAAATAAGAAAGAGGTATATGTGCCTATGGCTATTTTTATAAAACTTTACCCTAAGCCTTTCTACTTTGCTTAGAGGTTTGGAAAATCTTCATATACCTTACCTAGCACTTACCAAACCAAATCCAAGTGTTTTCCCAAGAAAATAAAAAGAAACTAAAAATGCCATAGAGGCATATGAGAGTAAAATAGCAAATTTGTGAATTTAAGATTCTTGACCCGAGGACTTGTTGTGAATGGTTGGATCACTCCGATATACCATTTCAACACTTAACAACCTCAATTGGGCCAAGAACACTCAAAATCAAAAATCAAATGCCACATATGCATAGAGGCATATGTGACACCTAGCCATTTTTCCCCAAATCTTGACCTATGCACTTCTACCTTGACCAAATGGTGTGAGACCATCTCCAAACCTATTATAACCCTAAATTGACCCTAACCCCTATCCAAGTGAAGCAAGGGGAACAATTTACAAAAATAATAAAACTTAACACATCACCTCTTATGTGTTATGGCCAATTTTGCAAATCTTTGATCAAGACTTTTGAAATGGATTCAATGGTTTGAAAATGTTTCTAAACTAATAAGAATCACATTAGAGTCAACCAAAGTCAAAACAAAGGGAGGGAAATCAAATAGTGAGAAAATCCCCAAAATTCACTCACATACACTTAGCCCAATTTGCAAATCTTCAACCAAGGCCACCATGGCTTGATCTCTTGCTTGTAGAATACTTATATATGATAAACAAACACAATTGCATCAAAGAAGCAAGAATCAAATCAAAGGAATTCTCAAATCCAAGTCACATATGATAATGGTCATATGTCACTTTTATATTTTCTTCCCCACTTTGCACCCCTGGTTTTGAATTTTCTTCAACCAAACTTGGTCAACTCTGACCATATCATCCAAGACCATGTCAAGGTCAACAACTTCCATGTTGACCACCATATCTCATGTTGACTAGGTTGACCAGAATAGAGGAGACAAGTGATGACATTGGAATAAAGAGAAGATCATCTCACTTTTGCCTTTTTGCAATTCTTTTCCAAATGGACCACCACCACCACCATTCCCTCTCTATGAATATATGTTTGAGACCCACCAAAGGAATTTCAAAATTTTGAAAACTTTTCTCTTTCGGCCATTTTTACAAACACCTTGTGGGCAGCACCCAATTTGATGCCCATGCTGAGTTTTTGGTTGGACTTGGTCCAACCCTGGCCCTCCCCTCGCCGCTTCGTAACACCACTACCTCTCTGGACACCATCCAAGCCACTTGCCTGCCCTTGCCTTGGTCACCATGACCAAAAACCCAACCATGCCGGCCTCTTGTCACCTCACCATGCTCACCCCTCTCCTCTCCCATCCAGGCCACCTCAACATGTCACCTAGCTTCCCCTGACCCTCCTGATGTTGACCCTGCACGCCCTTGACCGAGATGACGTCGGCATTGACCGGCCCGAGCCGTGCCCAGACGCGCCCAGAGACGCTCACGCGCGCCAGGACGCGCACGATGGCAACCCTGGACGCGACGGAACGCCGCTGTGCCCCATCGCCTCACGCCTCCCCTCACTCTGCCCATGCACCCGTCGCCTCGCCACGGTACCCTCTACCTCCCAGACAACCCCATTGGCTCGCCAGAGCCTGTCACCGTCGCCAAGGACGACGACCATCCGCCACGGACGCCGTGGTGCGAAGACGATGACGAGCGCCATCGGCCCTCGTTTTCACCACCATCACGCTCGCAGCCCCGCCATGACGTCGCTCGCACGAGAGCATCATCGCCGCACTTCGCGACCCCTTACCGTCGTCACCATGACCGACCGAACCATGCCGCGCTGCCCTCCCTCGCCCGCTATAAAAGCCGACGCTCCCCGGACGATTTCTGCACACCATCGAGTTCTCCTCTCCCTCCTGAACCTCCTCGACCTCTTCCCCTCTCCGATTACACCCCACCTCGCCGGAATTTGGACGGAGTCCGCCGCCACGGAAGCTCGGCGCCGCCGTTGAATTCCTCCACCCCAAGCTCGCCGCGACCACCCTCTCGCCTCCTCGTCCTCGACAACGTCGCCGCGAACCCTCGCTGCGCCTCGCCGGAGCTCCGGTAAGCCGCCAGCACCAAACCCTCGCCGTGCCTGTGCCGCCGCTCGTCGACGTCGACGACGACCCTGCGTCGTTAGATCCTCTTTTAATCCTACGGTCCACAACACAGCTTACCGCTTCGGCGTTTTAAAAACGCCCTGACAGTGGACCCCACTGTCAGGCGGCCCGCCCGCATCGCCAGTGAAGCTGGGCCGGCCCATTTAGTTTCCCGCCCCCGTTTGAATTCAAACTAGTTTATTTCTTTTTTTATTTATTTTGCAATCTGATGCTGGCTTCAAAATTTAATAGATAAAAATCTACTGAGCCAAATTCAACAAATTTTATATATTTGGAAAGCTCATCAAAAACTCTATCCAATGCCACTGGATTCAAACCTAGATATGTTGTAGAATTAAAGTGAGAAAATAAACAAGGCAGGTACTTTTCTGCTTTAAAATAATTATTAAAAATCAACCCTTTTGAATTTTGAAGTGATTCCACCTCTCAAAATTCACATTTCAAATACTCTAATTGATTATGTAAAAATATGATATGGGTACTGTATATGATCATGGGTTAGAATCAAATAATGGCTATGTAGCCATTACTAGCCCATTTAAAATTTTCCAAATTTAAGATTTTAAATCTATGAGGTGTAGCACCTCATTTAAATCATCTTCTCAAGTTGTAAGAAGTAGTGTGATAACCTTGGTTGCTTGGCCTCACCTTTGTTCACTTAATATTAAATATTGCCATAGTAGCTTTAAAATTGTTCCAACAATTTATTAAATCTTATGGGAGTTTTTCTCTCATTTAAATCTTGTCTTGAACCATTCAAAATGAGGTTGAGACTCTGCTCATTTAGGTCTCATATGAATTGTTGAGGATATTAAATCTTTACCATGTTAGGATTAAAAGGTATGAGGTGTTCACCTCATTTAAATCATTCTCTCCAATGATAAGTATGAAGAGGTTGACTTTGGTCAACCTAGTTCATATATTGTTCATGAGAGAAATTAAATCTTAATAAGATAATGAGAGGAAATTATTTCTCTAAGTAATTAAAAGTAACACCTCATTTAGTATGAGAGGAAATTATTTTCTTAAATAAGAAAACAACACATTTACCCACTTAATAGTAATGAGTGATGCTAGTTTACTTGTGTAAATTATATGAAGTGTTTCACTTCATTTAAATCTTGTCCCAAGTATTTTCATATGAAGTTTGAACCCCTGGTCAAATACTCTCACATGAAATACTTGGAGTTTTTAAATCATAATAGGCCTTATTAAATGGTATGAGGTATCCCTACCTCATTTAAATCATTTTCTCAAATGATGATGATGAATGGTTGACTTAGGTCAACATAAATTCATGTGTGATGGTTTGAGAAATTAAATCTTAAGAAGATTCAATGAGAGGAAATTATTCCTCAAGAACTATATGGAAACTATCATTTACATATAAAATGAGAGGAAATTATTCTTCCCCAAAGCAATACCACCAATGCACCAAATTGTATTAATTGTGTGCATAGAATAGTTTGTGTGAATATATGTGATGTTTGGAATAGCCAATGAATTGTTTGGTGATTGTATCCTCGTATTCGTATTTTAGACGCTAGTACCGAGGAGTATCAAGAGAAGGAGGAAGTCTACTTTCAAGGAGAAGAAGACCGCTTTGATCAATACACCAACCAAGGCAAGCTAGTATTCTTGCATGCTTTTACCAATGCAAGCTACCACCATTTGCAAGCTATTTTATTGCAAGCTAATCTTCTTGCAAGATAATACCTTTGCAAGTGCAAAGCTCTACAAGAGCAAGGCACCACTACCTTTTGGCTTTATGCTTAATGATCCTACTTCACAGCTTTTACTCTTACAAGCTTTTGTTTTTGATTATTTATAACTTGCTTTTATAGTTAACTTTGGTCTAGAGATAGAATACTACAAGAGTATCAAAGTTAGCCTAGAGCAATCAAAGCTAGTTAGCACCCCTCATGACTAGTTGCTAGTGCTAAATGAATAAAATTGACTACTCTAGATGGGAACTTGTGAATTGAAATGACTTTGAAAACCTTGGAATGCTGAGGCATTCTATTGAAAGATTTTGAAGGTGAATATGACTGGTGAATGACTTGGTGAATTTTACCAAAACTGATGGTTGGGGTTGGATGCGATACCATTCCAATTTTGCAAGTACCCCCACAATACCTGATATGGGTAGGGCTTAACTAGAAGTTTATGTATCTTAGTATGGGTTCCCTCTAAACAAGCGTCATCGGGGTTATGCTGGAGGCTGCCTCTACAAAAGTGAAGTGATATGAAATGACGTGAAATGAGGTGAATGTCCGGCCCAAACCCTGTGCAGTTCCTCAGCCGACGCTTTGTCTTCACCGGGAGGCCAAGCTCATGGGGAGAGATGCCTATACTAGGATATGTAAGTGAAAGGTTATGGTTGGTAGTCCGCACACGGAGTGTGGTAAATCAGTACGCTTAACCCTGACGGATTATTGCAAATGTTGTGGCACAAGTGTACGACCTCTGCAGAGTGTAGATCTATTCGAATAGCCGCGTCCACGGTTATGGACGGTTGGAAAGGCCATACTGTTCCGTCATCAGACCATTTTCAAAAAATGTGACATGTGAAGGGTGACTTGTGATTTTCAAATTGAAAGGTGACTTTGACTTTGAATCACAACTGAGTTGTGGGAATGACACTAATGTTCCCACTTGAGTTAGTCGAGCTAATGAAGGTTTTTGATTATTAAGGTGTTTACGAAATAAAACTGGCTTTATGCAAATGAAACTAGAGCTTAGAACCCCTTACTACAGTTGATAGTACTTACATTAGTATTAGTTTGCGAGTACTTTAAAGTACTCATGGCTTTGTCCCTGGCTATTCAAATGGCCAGACTATGAAGAGGAGTATCAGAACCCGGAAGAAGGACAGCAGGACGTCTACGACAACTGGGATCACTCCTGACGTCAACAGTTGCCTGTGGAATAGATGGACTGCTACTACGCTACTTCGCTTCCGCTATGTGTTTTGTAATTGATCAATAGATCAACTAGTATTGTAATAAGACTGGATCATGTGATCCCTTGTTGTAAGACAATTATGCGTTGTAATGAATGATGTGTTGTGATATTAATCTATTATGTCTCGCAAAAACAATATTCCTGGGATTGCGATGAATGGCATAATAGGCACCTGGACTTAAAAATCCGGGTGTTGACAAGTTGGTATCAGAGCCATTGTTGACCTTAGGAGACCCTAGTTAGAATGGACGTTCTGTAAAACTTAGTTTCAACACCAAAGAAGTGAATATTTGTGAAAAACTTATTCTCACCCTTAACCTTGAAATCTTTTTCAAAATGAGAAATTCATGCTCTACTTTTTCCTTGTAGCACTATCTAAAAAATTTGCACACTTGACTACTTCTTTAAACTTACTTATCCTACTTGCTCACAGATGAAGTACCAATGGGAGTCCTATAAGCTTGGATCCGGAGACGACAAAAATTTCGAAAAGGAGTTGAAACAACTAGTGGACTATCTAGGACACCCGTATCCCGAGTTCTTCGGAATACCCCTCAAGGCTCAGTCAGGAGAACCACCTCAGTGGGACGTTTCTACTGATCTCCGAAGGAAGCTTGATGCCCCGGTATGGGAAACCATATGGTTTTCTGTAACGGGAAACACTTGGAAGGAAGGACTAGACAAAGCTATGCAAGAAGCAATTTCCCGTCTGTGTGGACAAAATGAGGACAAAATCAAGAACACTCGCTTCATCTACTACCCAAGACATGACTCCTTGGGAAGACCGATGACCATGCCCCCACCACAACCCAAGATGAACCCCTATGAAGCACCTCAGGACTTCAGGTAGTACAAAACCCGCAGAGATTTGGACAACGCCCTCGCCTCTCGCCAAGCATCTCACCCGTGAAGAAGAAGAATCCACTCGGAAGAGTAGTATCATTTAAGCACTTAAGTAGGTGTGAGTTGTATCAGGATCCCCCTTGTATCGTAGAACGATGAATGGTTCTTCAAACCAACGGTGTGTTAGCTTTGTAATGTATGATGCTTGGTATGAATGAAAAAGTGTTGTTGGTTTTTACCCCCGCAACACTACTCGAAATTTCAATTTATGAACTTTTAAAAAATTAAACAAAACAAACCATAGAAATTTCCCTCTTATCTTATCATCTACTTCAATGTTCAGATGGCCCCTCCCAATCGCACCAACGACGCGATGATGCAACTGCTGCAGACAATGATGGCAGACCGAGAAGTCGAAAGAGCTGAACGCCAAGCCAACCTTGCAGCACTGCAACAGATAGCTCAGAACAATCAAGGCCATCATGATCACCCAGGATCAAAGCTAAAGAACTTCCAGAACACCAACCCTCCGGTATTCAGCAAGACTGAAGAGCCCCTCGATGCTGATGACTGGCTCCAGACCATGGAGAACAACCTCGAAGTTGCGCAAGTTGAAGCCGCAGAGAAAGTGCTGTTTGCCACCCATTATCTGGCAGGACCAGCCAGAGCTTGGTGGACCAGCACCCGTGCCATGAATGCAGGACAAATGATGACTTGGGAAGACTTCAAGCTGAAGTTTAGCAAATACCATGTGCCCCAGGGACTGATCAAGAAGATGAGAGATGAGTTCCGTGAACTCAAACAAGGAAGAATGTCCGTGGTGGAATACCGCGACAGGTTTCTCACTCTGTCAAGGTACGCCCCGGATGAGACCGACACCAATGAGAAGAGAAAGGAAAGATTTCTGAACGGACTACACGACGAGATGCAGACTGTGTTAGTGAACATTCCGTTCGCTGACTTAGAAGCCCTCGTGGACTCAGCCATTCAGATGGAAGGAAAGCTGCATCAGGCCAACGAGAACCGCAAGAGAAGAATGATGAACCAGAATGGACCCCACCATACTCAGAAGTACCAAAATAACTCCTCTGGAGGATTCACCCCAAGATACAACAAGCCCCCTGCCCAGAATTATCGCCCCAACTACACCAACAACAACGGAGGACCCCCGAAGCCCGGAGGGAACAACAACAACAACAACAACAACAACAACCGCCCCAACAACAACCACCCCAATGGTAACAACAACAACCCCAATAATGCCCCGAGGACTGGAAGCAATGCTACCCCCGTCAACCCCAAAGACAAGTCCACCGTCAACTGCTATGAATGTGGAGTTGTGGGTCACTTCTCCAAGGAGTGCCCCAAGAAGCTTGCCAGGATTGCCGCCAATACCGCAGCACCTGTTCAGCAACAGCGCCGCTTTGCCGGAAGAAAGAATCAGAACAACAACAACGGCCGTCTCTACCACCCGATCGCCATCGAAGCTCGTGAAGCACCCTGAGACCATGCCAAGTATGTCCTCCTGTTAATCAAAATACTCACTCTCTCTTAGGAACCTAACTTTTCTTAAAATCTCGGGACGAGATTTGTTTAAGGGGGAAGGGTTTGTAACAACCCAAAAATTTCAAAACAAACAAAATGAACTTCCCTTGTTCCAAATTTTGGAACCAACAAAAACTTTTATTAAAATAAGATTGATACAATTAGACCTTGTTTAAATCTTGTGTTTTGCTATGATGAGTGTGATTATGCTTTTGTGCTAAACCCTAAAACCCTAAAGTGATCAAGTGAAGATCACCAACCCAATAAGATAAAGGAGAAAGAATAAACCCTAATCTTCTCCAAAAAAATCATTTGGATCTATTTTGAGAAACCCAAAATAAAATAAAAGACATATGGTGGCATATGGCCCAAATAGGTAAATCTTAAACCCTACCTTTATTCTTTATGCTCAATGGTGGTGAACCATTGTGAACCTCACAAAACCCTAAACCTCACCTCTCTTTTCACCACCCTAGTTATAATGAAATAAAAAGAAGTTAAATAAGAAAGAGGTATATGTGCCTATGGCTATTTTTATAAAACTTTACCCTAAGCCTTTCTACTTTGCTTAGAGGTTTGGAAAATCTTCATATACCTTACCTAGCACTTACCAAACCAAATCCAAGTGTTTTCCCAAGAAAATAAAAAGAAACTAAAAATGCCATAGAGGCATATGAGAGTAAAATAGCAAATTTGTGAATTTAAGATTCTTGACCCGAGGACTTGTTGTGAATGGTTGGATCACTCCGATATACCATTTCAACACTTAACAACCTCAATTGGGCCAAGAACACTCAAAATCAAAAATCAAATGCCACATATGCATAGAGGCATATGTGACACCTAGCCATTTTTCCCCAAATCTTGACCTATGCACTTCTACCTTGACCAAATGGTGTGAGACCATCTCCAAACCTATTATAACCCTAAATTGACCCTAACCCCTATCCAAGTGAAGCAAGGGGAACAATTTACAAAAATAATAAAACTTAACACATCACCTCTTATGTGTTATGGCCAATTTTGCAAATCTTTGATCAAGACTTTTGAAATGGATTCAATGGTTTGAAAATGTTTCTAAACTAATAAGAATCACATTAGAGTCAACCAAAGTCAAAACAAAGGGAGGGAAATCAAATAGTGAGAAAATCCCCAAAATTCACTCACATACACTTAGCCCAATTTGCAAATCTTCAACCAAGGCCACCATGGCTTGATCTCTTGCTTGTAGAATACTTATATATGATAAACAAACACAATTGCATCAAAGAAGCAAGAATCAAATCAAAGGAATTCTCAAATCCAAGTCACATATGATAATGGTCATATGTCACTTTTATATTTTCTTCCCCACTTTGCACCCCTGGTTTTGAATTTTCTTCAACCAAACTTGGTCAACTCTGACCATATCATCCAAGACCATGTCAAGGTCAACAACTTCCATGTTGACCACCATATCTCATGTTGACTAGGTTGACCAGAATAGAGGAGACAAGTGATGACATTGGAATAAAGAGAAGATCATCTCACTTTTGCCTTTTTGCAATTCTTTTCCAAATGGACCACCACCACCACCATTCCCTCTCTATGAATATATGTTTGAGACCCACCAAAGGAATTTCAAAATTTTGAAAACTTTTCTCTTTTGGCCATTTTTACAAACACCTTGTGGGCAGCACCCAATTTGATGCCCATGCTGAGTTTTTGGTTGGACTTGGTCCAACCCTGGCCCTCCTCTGCTGCTCTGTAACACCACTACCTCTCTGGACACCATCCAAGCCACTTGCCTGCCCTTGCCTTGGTCACCATGACCAAAAACCCAACCATGCCGGCCTCTTGTCACCTCACCATGCTCACCCCTCTCCTCTCCCATCCAGGCCACCTCAACATGTCACCTAGCTTCCCCTGACCCTCCTGATGTTGACCCTGCACGCCCTTGACCGAGATGACGTCGGCATTGACCGGCCCGAGCCGTGCCCAGACGCGCCCAGAGACGCTCACGCGCGCCAGGACGCGCACGATGGCAACCCTGGACGCGACGGAACGCCGCTGTGCCCCATCGCCTCACGCCTCCCCTCACTCTGCCCATGCACCCGTCGCCTCGCCACGGTACCCTCTACCTCCCAGACAACCCCATTGGCTCGCCAGAGCCCTGTCACCGTCGCCAAGGACGACGACCATCCGCCACGGACGCCAGGGTGTGAAGACGATGACGAGCGCCATCGGCCCTCGTTTTCACCACCATCACGCTCTGCAGCTCCGCCATGACGTCGCCTGCACGAGAGCATCATCGCCAGTACCCCTGCGACCCCTTACCGTCGTCACCATGACCGACCGAACCATGCCGCGCTGCCCTCCCTCGCCCGCTATAAAAGCCGACGCTCCCCGGACGATTTCTGCACACCATCGAGTTCTCCTCTCCCTCCTGAACCTCCTCGACCTCTTCCCCTCTCCGATTACACCCCACCTCGCCGGAATTTGGACGGAGTCCGCCGCCACGGAAGCTCAGCGCCGCCGTTGAATTCCTCCACCCCAAGCTCTGCCGCGACCACCCTCTGCCTCCTCGTCCTCGACAACGTCGCCGCGAACCCTCGCTGCGCCTCGCCGGAGCTCCGGTAAGCCGCCAGCACCAAACCCTCGCCGTGCCTGTGCCGCCGCTCGTCGACGTCGACGACGACCCTGCGTCGTTAGATCCTCTTTTAATCCTACGGTCCACAACACAGCTTACCGCTTCGGCGTTTTAAAAACGCCCTGACAGTGGACCCCACTGTCAGGCGGCCCGCCCGCATCGCCAGTGAAGCTGGGCCGGCCCATTTAGTTTCCCGCCCCCGTTTGAATTCAAACTAGTTTATTTCTTTTTTTATTTATTTTGCAATCTGATGCTGGCTTCAAAATTTAATAGATAAAAATCTACTGAGCCAAATTCAACAAATTTTATATATTTGGAAAGCTCATCAAAAACTCTATCCAATGCCACTGGATTCAAACCTAGATATGTTGTAGAATTAAAGTGAGAAAATAAACAAGGCAGGTACTTTTCTGCTTTAAAATAATTATTAAAAATCAACCCTTTTGAATTTTGAAGTGATTCCACCTCTCAAAATTCACATTTCAAATACTCTAATTGATTATGTAAAAATATGATATGGGTACTGTATATGATCATGGGTTAGAATCAAATAATGGCTATGTAGCCATTACTAGCCCATTTAAAATTTTCCAAATTTAAGATTTTAAATCTATGAGGTGTAGCACCTCATTTAAATCATCTTCTCAAGTTGTAAGAAGTAGTGTGATAACCTTGGTTGCTTGGCCTCACCTTTGTTCACTTAATATTAAATATTGCCATAGTAGCTTTAAAATTGTTCCAACAATTTATTAAATCTTATGGGAGTTTTTCTCTCATTTAAATCTTGTCTTGAACCATTCAAAATGAGGTTGAGACTCTGCTCATTTAGGTCTCATATGAATTGTTGAGGATATTAAATCTTTACCATGTTAGGATTAAAAGGTATGAGGTGTTCACCTCATTTAAATCATTCTCTCCAATGATAAGTATGAAGAGGTTGACTTTGGTCAACCTAGTTCATATATTGTTCATGAGAGAAATTAAATCTTAATAAGATAATGAGAGGAAATTATTTCTCTAAGTAATTAAAAGTAACACCTCATTTAGTATGAGAGGAAATTATTTTCTTAAATAAGAAAACAACACATTTACCCACTTAATAGTAATGAGTGATGCTAGTTTACTTGTGTAAATTATATGAAGTGTTTCACTTCATTTAAATCTTGTCCCAAGTATTTTCATATGAAGTTTGAACCCCTGGTCAAATACTCTCACATGAAATACTTGGAGTTTTTAAATCATAATAGGCCTTATTAAATGGTATGAGGTATCCCTACCTCATTTAAATCATTTTCTCAAATGATGATGATGAATGGTTGACTTAGGTCAACATAAATTCATGTGTGATGGTTTGAGAAATTAAATCTTAAGAAGATTCAATGAGAGGAAATTATTCCTCAAGAACTATATGGAAACTATCATTTACATATAAAATGAGAGGAAATTATTCTTCCCCAAAGCAATACCACCAATGCACCAAATTGTATTAATTGTGTGCATAGAATAGTTTGTGTGAATATATGTGATGTTTGGAATAGCCAATGAATTGTTTGGTGATTGTATCCTCGTATTCGTATTTTAGACGCTAGTACCGAGGAGTATCAAGAGAAGGAGGAAGTCTACTTTCAAGGAGAAGAAGACCGCTTTGATCAATACACCAACCAAGGCAAGCTAGTATTCTTGCATGCTTTTACCAATGCAAGCTACCACCATTTGCAAGCTATTTTATTGCAAGCTAATCTTCTTGCAAGATAATACCTTTGCAAGTGCAAAGCTCTACAAGAGCAAGGCACCACTACCTTTTGGCTTTATGCTTAATGATCCTACTTCCCAGTTTTACTCTTACAAGCTTTTGTTTTTGATTATTTATAACTTGCTTTTATAGTTAACTTTGGTCTAGAGATAGAATACTACAAGAGTATCAAAGTTAGCCTAGAGCAATCAAAGCTAGTTAGCACCCCTCATGACTAGTTGCTAGTGCTAAATGAATAAAATTGACTACTCTAGATGGGAACTTGTGAATTGAAATGACTTTGAAAACCTTGGAATGCTGAGGCATTCTATTGAAAGATTTTGAAGGTGAATATGACTGGTGAATGACTTGGTGAATTTTACCAAAACTGATGGTTGGGGTTGGATGCGATACCATTCCAATTTTGCAAGTACCCCCACAATACCTGATATGGGTAGGGCTTAACTAGAAGTTTATGTATCTTAGTATGGGTTCCCTCTAAACAAGCGTCATCGGGGTTATGCTGGAGGCTGCCTCTACAAAAGTGAAGTGATATGAAATGACGTGAAATGAGGTGAATGTCCGGCCCAAGCCCTGTGCAGTTCCCAGCCGACGCTTGTCTTCACTGGGAGGCCAAGCTCATGGGGAGAGATGCCTATACTAGGATATGTAAGTGAAAGGTTATGGTTGGTAGTCCGCACACGGAGTGTGGTAAATCAGGGCCAGTTAACCCTGACGGATTATTGCAAATGTTGTGGCACAAGTGTACGACCTCTGCAGAGTGTAGATCTATTCGAATAGCCGCGTCCACGGTTATGGACGGTTGGAAAGGCCATACTGTTCCGTCATCAGACCATTTTCAAAAAATGTGACATGTGAAGGGTGACTTGTGATTTTCAAATTGAAAGGTGACTTTGACTTTGAATCACAACTGAGTTGTGGGAATGACACTAATGTTCCCACTTGAGTTAGTCGAGCTAATGAAGGTTTTTGATTATTAAGGTGTTTACGAAATAAAACTGGCTTTATGCAAATGAAACTAGAGCTTAGAACCCCTTACTACAGTTGATAGTACTTACATTAGTATTAGTTTGCGAGTACTTTAAAGTACTCATGGCTTTGTCCCTGGCTATTCAAATGGCCAGACTATGAAGAGGAGTATCAGAACCCGGAAGAAGGACAGCAGGACGTCTACGACAACTGGGATCACTCCTGACGTCAACAGTTGCCTGTGGAATAGATGGACTGCTACTACGCTACTTCGCTTCCGCTATGTGTTTTGTAATTGATCAATAGATCAACTAGTATTGTAATAAGACTGGATCATGTGATCCCTTGTTGTAAGACAATTATGCGTTGTAATGAATGATGTGTTGTGATATTAATCTATTATGTCTCGCAAAAACAATATTCCTGGGATTGCGATGAATGGCATAATAGGCACCTGGACTTAAAAATCCGGGTGTTGACAGAGATCCACTAAGTTTGAGCTCAGGAACAATGGAGGAGAGAAGGAGGGAAGACCTAAAACGAGCTGGAGAAGAAGGGTCCTTTATATAGGGCCCCCAAATACAATCGTTATGCTCAATTTCTGCCTAAGCGGTCCTACCGCTTTGGGAAGCGGTACTACCACTCTGGATTCGAAATCCCCCACAGAACTTATCCACGTGGACGCATAGCGGTACTACCGCTTGCGGTACCGCTTGAGGTACCGCAATGGTCTCTGGGAGTACTGGACTCCAAGCGGTACCTAAGCGGTACCACAGCGGTAGTGTCGTAACTTATGTTACGGTACCTGATAAGGGGGAACCCAGCAGATCCTCCTAGGTGTTGCCCGATCTTTCACAGCGAGAACCCGGGTAGATAGAATCTCCCAACAACGCGATGAACGCAGCCTGGAGAAGAGGGAACGAATCCAGCAAGCAACGGATCGATGAACGATACGCCTCAAACCTTGAGCTAGATAATCCTTGATGAACACAAGAACCTTCGCAGCTGATATAATAGATAAACGGCAGCGCCGTACCCCCGGAGGGATGATACACGTGAACACACGCAATGGGGAAAACCCTAATCTTTAGTCTAAACTTGTCTACCTAAAACCTAGCCGCCCCACCTCCTTATATGAGGGGTAAGGTGGTCGGCCAGCCCTTATTGGGCTGGGGCGCCCCACTATGGGCCTAACCCTAGTTTGACTCAGACAGGCCCAAGTCAAACAGACACAACTTAAAACCCTAAATGGCCCACCACATGACCTGGCTACATTATTCCCTAATAATAACACTATGATATAATAATGGTACAAACTTAGACTTAATCCTCGTATCAATGGCTGTCCTAGTGTACCAGGCCTGGATATCCATATTATCCTCCCCTTCTTCAAGAAGCGTTGTCCCCAATGCCTGAGGGTCTTCTGGAAAAATGTGACGTGATATGAACATGACACGTCCTCGCCGTCCTCAAGTCTTGCTTGCCTTCCACACCACATCCTCCCTCGCGGCCTGCTTGACTTGATACATCACTTGGCGCCTCCTTTCTTCTCCACATGAGCTTGGACTTCGGCGCCAATACCTTCTTCTTGCGAGGTTTTGATGGACCCCTGTGTCGCTGAACATGACCCTGCACAAGATGTGTAATGCTCGGGCCACATAAATGTCTCACACGGCCATCCTTGCCTCGATGCATCCGCGGTGTCGCGGAAAACTGGACTGCAGTACTCCTAGCACGGTAGTGCCGCTGCCCACTGTCTCCACTGATACGCTCACCTCCCACTCCTCCCACGCGCATCTGTGCCATATGTACTGAAACACCATCAGCACAAACATCATCAGTCTGCATACTAGCATCAACACAAACTGGAACTATAGCACATGCTGCAACATCCACATCAACAATAAGTGTAGCTTCATCCGGCTTGTCACCAACAAGAACTGGCTTGTCATCTACAGGCATGGCTGAAACATCACCAACATCAATGCTCGAAACATCATGCACCTCTTGCTGCACGTTAGGCTTGTGCAACTTCTCCTTACGCACCACTAACTCCACATCGGACTTGATATGATCATCACCCATAGGCTTCAAAGTCCGTTGTTTGCCACCATGAATAAAAAGAATATGTATTTTCTCTCCCAGCATGTGTCACATTGTGATCATACTGCCAAGGACGCCCAAGTAACAATCCACACACCTCCAATGGCAACACATCACACTCTATCTCATCAACATACTCATTAACTGTAAATAGCACACACACCTTGTGAGTAATCTTCAGCATACCACAACTATTCAACCACTCAAGACGTTTAGGTTCAGGAAGATGCCATGTAGACAACCCCAATGCTGCCACCATCGCCTTGCTAATGCCATTAGTACAGCTACCACCATCAATCATCAACTTGCAAGCCTTGCCCTTTATAATGCACTGAGTCTGAAACAAACTCCACCGCTGACCCTTGTCAACTGTCTTGCAAGCATCATCTTGTACCTTCTTGAGTTGCATATTCAGCCCGCTCAATGGTACATCCTCCTGAACAGTCATAACAGTGCTCTTGGTATCAGAGCTAGGTTTCCTCTCCTCAGTGACTGCCTGTACTGGAACAACCTCCTCAACGGTAGTGTTAGAGCACACCACCGGATTATGCAACCATGGAAACTTAAATCTAGCACGCAGAAACTTCTTGAATTCTGCCCAACTAGATCGTAGACCAATGATACCCTGAACTATCAGAAAATCATGATACCACTCAGCTAACTCATTATCAACATGCTGGTATGCAAGATCAAATTGAATTTGGCCACCGAACGTGATATCCGCCGCCTTGCATGTCTCAAAACCACCGTCAATGGTTGACTCCCAAACTTGAAATTCTATTGGTGTCGCGGAACGAGCCAACCGCCATGTAACGGCACCGAAAGATGAACCCGTCAAAAAGTGAATGTAGTCGCGGTAGATGTCTTCCGTCCAACCTATAGCACGCAAACGTGCTCAGATAGTCTGGGAAAACTCCGAAACCGCAGCAGACGGAACAACAGGCGCAGGTGAAACCGTCGGAGATGAAACAACAGCAATAGTAGCCTGCCCGGCCCAGTGCCCTGTTGGACCGGACTGGGAACCGGCTGAACCGGTCCAGGGCCCGGTTGGACCGGCATGGGCGCCGGTTGGGGCGGCTGATGCCCTGGGACCTGGCCCGGCTGGCACCGGCCTGGGGTCCGGTCTGGACTGGGGCGTCCGGCCTGGGGTCCGGTTTGGCCGGGTCTAGGACCGGCCCGGCCGGTCCTGGAGCCGGTCGGCCGGCCGGGGAACCGGACCGGGTCGCGAATTTGCATCTTCTTCCCGATTCCAACCTCGATTTTTCGCGATTTTGACCTCTGAAACAGCCATGGATGACCTGCAAACTGCACCACAACAGCTCGAAACTTCCTCCAACCAACCTCCTTCGACCGAGAGCCAAACTCCTCCGATATAGAGCCAACATTCTCCGATGAAAACCGATCTAGATGTGACCGATCAACAAAACCTCGCCGTGAGCAACCCAGAATCTGATACCACACGATAAGGGGGAACCCAGCAGATCCTCCTAGGTGTTTCCCGATCTTTCACAGCGAGAACCCGGGTAGATAGAATCTCCCAACAACGCGATGAACGCAGCCTAGAGAAGAGGGAACGAATCCAGCAAGCAACGGATCGATGAACGATACGCCTCAAACCTTGAGCTAGATAATCCTTGATGAACACAAGAACCTTCGCAGCGGATATAATAGATAAACGGCAGCGCCGTACCCCCGGAGGGATGATACACGTGAACACACGCAATGCGGAAAACCCTAATCTTTAGTCTAAACTTGTCTACCTAAACCCTAGCCGCCCCACCTCCTTATATGAGGGGTAAGGTGGCCGGCCAGCCCTTATTGGGCTGGGGCGCCCCACTATGGGCCTAACCCTAGTTTGACTCAGATAGGCCCAAGTCAAACAGAGACAACTTAAAACCCTAGATGGCCCACCACATGACCTGGCTACATTATTCCCTAATAATAACACTATGATATAATAATGGTACAACCTTAGACTTAATCCTCATATCGATCAATGGTGTCCTGGTGTACCAGGCCTGGATATCCATATCAGTACCTAAGCGGTATCGAGGAGGTACTACCGCTCTCAAGTGTTACTACCGCTCAAGGTACCGTAGAGGTACCGTACTTGTTCTGTGGGACTTTTAAGTGTAAATCCTCCAGAGCGGTACTGCAGGGCGGTACCAGTAGGGTAGCGGTACTACCGCTGCTGGTACCGATAGTACCGCTTTGGTAGAAACTGATTTCTCCTCTTTTCCTCTCCAACCATGTTGCCTCGCGACACACACGCAAAACCAGAAAACCTATAAGCTACGCTTTAGTCCTCCGATCATGACGTGTTCAGCGAGGGCACCGTGCACTTGCAAATCTATCAAAGGCAATCTTTGCACACGGTTAAATTCATTCAAGTGTTGTCATCGAACACACAAAACCCGGGATATAGATCTTGCTCTTTCAATCTCCCCCTTTTTGGTGTTTGATGACAACATAAGAATTTGCAACATAGCATCAGATATTATGATAGAGTTCTTGATTTGCAAAAAGTAGACAGAGCTCCCCCTAGATGTGTGCATATTTGGAATATGCATTTGTATACAAATGCACACATCCTAGAGGAACAACTCCCCCTAGATTCTACAAACCATGCACATATGCAACAAGGATATTTGACAAGTTTATAAAGCATATGCACAAGATGGAGGCAACACATGATCATGCAAAGAGCTTTGGGTGGATTTGTCATACCTTTGCCTTGAGAAAAAAACCAAACTCACAATAAGTGCCTCCATAGAATTGGTGTATAGCCAACATGAGATAAATAATGAAGACCAATATAGGCTACCACGAATAAGTCTTAATACAAACCGGGGGGGGGGGATCAGGAGATCCACAAATAGAGTAGCAAGCATACGAATAAGTTCCAAATAACTAGGGATAAAATATGGTGCCAAGGCCGAAAAACCAAAATGAAGCACCAAGCCCTTGGCATCCCCATGCAAATTCCCGTCCTAATAGACTAACTTCTCCCCCTTTGGCATCGTAACACCAAAAAGGGAGAAGAAGCATACTAACATCCCAAGGGGATCACTCGTCATCATCATCATCATCGTCATCGCCTTCCTCGTCATTCTCCTCCTCATCATCCTCCATCTCCTCGTCCTCTTCCTCTTCATCTTTGTCTTCATCTTCAACTTAGCCCTTGCCATGAGGTGGTGGATAAGGACGAACAATATGCTCGGGGATGGAGTCCTCGGAACTTGACCAAGTGTACTTGGACTTCCATTCTCCGGGAGGAGTGATGTTGTCCTTGGAGCCCTCGAAGACGGGAAGGCCCATGTGCTTCATCATCGCCTTTTGGCGTTGGCAGATCTTCTTGTTGTCATGGTGGGCTTGGTACATCCTGTCTTGGAGGTCCTCCTTGAAGCAAAAGGACTTCTTGAGGCGAGCGGTGAGGTTGGCGAAGAGGCCTTTGGTCTTGACGGAGTTGGGCACGATGTCGGAGTCATCACTATCGGCTTCCTCCTCGGTGTCCTTGGGTGCATTCTTGCCATACCTTGGAAGATCATGATTCTTGACTAGGGGGCTCTTCTCCTTATGAATAGTGAGGGGGCGGCATTGCTCTAGGAGGTTTCCACGGCCAGCTTGATCCCACTTGATGCAAATGAGCCTCATGATGTAGGTAGCATATTGGGGAAGCTTGCGGAGGAAGGCACAATCACGCATCTCATGCCATATGTAGTCCATGACATCCAACTGCTTGCCTCTACCCTTCATCTGATCGGTGCGCACAAGGAGGTTCACAAGAAACCCATGTACCTCATCACGGTTGGTGTGCTTGGGGTTGATGGTGCTGTGGTAGATGCGGTTCATGATGTCGTAGACGGGGAGTAGATGGTGTAGGCACTTCCGCACAACATCCTTCCGGGAATGTAGAGGTTGGCCATCTTCTCCTTGGCCATTGGCTTGGGTTGGAGATGAATCCAGAAGAAGTTGGTTTCATTGTCGGGGAGATCATAGCCAATGCCCCTAGCAAACTCCTGCCACGTGGCCTCCATCACAAACTCCTTGGTCATCCAATTCAATGTGCAGAAACCACCTTCATTCTCAAGAAACACCACAGTGGCATAGAACTGGCATATCACTTCCTTGGAGAAGTTGTGGGAGAAGGTCATCAAAGGAATAAGCCCTTGCTCTTCGCATATGTCGAGTGCTTCCCCAAAGTATTCAGGCTTGGATTGGAGATTTTCCACGTTGATGGACTATCGGCCCGGTACCGACCCCGGTACTACCGCTCGGCCCATTCCTTTTTCCCTTTCTTCCCAACAGCTCACCACCATCCTACCCCGCTCGCACCTGGGCCGCCGCCCCCGCGCAAGGCCCACCGCACCACGCCGCCACCACGCGCTCGCCAGGCTGCAGTGCCCGCTCGCTCCCGCGCCCTCGCCAGCACGCTCACGCTCGACCATCGTACGGGCGTTGACCGCCTCATGGCTTGCACCGCTCCCGCCCACGATCTGAGCAATCCCGCGCGGGAGAGCTGCCCGGCCCCACGCGCGCTGCTACTGCCTGCTCGCTACCGCATGCTCCTGCTGCCGCGCTGCTTCACGACAGATCCGGCCCCACCTTGTTGTCTCCTCTTTCTCTCTCTCCTGCATGCAGTTTGCTGTGATTTGATTTGGTTTCAGACACAAGCGGTAGTACCGCTTTGCACAGCGGTACTACCGGTTGGGCCGATTTTCTACCTGATTTTCGCACAGTTTCTGCGCGAGCGGTAGTACCGGGGTCGGTACCGGGCCGATACCGTAACAAATACAGTACTACCGGGCTGGTACCAGCCTGGTACCGCTCCGGGTCCAGTACCTTGCAGAGAGGCTTACGGTACTGGGCCGGTACTGCGCGCGGTAGTACCGCGGCCCACATGTGCTGTTTTTCTTTTCCAAATAATATGCAACACGGAAAACGCAATAACTTGAGCTAGACAACTCCGATTAGGGTGAAACCAATTTTGCAAGAAAGAGGACGACAAGAGCTATCTTCTCACTTGATGAAATCATGCAAAAGAGTGGATGGTGATTTTCTCATGGTCATAGAAGTGTAACCTCTCAATATGGTATATCAGGAAAATCATCACCCTCGCACATGCAACATGCGATGCATCCGGAATCCGTTTCCGATGAGCTAGAGCTTGTCATGAGAATGAACACAAGATCTAACTCATCTCATGGATAAGAACCAAGAACAACCAAGAAACACGATGCAATGCATGCAAGGTTTGAGCTCTCTCCGATGATGCGACCCACTATCCTATCGAGCACAAACCTTATCCTTGCGCGTTCCTCCCGAGTCGGCAAGCTCCATCTTCATCTCTCTTCAACCTTGTATATGCCACCGTCTTCCTCCAACATACACGCCACCATCTTCATCCATCTTCTACGCACGCCACCATCTTCATCTCTTCTACACCGTCTTCGTCTCTCTTCATCTTCTACACCGTCTTCATCTCTCTTTGACACCATCTTCCTCATTGTACTCGATCTTCTCCATCTCGCAACCTTGAGACCATCATATGGCTATGGACATGTCCTAAGATTGATTCTCAATGTAACCGTTAGTCCATAGGGATTGTCATCAATTACCAAAACCACACATGGGGCAATGGACATGTTCTTTCAGTTGGTAATTGGCTTGTTGAGGAACTGGGTGTCCTTTGGGGAGCCTAACGCATGGGGACAAATAGTTGGTTAGTTAGGGTAGGTTAGAAGACATGTTAAGGTGTGCAAATGAGAGGTGAGCACGGAGACATGGCCTATGTAGTGCTCATCCTCCAGGATGATGGTGTTAGTGTCCTCATCTCATCTGGCACCGCTAAGGTCTCTCAACTTGCTGATATGGATCCAATTGGCTCTCCAATTACGCAGGTGGTTGTACACCTGCATTAATGACACCTCTGCTGGCAGTAGTCAAAGATCTTCTTGGCACAGTCATTTAGATGCACCTCCTTAAACCCCTTCTCTATCCTGATGCCACTCTTGATGATGTCGCACATCCGTTTTAAGACAAACAAGGAGAGGTAAGGTGTTCACTACATAGTGAACTTACCAAACTTAAGCCCCCCACCAGTGGTGTGGGATTTACCAACCTTTCTCGCTAACATAGGCATCTCGAATGGGTCTGCCGAAGAAGGTACCCGGGGATTACTGAAGGCCCATGACCCGAAGATTACAAAGTCCGGAAGCCCAATAAAGCATCGTTATTAGAAGATGGAGATAGATTACGAATAAAGAGATTTGTAATTGTACGGGACGAACTCAAAGAGTCTCTCGCTATTTTGTAACTTGTATTATACGAAAGCCTCGGATCCACCTCCTATATAAGGGGGAGACGAGGGAGAAAGAAAGGATCGAATCATTGTCAACACAAACCCTAGTTTTTAGCAGTCGAGCACCTTTTTGGCTGAAACCTTCGAGATCTACTTGCCCTCTACTTTCCGCGAAACCCTAGTCTACAATCTGTAGGCATTGACAAGTTAGAACCTTTGTCAATTGGCACCGTCTGTGGGGATTAGAGGCGACAAGGAGCTAATGTCGATGGCATCGACAACATCTTCAACATCATCGGTAGCAAGCAACGCGATGGACGGAGGTAAACAGATCAAAACTGGTCTCGTTGATTTTGTTCCTCACCCTCCCGCCCATGTGGATGCATATGCCTATCTGGAGGAGCCAATGGAGATGACGTTCGGGAGCTTCCACTTCCGCGTCGGGAAAGAAGGATCGCATTGTCTCGTGGTACTGATTTCTTCGGTACCGTTAGCGGCCGATTCCGATTTTTCGGGATCATCATCATCGTTCGAGTCAGGCGACAAAGAGATCTCGCCGTCAAGCTTCATCAAGCCCGCTACAAGCGGAAAACTCGCCGATATGTTCGGTAGCATGTCCTTCGGGTCGTATACAGACTCAAATCTGAGCGACTCGGAAAGTGTCGACAGCTTCGATTTCATCGACAAATCTACTTCTATTCGGGAGGTCTTCGCCGATCTATATGACGGTGTCACCGACCCTGAACAGGAAAACAAAGTTACAATATATCATCAGGTCTGTGCAATTGGCGAATCAAGTCGCCAAGAGGATGAAACATCAGAGGCTTTCGATGATTTGGAAAATCCATACATCAATCCCGCAGATCTCATGCGAGGATTAGGAAATAAATACATCGGGTCCACACCACGTGAGAAATTACAACTTCCGCAGGCAGCCTGGGACAGAGCATCAAGAGCCATGAATGGCACGGAGCCGATGACCACTACAGCTACATTACGAGAGCTGCAAGTGTATCAATATAGACTCGCTCGTGCCAGAAAATTTCAGCACTTTTATCACAAACAGTTTCAGCAGTTTCAGGCAATTTTGCATGCTTTGTAGTAGAAGTAGAAACATTGCCAACACCAATTATTTTACCATTGATAGTAGGAGGTTTAGCAACATGTGAGGCATCAACATTACTAGTGGTGGTAATAGTCCAAACTCTAGCTATATTATTCTCTTTAGCAAGTTTTTCTTCTCTTTCCCACCTAGCATGCAATTCAGCCATCATTCTAATATTGTCATTAATTCGAACTTGGATAGCATTTGCTGTAGCAAATGACTTAGTATCTTTAACTTCATTAGGCATAACTTTCAGTTTCAAAAGATCAACAACAAGAGCAAGACTATCAACCTTAGAAGCAAGAACATCAATTTTACCAAACTTTTCCTCAACAGATTTGTTAAAAGCAGTTTGTGTACTAATAAATTCTTTAAGCATGACTTCAAGATCAGAGGGTACACTCCTTCTATTGTTGTAATAATTACCATAAGAATTACCATAACCATTACCACTATTAGAAGGATATGGCCTATAGTTGTTGTTACCAAAATTATTCCTATAAGCATTGTTGTAATTTTTTTTAATGAAGTTCACATCAACATGCTCTTCTTGAGCAACCAATGAAGCTAAAGGAACATTATTAGGATCAACATAAGATCTACCATTAACAAGCATAGACATAATAACATCAATCTTATCACTCAAGGAAGAGGTTTCTTCAACAGAATTTACCTTCTTACCTTGAGGAGTCCTTTCAGTGTGCCATTCAGAGTAGTTGATCATCATATCATCAAGAAGCTTTGTTGCAGCACCCAAAGTGATGGACATAAAAGTACCTCCAGCAGCTGAATCCAATAGGTTCCTTGAAGAAAAATTTAATCCTGCATAAAAGGTTTGGATGATCATCCAAGTAATTAGTCCATGGGTAGGCCAATTCTTTACCAAAGATTTCATTCTCTCCCATGCTTGGGCAACATGTTCATTATCCAATTGCTTAAAATTCATAGTGCTACTTCTCAAAGATATAATTTTAGCAGGAGGATAATATTTTCCAATGAAAGCATCTTTACATTTAATCCATGAATCAATACTATTTTTAGGCAAAGATAGCAACCAATCTTTAGCTCTTCCTCTTAAGGAGAAATGAAACAATTTCAGTTTCATAATATCCCCATCTATATCCTTATACTTTTGAATTTCACAAAGTTCAACAAAGTTATTAAGATGGGCAGCAACATCATCAGTACTAACACCAGAAAATTGCTCTCTCATAACAAGATTTAGTAAAGCAGGTTTAATTTCATAGAATTCTGCTGTAGTAGCAGGTGGAGCAATATGAGTGCATATGAAATCATTATTTTTTGTGCTAGTGAAGTCACACAACTTAGTGTTCTCAGGAGTATTCATTTTAACAGTAATAAAGCAAAACCGAATTAAATAAAGTAAAACAAGTAACTAATTTTTTTGTGTTTTTGATATAAAGAAAGCAAACAAGACAGAAAATAAAATAAAGCAAGACAATAAACAAAGTAAAGAGATTGGGTGTGAGAGACTCCCCTTGCAGCGTGTCTTGATCTCCCCGGCAACGGCGCCAGAAAAGTAGCTGCTTGTGACGGTAAAGCACACGTCCGTTGGGAACCCCAAGAGGAAGGTATGATGCGTACAGCAGCGAGTTTTCCCTCAGAAAGAAACCAAGGTTATCGAACCAGTAGGAGATGAAGGCCACGTGAAGGTTGTTGGTGAAGGAGTGTAGTGCGGCGCAATACCAGGGATTCCGGCGCCAACGTGGAACCTGCACAACACAATCAAAGTACTTTGCCCCAACTTAACAGTGAGGTTGGCAATCTCACCGGCTTGCTAAAAACAAAGGATTAAACGTATGGTGTGGAAGATGATGTTTGCTTGCAGATAACAAAAGAGAACAATGATTGCAGTAGATTGTATTTCAGATGTAAAAGAATGGACCGGGGTCCACAGTTCACTAGTGGTGTCTCTCCAATAAGATAAATAGCATGTTGGGTGAACAAATTACAGTTGGGCAATTGACAAATAGAGAGGGCATAACAATGCACATACATATCATGATGACTACTGTGAGATTTACTTAGGGCATTACAACAAAGAACATAGACCGCCATCCAGCATGCATCTATGCCTAAAAAGTCCACCTTCGGGTTAGCATCCGCACCCCCTCCAGTATTAAGTTGCAAACAACAGACAATTGCGTTAAGTACTGTGCGTAATGTAAACAATACAAATATCCTTAGACAAAGCATTGATGTTTTATCCCTAGTCGCAACAGCACATCCACAACCTTAGGGGTTGCTGTCACTCCCCCAGATTCAATGGAGACATGGACCCACTATCGAGCATAAATACTCCCTGTTGGAGTTACAAGTATCAACTTGGCCAGAGCCTCTACTAGCAACAGAGAGCATGCAAGATCATAAACAACACATATATGATAGATCAATAATCAACTTGACATAGTATTCCATATTCATCGGATCCCAACAAACACAACATGTAGCATTACAAATAGATGATCTTGATCATGATAGGCAGCTCACAAGATCTAAACATGATAGCACAAGAGGAGAAGACAACCATCTAGCTACTGCTATGGACCCATAGTCCAAGGATGAACTACTCACGCATCAATCCGGAGGCGGGCATGGTGATGTAGAGCCCTCCGGTGATGATTCCCCTCTCCGGCAGAGTGCCGGAGGCGATCTCCTGAACCCCCTGAGATAGGGTTGATGGCGGCGGCGTCTCTGGAACTGTTCTGGTATTCTAGCTCTCGGTGCTAGGGTTTTCGCGTCGGAAGGATTATATAGGCGAAGGGGCAGAGTCGGGGGACGCCCGAGGGGCCCACCCCATATGGCGGCGCGGCCAGGGGTGGGGCCGCGCCCCCTATGGTGTGGCCGCCTCGTGGCTCCTCTTCGTCTCTCCTTCGGACTTCTGGAACATTCCGTGGAAAATAAGGCCGTGGGCTTTTGTTTCGTCCAATTCTGAGAATATCCATAAACTAACTTTTTTGAAATCAAAAACAGCAGAAAACAGGAACTGGCACTGCGGCATCTTGTTAATAGGTTAGTCCCGGAAAATGCATAAAAATATTATAAAGTGTGAGTAAAACATGTAGGTATTGTCATAAAACTAGCGTGGAACATAAGAAATTATAGATACGTTGGAGTTGTATCAAGCATCCCCAAGCTTAGTTCCTACTCGCCCTCGAGTAGGTAAACGATAAAAAGAATAATTTCTGAAGTGACATGCTACCAACATAATCTTGATCAACACTATTTGTAAAGCATATGAGATGAATGAAGTGACCCAAAGCAATGGTCTATAGTTTGCTAACAAAAAGATAATGACTAAACAACTGAATCATATAGCAAAAACTTTTCATGAATAGTACTTTCAAGACAAGCATCAAAAAGTCTTGCATAAGAGTTAACTCATAAAGCAATAGATTCTTAATAAGAGGCTTTGAAGCAACACAAAGGAAGATTTAAGTTTCAGCAATTGCTTTCAACTTTCAACATGCATATCTCATGGATAATTGTCAACACAAAGTAATATAATAAGTGCAATAAGTAAGCATGTAGGAATCAGTGCACACAGTTGACACGAGTGTTTGCTTCTAAGATAGAAAGAAATAGGTAAACTAACTCAACATAAAGTAAAAGAAAGGCCCTTCGCAGAGGGAAGTAAGGATTACTCATGTGCTAGAGCTTTTTATTTTGAAAGCATGGAAACAATTGTGTCAACGGTAGTAATAATTCATATGGGTTATGTATAAAACTTCCTATAAGTTGCAAGCCTCATGCATCGAATACTAATAGTGCCCGCACCTTGTCCTAATTAGCTCGGACTTCCATGGATTATCATTGCATTACATATGTTTCAACCAAGTGTCACAAAGGGGTACCTCTATGCCACCTGTACAAAGGTCCAAGGAGATAAATCGCATTTGATTTCTCGATTTTGATAGATCTCAACTTGAGGACATCCATACCGGAACAATATAGAAAACAGATAATGGACTCCTCTTTTATGCTTTAAGCATTCAACAACAGATAATATTCTCATAAGAGATTTGAGGATTAATGTCCAAGCTGAAACTTCCACCATGATACATGGCTTTGGTTGGCGGCCCAATGTTCTTCTCTAACAATATGCATACTCAAACCATTTAACTCATGGAAAATCTCCCTTACTTCAGACAAGACGAACATGCATAGCAACTCACATGATATTCAACAAACGTGTAACAGGTTGATGGCGTCCCCAGATAACATGGTTACCGCTCAACAAGCAACTTATAAGAACTAAGATACATAAGCGACATATTCATTACCACAATAGTTTTTTAGGCTACTTTCCCATGAGCTATGTATTGCAAAAACAGGGGATGAATTTTTGAAAGGTTTTAAAGGTAGCACATAAGCAATTTACTTGGAATGGCAGAAAAATACCACATATATAGTAGGTAGTTATGGTGGACACAAATGGCATATGTTTTGGCTCAAGGTTTTGGATGCACGAGAAGCATTCCCTCTCAGTACAAGGCTTTGGCTAGCAAGGTTGTTTGAAGCAAACACAAGTATAAACCGGTACAGCAAAACTTACATAAGAACATATTGCAAGCATTATAAGACTCTACACTGTCTTCCTTGTTGTTCAAACACTTTTACCAGAAAATATCTAGACCTTAGAGAGACCAATCATGCAAACCAAATTTCAACAAGCTCTACAGTAGTTCTCCACTAATAGATTTAAACTACATGATGCAAGAGTTTAAACATGATCTACTTGAGAGCTCAAAACAATTGCCAAGTATCAAATTATTCAAGACAATACACCAATTACCACATGAAGCATTTTCTGTTTCCAACCAAATAACAATAAGTGCTGCGGCTTTCAGCTTTCGCCATGAACATGAAAAATAAAACTAAGAACACAAGTGTTCAAATGAAAAAGCGGAGCGTGTCTCTCTCCCACACAAGAATGTTAGGATCCGATTTATTCAGAGAATGAAAATAACAAAACGAAAATAAAAGCACACAGACGCTCCAAGTAAAGCACATAAGATGTGACAGAATTAAAATATAGTTTCACTAGAGGTGACCTGATAAGTTGTTGATGAAGAAGGGGATGCCTTGGGCATCCCCAAGCTTAGACGCTTGAGTCTTCTTGAAATATGCAGGGATGAACCACGGGGGCATCCCCAAGCTTAGACTTTTCACTCTTCTTGATCATATTATATCATCCTCCTCTCTTGATCCTTGAAAACTTCCTTCACACCAAACTCAAAGCAATCTCATTAGAGGGTTAGTGCATAATCAAAAATTCACATGTTCAGCAAGGACACAATCATTCCCAACACTTCTGGACATTAACCAAGGCTACTGAAATTTAATGGAGCAAAGAAATCCACTCAACACAGTAAAAGAGGCAATGCGAAATAAAAGGCAGAATCTGTCAAAACAGAACAGTCCGTAAAGACGAATATTTTAGAGGCACTTAACATGCTCAGATGGAAAAGCTCCAGTTGAATGAAAGTTGCGTACATATCTGAGGATCACACATGAAGTTTTTCAGCATTTTACGAGTTTCCTACAGAGAGATCAACTCAAATTCGTGACAGCTAAAAATCTGTTTCTGCGCAGAAATCAAAATCTAGTATCAACTTTCTATCAAAGACTTTACTTGGCACAACAATGCAATAAAATAAAGATACAAAGGTATTGCTACAGTAGTAACAAGCACCTTGACTCAAATATAAAACAAAAATTGCAGAAATAAAATAATGGGTTGTCTCCCATAAACGCTTTTCTTTAACGCCTTTCAGCTAGGCGCAGAAAGTGTAAATCAAGTAACATCAAGAGAAGAAACATCAACATCATAATTTGTTCTAACAATAGAATCAAAAGGCATCTTCATTCTCTTTCTAGGGAAGTGTTCCATACCTTTCTTAAGAGGGAATTGATATTTAATATTTCCTTCTTTCATATCAATAATAGCACCAACGGTTTGAAGAAAGGGTCTTCCCGAAACAATAGGACAAGATGCATTGCATTCAATATCCAAAACAACAAAATCAACGGGAACAAGGTTATTGTTAACCGTAATGTGAACATTATCAATTCTCCCCAAAGGTTTCTTTATAGAATTATCAGTAAGATTAACATCCAAATAACAACATTCCACAGGTGGCAAGTCAAGCATATCATAAAGTTTCTTAGGCATAACAGAAATACTTGTACCAAGATCACATAAAGTATTACAATCAAAATCATTGACCTTCATTTTAATGATGGGCTCCCAACCATCTTCCAACTTCCTAGGGATAGAAGCTTCAAGTTTTAATTTCTCTTCTCTAGCTTTAATGAGAGCATTTGTAATATGTTTTGTAAAGGCCAAGTTTATAGCACTAGCATTAGGACTTCTAGCAAGTTTTTGCAAGAACTTAATAACTTCAGAGATATGACAATTCAAAATCAAAACCATTATGATCTAAAGCAATGGGACCATTGTCCCCAACACTTTGAAAAATTTCAGCACTTTTATCACAAACAGTTTCAGCAGTTTCAGGCAATTTTGCATGCTTTGTAGTAGAAGTAGAAACATTGCCAACACCAATTATTTTACCATTGATAGTAGGAGGTTTAGCAACATGTGAGGCATCAACATTACTAGTGGTGGTAATAGTCCAAACTCTAGGTATATTATTCTCTTTAGCAAGTTTTTCTTCTCTTTCCCACCTAGCATGCAATTCAGCCATCATTCTAATATTGTCATTAATTCGAACTTGGATAGCATTTGCTGTAGCAAATGACTTAGTATCTTTAACTTCATTAGGCATAACTTTCAGTTTCAAAAGATCAACATCAAGAGCAAGACTATCAACCTTAGAAGCAAGAACATCAATTTTACCAAACTTTTCCTCAACAGATTTGTTAAAAGCAGTTTGTGTACTAATAAATTCTTTAAGCATGACTTCAAGATCATAGGGTACACTCCTTCTATTGTTGTAAAAATTACCATAACCATTACCACTATTAGAAGGATATGGCCTATAGTTGTTGTTACCAAAATTATTCCTATAAGCATTGTTGTAATTTTTTTTAATGAAGTTCACATCAACATGCTCTTCTTGAGCAACCATTGAAGCTAAAGGAACATTATTAGGATCAACATAAGATCTACCATTAACAAGCATAGACATAATAACATCAATCTTATCACTCAAGGAAGAGGTTTCTTCAACAGAGTTTACCTTCTTACCTTGAGGAGTCCTTTCAGTGTGCCATTCAGAGTAGTTGATCATCATATCATCAAGAAGCTTTGTTGCGGCACCCAAAGTGATGGACATAAAAGTACCTCCAGCAGCTGAATCCAATAGGTTCCTTGAAGAAAAATTTAATCCTGCATAAAAGGTTTGGATGATCATCCAAGTAGTTAGTCCATGGGTAGGGCAATTCTTTACCAAAGATTTCATTCTCTCCCATGCTTGGGCAACATGTTCATTATCCAATTGCTTAAAATTCATAGTGCTACTTCTCAAAGATATAATTTTAGCAGGAGGATAATATTTTCCAATGAAAGCATCTTTACATTTAATCCATGAATCAATACTATTTTTAGGCAAAGATAGCAACCAATCTTTAGCTCTTCCTCTTAAGGAGAAAGGAAACAATTTCAGTTTTATAATATCCCCATCTATATCCTTATACTTTTGCATTTCACAAAGTTCAACAAAGTTATTAAGATGGGCAGCAGCATCATCAGTACTAACACCAGAAAATTGCTCTCTCATAACAAGATTTAGTAAAGCAGGCTTAATTTCATAGAATTCTGCTGTAGTAGCAGGTGGAGCAATAGGAGTGCATATGAAATCATTATTATTTGTGCTAGTGAAGTCACACAACTTAGTGTTCTCAGGAGTATTCATTTTAACAGTAATAAAGCAAAACCGAATTAAATAAAGTAAAATAAGTAACTAATTTTTTTGTGTTTTTGATATAAAGAAAGCTAACAAGACAGAAAATAAAATAAAGCAAGACAATAAACAGAGTAAAGAGATTGGGTGTGAGAGACTCCCCTTGCAGCGTGTCTTGATCTCCCCGGCAACGGCGCCAGAAAAGTAGCTGCTTGTGACGGTAAAGCACACGTCCGTTGGGAACCCCAAGAGGAAGGTATGATGCGTACAGCAGCGAGTTTTCCCTCAGAAAGAAACCAAGGTTATCGAACCAGTAGGAGATGAAAGCCACGCGAAGGTTGTTGGTGAAGGAGTGTAGTGCGGCGCAACACCAGGGATTCCGGCGCCAACGTGGAACCTGCACAACACAATCAAAGTACTTTGCCCCAACTTAACAGTGAGGTTGTCAATCTCACCGGCTTGCTGAAAACAAAGGATTAAACGTATGGTGTGGAAGATGATGTTTGCTTACAGAAAACAAAAGAGAACAATGATTGCAGTAGGTTGTATTTCAGATGTAAAAGAATGGACCGGGGTCCACAGTTCACTAGTGGTGTCTCTCCAATAAGATAAATAGCATGTTGGGTGAACAAATTACTGTTGGGCAATTGACAAATAGAGAGGGCATAACAATGCACATACATATCATGATGACTACTATGAGATTTACTTAGGGCATTACGACAAAGAACATAGACCGCCATCCAGCATGCTGATACGTCTCCGACGTATCGATAATTTCTTATGTTCCATGCCACATTATTGATGATATCTACATGTTTTATGCACACTTTATGTCATATTCGTGCATTTTCTGGAACTAACCTATTAACAAGATGCCGAAGTGCCAGTTACTGTTTTCTGCTGTTTTTGGTTTCAGAAATCCTAGTAACAAAATATTCTCGGAATTGGACGAAATCAACGCCCAGGGTCCTATTTTGCCACGAAGCTTCCAGAAGACCGAAGAGTCAACGAAGTGGGGCCACGAGGTGGCCAAACCATAGGGCGGCGCGGCCTGGCCCTTGGCCGCGCCGACCTGTGGTGTGGGGCCCTCGTGTGGCCCCCTGACCTGCCCTTCCGCCTACTTAAAGCCTCCGTCGCGAAACCCCCGCATCGAGAGCCACGATACGGAAAACCCATCGAGACGCCGCCGCCGCCAATCCCATCTCGGGGGATTCTGGAGATCTCCTCCAAAGCACTTCGCCGGAGAGGGGATTCATCTCCCGGAGGACTCTTCACCGCCATGGTCGCCTCCGGAGTGATGAGTGAGTAGTTCACCCCTGGACTATGGGTGCATAGCAGTAGCTAGATGGTTGTCTTCTCCTCATTGTGCTTCATTGTTGGATCTTGTGAGCTGCCTAACATGATCAAGATCATCTATCTGTAATACTATATGTTGTGTTTGTCGGGATCCGATGGATAGAGAATACTATGTTATGTTAATTATCAAGTTATTGTTTATGTGTTGTTTATGATCTTGCATGCTCTCCGTTATTAGTAGAGGCTCTGGCCAAGTTGATGCTAGTAACTCCAAGAGGGAGTATTTATGCTCGATAGTGGGTTCATGTCTCCGTGAATCTGGGACAGTGACAGAAAGTTCTAAGATTATGGATGTGCTGTTGCCACTAGGGATAAAACATTGATGCTATGTCTAAGGATGTAGTTATTGATTACATTACGCGCAATACTTAATGCAATTGTCTGTTGTTTTCAACTTAATACTGGAGGGGGTTCGAATGATAACCTGAAGGTGGACTTTTTAGGCATAGATGCATGCTGGATAGCGGTCTATGTACTTTGTCGTAATGCCCAATTAAATCTCACTGTATTTATCATGACATGTATGTGCATTGTTATGCTCTCTCTATTTGTCAATTGCCCGACTGTAATTTGTTCACCCAACATGCTTTTATCTTATGGGAGAGACACCTCTAGTGAACTGTGGACCCCGGTCCAATTCTCTTTACTGAAATACAATCTACTGCAATACTTTTTTTACTGTTTTCTGCAAACAATCATCTTCCACACAATACGGTTAATTCTTTGTTACAGCAAGCCGGTGAGATTGACAACCTCACTGTTTCGTTGGGGCAAAGTACTTGGTTTGTGTTGTGCAGGTTCCACGTTGGCGCCGGAATCCCTGGTGTTGCGCCGCACTACATCCCGCCGCCATCAACCTTCAACGTGCTTCTTGGCTCCTCCTGGTTCGATAAACCTTGGTTTCTTTCTGAGGGAAAACTTGCTGCTGTGTGCATCATACCTTCCTCTTGGGGTTCCCAACGAACGTGTGAGTTACACGCCATCAAGCTCTTTTTCTGGCGCCGTTGCCGGGGAGATCAAGACACGCTGCAAGGGGAGTCTCCACTTCCCAATCTCTTTACTTTGTTTTTGTCTTGCTTTATTTTATTTACTACTTTGTTTGCTGCATTATATCAAAACACAAAAAAATTAGTTGCTAGCTTTACTTTATTTACTGTCTTGCACTCTATATCAAAAACACAAAAAAATTAGTTACTTGCATTTATTTTATCTAGTTTGCTTTATTTACTACTGCTAAAATGAGTAATCCTGAAGTTGAAGTTCGTTCGTTTAAGCAACAAGGGGGAGAATGTTTAAAAGATACTTGGTATAGAATTAGTGATGCTCATAGTAGGTGCACTAAGAAACACTCCACCACTATCCTGCTCAGGAACTTTTATGTTGGTATCTCTAGTTGGAATAGATATGTTCTTGATTGTCTCGCGGGAGGTAACTTCCTAGGCGCTCCCGCTTTAGAAGCTAGTTGCATTATTGAGAGTTTATTTGGAACACCACCTGTTAATGAAACTAAAATTGAAACCTCTCTTGAGGATATTATGAAAAAATTGGAAACCATAGAGCAAAACCTTCCAATTATTGATACTACTTTGAAAGCATTACTTGATAGCACTGATAAACTTGATAAATCTCTAGGTGGAATTAATGAGAGAATCGCCATCTTAGAATCTTGTGCTATTCATGATAATCAAACCCAAAGGATTAGTGAACTAGAAGAGGCTATGGGAACATTGGGTTCAACCTTTTCATCTATAAAGTTTAGAGAGAAAGCTTATGTGGGAAAGGAGCAAAGGTTCATGTATATCTCTAAAGGGGCTAAACCAAAAAGCTATTATAGGCCCAAAGTCGATAAAGCTCTTAAAACCACCATAGATAAGGGAGCATCTAAGGTACCCAATGGGATAAATTGTGAAAATGATGTTGATGCTTCATCTCTTGATGTTACTTGATTTACACTTTCTGCGCCTAGCTGAAAGGCGTTAAAGAAAAGCGCTTATGGGAGACAACCCATGTTTTTTTTTACTACAGTACTTTGTTTTTATTTTGTGTCTTGGAAGTTGTTTACTACTGTAGCAACCTCTCCTTATCTTAGTTTTGTGTTTTGTTGTGCCAAGTATAGTCTTTGATAGTAAAGTTCATACTAGATTTGGATTACTGCGCAGTTTCAGATTTCTTTGCTGTCACGAATTTCGACCTGCCTCCCTGTAGGTAGCTCAGAAAATTAAGCCAATTTACATGCGTGATCCTCAGATATGTACGCAACTTTCATTCAATTTGGGCATTTTCATTTGAGCAAGTTTGGTGCCATTTTAAAATTCGTCTTTACGAACTGTTCTGTTTTGACAGATTCTGCCTTTTATTTCGCATTGCCTCTTTTGCTATGTTGGATGAATTTCTTTGATCCATTAATGTCCAGTAGCTTTATGCAATGTCCAGAAGTGTTAAGAATGATTGTGTCACCTCTGAACATGTTAATTGTTATTGTGCACTAACCCTCTAATGAGTTGTTTCGAGTTTGGTGTGGAGGAAGTTTTCAAGGATCAAGAGAGGAGTATGATGCAATATGATCAAGGAGAGTGAAAGCTCTAAGCTTGGGGATGCCCCGGTGGTTCACCCCTGCATATTCTAAGAAGACTCAAGCATCTAAGCTTGGGGATGCCCAAGGCATCCCCTTCTTCATCGACAACATTATCAGGTTCCTCCCCTGAAACTATATTTTTATTCCGTCACATCTTATGTACTTTGCTTGGAGCGTCGGTTTGTTTTTGTTTTTGTTTTTGTTTGAATAAATGGATCCTAGCATTCACTGTATGGGAGAGAGACACGCTCCGCTGTTGCATATGGACAAGTATGTCCTTAGGCTTTACTCATAATATTCATGGCGAAGTTTCTTCTTCGTTAAATTGTTATATGGTTGGAATTGGAAAATGATACATGTAGTAATTGCTATAAATTTCTTGGGTAATGTGATACTTGGCAATTGTTGTGCTCATGTTTAAGCTCTTGCATCATATGCTTTGCACCCATTAATGAAGAAATACATAGAGCATGCTAAAATTTGGTTTGCATATTTGGTCTCTCTAGAGTCTAGATAATTTCTAGTATTGAGTTTTGAACAACAAGGAAGACGGTGTAGAGTCTTATAATGTTTTCAATATGTCTTTTATGTGAGTTTTGCTGCACCGGTTCATCCTTGTGTTTGTTTCAAATAACCTTGCTAGCCTAAACCTTGTATCGAGAGGGAATACTTCTCATGCATCCAAAATCCTTGAGCCAACCACTATGCCATTTGTGTCCACCATACCTACCTACTACATGGTATTTCTCCGCCATTCCAAAGTAAATTGCTTGAGTGCTACCTTTAAAATTCCATCATTCACCTTTGCAATATATAGCTCATGGTACAAATAGCTTAAAAACTATTGTGGTATTGAATATGTACTTATGCACTTTATCTCTTATTAAGTTGCTTGTTGTGCGATAACCATGTTTCTGGGGACGCCATCAACTATTCTTTGTTGAATATCATGTGAGTTGCTATGCATGTTCGTCTTGTCTGAAGTAAGAGCGATCTACCACCTTAATGGTTGGAGCATACATATTGTTAGAGAAGAACATTGGGCCGCTAACTAAAGCCATGATTCATGGTGGAAGTTTCAGTTTAGGACATATATCCTCAATCTCATATGAGAATAATAATTGTTGCCACATGCTTATGCATTTAAGAGGAGTCCATTATCTGTTGTCCATGTTGTCCCGGTATGGATGTCTAAGTTGAGAATAATCAAAAGCGAGAAATCCAAAATGCGAGCTTTCTCCTTAGACCTTTGTACAGGCGGCATGGAGGTACCCCATTGTGACACTTGGTTAAAACATGTGTATTGCGATGATTTGGTAGTCCAAGCTAATTAGGACAAGGTGCGGGCACTATTAGTATACTATGCATGAGGCTTGCAACTTGTAAGATATAATTTACATAATTCATATGCTTTATTACTACCGTTGACAAAATTGTTTCATGTTTTCAAAATAAAAGCTCTAGCACAAATATAGCAATCGATGCTTTCCTCTTTGAAGGACCATTCTTTTTACTTTTATGTTGAGTCAGTTCACCTATCTCTCTCCACCTCAAGAAGCAAACACTTGTGTGAACTGTGCATTGATTCCTACATACTTGCATATTGCATTTGTTATATTACTCTATGTTGACAATTATCCATGAGATATGCATGTTACAAGTTGAAAGCAACCGCTGAAACTTAATCTTCCTTGTGTTGCTTCAATACCTTTACTTTGATTTATTGATTTATGAGTTAACTCTTATGCAAGACTTATTGATGCTTGTCTTGAAGTACTATTCATGAAAAGTCTTTTCTTTATGATTCACTTGTTTACCCATGTCATTACCATTGTTTTGATCGCTGCATTCATTACATATGTTTACAAATAGTATGATCAAGGTTATGATGGCATGTCACTCCAGAAATTATCTTTGTTATCGGTTTACCCGCTCGGGACGAGCAGAACTAAGCTTGGGGATGCTGATACGTCTCCGATGTATCGATAATTTCTTATGTTCCATGCCACATTATTGATGATATCTACATGTTTTATGCACACTTTATGTCATATTCGTGCATTTTCTGGAACTAACCTATTAACAAGATGCCGAAGTGCCAGTTGATGTTTTCTACTGTTTTTGGTTTCAGAAATCCTAGTAAAAAAATATTCTCGGAATTGGACGAAATCAACGCCCAGGGTCCTATTTTGCCACGAAGCTTCCAGAAGACCGAAGAGTCAACGAAGTGGGGCCACGAGGTGGCCAAACCATAGGGCGGCGCGGCCTGGCCCTTGGCCGTGCCGACCTGTGGTGTGGGGCCCTCGTGTGGCCCCCTGACCTGCCCTTCCGCCTACTTAAAGCCTCCGTCGCGAAACCCCCAGTACCGAGAGCCACGATACGGAAAACCTTACTGAGACGCCGCCGCCGCCAATCCCATCTCGGGGGATTCTGGAGATCTCCTCCGGCACCCTGCCGGAGAGGGGATTCATCTCCCGGAGGACTCTTCACCGCCATGGTCGCCTCTGGAGTGATGAGTGAGTAGTTCACCCCTGGACTATGGGTCCATAGCAGTAGCTAGATGGTTGTCTTCTCCTCATTGTGCTTCATTTTTGGATCTTGTGAGCTGCCTAACATGATCAAGATCATCTATCTGTAGTACTATATGTTGTGTTTGTCGGGATCCGATGGATAGAGAATACTATGTTATGTTAATTATCAAGTTATTGTTTATGTGTTGTTTATGATCTTGCATGCTCTCCGTTATTAGTAGAGGCTCTGGCCAAGTTGATGCTAGTAACTCCAAGAGGGAGTATTTATGCTCGATAGTGGGTTCATGTCTCTGTGAATCTGGGACAGTGATAGAAAGTTCTAAGATTATGGATGTGCTGTTGCCACTAGGGATAAAACATTGATGCTATGTCTAAGGATGTAGTTATTGATTACATTACGCGCAATACTTAATGCAATTGTCTGTTGTTTTCAACTTAATACTGGAGGGGGTTCGGATGATAACCTGAAGGTGGACTTTTTAGGCATAGATGCATGCTGGATAGCGGTCTATGTACTTTGTCGTAATGCCCAATTAAATCTCACTGTATTTATCATGACATGTATGTGCATTGTTATGCTCTCTCTATTTGTCAATTGCCCGACTGTAATTTGTTCACCCAACATGCTTTTATCTTATGGGAGAGACACCTCTAGTGAACTGTGGACCCCGGTCCAATTCTCTTTACTGAAATACAATCTACTGCAATACTTGTTTTACTGTTTTCTGCAAACAATCATCTTCCACACAATACGGTTAATCCTTTGTTACAGCAAGCCGGTGAGATTGACAACCTCACTGTTTCGTTGGGGCAAAGTACTTGGTTTGTGTTGTGCAGGTTCCACGTTGGCGCCGGAATCCCTGGTGTTGCGCCGCACTACATCCCGCCGCCATCAACCTTCAACGTGCTTCTTGGCTCCTCCTGGTTCGATAAACCTTGGTTTCTTTCTGAGGGAAAACTTGCTGCTGTGCGCATCATACCTTCCTCTTGGGGTTCCCAACGAACGTGTGAGTTACACGCCATCACATGCATCTATGCCTAAAAAGTCCACCTTCGGGTTAGCATCCGCACCCCCTCCAGTATTAAGTTGCAAACAACATACAATTGCATTAAGTACTGTGCGTAATGTAAACAATACAAATATCCTTAGACAAAGCATTGATGTTTTATCCCTAGTGGCAACAGCACATCCACAACCTTAGGGGTTGCTGTCACTCCCCCAGATTCAATGGAGACATGAACCCACTATCGAGCATAAATACTCCCTCTTGGAGTTACAAGTATCAACTTGGCCAGAGCCTCTACTAGCAACGGAGAGCATGCAGGATCATAAACAACACATATATGATAGATCAATAATCAACTTGACATAGTATTCCATATTCATCGGATCCCAACAAACACAACATGTAGCATTACAAATAGATGATCTTGATCATGATAGGCAGCTCACAAGATCTAAACATGATAGCACAAGAGGAGAAGACAACCATCTAGCTACTGCTATGGACAGTCCAAGGATGAACTACTCACGCATCAGTCCGGAGGCGGGCATGGTGATGTAGAGCCCTCCGGTGATGATTCCCCTCTCCGGCAGAGTGCCGGAGGCGATCTCCTGAACCCCCCGAGATAGGGTTGACGGCAGCGGCGTCTCTGGAACTGTTCTGGTATTCTGGCTTTCGGTGCTAGGGTTTTCGCGTCGGAAGGATTATATAGGCGAAGGGGCAGAGTCGGGGGACGCCCGAGGGACCCACCCCATATGGCGGCGCGGCCAGAGGTGGGGCCGCGCCCCCCTATGGTGTGGCCGCCTCGTGGCTCCTCTTCATCTCTCCTTCGGACTTCTGGAACATTCCGTGGAAAATAAGGCCGTGGGCTTTTGTTTCGTCCAATTCCGAGAATATCCGTAAACTAACTTTTCTGAAATCAAAAACAGCAGAAAACAGGAACTGGCACTGCGGCATCTTGTTAATAGGTTAGTCCCGGAAAATGCATAAAAACATTATAAAGTGTGAGTAAAACATGTAGGTATTGTCATAAAACTAGCATGGAACATAAGAAATTATAGATACGTTGGAGACGTATCAGCCACCTCCTGGAGATCCAAGAGAAGCACTGTATCAAATGGCCATGGCGGGAGTTGGAGCCATGGGAACAGCGTTCGCAAGCTCAAGCACACCACAACCTGAGAGTGCTCCAAGGCAAAAAAAAGTCCTTGACCCACTACGGTGGCGCGAGATCCTCCATGAGAAGGTGATGCAAGAAACATAGAGGCACAAGCTCGAGTTGACAGAGCACGTGAAATAGATCTAGGCGACACTCACCGGAAGTCGACGAAGAAGATATGTGTGGACTTCCTTGCTTTACTCGACGAGTTCGCAGAACTCGGGTTCCTTCTGGCTTCAAGTTACCCGATAGTTATAAAAAGTTTGACGGTTTGCAAGAACCAGAGGACTGGTTAATCGACTACCTGAAAACTGTGAAATTATTGGGTGGCACAAGAGCAACGGCTATGCAGAGCATCCAAGTTCATCTTAGCGGAGCCGCAAGATCATGGATAAAGAAGTTACCAGTAGGGTCCATCGACAGCTGGGAAACCTTCGAAGACTTGTTCGTGAAAAATTTCTGGTCCACGTGCAAGAAACCTGCATCCATAGAGCAGTTAAGGACCTACAAGCAAAAGTATGGCAAGCCAATGAGGACGTACATCCAGCGATGGAACATCATAAAAAACTTGGCAGAAAACGTATCCGATGAAAGAGCAATAGATGCATTTGTTGCGGGGATCCAAAGGAAAGACTTAATCGAGGACTTGGGTAGATCCAACCCGAGAACAATAGCAGAGCTTATGGATATAGCGAATCGCTGGGCAGATGGAGAAGATGCCGTGCAAAATAAGCGGCATAGGTCACCCGAGGAGGATCGCAATAGAAATAATAATCAAAATAGGCGACGATATTCTTGCCAGTACTCAGATTACGACGGTCCCAGCCAAGTGGCGGCTGGCTTTCGAGGAAATAGTGGAGGAAATCATCGGGAGGACTACCAGAGAAGCAGCGAGCAGCGTAGTGATCATAGGGATGCGCCAAGTTCTAGCAGGCAAAACAATCGACCAATGTTTCAGAGGCCATACAATATATCACCCGAAGATATTCTAAACGGACCATGCCAGATGCATTTTTACCTCGATAATGATGGGAAAATACAGTCAGGCCATCTTCAGAAAGATTGCCGAACTTTCCAAGCTCTGCATAGATATGCGGGGCACACCAATGCACAAGCAGCGAGCAGGGAGCACGTACAAGGACCAAAAGGAGTGAAGTACACCTGCCACCTCCACCCGCAATTACTAGCTCAAACCAACATCAGTTGCAATTGGCGGCAGCTCCTGCCAATAATGGCCCTTACATTGACATGACGGGAGCAGTATCGATGATTCAGAAAGGCAGACCTTCGAATAGGGCGCAAAAGATAATTTCACGACAGGTATACATGGCAGAGAAGATGCCTCCACCAACGATCGAGTATTTGAATTGGTCGGCACAGGACATGACATTCACTCAAGCAGACCATCCGCCTCAAGTTCCAAGACCAGGACAATCAGCTATGATCTTACCAGTGGTGATCGCGGGATTCAAAGTCTCGCGTATATTTATAGATGGAGGAAGCAACTTGAACCTCATGTACGCAGATACATTGAGGAAGATGAAAATATCTCTGGCAAATTTGACACCAACAGACACGCGCTTCCATGGTATCACACCTGAGAAGCCGAACTATCCACTTGGAAAGATCTTAATCGACGTTCAGTTCGGGACTCGAGAAATTACAGACGAGAGAAGCTAGAGTCCGAAGTTATAGATTTTCCATCACAATATACACTACTGGGATGACCCGCGTATGCCAGATTCATGGCGGTGCCACACTATACATACCTGTTATGGAGAATTCCTGGATCCAATGGCCCAATCACAGTGAAGGGAAGTTTCACCTTGGTAGATAAACGCGACAAGGATTTCCACAAGTTATCAGGAACCTTCGGGATCCAGGCGGAGTATGAAGCGTCCAAGTTAACAACTGATTATGATGTGTTACCTGACGGAGGAAGGCCACTTAAGGAGCAAACTTTCGACACCTCCAAGAACTCTAAGGAAGTACAGATTCACCCGACAGATCCCAAGAAGACGACAGCTATCGCAACAAATATGGATAGCGCATAGGAAAGTGCGCTCGTCGAGTTCCTCCGTGAGCACTGGGAAATCTTTGCATGGTGTCCATCTGACATGCCAAGAGTACCCAGGGAACTTGCCGAGCACCCTCTCAACCTAGACCCGCGAGCTAGGCCAATTCGACAACCTTTGCGGCGTTTCTCCGAGCGCGCCAAACCGTAAAGCCATGCTGTCTGAGATTCGTCGACTCAGAGAAGCGAATTTCATCAAGGAGCTGCACACCAAGGCCACATGGGTAGCAAACCCAGTACTGGTCCCGAAGAAAAACACTGATGTCCTTCGCATGTGCGTCGACTTCACGTGTCTCAATAAACATTGTCCAAATGATCACTTTCCCCTCCTGAGGATCGATCAAATTATCGACTCCACAACGGGTTGTGAACGTCTTTCCTTCCTGGATGCGTATTCTGGTTACAATCAGATCCTCTTAAAATAAGAAGATGAAATCAAAACAGCTTTCATAACCCATTATGGCGTATTCTGCTGCAAAACAATGCCCTTCGGGTTGAAAAACACGGGAGCAACTTATCAACGGATGATGCAAAAGTGTCTCGCCACACAGATTGGCAAAAACGTCCAAGTGTACATCGACGACGTCGTCATAACAACAAAGCAAGGATCATCCCTGATTGATGATCTCAAGGAGACCTTCGATAACCTCGACAAGTTTCGCCTCAAGTTGAACCCGACAAATGTTCCTTTGGTGTTCCTGCTGTCGGGGGGAAGACCCCGGGTAGGGCAATGGACGCGGAGCAGCCGGCTGGCCACTGGCCGGCTCGCGGCAAAGGCCGGTTGAGGAGCAGCCGGCTGGCGCCGTGGCCGGCTGGTCCGGAAGCCGGCTGGCTCTAGGTCCTAGTCGGCCTGACTACGGCCGACTATGCTGTAGCTGGGCCGGCTTCTACAAGCCATATCCGACTGGGGATTTGTACCTCAGACCGACTCGAGGCTGGCGAGTCTTGCACTAGAAGGAACCGGGTTGGTGATCCGGGTTCCCAAAGTCCACGCTGACTTCATCTTCCGTAAAGCGCGGGGCACTGTGGAGCAATAGTGCCACGCGCCGGACAGGCCATCATGGTCTACGTCGATCCGTACTGGCTACAGTGGCTGATGGCGACAGGGACACCTCCTCTCCATACCGCTGACCTTGGCAGCCGGATGGGACAGGCCATGAGGCCTCAACGGCTCCTGACGTCATTGCCTCGGGAAGGAGCGGAAGCCGAGGCCGGCCAAGCCGGCCAGTAGACTATAGGGTCCTATATGTAAAGTGCCGGTGCCTATATAAGCCGCGCTACCCCCTCTCGTGCAGGGGATCGATCATTCTCACCTCACTTCCACCCCTAGCGCTGCCCTGTGAGAGAGACTCTTGTCTTCCTTAGCCTCCCAGGAGCAGCCGGACACAGCTCAAGGAGCAACCTTGTATTGTGTGGTCATCATATACACTCTAGTAGGAGTAGAGGTGTTACCTCCATCGGAGGGCCTCGAACCTGGGTACGTCGCCGTGTCTTTCGTCCCCATACCCGCATCCGGATACCGCCGTGAGATCTCCTAGGAACCACCTTCGTTAGCCACCCTATGGCATATGCCGTGACGATACCACGACATTTGGCGCCCACCGTGGGGCCTTCAGCAACCTCGGCCGGTGTCTTCATCCGGACGGGCCTCACCATCACCACCGGCGAGCGAGTCGCTTCAGGCCTGATCTGGAGATTCGGCTCCCTCGACTGCGTCAGTGACAACGCTGGCTGCTTCGCCGACCGGCCCTTCCCAGCCGGCGGCAGCGTCATCTCCTTCGGCGGCCACGACGTCTACGTCGCCACCGTCGCACCGCCGCGCTACCCGCGGCAGGTGCTGCGCTGCGCAAGCCCTCCTCCGCGAGCCGGCAGCAGCGCTCCCGCCAGCCCCGCCGTCGTGCAAGTCATGATGGCTGGCGAGGAGCTCCCCACCAAGAACCCGCGCACCCGCGGCCCCAACCTGGAGCGCAACGTCGACCCCAACGCCTCCGGTTCGGGCCCAAAGGCGCCCCCACCTCCATCCCGGCTGGACGAAGTCCGGACGAAGTTGAGCTCCCCGCTCACCACAGGCGGCGACGCCGCCACCATCGAGGCGGACCTGGAAGCACATCGCCAGCTCCTCCTCCAGCAGGCCGAAGAGTTGGCTGCAGCCAAGCGCCAGCTGGGCATCACCCAGCGTGAGTTCGAACACGCCCATGGCTTCACGCCAGGCGACAACAACCCCAGCCGAGCCGGCATAATCCGCAAGCGCGGAGGCGGCCTAGGCGCTGAGATCGAGCGCGACGGCGTGGAAGCGCCGGCTCCGTCCGCGGAGCTGCCCATCTACAACACCCCCGACAAGAACATCCTCACAGCCGAAGCGGCTTCGAAGGAGCTAGCCCTCCTCGAAGGAGAAGAGCTGCGCCGCCAGACGCAGCGCGTAGCTGACCTGTGCCGGGCTGCGGCTGAGCAGACCAAGGACCCCAGGTATGGTGCTTCGAAAGCTCCTCCCGTCCGCGCTGCTGCAGGCACCAGCAAGGACCCCCACAGGGACACGGCCGAATCCGCCTCGCCCGCACCAAGCCGGCACAGAGACTCCCGCGACACCCACTCAGGTTCAAGCCGGACAAGCCGGCTGGACGGCGGCCACAGCGGCCGCAGCCGCCCACCACCACACCGGAACGAGGAGAACGACTCCGAGCTGGCGGCGCCAAGGCGCCAGCACAGGCCGGCTCCAGAGCGAACCGGCACCCGGCAGCCGGCACGTTCCCGGTTGGGCCCCCGCATCGAGCCCGTCGACGCCAGAGACCGCCTCGATCGGCTGGTCGAATCCCGCATCGCGGAAGAGGAGGCGCCAGCTTGCCCCAAGTGCTTCGGGCCTCGCATCGCCAACGAGCCCGTGCTCGACGGCTTCCAGCTCCCCCGCGACACGCCCAAGTACGACGGCACCGCCAAGCCGGAGGACTGGCTGCAGGACTACTCCACCGCAGTCGGCATCTCTCGAGGCAACAAGCGCTGGGCGGTACGCTACTCCCCCTGATGCTGGTCGGCTCCGCCCGCACCTGGCTCAACAACCTGCCAGCCGGCAGCATCAACGGCTGGCTGGATTTCGAAGAGGCCTTCATCAGCAACTTCACCGGCACCTATCGCCGGCCGGGTCGCCCTCAGCAGCTTGAGATGTGCAAGCAGGGCCGGATGAGCCGGACCGCGCATACCTGACGCGCTGGTGCGAGAAGCGCAACTCCTGCGAGGGTGTGCACGAGATCCAAGCCATCAGCTTCTTCATGGGAGGCTGCCGGCCCAACACCATGCTGTGGCACAAGCTGCGCCGCAGCGACCCCAAGTCGATGGCCGCCTTGATGGCCATCGCAGACAAGTATGCGCTGGCTGAGGAAGCCGGCAAGGCGCCGACTGATATTTCACCGGCCCCAGCAAGACGGGAGAACAACAAGTCGGCTGAGCACAAGCCGGCAGACGGCGCCTCTCATGGCAGCCGGCGGGACAACTACCGCGGCAAGCGTCACAGCGACCAGCCGGACCGCCGGTACGGCTCCGCCCACGTAGCCACCGTGGCAGACAACGCGGCAGGCGGCAGCCGCCGCCAGAAGCAAGACCGGCAGTGGAAGCCGAAGTACACCTTCGAGCAGATGCTCGACTCGCCGTGCAAGTACCACAGCGGCAAGAACCCTTCCAACCACACCACCCGCGACTGCCACTTCATGAAGCAGCTGACAAGCGGTGAACCTCTCCTGCCTCCACCCCCGCCGCCTCCAGCCGGCGGGCCGGGTGGCGCAGCCGGCGCGGAGAACGCCAACCTCGAGCACCACGAGTCTAACCAAGTGCACCATGGCGGCCAATACTTGGCCCAAGACGCCGCCTACATCATCTTCACCTCCGAGCCCGAGGACAAGACGAGCCAGCAGAGCCGTTCTCTCGAAGTCAACGCGGTCATACCGCCGGTCCCCCAGTACCTAAACTGGTCAGATCAGGCCATCACTTTTGATCGCCGCGACACACCGGCTGTCCTGCCGAAGCCGGGCAGCTACGCCATGGTCCTCGACCCCACCATTGGCACGACTCGGCGCAGCGTGCGTTTTTCGCGCGTCCTCATCGACGGTGGCAGCAGCATCAACATCCTCTACCGCGACACCGCCCGCAAGCTAGGCATCCAGGAAGCCGAGCTGCGTCCCACCCCCACCGTCTTCCATGGCATCGTGCCGGGCCATTGCTGCCAGCCGATTGGCCGGATCACGCTGGAGGTGATGTTCGGGAAGCCGGATCACTTCCGCACCGAGAAGATCGAGTTCGAGGTGGTGGACCTCGTGAGTCCCTACCACGCGCTCCTGGGCAGGCCGGCCCTGACCAAGTTCATGGCGGTGCCCCACTATGGGTACCTGAAGATGAAGCTGCCTGGCCCCAAGGGGGTCATCACCATAGCCGGCGACTATCGCCGCTCCATGGACTGCGCCACACAGAGCTCCAAGATGGCCCAGACGCTGGTCATCGCCACCGAGAAGCAGCTCATCCACGACGCCGTCGCCCTCGCCAAGGCCGCGCAGACAGACATGCCGGCTGCAGGCAACCCGGCTGGGACGACTCACTTCCAGCCGGCCGACAACACCAAGAAGATCCTGCTGGACCCGGTGCAGCCGGACAAGTACGTCACCATCGGTGCCGGCTTGAGCAGGAAATAGCAAAGCGTGCTCACCAGCTTCCTCCGTGAGAATCGGGACATTTTCGCATGGACTCCAAAAGACATGCCGGGTGTGCCGAGGGAGTTGGCTGAGCACCACCTTCACGTCCGGCCTGAAGCCAAGCCGGTGAAGCAGCCTCTCAGGCGCTTCGCCGAGGAAAGAAGGAAGGCCATCGGTGAAGAAATCGCCCGGCTGCTCGCAGCCGGCTTCATCATGGAAGTGCTGCACCCGGACTGGTTGGCGAACCCGGTCCTGGTTTTGAAGAAGAACGGCTCCTGGCGCATGTGTATCGACTACACCAGCCTGAACAAGGCGTGCCCGAAGGACCCCTTCCCCCTGCCGCGCATAGATCAAGTCATAGACTCGACTGCCGGCTGTGAACTGTTGTCTTTTCTAGATGCCTATTTAGGCTACCACCAGATTCCTTTGAATCCGGATGATCAAATAAAGACTTCGTTCATTACCCCGTACGGGGCTTACTGCTACACGACTATGCCGTTCGGCTTGAAAAATGCAGGCGCCACCTACCAAAGGTGCATGCAAAAATGCTTGCAGGATCAACTCGGCAGAAACGTTCACGCATATGTGGATGATGTCGTTGTAAAGACCAAGGAGACGACTACCCTCCTTGATGACCTGAGAGAAACCTTCACCAATCTGAGAAGATTTCGGATGAAGCTCAACCCGGCCAAGTGCACATTCGGCGTGCCGTCTGGCCAGCTCCTTGGCTACCTCGTCTCTCAGCGAGGGATCGAAGCCAACCCGGAGAAGATCAGTGCCCTGGAGAAGATGGAACTGCCGCAGTGCCTCAAGGACGTCCAGAAATTCGCTGGCTGCCTGGCTTCCTTGAGCCGCTTCGTCAGCCGGCTGGGGGAGAAGGCACTGCCCCTGTATCAATTGATGAAGAAGGCGGACAAGTTCGTCTGGTCACCGCATGCGGATGAAGCCTTCCGTGACTTGAAGCGCGTGCTCTCAACCGCGCCAATCCTTGCAACGCCGGCTTCAATGGAGCCGATGCTGTTGTACATCGCAGCCACCAATCGAGTGGTTAGCGTTGTCCTGGTGGTGGAGCGCAAAGAAGCCGGCAGGGAGCAGCTGGTCCAGCGCCCAGTCTACTACCTCAGCGAAGTGCTCTCCCAGTCGAAGCAAAACTACCCCCACTACCAGAAGGTCACCTACGGCGTATACATGGCGGCCAAGAAGCTCAAGCATTACTTCCAAGAGCACCCCATCAAGGTGGTTGCCACAGCGCCCTTGGCGGAAATCATTGGCAGCAAAGACGCCAACGGCCGGGTTGCCAAGTGGGCTCTGGAGCTAGCCGCCCACACCATCCTCTACGAGCCGCGCACAGCCATCAAGTCACAGATCCTCGCGGACTTCTTCGTCGACTGGGCCGAGATGCAGTACCTGCAGCCTGTGCCGGATTCCACACATTGAAAGATGCATTTTGATGGTTCGAAGATGCGCAACGGCTTGGGAGCCGGCATCGTCATCACCTCTCCCAAGGGAGATCGGCTGGACTACGTCCTGCAGATCCACTTCGCCGCATCCAACAATGTGGCGGAGTATGAAGCGCTCATTGATGGGCTAAAGCTGGCCAAGGAGATTGGCGTGCGCCGCATACTCTGCTTCGGCGACTCCGACTTGGTTGTACAGCAAGCATCGGGCGACTGGGACGCGAAGGACGCCAACATGGCCTCGTACTGCTTCCACGTCCAGCAGCTATCCGGCTTCTTCGACGGCTGTGAATTCCACCATGTGCCACGAGCAAACAACGAAGCGGCTGACGCCTTATCCAAGATTGGCTCAACCCGGCAAGCCATTCCGCCGGGTGTCGCCTTGATGATTCTCAAGAAGCCGTCCATTATACCGTCACCGGACTCGGATTCAATATTCGTGCCGGCTGACCCGGGGGCTGCTCAGCCAAACCTGGGGGCTTCATCGCCCAAGTCGGGGGCTAACAAGCCAAACCCGCCGGCTACCACGCCGAACCCGGGGACTTCTCAGTCCAACCCGGGGGCTTCATCGCCAAACTCGGGGGCTAGCAAGCCGAACCCGCCGGCTAGCAAGCCGAACCCGGCGACCATGCAGTCGAATCCGGAAGCTCCCACGCAGGAGGCCCTGTTGGTCAGCGTATTCGAGATAAGATGCGTACCTTCATGGGCACAATAATTCCTCTCCTACCTCACCGACGGTGTGCTGCCTGATGATAGAGTCCAGGCCAGGCAGATTGAGAGAAGGGCCAAGGCCTATACAATCATCAACCACCAGCTGTACAAACGCAGCGTAAGTGGGGTGTTCCAGCGGTGCGTCGAGCCGGCTGAAGGGATTGAACTCCTACGGGAAATCCACCAAGGAGAGTGCGGACATCACGCCTCATCCAGAGCCATAGTGGTCAAAGCTTTCCGGCACGGTTTTTACTGGCCGACCGCGCTCAGAGACGCAGAAGAACCGGTGAAGAAGTGCAATGGCTGCCAACGCTTTGCCAAGCAGAAGCACACGCCGGCTTCCGCCTTGAAAACCATCCCCATCACATGGCCGTTTGCCGTATGGGGCTTGGATATGGTGGGCCCATTCAGAACAGCGCGAGGCGGCATGACTCATCTCTTGGTGATGATTGACAAATTCACTAAGTGGATCGAAGCCAAGCCAATAAAGAAGCTGGACGGCTCCACAGCCGTCACATTCCTCAAGGAAATAATCGTAAGATACGGCTACCCCCACAGCATCATCACCGATAACGGCAGCAACTTCGCCGAAGGCATTTTCAAACGCTACTGTGGGGAGATGGGGATCCGAATGGACCTATCGTCCGTGGCGCACCCGGAATCCAACGGCCAAGTGGAGAAAGCAAACGGCTTGATCCTAGCCGGCATCCGGCCCCGGCTGGTGGAGCCGCTTGAGCGCTCAGCCGGTTGCTGGATTGAAGAGCTGCCCAGTGTACTATGGAGCCTACGCACGACGCCAAACCGCTCAGTCGGCTTCACACCCTTCTTCCTCGTATATGGGGCCGAAGCCGTCCTACCAACTGACATCGAGCACGACGCGCCAAGGATCAAGCTATACACAGAAGCTGAAGCCAAAGAAGCTCGCGAAGATGGAGTCGACCTGGTTGAAGAGGTCCGGCTGATGGCCAAATCCAGGTCCGCTATCTACCAGCAGAGCCTCCGACGCTATCACAGCCGGAAGGTCCAGCCCTTAGCATTCCGAGAAGGAGACCTAGTGCTCCGGCTGATCCAGCGGACAGCCGGACAGCATAAACTGTCATCCCCATGGGAGGGTCCCTTCATCGTGAGCAAGGCAGTAGGCAATGATTCCTACTATCTCATAGATGCCCAAGAGGCTAAGAAAAACAAGGCAAACAAAACTGACGAGGAGACTAAACGTCCCTGGAATGTCAGGTTGCTTCGACCATTTTATACTTGAGAGCAGGAATGTATGTATCCCTCGTATCCCTTTTCTAAGCTATGAAAAAGCATGCGCCAAGAGCGCCGTTTCCGACAAGTTTTTCGCGTACTCTACCTTGTTTCGCCAATTGGCTTAAACCCTCTCACGCGGCCGGCTCAGTAACGTGATCCGGCTTCCGACAGCCGGCTTCCGATCCAGCTACAGACCGCAACCCGGTTGTCCGGCTGGCGGGAGTAAGGTCTAGGAAGCCGGCACGCGAAAGACGGCTAAGGGAAAGAGTAAAAGCGAGTTGACTTGCAACCTTTCATAAAAGTGCCGGATTGCCGAATTCGGCTCGTTCGACTGAAATACTATCGGCCTCACCCAGCGGCCCGCTCTTGATCCGGCGACGGATCGCAAGTCGGACGTACGACCGACAAGAGCAAAGCCAAAGAGTGGGGCGGATGGGAAAAAGCGAACAAGTCGAAAGAAAGCAAGTCGGCATGCAAGTGATTAACAAACACATTAAAATGTGACATAATAAAAGAGATGATAATATTCATACATGTGCACCCGGCATCCCAGGGATTTAACAAATTGTCTTGGCAAAAGCAACAACTGAGAGACAGGTAAATTAAGGACCAGCCGGAGGAGCATCAGCGGAGCCGGCTGCCGGGTCGTCCCCAGGCGCGTCTTCCGCCTCCTCGTCTTGCATCTCCTCATCCCCGTCGTCAGACGGCGGGTTCGGGTCCGCAACGAAGAGGCTCTTGTCGACGAAGTCGGCGATGGCGCTGGCTCGGGCAAGCCGGGCAGTCTTGTATTCGGCCGGGAGCTTGCCCTCCACGTCGGCTCGCCGGTACTCGAGCTGCCCAATGTCCACCTCGTTGTACCAGGAGAGGACAAAGGACAGCGCCATGTCGGCTCCAGCGCGCGTGGCCGACTCCTTCCAGTCGAGGAAGCGATCCGGCGCCCGCTCCATCAAGGAGATGAGGTTGGAGATATCTTGCGGCACCGCCTCCGCGGGCCACAGCATCGGGACCAGCTCCTCAGCCGCCTTCCGGAGCTCCCAGCCAAGCTTGGTGATGGGCTCGATGCGGGCAGCAATGGATGCCATATAATCCTCCATGGTGAAGTACTCCGAGCTACCCTCGCCAGTCGCCCGCCTCCTAGTCTCGCGCGCAACGCCAACGGCCGCTAATGCCGCGTCCTGCGTTTCCGGGAAGGCCGCTGCAAGAAGAAGCACGTCAGAAATCATCAAAGCCGAAATAAGCTGAAAAATGCAAATTTTCGAAGTCCTAAAGTAGGCCAGGCGGCAGCCGGCAAGAGCCGACTGCCCCCGGTCAGAAGATGGAAATTCCGAAGGATAAAAGGAAAAGCCTGGCGGCAGCCGGCAAGAACCGACTCCCCCCAGCCCGAAGATGGAGATAGCGAAAAAATCAGTTTCTGCCGCCGGCTGCCAACCTAAGCCGGCAGCCGACAGCCGAAAGCCGGCAAAGGGAAAGGAACAAAGAAATGAACTCACCCGACAAGCCGCGGTCGAGCGCGCCAATCTCGTCCACCCCGCGCTTGGCAGTGGCCGACAGCTCCGTGGTCTTGGTGGTGACCTCCTCCTGAAGCGCAAGCCGCTGCTTCTCCACCTCGGTCAGCCGCCGGCTCAGATCCTCCACCTTCTCCTTCTCAGCCGTCCTAAGGGAGGCAAGCTCGTTGAGGTGGTTCTGCTCAAGCCGGCGCAGCCGCGCTAGCTCCAGCTCAGCCACCTTGAGCTTGGCGGCTGCAGATCGGCCCGCCTCCTCGCTCTCGGTGCACTGAGCGCGAGCAGCTCGAAGATCCGCCTCCAGCCGCGGAACCTTGGCGGCTTCAGCTACAAGGCAGCCGGAAAGAAGCGTCAGCCAACCAAGACTAAAAAGAAAGAAGACATCGGGTCGGAAAGAAAAAGATCTTACCCTTGACGGCCTCCAGCTCGCGAGCCAAGTCGGCCCGGTCCAGCTTGGCCTTGTGGTAGTCGGTCACGGCGCGGTTGTACAAGCTGGTGCGCCCTTGGCCACATGCCCTTGGCCACATGTGGGCAGTGGCCGACAGCCTAAGGAGAAAGAAAATCAATCAACTAGGCGAAACCCGGACCGGCTTCGAGCAGCTGGCCCATGCCTCGGAGGGCTACCAGGATGATAACCAAAGTGAAAAACAGATGAAGCGCTTACCTTGCTGGCTTCCTCCACCTTGGCGACGTTGGCCGCGGTCTCAGCAGCCCTGGCCTGCAAGCCGGAGAAGAACATCTCCACCGATGCTTGGCCTGGGTTCCCCTCCCGGCTGGTCACCTCGTAGGAGTCAGCGCTGAGCCACGCTTGCTCCATAGTGCCAGCCGAGCCGAGGCTGGAGTCGGAGGCGGACGGCACGTGCAGCAGCCGGGCGCCCTTGGCCACATGCAGGCTCCCCATCGGCGCCGACGGGGCTTCCGTCCTCACCAGCGCGCGCGAGTCGGCGTCCTCCATGCGCGCCGGCTCATCCCTTGCCGGCTCCTGCCTGGCCGGCCCCTCCCTCGTCGGCTCCGGCGGTGGCGGCGCTCTGGGCGAGGCAGTTGGCCCAGTCGGCGCAGCCGTCTCCAGCGCCTGAGGCTCCCCCTCCGGGCTCTCCACCAACACCACCACGCTCGGCCCGGTTCCGGCCCCGGTCGCCGGCGGCGCAGCCCCGCCGGCTCCGGCTCCGGTCGAAGGCGGCATGCCCCGGCCGGCCCCGGTGCCTTGGTCCAAGACGAGCACGGCGCGGGAACATGTCGTCCAACGTCGGCTGGCGCGTCGGCTCGGCCCGCGTGCCGCGGCCAGGCGCTGAGGCCAGCGGCACGGCGAAAGAAGGCGCCCATGCGGGAGGCGGAGTACCCGCAGGCGGCGGCGGCGTAGGCGCGCGCGGTGGAGGCTGTGGCGTCGACTCCCTCCTTTGTCGCGGAAGCGGCGACACGACACGCGGGGCTTGCCGAGAGCCGCCGCCCTGAGCAAACTTGATGGGGGCCCTAGCCGAACAAATAAGAAAAAGATAAGCATAAAGAGTAAGGAAAGAAAAGGAATCAAACAAGAGAAAAAGAGAACTCACCCGGCCTGCTCCGGAACCTTCTTCGGCTGCTGCCGGCGGAGCTTCTTCGCCTTCGCCTCCAAGGCGGCGGTGGAGCGGGGGTCGCCGACCCGTTTCTTCCCCTTGGGCGCCGAAGTCGCCGTGGCGCTTGGCGGCCTCGCGCGCAGAGGCACGGCGGGGATTGGCCCCGTGGCGGACGTCGCCGGCTCCTCGTCCTCCTGCTGCTCCGGTGAAGGGGGCGGATTGTGCTCCCCCTGGCCGCCTAGATCAGGCACCTGCAGCAGGTCGTCGTCGCCGGCCTGGTCGCCGGCTTGGTCAGCCGGATCGGCGTGATCCGGCGTCCACCTCCTTGTCACCAGATCGCCGTCCTCGACGTTCTGGCGGTTGAAGAGCTAGAAAAACAGAAGACATGAGCAAACAGCAAGCCGGAAGTCGGCAGAAAGAAAGACAAGTCGGCCTCGCAGCCGCAAGCCGGAAGTCGGCCTAAATAGTAAAACTTACCAGCTCGGGCGGCAGATCCCTGCTGCGGGGCGCCAGCCCGTAGTTCCACTCCTCCGGCATGTTCGCCTTGGTGATGTTATTCACCCGGCGGGCCACCTGGGCCTTGGAGAGCGGCGCCCTGGACGTCCGGGTCGGGTCGAACCGGCCGGACATGTGCCCGATCTTGTGGGTGCGCATTTGGAGCGGCAGCACCCGGCGCTCAGCGATGGTGCAGAGGAGGTCCTCGGCGGTCAGCCCATTCTCGACGGCCGCCCCCAGGAAGTCCCAGAGCTGATTCACCTCAGCGTCCAGATCCGTCGTGCGGGCGTTGTAGCTCCAGTTGATCCGGCCGACTGGAGGGGCCGGGTTGAACTCCGGCAGATTGATCCGATCGACGAGCCCGCCCTCGTTGCGCACGTAGAAGAATGACATCTGCCAATTCTTCACCGAGTCAACGGTTGGAATCTTGGGGAAGGGCGTACCCGGCCGAGTGTAGATCGAGGCAGCGCCGCAGGCCCGCAGGCGGCCGTCAGTAGTCTGCGCCTTGAGGTAGAAGAGCCGGCTCCAAAAGTCTATGTCTGGCCACAAGCCGGCATACGCCTCCATGAAGGCCACGTAGCAGCTGAGGAGGACACAGGCGTTGGTCGGCAGGTGATGCGGCTGCAAGCCGAAGTTGTCGAGGAATTGGCGGAAGAAGTTGGACGCCGGCAGGCCCAACCCGCGGTCGAGGTGCGCGCCGAAGATGACGCGCTCGCCGGGCTCCGGCTTGGGCTCCGTCTCCGCGCCGGGCGCCCTCGCGACCACCGTCGACGGGATCCGGCGAAGGCGCACCAGCCGCTCGATGTCGTCGTCCCTCATGTACGACCCCCTCCAAGATCCGCTGGCGGAGGCCATCGACGAAGAAGAAGAAGAAGAGTCCCACGAAATACGGAACGAAGAGGAGGAACCTCGCGACGGTGGCGGCGACGACGGCGGCGGAGGGCGCACGGTTGAAACTCGAGGCCCCGTGGCGCCGGCTCGACGGAGTGGCGGCGGCGGCTCGACGGAGACGCGTTCGCCGGAGCTCGCCAGTGAGAGCTTTCGCCGGAACCGCAAGGAGCGAGGGCTCGAAGAAAACAACGAAGAGCTCGAGCGCAGCGGAGCAGGGCGCGGGCGCGAGGAAGAAGAAGAAGTGTGGGAGTGCCGCCTCGATCCCCCCCCGCGCGGCATTTATGGCCTCCCCGGGCGGACGGTTGGGCTCCAAGTGGCATGCGTGGCCACGTCGCCCGGATCTTCTGCACATTAACTCCCCCCACGATCGCTGCAGTTACCGAAAACCGCCACACCACGTCGCCCACGACCGCACCGGATCCGGAGGAGACATTGATGTGACCAGACGAACCGGCGGCAGAGCCCAGATGTCAGACCGGTCAAGTCGGGTACAGAACCCGAGGCGGCGGAAACTCCGGCGCGCCGCAAGCCGGAGCCGGACATTAAGTTCACCTCGGCCCAAGATTTATCCAGCAAGGCGGAGACATCACCAAAACTTGCGAGAAAGCGAAAGTTACATAAGTGCGAATAGTGGCCGGCTAGGAGCAGCCGGCCGAAACGAGCCCGATGAGGGCGCAGCCGGCTGAATGGAAATTCTCAGTCGGCCCCTCCAAGTGCCGTCAAGTATATTCAAGAAGCCAGGAAAACCTGCCTAGGTCCTTCTAAACGCAGGACCTTGCCAGCTTCGGGGGCTAGTGTCGGGGGCAAGACCCCGGGTAGGGCAATGGACGCGGAGCAGCCGGCTGGCCACTGGCCGGCTCGCGGCAAAGGCCGGCTGAGGAGCAGCCGGCTGGCGCCGTGGCCGGCTGGTCCGGAAGCCGGCTGGCTCTAGGTCCTAGTCGGCCTGACTACGGCCGACTATGCTGTAGCTGGGACGGCTTCTACAAGCCATATCCGACTGGGGATTTGTACCTCAGACCGACTCGAGGCTGGCGAGTCTTGCACTAGAAGGAACCGGGTTGGTGATCCGGGTTCCCAAAGTCCACGCTGACTTCATCTTCCGTAAAGCGCGGGGCACTGTGGAGCAATAGTGCCACGCGCCGGACAGGCCATCATGGTCTACGTCGATCCGTACTGGCTACAGTGGCTGATGGCGACAGGGACACCTCCTCTCCATACCGCTGACCTTGGCAGCCGGATGGGACAGGCCATGAGGCCTCAACGGCTCCTGACGTCATTGCCTCGGGAAGGAGCGGAAGCCGAGGCCGGCCAAGCCGGCCAGTAGACTATAGGGTCCTATATGTAAAGTGTCGGTGCCTATATAAGCCGCGCTACCCCCTCTCGTGCAGGGGATCGATCATTCTCACCTCACTTCCACCCCTAGCGCTGCCCTGTGAGAGAGACTCTTGTCTTCCTTAGCCTCCCAGGAGCAGCCGGACACAGCTCAAGGAGCAACCTTGTATTGTGTGATCATCATATACACTCTAGCAGGAGTAGAGGTGTTACCTCCATCGGAGGGCCTCGAACCTGGGTACGTCGCCGTGTCTTTCGTCCCCATACCCGCATCTGGATACCGCCGTGAGATCTCCTAGGAACCACCTTCGTTAGCCACCCTATGGCATATGTCGTGACGATACCACGACACCAGCGGGAGAACTCCTCGGGTACCTGGTGTCAGCAAGGGGGATCGAGGCCAACCCGGAGAAAATTCAAGCCATCGTGATGATGAGAAAACCAACCAAGCTTAAGGAATTACATCAGCTAACTGGGCGAGTCGCAGCCTTGAGCAGATTTGTCGCTAGGTTGGGAGAACAAGCGCTGCCGTTCTACGCGCTGATCAAGCAAGGGGATAAGTTCGAGTGGAATGAAGAAGCAGACAAGGCCTTTGATCATCTCAAGCGTACAATCTCGACACCTCCAATACTGGTGGCACCGAAGGAAAAAGGACCTCTCTTGTTATATATCGCAGCCACACCTCAGGTGGTCAGCACAGTCCTCGTGGTGGAAAGAGAAGAAGAAGGGAAAATCCATGGAGTTCAGAGGCCGGTATACTTCATCAACGAAGTATTATCGCCATCCAAGCAGCGTTACCCGTAGTATCAGAAACTAGCATATGGAGTATTTATGACAACAAGAAAGTTGCGACACTATTTTTCAGCACACCCGATAATAGTGGTCAATGAAGCACCTCTCTCAAACATCCTAAACAATCCAGAAGCCACATGACGTGTCTCCCTTTGGGGAATAGTGCTTTCCCCTCGGGACATCACTTATGAAAAAAGAAAGGCAATAAAATCGCAGATTCTGCCAGACTTTGTCGCATAGTGGATCGAGTTGCAAAATACGGGACCCCCAGATTTATCGAGTACCTGGCATATGAACTTTGACGGGTCCAAGAGATTAGAAGGAGCTGGAGCGGGCGTGATACTTGTGTCACCCCAAGGCGACAAAATGAAGTACATATTGCGGATGACGTTCCCAAATGTGTCTAATAACGAGGCAGAATATGAAGCACTCATACACGGGATGAAGATGGCAAAGGCGTGCGGTGCTACTCGATTAAAATCTTTGGCGACTCTCAACTGGTAGCTCAGCAGTTGATGAACAAGTGCGACGCAGTCAGTGATAGCATGATAGCATACAAGGAGGTGTACAATGAACTCGAAAAACTCTTTGATGACTGTGAAGTTAATCACGTCAGCAACGATGAAGCCGACATTTTGGAAAACATCAGGTCGCAGTGCTTACCAATACCACCTGGCGTATTCTGGGAAGAGATAAGCAAGAGATCAACCAAGGCGAAGAAAAACCGAAGCAGCCGAAGAAAAAGGAGAAATCCAAGAAAGTCTCGGGGGCTCCAGCAGTGCCAGACGCAAACACGTCAGAAGATGAGGAGGAACCAGAGGAAGTCATGATGATACAAGTTCCCTGGATGCAGGTTTACTTGGCATACATCACAAGAAAGGGGATACAAGAAGATCCGGTCGAGGCAAGGCGAGTCATCCGACGATGCAAAGCCTTCATCGTGGTTAAGGGAGAGTTATACAAACGAAGAATATCAGGAGTATTGCAGAGGTGTGTCACACCCGAGGAAGGACGAGTTATACTGAAGGATATACACGAAGGGATATGCGGCCACCACGCAAGAAGTCGAGCAATAGCAGCTAAAGCTTTCACGGCAGGTTTTTATTGGCTAATAGCAATGGAAGATGCAAAGGTCATAGTACGCACCTGCAACCCGTGCCAAAGATTTGCGGCTAAACCTCACTCTCCAGCAGCAGAACTGATGTCGATACCATTGGCTTGGCTGTGCGCACAATGGGGGCTCGATATGGTGGGAAAACTACACAAATCCTGGCCAGGAGGACACGTATATTTGCTCGTGGTTGTCGACAAGTTCACCAAGTGGATCGAAGCAGTACCAGTAACTTCGGAAGATGTAGCATCGGTTGTGAGCTTTATCAAGGGCATAGTTTTTCGATTTGGCGTCCCTAACAACATAGATACGGACAATGGCAGCAATTTCACCTCCCGAGAATTCAAGCAATACTATGAAGAGGTAGGCATCAAACTACATTTTGCATCGGTGGCACACCCGCAAACAAATGGCCAAGTCGAAAAAGGAAACAACATCATTTGCAACGACAACAAGAAGCGCCTGTTAACACCATTGGAGAAAGCTCGACACACCTGGATTGATGAGTTTCCTAGCGTGCTATGGAGCATACGAACAACACCCAACACAACGATGCAAGAAATTCCGTTCTTTTTGGTCCACGGAGCTGAGGCGGTGCTCCCGATAGAAATAGACCATAACTCTTCGAGAGTCGCAGAATATGACGAAGAAACTTCAAGGAACGCGCTAGAGGACGATGTTGACGTACTCGACGAAGCTAGGGACGAGGTACTATCGAGAGTCATCACGTATCAATAGAACCTGAAAAACTACCATAGTCGATGCCTGCGGCCAAGGTCCTTTCAAGTTGGCGACCTGGTTCTTCGGCTCACCCAAGATAGCCATGAAAAATTCGAGTCTCCATGGGTAGGTCCGTACATAGTTACTGAAGTTATCCCAGGAGGAGCCTACAGATTGAAGGACAAGAAAAAAGACAAGGATGAAGGAAACCCGTGGAATGTGGCGCAGCTATGGCGGTTCTATGCCTAGAAGACCAAGGGATACAACTCATGTAAACACACATTGTATCCCAAAAGCTCGCAAGTTTTCAGACGCACTCTTTTCCTTTCAGGGGACCGAGTGGGGCTGAAAGGTTTTTAATGAGACGGGCTTGTGAAGCTGCAATATAGTATGATTGAAATAAAAAATAGTTTTGCTTAGGACCTTTACAAGGCTCAGGGGCTCGTACCCGACAAATTTCTAATATATTCGACACTCGCAAAATACAAAGCCTTGGTTTCATAATAAACCTCGCGAATAAAATATAGTCACAACAAACAGGGTCATTCAGGGACTCAAGGAAAAATTATATACTGCTTTAACTTTACATAAATTTCGCAACGTATGCAATATACATATGACTCGCAATATACAAACTTTACACTCTGGCTCAGATCGAGCACGACAGAAGGAAAAGAAGATGAATATCTATATCAAGTCATATATGGTCACTTTTTCACCCTCAGCAGGAGCGTTCAGGGCATCAACATAATGATATTCTTGGAAGAAAGCAACATCCACCCTCAGAAGTTCTTCAATCATCTTTTCGGCAACGGGTGTCACCGCATCGTTAAGCTTGTCAAAGTTTTTTCTCCTCTGCTTTAACTTGGAGTAGCAGACGTAGATAACATTGTTCAGATTCAGTTTCGGGTGACAAATTTTCAACCAGATCAAAGCAAACCTGGCACCGGCCATCAGCTGAGCCTTCACAAAGTCATGGATTTGATGCACGTTCTTGAATTTTTTCATCAAATCAGGAAGAGTTGCAGGTTGAGGATTCCGAGGAAACGCGGCGTTGTACACCATGGCCAACGTACTGGTGCAGAAGTCAAGAAAATATCGGACCTGGGCTACACGGTCTTGAAACCGCACAATTCGGCGAGTCCGGTCAGCATCAGCCCAAAAGTCGATGTCATTTTGTTGGGCAAGTCGAAGAAGAATTTCGACTCGCGCATCAACGCGCTGTTCTTCGGCAATAGTGTCCAGAAAAGAACCTATACACAGTAAAGAAAACAACAAGGTGTGAAGAAGAAATATGAAGGATGTCAAGGGAAAGAATGGAAAACAAGTGTAACATACCTGCCATATCCTGACTTGCATCAGTTATGAGGGAAAGCATGTAGTCTTCACGTTTGGTAGCACGCAAAACTTCGACAGTAGCAGATTCTTTCAACTTAAGAGCTTCTTGTGCTTGCTGAAGTGCAGCTTGTTCGCGATCCGAAGATTTTCGAGATTGGTCCATAACAATCACGGCTTGTATTTTCATCGCGTGAAGCTCCTGTCGAAGTTCAGCTAATTCCTGGAGTGAATCAGCACATGAAGAATCGTCTAAGAAAACGACGGCAAGAGTTCTTCTTGAATGGGAAGCAGCGGCCGAAGTATCGGAAGGTCCAACAGCTTCAGTATAGTTATCAAAAACCAACTAGAAGAAAGAAAAATCAAAATCAATCATTCGGCAGGGGAACACTTTTTCATTAATAGTTAAGACATTTACATAAGGGAGGATCCTTACAAAAGTCGGCTCCTAGTGAGCCGATACAAATCATCGCAAGTCACAACGAGAGCGACAATTACAAAAAGAAAGAAAAACATAGGGTGTCGTGGTATCGTCACGGCATATGCCATAGGGTGGCTAATCGAAGTGGTTCCTGAGAGATCTCACGGCGGTATCCGGATGCAGGTATGGGGACGAGCGACACGGCGACGTACCCAGGTTCGAGGCCCTCCGATGGAGGTAACACCTCTACTCCTGCTATGAGTGTATATGATGATCACACAATACAATGGTGCTCCTAGAGCTGTGTCCGGCTGCTCCTGGGAGGCTAAGGGAGATGATGGTCTCTCTCACAGGGTAGCGCTAAGGGTGGAATGGAGTGAGAATGATCGATCGATCCCCTGCACGAGAGGGGGTAGTGCGGCTTATATAGGCACCGGCACTTTACATATAAGACCCTATAGTCTACTGGCCGGCTTGGCCGGCTCCGGCTTCCGCTCCTTCCCGAGGCGGTGACGTCAGGAGCCGTTGAGGCATCGTGGCCTGTCCCATCCAGCTGCCAAGGTCAGCGGTATGGAGAGGAGGTGTCCCTGTCGCCGTCAGCCCATCAGAGCCGCACGGATCGACGTAGACCATGATGGCCTGTCTGGCGCGTGGCACTATTGCTCCACAGTGCCCCGCGCTTTACGGAAGATGAAGTCAGCGTGGACTTAAGGAACCCGGATCACCAACCCGGTTCCTTCCAGTGCAAGACTCGCCAGCCTCGAGTCGGTCTGAGGTACAAACCCCCAGTCGGATATGGCTTGTAGAAGCCGGCCCAGCTACAGCATTGGTGGCCGTAGCCAGGCCGACTAGGACCTAGAGCCAGCCGGCTTCCGGACCAGCCGGCCACGGCGCCAGCCGGCTGCTCCTCAGCCGGCCTTTGCCGCAAGCCGGCCAGTGGCCAGCCGGCTGCTCCGCGTCCATTGCCCTACCCGGGGTCTTCCCCCCGACATTAGCCCCCGAAGCTGGCAAGGTCCTGCGTTTAGAAGGACCTAGGCAGGTTTTCCTGGCTTCTCGAATATATTTGACGGCACTTGGAGGGGCCGACTGAGAATTTCCATTCAGCCGGCTGCGCCCTCATCCGGCTCGCTTCGGCCGGCCGCTTCTAGCCGGCCCCTTTTTACACTTATGCAGCTTTTGCTTTCTTGCAAGTTTTGATGTCTCCGCCTCGCGGGATGACTTTTGGTCCGAGTTGAACTTATTGTCCGGCTCCGGCTTGCGGCGCGCCGGAGTCTCCGCCGCCTCGGGTCCTGCACCCGACTTGACCGGTCTGACGCCTGGGCTCTGCGGTCGGTTCGTCTGGTCACATCAATGTCCCTTCCGGATTCAATGCGGTCGTGGGCGACGTGGTGTGGCCGTTTTCGGTAACCGCTGTGGTCGTGGGCGGAGTTACGGCGCAATAAATCCGGGGACGTGGCCCACGTTCGCCACTTGGAGGCCAACCGCCCGTGGCAGGAGGCTATAAATGCCGCGGGGGAGGCATCGAGGCGGCTACTTGCCCCTTTCTTCCTCCTCGCGCTCCTGCTCCGCTCCTTCTCTTCTTCGTGCTCGAGCCCGTTGCTGCTCCGGCGAACGCCTCCCGCTGGCAAACTCCGGTGAACGACTCTCCGCCGATCCGCCGCCGCTACTCCGTCGAGCCGGCGCCACGGGGCCCCGCGTTTCAACGGAGCGTCCTCAGCCGCCGTCGTCGCCGCCGCCGTCGCAAGGCTCTTCTTCGCCCTTTCGCCTCTCTTGGCCATCTTCTTCTTCTTCCTCGACAATGGCCTCCGCCAGCGGATCATGGAGGGGCTCGTACATGCGGGAGGACGACATCGAGCGGTTGGTGCGCCTCCGCCGGATCCCGCGGTCGGTGGTCACGCGGGTGCCCGGGGAGGAGACGGAGCCCGAGCCAGAGCCCGGCGAGCGCGTCGTCTTCGGCGCGCATCTCGATCATGGGCTGGGCCTGCCGGCCTCCACCTTCTTCCGGCAGTTCCTCGACAACTTCGGCCTGCAGCCGCACCACCTGCCGGCCAACGCCTGCGTCCTCCTCAGCTGCTACGTGGCCTTCATGGAGGCCTACGCCGGCTTGTGGCCGGACATCGACTTCTGGAGCCGGCTGTTCTACTTGAAGGCGCAAACCACTGAGGGCCGCCTGCGGGCCTGCGGCGCCGCCTCGATCTACACCCGGCCCGGTACGCCTTTCCCCAAGATCCCCACCGTTGACTCGGTGAAGAATTGGCAAATGTCGTTCTTCTACGTGCGCAATGAGGGCCAGCTCGTCGACCGGATCAACTTGCCGGAGTTCAACCCGGCTCCTCCAGTCGGCCGGATCAACTGGAGCTACAACGCCCGCACGGCGGACCCGGACGCTGAAGTGAATCAGCTCTGGGACTTCCTGGGGGCGGCCGTCTCGAACGGGCTGACCGCCGAGGACCTCCTCTGCACCATCGCCGAGTGCCGGGTGCTGCCACTCCAGAGGCGCACCCACAAAATCGGGCACATGTCCGGCCGGTTCGACCCGAACCGGACGTCCAAGGCGCTGCTCTCCAAGGCCCAGCGGCCAGCCGGGTGAATAACATCACCAAGGCGAACATGCCGGACGACTGGAACTACGGGCTGGCGCCCCACGACAGGGACCACCAACCCGAGCGGGTAAGCTTTGCGTTTTCGCCGGCTTCCGGCTTGCGGCGGCGAGGCCGACTTCCTTTTGCTTCTGCCGACTTCTGGCTTGTTGTTTGCTCATGTTTTCTGTTTTTCTAGCTCTTTGAGCGCCAGAACATCGAGGACGGCGACCTGGCGACGAGGAGGTGGACGCCGGACCACGTCGATCCGGCTGACCAAGCCGGCGACCAGGCCGGCGACGACGACCTGCTGCAGGCGCCTGATCTAGGCGGCCAGGGGGAGCACAATCCGCCCCCTTCACCGGAGCAGCAGGAGGACGAGGAGCCGGCGACGTCCGCCACGGGGCCAATCCCCGCCGTGCCTCTGCGCGCGAGGCCGCCAAGCACCACGGCAACTTCAGCGCATAAGGGGAAGAAGCGGGCCAGCGAGCCCCGCTCTACTGCCGCCTTGGAGGCGAAGGCGAAGAAGCTCCGCCGGCAGCAGCCGAAGAAGGTTCCGGAGCAGGCCGGGTGAGTTTTCTTTTTCTCTCTTGTTTGATTCCTTTTCTTTCCTTACTTTTTATGCTTATCTTCTCCTTGTTTGTCCGGCTAGGGCTCCCATCAAGTTTGCCCAGGGCGGCGGCTCTCGGCAGACTCCGCGTGTCGCGTCGCCGCCTCTGCGCCAAAGGAGGGAGCCGACGCCACAGCCTCCATCACGTGCACCTACGCCGCCGCCGCCTGCGGGTACTCCGCCTCCCGCAGGGGCGCCTTCCTTCGCCGTGCCGCTGGCCTCAGCGCCTGATCGCGGCACGCGGGTCAAGCCGGCTCGCCAGCCGACGCTGGACGACATGTTCCCGCGCCGGACTCGTCTTCTGGACCCAGCCGCTGGGGCCGGCCGGGGCATGCCGCCTTCAACCGGAGCCGGAGCCGGCAGGGCTGCACCGCCCGCGACCGGAGCCGGAGCTGGCGGGGCTGCGCCGCCCGCGACCGGAGCTGGAGCCAGGCCAAGCGTGGTGGTGCCGGATGAAAGCCCGGAGGGCACCTCGAGCGCCGGAGACGGCTGCGCCGACTGGGCCCTCTGCTTCGCCCGGAGCGCCGCCACCACCGGAGCCGACGACGGGGGAGCCGGCCAGGCAGGAGCCGGCAAGGGATGAGCCGGCGCGCCCGGAGGGCACCGACTCGCGCGCGCTGGTGAGGACGGGAGCCCCATCGGCGCCGCAGCAGGGCCTGCACGTGGCCAAGGGTGCCATGCTTCTGCATGTGCCATCCGCCTCCAACTCCAGCCTTGGCTCGGCTGGCACTATGGAGCAGGCGTGGCTCCGCGCCGACTCCTACGAGGTGACCAGCCGGGAGGGGAACCCCGGCCAAGCATCGGTGGAGATGTTCTTCTCCAGCCTGCAGGCCAACCTCAAGGCTAGGGCTGCCGAGGCCGCGGCCAACCTTGCCAAGGTGGAGGAAGCCAGCAAGGTAAGCTTCATCTGTTTTTCAATTTGGTTATCATCCTGGTAGCCCTCCGAGGCATGGGCCGGCTGCTTGGAGCCGGTCCGGGTTTCGCCTAGCATACCGATTTTCTTTTTTCCTTAGGCTGTGGCGGATCGGCGCACCACTCTGTACAATCGCGCCGTGACCCACTACCACAAGGCCAAGCTGGACCGGGCCGCCTTGGCTCGCGAGCTGGAGGCCGCCAAGGGTAAGATCTTGCTTCTTCTGACTCGATGTCTTCTTTCTTTTTAGTCTTCGTTGGCTGACGTTTCTTTCCGGCTGCCTCGCAGTTGAAGCCGCCAAGGTTCCGCGGCTGGAGGCGAATCTCCGGGTTGCTCGCGCCCAGTGCGCCGAGAGCGAGGAGGCGGGCCGATCTGCAGCCGCCAAGCTCAAGGTGGCTGAGGGGGAGCTGGTGCGGCTGCGCCTGCTGGAGCAGAACCATCTCACCGAGCTCGCCTCCCTTAGGACGGTGGAGAAGGAGAAGGTGGAGGATCTGAGCCGGCGGCTGACTGAGGTGGAGAAGCAGCGGCTTGCGCTGCAGGAGGAGTTCACCACCAAGTCCACGGAGCTGACGGCTACCGCCAAGCGCTGGACGGACGAGATTGGCGCGCTTGATCGCGGCTTGTCGGGTGAGTGCATCTCTGTGTTCCTTTCCCTTTGCCGGCTTTCGGCTGTCGGCTGCCGGCTTTCGTTGGCCGGCGTGGCGAAACTTCTGATTTCTTCGCTATCTCCATCTTCGGGCTGGGGGCAGTCGGTTCTTGCCGGCTGCCGCCAGGCTTTTCCTTTTGTCTTAGGACTTCGAAAATTTGCATTTTTCAGCTTATTTCGGCTTCGATGATTTCTGACTTGCTTCTTCTTGCAGCGGCCTTCCCGGAGACGCAGGACGCGGCCTTGGCAGCCGTTGGCGTTGCGCGCGATTCCAGGAGGCGGGCGACTGGCGAGGGCAGCTCGGAGTACTTCACCATGGAGGACTACATGGCGTCCATGGCTGCCCGCGTCGAGCCCATCACCAAGCTTGGCTGGGAGCTCCGGAAGGCGGCTGAGGAGCTGGTTCCGATGCTGTGGCCTGAGGAGGCGGTGCCGCAAGATATCTCCCATCTCACCTCCTTGATGGAGCGGGCGCCGGATCGCTTCCTCGACTGGAAGGAGTCGGCCACGCGCGCTGGTGCCGACATGGCGCTGTCCTTTGTCCTCTCCTGGTACAACGAGGTGGACCTGGGGCAGCTCGAGTACCGGCGAGCCGGCGTGGAGGACAAGCTCCCGGCCGAACACAAGACCGCCCGGCTTGCCCGAGCCAGCGCCATCGCCGACTTCGTCGACAAGGGCCTCTTCGTCGCTGACCCGAACTCTCCATCTGATGATGATTACGAGATGGACGATGAGGAGGCGGAAGAGGCGCCCGAAGATGACCCGGCAACCGGCTCCGCTGACGCTCCTCCGGCTGGTCCTTCTTCAGCCGCTGCCTAGATTACCTGTCTCTTATGTTGCTTTTGCCAAGACAATTTATTAAATCCCCGGGATGCCGGGTGCATATGTATGAATATTATCGTCCTTTTATTATGTCACACTTTAATGTGTTTGTTAATCATTTGTGTGCCGAGTTGCTTTCTTTCGACTCGTTCGCTTTTTCCCATACGCCCCACTCTTTGGCTGTGCTCTTGCCGGTCGTACGTCCGACTTGCGATCCGTCGCCGGATCAAGAGCGGGCCGCTGGGTGAGGTCGACAGTATTTCAGTCGAACGAGCTAAATTCGGCGATCCGGCACTTATATGAAAAGTTGCAAGTCAACTTGCTTTTACTCTTTCCCTTAGTCGTTTTTCGCATGCCGGCTCCCTAGGCCTTACTCCCGCCAGCCGGACAGCCGGGTTGCGGTCTGTAGCTGGATCGGAAGCCGGCTGTCGGAAACCGGATCACGTTACTGAGCCGACCGCGTGAGAGGGTTCAAGGCAATTGGCGAAACAAAGTAGAGTACGCGAAAAACTTGTCGGAAACGACGCTCTTGGTGCGTGCTTTTTCATAGCTTACAAAAGGGATACAAGGGATACATACATTCCTGCTCTCATGTGTAAAATGGGCGGAGTAAGTTGACATTCCAGGGACGTTTGGTCTCCTCGTCAGCCTTGTCCGGCTTGTTTTTCTTAGCCTCTTGGGCATCTATGAGATAGTAGGAATCATTGCCTACTGCCTTGCTCACGATGAAGGGACCCTCCCATGGGGATGACAGTTTATGCTGTCCGGCTGTCCGCTGGATCAGCCGGAGCACTAGGTCTCCTTCTCGGAATGCTAAGGGCTGGACCTTCCGGCTGTGATAGCGTCGGAGGCTCTGCTGGTAGATAGTAGATCTGGACGCAGCCAGCAGCCGGGCCTCTTCGACCAGGTCGACTCCATCTTCGCGAGCTTCTTTGGCTTCGGCTTCGGTATACAGCTTGATTCTTGGCGCGTCGTGCTCGATATCAGTCGGCAAGACGGCTTCGGCCCCGTATACGAGGAAGAATGGTGTGAAGCCGACTGAGCGGTTTGTCGTTGTGCGCAGACTCCATAGCACATTGGGCAGCTCTTCAATCCAGCAGCCGGCTGCTCGCTCGAGCGGCTCCACCAGCCGGGGCCGGATGCCGGCTAGGACCAAGCCGTTAGCCTTCTCCACTTGTCCGTTGGACTCTGGGTGTGCCACAGAGGCTAGGGCCATCCGGATCCCCATTTCCCCGCAATAGCGAGAGAAGATGCCTTGGGAGAAATTGCTGCCGTTGTCGGTGATGATGCTGTGGGGGTAGCCGAATCTCACAATGATTTCCTTGAGGAATGTGACGGCTGTGGAGCCATCCAGCTTCTTGATTGGCTTGGCTTCGATCCACTTGGTGAATTTGTCAATCATCACCAAGAGATGTGTCATGCCGCCTCGCGCTGTTTTGAACGGACCCACCATATCCAAGCCCCATACGGCAAATGGCCATGTGATGGGGATGGTCTTTAAGGCGGAAGCCGGCTGGTGTCTCTTCTTTGCGAAGCGCTGACAGCCGTTGCACTTCTTCACCAACTCTTCTGCGTCTCTGAGCGCAGTCGGCCAGTAAAAACCATGCCGGAAAGCTTTGGCCACTATGGCTCTGGATGAGGCGTGATGTCCGCACTCTCCTTGGTGGATTTCCCGTAGGAGTTCAATCCCTTCAGCCGGCTCGACGCACCGCTGGAACACCCCACTTACGCTGCGTTTGTACAGCTGGTGGTTGATGATTGTATAGGCCTTGGCCCTTCTCTCAATCTGCCTGGCCTGGATTCTGTCATCAGGCAGCACACCGTCGTGAGGTAGGAGAGGAATTCTTGTGCCCATGAAGGTACGCATCTTATCTCGAATACGCTGACCAATAGGGCCTCCTGCATGGGAGCTTCCGGATTCGACTGCATGGTCGCCGGGTTCGGCTTGCTAGCCCCCGAGTTTGGCGATGAAGCCCCCGGGTTGGACTGAGAAGTCCCCGGGTTCGGCATGGTAGCCGGCGGGTTTGGCTTTGAAGCCCCCGACTTGGGCGATGAAGCCCCCGGGTTCGGCTGAGCAGCCCCCGGGTCAACCGGCACGAATATTGAATCCGAGTTCGGTGACGGTATGATGGACGGCTTCTTGAGAACCGCCAAGGCGATGCCCGGCGGAATGGCTTGCCGGGTTGAGCCAATCTTGGACAAAGCGTCAGCCGCCTCGTTGTTTGCCCGTGGCACATGGTGGAATTCGCAGCCGTCGAAGAAGCCGGATAGCTGCTGGACATGGAAACGATATGAGGCCATGTTGGCGTCCTTCGCGTCCCAGTCGCCAGATGCTTGTTGTATGACCAAGTCGGAGTCGCCGAAGCAGAGTATGCGACGCACGCCAATCTCCTTGGCCAGCTTCAGCCCATGAATGAGCGCTTCATACTCCGCCACATTGTTTGATGCGGCGAAGTGGATCTACAGGACGTAGTCCAGCCGGTCTCCCTTGGGAGAGGTGAGGACGATGCCGGCTCCCAAGCCGTTGCGCATCTTCGAGCCGTCAAAGTGCATCTTCCAGTGTGTGGAATCTGGCACAGGCGGCAGGTACTGCATCTCAGCCCAGTCGATGAAGAAGTCCGCGAGGATCTGCGACTTGATGGCTATGCGTGGCTCGTAGAGGATGGTGTGGGCGGCTAGCTCCAGGGCCCACTTAGCAACCCGGCCGTTGGCATCCTTGCTGCCGATGATTTCCGCCAAGGGCGCTGTGGCAACCACCTTGATGGGGTGCTCTTGGAAGTAGTGCTTGAGCTTCTTGGCCGCCATGTAGATGCCGTAGGTGACCTTCTGGTAGTGGGGGGAGTTTTGCTTCGACTGGGAGAGCACTTCGCTAAGGTAGTAGACTGGGCGCTGAACCAGCTGCTCCCTGCCGTCTTCTTTGCGCTCCACCACCAGGACAACGCTAACCACTCGATTGGTGGCTGCGATGTACAACAGCATCGGCTCCATTGAAGCCGGCGTTGCAAGGATTGGCGCGGTTGAGAGCACGCGCTTCAAGTCACGGAAAGCCTCATCCGCCTGTGGTGACCAGACGAATTTGTCCGCCTTCTTCATCAATTGATACAGGGGCAGTGCCTTCTCCCCCAGCCGGCTGACGAAGCGGCTCAAGGAAGCCAGGCAGCCAGCGAACTTCTGGACGTCCTTGAGGCACTGCGGCAGTTCCATCTTCTCCAGGGCACTGATCTTCTCCGGGTTGGCTTCGATCCCTCGCTGAGAGACGAGGTAGCCAAGGAGCTGGCCAGACGGCACGCCGAATGTGCACTTGGCCGGGTTGAGCTTCATCCGAAATCTTCTCAGATTGGTGAAGGTTTCTCTCAGGTCATCAAGGAGGGTGCCCGTCTCCTTGGTCTTTACGACGACATCATCCATATATGCGTGAACGATTCTGCCGATTTGATCCTGCAAGCATTTTTGCATGCACCTTTGGTAGGTGGCGCCTGCATTTTTCAAGCCGAACGGCATAGTCGTGTAGCAATAAGCCCCGTACGGGGTAATGAACGAAGTCTTTATTTGATCATCCGGATTCAAAGGAATCTGGTGGTAGCCTGAATAGGCATCTAGGAAAGACAACAGTTCACAGCCGGCAGTCGAGTCTATGACTTGATCTATGCGCGGCAGGGGGAAGGGATCCTTCGGGCACACCTTGTTCAGGCTAGTGTAGTCGATACACATGCGCCAGGAGCCGTTCTTCTTCAAAACCAGGACCGGGTTCGCCAACCAGTCCGGGTGCAGCACTTCCATGATGAAGCCGGTTGCCAGCAGCCGGGCGATTTCTTCACCGATGGCCTTCCTTCTTTCTTCGGCGAAGCGCCTGAGAGGCTGCTTCACCGGCTTGGCTTCGGGCCGGACGTGGAGGTGGTGCTCAGCCAACTCCCTCGGCACACCCGGCATGTCTCTTGGAGTCCATGCGAAGATGTCCCGATTCTCACGGAGGAAGCTGGTGAGCTCGCTTTCCTATTTCTTGCTCAAGCCGGCACCGATGGTGACGTACTTGTCCGGCTGCGCCGGGTCCAGCAGGATCTTCTTGGTGTTGTCGGCCGGCTGGAAATGAGTCGTCCCAGCCGGGTTGCCTGCAGCCGGCATGTCTGTCTGCGCGGCCTTGGCGAGGGCGACGGCGTCGTGGATGAGCTGCTTCTCGGTGGCGATGACCAGCGTCTGGGCCATCTTGGAGCTCTGCGTGGCGCAGTCCATGGAGCGGCGATAGTCGCCGGCTATGGTGATGACCCCCTTGGGGCCAGGCAGCTTCATCTTCAGGTACCCGTAGTGGGGCACCGCCATGAACTTGGTCAGGGCCGGCCTGCCTAGGAGCGCGTGATAGGGACTCACGAGGTCCACCACCTCGAACTCGATTCTCTCGGTGCGGAAGTGGTCCGGCTTCCCGAACATCACCTCCAGCGTGATCCGGCCGATCGGCTGGCAGCAGTGGCCTGGCACGATGCCATGGAAGACGGTGGGGGTGGGGCGCAACTCGGCCTCCTGAATGCCCAGCTTGCGGGCGGTGTCGCGGTAGAGGATGTTGATGCTGCTGCCGCCGTCGATGAGGACGCGCGAAAAACGCACGCTGCGCCGGGTTGTGCCGATGGTGGGGTCGAGGACCATGGCGTAGCTGCCCGGCTTCGGCAGGACAGCCGGTGTGTCGCGGCGATCAAAAGTGATGGCCTGCTCTGACCAGTTTAGGTACTGGGGGACCGGCGGTATGACCGCGTTGACCTCGAGGGAACGGCTCTGTTGGCTCGTCTTGTCCTCGGGCTCGGAGGTGAAGATGATGTAGGTAGCATCTTCGGCCAGATATCGGCCGCCATGGTGCACTTGGTTAGCCTCGTGGTGCTCGAGGTTGGCGTTCTCTGCGCCGGCTTGGCCACCCGGCCCGCCGGCTGGTGGAGGCGGGGGTGGAGGCGGGAGAGGTTCACCGCTTGTCAGCCGCTTCATGAAGTGGCAGTTGCGGGTGGTGTGGTTGGATGGGTTCTTGCCGCTGTGGTACTTGCACGGCGAGTCGAGCATCTGCTCGAAGGTGTACTTCGGCTTCCACTGCCGGTCTTGCTTCTGGCGGCGGCTGCCGCCTGCCGCGTTGTCTGCCACGGCGGCTACGTGGGCGGAGCCGTACCGGCGGTCCGGCTGGTCGCTGTGACGCTTGCCGCGGTAGTTGTCCCGCCTGCTGCCATGAGAGGCGCCGTCTGCCGGCTTGTGCTCAGCCGACTTGTGGTTGTCCCTTCTTGCTGGGGCCGGTGAAATATCAGCCGGCGCCTTGCCGGCTTCCTCAGCCAGCGCGTACTTATCCGCGATGGCCATCAAGGCGGCCATCGACTTGGGCTCGCTGCGGCGCAGCTTGTGCCACAGCATGGTGTTGGGCCGGCAGCCGCCCATGAAGAAGCTGATGGCTTGGATCTCGTGCACACCCTCGCAGGAGTTACGCATCTCACACCAGCGCGTCAGGTATGCGCGGTCCGTCTCGTCCGGGCCCTGCTTGCACATCTCAAGCTGTTGGGGCCGACCCGGCCGGCGGTAGCAGCCGGTGAAGTTGCTGATGAAGGCCGCCTCGAAATCTAGCCAGCCGTTTATGCTGCCGGCTGGCAAGTTGTTGAGCCATGTGCGGGCGGAGCCGAGCAGCATGAGGGGGGAGTAGCGCACAGCCCAGCGCTTGTTGCCTTTGGCGATGCCGACTGCGGTGGAGTAGTCCTGCAGCCAGTCCTCCGGCTTGGCGGTGCCGTCGTACTTGGGGGTGTCGCGCGGGAGCTGGAAGCCGTCGATCATGGGCTCGTTGATGATGCGTGGCCCAAAGCACTTTGGGCCGGCTGGCGCTTCTTCTTCCGCAATGCGGGATTCGACCAGCCGATCGAGGCGGTCTCTGGCGTCGGTGGGCTCGATGCGGGGGCCCAGCCGGGAACGTGCCGGCAGGCGTGTGCCGGCTGCTTCTGGAGCCGGTCGGTGCTGGCGGCGGGGCTCGGAGTCTTGCTCCTGGTTCCGGCTTGGGGGAGGCCGGCTGCGGCTGCTGCCGCTCGGCTGGTGGCTCGGCCGGCCCGAGCTTGCGTGCGTGGCCCGGGAGTCACGGTGCCGGCATGGTGCTGGGGAGGCGGACTCGGCCGTGTCCCTGGCGCCTTCCCTGTCGTTGCCTGCAGCGCCACGAGCGTGAGAAGCTCTGGGGGCATTGACATACCTGGGGTCAGCCGCCTGCCTGGTGGCTGCGTTGAGCAGCTCAGTCACCCGCTTGGTCTGGCGGCGTAACTCTTCGCCTTCGAGGCGGTTCAGCTCTTCTGCGGCGGCTTGTGCCGCGCGCATGTTCTTGTCGGGGGTGTTGTAGACGGGTAGCTCCGCGGACGGAGCCGGCGAAGGAGCGCCGTCGCGGGCGATCTCGACGCCAAGGTCGCGGCCCCTGCGGCGGATCTGGCCGGCTCGGCTGGGCTCGTCGCCGCCTGGAGTGAGGCCGTGGGCGCGGTTGTACTCGCGCTGGGTGATCTCCATCTGGCGCTTAGCAGCAGCCAGTTCTTCGGTTTGCTTGAGGAGGAGCTGGCGGTGCGCCTCCAAATCCGCCTCGATGGTGGTGGGGTCGGCGCCAGGCGTGAGCGGGGTGCTCAGTTTCGCCCGGACCTCATCCAGCCGGGACGATGGTGGTGGCGCCTTTGGGCCCGAGCCGGAGGCGTTGGGGTCGACGTTGCGCTCCAGGTTGGGGCCGCGGGTGCGCGGGTTCTTGGTGGGGAGCTCCTCGCCAGCCATCATGACTTGCACGACGGCGGGGCTGGCGGGAGCGCTGCTGCCGGCTCGCGGAGGAGGGCTTGCGCAGCGCAGCACCTGCCGCGGGTAGCGCGGCGGTGCGACGGTGGCGACGTAGACGTCGTGGCCGCCGAAGGAGATGACGCTGCCGCCGGCTGGGAAGGGCCGGTCAGCGAAGCAGCCAGCGTTGTCGCTGACGCAGTCGAGGGAGCCGAATCTCCAGATCAAGCCTGAAGCGACTCGCTCGCCGGTGGTGATGGTGAGGCCCGTCCGGATGAAGACACCGGCCGAGGATGCTGAAGGCCCCACGGTGGGCGCCAAATGTCGTGGTATCGTCACGGCATATGCCATAGGGTGGCTAATCGAAGTGGTTCCTGAGAGATCTCACGGCGGTATCCGGATGCGGGTATGGGGACGAGCGACACGGCGACGTACCCAGGTTCGAGGCCCTCCGATGGAGGTAACACCTCTACTCCTGCTGTGAGTGTATATGATGATCACACAATACAATGGTGCTCCTAGAGCTGTGTCCGGCTGCTCCTGGGAGGCTAAGGGAGACGATGGTCTCTCTCACAGGGCAGCGCTAAGGGTGGAATGGAGTGAGAATGATCGATCGATCCCCTGCACGAGAGGGGGTAGTGCGGCTTATATAGGCACCAGCACTTTACATATAAGACCCTATAGTCTACTGGCCGGCTTGGCCGGCTCCGGCTTCCGCTCCTTCCCGAGGTGGTGACGTCAGGAGCCGTTGAGGCATCGTGGCCTGTCCCATCCGGCTGCCAAGGTCAGCGGTATGGAGAGGAGGTGTCCCTGTCGCCGTCAGCCACTGTAGCCAGTACGGATCGACGTAGACCATGATGGCCTGTCTGGCGCGTGGCACTATTGCTCCACAGTGCCCCGCGCTTTACGGAAGATGAAGTCAGCGTGGACTTAAGGAACCCGGATCACCAACCCGGTTCCTTCCAGTGCAAGACTCGCCAGCCTCGAGTCGGTCTGAGGTACAAACCCCCAGTCGGATATGGCTTGTAGAAGCCGGCCCAGCTACAGCATTGGTGGCCGTAGCCAGGCCGACTAGGACCTAGAGCCAGCCGGCTTCCGGACCAGCCGGCCACGGCGCCAGCCGGCTGCTCCTCAGCCGGCCTTTGCCGCGAGCCGGCCAGTGGCCAGCCGGCTGCTCCGCGTCCATTGCCCTACCCGGGGTCTTCCCCCCGACATAGGGACAGGTTGTTCTACTTGACCTTCGTCTTGGCAGTACTGGCAGATGCAGCAGGATTCGGGATCAAGAAGGCGAGGATTTTCTTCGAGTGGGGCTTGGCATCCTTCACCGAGGCCTTCCACTTCTCCTTGTTCATCCCTTTGGGACTACCAACCTTCACCCAGTCCACGTCATGTTGGCTGTCGGCAACCAAAGCGATGGTCCCCTCGACTCCAATCTTCAAGTTGTCCTGCCGATAGGCCAATGCAAGATCGTCTTGACCCATAAAACGCTGGACAAGCTTAGAGAAAATCTCTGGCTGCATTTGCTTGGGAAAGAAATTGGGGAGAGGCGCTTGAACGCGGCTCGGGCATTGGAAATATTGGTGCGCGCCAGATCGCCTTGCAACTACAGGATTGAAAGAGTGTCGAGAAGTCGATCCTCGACCCCTTCGTGCAAGGTAAATTCTTCACCCATCCTTCTCGCTGGAACAAAAAACGGGTCCATAAATATTTGGAGAGGCAAATCAAGATAAACATAGAGACAGGTGAAGGAAAAAAGCTTACTAACGAATCTCTGATTCTGGGTGTCGAACCGATCTGCTATGGCGTTCTCACGCTCAATTTGTTGAGCAATTTTGTCACTGAAAGCATTCTCAGCAGTTTGAAGCCTTTGACGGAGACTTTCAACAATAGCGGCATCTGCTTCAGCTTTTTCGTGAGCTTTTTCGCTGAGCTCCAGCTTAGCTGCAAGAGCATCAGCGCGTTCTTCGGCTCGGCGAAGTGCATCTGACAGAATAGTCGAGGGTGAACACAATCAGAAGACAAAAATAGGTGTGGCGAAAAAGCGAGTCATTAAAAACAAAGCGGTTTTTACCTTTCAAATCATCGGCTTCATCACGGAACACAATAAACTGGGAGCCAAGATTGATGAGATGCTTCATCAGAGGCTGTTAAAAAGCAGCATTAGAAAGCAATTCAAGAAGGGACAAACTCGGTTAAGGTCAACAAACATCGACCGAAAGAGAAAAATAGACAAGCGGCACACAATAGCAAGCAAAGGAAAAGGGACTTATGTCGTCTAAGAAAGGAGTCGAAGAACTCCCCGCGACAATTTCATGAGTGTCGCCAGCCCCAGTCTTTGCTCTCTTCGGCGAAGGTGCTCGGGGGCTGGCCAAAGGAGTCGACGTTTCCGTGTTATGTTGAGGGGGAGGCGAATATTCCGCAGCAGTGCGGTGTTCTTCAGAAAGAACCATAGTGTTGGATGTGCTCGTAGGAGCCATGCCAAGGACCGCGGGTTCTTCTTCTTCTCCTTCCTCTTCAGAGCTGCTAATACAAAAAAAAATAAGCATTCCAAAGAAAAAGGAGTTGGATAAAAAATAAAAATAAAGTAACTCACGAGCTAACGGAGCCAGCATCATTGTAAGGGTCGAAGGCACCCTCTTCTTCAGGCGAAGGTTCTTCGGCAGCCGATTCAGTAGGCTTGGAGGTGCTGGAATATTTGACATCATTTCTTTTCCTCTTGCGCCCAGGAGAAACAGCGAGAGGAGGAGAGATGGAGCGGCCAGAGTCAGAACGTTCCGACTCAGTCTCTTTCTCGGAGGACGCCGCGGATTTCTGAGATCCTGCGGCTTCACTCTCAGGACGAGAGGTTTCTTGCGAGTCGTCGGTGACAATGGCTCGCTCATCTACTTCTCCACCTTCAGGAAGGGGGGAGAGAAGATACAATTTGGTGGCCCTGTAAATGCAAAAGCAAGACCATGGTGAATACACAAGGAAAATAAGGTAGGAGTCCAAAAATAGCAGAACACCTCGAAGGAAGGCTACTTACTTCGGGAAGAGCGTGGCTACCGCTGTATGGCTCCATGCGGCAAGAGGACGGAACCTCGTATTTCTTGCTCAAGGAGGAAAAACATCGGATGAGCTTCTCCAAGTCCTTCACAGAGAGATCCTTGGACAAGCGATCAACATCTTTCTCGCCAGAGTACATCCAAAGGGGGTTTTTGCGAGCCTGCAGTGGCTGCACCCTGATCATAAGAAAGTAAGCAGTTATCTGAACACCCGAGAGTTCCTCTCCATTGGTGTTCTGGAGTTGATGGATGCGCTTCATCAGGGCTTCAGTTGCCGTCTTTTCTTCGGCAGTAGCCTCTACGTCCCAAGATCGGCGCCTGAGAATTTCTTTGGCAGCTTCAAATGGAGCGATGCCATACTCCTGGGAGTTTTCATACTCGTCCTGGATGTACAATCATCTTTTGCACCACCCTTGGATGGAGTCGGGGAATTTGACGTCAAAGTAGTCAACGTCGGGTCGGACACAGATGCAAACGCCGCCTACATTGTAGACGATGTTGCGGGAGTTGTTGCGCCGGAGGTAGAAAATGCGCTTCCACAGGCCCCAATGAGGATGGGTGCCGAGGAAGCACTCGCACAAAGTAATAAAAATATAGATGTGGAGGATGGAGTTCGGGATCAGCTGGTGTGGCTAGATCCCGTAGACAAAGAGAAGACCACGAAGGAGTTCATGGATAGGGGTGGAGAGGCCACAAATGAGGTGGTCAATGAAAGTTACCCGGTATCCGATAGGAAGACGCGGGAAGCTTTCGTCGCCAGGAAAGATCAGCGAGTCCTGCTTCTTCAGTAGGCCAAGCTTCTTGAGCGTCTTCTGGTCATGGTTGGAGATCTTGGATCGGTCCCATCCAGAGACCTCAGCTTTGTCCATCGGGGCGTTGGTGCCCGGAGCTGTGTGCTTTGTCAGCTTTGTGCGCGGCGGCATGGAGGAGTGCTTTGGTGGAGAAGTGGGATGAACGAGAGTGCAAGCGCGAAGAGCTCGAGGACGGTAATAGCGGAGGGTGAGAGAGAAGAGGCAGATGTGCGGCACGGCGAAGGGGATGAATGAGGACGATGAGGTAAATTTATAGCAAGGAGCTGATCCGCCGCGCCGTTGGATGAAGAGGAGAAGAATTTTTAGCCATACGCGTGTCCAAAGGGGTAGAATGGTCTTTTCAGTTTGAAGTTACTAGACGGAAGTTACTGCGCGCGTGCCGGAAATTACGGAGGACGTGTGTCCCCCACTCACGCAACGTGTCTACGGCGCAGAACTTTGGACCCACGTCTCAGTGAGGTGACAAGAGCCGTGGTTTCCCAAGGAGGTGATCGTGGCCATCGTCAGCAATGACATCGTAAGAAGAAGACTTCGAGTAGCTTCATCGAAGATAGCGACAGGGAAATTTCGAGTATTCCAACAAAGAAATGTCGAGAGCCCCTATGATCAAATACAAGCATTTGCTCATATGCTCGGGGGCTACTCTTATCAGAAGTATTGTTCATACTTCTGATAAGAGGATAATGCGGAGAACAAAAACATAGAATTGTTCAAAAGTAACAAAAGTTGAGCCTACAGCCAAGTATAAATACTCGACTGTAGCCTCGGGGCTACTCCCATCGGGAGCACTGGTCGCGCACCTGATGAAATAAAGAAAGTAAGCAGCAGGTCTGATTTCAAAATACAGAGTGAAGGATCAATGCAAGTTGAGCCTACAACCAAGTGTAAACACTCGGATGTAGCCTCGGGGGCTACTCCCATCGGGAGCGCTGGTCGCTCACCCGATGAAATATGCGGAGGAAGAGAATGACAAGACATATAAGGCGAACAGTTATCGTCGTACATCTTCGAGTTACATATAACTCATCATGTACTCCCATCGGGAGAACAAGATATTATCATTAAGTGACTCGGGAAAATTGGCAATTCCAACAGCGATAAAGTTACTCGACAATATATTCCCAGAGCGCGTCCACCGCGGTAAAACCTCTGGATGCCGTAATACTTTACGAAGGTAAGTCCCCAGGATCTGTCCTGTGTGGCGTGGTACCGCACCCGAATGCGCTCTGCTACTTTATCCGTATCAACAGATGCGAAGAAAAAATCTTGGCGGACGCGCTATGGATCTTATAAATATGACTGGAATTCGGCTCATGAGTAAGTCCTGAGGCGGCACATGTCGAATTACGCCAGTATCCCGGGGTCATGTCAAGGGACTTAACCTTGAAGTAGGTTTTTGAGGGTTTGCCACGAGAGCAGTTAACTGGTACCTGATCCGTCAGATGAACCGGCCCCATTTACCACTATCCGTGTACAAAATATGTATGTCCCGAATAAATTGTTGTGATGATGCGAAGAATTTATGGATTAGTTGTACGTCGGAGATTTTACTCGACTTTACGATTCAAGCAAAATCTCGGGGGCTACTGACATAGGCATCCCGAATGGGCCTGCCGAAGAAGGTACCCGGGGATTACTGAAGGCCCATGACCCGAAGATTACAAAGTCCGGAAGCCCAATAAAGCGTCGTTATTAGAAGATGGAGATAGATTAGGAATAAAGAGATTTGTAATTGTACGGGACGAACTCAAAGAGTCTCTCGCTATTTTGAAACTTGTACGATACGAAAGCCTCGACTCCACCTCCTATATAAGGGGGAGCCGAGGGAGAAAGAAAGGATCGAATCATTGTCAACACAAACCCTAGTTTTTAGTATTCGAGCACCTTTTCGGCTGAAACCTTCGAGATCTACTTGCTCTCTACTTTCCGCGAAACCCTAGTCTACAATCTGTAGGCATTGACAAGTTAGAACCTTGTCACTCTCCTTCTTCCTAGCATTCAAGTTTCTAGCTGTCAGGTCATGTTCATCAACAATCATCGAACGCATGGGGGCGTCGACTTGATAACAATGTCCTGCAGGTAAGTGAGTGCTAGTTGGGTCTCATGAACTAAGGACATCTAGTCCTGGGTATCATCAGGGCCTCGGTCCAAGTCATCAAGGGTGTACACCTAGATAGGGGTCTGTTACGAAGTTGACATAAATCAGTCGAGGTAGAATGTTAGTACAATACATAGTTGCAAGATTATATGTAAATGTAGCACACACGCATGTACATTGGCTATATTACGACTAGATCTACCACAAATGCTTACTAATATGACACACATGAGGTTGATTTCATCCAGATCTACATCGCAAGTACTGAAACAAGAGATGAAATAGCTACCTTCAAGATCACCAATGGCTACACGAAAAGAAATGGTACCAACAGAGCAAAATGTACCTCTACTAAGCAAGATTGAGTAAATATTATTATCTACAACATAAAATATGGCTCGGTGACGTGGGCATTACCCTTCGGCTAACCAATGTTGCCCTATCCTATATTTCCTAGTTGGAGGCCCATGAAGGCACTCAATGGCGAGGTGGGCCGCTAGGACGGTGGGGCGGAAGATTCCTTGAAGTACAAGACACGGAAGGAGCCGAACAAGGAAAGTCTAGAGATAGATCTACTGTAAACCTAGTCGTACTCGAGGAGACCTCTTGAGACCTGGCCTCCTATATAAAGGCCAGGAGAGGGGCTGTCGAGGGAACACAACCAATCTTAGCAACTTTAGCCTACATAAGCTTAGAGCTAGGTTACCCTAGTACTTAGCCGTCTCGACGAGATCTCAGCCGAACTATTCGGCACCCCATTGTAACCCATTATCATCATAATCAAGAATAGACAGGTAGGATGTAAGGGTTTTACCTCATCGAGGGCCCCGAACCTGGGTAAATCGCTCTCCCCGCTTGTCTGTGAACCGATGTCTCGTGTCAGCTTGCAGGATTCCATCAACCCTAAGCCCCTATCGGAGGGCATTGCCGAGGAGCACCCTCGACAATTGGCGCCATCTGTGGGAAACCTGTCGGCACAGGGCAGGTCATCGGCAATACCAGTCACATCTGCGGCGTTCGTACTTGAGTCACCAACGCCACCAGATCCAAAAGACCCGATCCGCTGCGGATCCTTTGAGTTCATACCACACCTTGAGCCGCCGCATTCGGTCTCTGCAGAGACGCGCGACGGCATGACCACGACTTTCGGAGGCATTCACTTCGTCATCGACTCCGGAGGCTTTCTTCGCCTCCCTAGGGCAGGGACATCTGGCTCGAGGACCTCAGTCTCGGCAGGTGACGTTCCGGCGGCCACCTTGGAGACTCCACTCAGAAAGGCACAGGGAGGCAGCCGAGGAAGTTTCGACCTTGCAACAGGACGAAGGAAAAGACAAAGGGATTCGCACCATGGAGAGGAAGAACGAACAGCGGCTCACCCCCGCCAGTCCGAACGAGGGTAGCAGGATGTGCAACTGATCCATGGCCGCACCTGTTCGCCGCATTTATCGGCTACGGAGCAACTCGAGGCACCATGCTACCTCCACTCCTACATTGACCCGAAGGATGGTCGAGAGAAATCCAGTCATCTACTAAGGAACTGCCGACATTTCTTGGAGATTCGACAGTTCTGTGATGATCTTAGAACCGAAGCCATATCAAGAGTTCACATGATGGAGAAGAGGGCAAGATCTCACGGCCATCCGCCAGAACCATATGTACCCGAACCGTACGAACCAATGGAAAGAGGCGAGTATGTACCAGCCGAAGCATTCCCAGAACCACGCGGACAGGTCAACATGATCCATAAAACCAGCTTTTCAAAAAGGAAAATCAAGAAATTCTCACGAGAAGTGAAGTATGCAGAAGTGGCTATGGTTGATACACCCGAATTCATCGACTGGTCGGAGCAAAGTATCTCCTTCGACAGGACAGATCACCCGAAAGCCGTCCCTAGACCAGGTCACACAGCCCTTGTCCTTGAGGCGCAGATTGGAGGGTACAATATGAGCAAAGTATTCATGGATGGAGGAAGTGGCTTGAACCTACTATTCGCCAACACAATGAGAGCAATGGGTTTAACAGTCGACATGCTAAGAGAATCTGACACAGGGTTCCATGGCATCATACCGATTCGACCCGCTTATTCTCTTGGTAAAACATCATTGGATGTAGTCTTTGGTACGCCCAACAATTTCAGGAAGGAGAAGATCGAGTTTGAAGTAGTCGACTGGGAGTCTCAATATCACGCCATCCTCGGCAGACCCGCGTTTGCCAAATTCATGGCCGTACCTCATTATGCGTACCTAAAACTGAAGATGCGAGGCAACAACGGGACCCCAATAACCGTTCATGGGAGCTTTGCTCGATCAGACACTTGCGACAGATAGTTCCAGAAGATCGCCTCGAAGTTCGGTGCCAAGGAAGAACTCAATGCAATCGACGCTGCCATAGATCATGCGCAACCACCATCCGACAATCGAAATGTAAGATCCGATGAATTCGATGCTACAAAGGAAGCCAAGAAGCTGCAGGTGCATCCTACTGACCCGAAGAAAATGGTCAATACGTCGGCTGACCTTATGGTCGCATAGGAAGGCGCGCTCATCGAGTTCCTCCGTGAGCGCTGGGAGATATTTGCATGGGAACCATCCGACATGCCAGGTATCCCCAGGGAACTCGCTGAGCACGCCCTTAATGTTGACCCGACAGCCAAACCAGTGCAGCAGTCAATGCGCCGATTTTCCGAACCTAAAAGGAGAGCAATTGGCGAGGAAGTCAATCAACTCCGTAAAGCAGGATTCATCCGAGAGCTCAAGGAATCTAAGTGGGTGGCCAACCCTATCATGGTGCCCAAGAAGGACACCACCGCTCTGCGTATGTGCATCGATTACACCGGCCTCAACAAACACTGTCCGAAGGACCACTTCCCGCTGCCTCGTATCGATCAGATAGTCGACTCCACAGGCGGATGTGATCGCCTCTCTTTCCTCGATGCGTACTCTGGATACAATCAGATCAAGCTGAAGAAAGAAGACCAGGAGCTAACCGCGTTCATCACCCCACACGACGTCTTCTGTTACAACGTCATGACCTTTGGGTTGAAAAACGCAGGAGCAACTTATCAACTTTGCATGCAGGCTTGCCTCGGAGAGCAGATCGGGGGGAACATCGAAGTCTACATCGACGATATCGTGGTGAAGACAAAGCACACTGCCACTCTCGTCGATGATTTGCGGGAGACTTTCGACAACTTAGACAAATATAAAATCAAGTTGAATCCCAAAAAATGTTTCTTTGGAGTACCAGGGGGACAAGTACTCCGGTACTTCATCTCAGCCAGGGGGATTGAAGCCAACCCTTTGAAGATCAAAGCTATTCTCGACATGGAGCCGCCAAAGAATCTGCACCAAGTGCAGCAACTGGCAGGACGATTAGCAGCGCTCAGCAGGTTCATCGCCAAGCTAAGAGAAAAAGCTTTGCCCTTCTACAATTTGATGAAAAAATCAGAAAAGTTCGAGTGGACAAAGGAGGCGCAGGAATCCTTCGATAACTTGAAGAGAATCTTGTCGACATCTCCAGTCCTTGTAACCCCCCGCGAGAAGGAAACACTGCTCATGTACATAGCTGCGATAGCCCAAGTCTTTAGCAGCGTCTTGGTCGTCGAGCGAGAAGAAACAGGGAGAGTTCATGGCGTGCAGAGGCCCGTTTACTACCTCAGTGAAGTGCTCACACCCGCAAGACAGAGGTACCCCCATCATCAGAAGCTGGCATACGCAGTGTGGAGGTCAGCTCGCAAGTTACGGCACTATTTCACGGAGCACCCGATTATCGTCGTGAGCGAAGCGCCACTGAAAAGCATAAGGACTAATCCGGAGGCCACAGGTCGAGTGTCCCAATGGGCTATCGAGATAGCACCACATGACATAACCTACGTCAATCGAATAGCAATAAAATCCCAAATCCTCCCAGATTTCGTGGCAGATTGGATCCAGTAACAGACACAAGCAGCACCCGACATGTCGGGCTCGTGGGTAATGTACTTCGACGGATCGAAACGGAGTACTGGTGCAGGAGCAGGAGTGGTGTTGATATCACCGCAGGGAGATAAGATGAAGTATATACTACGCATGAACTTCCCCCTGCCGACGAACAATGAAGCAGAATACGAAGCACTGCTGCACGGAATGAAGATGGCAAAGGCGTGTGGGGCAACTCGTCTAGAAATCTACGGAGACTCAAACCTGGTGGTGCAGCAGTCAATGAACCTGTGCGATGCGGTCAGCGACAACATGATCGCCTATCGGCAACTGTACCAAAATATGGAAGCTAAGTTCAAAGGATGTGAGCTCAAACATATCGGCAGAGCCAGCAACGAGGAAGCCGACACTTTGGCAAACATCGGGTCCATGTGCTCCCCCATTCCAGACGGAGTGTTTTATGAAGTGATCACTCAGCGATCGATAAAAGAGAAGGCGTCGGCACCTCCAAAACCATCGGCTGATAAATTGGAAGCGAGCTTGCAGCAAGCTGCCGAAGAATCTCCAACCCCTCCTGCCGAACAAATCCTCCTCCTCGAGCCACTATGGACCAAGCCGTTCCTAGCGTATCTAACGAAGCAGGAGTTACCAGAGGATCTGGTAGAAGCAAGACGAGTCGTCAGACGATCGAAAGCCTTCACCATAGTGAACGGTGAACTTTACAAGCGCAGCATTTCCGGTATTTTCCAAAGATGCATTGCCATTGACGATGGAAGAGCACTGTTGCGCGAGATACACGAAGGAACTTGCGGACATCACGCAGGAAGCAGGGCCCTCGTGGCGAAGGCCTTCAGAGCAGGATTTTACTGGCAAACAACGGCATCGGATGCCCGAGATCTGGTCATGAAATGCGACCCCTGCCAACGATTTTCCCCAAAACCACACGCTCCTGCCACAGACCTGATGACGATACCTCTGGCGTGGCCGTTCTCTCAATGGGGGCTCGACCAAGTTGGACCGCTGCCAAGATCATCGCCTGGAGGACACACATATCTATTGGTCGCAGTCGACAAATTCACAAAGTGGATCGAGGCAGTACCAGTGCGAAACCAGAAAGCAAAAACAGCAGTCCAGTTCTTGAGGGGAATAACATGTCGATTTGGTATGCCTCACAGTATCGTCACAGACAACGGAACCAACTTTGACTCCAAAGAATTTTGAAAATTTTGCGATGACGGGGGAATCAAACTAAAGTTTGCAGCAGTGGCCCACCCACAGACCAACGGCCAGGTGGAAAGGATCAACGGTCTCATAGGGGATGGCCTCAAGAAACGCCTTAAAGGTGCAGCTGGAGCCTGGGTCGAAGAGTTACCATCCGTACTGTGGAGTTTGCGTACTACACCTAACAGGTCGACTCAATACACCCCATTCTTCTTGGTGCATGGAGCCGAGGCAGTCCTACCAGCCGACGTCCGGTTTGAAGCACCTCGGGTGACAGCATACACGGAATCTTCTTCCAATATCGCGCTACAGGACGATGTGGACCTCCTCGACGAAGCACGAGATATTGCCTTGGCAAGAACGACGGTCTACCAGCAGGCGCTGAGAAACTATCACAGCCGATGAATATGCAGTCGAAGCTTTAATGTCGGGGATATGGTGCTTCGACTGAAGCAAGAGAGACCCTTGAAACTCGAATCCCCATGGGAAGGACCATATATCGTCACCGAAGTGATACCAGGAGGAGCCTATCGGCTCAAAAACCCAGCTTCAGGAAAAGACGTTGAGAATCCATGGAGCATCGCGCATTTGCGACGGTTCTATACATAGGAAAAGACGATTGTTTTTAATTACTTGACAGCCCTTAAGGTTGCTTTTGCACTATGAATAAAAGTTCTAATCAGGTTCTCTACCTTTTTTCTTGCCTCAGGCCTTATCACTCGAACGTACCGTATGAGGCCCTGCCATTGGCTCTTACTCCCACCGGGGGCGCTAGCCTAAGAAATACGCTTACACAGTGTCGTTAATTAAATACTCTCAACGAGAGCTAAGATTAACGATGCACAAAAACAACCAATCCAAGCCTCGAGAAAATACACGAGTGCTGCAGTCGATGGTTACATTATCACAAAATAAGGCTCAAACCGGTGCACCGCGTGACAAAGCCAAGCGTCTAATTCCCTCGATTAAGTCGACGGGTCTCGCTCTTACAAAATGAACATACAGGCTTCGCAATAACATTGCATAATTCAACGAAGTCGTCGAGAGAGCAGGTTGAACTAATCACTCAGCCGCCCTCGACAATATCAATCAAACTAAACATAGCGTACAACGTACGCAGTAAATTTATGCAAAGCAATCCTATGCAGGTATAAGGCTATTACATTCATGATCGGGCTCCCCGGGCCCAGTGGGCCTTCAGATCCTTCTCCAGGCATGACTCCATCCGAGAAACAATGGTGTAAGCAGGACCCCTAGCAACATCATAATATTGGCCTAAATCCCTCTCAGTATTTGCTACGACTTTCAAGTCTAAAGACGGATGGCACGCCAATATCGAAGCAAAGGCAAGCTCAGCACCAGCCAGAAGCTCTTTCCGTACCAACTGTCGAATCCTTTCGGGAGACTTGAATCGAGTGAACAGGGCAGATAAAGTTTCGGGTGCTTGGTCCAGATGAAACAAGCTGTTCCAAACCATCATGAGATGAGCGTGGAACTTATCAAAGTAATAGTGCGCCTTCCCCACCCGGTACTTAAACTTCGCCATGATAACAGCCTTCGGACGATGCAGCCATAAATCGTGCTTCGGGTGCGCAACGTCAGTCATCGCCTCGACCTCTTCATGGATCTTCTTGTTCTCCTCAGTTGCATCTGAAGCTACGACTGGAAAAGGAACGAATGTCAGTTAAAAGAACATTCAAGCTATGTCAGAAATCAGAAGATGGGCTAACACTTACAGCCCAAACTTTCGGTAGCAACATGAAGACCATCGAGAGCGTACTGTTCGATAGCAGTCGCTATCTCTCCCTTTTTCTTCACCAAGGCTGCCATCGCACGAAGTGAAGTGATGTCTTTATTTAGACAAGACACTTGGTCACGTAAGCGGCGAACAAGGTCTGATTCATCATTACTCGAAGGGTTTGGAAAAAGTTCGGCACGAGAAGAAGATGAAGGAATCTGCAGTACAATCCCCAGTTCAGGCCAGCATTAACATAAAAAACTCCCATCGGGAGCGCTGAGCGTATATATTACATTCAAAAGAGCGTTTGAATTGGCAACAGAGCCGAAGTAAAACGGGTCTAAATTAATGAGCAAGTAATCCCGATTTCAAGTCTTTAAAGCAAAAGTTCAGGGAGGCACTGATGACGACTCAGGAGCAGCTTCGGAAGTTCTGCTAGCCTGTGCTTCATCTACCAACTTCAGGAGTCGGTTGGCGCAAGTCACTGCCGATCTTTTAAAGGGTTCAAGGTAGATTACATGGTTGTTGTCATCCACGAGCAAGGCCTTAGACAAATCCTCCAAACTAGATCCCATCCCGTGGCCCATTAGAAGCTGAAAAGTAAGAACCGCCCCAAACAAGCGAGAACGGCGTTTCAATACCTCCACTGGCTCGGGAGAGTCGACAAGAAAAGCATCCGCCATCTCGCCAAGGGTCTTGTCCTGCTTCAGCTTCGAGAAGATCATTGAGTACAGGCTCGACAGTGCTTCTCTAGTCTTTTGCAGAAGCCCGAGGACTTGGACATTTGACTCAGCAGCAAGCGACAAGGCATCGGATGTGGAATCCTCCCGAAGCTGATGGCGTCGAGTGACGGTTATATCAGCGGCCTCTGAGAGAAAAGAAAGATCAGCAGCCAAAGAGGATGTATCAGAAATGAAAATTATGTGTCATGAACCTTACCCAATAAATCTTTGACGGATTCACGGAGAACACCTTCCTTTTTATCGACTCCAGCCGCTGTCGCACGCCTGGCATCCTGCTCATCCTTCATCTGCTTCTTCAGCTTCGTCAGCTCCTCCTTCAGCAAGGCGTTTTCCTTCTTGGCATCGGTGGTGAGCCTGTTGGCCTCCAGCACCTGATCAGCCGAAGATTTGACAGTCTTCCGAAGCTAGGCGTTTTCAGCCTCCAGTCGGGTAAACTGTTCGGCGAAATCAATCACAGCATCGACTGTAGCATAAACCGGCTGCCACAAGGAAAATCAGGGAGATTCAGTCGACATGAGGAAAATTCAGTAAAAACAAGGCAAAATAAATACCTACGTGATCACGAGAAGCCGATGAAGTAGGAGCATCCCCAGGAGGAATAACCTTCGACACTGGAATTTTCTCCACGGACGTCCTCGTAGGGGGCGTCGACTTGGCAGGAGAAGGATTCGGGCCTTTAGCCGATGCTGTCTTCTCGGCAGATATTTTAGCCCTCTTCGCGAGAGGGACAAGATCATCATCAGAGCTACTTCAGGGAGGAAAACGATTTGCACATGAAAAGATAAATGTTAAGTTGCAATGAAGTAAAAATACTTACAGTTCCAAATCATCCTCGGCAGCGAAAAATCCTGATGGCCTCGTGTCGGCAGGAGAAGGTGGAGAAGCTCCAACGGCATCATTATCTCGGTCGCTGGGACTAGATTCAGCCGTCGTGATAAAATCTTCGTCTATCTGCAAGCGACGCTTGCTCCTGGTAAAAGCAACCTCTTCGACAGTGTCGTCCTCATGGACATCGCTGTCCTCGAGGACTTGCTGGGCGTCTTCGGTCCCCTCGGAATCGTCATCATCATCCTCTGGTTCCATGCCGCTTTCCGGTGTAGGAGGATAGCATTGGGTGACGGAGGAGACCTACCAAGAAGAGAGATTGAAGTTTGTAAAATACACTGAAGAAGGAAGAGATGAAAGCAAGCGAAGAGCGGCAGAGATTACCTCAGTCGGAAGATGATTGAAATCGTAAGGAGGATGAGCCGATATCAAGACAATGTTATCCTTCATGCTAAGGCACGTCAAGCGACGAACCTCGTCCCGAAGCTCATCTGCCGACAGATCGGTAGAGCTGATCCTCGACTTGTCGGTCTTGCCGGTGTAAATCCATAACTGGTGGGGTCGAGACATTAACGGCTGCATTCGACGTAGTAGGAACACCGAAACTACTTCAGTGCCGCACATCGTCAAGCCTCCCGTGTTCTTCAAGACGACGATCCGCTCAAACAGTCTGTCGGCTGTCGCCCTCTCTTCGGGAGAAAGGGCGTTTCGCCAGGACTTTTTCTTGTGAGCCACCAAGACGTCATCAAAATGAGGGAGATTCGAGCGCCGCCCGGGCACTATGGGATCACGCAGGTAAAACCACTTGTTGCGCCAGCCCTGGACGGACTCCTTCATTGGGTAGTCGAAGTAGTCAACCTCCTTCCTAACAACAAAGCCAACGCCACCGACGACGGGGGGGGGGGGGGCATTGCTGTCATTGTGGCGCTTCACGTAGAAGATCTTCCTCCAAAGACCCCAGTGAGGGTCAATGCCGAGGAAGGCCTCGCAAACAGTGATGAAGATAGACAGATGGAGGATGGAGTTTGGGGTCAGCTGCCAGAGCTGAATCCCGTAAAAGAAAAGAAGAGAGCGAAGGAACTCGTGGGCCGGAAGAGAAAGACCACGGAACAAAAAGGCAACGAACATGACAGTGAAACCCTTCGGGGGTAGGGGTGGACACAAAGCTCAAAGCTCGAGGCTCGGCTCGAGCTCGACAAGGCTCGACTCGGGCTCGACTCGGCTCGAAGGTCGGACAAGCCAAGCCTCAACCTTCCGATCAAGGCTCGAGGCTCGACAAGCCTGCTCGATGAAGCTCGCAAGCCGGCTCGAAGGCTCGATGTAATAAAAAATTAGCCATGACCATTGCTGAAAAGGTAACATTTCACAATTATAAACAATAGTTGAGCATTAATACATCATAACATTGTATGGCGACTTTCAAAATGTACGAATAACGATAATTGTAGCATATATATGACAAGTTCACCACACAAATGTTCAGAGTTTTAACTAATCTATATATCTATGTGATGTGATAACCAACAAACTGACACAACTGTCTAACTAGAGTTTTGATGAATTCAGGATTACTCTTTTCAAGCTTCAAGGTTAAACATGCAGAGCCGCTGATAAGGTTTCATGAAAAAATGTCCCTTGTGAACTCCCTAGATGCGGAGCTGCGATCCAGCACTATTCCATCCAAGTTACATCTTCACCCAGTGGTCGCCGAGGAGACACGAGAGGAGCAGCCGCTGGTGGACAAGCAGAGTATCAGGCTATCAGCCAATGGTGCAAAATAGGATCAGTCGACCTGAGATTCAGGATAATCTGGTTGGAGGAGACAAGCAGCCTACCCGTGCCGAACAGATGTGGAGGAGATGGAGAAGGTCGGCTGGAGAAGGGCCGCCGCCGGGCAGGCGGCCGACGGCCGACGGCGGCGGAGGGCCGCTGTTTACCCTAGATGACCTGCGCCTCACAGTACCTAGGGGAACAAATCATGAGGAACACGGGTAGGGGATCCATGGAGGGCTGTGGCGGCCATCAATGTTGGTGGTGGTGGCCGCAAAGGGCGTCGATGGTGGCGCCGTCCTAGCGAGATTGAGAGGAGAGCGAGGTCGATGGGGAACGGGGTGACTGGGTGAGATGCAGAAGCGAATCGCACATGGGGTCAGAGAAGGGCTGCATGGTACATTCGGCTCGATGAGCCGCTCGAGCCGAGCCTCGAGCTTACCGAGCCGAGCCTCGAGCCTCTTTTCTGGAATTGTTTGTGATGCAAGCCGAGCCAGGCCCGGCTCGACTTTCCTCGAGCCTAGACAAGCCGAGCCACGAGCCGGCTCGGCTCGGCTCGATTCCACCCCTATTCGGGGGTCTTGGGTGAGAAACCGCACCTGGAAGACGAATATCATCTTCAGATGCGGAGATGAAGCCGAGGGCGTGCAGCTTGTTGATGTCGCGGTTGGAAATGGCGGAGGCACTCCAATCGCGGCTAACTTTGGCCGCGTCCGAAGTACTGGCACCCTTCCTCTTGCCCATAGCGTCTGAAGCTTTTGAGGGAAGGACGAAGGAAGCAGGAAAGGACGAGCGAAGAAGATGAGCAGTGAGAGGCGTAAAAAAGTAAAAACAACAAAGCCCTCTATTTATGCCATAAGGATTTGCGTGAGATCGTGGCCTTAACTCCACAGACGTCGTGGGAGGTGGAGAAGATCTGGCTGTACACGTGGCGCTCGAAAAGGGAATGGAACCGGCGGCCCATTATTCCCAGGTCGCGCGAAAATCGAGGAAACGCCTCGGCCACTGCGCGTGCATTGGTCAAATCCTAAAAACTGCCCGCGCAGAACTAGGGTGGGCCCGTTAGGTCAAGTCTTGTCAATTGAGCCACGGCAGCAGCGCGTCATCAATGACATCATGGGAGCTGTCAACGACAGTCGAATGAATGAAAAAGTATCGGATGGTAAAATTGAGTCTATGCACAGATTGCGAAGCATCTGCACTTAGACTCGGGGGCTACTCCCATCGGGAGCGCTGACGCGCACCCGACAGAATGAAGACTCGAAGAAATTGAAAAGAAGGCCTTGCAAGAAGAGATAGTTGTTCGACTCGAGTCTGCACCCGGTTACGAGCATCCGTGCCCAAACTCGGGGGCTACTCCCATTGGGAGCGCTGGACGCGCACCCGACAGAACTTTTTTCGAGTCCAGGATCATGCCCGGGGACTTGATTCTGTGTAGGGTAATGTTGTTTTGCCATCGGCAGTTAACCAGCAAAAGTTGGGCACGTTACTCATTATCCCTTGCATGAGGAAAATATATCGGATGACCTACGAAGACTTGCAGAAAAACTTCGACAGAGAAAAATGTTCGGGTGGTACAACTTGAGTCTACGCACGGATTGCAAGCATCCGTACCTAGACTCGGGGGCTACTCCCATCGGGAGCGCTGACGCGCACCCGACAGAAGAAGATGATGCAGATTTAAGAAGAACAAGAACAATCAAGGAGAAAAGCATTGAGTGGAGGCATGCTTTAGTCTCTACCCGAACTACCTTCGGCTAGACACTCGGGGGCTACTGACGTGGGCATTACCCTTCGGCTAACCAATGTTGCCCTATCCTATATTTCCTAGTTGGAGGCCCATGAAGGCACTCAATGGCGAGGTGGGTGATGGCGTGTAACTCACACGTTCGTTGGGAACCCCAAGAGGAAGGTATGATGCGCACAGCAGCAAGTTTTCCCTCAGAAAGAAACCAAGGTTTATCGAACCAGGAGGAGCCAAGAAGCACGTTGAAGGTTGATGGCGGCGGGATGTAGTGCGGCGCAACACCAGGGATTCCGACGCCAACGTGGAACCTGCACAACACAACCAAAGTACTTTGCCCCAACGAAACAGTGAGGTTGTCAATCTCACCGGCTTGCTGTAACAAAGGATTAACCGTATTGTGTGGAAGATGATTGTTTGCAGAAAACAGTAAAACAGTATTGCAGTAGATTGTATTTCAGTAAAGAGAATTGGACCGGGGTCCACAGTTCACTAGAGGTGTCTCTCCCATAAGATAAACAGCATGTTGGGTGAACAAATTACAGTTAGGCAATTGACAAATAAAGAGGGCATGACCATGCACATACATATCATGATGAGTATAGTGAGATTTAATTGGGCATTACGACAAAGTACATAGACCGCCATCCAACTGCATCTATGCCTAAAAAGTCCACCTTCAGGTTATCATCCGAACCCCCTCCAGTATTAAGTTGCAAAGCAACAGACAATTGCATTAAGTATGGTGCGTAATGTAATCAACAACTACATCCTTAGACATAGCATCAATGTTTTATCCCTAGTGGCAACAGCACAACACAACCTTAGAACTTTCATCACCGTCCTGTGTCAATGCGAGCATGAACCCACTATCGAGCATAAATACTCCCTCTTGGAGTTACAAGCATCTACTTGGCCAGAGCATCTACTAGTAACGGAGAGCATGCAAGATCATAAACAACACATAGATATAACTTTGATAATCAACATAACAAGTATTCTCTATTCATCGGATCCCAACAAACGCAACATATAGAATTACAGATAGATGATCTTGATCATGTTAGGCAGCTCACAAGATCCGACAATGATAGCACAATGGGGAGAAGACAACCATCTAGCTACTGCTATGGACCCATAGTCCAGGGGTAGACTACTCACACATCACACCGGAGGCGACCATGGCGGCGTAGAGTCCTCCGGGAGATGATTCCCCTCTCCGGCAGGGTGCCGGAGGCGATCTCCTGGATCCCCCGAGATGGGATCGGCGTTGGCGGCGTCTCTGGAAGGTTTTCCGTATCGTGCCTCTCGGTACTGGGGGTTTCGTCACGGAGGCTTTAAGTAGGCGGAAGGGTAGGTGAAGAGGCGGCACGAGGGGCCCAGACCATAGGCCGGCGCGGCCAGGGCAGGGGCCGCGCCGCCCTATGCTCTGGCTGCATCGTGGCCCCTCTTCGTCTCGTCTTCGGACTTCTGGAAGCTTCGTGGCAAAATAGGACCCTGGGCGTTGATTTCGTCCAATTCCGAGAATATTTCCTTACTAGGATTTCTGAAACCAAAAACAGCAGAAACAAAGAATCGGCACTTCGGCATCTTGTTAATAGGTTAGTTCCAGAAAATGCACGAATATGACATAAAGTGTGCATAAAACATGTAGATAACATCAATAATGTGGCATGGATCATAAGAAATTATCGATACGTTGGAGACGTATCAGCATCCCCAAGCTTAGTTCTGCTCGTCCCGAGCAGGTAAAACGATAACACGTATAATTTACGGAGTGACATGCCATCATAATCTTGATCATACTATTTGTAAAGCATATGTAGTGAATGCAGCGATCAAAACAATGTATATGACATGAGTAAACAAGTGAATCATAAAGCAAAGACTTTTCATGAATAGCACTTCAAGACAACCATCAATAAGTCTTGCATAAGAGTTAACTCATAAAGCAATAATTTAAAGTAAAAGCATTGAAGCAACACAAAAGAAGATTAAGTTTCAGCGGTTGCTTTCAACTTGTAACATGTATATCTCATGGATATTGTCAACATAGAGTAATATAACAAGTGCAATAAGCAAATATGTAGGAATCAATGCACAGTTCACACAAGTGTTTGCTTCTTGAGGTGGAGAGAAATAGGTGAACTGACTCAACATTGAAAGTAGAAGAATTGTCCTCCATAGAGGAAAAGCATCGATTGCTATATTTGTGCTAGAGCTTTGATTTTGAAAACATGAAACAATTTTGTCAACGGTAGTAATAAAGCATATGTATCATGTAAATTATATCTTACAAGTTGCAAGCCTCATGCATAGTATACTAATAGTGCCCGCACCTTGTCCTAATTAGCTTGGACTACCGGATCATCACAATGCACATGTTTTGACCAAGTGTCACAAAGGGGTACCTCTATGCCGCCTGTACAAAGGTCTAAGGAGAAAGCTCGCATTTGGATTTCTCGCTATTGATTATTCTCAACTTAGACATCCATACCGGGACAACATAGACAACAGATAATGGACTCCTCTTTTATGCATAAGCATGTAACAACAATTAATAATTTTCTCATTTGAGATTGAGGATATATGTCCAAAACTGAAACTTCCACCATGGATCATGGCTTTAGTTAGCGGCCCAATGTTCTTCTCTAACAATATGCATGCTTAACCATAAGGTGGTAGATCTCTCTTACTTCAGACAAGACGGACATGCATAGCAACTCACATGAAATTCAACAATGAATAGTTGATGGCGTCCCCAGTGAACATGGTTATCGCACAACAAGCAACTTAATAAGAGATAAAGTGCATAATTACATATTCAATACCACAATAGTTTTTAAGCTATTTGTCCCATGAGCTATATATTGCAAAGGTGAATGATGGAATTTTAAAGGTAGCACTCAAGCAATTTACTTTGGAATGGCGGAAAATACCATGTAGTAGGTAGGTATAGTGGACACAAATGGCATAGTGGTTGGCTCAAGTATTTTGAAAGCATGAGAAGTAATCCCTCTCGATACAAGGTTTAGGCTAGCAAGGCTTATTTGAAACAAACACAAGGATGAACCTGTGCAGCAAAACTCACATAAAAGACATATTGAAAACATTATAAGACTCTACACCGTCTTCCTTGTTGTTCAAACTCAATACTAGAAATTATCTAGACCTTAGAGAAACCAAATATGCAAACCAAATTTTAGCATGCTCTATGTATTTCTTCATTAATGGGTGCAAAGCATATGATGCAAGAGCTTAAACATGAGCACAACAATTGCCAAGTATCACATTACCCAAGACATTTATAGCAATTACTACATGTATCATTTTCCAATTCCAACCATATAACAATTTAACGAAGGAGAAACTTCGCCATGAATACTATGAGTAGAAACCAAGGACATACTTGTCCATATGCTACAGCGGAGCGTGTCTCTCTCCCATAAAGTGAATGCTAGGATCCATTTTATTCAAACAAAACAAAAACAAAAACAAACCGACGCTCCAAGAAAAGCACATAAGATGTGATGGAATAAAAATATAGTTTCAGGGGAGGAACCTGATAATGTTGTCGATGAAGAAGGGGATGCCTTGGGCATCCCCAAGCTTAGACGCTTGAGTCTTCTTAGAATATGCAGGGGTGAACCACCGGGGCATCCCCAAACTTAGAGCTTTCACTCTCCTTGATCATGTTGCATCATACTCCTCTCTTGATCCTTGAAAACTTCCTCCACACCAAACTCGAAACAACTCATTAGAGGGTTAGTGCACAATAAAAATTAACAAATTTAGAGGTGACACAATCATTCTTAACACTTCTGGACATTGCATAATGCTACTGGACATTAGTGGATCAAACAAATTCATCCATCATAGCAAAAGAGGCAATGCGAAATAAAAGGCAGAATCTGTCAAAACAGAACAGTTCGTATTGACGAATTTTAAAATGGCACCAGACTTGCTCAAATGAAAATGCTCAAATTGAATGAAAGTTGCGTACATATCTGAGGATCATGCTCGTAAATTGGCTTAATTTTCTGAGCTACCTACAGGGAGGTGGACCCAGATTCGTGACAGCAAAGAAATCTGGAACTGCGCAGTAATCCAAATCTAGTACTTACTTTTCTATCAACGGCTTAACTTGGCACAACAAAACACAAAACTAAGATAAGGAGAGGTTGCTACAGTAGTAAACAACTTCCAAGACAAAAAAAACAAAGTACTGTAGGTAAAAACATGGGTTGTCTCCCATAAGCGCTTTTCTTTAACGCCTTTCAGCTAGGCGCAGAAAGTGTGTATCAAGTATTATCGGAGAGTGGTGTATCGTTATTATGAGCTCCCCCATCCGCAGTGGTACTAAGGGCTTTGTCAATTTTAGGCCTATAATAATACTTCTTTGGTTTAGGCACTTTAGAGACATACATAAACTTTTGCTCCTTACCCACATAAGCTTTCTCCTTATATTTAAGAGAAGAAAATGTTGAACCCAAGGTTCCCATAGCCTTTTCAAGTTCATCAATCCTATTGATTTGATCATCATGGACAACACAAGTTCCTAGGACACTAATTCTTTCATCAATTCCTCCTAAGGATTTATCAAGTTCATCAGTTTTATCAAGTAACATTTCCAATTCAGCTTCAATACTTGGAAAATTTTTCTCTATGGTTTCCAATTTTTTCATAACATCTTCAAGAGAGATTTCAGTTTTAACTTTATCAACAGGGGGTATTCCAAATAAACTCTCAATAATGCAACTAGCTTCTAATGCAGGAGTACTTAGGAAGTCACCTTTTGCGAGACTATCAAGAACATATCTATTCCAGCTAGAGATACCAACATAAAAATTCCTGAGTAAATTAATGGTGGAGTGTTTCTTAGTGCATCTATTATGGGCATCACTAATTCTATACCAAGCATCTCTCAAACATTCTCCCCCTCGTTGCTTAAACGTACGAACTTCAACTTCAGGATTACTCATTTTAGTAGTAGTAAATAAAGCAAACTAGATAAAGTAAATGCAAGTAACTAATTTTTTTGTGTTTTAGATATAGCAAATAAAGTAAAACTAGCAACTAATTTTTTTTTGTATTTTGATTTAGTGCAGCAAACAAAGTAGTAAATAAAACTAAGCAAGACAAAAACAAAGTAAAGAGATTGAGAAGTGGAGACTCCCCTTGCAGCGTGTCTTGATCTCACTGCAACGGCGCTTAAATTTAGCTTGATGGCGTGTAACTCACACGTTCGTTGGGAACCCCAAGAGGAAGGTATGATGCGCACAGCAGCAAGTTTTCCCTCAGAAAGAAACCAAGGTTTATCGAACCAGGAGGAGCCAAGAAGCACGTTGAAGGTTGATGGCGGCGGGATGTAGTGCGGCGCAACACCAGGGATTCCGGCGCCAACGTGGAACCTGCACAACACAACCAAAGTACTTTGCCCCAACGAAACAGTGAGGTTGTCAATCTCACCGGCTTGCTGTAACAAAGGATTAACCGTATTGTGTGGAAGATGATTGTTTGCAGAAAATAGTAAAATAGTATTGCAGTAGATTGTATTTCAGTAAAGAGAATTGGACCGGGGTCCACAGTTCACTAGAGGTGTCTCTCCCATAAGATAAACAGCATGTTGGGTGAACAAATTACAGTTAGGCAATTGACAAATAAAGAGGGCATGACCATGCACATACATATCATGATGAGTATAGTGAGATTTAATTGGGCATTACGACAAAGTACATAGACCGCCATCCAACTGCATCTATGCCTAAAAAGTCCACCTTCAGGTTATCATCCGAACCCCCCCCAGTATTAAGTTGCAAAGCAACAGACAATTGCATTAAGTATGGTGCGTAATGTAATCAACAACTACATCCTTAGACATAGCATCAATGTTTTATCCCTAGTGGCAACGGCACAACACAACCTTAGAACTTTCTCACTTGTCCCAGTGTCAATGCAGGCATGAACCCACTATCGAGCATAAATACTCCCTCTTGGAGTTACAAGCATCTACTTGGCCAGAGCATCTACTAGTAACGGAGAGCATGCAAGATCATAAACAACACATAGATATAACTTTGATAATCAACATAACAAGTATTCTCTATTCATCGGATCCCAACAAACGCAACATATAGAATTACAGATAGATGATCTTGATCATGTTAGGCAGCTCACAAGATCCGACAATGATAGCACAATGGGGAGAAGACAACCATCTAGCTACTGCTATGGACCCATAGTCCAGGGGTAGACTACTCACACATCACACCGGAGGCGACCATGGCGGCGTAGAGTCCTCCGGGAGATGATTCCCCTCTCCGGCAGGGTGCCGGAGGCGATCTCCTGGATCCCCCGAGATGGGATCGGCGTTGGCGGCGTCTCTGGAAGGTTTTCCGTATCGTGGCTCTCGGTACTGGGGGTTTCGTCACGAAGGCTTTAAGTAGGCGGAAGGGTAGGTCAAGAGGCGGCACGAGGGGCCCAGACCATAGGCCGGCGCGGCCAGGGCAGGGGCCGCGCCGCCCTATGCTCTGGCTGCCTCGTGGCCCCTCTTCGTCTCGTCTTCGGACTTCTGGAAGCTTCGTGGCAAAATAGGACCCTGGGCGTTGATTTCGTCCAATTCCGAGAATATTTCCTTACTAGGATTTCTGAAACCAAAAATAGCAGAAAACAGCAACTGGCACTTCGGCATCTTGTTAATAGGTTAGTTCCAGAAAATGCACGAATATGACATAAAGTGTGCATAAAACATGTAGATAACATCAATAATGTGGCATGGATCATAAGAAATTATCGATACGTTGGAGACGTATCAGTGGGCCGCTAGGACGGTGCGGCGAAAGATTCCTTGAAGTACAAGACACGGAAGAAGCCGAACAAGGAAAGTCTAGAGATAGATCTACTGTAAACCTAGTCGTACTCGAGGAGACCTCTTGAGACCTGGCCTCCTATATAAAGGCCAGGAGAGGGGCTGTCGAGGGAACACAACCAATCTTAGCAACTTTAGCCTACAGAAGCTTAGAGCTAGGTTAGCCTAGTACTTAGCCGTCTCGACGAGATCTCAGCCGAACTATTCGGCACCCCATTGTAACCCATTATCATCATAATCAAGAACAGACAGGCAGGACGTAAGGGTTTTACCTCATCGAGGGCCCCGAACCTAGGTAAATCGCTCTCCCCGCTTGTCTGTGAACCGATGTCTCGTGTCAGCTTGCAGGATTCCATCAACCCTAAGCCCCTATCGGAGGGCATTGCCGAGGAGCACCCTCGACACTCGGGTCTATCGAATCAGTTACTCCAATCTAGGACATTCTAACCGATCGTACGGAGCTAGGGTTAGGAGACTCACTACTAACGGAGAAGAACCGCTTGCCGAGCTCGGAAAGACGTGAAAGCCCGCTTTCCGCCGCCGTCCAGCTCCTGTCGTGGTAGTCTTCGCCTCTTACCTGGTCGTCAGTGAGCAGCTGCGTCGGGACGGAGAGCTCGAATGGGGGGAGGGGTCAGGAAATGGAGATGAGATTTAGGGCGGTGAGCCGTGCAGTAATATAAGGGGTTAAAATTGGAGGGAGGTGATGAAATCTTTCCCGCCGTATTTTCACGGCTGCGTGCGTGCTCGCTTCGTCTCAACTTGCATCACCTGTTTTGGATGGGGACATACTTGTTCAAGTACATTGCGAAGGCGGTGAAGTTGCACGACACCTTCTTTGAGCAAAGGAGAAATGCAGACGACGTACTTGGACATATCACAGTTCATAAGGTGACTGATGGATTGCGCATGATGGCATATGGAACTCTGGCGTATCTTGTCGATGACAACTTGGCAATGGATGAGAGCTCCGCTATTCTCTTTGTCAAGCGTTTTTTGTGGCCATTTTCGAGGTATTTGGTGGGGAGTACTTGAGAGCTCCCAATGCTCTAGACACGGCTAGATTTCTGGCGAACAACGTCGCTCATGGTTTTGCTGGCATGCTTGGCTCCATTGATTGCATGCATTGGAGGTGGAAAAACTATCCTGCAACTTGGCATGGGCTCATGGACAGTTCAATTGACACAAGAATGACTCTACTATTATTCTTGACGTCGTTGCCGACTAGAAGATCACATGGATTTGGCATTCTTTCTTTGACGTGTCGGGCTCTTGCAATGACATCAATGTGCTTCAAAGGTCACCGCTCTTTGCAAGGCTAGCCAACCGAGAGACACCGACGGTGCAGTTTATAGCCAACGGTCGGCCCTATGGCAAGGCTACTACTTTGCTTATGGCATCTATCCGAAGTGGGATATATTTGTCAAGCCTCTCGTCAGGCTCTCAGGTAAGAAAGAATGGACTTTCACTATGCTCAAGCGGCTGCTAGGAAGGATGTTGAGAGAGAATTTGATTGCAAACCGAATTTGCTACTGTGAGAGGTCCAACGAAGTTCTGGTATCAAGAGATCCTTTGGTAGATCATGATGGCTTGTGTAATCATTGAGAACGAGCATGGTCAACATGCGGACGAGTATCACTATGAGTTGATGGGGCATCCAATGCGGGTGCGACGGCAGCGAGACCGCGTCGCCTAAGTGCTACCAATCGATCCATGATGAAGACACCCATGAAAATATTCAGAAATATCTCATGGATGAGTGGTGGACATGGTGGGGGCAACAACAGAGTGGAAGATGTCATTGAATTATCTGATGAACTATATGTGTTTGTGGATGAACTTCGAGTGTTTGTGATAAACAATGCATGTTTGTGAGTAGATTTGTGTGCAAGTTGATGAAGAACAAGATCCGGCAAATTAACAAGTTGAAAGTCATTTTACCACATATATATCTCTCTGTCTTTGTTCCTAGGAGATTGATTACATATATATTATCACGGTTTATGAGTGCCTTCATTTTATGAAGAATAATGGGGCAAAGAAAAATCAACATTGTCCGTTAAAGTTGGACATGCGCAAGGCACACGTCACGTCGAGTGGAGTTATCTTCGGGCCATTATGTTACGCATGGGTTTTCATATATATATATATACGTTGGGTGGAGCTGGTTATGAAGCTTGTCAGTTTGTCCTCATTTTCAATGCTATTCACTAGTACACCCTTGGAGGAGTTTCACCCAACAAGGGGACTGCGACAAGGTAACCCTATATCCTCGTACTTATTTTTACTTGCAACAAAGGGCCTCTTAGTACTCCTTAATAAGATTCATTGGTCACCATCTCTACAGGGCCTCAAGGTGGCTACCACAGCTCCTGCGATAAATCATCTCTTGTTTGATGATGATAGCCTGTTATTTGTGAAAGCAAGTGGAGGGGGAGCTAAAGAAGTTTCTAACCTCTTGGTTAAGTATTGTGACGCATCAGGTCAGATAGTGAATTCGGATAAGTCAGCCTTTTTCAGCAAGGGATGCCCAGAGAACACAAGGCAACTTATCAAAACTATCATTTAGGTTCCGAATGAAAATCTAAATGGGAAGTATCTTGGCATGCCATCAGATATTGGTAAATCCAAGAACACGGAGATTTCGAGCACCTGAAGGACCGGGTTCGGAAACATGTACAAGGATGGTTGGAACAACTCCTCGCTTCGGGTGGGAAATAATTTCTCATCAAACTGGTGGCACAAGCCATACCCATATTTTCGATGTCATGTTTCAAATTGTTGCGAGGACTTTGTCAAACCATCAATTCTATGCTATGTGGCTTCTGGTGGGGCAGCAAAGATGGAAAAGAGGAATAGTGTGGGTCTCTTGGTAGGTGATGTGCTCGCCCAAGTTTACGGGTGGTATTGGCTTCCGCAAAATAGAGCTCTTCAACCTTGCGATGTTAGCACGGTAGGCATGGCGCATATTGCAGAACCGTGAAGCGCTCAGTTCGAGAGTGTTGAAGCCTTGAAGGTGGTGTACTTTCGGTCGACGGATTTCCTTGGAGCTACACTTGGCTTTGCTCCCTCATAGGTTTGAAGAGCTATAGTGGAGGGCCGTGATGTAATGGATCAAGGTTTAACTAAAAGGATTAAAACAGGAGAATTAACACATGTGTGGAATTCCAACTAGCTCCCGCATGATTTCATGTTGCGGCCGATATGTCGAGTCGGAAGGCAGATCCACCTCTCTTAATATCATCTTTTATTGATGCATCCTTAGCAACATGGAGGAAATATATTCTAGAGGAATACTTGCTGCCAATGGACTGCGAAATTATTAGCGCTATTCCCCTTAGCACGAAAAGGATGGTCGGTTGTTGGTCGTGGCACTATGAGAAGACGGGCATTCTATCAGTTCGTTAGGTCTATTGTATGCTAGCGCAAAAGAGGAGGAGAAGGGGAGATTGGATGGAGGATCGGCCGACTGGATCAAACTGCCAAAGGAAGGCAAGCTATGGCAACAACTCTTGTAGTGTAGGTACCCTCCAACCTGCGGGTGTTCTTGTGGCATCTTGCTCACCAGTCTTTGCCATGTGCGCCACCACCTGTTAGACACAACCTCGTGCTCTATCTTTGGGGAGGCCGACTCTTGGAGGCACTCGCTCCTAATTTGCACAATGGCGGCTGTGTTTGGGCACTAGTGGATGAGTCAGTTACCGCGAGCAACTTGTGTAGATTGGAAAAATCATCTGCCAAGCAATGGTTATTTCTCAAGATGGAATCTCTATCAAAGGAAGAATTTGCGTGGGTCTCGGTTACCCTCTGGGCTATCTGGTACGCACGGACGAAGGTGATTTTTGAGAGATCCTGCACTCCACCCATGCATTCATTGAGAGCTACTTGTGGGATCTATCAATCTCCAAGTCACGGTGACGAAGGAGAAGGGAAGCAGAACAAGCTAACCATCCGAAGTGGATCCCTCCGCCACCAGGGTGTGTGATTGAGAAGATCAATGTTCATGCTGTTGTTTCGCGGAAGGGGTGGTGCCTTTGGAGCGATATGCCATTCAAAAGAAAGTGTTTTTCACTTATCCTTGGCGCGGCTACGCTGACTGTCGAGGGAATCTCGGACCCAGCAATTTTGAAGGCGCTAGCGTGCAGGAGGAATTGGCCCTAGCAGCCGACCTGAATCTCCAGAGGTTCGCGGTGGCGACGGACTGTCGCAGTGTGATCAACAACATGGAGCAGCCCTTCGGAGAAACATATAGTATGATCCTGGCAGAAATAAAAAGCGACAGCGCAAAGCTTCGCACAGGTTTCATTTAAAAATGAGAATCGCCTTTCCAACTCAGAACCACATTTGATGGCTCGTAGTGCAGTAGTGAGTAGTATCGGACGTTGGATCTGGTTTTTACTCATAAAAAAGCTAACTATTAGTGCTGATACATCCGTTTTGGTCCATTTGCGCCGGTCTAGAACAGTCCAACGATCTATGTCGGTTTGCAGTCGCGAGCGGCTCCAACGGCAGCCCACACTTGTGGGGCGCGCCAGCTGTCCGTGTTGTAGCCTAAACAGTGGATAATGACAGCACCACTGTTTTCTGCTCGTATACGCCATATTTCGTGCCCTCGCCACTGTTTCTTGCAGCGTTCTGCCCGACTGCTCATTTTCCCGCGCAGGCCACCGTGGGTATAAATCGTGGCCGTCAAGGACTCGTCTACGCCACATCGCCATGGCCATGAGTCGACGCCTCCACCCACCACTTGGGACCAGATCAGTGAGGCCACTCTGGAGAGAGGTATCCTCCCAGCCCCACGGTGAGCCGCGAGGGGGACATGGAGGATTGGGACGATGACACCAGCATCGAGGACGTCCTGCACGCCCACCACAGAGGAGCAGCGTGTCCTCCTCTAGTCCTTCCAAAGCGCGCGACAGTGAGCCCTGAAAGCCTCGAGCAACTCCATCAACGCCAACATTGTTGAGTTGTCCCGCCGCATGGTGGCCTTATAGGAGCGCGGGATCCAGTTCATCGCGGCAGAGGGCCGCGCCTAGGCAGAGATGGGCTCCCATCGGGTGGCGGAAGAGATCGCGGAGCGGAAGGCGGCAAAGGCCACATGCCAGCATGCCGCCCTCCACGACACCTGGAGGTGGAAGAGACAAACCGCAGGTAGGCTACCTTCATCGCCATGCAGGTGGCGTTGGAGCAGCTCCAAGAGGACTCAGCGGTGGCGCAGTAGGCGGCGAGAGCCGCCGAAATCGAGGTGTCTGCCGACGTGGAAGCAACGACGATCACGGCTGCTCCACAAGGCGGTGCAGCAAACAGCGGACCATGACCTACACACAGATCATGAGGAGGCATGCCGCCCATGAGAGGTTGCGCCACACTGACGAAGCCATGTGTCCGTGGTAGGCAGGGTTGACGAAGGCCAAGGAAGCTTTGACGACTAGGCCGGAGGCGCGGTGGCAAGCGAGCGCCAATGCCGCAAGGGGCAGGCCAGCTACAACGATGCTCGACATGCTCCAATGCAATTTAGTTTAGTTTAATTATGTTTAAATGTAATGGAAACATATACCCACCCAAAAAATAATGAAAAGACAATTGTTTCACTGACTTGCGGGCCACGGACAGGAGCTTGACATGTTTGCACGTTGTCCGCGCGACCGCAACCCCACCCCAAATTTGAAACAAAAATGTGCAAGAATGGACATGTCCGCAGGGCACCGTTGGGCCTCTCGTTCGATCTCCTATAAACACAATATATCTATTTGTGGTGGCCCGTTGAAGATGGCCTTAGCACCGCTAGTTGAATGATTGTGCGTTACCAGGTCACTCAAGTTTTTTTTCTTTACCGTCCTCATAGTCAATCCACTCTAACTTGTTATGTGCTCGTGTTTTTTTCAACTCTGGCAATTTCTCAAACAAAAAAAAACAGTTAACTAAGTATTAAACTGTGCTTGAAAACCTACCTAGTTCAACATATCCATACTGCATAGATAACTTGCTACAAAATAGAAACAATGGTCTTGCTACAAAGCCTGTAGATGATGTCCTGGTTTCGAGTTCTCTGAATTTAGACACAAGCTAGTATAATACCACTAGCTGAGACTGACAACATGGATGCAAGGACTATACTGGAATAACAAAGTAGCATACATGTTTCATGGACACGTTCCCTTTGCCTCAAATCTGAATACAAGCCATAGGACTTCTCTGATAATGAATTGGCAACTGCATACTAAGTTGATGATCTTTAGAATTTGGGTGGTTCAGTTTTGCTAGTATTTGTATAACTGAATGTTCATCAGTTCAGATATGCAAAGCAAGCAAGCCATACATAAAAGGGAAAGGTACGTTTTCTCAACAACAACAAAAGTGTGCAGAGGCCGTTTTCTCAACAAAAAACAGAGTGTGCAGAGGCACGTGAAGGGACTACGGGTGCATTTCCCTACAAAATACTTTACATTTGTTATTAGACTCTAACTTACATATATTTACACGTGTCCATGCCCACAAAATTCTAGACTAGATGGTCATCACTTAAAAAATATCTATCTTGCTCAACAGATACAACAATGGCAGCTCATACATATTTATAGCTATACACTCTTCTCAATGTTCATAGAGAAATAATACCCTTTTAAGTATTGCCACTAGAGCACGTAAAGCAACAATAATTTGGAAATAAATTAATTATATTTGAATTTTGTCGTGTTTCAACAAACTTTACAGAAAGCTTAACATGATCGCTTTTAGATCATTGAACCTACCATCTATTTTATGTCATGTCATTATCAAAGTCACTTGAAAAATATTTGAAAATAATTAGAATAATATGATTGAGAAGTTGTGGTGTTTGTTTAGATGTTAGACTAGACTGAAGTAGACACATGTAACATTTAGATGTTGGACTAGATGAAGTTAAAAGCAAGTCTCTATCATTTATGTACCAAAGCCAAAACTAAATTGTCATTTTTGCAATTACACCGAATGTGATCATGTGAAGATTGGTGTTGAGGGTGTGTAAATTTTTAGAAAAGAAAACTCTTATATCATTATCATCGATTCGAGAGAAACTCTGATGTCTGAGTATATCGTTTTGTCTGAAATCTGAAAAATTGACAATGCTACGGTGGTTACCTCTAATACTTCTTAGCACAATAACAAATTCAAGATTTTGCAATCTGTAATGTTAAGCTATTTTCTAATCATCTTCTAGGTGAGTAAAATTAACTAGCCAACTCCTCATATGTGGTAGAGAGATCTCACTAGAGATTTTAGTTATGAGTACTTACAATGTTTCTTACAACATCATATTATTTGGTTTTATGCTTGTGAGATGTTTAATTTTAAGATCACAAGGCTAGGAGCATTCCAATTGATACTGAAGATATGCACATGATTTTTTACAATCTAATACTATTTGTGTGTTTTGGTGGTGGTGGTCAGGGGGTTCTAGAACCCTATCTCTTGCTTTCTAGCAGCATGTTATAGTAGCCTTTGGGCTAGAAACACACACAAACACACATGAGGATAACACTCCCCCTTCCCCATGACATGTGATAGATATCTCTCACCCACATCTTGTTACAAGGCTACATTACATTCATTACTGCTAAAACTTTAGTTAGAGCGAGTAAAATTGATCAAACTGGCGCTAATCTCAACCCTTGAATGTAATACCTACGTAGCTACCTCGGCTCAAAGTATTCCGGTTGTGGACCGATCGTACAACAAACAATATCTCCTTTATCCCCCCCCCCCCCCCCCCCAACCCCCTAGCCAAATAAGCGAGCTGAACCTTTAATTTATACCCTCTAAATTAATTATGTAAATAGAAAATTTTGATGACATGAATACTGGAGAACCAGTTGTTAATTTCTTATAGCCCACGAATAAATATTCCTGATCAAGCGAGGTTCAACTATAAATATTCCTGATCAAGGGAGGTTCAACTAGATTGCAAGGGAAGAGAAACGATCCAGTAGCATACCCTAGCAAGATTCCTGAAAAGATAGATAAAGTAGATAGACGATACCAGACTGGATGATACTATAGATTAGGATCAAGATGGATATGCCTCTATCTAATCAATTCAGAGTAGATGGTAGATTGATCTTGTTATTCGAAGAAGGTCGAGACAACCACAAGTAGAGGAACGACCAACATAGCTGGCATGCCCTAGCAAGCTGCGAATCCATCTATCTAAACATTGTTCTACTACAGAACTGAGTTCACCATAGCCGCATGTGGTTTAATAATCAATCTCCCTTTTGTAATACTTATTATAGACAAAACGAGGAAACGCCTTGTGCTTAAAGTGCGAACATATTTTCGTCCTGATGGCGTCTTTCAAGGAACTTATTCAGTTGTCACCCAAGTTTTAAAAATATAGTCATCTTGTGTGACATATTCCTTACAGGAATAAGCTTCGGTGGCTACACAGGTGTTCCTATAAAATCTAGAGTTAGTATGACTGAAGGGTCCGCATTTGGTATGGAGTACTTGATAATTCTTCATATAGCATAAACCTGGATATGCAAAGAAAGCAAACCATACATACATAGCGATGATCACTGCAACTGCATGTTATCAGTAATGGGGCTTCACTGCATTTTTGGGAGATGTATAAGGAACTTATTCAGTTTTCACCCCAAGTTCAAAAAACAAAGTCATCTTTTGTGACATATTCTTTATAGGAATAAGCTTCTGTAGCTACGCCTACACATGTGTTCCTATAAATTCTGGAATTAATATGACCGAAGGGTTGGCATTTGTTATAGCACTTGACAATGTTAAGATAGCATAAACCTGGATATGGGCTAAGGTGTCAAGTGAGATTCCACCAACGTCCAACTTATAGTTTATTTGAAAATTTATAGTTCAAATTTTGGACCAAGATAATACGCAAATGCCTTCCATCTTCTCCAAAAGTATTATGTTTCAATAAAATCATTTCTTTACCGCACACTATATTCAGTCAAGCCTGTAAGCAAGGCCATCATACACAAATCAATCAAATATGTTCTAGGCTATCAGGAATAAGAGCAGAATTGCATCCTTGGTTCAGAAATATGTGTGCCATTGTTCAGTTAGTCACACATACTTCATGTAAGAAATATATTCAAGTGTCCTTGTGGCTTATGTACTTGCCGTAAAAGAACTCTTATGGACTTACCAAATGATTTGCAGTGCATCGAATGCTTAGTTTCCTTACGTTTTTGATAAAAAAATGCTTCAGGGATTGTAGCCAAAATACTTTACATTTTTAATTGGACTCTAACTTACATATATTTACACGTGTATGTGCCCATAAAATTCTAGACTAGATGGTCATCACCTAAAAAATATCTATCTTGCTAAACAAATACAACTGAATAGGTCTGAAACAATGGACGCTCATACATATTTATACCTATATACTCTTCTCAGTGTTCATAGAGAAATAATAGCCTTTAAGTACTCGCCACTAGAATATGTAAAGCAACAATAATTGGGAAATAAATTATTCATTAATTTTCTTGTTTCAACAAACTTAACATAAAGTTTAACATGGTCTCTTTTAGATCATTGAACCTATCATCTATTTTAAATCATATCATTAATAAAGTTACTAACGTGAAAAATGTTTGAAAATCATTAGAATAACATGATTGAGAAGTTTTGGTGTTTGTTTAGATGTTAGACTAGACTAAATTAGACACATGTAACATTTCGATATATGTAGGACTAGATGAAGTTAAAAGCAAGGTCTCCATCAGTTATGTACCAAAGGCGAAACTAAACTATCATTTTTTTGCAATTACACCGAATGTGACCATGTGAAGATTGGTGTTGAGGGTGTGTAAATTTTTAGAAAAGAAAACTCTTATCTCATTACCATTATTGATTTCAGTGAAACTCTGATGATCGAGTATGCCTGTTTTGTCTGAAATCTGAAAATCTGACAAATGATACACTTGATTTTGACAACCTAAAAGTATCCGAAACTGAAAAAAGAAGTGACATGGATGAGGTTGAAAAAGAGTGTTGCAATGCCTATAATGTTGTGTTGGATGAATAGAAAATATAAGAGGGTATTCTGGGTGAGAAGGAATTGTAATATGATGATATTCAGGTTAGGAACTTTCTTCGTAAAGTGAGGGAGGAAGGGAATATGTTTCCTACTTTATACCATTTATGTGTGTTTTTTTCAGTTCGCCAACACTCGAAAAGAAAGACACAGTCTTCAGCTCACAAGTCTCAAAAGCTTGGAAAGAGAAAAGAATTTAAGGACTAAAAAGGTATCGCAAAACATTCTTATATGCAGCTCCGCATAGAGCATATCTTCTTGGATTTGATATCTTTTGGTTTAAACACTCTCTAGCAAGCTTGTCTGCGAAGTAGAACGTGTCAACTCAGTATTTTTTACACGTTATACAATTGTAATTTCTCCTCCAATTGACTCTGTAGAAATTTGACGCAAATGATCGCTAGCTCGTTGGCTAATTATATTCATTGACTGCTAAAAATTTAGTTAGAGCGAGTCAAATCGATCAAACTGGCGCCAATCCCAAATGTTGTATGTAATACCCACCTAGCTACGTCGGCTCAAAATATTCCCGCTACGGACCGATCATACAGCGAACAATATCTCTGTTGTTTTCCCCCGCCAGCGAAATAAGCGAGCTAAGCTTTTGACTTATACCCGCTAAATTAATGATGGAAACAGAAAAACTTGATGATAGGAATACTGGAGAGCCAGTTGTTAATGTCTTAGAACCCACAAATAAATATTCCTGATCATTGGAGGTTCAATTAGATTGCAAGGGAATATAAACAGTAAAGTAGCATACCCTAGCAAGATTTCTAAAAAGATAGATAAAATGGATATACGGTACCACACTGGACGACACTATAGATTAGGATCAAGACGGATATGCCTCTACCTATATTTGACGAAGGTCGAGACAACACAAAGTAGAGGAACCACCGACAAAGCTGGCATGCCCGACCAACCTCCGGTCCATCTATCTAAACATCGTTGTACTACAGAAGTGAGTTCATCATAGCCGCATGTGGTTTAATAATCAATCTCCCTTTCGTCATACTTATTACAGACATAGCGGGGAAACACCTCGCGCTTGAAGCGCGGACATATTTTGACCTTGATTACGTCTTTCAAGGAACTTATTCAGTTGTCACCCAAGTTCAAAAAAGATAGTCATCTTGTGTGACATATTCCTTACAGGAATAAGCATCCGTGGCTACACATGTGTTCCTATAAAATCTAGAGTTAATATGACTGAAGGGTCCGCATTTGGTATGGAGTATTTGACAATGTTTCATATCGCATAAACCTAGATATGGGCTAAGGTGTCAAGTGAGATTCCGCCAATGTCCCACTTATAGTTTATTTCAAAATTCCCATTTCAATTTTTGGACCAAGAAATGCATGCCTTTCACTTCTCCAAAAGTATTATTGTTCAATCTTATCATTTCTCTACTGCACACTATATTCAGTCAAGCCTGTAAGCAAGGCCATCATACGCAAATCAATCAAATTTGATCTAGGATGTCTGGAATAAGAACATAATTGCATCCTCGGTTCAGAAATACATGTGTGATTGTTCAGTTAGTCACACAGACTTCAACTAAGAAATTGATTCAAGTGTCCTTGCAGCATATGTACTTGACATTAAAAAACTCTTATAGACTTACCAAATGATTCTGCAATGCATCACATGCTTAGTTCGTTGCATTTTGGAAGACAATGCTTCAAGGAATGTTCTCTCCTGTCAGATTGCCATGATACACATGTAAGGTTCGGATGTGGGGATACCATCAGAACTTCACAGATAGTTTTTGTCAAGTCCAGTGAAGATAACAAGAGAGATGATGATGGTGCAAAGCGAATGTTCTTTGGCGGTGAAAGGTTTTTGGAAGGAATATCAAGGGAGGCTAATGTCAGTGCTTGAAATCTGGAATATGATCTGTGGATTTTCAGAATTTATTAGTTGATGTTGGAAGTTCTATTTGTCTCAGCTTTCTGGCTTATACATTTCCTTAAACATCAGATCACTCTCCAACCAACAGAGAAGGTATGTCAAGTGTATTTCTGATAATTACTAGTGAAATCTCCTGGATCCACTACCTGCATACTTAGTTAAATCATACTCCGTATCACATAGTAGTACACTAGTGCTGTACTGATTTATCCAATACAACGTTATGGAGGATGATAATTGCCCATCTCAGCCTATGGAAAGCATTGACTGGCTTGGACAGTGTAATTCACCAGTCTATGATGCTGCTGAGCCTTCAGGTCAATAAAAATGTAACTCGAATGATATGCACAAGGGACATTTCAGTTACACAACATTTTAAAAAATAGTACTGTAACAATTTAAAACTGAGAAGTATATCGATCAATCTTGCCCTGAAAGAAGATAAATCAAGCAACGACTGAATGCAAATGCCAAAAGACAGAAAAAAACCAAATCGGAACAGAAAATAAGAGGAGAAACTAGCAGCCTACTAGCTCCCAACCAAAACCACGACAGGGGAAAAAAGAGAGCATGTATCAGAACATGCCAACGAAATGAACTGAAGTAAACTACCCTTCATCCGTGTTTTAAACGAAACGACCCCAGCTCACCCATGCCCAATGCAGCTGTCTTGATCTTGCTGATGATCTGTTGTATGCTTCTGCGCTCATTTTCAAGACTTGCCCGCTTCATTCTCGCCAAACTGTTCATGCATTGTTGAGTTTCTTCTTCTCAGTAGCCTGCAGGTTTTCTCTCGCATGCGTCCACCAAAATCTAAGGTTCAGGTTTGTGGTTATAATTAAAGCCTGCCCAATTGAGGATTGATCCCCAAACAGGTGTTGAGCATTCTCCTCCATGGCATTGCAGCACACACATTTGTCGTTGCGAGGGAGTCCTCGTCTCGTTAACCTGTTAGCAGTCCAGATTCTACCTTGAATGAAAAAACAGGCAGAAAATATACAACAGAGCATCGACCAAGAGGGCAGAGTCACATCTCGTCAAGCTGACAAAGTTTACGTTATGTACTGATCTGGCTGTGTACACTCATTTTGCCTCCCAGAGCCACGTCCAGCAATCTTCAGAACCTGGATGTAGTTGAAAGCTTCTGATTTCTTCCCAAATTCCCAAAATCAAGCCACCATATTGTAAGACATACAGTACACATATTTAATTCAGCCTAGCACCACTTCAATTTGGGCTGCCGAAGAGCCAATCCCATCCAGGACGGCAAGTTTATCCTCGTTGCTCCAGGTGCTTTGCTGGCTCACCATCTCCCAGTCCCAGGGTCCCTTGTACTCGACATGGCCGCGCTTGAGCAGATCAACACGGCACAGCACGGCCGAAGTATCCACGGTGAACTTCACAAGGTGAATTAGCTGCATACTCATCCTCTCGAAGCCAACAACCACCAGCTCCTTCAAATGGCGGTGGCGCTGCGAAGCTAAAGGCTGCGCGTACGATGCATGTTGGCTTGGCTCTTGCTCCTCATGTTCGCATTGGGAGACATGGACATGGAGGCTCTCAAGCAGTGGCGCTGCCTGGATGAGGACGTGGGGCCACGAGACGTCCCAGGAGGAAGGCACGTCCGCAACAAGCAGCTTCTTCAGATTGGGCATCCGAGGAAAGGGATTCTTAGTCCGCGCAATCCACATCTCTGGCCCCGTGAACCGAAGAATGAGACTCCTGATATCGATGGCATCTTTCAAGACGAGCATGAACATGGAGATAGTGTGGTTCAGAATCCAGTAATATAGTGGGCGAATCGAGAAGACGAGGCTCACGTGCGCGAGGCACGGGACGGCATCGGGGCAGAGCTGAACGTCAGCGTCCACGGCAGTGAGGCTCTCGAGTTTCGGGAGAGAGCGGAGCTTGACGGCCATCAACTCACCCTCGACGACAAGCTCTCTAATTTCGGACATGGGCGAGTCCAATACCAGCCAAGGGGCTTTCTCTCTCTTGAACTGGCAGGACACGAGATGAAGAACTCGGAGCTGCGGGCACGCGACGGCCACGCCTTGGTAGACAGCCACGGGTGTGGACATGGGCAAGTCCCTCAGTACCAGCGTGGTGAGCGCGGTGAACCCCTCGAGCGACGGAGGCAAGCAATTGACGAGCTTGAGACTTCGGAAGCGGGAGTCGCCGGGCTTGCTGCTGATGCGGCCACAGGGGAATCTGTAGACCGGAGGCGGATGCCGAAGCAGGGTCGGCCCAGTGGACTTGGCGACAACCTCGAGATCCTCAACACGCCAGGAATCGACGGCGTCGGCGACCAAGCGGTTGATGCTGGCGGAGGTGTTGAACTGGAAGATCTCGAGCGATAGCTTGCGGGCGCGCCGGTGAGCCCGACTAGACCTGAGGTTTCTGACGGAGCTAACCATGGCGCGCATGGCGCGGCGCTCGTACCGTTTGGTGATGGTTTCTAGCCCCCGGATAGACTCGCGTAGCCCGTCCGAATGCTATCGGAATTCGATCCGAATCTGGGGACATTGTTCTGGATCGACACTCGGTATCGGAATAGGAGGATCCAGAACGACGACGGGGTTCGGTGTCCGACTCGCCGAGGCTTCTCCGATAATGCCGGCCATCCGACAGCCCCGCAAAGCCCGATGCGGGCAGGCCGGCCCATATGCTAACTTTCCATGCTCAAAAAAAAAAACTTACATCCTGTTAAATCCTTCCAGATCTAGTTTCAGTTCAGATCTGCAAACCAAGCATGCCATACATACATAAAGAAATGCACGTTTTCTCAAAAAAAAAAGTGTGCAGTGGCACGTTTTCTCAACAAAACAAAGGTGTGCAGAGGCATGTTAAGGGACCAAAGGTTCATTTTCCTACAAAATACTTTACATTTGTCATTAGACTCTAACTTACATATATTTACACGTGTTCGTGCCCATAAAATTCTAGGCTAGTTGGCCGTCACTTAAAAAATATATATCTTGCTCAACAAATACAACTGAATAGGTATGCAACAATGGCAACTCATACATATTTATACCTATATGCTCTTCTAAATGTTCATAGAGAAATAATACCTTTCAAATACTCGCCACTAGAACATGTAAAGCAACAATAATTTGGAAATAAATTATATATCAGTTTTGTCGTGTTTCAAAAAACTTAACATGGTCGCTTTTAGATCACTGGACCTATCAACTATTTTAATTCATGTCATTAATAAAGTTACTAACTTGAAAAATTGTTTGAAAATCATTAGAATAATATGCTTCAGAAGTTGTGGTGTTTGTTAAAAGTTAGACTAGACTAAATTAGACACATCAAACATTTAGATGTTGGACTAGATGAAGTTAAAGTAAGTCTCAATCACTAATATACCAAAGACAAAACTAAACTATTATTTTTGCAATTACACCGAATCTGATCATGCAAAGATTGGTATCGAGGGTGTGTAAATTTTTAGAAAAGGAAACTCTTATCTCGTTGTCATCGATTTCTGTCTGGTATGTTATCGGTTGTTTGCCAAAAAAAATTAGTCACACTGCTACTCTTGTTTTGAAATTTCATGCAGTTGGAAACTAGAATTAACGACCTGGAGTTAAAGAAAGCCCAACATGTTGTCCAGCCAAGACACCACATTCTTAGACAGTGCATAATTTATGTTACGGGGGGAACTGATGATAGGGGTCGCCTGGAAGATAATAGAAGACAAAACCAATGTGTCATTGTTTCATAGCAAATGTGGCATTTTATATTTTGTACTCTACCTAATTTCTGTGTGTTCAACAGAACTTATCAATATGGCTATTAGTCAAAGCACGGCGAGGTTATGCTAAATGAAAATGTGAGTTTGGGCTCTTCAATCGTAGAAGTTATTGCTCAGGTGGTTAATTTGATTTTTTCTAAAAATTTGTTTTCATAAAGGGCTATTTGCCCAGTTCAAGAAGATGGAGAAAAATATATTGTGGTTAAACTCCGATACTTAAGGTCCTCAACTGTTCGCCTCCCTGACCCCTTCTGTTCTCGGTCACGTGATGCTGCTGAAGACAGCGATGATAGTATGGGAGGTGCTCAACCGGATGTTTGCATCTCGGTCCAAAGAGAATATTGTTAATCGGCTTGTGTGAAGCCTAATAAAAGGGGCATGTCCATGTCCGATTACTATCATCACATACGTGAAGAAACTTGTCGATACCATGGCGACAATCGACAACCCTCTAAGTGATTCAGAGATCATCTCATACATACTCACCGGCATCGGCAGCGACAACAACAAGTTCACTACATCGGTCTCGGTGATTGCATCAAAGGGTGATGACAACTTCTTCATACCTAGCTTTTACATGTGTTCCCTAAATTGAGTCTATATATAAAGAGCTAAGCCTACCCTTGAGAGCTATGGCACAATCCAACAAATCAATCTTTATTCCTAGCTTTTACATGTGTTCCTACAAAATCTTGAATTAACATGGCCGAAGGGTTGGAATTTGTTGTGGAGTATTTGACAATGTACATATAGCATAAACCTGGATAGGAGCTAAGGTGCCAAGTGAGATCCGGCCAATGCCCCAGTTATAGTTTATTTGAAAATTTCTAGTTCAAATTTTGGACCAAGAAAATACGCAAATTCCTTCTATCTTCTCCAAAAGTATTATGGTTCAATCAAATAACTTCTTTATTGCACACTATATTCAATCAAGCCTGTAAGCAACGCATCATACAAAAAAATTCTTGGCTATGAGGAATAAGAGCATAACTGCATCCTCGGTTCAGGAATATGTGTGCGATTGTTCAGTTAGTCACACACACTTCATGTAAGAAGTAGTATATTTAAGTGTCCTTTCGCTTATGTACATGGCATAAAAAAACTCTTATAGACGTACCAAATTATTCTTCAATGAATCGCATGCTTAGTTTCCTTGTATTTTGGATGAAAATGCTTCACAAATTGTTCTCTCCCGTCAGATCGCCAAGATGTACATGTAAGATTTGGATGTCCGGCTGCCATCATAACTTCACATATAGTTTTGTTAAGTTTTTGCAGGTATCTCAAATGTATTTCTGGTAGTTACTAATGAGATTTCTTGGACCTGCTACCTGCATACTTAGTTGGAGTGTTAATGGAGTATATCACATGGCTTTTTTTTTTAATAGGGGGGAAAGCTTTACCCCATTTTATTAACTAATTAAGTAGAGAAATACCCAGTTAATTAATGAGAAACTGTGCTAGAAAACCGTTACAATGACATCAACAACCACAAACGCCAGCTACTCCTACAACCACAACTTTTAGACAAGAGATGAGAATCATCCATCAACCAAGTGAAGACTCATTTCTTGTGGCGCCACTTTTGTTGCTTCTCCTTTCGAGGTACTCTTCACTTTCTCGATGTTGCCCCTCAAAGACTTTGCCTATAGGAGGTGAGCAATCTCCTTGCTAGATCAAGGGCTAGCCGTCTCTAACCTATCGAGAAGGTCGCAAAGCTCACTAGCAAAGAGCGCATGAGAGTTAGGTGCCAAAGCACCTTCATCGATAACCTTGCTGCCACAATGGCTTGCCTCCACCGGCGGTGGTGCGGAAGCCACATCCGAGGTCACAAACGAGTCCACCTGCAAGTGAACTAGTGAAAGAGGAGGGGAGGGGTCCTCACGCAGCTCCTGCAGGTCCGGCATGATCTGGATACATAAAGAAAGGCGTGTTTTCTCAACAACAACAAAAAAAAATGTGCAGTGGCATGTTTTCTCAACAAAAAGAAGGTGTGTATAGGCAGGTTAACGGAGCTCAGGTGCATTTTCCTACAAAATACTTTACATTTTTCATTAGACTCTAAATTACATATATTTACACACGGTCGTGCCCATAAAATTCCAGACTAGATGGTCATCACTTAAGAAGTACTCCCTCCGTTCCTTATTATAGGCCGTATAGTTTTTCCGCACGATAATTAACGCACAGCCTAAGATGCTTATTTTCGTTGGGTTGGACCTAATTACCCCTAGGAGAAGGCGTATTAGTAGTGGTTGTTTAGGAAAGTCTAGATCCTTTCCCAACCAATCTTATACTTCCCTGATTATCTACCAGCAAATCCCACAAATCTCTCTCTCTCCTTTAAGGACAAACAAGGCAAATAAGGCAAGCTAGCTAGCATGAGAGAGGAAGAAAAAAGACAAACAAGGCAATCTAGCTAGCCGGCCAAATCATCTATTCCTAAATTTCAGGGATTGGCATGCGGTGTCTTTATAGCAGGAATTTCATACGGCAACTTAGCAGGGGTAGTTTTGACAACAATTCTAATACTACTTATATTTCGGATTTTTTTCCAAAAAACTATATGGCTTATATCAAGGAATGGAGGGAGTATATATATTGCTCAAGAAATACAACTGAAAAGTATGCAACAATGGCAGCTCATACATATTTGTACTTATATGCTCTTCTCAATGTGCATAGAGAAATAATACCATTTAAATATACTCGACACTAGAACATGTAAAGCAACAATAATTTGGGGCCCTCGGTGAGGTAAAACCATGATTTCTGCTTGTCTGATCTTGATTATTGGTGAAAAAGGTTATAATGGGGCAGCCGATAGCCTGCGTGGTGGTGATCTCGCCGGGAGGCAAGGTTTCTAGGGTTTGGTGTATGCGAGATTGTGTAGGTAGGATCCGGCAAAACCTCTCCTAGCCTATATATAGGAGGCCAGGTCCAAGAATCCTGCATGGATTCAACTAGGTTACATGTAAGATCTAATCTGTACTTTCTTTAATCGACGTATTTTTACCTTGTCCGTCAAGGAATTGTCTACTTCCATCTTTCCACCATTAATTGCAACCAACGTGTTGATCCATCTTGGGCTGCGGTGATTCTCATGAGCCCCCTGTTAGGCCAACGGAGCTAGGCAAATGTCGGGTATCCGAAGGGTATGCCCACATCAGTGGGTGACATGTTTGCGCGTTGTCTGCTCGACCGCAAACCCACCTCAAATTTGGAAGGGAAATGCAAGCGAACAGACATGTCCGCGGGGCATCATTGGGCCTCGCGTTCGGGACCCTACGGACACAATATGTACATTTGCGGTGGTGCATTGAAGATGACCTTAGCATAGCTAGTTGAATCTTGAATGATTGTGCGTTACCACGGTCATTCAAGTTTTTTTTTCTTTACCGTTATCATAGTCACTCCACTCTAAGTTGTTATGTGCTCGTGTTTTCTTCAACTCTGGCAATTTCTCAATTTTTTTACAGTTATCTAAGCATTGAACCGTGCTTGAAAACCTATCTAGTTCAACAAATTTGTACTGCATATATAACTTCATACAAAATAGCACAATGGTCTTGCTACAAAGCCTATAGATGATGTCCTGGTGTCGAGTTCTCTGAATTTGGACACAAGCTAGTATAATACCGCCAGCTGAGACTGACAACATGGATGCACGGACTATACTGCAATAACAAAGTAGCATGCATTTTTTCCTACATGCTCCATTTGCCTCAAATCTGAATACAAGCCATAGGAGATCTCTGATAAATAGTTGGCAGCCGCAGACTAAGTTGATGATCTTTAGAATTTGGGTGGTTCAGTCTTATGATAGGAGCAATGGGAGCTCAAAACTAATAAGTACCATACTTTTTGGAAGGTTTATAAAACTTGTTTATCTTGCTTACTCTGCAAAGAGTCTCTCTTTTACTTTTATGTTGAGTCTTTATCTTCTACTTTATGTACCACTTAAGAGAGCATAGTTGTCATTCTTAGTTCAATGTGCGTCGTCCCAAAATTATTATTGATTGATTCATGATTGTGACTATTGCTTGTTCTCAAATTACTTGTATCTAGTCACCCTTTGAACTTTAAAGGTGTTCTAGCATTTATGTTTTGCTACTCCATAAAGGACATGTTGAGTACCACTTTGTTATGTTTACTCTATGCTCATAAACAAACAGTAGCTTTCAGTGCACTATTATTCATCATCCTTTGTTTGAGTTACTCTTCATGTTATAACATAGTTGCTAAGTTCTATTGTTTGAATTATATCTATCATGATCCCAGCTCACAATGCTTTACATGCTTGATCAAGATTGTGTTGGCTTCATGTCACCTCAAAAATTATTTTGTTATCACTTACCTACTTGACGACGAGCATGAGTTATGCTTGGGGATGCTTGATACGTCTCAAACGTATCTATAACTTTTGATGCTCCATGTTAATTTTACACCAATTCATATATGTTTTGCTCATACTTCGTTGCACTTTTATACATTTTCCAGCACTGACCTATTAACAAGATGCCACAGTGTCAGTTCCATGTTTTCTGCTGTTTTTGTATTTCAAAAAAGTTGTACAGGAAATATTCTCGGAATTGGATGAAACAAAAGCCGAAGTCAATAATATTTTACCGTAACGAAGATGGAGTCTAGAGGGGAGTTGAAGGGGGGCAGCAGGGCGGCCACACCCGCCCTAGGCGCGGCCTGGCCCTGGCCCGCGCCTAGGGGTGGTGTGGGCCACCCTGGCCTCCACCGACATCGACCCTCCGCCTATTTATTCACGATCTCGGGAAAACCCTGGATACCCGAGCCTTCATCCACGAAAAGTTCCGTCGCGGCCGCCATCGCAGAACCCATCTCGGGGGGTTTTGAAGCTCTTCACGACACCATGCAGAAGGGTAAAATCATCGCTGGAGGCATCTACATCTCCATGCCCGCCTCTGAAGTGATGCGTGAGTAGTTCATCCCTGGACTATGGGTCCATAGCAGTAGCTAGATGGTTGTCTTCTCCAATTTGTACCTCATGTTTTGATCTTGTGAGCTGCCCTACATGATCAAGATCATCCTTATGTAATCCTACATGTTGTGTTTGCTGGGATCCGATGAATATTGTATACTATGTTGAGGTAGATTATATCTTCATGTCGTATGTTATTTGTGATCTTGCATGCTCTCCGTTGCTAGTAGATACTCTGGCCAAGTAGATGCTTGTGACTCCAAGAGGGGGTATTTATGCTCGATAGTAGGTTCATGCCTCTAGTTTTCTGGAAGAGTGACAATAACTTCTAAGATTGTAGATGTGTTGTTGCTACTAGGGAGAAAATAACAATGTTTTATCCAATGGTAATTCTATTGTTTACTTTACACACATTGCTTAATGCGATAATCTAATGTTTGCAACTTAATACTGAAAGGGGTTTGAATGATAACCGGAAGGTGGATTAGTATTCATAGACGCAGTTGGATTATGGTCTATGTATTATGTTGTAATGCCCAAACAAATCTCATAGTAATCATCTTGTCATGTATGGTCGATATTCATTCAATTGCCCAGCTGTAATTAGTTCACCCAACATGCTATTTATCTTTATAGAGAGACACCTCTAGTGAACTGTGGACCCCGATCCTTTCCTTTACACTGATAAATTCAACCACTGCAATCCTGCTCTGTTACTTACTACAAAGCTCTATTCTCTTTAATTACTGCAAACATCTCCTTCCACTCGATACATTTAATGCTTTGTGTTCAGCAAAACCGGCGAGATTGACAACCTCACTGTAAGTTGGGCAAAGTATTTTGGTTGTTTTGTGTGCAGGTTCCACGTTGTTGCTGACACCGGTAGTGCGCCCTGCCACTAGTCAGTTAGCAAAACCTTCAGAAGTCGTGTCTTTCTCCTACTGGTCGATTAATCCTTGGTTTATTACTGAGGAAAAACTTGCTACTGTTCTCATCATACCTTCCTCTTGGGGTTCCTCAACAGTGTGGAGTCGGCATTATGATAAGCACCGTCAACGTGGAACGTGCCGTTTGGTTGCCTGCAGACCACCGCGTTCTTGCACGAACTGGGTTTTAAAGCACCCCCGGGACATGCCCTGGAGGAACGCCCCGAATGGCACTTTTTGTGGAGCCCGGCCCATTGTCGCGAGATGGATGCATGCGTGGGGAAGGGAGACGGAAACGATGCGTCCATTCGGGAACAGGCGCCATAACTAGCCTCACCACCCCCTCTCCTTCGTCTCAATCGCGACCTCACTCTCACCGCCCCCCAAACTATCACATCACTAGGCGGTTCCCCTCCCACCGACAAATCCGCCGCACCGCCGCAAGGAGGAGCACCGGTATCGGAGAAGGAGACGATGATGAGCAGCACCGCGACATCGACCGCAACCTGCTCCGTAGTCTTCATCGGCATCTCGAGTTTGGCCGCGAACTCGACCTTGTCTTCGACCGGAACAATGGCGTTAACGACCACTTCTTCTCACCTTCGTACTCGTTGTGCCAGAACATGCCATGCTTGGGCATTTGCGACGACATGCAGATTAGATCTACTAGGGTTTCCATTAGGATTGGGCTCGGATAGATGTTTTCAAGGTGTTCATCGCCATTGCTTGTTGTTCTTGTCGAGTTCTTGGTGTTCACGGTCTTGATTTGCTTAGATCTGTTACTGTAATCTTCAATCGCAGTAGATCCTTCATAGCTCGGACTGTGGATTGGTGAAATTGTCAGATTTTCCCGTGTGTTAAGAGGGGAAGGGTTTTTTATGCTGGGGTTCAGCATATTGTGATTGCTGTGCGAAAGAATAAGCTGAGTCGCGTTAGTTTGTTCAGACGCAAGAGGACTGAGAGGACTTGAGGAACGGAGTAGCTCTGCTCAAGAATCTGCAGAGAACACAAGAACAAGTGATGAGGGCTAAGAAACAGGAATGGGAAGCAGAAAGAAAGGCTTTGGAGGCTGAGAAGAGAAAGCTAGAGTATGATATATACGATCTGCTCCAAGTGAACTTTGCAATCAAGGATAAGCTCAAGAGGATCAGGGCTATTTGTGATGAGTGATGAATGTGTTCTAGATGTACTGTAGGAGATCCCGCGGATGGTTGAGCTAGGGAGAATTTGTAATGTACCCTAAGTAGAATTTGTAATATACCCTAAGTACCACTCCGTAATATACTCAATTTGAACTGCTACTTGTGTTGTTTCTGATTGAACTATGCCAATGATTATAACCTGGGATCATAGTATGAGGAGATGATTGATCAGAACCTATGGCATGACTGAACATGACCATGCCATTGGTTCTTGTCACATCCCGAAATTTTCTAAATTTTGGAATGTAAAATAAAAATAAGTTTAATGCTTGATTGTTTGAACTTGATTGAAAATTTACAAAGAATTGAAACTTTTTAAAGTTATTTACAAGTTAATTCTAAAATAGTGTTTTCAAAGACTTGTGGTTTAAAGTATTTTCAAAATCAAACATATCCTTGATTTCAAAGTTTTCAAATCCTTAATGGATTTGTATTTGAGAAAACAAAACCCTAGAATACTCTATTTGCAAAATAATGACTAAGTAGCAATATAGGCCAAATGTATATAATAATTATGTTATTTTCACAAATGGATATTAAAATGGTTGTTGCAAAAATATAGTAGTTTTCATAAACCTTAGTTTCAAAAGATTTTCTAACAGTACTCTATTTTGTTCGGAGGTTTTGAAACTTATAAAATATTTTATTTGAGAAAACATTAAACTCTAAAAAGGCAATATAGCCACATAAACATGTATGTCAAATTTTGGTTTTATAAAATTTATGTTTTTGTTACAAATTTAGTATTATAGTGAAACATTTTTCATAACGAATCCAATGGTACCTCATTTGTATTTTTCTGATTTTATTTGAAACCCCAAAGTGTATTTCCATTTTCATTTTTTTTAAAGAAAAACGAGCGGCCAGGCCGAACGGCCCAGCTCGCCCCGCGCGCCACGCCGCCCGCCGCCGCCCAACCGCCCCGCGCCCAGGCCGCCCCGGCCCATCTCCACCTGGCCACGCCCCGGCCTCACCCAGCTCGCCCCTGCCTTCTTTTCCTTTTCTTTCCGGCCGATCTGGCCCAAGCCGCCCACGCCCCGCGCTAGCCCAGCTCCTGCGCGCGCTGCACGCCCCTGCAGCTTTTCCTTTTCTTGTTTTAGTACCACCTCGTCTTGCTAAGCAAATTTCCTCTAGCCTGGAGCCTATATAATGACACCCAAAGAGCAGCCCAAGCACATCAACGCCCAGCGTCTCCTCTTTCTCCTCACGCTAAGCACAGGCGTGCAACGCTGCTGATTCTCTCCTTTGGCGACGCAGCTATTTCGCGGCGCAATATCCGCAACGCTATTTGGGAGACGCCCGCGATGCGACGCATCCCTCGCGAGGTAATAATTCTATTTCCACTTTTTTTTTACATAGATTGTTGTACGCAACTTCGTAATTTTATTTTCTTATGTCTACACCTCCGTTTAGAATAGTGGTTCTTCCGTTAAGTTTTTAATTAGATCCTCTACAACTTTCGTGTATGAAGTTTTTTCCATCCGAGTAACTTGTTCGGATAACTTTTCGTACACCATTAGAACTGTGACCACTTATGTCTAGTTTTGTAAAATTCATATCTTAAGTTCTACACGTTGGATTTCGACAAACCATATACCGTTGGAATCGGCAAATCACGTAGATCATCTTAAACATATTGCGTGGCAGTTTCGCCTACTTTATTTTCGCGGTACCACTTTGATCCGCAACATCATCTATAAAATAAATCCTATAAACTTTTTTCGAGAGATTCTTTTGGCGATACGCTTGTAATGGAATTCTCTACAACTTCCATGTAGAAAGTTCTTCCATCCGGAAAACTTCTTTTAATAACTTGTCATGAAAAGTGTAGTCCTATAACTGGTTTTGACATAGTTCCTTTAGCCAAAATGATCTTTAACATCATACCCATCTTCCAGGAGCAGTTATAATTCTTTATCATGTTCATAGATAATGCATAGCTTACCCCTGGTTGTCTAGTTCATTGTTTGGGGGATGACCCCCGGTATGCCAAAGGCATGCCAAATCGGATGGTTTGAGCCATCAAGATACCGGTTTAATGTTTATACCGGAGCATAAAGATAAGAGTTTGGTTAAGTAAAGCCAGGCCGGTATCCCCAAGAGGGGTATACCGGAACCGGATGAAGAAGACACCGGGCTACCGGTAAGAAGAGCATGTCGGCAAGACTGGTCAAAGATTCTCTTCAAAGCTAGAGGACAAGGATGAGCTAAGCAAAGTGACTTTAAACGAAGCACTGGCGCCAAAGAGAGGGATGACGCTGAAAGAAGCCGGAGGACGTCACCCTTCCTGATTAAAGAAGACCCCGGCGTCATATATGATTAAAGTAGCTTTGTAAAGTAGTTTGTCCAGTCAAAGATGTCATTAGGGTTTCTTGCTCTGTAATCCACCCTCTCCCCTATATAAGGAGAGGGGGCATAGCCCTTACACGCACAATGAATTGGTAGAGGAACAGAGGAACCTTGTAACCAGAAACCTGTACCATGTTGAAATCAATGAAGATCGTGATCTAGAGCAGAGTTCTTCCTTGTGTGTTTCTTCTTGTATCACTGCCTTTGGCTGAGTTCTTGAGGAAAGCATCCGGAAGTTCATCCCATCTAATCACAAACCCTCCCCCGAATCCTCTTGCATCCATTCGGCCCCAACTTAAGCCATCCTATGGCATCTGCTCGTTCGCCACGACGACAGTTGGCGCCCACCGTGGGGCATGAAGTGGCGCTTGCTGGAGTTCACATTCGGGCGGGCATCCTCGACGTCGCCGGCCAGCGTACGGTGTCCGCGCTAGTGCAACGCTTCTATGACATGGACTTCATCAACGACAACGTGGGCTGCTTCGCCAACGGCGGCATCTTCCCCAAGAACGGCCGCATCATCGAGTTCGGCAGCCACCGCATCTACTTCGGCACCGTTCCTGTGCGCCAGCGCCCTTCGCCGGTGCTGGTGGCGCCGGATCCGCCAAGGTGGCTACATGCTGGCCGCGCACCCGGCAGTGTGGAAGTGATGATGGCAGGCGTGGTCGGCGCCGGCAAAGAAGCTGTGGAAGAAGGTGCTGGGCGTACGGCTTCAATCCGTGCGGCCAAGCCACCGCTCGAGCGCGACGCAGGCGTTGCGGGAGCATCGTCCGCGCTACCGGAGACACCGCTCCAAGCGGCGATGAGCGTCCTCGCCACGCCCATCGCGTAGAACATCGACCTGGCAGCAGCTCAGGCGGAGCTGGAGGCGCAGCGCCAGATAATGCTCGAGAGCGGCAAGGACGTCGTCAGGGCGCAGCGCGAGCTGAACCTAACCATACGTGAGTATAACGCTGCCCATGGCTTTGCTTCTGTTAGCGCTCATGCTGCTAGGATACCGGAGAACCGGCTTAAGGCTCGCAATCTAGATCAGGATCTGCGTAAGGAAATTCATGCCGGCAAAAGCACCTCTGCATCTGTGAGCATTGTAGAAAAGCCTAAGTACAGTAGCCCGGATAAAACTATAAAAGCTGCTAAAGCTGCAGTACAGCTGTGTGAATCGCTTTCCGAGGACGCTCTGGCAAAACAACAAGAGCGTGTCCGGGAGCTGCTTGAAACCATCGAGCAGCAGAACGCTGAGCAGCTTGATAAGCTGAACAAAGCCGTGGCTTCAAAATCCGTGCGTTCAACAAAGAATGCCGGTAGCAAGTCCCATGGGCAGGCTTCGTCCCCCCATCCGGACAGAAGAAGAGAAAAAGAGATGAATGCGCAGCAGATGACTGTGTACGATCCGGTTCTTGCCGGAAAACAACAAGCCGGGCAACACGATGCCGGTAGAAAAAGCCAAGGGGCAAACAGAGGCTACGCCAAAGAAGGCTATGCCGGGAACAATCATGCCGGTAAACACGAAACCGGGCAAAATTATCAAGCTGCAAGGGCAGCGTATGATGAGGAGGAAACACTTCCCCCGAGGTACCGGCAGGCAAGGGCCGCGGTACCGGATTGTTATGATGAAGCTGATTCCACAAGACCGGCAGCATACCGGAACCCATTGGGAGAACGCTTGGGAGAAAGATACCTGCCAAAACGGGATGCGAGGCACCGTCTGGATAGAGTATACTTGTCGGAAATGATCGAGGCAGAAGGTCCTCCGGGCCCAAAGTGTTTTGGTCCAAGGATCATGAAAGAGGGGCCACCGGTTCGCAACTTCCACTTGCCCCGTGACACAAAAACATACGATGGCACCACGAAGCCGGAAGACTGGCTCGCGGATTATGTGACCGCGGTATACGTCGCTGGTGGCGGAGGAACAGTAACAGGAGGAGGAAACCGGCGTTGGGCCGTGAGAATCATACCATCATTCTTGGTGGGACCGACAAGAATTTGGCTGAACAACTTGCCGGCAGGAAGCATAAACGGTTGGTTGGACTTTGAGGAAGCTTTTGTGAGTAACTTCAGCAGCACCTACCGGAGGCCAAACAGGCCGCAGCAGCTCGCTCTGTGCATACAGCGCCCGAATGAAACAGACCGGGACTACCTGGCCCGGTGGAACACCACAAGGAACTCCTGTGAAGGGGTGATAGAGGCGCAAGCCATTGCTTGGTTTAGCAGTGGGTGCAGAAGAGGTTCGCCGTTGTGGCAAAAGCTGCAGCGGAACATGCCGACAACGCTGGCGGAAATGATACGCGTGGCGGATAACTATGCGTCGGGAGACCCAATGCAACCGGCAGTACAACCCGAGCCGGAGCAATCAAACCCGCCACAGCAGCGCCAAGAGCAACATCGGGATAACCGGAATAACAAAAGAAGGGAAGATTTTCCGGATCGAAGGTACGGTCCGCAGCAAGTTGCTGCTGTGCAAGAAAACTCTGAGGCCAGCGGCAGTCAGAGGCAAAGAACCGGATCGCAGCCATGGGCGGGTCCAAAGAAACAGTGAGTCGAAAAGAAACCCTGGGGCCAGAAAAAGAACTGGCAAGAACCCGCGAAGTACACCATGGAAGCTGCCATGGACCAACCTTGCCGGTGGCACACACGGAATCCGGCTCACCCGTCAAATCATCTGACGAAGGATTGTACCTGGACCAAGTACTTGATGCTGAAGGGAGCAGCGAAAGATGCACAGGCACAAGGGTGCTCTACCATGCAACCACCACCCCAAGATATGCTACGGCAACAGCAGCTACCACCACCACCACCGCTTACCGGAGCAAATGCTTTACCAGTACAGCCTCAGCCAAACCGGCAACAGTACCAGCAAATTAACCAAGTGGAAGAGGGCAATGGCCAACCGCCTCCATCGGCACCTTTGGGCTGGAATGTTTACCATGACCCAGATATGTGCTGCGTTGTGTTCGTCACTGAGCCAACCGACAGACAGAGCTTACATCGCCGTTCTATGGAAGTGAACGCGGTGATGCCGGCAGTGCCAAAATACATGCTATGGTCTGATCAAGAGATCTCTTGGTCGTTCAAGGATCACCCCAAGATCATGCCTAACCCGGGTGGCTATGCTCTTGTCTTGGACCCAATCATGCAAGGGCCAAACGCTCGAGTCAAGTTCAGCAAGGTGCTGATAGACAATGGGAGCAGCATAAACATCATGTATCGGCACACCATGAACATGCTGGGCATAACAGAAAACATGCTTCAGCCAACTCGTACAACTTTCCATGGAATCGTTTCGGGCCTGTCCTGTGCACCGGTTGGAAAAGTCCGGGTGGATGTGTCGTTTGGAGGACGTGACAACTGCCGGGTTGAAAACCTTGAGTTCGAGGTGGTGGACTTAGATAGTCCTTATCATGCGTTGCTGGGGAGACCGGCATTGGCTGCTTTCATGGCCTCAACTCACACGGCGTATCTCAAGATGAAGATGCCGGCACCTCGTGGGCCCTTAACTATAGTGGGAAACTACAAAGTCTCACTTTAAACAGCTTCCGCCGGATCAAACCTGGCAGAATCGCTGGTGATCGCAGAGGAAAAGAGGAGGATGCAGACTGCGGTTGCGCTGGCTCAGTCCTCACAGCTGAGCTTAGCAGCAATGAGTGCAAACTTGGGCACACCGGCGTTCAAGCCGACAAAAGAAACAAAGGACATTGTGCTGGACCCGGCTTACCCTGAGCGCACCATTCGTATCGGTGCAGACATGAATGAGGCATAGGAAAGCGCGCTCGTCAGCTTCCTCCGTGAGAATCGGAATATCTTTGCCTGGTCTACTGATGACTTGGTAGGGGTTCCGAGGGAGCTGGCTGAGCACTCATTAAATGTCCGGAAAGATGCAAAGCCGGTAAGGCAGCCGCTGCGCCGGTTTGCTGAAGATAGGAGAAAGATCATTGGAGAAGAAGTGACGAAGTTGTTGGTTGCCGGTTTCATCGTGGAAGTACTGCACACTGAGTGGCTAGCCAATCCGGTGCTGGTCGAGAAGAAGAAAGAAGAGAACCTGGAAGCAAAAGCTCCGAAGGTGTGGCGCATGTGCATCGACTACACCAACCTGAACAAGGCTTGCCCGAAAGACCCTTTTCCTTTACCTCGGATCGATCAAGTGATTGATTCTACTGCAGGGTGTGAGCTGTTGTCTTTCTTGGATGCTTATTCCGGTTTCCACCAAATCCCCTTGAAAAAGGAAGATCAAATAAAAACTGCGTTCATTACCCCGCACGGGGCTTATTGCTATGTCACTATGCCTTTTGGTTTGCGCAACGCTGGTGCAACGTACCAGCGCTGTATGCAAAAATGCTTGTTTGATCAGATCGGAAAAAACGTGCAAGTCTATGTGGACGATGTTGTGGTAAAAACCAAAGTAAAAGAAACCTTAATCGATGACCTCCGGCAAACATTTGATAACTTGAGAAGATTCCGGATGAAACTCAATCCGGCAAAATGCACCTTCGGTGTCCCTACCGGCAAGCTGCTTGGCTTTCTCGTATCAAGCCGGGGCATTGAGGTCAATCCGGTAAAAATCTGGGCAATTGAAAGAATGACTATACCGCGCGATCTCAAGGACGTGCAAAAGTTCACCGGTAGCTTGGCATCGCTAAGCCGGTTCATAAGCAGGTTGGGAGAAAAAGCTCTGCCACTCTATGCTCTCATGAAAAAATCCGATACATTTGTCTGGACCCCTCAGGCAGACGCAGCGTTCAAAGAGCTAAAAACGATGTTGGCCACAGCGCCTATACTGGCTTCACCTCTAGAAAGGGAGCCTATGCTATTATACATAGCAGCAACAAACCGGGTTGTGAGTGTAGTGGTTGTGGTCGAAAGAGAGGAGGAAGGAAAAACCGTCCAGAGGCCGGTATACTACCTGAGCGAGGTGCTCTCCCTCTCAAAACAAAACTACCCTCACTTCCAGAAAATGACTTATGGCGTGTACATGGCCGCCACCAAGCTTAAGCATTACTTTGAGGAGCACCCCATGAAAGTGGTGGGCGAGGCACCCATTTCCGATATCATGTGCAACAAAGATGCTAGCGGAAGGATTGCAAAATGGCAATTCAGATATCACCATACGTACTGGTGTACGAAAGAAGAGACGCCATAAAATCGCAAGCTTTGGCTGATTTCCTTGTTGATTGGGCGGAAATGCAATACAAGCCGCCGGATCAAAAAATAGAGTACTGGAAGATGCACTTTGACGGATCTAAACTCAAAGAGGGTCTAGGTGCCGGTGTGGTGCTTACCTCACCTAAGGGAGATCATCTCCGGTATGTTCTGCAAGTACATTTCAGGGCATCAAACAATGTTGCTGAGTACGCGGCTCTGATTCATGGGCTTAAAGTCGCAAAAGAAATCGGTGTGCACCGGATCATTTTCTATGGGGATTCAGATCTCGTGGTGCAACAGTGTTCCGGAGATTGGGACGCAAAAGATGCAAACATGGCCTCATACCGGTTTCACGTGCAAAAGATTGCCGGCTTCTTTGAGGGCTGTGAGTTTCACCATGTGCCACGAGCGGAAAATGAGGCCGCGGATGCTTTGTCCAAGTTGGGCTCATCTAGGCAAGAAATTCCTCCCGGAATAGCCTTGGTACACTTGAGAGTACCATCGATCAAATCAAGCCCGGAGTCCGAATCGATTTTCGTACCGGAATCGCACATAGTACCCATGGATATCGATGAAGGGAACCCGGGGACTGTTCCGGTAAACTCGGGGACTGCACCGGTAAGCTCGGGGACTGCTGCGGCTATACCAGAAGAAACAATGCTGGTGGATAACATGGAGATAGACGCACCGGTGTTTCTGGTTCGGGAGGCACCATCATGGGTTAAACCTATTAAGGAATTCCTTATCAACGGCACCTTGCCGGATGACGAAAACGAATCCAGAAGGATCCAGAGGAGGTCCAAAGCATACACCATCATCAATGGCGAGGTGTACAAGAGAAGTGTAACCGGTGTCCTTCAAAGGTGTGTGGAACCGGAAGAAGGAAAAGAAATGCTTGAGGAAATTCACCAGGGAGAATGTGGACACCACGCTTCATCAAGGGCGCTGGTAGCAAAGGTTTTCCGGCATGGGTTTTATTGGCCTACTGCTTTGGAAAATGCTGAGGATTTGGTAAGAAAATGCAATGGGTGCCAGAGGTACGCCAAGCAAAATCATACCCCAGCATCCGGTTTGAAAACCATACCACTAACTTGGCCATTTGCTGTTTGGTGCCTTGACATGGTTGGCCCATTCAAAACTGCAAGAGGGAATATGACCCACATCTTGGTTATGGTGGATAAATTCACCAAGTGGCTAGAAGTGAAACCTATCGCAAAATGTGATGGGCGCACAGTGGTGAAATTCTTAAAAGATGTTATCTTGCGGTATGGATACCCGCATAGCATTATCACTGACAATGGAACCAACTTTGCTCAAGGTGAGTTCAAAAGATTTTGTGAGGATAACAACATTCGGTTAGATTTGTGCTCAGTGGCACACCCACAAGGCAATGGCCAAGTGGAAAGAACGAATGCTTTGGTGCTTTCCGGTATCAAACCAAGACTCATCGAGGCGGTGGAAAAGTCACCGGGGTGTTGGCTTGATGAGTTACCATCAGTGTTGTGGAGCATAAGAACAACTCCAAACCGGTCCACCGGATACACTCCATTCTTCATGGTTTACGGAGCAGAAGCGGTCATACCAACCGACATCATCCATGACTCACCAAGAGTGCAGCTCTATACCGAGCAAGAGGTAAAAGAGGCCAGAGAAAATGATGTGGACTTGCTAGAAGAAGCAAGAGAGTTGGCATTGGCAAGAACAGCCATTTACCAGCAAAACCTCAGACGCTATCATAGCCGGAAGGTTAACCCGAGAGTATTCCGGGAAGGAGATCTGGTGCTACGCCTAGTGCAGCGCACTGAAGGCCGGCATAAGCTTTCACCTCCATGGGAAGGTCCCTTCATTGTGAGCAAGGCTCTCCATAATGATGCCTATTACTTGATCGATGCACAGGAATGGAAAAAAGGAAAGGCGGACAGGTCCGGAGAGGAGAGCAAGCGTCCATGGAACGTAGCCCTGTTGCGTCCATTCTACTCTTGAAGTTGTGGTGTAAGAAGTTCCTTTTGTACCTTATATGCTATGAATAAAAGATGTCGGAACCTCGAATGAATCTCGGGGACTACCCCTGAATTTGCATGCAATATGTTTATTTTTTCAGTTCACCGGTTGCTTAGTGAACATTTTTTTTCTTTCCGGTTTAGTAGCGTGCTAAACCTACCGGAGTCTTCGACTCTGCTGCTGTCCGCAACCCGGCTTCATGGCAAGCAAGATAAACCGGTAGCAATTAAGCACGCGAATTGCGGAATGAGAGAGTGGGAACGAACAATCCGGAAAAGCTTAACTAACCCCGGTTAAACCGGTTTTTTGTGAAAATTTCGAGTTATTTCTAAGTTCAAGAAAGTGCTTGCTTGGTAAAAGAACTTTGTGCTCATACGCCAAAGAACGCCCAGAGAAGGCAGGCAGAGCCAAAGCAAAAGAGCCAAGTGTGCATCGAATTAGATGCGGAAACAATTCCGAAATCTTTGCAGTGCAAGAAAAAAGCAACATGATAAGCAAATATGCTAAGGCAAACATAAGTTAATTAACTACCGGTATAGCGTACCGGCATAAAATGTTGTAGCACAACCAGAAGAGCGATTAAGTTTATCTTACATCATAGACCCCGGCATACCGGGGTAGAATTTAATGGACATTGTTTCGAAGTTAAACAGGGCAGACAGGCAGATAACAGGCAGTACTTAATCAACAGGGGCTTCAGGAGGAGCGTCATCGGCGTCGGGACCTTCCAGAGGCGCATCACCAGCCCCGGCCTCCTCATCGTCTTCACCTTCCTCCTCGTCGCTCAGATAGTCCTTGACGTCTGGAGGAGGGGGGATGAAGGTGCGCATCTCGGCGTACTCCGCGTTGTGGTACGCTCGATCCTGCCGCTTCGCGGTGAGGACCGGGTCCAGGTCGGTGGGAGCTTGCTCGCGCACGCCGATGAGGGCATCCAGGTCCAGCTCCGGGTACCAGGAGCAGGCAACGCGAAGCGCTGAGTCCGCTCCGGCACGGGCAGCTGAACACTGCCACTCCCGGATCCTTCGACTGGCACCATTCAGGCGGTCGCTGATGAGGGAGAAGGTGTCTGGCACTTCTTCTCCAGGCCAGAGAGTCCGGTAGAGCTGGGTGGCCACCTGCGGGATGTCAGAGAGGTTCCGATCCACGCAACGCATGTGGGAGACCCGCGCATTCAGCGCGACCAAGTGGTCATAGGGGTCCCAGGGCGCATCCAGGTTCTGGTATGCCTGTGCCACCTGGCGCTCTCCAACCTTCTTCACGGCATACGCCTGGGAGTCCGGGAAGAGCCCTACAAGACAAAGGGAAAAAGCTAAGCAAACGCTACCGGAAGAGATAAGCTTATAAGCAGAAACCGGAAAAGAAAAAAGGGAAACTTACGGAAGGCAAGCGCGTCAGTCTGCATGACCAGAAGGTCATATTCCTTCTGCTCCGCCTCCAGCCGCGCGGCCTTGTCCTCGGCTGCTTTCCGCGCCTTGGCGGCCTCCTCCAGCTCAGCCTGCAACACCACATTGGAGTTGCCAGCATCCTCCAGCGTCTCATGCAGCTTGGTCTCCGCAGCGGCTTGGGCGGCCTTCATCTCCTCGTTGTGCTTGAGCCCAAGCTAGATGAGCTGGTCCTTAAGCTCCTTGGAGATGGCCCTCTGGGCGCTCAGATCCTCCTGATGCTGCCGGACGAGCTGGTCCTTTTCCTCTGGAGCCCGGAAAGAAAATGTTAGCAAAGTTGTACTGATAAAATAAAGAGGAAGCGAGTCAACCGGAAAAGAGGAAGAAGTACCTTGGGCGGTGGCAAGCTGAGTCCGGAGGGCCTCAATAGAAGCTTCCGGGATAGCTGTTCAAGCAGAAAATCATAAGTACTAAGAGAAAGAAAACCTTCCGGTAAGAGGATGCCGGAGGCACAGAAGTTTACCTTGGCACTTGCTGTGTGCCTCAGCGAGATCCCGGTGCTCCAAAAGAAGCTCCTCAAAGAGGATCTTCCGAGCGTCAGCCGTGGTCTGTTCAAAAAAAAAAGATGTTACCTAAGTTTCGCGCTAAGAGCAAAGTTCTTAACCCGAAACTCGGGGACTGGCTATGTCGGTTTCGCGCGTTTCTAAGTTTCGCGCTAAGAGCAAAGTTCTTAACCCGAAACTCGGGGACTGGCTATGCCGGTTTCGCGCGTTTCTAGCTAAGTTTCGCGCTAAGAGCAAAGTTCTTAACCCGAAACTCGGGGACTGCCTATGCCGGTTTCGCGTGTTTCTACCTAAGTTTCGCGCTAAGAGCTACGCTCTCAACACGAAACTCGGGGACTGGGAAGATAGACAAGATTCAGCAAAAAAGAGAAACCGGCATAAGTTCAAAAGTTGAAGAAAAGATAAAAAAGATCCGGAAGAAAAGAAACCGGTGTAAATCGAAAAACGGAAAAGGTTTGGAGAGACTTACCATCATATTGTTCGTGGCATTGAACCACGCGCTGTCTAGCTCCTTGACGGCCCGACGCAGCCGCATAAAGTGCTCCTCTGAGCACCGAGGACCAGCAGGGTCAGGCGCCGGTAGCCGGTCCTTGCCCAGGCCGCGGGTCGCCTCGGACACGTCCGCGGCGTTCCACTTTTCGGCGTAGGGCAGCAAGTGCCCCAGCTCCCGGCCTTCGCGCTGGAACTCTGTAATCCGGCCAAGCAGGCCGGTGGCCTTCTCACCGGCAGCGATAGCAGCGCGGGCGGCGTGCAGCACCAAGGGCTGCTGGCCCCCGGAAGAGGTACCGGAAGCCGTCGCCTTCCCCTTGACGATCTTCAAGGTTTTGGGCGGCGGCGGCGTTGGCGTGGCACCGGCTGGCTCGGCGCGAGAAGCTTCCGGTGGTGGCGTTGGCATGGTCCTGGGAGAAGGGGGAGCGTCAGGCGCGTCACCCGGGTTGGAGCTAGCCGGCGCGGAAGTATCCGGCGCGGCTCTGGAGGGGGAAGACTCCTTGGTCTTCTTCTTCTTTCTTTTCTGGACGGGAGGAACCAAAGGTTCTGCCCGCCCGGCAGCTTCTTCTTCGGCGCCGATGTTGCTGGCGCCGGTGTCTTCTTTCTCTGGAGGGGAGATAAGTTCCTCCTCCGCGCGGTGATCTGGCGGTGTAGGGGCCACGCGCCCCGCACTTGTGGTGCCTCCCAGAGGGGAGGCATAAGCGTTGCCGGCACCAGATGGTGCCGGGCTTGTATGAGGAGGAGGGTTGCGGATCCAGCAGAGCCCTCAGGCCTTGGGCCGAGCTTGAGCGCAGGGCTAAACGAGAGAAAAAGAAAGAGTTGGAAAAAAGCAACCGGAAAAAACTTGGTAAAAACAAAACAAGCAGAGAAACGGGGCCTTACCCAGAAGAGGTCGGCATCTGTTTGCTCTTGTAGCGCCTCACGCCTGCGACCTTCTCCGCAAAGGGTTCCGTCCGGAAGCGCTTGGAAGGAGGGGCCTGGCTCGAACCGGCGTCAGACGCCGGAGCTTTGTTCTTCTAGCCTTGGGCCATGAGCTTCTCCACAAACTCTTGGTCTGCCTCGGCCCGCAGGGGAGGAACATGCTCATGGACCTGCGGGTTGGTGTTTGATACGTCCAAAACGTATCTACTTTCCCGAACACTTTTGCTATTGTTTTGCCTCTAATTTGTGTATTTTGGATGCAACTAACACGGACTAACGCTGTTTTCAGCAGAACTGTTCTGGTGTCTCATTTTTGTGCAGAAATCCAACTTTCGGGAAAATCCTCGGAATTTATGCAGAAGGCCCTATTTTCCCAGAGAACTGACGGAGCCAGAAGGACAAACCAGGTGGAGGCCCGAGGGCCCCACACCATAGGGCGGCGTGGCCCAGGGGGGGCCCGCGCGGCCATGTGGTGTGGCCCCCTCGGCCGGCCTCCGACGCCCTCCTTCGGACTATTTTTCGGCCTCGACCTAAAAACGCACGGGGAGAGGTCGAAGTCGCCAGAAACCCTCCAGAACGCCGCCACATCGCGAAACTCCGTCGCGGGAGCCAGAAGTCTCCGTTCTGGCACTCCGCCGGGACGGGGAATTGGAGGAGATCATCGCCATCATCACCGCCAACGCCTCTACATCAACCAGCCATGTTTCCCCCATCCATGTGTGAGTAATTCCCCCGCTGTAGGCCGAAGGGGATGGTAGGGATTGGATGAGATTGGTCATGTAATAGCATAAGATTGTTAGGGCATAGTGCCTAGTGTCCGTAATTGGTACTTTGATGATATTGTTGCAACTTGTTATGCTTAATGCTTGTCACTAGGGCCCGAGTGCCATGATCTCAGATCTGAACATGTTATTGTTTCATCAAGATAATCATTGTTTATGGTCTTACCTATAAGTTGTATACACATGTCGCTGTCCGGAACCGATGGCCCCGAAGTGACAGAAATCGGGACAACCGGAGGGAATGGTAGCGATGTGAGGATCACATGTGTTCACGGAGTGTTAATGCTTTGCTCCGGTACTCTATTAAAAGGAGTACCTTAATATCCAGTAGTTTCCCTTGAGGCCCGGCTGCCACCGGCTGGTAGGACAAAAGATGTTGTGCAAGTTTCTCATTGCGAGCACGCACGACTATATATGGAACACATGCCTATTGATTGCTTTGTACTTGGACACCGTTTTATTATTATCTGCAAATGCCCTGCTATGATTGTTACATGAGTTTCTCTCATCCATGCAACGCCCGTCATCCGTCCCCGTGCCTACAGTATTTTAATCCTGCTGTTTACTATAATCACTACTGCTGTCTGTGTTACTCGTCGTTTGTTATTTCACTATCGCATCGCTATAAAACTGTTACTACTGATAAACTCTTGCGAGCAAGTCTGTTTCCAGGTGCAGCTGAATTGACAACTCCGATGTTAAGGCTTCCAAGTGTTCTTTGTCTCCCCTTGTGTCGAATCAATAAATTGGGTTTTACTTCACTCGAAGACTGTTGCGATCCCCTATACTTGTGGGTCATCAAGACTATTTTCTGGCGCCGTTGCCGGGGAGGCATAGCTCTACTCATAAGTTCACCTGGGGAGTACACTCTACCTCTCTCTCTGTTTTATTTTATTTTGTTTTGCTTAGTTTACTTTTGTCTAGTTTATTTGTGCTTAGTTTATTTCTGTCTAGTATTAGTTTGCGTAGTTTACTTTTGCTTAGTTTATTTTTGTCTTGTTTTATTTGTCTCATATACCCAAAAATCCATAAAAATTTGAAAAACCAAAAAATTAAAAAACTGCTGTTATGGGAGAACCAACAACCTACTTGGAGCTCATAGAATGTTATAATAATTATAGGAAATCAAGAGCTGGTGAAGTAATGAGTGCTATGATAGAAAAAGTGAATACAATTGCTAAAATCTTGCTTAAACGCCATGATATAAACTGTTGCTCTCAACAGGATACTAAACATCTTAAATTTCAATGTGGCTTTAGTGAGGAATTTTTAATTAAGAACTATAATCGGAATTGCTATATTCATTATGGGTTCGAAGAGGTAGAACAATTTTTCGTGTTTATGGGAGCCTCTGAGATCGAATCGTTCATGGTTGAGAATTATGAAACTTGTGTTGTTTGTAAGGACCTTAAAGATTATGTCTCTTCTATCCTTAATTGTTGCATAGAATGCTTCGGTAATAATCCTTATATCATTGATTATAAAGAGAGACTCATTAATGCACAAGAATGCACTCACAATTTGCAGGAACCTGTGGAAGAAGAAACTGATGAACCTGAAAGCTCATTGGATGAAAAAGAAGAGGAAATTGATGAACCTGAAAGCTCATTGGATGAAAAAGAAGAGGAGAGCGATGAACAAAAGGAGGAAGAATGGATTAGCTACCCATGCCAACCTTCTAATGAGAGTAACTCTTTATCTCTTACACTATTTGATTGTCCTCCATGCTTACCGGAAGAAGTTGAATGTTATGTTCCTGTGGATTCTCTTGAAATAGTACCTATGAGTAAAACTTGTGAGAATAATTATGCTACTGTTATTTATGATAATCCATGCTACTTTGATAAATCTTATGATAATGCTTTGTTTGTGCCTGATGTCGAAATGCATGGTACTAAAGAATTTTGCTTAGCAAATGTTTATGATAAAGCTCTAGATGATGGTCCTATGTTACTTGATACTATTAATTGTACTACTAATGAAAATGGGATTGGAGAGTTCTTGACTTATTCTATGAGTCCCATATCTCTTGAGATTGATCAACTACCTTGTTATATTATTAATAAAATTAAGTTTGAAAGTTTTTATTCCACTATTCTTGAACTTGATAAAAATTATGTGTTTGGAAATCATGAGAAGTATGCTGCATGTGATAGTTATATTGTTGAGTTTGTTCATGAAGCTACTGAAAATTATTATGAGAGAGGAAAATATGGTAGTAGAAATTTTCATTGTACTAATACACCTCTCTATATGCTGAAATTGTTGAAGTTACACTTGTTCTATCTTCTTATGCTTGTCACTTTGTTCTTCATGAATTTATTTGTGTACAAGATTCCTTTGCATAGGAAGCATGTTAGGCTTAAATGTGTTTGAATTTTCCTCTTGATGCTCTCTTTTGCTTCAAACACTATTTCTTGCGAGTGCATCATTAAAACTGCTGAGCCCATCTTAATGGCTATAAAGAAAGCAACTTCTTGGGAGATAACCCATGTGTTATTTTGCTACAGTACTTTGTTTTATATTTGTGTCTTGGAAGTTGTTTACTACTGTAGCAACCTCTCCTTATCTTAGTTTTGTGTTTTGTTGTGCCAAGTGAAGCCTCTAATCGAAGGTTAATACTAGATTTGGATTTCTGCGCAGAAACAGATTTCTATCTGTCACGAATCTGGGCTGTTTTCTCTGTAGAAAAATCAGAAAAATATGCCAATTTACGTGCGTGTTCCTCAGATATGTACGCAACTTTCATTAGTTTTGAGTTTTCTGATTTGAGCAACGGAAGTATTTTATTAAAATTCGTCTTTACTGGCTGTTCTGTTTTGGCAGATTCTGTCTCTGTTTTTTGCATTGTCTCTTGTGGACTTTAAGCGAGCTTTTCTAGACATAGAGAGCTGTAGCTAATGTTTTATTGAGTTCTTGCAATGTGCCACTACAGGACCAAGGTGGATTCAAATTTTTTGAGTACTAACCCCTCTAATGAAGTTTATGAGAAGTTTGGTGTGAAGGAAGTTTTCAAGGGTCAAGAGAGGAGGTTGATATATGATCAAGAAGAGTGAAAAGTCTAAGCTTGGGGATGCCCTCGTGGTTCATCCCTGCATATTTCAAGAAGACTCAAGCGTCTAAGCTTGGGGATGCCCAAGGCATCCCCTTCTTCATCAACTTATCAGGTTCCTTCTATTGAAACTATATTTTTATTCGGTCACATCATATGTGCTTTACTTGGAGCGTCTGTGTGCTTTTATTTTCGTTTGTTTTTGTTTGAATAAAGATGGATCCTAGCAATCCTTGTGTGGGAGAGAGACACGCTCCGCTTTTTCATATGAACGCTTGTTCTTCGTTTTACTTTTAATGTTCAATGATAAAAGTTGGAAGCTACAATACTTATTGTTTGGTTGGAAACAGAAAATGCCTCATATGTTGTGGATAATTTGACACTTGGCAATTGTTTTGAGCTCTCAAGTAGATTAAGTTTTTTTTTCATGTAGTTTAAACCTATTAGTGGAGAACTACCGTAGAGCTTGTTGAAATTGGTATGCATAATTGATCTCTCTTAAGGTCTAGATATTTTCTGGTAAAGTATTTGAGTAACAAGGAAGACAGTGTAGAGTATTATAATGCTTGCAATATGTTCTTATGTAAGTTTTGCTGTACCGGTTCATACTTGTGTTTGCTTCAAATAGCCTTGCTAGCCTAAGCCTTGTATCGAGAGGGAATACTTCTCATGCATCCAAAATCCTTGAGCCAACCACTATGCCAATTGTGTCCACCATACCTACCTACTATGTGGTATTTCCTGCCATTCCAAAGTAAATTGCTTGAGTGCTACCTTAAAACAATTCAAAATGCTTCTCAATTTGTGTTTATGTTTCATAGCTCATGAGGAAGTATGTGGTGTTTAGCTTTCAACCTTGTCATTTACTTTTGACGGACTCTCATATGGACTAGTGGCACATCCGCTTATCCAATAATTTTGCAAAAAGAGCTGGCAACGGGATTTCCAGTCCCAAATTAATTAACTTAAATAGACACTCCTCCATGGTTTGTGATTGTTGGACGGCACCCGAAGGATTCGGTTAGCCATGGCTTGTGTAAGCAAAGGTTGGGGGGAGTGTCATCATTATAATAAAACTAAAATAAAAAGGCACTCCTTCATGGTATGAGATTGTTGGCAGGCACCCGAGGATTCGGTTAGCCATGGTTTGTGTAAGAAAGGTTGGAAGGAGTGCCACATAAACAAGCAAATAATTCATGGGAGCATCTCTTGGAAGTCCGGTTGGCGAGGTAGTTAGTGTACCCATTACCATTCGTTGACAACAACAAACACCTCTCAAAACTTTACTTTTATGCTCTCTTTATGTTTTCAAAACCAAAGCTCTAGCACAAATATAGCAATCGATGCTTTCCTCTTTGAAGGACCATTCTTTTACTTTTATGTTGAGTCAGTTACCTACTTCCTTCCACCTTAGAAGCAAACACTTGTGTCAACTGTGCATTGATTCTTACATACTTGCATATTTGCATTCATCATATTACTTTGTGTTGACAATTATCCATGAGATATGCATGTTGAAAGTTGAAAGCAACCGCTGAAACTTATATCTTCCTTTGTGTTGCTTCGATGCCTTTACTTTGAATCTATTGCTTTATGAGTTAACTCTTGTGCAATCTTTTGATGCTTGTCTTGAAAGTACTATTCATGAAAAGTTTTGCTATATGTTATCTATTTGTTAGCAACTATAGATCATTGCCTTGAGTCACTTCATTCATTTCAGATGCTTTGTAATAGTATGATCAAGGTTATGTAAGTAGCATGTCACTACAGAAATTATTCTTTTTATCGTTTACCTGCTCGGGACGAGCAGGAACTAAGCTTGGGGATGCTGATACGTCCCCGACGTATCCATAATTTCTGTCGTTCCATGCTTGTTTTATGACAATACTTACATGTTTTGCTTGCACTTTATGATGATTTCATGCATTTTCTGGAACTAACCTATTAACAAGATGCCACAGTGCCAGTTCCTGTTTTCTGTTGTTTTTGGTTCCAGAAAGGCTGTTCGGGCAATATTCTCGGAATTGGACGAAATCAACGCCAAACCTCCTATTTTTCCCGGAAGGCTCCAGAACACCGAAGAAGAGTCGGAGAGGGGCCAGGGGGCCACCACACCACATGGCGGCGCGGGCCGGACCACGGCCGCGCCGGCCTAGGGTGTGGCGCCCTGTGCCCCCTGCGCCGCCTCTTCGCCTATAAAACCCTTTCGACCTAAAAACACCGTACCAATTGACGAAACTCCAGAAAGACTCCGGGGGCGCCGCCACCATCGCGAAACTCCAATTCGGGGACAGAACTTCTGTTCCGGCACTCGCCGGATCGGGAAGTGCCCCGGAAGCCATCTCCATCAACGCCATCGCCTCCGCCATGCTCCGTGAGTAGTTCCCCCATGGACTACGGGTTCTAGCAGTAGCTATGTCGGTATACTCTCCCCCATGTACTTCAATACAATGGTCTCATGAGCTGCCTTACATGATTGAGATTCATCTGATGTAATCGGTGTTGTGTTTGTTGGGATCCAATGGATGATACATTATGATTAGTCTATCTATAAAGTTTATGAAGTTATTGTTGCTGCAATCTTGTTATGCTTAATGCTTGTCACTAGGGCCCGAGTGGCATGATCTTAGATTTGAGCTCTATATTGTTGCTTAGATTGTATCTACAAGTTGTATGCACATGTCACTGTCCGGAACCAATGGCCCCGAAGTGACAGAAATCGGGACAACCGGAGGGGATGGTAGTGATGTGAGGATCACATGTTTTCACGGTGTGTTAATGCTTTGCTCCGGTACTCTATTAAAAGGAGTACCTTAATATCCAGTAGTTTCCCTTGAGGCCCGACTGCCACCGGCTGGTAGGACAAAAGATGTTGTGCAAGTTTCTCATTGCGAGCACGTACGACTATATACGGAAAACATGCCTACATAATTAATAATCCTGATGTTCTGTCTTAATGCTTTGATTCCTATCAATTGCCCAACTGTAATTTGTTCACCCAACACTTGTCACCTATTGGAGAGTTACCACTAGTGTAGATCGCTGGGAACCCCGGTCCATCTCTCATCATTACATACTCGTTCTACATGTCATTGGAAGTAGTATCAACTATCTTCTGGTGCCATTGCTCTCATATTGCTATTCTTTGCTCTTTGTATTCTTGTTACTATTGCTCTCATATTACTGCTACTTTCACATCACCCCTGTTACTAGTGCTTTTCCAAGTGCAGCTGAATTGACAACTCAGTTGTTAAGGCTTATAAGTATTCTTTACCTCCCCTTGTGTCGAATCAATAAATTTGGGTTATACTACCCTCGAAGACTATCGCGATCCCCTATACTTGTGGGTTATCAGTGTTGACTGAGGGAACATCTACAGAGGAACAATAACAGAAGAATATAAGAGATCAAAAAGAAGAGCTACCTCAAGCAAGGTCAGGTCGTCGGACGAACCGGATGCTTCAGGTGGAGATTTACCGAGGCGCGAGGCTGGCGTCCCGCCCATCTTCAGGTCTTGCCAATGGATGTAGGGGTCCGGGTCTACCGCGTCCAGAGCATGCTTCCGGCAAGGGCCTCGCCGATCCGAATCAATGCGAGGGAAGCGGTCCTTGGCCTGAAACAAATGAAAAGAAGGTTAACTACAGCGTAAAGGTTACCGGTAAACCGACCCGAGTTGCGTAATTTCTTACTTCTTGGGTCGGAGGTTGCGTAATTTCTTACTTCTTGGGTCGGAGGGTTAGTGGAACTGAGAGGCCGGAAGCCCCATTCCCAATCATCCGGCATGGCAGTCTGGCAGATCTGCCTAGCCTTGAGGACAATGTCCTTCTTGCCGAGAGGAAGGCCGGTGATCTTGGTAGGATCACCGGGACCGTACATCTCGCTCATCTTGTGAGCCCGGCGCTTAAGAGGAAGCACCCGGCGCGAGATGAAGGCGCGGATGATATCATCGGAGCAGATGTTGGTCTCCTTCATCAGCTGCTCCATGAAGCGTACCACCCGGTTTGTTTCGACATGATTTGTCTTCGGGTTGAAGCCCCAGTTGACTCTTCTGGGCGGCGCCGGATTGAAAGGTGGCAGATTGATGAGATCTGCGGCGCCGTCGTTCTTCACGTAGAAGAAGGTCCCTTGCCATAACCGGCATGACTCGAGACCGGAAAACTTGAAGAAAGGGCTCCCTTGGCGGGAGCCGATGATGCAAGACCCGCATTGCACGGTGGGTTTGGGTTTAGGAATTTCCTGGCCCTAAACGGAATTGATCCGAAGAGCAAAGAAACGGGCAAACGTCTCGCGAGTGGGACGAATGCCGATATAAGCCTCCATAAAGGTGGCATAACAAGAGAGGTAAAAAACGGCGTTGCCGGGAAGATGGTGAGGTTGGAGTTGGTAAAAATCAAGGACACTCCGGAAGAAATCGGAGGCGGGGAGGCCGAAGCCGCGCTCGAAGTGAGCGAGAAAAATGACGTGTTCACCGGGAGAGGCACCGGTTCGATCTCGTCGCTAGGAAGCCGGCAGGATACTCCCTCCGGAATCCTTCTGGACCGGTAGAGCCAGTCAATCTCGTACTAGCTAACGTTAGAGCCCATCTAGGCTCCGCGTGTGATACCGGCAAGATCTACGCCGGAAGCTTGGCTAGAGCTACCGGCCTCTTGGTCGCTACCGGCATCGACGTCCATCTGGACAAGATCGGCGGTTAAACCGTCGGAAGATTGGCTATGGTGGCTACTGGAAGATGAAGCGGAGGAGGACTCTTCGCTAGACATAAGAATCGACGCAGAAAAACACAATCCCCAAGATTTACCCCCGCGCGAAGATCTACGGGTAAGAGAAAAAGCAAAAGAAAAGAGGAAGTAAATATACTACCGACCCAAGATCTAGAAAGCAAGCAAAAGAGGGACAAAAGCAGATTGAGCCTAACCTGAGGCAGCGGCGTCGTTGAGGAGGAAGTTCACCGGTGAAGCGGCGAACTAGCGGTTGACGAGGAGGTCCGGCGACGGCGAGGTGGAGAAGAGCTTGAGGAGGCACTAATGCCGCGGCCGCGAGAGGAGCACCACGAAGATTCTCCGCGCGGTGAGGTTCGGCGAGGTCCGGCGGAGCGGCAGCGGAGGTTCGCCGGGCGGCGAGGTGCGAGCGACGAACGGGAGCGATGGAGGCGCAGAGGGCAAAGAGCTCTGTGCGCGAGAAAGTGGGGAATGCGAAGAAGGAAGAAGAAGGGGGCGGTTTTCTCCTTATAAAGGAAGAGGAAGAAGTGGGCCGAAAACCACTGGGCCGCGACGGTTCGCGCCGCGGGCCGCCACGTGGCACAGCGATACACGCGAAGAAAGCAGAAAGCCACAGGGAGGCCACATGGATCCGAAACGGCGGCCAGGATCCGCTGTGCAGCAGTTAATGTGGGCGCAAAAGCCGAAGGGAAGTGACCCCTGACACTGGCGCGTCAGTTACAGTGCGCATGTCACTGACAGGCGCGGGGCCCGAGAAATTCTCGACTTCGCCGAGGAGATGTTTAATGACTAAGATACCAGAGGATAAGATACCGGAAAATGCCTTGCAAAGAGAGAGAACGTGAGTCCGGGCAAAGATGCCGGATCTGAGCTAACCGCCGGAAAGATTAAACCGGTATCCTAAGAAATGAGAACCTGGCATGGTATGTTGGATAGAATTCACCAGACTATACCAGCTTCGGGGACTAATGTTGGGGGGATGACCCCCGGTATGCCAAAGGCATGCCAAACCGGATGGTTTGAGCCATCAAGATACCGGTTTAATGTTTATACCGGAGCACAAAGATAAGAGTTTGGTTAAGTAAAGCCAGGCCGGTATCCCCAAGAGGGGTATACCGGAACCGGATGAAGAAGACACCGGGCTACCGGTAAGAAGAGCATGTCGGCAAGACTGGTCAAAGATTCTCTTCAGAGCTAGAGGACAAGGATGAGCTAAGCAAAGTGACTTTAAACGAAGCCCTGGCGCCAAAGAGAGGGATGACGCTGAAAGAAGCCGGAGGACGTCACCCTTCCTGATTAAAGAAGACCCCGACGTCATATATGATTAAAGTAGCTTTGTAAAGTAGTTTGTCCAGTCAAAGATGCCATTAGGGTTTCTTGCTCTGTAAGCCACCCTCTCCCCTATATAAGGAGAGGGGGCATAGCCCTTACACGCACAATGAACTGGTAGAGGAACAGAGGAACCTTGTAACCAGAAACCTGTACCATGTTGAATCAATGAAGATCGTGATCTAGAGCAGAGTTCTTCCTTGTGTGTTTCTTCTTGTATCACTGCCTTTGGCTGAATTCTTGAGGAAAGCATCCGGAAGTTCATCCCATCTAATCACAAACCCTCCCCCGAATCCTCTTGCGCCCATTCGGCCCAAACTTAAGCCATCCCATGGCATCTGCTCGTTCGCCACGACGACATTCATATTATTCAAATAACAATTCCGTTATTTGAGTAAAAGTATGACATGTTCTAGGTTAGATTTTACCTTGCTTTAGTAGGGTGGAGATACTCTACCCCATATCGCATGTGATAAACCTTTGTTATCCATTAGGCTCCGTGAATCAAATCCCGATATCATTCATGCCTACACAACCTCATGTTATTCAACCTTTCCACTTAGTTTGAACTATTCAAACTTTCAAATGAGTTATTTGAGTAGTTCAATATATCATTAGTTTATATCAAATGCTATATGTGACCTTGTGCTACTATGATAAGTGTTGTCACACTATGTCAATTGCATAAGTCTTGTTATGCGGTACTCCATCCAATAGCACCACTGTCCAAAATATTTGAATCACTTTTGCAAATATTCAAATTCAAATATGAGAATTTGAGTATATATCCATTATCGATTTCTATAAGCCTTTATCAACATGATTCTTTTGTGAAGGTGAAACTTATGATCATATTCACACACCAATACCACTAGACACTTTACCTTGAACCAATATCATGTCTATCCAAATTCTTTTTCATTCATCCCTTTGACTTAGTTTAAATCTATTCAATTTACAAATGAGTAAATTGAGTAATTCTATATATCATTTGTTTATACCCAAGCCTATGTGTAGTTCATACTATTTTGAGTAATTGTTGTCACACTTATTCAATAGTATTGTTGTTGCACTATTTGTCACCTATGTGATTCATTTCAGCCGTTCCGAATTCTTTTCATGTTTTTCTAAAGTATAAAGATTCTACAATTATATCTTGGATAGTTCATTACTTTCTAATCATGTGACTTTCCGTCCAAACTCTCACCGCTATATCTTGCAAGCCAAACCTCATGCCACACCTTAGTACCATAGAGCGATTTTCGATTGTTGTCTTGTTTGATTTTGTTGTTGTTGTTAAATGGTGTGTTTATGTTGTGCTATATTTTACATTATAGTTTGTACGGAGAGGCACGTATTTTGATTAACAGAAGTGAACGCGCTTCGACTACCAAAAAGGCAAGTGACACTCAATTACCTACCTATTTTGTTAAGCATTAGTGTTTTTCTTAAATTAGAATGCATGGTAGGAATTTTGTTTCGAAAATTATGCTATGCTTATCAATCCCAGTAGTGTGTAGCCACCATGAACCATTTGACATGGGTATACCCTTCGGGTACCCATTATTGGTATACCTGGATCGGCTCTACCCAATATGGAGAAGGCCCAACAAGGCAACCCGAAGAAATAGTCGACTAGGACTCTTGTAAAACCCTAGGCTAGTTGCATATATAAAGCTAGCCAGAGCACCCGAAATAAGGAGGCCAACATACAGACAATAGATAGACAGCATATCTCCGCCTACGGTGACACCCTGTAAACACATCTATGCTCATATACTAGATTGCTAGCAGCACGTAGGGATCCTCCACCGAGGGGACCCGAAGCTGGGTACGTCGTGTGCCTAATCTCGCTCCCGGAATCTCCATCGCCGGTCTCTCCCGAAACCCAAATCTACAATACGTAGGCATTGCCGAGGTGATCCCTCGTCAATTGGCGTCGTCTGTAGGAAATCGCGGCGATTGGATTTTGTCATCCGGGCGAGATCTCTCGTCGTCAACAGGGATGCATCTGTTACGGTTCGACATCGGTGGCTATCGTCGTTGCACCAGATTCCGGCACAATCAATATTGTCATGTTCGCCTGTTCAGATCTGGAGAAATTAACTTTCTATTGGCAGCGCTACTCGGCGTTTTTTCGGTAGCAATCGATCTATCCGGATCGGTGCAGCTGGCCTTTGAAGCGGGTGGATCACAGCAGCCAAACACGCATCAAGTGCCAAGGATGGAGCCTGGGCAGTTGCCTCGTATCTCAAAAAAAAAAGAACTAAAAGAGAGATCGAGAAGAGAAGAGATATATGACCGAGAGAAGACATCAGCCACGTGATCGTGTCCCTGCAATGGAAGAACTCGAGCGATCTAGAGGGACTTGTCCTCTCTTACGTGTTTGATTATTATATCAATTAATTAATTAATTATTCTTATTTAGATCTAATCACTTGTATGATTTACTGTGCATGCATCGCTTGAAGAAACAATGGAGACTTTCCCTGCCAGGCAAGATGAGCCAGTCAGTGCGTGATAATTAATCATCATCGTTACTCGGTGGAACATCTACATACGATTCACCATCGGTGCACCGTCGACAACGCGCCCTCGCCCATGCTCGGAGCTCACCCATCACGAACTCGACAATATGAACTCGTTTCGCTCGGGGCCCGCCCGTCGCGGATTTGTTGCGCCGATTCACTCCACCACATCGACTGGCCTCTTCTCGACTACTCCCGAACAGACGCCGCGCGACAGGTTTCTTCTCGAGTTTGGAGGCCACCGAATAGTCCAAAATCGTTTCACATGGATCAATCAGGTGATGTCTCTCTAAATTATAATTTTTGGTTTTCACTTTCTTTGAAGTCTGGCTGTAGTTACCTTTATATCAATCGCATGGATTAAGGATGGTTACATCCATAAACAATAAATATACATCCGTGCAGGCACGCGCATGTTTTTGCTCTGTCTCAATTTGTTTTAAATTGAAAACTAATTCTTTAAATACATGCTTATGCGAGAGATATGATCAAGGAAAACTAATTCGCCTGAGGCAAGGATTGAAATATGTGATTACTCAATATAAAAGAATATGACGATCGAGATCAGGTGAAGCTCGCCGTAGCGCACTCGTCCGTCGAGGATCTGTCAACTGTATCCTCTTTATCGACTATGTCCTCTACATCAACTGCTCCGCCGCATCACCAACTAGTTCCGGCCAGGCGTCGCGCGATTACATCGACTGCATCTGCCACACGACCTGCTTCCACATCGGCTCCACCACACTCGATAAAAAAGCTAAGTGTTCCTCTTCCGAGAGTTAATTATTATTTACTTTCTCTAAACCAGAATACTCGGGGTTGCATCATTACATTATTATAGCAAATTCACCCAAACACTGGGGGCTGCGCTATTACTTCATTATCACAAATATATTCGGTTACTTGGTGAATTTCTTTTCTTCGGCTTAGTGGAAATATCTTCTCCAGTTCAATGGATTATCTTCTTCGGCTCAGTGAAATTATCTTCTTCGGCTAAGTGGAATTATTTTCTTCGACTTAGTGGCTTTATCTTCTTCGGTTCAGTGGATTTATTTTCTTCGGGTTACTGGATCGGTTTTCTTTGGGCTATTATTGGTTCACTCTTATACAATATTACCCGATGCGTTTTCGGGACAATGGATTCATCTTCTATGGTTATTACTAGAACTATTTTCTTCGGATCAATGGATTTATCTTCTATGATATCAGCGGATTCATCTTCTATGATTATTATTGGATTCTTCGGGCCAATGGATTCATCCTCTATGATATCGACGGATTTATCTTCAATATATTCTCTATATTTAATGGGTAATCTTCAATATGGATTCATCTCAAATACTTCATCTGGGATTCATCTTCGTATATTATTGTCTATGGCTTCATCCTAAATGGCTTTACCAAATATGATGCCGCGACTCCATCAACTTATTTCGACGTCACGCCTAACGCTCGGGGGCTCGACAACGATTTTGCCTCGGGTCACGACTGCGACACAACAATCATGACATCACCTCAGCAATGCTCGGGGGCTCGGCTATTTCATCATCAACAATTTCGCGGCATCCACTTTTGCTATTCGGTGGTTTCTACTTTGGCTAGATTTCTTATCTACACTCGAAGACTTCATCATGCATCAACTTCGTCGTGTCCAAAAAGCTAAGTGTTCTTTTATTTTGCACAAAGTTGATTATCGTTTACTTTCGTCGCACCCGACACTCGGGGGCTACGCGGCATATATACACTTTACATATCATCGAGTCTGAGCATCTGACATCGCATGCGAAAAAGAGAGTCAAGGGAAAGATAGAAAAAGTTTGTTTATTTGTGCAGGAGAAAGCAAAATTCAAAGTATATGAGAGAGAACCCGACAAAATTGTCTTCAAGAAAGAACAGGACCCGAAGAATTATCTTCAAGGAGGTCCCGAAGAATTATCCTCAGGGAGGACTCGAAGAATTATCTTCAAGGAGGTCCCGAAGAATTGTCCTCAGGGAGGACCCGAAGAATTGTCTTCAAGGAGGTCCCGAAGAATTGTCCTCAGGGAGGACCCGAAGAATTGTCTTCAAGGAGGTCCCGAAGAATTGTCCTCAGGGAGGACCCGAAGAATTGTCCTCAAAGAGGACCCGAAGAAATTTTCCTTAAAGAGGAACTCGACGAAATTTTCATCAAGGAGGAACCCCAAAAAAAAGGTGGATAAATCTTCAGGTCCATTGACTCATCATATTGTTCCGAGCAAGAGCATCGGTGATGTACCCGACAATATAGAATAACCAATATATTCAGCTGTCTCATCAAGCCCGAGAGAAAAATAGAAGAACCCGTAAAACGGGTCATTGCATCAGCCGAACAAGGCACTTGACAAAATATTCTCAGAGCGCCAAAGTCGCGAATAACCACTGAATGCCGCAAAACTCTGCGAAGGTAAGACCCCGGGATCCGTCCTGTGTGGCGTGGCATCGCCAAAGACTGCGCTCTGCTACTTTTTTCCACATCAACAGATGTGAAGAAATATCCCGGCGGACACGCTGTGGACTCGATAACATTACTGGAATTCGGATCATGGTAAGTCCTTAAGCGGCACGTGACGAATTACGCCAGGTCCCGAGATCATGTCCAGGGACGTGATCTTGAAGTAGGTTCTTGCGGGATTGCCACAAGAGCAGTTAACTGGTACCTGATCCGTCAGATGAACCAGCCCCATTTACCATTATCCCTGAACAATATAAATAGCAACGGCCTGGAGTCGATAAAAAGAGGGGATGCACCCAGAAATATGGTTAAGTTCGTTATTGAGTAGTACAACTTGAGTCTATGCCCAGGTGCAAGCACCTTCCCATAGGCTCGGGGGCTACTCTTATCAAGAACATTGTTCACCCTCTCAATAAGATACAAGAAAGAGGAAAATTGTGGAGTCGATTAAAAGCAAATTGAGCTTACACCCAAGTGCAAACACTTGGCTGTAGCCTCGGGGGCTACTCCCATCGGGAGCGCTGGTCGCGCACCCGATAGAAAAATAACTTCGACAGCATCTACGACAATCAAGCTTTGTAGACTCAACTCGATTCTACGATTCGAGTGGAGCCTACTCCCATCGGGAGCCCATGAATTTCATCAAGTCCTCCAGAAATATAGTTAAGTTCTTCATCGAGTAGTACGACTTGAGTCTATGCCCAAGTGCAAGCACTTGCCCATAGACTCGGGGGCTACTCCCATCGGGAGCGCTGCCGCGCACCCGATAGAAAATAATTTCGAGACGTCATCTACGCTACACATGATCTTCGACATGGACCTTGCCTTGTATTTCTTCGACTTCGGAGATGATAATGCTTGGAGTCTCTACGCAAGTCTTCGACTTCCCTAGACACTCGGGGGCTACTGACATGGGTATACCCTTCGGGTACCCATTATTGGTATACCTGGATCGGCTCTGCCCAATATGGAGAAGGCCCAACAAGGCAACCCGAAGAAATAGTCGACTAGGACTCTTGTAAAACCCTAGGCTAGTTGCATATATAAAGCTAGCCAGGGCACCCGAAATAAGGAGGCCAACATACAGACAATAGATAGACAGCATATCTCCGCCTACGGCGACACCCTGTAAACACATCTATGCTCATATACTGGATTGCTAGCAGCACGTAGGGATCCTCCACCGAGGGGACCCGAAACTGGGTACGTCGTGTGCCTAATCTCGCTCCCGGAATCTCCATCGTCGCTCTCTCCCGAAACCCAAGTCTACAATACGTAGGCATTGCCGAGGTGATCCCTCGTCACCATTTCTAGGATTCTTAGTTGCCTGGCAATAACAAAATGCCACTGCTGTTTGATCATTCTGGATTGTGAGTATTGGGAACTAAATTAACAACCATAAATGAAACACCTGGGTGGATTGGTAATTGCTTGGTGGGCGGCTACTCAGGGCCACGGTGTGGTTGTCGTCGCCTGAGGGTACGTGGCTACTCAGGGCCACTTTGTGGTTGTCGTCGCCTGAGGGTACGTGGCTACTCAGGGCCATATCGTGGTTGTCGTCGCCTGAGGGTACGCATAGGTTGAGTGGCTACTCAGGGCCACTTTGTGGTTGTCGTCGCCTGAGATGTGCACTTGTGGTTGGCCACTCAGGATTAAAGAGATTATTATGTCGTCCATGTTTTAGATAGCTTCCAGTGCAGCCTTATGGTATTATGGGCTCTGTCGGGATTAAGTAAGTTGTGAGGTCCAACTTGTTGCTAGATATGATGATGTGGTGACGGCCAAACGGGAACGGGTCTAGCTAGTTATGGTTGAAACCTTCTTCTGAAAGATCTTGTCTCATTCTTCTCTTGGGAAGGGTGGGTCGTAAGGTGAAAGTGCACACCCTCTTGAGAGTTAAACCTAAGATCTTAGCCGTGTCCCCGGTTATGGACAATTTGAGCTTCTAGGCAGGGAATGTACGGAGGAATCTCATCACCTTTTCTGAATAAGTTAAAATTTGAGTAGCAACTGTCAGATAGTACATGGGAGATGTAACCATGATACTGTTTATGACATCATTATGAGTTTTGTAAAATGTTTTGTTTTGAAATAAAATGTAGGATAAAATTGGTTTTATGCAAATTTGCCTAAACTCCACTTGCCAAATATCATGTAGATAGTCATGCCCAAAACTGCCACCATATAAGTGTCATTTGCCAGTACATCATTGTACTGACCTCCATTCGTGGGGCTGCATATTCAAACGTGCAGGATTTTCTGAGGAGAAGTACGTGGTAGGATCTCGAGTCTACATTCCAACATGACTGCCTGTGGCACATGAAGATGATGAAGGCTCATTGATGACTTACATTCCGCTGTGTTTGTTCTGAATATTGTTGAGCTAGTCCATGTGACTATGCAATTTGTAAGGTTTTCCTTTACCTTTTGGATCAAATATGTAGTAATTTGATACTATTGCAATGATTCATATATTTTGTAATGTGTGTGCTATCAGTAATCCCGGGAATAGCACTATACACAGGTATCTTACCTTTATTAAAAGGTAGGGTGCTACAGAATGGTATCAAAACATAGTGTTGCCTGTAGGATCGAGACCCTAGGTTTGGATTAGAAATAGGAAGACCCTAGGATGAAAATTTTGTCTAATCCTATTTTTCAATTAAAAAGAATGCTTGGATTTTGAACTTCTGGTATTCTCATCTATTCCATCTTCAAAATTGTTTTCGTCTCACCTTAGATGACCCACTTCATGAAAACCATCAAGGAAGTAGAGATGATGACCTTGTGCCTGAAGTGAGGGACTACTGCTTCGTGTGACATTCTTCGACCTTGCTGTAAATGTTGCATGGGAGACAAATGAAGGACTTGAAGGAAGACTTCGATGCAGACTGCACAACACCCGAAGATACACCGAAGGGGTAGAATAGAAACTTGATGCATCCAATATAGAAATAGACTAGACCACCATTAGTTCTCTTATAACGAACCAACGATAAAGTAACAAAATATTGATCATACCAAATTGAGGTATGACCATACTAGTTTGGTTCTGTTTGATGAAACATATTTCTTGATGAATGTTAGATGATCGTTGTTTGTTGAATTGCTTTGATCTGTTGTGTTGGGTAGGAATCTTCTCTATAATCTTTCTATCTATTCTCATCTATACCCAACCCAGAGAATGTTTTCTCGACAACTTGCCCCGAAGACAACAGTAGTGAAATCAACCCAGATGTTTCCTATCAGATGAAGAAGCATAGGATGTGAGAGACGCAAAACCCTAGTCAAGGATCGATAGAAGTTTGTTCAAAACAATTCAATAATGGGGAGTGAAACATTGATTTAATTCTCCATGGAAGTTTTTTTTTCAAACTTGTGAGGTTGACCAGGTGTTAGAATACGAGATTCAATAAATCAAATACGGAGTAATGATTTGGGTGCAGGATGGATTGATCAACATTACTACTACTCTTATTATTCGCTTTCGTAATATTGACCTTGCGAATCTAGAGAGACATACCTACACAAGATATGTTGGCGAATAAGCCTAAACCCTAGGATGGATAAATATTATACCCTTATAGTAGGCAAGTGCTGCCAAGCGTAGGACTACGTTTAGTTTGAAGATCTAGCCACTAGATGAAGAGTGGTGGAAAGTTGTCAGAGACACCAACGTACAAAAGATGAAAGATGTCATGAAGTCCTCTCCTCTTGGTCTCCTTATTGACCCGAAGAGTGACCCATCGTTGTTAAAGTAGTTCAACAACCAACCATTTGGATTAGAAGCCTTACTATGAAGGAAACCTATTCGACTCACCCTGGAGAGAATATGTTGTTCACTATATATGAATAAACATTCTCCTATTGGATATTAACCCGGAAGCCATATATGTTTTTCACAAGATGACCTGTTGTCAAGCCATATCCTCGGATGTGCCATGGCATATCCAAGATGAGCTTAGCCTAAACCTAAGACCTAAAACTACCTACGAAAGTTTCTTTTAAGGGTGGTAGAAGCCATACCCTTAGTTTATGGATTGCACGAGATGCCGCATGAGATGATATTTGGAGAAGGTATCACAAGGATTTCCCATGAGTATACCCACGTAAGAAATAGAATCCATGGGAGGAGTACTATCATAAGTATGGATACAGTGGATGGTATGACTGCATACGGTTTAGTGTAAAGTTTTCTAAGCCCAAGGTTAACTTTCGAAATCTCCTCGGATATATTCGAAAAAGAAGCAATAGTGAATATGAATCTTCTAGAAGACCTGATCTTAGAACCTTTCTTTCTAGCCTTTCTCAAATCTCGAGGATGAGATTTCTTTTAAGGGTGGTAGTCTGTCACATCCCGAAATTTTCTAAATTTTGGAATGTAAAATAAAAATAAGTTTAATGCTTGATTGTTTGAACTTGATTGAAAATTTACAAAGAATTGAAACTGTTTAAAGTTATTTACAAGTTAATTCTAAAATAGTGTTTTCAAAGACTTGTGGTTTTAAAGTATTTTCAAAATCAAACATATCCTTGATTTCAAAGTTTTCAAATCCTTAATGGATTTGTATTTGAGAAAACAAAACCCTAGAATACTCTATTTGCAAAATAATGACTAAGTAGCAATATAGGCCAAATGTATATAATAATTATTTTATTTTCACAAATGGATATTAAAATGGTTGTTGCAAAAATATAGTAGTTTTCATAAACCTTAGTTTCAAAAGATTTTCTAACAGTACTCTAATTTGTTCGGAGGTTTTGAAACTTATAAAATATTTTATTTGAGAAAACATTAAACTCTAAAAAGGCAATATAGCCACATAAACATGTATGTCAAATTTTGGTTTTATAAAGTTTATGTTTTTGTTACAAATTTAGTATTATAGTGAAACATTTTTCATAACAAATCCAACGGTACCTCATTTGTATTTTTCTGATTTTATTTGAAACCCCAAAGTGTATTTCCATTTTCATTTTTTTTAAAGAAAAACGAGCGGCCAGGCCGAACGGCCCAGCTCGCCCCGCGCGCCACGACGCCCGCCGCCGCCCAACCGCCCCGCGTCCAGGCCGCCCCGGCCCATCTCCACCTGGCCACGCCCCGGCCTCACCCAGCTCGCCCCTGCCTTCTTTTCCTTTTCTTTCCGGCCGATCTGGCCCAAGCCGCCCACGCCCCGCGCTAGCCCAGCTCCTGCGCGCGCTGCACGCCCCTGCAGCTTTTCCTTTTCTTGTTTTAGTACCACCTCGTCTTGCTAAGAAAATTTCCTCTAGCCTGGAGCCTATATAATGACACCCAAAGAGCGAAATCACTGCATGGCAATCGACCGCGCAAGCGGTCTGTTTTTTGCGCGAAGCGCTCACGCGGATGCGTGATTCAATTCCCTTTCTCTTCTGTCTTTTTTTGTCCTTTTCTGCATGTAGCCCCACACTAATGGCACATGCACATGCAAACTCCACTAATACACATGCGGCCATGCATATTTTTGTCGTTTTCTGCAATCCCTTTCACATGCAGCCATGCACATCCACCTGCCACCTCATTTCTCACTAATCACATGCCACTTCCTTTCTCACTAATCACCTTGCACATGCATGTGCGCACTCACATGCGTAGATGGATGAATGATTGGACCGGACCATATGCATGGAGATTTTTTTGCAATTCCCTTTTAATTGGTTATTTGGTACGCTAATTAATATTTCCCTTTGATCAATTCCCTTTGTACAATTCCCTTTTGACAATTCTTTTTTTTGTAATTCCACTTTTTTGTTATTTTCATACGGTAATTCCCTTTTTTGGGCTAATGGTTTTTAGGGGGGAAATAACGGGTGGGGGATCCACTTGCAACTCAAATGAACTACCACTTGCTACTCAAATTAAGTAGTGTTTTAAGTTGTAAGCTAAAAAATAAAATTTGAGTTGCAAATAAAATTTAATTTTTAGGGTTGCTAGGTATTTAAATTTACCGTTGATAAATACCGGGGCACCGGGTTGATAACTTGTAAAAAAAGTCGCTAAATTTTTTTTAAAATAAAATTTATTTTTTAGGGTTGCTAGATATTTTAACTTACCGTTGATAAATACCGGGGCACCGAGTTGATAACTTGTAAACAAAAAAAAGAGTCGCTACATATTTTAAATTAAATTAAATTTTGAGGGTTGATATTTATTTATATTTACCATTGATAAATAGCGGGTCACCGGGTTGATAGCTTGTAAACTAAAATAGAGTCACTAAAATATTCTAAATGAAATACTTTTTACGGTTATTATTTATTTATTTTTACCGTTGATAAATAACGAGGCACCAGGTTGATAACTTGTAAAATAAAAAATGTTCGCTAAAATATCCTAAATGAATTACTTTTTAGGGTTGGTAGTTATTTATAATTACCATTGATAAATAACGGGCAAGGGTTGATAACTTGTAAACTAAAAAGAGTCGCCAAAATATTCAAAATGAAATTAGATTTTTAGGGTTGGTAGTTATTTATATTTACCGTTGATAAATAACAGGACACCGGGTTAATATCTTCTAAACTAAAAAAGATTCGCTAAAATGTTTAAAATAAAGTTAACTTTGGGGTTGATAATTTTATCATTTTACCGTTAATCACTCAAGTACGGAGGGTTGATTATTGAAACAGAGAGGGTTGATAACTTTTAGCCCGAAAAAAAGTTTCTCGAAACATATCAACATGGGTGCTAGTCTTGAAGATCTCGTCGAGACGGATTTATTGGTGAAAGCGAATCTTAATTTGGAGTTGTCGTTTGAAAGTTAAAACGTTTTGAATTTTCAAATTTGGAAAAGATTCCGCTGACATCAGCAGATTCGTCTATTTATGCATGCATGCAGAACTTTCCCTCAATACCCTGCAGCAGGTTGATAATTTTATACATTTACCGTTGATCACTCAAGTACGGAGGGGTTGATTATTCAAATAGAGAGGCTTGATAACTTTTAGCTAGAAAAAAAGTTTGTCGAAATATATTAACATGGGTGCTAGTTTTGAAGATCTCGTCGAGACGGATTTATTGGTGAAAGCGGATCTTAATTTGGAGTTGTCGTTCAAAAGTTAAAACGTTTTGAATTTTGAAATTTGGAAAAGATTCTGGTGACATCAGCAGATTCGTCTATTTGTGCTTGCATGCAGAACTTTCCCTCAATAGCCTGCACCAGGTTGATAATTTTATACATTTGTCGTTGATCACTCAAGTACGGAGGGGTTGATTATTCAAATATAGAGGGTTGATAACTTTTAGCCAGAAAAAAATTTGTCCAAACATATTAACATGGGTGCTAGTTTTGAAGATCTCGTCGAGATGGATTTATTGGTGAAAGCGAATCTTAAATCGGAGTTGTCGTTTAAAAGTTAAAACGTTTTAAACTTTCAAATTTGGAAAGATTCTCGCTTACATCATCAGATTTGTTCCTTTATACATGCATGCAAATGTACGGCAATGGAAAACGCATTTACTCCTAATCATGTCTAAAACCGATCGCTCAATAATATCCTGGCGATCGAGCGCCAGCTAGGGCAGCCCCCCAAAAAGCAGCCCAAGCACATCAACGCCCAGCGTCTCCTCTTTCTCCTCACGCTAAGCACAGGCGTGCAACGCTGCTGCTTCTCTCCTTTGCCGACGCAGCTATTTCGCGGCGCAATATCCGCAACGCTATTTGGGAGACGCCCGCGATGCGACGCATCCCTCGCGAGGTAATAATTCTATTTCCGCTTTTTTTTACATAGATTGTTGTACGCAACTTCGTAATTTTATTTTCTTATGTCTACACCTCCGTTTAGAATAGTGGTTTTTCCGTTAAGTTTTTAATTAGATCCTCTACAACTTTCGTGTATGAAGTTTTTTCCATCCGAGTAACTTGTTCGGATAACTTTTCGTACACCATTAGAACTGTGACCACTTATGTCTAGTTTTGTAAAATTCATATCTTAAGTTCTACAGGTTGGATTTCGACAAACCCTATACCATTGGAATCGGCAAATCACGTAGATCATCTTAAACATATTGCGTGGCAGTTTCGCCCACTTTATTTTCGCGGTACCACTTTGATCCGCAACATCATCTATAAAATAAATCCTACAAACTTTTTTCGAGAGATTCTTTTGGCGATACGCTTGTAATGGAATTCTCTACAACTTCCATGTAGAAAGTTCTTCCATCCGGAAAACTTCTTCTAATATCTTGTCATGAAAAGTGTAGTCCTATAACTGGTTTCGACATAGTTCCTTTAGCCAAAATGATCTTTAACATCATACCCATCTTCCAGGAGCAGTTATAATTCTTTATCATGTTCATAGATAATGCATAGCTTACCCCTGGTTGTCTAGTTCATATTATTCAAATAACAATTGCGTTATTTGAGTAAAAGTATGACATGTTCTAGTTTAGATTTTACCTTGCTTTAGTAGGGTGGAGATACTCTACCCCATATCGCATGTGATAAACCTTTGTTATCCATTAGGCTCCGTGAATCAAATCCCGATATCATTCATGCCTACACAACCTCATGTTATTCAACCTTTCCACTTAGTTTGAACTATTCAAACTTTTAAATGAGTTATTTGAGTAGTTCAATATATCATTAGTTTATATCCAATGCTATATGTGACCTTGTGCTACTATGATAAGTGTTGTCACACTATGTCAATTGCATAAGTCTTGTTATGCAGTACTCTATCCAATAGCACCACTGTCCAAAATATTTGAATCACTTTTGCAAATATTCAAATTCAAATATGAGAATTTGAGTATATATCCATTATCGATTTCTATAAGCCTTTATCAACATGATTCTTTTGTGAAGGTGAAACTTATGATCACATTCACACACCAATACCACTAGACACTTTACCTTGAACCAATATCATGTCTATCCAAATTCCTTTTCATTCATCCCTTTGACTTAGTTTAAATCTATTCAATTTACAAATGAGTAAATTGAGTAATTCTATATATCATTTGTTTATACCCAAGCCTATGTGTAGTTCATACTATTTTGAGTAATTGTTGTCACACTTATTCAATAGTATTGTTGTTGCACTATTTGTCACCTATGTGATTCATTTCAGCCGTTCCGAATTCTTTTCATGTTTTTCTAAAGCATAAAGATTCTACAATTATATCTTGGATAGTTTATTACTTTCTAATCATGTGACTTTCCGTCCAAACTCTCACCGCTATATCTTGCAAGCCAAACCTCATGCCACACCTTAGTACCATAGAGCGATTTTCGATTGTTGTCTTGTTTGATTTTGTTGTTGTTGTTAAATGGTGTGTTTATGTTGTGCTATATTTTACATTATAGTTTGTACGGAGAGGCATGTATTTTGATTAACAGAAGTGAACGCGCTTCGACTACCAAAAAGGCAAGTGACACTCAATTACCTACCTATTTTTGTTAAGCATTAGTGTTTTTCTTAAATTAGAATGCATGGTAGGAATTTTGTTTCGAAAATTATGCTATGCTTATCAATCCTAGTAGTGTGTAGCCATCATGAACCATTGCTAGGATTCTTAGTTGCCTAGCAATAACAAAATGCCACTGATGTTTGATCATTCTGGATTGTGAGTATTGGGAACTAAATTAATAACCATAAATGAAACACCTGGGTGGATTGGTAATTGCTTGGTGGGCGGCTACTCAGGGCCACGGTGTGGTTGTCGTCGCCTGAGGGTACGTGGCTACTCAGGGCCACTTTGTGGTTGTCGTCGCCTGAGGGTACGTGGCTACTCAGGGCCATATCGTGGTTGTCGTCGCCTGAGGGTACGCATAGGTTGAGTGGCTACTCAGGGCCACTTTGTGGTTGTCGTCGCCTGAGATGTGCACTTGTGGTTGGCCACTCAGGATTAAAGATATTATTATGTCGTCCATGTTTTAGATAGCTTCCAGTGCAGCCTTATGGTATTATGGGCTCTGCCGGGATTAAGTAAGTTGTGAGGTCCAACTTGTTGCTAGACATGATGATGTGGTGACGGCCAAACGGGAACGGGTCTAGCTAGTTATGGTTGAAACCTTCTTCTGAAAGATCTTGTCTCATTCTTATCTTGGGAAGGGTGGGTCGTAAGGTGAAAGTGCACACCCTCTTGAGAGTTAAACCTAAGATCTTAGCCGTGTCCCCGGTTATGGACAATTTGAGCTTCTAGGCAGGGAATGTACGGAGGAATCTCATCAGCTTTTCTGAATAAGTTAAAATTTGAGTAGCAACTGTCGGATAGTACATGGGAGATGTAACCATGATACTGTTTATGACATCATTATGAGTTTTGTAAAATGTTTTGTTTTGAAATAAAATGTAGGATAAAATTGGTTTTATGCAAATTTTCCTAAACTCCACTTGCCAAATATCATGTAGATAGTCATGCCCAAAACTGCCACCATATAAGTGTCATTTGCCAGTACATCATTGTACTGACCTCCATTCGTGGCGCTGCATATTCAAACGTGCAGGATTTTCTAAGGAGAAGTACGTGGTAGGATCTCGAGTCTACATTCCAACATGACTGCCTGTGGCACATGAAGATGATGAAGGCTCATTGATGACTTACATTCCGATATGTTTGTTCTGAATATTGTTGAGCTAGTCCATGTGACTATGCAATTTGTAAGGTTTTACTTTACCTTTTGGATCAAATATGTAGTAATTTGATACTATTGCAATGATTCATATATTTTGTAATGTGTGTGCTATCAGTAATCCCGGGAATAGCACTATACACATGTATCTTACCTTTATTAAAAGGTAGGGTGCTACAGTTCTGATCAAACATCTCCTCCATATGTCCTGATATTATGAGGCCTATGGTACCTTGCTTTGCATGTTTCTGCTTCTTCAGTTCTGTGTTGGCCAATAATTCAACAATGGCACAACGGAAGGAAGGGTGCTGCCCTCGAACTTAGTCATGTGTGTCTGTTGGAGATATGCCCAAGAGGAAATAATAAAATGGTTATTATAATATATCTTTGTGTTTATGATAATGTTTGCATACCATGCTATAATTGTATTAACCGAAACATTGATAATGTGTGTTATGTAAACAACAAGGAGTCCCTAGTAACCCTCTTGTATAACTAGCTTGTTGATTAATAGATGATCATAGTTTCATGATCATGAACATTGGATGTTATTAATAACAAGGTTATGTCATTATATGAATGATGTAATGGACACAACCAATTAAGCGTAGCATATGATCACGTCATTTAGTTCTATTTGCTATAAGCTTTCGATACATAGTTACCTAGTCCTTTCAACCATGAGATCATGTAAATCACTTATGCCGGAAGGGTACTTTGATTACATCAAACGCCACTGCGTAAATGGGTGGTTATAAAGGTGTGATTAGGTATCCGGAAAGTATGATTTGAGGCATATGGATCAACAGTGGGTTTTGTCCATCCCGATGACGGATAGATATACTCTGGGACCTCTCGGTGGAATGTCGTCTAATTAGCTTGCAAGCATATGAATGGTTCATAAGAGACTACATACCACGGTACGAGTAAAGAGTACTTGTCAGGAGACGAGGTTGAACGAGGTATAGAGATACTGATGATCAAACCTCGGACAAGTAAAATATCGCATGACAAAGGGAATCGGTATCGTATGTGAATTAATGGTTCAATAGATCACTAAGTCATCGTTGAATATGTGGGAGCCATTATGGATCTCCAGATCCCGCTATTGGTTATTGGTCGGAGAGAAGTCTCAACCATGTCTGCATAGTTCACGAACCGTAGGGTGAAACACTTAAGGTTTGATGTCGTTTAAGTAGATATGGAATATGGAATGGAGTTAGAAGTTTTGTTCGGAGTCTCGGATGGGATCCAGGACATCACGAGGAGGTCCGGAATGGTCCGGAGAATAAGATTCATATATAGGAAGTCATATTCCAAGTTTGGAAATGATCCGGTGCATTTATGGCAGGTTCTAGAAAGTTCTAGAAAAGTCCGGAAGAAATCACCATGGAAAGTGGAGTCCCGGAGGGACTCCACCTTGCATGGCTGGCCAAACCCTAAGGGGAGGAGTCCCAGGTGGGCTCCACCATAGGTGGCCAGCCAACCCCCCCCCCCCCCCCCCCCAAGGAAGGGGTGGGAGTCCCACCTTGAGTGGGATTCCCCCCTTGAGTAGGTTTCCCACCTATGAGAGGTTTTGTTGTTGGGGTCTTATACGAAGACTTGGACTACAACTCTTGGGGATTTCCACCTATATAATGAGGAGGAGAGGGAGGGAGCAGCCCACTCTTGGCCGCACCACCTAGGGCCCCCATGGTCGGCGCCCTACCCCTCTCTCTCTCCCCAAACCCTAGCGCCCCTCCTCCACATAATACTCCCGCAGCGCATAGGTGAAGCCCTGCCGGAGTTCTCCATCGACACCGCCACCACACCGTCATGCTGCCGGGATTTCGAGGAGGATCTACTACTTCCGCTGCCCACTGGAACGGGGAGAAGGACGTCGTCTTCATCAACACCGAACGTATGACCGAATACGGAGGTGCTGCCCGATTGTGGCACCGTCAAGATCTTCTACGCGCTTTTGAAAGCGGCAAGTGATCATCTTCTGTAACAACAAGATCTAATCTCGTAGGCTTTGGAAATCTTCAAGGGTTAGTCTCGTGATCCCCTCGTTGCTACCGTCTTCTAGATTAGATCTTGGCTTGTGTTTCGTTCTTACAGTAGGAATTTTTTTGTTTTCTATGCTACGAATCCCATAAGTGGTATCAGAGCCATGTCTATGCATAGATTGGTTGCACGAGTAGAACACAATTGTTTTGTGGGCGTTGATGCTTTGTTGTCTTTAGTTCGTGTACTTTGCATCTTGCGGCATGCACTAGTAGGAAAAGCCTCATCAGTGGCGCACGAAAATGGGCTTCTGTGGCGCACGGGTGGTGCGCCACAGAAACGTCGCCACAAAAATAAGGTTTCTGTGGCGCATCTGGCTGTGCGCCACAGAATTAAGGTTTCTGTGGCGCACTGGGTCATGTGCGCCACAGAAATAGGTAGTTCTGTGGCGCATGAGTTGTAGCTGCGCCACAGAAATAGGTGCGCCACAGAATTATGTTTTGGTGCGCCACAGAACAATCTACAGGTATACTCGATTTTGTGCTCCCTGGTGTATTATACAGGTTTTATACTGGTTTTATACACCGTATACAGGTTATATACTGATATAATATAGACAGATATAATATGGACATATATAATCATCACATCATCATCACATTACTTAGAGCCCGATCGAGTTATACATATAGCTCCATACAACTCATAATCGATGCAAATTAAGAAAGTTCTCATCATCTCAAGATACAAACGAAGTGACACCGGCCGCCGCCTACACTAGGATGAAATAGAGTACCGCCACGATGATGGTGAGCAAGAGCGAGAGCACAAGGAAGGTCTTCATCTTGCTCTTGTTCGCTTGGTGCGCCCTCCACTTGGCAACCGCCTCGTGTCTAGTCGGGTACCCTTTGTAGCAGTTGCCGCTGAACTTGTGCACCTGTTTCTTGCACTCCTCCCACTCCTCGTACACTCCTGGAACCCGCCCCTCGAACACGACGTAGTACATCATCTCTATGGACACAAGGCATATTAGTATATAACGCAATGGAAAGAGTTAGAGGGTTCACATGCATACATATTCACAAGAATTAAAGCAAGGAAATAATAATAAACCAAAAAGACATATAGCATCTGTATCACATAAGTAATATGGTTCAACGATAACGACTACAATAGTAATTGAAGTCCAACAACGACGACCACCGTTTCGAGCAAATTAAGCAAGTTTAGTTTACAACACTGTACAAATTGTCCATCGATTCAAAGTAATGCTAGGCACACCGGCCTCGGTCAACGAGACGTCTTCTTGAGCGGCTCCGGGAACGGCTTGTACAAGTCCTTCGTCGTCCACGTCCTTCCATCACCCTGCCTATGTAGGCGTTCTTCGATATCCCTCTTAGACAACCCTCTGAGTTGGTGTAAGAGCCCCGCTGAGTTGGATACATCTTGTAAGATAATTTCCGAGAGCTTTACTTGGATGCGATGGAAGTCTTCTCTAAGATCATCATCATTGATTTGCCTCGACATTTTAACGGGGTCTCGCTTACTAGGTGGCAAATACATCATCTATGCATCCTCGACAAACCCTTTAAGGTGATGGAGGACATAGAAGGCCTCCTTAATGCTGCCAGCTGGCTGCTTGACACAAGGGAAGTCGATCACGTGCTTGAACCCGGGCTTTTTAGTGTCCGGCCTGATATGTTGCCCATTTTTGTCGAAGGTGCCTACATTTTTGGAGTAGCCAAGGATAGCCTCATCGAGAACACCCCTTATTCTCTTGTAGTCTTTCTTCGTCGTCGTACTCGACGAGTCGAAATACTGGGCTAGTGACCACTTCGGATCTAGGATGATGAGTGTGCAGTATTTGTCCCTGCTCAACACATGCAATTGAAATGGAATGTTGGAAATGATCGGCAATGGAAGAAATATATAAGAAAGCATAAGTTACGACGGCCGTGAGCGGATGTGTACTTACTCGGGAAAGACAGGCAGAAGAATGGTGTTGCTCTCTTTGTACATGAGCATGAAGTTCTGGAGGTATCGCACCGCCTTGGTCCGTGTCCTTGAGCCGTCCTGGAGCTGGCTATCGCGCATGTAGTAGGGAAGAACTTTATTAGCTCTAGTGCAAGCAATGAATTAAAAAAAACAGCAACCAATGAATTAAAAAAAATAGCAAGCAATAAATTAAATAGCATTTGACTGCATCATTTGCATTTACATTTAAACCAGTAGCATCATTTGCATGAACAAGAGAACCTAAATCAATTTCTAGCTTGTACATTTCATCATTTCATCATAGCATCATTTCATCATTTCCATTTAAACCAGTAACATCATTAGCTTTCACCAAGAATTGCTAACAAATCCTAGCAATAACATATACATACTACACTACAGCATGCCACCAAAGTAGATATAGGTCATTTGTTTCTACATTTATTTTGCTACAACATTATTCTTGATAGCAAGTAGCTTTTTATCTGCTAAGTTTCTACTGCATTCATTTGCTACAACATTAGCTTGTTCATTTTTATTTGCTACTGCATTCATACTAACCCTCTTTTGACTCTCTCTTACAAAGCAAATTGAGGTGTTCTTGAAATTCTATTTGACTACAGCAGCACTACAACCTAGTTTTTTTTTTTGCTACAACCTATTTGACTACAGCAGCACTACAACCTAGTTTTTCTTGAAATTCTATTTGACTACAGCAGCACTACTGCATTCATTTGCTACTGATGCATTTTATTGAACCAACCAAACTACTAATGGAGATGCACATTTGAGCAATCCATAGCAGCATTGCAAGGAGATGCACATTTGAGCAATCCATAGCAACATTGCAAGCAATCCATAGCAACTAGGCTAGCCAGAGAGGGAATTAGGGCAGGGGACAGGGGAGTGGGGAGGACAGGGGAGAGGAGCTCTCACCGAACGGGTGGCGGTGGCGGGGATCAAGCGGTGGTGGTGGCGCTATCCTCCTCCTCCTCCTCCTCCTCGGAGACGGCGGCTCGGGTGTCCTCCTCCTCCTCGGTGGCGGCGGCGGCTCGGGCGTCCTCCTCCTCCTCGGTGGCGGCGGCGGCTCGGGCGTCCTCCTCCTCCTCGGTGGCGGCGGCGGCTCAGGCGTCCTCCTCCTCAGCAGCGGCGGCGCTAGGCGGTGGCTCTAGGCGGTGGTGACGGCGCTAGGCGGTGGTGGCGGTTGCGCGAGAGAAGTGTGGCGCTAGGGTTGTGAGTGACTGAGTGGGGAAGAAACTGCTGTTGATCGAGTTATTTCACTAAGTGTCCAAATTCTGTGGCGCATCCCTCTCAGTGCGCCACAGTGCTTTAAGCGTGGCGCATCAAGACCGACATGCGCCACGAATTCCTATTTCGTGGGCGCACCTAATGGGGAGTGCGCCACAGAATTTAGACACTTGGCAAAACAAAATGGTTTACTGCTGTGTCCTGACAGATACATAGCACTAGTCTAGTGGTTAAGGCCAATGTTAGGCAGTTAGTAGCCAGGTTCGAACCCTGGCTGCCACACAATTTTTGTTCCTTTTTTCATATTTTAGTTACATTTAAATAAATACAATAAATAACACAACATTATTTAGTAATTAGTAGGGAATTATAAATTACTTGTCTCATACAAACATGTTCTTGTTTCTCTCACACACACATGCATGTACTTGTCTAACACACACACTCACACACATGTGATAGACCAAAAAAAGATCTTCTTCGTCCCGGCTCCGAGCTCTAGCGTCTCTTCGCAATCTTCTTGCCCTTTCGGTTGTTGGTGGTTGAATACTTTATGCCGGCCACCTTGAGATTTCTTCGCGTGAACGGACAACCTTTAGAGGGTAGGGAGGTCTTCCTTCTTACTTTACTAGTAGTAGGCATGTCGAAGTGCCTGTCGAATTCTTCCTCTATCTTCGGGTCACCGTTTTTGTCCAAGTCTTCCTCGTTGGCGTCTCCTTGCATTCCTATGATGCTCCTCTTGCCCCTCCTCACGACAACACGGCTAGGCCTCGACGGATCGGTGATGAAGAAGCATTGGTCAACTTGGCTACCGAGTACCCATGGCTCATTTTTCGCGGATGCGTTCTTCGATTTTGCATCGGGTATAACCATGGTTGTGAAATATCGGCCTTCTTTTTCGACCTTCTTTGCCCATCTCACACGAAACATTGGCACCGTCTCTCCACAGTAATTGAGCTCCCATATCTCCTCGATCCTTCCAAAAAATCTTTCCTTGACATTAGTCTCGTCATCGGCGTATGACAGCATAGTTACTCCTGAGTTTTGATTTTCACTATTTCTGTCCTTTTCCTCGGTGTAGAATCTGTAACCGTTGATGTCGTACCCCTGATAGGTCCTTACGTTATGCGCGGGTCCCTGTGATAAGGTGTATATGAGTTTTTCATCTTCGGTAGAAGGCCTTTTTCTCTGTGCTTCAACCAGTTGAGTTTGCTTGAACCAACGCGTGAAGCTGGAGTTGTGCTTTTTGGTTACGTCTCCCATCTTCCTCGGCCGGCCCATATCGATGTAATTCTGCTCGACCATGCTTTTGTGCTCTTGCACGAAAGGTTCGATTAGTTTTAAGTGTTGTAGCGCGACCCGGTGAGCCCTCTCAAAGTCGTCGCGTCGATTTTCAATGCCGACATGGACTGAGCGGTAGCCCTCGCGGTGACCGACTCCAGCGAGCCTCCCGAGGTGCGTCCTGGGGGGTAGACCAACATGATCCTCGTCGTCCTCGGTGCTTAGATATATCTGGCAGAAGGAGATGCACTCGTAGGTTAGAAACCCCTTGGCCATGCTTGCGTCTGGACGGGCCCTATTGCGAACGTATCCTTTCATGACACCGTTCTACCTTTCGAAAGGCATCATGTTGTGGAGGAACGTTGGGCCGAGCTGCTTGATGTCTTCAACGACATGGAGAAGGAGATGGATGCATATATCACAGAATGCAGGCGGGAAGTAAATCTCGAGCTCACATAGTATCACCACGATCTCATCCTGTAGCATCTTGAGCTGCCTCACGCCGATCGACTTCCTGGTGATAACGTCAAAAAAGTTGCAAAGGCCAAACAGCGTATCACGGACGTGCTCGTCCATTATGCCTCGGATCGCAACGGGAAGTATCTGTGTCATTAGCACGTGGCAATCGTGAGACTTCATCCCGGTGAACCTCTTCTTCGCTACGTCCAGATATCTGCTTATATTCCCCGAGTAACCGTGAGGAACTTTCACTCCTAGGAGGCACTGAAAAACTGCTCGAGCTCCTCCGGACTCGTTGTGAAGGTGCAGCGGGAAGCTGCACCGCGTTCTTCTTAGCCCTTTTGCGGAGACGTTGAGTCCCTTCCGTCTCGATCATCATCATCATCATCATCGTCGTCGTCGATATCGGGGCTTGAAGATCTTTCCTGATGCCAAAATGTTTAAGATCGTATCTTGCTTTCGGTCCATCCTTGGACTTTTCTGAGTTGCAAAGAGTGCCAAGCAGACTCTCGGTAACGTTCTTCGTAATGTGCATGACATCGAGGCTGTGGGGCATGTGGAGGACCTTCCAGTACTCCAAGTCGTGGAAAACAGACCTCGCTTTCCATACACCGAGCAGCGGCTCTGGCTTCGGTCGCTTCTTTCCCGGCGCTGGGCACTCCTTCCAATTTTTCAGAAGATCATCGATTTCTGTGCCGCTCCTCGGGCGTGGGGGTCCATCGGGCTCATCTTTACCATTGAACAGATCACCGCGTTTTCTCCACGGGTGATCCAAGCGAAGCCACCTTCGAGCACCTGGGTAGACGGTTTTCGAGGACCCGGGATCCCTTGGTAGTTGTAGATGCGGGGTATCGTCCATGCACTTCACACAGCCGTTGAATCCGTGGCCGACCTGGGCAGATACATATGCGTAACCAGGATAGTCCGTGACCATCGTGATCAACGCGGCTCTCATATCGAAATAAATTCTAGTGTAGGCGTCCCACGTACGGGGTGGCGTCTTCCACAACGTGTCTAACTCCTCTTTCAGCAGCCCGAGATACAAATGCATGTCGACACCTGGTTGTTTCGGCCCCTGAATGAGAATACTCAGGTGTATGTACCTTTGCTTGGTGCACAGCCACGGGGGTAGGTTGTAAGGCCATACAAACACAGGCCAGGTGCTATGCGTGCTACTCTGGTTGCCGAACGGATTGAGTCCATCGGTGCTCATACCCAGCCTGATGTTCCTTGCGTCGCCCCCGAACCTAGGGAAGGCGATGTCCAATGCTTGCCACGTCCGGCGTACGAAGGGTGTGTCAGCATATAGCCCATCTCCGGATCTTCTTCGGGCTTCTGCCTTTCCGCGTGCCATTGCATGAGCTTTGCTTCCTTAGGGTCCACGAAATACCGCTGCAGACGGGGAGTGATAGGAAAGTACCATACTACTTTTTGAGGTACCTTCTTGTTCCCAACCTTGTACCGTCCGTGGCCACACACCGGACATGTGGTTCTGTCCTTGTACTCGCACCTATAAATCACACAATCATTAATGCAGGCGTGGTATTTTTCGTGCGGTAGGTCAAGGGGACACACGACTTTCTTGGCCTCCTCGGTACTACTTGGCAATGTGTTCCCCTCCGGGAGACGATCGTGCCAGAATTTTAAGTTCTTGCTGAAGCTGGAATCGGTCCACTTGTTCTGCGTCTTCATCTGCAGGTAATCAAGCGTTACATGCAAGCGCGTATCCTGCGGACGACACCCAGGAAAGATTGGAATCATCCCGTCTTTCTCCATTTGCGACAGCTTGGCTCTCTCTCTAGCTGCAACTCTATCGTTGCTCGTCTCCTGGAGGAGAAGATCTTGAACATGAGAGTCCCGCAAGGCCGAAATTAGCGGGGTCGCGCCGGAATCTTCTTCTTCATCATGATGATGTTCTCCGCCGACATCTTCTTCTTCATGATGATCTTCTCCGCCGACTTCTTCTTCATGATGATAGTCCCCGTCGGCATGATGATAGTCTTCTTCATGATGATAGTCATCTCGCTCGACATGGTCTTCATGCGCACCATTTGATGGGGCCGGCCGCGCCTGGTTGTCTTGCATGAAACCGCGCCTCAGCAGATGCTCCTCCAGTTGTCCGGAATCAGGGTTGATCCAGCGCTCGAGTTTGCATGATCGACACGGACATCTTATCTGGCGCCTATTGTTCCGAATCATGTCCTCCTTCGCGTCTATCTTGTATCTAGAGATTCGAGCGGAACTCATCGAGAGGACCATGCTTGCCTGCAAATGGTATACATAGAACAGAAAATTAGAACCGCACCAAATGCACACACATGCATGGGCCGTACCTCTCCTCAAGGTATTACATGGAGCGGAAAAATTCGGCATGACCTCACCTCAAAGTAGGACATATGGGTAGTGCAAAATTTGCCGAAATGGAAATGAATCAACATTTCGGCAAACATCCATGCACCACACCGGCACACACACAAGCGCTTCACCTGCAACAAGCATCCATACACACGACGGCCACACAAGATCTACAAGCATATGCATGTCTCCTCCAAGCATATGTATGTCTCCTCCAATTACTCACCTTCTAGATTCGATACCGAGACGAGACCGCGATCGATGAGTTCGAGAGGAGGAGAGAGTATGGAGAGCCGTCTCCTCAACTCCAATTAAGTATCAACCAAAGTAAGTGCAATAAATACCCAAACAAGTGAAAAGTAGAGTCAAAATGGTATGAGAGAGAAGGGGGGGACGAGCTAGATGGAGGAAGAAGAATGGCTTGTGTAGTGTGGTAGGTGGGAGGTTGGCTCACTTTTGTAGATCTGGTTAGCTAATTCTGTGGCGCACCGAAAAGAGTACGCCACAGAATACCTTATTTCTGTGGCGCACCAGGGAAACTGCGCCACAGAATAGCTTATTTTTGTGGCGCACAGTGGCAGTGCACCACAGAATATCTTATTTTTGTGGCGCAACGTGGCCGTGCGCCACAGATAAGCTTAGTTTTGTGGCGCACGGTGGTCCGTGCGCCATAGAAATAGTAAAACCAATGATTGGGGGTGACAGCTTGTGGGGCCCACCAAGTTTTTGTGGCGCACGGCTCGCTGGTGCGCCACAAAATTAAGCTTTTTTTGTGGCGCACCTTGCCTGGTGCGCCACAAAATAAATTTCTGTGGCGCATTTTTCGAGGTGCGCCACAGAACTAAGCTCCGCCTATAAGGGTTTTCCTACTAGTGATGGTGGGATGAAGCAGCCCGGGCTAACTTTACATGACCGCGTTCATGAGACTTGCTCCACGCTCGACATGCAACTTGTATTGCATAAGTGGCGTTGCGGGTGTCTGTCTCTCCCACCATAGTGAAGATTCAGTTTACTCTTTCTATTTGACAACACTAGTATCACCTTTGTGGTTCATGTTCGTAGGTAGATTGGATCTTACTCGAAAACCCTAAACCACGTAAAATATGCAAACCAATTAGAGGCGTCTAACTTGTTTTTGCAGGGTTTGGTGATGTGATATGGCCATGATGTGATGATGAATTTGTATGAGATGATCATTATTGTATTGTAGCAACCGGCAGGAGCCTTATGGTTGTCTTTTAATTTCATGTTGAGTAGTATTTCAAAGTAGTTGTAATAGTTGCTACATGAGGTGAACAACCATGAAGACGGCGCCATGGACCTTGACGCTACGCCGACGATGATGGAGATCATGCTCGTTGATGATGGAGATCATGTCCGTGCTTTGGAGATGAAGATCGAAGGCGCAAAGACTAAAGGGTCATATCATATCACATATGAATTGCATGTGATGTTAATCCTTTATGCATCTTATTTTGCTTAGAACGCGACGGTAGCATTATAAGATGATCCCTCGCATTAATATCAAGATAATAAAGTGTTCTCCCCTCGTATGCACCGTTGCCAAAGTTCGTCGTTTCGAAGCATCTCGTGATGATCGGATGTGATAGACTCAACGTTCATATACAACGGGTGTAAGCCATGTTGCACACGCGGAATACTTGGGTTTGCTTGACGAGCCTAACATGTACAGACATGGCCTCGGGACAACGGAAACCGAAAGGTTGAACACGAGTCATATGGATGATATGATCAACATGTTGATGTTCACCATTGAAGCTACATCATCTCACGTGATGATCGGTTTTGGTGTAGTGGATATGGATCGTGTACCACTTAACAACTATGAGGGATGTTGTATTAAGTGGGAGTTCATTAGTAATTAGATTAAAACATGAACTAATTATCATAAACATAGTCTGAGTAGTATTTTGAATTAATTTTGTAGTATTGGCATCCGTTTTCTACCATGCGCTAGTCTTGTAATTGAGATAGAAATACTGTTAAAATCTAACTAGAAACTTTACGGACTAGTACCGTATTGTTAAAGAATCAAGAAATGATTAAGTCCTATTGCAAACTTTTAGTAAAACTCACATTGTTCATTCAATGAACTATGGTTTCAATTAGTACCTAAAGCTATCTTGTCTCCGTGAAACTTGAAGTTCAAATCTGTTTGAAAAGTAAGGAGCTGAAAAATTAGTTTTCAGAAATAATCAAGGTATGAGATATATTTGATATCTAAGACCTTATTGCAAGATAACAGAATATAATTTGGTGAGACTACATAAACTCATAAGTTTGGGAATGTATGAAGGTTGAAGATGCAAGGCGTCCCAATCCTCCAACTATTGGGGCACTAACGATATTCGCATATCCATGAAGTGATCGTCTTTAGTATGCACCGTTGCTAAGACTCGTCGTTTCGAGGCATCACGTGATGATCGGGTGTTATAGATTCTACGTGTGCATACAACGGGTGCAAGCCAGATTTGCACATGCGAATACTGAGGTTAAACTTTACAAGCCTAGCATGTACAGACATGGTCTCGGAAAGTCATCATGATATGATGGATAAAATTATGAGTGAAATTGTTCATCATATTACAAAGTTACTAATAGTGAAATCTGAAACACTTATCATATGATGATCAACTTCAAAGTAAGAACCTCAAGGTTATTGGTATTTGACCAACAAACCTAGAAGTTATTGAAAGTGAAGTGTTTTCTGAGAATGAGGAAAGCTAAAAGAGAAGCTACAAAAGATATTTTGGCAGAAAGAAAGAAAAGACTAGAAAGTCTAGCTCAGGTGTATATAAATGATATACATGTTATGAGTGTATTCCTAGTTTGGTCACACAATAAATTCTTGGGTATCTGTACCATATTGGTTGGTATGAAGTGTCATACAAAACAACGCAATACAAGAATACAATGGCCTAAGTGACTAACAAGGAATATGATAGGAATGCACGTCTGGAACAAAAATAAAATGTTATTATGTTCATCGTTGGCATTCTATCTAGCCCTTAGAATTTATAATAAAGAACTTAATAATTGTTATTTTGTTCTGGTCAAACGAAAACAATGAGTTGTTCAAATTATGACATTACTCCATGTACGATGGATAAATTATTATAAATCTTAATGGTGAAATACACGTGCATAATACTGACGCTAAAATTCCATAAGGCAAATGATTTGAATTCCACTTATCTGTGGAACCGCCATTTAGGTCATGTTAGAAAGGAACGCATGAAGGAACTCCATGTAAATGGATTTTTGGAGTCATTTGATTTTTGAATTATTTGGCGCTTGCAAATCTTTTCTAAAGAGAATGACTGAAATACTGTTCATAGGCCAAGAGTTGAACAGGCAAGTAACTTAGTGGAAACATACATGATGATATATGTGGTTCACTGGGCATAGTTGTGTGCGGAGATTCTTCTACTTCATGAAAACTTCCAACAATGAATTGAGTATATATATGTGGATATATATTCGATAAGGAAGAAGTTTGAAACATTTGAATAGATTCAAATAAATTTCAGCATGAAGTGGAAATCATCCTAATAGAAAAGTCAAATATCTATGATTGGATCATAGTGGAAATATTTGAATTACTAGTTTTAGCGAACATCTAAGAGAGTTATGAAATTGTTCTACAACTCACATTTCTTGTAGTATCATAGTGATGATGAAGTATCCGAGAGATGTATCCAAACCTTGTTGGGTCAATGATGAGATAAAATATTAATGCCATTATATTTTTGTTGATTATGCTTTAGAGACTACCGCTTTTACACTAAATAGAGCATCATCATGATCCGTTGAAATGACACCATAAAAGTTATGGCATGGTGATGTCTACGGGAGCTTCTATTCTTGTAGACAGTGTTGGGCCTCCAAGAGCAGAGGTTTGTAGAACAGCAGCAAGTTTCCCTTAAGTGGATCACCCAAGGTTTATCGATCTCAGGGAGGAAGAGGTCAAAGATATCCCTCTCATGCAACCCTGCAACCACAAAGCAAGAAGTCTCTTGTGTCCCCAACACACCAAATAGGTGCACTAGTTCGGCGAAGAGATAGTGAAATACACGTGGTATGAATAAGTATGAGCAGTAGTAACAGTGCCAGAAAAGTGCTTGCTGGCGTGTGGTTGATGGTGGTAATATTGTGGACAGTACAGATGCAGTAGAACAGTAAACAAGCAGCGATAGCAGTATTTAGGAACAAGGCCTAGGGATTATACTTTCACTAGTGGACACTCTCAACATTGATCACATAATAGAATAAATAGATAGATGCTAGACTCTACACCCTCTTGTTGGATGATGAACACCACTAACTGTGTAGGATTACACGAACCCTCAATGCCGGAGTTAACAAGCTCCACAATATTCGATGTTCATATTTAAATAACCTTAGAGTGCATGACAGATCAACATAACCAAACCGAGTACTAACATAGCATGCACACTGTCACCTTCACGCTACGAAAGGAGGCATAGATCACATCAATACCATCATAGCAATGGTTAACTTCATAATCTACAAGAGATCACAATCATAGCCTACGCCAAGTACTAACACGATGCACACACTGTCACCATTACACCGTGCAGGAGGAATAAACTACTTTAATAACATCACTAGAGTAGCACATAGATAAATTGTGATACAAAACACATTGCAATCATAAAGAGATATAAATAAGCACTTCACTATGCCATTCATAATAGTGAATAAGTATTCTGTGAAATATAGCCTAAGAGACCCACACGGTGCACACACTGTCACCTTTACACACGTGGGACAAGGAGTCTCCGGAGATCACATAAGTAAAATTCACTTGACTAGCACAATGACATCTAGATTACAAGCATCATCATGTGAATCTCAATCATGTAACGCAGCTCATGAGATTATTGTATTGAAGTACATAGGAGAGAGATGAACCACATAGCTACCGGTACAGCCCCGAGCCTCGATGGAGAACTACTCCCTCCTCATGGGAGACAGCAGTGTTGATGAAGATGGCGGTGGTGTCGATGGAGAAGCCTTCCGGGGGCACTTCCCCGTCCCGGCGGCGTGCCGAAACAGAGACTCCTGTCCCCTAGATCTTGGCTTCGCGATGGCGGCGGCTCTGGAAGGTTTCTCGTCCCGTGGCTTTTTCGTGTCGAGGTTTTAGGTCGAGGACCCTTAAATAGGCGAAGAGGCAGCGTCGGAGGGTCAACGAGGCGGTGAGATGGTAAGGCGGCGTGGCTAGGGCCTGGGCCGCGCCGACCTACCTCCTGGGCCCACCAGGGCTCCCCTCTGGCGACTCTCGGGTGTTCTGGATGCTTCCGGGGATTCTAAGATGCTGGGCGTTGATTTCGTCCGATTTCGAGAATATTTCCTTACTAGGATTTCTGAAACCAAAAACAGCAGAAAACAGCAACTGGCCCTTCGGCATCTCGTCAATAGGTTAGTTCCGGAAAATGCATAAATATGACATAAAGTATGCATAAAACATGTAGATATCATCAATAATGTGGCATGGAACATAAGAAATTATCGATACGTCGGAGACGTATCAGCATCCCCAAGCTTAGTTTACGCTCGTCCGAAGCGGTGTAAACGATAACAAAGATAATTTCTGGAGTGACATGCCATCATAACCTTGATCATACTATTGTAAGCATATGTAATGAATGCAGCGATCAAAACAATGGTAATGACATGAGTAAACAAATGAATCATATAGCAAAGACTTTTCATGAATAGTACTTCAAGACAAGCATCAATAAGTCTTGCATAAGAGTTAACTCATAAAGCAATAATTCAAAGTAAAGGTATTGAAGCAACACAAAGGAATATTAAGTTTCAGCGGTTGCTTTCAACTTGTAACATGTATATCTCATGGATATTGTCAACATAGAGTAATATAACAAGTACAATATGCAAGTATGTAGGAATCAATGCACAGTCAACACAAGTGTTTGCTTCTTGAGGTGGGAGGAAATAGGTAAACTGACTCAACATAAAAGTAAAAGAATGGCCCTTCGCAGAGGAAAGCATCGATTGCTATATTTGTGCTAGAGCTTTGATTTTGAAAACAAGAAACAATTTTGTCAACGGTAGTAATAAAGCATATGTGTCATGTAAATTATATCTTACAAGTTGCAAGCCTCATGCATAGTATACTAATAGTGCCCGCACCTTGTCCTAATTAGCTCGGATTACCTGGATTATCATTGCAATGCATATGTTTTAACCAAGTGTCACAAAGGGGTACCTCTATGCCGCCTGTACAAAGGTCTGAGGAGAAAGCTCGCATCGGATTTCTCGCTATTGATTATTCTCAACTTAGACATCCATACCGGGACAACATAGACAACAGATAATGGACTCCTCTTATATGCATAAGCATGTAGCAACAATTAATTTTCTCATACGAGATTGAGGATATTTGTCCAAAACTGAAACTTCCACCATGGATCATGGCTTTAGTTAGCGGCCCAATGTTCTTCTCTAACATTATGCAATGCTCTAACCATTTTAGTGGTAAATCTCCCTTACTTCAGACAAGACGGACATGCATAGCAACTCACATGATATTCAACAAAGAGTAGTTGATGGCGTCCCCAGGAACATGGTTATCGCACAACAAGCAACTTAATAAGAGATAAAGTGCATAAGTACATATTCAATACCACAATAGTTTTTAGGCTATTTGTCCCATGAGCCATATATTGCAAAGGTAGAGGATAGAAATTTTAAAGGTAGCACTCAAGCAATTTACTTTGGAATGGCGGAGAAATACCATGTAGTAGGTAGGTATGGTGGACACAAATGGCATAGTGTTTGGCTCAAGGATTTGGATGTATGAGAAGTATTCCCTCTCAATACAAGACTTAGGCTAGCAAGGCTATTTGAAACAAACACAAGGATGAACCGTTGCAGCAAAACTCACATAAAAGACATATTGTAAACATTATAAGACTCTACACCGTCTTCCTTGTTGTTCAAACTCTTACTAGGAATTATCTAGACGTTAGCGAGACGAATTATGCAAACCAAATTTTAGCAAGCTCTATGTATTTCTTCATTAATGGGTGCAAAGTATATGATGCAAGAGCTTAAACATGAGCACAACAATTGCCAAGTATCACATTATCCAAGACATTTTACCAATTACTACATGTAGCATTTCCTGTTTCCAACCATATAACAATGAACGGAGCAGTTTCAACCTTCGCCATGAAAAAATTAAAAGCTAAGAACACATGTGTTCATATGAACTAGCGGAGCGTGTCTCTCTCCCACACAAGCATTTATTCAAATAAAAACAAAAACAAAAGCACACAGACGCTCCAAGTAAAGTACATAAGATGTGACCGAATAAAAATATAGTTTCAAGAGAAGGAACCTGATAATTTGTCGATGAAGAAGGGGATGCCTTGGGCATCCCCAAGCTTAGATGCTTGAGTCTTCTTGATATATGCAGGGGCGAACCACCGGGGCATCCCCAAGCTTAGAGCTTTCACTCTCCTTGATCATGTTGTATCATCTTCCTCTCTTGATCCTTGAAAACTTCCTCCACACCAAACTCGAAACAAACTCATTAGAGGGTTAGTGCATAATCAAAAACTCACATGTTCAGAGGTGACACAATCATTCTTAACACTTCTGGACATTGCCCAAAGCTACTGGAAGTTAATGGAAAAAAGAAATCCATCCAACATAGCAAAAGAAGCAATGAGAAATAAAAGGCAGAATCTGTCAAAACAGAACAGTCCGTAAAGACGAATTTTATTGAGGCACCATACTTGCTCCAATGAAAATGCTCAAATTGAATGAAAGTTGCGTACATATCTGAGGATCACTCACGTAAATTGGCATAATTTTCTGAGTTACGTACAGAGAATTGTGCCCATATTTGTGACAGCAAAGAAATCTGTTTCTGCGCAGTAATCCAAATCTAGTATCAACCTTGCTATCAAAGACTTTACTTGGCACAACAAAACACAAAACTAAGATAAGGAGAGGTTGCTACAGTAGTAAAAACTTCCAAGACTTAAATGTAAAACAAAATTATTGTAGCAAAATAAACACATGGGTTATCTCCCAAGAAGTTCTTTCTTTATAGCCATTAAGATGGGCTCAGCAGTTTTAATGATGCACTCGCAAGAAATAGTATTTGAAGCAAAAGAGAGCATCAAGTGGAAAATTCAAAACACATTTAAGCCTAACATGCTTCCTATGCATAGGAATCTTGTAAATAAACAAGTTCATGAAGAGCAAAGTAACAAGCATAGGAAGATAAAATAAGTGTAGCTTCAAAAATTTCAGCACATAGAGAGGTGTTTTAATAACATGAAAATTTCTACAACCATATTTTCCTCTCTCATAATAACTTTCAGTAGAATCATGAGCAAACTCAACAATATAACTATCAAATGAAACATTCTTGTCATGAGCTTCATGCATAAAATTATTACTCTCCACATAAGCATAATCAATTTTATTAGTTGTAGTGGGAGCAAATTCAACAAAGTAGCTATCATTATTATTCTCATCATCAAATATAGGAGGCATATTGTAATCATAATCAAATTTATCCTCTATAACAGGCGGTACTAAAAGGCTACTATCATTATAATCATCATAAATAGGAGGCAAAGTATCATCAAAGTAAATTTCCTCCTCAATGCCCGGGTGTAACGGCCCCGGGTAGAACCCCCGATTAGATTTGCTTGTGCCTTTTCTTTTGTGCATCATCATGCATCATGCATCATAGCATCCACAATATTTTATCAAATAAAAATTATTTCTAAGTAAAAATTATGTTGTTCTTCCTTCTCATAAGGTTTTATAAATAACCTCCACCTCTCTTCTTTTGGTAAACCCTAAAATCAAATTAAAGCAAAACAGTTTCAAATATTTTCTCTCTCAGATTCCAAGTTTATTTTGGTTTGGCTTCAAAAGGTGTTCAAACCAGTTTTAAAACAAAGGGAAAACAATTTTCAAAACCCCCTCTCACCCTAACCCTCTCTCACCCCGGCGGCCTGCTAACCTAGCCCAACCCAGCAGCCTTTTTTTTTTCCTCCTTCGGCGGCCCAGCTTCTCTTCCCCTAGCCTCTCTCCTTTTCCTTCGGCCTAGCCCGCCTAGCCCGTACCCCTTCGACCTCATCCTCTCCACGTCGACGTCGTCTTTCCCAGAGAGTCACACGAGGAGCGTGAGTGCGTGGTCCTCCCTCACCACCGACGCCCCCACCTCACCTACCCCCTCCCTCGCTTTATCTCCTATGGACCACGACATCTCTCCAACCACCCGCTCTCCTCTCTCACGTCTCCTTGCGTTCTTCTTCCTCTCCAAGGCAGAAACGGAGGAGGAAACCCCCCTCAGTACCGCCTCCTCCTCGCTGTCAATCCGCCGATTCCGGCCGCCCCGCGCCAAAGCAAGGCCACCCCCAGAACCGCCTCGTCGTCCTCGTTCCGCCGGTGGCCTCAATCGATCCGGGGACGTCCAGAATCGTTCACCGCGTCGTCGTTTCTCCGCCACGGGCGTCGCCGTTCTTCTTCGATTCCGGCCGCCATCGACTCCCCCTTCCTCCGCCGTGGCCTCCTGTGAGTTCCTGGTAACCCCCTCGTTCCTCTGAACCCCTTCGGCGCTTTCCTCCTCGCTGGTTTGTTCCATCCCAACGGTGTCCGTCGATTTTCCTCCGCAGATCGACGTCGCCGGCGAACTCCGGTGATCCCCCGCTCCCGGCGCCGCCTCCATCTTGTCCGCGTCGACGAGGCGCTTCCTCGACGGCCTTCCTCGCTTCCTGGAGGCCTTGCATCGCCCGTGCGCGCCACGTCTGGGCGCCGGTGACCACCTCTTCCTGGAACGCGCCCGGCATCGAGCACCTAGCGTGCATCCCGCGGAAGGTTCGCCAATGTGGCGGCCACGTCATCGCCGGACCCCACCTGTCAGCCGCTCGGGCTAGACCCCGCCACGGTGAGAAACCCCCCCCCCCCCCGCCAGATCCAGATCTATCCGTTTTTCAGTTAGCCCCCTGCACCTTTTCATTCATCAACCCGGAGCCCCCAGCGCTGTTGCTTTTCGGCCTACCCCCTGCACGTTTTACAAACTAACCCGGGGTCCCTCCCCTAGCCAGTTTTTGTTTTCGGGTCCTTCCCCTAATAAAACAAATCCTGTTTTTCAATTTCAAATAATAAACTTAATCTGTTAATAACTTTTGAATGCTAACTCAAAATAAAATGTGTTATATATGAAAATTGATCAGAAAAATGTGCTGAACATGATTATGCTATCCATTCATCTGTTTGCATCTCGCATCATGTCGCGCGTTGATAGTCGTGCATGTTCACCTAACATATATGCGGAGTATTTCGGATACCGACTATGGTTTTCCCCGCTCCGTTTAATATTGAAGTTGCGCACCCCTGCCATGATATGCCATGCTAATCAACACTTAATTTTGTCGGTAGATATGCAACTCCAACCTAATTTGATTGTCCGGGGTTCCGACTCCGATTAATTTGGATAAGTTGCATCGCCGCATCATATTTGCCATGTCATGCATATCATCTTGATCATGCTGGTTCTTCTTTCGTAGTTGTAAGACTTGCATCCGTTGTTTGTCCAGCATTTGCTTCTTCCCGGATAGGAACGCGAAGTGGTGTGGTGAGATACGCCAAGTTCTCCGGATGTTCCTCGGCAAGCTTTAACAGGCAAGCAATTCCCCTATACTCCTGTCCCTGCAGGAGTCGCTCACCTATTTTATTTTGCCTTCTCCCTCCTGCTATACTTAAGTTGCGTTCTTGTCACGTGTCCTTTCCACTTGTTACCTCAAGCAGCCCATATTGCCACCACCACCTCCTACAGCTATTCTTTGGTTATCGTGTCTGCCTTGCGAGTCGTAGTGCATGCTAGTGCTGTCTTATCTTTTTACCGTTATTGTTATCTTATCGGGTTATATGTTGGGAAGAATCATGGTTACTTTAGTTTTTGATATTTGTTTAGCGGAGGCATCGGTGGGTTAGCTGATCATTTTGTGACGGCTCACTTGTGTTTCCTAAAAATCTTAGGACCCGAGTTCTTGTTATCTATTCCGAGACTGAGCGCTCTAACCACACGTGGGTATGCTTACCAGGTCTCCCCTCGACCACTGCCGGAATCTACATCTTTGTCCAGTGGCCACAATTAGTTTGAATATTTTGTTTCTCCCGGGCGTGCAAGCTTGTTTCTTTGTGGTCAGATGATATGATGTTACTTTTGGGGCCTTGTACCCCGTTGTCTCTTGCACGTTCGTAGGTTGCGGTGCCACTGCGAAGTGGTCATCCCGCTGGGCACTGTCCACCTAGCACGCAGTCGCAATAGCTGAGTCCGCGTCGGAGTTTCGATCGGGCTCCGAAACGGGTTAACTTAGTTAGGTGGCTTCCTGGACATTGTTGTAGTGAAGGAGAGTGCGTGTTGTGATATCCACCTGTCGTAAGTGGGTTGATCGTGCGTGTGGGCACATTTGGGCACCCCTGCAGGGTTACAATCTTATCGATAAGCCGCGTCCGCGGTTATGGACGACTTGGAGCTGTATGACTCGACCATAGACAACTTACACCTGTTGTTTCAATACTAATAACTTGAGTAGTAAGTTAGCCCAACTCTAATAATAAATGGTTAAAACTTGTCAACAGTGTGAGTGCCTTTGTAAGTACTTCTTTGCGAAGGGGGAAAGCGTCGGCTGTGTTATGTTTGCAGAGTATAGAACTGTTAGTTATGCCGCTCTCTCATCTTCTCTGATTAGACGACTGTTGTAGAGTGTCTCTATAGGTTTTTAGTGCTTGCGCGTTGCCGCTTAACCCCACCATATTGCCTATGACGTTCCTCTTGCGTCCTCTAAGTCCCCTGCGTGCCTCAAGTACAAAGGACGACTGGTTGACGAATGCTTATACGTCTTGAAGTCTTGTTAAGTACGAACCCGTACTTATTGCTGCTTCTATGGGATATAACCGGGCAGGTATGAAGATATGTTTGATGAAGACGGCGTTAGCAAGGTTACCCTTCCGGCTTGGCCTGGGCAGGGTTATGGACGCTACTGGTTATCTTCAGGACTCTTAGTCCAATTTGTATCTTGTCCGTACTCGGATGTATTCGATCTTCTGTATGATTTGGATCTCTGTATGTATCTATTTGTATCTTGACTCGTTGGAGTCGTTGTTGTAATATATGTATCTTGTGGGCTCTATTGTAATCCTGTTGTAATGTTACCGCTCGTGTTAATTCCTCTGGCACCACGTGTGTGATTCGTCACGCACGTCGTGTCGGAGGGCGTCTCTGGATCGATATCGTGCGGATTTCGGCGGGATCGCTGGGATCCTCGGGATACCGGTTCCGGGGCGTCACACCGGGGGACTAAAAAGATCATGCTCATCAAAACCAGCTTCCCCAAGCTTAGAATTTTCCATAGCATTAGCAACAATAGTGTTCAAAGCATTTATATTAATAACATTCCCATTAGCGTGCATATAAAGTTCCATGGGTTTTTTAATTCTCTCTTCAAACACATCATGTCCTAATTCAAGATAAAGTTCATAAAGATCTCTCATATTTTTGTTGTTTTCCATTATGCCTAACTAGTGTAAACAAGAAACAAAAAGATGCAATTGCAGGATCTAAAGGAAATAGCTTCGAGCACAAACACAATGGCGCCAGAAAAGTACTGTTACCTGGAACCGGAGTATGAGTGCCTTTTACCTTTCCTCCCCGGCAACGGCGCCAGAAAAGTGCTTGATGTCTACGGGAGCTTCTATTCTTGTAGACAGTGTTGGGCCTCCAAGAGCAGAGGTTTGTAGAACAGCAGCAAGTTTCCCTTAAGTGGATCACCCAAGGTTTATCGATCTCAGGGAGGAAGAGGTCAAAGATATCCCTCTCATGCAACCCTGCAACCACAAAGCAAGAAGTCTCTTGTGTCCCCAACACACCAAATAGGTGCACTAGTTCGGCGAAGAGATAGTGAAATACAGGTGGTATGAATAAGTATGAGCAGTAGTAACAGTGCCAGAAAAGTGCTTGCTGGCGTGTGGTTGATGGTGGTAATATTGCGGACAGTACAGATGCAGTAGAACAGTAAACAAGCAGCGATAGCAGTATTTAGGAACAAGGCCTAGGGATTATACTTTCACTAGTGGACACTCTCAACATTGATCACATAACAGAATAAATAGATAGATGCTAGACTCTACACCCTCTTGTTGGATGATGAACACCACTAACTGTGTAGTTTTACACGAACCCTCAATGCCGGAGTTAACAAGCTCCACAATATTCGATGTTCATATTTAAATAACCTTAGAGTGCATGACAGATCAACATAACCAAACCAAGTACTAACATAGCATGCACACTGTCACCTTCACGCTACGAAAGGAGGCATAGATCACATCAATACCATCATAGCAATAGTTAACTTCATAATCTACAAGAGATCACAATCATAGCCTACGCCAAGTACTAACACGATGCACACACTGTCACCATTACACCGTGCAGGAGGAATAAACTACTTTAATAACATCACTAGAGTAGCACATAGATAAATTGTGATACAAAACACATTGCAATCATAAAGAGATATAAATAAGCACTTCACTATGCCATTCATAACAGTGAATAAGTATTCTGTGAAATATAGCCTAAGAGACCCACACGGTGCACACACTGTCACCTTTACACACGTGGGACAAGGAGTCTCCGGAGATCACATAAGTAAAATTCACTTGACTAGCACAATGACATCTAGATTACAAGCATCATCATATGAATCTCAATCATGTAAGGCAGCTCATGAGATTATTGTATTGAAGTACATAGGAGAGAGATGAACCACATAGCTACCGGTACAGCCCCGAGCCTCGATGGAGAACTACTCCCTCCTCATGGGAGACAGCAGTGTTGATGAAGATGGTGGTGGTGTCGATGGAGAAGCCTTCCGGGGGCATTTCCCCGTCCCGGCGGCATGCCGGAACAGAGACTCCTGTCCCCCAGATCTTGGCTTCGCGATGGCGGCGGCTTGATGGCGTGTAACTCACACGTTCGTTGGGAACCCCAAGAGGAAGGTATGATGCGCACAGCAGCAAGTTTTCCCTCAGAAAGAAACCAAGGTTTATCGAACCAGGAGGAGCCAAGAAGCACGTTGAAGGTTGATGGCGGCGGGATGTAGTGCGGCGCAACACCAGGGATTCCGGCGCCAACGTGGAACCTGCACAACACAACCAAAGTACTTTGCCCCAACGAAACATTGAGGTTGTCAATCTCACCGGCTTGCTGTAACAAAGGATTAACCGTATTGTGTGGAAGATGATTGTTTGCGTAAAAACAAGAGAACAAAGTATTGCAGTAGATTGTATTTCAGTATAGAGAATTGGACCGGGGTCCACAGTTCACTAGAGGTGTCTCTCCCATAAGATAAACAGCATGTTGGGTGAACAAATTACAGTTGGGCAATTGACAAATAAAGAGGGCATGACCATGCACATACATATTATGATGAGTATAGTGAGATTTAATTGGGCATTACAACAAAGTACATAGACCTCCATCCAGCATGCATCTATGCCTAAAAAGTCCACCTTCAGGTTATCATCTGAAACCCCTCCAGTATTAAGTTGCTAACAACAGACAATTGCATTAAGTATTGCGCGTAATGTAATCAGTAACTACATCCTTGAACATAGCACTAATGTTTTATCCCTAGTGGCAACAGCACATCCACAACCTTAGAACTTTCTGTCACTGTCCCAGATATCAATGGAGGCATGAACCCACTATCGAGCATAAATACTCCCTCTTGGAGTTACAAGCATCTACTTGGCCAGAGCATCTACTAGTAACGGAGAGCATGCAAGATCATAAACAACACATAGACATAACTTTGATAATCAACATAACAAGTATTCTCTATTCATCGGATCCCAACAAACGCAACATATAGAATTACAGATAGATGATCTTGATCATGTTAGGCAGCTCACAAGATCCGACAATGATAGCACAATGGGGAGAAGACAACCATCTAGCTACTGCTATGGACCCATAGTCCAGGGGTAGACTACTCACTCATCACTCCGGAGGCGACCATGGCGGCGTAGAGTCCTCCGGGAGATGATTCCCCTCTCCGGCAGGGTGCCGGAGGCGATCTCCTGGATCCCCCGAGATGGGATCGGCGGCGGCGGCGTCTCTGGAAGGTTTTCCGTATCGTGCCTCTCGGTACTGGGGGTTTCGCAACGGAGGCTTTAAGTAGGCGGAAGGGCAGGTCAGGAGGCGGTACGAGGGGCCCACACCACAGGGCCGCGCGGCCAAGGGGTGGGCCGCGCCGCCCTAGGGTGTGGCCACCTCGTGGCCCCACTTCGTCTCCTCTTCGGTCTTCTGGAAGCTTCGTGGCAAAATAGGACCCTGGGCGTTGATTTCGTCCAATTCCGAGAATATTTCGTTACTAGGATTTCTGAAACCAAAAACAGCAGAAAACAAAGAATCGGCACTTCGGCATCTTGTTAATAGGTTAGTTCCAGAAAATGCACGAATATGACATAAAGTGTGCATAAAACATGTAGATAACATCAATAATGTGGCATGGAACATAAGAAATTATCGATACGTCGGAGACGTATCAGCATCCCCAAGCTTAGTTCTGCTCGTCCTGAGCAGGTAAAACGATAACACAGATAATTTCTGGAGTGACATGCCATCATAACCTTGATCATACTATTTGTAAAGCATATGTAGTGAATGCAGCGATCAAAACAATGTATATGACATGAGTAAACAAGTGAATCATAAAGCAAAGACTTTTCATGAATAGCACTTCAAGACAAGCATCAATAAGTCTTGCATAAGAGTTAACTCATAAAGCAATAATTCATAGTAAAAGCATTGAAGCAACACAAAGGAAGATTAAGTTTCAGCGGTTGCTTTCAACTTATAACATGTATATCTCATGGATATTGTCAACATAGAGTAATATAATAAGTGCAATAAGCAAGTATGTAGGAATCAATGGACAGTTCACACAAGTGTTTGCTTCTTGAGGTGGAGAGAAATAGGTGAACTGACTCAACAATGAAAGTAAAAGAATGGTCCTCCATAGAGGAAAAGCATCGATTGCTATATTTGTGCTAGAGCTTTGATTTTGAAAACATGAAACAATTTTGTCAACGGTATTAATAAAGCATATGTATCATGTAAATTATATCTTACAAGTTGCAAGCCTCATGCATAGTATACTAATAGTGCCCGCACCTTGTCCTAATTAGCTTGGACTACCGGATCATCACAATGCACATGTTTTAACCAAGTGTCACAAAGGGGTACCTCTATGCCGCCTGTACAAAGGTCTAAGGAGAAAGCTCGCATTGGATTTCTCGCTATTGATTATTCTCAACTTAGACATCCATACCGGGACAACATAGACAACAGATAATGGACTCCTCTTTTATGCATAAGCATGTGGCAACAATTAATAATTTTCTCATATGAGATTGAGGATGTATGTCCAAAACTGAAACTTCCAACATGGATCATGGCTTTAGTTAGCGGCCCAATGTTCTTCTCTAACAATATGCATGCTTAACCATAAGGTGGTAGATCTCTCTTACTTCAGACAAGACGAACATGCATAGCAACTCACATGAAATTCAACAAAGAGTAGTTGATGGCGTCCCCAGTGAACATGGTTATCGCACAACAAACAACTTAATAAGAGATAAAGTGCATAATTACATATTCAATACCACAATAGTTTTTAAGCTATTTGTCCCATGAGCTATATATTGCAAAGGTGAATGATGGAATTTTAAAGGTAGCACTCAAGCAATTTACTTTGGAATGGCGGAAAATACCATGTAGTAGGTAGGTATGGTGGACACAAATGGCATAGTGGTTGGCTCAAGTATTTTGGATGCATGAGAAGTAATCCCTCTCGATACAAGGTTTAGGCTAGCAAGGCTTATTTGAAACAAACAAAAGGATGAACCGGTGCAGCAAAACTCACATAAAAGACATATTGTAAACATTATAAGACTCTACACCGTCTTCCTTGTTGTTCAAACTCAATACTAGAAATTATCTAGACCTTAGAGAAACCAAATATGCAAACCAAATTTTAGCATGCTCTATGTATTTCTTCATTAATGGGTGCAAAGCATATGATGCAAGAGCTTAAACATGAGAACAACAATTGCCAAGTATCACATTATCCAAGACATTTTAGCAAATTACTACATGTATCATTTTCCGATTCCAACCATATAACAATTTAACGAAGCAGTTTACCTTCGCCATGAAAATTAAAAGATAAGAACACATGTGTTCATATGAACCAGCAGAGCGTGTATCTCTCCCACACAAGCATTTATTCAAACAAAGAAAAAAACAAAAACAAACAGACGCTCCAAGCAAAGTACATAAGATGTGATGGAATAAAAATATAGTTTCAGGGGAGGAACCTGATAGTGTTGTCGATGAAGAAGGGGATGCCTTGGGCATCCCCAAGCTTAGACGCTTGAGTCTTCTTAGAATATGCAGGGGTGAACCACCGGGGCATCCCCAAGCTTAGAGCTTTCACTCTCCTTGATCATGTTGCATCATACTCCTCTCTTGATCCTTGAAAACTTCCTCCACACCAAACTTAGAACAACTCATTAGAGGGTTAGCGACAATAAAAATTAACATGTTCAGAGGTGACACAATCATTCTTAACACTTCTGGACATTGCATAAAGCTACTGGACATTAATGGATCAAATAAATTCATCCAACATAGCAAAAGAGGCAATGCGAAATAAAAGGCAGAATCTGTCAAAACAGAACAGTTCGTATTGACGAATTTTATCGAGGCACCAGACTTGCTCAAATGAAAATGCTCAAATTGAATGAAAGTTGCGTACATATCTGAGGATCACTCACGTAAATTGGTATAATTTTCTGAGTTACCTACAGAGAAAACAGCCCAGATTCGTGACAGCAAAGAAATCTGTTTCTGCGCAGTAATCCAAATCTAGTATGAACTTTACTATCAACGACTTTACTTGGCACAACAAAACACTAAACTAAGATAAGGAGAGGTTGCTACAGTAGTAAACAACTTCCAAGACACAAAATAAAAACAAAGTACTGTAGGTAAAATCATGGGTTGTCTCCCATAAGCGCTTTTCTTTAACGCCTTTCAGCTAGGCGCAGAAAGTGTGTATCAAGTATTATCGAAGGGTGGTGCATCTTCAGCGGGGTGTGGAGTTCTCTCAACTATGCATTTTATCTTTTCTATGTGAGTTTCAGAGGCTCCCTTTTCATTAGTCTTGGGCTTGCTACTCTCATCAAACAAATCTTCAGGAACAATCCAATCAAAATTCTTTTCTAGTGCCTCACACATTCCCAAGAGCTTGCAAGGTATTGATGTTTTAATATCCCCCTCATAATTAACTTCATTAGTGTACTTTTGTCTATCCTTTTCCATCTTCTCAAGGGTACTGGCAAAGTTGGTATAAGAGCCTAGCATATTATATTTAGTGAAGACTTTTCTAGCCTCTCTCGCTATTCCCCCAAATCCATTAAGAAGGGTTTCTAATACAAAATCTTTCTTTTCTCCTTCTTCCATATCACTTAGTGTAAGAAACATATGTTGAATCACAGGATTAAGATTAACAAATCTAGCTTCTAAAGCGTGTACTAAAGAAGCAACAGCAATTTCATAAGTAGGAGCAAGTTCTACCAAGTGTCTATCTTCAAAATCTTCAACCGTACTAATATGAGTGAAAAAATCTTCTATATTATCTTTCCCAAGGATAGACCCTCGGCCTACCGGTACATCTTTAAGAACAAACTTAGGAGGAAACATGATGAAATAAGTAAAGCAAATACAAGTAACTAATTTTTTGTGTTTTTGATATAGCAAACAAGATAGCAAATAAAGTAAAACTAGCAACTAATTTTTTTGTATTTTGATTTAGTGCAGCAAACAAAGTAGTAAATAAAACTAAGCAAGACAAAAACAAAGTAAAGAGATTGAGAAGTGGAGACTCCCCTCGCAGCGTGTCTTGATCTCCCCGGCAACGGCGCCAGAAAAAGAGCTGCTGGCGTGTAGTTGACGTGGGAGTTAGAAATCTTTGTGGTGTAACTTTTCTTCAGATCCCCGGCAACGGCGCCAGAAAAAGAGCTTGATGGCGTGTAACTCACACGTTCGTTTGGAACCCCAAGAGGAAGGTATGATGCGCACGGCAGCAAGTTTTCCCTCAGAAAGAAACCAAGGTTTATCGAACCAGGAGGAGCCAAGAAGCACGTTGAAGGTTGATGGCGGCGGGATGTAGTGCGGCGCAACACCAGGGATTCCGGCGCCAACGTGGAACCTGCACTACACAACCAAAGTACTTTGCCCCAACGAAACAGTGAGGTTGTCAATCTCACCGGCTTGCTGTAACAAAGGATTAACCGTATTGTGTGGAAGATGATTGTTTGCAGAAAAACAGTAGAACAGTATTGCAGTAGATTGTATTTCAGTATAGAGAATTGGACCGGGGTCCACAGTTCACTAGAGGTGTCTCTCCCATAAGATAAACAGCATGTTGGGTGAACAAATTACAGTTGGGCAATTGACAAATAAAGAGGGCATGACCATGCACATACATATTATGATGAGTATAGTGAGATTTAATTGGGCATTACGACAAAGTACATAGACCGCCATCCAGCATGCATCTATGCCTAAAAAGTCCACCTTCAGGTTATCATCCGAACCCCCTCCAGTATTAAGTTGCTAACAACAGAGAATTGCATTAAGTATTGCGCGTAATGTAATCAGTAACTACATCCTTGAACATAGCACTAATGTTTTATCCCTAGTGGCAACAGCACATCCACAACCTTAGAACTTTCTGTCACTGTCCCAGATATCAATGGAGGCATGAACCCACTATCGAGCATAAATACTCCCTCTTGGAGTTACAAGCATCTACTTGGCCAGAGCATCTACTAGTAACGGAGAGCATGCAAGATCATAAACAACACATAGACATAACTTTGATAATCAACATAACAAGTATTCTCTATTCATCGGATCCCAACAAACGCAACATATAGAATTACAGATAGATGATCTTGATCATGTTAGGCAGCTCACAAGATCCGACAATGATAGCACAATGGGGAGAAGACAACCATCTAGCTACTGCTATGGACCCATAGTCCAGGGGTAGACTACTCACTCATCACTCCGGAGGCGACCATGGCGGCGTAGAGTCCTCCGGGAGATGATTCCCCTCTCCGGCAGGGTGCCGGAGGCGATCTCCTGGATCCCTCGAGATGGGATCGGCGGCGGCGGCGTCTCTGGAAGGTTTTCCGTATCGTGCCTCTCGGTACTGGGGGTTTCGCAACGGAGGCTTTAAGTAGGCGGAAGGGCAGGTCAGGAGGCGGCACGAGGGGCCCACACCACAGGGCCGCGTGGCCAAGGGGTGGGCCACGCCGCCCTAGGGTGTGGCCACCTCGTGGCCCCACTTCGTCTCCTCTTCGGTCTTCTGGAAGCTTCGTGGCAAAATAGGACCCTGGGCGTTGATTTCGTCCAATTCCGAGAATATTTCGTTACTAGGATTTCTGAAACCAAAAACAGCAGAAAAAGAATCGGCACTTCGGCATCTTGTTAATAGGTTAGTTCCAGAAAATGCACGAATATGACATAAAGTGTGCATAAAACATGTAGATAACATCAATAATGTGGCATGGAACATAAGAAATTATCGATACGTCGGAGATGTATCACGGCTCTGGAAGGTTTCTCGTCCCGTGGCTTTTTCGTGTCGAGGTTTTAGGTCGAGGACCCTTAAATAGGCGAAGAGGCGGCGTCGGAGGGTCAACGAGGCGGTGAGATGGTAAGGCGGCGCGGCCAGGGCCTGGGCCGCGCTGGCCTACCTCCTGGGCCCACCAGGGCTCCCCTCTGGCGACTCTCGGGTGTTCTGGATGCTTCCAGGGATTCTAAGATGCTGGGCGTTGATTTCGTCCGATTCCGAGAATATTTCCTTACTAGGATTTCTGAAACCAAAAACAGCAGAAAACAGCAACTGGCCCTTCGGCATCTCGTCAATAGGTTAGTTCCGGAAAATGCATAAATATGACATAAAGTATGCATAAAACATGTAGATATCATCAATAATGTGGCATGGAACATAAGAAATTATCGATACCTCGGAGACGTATCACATGGGTATAAACCCTAATAGTCCTTTCTTTAAATTTTGGTCTAAGAGTTTACAACAAAAATTGGATGATTGTCTTTGTTGGTTATCCCAAAGAATTGATAGGGAATTCTTTCCACTATGAAGTAAAAGACAAAAGTGTTTGTTAATGTTACTTGCTTATTTCCAAGAAATTGTTTTCTAGCAAAGTATTTGAGTGGGAGGACAATAGAACTTGATAAGGTTTATGAACCTGAGCATAATGATCAGAGTAGCGCAGCATCGGAAATTGGTTCCGGAAGCGGCCACGACGATCATGGCTCTCATGAATACAAAGTGTTTTAGCCATGGAGATCGCAGTACATATTGAACCTTGTAGGTATGGTTTACTTTGTGATCAAATAAATGATTTGTAGACAAAGGATTGATTTTGAACAATGATAAACCAACTACAAACAAAGAAGTTATGATGGGCCCTGACTCCGTTAAAATGGCTATACGCCATGAAATCCAAGATAGATGGATACTTTTTGAAAGTAAATGGATCTATGAAATTGATAGACTTGGATATAATATCCTTGAAGAAGCTCGACTTGTCGAAAAGTTGTTTACGACAATGTTTAAAGAGTTGACTGCGATAAGATTAGATCTTCCGTAGCAATGCTTATAGTCTATATGGATTATTCTAGTAATCGCTACATATTTCTTTTATGAGATATGCTAGTAGGATGGAAAAATACATTACTTAACAGAAGTGTGTATTAAAGGTGTATACAAGATACAAACCAAGAGTTTTGCTAGTCCGTGAAATACTAGATAGGTATACGAACTTCAATTGGATGAAATGAGTATCGCAGAGTTGGAATCTTCACCAGATGAAATAGTCAAAAAGTTTTTGATTTCATTAGAAATAATGAAGATGCTTGCATTTGCAAGAAATTAAGTGGGAGCACCGAGACATATTTATAATACTTTATGTAGATGACATATAGTTGGTTATAAATGATTTAATTATATACTTGATTAAAAGGTTTCATTGAGAATTAACTTTAATGAAAGGATATGGACTGAAACATATTTAGTGTCAAGATCTATGAAGATAGATTGAAACACATAATAAGTTTAAGTCAAAGTACATAGAATGGATATTGAAGTAGTTCAATATAGAAATATTAAAAAGGTGTTCTTTTCATGCGAAGGTTTAACAAGACTTGAGTGTAATTGACACTCGATGAGTAAAAACACATGAGTGATTTTAGATCACGAATAATATGTACAAAATCAGATGTCCTATGCCCTAAAAAGTTAGGAGCATATACCAGAATGATTCATGTGATGATCATTGGACAAACAGTAAGAATATCCCTGTGTGCTTTAGAAGAACCAAGGATACATATATAGTTTTATATGGGGTAATGACAAACAAATCGTTGTGTTGCACTGATATTTGTTTGGTCACATATAAAAATGAAATTCAAATCTCAATTAGGCTAAATGTTATTTAAAAGGTAGCACAATGCTAGATTTAGAAGAGTTCTAAATATTGTGACGGATTCTACAAACGAAGGCATAGTATGTCATTGTTTTGACAATGACTGAGGATGTTTAAGTCGAAGAGTTCTTTGAGAACTTGGTGTAGTTCCGATAGTGTCAGAACTTTGAAGCTATATTGTGTATGACAATATTAGTGACATATTTCAGACCGCGGAATTAAGGTTCCACCAGAGGACTGAACATATATGATTATGCCGACTCATTTGGAAAATGAGTGATGCGTTGAGACGCAAATGAATTGCAAAATACATACGTTTCTGAGCGTGTCAGATCCGTTGACTAAAACCTCTCCCGTAAACAAAACATGATAAAGCACCGGAAGGCCAAGGTGTTATATCTTTACAAATGTAAACTAGATTATTGACTCTAGTGCAAGTGGGAGACTGTTGGAGATATGCCCAAGAGGCAATAATAAAATGGTTATTATAATATATCTTTGTGTTTATGATAATGTTTGCATACCATGCTATGATTGTATTAACCGAAACATTGATACATGTGTGTTATGTAAACAACAAGGAGTCCCTAGTTAGCCTCTTGTATAACTAGCTTGTTGATTAATAGATGATCATAGTTTCATCATCATGAACATTGGATGTTATTAATAACAAGGTTATGTCATTATATGAATGATGTAATGGACACACCCAATTAAGCGTAGCATATGATCACGTCATTTAGTCCTTTCAACCATGAGATCATGTAAATCACTTATGCCGGAAGGGTACTTTGATTACATCAAACGCCACTGCGTAAATGGGTGGTTATAAAGGTGGGATTAGGTATCCGGAAAGTATGATTTGAGGCATATGGATCAACAGTGGGTTTTGTCCATCCCGATGACGGATAGATATACTCTGGGCCCTCTCGGTGGAATATCGTCTAATTAGCTTGCAAGCATATGAATGGTTCATAAGAGACTACATACCACGGTACGAGTAAAGAGTACTTATCAGGAGACGAGGTTGAACGAGGTATATCGCGTGCCAAAGGGAATCGGTATCGTATGTGAATGGTTCAATCGATCACTAAGTCATCGTTGAATATGTGGGAGCCATTATGGATCTCCAGATCCCGCTATTGGTTATTGGTCGGAGAGAAGTCTCAACCATGTCTGCATAGTTCACGAACCGTAGGGTGACACACTTAAGGTTTGATGTCGTTTAAGTAGATATGGAATATGGAATGGAGTTCGAAGTTTTGTTCGGGGTCTCGGATGGGATCCAGGACATCACGAGGAGGTCCGGAATGTAAGATTCATATATAGGAAGTCATATTCCAAGTTTGGAAATGATCCGGTGCATTTATGGCAGGTTCTAGAAAGTTCTAGAAAAGTCCGGAAGAAATCACCATGGAAAGTGGAGTCCCGGAGGGACTCCACCTTGCATGGCTGGCCAAACCCTAAGGGGAGGAGTCCCAGGTGGGCTCCACCATAGGTGGCCGGCCAACCCCGCCCCCCCCCCCCCCCAAGGAAGGGATGGGAGTCCCACCTTGAGTGGGATTCCCCCCTTGAGTAGGTTTCCCACCTATGGGAGGTTTTGTTGTTGAGGTATTATTCGAAGACTTGGACTACAACTCTTGGGGATTTCCACCTATATAATGAGGAGGAGAGGGAGGGAGCAGCCCACTCTTGGCCGCACCACCTAGGGCCCCCATGGCCGGCGCCCTACCCCTCTCTCTCTCCCCAAACCCTAGCGCCCCTCCTCCACATAATACTCCCGCAGCGCATAGGCGAAGCCCTGCCGGAGTTCTCCATCGACACCGCCACCACGCCATCGTGCTATCGGGATTCCGAGGAGGATCTACTACTTCCGCTGCCTGCTGGAAAGGGGAGAAGGACGTCGTCTTCATCAACACCGAACATGTGCCCGAATACGGAGGTGCTGCCCGATTGTGGCACCATCAAGATCTTCTACGCTCTTTTGAAAGCGGCAAGTGATCATCTTCTGCAACAACGAGATCTAATCTCGTAGGCTTTGGAAATCTTCAAGGGTTAGTCTCGTGATCCCCTCGTTGGTACCGTCTTCTAGATTAGATCTTGGCTTGTGTTTCGTTCTTGCGGTAGGAAATTTTTTGTTTTCTATGCTACAAATCACATCAGTGTCGTATTACTTGCACACTAGACTTAGTTTGTGGACAGTCCATTTGCCTGCCGTGTGATCTTATGTATGAGGCATCTTTTTGTTTGTCAAGTGCATTGGCCAATGATTGAACAATGACACAATGGAAGGCAATGTGCTGCCTTCAAACTTAGTCGTGTGTGCTAGTTTCCCTACACACTAGACTTAATTTGGGGACAGTCCCTCTGTCTGCCATGTTAACAAATGTATGAGGCCTCATTTGCATTGGCCAATGATTCAATAAAGGCACAATGGAAGGCTAGGTGGTGGCCTCAAACTTAGTCATGTATGCCATAGTCGTTGCACACTACACTTAGTTTGTGGCCACTCCATATGCCTTCCGTGTGAGGCAATGTATGAGGCCTTGTGTGCTTCTTCAGTTCTGCATTAGCCAATGATTCAATAAAGGCACAACGGAAGGCAAGGTGCTGCCCTCAAACTTAGTCGTGTGTGTGGCATTACTTGCACACTAGACTTAGTTTGAGGGCAGCCCTTGAGCTGCCATGTGAGCCAATGTATGAGACCTTACTAATGTTATCAATGTCCCGTTTTCATCTAAACTACTTGTGAGCAGGCACACCTCTAATGGAATGTGTTCTTGTGGCAGACTGAGAAGATCAAGCTTGGGTCACCTGCTGAGGTTCCCGGTGAGGGACCGGCGAAGAAGCATCGTGGAAGGCCGGCTAACGTCAGCCACTTCCACGACGAGGTAGGGCCTAACCAGTTCATGCGCATCATCTTCAAGCACACCTTCGGCCGGCTCCTGATCCCTCAAGCTTTCGTCAAGTGGTTCGGCGAAATCTCTTCCAACATCATCGTCAACACCAACACTGGATGCAACTGGAGGATGACTACGAGGAGAGAAGGCAATGACGCATTCATCGACCAGGGATGGGCGGCCTTCGCCATCGCCCATTGATACTTCCATTTTGCATCACTATTTTATATCATAATTTACTGTTATTCATTGATATATTTCATATTTAGAGATGATAATTATGTTATTTCATCTATTTTGCATGTTTCATGATTATTGGAGAATCGCGCACTGATGTCTACGCACACTCCTTTTCCTGTAGACAGTGTTGGGCCTCCAAGAGCAGAGGTTTGTAGAACAGCAGCAAGTTTTCCCTTAAGTGGATCACCTAAGGTTTATCGAACTCAGGGAGGAAGAGGTCAAAGATATCCCTCTCAAGCAACCTTGCGATCACAATGCAAGAAGTCTCTTGTGTCCCCAACACACCTAATACACTTGTCAGATGTATAGGTGCACTAGTTCGGCGAAGAGATAGTGAGATGCAAGTAATATGGAGGAGTATGAGTGGTAATAGCAATCTGAATAAAATATGGCAGCGAGTAAACATGCAACAAAACAGTAAACAAACGGAGATTCGATGCTTGGAAGCAAGGCCTAGGGATCCTGCTTTCACTAGTGGACACTCTCAACATTGATCACATAATAAAACTACTCTACACTCTCTTGTTGGATGATGAACACCACTAATTGTGTAGGGCTACAAGAGCACCTCAATGCCGGTGTTATCAAGCTCCACAATATTCGATGTTCATATTTAAATAACCTTAGAGTGCATGATAGATCAACGCAATTATACCAAGTACTAACATAGCATGCACACCGTCACCGACAAGCTATGAAAGGGGGAATAGATTACATCAATACCATCATAGTAATAATTAACTTCATAATCTACAAGAGATCATAATCATAGCATATACCAAGTACTACATGATGCACACACTTTCACAATTACATCATGGAGGAGGAATAGACTACTTTAATAACATCACTAGAGTAGCACATAGATGATATTCAACTAGATCACAAAGAGAGAGATGAACCACATAGCTACAGCGGAGCCCTCAGCCTCGGGGGTGAATTACTCCCTCCTCATCATGGAGACAGCGATGGCGGTGAAGATGTTGGTGGAGACGGCGGTGGAGTTGACTCCGGGGGCAATTCCCCGTCCCGGCAGGGTGCCGGAACAGAGACTTCTGTCCCCCGAATTGGAGTTTCGCGATGGCGGCGGCTCTAGAAGGTTTTCTCGGGTTTCGTCAATCCGTGTCGATGTTTTAGGTCAGGAGGCTTTAAATAGGCGAAGAGGCGGAGTCGGAGGGGCTGCGGGGCTGCCACACAGTAGGGGGCGCGCCCCCCCAGGGCCGCGCCGCCCTGGCGTCTGGTGGCCCTGTGGCCCCCCTCTGGTCCCCCTTTGACTTTCTGGAAGCTTCGTGGAATTATAAGATCGTGGGAATTAATTTCGTCCGATTCCGAGAATATTTCCTTTGTAGGATTTCTGAAACCAAAAACAGCAGAAAACATCAACTGGCACTTCGGTATCTCGTCAATAGGTTAGTTCCGGAAAATGCATAAATATGACATAAAGTATGTATAAAACATGTAGGTATCATCAATAAAGTAGCATGGAACATAAGAAATTATCGATACGTTGGAGACGTATCACGCACCGGAGTCAGGATTCTGCTGAAAAAAGCACCGTCAGAATGCAATATTTCGGAAGGTCAACAATTGACGAAAATTACACGGAAAATCCTATTTTTCCAGAAGACGGAGATAGCCAAAAGGAGGAGCCGAGGAGGGCCGCCATGGGCCCCCCATAGGCCAGCGCAGGCCCAGGCCTGGCCGCGCCGCCTTGTGGGGAGGGGGCCCACAACCCCCTCTGGCCTCCTCTCCTTCGCGTATTTCTTCGTCCCGGAAACCTAAGCTCCAGAGGATAGTCGCGAAGAGTCACAGCCGCCTCTGCGAGGCGGAAAACACCAAAGAGAAAAGAGCTCTCTGGCAGACTGAAATCTGCCGGGGAAATTCCCTCCCGGAGGGGGAAATCGACGCCATCGTCACCGCCATCGAGCTGCACATCATTGGGATCATCATCACCATCATCTCCATCATCATCACCGCCATCTCCACCGCTGCACATCGTCACCGCTGTAACATCTAGGGTTGAATCTTGATTGTTTGATAGGGGAAACTCTCCCGGTATTGATTTCTACTTGTTATTGATGCTATTGAGTGAAACCATTGAACCAAGGTTTATGTTCAGATTGTTATTCATCATCATATCACCTCTGATCATGTTCCATATGATGTCTCGTGAGTAGTTCGTTTAGTTATTGAGGACATGGGTGAAGTCTAAATGTTAGTAGTGAATTATATATGTTGGGTAATATTCAATGGTTTGATATTTAAGTTTTGGTGTTATTCTTCTAGTGGTGTCATGTGAACATCGACTACATGATACTTCACCTTTATGGGCCTAGGGGAATACATCTTGTACTCGTTTGCCAATTGCGGGGTTGCCGGAGTGACAGAAACCTAAACCCCCGTTGGTATATCGATGCAGGAGGGATAGCAGGATCTCGGAGTTTAAGGCTGTGGTTAGATTTATCTTAATTACTTTCTTGTAGTTGCAGATGCTCGCAAGGGGTATAATCACAAGTATGTATTAGTCCTAGGAAGGGTGATGCATTAGCATAGGTTCACCCACACAACACTTATCAAAACAATGAAGATTAATCAGCTATATGAAGCGAAAGCACTAGACTAAATTCCAGTGTGTCCTCAAGAACGTTTAGTCATTATAAGTAAACAAACCGGCTTGTCCTTTGTGCTAAAAAGGATTGGGCCACTCGCTGCAATTATTTCTCTCGCATTTTACTTACTCGTACTTTATTTATCTGCTATATCAAAACCCCCCTGAATACTTGTCTGTGAGCATTTACAGTGAATCCTTCATCGAAACTGCTTGTCAACACCTTCTGCTCCTCGTTGGGTTCGACACTCTTATTTATCGAAAGTACTACGATACACCCCTGATACGTCTCCTACGTATCGATAATTTCTTATGTTCCATGCCACATTATTGATGATATCTACATGTTTTATGCACACTTTATGTCATATTTATGCGTTTTCCGGAACTAACCTATTGACGAGATGCCGAAGTGCCAGTTCCTGTTTTCTGCTGTTTTTGGTTTCAGAAATCCTAGTAAGGAAATATTCTCAGAATCGGACGAAATAAACGCCCAGCATCCTATTTTTCCACGAAGCTTCCAGAACTCCCGAGAGTCGCCAGAGGGGGGGCCACATGGGCCCAGGAGGGTGGCCGGCGCGGCCCAGGCCCTGGCCGCGCCGCCATACCCCCTCACCGCCTCTTCGACCCTCCGACTCCGCCTCTTCGCCTATATAAAGGTCCCAGACCTAAAACCTCGAGACGAAAAAAGCCACGGTACGAGAAACCATCCAGAGCCGCCGCCATCGCGAAGCCAAGATCTGGGGGACAGGAGTCTCTGTTCCGGCACGCCGCCGGGATGGGGAAGTGCCCCCGGAAGGCTTCTCCATCATCACCACCGCCATCTTCATCAACACTGCTGTCTCCCATGAGGAGGGAGTAGTTCTCCATCGAGGCTCGGGGCTGTACCGGTAGCTATGTGGTTCATCTCTCTTCCTATGTACTTCAATACAATAATCTCATGAGCTGCCTTACATGATTGAGATTCATATGATGATGCTTGTAATCTAGATGTCATTATGCTAGTCAAGTGGATTTTACTTATGTGATCTCCGGAGACTCCTTGTCCCACGTGTGTAAAGGTGACAGTGTGTGCACCGTGTGGGTCTCTTAGGCTATTTTTCACAGAATACTTATTCACTGTTATGAAGAGCATAGTGAAGTGCTTATTTATATCTCTTTATGATTGCAATGTGTTTTGTATCACAATTCATCTATGTGCTACTCTAGTGATGTTATTAAAGTAGTTTATTCCTCCTGCACGGTGTAATGGTGACAGTGTGTGCATCGTGTTAGTACTTGGCGTAGGCTATGATTGTGATCTCTTGTAGATTATGAAGTTAACTATTACTATGATGGTATTGATGTGATCTATGCCTCCTTTCATAGCGTGAAGGTGACAGTGTGCATGCTATGTTAGTACTTGGTTTGGTTGTGTTGATCTGTCATGCACTCTAAGGTTATTTAAATATGAACATCGAATATTGTGGAGCTTGTTAACTCCGGCATTGAGGGTTCGTGTAATCCTACACAGTTAGTGGTGTTCATCATCCAACAAGAGAGTGTAGAGTCTAGCATCTATTTATTTATTCTGTTATGTGATCAATGTTGAGAGTGTCCACTAGTGAAAGTATGATCCCTAGGCCTTGTTCCTAAATACTGCTATCGCTGCTTGTTTACTGTTTTACTGCGTTTCTACTGCCTGCAATATTACCACCATCAACTACACGCTAGCAAGCACTTTTCTGGTGCCGTTGCTACTGCTCATATTTATTCATACCACCTGTATTTCACTATCTCTTCATCGAACTAGTGCACCTATTAGGTGTGTTGGGGACACAAGAGACTTCTTGCTTTGTGGTTGCAGGGTTGCATGAGAGGGATATCTTTGACCTCTTCCTCCCTGAGATCGATAAACCTTGGGTGATCCACTTAAGGGAAACTTGCTGCTGTTCTACAAACCTCTGCTCTTGGAGGCCCAACACTGTCTACAAGAATAGAAGCTCCCGTAGACATCAAGCACTTTTCTGGCGCCGTTGCCGGGGAGGAAAGGTAAAAGACACTCATACTCCGGTTCAGTGTATGATTTTCTGGCGCCATTGTGTTTGTGCTCGAAGCTATTTCCTTTAGATCCTGCAATTGCATCTTTTTGTTTCTTGTTTTACACTAGTTAGGCATAATGGAATATAACTATGAGCTTCTTAATTTATTTCCTAAGCTAAGACATGAATTGTGTGATGCGAAAATTAAAGAACCTATGGAACCTCATTTGCATGCTAGTAGCAATATTATTGGTATGAACGCAATCACTGCTAATGCTATGAATAAGTCTAAGCTTGGGGAAGCTAGTTTCTGTGATCTTTTTGGCTTCCCATCTTTAGGGGAGAAAATTTGTTCTGATAATGCTTTATCTCCCATATGCGATAACTCTAATAATGCTTGTGATACTTTAAATCCGCCAACTGCAAGTACTGCTTTCAAGATACCCATGAAAATTATTGAACGTGTTATTGATAACCGCTATAAAGGGGATGGAACTGTCCATCCTGGAGATCATTTACTGTTTTTGCATGAATTATGCGGGTTATTCAAGTGTGCAGGTATCTCTATGGATGAAGTGAGGAAGAAGCTATTCTCTGTTTCGCTGTCTGGTAAAGCGGCACATTGGTATAAATTGTTGGAGAATAGTCATTCTCTTGGTTGGGAGGAAATTGCATCTCTCTTTTATTCTAAATTTTATCCTCCTCATGAAGTGCATATTGATAGGAATTATATTTATAATTTTATCCTCGTGATGGAGAGAGTATTTCTCAAGCGTGGGGGAGATTGAAATCACTAATGCTAAAATGTCCCATTCATGAGCTCCCCCGTAATGTTATTGTTAACAATTTTTATGCGAGACTTTCAGGACAACACAAGGACTATCTGGATGCCTGTTCGGAGGGATCTTTCACAAGCAAGGAGGTTGAAGCTAGGTGGGATCTTTTTGATCGGATTGAGGACAACGCTGAAGGATGGGAGAACGATAAAGGTAAAGAGTCAGGTATAAATTATGATTATGGATACCGATAAATTTCGAAATATGAGTGCTACTTATGGTCTTGACTCTCAAGTTGCTGCAAATCTTTATAAAGCCTTTGCGTCTCATTTTGAATTGCCTAAGAAGAATTTTGATAAGTATCATGAACCTTTTAAACAGGCTTGCATGAAGAATGAAATTGTTGTTAATGATTGCAATAAGCATGCTCAAACTCCTAAGAATGCTATTTCCTATAAGCATGTTAATTTTTGTGGAATGCATAGACCTCGTGGAATTAATCAAATTAAAGATGAATATTGTATCCATCATAGTAATGAAAAAACTAGAAAGTGGTTTAGGGCTCTAGATGATCTTGGTAAAAAAGTTTGTGCCATCTATCCTTTTATTTGTGAAGTTTGCCATGAAGTGGGTTGATACGTCTCCGACGTATCGATAATTTCTTGTGTTCCATGCCACATTATTGATGATATATACATGTTTTATGCACACTTTATGTCATATTCGTGCATTTTCTGGAACTAACCTATTAACAAGATGCCGAAGTGCCAGTTGCTGTTTTCTGCTGTTTTTGGTTTCAGAAATCCTAGTAACGAAATATTCTCGGAATTGGATGAAATCAACGCCCAGGGTCCTATTTTGCCACGAAGCTTCCAGAAGACCGAAGAGGAGACGAAGTGGGGCCACGAGGTGGCCACACCCTAGGGCGGCGCGGCCCACCCCTTGGCCGCGCGGCCCTGTGGTGTGGGCCCCTCGTACCGCCTCCTGACCTGCCCTTCCGCCTACTTAAAGCCTCCGTTGCGAAACCCCCAGTACCGAGAGGCACGATACGGAAAACCTTCCAGAGCCGCCGCCGCCGCCGATCCCATCTCGGGGGATCCAGGAGATCGCCTCCGGCACCCTGCCGGAGAGGGGAATCATCTCCCGGAGGACTCTACGCCGCCATGGTCGCCTCCGGAGTGATGAGTGAGTAGTCTACCCCTGGACTATGGGTCCATAGCAGTAGGTAGATGGTTGTCTTCTCCCCATTGTGCTATCATTGTCGGATCTTGTGAGCTGCCTAACATGATCAAGATCATCTATCTGTAATTCTATATGTTGCGTTTGTTGGGATCCGATGAATAGAGAATACTTGTTATGTTGATTATCAAAGTTATGTCTATGTGTTGTTTATGATCTTGCATGCTCTCCGTTACTAGTAGATGCTCTGGCCAAGTAGATGCTTGTAACTCCAAGAGGGAGTATTTATGCTCGATAGTGGGTTCATGTCTCCGTGAATCTGGGGAAGTGACAGAAATCTCTAAGATTATGGATGTGATGTTGCCACTAGGGATAAAACATTGGTGCTATGTTCAAGGATGTAGTCACTGATTACATTACGCGCAATACTTAATGCAATTGTCTGTTGTTAGCAACTTAATACTGGAGGGGGTCCGGATGATAACCTGAAGGTGGACTTTTTAGGCATAGATGCATGTTGGATAGCGGTCTATGTACTTTGTCGTAATGCCCAATTAAATCTCACTATACTCATCATAATATGTATGTGCATGGTCATGCCCTCTTTATTTGTCAATTGCCCAACTGTAATTTGTTCACCCAACATGCTGTTTATCTTATGGGAGAGACACCTCTAGTGAACTGTGGACCCCGGTCCAATTCTCTATCTTGAAATACAATCCCATCGTAATACTGTTCTACTGTTTTCTGCAAACAATCATCATCCACACTATACATCTAATCCTTTGTTACAGCAAGCCGGTGAGATTGACAACCTCACTGTTTCGTTGGGGCAAAGTACTTTGGTTGTGTTGTGCAGGTTCCACGTTGGCGCCGGAATCTCTGGTGTTGCGCCGCACTACATCCCGCCGCCATCAACCTTCAACGTGCTTCTTGACTCCTACTGGTTCGATTAAACCTTGGTTTCATGCGAGGGAAACTTGCCGCTGTGCGCATCACACCTTCCTCTTGGGGTTCCCAACGGACGTGTCAACCACACGCATCAAGCAAATTTCTGGCGCCGTTGCCGGGGAGATCAAGACACGCTGCAAGGGGAGTCTCCACTTCCCAATCTCTTTACTTTGTTTTTGTCTTGCTTAGTTTTATTTACTACTTTGTTTGCTGCACTATATCAAAATACAAAAAAATTAGTTGCTAGTTTTACTTTATTTGCTATCTTGTTTGCTATATTAAAAACAAAAAAAAATTAGTTACTCGCATTTACTTTATCTAGTTTGCTTTATTTACTACTGCTAAAATGAGTAATCCTGAAGTTGAAGTTCGTACGTTTAAGCAACGAGGGGGAGAATGTTTAAGAGATGCTTGGTATAGAATTATTGATGCCCATAATAGGTGCACTAAGAAACACTCCACCACTATCCTACTCAGGAATTTTTATGTTGGTATCTCTAGCTGGAATAGGTATGTTCTTGATAGTCTCGCGAAAGGTAACTTCCTAAGTACTCCTGCACTAGAAGCTAGTTGCATTATTGAGAGTCTATTTGGAATACCCCCTGTTGATGAAGTTAAAACTGAAATCTCTCTTGAAGATTTTATGAAAAAATTGGAAACCATAGAGAAAAATTTTCCAAGTATTGAAACTAAATTGGAAATGTTACTTGATAAAACTGATGAACTTGATAAATCCTTAGAAGGAATTGATGAAAGAATTAGTGTCCTAGGAACTTGTGTTGTCCATGATGATCAAACCAATAGGATTGACGAACTTGAAAAAGCTATGGGAACCTTGGGTTCAACATTTTCTTCTCTTAAATATAAGGAGAAAGCTTATGTGGGTAAGGAGCAAAAGTTTATGTATGTCTCTAAGGTGCCTAAACCAAAGAAGTATTATTATAGGCCTAAAATTGACAAAGCCCGTAGTACCACTACGGATGGGGGAGCTCATGATAACGATGCTCCATCTCTTGATAATACTTGATACACACTTTCTGCGCCTAGCTGAAAGGCGTTAAAGAAAAGCGCTTATGGGAGACAACCCATGTTTTTACTACAGTACTTTGTTTTTATTTTTGTGTCTTGGAAGTTGTTTACTACTGTAGCAACCTCTCCTTATCTTAGTTTAGTGTTTTATTGTGCCAAGTAAAGTCGTTGATAGAAAAGTACATACTAGATTTGGATTACTGCGCAGAAACAGATTTCTTTGCTGTCACGAATCTGGGAAAAATTCTCTGTAGGTAACTCAGAAAATTATGCCAATTTACATGAGTGATCCTCAGATATGTACGCAACTTTCATTCAATTTGAGAATTTTCATTTGAGCAAGTCTGGTGCCTCGATAAAATTCGTCAATACGAACTGTTCTGTTTTGACAGATTCTGCCTTTTATTTCGCATTGCCTCTTTTGCTATGTTGGATGAATTTCTTTGATCCATTAATGTCCAGTAGCTTTGTGCAATGTCCAGAAGTGTTAAGAATGATTGTGTCACCTCTGAACATGTTAATTTTTATTGTCCACTAACCCTCTAATGAGTTGTTCTAAGTTTGGTGTGGAGGAAGTTTTCAAGGATCAAGAGAGGAGTATGATGCAATATGATCAAGGAGAGTGAAAGCTCTAAGCTTGGGGATGCCCCGGTGGTTCACCCCTGCATATTCTAAGAAGACTCAAGCGTCTAAGCTTGGGGATGCCCAAGGCATCCCCTTCTTCATCGACAACATTATCAGGTTCCTCCCCTGAAACTATATTTTTATTCCATCACATCTTATGTGCTTTTCTTGGAGCGTCGGTTTGTTTTTGTTTTTGTTTTGTTTGAATAAAATGGATCCTAGCATTCACTTTATGGGAGAGAGACACGCTCTGCTGTAGCATATGGACAAGTATGTCCTTAGGCTCTACTCATAGTATTCATGGCGAAGTTTCTTCTTCGTTAAATTGTTATATGGTTGGAATTGGAAAATGATACATGTAGTAATTGCTAAAATGTCTTGGATAATGTGATACTTGGCAATTTTTGTGCTCATGTTTAAGCTCTTGCATCATATACTTTGCACCCATTAATGAAGAAATACATAGAGCATGCTAAAATTTGGTTTGCATATTTGGTCTCTCTAAGGTCTAGATAATTTCTAGTATTGAGTTTGAACAACAAGGAAGACGGTGTAGATTCTTATAATGTTTACAATATGTCTTTTTGTGAGTTTTGCTGCACCGGTTCATCCTTGTGTTTGTTTCAAATAACCTTGCTAGCCTAAACCTTGTATCGAGAGGGAATACTTCTCATGCATCCAAAATCCTTGAGCCAACCACTATGCCATTTGTGTCCACCATACCTACCTACTACATGGTATTTCTCCGCCATTCCAAAGTAAATTGCTTGAGTGCTACCTTTAAAATTCCATCATTCACCTTTGCAATATATAGCTCATGGGACAAATAGCTTAAAAACTATTGTGGTATTGAATATGTACTTATGCACTTTATCTCTTATTAAGTTGCTTGTTGTGCGATAACCATGTTTCTGGGGACGCCATCAACTATTCTTTGTTGAATATCATGTGAGTTGCTATGCATGTTCGTCTTGTCTGAAGTAAGAGAGATCTACCACCTTATGGTTAAGCATGCATATTGTTAGAGAAGAACATTGGGCCGCTAACTAAAGCCATGATCCATGGTGGAAGTTTCAGTTTTGGACAATATCCTCAATCTCAAATGAGAAAATTAATTGTTGTCACATGCTTATGCATAAAAGAGGAGTCCATTATCTGTTGTCTATGTTGTCCCGGTATGGATGTCTAAGTTGAGAATAATCAATAGCGAGAAATCCGATGCGAGCTTTCTCCTTAGACTTTTGTACAGGCGGCATGGAGGTACCCCATTGTGACACTTGGTTAAAACATGTGTATTGCGATGATCCGGTAGTCCAAGCTAATTAGGACAAGGTGCGGGCACTATTAGTATACTATGCATGAGGCTTGCAACTTGTAAGATATAATTTACATGATACATATGCTTTATTACTACCGTTGACAAAATTGTTTCATGTTTTCAAAATCAAAGCTCTAGCACAAATATAGCAATCGATGCTTTTCCTCTATGGAGGACCATTCTTTTACTTTCATTGTTGAGTCAGTTCACCTATTTCTCTCCACCTCAAGAAGCAAACACTTGTGTGAACTGTGCATTGATTCCTACATACTTGCATATTGCACTTATTATATTACTCTATGTTGACAATATCCATGAGATATACATGTTACAAGTTGAAAGCAACCGCTGAAACTTAATCTTCCTTTGTGTTGCTTCAATACCTTTACTTTGATTTATTGCTTTATGAGTTAACTCTTATGCAAGACTTATTGATGCTTGTCTTGAAGTACTATTCATGAAAAGTCTTTGCTATATGATTCACTTGTTTACTCATGTCATATACATTGTTTTGATCGCTGCATTCACTACATATGCTTTACAAATAGTATGATCAAGGTTATGATGGCATGTCACTCAAGAAATTATATTTGTTATCGTTTTACCGCCGGGACGAGCAGAACTAAGCTTGGGGATGCTGATACGTCTCCGACGTATCGATAATTTCTTGTGTTCCATGCCACATTATTGATGATATCTACATGTTTTATGCACACTTTATGTCATATTCGTGCATTTTCTGGAACTAACCTATTAACAAGATGCCGAAGTGCCAGTTGCTGTTTTCTGCTGTTTTTGGTTTCAGAAATCCTAGTAACGAAATATTCTCGGAATTGGACGAAATCAACGCCCAGGGTCCTATTTTGCCACGAAGCTTCCAGAAGACCGAAGAGGAGACGAAGTGGGGCCACGAGGTGGCCACACCATAGGGCGGCGCGGCCTGGCCCTTGGCCGCGCCGACCTGTAGTGTGGGGCCCTCGTGTGGCCCCCTGACCTGCCCTTCCGCCTACTTAAAGCCTCCGTCGCGAAACCCCCAGTACCGAGAGCCACGATACGGAAAACCTTCCAGAGACGCCGCCGCCAATCCCATCTCGGGGGATTCAGGAGATCGCCTCCGGCACCCTGCCGGAGAGGGGATTCATCTCCCAGAGGACTCTACACCGCCATGGTCGCCTCCGGAGTGATGTGTGAGTAGTCTACCCCTGGACTATGGGTCCATAGCAGTAGCTAGATGGTTGTCTTCTCCCCATTGTGCTTAATTGTCGGGTCTTGTGAGCTGCCTAACATGATCAAGATCATCTATCTGTAATTCTATATGTTGCGTTTGTTGGGATCCGATGAATAGAGAATACTTGTTATGTTGATTATCAAAGTTATGTCTATGTATTGTTTATGATCTTGAATGCTCTCCGTTACTAGTAGATGCTCTGGCCAAGTAGATGCTTGTAACTCCAAGAGGGAGTATTTATGCTCGATAGTGGGTTCATGTCTCCGTGAATCTGGGGAAGTGACAGAAATCTCTAAGATTATGGATGTGCTGTTGCCACTAGGGATAAAACATTGGTGCTATGTTCAAGGATGTAGTCACTGATTACATTACGCGCAATACTTAATGCAATTGTCTGTTGTTAGCAACTTAATACTGGAGGGGGTTCGGATGATAACCTGAAGGTGGACTTTTTAGGCATAGATGCATGCTGGATAGCGGTCTATGTACTTTGTCGTAATGCCCAATTAAATCTCACTATACTCATCATAATATGTATGTGCATGGTCATGCCCTCTTTATTTGTCAATTGCCCAACTGTAATTTGTTCACCCAACATGCTGTTTATCTTATGGGAGAGACACCTCTAGTGAACTGTGGACCCCGGTCCAATTCTCTATACTGAAATACAATCTACTGCAATACTGTTCTACTGTTTTCTGCAAACAATCATCATCCACACTATACATCTAATCCTTTGTTACAGCAAGCCGGTGAGATTGACAACCTCACTGTTTCGTTGGGGCAAAGTACTTTGGTTGTGTTGTGCAGGTTCCACGTTGGCGCCGGAATCTCTGGTGTTGCGCCGCACTACATCCCGCCGCCATCAACCTTCAAAGTGCTTCTTGACTCCTACTGGTTCGATTAAACCTTGGTTTCTTACTGAGGGAAACTTGCCGCTGTGCGCATCACACCTTCCTCTTGGGGTTCCCAACGGACGTGTCAACCACACGCATCATGGGTCATTTTAATTTTCAATGCTCCTCCAATGATAATTTGAACCCAATGAGTGCTGCAAATTTGTATTGTGATGATGAAATTACTCCTAATCAGCATGATGAACTTACTTTATTTTTGGGGTGTGAAGAACTGTCGAGAAAAATCTCTTTGTTACATATGAGTGATCTTGATATTGATGATGTCCTGCATGGGTGTTTTTCTTATTGCATTGATAATAGCCATACAAATACTTACATACAAAATATTTTAGAAGATGACACCTTGCCAAAATACGATAGGACCGCTGTGTGTTTTCAACTAATTAATGAAAAGGAGGGATCCTCCCAAGTTTCTTCTATTGTTTCTGAAAGTAAATCAGGTTATGCGGATAAGCCACCCTTCAAGCCTCTTCCTCCTAAAGAAGGGAACGAGGAGAAGGAAGAGAAGAAGAAGAAGGCAACGAAGAAGAAGAAGAAGAAGAAGAAGAAGAAGGAGAATAAAAAGAAAGAGGTAACAGCATATCCCCGCGTGAATGAGATAACGCTAGGTAACCGTAAGTATGTTTCTCCTAATGATTATTATGATAATGAATCTGAATACGATGATCTTCCTATGCTCTCTACATACACTAGTGATCATGATTTGAATGAGCACACTACTTTTGATATTGCAAATCTCTGGGAAACTAATTCTGAAAATGATAATGATAATAATTGCCATAGTGTCAGTGCTATCCATGCTTCCTCCCATAATGATATAGAAAGCTCTAAGCTTGGGGAAGAGGTGTTTGAAAATCCTTTTGCTACTGGTCATTATGTTCTTGATACATCTCCTTCTAATAACAATGATGGTATGGTCATGGATAAACCGACTGTGAAAGATAACTATTCTATTTCTTATGATGACACTGTGCCTCCGATCTTTGATGATTATTATAAAGAATGCTATGATATAGGTTATAACTATCCTTATGGAACTTGTCATAGTCATGATTGGATTACCAAAAACAATTCTTTTAATATGCAACTTGTTTACCATGTTCAAATTCTTGATAATAATCTTGCTCCAATTATTATTAATGAGAATAACTCTTCTTATGCCAAAATTAATGATACTTCTATGCATATGAACCATGATAAGAATGTTTTAAGTAATGGGTATATTGTGGATTTCATCAATGATGCTACTGAAAGTTATTATGAGAGAGGGAAATATGGTTATATGCATCTTAATAATATTAAGTTTCCCCTCTTTATGTTGAGAATCTTGAAGCTACACTTGTTTTATCTTTCTATGCTTGTTGCATTATGCTTCTTGAACTTGTTTATTTACAAGATTCCTTTTCATAGGAAGCATGTTAGACTTAAATGTGTTTTTAATTTGCCTCTTGATGCTCTCTTTTGCTTCAAATACTATTTCTTGCGAGTGCATCATTAAAACTGCTGAGCCCATCTTAATGGCTAAAAAGAAAGAACTTCTTGGGAGATAACCCATGTGTTTATTTTGCTACAGTACTTTGTTTTATATTTGTGTCTTGGAAGTTGTTTACTACTGTAGCAACCTCTCCTTATCTTAGTTTTGTGTTTTGTTGTGTCAACTAAAGTCTTTGATAGCAAGGTTGATACTAGATTTGGATTACTGCGCAGAAACAGATTTCTGTCGATCACGAATCTGGGCAAAATTCTCTGTAGGTAACTCAGAAAATTATGCCAATTTACGTGAGTGATCCTCAGATATGTACACAACTTTCATTCAATTTGAGCATTTTCATTTGAGCAAGTCTGGTGCCTCAATAAAATTCGTCTTTACGGACTATTCTGTTTTGACAGATTCTGCCTTTTATTTCGCATTTTTTCTTTTGCTATGTGGGATGGATTTCTTTGTTCCATTGACTTCCAGTAGCTTTGAGAAATGTCCAGAAGTGTTAAGAATGATTGTGTCACCTCTGAACATGTGAATTTTTGATTATGCACTAACCCTCTAATGAGTTTGTTTCGAGTTTGGTGTGGAGGAAGTTTTTAAGGGTCAAGAGAGGAGGATGATACAATGTGATCAAGAAGAGTGAAAGCTCTAAGCTTGGGGATGCCCCGGTGGTTCATCCCTGCATATTTCAAGAAGACTCAAGCATCTAAGCTTGGGGATGTGTAACATCCCAAAAATTTCAAAATAAAACAAATGAATTTCCCTAGTTCAAAATTTTGGAACCAACAAAAACTTTTATTAAATTGAGTGTGATACATAGTGATCTTGCTTAATTCTTGTGCTATTGCCATGTTTGCTTGTTATAGTAGTTTGAAATAATCTTAAACCCAAAACCTCACCCCTCTTTTCACCATCCTAGCTAAAATAAAATAAAAGGAAATAAAATAAGAAAAAGGTATATGTGCCTATGACTATTTTTATAAATCTTTACCCTACACCAACAACAAGCCCCCTGCCCAGAATTATCGCCCCAACTACACCAACAACAACGGAGGACCCCCGAAGCCCGGAGGCAACAACAACAACAACAACAGCCACAACAACAACAACCACCCCAACAACAGCAACAACAATGGAAACAACAACAACACCAATACTGCCCCAAGGACTGGAAGCAATGCTACCCCCGTCATTCCCAAAGACAAGTCCACCGTCAACTGCTACGAATGTGGAGTTGTGGGTCACTTCTCCAATGAGTGCCCCAAAAAGCTTGCCAGGAATGCCGCCAATACCGCAGCACCTGCTCAGCAATAGCGTCGCTTCGCAGGTAGAAGGAACCAGAACAACAACAACGGTCGCCTCTACCACATGACTGCCACTGAAGCTCAGGAAGCACCCCAGACCATGCCAAGTATGTCTTCCTGATAATCAGAATGCTCAATCTCTCGTAGGAACCTAACTTTTCTTAAAATCTCGGGACGAGATTTGTTTAAGGGGGAAGGGTTTGTAACATCCCAAAAATTTCAAAATAAAACAAATGAATTTCCCTAGTTCAAAATTTTGGAACCAACAAAAACTTTTATTAAATTGAGTGTGATACATAGTGATCTTGCTTAATTCTTGTGCTATTGCCATGTTTGCTTGTTATAGTAGTTTGAAATAATCTTAAACCCAAAACCTCACCCCTCTTTTCACCATCCTAGCTAAAATAAAATAAAAGGAAATAAAATAAAATAAGAAAAAGGTATATGTGCCTATGGCTATTTTTATAAATCTTTACCCTAAGCTTTTCTACTTTGCTTAGAGGTTTGGAAAACCTTCATACACCTTACCTAGTATTTATCAAACCAAATCCAAGTGGTTTCCAAAGAAAATAAAAAGAAACTAAAAATGCCATAGAGGCATATGAGAGGAAAATAGCAAATATGGAAAAATAAGAATCTTGACCCTAAGACATGTTGTGAATGGTGGGATCACTCCTATATACCATTTCAACACTCAACAACACCATTTGGGTCAAGTCAAGTCAAATTAAAACTCAAATGCAACATATGCATAGAGGCATATGTGACACATAGCCATAATACCCAATTCTTGCCCTATGACTCTAAACTTTGACCACTTGATGTGAAACCATCTCTCAACCTAATATAACACTAAATTGACCCTAACCCATGTCCAAGTGAAGCAAGATGAACAATTTACAAGTTTAATGAAATATGACACATCACCTCTTATGTGTTATGGCCATTTTTGCAAATCTTTGATCAAGACCATTTGAATTGGTTTAAATGGTTGGGAAATGTTTCTAAACTAATAAGAATCACATTAGAGTCAAGAAAAGTCAAATCAAATGAAGAGAAATCAAATTGTGAGATAATCCCAATTTCACTCACATACACATAAGACCACTTTTGCAAATCTTCATCAAAGGCCACCATTGCTTGATCTAATGCTTGTAGAATACTTATATATGATAAACAAACACAATTGCATCAAAGAAACCCAAATCAAAGCAAAGAAGAATTCAAATGCAACTTATATATGATAATGGTCATATTGCCATTTTATAAAATGTTCACTACTTTACCCCCCTGGCTTTGACTTTTCTCCAACCAAACTTGGTCAACCAAAGACATGTCATCCAAGACCAGGTCAAGGTGAGTAACTTTCATGTTGACCACCATGGCTAGAGTTGACTAGGTTGACCAGTATGAATGTGACAATTAGTGTATGTGAAGCAAAGTGAAGATCAACCTCAAATTGAAACTTTGCAAAACCTCTCCAAATTTCAAACCAATGCCACACATTGTTGCCCAACATCATTTAGAACACAACCATGCAGCCATTTGTCCAAAATTACACACAAGGGAGGTCATTGCTTTGGAGATGAGAAGTACACATAAAGTGAAAAAGGGGTACAATTCACTTTAATCATCACTTTCTCACTTTTTCTCTCTCCCTCTCTTTCCATCCTTGATAGTACACCATGGTACTCTGAAAGCACCTCAATGAGTGACTCCACCTTAGCCATGATCATCACCTTGCTCATGCATGCCACTTCTATGCATGTGTCACACATACCTTTTAACTTTAATCAAATGGCACACCCCTAGCCCTCTCCAACCTGGTGCACTATGTCACATAGACTCATCACACCTCAACCAAGCTTGCGGCACTCATAGACCAAGAAAATGATGCAAAGAGGACCATGCCAAGCCCATGCCATTGATGTAGACCTCACCATGCCAACCCTTGTCCTCCTCCATCTCTAGTCACCCTCACCTTGTCAAATAAGCTTCACTCACCTCACTGACCCCCACCATGCCAAGGTTGACCTCAGGAGAAGCATAGCATAGCCCATGTCACACCATGCCCCTCACATGCTCACCACCATGCACCCCCATGCCCTGGCCCTTTTCCCTCCCTCTAATCATGTCACCTACAGTCCCCTGGACCCTAGACACCTGCCAGACATGGTCCTGGGTGGAGGAGAGCAAGGACTCGACCACCATGCTCATGCCATTGTCCATGATCACCCTCCCGTGGACACCATCACCTCTCTGCGTGCACACTGCAAACCAATGCTTCCTACTGCGCCACTAGCTTCCTCTCTCCCCCACGCACCTCCTAGACATGACCGTTCGGCCCAGAACACCCTGTAGCCACGCGCCCGGCGACATGGCCATCATGCCGGCCATGCCCCGCCCCTCTTCCCTGGACACTATATAAACCCCGCCCCTCGCCCTGGATAGCACCACACCATCTCACAGCATCCCCTTCCTCCTCCTAGCACCTCCCTCTCGCCCTCCTCGCAGCTCACCGGTGTCAACAAGCTCACCGGCGGCATCCCTCAAAACCGCCCAGAATTTCATCACCATAGCCCCCAACACCGACAGAAAAGTTGTAGCCCTTGGAAATAGCTTTCCAACGCACCTAACCACGCCTCAATCCGAGCTCCGAGGTGAGAGAAATCGCCCCCGCAAGCCTGCAGTGTTGGGAGGAAGACGAAGGCCCAGCACCGTCGGATCGTCATCCGACGATCTGCGCGCCCCGCGCGTGGGCGACGTGCATGCGCCATGCACGCACGGCCCGGGCAGCAGCTGGGCCGGCCCAACTTCTTCCCGCCCCCGTTTGAATTCAAATTTTGTTTAATTCTTTTTCATTTAAATTGCTATCAGATGCTTTGCTAGAAATCAAATATCTCCAAATCTACTTGGCCATTTTTAGTGATTTTCATATGGTTGGAAAGCCTGTGAAATTATCTATCCAATGCCACTGGATTCAAACCAATAGCTGTTGTAGAATTAAAGTAGCAAAATAAACAAGACATAGACTTTTCTGACTTAGAATAATTATTAAAAATCAACCCTTTTGAATTTTGAGGTGATTCCACCTCTCATAATTCACATTTCACAAACTATAATTGTTTATGTAAAAATATGATATGGGTTCTGTACATGATCATGGGCTAGAAGCAAATATTGGCTATGTAGTCAATACTAGCCCATTTAAACTATATCCAAATTTTAGAATTTAAATCTATGAGGTGTAGCACCTCATTTAAATCATTTCTCAAGTGATATGAAGTAATGTGTTGACCTTTAATTGCTTAGGCTCATACTTGCTCACTTGTAGAATTTAAATCAAATTAATATTTAAAATTGCCATGGTTATTTAAATCACATGAGATGATGAATCTCATTTAAATCACTTTTCTCAAATACTAAGTGTGAAGTGTTGACCTTGGTCAACATGGGAGCACCCCTGGTTATTTGAGAAGATTAAATCTTAAGAAGATTCAATGAGAGGAAATTATTTCTCCAAACCAAAGAGAAACCCTAATTTCAACTTTCAATGAGAGGAAATTATTTCTCCAAACCAAAGAGAAACCCTAATTTCAACTTTCAATGAGAGAAAATTATTTTCCTTATGTTAAATAAAGAAACCCTAGCATAATTTGAGAATAAATGTTAAGTAGTGATGCTAGATCCTTTGTGTGAGCCAATAAGGCTAATTAAGACTACTTAAGTGTTGTTTGATGATTGTATCCTCGTATTCGTTTATAGACGCTAGTACCGGGGACTATCAAGAGGAAGAGGTCTTCTACCAAGAGGAAGAGCAAGAAAACTTTGATCACATCACCAATCAAGGCAAGCTATTACCAATGCAAGCTAGACTAATGCAAACTATTTTGGTTGCAAGTTTATATTCTTGCCAAGTGCAAAGCTCTACAAGAGCAAGGCACCATTACATTTTACTTTATGAACCTATCCCAAGTTTTTACTTTACAAGCTTTACTTGATTTTATTTATCAAAGTTACTTTTTGAATTATGATTCACTTGGTTGAATTATAGAGTAGTACAAGAGAATCACACTTAGCCTAGCAAGCTCCAAGATACTTAGCACCCCTCATAACTAGTGGCTAGTGCTCAATATTAAAAGTGACTACTCTAGTTGGGAACTTGTGAATTGAAATGACTTTGAAAACCTTGGAATGATGAGTCATTCTATTGAGAGATTTTGAAGGTGAATATGACTGGTGAATGACTTGGTGAATTTAACAAAAACTGATGGTTGGGTTCGGATGCGATACCATTCCAATTTTACAAGTACCCCCACAATACCTGAATCTGGGTAAGGCTTAGCTGGAAACTTATGTATTTTAGTATGGGTTCCCTCTAAACAAGCGTCATAGGGGTTATGCCGAGGCTGCCTCCGTACTGGTGAAGTGATGTGAAGTGACGTGAAATGAGGTGAATGTCCGGCCCAAGCCCTGTGCAGTTCCCAGGCTGACCGCGTGTCTTCACTGGGAGGCCAAGCTCATGGGGAGAGGTGCCTATACTAGAGTATGTAAATGAAAGGTTAGGATTGGTAGTTCGCGTACTGCGTACGATAAATCAGGGCCGATTACCTGACGAACTATTGCAATTGTTGTGGCACAAGTGTACAACCTCTGCAGAGTTAAACCTATTCGAATAGCCGCGTCCTCGGTTATGGACAGTTGGAAAGGCCATACTGTTCCGTCATCAGAACTTTTCTAAAAATATGAATGGTGACTTGTGATTTGAATTAAAAGGTGACTTTGACTTTGAATCACAACTGAGTTGTGGGAATGACACTAATGTTCCCACTTGAGTTAGTTAAGCAAATGAAGAGGCTTTGATTATTAAAGTGTTTATGAAATAAAACTGGCTTTATGCAAATGAAACTAGAGCTTAGAACCCCCTTATTATAGTTGATAGTATTTTACCTTAGTATTAGTTTGCGAGTACTTTGAAGTACTCACGGCTGTGTCCCTGGCTATTCAAATGGCCAGACTATGAAGATGAGTACGAGAACCCGGAAGAAGGACATCAGGACGTCTACGACAACTAGGATCACTCCTGACGTCAATAGTTGCCTGTGGAATAGATGGACTACTACTACGCTACTTTCGCTTCCGCTATGTGTTATGTAATGAATAAATAGAACTTCTATTATTGTAATGAGACTGGATCATGTGATCCTTTGTTTGTAAGACGATTATGGTATGTAATGAATGATGTGTTGTGATATCAATCTATTATGTCTCGCAAAAACAATATTCCTGGGATTGCGATGAATGGCATAATAGGCACCTGGACTTAAAAATCTGGGTGTTGACAGGATGCCCAAGGCATCCCCTTCTTCATCGACAAATTATCAGGTTCCTTCTCTTGAAACTATATTTTTATTCGGTCACATCTTTATGTACTTTACTTGGAGCGTCTGTGTGTTTTTGTTTTTGTTTTTGTTTGAATAAATTCTTGTGTGGGAGAGAGACACGCTCCGCTGGTTCATATGAACACATGTGTTCTTAGCTTTTAATTTTCATGGCGAAAGTTTCTTCTTCGTTAAATTGTTATATGGTTGGAATTGGAAAATGATACATGTAGTAATTGCTATAATGTCTTGGATAATGTGATACTTAGCAATTGTTGTGCTCATGTTTAAGCTCTTGCATCATATACTTTGCACCTATTAATGAAGAAATACATAGAGCTTGCTAAAATTTGGTTTGCATAATTGGTCTCTCTAAAGTCTAGATAATTTCTGGTATCGAGTTTGAACAACAAGGAAGACGGTGTAGAGTCTTATAATGTTTACAATATGTGTTTTATGTCAGTTTTGCTGCACCGGTTCATCCTTGTGTTTGTATCAAATAAACCTTGCTAGCCTAAACCTTGTATCGAGAGGGAATACTTCTCATGCATCCAAATACTTGAGCCAACCACTATGCCATTTGTGTCCACCATATCTACCTACTACATGGTATTTTTCCGCCATTCCAAAGTAAATTGCTTGAGTGCTACCTTTAAACAATTCAAAATCTATCACCTCTGATTTGTGTCAATGTTTTATAGCTCATGAGGAAGTATGTGGTGTTTATCTTTCAATCTTGTTGGGCAACTTTCACCAATGGACTAGTGGCTTCATCCGCTTATCCAATAATTCTGCAAAAAGAGCTGGCAATGGGATTCCCAGTCCCAAATTAATTAATAAAAATAGACACTCCTCCATGGTATGTGATTGTTGGACGGCACCCGAAGGATTCGGTTAGCCATGGCTTGAGAAAGCAAAGGTGGGGAGGAGTGTCATCATAATAAAACTAAAATAAAAAGGCACTCCTTCATGGTATGAGATTGTTGGCAGGCACCCGAAGGATTCGGTTAGCCATGGTTTGTGAAAGAAAGGTTGGAAGGAGTGCCACACAAAAATAAAATAAAATGGGAGCCGCTCTTTGAAGGTTTGTTTGGCAAGGGGGGTTAGAGTACCCACTACCATTCGTTGACAACAACAAACACCTCTCAAAACTTTACTTTTATGCTCTCTTTATGTTTTCAAAATCAAAGCTCTAGCACAAATATAGCAATCGATGCTTTCCTCTTTGAAGGACCATTCTTTTACTTTTATGTTGAGTCAGTTCACCTATATCTCTCCATCTCAAGAAGCAAACACTTGTGTGAACTGTGCATTGATTCCTACATACTTGCATATTGCACTTGTTATATTACTCTACATTGACAATATCCATGAGATATACATGTTACAAGTTGAAAGCAACCGCTGAAACTTAATCTTCCTTTGTGTTGGTTCAATACCTTTACTTTGAATTATTGCTTTATGAGTTAACTCTTATGCAAGACTTATTGATGCTTGTCTTGAAAGTACTATTCATGAAAAGTCTTTGCTATATGATTCATTTGTTTACTCATGTCATTTACCATTGTTTTGATCGCTGCATTCATTACATATGCTTACAATAGTATGATCAAGATTATGATGGCATGTCACTCCAGAAATTATCTTTGTTATCGTTTACCTGCTCGGGACGAGCAGAAACTAAGCTTGGGGATGCTGATACGTCTTCGACGTATCGATAATTTCTTATGTTCCATGCCACATTATTGATGATATCTACATGTTTTATGCACACTTTATGTCATATTTATGCGTTTTCCGGAACTAACCTATTGACGAGATGCCGAAGTGCCAGTTCCTGTTTTCTGCTGTTTTTGGTTTCAGAAATCCTAGTAAGGAAATATTCTCGGAATCGGACGAAATCAACGCCCAGCATCCTATTTTTCCACGAAGCTTCCAGAACACCCGAGAGTCGCCAGAGGGGGGGCCACATGGGCCCAGGAGGGTGGCCGGCGCGGCCCAGGCCCTGGCCGCGCCGCCATACCCCCTCACCGCCTCTTCGACCCTCCGACTCCGCCTCTTCGCCTATATAAAGGTCCCAGACCTAAAACCTCGAGACGAAAAAAGCCACGGTACGAGAAACCATCCAGAGCTGCCGCCATCGCGAAGCCAAGATCTGGGGGACATGAGTCTCTGTTCCGGCACACCGCCGGGACGGGGAAGTGCCCCCGGAAGGCTTCTCCATCATCACCACCGCCATCTTCATCAACGCTGTTGTCTCCCATGAGGAGGGATTAGTTCTCCATCGAGGCTCGAGGCTGTACCGGTAGCTATGTGGTTCATCTCTCTTCATATGTACTTCAATACAATAATCTCATGAGCTGCCTTACATGATTGAGATTCATATGATGATGCTTGTAATCTAGATGTCATTATGCTAGTCAAGTGGATTTTACTTATGTGATCTACGGAGACTCCTTGTCCCACGTGTGTAAAGGTGACAGTGTGTGCACCGTGTGGGTCTCTTAGGCTATATTTCACAGAATACTTATTCACTGTTATGAAGAGCATAGTGAAGTGCTTATTTATATCTCTTTATGATTGCAATGTGTTTTGTATCACAATTCATCTATGTGCTACTCTAGTGATGTTATTAAAGTAGTTTATTCCTCCTGCACGGTGTAATGGTGACAGTGTGTGCATCGTGTTAGTACTTGGCGTAGGCTATGATTGTGATCTCTTGTAGATTATGAAGTTAACTATTACTATGATGGTATTGATGTGATCTATGCCTCCTTTCGTAGCGTGAAGGTGACAGTGTGCATGCTATGTTAGTACTTGGTTTGGTTGTGTTGATCTGTCATGCACTCTAAGGTTATTTAAATATGAACATCGAATATTGTGGAGCTTGTTAACTCCGGCATTGAGGGTTCGTGTAATCCTACACAGTTAGTGGTGTTCATCATCCAACAAGAGAGTGTAGAGTCTAGCATCTATTTATTTATTCTGTTATGTGATCAATGTTGAGAGTGTCCACTAGTGAAAGTATGATCCCTAGGCCTTGTTCCTAAATACTGCTATCGCTGCTTGTTTCTTGTTTCTGCGTTTCTATCGCTGCAATATTACCACCATCAACTACACGCTAGCAAGCACTTTTCTGGTGCCGTTGCTACTGCTCATATTTATTCATACCACTTGTATTTCACTATCTCTTCGCCGAACTAGTGCACCTATTAGGTGTGTTGGGGACACAAGAGACTTCTTGCTTTGTGGTTGCAGGGTTGCATGAGAGGGATATCTGTGACCTCTTCTTCCCTGAGATCGATAAACCTTGGGTGATCCACTTAAGGGAAACTTGCTGCTGTTCTACAAACCTCTGCTCTTGGAGGCCCAACACTGTCTACAAGAATAGAAGCTCCCGTAGACATCAACCCCCTATACTTGTGGGTCATCAAGACTATTTTCTGGCGCCGTTGCCGGGGAGTGAAGCGCTATTGGTAAGTGGAATTGGTAAGGGAAACTTTTACTGTTTGTGCTGATTTTATTTCTGCCTGCTGCTATAATTCATTATGGAGAGATCTTTGATACGCGTACAGCACGCGACCGTTGGGAACCCCAAGAGGAAGGTGTGATGCGTACAGCGGCAAGTTTTCCCTCAGTATGAAACCAAGGTTTAATCGAACTAGTAGGAGCCAAGAAGCACGTTGAAGGTTGATGGCGGCGAGATGTAGTGCGGCGCAACACCAGGGATTCCGGCGCCAACGTGGAACCTGCACAACACAAACCAAGTACTTTGCCCCAACGAAACAACAAGGTTGTCAATCTCACCGGCTTGCTGTAACAAAGGATTAGATGTATAGTGTGGAAGATGATTGTTTGCAGAAAACAGTAGAACAGTATTGCAGTAGATTGTATTTCAGTAAAGAGAATTGGACCGGGGTCCACAGTTCACTAGAGGTGTCTCTCCCATAAGATAAACAGCATGTTGGGTGAACGAATTACAGTTGGGCAATTGACAAATAAAGAGGGCATGACCATGCACATACATATTATGATGAGTATAGTGAGATTTAATTGGGCATTACGACAAAGTACATAGACCGCTATCCAGCATGCATCTATGCCTAAAAAGTCCACCTTCAGGTTATCATCCGAACCCCCTCCAGTATTAAGTTGCTAACAACAGACAATTGCATTAAGTATTGCGCGTAATGTAATCAGTAACTACATCCTCGAACATAGCACCAATGTTTTATCCCTAGTGGCAACAGCACATCCATAATCTTAGAGATTTCTGTCACTTCCCCAGATTCATGGAGACATGAACCCACTATCGAGCATAAATACCCCCTCTTGGAGTTAAGAGTAAAAACTTGGCCAGAGCCTCTACTAATAACGGAGAGCATGCAAGATCATAAACAACACATAGATATAAATTGATAATCAACATAACATGGTATTCTCTATTCATCGGATCCCAACAAACACAACATATAGAATTACAGATAGATGATCTTGATCATGTTCGGCAGCTCACAAGACCCGACAATTAAGCACAATGAGGAGAAGACAACCATCTAGCTACTGCTATGGACCCATAGTCCAGGGGTGAACTACTCACACATCACTCCGGAGGCGACCATGGCGGCGTAGAGTCCTCCGGGAGATGATTCCCCTCTCCGGCAGGGTGCCGGAGGCGATCTCCTGAATCCCCCGAGATGGGATTGGCGGCGGCGGCGTCTCTAAGGGTGCCGAAGGTTTTCCGTATCGTGGCTCTCGATACTGGGGGTTTCGCGACGAAGGCTTTAAGTAGGCGGAAGGGTAGGTCAGGGGGCGATGCGAGGGGCCCAGGAGACAGGGCGGCGCGGCCAAAGCCCAGGAGACAGGGCGGCGCGGCCAAGGCTTGGGCCGCGCCGCCTGCCCTCCTGGCCACCTCGTGGCCCCACTTCGTTGACTCTTCGGTCTTCTGGAAGCTTCGTGGCAAAGTAGGACCCTGGGCGTTGATTTCGTCCAATTCCGAGAATATTTCCTTACTAGGATTTCCGAAACCAAAAACAGCAGAAAACAGCAACTGGCACTTCGGCATCTTGTTAATAGGTTAGTTCCAGAAAATGCACGAATATGACATAAAGTGTGCATAAAACATGTAGATATCATCAATAATGTAGCATGGAACATAAGAAATTATCGATACGTCAGAGACGTATCAGCATCCCCAAGCTTAGTTCCTGCTCGTCCCGAGCAGGTAAACGATAAACAAAGATAATTTCTGGAGTGACATGCCATCATAACCTTGATCATACTATTGTAAAGCATATGTAATGAATGCAGCGATCAAAACAATGTAAATGACATGAGTAAACAAATGAATCATATAGCAAAGACTTTTCATGAATAGTACTTCAAGACAAGCATCAATAAGTCTTGCATAAGAGTTAACTCATAAAGGAATAATTCATAGTAGAGGTACTGAAGCAACACAAAGGAAGATGAAGTTTCAGCGGTTGCTTTCAACTTATAACATATATATCTCATGGATATTGTCAATGTAAAGTAATATAACAAGTGCAATATGCAAGTATGTAGGAATCAATGCACAGTTCACACAAGTGTTTGCTTCTTGAGGTGGAGAGAGATAGGTGAACTGACTCAACATAAAAGTAAAAAAAGAATGGTCCTTCAAAGAGGAAAGCATCGATTGCTATATTTGTGCTAGAGCTTTGATTTTGAAAACAAGAAACAATTTTGTCAACGGTAGTAATAAAGCATATGTGTTATGTAAATTATATCTTACAAGTTGCAAGACTCATGCATAGTATACTAATAGTGCCCGCACCTTGTCCTAATTAGCTTGGATTACCGGGATTATCGCAATGCACATGTTTTAACCAAGTGTCACAAAGGGGTACCTCTATGCCGCCTGTACAAAGGTCTAAGGAGAAAGCTCGCATTGGATTTCTCGCTATTGATTATTCTCAACTTAGACATCCATACCGGGACAACATAGACAACAGATAATGGACTCCTCTTTTATGCATAAGCATGTAGCAACAATTAATTTTCTCATATGAGATTGAGGATATATGTCCAAAACTGAAACTTCCACCATGGATCATGGCTTTAGTTAGCGGCCCAATGTTCTTCTCTAACAACATGCATGCTCTAACCATTAGGTGGTAAATCGCCCTTACTTCAGACAAGACGAACATGCATAGCAACTCACATGATATTCAACAAGGAGTAGTTGATGGCGTCCCCAGGAACATGGTTATCGCACAACAAGCAACTTAATAAGAGATAAAGTGCATAAGTACATATTCAATACCACAATAGTTTTTAGGCTATTTGTCCCATGAGCTATATATTGTAAAGGTAGAGGATAGAAATTTAAAGGTAGCACTCAAGCAATTTACTTTGGAATGGCGCGGAAATACCATGTAGTAGGTAGGTATGGTGGACACAAATGGCATAGTGGTTGGCTCAAGTATTTTGGTTGCACGAGAAGTATTCCCTCTCGATACAAGGTTTAGGCTAGCAAGGTTATTTGAAACAAACACAAGGATGAAGCGGTGCAGCAAAACTCACATAAAAGACATATTGTAAACATTATAAGACTCTACACCGTCTTCCTTGTTGTTCAAACTCAATACTAGAAATTATCTAGACCTTAGAGAGACCAAATATGCAAACCAAATTTTAGCATGCTCTATGTATTTCTTCATTAATAGGTGCAAAGTATATGATGCAAGAGCTTAAACATGAGCACAACAATTGCCAAGTATCACATTATCCAAGACATTTTAGCAAATTACTACATGTATCATTTTCCAATTCCAACCATACAACAATTTAACGAAGAAGAAACTTCGCCATGAATACTATGAGTAGAGCCTAAGGACATACTTGTCCATATGCTACAGCGGAGCGTGTCTCTCTCCCACACAAAGAATGCTAGGATCCATTTTATTCAAACAAAACAAAAACAAAAACAAACCGACGCTCCAAGCAAAGCACATAAGATGTGATGGAATAAAAATATAGTTTCAGGGGAGGAACCTGATAATGTTGTCGATGAAGAAGGGGATGCCTTGGGCATCCCCAAGCTTAGACGCTTGAGTCTTCTTGATATATGCAGGGGTGAACCACCGGGGCATCCCCAAGCTTAGAGCTTTCACTCTCCTTGATCATGTTGTATCATCTCCCTCTCTTGATCCTTGAAAACTTCCTCCACACCAAACTCAAAACAACTTATTAGAGAGTTAGTGCACAATCAAAATATACATGTTCAGAGGTGACATAATGATTCTTAACACTTCTGGACATTGCACAAAGCTACTGAAAGTCAATGGAATCGAAATATCCATCGAACATAACAAAACAGGCAATGCGAAATAAAAGGCAGAATCTGTCAAAACAGAACAGTTCGTATTGACGAATTTTATTGAGGCACCAGACTTGCTCAAATGAAAATGCTCAAATTGAATGAAAGTTGCGTACATATCTGAGGACCACTCACGTAAATTCGGATAATTTTCTGAGTTACCTACAAAGAATTTTGCCCAGATTCGTGACAGCAAAGAAATCTGTTTCTGCGCAGTAATCCAAATCTAGTATGAACCTTACTATCAACGACTTTACTTGGCACAACAAAACACTAAACTAAGATAAGGAGAGGTTGCTACAGTAGTAAACAACTTCCAAGACACAAAATAAAAACAAAGTACTGTAGTAAAAACATGGGTTGTCTCCCATAAGCGCTTTTCTTTAACGCCTTTCAGCTAGGCGCAGAAAGTGTGTATCAAGTATTATCAAGAGACGAAGTGTCAACATCATAATTTGTTCTAATAATAGAATCAAAAGGTAACTTCATTCTCATTCTAGGGAAGTGTTCCATACCTTTCTTGAGAGGAAATTGATATTTAATATTACCTTCCTTCATATCAATGATAGCACCAACAGTTCGAAGAAAAGGTCTTCCCAATATAATGGGACAAGATGCATTGCATTCAATATCCAAGACAACAAAATCAACGGGGACAAGGTTATTGTTAACGGTAATGCGAACATTATCAACTTTCCCCAAAGATTTCTTTGTAGAATGATCAGCAAGATTAACATCCAAATAACAATTTTTCAATGGTGGCAAGTTAAGCATATTATAGATTTTCTTAGGCATAACAGAAACACTTGCACCAAGATCACATAAGGCATTACAATCAAAGTCATTGACCTTCATCTTAATGATGGGCTCCCAACCATCCTCTAGCTTCCTAGGAATAGAAGTTTCGCGTTCTAGTTTCTCTTCTCTAGCTTTTATGAGAGCATTTGTAATATGTTTTGTGAAAGCCAAATTTATAGCACTAGCATTAGGACTCTTAGCAAGTTTTTGTAAGAACTTTATAACTTCAGAGATGTGGCAATCATCAAAATTTAAACCATTATAATCTAAAGCAATGGGATCATCATCCCCAATGTTGGAAAAAATTTCAGCAGTTTTATCACAGGCAGTTTCAGCAGTTTTAGCAGTTTCGCGCTTTGCATTTGAAGTGGAAACATTGCTAACACCAATTCTTTTATTATTAATAGTAGGAGGTGCAGCAACATGTGTAGCATTAGCATTACTAGTGGTGGTAATAGTCCAAACTTTAGCTATATTATCTTCTTTTTCATTTTCTTCTCTTTCCCACCTAGCACGCAATTCGGCCATCAATCTTATATTCTCATTAATTCTAACTTGGATGGCATTTGCTGTAGTACTAATTTTATTATCTATATCCTCAGGTTTAGCAGCCATTTTATTAATTAGAGAAGATTGTGACGCAGACATGTATGAGATTCGGTTTTCAGCATTCGCAAGTTTAGTTTGCAACCCAGAGATCTCCATATTCAAATTTTCAAGTTGATTTCCTATATTCTTCAACAAGGTAGATTGCTCATTCATAGTTTTAGTAAACAATTTATTTTGCTCATATTGTGATTGCATAAAGTTCTTGGTGGATCTTTCAATTTCTAACATCTTTTCCTCATTAGGTGAAGCGTATCTACCATAAGAGTTACCATTAGCAGGATATGGCCCAGAATTGTTATAATTGTTATTTTTAATGGAATTCACATCAACATATTCTTTTTGAGCAACCAATGACGCTAACGGAACATTATTAGGATCAACACTAGGCCTACCATTCACAAGCATAGACATAATAGCATCAATCTTATCACTCAAGGAAGAGGTTTCTTCGACAAATTTACCTTCTTACCTTGTGGAGCTCTTTCCGTGTGCCATTCAGAGTAGTTGATCATCATATTATCAAGAAGCTTTGTTGCTTCACCAAGAGTGATGGACATAAAGGTACCTCCAGCAACTGAATCCAATAGGTTCCGCGAAGAAAAATTCAGTCCTGCATAAAAGGTTTGGATGATCATCCAAGTAGTCAGTCCATGGGTTGGGCAATTTTTAACCAAAGATTTCATTCTTTCCCATGCTTGTGCAACATGCTCAGTATCCAATTGTTTAAAATTCATTATGCTACTCCTCAAAGATATAATTTTAGCAGGGGGATAATATCTACCAATAAAAGCATCCTTGCATTTAGTCCATGAATCAATACTATTCTTAGGCAGAGATAGCAACCAATCTTTAGCTCTTCCTCTTAATGAGAAAGGGAACAATTTTAATTTTATAATGTCACCATCTACATCTTTATATTTTTGCATTTCTCATAATTCAACAAAATTATTGAGATGGGCAGCAGCATCATCAGAACTAACACCAGAAAATTGCTCTCGCATAACAAGATTCAGTAAAGCAGGTTTAATTTCAAAGAATTCTGCTGTGGTAGCAGGTGGAGCAATAGGTGTGCATAAGAAATCATTATTATTTGTGGTTGTGAAGTCACACAACTTAGTATTTTCAGGAGTACCCATTTTAGCAGCAGTAAATAAAGCAAACTAGATAAAGTAAATGCAAGTAACTAATTTTTTTGTGTTTTTGATATAGAAAACAAGATAGTAAATAAAGTAAAACTAGCAACTAATTTTTTTTTGTATTTTGATATAATGCAGCAAACAAAGTAGTAAATAAAACTAAGCAAGACAAAAACAAAGTAAAGAGATTGGGATGTGGAGACTCCCCTTGCAGCGTGTCTTGATCTCCCCGGCAACGGCGCCAGAAAACAGTTGCTGGCGCAAAGTTGACGTGGGAGTTAGAGATCCCTGTGATGTAACTTTTCTTCAGTTCCCCGGCAACGGCGCCAGAAAACAGTCTTGATACGCGTACAGCACGCGACCGTTGGGAACCCCAAGAGGAAGGTGTGATGCGTACAGCGGCAAGTTTTCCCTCAGTATGAAACCAAGGTTTAATCGAACCAGCAGGAGCCAAGAAGCACGTTGAAGGTTGATGGCGGCGAGATGTAGTGCGGCGCAACACCAGGGATTCCGGCGCCAACGTGGAACCTGCATAACACAAACCAAGTACTTTGCCCCAACGAAACAGCGAGGTTGTCAATCTCACCGGCTTGCTGTAACAAAGGATTAGATGTATAGTGTGGAAGATGATTGTTTGCAGAAAACAGTAGAACAGTATTGCAGTAGATTGTATTTCAGTAAAGAGAATTAGACCGGGGTCCACAGTTCACTAGAGGTGTCTCTCCCATAAGATAAACAGCATGTTGGGTGAACAAATTACAGTTGGACAATTGACAAATAAAGAGGGCATGACCATGCACATACATATTATGATGAGTATAGTGAGATTTAATTGGGCATTACGACAAAGTACATAGACCGCTATCCAGCATGCATCTATGCCTAAAAAGTCCACCTTCAGGTTATCATCCGAACCCCCTCCAGTATTAAGTTGCTAACAACAGACAATTGCATTAAGTATTGCGCGTAATGTAATCAGTAACTACATCCTCGAACATAGCACCAATGTTTTATCCCTAGTGGCAACAGCACATCCATAATCTTAGAGATTTCTGTCACTTCCCCAGATTCATGGAGACATGAACCCACTATCGAGCATAAATACCCCCTCTTGGAGTTAAGAGTAAAAACTTGGCCAGAGCCTCTACTAATAACGGAGAGCATGCAAGATCATAAACAACACATAGATATAAATTGATAATCAACATAACATGGTATTCTCTATTCATCGGATCCCAACAAACACAACATATAGAATTACAGATAGATGATCTTGATCATGTTCGGCAGCTCACAAGACCCGACAATTAAGCACAATGAGGAGAAGACAACCATCTAGCTACTGCTATGGACCCATAGTCCAGGGGTGAACTACTCACACATCACTCCGGAGGCGAGCATGGCGGCGTAGAGTCCTCCGGGAGATGATTCCCCTCTCCGGCAGGGTGCCGGAGGCGATCTCCTGAATCCCCCGAGATGGGATTGGCGGCGGCGGCGTCTCTGGAAGGTTTTCCGTATCGTGGCTCTCGGTACTGGGGGTTTCGCGACGAAGGCTTTAAGTAGGCGGAAGGGTAGGTCAGGGGGCGACGCGAGGGGCCCAGGAGACAGGGCGGTGCGGCCAAGGCTTGGGCCGCGCCGCCTGCCCTCCTGGCCACCTCGTGGCCCCACTTCGTTGACTCTTCGGTCTTCTGGAAGCTTCGTGGCAAAATAGGACCCTGGGCGTTGATTTCGTCCAATTCCGAGAATATTTCCTTACTAGGATTTCTGAAACCAAAAACAGCAGAAAACAGCAACTGGCACTTCGGCATCTTGTTAATAGGTTAGTTCCAGAAAATGCACGAATATGACATAAAGTGTGCATAAAACATGTAGATATCATCAATAATGTAGCATGGAACATAAGAAATTATTGATACGTCAGAGACGTATCAATCTTCTCTTGAATTTTTATTTGGAAAATCTACTACTGCACAGGTAGTGGATGAGGAGCCAGGTGAGAAAGAGGTTCCATACAAAATACCTATGAAAATTATTGAACGTGTTGTGGATAACCGCTATGAAGGGGATGGAACTGTCCATCCTGGAGATCATTTACTGTTCTTACATGAATTATGCGGTTTATTCAAGTGTGCAGGTATTGCTATGGATGAAGTTAGGAAGAAACTATTCTCTATATCATTGCTGCAGTAGCGGCGCATTGGTATAAATTGCTGAAGAATGGGGGTTCTCTTGATTGGAATGATATTGTGCCTCTATTTTATTCTAAATTCTATCCTCCAAGTGAAATTCACAAAGACCGGAACCGCATATATAATTTCTGGCCTCATGATGAAGAGAGTATTGCCCAAGCATGGGGGAGATTGAAGTCTTTAATGCTCAAATGCCCCATTCATGAGCTTCCTGGTAATATTATCATTGATAATTTCTATGCAAGACTTTCTTTTCAAGATAAGACCTTGCTGGATACTTCTTGTTCTGGATCATTTACACGCAACAAAGAAGAGTTTAAAAGGGACCTTCTTGATCAGATTCAGGAGAATACTGAAGGATGGGAGAACGACAAAGATAGAGAGTCAGGTATAAACTATGATTATAAATGCATTGAAGTTTTTATGGATACTGATAAATTTCGTAATATGAGTGCTACTTATGGTCTTGATTCTCAAGTCGTTGCAAATCTTTATAAAGCTTTTGCCTCTCATTTTGAATTGCCTAGGAAGAATTTTGACAAGTATCATGAACCGTATAAAGATAAAATTGATTCATCTATAAATAAATATGTTGTAATTGAAACTGTTGATCATGTTCTTCCTGAAGCTTATATTGAAAAAACTCCTTTCCATGCTAAAATGAAGGAGTATTCTGTTATAAATAGTGCGGTTAATAAAAGTGCAAAGAAACCTATAGAACCTGAAGAGCAAATAAAGGTGGAACCTGCTGTTGCAATAGTTAAAGATCTTGTGACTGAAAATGTGGAAGATGGTCATATTATTTTCTGTGAAGATGCTTCTAATATTGTTTCACATCCTAATAAGTCTAGGAAAACTAGTGTTCCTATGCTCTCTGTTAGAATTGGTGATCATTGCTATTATGGTTTATGCGATATTGGTGCAAGTATTAGTGCTATTCCTTATGAGCTTTACACGGAGATCATGCATGAAATTGGTTCTTGTGAACTTGAAGATATTGATGTGGTTATTCGGCTAGCTAATAGAGAAACTATCTCTCCAATTGGTATTGTTCGAGATGTGGAAGTTCTATGTGGTAAGATTAAATATCCTGCTGACTTTTTGGTACTTGGTTCTGCTGCTAGCAAGTCTTGTCCTATCATTTTTGGTAGACCTTTTCTAAATACTGGTGGAGCTGTTATAGATTGCAAGAAAGAGAAAATTGTGACTAAATTTGCTAGTGAATCTTATGAGTTTAATTTCTCCAAATTTGCCAAAACTCCTTATAAAGCTGATTTGCCTAATAATGATTTTAGGATTGAACAGTGTGCATCTATTGCTCTTGCTCCTAATAATCCTTTGCAGCAACATTTGGAGGATAATGAGAGTGAAGTTTTTAGGGAAGAAAGAAATGAGCTTGATGAAATTTTCCTTCGTCAACCTATTCTCAAACATGATTTGCCGGTTGAAGATCTAGGTACAACGCCACCACCAAAGGAAGATCCTGTTTTTGATTTAAAACCATTGCCTGATAATCTTAAATATGCTCATATTGATGATAAGAAAGTATATCCTGTTATTATTAGTTCTAAGCTTTCAGAGTTTGAGGAAGAAAGGTTATTGGAAATATTGAAGAAACACCGAGGAGCTATTGGCTACACTCTTGATGACTTGAAGGGGATTTCTCCCTCTATTTGCCAACATGCCATTAATATGGAAGATGATGCAAAGCCTGTTGTTGAACATCAGCGTCGTCTAATTCCTAAGATGAAGGATGTGGTAAGGAATGAGGTAATAAAACTTCTTGAAGCTAGTATTATATATCCTATTGCTGATAGTAGATGGGTTAGTCCCGTGCATTGTGTTCCTAAGAAAGGAGGAATGACTGTTGTGCCTAATGATAATGATGATCTCATACCTCAAAGAGTAGTTGTAGGGTATAGAATGTGCATTGATTATCGAAAAGTTAATAAAGTTACTAAGAAAGATCATTACCCTTTACCTTTTATTGATCAAATGTTAGAAAGGTTGTCTAAAAATACTCATTTTTGCTTTCTTGATGGTTATTCTGGGTTTTCACAAATTGCTGTTAAAACTAAAGATCAAGAGAAAACCACTTTCACTTGTCCCTATGGAACTTATGCTTATAGACGCATGCCCTTTGGTTTATGTAATGCTCCTGCTACTTTTCAAAGATGCATGCCTGCTATTTTTCATGGCTTTTGCAAGAATATTGTAGAGGTATTCATGGATGATTTTTCCTTCTATGGGAATTCTTTTGATAATTGCTTGCGAAACCTTGATAAAGTTTTGCGGAGATATGAAGAAACTAACCTTGTTCTTAATTGGGAGAAATGCCACTTTATGGTTAATGAAGGAATTGTATTGGGACATAAAATTTTCGAGAGAGGTATTGAAGTTGATAGAGCTAAAGTTGAAGCAATTGAGAAGATGCCCTATCCTAGGGATGTTAAAGGTATTCGTAGTGTTTTTGGTCATGCTGGGTTTTATAGGAGATTTATTAAAGACTTTTCTAAGATTTCAAAGCCTCTTACTAATCTTCTTCAAAAAGATGTACCTTTTGTTTTTGATGATGATTGTAAGGAAGCTTTTGAAACTCTAAAGAAAGCCTTAACAACTGCTCCTATAGTTGAACCTCCTAATTGGAACTTACCTTTTGAAATTATGTGTGATGCTAGTGATTTTGCTGTAGACGCTGTTCTTGGACAGCGAGTAGATAAAAAATTGAATGTTATTCATTATGCTAGTAAAACTCTTGATGCCGCTCAAAGAAATTATGCTACAACTGAAAAAGAATTGTTAGCTGTAGTCTTTGCTTGTGACAAGTTTAGACCTTATATTGTTGATTCAAAAGTTACAATTCATACTGATCATGCTGCAATTAGGTACCTAATGCAAAAGAAAGATGCTAAGCCAAGGCTTATTAGATGGGTGCTTTTGTTGCAAGAATTTGATTTGCATATTATAGATAGGAAAGGTGCTGATAATCCTGTTGCTGATAATTTGTCTAGATTGGAAAATATTGCTTATGATCATGTTCCTGTTAATGATAGTTTTCCAAATGAACAATTGGCTGTAACAAAGGTGAGCTCGCGAGATAGTCCTTGGTATGCTGATTATGTTAACTTTATTGTTTCGAAGTACTTGCCTCCAACCTTTTCAGCTCAGCAAAGGAGGAAATTCTTTTATGACTTGAGGCATTATTTTTGGGATGACACACACTTATATAAAGAAGGAGTTGATGGTATTCTGCGAAGATGCGTTCCCGAATATGAACAACAAGAGATATTGAGTAAGTGTCATGGTAGTGCTTATGGAGCACATCACGCCGGAGATAGAACCGCGCAAAAGGTTCTGCAATTGGGTTTTTATTGGCCAACTCTCTTCAAAGATGCAAGAAAGTTTATTTTATCTTGTGATGAATGTCAAAGGGTTGGTAATATCTCCAGACGCAATGAAATGCCTATGAATTATACTCTTGTTATTGAACCATTCGATTGTTGGGGATTTGACTTCATGGGACCTTTCCCTTCTTCAGAAGGTAACACTCATATACTTGTCGCCGTTGATTATGTTACTAAATGGGTGGAAGCCATACCCACAAAAAGTGCCAATGGTGAGACCACTTTAAGAATGCTTTTAGATATTATTTTTCCTAGATTTTGAGTTCCTAGATATCTCATGACTGATGGAGGTTCTCATTTTATTCATGGTGGTTTTAGAAAAACTCTTGCTAAATATGGTATTAATCATAGAATTGCTTCCGCTTATCATCCTCAAACTAGTGGGCAAGTAGAACTATCAAATAGAGATATTAAATCTATCTTGCAAAAGACTGTTAATAAATCTAGAAAGAATTGGGCTAGTAAATTGAAGGAAGCACTATGGGCTTATAGAACTGCTTATAAAAATCCCATGGGTATGTCACCTTATAAAATGGTATATGGAAAAGCTTGTCATTTACCTTTAGAACTAGAGCACAAAGCTTATTGGGCTGTAAGAGAACTAAATAAAGATCCTAAACTTGCCGGTAAGAAGAGATTGCTACAATTGAGTTCTCTAGATGAATGGAGAAGTGAAGCTTATGAAAATGCTAAACTCTTTAAAGAGAAAGTTAAGAAATGGCATGATAGAAGAATTATCAAAAGAGAATTTAATGTTGGGGATAAAGTCCTATTGTATCGGTCTCGTCTCAGATTTTTTGCAGGGAAATTACTCTCAAAATGGGAAGGACCATATGTCATTGTGGAGGTGTATCGTTCAGGAGCAATTAAAATTAGTTCTCTGCAAGGCGATGCCACACAATGGGTGAATGGACAAAGACTCAAGCATTATATCTCTGGAGATTCTTATAATGAAGATGTTGATGTTATTCGAGTGGTAACTCCGGAAGCTTTCATCAAAGGTCAAATTGACATTCTGCAGAGTTCGACTTTGAATAGGTAACAGTACTGGTAATAAAAAGTTCGCGTTTAACTTTCCGAACAATGTTTTTGCTGTTTTTGGAAAATATGAAAAATTACGAGATCGAAACGGAGTGGAGGAGACGCACGAGGGCGTGCCCCCATAGGCCGGCGCGGGCCCCAGCCTGGCCGCGCCGTCCTATGAGGAGAACCCCTCGTTGCTCCTTTCCGACTCTAGTTCGACCTGGTACTTTCCTTCTGTCGTAAAAATTTCTTCTATATAATCCCCCGGACCCCTGGAGGTCCGTATATCGTTTTCTCGACGTGTTTTGTTTCGAGCTGTTTTCTGCCAGGATTTGCTTCGGATCTAGAGCCAGCATGTCTTCGTCGGGGACTCCGAAGGACAGTTTCTTTGAGGACGTTGTCAACCCGTACATGAACGAGCTGAAGATGCACCCCAAGGAATTGCTGCTCGTAGATGGAGAGTTGCAGATTGAAGATGTCCGGGGTCCTAAAGGAGAAGGAAGCTTGGAAGACAGGATGGAGAAACTAGAACAAGAAGTCTTCAACTACAAGAAGATGGTTGAGCGTGAAGTGGACATCTTCCACAAGATTGTGTCTGAACTTATTGATGGACACAAGGAGACTGCAAAGCTGTGGGACGACATCCTCTCGCTTCATGACACCACCAACAAACTCCAAGCTCAACTCTATGATGTTCAGAATCAAAACTGTGAGTATGAAAACAGGTTTAAACACATAAGCTATGCTGCTAGTTTCAGGATTCCCGAGACCAAGATGTCGTTTGTTGATGGAGAGACTCTTCCTTGGAAGTCTGATGATAGGAAGAATTCATCACCACCACCGCCGAAGGAGTAATTCATCATTGGTATTGGCATCCCCTTGGTTTGTTCCAAGCTTGGGGGAGTGCCGCGATATCACATCATCACTATCTTTTACTTTTTACTATCAAGTAGTGTCATATCATGAGTAGGGAAGTTATCATATAAGATGGGTTGCAGTGTGGAAGTATCTCTCTTTAGTTGGTTGTCTATGTATCCCTTGGTGTGACTTATCGTTATGGAATATTAATGAGAAGTCTTATCATTTACATATTGCACATCTTATTTTAGTTTGCAATCTCTATTATATGATTGATCTTGTTGTTAGTATTGGTATCACTTTTGGAGCATTGAGTAAATCTATTTGGTTTTGGCAAACTTAGCATTGGTCAATAGCAACAATACTTTGAGTTTAAATAGAAAAGAGGAAATACATGTAGATATGTTAGTTTATTATCTTTCTTTCTTGTTAGCTCTTAGCTTATTATTCAGAAGTTAAAATTGTTTGTGCTTACAAGGAAGATGCATGATTGTTTCTATCACATGTATATTTGTTCGTTTCCCTCAACTCTTATGCTTGCTAATCAACCTTGCTAGCCAAAGACCTGTACTGAGAGGGAATGCTTCTCGTGCATCCAAACCTTAACCCAAAACCTATGCCATCAGTGTCCACCATAACTACCTACTATGTGGTATTTCCTGCCATTCCAAGTAAATACTTCATGTGCTACCTTTAAACAATTCAAAATTTATCATCCCTTATTTGTGTCAATGTTTTATAGCTCATGAGGAAATATGTGGTGTTTTATCTTTCAATCTTGTTGGGCAACTTTCACCAATGGAATAGTGGCTTCATCCGCTTATCCAATAATTTTGCAAAAAGAGCTGGCAATGGGGTTCCCAGCCCCAATTAATTAACCTTCATAATTTTGCAAATAGACACTCCTCCATGGTATGAGATTGTTGGAAGGCACCCGAGGATTCGGTTAGCCATGGTTTGAGAAAGCAAAGGTTGGGAGGAGTGTCATCTCTAAATAAAACTAAAATAAATAGACACTCCTTCGTGGTATGTGATTGTTGGAAGGCACCCGAGGATTCGGTTAGCCATGGCTTGTGAAAGAAAAGGTTGGAAGGAGTGTCACCCAAAAATAAAAATTTCATGGGAGCCGCTCTTTGAAAGTCTGTCTGGCAAGGGGGTTAGAGTGCCCACTACCATTTGTTGACAACAACAAACACCTCTAAATTTTTTACTTTTATGCTCTTTATATGATTTCAAAATTGAAAAGGCTCTAGCACATGATTTAATCCCTGCTTCCCTCTGCGAAGGGCCTATCTTTTACTTTATGTTGAGTCAGTAAACCTGTTTCCCTCCATCTTAAGCAAGCAATTGAGTTGTTGTGATCAAACCATTTATATTGTGATCTGCTTAATCATGCCTTTTACTCTTCCTTATTTAGTACAAGTATTATCTGAATGAATATAGCTTTGAAAGTTATCAATGATTATGAGGAGATTATTATGATTGAGTGTGCAAGTTGTACCATATAAGCTTTAACATAAGAGCGCTGGTCGACAGATAAGTATAATCTGTTAATTGTTCTCTGACCAAGAACAAAGTTTGCCATCACCAATTATGATTTCTTATGCACCTTTATTTGTGATTACCCTCTACTTGTTTCAAGTTGAATTATATGAGGAAGTTGTTCACTAGAATGTCTTGTGTGAATTAATATGATGCTTCTTGTCCGTATTTGGTTTATCAACTCTTCACTCCATAAACATGTGGTCTTGTTTACCGAGTTCAGTTTCGCTTGGGGACAAGCACAGTCTAAGCTTGGGGGGAGTTGATACGCCCATTTTGCATCACTATTTTATATCATAATTTACTGTTATTCATTGATATATTTCATATTTAGAGATGATACTTATGTTATTTCATCAATTTTGCATGTTTCATGATTATTGGAGAATCGCGCACCGGAGTCAGGATTCTGCTGGAAAAAGCACCGTCAGAATGCAATATTTCGGAAGATCAACAATTGACGGAAATTACATGGGAAATCCTATTTTTCCAGAAGACGGAGATAGCCAAAAGGAGGAGCCGAGGAGGGCCACCATGGGCCCCCCATAGGCCGGCGCGGGCCCAGGCCTGGCCGCGCCGCCTTGTGGGGAGGGGGCCCACAGCCCCCTCTGGCCTCCTCTCCTTCGCGTATTTCTTCATCCCGAAAACCTAAGCTCCAGAGGATAGTCGCGAAGAGTCAGAGCCGCCTCTGCGAGGCGGAAAACACCAGAGAGAAAAGAGCTCTCCGGCAGGCTGAAATCTGCCGGGGAAATTCCCTCCCGGTGGGGGAAATCGACGCCATCGTCACCGCCATCGAGCTGCACATCATTGGGATCATCATCACCATCATCTCCATCATCATCACCGCCATCTCCACCGCTGCACATCGTCACCGCTGTAACATCTAGGGTTGAATCTTGATTGTTTGATAGGGGAAACTCTCCCGGTATTGATTTCTACTTGTTATTGATGCTATTGAGTGAAACCATTGAACCAAGGTTTATGTTCAGATTTTTATTCATCATCATATCACCTCTGATCATGTTCCATATGATGTCTCGTGAGTAGTTCGTTTAGTTCTTGAGGACATGGGTGAAGTCTAAATGTTAGTAGTGAATTATGTTGGGTAATATTCAATGGTTTGATATTTAAGTTGTGGTGTTATTCTTCTAGTGGTGTCATGTGAACGGCGACTACATGATACTTCACCTTTATGGGCCTAGGGGAATACATCTTGTACTCGTTTGCCAATTGCGGGGTTGCCGGAGTGACAGAAACCTAAACCCCCGTTGGTATATCGATGCTGGAGGGATAGCAGGATCTCAGAGTTTAAGGCTGTGGTTAGATTTATCTTAATTACTTTCTTGTAATTGCGGATGCTTGCAAGGGGTATAATCACAAGTATGTATTAGTCCTAGGAAGGGCGATGCATTAGCATAGGTTCACCCACACAACACTTATCAAAACAATGAAGATTAATCAGCTATATGAAGCGAAAGCACTAGACTAAATCCCCGTGTGTTCTCAAGAACGTTTGGTCATTATAAGTAAACAAACCGGCTTGTCCTTTGTGCTAAAAAGGATTGGACCACTCGCTGCAATTATTTCTCTCGCATTTTACTTACTCGTACTTTATTTATCTGCTATATCAAAACCCCCTGAATACTTGTCTGTGAGCATTTACAGTGAATGCTTCATCGAAACTGCTTGTCAACACCTTCTGCTCCTCGTTGGGTTCGACACTCTTATTTATCGAAAGTACTACGATACACCCCCTATACTTGTGGGTCATCACCCATCAGCTCTAGGTAGGCCAGTTCTTCACCTTCAAGAAGGTGTCCTCCTTCGAGTACAGTGTGGTCATCTTCGACCACACCTGCACTGAGGTGATGAGCAGGTGCCCGTACCATGGCGATGACACCAGGTGTGTCGTCTTCGAAAATCTTTTCTGAAGCTTACCTGGTTGTGTGCCGTTGCCACCATGCCATGTCTAGTTGATGTTCGTGTCGTGTGCTGAACTATGACCGTGTCTACTATGTCCTGAACTATGATCGTGTCTGAATAATGGTGTGTCGTAAACTTGCGTCGTCTATGATCAGTGCTAAATTTGCTTGTGCTTGCATTATTGTGTTCTTGCTTGTGTTGTTGATCGCTGGAAACATCACCACTGAAGGGAAGAGATAACCAGAAGCGAATTTTAGGTTGCAACCAAACAACAGGGGCGCTGTTCTGGACTGCTACTAGGCCCGAAAACTGACGTACCAAACAAACAAAAATCTGTGCAGGCCACCAAACAACGTGGCTTTTCTGGCCCATGGTCCGCCTGGGACGTGCAAGGGCCTTCTTCCCACTGCGTCAGTGGTACAGGAAATTACTGCATGCTGCCAAACACGCCTATAGTGTCAAATCTAGCGCAAGTACGTTTCTACTCATACAATAGCAGTTGGGCCAATTTGCATACGACATGACAGAAACGTGAAAAACCAATGCGCGAGAAACAAATCTCAAGCACTAGCGCTGCATGGATGAGGATGTGGGGCCGTGAGACGTCCCAGGAGGAAGGCACGTCCGCAACGAGCAACTTCATCTTGTTGCGCGAAATCCACATCTCTGGCCCAGTGAACCGCAACATGAGACTCCTGATCTTGAGGTCATCTTTCAAGCCGTTCATGAGCATGGAGGTCAAGCCATTCAGAATCGGGTAGTCCAATGGCCCAATCGAGAAGGCGAGGCTCACATTCAAGAGGAACGAGACAGCTCGGAGAAGAGCAGAATGTTGGCGTCCATGCCAATGAGGCTCTCGAGTTTCGGGAGAGACCGGAGCTTGATGGCCATCAACTCGCCATCGATGACAAGCTCTGTGATTTCTGACATGGGCGCATCGGCAAAGGGCTTTATCCCTGTCGAACTCGCAAGAGACGAGGTGCATAACTGGCAGCTGTGGGCACACGGCGACCACACCCTGGTGGAGTGTGTATCCGACGCGTGCATCACTTGTGACTTAGACTGATTTTGTCAAGAAAAAGAGAGGAGAAGGGTCACTCCGAGTGGCGAGCGGGCGAGCAGGCAATCCATGCATGGCATGGGCTCAATTTCTTCCTTAGTTTCCATGTATATTTTTTTTGTAGAAAGCATGACTCAACATCGTTTCTTGAATAGAAGCTAGTGCCATGGAAGAACATCAGGACAATTAGAAAGATAAAAATACATAGATGAAAAAATACGTGCAGCCAGAAGAGAGTTTCAACATTCGGCTTGGGTGTGATCCTTTGTACAAATCACCATCAGCGGGTAATATTCAACTTGTGGCATCATTGAATAAGTAGCAAACGTCTTGGTCTAAGAGCATTAGGACTACAACCTCGCAATTTCTCAAACAAAAGAAAACAGAGTTAACTAAGTATTGAACTATGCTTGAAAACCTCTCTAGTTCAACATATCGAAGAAATGAATATCCTTGAAAACAGAGTTAACTAGCTGTAACATGCTTCCTAGGATGATTAATTGTAAAACTCTATGTTTTCAATGAAATGAAACATAAAAGTCTTTTCCGTTTTCACGAAAAAAAAAAATCCATACTGCATAGATGAAAGAGCATTTCCCGCCTTCGTGGCTTTTGTGTGTTGTTAATACAAGAATTTTTTATGTGTGCTATGTTTTCAGGAAAAGCTATAGATAGCATGCAAGACAGTGTTGGAGCGTCATTGAAGAGTAGTGACGTTAGTTGTCCCCTATTTATTTCCATAGTTTGAATGGAGTTGTGTTTTAGGATGTGTTCAGTTCTAGAACGAGGAGGAATGGAATGGAATGGTTCCGAGGTCATGGGACGGTTCCAACACCGTGTTCTGTTCAGAAAAAATCGAGAAACGGAATGGTTCTATTTTGTGTTCGGTTCAGAAATCTCACAGCGGAACGGAACGGCTTAAACATGATTTTTTATCCAAATCAAAATTAGCATAAGCCTAAACATAATTTTTTTTGCAAATTAAAGTCAACCCAGGCCAAAATCAAGGAGCACGGCCGCGCATGCCTGGCCGTCGCGCGTGCCCTGCCTGGCCGCCGCGCGCTGGCCGTCGCCGTTCGTGCTGGCCGCCGCCGCGTGCCTGGCCCCCCGCAGGCTGGGCGCCGCCGCGTGCCTGGCCCCCGCAGGCTAGCCGCCGCGTGCCTCCCCCCTCCCCCGGCGTGCTGGGCTCCCGCCGCACGCTGGCCGTCATCGCGTGCTGGCCGCCGGGCGTGCTTGCCTTCGCGGGCTGGCAGCCGCCGCGTGCTGAGAGAGAGTGGGGCGCACGAGAGAATGAGAGTGAAAGAAAAAAATGGTTAGCGTGAGCTTTTCTCTTTTTTTTCCTCGTACGCAGCCGTTCCTCCAGATTCGGCCAAATCGGTGGAACGACTCGGTTCCGCATCTTACAGGTATATTCCCTTCTGAGGAATCACTTGGTTCCGTTCCTTCTCTCCAACCGAACACAAGAACGAGGACCGGTACGGACCCGTTCCGTTCCATTCCACCAAATTCCAGAACCGAACACACCCTTAGTAGGAAGGCAAGGCGGATTCCTGTTTTACACGTGCCCATAAAATTACATATATTTGCACGTGTACGTGCCCATAAAATTCTTCACATTTGTTATTAGACTCCAACTTACATATATTTACATGTGTCTGTGTCCATAAAATCCTAGAATAGATGGTCGTCACTTAAAAATATTTATCTTCCTCAACAAATACAGCAGAATAGGTAGATATTTATACCTATATACTATTTTCAATGTTCATAGAGAGATAATACCCATTAAGTACTCGCTACTAAAACATGTAAAGCAACAATAATTTGGAAATAAAAATTATATCAATTTTGTCATGTTTCAACAAACTTACCAGAAAGCTTAACATGATCACTTTTAGATCATTCAACCTGTCATATATTTTAATTCATGTCATTATTAAAGTTACTAAATTGAAAAGTGTTTGAAAATCATTAGAATAATATGACCGAGAAGTTGTGGTGTTTGTTTAGATGTTAAACTAGACTAAATTAGACACATGTAACATTCAGATGTTGGACTAGATGAAGTTAGAAGAAAGTCTCCATCATTTATGTACCAAAGACGAAACTAAACTGTTATTTTTTCAATTATACCAAATATGATCATATGAATCGGTCTTGAGGGCGTGGAAATTTTCAGAAAAGGAAACTCTGATACCGAAATGGAGAGCTCATTCAGGGAACACGCAGTTCAGAACTGAAATACCGTTCTGATACCGACATGGTGAGATCATCCATTGGAACAAACAGTAGAAATTCAGGATTGAAAGACATTGATTACACTCCAGATATATAGCCGAGAGTCGGACATCGTCATGGGGCGCACATTTTGGTGCCAGAGTCGTCCCCGATTTACTGTGATAGTGTAGTCAGTGGTTGGGATAAAAGTGTGTGGGTGGTGTATCGCTGAGGATACACGGACATAGATAAAGTCAGCCGCATGTATGCGAATTCAAAGATTTGGTAATTGTCAAGTAAAACTTATCATTGACCTGCAACTCCTAATTCAAAGCAAAGCAGAATTGAACACGTGTTATTTGTTTTTAACTTAGAATGTTTGTCCATTAGATAATTGGATGGATTATATCAACCTCAACTCTTGATGCAGTCAACTCTTGATGCGCTCTGTCAGTGAACCAAATGGTGTTGTGCAGCAGAAGAAGACCGAAGAGTTGCATCCAGCGCCTAGAGGAGTGTGGGGGAGGACTAGACTCTAGGCAAATAGATTCTCACTTCCAATTTTGAAAGTGGACCCGGGGCTGATGTTAGGCTTCTCCACTTGTACGAGCCACCGCTCGCCCCCGCCGCTACCAGCTCCACTTTCATCTTATTGTGTTGTTGGAAGATTTAGAAACATAGGAATGTTGCCGTTTCAGAAAGCAACGCCCCAGCCTCTCCTTCCTGCTTCCGACGTGCGGTGAGGATGTCCTCCTTGGCGTGTCTGCCCTCCAACGAAAGCACTGCTGCTGATTCGTGCTTCCCCCAGATTTTCTTACCCTGAAGGCGCGTAAACAACGTGTGCATGATATCTTCACAGCCAACCAGGTAAACTGGGCATCCGCTAGCTGTTACGATGTGTCTATTCACCAATATTCCAAGAAATGGAATAATCCCATGCAAAGCCCTTCAACCGAAGATTTTGATTTTAAACCGGTATATTGGGTTTCCACGGTTTTTTCCACACAAGACTGATTTGAGATCTTATCACACCGAGAGCTCTTCTCTCTCTACGACCAAACTGGTAGTCTCATTCAGCATGTTATGCTGATTGAACAGTGAACATGCCATTAATTGCTAGTATGATGGCACACCACAAAATCATCCATGCTAGGAGGAGCAATGTGGATCTCCATGATGTGAATCACTTGTATCAGTTATTGGATCCATAATATCAGATACCTTAGTAGCAACAATGTTCCTCTCGGTGTATTCATCATTTTAGTTGGGCTTATGAGGATCTAGGCATCGTCCCATATATTCACCTGTGTACCATCTACAGTTCTCCATTTACATCCACGTCTAACCAACCATGATACTTTGCCACATGAAAGACCTACCCGGCTTAAAATTTTCTTTCAAAAGATAACCATCTGGATAATACTTTCTCTCAACATTGCAGAACAAAAAGAGTCAGGTTTTTCCAACATTGTTTAGCCAACATTGCCATATTAAAAGTTGCAAGCCACGGAACCCATTCCTCCTCTTCGTTTTGGGATGCACATCATCCACTACGTTAGCCAATGCATTCTCTTGTGTTCATCATCACCCCACCAAAGTTTTACCATAAGTAATTTCTCTGCATATATTTTTCGGGGTTTTGAATATTGCCATCACAAACACTAGCGTTGCTTGTGTGGCCACTTTGAGACCCACTACGAGCAATTTTTATTCCCATACAATAGTTCTAGACTTCTGGCCAAAAACTTTTCAATCAGATGTTGGAAACAATCACTCTATCTGCCGTACCATAGCTAGCAATCGAAAGTATTTATCAGTCAACAATTCAGTAACAATGGTTCTCACACATCACAATTCTATCCTCAACAGGAGTGTTTGGACAGAAATAAATGCTAGGTTTTGCATCACGCGCCTACTGGCCTGAGCTATCACAATATAGATCCAATATATCTTTGAGTTTCTCCGCATTAGTACTCGTTGGTGCATCCCTACATACTCTCACACCCGTTAGTTCATAATTATTTCAACATGCTCAAAATCTTCAGCAGAAACAAGAAACAAATAAGGTGATATATGACCTCCTTGGTGAATGCCCCTCAATGGAGTGAAAACCTCTACTGTGTTTGAGTTAAATTGAATGGAGTATCATAGGGAACAAACACAAGCCATGATCAAGGACACCCATCTAGCATGAAACCCCAACTTGAGCATCATTTTCTCTAGGAAGCACCACTCCACTCTATCATACGTCTTATGCATTCAAAGGTTTAATGTGCATAATCCTTTCTCTCATCTCTTCTTTTGGATTGTATGGACACATTCATAGGCCAATAGAATGTTATCAATGATCAAGCGGCCAGAGACAAAGACACTTTGTTGTTCACAAAATTATATCAGGTAGAATCACCTTCAAACTATTAGTATAAATTTTTGAGATCACCTTATAAACCACATTACAAAGACTAATGGGTTTATATTGGGCAATTCTCTCTGGATCATTGAATATTAGAATCAAAACTATCATCATCTCATTCCACCCTTTTGGAATAATTCTAGAATTCACCGCCTCAAGCACTTCCTTAGTGAGATCGTCGCCTAACATTGGCCAAAATCTCTTGTAAAATATAGCATGGAGTTCATCCGGTCCAGGGGTTTTAAATCCTCAATTTATAGAATACCTTTCTTCACCTCCTTGGCTGAAAAATGGAGCCAGTAAATCATTATTCATATCTATAGTCACCTTTGGTGTAACCTTGTCCAAGATTTCTGCACTTGGTTCTTCAACTTCTGAGGTAAAGCTGCCAAAATAAAAATTTATGAGGTTGCTCATCCCACCCAGGTCATCCCATTCGACACCGGGTCATCTAATAAATACTTGATAGTATTTTTCTTCCTTCTAGCATTGTCAAAATTGTAAAAAAATCTATTGCCTCAAATCGTAATAAAAAGGTTTGTTTATTCAGCATGTGTCTCATCATTCACCGGACCCCTTCTAACTTTGTCTAGCTTCTTTTTCAGCTGATCCAACATGCGGGCCTTTTAGTTCATGTCGATCCTAAACGTGGAGTGCCTCATGTACTTAATTATTTCATTTTTTTGCATGAAGGGTGGGGGGCTCCACATGACCCACAATAGCCCTTTCCCACATGCAGATTGCACCACCGATTCCACCTTCTCTTCCTCTAACCAATGGGCATCAAAACGTTAAAATTCCGTCCCATCAGATCGCACTCCTTGCAGGTATTCAGTATTATCAGTGATTGGGCGATGGTCACTCTTGTTGTCCCCGTGTTTATCACAGCAATGTTCAGAAAATAGGAAATTCCAACCGCCTTTGGCAACAACATGGCGTAGCCTTTCTCTCACTTGGCCTCTCTTCAGGTAAATTTATATCCTATATACCCCAAATCCTCAAGAGAGCATTGGCTCAGACAATCTTGGGAATCTTGCATATAGCATTGAGCATGTGGAGCCCCACCCTCTTTTTCTGAAGCAAAAAGAATTTCATTAAAATCACCAAGGACCAACCATGGCAGATCTATACAGCATGTAGATCATGTATATATGCCCACGGTTTATGCTTGTCCTCCCACTTGGGTTCACCATAGAAGCATGTGCGACGCTACTCGTCTCCACTATCCACGAACACGACAATGAAGTTAGCCGTGATATCCTTCACCGTGATTCTGATCTTCCTTTTCCACATTAAGACAAATCCTCTACTTCTCCCATCACTCTCATGTATCAGCATTCCATCAAACTTGAGTTTACGATCCAACTTTTCTGCCTTAGCTTTACTCAGATATAACTCGGGTGTGAAGATTTATAATCTAGGGAAACCCAATGGAAACCCAATGCTATAAACTTCAATGCGGTAGACATTTTGTTCCTTTTTTTTGGACCAAACCTCCTACCCAACAATAGAATGAATTTTCTGTTCATAAAAAATCCCAAAAGATGCGGAATCTCAATGCTACTTATTATATGCGTCCAAACGAGTATTCGAAATAATATTCTTCGATCACACCCATTCTTTCACAGGGTCTTACTAACAGGACTTCGCATCACAGGACGGGTCTTCGTTAAAAACTAACTCCACCCTGCTTAGAGCCTTTTTCGGTGGTATATCGACTTAACAAGAGGGTAGGGTAGTATGAGATCCATATTAGGTAAGATAATTTACCCTTTGATTTTGATTCGATGTACTAGTTTTCCTCCTTTATCACGCATTAAATATTGTATGCGCTTCTAGAGGAGTATATATACTAGAAGTAAATTCTAGCCGTTTTCTTTTGAATCCTAAACTTCGATTAGAAAGACCATGAGGGTGGAAAAAGAAAAATCAAATCATTTAATTAGTTCTCCTTTTTTGCAATTGTATTGTTTTATTATCTATTCCTTTCGGGGTTTTACAAAATATTTTTTATAGAATATATTAATATTCTATAAAAAAATCTCGGAGTGCGGGAAAGTCTTCATCCCCTGGCACTTCAATCCTGACATTAACATTGCTCCCAACGATTACCACTGCGTGGCCAACCACCTCAACTGAAGCTCCAAGAAAACCTGATGATCTTTGTGGCCTTGTAGCAGGTCACGTCGCCAACACAGAGCCAACCTACTCCCAAGACCATCTTAACCTGCACACTAGATCAAACCAGATCGCATATCACAAGTATCTCCCGCAGCAAGAGAACTTCAGACCGGAACAGTCTACTCACGTAAAATTGCAAACATGGAACCAATCAGCAATCCACTCCAGTGCAAGCTACCAACATGTATCAATCAGACCACAGTCGTTGGAAATCCACGCCTTGGAGCAAGGTGCAAGCTAGCTACCTGCAGGCCAATCACATCGACTTGAACGAGGACGACACACCAGCCGTAACTTGAAGTTGCGGAGCTGTCGGAAGAACATACGCCTAACGAATCAAGACGACTGGATGAATGACGACACACCTCAGCAGCGTGGAGGGGTTGGAGTGAACAGAGACGACGAAAGCCGCGGCCCGGAGCCTTTTTTTCGAAAGTGCTTCACACACGACAGTCTATGTCCGATCCTTGTACGATAATTCTTCCACGTCGTGGCCGCGCTAATTACTCCTCCCACGGTCCCACCCATGCTAATTCAGCCCAAACCCAAACCCACAATACTGCCGAACCATCAAAATCTCTCCACCTCTTTTCTCCATACTCTTTTACGCCTACTCTTCATGAGTGCAGAATAACTAGCACTTTGTCACTCATCTCTGCCGTTAGAGCTTGCATCAAGCTCCATCTCTAAATTTCATGTCGAGCCAGAAAATCACGAACGCACTCCGATTTACACCGCCGACGAGCAAAGTCGTTGTGCCCCCTCACCACAGTCGCGAGCTCAGTCCATAAGCATGTTGTCGCTAGCCACCATTGCACAAAACAAACACATACGTGCCCGGAGCCGCCACTTTGGCTTCCCCTGCTCGGGCACGAGCCGCAACGCCGCATGGACTAGACGCCTCGTAGCCCAGGCTACACTAGACGACCATCCGTAAACAACGAACGTCGTGCCAAAAGATCCGAGGCCACTGCCCAGCCAGACCAGCCATCTGATCACGCCGACTGGGCCAACGGACTCGCTACCCACGTAGCACAAGCACACCACCCTTGCCTTGCTAGATCATGGCCACACTCGCTACTGTCCGGAGCCGTTGCCCCGGCGCGGCGCCCACCATATTCAGCCGCAAGGCAACCATGCCTGGTTGACACAAACCTACCACACCACAAGTGTGGGGCCTCCAAAGGCGGCGCCTTCAAGAAGGTAGCGGCATCTCCGCGCAGAACCAGAGCCACGCTCACCACCGCATCCCGAGGCCGCTCCCCCGGTGCCTGATCTAAATCCGCCCGCACGCTTAAGCGCGACCGACCCGCCCTGACGCTCGGTTGAGCGCGGCAGGCCTCAACCGCACCAGAGCTAGAAGACCGTTGAGTCGCTTTCATGCGGGCCCAAAACGCACGCAGCCGGACACGGGAGGACACACTCATTGTCTGCACCACCAAGGTTTTTTTTCTCGGTTAACATTTTTTACCGGAGGGGACCGGAATTAACGGTTACCGCGAATTCTCGGAAATCTCGGAAATTTACCGAACGAATTAATTCAAACAAATTTTGAATTCAAAAAAATTCAACAATAAAACAAATAAATTAACTTCCGAATTTAAACTGTATTGGTGCCTAGGTCGAGCGGTAAGATTTTCTTCTTTAATCCGCCTCGTCGTGGGTTCGAATACCGTATTAGACAACTACGTTTTTTGAATTTTATCCTACAGCGGATCGACTAAATCACGTAAAAAAATAAAATGTAAGTGTGGTGAACTCGAACCCATGACCTCAAAGCTCCGCCAAGAGGAACTTACCGCCACAGTAGACAAATCTATCTGTCACAAAGTACGTTCGTACGCTACTTTACCTGGATTTTCTGAAGTACAAATTCAAATGTAACCGAATTTTTTTGTCCGGTAGCACTGTTTCTCGGAGGGTACCGAGATTTACGGTTTTCGGCGAGATTTCCGAAATCTCGGCCGAGAAAAATCCCTGGCACCAACAAATCGGTTCCCCAAATTTGGTGAACGGATGCGTCGGGGCGGACGGGTTGGTCTGTTTCCATCGCCCTGTTGGAGCGTGCGTGGCCTGTCTGCCCTCCATACGGACCGAATCAGACACGCCAGGACCCAATGAGTCGGCCCACTAGAGATGCCCTAAGGCCAAGTAAAAAAAAAGGATTATTTGATAGGTGGGACGTACCATAAGGAGAGAGACGGTCCGATCCCATATTATCCAAGTCTCGGCCCTGCCTAAAAACCTAGGTTCGCGTTTGCCTCCAGCCTCGCGTGAGAAACAACGCATCCACGTAGGATCGTATGAATGTCGGACGAAATTTGTCGTACGTATAGAAGACTCTTTTTTTAGTGAGAGCTACACGCCTAAACAAGTTGAAGCGTCATAGTTGATTTTTTTTCCTGTGTTGGATCCGCTGAAACCCACATCCAGCCCATATATACCCATTTGAATTGATATAGTATGTGTACGTCACGTAAGAAAAAAAAATCACCTGAGCAAGATTTTTATAGGACATTTCTATTTCGGCACACGCATGTGACCATGGATACGTATAAAAACGAGGTACAACACAACGCGGGTCATACATTTCTATACAAGGTTGTACGGACGATGGACCTACACTAAAATTACGATCGTACCCCCGTTTACGAACAAGTATGAAAAGATCTCCACCGTTATTGTGTTTGACGCATCCAAAATTTTGCCAGGGGAGGAGCACCGGAGCAGAAGTGTCTGCCTAGATAAACCTCTTGTTCTAATTGTTAGATGCGCGCCAATTGGGCCCTCTTGATTTTTTCCCGGGAGAATTCGCTGAGCCAATATTGGCCATCTAGAACAAAAGCAAATCCCCTCTTTCTTCTCTCCGGGAGAATATGTTGAGCCAATATTGGCCGTCCAAACAACACAAACCCCCTCTTTCTTCTTCGTCGATGGAGGGAGTAGTGGGTTGAGATGATGTTCTGAGCATGTGACACATGCATGTCTTGCGGACGGAAAACTGACATCTCATCTCACAGCTCCATTCTTTCCATCAGACAAGACTAATCGTGGGCATTATCCCGCGAGATCTTTGCCATCGCTCTCCCAATCTCACCCACACCTGAAGATTGCGGCAATCATGAGATGATGACCCCCACTTGCCCTTGTTTCCAAGTAAGTTCCCATCTCTAATGGTAGCATAAAATATAACCCCATAGGACACTGCATACCAACAGCATAGCACACTGCATAGAGGCACACAGCCTCTTTCCGTTCAGGGAAAGAGCATGCACGCGCCTCGACCCTGTCACGTCACAAGATATTATTTCCTAGGTGAGATGTTATATCAGATTATGGCAATCAGGCAGGGGGGCCTGGAATCATACGCTTTAGGTTTTTTGTCCTGGCTACCAAACTTCCCCAAGCATTTTATGGGCGAGTACACACTTTGAAGATGAGATAGCAGATGGTGCGTATGTAGTCTAGCTAGAAACTGAAGAAAAGATAACCAGGGGTAGAGCATCTTCAGCTTGACACAGCCCGGAGTCGACCTTCCAGAAACTGCTTCTTGGGCGCCGCTGAATGCAGATGCAGGCTTCACTTGCACTGGTTGAAGGTTTTTCTGTCAACGGTACCTGCAGAGTACCGCATGGCATCCGGATGGTTGGCTAACCGACTGGCTAACGGCCTGTACGAATACACTTGTACCTGAGTCAATGGCCGTTCTCACTTCAGAGTGTCACAGTTTGTTACGCCTGAGGTCCCGACTCTTCTCACACTTGGCAAGTCACAACATGTGTGAAGACACAAGCACTGAGCAATCTGAGAACTAGTCGGAACCTAATAACCCTGACAAAAAATTATGAAATGGAATGAGTAATTTTCATTTTAGGACATGAGGGATATCTTCGAGTATCTCCACCGGCGCGTCTCAAATAGACGCCGACAGGTGCGCCGACACTGCCCTATGGGAGCGCCGACACTTGCTCCCATTACCAATTTGGGGAGGGGGCGCTGCTGCGCTGGAGAGGTTGCACACTTTAAATGAGCAAATGTAAATAAATAAATTTTATTTGAGATAGAAACTTTACATAGGTTTCATCGTTTACATAGTTGAAAAACAGATAAGCACCAACGGTACCTTTTTTGTTTTTGAATAAGGGTAGGGTGCTGAGCACCCTAATTCATTACTCATAAGCATTGTACAGATAAAAACAGCGAGCCTGTTGGTAGCAGCAACCTATTGATTGCAAGAGAAACAGGACAAGATGATGATGCATGAGTAGGATTGCTGCAAGAGCAAATAGGCGAGACTCTAGCTAGAGTTTTTGCCTGATGTGCACAATTGTGAGCTAGAACATTGAGGCTTCTTTTGATATGAAATATGCTTGGCCTGAGTGTCTACAGGGTTTCCTGAAATTGCACCGCCTGTCTTCTAATTTCCCACAGCACATTTGGATCAGTGCCGCCATGCGCCTGCACTGCTTTTGCTAGTCCCAGGTTATCTGTGAAGAAGTATGGACCCTGCAAAAGAAGAGAGGATGCAATATTGGCTGCAATGAGTAGTCCTTCTGCTTCAGCTTGAATCAGCGAGAAACTGGAGCTGTCTTGGCTGAAACGAAAACATCTGTTATGTTGTTATGTGTTGATCTTGCTTCCATGTGATGTGGACTCCAATTCCTTCTTTGGTGGGTCGTCCATTTGTGCTCTTTCTCCAAGCTGCATCAACAAAAAACTTTGGGTCAGAATATAAAAGCTCTTTAGGTGTTTCATGGATTTTGGGAGGTATAGGTGGAGCAGTATGAATTTGTAGGCTATTAAGCAGAGCATTAGTTCTAATGATAGTTTGGCTAGGCTGAGCATCAACATTGTTAAACAATTTTTCATTTCTCATTTTCCAAAGGCACCAAAGAAAAGTAAAGATGTTTGGAATTGTAACCTGAGGGTGATCTAGTGCTAGGAGCTGTAAAACAGTGGTATGAAAGTTCTTAGAATTTTGAGTTATTAAGTCCATTCTAAGATACCAAGGTGACTGAAACCAAGCTGCTCTAGCAAAAGTACAAGTGAAAAATAAATGAATATCATTTTCTTGAAGACCACACCTGCAACAAATGTTGGAAATATGTCTTGAGTACCTAGATGCTCTTTGTCATGTAGGAATTGCTCTTCTTATTATTCTCCAAGCAAAAGTCTTGATTCTTGGCAACAACTCTTTATTCTGCCACACTTTGTTTAGCAATTTTAATGCTGCAGCATCTGGTGGAACCGGCTTGGAGAACCTGCATCAAAAAGGGCCTGCAGACAGGTTTTGTAAGCAGATTTTGTATTAAATTTTCCATTTGGAGTGAGTTTCCAATAGAGAATGTCAGGTTCATCAAAGGGAATAACTTTAACATCTTTGATTGCATCTGCAGTAGGTCTTTGAAAGAGAGTGTCTATGAGCTGAATATTCCAGTTTTTTGTTTGAGGCATCCAGAGATCATGAACTTTTGCTGCGTAAATGAAATGGGGATCTTGGATAATGAGATCATCATATATATTTTCCCAAGAGCTACACCAGGGAGTACTCCAAATGGAAATATTTCCCTGAGAGATTTGATAGGACGAGTTTTGCTGCAACAGAGGAAGAATTTTGATAGCTGAGGTCCAGAAAGCTGATTTAGGTATATTTGGCTTTGCTCTCCAAATAGATGTGTCATTGAAGTATTTGGATTTGAGGATTTGATAATGTTGGTTGTAGGGATTTTCTGCTATTCTCCAGATAGATGTGAGAATGAGAGCATGATTCACTGCATTGAGGTTTCTGATTCCTAGGCCACCATCCTTGACAGGTGCACAAATATTTTTCCAGGCATCTAGGCATAAGGGCTTATGTTCAGGATCAGAGTTAACTCCTGTCCACCAGAAATTCCTAATAACAAAAGTGATTTTTGCATGAAATTTCTTTGAGAAGATGATGTTGGACATGTAATAAATAGGGATGGAAGAAAAAAACAGACTTTATGAGCTCTAGCCTGGCAGCATGGGATAGAGATTTTGCTTTATAAGTTGAAAGCTTTGATTTGAATTTAGCTAGAACAAAATTGTAAGCCTCAGATCTGTTTTTTGCTGGAAGGATGAGAGGATGTCCTAAGTGGATAAAGTTTGCATCAATATCAGGCACAGGGAAAATAGTTTTCAGTTGAACTTGAATATTATTGTCCACAGCTTTGCTAAAGCTAATACCTGATTTTGCCCAATTTGGAATCTGACCAGACTGTTGACAGAAATTTTGGAGAATGTGTTTTATTGTAAGCCCTTCCTGTTCAGTTGCCATGCCACAAATTAATAAATCATCTGCAAACAAAAGAGAGTGGATGGGAGGACAATCTGGTCCCAGGATTATACCATTTAAATTTGCTTGAGCAAGACTATGCTGAAGTTGAATGGACAATTCATTAATAGCTAACACAAACAAGTAAGGAGAGATGGGACAACCCTGTCTGACCCCTCTGGAGCTGATGAAATTTTCATAAGACTGCCCATTGCTAATGACTGAAAAGGAAGGGGTGGAGATGCAATTGTGGATGAGGTTGATAAAATGACCATGCAGACCTTTACGAGCAAGGGCTAACAGAATGAAACTCCATTCTAGTCTATCAAAGGCTTTAGCCAGATCAATTTTTAACATGAAAGCCTGATGGTTCCAGGAAGAAAGCTGGAAAGAGTGAGTGATTTCCTGAGCTATAATTATGTTGTCACTAATTCTTCTTCCTTCAATGAAAGCTTTCTGAGAAGGATGTATGTGATCAGGCAAATGTTGCTTAAGCCTGTTAGCAAGACATTTTGTGATGATTTTGTAAATAACATTACAAAGGCTGATAGGTCTGTAATCTGAAGGCACCTGGGAGATGAGGTTTTTAGGAATTAGGGCAATATGTGTTCTATTTGATTGGGGAGGAAGAACACCAGTGTGGAAGAAGTTGTGAACCAGAGCATGCACATCATCTCCAATCCAATCCCAAGTGGATAAGTAAAATTCAACATAGCCAGGAGAAGCATTCCTTTTCATACCTTTGAGGACGTCCATAATTTCTTCCTTTGTAGGGATTGAATCTGTGTAATCATTGGTTTGAGGGGGAACTGTAGGAATTCTTTGATGAGCTGAATCATTTGTTTGAGATGCAAAAATAGATCTGAAATATTGGACAAAGGTGTTTGCAATTTGTTGAGGCATAAAATGAGTCACGTTCTGTTCATCTCTTATTGACATAATAGAATTTCTTCTTCTTCTAGCAACTTCTCTATGAAAGAAAGCTGTGTTTCTGTCACCATCTTTTGCCCAACTTTTCTTTGCTCTTTGCACATAGAAATCATTTAATTTAGTAGTTGTTTGTTCATACCTGGTAGTTAAGTCTTGTTCCTTTGCGAAATCTTGACTGCCTGGTGGAGCACATTGCAATTTTATGATTTCACCTTCCAGATCCTTTAGTTCCTCCTACAAAGGCTTTTCTTTTTACACCAAATTTTCAAAGAGGCAGCCAAGTGATTAGCTCTGGAGTGATAAGGCTTGCCTATAGATTGCTGCCAAGAATTTTTTGCATGGGTTTGGAAGTCATCTTCTTTGAGCCACCGATTTTCAAATTTGAAATGGGTTTTGGTTTTAGTGGCTTTTCCATTAGTTGATAGCAAAATGGGAGCATGATCACTAAAATTGTAGATTAAAGGCATGTTGTAAAGTTTAGTGATTGGATAGTTGCCTACACAAGAGGCTTGTGCTGGCCCTCGCCTCATTCGTTGAGAAATAAGAACACCCATTAATCCAAACTAGAGGGTTCTTAATTATGTTCCTTGTCATCTTCGTTGCAAAGAAAGAACATCCAGAAACCTACACTAGAGGCTTATAATGGCCCTTGCCATCTTCACTGTAAAGAAAGAACATCAAAAAACCTAAACTATAGGCTTGTGGTCATCGTCTAATGTTGCTACCGTCTCCACTGTCGACATGGTAGTGCCTACGACAGGATGTGTCGTCAAACACCTTCACCTTGAGCTCGTTGTCACCTTCCCACAAGAAGTTCACCAAGCAGCCGACCTATAGGTTGTGGACGCGGGCGAAATCCTCCCAGCCGGTGTCGAGGAACATATCTGGCCTTTGCTCTTCGAACAGGATCTCGACAGCCCATTGGCGAAAGTCGCAGCTGGCTTCCCGCAGGTGCAACCCAGCCAACTCCAGGCTGGTGAGAAATTGCGCGAATTTTTCCGGATGCCTCTTTCTGCCGAAAAAGGGTCCTCGTTGATGAGGACGACGAACTCGAAGAACTTGTCATCGAAGCAGTTTGTCTCCTCCTCGGGTGACGACGAGCGTTCAGGCGATGGGGATCCTGCAGCGCGGCCCCTTCCCTTGTCGCGGTGGCCACGTCCGCGACCGCGACCCCTAGCACCTGCAATGGAACTCGTAGGGGAGAAGGTGGAGGGTGGCTCTAGAGTTTGTGTGAGGAGGAGCCGGTGCCTGAGCACCCCGTTTTATACCCGGATGCATGCATGAGAGCGGTGGTGCGCATTAAAAGGCCAACACGTATGGCTAAGCCATTTATTTTTCTTAGCCGAAGGTATGCGAAGGTAGGTGAGCGGTGCGGGGCAGTGATTCCATTGATTTCTAGCACACATGGCTAGTTCAATTACGCTGACCGCTTTTTCGGCGGCTGCCAATCGGGCCCGATGTATTCCATTCGACGTGGTGCGAGGCATCGGCACGCCCGTTCGGCACCCCACGCGAAGGGGCCGGCACGGGGTTGCCAGCGATTGTATTAAGATCCAAAACTAGCTAGCTACTTTTTAAACGCGCCGGTATGACCCAAAAGCAGCATCGGACCTCCAAACAGCTATTGATGTCGCTATGGGGTGTATCGGTGAAGATGCTCTTACCACCTTGTTCTAGGGTAAAAAATCCGTGACAGGAGAAACATATAGCTTGAAGCCATCTCAAACCGTGTTCAGTCGATCTACATGTGATCCGAATTAGGGGTCCGAATGTTTGCATATTTCCATCACACACAAAATAAGATAGGCATATTGTAGAATAAAACATGCACTTCTGGTGTACTTCCCCCCGTTTGAAAACAATAAGAGTATGTATAATGATTTATCTTAGCTACATCACGTAGGATAATTGTTGAGTTGTGGGAGAGGAAAATAATAATAAATGAGAGGCGTGTTTTCTCTTAGCTAAAAGATTAATCTCTTAGCTAGAAACATAAGCCATTTTCCATTGTATGAGAAGTCTTATCTTGGTACACTATTTTCTAGTTCATTTTATAATCATGCTATAATTTAAGGAGCATGAAACCATAATTATAGCGGGTAACGTCAAGAAATAATCCATTGTGTAACATGTTATTTATCTGCTCTAATTCACATGCAATGAGTAAGATAAGACATTTTTAAGTGACTCAAAGTTGAGACACTTATTTACCAATGGAGTTTTTTTGACATGGAACACTGGTATTTACGAACGGAGTTTGTTACATAACAAAACCGGCTTAACACGAGAGAACCTTTTTTTGAGGGGTTAACACGAGAGCACCTAATGACACATCGTTCATATTTTGAACGACATGACACATAAGGTGCTTCTTACGGAGGGGGTTCGTTAGCCGAGATACACGGCGGTAGCACAACGTGACAATGCATGCACGAGGTCACGAGTTTTTGTAGTGCACACCATTTCACAAAGGGCGCAATTTGTAGCAAGAGAAAGCAATGTTTATAATTCATTGGAACATATTCAAAATCTCACTAATTTTCCTCGACATACGCGACATGACAACTCAACTCACGCACATAAGGTTTTTCTCCCGAACAAAACATACTACTACCTCGACCTATCGAAGACCAAAATTACCCTGTCAAGACACAGCATGCAAGCTTGCCAGGAGCAGGAGTAACTCTCATGGCCTAGCTAGCTCTGCCTCATTGGCTAAACGATCGGTCGCCAATGGAACGAGACAAAACCTAGCTATGCCATGAATGGAGATACAAAAAAAAGCGTCCCTGGTAAGCTAGCCAGTATCAGTAGGCAATAGAGTACGTAGCGCCGCCACCAGTCTGACATGAGAGCGTAGGTGGCGGCGGCGGCGCGGCGGCTTTTACCCTAGCGAGCGACGGCCTTGCACACGAGGGGCGTGGCCATCTCCAGGGACATGTTGAGGCGCTCCGACAGGTCGACGCCGCCCGAGGTCGCCGGTGCCCACTCGAACTGCTGTACCAGCTGCGCGAGCCAGAGGTGGACGGTGGCGAGGGCCAGCATCTTGCCGGGGCACACGCGGCGGCCGGCGCCGAAGGGGGCCAGGCGGAGGTCGCTGCCGAGCACGCTTACGTCCTCCTCCATGAACCGCTCCGGGCGGAACAGCTCCGGCTCGGGCCACAGCGCCGCGTCGTGCGCGATGGCCCACATGTTCACCATCGCCGTCGTGCCGGCGGGGACGAGGTGGCCGCCGACGTGCGCGTCGTGCACGGCCAGCCGCGCCCACGACAGGAGCGGGCCCGGCGGGTGCATGCGCAGCGTCTCCTTCACGATGCACTGGATATAGGGGAGCCTGGCCACGTCCTCGTCCGTCACGGCCCTGCCACGGCCAACCACGGCGTCCACCTCCGCCTGTGCCTTCGCCTGGATCTCCGGGTGCAGCACCATCCTCGCCATGATCCACTCCATCAAGATTGCCACCGTGTCCGTCCCTCTAAAGATCATCTCCTGAAACGTGCAGTCCAATAAATTAACACTCGCACGACAATCGCTTGAATGCAACGAGTTTGTACAATAAGAAAAATCTGAATCTTTTCATTTTGATATGGTTCAGTTATTAGCGACTCTTACCCAGAGAACAGCGACCATGTCGGAATCTGACATCTTGTCCTCTCCTTCTAGGCCGAGGAGCACGTCGACGAAGTCGCCGGAGAGCTCATCCGCAATGCCTCCTCTGGCGGCGCACTTCGCCCTGTGCTCCTGTATGATGTTGCCGACGTACGCCTCCACCTTCCGGACCAACCTGTCGCACCGGCGGCGCACGCCCTGGAGGTCGAGCCACTTGAGCAACGGCAGGTGATCGGCCCAGTTGAACGTGCCGAGGAGGTCGTACCCTTCGTTCACCATCTCCTCCACGGCGGCGCCTTCTTGGCTCGCGAAATCGTCGTAGCGCTTGCCGAAGACGACGGCCATGACGTGGTTGAGGGACGCCGCGTGAAGGAACCGCCGAGGAGCGACCTCGCCGTGTCGGGCCATGAGGGTGGCGACGTCGCCGAGCATGCGCGCGCCGATCGAGGCGCGCTGGGGCGCGGAGGCAGCCACGCGGCGCGGGCCGAAGAGGTGCGCCGCGGCGAGGCGGCGGAGCGCGCGCCAGTGCGCGTCGCCTGACGGTGCGAAACCCATGGCGCGGTGGAAGAGGAGGTGCCGAGCCGCGTCCTTCACGGGGCGGTCGCCGAACGCCGGGTTGACGAGGATCTCGCGCGCCGTGTCGGGCTGGCTCGAGACGACGACGCGGGTGAGGCCGACGGAGAAGGACATCAATGCCGCCCCGCCCTGGACGGAGCGGGACAGTGCCGCCATGACGCGGTGCGCCACGGGGCTGGACAGCGCGGTGACCACACCCGGCGGGCCTGGCGGCGGGCGGCGGCAGAGGGACAAGGCCCACGCCGGACCGCCCGGCGAGAGCCACACGAGGGAAGCGGCGAGAAGGAGCGCCGCTAGAAGTGGCGGGAGGAGGGTGGTGGCAGAGAGGAGGAGCAGAAGGAGAGAGTCTTCCGGCCCGGTAGCCATGGACAGATCCATGGCAGTGCTTGGAGTGGGATTCTTCAGAAGTTTCTTGGAAGGAAGAGTTTGGAAGGTGATGTTGAGATGGTGAGGTGAGTGGGCGTTTAAATAAGAGAGGCCCGGGGGCAATTTTGCTATACGGAGTTTTAATTTTTTTACAGCTAATTAGTATTTGTCAACCAATAGTCTTTTTTGAGGGATTGTCAATCAATAGTGTTAATTACCAGGCGTTACACACAAACTTTGTAACAGCCCGTGATGAATAGCAATAACTTGCTCCACGAGTAAAGTACAGCTAATTATTTGTCAATCAATAGTCTTAATTACCAGGCGTTACACAAACCTTGTAACAGCCCGTGATAAATAGCAATAATGAAGAACTTGCTCCACAAGATAATAAGCTGAATTTTAGTACAATCGCCGCATCATTTTTTCTGAAACGGAGGTTCAATCTATAAATTAAAAATAGAAATTGCCTAATTAATTTCAGAACAAGAACACACCAATGTCCAATACCAAGGAACCCATTGGAAACACACCGGAGAATAGGAAAACAATTCAAAAGTACAAAAATGTTTTTGGCATCGAAAGCGTGCATACATGTGGGGAACTGCTGGGCGTCCCCCGGGGATCTGATTTCCCAGCCCCCGGGTCGCCAGCCGTTGGATCGGCTATCTTGGACGGTCAGATCTGCTTCTACTGAATGTAGCAAAAAAATTCCTCCCGGCAGCCAAAACATAACCCGCTTTTGCTACATTGTAGCAAAAAACGGTTCAGTTACGAAATCAAATAAAAAGGCTGAGCTCGCCAGAGATCTCGCCGGAGAGCTCGTAGCAATTTTTTTAAATTAAAGTAGCAAAACAACAAAACAATTATAGCAAAAAAAATAGCATCACATCGTGATAATATATTTGCTACGTTGTCTCCGACGATGTCTCTGACGATTTTCATCTTTGCTACATTATCACATTTTTTTGCTACGTGGTCTCCGGGGAGGTCTCCAGCGAGGCCAGCCTTTTTATTTTTCTTTTTCTAAACGAACCGTTTTTTGCTACAGTCATTTGCTGCCGGGGGTGATTTTTTGCTGCTGAAGGTGTTTTTTTGCTACATGTAAATCTAACCATCAAAATGGTTGATCCGACGGCTGGAAACCCGGGGGCTGGGAGAGCCTTATCCCCCGGGGACAACGAATCATTTTCCATACGTGTGTGGGAGATGGACCTAAAATAGTTGGAGTTGAAACGTCATACTAGTACACACACTTATTTTTTCTGGATGTTCCGTACGCACGGCGAACAGAGAACATGATAGCCTAGAAGATATGAAGTGTTGACTACGTACAAATTTGCATTAAAAATGGTATTGAACATATGAAGCGGTAAAAACATCTAATATTTTCAGCTCAACCATTGTTTCTCAACCGGTTGTTTTATAATCTATCTATCCAAACCTAGGCCTAGAATTAAAACTTAAAACTCGCGAGCCAAACGAGTAACTAACAACTCAACTTGTCTCGACTCAAACTCGATGTATAACAAGTCGAGTTGAGTTTCAGCTTTTGTCGTTAAACAAGTTTAAGCTATATGAGCCGAGTTCACCAACTCCTGAGTAGCTGGTTTTGCTCGGTAAAAATCAATATTGGATTGTGCAATCTGGTCAAAGAAGCTAATCCAGCCTGAGTGGCTAAGTCCTGCCGGCCCAAGCCCTTTTTTGCTATTTGACACCTCAAGTACACTTGTGGTTTGTTGATTTTTCTTGCAATGTTTCTTGTGAATATGATTTGTGTTTTGTCTACTAATATGTCAATATTATTCTTAGGATATAATTATTGATTGATGTTGTTTATTAGGCTTGCTATTTCTAATGATTCTTGAGTATCATTTATGTCTAAATTAATTAAAAAATCATCATATGTACATGTCTCTTTTGGCAGTTTTTAACAAGTTACGCGGAAGCTACTCACGAGCTTTGCGAGTCGAGTTAAGTTTTAAATCTGGAGTTAATTGTTAAATGAGTCGAGTCGAACTAAATCGCTAGTTGACCGAGTTTTAGCAAGTTGAGCCGAGCCGAGCCGAGCTGAGTTTTAGCAAGTTGAACTCTCCTAACAAAGAGTACTAGGTTCACGGGGCAACACAACACATCACAGGAACTGCAAAGATGGCCCGTCGTAGAAAAAGTAAAAGAGTAAACAAGAATAATGTTTATCTCCGTAAATAAAAAGGTAACTCCATGCCCATCATACACGGATTTTAAAGATAGCACGATCCTTCCTTCTCATTTTAAAAATATTACTTTGAGCATTGTGATAGGGCAGCCAATAAAACATCTCATGCACTTGCTTTGTTTTGAAATAGAGGTTCTACCCTGGGCCACAACATTAAATGATGCACATAGTTTTTGTGAAGTAAAATTATTCAAAAGAACCTTATAAGAAAAGGACAAAAAATAAACTAAAGCCACTACCTGATGCGCCAAACGTCTAAACATGGCACAAGTGTGTGAAGCTATGCTAGCTGAAGTGCTAACTCTTATACTTCCTAAAGTGATAAAGAATGTAAGACACTGCCATAGGTTTTCAATTGATAGTTGATTAACCAACCACAACATGAATAGACATTTCCCCCCTTCTTTGGTCCCCTCTCCCTCTGCCTAGCCCTTTGGCGGCAGAAAGGGTGGGAACCTCGGTCCTACGTTTTGTTCTAGTAGTTAGGGATATGGTTTGTATGACAACGTCTAGGAGTTGATGACATCATATGCTCGTTGATCCTTCAAACCGGCGGCAACGGTGGAAACTCCATCAAATTTGTCATTTTGTTAATTAATTACACAATCCAGTATGATATCACCGTTTACGCTTTGTATACAGCCCTAGAAACTTAAGGGCTCGGAATCATGGCACCTATTGGTGGTAAGGCAAGCTGAGATCTGAGAGTCTCAACCGCAATAATACTAGACCTACGGGAAAAAAAACTTACAAGAAACTCTTATGGGACGATGTGGCAGACCAGCGTGGAAGACTGGGTGGGGTTGTGGGGTACACGCACGCCGTCATCCATGAGCCCCGCCTCCTTGCCACATGTCGCCGTTGAGAAGCCAGCTCTCTAGCATAGATAACACTAGTGGGGTGCCCACCAGCTTGTTTGTATCTATCGTGTAGAGTCTATGTGCTTGCGTCATGGCCGCGCCACTCATGCCGCCGCAATGGTCCGCGTCCTCCCAGGAACACATCGTTCGCTACATGGAGGTGCATCATTGTCATCATGAACACCATCCATGTCGACACCTCTAACGCTTTGCTTCTACTCACGGCAGGGCAGCAACAAGCCACCAATTCAGCCGCGAGATGTCGCCAGGGCGGACAGGGACTGAGCGAGAAAAGGACAGACAGCGCCTACTGCGCCATGTGGATCTGCGTATGCAGAAAGCGCTCTTTTTTATCGCTATGCAAGGGTGGACGATGCTTCTCTATGGCGCACATGTTTTATTTAACCGTGTGCGATGGGGCCTCCAGTCACACACACGTTATTTGCAGAAACCGTTTAGGCCATCACAAACTATTTGCTATACCCTTCTGTCAGTGCATTACAAGATCGAAATGAGTAGTGTTGAATTAGGTATATGTATCCCCCATATAACATGCGCTTGTTTCAATCAGCCGTATGATTTCAGTAAGCACCGAAGACAGTTTATACACGTGAGAAGCAACACTCAGTTGTGCCCAATAGTCCATAACTCAACAGTGGATGCACATATATTAGAAAAAATCATTTATATTTAATTGTACATTTCATACACCACAAACATACATGTATTTCTATTGTTAACTATATACATTCTTGGTTCCGTAGTAGTCTCCATGATCCAGGTTCTGCGGGCAATGATGCACCTCCACCCCATCTATTATGGCACCTTCTACTTGTTGTGCCGCTAGCATCTATGGTAGGACACCCGTATGCGTGCATTCTCGCCGGCCCTAATCTGTATTCAGTTCTCCACTTCGTTAGATTCATGGCTAGGAAAACTGCACAAAAAAGAACTCATTGGTGTTAAAACATAAATATAGACAAGTAAAATTTAAATAAATGCAAGTGCAAATAATTTTTGTTCTTACTTGCAAGTGATGATGCAGAGTCGGGCTGTCCAATTCTTATGCAGTGTCACCAAAATATCTTCCCTATTATAAGATGTTAGCTAAAATTAAATACGTTGAACATATGGACAAACTTGTGATGTATAGATCTAACTAGCTTACATAATATAACATATAAAGATAATTATAAAATGTTGTAATACTACATTACATAGATATAACAATAATATCATTTAATATCAATCTTGCTTATACATCACATCCGAACATATGTAGATCTAACAACCAAATCATGTCATACAACATAACATATATTCTAATGATTCTGGCCATGCTAATTGTGACAATGACTATAAAACCGAACACACCAATTCTAACAAAATATTCTAAATGATCTAGCCTTGCTAATTGTGGTTATAATCTATAGATATATCTATTTTTACTAGTATATTTGTGCGATAAATAGAAGGTAAACATGCAAAAGGTAAGAACGTAAACCTTAGGGAACACAAGCCAACTTGAAGGGAGGTGTTGGCTGTAGTCTGGCTGAGGTGGAGCGCGAGGATAGGTCCGATCATGGTCGAGGGCATGGACGAGCCAGCTTAACCGGTTATGTTGGTGGCATGTTTGTCCTACGATCACATAGATCGGCACGACTCCAGCATGGTAGGTCATCAACACACTCCGATGAGGAACATCTCCAGCCAAAATCCAGCTCCTGCCTTGCCAAGCAGATGAGTTTTCTGAGGACCAGTCGTGGTCCTATAGAGCGGGGCCATTGTGAGTGGAATGAGACCACATGAGATCGTCGATCCTTATTTACACACGAAAGTTGGTAAGTTTTGGGTTTGTTGGACTGCGTCGATCCCTCATATCACACATGACTCAAATAGGAAGAACCATTTGCAAACATAAACACCTCGCAAACGACCATATTTCCATTACTCTTGCCATATAATGTTTCACAATTTATTTTTATTTATTCATCTGTTATATTATTTCAACTTTTCACTCATAAGGATTGTTCAAAAATGAAGCCAAAGCATAATGAAGCCTATTTTCCATGTCACAGATATGGTTTTTAATCTTTTTCATCTTCAACTTGTCAGCATATGCCTTCATCTTCTGTCTATGGACAATATCCGCCAAATGTAGCTCCATATTTATCTTTTCTTCTTCAAACATCATTGTTTTTTCCACTTCTTTCTTCTTCTCTAGCTTCAACATCGGTGGTTTAGCCCTTAAACACATAGCTTTATCTCTGCATGCATATCCTCGCAGTCGCAATGGGGAAGCAAGAATATTCACCTACATGGAACGGATCGGAATGAGAAAACCCAAATGTCGAACTAGAGTATATCCCTAATTAAGTCTAGAAACTATACCTTATTCGAATCTCCGGTGTCAGTGACGTCAAATCCGGCGGGCTCCCTGGCCATGGCAACGGCCGACAGTACCAGCTTGCAGGAATGCGGACGGGGCTCCGATGGCTAAAGGGAGAGGGCCAGTATTTAAGGAAGATGTGCACATAACATAGGTTGTGTTCGAACACGCCTGTGTGTGATGCCTTACGAGAGGGATAACATTTTGTTCACAATAGAATACGTTAGGGCCATTTGTGATGTCTTAGGATTCGGTTTGCACAAAAAAACTAGTTGTTTTGCTGACCACTCTGCTAGCTGTTGAGCTTGCGGTTTGTGGTATATATATCTTTTTCCAAGCCCATACCATTCAAACCGATCTACCTTCCCCATTCAACTTCCACCAATTTTTGTTGTACTTATTGTTGTTAGTCTTGTAATTTAGAGTGTGTGCAATTTTTACGCTGTTCGAACTGTCATAAGACAGTTCCAATAATTGCATACAGTTTACAGTACTTCAGTATATGCCATTAGGTATGTCACAAGAGTTGGGTTTTTTACTAGTAGTGTGCAATAGTCACCGTCACATAGCTTTTGCGTGCAAAATTGTGTGCAACTACAATAAAAAATTAAACAGCTCGTTCTTTGGATAAAGGTACTAGTCCATGGATTTTATCACATATATATTAATCAAAGATTAACGCACTAAATTACGATACACTTAATATTTGAAGGGCTCATGATCGATATTTTCCGCTCATATTACATATAAATACAGTAACCGAAAATCTTCGTCGGAAGGGTATTTGCCGGAGCCCGAGGCCACAACGGTGCCGGCTACGCTCTTGGAGAACGTACGCTTTTCCCTCTTTGGCTTGGGTTCATCGCTGAAGACCTGCAGCGACTCGGAGTACTGCAACAATAACTCCACACTAGATCGGAGAGCGAGGGCGTATCTTCGCCGGACATCGTAAGGGCCGAGATACTAACAACCCGTGAACGGCCAGGCGGCTCTGCGGAAAGCAGAGCCTTCAGCGCTGCTCCATCCTTGTTCTAAGCGTGAATAGTGATTGGTAACTTAACACATATCTACGGTAGGGAGGCATTATTCATGTAGTCTTTTCAAGAATTTTTGGCAGGTATAAGCTACTCGAGGCTATAACTTGATTTATAGCGGCTATCACTTGATTTATAGACGAGCCGCGGGGGTGATGGGAAGACAGCTAAATGGTGGAAAAAAGAAGCGGGAAATGAAAAGGAAGCATGAATACATCACACACCACACGGTTTTGTGGAAAGTTGTCGTGGAAACCGTACGTGGAGCTGGCACGGGTTGCATGTTATATAGTGGAACACAGGTACATCGTATACGTATCCAATACACAATGCGTATGGTATACGATACAGAGAGAGAGACCTATTACATTGTCTAACACCCTCCCTTAATCTCAACCTACTACCAGGTTGAGATTACGCTTGAATTCAACAATCTTCTTAACTGGAAGTGGCTTAGTAAATCCATCTGCAACTTGATCATTGCTTGAAACAAAGCGAATGGCTAACTGATTGTTTGAAACCCTTTCTCTGACAAAGTGAAAATCAATTTCAATGTACTTGGTACGAGCATAAAACACAGGATTGACTGAGAGATAAGTGGCTCCCAGATTATCACACCAAATAGTTGGCTTTTGTCTCAATCTTACTCCAAGTTCAGTGAGAAGAGCCTCAACCCAAATCAATTCAGCAGTTGCATTTGCTAATGCTTTATATTCATCCTCTGTACTAGACCTGGACACTGTTGCATGTTTCCTTGCACTCCATGAGACCAAGTTTGGTCCAACAAAGATAGCAAAACCACCTGTAGAGCGTCGATCATCAATGTCTCCTGCCCAATCTGCATCAGAAAATGCACTCAAAAAGGTGGATGATTATGGTACAAAAGTAGTTCCAAGGTTTATTGTATCCTTGACATATCTGAGAATACGTTTTGTAGCTGTCCAATGTTCAGTGGTTAGAGCATGAAGATACTGACAAACTTTGTTTACTGAGAAGGCCAAATCTGGTCGAGTCAATGTCAGATACTGTAAGGCACCAACTATGCTTCTAAACTGAGTGCAGTCATCAGAGCAAGAGGTGTACCACTTGTGAGAGACAGCTGTTCAGAGGTAGATAAAGGTGTTGGAGCTGACTTACAGTGTTGCATGCCAACCTTCTTGAGTATATTTGTAGCATATTTTTCATGTGTCAAGAGCAAACCATTGTTCACTTTTTAACCTCAATACCAAGGAAGAAATGTAGATCACCAAGATCCTTGATAGCAAAGTTCTCATTTAGATCTCGAAGAAGAGCTGTGATAGCATAACTGGAAGAACTTGTTACTATGATATCACCAACATATACGAGAACAAATATAGTGATGCCTGACTTGTTAAAGAGAAATAAAGATGTATCAGCCTTTGAGGGTGTAAAACCCGGTGCAGATAATTTTGAGCTCTTGGTGCTTGTTTCAAGCCATACAATGCTTTATCAAGTCGGCAAACATGATTTGGCGCATGCGGATCTTCAAACCCAGGAGGTTGTCTCATATAGACTTCCTCATCCAGAACACCATGAAGAAATGCGTTCTTGACATCTAGCTGCCTTAGACTCCATCCACGAGAAACAACAACAGATAAAACAGTTCTGATAGTAGCAATTTTAACTACGGGACTAAAAGTGTCCTCATAATCAATGCCATACCTTTGTTTTAATCCTTTTGCAACTAATCTTGCTTTATATCTCTCAATAGATACATCTGCTCTTCTCTTAATTCTGTATACCCACTTGCAATCTATCAAGTTCTTGGTTTTGCTTGGAGGAACAAGATGCCATGTATTATTTTCCATCAACGCATTATATTCTTCATCCATTGCCTGATGCCAATGTGAGTCATCAAGTGCCTCAGAAAGAGTGGATGGTTCTCCTGTAGAAGAAAATAAGCCATATCGAACTGTGCCATCAGTATACTTTTTAGGCTGTCTGATGACCCACAAGTATAGGGGATCGCAACAGTCTTCGCGGGAAGTAAAACCCAATTTATTGATTCGACAGAAGGGGAGACAAAGAATACTTGAAAGCCTTAACAGCGGAGTTGTCAATTCAGCTGCACCTGGAAACAGACTTGCTCGCAAGAGTTTATCAGTAGTAACAGTTTATAGCAGTAGTAGTAGTGAAATAACAGCAGCAGAGTAACAAAGACAGCAGTAGTGATTATAGTAAACAGCAGGATTAAAATACTGTAGGCACAGGGATGGATGACGGGCGTTGCATGGATGAGAGAAACTCATGTAACAATCAAAGCAGGGCATTTGCAGATAATAATAAAACGGTGTCCAAGTACTAAGCAATCCATAGGTATGTGTTCCGTATATAGTCATACGTGCTCGCAATGAGAAACTTGCACAACATCTTTTGTCCTACCAGCCGGTGGCAGCCGGGCCTCTAGGGAATCTACTGGATATTAAAGTACTCCGTGAACACATGTGATCCTCACATCACTACCATCCCCTCCGGTTGTCCCGATTTCTGTCACTTCGGGGCCATCGGTTCCGGACAGCGACATGTGTATACAACTTGCAGGTAAGACCATAAACAATGCATATCATCATGAAACAATAACATGTTCAGATCTGAGATCATGGCACTCGGGCCCTAGTGACAAGCATTAAGCACAACAAGTTGCAACAATATCATCAAAGTACCAATTACGGACACTAGGCACTATGCCCTAACAATCTTATGCTATTACATGACCAATCTCATCCAATCCCTACCATCCCCTTCAGCCTACAGCGGGGGAATTACTCACACATGGATGGGGGAAACATGGCTGGTCGATTGAGAGGCGTCGGTGGTGATGATGGCGATGATCTCCTCCAATTCCCCGTCCCGGCGGAGTGCCAGAACGGAGTTTCTGGTCCCGAGACGGAGTTTCGCGATGTGGCGGCGTTCTGGAGGGTTTCTGGCGACTTCGACTTCTTTCCCGTGTTTTTTAGGTCGAAACCCCTTAAGTAGTCCAGAGGAGGGCGTCGGAGGCCAGCCGATGAGGCCACACAGTAGGGCGGCGCGCCCCCCTCCTGGGCCGCGCTGGCCTAGTGTGTGGGGGCCTCGGGCCTCCACCTGGCTTGCCCTTCTGGCTCCGTAATTCTTCTGGAAAAATAAGACCTTCGACATAAATTCCGGGGATTTTCCTGAAAGTTGGATTTCTGCACAAAAACGAGACACCGGAGCAATTCTGCTGAAAACAGCGTTAGTCCGTGTTAGATGTATCCAAAATACACAAATTAGAGGCAAAACAATAGCAAAATTGTTCGGGAAAGTAGATACGTTTTGGACGTATCAACTCCCCCAAGCTTAGCTTATTGCTTGTCCTCAAGCAATTCAGTTAACAACTGAGTGCGATAAAAGAACTTTCACGAACACATTTGTTCATATGACGTAAATATTCTCATGATATGGGCTAATACTTAGGCAATTCATAATAAGATACATGCAAATAAGATCATCCAATAGCTATGTCAATCATGGAAAGGTACCAAGAAATTAATAATAAGCATCATGAACCATGTCTATCAGCAGGATTGCAATGTTCATAAAAGGATATGATAAAGTGGTATCTCGCTTGCCCGAATTTGAACAGCAAAACATAAATGCCCAGGCACCTCTGAAGTTCATAGAAAGACTAGAAATAGAGATTGTCAAAGATAAAAGCATCAAAGTTATACCACAGTCAATCATATTTTGGGACAAGCATATTATACAAAGAATGACAGTTGTGCTCTCAAGAAAGTACTCAAAGAAAGGATGGTGACACAACATGAAAGTAAAAGATTGACCCTTCGCAGAGGGAAGCAGGGATTAACATGCGCTAGAGCTTTTCATTTTTAAAACAGGAGTAAAATTATTTTGAGAGGTGTTTATTGTTGTCAACGAATGGTAATGGGTACACCAACTACCTCGCCAACCAGACTTTCAAGAGCGGCTCCCATGAAGGACGTTATTTCTACCAGCAAGGTAGATCATCCCTCTTCTCTTTTGTTTACACATGTAGTTTAGTTTTTATTATGAGTGACACTCCCCCCAACCTTTGCTTACACAAGCCATGGCTAACCGAATCCTCGGGTGCCTTCCATCAATCTCATACCATGGAGGAGTGTCTATTTGCAAAATTAAGTTGCTTACTGATGAATCAGAGCAAAACATGTGAAGAGAATTATTAATGAAGTTATTAATTGGGGCTGGGCACCCCGTTGCCAGCTCTTATTATGAAGGTCTGTCAAAAGTAAATGACAAGGTTGAAAGATAAACACCACATACTTCCTCATGAGCTATAAAACATTAACACAAATTGAGAAGCATTTTGAAGGTTTAAAGGTAGCGCATGAGAATTTACTTGGAATGGTTTGAAATGTCATGCATAGGTATTCATGGTGGACACTTTGGAATAACTTGGTTTTCAGGGGTTTGGAAGCACGAGCAGCGTTCCCGCTCAGTACAAGTGAAGGCTAGCAATAGACTGGGGAGCGACAAATCAAGAGAGCAGTCACTGTCATAATCATGCTTGCGGCAAAATAAATTAACGGGGGCATAAAAGTGATACAAGAACTCTGAGGCAAAGTAAATCATCAAGGCTTAATTGACTTTTGTTCAATCATATGCATGCGTGAGCATGTGCCAAGTCGATTCGAATAAATTATTCAGAGGAGGATACCACAATGTCATACCTATTTATGAATAAAACAATGCAAGCAAACATCCATGACATGCTACTCATATTAATAAATTGGAGCTAAACATGAGAGATCATGAACTAATAGACTTTCTTAAATGACATATACCTCACATGAACCAACTAAGCATGCTCACATGGATGAGTATATGTACAAAAATGAAAACAAATAGAGTTCATACCAGCCTCTCACCACAGTCGAATTGTCGTAGATCGTCATTATTGCCTTTCACTTGTGTAGCTTGAATAATATGGAATGAAAACCACGCTCCAGCCACCGAAGACCATTGAACTCATAATGAACTTTACAAAACCAAAGAAGAACAGCAAATATTTTTGGTGTTTTCGAATTGGAAACAAGAACAAAAGGAAACAAGCAAATAAAGCAAAATCTTTTTGGATTTTCTTATAGCAAACCAACGATAGCAAATAAAGAAAAAATAAATGCAAGAAACCAAAATAAGCAAATGGTGAAGAGAAACAACAGAAATATTTTTGGTCTTTTTGTGTTTTAGGAGAGAAACAAAGCAAAAACAAGAAAATGAAAACTAGAAGAGTCACATAAACACAAATCAGCAAGAATTCGTCAAACTTGACAGCAGTACAGTAATCGATTTTTAAGAAATTCTTACGCTGCTCAAATCGAAAAGTGTTCAACTAATGAAAGTTAGATAACAACCTGGGAAACATGCACAAAAATTGGCTTCGCAAAATAACCATCTGGCTGTTTTTGAGAAATTTTTTGGTATCAGTCCAGAATCTGTTTTCAGGCAGCACCTCCACAAATATCATCTCCCTCTTATTAGAAAACCACCTTAAGAAACTAAACAGGTATGTACAAGTATCCAGCAATTATAATATGCAATGAATGAGTGATGTCGGCATACCTACCCCCAAGCTTAGGCTTTTGACTCTTCTTGATCACATCATATCACCCTTCTCTCTTGACCCTTGAAAACTTCTGCCACACCAAACTTCTCATAAACTTCATTAGAGGGGTTAGTACTCAAAAACATTAATCCACTTTAGTCCTGTAGTGACACATTGCAAGAACTCAATAAAACATTAGCTACAGCTCTCCATGTCTAGAAAGCCTTACTTAAAGTCCACAAGAGACAATGCAAGAAAACAGAGACAGAATCTGCCAAAACAGGATAGCCAGTAAAGACGAATTTCTTCGAGGTACTTCCGTTGCTCAAATCAGAAAACTCAAAACTAATGAAAGTAGCGTACATATCTGAGGATCACACGTGAATTTTTACAGAATTTTAAGATTCTCCTACAGAGAGAAAAACTCAAATTCGTGACAGCTAAAAATTTGTTTCTGCACAGAAATCCAAATCTAGCATCAACTTTCTATTAGAGACTTTTCTTGACACAATAATGCAATAAAGTAAAGATACAAAGGTATTGCTACAGTAAGTAAAACAAGTGGAGGAAAAAAAATGTTGTTTAGCTCCTCTATGCATATAAAAAGTATTTGTTAACAAGGTTGATCAAGTCTTGCCACCAAATAAATTTTACATAGCATAAGAAAAAAAATGAACCTCAAATCAATCATGTTACCTTGAATTGTATTGATATGGATCCAATCATAATATTTTGATATCCTTCTTTAGGATCATATATAGGACAATCAATAGCTCCAACTTTGATAGTTCTCACATTAGAAATTGTATTAACTCCACATACTTTATCAATCCTCTTGGGAAAATTAACGGTATGCTCCTTGTCATCAACATTGAAAGTAACTTTTCCTTTATTGCAATCAATAACAGCCCCTGCGGTGTTAAGAAAAGGTCTCCCAAGAATAATAGACATGTTATCATCTTCAGGCATTTCCAACAAAACAAAATCAGTTAATATCAAGCAGTTATTAGTAACTTGAACAGGAACATCCTCACATATACCAACAGGAATAGCAGTAGATTTATCAGCCATTTGCAAAGATATATCAGTGGGTATCAACTTATCTAAATAAAGTCTCTTATAAAGAGAAAAAGGCATAACACTAACACCGGCTCCCCAATCACATAGAGCAGTTCTAACATAATTATTCTTAATAGAACAAGGAATAGTCGGTATACCTGGGTCGCCCAACTTCTTTGGAACTTTGCCATTGAAAGAGTAATTAGCAAGCATAGTGGAAATCTCCTCATTAGGAATTTTCCTTTTGTTAGAGACAATATCTTTCATATACTTTGAATAAGGAGGCAATTTAATAGCATCAGTCAAAGGGATTTGCAAGAATAAAGGTTTCATCCAATCGCAGAATTTATTATAGTGTTCTTCTTCTTTGATTTTAGTTTCTTAGCAGGAAAAGGCATTTGCTTTTGAACCCAAGGTTCTCTTTCATTACCGTGTTTCTTAGCAATAAAATCTTCTTTAGTATACTTTTTATTTTTAGCATGCTTTTCAGGTTCATCTTCAACTTCTTCTTTATCAGAAGCATCATCCCTATCATTATCTTTATCATGTTCATTACCACTTTCAATTTCAGCATCAGAAATAGAAATACTATTAAGATCATTAACAGGTTCAGAGGATTCTACATCATTTTTATGTTTCTTCTTCTTTTTCTTAGAATGAGCACTAGTTTCAATTCGTTGAGAATCTTGTTCAACTCTTTTGGGGTGCCCCTCAGGATATAGAGGATCCTGGGTAGAAACACCGCCTCTAGTTGTTACTTCATATGCATGTTTTTCTTTAGAACTATTTTTTAACAAGTCATTTTGCACTTTAGTGAGTTGATCAATTTGAGTTTGAATCATATGAAAATGTTTAACAAGCATCTTAACATCATTGGAGGTTCTCTCCGCAATATCATGCAAATTACTAATAGCTTGAGAATTTTTCATTAAATGATTTTGTACTCTCATATTAAAATTTTCTTGCTTAACAATATAATTATCAAACTCATCTAAGCATTGAGCAGGAGGTTTTGAATACGGAATATCTTCCCTAGTAAAGCGTTGAAGAGAGTTTACCTCAATCATGGATGAAGGGGGAATTATCTTGCATAAATCTTCTATGGGAGGTAAATTCTTCACATCTTCAGATTTAATACCTTTCTCTTTAAGAGACTTCTTGGCTTCCCTCATATCTTCATCATTCAATTTAATTAAACCCCTCTTCTTCAATATCGGCGTCGGAGTTGGTTCAGGTGTAGCCCAATCATCATAATTCCGGCCTATTTTAGCCAATAATTCTTCAGCTTCGTCTGGAGTTCTTTTCCTGAAAACACAACCAGCACAACTATCCAAATATGCTCTAGACTCAACGGTTAGTCCACTATAAAATATATCAAGTAAATCATGCTTTTCCAAATCATGTCCAGGTCGAGCTCTGATAAGAGAGCAAAATCTTGCCCATGCTTCAGGCAATTTCTCTCCATCTTCCTGGTCAAAGCTATAAATTTTCTGTAAAGCAGCATGTTGAGCACTAGCAGGAAAGTATTTCCGAAAGAAAACATCAAGAAAATCACCTGGACTATTAATAGAACCAGGAGGCAAACTATTATACCAAGTTTTAGCATCGTCCTTTAATGAGAAAGGAAAAAATTTAGCAACAAAATAAGTGCGCATCTTGACATCATCAGAAAACAAGCTACTCATAGAAGAAAGTTCATTCATATGTTCTACATCACTTTCTTTTTCAGTACCACAAAAGGGTGTTTTCTCAATAATAGCTATATGAGATAGATCAAGAGAAAAATCATAATCTTTATCCTTAATGTTTATAGGAGATGTGGCAAATTTAGGATCAGGAGACAGCTTATATCTAACAAAGATGTTGTAAAGTAGAAACTTTTTAATTTTTCTTGCATCAGTAATAGCATTGCATTTATCAATAAAATCATCATCAAGCTCCACATAATCCTCATCAGGATCATCACTAGAATAATCAACATACTCAGGTGAATTAACAGGTGTAGCGGCATTTTCATTAGGAGTTTCAGTATTTTCAATTTGTCTAGACCTAGCAATTGTAGCATCTAGAAAATATCTCAATGAACCACTATCATCAAGCACAGCAGAAACATTATCAATATTTTAAGAATTTTCAAATTCAGCAGAAGTACCAGCAAGTGAAGCTTGCGGTGGTGAAACAAGTTGACTTATCACAGATGGTGAATCAAGAGTAGCAGAGGTACTCAGAGTTGTACCTTTTCTTGTAGTGGATGGTAATATGGCGACTTTAGGATCACGAGATTTACCCATGATGGAGAATTTGCAGCGAACAATATCAATCCAAGTGAACTTCCAAATAAAGCTATGCTCCCCGGCAACGGCGCCAGAAAATAGTCTTGATGACCCACAAGTATAGGAGATCGCAACAGTCTTCGCGGGAAGTAAAACCCAATTTATTGATTCGACACAAGGGGAGACAAAGAATACTTGAAAGCCTTAACAGCGGAGTTGTCCATTCAGCTGCACCTGGAAACAGACTTGCTCGCAAGAGTTTATCAGTAGTAACAGTTTATAGCAGTAATAGTAGTGAAATAACAGCAGCAGAGTAACAAAGACAGCAGTAGTGATTATAGTAAACAGCAGGATTAAAATACTGTAGGCACAGGGATGGATGACGGGCGTTGCATGGATGAGAGAAACTCATGTAACAATCAAAGCAGGGCATTTGCAGATAATAATAAAACGGTGTCCAAGTACTAAGCAATCCATAGGCATGTGTTCTGTATATAGTCGTACGTGCTCGCAATGAGAAACTTGCACAACATCTTTTATCCTACCAGCCGGTGGCAGCCGGGCCTCTAGGGAATCTACTGGATATTAAGGTACTCCTTTTAATAAAGTACCAGAGCAAAGCATTAACACTCTGTGAACACATGTGATCCTCACATCATCGCCTTCCCCTCCGGTTGTCCCAATTTCTGTCACTTTGGGGCCTCGGGTTCCGGACAGCGACATGTGTATACAACTTGCATGTAAGATCATAAAACAATGCATATCATCATGAAACAATAACATGTTCAGATCTGAGATCATGGCACTCGGGCCCTAGTGACAAGCATTAAGTACAACAAGTTGCAACAATATCATCAAAGTACCAATTACGGACACTAGGCACTATGCCCTAACAATCTTATGCTATTACATGACCAATCTCATCCAATCCCTACCATCCCCTTCAGCCTACAGCGGGGGAATTACTCACACATGGATGGGGGAAACATGACTGGTCGATGGAGAGGCGTCGGTGGTGATGATGGCGATGATCTCCTCCAATTCCCCGTCCCGGCGGAGTGCCAGAACGGAGTTTCTGGTCCCGAGACGGAGTTTCGCGATGTGGCGGCGTTCTGGAGGGTTTCTGGCGACTTCGACTTCTTTCCCGTGTTTTTTAGGTCGAAACCCCTTAAGTATTCCAGACGAGGGCGTCGGAGGCCAGCCGAGGAGGCCACACAGTAGGGCAGCGCGCCCCCCTCCTGGGCCGTGCCGGCCTAGTGTGTGGGGGCCTCGGGCCTCCACCTGGCTTGCCCTTCTGGCTCTGTAATTCTTCTGGAAAAATAAGACCTTCGACATAAATTCCGGGGATTTTCCTGAAAGTTGGATTTCTGCACAAAAACGAGACACCAGAGCAATTCTGCTGAAAACAGCGTTAGTCCGTGTTAGTTGTATCCAAAATACACAAATTAGAGGCAAAACAATAGCAAAAGTGTTCGGGAAAGTAGATACGTTTTGGACGTATCACTGTCTTATACCTTGCTGCAATCAAGTACGAATACGCGGAGGTGAAACAGCAGGCGGTGTAGGTTGATCTTGCTCTTGTGCATGTTCGGATGACGCCACAGAGTCATTTGCACTTGCGCCTGCCGCAGAAGATCCAGAGGAGGAGACAGGATCAGCAGCAGGCTGCATCGCAGTCGAGGCACCAGATGGCGTACCGAGGCTAGGCGAGGGCGCATGCCCGCCACACGCAGCCGACAGCGCTGGGAACCGCGCGCCAGGTGGAGCGCTAGGACGGGCCGCGGGCGTGTGGCCAGCAGACGCGGCCGGAGCATCTCCACGCGACCCAAGGGCGGGAGAATCAGCCTCGGGCTGTGTGTCCTCGGGGTCGGACAAATCAGCAGCAGAATCTGCATGGGTTTCAGCGCTGATTTCGTCTTCTTCTGCCGCATGTTCAACTTCATTTTCTGCAGGAATTTCAACTCTATTTTCTCGGAAATTTTCATCAGTAGTTTCTGCAGCTGGCAACACATTAGTAATAGGCACAATAGGCATATGATCATCAACATTATTTGCACCCTCATGAGGCTCAGATGTGAATGATGAAAGGAGAAGAATTTCTTTTCTAAGGAGAGGGCCAGCATTGGGATGCAATGAGGCAAAAGGGAATATATTTTTTATCAAACACAACATCACGAGAGATATACACTCGTCCAGTATTGATGTCGAGACACTTGACTCCCTTATGAAGAGGACTATAACCAAGAAACACACAACGAGTGGAACGGAAAGCAAGTTTGCGATTGTTATAAGGATGAAGATTGGGCCAACAAGCGCAACCAAAAACTCGAAGAGCATCATAGTTTGGTGTCATATGAAGAAGGCGTTCAGCTGGAGTTTCAAAGTTAATAACTTTGTTGGGAAGTAGATTTATAAGAAATGTGGCAGTAAGGAAAGCTGCATCCCAGTATTTGAGAGACATGGATGCATTTGCAAGCAAGGCTAGGCCAACTTCAACTATATGACAATGTTTTCGTTCAGCAGAGCCATTTTGTTGATGAGCATGGGGCATGAAACATGATGAGTGATACCAACTATTTGAAAAAAGGAATTGAGCTTTTCATACTCACCACCCCAGTCAGTTTGCATTGTTATAATTTTTCTATTAAACTTACGCTCAACATATTTCTGAAAATTGAGGAATACTTGATAAACATCAGCACGACTTTTGAGCAAATAAATCCAAGTAAACTTGCTAAAATCATCAATAAAGCTTACATGGTATGAATGTTTCCCAGCAGAGAGAGGTGCATGACCCCATACATCAGAAAAGACTTGCTCAAGAGGAACAGTAGATCTACTACTAGAAATAGGATATGGCAACTGATGACTCTTTGCCAATTGACATGAATCACACACATATGGGTTACTCTCTGGGGTGTAAGCTATCTTATTTTTCCTAAGTACTTGTTGAACCACAAACGAAGAGATGTCCTAAGCGGCGATGCCATGTAGAGGATGATGGCTTTATTGTGATGTATGCATGCTTGGAGGACGCAGTGGAGATGGGCATCAATGGATATAGACCTCCATGGCAATGGCCTCTAAAGAGGACGCGTCGAGTTGCTTGGTCCTTGATGAAAAAAAAGAAAGGATGAAACTCAATGAACATGTGATTATCAAGAGTGAACTTATAAACGGATAAAAGATTTTTAGAGGCACTAGGAACATGTAGTATAGCATTGAGATCAAATGAAGCATGAGCAGTGCGCAAAGTTGAATGACCAATATGACTTATGTGCATGCCTGTGCCTTCAGCGCGATCATTGTAGTCATCATGGGTGGAAAGCTTATTCAGTTCACCAGTGATGTGATCAGTAGCGCCTGTGTCATAGTACCAGTTTGTATCAAACCCATGAGAAGCAAAGTTTGCATCCTTGTGGCCACGATCTCCATTGTCACGACGTTCACGATCCTCCTCATAACGCCACCAACAGTCTTTTGCAGGGTGGCCATAAATTGTGCAGATTTGACAAGTGGTATCAACAAAACGGGTGGGCTGGCGATCACGACAGCGCCCACCATCATCACACCGTTCTCCATCATCACGGCGATGGGGACTGATAACCCACAAGTATAGCGGATCGCAACAGTCTTCGAGGGAAGTAAAACCCAAATTTATTGATTCGACACAAGGGGAGGTAAAGAATACTTATAAGCCTTAACAACTGAGTTGTCAATTCAGCTGCACCTGGAAAAGCACTAGTAACAGGGGTGATGTGAAAGCAGCAGTAATATGAGAGCAATAGTAACAGTAACACAGTAGCAGTAATAGTAACACAGAGGCAATGGCACCAGAAAATAGTTGATACTACTTCCAATGTCATATAGAACAAGTATATGATGATGAGAGATGGACCGGGGTTCCCAGCGATCTACACTAGTGGTAACTCTCCAATAACAAGTGACAAGTGTTGAGTGAACAAATTACAGTTGGGCAATTGATAGGATTGAAATAGCATTAAGATAGAACATCAAGATTATTAATTATGTAGGCATGTTTTCCATATATAGTCATACGTGCTCGCAATGAGAAACTTGTACAACATCTTTTGTCCTACCAGCCGGTGGCAGCCGGGCCTCAAGGGAATCTACTGGCTATTAAGGTACTCCTTTTAATAGAGCACCGGAGCAAATTATTAACACTTGGTGAAAACATGTGATCCTCATACCTACGCCTTCCCCTCCGGTTGTCCCAATTTCTGTCACTTTGGGGCCTTTGGTTCCGGACATAGACATGTGCATACAACTTGTAGATACAATCTAAGCAATAATTATAGAGCTTAAATCCAAGATCATGCCACTCGGGCCCTAGTGACAAGCATTAAGCATAACAAGATTCTAGCAACAATAACTTCACAAACTTTATAGATAGACTAATCATAATGTATCATCCATCGGATCCCAGCAAACACAACACCGATTACATCAGATGGATCTCAATCATGTAAGGCAACTCATTAGATCATTGTATTGAAGTACATGGGATAGAGAGTACCAACTAGCTACTGCTAGAACCCGTAGTCCATGGGGGAACTACTCACGGAGCATGATGGAGGCGGTGGCGTCGATGGAGATGGCTTCCGGGGGCACTTCCCTGTCCCGGCGGCGTGACGGAACAGAGATTCTGTCCCCCCGAATTGGAGTTTCGCGATGGCGGCGGCGCCCCTGGAGTCTTTCTGGAGTTTCGTCAATTCGTATCGCGTTTTTAGGTCGAAACGGCTTATATAGGCGAAGAGGCAGAGTCGGAAGGGCGCCAGGGCTCCCTCCCCATAGGCCGGTGCGGCCAGGGTGGAGCCCGTGCGGCCCTGTCATGTGGGGCCCTCCTGGCCCATCTTCGTCTCCTCTTCGGTGTTCTGGAATCTTCCGGGAAAAATAAGATACTGGGTCTTTGTTTCATCGAATTCCGAGAATATTGCCCGAACAGCCTTTCTGGAACCAAAAACAACAGAAAACAGGAACTGGCACTTCGGCATCTTGTTAATAGGTTAGTTCCAGAAAACGCATAAAAACATTATAAAGTGTGAGCAAAACATGTAGGTATTGTCATAAAACAAGCATGGAACATCAGAAATTATAGATACGTTGGAGACGTATCAGCATCCCCAAGCTTAGTTCCTACTCGCCCTCGAGTAGGTAAACGATAACAAAGATAGTTTCTGAAGTGACATGCTACCAACATAATCTTGATCCAATAATGATGTAAAGCATATGAACTGAGATCAAATCACTCAAAGAAAATGTCTATATTGATATAAGATATGATAATGCAAGAGTTAAACAAGCTAGAAGTTTTCATGAACTATTGCTTCAAAGACATGAAACCGTACAAAGTTCATTAAAGATGTGTTAAGTATTCAGCGTAGAAGTTCTATCCTTCATTCCAAGCATCAAGTAAATTTTCACAACATAAGAAGGATTCAGTCAAGTAAACATAAACATGAACGTCATGAATCAACTGTTTCGAAGTCTACTCAACCGGTGAGTGCAAGCATTTGGTATTAGCACCAGGATGTTATGGCATAAAGAACGTTAATGGGGGTTTGGAAGGCCAAATGGAAGAAAGTCTTACAAAGCTATAAGTGATCATTAGACAAGAGGAAGCCTTATGATCGAAGCTATGCAAGGAGTAGTGATTGCCATGCAACGGATGCACATAGAGCTATATGTGTATGAAAGCTCTCCAATGGAACTAGTGGGGGTGCATCCAACTTGGTTGCTCACGAAGACCTAGAGCACTTTTGAGGAAGCTCATCATTGGAATATACAACCCAAGTTCTATAGTGTAAATTCCCCACATAGTTATACTAGTAAAACATGAAAACTCTCTTATATGGAATATAGGTGCTAAACATGAGCACAAATGATGACTATGAATAATGCAGGTGCTAAAACATGAGCACAAGTGTGGATAAAAGATAGTAATGCTGTCCCCTTTTTCTTTATTCTCTTTTTTTCTTTCTTTTTCTTTTCTATTTTTTTTCTTTCTTTTCTTTTTCTCTTTTTGATGGCCTCCATGGCTCTTTTCACTTTTAGGGGCAACATCCTAATATGACAACACACTTTTTGGTACAAATAACTCATAATGAATAAAATATGGTGTATAAACTGTATGCCTCTGCCAGTGTAGCAGGATGTGCAATGATCTAGCGTAACATGGGTAAACCACACATCAGCTGTATAGAATCATGCAAAGCAATATATAAATAATGAATGACAACATGGAATGTAATGTAAAATGGAAGTTGCATGGCAATATATCCCGGAACAGCTATGGAAATGCCGTGGTAGGTAGGTATGGTGGCTGTTTTGAGGAGATGTATGGGCTTATGTGTAGGAGAACAAGAGAAAGTCCTCCCACGGGTTTGGATGTACCGGCGAAGTATGCACAATTCTCAATGTGAGCAAAAGGCAATGCACAGTACTGAAGAGGCTAGCAAATTTGGATGGTGAAAGTGCCAAAAACCGTAGCTTAACATTAGTCAAAAAGAACTCACAAGCTTATTGCAAACATCTAGCAGGTTCAACATTAAGAGCATGATTAAAATTTACTCCAAGGAGGGCCGTTCACGGTGGCACAAGTACCCCGCTAGCTCCCTCGACCTTCAGCACAACTTAGTTATTACGATGAACTCTCAGACATGGAAAGCTATCAAGTCCAACTACACCTTCAACTATATAAATAGAGTTTGTAGTACGGCACAAGCTTAAAGACAACAATCCACTACTGATTTTAACTTATTTAAACAACAAGCCTTACCATCTAAATACCTCAAAACGTTTGCAAAGAATCAAGTTATCAAAGCTCAATGATCTACAAGATTATGCAAGTGTTTCATTATACCACTACCACATGCAAAATTTTCTGTTTCCAACCTTCGCCATGAACATTAAAAGTAAAGCTAAGAACACTAGTGTTCATATGAACAAGCGGAGCGTGTCTCTCTCCCACACAAGGATTGCTAGGATCCGAATTTATTCAAACAAAAACAAAAATAAAAGCACACAGACGCTCCAAGTAAAGCACATAAGATGTGACCGAATAAAAATATAGTTTCAATAGAAGTGACCTGATAAGTTGTTGATGAAGAAAGGGATGCCTTGGGCATCCCCAAGCTTAGACGCTTGAGTCTTCTTGAAATATGCAGGGATGAACCACGGGGGCATCCCCAAGCTTAGACTTTTCACTCTTCTTGATCATATATCATCCTCCTCTCTTGACCCTTGAAAACTTCCTTCACACCAAACTTCTCATAAACTTCATTAGAGGGGTTAGTACTCAAAAAACTTTAATCCACCTTGGTCCTGTAGTGACACATTGCAAGAACTTAATAAAACATTAGCTACAGCTCTCCACATCTAGAAAGCCTTGCTTAAAGTCCACAAGAGACAATGCAAAAAATAGAGACAGAATCTGCCAAAACAGAACAGCCAGTAAAGATGAATTTTTAAGAGGTACTTCCGTTGCTCAAATCAGAAAACTCAAAACTAATGAAAGTTGCGTACATATCTGAGTAACACGCACGTAAATTGGCATATTTTTCTGAGTTACCTACAGAGAACCCTGCCCAAATTCGTGACAGATAGAAATCGGTTTCTGCGCAGAAATCCAAATCTAGTATCAACCTTCTATTAGAGACTTCACTTGGCACAACATTGCAATAAAATAAAGATAAGGAGAGGTTGCTACAGTAGTAACAACTTCCAAGACACAACAAAACAGTAGCAAAATAAAGACATGGGTTATCACCCAAGAAGTGCTTTCTTTATAGCCATTAAGATGGGCTCAGCAATTTTAATGATGCACTCGCAAGAAATAAGAGTTGAGGCCAAAGAGAGCATCAAAAAGCAAATTCAAAACACATTTAAGTCTAACACACTTCCTATGCATAGGAATCTTGTACACAAATAAATTCATGAAGAACAAAGTGACAATCGTAGGAAGATAAAACAAGAGTAACCTCAAAATTTTCAGCGTATAGAGAGGTGTTTTAGTACCATTAAAATTTCTACAACCATATTTTCCTCTCTCATAATAATTTTCAGTAGCTTCATGAACAAACTCAACAATATAACTATCACATAAAGCATGTTTTTCATGATCCATAAACACATAATTTTTATCAAGCTCAAAAATATTGGGATTAAAACTTTCAAACCCACTTTTATCAATAATATAACAAGGTGATTGATCAATCTCAAGAGATATGGGACTCATACAAAAAGTCAAGAACTCTCCAATCCCATTTTCATTAGTAGTACAATTAATATTGTCAAGTAACATAGGACCATCATCTAGAGCTTTATCATAAACATTTGCTAAGCAAAATTCTTTAGTACCATGCATTTCGACATCAGGTACAAACAAAGCATTATCATAAGATTTATCAAAATAGCATGGATTATCATAGATAACAGTAGCATAATTATTCTCATAAGTTTTACTCATAGGGAATATTTCAAGAGAATCCACAGGAACATAACATTCAACCTCCTTTGGTAAGCATGGAGGACAATCAAATAGTGTAAGAGATAAAGAGTTACTCTCATTAGAAGGTTGGCATGGGTAGCTAATCCATTCTTCCTCCTTTTGTTCATCACTCTCCTCTTCTTTTTCATCCAATGAGCTTTCAGGTTCATCAATTTCCTCCTCTTTTTCATCCAATGAGCTTACAGTTTCATCAATTTCTTCTTCCACAGGTTCCTGCAAATTGTGAGTGCATTCTTGTGCATTAATGAGTCTCTCTTTATAACCAATGATGTAAGGATTATCACTATAACTTTCTATGCAAAAAATTAAGGATAGAAGAGACATAATCTTTAAGGTCCTCACAAACAACACAAGTTTCATAATTTTTAGCCATGAAGGATTCTATCTCAGAGGCTCCCATAAATATGACAAATTGTTCTACCTCTTCGAACCCAAGATGAATATAGTTATTCCAATTGTAGTTCATAATTAAAACTTCTTCACTAAAGCCACATTGGAATTTCAGATGTTTAGTATCCTGTTGAGAGCAACAGTTTATATCATGGCGTTTAAGCAAGATTTTAGCAATTGTATTCAATTTTTCTATCACAGCACTCATCACTTCACCCGCTCTTGATTCTCTATAATTATTATATAATTCAATAAGCTCCAACATGGTTATGCGTTCTTCCATAACAACAGTTTTTAATTTTTCAATTTTTCAAATTTTTATGGATTTTTGGGTATATGAGAAAAATAAAACAAGACAAAAAGAAACTAAGCAAAAGTAAACTAAGAAAAATAATACTAGACAGAAATAAACTAAGCACAAATAAACTAGACAAAAGTAAACTAAAAATAAAAATAAAAACAGAGAGAGAGGTAGAGTGTACTCCCCAGGTGAACTTATGAGTAGAGCTATGCCTCCCCGGCAACGGCGCCAGAAAATAGTCTTGATAACCCACAAGTATAGGGGATCGCAACAGTCTTCGAGGGAAGTAAAACCCAAATTTATTGATTCGACACAAGGGGAGGTAAAGAATACTTATAAGCCTTAACAAATGAGTTGTCAATTCAGCTGCACCTGGAAAAGCACTAGTAACAGGGGTGATGTGAAAGCAGCAGTAATATGAGAGCAATAGTAACAGTAAAACAGAGCAAGAATAAGAATACGAGGCAATGGCACCAGAAAATAGTTGATACTACTTCCAATGTCATATAGAACAAGTATATGATGACGAGAGATGGACCGGGGTTCCCAGCGATCCACACTAGTGGTAACTCTCCAATAACAAGTGACAAGTGTTGGGTGAACAAATTACAGTTGGGCAATTGATAGGATTGAAATAGCATTAAGATAGAACATCAAGATTATTAATTATGTAGGCATGTTTTCCATATATAGTCATACGTGCTCGCAATGAGAAACTTGTACAACATCTTTTGTCCTACTAGCCGGTGGCAGTCGGGCCTCAAGGGAATCTACTGGCTATTAAGGTACTCCTTTTAATAGAGCACCGGAGCAAAGCATTAACACTTGGTGAAAACATGTGATCCTCATACCTACGCCTTCCCCTCCGGTTGTCCCAATTTCTGTCACTTTGGGGCCTTTGGTTCCGGACATAGACATGTGCATACAACTTGTAGATACAATCTAAGCAATAATTATAGAGCTTAAATCTAAGATCATGTCACTCGGGTCCTAGTGACAAGCATTAAGCATAACAAGATTGCAGCAACAATAACTTCACAAACTTTATAGATAGACTAATCATAATGTATCATCCATCGGATCCCAACAAACACAACACCGATTACATCAAATGGATCTCAATCATGTAAGGCAGCTCATTAGATTATTGTATTGAAGTACATGGGATAGAGAGTACCAACTAGCTACTGCTAGAACCCGTAGTCCATGGGGGAACTACTCACGGAGCATGATGGAGGCGGTGGCGTCGATGGAGATGGCTTTCGGGGGAACTTCCCTGTCCCGGCGGCGTGCCGGAACAGAGATTCTCGCCCCTGGAGTCTTTCTGGAGTTTCGTCAATTCGTATCGCGTTTTTAGGTCGAAACGGCTTATATAGGCGAAGAGGCGGAGTCGGAAGGGCGCCAGGGCTCCCTCCCCATAGGCCGGCGCGGCCAGGGTGGAGCCCACGCGGCCCTGTCGTGTGGGGCCCTCCTGGCCCATCTTCGTCTCCTCTTCGGTGTTCTGGAATCTTCCGGGAAAAATAAGATACTGGGTCTTTGTTTCGTCGAATTCCGAGAATATTGCCCGAACAGCCTTTCTGGAACCAAAAACAACAGAAAACAGGAACTGGCACTTCGGCATCTTGTTAATAGGTTAGTTCCGGAAAACGCATAAAAACATTATAAAGTGTGAGCAAAACATGTAGGTATTGTCATAAAACAAGCATGGAACATCAGAAATTATAGATACGTTAGAGACGTATCAGCATCCCCAAGCTTAGTTCCTACTCGCCCTCGAGTAGGTAAACGATAACAAAGATAATTTCTGAAGTGACATGCTACCAACATAATCTTGATCCAATAACGATGTAAAGCATATGAACTGAGATCAAATCACTCAAAGAAAATGTCTATATTGATATAAGATATGATAATGCAAGAGTTAAACAAGCTAGAAGTTTTCATGAACTATTGCTTCAAAGACATGAAACCGTACAAAGTTCATTAAAGATGTGTTAAGTATTCAGCGTAGAAGTTCTATCCTTCATTCCAAGCATCAAGTAAATTTTCACAACATAAGAAGGATTCAGTCAAGTAAACATAAACATGAACGTCATGAATCAACTGTTTCGAAGTCTACTCAACCGGTGAGTGCAAGCATTTGGTATTAGCACCAGGATGTTATGGCATAAAGAACGTTAATGGGGGTTTGGAAGGCCAAATGGAAGAAAGTCTTACAAAGCTATAAGTGATCATTAGACAAGAGGAAGCCTTATGATCGAAGCTATGCAAGGAGTAGTGATTGCCATGCAACGGATGCACATAGAGCTATATGTGTATGAAAGCTCTCCAATGGAACTAGTGGGGGTGCATCCAACTTAGTTGCTCACGAAGACCTAGAGCACTTTTGAGGAACCTCATCATTGGAATATACAACCCAAGTTCTATAGTGTAAATTCCCCACATAGTTATACTAGTAAAACATGAAAACTCTCTTATATGGAATATAGGTGCTAAACATGAGCACAAATGATGACTATGAATAATGCAGGTGCTAATACATGAGCACAAGTGTGGATAAAAGATAGTAATGCTGCCCCCTTTTTCTTTATTCTCTTTTCTTTCTTTCTTTTTCTATTTCTTTTCTATTTTTTTTCTTTCTTTTCTTTTTCTCTTTTTGATGGCCTCCATGGCTCTTTTCACTTTTAGGGGCAATATCCTAATATGACAACACACTTTTTGGTACAAATAACTCATAATGAATAAAACATGGTGTATAAACTGTATGCCTCTGCCAGTGTAGCAGGATGTGCAATGATCTAGCGTAACATGTGTAAACCACACATCAGCTGTATAGAATCATGCAAAGCAATATATAAATAATGAATGACAACATGGAATGTAATGTAAAATGGAAGTTGCATGGCAATATATCTCGGAACAGCTATGGAAATGCCGTGGTAGGTAGGTATGGTGGCTGTTTTGAGGAGATGTATGGGCTTATGTGTAGGAGAACAAGAGAAAGTCCTCCCACGGGTTTGGATGTACCGGCGAAGTATGCACAATTCTCAATGTGAGCAAAAGGCAATGCACAGTACAGAAGAGGCTAGCAAATTTGGATGGTGGAAGTGCCAAAAACCGTAGCTTAACATTAGTCAAAAAGAACTCACAAGCTTATTGCAAACATCTAGTAGGTTCAACATTAAGAGCATGATTAAAATTTACTCCAAGGAGGGCCGTTCACGGTGGCACAAGTACCCCGCTAGCTCCCTCGACCTTCAGCACAACTTAGTTATTACGATGAACTCTCAGACATGGAAAGCTATCAAGTCCAACTACACCTTCAACTATTTAAATAGAGTTTGTAGTACGGCACAAGCTTAAAGACAACAATCCACTACTGATTTTAACTTATTTAAACAACAAGCCTTACCATCTAAATACCTCAAAACGTTTGCAAAGAATCAAGTTATCAAAGTTCAATGATCTACAAGATTATGCAAGTGTTTCATTATACCACTACCACATGCAACATTTTCTGTTTCCAACCTTCGCCATGAACATTAAAAGTAAAGCTAAGAACACTAGTGTTCATATGAACAAGCGGAGCGTGTCTCTCTCCCACACAAGGATTGCTAGGATCTGAATTTAGTCAAACAAAAACAAAAATAAAAGCACACAGACGCTCCAAGTAAAGCACATAAGATGTGACCGAATAAAAATATAGTTTCAATAGAAGTGACCTGATAAGTTGTTGATGAAGAAAGGGATGCCTTGGGCATCCCCAAGCTTAGACGCTTGAGTCTTCTTGAAATATGCAGGGATGAACCACGGGGGCATCCCCAAGCTTAGACTTTTCACTCTTCTTGATCATATATCATCCTCCTCTCTTGACCCTTAAAAACTTCCTTCACACCAAACTTCTCATAAACTTCATTAGAGGGGTTAGTACTCAAAAAACTTTAATCCACCTTGGTCCTGTAGTGACACATTGCAAGAACTTAATAAAATATTAGCTACAGCTCTCCACATCTAGAAAGCCTTGCTTAAAGTTCACAAGAGATAATGCAAAAAACAGAGAAAGAATCTGCCAAAATAGAACAGCCAGTAAAGACGAATTTTTAAGAGGTACTTCCGTTGCTCAAATCAGAAAACTCAAAACTAATGAAAGTTGCGTACATATCTGAGGAACACGCACGTAAATTGGCATATTTTTCTGAGTTACCTACAGAGAACCCTGCCCAAATTCGTGACAGATAGAAATCTGTTTCTGCATAGAAATCCAAATCTAGTATCAACCTTCTATTAGAGACTTCACTTGGCACAACATTGCAATAAAATAAAGATAAGGAGAGGTTGCTACAGTAGTAACAACTTCCAAGACACAACAAAACAGTAGCAAAATAAAGACATGGGTTATCACCCAAGAAGTGCTTTCTTTATAGCCATTAAGATGGGCTCAGCAATTTTAATGATGCACTCGCAAGAAATAAGAGTTGAGGCCAAAGAGAGCATCAAAAAGAAAATTCAAAACACATTTAAGTCTAACACACTTCCTATGCATAGGAATCTTGTACACAAATAAATTCATGAAGAACAAAGTGACAATCATAGGAAGATAAAACAAGAGTAACCTCAAAATTTTCAGCGTATAGAGAGGTGTTTTAGTACCATTAAAATTTCTACAACCATATTTTCCTCTCTCATAATAATTTTTAGTAGCTTCATGAACAAACTCAACAATATAACTATCACATAAAGCATATTTTTCATGATCCATAAACACATAATTTTTATCAAGCTCAAAAATAGTGGGATTAAAACTTTCAAACCCACTTTTATCAATAATATAACAAGGTGATTGATCAATCTCAAGAGATATGGGACTCATACAAAAAGTCAAGAACTCTCCAATTCCATTTTCATTAGTAGTACAATTAATATTATCAAGTAACATAGGACCATCATCTAGAGCTTTATCATAAACATTTGCTAAGCAAAATTCTTTAGTACCATGCATTTCGACATCAGGTACAAACAAAGCATTATCATAAGATTTATCAAAATAGCATGGATTATCATAGATAACAGTAGCATAATTATTCTCACAAGTTTTACTCATATGGAATATTTCAAGAGAATCCACAGGATCATAACATTCAACCTCCTTTGGTAAGCATGGAGGACAATCAAATAGTGTAAGAGATAAAGAGTTACTCTTATTAGAAGGTTGGCATGGGTAGCTAATCCATTCTTCCTCCTTTTGTTCATCACTCTCCTCTTGTTTTTCATCCAATGAGCTTTCAGGTTCATCAATTTCCTCCTCTTTTTCATCCAATGAGCTTTCAGTTTCATCAATTTCTTCTTCCACAGGTTCCTGCAAATTGTGAGTGCATTCTTGCGCATTAATGAGTCTCTCTTTATAATCAATGATATAAGGATTATCACTGTAACTTTCTATGCAAAAATTAAGGATAGAAGAGACATAATCTTTAAGGTCCTTACAAACAACACAAGTTTCATAATTTTTAGCCACGAAGGATTCTATCTCAGAGCCTCCCATAAATATGACAAATTGTTCTACCTCTTCGAACCCAAGATGAATATAGTTATTCCAATTGTAGTTCATAATTAAAACTTCTTCGCTAAAGCCACATTGGAATTTCAGATGTTTAGTATCCTGTTGAGAGCAACAGTTTATATCATGGCATTTAAGCAAGATTTTAGCAATTGTATTCAATTTTTCTATCACAGCACTCATCACTTCACCCGCTCTTGATTCTCTATAATTATTATATAATTCAATAAGCTCCAACATGGTTATGCGTTCTTCCATAACAACAGTTTTTAATTTTTCAATTTTTCAAATTTTTATGGATTTTTGGGTATATGAGAAAAATAAAACAAGACAAAAAGAAACTAAGCAAAAGTAAACTAAGAAAAATAATACTAGACAGAAATAAACTAAGCACAAATAAACTAGACAAAAGTAAACTAAAAAAACAAAATAAAAACAGAGAGAGAGGTAGAGTGTACTCCCCAGGTGAACTTATGAGTAGAGCTATGCCTCCCCGGCAACGGCGCCAGAAAATAGTCTTGATAACCCACAAGTATAGGGGATCGCAACAGTCTTCGAGGGAAGTAAAACCCAAATTTATTGATTCGACACAAGGGGAGGTAAAGAATACTTATAAGCCTTAACAAATGAGTTGTCAATTCAGCTGCACCTGGAAAAGCACTAGTAACAGGGGTGATGTGAAAGCAGCAGTAATATGAGAGCAATAGTAACAGTAAAACAGTAGCAGTAACAGTAACACAGAGGCAATGGCACCAGAAAATAGTTGATACTACTTCCAATGTCATATAGAACAAGTATATGATGATGAGAAATGGACCGGGGTTCCCAGCGATCTACACTAGTGGTAACTCTCCAATAACAAGTGACAAGTGTTGGGTGAACAAATTACAGTTGGGCAATTGATAGGATTGAAATAGCATTAAGATAGAACATCAAGATTATTAATTATGTAGGCATGTTTTCCATATATAGTCATACGTGCTCGCAATGAGAAACTTGTACAACATCTTTTGTCGTACCAGCCGGTGGCAGCCGGGTCTCAAGGGAATCTACTGGTTATTAAGGTACTCCTTTTAATAGAGCACCGGAGCAAAGCATTAACACTTGGTGAAAACATGTGATCCTCATACCTACGCCTTCCCCTCCGGTTGTCCCAATTTCTGTCACTTTGGGGCCTTTGGTTCCGGACATAGACATGTGCATACAACTTGTAGATACAATCTAAGCAATAATTATAGAGCTTAAATCTAAGATCATGCCACTCGGGCCCTAGTGACAAGCATTAAGCATAACAAGATTCCAACAACAATAACTTCACAAACTTTATAGATAGACTAATCATAATGTATCATCCATCGGATCCGAACAAACACAACACCGATTACATCAGATGGATCTCAATCATGTAAGGAAGCTCATTAGATCATTGTATTGAAGTACATGGGATAGAGAGTACCAACTAGCTACTGCTAGAACCCGTAGTCCATGGGGGAACTACTCACGGAGCATGATGGAGGCGGTGGCGTCGATGGAGATGGCTTCCGGGGGCACTTCCCCGTCCCGGCGGCGTGCTGAAACAGAGATTCTGTCCCCCGAATTGGAGTTTCGCGATGGCGGTGGCACCCCTGGAGTCTTTCTGGAGTTTCGTCAATTCGTATCGCGTTTTTAGGTCGAAACGGCTTATATAGGCGAAGAGGCGGAGTCGGAAGGGCGCCAGGGCTCCCTCCCCATAGGCCGGCGCGGCCAGGGTGGAGCGCGCGCGGCCCTATCGTGTGGGGCCCTCCTGGCCCATCTTCGTCTCCTCTTCGGTGTTCTGGAATCTTCCGGGAAAAATAAGATACTGGGTCTTTGTTTCGTCGAATTCCGAGAATATTGCCCAAACGGCCTTTCTGGAACCAAAAACAACAGAAAACAGTAACTGGCACTTCGGCATCTTGTTAATAGGTTAGTTCCGGAAAACGCATAAAAACATTATAAAGTGTGAGCAAAACATGTAGGTATTGTCATAAAACAAGCATGGAACATCAGAAATTATAGATACGTTGGAGACGTATCAGGGACGATCATCGTCACGGCGGCGGTCTTGATAACCTCCATTATCACGGCCTTGGTAGCAACCACGGTGACCACCACCACGGCCACGTCCATCATCACGCCAGTCTCCATCATCACGACGGCGCTGGCGGTCATCACGCCACCTGTCCTGGCCACCACGATCATCACGCCAGTTACCCTGGCCACCACGGTCATCCTAACCCCGTGACGGAGCACCACCACCACGGCGAGCAAGGTGGGCAGAGGAAGTGAAGCTAGTTTCTTCTGTCTTGTGCAATCTGTCAAACGACTGAACTTGACCAAATAAATCGATAGGGTGGTATTTGGATTGGCCCGGACAGCGGTGATCAAATTGTTATATTCCCCACCAAGATTCTTCAGCACATACCACACCAGTTCATCATCATCTATGGGCTTCCCGGCAGCAGCAAGCTCCTGAGCAATGGTCTTCATCTTGGAGAAATATTTTTCAGCAGACATGGTGTTCTTCTTTGTCTCAACAAGTGTTGTCCTCAGATGTTGCACACGAGATTTTGACGAGGCAGAGACATGAGTGTTGAGAGCCTGCCAAACTTCAGCAGACGTCTCAAGACCAATGACATGAGCTAGGACGTCCGGGGACAGAGCGTTTAGCAACCAGCGAAGAACTTGTTGATCATGGGCAATCCAGGAGGCATAGTTGGGATTTTGAATAGTCACCTTCTTGCCGTTGAAATCTTCAGTTTCAAGGACTTTTTCAGGAGCCTTGTCTTCACCTTCAACCAGTTCAAGAACACAGGCACCTCGGAGGGCAGGGACAACCAGCGCCATCCAGATGAGCGCGTTGTCTCGTGTGAGGAGCTGGGTCGGAGGAGAACCCAGAGCAGCAGCGAGCGCAGTTGCGGAGGATGACGAGGCCATCGAAAATCGGTGTCGGCAGCGGCTGTACGAGCAGCAACGATGGGTTTTGGATCGGTGTCGGCGGCGGCTACATGAGCAGCAGCGATGGGTTTTGGGTATAGGTTTTGGGCGGCAGCAGCTAGAGGAGCAGCGACGGCAGATTTGGGTTTTTGTGCGGCGGCGGCTTGGCAAGCAGCGGCGGCGGTTTTGTTGTCTGGGAGATTTAGGGTTTTGGGCGGCGGCGGCTAAGGAGCAGCAGCGGCGAATTTGAGTGTGGGGCTTGGGCGTGTATGTGTGCGGCGGCGGCAGCAGATGGCTAGCGGCGGCGGCAGAGATCTCGGATGGCAGCGGCGGCGGCTGAACCAGCGGCGGCGGCGGCGATTTGTTTGGCAGCTAGGTCAGGGAAGAGGTCGCTCTGATACCATGTGGTGTTGTGGGAACCGTACGTGGAGCTGGTACGGGTTGCATGTTATATAGTGGAACACAGGTACATCGTATACGTATCCAATACACAATGCGTATGGTATACCGTACAGAGAGTAATAGGTTTAACTCAAACAATAACTCTGCAAGATGGATACTATGCAAACATCCATCGAGAGTGAACCTTTGTGTCATATCGCATGAGCTTTCGTTACAGCCGTTTGTTTTGAAACATCAACGTTTTGCCGCATACTATAGCATATTGAAAAGACCTTCCGTGCTCCCATGAATCCGTTGGCCGGTTGCGAGCGGCCTTAGGGCATGTACAACAGTTTAGACGGCTACTATCTGTAATTTCCGTCCATGTCATGTATAGACAGCACTAACGACACCCTTTACAGTGGCTTGTCTATTGGGTGTCTATATCTAGGAGCCTACAATTTCGGGAATCATAGAGAATATCAACTGCTGTATTTCCTCCCAACGCAAAGAACATACGGATCGGTGTGCTCCAGATCAAACAAACCAAAGAATTGACATTACCACTAGAAACACTGGGCTCTGCAAAGATTGAAAGAATTGCTGGACTAATCAGTACATTGAGGGCCTTGATGTTCTTGGCCACCAGCGGAGGAGCAGGTACTCAATATCATCCTATGGCGCCGAGCAGGTTGCGTCCTCGTCTGCTAGTCGCCAGTGCCGGCCGGCCGTCGGCGGCGCCTCCTAGTTACATGCATATTGCTTGCAGTCAACAGTTTCAATACTTCATCAAGCATGCCATAGACGCACTACAGGAATGGGACTATATGCCGAGGGTCGGAAATCCTCGGCGTAGCCTGCTTTGGCCGTCGGCGTAGGCTAGCCAGATAGCTAGCGCGCATATATGGCATGTGATATGTGGTGCGGAGGCGGTGTCCTACCACTACGCGGAGGTCTCGCGCAATAATAAAATGAGTCCCATGTAGTTGCTTCACAAAAAAAAAAAAAACCGTTTTGGCACCCCGAAAATGAAAAAACCATCGCCCATGAATCGGATTGGAAATCCTCTCCTGGGACCTTGCTTCCCATCTCAGGGACCACACACGTGCCAAATATGGCCTCGTTCCGACAAACTATGCGGTGTCACGGGCCGTTTCCTACTCATTTGCCATAAAAGATATAGAATTCCGGACGTGATAGCCCTGTCTGTGAAGGGTTTTCCAAAATAATTTCCGTGTCCTAATTCCGACTTTTGGAGTGGTTACTAGGACATATAAAATGACGTCATGCGGCTCCGCGGGATTTTCTGATTTCGTTTAAATTGCCATTTGGCCAAAGCGGACCCCCACGGAGATGCGGTATGACCGTACCGGGCGCGCTGGTGCACCCGTTCACCATCGCGCTAAACGGAAAAAAAATCGCATATAAAGTGATATGTCATAGACCTAAAAACATTTTTTCCGGAATGTATTGAGCGACGAAAAGTGTAGCCCTAGTTCAAATCCGGTCACTTTCCAGCGGATTCGGCGGGACACCGCAGGCAGCCGCGTGGATTCCCAGATAGCTAGCGCGCACATATGGCATGTGATATGTGGTGTGAAGGCGGTGTCCTACCACTACGCGGAGGTCTCGCGCAATACTAAAATGCGCCTCATATAGCTGCTTCACACAAAAAACTCGTTTTGGCACCCCGAAAATGAAAAAACCATCATCCATGGGCTGGATTGGAAATCCGCTCCCGAGGTCTTGCTTCCCATCCCAAGGACCACGCACGTGCCAAATATGGTCTCGTTCCGACAAACTATGCGGTGTCACGGGCCGTTCCTACTCATTTGCCCTAAAAGCCATAGAACTTCGGACTTGATAGCCCTGTTCGTGAAGGATTTTTCAAAATAATTGCCGTAACCCAATTTCATCTTTTGGAGTGGTTACTAGTACACATAAATGCCATGCAGCTCCGCGAGATTTTCTGACTTCGTTTAAATTGCCATCTGTCTAAAACGGGAACCTGAGGACATATAAGAAATTGATTGAATTGTTTCTATGTTAACATGGTACTGTGCATGATTCAAATATGCATGATTTTAACATAAATGGATAGAGGATGTTTTTCTGAAGATTTTGATACCTCATCCGCATTTTTCTGACATCATATGAGTTAGTTATGATTTTTACAAAATTAGACAAATTTGAAAAATTTCCTACGCCGACGGCGTAGCCCTGTCTACGCCTATGGCCAAAGATATGCCGAGGGCTGCCCTCGGCGTAGACCTCGCTACGCCAACGGCCGCGCTACGCCGAAAGTCGAAAGGGTAGGCCGGCCTGGCCGGGCCATACGCCGACGGCCCCGACTTTTGGCCGTCGGCGTATAGTCTGGCCCTCGGCGTAGCCTCCCATTCCTGTAGTGACGGGAGCTGATTTGAGTTATTTGGACGCCGTGGATTCCCAAACGAGACCAGGGGAGAAGGACTGAGAAATTGGATCTATCGTGGAAGAGAAAACTGTCGACTGCAGACACCCTCGTACAACAGGGAAATGACCGTCGCTAACCAGCGAGTTTTACGGGTTCCGACGGTCTGTAATTTTACAGATGGGTTGTTTCTCTCTCATCCTTCTCTCTCTTCCACATCAGCTATTTTCCTACGTGGTCATTGTTACAGTCAGCTGATTAAACACCATTGTACATGCCCTTAGAAAGCCCACGAATCCGTTGGCCGGTTACGAGCGGGATCGCCGTGTTCGTGCTCTCAATTTGGCGCCCTAGCTCCTACATACCCTCCCTCGATTCTTTTGAGGTGTTTGTAGTTGCTAACCGGACGGAGTAGTTAATTTCGATTCATTTCTGCCTAGCCGCCTACGTGGTGCGTTAGGTTGGTCCATCGATCGTCGTAGCATAGCTGCCGATGCGCCGTGCGTAGCGCGCGCCGTGTGCCCGCGCGCGAACCGTCCGTCCGGTTAGCAAAAGCAAAGCTAGGCGCGTGCATGCATGCGGGACAACGATCGGAATTAATGAACACCAGCGTGTCGCGCCGCTGCCGAGTGCACACTTCAAGAACATGCTTCGTTCACGATTTGAAATTCTAGACTAGTCACTCACGCTGAGAGTACACAAGTTCTCTGGATTCTCGAACCAGTTGGCGGGCTGCAGCTATATCGTAGCTCCGATCCCGTTGGGCAGACGGTCGAGAGCACTGCGATGCCCGGGCGCCGCGCTGTCGTCATTCGCATTGTTTTGTTGAATGAGCAGTACCTTGGATTTATGACCCATTTCTAACACGAATAGTGGTATATATGTTGAGTGGGAAGAACATATTTACTAGTTATATCATCTGGAATCTTAAGTCGTTCTTCAAACCATATATTTTATTGGAATTGCTAAGTTTCAGCTAGCTGAGGCATAGCTTATGTCTTAGTGAGATACTTCTACGTTGAATTTTATTTCTGCTTGAAGATTCATGCTTGCTGTTGTTTGTATTTTATTTAGACCCACGTTAAAACACGCTAAAGTAATTCGACTGAGACATAAGCTAGGTCTCAGTCGAGCGTTAGAGACACTCATATTTTATTGAGATAGTAACTAACCCAAGTTCTCCTCTAAATCCATTTGCGTGGGACGCGGATAGTGTCCAACCCATGTTCGCCTGGTGTACCAATGGTGTCCCCCCTTTGAACACCGAATATGGGTGAGACCGACTAAAAGCTTACAACTCCAAGCCTCCGACTCATATCAACCGATCCATTTAAAAAAAAAGTTATCAATTGAATCCGAAATTTCATCTATATCTTCTCCATAGTCCCCACACACCATTCCATTGCTAAAATTTAGAGGTTACATGCAACCATGCATGACAGGTGGATAGAAATGTATTGGTTTTAGAGGGGGTAAACTTAAAATATCAGAGGTTACTTGCAATTGTGACACGCACACACAGAAAACAGCATTATTAGACACAAGAAGTTTGCAAAAACATACCTAGAGAGTAGAGATACATACATGGGAACATACAGAAACTGCATACGAGTCTATTCTTCTCTTCTATTTTTTACTATGTTTTTCGCATTAAATATTTTAAGGTGTTAGTATTTTTTAATCATTGAGGTATTTCTTCAAAATATCTCAGTTTTCCCTGCTACCCACAACAATATGTGGTGGGGTGTTTCGATACTATTCTACATGCTTTATATACAAAAAAAAAGACTACATATGCTCATCTGAAACAAAATATAGATGTGCAAGTACATAAATATGTTGAAGGTTTTTCTAAACTAGATTACATCAGATACTCCAAACGCTGGACGAGTTCCAGTGAGCCCTTTATTTTCAAAATCAAATTTATAAATTTCAAAAATCTGGGAAAAAATCTAGACGAGTCAATAATGTATGCTACAAGAATGAAAAACCTCACTGCAAAAGACTTATATTCTAGGCAACACAAAATTGACAAAGACGTGGATCTTAGTTTACTGAGCAATGGACACTTTCAAAACTCCAAAACTTTCAGACATTGTCAATTTTGTGCAGCTCAGAGTGTAAAGAATTTTGCATTGAGATATTGCATGATTGCACGATACATTGTGGACTACATCCATACTTTTCTGGATTTTTTCAAACATGTAAATATGTTTTTTGAACTTTTTAAAATAAAGAGCTCCATGCAGCCTAGGATGCTTTATACACATAATTTATATATACTCGTCTACAACAAGGCACACCCTATAGAAAAGATAGATGTGCAACTACATAGACACGCAACATGTAGAAAACTGCAAAACCATGATCCGACAATATATAATAATAAAATCCTTGCACAATTTATATTGATGTTCAGTATATGCAGGGGTGTACAAAATTCAAACTGGTGGAAACTATTTCAAACCGGTTAGTGGGAGTAATTATAGTTCACTTAGTTTCACAAATCAAATCTCCACTTCCTAAGCTAAAATAGGTCAAACCGTGAAAACGTGTTTGCCCACCCCTAAGTATATGTTGTCACTTGGTATTCCAAACGTAATATTACTAAGCATTTCCAACTCCACTATGATATACTCCCTCCGTTTCTAAATATAATCTATATAGTTTTTGGCACGGAGATTAAAGAACACATATAGAGAGAAAATTACACTAGGTTTGGGCGGGATTGCCGCTAAACATTTGACATGGGAAAATAGAGGACTTTTCAAAAGATAATAAAATTTAATCAAATCCCTAAAAAAATCCATACAAGTGGTGTGTCGCACTAAAGACTATATTCTGGATTTTTTCTCGAAAAACTATATGACTTATATTCAGGAACGGAGGGAATATAAGTTTGGTCTGGAGAATCGCTAAGTCGTAGACTCGTAGTCATGATTGGGTTTAAAATATATGGTAATCAAAAGGGAAAATATAATCAAAAAAAAAGAGTAGGTAAGATGGACAACAAGTACAAAGTTAACACATCGATGTATGCCCATTGTCCAACATGTATGTCATTCAAGAAGGAGAAACAAAGACGGATGACCGAAGACCGGAGAAAGGAAGGGTTGAGTAATTTCCTTTTTTTAATTGGAATAGACAAAATTGGATTTTATTTCTACACACACGCATGGGTGTGGGTGTGTTCTGGACCGTCGATTTATTCCTCGAGATTTCTGCTCGCCTTGGTAGATAGAAAGATTCCTTTCTCTCTCCTTCTTTTATCCGAATCTTAAAGAAAAATAGATGGTGATGAGAACACCCAACCCATGTGTGTAAGTATAAACGTATTTCCCGAACACACAAACAAACAAGACAAGAAAGCTCAACATGAGCATGTGCGTGGAAGGTCTGCACAACCTATCCAGTAAGTGAATCGAATAAATTGTATTTGATTCTTAACCTAGAAAATGCACTTGCTGCATGGAGGATGGATAAAAGGATCATGATGTATTGTAAGTATTGTATGACATACTTTTTCAGAAAATAGAAAATAATGGAGAAATTTCTTCCTAGATTAAATTTTGAGTTAATTTATAATTTGACAGGTATTCCAGTCTCACGGCCCTTAGATCCTATCATACACTTATCATGAATCAAATTTGACATGCCATTAAACAAGCTTCATAATGTATATTATTATTTTTAAATAAGAATAAAATTTTGAGATGCCAAACAAAATATAGAAACGGCACATTTTATTGAGAAATATATTAATATCAAGAAAAAGAACATATGTCAAGAGATGATTGGGACATTCAGGGATGCACATAACAAAATAATCATAAAAATTAAAAGTAAACAACAAAGGCCCCAATTGTGGCACGTATTAATCCATATATCTAATTCAGCATATCATAACATCTTATTATTATTATTATTATTATTATTATTATTATTATTATTATTATTATTATTATGACTATTACTATCACATCTACATTATTAATCATGTGAATCAAATAGTCCAATGACAATATATGGCAAGCTGATTTAATGGGATTTTATAGGACTTTCATGTTTCGGTTCTTCCGTTTTCTAGCTGACAGTGGACAAACAAAGTTAACAACAACTAAATCGATGTGAAAGTAAAGATATACTTCATATAGGCACCACCATTTGAGCCATAAAAAAAGGAAAAGAAAAGCTACCACCATTCTACAGTTAAGTACGTGCTGAATCGGAAACGTACAGGTTTAGATATCAATTATTACCTTTGTTTTGAAATACTCCATTTTAACTCTAACTACACTTAATATTAGGTCAAATTTCACTCATGGTCAAACTTCCCGGTCAATCACCCATCCTCAAACTACTCCACCCCTAGCACGATTAACTTCTCGGTTCCATTTAGACTAGATTTCATGAAAGAAATGACAACTTGTATTAACCCTTAGTACTTGATGCTCCACATCATTATTTTTTGAATTCCAAACAATTACCTACATAAACTACAAGAATAAGTATATTAATCTTGAATTCAAATGGACAATAAAATGATTTATTTCTTTTTTATTTAATATGGAATAATTAATACCTTTAAATCTGTAAATCAAAATTTGACAAATAATATGTCTAAATCTATTAGAAAAATGAGATGAATCCAAATATAACATCTATATCATATTTTGAATCTAAAAATATTTTTTCCAAAAATTCATCAGCATTAGATCATGTACCAGTAGTTCCAATTTGGCCGGCCTCCTACCGATTCGGCAGGAATTTGTCTTTTTCATGAGGGATGGACGGAAAAGTTCCAGATACACCGGTTGGGAAATTTTCCATCTTAGGTGGTCTAGTATTTTTAAAAAATGTGTTGGTACCAATGTGAAACTTTAATTTGGTGGTTGCTTCAGAAAACATCGCTTTTTCGGCACCTCAAAAATGGAAAATGGTTTTTTCGCGTGATGAAAAGGAAAATTTCCTCCTGCAACATCGTAAGACATCTCAAGATACACATGCGTGCATAATATAGGCACAGTATGACAAACTATGCCGCGATTTCATCCATAACATTGGTCGTTTGACCTAAATGTCATGAAAAATATGATAACTCATTTTGTGAAGAATTTTTTGTGATGTTCACAATTTTCCAACTTTAATATTTTTACTTGCAACTATGACACATAATATGACACCACGCGAAGGTTTAACATTGTTTGGATCATTTTTAAATTTTTTATGCCCATTTCAAACTATATTCAAAACGGCAGGCATGAAGATCCTTTGCTCGGGGCTGAGGCTCGCTAAACTTGCACTGGATCTCTGATGAAATAGTATGTTGTGAATCTAAAAATAATTTTTACAAAAAAATCTTGAGCATTATATCATGTACCTGTAGTTCAAATCTGGTCGGCCTCCTACCGATTCGGCAGGAATTTGTCTTTTTCATGAGGGTTGGACAGATAGGTTCCAGATACACCAGTTGAGAAATTTTCCATCTTAGTTGGTCTAGTATTTTTTAACAATGTGTTGGTACCTATGTGAATCTTTAATTTGGTGGTTGCTTCACAAAACAAACCGTTTTCGGCACCTCAAAAATGGAAAATGTTTTTTCGTGCGATGAAATGGAAAACTTCCTCCTACAATATCGTAAGACATCCCAATATGCACATGTGTGCACAATATGGGCACATTATCACAAACTATGCCGCGATTATATCCATAACATTGGTCGTTTGACCTAAATGTCATGAAACCTCGAACATGATAGCTCATTTTGTGAAGGATTTTTTGTGATGTTCACAATTTTCCAACTTTAATATTTTCCCTTGCAACTATGACACATAATATGACACCACGCGAAGGTTTCACATTGTTTGGATCGTTTTCGAATTTTTTATGCCCATTTCAAACTATATTCAAAACGGCGGGCATGAAGATCCTTTGCCAGGGGCTGTGGCTCGCCAAACTTGCGCTGGATCTCTGATGAAATAGCATGTTTTGAATCTAAAAATAATTTTTACAAAAAATCCTGAGCATTATATCATGTACCTGTAGTTCAAATCTGGTCGGCCTCCTGCCAATACGGCAGGAATTTGTCTTTTTCATGAGGGGTAGATGGAAAGGTTCCAGATACACCGGTTAATAAATTGTCCATCTTATGTGGTCTAGTATTTTTGAAAAATGTGTTGGTTCCAATGTGAAACTTTAATTTGGTGGTTGTTTCACAAAACACCCCGTTTTTGACACCTCAAAATTGGAAAATGGTTTTTCATGCGATGAAATGGAAAACTTCCTCCTGCAACATCGTAAGACATCCCAAGATGCACATGTGTGCACAATATGAGCACATTATCACAAACTATGCCGCGATTCTATCCGTAACATTGGTTGTTCTGTGTGAAAGCCATAAAACATCGGATATGATAGCTCATTTTTTAGAAGGTTCTTTGAGATATTTTAAATATTCCAAGTTTGATATTTTTCCAAGATAGAACTTATTTTTCTGAAAAATTTGATATATTATTTGTATTTTTCTGAATTATAATGATTTAGTTATGATTTTTTAAAGATTAATGTGGTAAAATGGAGCTATGCCGACGGCTTTGCCGTCGGCACAGGCCTGACGCTGTTAGCTCACCGTCAGGGCATAGAGGCTATGCCGACGGCCAAAACTGTGCCGACGGTTTACCTGTACCGACGACTGACCTGCTGGCCTGGCCGGAACGAGTCCTGTGCCGATGGCCCCGATATTTTGCCGTCGGCACAGGATCTGGCCGTCGGCACCTTAACTGGTTCCCGTAATGAGTATATGCTAGCCTTGCACGTGCGTACATCTCAGACACTATACTCTCTCCATTTTTATTTAGTTTGCATTTTGAAATTAATCAAAGTTAAATTTGCAAATTTTAACTAAAAATATAAGAAAAAATATCAGTATTCATAATATTAAATACATATAATATAAAAGGGATTTCTATTTTCGTGCCCCTGGCTCCTTAGTTGTGCTCAGTTTTCCCCAGCCCCTTAGTTTTTCCTCAGTTTTCCCCAAGACCTTGTCTGAAACCCGCCGAAGGAGCTCGGACGGAAGGAATCCTGTTTAGTTGACGTTGGTTGGTGCTGGCAAGTGGGGCCGCTGTTGGTGCCCCGCAGTGGACACGTCTTCACTTATCCAGATCATCGTGGGACCCACAACCTGTCCACGTTAAGTGCGCCGGACCCACAGCTTACCCAGGTGACCGTTGCAAAATGGGAGCCCGAGCCAGCCCCGCGCCCGTGCCCGTGCGCGTGCCCATGCCATTTGCTTCCCCTTTCTTTCCCCGCGCCCCATTGTTCTTCTTCTCCGCCAGCGGCAGCCCTTCTCCGGCAGGCGGGTGATGTCTAGTTTCTCTTCGACCTCCCGTTCTTCATGGCCGCAGTATGGACATGTGCCTTTGACAAGATGCCCTGACTGCCCACGCCAGGAGCCTCTGAAGCGGTCGATCTGTAAGACGGACGAGAACGGCAACCGTGGACGTGAGTTCCTTGCATGCGAGAGCTTGCCATATAGAGAGGGGGATAAGGTTAGATCTCGCTCCAATATCTCTGTTTTCTCTCGATTTTCTTGCTATTCCCTCGAATTTGGGATTTAGGGTTCCCGTTGTTGTTTTCTGATCCTGAAGAAATGCAGGCATTTCGAGTGGATCGATGTGTACGTTCAGAGGCTTCAATTGCAGGAATCAATTGGCGCTATTGGGGAGCGCAATTTGGGAGGGGGGGGGACTTGTTGTAGATAATGCGGCGGAGAGAGGAGCCGTTCCGATTATACCTAATGCTCCCAATGTAGGACTGGTGGAAGTGAAGGGAGAACTGAAGAAAATGAACAAACAGTTAAGGCAGCTGATCGAGTTGAAGAAGCAAGCTAATCTGATGGCTGGTTGTTTTTTCTGTTGTATAATTGCGATCGGATTCTTATCATTGCTCACCAGGCACTAGAAGTTGTTACAAGGGATACCTTGTTACAAATTCATTATTCAGTTACATGTACTTGTAGTTGTTTTCATGGTTAGTGTGTGCATTCACCGAAATTACCAACTATATTGGAATGCTTTATGTATGCCTCATGTTTATACAAGGGATTCTTATCATTGCTCACCGAACTATATTAGTGTGTGCCGTTTCAAATTACCGAAACTATATGCCAAAACTATATCCCCTAAAAGAAAAAGGAAAGTGAAAGATAGTTGATAATTGTTAGGGGGTGACAATAATGCATTCACCGAAATCTGCAAATATGTATGCCTCATGTTTATACCAAAATTATACCACTTTTGGGCCGTTTCAAATTACTAAAACTATATGCCAAAACTATATCCCCTAAAAGAAAAAGGAAAGCGAAAGATAGTTGATAATTGTTAGGGGGTGACAATAATGCATTCACCGAAATCCGCAAATATGTATGCCTCATGTTTATACCAAAATTATACCACTTTCGGGCCGTTTCAAATTACTAAAACTATATGCCAAAACTATATCCCCTAAAAGAAAAAGGAAAGCGAAAGATAGTTGATAATTGTTAGGGGGTGACAACAATGCATTCACCGAAATCCGCAAATATGTATGCCTCATGTTTATACCAAAATTATACCACTTTTGGCCGTTTCAAATTACTAAAACTATATGCCAAAACTATATCCCCTAAAAGAAAAAGGAAAGCGGAAGATAGTTGATAATTGTTAGAGGGGTGACAATAATGAATCCACCGACAGAGAGAGAGGGGTGGCCACGAAGAGAGAGAGAGGGGTGGCCACGAAGAGACGAGGAGGGGTATACTGCCCGTTAGATCAGTTGATCAACGGTTCGTGGAGTCGATCCGTGTGACAACGGCTCAACCAATCATGATAAGTTTGGGCTTCTGAGAGCATTTGTGACAGAACTTGAGGGCAAAACTGAGTAGTACTAACAATCCAAGGGCACATAAATAGTAAATAGACTAAGGGATTCAAACAAAAAGAATTACAAAATGAAAAATGCGTGTTTTGTACAATATAATTCATATTGGGCTACATCAAATTATTTGCAATTCAAATATACATGAGTGTGACAATTATGGCATCATTTAGACAAACTATGTTTTTGGGGAAGATGTTTTGCAAAGGGGTTTGAGTGGAAAACCATGCATCTTCATAGCTACACTAGTGATTCTGAGAAGTGGCAATTTGTGGTAAAACTTGATTTATATATATTTGTTAAGGTTTTCTTGGTGGTAGGTTGCGTAGGAAGACTCCATGAGTAGGTGCCACTATGTTTTTATTTTTTTGAATTTTTTTGCGCATGAAATGCCTCAATTAGATATGTTAATCTCATTTGTTGACTCTCTGTTGACTAGCTACTTGAGGGTAAAACTGAGTATATTGCACTTGCCAGTCTAAGTACTCGAGGGGAAAACTGAGTACAGATAAAATTTCTGTATAAGGCCCGAGGTTATAACTGAGTACACCAAACGTCCCAGGGTTAGACTCGTGTCGCGGTGCACGCTGCAGCCGTGCATAGCGGACGCGTGTTGCGGTACACGCCACCTTCGTCTTTATAGAGCCTTTTTCCTCTCCCTCGACGCACGTTCTCACTGCAACCGCCTCTCCTGTCTCATCATCTTCTCCACAACCGAAGAAAAAACCGCGAAGAAAACCGCCGGCGATGGAGAAGAATGAGATGCCCATTGTCGGCGCATCAGCCACCGGCACATCGGCCGCTGCCCCCGTCCAGGCCCCTGTCGCTGCTTCCAACGTAGCAGTCGGCGCATCGGCCGCCGCCACCGTCCAGGCCCCCGTCCAGGCCCCCGTCGCTTGGGACCCGTACGAACCAGTGCCGTACGTCGCGCCGGAGAACCCCTACGACACCAGCATCGTCGACGACGAGCCGGAGGTAACCCTTTGCTCCCTTGTTCTTATCCCATTTCAATCCTTTTGTGTTAGATCTAGCGTTATTAGGGTTCGTCTGTTCCTAGTTCAATCCATTTGTGTTAGATCTAGCGTTATTAGGGTGCGTCTGTTCCTAGTTCAATCCTTTTGTGTTAGATATTGCGTTATTAGTGCTCGTGATTTTCTTTTGTTTAAGATTTGTGCCGACGATGATGAATATTTGGGCACAAATTGATTCAGGGTTTGGTTAGTAAACAATTGGTGTGTTCAAATTTGTTGTGTATGATCTTTGGTTTACTGACTCAAATCCTGGATATAAGTGTGTCCAATGTAACTGAGGCTACCTCTTTTTTTCGAGCCCATATTATCATGCATGATCTTTGTTCACTCTCTGTTCCATCATCGTTGCAACTGACTCCATGTTTTTTGCATGATCTTTGGTGCTACGTGACAGGTGCAGAGCAGCGACGTCGACAGCGACGACGAGTCCTTCCACACCAAGACTCGTCACGTCCTCAGGAGGCTGCAGCCCGATGATGTCTACGGGAGCTTCTATTCTTGTAGACAGTGTTGGGCCTCCAAGAGCAGAGGTTTGTAGAACAACAGCAAGTTTCCCTTAAGTGGATCACCCAAGGTTTATCGATCTCAGGGAGGAAGAGGTCAAAGATATCCCTCTCATGCAACCCTGCAACCACAAAGCAAGAAGTCTCTTGTGTCCCCAACACACCTAATAGGTGCACTAGTTCGGCGAAGAGATAGTGAAATACAGGTGGTATAAATAAGTATGAGCAGTAGCAACGGCGTCAGAAAAGTGCTTTGCTGCCCAGGACTGGCGTGTGGTTGATGGTGGTAATATAGCGGACAGTACAGATGCAGTAGAACAGTAAACAAGCAGCGATGATTGCAGTATTTAGGAACAAGGCCTGGGGATTATATTTTCACTAGTGGACACTCTCAACATTGATCACATAACAGAATAAATAAATAGATGCTAGACTCTACACCCTCTTGTTGGATGATCAACACCACTAACTGTGTAGGATTACACGAACCCTCAATGCCGGAGTTAACAAGCTCCACAATATTCGATGTTCATATTTAAATAACCTTAGAGTGCACGACAGATCAACACAACCAAACCAAGTACTAACATAGCATGCACACTGTTACCATCACACTATGAAAGGAGGAATAGATCACATCAATACCATCATAGTAATAGTTAACTTCATAATCTACAAGAGATCACAATCATAGCATATACCAAGTACTTCATGATGCACACACTGTCAACATTACATCATGGAGGAGGAATAGACTACTTTAATAACATCACTAGAGTAGCACATAGATGAATAGTGATACAAAACTCATATGAATCTCAATCATGTAAAGCAGCTCATGAGATCATTGTATTGAAGTACATAGGAGAGAGATTAACCACATAGCTACCGGTACAGCCCCGAGCCTCGATCGAGAACTACTCCCTCCTCATGGGAGACAGCAGCGGTGATGAAGATGGCGGTGGAGATGGCAGCGGTGTCGATGGAGAAGCCTTCCGGGGGCACTTCCCCGTCCCGGCGGCGTGCCGGAACAGAGACTCCTGTCCCCCAGATCTTGGCTTCGCGATGGCGGAGGCTCTGGAAGGTCTCTCGTACCGTGGCTTTTCCGTATCGAGGTTTTAGGTCGAGGGGCTTCTTATAGGCGAAGAGGCGGCGTCAGAGGGGGTCTGGGGCCACCAGACAATAGGGCGGCGCGGCCAGGGCCTGGGCCGCACCAGCCCCATGTGTGGGCCCCCTGTGGGTCCACTCTGGCGACTCTCGGGTGTTCTGGAAGCTCCCGGGGATTCTAAGATGCTGGGCGTTGATTTCGTCCGATTCCGAGAATATTTCCTTACTAGGATTTCTGAAACCAAAAACAGCAGAAAACAGCAACTGGCCCTTCGGCATCTCGTCAATAGGTTAGTTCCGGAAAACGCATAAAATCATCATAAAGTATGCATAAAATATGTAGAAATCATCAATAATGTGGCATGGAACATAAGAAATTATCGATACGTCGGAGACGTATCAGCATCCCCAAGCTTAGTTTCTGCTCGTCCCGAGCAGGTAAACGATAACAAAGATAATTTCTGGAGTGACATGCCATCAAACCTTGATCATAATATTGTAAGCATATGTAATGAATGCATCGATCAAAACAATGGTAAATGACATGAGTAAACAAATGAATCATATAGCAAAGACTTTTCATGAATAGTACTTTCAAGACAAGCATCAATAAGTCTTGCATAAGAGTTAACTCATAAAGCAACAATTCAAAGTAAAGGCATTGAAGCAACACAAAGGAAGATTAAGTTTCAGCGGTTGCTTTCAACTTGTAACATGTATATCTCATGGATAGTTGTCAATGTAAAGTAATATAACAGGTGCAATATGCAAGTATGTAGGAATCAATGCACAGTTCACACAAGTGTTTGCTTCTTGAGATGGAGAGAAATAGGTGAACTGACTCAACATAAAAGTAGAAGAAAGGCCCTTCAACGAGGGAAGCATCGATTGCTATATTTGTGCTAGAGCTTTGGTTTTGAAAACAAGAAACAATTTTGTCAACGGTAGTAATAAAGCATATGTGTTATGTAAGTTATATCTTACAAGTTGCAAGCCTCATGCATAGTATACTAATAGTGCCCGCACCTTGTCCTAATTAGCTCGGATTACCTGGATTATCATCGCAATACATATGTTTTAACCAAGTGTCACAAAGGGGTACCTCTATGCCGCATGTACAAAGGTCTAAGGAGAAAGCTCGCATTGGATTTCTCGCTATTGATTATTCTCAACTTAGACATCCATACCGGGACAACATAGACAACAGATAATGGACTCCTCTTTTATGCATAAGCATGTAGCAACAATTAATTTTCTCATATGAGATTGAGGATATTTGTCCAAAACTGAAACTTCCACCATGGACCATGGCTTTAGTTAGCGGCCCAATGTTCTTCTCTCACATTATGCATGCTCTAACCATTCTAGCGGTAAATCTCCCTTACTTCAGACAAGACGGACATGCATAGCAACTCACATGATATTCAACAAAGAGTAGTTGATGGCGTCCCCAGGAACATGGTTATCGCACAACAAGCAACTTAATAAGAGATAAAGTGCATAAGTACATATTCAATACCACAATAGTTTTTAGGCTATTTGTCCCATGAGCTATATATTGTAAAGATAAAGAATGGAAATTTTAAAGGTAGCACTCAAGCAATTTACTTTGGAATGGCGGAGAAATACCATGTAGTAGGTAGGTATGATGGACACAAATGGCATACTGGTTGGCTCAAGTATTTGGATGCATGAGAAGTATTCCCTCTCGATACAAGGTTTAGGCTAGCAAGGTTATTTGAAACAAACACAAGGATGAAGCTGTGCAGCAAAACTCACATAAAAGACATATTGAAAACATTATAAGACTCTACACCGTCTTCCTTGTTGTTCAAACTCAATACTAGAAATTATCTAGACCTTAGAGAGACCAATTATGCAAACCAAATTTTAGCAAGCTCTATGTATTTCTTCATTAATAGGTGCAAAGTATATGATGCAAGAGCTTAAACATGAGCACAACAATTGCCAAGTATCAAATTATTCAAGACATCATACCAATTACTACATGTAGAATTTTCCGTTTCCAACCATATAACAATTAACGAAGCAGTTTCAACCTTCGCCATGAACATTAAAAGCTAAGAACACATGTGTTCATACGAACCAGCGGAGCGTGTCTCTCTCCCACACAAGTATGAATTTATTCAAACCAAACAAAAATGAAAACAAAAGCACACAGACGCTCCAAGCAAAGTACATAAGATGTGGCCGAATAAAAATATAGTTTCAAGAGAAGGAACCTGATAATTTGTCGATGAAGAAGGGGATGCCTTGGGCATCCCCAAGCTTAGATGCTTGAGTCTTCTTGAAATATGCAGGGATGAACCACCGGGGCATCCCCAAGCTTAGAGCTTTCACTCTTCTTGATCATATTGTATCATCCTCCTCTCTTGACCCTTGAAAACTTCCTTCACACCAAACTCGAAACAAACTCATTAGAGGGTTAGTGCATAATCAAAATTCACATGTTCAGAGGTGACACAATCATTCTTAACACTTCTGGACATTGCTCAAAGCTACTGGAAGTTAATGGAATAAAGAAATCCATCCAACATAGCAAAAGAAGCAATGCGAAATAAAAGGCAGAATCTGTCAAAACAGAACAGTCCGTAAAGACGAATTTTATTGAGGCACCATACTTGCTCAAATGAAAATGCTCAAATCAAATGAAAGTTGCGTACATATCTGAGGATCACTCACGTAAATTGGCATAATTTTCTGAGTTACCTACAGAGAATTAGGCCCAGATTCGTGACAGCAAGAAATCTGTTTCTGCGCAGTAATCCAAATCTAGTATGAACCTTACTATCAATGACTTTACTTGGCACAACAATGCACAAAACTATGATAAGGAGAGGTTTCTACAGTAGTAACAACTTCCAAGACACAAATATAAAACAAAAGTACTGTAGCAAAATAAACACATGGGTTATCTCCCAAGAAGTGCTTTCTTTATAGCCATTAAGATGGGCTCAGCAGTTTTAATGATGCACTCGCAAAAAAAATAGTATTTGAAGCAAAAGAGAGCATCAAGAGGCAAATTCAAAACAAATTTAAGCCTAACATGCTTGCTATGAAAAAGAATCTTGTAAATAAACAAGTTCATGAAGCATAATGCAACAAGCATAGAAAGATAAAACAAGTGCAGCTTCAAAAATTTCAGCACATAGAGAGGCATTTTAGTAACATGAAAATTTCTACAACCATATTTTCCTCTCTCATAATAACTTTCAGTAGCATCATGAGCAAACTCAACAATATAACTATCACATAAAGCATTCTTATCATGAGTCTCATGCATAAAATTGTTACTCTCCACATAAGCATAGTCAATTTTATTAGTTGTAGTGGGAGCAAATTCAACAAAGTAGCTATCATTATTATTCTCATCATCAAATATAGGAGGCATTAGTAATCATAATCAAATTTATCCTCCATAACAGGCGGTACCAAAAGACTACTATCATTATAATCATCATAAATAGGAGGCAAAGTATCATCAAAGAAAATTTTCTCCTCAATGCTTGGGGGACTAAAAAGATCATGCTCATCAAAACCAGCTTCCCCAAGCTTAGAATTTTCCATATCATTAGCAACAATGGTGTTCAAAGTGTTCATACTAATATGTTCCATGGGTTTTTTAATTTTCGGATCAAACCATCCATGTCTTAAATCAGGAAATAGAATAAGAAGCTCATTGTTGTCCATTATGCATTACTAGTGTAAACAAGAAACAAAAATATGCAATTGCAGTATCTAAAGGAAATAGCTTCGAGCACACACACAATGGCGCCAGAAAAGTACTTAGTTACCTGGAACCGGAGTATGAGTGCCTTTTACCTTTCCTCCCCGGCAACGGCGCCAGAAAAGTGCTTGATGTCTACGGGAGCTTCTATTCTTGTAGACAGTGTTGGGCCTCCAAGAGCAGAGGTTTGTAGAACAGCAGCAAGTTTCCCTTAAGTGGATCACCCAAGGTTTATCGATCTCAGGGAGGAAGAGGTCAAAGATATCCCTCTCATGCAACCCTGCAACCACAAAGCAAGAAGTCTCTTGTGTCCCCAACACACCTAATAGGTGCACTAGTTCGGCGAAGAGATAGTGAAATACAGGTGGTATAAATAAGTATGAGCAGTAGCAACGGCGCCAGAAAAGTGCTTTGCTGCCCAGGACTGGCGTGTGGTTGATGGTGGTAATATAGCGGACAGTACAGATGCAGTAGAACAGTAAACAAGCAGCGATGATTGCAGTATTTAGGAACAAGGCCTAGGGATTATATTTTCACTAGTGGACACTCTCAACATTGATCACATAACAGAATAAATAAATAGATGCTAGACTCTACACCCTCTTGTTGGATGATGAACACCACTAACTGTGTAGGATTACACGAACCCTCAATGCCGGAGTTAACAAGCTCCACAATATTCGATGCTCATATTTAAATAACCTTAGAGTGCACGACAGATCAACACAACCAAACCAAGTACTAACATAGCATGCACACTGTTACCATCACACTATGAAAGGAGGAATAGATCACATCAATACCATCATAGTAATAGTTAACTTCATAATCTACAAGAGATCACAATCATAGCATATACCAAGTACTTCATGATGCACACACTGTCAACATTACATCATGGAGGAGGAATAGACTACTTTAATAACATCACTAGAGTAGCACATAGATGAATAGTGATACAAAACTCATATGAATCTCAATCATGTAAAGCAGCTCATGAGATCATTGTATTGAAGTACATAGGAGAGAGATTAACCACATAGCTACCGGTACAGCCCCGAGCCTCGATGGAGAACTACTCCCTCCTCATGGGAGACAGCAGCGGTGATGAAGATGGCGGTGGAGATGGCAGCGGTGTCGATGGAGAAGCCTTCCGGGGGCACTTCCCCGTCCCGGCGGCGTGCCGGAACAGAGACTCCTGTCCCCCAGATCTTGGCTTCGCGATGGCGGCGGCTCTGGAAGGTTTCTCGTACCGTGGCTTTTCCGTATCGAGGTTTTAGGTCGAGGGGCTTCTTATAGGCGAAGAGGCGGCGTCAGAGGGGGTCTGGGGCCACCAGACAATAGGGCGGCGCGGCCAGGGCCTGGGCCGCACCAGCCCCATGTGTGGGCCCCCTGTGGGTCCACTCTGGCGACTCTCGGGTGTTCTGGAAGCTCCCGGGGATTCTAAGATGCTGGGCGATGATTTCGTCCGATTCCGAGAATATTTCCTTACTAGGATTTACGAAACCAAAAACAGCAGAAAACAAAGAATCGGCCCTTCGGCATCTCGTCAATAGGTTAGTTCCGGAAAACGCATAAAATCATCATAAAGTATGCATAAAACATGTAGAAATCATCAATAATGTGGCATGGAACATAAGAAATTATCGATACGTCGGAGACGTATCACCCGGCCATTACGATGGCCCCTTTGCTCGAGGCATTTACAAGTGCCCCTTCTGCAACAGGAAGCTCCGCGCCATCGACTTCAACTGCCTGGTGAACCATGCTGAATCCATTGGCAGATGCGGCGCTAGAGTTGGAACGACGGTGAACGTGCATGCGTTCATGGCCAAACACAAAGCACTTGGGATTCACCTGCGCAACCTCCAGGCGAGTCACAGGCGCAACCTGGAGGCGTTGAACATGCCTACTGCACTCTCTGTATGTGACTGCTCTATCTGTAGAGCAGCTTAAATTCATGTAAAATGTAGCTTATGTTGTAGGGTTCTATCGGTACTACTGTTGGATCTGTCGTGAATATATCTATGCTATATTGGCTGCTCTATGCAAGCTTATCCTATATTTTCTCTGGATTTGTGCCCTAGATTTCCTACCTGATTGGGTAAAAACGAAGGCATAAAGAAATGAATGGCGTTAAAAAAAGAAGGAGAAGCTGCTCTAGATTTGCTACCAATTTGGGCTATCAAATAGGAATGAGATCGAGCGAGAGAGAGGAAAAAGGTACATTGAAAACTGCTAATCTGGGCGAAAGAGACAGAAATCACTCGTGCCCACGTCCCGGACCCACACGGCTCCACACGCTACGGCTCCACACGCTACGACCACACAAACATGGTCTCGTCCTGTCCCACGCGGTTCCTTCCTACTAGCCCCACACGACGCGACCCCACAAACAACACGACCCCACTCGTCAGCACGGAACGGTCAACTTAAGGGATTCCTGCCGTCGGAGCTGCTTCTGCGGGTTTCAAACAAGGACTTGGGGAAAACTGAGGAAAAACTAAGGAGCTGGGGAAAACTGAGCACAACTAAGGAAGCGAGGGCACGAAAATAGAAATCCCAATATAAAAATATACTTTATGACGATTTCAATACAATAGATTTGACATTGTGGATATTGCTGTTTTTCATAATATTTAGTTAAAGGTTACAAAGTTTAACCTTGACTAATGCTAGACCACGAAGTATTTATGAACGGAGAGAGCAACAATAATCACAGACAAAGTGAAAAGCATTCACCTGAAGGGAATGATCACTTCAATTTCCTATGTTTGGCTATATCCGATCAGGATGGGGCCCAAATGCCAAGCAGTTGCCTCATCTGATATCCCTTTGGTTTCTCCGACCAGCTCATGTGCAATGTACTTCTAATCCAGGAGAGAGCATGCCGGTTCCATTCCATTCATATCAAAATTGTATACGTATCTATAGCATCACACATACAAAACATTATCCTTTCTCATAAAGTATACGTACTAGCTAGGCTCTACGTGCTTCGGTATGGCATTGCCGTTTACACGTGTGAAAATGAGCAAATACCACGTGAACTACTAGGACAGCTAACTCTCGATGCAACTGCCGATCTGAATGTCCTGTATAGTTCAGGTTTTACGATAGTGTCTACGCAATCTGATGCAAGGAAGCATGGCGAAAAGGCAAAGGTGGTATGGACGCATAGAAGCCCCTCTCTAGCTCCTACAGTTTGGATATCCAAATTAAGCCGCTGACAAGATATGTCGTGGCTTTTTCTAGGCTCAAGACGAGATCGCCCCTTGAGGGAAATGCTTGGTCAGCTGGAAAACAGTGTGTCGATCCTCCATATGTATGGCGGCCTTGCCCTTCCAGACTTGCAAGTGAGAGACTTGGCTCAAAGGGCAAGATGGTTATGGCAATCCTAGAATGACCCCAACAAAACGTGACAAGGCCTCATTGCACATGTTGATCACCACGTCAAATTGCACAGATTGACGCATATGTAATGCATGTTGGCTGCTCAAACATGGGGTTAATTAACCTATATACTACCTCCATCCTAAGGCTTAAGGCATATTTTGTTTTAGAAAATCAAACGAAGTAAAGTTTGACTAAACTTTTAGAAAAATTATGTACAAATATGATATTTTGTAGATACCATATGAAAATATATTTCATTATCTATCTAATGATGTTGATTTGTACTTTTTATGTTAATGATTTTTGATAAAAACTTAGTCAAACTTACCATAGCTTGATTTTCTGAAAGAAAATATAGGCCTTAAGCCTTGGGATGGAGGTAGTATTATGTTCGGTTGCAAAACTTACTTACCACCATAACAATGTGCCGGCGGAACTTTTTTTGTGCCAGGTAGATTGTTACCACATTTCGTAGAAAGAGAAACAGTGAGACATGGTGTCTACAGCTTATATATGTGGCATCCACAACTCCACATTTCTATCCTCGATCTAGCTTACATGGTGGATGCTCCAAAAGGAGTGTAATGCTCGGATTTTCCATAATGTTGCTGCATCGCTAAGTCGCTTACACTCTTGTATCATCGAGGAGTCTAGATTATATATGGAGCAGCGCTAGCCGTGCCAGGGCTGGTAACCTGCTGCAAAGACCAAGGGAGCCTAACTGAAGTCTTATGATAAGCTAATTCATGCCTAGGAAAATCCCTGGCATCCCTTGTTTTTTTCGCTTTCTAGTTATTCATGTCTAAACGCTGTAAGATGTACGCTTTTACTTTATCAAAAGAAAAGCAGGTCAGTCTGACTTTTCGTCAAAAAAGAGCCAAGCAGGCCATTTGCAAGTTTGCAACCTAGAAGATTTGTTACTATCTTCGTTGGAGTCAGTTCATATATCTATACCATGTACTATTTGTTAATATGAATATATGTGGTATTGATTGGGGAGTGATGTTTTGGCACATGGGAGCGTATGCTCCCTTTATTTCAAAATGCATGTTAGACAATTTTGAAATATTAAAAAATTTGAAACAAAAATTTCACACGTACATCTTCATGTGGTAGAAGCTCACAAAGTCGTTTCATGAAAAATTAACTTGTTGTGTGACGTGTGTAAAAAGACAAAATTCAGTGCTAAAACAAAGACTTGTCACAAAATAAAATTTCTTTTTTTCACATAGACTACAAAAAATATCATTTTTTCGTGAAACTTGGCGAACACGTATATATTATGGAATTGTACATGTAAAGTTTTTTGTCAAATTTTTTTAACACTTGGAAATATGTTTTTATGGTAGAGGGATCATACGCACCCGGGAACCGTATTGATTGTCAAAAGAAGACACCATTGGCCATCTCATTTTCTAATGCCTCTATTTGGATCTCCATCTCCGCTTGGTCGGATTTTGGCCATTTTCATCCGCGTCATAGGAGGCCGAGAAACATGCATGATTACAATTTCCGGTCTCTTCGGAACTTCGTAATGAAAAAGATGACTTTCCTCGCTGTTAGAATGAAACATGAGGCAGTTTTATACTCCCTCAGGTCTTATTTAATTGACTCAGATTTAGTATAAATTTGTACTAAATCTGAGTCAATTAAATAAGACCGAATGGAGTAGGAAATTGCAGGCGCAAAGCATGAGTAGGCTTTGATGTTTGGTCTTGGCGGGGTTAGTTGCGGCCATGTAGGTATAGTATATGGCTCTATTAAGAACTTCCGAGATACAGTACTGTAATTTGTAACACTTCTCACCGAAGCTGGTTGGCACGGCACATATTTGTATCTTGTCCCACTGTTGTGCCCCACATCCATGGCCTTCTAACCGGTCTCCTCCAACCTTCCCGTCTCTCCTTTGCAAGGCCTAGGACATGCCGTCATAAACCTCCCTCAATGTTGCCGTGAAAAAGAAAACCTCCCACGATGATCCATTTTACTCTCTCTGCCACGCCAAGCCTTCTTCTAAATATACTAATTTTTGTCAGTTCAATTCGAGCTACCAAAACCGGAAAGTACCATGTCCATGTGCACATGAGCACAAGTGCTCCTTGAACTTTTGGATTTTTGAAAATTTTCAAAACCTCGCTTTTTTATGTTTTCAAAAATTATGGCATTAAATATGTAGATAGATTTAGACACGAGGAGTGTAGTCAAAAAAGTCCCATTAAAAAATACTTTGTAAAAAAGACAAATTTCTGACTATAAATAGTAGTACAATAGTACGTATATTTTGTCAGTGTACTGTCAGAAATTTGTCTTTTTTGCATCTCCAAAAATATAACGTATTTTTTAACGAGACTTTTTTATTCCAATCCTCGTATACACATCTATCTACATATTTAATGTCATAATTATTGAAAGCAGATAAATATGAGAATCTGAAAATTTCAAAAATTCAAAAGTGAAGGGAGCACTGACTCCCATGTGCACAAAATCCTTGTCCCAAAACGTCTTATATTTGGAAACGGAGGAAGTACTGCCCAGCCCGATAGCTATATTAGGTCAGCCCAAGGGATACCACCATCTAGTCTCCTACCTGGGCAGCGTGTCTTGTACAAAATTGGTTATAACATTCTCAAATTCATGACAAATACACTGGTTTGTGTCGGAGAGCATCAAGGTAACATGAGGTGGCAATAACAGAGCAAATCAGCTTAGGCACCAGTGATTCTGAACAGGAATCTTTCTGGCAAAGTAAGGCAGATCTTTACACCACAGTTAATCATGCAAGGTTGATTTGGAGAAAGGAGACAAAATCATATTGTTGCAATGTTGCGGTGACAACATCATTTCCTTTCGGCACGAAGAATGACATGGTCATGGGCAATGGGCATCTGTGAGAAAGGGAGTCAAGTTCATGATGAAGCTCCCCGAGTCAAGCCGGGTGGACAACCCTACTACCGTCTGTTTGTGTTTTTCTTAAACGCAATTCGAGGTCTTAACAAGGAATAGTCAAGCAGCAGTGCAAGGCCATGGAGGGTTCTAATCAGGCACCACTCCATGTCTACCACAAACTGAAGCCTGCTATAAGTTCAGCACAGCACCAGTCCCCAAGTTTATTTCACAACAAAGATATGCACCTTATCACACAGCAGAATGTTTAGCCACAACAGCTTCAAACCACTCAGATACACTGCCAGCTATAAGGCAGCCTTCTCAAACATTAACACAATAACGAATGCTGATAAAAGCATAAAACCAGTTGACACAGTAGAGGGAGCAAACAAGTAAGTAGGCACGCCAATTTTGATATCAACACGATTAGTCTTGACAGCAACAGGTTTTAGACAAGCTGGCTTCCAAGCAGGAGGTCAGCTTGGACACATGAACCACACAGAACACAGTACATCAACACAGGTGGTAAATTGCTGAAATCAAACACTTCAGTTTTTTCCACATGGATAACAGAGATACAGAACATTCATCGTTCATTAAGCAGCATCATTAGCATCACTTCCCGCCAAACAAGTAGCCCAGGGACGAGCCACCACCAGGAGCAGCATGAACCTTGGTTGAAGGACGGTCCTGCAAGGAAGGGAAGTATTTCTGAGCACACAAGGTAAATAAACATGCAAGTCAAACAAAAATTAGGGGACAAGAATGATCATTCAATATCTTTGAATCGTCATGTCATAATTCATACTTTTTTCGAAATTATGTCATAGTTCATACCATTTTTTCAAGATTATGCCATACTTCATATCAAAAACACAAAAAGTCTAAGTATGCCGAATAACATGTTGCTTCAACTCATTTGCTTAGCATAGCTTTCCAGTGAAAACATGAGAACTGTTGCATTCTAGTTATATTATCAAATGTACTACCTCCATCTAAAAATAGGTGTCTCACTTTTGTCTTCTGTCTGGATACAGATGTATCTAGATGCATTTTAGTTAGAGATACATCCGTATCTAGATAAAGTTGAGACACCTACTTTTAGACGGAGGGAGTAATAAAAAAGAACGCATGTCTAGATTGTGCGAGTTAATGCATTGCTGGTGATTACCATGTCGATGGCAAGATGGTTCTAGTGAAAACTACAATAATGGAGTGGTCAGATAAGTAAACAGATGCCAACAAAAGCTTCTGATATACACTTGCAAATACAGAAATAACTACAACTAATATGGGTTCATTACATTACAAAGTTAGAAAAAAAGGCATACCGTAAGGAAGTTGCCAGTGTTCTGGCCTTCTGACCGGTGATAGTTGTTCGCCCTGCTGCCTGGAATACCAGCTGGAATTTGCTTGGCTACATCACCAGCTGCTGCTGCTGGTTTCTCAGCAGGTGGGGCCTTCGCAGCTGCTGCTGCAGCAGGTTTTGCAGGCTCACCATCTCCAAATAGGTAACCCAGAGAACTTTGACCACCACCAGCACTCCCGCCACGACTCATCTTGACTGTCAGAAAAAATGGAAAAGTGCAGCATGAGTGAAGTTTATGCAGATTGCCAGAGTAAACTAGGTAAGTACATAGTCGAAACAGCAAATGAAATCATCAGAGATAAAAGGGATAAAAGCTTCCGGAAAATTTCAGATGTCAACGATAAACTAGACAACCATACATCCAGATTGGATTATTCTGGCCAGTTTCCAAAATGATAAAATAAAAACACATCTAGGTAATTTAAGGACAGAAATCCATAGCAGGAAGAGAAGACGTGAACACTTGGTAAGATTAAGAAATCATTGCTGATTAGACTTGAATTTAAGGACACAAAGGTGTGTTGTCAATTAAAGCATATAATCTGAACAGGTTAGGTAAGATCAAATTCAGGGAAAAAATCATGAACATAAGGAAATATAGTTTGAGGAACACCGCAAGAGAAGATCTAAAAGATGCTTCTGATAACTTGGAATAAAGGGCTTTCGGCATCATCAATACCTAAGTGCATCAAATTGGCTCAACCATCATTTTGGTAAGGGAAAAAATGGAGTACGCTTGCTGGAGATCTTGCCGTAGATCAAGGTGGGTACTAGTCAATCGATGGTGACCAGGAAAATGGGGCAATTCAGACCAAATAAGATAACTCAATCCAAGGTAACTAATCACCATCAAACAACAAAACCGCAAAATCAAGTTTAGAGAATACTTTTACAACTGCTGGTACACACAAAAATTATCCAAATTTTGAAGTGGAGATAGTTACAGCTAGAAGCCTAGAGCCAGGTTTTCAATCATCTAACCTACAATCCTGGAGACCACCAATTTTTTCAGAATCTGAGGCTTGATAATGCAAAAGTAACAGGACAGCAGGCTCCTCAGTGCAAAGCACAGTTAAGTGAATTGCACATCCATGTAGACAATCAAGTTTAGGATTATCACCACTTAAAATCATTCAAACAAGATAAGGTATTCACATATAAATCCTCACTTCATCTGATCACATTGGATGGCATGCAACTAGTGCATTTACATAACACATTTTGCTGCATATGTTGAGCCCAACACTACAACCAGCACTCATAATGTAAAAGAAAAATACAGACAAAGGTTTTAGTTTAAACTAAGAAGAGATATAACAGTACCATATCCATTGCATATTTGCCATTGATCAAAGGATGTTTAGAGATTGCTGGATATTATTAGGATTTTCAGTACATTTCAATTTTAGTAACTCAAGTCACTCCTTATGTTTACAACTACCAAGTCAATGTCAAGAGAGGTTGGCAGGTAGTAATCATTAGCACCAACCACGATGCATGAAACAGGCCAGATACAAGGTTCCCTTCCATACACAATCTCCTGAATTGGTTCAGCATCTGTTTGCAGAGGAATATGCATATACACTGCTTCCTAAGTCATGTACAGCGTGTTTCGAACTCTATAGTTTTTCCATCACAACAAGATCATTGAAAAAAAAATCGTAAGCTGATATCAGCACACACTGGCGCATCTCTGCTATATATGTTACTCCCTCATAATAGGTGTCGGGGATTTAGTAGAAGTTATCATCCAACTTTCTCTCCAAAAAAACAGATGCCCATCACAAGTCTAGTCGTCAGTCCGCCCAGGCCTGTGAGCCTGAAATTGCTGCACCATTGCTACGATTACGAACCAGACGCCCTAGAATGTTCGAATCTGGTACCCTTCACAAAGAAACTGCCATGGGCACGCAACCTTTCCGCACCCAACTTTGATCCCCACAAATCTACATTGAGCGAAGGTAAAATGGCCGACATCCCACCAAATCAAGGACCGACAGAAGCAGGTAGGCGCAATTCCGACATCCACGCATTCTAAATCAGCGGATCCTAAACCGAGTAAGAACACATGCATGATCCGCGGAACAAAAAGGCACGCGATCCATCTAAATTCGAAGTCTAGGACCAGATCCAGAGGTAAACATCCGCCGAAAAATCTACAGCACGGGAGATCATCGCGCGGATCGACGGAATGGTACAGCGAGAGGGATCTGAGAGGGAGGGCAGGCGATTCGATACCTCAGATCGGGCGCCGGCGAGGGGACGGGAGCGAGGACGAGGCAGGAGGAGCCGCTCGGAGTGGTGGGAGTGGTGGTGGGGAGTGCTCTGTTCTTGGTGGTTTCCTTTATAGAGTGGAACGTTTGCAGGTAGGGGGTGGCTCTTTTGCAGGTTGGTACTCGTAAAGTTTTGTAATCCTAGAAACAAATTGTGAGAGCAGCAGAGGCTTTTGGTAAGACGTGATTTCTTTAAGCTGTTGTATGATTGGATGGTGGGACTGAACAGTTCAAGGAATTGTCTAAATCAAATAGCTGGAGAAAGCTGCGTCCCTTGCAAACACAGCTAGCCAAATCTGGATGTTTTAGGTAATGCGTTATTGAGCATTTTAAGTTAAAAATAGTCATCCATAAATGCAGCCATAGATGGTAGAAAGAATTGTTGAATGCTATTTGTTGGGTGTCCACCCTGTGGCGGAGCGTGGCGCAAAACAAAGAGAGGGCCAACTGCATGTGATGACAAAAAATCGAATAAAAATCTTGCAGAAAATTATGAACATATAATTTCCATCTAATGGTAATATATAATCTAATCATATTAGAGCACATATATTCAGATTTAATAATAATGTAAAGTAAAAAATGCATATACAAAAACTCTAAGGTCTTGTTTGGTATTAAAGGTTTTTGTTGATCTGTGTGGGGATACTTTTTATGGGATTGGGTGAAACACCTACCTTCACCGAATCCCTTAAAATCCCCATTCCACGATAGAGGTAGAATATTAGGAATTGTAAAAAAGTTGCACTACAATTTGAGAAAAAGTGAGAATAAACGGAGATTAAATTAGTTCAATATAGTAGAATCAAACATGTTTTTGGAAATAGGTGGAAGTTTGAGATCTGGTGAGGATTATCCCCACAAATAATAGACTAGTACCAAACAAGGCCTAATGTGTTTTTCTGTTTCATATCACTCCATAGCGAAATGATTAAAGACTTCATGACTTGATTTCTTGCATGGCTCGGAAATGTCCACCACAGTCTAAAATTGCTCAAACTCTTGTTGTTGGATTGAACTAGCGGAGAAGAAATATAGATCTAGGCCATGAGGATTGGGGAAAAGAAGGAAGATATATACATGGAAAATTTAGGGGACCTAAGAACTAGAGAAGAGACACATCGGCACACATGTATACGAGGACGAGGAACTAGGCGTCGATTGTAGGACTCATCACATGGCCGGATGGGGTGAATGAAATTTGCACTGTGAGAAGACTAGGCCGTAGCCCAGGATGGCCTCCACGACGCTATGCCCGTGTGTCCACCAATTAAGTGTAGTGCACGATTCTAAATCATGCGTAAACTGAAAACTAGATAAAATTAGATTGAGTTTCAATATAGAGTATGCATTTGGCATCACCAAACCAAGGGCGGGTGTAGAAAAATGAGGTAAGGGGGTGATGGAACAAAACATACTATTTTCTTTGTTAGAATAGTTGAAAAGCGAAAATAGCAAATTTTAAGGTGGTTTTTTGCTTAACAACTAAGGGGTTAAACAAAAAAAAAATCCATGTTAGGTGGGGCCAGGGCCCTTGCTGGCTACCCCAGTGCATCAAGCCATCCAGAAGCTAGCGATGGGACTTGCAGTTGTCATTATTTGACGGGTGCAAAAAATGAACTAAGAAAAACTAGGCGCATATCAGCATATGGCCTTGCCCGTGAGAGTAGAGCCTATGGTTGGGGTGGAGGAGTTGACGACAGACGTTCTAAACAAACATTCTGTGCAAACGCAATGTAAATAAGAAAAAGGCAATGTAGAAAACGAGCCATTTTTTTGTTTGATATTTGGTTTTGAATCAATGTACATTCGATAACCATGTCAAATGACATCTCAGTAGAATGCAAATAAATAAATACTTGATTATATAGTTCACACTAAAAAAACATCACTACGTAATTTAGATAGATATCACATCAGACTTTAAAATATTTTTAAAAAGCTAGATGTGTGAGTGTGACTAGTCCCTGCCGACACGAACATACTACTAGAAAATGGTATTTTCAGCATCTATGGACTATGGATATCTAATCATCATACTTTGCCTTTACTATACCTAACCAATACAATAAGCTTGTGGCATATGGCATGACCTAACATGTTCCAAGAGACTGACAACATACAACGCTACCAATTGGCAGTGGCAGAATCCTTCAAAGTTGATGCTCTGCGTTAAGAAATTTCGCGTTTGTGGTGGGACATTCATGCAAGAAGAGCAAACAAAACAGTTTCCATACCCTGTTGACCAAAGTCAGCTACGGAGTAGAAAGCACATGGCAACGGGCGGTGCTGCGAGAACGGCAGAGGAAAAAAGGCTCCTCGGCTGCGTGGGGTGTCATGAGCCGTTCATCTCCAAATGTTGACGGTGGAGATCGCGTGCAGGGAGAATTCGTCGGTGCGGGTATCGCGTCTATCCGGCTATCCGTGTGTGTGCATGTGACCAGTGGGCCCCACGGGCCACGACAGCTACAGAATAACTACGCCAAGATATAGATGGGTCGTCGCTTTCCTCTGCCGATGGCCGTACCCAATCATACGCCAGACGACCGCTCTCACTCTCTTAAGATTGGTCTTAATCGCATGAAAACGATTCCTAATTTTGACAAATTGTTCTCGAGATATTTTCTTTTGGAATTTCCGATGAAAACTAAAATGGAAAAACTGCATCTCCCACCCTCCGGTGTCTCCCTCTCATCCAACCCATAAAATACACTAAAAAACTACAACAGTTACGTACAAATCCCGAGTATATCTGTAGTAGTTTTAAAAGTACAAAACATTATCTCAGACTATATCAACATGAGATATAGGTATTAACGCGAGGGTATGAAATATGAAAACGGTTCGTAATTTAGATAAATGGTTCTTAAGATATTTTGTTTTGAAAACTTGAATCTAAAAATAAATGCGTGTACAACTCCCGCATCCAGGGTGTGGGAGAGAAATACCACCAAAACTCTCTCATTCTAACACTTATCAAACTTCCAGACACCCCAGAGGGTCCCTCGCGAAAGGAGAAGTTGATACTTAGGGCATCTCCAACAGCCTGACATATTTCGAACACCAAAAGTGTTCGTTTTGGTCCTCTTGGGTTGGATAGTGGACACCAAATTGGACTCGTTGCCTCAAATATCCGCTTGGGTCAGGGCTAGCCCACCGGGCCGACGCATATTTTTGTCCACCCGACTTAACTTTCATTTTTTGTGCGGCCTAGGAACTTACGAAAATCGTCGACGAGGCCTCGGCATGACTGATGAACGGATCCTGCTTCAACATTAGCATGACCTTAGCCACAGACGGCGATATCCTGGGCTAGGCGTTAGCATGTGCCTGCATCTCCAAGACCATCTCGGTGGCAACCATGGCGGCGGCTTCTACAACTTGATGGGCTTTCTTCGACCACACCACGGCGCGTTGGTCCTTGCATTTCTTGGTCTGTATCGCCCCTTCGATGTCTGCTCCTTCTTTGGCACCTTAGCCTTCCTCCACGGCCGGCGGCAGCCCGCTTCGGGCTAGGATTTGGGGAGGCCTCTGGGACGGCGGGGGCTCCAGTTGGGGCGGCTTCGTCAAAGTCCACGGTGGCGGAGTCCATCGCACGCACGGGTTTGGTGCTGGCAAAAAACGAGTTTAGGGGTAGCGGGGGAGGGAGTGGCTTCTATGCCACTCGCGGGTGGGCCATGTTCTTATACAAGCGGATAGGAAGCTAGCTCGCGGACTCGTTTGATGTCCGAGACGATGCATTTCTATCCCAAATTTAGGTTGCGAGAGAGATGGCACGGACACCGCGGTCAGTTTGTGTTTGGCCTCTTGTCTGGGGGTACATCCATATTTTAACCGGCCGAGCCAAAGCGGACATTTTTTTTAATATGTCTAGGTCGAGTCGTTGGAGATACCCTTAGCAAGCAAAGAATGGGTCAAAAAAAAGATAGCACGACACTTGGCGCGATAGAAGGGCACAACTTTCCCCTCGCTAAAGTCTGCCCTTTTTTATAGATTCTGCCCTCAAGCACTCAAGCACACGGACATAATGATGTGAATTTATTGCGTATGTTTCCTTTTAGGCTTAGCCTACTCTGAGCGGGGAGTAACGTAGGTCTAACATCAACGATATGCAATACCAACTAAGAATTTTGATGACATGTCATGTTATTAATTGAGCAAAATGATGGTAGTGGACTAATGGTAACTAGCTATCTTACCATCCTCGCATCACACTTTCAAGGAAAAATGAGTCTACATAATAATAAATGTGTATTCTATGTAACAACACCTATGATACTACCTATTATGATGAAAGTAACACAGAGTAGTAACATGTGCATGTTACTACCACTTGTTACTCTCCACTATGAGTAGCCTTATGCCCAGCTCTGAGATCCACATCCAAGCCTGCCGATGAGAGGTAGTGTCGTTGTCTAATCGACGGTACCTCGGAGGAGGGATCCTCACGAGGGGGAGAAGAAGTAGGGGCCATAGGGCGGAGTGCACACGGGACGGTGGTACGCGATTTACCCAGCTTCGGAACACCTGCACGATGACAGGGCCTACTGCTGCTTGTCTGGAATTATCTGGGCGCTTTCGCGTTGTTACAATGAGTTGTGGTTGTGCCTCTAGGGCTCCCAGGATCCGGCTTATAAAGACGCACAGATCTAGGGTTTACATGGAGAGTCCTAGCCGGAATACAAGTTGCCTAACTACGGTACAATGTCTTGCCGTGTACGTCAAGGATCCGCCTTCCTCCAAGTACGTGCTGGATCCGGATACTTCATGGGCTGTCACGGATCCGGCCTCCTTCGTAGGTCGGTTGAGATCCGGCTTCCTGTTCCTGGGCTGGACTTCATCCTTCATGATCTACAGCAACTGGGCCGCCCGATGGGCCACATGCCTCACCACCAACTATGGGCCACCCGGGCTTGCCGGATCTAGGCCATGCCGTTGATATACCCATAAAGTATACCCACAACAGTAGCCCCCGAAGTTCTCCGAGATTCATCATTCCTCTGACTTCATTCAACTCGGATCCGAAGAGAATCTTGAAGAGCTTCAAAACTTTTACTTGATTCCAGGTTCATTCACTCGAAAGTCCTTCATCTTCAGATTGGGTATGGCAACGGAGATTCCGCTTTTCCCGCGCTAAATTTTCGCAGATGCAAATCTTTAGCCGGAATTTTCGGGAGTGCATGGTTAAGTTACCTCCACGTCGTTTTACCGCACTTGACCTAAGACACGTGTCATCCATCCAACGGTGTGACCGTTCCGTTTCCACCGTCGGATCCGAATCCCGAATCTCCGCGAGTGGCCTATAAATACCCCACGGCTCGGTAATTCTTCATTCTTTCACCGCTCCTCACCACTTCATCTTCCTCCTCGCGCCGCGCCGCCCGACGGATCTCAACTCCGGCGAACCTTGCCACAGTGAGCTTCGCGCGCCGCCATCCCAAACCTCTCCTCGAACCAAGATTGCCACGGTTGATCAAGAAATCAACTCCGCCGCCGATTCGTGGTCATCGGAGGCTCGAAACCGCTAGCTCGTCGACCTCTACTTCGCCGGAGCTTCGCCAGACCGCCGCGCCATTACCGGTACGTGCACCGGTCTTGTAGAAGAAGAAGTAGCTGTAGCGTAGATTTTCCGGTTACTCAGCTTAGCTCGCATGGGTGCAGCCGGAAGCATGCCTCATGGTTCTCCTCACTGCACTGGTAGTTCTCCGAGTAGCCCGGATCCCAGTGCCGTGGAACCAATTTGCCCGGATCCCATTGCGTATCTACCACCATATGTTTCCGACGTTAGGCTTGCTCAACCGTTCTCCGCCTCTTCCAGTACTTTGCTAGGCCGGATCCCAACACCCCAAGAGCTCGAAGAGGAGCTACAAGGCCAAGCTAGAATGGCAGCCAAGGTACAAGAAGCGGAAAACAAGAAAGCTTCCAAGGCCCGGAGCCGTGAGGGGGTGCGGGGTCAATGGTGGCCCTGCGAGACAACTGACGCGGAGCTCCGGGAGCTTCAAAACGAAGGCATGATCTCCGAGCATTAGAGTTTCACGCGCGACTCCGACATTCCCAATCCCGACGCGGACGAACGCGTCATGACAAAGGTGTGGGTCGAGCGCGGATTATCACTCCCTTGCTCGGAGTTCTTCCTCTCCGTCCTCAACACGTACGGGCTCCAGCCCCACAACATCTGCCCCAACTCCTACCTCCTGCTCTCGAACTTCGCAACTCTTTGCGAGGGGCATCTCGGAATCCGACCCGACATCAAGCTATGGCAGTTCTTTTTCCGAGTGAAGAAGGAGACGAAGGACAAGGCCATGCTGAACTGCGGGAGCATGACTTTCATGCTCCGACCTGGCCGTATGTATCCTCCTCACGACTCCCACGAATCCGTCCGCATCGGAACGCCGGATGGTTTTATGTGAAGAACGCGTCAGTTCCGAACGTCCACGATGGACTCCCGCCCTTCAGCAACACGCCTCCGGAAGAATTGGCGAGCTGGAGCTTCATCCCCACGCTTGCCCAAACACCCATACTGGAGAAGGCCGCACGGAGGATTTCCTGGTTAGTTCATGATGGACTGACCGGAGCCCAGCTCACCCTCAGCTGGTTTTCCCGGAGAATCCAGCCCCTACGCTACAACGCACGTCTGATGTGCGCTTATACTGGGGCGGACGATCTCCTCCGAGTCACTCGCCACGATCTTCCGGCCGACTCCCTCAAGAGAAGGTTCAAGACGTTGGTGAAGATTCCTAGGGGCCAACAGGTCCCGGAATTGATTAAGGATATCAGCACACACGACAAATGTCCTCCGGTAAGCACTTAATCCTTCGTATTTCTTTATCCTTCCACAATTCTCTAAGTGTTTAACTTGTTCCGCTCACCCTTTTCGCAGCTTGACTCTTTGGCGGAAGAAAACCTTCGCACCATACTCCGAGTTCCCGTCAGCGGTGAATCGGTGGAAGAGGATCCAGAAGACCCTGAGGAGGAAGAAGAAAGAGTGCCCCGAAAGGCTGCTCCTCGACCTTCAAAGCATCCCCGCGCCAAAGTCTCTGGCTCCGACGCCGGAGGCAGCGGCGAGGCTTCCGCCAAGAAACCCAGGGCAACCAAACCACCTCCGCTTGACTCCAGGAAGGCGGAGCGCCAGCGCCTGAAGATGCTTTCTACAGCAGGGAGACCCTCACGTCCCAACATTCCGGGCGCAGCGTAAGCTTCCGAGTAACATGCGTTGTTTATCTTGGTAAGCTGTGTTATGTATATTTTCCTTTTACTTGCTCACAGGAATCCGAACCCTACCACCGCGCGGACCAATGTTCAGGAGCATATCACTAAGTATATGCAGAAGAAATCTCCCGCCGTTGGTCCTTCGACGCCAGTTCCGCCAAGCGCTCCACAAGCCCCCCTGCAGCCTTCTCCTCCTCCCGCGGACCAGTCTCCGACTCCTGCCGCACCCACTCCACCGGAAGTAATTCCGGTTAGCAGCGACAGAGTAAGCGGAGATGGTTCCGGCGGCAAGGGTCCCATCAACGATGAAACTGAAGGACGAAAGCAAGGGGATGCAGAAGTTAATTCATCTGGCAAGGCTGAAGCCACCACAGGTGATATGGTCGTTTTCCCCAAAAACTTTGGAGATCCGGCTGATCTTACTTCCACCCCGAAAGCCTATGCCACGAAGTTTTTTAATAAACTAACGGAGGCGGAGAAGTGGGAGCTGGAGCAAGATTTGCTCAATGCTATGCTGAACAATGCCTGGGACAAACCAGATGTTGAAACGTCGGAGATCCAGGACGCCAAGAAAAACATTGGCGAATTCTTCGACAAGCTTGTTTGCAAGCAAAAGGTAACTCCCCAGTAGCCCCCAAGTATTTAGGCGGAAACTTTATCAGTTAGCGTCTGAATACTTTTAGAGAACTTAATCTGAAAGGAAAGTTGAAAATGTCGTGGTAGCCCCCAAGCATGATGGCGGAAAAAATTTCCAGCGACAAAACCATGATGGCGGAACTCACTCCATTTCTGACTGTGTTTGCAGGAACAAAAAGCCCTGCATTACGAGTTGCACAAAAACATTGTGCTGCAGCGTCGTGTGACCATCAGCCAGGCGGAGAAAATCCAGCACTTTCAGGCGGAGAATGCGGCTCTGAAGAAACAACTTTCAGAAGCTCAAGGTTGGTTTCCGATCATCTGACGATTGTTGGTTATGTCCCGCACTTTCCGACTTTGACGCTTTATAAAACTATGAGCAGGTGCCTCCTCTTCTCTTGCTGCAGCTTCCTCCGAGTTGGAGACTCTACGTGCTGCACACAAGAATCTCGAAGCCAAACTCGCAGTGGCAGAACAGAAACTTTCTGAGAAGAACTCGGAGCTTATTCGGAAAACTGGTGAGTTTGAGCTGAAAAGACAAACTGACAGCGACATCATCCAGAGGCAGCAAAAGGAAATTGGAGGTCTTCGCAAGTATATGGAAACAACAGAGAGCTGCTGGGACCTGCTCAACTCCGACGTCATGGGTACGTCCTCGAAACTTATACGACTTCATATGTGCAACTTGTTGTATTTAACAAAATTTGCATCTTCCAGATCCACTCGGATATGACGAGGAACGTCGGAGCCAGTTCCCGCGCGATGACCTGCTTCAGCTAGCCGGAGAAGACTGCAAGGATCTCATCTCCGCCTCCAGGAAAATCTGTCACAACCTCAACATTAAGAAGAGCCGAGTCTGCGATGTGCGCAAGCTCATCAAGAGGATGGATTTGCTTCCGGAGCTGGTTGTGGACCTGCAATCCTCTTCAGCACGGGGTGCAGCTGCCATGTCCTTGGCTATGTGCTTAGCGCATAATCCGAGCTTAAACCTGGACCTGGTGACTTCTGGCGTTCCTCCGGAATGCAATGTCAATGCGCTGCTTGACGCGGTTAGTGGCTATGATACACGCATTGCTCGGAGGATCCGCCATGATGAATTTTATGAGAAGGTGGTTCTTCCTGCTGACGAACCTCTCGAAGCTGAGCATTTGGAGGATCGCGAAGCGGAAAACAGACCCGCCCAATCCGGAAGCCAGTATACATGGACAAGCTCGAAGGACCAAGGTGGCGCTGCTTCTCCGACTGCAGCTGGAGCGGAAGAGGATGAAGATGTCTCTTCGCCTGCCAAGGACGCAGAGAAAGGAACTCCGACTGACGCAGAGGAAGCTGATGCCAACGTGGAAACTTCTCCGGTTGAGGAGAAGTAAAAACTTAGTCCTGCGGAAAAACAATGCATCATTTTGGCCCCAGCGAGGGTTTGTAATATAACTTTAATTCTTAAGTATCTCGGGACGAAACAATTATGCGTGGGCGGAAAACTTATCCTGCTATCCGTTAGAATTATTTGCATGTTTCGTTTGTTAAAAGCAAGTGCTGGTTTGTTAATTTTCCGGCTTACTCATTTGACCTTCCACGAGCCGGAAAACCTTTGGCCGGAAACGCTCGCCTGCGGTGACGAAGCCCAATGGCGTCCGTCCATAACCGCGGAAACAAGCCCCCAGCCTAGGTGCTGGAAGTCGCTACCAGGAATCCACGAGTTCGCAACGAAAAAAATTTCCACCAGAAAACTTTATGCTTACGTCCTAAAGGACGATTTTGAAAATCACAACTTTCATACACGCCTAGGCGGAAACATCCAGCTCTGTGGTTTTAGTCGGAAAAACATACACGATCTAAAATGAACAAGTAAAGGAGGTAAAAGACTCAAAGAGTGAACCATAAGCTTTATTTCATTGATCATGTATAACTATTATAGAGTTTGTAACTCAGAAAAAATATGCTAAGTGTAGAAAGGACGTAGCTGTGCGATGTTCCAAGGGCGATCTGTCTCATCGTAGATATCATCCGGATCCTCACGCTTGCGTTTCCGGTGCCAATTAGCAGGTCTATCCTTCAGCTCACGGAAATCAACAAGGTAGTACGACCCGTTATGAAGCACTTTGCTAACGACGAAGGGTCCTTCCCATGGAGATTGTAGCTTATGGTCTTTCACCTGTCGAAGGCGGAGGACCAGGTCTCCTGCCATGAAGGAGCGATTCCGAACTCGACGACTGTGATAACGTCGGAGCTTCTGCTGGTAGATGGCGGAGCGCTGGTCAGCTAAGTTCCGAGCTTCCTCGATCAGGTCCACAGATAGCTGTCTGGCCTCGTCAGCTGTTTCTTCATTGTAGGCGGAAACTCGCGGTGAATCGTGGATGATGTCGGAGGGGAGCACGGCTTCGGATCCGTATACCAGGAAAAATGGGGTAAACCCTGTTGATCTGTTAGGGGTAGTTCGTAAACTCCACAAAACAGCTTCCAACTCATCGGCCCAAGCTCCAGCTGCTCGTCGCAGCGGTTCTTCAAGGTGCGGTTTAATTCCTGATAATATTAGGCCGTTGGCCCTTTCAACCTGACCATTGGATTGTGGGTGAGCCACAGAGGCAAGGTCCAGCCGAATCCCTACTGTCTCACAATAATCCCTCAACTCTCCTTGAGCGAAGTTTGTGCCATTATCTGTGATTATGCTGTGTGGGATGCCGAATCTCATCACGAGGCTGCAGACAAATTTTAGTGCCGTAGCACCATCGGCTTTCCTCACTGGCTTTGCCTCGATCCACTTGCTGAATTTGTCAACAGCGACCAGGAGGTATTCAAAACCGCCAGGAGATGATCTTTTTAACTTACCAACCATATCGAGCCCCCAGACCGCAAATGGCCAGGTGATAGGTATGGTCTTCAGCTCTTGGGCTGGAGCGTTTGGTTGAGTAGCGTAGTACTGACAACCTCGGCAGGTCTTGACTATTTTGTCAGCATCTTCTTTAGCTGTGAGCCGCAAAAACCTAGCCGAAAAGCTTTTGCAACTAGTGACCCGGGGCGGCATGATGCCCGCAGTCCTCGCATGGATCTCTCTCGAGGATTTCAATGCCATCTTGATTGGAGACGCATTTGAGAAATACCCTGTTGCACTTCGTTTGTAGAGCTGTCCATCAACAATTGTGTAGGATCTTGCTCGTCCGACGATCCGTCGCGCAAAGACCTCGTCCTCACGGCAACTTCGATCGATGAGGTAGTCCAGGAAAGGCTGTGTCCAAGCCGGAATGATAACCATCACTTCCCTAGCCGGAGATACTGCCACTTCTGGGTTTTCCGGGTTAGCGCCCTTAACTGAGGGTATCCGTAGGTGCTCCAGGAAAATACCAGGCGGAATTTGCTTCCTGCCGGATCCGAGCTTGGATAGCATGTCTGCCGCTGTGTTATCATCTCTCCTGACGTACTTGACTTCGTATCCGAGGAAGCACTTGGCAATCTCATCAACTTCGTCTCTGTAGGCCGCCATGACGGAGTTTCTGGCGTTCCAGGTTCCGGCTACTTGTTGCGCCACCAGGTCGGAATCTCCACAGCATATAATGTGCTTGATCCTGATTTCCTTAGCGATGCGCAGACCGTGTAGTAGAGCCTCGTATTCCGCCATGTTGTTTGTAGCTTCGAAGTGGATCTGCAGAACATACTACAGTTCTTCTCCGGTAGGGGACTTCAGGGTGACTCCGGCTCCTGAGCCTTGATGCTGCTTGGATCCATCGAAGTGCATGACCCATGTTTCTGGTTCCGGCTCCAGACTTGCATCCGGAGCTTCTGTCCAATCTGCGACGAAATCTGACAAGACTTGGGATTTAACCGCAGTCCTAGGCTTGTAAGCGATGTCGAAGGCGGATAATTCGATGCCCCATTTAGCCGTACGTCATGTTGCGTCAGCGTTGTTGAGAATTGTTGACAGCGGAGCCTTGCTCACAACTGTTACTGGGTGCTCTTGGAAGTAATGTCTCAGCTTCCGGCTGCCTAGGAACACTCCATAAGCTAGCTTCTGAAAGTGAGGGTATCTTTGCTTTGACTCCGTTAGTACCTCGCTAATGTAATAGACAGGTCTTTGGACGTCATATTCATGACCTTCTTCCTTTCGCTCCACCACGATGACGAGGCTGATGACTTTGTTGGTAGCTGCCAGATAAAGGAGCATTGGCTCTGACTCTGCTGGGGCTGCCAAGATAGGTGGGGAGGTGAGTATTTCCTTCAACCCCCGAAGAGCTGCGTCGGCTGCGTCGTCCCTGCAAATTTGTCTGTTTTCTTCAGACTTGTACAAAGGTAGCGCCTTCTCGCCAAGACGGCTAACAAACCTGCGATTGCTGCGACGCAACCGATTAGTCGTTGCACATCTTTAAGACAAGTTGGCCGTTTGATACACAGGATTGCCTTGATTTTTTCCGGGTTAACCTCAATGCCTCTGTGAGAGACTATGAAGCCAAGGAGTTTTCCGGCTGGCACGCCAAAGACGCACTTCAGCGGATTCAACATCATCTTGTACCTGCGGAGGTTGTCGAAGGTTTCTGTGAGGTCGCTGATTAAGTCGGATCCTTTCCGGGTCATGACCGCGATGTCGTCGACGTAAGCGTGCACGTTCCGGCCAATTTGGTCCTTCAGGCACCGCTGCATCGTACGTTGGTAGGTGGCACCTGCGTTTTTCAAACCAAAAGGCATAGTAACATAGCAGTAAGTACCAAACGGGGTAATGAATGAAGTCGCCTTTTGGTCGGATTCCTTCATCCGGATCTCGATGATACCCGGAATACGCATCAAGAAAACACGTAAGTTCCGCCCCGCCGTCGAATCAATGACTTGGTCAATGCGCGGCAAGGGGAACGGATCCTTCGGGCAATGCTTGTTCAAGCCGGAGTAATCGATGCACATTCTTAGTATTTCAGTGTTCTTTTTGGGTACAAGGACGGGATTTGCGACCCAATCGGTGTGGATAACTTCTATTACAAAACATGCCTCTAGTAACTTAGCTAGTTCCATTCCTATGGCGCGGCGCTTCTTATCTCCAAAGCGTCGCATAGCTTGCTTCACCGGTTTAGCCCCCGGATTTATGTTGAGGTAGTGCTCGGCGAGTTCCCTAGGTACTCCGGACATGTCAGAAGGTTGCCATGCGAAGATATCCATGTTAGCGCGGAGGAACTCGACGAGCGCGTCTTCCTATTTGGGGTCCATGTTGGCTCCGACTGAAACCTGCTTGGAAGGGTCGCCTTTGATGAGGTCGTGCTTCTTGGTTTCTATCGCGACCTTGAAGGAGGTTTTCTGCTCGGAGATCTGCTTCTTGGTGGTCTGCATCTCAGTCGGATCCACCGCGGCTCTGTAGCCTTTCAGCTCCTCTCCAGATATCACAGATTCTGCGAAGGCGGCTTCGCCTAACTCGTACTCATGAGCCTTTTTGTAGTCTCCGGATACGGTGATCATACCCTTAGGACCCGGAATCTTAAGCTTGTTGTAGATGTAGCATGCTCTTGCATGGAACTTGTGGTAGGTGGGCCTGCCGAAGATGACGTGGTAGGAGCTCTTAAAGGGCACAACTTCAAACGTGATCTTCTCTTCGCGGAAATTGTGAACATCGCCAAAAGCCACGGGAAGTGTGATGCTGCCGAGGGAATTCGCCTTCTTACCCGGAACCACGCCATAAAACTCAGTGTTGCTGTGTTTGAGCTGTTCCTTGGTGAGGTTCATCTGCTCTAGAGTCTCCAGGTACATGATGTTCAAGCTGGCTCCACCATCCATGAGGCACTTGGAGAAGTCATACCCGTCTATGCGGGGACTTACAACCAAGGCGTAGCATTCTTTTGGCACAATGGCAGGGTGATCCTCCCTATCAAATGTGCACGGGATTTCCGACCACCTGACATCGCGCACAGCCGGAACTGTGGCGTTCAGGATCCGGGTAGCTGACTTGGCAGCGCGGACTGTTGGGGTTCCGAGGAAAGTGTGGTAAGCCCCCACGCTCTTTTTCTCGAATGGGTTGGATTTACCTGCGGATCCTACCTTGGGATCCGACGAGTTATCATCCTCATCCATCGCCTCGGAACTATCTTCCTCTTTGTCCTTGTTCTTGCCCTTGCCTCCCTTGCCGCGTGGGCGGTGCTTCCGGGCTCGCTTGTATCCTGCCTCCGGGTCGTTCTTTAGATCATTGACCCACTTGCAGTTGCGGTTGGTGTGAGTGGACTTCCCCGTGACCGGATCCAGGTGGGCCAGGCAGGGCATGTCCCTGTACTCCTCGTAGGTTTGCGGGGCGCGGGATCCTCCAGCTGTGACCTCAGTGGCATGCTGCTGACCCCTGTCGGCTCCGCCTCCGCGGCCGCGTCCTCTTCCGCCTCCTGAACCTCCGCGTTGAAACGCCATGGCGACCATCTCGGATCCGCCACTCTTCTGGTCATCAGGGTTCTTGCGCTTATGGCTACTGCTGTTGCCGTTATCACGGTTCTTCTTTTGTTGATGTAGGGGGATTGCTGTAGCTGCGAGATCACCGCCTGCGTCATCATCGGCGGCAGTATGATCACTAGCAATGGAGATCATTTCATCCAAAGTCAGCTTGTTTGAGTTAGCCAAGCGAGTGAGCGTATGCCTCAGCAATCCTCCCCTCTGCAGTCCACCAATGAAGGCGTACATGGCGGTGGTGTGGTCGACGTTTTCGCACTCGTTCCTGCATGCCAACCATCGCGTGAGATAGTTTCTTGAGGTTTCTCCTTTCTTCTGGATGCAGGCTTGCAGGTCGCTTGCCGTGGCAGGTCTTTTGTAGGTGCCTCTGAAGTGTTTCTCGAAAGCGGTCTTCAGGTCGAACCAGCAAAAGATGGAGTTCTTCTCGAGGTCACTGAGCGTATCCGGGCTGGACCTACAAGGTACAACTGGAGCATGCGGCAGGCGATGTTAGGGGTTCCTCCGGCAAAGGTTACTGCATTATAGTAATCCTCAATCCAGGTATCCGGCCTTTCGGTGCCATCATAAAGCTTCAGGTTTCCGGGTAGCTTGAGATTCATCCTTGGCTTTGGTTCCTCTCGAATCATCCTGCCAAAGCACTTCGGACCAATGTAGTCGGTTCTGTATTCGTTAAGGCGTTCCCGCGCGTCGCGCGGGCCGTGGCGAGGAGATTGCGAGCGGGAGCGAGATCTCCGGCCGTCGCCTCCGCCTCCACCTCCGCCGCCACCGCTAGGTGGTGGTGAGGGAGACCTGCGAGGTGGTCGGTCTGATTTCTTGCTTCCGCCTTCTGATTCTCCTCGGCCTTCCCGGTGCTAGCTCCGGCTTCTGTGGCTGCCTTCGCCATGGCGCTGGCTGCCCTGGTCGTTCCGGCTCCGGTGAGGCTCCGGGTCGCGGCTCCGGCGAGGCTCTGGGTCGCGTTCCTCATTCCGACTCCTCCTGGGCTCGGGCTCACGATCGTTGTTCTGGTTCCGACGAGGTCCCGGCGAGCGCTCCCTGTTTCTGTTTCTTGGCAGCACGTTGTCGCGGATAACAATCCCACCATGCCTGTTTCCGGCTGGACTACGGCGGCGAGGGGGTCACGGGTAACCATTAGGCGGAGGAGAAGAGTTGCGATATTTATCTCGTCCAGAGTACATTGCATCCTTTCCCTTTCTTGGATCTGACGAAGGCGTCTTTGACGGAACGGGGATCGGATTTGGGTGTTCCCTGGTTTTTCTTCTGCGCTCCGAGGATCCGGTGTGTGATTCATCGTCGTGATGTCGATCGGCGCGAGCGTCCTTCTGCGCGGTAGATACACAGTTATCCGGATTGGATTCTAACCTGCGCGAGGTATCCGCCTTGCTTTGCTGCTGCATTGCTGAAGCGACAAGTTTGCGGAGGTAGTTGATATCAACCTCTTCGTCCTTCTTCTTCAAAAGCTCCGCAGCTTTTAGCATGTTGTCCTTTGGGGTTTCCAGCGGCTGCTGCTCTGCAGGCGTGGCGAAGTTGATTCTGCGAGGCGGAATTGCTTCTCTAACGATTCGATCAGCCTCCGCCTACGCATAAGTCATCTTTACTTCCCACTCTTGCCTCATGCTCTTGACATGCTCGAGTGTGTCAGCAATTTCGCGATCCTGTCTGTCGAAGTGGTCCATCAAACTTGCAGCTTCTGCCCTTTCATCCCTTAATGCGGCTGCGGTATTGGCGAGCTTTTTGGCTGTGGCCAGCATTTTCTTTCTGGTGGCCTCTAGAGCCTCCGGATCTGCGGCGTCGCCCGAGGTTATAGGTTTGTTAAGAACTGCTCGTGCAACCATCTCTTCAGGTGACAGGAGTTCCTCCGAGGAAGAATCCCTGCGGGGCCGCTCCCGTGACATTGGAGATCCTTGGCGGGATGGCTGAGGGTCAGATTGGTTGGTTGCCTCTTCTGATCCAGGTTGTCCCAGCGCTGCTACGGTTGCGAGAACCTGCTTAGGCTGGGCGGAGTCGACTTCAGGCTGATCACCGAAACCGTACTCCCCTAGCTTGCGGTTAAACTCGTCAGTATCCGTGGAGGGGGTATCTCCGGAAATTGGGCTCAGATTGCCCAAAATCGACTCTTCAACCGGAGTTTTGCTTTCTCCGACAGGCTCAGCCTGATCCGGATCCGCGCCGTTTTCCGGTGCCTCTACCTGCTCAGGACCAGCTCCGTCTTCTTGAGGGGCGGTTCCGGCGGTATGGGCCAAGAAGTGTACGAAGTGGCACCTCTGCTTTTCTAACACCTGGGAGACCCAGGCGGATCTGCATTGGTCTTCCACCGTTGTTTCCTGCTCAGGGGCGGATTGGGTGGGCTTTGAAAGTTCCAGATCCGAGGCGGAATCTTCCTTGGGAAGCTCCTGCATCTCAGATCGGATCTTCGCGACAGCATCCAGTTCTGCGGCGGTCGCGTCTGCGTTACTTACCAGTGGGTTTCCGTCGGAATCGACGGTTTCCCCGATGAAGATGTGTATGCCGCCAATTGGGACGATGGAGAGCTTGACGGGGTTTGTCCTAGCCGGAATCCAACACTCATCCGGAGGGACGATCGGCAGATTTCCGGCGTAGAGGACGCGCCCCACAGCGATGGTGTCGTCGTAGCTTCCCATGGCGGAACCCTCCCGGTTCCGGCCTCTAGACGCCACAGGCCCCACGGTGGGCGCCAACTGTCATTGCCTAATCGACGGTACCTCGGAGGAGGGATCCTCACGAGGGGGAGAAGAAGTAGGGGCCATAGGGCGGAGTGCACACGGGACGGTGGTACGCGATTTACCCAGCTTTGGAACACCTGCACGATGACAGGGCCTACTGCTGCTTGTCTGGAATTATCTGGGCGCTTTCGCGTTGTTACAATGAGTTGTGGTTGTGCCTCTAGGGCTCCTAGGATCCGGCTTATAAAGGCGCACAGATCTAGGGTTTACATGGAGAGTCCTAGCCGGAATACAAGTTGCCTAACTACGGTACAATGTCTTGCCGTGTACGTCAAGGATCCGCCTTCCTCCAAGTACGTGCTGGATCCGGATACTTCATGGGCTGTCACGGATCCGGCCTCCTTCGTAGGTCGGTTGAGATCCGGCTTCCTGTTCCTGGGCTGGACTTCATCCTTCATGATCTACAGCAACTGGGCCGCCCGATGGGCCACATGCCTCACCACCAACTATGGGCCACCCGGGCTTGCCGGATCTAGGCCATGCCATTGATATACCCATAAAGTATACCCACAACAGGTAGACTCATGGATGACGAGGGTTAGCTCGCATGACATGTCACCCAGACACCGATGGCCCATCGGAAGAATCATCAAAGACGAGGGCGAAATTTTCGGGGAGGATGAGTATAGTGTATAGTATCATATACTAGTATCATGCATATGATACTTGTGTATTATATACACTATAGTGGGTTGTGTCATTGGGTGGTATCATAGTCTTGTTATATTTATTGATTGTAAAATCTCAATATAATATTATATTATTGAATTATATTATCTCTACAATATCAACTTTTCTGGTAATGTGTGATGATGATATCCCTACCACACTACTACCTCCGTCATTACCAAATGAAGATGAAGCTGCTGTGAAGCTCAAGTCCAATGAAGTTCGGATTGGACCTATTAGAAGGGCTCGTGCGAAGCTACTTAAATAACAGGTGAACTTATTCCTAAACGATACTTTGATTGATGAGAACTTTATATTGCCTAAGTCATGTTACTTGTGTATCATCAGGTATGAAGAGGGGACGAGCATCGCACGAGAAGGAGAGGAGCAGCTGGACATGAAGAAGGACGTGAAGCTGGACATGGAGCTGGACATGAAGATACCCCATGGACGCGTGAGGGAGGAGCGGGAGGCATGCGCGAGAAGGGAAGATGAAGTCCAGGCCGGCCCAGCACCCAGCCAGACCGGCCGCCACGCCAGCGCGCCCGGTCTCTGGCCCGGTCCGACCGGGCGGCACGCCGGATCCACCCCGGCGCCAACCGGGTGGCCCGCTGATGCCGACCGGGCGGGGTACTGAGCCGAAATCCCCGCATCCGGTCACCACCCGGTCCCTGGCCCGGTCCAAGCCGGACCGTCCGGTCCTAGGCCCGGTTGACCGGCCCCCAGACCGGCCGAGTCCGAGTCTGTATCGACCAGATCTATTCTGGGTCGGTTATTTTCGTACTTTTTTCGACCTGAGGTCGTCCCAGACGCATATATAAGTGCACAGGACGCCCCCAAAGTTGCTTTAGACCATGTTTAAGATAAACCCTAGTTCTTAGTTGTTTGCTATGCAAAACTATTGAATCCCAACTCTCCAATTCGTTGCGATCTAGAGTTTTATGCTAATGAAAGTTTGTGTGATCTGCTGTTCCATTAGGGATTAGAAGATTGCAATCTACCGCTTCGTGCTCGGCGGCTTCGTGCGCAAGTGTGTGGAGTTGCGAATATCTTGCAGGGTTGAGAGCTGTTGCATTGGCGACAGGAATCAATCGAGAGACTTCGTCGGCATCATACAAGTTATCCTCCTCCTATCATCGATTCCCTCCGCTGCTACCATCGCGTGTTCATCACCACCCGTCGCTTACTGAGAAGATCGGGCAACCCCTTATCATCTTGGGATCAGATTTCTGCGTTTCCTCGGTAAGACATCCACAATTCACCCCATAGTTGAGTTGTGAGTGTTTCCTATCCAGAAAAATCCATAAAAAGTTAGGGTTAGGGTTTGCCATAGCCTTAGATTGCACTAATTTTGAGTTTTAGTTGCTTTTCGTAGTTGTTTTTGCGTATCGTTTTCTTCCATCTAGTTGTTAGGGTTTGAGTTTCTACTATCATCTAAGTTTCAGTTTTTGTTGCTCCGAGTCCACATAGCGTACAGTGTGCTTATTCCCAACCATAGACACAGCCTTTCGATATATGTGACTAGAAACTTCCCCAGAACAGACTAGTTTTACCGCTCGACAGGCTGCTCATTAGGGTTTTGGTGCTTTGCAATTTCTGTTGGCCGTGTGATACGTCTCCGACGTATCGATAATTTCTTATGTTCCATGCCACATTATTGATGATATCTACATGTTTTATGCACACTTTATGTCATATTCGTGCATTTTCTGGAACTAACCTATTAACAAGATGCTGAAGTGCCAGTTCCTGTTTTCTGCTGTTTTTGGTTTCAGAAATCCTAGTAACGAAATATTCTCGGAATCGGACGAAATCAACGCCCAGGTTCCTATTTTGCCCGGAAGCATCCAGAACACACGAGAGCCGCCAGAGAGGGGGCACAGGGCCACCAAACCCTAGGCCGGCGCGGCCAAGGGGGGCCCGCAACCCCCTATAGTGTGGCCACCCTGTCAGCCCTCCTGCGCCGCCTCTTCGCCTATAAAACCCCTTTCGACCTAAAAACGCAGCACCAATTGACGAAACTCCAGAAAGACTCCAGGGGCGCCACCACCGTCGCGAAACTCCAATTCGGGGGACAGAACTCTCTATTCCGGCACCCTGCCGGGACGGGGAATTGCCCCCGGAGCCATCTCCATCGCCGTCTTCACCGCCATCTTCACCGCCATCGCTGCCTCCATGATGAGGAGGGAGTAATCCACCCCCGAGGCTGAGGGCTCCGCTGTAGCTATGTGGTTCATCTCTCTCCCATGTACCTCAATACAATAATCTCATGAGCTGCTTTACATGATTGAGATTCATATGAGTTTTGTATCACTATTCATCTATGTGCTACTCTAGTGATGTTATTAAAGTATTCTATTCCTCCTGCACGGTGTATTGGTGACAGTGTGTGCATCCGTGTTAGTACTTGGCATAGGCTATGATTATGATCTCTTGTAGATTATGAAGTTAACTATTGCTATGATGGTATTGATGTGATCTATTCCTCCTACATAGTGTGAAGGTGACAGTGTGCATGCTATGTTAGTACTTGGTTTAGTCGTGTTGATCTTTCATGCACTCTAAGGTTATTTAAATATGAACATTGAATTGTGGAGCTTGTTAACTCCGGCATTGAGGGTTCGTGTAATCCTACGCAATGGTGTTCATCATCCAACAAGAGTGTAGAGTATGCATTTATCTATTCTGTTATGTGATCAATGTTGAGAGTGTCCACTAGTGAAAGCATGATCCCTAGGCCTTGTTCCTAAATACTGCTATCGCTGCTTGTTTACTGTTTTACTGCGTTACTACTGCTGCGTTACTACTGCTTGTTTACTGTCCTGGGCAAAGCACTTTTCTGGTGCCGTTGCTACTACTTATTCATACCACTTGTATTTCACTATCTCTTCGCCGAACTAGTGCACCTATTAGGTGTGTTGGGGACACAAGAGACTTCTTGCTTTGTGGTTGCAGGGTTGCATGAGAGGGATATCTTTGACCTCTTCCTCCCTGAGATCGATAAACCTTGGGTGATCCACTTAAGGGAAACTTGCTGCTGTTCTACAAACCTCTGCTCTTGGAGGCCCAACACTGTCTACAGGAAAAGGAGGGGGCGTAGACATCAAGCTATTTTCTGGCGCCGTTGCCGGGGAGGAAAGGTAAAAGGCACTCATACTCCGGTTCCAGGTAACAGTACTTTTCTGGCGCCGTTGTGTTTGTGCTCGAAGCTATTTCCTTTAGATCCTGCAATTGCATCTTTTTGTTTCTTGTTTACACTAGTAAGGCATAATGGAAAACAACAAAATGAGAGATCTTTATGAACTTTATCTTGAATTAGGACATGATGTGTTTGAAGAGAGAATTAAAAAACCCATGGAACTTTATATGCATGCTAATGGGAATGTTATTACTATGAATGCTTTGAACACTATTGTTGCTAATGCTATGGAAAATTCTAAGCTTGGGGAAGCTGGTTTTGATGAGCATGATCTTTTTAGTCCCCCGGGCAATGAGGAGGAAATTTACTTTGATGATACTTTGCCTCCTATTTATGATGATTATAATGATAGTAGTCTTTTGTTACCACTTGTTATGGAGGATGAATTTGATTATGAATACAATATGCCTCCTATATTTGATGATGAGAATAATAATGATAGCTACTTTGTTGAATTTGCACCCACTACAACTAATAAAATTGATTATGCTTATGTGGAGAGTAATAATTTTATGCATGAGACTCATGATAAGAATGTTTCATTTGATAGTTATATTGTTGAGTTTGCTCATGTTGCTACTGAAAGTTATTATGAGAGAGGAAAATATGGTTGTAGAAATTTTCATGTTACTAAAATACCTCTCTATGTGCTGAAATTTTTGAAGCTACACTTGTTTTATCTTCCTATGCTTGTTACTTTGCTCTTCATGAACTTGTTTATTTACAAGATTCCTATTCATAGGAAGCATGTTAGACTTAAATTTGTTTTGAATTTGCCTCTTGAAGCTCTCTTTTGCTTCGAATACTATTTCCTGCGAGTGGATCATTAAAACTGCTGAGCCCATCTTAATGGCTATAAAGAAAGAACTTCTTGTGAGATAACCCATGTGTTATTTTGCTACAGTACTTTATTTTATATTTGTGTCTTGGAAGTTGTTTACTACTGTAGCAACCTCTCCTTATCTTAGTTTTGTGTTTTGTTGTGCCAAGTAAAGTCGTTGATAGTAAGGTTCATACTAGATTTGGATTACTGCGCAGAAACAGATTTCTTGCTGTCACGAATCTGGGCCTAATTCTCTGTAGGTAACTCAGAAAATTATGCCAGTTTACGTGCGTGATCCTCAGATATGTACGCAACTTTCATTCAATTTGGGCATTTTCATCTGAGCAAGTCTGGTGCCATTTTAAAATTCGTATTTACGGACTGTTCTGTTTTGATAGATTCTGCCTTTTATTTTGCATTGCTTCTTTCGCTGTGTTGGGTGGATTTCTTTGTTCCATTACCTTCCAGTAGCTTTGGGCAATGTCCAGAAGTGTTAAGAATGATTGTTTCACCTCTGAACATGTGAGTTTTTGATTATGCACTAACCCTCTAATGAGTTTGCTTTGAGTTTGGTGTGGAGGAAGTTTTCAAGGGTCAAGAGAGGAGGATGACATACTATGATCAAGAAGAGTGAAGAGTCTAAGCTTGGGGATGCCCCGGTGGTTCATCCCTGCATATTTCAAGAAGACTCAAGCATCTAAGCTTGGGGATGCCCAAGGCATCCCCTTCTTCATCGACAACTTATCAGGTTCCTCCCTTGAAACTACATTTTTATTCGGTCACATCTTATGTACTTTACTTGGAGCGTCTGTTTGCTTTAGTTTTTGTTTTGTTTGAATAAATTCATGCTTGTGTGGGAGAGAGACATGCTCCGCTGGTTCATATGAACACATGTGTTCTTAGCTTTTAATGTTCATGGCGAAGGTTGAAACTGCTTCGTTAATTGTTATATGGTTGGAAACGGAAAATGATACATGTAGTAATTGCTAAAATGTCTTGGATAATGTGATACTTGGCAATTGTTGTGCTCATGTTTAAGCTCTTGCATCATATACTTTGCACCCATTAATGAAGAAATACATAGAGCATGCTAAAATTTGGTTTGCATATTTGGTCTCTCTAAGGTCTAGATAATTTCTAGTATTGAGTTTGAACAACAAGGAAGACGGTGTAGAGTCTTATAATGTTTTCAATATGTCTTTTATGTGAGTTTTGCTGCACCGGTTCATCCTTGTGTTTGTTTCAAATAGCCTTGCTAGCCTAAACCTTGTATCGAGAGGGAATACTTCTCTTGCATCCAAAATACTTGAGCCAACCACTATGCCATTTGTGTCCACCATACCTACCTACTACATGGTATTTCTCCGCCATTCCAAAGTAAATTGCTTGAGTGCTACCTTTAAATTTCCATTCTTCACCTTTGCAATATATAGCTCATGGGACAAATAGCCTAAAAAACTATTGTGGTATTGAATATGTACTTATGCACTTTATCTCTTATTAAGTTGCTTGTTGTGCGATAACCATGTTCCTGGGGACGCCATCAACTACTCTTTGTTGAATATCATGTGAGTTGCTATGCATGTTCGTCTTGTCTGAAGTAAGGGCGATCTACCACCTTATGGTTAGAGCGTGCATATTGTTAGAGAAGAACATTGGGCCGCTAACTAAAGCCATGATCCATGGTGGAAGTTTCAGTTTTGGACATATATCCTCAATCTCATATGAGAAAATTAATTGTTGCCACATGCTTATGCATAAAAGAGGAGTCCATTATCTGTTGTCTATGTTGTCCCGGTATGGATGTCTAAGTTGAGAATAATCAATAGCGAGAAATCCAATGCGAGCTTTCTCCTTAGACCTTTGTACAAAGGCATAGAGGTACCCCTTTGTGATACTTGGTTAAAACATGTGCATTGCGATAATCCCGGTAGTCCAAGCTAATTAGGACAAGGTGCGGGCACTATTAGTATACTATGCATGAGGCTTGCAACTTGTAAGATATAATTTACATGATACATATGCTTTATTACTACCGTTGACAAAATTGTTTCTTGTTTTCAAAATCAAAGCTCTAGCACAAATATAGCAATCGATGCTTTCCTCTTTGAAGGACCATTCTTTTACTTTTATTGTTGAGTCAGTTCACCTATTTCTCTCCATCTCAAGAAGCAAACACTTGTGTGAACTGTGCATTGATTCCTACATATTTGCATATTGCACTTATTATATTACTCTATGTTGACAATATCCATGAGATATACATGTTATAAGTTGAAAGCAACCGCTGAAACTTCATCTTCCTTTGTGTTGCTTCAATGCTTTTACTATGAATTATTGCTTTATGAGTTAACTCTTATGCAAGACTTATTGATGCTTGTCTTGAAGTACTATTCATGAAAAGTCTTTGCCATATGATTCACTTGTTTACTCATGTCATATACATTGTTTTGATCACTGCATTCATTACATATGCTTACAAATAGTATGATCAAGGTTATGATGGCATGTCACTCCAGAAATTATCTTTGTTTATCGTTTACCTGCTCGGGACGAGCAGAAACTAAGCTTGGGGATGCTGATACGTCTCCGACGTATCGATAATTTCTTATGTTCCATGCCACATTATTGATGATATCTACATGTTTTATGCACACTTTATGTCATATTCGTGCATTTTCTGGAACTAACCTATTAACAAGATGCCGAAGTGCCAGTTCCTGTTTTCTGCTGTTTTTGGTTTCAGAAATCCTAGTAACGAAATATTCTCGGAATCGGACGAAATCAACGCCCAGGTTCCTATTTTGCCCGGAAGCATCCAGAACACACGAGAGCCGCCAGAGAGGGGGCACAGGGCCACCAAACCCTAGGCCGGCGCGGCCAAGGGGGGGCCGGCGCCCCCCTATAGTGTGGCCACCCTGTCAGCCCTCCTGCGCCGCCTCTTCGCCTATAAAACCCCTTTCGACCTAAAAACGCAGCACCAATTGACGAAACTCCAGAAAGACTCCAGGGGCGCCACCACCGTCGTGAAACTCCAATTCGGGGGACAGAACTCTCTGTTCCGGCACCCTGCCGGGACGGGGAATTGCCCCCGGAGCCTTCTCCATCGCCGTCTTCACCGCCATCTTCACCGCCATCGCTGCCTCCATGATGAGGAGGGAGTAATCCACCCCCGAGGTTGAGGGCTCCGCTGTAGCTATGTGGTTCATCTCTCTCCCATGTACCTCAATACAATAATCTCATGAGCTGCTTTACATGATTGAGATTCATATAAGTTTTGTATCACTATTCATCTATGTGCTACTCTAGTGATGTTATTAAAGTATTCTATTCCTCCTGCACGGTGTAATGGTGACAGTGTGTGCATCCGTGTTAGTATTTGGCATAGGCTATGATTATGATCTCTTGTAGATTATGAAGTTAACTATTGCTATGATGGTATTGATGTGATCTATTCCTCCTACATAGTGTGAAGGTGACAATGTGCATGCTATGTTAGTACTTGGTTTAGTCGTGTTGATCTTTCATGCACTCTAAGGTTATTTAAATATGAACATTGAATTGTGGAGCTTGTTAACTCCGGCATTGAGGGTTCGTGTAATCCTACGCAATGGTGTTCATCATCCAACAAGAGTGTAGAGTATGCATTTATCTATTCTGTTATGTGATCAATGTTGAGAGTGTCCACTAGTGAAAGCATGATCCCTAGGCCTTGTTCCTAAATACTGCTATCGCTGCTTGTTTCTTGTTTCTTGCGTTACTACTGCTGCGTTACTACTGCTTGTTTACTGTCCTGGGCAAAGCACTTTTCTGGTGCCGTTGCTACTACTTATTCATACCACTTGTATTTCACTATCTCTTCGCCGAACTAGTGCACCTATTAGGTGTGTTGGGGACACAAGAGACTTCTTGCTTTGTGGTTGCAGGGTTGCATGAGAGGGATATCTTTGACCTCTTCCTCCCTGAGATCGATAAACCTTGGGTGATCCACTTAAGGGAAACTTGCTGCTGTTCTACAAACCTCTGCTCTTGGAGGCCCAACACTGTCTACAGGAAAAGGAGGGGGCGTAGACATCACCGTGTTATCAAGGAGTTGAGTCATAAAATCAAAAAGAGCTACATAGCTGCGTGTTATACAAAAAGAAAAATTCAAAAAGAAAAAGTGAAGGGCTAGTTGAATCAAGTGAAGGCCTAAGTTTTCTTTACTGCACCTGTAGTTGAGCAATCTTGTGCCTGTTTCGTTGAGCTTTGCTAGCATCTCTCTAGTGTATTGCAACCTTTCCTACAAATAGTTGCAATGCCACATTTATCGCCTTGTGTGAGTATCATTGGTTGTCTACGGTCAACCCTCGAGCTTGTTATTGGTGCAAATAGGTAGCCTACCTACAGCCCCACATATATCCTGCTTTGTCGTGTGATTTGTTCTTATACCCTTGATATTCGCTTAGCTACATCCGTGCACTATTCCGTCAATCCAAGTTGGTAAGCAATACTAATTCACTTTGGAGTGGTAAGATTTACCTTTCTTATCAGTTTTGAGTGAGTTGTGAGAGTACCACCAAAGATTTTTGTTTAGTGCACTAACCTACTAATCATGTCTTCTTCTGAGAATGTTGATGTGATGCAGAAAAAGGACCCAACTGCTACAGTTACTTGGTTGGAGTACGAGGCACTACGTGATCACCTACAACGTGAAATCCGTGTGTCTACTGAAGCATTGGACAAGGACATTCAGGGTGTCCACTTGAAGGTTGATGAAGCTACTACAGCTGTTACCAATGTTCAAACATCGATGGCGACTCTTCAAGCATCGATACAAACTTTGACTAACGCCGTTGGTGAGATACGTACTATGGTACAACCACAACAACCACCACTTGATGAAGATGGCAGTGTGCAAGGTGACAATGCAGAAGCTGCTAATGCTCAAGGCCGTGGTATGGGTCGTGGTATTGGCCGTGGTGTTGGTGATGGTCTCCGTGGTCGTGGTTATGTCCCCGTCGGAGCCCAACGTATTCTTCCACAACAACAAGAATATGGTTTGGGTAAGCCCAAGTTCTCAATTCCCAGATTTGAAGGAGGTACTGATGTTGAAGAATATCTCACATGGGAGCTGAAGATTGAGAGATTATGGCGTTTACATGAATATACTAAAGATAGGAAGATCAAGCTTGCTTCCTCTGAATTTGATGGTTATGCATTGCGTTGGTGGGATGGACTTGTTCGTGCTCGAGAAGAAGATGGTGAGCTGCCTATTATCACATGGCGTGCTATGAAGGCGGCAATGAGAGCTCCTTTTGTTCCTACCAATTACTTGCATTCAGTATTTGACAAGTTGACCCAATTGAAGCAAGGTGTTATGACGGTGGATGCTTACTACATGGAGATGGAGATGCTTATGCAGCGTGCCCGTGTCCGTGAGTCGCTTGAGATGACACTACTGCGATTTATGAATGGTCTCAAGTTTAACATCAAAGGCATTGTGCGTCATCACAATTACATTACTATGAATGAGCTACTACATCATGCAAGAGAAGTTGAGTCCCAGTTGGCTGAAGAACTGCAAATGAAGGGTCGTGCTACGAGAGCTGGGCGATAGACGCCTAGGGCGCCACCCTCCATGGTGCCATCTTCGCGCCCTGCGGATGTTTCTACTTCGCCTAGCAAGCCGTTCTCTAATGTGCCCAACAAAAAGAAGCCTGTTCCTGCAGCAAGTGGAGCTGCTTCTAACATGTCAACAGCGCGTAACCGCGATATGGCTTGTCATACATGTGGTGGCAAGGGTCACTTCAAGAGAGATTGTCCTAATCGCAAAGTGATGATTATTAATGAAGACAATGAGTATGAAACTGGAGATGATGTTGATCCAAACGCTCCAGATGATGATGATTATGACAGTGATGGTTTTGATGCTTGATACGTCTCTGACGTATCGATAATTTCTTATGTTCCATGCCACATTATTGATGATATCTACATGTTTTATGCATACTTTATGTCATATTTATGCATTTTCCGGCACTAACCTATTAACGAGATGCCGAAGAGCCAGTTGCTGTTTTTGGTTTCAGAAATCCTAGTAAGGAAATATTCTCGGAATTGGACGAAATCAACGCCCAGGGGCCTATTTTCACACGAAGCTTCCAGAAGACCGAGGGAGAGACGAAGTGGGGCCACGGGGCGCCGCCACACTAGGGCGGCGCGGCCTACAGGGGGCCCGCGCGGCCCTAGCGTGTGGGGCCCCCGTGACGCCCCCTGACCTATCTCCTCCGCCTACTTATAGCCTTCGTCGCGAAACCCCCAGTACCGAGAGCCACGATACGGAAAACCTTCCAGAGATGCCGCCGCCGCCAATCCCATCTCGGGGGATTCAGGAGATCGCCTCCGGCACCCTGCCGGAGAGGGGAATCATCTCCCGGAGGACTCTTCACCGCCATGGTCGCCTCCGGAGTGATGAGTGAGTAGTTCACCCCTGGACTATGGGTCTATAGCAGTAGCTAGATGGTCGTCTTCTCCTAATTATGCTTCATTGTCGGATCTTGTGAGCTGCCTAACATGATCAAGATCATCTATCTGTAATGCTATATGTTGTGTTTGTTGGGATCCGATGGATAGAGAATACTATGTTATGTTGATTATCAATCTATTATCTATGTGTTGTTTATGATCTTGCACGCTCTCCGTTATTAGTAGAGGCTCTGGCCAAGTTTTTACTCTTAACTCCAAGAGGGAGTATTTATGCTCGATAGTGGGTTCATGCCTCCATTAAATCTGGGACAGTGACAGAAAGTTCTAAGGTTGTGGATGTGCTGTTGCCACTAGGGATAAAACATCGATGCTATCTCCGAGGATGTAGTTATTGATTACATTACGCACCATACTTAATGCAATTGTCTGTTGTTTTCAACTTAATACCGGAAGGGGTTCGGATGATAACCTGAAGGTGGACTTTTTAGGCATAGATGCATGCTGGATAGCGGTCTATGTACTTTGTCGTAATGCCCAATTAAATCTCACAATACTCATCATATCATGTATGTGCATTGTCATGCCCTCTCTATTTGTCAATTGCCCAACTGTAATTTGTTAACCCAACATGCTATTTATCTTATGGGAGAGACACCTCTAGTGAACTGTGGACCCCGGTCCATTCTTTTACATCGAATACAATCTACTGCAATACTTTTCTACTGTTCTCTGCAAACATTCATCATCCACACTATACATCTAATCCTTTGTTACAGCAAGCCGGTGAGATTGACAACCTCACTGTTTCGTTGGGGCAAAGTACTTTGGTTGTGTTGTGCAGGTTCCATGTTGGCGCCGGAATCCCTGGTGTTGCGCCGCACTACATCTCGCCGCCATCAACCTTCAACGTGCTTCTTGGCTCCTACTGGTTCGATAAACCTTGGTTTCTTACTGAGGGAAAACTTGCCGCTGTACGCATCACACCTTCCTCTTGGGGTTCCCAACGGACGCGTGTTGTACGCGTATCAAGCTCTTTTTCTGGTGCCGTTGCCGGGGAGATCAAGACACGCTGCAAGGGGAGTCTCCACATTCCAATCTCTTTACTTTGTTTTTGTCTTGCTTTATTTTATTTACTACTTTGTTTGCTGCACTAAATCAAAATACAAAAAAATTAGTTGCTAGTTTTACTTTATTTACTATCTTGTTTGCCATATTAAAAACACAAAAAATTAGTTACTTGCATTTACTTTATCTAGTTTGCTTTATTTACTGTTTCTAAAATGGGTACTCCTAAAAATACTAAGTTGTGTGACTTCACAACCACAAATAATAATGATTTCTTATGCACACCTATTGCTCCACCTGCTACTACAGCAGAATTCTTTGAAATTAAACCTGCTTTACTGAATCTTGTTATGAGAGAGCAATTTTTTGGTGTTAGTTCTGATGATGCTGCTGCCCATCTTAATAATTTTGTTGAATTATGTGAAATGCAAAAGTATAAAGATGTAGATGGTGACATTATAAAACTAAAATTGTTTCCTTTCTCATTAAGAGGAAGAGCTAAAGATTGGTTGCTATCTCTGCCTAAGAATAGTATTGATTCATGGACTAAATGCAAGGATGCTTTTATTGGTAGATATTATCCCCCTGCTAAAATTATATCTTTGAGGAGTAGTATAATGAATTTTAAACAATTGGATAATGAGCATGTTGCACAAGCTTGGGAAAGAATGAAATCTTTGGTTAAAAATTGCCCAACCCATGGACTGACTACTTGGATGATCATCCAAACCTTTTATGCAGGACTGAATTTTTCTTCGCGGAACCTATTGGATTCAGCTGCTGGAGGTACCTTTATGTCCATCACTCTTGGCGAAGCAACAAAGCTTCTTGATAATATGATGATTAATTACTCTGAATGGCACACGGAAAGAGCTCCACAAGGTAAGAAGGTAAATTCTGTCGAAGAAACCTCTTCCTTGAGTGATAAGATTGATGCTATTATGTCTATGCTTGTGAATGATAGGACTAATGTTGATGCTAATAATGTTCCGTTAGCTTCATTGGTTGCTCAAGAAGAACATGTTGATGTAAACTTCATTAAAAATAATAATTTCAACAACAATGCTTATCGGAACAATTCGAGTAACAACTATAGGCCATATCCTTATAATAATGGCAACGGCTATGGTAATTCTTATGGGAATTCTTACAACAATAATAGGAACACACCCCCCTGGACTTGAAGCCATGCTTAAAGAATTTATTAGTACACAAACTGCTTTTAACAAATCTGTTGAAGAAAAGCTTGGGAAAATTGATATACTTGCTTCTAAAGTCGATAGTCTTGCTGCTGATGTTGATCTTTTGAAATCGAAAGTTATGCCTAATGAAAATCATAATAATAAAATTGTTACTACAGCAAATGCCATCCAAGTTAGAATTAATGAGAATATAAGATTGATGGCCGAATTGCGTGCTAGGTGGGAGAAAGAAGAAAATGAAAAAGAAGATAATATAGCTAAAGTTTGGACTATTACCACCACTAGTAATGCTAATGCTTCACATGTTGCTGAACCTCCTACTAATAATGGTAAAAGAATTGGTGTTGGAAATGTTTCCACTTCTAATGCAAAGCGTGAAAAACTGCCTGAAACTGCTAAAACTGCTGAAACTGCATGTGATAAAGCTGCTGAATTTTTTTCCAACATTGGGGATAATGATCCCATTGCTCTAGATTATAATGGTTTGGATTTTGATGATTGCCATATCTCTGAAGTTATAAAGTTCTTACAAAAACTTGCTAAGAGTCCTAATGCTAGTGCTATAAATTTGGCTTTCACGAAACATATTACAAATGCTCTCATAAAAGCTAGAGAAGAGAAATTAAATCGCGAAACTTCTATTCCTAGGAAGCTAGAGGATGGTTGGGAGCCCATCATTAAGATGAAGGTCAATGACTTTGATTGTAATGCTTTATGTGATCTTGGTGCAAGTATTTCCGTTATGCCTAAGAAAATCTATAACATTCTTGACTTGCCACCATTGAAAAATTGTTATTTGGATGTTAATCTTGCTGATAACTCTACAAAGAAACCTTTGGGGAGAGTTGATAATGTTCGCATTACCGTTAACAATAACCTTGTCCCCGTTGATTTTGTTGTCTTGGATATTGAATGCAATGCATCTTGTCCCATTATATTGGGAAGACCTTTTCTTCGAACTGTTGGTGCTATCATTGATATGAAGGAAGGTAATATTAAGTATCAATTTCCTCTCAAGAAAGGTATGGAACACTTCCCTAGAAAGAGAATGAAGTTACCTTTTGATTCTATCATTAGAACAAGTTATGATGTTGACACTTCGTCTCTTGATAATACTTGATACACACTTTCTACGCCTAGCTGAAAGGCGTTAAAGAAAAGCGCTTATGGGAGACAACCCATGTTTTTACTACAGTACTTTTATTTTATATTTGAGTCTTGGAAGTTGTTAATACTGTAGCAACCTCTCCTTATCTTAGTTTTGTGCATTGTTGTGCCAAGTAAAGTCGTTGATAGTAAGGTTCATACTAGATTTGGATTACTGCGCAGAAACATATTTCTTTGCTGTCACGAATCTGGGCCTAATTCTCTGTAGGTAACTCAGAAAATTATGCCAATTTACGTGAGTGATCCACAGATATGTACGCAACTTTCATTAAATTTGAGCATTTTCATTTGAGCAAGTCTGGTGCCTCAATAAAATTCATCTTTACGAACTATTCTGTTTCTGACAGATTCTGCCTTTTATTTCGCATTGCCTGTTTTGCTATGCTTGATGGATTTTTCGATTCCATTAACTTTCAGTAGCTTTGTGCAATGTCCAGAAGTGTTAAGAATGATTATGTCACCTCTGAACATGTAAATTTTAATTGTGCACTAACCCTCTAATGAGTTGTTTTGAGTTTGGTGTGGAGGAAGTTTTCAAGGATCAGGAGAGGAGGATGATACAATATGATCAAGGAGAGTGAAAGCTCTAAGCTTGGGGATGCCCCGGTGGTTCACCCCTGCATATATCAAGAAGACTCAAGCGTCTAAGCTTGGGGATGCCCAAGGCATCCCCTTCTTCATCGACAACATTATCAGGTTCCTCTAGTGAAACTATATTTTTATTCCATCACATCTTATGTACTTTGCTTGGAGCGTCTGTTTGTTTTTGTTTTTGTTTTTGGTTTTGTTTGAATAAAATGGATCCTAGCATTCATTGTGTGGGAGAGAGACACGCTCCGCTGTTGCATATGGACAAATATGTCCTTAGGCTTTACTCATAATGTTCATGGCGAAGGTTGAATCTTCTTCGTTAATTTGTTATATCGTTGGAAACGGGAAATGTTGCATGTGGTAGTGTATAATAAAATACTTGTAGAACATTGAGCTTTGATAACTTGATTCTTTGCAAATGTTTTGAGGTATTTAGATGGTAAGGCTTGCTGGATAAATAAGTTAAAATTAGTAGTGGATTGTTGTCTTTAAGCTTGTGCCGTACTACAAACTCTATTTAAATAGTTGAAGGTGTAATTGGACTTGATAGCTTTCCATGTCTGAGAGTTCATCGTAATAACTAAGTTGTCATGAAGGTCGAGGGAGCTAGCGGGGTACTTGTGCCACCGTGAACGGCCCTCCTTGGAGTAAATTTTAATCATGCTCTTAATGTTGAACCTGCTAGATGTTTGCAATAAGCTTGTGAGTTCTTTTTGACTAATGTTAAGCTACGGTTTTTGGCACTTCCACCATCCAAATTTTCTAGCCTCTTCGGTACTGCGCATTGCCTTTTGCTCACATTGAGAACTGTGCATACTTCGCCAGTACATCCAAACTCGTGGGAGGACTTTCTCTTGTTCTCCTACACATAAGCCCATACATCTCCTCAAAACAGCCATCATACCTACCTACCACAGCATTTCCATAGCTGTTCCGAGATATATTGCCATGCAACATCCATTTTACATTACATGCCATGTTGTCATTCATTATTTATATATTGCTTTGCATGATTCTATACAGCTGATGTGAGTTTACCCATGTTACGCTAGATCATTGCACATCCTGCTACACTGGCAGAGGCATACAGTTTCATACATCATGTTTCATTCATTATGAGTTATTTGTACCAAAAAGTGTGTTGTCATATTAGGATGTTGCCCCTAAAAATGAAAAGAGCCGTGGAGGCCATCAAAAAGAGAAAAAAAGAAAAGAAAGAAAAAATAGAAAGAAAAAAAAGGAAAAAAGAAAAGAAAAAAAAGAGAATAAAGAAAAAGGGGGCAGCATTACTATCTTTTATCCACACTTGTGCTCATGTTTTAGCACCCGCATTATTCATAGTCATCATTTGTGCTCATGTTTAGCACCTACACTTCATATGAGAGAGTTTTCATGTTTTACTAGTATAACTATGTGGGGAACTTACACTATAGAACTTGGGTTGTATATTCCAATGATGAGCCTCCTCAAAAGTGCTCTAGGTCTTCGTGAGCAACCAAGTTGGATGCACCCCCACTAGTTCCATTGGAGAGCTTTCATACACATATAGCTCTATGTGCATCCATTGCATGGCAATCACTACTCCTTGCATAGCTTCGATCATAAGGCTTCCTCTTGTCTAATGGTCATTTACAGCTTTGCAAGCCTTTCTTCCATTTGGCCTTCCAAACCCCCATTAACGTTCTTTATGCCATAACATCCTGGTGCTAATACCAAATGCTTGCGCTCACCGGTTGAGTAGACTTCGAAACAGTTGATTCATGACGTTCATGTTTATGTTTACTTGACTGAATCCTTCTTATGTTGTGAAAATTTACTTGATGCTTGGAATGAAGGATAGAACTTCTACGCTGAATACTTAACACATCCTTAATGAACTTTGTACGGTTTCATGTCTTTAAAGCAATAATTCATGAAAACTTCTAGCTTGTTTAACTCTTGCATTATCATCTCTTATATCAATATAGATACTTGCTTTGAATGATTTGATCTCAGCTCATATGCTTTACAATAGTATGATCAAGGTTATGATGGCATGTCACTCCAGAAATTATCTTTATTATCGTTTACCTGCTCGGGACGAGCAGAAACTAAGCTTGGGGATGCTGATACGTCTCCGACGTATCGATAATTTCTTATGTTCCATGCCACATTATTGATGATATCTACATGTTTTATGCATACTTTATGTCATATTTATGCATTTTCCGGCACTAACCTATTAACGAGATGTCGAAGAGCGATTCTTTGTTTTCTGCTGTTTTTGGTTTCAGAAATCCTAGTAAGGAAATATTCTCGGAATTGGACGAAATCAACGCCCAGGGGCCTATTTTCACACGAAGCTTCCAGAAGACCGAGGGAGAGACGAAGTGGGGCCACGGGGCGCCGCCACACTAGGGCGGCGCGGCCTACAGGGGGCCCGCGCGGCCCTAGCGTGTGGGGCCCCCGTGACGCCCCCTGACCTATCTCCTCCGCCTACTTATAGCCTTCATCGCGAAACCCCCAGTACCGAGAGCCACGATACGGAAAACCTTCCAGAGACGCCGCCGCCGCCAATCCCATCTCGGGGGATTCAGGAGATCGCCTTCGGCACCCAGCCGGAGAGGGGAATCATCTCCCGGAGGACTATTCACCGCCATGGTCGCCTCCAGAGTGATGAGTGAGTAGTTCACCCCTGGACTATGGGTCCATTGCAGTAGCTAGATGGTCGTCTTCTCCTAATTATGCTTCATTGTCGGATCTTGTGAGCTGCCTAACATGATCAAGATCATCTATCTGTAATGCTATATGTTGTGTTTGTTGGGATCCGATGGATAGAGAATACTATGTTATGTTGATTATCAATCTATTATCTATGTGTTGTTTATGATCTTGCATGCTCTCCGTTATTAGTAGAGGCTCTGGCCAAGTTTTTACTCTTAACTCTAAGAGGGAGTATTTATGCTCGATAGTGGGTTCATGCCTCCATTAAATCTGGGACAAAGGATGTAAAGTTCTAAGGTTGTGGATGTGCTGTTGCCACTAGGGATAAAACATCGATGCTATGTCCGAGGATGTAGTTATTGATTACATTACGCACCATACTTAATGCAATTGTCTGTTGTTTTCAACTTAATACTGGAAGGGGTTCGGATGATAACCTGAAGGTGGACTTTTTAGGCATAGATGCATGCTGGATAGCGGTCTATGTACTTTGTCGTAATGCCCAATTAAATCTCACAATACTCATCATATCATGTATGTGCATTGTCATGCCCTCTCTATTTGTCAATTGCCCAACTGTAATTTGTTCACCCAACATGCTATTTATCTTATGGGAGAGACACCTCTAGTGAACTGTGGACCCCGGTCCATTCTTTTACATCGAATACAATCTACTGCAATACTTGTTCTATTGTTCTCTGCAAACATTCATCATCCACACTATACATCTAATCCTTTGTTACAGCAAGCCGGTGAGATTGACAACCTCACTGTTTTGTTGGGGCAAAGTACTTTGGTTGTGTTGTGCAGGTTCCACATTGGCGCCGGAATCCCTGGTGTTGCGCCGCACTACATCTCGCCGCCATCAACCTTCAACGTGCTTCTTGGCTCCTACTGGTTCGATAAACCTTGGTTTCTTACTGAGGGAAAACTTGCCGCTGTACGCATCACACCTTCCTCTTGGGGTTCCCAACGGACGCGTGCTGTACGCGTATCAATGCTTATCCTTCTGAAGCTCAAACTATTGTTGTGTCACAGCGTGTTCTTAATATGCAGTCAAGTACATCTACTCAGCGCTGCAATTTGTTTCAAACAAAGGCACTTGTTGGTCCTGATAAAGCTTGCAAGGTCATTATTGATGGCGGGAGTTGTCGCAATTTAGCAAGCAAAGAGTTATGTGCCAAGTTGAAACTGAAGTATCTACCGCACCCGCATCCCTATTATATTCAGTGGTTGAGAAATAATGGTGAGATGAAGGTGAGCCACATGGTGCGTGTTGATTTTGAGATTGGACCGTATAAGGATTCCATTGATTTTGATGTGGTTCCTATGACGGTTTGTCACCTGCTGTTGGGCCGGCTATGGCTCTATGACCGTTTTGTGCAACACAATGGCCGCTCCAATACATATCACTTGGAGTTCAAGGGCAAGAAAATTAACTTACAGCCTATGTCACCACAGCAAATTGTCAATGAGTCTCGTCAGAAGATTGAAATAAACTTAGAGGATGCATCCATAGATAGGCGAGAGAATTGTAATTCCGTGAGTGATATAACGAAAAGTGAGAGAGTGAATTCCTTAGTCTCATTAGCACCAAACAAGACATGAGAGAATTTAGTGAGGATCCTACAGCCATGCCTCTTGTGCTCATGTACAGGGGTACGGTTTTGGTTTCTAACGACATGACCCATCTTTCTCTTGGTGTTTCTAATGTTTTGCAGGAATTTGGTGACGTGTTTCCGGAGGAGGTACCCACAGGACTACCACCATTGCGAGGTATTGAGCATCAAATCGACTTGATCCTCGGAGCTTTGCTGCCCAATAGGGCGTCATATAGGACAAATCCCGAAGATACGAAGGAGATACAGAAGTAAGTACAAGCGCTACTCGACAAAGGTTATATCCGCATAAGCCTTAGTCCTTGTGATGTTCCTGTTATTCTAGTTCCTAAGAAAGATGGTACATGGCGTATATTTGTAGATTGTAGAGCGATAAACAACATTACTATTTGATATCGTCATCATATTCCCCGTTTAGAGGATATGCTAGATGAATTGAGTGGTGCTGCTGTTTTCTCTAAAATTGATTTGCGTAGTGGTTATTATCAAATTAGGATGAAAGAAGGGGATGAATGGAAAACAGCCTTTACAACAAAATTTAGTTTATATGAGTGGTTAGTAATGCCTTTTGGTTTGACTAATGCACCTAGCACTTTCATGAGACTGATGAACCATGTTTTGCGTGATTTTATTGGCAAATTTGTGGTTGTGTACTTTGATGACATATTAATCTACAGCCGCAATGAATCTGATCATAGTATACATATTCGACATGTTTTGCAAGTGTTGTGTGATAATAAACTCTATGGTAATCTTCAGAAGTGCACATTTTGCAAAGATAAGGTCATATTTCTGGAAGCAAATTTGGTGCACATGAGCACCAGTGCTCTCAGTTTTTAAAATATTTAAAAACTGAATTTCTGCATTTCAAAAAATCATCACATTTATTCCATGAATACATACACATATTCTAAATATTCATGCAAAGTTTCGGTAGAAATTGCATTCTATTTTGAGCTACAAGAAAAAAAAAATTTGTGGCTACGTATAGAGGTATATATTTGTCAGAAATTTACCTTTTTTGTATAGCTTAAAATATAACATATTTTTCTTCAAAATTTCTACCGTACCTTCAGAATGTTTATATGTATGTGGGTATTTAATTTCATATTTTTTCAAATCCAAAAATATGATTTTTAAAAATCAAGAGCACTGGTACTCATGTGTCAAATACAATTTTCGCATATTTCTGGGTTATGTTGTCCCTCAGTATGGAGTAGAGGTAGATGTATCTAAAATTGAAACTATTTAAAATTTGCCTACTCCCATGAATGTGAGTCAAGTAAGAAGTTTTCATGGTCTTGCTGGGTTTTATAGAAGATTTGTGCCCAATTTTAGTACTATTGCTGCACCTTTGAATGAATTGACTAAAAAAGGTGTTGCTTTTGAGTGGGGCGTTGTCCAAGATCATGCTTTTGATGAACTTAAGAGATTGTTAACTTCTGCACCGTTGCTTGCACTTCCTGATTTCAATAAGCAATTTGAGATTGAATGTGATGCTAGTGGTATTGGAATTGGTGTTGTGTTGATGCAAGAGGGTCGCCCAATTGCATATTTTTCTGAGAAACTTTCTGGTACTAAGTTGAACTATCCTATATATGATAAAGAATTGTATGCCTTAATTAGAGTTCTTGAGGCTTGGCAACATTATTTGTGGCCAAAAGAATTTATCATACATTCTGATCATGAAGCTTTGAAATATATGAAAGTCCAATCTACTTTGCATAGGCGTCTTGCTAAGTGGGTTGAGTTCATTGAGTCTTTTCCATATATTATTAAGCATAAGAAGGGAAAAGATAATATTGTTGCTAATGCTCTATCTAGGAAAACTATGCTATTAACTCATCTTGATGTTAAAATTCCTGGATTAGAAGTACTATGTGATTTGTACGCCACTGATCAAGATTTTGCTGAATCATATCGCTTGTGTGCTATTGGTAAAGCATGGGAGAAACATCACATACATGATGGGTTCTTGTTTAGAGCTAACAAACTATGTGTTCCAGAATCGTCTGTGTGTTTGCTTTTATTGCTGGAATCACATGCTGGAGGTTTGATGAGTCACTTTGGGCGTGAGAAGACGCTACTCATGCTCGCTGGTCACTTCTATTGGCCAAAGATGAGGCAAGATGTGGACATGTATGTGAAGAGGTGCATTACTTGCAACAAGTCCAAATCCAAGCTGAAGCCTCACGGTTTGTATACTCCTTTACCAACACCTACTACACCATGGGAAGATATTAGTATGGATTTTGTGTTAGGTTTGCCGCGTACTAAAAGAGGCCATGATTCTATATTTGTGGTAGTGGACAGATTTTCTAAGATATCACATTTTATTGCCTGCCACAAGAGCGACGATGCGTCGCATATTGCTAACCTGTTTTTCAGGGAGATTGTACGACTACATGGAGTCCCGAAGACTATTGTTTCTGATCGTGATGTGAATTTCATGAGCTACTTCTGGAAGACACTTTGGAGAAAGCTAGGGATAAAGCTACTTTTCAGTACTACTTGTCATCCCCAAACTGATGGTCAAACTGAAGTGGTGAATAGAACTTTGTCACAACTTTTGAGATCCATGATCAAGAAGAACCTGAAGGAGTGGGAAGAGTGTTTGCCGCATGTGGAGTTTGCTTACAACAGGGCGGTACATTCTAGCACAGAGCTGTGTCCTTTTGAGGTGGTGTATGGTTTCAAACCCATTACTCCACTTGACTTGTTGCCTTTGCCCATACATGAGAGAGTTAATATGGAGGCATCCAAGAGGGAAGATTTTGTACGGAAGATACATGTGAAGACTAAAGAGTTGATAGAAAAGAAGGGCAAGAGCAATGCTGCAAGGATGAACAAGAAGCGCAAGGAGATGTTGTTCAAGCCCGGTGATATTGTCTGGGTACATTTTTGCAAGGATAGGTTCCCAAAGATGCGGAAGTCCAAGTTGCTTCCTCGTGGTGCTGGTCCTTACAAAGTACTTTCCAAGAGCAACGATAATGCATACTCGATAGATCTTCCACTTAATGAGTTTGGTGTCAGTATTTCTTTCAATGTTGCTGATTTGACACCATATGACGGAGAAGACCTTGGAGCATTGATACGTCCCAAACGTATCTATAATTTCTTATGTTCCATGCTAGTTTTATGACAATACTCACATGTTTTATATACACTTTATATCGTTTTTATGAATTTTCCGAAACTAACCTATTAACAAGATGCCGAAGTGCCAGTTCCTGTTTTCTGCTGTTTTTGGTTCCAGAAAGGCTGTTCGGGCAATATTCTCGGAATTCGACGAAACAAAATCCCACAATCTTATATTTCACCGAGGATTCCAGAACACCGAAGAGGAGTCAAGGAAGGGCAGCAGGGGACCCACACCATATGGCGGCGTGGGTGGCCCCCTGGCCGCGCCGACCTATGGGGAGGGAGCCCCCTGGCTCCTCTGACTCCGCCTCTTCGCCTATATAATCCCTCGCGACGTAAAAACCCTACAACAATTGACGAAATCCCAGAAAGACTCTAGGGACCCCGCCGCCATCGCGAAACTCCGTTTCGGGGGACAGAAGTCTCTGTTCCGGCACGCTGCCGGGACGGGGAATTGCCCCCGGAGTCATCTCCATCGACACCACCGCCATCTTCATCGCCATTGCTGTCTCCCATGATGAGGAGGGAGTAGTTCTCCCCCGAGGCTGAGGGCTCTACCGGTAGCTATGTGGTTCATCTCTCTCTCCCATGGTGTGATCTTTATGTGATCATGAGCTTTGTATCACTATTAATCTATGTGCTACTCTAGTGATGTTATTAAAGTAGTCTATTCCTCCTCCATGATGTAATGTTGACAGTGTGTGCATCATGTAGTACTTGGCGTAGGTTATGATTGTAATTTCTTGTAGATTATGAAGTTAACTATTACTATGATAGTATTGATGCGATCTATTCCCCCTTTCATAGCTATTGTTGACAGTGTGTATGCTATGTTAGTACTCGGTCTAAATTGCAACGGTCTATTATGCACTCTAGAGGTTACTTTAATATGAACTCCGGATGTTGTGGAGCTTGTTTACTCCGGCTTGAGGTGTGCTTTTATAGCCCTACACAATGAATGGTGTTTGTTATCCAACAAGAGAGTGTAGAAAGTAGCATTTATTTATTCAGTTATGTGATCAATGTTGAGAGTGTCCACTAGTGAAAGTATGATCCCTAGGCCTTGTTTCTAAGCATTGAAACACCGTTTCCAACAAGTTCTGTTACATGTTTGCTTGCTGCCATCTTTATTTTAGATTGCAATTACTACTTACAATCATCCATATTACTTGTATTTCACTATCTCTTCGCCGAACTAGGGCACCTATACATCTAACAAGTGTATTAGGTGTGTTGGGGACACAAGAGACTTCTTGTATCGTAATTGCAGGGTTGCTTGAGAGGGATATCTTTGACCTCTACCTCCCTGAGCTCGATAAACCTTGGGTGATTCACTTAAGGGAAACTTGCTGCTGTTCTACAAACCTCCGCTCTTGGAGGCCCAACACTGTCTACAGGAATAGAAGCGTGCGTAGACATCAAGCTATTTTCTGGCGCCGTTGCTGGGGAGGTAAGGTAAAAGGTATTCACATCCTCCGACTACTAAGCTATTTCCTAGCACTGTTGGCGGTGTGTGAGTGCTCGAAGCTATTTCCTTTAGATCCTGCAATTATATCTTTTTGTTTCTTGTTTTTATTTTCACTAGTTAGGCTTAATGGAAAACAACAACAAAAATTAGAGATCTTTATGAACTTTATATTGAATTAGGACATGATGTGTTTGAAGAGAGAATTAAAAAACCCATGGAACTTTGTTTGCAAAATAGTTGTAGCAATGTTATTAGCATGAACTCTTTGAACACTATTATTGCTAATGCTATGGAAAATTCTAAGCTTGGGGAAGCTGGTTTTGATGAGCATGATATTTTTAGTGCCCCAAGCATGGAGGAGAAAATTTTCTTTGATGATACTTTGCCTCCCATTTATGATGATTATAATGATAGTGGTATTTTGGTGCCACCTACTATGGAGGATAAAGTTTATTATGATTATATCATGCCTGCAATTTATGATGATTACAATGATGGTTGTGATAGTTTTACTCCCACTATTACTAATAAAATTGATTATGCTTATGTGGAGAGTAATGATACTTTTATGCATGTGAATAAGAATGCTTTATGTGATAGTTATATTGTTGAGTTTGTTCATGATGCTACTGAAAGTTATTATGAGAGAGGGAAACATGGTTATATGCATCTTAATAATATTAAGTTTCCCCTCTTTATGTTGAGAATCTTGAAGTCGCGCTTGTGTTGCCTTTCTATGATTGTTGCGTTATGCTTACATGACTTGTTTATTTACAAGATTCCTTTACATAGGAAGTGGGTTAGGCTTAAATTTATTTCATACTTGCTTTTTGATGCTCTCTTTGCTTCAACTCTCATCCTTATGAGAGCATCATTAAAATTACCGAGCCCATCTTAATGGCTATAAAGAAAGCACTTCTTGGGAGATAACCCATGTTTTTATTTTGCTACTGTTTTGTTGTGTCTTGGAAGTTGTTACTACTGCAGGACCCTCTCCTTATCTTTATTTTATTGCACTGTTGTGCCAAGTAAAGTCTTTGATAGTAAGGTTGATACTAGATTTGGATTACTGCGCAGAAACAGATTTCTTGCTATCACGAATTTGAGTAGGCCTCTCTGTAGGTAACTCAGAAAAATCTGCCAATTTTCGTGTGTGATTCCCAGATAGGTACGCAACTTTCATTCAATTTGAGCTTTTTCATCTGAGCAAGTTAAGTGCCCCTAAAAAATTCGTCTTTACGGACTGTTCTGTTTTGACAGATTCTGCCTTTTTATTTCGCATTGCCTCTCTTGCTATGTTGAATGGATTTCTTTGTTCCATTAACTTACAGTAGCTTTGAGCAATGTCCAGAAGTGTTAATAATGATTATGTCACCTCTGAATATGTGAATTTTTGATTATGCACTAACCCTCTAATGAGTTTGTTTTGAGTTTGGTGTGGAGGAAGTTTTCAAGGGTCAAGAGAGGAGGATGATATATGATCAAGAAGAGTGAATAGTCTAAGCTTGGGGATGCCCACGTGGTTCATCTCTGCATATTTCAAGAAGACTCAAGCATCTAAGCTTGGGGATGCCCAAGGCATCCCCTTCTTCATCGACAACTTATCAGGTCACCTCTAGTGAAACTATATTTTTATTCCGTCACATCTTATGTGCTTTACTTGGAGCGTCTGTATGTTTTTGTTTTTTTTTGAATAAAATCGGATCCTAGCATTCTTTGTTTGGGAGAGAGACACGCTCCGCTGTTTCATATGAACACTGGTGTTCTTAGCTTACTTTTAATGTTCATGGCGAAGGTTGAAACTGCTTCGTTCATTGTTATATGGTTGGAAACAGAAAATGCTTCATGTGGTAATTGGTATATGGTCTTGAATAATTTGATACTTTGCAATTGTTTTGCTCAAATAGATCATGTTTAAGCTCTTGCGCGCATCATGTACTTTGCACCTATTAATGAAGAACTACCATAGAGTTTGTTGAAATTTGGTTTGCATGATTGGTCTCTCTAAAGTCTAGATATTTTCTGGTGAAGTGTTTGAACAACAAGGAAGACAGTGTAGAGTCTTATAATGCTTGCAATATGTTCTTATGTAAGTTTTGTTGTACCGGTTCATACTTGTGTTTGCTTCAAACAACCTTGCTAGCCCAAAGCCTTGTACTGAGAGGGAATTCTTCCCGTGCATCCAAATCCTTGAGCCAAAACCTATGCCATTTGTGTCCACCATACCTACCTACTATGTGGTATTTCTCTGCCATTACAAAGTAAATTACTTGAGTGCTACCTTTAAAATTTCATTCTTTGTCTTTGCAATATATAGCTCATGGAAAAGTAGCCTTAAAAACTATCGTGGTAAAGAATATGTAGCTTATGTATCTTATTTCTTATAAGTTGCTTGTTGAGCGGTAACCATGTTTCTGGGGACGCCATCAACTATCACACTTTTGTTGAATATCATGTGAGTTGCTATGCATGTTCATCTTGTCTGAAGTAAGGGTAATTTATCATGATTAAATGGTTTGAGTATGCATATTGTTAGAGAAGAACATTGGGCCGCCAACCAAAGCCATGTATCATGGTGGAAGTTTCAGTTTGGACATTAATCCTCAATCTCTTATGAGAATATTATCTGTTGTTGAATGCTTATGCATTAAAGAGGAGTCCATTATCTATTTTCTATGTTGTCCCGGTATGGATGTCCTCAAGTTGAGATCTATCAAAAACGAGAAATCAAATGCGATCTATCTCCTTGGACCTTTGTACAGGCGGCATAGAGGTACCCCTTTGTGACACTTGGTTGAAACATATGTAATGCAATGATAATCCATGGAAATCCAAGCTAATTAGGACAAGGTGCGAGCACTATTGGTATTCGATGCATGAGGCTTGCAACTTATAGGATGTCTTATGCATAACGCATATGAGTTATTACTACCGTTGACAAAATTGTTTCTATGTTTTCAAAATGAAAAGCTCTAGCACAAAAATAGTAATCCATGCTTCCCTCTGCGAAGGGCCTTTCTTTTACTTTATGTTGAGTCAGTTTACCTACTTCTTTCTATCTTAGAAGCAAACACTTGTGTCAACTGTGTGCATTGATTCCTACATACTTGCTTATTTGCATTCATCATATTACTTTGTGTTGAAAATTATCCATGAGATATACATGTTGAAGTTGAAAGCAACCGCTGAAACTTATATCTTCCTTTGTGTTGCTTCAAAACTTTCTACTAAGAATTTATTGCTTTATGAGTTAACACCTATGCAAGTCTTATTGATGCTTTTCTTGAAAGTACTATTCATGAAAAGTCTTTGCTATATGATTCAGTTGTTTAGTCATTGTCTTTACCATTGCTTCGAATCACTTCATTCATCTCATATGCTTTACAATAGTATTGATTAAGATTATGATAGCATGTCACTTCAGAAATTATCCTTGTTATCGTTTACCTACTCGAGGGCGAGTAGGAACTAAGCTTGGGGATGCTTGATACGTCTCAAACGTATCTATAATTTCTTATGTTCCATGCTAGTTTTGTGACAATACTCACATGTTTTATATACACTTTATATCGTTTTTATGCATTTTCCGAAACTAACCTATTAACAAGATGCCGAAGTGCCAGTTCCTGTTTTCTGCTGTTTTAGGTTTCAGAAAGGCTGTTCGGGCAATATTCTTGGAATTCGACGAAACAAAAGCCCACGATCTTATATTTCACGGAGGGTTCCAGAACACCGAAGAGGAGTCAAGGAAGGGCAGCAGGGGACCTACACCATATGGCGGCGCGGGTGGCCCCTGGCCGCGCCAACCTATGGGGAGGGAGCCCCCTGGCTCCTCCGACTCCGCCTCTTCGCCTATATAATCCCTCGCGACGTAAAAACCCTACAACAATTGACGAAACTCCAGAAAGACTCCAGGGACGCCGCCGCCATCGCGAAACTCCGTTTTGGGGGACAGAAGTCTCTGTTCCGGCACGCTGCCGGGATGGGGAATTGCCCTCGGAGTCATCTCCATCGACACCACCGCCATTTTCATCGCCATTGTTGTCTCCCATGATGAGGAGGGAGTAGTTCTCCCCCGAGGCTGAGGGCTCTACCGGTAGCTATGTGGTTCATCTCTCTCTCTCCCATGGTGTGATCTTTATGTGATCATGAGCTTTGTATCACTATTAATCTATGTGCTACTCTAGTGATGTTATTAAAGTAGTCTATTCCTCCTCCATGATGTAATGTTAACAGTGTGTGCATCATGTAGTACTTGGCGTAGGTTATGATTGTAATCTCTTGTAGATTATGAAGTTAACTATTACTATGATAGTATTGATGCGATCTATTCCCCTTTCATAGCTATTGTTGACAGTGTGTATGCTATGTTAGTACTCGGTCTAAATTGCAACGGTCTATTATGCACTCTAGAGGTTACTTTAATATGAACTCCGGATGTTGTGGAGCTTGTTTACTCCGGCTTGAGGTGTGCTTTTATAGCCCTACACAATGAATGGTGTTTGTTATCCAACAAGAGAGTGTAGAAAGTAGCATTTATTTATTCAGTTATGTGATCAATATTGAGAGTGTCCACTAGTGAAAGTATGATCCCTAGGCCTTGTTTCTAAGCATTGAAACACCGTTTCCAACAAGTTCTGTTACATGTTTGCTTGCTGCCATCTTTATTTCAGATTGCAATTACTACTTACAATCATCCATATTACTTGTATTTCACTATCTCTTCGCCGAACTAGTGCACCTATACATCTGACAAGTGTATTAGGTGTGTTGGGGACACAAGAAACTTCTTGTATCGTAATTGCAGGGTTGCTTGAGAGGGATATCTGTGACCTCTACCTCCCTGAGTTCGATAAACCTTGGGTGATTCACTTACGGGAAACTTGCTGCTGTTCTACAAACCTCTGCTCTTGGAGGCCCAACACTGTCTACAAGAATAGAAGCGTGCGTAGACATCAAGCATCGAGGTCGACGCCTTTTGAAGGGGGGGGGAGATGATGAGGACATCCCTACCATACTACTACCTCCGTCATTACCAAATGAAGATGAAGCTGCTGTGAAGCTCAAGTCCAATGAAGTTCGGATTGGACCTTTTACAAGGGCTCGTGCGAAGCTACTTAAACAACAGGTGAACTTTTTCCTAAACGATACTTTGATTGATGAGAACTTTATACTTCCTAAGTCTTGTTACTTGTGTATCATCAGGTATGAAGAGGGGACGAGCATCGCACGAGGAGGAGAAGAGCAACTGGACATGAAGAAGGATGTGAAGCTGGACATGGAGCTGGAGATGAAGATACCCCATGGACGCGCGAGGGAGGAGCGGGAGGCATGCGCGAGAAGGGAAGATGAAGTCCAGGCCGGGCCAGCACCCGGTCAGACCGGCCGCCACGCCGGCGCGCCCGGTCTCTAGCCTGGTCCGAGCGGGCGGCACGCCGGATCCACCCCGGCGCCAACAGGGCGGCCCGCTGACGCAGACCGGGCGGGGTACTGAGCCGAAATCCCCGCATCCGGTCACCACCCGGTCCCTGGCCCGGTCCAAACCGGACCGGCTGGTCCCAGGCCCGGTAGACCGGCCCCCAGACCGGTCGAGTCCGAGTCTGTCTCGACCAGATCTATTCTGGTCGGTTATTTTCGTATTTTTTCGATCTGAGGTCGTCCCGGACGCCTATATAAGTGCCCAGGACGCCTCCAAAGTTGCTTTAGACCACGTTTAAGATAAACCCTAGTTCTTAGTTGTTTGCTATGCAAAAATATTGAATCTCAACTCTCGAATTCGTTGCAATCTGGAGTTTTATGCTATTGAAAGTTTGTGTGATCTGCTGTTTCATTGAGGATTAGAAGATTGCAATCTACCGCTTCGTGGTCGGCGGCTACATGTGCAAGTGTGTGGAGTTGCGAATATCTTGCAGGGTTGAGAGCTGTTGCATTGGCGACAAGAATCAATCGAGAGACTTCATCGGCATCATACAAGTTATCCTCCTATCATCGATTCCCTCCGCTGCTACCATCGCGTGTTCATCACCACCCATCGCTTACTGAGAAGATCAGGCAACCCCTTATCAATGTGTGTCATGATACGGTATCTACCTATGTTATTTTAATCCCTTTCTTCCTTTTTAATTAGCTGCCACATCGCGTATCCTCTGAGTTTCTTACGTGGGCTGGCCTAGCACTCGTGCTTGTGTTTTTTCGATTTTGGTATTGTTCTAGAATATTCATGTTTACTTGTCCAGATTCACTGGTTTTTCTTTCTCATTTTCGCCTTTGTTTTCGGTTTTCTGTTTTTTATTTCTTTTTATAAAATTTGAACATTTTTAATTCAAATATTTCCAAAAAAAAAGAAATCTAAGCATTTTTTTAATCCGGACAATTTTGAAATCTGATCGTTTTTTTCAAAATCTGGACGTATTCCAAATCTGAACAATTATTCAAGTTTGAACTTTTTTGAAAATCTGAACAGTTTTCGGATCTGATCGGTTTTTTTCACCAAATATTTGAAAATGAACAAAAAAAAAACGAACTGATAAGAATGAACAGGAAAGCATTAAAGCAAGTAGCAACCGATCAACTGGGCCGGCCCACTTCACGTGTCGTCCCGCGAGGCGAAGCTGAGAGCGTCAAATATGGGCTCCCACGACATGCTGCAGCTGGGGCATCGTCCTAACTTCAGTTACCTCACGAGCCCAAAGCACAGGACGAACAGAGAGTCAGAGACGTCATCAGGCTGGACACCTGGTTTTCTGGACGATTGACCCGCCATTTGAGTATCTCCTCGAAATGGAGGATGGAAGTAAACAACCATTTGACTTCAGAACCAGGTAAGGTCATCATACCCCTTCCACGCCGCTGCAGCCTCCAAGAGTACCTCGTTTGCTACGTCGGCGATCAAGGATGAAATCCGATCAAAAGACTATCACACGCATAGGATCTGACACCTGAGTCAGGATTACATATGATTTCATGCAAATGCGGCTGTGTAAAACCATAATTCACACCGATAGAAGAAACATATATCAGCTAGCATCAACTTCCTTTCATTTTCCTCACGTGGCTGTAGTAGAATTACATATGCGTCAACAATTAATTAGCAATGATATGTCAGTGGACACTGCAAGATGATGTCGTCAAGATAAGGGTGAATTTCAGAGCTCCAACTCTGCTGCTGCACCGTGACAGAACCAGCATTCTGCATAATGACTTCTGAACCATGGCATTCTGCCTCAAAGCATACTGTCAACCTCAACATATACAGCACCAGCAGCAGCAGCCATGGGAACAATCATGGCGATTTCGCTGGCTGGAAAAAAAAAATCTGATATAGAACAAGCTCTCATGATGCCTTAGCTGGTGGCAAGGTTGCTATCTCTACAAGGGCTTTGTGCAGCGCTTGCGGCCTCGAGAAGAAAGGGGCATGGTCGGACCCTTTCAGCCGCAGAACCTTCTCTGGTGGGTTGGTCGCACACATGCTCTGCTGATGGGAGAGAGGTATTGCATTGTCCTCTGTAGTCTCAACAAAGAATCTCCGCACAGACCCGTAGTTTTCTTCTGTTAGGGCGAGTTTCTCCATTATCGGGGCAAATGGGACAGGTCTGATGGATACCGAAGCCAAGGTTACATCCTTCAGGAACACAATGAGTGGGTGTCAGAGTCCAGTTTTCAAAATAGGATTGAGCGGTATAGTTGGAGATGAGCATGGAAAGTATAATACCTTGGCAGGACTTTGGTTGAATAACAGATCTCTTATCAAAGCCTTGTCGATGTTGATAGCGGTGGGAGGCCGGTCCTTGCCATTGGAGTATACAAATTCCTGCGCCTTTTGGAGCATACCATTTGTATCCATCTGCAGCATATGGAGTAGAATTGTCTGGCATCAGGCAGAATCCTTGAAAGATATACCAACTTGAACATGATATAAAAATTAAGACTTTTCATCATATTTTTTATTACAGTTAAGCTGTCATAGAGATCAACCTGTTGGAACATATCAAGAGCACTATGTCCATTTGCCAGCATTGTTGCACAAAGGAAAACAGCCTTGGCAACTTTCGAGGGAAACATCTCCATTGCATGGGATATGCAAGCACCACCGAAATCATGTGCAACCAAAATCACCTGTGTTATAACAAAAATATCAAAAGATGTATAATTGGTTGGGCTAGCAAAGATGATGTGCATAGCAAGAATATCAGAGAACAGGGGGCATGATGTACACTTGAACTCAACAGTAAAAATCTCTTGAAAGAAATTATGTGGTGGTTGAATATATGAGAACCAGCACGACAAATAAAATTCCAATAATACGAAAAAAATTTGAAGTTGAAGCCGATGCATCAGATCGCACCAGAATTACTTTACTAACAAAAAAAAGGCATCCTCTTAATAGATAAATTGCACACGCATTAATGGCATGTGATGCAGCTATTTTAAAACTATTTAAGCAAATACTAACTCTCCTACTTCAAACCATGACCATCAGAAAAACTTAGCTGGTGGTCACAGACTCACATTTTAGTATCAATTTGAACAATTCCTAATATTATGATCCCCAAAATACGTTTACAGAATATATCCCTTATAAATTAATTCCAAACACTGAAACATACAACACTTATCTTATATGTATGCTTCATCAAATGGTTGGTTGTAATCTTAGGTTAATATTGTCAATCTTACTCGCAAAAGAAACAGTAGTGTCTATCTTAACTTCTTATTATCTTATCAACTACAATAGTCAACTATAGCTTCATAAACATTCCTAATTGAGGGACACTCTGGTAAATATGTGAAACATATTATGATTAGTATTTGAAAAGAGACCATACCTTTTCAGCATCACCTAGGCCCTTAAGGTAAGATGTAAGTGGCTCAGCATACTCTGAAAGACTGCTAATCTTGTTTGTATCAGAACAATGAATCCCGGAGCCTGTTAAGTCGATGGCATTGACTTTGAACCCACTATCTTCAAGAAGTGACATGGTCTTGTACCAGCACCAAGCACCAAACCCGCCTCCGTGAACAAGAACAATGATGTTGGTTTCCAAATCTTTTGTATTCAAATCCTGTTGAAGAAGTAAATCATTGGTTAATCTGATAATAGATACTATATGGATGCAATGACCGTGGTTAGATATACAAATAATATTGTAACATCTTCCAATTAATGGAAGAGCTCCATTTGCTTCCGGTCTGCACACAAATGGACATAGCCAACATTTATGTTGTGTGGAAGTGTACACGAGCGACAAGCTTAAAACAACTTTGAACATCTGCATTACCTAAGTGACAATCTGTAATAAATATTTTGAAGTTTCAACAGAATTCAGGAGCAGAAGTAGCAGACAAATTGTCATAAGGGTACTACCGTTTTACTAGTTGCAACTGTAGAAGTGGTTGTTTGCACGTTATTAGAAAATAAAACCCCAATTTACAGCCAAAATGCGTGCTAATTCAGCTTACCGTATATACACATCCAAAAAAACTTAAGGCCATAAGCATCTCTTCTATGCAGAGGCCGGGGGTCTCAACCTCCTTTTCGAAAAACAACATCTAACAATTTAGCAGTGACATTGAAAATAGCAAACACGAATTTACCAGTAAACCAAATCTCCCTTGTCCACCAAAACACGCCCGGGGCCGTTCTTAAACCAAAATCTTCTTAGTAGTGAACAGTCAACAGGAATCATCAATTATGATTGCTCAGCGGTCAATTATGGCTGTATATAAGTCAAGCCTGCTGGCTGCCGACAGCCATTTTTAGTAACGGTCAAGAGAGGCTAGGTAACAACGAAACTTCTTTTTCTTGACTAAATAAAGATAACACAGATTCACCGTGACTGAAACAATTTGAACTAAGTAATTTCAGGAATGAGGATCCGTCACCATTGCACAAGTTGGGAGATATCCCCTCCCTTTTTTGTGAGGCTAAACTGTGGGAGAGCATCCCACTGCAATTTTTATATTATAAAGCAAGTATTTACAGAGTTGTTTACAAAAGCTAAACATTCATCCCCCATTTTTTTTTCGAGAAAAAGATATCCGAGTGTCCTCTAGAATAAATGAACACATGCGCCAACATCATTGTCCTAGGAGGCTACGAGAAACAATCAATGGAATGGCATCTGAATTCCGAATCATGCCCGATATGTACCAACAACAACCACCACCTATCACCCACACAATGACACAACCGTACTTTCCAACACGTTGTGAAATTCTCCCAAATCAGTGCTCGACAGCTCGTCGTATGGATTACATTGTGCAGCCATGGAGGAACGGATGGACAGACACCTGGAGCTGCAGGCTCTCCATGGAGAAAATTGCATATTGCTACCACAAAAGTGGTAGTTTTTTGCAATTGACCGGAAAAGTTGTAGTTTTTTGAAGCCCTAGCCTCAATTGTGGTAGCAATATGCAATTATCTCCTCTCCATGTTATATCCAACGAAATGGAAGCACCGCTGGTTCTCACACGAGCTAATTGTCCTCGCCATGGCAACAAATCGAAGGACGCGATGGATTCAAGAAACGTTTACTAGTAGAAAATGACGGGCGACGCGAAAACCAACCGATCCCCACCAGGAATCCCGTGCGAGTAGAGTAAAAGGAAAAGTCAACAAGGAGCAGCGTTCAACTTCCACGCGGCGGCACGCGGACCAACGAAGCAATGCGACCGGAGGAAGCAAGCGGCGAAGGAATTGAAGGAAGGAGGGCGCCGGTAGTACCTTGGCGAGGAGGTGCTGCGGCTGGAGCTCGGGGTCGGCGAGCGAGCGCGGGCGCGTGCTGGAGCTCCTCGGCAGCGGCGGGCCCTGCTGCTGCCGCTTGGCGGCGTACCTTACGGAAGCCGACCGGTCGAACGCGCCTCCGGCGCCGCGCTGACCCAGCACGAGCGCCGCGGCGGCGGCCAGCGCCTGCTCGTCGATCTCCGCGGCCTTGCCGCCGCCGCCGCGGCGGGATGAGACGGAGGAGCGCCGCTTGGCGGCGGGCGGCGGGGAGGCCGAGGGGGACCGGCCGTTGCGGCCGGACATGCAGGAGACTATCGCGCCCATGGCGCTTGCTCCGGTGCCGGCAGGGGATCCGGAGGAGTCGTTGTTGGATGGAGAAGGAAGGGGAAAGAAAGGAGCAGAGGTGGAAGGGCGCGGCAGAAACGGCAGGAAAAGCATACGAAAATTTATACTTGTGGCAGTACTTGCCGTTTTTGCAGAGAGGGACTTCCGTTCCCACGGATTCCGTTTCGGGGTTGTTGGTTGTTGACTGTTGAGGGGTCGGAGGTGCCTCCTTCATTTGACATGACGCCACAGGAAATGCACTATTTTGGTCAGGCAGCAGCGCTGAAAAACACCACAAGAGAGAGATTTTTATTTGTCTGGCAAGACAGAATAAGAAAGTCATGTCTCCTTTCGTTGCCATGCGTGATTTTCATGGACCAAACTGGGATCATTGGTAGGTTGTACCTAGGGCTATTGAAGGGTAGGCCTGGTTCGAATGGTACTTGGTCATGTTCTCTACTTCGTTGGTAGCTTGAAAAGTCTTTTTCTACACCGGGTAGACAACTCTCGTCCTTTGTTTGGTAGGCTGCACAAAACCCTTCTCCCTCGGCTGATGCAAATCATAGTGTTTGGTTGCACACTCGAGGTTGCATAGTGTTACCATGGTCTAAATATGGTGAGTTTAATGTGTCATTGCTCAATTACATCCGCTTAGGGCATCTCCAGAGCGACCGTTTGTGTCCGCCGTGACCGGAAATGTGTCTGGGGCCTGCTCCAGCGGGGCGACACAAAGTGACCGAGCCGTCCGCGAAGACGCAAACCTGGCCCAAATATGTGCCAGGTTTGCGTCTCCGCGGACGCTCGGCGGTCACGCGGAATGTCCGCCGAAAGAGACGTAGGACCCGTGCGTTAGTGGCAGGGAGGCCGATATTATTCCCGCCACTGGCCATTCCTCGCACGAAATTGCAAACTAGACCGGCGCGAGCAGTCCAAAAGCGATGGACGTCCTCGCCGCCGCAGCCACCGCCATGGATGCGGAGCAAACCCTCGCACCCGCCGCCGCCCACACTCCCCCGTAGCCAGGACCATAGCCAGAATGGAGGCTACAGCTCCGGTGGAAGCAAAGCGGGCCGCCACCGCCGGCGGCCGGGAGGCAAAGCCGAAGGCGGCAAAGAAGGTGCTCTCCGCGGAGGAGAAAATCATCGAGGCCGCCAACGAGAAGATCAAGACTGCCGCGGCCGCCAACGAGCAGGCCTGGCAGATGCAGATCAAAGTCGGCGTCGCACAAGTAGCCCTCCAGCCGACCTTAGCAGAGGGCTACATGCTCGTCAAGAGAGGGGATCGCCGGCGTCGCGGTTCGCCTTCGGCCTGCCGCCGGTGCAGTTGATCGGGGCACCGGAGCAGTTCAACGGGGCGGCGGTTCCCGACCTCAACCGGACGCCTAGAAGCGGCGATTCCTGCCCGGGCGCGACACAGAAGACGCGCCAGGTGCCGGAGGAGAGCATGCCACAGCCCCGCATCCTGTTCGACAAAATGGCGCCGCCTGCCCCGACGATGGACGACCCGGTACGTCAGCTCTATCAATGTGTGCGACTGCCGTGTATCATGCGTCTGACGTCCGGTTATTCGTAGGACTATTGGAAGGACCGCCATGACTCAGACATCCAGGAAATTATCTACGGCGGCAGCTTCGTTCGCGGTGATCCGGCCGGGACAGGCCCGCATGATGACCGGGCAGCAACGCAAGATGCGGAGGACATCGAAACCGCACGGCTGTTCGCCACCCAGCAGACACAGCCAACACCCGTGTCCGTCGACGACTTCGACGACGCGCCAACACAGCCTGACATTGCTACGAAGAAGAAGGGGAAGAGCCTGAGGACACAAGGCTTCGTCGACGACGAGGATAAGTGTTTGTGTGAAGCGTGGCTGACAACGAGCCATGATTGTATTGATGGCGCGCAGCAAAAGGGCAAGGTCTATTGGGCCAAGGTCTTGCAGCAGTACAACGAGACCAGGATCCACCCGCCCTACCATATCACAAGCCCTCGGACGGAAGAGTCCCTCCGGAAAATATGGAACTACATCAAACAAGAGACAAGCAAGTTCTGCTCGGCGGTCGAACATGCTATTAACAACCCCGTAAGCGACGTTGGCATCATGACAGTGGTAAACACGATACAACCATCATCATTATACACTATTTGCATCATTGTATGTACATCATTGGCGGCTATGATCGCAGGTATCCCGCGCCTTGGAGAAGTTCAGGGCGACGCATAAGAAGGGCTTCCATATGGTCCATTGCTGGGACGTGCTCAAGAACGCCAACAAGTGGATAACAAGCTTTGCATCGTACAACGAAGTTGTGAGGAATGGGACAGCGATCAACCTCGACGGCGAAGATGACGATCAAGGCCGTCCAGCCCTTCCACCTCGTCCACGAGGCCATAAGGCTACCAAGGCCGATCTTGTCCGGGAGGCGCAGGCCATTGCGTTCAGCCAGAGCATGGAGAAGATAATGGCCGACAACCGTGCCGCCATGGCTGCTAGGGATGAGAAGAGGCGTCTGGAAAAAGAGGCCGCGGCTGCCATCTACCACAACCTCGCGAAGGAGGTCATTGAGGTCCAAAAGCTGGACGTCGAGGCCAAAAAGGCAGACGCCGAGGCCAAATTGCGTGCAGAAGACACAAGGATCATGCTTGCCGACTTGAGCGGCGTCGACGATGACACCAGGGCAAGGTTCACGAAGAGGCGTGCCGAAATCCGCGCGCGAGACGCCTGATCGCCATCGCCATGCGCTAGCACCTTGGCCTCCTTTTGGACTTTTTTTTATTGCTGTTCAGGCCTTGTTGTGCCCCTTTTGCTCCACTTTGCGCCCTACCTTGTGCAAAGTGTGATGAACATATTGCAGACCTCAATTTGCGGCTGTAATTTCGTGCAAAGTCGATGCTAGTTCATCTTTTTTTGAAATCTGGCCTGCGCCAAAAATGCGTCGCCCCGCTGGAGCCAGCTCCAGACGCAAACGGACGCGCGACCATTTCCGCGTCCGCCAGGCGACGCAAACGGACACTCGCGGACATTTTGGGTGTCCGAAATGCGTCGCGCCGCTGGAGATGCCCTTAGAGGGAAAAAAAAAAAATAAGATCTTGACGATCACCACGATCAGGTCGACAATGATGAAATCTTTCAGCCTACTCTCTCGGACCCGAGGGGCTCCTTCGCCTATAGGCATAGCTACAACAACCATTGGTTGACCTGCCATAACCTGATCAAGCAAGAAGCTCTGGCACTCCTCCCGTGCATCCTTCGAAGTTTTATAACCTCTATAGCTATTTTTGGAGAAACCATGAACTTGATCTTGGCAGACCTTACATGAACTGTAGACTCCTACACGCCTCCTTCTGTACACCACATACCGCTAACACTGGAGAAGAAGAACAAATAAGGTACATCATCACAAGCATTAATGAAATCATAACAAATCATCACACAATTTCACACCAGGTCATAAACTAAGAGGAGCATGCATGATCATTACCGAAAGTGGGATCGCAAGTTCATCGCGCAGCTATGGTGTCAATCTACCACCCCAATAAAAAGTGGGTGTCATCATCCTAACACCGCAATGCCATAATCACATGAGGGGTTAGTATATACCACCTCATAAAAATATACATGCCATCAGTAGTTTCTAAGCCTTAATTACAACCAAAATTTACATATCATCATGCCATCACCTTCACCATCACCTCATGCATGCCTCCCCACCCCCATGGCCCCAAGGCCACCACATGTCTACAGAGTGTAGTAGTACCTGGCTAGATAGATCCTCAACCAGAGGATCCTACGTGCCTCAACCAGGCTGACAAAGTTGGTACCCTAGGACTTGTAGTCTACGAGGTGGCCGAGACTGCCATGAGAGACTCCCCGGTGAAGGCAACAATGTTTATGACTCCCTTGTATAGGTCATGGTGCATGTCAGCAAGTTTTTTGTACCTGATGGCCCGGGCGACGTCCGTCATGTTGGTGAAGGCCATGATCTCGTCATCGATGGCGCCACTCTTCCTCTTACCTGCAACAGCTTTGTCGAGGGCGTCAGTAGTCTTGTCAGGGCCAACGAGGTCAGAGATGAAGCACATTTGAACAAGCACTTCAGATGCCAATGCTAGATTCCGACCCTACCATACCTAGATCACATATCAACTAGCAATTCACATGCAAAACATATCCACTGTACCATACCAAGATGTAACCCTAGGATACGAAGCTGGAGGTGTGGTTACTTACAATCATCGGTGGAGGTGAAGGAGAACTCGAGGAAGCAGAGAAGAGTGCGCCACTTACCTGCTCTAGGACCTGGCAATGGAGTATGAAGGGAAGGGTGGAGTGTTTCAAATAGGGAGGTGGGTGGTGGGTAGAAATAGGTGAATGGTTTCAACGGGAGGTGACAGAATCCTTACTGCACCTTTTTCACTGCAGCTTGCACCATTTCCACGGTCGGTTGAGCTCGCGTAGGGGAAGATTTCCTTTTGCATCGACGAAGTGCGACACAAGGATGACTTTGAGGGAACGGCTGCGGCCTCCAGAACTATTCGCATTGCTCTATTCGGATTCAGCCGTTCTTACATGGCCAAGGATATTTTAAAAACCGTGCGGGGCACAACACAGTGAGAACTCGGGCATCCAATCAGCTCAAGTTCTGCTCCACCGAGGGTGGCGGGGAGCATGGCTATCGTGAGTGCAGTAAAATGGGTACTCCATGTTACATTCCTCGGTAAAAAAAGAAAAGAATTTACAAGCCCACTGGTGACGCGTAGTGCGTACCTCGTACATCCTGCTGAGATGCTGAAACAGAAAGCAACGTGGCCATATATGGCAGGTAGCGACGGAGTGGATCGGCACCGGCCGGCCGGTCATGCGTTCGTTCGTGTTAAGAAAACGACGGCCGGCCGGCGGCCAACCGAAGCGACGGCAGCACTCGGCAGCTAGCAACGTAACGCGAGGTCAGATCAGCAACGTGCGACGTGCAAGAATATATTCTACTGGTCCGTATTTTCTTTTCCTCTATTGAACCGACTCTTCTTCTTTCCATGGACTTTCCCCGTCTTTTCTGAACGATCTCTCTGCCTTAATTTCCTTCTAGTTGCAGCTTGCTTGGACGACCGTTCCGTGGTTTGACCGGCGGCGGCGGCGGCGCGCCCACGGAGCAGACCGACGGCGGCGGCGCGGACGGCTGAACGGGTCGGAGGGAATACTAGCTGCTGTGTGACGCTCAAGGGATTGACCCAGGTGATCTGACTTGTAAAGTAACGTTCAGGGCGACGCCACGTCGCCACGTATGTACAGGTTAGTTTATATACACACAAGACGTGTTCACCACATGCTACACGTACGCACGTCTGCAGACTGTACTACGTACTCTCCAGAAACAGCACCAGCTGCACATGGTGGAGTATCTTGGTTTATTCCTCTTTGGGTCACGCTCCAGTCATCATGGCAACGACTTTCTCCAGCCAGCACAGGAAAGGGGCACGTCGAGCCATCGAGCGGCCGGTCGTTGAGAAATGAGAATCCACTCGTAGGAATTCAAGCCCTGCGTGCGCCCCAGTCAAACACGAACCAGGTCGTTGATAATTTGGAAGACACGGCGCTTTTTTTTTTTTTTTTTTGAACAGGGGAGGCCTTGAAGGGCCTAGAGCTTCATTCCAGTCAAAGCGGTGGCAGTACAAATTACATAAAGGATCAAAGAGAAACTAGAAATTACAAACTGACCCTCACAATTTGCACATAGGACCCTAAGAAAGAAACAAGAAAAGCAATCCGGTCCAGCTCCTTCTCCACCACTGCAGAGCTCGCCGTAGTCAACCTGCATGCCGCCGGGGACCAGACCACTTGGGGCATGGAGGTGGGAGCTAACCACGACAAAGCTGGAGAACCTCCGCCGGAGGTTGATTGAGTCCTGGAGGTGACGGCCGTGCGCCGTCGCTCGAGGTTGGAGGGGCCACCTTTCGGCCAAGATGAACGGCGACAGAGGCGCCGTATGAAACCTCGAGAAGAAGACCTGGAAGTGACGGCCGAGAGCCATCACAAGAGGTTGGAGGGGCCGCCCTTCGGCCATGTAGAACGGCGACGGTGGCACCGTAGAGAACCTCCGGTGAGAAGCTTCGCCGCTCCCCTGCTGCAGATCCAGTGGGCAGCCGACCAAGAGCTGCGCCTCCTTTCCAATCACGCCACCATGGCAGATCAGGAGAAGAAGCTTGCAGCTCCGGCCTTGACCACCAGATCCCGCCGAATCAGCCTTATTTATGGAGATCTCCTCTCCCTTCCACCTCCTCAACGCCGGCTCCAACCACCGGAGCACCTTGAAGCGGGGGAAGAAGATGGTACGGCGCCATATCTGACTGAGAAGATCCGCCGCCTCCCTCCCGGCATAGACGCCAAACGCCATAAAGGACCAAAACCTAGACCTACCACTACGGCTAACTCTCTCGGACGTCGCAGCATCTTAGGTTTGCCATTCTCATTGGTTAACAAGAAGGTTTTTAGAGTCTGATAGAGCCCGTGTCAAGGCAAAAGGCAAGGCACACCTGAAATAAAAACTAGTCTCTCATCATTACATTACTCGCTGCTTTAGCTCCGACCAAGGACCACATTTTCACTTGGTCTTTAGTTCTTGGAATCGCCATAGCCACGGTGGTCGAACGGTTCGGAATACACGATCTTTCCATATCTCCCATGAAACAAGCATGATAAGACATGCCATAGCTTTCCTTGACGGCCCTCGTTTTGGCACGATAATTCTCCACCAATCTATGATGGTTTGCGTGGCATCCCAATCACTTCGGTTGGCATCTTCAAGGGCGGTCCACTCTCTTAGGAACGACCAAACTTGGTCGCAAAGACCACAATTTTACCAACCTCGCCGCTCTAATCTACCCGCTATCCAAATTCTATTTTGGAGAACCAACCAAACAAAACTGTCGGGGAGTTGAATGTGAGACAAACATTTCTCAACACTTGACAAATTGAGCAATGCTATTGGTGCTAAGACCATTTTGGATGTTGATTTGAGAAACCCACGAGTTATTCTCCATGGACTTTCCGACATTGCATTTTCTCTTACTCGAGAACTTGAAAATGAGGGGTGTGATGTCCTTGGGGCAGCACCAATCGAGCCATGAGGACTCCAAAAGCCATATTTATTTTTGGAGCAAACACCTAGGAGCTCTGGCTATTCATTTAGGAAGAAAGGAAAATGATCCAGTTTATAAGAAAAATCGGATCGAAAACCATACATACTTAAGTACCTCCGACATGCGTACTACTCTCAAAGTCTAAAACAACAACAGAACAAGATCGAACCAACTGTCAACGACAAAGTGCTAAATATTCGACAAATTGACACGAAGATTGCATGAAGTGTATCCATCATGTAATCTCAACCGCCTTCTTCTTGGCGCAGACCTTGTTGCCCTTGGGCTTTTTCATCTTTTCTACATTCTTCACAAGGGAGCCAAGCATCGTGATGGAGCGAGGCGACAAAGGGGTCTTAAACTTTTCAATGAAATCAGCAAGGGCGTTGTCATCAAACTCGGTGTTCTCTTTCAAGATGCCCAAAACACGCACGAGCAGCTCCTTGGATGTTGCATCCTTTCGCAGTTGCTTCTGCTTCTCGATGCGACCACTCCGACGAGGCGTGGTGGCCACCTCCTTAGGAGCACGGGCACTCCTAGAGGGCGGCGAGGCAAGGATAGGCGGAGGCACTGGTCGAAAAGCCATATTTATTAGCTGAAGTGTCGCGACAAATTTGTTGAGGTTGAGAATGTGGAGGCCTCTCATGTCTTTTGGCTTCGAGTCACAATTCACTTCACACTTGCCTCCCGGAACTTTTCCACAAGCCGGCCAAATATACGCACATCTGATACTAACGATCTTGAGAAGAACCTCCACCGAAATTTTAAAAATGGTGATGAAGTAGACGGGCACAATAGTGGCATTTTATTCTATTTTAGGAATGTAGAGACGAATGGAACCGTGTGGACCAACGACTCAACGAGGCCGGTACTTCGTGGATAAAACGTGGCGATGCGGGCTATGCGTTTTTGTTTTGGAGAGTATGCTTGTCCGGAGTTGTGTAGTGCTATCAGAAATGGCAAATCAAATCAGGCCATTGATGCACGAGAACATGGTGCGAGTTTGTTCGAGGGAAAAAAAAAGACCATGGTGCACGACGAGCGAGACGGATCGATCTAATCATGCACTTACCTACCCCTACCCGGCTCCGTGTTAGCTAGGCCGGCATACCGCGGTTCGTGTTTCAGCCAGTGCAGATTTTGTTTGTTACTTATTTCTTCCTTTGCAAAAGTGGCTGGATGTCACATCCCACTTGTTTGGTTGAAAAATGTCTCGCAAACTGTCAAAGCTAGCGGCTATGTTTTGTTGCGGTTACCCGTGACCGTGAGTGGGCAAGTGCAAACATCCCGTCATGATCATGGCCATCTGTCTAAAAAAGATGTCAAAGACTTGCTCAAATCACTACAGGAATGACGCAAGGCGCCAACGGCCGGAAACCCTCGATGTAGTCACATTGGGCCGTCGACGGCAGCCCTCGGCGTAACTCGGTGAGGTCTTCTTCACCATAGCCACGTGAACCGTCCTCATAGACCCGGCCCTTGGGGGTTAAGCTTCCGCGAAAGAAATGAAAATAAAACTACCATATCAATCTTATTAACCCTTAAACCGTGATATCACAACTCTTTATTATTTTAAATTTTAAAAAATTATTTAAATAAACATCAATGGTTAAGTAATAATAATATTTATGCAGGATGTAATTTTTAATTTTTTTTTTTAAAAATCCAAAATTTTGAGCAAATATTAAAATCTTCCTTTCATATTTTCATTTGAAATTTTAGAATCTAAAAAAATGCCAACCGGGTAAACCCAGGTGAAATCGGATGTAACTTTTCGAGATGGTCATTTTGATAGGTTATACATTTTCCTGATTTCGTATGCAAAAGTTCATGCCCTTTTACCGAAAAATAAACTTTTTTTGCAACAAAAGTTGAAATTCAAATTTGTTATTTTTCCCTAATAGTAGGTTGCGTAACATACAGGAATCTCAAACGATTTTATGTTTTAATTTTTTTTATCATTTTCTACAATTCAGTTGAAACTTAAAAAGGCGATTGGGGTGCGTTGAGGGAAAAAAGTTCAAGGTTATACCGCGGGTAGCCGTCGGCGTAGATTAAGAAAAAGAGAGGAGGCTATGCCGAGGGCAGCCCTCGACGTAGCTCTAACGCCGTGACAACGCCATCACGGTCTGGCTTTGGAGGGACCCGTGTCGAGGCCTACGCCGGTGGTCAGGACTACACCGAGGATAGCCGTCGGCGTAGCGTTGCCTCCGCCGAGGGTGACGCTGACAGCTCTCTTGCTCTTGGCGGGCTGGCCGGGCCGGGCTATACGCGGACGACCCTGCACAGTCGTCGCGGTCATTTGTTGGTCCACCCTGTTGAAATTTTGTCTCTTCCTTTACAGCACAGTCCACACCATTCGTTCTCTCGGTGACATCTGGGCAAGAACATCGATCACATCTCCTCTAAAAATTCAGGTGTCCCCGCTGAAAAGCTCTTGTATGAGTGCGCATTTCGGATGAACCACCGTGGGAAATTACGGTCGTGGCGGCAGTTTTTCGAGGATGGGGTGGAGATTTCAGATGAAAGATGCGGAGACGCCTTTGTGATGAGCTAACTGACGAGACGACCTGATTGATGCCCTGCGTGTTTTCCTTTTCTTCACCAAATCATGGTTGTTAGGCCTGCTAATTGAAAATGCACAACATGGGTGATTGCGTCCAATGTAAAGGAGAGGGCACCAACGAACTCGGGTGGTCCTAAGATTGGCAGTCATGCTACATGTGATCAGCACCTACGAGCAAAAGGTTCAGCACAGCTTCAAATAAGATTTGCAACTTGCTGAAGACCCACGTTAGCTTCACAAGTTCTGCCAGACGAACAGCAGCAAATTTCCCACGTAGAAAGTTCTTCTCAAATGCTATTCACTCAGCACATATCTTTTGTACTTTCTGATGATTGTAGCTCACTTGCTTCACAGTCAGAATGACAAAAGCCACCATCATTTTGCGGCTTTCAACCTCCAACTCTCCCTGCTCTCCTTTGAACTTTACTGACGAGCAGGAAGTACTAGAAGTATCGTAAATTCAAAAGTGGATTTGATTTGATCCCCACAGAGATCAAAGTTCAGCTCTGCAACAGGTAGCTCACATGTTCCCCACCAGAAAGCTGATCTGGGAAGTTTCTTAGGATTCGTCCTTTAACTATATATCCGAAAAAAAGGCAGTAGAGAAGGGGGATGAAGAGCATCATTCCTCCCATGGCACCTGGGCCGCAATATCATGAGTCCCATGACACCTCCTGTACCACATATCCTCCTTTAACTCTCCTCCATGCCTTATGATAGTGATATGATATGACAGTGATGATTAATTATCAAACAACATGTCAGCATCTGAAGTCTGATCGCGGCAAAGGGAGCAGAGGATCATCTTGTCATGAGTTCGATCCTATAATGGGTACTCTGGATCGCTAAAGGTTTCAGAGATTCTGTTCTGCAAGAATACGAGTTATACATTAAAATGTCCCTGTGGAGATGATTAACACTAAGATGTACTTAGTAACCAGGACAAGGCGAGCTGTTTGAAGAATTCATCGTGGTACTTACCAGCAGCAACGGCTACAGATCGAGAAGTGCTGAGTTATACCAGGGATGAGCCGAAACTAAGACAATCACCTCGCACTGACCTGAAAGGCTGAAACTGAAAGCACCAGTAGGTTGAAGTTCAAGCAGCTAGCCAATCTGGCGCCGCAAATCGAAAGCAACCGGTGATCATGCACGCAATCGGTGGTTGAAGCGTAGCGACTTCCGTCCGCACGCCGCCGTGCCACAACCACCTGGAAGGACGGCACGGCGCGAGGGGTGGTCCATGGCCAATGCGTAGGTGCGACGCCTGTGCGTATGAGCTGCATGTGCGCAGAAAGGCGCGCCTAGCGGAAGCTCAGGTTAATCAGGGATCGAACTGCATCTGATCGCCACTGAGTTGATGATAAGTGCGTACTGAATTAAAACTGCGTCATATGCACGCCCACAAAGGCGCTGAGGGAGCGATCCCGTTTGAAGTACCTTTCGGATTGTGAAAATCATTGCTCGACGTGATGATAACTTGCAAGCATGTTTTTTGAAATTTGACATTAACCAGAATGAGTCGAGCAATACGTGGTTTATGTTGAAAAAGGGATATAGTTAGGTTCTCATATCCGGAAAAAAGAGTTTCGAATGGGACGAATTTCGTGGCGGTCAACACCCATTTTATTGATCCAATGCTCGGTGAAGTTAAATCTCGAAAGGAAAAAGTGTGAGAGAGCAGGTGCGCTCTGCGCACCCTCACACTTTTTCATTTTCTCTTTTTTTATATCTCTCAAATTATGTAATTTTTTTTATTTGATTTTTTTGCAATTCACTAAAAAATAACAAATGGAATAAGACAAAAATAGCTCAGAATTTTTTTGTGCAATTTCAAATTTCAAATTATTTAAAATTCAAAATAAATTCTTGAAATATATATTTACACAATGAAATAAAAAATCCAAAATATTTTTCTCATGTTCTAATTGTTATGTTTAATTGATCTGCAAATTTTTTTGTTCAAACAATGTGTGGTGCGAGAGATACAAAAATGAGAAATTATTTGAGAGGGGAACAAAAAGAATTTGCACGAATCTTGATGCAGTATACACGGTATGGATACGGGTGCTCACCAAGCACCTGCTCCGAAAGTCCACTCTCATCTCGAAAAACATGTGCATCTTTCTTTTAGGAAAGGACGGAGTAGAATCATGGTGATTTACAATTTCAACCTTGCTAAAGCGGAATTAGTTAGGAACATCAACGATAGAGTCAGAGGAGGATTTTGCCGGAGTGGTTAGGATCATGAGTGAAAAGCAAATGGCAAAAATTGTTATGAAGACACGATTGGCCCAAAAAACGAGGTATTGTTGGAGGTTTTAGGCGTAGGGACTAGAAGGACTAGACCAGACATTGGTGGAGACGACATCCACGGTGGACTGCGAGGCAGAGAGTAACCATCATCTATGGGTATGGACAAGGATGGGTTATAGAGCATCTCCAACAAGCCCCCTAGTTTCATATTTCGAGCTACGACCAACAAATTGATCAATTGTAGCAAGACCCTACTACAACTCCTACTATAGGAAGGAAGGCCCCTAAAAAAAGCTCCTTAGAGCCCGCTGGTACGATGGGCTCTCAGCCTACCTCATACTCCCCTACTGCATCCCCACCGCCACTGCTCCTTTGTCAACGTCAAAGCCTTGAACCGCCTTGCAAGATCTGTCCCAATGACGAATGAGTCCCACATGTCACTTAGTACATAAAGGGTCAAAATAGGGGTAATGTTGAAGTTTGTGCATCGTTTCCGGCCCCAAGAAGTAGGAGCCAACCCTTATATTGCTTTTACGGGCTCTGATTTTGGGACTGCCTTGGAGACACTGACTAGTTTGGATGTGGGGATCACATCTGATGGTGTATTGTTTTAGGGTGTAGCAATCGATGCAACGACAATGGACGTAGAATTGAAAAGAGATACTTGTGAGAATTGCCAGGGTGGTTACCGCTGAAATAATTAAGTGGGATGGAGAGGAGGACATGTAAATCTAATACTCCCCTACCTCATACAACGGGCCCGCTGGTACAATGGGCTCTTGCCCTACCTCATACTCCCCTACTGCATCCCCACCGCCACTGCTCCTTTGTCAACGTCAAAGCTTTGAACCGCCTTGCAAGATCTGTCCCACTGACGAATGAGTCCCACATGTCACTGAGTACATAAAGGGTCAAAATAGGGGTAATGTTGAAGTTTGTGCATCATTTCCGGCCCCAAGAAGTAGGAGCCAACCCTTATATTGCTTTTACGGGCTCTGATTTTGGGACTGCCTTGGAGACACTGACTAGTATGGATGTGGAGATCACATCTGATGGTGTATTGTTTTAGGGAGTAGCAATCGATGCAACGACAATGGACGTAGAATTGAAAAGAGATACTTGTGAGAATTGCCAGGGTGGTTACCGCTGAAATAATTAAGTGGGATGGAGAGGAGGACATGTAAATCTAATACTCCCCTACCTCATACAATGGGCCCACTTGTACAATGGGCTCTTGCCCTACCTCATACTCCCCTACTGCATTCCCATCGCTACCGCTCCTTTGTCAACGTCAAAGCCGCTACCGCCCCACTAGATGTGTCTCAATGACGAATGAGTCCCACATCTCACTGTGTACGTAAAGGATTATAATGGCTCAGAAATAGGCTAATGTTGAAGTTTGGCTTATACGGGGTCTGATTTTGGGAATACCATTGGAGATTAATATGGAAGTGGAGATTACATTGATGGTGTACAGGGAGTAGCAATCGATGTGATGACAACGAATATAGAATTAGAAAGAGATACTTGTGCTAATTGCTAGGGCATCAACCATTGAAATAATTAGGAGTGGGATGAAGAGGAAGACATGTAAACTTAATGGCTCGTAACAACATTTTTGCGTGCCTAATTTCAATATTTGTAACCTAGCTACAAGATAAATTGTCAACATCATTAGCTAATTTCTTAATATATATTTTATACCCGGTATAAAATAATACTTCTTTTCGTTTCGTCCAAACATTTTTGTTTTTGTTAAACCGTTCTTTTGTTTCCTCTTGAACTTCTTGTATTCACCCATAATGTTTTATTGCATAAGATATTTTGAAGTTCTTGACCATTTTTTATATTTTATTTTATTCTATTTTGTGTGGGTTTTTTGTTCTGCCACTAATATTGCTTTGTAAAATCACGATTTTGAGAACTAACAAGACAAACATATGTGTGAGAACATCTATTTATAACTTTTCGGAACATATGTTGATGAATAAATAACGAAGTAATGCAAAAATTGAGAGAACACGTTTGTTAAATAGCGGACAGGCTCAATTTTCGTAACAGGCTGGCGAGTAAGAGAGCAGAGTTTCCCTTTTTTTTTGGAACATGGAAGCCTTTAGGGTACATTTTGTGACTTGGGCTTTAGCCTAATGAGAACACTTTTTCATGTGCAAGTTAAGAAAAAACAAAGGTTTTAAGAGGAAGCTGGGTGAGCTAGTAAGATACCTAAAGTATGGCCCAATACGTTCAAACCAGGCGGAGCAGGTAGCAGTACAGCACATCACTGGGCTGCAGTCTTGGGCTGCTCAAATAATGGCCCCTCCCAAGGCTACATTTTCCTAAGCTCTGAATTCAGTTCAGAGTGCAGGCTCGACTAAAAGCTGACAGGGGAACGCCGAATATCAGGACAAGAAAAATTCAGACAAAGCCTTCTCCGCTAATTCTTTAAGGAAAAAATGCAATTCAGCCTAATGGACTTCTATAAAAAAAATATAACAAATAGGCAGAGAAAAAAATACTCACAAATGACAATTATCTTTCAGAATATCTGCTCCATTCTTGCAGAGTCTGGCTAGTAGACTCGTCCTGGAATATTCAGAGTTCATACCCAGTTACTGAAACCAACTTGCTGATAGCTAGAGTCGTTGATCCTTTCCTTCTTTGCTTTGCTCTGCCTAAACGGAAAGCCACGTGCCCCTTCAACATGTTGTTAATATTCAGCGTTCAGACCCAGTTAAGTCGTTGCTTAGTTAATCTCCAAGCAAATAAATGTTTCCAACTTAGCACGCAATTAAGCTTTGTCAATTTGGGGCCATGTACTCTAGCTAGCCTACACATGCAATGCAGGGCTGGCCTTCTCAAGAGTACCTGTACCACACATGACAGGCATGTGATCCCTTGAGCTGCTGAATACAGGTAGGTGTTCTAGCTGGTCAATACAATCAGTGGACACAAGGGGGGATTTGTTAGTTAGTTTCGTTAGCTAACGAGTATTTCAACCTCAATCTAGTGAGATCTACTCATCCGTAGTCTAGCTCCACTACTTCAACGGCTTCGTGGACCCTAAATGCCGTGTTTGCAACGCGGGAATCTCATTATATTTCTTTAAGGATTCGAAGTGACTGATAGAAAATGAGTTCTTGTGTTGTCGATATGGTGAATTATTAGCTTTCAAAATGTGAAATAACCGTGCAAATCACAACAAGGTCAACCTGTGATTTGGTCATATTGCGGGGAAGGTGAGGGGCCGGTTCGTTAGACTGCTGACTAGTGACTACATTGCATCGTTAATTCGCATGTGAGCGGCACGTTCAGAATTTAACAACTTGTAGGCCGTGCATGTTCTCTGTGTAGTTAAACATTGGAGCCTTTCCTACGTACGGACACGTAGATGTGAAGAATCATGTGGATCTTGACTTTGAAGTCGGTTGCTTATCCCAATTCCCAAGCGCGTCGTACACATATCTCCGAATCCCCAACCGAAGCAAGCTACCCAATTGACACTTCCTATACCTCATACTCCACGTGAAAAAAGAGACTAGGGTAGTAACATGGAAAAGTGCTATAGCTAACATTGCTTGACTTCGACTATTGCCCATATTTCTAGCTAGTGTGATTTAAATGGAATTTGGAGATTGATGCAAACAAAAACTGACGTTGGCATTTGTCCGACCAGATTGGTCTTTTTAGAATGTTAATTAACAAAGCGAGAAACAACCTCTCTAGGGTTTCCGTTTCCTCGCTGGCGATGATGCTGGTTCGTTCTGCCTCAGGCGGCCCTTAGGACCTTGAAGGTGCGGTGGACCCATGGCCCCTCGCCGACGAGAGGATTTCCGTCCTTCATTTAGGAAGTTTTAGTTTCTTCTTTGGGATGGTGAAGCGGCAGCGACTTCCTGAATTCATAATAATGTCCTACTTGCCCTATCCTCGCTCTGATGGTGTGCCTAGCACCGGCAAAGGGTGTTTGGTGGTGTGTGTGTGTCTGAATCTCCTAGCTTCCGACCTTTTTTTGTTTTGTTTTCGTTGGTATGGTTGCATATATGTCTCTTCCAATCTACAGTTTTCATCATTGGTGATGGATGGTGCTCTCGTACATTGGACCTTTGGTGATTAGCACGATGACTTTACAATGACAAGTTTTGCCCGCCTCCAGTGATGGAGGGGCGAGGATAGCGGCACGCCTTCGGCTCGCTCAGGTGCTTGTAGTCGTCGCTAGGTGGTACAATGGCATAGTCATAATTTGTTACTTTTAGGAACTTTTTGTAGTGATGTTGATGATTATCAACAAATTCAGCGGATTTTCGCTTTTTTTTTTTTTGGAAAATGATGTATCCTTAGGTAACCCCTGGTCGTCTAATCTATTAATGATCACAATGAAAAAAAAAACCATAAGTAAGATTGGTCACCATGGGAAGTAGTCATACAGCAGCACTATGCATAAGATATTAGTTTATGGTATCACCCCTAGAATGTATAGTATCATAGTTCCATCCGATTTTATATTTCGTTGAATCTAAATGCAAATTTATGTACATAACATACTTTCATAAATTTTATAGTTTTACATGCTACTTCCTCCATCCACAAATAAGTGGACGTGCGGATTTTTCAAGCAAAGTTATCAAGTGAAAAAAATTGCATCAGGAAGATGCAAACCAGCATCTCTCTCCTCTTTAATTTTTTCACCTCCACTAAGCTAAGAGCATGTACAAAATAAAGATATCATGTGCTAGCTAATTTAAAGTGAATTGAAAATGTAGAAGTTCACTCTTTAGTCGACAAAGTTTGAAGATAAACGTCCACTTATTTGAGAACGGAGGGAGTATGATACAATATCATATTAATGATACCACTCCCACCCCTCTACTCATTAATTGTTGTTCCACATCAGATTTTTGTCAAGATAGCATGCATGATATATATTCTTATAGTGAAAATAACATAGGTAGTACAACCTCATGCAATGCCACATATGCATCTAGGTGACATAGCATGTCATTAAATATGAGAGAGATGATTAGTGGTAACTACATATATTATCAAAACTCTTATCATAACATCACATTTTTCAATACAAGATAAATCTACAACCTAATAAATATGACTCGACATGACACCACATTATTTGAATATTATCTACCATGAAAGCAGTAACATTCACATGTATTTAATTATTATCCACCATCAAACTTGACATGGTTTGATTTTCTAAAAATAATATAACCCTTAATCTTTAGAATGGAGGTAGTACTCTCCACTGTGACTAGTGTTATTAAGAAAATGTGTCAATAAAATGCGCATTTGTGTAGGATGTACGATGTAGAAGTAGATTTTCGAGCGGGTGCGCAATTACCAAAGGAGAACATTATCGTGAACTCATGAGTACTGTGGTTGGGCTCGAGGGAAAGCATCTCAATGCATGGTTTTCCAGCTCTGCTAGGTAAGTTAGTCGATCTTGCTGGTTTAGGCCACTGATTGCCATGGACCGGGTCACCCTGTCTACTCATGGCGTGCGGCCGGGGCCGGGCCACCTTCAACTCACTCTCTCGTCTATCGGAAAGGGCCCTGCCTGCGCCACACACCAAGGATATATATAGCGGACTCCGGAAAAGTCCGGTTTGAACCTGGGTGCACGTGAACCCTAGTTGGAAATGCATTTTCGAAATGAGAGAAAATTCTGAAATAAAAATATCCGGGTGCGTACGCATGTTTCATGTGTGCGCAGAAAGTTTTCGTGGAGAAACCACTTTTTTATTTTAGAATCTAAAAAAGACAAAATACATCACATATATACTGTTATATAGCCCTGCAAAATTTCATTTTTTTGCCGAGAAAAAATAAAATGTTTTTTCGTCACGAAACTCATGCCCAGGGCACATATTTGAGATCATCTGGGAAATCATTTTGTGTTTCGATTTTTGAAACATGTCTTGACATCACAAACGGAACTTTTCAAAAAGTGGGTTCACATGCCCCCATGTTCACAAAAGCCGGTCTCGCGAACTCCCTCCTATAGAAGCTATATAGGGAGCTGGGTAGATGGTGTAGCATGGCAGGAGCATCGAGCGTGCATGTTTTGGCTTCAGCTTTCACGTCTCATCTTGACAGGATACATGTTCAAATCATATGTTTCCAGCATGTTTGGTAGGCTTTAGAAATTTTTAGGCTCCGGGCGCTGGCTTGGGATGCCCCGTTACAAACGCGATTTATACCATGTTGTGGATTTTGTTTGCTAGTTTAGTTTAATAAGCTTTTTCTAGTCCTTAGGATAAATCTGTTGTGACAGTTTTGGTTTTAAGGTTTGCAGTCCACGGAGGAAGTCAAAAGACGACTACTAGTTTTTTTTTTGAAACAATGATTATATAAAACCTCCAGCAAGCTGCCTCATTAAAAACCTTCCAGTCCCCTTAGGTACCTTGGTAAGGAAAAAAGTGCGTAAGAAACTTGCTGGATCCAGAGTTACACAGTTACATCATTTATAATACTACTCATACGAAAGCTAGGGGGCTCATCGTCCCAGATACAAGAAATTTTGCTATCAAACCCAAACCTAGCAATCTCATGAGCTACCACATTTGTATTCCTCGGGCAGTGTTTAAAAGAGACATCTCCAATAGAGACTGCCAAGTCGATACAGTCAGCAAAGATAGCTGTTTCTTCACTCCACCATCTATCACCGTAGGCGCTACAGTAACCACTTCTCCTGTTTTTCGTAAGGTTACTAAGCACAATCACAACAGCCCATATCAAAAGAACACAAGTATATCCATACTAGATCGGTAATCAATAGTGTTGGTGTTGTTGTTGATACGCAAAAATTTCCGTCACCAACAGTGGTAACGCGACAATTCTCGGGTACTTCAATAACTACTATAAAAGATCTTCAAGGAAGCACTATGAAGAATTCTATGGCTTTTGATGTGGCATCTTTTAGGGGGATTGCACCTCCAGCTTTGTCTTTTCGGGCGAGCGATAGGATTCGAGCTCAGCCAAATGCGGATGCCACTCAGATGGAACGGGCAATGCAGAATATTAGCCACAAACACGACCTTATTTCTACAGGTAATGATAAACACAAACATTCCCTAGCTTCTTTATCTGATGAGGATATTTTGGTTAAGGCAAATCGCTTAGGTATTTCTTTGGGGAAAAATAGAAAATAAGTTTTAAAAGTTGTTCAAACTATTAAAGAGATAGATGTTAAACAAAGCCTAGTTATCTTAAAGAAAAATGTTGATGCTCAGTTACATAAGGAAGAAGGACAAAATAATTTGCTAATCTCCAAATTTTCAAGTCTTACTGGAGACTTGATAATAGAGGAGGCGCAAGACAATTTGGAATAGGATGATCTACTCATGCCAATCATTAATCTAAAGAAAGTTAGAAAGAAGAAGGAATTTGATTTATCAGGTGTGCGTAGAAGCACTAGATTTAAAAACAAATGCGTAGGTTAAAATGTCGTCTATTAAAGGTATTTTTTTTGGAATTATGGAGGTTTTGGTGATGTTGCTAAGCATTTGTTTGTCAAAGAAAAGATAAGAGAGGAAAAGTTAGATTTCATCGCCTTAACTGGAGACGGGGAGATCAAACTTTTACATACATTTTCTAAAAAAAATGGCAAATGGCTTAGACTATTCTTGGTTTTGTCTTCCACCACATGGGAGATCGGGAGGTATTGTTGTTGGGATTAATAATGTGGGTATTAGTGTCAGTCTATGGTGCTGCTCAAGATGGTTAGAAAGCAGAATTCCATGCTGAACTGGCCAGAATGGGGGATTCCGGCTCTACCCCTTCCCTAATTGGGGGAGATTTTAATATTTTGAGAAGAAAAGAGGACAAGAATAATGATAATTTCAAGCCTCATTGGCCTTTCATCTTGAATTCCATTATTGAAAGTCTAAATCTGAGAGAGATTGCTCTCTCAGGAAGGTAATTCACTTGGGCTAATAGGAGAGAGAATTCTACATATGAGAAGCTCGACCGTATTCTTTCCACTGTAGAATGGGAACAAAAATTTCCTTTAGTCACAGTTAGAGCCTTCACAAGGACTGGCTCAGACCATGCCCCTTTGTTGATTGATTCTGGTAATCATGCTCATATTGGCAACAAAACTCACTTTTCTTTTTGAAACTTCATGGTTGAGATATGAAAATTTCTATGAGATAGTGAAAGCTGAATGGGAGGCTGAAATACGTGGTAATACTCCTATTGCCAAATGGCAGTACAAGATCAGACATCTTAGGCGCTTTTTAAAGGGCTGGGCTAAGTGTTTAAGTGGCCAATACAAGAAAGAAAAAGAAAGACTGGTATCTATAATAGATGAATTAGATTTGAAAGCTGAGTTTATTCCTCTCGATGATGAAGAGAGAGCAAAACTAAGAAATGGTAATGATGATTTAACAAAACTTCGTAGAGATCAGGAGACAAAATGGGCACAAAGGGCCAGATAAAACATATTCAAGAAGGGGGGAATAACACTAAATATTTTCATCTCATTGATAATGGAAAACATCGCAGAAAAAAGATCTTTCAATTAGAGCAAGAGGAAGGAACCATAGTGGGTGATGAAAATTTGCAATTATATATTTCAGAATATTATAAGAAGTTGTTTGGAGAGCCAGCCCCTTCTACCCTCACTTTAAATGAGGAATATATGCAGGATATACCGCAATTGACCCAAGAGAAAAATGATATCCTTGTTGCTGAATTCACAGAGAAGGAGGTTAAGGATGCTATTTTTCAAATGGAGTTAAATAAATCCCCAGGACCTGATGGCTTTCCAGCTGAGTTTTACCAAACCTTCTGGGAAGTGATCAAGGGCGATTTAATGTCAATGTTCTATCAACTGAATTTTGGTGTTATTACCCTATTACCTAAAAAGGAGAATGCGGTCCAAATCCAGCAATATAGACCTATCTGCCTTCTTAATGTTAGTTTCAAAATTTTCACGAAAGTCGCTACTATTAGAGCTAATACAGTTGCAGAAACAGTTATTAGTCCTACAGAGTCGGTTTTTATGCTGGGACGACATATTCTTAAAGGAGTAGTTCTCCTACATGAAACCATCCATGAACTTCATCGGAAGAAAATGGATGGTGTGATTTTTAAAATTGATTTTGAGAAGGCTTACGATAAGGTGAAATGGCCTTTTCTTCAACAAGTTATGCGTATGAAAGGTTTTCATCCTAGTTGGTGTCAACTTGTCGAACAATTTGTGAGGGGAGGAAGTGTAGGGATCAGGGCCAGTGATGATATTGGTCACTACTTCCAAACCAGAAAAGGGCTTTGACAGGGGGATCCACTGTCACATATGTTATTTAACATTATTGCGGATATGCTAGTCATCCTAATAGCAAGGGCGACAGAGGATGGATAGATAGAAGGTCTCATCCCTCATCTACTTGATGGAGGAATTTCCATCCTGCAATATGCTGATGATACGATACTGTTCATGGAACATGATTTTAAAAAGTCTATAAATATTAAATTTATTTTGCGTTTCTTTGAAGAATTGTCAGGACTAAAAATTAATTTCCACAAAAGCGATATTTTCTGCTTTGGTAAAGCTAAAGAGGAAGAGGAGCAGTATAAACAACTATTTGGTTGTGAATCTGGCTCTCTACGCTTTAGTTATTTGGGTATTCCAATTCATTATAGAAAATTAAAAAACTCTGAGTGGAACCCAGTGGAAAGTAGGTTTGAAAATAAATTAGGGTGTTGGGCTGGAAAATTATTATCCTATGGGGATCGCCTTGTGTTGATTAATTCAGTTCTTACTAGTTTACCAATATTCATGCTATCCTTATTTGAGTTACCTAAAGGGCTAAGGAAGAGGTTAGATTTTTTCCGATCACGCTTCTTTTGGCAATGTGAGGAAAATAAAAAGAAATATAGGTTAACTAAGTGGAACTTAATTTGTAGACCCAAGGACCAAGGTGGTTTGGGAATTGAAGTGTTGGAGATTAAAAATTTCTGCCTTCTTAGTAAATGGCTTTTCAAACTGCTTTCTGAAGAAGGATTATGGCAACAATTGTTGAAAAATAAGTATCTATCACAAAAAAACTCTGGCTGAAGTTGAAAGTAAGCCGACAGACTCACCATTCTAGAAGGGACTAATGAAAATCAAGGAGGCATTTTTTAGTAGAGGTAAATTTGTGGTAGGCTCTGGAGAAGGAGTGCGTTTTTGGGAAGATAAATGGCTAGGTGATCAAACGCTTGCAACTCAGTATCCCCAACTATATAATATAGTCCACCGTAAGCATGATACCGTGGCAAATGTTATGGGGTCAACTCCTTTAAATATTGGTTTTAGGAGAAGACTAATTGGTGATAAATGGGATCAACGGGCACACTTATGTCAACGTTTAATGATGATCAAATTAAATGAGGATCCTGATAAGTTTGTTTGGGGGCTAACATCTTCAGGGAAATTCACGGTTAAATCAATGTATGCTGATGTTAAATGGACATACACGATATCTTTGTAAGTATCTTTGGAAAATAAAAATCCCACTGAAAATAAAAATATTTATGTGGTTCCTTAGTAAGAAGGTCCTTTTAACCCGTGATAATCTAGTAAAGATGAATTGGAACGGAAATACGAAGTGTTCTTTCTGTGACGTTGAGGAATCAGTAGAACATCTGTTTATTTCATGTCCTTTTTCTAGGCTTATTTGGAGGGCTATTTTCGTTGCTTATAATATTCCACCTCCATCCAATGTGACAAATATGTTTGGGAATTGGCTTAATGGAGTTGACAAAAACGATAAAGCTAGAATTCGCATTGGTGTTTCGGCTTTATGTTGGCCAATATGGAATTGCAGAAATGATATTGTTTTTAACAGAAAGCACTCTACTATTTGTAGGTTATCCATACTATGGTCCACTGGATCCAGCTTTGGCGTTTCTTGCTCCCGGAGGATCAGCGGGAGTGCATGTTTTTTACCAGGCTACTTGGCGGCATGTTAATAGATTACAAGATGCTTAGAGTACTTTGTAGTCTTTTTATTGTTTCGATGGTTGATTTTTTGTATCGACCCTCGTTGATACTTGAGTTGTAAACATTGAATATTTCGTTTCTTAATAAAAGGTTGTGTGCATCAACCGATGCAGAGGCCGGGGCTCACCCCATTTTGAAAAAAGGAGAGTACCGTATTAGAACGACAGTCCACACGACAAACTACAAAGTTTACTTAGAACCAATGTAACGAGAGCCGATCATTCATGATCATCCTGGTGGCATCTTCATGGTTAGGGCATTTCTTCATCACTTGACAACGTGAGTAATCAAAGATGACCAATTTATACTCTTTTAGTTTTAGCTTCTTGAAGGTGAGAAAGTCTCCAACCTTTAGGGCGTGAGCAATGGCAAAAGCTGGTCTGCCCTGGCTGAGGACGGCTGTGTCATTGACCTCCTAAATCTTGATGTCCTCCGTTTCAGAAAAAAGAAAAAATCTTGATGTCCCATTTTATGCTAGTGTAGGTCAATAGGGTGATCTTCATTCGATAAGTTGACTCTCATAAGCGTACACACTAGTTGCAGCCAAATCTCCCATTTATTTTTGGTGATAATTCTCCTAAATTCCATATTTAGAGGCGATATCTAAAGTACATCAGCAACTAAAATATTTTTTCATCGCACGATTTTATATAGAGATGGCTATTGGCTTGCAAGTGTCAAATCACATAGCCAACTATCTTCCCAAAAGCGAGCCGTCTCCTCGTTCCCTATTTGGACAATCCTCTTCTAACGGAATCTTCCTTGACTCTCATTAGCCCTGTCCATGGGCCGATCTAGCCTATTGGCAAGGGGGCAGCTGCCCCCACTTAAACATTTAATATCTTTGTAAAGTCTAGCTTAAATAGAGGTTTGCCCCCACTTAAAAAATTATTTTTCCTTCAATAAGCACATTCTTGCCCCCTCTCAATTCTCATCCTGGCTCCGCCCTTGGCCCTGTCCAAAACTGAGAGTCAGTTGGTTTAGCGGTCATTTGTTATAAAGGTATTTATTATGCAGCAACACACTCCCTCTTATTTAAGAATATGAAAAGCCATTTTCTAAGCAAACATTTATTTTTATATAAAGTACTTCAACCCCATACCCCTTGGTCTTTGGGTCGACAGATGATGTTCCATCTCGTTAATCTATATTTTCTTTAGTGGTCATCGTCTTGCTAACAGAAACGAGACCGTTAAAAGCTTAGTATTTTCCTTATCCTTTCTAGTATTTTCAGAAAAGAAAGCATGAACATCGGTAAGCTCGTCAGAAATGAATTAATAAGAACAAGTCTATCTCAGTATGAGAGCAACTTGCTTTGTCCGCATCCCAACTTTTCTCAAAGTTGTTTTCCACTGGATTACATCCTTTGTTTAGTAATCTTCTGCAGTGTATAAGTACTCGTATGTACCGAAAATGCAGAGCTCCAGCTTAGGCCCAAAGATTTGCTTGTATTGGTTCTCCATCTCTTTTGTTTATCCAAAACAAAAAATGTCTGTCTTGTGGAAATTTATTTTAAGGCCTGATAATTTCTCGAAGATTTATAGAATCAATTGCACGTTCCTAGCCTTCTCCAACTCATGTTCCATGAACAAAATCGAATCATCAACATACTGGAGAATGGACACTCCACCATCCACTAGATATGTTACAAGTCATCCCACTTGTCCATCCTCTTTTTTCCCTTGCAATAAGGAAGGCCAACATATCAGCCAGAACATTAAATAAAATGGGGGATATGGGATCATCTTTCCTTAACCCTTTTTTGTTTGGAAATAATGGCCAATATCGTTATTAACCGTTACTCCTACCCATCCATCCTATATACACTACACATTTAATCCACATCATTCTCGTGAAACTCGATTTTGAAAAGAACTCCATCAATTTTCTTCCTATAAAGTTCATGAATGGTTTCATGCAAGACCAAATGGTCCCTCAAGAATATGCATGGCAGCCAGGCTTAATTAATTTTGGGGCTATCCCCTTAATTCTATTTGTACCAAAATTTGTGAATATCTTAAAACTCATATATAGTAGGCAAACAAGGCGATATTTTTGTATCTGAATCGCATATTCATTCTTACGTATTAAAGAAATTATATACCAAAGTTCAGTTTATAAAGTGGCAATTCTTTTTGTTGCATCTTCCTAAACAATGCCATAAAATTGTGTTTTATTAGTTCCCAAAAAGTTTGATAAAATTTAGTTGGGAACCCGTCTGGTCGCGGGGCTTTATTATGTTCATTTCGGATATATATAGCCTCAAACACTTCTTCCTTTGTGAAATCAGCGATAAGTATGTTCTCCTCTAGATACAATGGTGGAATGTCTGAGATCACATTTTCTCTTTGGCCCGTGCCCTGAATAAATTTTTGTAATACCCTATTATAGAAACCTTTAAATTTTCCTCGCGAAGTATAGTCCCTTCGTCTTGCTCTCATTGATAAATTTGCTTTATTCCTATGTTTACATTTAAAAAAAAGGGTGGAAGTATTTCGTGTTATTTCCACCCTCTTGTATATGTTTAACTTTTGTGTTGAGTCCATTTAACTATTCCTCCCTTCAAAGCTTGGCTAATTAACTTGTCGTTTGCCTATCTTAATTTATCGCTTTGGACTTTATTAAGAGGGAAATTTTTGGCTCTAATATCTTGCTCGTCAATAAGCCGCATCATCCGTTCTCTCTCCTTTTTATATTTCCCACTCCTTTTTTTGCCCATCCTCTTAGAAAGCGCCGAAGGTGACGTACCTTGTTTCGCCATATCTTAAAATGATCCCTCCTGATATTAATGGCCTTCCATTATGTCTTGATAATTTCTTTAAAAAACCCTCCTCACTTAACCATGATAGTTCAAATCAAAATTGGGGTTTATTACTGAGGTGATCTGACCCGATCTAGTCAATGCCCTAACAAAGACAAATGGAATATTTTGTTTCCACTCTACACTCGCTAGCACTCTGTCCAACTTTTCGTATGTACGTTTTTCTCGACGACTTTCCCAAGTAAACTGTCTTCCGGAGTGAACTATTTCTCTTAGGTTTAAGTCTTCAATAATCGCATTAAAAGCAAAGATCCATCTCACATTATAAATATTTTTATTCTTTTCTTGGGGATTGCGCATATTAAAATCACCACCTACCAACATAGGCAGTATTTCATTTTCACGGACCCTAACAAATTTGGCAAATAAAGGGGGTTTATGGGCGTCCTATGCAGCTCCGTATATTGCCAGAAAAGCTCGCTCAAACCCATCCGACATGGGCCTCAAATGGAATTTCACACAAAAGTCTCCCGGATCAACGGGTTCGACCGTTAGAGATTCTGTGTTACACTCTACTAGTATACCCCGAGCGCCCATGTGGCGGAAGGAAAAACCAAGCAATGTCTCGGCCACCTGGTAGGTGTCTCAAAAAAGCCGAAGAAAAATGAAACCCTCATGTTTCTAACAACACAATACAATCTAGTTTTTGCCCCCTAATAGTTTTCGAAATAAACAAATGCTTCTCTTTATCTCTAATCTCTTCACTATTCCATATAAGCCCTTTCATCTTAACTTTTATTGGTTATTTCTAATTTTAAGCTATACCTTACCTTAGTTTTACCATAAACTATTTTTTTACGGGTGCGCGTGACTTCCCCATCTCGGTTACATTGATCCGTAGAGAGCCTCATTTTTATACAACTCAATATAATCTAAGAGATGATCCCACAAAACCAAGGAGGAAGCATTAATTAGCAATAGGTATGTGCACGGCGCTAGGTATTACAAGATCTGAAGATCATCCCTTCAACATTTGGTGCTACATAGTGCATGTAATCATCGGCCAAAGCAAGAAAACATATGCAAAAAGTATCCCTCATACTTAGCGCACACACAAATCAAAGAGATGATCATGCAAATCAAATAGTGAGCACTAACAATGTGTTTATGCATGCATGACGCTAGATATTATATGATCGTTCCTCGAACACATGGTACTACATATTGTAATCATCAGCAGATACAAAGAAATCAGAGGAAGTATTCTAGAAATTACTAGAAATCATCGTCGTGTTCAGCAAAATCCTTTATTGGTCTGTCAAAAGCAGTCTTGTCTAGTCTTGCTCATCCACCAATCGACCGGCCATTGCTCATCGACATGCATGCTCCCCATTAATCGAAATCTCAAAGCCAGACCCTGCATGCATGCATATAGGGCACCACAGCCCACATGGCTGGATGACAGCTTATTTGTTTGGGCTCGTTTAACCACATTGATGCGAGTACATATCATTGAGCCGTCGTGATCAGAACGGCGAGTTCACGATCGAGCCCGCAGGATGGCTGTCTAGCTACCGATGGTTAGTGGCTGCTTGGGGGCGGGCCAAAGTGCACATGCTGTCGACCCATGCTGCTGATCGATCGATGTAGCCACGATGCCGGCCGGTGGATGCGCATCGGGACATGTCATGTGCGCAACGTTTGCCGGCCGCCGGCCTTATCGTCTACGATCAATTGACTCGCGTCGCGTGTGTGTACTAGGTTCTGAGCAAGTCGCATGTCTACATAGATGCATGCTATCCTCCCGAAGGCCCTCTGCGAATAGTTGATACCCCCTGCAAATTAAACTACCACCCTGAAAAACTTACTGAGAAGCATGGACTGCTGAGAAGTGAGACGAGCTTCTCCGGAAGAAACGCCGGCGGGCGGCGGCAGTTGTGATCGACGAATCCAGTGGGGAAAAGATCGAGGCGGCTTTACCGGCCGATCAAGCCAGGTTCAGGGGAGATTCTGCAGCCGCCGCAGCCATCCGGTGGATCCATGGTGGCGCACACCGCACCAGGCAGCAGGAACCACGTGGGATGTGGCCCGCACGTGGAACTGCTCCCTCGGCCCTCGCAAACCTAGGGCCATGGGCAGATTAGATAGGTGCACTCTACATGTACATCTTGTAAACTAAAGGATTTTTTTTACCCATAGAATTTGTATAGAAATTGTATTGGATTTGAATTCTATGAACATTTTTGTATACAAGTTGTTTGATTCATAAAAACATATCATATATAATTAATCTTATAGGAATCTGGTAGTGCAAATCCTACAGATTTTTTTTTTAGCTCATACTCCCTCCGTCCATAAACAAATGGACGTGCGGGATTTTCAAGAGAAATTATCAAATGGAGAGAGACAATTGCATTGGAAAGATGCAAACCACATATCTCTCTCTTTGTTTCTTTCACCTCCAATAAGCTAAGAACATTTAGAAAATAAAGATAATATGTGCTGAATATTATTGTGTTTGATATCCGTGCGATCAGAGAGAAGCAATTTTTGCTACGTTAAAGTGCATTGGAAGCATAGAAGTACACTCTTTTATGGACGAGCCTAAACATTCACTTATTTGAGAACGGAGGGAGTACCTCATGGAAAAATTACTTTACTACAATCAAACTTCACCTTCCCATAGAATTCAACATAACATCCCAATCCTATGATTTTCGTATTCCTATACTTTTCATTTCCTATGAATCAAAGACTCCCTAAACACACAGTTTGTCATGATTTAGTTAATAAATACGTTTTGTAAACATTATTCTGCTACACACAAGGGATTTTCTAGGTAAGTGGACATTTCCAAGACAACAATCTTAGATGTTGGCTCTCTAGTGGTTAATGAAGATGTTGCATATTTAGATTTGTGCAACTTTAGATCTAGATAGATGCATTTTTAGACCTAAAGTTGCACAAATAATATTATTCATTTGTTGTTGTCAGTAATTATTATCGAACTTTTCATTATAAGATGCATCTTTGAGCTAATTCCACATCATAATAAACTCAGCAATGTGAATGAGAAGTGAAAAAAAAATAGATTTCTCTAGTCTTTTCCGAGAGCAACACTCGGCAAACCAAGCCGCCATCACACTTTCCATCACTCATGGCAGTGTGGACACGCGTCTACCTTCTGTGCCGGGAGCTCTTCTTTCTCGTGAGTTTTTTCCGATGTTTGAATGGAGCCAAACTTTGCCGTCAAGTTTTCCGCAATTTTTACAGTGAGCTAATTCTTACCGATTGTTTTGACGATAATTTTGGGCAAAGAGTACATTAATTTGTTGTTTGCCAGGCAAAGGCGGAGACACATGGAAAATAGCCACAGCGCGTACATCATGGTATGCCTTATCTATTTCTTCAATTATGCTCCTCGTATGTAGTCATTCATACATAGCACATTCCTGAGGTGCAGGGTGTACTTTTTGTCCGATTTAATCATATCAACGTACACCCATAAAGTGGCGTATATGGTCGTTGCTTGCACATTCCTGAGGTGTACGGTGTACTTCGTTTGTCTGGTTTAATCATATCAGCGTATAACAATATTAAAAGCTTGCATAGCTCAGTGAACCATTGAAAAGGCATACACGGCTGGCGCCGAGGAATGATAATTAGCTTGGATCATCTTAGGCTGTTTCTGCTACAATTATCCCTAAAAAAATAGCATTACAATTTTATAAAAGGGAACGAAACATAAAGTTAAACTGAAACAACAAATTAACTAATTAAATCCGCTTTCTTGGGCTAATATTTTCTTGATGGTACGTGCAAAGTACATGTGCTGCTCAATTATTCCAGGAATATTTCTGCAGCCTAGCTAGCCAGCCTCACCAAAATTTATGGATCTAAGCGCCACATGCCCTATCATGTGAGTATGATGCAACTTGCATGAATAACGCATAATCTCCTGGTAATTGAGTATTGGGATGCGCACGAAGGAGTAACATGATGGATTATCAGTGACCCAAAATGTACAGGCGCATACAGCCCATGCAATGATCGATGGACAGATAGCTCGACATCCGACAACAAGATGTGCTCACGGGAGCATTTTCACAATGGAGTTTCGAAAATCCAATACGTACTCCCATGTTCTTGCCAAGTACAATAATAGTGAGATACATTTGCTATAGAAAATATGTCTTTCACAAGTCAAATCAATCTCATATATGCATTATCCGTCGACACATTTGCTTTCTATTCAAGAATGTTTTTCAGGTGTCACCGTGACAGTTCAAAGCTATGTCTATCGGTGTAGTAGTACCCGTCACCTGCTAGATTCTCTGCCAAATGTTCACCTGCAAGATCTTGCAACTTGTACCTCAAAAGAGTATTTATGTCATGTTAGTTTGTTTGCAATTGCAGGGGCAGGTTGCTTACTTCAGCAGCTTGTGTTCTTCGTGTCGGCACACCAACTACTGACAAAGTCAGGGCGGGGCGATTATTAAGCCCTAATCGCTGTCAGAAATCAAAATCACAGTTGCGAATCTTGTGTTAAACAAGAAGGGTTTCTGTTTTTCTAGGGACGTTAGGTGTTCCTCTTGGAGTATGCAGAAAAAAAAAGGTTAGTTTCGTAGTTAGGAGTAGGAGATGCGTCAATATGCGTCATATGGCAGTCTTTTCCTTGACTTTGTTTTTCTTTGAAGGAACATATACATTTACAAAAACTCCTGCCGGCCAGTAATAATGGTTAGATACTCAAATCACAATAGGCAAAACTAATACGAGTCATGTTTGCATAAAAGAAGCTGGAAAAAATACTACTGGGGTCATCACTATAATCTTTTTTCCGATAAAGGGAATATATTAATATCAAAAGATATCAATTACACCTAACCTCTATCTATCTATCTCACTATAATCTTATCTATCTCACTTGGGGTACGTCATCGTTTATAAATTAGAACTAGGTAATACTATTTAGTGAAGGAATTTGTATTTTCCATGGGGTCAGCTGACCCCAGCGGCCTCAAGGCAGCTCCGTCTCTGCTTACATGACCGGTAACTAATTTTAATCTTATAATAATATTTGTGAAGATTACTGCTAAGATGAAATATGCGTTAACCTAGATGCTTTAGCAACCTATTTTACTACCGCATGGCGCATGCATTGCATAGTCAAAGCTAGAAAAGGTAATCAAATATCAATCATTTGGCACGCCCTTTTAATTGGGCATAGCGGTATAGCTAGGTAGTGCAAATTTTCTTACTCACTTTGCTAGGTTAACAGTCACATTCATTTGGCCAGAGTTTTGAATTATAGAATTCTTGCATCACCTTGTTTGACTCCTTCCAAGTTAGGCCACATACATATTAATTTAGGGTGTCTTTGGTTTGCATGATTAAAATCAGAGGCACACGTACCTATGATAAACATTGTTGGTTGTGTCATAGTGACATGAGAAACCCTCAAAAAGATTATGTGCGAGACATGGTTGTCATAAAACATAAAGACTTTTTTCCACAAATTTTGATTTAGTTGAAACTTTCCTTTGGAATTACATGACATAGCTAGGAAATATCCTATGGGTTTGAATCGCACAAACCTAAGAAATTATAAATGAAAATTCTTTGCGTTGGTATAGCACCTCGTACTTGACTCAGGCAACCAAGTTATTATTATCTCATAAAAAATACAGATAAATGATATACGATCAGAATAGTATTAGTGGGTAAAACTACAACTAGAGCTTGCCAGCTAGTGTGCGATCCTTGGGTTGGAGAACCAATCACCATGGTAACAATTGAAAGCACGTGTACTTCCTCCGTCCGCGAATAAGTATACATCTAGGAAAAAGTAGACAAGTTATGTCTCTCTCATCTTGACTAGTCATCATGTTACTACTCTATATTACTACTTTTATATGGAATAGTAATTACATATATGTGGCAGGAGTATCATGCATGTTATATTTATTAGATTGTAGACTCACCTTATCTTGGTAAGTGTGATGTTATGGTAACATAGCTAAGTACCACCTCACTCTCTTTATTCATTTATTATCACACCATGTCACCAAAATGCTTTGGGATGTGCATATTCTTACTCTATGTTATTACCTCTATAATGGGTAGTAACATACTACCTCCGTCCTAGTTCATAGGGCTTGCACGTATTTCTAAGTTGTCAATTTAGCCAACATAATAATAATTTTACATCACAAAAATTATATCATTAGAAAGTAGAACTTCTAAGCTTTCTAATGATATATATTTTGTAATATATCCTTTGTATTATCATGGTCAAACTTACGACCTAGGGATACGCGCATGCTGAACTCGAATGGAGGGAGTATGCGTGGTATATCTATCATGCAAGGTCATATTTATTTAGATGGTAGACTCATCTTATCTTGAAAAGTGTGATTTTGCGGTATGTTACCTACCACCTCAATCTTTTTTTCATTTATTATCATGCCATGTCACCAAAATGTTTTGAAATGTATGATGTTACAACGCAGTTTTTCTACATAGGCGTGGGTGTCCCTGGCCTATCCAATGGCCTACAATGTTTCAAGATCCGTGTACATTATTTTTCATCCACAACCTTGTCTTTGTTCATATCTTCCCCCCATAGAAACGAAAGTGGACATGTACACCTTATCTCCTCCCAACTCCCATCCTCTCGTTCTCCCCTGCACACACCCCACCGGGCGGCGGTAGGCTGGACGGCAAGTTCAGGTTGGTCGGCGGCGGCAGGAAGAAGGAGAAGTGGACCATGTCGTCTCCATCGCCTCACCGTCCAAGACATGTTTCCTTCTTTGTGATAGCTACAGATTCGTTTTTCTTTTTTTTTCTTTTTTGTGCTCGATCCAGATCCATTTTCTTTTGATGATGCTGGCTGTGCAGTTCATGGTAAAGAGAGCAGATTTGATTTTTCTGCGTGTTTTAATTTTGGATTTTGTACATTTCCCACCACATCCTATAACTTCTTGGTCCCCAAAGATTGTTTGGTTTCCGTGGCTCCATTGTTCCCCCATGAAACTTTCCTTTCAGAATAAACATATGGTGAATCTAATTGATCCTAGTCTAAATCCATGAAACTTTACTCTCACAGTAAACCGTATGGTGGAATGCAGTCTCCAAGGACGGCTTTTTGTATCTATTTTTTATACGAACTAATCTGGTTCTTAACTAAATCCATACCAAATGTGACAGTCTTCTTACATTTTGGATTTGTCTAGAAGGAAATTATTCGGAACCTATTATGTGGTACGAAGTGCCAGGCATGATTTGGTGGAAAAATGGCCAACAAAATGATTATGTACTTGATTTATTTAATCTGTACTAATTGATTATGTGCTAATTATGTTGATGGTTCATGCGGCAACCGGCAAGGTCCTACTAGACGAGTAACAGAGGGATCTCATTGTAAATCATCGATAGATTAGAGGTGAATTTATAGTGAACATAAATTGCACTGGAGGGGTTCTTTTGTAATGTACACAGTCGAGCTGCACGAATCTTGAAGCATAATTGGACGCCCAAGATAAGCCTGGGACGCCCACATATATGTAGAGTGTGATTTTCGGTGATGTTACAACTATATTAGGCTGGTCATAATGAGGAATAACTTAGACTAGTAACATATGTCATGTTATTAGTCTAGGTTACTACCTCCATAGTGGGTAGTAACTTATATGTGGTGTTATGCATTGTATCATTTATTATGTTGTAGACTCATCTTGCCTTGAGGTGTGTGATGTGATGGTAACATAGCTAGTTACCACCTCACTCTCTTTCTTCATTTATTAGCATGTCATGTCACCAAAATGCTTTGAGATGTGTGATGTTACTAGCTATGTTACTCCCACTATGAGCAGTCTTACTCCAACTATAAGAGCAAGTACAATAAGTCCTAGTCAGCTGGCTATAAGGATTAAAATAATATATTGTTGCTTAGTTGGAGGAGAGAGGAGAGGAGAGAGAAGATGAGTGGGCTCTTATGCAAGAGCTAGCTCTAGCACGTGCTCCTAGGCACTATGTGAGAGTGAATGGTGGACCATGCACTAATAAAGTAGTACAATTTTATAGCTCACTATTGTACATGTTGGCTCTAAGATGACTATAGATGACATGGCACCTGACTTACACTAGTGGAAAACAGGGCTTTTGTTCCGGGTGGTATGACCCTTTTGTCGCGGGCGGCCAGCCGCGACAAGGGAGGCGCGACAAAAGGGTCCACCTTTTGTCGCGGGTCGCTTACGACCCGCGACATAAGGTCCACCACGTGGCAGCCGCGGGGCGCGCAGGGCACAGGCCCTTTTGTCGCGGGCGGTATTACCACCCGCGACAAAAGACCCTCTACGTGGCGCGCGCACAACGCTGCTGCTTTAGGGTTTGAGAGGTGCAGCACCCCCCCCCCCCCGCGCCACCGACCCCCTTTTATTTCATTTTTTCATTCGAAAATAAAAGTTGCATATATTTGTACGCTACTAGAAGTGGTACACATTCATTCATTATATATATATATATATATATATATATATATATATATATATATATATATATATATATATATAGATCGATCAAACAAATATTGGAAGCAAAAGTCAATTCCCCTTACACATATTCGTAGATTCCCTATATATATACATGGAGCTCACGATCGACAAGCGGTACTAACGACCGTCTATTTGGAGGTAGAGCATCTATTTGGACTAAACAAGTCTTTGTTGTTTATTACTTCTCTAACCAAAAGTCCCGCCAGTTCCTCCGCGATTCCTAGTAGGTGTTCCTTTGGTTGGAGTCTATCCCGCATGAAGTCGACCTATATACGAAAATGAGATGAGTATGATTATATCAGTCTTGATAACGAAATATTGATGATAATAAATAAAGTTGTGAATGTTATTGCTTACGTCGAATTTATTTTTGTTCTGCTTCTCAGTGGTTAACATGCGAATGGACTCGCAAACGTAGTATCCACATAGATTCGTCCCTTGTGGCTGCTGGGGGCACGGTACAGGAGTAAATGTTAGCTTCTTTGCAAAGGTAATGTCCTTATGATGATTCTTCAAAGCTTGCCAAGCCCTGCCAGGCAAAAGAATGATTGAATGAGTGGATAATTAATTGATATCTCACGAAAGATAAAGCGCGGCGATGAAGGAAATTACACTTGGAGCAACTTCTGCAAGTCCTGGAACCCGTCCACGCCTCTACTCAGTGGGTCTCTTACTTCAACTATTACCTTATCAGGTTGAATGTCTAGTAGAATCCAGTGGAAGCTGCACATGTTATGCATATACGTCAGGAATTACACTTAACATCGAGTAAGAAAAATTGAATGTGCATAAAAGATCATTAAGACTCTCACTTGTAGTTGTAAGGAAAAAATATTGAATCACAGAAATATTGCTCCCCCAAAAACCTTAGTAGGTTTCCCCCCGTTTCTTCGCGTTTATGCTTTACCGTTTCAGCATGTATTTTATCTGGGTCAATAAACCCAACATTGATAATATTATTACTTTTGCATTCACTGATCTTCACCGCATAAGAGAACACATAAGATATAATGAGTATATGCAATGAAAACGAACATGAACTGAATGAAAATGAACTTATATGTAGTTAACAACTTACAAGCAATAGCAACTCATGAGAGATTTGTCGAGGGCATCTAGATTGAATAACTGCCAGAGTTCATTCATCTCAATATGGATCTCCTCCTTTCGGTAGTAATATTCCCATGGTATACTCGCCACGATGTACATTATGTTCTCCTTGCATGCATCAAGGTACCACTGATGCAAATTCCGCATATGTGTTGGCAGTTTATGCAGCTGCTCTCTGCTGACCAAGTCGGCCCCGTAGACAAATTTAGGAGCTATATCAGCAGTGGGTAGTGCAGCATCTGCTGCAGACAGCAATTCCTCCACGGTAACTGAACAGGAAGCCGCTAGCCTTGCAGCTTCTTCCATATCGAGACCACCATGTTCCTGGTACACCTTGGGAACATTAAACACTTTGAGTGCTGGGATCGATTGTTTGGGCTGATCTCCGAGGAGGGGAACTTCCTTTCTCTTTTTGCCTTTTGTCGTTTGCTTGGCCTTGAGGGGTGCACTTGTTGAACTTGAATTTTTCTCGGCTGCACTTCTAGCTGATGATTTGCTCGTGCCAGCAATGTCCTTCTCCTTAGCCTTTTCATCCTTCTTTTGGTCAATTACCTTCGCAAGAGTGCGTGTATAGTCATCCTTCTTCTCGTGTAACTCATACTGCGATGGTGTGTTCAGAAAACTAGTAGCATATTCTATTTGCTTCTCTGTGTATGGCTCTGGCGCTGGAGGTTTTGGCTTATGAAAAAAATCATAATTGTATTTCTTAACAATGGCATCATTTTCCTCCTCAGTACGATCGTAAGGACGGGGGGGAGGAACCTTTGGTACTTTTGGGAGGGGCGATATCTTGCGGACAGGACTCTTGAAACGCTTCCGGCTGGGTGCATTCCGAGTCTTAGTGGGCGGAGGCGGCGGCGCTGGAGATGGAGATGGACTACCGATGTCGTGGTCGACGTCGTACCCACGGGGTGATGGTGGCGATATGTGATCAGTAGGAGATACGTCCAAAACGTATCTACTTTCCCGAACACTTTTGCTATTGTTTTGCCTCTAATTTGTGTATTTTGGATGCAACTAACACGGATTAACGCTGTTTTCAGCAGAATTGCTCTGGTGTCTCGTTTTTGTGCAGAAATCCAACTTTCAGGAAAATCCTCGGAATTTATGCAGAAGGCCCTATTTTCCCAGAATATTGGCGGAGCCAGAAGGACAAGTCAGGTGGAGGCCCGAGGGCCCCACACCATAGGGCGGCGCGGCCCTGTGGTGTGGCCCCCTCGGCCGGCCTCCGACGCCCTCCTTCGGACTATATATTGCCTTCGACCTAAAAACGCACGGGGAGAAGTCGAAGTCGCCAGAAAGCCTCCAGAACGCCGCCACATCGCGAAACTCCGTCTCGGGAGCCAGAAGTCTCCGTTCTGGCACTCCGCCTGGACGGGGAATTGGAGGAGATCATCGCCATCATCACCATCGACGCCTCTCCATCAACCAGCCATGCTTCCCCCATCCATGTGTGAGTAATTCCCCCACTGTAGGCCGAAGGGGATGGTAGGGATTGGATGAGATTGGTCATGTAATAGCATAAGATTGTTAGGGCATAGTGCCTAGTGTCCGTAATTGGTACTTTGATGATATTGTTGCAACTTGTTATGCTTAATGCTTGTCACTAGGGCCCGAGTGCCATGATCTCAGATCTGAACATGTTATTGTTTCATCATGATATTCATTGTTTATGGTCTTACCTGCAAGTTGTATACACATGTCGCTGTCCGGAACCAATGGCCTCGAAGTGACAGAAATCGGGACAACCGGAGGGGATGGTAGTGACGTGAGGATCACATGTGTTCACGGAGTGTTAATGCTTTGCTCCGGTGCTCTATTAAAAGGAGTACCATAATATCCAGTAGATTCCCTTGAGGCCCGGCTGCCATCGGCTGGTAGGACAAAAGATGTTGTGCAAGTTTCTCATTGCGAGCACGTACGACTATAATTGGAACACATGCCTATTGATTGCTTTGTACTTGGACATCGTTTTATTATTATCTGCAAATGCCCTGCTATGATTGTTACATGAGTTTCTCTCATCCATGCAACGCCCGTCATCCGTCCCCGTGCCTACAGTATTTTAATCCTGCTGTTTACTAAAATCACTATCGCTTGTCTCTGTTACTCGCTCTTTGTTATTTCACTACTGCTTGCTATAAAACTATTACTGATAAACTCTTGCGAGCAAGTCTGTTTCCAGTGCAGCTGAATTGACAACTCATTTGTTAAGGCCTCCAAGTATTCTTTGTCTCCCCTTGTGTCGAATCAATAAATTGGGATTTACTTCCCGCGAAGACCGCTGCGATCCCCTATACTTGTGGGTCATCAAGACTGTTTTTAAAGCGCCGTTGCCGGGGAGCATAGCTTTATTTGGAAGTTCACTTGGATTGATATTGTTCGCTGCAAATTCTCCATCATGGGTAAAGCTCGCGATTCTAAAGTCGCCATATTACCATCCACTATAAGAAAAGGTACAACTCTGAGTACCTCTGCTACACTTGATTCACCATCTGTGATAAGTCAACTTGTTTCACCGCCACAAGCTGGTACGTCTGCTGAATCTGAAAACTCTCATAATATTGATAATGTTTCTGCTGTGCTTGATGATAGTGGTTTGTTGGGATCCTTTATAGATGCTACAATTGCTAGGTCTAGACAAATTGAAAATGCTGAAACTCCTGATGAAAATGCCACTACACCTGTTAGTTCACCTGAACTTGATTATTCTAGTGATGATCCTGATGAAGATTATGTGGAGCTTAATGATGATTTTATTAATAGATGCAATGCTACTGCTGATGCAAGTAAAATTAAAAAGTTTCTTACACAATATACTGTTAGACATAAGCTATCTCCTGATCCTAAATTTGCCACATCTCCTATATGCATTAAGGATAAAGATTATGATTTTTCTCTTGATCTATCTCATATAGCTATTGTAGAGAAAGCACCCTTTTGTGGTACTGAAAAAGAAAGTGCTGTAGAACACATGAATGAACTTTCTTCTATGAGTAGCTTGTTTTCTGATGATGACAAGATACGTACTTACTTTGTCATTAAAAAATTTCCTTTCTCATTAAAGGATGATGCTAAAACTTGGTATAATAATTTGCCTCCTGGTTCTATTAAAAGTCCAGATGATTTGCGTGATGTTTTCTTTCGAAAATATTTTCCTGCTAGTGCTCAACATATTGCTTTACAGAGAATTTATAGGTTTGACCAGGGAGATGAAGAGAAATTGCCTGCGGCATGGGCAAGATTTTGTTCTCTTATCAGAGCTCGACCTGGACATGATTTAGAAAAGAATGATCTACTTGATATATTTTATAGTGGACTAACCATTGAATCTAGAGCATATTTGGATAGTTGTGCTGGTTGTGTTTTCAGGAAAAGAACTCAGACATTTGAAGAATTATTGGCTAGAATAAGCCGGAATCATGATGATTGGAATACACCTGAACCAACTCCAACGCCAATATTGAAGAAGAGGGGTTTAATTGAATTGAATGATGAAGATATGAGGGAAGCTAAGAAGTCTCTCAAGGAGAAAGGTATTAAATCCGAAGATGTGAAGAATCTACCTCCCATAGAAGATATATGTGAGATAATTCCCCCTTCACCCATGATTGAGGTAAACTCTCTTCAACGCTTTACTAGGGAAGATATTCCGTATTCGAAACCTCCTGCTCAATGCTTAGATGAGTTTGATAATTATATTGTTAAACAAGAAAATTTTAATATGAGAGTAGAGAATCATCTAATGGAAAATTCTCAAGCTATTAGCAATTTGCATGATATTGTGGAGAGAACCTCCAATGATGTTAAGATGTTTGTTAAACATTTTCAAATGGTTCAAACTCAAATTGATCAACTCACTAAAGTGCAAAGTGACTTTGCTAAAAAATAATTCTAAAGAGAAACATGCTTATGAAGTAACAACTAGAGGTGGTGTCTCTACCCAGGATCCTTTATATCCTGAAGGGCATCCCAAAAGAATTGAACAAGATTCTCAACGAATTGAACCTAGTGCTCCTTCTAAGAAGAAAAAGAAGAAGAAACATAAAAATGTTGTAGAATCCTCTGAACCTGTTAATGATCCTAATAGTATTTCTATTTCCGATGCTGAAACTGAAAGTGGTAATGAACATGATAATGATAATGATAATGATAAGAATGATGCTTCTGATAAAGAAGAGGTTGAAGATGAGCCTAAAAAACATGATAAAAATAAAAAGTATACTAAAGAAGATTTTATTGCTAAGAAACATGGTAATGAAAGAGAACCTTGGGTGCAAAAGCAAATGCCTTTTTCCTGCTAAGAAACTAAAATTAAAGGAAGAAGAACACTATAATAAATTTTGTGATTGGATGAAACCTTTATTCTTGCAAATCCCTTTGACTGATGCTATTAAATTGCCTCCTTATTCAAAGTATATGAAAGATATTGTTACTAACAAAAGGAAAATCCCCAATGAGGAGATTTCCACTATGCTTGCTAATTACTTTTTCAATGGCAAAGTTCCAAAGAAGTTGGGCGACCCAGGTATACCTACTATTCCTTGTTCTATTAAGAATAATTATGTTAAAACTGCTCTATGTGATTTGGGAGCCGGTGTTAGTGTTATGCCTTTTTCTCTTTACAAGAGACTTTATTTAGATAAGTTGATACCTACTGATATATCTTTGCAAATGGCTGATAAATCTACTGCTATTCCTGTTGGTATATGTGAGGATGTTCCTGTTCAAGTTACTAATAACTGCTTGATATTAACTGATTTTGTTGTGTTGGAAATGCCTGAAGACGATAATATGTCTATTATTCTTGGGAGACCTTTTCTTAACACCGCAGGGGCTGTTATTGATTGCAATAAAGGAAAGGTTACTTTCAATGTTGATGATAAGGAGCATACCGTTTATTTCCCCAAGAGGATTGATAAAGTATGTGGAGTCAATACTATTTCTAATGTGAGAACTATCAAAGTTGGAACTATTGGTTGTCCTATATATGAGCCTAAAGAAGGTTATCAAAATCTTATGATTGGATCCATATCAATACAATTCAAGGTAACATGATTGATTTGAGGTTTATTTCTTCATATGCTATGTAAAATTTATTTGGTGGCAAGACTTGATCAACCTTGTTAACAAATACCTTTTATATGCATAGAGGAGGTAAACAACATCTCTTTCTCCCTCCACTTGCTTTATTTGCTGTAGCACTTTTGTTTTGCAAAGTTCCTTAGTTGATTAGAGATTTCAAAAAAAATTCCTGGCCAGTAATAATAAACTTAATACCCAGAAATGTGCATTTTTCAAAGTTTTCAAAAATTCACAAAAATTATACCGTTGGTCCTATTTTTCGAAAATGCACCTGGGAGCACCAGAGGATGACCTGTGGGGCACCCCAGGGTGGCACCCCACAGGCCGGCGCGGCCAACGAGGGGGGCGCGCCACCCTGTGGTGTGGGCCCCTCCTTGCCCCACTACTTCATCTCTTTCTCCCATCTCATTCTCTCTCCCGAAAAAACTCGCACCAGCTTTCTCTCACTCGTGTTTTTGCTCAAGAGCTCAGGATTTTTCGATCTCTTTGCTCAGCCCAGATTTCTGTCTGAAATTTGGCACATTTGCTCTCCGGTATGTGACTCCTCCGATTATCCAAGTAGAATTTTGTTTGGTTGAGTATATCTTGAATATTTTGCTGCTGTAGGTAACATGTTTAGTGAGCTTGCATGCTTGTTCTAAGTTGTATAAACTAGTTTTGATGCATGATTAGTACTCTAGCAAGTTCCTATAGTAGTTTCCCTTGATTATATGTCACCAAATCAAATTTTATATTGTTTGTTGAAAAATTTCAGAAAATGGAGTGGAATAGATATCAACTAAACCAACAAGAATTGGAGGTGCAACAAGTCATGAGAGTGAACCGTGAAGAGGGAGTATACCCCTCTTACTACCCGTGCACAGATTTCATGAGAAGCGTAGGAATATTGGAAGATGTTCAGAATCTAATTTCTCGTGCAAGGTTGAATGATTTTGTTGATGGAGAACCATGCCAATATGCAAAATTGACTATGTCTGTTGTGCAGGATTTTAAGTTCAATTGGTCGCGATCTAACCCCATGGTTCAGTATAAGATTTATAATAAAGCTGTCAACTTGCCATTCAATGATTTTTGTACAGCAATTAGAGTACCGCAATGGGGATCATGCGAGAAGATAAGGGGATCGCCGCGAGAGCTTTTAAGCCTCTTCGAGAAGATTTGTCATGGAAGGAGTTTCTCAGAGGATGGTGGTAAAATCACTAGCATTCAACTCCCAGCTATCCGCTACTTTGCTTATTTCATTACTAAATGCGTTCTTGCTAGAAAGAGTGGTGGTGAACTATCTATCCAGGATTTAGCTTTTCTAGCTGCTGCACTGCAAGGTAGTAAGACTTATAATTTGGGGGCATTGATAGCTTATAGACTTGCTACTAACCGTGAGAAAGGTGGAATTTGTGGAGGTCTCATCGCCTCTCGTTTACTAGCTTTGCATAATGTAGAACCTCATCATCTTGATATTCAACTTTCCATAGAAAAACTTGACATAGTCTCCATGATTAAACATGAATTTGTTTCTGATTCATCTAATTTGGGTAACCTGTTTTATAAGATGACATATTACAAGAAGTCTTGGAGAACGACTAAGAAAACTGAAAAACTAGTGAGATTGCCTGCGCCTGTTCTATTTAACCTTGATTCCAGGGAGGATTGGTCAGTCACAGAAAGTGCGCTGAATGCACACATAGAGGGAGGAAGCCATCATGCAAGAGACAACACGGAGGAGGCCGAGGAACACCTCGACTCATCGTACGAAGCAGCAAGTTCCTCGCATCAACATGTTGGGCATGTGGAGCCTCCACGCTTTTCTTCTGCACAGGAACCTTACTATGACTACGCCATGCATTATCCACCGGCAAGGAACAGCGACCCTCGCTGGGGTTGAACTCCACTTAGGCCAAAAGCCTAAGCTTGGGGGGAGGTATACCAGCATCACTCATTCTTTGCATATTATGGTTGCTGGATACTTGTATATACTTGTTTAGTTGCTTTGAGTGGTTTTCTAATGAGAGGGAGATGATATTTGGGGAAGTGCTGCCTGAAAACAGATTCTGGACTGTTACCGAAAAAATTCCCAAAAATATCCAGAACAGTATTTTGCGAAGCCAATTTTTGTGCATGTTCCCCAGGTTGTTATCTAACTTTCATTAGTTGAACACTTTTCGATTTGAGTAGTGGAAGAATTTATTAAAAATCGAGTACTGTACTGCTGTCAAGTTTGACGAATTTCTGCTGCTTTATGTTTATGTGAGTCTTCTAGTTTGCCAATTCTTGTTTTCGCTTTGTTTCTTTCCCAAAACACAAAAAGACCAAAAATATTTCTGTTGTTTCTCTTCATAATTTGTTTGCTTTGGTTTCTTGCATTTGTTTCGCTTTATTTGCTATTGCTAGTTTGCTATAAGAAAACCCAAAAAGATTTTGCTTTGTTTGCTTGTTTCCTTTTGCTCTTGTTTCCAATTCGAAAACACCAAAAATATTTGCTGTTCTTCTTTGGTTTGTAAAGTTCATCATGAGTTCAATGGTCTTCGGTGGCTGGAGCGTGGTTTTCATTTCATATTATCCAAGCTACACAAGTGAAAGGCAATAATGACGACCTACGACAATTGGATTGTGGTGAGAGGCTGGTATGAACTCTATTTGTTTTCATTTTTGTACATATACTCATCCATGTGAGCATGCTTAGTTGGTTCATGTGAGGTATATGTCATTTGAGAAAGTCTAGTAGTTCATGATCTCTCATGTTTAGCTCCAATTTATTAATATGAGTAGCATGTCATGGATGTTTGCTTGCATTGTTTTATTCATAAGTAAGTATGGCATTGTGGTATCCTCCTCTGAATAATTCATTTATATCAACTTGGCACATTGTGGTGACCCGGCATACCACTGCATGGTGTAGTATGCAAGTCTGATACACCACCAATGAAACACCGTTCCACTAGTATTATATCGCTCAGAGTGGTACAACAGAACCATATGCGGGTCCAAGGCATGCCTATAGAATTACAACATTGACTCTGTTACATAAGATCATCATAGCCTCCTACTTTGCAATGAGGTAAAACTGCAGATAACTCCAGAAGAACGACTCGTAGTCTAAACCTATCACGAACTCTATTTGTAGAGTAATTAACTAGCTATAGAGGCTAAGAATAGATTCTAGCTAAATAGGAGCTAGGTTTAGGAAGCTAGTTCCCTTCTATGGCTAAACTAGGTTTTCTTCATGTTGGATGTGGTATGTGACTCCTCTGACAGGGTCTTGTCTCTTGAAGTAGTTGTTGACTCCTCAGCCTTCGAGTTGCACTGTGGATCCTCCTTCGATGCCTCCATATCTAAGCAGGGGATTTAAGAGTGGGATGAGTACGAGCGTACTCAACAAGTTCATTATAGGAAAGAGGTGTTTAATGCACTAGCTACAGCATTAGACCAGAAAGTCTAATACCAATGCAAGTTTGCATAACCATTTCTTCAAAAGGTTGCTTTTATTCAGAAGAACTATGTCCATCAGCCTTCACCGGTTTACTAGAACTTCATGGAGCTCCTTTCCGGCCGCGTTCGCAGTTCCATATCCCGGAACAGGGAGTGACAGGTCACGGTTCTTTACACTCTGTAGAGGTGTGTTGCTTTACCCATAAGAGATCTTATCCTTGGTGCCAACCAGGTGTACATTCCTGTCCACACTTCCTATGGTGTGAGGCCCGGTATAAGGTCTAGCCAATCATGTTCCTCCGCTACCTCGAACACCCACCCGTTGTTGCATGCCCCGACCCTGGGTCCACGCCGGTCCCATTATTCCTGTAGATTTCAAGGTGGACCCCGACCACGACGACAGTGCAGGGCTCTACCATACACTCCTACGCCGGTAGCTGCAACCCATCATAGACCGCAATACCGTGGGGACTTAAGGCTTCCCCAGCCTACCGCTTGTTCTTCGAACGACAAGTGTCTACGGACTGTGCCGTGGGGACTTAAGGCTTCCCCAGCCTACCGCTTGCCGCCGACAGATACAAGTGTCTACGGTAAAGCGCATCCGTTGATGAACGAGAGGTGGAAACACTTTTGACTACTCCGTCCCTCTCCGGATCTTATGGTTAACACGGGTATTACGGCACAAGAATCACTGGCGACATTTGTTGTTTAATCCTAGATGGATATAAACCCTTGCAATGGAACCTCCACCATATCAACACAATCCATTGTTCCATTGCCCACCACATAGTCATATTCATAGTTATGAAAGTAGTGGTTTTGGTTTTTATGCAATAGTGATAATCATAGTACTTTGCAAGTAATTTGATAGAAATACTCAAATGACATGAGCACGTGATGAACTTGCCTTTCTTGACTGCAAGATTATGCAGACAAGGTCTTCGATACGCAGTAACTCCAAATTCTGAAATAGCATCATTGTCCGGTAAGGACGATGTTTAAAAGATTGGCAAGGATGCAATAATGCATAAGAATGAGATGCAATCGCTCTAAGCGTGTCCTAACCCCCGATGATTTAGGATTAGTGAGTTGTAATGATTGGTTCAGGGTGTGTAGCACTTTTAGAGTGATTCACAAACAAGGTTCTTATTAAGATTTGGTTGCTTGTTATCATAAACAGGTGTTGTAATAAATCATAATAACACTAATAGCACATAACAATAACATTTGGTATAATCTAAACATGTAATGAATAGTGGTTGGTTTTAGCACTATATGGCATGGTTAACGATTAACTATCATATACTTCAAAAGAATAACTTTTGAAGAACATGTTCTTTGATAAAGAACAAGTATGATAATTAGGTTGGATTTTTATGGTTGACTATGGTTTCAGGTAATTGCTGGAGTAAATATTAGATGGATCACAACCTAGTTGGATTCATCAATAGCTAGAACTTGTAGGGTTGAGTTAAGCCTAAGCATCTTGAGCAATCTATTATAAATAGTTGCTATCAAGGTTGGTATACCTTGCTGGGGATAGCTAGTTAGGGTTTATAGGTCCTGTTAGGTAGGGTTGAGGATATTCTCTATTTTCTTCAAAAGAATAACTTTTAAAGAATATACTTCTTAAATACTAAGAAGTATAATAATTAGGTTGAGGTTGTTTAGGTTTGCTATTTAATTCCCTAGGTAAAGATTGGTTGGTTCCTAAATAGGATGTTTGATAATTATCTATCACTAGTAGGGTTTAGTGGGTATGGTGTGTGGTGCACAATAACGGGCATGGTTGCTATTAGGGATCATCACCATGGTGTGATGCTAATTAATTAGGAATGGTTAAGGTTGATAAGTTGGATGATAGGAACTAGGGTTTAGATGTGGTTGATCCAATTGGATCAACTAAGTTGGATAGGTATGCGTATATGGACTACTATATGATTGATGATGGGGCTCCTACAATTTTTATGTGGCATGGCATGTGTTTAATTCCTGTTATGATACTATGGATGAAAAATAGAATACCATGATTACATGTGAGGATATAGGGTTTAGGTTTTAGAAGTAATTTAGGTTTCACATGTACTAATGGAACTAGGGTTCCTAATTAATTTAGGGTTTTAGGAGTCACATGAAATGATGAGTTCCTGGTCCTATTACTTATGAAATTAGGGTTTTCTAAATACCCTAAAGTTCTTGAATTAATAACTTCACTTTAAGGTTGAAGTTATTAATAACTTTGAAATAAAATTAATATTGGATTTGGCATTTTTCTATTTTTAGAGATTTTAATATTTAGGTTAATTATTAATCAGGGTTTAATTCCTATTAATATAGATTTAATAAGTTCCAAATAAAGAAAATTAGTTTTAATGTTTTCTTTATTTACTTTACTGGTTTTCATTTATTTTATAATCTTTTCCTAATTATTGAATTTTTAATTCAATTAAGAATTAAAATTAAAGGCTTAAATAACCATTATTGAATAATTGAATTTTTATTAAAAATAAAAATTTCATTTTATATTTTTATTGGATAGAGTTTAGTTTTCTAAGAATTTTGATATATTATTTTCATTTTTCTGAGTTAATATGGATTTTATATAAATTTGCAAAGTTGCAGTAATTTTTGAATTGAAATTTAAAAGGAAATAACTAAACTCACCCGGCTATTGTACCCACAGAGGCACTGACCAGTGGGCCAGAGGTCCACGTGGACTGCCACGTGAGCGTGGACTGGTCAAAATTGAGACCATGTCCAGGAGCTCACAGTGGCCGGCGGGAATCGGCGATCGCCGCCGATTTTGGGCTTGCGCGGGTGAGCTTTCCACCCCAATCGACTCAGCATGCCAGGGCATAGCTACTGGTGCCAGCGCCGCTCGCTAACGACCACCGGAGCAAGCTCGACGGCAAGGTGCGACGGCGGCGGACACACGTGACTGGTGCGGCGATTCTACGAGGCGTTACTGAGCAAAGCGAGCATGCGGTGCGGTAGAGATGCTCACCAGGAGCACGACGAGCTAGGCGGCGAGGTTAATGGAGCTCTGTATCGCCGGAATTTGTCGGTGCCGGCGTTGAGGGAGACGAGCTCGTCGACGGTGATTCCGAGCACAGCGGTCCGATTCCTCTTGCAGGAATAGCAAGTCGACCACGGCGGTGCTGATGGTGGTCGCGTCGAGGCCTGAGGAGGCTCCGAACGGTGACGATGAAGGTGACCGGGGCGGGCTAGGGTTTCCTTCCGAGAAGAAATTGAGCAAGAGAGGAAGAAATCGAGGCTAGGGTTCATCGTTTTGGGTTTTATACAGCTCGGGAGTGTGCCTCGTCACGCACTCAGACGAGGAGATGCTGCCAGCGACGAGGGGAAGGGAAGCACGTCGTCGTGCTGTCCTTCTCGAGCGCCAGAGAGGATGAGGATGACCCTCTCCTCTGTTTTTTAAGCGAAGGGGTATGTTGGGCTGGTCTGGGCCGTGTTGGGCTGGGATTTGCTGGGCTGCTGGTGGGCTCGGCCGAACAGGTAGGGTCTGGTAAGGTTTTTCTCTCCCCTTTTCTGTTTTTCTTTTTCTTTCTTGTTTTACAATTTCATTTATTGAATTCTGTTTTGAATCTAATTTGTTTTCAAAATTTTCTTGCAGGTTTCTTATTATGTCAATTCGATTAAGAGGTAGTGTGATGTATCACACCACACTCCAATATGAAGCAAGTATTTTATATTTGTTTATATGTCATGCTTGTTGGCTTATTAAAAATAAATAGGCATGAGCTTATATTCTTATTTTTAATTTTTCTTTGTCCTTGTGAATTCAATTATTTGGATTATTATTGTTGATACTTTCAACTCAAAGTATTTTAAAGGTTGTGTTGAGACTTGGTTTCAATTCAGGGAATTGGTCACTTGCACATGATTTTATGTGAGCACCAAGGTATTAGGGTTTCATAGTATCTATGATACTCCACTTGTTAAGGTTAATACTTATCCTTATCTTTGAAAGTATTTATGTAGGTATTGTTTCAATCATGGTTGATCTTGGTTACCAAGATAAATAGTTGATCACTTCACATATGGTCTCAATTAAGTGGTTGATCTCCACCATGGTTCTAATCAAATGGTTTAGCACTAGATTATTCTTGAGTTCCATAATGAAGCATGAGCTTTAATTAGTGAACAATTATAGGGTTCTCATCATATTCACCTAATGGCAATTGGTTTGAATCTCAATTAGGGCTTGGTTTTATATTAGGATCACCATAGTGATACATAAGCTAGGGTTGAGATATACTCCTAATTTGTAGACTTGGGATATCATCATATTGCATTTGCTAGGGTTTAATCTCCCCTAACCAAAATAATATGGTTACTTGCTTAATTGTTTATGTTCTCTTTTAATTACTAAGGACTTGAGAATTGGTTTTATCTGATTCCAATGGACTTCTTCTATTATCCTAAGCCATTATTTATACAGGGTTTGTTGCTATTCAGTTGTTTCTCTACTTAATATATTGGAAATGGTTTTAGGTTTGCTAGTGGTTCCCTTATTATTTTATGGAAGGGTTGATATCTTCTTATAATATTAGGGTTTATCTTATTCTCACATTTCTCTAAAGTATGATCAGGTATTAGACATGATCATCTTGTTCTTTAATATTTCCTACCTCAAGTTCTTAGGGTTTATGATTATTACACAATTTATAATGATCAATGATTGGCTTCCTAAGGTATCTCTCATGAAATTAGGTTTCTCACTCTCAAGATCAAGTATTGTCATGATTAGCTATGGTATAGTACTTCTCTTATAATTCCTTAGGTGGACATGGTCATGGTTGTTTCATTGGATTGATATCCCAGGAAATGCCTGAGATATATATTCACTTAGAGTTCTCTCAAGGGATGATGATTTAACCACTTGAATATATAATAGGTCTCTTTCTAAAATCCAAGTGTTTCCTCAACTAACTTGAGTGTAACACCATATCTTGTGCTCTCTTATATAGGAATGGATTATCCTAGGGTTTATGGTGTACCCACAATACTCTAGTTCAATGGTTGTCCTTTATTCTTAAATAGATAAGTCTATGTTTTGTATGATTGGTCTCTCTCATTTTGGAAAGGACTTTAATACTAACTTAAGGTTAGGCTCCATATGGATTGATGTGATCATCAATATCTATGTTTAACATAAATGGTTTCTCTCTCTAGGAAAGTCTTGAATAATATCCTAGGGTTACTCTTAAAGATGATGATTTGAATACTTGGATGTATATCCAAGGTTTAGCTCAAGGTTTGTTATTGCTTCTCTAATAATTGTTATAGAACTCTCACCTCTCTAGGTTTGATGTACAATAATATGGAATAGAGAAGGATATATATTTCTAGAGTGGATTTCCTTGTTATGTTTCCAAGAATGAAATAATATGAATACCATGAGGTTCATGGTAGGATCATGGATTTGTTTAAGACATGGAGAAGATAAGTGAAGAATGGTTTCTCCATTTTATTGTTACTTGGTTTGTACTTAAATAGATGTTCTTATGTTATGGCAAGAAATACCATGTTATGATCTTTAATAAGATCAAGCAATTGATCATTGAGTAAAGTGTTGTTGTGTTGATTATTAGTTCCATTTGATCTAACCCCTTAGATCAAATCATCTCTACCCAAAACAATGTTTTAACAAAGTCACATTGAGGTTTATAGCACTTGACTTGATGAGCTACTTCAATTCCACCAAGGTCAAGTGAAACTTCAGTTACTGTGACTGTTTTACTTTAAAGCGCGAAAATTCCCCAGATTTTATATGCATGAATGCAATGCACACATCTGTTTCCTCCTTTTTTGTAACCCCAATACCTGGGATATTACAGTCTCTACCCCTTAAACTAAACTTCGTCCTCGAAGTTTGATCGCTCTCACGTTTCCGAAGTGTGGATCTGACTTGTGCAGACTATATCTTTTCTCGAACTCCGTATTGATCTTGTTGGATATTCTGAATATATCCCTTGTCCAGATGCTTCCCGGAATCCATTTGGGTTTGTCTCTGAACATTAGTTTCTTACTCCAGTTCTATGATTTTCTTCCTGGAATCTAATAATACCTGTCTCTGAGCCATGGCTTCTAACTTTAATTATTTGATTTCTTTCAACTCTATAAGCTTGTTTCCTTTCTCATTGAAGATTCAATGATTGGGACTGATTCTGATGCTGCTAGTCTTAACTGAAGACTGATTTGATAATACACTCCTAATTGATAAATAGGTCTTGGTTTTCCCTTCCTACCAAAAGTATAATAATGGTACTTGTAAGGTACTTAACATGGAATGGTCGTGATGGTTTATTCTCCTAAGAATGGATTAGACTCATTTAGTCCATCCAATCATGGTTTATAGTTGGTACCTATAACTACTTTGGGTTATTTAGGTTCCATGAAAGGAATCATTCTATTAGTCTGTGGTATTGGTATGCTCAATCTTCTTCGGTCTTTGGCCTTTTTGAACTGTATTTGGTCTTTGGTATTTCCTTCATCCAACTTCATTATCCTTATTTTACATGAGCTTCCGTACTTCTGAGTAAATACTACTTACTTTCTCATGTTATAGTCCACTTCTTACTTCCTCGAGGTATGAATCTCGGCTTCTGGTTTGACATCCTTCTGAAAGTAGTGTTCAATAATCTTATGAAAATAAGATCGGACTGCCTCTCAGTTCAGACATTCTACTTCTATCTAGCTTAAAGTATTGAGTTATTGTACATCCAACTCAATCTTTACTCTACCCCTTAGAGTTTTCTTATGGTCTTCAACTCCTTCTCTTCCAACTATTGGACTTATGGTTAGAATATGGGTCTGGGTCTAACTTATGGTTTGTACTTCTTCTAAGGTCTTGTGAAGAATCCTTGTGGTGTATCCACTCAATTGTGGACATCCAATGTGAATCCTTCGACTAAATGATTATAGGTCATTGTTATTTGGCTAGCAAAATTTTATTTGTTCACAACTTCTTAGTATAAATAATCCAATGGTGGACTACTTGATACCAATTGTGGCTATTTGTTATCTAAAAATGGATTCTATTATCAGTTCTAATCAACTGGATGAGACATTCTCTACTTTATCTCGCAGTATTGGTACTATACCAATTGTGGTCTTCTGATATCAACTATGGCCTTCTTATATCTGCTATGGTTTCATAGGTCATCTTCCTTCCTTCAGGGTTTATATTTTGCAAGAAAACCACTAACTGACACTATGAATATAGTATCCTAAGTGATTTCCCATGCATTCCCTCTTCCATAATGACTATGGTTCTACTTCTACTACTCCATAATCACCAGATTTCTCACCTTCATGCTTCTTATGTACTAAAGTACTCCTCTGTTGAGGTAAAGCATGAGTTTTGATTGGTACTTCCTTCAGAGTATTGTGGTTACTTCCCACAACTTTGTTTCCTTTATTTGATGAACCTTCATCTTGTCTTCAGAATCTTCCAGAATTCGTCGCTTCCTCACACGAATATTATTACCCTCTAGATCTATAGCATCAAGTCAGAACTTGATATTGCAACATGCATTTGCATATCAAAGTCGAACTTCATGTATGGATCTAGTCAAACAATGAAAATCCAATAAAATCCAAGAAGATTCAGCTTTGTGCATATAATACACATCATCATAGGCCTGAATATGATTGTTGAGTAAGACATCTCTAAACATCAGGCTCTGATGTGTAGTATATAACACCACATAAGATAGTTTATATTGTGATACTTAGCACATATAGTTGGCATTCTACTATTTGTCTTGACATTTACCCGAATTGCACAATTGCAATGAGATAAACTTGAAACAAATTGGTTTGGGATGGTTAAGGTTAACCTAATTTTGTTTGGAAGTACTAACAAAGTATTATACCATATATAAGTGCTATTGAGGACTATTTTGTATGTTACCACTAGTTCTAATATGGTGACTCTGAACACATGTTTATTAGGATATAGTTCCTATACTTCTAAACATTTCTACCATAAGACTATGGTCATGATGTGCTTGGCACACTTCCCATACTTTTGGGAACACAATTCTTGCACTATTGTCTGGTTCTTATTGTTCTCCTCCTAAATGATGTTCTATTCCATCACATAATGATTCTCAAATGAATCATATATGATTAACAACTCTACCATGTAAGTAGACATATATTATTCCTATCACTCTTCCTTATTTTCCATGATTGACTCATCATGGTCTATACTACCTTAAATAACTTATATTTTTCACTTACTATTAGTTGTTTCACATGTCTAGATAATTTTACTTACTTATTACTTATCTAGGTCTACATCTTTTATTAGGATATCTTAATTATCTTCATCACTTGATATTACTCCTATTACAGGTCTAGATAATTTTATTTAATCATAAATGTGTTGGTACACATCTTCCAATAGGATATCTTCCTTATGGTTGTATCCTCTCTTTGGACTACCATGTATTGTATACCAACTGTGATCTACTCATCTATTGTTTTAAGGACTTGACGGTATGCTACATGTTTGGGATTAACTAACTAATTTCCCTTAGGAAATATAGGTTAGAAGGTGTGACTCAAGTGTGTCAGGATTATTCTCAAGTAAATATCCATCTCAAGTCATAAGAAGTATTTGGGTTAACTAAGACAACTTCCTATAGACACTACCAATCCTATAGGTCTCCTTTAAAGGGTTTTAATCCTAGGGTCAAAGCATTTGCTCTGATACCAACTGTGGTGACCCGGCATACCACTGCATGGTGTAGTATGCAAGTCTGATACAACACCAATGAAACACCGTTCCACTAGTATTATATCGCTCAGAGTGGTACAACAGAAACATATGCGGGTCCAAGGCATGTCTATAGAATTACAACATTGACTCTGTTACATAAGATCATCATAGCCTCCTACTTTACAATGAGGTAAAACTGCAGATAACTCCAGAAGAACGACTCGTAGTCTAAACCTATCACGAACTCTATTTGTAGAGTAATTAACTAGCTATAGAGGCTAAGAATAGATTCTAGCTAAATAGGAGCTAGGTTTAGGAAGCTAGTTCCCTTCTATGGCTAAACTAGGTTTTCTTCATGTTGGATGTGGTATGTGACTCCTCTGACAGGGTCTTGTCTCTTGAAGTAGTTGTTGACTCCTCGGCCTTCGAGTTGCACTGTGGATCCTCCTTCGATGCCTCCATATCTAAGCAGGGGATTTAAGAGTGGGATGAGTACGAGCGTACTCAACAAGTTCATTATAGGAAAGAGGTGTTTAATGCTTTAGCTACAGCATTAGACCAGAAAGTCTAATACCAATGCAAGTTTGCATAACCATTTCTTCAAAAGGTTGCTTTTATTCAGAAGAACTATGTCCGTCAGCCTTCACCGGTTTACTAGAACTTCATGGAGCTCCTTTCCGGCCGCTGTCAGATTCCATATCCCGGAACAGGGAGTGACAGGTCACGGTTCTTTACACTCTGTAGAGGTGTGTTGCTTTACCCATAAGAGATCTTATCCTTGGTGCCAACCAGGTGTACATTCCTGTCCACACTTCCTATGGTGTGAGGCCCGGTATAAGGTCTAGCCAATCATGTTCCTCCGCTACCTCGAACACCCACCCGTTGTTGCATGCCCCGACCCTGGGTCCACGCCGGTCCCATTATTCCTGTAGATTTCAAGGTGGACCCCGACCACGACGACAGTGCTGGGCTCTACCATACACTCCTACGCCGGTAGCTGCAACCCATCATAGACCGCAATACCGTGGGGACTTAAGGCTTCCCCAGCCTACCGCTTGTTCTTCGAACGACAAGTGTCTACGGACTGTGCCGTGGGGACTTAAGGCTTCCCCAGCCTACCGCTTGCTGCCGATAGATACAAGTGTCTACGGTAAAGTGCATCCGTTGATGAACGAGAGGTGGAAACACTTTTGACTACTCCGTCCCACTCCGGATCTTATGGTTAACACGGGTATTACGGCACAAGAATCACTGGCGACATTTGTTGTTTAATCCTAGATGGATATAAACCCTTGCAATGGAACCTCCACCATATCAACACAATCCATGGTTCCATTGCCCACCACATAGTCATATTCATAGTTATGAAAGTAGTGGTTTTGGTTTTTATGCAATAGTGATAATCATAGTACTTTGCAAGTAATTTGATAGAAATACTCAAATGACATGAGCAAGTGATGAACTTGCCTTTCTTGACTGCAAGATTATGCAGACAAGGTCTTCGATACGCAGTAACTCCAAATTCTGAAATAGCATCATCGTCCGGTAAGGACGATGTTTAAAAGATTGGCAAGGATTCAATAATGCATAAGAATGAGATGCAATCGCTCTAAGCGTGTCCTAACCCCCGATGATTTAGGATTAGTGAGTTGTAATGATTGGTTCAGGGTGTGTAGCACTTTTAGAGTGATTCACAAACAAGGTTCTTATTAAGATTTGGTTGCTTGTTATCATAAACAGGTGTTGTAATAAATCATAATAACACTAATAGCACATAACAATAACATTTGGTATAATCTAAACATGTAATGAATAGTGGTTGGTTTTAGCACTATATGGCATGGTTAACGATTAACTATCATATACTTCAAAAGAATAACTTTTGAAGAACATGTTCTTTGATAAAGAACAAGTATGATAATTAGGTTGGATTTTTATGGTTGACTATGGTTTCAGGTAGTTGCTGGAGTAAATATTAGATGGATCACAACCTAATTGGATTCATCAATAGCTAGAACTTGTAGGGTTGAGTTAAGCCTAAGCATCTTGAGCAATCTATTATAAATAGTTGCTATCAAGGTTGGTATACCTTGCTGGGGATAGCTAGTTAGGGTTTATAGGTCCTGTTAGGTAGGGTTGAGGATATTCTCTATTTTCTTCAAAAGAATAACTTTTAAAGAATATACTTCTTAAATACTAAGAAGTATAATAATTAGGTTGAGGTTGTTTAGGTTTGCTATTTAATTCCCTAGGTAAAGATTGGTTGGTTCCTAAATAGGATGTTTGATAATTATCTATCACTAGTAGGGTTTAGTGGGTATGGTGTGTGGTGCACAATAACGGGCATGGTTGCTATTAGGGATCATCACCATGGTGTGATGCTAATTAATTAGGAATGGTTAAGGTTGATAAGTTGGATGATAGGAACTAGGGTTTAGATGTGGTTGATCCAATTGGATCAACTAAGTTGGATAGGTATGCGTATATGGACTACTATATGATTGATGATGGGGCTCCTACAATTTTTATGTGGCATGGCATGTGTTTAATTCCTGTTATGATACTATGGATGAAAAATAGAATACCATGATTACATGTGAGGATATAGGGTTTAGGTTTTAGAAGTAATTTAGGTTTCACATGTACTAATGGAACTAGGGTTCCTAATTAATTTAGGGTTTTAGGAGTCACATGAAATGATGAGTTCCTGGTCCTATTACTTATGAAATTAGGGTTTTCTAAATACCCTAAAGTTCTTGAATTAATAACTTCACTTTAAGGTTGAAGTTATTAATAACTTTGAAATAAAATTAATATTGGATTTGGCATTTTTCTATTTTTAGAGATTTTAATATTTAGGTTAATTATTAATCAGGGTTTAATTCCTATTAATATAGATTTAATAAGTTCCAAATAAAGAAAATTAGTTTTAATGTTTTCTTTATTTACTTTACTGGTTTTCATTTATTTTATAATCTTTTCCTAATTATTGAATTTTTAATTCAATTAAGAATTAAAATTAAAGGCTTAAATAACCATTATTGAATAATTGAATTTTTATTAAAAATAAAAATTTCATTTTATATTTTTATTGGATAGAGTTTAGTTTTCTAAGAATTTTGATATATTATTTTCATTTTTCTGAGTTAATATGGATTTTATATAAATTTGCAAAGTTGCAGTAATTTTTGAATTGAAATTTAAAAGGAAATAACTAAACTCACCCGGCTATTGTACCCACAGAGGCACCGACCAAAGGGGCCGCAGGTCCACGTGGACTGCCACGTGAGCGTGGACTGGTCAAAATTGAGACCATGTCCAGGAGCTCATAGTGGCCGGCTGGAATCGGCGATCGCCGCCGATTTTGGGCTTGCGTGGTGAGCTTTCCACCCCAATCGACTCAAAGCATGCCAGGGCATAGCTATCGGTGCGCCGCTCGCTAACGACCACCGGAGCAAGCTCGACGGCAAGGTGCGACGGCGGCGGACACAGGTGACTGGTGCGGCGATTCTACGAGGCGTTACTGAGCAAAGCGAGCATGCGGTGCGGTAGAGATGCTCACCAGGAGCAGGACGAGCTAGGCGGCGAGGTTAACGGAGCTCTGTATCGCCGGAATTTTTCGGTGCCGGCGTTGAGGGAGACGAGCTCGTCGACGGTGATTCCGAGCACAGCGGTCCGATTCCTCTTGCAGGAATAGCAAGGCGACCACGGCGGTGCTGATGGTGGTCGCGTCGAGGCCTGAGGAGGCTCCGAACAGTGACGATGAAGGTGACCGGGGCGGGCTAGGGTTTCCTTCCGAGAAGAAATTGAGCAAGAGAGGAAGAAATCGAGGCTAGGGTTCGTCGTTTTGGGTTTTATACAGCTCGGGAGTGTGCCTCGTCACGCACTCAGACGAGGAGATGCTGCCAGCGACGAGGGGAAGGGAAGCACGTCGTCGTGCTGTCCTCCTCGAGCGCCAGAGAGGATGAGGATGACCCTCTCCTCTGTTTTTTAAACGAAGGGGTATGTTGGGCTGGTCTGGGTCGTGTTGGGCTGGGATTTGCTGGGCTGCTGGTGGGCTCGGCCGAACAGGTAGGGTCTGGTAAGGTTTTTCTCTCCCCTTTTCTGTTTTTCTTTTTCTTTCTTGTTTTACAATTTCATTTATTGAATTCTGTTTTGAATCTAATTTGTTTTCAAAATTTTCTTGCAGGTTTCTTATTATGTCAATTCGATTAAGAGGTAGTGTGATGTATCACACCACACTCCAATATGAAGCAAGTATTTTATATTTGTTTATATGTCATGCTTGTTGGCTTATTAAAAATAAATAGGCATGAGCTTATATTCTTATTTTTAATTTTTCTTTGTCCTTGTGAATTCAATTATTTGGATTATTATTGTTGATACTTTCAACTCAAAGTATTTTAAAGGTTGTGTTGAGACTTGGTTTCAATTCAGGGAATTGGTCACTTGCACATGATTTTATGTGAGCACCAAGGTATTAGGGTTTCATAGTATCTATGATACTCCACTTGTTAAGGTTAATACTTATCCTTATCTTTGAAAGTATTTATGTAGGTATTGTTTCAATCATGGTTGATCTTGGTTACCAAGATAAATAGTTGATCACTTCACATATGGTCTCAATTAAGTGGTTGATCTCCACCATGGTTCTAATCAAATGGTTTAGCACTAGATTATTCTTGAGTTCCATAATGAAGCATGAGCTTTAATTAGTGAACAATTATAGGGTTCTCATCATATTCACCTAATGGCAATTGGTTTGAATCTCAATTAGGGCTTGGTTTTATATTAGGATCACCATAGTGATACATAAGCTAGGGTTGAGATATACTCCTAATTTGTAGACTTGGGATATCATCATATTGCATTTGCTAGGGTTTAATCTCCCCTAACCAAAATAATATGGTTACTTGCTTAATTGTTTATGTTCTCTTTTAATTACTAAGGACTTGAGAATTGGTTTTATCTGATTCCAATGGACTTCTACTATTATCCTAAGCCATTATTTATACAGGGTTTGTTGCTATTCAGTTGTTTCTCTACTTAATATATTGGAAATGGTTTTAGGTTTGCTAGTGGTTCCCTTATTATTTTATGGACGGGTTGATATCTTCTTATAATATTAGGGTTTATCTTATCCTCACATTTCTCTAAAGTATGATCAGGTATTAGACATGATCATCTTGTTCTTTAATATTTCCTACCTCAAGTTCTTAGGGTTTATGATTATTACACAATTTATAATGATCAATGATTGGCTTCCTAAGGTATCTCTCATGAAATTAGGTTTCTCACTCTCAAGATCAAGTCTTGTCATGATTAGCTATGGTATAGTACTTCTCTTATAATTCCTTAGGTGGACATGGTCATGGTTGTTTCATTGGATTGATATCCCAGGAAATGCCTGAGATATATATTCACTTAGAGTTCTCTCAAGGGATGATGATTTAACCACTTGAATATATAATAGGTCTCTCCCTAAAATCCAAGTGTTTCCTCAACTAACTTGAGTGTAACACCATATCTTGTGCTCTCTTATATAGGAATGGATTATCCTAGGGTTTATGGTGTACCCACAATACTCTAGTTCAATGGTTGTCCTTTATTCTTAAATAGATAATGCTATGTTCTGTATGATTGGTCTCTCTCATTTTGGAAAGGACTTTAATACTAACTTAAGGTTAGGCTCCATATGGATTGATGTGATCATCAATATCTATGTTTAACATAAATGGTTTCTCTCTCTAGGAAAGTCTTGAATAATATCCTAGGGTTACTCTTAAAGATGATGATTTGAATACTTGGATGTATATCCAAGGTTTAGCTCAAGGTTTGTTATTGCTTCTCTAATAATTGTTATAGAACTCTCACCTCTCTAGGTTTGATGTACAATAATATGGAATAGAGAAGGATATATATTTCTAGAGTGGATTTCCTTGTTATGTTTCCAAGAATGAAATAATATGAATACCATGAGGTTCATGGTAGGATCATGGATTTGTTTAAGACATGGAGAAGATAAGTGAAGAATGGTTTCTCCATTTTATTGTTACTTGGTTTGTACTTAAATAGATGTTCTTATGTTATGGCAAGAAATACCATGTTATGATCTTTAATAAGATCAAGCAATTGATCATTGAGTAAAGTGTTGTTGTGTTGATTATTAGTTCCATTTGATCTAACCCCTTAGATCAAATCATCTCTACCCAAAACAATGTTTTAACAAAGTCACATTGAGGTTTATAGCACTTGACTTGATGAGCTACTTCAATTCCACCAAGGTCAAGTGAAACTTCGCCATCGTGGATCGTTTTACTTTAAAGCGCGAAAATTCCTGATTTTCTATGCATGAATGCAATGCACACATCTGCTTTCCTCTATTTTTGTAACCCCAATACCTAGGATATTACACACATGCTCACGCATGCATATGACTGAACAAAAGTCAATTAAGCCTCGATGATTTATATTGCTTCGTAGTTCTTGTATCACTTTTATGCCTCTCGTTAATTTATTTTGCCGCAAGCATGATTATGACAAGCATCGCTCTCTTGATTTGTCGCTCCCTAGTCTTTTGCTAGCCTTCACTTGTACTGAGCGGGAACGCTGCTCGTGCTTCCAAACACCTGAAAACCAAGTTGTTCCAAAGTGTCCACCATAAATACCTATGCATGGCATTTCAAACCATTCCAAGTAAATTCTCATGCGCTACCTTTAAAACCTTCAAAATGCTTCTCAATTTGTGTTAATGTTTCATAGCTCATGAGGAAGTATGTGGTGTTTAACTTTCAACCTTGTCATTTACTTTTGACGGACTTTCATTATGGACTAGTGGCACATCCGCTTATCCAATAATTTTGCAAACAGAGCTGGCAATGGGATTCCTACCCGAATTAATTAATCTAAATAGACACTCCTCCATGGTATGTGATTGTTGGACGGCACCCGAAGGATTCGGTTAGCCATGGCTTGTGTAAGCAAAGGTTGGGGGGAGTGTCATCATAATAAAACTAAAATAAAAAGGCACTCCTTCATGGTATGAGATTGTTGGCAGCACCCGAGGATTCGGTTAGCCATGGTTTGTGAAAGAAAGGTTGGAAGGAGTGCCGCATAAACATAAAAATAATTCATGGGAGCCGCTCTTGGAAGTCCGGTTGGCGAGGTAGTTGGTGTACCCATTACCATTCGTTGACAACAACAAACACCTCTCAAAATAATTTTACTCCTGTTTTAAAGATGAAAAGCTCTAGCGCATGTTAATCCCTGCTTCCCTCTGCAAAGGGTCAATCTTTTACTTTTTGTGTTGTGTCTCCATTCTTTCTTTGAGCACTATCTTGAGAGCACAACTGTCATTCTTAGTATAATATGCTTGTCTCAAAATATGATTGATTGTGGTATAACTTTGATGCTTTTATCTTTGACAATCACTACTTCTAGTCTTTCTATGAACTTCAGAGGTGCCTGGGCATTTATGTTTTGCCGATCAAATACGGGCAAGCGAGATACCACTTTATCATACTCTCTTATGAACATTGCAATACTGCTTATATACATGATTCATGATGCTTATTATTAATTGTTGGTACCTCTCCATGATTGACATAGCTGTTAGATGATCTTATTTGTATGCATCTCATTATGAACTGCTTAAGTATTAGCCATAGCATGAGAATATATACATCATATGAGCAAATGTGTTCGTGAAAGTTCTTTTATCGCTTCGCTTGTTAATCGAATTGCTTGAGGACAAGCAATAAGCTAAGCTTGGGGGGAGTTGATACGTCAAAAATGTATCTACTTCCCGAAACACTTTGCTATTGTTTTGCCTCTAATTTGTGTATTTTGGATGCAACTAACACGGACTAACGCTGTTTTCAGCAGAATTGCTCTGGTGTCTCGTTTTTGTGCAGAAATCCAACTTTCAGGAAAATCCTCGGAATTTATGCAGAAGGCCCTATTTTCCCAGAATATTGGCGGAGCCAGAAGGACAAGTCAGGTGGAGGCCCGAGGGCCCCACACCATAGGGCGGCGCGGCCCGGGGGCCCGCGGCCCCGTGGTGTGGCCCCCTCGGCCGGCCTCCGACGCCCTCCTTCGGACTATATATTGCCTTCCACCTAAAAACGCACGGGGAGAAGTCGAAGTCACCAGAAAGCCTCCAGAACGCCGCCACATCGCGAAACTCCGTCTCGGGAGCCAGAAGTCTCCGTTCTGTCACTCCGCCGGGACGGGGAATTGGAGGAGATCATCGCCATCATCACCACCGACGCCTCTCCATCAACCAGCCATGCTTCCCCCATCCATGTGTGAGTAATTCCCCCGCTGTAGGCTGAAGGGTATGGTAGGGATTGGATGAGATTGGTCATGTAATAACATAAGATTGTTAGGGCATAGTGCCTAGTGTCCGTAATTGGTACTTTGATGATATTGTTGCAACTTGTTATGCTTAATGCTTGTCACTAGGGCCCGAGTGCCATGATCTCAGATCTGAACATGTTATTGTTTCATCATGATATTCATTGTTTATGGTCTTACCTGCAAGTTGTATACACATGTCGCTGTCCGGAACCAATGGCCCCGAAGTGACAGAAATCGGGACAACCGGAGGGGATGGTAGTGACGTGAGGATCACATGTGTTCACGGAGTGTTAATGCTTTGCTCCGGTGCTCTATTAAAAGGAGTACCATAATATCCAGTAGATTCCCTTGAGGCCTGGCTGCCACTGGCTGGTAGGACAAAAGATGTTGTGCAAGTTTCTCATTGCGAGCACGTACGACTATAATTGGAACACATGCCTATTGATTGCTTTGTACTTGGACACCGTTTTATTATTATCTGCAAATGCCCTGCTATGATTGTTACATGAGTTTCTCTCATCCATGCAACGCCCGTCATCCGTCCCCGTGCCTACGTATTTTAATCCCGCCGTTTACTAAAATCACTACCGCTGTCTCTCGTTACTCACATCGTTATTTCACTATCACATCGTTATAAAACTGTTACTACTGATAAACTCTTGCGAGCAAGTCTGTTTCCAGGTGCAGCTGAATTGATAACTCCGCTGTTAAGGCTCCAAGTATTCTTTGTCTCCCCTTGTGTCGAATCAATAAATTGGGATTTACTTCCCGCGAAGACTGCTGCGATCCCCTATACTTGTGGGTCATCAGCTACCCAGCCCGGCAGCCTGATGTTCTTCTTTTCCCTGAGAATGATTTCTCCCAGCACCTCTCTGAGTGTAAGCCCCCCATCACCTCCAGGGATTTCGAGCTCCAATGTCTCCCACGATGGGACAACTGAATCTACCCCGACACGAGCATAGCCAGCTGGAATCGGATTCCCATGCCATGTTGCCGGCTCACCTTCAGGTCCAAATGCCGGTAAGACATAGCCGACCGCCACCTTAACAGACACCTTCCTGAACACCTCATGGAGATCACAAGGTGTTTGCTCCTTGATTCCATCCAAGGGGTCGCTAGGACCGGCATCTATCATCATCCGTGTAGGAGGGGCCTCCGAGTCGGCCACGCTGCTGTCTCGTCGCTGAGATATGCCAGCGGTATTATCTGGCGGGCGCTGTCCTTTTAGTTCATTTATCTCCCGCTGCTGCTGCTGAAGCTCCCGCTGCTGCTGGTCAAGTCGGCGTTGGAACTCGGCCATCCGGTCATTCTGCACCTCCAGCTGGCGTTGTTTAGCTCTCGCTCGGCTTCTATAAGTCTCCGCGTCGGCCGGAAACCCAAGCGACCATGGAACACTAGGGCCGAAGCCTCTTGTTCGTCCTCCCTTCTCAGGATTACCGAGGACAAGCGTCAGCAATTCTTTCTCTCTATCGGGAGCAAACTTTAGTTTTCCCGCCTTTATATCTGTCGTCACTTCAATCCATTTTTTCCTGGGTACCCTAACCCTGCTGTCACTTTCAACAATGTTCCCTGTCTTCATGTCATACTCACAACCATGCGCGAGGAACCAATTTCGAGCCCTAATGTCCCATCCTTCTCGCGTGGTTTCTGGAGTGATCCCATTCAGCTCCATCTCAGCCTCTTGTGCATCCCACTTAGGCATGGCTACTCCGTAGCCCCCTCGCCCCGTATGATGGTGATATTTCTTTTCGCTTGCATTCTTCTTGTTTTTCTTGGACAGGTTCACAGCCTCCTCTGATTCTTTGTACTCCACAAATTCTTCCCAATGATGCTCCTGCTTCGCTAGATAGTTCTCGAATAATGGAGGCTTCTTGTCTTTCTTATAATTTTTCCATAACCGGTTCTTATACGCCCGGAAAAGTTCCCCCATCTTCTTAAGAGCCCATTTCTTCACTAGCGCCTCTCGCTTAGCATTCTCGTACTCCGATCCCAAATCTGGCAAAGTGAAATGTGCCATGAGGTCGCTGAAAAGTGTGTCTTTGTACCTATCGGCAACCTGATTTTCGGACACATTCTTGGTCTTGTTCCATTCTCTGATAGTGATCGGGAGACGATCTCTAACCACAACTCCGCACTGATTTTTAAATGTCACTCCGACATTCGCGGGTACCACCGGTTGGCCTTCCGGTGATATAGCTTCAATTGTGAAGTGGTCTTTTTTGCCCAACTTCTTTGCCGGGCCTCGTTTCTCTATCTTATCTTCGGAGGCCTAAGAGAATACATATAGAATTGCATTAATGCCTCTATACTAATGCCTCTATACATATGTACATATAGAATTCCATTAATACCTCGTCATGACCGGAGCCGTCGGCTTCTCCGTCACCGGAGCCGTCGGCTTCTCCATCACCGGAGCCGTCGGCTTCTCCATGACCGGAGCCGCGGGCTTCTCCATCACCGGAGTCGCGGGCTTCTCAGTCGGCTTCTGTACCATCGCAGATTATGTCCGCGAACATGTCTTCCTGTTCCAAGTCCCGTTCGAATGGATCCATTGTTTCTGCAAAAGAATTAAATCGATAAGTACATATTCTAACCCTAACCCTAATCAAACACAAACCAAACCCTAACCCTAATCAAACACAAACCAAACCCTAACCCTAATCAAACACAAACCAAACCCTAACCCTAATCAAACACAAACCAAACCCTAACCCTAATCGGCGACACGTGTTTGCGAGAGGGAGAGGGTGTCGGCGACGCGTGTTTGCGAGAGGGAGAGGGTGTCGGCGACGCTTGTTTGCGAGAGGGAGAGGGTGTCGGCGACGCGTGTTTGCGAGAGGCTCGGATGTTCGCGAGAGTTAGAGGAGAGGGAGAGAGAGGGGAGTTGCGGCGTCGAGTGATCGCGAGAGGGAGAGGGAGCATGGGACGAGGGCGATTGCGCGAGAGGGAGAGGAGAGGGCCGGTGTCGGCGTCGGGGGTGTTTGCGAGAGGTAGAGGAGAGGGAGAGAGAGGGGAGTTGCGGCGTCGAGTGATCGCGAGAGGGAGTGAGAGCACGGGACGAGGGCGATTGCGCGAGAGGGAGAGGAGAGGGCCGGTGTCGGCGTCAGGGGTGTTCGCGAGAGGGAGTTGTCCGCTAGGGCTATGTACTAATTAATTTTAAACTAACTATAACTAAATACACTAAATAACTAAGTAAATACATATACTAAAAAACTAAACTAAATACATATACTAACTAACTAACTATAAACTAACTACTAAATACATGAACTAAAAAACTGTATTAAATACATTAACTTAAAAACTAACTAACTAATTAACTATTAAACTAACTACTAATTACATAAAACAAATGAAATAAAAACTAAAAAATTAAAACTATAACTATACTAACTAAACCTAAAACTATAATAACTAAACCTAAAAACTATACTAACCTAAAACAATTACAGAAACTATACTAACTATACTAATTAAACTATACTAACCATACTAATTACTAAACTATACTAATTAACTATACAAAAAAACTAAAAAAAAAACCGAGCTTGATCAGCTCGGCAGAGATGCAGCGGTGCCGGCGCGCTACCTGACCGAGGCGGCGGCCCGAGGCGCGGCGGCGCGTATAGGCGGCGGCGGCCCGAGGCGGATGGCGCCGGGAGTCGAGGCAGAGGAGGCGCGCGGCGGTGAAGCCCGAGGCAGAGAGCGCACAGGCGTCGGCGGCGGTGGAGGAGCGCGCGAACGACTGAGGGCGTCGGCGGCGGCGGCGGCGCAATCCGGCAGCCTGGCGGCGCGCAATCTAGGGTTTGGCCTCCTGGTCGTCGCGGGTTCTGGCTTGGCCCGCGACGCGCAGTGGCCTTTTGTCGCGGGTGGTGGCTCAACCCGGGACAAAAGGGGGGTCTTTTGTCGCGGGTTGAGCCACCGCCCGCGACAAAAGGCCCTTTTGGCCGATCCGTGGCACTGCGCATCCAACGGCTCCGGCCGTTTGAATCCAACGGCCTGGAGCCGTTGGACACGGATCAGCTCTGTTTTTTTTCTTTTTTCTTTTTTTCTTTTTTCTTTTTTCTTATTTCAATAACTTTTAAATGGTAAATCAAATAGAAAAATGTTATATATGAAAATTTGTCAGAAAAATACAATGAACATGAATATGACATCCATATAACTATTGGCATCTCACAATGAACATAGTCGTGTATGTTTCACCCCTAATGATATGCGGAGTGACACCGAGTAAGGTTTCACCTCGCCACGTGTCGCCGCCGCTTCCACGTACCTCGCCCCGTCGCTGCCGTCGTGCGACGTTTGTAGCCGTGGCTTACACATGCCTCGCCCCGTGTCGCCGCCTCTTCCACGCGCCTCGCCCCGTCACTGCCGGCGTGCGACGTGTGTAGCCGTGGCTTACACGTGCCTCGCCACGTGTCGCCGCCTCTTCCACGCGCCTCGCCCCGTCGCTGCCGGCGTGCGATGTGTGTAGCCGTGTCTTACACGTGCCTCGCCACGTGTCGCCGCCGCTTCCACGTGCCTCGCCCCGTCGCTGCCCGCGTGCGATGTGTGTAGCCGTATCTTACACGTGCCTCGCCCCGTCGCTGCCCGCGTGCGACGTGTGTAGCCGTAGCTTACACGTGCCTCGCCACGTGTCGCCGCCGCTTCCACGTGCCTCGCCCCGTCGCTACCCGCGTGCGCTATATAGAGCGACGAGTGCGGGCGCAACCACACGTCTCCACCGCCTCTGCTCATTCATCTCTGGGATGCCTCCACGTCGTCGAGGGGCGTCCGGTTTCCGTGGCGTTCGAGTGCGTCCGAGCGGTAGGTTCTACGCCGAGATACGCGCCGGTGGCTTCCGCCTCACCCTCGGCACGTACAACATGCCGGAGCTGGCGGCGCGCGCTTACGACGCGGCGGCGTGGCATTTTCGGCGGCCACGGTGCGACATGAACTTCCCGGATGTTGAATCGCTAGAGGAGGCAGAGTTCCTCGCGCCACCGCCGTGCCTCGTCGATGACGAGGACTATCGATGGCACCGCCAGGTGCAGCGCAGGATCGCCATCGCCGAGCACGACGAGCAGTTGATGCGCCAGTGGAGGGCGCAGTTCCCCAACAACGTCGACAACACCGACGCGTTCTTCGCTATCCTTAGGGCACAACGCAGGTCCAACAGGCGCCACCGTCGGGCCGTCGCCACCTTCGAGCTCGAGAACCCGAATACAACTTGGACCGAAAACGACCCTCGGTGGGATGACATTTGGACGGAGACAACCTCCGACGATGACTGAGACTAGACTAGTAATTTATCTATTTTATTGTAATTTCAATAAAGTCGTTGTCGGTTCTATTAGTTTAAATTTAGTTTATAAAGTCGTTGACGGTTGTTTTTGTTCAATAAAGTGGTTGACACGAAATTTATTACGACTGAACTGAAATTAAAGTACAGAGCTCAACTGAAAATTAAGATACATGGCCAGATTCGAATGTTGGAGCCATTCAATCATAGTCGTGCCTAGCCCTATAATAGTCGCCACTTTAGTCATCATAGTCGCTGACGTCATCGTCGCTAGCATCGGGGTCGCGGTTGTCCAACCTCGGCGGGTGAGCACGCGTGGGCTGGGATTGAGGGTAGCGCAGGCGGGGGCCACGATAGGCCATGACGCTCTGGAGAGTCCGGCCGCGCCACCACATCCGACGGCCGGCCTCGTTGAAGTTCGGAGGAGGCGGGCCGTCCTCCTCGTACCTGGCAACCACCCTCTCACGCCGATTGATGAAGAAGCTGTCCCAAGTCGGGCTGTAGTCGGGATGCCACTGGGGATTCCTCCGCTGCTCAGGAGTGAGCTCGAAATAGTAGTGGTTCGTGATGGCCATCTCGCGTGGCACACCAAGAGGGATAGGAGGGACTGGTACGCCTCCGACGCTCAGCAACCAGCCGGTCGGGACGCGGTAGCCGGGCGGGCAGGGGTAGTTCGAGGCGCAGAGTGCCTCCGCCTCCCGGGGTGTTAGACATACGATGGAAGCCATGGGAGAGAGTGATGAGGTTTGCAGATATGAGTCCAAGCCTACATATATATAGTGGAAAAATGGCGGGAATGCGGGAAGAAAATAGGCGGGAATTAACGAAGTGGCGCGCGAAACTTTCATCCCGGGTGGAGGCTCAAACCAGGACAAAAGACTGGGGGAGGCTTATCTAGGAGGGCCTTTTGTCACGGTTGGTGGCTGCAACCGCGACTAAAGCTATCGGCATGATAAGGATGTGTCGGTAACCTTTTGTCATGGTTGGTGGCTGCAACCGCGACTAAAGCTGTCGGCAGGATAACGACGCGTGCGTGGACGCACTGCTCGATGAGATAAAGCATGTAGCGCACGACGCCCTGTCGAAGGAATAAGACAAAGTAGAAGCGGTGCCGTGCCTATAAAAGGAGCATCGATACGCCTTGCCAAGAAAATCAACAAGCCAAGCACAGTTTCATTCCCATGGATGAAGGAAAGGGTTCTCATTATTACATAAATGTAGAGATTGTCTTGGGAACTATATATGAAGAATACATTATTACATCGCCATCTAGTGTTGTGATCTTCTACGCCGTAGCCATGGAGAATCTTCATCATTTAGCAAGATGCTTGGGTCAATTTTCACCGTGAAGGGCGGAATTTCTTTAAACTTATTATAATCTTCTGACATGTCTGTCTTGTCATCGACTCCCACGATGTTTCTTTGCCCCGAAAGAACTATGTGGCGCTTTGGCTCCTCGGTTGATGTATTCTTTTGTTGATTTCTTTTTCTTGATTTGCTAGACATGTCCTTCACGTAGAAAACATGAGCCACCTCGCTTGCTAGGACAAAAGGCTCGTCCAGGTACGCAAGATTGTTGGGATCCACTGTTATCATACCGTACTTATCGTCAATATGTATAGCGCTGAGCTTCACCCATTTGCACCGAAACAAAGGGACCTTAAAAGTGGGACCATAGTCAAGTTCCCATATCTCCTCTATGTATCCATAATATGTGGTGGTCTGCCCATTCTCGTCTTTTGCATCGGCGTACACCGCTGTTTTGGTTGGTGCTCTTTTTATCTTGGTCGATCGTGTAAAATGTATTCCCATTTATCTCGTACCCTTGGAATGTACATATGTTTGAAGATGGTAACCTGGCCAACAAGTACAGCTGCTCCACAACATATGGGTCATTAATGAGATGTCTTTGCAACCAACTGCCGAAGGTATTCATGTGTTGACGTGTAATCAAGGACTCGGGCTGGCCCGGGTTTATTTCTCGTAAAACATTCTTATGTTTCTCGATGTACGGAGCCACCAAGCTGGAATTGTATAGAACCGTGTAGTGTGCTTGATTGAAAGAAATCTTGTCCCTGCACACCGTTGCTTTCCTTCCTAGTGTGCCTTTTCCAGTCAGCCTCCCCTCATACCGAGATTCAGGAACACCAATCGGCTTAAGGTCAGGAAGAAAGTCAACACAAAACTCAATGACCTCCTCAGTTCCGTAGCCCTTTGAGATACTTCCTTCCGGCCTAGCTCGGTTATGAACATATTTCTTTAAGACTCCCATGAACCTCTCGAAGGGGAACATATTGTGTAGAAATACAGGACCGAGAATTCTAATCTCTTCAACTAGGTGAACGAGGAGGTGCGTCATAATATTGAAGAAGGATGGTGGGAACAACAACTCGAAGCTGACAAGACATTCGACCACATCTTCCTGTAATCCTGACAAAGTTTCTGGATCCATTACCTTCTGAGAAATTACGTTGAGGAATGCACATATCTTCACAATGGCTAGTCGAACATTTTCTGGTAGAAGTCCCCTCAATGCAACCGGAAGCAATTGTGTCATAAGCACGTGACAGTCATGGGACTTCAGGTTCTGGAATTTTTTCTCCATCATATTTACTATCCCCTTTATATTCGATGAGAAACCAGACGGAACCTTGATACTGAATAGGGCTTCAAAAAAGATCTCCTTCTCTTGTTTGGTAAGAGCGTAGCTGGCAGGCCCTACAAACTGCCCTGGATGATTGCCGTTTCGTCCTTTATGAAGTTCTGGTCCTCCCGTGCTTCGGTGTATCTTTTGTCTTTCCATACACGCCCGTAAAACCTAGAATATTCACACAAAGATTCTTGGTCAGGTGCATCACGTCGATTGCGAGCGGTCTTCCAGGACTTTCCAATATTCTAGCTCCCAAAAAATAGATTTCTTCTTCCACATGGGCGCGTGTCCGTCATCGTCTTTCGGAACAGGTCGACTGCCTGGACCCTTTCCAAAGATAACATTTAAATTCTTGACCATGTCAAATATATCAGCACCACTACGGGGGACAGGCTTCGGACGGCGGTCTGCCTCGCCATCGAAATGCTTGCCTTTTTTCCTTAAGGGATGCTTGCGCGGAAGGAAACGACGATTGAACGGGTACACAACTTTTCTGGTTTTTCCCAAATATTTACTTTCAGTCTCATCTAAACAGTGTGTGCATGCATTGTATCCTTTGTTCGTCTGTCCTGAAATGTTACTGAGAGCAGGCCAATCATGGATGGTTACGAATAGCAACGCTCGTAGGTCAAATTCTTGCTCCGTGTGCTCATCCCACACACGTACACCTGGTTTGGCCCACAACTCCAAAAGTTCATCGACTAATGGCCTTAGGTACACATCAATGTCGTTGCCCGGTTGCTTTGGGCCTTGGATAAGCACTGGCATCATAATGAACTTCCGCTTCATGCACAACCAAGGAGGAAGGTTGTAGATACATAGAGTCACGGGCCAGTCTGTGTGTCGCAGCTCTGCTCCCCAAAAGGATTCATGCCATCTCGTACTTAGACCAAAGTATAAGTTCCTTGCCTCACCCGCAAAATCCGGAACTCTCTCCCGATGTTTCTCCACTGCCGACCATCAGCGGGGTGCCTCAACATCGCGTCTTTCTTACGTTCTTCCATGTGCCATCGCAACAACTTGGCATGCTCTTTGTTTCTGAACAAACGTTTCAACCGTGGTATTATTGGAGCATATCACATCACCTTCGCAGGAACCCTCTTCCTGGGTGGCTCGCCCTCAACATCACCAGGGTCATCTTTTCTGATCTTATACCGCAATGCACCACATATCGGACATTTATTCAAATTCTCGTACTTCTCATCGCGGTAGAGGATACAGTCATTAATGCATGCATGTATCTTCTGCACATCTAATCCTAGAGGGCAGACAAGCTTCTTTGCTTCATATGTACTGACGGACAATTCATTATTTCTTGGAAACAGCTTCTTTAATATTATCATCAATTTCTCAAATCCCGAGTCAGTCACACCGACCTCTGCCTTCCATTTCAGCAATTCCAATATGCTACCCAGCTTTCTATGCTCATCTTCACAACCTGGGTACAACAATTTGTGGTGGTCCTCTAACATCTTGTCGAACTGCAACCTCTCCTTATCCGTGCCACAGTCTCTTCTTGCATCAGAAATGGCCCGACGAAGATCATCATCAACAGGATCATCTGATGCCTGTTCTTCACCTCCTTCTTCTTCATTGCCGTCCATTGCGGTATCATCGCATTCAGAGAACATAGATCGGTACTGCTCATCATTATCTTCTTCTTCATCATCGTCTTCCATTATAACCCCTTCTTCTCCGTGCTTGGTCCAAACATTATAGCTGGACATGAATCCAAACCGAAGCAGGTGGCTCTTAATGTCTCTTGAGCAAGAGTAATCCTTCTCGTTCTTACATTTTAGACATGGACAACACATAAAACCTTGCTTCGACTTGTTGGCCTCGGCCACAAGCAGGAAAGAATTCACGCCCTCTCTGAAAGCGGGAGCACATCGGTTACCGTACATCCATGGATGACTCATCTGCATCATAAGTACAATTATATATGTATCAGATGCAATCACCTTGCTAAAATTAGTATTGTACGGACTATGCATATATATATAGTCGAGAAAATAGTTGCTAACCTTTTAGGATCAAAAAGAGGAGAAATCTTATCAAATAAAACCAAGTGGCATCCCTCTCACAAGCATTCCATCAAACACCTCTTGTGCACATGTAGAAAAAATGAGCTAGCATACACCTCCACCTTCACCACCAAGGAAAAAATGAGGTGGGGGGTGGCTGGCTGCTTCTATATATATAGGCATGGACATTTTGTCGCGGGCCGTATTACGACCCGCGACAAAAGGGGTGGCCACGTCGCTCCGACCCCTTTTGTCGCGGGTCGTAATACGGCCCGCGACAAAAGGCCGCGACAAAAGCCTCTGCTGTATTCGGAGCGACGTGGCCACCCCATTTGTCGCGGGTGCAGGCGCGCCCGCGACAAATGGCTCCCACGGAAGCCCTATTTTCCACTAGTGTTATAGCCAACAGTTAGCTCTACTATTGAACTTGCTCTAAGCAGTCTTATGAATCTTTATTTTATTAATTAAAGAAGATGAATAAGGATATTGGTGGTTGAGGTGGAGGAGAGAAATGGAGATTGGAGGATGAAGTTGGAGAGTGATTACGAGGAACTAATTACATTAATTTACTGTATTGGTATTATAGATAAATTTGAAACTAGAAGTAGTGCACTTCATTTGAGGACAGAGAAGGTACGCATGATTATTTCTAGAATATAGGTACGGCGCCCCCATAGTTTGCTCCACCCATGCATGGTGCACATCCATCTAAAACCAAAACCCTACCTGACGCGTATTTCAAGACCACTGATGTAGAACCTACACCTCACGTCTACTATACACTAGCTAGGCCCTTACCTGCATTTCTGTAGAGAGAGGGGGGGGGGGGGGGGGGGGGGAAGTGGAAATATTCACCATGCTCTGGGTATAGGTAGCCATGCATTATCTCGAAAGACTCTGCTTCATCATACACGCAAAAGAGCTATTCTTTATACTACTAGCATAATCCCAGTGCCACTGCCGCAGAAAGTGACCACGACTTACTTTGTAGAGAGCATTTGCAGTGGTCGATGAAAGTATATCTACTTGCAAATGGCAAGTACAGTAAACAAGCATATGCCACAGGTCCATGCAAAGAACCTAGCCACGGCGCTAGCGACCCTGCCTAGGGCAGAAAGCAACCCCAAATCGGCGACGCAGGCAACGCCCCCCGGAGGTTCCCATTACTCCTCCAGGACCAACACTGGCGCCACCGTCGCCTGTCACTACGGGGACGACCGGCTACACCGACGGCCCCGCACCGTCGGCACAATACGGTTCACCGTCGGCACAGGCTCTGCCGACGGTCACCGTCGGCGTCTCCCCGTCGGCACAAAGAAAGGCCGGGGGTTCGCGCGCGCACTGCCGGCACAGCAGTTCACTGGCACGCCAGACGCTGACGGCTGGACGGTGGCCGTCGGCCGCCCATCGTCCGGCACAGCCAACCAGTCATTACGCCGGCGCCGTCAACGCCTCACTGTGCCGACGGTGTAACCGTCAAGACAGTTTTCCTTTTTTTTTTCCGTAATCAAGCGGCAAACGGTGCCTTTTCGAACTGGAAACGCTGCTGAATGCTGTGCCGACGGTGTCACCGTCGGCACAGACCCTGCCATTTGGCACAGCTACGGGGACACCGTCGGCACAGCCGGCCCAGTTTTTTTCTGATTTTTGCCAATTTGGCCTCATTTGCTCAGAAAATCGCACAAAATGCACATATTATAAGATTGAATATCCAGTAACATATATAGCACCATATAGCACAAAGATATCACCGTATAGCACCAAATCTCACAAATATAGCATCAAATCTCACAAATAGCACAAATATAGCATACAAGACCATGGTACATACACCGGATCCACTACAAAGATGGAGCGTGTCATCATGTGCTAGTACAATGTAGAAACTATGGTGGTGCACCACCCGAGTGACGATCTAGCTACAGACGATCTAGCTCCGAGTGGGTGAAGTGAGGCCGCTGTATTTCGACGGTGCTCGGGGAGGTAGAACCACGACGAGAGCCACCGGAACCAGAAAACTGCCGAGGTTCGGCAGAAGCACCAGGAGAATGGCGACCGGGGTGCATCGGCGTACCACAAGGAGTGTCGTTCCCGGATTCTCCCAATCCCTACATGTTGGAGGGAGTTAGCAACTTAGCCATGTCACACCAAGTTAGCAACTTAGCCAAGTTAGCAACTTACCGGGGTCAACTGACGCTGACGCTTGTACATGATATAGAACTCCTCCTTGGACGGGAACACTGGCGTCGGCCCCGGATGAGGTGGCTCTGGGAGTGGTTCCTCTCGCACTCCAGTCATCATGAACCGAGTGAAACTCTGCAAGAAACGGGAGAGATAGCTCAGATTCAAACATGGGGACTTATGATGTTTTGCAACCATAGAGATTGAAACTTACCGCCATCTGGTTGCTCGTCCACTGGACATAGGCATCTTTCACAAGGTCATGCTCCTTAATCTTCTCGAGATACTCCTCGTAAGCTACTGCATAGGCCTCCTCGAGCTGAGTCTACAATTTCAGAAATAATGCGTCTCATCAACATAGCCATTCAGGAACAAGAGTCAAAACAGAGGATGAAAGTGTGGATGACTTACATCTACCTCTACCCGAGAACGGCATGTAGTCCGCGAGGAGGTAGCGTAGCCGCCGGAGGGGAGGGTAGCCTTGATCTGCGTGAAGTTCCTCCGAGGCTTGAAACCCCCAAAGCAAGGCAGGCAGACGTCCATGCGGCTGGCCGTTCCCCGCCAAAGCATCATCGCCACCTCGTCGACCGGCTCGGTCATAGGGTCCTCCACCTCTGGATGGAGCTTGGCGTACTCCTCGCAGTATCTTTCCTTGCTCTCTTTGGCCTTGCCGTAGTACATCTCAGGCGCGGGCCGAGGCTCGTTCGGACGGGGCGTCACCAGCTTCATGTGCGTCCACGCTTCCATCTCACCAAGTTCCCTCCCGAGCTTCTTCCCCGCATCACAAAACAAATGTTATGCATATCATCGAAAATCAAAAAAATGCAGCTTGTTCCATTTTTATATGTACAGTACGCTCCCGATAGCGATCGGTGCTGCTGCTCCCCGCAGTGTGTGTTCCCCGATTCCCACGGTTGGCCTTGTTCCGGTCGCTCACGGCCTTGAAATCGGGTTTTCGCCGACCCAATTCTTGACCAACTCCATGAAGGCGGCCCTCTTATTATTATCAGCCCAATGTGGTACAACCTGCAAAATCAAAACTCATTTGAAGAACAAACAATATAGTTGCAAGTTAGCCGCGGTACATAGAATCGCATTGACAATTACTTACCGACATGAAGTCATCTATCGTCATAGCCGGGCGAGTCCTGCACAATCTCAGGCTTTGTGTACCTTACGCCCTGCTCGGCATAGAAGTGGCCGATGCACGTGATCCTCTGGTTGTACCACTGCTGCCGTGTCAACTTCCGACACATGTTACGGAGCACCACGTCCGCCCTCTCCTTATGCTCAGTCGCCACCCTATAATTGCGCTGCAATCAAGCATAACAGAAAGTGTGAGAGGCATGAGTTATCACGGTGGGGTTATCAACTACATATGAACGAAACCCAAAGAGTATGCATTACGTACCCAAAACTTCTTGATCACGGCGTCGGCGGCGGAAGTAAAGCCAGGGTAAGGCGCTATCTCAAAGTCTTCCCAAGTGTAGGCTAGCTTGGACTCGCCCCAAGGACCGGAGTGTACATCCCGGCCGCACTTCCTAATAGCAGCTCCAATCGTACTCCCCGGCACGCGGACATTCTTCCCCGTGTATGTGAAATTCCTGCACAATTATCAAACATTAGAAAATGCTAAGTGTCATAACGAAAATGAAATCACCTTACTACTTACTCTATCTTTCCTGAGACAAGGAGCCACTTCTCATCCTCCGTAGCAGGTTCCTTACTCTCATCGGGAACCTGCGCTTCCCCACGAATCCGCAACTTCTTCGGAGCCATCTCCGTCGAAGCCTCCTCGTCCCTAGACTCCTCCTCCTCCTCCCTAGTGTCCTCCTCCTCCTCCCTAGTGTCCTCCTCGTCCATAGACTGTGAAGCCATCGAGCTGTGGCGCAGAGGGAATGTCGGCTAGAAGGAGCTGTGCATTCCCCCTCGTCCCTCCCCTCGTCCTCCCCCTCGTCCTCCAGCTCGTCCTCCCTCCCCTCGTCCTCCAGCTCGTCCTCCCCCTCGTCCTCCCCGTCCTCCGTCTGCGTCTTCGTAACGCCGGGTGGGAACAATGGGTCTTCCACTCCGTCCGGAAGCACCCGGCCCCCGGCTTCCGCTGATGCATCTGATCAAGCAAGGAGCTCGATGATGCCTTCCGTCCGCTCATATTGGGCAATTACCTGCATAAGAAAAGAGAAAATAATTAATAAGCATGTTGAAAATGAGTAAACACTAAGCATAATGACAAATATAGGTACTAAGCATAATGAAAAATGTAGGTATTAAGCATAATGACAAATGTATGTATTAAGCATAATGATAATGTAGGTACTAAGCATAATGACAAATGTATGTATTAAGCATAATGATAATGTAGGTACTAAGCATAAAAGACCCTCACCATTCATCACCACTCTCATCTCTAGGCATTGGGTTCTCAGCCTCACTATCAAAATCAGTATCATATGAGTATTCATGGTCGGCATTGGGTTCCGGTTGAGTCTCGACAATGTTGTCTTTGTTCGCATGGCGCTTGGTGAGCATAGCTATGTCCTTCAGGTCCACCACGGTCTCACCACGCATTTGTACATCGTTGTGGAGATCCTGAAGACCTATGTCTATTTGAAGAGCCCCGAATCGCTCTTCCTCTTGATAGAAAATTCCCTCATATGTTACCGGGTCAATGTTGTTGTAATCGTCCTCGGAGGGGATGGGTAGCTTACCATGTGGCGATACCTGGAACACGACTTGCCAGCCCATGAGTTCCTCATTCTGACATGGGTAGGACAAATAATAAACTTGCTTGGTTTGGTGAGCCACAACATAGACGTCGGATCCGCTGTAGGTGGTTGTAGGCCTAACTTCAACTAAACCAATGGAAGGGGTGCTTCTCATTCCACCGTGTGGGTCAAACCAGTGGCATTTGAACACAAAGAGCTTGAGTTCTATGTTTGCGTTGTTGAACGTCAACTCGTATACCTTTTGTAACCTTCCATAGTAATCAAGATCATCGGCTCCGCGGGTGTAGACCCCAGTATTTATTGTTTTTGCATTAGGCCGGTTCTTCTGGTGAAACTCCGTATGGAAGCGATACCCATTTACATCATACTTCTCATGCGTATGGACTCTACGGTTAAAACCCTGGGAAACGCATCTCAACTCATCTGTCATCTCAACGTTGGGATCAGCTCCCTACAAGTTCAGTTCAGATTATTTTGTGCATTAGTTACGTGTAATAAGACAAGTCACGGATTGCAAAGTAAGAGGAACATTTGAGAAATTACTTTTTCATGGAACCAGTTCACGAAGCTTTTATTTAAGGGCGGGGCACCCTCTTTCAGAAGAGTGTACCACTGCGTGGGAGTGGGACCATTTCTTCCTGACCACATTTCATCATGGAATTGGCTGAAAGGAGAAAATACGTATTAGACCAAAACCAAGTTACTGGTTGCAAAGTAATTGGTTCATCATTTTACCTCATGAAATCGACCACTTCCTCCATGTTCATAAGCACGTAAAGCATTATGCAATCCTTCTCTTCTGGCGAAATGTTCTCCACTTTTGAGGCACCGGCCTTGCCACCGGGATATTTGAAGAGCAAGAGCTTTGGGTCACGGTTGGGCTCATCGGAATTGTACCGAGCGACCGGGTTATGCTTAGTGGGCACATCATTGGCATAGTACATTGTCGTGGCGTCTCCATCTCATGGAGGAGAGTTGCCTCAGCTATGCATGCTTCAATCTTATTTTTGTTTCCACATTTGTACCGAATATATTTGAACTCCCTCTCAATACAAAACTGCCAACGATATCGCACCGGTCCCCCAAGAGTGCCTCGTTGGCGAGATGCACGATGAGATGTAACATCGGAGTGAAGAAGCCTGGGGGGAATATCATCTCTAACTTGCATAGCATGTCCGGCACTTGTTTCTGCAGCTTCTCAATCACCTCGGTACATATCTGCTTAGCACAGACCGTGCGGAAAAAATGGCTCACCTCCGCAAGCACTCGCCAGACATGATCGGGGAGATACCCTCGAAGCATCACCGGCATCAGCCGCTCAATCCATATATGATAGTCGTGACTCTTGAGCCCGTTTATTTTTCTGTAGCAAGATTGACTCCCTTACTCATATTCGAACAATAACCATCAGGGAACATCACGTCATATTTGAGCCACGTAAATGCCTCCTTCTTGTCGGCGCTATCAAGACAGTACTTGGCATGCGGCTTTAACCAACCTTTTCGATTGCCCTCAGGAGGCTGCATGTGTAGAGCCACCCTGTCACATATCTCCTCAATATCGACTCTAGCTGAAACATTATCCCTTGACTTGCCTGGTATGTTGCAAAGGTGTTAAGGAAGGCCTCCCCGCAATTCTTTTCGGTGTGCATCATATCGATATTATGGGGAAGTTCAAGGTCCTTGTAATACTCGAGCTCTGTTATGCCTGCTATGTGAGTCCAGTTGTGCGTTTTACCATATCCCTCAAATTGGTGGCCGGGTTCCTTACTAGGCTGGAGAGCACGTAGCTCAGCATCAACAGTTGCACCATTGAACTTTGGTATTTCTTTATGTTCAAGCACAACTACGCCTTTCGTGAAGTTTTTCTTGTCAGATCTGAACCGATGCCCTGGACTGAGGAACTTGCGGTGTTTGTCAAAGGCAACATATTTGTGTCCAGCTTTTAGGTGCCTGAATTCTAGTTCGTGCCTGCACACTGGGCATGGAAACTTACCAGCTGTACTATGCCCACAGAATAGGGCGTACCCGGGTAGGTCATGCATCGAATAGTGGAACCAAACTTTCATGATGAAGTTTCTCTTTGATGCTCGGTCGTATGTCAATGTACCGTGATGCCACGAGTGGTGCAAATCATCCACAAGTGGTTGCATTAAGACACTCAATTTCTTCCCTGGATATTCAGGCCCTGGAAGGATCATCGACAAGAATATGTTCTTCCTTTGCATTACGACTCCGGGAGGGAGATTGAGCGGAATAACAAACACGGGCCAGCAGCTGTCTGCGGCGATCGACATACCATATGGGTTGAATCCATCGGTTGCTATCGCAATTCTAACATTCCGAGCCTCACTTGCCTCATTTGGGTGCTTTTCATCGAAGTGCTTCCATGATTGACCATCAGATGGATGTACCATGGGTACCCGTTTCTTCTCGTCTTGCAGTCTTATCCCGGTCTTATGCCATGTCATCTGCTTGGCAGTCTCCTCGAACATGTAAAGCCGCTGGATTCTTTTGATGAATGGGAGATAACGAAGAATCTTTATGGCTACTTTTGTCTGCCTCTTCTGACCATTGCCTACATCTACCTCATGATACCTAGAGTGACCACACTTGGCACAAGATTTGTCATCCGCATAGTCTTTCCAAAACAAAAGGCAAAGTTTTGGACAGACATCATATGTTACATAATCCATTTTCAATGCTTTCAAGATTTTCTTCGTTTCGTACATGGTCTTGGGCAAGCAATGACCTTCGTGCAACATGTTACCTACTGTGCTCGTAGTCTTTTCAAAGGATGCTCGAGTACTCTCAAACATGCACTTGTCGGCTAGCAAGCTGCGTGATGCCATCAAGTTGAGACATTTTTGCACCCGGGTATAGAGGCCTCCTAGCCGAGGCCATCATATCAATGAAGGCCCTCGCGGTTGGCTCAGGTTCCTCCTCACGGAAGTTCCTCCGGTTGTGGCGGTCCCTCCGGTTCAGCGGTTCCTCCAGCTTCAGGCTGTTCGTCCCATGGTAACTCGGCATGTCAAGATCCCGAAGATCATCTAGCAAGTTTAAGATGCCATCGTTCTCATTGCCATCGATCCGCTGCCGCATCACCTCACCTCTATCACGTTCGTGCCGAGAAAAGTCGACCGGCGGGTCGTAGTCACGCATATACCCATTCCACCAAAGGTGTTTAGTCATCTCTAGAATATCCTTAGGATGACGCCTCCTGCAGACATTGCAAGGGCAACGGGGACGAACAATCCCCTTCGAACCACGAGCTAACTCCTTCACTAACAAATCGGTCTTCCATTTCCATTCATCTGTCACTTGAGTCGAACTAACACGGCCACTGTACATCCACTCATTATCAGCCATCCTGCTTTATTGCGTGACAAACAACAAATAGTAGCATGAAATTGAATGCATCATATTTTTACTTTTCTACCGGCGAAAACGCGTGCATCAACCTACATCTCTACTAGGTGGGCTCCTAGCAGCCCCCGGACCCGTCGTTGGGTACGTTCTCCACGTGCTGGTGCGAGACAGAATTTCGGCAGCACCTCCCCGCTGCTCTCCCGATACACGTCTCGGCAAAAAGCCGAGAGGATGTGCATTCGGAGAACAACAGGGAGGCGCTGACGAAATCCTGTCCCGCACCCGAGCAGAACATGGAAAACGTACCCAACTACGGGTCCGGCGACTGTCCCGTAAATGCCACAAGCGTTACGGTTCAAAATATGCTGACCACTAATGCATATTTATCCGCGTAACGCTTGCGGACGGGAATTGACACCTAGGTTACGCGACTTGACGGAGAAATGAAATCTAATGACATAAAAAATGCGGAGGGGGAGTCGGCAATTCAGCTCACCCTCGGCTGTAGAGGAAGTAGTCGAACAACCGGCGATGTCGACGGCCGTAGAGATGCGCCGCAAGATCCGGGATCGTCACGCGGGATGCTCACTACTGGACCTAGTTAAAATAATAAAAATTTGTCAATGCAAATTCTAATTTATTTCACTTCAATTTCCATTTCTATTCCTTCATTTTCATTTCAATTTACATTACAATTTCAATTTCAATTTCCAAATTCTTTACTTCATTTCAATTTCAATTTCAATTTGCAAGTTCTATTTCAATTTGCAAATTTACAATTACAATTCTATTTCAATTCTTTACTTCATTTCAATTTCAATTTGCAAATTTACATTACAATTTCAATTTCAATTTGCAAATTCTATTTTACTTCATTTCAATTTCCAAATTCTTTACATGTTTCTTTCAAATTATTTACATTTCAAATTACCTAGCTAATTGCAAATACTAAAAAGCTAAAAAAAATAAATAAACGGTAAGAAACTTACCATGGCCGGCGGGCTGCGGGGCAGGGCGACGGCGGCCGGGAGGAAGGCGGCGGCGCGGGGCAGGGCGGCGGCGGCCGGGAGGACGGCGGCGGGCTGCGGGGCAGGGCGGCGGCGGCCGGGAGGAAGGCGGCGGCGCGGGGCAGGGCGGCGGCGGCGCGTGTGGTACGGGGGGACGGCGGCGCGGGCTGCGTGGCGGCGGCGGCGCTGGGCGGGCGACGGCGGGATCTGGCCGGAGCGGCGGCGGCGGAGCAGCTCGGCGGCGGGATGGCGCGGCGGCGGGTGGCGGTGGGTGGCGGCGGCGGTGGGTGGTCGCGAGTGGATGTGGTGCGCGGCTCGTGTGTGTGGGGCGCGCGTGTTGGTGGGTCTGACCATTATGGTCGACCCACCTGTGCCGACGGTGATGTTGTGCCGACGGTGACCGTCGGCACAGGTAGTTTTTTTTTTCTTTTTTTTTTCTTTTTATTTTTTTAAATAAATATTGTCACTATTTACTACAAAAAAATAAGAATAGTATAGAACCATCTCAAATCATAACACTAACCCTAACCCTTTGACTACAAAAAATAAGAATAGAATAGACCGCGCCGTCTACCCCTTTGACTGCATCCCATCGGGGTTCCCCCGGTGGGCGTATGCCTACGTTTGAGCTTGGTTAGGTCATAGGTACATGTGGAAACAAGGATCATACCCTACGATCCCAAGGTTCTCTCCGGTTCACCTCCGAGGGAGTTCCCCCCTATACATGCAGGATCTGCCTAAGTGTAGGAACCCCATGTCCGAGAAGCCGGGCACACCCGGAGGGGGTAGCATTGGATATAGAACCATCTCAAATCACTTTTGTGCATGCCATGTGGACACACACAAGTTTTGGGGCCATTCCCTAGGTCCGATGCTCGATTTCTGACGAAACCCTAGTTCTGTTGACCGCGCCGTCTACCCCTTTGACTGCATCCCATCGGGGGTCCCCCGGTGGGCGTATGCCTACGTTTGAGCTTGGTTAGGTCATAGGTACATGTGGAAACAAGGATCATACCCTATGATCCCAAGGTTCTCTCCGGTTCACCTCCGAGGGAGTTCCCCCCTATACATGCGAGAATCCGCTAAGTGTAGGAACCCCATGTCCGAGAAGCCGGGCACACCCGGAGGGGGTAGCATTGGATATAGAACCATCTCAAATCACTTTTGTGCATGCCATGTGGACACACACAAGTTTTGGGGCCATTCCCTAGGTCCGATGCTCGATTTCTGACGAAACCCTAGTTCTTAGGACCGCGCCGTCTACCCCTTTGACTGCATCCCATCGGGGGTCCCCCGGTGGGCGTATGCCTACGTTTGAGCTTGGTTAGGTCATAGGTACATGTGGAAACAAGGATCATACCCTATGATCCCAAGGTTCTCTCCGGTTCACCTCCGAGGGAGTTCCCCCCTATACATGCAGGATCTGCCTAAGTGTAGGAACCCCATGTCCGAGAAGCCGGGCACACCCGGAGGGGGTAGCATTGGATATAGAACCATCTCAAATCACTTTTGTGCATGCCATGTGGACACACACAAGTTTTGGGGCCATTCCCTAGGTCCGATGCTCGATTTCTGACGAAACCCTAGTTCTGTTGACCGCGCCGTCTACCCCTTTGACTGCATCCCATCGGGGGTCCCCCGGTGGGCGTATGCCTACGTTTGAGCTTGGTTAGGTCATAGGTACATGTGGAAACAAGGATCATACCCTATGATCCCAAGGTTCTCTCCGGTTCACCTCCGAGGGAGTTCCCCCCTATACATGCAGAATCTGCCTAAGTGTAGGAACCCCATGTCCGAGAAGCCGGGCACACCCGGAGGGGGTATCATTGGACATAGAACCATCTCAAATCACTTTTGTGCATGCCATGTGGACACACACAACTTTTGGGGCCATTCCCTAGGTCCGATGCTCGATTTCTGACGAAACCCTAGTTCTGTTGATCGCGCCGTCTACCCCTTTGACTGCATCCCATCGGGGGTCCCCCGGTGGGCGTATGCCTACGTTTGAGCTTGGTTAGGTCATAGGTACATGTGGAAACAAGGATCATACCCTATGATCCCAAGGTTCTCTCCGGTTCACCTCCGAGGGAGTTCCCCCCTATACATGCAGAATCTGCCTAAGTGTAGGAACCCCATGTCCGAGAAGCCGGGCACACCCGGAGGGGGTAGCATTGGACATAGAACCATCTCAAATCACTTTTGTGCATGCCATGTGGACACACACAACTTTTGGGGCCATTCCCTAGGTCCGATGCTCGATTTCTGACGAAACCCTAGTTCTGTTGACCGCGCCGTCTACCCTTTGATCGCATCCCATCGGGGGTCCCCGGTGGGCGTATGCCTACGTTTGAGCTTGGTTAGGTCATAGGTACATGTGGAAACAAGGATCATACCCTATGATCCCAAGGTTCTCTCCGGTTCACCTCAGGGAGTCCCCCTATACATGCAGAATCTGCCTAAGTGTAGGAACCCCATGTCCGAGAAGCCGGGCACACCCGGAGGGGGTAGCATTGGACATAGAACCATCTCAAATCACTTTTGTGCATGCCATGTGAACACACACAACTTTTGGGGCCATTCCCTAGGTCCGATGCTCGATTTCTGACGAAACCCTAGTTCTGTTGACCGCGCCGTCTACCCCTTTGACTGCATCCCATCGGGGTACCCCGGTGGGCGTATGCCTACGTTTGAGCTTGGTTAGGTCATAGGTACATGTGGAAACAAGGATCATACCCTATTATCCCAAGGTTCTCTCCGGTTCACCTCCGAGGGAGTTCCCCCCTATACATGCAGGATCTGCCTAAGTGTAGGAACCCCATGTCCGAGAAGCCGGGCACACCCGGAGGGGGTATCATTGGACATAGAACCATCTCAAATCACTTTTGTGCATGCCATGTGGACACACACAACTTTTGGGGCCATTCCCTAGGTCCGATGCTCGATTTCTGACGAAACCCTAGTTCTGTTGACCGCGCCGTCTACCCCTTTGACTGCATCCCATCGGGGGTCCCCCGGTGGGCGTATGCCTACGTTTGAGCTTGGTTAGGTCATAGGTACATGTGGAAACAAGGATCATACCCTATGATCCCAAGGTTCTCTCCGGTTCACCTCCGAGGAGTTCCCCCTATACATGCAGAATACGCCTAAGTGTAGGAACCCCATGTCCGAGAAGCCGGGCACACCCGGAGGGGGTAGCATTGGACATAGAACCATCTCAAATCACTTTTGTGCATGCCATGTGGACACACACAACTTTTGGGGCCATTCCCTAGGTCCGATGCTCGATTTCTGACGAAACTCTAGTTACCGTTGACCGCGTAGTCTAACCCTTTGATCGCATCCCATCGGGGTCCCCCGGTGGGCGTATGCCTACGTTTGAGCTTGGTTAGGTCATAGGTACATGTGGAAACAAGGATCATACCCTATGATCCCAAGGTTCTCTCCGGTTCACCTCAGGGAGTTCCCCCTATACATGCGAGAATACGCCTAAGTGTAGGAACCCCATGTCCGAGAAGCCGGGCACACCCGGAGGGGGTAGCATTGGACATAGAACCGTCTCAAATCACTTTTGTGCATGCCATGTGGGCACACACAACTTTTGGGGCCATTCCCTAGGTCCGATGCTCGATTTCTGACGAAACCCTAGTTCTGTTGACCGCGCCGTCTACCCCTTTGACTGCATCCCATCGGGGCTCCCCAGGGTGGCGTATGCCTACGTTTGAGCTTGGTTAGGTCATAGGTACATGTGGAAACAAGGATCATACCCTATGATCCCAAGGTTCTCTCCGGTTCACTTCCGAGGGAGTTCCCCCCTATACATGCAGAATCTGCCTAAGTGTAGGAACCCCATGTCCGAGAAGCCGGGCACACCCGGAGGGGGTAGCATTGGACATAGAACCATCTCAAATCACTTTTGTGCATGCCATGTGGACACACACAACTTTTGGGGCCATTCCCTAGGTCCGATGCTCGATTTCTGACGAAACCCTAGTTCTGTTGACCGCGCCGTCTACCCCTTTGACTGCATCCCATCGGGGGTCCCCCGGTGGGCGTATGCCTACGTTTGAGCTTGGTTAGGTCATAGGTACATGTGGAAACAAGGATCATACCCTATGATCCCAAGGTTCTCTCCGGTTCACCTCCGAGGGAGTTCCCCCCTATACATGCAGAATCTACCTAAGTGTAGGAACCCCATGTCCGAGAAGCCGGGCACACCCGGAGGGGGTAGCATTGGATATAGAACCATCTCAAATCACTTTTGTGCATGCCATGTGGACACACACAACTTTTGGGGCCATTCCCTAGGTCCGATGCTCGATTTCTGACGAAACCCTAGTTCTGTTGACCGCGCCGTCTACCCCTTTGACTGCATCCCATCGGGGGTCCCCGGTGGGCGTATGCCTACGTTTGAGCTTGGTTAGGTCATAGGTACATGTGGAAACAAGGATCATACCCTATGATCCCAAGGTTCTCTCCGGTTCACCTCCGAGGGAGTTCCCCCCTATACATGCAGAATCTGCCTAAGTGTAGGAACCCCATGTCCGAGAAGCCGGGCACACCCGGAGGGGGTAGCATTGGATATAGAACCATCTCAAATCACTTTTGTGCATGCCATGTGGACACACACAACTTTTGGGGTCATTCCCTAGGTCCGATGCTCGATTTCTGACGAAACCCTAGTTCTGTTGACCGCGTCGTCTACCCCTTTGACTGCATCCCATCGGGGGTCCCCCGGTGGGCGTATGCCTACGTTTGAGCTTGCTTAGGTCATAGGTACATGTGGAAACAAGTATCATCCCATATGATCCCAAGGTTCTCTACGGTTCACCTCCGAGGGAGTTCCCCCCTATACATGCAGAATCTGCCTAAGTGTAGGAACCCCATGTCCGAGAAGCCGGGCACACCCGGAGGGGGTAGCATTGGACATAGAACCATCTCAAATCACTTTTGTGCATGCCATGTGGACACACACAACTTTTGGGGCCATTCCCTAGGTCCGATGCTCGATTTCTGACGAAACCCTAGTTCTGTTGACCGCGTTGTCTACCCCTTTGATCGCATCCCATCTGGGGTCCCCGGTGGGCGTTTGCCTACGTTTGAGCTTGCTTAGGTCATAGGTACATGTGGAAACAAGTATCATCCCATATGATCCCAAGGTTCTCTCCGGTTCACCTCAGGGAGTTCCCCCTATACATGCAGAATCTGCCTAAGTGTAGGAACCCCATGTCCGAGAAGCCGGGCACACCCGGAGGGGGTAGCATTGGACATAGAACCATCTCAAATCACTTTTGTGCATGCCATGTGGACACACACAACTTTTGGGGCCATTCCCTAGGTCCGATGCTCGATTTCTGACGAAACCCTAGTTCTGTTGACCGCGCCGTCTACCCCTTTGACTGCATCCCATCGGGGGTCCCCCGGTGGGCGTATGCCTACGTTTGAGCTTGGTTAGGTCATAGGTACATGTGGAAACAAGGATCATACCCTATGATCCCAAGGTTCTCTCCGGTTCACCTCCGAGGGAGTTCCCCCCTATACATGCAGAATCTACCTAAGTGTAGGAACCCCATGTCCGAGAAGCCGGGCACACCCGGAGGGGGTAGCATTGGATATAGAACCATCTCAAATCACTTTTGTGCATGCCATGTGGACACACACAACTTTTGGGGCCATTCCCTAGGTCCGATGCTCGATTTACGACGAAACCCTAGTTACGTTGACCGCGCCGTCTACCCCTTTGATCGCATCCCATCGGGGGACCCCCGGGGGGCGTATGCCTACGCTTGAGCCTGCTAAGGTCATAGGTACATGTGGAAACAAGGATCATACCCTATGATCCCAAGGTTCTCTCCGGTTCACCTCCGAGGGAGTTCCCCCCTATAAATGCAGACCGCCTAAGTGTAGGAACCCCATGTCCGAGAAGCCGGGCACACCCGGGAGGGTAGCATTGGATATAGAACCATCTCAAATCACTTTTGTGCATGCCATGTGGACACACACAACTTTTGGGGCCATTCCCTAGGTCCGATGCTCGATTTCCGACGAAACCCTAGTTCCGTTGTTGCGTCGTCTACCCCTTTGACTGCATCCCATCGGGGGTCCCCCGGTGGCGTATGCCTACGTTTGAGCTTGCTTAGGTCATAGGTACATGTGGAAACAAGTATCATCCCATATGATCCCAAGGTTCTCTACGGTTCACCGCCGAGGAGTTCCCCCTATACATGCGAGAATCTCTCCGCCCTTTTTTCCCGCCCACCCTTTTCCCGCTGCTTCTCTCCCGCCCTTTTTTCCCGCCCACCCTTTCCCGCTCCTTCTCTCCAGCCCTTTTTTCCCGCCCACCCTTTCCCGCTGCTTCTCTCCCGCCCTTTTTTCCCGCCCACCCTTTACCGCCCAATGTATCCCCCCATGTTTTACCGCCCTTTCAGCCCCACGTCGGCCGATATATAGCCAAGGCTTCTCCACTAACAGCACCAGCAACATTTCTCCCTTCATCACGTCTCTCATCCAATAGAACCACAAAATCCTCTCGAGCTGAGCCGCCGCTGAGATGGCTCCTCGTCGCCGTAGCAACACGGGCTTCATCGGCGTTCGCCTGCGGCCTGCGGGACATTTCGCGGCTGAAATCACCGCCGGTGGTACGCGTGTGTGGCTCGGCACCTTCTACACGAAGGAGGCTGCTGCCCGCGCATACGACGTTGCGGCTTGGAGGTTTGGCCGGCCGCGCTACGAAATGAACTTCCCGGAGGTCAGGTCTCCGACGAGGCTCGTAGTCTCTCATCGAGCCACTACTTCGCTCACAGGGTGAAGCGCGGCGGTACAGGGCTGGCCAGCGGCGGATTGATACCACCGAGGCGGACGAGCAGTTCATGGCACAGTGGCGCAGAGACCATCCCGGAGACGTCGAGGCAACGCGCGCATTCTGGAAGGAGAAGCAGACGTACAGGAGAGAGAGGAGGGCGGGAAAGCGGCAGAGGAAGGCCGAGGTTGAAGCAGAGTACGCCAAAGGAGAGGCGTCGACATGGGGGGAGAATGATGAACGGTGGTTGTGGAACCTCACAACCACCGCTTCAGAGGACACCCCCAGCGAGGATGAAGATTTCGACTTCTCTGATTAATATGTGTGTGTCGACCCAGTGTTAAGTGCTTTGTTCGTGTGTGGGTGTAGTTCTTTAAATGCTTTGGTTTGTGTGTGGGTCTAGTTCTTTAAGTGTTTTGGTTCATGTGTGTGGGTGTAGTTTCTTTAAGTGTTTTGCTTCCTCTGTGTGGGTGTAGTTCTTTAACTGTTTCGGTTCGTGTGTGGGTCTAGTTCTGTAAGCGCTTTGGTATGTGTGTGAGTCTAGTTATTTAAGTATTTTGTATCGTGTGTGGGTCTTAAGTATTTTGTATCGTGTGTGGGCCATTCACCCCCTCCGAGGTTCGATTTCTGGCGAAGGGGTTCTATACCGCCCTTATACATATATATAGGTTTCCCGCAAAGGGGTTCGCCAAAATAGCAGTGAGAAATAAATAAACAAAAAAAATAATTATATGGGTAATAATTATCTCTTTGATGCAAAAAAAATAGAAAAAGAAAAAAATGTGCATAATTGGCTGTGCCGACGGCCTGGTTTGTGCCGTGGGTGACCGTCGGCACAGCAGAAGGGGGGCCCAGTTTCCAGTCCCTGTGCCGACGGTCGCCGTTGCGCCGTGGGCTACCGTCGGCACAGTGTAGACGGCGCCGTGACAGCCTAACGGCTGGGCCCGCCTGTCTGCGCGTGTACCGACGGCCGTGGCTGTGCCGACGGTGACCTTCGGGCGCCACCTTTCTGTGCCGACGGTCCGGTTTGCGCCGACGGTGACCGTCGGTGTAGACAACAGTGTGCCGACGGTGACCGTGCGCCGACGGTCAGCTCCGTCGCCGGTCGACGAGGGCCTCTGTGCCGACGGCCCCGACATTTGGCCGTCGGCACATGGGCTGGCCGTCGGCACATTGAGTTTCTCCCGTAGTGTGTGTCACTCTCGTTGTTGGGCGCCTGCCTGCACACCAGCTTACACGGCTGGCCACGCTCGCACCAAGGAGGAGATGGAGATGCTAGAGACTTTTGCGCGGAATGCAACGTCTCCGGTCGCTGGTATATTAGTGTACAATGTGGTATGTGGACGCATGGCTCCCCAAGTCGCCGTGTCCACAAGAGGTTCTTGGAGGGGCTCGTCGCCTTCGACAGTTGGGATCCGGTTGGACGGACGAGCAAGTGCTTGATGCATGCATGTCGTCCACAGTATTCTCGCCGCTGACTCACCGGCAAATGTTTAGTTCCCGACGAACTTATCCTTGATGTTTCTCTTGGAGATTATAGTAGTATTAGGTGGCCTAGCTTGAATACACGTACAATATTTATGTCCATTCCAGCAATACGCAGAGATTCCTCTGCTACCCCGTTAAACAAGACCACGACCACAACATTGAACTCCACAAAAGTTTGGAAAATTCCAAGAACACAATGAATCATGTTCTTCCTTGAACAAAGGCAATTTCTTGGAGATACTTGATTGGTAAAGAAAGGAATAGGAAAATGAAGCTTGCATTTGATGAGATATGTCCTAAAAACATCATAATGACTTGCTCAACAATTTAGAAAGCACTTGCCAAACATTATTCTGATGGGAACACCAAATACGTCAAAAAAAAAGATGAATGGTTGTCTTTTCTTAGTTCTTATAGATGAATCGTGCGATATATTGGTCAAAGAACAAATGGTCGTGGTTGTGAGGTACATATTGAATTATGTTAAGTACTTGTATGTTTTACTCTTCCCTACTCGTGTTGTTGGGTGTTTTGGGGAAGCCTACGGTTATCTGATGATGTGTGTAGGTGTGAGGTCCGAGCATGAGGCACCGATATGGCCACCCCCTTCATAAAGCTTGTAGTAGGTTTGATCTTTGTATTTTTCTCGTAAGGCTCCGTTGAATAATTTTAATAAAAAAATATAGTGGATATTGATGCAGAGGCTGAGATCATAACCTCCATTTTCTAAAAAAATGTAGTGCATCCATAATTTGGATTATGATTTCATTTTCAATGCAAAATGATTTGACATCATCGAGGAGTGACTCCCAACCATAATTTCTCCAATTAACCGAATGTGTCCTCACATCCATAACTAAAGAGATTGCCTGAAATGATGCAATTATAAGGTTTCTTGCTTGAAATGGACCTAAATAATCTCATTTTATGGTAACAAAATGTCTACGGACTGTGCCGTGGGGACTTAAGGCTTCCCCAGCCTACCGCTTGCCGCCGATAGATACAAGTGTCTACGGTAAAGCGCATCCGTTGATGAACGAGAGGTGGAAACACTTTTGACTACTCCGTCCCACTCCGGATCTTATGGTTAACACGGGTATTATGGCACAAGAATCACTGGCGACATTTGTTGTTTAATCCTAGATGGATATAAACCCTTGCAATGGAACCTCCACCATATCAACACAATCCATGGTTCCATTGCCCACCACATAGTCATATTCATAGTTATGAAAGTAGTGGTTTTGGTTTTTATGCAATAGTGATAATCATAGTACTTTGCAAGTAATTTGATAGAAATACTCAAATGACATGAGCAAGTGATGAACTTGCCTTTCTTGACTGCAAGATTATGCAGACAAGGTCTTCGATACGCAGTAACTCCAAATTCTGAAATAGCATCATCGTCCGGTAAGGACGATGTTTAAAAGATTGGCAAGGATGCAATAATGCATAAGAATGAGATGCAACCGCTCTAAGCGTGTCCTAACCCCCGATGATTTAGGATTAGTGAGTTGTAATGATTGGTTCAGGGTGTGTAGCACTTTTAGAGTGATTCACAAACAAGGTTCTTATTAAGATTTGGTTGCTTGTTATCATAAACAGGTGTTGTAATAAATCATAATAACACTAATAGCACATAACAATAACATTTGGTATAATCTAAACATGTAATGAATAGTGGTTGGTTTTAGCACTATATGGCATGGTTAACGATTAACTATCATATACTTCAAAAGAATAACTTTTGAAGAACATGTTCTTTGATAAAGAACAAGTATGATAATTAGGTTGGATTTTTATGGTTGACTATGGTTTCAGGTAGTTGCTGGAGTAAATATTAGATGGATCACAACCTAATTGGATTCATCAATAGCTAGAACTTGTAGGGTTGAGTTAAGCCTAAGCATCTTGAGCAATCTATTATAAATAGTTGCTATCAAGGTTGGTATACCTTGCTGGGGATAGCTAGTTAGGGTTTATAGGTCCTGTTAGGTAGGGTTGAGGATATTCTCTATTTTCTTCAAAAGAATAACTTTTAAAGAATATACTTCTTAAATACTAAGAAGTATAATAATTAGGTTGAGGTTGTTTAGGTTTGCTATTTAATTCCCTAGGTAAAGATTGGTTGGTTCCTAAATAGGATGTTTGATAATTATCTATCACTAGTAGGGTTTAGTGGGTATGGTGTGTGGTGCACAATAACGGGCATGGTTGCTATTAGGGATCATCACCATGGTGTGATGCTAATTAATTAGGAATGGTTAAGGTTGATAAGTTGGATGATAGGAACTAGGGTTTAGATGTGGTTGATCCAATTGGATCAACTAAGTTGGATAGGTATGCGTATATGGACTACTATATGATTGATGATGGGGCTCCTACAATTTTTATGTGGCATGGCATGTGTTTAATTCCTGTTATGATACTATGGATGAAAAATAGAATACCATGATTACATGTGAGGATCTAGGGTTTAGGTTTTAGAAGTAATTTAGGTTTCACATGTACTAATGGAACTAGGGTTCCTAATTAATTTAGGGTTTTAGGAGTCACATGAAATGATGAGTTCCTGGTCCTATTACTTATGAAATTAGGGTTTTCTAAATACCCTAAAGTTCTTGAATTAATAACTTCACTTTAAGGTTGAAGTTATTAATAACTTTGAAATAAAATTAATATTGGATTTGGCATTTTTCTATTTTTAGAGATTTTAATATTTAGGTTAATTATTAATCAGGGTTTAATTCCTATTAATATAGATTTAATAAGTTCCAAATAAAGAAAATTAGTTTTAATGTTTTCTTTATTTACTTTACTGGTTTTCATTTATTTTATAATCTTTTCCTAATTATTGAATTTTTAATTCAATTAAGAATTAAAATTAAAGGCTTAAATAACCATTATTGAATAATTGAATTTTTATTAAAAATAAAAATTTCATTTTATATTTTTATTGGATAGAGTTTAGTTTTCTAAGAATTTTGATATATTATTTTCATTTTTCTGAGTTAATATGGATTTTATATAAATTTGCAAAGTTGCAGTAATTTTTGAATTGAAATTTAAAAGGAAATAACTAAACTCACCCGGCTATTGTACCCACAGAGGCACTGACCAGTGGGCCAGAGGTCCACGTGGACTGCCACGTGAGCGTGGACTGGTCAAAATTGAGACCATGTCCAGGAGCTCACAGTGGCCGGCGGGAATCGGCGATCGCCGCCGATTTTGGGCTTGCGCGGGTGAGCTTTCCACCCCAATCGACTCAGCATGCCAGGGCATAGCTACTGGTGCCAGCGCCGCTCGCTAACGACCACCGGAGCAAGCTCGACGGCAAGGTGCGACGGCGGCGGACACACGTGACTGGTGCGGCGATTCTACGAGGCGTTACTGAGCAAAGCGAGCATGCGGTGCGGTAGAGATGCTCACCAGGAGCACGACGAGCTAGGCGGCAAGGTTAACGGAGCTCTGTATCGCCGGAATTTTTCGGTGCCGGCGTTGAGGGAGACGAGCTCGTCGATGGTGATTCCGAGCACAGCGGTCCAATTCCTCTTGCAGGAATAGCAAGGCGACCACGGCGGTGCTGATGGTGGTCGCGTCGAGGCCTGAGGAGGCTCCGAACGGTGACGATGAAGGTGACCGGGGCGGGCTAGGGTTTCCTTCCGAGAAGAAATTGAGCAAGAGAGGAAGAAATCGAGGCTAGGGTTCGTCGTTTTGGGTTTTATACAGCTCGGGAGTGTGCCTCGTCACGCACTCAGACGAGGAGATGCTGCCAGCGACGAGGGGAAGGGAAGCACGTCGTCGTGCTGTCCTCCTCGAGCGCCAGAGAGGATGAGGATGACCCTCTCCTCTGTTTTTTAAACGAAGGGGTATGTTGGGCTGGTCTGGGTCGTGTTGGGCTGGGATTTGCTGGGCTGCTGGTGGGCTCGGCCGAACAGGTAGGTTCTGGTAAGGTTTTTCTCTCCCCTTTTCTGTTTTTCTTTTTCTTTCTTGTTTTACAATTTCATTTATTGAATTCTGTTTTGAATCTAATTTGTTTTCAAAATTTTCTTGCAGGTTTCTTATTATGTCAATTCGATTAAGAGGTAGTGTGATGTATCACACCACACTCCAATATGGAGCAAGTATTTTATATTTGTTTATATGTCATGCTTGTTGGCTTATTAAAAATAAATAGGCATGAGCTTATATTCTTATTTTTAATTTTTCTTTGTCCTTGTGAATTCAATTATTTGGATTATTATTGTTGATACTTTCAACTCAAAGTATTTTAAAGGTTGTGTTGAGACTTGGTTTCAATTCAGGGAATTGGTCACTTGCACATGATTTTATGTGAGCACCAAGGTATTAGGGTTTCATAGTATCTATGATACTCCACTTGTTAAGGTTAATACTTATCCTTATCTTTGAAAGTATTTATGTAGGTATTGTTTCAATCATGGTTGATCTTGGTTACCAAGATAAATAGTTGATCACTTCACATATGGTCTCAATTAAGTGGTTGATCTCCACCATGGTTCTAATCAAATGGTTTAGCACTAGATTATTCTTGAGTTCCATAATGAAGCATGAGCTTTAATTAGTGAACAATTATAGGGTTCTCATCATATTCACCTAATGGCAATTGGTTTGAATCTCAATTAGGGCTTGGTTTTATATTAGGATCACCATAGTGATACATAAGCTAGGGTTGAGATATACTCCTAATTTGTAGACTTGGGATATCATCATATTGCATTTGCTAGGGTTTAATCTCCCCTAACCAAAATAATATGGTTACTTGCTTAATTGTTTATGTTCTCTTTTAATTACTAAGGACTTGAGAATTGGTTTTATCTGATTCCAATGGACTTCTACTATTATCCTAAGCCATTATTTATACAGGGTTTGTTGCTATTCAGTTGTTTCTCTACTTAATATATTGGAAATGGTTTTAGGTTTGCTAGTGGTTCCCTTATTATTTTATGGACGGGTTGATATCTTCTTATAATATTAGGGTTTATCTTATCCTCACATTTCTCTAAAGTATGATCAGGTATTAGACATGATCATCTTGTTCTTTAATATTTCCTACCTCAAGTTCTTAGGGTTTATGATTATTACACAATTTATAATGATCAATGATTGGCTTCCTAAGGTATCTCTCATGAAATTAGGTTTCTCACTCTCAAGATCAAGTCTTGTCATGATTAGCTATGGTATAGTACTTCTCTTATAATTCCTTAGGTGGACATGGTCATGGTTGTTTCATTGGATTGATATCCCAGGAAATGCCTGAGATATATATTCACTTAGAGTTCTCTCAAGGGATGATGATTTAACCACTTGAATATATAATAGGTCTCTCCCTAAAATCCAAGTGTTTCCTCAACTAACTTGAGTGTAACACCATATCTTGTGCTCTCTTATATAGGAATGGATTATCCTAGGGTTTATGGTGTACCCACAATACTCTAGTTCAATGGTTGTCCTTTATTCTTAAATAGATAATGCTATGCTTTGTATGATTGGTCTCTCTCATTTTGGAAAGGACTTTAATACTAACTTAAGGTTAGGCTCCATATGGATTGATGTGATCATCAATATCTATGTTTAACATAAATGGTTTCTCTCTCTAGGAAAGTCTTGAATAATATCCTAGGGTTACTCTTAAAGATGATGATTTGAATACTTGGATGTATATCCAAGGTTTAGCTCAAGGTTTGTTATTGCTTCTCTAATAATTGTTATAGAACTCTCACCTCTCTAGGTTTGATGTACAATAATATGGAATAGAGAAGGATATATATTTCTAGAGTGGATTTCCTTGTTATGTTTCCAAGAATGAAATAATATGAATACCATGAGGTTCATGGTAGGATCATGGATTTGTTTAAGACATGGAGAAGATAAGTGAAGAATGGTTTCTCCATTTTATTGTTACTTGGTTTGTACTTAAATAGATGTTCTTATGTTATGGCAAGAAATACCATGTTATGATCTTTAATAAGATCAAGCAATTGATCATTGAGTAAAGTGTTGTTGTGTTGATTATTAGTTCCATTTGATCTAACCCCTTAGATCAAATCATCTCTACCCAAAACAATGTTTTAACAAAGTCACATTGAGGTTTATAGCACTTGACTTGATGAGCTACTTCAATTCCACCAAGGTCAAGTGAAACTTCGCCATTCTTGGACTGTTTTACTTTAAAGCGCGAAAATTCCCCAGATTTTCTATGCATGAATGCAATGCACACATCTGTTTCCTCTATTTTTGTAACCCCAATACCTGGGATATTACACACATGCTCACGCATGCATATGACTGAACAAAAGTCAATTAAGCCTCGATGATTTATATTGCTTCAGAGTTCTTGTATCACTTTTATGCCTCTGTTAATTTATTTTGCCGCAAGTATGATTATGACAGTTACTGCTCTCTTGATTTGTCGCTCCCTAGTCTTTTGCTAGCCTTCACTTGTACTGAGCGGGAACGCTGCTCGTGCTTCCAAACACCTGAAAACCAAGTTGTTCCAAAGTGTCCACCATAAATACCTATGCATGGCATTTCAAACCATTCCAAGTAAATTCTCATGCGCTACCTTTAAAACCTTCAAAATGCTTCTCAATTTGTGTTAATGTTTCATAGCTCATGAGGAAGTATGTGGTGTTTAACTTTCAACCTTGTCATTTACTTTTGACGGACTTTCATTATGGACTAGTGGCACATCCGCTTATCCAATAATTTTGCAAAAAGAGCTGGCAATGGGATTCCCAGTCCCGAATTAATTAATCTAAATAGACACTCCTCCATGGTATGTGATTGTTGGACGGCACCCGAAGGATTCGGTTAGCCATGGCTTGTGTAAGCTGATGTCTACGTTCCCCCTCCTTTCCTGTAGACAGTGTTGGGCCTCCAAGAGCAGAGGTTTGTAGAACAGCAGCAAGTTTTCCCTTAATTGGATCACCCAAGGTTTATCGAACTCAGGGAGGAAGAGGTCAAAGATATCCCTCTCATGCAACCCTGCAACCACAAAGCAAGAAGTCTCTTGTGTCCCCAACACACCTAATAGGTGCACTAGTTCGGCGAAGAGATAGTGAAATACAGGTGGTATGAATATATATGAGCGGTAGCAACGGTGCCAGAAAATAGCTTGCTGGCGTGTAGTTGATGGTGGTAGTATTGCAGCAGTAGTAACACAGTAAAACAGTAAACAAGCAGCGATAGCGATATTTAGGAACAAGGCCTAGGGATTACACTTTCACTAGTGGACACTCTCAACATTGATCACATAACAGAATAGATAAATGCATACTCTACACTTTTGTTGGATGATGAACACATTGCGTAGGATTACACGAACCCTCAATGCCGGAGTTAACAAGCTCCACAATAATGCTCATGTTTAAGTAACCTTATAGTGTAAGATAGATCAATAGACTAAACCAAGTACTAACATAGCATGCACACTGTCACCTTCATGCATATGTAGGAGGAATAGATCACATCAACATTATCATAGCAATAGTTAACTTCGCAATCTACAAGAGATCATGATCATAGCATAAACCAAGTACTAACACGGTGCACACACTGTCACCTTTACACACGTGCAGGAGGAATAGAACTACTTTAATAACTTTGCTAGAGTAGCACATAGATAAATTGTGATACAAACTCATATGAATCTCAATCATGTAAAGCAGCTCATGAGATCATTGTATTGAAGTACATAGGAGAGAGATCAACCACATAGCTACCGGTACAGCCCCGAGCCTCGATGGAGAACTACTCCCTCCTCATGGGAGCAGCAGCGGTGATGAAGATGGCGGTGGAGATGGCAGCGGTGTCGATGGAGAAGCCTTCCGGGGGCACTTCCCCGCTCCGGCAGCGTGCCGGAACAGAGACTCCTGTCCCCCAGATCTTGGCCTCGCGATGGCGGCGGCTCTGGAAGGTTTCTGTGGTTTTCGTCGAACGTATCAGGGTTTTCGATCCAGGGGCTTTATATAGGCGAAGAGGCGGCGCAGGAGGGTCGAAGGGGCGACGACACCATAGGGCGGCACGGCCAGGGCCTGGGCCGCACCGGCCTATGGTCTGGGGGCCCAGTGCCCCCCCTCTGGTCCTTCCCGGGTGTTCTGGATGCTTCCGGTGAAAATAGGAACATGGGCGTTGATTTCGTCCGATTCCGAGAATATTTCGTTACTAGGATTTCTGAAACCAAAAACAGCAGAAAACAGGAACTGGCACTTCGGCATCTTGTTAATAGGTTAGTTCCAGAAAATGCACGAATATGACATAAAGTGTGCATAAAACATGTAGATAACATCAATAATGTGGCATGGAACATAAGAAATTATCGATACGTTGGAGACGTATCAGCATCCCCAAGCTTAGTTCTGCTCATCCCGAGCAGGTAAAACGATAACACAGATAATTTCTGGAGTGACATGCCATCATAACCTTGATCATACTATTTGTAAAGCATATGTAGTGAATGCAGCGATCAAAACAATGGTAATGACATGAGTAAACAACTGAATCATAAAGCAAAGACTTTTCATGAATAGCACTTCAAGACAAGCATCAATTAAATCTTGCATAAGAGTTAACTCATAAAGCAATAATTCAAAGTAAAGGCATTGAAGCAACACAAAAGAAGATTAAGTTTCAGCGGTTGCTTTCAACTTGCAACATGTATATCTCATGGATATTGTCAACATAGAGTAATATAACAAGTGCAATAAGCAAATATGTAGGAATCAATGCACAGTTCACACAAGTGTTTGCTTCTTGAGGTGGAGAGAAATAGGTGAACTGACTCGACATTGAAAGTAAAAGAATGGTCCTCCATAGAGGAAAAGCATCGATTGCTATATTTGTATTAGAGCTTTGATTTTGAAAACATGAAACAATTTTGTCAACGGTAGTAATAAAGCATATGTATCATGTAAATTATATCTTACAAGTTGCAAGCCTCATGCATAGTGTACTAATAGTGCCCGCACCTTGTCCTAATTAGCTTGGACTACCGGATCATCACAATGCACATGTTTTTACCAAGTGTCACAAAGGGGTACCTCTATGCCGCCTGTACAAAGGTCTAAGGAGAAAGCTCGCATTGGATTTCTCGCTATTGATTATTCTTCAACTTAGACATCCATACCGGGACAACATAGACAACAGATAATGGACTCCTCTTTTATGCATAAGCATGTAACAACAATTAATAATTTTCTCATTTGAGATTGAGGATATATGTCCAAAACTGAAACTTCCACCATGGATCATGGCTTTAGTTAGCGGCCCAATGTTCTTCTCTAACAATATGCATGCTTAACCATAAGGTGGTAGATCTCTCTTACTTCAGACAAGACGGACATGCATAGCAACTCACATGAAATTCAACAATGAATAGTTGATGGCGTCCCCAGTGAACATGGTTATCACACAACAAGCAACTTATTAAGAGATAAAGTGCATAATTACATATTCAATACCACAATAGTTTTTAAGCTATTTGTCCCATGAGCTATATATTGCAAAGGTGAATGATGGAATTTTAAAGGTAGCACTCAAACAATTTACTTTGGAATGGCGGAAAATACCATGTAGTGGGTAGGTATGGTGGACACAAATGGCATAGTGGTTGGCTCAAGTATTTGGGATGCATGAGAAGTATTCCCTCTCGATACAAGGTTTAGGCTAGCAAGGCTTATTTGAAACAAACACAAGGATGAACCGGTGCAGCAAAACTCACATAAAAGACATATTGAAAACATTATAAGACTCTACACCGTCTTCCTTGTTGTTCAAACTCAATACTAGAAATTATCTAGACCTTAGAGAAACCAAATATGCAAACCAAATTTTAACATGCTCTATGTATTTCTTCATTAATAGGTGCAAAGCATATGATGCAAGAGCTTAAACATGAGCACAACAATTGCCAAGTATCACATTACCCAAGACATTAATAACAATTACTACATGTATCATTTTCCAATTCCAACCATATAACAATTTAACGAAGAAGAAACTTCGCCATGAAAATTAAAAGCTAAGAACACATGTGTTCATATGAACCAGTGGAGCGTGTCTCTCTCCCACACAAGCATGATGTAATCCAATTTATTCAAACAAAAACAAAAACAAAAGCACACAGACGCTCCAAGCAAAGCACATAAGATGTGACGGAATAAAAATATAGTTTCAGGGGAGGAACCTGATAAGTTGTCGATGAAGAAGGGGATGCCTTGGGCATCCCCAAGCTTAGACGCTTGAGTCTTCTTGATATATGCAGGGGTGAACCACCGGGGCATCCCCAAGCTTAGAGCTTTCACTCTTCTTGATCATAGTATATCATCCTCCTCTCTTGACCCTTGAAAACTTCCTTCACACCAAACTTCTCATAAACTTCATTAGAGGGGTTAGTACATAATCGAAAACTCACATGTTCAGAGGTGACACAATCATTCTTAACACTTCTGGACATTGCTCAAAGCTACTGGAAGGTAATGGAACAAAGAAATCCACCCAACACAGCGAAAGAAGCAATGCGAAATAAAAGGCAGAATCTGTCAAAACAGAACAGTCCGTAAAGACGAATTTCTAATAAATACTTCCGTTGCTCAAATCAGAAAACTCAAAACTAATGAAAGTTGCGTACATATCTGAGGAACACGCACGTAAATTGGCATATTTTTCTGATTTTTATACAGAGAAAACAGCCCAGATTCGTGACAGATAGAAATCTGTTTCTGCGCAGAAATCCAAATCTAGTATCAACCTTCGATTAGAGGCTTCACTTGGCACAACAAAACACAACACTAAGATAAGGAGAGGTTGCTACAGTTGTAAACAACTTCCAAGACACAAATATAAAACAAAGTACTGTAGCAAAATAACACATGGGTTATCTCCCAAGAAGTTCTTTCTTTATAGCCATTAAGATGGGCTCAGCAGTTTTAATGATGCACTCATAAGAAATAGTAATTGAAGCGAAAGAGAGCATCCAGAGGCAAATTCAAAACACATTTAAGTCTAACATGCTTCCTATGCATAGGAATCTTGTAAATAAACAAGTTCATGAAGAGCAAAGTAACAAGCATAGGAAGATAAAACAAGTATAGCTTGAAAAATTTCAGCACATAGAGAGGCATTTTAGTAACATGAAAATTTCTACAACCATATTTTCCTCTCTCATAATAACTTTCAGTAGCAACATGAGCAAACTCAAAAATATAACTATCACATAAAGCATTCTTATCATGAGTCTCATGCATAAAATTATTACTACTCCCAACATAAGCATAATCAATTTTATTAGTTGTAGTGGGAGCAAATTCAACAAAGTAGCTATCATTATTATTCTCATCAAGTGTTGGAGGCATAGTATAATCACAACAAAATTTACTCTCCATAGTAGGTGGCACCAAAAGACCACTATCATTATAATCATCATATATGGGAGGCAAAGTATCATCAAAGAAAATTTTCTCCTCAATGCTTGGGGGACTAAAAAGATCATGCTCATCAAAACCAGCTTCCCCAAGCTTAGAATTTTCCATATCATTAGCAACAATGGTATTCAAAGTGTTCATACTAACATGTTCCATGGGTTTTTTAATTTTCGGATCAAACCATCCATGTCTTAAATCAGGAAATAGAGTAAAAAGCTCATTGTTGTCCATTATGCCTTACTAGTGTAAACAAGAAACAAAAAGATGCAATTGCAGGATCTAAAGGAAATAGCTTCGAGTACTTACAATGCGCCGGAAAATAGCTTGGTAGCCGAGGTCCGGAGTGTGAGTACCTTTTACCTTTCCTCCCCGGCAACGGCGCCAGAAAATAGCTTGATGTCTACGTTCCCCCTCCTTTCCTGTAGACAGTGTTGGGCCTCCAAGAGCAGAGGTTTGTAGAACAGCAGCAAGTTTTCCCTTAAGTGGATCACCCAAGGTTTATCGAACTCAGGGAGGAAGAGGTCAAAGATATCCCTCTCATGCAACCCTGCAACCACAAAGCAAGAAGTCTCTTGTGTCCCCAACACACCTAATAGGTGCACTAGTTCAGTGAAATACAGGTGGTATGAATATATATGAGCGGTAGCAACGGTGCCAGAAAATAGCTTGCTGGCGTGTAGTTGATGGTGGTAGTATTGCAGCAGTAGTAACACAGTAAAACAGTAAACAAGCAGCGATAGCAGTATTTAGGAACAAGGCCTAGGGATTACACTTTCACTAGTGGACACTCTCAACATTGATCACATAACAGAATAGATAAATGCATACTCTACACTTTTGTTGGATGATGAACACATTGCGTAGGATTACACGAATCCTCAATGCCGGAGTTAACAAGCTCCACAATAATGCTCATGTTTAAGTAACCTTATAGTGTAAGATAGATCAATAGACTAAACCAAGTACTAACATAGCATGCACACTGTCACCTTCATGCATATGTAGGAGGAATAGATCACATCAACATTATCATAGCAATAGTTAACTTCGCAATCTACAAGAGATCATGATCATAGCATAAACCAAGTACTAACACGGTGCACACACTGTCACCTTTACACACGTGCAGGAGGAATAGAACTACTTTAATAACTTTGCTAGAGTAGCACATAGATAAATTGTGATACAAACTCATATGAATCTCAATCATGTAAAGCAGCTCATGAGATCATTGTATTGAAGTACATAGGAGAGAGATGAACCACATAGCTACCGGTACAGCCCCGAGCCTCGATGGAGAACTACTCCCTCCTCATGGGAGCAGCAGCGGTGATGAAGATGGCGGTGGAGATGGCAGCGGTGTCGATGGAGAAGCCTTCCGGGGGCACTTCCCCGCTCCGGCAGCGTGCCGGAACAGAGACTCCTGTCCCCCAGATCTTGGCCTCGCGATGGCGGCGGCTCTGGAAGGTTTCTGTGGTTTTCGTCGAACGTATCAGGGTTTTCGATCCAGGGGCTTTATATAGGCGAAGAGGCGGCGCAGGAGGGTCGAAGGGGCGACGACACCATAGGGCGGCGCGGCCAGGGCCTGGGCCGCGCCGGCCTATGGTCTGGGGGCCCAGTGCCCCCCCTCTGGTCCTTCCCGGGTGTTCTGGATGCTTCCGGTGAAAATAGGAACTTGGGCGTTGATTTCGTCCGATTCCGAGAATATTTCGTTACTAGGATTTCTGAAACCAAAAACAGCAGAAAACAGGAACTGGCACTTCGGCATCTTGTTAATAGGTTAGTTCCAGAAAATGCACGAATATGACATAAAGTGTGTATAAAACATGTAGATAACATCAATAATGTGGCATGGAACATAAGAAATCATCGATACGTTGGAGACGTATCATAAGCAAAGGTTGGGGGGAGTGTCATCATAATAAAACTAAAATAAAAAGGCACTCCTTCATGGTATGAGATTGTTGGCAGGCACCCGAGGATTCGGTTAGCCATGGTTTGTGAAAGAAAGGTTGGAAGGAGTGCCGCATAAACATAAAAATAATTCATGGGAGCCGCTCTTGGAAGTCCGGTTGGCGAGGTAGTTGGTGTACCCATTACCATTCGTTGACAACAACAAACACCTCTCAAAATAATTTTACTCCTGTTTTAAAGATGAAAAGCTCTAGCGCATGTTAATCCCTGCTTCCCTCTGCAAAGGGTCAATCTTTTACTTTTTGTGTTGTGTCTCCATTCTTTCTTTGAGCACTATCTTGAGAGCACAACTGTCATTCTTAGTATAATATGCTTGTCTCAAAATATGATTGATTGTGGTATAACTTTGATGCTTTTATCTTTGACAATCACTACTTCTAGTCTTTCTATGAACTTCAGAGGTGCCTGGGCATTTATGTTTTGCCGATCAAATACGGGCAAGCGAGATACCACTTTATCATACTCCCTTATGAACATTGCAATCCTGCTTATATACATGATTCATGATGCTTATTATTAATTGTTGGTACCTCTCCATGATTGACATAGCTGTTAGATGATCTTATTTGTATGCATCTCATTATGAACTGCTTAAGTATTAGCCATAGCATGAGAATATATACATCATATGAGCAAATGTGTTCGTGAAAGTTCTTTTATCGCTCAGTTGTTAACTGAATTGCTTGAGGACAAGCAATAAGCTAAGCTTGGGGGGAGTTGATACGTCCAAAACGTATCTACTTTTCCGAACACTTTTGCTATTGTTTTGCCTCTAATTTGTGTATTTTGGATGCAACTAACACGGACTAACGCTGTTTTCAGCAGAATTGCTCTGGTGTCTCGTTTTTGTGCAGAAATCCAACTTTCAGGAAAATCCTCGGAATTTATGCAGAAGGCCCTATTTTCCCAGAATATTGGCGGAGCCAGAAGGACAAGTCAGGTGGAGGCCCGAGGGCCCCACACCATAGGGCGGCGCGGCCCGGGGGGGCCCGCGCGGCCCTGTGGTGTGGAACCCTCGGCCGGCCTCCGACGCCCTCCTTCGGACTATATATTGCCTTCCACCTAAAAACGCACGGGGAGAAGTCGAAGTCACCAGAAAGCCTCCAGAACGCCGCCACATCGCGAAACTCCGTCTCGGGAGCCAGAAGTCTCCGTTCTGGCACTCCGCCGGGACGGGGAATTGGAGGAGATCATCGCCATCATCACCACCGACGCCTCTCCATCAACCAGCCATGCTTCCCCCATCCATGTGTGAGTAATTCCCCCGCTGTAGGCCGAAGGGTATGGTAGGGATTGGATGAGATTGGTCATGTAATAGCATAAGATTGTTAGGGCATAGTGCCTAGTGTCCGTAATTGGTACTTTGATGATATTGTTGCAACTTGTTATGCTTAATGCTTGTCACTAGGGCCCGAGTGCCATGATCTCAGATCTGAACATGTTATTGTTTCATCATGATATTCATTGTTTATGGTCTTACCTGCAAGTTGTATACACATGTCGCTGTCCGGAACCAATGGCCCCGAAGTGACAAAAATCGGGACAACCGGAGGGGATGGTAGTGACGTGAGGATCACATGTGTTCACGGAGTGTTAATGCTTTGCTCCGGTGCTCTATTAAAAGGAGTACCATAATATCCGGTAGATTCCCTTGAGGCCCGGCTGCCACCGGCTGGTAGGACAAAAGATGTTGTGCAAGTTTCTCATTGCGAGCACGTACGACTATAATTGGAACACATGCCTATTGATTGCTTTGTACTTGGACACCGTTTTATTATTATCTGCAAATGCCCTGCTATGATTGTTACATGAGTTTCTCTCATCCATGCAACGCCCGTCATCCGTCCCCGTGCCTACAGTATTTTAATCCTGCTGTTTACTAAAATCACTACTGCTGTCTCTGTTACTCTGCTACTGTTATTTCACTACTGCTACTGCTATAAAACTGTTACTACTGATAAACTCTTGCGAGCAAGTCTGTTTCCAGGTGCAGCTGAATTGATAACTCCACTGTTAAGGCTCCAAGTATTCTTTGTCTCCCCTTGTGTCGAATCAATAAATTGGGATTTACTTCCCGCGAAGACTGCTGCGATCCCCTATACTTGTGGGTCATCAGCTACCCAGCCCGGCAGCCTGATGTTCTTCTTTTCCCTGAGAATGATTTCTCCCAGCACCTCTCTGAGTGTAAGCCCCCCATCACCTCCAGGGATTTCGAGCTCCAATGTCTCCCACGATGGGACAACTGAATCCACCCCGACACGAGCATAGCCAGCTGGAATCGGATTGCCATGCCATGTTGCCGGCTCACCTTCAGGTCCAAATGCCGGTAAGACATAGCCGACCGCCACCTTAACAGACACCTTCCTGAACACCTCATGGAGATCACAAGGTGTTTGCTCCTTGATTCCATCCAAGGGGTCGCCAGGACCGGCATCTATCATCATCCGTGTAGGAGGGGCCTCCGAGTCGGCCACGCTGCTGTCTCGTCGCTGAGATATGCCAGCGGTATTATCTGGCGGGTGCTGTCCTTTTAGTTCATTTATTTCCCGCTGCTGCTGCTGAAGCTCCCGCTGCTGCTGGTCAAGTCGGCGTTGGAACTCGGCCATCCGGTCATTCTGCACCTCCAGCTGGCGTTGTTTAGCTCTCGCTCGGCTTCTATAAGTCTCCACGTCGGCCGGAAACCCAAGCGACCATGGAACACTAGGGCCGAAGCCTCTTGTTCGTCCTCCCTTCTCAGGATTACCGAGGACAAGCGTCAGCAATTCTTTCTCTCTATCGGGAGCAAACTTTAGTTTTCCCGCCTTTATATCTGTCGTCACTTCAATCCATTTTTTCCTGGGTACCCTAACCCTGCTGTCACTTTCAACAATGTTCCCTGTCTTCATGTCATACTCACAACCATGCGCGAGGAACCAATTTCGAGCCCTAATGTCCCATCCTTCTCGCGTGGGTTCTGGAGTGATCCCATTCAGCTCCATCTCAGCCTCTTGTGCATCCCACTTAGGCATGGCTACTCCGTAGCCCCCTCGCCCCGTATGATGGTGATATTTCTTTTCGCTTGCATTCTTCTTGTTTTTCTTGGACAGGTTCACAGCCTCCTCTGATTCTTTGTACTCCACAAATTCTTCCCAATGATGCTCCTGCTTCGCTAGATAGTTCTCGAATAATGGAGGCTTCTTGTCTTTCTTATAATTTTTCCATAACCGGTTCTTATACGCCCGGAAAAGTTCCCCCATCTTCTTAAGAGCCCATTTCTTCACTAGCGCCCTCTGCTTAGCATTCTCAGACTCCGATCCCAAATCTGGCAAAGTGAAATGTGCCATGAGGTCGCTGAAAAGTGTGTCTTTGTACCTATCGGCAACCTGATTTTCGGACACATTCTTGGTCTTGTTCCATTCTCTGATAGTGATCGGGAGACGATCTCTAACCACAACTCCGCACTGATTTTTAAATGTCACTCCGACATTCGCGGGTACCACCGGTTGGCCTTCCGGTGATATAGCTTCAATTGTGAAGTGGTATTTTTTGCCCAACTTCTTTGCCGGGCCTCGTTTCTCTATCTTATCTTCGGAGGCCTAAGAGAATACATATAGAATTGCATTAATGCCTCTATACTAATGCCTCTATACATATGTACATATAGAATTCCATTAATACCTCGTCATGACCGGAGCCGTCGGCTTCTCCGTCACCGGAGCCGTCGGCTTCTCCATCACCGGAGCCGTCGGCTTCTCCATCACCGGAGCCGCGGGCTTCTCCATCACCGGAGTCGCGGGCTTCTCGGTCGGCTTCTGTACCATCGCAGATTATGTCCGCGAACATGTCTTCCTGTTCCAAGTCCCGTTCGAATGGATCCATTGTTTCTGCAAAAGAATTAAATCGATAAGTACATATTCTAACCCTAACCCTAATCAAACACAAACCAAACCCTAACCCTAATCAAACACAAACCAAACCCTAACCCTAATCGGCGACACGTGTTTGCGAGAGGGAGAGGGTGTCGGCGACGCGTGTTTGCGAGAGGGAGAGGGTGTCGGCGACGCTTGTTTGCGAGAGGGAGAGGGTGTCGGCGACGCGTGTTTGCGAGAGGCTCGGATGTTCGCGAGAGGTAGAGGAGAGGGAGAGAGAGGGGAGTTGCGGCGTCGAGTGATCGCGAGAGGGAGAGGGAGCACGGGACGAGGGCGATTGCGCGAGAGGGAGAGGAGAGGGCCGGTGTCGGCGTCGGGGGTGTTTGCGAGAGGTAGAGGAGAGGGAGAGAGAGGGGAGTTGCGGCGTCGAGTGATCGCGAGAGGGAGTGGGAGCACGGGACGAGGGCGATTGCGCGAGAGGGAGAGGAGAGGGCCGGTGTCGGCGTCGGGGGTGTTCGCGAGAGGGAGTCGTCCGCTAGGGCTATGTACTAATTAATTTTAAACTAACTATAACTAAATACACTAAATAACTAAGTAAATACATATACTAAAAAACTAAAATAAATACATATACTAACTAACTAACTATAAACTAACTACTAAATACATGAACTAAAAAACTGTATTAAATACATTAACTTAAAAACTAACTAACTAATTAACTATTAAACTAACTACTAATTACATAAAACAAATGAAATAAAAACTAAAAAATTAAAACTATAACTATACTAACTAAACCTAAAACTATACTAACTAAACCTAAAAACTATACTAACCTAAAACAATTACAGAAACTATACTAACTATACTAATTAAACTATACTAACCATACTAATTACTAAACTATACTAATTAACTATACAAAAAAACTATACAAAAAAACTAAAAAAAAACCCGAGCTTGATCAGCTCGGCAGAGATGCAGCGGTGCCGGCGCGCTACCTGACCGAGGCGGCGGCCCGAGGCGCGGCGGCGCGTATAGGCGGCGGGCAGCGCGAGGCGGCGGTTCGAGGCAGCTTAAGCGGCGCTGAGTCGAGCGGCAGGAGGCGCGCGGCGGTGAAGCCCGAGGCGAGAGCGCACTGTGCCGGCGGCGGTGGAGGAGCGCGCAACGACCGAGGGCGCTGGCGGCGGCGGCGGGCGCATCCGGCAGCTGGCGGCGCGCAATCTAGGGTTTGGCCTCCTGGTCGTCGCGGGTTCGCTTGGCCCGCGACGCGCAGAGCTTTATACGCAGGGGCCTTTTGTCGCGGGTGGTGGCTCAACCCGCGACAAAAGGGGGTCTTTTGTCGCGGGTTGAGCCACCGCCTGCGACAAAAGGCCCTTTTTGGCACAACGATCCGTGGCCTTTGCGCATCCAACGGCTCCGGCCGTTTGATCCAACGGCCCTGGAGCCGTTGGACACGGATCAGCTCTGTTTTTTTTCTTTTTTCTTTTTTTCTTTTTTGTTTTTTCTTATTTCAATAACTTTTAAATGGTAAATCAAATAGAAAAGTGTTATATATGAAAATTTGTCAGAAAAATACAATGAACATGAATATGACATCCATATAACTATTTGCATCTCACAATGAACATAGTCGTGTATGTTTCACCCCTAATGATATGCGGAGTGACACCGAGTAAGGTTTCACCTCGCCACGTGTCGCCGCCGCTTCCACGTGCCTCGCCCCGTCGCTGCCGGCGTGCGACGTTTGTAGCCGTGGCTTACACGTGCCTCGCCACGTGTCGCCGCCTCTTCCACGCGCCTCGCCCCGTCGCTGCCGGCGTGCGACGTGTGTAGCCGTGGCTTACACGTGCCTCGCCACGTGTCGCCGCCTCTTCCACGCGCCTCGCCCCGTCGCTGCCGGCGTGCGACGTGTGTAGCCGTGTCTTACACGTGCCTCGCCACGTGTCGCCGCCGCTTCCACGTGCCTCGCCCCGTCGCTGCCCGCGTGCGACGTGTGTAGCCGTAGCTTACACGTGCCTCGCCACGTGTCGCCGCCGCTTCCACGTGCCTCGCCCCGTCGCTGCCCGCGTGCGCTATATAGAGCGACGAGTGCGGGCGCAACCACACGTCTCCACCGCCTCTGCTCATTCATCTCTGGGATGCCTCCACGTCGTCGAGGGGCGTCCGGTTTCCGTGGCGTTCGAGTGCGTCCGAGCGGTAGGTTCTACGCCGAGATACGCGCCGGTGGCTTCCGCCTCACCCTCGGCACGTACAACACGCCGGAGCTGGCGGCGCGCGCTTACGACGCGGCGGCGTGGCATTTTCGGCGGCCATGGCGTGGCGTTTTCGGCGGCCACGGCGCGACATGAACTTCCCGGATGTTGAATCGCTAGAGGAGGCTGAGTTCCTCGCGCCACCGCCGTGCCTCGTCGATGACGAGGACCATCGACGGCACCGCCAGGTGCAGCGCAGGATCGCCATCGCCGAGCACGACGAGCAGTTGATGCGCCAGTGGAGGGCGCAGTTCCCCAACGACGTCGACAACACCGACGCGTTCTTCGCTACCCTTAGGGCACAACGCAGGTCCAACAGGCGCCACCGTCGGGCCGTCGCCACCTTCGAGCTCGAGAACCCGAATACAACTTGGACCGAAAACGACCCTCGGTGGGATGACATTTGGACGGAGACAACCTCCGACGATGACTGAGACTAGACTAGTAATTTATCTATTTTATTGTAATTTCAATAAAGTCGTTGTCGGTTCTATTAGTTTAAATTTAGTTTATAAAGTCGTTGACGGTTGTTTTTGTTCAATAAAGTGGTTGACACGAAATTTATTACGACTGAACTGAAATTAAAGTACAGAGCTCAACTGAAAATTAAGATACATGGCCAGATTCGAATGTTGGAGCCATTCAATCATAGTCGTGCCTAGCCCTATAATAGTCGCCACTGTAGTCATCATAGTCGCTGACGTCATCGTCGCTAGCATCGGGGTCGCGGTTGTCCAACCTCGGCGGGTGAGCACGCGTGGGCTGGGATTGAGGGTAGCGCAGGCGGGGGCCACGATAGGCCATGACGCTCTGGAGAGTCCGGCCGCGCCACCACATCCGACGGCCGGCCTCGTTGAAGTTCGGAGGAGGCGGGCCGTCCTCCTCGTACCTGGCAACCACCCTCTCACGCCGATTGATGAAGAAGCTGTCCCAAGTCGGGCTGTAGTCGGGATGCCACTGGGGATTCCTCCGCTGCTCAGGAGTGAGCTCGAAATAGTAGTGGTTCGTGATGGCCATCTCGCGTGGCACACCAAGAGGGATAGGAGGGACTGGTACGCCTCCGACGCTCAGCAACCAGCCGGTCGGGACGCGGTAGCCGGGCGGGCAGGGGTAGTTCGAGGCGCAGAGTGCCTCCGCCTCCCGGGGTGTTAGACATACGATGGAAGCCATGGGAGAGAGTGATGAGGTTTGCAGATATGAGTCCAAGCCTACATATATATAGTGGAAAAATGGCGGGAATGCGGGAAGAAAATAGGCGGGAATTAACGAAGTGGCGCGCGAAACTTTCATCCCGGGTGGAGGCTCAAACCAGGACAAAAGACTGGGGGAGGCTTATCTAGGAGGGCCTTTTGTCACGGTTGGTGGCTGCAACCGCGACTAAAGCTATCGGCATGATAAGGATGTGTCGGTAACCTTTTGTCATGGTTGGTGGCTGCAACCGCGACTAAAGCTGTCGGCAGGATAACGACGCGTGCGTGGATGCACTGCTCGATGAGATAAAGCATGTAGCGCACGACGCCCTGTCGAAGGAATAAGACAAAGTAGAAGCGGTGCCGTGCCTATAAAAGGAGCATCGATACGCCTTGCCAAGAAAATCAACAAGCCAAGCACAGTTTCATTCCCATGGATGAAGGAAAGGGTTCTCATTATTACATAAATGTAGAGATTGTCTTGGGAACTATATATGAAGAATACATTATTACATCGCCATCTAGTGTTGTGATCTTCTACGCCGTAGCCATGGAGAATCTTCATCATTTAGCAAGATGCTTGGGTCAATTTTCACCGTGAAGGGCGGAATTTCTTTAAACTTATTATAATCTTCTGACATGTCTGTCTTGTCATCGACTCCCACGATGTTTCTTTGCCCCGAAAGAACTATGTGGCGCTTTGGCTCCTCGGTTGATGTATTCTTTTGTTGATTTCTTTTTCTTGATTTGCTAGACATGTCCTTCACGTAGAAAACATGAGCCACCTCGCTTGCTAGGACAAAAGGCTCGTCTGTGCACGCAAGATTGTTGGGATCCACTGTTATCATACCGTACTTATCGTCAATATGTATAGCGCTGAGCTTCACCCATTTGCACCGAAACAAAGGGACCTTAAAAGTGGGACCATAGTCAAGTTCCCATATCTCCTCTATGTATCCATAATATGTGGTGGTCTGCCCATTCTCGTCTTTTGCATCGAAGCGGACACCGCTGTTTTGGTTGGTGCTCTTTTTATCTTGGTCGATCGTGTAAAATGTATTCCCATTTATCTCGTACCCTTGGAATGTACATATGTTTGAAGATGGTAACCTGGCCAACAAGTACAGCTGCTCCACAACATATGGGTCATTAATGAGATGTCTTTGCAACCAACTGCCGAAGGTATTCATGTGTTGATGTGTAATCAAGGACTCGGGCTGGCTCCGGTTTATTTCTCGTAAAACATTCTTATGTTTCTCGATGTACGGAGCCACCAAGCTGGAATTGTATAGAACCGTGTAGTGTGCTTGATTGAAAGAAATCTTGTCCCTGCACACCGTTGCTTTCCTTCCTAGTGTGCCTTTTCCAGTCAGCCTCCCCTCATACCGAGATTCAGGAACACCAATCGGCTTAAGGTCAGGAAGAAAGTCAACACAAAACTCAATGACCTCCTCAGTTCCGTAGCCCTTTGAGATACTTCCTTCCGGCCTAGCTCGGTTATGAACATATTTCTTTAAGACTCCCATGAACCTCTCGAAGGGGAACATATTGTGTAGAAATACAGGACCGAGAATTCTAATCTCTTCAACTAGGTGAACGAGGAGGTGCGTCATAATATTGAAGAAGGATGGTGGGAACAACAACTCGAAGCCGACAAGACATTCGACCACATCTTCACCGTAATCCCGACAAAGTTTCGGATCCATTACCTTCGAGAAATTGCGTTGAGGAATGCACATATCTTCACAATGGCTAGTCGAACATTTTCGGTAGAAGTCCCCTCAATGCAACCGGAAGCAATTGTGTCATAAGCACGTGACAGTCATGGGACTTCAGGTTCTGGAATTTTTTCTCCTTCATATTTACTATCCCCTTTATATTCGATGAGAAACCAGACGGAACCTTGATACTGAATAGGGCTTCAAAAAAGATCTCCTTCTCTTGTTTGGTAAGAGCGTAGCTGGCAGGCCCTACAAACTGCCCTGGATGATTGCCGTTTCGTCCTTTATGAAGTTCCTGGTCCTCCCGTGCTTCTGGTGTATCTTTTGTCTTTCCATACACGCCCAGAAAACCTAGAATATTCACACAAAGATTCTTGGTCAGGTGCATCACGTCGATTGCAGAGCGGACTTCCAGGACTTTCCAATATTCTAGCTCCCAAAAAATAGATTTCTTCTTCCACATGGGCGCGTGTCCGTCATCGTCTTTCGGAACAGGTCGACTGCCTGGACCCTTTCCAAAGATAACATTTAAATTCTTGACCATGTCAAATATATCAGCACCACTACGGGGGACAGGCTTCGGACGGCGGTCTGCCTCGCCATCGAAATGCTTGCCTTTTTTCCTTAAGGGATGCTTGCGCGGAAGGAAACGACGGTTGAACGGGTACACAACTTTTCTGGTTTTTCCCAAATATTTACTTTCAGTCTCATCTAAACAGTGTGTGCATGCATTGTATCCTTTGTTCGTCGGTCCTGAAATGTTACTGAGAGCAGGCCAATCATGGATGGTTACGAATAGCAACGCTCGTAGGTCAAATTCTTGCTCCGTGTGCTCATCCCACACACGTACACCTGGTTTGGCCCACAACTCCAAAAGTTCATCGACTAATGGCCTTAGGTACACATCAATGTCGTTGCCCGGTTGCTTTGGGCCTTGGATAAGCACTGGCATCATAATGAACTTCCGCTTCATGCACAACCAAGGAGGAAGGTTGTAGATACATAGAGTCACGGGCCAGGTGCTATGACTGCAGCTCTGCTCCCCAAAAGGATTCATGCCATCTGTATTTAGACCAAAGTATAAGTTCCTTGCCTCACCTGCAAAATCCGGGAACTCTCTCCCGATGTTTCTCCACTGCCGACCATCAGCGGGGTGCCTCAACATCGCGTCTTTCTTACGTTCTTCCATGTGCCATCGCAACAACTTGGCATGCTCTTTGTTTCTGAACAAACGTTTCAACCGTGGTATTATTGGAGCATACCACATCACCTTCGCAGGAACCCTCTTCCTGGGTGGCTCGCCCTCAACATCACCAGGGTCATCTTTTCTGATCTTATACCGCAATGCACCACATATCGGACATTTATTCAAATTCTCGTACTTCTCATCGCGGTAGAGGATACAGTCATTAATGCATGCATGTATCTTCTGCACATCTAATCCTAGAGGGCAGACAAGCTTCTTTGCTTCATATGTACTGACGGACAATTCATTATTTCTTGTAAACAGCTTCTTTAATATTATCATCAATTTCTCAAATCCCGAGTCAGTCACACCGACCTCTGCCTTCCATTTCAGCAATTCCAATATGCTACCCAGCTTTCTATACCCATCTTCACAACCTGGGTACAACAATTTGTGGTGGTCCTCTAACATCTTGTCGAACTGCAACCTCTCCTTATCCGTGCCACAGTCTCTTCTTGCATCAGAAATGGCCCGACGAAGATCATCATCAACAGGATCATCTGATGCCTGTTCTTCACCTCCTTCTTCTTCATTGCCGTCCATTGCGGTATCATCGCATTCAGAGAACATAGATCGGTACTGCTCATCATTATCTTCTTCTTCATCATCGTCTTCCATTATAACCCCTTCTTCTCCGTGCTTGGTCCAAACATTATAGCTGGACATGAATCCAAACCGAAGCAGGTGGCTCTTAATGTCTCTTGAGCAAGAGTAATCCTTCTCGTTCTTACATTTTAGACATGGACATCACATAAAACCTTGCTTCGACTTGTTGGCCTCGGCCACAAGCAGGAAAGAATTCACGCCCTCTCTGAAAGCGGGAGCACATCGGTTACCGTACATCCATGGATGACTCATCTGCATCATAAGTACAATTATATATGTATCAGATGCAATCACCTTGCTAAAATTAGTATTGTACGGACTATGCATATATATATAGTCGAGAAAATAGTTGCTAACCTTTTAGGATCAAAAGAGGAGAAATCTTATCAAATAAAACCAAGTGGCATCCCTCTCACAAGCATTCCATCAAACACCTCTTGTGCACATGTAGAAAAAATGATCTAGCATACACCTCCACCTTCACCACCAAGGAAAAAATGAGGTGGGGGTGGCTGGCTGCTTCTATATATATAGGCATGGACATTTTGTCGCGGGTCAGACACGACCATGACAAAGGGGTGGCCACATCGCTCCGACCCCTTTTGTCGCGGGTCGTAATACGGCCCGCGACAAAAGGCCGCGACAAAAGCCTCTGCTGTATTCGGAGCGACGTGGCCACCCCATTTGTCGCGGGTGCAGGCGCGCCCGCGACAAATGGCTCCCACGGAAGCCCTATTTTCCACTAGTGTTATAGCCAACAGTTAGCTCTACTATTGAACTTGCTCTAAGCAGTCTTATGAATCTTTATTTTATTAATTAAAGAAGATGAATAAGGATATTGGTGGCTGAGGTGGAGGAGAGAAATGGAGATTGGAGGATGAAGTTGGAGAGTGATTACGAGGAACTAATTACATTAATTTACTGTATTGGTATTATAGATAAATTTGAAACTAGAAGTAGTGCACTTCATTTGAGGACAGAGAAGGTACGCATGATTATTTCTAGAATATAGGTACGGCGCCCCGAGGCTCTCATTTCCCCCCCTCCTCGCTCTCATCGCGCTACAGTTCCTGGTCGCTCTCTCCTCCTGACCGGGCAGATCCGGAGCCACTCCGCCGGAATAGCCGGCCGGAGGCGGTGAAGGTGACGCGCCGGAGTAGTATAGGTTAGTTCTAGGTCTTCTCTTTCTAGTTTTGCTGTTTACCCTTGTGGATTTTGGCGAGATGCCCGTGTTGAGGTGGTGGCGGCGGAGTCTGGGCTTCTCCCTGCTGCTGGCGGCGGTGCTGCAGCTGCTCGTGGTGCTCCGGCGGTCGGAGCCGGAGGCGAGCGGCGGCAGGTCGACGTCATCCTCTCCAATAAAAGTCTTCCCCGAGTCACCAGATCTGGCCGAGTTCGTCCTGATTCCCTCTCTCTCTGGTCACCATGGCGGTGGAGATTGGGAGAGGATCTCCGACGACCCTACTTTTGGCAGATCTGCTGGCTCCCTCTTTGGAGCTGATCTTCGTCGAGCGGAACACATGGTGACCAAGCTTGTCACCATGATCTTTGGCCAATATGGTGGCCCGTCTTCATCTACCTCCATGGCGGAGGCCTTCTCGGTTGGCTGCTGGAGCTCGACGCCACGAGGGAGACAAGTGGTTCGTCCCCGTCTCTCTGGTGGTCGCCAGGGGCTTGACCTTGTCGTCGGCAATGGGCGTTCGAGCATCATGCGCTCGGAACTCGGCGGTGACGCCTCGAGTTCACCGGCGGTGCGTGGCGGAGACTACCTTGGACCCGATTGCCTTTCTTCAAATTTTAGGTTTCTCTGGGCAAGAGATGTAAAAGGGCTTTTCTGTAAAATGTACCTGCCACTTGGTTTAATATAAAAGCTCCACCGGGGTCATCTGACCCCTCTTATGTGCAAAAAAAAAAAAAAAAAAAAAAAAAAAAAAAAACCACCCATAGTTTGCTCCACCCATGCATGGTGCACATCCATCTAAAACCAAAACCCTACCTGACGCGTATTTCAAGACCACTGATGTAGAACCTACACCTCACGTCTACTATACACTAGCTAGGCCCTTACCTGCATTTCTGTAGAGAAAGGGGGGAGGGGAGGGGGGGGGGGGGGGGAAGAGGAAATATTCACCATGCTCTGGGTATAGGTAGCCATGCATTATCTCGAAAGACTCTGCTTCATCATGCACGCAAAAGAGCTATTCTTTATACTACTAGCATAATCCCAGTGCCACCGCCACAGAAAGTGACCACGACTTACTTTGTAGAGAGCATTTGCAGTGGTCGATGAAAGTATATCTAGTACTTGCTAATGGCAAGTACAGTAAACAAGCATATGCCACAGGTCCATGCAGAGAACCTAGCCACGGCGCTACCGACCCTGCCTAGGGCAGAAAGCAACCCCAAACCGGCGACGCAGGCAACGCCCCCCCGGAGGTTCCCATTACTCCTCCAGGACCAACAGTGGCGCCACCGTCGTCTGTGTCACTCTCGATGTTGGGCGCCTGCCTGCACGCCAGCTTACACGGCTGGCCACGCTCCGCAGCAAAGAGGAGATGGAGATGCTAGAGACTTTTGCGCGGAATGCAACGTCTCCGGTCGCTGGTATATTAGTGTACAATGTGGTATGTGGACGCATGGCTCCCAAGTCGCCGTGTCCAGAAGAGGTTCTTGGAGGGGCTCGTCGCCTTCGACAGTTGGGATCCGGTTGGACGGACGAGCAAGTGCTTGATGCATGCATGTCGTCCACTGTATTCTCGCCGCTGACTCACCGGCAAATGTTTAGTTCCCGACGAACTTATCCCTTGATGTTTCACTTGGAGATTATAGTAGTATTAGGTGGCCTAGCTTGAATACACGTACAATATTTATGTCCATTCTGTTGTATTGTGATCCAAATTCATATACTAAAGGGAGGCTAACTTCTGACGAGCGGAGCGAGGCCCGTCGCCGGAGGCTTCCACGTTATTTGATTGTCGCTTTTATAACACATTCCAGCAATACGCAGAGATTCCTCTGATACCCCGTTAAACAAGACCACGACCACAACATTGAACTCCACAAAAGTTTGGAAAATTCCGAGAACACAATGAATCATGTTCTTCCTTCAACAAAGGCAATTTCTTGGAGATCCTTGATTGGTAAAGAAACGAATAGGAAAGTGAAGCTTGAATTTGACGAGATATTTCCTAAAAACATCATAATGACTTGCTCAACAATTTACAAAACACTTGCCAAACATTATTCGGATGGGAACACCAAATACGTCAAAAAAAGATGAATGTTGGTCTTTTCTTAGTTTTTATAGATGAATCGTGTGATATATCGGTCAAAGAACAAATGGCCGTGGTTGTGAGGTACGTATTGAATAATGTTAAGTAATTGTGTGTTTTACTTTTCCTACTTGTTGTTGGGCGTTTTGGTGAGTATCTAATGATGTGTGTACGTGTGAGGTCCGAGCATGAGGCACCGACATGGCCACCCCCTTCATCAAACAGGTGTTGCGACATCTGTCACTAGTGAGGCAGCTTGGGTTAGTTTGATCTTTGTATTTTTCTTGTAAGGCTCCGTTGAATAATTTTAATAAAAATGTAGTGGATATCGATGCTCCAACCATAATTTCTCCAATTAACGGAACGTGTCCTCACATCCATAACCAAAGAGATTGTCTGAAATGATACAATTATAAGTTTTCTTGCTTGAAATGGACCTAAATAATCTCATTTTATGGTAACAAAATGGGGTAAAACAAGAAGAGGGTGAAGGGGAGGGCCTACTTGGGTGTTGGGAGCGGTGGAGGTGCGCGCAATGAGGACGGAGGCCTCCTGGGTGTCGTGGATGGAGCACGTGTACGCGAGCGCCACCATGAATCTCGCTCGCGGACACCAGCCTCCGCCTGCGAGCCTCCAACCACGACGATGTTGCGTCGGTAGGTTGGACGCTCGAGTCGGCGAGCAGAGTCGTGGCTGCTCTCGGTGCTTTGCCATGGGGGATTTGGTGCTCGGTGCAGTTGAGAGAGAGAGAGAGAGAGAGAGAGAGAGAGAGAGAGAGAGAGAGAGAGAGGATGGAGTGGGACTTGGGGTTTATTTGACTGGCATGTGGGCCAAATTGCAGGGAATCCAACATGAAGCAGCGTGAGTTTGGTGTCGGCGTGTCCGGTAGCCTCCCTTCCTACGGGGATCTTTTGAATTCTGTCGACGCTTTTATTTGGCTCGACCTGACGCTTTTGTCGACCTGACGTTTTTGGGTTTATTTTCTCTTGAGGTAGCTAGTGTGCACATTTTTTATAGTTTGGACTCCAATAGCCGTCTCGTTTGAGGGACGCTATGAGGCTCGTATGTAGAGATGCTTTATTGGTGTGTTTGTAGGGTCTACTTATATTTCAATATGGTGTTAGTAGTACTGCAATTGTATTAAGTGATTATGCCTTAGATCATATCAAGTATTAATGTGGCAAGAAAATTTTATTTTTTGCACCAATTATTTTATGCTTTTAGAGTTTGCTCAACAACTTTTTTTTAGTCCTCCGCCACTGAACAAACATATGCGGATATGCCACAGGTCCATGCAAAGAACCCTTCCCAGGACAGAAAGCAACCCCACGCCGGCGACCGCAGACAACTCCCGGCGGTTCCCATTACTCCTCTCCTCCCGGACCAACAGTGGCGCCACCGTCGGCTGTGTCACTCTCGATGTTGGGCGCCTGCCTGCAGGCCAGCTTACACGGCCGGCCACGCTCCACGCCAACGCCAAGGAGGAGGAGGAGGAGAAGAGACTTTTGCGCAGGATGCAACGTCTCCTATCCGGTCGCTGGTACGTAGTACGCGTACAATGTGGACTCATGGCTCCATCGCCAAGTCGTCGTGTCCAGCAGCAGAGTGCACACGCTGCTTCCCGTACCAAAAGATGTTCTTGGAGGGGCTTGTCGCCTTCGATCGACAGTTGGTATCCAGTTGGATGGACGATGAAGTGCTCGATGCATGCATGTTGTTCGACAGTGTTCGCCGCTGACTCACTCACCGGCAAATATTTATGCAGCGCGCGCAAACTGACCCTTCAATTTTTTTCCTAGGACATATTAGGTGGCCTTGAATACCCGTATTCATGTTCCAGCAACATCATGAAAATTCGAATATTCGTGGGCGAAATTCACAAGAATTGGCGGGAAGGAACGCTTTGCTTCACACGTGAGTAGGGCCGGGAAGCATGTATACTAGCTGGCCGGAAATCTAACGAACTCCTTGAATACGCAGAGATTCCTCTGCTTTCATCGTCCTCATTAAACAAGACCACGACCACCGCATTGAATCCCACAATTTTTGAAAAGTCCAGTGCCGGGAATCTCTTGGAAAATTTCAGTAGCCGGAAATTTCTTATTCGTCGATCTTCCTTATGTTAACATGGCACCACGAATTAATCCGTTCCACAAGTATAATCCTTTTATTCTAGTACGTTTGAACTTCGCTAGGGACACACATGAAAAGTTAGTGCGCAAATGGATAATCATTTTGCAAATTCTGGATTGATTTGTTACCATGCTACCAGGAGTATTCAGCAAAGGAAGAAGATGAGGATGGAGGAAGCAAGGTACTGGATGGCGATGGTCCAACCCCGAAAGGGAGCAGCCATGGTGCCCCCAGATCCACCTACACTGGTCCCGGGGCCCCACCGACAGGCGCCTCAATGCGCATGTTCTCTAGCTTGTGTTTTTGTTTGCTACTCCTCCGCCTCCGATCCTCTGAGAGCACAGACAACAACTACTGCGGTACGACAACTACAACCACGTACACCTGCTTGCTTTGCTTTGCTTGCGTTCGCAGGGAAGAAATGTCTTTCAGAAGGTTGGTCACTTAATTTGCTGCGGCAGAAAGTTTACGGCACGGTGAGGAGCTCGTCCCCGAATGGCCGAATCACCTCCACCGTGTCGTCGGCTCCGGCTCCGGCGCGCGCGGCTGCGTCTGGATCGGTGGATCATGGCGTTGGGACTTGGTGCCGGTGGCGGCGACACATGGAGGACCACCGCCGCGCCATGCATATCAGAGTGCGAGCAGTCGCCGCCATGCTCCTTGATTGGCCCTAAAACTACTCCATTCACCCGCCAAGCCGATCCGTGGCCGTTAGACAATGTTTGTTCCAAACGGATCCAGAAAAAAGTGAGCTATGCCGGTTATTAAGCAATGCACGTGAGCCTCATTTCTCATACTTCTTTGGAATAGTGAAGCAATGCCACGTTGGCATCGTCGCGCATTCCTAGATCCCTCGAACACATGGCTGGTGTCGATACCACGCCATAGAAAATGGTACGTTTGGTGGAGGAATGGGCGCGAGCGTCACCGATGAACGAGAGAGGTGCCCGACACATGGCCCACAATTTGGAGTAGGTTTAGTTGAGGTCGAGGTCGAGGGTGACAGTGCCGGCCTAGCTATTGCTTTCTTGAAATCATGCACAATCGGAGAGAACACACCGTCAAGGTTGGCGGTGGGATTGTTCTCGCCTATCTTTGGAGAGGACAATCTAGTGGGCGTCGGCTCATCGGGGCTCTCGTAGTAGTAGGCTGGCGAGATGCTCCTTGAAGAACCCGCGGTGGTGCTCCATTGGCTTGCCCGACTGTGCCATGGCATTTGCTTCCAAGGAACTCCGATTCCATCGTCGCATTATGGAATTTCGTGGCTCTGCGCTTGGCCAATTTGTTCTTAGTGGGTTCATTTATCCTCACATTTTGCCTGCATCCAATCTACCGTCTTCTCCATCCGCCGGGGGCATTTATCCTCACATTTTGCATGCATCCAATCTACCGTCTTCTCCATCAGCCGCATCTTTTGCGGGTTCTTAAATTTTCAATTCTTAGGCGGGTTCTTCAGAGGTATCGTGGCGACAGCGGAGGTGTAGGGTGACGGTGGTGGAAGACGACATGGTTTTGGGCTGGAAGAGGATCGGCGGACGGGAGAATGGATTGTGAGGTAAGTAGAAGTAGGGATCTTTTTTGTGTGTGTGTCGATGTCGTTGCAGGTTCGCCGAGAAAATACAACGATGGCCGTGCTTGCTATTGCCCATGGCCAATCCCTATATGTCGAGTCCGGCGTGGGGTTGCTGATGGAGTTTTAGGCTACGCCCACTGCCGATATCCTTCTTCGGAAGCTGGTGCTAGCCCATTTTGAAGTGGACGTCAAAAAAGCCCTATTGCTGTGTGTGTGTGTGGGGGGGGGGGGGGGGGGAGGAGGTCGAGTGGCAGTTTGGGACGCCTGTGGAGCTGTTACCAAATTTATTTTCGAGTGTGACGGGGGGCAAAAAACCCACCGTTTGTATATTACCTCGAACGACTTGGAGTCAGTCCAATACAAAGAGTATCTCAGATACAAGGAGGGAAGTAGGAGAAGAGAGTACAACAAGCGGGCACAAAGCCAGCAATCTAAACCGTATCATTCAGTACATTTCAGAAGGAGGAAGGATCGAAGGTCGTCGAGTCGCTGGCGCTCAGCTCCTTGAGTCGCCATCGCTAGGTGCCAAGATCCTCGCAGACACGGTGCAGAAGGATAGTCGTGGAGCACGGGCGCGAGTTGAAGACCAAGTCATTGCGGGCTTTCCAGATAGCCCACAGGATCGCCGTGCAACCGATGTTCCAAGAGCCAGTATCGGTGCCAGAGGGTGGTAGCAGGCTCCAGATGGAGAAACACCCGACGGGGATGTGGATCCCCAACCACGCCCAGACCGAGCAGGCGAGGGTGCAGTCGAAGAAAAGGTGTCTGCCGGTCTCCGTCTCGTCGCAAGCCGCGCATGATTCCGTCGGTGCACAACTTTTGGCGAAGAGGTTGGCCCGAGTGCTAAGTCGGTCGATGTCGCAGATATAGGCGAAGATCTTCACCTTGGTGGGCATCCGAGTAGCCCAAGCAATGACCGTAGACGTGTCCACTGAGCCAACATGAGAGAGCCAACGGTACGCCTCACGAGAGGAGAACGGCGGAGCAGAGGGCGAGTCGATGCGGCGCCGATCCGTTCCATCAATGAGGGTGAGTCCGTCGAGGATGAGGCAAACATGCACGAGCTCAGCGGAAGCCGCACCAGAGAGAAGAGGCTGAAGAGTGAGGCCGTCGGTGGAGACACATGCCACGGTAGCGTGCGGCCCGGTGCAGTGGGAGAACAGGGCGGGAAATCTGTCCGCCAGGCGGCTCCCAAGGAGCCACCTATCCAACCAGAAGGCAGTAGAGGTACCGCTGACAATGACACACCTCGTCATTGCCCGGTAGAGGGGAAGGCATTCCAGCACAATTTTGTCGAGGAAGGATGGTGAAGAAGACACGTCTCCCAGGTCCCGCCCATCACGGCGGTACCAATCGATCCAGGGCAGCCGCTCATGTTGGTGGAGTTTGTGGATGAAGTTGAGCAAGAGGCACTTGTTCTGCCGGTGGAGGTCCTTGATACCAAAGCCGCACTCCTGTGTAGATAACAAAACCTTTTCCCAAGCAATTAGACATCTAGCACCCGAGCAAGTATCATTGCCGGTCCATAAGAAAGCACGGCGCATTTTATCAATGCTCTCAATAACACCACGGGGCAGCAGGTAAGAGCACATATAGTAAGTGGCGAGGTTATTAAGCATGGCGTTGCATAACACTAGGCGCCCACCCGACGAGAGAAGCGCAACCTTCCAACCGGAGAGACGGTGGTCGAAGGAGAGAAGAAGCGGGGCATAAGCGGAGGAGGGCAGTTTGGTGGGGGTAGGGGCAGCGCAAGATAGGGTTGGGGGAAGGAGGAGACAGGCCACTGGAAGATCGCCACCATGTCGATGGCCTCAGAGTCAGGGACATTCATGGGGACGAAACAAGACTTATGGAAGTTAATAGCGAGATCCGTAGCCGCGGCAAAGCTATCTAGGACCGCCTTCAGGAGGGTTGCGGCACCGATGGAGGCTTTACAGAGGATAAGCGTTTCATCGGCGTACTGAAGAACGGGGCAGGGGAGCTTGGAGGAAAGCGGGTGGTAGAGGTGCCCATCAACCCAAGCCTCGCGGATGAGACGCTGGAGGACATCGACCACAATGATAAAAAGATAAGGGGAGAGGGGATCCCCCTGACGAAGGCCATTGCGACAACGGATCTAGTCGCCGGGCACTCCATTGAGGAGGATAGCCGTATGTCCAGTGGAAAGAATATCGGAGAGCCAGCGGCACCAACGGTCGTCAAAGGAATCGAAAACTTTTTGTGGAATCAATCTTAAACACGATGGCGGGAGCTTTTCTAGAGTGACAGACCCACACAAGGCCAGCGGCGTAGACGATGTTCTCGGAAATACGCCGACCAAAGAGAAACCCAGTCTGGTCACCGTCCACATGGGAATGGATGAGCTTTTGGAGTCGAGTGGTGAGGACTTTGGTGATGGCCTTCATAATGCAGTTTTGAAGCGAGATGGACCGAAACTGAGAGGGATGAGTTGCAGAATCAATCAGATTTTGGGAGGAGGACAAAATTAGTGTTGCCATGTGTCATGTCTATAACAGTTTTGTACTGATTTGCACCTCAATGACAAATTTGTGTACTACCTGGCCACATTTTTCAAGTTGTTGTATGAATTCGCTCCCACCATGCAAGTTGTTGTATGGCTGGTGCTATTACCTCCATAGCTTTTATGTATCTTCGATGAACGGAGAGTAGATGGAATTGTTATTATCACAATGCGCAAATTAAGCGAGCCACTACTACAGTGCTAACTGGTAGTACGGACGAGAGGTTAATTGACCGACGTCGTGCAGCCTCGTTACGCTTGAACCCGTCCCCCACGGGCCAGCCAAGCCATCGAGCAAGGGCACAGGCAGCGACACTGCTGCCTCAGTGTTAAGAGCGTGTTAGTAGCAGTTAAACACGACACCTGCCCCGGCTTGAATTCGGATCGAGCACTAAACTCCATTAGCTGGCCGTACGTACACGGTGGAGTACCTCATAACTGCCCTGCCCAAACACGCATCCATGATCCACCCATTTCCAGATCTCCATTTCATTCTTTCGCGTAAATTCGGGGGAATCGAGAGTTGCTTGCACTAACAAGTTTTCCCAAACGCTGCAAGCACAGGTATTAGCCAAACCATGCAAGAATTGAAGCCCCGGGGCCCCAGGAAGGAGCGCAGGCAGTAAAAGAGATCACAGATTCACCGTGATCGATCCCACACAGTAACATCAGCGAGCGACAGGGTGATCGCGGGTTCAGAGCGGGCGCACGGCCGGAGTAAGTAGGGCGGTACACCGCACGCACAGGTTCCTCCTGCGTGTGTGCCCATCACGACAAAACGCACCCAGAATTTACCCGTTCCCTTCACTCGGAGGCCGTAAATAGCTTAGTTAGTCCCCGCGTCACTGTCACGTACACACGCACAGACGCAGTTACGGATCACACGCGCGCGCATCTGGCCAAAGCAGCGGTATATTGCGGTAGCAGCAACTGGCACGTACGTACGTATACGTATCCTGTATCTCGCTATCCCAGTCACACGCGCGACCGTACTGAACGTAATGATACCGCGCATGTACGTATAGCAGGTCTGGTCGCGTACGGGGCCGGGCCGTCGTTCTCCCGTCATCCCTCGCCGTGGCTGGCACCGCGGCACGGCCGACCGGCCCCGTCCCACCCATGAGCTGTCGTCCGATCCATCCATCCATCCATCGGCCCAGCCAGCCAGCCAGCAGCGACATCATCTGCATCGGCCAATGGATAGCGCGCACGGCGCCTGCGTACCCGGCGCCGGGGCTGGAGTGCTGGACGCCGTACGCGGTGGGCGCGCCGTGCCGGTGGTTGCCCGCGCGGTGGCGCTGGCTGGCCGTCCGGCCGCGCGCCTGGACCGGCGATCGGCGGGAGGAAGCTCCTGTGCGGGTCTGACACAACTCACATGGCGTTTCGCGCGCGCACCCAATGGCCAACGGAGTGCACGCAATGATCAGGCCGCACATGGGCATGGGGTTGTGATGGATGGACATTGGACGACGCGCGCGCGCGAAGGACCAGCGACACGGCTTGACCCACACCAACACCCCATTGCCCCCCGCCCCCACACGCAGCAGCCACGCTCGCCTCATAAAGCTCCCAGCCCCGCCTCGCCCCTCCCTCCTCCATCCATCTTCACCAGGTCACGAGAACCCAGCCTGCATCACTGCATGAGCGAGTGACGCACAACATTCCTCCGCTGAACTCACAACACCCATCCCCAGCACCAGACTCAACTTCTATATCTGCACCTCCATCCGCATACGCGAGCGAGGATAGATAGATACAGCCACTGCGATACAGCCACTGCCGCCGCCGCCGTTTCTTGCTCTGCGACTTCTCTGCTTTCGGAACCTTTCGCTCTGGTCGGTGCCGCGCGCCTCGCCTGCTGGGGCGGCGAATGCGAAGAACCACCCCGGTTGGGACCGGCGTCTGACGTCCGATCGGATCGGTTCAGGAGATGCCGCCGGCGAGGAGGGCGCTCAACCTCAACGCGCTGGCCGACGACATGCCGGACCTCGACCGCCACATGGGCTGCATGGCCGGCATCTTCCAGATCTTCGACCGCCAGCGCCTGCTCACAGCCGCGCCCCGCGGTGGACGCCAGCCGCGACACAAGAGCCTGCCTCCACCTCCCAAAGGTAACACCAACACCATCCATTGCCTTCGTCTCCATCATCCATGCCCTGCTACCTCTAGTCCTCTACCATTGCCATCGACATGCTCTGCTCTGCGTGTGTCGGCTGCCAAGCTCTATCCATGGTCTCGCGTAACCTCCCCAATCCTTTTTTTTCCCTTCTCCTTCTCGATTACAGTTTCCATGTTCAGTTAGTTTACTTGTTTCCGAGTTCTTACTCGCTCTCCGAATCGCGCGCTTCCTGCAACTGGCTCTGCTACCGTTGACTAGATATATCAGAAAGTTAGGTAGGTGGCTTTTCTTTTCTTTTCTTCTCTGGTCAGAAAGATTGCTTCTTGTGTTCACTCAACGCTAGTCCTTTCAGACTGCCATGCCATCCAGACTTGGGTAACATGGACACTTGGGACCTGACAAGTTCAGTAGCAGTACAAACAAATATGCCTTGGTTAGTAAAAACAGTAAAATAGGATTAAACTTCCTCTTGCAGTATGGTAGGTTTCTCAAACAAAACAGGATAAAACCTCCTCTTGCAGTATGGATGGTAGAGTTTTTCTGAAGTTGGGAACAAGTTTTGAGGATGGTATCTGTTTGCGGTTTTCTTCTTCTGAGAAGAAACTAATTATAAACAAGTATTCTTCTGCTAAGGGAAACACCTATAACTGCAAACGGAAATACTAATAACTATAAACAGTGAAAGCGGATTCCCACCATCAAAATCTTTTCCCTAAGAATGTTCAGCGACAGCGCACGACTACTTTTAGCACTGTACGAACCGGGCATTCATATAATGGCACCCAACCGTTATGTGTATTTCTGCATCCAGAATTAGCATAACTACTTCTCACTGAAGAGGACAGCTGAGCAGTAGGTTACTAAAAACCCATATTATTTTAATGAAACTGACTGAAGAGGACAGCTCAACTTTTGGTTAAAGAAACGTTCCCCCGATGACCGATTAACCGAAGATGACAGCTTAACAATTGGATTTAAAATGTTAATGCACCTAAACATAAACAATAAGGTGGATAGAAACAAGAAAATTTCTCGTCACCTTTTCTCCCATCAAATCCATCCATTTCATTATGTATGTACTACCAGAATTTACACGATAATGTTCTCTGTCTTCTCTGTTTAAAAAATTATTTACGAAACTATTCTGACGTCGTATTATTTTGTCCAGGCCGTACTCCGCCAAAAAGCAGCAGCAGCAATGTTCCAGCGCAGAGCTCAAGTACCCCAAAGATCATCCTGGTAATTCCACTGTCTGAACTAAAGCAACTTTATGTTTTCAGGGAAACCAATATACTCATGAATAAAAAGTGTAATACTGAACACATCAAGGACCATGGCTCTAACGTACGGATTGATTTTGCAGGAGAAAACATTCAGCAAAAGCATGACAGAGAACAGCAGCCTCTCAATAGAGTCGTCGAGAGCTTCTTGTTCTTCCTCTTCCTGCTCATCCTTCTCATCAATCGATGCCAGCAAATCAGTCCAACAGGAGCCTCCATACATCAACGAGGAACCCTTTGTGCAGAGACCACTGAAGAACTCACCAAGTCTCAAGGACGCTAGCGCTGACGCCAAGGCCGGGCAACCGAACGAGGTTGGTTTCAGGGACATCGTGAAGGACTCCATCAACCGGGACTCTGGGGGCCTAACTGTGAAGACTTCAGCTTTGGAGCCAAGAAAGAACATGCAGTACAAAGACTCGCCGAGGCCATTGCTTCTTTCCAAGTCGATGGACGGAACCTACGTCATCGGCATCGATAGGAGCAGCAAGGTCGTCCCTGTGAACGTCGTCGAACCAAGCAGGCGTTTCCAGGAGCATTCACGCTTCTCATGCGATGATCGGCGGCTCCTGCGGTCGGCAGAAACCCAAGAAGCCAAGAAGCCTGCTCCCACACGGGCCAAAGAGCTTCCCAGACTGTCCTTGGACAGCAGGAAAGAATCTCTGAGCCCAAGTTCACGTCTGAAGAACTACAGTTACAGGAGGACCGACGACTCTCTCCTGGATGCTCTTAGACCTCAAGATTCCCCAAGCCACAGGCGGTCCAACAGTGTCATCGCCAAGCTCATGGGATTGGAAGAAGCGCCAGATGCGACCGGGATGCTAATCGCTGACAGCTATGAGCCTGCAAAATCACCGAGACCAGCAGAACAAGCCACCCAGAGCGAGCGTCCATCGCGTTCGCCCAGGAGGGCTTGCCAGGATCAGTGTGTGTCTCTACCGAAGAATGAGCCTTCAGCACCAAAAACCAAGCCTTCTCCAAGAACTCTCACCGAAGCCGCTCCATGGAGGCAGCAGGAGAGAGGTGTCAGCGTCACCAACAGCAAGGCTTCACAATGCCGAGACTCTGAGGTGAGGCCAAGAACCCCGTCTCTGTATGCCGATATAGAGAGAAGGCTCGGTGGTCTCGAGTTCTCAGAGTGCAACAAGGACTTCAGAGCACTCAGAATTCTGGGTGCATTGCATTCAAAGGATGCTAAGCGCCAGAACGGCGACGGCGATAGTGAATCAGTGGCTTTTCAGGGGCAAAAAGAGGATCTAGCCACCACCAGTTGCAGAAGCTTTGAGTCTCCCATTGTAGTCATGAAGCCGGCAAGAACCACTGAGAAATCTGGGGTCTCAGCTGCTCCTCTTGCAGGGCTCAGAAGCCTCAGGAAGCTGCAGGCCAGAGATTCATCCCTTGACAAGAACGAAAGCAGCACAAATGAGAAGATCCATTCTCGCACTGCAAGGGCTCAATCCAAGTCTGAAGAACCTGCAAGCAGAGCAAGCTCCCCGAGGCCGACAGGCTCATCAAGCCCCAGGCTGGTCCAGAGGAAGGCAGAGTCAGAGAGGCGGTCCCGGCCCCCAGTCTCACCGAAGTCGCCGAGCAAGAAGTCGAATGAAGCAGCATCCCCAAGAGGAAGAACAAGATCAAAACCTTCTCAAGTGAAGAGCAACCGTGACAATGAGGTCTCGCAGAGTCCGAGAAGAAGGATCAGCTTGGCGAAGCAGATTGATGTCAGTATAATGGATTGTCAAAAGCCTACGGTTGTCAGTTCATCGTCCGTTCAACCAAACTACACTGCTGCAACACCAGCCCAAAAGGTAAAGATAAATAGATAACCATAAACGAAAGAAACCAGCCAGCTCTAAGATTCTTTCTGATATGCTTGTTCTTTATAACCAACTAACCAAAAATTCTCATTTCTTTCAGAGCCCTTCTTTCATCCTGGGGTCAGATCACAGGATTCATTCATTGGAGAATGTCCCAAGCCCCGTCTCGGTCCTCGACACATCCTTCTACCATAAAAGTATTTCGGATTCATTCAAAGGTGAGAAGTTGATCTAGCAGTTACTTTTCCTGCATATGACATAAACACCAATTTTTCATAATGGATAGCCACCAACTGCAAGATCAATGGCATGATCGATCCTACTATTTGGTCCCATTCAATTCAAAAGCCCATAGTGCTATGCGAAGGACAAACATAGTTAGCTGTAAGCATACCGATGACGCTAGTGACAGATAATCTGCAATAAAAGCTACCACCAGGTAGCTCGTGGTCCTGCGAATGGGAGGAACCATAGCATACTGATAGTTGCATCTGATGTGCTGGTAGTGAACAGTGCTATGTTAGCAAGCCCCACATGTTGCAATTATGCAGCAGCATGATGCATGTCCTCTGGTGTCTATACATTGCTACTATAGATGTGCCCACCAGTGCTCCTTTACAAATACAGCTAGTGTGTGTGATTCAGTGGATCATGTAGACAGAATAGTAATTTCACTTCTATGTGATCCATATACGTATTTTTTTTAGTTGTGCTGTTGTAATTCTGTACTTCTGTCTGCCACAAAAAAATCTTAGGTTTGTTAACTGGTTTCTGAATATATGTACCTTCTCTGTTTGTTCAGATGGTGAGACACATACTTCAGATGAATGCTGGAATCCAAACAGCCTGCCAGACACACCGCAGTCAAAGACAAGCAGTGAAGTCAACCAGATCAAACCGGAAAATCTAGAAGCCCTAATTCAGAAGCTTGAACAACTGCAATCGATGAACGATGAAGCTGCAAGCTCTAAAGATAACCAGTATATCTACGAGATACTCTTAGCATCTGGTCTTCTGCACAAGGAACTCAGCTTCGCAGCGATGCCTGGTCAACTATGTCCATCCAGCTGCCCGATCAATCCGGAGCTCTTCCTCATTCTAGAGCAAACAAAGCCACACTTCATTTCAGCAACCCAAGCTGTTACTGGAGCTAAGAAGAGTTCTGACCCTAACATGGAAAAGCTTAACCGCAGAATTATATTTGATCTGGTAAATGAAATTATAGCTCAGAAGATGAACATTTATAGTTCTGCAAGTGGAATGGCAAAACTTCTTCGATCAAGGAAGTTAAGTGGGTGCCGACTTTTCAAGGAATTGTGCACAGAGGTTGACAGGCTCTTATCCGAGAGCTCACCAGCAAAATGCTCCGAAGAGGATGAGGCTGAAAACATGCTGTTAGCTGAGGATGCATTGTATGATATGAAAGAATGGGGGAGCTCTGATGGTGAGATACAAGGAATGATTTTGGACATTGAAAGATCCATCTTCAGGGACCTTATTGACGAGGTCATAGGTGGAGAGGCTACAGAGAAGATGCAAGCTGGGCAACCAAAATTGCGCAGGCAACTGTCTTTCAGTAGTACATAAACTAAATATGATTGGCGATAGTTGTTTCCGTTTGGAAGCTTAGCCACTAGTAAATGTAACCCTCTGTATTTTGCTGAAGACTGAATTATATAGAAGAAATATAATTATTCCTGGCCTCAGTGTCATTGACACTAGAAGAAGCAAGCAACTGATTATGAACTCATATCCTTTTATAAGGTCCTCTCTGTCGATTTTTTTTACGGGAGTTCTCTGTTGAAGTTACTTTGATCAGATCATGTTCCTTTTCTTGAATACATACATAACTACTGTTTGTTTCGCAAGATATGATCACACGAAGCAATAGTTTTTACCCAATCTGCATCTATTTTGGATAAGAAGGGACCATTTGGCTCCTGCATGCTAGGAACATCACACACTATTATAGATAACAAGATGTTTCCTGCCAGATAGGTGTGATAACGCCCACTTGAAGTTTCAGACCTGTAGTTAGTTCCCAAACTGTTTGTACACCATAAAGGAAAAAAAATTCTACAGCAATCCTACCCCGACATTCGCACGAGGATGGTGTCGCTTGAACCAAACAAATAACTCATCGTCTTGCAGTAAATTGAATTGCTATATCTTGTGAATGAATATAGCATCCACAGGTTGCAATGGAGGCTCAGTACAGACAAACCACCCCTCTACTGGGCGGAATGACACGTCAAACTCTCCAATAAGAGGACTGTACTACAGTCAGTGCCAGATCATCCAGGACACCGGGCACATGATGCAGGGTGTGAATTAATTGGAAGCAGCTAAAGAGGAATGAACAGGAGAGGACACCGGAGCATGACACAGGACGAAGCTTCATTGGCAACAGCTAGAGGAATGCACAGGAGGGAGGGTGGGGGGCAGGCATTTGTGCGAGGGCGACAGAAGGAAGGCATACCTGGGCCACAGCGAGCATGCCGCGAGCGCGATGATCCTCCTCCGGACAGTTCTGGGCAGGCAAGGGGAACTTTGCACTGTAAGGATTTCAACGCCACTGTTAAACAAGTCAGTGGTTGATCATCTCAAGTTCTCAACACATGTGGAACTGTATCATAGCGATGGGCATTACCGGGGCCTGGGGAAGTGGAAAGGAAGACGCCTTCCAGCACATGGAGTGCCACCACTCAAGCTTGCTATCTGCTTGGCCGGAGTACCATGGGATGGTCGTCTGGAACAGGAGCCGCACTGGTCAGTATCAATGGAGCACGCCGTCCTGCCATCGACTACCAGCAAGGCACCAATCGATCACAGACCTCGTGCATGCATAGGATCGAGCACTTGGTGGGCATGGCGCAGGGGAACAACTGTCCCTGCCACAGCAAACTACACAGACCCGTAAAATCTCTGGAGCAGATCGCTGGTGTCCAAGGAACGCGAACTGGCCAACCTAAGCAAAACAAAGGAAAAAACAGTAAGCACCATGACTGAAGGTGACACGAGCTATACGTGGAAGAAGGCACTACTAGTAGTCTAGTGCTAGTCTACTACGGCAAGGACGCACCACAATCTCACCGCGGACACCCATTGAAGACGAAAACACCTACTTGAGCACACAAAACAGCATTCATCAGCTACAGACACGTAGACCATTACACTGCTCATCATCTTTCCTCCAGCCACACCCACATTTTTAACGGTGTGCAGAAATTCTGCAGCGCACAGGCAGTAGTATACAACTTGCATGCATACAATGATACAAGAAAAGAAAAGAAAGAGCAGAGGGTATTGAATTGCATTAGGATTAATTATCGGTGACATTTAACAACACTCAAAAGGGTTAAAGGGATTAAGAAGGTCAGGCTACAGATAAACAATCCGTTTTCGGGGAGCAGAAATACAGTGTCAAAACTCAAAACTGGGTTCTCCAGACAAGTCTGAACCTAGGCATTCTGATAGTGGTGCAGCTTGTACAGTAAAACTTTTCCACCAGCATGTCCGACAGAGAGGAATCCCGCTACCCGGGCTGAAGTCCAGGCAGTCAGGCACCTCGGGTACTGAAGGCTGAACCGAGGCCCTGGCCAGTTCTGGAACACGGTGAAGGATGGGACGTGCACGAGCCTCATCCCGTTCCTCTCATTCCTCGAGCTTATCGCCAGAATCTGAGCATCATTGTTGAACTTCATTTGACCAATCTCGGCTGTGAGGTTTTCAATTGTCTTCAATTGCTTGCTTTTCCTGCCAAGGAACTCATCCCTTTTGTACACATTCACGATGCCACTGCTGGAGCCTGTTGCAAAATAAGAGCTGTCCCGAGAGGTGCAGAGAGAAATGTCTGTCAGGGAACCCTCATCAGTAGCCTTGTGCATACACTTCCTTGTTCTAAGATCCCAGTGGTAAACATGGCCATCCCCACCGCTGCTCAGTAGCTGATTCCCACCGTCCGCAAAAGCCAATGTATGTACGTTCCGTTCATCTTGAGGGTTCCAATGATTTGCTTTGTTTTGGAAGATATCAAAAGAATGTACCCCTCCTTACCAACAAATTCAATGGTTCTAGAATCAGGTGATATCTCCAAGTTTTCCAGGCTTTTCTCCTCGCGTCCAGTCAAGGGTCCAGTCCTACTGACTGCAGCTTTCACCAATCAAATGAGTAGAAGAACTTCCTCCTGCCTGAAAGGATCACCTCAGAGCCATCAGGTAGAAAACGTGCCTTGCCTTGTGAACCGGACAATCCTCGATAAATATGCTCTGAATATTGGGGTTTCTCTTCCCGTCAATCTGGAAAAACCTCAGATGTTTGTCCAGGCCAGCAGCAAGCATCAGTTGCACATTCCTATGAAACTGCACTGAATTGATTGGACCACTGGATGGATCCTGCGCATTAGCATCGACAAGCCTTGAGAAGTCCAACATGCCAGGCAGGAGCTTAGTAGAACCCTTTACAACAAGCTCATCATTGTTCTGAAGAATACTGTCAACTACACCGTCCTCATTGGATTCATCATCAGACAACCCGGGGAGAGGAGCTTTACGGTGCATATCTTCCCAGCCAGTGAATGGGTTTAACTTGGTGTGGTGGCCACGCAGCCGAGCTTCATACTCTTTGCCGGATATCACATGCTCATCAGCCTCCTTTCTCAACTTCCTCAACCTTGCAACCTTTAAGATGTCCACCTCAGTGCTCTCCTCCTCATCATCTACCCATGCAGGCTTCCTACCCTTATATTGACAATGCCATCTTCATCAACTTCACTGCCCAAGTCCTCCTCATAAACAGGCAAGTCATCCTCACCATCACCAGCTGACCGATCCATGAATAACAAAGGACCATCCTGGTCACAAGCCGGCAGCGCAACCCAACCTCAGTGCCAAACTCCAGCGGCGCATAGATGGCGCGAACTCTCCAGCTGTCTCACCCCCTCCGCCTCTTTGTTCTGCTTGGCTTCGAACGCCTTCACCTTCTTTTTCTTCCAATCCTTATTGTGATTCCCCTTACCCCTCCTCTTTTGCTTCCGATCCTCATTGTGATGCTCTCGCCTGGCTTCCTTGCCAACCTCTGCATCCAGAGCAATGGGGGAGCCAATGCCCTGACAACTATCATGATAAACTCCAATTTTCTCCATGTGGCGCTTCAGGATCGCGTTGTGGGATATCAAGCTCATCATCCTGACCCCAGGAAGGAACAGCCTGCGAATGACAACAACAAATCAGCCAATACCAATCCCACAAATGCACAGAGCTTCTATCGGCTGCAAGGTAGTAGCATACTGCGGCCTCTGCTCACCAGCGTAATAGCCAAGATACATTGTGGAGGTTTAATTGGTTTGGATTTATTAAGAGCGCTCATTTATTAAGTAGTAATTATTACTGGATGATTAGTAAAAGCTCATACCTCAAAAAACCAATGTCCTCCGACCGGATACTGCTGAATGGGTGGAGAGAGACGGCAGGGGCACGATGCCGTGGTAAGAAGGAATGGGATGTGAGGTGTCGGAGACGCGCGTGAGACGTCGGGGCCGATTCTAAGCGACTGCGGCGGCGGATTGGGATTGGGGCAGGAGCAGGCCGGAGCAGGAGCTAGGTCAGGAGAAGAAGAGGGCGTACGGGGTTGGTGGGGGAGAAGCGAATGCGAGCACGCGGAGGGTCAGGGAGACGCCGGAAGTGCGCCGCCGCCGCGCCGCCATGGTAGAGGGGCCGGGAAGGGTAGACATGATTCTAGAAGGTCCAAGAAAATAATAAAACGAAAAGACGAACCGTCGGGATCGTAACAGGAAAATCCTGGGTCGGACCGAACCGACGAGCGGGTCGGACCGTGACCAGCCGAGCGAGGCCCACAAGTCAGTGAGACGCAGAGTGAACACTCGCCACCCCGCAAAACCCTTCCCGTTATAAACCCCTCTTCCGGCTCCATCCATTCCCCTTCTCTCTCTCTCTCGCTCCGCCTCGATCGACCCCAACTGCCCGCCGCGCCGCGTCTAGGGTTTGCCGTCCCGCCCTCCCGTCGGCGGCGGCGGCGGCCGTCCGCCCGTGCGCGGTCCGGAAGGTACCTCCCCTGCCACCCCCACGCGGCGTCGATCTCTCCCCTCTTTTTTTCACGCTTTTGGCGCGGTCGATTTTTTTGGGTTTGCTCGGCGGTCCGCGCGCGCGCGCGCTCGTCCTCGCCGTTCCGGGGGTTCGCCGTTCGCGAGACCCTGCGTGTTTCGGTGCTCTGTGTGGGGGATCGGGCTCCGTGCGGGGTAATGCTGCGGGTTTTGCCTTTTGCGCAGATTCAGGTTGAAATTCGCGCCCGTCTGCAAATTCGCGCTACATAACTTGCTGTCGGTGGATTTGTTGAACGAATTGGTCTCTTAGGGTCGCGAACTAGCTTGCGTGTGCTTGCGGGGGTCGAAAATAGCTCCCTTTTTAGTGCCCAATTCGACGTGCTGTATGAATCGCTCGCTGAGGTTTACGTGATGGTGTTGTTTTGTGAATTTGTCATCTTTATTTGCGCAGATTCTCTGTTTCTATTGCACTGATGCTCGCCGTTGACCTGTTTGGAGCGTCAGGACAACCTAGCCTGTTTGCGGCCATTAGATACGTAGCTTTGGTGGGAATTTTGTATGGTTTAAGAATTTGCTTTGGTGGGAGTGCTTCAGTTTGCACTTGGCAGCAGAGCTTCAGGCATTTCGTATTGCCTTTGCCTTGTGGGAAATGATTTTTGCCATATTATGCTAGGTTTATGTGCATCAGATGTGGTGGATGGTTTGATGCGTAGTTTCTTCATTTTGTTAGCTACCTTACTGTTTCGGTTCTGAAATTCCAATCATTATCCTTTTGTGAGTTGTTATATCTGCATGGTTATTAGTCTGTCGTTTAGTCAAATTTCCTTTGCAGAAAGAGGTTTTATCTAGCTTGCTTGTGGATTCTACTATTCCTGGTGCTCGATAACAACAGCTTGAGTCTGCTCAATAAATGGTTTTTGTTTTCTCAATATGACATGATAGTTATTGCCAATTTATGCTATGTAAGTTGTGCCGATGATTTGTGGAACACGTGTCAGCATGATAGCAATATTCCTGCACAAAGACCACTGTGCTAGCTGCTGCGTTTTTGTTTGCCAGTGGTTTGGGTGTTTGGAAACTGACGACTTTATAGATGGTTGCTCAGCCAATTACTGTGTATTCCTCTGTAGCAACTACTTGTTTTCCTGCAACAGCATTGACATTTTTACTATGAGCATTTCTGATTGACTACAGCTTTTGAATCGCTTAGGCTGCTCATTTGTACTATGTAAATTAGGCCAATAATTTGTTTTCCAATGGTTTGGGTGTTTGGAAACTGAGGACTTTGTAGAGGGTTGCTCCGCCAATTACTGTAAATACTTCTCTGTAGCAACAATTTGTTTCCCTGCAACAGCATTTGCATTTTACTACGAGCATTTCTGATTAGCTATCGCTTTTGAACCGCTGACGCTGCTCGATAGTCTCACGATATTCATTCGCCTTGAAACATTAGATGCTAATCAGTCTTATGTCTGTGCAGCAATGGCTACGGAAAGTGGGAATTCTGACGGTTCTCCTCATCCGAATGTGGTATTTTTTCTCTCCATTTGTTGTTATTAATCTGCAAATAATAGCAGTACTGTTAAACGTGATTGGTCTTGCTTGCAGATTGGGATTGCATTTGCTCAACAATACTACAAAATTCTGAATTCGCAACCAGAAGATGTCCACAAGTTCTATCATGATGAAAGTACTCTTGGTCGACCAGATTCTGATGGTACATTGACAACTGTAACAACTACAGATGTAAGTTCTCTGCAGCACAGCAGCAGTATTCTATGATTTTACCATTAAGCATAAGATGTATAAATTAAATGTGGACACCAGAAGTAAGGGCGCACCTCTCCACTCTTCTCTAAAATTTTAGAGCTTGGTTCTCATCCATACCGTAGACTCCACTTCTACCACTTGTTACTTAGAATTAAAAAACCTTGAGGGCATATAATGGTAGATATTATGCCATTTGGTTATACGTTTTGCTGGTATGTTGAGGACATCAAGCTGCTTTGGCATGGTAATTCACAATTGCACACTACTTCTGGATGTTCTGCCTTGCTGTATGTAGAGTGAATTTTGGCTGTAAATTGGGCATGTAATTGCGCATTTAATCTAATTTATAGGCCATATGTGTTGATGAAATTTGACTAATGAACATCGATTAGCTAAAGATTGTGCCTGTATATATCTTATACAACCATGTAATATCATTTGCTCGTAGTATAGCTATTCCAACACTTCTCTCACTTAATATGCCATGTAATCAATTAAGCAATGTCACATGCCTAGTCATGTGATTTGTTATAACTGATCTGTTTCTCATGCTGGACCAGGCTATCAATGAATACTTCTTATCTACAGAACTGAAGGACTGTTTGATAGAGTTGGAGAACATAGATACTCAGCCATCCCTGGCGGGTGGTGTGTTCATTGTGGTTACTGGATTTTTTACAATGCGTGATACTGTGAAGCATAGATTTACTCAGTCATTCTTCCTTGCTCCACAAGAAACTGGAGGCTATTATGTTTTGAATGACGTGCTTCGATATGTGCGGGAGATGCCATCCCCTGAGACAAATGAAGCTTTTGTTGACCATTCTAATGGAAACACTCAGATTGCCCCCTTTCCAGCTGAGCCAGGTATTGGAATTTCATCTTCCAAAAACTTTTCCTTTGTAGGCTGTTGACATTTCATATTTTATCAGAAACATCTATCAAGGAGAGCTTGGACCCAGAGCTTCCGTCTGCAGAGAGTGTTCCTGTCAACTGTGAAGTCATAAATCCATCTGCAGAGACTACTTATGTGGATGTTGAAGTCATAAATCCATCTTCAGAGAATATTGCTGTGAATGATGAAGTCATGGATCCATCTGTAGAGAGTATTTCTGTCAACGACAAAGTCAAAACTTCAGTTGGAAATCAAAATTCTCAGATTAAGAATGGTATTACTAAGATACCTGAGGCAGCCCCTGCTCCTCCTGCTTCAGCTCATAAGGATGTTATCAAGAAGTCTTATGCGTCGATTGTAAGTTTTCTATTGTTTACCTGCACTTTCCCTGCTTAGCCTGAACTGCGTGAGTTCTGAATACCAAATGGTAATTAACTTGATGTTTCATGCTTACTTGCTGGCTTCTATGAGGATAGGTCAAGACCAAGAATGAGAGCACACAGCCTGCTCCAGTTACCAAGCCCATACCTAGACCAAAACCTACAACAAAGAGAGCTGAAAATGTAGAAAATTCTTCATCTGTTCCTGCAAAAACTACCCATGCAGCTGATACCGCGCCTCCAAATGACAGAAATATTTTTGATGGTCAGTGGATCCTCCATATTTTTGTAAACTAAACTGAAGCATGAACCTTCACTGTACTGAAGTATAACACTACCTTGTTCCTTAGACCAAGGGTATTCAATCTTTGTGAAGAACTTGCCTTTGGATGCAACTGTTGAAATTGTTGAGGCTGAGTTCAGGAAGTTTGGTGCTATCAAGCCTTGCGGTATCCAAGTTATACACCGTGAGGTTAGTTAATATTGTATGAATGCAGGGCTTGGTTTCCCTAAATCGTATGCTTGCTGACATTTTTGTGATGGTTTTCCAGTCTGAGGGGTTCAGCTTTGGCTTCGTTGAATTTGAGTCTCAACAATCCATGTATGCTGCAATTGAGGTTTGTTCTCATAGATGTTTGTCACAGTCTGTAGTAATAATACTTACAAGTGCAATATTTGGCTATGCTCCATAATTGTGTTCCAGTTTTACTAGCACTTGCTTTGCAGTATTAGAATGCTGTGTTGAGTCCATTTGTGGAACTTAAGTTTTCTGGAGCACATTTAGGTTCATTTTGTAAATTAATTGCAGGGCTAATTGTGACTTGGCCTACTTATCCATCGTGGTTTCAACCTTTCAGTATCTGCAAGATGTTGCAAGAGCTGACTAATACTTGTTTTGATTTTTAGGCAGCGAAAATTCGCTTTGGCTCGTACGTGTCTGTTGTTCAGGAGAAACGAACCCCAAGACGAGGTGAGACAGCATTATGATCTCCACATCATACACAACTAAAATAGAATTATCTCTTCCATAGTCTTAGTCTGGCTTGCCCAGGTATACCATTGCTGTTCTCTTAGTTTTGAACATGCATGTGCCTTCTAGTCCTTACTCCATCTGAAAATAGTCCTTAATATAAACAATATAAGATGCATGACTAGTGATAATCATGTCTGGTAGGTTAGAAACTTGTTAAATTGCAATTTTTTCTTTTACATCACCCAACAATTTATGATGCTGATAACTGATCAAGTGTACAGAGATTGCTGCCTCCTTACACAATTGTTTTAGTTTTAGTCAGTCGTTTCAAGTTACCTTTTCGCTGGTTATTAGGCATTGATATAGCTCAATTGTCTCTCCTATGTTTTAACCTTCAGTTGTTAATTCTCTTAAAAAACTTCCAGTTATTAATTATGCCACCCATAGCAACAACAATGACAATCCTCGGGACAGTCGGGTCCTGCCAGGCAGAGCACTTTTTGTGAACAATGGCAGCAACCGTGATGGCGACAACTTCAAGGGACAGGGAGCAGGTTTTGTGAACAATGGCAACAACCGTGATGGCGACAACTTCAGGGGTCAGGGAGCGAACTTTGTGAACAATAATAAGTACCATCATGGTGAAAACTTCAGAGGACGCTTCGTGAACAACGACAACCACCGTGATGGCAATGGCATGAGGAATGAATCCAGAAATCAGAATGAGTACCCGGGCCGTGGTCGAGGATTGCAGGGGAACGATTACCGTCAGAATGGGAATGACTACCGTCAGAACAGGAACGGATACAGTCCGAACAGGAGTGGCTACAACCAGAACAGGGACGGTGGCTACAACCAGAACAGAGAAGGCGGCTACAACCAGAACAGGGAAGGCGGACAGAACAGGGAAGGCGGCTACAACCAGAACAGGGAAGGCGGCTACAACCAGAACAGGGAAGGCGGCTACAACCAGAACAGGGACGGTGGCTACAACCAGAACAGGGACAGCTACCGCCAGAACGGGGCTGGCTACCGTCAGAATGGGAACGGATACCATCAGGCACGACCATTCTACAATGACAATGGGAATGGGAGGTCTGGCCGCTTCAATGGTACCAAGCAAATACCTGTTGCTGCATAGAAACTCTGCAATCCAGCAAAGTAGGAAACTAAGACTATTCGCCCCTTGATAATATTCCCACCCCATAGTCCTCTAGGAATCTCTGAAATCATCCGCATTCTCTTGCATCCTATTAGGCCAAGAAAATTCTGTTTTAACCTGATGATGCCTCATTTTGACGTGCTGGTGCCTTTTTTGTGGCTAAGTTATTGCCGGATTTTGCAATGCTCTGACATGTAAACTTCAGTATCTGTGTTTGTTAAATGTTAGTGGCCGTTTGTAGCGACCTGTAAACTTGTTTAGGTATCTGTTATTATATTCAGCTGTTTCTCTCTTGCAGTTTGTCATCCTTGATTACCCTGCATTTGAATCAGTGTCTCAGCTCTTGCTCTCTTGTACATTTTTTGATGCTTATGTGTGTGTAGTGATACTGGAATGTGCTTATATATAGGAAAACACTTGTAATCGGTCGGCCGATCCAGCGCGAGGATAACGTCTCAAATCGCGTTTCCCTTTGGACCACCTTCCGCGCGCGCTGAGTTAGTACCATGCATGTGATGGGGTGCCCGACTGCTTCACACGCACGGTTCTCTCTCAATAAAACAGGAGAATGAGCATGCATGTACGCACATTTTGCCAGCTGCAGTTTATGCATGCGTGCTACCTAAATGAATGCATGGCTAGCTGTTGGCTAGTTCGCTAAGCCCAATCACTCGTCATGGTGTTTGCTGGTTCGTCACGTTGTCGTCTTAGGATGTTCACGAGCATCAAGTCGGCACTTATCCTACTTGAAGATGGAGACATTTGAGCCTACTTTTGTGACTTTATCTGATCCCTCCGACGGTTGTGACTACCACGATCTTGGGGAGACGGTAGACCAGTGGGGACGGCCCGGAGTTGCACTATCTAGTGCCTAGGGGCTTTCGGCAAGCCGGATTCTTGTTCATCGGCCCCGAAACGGCAAGTCGGGCTGCCACAGACGATGGTTTGAGGTAAGTGATATGTTATTGTTGTAATTGTTTGTGGCTGTCGTAAAAAATAGTTGATGATTTTTGTTGTAATTCAATTCCTAGCAAATTAATTGTTGCTTGACCATTTTTTGCATTCTTCACAAACATATGGATTTTTTGGTAATCACTTGTAACTTTCGTAAAAATAGTTGATGATTTTTTTTTGCAATTCAATCTGCATCAAATTAATTGTTGCTTCAACACTTTGCATTGTTTGCAAACATATGGATTTGTTGTAATCATTTGTGACTTTTTTTTTAAAAGAAATTGTTATTTTTTTGTATTCAATCTGAAGAAAATTAATTGTTGCTGGACCACTTTGCATTGTTTACATATGGATATTTTGTTGTAATACTCTACGGTTTTTGTTCGGAGATGGCTCGCCGTAGGTACATCATCGTCGACTACTCCGACGAGTCCTACGACTTCTCCAACGTCGACACCGGCAACAACTTTGACACCAAGGACACGTGAAGCTCAAGCGCTCTCGCAATCGCCGACGAAGAACCCCAAGTCCCGATGATGTAGACGAAACCCAGGCTAGCTAGCTAGAAATCAGTGTAGGATTTTGTATTTTGCGAATCGTTGTAATTTGTAAATTATCTCGAATGAACTAGTTTGAAATTCTCACGCCAAATTTGAGAAATCGTGTTTAGGGTTCGGGATAGAGGATATGTTCTATGGCTTAAGATTATCACGCGAAATTAGTCGATACAGTTAACCCCATCCACGCGAGTTAAGGATTCTGAATGGGTAGCTGCTAGAGATGCTCTTAGCGAGTACCATGCACAAGCCTGCCAGCAACAACTATGATGCGCGTGGAGCAGAAGCTAGTAGTGAGCCTGCCTGCAAGCAAGGAAGGCAGGCACCCAATGCTTTTGTTTGTGTGCATTAGGGGTGTAAACGAACCGGCCAAAATCTATTTTAAGGTATCTATACCCGATTTTAAAGACTTCGGTACATAAGGATATCCGATTCCAAAATGGTATTCCAGATACGGTACATGATATGATATAACAAATAGCATGCTCATATGTACTATCTAAAGTTCAATTAGGATAATCTGAAGGTTTTAATCCGGATAATCCGATTTTAGTCCAAATCCAAGCCAAACTCAAAAGATTAGTAGTTATTAAGTTACAAATTTCATTTGGCGAGCATGCTTAGCTTAAATTTATATCAATGCTTGATTTTTAGTGTACCGTGCCTCTTTTTACTTAACTTACACAAGGATGAAAGTTTAAATCTCTCTTAAGAACTATAACTATCTACCGACAATTTTTTTTTTGTTTCCTGTCCGTGTCCGCCACATTTCTGATTTGAATCCACAGTTTTATCCGCATTCGAATCTCATGGTCAATATATGCTCCGGTCTGAATTTGAGAAAAATATATGGTAAATGACACTAGTAGGAAAACAGATAGAGCCAATATCGCTAGCAGTGGCACACATTGCTAGTGATGCGCCACTGCTATAAGCAGTGGCACACCACTAAGACGTGCTCCACTGCAAGCCCGTTACCAATGGCGCAGTAGGGGTTAGAGGTGCGCTACTACTATTTCCAAGATAAGGGATCTCCTTCCCTAGACATACTAGTGACGCACCACACCTAGGTGTGCTGCGCAATTGGTAATGTCTAGTGACGCACCACACCTTCCCTAGACATACTAGTGACGTATCCACGGAAAAAGTTATATTCGATTTCAACGGCCTATGCAAGTTTAACAATTCTTTTTAGAATCCTCAAAATCATCAAAATCAAAAAGGAAATAGGAGTTTTGGAAGAGATTAAATTATGAGAAACAAAAGTCAAAAAGAAATATTAGGAGTGGCGCACCTTGAGGCCTCCTCCCTCTCTTCCTTAAATGGGCATCTTCCTCTCTTCTTCCTTCCTCACTTCTTCTCTTCTCTGCTCTGTAGGATAACGTTGCATAGAAAACAAAAAATTTACTACCGCGAACACGCAATCCAAGCCAAGATGCAATCTAGAAGACGGTAGCAACGAGGGGTTTATCGAGTCTCACCCTTGAAGAGATTCCAAAGCCTACAAGATGAGGCTCTTGTTGCTGCGGTAGACGTTCACTTGCCGCTTGCAAAAGCGCGTAGAAGATCTTGATCACCGGCGCCACGAACGGGCAGCACCTCCGTACTCGGTCACACGTTCGGTTGTTGATGAAGACGACGTCCACCTCCCGTTCCAGCGGGCAGCGGAAGTAGTAGCTCCTCTTGAATTCGACAGCACGACGGCGTGGTGTCGGTGGCGGTGGAGAACTCCGGAAGCGTGCGGGAGCTTATGGAGGAGAGGGGGCGGCTAGGGTTTGGGAGGGGGTGGCCGGCCACTCAAGGGGGGCGGCCAGGTTGTGGTCTTGGGGTGGCCGGCCCCCTCCCCTTGGCCCCTCATTATATAGGTGGAAGCCCCAAGTGTTGGACTACAAGTCTCCGAATAAGACCCGAACCCAAAACCTTCCATGTGATAGGGAAACCTACCCAAGGTGGGAATCCCACTTGGGGTGGGATTCCCCCCTTCCATGTGGGGGGGTGGCCGGCCCCCATAGGGGGAGTCCACTTGGGACTCCTCCCCCTCTAGGGTTGGCCGGCCATGGAGGTGGAGTCCCTCCATGACTCCACCTTCCTTGGGGGTTTCTTCCGGACTTTTCTAGAACCTTCTAGAACCTTCCATAGAACCTTCCGGATCATTTTAATTCACATAAAATGACATCCTATATATGAATCTTATTCTCCGGACCATTCCGGAACTCCTCGTGATGTCCGGGATCTCATCCGGGACTCCGAACAAATATTTGAACTCCATTCCATATTCAAGTTCTACCATTTCAACATCCAACTTTAAGTGTGTCACCCTACGGTTCGCGAACTATGCGGACATGGTTGAGTACTCACTCTGACCAATAACCAATAGCGGGATCTGGAGATCCATAATGGCTCCCACATATTCAACGATGACTTTAGTGATCGAATGAACCATTCACATACGATACCAATTCCCTTTGTCACGCGATATTTTACTTGTCCGAGGTTTGATCTTCGGTATCACTCTATACCTTGTTCAACCTCGTCTCATGACAAGTACTCTTTACTCGTACCGTGGTATGTGGTCTCTTATGAACTTATTCATATGCTTGCAAGACATTAGACGACATTCCACCGAGAGGGCCTAGAGTATATCTATCCGTCATCGGGATGGACAAATCCCACTGTTGATCCATATGCCTCAACTCATACTTTCCGGATACTTAATCCCACCTTTATAACCACCCATTTACGCAGTGGCGTTTGGTGTAATCAAAGTACATTTCCGGTATAAGTGATTTACATGATCTCATGGTCATAAGGACTAGGTAACTATGTATCGAAAGCTTATAGCAAATAACTTAATGACGAGATCTTATGCTACGCTTAATTGGGTATGTCCATTACATCATTCATACAATGATATAACCTTGTTATTAATAACATCCAATGTTCATGATTATGAAACTAATCATCCATTAATCAACAAGCTAGTTAAGAGGCATACTAGGGACTCTTTGTTTGTCTACATATCACACATGTACTAATGTTTCGGTTAATACAATTATAGCATGACATATAAACATTTATCATAAACATAGAGCTATAAATAATAACCACTTTATTATTTCCTCTAGGGCATATCTCCTTCAGTCTCCCACTTGCACTAGAGTCAATAATCTAGATTACATTGTAATATACCTAACACCCATAGCATTCTGGTGTTGGTCATGCTTTGCCCTAGGGAGAGCTTTAGTCAACGGATCTGCTACATTCAGATCAGTGTGTACTTTGCAAATCTTTACTTCTCCATCTTCGATGTACTCACGAATCGAGTGGTAACGCAGCTTGATATGCTTCAGCCTCTTGTGTGACCTTGGCTCTTGTGCATTGGCGATGGCACCCATGTTATCACAGTAAATGATTAATGGGTCCAATGCACTAGGAACCACACCGAGCTCTACAATGAACCTCTTCATCCATACCGCTTCTGATGAAGCCTCTGAAGCCGCTATGTACTCTGATTCTGTTGAAGACTTCGCCACCGTGCACTGCTTCGAGCTTGCCCGACTTATCGCAGCACCATTCAATATAAACACGTACCCAGATTGTGACTTAGAGTCATCAGGATCAGTGTTCCAACTTGCATCGGTGTAACCACTTACAACGAGCTCTTGGTCACCTCCATAACAAAGAAACATATCCTTAGTTCTTTTCAAGTACTTCAGGATATTCTTGACCGCTGTCCAGTGTTCCATTCCTGGATCACTTTGATATCTGCTAGTCAAACTAACAGCATGTGCTATATCCGGTCTAGTACATAGCATGGCATACATGATAGATCCTACTGCAGAGGCATAGGGGATATTTGTAGGATAACGTTGCATAGAAAACAAAAATTTTCCTACGGCGAACACGCAATCCAAGCCAAGATGCAATCTAGAAGACGGTAGCAACGAGGGGGTATCGAGTCTCACCCTTGAAGAGATTCCAAAGCCTACAAGATGAGGCTCTTGTTGCTGCGGTAGACGATCACTTGCCGCTTGCAAAAGCGCGTAGAAGATCTTGATCACGATCGGTTCCGGCGCCACGAACGGGCAGCACCTCCGTACTCGGTCACACGTTCGGTTGTTGATGAAGACGACGTCCACCTCCCGTTCCAGCGGGCAGCGGAAGTAGTAGCTCCTCTTGAATCCGACAGCACGACGGCGTGGTGTCGGTGGCGGTGAAGAAGTCCGGCGGAGCTTCGCTAAGCTACGCGGGCTATATGGAGGAGAGGGGGGCGGCTAGGGTTTGGGAGGGGGTGGCCGGCCACTTCAAGGGGGGCGGCCAGCTTGTGGTCTTGGGGTGGCCGGCCCCCTCCCTTGGCCCCTCATTATATAGGTGGATCCCCAAGTGTTGGTGTCCAAGTCTTCGAATAAGACCCGAACCAAAACCTTCCATAAGAGGGGAAACCTAGCCCAACTAGGACTCCCACCAAAAGGTGGGATTTCCACCTCCCATGTGGGGGGTGGCCGGCCCCCTATGGAGGAGTCCACTTGGGACTCCTCCCCATCTAGGGTTGGCCGGCCATGGAGGTGGAGTCCCATGTGGACTCCACCTTCCTTGGTGGTTTCTTCCGGACTTTTCTAGAACCTTCTAGAACCTTCCATAGAACCTTCCGCGACATTTTATTTCACATAAAATGACATCCTATATATGAATCTTATTCTCAGGACCATTAGGAACTCCTCGTGATGTCCGGGATCTCATCCGGGACTCCGAACAAATATTCGAACTCCATTCCATATTCAAGTACTACCATTTCAACATCCAACTTTAAGTGTGTCACCCTACGGTTCGTGAACTATGCGGACATGGTTGAGTACTCACTCCGACCAATAACCAATAGCGGGATCTGGAGATCCATAATGGCTCCCACATATTCAACGATGACTTTTAGTGATCGAATGAACCATTCACATACATTACCAATTCCCTTTGTCTCGCGATATTTTACTTGTCCGAGGTTTGATCTTCGGTATCACTCTATACCTTGTTCAACCTCGTCTCCTGACAAGTACTCTTTACTCGTACCGTGGTATGTGGTCTCTTATGAACTCATTCATATGCTTGCAAGACATTAGACGACATTCCACCGAGAGGGCCCAGAGTATATCTATCCGTCATCGGGATGGACAAATCCCACTGTTGATCCATATGCCTCAACTCATACTTTCCGGATACTTAATCCCACCTTTATAGCCACCCATTTACGCAGTGGTGTTTGGTGTAATCAAAGTACCTTTCCAGTATAAGTGATTTACATGATCTCATGGTCATAAGGACTAGGTAACTATGTATCGAAAGCTTATAGCAAATAACTTAATGACGAGATCTTATGCTACGCTTAATTTGGGTGTGTCCATTACATCATTCATATAATGATATAACCTTGTTATTAATAACATCCAATGTTCATGATTATGAAACTAATCATCCATTAATCAACAAGCTAGTTTAAGAGGCATACTAGGGACTTCTTGTTTGTCTACATATCACACATGTACTAATGTTTCGGTTAATACAATTCTAGCATGATATATAAACATTTATCATAAACATAAAGATATAAATAATAACCACTTTATTATTGCCTCTAGGGCATATCTCCTTCAGTCTCCCACTTGCACTAGAGTCAATAATCTAGATTACATTGTAATATACCTAACACCCATAGCATTCTGGTGTTGGTCATGCTTTGCCCTAGGGAGAGCTTTAGTCAACGGATCTGCTACATTCAGATCAGTGTGTACTTTGCAAATCTTTACTTCTCCATCTTCGATGTACTCGCGAATCGAGTGGTAACGCAGCTTGATATGCTTCAGCCTCTTGTGTGACCTTGGCTCTTGTGCATTGGCGATGGCACCCATGTTATCACAGTAAATGATTAATGGGTCCAATGCACTAGGAACCACACCGAGCTCTTCAATGTACCTCTTCATCCCTACCGCTTCGATGAAGCCTCCGAAGCCGCTATGTACTCGATTCTGTTGAAGACTTCGCCACCGTGCACCGCTTCGAGCTTGCCCGACTTACCATCGCAACACCATTCAATATAAACACGTACCCATTGTGACTTAGAGTCATCAGGATCAGTGTTCCAACTTGCATCGGTGTAACTGTTTACAACGAGCTCTTGGTCACCTCCATAACAAAGAAACATATCCTTAGTTCTTTTCAAGTACTTCAGGATATTCTTGACCGCTGTCCAGTGTTCCATTCCTGGATCACTTTGATATCTGCTAGTCAAACTAACAGCATGTGCTATATCCGGTCTAGTACATAGCATGGCATATATGATAGATCCTATTGCCGAGGCATAGGGGATATTACTCATCCTTTCTCTTTCTTCTGCCGTAGCCGGTCCTTGAGTCTTACTCAATACCTTGCCTGGTAACATAGGTAAGAACCCTTTCTTACTTTCGTCCATTCTAAACTTCTTTAGAATCTTGTCCAGATATGTACTCTGTGATAGCCCTATTAGGCGTCTTGATCTATCTCTATAAATCTTGATGCCTAATATTTACGATGCTTCACCAAGGTCTTTCATTGAAAAACTATTATTCAAATAACCTTTAACACTGCTTAATAGTTCTATATCATTCCCAATCAATAATATGTCATCTACATATAATATCAGGAATGCTACAGAGCTCCCACTCACTTTCTTGTAAATACAGGCCTCTCCATGACACTGTATAAACCCGAAGTCTTTGATCACCTTATCAAAGCGTCGGTTCCAACTTCTTGATGCTTGCTTCAGTCCATAGATTGAACGCTGAAGTTTGCATACTTTGTCAACATTTTTAGGATCGACAAAACCTTTGGGTTGTACCATATACAACTCTTCCTCAATGTCTCCATTAAGGAACGCCGTTTTGACATCCATCTGCCAAATCTCATAATCAAAAAATGCAGCTATTGCTAACAAAATCCTCACAGATTTTAGCTTCGCTACGGGTGAGAAAGTCTCATCGTAGTCAACTCCTTGAATTTGTCGGAAACCCTTTGCGACAAGTCGAGCTTTATAGACAGTAATATTACCATCAGCATCTGTTTTTCTCTTGAAGATCCATTTATTCTCGACAGCCTTTCGGCTATCAGGTAAGTCTACCAAAGTCCATACTTTGTTATCATACATGGATCCCATTTCGGATTTCATGGCTTCTTGCCATTTGTTGGAATCTGGGCTCATCATCGCTTCTTCATACGTCGCAGGGTCCTCATCATTGTTATCCACAATCATGACATTTAGACAAGGATCATACCAATCAGGAGTGGCACGTTCCCTTGTCGATCTGCGAGGTTCGGTAGTTTCCTCGTTCGAAGTTTCATGATCATTATCATTAGCTTCCTCTGTTGCCGGTGTAGGCGGTACAGTACAACTTCCGGTACTACGCTACTCGATCAACGAGTATAGATTCATCAATCTCATCGAGTTCTACTTTTCTTCCAGTCACTTCTTTAGTGAGAAATTCTTTCTCAAGAAAGGTTCCGTTCTTAGCAACAAAGATTTTGCCTTCGGATCTGTGATAGAAAGTGTACCCTATAGTTTCCTTAGGGTATCCTATGAAGACGCATTTCTCCGCTTTGGGTTCTAGCTTGTCCGGTTGTAACTTCTTTACATAGGCTTCGCAACCCCAAACTTTCAGGAACGACAGCTTAGGTTTCTTATTAAACCATAATTCATACGGTGTCGTTTCTACGGATTTTGATGGTGCTCTATTTAAAGTGAATGCGGCTGTCTCTAATGCATAACTCCAAAATGATAACGGCAAATCAGTAAGAGACATCATACTACGAACCATATCTAAGAGAGTTCGATTACGACGTTCGGACACACCGTTTCGTTGAGCTGTTCCCGGCGGTGTCAATTGTGAAAGTATTCCGCATTTCTTTAAATGCATGCCAAACTCATAACTCAGATATTCACCTCCACGATCAGATCGTAGAAATTTGATCTTCTTGTTACGTTGATTTTCTACTTCACTTTGAAATTCCTTAAACTTCTCGAAAGTTTCGGATTTATGTTTCATGAAATAGATATACCCATATCTACTCAGATCATCTGTGAAGGTTAGAACATAACGATAACCACCGCGCGATGCTACACTCATTGGTCCACATACATCGGTATGTATGATTTCCAATAAGTCTGTAGCTCGCTCCATCATACCAGAAAATGGAGTCTTTGTCATTTTTCCCATTAGACATGCTTCGCATCTATCAAGTGACTCAAAGTCAAGTGATTCAAGTAATCCATCAGTATGGAGTTTCTTCATGCGTTTCACTCCAATATGACCAAGACGACAGTGCCACATATAAGTAGAATTATCATTCAATTTAATTCGCTTAGCATCAATGTTATGTATATGCGTATCACTACTATCGAGATCTAACAGAAATAAGCCATTCTTTTGTGGTGCTCGACCATAAAAGATATTATTCATAAAAATAGAACAACCATTATTCTCAGACTTGAATGAATAACCGTCTTGCATTAAACAAGATCCAGATATAATGTTCATGCTCAACGCGGGTACAAAATAACAATTATTTAGGCTTAAAACTAATCCCGAAGGTAGATGTAGAGGAAGTGTGCCGACAGCGATCACATCGACTTTGGATCCATTTCCAACACGCATCGTCACTTCATCTTTCAGTTGTTTTCGTTTATTCTTTAGTTCCTGTTTCGAGTTACAGATATGAGCAACCGAACCAGTATCAAATACCCAGGTACTAGTACGAGAACCAGTGAGATAAACATCTATAACATGTATATCAGATATACCTTCTTTCTTCTTCTTGACAAGGCCGCTCTTCGAGATCAGCAGATACTTGGAGCAATTACGCTTCCAGTGTCCCTTCTCCTTGCAGTAATAGCACTCAGCATCAGGCTTAGGGCCGTTCTTAGGTTTCATAGGAGGCGTGGCAGCTTTCTTGCCACCCTTCTTGAATTTTCCCTTAGACTTGCCCTGTTTCTTGAAACTGGTGGTCTTGTTGACCATCAACACTTGGTGCTCTTTCTTGATCTCAATCTCAGCAGCTTTTAGCATGCCAAAGAGTTCAGGTAACTCCTTGTTCATGTTCTGCATATTGTAGTTCATCACAAAGTTCTTGTAACTTGGTGGCAGTGATTGAAGGACACGATTAATCCCCAGTCTGTTAGGAATCACTATTCCCAAGTCACTGAGTTTCTTCGCATGCCCGGTCATGGCGAGCATGTGCTCACTAACGGAGCTGCCTTCTTCCATCATACAGCTGAAGAAATGTTTTGATGCTTCATAGCATTCCACGGCCGCATGAGTCTCGAATATAGCTTTCAGCTCATTCATCAACTCATGAGGATCGTGGTGCTCAAAACGTTTTTGAAGATCGGATTCAGCATCGCACAGGATGGCACACTGAACTTGAGAGTACCGAGTTTTCCGAGTCGCGTAAACAGCTTTTACTTCATCGGATTCATCTTCTGCAGGAGGGTCACCTAGCGGTGCATCAAGCACAAATTGCAGATTTCCGCCAGAGAGGAAGATCCTCATATGACGGAACCAGTCGGTGAAGTTGCTACCGTTGCTCTTAAGTTTCTCTTTCTCTAGGAACTGATTAAAATTGATTGGGGACGCCATCTCTACAACATATATTTGCAATAGTTTAGACTAAGTTTATGACAAATTGAGTTCAAATTTTAATTCAACATAATTAAAAATCTAAGTGAACTCCCACTCAAAACAATATCCCTCGCATTGTCTTAGTGATCACACGAACCAAATCCACCGCACCTAAGCCCGATCATCACGAGAAAAGGTGTGACTTCAATGGCGAACACTCAAAGTGTTCATCATATCAACCATATGATTCATGCTCTACCTTTCGGTATCACGTGTTCCGAGACCATGTACTGTACATGCTAGGCTCGTCAAGGCCACCTTAGTATCCGCATGTGCAAAGCATCTTGCACCCGTTGTATGCACTTGTTGATTCTATCACACCCGATCATCACGAGATGCTTCAAACGACAAGTCTTGGCAACAGTGCTACTAAGGATGAACACTTTATTATCTTGAGATTTTAGTGAGGGATCATCTTATAATGCTACCGTCGCGATCTAAGCAAAATAAGATGCATAAAAAGGATTAACATCACATGCAGTTCATATGTGATATGATATGGCCCTTTTGTCTTTGCGCCTTTGATCTTCATCTCCAAAGCACGGACATGATCTCCATCATCTTCGGGCATGATCTCCATCATCGTCGGCGTAGCGTCAAGGTCAATGGCGCCGTCTTCATGATTGTCCTCCATGTAGCAACTATTATAACTACTTTGAAATACTACTCAACATGAAATTTAAAGACAACCATAAGGCTCCTGCCGGTTGCCACAATACAATAATGATCATCTCATACATATTCATCATCACATTATGGCCATATCACATCACCAAACCCTGCAAAAACAAGTTAGACGTCTCTAATTTGGTTTGCATATTTTACGTGGTTTAGGGTTTTCGAGAGAGATCTAATCTACCTACGAACATGAACCACAACGTTGATACTAATGTTTTCAATAGAAGAGTAAATTGAATCTTTACTATAGTAGGAGAGACAGACACCCGCAAAGCCTCTTATGCAATACAAGTTGCATGTCGAACGAGGAACAAGTCTCATGAACGCGGTCATGTAAAGTTAGTCCGAGCCGCTTCATCCCACTATGCCATAAAGATGCAAAGTACTCAAACTAAAGATAACAAGAGCATCAACGCCCACAAACCATTGTGTTCTACTCGTGCAACCATCTATGCATAGACACGGCTCTGATACCACTGTAGGATAACGTTGCATAGAAAACAAAATTTTTCCTACGGCGAACACGCAATCCAAGCCAAGATGCAATCTAGAAGACGGTAGCAACGAGGGGGTATCGAGTCTCACCCTTGAAGAGATTCCAAAGCCTACAAGATGAGGCTCTTGTTGCTGCGGTAGACGATCACTTGCCGCTTGCAAAGCGCGTAGAAGATCTTGATCACGATGGTTTCCGGCGCCACGAACGGGCAGCACCTCCTTACTGGTTCACAGGTTGGTTTTTTGTTGAAGACGACGTCCACCTCCCTTTCCAGCGGGCAGCGGAAGTAGTAGCTCCTCTTGAATCCGACGACACGACGGCGTGGTGTCGGTGGCGGTGAAGAAGTCCGGCGGAGCTTCGCTAAGCGTGCGGGATGTGGAGGAGTGGGACGGCTAGGGTTTGGGAGGGGTGGCCGGCCACTTCAAGGGGGGCGGCCAGCTTGTGGTCTTGGGGTGGCCGGCCCCCTCCCTTGGCCCCTCATTATATAGGTGGATCCCCAAGTGTTGGTGTCCAAGTCTTCGAATAAGACCCGAACCAAAACCTTCCATAAGAGGGGAAACCTAGCCCAACTAGGGACTCCCACCAAAAGGTGGGATTTCCACCTCCCATGTGGGGGGTGGCCGGCCCCCTATGGAGGAGTCCACTTGGGACTCCTCCCCATCTAGGGTTGGCGGCCATGGAGGTGGAGTCCCATGTGTACTCCACCTTCCTTGGTGGTTTCTTCAGGACTATTATAGAACCTTCTAGAACAATCCATAGAACCTTCCGAGAAATTTTATTTCACATAAAATGACATCCTATATATGAATCTTATTCTCAGGACCATTCCGGAACTCCTCGTGATGTCCGGGATCTCATCCGGGACTCCGAACAAATATTCGAACTCCATTCCATATTCAAGTACTACCATTTCAACATCCAACTTTAAGTGTGTCACCCTACGGTTCGTGAACTATGCGGACATGGTTGAGTACTCACTCCGACCAATAACCAATAGCGGGATCTGGAGATCCATAATGGCTCCCACATATTCAACGATGACTTTTAGTGATCGAATGAACCATTCACATACATTACCAATTCCCTTTGTCTCGCGATATTTTACTTGTCCGAGGTTTGATCTTCGGTATCACTCTATACCTTGTTCAACCTCGTCTCCTGACAAGTACTCTTTACTCGTACCGTGGTATGTGGTCTCTTATGAACTCATTCATATGCTTGCAAGACATTAGACGACATTCCACCGAGAGGGCCCAGAGTATATCTATCCGTCATCGGGATGGACAAATCCCACTGTTGATCCATATGCCTCAACTCATACTTTCCGGATACTTAATCCCACCTTTATAGCCACCCATTTACGCAGTGGTGTTTGGTGTAATCAAAGTACCTTTCCAGTATAAGTGATTTACATGATCTCATGGTCATAAGGACTAGGTAACTATGTATCGAAAGCTTATAGCAAATAACTTAATGACGAGATCTTATGCTACGCTTAATTTGGGTGTGTCCATTACATCATTCATATAATGATATAACCTTGTTATTAATAACATCCAATGTTCATGATTATGAAACTAATCATCCATTAATCAACAAGCTAGTTTAAGAGGCATACTAGGGACTTCTTGTTTGTCTACATATCACACATGTACTAATGTTTCGGTTAATACAATTCTAGCATGATATATAAACATTTATCATAAACATAAAGATATAAATAATAACCACTTTATTATTGCCTCTAGGGCATATCTCCTTCAATATTACTCATCCTTTCTCTTTCTTCTGCCGTAGCTGCTCCTTGAGTCTTACTCAAGACCTTGCCTGGTAACATAGGTAAGAACCCTTTCTTACTTTCGTCCATTCTAAACTTCTTTAGAATCTTGTCCAGATATGTACTCTGTGATAGCCCTATTAGGCGTCTTGATCTATCTCTGTAAATCTTGATGCCTAATATATACGATGCTTCACCAAGGTCTTTCATTGAAAAACTATTATTCAAATAACCTTATACACTGCTTAATAGTTCTATATCATTCCCGATCAATAATATGTCATCTACATATAATATCAGGAATGCTACAGAGCTCCCACTCACTTTCTTGTAAATACAGGCCTCTCCATGACACTGTATAAACCCGAAGTCTTTGATCACCTTATCAAAGCGTCGGTTCCAACTTCTTGATGCTTGCTTCAGTCCATAGATTGAACGCTGAAGTTTGCATACTTTGTCAGCATTTTTAGGATCGACAAAACCTTTGGGTTGTACCATATACAACTCTTCCTCAATGTCTCCATTAAGGAACGCCGTTTTGACATCCATCTGCCAAATCTCATAATCGAAAAATGTAGCTATTGCTAACAAAATCCTCACAGATTTTAGCTTCGCTACAGGTGAGAAAGTCTCATCGTAGTCAACTCCTTGAATTTGTCGGAAACCCTTTGCGACAAGTCGAGCTTTGTAGACAGTAATATTACCATCAGCATCTGTTTTTCTCTTGAAGATTCATTTATTCTCGACAGCCTTTCGGCTATCAGGTAAGTCTACCAAAGTCCATACTTTGTTATCATACATGGATCCCATTTCGGATTTCATGGCTTCTTGCCATTTGTTGGAATCTGGGCTCATCATCGCTTCTTCATACGTCGCAGGGTCCTCATCATTGTTATCCACAATCATGACATTTATACAAGGATCATACCAATCAGGAGTGGCACGCTCCCTTGTCGATCTGCGAGGTTCAGTAGTTTCCTCGTTCGAAGTTTCATGATCATTATCATTAGCTTCCTCTGTTGCCGGTGTAGGCGGTACAGGTACAACTTCCGGTACTGCGCTACTCTGATCAACGAGTATAGATTCATCAATCTCATCGAGTTCTACTTTTCTTCCAGTCACTTCTTTAGTGAGAAATTCTTTCTCAAGAAAGGTTTCGTTCTTAGCAACAAAGATTTTGCCTTCGGATTTGTGATAGAAAGTGTACCCTATAGTTTCCTTAGGGTATCCTATGAAGACGCATTTCTCCGCTTTGGGTTCTAGCTTGTCCGGTTGTAACTTCTTTACATAGGCTTCGCAACCCCAAACTTTCAGGAACGACAGCTTAGGTTTCTTATTAAATCATAATTCATACGGTGTCGTTTCTACGGATTTTGATGGTGCTCTATTTAAAGTGAATGCGGCTGTCTCTAATGCATAACTCCAAAATGATAACGGCAAATCAGTAAGAGACATCATAGAACGAACCATATCTAAGAGAGTTCGATTATGACGTTCGGACAAACCGTTTCGTTGAGGTGTTCCCGGCGGTGTCAATTGTGAAAGTATTCCGCATTTCTTTAAATGCATGCCAAACTCATAACTCAGATATTCACCTCCACGATCAGATCGTAGAAATTTAATCTTCTTGTTACGTTGATTTTCTACTTCACTTTGGAATTCCTTAAACTTCTTGAAAGTTTCGGATTTATGTTTCATGAAATAGATATATCCATATCTACTCAGATCATCTGTGAAGGTTAGAACATAACGATAACCACCGCGCGATGCTACACTCATTGGTCCGCACACATCGGTATGTATGATTTCCAATAAGTCAGTAGCTCGCTCCATCATACCAGAAAATGGAGTCTTAGTCATTTTACCCATTAGACATGCTTCACATCTATCAAGTGACTCAAAGTCAAGTGATTCAAGTAATCCATCAGTATGGAGTTTCTTCATGCGTTTCACTCCAATATGACCAAGACGATAGTGCCACATATAAGTAGAATTATCATTCAATTTAATTCGCTTAGCATCAATGTTATGTATATGCGTATCACTACTATCGAGATCTAACAGAAATAAGCCATTCTTTTCTGGTGCTCGACCATAAAAGATATTATTCATAAAAATAGAACAACCATTATTCTCAGACTTGAATGAATAACCGTCTTGCATTAAACAAGATCCAGATATAATGTTCATGCTCAACGCGGGTACAAAATAATAATTATTTAGGCTTAAAACTAATCCCGAAGGTAGATGTAGAGGAAGTGTGCCGACAGCGATCACATCGACTTTGGATCCGTTTCCAACGCGCATCGTTACTTCATCTTTCAGTAGTCTTCGTTTATTCTTTAGTTCCTGTTTCGAGTTACAAATATGAGCAACTGAACCAGTATCAAATACCCAGGTACTAGAACGAGAACCAGTGAGATAAACATATATAACATGTATATCAGATATACCTTCTTTCTTCTTCTTGACAAGGCCGCTCTTCAGATCAGCCAGATACTTGGAGTAATTACGCTTCCAGTGTCCCTTCTCCTTGCAGTAATAGCACTCAGCATCAGGCTTAGGGCCGTTCTTAGGTTTCATAGGAGGCGTGGCAGCTTTCTTGCCACCCTTCTTGAATTTTCCCTTAGACTTGCCATGTTTCTTGAAACTGGTGGTCTTGTTGACCATCAACACTTGGTGCTCTTTCTTGATCTTAATCTCAGCAGCTTTTAGCATGCCAAAGAGTTCAGGTAACTCCTTGTTCATGTTCTGCATATTGTAGTTCATCACAAAGTTCTTGTAACTTGGTGGCAGTGATTGAAGGACACGATTAATCCCCAGTCTGTTAGGAATCACTATTCCCAAGTCACTGAGTTTCCTCGCATGCCCGGTCATGGCGAGCATGTGCTCACTAACGGAGCTGCCTTCTTCCATCATACAGCTGAAGAAATGTTTCGATGCTTCATAGCACTCCACGGCCGCATGAGTCTCAAAAATAGTTTTTAGCTCTTTCATCAACTCATGAGGATCGTGGTGCTCAAAACGTTTTTGAAGATCGGATTCCAGACTGCACAGGATGGCACACTGAACTTGAGAGTACCGAGTTTTCCGAGTCTCGTAAACAGCTTTTACTTCATCGGTTTCAGTTTCTGCAGGAGGGTCACCTAGCGGTGCATCAAGCACATATTGCAGATTTCCGCCAGAGAGGAAGATCCTCACATGACGGAACCAGTCGGTGAAGTTGCTACCGTTGCTCTTAAGTTTTTTCTTTCTCTAGGAACTGGTTAAAATTGATTGGGGACGCCATCTCTACAACATATATTTGCAAAAGTTTAGACTAAGTTTATGACAAATTGAGTTCAAATTTTAATTCAACATAATTAAAAATCTAGGTGAACTCCCACTCAAAACAATATCCCTCGCATTGTCTTAGTGATCACACGAACCAAATCCACCGCACCTAAGTCCGATCATCACGAGACAAGGTGTGATTTCAATGGCGAACACTCAAAGTGTTCATCATATCAACTATATGATTCATGCTCTACCTTTCGGTATCACGTGTTCCAAGACCATGTCTGTACATGCTAGGCTCGTCAAGGCCACCTTAGTATCCGCATGTGCAAAACTGTCTTGCACCCGTTGTATGCACTTGTTGATTCTATCACACCCGATCATCACGAGATGCTTCGAAACGACAAGTCTTGGCAACGGTGCTACTAAGGATGAACACTTCATTATCTTGAGATTTTAGTGAGGGATCATCTTATAATGCTACCGTCGCGATCTAAGCAAAATAAGATGCATAAAAGGATTAACATCACATGCAGTTCATATGTGATATGTGATACGCGTACAGCACGCGTCCGTTGGGAACCCCAAGAGGAAGGTGTGATGCGTACAGCGGCAAGTTTTCCCTCAGTATGAAACCAAGGTTTATCGAACCAGTAGGAGCCAAGAAGCACTTTGAAGGTTGATGGCGGCGAGATGTAGTGCGGCGCAACACCAGGGATTCCGGCGCCAACGTGGAACCTGCACAACACAAACCAAGTACTTTGCCCCAACGAAATGAGGTTGTCAATCTCACCGGCTTGCTGTAACAAAGGATTAGATGTATAGTGTGGATGATGATTGTTTGCAGAAAACAGTAGAACAGTATTGCAGTAGATTGTATTTCAGTATAGAGAATTGAACCGGGGTCCACAGTTCACTAGAGGGGTCTCTCCCATAAGATAAACAGCATGTTGGGTTAACAAATTACAGTTGGGCAATTGACAAATAAAGAGGGCATGACCATGCACATACATATTATGATGAGTATAGTGAGATTTAATTGGGCATTACGACAAAGTACATAGACCGCTATCCAGCATGCATATATGCCTAAAAAGTCCACCTTCAGGTTATCATCCGAACCCCCTCCAATATTAAGTTGCTAACAACAGACAATTGCATTAAGTATTGCGCGTAATGTAATCAGTAACTACATCCTCGAACATAGCACCAATGTTTTATCCCTAGTGGCAACAGCAGATCCATAATCTTAGAGGTTTCGTCACTCCCAGCATTCACGGAGACATGAACCCACTATCGAGCATAAATACTCCCTCTTGGAGTTACAAGCATCTACTTGGCCAGAGCATCTACTAGTAACGGAGAGCATGCAAGATCATAAACAACACATAGATATAAATTGATAATCAACATAACATAGTATTCTCTATTTATCGGATCCCAACAAACACAACATATAGAATTACAGATAGATGATCTTGATCATGTTCGGCAGCTCACAAGACCCGACAATTAAGCATAATGGGGAGAAGACAACCATCTAGCTACTGCTATGGACCCATAGTCCAGGGGTAGACTACTCACACATCACTCCGGAGGCGACCATGGCGGCGTAGAGTCCTCCGGGAGATGATTCCCCTCTCCGGCAGGGTGCCGGAGGCGATCTCCTAAATCCCCCGAGATGGGATTGGCGGCGGCGGCGTCTCTGGAAGGTTTTCCGTATCGTGGCTCTCGATCGGGGGTTTCGCGACGAAGGCTATTTGTAGGCGGAAGGGCAGGTCAAGGCGTCACGAGGGCCCACACCATAGGTCGGCGCGGCCAGGGCTTGGGCCGCGCCGCCTCGTGGTTTGGCCACCTCGTGGCCCCACTTCGTCTCCTCTTCGGTCTTACGGAAGCTTCGTGGCAAAATAGGACCACTGGGCGTTGATTTCGTCCAATTCCGAGAATATTTCCTTACTAGGATTTCTGAAACCAAAAACAGCAGAAACAAAGAATCGGCACTTCGGCATCTTGTTAATAGGTTAGTTCCAGAAAATGCACAAATATGACATAAAGTGTTCATAAAACATGTAGATATCATCAATAATGTGGCATGGAACATAAGAAATTATCGATACGTCGGAGACGTATCAGCATCCCCAAGCTTAGTTCCTGCTCGTCCCGAGCAGGTAAACGATAAACAAAGATAATTTCTGGAGTGACATGCCATCATAACCTTGATCATACTATTTGTAAGCATATGTAGTGAATGCAGCGATCAAAACAATGTAAATGACATGAGTAAACAAGTGAATCATATAGCAAAGACTTTTCATGAATAGTACTTCAAGACAAGCATCAATAAGTCTTGCATAAGAGTTAACTCATAAAGCAATAATTCAAAGTAAAGGCATTGAAGCAACACAAAGGAAGATTAAGTTTCAGCGGTTGCTTTCAACTTATAACATGTATATCTCATGGATATTGTCAACATAGAGTAATATAATAAGTGCAATATGCAAGTATGTAGGAATCAATGCACAGTTCACACAAGTGTTTGCTTCTTGAGGTGGAGAGAAATAGGTGAACTGACTCAACAATAAAAGTAAAAGAATGGTCCTTCAAAGAGGAAAGCATCGATTGCTATATTTGTGCTAGAGCTTTGATTTTGAAAACAAGAAACAATTTTGTCAACGGTAGTAATAAAGCATATGTATCATGTAAATTATATCTTACAAGTTGCAAGCCTCATGCATAGTATACTAATAGTGCCCGCACCTTGTCCTAATTAGCTTGGACTACCGGGATTATTGCAATGCACATGTTTTAACCAAGTGTCACAAAGGGGTACCTCTATGCCGCCTGTACAAAGGTCTAAGGAGAAAGCTCGCATTGGATTTCTCGCTATTGATTATTCTCAACTTAGACATCCATACCGGGACAACATAGACAACAGATAATGGACTCCTCTTTTATGCATAAGCATGTAACAACAATTAATTTTCTCATTTGAGATTGAGGATATATGTCCAAAACTGAAACTTCCACCATGGATCATGGCTTTAGTTAGCGGCCCAATGTTCTTCTCTAACAATATGCATGCTCTAACCATAAGGTGGTAGATCTCCCTTACTTCAGACAAGACGAACATGCATAGCAACTCACATGATATTCAACAAAGAGTAGTTGATGGCGTCCCCAGTGAACATGGTTATCGCACAACGAGCAACTTAATAAGAGATAAAGTGCATAAGTACATATTCAATACAACAATAGTTTTTAAGCTATTTGTCCCATGAGCTATATATTGTAAAGGTGAAGAATGGAAATTTAAAGGTAGCACTCAAGCAATTTACTTTGGAATGGCGGAGAAATACCATGTAGTAGGTAGGTATGGTGGACACAAGTGGCATAGTGGTTGGCTCAAGTATTTTGGATGCATGAGAAGTATTCCCTCTCGATACAAGGTTTAGGCTAGCAAGGCTATTTGAAACAAACACAAGGATGAAGCGGTGCAGCAAAACTCACATAAAAGACATATTGAAAACATTATAAGACTCTACACCGTCTTCCTTGTTGTTCAAACTCAATACTAGAAATTATCTAGACCTTAGAGAAACCAAATATGCAAACCAAATTTTAGCATGCTCTATGTATTTCTTCATTAATGGGTGCAAAGTATATGATGCAAGAGCTTAAACATGAGCACAACAATTGCCAAGTATCACATTATCCAAGACATTATAGCAAATTACTACATGTATCATTTTCCAATTCCAACCATATAACAATTTAACGAAGAAGAAACTTCGCCATGAATATTATGAGTAGAGCCTAAGGACATACTTGTCCATATGCTACAGCGGAGCGTGTCTCTCTCCCATACAATGAATGCTAGGATCCATTTTATTCAAACAAAACAAAAAACAAAAACAAACCGACGCTCCAAGAAAAGCACATAAGCTGTGATGGAATAAAAATATAGTTTCAGGGGAGGAACCTGATAATGTTGTCGATGAAGAAGGGGATGCCTTGGGCATCCCCAAGCTTAGACGCTTGAGTCTTCTTGATATATGCAGGAGTGAACCACCGGGGCATCCCCAAGCTTAGAGCTTTCACTCTCCTTGATCATGTCGTATCATCTCCCTCTCTTGATCCTTGAAAACTTCCTCCACACCAAACTTAGAACAACTCATTAGAGGGTTAGTGCACAATCAAAATATACATGTTCAGAGGTGACATAATCATTCTTAACACTTCTGGACATTGCACAAAGCTACTGAAAGTCAATGGAATCGAAATATCCATCGAACATAACAAAACAGGCAATGCGAAATAAAAGGCAGAATCTGTCAAAACAGAATAGTTCGTATTGACGAATTTTATTGAGGCACCAGACTTGCTCAAATGAAAATGCTCAAATTGAATGAAAGTTGCGTACATATCTGAGGATCACTCACGTAAATTGGCATAATTTTCTGAGTTACCTACAGAGAATTTTGCCCAGATTCGTGACAGCAAAGAAATCTGTTTCTGCGCAGTAATCCAAATCTAGTATGAACCTTACTATCAACGACTTTACTTGGCACAACAAAACACTAAACTAAGATAAGGAGAGGTTGCTACAGTAGTAAACAACTTCCAAGACACAAAATAAAAACAAAGTACTGTAGTAAAAACATGGGTTGTCTCCCATAAGCGCTTTTCTTTAACGCCTTTCAGCTAGGCGCAGAAAGTGTGTATCAAGTGTTATCGGAGGATGGTGCATCAACCTTACCTTGGGCTTTACCCCTACCTTTCTTGTTCTTTTTCTTTCTCTTTGATTTAGGAAATATATGATTCCCCCCCGGTGTAGAGGTGAATTCCAGGGTGCCTTCTCCCACATCTATGACTGCTCCCAATAGTTTCAGCAGGGATCTTCCGAGTGTGATTTTTCCTGTCCCTACACATTCAATAACAAGATAATCAATGGATATTGTTCTTCCAAGAATGGTTGTATGCACACCTGCAGCTATTCCCTTAGGAATTATAACAGAGTTATCAATGAGAGTTATTTCTTCTCCTCCTTCATCAACTCCCCAAAGTTTCAAAGATTTATAAATGCTCTCAGGTATAAGGCAAAATTCAGACATAATATCACAATTGGCATGAAGAGTTTGATCACCGATAACAATTTTAACAGTAGGATCCCATAATGAAGGTTCAGAGTTCACTAAAACTTGTTCAAGACGATTACGAACATAGCGATAGTTGTCATCCAAGCGAGATGTACTTATCTCGAGATTGTTTAATCTATTATAAATGCTAATAAGGGCTGAATCAAAGTTATTAGCTGAATCATGTGATGCAACCAATTTCTTTATGGCATTAAAAGCTTGATCCCCATTGCAATGAAGGAAATCTCCTCCCACTAAAGCATCCAAAGCATATCTATAGCGAATCATAAGACCAAAATAAAAGTTACTAAGGAGCAAACTTAGAGTCATTTGAGGTTCAGTTTTACGATAAGAAGTAAAAATTCTAGACCAAGCATCCTTAAAACTCTCCTCATCCCCTTGTTTAAAAGTGAAGACTAATTCCTCAGGCGAAGAAGTAACAGGTTCAGAGCTAGACATGGTAACAAAAGTAACTAATTTTTTTGTATTTTTAATATAGAATGCAAGACAGTAAATAAAGCAAACTAGATAAAGTAAATGCGAGTAACTAATTTTTTTGTGTTTTTGATATAGCAAACAAGATAGCAAATAAAGTAAAACTAGCAACTAATTTTTTTTGTATTTTGATTTAGTGCAGCAAACAAAGTAGTAAATAAAACTAAGCAAGACAAAAACAAAGTAAAGAGATTGGGATGTGGAGACTCCCCTTGCAGCGTGTCTTGATCTCCCCGGCAACGGCGCCAGAAAAAGAGCTTGATACGCGTACAGCACGCGTCCGTTGGGAACCCCAAGAGGAAGGTGTGATGCGTACAACGGCAAGTTTTCCCTCAGTATGAAACCAAGGTTTATCGAACCAGTAGGAGCCAAGAAGCACGTTGAAGGTTGATGGCGGCGAGATGTAGTGCGGCGCAACACCAGGGATTCCGGCACCAACGTGGAACCTGCACAACACAAACCAAGTACTTTGCCCCAACGAAACAGCGAGGTTGTCGCTGTAACAAAGGATTAGATGTATAGTGTGGATGATGATTGTTTGCAGAAAATAGTAGAACAGTATTGCAGTAGATTGTATTTCAGTATAGAGAATTGGACCGAGGTCCACAGTTCACTAGAGGTGTCTCTCCCATAAGATAAACAGCATGTTGGGTGAACAAATGGGCAATTGACAAATAAAGAGGGCATGACCATGCACATACATATTATGATGAGTATAGTGAGATTTAATTGGGCATTACGACAAAGTACATAGACCGCTATCCAGCATGCATCTATGCCTAAAAAGTCCACCTTCGGGTTATCATCCGAACCCCCTCCAGTATTAAGTTGCTAACAACAGACAATTGCATTAAGTATTGCGCGTAATGTAATCAGTAACTACATCCTCGAACGTAGCACCAATGTTTTATCCCTAGTGGCAACAGCACATCCATAATCTTAGAGGTTTCTGTCACTCCCCCAGATTCACGGAGACATGAACCCACTATCGAGCATAAATACTCCCTCTTGGAGTTACAAGCATCTACTTGGCCAGAGCATCTACTAGTAACGGAGAGCATGCAAGATCATAAACAACACATAGATATAAATTGATAATCAACATAACATAGTATTCTCTATTCATCGGATCCCAACAAACACAACATATAGAATTACAGATAGATGATCTTGATCATGTTCGGCAGCTCACAAGACCCGACAATTAAGCATAATGGGGAGAAGACAACCATCTAGCTACTGCTATGGACCCATAGTCCAGGGGTAGACTACTCACACATCACTCCGGAGGCGACCATGGCGGCGTAGAGTCCTCCGGGAGATGATTCCCCTCTCCGGCAGGGTGCCGGAGGCGATCTCCTGAATCCCCCGAGATGGGATTGGCGGCGGCGGCGTCTGGAAGGTTTTCCGTATCGTGGCTCTCGGTCTTTGGGGGTTTCGCGACGAAGGCTATTTGTAGGCGGAAGGGCAGGTCAAGGGGCGTCACGAGGGGCCCACACCATAGGTCGGCGCGGCCAGGGCTTGGGCCGCGCCGCCCTGTGGTTTGGCCACCTCGTGGCCCCACTTCGTCTCCTCTTCGGTCTTCTGGAAGCTTCGTGGCAAAATAGGACCCTGGGCGTTGATTTCGTCCAATTCCGAGAATATTTCCTTACTAGGATTTCTGAAACCAAAAACAGCAGAAAACAGCAACTGGCACTTCAGCATCTTGTTAATAGGTTAGTTCCAGAAAATGCACAAATATGACATAAAGTGTGCATAAAACATGTAGATATCATCAATAATGTGGCATGAAACATAAGAAATTATCGATACGTCGGAGACGTATCAATATGATATGGCCCTTTTGTCTTTGCGCCTTTGATCTTCATCTCCAAAGCACGGACATGATCTCCATCATCTTCGGGCATGATCTCCATCATCGTCGGCGTAGCGTCAAGGTCAATGGCGCCGTCTTCATGATTGTCCTCCATGTAGCAACTATTACAACTACTTTGAAATACTACTCAACATGAAATTTAAAGACAACCATAAGGCTCCTGCCGGTTGCCACAATACAATAATGATCATCTCATACATATTCATCATCATATTATGGCCATATCACATCACCAAACCCTGCAAAAACAAGTTAGACGTCTCTAATTTGGTTTGCATATTTTACGTGGTTTAGGGTTTTCGAGAGAGATCTAATCTACCTACGAACATGAACCACAACGTTGATACTAATGTTTTCAATAGCAGAGTAAATTGAATCTTCACTATAGTAGGAGAGACAGACACCCGCAAAGCCTCTTATGCAATACAAGTTGCATGTCGAATGAGGAACAAGTCTCATGAACGCGGTCATGTAAAGTTAGTCCGAGCCGCTTCATCCCACTATGCCACAAAGATGCAAAGTACTCAAACTAAAGATTACAAGAGCATCAACGCCCACAAAACCATTGTGTTCTACTCGTGCAACCATCTATGCATAGACACGGCTCTGATACCACTGTAGGATAACGTTGCATAGAAAACAAAAAATTTCCTACCACGAACACGCAATCCAAGCCAAGATGCAATCTAGAAGACGGTAGCAACGAGGGGTTTATCGAGTCTCACCCTTGAAGAGATTCCAAAGCCTACAAGATGAGGCTCTTGTTGCTGCGGTAGACGTTCACTTGCCGCTTGCAAAAGCGCGTAGAAGATCTTGATCACCGGCGCCACGAACGGGCAGCACCTCCGTACTCGGTCACACGTTCGGTTGTTGATGAAGACGACGTCCACCTCCCGTTCCAGCGGGCAGCGGAAGTAGTAGCTCCTCTTGAATTCGACAGCACGACGGCGTGGTGTCGGTGGCGGTGGAGAACTCCGGCGGAGCTTCGCTAAGCGTGCGGGAGCTTATGGAGGAGAGGGGGGCGGCTAGGGTTTGGGAGGGGGTGGCCGGCCACTCAAGGGGGGCGGCCAGGTTGTGGTCTTGGGGTGGCCGGCCCCCTCCCCTTGGCCCCTCATTATATAGGTGGAAGCCCCAAGTGTTGGACAACAAGTCTCCGAATAAGACCCGAACCCAAAACCTTCCATGTGATAGGGAAACCTACCCAAGGTGGGAATCCCACTTGGGGTGGGATTCCCCCCTTCCATGTGGGGGGGTGGCCGGCCCCCATAGGGGGAGTCCACTTGGGACTCCTCCCCCTCTAGGGTTGGCCGGCCATGGAGGTGGAGTCCCTCCGTGACTCCACCTTCCTTGGTGGTTTCTTCCGGACTTTTCTAGAACCTTCTAGAACCTTCCATAGAACCTTCCGGATCATTTTAATTCACATAAAATGACATCCTATATATGAATCTTATTCTCCGGACCATTCCGGAACTCCTCGTGATGTCCGGGATCTCATCCGGGACTCCGAACAAATATTCGAACTCCATTCCATATTCAAGTTCTACCATTTCAACATCCAACTTTAAGTGTGTCACCCTACGGTTCGCGAACTATGCGGACATGGTTGAGTACTCACTCCGACCAATAACCAATAGCGGGATCTGGAGATCCATAATGGCTCCCACATATTCAACGATGACTTTAGTGATCGAATGAACCATTCACATACGATACCAATTCCCTTTGTCACGCGATATTTTACTTGTCCGAGGTTTGATCTTCGGTATCACTCTATACCTTGTTCAACCTCGTCTCCTGACAAGTACTCTTTACTCGTACCGTGGTATGTGGTCTCTTATGAACTTATTCATATGCTTGCAAGACATTAGACGACATTCCACCGAGAGGGCCCATAGTATATCTATCCGTCATCGGGGTGGACAAATCCCACTGTTGATCCATATGCCTCAACTCATACTTTCCGGATACTTAATCCCACCTTTATAACCACCCATTTACGCAGTGGCGTTTGGTGTAATCAAAGTACCTTTCCGGTATAAGTGATTTACATGATCTCATGGTCATAAGGACTAGGTAACTATGTATCGAAAGCTTATAGCAAATAACTTAATGACGAGATCTTATGCTACGCTTAATTGGGTGTGTCCATTACATCATTCATACAATGATATAACCTTGTTATTAATAACATCCAATGTTCATGATTATGAAACTAATCATCCATTAATCAACAAGCTAGTTAAGAGGCATACTAGGGACTCTTTGTTTGTCTACATATCACACATGTACTAATGTTTCGGTTAATACAATTATAGCATGACATATAAACATTTATCATAAACATAGAGATATAAATAATAACCACTTTATTATTGCCTCTAGGGCATATCTCCTTCATGCTCCACCGGCCACCCCTCCTCTACATCTCCTCTAGTCCATCCACCCTCCTCCATTTTCCCTCCTCCCTCCTCCCTCATCCCTCCACCCCTCTCCTTTCTCCATCCTCCCTCCTTACTACTTCCTCCTCTTCTTTCTGCTTTCTCCTCCCTCCTCCCCATCCCACGCCTCTCCTCTTCAGCGCCGGCCACCATGCCCCTCCTCTTCAACGTCGGCATCCATGCCCCTCCTCTCCAACACCGGCCACCGCAAAGATGTGGAGTGGCAGATGCAGAACAAAATTCAAAACAAACAATCACAAAGAATTACAAATAAAATGGGGCCAGATTTAGATCTATATCCAGATCTATATTTCAAAAATAGCAGTGACGCACCTAGGGGTACCAGCGGCGCACCTTGGGAGAGTAGCAGTGGCGAACCGTTTGGTTGGCCACTACTATTTTTAGGTGGAGTGCTAGTAGTAGCGCACCATAGTGTGCCCACTGGTAGTATGAGCAAAATCTGATCTGATCTATTTACATCCCTAGTGTGCATGCATGCAGTGGGCCAGCAACCATGTGTAGAAAGCGACGTGAGCCATCATTGTAGGAGCCTGACACAACACAATAGGTCACCAGCAAGTACGAGGTGATTTTCTCATATCTATGGTTGCACCTAATTTAGGCTCGGCCTCTAAGAAAATAAAACTTGACAAAATATTCAGCATGTTGTGTAGAAATCTAAATGCTAAGTATATACATACTACCCTTGGGAACGCTTGTCAAATATAAGTTCACACACAAACTTGAGCTTGTCATGTTGGTGCATAAAGGATTGGGCTTTCTAACATTGAGAGCGACCTAGCGCTGATCAGCTTCTCCTTTTTCCGTAGGCCCGTTAAGAGTCGACCCCCGCTCTTCGTCTTCGCCCCTTCCCGTCTCTCTCTCCGGTGGCGTTGCCGGCCAGTGGGAAGATGGAGTAGGTGGTTGGCCACTGTTTGTATATAGGAGTGGTAGTATTAGGATCAGGTCTAGGCTTTGTGTTGTCCTGGTGGCTTCTGGCGTTATGCCGTGTTTGAGCTACCCCCTGGTGCTGGTGAGCAACGCTGGGGGGCTGCCGGCTCTGCCTTGGCCGCGCTGTCCATGGTGGATGGTACGAGGCTGGGATAGATCTGCTGATTGCTCTGCAAATAAGCTCATGAGGTGGCTGGTTCTGGCGGATTTGGGGATGATTTCATCCTGGCCTTTCTGCTGCCATGGTGGAAGTGGAGATGCTGAAGGTGTGTTCGTCGCTGGATTTGTCAGATTCGTCATCGCGTCGGAGATGGGTCTTCGGCGTTGGACCAGGAGCAGGTTCTGCTGCTCCATCTTGGGCTCATCCTCGGCGACGTGTGTCGTCGTCGACTCTGCTGGCCGAATGGTGGCCATTTGGAGTGCTGGCGAGCTGCGCAGCCTCCCCTTATTCCTCCCGGCCTTGATGCCTGATGGGAGGCAGTATGGCTTCAAGCTGGCGTCTGTAGCTCGTCTGTTCGGCATCTGCCGGCGACGTGGCGACGGCGAGGTCTTCATCCCAAGTGGTTTGTCCCCGGTGGTGAAGATCTCGGTCAGGCGATGGAGCCTGGTGGAAGATGGACCCGATTGCTTTCCACAGCTTGCCTTCAGGGTCTTTTATGTAAAGTTCCTATGTGCGGTTGAAATTTTCTGGGTCACTTGTACTCTAATGCAAAATCAATGAAAGTATCTGGGTCCTTCGGGACCCATCTCCTGTTCAAAAAAAAAAAAAAACATTGAGAGCATTTACTCAAAATTTCTACTCCCTTCGTCCCAGTTCACAGGGCTTACGCATATCCATATGTCATAAACTTGACGATAATTGATAATGCAACATATGTATTACAAAATATGTATCATTAGAAAGCTTAGCTGTTCTACTTTCTAATGATATAATTTTTGTAATATAGAAATCATATTATGTTGACTAAATTAACAACCTAGGGATACGCACAAGCCCTATGAACTGGGACGGAGGGAGTTTCAGTTCTTGCACTTTATTTTATTGCAAACTACACACCCAAAATATCAAATCATTACACCATTTTTATTGTTTTACTTGTCAAACATACTAACCAATACCTTCAGCTCTCCGTGAGTTCGACAACCTTTTATTATTGAAAAGTACTATAAATTGATCTCCTGTACTTGGTAGCCATAAAAAATTCGACCTAAATCCAAAGGAAGTAGCTGCCACGAAAAACTATATACCAAATTCGGCTCCGGGATAATGCAGCGGAGCCTCTTGCCATGGCGGTGACGCGAACGACGATGCGGTGGCGGCTTCACTCTCATCCTTGCTGACGATGTCAAAATAAACTTTCCCCTGCCATTTTGCCACCACGTGCCACTCCTTCGCCTTCTCCTCTTCGCGTCGGCTCGTCCGCGACACCAACCCAAGGTTGGTGGAGAGGGGATGGTCGTTGACGAAGCCACCGGGCGCTAAGTCGGTCGCGTCCTCTAGAGTGGGGAGGATCTGCTCAATCTCCGCGTCTTCGACGTAGTCGCCAGGAGCAAAACAGGGCGCGTCCTTGACCCCCATCTTCACTGGATATGGCGGAGCGCGCTAAGTCGACGTGGAGGAGGCGGAGGAAGCAACACAGGTGGTGGGGCGACGGGAGAAGCTCCACTCCTGCCAGTAGAACACGGGCGGCAGCGCCAGCCCGTGCTTTGTGTACCGGTACGGGCCGCGGAGGCGTGCCGCGTCCGACCGCTTCATCATGGCTTCCGATTTCTCGTCGGCGCCTCGCCCGCTCAAGTATCCGCCACGGCCAATCTAGCCGCCCCCGCAACCGCTCGAGCCGTGTCCGGACAACATGGCACCACATGGAGCTTGGATTTAACGCTGCACGGTCAATTTAGGTCACCGACGCTGGAATGCGAGTGGTCGATGCGGCGAAGTGGCAGTAGAAGTGGCGGTGTGGTGTGAGGGTTTCGGTCTGCATCGGGTGCTCCGAACGTGATATATACCGGCCGGACGGGCTAGAAACAGGCCCCGATAAAATATTTACGGACCAGACCGCCTCCACGGGTCTATTCTGATCTAAATTTACGTCCAAATATGCAAACCAACATGCAACAAACATTACGAGCTGCCGTTTAAGGAGTCTGTTAGAGATGCTCTAAGTTTTAGAAAGTTCTGGCATACCTTCTATCACGGCGATAATATTGGTTTGCGCCAAGTGTTAGGACGCCTATTCTTGTAAATGCGCCCACTCAAAACAATTCCCAAACGCAGCTTTTAACGTGATAAAATTTTCTATTAACGTGATCAAATCTTAAGCTGTTTGATTTAGGATAAACGTAAAAGTTTAAATATTTGGAACTTGGTTGCTAAACCCAATGGTTTGATTTTCTCGTTAAACCACCCTTTTGTTGTTCAGAAAATCTGAATGCGAATATAGCGTTTTTGCTCTTGAGTGCATATGCTCATTTTATTTAAAATGCATTTTAAATATATTCTCAAATATTAAAAATGACTGAAAGAAATTGCGCGTAAATCTTCAAATCCTACGTTATACAAAGTCGTTTTAAGAAAAAGAATGATTTATTTTATGTGCCGTGCGAAAAATAAAATACAAAATTTGGTGTCAAAATAATGCTTTTTCCAGGGCAATTTTTTACCTTTTTTTACACAAACCACACAACATATCATTCTTTTTCACGAAACTTCAAGCGAGCACAATGTAGAGAAATATGGGACAAAAAAATGCCGATTTTTTTCCCTCAAAAAAAATGCCGAAATTTTGAACATTTAGAAATTTGTTATTTTTTAGGTCAAGGGAGCATACAAAAGTGCATTTCCGTCAGGTTTCAAATTCAGAGAATTGCACGACAGAGTTTCTATGGGCTCTCGATCGTGCTGTCCGTGGCGTATTTGCTGGAGCCTGAAGCTAGCTTTGAAGGCCCATCCTCCCGTCCTCGTCCTCGTCGTACGCTGGATCCGCTCGTCGCTCGCCGGCCGCCGGCACGCCCAGCCGCCTGTGCACGCACTGCTTCCCCCCTCTTCCCTCTCCGGCTCTCCCCCACGGTTGCCGGACCTCGCCGTCCGCCCGGCGAGCTTGTTGGGCTGTGTAGGCGATGGGCCTGACCACGGGAGCGTCTTTCCCTGCCGGCCACTAGCAAGCGAATCAGCCCACTGGCCTAGAACTGCTCCGGTCACTGCCGAGAAGACGGGGCTGCTCAGATCGGCGGCGATGGCGATCCGACACTACTGGCCGATGGCCGCGGCGGCCGTCGGGTTCCGCCTCGTCCTGGTGCTCTTCGGCGGCGACCTCCATCTTTCCTCCCGCCCGGAGGTCTCCACCCCCCTCACATCCCTCCGCCGCCGTAAGCAACTGCTCGCTCGCATCCCTTCCTCCCCTGCAAACCCCAGCCCCCCGTGTGATGTCGCCGTAATCGGACCTCTGTGTATGTTGCAGTGGCAGAAGGATACTGGCTGAAGCAGGCGTCCATGTCCCCCTATTCCGGTAGGTTCCGCGCTTCCCCTCCTTTCTCGCTTTGCTAACTTTCAGCACTTTCACATTTGCATCTCAGCCAACACACGTTTGAGGCCGCCATAGTAGTATGCGAGGTGGTATTAGTAGTATTAGGTAGTAGTGCAGAGCAATTTCCAAACGTTTGACTGGGTTCCTACTGAATACTGATCAAAATCACCATTAACTTGAATACTAAACTACTGATAACTTGTAATTGCTAGAATATGATAAGACTCCTACTTAGCATCAGATGCCCAGATTTTTGTTGCAATTACATTTCTTGGCTTACCAGTGATTTTTCTTTTATTTGGGTATTTGTAATGTAATGTTGATGTGTGAACCTGCAAGGGAGTGTCCACCCTGATAAACGATCTGTCTTTCAGGTTCGATGTATCATGGTTCCCCTTTGCTGCTATCGGTTCTGGGTCCATTAACCAGCAAAAGGTAATTGGTCCCTTCATCGTGATGCTTCTGTGACCATTTCTTCGATGCCACTGCTGTTGCAATATCTCTTCCGTTGATCCGATCGTCATTTGAAATGCTACCATTCTAACGCTCCATGGTGTCACAGGTCAGATGGACACCATGCCCACATATATTGCAGGTAAATAAGTTGGCATATGCCTTTTCATTGGAACCAGTATCTGTTTGTCTAAGATTGAAAGCTTGTTCATGTATACCTGATTTTCATAGAAGAAAAAACAGTTCAAATAAGCTTTGAAGAAAATGTGACCTTAAATATTTTCAATGACTTATGCATGTTGTTGGCAGTTATGTACTTTATATTACACTCATGAATGCACCGCGCAGTTTGGTTTTTGTGGCTGTAGATTTTATAGCTGCTATGCTCATCCGATTAACTGGGCGTACACTCCAAATAGCACGTGGAAAAAGCTTGAAGTCCCTTGACCTCGCAAAATCAGTAAACGATCCAGGTAAGTCATGGCAGTTGACTGTGATTTATTGAATCTTGAGAACTAAATTTTCTTTTTGTTTGCCACCTACTTGTTTTAGCAACTACTACACATAGCTCCGTGCCTCCTCCCAGCATGGAAGATTTGAATTTTTTATTCTGGTAACATACAAGCAACTTCGAGATATTTTGTTCATAAATGTAATCCTTCTGAACTCTGATATTTTCCGAAAGAAGGAATCCCACTTTGGTGACTTTTCTGTTACAAGGAATATAAAAAGTATTATGGATTTGCATCATGGAATTTAAATTGTATAGTCATTTGCTTCCCTGATAGTACAAATTTTTTTTGAGAGGCCAACAACCTAGTCTGGAAAGGTGTGAATGAAACACCATGTTTCTTTTGATCAGATGCTTTGTGCTTGTGATTGCTTAGTACTTGTTATATTGCTACTTATCATTTTTATTGATACTTGCAGTGAATGCAAGTGCAGGAGATACTGCTTCTCTAATATATTTGTGGAACCCTTGGACAATAATCACCTGTGTGGGTTCATGTACGTCACCAATCGAGAATTTAATGGTTGTGGTAATGATATATGGAGCATGTTCCCGTAAGTGAAACTCTCTATGTTTCCCTCTCTGTTTACTAATGCCTAGTTAATATCTCTTACTTCCTCTGTCCCAATGGATATAGTGCCATCATTTTCCGTGCTTTAACTTTGACCAATAAAACATATGTTACTAGTTATAAAAATTATATCATTAGAATCTTTATGCAATTACGCATTTGATGATATAACTTGTGCTTGTGTGGCATATAATCCATGCTTTGTTAGTCAAATTGATGGTCAAACTTAGACCTCGAAAAAGGGCGCCACCTAGATTGGGACAGAGGGAGTATATTAAACTAGTTGTTTTATTTCATTTTGCTTTTCTTTCTTGCCCTTTTATTCAGCAAATCTTCAGTTGGTCAAATTTTCCTCGAAGATAGTATATTAATGTTCGAGCAACCTAGAATTGCCCAAGTCTGATGCTAGTTAAAACATCCTTACAATTTTTTAGGTCTCGCGCCACTCGCTGCCTTTGGTTATGTTATGGCAACACACCTTTCTCTTTATCCTGCAATCCTCATTTTACCGGTATGTGCCACAACCATTTTCTTTTTCAATCTTCATACTTGTGTCTCATTTATCTGCACTGCTGATCTAACTATATGTTTTTCAGGTTACTCTTTTACTGGGTTATGGCCCAGATACTCCTCCAGCCAAAGTTTTTCTTCAAAAAGGATCGAGTGCCAGTAAAGTTGACATTTCGGATATTGGAAAAAGTACTAGTCAAAGAGGTTTTGGACAAATCTCATGGAAACCAGTACTCCACTTCATGTTGTGGGTGTTTATCTGGTCATGTTATGTGCTGGTATTGAACAGCATTATTCTAAATAAAGCGGGTGGCCTTCAGGAGATGTTTGAAAAGTAAGTTGCTTGACCATTTTTTTGACCATCACATTCATGTGAGTGTGCATAGTAGTTTCTGCTAAAACTTTCTCTGTTCAAGATGGATTCTAAGGGAGAAAGGAAAATATCACTTGATTATGAATTCAATGTTGAATATTTGCATACTCCGATCAGCATATTCTCGCATTCTCTCCGTTTCTCCCACATGCAGGCTTTGTTATTGAGCCTCATTTTGTCAAAGTTGTCTTGGTTAGGAATTGACTGGGTTTTATCTGCTACCATATGCCTAGTATTGACTCCTGCCATGTTTCTGCAGGACATATGGTTTTATCCTTACAGTGAAGGATTTATCACCAAATATTGGCGTGTTATGGTAAGTCTTGTTAAAACAAGTATAACAATAACCCAGGTATAATTTGACTAATCTCATCCGTTTGGGAATTAATGCAGGTATTTCTTTGCCGAAGTCTTCGACTTCTTCAGAAGCTTCTTCCTTATAGTCTTTAATATGAACATTATCTTTATGGTCTTGCCGTTGGCAATCCGTTTGAGGCATCGACCGTGCTTCCTCGCCTTTGTTTACACAGCAATTGTCGGGATGTTGAAGTCTTATCCCTCGGTGAGTACATTTTACATGACATTTCTGTTGAATTGTCAGGTACCATAGGTTAATGCTATAATTCCTTATTTCATGTTTTGCTCTCTGTTCTTATACCTAAATCCATTCATTTCTTCAAGGCTGGAGATTCAGCTCTATATCTAGGACTTCTGGGCTTATTTGCCAACGAATTAGCAGGTAGCTAAAATTCTGTATCAGTTACTTTGAATTGCTGTCTAATGTCGTAAGAAGTTAATGTTATATCTTTCCATCTTGCAGAGATGCAATTCACCTTCTTCTTGTTTTTCGGATATATCGGAGTCTCTCTCCTTAGCCCTGTCATGCACAACCTATGGATCTGGAGGGTATCTCTCTCTCTCTCCTTTCCTCCTTCCTTGCCTTGACACATGTAGCATACTATTACTAACATGACCATGTTTACAGGGTACTGGTAATGCAAATTTCTACTTTGCTACTGGCTTGGCTTATACCTGCCTTCAGGTAACTTATCCCTTGTGAGCATACATCCAACGTTCCAGTCCTGGAAATTCATCCAACATCCAACAAACATCTCAGCTAAAATATTTGTGTTTTGTGGCTTTTTTTAGAATAATGATATACGCACAATTTCTTGTTCAAATATCAAACATTTTCTTTTTTACATCTCTATTTTGAATTATTGTTTGCTATTCTTTTGCAGACTGTGTTGGTCGTAGAGACTGTAAGTTCGATGATAAAGCATGACAGGAAACTAAGGCTACTGATAAGAACTTAACTGCATTCCTCAGAAGTTCAACAACACAGATGCTTTCCTTGCTGGTTCACTAAGATGCGAAGTTGCGGATGGTTCATTATTCTGGGATTTTGGGTAGATTAGTTGCAGGTCCTGATTAGTTGATAATGTTCCACATCATGTTGTACTATACCTCCCACATTTGTAAATTATATGGGCCACAGTTTTTTAACTAAGATTAGAGAGAATCTAGGTTTCTTCCTCAACTATAGCTCCCGTACTGAGTTCCTCAATGGATCCTGTGATTACTGCTTTATCTGATCGGACATGGTGGAATTAATCATTGGTATAATCTGTGCCATCAGTTCAGATTAAAACGAAAATTAACATAACATGAGCCGTCTTTCATCCTGGTAAACGGAGGTCATTGTCATTCACACATTGCAGTTTATTGCTCCCCGTATGTACTGCATACCTTTGTTCAGAACTTGGCACAGAACGTTTGATCTGCAAATTGTTTTCCTTCCATCTTACATAAGTTGAGGTGCTGATAACTGATCAAGTGTGCTACTTAGACGTGTACTTTGTTTTGAGTCAACAGTAGCTGCTGCATTCAAGTTTTTTCTAGTCAGTGTTGTACGTTCGAAAGTACTCAGGTGGTGTTTTTCTACATATACTTTGTGTGTTATTTGTATGTCTGGTTGGTTGCCAAATGATTGAAAGCATTTGGATCTGTAGTTCAAATGTCTGGTTGGTTGGTAAATGGTTGAAAGCATTTGGATCTGTGTTTTATGAGCTCTTTTTTCTGTTGTAGTCTGATCCTGTGACATCTGAATTTGTGTTTTTGAGCTCTCTTTCTCTTGTCATGTGTGGTAACTTAATGCTTATTCTAGGTTATCTGGGAAGTTACACGCAGTAATGTCAATATACCTCGAAAAAATACCGTTGATCTAAAAAGAAACCTATGAACTCAAATCTCTTGGAAATCTCACCGGGTGTGCAGAGTAGTTGTTGTCGTGCAGGTCACATCCAATCCATCCCCTTTCTCCGTGGGCACGTGCAGCTAGCATCCACCCATCCAATCCATGATTGATTCTCTTCGTCTCGTCGCTCTCTGGCGACACATGTTCCCAGTTAACTCCATGCGCCATGGATGCCTACGTTCAACCCCCTCGTCACGTCTACCTCTCTATTCGAAGTTCGAAGTTCTAGATCGTCTCGTGTACTGTCGACGTGTGTCCGATTCATCTTCCTCTGGTGCATGGATCGGTCCGTACACGTGCACAAGGCCCTGCTTCTGGTAGCTAGCTTTTTTTGTCTGCCGGTATTTTCAGAATCTCGCCTTATTCCGCATATCACCGAGAAAACTTTTTGTCTAACGAAGTTTGTTGACAATTGTATAATTTACTTAATTTTTTTATAAAATATAAATTTGGATAAATTGATAAATTTGTTGGATAAATCTTGAACGGTATTATAACCGGTATGTTTCAAAACATGTATTTCTTCACACCGTGAAAAAAAACCCATTAAAAACCTAGACGAAACATCCATTGTTTTTTTTTTGAAATAAAAGTTCTACCCTCAGCTTCTGCATTAAAAGGATGCACACAACTTTATCTTATTAAAATTATTCATTGGAGCCTTACAAGAAAAATGCAAAGATCAAACTAAAGCCACCTCACTAACAAGTAACAACAGATGTCGTAACACCTACAAGCTTGACAAAGGGGGTGATCGTGTCGGGGCCTCATGCCCGGACCTCACCAACGCACATCATAAGAAAACCGGAGGCCTCACCAAAACACTCCACAGCGAGTCGGTAATTTAAATCGGTCCAACAAACACTGAACGCACACCACTGCACACGCTCGAGAAGTCGTTGCCACCATCTTTCGCTGACCCATCTTCAGGAAGGATCAACGCATTGATCTTGATAGGCCTACCATCGACCCCAGATGACATCGCCACCCTACACGATTTGACAAACCTCTTCCATCCCGCCGCGTCACACTGCTGAGACCCGGGAACATCGACGAGGTAGATGAAAACTGCTCCGTCTCAGAGCCCCTCCCGCCGGCATCAGCTCCAAAAACGACGCCCCGTGGGGGGGGAACGATGCCTCACGCCGTCATCATCCATTGTTTAACATTGGGCATGGAACAACTCTAAGAGCTTGGCGCCATTTCCATAGGCGCCGAACTTGCTTCGGCTCCTTGCAACTCGGCGTCTATCCTGTTTCGGCGCAGTGGCATTGATGTGCACAACTTCTCCGCCGTTTTCAGTGACGCCGAATTTAGGAGTCAGATTCCCTCAAATAGTTTTGTCGAACTTAGGATTCATATTTCAAAATAGTTTGATCAAATTTGATAAGAGAACCTCGTGTGGCCCTATATATGTCAGCATACTATATTCGCCTCACACTGCTTCAGGTGCATGCACGCACGCCGCGGGGACACACGAACACCGACCCAACCGGACGCCGATCGATCGATGGATGGATCGATTTGGCGTCGTGGGGGCGTTCACTACTGCCGGTCGGTGGATAACATAAACAATTGCCAAGTAGACCCTTGAGCTTGAGGAGGAGATGAGGTGATGTGAAACGAGAGAACCGATCACTTGATTTCTGACGGGTTTGTTTCGGCAAGTTGGCCAAGTTGAGAGGCACCGCCACTGTGTAGCATGTACTCGTGGACCTTTCTGCGCTTTTACACGTCCTCTCTGCTGCTACTTGCTCTTGAATCTTGATCCTCGTGTTGTTGCTTCCTTCCATTTTCTTTCTCCATTCCACATTTCCACGGGTCTGAGGTATTGTCTACATCACATGTTCCTGCTCTTGCCACATGCAAATGCAGCTGCATATTCCTGTCAGTCAGCACCCTTCTAATTAAAAGGAAATTTCGGGCAATGATGCTATCACTGTGGACGTTGCATTGTACGCTACCTCTATAAATAACTGACTCAACTTTATTTATAGCTTGTTGCATCTATACGTGTTTTTAGTGTGTAGATATATCTGTATCTAAAAAAAATATTGAGTCACTGAATCAATTTGTAACCAAGATGGCACCATGATGTAAGCGTGGTCTTAGCGCCAAATCGAGTCAGTATAACTAAACGAGAAGCAAAGATGATCCCTAGATCTTTTGGGCTTGTGGCCATTTTGGAGGGAGTGGTCTTAGATGACAAATGCAGATAGGGTACATTGGGATCTGAATTTGGGATGACAAATGAAAAATACTTCCTCTATTCATAAAAGATGTCGTAAATTTATCTAGATTTAGACGTATCTATACACTCTGCCAGTTAAATTGGTTCTTAGGAAATGGCCTGGATCTGAATTTGTGTGCACCATGGGGTGGTTGATGATTTGGATATATTCTATTTAACTGCCACATTGCCATGTCTATCCGGTGTGCCATTAAGGATAGCTTTACTTTGACAGTAGTAATACCTATATCAATAGAGGGGTTTATTGAGGCCTTTCTACAGAGTACTCCCTCCGTCTCATAGGGGGCGACATATAAATTTTGTCCAAAAGTTAACATTTTTAAACTTTGACCGACTATATTAAATAAAACATCAACAATTTTATATTAAATAAATATATTATAAAATATATATGTTATGATTAATCTATTAATATTGATTTGGTATTACAAATCTTGATAGTTTGGTATATGAGTTGGACCCGCTGAGTCGTGTCTGAAAAAAGGAAAAAAAAAACACGCCTAACGTAGGTGACCAATGGCCTTTCTAGGGAGTAAACATTTTTTCACAGAAGAAAGAAGATGACATGGGGCCAGTAGTACTATACCACGTACGGTCAATTATGCAATGCAAGTTGTCAATTAACAAGAACCGATCCCTAGCCAGTAGTAGCGCGCTACGACGAGTTGCAACATGATCTATTAGCAACTTGCTGTCTCTTTTGTCATTAAAGTAAAATGCAGGGTGTAGGTGTCCAACAGCTATTGCGTGTTGGTTCCCAGTCCTTTTTCCGAGAAAAGTACCCAAGTGATAGGCCTTGTATGTATGGATCGTTGTCACTGCCAAATAACCAAATGGGTGGGTGGAAAGATCAAGTTGTCATGCATGTGATTTTTGTTGTTTCGATCAGTTTTTTTTTATCATCATACGCTTGTGTAGATGTTAACATATCGTAAAAGTTTACTTTTACTCAAGTGTGAAAAAGATAATTAACTATCAATTGTGTTTGCTGTGAAATTCGTTCTCAGCCAAGTGTACAGCTCCATTATAGACGGAAGGCTCTTGTCCAACTTTTATAAATAACATCTGAACGGTCAGTTATGCCGTGCAAGTTGTCAATTAACAAGAGTTAATCACTACGTACGCACTCTACGCCACAACGAAATGCAAAAGGATCTTATTAGGAACTTTTCGTCCTTTTCAGTCTTTTCTTTTTCGAGAGGAGTACCTCAAGTGATAAGGCTTATATGTATTTATATATACTCATGATCAACGCTAAATAATTAAATGGATGGACGGGCAGATGGGTTTCATGTGGTTTTTGTTTGTTCTACTCGGATCTTCATCATCATAAGCTGTGTAAATGTAAACAAATTGATAAGTTAAACGTTTCATCGAGTGTGGAAAAGAAAAAGATAATTATCTAATGTTTGTTTAGCTGTAAAATTTGTGCTCTGCGAAGCACACATGATCTTGTGAATAACCTTTAATCCGGTAATACTATTGCCCTCAATCCGTATAATATCTTTTATCAAAATCGATAATCCATGCACATCTACCGTATAAGTTCATATTTTCAAGCATTATCAAAATCGATAATTTGTGCACATCTACCGCATACATGTACACCAAACTATACCAAACTTTCCAGCTTTTTTCTACTTTAAGTTCATATTTTCAAGCATATTCATTAGCCTAAATTTTTTTACAAGTTTTTTTGAAATTAGAGATTGTATTATATTAGAGTTGAAAAGGAAATCACACCATACTAAACTGAATCTTTGTGCAAATACCAGGTCATACATAATGTTGTCATCTTAGCAATACCACTTAAGATGATTCTTGAGGTGAAGAATTGAGAGAGAGAGAGAGCGAGAGAGAGAGAGAGAGAGAGAGATGAACAAAAATATTTATCTTCTATTAGCTAAGAGATGATAGTAAAATGTGTAAAAACTAAAGAAAATCTACTTTTTTTAAAACATACATGTTTGCATCTTTTGTGAGAGTGCAAAGTTTCATGGAAAAAAATACATATTATGTGTCATTCAGATAATCAAATAAATAAAAGTAAGGTTTCTGAAAAACAAAATCTGAAACATCTGATTTATTTATTTTAACATATGCCAGTAAACATTTCTTATATCATTTACAATAGTAATGGCATTGTTCACCCTATGAACACATACATCTAGGGTGCAACTTTGAATTATTGGAGCAACACGAGAATTTTAACTATTGTACTCCATCCATCAATAAAAGGATATCGCAAGTTTGTCTAAATTCGGATGTAGACACTAAAGAGTGTCTAGATATGTCTAAAATCGGTTGTAGACACTAAAGAGTGTCTAGATATGTCTAAAATCGGTTGTAGACACTAAAGAGTGTCTAGATACATATAGATTTAGACAAACCTCCAACATTATTTTATAGATAGAGATAGTATGTGATGTCTCGTTTTAATTTCATGCTTTCCAATTTTTAGAAGCATGTAAATAGTTGTTGTTAAAGGCAAAACCAAGAGATAATTTATTGTATTCCCTCTATCCATCAACGCCACAACATCGCCCAGGGCTGCCGCCCTGGCTTCCTCGTGCAAGCGAGGCCACAACACCTCAGGAGATGCCCGAGGCACCACACCTCCACACGCCAGCACCCAGCGCCTCTGCGCCCGCCTCACGCTCCTCCGAGCCTGCAAGCCCGTGGCCAGAGCAGCCGAGATCTAGGCCCAGCCGAGCCCACGTAGCGCCGCCGCGCCCTTCCTGCCGCCCGCAGCGCCACCACGCCCTTCCTACGCCCTTCCACGTCTCTCCATATTTTTAGAAGCATGCAAATATTTGCCGTTAGAGGCAAAACCAAGAGACAGTCTATTGTATTACCTTTGTCCATATCTTTCGCAAAAAAAAAGTATTCCCTTTGTCCATAAATATACGTTTTAGTTCAAATTTAGATGCATCTATGTCCTAAATAGTGTCTACATAAATTGAAATTTTAACAAGTTTAAGATATCTATTTAAGGACAGAGTTAGTATACCTCATTTTGGTTTTTGTATTTTCTACATGGTATGAAGTTGAGTCAGGAGACATTCTTTATCAATCATTCTACATGCTTCTTGAATCTTATCTTATTCCAACAAGATTGCAAGAAACAGTGTTTTACCAATAATATCAGTAGCCTGCCTAACGGAATATTTGGGCACATATAAGAGCTTGCCCGCACTCTTACAAAAAAAAAAGGTATAAGCTCGTACTAACAATAATATGAGTAGCCTGCCTAACCACAACTTGGAAGCGCAAGCTTGCAACTTGGCGCCGTGCAAGGAGCGGAAGAGAAAAAGGAGACGAGTTGATTATTGGGGTTTGAATCTGACATCGCCAGATCACCGATTTTTATTTCACTTTTATTTTTCCTGTGGTGAACATCGTACGAAATCGATATCCCCAAGATCCTGCTCCCCAGCCCGCGGATTTGCTGGATCCCATGCGAACGGGCCGCGTGTGGCCCTTACTTCTCCGTGGAGCTACAAATTATTGGTTAGTCAGGGGTCAGCCTTGATGGCTGCTTGATTGGGGTTTAGCTGGATCATCTGTAGCTAGGAAATGTAGTCGTCCTAAGATGGTCGAAATATCAATTTGTAATATTTTTATTTTTGGGATATTTTGTTATTATTTTTAGGCTATTTATACCATTGTTTATAATTATTTCGAAGAAGAAAATTTAGTCGTGGCATGGAGATCGAGCACAATCTAGATCGGTGGATGGAGAAGTAAATAAATTAGCTACTCCCATTTTTTTAATTTTTCTCGTGATTTTAATTTAAATATAAAATAAAACTTCAACAAAGCGTGAGACCGTAGAGATGCTGTAAGGGTATTTTACCCTTATCCATTATTTTGGTAACTATGACACCGTGCTAGTGTATTTGGTCTAATACATGTCTACAAGATGATTCTCAGGTATTAGCCAAAGAGGTTTAATGGTGTAACAATGAAACAAGATGGCTGGGAGACCCCCCACTTCGACGAAAAATCAACAAGGTTTTCCTGCACTGCCGGTCCCAGACCATCGGCAGCCTGACCTGCACGGACAGCCCGGCGGCAACCGGATCCAGCGCCTGTGCCATCCGGGCAGAATCCAGTAAAGGCTGGGCGTTCACCCGGTCAGCATCCGGTCGCCAGCCCGGTTTGGACCGGCCCATCCGGTCCAGGACCCGGTTGGACCGGGTTACAGACCGACCATCCCCGGCGCCCAACCGGAGTTTGCACTTGTGCCATCCGGGCATGATCCAGTAAGCTCAAAAGCTCGTCCGGTCAAGACCCGGTCCCAGCTCCGGTTGAAACCGGCCGACCCGGTCGCAGACCCGGTCGGACCGGCCTGTGCGCCGGCCAGTCCGGCGCCAAATCCGGCCGACCGGGTTCCTCGAGGAAATTGATGATGTGGCAAGTTGCAACGGCCAGATTTCGAAGAACACTATAAAAACCCCTTCTCCTACCTTGGAAGGGTTAGGCAACACACTACAAGCTGTTCTTGAGCTCTCTCTCTCTCTTACTCCATTATTAGAAACACCAAAAGCCTCCGATCTCCCTCCTCCTCCACCCAAACTCAAATCCCTCCGGGGAATCACTAGAGAAGGACCCGATCTACTGTTCTACCAAGTCAAATCTCATTCCCCCTTGTATTCATCGAGAAGCTTGCTTCCTAGGGTTCCTTGGAAACCCTAGGTGGGCAAGAGGAGTCCGGAAGCATCCGGGCTGTGGATTTGCTCAGGGCAACATTCTGAAGGTTTGGAGGCTACCTCAAAGTCTACCACAAGTGAGTGAGCTATTCCTTCGTGGGATAGGCTCCGGAGAATAGGGTGAGCCTTCGTGGCGTGGGGAATCCTTCGTGGGACCTCCACCCCTCCAAACGTGACGTACCTTGTTGCAAAGCAAGGGAACACGGGAATACATCCTCGTCTCCGCGTGCTATCGGTTATCTCTAACTGAACTCCTTACTTGTGATTTAAACTGCCTGAGAGAGCCTTCGTGCTCGAGATAGTTGTATCTTCATATAGGTTGCTTCACCTAGTTTGCATTAGGCTCACCTTTATATTCCGCATAGCCTAATATTGCAAAGAAAGAATTAAAATCTTTAGAAACCTATTCACCCCCCCTCCCCTCTAGGTTTACCATCTCTATACTTTCAATTGGTATCAGAGCCTGGACTCTTATTAAGGGCTTCACCGCCTTAAGAGTGAGATGGAAAAACTATTCGAGGGTCTAGATGAAAACTCTAACCTTTCGGTTAAAGAGATGAAATCTAGATTCTTGGCATATGATGCCGAGAAGAAGAAAAAGGAGGATGAGCTACAAAGCCAAATGGCAGAAATGTCTACCATGCTTAAGAACTTGACTAGTGGGCCTCCTAGTACGGCTTCGGCCTCACTAGGGAGCTATCGCGAAGTCAACCATGACTATCCCAAAAACACTTCACCCATGCCTCATATAAACCATAGTGGGAATGTTCCCCATTTTGATGGAACTCACTTTCCTTTTTGGAAATCTTCTATGGAATCTCATATTCGCAGCTGCAGCGTGGAGTTGTGGGAGATCATTGTTCATGGATACCGGGAGCCACAAGATCCCATTCGGTTGACCTCCACCGAATTCTACAACCGTCAACTCAACGCCTCCGCCCGTGACAAGATTAGGAGTGGCATCAACCGCAAGCTTCTTGATCAAGTCAATGACATAGAGTCCGCTAAAGAGTTGTGGGATCGAATCGTAGTACTCCAAGAGGGAACCGATTTGATCCAATCCGCTCTTTATGAGACCGCAAAGCAAGAGGCTCATCAATTCATGATTCGAGAAGGAGAGTCCATGGCCGATGCTTATGCAAGACTCGGTGCTCTTAGAGTAAGGGTCAAGGGACTCGGTGTTGAGAAGTACAATGACGGCTTCGAGATGAATGAAGCATTTATAAAGTCCAAGGTCATTGCTATGATTGCCGTCAAACAAGAAGACACCAATCTTGCACTCAACTTACAAATCATGACCAAGAGTGCTGACCTCAACTCCGATGATCTAGTCTCCTATGTGGCCGCCAATGAAAACATGGCCAAAGCGGGAAAGAGGCTCATGGCAATGAACCGTGTTGATGAAGCCTCACACAACCATGAAGCGCCACGCAATCTTGCTCTCAAGGCTAGGGCCGATCATGGAGGAGAAGAAGAATATGAATTTGAAGAAGAGGAAGAGATGACCTCAACTAGTGACATTGTTACCGATTTTGCCTTCTTTGCCAAGAAGTACAAGGGAAAGCTTCCAATGCTCTTCAACGACAAGAAGAAGAAAAGAACTTGCTACAACTGTGATGAAGATAGCCAATTTGCAAATGAGTGCCCTTATGAGAAAAGGGTAGACAAGCCAAAGTTCATCAAAGGGGTCAAGCCAAGGTTGAAGCCAAACCCAATCAATGATCGATACAAGAAGAACAAGGGAAGGGCCTTTGTTGGGGCCGAGTACTTGTCCGATGATGAAGAGGAAGATGAGGAGAAGGAGGCCGGGGTGGCCGGTTTGGCTTTCTCTAAGCCCGGGTCACTCTTCACATATGACTACTCCAAGGACTACTCCATGGAGAATGATGTTGGATCCTCTTTTATGGCAAGGATAACTCAAGATGATGACTCCGATGACTCTACCTCATCTACAATCATTGGCTCTTGTCTTATGGCAAGGGAAACCAAGGTAATGGAACCTCCACCTTCCCTATCTAGTGTTCTAGATGATGAGAACGAAAATCAAGATGAATTAATTGTGCTTAAGGAAATCTATGATGTTAGATGCACCCTTCGTGGTGAAGCTCTTGTCAAGTTTGATTTCTTGATGGACTCACTCAAAGAAAAGGATGAGTCCATTGAGGAATTAGAATATCAATTGAATGAGAAGGAACGGAGATTCAATCTCCTAAGACAAGAGCTAAAAACCGAAAGGTGCATATCTCAAGGCCTTAAGCAACAAATTGAAACTTATGAACTTGATAAAGTTAAGGACCTAGAAACTATTGATAGGGCTCAATTATTGACCCAAGAGCTCAATGCCTCAAAGGAGGAGCTTGAAGTTGCTCATGCTTCTCTCACTAGGGATCTTGACCACCTTGAAAGAGCTAACAAGCTTGTCAAGGATGAGCTCAAGAAACTTGGAGAGAACCATGATCTACTTCAAGAATCCTACAAAAAGGCTCTTGGATCAATGAAGGATCCCATTGATGTTTAAAAGCTTGCTTGTTCCTCCATTTCCTTTACTAGTGAGCATGCTAAACTTGTTGAGGAACATGTTCGTTTACAAGAGGAACTTTCTTTGCATGTTGAGACCAATGCATATCTTGAGTCCTTGGTGACCAAATATGGTCTTGACTATCATCCTAATGAATCTTCTTGTGAGCAAGCATCTATTCTTGAGGAAAATGTTAGGATAACAAAGGAACTTGCAAAGTTCACCACCGCCAAGAACAAGATGGGATTGGATGACCTCTTGAGTAAGCAAAGGTCAAACAATCAAAAGTATGGACTTGGATATGCTCCCAAGTCCCACAAGAAGAACAACTACAAGAAGGAGAAACCCGCTCAAGATAAGAACAAGAAGGTCACTAACAATGGCAAAGCCTCAAAGGGCAAAGCCACTAGTGGTGACCGCACGGGGCCAAACGATCACTATGCATTATTTGTTGATTATTATGGTGATGTCTATGCTAACTATGTTGGCCCTCCTAATGGCTATGCTTATAGAGAGTACTCAATTTGGGTACCAAAAGATATTGTTGCCATTGCAAAGGAACCCATTAATCGATGGGTTCCTAAATCCTCTACTTGATTTTGTAGGGGTATTCCTCCGGTGGTCCAAAATGGGTGTTTGATAGTGGATACACCAATCATATGACCGGAGGAAAAGGTGTGCTTGATCAATTCATTGAAGATATCAACAAAAAGTCAAGCATCACCTTTGGTGACAACTCAAAGGGAAAGGTACTTGGGTATGGCAAGGTAGCAATCTCTAAGGACTTGTGCCTTGAGACGGTTATGCTTGTTGAACACCTTGGCTATAACTTACTTTCTATATATCATCTTGCCGATGCCGGTTACAATTCATATTTCACCAAATATTATGTGCAAGTCTTTAGGAGTGACAATCTCAAATTGGTCCTTGTTGGATATGTGGAGAACAACCTTTACGTGGTTGACCTCTCGAAAGAGAGCCCCTCCTTCTCCACATGTCTAATGGCGGCCAAGCATGACAAAGGTTGGTTGTGGCATCGCCGCCTTGGTCATGTTAACATGAGGAATCTTAAACAACTCCTAAAGGGTGAGCATATTGTGGGACTAACCGGCATTTCTTTTGAGAAAGATCGTGTTTGTAGTGCATGTGTAGCCGGAAAGCAACTCAAGAAGAAGCATCCCATCAAGAGTATTGTTACCACATCTAGGCCTTTGGAGCTCCTTCATTTGGATCTCTTTGGGCCATCACATTATGATACTCTTGGTGGGAGCAAGTATGGACTTGTCATTGTTGATGATTACTCAAGATACTCTTGGGTCTTTCTTCTTAAGTCTAAGGACGAGACCCATAGAGAGTTCATCACCTTCGCCAAGAAAGCTCAACGTATGTATGAATCCGAGATCAAGGCAATTAGGACCGACAATGGCACCGAGTTCAAGAACTACACTATGCAAGAGTTTGTTGATGATGAGGGCATCAAGCATGAGTTTTCGGCGCCATACACCCCTCAACAAAACGGTGTTGTTGAAAGGAAGAACCGGACTATCATTGAGATGGCAAGAACCATGTTGAGTGAATTCAACTCACCCCACAACTTTTGGGGAGAAGCCATCTCTACGGCCGTCCACTACTCCAACCGGCTCTTTCTCCGTCCCCTCCACAACAAAACCCCATATGAGCTCCTTACCGATAACAAGCCTAACGTCATGTACATTCGTGTTTTTGGTTGCAAATGTCTTGTTAAAAACAACAAAGGAAAGCTCGGTAAATTTGAAACTAGAACCATAGAGGGTATATTTGTTGGATATGCGGAGAACTCTCACGCCTATAGATACTACAACCGGTCCACCGGGACTATTGAAGTATCTTGTGACGTGGTGTTCTTGGAGGATAATGGCTCCCAAGTGGAGCAAGTTGTTCCATGTGTTGCAGATAATGATGATGATCCATCTAGTGCCATCAAGCATATGGGCATTGGACACATCCGGCCCATGGAGGTTCATAATGATGATCAAGATGATGGAGTAGATGTTTCAAGCACGCCACAAGTGGAGCCTAGCTCAACTCAAGTCAAACCATCAAGTGCAACTCAAGAACCATCCTCTACTCAAGATGAGTCACAATCCGAAGAACCAGAAGAAGATCCTCATTCCACGGAGCAAGACCATGATGATGATCAAGAAACATCCTCAACTCATGATCAAGCTCAAGTGGTCCCTCATGATCAAGTACTAGCAAGAGATGAATTCATTGATCATGAAGGAACCGTTCGGAAGATCAAGGCCGCTACAAGGGCAAGTGACATGAAAGTGGATCAAGTCCTTGGTAGCATCTCAAGAGGAGTGGTAACTCGTAGACACCATGCATTACTTATCACTTATTGTCAACATCATGCTTTTGTGTCTAGTTTTGAACCACTTAAGGTACATGAAGCCTTGGTCGATCCGGATTGGGTAATTGCCATGCAAGAAGAATTGGAGTGTTTCACTCGTAATGAAGTATGGTCTCTAGTTGAGAGACCCAAGGATCATCGCATCAATGTCATTGGGACCAAATGGGTATTCAAGAACAAGCAAGATGAGAATGGTATTGTCATACGAAACAAAGCAAGGTTAGTGGCGCAAGGGTTTGCCCAAATAGAAGGTATGGATTTTGAGGATACCTTTGCGCCGGTAGCTCGTCTTGAAGCTATTCGTCTTTTGCTTGCATTTGCATCTTTCCACAATTTCAAATTATATCAAATGGATGTGAAAAGTGCATTTTTGAATGGTCCCCTAAAAGAAACCGCATATGTGGCTCAACCCCCGGGTTTCGAAGACCCATGCCGACCCAACCACGTGTATTTACTCCATAAGGTAGTCTACGGTCTCAAGCAAGCTCCACGTGCTTGGTATGAGTTCCTTAGGGATTTCTTACTACATGATGGGTTTTGCATGGGTACGGTCGATTCCACCCTTTTCACCAAGCGGGTTAAAGGGGGTGGCCTCTTTATATGTCAAATATATGTTGATGATATTATCTTTGGTGGAACTAACCCCGATCATAACAAAGCTTTTGAGCTATTGATGACTAGGAAATTTGAGATGTCCATGATGGGAGAGTTGAAGTTCTTTCTAGGCTTCCAAGTGAGGCAACTTGCAAAAGGCACCTTCATCTCTCAAGAAAAGTATGTGAGGGACATGCTCAAGAAATTCAACATGACCAATGCGAGTCCAATGAAGACACCCATGCCCGTAAAGGGGCAACTTGGTTCATGTGACGGTGAGAAGGATGTGGACATAAAGGTATACCGCTCCATGATAGGATCCTTGCTCTACCTTTGTGCCTCTAGGCCGGATATCATGCTAAGTGTAGGGATGTGTGCTCGTTTTCAATCCGCTCCCAAGGAGAGCCATTTAGTGGCGGTCAAACGGATACTAAGATACCTTGTTCTCACTCCTACTCTCGGGCTATGGTATCCAAAGGGGTCAACCTTTGAACTCATTGGCTATTCGGATTCCGATTGGGCCGGTGATAAGGTTGATCGGAAGTCTACCTCCGGGGCTTGCCAATTTATTGGCCGGTCATTGGTGAGTTGGTCATCCAAGAAACAAAACTCCACCGCCCTATCCACCGCCGAAGCCGAATACATATCCACGGCATCTTGTTGCACTCAATTGTTATGGATGAAGCAAACCTTGAAAGACTATGGTGTGTCTCTTGGTACGGTGCCTCTTCTTTGTGACAATGAAAGTGCAATAATGATCACCAACAACCCGGTTCAACATTGTCGCACCAAACATATTGACATTCGCCATCACTTCCTACGTGATCATGTTGCCAATAAGGATATTGATATCACTCATGTGGGAACAACCTACCAATTGGCGGATATTTTCACTAAGCCTTTGGATGAAGCCCGCTTTGTTAACTTGAGAGGAGAACTTGGTATTCTTGATCCTAAAAACTTGGATTGATTAACTTCTTGCACTATATTCTTGCATTTATCTTGCTATCTAGCTTAGAGGCATAGCACATATGGGGATAGTCATCCTACCATGTCTTGGTATGATGCATACCTATGTGTGCAACATAAATAGATCCAATGTCATTATATGGACCCAAGCATGTCTCTTCGCGGTCACATGACATTTGCGCTTTCACATAGGGGGAGTAATCCCCCGCCCCTCATTGAGCCTTCATTACAACTTGATTTGACTATATAAGGCCAAATGATCTTATTGCAAACATCATTTCCAAAATGACTTATGATTCTTGATATATACTTCGAATCATGCCCATTGTTGCTATTCACATTTTGTTTGGATTTTCTCTCCAATGGGTATGCCTAGAGAACTTTGTGTTTCCAACCCCATGTCTATGCTCATCTCATCATCATCTATCTATCTATATGTACATGTCATCATCTGAGCACTCACACACATTTACACAAAGATTAGGGGCAAAACGAGGCAAAATGACACAATTTTGGGCAAACTGACTTCGGCCGGTCACTGGCCCGGTCGGACCGGCCTTTGCGCCGGGTCGTCCGGCGTCTGGCCCGGTCGACCGGGCAACCAACCGGTCGTGCGGATGTTATGTCTTGGAGGAGGATACCCCTTGGGGGTCTTCTTCCTCATTATCCCCCACCTCCAAAACTTCCATGGCCGCCGCCTCCCCCATCTCCACCACAGCCTAGGCCCTTCCCACCACTAGTTTCTCCTCAAACTACACCCAACCGTAGATCGGGATCTCTCAAGCTTCTTCACCAAAGGATTTGGTCCTTCTCAAGCTCGTTTGGGAGATCATGGGGATTTGGTCCTCAAGTCCTCTCCACGTGTTCTTCTTGCTCACTTGGGCAAAAAGGACAATGTCTTCGGGTAAATCTCCCTTCCATTCCCTCTCCTTCTTGCTTTCCCTCTCCCATTGCCACATGTTGAGGAAAGTTGAGAAAAATTAGGGTTAGGGTTAGGGTTTGTAAGTCCTCATGCCATCTAGAGTGTCTCACACCCCTATGCACATTATTCACTCCCTTGGTATAGTCTATGTTCAAGTTTGTGAGTTTTTGCATGATTTTGTGGTCGAATTTCTGGGCAAACATCACAAGTCAGCAGCACCTGGTCTCAGACCCGGTCGACCGGCCTCTCAACCGGCCGTTCCGGCGTGCCGCCCGGTCAACCGGATGTACAACCGGCCCGTTCGGTCTGTAGTCCGGTCCGACCGGCCCGTGCACCGGCTCGCCCAGTTCTTCGCACAAACTCGTCGAAACACTTGGATATATGCTATGTTTCTTTGGCCTCCCTATATATTGATGACATGTACACTTACCTCATTGCTCTCCTCGCCCTATATTGCTTATTCACAGGAGATTGGAGCGGTGAGGACCGTGACACCACTGCCAAGAGAGGGAGGCATGCAGGACACCCACCACGACGTACGAGCGGTCGTGTGCCTACTGATGGTACCTCCTCTGGAAGAACCAAGTCGGTTCCCAACAGGAAGAGAGATAAGCAAACAACCCAGGAAGAAGATGAGATCTTGCCAACATATAATGTTGGCGATGTACAAGTTGGGGCATGGAGAAGACTTAGAGATTCCAACCCCTATCGCTTTGAGGAACCCACTTATACAGGGGTGACACGCGTACAGCACGCGACCGTTGGGAACCCCAAGTGGAAGGTGTGATGCGTACAGCAGTAAGTTTCCCTCAGTTAGAAACCAAGGTTTATCGAACCAGTAGGAGTCAAGAAGCACGTTGAAGGTTGATGGCGGCGAGATGTAGTGCGGCGCAACACCAGGGATTCCGGCGCCAACGTGGAACCTGCACAACACAAACCAAGTACTTTGCCCCAACGAAACAGTGAGGTTGTCAATCTCACCGGCTTGCTGTAACAAAGGATTAGATGTATAGTGTGGATGATGATTGTTTGCAGAAAACAGTAGAACAATTGCAGTAGATTGTATTTCAGTATAGAGAATTGGACCGGGGTCCACAGTTCACTAGTGGTGTCTCTCCCATAAGATAAATAGCATGTTGGGTGAACAAATTACAGTTGGGCAATTGACAAATAGAGAGGGCATGACCATGCACATACATGATATGATGAGTATTGTGAGATTTAATTGGGCATTACGACAAAGTACATAGACCGCTATCCAGCATGCATCTATGCCTAAAAAGTCCACCTTCAGGTTATCATCCGAACCCCTTCCAGTATTAAGTTGCAAACAACAGACAATTGCATTAAGTATGGTGCGTAATGTAATCAATAACTACATCCTCGGACATAGCATCAATGTTTTATCCCTAGTGGCAACAGTACATCCATAACCTTAGAGGTTTCTCACTCCCCGCATTCACGGAGACATGAACCCACTATCGAGCATAAATACTCCCTCTTGGAGTTAAGAGTAAAAACTTGGCCAGAGCCTCTACTAATAACGGAGAGCATGCAAGATCATAAACAACACATAGGTATAAGATTGATAATCAACATAGCATAGTATTCTCTATCCATCGGATCCCAACAAACACAACATATAGCATTACAGATAGATGATCTTGATCATGTTAGGCAGCTCACAAGATCCGACAATGAGGCATAATGAGGAGAAGACAACCATCTAGCTACTGCTATGGACCCATAGTCCAGGGGTGAACTACTCACTCATCACTCCGGAGGCGACCATGGCGGTGTAGAGTCCTCCGGGAGATGAATCCCCTCTCCGGCAGGGTGCCGGAGGCGATCTCCTGAATCCCCCGAGATGGGATTGGCAGCGGCGGCGTCTCTGGAAGGTTTTCCGTATCGTGGCTCTCGGTACCGGGGGTTTCGCGACGAAGGCTATTTGTAGGCGGAAGGGCAGGTCAAGCGGCATCACGAGGGGCCCAGGAGACAGGTCGGCGCGGCCAAGGGCTGGGCCGCGCCGCCCTAGCTCCTGGCCACCTCGTGGCCCCACTTCGTTGACTCTTCGGTCTTCTGGAAGCTTCGTGTGAAAATAGGCCCCTGGACGTTGATTTCGTCCAATTCCGAGAATATTTCCTTACTAGGATTTCTGAAACCAAAAACAGCAGAAACAAAGAATCGGCTCTTCGGCATCTTGTTAATAGGTTAGTTCCAGAAAATGCATAAATATGATGTAAAGTATGCATAAAACATGTAGATATCATCAATAATGTGGCATGGAACATAAGAAATTATCGATACGTCGGAGACGTATCAGCATCCCCAAGCTTAGTTTCGCTCGTCCCGAAGGTGTAAACGATAACAAAGATAATTTCTGGAGTGACATGCCATCATAACCTTGATCATACTATTGTAAGCATATGTAATGAATGCAGCGATCAAAACAATGTAAATGACATGAGTAAACAACTGAATCATATAGCAAAGACTTTTCATGAATAGTACTTCAAGACAAGCATCAATAAGTCTTGCATAAGAGTTAACTCATAAAGCAATAATTCATAGTAGAGGCATTGAAGCAACACAAAGGAAGATGAAGTTTCAGCGGTTGCTTTCAACTTATAACATGTATATCTCATGGATATTTGTCAATGCAAAGTAATATAACAAGTGCAATATGCAAGTATGTAGGAATCAATGCACAGTTCACACAAGTGTTTGCTTCTTGAGGTGGAGAGAGATAGGTGAACTGACTCAACATAAAAGTAAAAGAATAGTCCTTCAAAGAGGAAAGCATCGATTTCTATATTTGTGCTAGAGCTTTGATTTTGAAAACATAAAGAGAGCATAAAAGTAAAATTTTGAGAGGTGTTTTTTGTTGTCAACGAATGGTAGTGGGCTCTCTAACCCCCTTGCCAGACAAACCTTCAAAGAGCGGCTCCCATTTTATTTTTATTTTTGTGTGGCACTCCTTCCAACCTTTCTTTCACAAACCATGGCTAACCGAATCCTTCGGGTGCCTGCCAACAATCTCATACCATGAAGGAGTGCCTTTTTATTTTAGTTTTATTATGATGACACTCCTCCCCACCTTTGCTTTCTCAAGCCATGGCTAACCGAATCCTTCGGGTGCCGTCCAACAATCACATACCATTGAGGAGTGTCTATTTTTGTTAATTAATTTGGGACTGGGAATCCCATTGCTAGCTCTTTTTGCAAAATTATTGGATAAGCGGATGAAGCCACTAGTCCATTGGTGAAAGTTGCCCAACAAGATTGAAAGATAAACACCACATACTTCCTCATGAGCTATAAAACATTGACACAAATCAGAGGTAATAATTTTTGAATTGTTTAAAGGTAGCACTCAAGCAATTTACTTTGGAATGGCGGAGAAATACCATGTAGTAGGTAGGTATGGTGGACACAGATGGCATAGTGGTTGGCTCAAGTATTTGGATGCATGAGAAGTATTCCCTCTCGATACAAGGTTTAGGCTAGCAAGGTTATTTGAAACAAACACAAGGATGAAGCGGTGCAGCAAAACTCACATAAAAGACATATTGTAAACATTATAAGACTCTACACCGTCTTCCTTGTTGTTCAAACTCAATACTAGAAATTATCTAGACCTTAGAGAGACCAAATATGCAAACGAAATTTTAGCATGCTCTATGTATTTCTTCATTAATAGGTGCAAAGTATATGATGCAAGAGCTTAAACATGAGCACAACAATTGCCAAGTATCACATTATCCAAAACATTATAGCAATTACTACATGTATCATTTTCCAATTCCAACCATATAACAATTTATCGAAGAAGAAACTTCGCCATGAATACTATGAGTAAAGCCTAAGGACATATTTGTCCATATGCAACAGCGGAGCGTGTCCCTCTCCCACACAAAGAATGCTAGGATCCATTTTATTCAAACAAAACAAAAACAAAAACAAACCGACGCTCCAAGCAAAGCACATAAGATGTGACGGAATAAAAATATAGTTTCAGGGGAGGAACCTGATAATGTTGTCGATGAAGAAGGGGATGCCTTGGGCATCCCCAAGCTTAGACGCTTGAGTCTTCTTGATATATGCAGGGGTGAACCACCGGGGCATCCCCAAGCTTAGAGCTTTCACTCTCCTTGATCATGTTGTATCATCTCCCTCTCTTGATCCTTGAAAACTTCCTCCACACCAAACTCAAAACAACTCATTAGAGGGTTAGTGCACAATCAAAATATACATGTTCAGAGGTGACATAATCATTCTTAACACTTCTGAACATTGCACAAAGCTACTGAAATTCAATGGAATCGAAATATCCATCGAACATATCAAAACAGGCAATGCGAAATAAAAGGCAGAATCTGTCAACACAGAACAGTTCGTAAAGACGAATTTTACTGAGGCACCAGACTTGCTCAAATGAAAATTCTCAAATTGAATGAAAGTTGCGTACATATCTGAGGATCACTCACGTAAATTGGCATAATTTTCTGAGTTACCTACAGAGAATTTTGCCCAGATTCGTGACAGCAAAGAAATCTGTTTCTGCGCAGTAATCCAAATCTAGTATGAACCGTACTATCAACGACTTTACTTGGCACAACAAAACACAAAACTAAGATAAGGAGAGGTTGCTACAGTAGTAAACAACTTAAAAGACACAAAATAAAAATAAAGGTACTGTAGTAAAAACATGGGTTGTCTCCCATAAGCGCTTTTCTTTAACGCCTTTCAGCTAGGCGCGGAAAGTGTGTATCAAGTATTATCAAGGGACGAAGTGTCAACATCATAATTTGTTCTAATAATAGAATCAAAAGGTAACTTCATTCTCTTTCTAGGGAAGTGTTCCATACCTTTCTTGAGAGGAAATTGATATTTAATATTACCTTCCTTCATATCAATGATAGCACCAACAGTTCGAAGAAAAGGTCTTCCCAATATGATGGGACAAGATGCATTGCATTCAATATCCAAGACAACAAAATCAACGGGGACAAGGTTATTGTTAACGGTAATGCGAACATTGTCAACTTTTCCCAAAGGTTTCTTTGTAGAATGATCAGCAAGATTAACATCCAAATAACAATTTTTCAGCGGTGGCGAGTCAAGCATATTATAAATTTTCTTAGGCATAACAGAAATACTTGCACCAAGATCACATAAAGCATTACAATCAAAATCATTGACCTTCATCTTAATGATGGGCTCCCAACCATCCTCTAGCTTCCTAGGAATAGAAGCTTCGCGTTCTAATTTCTCTTCTCTAGCTTTTATGAGAGCATTTGTAATATGTTTTGTGAAAGCCAAGTTTATAGCACTAGCATTAGGACTCTTAGCAAGTTTTTGTAAGAACTTTATAACTTCAGAGATGTGGCAATCATCAAAATTCAAACCATTATAATCTAAAGCAATGGGATCATCATCCCCAATGTTGGAAAAAATTTCAGCAGTTTTATCACAGCGCTTTGTAGCTTTAGCAGTTTCAGGTAGTTTTTTGCGCTTTGCATTTGAAGTGGAAACATTGCTAACACCAATTCTTTTACCATTATTAGTAGGAGGTGCAGCAACATGTGTAGCATTAGCATTGCTAGTGGTGGTAATAGTCCAAACTTTAGCTATATTATCTTCTTTTTCATTTTCTTCTCTTTCCCACCTAGCACGCAATTCGGCCATCAATCTTATATTCTCATTAATTCTAACTTGGATGGCATTTGCTGTAGTAACAATTTTATGATTACGATTTTCATTAGGCATAACTTTCGATTTCAAAAGATCAACATCAGCAGCAAGACTATCGACTTTAGAAGCAAGTATATCAATTTTCCCAAGCTTTTCTTCAACAGATTTGTTAAAAGCAGTTTGCGTACTAATAAATTCTTTAAGCATGGCTTCAAGTCCAGGGGGTGTGTTCCTATTATTGTTGTAAGAATTCCCATAAGAATTACCATAGCCGTTGCCATTATTATAAGGATATGGCCTATAATTGTTACTAGAATTGTTCCGATAAGTATTGTTGTTGAAATTATTATTTTTAATGAGGTTTACATCAACATGTTCTTCTTGAGCTACCAATGAAGCTAACGGAACATTATTAGGATCAATATTAGTCCTATCATTCACAAGCATAGACATAATAGCATCAATCTTATCACTCAAGGAAGAGGTTTCTTCGATAGAATTTACCTTCTTACCTTGTGGAGCTCTTTCCGTGTGCCATTCAGAGTAATTGATCATCATATTATCAAGAAGCTTTGTTGCTTCACCAAGAGTGATGGACATAAAGGTACCTCCAGCGGCTGAATCCAATAGGTTCCGCGAAGAAAAATTCAGTCATGCATAAAAGGTTTGGATGATCATCCAAGTAGTCAGTCCATGGGTTGGGCAATTTTTAACCAAAGATTTCATTCTTTCCCATGCTTGCGCAGCATGCTCAGTATCCAATTGTTTAAAATTCATTATGCTACTCCTCAAAGATATAATTTTAGCAGGGGGATAATATCTACCAATAAAAGCATCCTTGCATTTAGTCCATGAATCAATACTATTCTTAGGCAGAGATAGCAACCAATCTTTAGCTCTTCCTCTTAATGAGAAAGGGAACAATTTTAATTTTATAATGTCACCATCTACATCTTTATACTTTTGCATTTCACAAAGTTCAACAAAGTTATTAAGATGGGCAGCAGCATCATCAGAACTAACACCAGAAAATTGCTCTCGCATAACAAGATTCAGTAAAGCAGGTTTAATTTCAAAGAATTCTGCTGTAGTAGCAGGTGGAGCAATAGGTGTGCATAAGAAATCATTATTATTTGTGGTTGTGAAGTCACACAACTTAGTATTTTCAGGAGTACCCATTTTAGAAACAGTAAATAAAGCAAACTAGATAAAGTAAATGCAAGTAACTAATTTTTTGTGTGTTTTTAATATAGCAAACAAGATAGAAAATAAAGTAAAGCTAGCAACTAATTTTTTTTGTATTTTGATTTAGTGCAGCAAACAAAGTAGTAAATAAAGTAAAGCAAGACAAAAACAAAGTAAAGAGATTGGGATGTGGAGACTCCCCTTGCAGCGTGTCTTGATCTCCCCGGCAACGGCGCCAGAAATTTAGCTTGACACGCGTACAGCACGCGACCGTTGGGAACCCCAAGTGGAAGGTGTGATGCGTACAGCAGTAAGTTTCTCTCAGTTAGAAACCAAGGTTTATCGAACCAGTAGGAGTCAAGAAGCACGTTGAAGGTTGATGGCGGCGAGATGTAGTGCGGCGCAACACCAGGGATTCCGGCGCCAACGTGGAACCTGCACAACACAAACCAAGTACTTTGCCCCAACGAAACAGTGAGGTTGTCAATCTCACCGGCTTGCTGTAACAAAGGATTAGATGTATAGTGTGGATGATGATTGTTTGCAGAAAACAGTAGAACAATTGCAGTAGATTGTATTTCAGTATAGAGAATTGGACCGGGGTCCACAGTTCACTAGTGGTGTCTCTCCCATAAGATAAATAGCATGTTGGGTGAACAAATTACAGTTGGGCAATTGACAAATAGAGAGGGCATGACCATGCACATACATGATATGATGAGTATTGTGAGATTTAATTGGGCATTACGACAAAGTACATAGACCGCTATCCAGCATGCATCTATGCCTAAAAAGTCCACCTTCAGGTTATCATCCGAACCCCTTCCAGTATTAAGTTGCAAACAACAGACAATTGCATTAAGTATGGTGCGTAATGTAATCAATAACTACATCCTCGGACATAGCATCAATGTTTTATCCCTAGTGGCAACAGTACATCCATAACCTTAGAGGTTTCTCACACTCCACCACATTCACGGAGACATGAACCCACTATCGAGCATAAATACTCCCTCTTGGAGTTAAGAGTAAAAACTTGGCCAGAGCCTCTACTAATAACGGAGAGCATGCAAGATCATAAACAACACATAGGTATAAGATTGATAATCAACATAGCATAGTATTCTCTATCCATCGGATCCCAACAAACACAACATATAGCATTACAGATACATGATCTTGATCATGTTAGGCAGCTCACAAGATCCGACAATGAAGCATAATGAGGAGAAGACAACCATCTAGCTACTGCTATGGACCCATAGTCCAGGGGTGAACTACTCACTCATCACTCCGGAGGCGACCATGGCGGTGTAGAGTCCTCCGGGAGATGAATCCCCTCTCCGGCAGGGTGCCGGAGGCGATCTCCTGAATCCCCCGAGATGGGATTGGCGGCGGCGGCGTCTCTGGAAGGTTTTCCGTATCGTGGCTCTCGGTATTGGGGGTTTCGCGACGAAGGCTATTTGTAGGCGGAAGGGCAGGTCAAGGGGCGTCACGAGGGGCCCAGGAGACAGGTCGGCGCGGCCAAGGGCTGGGCCGCGCCGCCCTACCTCCTGGCCACCTCGTGGCCCCACTTCGTTGACTCTTCGGTCTTCTGGAAGCTTCGTGTGAAAATAGGCCCCTGGGAGTTGATTTCGTCCAATTCCGAGAATATTTCCTTACTAGGATGTCTGAAACCAAAAACAGAAAAACAAAGAATCGGCTCTTCGGCATCTTGTTAATAGGTTAGTTCCAGAAAATGCATAAATATGATGTAAAGTATGCATAAAACATGTAGATATCATCAATAATGTGGCATGGAACATAAGAAATTATCGATACGTCGGAGACGTATCAAGGGGGAGATCGGTTTTTCTGGACTAAGACACAGCAGAGGATGTGGGAAGAGTACTATGACACCCAAGATCACATGAAGAATGGTACTTTTGTTATGCCCAAGGCCATCAAGGATGTTCTTGCACTGCATGAAGACACTCAGTTTCGCTTTGCGGTTGAGACCTTGAAGCGGATGGGACTGTATGAGCTTATGTGCCTGATGCCCACTGATGAATGCTACTGTCCGATCTTGGTGAGGTAGTTTCATTGCACAGTCCTTTTCCATGATGATGCAGCTCGGACTATGACTTGGATGACTGGCAAAAAGAAATACACTTGCAACTATCTTGATTTCTGTGAAGCCCTGGGGTTTGGTGGAGGTCGTGCTCGTGGTTTCAAGATATACTCTCAGCAGAAGTTCGCCAAGGGAGACATTGCCTTTTGCTATCCGTCGAATCCCACGGCTGGACCTCCCACTATTTCTGGCATGTACTACTCCTACCTTCTACTTGCCAAGCTCTTCCGTGAGACCCTCATCAGCAAGTCCAGCGATACAAGTGAATGCCGTGGCTATCATCTGAACTTGATGTACTACTGCCATCCCGAGTACCGGAAACTCATTGATGGGTGTGATTTCCTCTACTGTGAGCTGCGGCGATGTGTTCGCGAACGGATGACACCTAACTATGCTCAATATGTCTAGCTGCTCATCAACAGGGTTGTGCCAGCACCTCTCAATACTCAAGGTGAAAGGGTTAGGATGGAAGCCTTCAGGATTCCTATCCAAGGTGACAGACCAGATGTACCTGAGATGATGCCCTATGAGCGCCGGTCCAAGGAACGCCATGACCATGCTAGCTCCAGCTCCTCTAGCCACCCACAGCATGGTGTCTCTCGGTTCTTCTCTAGCTTATGGCAGATGTGCAAAAATACCAATGATGTTGCACACCAAAGCCTTGCCATGACCCAAGAGACGAGGAGGCGCCAAAATGAGTTCATGTCTGCTAGGAATGCCCCCGTTCCTCCTCCTGGTCCTGAGTTGGAGCCCGTACATGCACCTAACTGGGAGATGCCTCTTCTCACTGATCAGATGTTCCAGAATTTTGACCCCTCCTTGTACACCTTTGGTGGTCCTCCTCCTCGGCCTGCTCGTGTCCCTACTGATGATGATGCTGAAGAGGATGAAGGTGCTACTGATACACGCGATGATGGCGAGAGCTCATACTCCGTTGGGCATGAGATCTTTTGATGGGTGCGCTAGCATCTCTCCTCTTTTCTTCGCCTTTTTGGTGTTCCGATGCCAAAGGGGGAGAAGAGAGTAGAGTCTAGGATTCACGGGGTGTTGCTTTGGATGTCACAAGCCATGGGTGTTGCTTTATTTGATTCTTATATGGCTTGTGCTTCCTTGCTTTTATCGTTTCAAGAACCATTTGCTATTTTTAAGTAATTCGTGTATGGACATGTACCTATATGCTTAAACTCTATTATATGTGCTACTCTATGTTAGGATGATTATGTGTGTTATGCTTATGTATCTTGATATGCACATCTCCATACCATGCTTGTTTCCTAAAGATATTGGGGGAGCTTCTCATGTTCCACAAAGGTTGCACTTTGCATTCAAACGCAAATTCTCCAAGTGCACACCTTATGGGGGAGCCGTCTCAATATCTTATATGGAATCAAGGTTTAAAGCTTATCATAATATCTTTATGTGACTCTAGCTCGGTTTGTCATCGTATACCAAAAAGGGGGAGATTGTAAGGGTATTTTACCCTTATCCATTATTTTGGTAACTATGACACCGTGCTAGTGTATTTGGTCTAATACATGTCTACAAGATGATTCTCAGGTATTAGCCAAAGAGGTTTAATGGTGTAACAATGGAACAAGATGGCAATGGGAGACCCCCCACTTCGACGAAAAATCAACAAGGTTTTCCCAGTGCCTGGCCGGTCCCAGACCCGGTCGACCGCCTGGCACCGGACAGCCCGGCGGCAACCGGATCCAGCGCCTGTGCCATCCGGGCAGAATCCAGTAAAGGCTGGGCGTTCACCCGGTCAGCGTCCGGTCGCTAGCCCGGTTTGGACCGGCCCATCCGGTCCAGGACCCGGTTGGACCGGGTTACAGACCGACCATCCCCGGCGCCCAACCGGAGTTTGCACTTGTGCCATCCGGGCATGATCCAGTAAGCTCAGAAGCTCGTCCGGTCAAGACCCGGTCCCAGCTCCGGTTGAAACCGGCCGACCCGGTCGCAGACCCGGTCGGACCGGCCTGTGCGCCGGCCAGTCCGGCGCCAAATCCGGTCGACCGGGTTCCTCGAGGAAATTGATGATGTGGCAAGTTGCAACGGCCAGATTTCGAAGAACACTATAAAAACCCCTTCTCCTACCTTGGAAGGGTTAGGCAACACACTACAAGCTGTTCTTGAGCTCTCTCTCTCTTACTCCATTATTAGAAACACCAAAAGCCTCCGATCTCCCTCCTCCTCCACCCAAACTCAAATCCCTCCGGGGAATCACTAGAGGAGGACCCGATCTACTGTTCTACCAAGCCAAATCTCATTCCCCCTTGTATTCATCGAGAAGCTTGCTTCCTAGGGTTCCTTGGAAACCCTAGGTGGGCAAGAGGAGTCCGGAAGCATCCGGGCTGTGGATTTGCTCCGGGCAACATTGTGAAAGTTTGGAGGCTACCTCAAAGTCTATCACAAGTGAGTGAGCTATTCCTTCGTGGGATAGGCTCCGGAGAATAGGGTGAGCCTTCGTGGCATGGGGAATCCTTCGTGGGACCTCCACCCCTCCAAACGTGACGTACCTTGTTGCAAAGCAAGGGAACATGAGAATACATCCTCGTCTCCGCGTGCTATCGGTTATCTCTAACCGAACTCCTTACTTGTGATTTAAACTGCCTGAGAGAGCCTTCGTGCTCGAGATAGTTGTATCTTCATATAGGTTGCTTCACCTAGTTTGCATTAGGCTCACCTTTATATTCCGCATAGCCTAATATTGCAAAGAAAGAATTAAAATCTGTAGAAACCTATTCACCCCCCCTCTAGGTTTACCATCTCTATACTTTCAGATGCACTAACGGTATGCGACCAGTCTAATGAATAGATGCTCACTTCGGTACAATGTGTATCTTCGAAATCAACAGCCTTGCAGTAGCTTCGACGGTATACATTAATCAGTAGTCAGTAGGAGTGATTTCCGCTAATCCCTCCGCCTCGGTTTATAGAGCATGCATGCATCATTAGGTCGTCAATATGATTATATAAATTATACAAGATATAAATTATATCATTAGAAAATAGAACATCTGAACTTTTTCAAAAACTTATGTTTTGTAATATATACCGTATATTTATGGTTAAATTTACGATCTAGAGATATACGCATGACCTATAAACCGGAAGTAAGTATGTCAAGGGTGAGAGGAGGTGATACAAAACTTATCTAGGACTCGTGCCTCCTTTACCGGCGACGCAATCGGTCCGTTTTGCATCTGCTATCCTATTTGGCCTTGGAGGTGTGGCGGAGCACGTCCTCTCGGCGACCAGAAATTCTTCGTTCCTCTATAGGTAGTTTCAGTGTCTTCTTTGGATGGTAAGCCGGCGGCGATATCTTGAAGTCAGAATAAGTTCCTCCCTGCCCTATTCCCGCTCCCGTGGCGCGCTTTAATTAGCACAAACAAAAGGCGTGTGGAGTTGTCTTCTCGGTGGATGTTCCCGGATCCTGTCAATTTTCATGTTTGTTGGTGTGGGTTAAGGTATGACTCTTCGGATCTACGAGTCTCTTATAGTTGCTCTTCTGGTGCGCGGGTCCTTTAGGGCATGATCGAGCACGACGACTTCCCGTCTGTGTACTACAGTAATCTTTGCTATGACAAGCTTTGGTGGGCTTCCGAGGCGAGGACAGGCTTGTGGTCTAGTTGAAACTTCAACAAAAAATATAAAATAAAACTTCAACAAAAAATATTAAACAGAGTGAGGTGCTATTTTTATTCAAGCTAAAAGTTTATTTATAATCGTGAGAGCGTGAGACCGTAGAGATGCACTAACGGTATGCGACCAGTCTAATGATAGGTGCTCACTTCGGTACAATGTGTATCTTCGAAATCAACAGCCTTGCAGTAGCTTCGACAGTATACATTAATCAGTAGTCAATAGGAATTCCGCTAATCCATCCGCCTTGGTTATAGAGCCTACATGCATTATATTATTAGAAAATAGGATATCCGACCTTTTTCAATGACCTATGTTTTGTAATATACACGATATATTATCATGGTTAAATTTACGATCTAGGGATATGCGCACGATCTATAAACCGGAAGTAAGTATGTCAAGGGTGAGAGGAGGCGATACAAAACTCATCTAGGGCTCGTGCCTCCTTCACCGGCGACACGATCGGTCCGTTTTGCATCCGCAATCATATGTTGCTTTGGAGGTGCGGCGTAGCACGTCCTATCGATGACGGGAGATTTTTTCGTTCCTTTATAGGTAGTTTCAATGTCTTCTTTGGATGGTAAGGCGGCGATGATATCTTGATGTCAAAATAAGTTCCTCCCTGCCCTATTCCCGCTCCTGTGGTGCGTTTTAATTAGCACAAACACAAAGCGCGTGGAGTTGTCTTATCGGTGGATGTTCCCGGATCGTGTCAATTTTCATGTTTGTCGGTGTGGGTTCAGGTACGGCTCTTCGGGTCTACGAGTCTCTTATAGTTGCTCTTATGGTGCGCGGGTCCTTTAGGGCGTGATCGAGCACGGTGCCAATTTTAGTGTGTTGATGCATACAAAATTCGTGAGATGGGAGGGAGTAGATCGGCCGTGAATTGAAGAAAAAATGTTATATTATATGAGGAGATAGTAAAAAAGCACAGGTTTGTACGGTGGATTGAGGTAATTTAAATTGTCACCTGCTGCGCTGATGTACATACATACATACATACATACAGTTTGATCATCACAGGGAAGAAGTGGAAAGGGGAATCATCAGTGGAAAGAGACGAGAACCATCTGGAGGTTTTACACCTGGCGGCCGGGACCTCGACGACGATCTGTCTGTCTCCCAGTAGTCGTCCATCCAACACTACACAGCTGTTGGTCGCAGAGCTGGGTCTCCAAACCCCAAAGCGTCGCCGGCGGGCCGCAGAGGATCCGCGCGTGGCACCGGAAGCGAACGCTATCCGCCATCCACTTGTGCGCGGGCGCGGGCCCACCAAGTAGGCATGCGGCATCTCTGCCGTCCGTTCGCCACCTTGCCCCGACGCGTGGATGGGACGTCGCCGTCGTCGCGCGCGGTGACGTGTCCGGCTTCTGGACAGCGCCCCATGCCCACAACGAACGCAGGGCTTCGCCTCACGGCAGGATCTCGCACGTGCTGGTCGCCGACGCGCGGGCCCCGGGCGCCGCGCGGCCCCACGCGTCCGCCACCGGGTGCGGGCGGAGCGGACGGGTCACCGGCGGTGCGTGCGGGACGGCGAGCTGTCGCGGGGCCCGCCCGGGCCGCGGCGAGGGCGAGAGGGATGGAGGCACGTGGCGGGCGATGCGGCGGGCTCACGCACACGTACCGGACCAGCCTGCGGGCTGATACGAGGGGCCCGCACACGTGTCGCTGCGGCGTAGGCCCGCGTCCGCGCGCAGCGCAACGCAACTGGTTGTGTGGGGCCCGCGGCAAGTTGCAGCGGGCTGTTTTGTTTGTTGGGTGCCAGTTGCTGCCTTGCCCCTCCGGGGCCGCCGAGAGCTGCGTCCGCTTCCCGTGGGCCACCCGAGCCGAGCCGAGCTGCTTTGTATGGCTCGGGTTGGTGGCTTCGAGCCGGGAGAAACCTGGTTCCTGGATTGGTGCTGACCTCTGGGCGTATGGTTTTTTTCTCAGCAGTAACCTTGTACTAGTAACTAGTCTTTTGACGGGGTTTTAACGAATCTAACGACTTTGTTTAAGATCCTGTTCATGTATGTACGGAGTACTTGCGTAGTCGAGTACCAAGTATACGCCATGAATTTGTGGGGCGAAAACTCATTGTTTCGGATAACGTTGTGCCAGTTCAAATGACGATAGACTATTTAAGCGATTTGTTAAGATCGCGTGGATAAAAAAGCCAATCCAGCCCATATAATATATAGGTGTGTCGCCTACTTTCTTTGTTCGGAAAAGGTTCTACCTGCTATACAATGTTTCTACTTCTGTTGCATACAATATCTTGCAACATATGATGAACTTCTTGCAACCAATTTAGAAGATAACAACAGGACTTGCTCGGCAGTAACTAACCATGCTCGAAATTATGTACATTACCAACCTTAAACTCTAAATTAAATCATACTTTGTTATAAACGACACAAACTACAAACTTGAAAACCATCTACTTGAGTTATTTTGACAGCTTTTTTTTTCAAACAAATCTATGCATGTTACTAAGAGAGAACAAAGTGCACCATGCCTATAACATAAATATTATATTAGCTAAAACCTTTGGACGAGACTTTACCAAATGTTACAGTTTGTTTAGCATGGTGATGTACTTGCAATGCCACGTAGGAAGTATGTATGTGGCACGAAATTTTCATACGTAAAGTCATTGTTACGGATAACATTGTTGTGCCACTTCAATTGGTGGACTAATTAAACGAGCCTACGTGTGCATAGGGTTACTGCCATTTGAAAGGTACCAAGTTCCCGCAACCTATTCAGATGATTAGAATTTGATTTGATGACAACATAACCATCCAAAATGAATGTTTTACTTACAAAGCTTCATTTGGAAAGTTGATCATATATTGTTCTAAACTACATAAAACTTTGAAAATATACATGAATTTTTTGGCACTCTCTGTAAATTGGCGATCCAGATTATCTGACTTAAGTCGGATTTACTTTGAGTTGATGAAATTTGGACCTACTTTCCTAAGGAATCATTTGCACTAGATTTTATAGGGAATTTAACATCTCCTCATAGATCTTTTTCAAAATATTTTGCTTTTCTTGTGTCGACATCAAACAAAATTTTCCTTGTTCCTATGTTTTTTTCTATCCTACTAATCAAACATGCCCTAAATGTAGATACAACACCTAAGATGCAACGCATTGGGGTGGGGGGTGGATATCTCTTAAGATATATACACCAAGAACTACTATAACAAGCTAAGATATAATGCATTGTCAAGGCTTCAAGAATTACCATAAAAACAAAGTCGTAAGGATGGTCTCGGTAGTTTCATCCAAAGGGTTTTCTTCAGATATATTGTTATGCTGGAGTTTTATGAAAATTTGTCCTCCGTTATATTTTAATTCTATATGTCAACTAAAATTTTGTTTAAGGAACATTTTGGAGACCAAGATGCTCTTAGTGTATGAAAGTAATAGTTTTAAATGACTTAAAAATTGGCTTTAAAATTTGTAGAATCTAATGTAAACTAAAAGTGAACGGAGGTTCAGTGTACGTGCGGCGTTAGTGGGTACAGATAATCAAGAACTGACTGTTGATAAAATACAGTTGTAGCCTGTAGTTGCACTGCACGGATAGTCGTGCCCCTAACCAGAATCCCGAAACGTGTCAGGCCGGACGCCCCTACGCGCCCTCGACACGTCACAGTTGTCCAAGTACCAACCGCGGTCCCAATCGAGCCGAGCCGAGCCAGATACCGGCTCATCTTGTCGGGATCCAACACGTGTACCCAGTGTCCGACACGTGGACGCCCTCCATGCGCTCGTAGTCCCATCCAACTAGCTCCCTCAAACAATTCGCATGGATTTTTTTCTTGGCTCGGTTTAATGGAGTAAGGAGGGAGATTAGAGCGACACGCACGCAGGCTTCTCCTCTCCTCTCCATTCCCATCCACCTCTCTCTGTCTGTCTCCAGGATCCCACGCACGCACACCGGAGGTAGAGCGGGCAGTAGGCGGAGGGATCTGATTGATTGATTGCTCTCGATTCTGCTCTGGTGTTCGTCGATCGTTCCTTTCGCGCTCGGTCTTTCCTCTGCGTTCGGAGGCCGTGAATTGCCCCGCGCGGGAGGAATTCGCAGCAATGGCGAGGCGCTCCTGAAGAATTTGGAGTTTCTTGCAGCTTGGTGACCGGGAGGGAGGGCCAAGAATTCCTCCTTGCTCTCTGCCAGCCTGCCAGCCAGCCATGGCGTCGAGGGACTTCCTGGGCAGATTCGGCGGCGAGAAGGGCGCGTCGTCGGACAAGGCGGGGGGCGGCGCCGGCGAGTCGGACGACGTGGTCGAGCTCAGCCTCGGCCTGTCCCTGGGCGGCAGCTTCGGCGCCAACTCCGGGCGGGACGCCAAGAAGCCGCGCCTCGTGCGCTCCTCCTCGCTCGCGTCCTCCGTGTGCTCGCCCTACGGCAGCGACGACCTCGCCGCCGCCACGCCAGCGCCGGCGCCGCTGATGCGCACCAGCTCGCTGCCCACCGAGACCGAGGAGGAGCGGTGGCGCCGCCGCGAGATGCAGAGCCTCAAGCGCCTCCAGGCCAAGCGCAAGCGCCTCGAGCGGCGCAACTCCATGAACTCCGGCAAGTCCGGGGGCAGCGGCAGGGACGACGCGCAGGAGCCGCTCTACCCGAGCGCGTTCCAGCTCCGGCGCTCCGTCGTCGCGCAGGGGAACGCCTCCTCCAGCATGCCAGAGCAAGGTATGGTGGACACGTGCTTGCTTCCACCATCTTTTTCTCCTAGTTCTAGAACTATTTATTGCAATCAGCCAGTAATTCCCACTGTTCTATTGCGTTTCTCTACTTGAATTATTCGCTTGCCGGTTCTGGTTTGCTTCCTAGCTCCTGATGTTCCATGCAGGTCGTAGTCATGCCACCTTGTCTGTGCTTGTGTCTTTGGCTAGTTGATGCATGGGCAGATGGATCTAATAATTCAGAGTGTTCTTTGTCATGGATCTTGCTTGGTGTTGTGATTTTGCCTTGCAATTACGTTGTCATGGATCAAAGGGTGCATGGTGTTTATCGTACTCTGTTTGATGCTTCCTTCGTTTTTTTTGCCAAATTGGCTGGGATCTGCTTCAGCAATAGAGATGGAGAATTCTTTTTTCGGGCAACTTGATACTTTCTACGTACACCTGGGATTTTGTGTTCATTTCCTGGCGTTTGTTTCTGGTGGTATATCATTTATGGATTTTTTTTTTAGCTGTGCTGTTGGTCGTAGGGTCTGAAGAGATGCCTTCTACGGCATGTTTGATGTTTCTAGTTTCTGGCCTGTTTGGAGTAGTATGAGTCACTAATGAGGTAGCGTCAGAGTACTACGATTGTTCAGAATAATCGTTATCCAAGCTGGTTTATATGATTTGGATTCTCCAGCTGAAAACTTCAAAAGCACCGACGATTAGTAAACGGAAAGCAGCACATTGGGATATGAATCTTTATTAGCATGTTGCAATATGAAAATGTGACATCTTTCTCCTCTGGCGCAGGTAGCGGTGATGGCGCTGATGTGAGGAGCACATCGAGCATGGAGACGTCTTCCGACAATAATAACAGCAATAATAGCGCGAGCAACCAGCAGAGCAAGTCCCTTCCACCGCCGTCGCCGTTGCCGCCGGCCGGGAAGCCGCCGCCGACGCCGAACGGCGTCGCCAAGGAGCAACCGCCGCCGTTGCGAACCCTCCGGTCGCTGACGATGCGCACGACGAGCACCGGCGACCTGCGGAAGAGCATGATGGAGGACATGCCGATGGTCTCGTCCAAGGTGGACGGCCCCAACGGCAAGAAGATTGACGGCTTCCTGTACAAGTACAGGAAAGGGGAGGAGGTGAGGATCGTGTGCGTTTGCCACGGCAACTTCCTCACGCCGGCGGAGTTCGTGAAGCACGCTGGCGGCGACGACGTCACGAACCCGCTCAGGCACATCGTCGTCAACCCCACACCCTCGGTGTTCTTGTAACTGCCGAAATGTACCTAGGGGGGGGAGAGGTGTTTATCTTCTTCCCTTTCTTTCACTCTGAATTTTTAGTTATTATGTTACTGCCCTTACCTTTCCATTGAGTGGAAAGGAATGCAGGGCCTGAGGTGTTTTACTGTAAGTTAAGAGAGCGAACTAATTTGAGAGGTATGTCAGCTTTACAATGTCCACAATGGATATGCTGGTTCAGTTGATGCACGTGACTTAGCGGTAACTGTAAATGTTGCAGAAGCCAATTTTGCCATGTTAAGTTCTTGCTTGATTATATGAAAACAACGTCCAACTCCAAACAGGTTAAAAAGAAAGGGTGTGACCGTTCTTATTCGCAGCCTAACATGAAGGGAAATATCCTCTTTTCTAAAGAGATTCGAGTCAGAATTAGTTCTTAGTCAGACGCACGTACTCCAATTACTATTGGCATAAATCATAAAACAGATCTAAGGAGATTTTTTTTCGACGCTTTATTACTTATGTTAAGTATTACACCCGGCCTCTGCATAACTAGGATGCACACAGCCGTTCAAGCCAAAAGTTACACCATAAAAACGAGTACAATCCATATGGTGAAAAACGAAAAGCTAAGGCAGCACCACCGATGAATAAGGCTCAATCCGAAGATTTCTATGCCATCCATGTTGGAAAAAAATATCCCTCGCTGTGTCCTCCAACCGTGTATAAACCTCCATGAAGAGGTCTCGATACTCCACACGCTATAGAGGTGACCAAGAACGGAGCGTAGCCGTACATTGATAGATAACCTGCAAAAGAGAAACATTTTTATCATTAAAAACCTTGTAATTTCTACATAGCCAAAACGACCATATCACGGCAATCGCTCCCGCCCTAATAAGTATCTTAAACCTAAGATCAACACCATTAAGCTAATTACCGAAAATGTTCGCAATGCTAAGTGCTGGATATAAGGTAGAACCTATCTGGATGACTGACCATATAGACCTCGCGAATTTACATTGGAAGAAAAGGTGTTTGATCGTCTCATCTTGATGACAAAAGACATACGATTTACTTCCATACTAATTACGTTTTACAAGGTTATCTTTTGTTAAGATGACCCCGCGACGAAGATACCAAGCGTATACCTTCGTTTTAAGCGGGATCTTCATCTTCCAAAATTTTGTTATTACTATCGACTTGAACCTCGGGATGGATTAAAGCCTTGTACATCGAATCTACCAAAAACTTTCCATTTTCGGTGAGATTCCATCGAAACACATCGGATCCCCGCGTCAACTGGACCGAATCCAAACGCTGAAGCAAAGCATTCCAAGATGCTTATCTAGGGCCAACAATGTGCCTTCTGGACGTCACATTAGGTGGGGAAGATTCTATCACCTTGGCGAGATTATCGCTTTTATGGTGCACAACATTGTATAAAGCCAGATATTTCACGGAGGGTGGTATTACCTAGCCACTTGTCCTCCCAGATATTGTTACTGCTTTGCTGGTCATCTTCTATAAGTCAATGGTGGTCATGATCTATTTATGAGGTTATGTATATTTTAGAAAGTAGTGTGATATCGATCCATTAGCTAGGATTTGAGGAAAACTAATTCATGGTTTGTAATATTATGGGAAGTGGTATGTATTAACCCCTCCGATGATTAAATTGTATTGCATCACAAGCTATAGTTGTTGCGCGCATTAGCAATTAGTGTAGCTGTTAGTTTGGGTGGTACCGCCTAGTACCACCTCCGACGAACTAATTATTTGGTCTCCTTATTTTATATCTGACATGTGGCGAGTGTCAGATACATCATCACTCCAACGATAAGAGATTACCACATCAGCCCCTTTGCAACCAAACACCCATCACTTGCATTTGTCTTGCATAGAATGATGAAATGAAGCCAACCAAACACCTAGATTGCATGTATTTGGAATAGAAGAACTGTGCATTTGCTTGGTAGGGGCAGAATAAAGAGATTGTTGAAGGTTGCACATTCGCAGGCGCCACCCCTTGATAGGGGCCGGGGTAGATGTTAAAGTATGTTCTTAAACCCCCAACCAATCCATCTTCTAGACCGGGGTCATAATTGAACCCACAACAAACCTCAGATGATGTGACTTCTCCACCCTCTAGGCAATTCAAAACTGGTCCCATTAGCTCGAATTTACTAATGTTAGAAAGGAAGACGACAAGTGCACACCGGCATTATGCCTCGGCCTGCTACCCCCATTCATTGCTTTATTCACTGTCTGCTCTAAGAGCTTCATTTCAATGTTAGGATGTGTCTCCACCCGCAAGGTCGTCTAAAAGAGCTTCCACCTAGATAGTTTCCATGTTCGAAATTGGCACGCCAACCACAATCACTTCATCCCTTGGCTTCTGTTTCAGAGCAGCCTACCTCAAGGATCAAAGACAACAGCTAATCAAAGCAAAAGGAAGGATGGCAGAAAGTTGGGAATAATCCAACCTAATGGCTTAGCCAACCATCTATCTTGAAGCAACACAGGACTATGAATACATAGAGAATCTGTCTCCACCGCAAAAAAAAGGGATCGGTCACTTTCCGAAACGGCCTATCCTCCACTACGTAGGGGACTGGCGTGTTGGTGACTCTACTTTTTGGAGTGACGATTGGGAAGGAACTGGCACATTGGAAAACATCCTGCCTTCGCTGGATTTGACCCTACCTACACCCGGAGCCAATCCCCTAGCGGTCCTGCCACCACGCCGCAGAACAGGAGCTCGTGTGGAACCTTGGATTTCTGGCGTAACAGCGGTGGAGGGTATCAAAATATTACGGCCGCATAACATAGGGGCCTACGCTAAGGTCGGCCAAAATATGGACACCCGAAGGGCAGAACTTCAGTGCGTGATCGTAGTATGTCACCTCGTCAGGAACCGGCATAATCAAATTGCACGTCTGCTTCCCTTGTTGGGTCCAATTGAACCCTTAGACAACACCCAAGCTTCCATAAGAGTGCGAAGTGGAAGTACCTAACAGGGCCCTATCTTATTCAAGTCTCATTTGGAGGGGATTGCAGGATTTGATCCATCGCCCCCGGTCCAAAGGACAATCAAAATAATGGTACTTCACCTTCGATTGGATCTAGCTATAATCTACGTTTGGAAGAGTAGAAAGATATGGAGCTCAAAGGGGGTATGGCATGATCTCACAATAAAATCAACATGTTGCGACGTTACCTAATGTTCACAAGGCTTGTGAAAGGTCAGATTCCACAGGGTAATTAACTTTGAAATCAACGGCCACCAATACACAAATGGGTACCACATTAGTTCAAAAAAAAGGCATATAATTTTTCTAAAAGTCAAACAACTTAAAATTTGAGTTTAGAAAAATATCAACGTCTATACCACAAAATCATTATCATTAGACACATCATGCAATATACTTGCATATTATGTCCATTTGGTCTTGCAAATGTTGATCATTTGTTCCATAAGTTTGGTCTAACATTGCACCGCTTGACTTTAAAAAAAACGTCCTTTTCTTTTGGAATGGATCGAGGTAGTACTACCTAGATAGTATTTATCCTCAGTGAACCAAATTTGTAAACCCAACACAAACAAAGCAACTTGCTTTGCAAGAGAGCAAGAATCTTATAGGAAATATGTGAAGCGTACATTTGGCCCTTCAAACTTGCTAGATTATTATCCGACATCCTGCAAAAATTTGGAATTTAAACACAATGTGGGAAGTGATGACTAACTGTGTGATCGTACACAAAGTGACCGTGGAGGATGAGCACGAGGGAGCCAACCAACTAGGGGGTGAGACTTTCAGCGGCCTTCGATTATGTCGAAGCATGCACAACAAGAGTTGGAATATACCTCCAGGTTCATCGTTAAATTTGTTGCTGGGTACTCTTGTTAGAGTTACTCCAATTAGGAATTGAACAAAGGCATTTACAGCATACACATTTTATAACATAAAACTTGAGAAATAAGTGAACCAAGTTAGAAGGTACTCCAGTTAGGAAATGAACAAAAGGCAGCACTACTAATATACCACAAAGGACATTGATGTTACAACAAGAAAAAGTATTCCCTCCCCCCCCCCCCCCCCCACTACTAATATACCACAAAGGACATTGATGTTACAACAAGAAAAAGTACCCCCCCCCCCCCCCCCCCCCCAACACACAAAATTATTAGAAATCAAGGATAACTCAAAGTTTCGACATGAACCAGACATCTAAAAATAATAAGAAAGACAAGCTGCCACAATATCTTCGTGTGAGCCGCTTATCAGAACCCGCACCGGCTGTAAAAATCCCGTGCTACCTTCGCGAAGCGGTTGCATTCAATATTCATGTCCTGGAGCACATCCAGGCTGCTGGAGATATGACCAAATATGGATCCAACAAGTAACTAATGGAACAACAGGGAAGATATGAAACTTTTTTTAATGATAAAAACATTACCGACATTCCAGATTGCTCAAAGTAAAGCGCACACACTAACTCTAACTCTAATGTGGACTTTATCTTTCTTAGAAACGCCATTTAACCAATTGCCAAACATATTAGTCACATTTGTAGGCGCAGGAATATTGAATGTCATGTAAATAATACGCCAAAGAATTTTTACAAAAGGGCAAGCAAAAATAAATGTTAAATTATCTCATCTTGATCATAAAAACAACATTTAGAACACCCTCAATTACACTTTTGGAGATTATCTTTTGTGAGAATGACCTTATTGTGAAGGAAACACATAAAAATTCTGGTTTATGTGGAACCTTGATCTTCCAAATATTTTTTAAAGTCTCCTACAAGGCCATCAAGGAAATCAAGACACGTAGATTTAACCGAAAACTGGCCCGACGCCCGTGAAATTCCAATGGAAAACGTCATTATTCTCAGAAAATTGAACTCCTGTAATATGAGTAACAAGATGAGCCCATCTATAACCCGAAAGCGCCCGCCTAAAACCTATGTTTAAGGGGGTCACACCCATAACATGAGCAACCGAAATATAAGAGCGATTAACAATACGATAAAGAGAGGGATATTGCTCGCAAAAGGGTCTATCCGAAGCCACACGTCCTCCCAGAACCTAGTATTCTGTAATGCAATGAACAGGGGTATCTTATAGCCTACGTATACAGTGAGAGATTAACTTGAATAACAAACAATTCCTCAACTAGTTAAAATTGTAAGCAGAAACTAACAAGGGGAACAAGGGACATGTCAATTGCTACTAAGTTGAACCATAGATTGTGGATTGCCAGAGCTACAACCAGGGAGTGGTGCAGGAGACAACAGTCGCAAGCCACCATGCTATCTGACGACAATGTTGACATACACTACCTATACGCCAGCGAGGAATTTAGGACACTCTCCAGCTTAAAGTTCTGCCTACGGAAACACTGACAAATTCAACCAGCTTACCATGTCAATGCACAGAAATGGGAGAGAAGGGTGAAGATAAGATGGTGTCACTTAGGAAATGAACACAAGTTTCTTTCACACCATGCGCACATACAGATTCAGAAAAAAACAAAAGATTAAGTTCTTCAGACGTAACCAGCAAGAGTTTTTTCTGAACCTAACAAGCTACATATTGCCACATATTTCTACAAACGACTCTTTACTGAAAACATAGAATGGACAGTCAACATCAACCTACATGCCTCATATCAGCAACAACAAGCTGTTCTGCTACCTATATTCAACCAATTCACATGGGAGGAAATTAAGCTTGCCATTTCCAATGCCCAACAATAGAAGCTCTGGTCCGGACGAGTCGCAGACGAATTCTACTAACCCTTTTCTGAGGAACTAAAACCTGATCAGCTATAGCTCTTTTAACAGCTACACAACAACTCCCTGGATTTGACAGGGTCAATTGTGCTTATTTTACACTTCTTCCCAAATGTGACACTCCACAAGTAATTAAAGGCTGCAGGTCAATCGCCCTACAATACACCATACCCAAAATGATTGTCAAGGCACTATCCAACATACTGCAGATGAAAATCAAGTTTCTAATTGATCAAATGCAGTCCGACTTTATTAAGGGGAGATCCATTGTTGCAGTTTTTTCCACAGCAGCTGAGATGGTGCAATTTGAAAACAAGAATAAGAAACCCATTATTTTCCTCAATTTAGACTTCCAAATGGCCACTGGAAAGCTCTGCTTCACACACTTCAAATTTGAGGATTCCCGCCAAAATGATTGAATGGATTTGGAAACTCCTGATGACTCCCAAAACACAAGTTACTCAATGGTTGCTTGGGTGAACAATTCTCCATAAATAGAGGGGTGCGCCAAGGCGATCACCACATCTCTTCAATCTGATGGCTGACATACTTCAGCAAATGCTCAAACAAGCATACCAATCAAGACCACTTGTCCACCCATTGCATCAAGGCGCACAACTGACGGTATTACAATCTGCCGACGACATGCTTCTAATCTTACATAGCTCTGCTGAACAGGCCACCTACGCCAAAACAATCTTGGACACAACTGCTAAATTCAGTGGACCGCAGATCATTTTTTAGAAAAGCACACTTGTTCCTAAACACCTGTCAGTTGAAGCAGCGACAGAAATTGCAGCAATATTGGGATGCACAGCTACTTCTCTTCCAAGCACATCCACTATACATTGGGAGGAGAAGATTAGCTGGCATTGGCTCTTTGCTTTAGGGACAGAGTCGATCAAGGGGATGACGGAAAATGGCAGAGAATGTACCAGCTCTGCTGGAATGTTTTCCTCATACATCCACTATCTACAACAGCACAATATCAACACGAACAGCTAATGACCATCCTAAGTGCAGTCAGTCAGTACAAGAAGGCCCAAGCAACCGTCTGATGATCCATAACAGCTCTAAACAACCATCAATTTTCAGAGCACGGCATGAGGTGGGTGCCGGCCAAATGGATCAATGATGCCGGGTGCTATCTGTGTCCTGCGCGTGAATCCATTGATCACACAGTCCTGCACTGTAGAACCGATGGGTATGGAAAAGAATTGGTCTCCAACTGAATATCAGATTATGTTCAGGAGATGCGGGACCAATCTGCCTGCTAGAAATGACCGATTTCCTTTGCAGCATGTGCACTCATTCTCTGAAAGTCTAGAAACAAAATGATATTAGAGGATACGACGAGTTATCTCGAAACAAATTGATGAATAGCTATGCCTTTGGGCTACCCATCAACCAAACTTCAGGGCGCAATTCTACACTGGGCGACACTTTTTCATCAATAGTTTCTTTGGGAGTTTATAGCATAAAACTACTACTTTTGATGCAAAATTTCGGAAAACTACCAGTTTTCGTTCCAATCGCACAGAACTACCACATTTGGGCGAGTTTGTTTCAAATAGCACTGATCGTCCTTTGAACGCATATTGACAGGGTTTATGACAACGCGGGCCCACTGTCAGGCATGACGTGGCGCCTTCCGTCAACGAGCCGTTAACGGCGTACCGTAGAAGAGGCACGCGCGTGTCCGCGCGTTACCGACCGACCGAGCCCGTGCCCTAACCCTAGCTTATCCCCTTTTCCCCTCCCGGCGATGGCGGCGGCGACTCCCGGCGATGTTGGCGGCGGTGGCGGCCATGCCGGCTCGTCGGCGGGCGGAACCGGCGGCGCATATTCGTCGGAGGGCCGCAGAGGGAGGATGCGCGGTGGCATGGATTCGAGCTTGCCGGCAGATCTCGCCTACGCGCTAGTACCCTCGCCGGCGAAGAGCAGCCACCGTTGGCCATCGGGATTCGATGGTGTAGAGTAAGTTCCTCAACTTCTCAAACTATCTAGCATTTCCATGCCTTGTCGGTTGCTGCCAATGATTTTTTCCTTTGCCAATGCTTAACTGGACATTTGCTGTTGATTACAAATGGTAGTTACTCCCCATGCTTATTTAGCTTGTTTAGGCTGGTAGCAAATTTAGCTAGGTTTAATTTTTGTTGGCCATGGTTAATTTCGGTTGGCAATGCTTATTGAGCAAATTTACCGTGGTAGCAAATTTAGGTAGGTTTATCTAAGCAATGCTAGGTTTAAATTAATTTAAATTTCTGTATGGAACATAGAACCTTTTTTATATAATCTTGCATTTATCCTTTGCTAGGCTGGATGATGATATTTGGGATATCAAATTTCATTTCCCTGGTCGAGATAACCTTGAAAGAAAGTTGAGCCGATCTGACATCACAGTTCTGAATTTGTTATCTTTGATTGAATCATATGGGTATGGTATTAGGGACAACATGTATTATGTAAAAGAAAAAGGGAGAGGTGTGGAAGGAATGGAATTAATTGATAGCATGGGCAAAATCTCAGAGATGCTAGCACTGCATGAAGCTGAACAAGTTGTGTATATTACTGTGTTGAAGAAGAATTCTGTTTGGCCAGCTGGATTCAATATGGAGGCAGATGAAGCTGAAGTTCTGGATGTCCCTGTGAAGTTTTCTGTTGACTACAATGGTGTCAACTACATCTCAGATAATGAAGAATTTGTGCCAGTAGCAATAGACTTAACAGATGTGCTTCATGTTGGCACTCAACAAAGTTGCAATGTTGAAGGGATGCAGGCTCCTGTTGATATGATGTTTGATGATGAGGATGCTTTCTTTTATCCTTGTCAGTACAATCTTGAAGAAAGGAACAGATTGGTTGCAGAGGAATATGAACTAATGCACAAATTGAAGAGACAGAAAAAAGAAAAGGAACATGATGAAGAGGCTGTTGAAATAATGCATAAGCTTGATGAGGAGAGGAAGCGGAGATCAAACCCAGCCATGCACTACGAAGGAGATACAGATGTAGAAGAAATTTTTGAGGAGGAAGAAGAAGAGAGTGATGGTGATGAGGTAGCAGAACTGGAATACTTTGACAAGGAGTACTCCTTTGAGAAAAAAACAAGAATTGAACCCTGGCCCAACTAGCAGATCTCATTATGAAGCAGTTGAGGACCTGTGGGAAGACTTTGTGCCATCTTGTGATGAGGACAACAGCCCAGGTGATGTGGGAGACAGTGATGATGATGGATTTACCAAGAAACACAAGATTCCATGTGGAAGGAAGAGAAAGCTTAAGAAGTTGAAGAAGAGGGTTTGGTATGATCCACACAGGGCTGATGCTCACCTTCAGTTCTGCAAGAAGTTGTGTTTCAAAGATGTATATGAATTCAGAGTTGCTCTCAGGAATTACCACATTGCACAATTGAGAAATTTTGCCTATCACAGGAACACTCCTCAAAGTATCATTGTTACATGCACAACACAAGGAAAGGAAAAAGGCTGCAAATTCTATCTCACAACCTCACAGATAGCGCACGAGAGTACTTTCTTCCTTAGAAAATATGGCACTCCACACACTTATATTCCTCATGGAGAAAACACTCCAGTATCAATTGATTGGCTGGCTGGTAAAGCTGTTCACACAGTGAGGATAGATCCAAATACTTGTGTCGATGATACGTCTCCGACGTATCGATAATTTCTTATGTTCCATGCCACATTATTGATGTTATCTACATGTTTTATGCACACTTTATGTCATATTCGTGCATTTTCTGGAACTAACCTATTAACAAGATGCCGAAGTGCCTGTTTTCTGCTGTTTTTGGTTTCAGAAATCCTAGTAAGGAAATATTCTCGGAATTGGACGAAATCAAAGCCCAGGGGCCTATTTTTCCACGAAGCTTCCAGAAGTCCGAAGACGAAACGAAGAGGGGCCACGGGGTGGCCAAAACCTAGGGCGGCGTGGCCCCACCCCTGGCCGCGCCGGCCTATAGTTTGGGCCCCCCGTGCCGCCTCTTGACTTGCCCTTCCGCCTACTTAAAGCCTCCGTGACGAAACCCCCAGTACCGAGAGCCACGATACGGAAAACCTTCCAGAGACGCCGCCGCCGCCGATCCCATCTCGGGGGATCCAGGAGATCGCCTCCGGCACCCTGCCGGAGAGGGGATTCATCTCCCGGAGGACTCTACGCCGCCATGGTCGCCTCCGGTGTGATGTGTGAGTAGTCTACCCCTGGACTATGGGTCCATAGCAGTAGCTAGATGGTTGTCTTCTCCCCATTGTGCTATTATTGTCGGATCTTTTGAGCTGCCTAACATGATCAAGATCATCTATCTGTAATTCTATATGTTGCGTTTGTTGGGATCCGATGAATAGAGAATACTTGTTATGTTGATTATCAAAGTTATATCTACGTGTTGTTTATGATCTTGCATGCTTTCCGTTACTAGTAGATGCTCTGGCCAAGTAGATGCTTGTAACTCCAAGAGGGAGTACTTATGCTCGATAGTGGGTTCATGCCTGCATTGACACAGGGACGATGTGAGAAAGTTCTAAGGTTGTGTTGTCTTGTTGCCACTAGGGATAAAACATTGATGCTATGTCTAAGGATGTAGTTATTGATTACATTACGCACCATACTTAATGCAATTGTCTGTTGCTTTGCAACTTAATACTGGAGGGGGTTCGGATGATAACCTGAAGGTGGACTTTTTAGGCATAGATGGAGTTGGATGGCGGTCTATGTACTTTGTCGTAATGCCCAATTAAATCTCACTATACTCATCATGATATGTATGTGCATGGTCATGCTCTCTTTATTTGTCAATTGCCCAACTGTAATTTGTTCACCCAACATGCTGTTTGTCTTATGGGAGAGACACCTCTAGTGAACTGTGGACCCCGGTCCAATTCTCTTTACTGAAATACAATCTCTTGCAATCTTGTTTCTTGTTTTTACGCAAACAATCATCTTCCACACAATACGGTTAATCCTTTGTTACAGCAAGCCGGTGAGATTGACAACCTCACTGTTTCGTTGGGGCAAAGTACTTTGGTTGTGTTGTGCAGGTTCCACGTTGGCGCCGGAATCCCTGGTGTTGCGCCGCACTACATCCCGCCGCCATCAACCTTCAACGTGCTTCTTGGCTCCTCCTGGTTCGATAAACCTTGGTTTCTTTCTGAGGGAAAACTTGCTGCTGTGCGCATCATACCTTCCTCTTGGGGTTCCCAACGAACGTGTGAGTTACACGCCATCAGTCGACACTATTATTGAAAATACAAAATTGAAGTTTGGTGTTGAAGTGCCTAGGAGCAAAGCCTATAGGGCAAGGAAGAAGGCTTTTGATGTTGTGATGGGAGATCAAAAGGCACAGTATACTAGGCTCAGGGACTACTTACAGGCAATTCTAGACACAAATCCAGGCAGTAGGTGTGTTGTCACCACTAAGGAGCTTGTCGAGCATCCTAGCCGTAATCCAAGGTTTCATGGGCTCTTCATATGTCTGAATGCCTCTTTGCAGGGATTCTTGAATGGTTGCAGGCCTTTCATAGGTACTAATCCAACTTCATATATACATTGACTCCTATTACATATTGTTTGCACTTTTCATAGTAATTCATTTCTTATTTTATGCAGGTGTTGATGGTTGCTTCATCAAGTTGACTACTGGACAACAGATTTTAGCCGCAACTGGTAGAGATGGAAACAACAACATATTCCCGATTGCGTTTGGTGTTGTCGACAAAGAAGACACTGCTAGCTGGCTATGGTTCTTAACACAGCTTAGGTACTGCATTGGAGAGTCAGAGAAATTTGGCAATTACACAATCATATCAGATAGACAGAAGGTTAGATTGTTGACATTGGACACTATCATATGTTGACATTTGAACAACCTAGCTATGTATAATAATAAATGCTGCTTTTCTTGTTGACATTGGACACTATCTTACTCAATGTTTCTTGTGTAGGGATTGTTGAAAGCAATTTCTCAAGTATTCCCCAACTCACCACAAAGATTCTGTCTGCCACATATTTATGCCAATTTTCAGTCGGCAGGATTTTCACCACAAAGAATTATGGCCGTGGATCTTAAGAAACACTCTTGTTCTTGCAGAAAGTGGGATCTCACAGGAATTCCCTGCAACCATGCAGTGGCTGCAATCATGAAGTTGTCACAACATGCCGAAGATTATGTGCACGACTTCTTCAAAAATCCAATGTACGAGAAGGCTTTCTCGTATACAGTTTACCCTTTTCATGGACCTGAGGACTGGAATACAACAGACACGCAAGATATCGACCCGCCTGTGTTTAGGGATAGGCCGGGGAGGAAACAAACCGTGAGAAGGAAAAGCAAGTTTGAGCCTCCAGCACCTAGAGACACATCAAGGATGACATCAATCACTTGCAGCAACTGTAATCGTGTAGGCCACAGGTATAACACATGTACTGTACCATTAAGGCCAGGGCTTTAATCAAGAAAAGATAATCACCAGGTAAATTGCAGCCTAATACCCATGTATAGATTTGTAGCTATGATACTTATAGACATTTCTATGCCTAATAAATGTACAGATTTCAAGGTCAAGTGGTTGCTAACACATGCCTAATACTTGCAGCCTAATAGGAGCAGAGGTTGCTCCTCCACTTCAGCCACTACAAGTACAGCAAGGCAACCAGAAGTAGCACCAGCAGCACCAAGGCAAGCAGCAAGACCACCACCAGGTCCAAGTCAAGCAGCTGGAGTAGCACCAGGTCCAAGGCAAGCAGCTGTACCACCTCCAGCAACAAGACAAGCTGCTGCACCTCCAGCAACAAGGCTACCAGCATTCAGTGCACCAAGGGCTTCTAGGGTTGGCAGACAACCCAAGTTAACTCCAAGGATGGCAGGCTATCTCAATGCTGGAAGGTGGAGTAGCTACAAGAAGTGATGAACAAAACTGTTACTTTGTGTAATTGATGGTTTGCCTCAGGTTGCAATTGCCAAGTAGCTACTTTGTGTTATTGTGTAAGACAATGTGTTGAATTGCATCAGGTGTGCTTGATGGTTTGTTTGTATCAGGGTGAAACAATGCCAACTGTGTTTGTTTGTATCAGGTTGAAACAATGCCAAGTGTACTTGTTTGTATCAGGATGAAACAATGCCAAGTGATATGTGTTGTTTTGTTTGTGCTAGATGGTTTGTTGAATTGCCAAGTGCCAAGTGCTGTGTGTCAGGCTGAAACAATGCATGTGTTGAATTGCATCAGGTTATGCTATGTGTAAGGCTGAAACAATGCTAAGTGAATTGCATCAAGTTGTACTACATTGTTTGTTTCCAGTACACATTTGTTGTCAAATGTGCCGGCGACCAATTATGGGCGGCGCCGCCGTGACTAAAAACCGCCGGCGACCTCTTATGAGCGGCGCCGCCGTGACTAAAAACTGTCGGCGACCATTTATAACAACTCACTGGCCAAATTTAGAATTCTCCGACATCCCACATACATATCACATTAACCAACTTTAGAATTCTCCGACACATATTACATAAACCTAATTTAGAATTCTCCGAGATCCCGCATACATATTACATAAAACCTTACTTAGAATTCTTCCGAGATCTAGCATGCATATTACATAAACCTAGCATACATAAAATGACATTAATCAAATCAGATTTCTCCGATAATGCCTTTGATCTGCAGCAGCTTCTCCTTGTTTGCACTGTTAACCTTGAAGAGGTCAAATACTGTGTACTCTAGCTTCTTTTTCTCCTCCTTCCATGCCTCTTCTTTCTTCTCCCACTTTTCCTTTCTAAGCTTCTCCATTGACTCCCAGTGATTCGCCATCGACTCCCACTGCTTCTTCTCCTCCTTCAAATCAAACAACTCTGAATTGAGCTTGATCACCTCAGCTTCCAATGCAGGCCTGTCCAGGTCAAAGATAGCTTCCTTCTCTTCATTCATCTTCTTTAAATTTGCCTCCATGACCCTTTTCTCTTGGTCTTTCATAATTTGTCAACATCATCCATTAAACTGTAGTAGTTCTTTTTGAACTTGTCCCTCTCCTCGACCAACTCTTGAACCAACTTGGCATTCTCAAGCCTCTCTTCAATTCTTTTGTCACTAGGCTCATGGTACATAGACCACATCCTTCCCAAAGAATTCTGCAGAGCTTCTGGCCATTCTTCTACATCAACCCATTTCTGAAAACCACAATTCTCCACATGCTACAAAAACAGTAATTTTCCAATTATTTAGAGGCATGCAGAACTTGCATTTTTAACAAACTAATAAAAAATAGTGCTGCAATCAAGTAACCTGCAACTACCTTATATATAGTTTAATTTTACAAATATACTTACGCTCTCTTAGTTGCAATGAACTAACCTGCAACTAAATCAGTGAAGAAAAAGACTAAACTATGATATACTTATGGTCTCTTATCATTGATACAAATAGAAATTTAGAATTAGTACTGAACTAGCATTAACATGTGCCATCATTCATTTTAACACTTTAACTGAACTACCAGTAACTAAACTGAATTCTGTTAACTAAATTTTACAATAATTGTAGACAAAATTGACAACAACACTTACATTTTGAACGCTGCACATGTGAAACCTCCTCCCGGTCAAACCCCCTTCAAATGCCACGCATCTGGTCGGCTCCAAGTCATGAACGCGTGATACGTCTCAAACGTATCTATAATTTCTTATGTTCCATGCTACTTTTATGATGATACTCACATGTTTTATACATACTTTATATCATTACTATGCATTTTCCGGCACTAACCTATTGACGAGATGCCAAAGAGCCAGTTGCTGTTTTCTGTTGTTTTTGGTTTCAGAAATCCTACAAAGGAAATATTCTCGGAATTGGACGAAATCAACGCCCAGGGTCTTATTTTTCCACGGAGCTTCCAGAAGACCGGAGAACATACGAAGTGGGGCCACGAGGGCCCGTACCCATAGGGCGGCGCGGCCAGCATGGGGCCCGCGCCAGCCTATGGTGTGGGGCCCCTGTGCCTCCACCGACACTGCCCTTCCGCCTACTTAAAGCCTTCGTCGCGAATACCCCAGTACCGAGAGCCACGATACGGAAAACCTTCCAGAGACGCCGCGGGCACCCTGCCGGAGAGGGGAATCATCTCCCGGAGGACTCTTCATCGCCATGATCGCCTCCGGATTGATGTGTGAGTAGTTCACCCCTGGACTATGGGTCCATAGAAGTAGCTAGATGGTTGTCTTCTCCTCATTGTGCTATCATTGTTGGATCTTGTGAGCTGCCTAACATGATCAAGATCATCTATTTGTAATGCTACATGTTGCGTTTGTTGGGATCCGATGAATATGGAATACTATGTTATGTTGATTATCAATCTATCATATATGTGTTGTTTAAGATCTTGCATGCTCTCCGTTGCTAGTAGAGGCTCTGACCAAGTTGATACTTGTAACTCCAAGAGGGAGTATTTATGCGCGATAGTGGGTTCATGCCTCCATTAAATCTGGGACAGTGACACAAAGTTCTAAGGTTGTGGATGTGCAGTTGCCACTAGGGATAAAACATCAATGCTTTGTCTAAGGATATTTTTGTTGATTACATTACGCACCATACTTAATGCAATTATCTGTTGTTTGCAACTTAACACTGGAAGGGGTGCGGATGCTAACCCGAAGGTGGAATTTTTAGGCATAGATGCATGCTGGATAGCGGTCTATGTACTTTGTCGTAATGCCCAATTGAATTTCACACTACTCATCATGATATGTATGTGTATTGTCATGCCTTCTTTATTTGTCAATTGCCCAACTGTAATTTGTTCACCCATCATGCTTTATCTTATTGGAGAGACACCACTAGTGAACTGTGGACCCCGGTCCATTCTTTTACATCGAATACAATCTACTGCAATACTTGTTCTTACTATTTTTCGCAAACATCATCTTCCACACTATACATCTAATCCTTTGTTTACAGCAAGCCGGTGTTGATCGCCAAAACCCACCGGCGGGCAGCGGCCTGTCAACACGGTAGAGCCGGGAAGAGCCTAGAGCTGCGGCTGGCTGAGACCCCTCCGAGCGACGGCCCGCAATGCTCTTCTGGTCACACGCGGCGATGCGAAGTGCAAGGGCGTGCCACCTGACCTATACATGGTCAGGAAGGTGATGGGGATGCCTCGCTTAGTTCCTGCATGGCATACACGTAAACATTAAATCAGAGCCTCGATCGGCTCTCAGGCTATCCTGTGAATCGGCTCAAAGAGCCGATCCACCCATGATCCGTACGGGGTGCACGAATACTTGGTGATCCTGCTTGATCAAGATAAAGCTAATGAGATCTACGACGATTTAGGGTTTTCACCGCATAATCGGATCATCCTACTCCAGGTTGGGCCTCGCGGCCACGCACGGTGCTCGTAAGCCGATCCTAAACAAGGCCACACAACCAACGTGACGTTGATCATCGGAGCATCCTGTTTAGGACTTGCGAACGCCACCCTACGTGCCGCTGGATCCTCCCCCCCTTCGTAAGGCCTAACTATTGCAGATATTAAACTAATCCTTGCGGAGCAAGGAGCAATCGTAACGGATCAGATCTACTAGATGATGAACAAGCGGTGCGCCCCCACGCCCGCGATAGGCGAGAGGGCGGCTAGACATGCGAGGGTTGCACTACGTAAGCATGTTTATACGAAGAGCTATGCTAACCCTAACACATCTATGATAACTACGTTGCCCGCCATCAAAGACGCTTCAGTACGGGCAACGCATGGACAACGTGGGGCTTGTGCTGCCTAGATCGCAAGATGCGATCTAGGCAGCATGTCGCTTACCTGATTGAAACCCTCGAGACGAAGGAGTTGGCGATGCGCCGAGATTGGTTTGTTTTGGGGTGAACGTTGTGTTGTTGTTTATTCCATAAACCCTAGATACATATTTATAGTCCAGCGGACTTTCTAACGTGGGAATATCCCACCGTGCGTGATACAAATTCTAAATCTTGATCTAAGATATAACCTACTATAATTAAAGATACACGGGCAAACTAGCCCAAATTCTCCGTGCAAGGCCGCTTCAGAGATCTTCCACGTGTAGTCCTCTAAGCCCATCTCTCTTACGGCCCACCTCTGGATTTGTCCAAAATCTGGTGATAACACATGCCCCCCTGGTTTTGGAAATAATTTTTCCAAAATCATTATATTTTCCTTTCGAAGGGTCATGTCGTGGCAGGACAGAGCCATTTGCAGCTTCCGTCATCATTATGCCCTGTCCTTTCATCTTCTCTGCAAAATTTGACAGCTCTGACATTACCCCTTCGGAAACTGTGATGGCAGTAATTCCCACCAGGTTTCTCATTATTTAACCGTGCCGACTAAATAGTCATCTTTATCCTCTTCCTCTGTTCCAGCCATCGGCACTCCAAAAACAACCCTTCTGCGCACCATGTCCTCTTCTTCCTCTGCCTCGTCGGGACTTTCCTTCGAGTCTTCTTCTCCCGAGCCGATGCCAGCACCGAGCCCACAAGAAGTCTATGCGGCCAACATCCGCCGCGCCATTGAGGCCGGGGAGGAGTCAGACCATGACTTCTCCATCTGGTCTGAGGACGACCAATCCTCGACGGACGGGGAGAGCGACCTCCGCTTCCTCGCCAACGGGGAATCGGAAGAGGAGAGCGATGACGATCGCTTCTCCTGGGATAACTTTACCTCCCCCGAGGTGAAGGAGGAGGGAGAGGAAGAGGAGGACGACGACGACAGCTTCTCCGACGAGCCGCCAGCCAAGCGCCATTGCCCCTGGCCAGGGAATCTCAGTGATTATGATAGCGACGACGACGACGACGACGTGGAGGACGAGGACAACGAAGGTCCTGCCGGCGGCCGCTACAGCAGCAACGGCGAGCTCGCCGGGAGCAGCGCTGACAGCGCTGACGACGGTGACGACGAGGGCAGTGACGGCCCGTAGAATAGGACCTCTAGAATAGGATTAGCATCAGTAGACGGGGCAATGTATCCCCTTAGTACTCCCTTTTGAGAGCAATCAGCTCTTCTATGTAAGAAATCTGGTTTATCGTTGAAGAACTCTTCCCCAATCTTAATTCTGCCGATTTCTTCTGAGTTTGATTGAGCCGATTCTCTCTTCTGCTGACCCCACCGATCGTCACTTAGCCAATGGCCAACAAGCCGATGACAACGCACCGGTAACTTAATGCCCCATCCCTTTGAGTTCTGGCGGACAACTAGGCAAATCGACGTTCTCACGAGAGAACCAGAATTACTGCCGAAAACGACTTGATCCTGAAGTCGATACCATTGTGTTTTCAGCCTGATGAAATCTCACTCGGCTTCTTAAGAACGGCAAATTCTGCGCCATCAGTTGCCCCCCGAGCCTTTATCAAGGCGAGCATATCAGTGGACTAACCAAATGTGTCGCCATCGGTTTCCAAGTCATGACGCGGAACCAGCCGATTTCAGCAAAATCGGCTCTCCAGAGCAGAGAACCTTCAGGGTGAGCTGCCCCCCGAGCTTCTTCAGTCCACTTTCGCGCTTTGCAAGTCAGATCGGCTCCTCCCCTGTGGTGGATCTGATGCAACCCATCCTTAACCTGATCTGCACATTGCTCGCAAAGAGGAAACCAGAGGTTCTTGAAGAGAAAATCGAAGTTATCAAGTCACTCAATTGAGGAGCTCTTCCATTAGAGTCTCTTTTCGTGACTCACTTCCTGCTCCGTGCTCATAACAGCTGTAACTGTACCTCTTGAGTCGATGGCCACGTATCTGCATCGGCTAAACTTTTGTGTTGTTTTTTTTTTTGTTTGGCCGATTTTTCTTAATCGGCCCCCAATGTTCCACCGCACGCATGTCTGCACATGTTTATCTGCACACGTTCATCTGAGTACATGCCCCCGAGCCGAATACGCCAAATGATTGCGGATATCGGCTTTCTTGGTAAGTCAGCACCTTGCACTTGCACGTCGACTTCGCAAAGATTCATGCTGACTTCCATCTCGCCGACGTGGCCGCTGCCCAAGATCGTTGTCGACCATAAACAGAATATGTGCGAGAAGATAATTTTGGCCGGTTCTTTGGAATCGGCCTCCACATTGCTTGCTCGATGAAGGTTTTGTAATGTTCCTCCATAAAATTTTTGGGGCCGATCACAAGGATCAGCCTCGCACGGTTTGCTCATTGGTTTAATCTTGCTACTCGGTTAGGCTGGATAAAACCAACCCAACCTCTGACTTGATGCGCCTGCTGTCATCCACCTTGAGTGCATCGTATAATCGTGGAGCACTAAGCTCTGTCGGCAAGACGAGCACCATGTTTGTGCCAGCCGATGTTTCATCATCGGCTTTCTTTTGCTTGGGACGCCACTCCATTCTCCGTGGACGACCCTCTTCATTCAGGGCTCGCTGAACCTTTGCAGCCAGATCAGGCCGTGCCTTCCTTAGCGTATGCAAGTATAACCTTTCGGCTTCCTCCAGGCCGCGCAACCGCTGAACCCTGCGTTTCTGTGAACGGCTGAGTCCGTCAGGGCACCACCTTGGACGGTGGTACTGTCTTCTTCTTCTTCTAGTCCTCGTCTTACGAATCCTCAAGATCTGCCCAACGAGGTGACTCGGCGCGTTTGCTTGGTGGTGGGAGAGGCCCTAAGCGCTCAAACACAGACACGTTGGCTGCCTCCTTCTTCTTCTTGTTGCATTCTCGGGCAATTGCCGATTGTGGGCAATCGGCTCATTCCTGAATCCCAGCGATGTCCGAAGAAAGGGCAATCCCGATGTCCGGCGTTGTCATCTTGCTCCCTTGGCCTGTCCGCGGCACGGCGCTCGTGCTCCTCCTCATCGCGATCCTGCCGACGATGTCTTCTCGGCTTCTCTAGCCGCACGATCTCCTTCATCATCATAGTTGGACCGTCGACGTTGGTCATACCGACTCACATATTTGTTGAGGAGGTGATCGGAGAGAGGTCGGCGATATCTTATGTTCTTCACTTCTCCCTCTCGTGACGTAGCGCTTGCCATCATGATGGAGCCGATCGCGTGGAGCGGCCTCTTCTGTGTCCTTGCTATGAGAGCAGCTGCCCTCATCTCCATCTTTGCCGAGTGGTTCCCAGGCCCAACCAGGTCGATGCCGAACGTGGGTCCTGGCTGGCAGCCCTCGGGGTAGATGACGTCTACCATGTTCACGGCGGGGAAGGGCTGGGTGTCTACCTTCATGGCGTATTGGTTGAAAATTAAACGCCCCTTCTCTATCGCCGCTTGGATGTGCCGACGCCACACCCTGCGGTCGTTGGTGGCATGGGAAAGCGAGTTGTGGAATTTGCGACGGCTTTCCGTTTAGCTCTTGCGCCCGTAGGGAACTTGAGACCTTCGGGAATCGTCAACTGTTTCTCCTTAGCAGGAGGTCGAAGATTTGTTCAGTCTTGGTCACGTCAAAATCAAATCCCTGGGCGGCCCCGGTGGCTTTACCCATTTGCGGGATACGGGGTTCCTCCCCGAGTCCACTCAGCCATCGCTATTTCTTGGTCTCCCGCAGGCACTTCACCTTCCTCTGTATCGACCATGACTATCGCACGCTTGAACTTGTCTTGGTACAGTCTGGGTGGCGCTGTTCATATGCCGATAGTTTCTGAACCATGTGCGCCCGAGGATAATCTGCTTGGGAGGCCATGTCCTTGAGCTGTGTTGCAAGGCCAGCTACGCCAATTCGATCGCTTCCTTTTCAGTTATACGAACCGAATAACATCGGTTCCTAAGATTCCTGAAGCGCCGGATGTACTCTGTCACCGTTTCTCCGCGCTTCGACGTAGTTGTGCTAGATCGGCAATGCTAGACTCGGAAGCTTCGAATGGTATTGCGTATGGAACTGTTCTTCCAATTGCTTCCAAGACTGGATGGAGTTTGCTGGCAAAGAGGTATACCATCCAAAAGCCGATCTGTGAGGGACTGTGAAAAGAGCCTCACGCGTAGCTGATCCGACACCGAAGCCGGTCCTAGTTGCGCCAAATATCGGCCGATGTGCTCGATGGAGCTGGAGCCATCCGATCCACCGAATTTGGAGAAGTCGGGAGCCGATATTTAGGTGGCAGCGGGATCATCTCGTACTCGTCGGGTACGGCTTGGAATAGCCGATTGCCCTCCTTTTCGGCATAATGCCGAACTGGTCTCTCGCATGGTACCGATTCTGATCCACCGTCTGGCTGCAGGAGATGTATTACGAAGATTCGCGGGGTGGCGTACTTAGCCAGCCATGTTTGCTTTTCCAGCTACGAGCCAAGCTGCAGGAGCTGGGCTCGGGAGTTTCGTCGGGGTGGCGTACTTAGTTAGCCACGTGCGCTTCTCAAGCTCGTTGCTGACGTTCCTCCCGTTTGCGCCGGAGTCCCTGACGTTGTGGCCTGGTTTGAGAGTGGCCAGTTGCCACAATCTGGCACATACGTGCACGCGTATCCTTGAGGGATCTCCTTGGGCGCCTCAGCCAAGAACTGGTAGTCACTAGGGTCACCACCGATCTTGTAGACGACGAATGCCGGTGTAGCCGGCACTTCAGCTGGTGCTGCCAACGCGTATGGCAGCGGTGGACGGGACTGGAGTGGCAACTCTCCTTGGTGCGTCCCGAGAGCTGGTCCTGACGGCGAGTACTGGTGGCTCATGATCTCCTGGATCAAGCGCAGAGCGAGACTCTACAACACGATGACCACGTTTTCGAGTGGCGGTGTAGCGAGTGAGCCACCAAGTAGTTGATCTCTGCCGAAGGGCCTGGTGCGTTCCTCCGACGGGGCAGAGAGATCTATCCCATCGAGTGCACCTTGTGGTGAGAACCCCTTCCATACGATGCCATGGGTACGGGTTCTCTGAAAAGAGCCGATGAGGTCGGCTTCGAGGGTGGCCTTGATCTCGTCATGTTTCTTCTTGAGCTCAGCAGGCAGCTCCTCGTAGGTGACTGGCGTGCCGTCCGCCGCCATCTCAGATGTAGACGGCGATGTGGTTGATGTAGAAGATGGTCCCACCGGGCGTGCCAGAATGTGTTGATCGCCAAAACCCACCGGCGGGCAGCGGCCTGTCAACACGGTAGAGCCGGGAAGAGCCTAGAGCTGCGGCTGGCTGAGACCCCTCCGAGCGACGGCCCGCAATGCTCTTCTCGGTCACACGCGGCGATGCGAAGTGCAAGGGCGTGCCACCTGACCTATACCTGGTCAGGAAGGTGATGGGGATGCCTCGCTTAGTTCCTGCATGGCATACACGTAAACATTAAATCAGAGCCTCGATCGGCTCTCAGGCTATCCTGTGAATCGGCTCAAAGAGCCGATCCACCCATGATCCGTACGGGGTGCACGAATACTTGGTGATCCTGCTTGATCAAGATAAAGCTAATGAGATCTACGACGATTTAGGGTTTTCACCGCATAATCGGATCATCCTACTCCAGGTTGGGCCTCGCGGCCACGCACGGTGCTCGTAAGCCGATCCTAAACAAGGCCACACAACCAACGTGACGTTGATCATCGGAGCATCCTGTTTAGGACTTGCGAACGCCACCCTACGTGCCGCTGGATCCTCCCCCCCTTCGTAAGGCCTAACTATTGCAGATATTAAACTAATCCTTGCGGAGCAAGGAGCAATCGTAACGGATCAGATCTACTAGATGATGAACAAGCAGGGTGCCGCCCCCACGCCTGAGATAGGCGTGAGGGCGGCTAGACATGCGAGGGTTGCACTACGTAAGCATGTTTATACGAAGAGCTATGCTAACCCTAACACATCTATGATAACTACGTTGCCCGCCATCAAAGACGCTTCAGTACGGGCAACGCATGAACAACGTGGGGCTTGTGCTGCCTAGATCGCAAGATGCGATCTAGGCAGCATGTCGCTTACCTGATTGAAACCCTCGAGACGAAGGAGTTGGCGATGCGCCGAGATTGGTTTGTTTTGGGGTGAACGTTGTGTTGTTGTTTATTCCATAAACCCTAGATACATATTTATAGTCCAGCGGACTTTCTAACGTGGGAATATCCCACCGTGCGTGATACAAATTCTAAATCTTGATCTAAGATATAACCTACTATAATTAAAGATACACGGGCAAACTAGCCCAAATTCTCCGTGCAAGGCCGCTTCAGAGATCTTCCACGTGTAGTCCTCTAAGCCCATCTCTCTTACGGCCCACCTCTGGATTTGTCCAAAATCTGGTGATAACAGCCGGTGAGATTGACAACCTCACTGTTACGTTTGGGCAAAGTACTTTGACTGTGTTGTGCAGGTTCCACGTTGGGGCCGGAATCCCTGGTGTTGCACCGCACTACACTCCGCCACCATCAACCTTCACGTGCTTCTTGACTCCTACTGGTTTGATAACCTTGGTTTCTTACTAAGGGAAAACTTGCTGTTGTACGCATCACACCTTCCTCTTGGGGTTCCCAACGGACGCGTGCTGTACGCGTATCAAGCAAAGTTTTTCTGGCGCCGTTTCCGGGGAGATCAAGACATGCTGCAACGGGAGTCTCTCACTTCCAATCTCTTTACTTTGTTGTTGTCTTACTTTACTTTACTTTATTTACTGCTTTGTTTGCTCATTATATCAAAATACAAAAAAATTAGTACTCGCTTTACTTTATTTACTATCTTGTTTGCGTTCTCTATAATAAAACACAAAAAAAATTAGTTACTTGATTTTATTTTATCTAGTTTGTTTTATTTACTATTGCTAAAATGGGTACTTGTAATATCCCAGGTTTAGAGACGATCGAGGGGTAGATTTTAGAAAGGGATGTGCATTGCATTGTAATTTACGGGAAAATTTCGCGCTTTTAAAACAAAACTGCATCGAAGGGGGACAGGTTTCTCTCTCGACATCCTACAGGGTTAGGGTTTCGAGAGTGCGATGAACTTGTTCCTACTTATCTAAATTAGGGTTTTGAGAAGAGAGAAGTGATAATTGCATTGAAATCTTAACTTGTATGATTGAATTACAAGTTAAGTGGTATGTTTGAATTCAAACCAAATTTGAATTTGAATTTCAAATTCAAACATCAAATAATCATCACATAATTCAAATTTGAGATAATTTCACAAACGATTACCATTAAGCAATAATATAAGTAATACAACTATTACATTAAGCTCAATAAGGAAAACTTGGGCTTTATTGATCATCACACACATAATACATTGTCTTTACAAAATTCAGATTTGAATTATGGAATTACAACAAATTACAAGAATTGAATAAATAGAAAAAGAAAAAGGAAAATTACAAGTTATCTAAATGACCTAAACTACATTGTGAATTTCATGAATTCTTTGATCCTGATGATCTTGAATTCATCCTGATCAGCACTTGATACCTGCACACATACACAAATAATCAAGTATTAAGCCAAGTGGCAAAGCCACTTGGCAGGTTAGCAAATATATGGTGAAGAGTGGATATGAACAAGGTTCTGCCGAGCTGATCCAACCCATCAGCACAAGTCCCAAGCTGGACTTGCACACACACACAACCAGGGCGGCACACAAGGCTGTGTGCATGTGTAACACACACAAGTGAGTCACCATGGAAAGAGGTAGTCTTTGTCGACCCACAAGAGCAAGCCGAGAAGCATATAAAAGCTTTTCACGGCCAAACCCTAGTCATTTGATTCAACCATCGGCAGAACTGAATTGGTAAGTCACCGAAATCACAAGAACAAGAAGAACGAGAAGAACAACCACTGCTGTTCAACCATTCCACAAATACCAGAAACAAATCAGGAATCAAGGTTTGCAAGGAGGAGCAGGGCAAGCACATCAATCCATCCAGAAGCAAACCCTCTACACCAACCCTATTTCTAGGAGCTGGAGTGAGGTATACCACACAAAAGCCTGAGCAAGAACATACCTTGCTCATACATAAGCATGCTTTGCATCACAGGAGCACAGAAGGGTAGGAAAACTTGGATGTATCATCATTTGGTTACTAAACCAATTGGTGCCAGCAAGTACAACCAAGGCTAGAAGGAAATCAAACCAGGGAACACTGGTTGTGACAACACAGTGTCAAAACCAGAGAAATCCAGCATGGATTTACTCCTATGTAGCCATCCAGATTCACAAAGCACCTTTCAGCCTAGCTAAACCATCAGATTGATAGGCAACATGTGCCTATCTTGTTTATCAACATCTAAGCTACTAGAAATTCACCAAGTGACTAGCCAGTGAGCATCTATCCATCACAGAAAGCCAACAAATAGGGGAGCTACCCTAGGGCAGCATATGACTACTGCCAGGGTCACCTCAAACCCTAGAACAGCTAAACCACCAAGCCAAATACAAATATCATCACCCTGATTGGGTTCAAAGAATTGCTAGGGTTCCCAACCACTGTTGGCATCCATCTAGCCCAAGCCAATCAATTGTGATGATCATCACTGTATCACAGTTCACATCAATTATCCACTCCATCAATAAAGGCAACACAGATAATTGATATTAACAAGCAAATCTTGAAACAAACATTTGCTAATGATCCAGAGGATCACTGCAAGTATCAGCTGATGCTTGAGCAAGCACCAGCACTGATCTGTGCCACACATATACACATAGATAGGTAACAGCAATGCACAGGCAACAGGTAAACAAACCAATTACCAGCTGTTGATGATCACATGATCATCAGAGCTTGCTATAGCATGCTAGAGCATGCTAGAGCATCACTAAGCAATAGAGCATGGAACAGATAATTAATTGGCCACAGATAATCAACAATTGTTTCACAGATAACCAAATGGATAATCAAATGATTGTATCCATAAGCACATCCAAGGCAGGATGAACCACTGGATCAAGATACATAAGTAAAGCACTTAGTGCTCATCACTGAATCATGCAGTTAAACCAAAAGTAATGCTCAATTGAGCATACACATGAAATTGAGCACAAGGGACAGCATACCATTGCCTGGTACTTGCAAATAGCAAGGAATACACATAGTAATCAAGCCAGGGCAGCCAAATTGAATACACATGAGTGTCTAGCAAGAATAGTAACTAGAACAGAGGCACAGGGAAGGATTCAAGCCAGAAATGCAAGATTAAACAAGCATGTGGCTCTGGAACATGCACAGAAATGTGCACAACCAAGATAGCAAGAATTAAGCATAGCCATTAGGCAGAATAGGGTAGCACCGTAGCTAGGATTCATGGCAGTAGCACAAGCAGCACAGCAATAGCACAAGTAGCACCGCAGCAGCACAAACAGCACAGCAGCAGCACAGCAGCTAGCACGGCCAGCACCTCTACGAGGACAAGCAGGCCAGTGGCCAAGCTAGACGAAGAAGAGGAGGAGAAGAAGAAGTAGAAGGGTAGGAGAAGAACATACCAGGGAGGAGATGGCCGACACGGTCATGGAGGCCATGGCGGCGCGCGCCGGAGCACGGCGGCACCAGGCCTGGCCAAGCCAAGCCCTGGTGACCACCACCGCACCCTAGCGCTGCACCACGCGCAGGGGAAGCGCCTGGAAGAAGGGCCACGGCATCTCCAACGCATGGCGGCGGCGGACGCCGAAGGCCTGGCGCACTGGAGGAACGATGGCGAGCGAACAGCGACGCCAGCGACAGATCGACGCGGACCATCTGGTTCGTCGTCGAAAGGCGGTCCAAATCCGCATCACCTCGTCGCCGGCGACGGCCTGAGGCGGCGGAGATAAAGCGGCGACGGCGGAGGCGATTTGGGTCGCGGGAGCCGAAGGGGATTAGGGTTAGAGAGCGAGGGAGGAAGACGACGCGACTGGGTCGGTTGGACCGAGCCCACTGGGCTGGTCCAACCTAACCAGCTCGGCCGCCTGACAGGTGGGCCCGAGGGGTATTTTGGACATTTCCAAAATACCCATTTAAGTGAGTATTTCTAAGAATTTTATAAAATAAAATATAGCTCTAAAAAATAATTAAAAATATGAAAATTGATCAGCATAAAATTCTCTATCTAAATAAAATATCAAAGAGAATTTTTGAAGACAATTAAGAATAAGCCTTAATTTGATGATTTAAAATAATGATTTAAATCACACATAATATTTTCAATAATGAAAATAAGTCCATAAATTCAATTAGAGTTTAAAAACACCTTGACAACATTTCATGGTTGTATTTTACCCTAAACAGAGTATCCCTAAATTATTCTTAGTATTAACCTCTCACATGAAATAGTAACGACATCGGAAGGGGGGAATCAAACCCTAAAACTGGAATCATGCATAATTGCTTCTTTAACCATTGCCCTTATCGGACAATGATGCTATTTTTCAGAGACAGAGGACAAGGGTCAGTCCACACCTTCCAACTGCAAAACTTTGCAGTGTTCAGGCAAGTTCATCACTTGCTCATGTCATTTGAGTATTTCTATCAAATTACTTACAAAGTATTATGGTTATCACTATTGCATAAAAATCAAAACCACTACTTTCATAACTATGAATATGACTATGTGGTGGGCAATGGAACCATGGATTGTGTTGATATGGTGGAGGTTCCATTGCACGGGTTTATATCCATCTAGGATTAAACAACAAATGTCGCCAGTGATTCTTGTGTCGTAATACCCGTGTTAACCATAAGATCCGGAGTGGGACGGAGTAGTCAAAAGTGTTTCCACCTCTCGTTCATCAACGGATGCGCTTACCATAGCAGTTGTATCTGGCGGAACAACCGGAGGGTGGGGATCCCATTCTAATTCCCCACGGTAATGCTTTGCATACCGTAGCAGTTGTGTCTTGCGGAACAACCGGAGGGTGGGGATCCCATTCTAATTCCCCACGGTAATGAGGTCTATGATGGGTTGCAGCTACCGGCGTAGGAGTGTATGGTAGAGCCCAGCACTGACGTCGTGGTCGGGGTCCACCTTGAAATCTACAGGAATAATGGGACCGACGTGGACCCAGGGTTGGGGCATGCAACAAAGGGTGGGTGTTCGAGGTAGCGGAGGAACATGATTGACTAGACCTTATACCGGGCCTCACACCGAAGGAAGTGTGGACGGGAAAGCTGCCCGGTTGGCACCAAGGTTAAGATCTCTTATGGGTAAAGCAACACACCTCTGCAGAGTGTAAAGAACTGTGACCTGTCACTCCCTGTTCCGGGATGAGGAACTACGAACGCGGCCGGAAAGGAGCTCCATGAAGTTCTAGTAAACCGGTGAAGGCTGACGGACATAGCTCTTTGGAATAAAAGCAATCTCTTGAAGAAATGTTTATCAAAACCTGCATTGGTATTAGACTTTCTGGTCTAATATCGTAGCTAGAGCATTAAACACCTCTTATCTATAATGAACTTGTTGAGTACGCTCGTACTCATACCACTCTTAAATCCAATGCTTAGATTGTCTGAATCGTCTGGAGGAGGACTACGACAACAATGAACGAGCCGAGATCATCGGCTATGAAGAACCAGACCTCTCTGGAGGTATCGAGGGCGTAGACTACCTCATCGTCTACGGATCCGGGGAGGCTTCCGGAGGAGATCAAGCCTAGAGACATTCAGTAGTAGTAGTAACCGAGCAGCCCGAACTCTTAGTATTTAGCTGCTCGAGAAAATAAATGTATAACTTAATGAGATTCTTAAATTGTAAGCTAAGTTGGGTTCGCCTCGAACCCAGGAGTATTCCTCTTAGGACCCAAGAGGAGCTCCGGGACGACATGTGTATGATATTTGTAATAATAAATGAATGAGTTATGGACCTGCTATGTTCTGTTGTACTACTCTGAGGGATGTAATATTTGCGGAATGGTACTTCGTGAATGTTATATCAATGACTGGCATACTACAACATGCAGTGGTATGCAGGGTCACCACAGTTGGTATCAGAGCAAAAGCTTTGACCTTAGGTTGGAACCTAGTAAATGGGACCAAACGTTAGGAGTCAAATAGGATTAGTAAAGAATTCTCTAAAAATATGGTGTATATTCAATTGAGAATACAACAATCATATCTTTTAGTGCGATAATTCTTTATTATCTCTATTATGATGCATTATTACTAATCTTATAATCTTTCTATTTCTACAGCCAACATGGCAAGTTCACGTCCAGGACGAAACGTGAAAGTGATGGATTCCACACTGAGTGAATACGAAGGAGGACTTGCAGATATTCTACGAGCCATGTTACTTGAATTTGGGTGTGATCCCCAGATCCAAGTAAAGAAATACATGTACTATGATGGTACTGTATTGGCCAAGTGCAGGGTAGGACTGCGACTTCCCGAATCTTTGGGAATGAGCGTAGTAATGCCAGTAGGTGAAGCCAGAACTATCAACACAGCCTACCACATAGCTGTTATGAGAGCCATCACAGATATTCGGGAGCATAAGACGAAAGAGCTTATGGGTTCCGAATTCACCCACATTCCTCATAATCAGGAGGAAGAGGATCCCATGCTTAACCACTACAAATATGCAAAACGCAAACCGATAGCAGCTGCAAAATACATGGATAATAGCTGCAACTTTATATCATTGCTCTTTCAGTTGAACCATCATCTGACGGGAGCAATTGATACGATGCAAGAGGAGTTTACTGAACCCAAGGAGGAGATTAGGGGGAAAGAACCTATGGAGAATGTGGTGCACACACCAGTTTACTCAGCTGGTGACTACATTAGTATTGATCCTCTTGAGCGTGAACCTACACCTGTTACACCTGGGAACTACTTGGGTAGTTCCTATGGGGATATGAGGGCGGAGAGGAATCCGGAAACAATCAACGTTCCGAAACTCCTATAGAAAATTCCACGGGTTGGCGTTGGGGATCTGATACGGGAACCCATAGTACTTCAGTATATTATGACGGAGAGATGAATGATGACGCCACAACCCAGAACCAGAGTTATCCTAGTAATGAAGGAGTTGATGGAGGGTATCCGACACAGGTTGAGTCGGGTACGAGTGTGGGAAACACCTATGGTGGAGCTACAGGGGAGTACACCCGATGGGTGGACTATGATGCACTTAACGATCAGTTTGTGAACACTGACTTCTCCCTAGGATCATCATCGGATTCCGATTACCAGCCAACGGGGAGACCTTATGTTCCAGGGTCTATCAGGAGGACGACACGTTCGACCGGATGGAAGCCTGGGATGTACCGGGAGTGAAGATCGACTAGAGTCCACCAAGGAAGGCGGGACTACAATACACAAGTACCACGTGTATTGTAGTGTGTAATATTTGTAGAAATTTGTACATATACTTTAATAAGTGAGTTTGCATACTCACATCGACTGGAGTATTGTAATAAGACCACTTAAGTATGTATATACATGGTATATGTTTTGTATGATTTGGATTTGCTTCTTGATTTCCATTGCGTGACTAGTTCTGTGCACAAAGTTGAGCTCAGAAAACTTGCGCATGGAGTAATTATGAGTATCATCTTGTGTTGCAGAACTAGGGGGTTATGTTGGGAGCGTTAGGAGAGGAGACCGAAGCACATCGCATGGAGCGCGAAGCAAAACAAAAGGAAGAGGCTGATGAAGCAGCCAGGAATCAGTTTCCACCACAACCACCCATGACGCAACAGAATTTTGTCCAGTACATGCAGCTGGTGGAGGAAAGACAACGTGTAACGTTGGAGCAGCAGAACAAATTCTTCCAAGAATTACTGCAACAGAACCGGGTAGAGAGACCCGAGAATCCGGGAGTCACCCTAGCAGACTTCCAGAACACCAAGCCTATATCTTTCGCATACGCGCCCGAGCCAATGGACGCGGAAGATTGGCTTATGGATACTGAGCGAAAGCTCAATACCGTTGGATGTAACGACCAAGAGAAGGTCCGTTATGCTACCCACCTGCTGTGTGGATCTGCCGCATCATGGTGGGACAATATAGTAGCCGTTTATCCGGCTGGAAAGGTATTCACCTGGGAGGAGTTCGCGAGGAAGTTCAGGGAATCCAATGTCCCTGAAAGTATTTTAGAACTGAAGCGGCGAGAATTCGAAAGTCTCGAGCAGAAGGACAAGGCCATCCTGACCTATGTCAGGGAATTCTCAAAGCTGTCCCGGTATGCGGTTGAAGAAGTCAACACCGAGGACAAGAAAAAGAAGAGGTTTCTGAGGGGGTTAAGTCCCCAGTTCAAAGTACAGCTCCGTATGATGAGAGCAACAGAGTTCCAAGAGTTGGTGGATGCAGCCATCACTCTGGAAGATGATTTTAAGCAACTGCAAGAGGAAAAGAGGAAAAAGGCCAAGTTTGAGCCTAAGAGGTTTGTTAGTAACAAGCCTAATACCAGCTTGAGTTTCAAGCCCAGATACAACAACAACAACAACAACAACAACAACAACAACAACAACAACAACAACAACAACAACAGCAACTACTACGGTAGTAGGAAGAACCAAGCATTCCAGTCTGCAAATCAAATAGTTTGCAGAAGCTGTGGATTCACAGGGCATTTTGCCAAGGATTGCAAGAAGCCAAAGATCATATGCTTTGGTTGTCGCCAGGAGGGGCACATGCTGAAGGACTGCCCCAAGAGAAACATCGGAGGAGGTCAGTCTGGAGGAGGTGGAAGCCGAGGAGGAAACACCGGAGGGAACTGGAAGAATAAGAAGCCCTTCGGCAAGCTGAACTGCACCAGTCTGGAGGAGGTGGTCAACTCTGATCAGGCGGTGATAGGTACGCTCCAGATACTCACTCACCCTGGCAAAGTACTTTTTGATACTAGTGCAACCACATCATTCATTTCCCAGCAATTCATCATCAAACATGGGATTAGTTGCACTAAGTTAGATACACCCATAACCATACTTTCTGCGGGGGGGACGATAGTAGTAACCCACACCAAACAAAAACAAGTCATCATGATCAATAAGTGCGCGTTTGACGCGGACCTGTTCATTTTACCGATGAAGGACATTGATGTCTTTCTTGGTATGAACTGGTTAGAAGCTAATGGAGCACTGATCGACTGTGTGAATAAGACGGTATCTTTGAAAAGCCCCGATGGAAGTAGAATGATATACCAAGGCGATAAACATACACAGATCGAAGTTGAGCTACAGCTAAACAGCATGAAGGAAGTGAAATTAGAGGACATACCTGTAGTGAATGAATTCCAGGATGTATTTCCCGCGGAATTACCTGGTATGCCACCAGATAGGGAGATAGAATTCACTATCGACCTAATTCCAGGAACAGCTCCGATTGCTAAAGCACCATATAAGATGGGGCCTAAGGAATTGAAAGAACTTAAGGAGCAACTGGATGACTTGGAACAGAAAGGATTCATACAAGAGAGTGTTTCACCATGGGGATCACCTGTAATCTTCGTGGATAAAAGAGATGGAGGAAGAAGGATGTGCGGAGACTACAGGAATCTGAACAACGTCACAATCAAGAACAAGTATCCACTTCCAAGAATACAAGATCTATTCGATCAAGTTAGAGGCGCGGGAGTCTTTTCCAAAATTGATCTAAGATCCAGTTATCATCAGATAAAGATCAAGAAGGAAGACGTTCCGAAAACTGCCTTTGTTTCAAGGTATGGACATCATGAATACCTTGTAGTGCCTTTTGGATTAACCAATGCCCCAGCAATATTCATGAATCTCATGAATAAGATTTTCATGCCATATCTAGACAAGTTTGTCATCGTATTCATCGATGATATCTTGATCTATTCCAAGAACAAGGCCGAACATGCTGAACATTTAAGGTTAGTGTTGCAAACACTAAGAGAACATCAACTCTATGCCAAATTCAGCAAGTGTGAATTTTGGCTAGATCAAGTAGAATTTCTTGGTCATGTTATTAGTAAAGATGGAATAGCTGTGAATCCGAGCAAAGTAGCAGCAGTTCTAGAATGGGAAGCACCCAAGACTGTCAAGGAAATCCGAGGATTCCTAGGAATGGCAGGATATTATCGGAGATTCATTGAAGGATTCTCCAAGATAGCAGGACCAATGACGAAGCTGTTAAGAAAGAACACACCATTTGTGTGGTCAGAGGAGTGTGAGAAGAGTTTTCAAACTCTGAAAGAGAAACTCACCACAGCACCGGTGTTAGCAGTTCCTGAAGTTGGCAAGGATTACACCGTGTACTGTGACGCATCCAAGCATGGATTGGGTTGTGTACTAATGCAAGATCGGAAAGTGATATCTTATGGATCGAGGCAACTCATACCTCATGAAGTGAATTATCCAACACATGATTTAGAGTTAGCAGCAGTTGTATTTGCACTCAAAACATGGAGACATTTTCTCTATGGAGCTAAGTGTGAGCTTTATACAGATCATAAGAGCCTCAAATATTTCTTCACTCAGAAAGAACTCAACATGAGGCAGAAAAGATGGCTTGAACTGATCAAGGATTATGATTTGACAATCAATTATACTCCAGGAAAGGCCAATGTTGTTGCAGACGCCTTGAGTAGGAAGAGCACCGGAGGAGTGGAACAAGAAATATCACCGGAGTTGAGGAAGGAAATAAGTCAAGCCCAAATACAACTTTGGGAGAAGGAAGCTCATGAAGGACTATCGGCTTTGCAAGTAGCCGATGAGCTAAATGTCAACCTAAAGAATGAAATAATGATGGGTCAGCTGGACGATCCATTCATCATGGAGGAGATGAGAAGAATAGATGAAGGAAGACCATCAGAATTTCACCGCGGAGAATCCGGATCATTATGGTTCCAGAAGAGAATTTGTGTTCCGGATGTTGCTGAAATCAAGGAAGTAATACTCCGGGAAGCCCATCAAACACCATACTCCATTCATCAGGGTAGTACAAAGATGTACATGGATCTAAAGGAGTTATTCTGGTGGAATAATATGAAGAGAGAGATAGCACAATATGTGGCGGAATGCCATACCTGCCAGAGAGTGAAGGCTGAACACCAAAGTCCGGCAGGAAAGTTACAACCTTTACCTATTCCAGAGTGAAAATGGGAGGAAATAGGGATGGATTTCATCACCGGACTACCCATGACTAATAAAAAGAAGGACATGATATGGGTAATCGTGGACCGGTTGACGAAGAGTGCACACTTCTTAGCGGTAAATCAGCAGGATAAAGGAGAGAAACTCATCGATCTTTACATCAAAGAGATCGTGAGTAAGCATGGAGTGCCCAAGAAGATCGTGTCGGATCGAGGATCCGTGTTCACGTCAGCATTCTGGAAGCAACTACACGAAGCTTTAGGATCCAAGTTGGACTATAGTACCGCTTATCATCCTCAGACAGGTGGACAAACCGAGAGAACCAACCAGATCTTAGAGGATATGCTTAGGGCTTGTGCCCTAGACTTCGGAGGATCATGGGAAGAGCACTTACCACTAGCAGAGTTTTCATACAATAATAGCTATCAAAGCAGCATCAAGATGGCACCGTTCGAAGCTTTGTATGGAAGAAAGTGTAGATCACCGATATGTTGGTATGAAGCTGGAGCAAGCAAAGAGTTCAACCCTGATTATGTCAAGGAAAAGCAACAAATCATTGACATCATCAGAGATAGGCTCAAAATAGCCCAGAGCCGACAGAAGAGTTATGCCGATCAAAAGAGGAGAACATGGGAGCCACGAGTTGGAGACATGGTATATCTTAAGGTGAGCCCGATGAAAGGACTTCAGAGGTTTGGAGTGAAAGGAAAGCTAAGCCCTAGGTACATCGGACCTTTCAAGATTTTGAGTCAAAACCGAGGGTTAGCCTTCGAATTGGAACTACCGGGAAGGTTATCTCAGGTTCACAACGTATTTCATGTGTCGCAACTCAGAAAATGCTTGAAGACCCCAGATGAACCAGTATCACATGAAGAGCTCGAGTTACAACCAGATTTGACATACATCGAGAAACCAACAAAGATTCTCGAGGAGAACTGGAAACAACTCAGGAATCGAGCGATAAAGTATTGCAAGATACAATGGAAGCATCATCCTGAGAGGGAAGCCACCTGGGAAAAGGAGGAAGACCTGAGGAAAACATACCCGAGCTTTTCAGGTATTACAACCACAACTTCGGGGCGAAGTTTTCTTTAAGGAGGAAAGGCTGTAATATCCCAGGTTTAGAGACGATCGAGGGGTAGATTTTAGAAAGGGATGTGCATTGCATTGTAATTTACGGGGAAATTTCGCGCTTTTAAAACAAAACTGCATCGAAGGGGGACAGGTTTCTCTCTCGACATCCTATAGGGTTAGGGTTTCGAGAGTGCGATGAACTTGTTCCTACTTATCTAAATTAGGGTTTTGAGAAGAGAGAAGTGATAATTGCATTGAAATCTTAACTTGTATGATTGAATTACAAGTTAAGTGGTATGTTTGAATTCAAACCAAATTTGAATTTGAATTTCAAATTCAAACATCAAATAATCATCACATAATTCAAATTTGAGATAATTTCACAAACAATTACCATTAAGCAATAATATAAGTAATACAACTATTACATTAAGCTCAATAAGGAAAACTTGGGCTTTATTGATCATCACACACATAATACATTGTCTTTACAAAATTCAGATTTGAATTATGGAATTACAACAAATTACAAGAATTGAATAAATAGAAAAAGAAAAAGGAAAATTACAAGTTATCTAAATGACCTAAACTACATTGTGAATTTCATGAATTCTTTGATCCTGATGATCTTGAATTCATCCTGATCAGCACTTGATACCTGCACACATACACAAATAATCAAGTATTAAGCCAAGTGGCAAAGCCACTTGGCAGGTTAGCAAATATATGGTGAAGAGTGGATATGAACAAGGTTCTGCCGAGCTGATCCAACCCATCAGCACAAGTCCCAAGCTGGACTTGCACACACACACAACCAGGCAGCACACAAGGCTGTGTGCATGTGTAACACACACACAGTGAGTCACCATGGAAAGAGGTAGTGCTGTCGACCCACAAGAGCAAGCCAGAAGCATATAAAAGCTTTTCACAGCCAAACCCTAGTCATTTGATTCAACCATCGGCAGAACTGAATTGGTAAGTCACCAGAAATCACAAGAACAGCAAGAACAGAAGAACAACCACTGCTGTTCAACCATTCCACAAATACCAGAAACAAATCAGGAATCAAGGTTTGCAAGGAGGAGCAGGGCAAGCACATCAATCCATCCAGAAGCAAACCCTCTACACCAACCCTATTTCTAGGAGCTGGAGTGAGGTATACCACACAAAAGCCTGAGCAAGAACATACCTTGCTCATACATAAGCATGCTTTGCATCACAGGAGCACAGAAGGGTAGGAAAACTTGGATGTATCATCATTTGGTTACTAAACCAATTGGTGCCAGCAAGTACAACCAAGGCTAGAAGGAAATCAAACCAGGGAACACTGGTTGTGACAACACAGTGTCAAAACCAGAGAAATCCAGCATGGATTTACTCCTATGTAGCCATCCAGATTCACAAAGCACCTATCAGCCTAGCTAAACCATCAGATTGATAGGCAACATGTGCCTATCTTGTTTATCAACATCTAAGCTACTGGAAATTCACCAAGTGACTAGCCAGTGAGCATCTATCCATCACAGAAAGCCAACAAATAGGGGAGCTACCCTAGGGCAGCATATGACTACTGCCAGGGTCACCTCAAACCCTAGAACAGCTAAACCACCAAGCCAAATACAAATATCATCACCCTGATTGGGTTCAAAGAATTGCTAGGGTTCCCAACCACTGTTGGCATCCATCTAGCCCAAGCCAATCAATTGTGATGATCATCACTGTATCACAGTTCACATCAATTATCCACTCCATCAATAAAGGCAACACAGATAATTGATATTAACAAGCAAATCTTGAAACAAACATTTGCTAATGATCCAGAGGATCACTGCAAGTATCAGCTGATGCTTGAGCAAGCACCAGCACTGATCTGTGCCACACATATACACATAGATAGGTAACAGCAATGCACAGGCAACAGGTAAGCAAACCAATTATCAGCTGTTGATGATCACATGATCATCAGAGCTTGCTATAGCATGCTAGAGCATGCTAGAGCATCACTAAGCAACAGAGCATGGAACAGATAATTAATTGGCCACAGATAATCAACAATTGTTTCACAGATAACCAAATGGATAATCAAATGATTGTATCCATAAGCACATCCAAGGCAGGATGAACCACTGGATCAAGATACATAAGTAAAGCACTTAGTGCTCATCACTGAATCATGCAGTTAAACCAAAAGTAATGCTCAATTGAGCATACACATGAAATTGAGCACAAGGGACAGCATACCATTGCCTGGTACTTGCAAATAGCAAGGAATACACATAGTAATCAAGCCAGGGCAGCCAAATTGAATACACATGAGTGTCTAGCAAGAATAGTAACTAGAACAGAGGCACATGGAAGGATTCAAGCCAGAAATGCAAGATTAAACAAGCATGTGGCTCTGGAACATGCACAGAAATGTGCACAACCAAGATAGCAAGAATTAAGCATAGCCATTAGGCAGAATAGGGCAGCACCGTAGGTAGGATTCATGGCAGTAGCACAAGCAGCACAGCAATAGCACAAGTAGCACCGCGAAAGACAAACAAAGACAAAGAAGAAGACATCAGCTAGCACGGCCAGCACCTCTACGAGGACAAGCAGGCCAGTGGCCAAGCTAGACGAAGAAGAGGAGGAGAAGAAGAAGTAGAAGGGTAGGAGAAGAACATACCAGGGAGGAGATGGCCGACACGGTCATGGAGGCCATGGCGGCGCGCGCCGGAGCACGGTGGCACCAGGCCTGGCCAAGCCAAGCCCTGGCGACCACCACCGCACCCTAGCGCTGCACCATGCGCAGGGGAAGCGCCTGGAAGAAGGGCCACGGCATCTCCAACGCACGGCGGCGGACGCCGAAGGCCTGGCGCACTGGAGGAACGATGGCGAGCGAACAGCGACGCCAGCGACAGATCGACGCGGACCATCTGGTTCGTCATCGAAAGGCGGTCCAGATCCGCATCACCTCGTCGCCGGCGACGGCCTGAGGCGGCGGAGATAAAGCGGCGACGGCGGAGGCGATTTGGGTCGCGGGAGCCGAAGGGGATTAGGGTTAGAGAGCGAGGGAGGAAGACGACGCGACTGGGTCGGTTGGACCGAGCCCACTGGGCTGGTCCAACCTAACCAGCTCGGCCGCCTGACAGGTGGGCCCGAGGGGTATTTTGGACATTTCCAAAATACCCATTTAAGTGAGTATTTCTAAGAATTTTATAAAATAAAATATAGCTCTAAAAAAATAATTAAAATATGAAAATTGATCAGCATAAAATTCTCTATCTAAATAAAATATCAAAGAGAATTTTTGAAGACAATTAAGAATAAGCCTTAATTTGATGATTTAAAATAATGATTTAAATCACACATAATATTTTCAATAATGAAAATAAGTCCATAAATTCAATTAGAGTTTAAAAACACCTTGACAACATTTCATGGTTGTATTTTACCCTAAACAGAGTATCCCTAAATTATTCTTAGTATTAACCTCTCACATGAAATAGTAACGACATCGGAAGGGGGGAATCAAACCCTAAAACTGGAATCATGCATAATTGCTTCTTTAACCATTGCCCTTATCGGACAATGATGCTATTTTTCAGAGACAGAGGACAAGGGTCAGTCCACACCTTCCAACTGCAAAACTTTGCAGTGTTCAGGCAAGTTCATCACTTGCTCATGTCATTTGAGTATTTCTATCAAATTACTTACAAAGTATTATGGTTATCACTATTGCATAAAAATCAAAACCACTACTTTCATAACTATGAATATGACTATGTGGTGGGCAATGGAACCATGGATTGTGTTGATATGGTGGAGGTTCCATTGCACGGGTTTATATCCATCTAGGATTAAACAACAAATGTCGCCAGTGATTCTTGTGCCGTAATACCCGTGTTAACCATAAGATCCGGAGTGGGACGAAGTAGTCAAAAGTGTTTCCACCTCTCGTTCATCAACGGATGTGCTTACCGTAGCAGTTGTATCTGGCGGAACAACCGGAGGGTGGGGATCCCATTCTAATTCCCCACGGTAATGCTTTGCATACCGTAGCAGTTGTGTCTTGCGGAACAACCGGAGGGTGGGGATCCCATTCTAATTCCCCACGGTAATGCGGTCTATGATGGGTTGCAGCTACCGGCGTAGGAGTGTATGGTAGAGCCCAGCACTGTCGTCGTGGTCGGGGTCCACCTTGAAATCTACAGGAATAATGGGACCGACGTGGACCCAGGGTCGGGGCATGCAACAAAGGGTGGGTGTTCGAGGTAGCGGAGGAACATGATTGACTAGACCTTATACCGGGCCTCACACCGAAGGAAGTGTGGACGGGAAAGCAACACACCTCTGCAGAGTGTAAAGAACTGTGACCTGTCACTCCCTGTTCCGGGATGAGGAACTGCGAACGCGGCCGGAAAGGAGCTCCATGAAGTTCTAGTAAACCGGTGAAGGCTGACGGACATAGCTCTTTGGAATAAAAGCAATCTCTTGAAGAAATGTTTATCAAAACCTGCATTGGTATTAGACTTTCTGGTCTAATATCGTAGCTAGAGCATTAAACACCTCTTATCTATAATGAACTTGTTGAGTACGCTCGTACTCATACCACTCTTAAATCCCATGCTTAGATTGTCTGAATCGTCTGGAGGAGGACTACGACAACAATGAAGGAGCCGAGATCATCGGCTATGAAGAACTAGACCTCTCTGGAGGTATCGAGGGCGTAGACTACCTCATCGTCTACGGATCCGGGGAGGCTTCCGGAGGAGATCAAGCCTAGAGACATTCAGTAGTAGTAGTAACTGAGCAGCCCGAACTCTTAGTATTTAGCTGCTCGAGAAAATAAATGTATAACTTAATGAGACTCTTAAATTGTAAGCTAAGTTGGGTTCGCCTCGAACCCAGGAGTATTGCTCTTAGGACCCAAGAGGAGCTCCGAGACGACATGTGTATGATATTTGTAATAATAAATGAATGAGTTATGGACCTGCTATGTTCTGTTGTACTACTCTGAGGGATGTAATATTTTCGGAATGGTACTTCGTGAATGTTATATCAACGACTGGCATACTACAACATGCAGTGGTATGCAGGGTCACCACAGTACTCCTAAAAATACTAAGTTGTGTGACTTCACTAGCACAACTAATAATGATTTCTTATGCACACCTATTGCTCCACCTGCTACTATAGCAGAATTCTTTGAAATTAAACCTGCTTTACTGAATCTTGTCATGAGAGAGCAATTTTCTGGTGTTAGTTCTGATGATGCTGCTGTCCATCTTAATAATTTTGTTGAACTATGTGAAATGCAAAAGTATAAGGATGTAGATGGTGACTTTGTAAAATTAAAATTGTTCCCTTTCTCCTTAAGAGGAAGAGCTAAAAATTGGTTGCTATCTTTGCCAAAGAATAGTATTGATTCATGGACTAAATGTAAGGATGCTTTCATTGGTAGATATTATCCTCCTGCTAAAATTATATCTTTGAGAAGTAGCATAATGAATTTTAAGCAATTGGATAATTAGCATGTTGCTCAAGCATGGGAAAGAATGAAACCTTTGGTTAAAAATTGCCCTACCCATGGACTGACTACTTGGATGATCATCCAAACCTTTTATGCAGGATTGAATTTTTCTTCGCGGAACATATTGGATTCAGCTGCTGGAGGTACTTTTATGTCCATCACTCTAGGCACCGCAACAAAGGTTCTTGATAATATGATGATTAATTACTCTGAATGGCACACGGAAAGAGCTCCACAAGGTAAGAAGGTAAATTATGTTGAAGAAACCTCCTCCTTGAGTGATAAGATTGATGCCATTATGTCCATGCTTGTGAATGGTAGATCAAATGTTGATCCTAATAATGTTCCGTTAGCTTCATTGGTTGCTCAAGAAGAACATGTTGATGTGAACTTCATTAAAAATAATAATTTCAACAACAATGCTTATAGGAATAATTCTGGTACCAACTATAGGCCATATCCTTCTAATAATGGTAATGGTTATGGTAATTCTTATGGTAATTCTTACAACAATAATAGGAATGCACCCTCTGGTCTTGAAGCCATGCTTAAAGAATTTATTAGTACACAAACTGCTTTTAGCAAATCTGTTGAAGAAAATCTTGGTAAAATTGATATTCTTGCTTCTAAAGTTGATAGTCTTGCTACTGATTTTGATATTTTAAAATTGAAAGTTATGCCTAATGAAACTAAAGATATTAAGTCATTTGCTACAGCAAACGCCATCCAAGTTCGAATTAATGAGAATACTAGATTGATGGCTGAATTGCGTGCTAGGTGGGAAAAAGAAGAAAATGCTAAAGAGAATAATGTAGCTAAAGTTTGGACTATTACCACCACTAGTAATTCTAATGCTTCACATGTTGCTACACCTCCTACTATCAATGGTAAAATAATTGGTGTTGGCAATATTTCTACTCCTAATGCAAAGCATGAAAAACTGCCTGAAACTGCTAAAACTGCTGAAACTGCTTGTGATAAAACTGCTGAAATTTTTCAAAATATTGGGGACAATGATCCCATTACTTTAGATCATAATGGGTTAGATTTTGATGATTGTCACATCTCTGAATTTATAAAGTTCTTACAAAAACTTGCTAGAAGTCCTAATGCTAGTGCTATAAATTTGGTCTTTACAAAACATATTACAAATGCTCTCATTAAAGCTAGAGAAGATAAATTAAAACTTGAAACTTCTATTCCTAGGAAGTTAGAAGATGGTTGGGAGCCCATTATTAATATGAAGGTCAATGTTTTTGATTGTAATGCTTTATGTGATCTTGGTGCAAGTATTTCCGTTATGCCTAAGAAAATCTATAATATGCTTGACTTGCCACCATTGAAAAATTGTTATTTGGATGTTAATCTTGCTGATAATTCTACAAAGAAACCTTTGGGGAGGATTGATAATGTTCGCATTACGGTTAACAATAACCTTGTCCCCGTTGATTTTGTTGTCTTGGATATTGAATGCAATGCATCTTGTCCCATTATTTTGGGAAGACCTTTTCTTCGAACTGTTGGTGCTATTATTGATATGAAGGAAGGTAATATTAAATATCAATTTCCTCTCAAGAAAGGTATGGAACACTTCCCTAGAAACAGAATGAAGTTACCTTTTGATTCTATCATTAGAACGAATTATGATGTTGATGCTTCGTCTCTTGATAATACTTGATTCACACTTTCTGCGCCTAGCTGAAAGGCGTTAAAGAAAAGCGCTTATGGGAGACAACCCATGATTTTACTTCTGCACTTTTGTTCTATATTTGAGTCTTGGAAGTTGTTACTACTGTAGCAACCTCTACTTATCTTTATTTTATTCCATTGTTGTGCCAAGTAAAGTCTTTGATAGTAAGGTTCATACTAGATTTGGATTACTGCGCAGAAACAGATTTCTTGCTATCACGAATTTGAGTAGTATTGTCTGTAGGTAACTCAGAAAAATCTTCCAATTTACGTGCGTGATCCTCAGATATGTACGCAACTTTCATTCAATTTGAGCATTTTCATCTGAGCAAGTTAAGTGCCCCAGAAAAATTCGTCTTTACGGACTGTTCTGTTTTGACAGATTCTGCCTTTTATTTCGCATTGCTTGTTTTGCTATGTTTGATGGATTTCTTTGTTCCATTAACTTTCAGTAGCTTTGTGCAATGTCCAGAAGTGTTAAGAATGATTATGTCACCTCTGAATATGTGAATTTTTGATTATGCACTAACCCTCTAATGAGTTTGTTTTGAGTTTGGTGTGGAGGAAGTTTTCAAGGATCAAGAGAGGAGGATGATACAATATGATCAAGGAGAGTGAAAGATCTAAGCTTGGGGATGCCCCCGTGGTTCATCCCTGCATATTTCAAGAAGACTCAAGCATCTAAGCTTGGGGATGCAAAAGGCATCCCCTTCTTCATCGACAACTTTACAGGTCACCTCTAGTGAAACTATATTTTTATTCCATCAGATCTTATGTGCTTTACTTGGAGCGTCTTTATGTTCTTGTTTTTGTTTGTTTGAATAAAATTGGATCCTAGCATTCATTGTGTGGGAGAGAGACACGCTCCGCTGTTGCATATGAACACATATGTTCTTAGCTTTATTCTTAATGTTCATGGCGAAGGTTGAAACTGCTTCGTTAATTGTTATATGCTTGGAAACAGAAAATGCTACATGTTGTAATGGGTATAATGTCTTGAATAAGTTGATACTTGGCAATTGTTGTGCTCATATAGATCATGTTTAAGCTCTTGCATCATGTACTTTGCACCTATTAGTGAAGAAATACCGTAGAGCTTGTTGACATTTGGTTTGCATGATTGATCTCTCTAAAGTCTAGATATTTTCTGGTGAGGGTTTGAATAACAAGGAAGACAGTGTAGAGTCTTATAATGCTTGCAATATGTTCTTATGTAAGTTTTGCTGTACCCCGGTTCATACTTGTGTTTGCTTCAAACAACCTTGCTAGCCTAAGCCTTGTATTGAGAGGGATTACTTCTCGTGCATCCAAAATCCTTGAGCCAAAAACTATGCCATTTGTGTCCACCATACCTACCTACTACATGGTATTTTCTGCTATTCCAAGTAAATTGCTTGAGTGCTACCTATAAAATTCCATTCCTTTGTCTTTGCAATATATAGCTCATGGGAAAAATAGCTTTAAAAACTATTGTGGTATTGAATATGTACTTATGTATCATATTTCTTAATAAGTTGCTTGTTGAGCGGTAACCATGTTCCTGGGGACGCCTGATACGTCTCCGACTTATCGATAATTTCTTGTGTTCCATGCCACATTATTGATAATATCTACATGTTTTATGCACACTTTATGTCATATTCGTGCATTTTCTGGAACTAACCTATTAACAAGATGCCGAAGAGCGATTCTTGTTTCTGCTGTTTTTGGTTTCAGAAATCCTAGTAACGAAATATTCTCGGAATTGGACGAAATCAACGCCCAGGGTCCTATTTTGCCACGAAGCTTCCAGAAGACCGAAGAGGAGACGAAGTGGGGCCACGAGGTGGCCAAACCATAGGGCGGCGCGGCCCAGGCCCTGGCCGCGCCGACCTATGGTGTGGGCCCCTCGTGCCGCCTCTTTATCTGCCCTTCCGCCTACAAATAGCCTCCGTCGCGAAACCCCCAGTACCGAGAGCCACGATACGGAAAACCTTCCAGAGACGCCGCCGCCGCCAATCCCATCTCGGGGGATTCAGGAGATCGCCTCCGGCACCCTGCCGGAGAGGGGAATCATCTCCCGGAGGACTCTACGCCGCCATGGTCGCCTCCGGAGTGATGAGTGAGTAGTTCACCCCTGGACTATGGGTCCATAGCAGTAGCTAGATGGTTGTCTTCTTCCCATTGTGCTTAATTGTCGGGTCTTGTGAGCTGCCTAACATGATCAAGATCATCTATCTGTAATTCCATATGTTGCGTTTGTTGGGATCCGATGAATAGAGAATACTATGTTATGTTGATTATCAATTCATGTCTATGTGTTGTTTATGATCTTGCATGCTCTCCATTACTAGTAGATGCTCTGGCCAAGTAGATGCTTGTAACTCCAAGAGGGAGTATTTATGCTCGATAGTGGGTTCATGTCTCCGTGAATGCGGGGAGTGACAAAACCTCTAAGATTATGGATGTGCTGTTGCCACTAGGGATAAAACATTGGTGCTATGTTCGAGGATGTAGTTACGGATTACATTACGCGCAATAATTAATGCAATTGTCTGTTGTTAGCAACTTAATACTGGAGGGGGTTCGGATGATAACCTGAAGGTGGACTTTTTAGGCATAGATGCATGCTGGATAGCGGTCTATGTACTTTGTCGTAATGCCCAATTAAATCTCACAATACTCATCATAATATGTATGTGCATGGTCATGCCCTCTTTATTTGTCAATTGCCCAACTGTAATTTGTTCACCCAACATGCTGTTTATCTTATGGGAGAGACACCTCTAGTGAACTATGGACCCCGGTCCAATTCTCTATACTGAAATACAATCTACTGCAATACTGTTCTACTGTTTTCTGCAAACAATCATCATCCACACTATACATATAATCCTTTGTTACAGCAAGCCGGTGAGATTGACAACCTCACTGTTTCGTTGGGGCAAAGTATTTTGGTTGTGTTGTGCAGGTTCTACGTTGGCGCCGGAATCTCTGGTGTTGCGCCGCACTACATCCCGCCGCCATCAACCTTCAACGTGCTTCTTGACTCCTACTGGTTCAATTAAACCTTGGTTTCTTACTGAGGGAAACTTGCCGCTGTGCGCATCACACCTTCCTCTTGGGGTTCTCAACGGACGTGTCAACTGCACGCATCAAGCAAATTTCTGGCGCCGTTGCCGGGGAGATCAAGACACGCTGCAAGGGGAGTCTCCACATCCCAATCTCTTTACTTTATTTTTGTCTTGCTTAGTTTTATTTACTACTTTGTTTGCTGCACTAAACCAAAATACAAAAAAATTAGTTGCTAGTTTTACTTTATTTGCTATCTTGTTTGCTATATCAAAAACACAAAAAAATTAGTTACTAGCATTTACTTTATCTAGTTTGCTTTATTTACTACTGCTAAAATGGCCACCCATGAAAATACTAAGTTGTGTGACTTCACAACCACAAATAATAATGATTTCTTATGCACACCTATTGCTCCACCTGCTACTACAGCAGAATTCTTTGAAATTAAACCTGCTTTACTGAATCTTGTTATGCGAGAGCAATTTTCTGGTGTTAGTTCTGATGATGCTGCTGCCCATCTCAATAATTTTGTTAAAATGTGTGAAATGCAAAAATACAAAGATGTAGATGGTGACATTATAAAATTAAAATTGTTCCCTTTCTCATTAAGAGGAAGAGCTAAAGATTGGTTGCTATCTCTGCCTAAGAATAGTATTGATTCATGGACTAAATGCAAGGATGCTTTTATTGGTAGATATTATCCCCCTGCTAAAATTATATCTTTGAGGAGTAGCATAATGAATTTTAAACAATTAGATACTGAGCATGTTGCACAAGCATGGGAAAGAATGAAATCTTTGGTTAAAAATTGCCCAACCCATGGACTGACTACTTGGATGATCATCCAAACCTTTTTTGCAGGACTGAATTTTTCTTCGCGGAACCTATTGGATTCAGCTGCTGGAGGTACCTTTATGTCCATCACTTTGGGGGAAGCAACAAAGCTTCTTGATAATATGATGATCAACTACTCTGAATGGCACACGGAAAGAGCTCCACAAGGTAAGAAGGTAAATTCTGTTGAAGAATCCTCTTCCTTGAGTGATAAGATTGATGCTATTATGTCTATGCTTGTGAATGATAGGACAAATGTTGATCCTAATAATGTTCCGTTAGCTTCATTGGTTGCACAAGAAGAACATGTTGATGTAAACTTCATTAATAATAATAATTTCAACAACAATGCTTACCGGAACAATTCTAGTTATAACTATAGGCCATATCCTTATAATAATGGTAACGGTTATGCTAATTCTTATGGGAATTCTTACAATAATAATAGGAATACACCCCCTGGACTTGAAGCTATGCTTAAAGAATTTATTAGTACACAAACTGCCTTTAACAAATCTGTTGAGGAAAAACTCAATAAAATTGATATTCTCGCTTCTAAGGTTGATAGTCTTGCTGCTGATGTTGATCTCTTGAAATCGAAAGTTATGCCTAATGAAAATCATCATAATAAAATTGTTACTACAGCAAATGCCATCCAAGTTAGAATTAATGAGAATATAAGATTAATGGCTGAATTGCGTGCTAGGTGGGAAAGGGAAGAAAATGAAAAACTAGCTAAAGAGAAAAATGTAGCTAAAGTTTGGACTATTACCACCACTAATAATGCTAATGCTAAACAAGTTGCTGCACCTCCTACTAATAATAATAAAAGAATTGGTGTTAGCAATGTTTCCACTTCTAATGCAAAGCGCGAGAAACCGCCCAAATCTGCTAAATCATTAAACCGCTTCGTGATAGAACTGCTGAAATTTTTTCCAACCTTGGGGATGATGATCCCATTGCTGTAGCTCATAATGATTTAGATTTTGATGATTGCCACATCTCTGAAGTTATAAAGTTCTTACAAAAACTTGCTAAGAATCCCAACGCTAGCGCTGTAAACTTGGCTTTCACAAAACATATTACAAATGCTCTCATAAAAGCTCGAGAAGAGAAACTAAAACTTGAAACTTCTATTCCTCGAAAGCTAGAGGATGGTTGGGAGCCCATCATTAAGATGAGGTTAAAGATTTTGATTGTAATGCTTTATGTGATCTTGGTGCAAGTATTTCTGTTATGCCTAAGAAAATTTATAATATGCTTGACTTGCCACCGCAGAAAAATTGTTATTTGGATGTTAATCTTGCTGATCATTCTACAAAGAAACCTTTGGGGAAAGTTGATAATGTTCGCATTACCATTAACAATAACCTTGTCCCCGTTGATTTTGTTGTCTTGGATATTGAATGCAATGCATCTTGTCCCATCATATTGGGAAGACCTTTTCTTCGAACCGTTGGTGCTATCATTGATATGAAGGAAGGTAATATAAAATATCAATTTCCTCTCAAGAAAGGTATGGAACACTTCCCTAGAAAGAGAATGAAGTTACCTTTTGATTCTATTATTAGAACAAATTATGATGTTGACACTTCGTCTCTTGATAATACTTGATACACACTTTCTGCGCCTAGCTGAAAGGCGTTAAAGAAAAGCGCTTATGGGAGACAACCCATGTTTTTACTACAGTACTTTGTTTTTATTTTGTGTCTTGGAAGTTGTTTACTACTGTAGCAACCTCTCCTTATCTTAGTTTAGTGTTTTATTGTGCCAAGTAAAGTCGTTGATAGTAAAGTTCATACTAGATTTGGATTACTGCGCAGAAACAGATTTCTTTGCTGTCACGAATCTGGGCTGTTTTCTCTGTAGGTAACTCAGAAAATTATGCCAATTTACGTGAGTGATCCTCAGATATGTATGCAACTTTCATTCAATTTGAGTATTTTCATTTGAGCAAGTCTGGTGCCTCGATAAAATTCGTCAATATGAACTGTTCTGTTTTGACAGATTCTGCCTTTTATTTCGCATTGCCTCTTTTGCTATGTTGGATGAATTTCTTTGATCCATTAATGTCCAGTAGCTTTATGCAATGTCCAGAAGTGTTAAGAATGATTGTGTCACCTCTGAACATGTTAATTTTTATTGTCCACTAACCCTCTAATGAGTTGTTTCGAGTTTGGTGTGGAGGAAGTTTTCAAGGATCAAGAGAGGAGTATGATGCAATATGATCAAGGAGAGTGAAAGCTCTAAGCTTGGGGATGCCCCGGTGGTTCACCCCTGCATATTCTAGGAAGACTCAAGCGTCTAAGCTTGGGGATGCCCAAGGCATCCCCTTCTTCATCGACAACATTATCAGGTTCCTCCCCTGAAACTATATTTTTATTCCATCACATCTTATGTGCTTTGCTTGGAGCGTCGATTTGTTTTTGTTTTTGTTTTGTTTGAATAAAATGGATCCTAGCATTCACTGTATGGGAGAGAGACACGCTCCGCTGTTGCATATGGACAAGTATGTCCTTAGGCTTTACTCATAATATTCATGGCGAAGTTTCTTCTTCGTTAAATTGTTATATGGTTGGAATTGGAAAATGCTACATGTAGTAATTCTAAAATGTCTTGAATAATTTGATACTTGGCAATTGTTGTGCTCATGTTTAAGCTCTTGCATCATATACTTTGCACCCATTAATGAAGAAATACATGGAGCATGCTAAAATTTGGTTTGCATATTTGGTCTCTCTAAAGTCTAGATAATTTCTAGTATTGAGTTTGAACAACAAGGAAGACGGTGTAGAGTCTTATAATGTTTACAATATGTCTTTTATGTGAGTTTTGCTGCACCGTTCATCCTTGTGTTTGTTTCAAATAACCTTGCTAGCCTAAACCTTGTATCGAGAGGGAATACTTCTCATGCATCCAAAATCCTTGAGCCAACCACTATGCCATTTGTGTCCTCCATACCTACCTACTACATGGTATTTCTCCGCCATTCCAAAGTAAATTGCTTGAGTGCTACCTTTAAATTCCATCATTCGCCTTTGCAATATATAGCTCATGGGACAAATAGCTTAAAAACTATTGTGGTATTGAATATGTACTTATGCACTTTATCTCTTATTAAGTTGCTTGTTGTGCGATAACCATGTTTCTGGGGACGCCATCAACTATTCTTTGTTGAATATCATGTGACTTGCTATGCATGTCCATCTTGTCTGAAGTAAGAGAGATCTACCACCTTAATGGTTGGAGCATACATATTGTTAGAGAAGAACATTGGGCCGCTAACTAAAGCCATGATTCATGGTGGAAGTTTCAGTTTTGGATATATATCCTCAATCTCATATGAGAATAATAATTGTTGCCACATGCTTATGCATTAAAGAGGAGTCCATTATCTGTTGTCCATGTTGTCCCGGTATGGATGTCTAAGTTGAGAATAATCAAAAGCGAGAAATCCAAAATGCGAGCTTTCTCCTTAGACCTTTGTACAGGTGGCATGGAGGTACCCCATTGTGACACTTGGTTAAAACATGTGTATTGCGATGATCTGGTAGTCCAAGCTAATTAGGACAAGGTGCGGGCACTATTAGTATAATATGCATGAGGCTTGCAACTTGTAAGATATAATTTACATAACTCATATGCTTTATTACTATCGTTGACAAAATTGTTTCATGTTTTCAAAATAAAAGCTCTAGCACAAATACAGCAATCGATGCTTTCCTCTTTGAAGGACCATTCTTTTTACTTTTATGTTGAGTCAGTTCACCTATTTCTCTCCACCTCAAGAAGCAAACACTTGTGTGAACTGTGCATTGATTCTTACATACTTGCATATTGCACTTATTATATTACTCTATGTTGACAATTATCCATGAGATATACATGTTATAAGTTGAAAGCAACCGCTGAAACTTAATCTTCCTTTGTGTTGCTTCAATACTTTACTTTGATTTATTGCTTTATGAGTTAACTCTTATGCAAGACTTATTGATGCTTGTCTTGAAGTACTATTCATGAAAAGTCTTTGCTATATGATTCACTTGTTTACTCATGTCATTTACATTGTTTTGATCGCTGCATTCACTACATATGCTTTACAAATAGTATGATCAAGGTTATGATGGCATGTCACTCCAGAAATTATCTTTGTTATCGTTTTACCTGCTCGGGACGAGCAGAACTAAGCTTGGGGATGCTGATACGTCTCCGACGTATCGATAATTTCTTGTGTTCCATGCCACATTATTGATAATATCTACATGTTTTATGCACACTTTATGTCATATTCGTGCATTTTCTGGAACTAACCTATTAACAAGATGCCGAAGAGCCAGTTGCTGTTTTCTGCTGTTTTTGGTTTCAGAAATCCTAGTAATGAAATATTCTCGGAATTGGACGAAATCAACGCCCAGGGTCCTATTTTGCCACAAAGCTTCCAGAAGACCGAAGAGGAGACGAAGTGGGGCCACGAGGTGGCCAAACCATAGGGCGGCGCGGCCCAGGCCCTGGCCGCGCCGACCTATGGTGTGGGCCCCTCGTGCCGCCTCTTTACCTGCCCTTCCGCCTACAAATAGCCTCCGTCGCGAAACCCCCCAGTACCGAGAGCCACGATACGGAAAACCTTCCAGAGACGCCGCCGCCGCCAATCCCATCTCGGGGGATTCAGGAGATCGCCTCCGGCACCCTGCCGGAGAGGGGAATCATCTCCCGGAGGACTCTACGCCGCCATGGTCGCCTCCGGAGTGATGAGTGAGTAGTTCACCCCTGGACTATGGGTCCATAGCAGTAGCTAGATGGTTGTCTTCTCCCCATTGTGCTTAATTGTCGGGTCTTGTGAGCTGCCTAACATGATCAAGATCATCTATCTGTAATTCCATATGTTGCGTTTGTTGGGATCCGATGAATAGAGAATACTATGTTATGTTGATTATCAATTCATGTCTATGTGTTGTTTATGATCTTGCATGCTCTCCGTTACTAGTAGATGCTCTGGCCAAGTAGATGCTTGTAACTCCAAGAGGGAGTATTTATGCTCGATAGTGGGTTCATGTCTCCGTGAACTGGGAGTGACAGAAACCTCTAAGATTATGGATGTGCTGTTGCCACTAGGGATAAAACATTGGTGCTATGTTCGAGGATGTAGTTACTGATTACATTACGCGCAATACTTAATGCAATTGTCTGTTGTTAGCAACTTAATACTGGAGGGGGTTCGGATGATAACCTGAAGGTGGACTTTTTAGGCATAGATGCATGCTGGATAGCGGTCTATGTACTTTGTCGTAATGCCCAATTAAATCTCACAATACTCATCATAATATGTATGTGCATGGTCATGCCCTCTTTATTTGTCAATTGCCCAACTGTAATTTGTTCACCCAACATGCTGTTTATCTTATGGGAGAGACACCTCTAGTGAACTGTGGACCCCGGTCCAATTCTCTATACTGAAATACAATCTACTGCAATACTGTTCTACTGTTTTCTGCAAACAATCATCATCCACACTATACATCTAATCCTTTGTTACAGCAAGCCGGTGAGATTGACAACCTCACTGTTTCGTTGGGGCAAAGTATTTTGGTTGTGTTGTGCAGGTTCCACGTTGGCGCCGGAATCTCTGGTGTTGCGCCGCACTACATCCCGCCGCCATCAACCTTCAATGTGCTTCTTGACTCCTACTGGTTCGATTAAACCTTGGTTTCTTACTGAGGGAAACTTGCCGCTGTGCGCATCACACCTTCCTCTTGGGGTTCCCAACGGACGTGTCAACTGCACGCATCAACGCCATCAACTATTTCACCTTTGTTGAATATCATGTGAGTTGCTATGCATGTTCGTCTTGTCTGAAGTAAGGGAGATTTATCATGAGTTGAATGGTTTGAGTATGCATATTGTTAGAGAAGAACATTGGGCCACTAACTAAAGCCATGATCCATGGTGGAAGTTTCAGTTTGGACAACAATCCTCAATCTCTTATGAGAATATTATCTGTCGTTGAATGCTTATGCATTAAAGAGGAGTCCATATCTATTGTCTATGTTGTCCCGGTATGGATGTCTAAGTTGAGAATAATCAAAAGCGAGAAATCCAATGCGAGCGTTCTCCTTAGACCTTTGTACAGGCGGCATAGAGGTACCCCTTTGTGATACTTGGTTAAAACATATGTTATGCAATGATAATCCATGTAAATCCAAGCTAATTAGGACAAGGTGCGGGCACTATTGGTATACTATGCATGAGACTTGCAACTTATAAGATATCTTATACATAACACATATGCTTTATTACTACCGTTGACAAAATTGTTTCTATGTTTTCAAAATAAAAGCTCTAGCACAAATATAGCAATCCATGCTTCCCTCTTCGAAGGGCCTTTCTTCTACTTTTATGTTGAGTTAGTTTACCTACTTCTTTCTATCTTAGAAGCAAACACTTGTGTTAACTGTGCATTGATTCTTACATACTTTCTTATTTGCATTCATCATATTACTTTGTGTTGACAATTATCCATGAGATAAACATGTTGAAGTTGAAAGCAACCGCTGAAACTTATATCTTCCTGTGTGTTGCTTCAAAACTTTCTACTATGAATTTATTGCTTTATGAGTTAACTCTTATGCAAGTCTTATTGATACATGTCTTGAAAGTACTATTCATGAAAAGTCTTTACTATATGATTCAGTTGTTTAATCATTGTCTTTACCATTGCTTCGAATCACTTCATTCATTACATATGCTTACAATAGTATTGATCATGATTATGATAGCATGTCACTTCAGAAATTATCTTTGTTATCGTTTACCTACTCCAGGACGAGTAGGAACTAAGCTTGGGGATGCTTGATACGTCTCAAACGTATCTATAATTTCTTATGTTCCATGCTACTTTTATGATGATACTCACATGTTTTATACATACTTTATGTCATATTTATGCATTTTCCGGCACTAACCTATTGACAAGATGCCGAAGAGCCGATTCTTTGTTTTCTGCTGTTTTTGGTTTCAGAAATCCTAGTAAGGAAATATTCTCGGAATTGGACGAAATCAACGCCCAGGGTCTTATTTTTCCACGAAGCTTCCAGAAGACCGAAGGAGATACGAAGTGGGGCCATGAGGTGGCGCCACACTAAGGCGGCGCGGCCAAGGAGGGTCCCGCGTCGCCCTGTTGTGTGGGCCCCTCGTGACGCCCCTAAACCTACCCTTCCGCCTACTTAAAGCCTTCGTCGCGAATACCCCAGTACCGAGAGCCACGATACGGAAAACCTTCCAGAGATGCCGCCGCCAATCCCATCTCGGGGGATTCAGGAGATCGCCTCCGGCACCCTGCCGGAGAGGGCAATCATCTCCCGGAGGACTCTTCATCGCCATGATCGCCTCCGGATTGATGTGTGAGTAGTTCACCCCTGGACTATGGGTCCATAGCAGTAGCTAGATGGTTGTCTTCTCCTCATTGTGCTATCATTGTTGGATCTTGTGAGCTGCCTAACATGATCAAGATCATCTATTTGTAATGCTACATGTTGCGTTTGTTGGGATCCGATGAATATGGAATACTATGTTATGTTGATTATCAATCTATCATATATGTGTTGTTTAAGATCTTGCATGCTCTCCGTTGCTAGTAGAGGCTCTGGCCAAGTTGATACTTGTAACTCCAAGAGGGAGTATTTATGCTCGATAGTGGGTTCATGCCTCCATTAAATCTGGGACAGTGACAGAAAGTTCTAAGGTTGTGGATGTGTTGTTGCCACTAGGGATAAAACATCAATGCTTTGTCTAAGGATATTTGTGTTGATTACATTACGCACCATACTTAATGCAATTGTCTGTTGTTTGCAACTTAATACTGGAAGGGGTCCGGATGCTAACCCGAAGGTGGACTTTTTAGGCATAGATGCATGTTGGATAGCGGTCTATGTACTTTGTCGTAATGCCCAATTGAATTTCACACTACTCATCATGATATATATGTGCATTGTCATGTCTTCTTTATTTGTCAATTGCCCAACTATAATTTGTTCACCCAACATGCTTTATCTTATTGGAGAGACACCACTAGTGAACTGTGGACCCCGGTCCATTCTTTTACATCGAATACAATCTACTACATTACTTGTTCTTACTGTTCTTCGCAAACATCATCTTCCACACTATACATCTAATCCTTTGTTTACAGCAAGCCGGTGAGATAGACAACCTCACTGTTACGTTGGGGCAAAGTACTTTGATTGTGTTGTGCAGGTTCCACGTTGGCGCCTGAATCCCTGGTGTTGCTCCGCACTACACTCCGCCACCATCAACCTTCACGTGCTTCTTGACTCCTACTGGTTCGATAACCTTGGTTTCTTACTAAGGAAAAACTTGCTGCTGTACGCATCACACCTTCCTCTTGGGGTTCCCAACGGACGCGTGCTGTACGCGTATCACTGCCTATCATGATCAAGATCATCTATTTGTAATGCTACATGTTGTGTTTGTTGGGATCCGATGAATATGGAATACTATGTCAAGTTGATTATCAATCTATCATATATGTGTTGTTTATGATCTTGCATGCTCTCCGTTGCTAGTAGAGGCTCTGGCCAAGTTGATACTTGTAACTCCAAGAGGGAGTATTTATGCTCGATAGTGGGTTCATGCCTCCATTGAATCTGGGACAATGACAGAAAGTTCTAAGGTTGTGGATGTGATGTTGCCACTAGGGATAAAACATCGATGTTTTGTCTAAGGATATTTGTGTTGATTACATTACGCACCATACTTAATGCAATTGTCTGTTGTTTGCAACTTAATACTGGAAGGGGTGCGGATGCTAATCCGAAGGTGGACTTTTTAGGCATAGATGCATGGTAGATAGCGGTCTATGTACTTTGTTGTAATGCCCGATTAAATCTCATAGTAGTCATCATGATAGTATGTGCATTGTTATGCCCTCTCTATTTGCCAATTGCCCAACTGTAATTTGTTCACCCAACATGCTATTTCTTATTGGAGAGACACCACTAGTGAAATGTGGACCCATGTCCATTCTTTTACATCTGAAATACAATCTACTGCAAACATTGTTCTTTACTGTTCTTTGCAAACAAACATCATCTTCCACACCATACATTTAATCCTTTGTTTACAACAAGCCGGTGAGATTGACAACCTCACTGTTAAGTTGGGGCAAAGTATTTTGATTGTGTTGTGCAGGTTCCATGTTGGCGCCGGAATCCCTGGTGTTGCGCCGCACTACACTCCGCCACCAACAACCTTCACGTGCTCCTTGACTCCTACTGGTTCGATGACCTTGGTTTCTTACTGAGGGAAAACTTGCTGCTGTACGCATCACACCTTCCTCTTGGGGTTCCCAACGGGCGTGTGCTTGACGCGTCATCAACGCGGCGGCGTTCCGCTCCGACAGCAACTCTAGAGAATGAGAGGTCCAAGCATGTCTCAGGGGCGTAATCCATGGCAGTCAAGTCCTAATCGACAAGAAATTGCAAAAGAAACGAACTTTATTGACCTAAATCGACAGAAATCAAAAAATCCCAAATCGGAATAAGAACCCTAACCCTAAATTCGAAATCAGAGATGAGAGGCTAAGGACTTACAGGGAGGTGCTCCAGCGAGCTTTCACCGTCGTTCCAGCTAGGCATGCGGCGGCGGCGGCGGCGGCAATGGGCGACGGTGGTGCGGGAGCCTCGGCGGCGCTGCTTCGAAGGGGAGAACGCACGGGCTCGATCGGTCGGTAACGAGCGGACAGGGGCGCGTGCCTCTTCTACCATCCGCGAGTGGTGGGTCCCGCACGCCGTTAACGGCTCGTTGACGGAAGGCGCCACGTCATGCCTGACAGTGGGCCCGTGTTGTCATAAACGCTGTCAATCTGCGTTCAGTGGACGATCAGTGCTATTTGAGACAAACTCGCCCAAATGTGGTAGTTCTGTGCGATTGGAGCGAAAACTGGTAGTTTTCCGAAATTTTGCATTAAAAGTAGTAGTTCTATGCTATATACTCTTTCTTTGGCTATCTTTTCTTTTTGGGGCCTTGCATGTTGTACATTGTGTAAAGGGGTAGGAGTGCAGCTCTATTCTGTGACCATTGGCATTTTGGTAGCAAAAAGGCATCTGGTTATGCTAGAGACCAAGCCTTCACCGTCTACATGCATGGGCCATCTCATTCTCCAACTAATTAGGCCTGATATGCAATTAAAGAAGAATACTCTGACACCAAGTCATCAAATGGGAGGAGATGAGATGAAGGACAAGTGGGCAACCCTTTGAAAGAAACACTGGAATCGAGTCAGACAGATGGTTTCCGCTGATATGAAATACATCCATGCAAGGCACAGGCAGTGATGGATCAACTGAACCTGAAAACTTGTTGTAGCTCAAATTCAAGAGCTTCATAAACTTGTTGTAGCTCAAATTCAAGAACTTGAGATGCCTGCAGTCCGACTAACCTTTAGGAATTCCAGCAGAGAAGATATTCTCTCCCAAATTTATCATCTCCAAGCTCTTGCAAGAACTCCAATTCCCCGGCAACTCCCTCTTCACTCTTCAGTGTAGCCCTTGGCGCCCATAACACCCTCAGCTTTGGCAACGCATCGACAACATCTTGGAAGACAGCTTCAGATAGACAGGAACATTTTTCAGTGATTACCATATTTTCTTTCACCATCCTGGGAAACAAAATCACCACAATACCGGAGAACAGAATCTGTTTTCTTGTGCATTTTGTGGATCCACAGGAGCTGTGTCGTTGTGATTTGAATTCAGACACATTTGACAAATCCAATCCGTTTCCAACTCAAATCCAGTCCGATAAGATACTTCAACTGTCCAATACTTGCCGGTATCAACCAAGAAAGAAAGGCGGTTACCAGCAACACCAAGACGAACAAGAGAACGGTGCAATACGGAGAACGAAGCTTGCAACGTACTCGACATTCCGCCCGCCCGCCTATATAAATCCGGGAGCCCAAGGCGGTTAGGATCTCTCAAACATTCCACCTCGCTGAGCCGGCCGGAAAATCCCACCGCGTTAGAGCAACAACAATAGAAGAGTCAGCACTTGGATATATCACTTGGATATATGTTTTTGCCATGTCATCTAAAGCCTACTTGTAGTCGGCTCATATAAGAGCAAGTTCAATAGTAGAGCTAACTGTTGACTATAAGCCAAGTACCATGTCATATATAGTTATCTTAGGGCCAACATGTACAATAGTGAGCTATAAAATTGTACTACTTTATTAGTGCAGGACCACCATTCACTCTCACATAGTGCCTAAAAAGCACGTGCTAGAGCTAGCTCTTCATAAGAGCCCACTCATCTTCTCTCTCCTCCTCTCTCTCCTCCAACTAGGCAACAATATATTATTTTAAACCTTATAGTCAGCTGACTAGGACTTATTGTACTTGCTCTAATAGTTAGATACAAGTATGGACTACTTTATATGCATATGACTCACCTTGCAATGTCACAAAGTACCTAGGAACACGCGCTGCAGCTGGCTATTAGGCTAGCCATAGTGCTAGTATCATAGCTAGTATCATTCACATTGATTCCACAAAAATGCTGATGTGGCAGCTAATTAAGAAGGAGAGAGGAGATTACAGTAACATAGGTAGATACTGTATCATAGCGTATGTCACGAGAAAAGTTAATACTAAACAAATCTTGTGCACAAATTTGCATTGAGATTCTAAAAAGCAATAAATGTAGCATTACTATGATACTAATTCATGATACTAACCACTATAGAGATAGTATCATACACAAGTATCATATGCATGATACTACTACATGATACTTACCACTATGACCAGCCTTAGTATTTTGTAGCCAGCTTCTCTTCTCTCTCCTTCTCTCTCTCATCCAACTCAGCAAAACTATAGTATTTTAAGTTTTATAGCCTGCTGATTGTACCTTATACCTTATTGTACTTACTCTTATGCACGAAGTCTCTTGTAAAAGATCTTGGGCCCAACTTTCATTAGATGTGCCTTATTCTTTTGGTTAGCTTTTCATATTGAGCTAATTACACCTCTAGTCCTACAACTTGTGTATCATGTGAAGGTTTAGTCCTAGAACTTGCAAAACGTGCAGTAACATCCTACAACTTGTAAATCATGTGAAGATTTGGTCCTCAATCAATCAAAAGCTGACACCTGGCGTCGTAATTTTTGCAGAAAACCCCTTAATATTTTTATCTGGCAGATCTAACCTTGTACCGCCCGTTTACATGTGGGTCTTACCTGTCAGTGACTGACGAAGAAAATAAAATACTTTGAGAGAAGGAGGAACTGATCTCTAAGACCTGAGGATGGAAGCGGACCACTGTAGCCACTAGACCATGGACACAGTACTAATCTACAGGACGAAGTTAGTGTATTTAATCGATTCCATCCGAGACTGCCGGAAAGAAAAATGATTCAAACGAGTACAAACTCACAAGCAAGTGCTAGCGCTTACACCAGACTGCCGCTTAAACACATAAATTTTTATGTTCTACTTCAGGATATCATATCACTATAAATTTGATTAGTTTTCCTTTTTTTTTTACTTTTCCGCGTCAGGTTGACACTTAGCTGGCTTTCAGTATGAGGGTAATGCATGTATTTCTTACTTAACACTCAGTCTAGGTGCTTATATATTCTATATTGAATGTTATTGTCATAGTGAAATATGTTGTTACTAATATATTTATTTCTTACTTAAATGATGTAGTTGGTTGGAATGAAAATATAGTTTATTCTTGTATCAATATTACTGAAAACTTTTAGCTTGGCGCACAAAGTTTAACGACCATATTTTTGAAAATTATAGTCATTATGTGTAGGTTAAATTTAGTAACATCTCAATTTTAAAATGATGTTTAAACCTTTTGTTCTACTAACTAGGTACGAAAGATAAGTCATGTATTTTGTTGGAGATGAGTCTTTTCAACACTGATTTATCCATGAAAATCATTTGTTACCACCACACTTCTATTTCTTATTCACATTTGGACTTTCTAATTCTAAGGATGTGTGACAACCCATACTTTTAAGTTATTAAATAATTTGATTTGAGTTGGAAAAAAATCAGCTTCTAATAAGTTTTATTTGGCTGATTTCTAGCATTTAATTGGGTTCTAGTTCTTTGCATGCAATAAAAATTAGAGCTAATTATTGTGACTTTAGATCCGGACTTGTTTATGCATGAAATACAAGTTTAGCCAAACAACTAAGTGGTGCATATTTACCTAGAGCCATCGAGTAAATATCTTGCCAAGTTGCCATGCATGCAACTAGTAACTAATCAGATAGTTAATCATGAGAAGGCCCGACCGGTGCACAAATCCTTCTCAGCTTAGTAAACATTCATGCATGTATGTGTGGCATGGCAGCTTGCTAGTGGCTGAGTCAGTGTTTTCTTTCCTTAGTGTAGTACTGCATGTGGTAGCAACCGGTAAAGCTTTAACACGTATACTGGATTGGCAGCAGCTAAACGTTTTTAATCGGATGTCTCGAGCGGTCTCGGTCGGCCAAGCGGCCTGATATTTTAGCTACAACCGACGTAGCCTCGACCTATAAATAGCTAGGTGCTCGTGATGATGTAAGAAAAATCTTTACGAAAAAAGATAATGATATTCTGTTGTGCACAATGAATATTATTTTAAGAGTGCTAAAGATATACTTCAATGTGTATTCTAAAGCTCATCTGCTCTAGTTCCATATATATACATAAATATCTTGTGCTTAATTGGTGTTTCGAACCTGAAGTAAATTTGTATTTGAAACTCTTGCTATAATATTTTTATAAAATTTTAAAAGAGAGTGTGTATAATAAAATTACTTACTCAAGTTAAATAGAAAGAGTTGCGTCAGAACTTGTTCGCGACTTCGAACCCTCTCCTAGTAAATAAAATTTTATGTGTTTTTTCTCATTTTTCTTTCCAATAGTCTAGGCTAAAATAAATAAACATCCTGAACAATAGCACGCAGTGTTGGCTGGTTTAGTGGCTACAGGCTACTTTGACCGTCAGGTCGTGAGCTCGAATCCTGATTTGCACAAGTCATTTTATTTTGTTTCCCCACTCACTGACAGGTAGGACCCGTAGTAAGGAGGCGGCAGCAAGGTCAGATTTGCCAAATTTAAAATTTTAGGGATTTTTCTGCAAAAACTACGAGGCCACGTGTCAGTTTCTGGTTGATTGAGGACCAAATCTTCACATGATTTGCAAGTTGTAGGACCCTGCTGTAGATTTTACAAGTTCTAGGACTAAACCTTCACATTGTAAACAAGTTGTACGACTAGAGGTGTAATTAGCTCTTTTATATTTTACTCACTCTTAAGATACGTACAAATGTATTAAATCGCTGGGGCCCATGGCTAGACCATGGCAGAAGCCAACGCATCTTCCTGCCCACTAAAAAACTGATTCATATTCCTTTTCTATCGTTCATTTGGCAAATCTGAAATTTATAATAAGTTATGTAAAATTAATTTGGTATAAATACTAGTAAAAGGGTTTATTGGTATAATTTCATAGGTACATATATAAATTATTATTGTTACACTCATAGGCCCCGGATCAAAGATGGGTAAAGTTGCTGATTTGATTATTTTCTCCGTTTGGAATAAGTAAAAACAACAACTTATCAACTTCGGTATGAGTTTTAAAAATATAGAGAATGAAGTCAAAATTACGCATATGGGCGCAATCGAGTGTTTCTCTATTGCTTTTCCATACGGCGATTTGCAAACTTCGGCTCCATTCTCAATGGCAGCAAACCTATGTATAAGATTTTGAAATAGTTTTGCGAAGGGTTCAAACAAAACAAATTAATTTTGTCGAAGGCTCTGAAATATCTTTTTTTTTGCATCAAACTATCGTGTCATCTAAAATTTATGTATCGAGCGGTGAATAATAATTAGTCAAGCGACACATAGATATTTTAAGGGCCCTGATTTCTCGGTTCGCTTCGGGCCCTCGAAAGTTTAGGACCGGCCCTGGCCCCGACCCAATATTTCTTTACATACTTAAGATATTTATAATTTGAAATAGTTCTAAAAAATATAGATGCTTTAAGCTACAATTTACCGTGCCTCCTACCAAACAGTTATTTCAATATTTACGTTTTAGGATGTATCATTTAAAATAATTCTATAAAATATACAAGATTCAAGCTACAACTTATTGTGCCTCTACTCCAACTTCTTCTAAAAAAATATTATAATAATTTAAATGATTTCTTCCCGAAGATACGATTTCTCTCTAGCCTTCCTAAATATCCAGAATAACACGACCCTCATAATTTTTTTTATAATTAATTTTAAAGATATGTATGTACATACACATGTAGAGGAGTAGATATTGGTAGAAATAAGAATCATGGCATAGTACGCTTGATCATTAGAAATAAATATTTTCAAACATCCTCACCAAGATTTCAAAGACCATAGATTTTTCAAATCTAAATATTATTTAGTTTTTTAGTGAATTACCCTAATATTTCTATTGCCTAATACTAATATTTGTAAATCTTTTGTGTGTGACGGAGATTGTTAAGGTGCTAGAACACCAATCATGCTTAAACTTTAAATAATATATAAAAATTTAGCATAAATAAATATATTTAAGAAAATTTCGAGAGTAGGGGGCCATGCCCCCATGCCCTAAGAAAACTTCGCTAGTGTAAACACGGGGCCCTTGATGTCTTTCGCCCTAGGGCCTCCGAAATCTATGGACCGGCCATGGCGCTCCTCTAAGAATGGCGCGGTGAGGGCGGCGGATCGGCTCCGCAGGCTTGCGCGGGATATCAACGTCTTTGACACCTGGTTCGACAACTGGCGATGCAATTTCAAGCAGCTGCGCCGCCACCACCGGGCCCCTTCTTCACGGCTCGTCTTTGCCGGGTCGCTCCACCAACTCAAGAACCACTCGGTCAAGATCTTGGTCAGCATCAATGGTCTCTTCTCTTTCCTTGACCAGTTTGTGGGACAACGTGTGGTATTTCCTTTCTGAAGCTCTCCTGTGTAAAGAACTAAAGATCCGAGGCGTGAAATGTACATTCGATTTGCCTAGAGCTGAAACCTGACATAGTGCATAATTGCTGCCAGCCTAGTTTAGATTTTTATTTTGATCTAGTAACAATAACTTCACTTAGTTCGCTATTCTACCGATTCTATTATGGATATTGGTTCTACGTACTGCTTTGAGGTTACATCTCCTGCAAGTCCGCTGGATAGCACATCATGGCCCTTTAGAACCCAAACAGTGTATCAGGTCCAGAAGAATTTTATCTTTTCAGCACACTACACTATTTTAGTCAAATCAAAATCCAGTAATAACTTATGTCAAATATTCACACGTACAGCCGACACATATTCAGAGTTACAACAAGCAGTCAGTTAAAACCATTACATTCATGATCTATGCTAGCAGAGGCAGCAGCCTGAAACTAACAGACACCATCGGAGGTGGTAGCAAACAGAAGCACCAACAAACTCATAGTTCACCTCTGACTTGGACTCGAATTCACAGCCTTATCGACAAACACAGCCTTCTGCTGCAAATTGAGACATAACAAGGCTAAACACAGAGTATGAAGCACAGGGAATTGATCATGAGATTCCATACGCATAGCTTATGAAAAATAATCCAGCAACCAAGTCACAAAAGCATGCCAGTACACAATACGCTGTAGTGCAAATGTATTGCATCTACAATCTGCAGCAAATAAAGTTTTCACAAAAAGGTGGTCAAAATAAAGGATCTAATGAAGCAGAAGATCATAAGCAAATAGCAAAGTTGGTCTTTTCCCATCGTAGTTAGAAGTTCACTGCTGAAAGAAGCATTTCATTCAGACTGACCATGTGCCTGTCCAAGAATGCTGCTTTCCTATGTTCTATCCCACCTCAAATAAATCTATATGCCATGAGATATGTAAGTATCGAGGGCTAACATCACTAGGAGCCCATGTTCTGTCTTATTTTCAACTTAACCATCTTGGAACATATGCAAACATAATATAGGCTACTTTAATTCTTAATATGAACGAATATTCGTCAAAACAAATAATCAAATTAAGTGATAACATTGAGCACACAAGATACTTATAGGATAACCAAATCAGGTGCAATCATTGGATATTCTGACTTACTGTCAATATCCCTTAAGTAGAAATTCCCTGAAATTGTGAATCTACACAAGCTGTAAGATGCTCATAAGTCTTCAAAAGCAATATATCTCAACTAACCATGGATGAATTAAGAACAAAGAATCACCGAAACTGTGAGAAACTTGTGACTTGCAAGAAAACAAATGTTATTTTCGCACAAATGTGTAAACGTATAGAGCATATGCTGAAAGTTTCGTTATGCATCAGGCTCGATGTGCAGCCACAGACGTAGTTGGTAATTAGTAGTGCCTACAACAGCTGGAACGCCAAGCTGATTATGTATTAAATTGTTGATCTGGTATAGTTATTATTTTAGAGAACGTAAAAATAGTTCTATATAGTTTTTTTTTAATGTACTATCTTGTACTCGAAGTATAAGGCGTAACTATTATTCTGCTGCACAAGTTCACTATCACATCTGTCTCTAATTGCTTGGAATGACTAGAATACACAACCCATGCATGCAATTGTTCCAAACAAGGGCAAAACTTAATTGTTGTTGATGGCTCAGGAAGTGGGCATTCACCAGTTCATCAAGGTAGATAGGCTCCACAGGATGCACCTCCAGCTTTTACTCAATGGCGAATGGACTATCTCCAGGAGCAGCTGCGCGGCAGATTCACAAAGTATCAATGTTGGGCGCAGCGCTCCTGCACCATCAGAACGAAATTCCTCAAATTAATAACTACTTCCCGAGATTGTTGGTCATTAGAATAGGCAATATAGCAAACAGTCCAAAACATAAGGTTGCAATCAAATGGCTCTTTGCTAAATCAACCAAGAACACTTTTTGAGTACTAAGACTTCCAGAAGTTTAGCTAAAAACGTTGGTCCACATTTTGGCGGCAGCAAAGACTCACAACTTTTCCCAATACAACAAAGATGTTCTCTGCTCAAACGTTTAAGATCCCCAATCTTCTTCTAAACTGATGAACCAGATTAATCATAAGGTAATCTCAGTAGACTATAGACACATACCTTCCATAGTTTATATAGATCAGGGAACGTCGGCAGCTGGAGCGCGGCGCAGGCAGCCTCATCCGCCGCCATCAGGCACCGCTCGATGGCTGGAGCAGGGGCACATCAAGAGCTCAGGTTCCGGCGCGAGTAGCTCCAGATCGGCCGCATCAGGCAATCCCATCGACGACAAGAGTAGGTACGCGTTGGGCCCGACCTCCAGATCCAGCCACCAAGGAAGCCGTCGATGACGAAAGAAGTCGCCAAGGCGGGGCTACGATTCGCCGTCACCGCCGGGAATGAGAAGCGAGAGAATGTCAACTGTGTAAAGAATAATGCAAAACCATAGGAACTAGATGTTCAAGGTACGAGTCGAGAAGATAGAAAACCAACAAAAGGACCAAAAGGGGGATCCAACGAACGGCGTGCGCGATATAGCGAGGCAATAGACGGCGATGCGACCCTCTAAGATGTAGCGGGTGTGAAAGTCACTTTTGTAAGGCTCGCGGTTGGCATGTGCGGTGCGAATATGCCAAGATAATTGTTGGCTTTTACATGGAGTTGTCGATCACAATAGGGTCATGAAGAGCGACGGCGACGTTGGGGACGAGGACAACATGTTGTGTCCTCACTGCCGCTGAAGGTGGCGACAGACACATGATGATGTTGAATTGTTATGACAGGTGTGAGATCGATGTCACTATGAGTGAGATCTGGTCCAGAGCTGAATTTAAAAGAATTATGAATTTCTATTCACCTTGTTTGCTTCTCATCTCCATTTTCCCAACACGTCATGGTCTAGTTTTTAGGAACCCCGCCCGAGGGTACTCACAGAGGACATCAAGGCGGCAGTGAGCAAGGGAGGAAATAGGAGAGTGGAGGAATAAGATGATGAGGATACATGCCCACGCAATTTGGCCTTATAAACAAGAGAAAAATTACCCATATTAATTATTATATAGTGGACCTGTCAACACCTGGATTTTTAAGTCCAGATGCCTATTATGCCGTACATCGCAATCCCAGGAATAATGTTTTTGCGAGACATAATAGTAAGTAGCATAGAGTCATCATTTATTACAACACATATTGTCTTACAACCATAGATCACATGATCCAATATTACACGAATATATTGTTTAACATCACATATAGTAGCGGAAGCGAAGTAGTAGTGGACGATCTATTCCACAGGCAACGCTTGACGTTAGAAGACGATCCTAGTTATCGTAGACGTCCTGTTGTCCGTCATCCTGATACTGGTGCTCTCCTTCATAGTCTGGCATTTGAATAGCCAGGGCAAAGCCATGAGTACTTTTAAAGTACTCGCAAACTAATTCTAAGATAAAAATACTCATTAAGTGTAAGGGGGTGCTAAGCTCTAGGTTTATTTGCATAAAGCCAAGTTTTAGTTTCATAAATCTTTGGTAAAGCCTAAATCCTGTGCTAGACTAACTCAGGTGGGAACATTAGTGTCATTCCCACAACTCATTATGGATCACCATAATGTCACCTTTCAAACCACCATTCATTCCTAGAACCAAAACATTTTAATGATAACGGAGATAGTATGGCCTTTCCAAGCGTCCGTAACCGTGGACACGGCTATTCGAATAGGTTTAACACTCTGCAGAGGTTGTACTCTTGTGCCACAACTTTTGATTACATCCGTCGAGGGTAACCTCGAATCATCGTAACACAGTACGCGGATCATCAATCGAAACCTTTCACTTATATATGCTAGTATGAGCACCTCTCCCCATGAGCTTGGCCTCCCGGTGGAAACCGCAGTCAACCCGGGAACTGCACAGGGCTTGGGCCGTATATTCACCTCAGTTCAACATCAATCCACAAGTAACGGAGGCAGCCGCAGCGTAACCCCTATGATGTTTGTTCAGAGGGAACCCATACTAAAATACACAAGTTTCTAGTTAAGCCCTACCCATAATCAGGTATTGTGGGGGTACTTGTATCCTTGGAAAGGTATCGCATTCAAACTCAATCATCTATTTTGTCAAAAATCACCATCTTCTCTTGGTCATATTCACCTTCAAAATCTTTCACTTCAAACCAATTCACAAATGTTCCCATCTAGAGTAGTCAATTTTAATTGCTTAGCACTAGCCACTATGTGAAGGGGGTGCTATCTAGCTTTATTTGCTTAGGCTAACTTTGATACTCTTGTTCTAATCTAGACATGGGAATCATAAATAAAAAGGGTACTTTGAAATAAATAAGCAAAAGCAAATGTAAGTAAAAACATGGGATAGGTAATACATAAAAATAAAGTGTGATGGTGCCTTTGCTCTTGTAGAGCTTAGCACTTGTGTTTAGCAAGGGTTAGCTTGCCTTGAGCTGGGTAGTTATCGAAGTTCTCTTCTTCTTCCTGAGAGTAGCCCTCCTCTTCTTGGTATTCCTCGTTACTAGCGTCTATATACGAATACGAGGTATAAATACTAAACCAAGCTCACATGCTAAACTAGAGGCACTCAAAAATAGTTCACACACTAGTCCTATCATCAATCAAACATGGCATGGTGGATTATAGGATTGGTCTTTATTAGAAAGAAAATAATTTCCTCTCATTATTCCTATTTCTTAGATTTGATATGTAGGTCTTTAAAGGATTCCATTTCTTTGCATTACTTAATATTAAGATTTAATCTCTCCATATAATAATAGGGTATGAAATATAGGTTGACCCCAAAGTCAACATTTCATATCTATTACATGTGAGTTCAATTTAATAGAAGTGTTACACTTCACATAGTTTTAAAAACTTAGCATTTAAATGAATTAAAATCTCTAAGTATAATTCTCAAGGGTTCATTAGCCTAAGTCATTCCCCCTGGTTATTAGTACTTAGGATCAAAATTTAAATGAGAGGTAATTCTCATATTGGGGTTGAGTTTGAATTCTACTTAAACATGCTCTAGAAATGACTACATAGCCATTTTATTTGATCTAGTCCATGATCATACAAACAACAGGGCTATGTTATTGCATAATCAATTAGAGGACATCATTTATGATTTATTAGAGTTGGAATTACTTCAAAATCTATTCTGGTTGATTTTTAAATAAAGTTTGAATGTGTAAAAGTCCCTGTCTTGTCTTTTTTGTCAAATTAAATCTATAACGAAAATGGAGATGGGGCCAGTGGTATTGGATGGGTAATTTTATGGGCTTTCCAACGGTATAAAATTTGCTAGATTTGGTTTGGTAGAAATTCAACTATTCAATTTTTACTAAACATTCAGCAGAGCAATTTGAATTAAAGAATAAACCAGATTTGAATTTTTGGGCTGGGCGGGAAAAGTAAATGGGCCGAAACGAAATTCGGCAGCACTTCGCAGCCCAACACGCGGCTGGCGCGCTCGGGCCGCGCTGACAGGGTGGGGGCCACCTGTCGGTGTCTATTTAAATGCCGAACCGGTATGTTCTATCTCGACCGTAGGATTAGAGGGAGGATCGACGGTGTGGGAACGTCGTCGTCCCCGGCGGGATTCCGACGAGGGCACGGCGGCAGAAGGGGGTCGGGGAGCCTACCAGGCCGATGCAGGACTCAGGCAGTAAGCGCGGTGAAGGTGTAGTCGATGGGGAAGAGGTTGGGAGCAGCGGCGGCGCTTGGGGTGGCGCCAATCGTCGACGGTGAGCTGCGTCCCCCGGCGGCTCCGATCTTGAAATTCCTCCTCCTCCGGCGGCAATCGAACGAACTGGGGTGGTGAGGATGATCAGTGGTGAGAGGGGAGTCGAGTGGTGTGAGAGGAGCTTGCTGGGAGGGCCTCTATTTATAGCGGCGAGGGGTGCCGCGGGGTGCTGCAAGGGCGCGGCCATGGCGTGGCGGTTCCAGCGAGCGAAAGGGCAAGCGAAGGACGGGAGCGTGTAGGCCTTGTCCTGGAGATGCTCAAGGAGTAGCTGGCGCGGCAAAAGGGGGATGGGATCGCTCGGGCGCGTGCATTGTCCATCACTGGGCGCGCGGCATCATTTCGTCTCGGGCGCCGGCGACGGTGCAGGCGGTGCACGGGCGTTCGTCTAGCTCGTAGAGGGTGCAGAGGCGATGCTCGACGCGGCGGTAGGGATGCAGGGCGAGGACGAGGGCGTGCAAGTGGACGACGTCCTTGCGCGTCCAGGGCGTGATCACCACGCCGGCTGGCACGTCCTGGAGCGTTTTGGACACGGGCGTTCTGGGCAGGGCCGTGCAATGGCGATTGATTCAGTGGTACGGGCGTGATCCTTATGTATCATAGATGCTCAAGGACACGAAGAAACGACGAGGGAGTGGCCAGGGAGAGGAGTGCCAAAGGTGGCCGGCATGGCATTGTTTGGCATGGTTTAGTGTTTCTCCTCCACTTTTATCAGCCATGCAAGTACTGGGCTAGAGGCAGGGGGTGTAGGGGAGGCTGATGATCACTTTGCCAAAGTGGTTTAGGGTCAAAACTGCTGGATAATAGCATGTATCACTTAGTCTAGAGGTCCGCCACACTGCTCGACCAAATGCCCGCATGAACTTTTATTTTGAAATTTGAAATTCTCTTTGGTGAATCTCATTTATATAAACATTGTGATGTATTGGTGGTGGTGGCACTCAATTTGGAATTGATTTGCAAGTTTTCAAAATTTGGGGTGATCTTCTTCTCTCTCGGGTTCCCTCTTTGCCCTCTTATTCTGGTCAACCTAGTCAACTTTAGGGAGGGTGGTCAACACCAAAGTTACTCACCTTGACATGGTCTTGGATGACCTGGCTTTAGTTGACCTTGCTTAGTTCAAGATTTGAGAAATACAGAGGGGTGAAGAGGTGAAGAAAATATTTTTGTGAGATGTGACCATTATCACATGTGTGAAGAAAATTTGATTTCTTTTGGTTTGATTCTTGATCCAAGGATGCAAAAGGGTTAGTTTATCACATTGATGCATTTTAGAAGCAATGGGGCAAGCTAACTTGGCCTTGGTTGAGGATTGGTTATTTTACATAGAGGGTATGTGAGTGAGAGAGGGGTTTTTCCCAATTTCTTTATTTCTCCCCAATTTAGGGTTTAGTGAACTTTGTTAGGGTTCTCAAAGCAAGGTTTACACATACTAACACTCATCATGGCAATTGCACAAAAGAAAGATCACTCATATGCATTTATCTATATGTGGGCCTATATGCATAGAAAAAGTTTTTGTTAATTGCAAAATTTGAGTTTGGGGAGTTTCTCTTTCTTGTTTATTATTGTTGAAACTTGAGATGTTACAAACCCTTCCCCCTTACAAAAGATCTCGTCCCGAGATCTGAGAAAACTAGGTACTAAAGAGATCTGGGTACTCAGTCCTCATAAAGTCTTCTCTCTCCCAAGTGGCTTCTTCTTCGGTGTGGTTACTCCATTGGATCTTCAGAAACTTGATACTTCGAGTACGGGTGGTTCTGAAAGCTTCTTCCAAGATGCGAATAGGTACTTCGCGGTATGTCAGATCTGAGTTGATATCGACAGCTCGATGGTCGATGTTCTTGAAAACCTCGGTCTTCTCAGGCACTTCTAAACACTTCCGGAGTAGCGAGATGTGAAACACATTGTGCACCGCTGACATTTCTTCCGGCAACTCCAGCTGATAGGATACTTCTCCTCGGCGACTCAGGACCTTGAAAGGTCCGACATATCGGGGTGCGAGCTTTCCTCTGAGTTGAAATCTCTGCATTCCCTTAAGAGGGGACACTTTGAGATATACGTAATCTCCGATCTCGAAGGTCATCTCTCGGCGTCTCTTGTCGGCGTAGCTCTTCTGTCTTGATTGGGCTGTCTTGAGGTACTCACGAATCTTGTGAACCTTTTCTTCGGCTTCACGGAGGATATCTGGTCCAAAGATTTGACTCTCTCCTACTTCCGACCAATTCAGAGGGGTACGGCACTTCCTTCCGTACAGTGCTTCGAAGGGGGCCATCTGCAAGCTGGCTTGGTAGCTGTTGTTGTACGAGAATTCTGCGTACGGCAAGCAGTCTTCCCACTTAGATCCATACTCCAGCACACATGCTCTCAACATATCTTCTAATATCTGGTTGACTCTTTCGGTCTGTCCATCCGTCTGCGGGTGATAGGCTGTGCTGAAATTCAGGCGAGTTCCGAGTCCTTCATGGACTTTCTGCCAGAATCGGGAGGTGAATTGGGATCCTCTGTCGGATACTATCGACTTCGGGGTTCCGTGCAGGCTGACTATCCTTGAGATATATAGCTCTGCGAGTCTCGGTCCTTGATAGGTGGTCTTGACGGGGATGAAATGGGCGACTTTGGTCAGTCTGTCGACCACTACCCAGATGGAATCATTTCCTTTACTAGATTTGGGCAGTCCGGTGATGAAGTCCATTCCTACGGAATCCCACTTCCATTCGGGAATCTGTAGGGGTTGCAACAGTCCTGCGGGGCGTTGGTGTTCTGCTTTGACTCTTTGACAGATGTCACACTTGGCGATGTAGCTTCCAATTTCTCTCTTCATTCCATGCCACCAGAATTGTTCCTTCAAATCCTGGTACATCTTGGTTCCTCCGGGGTGAATGGAGTATAGGGTGTCGTGAGCTTCTTTCAGAATAACTTGCTTCAATTCTGAGTCTGACGGTACGCAAAGGCGCTTGTTGTACCATAGCACTCCTTCTTCATCTACGGTGAAATCTGGTGCTTTTCCGGCGGCTATTTGGTTCTTGATTCCGTCAATGCTAGCATTTCCTTTCTGAGCTTCTTTGATCTGACTAAACAGGGTGGGTTGGAGTTCGATGCTGGCGAGGTATCCTTCGCTAACCAATTCAAGTCTAAACTGTTCAAACTCTTCAAACAGGCTAGGTTGCTCAATTGCTAACATGGAGTTCAACTGACACGGCAGTCTACTCAGAGCATCCGCTACCACGTTGGCCTTGCCGGGGTGATAGTGGATTTCCATGTTGTAATCCTTGATTAACTCTATCCATCTGCGCTGTCTCATATTTAGCTCCTTCTGCATGAAGATATATTTTAGGCTCTTGTGATCCGAATAAACCTCGCATCGATTACCCATGAGGTAATGACGCCATACTTTCAGCGCTAACACCACCGCTGCTAGCTCTAAGTCATGGGTTGGGTAGTTCTGTTCATGCGGCTTCAGCTGTCTTGATAGGTAAGATATCACCTTGCGTTCTTGCATCAGCACACATCCAAGACCAATCTTGGAGGCGTCACAGTACACATCGAAGGGCTTGGTAATGTCCGGCATAACCAATATTGGGGCTGTTGTCAATCTTAACTTGAGCTGTTGAAAGCTCTCTTCACACTTGTCGGTCCATTCGAACTTCCGGTCCTTCTTCAACAATTGGGTCATTGGTCTTGCTATACTCGAGAATCCTTCAACGAATCGGCGGTAATATCCCGCCAATCCTAGAAAAGCACGGACTTCGGTTTGAGTGGTTGGGGCTTTCCATTCTTCAACAGTCTTGATTTTTGCGGGGTCAACGGCAATTCCTCCGGCTGACAAGATGTGACCCAAAAATCCTACTTCTTTTAACCAGAACTCACACTTGCTGAACTTGGCATACAACTGATGTTCCCGAAGGGTATCTAGGACTACTTCCAAATGTTGCTCATGCTCTTCCTCGGACTTGGAGTATATGAGGATGTCGTCGATGAAGACAACCACAAATTTGTCCAGGAAGTTCATGAAGATCTTATTCATGAGATTCATGAAGTAAGCGGGGGCATTGGTCAATCCAAATGACATGACATTGTACTCATACAATCCATATCGGGTGGTAAAGGCAGTTTTGGGGATATCGGTGGCACGAATCTTCAACTGATGGTATCCTGTCCGCAGATCAATCTTTGAGAAAACTCGGGCTCCGGTCAGCTGGTCAAACAGATCTTCTATCTTGGGCAACGGATACTTATTCTTAATGGTGACATCGTTAAGCTTACGATAGTCCGTAACCAAACGAGTGGCACCGTCCTTTTTATCCACAAACAAAACTGGTGATCTCCAGGGTGACGCACTTGGTTGAATCAGACCTTTGAATAGCATATCATCCAGCTGTTTCTTTAGTTCCACTAACTCTGCCGGGTTCATGCTGTAGGCTCTCTGGGCTATGGGTCCGGTTCCGGGGATTAACTCGATGATAAACTCGATATCCCGATCTGGGGGCATACCGGGTAGATCATCCGGGAACACATCAGGATATCGACAAACGACCCTGATCTGATCCAAGGTGGGTTTGGCTAGGCTTTGGTTACAGGTAAAATTTCGGGGCATCTTTTCAGATATGTGTTCGACTATTATTCCGGTGCTACTAGTCATGGTGATGGCCTTCTTGGCACAATCAATCAGTCCATGATGTTTCGCCATCCAGTCCATTCCCAGGACTACTTCCATTCCTTTGGCTCCCAGAACAATCAAATTTGCATAGAAATCTATTTCATGTATTCTGATGGGCACATCTTTGCAAATTTTTCTAGCTTTAGTTGTTGATCCCGGTATTTGAACTATCATGACATGCTTCAAACTGATGGGTTGAATCTTACTAGTGCATGCAAAATCTTCGGTAATGAATGAATGCGATGCTCTAATCAAACAAAGCACTCTTGCGGGTATTGAGTTAACAGAGAACATACCCAAGACAACGTCCGGGGCTTCCTGAGCTTCTTACGCATTCATGTGGTAGAGGCGGCCGTTGCGGTTGTTCGGATTGTTGGGGGCGAACTTCTTGTTGGGGGTGACACGACGCCGCCGTGTGTGGCCCGAGGTGTTGGCGGCAGTCTTGGCGAGCTTCTTGGGGCACTCATAGGAAAAGTGCCCAGCTACTCCGCACTCGTAGCGCTTGTAGGTAGACTTGTCCTTGGGGGTGATGGGAACAGCGTTGCTCCAGTCCTTGGAGCAGTGTTGGGGTTATTGTTGGGGCGCGAGGTGGGGCGCGGTTGAAGTTGCTGTTGTTGTTGTTGTAGTTGTTGTGTCCTCCGCACTGGGGTTTCCTCCACTCCTGTTCGATAACTCGGACGTGGATTCCGCATCGGGGGCTTGTTGTTTCTTGGGGCGAACCCTCCACCTGAGTTGGGACGATACTTTTGGTGGTTGCTGGGCCCACTCTGGTTCATCATACGTCGCTTGCGGTTCTCATTGGCTTGGTGTATCTTCCCCTCCATCTGAATGGCGGAGTCAACGAGTGCTTCTAAGTCAGCAAAGGGGATGTTGATCAGCACAGTCTGCATCTCATCATGCAGTCCATTCAGAAACCTCTCCTTCCTCTTCTCGACGGTGTCCGTCTCATCCGGGGCGTACCTTGACAAAGTGAGGAACTTGTCGCGGTATTCCACCACGGTCATTCTGCCTTGCTTCAGTTCCCTGAACTCATCCCTCATCTTCTTAATCAAACCCGGGGGCACATGATACTTGCTAAACTTGAGTTTGAAGTCTTCCCAAGTCATCAGGTTCCCCGCATGTAAGGCGCGGGTACTTGTCCACCAGGCACGTGCAGGTCCAGCCAGATAGTGGGTGGCGAACAACACCTTCTCGTTGTCCTCCACTCCGGCAACCTCGAGATTGTTCTCCATAGTCTGGAGCCAGTCATCAGCATCGAGGGGTTCCTCTGTCTTGTTGAACACAGGTGGGTTAGTGTTCTGGAAGTTTTTCAGCTTTGACCCTGGGTGGTCGTGGTTTCCGTGGCCTTGGTTGCCCTGAGCCAGTTGTTGAAGTGCGGCTAGGTTGGCTTGCCGTTCAGCTCTCTCAACTTCTCTATCAGCCAACATCTGTTGCAACATCTGTAGCATTGCTTCCTGAGTCATGTTGCGAGTTGGGGGTGCCATCTGAACAGTGATAGGGATCATGAGATAAGAGGGAAATGTCTATGGCTCATTTTGGGGTAGAATACAACTTAAACTTGATTCATAATAATAATATTACACACACACAAACATAGTCATGGAGGTAGCACCTATTACAAGCCAAATGTTCAGGAGGGTTTTAAGAACCCTTTCAACAAACTACGATACATGGGGCGGGTACAAAGGACCAATACATAACACGGGGCGCAAGTGCTCAGACGGGACTACTCGCCATCGACGTTGATAGGGTAGACATTGTCCATCCCGGCATCGAGGTGCTCGTGGCCATCCTCGTAAGGGTGGAACTCCAGGTCGTCGTCTTCCTCCTCCTCGTAGTCGTCGTCGTTGCTGACGTAGGAGTAGCCGTCCCCCGGATGTTCTCCCCTTCTTCTTCACCCTCCAGCCTCCCGGATCCGCTCAGCTTGGGCAGCGATGGTCGCCTTCGAGTGGCGATCCTGGCCTTTAGGCGGTTGATGGCGTGATCCTTCTTCTGGTTGGCACGGCGGAGTGCCCTGCGTTCTCCGGCGATGACCTTGATGGTCTCCGCCTGCTGCGCCAACTGGATGTGAGTGTGGTTGGCGTATTCGCGGGAGTTGTCGAGGTCGATGCGGGTCTCGCTCAGCATGAAGTCCAGATGGTCAACATGGTGGCGAAGCTGCGGGTGTGACGGCAGGTTCATTGGCACTCCGAGTGAGTTGTGCCTTGCATAGTGCACAAAGCGACTGTCGGTGAAGTCCATGAAGTTTTGCCCGCACGTACGTGCGAGTCCTTCCTGAAGTCCCCTTGCGAGACCATCCGCCCGCTTGTTCTCCCCGAAGGAGAATCGGATCCTTGCGCTCATTGGGAGCGTGAACCTCCCACGAAGGTCCACCATGATCACCCACTGAAGTTGACCACCGGGTTGGTCATTCAGCATTCCGCCAAAGACTTCCGGTGGTGGGCGCCCGAGGAACTCGGAGAGGGAGAAGAGGTCCCTCTCGAAGATGATCTCTCCACCGTTCCCCAACTGATAGAACTCAGTCTGGAGAAAGGGCTGCGCGTCCACAACGTGATCCATCTGTAGAGAGATGAGATGATTAAGTTAGATTAGTGCAAGTGTTCCCAATTTTAATTCTATTAGAAGAAGGGCATGAATTTAAAGTTTGTAAAAGACTCTTCAAGGTAAGGGGGTGAGTAAGATTTTCATAATTAGTCAATTCATGGAATTTGAGACTAAGTTTTTGAGCGTCCATTCTAACTAGGGTCTCCTAAGGTCAAACAATGGCTCTGATACCAACTTGTCAACACCTGGATTTTTAAGTCCAGATGCCTATTATGCCGTACATCGCAATCCCAGGAATAATGTTTTTGCGAGACATAATAGTAAGTAGCATAGAGTCATCATTTATTACAACACATATTGTCTTACAACCATAGATCACATGATCCAATATTACACGAATATATTGTTTAACATCACATATAGTAGCGGAAGCGAAGTAGTAGTGGACGATCTATTCCACAGGCAACGCTTGACGTTAGAAGACGATCCTAGTTATCGTAGACGTCCTGTTGTCCGTCATCCTGATACTGGTGCTCTCCTTCATAGTCTGGCATTTGAATAGCCAGGGCAAAGCCATGAGTACTTTTAAAGTACTCGCAAACTAATTCTAAGATAAAAATACTCATTAAGTGTAAGGGGGTGCTAAGCTCTAGGTTTATTTGCATAAAGCCAAGTTTTAGTTTCATAAATCTTTGGTAAAGCCTAAATCCTGTGCTAGACTAACTCAGGTGGGAACATTAGTGTCATTCCCACAACTCATTATGGATCACCATAATGTCACCTTTCAAACCACCATTCATTCCTAGAACCAAAACATTTTAATGATAACGGAGATAGTATGGCCTTTCCAAGCGTCCGTAACCGTGGACACGGCTATTCGAATAGGTTTAACACTCTGCAGAGGTTGTACTCTTGTGCCACAACTTTTGATTACATCCGTCGAGGGTAACCTCGAATCATCGTAACACAGTACGCGGATCATCAATCGAAACCTTTCACTTATATATGCTAGTATGAGCACCTCTCCCCATGAGCTTGGCCTCCCGGTGGAAACCGCAGTCAACCCGGGAACTGCACAGGGCTTGGGCCGTATATTCACCTCAGTTCAACATCAATCCACAAGTAACGGAGGCAGCCGCAGCGTAACCCCTATGATGTTTGTTCAGAGGGAACCCATACTAAAATACACAAGTTTCTAGTTAAGCCCTACCCATAATCAGGTATTGTGGGGGTACTTGTATCCTTGGAAAGGTATCGCATTCAAACTCAATCATCTATTTTGTCAAAAATCACCATCTTCTCTTGGTCATATTCACCTTCAAAATCTTTCACTTCAAACCAATTCACAAATGTTCCCATCTAGAGTAGTCAATTTTAATTGCTTAGCACTAGCCACTATGTGAAGGGGGTGCTATCTAGCTTTATTTGCTTAGGCTAACTTTGATACTCTTGTTCTAATCTAGACATGGGAATCATAAATAAAAAGGGTACTTTGAAATAAATAAGCAAAAGCAAATGTAAGTAAAAACATGGGATAGGTAATACATAAAAATAAAGTGTGATGGTGCCTTTGCTCTTGTAGAGCTTAGCACTTGTGTTTAGCAAGGGTTAGCTTGCCTTGAGCTGGGTAGTTATCGAAGTTCTCTTCTTCTTCCTGAGAGTAGCCCTCCTCTTCTTGGTATTCCTCGTTACTAGCGTCTATATACGAATACGAGGTATAAATACTAAACCAAGCTCACATGCTAAACTAGAGGCACTCAAAAATAGTTCACACACTAGTCCTATCATCAATCAAACATGGCATGGTGGATTATAGGATTGGTCTTTATTAGAAAGAAAATAATTTCCTCTCATTATTCCTATTTCTTAGATTTGATATGTAGGTCTTTAAAGGATTCCATTTCTTTGCATTACTTAATATTAAGATTTAATCTCTCCATATAATAATAGGGTATGAAATATAGGTTGACCCCAAAGTCAACATTTCATATCTATTACATGTGAGTTCAATTTAATAGAAGTGTTACACTTCACATAGTTTTAAAAACTTAGCATTTAAATGAATTAAAATCTCTAAGTATAATTCTCAAGGGTTCATTAGCCTAAGTCATTCCCCCTGGTTATTAGTACTTAGGATCAAAATTTAAATGAGAGGTAATTCTCATATTGGGGTTGAGTTTGAATTCTACTTAAACATGCTCTAGAAATGACTACATAGCCATTTTATTTGATCTAGTCCATGATCATACAAACAACAGGGCTATGTTATTGCATAATCAATTAGAGGACATCATTTATGATTTATTAGAGTTGGAATTACTTCAAAATCTATTCTGGTTGATTTTTAAATAAAGTTTGAATGTGTAAAAGTCCCTGTCTTGTCTTTTTTGTCAAATTAAATCTATAACGAAAATGGAGATGGGGCCAGTGGTATTGGATGGGTAATTTTATGGGCTTTCCAACGGTATAAAATTTGCTAGATTTGGTTTGGTAGAAATTCAACTATTCAATTTTTACTAAACATTCAGCAGAGCAATTTGAATTAAAGAATAAACCAGATTTGAATTTTTGGGCTGGTGGAAAAGTAAATGGGCCGAAACGAAATTCGGCAGCACTTCGCAGCCCAACACGCGGCTGGCGCGCTCGGGCCGCGCTGACAGGGTGGGGGCCACCTGTCGGTGTCTATTTAAATGCCGAACCGGTATGTTCTATCTCGACCGTAGGATTAGAGGGAGGATCGACGGTGTGGGAACGTCGTCGTCCCCGGCGGGATTCCGACGAGGGCACGGCGGCAGAAGGGGGTCGGGGAGCCTACCAGGCCGATGCAGGACTCGAGCAAGAAGCGCGGTGAAGGTGTAGTCGATGGGGAAGAGGTTGGGGAGCAGCGGCGGCGCTTGGGGTGGCGCCAATCGTATACGGTGAGCTGCGTCCCCCGGCGGCTCCGATCTTGAAATTCCTCCTCCTCCGGCGGCAATCGAACGAACTGGGGTGGTGAGGATGATCAGTGGTGAGAGGGGAGTCGAGTGGTGTGAGAGGAGCTTGCTGGGAGGGCCTCTATTTATAGCGGCGAGGGGTGCCGCGGGGTGCTGCAAGGGCGCGGCCATGGCGTGGCGGTTCCAGCGAGCGAAAGGGCAAGCGAAGGACGGGAGCGTGTAGGCCTTGTCCCGGAGATGCTCAAGGAGTAGCCGGCGCGGCAAAAGGGGGATGGGATCGCTCGGGCGCGTGCATTGTCCATCACCGGGCGCGCGGCATCATTTCGTCTCGGCGCCGGCGACGGTGCAGGCGTGCACGGGCGTTCGTCTAGCTCGTAGAGGGTGCAGAGGCGATGCTCGACGCGGCGGTAGGGATGCGGTGGCGAGGACGAGGGCGTGCAAGTGGACGACGTCCTTGCGCGTCCAGTGGCGTGATCACCACGCCGGCCGGCACGTCCCGGAGCGTTTTGGACACGGGCGTTCGGGCAGGGCCGTGCAATGGCGATTGATTCATGGTACGGGCGTGATCCTTATGTATCATAGATGCTCAAGGACACGAAGAAACGACGAGGGAGTGGCCAGGGAGAGGAGTGCCAAAGGTGGCCGGCATGGCATTGTTTGGCATGGTTTAGTGTTTCTCCTCCACTTTTATCAGCCATGCAAGTACTGGGCTAGAGGCAGGGGGTGTAGGGGAGGCTGATGATCACTTTGCCAAAGTGGTTTAGGGTCAAAACTGCTGGATAATAGCATGTATCACTTAGTCTAGAGGCTGCCTGCCACCTGTTCGACCAAATGCCCGCATGAACTTTTATTTTGAAATTTGAAATTCTCTTTGGTGAATCTCATTTATATAAACATTGTGATGTATTGGTGGTGGTGGCACTCAATTTGGAATTGATTTGCAAGTTTTCAAAATTTGGGGTGATCTTCTTCTCTCTCTCGGGTTCCCTCTTTGCCCTCTTATTCTGGTCAACCTAGTCAACTTTAGGGAGGGTGGTCAACACCAAAGTTACTCACCTTGACATGGTCTTGGATGACCTGGCTTTAGTTGACCTTGCTTAGTTCAAGATTTGAGAAATACAGAGGGGTGAAGAGGTGAAGAAAATATTTTTGTGAGATGTGACCATTATCACATGTGTGAAGAAAATTTGATTTCTTTTGGTTTGATTCTTGATCCAAGGATGCAAAAGGGTTAGTTTATCACATTGATGCATTTTAGAAGCAATGGGGCAAGCTAACTTGGCCTTGGTTGAGGATTGGTTATTTTACATAGAGGGTATGTGAGTGAGAGAGGGGTTTTTCCCAATTTCTTTATTTCTCCCCAATTTAGGGTTTAGTGAACTTTGTTAGGGTTCTCAAAGCAAGGTTTACACATACTAACACTCATCATGGCAATTGCACAAAAGAAAGATCACTCATATGCATTTATCTATATGTGGGCCTATATGCATAGAAAAAGTTTTTGTTAATTGCAAAATTTGAGTTTGGGGAGTTTCTCTTTCTTGTTTATTATTGTTGAAACTTGAGATGTTACAGGACCTCACTCGAAATTTCCTGAGCTAGGGTGAAACATGAGATCATTTAGTATTTGTCAATATGATAAGATATAAGTGCATATCATACATCCCAATTGGAAGCAACAATCCCCTGAGAAAAATAGCATGCCACTTAGGACAAATGTGTATCAAAAATAATCATAAATGTGTTCCAAAAATAATCATAAATAACTAAAAAAAAATAAGGATGGTGGTGAACCTAAATAACTTTTTTGTAGAAGGTAATATGTTAATATCAAAAAGATATAAAGTAACCCGGCCTCTTCGACAACTCAGTATCATGAGAAATTCAAACATCAAGTTTTATTATTTGTAAATTTTTATCTAACTAGTTTACTCTGCTTTATAGATGTGTTTGAGCAGTCTTGGAGTGGTGAATGTAGGAACTTTGCACAGGGGGTGTCACGGTTTATATGTATTCCATATAATGAATGCATAACACAGATTTAATATGTTAGTTTACATTTGTATAACACTACATGGAAAACAGCTATAGAAATCGGCTTACCCGTGACGCATTGGAAATATGGTGCCCTACGGGTATGCGCTATGGGTAGTAACTTAGCCGTGGCGCACCGTTAGAAGTGGTGCGCCATGGATATTTTTGCGTTGGGCTGGCCGGTCTTGCCCCTTTTAGCCGTGACACACCACATCCATGTGTGCCACGGATATATTTGGTACCGGAGGCGCACATGTATGTGGTGCGTCACAGCTAAGAAGCTAAATTTAAAATTTAAAATTTGGGTCACCTATCCGTGGCGCGTGCCATGGCTAAGTTAGCCACGTTTTGGTGCCCCTCCCCCGTGTAAGCTTTTTCAGTTTTAAAAAAGTTATATGTAATTCAAATTTTAACTTTTTTTTTGTTGTAGTTATGTTGTGTAATGTACTTGTTAGGAAAAATAACAAATATGAATTTCATTTTTTTTTGCAAAAACATGTCATATTTGGAGAAAACGGCTGTAGATTTCGCGTGCGACATCGGATGAAAAAGTTTTCGCATGAAAAAGTATCTACATAAAAAGTTACATCCAAATTTAACCGCCCAAGTCCATTTACCGAGCTTTTAGAATCCTCAAAATAAAAAAGGTAAATAGTGTCTTCTAAGCTTTTAGATTTCGCTGAAAAACAATTTGAAATTTTATTCCCGTGACGCACCTAGAGTATGCCCCAGCCCGGCTATATCAGCAGAACATGACAACAACCTTCGCAAGCATCCCACTCCCCCTTCTCCTTCGTTCCGCTTCTCCACCAAAGGGAGACGCCCATGCCTCCTCTGGCGCCTTGCTCCGCCCCAGTGGCTCCTCCTCAATAGATCACGACCTGCTCCTCTACCCTTCCAAGGACGTCGGCATCCTACTCTACCCCGGCTGCTTGTCCTCCTACGACCGACAACGCCCTACTTCACCCCTACCATGGACGCCGGCGACCTGCTCCGTCCCGGCTGCTCGTCCTTGACCGATCATGCCCAACTCGGCCCTGCCATGGACGATGTTGTCGCTAACTCCTTCTCCCTACCATCCGACGAATATGAGGACATGATGGCAAAAATGTTTGGTGATGCAAGGGCTAATCACAAAAGTGTCATCGGATCTTGATCTAGGTTTCAAAAAAATTGAAAAAAAATACTTGTGACGCTCCAACTTTTAGCAGGGGCGCGCTAGCCGTGGCGCACGCATAGTGCGCCATGGGTAGCAAAAAGTGCCGCGCCATGGATGACCTTATTTCTAGTAGTGTAAATTACACAACAAATAATATATTTTGGTATAAACATTATCATAATTTTGACAAATACTCTTAAATATGCTTTTATATTTTAGACAACTAGTGCTAAATATGTACCCCCTCCGTTCAAAAACATGTGAATTAATTTTCTCTAGATACGGCCACACAATGAAATGCGTTTAGATATATTCATATCCGCAAAAGGTTGAGTCACTTATTTTCTGCATAGAAGTTGTAGATTGTTTTGCGTTTTAGTAAGGGGTCCCATGGCACCCATAGAACCCTTAGTAGTTTCGTCCATGCAGCTTTGTATCAACCTAACTTTAGAATCCGTATGTAATACTTAAATTGTCTTGATCCAATGGACGGTTCGTCTCAAAATGTAGACCACAAGCCAATTCTCTTTAGGAATTTGTGCCAAATAAATATATAGCTTCCAATGCATATACTTTATATATCATGGCAAAAAAATCATTTATAATTTGTGTAAAATATTGAAAATGTTCACGCGCATAGAAATTTGTGCCTAGACATTTTTTTGATAAATAATAAGATCATTTGCTATATTTTTAAAAATAAAAATTGTAACTTTTTTACAAATAGTAGGAGTGTTGTTTGGCATTGAAGTGTTCTTTATAAGTATTGCAAGGAATACTATGGTTTTCACAAATACCCCGGTGGTTTTGTATACTATGAGGTGTTAGGCAACCTTAAGTACAAAAGTTTTGTAAACCTTGGTTTCTCTAATACCGTAGTAATTTTTGTGTATTACAGCATCTCCAACAATATTGGTATTTTGCAATGCTAAAAATAGAGTATAGCAAGAGGAGAGAGAAGGTTTAGAAATCCCTCCAAAAGTTTCTCCGAGAGCATCCGATAAATTTAGCAATCCAACTCAATGACAAGTGGGGACTGGGAGCTGTGCGGGGCAGCATAAATCCCGAGGTTGTACGGCCCACTTGTCAATGGAACAAAAAGATTTAGGGACCACTTTTAGATGTTTTAGCCATTGGAGAGAGAATGAGCAAATATGCTCATCCCGGCCACTGTTTTTTACTCAGCTTCCTATAACTTTTTGATGGAGGCACTTATACCAGTGTTGCTGGAGCAAGGTTTTTACCCCAAATTGCTAAACGTGGAGTTTATAGGGATTGGGGCAAGTATAGAAATATTGTTGGAAATGTTCTTGGAAAATGAAGTCAACCCTCTTTTTTCCCTTGGTTTTCATAAATTCTGTATTTTGATATCAGTGGGTTCAAAAAAATCCAGTCTAAATTGTCTTGCACATGTTTATGTATTTGCACTTTTGCAGCCCAACTTCACATACATTGTGTTGTTATAGGACTGAAAAATATTATTATTTTGAAGCAGGGCAAAAGCTTTGCCCTATTTAATTAATTAAAAAAGGAGTTCAAACAACGTACCCCCAAGTGTCATATTACAAAAAAGGTTTTACCTCCCTAAATTAATTTACCCGTTCGCTCAGCGCCCGCAAGCACCCACAGTTTGGCCTTGCCTTTGATCTTTTTAAGGATAACTACCAGAGGTGCATGCTTACTTTTGAAAACCCTCGCGTTGCACTCCTTGAAAATTCGCCAAGACCCAGGAAGGGTGATGGAGGGTAAGTCTTTGTGCTTCGTCGTTGTGAGCAACCAAAAGGAGGTTGTTTGTGCGTCCCAGCTGTCCATGTCGATGAAGTGGAGATCTAGCCAAATCTTGATTTGCCCCCATAGCCTTTTGGTGTATCTGCAATGGATGAGTATGCGCTCCAACGACTCTGGAGCTGGCTTATAAAGTGGACAAAGCTCACAGTTTGGCCATCTTCACCTTTCAAGATGGTCGGCCGTTGAAATACTATTTTGAATAACAAGCCATGTGAAAAACTTAATTCATGGAGGTAACCAAACACTCCACACAAAGGATCTAATAGGAGAGGATGTCGCCCCCAAGAATCGAGCTTTGTAAGCGGTACATAACACAAGAGGGAAGCACACTGCTGTACTGGCCTAGCCTTTGCAGCGCACCAGTATCTGTTAACTGATTTTACCATTTACCATTGTTCTTGTGAAATACGGTCTCACAACTACTTCGTACGAATTAGGTAATTAGAACTAGTTTGCGTCTACAAGCATGCAGGTTCCATTCCAGCTGTAGATAGACAAGATCTAATTGGTTTGCAGCATGTGGGTTTGCAGTCTTGTACCGATGCTTGGTTTATATTTTAGCTTGGGTCCGTCATCCGTACCTGGTTGGCCTGCTGCTACAATCGTTTATCGTTCGATGAACAACAGTAGTACTACAACACTAATCTCTACTGCAAAAATCTTTACTATTAAGCTCCAATGCGACCGTGGTACGTCCTGGTTTCGCACGATCAAGTCGACCATGTCACTATCGCTAAAGGCCCAACAGCCCAGGCCGTGGTCACAATTGAACTCAATACATGGGCCAAAAAATAAAAATAAAACGGGCCAGTGTTTCGTGAGAACCACCAGCCAGGCAGCCACACGCATGGGGGTTGTGTTCTCGTTTTTGCTACGATTTGTACTCCTCAATTAGCAAACCTGTATTCAGACCTGATAGACTGCGAAATATTGATTGTATTGATATGCGATAATTGGTGATTACATTAAGCCTCTTGGGCTGTTTATATAGTACTAGAGACTTGGAGGGCAAGAAGCTTAGTAGAGATAGAATTGGAGTACAATCTTAAACTGCCTAATATAGCCTAGACGTGATATACTCTAACACCCCCCGCAGTCGGATCGGTAGTGACGCGAATACAGCAAGAGCGTCGCGGACGGTCCGACTGGAGCATAAGCCGAAGGCGCCGACTGGAGAGGGGGCCGGTGGATGATAGCCCTTGATGCCGATGTCGATGTAGCCGGTAGCCAGGGCGTTGTAGTCGCGATCGATGGAGCCGTGTGTGATTTAATCGCCGTTGATGAAGTTGTTGATGTTTGATGTTGTTGTGGTCGGTGTCGTCTTGAGCCCGGGGGAAGTCGCCATAGTGATAAAAGAAAAGGCGGTTGCAGCGGTAGTCAACTCGAGGTAGACGTAGTTGGATTTGTGGTAGTTGAGGTAGGCGACACGCCGCGCCGAACTTGCCGGGCTCGGGAGCGCGTCGGGGACGAAGGCACGCGCCGGTGTTGCCGGTACCGGGCGTGCGAAGACAGGGACCACCATGAACCATGCACGCCAGAGTTGGATGGAGTAGCAGAGAAGGTCTCCGTGTACGGTCGGTTGCGCGCCGTATGCGCCGGAGTAGACGAAGTGGTTGCAAGAAGAAAATTGAGCACATGCGGTGCAAACAAAAAATTAGACTGCAACTCTGGCGGTATGGTCATTGTGGACGAAGATGACGAGGTGGTTGTCGATGGCGATTGAACTGTAGCGGTAGTAGATGTCGGGGATCGAACCCGTTTTATTCATCTACATGCAGGAGCGCGGCGACGCAGAACCCGTTGGCGTTGACGAAGACCTTGATTGGTGATGACGGCGACGATGCAGTACATGCGGCAGAGTTGTTGGTGTAGATGGTGGTTGGCGATGATGACCAGCGACGATGATGCGGCCCTTTGTTGATGGCGAGGCGCATAGTTGGGACGGGTGTCCCGATTGGTGTTGGCGAAGATGATCCGACATGGTGGCGGCGTGAGGTTGGAGTAGAGAGGCGATTTTTTTTAAATAATACGAAATTTTTATTTAAGTGTAAGAATAGCGCGCGATTTGGAAGAAGTTGAAAAGTGTGACTTGGTCGGTCATTAGCTGACCGATCGGTCAGTAGCAGACCGAGTGGGAGTCGGCCGCCGCCACTGTCAGGGGAGAGAACTAGTTGGTCGATAGCTGACCAATTGGTCAGCTACCGACCAATTGGTCAGCTACCGACCGGTCGGCCATCTAATCTTTGCATGGATTCAGTTTAGGTTTATTAGCACTGATATGTCCTGGCACTTCTCCCCCATTTTTTTCCCGCCACCGCTTTCCCGCCATATTTTCTCCCTCAAAATGGCCACGATGGACGCAGGGAATGTAGTGTGATGGGTCGTACTGGCTATGTATCTTAATTTCAGGTTTAGTTTATCGTTGTATCTTAAATTCCGTTGTAGTGATAAGCTGTATTTTAATTTCAGCTGCAATGTATCTTAATTTCAGTTTTGTATTAATGTGAAAAGGAAGGCGACGAAGTCGTCGCTGTCGCCCTGGGCCTCCTCGTTGTGGTAGGCCAGCGCGCCGCAGTCCTCGTCGACGTCATCATCCTGTGGAGGCGCCGGCGGCTGCCGTGTTCGACGACAAGGCGGCGGTGGCCGGTCAAACAGGAAGTCCCTATCACCGAGGAAGCCCGCCTGCACCGTATCTCGTCGCACGGCGTCCAATTCTGGTGCATGAGCCGCGCCACCTCGATGAGCAGCAGCACCCTATTTGGTCGCGCCTCCTTCTTGATGCCGCTGCCGGACGCCTCGAAGTCGTTCTTCTTCTTCCCCATGGTGATGCGGCAGCGCGCGGTGGTGTGGGTGCGAGCGGAGGTGTCGGTGGTGTGGGCGATGGCAGGGACGATGCCGGTCGGCTTTTAAAGACCAGGCGCGCGTGAGACACGATGCCATTGATGGAGGCGCAAAAGCCCAGCCGCCGCCCGCCAGTGCGCGTGCAGAAGAGGCAGCCGTGACATTGATAGTGAAGGTTGCGACGTAGACGCGGAAGTGATGACCACCGAAGCGACGTCCACGGAAGCAGCGGCCGCGCCAGCCGATCGGCCAAGCCGGCCTCATTCACACACACACAAATAGTGGCTTGAGTGCTAGTGTAAGCAGTAAGAGTTGTTTTGGTGAACTTAATTGAATTGACCCCACCGACCTGACTCAGTTTTGTACATAAGAGCATCTCCAGCGAGGCGATGCATACAGCCGCCGAGCGATCGTTTGTATCCGCGTAGGCCAAAATTTAGGTGTAGTGGCCCGACGTATATTGACTGGGCCGTTCGCGGCAACGCAAACGCGGTGCATATTTACGCATGGGATGCGTCGCGGCGGACGCCCCAAGTGACCGCTCGCTTTTCCACCGGGCCCGTCTGACAGCGAGCCATAGGGCTGTATCGAGTGCATCGCTTCGGCGGTCATCGCTTCCGCGTCTACGCCGCAGACTTCGCCATCAATATCGCGGAGCGGACGCACAGCGCGCCGCTGCCCGTCGACGTGGTGCGGCTCATGCACATGAACTGGACGTCGTGCGCGGGCTGGCAGGACGTGCACCTGCCTGGCGGCGGCTGGCGGCTCAGCCGCCTCCGGGTGCCTATCCCGCCCGTGCCTCCGCGTGAGCCAGACAGACCGAGAAGGATCCACCACCGCCTCGTCATCGAATACGGCAGCCACCGACGCCTCCACAGGACGACGACTACAGCGACGTGTTGGCCTACCACAACGAGGAGGCCAAGGACGACAACGACGACTACGTTGCCTACATTTTCCAGGAATGTCAGTTGGCCATGGCGGAGAGCCGGGAGTTCGAGTACCCGTCGACAATGACGGACGACGAGATCGAGAGGCTCGGCATCCTCGTCTCGAAGGTGGACCGACCGGTGCAGCCGCCGCTGCCCCTGTACGCCACAAGAATCATGCCGTCGGGCCTCACGGAGGAGGAGGCCCTACGATGGGCGCTCGAGGACTCAGCCCCGCAACCGGTGCAACCACCGCCTCCACCACCGACGTGGTGTGGTCCACCTCCACAACCGGTGTGGGCTGCTCACCCTCCAGCACCGGCGTGGGCTGCTTAACCTCCACCATCGACGTGGGCTCCTTCCACCTCCACCACCGCCGTCGGCACCGGCGTATGTTCCGCCGGTTCCCAACTGGCCATGGCCGGTACCGGAGTTCGTCGTGATCGACGACGACGAGTAGGCGCAGACAAGGTTTTATATTTTATTTTCCTTTCTTTACTATGTAATATGTTTTTATGTTCAAAAAATTCAAAATCGAAAAAATGTGTCATGCCGCTGGAACCACCCGACGCAAAGAGACGCGCGGTCGATTTCGATCATTCGGGCCGACACAAACAGACGCTCGCGAACATTTTGATCGTCCGAAATGCGTCGTCCTGTTGGAGATGCCCTAAGAGAGACACTGTTGTTGTCGGCCCGCCTAGTTCGCTGATTTTCTTGCTTTGAAGATAGTGGCGAGCATGCATGTATGCTATCAAGACATCAGGTACATGCTAATTAACGTGAGGAGTGGTCGGTGTACTGGGAGCCCGGTCGGTCGGTAGGTGACCAATTGGTCAGCTATCGACCAACTACTTCTTCCATCTGACATGCATTAACAGCAAACTCCCAGACGGACTACTAGTGACCGATCGGTCAGCTAATGACCGACCGGGTCACACTTTTCAAAAAAATTGAAATCGCGCGCTATTCTTGGAGTTAAATAAATAATTCGTATTATTTTAAAAAAATCCTCGGAGTAGAGACGCGTGATGACAACATGGCGAGCAGACTATTTGGTGGCTAAAGAAAAAGAGAGAAAGAAATAGATCTGAAACAAAATTTGCTAAACTACGAAACTAATCTAAAGAAAAACCTAGCAACGAGATCGGATGCCCCCGGCGGAGATCATGGAGATCGATCTCCCCGGGGGCGGCGGAAGCGGTGGGTGCCTAAAACCTAGGTCGCAAAAAGAACCGCTCTGATACCATGATAGACTGCGAAATATTGATTGTATTGATATGCGGTAATTGGTGATTACATTGAGCCTCTTGGGCTGTTTATATAGTACTAGAGACTTGGAGGGCAAGAAGCCTAGTAGAGATAGAACTGGAGTACAATCTTAAACTGCCTAATATAGCCTAGACGTGATATACTCTAACAAGACCTATATTTTTAAAATCTAAAGACACGGGGAGAAATTCTTCCATTTCTCATAGTTCATCATCATCATCATACACAAAATTGCACGATCATACATTGGATCGCGACTTTTAACTAAAACTTAACTGACCTGGATCTACCACCGCCGCTGCCGCAGTCGTCGGGCGCGCCTACTCGAGGATGATCACCCCTGCTAAGGTGCGTGACTGCTCTGCCTCCCTCGCATTGAACGCCTCCACCTCGGCGATGGCGCGCGCCTCCTCCTGCCGCTCCTCCTCCTCCTTCATCTCGAACTCGGCCTTGGACTCGGCGATGGCCTTAGCGACGGCGGTGGCCTCCTCCACGTCACCGAGTCCAAGGTGCTCTGCGACAGCCGGTGCTCCTTGATGTCTACGGGTGCTTCTATTCTTGTAGACAGTGTTGGGCCTCCAAGAGCAGAGGTTTGTAGAACAGCAGCAAGTTTCCCTTAAGTGGATCACCCAAGGTTTATCGAACTCAGGGAGGAAGAGGTCAAAGATATCCCTCTCATGCAACCCTGCAACCACAAAGCAAAAAGTATCTTGTGTCCCCAACACACCTAATAGGTGCACTAGTTCGGCGAAGAGATAGTGAAATACAAGTGGTATGAATGAATATGAGCAGTAGTAACGGCGCCAGAAAAGTGCTTTGCTGTCCAGGACTGGCGTGTGATTGATGGTGGTAATATTGCAGGCAGTACAAATGCAAAGAAAACAAGAAACAAGCAGCGATAGCAGTATTTGGAAACAAGGCCTAGGGATTATACTTTCACTAGTGGACACTCTCAACATTGATCACATAACAGAATAAATAGATAAATGCTATACTCTACACTCTCTTGTTGGATGATGAACACCACTAATTGTGTAGGATTACACGAACCCTCAATGCCGGAGTTAACAAGCTCCACAATATTCGATATTCATGTTTAAATAACCTTAGAGTGCATGATAGATCTTTGCAATTACACCAAGTACTAACATAGCATGCACACTGTCACCATCACACTATGAAGGAGGCATAAATCACATCAATACTATCATAGCAATAATTAACTTCATAATCTACAAGAGATTACAATCATAACCTACGCCAAGTACTACACGATGCACGCACTATCACCATTACACCGTGGAGGAGGAATAGACTACTTTAATAACATCACTAGAGTAGCACATAGATGAATTGTGATACAAAACTCATATGAATCTCAATCATGTAAGACAGCTCATGAGATCATTGTATTGAAGTACATAGGAGAGAGATTAACCACATAGCTACCGGTACAGCCCTTAGCCTCGATGGAGAACTACTCCCTCCTCATGGGAGACAGCAGCGTTGATGAAGATGGCGGTGGAGATGGCAGCGGTGTTGATGGAGAAGCCTTTCGGGGGCACTTCCCCGTCCCGGCGGCGTGCCGGAACAGAGACTCCTGTCCCCCAGATCTTGGCTTCGCGATGGCGGCGGCTCTGGAAGGTTTCTCGTACCGTGGCTTTTCCCTCTCGAAGATTTAGGTCAGGGACCTTTATATAGGCGAAGAGGCGGCGTCAGAAGGTCAACGAGGCGACGACACAACAGGGGGGCGCGGCCCCCCCTTGGCCGCGCCAGGGTAGTGTCTGGTGGGCCTGTGGCCCCCCTCTGGCTCCTCTCGGGTGTTCTGGAAGCTTCGTGGGATCCTAAGATGCTGGGCGTTGATTTCGTCCGATTCCGAGAATATTTCCTTACTAGGATTTCTGAAACCAAAAACAGCAGAAAACAGGAACTGTCCCTTCGGCATCTCGTCAATAGGTTGGTTCCGGAAAACGCATAAAAACGACATAAAGTATGCATAAAACATGTAGATATCATCAATAATGTGGCATGGAACATAAGAAATTATCGATACGTCGGAGACATATCAGCATCCCCAAGCTTAGTTTTTGCTCGTCCCGAGCAGGTAAACGATAACAAAGATAATTTCTGGAGTGGCATGCCATCATAACCTTGATCATACTATTGTAAGCACGTGTAATGAATGCAGCGATCAAAGCAATGGTAAATGACATGAGTAAACAAATGAATCATATATGAATAGTACTTTCAAGACAAGCATCAATAAGTCTTGCATAAGAGTTAACTCATAGAGCAATAATTCAAAGTAAAGGTATTGAAGCAACACAAAGGAAGATTAAGTTTCAGCGGTTGCTTTCAACTTATAACATGTATATCTCATGGATAGTTGTCAATATAAAGTAATATAACAATTGCAATATGCAAGTATGTAGAAATCAATGCACAGTTCACACAAGTGTTTGCTTCTTGAGATGGAGAGAAATAGGTGAACTGACTCAACATAAAAGTAAAAGAATGGCCCTTCGCAGAGGGAAGCATTGATTTCTATATTTATGCTAGAGCTTTGGTTTTGAAAACAAGAAACAATTTTGTCAACGGTAGTAATAAAGCGTATGCATCATGTAAATTATTTCCTACAAGTTGCAAGCCTCATGCATAGTATACTAATAGTGCCCGCACCTTGTCCTAATTAGCTCGGATTACCTGGATTATCATCGCAATACATATGTTTTAACCAAGTGTCACAAAGGGGTACCTCTATGCCGCCTGTACAAAGGTCTAAGGAGAAAGCTCGCTTTTGATTATTCTCAACTTAGACATCCATACCGGGACAACATAGACAACGGATAATGGACTCCTCTTTAATGCATAAGCATTTAGCAACAATTAATGTTCTCATATGAGATTGAGGATATTTGTCCAAAACTGAAACTTCCACCATGATTCATGGCTTTAGTTAGCGGCCCAATGTTCTTCTCTAACAGTATGCATGCTCAAACCATTCAACTCATGGTAAATCACCCTTACTTCAGACAAGACGAACATGCATAGCAACTCACATGATATTCAACAAAGGGTAGTTGATGGCGTCCCCAGGAACATGGTTATCGCTCAACAAGCAACTTATAAGAGATAAGATGCATAGGTACATATTCAATACCACAATAGTTTTTAGGCTATTTGTCCCATGAGCTATATATTGCAAAGATAAAGGATAGAAATTTAAAGGTAGCACTCAAGCAATTTACTTTGGAATGGCGGAGAAATACCATGTAGTAGGTAGGTATGGTGGACACGAGTGGCATAGTTATTGGCTCAAGGATTTTGGATGCATGAGAAGTATTCCCTCTCAATAAAAGGCTTAGGCTAGCAAGGTTATTTGAAACAAACACAAGGATGAACCGGTGCAGCAAAACTCACATAAAAGACATATTGTAAACATTATAAGACTCTACACCGTCTTTCTTGTTGTTCAAACACTTTACTAGAAATTATCTAGACCTTAGAGAGACCAATTATGCAAACCAAATTTTAGCAAGCTCTATGTATTTCTTCATTAATAGGTGCAAAGTATATGATGCAAGAGCTTAAACATGAGCACAACAATTGCCAAGTATCACATTGTTCAAGACATTATACCAATTACTACATGTAGCATTTTCTGTTTCCAACCATACAACAATTAACGAAGCAGTTTCAACCTTCGCCATGAACATTAAAAGCTAAGAACACATGTGTTCGTATGAACCAGCGGAGCGTGTCTCTCTCCCACACAAGCATTTATTCAAACAAAAGCAAAAACAAAAACACACAGACGCTCCAAGTAAAGTGCATAAGATGTGACCGAATAAAAATATAGTTTCAAGAGAAGGAACCTGATAATTTGTCGATGAAGAAGGGGATGCCTTGGGCATCCCCAAGCTTAGATGCTTGAGTCTTCTTGAAATATGCAGGGATGAACCACCGGGGCATCCCCAAGCTTAGAGCTTTCACTCTCCTTGATCATATTGTATCATCCTCCTCTCTTGACCCTTGAAAACTTCCTCCACAGCAAACTCGAAACAAACTCATTAGAGGGTTAGTGCATAATCAAAAATTCACATGTTCAGAGGTGACACAATCATTCTTAACACTTCTGGACATTGCCTAAAGCTACTGGAAGTCAATGGAACAAAGAAATCCATCCAACATAGCAAAAGAGGCAATGCGAAATAAAAGGCAGAATCTGTCAAAACAGAACAGTCCGTAAAGACGAATTTCTAAGAGGCACCAGACTTGCTCAAATGAAAATGCTCACATTTAATGAAAGTTGCGTACATATCTGAGGATTACTCACGTAAATTGGAATAATTTTCTCAGTTACCTACAGAGAATTAGGCCCAGATTCATGACAGACAGAAATCTGTTTCTGCGCAGTAATCCAAATCTAGTATCAACCTTTCTATCAAAGACTTTACTTGGCACAACAATGCAAAAAAATTAAGATAAGGAGAGGTTGCTACAGTAGTAACAACTTCCAAGACTCAAATATAAAACAAAATTACTGTAGCAAAATAAACACATGGGTTATCTCCCAAGAAGTTCTTTCTTTATAGCCATTAAGATGGGCTCAGCAATTTTAACGATGCACTCACAAGAAATAGTAGTTGAAGCAAAAGAGAGCATCAAGAAGCAAATTCAAAACACATTTAAGTCTAACATGCTTCCTATGCATAGGAATCTTGTAAATAAACAAGTTCATGAAGAGCAAAGTGACAAGCATAGGAAGATAAAACAAGTATAGCTTCAAAAATTTCAGCACATAGAGAGGCATTTTAATAACATGAAAATTTCTACAACCATATTTTCCTCTCTCATAATAACTTTCAGTAGCATCATGAGCAAACTCAACAATATAACTATCACATAAAGCATTCTTATCATGAGTCTCATGCATAAAATTATTACTCTCCACATAAGCATAATCAATTTTATTAGTTGTAGTGGGAGCAAATTCAACAAAGTAGCTATCATTATTATTCTCATTATCAAATATAGGAGGCATATTGTATTCATAATCAAATTTATCCTCCATAACAGGTGGCACCAAAAGGCTACTATCATTATAATCATCATAAATAGGAGGCAAAGTATCATCAAAGTAAATTTTCTCCTCAATGCTTGGGGGACTAAAAATATCATACTCATCAAAACCAGCTTCCCCAAGCTTAGAATTTTCCATATCATTAGCAACAACGGTGTTCAAAGTATTCATACTAATAAGTTCCATGGGTTTTTTAATTTTCGGATCAAACCATCCATGTCTTAAATCAGGAAATAGAATAAGAAGCTCATTGTTGTCCATTATGCCTTACTAGTGTAAACAAGAAACAAAAAGATGCAATTGCAGGATCTAAAGGAAATAGCTTCGAGCACACACACAATGGCGCCAAAAAAGTACTTAGTTACCTGGAACCGGAGTATGAGTGCCTTTTACCTTTCCTCCCCGGCAACGGCGCCAGAAAAGGGCTTGATGTCTACGGGTGCTTCTATTCTTGTAGACAATGTTGGGCCTCCAAGAGCAGAGGTTTGTAGAACAGCAGCAAGTTTTCCTTAAGTGGATCATCCAAGGTTTATCGAACTCAGGGAGGAAGAAGTCAAAGATATCCCTCTCATGCAACCCTGCAACCACAAAGCAAGAAGTCTCTTGTGTCCCCAACACACCTAATAGGTGCACTAGTTCGACGAAGAGATAGTCAAATACAAGTGGTATGAATGAATATGAGCAGTAGTAACGGCGCCAGAAAAGTGCTTTGCTGTCCAGGACTGGCGTGTGATTGATGGTGGTAATATTGCAGGCAGTACAAATGCAGTAAAACAGTAAACAAGCAGCGATAGCAGTATTTGGAAACAAGGCCTAGGGATTATACTTTCACTAGTGGACACTCTCAACATTGATCACATAACAGAATAAATAGATAAATGCTATACTCTACACTCTCTTGTTGGATGATGAACACCACTAATTGTGTAGGATTACACGAACCCTCAATGTCGGAGTTAACAAGCTCCACAATATTCGATATTCATGTTTAAATAAAATTAGAGTGCATGATAGATCTTTGCAATTACACCAAGTACTAATATAGCATGCACACTGTCACCATCACACTATGAAGGAGGCATAGATCACATCAATACTATCATAGCAATAATTAACTTCATAATCTACAAGAGATTACAATCATAACCTACGTCAAGTACTACACGATGCACACACTATCACCATTACACCGTGGAGGAGGAATAGACTACTTTAATAACATCACTAGAGTAGCACATAGATGAATTGTGATACAAAACTCATATGAATCTCAATCATGTAAGGCAGCTCATGAGATCATTGTATTGAAGTACATAGGAGAGAGATTAACCACATAGCTACCGGTACAGCCCTTAGCCTCGATGGAGAACTACTCCCTCCTCATGGGAGACAGCAGCGTTGATGAAGATGGCGGTGGAGATGGCAGCGGTGTTGATGGAGAAGCCTTCCGGGGCACTTCCCCGTCCCGGCGGCGTGCCGGAACAGAGACTCCTGTCCCGCAGATCTTGGCTTCGCGATGGCGGCGGCTCTGGAAGGTTTCTCGTACCGTGGCTTTTCCCTCTCGAAGATTTAGGTCAGGGACCTTTATATAGGCGAAGAGGCGGCGTCAGAAGGTCAACGAGGCGACGACACAACAGGGGGCGCGGGCCCCCCCTTGGCCGCGCCAGGGTAGTGTCTGGTGGGCCTGTGGCCCCCCTCTGGCTCCTCTCGGGTGTTCTGGAAGCTTCGTGGGATCCTAAGATGCTGGGCGTTGATTTCGTCCGATTCCGAGAATATTTCCTTACTAGGATTTCTGAAACCAAAAACAGCAGAAAACAGGAACTGGCCCTTCGGCATCTCGTCAATAGGTTGGTTCCGAAAAACGCATAAAAACGACATAAAGTGTGCATAAAACATGTAGATATCATCAATAATGTGGCATGGAACATAAGAAATTATCGATACGTCGGAGACATATCACTCCTCCTCCTCCGCTCGAACTCCCCTCGCCCGGGAAGAGCTCGTGGCCCGCGAAGACGTACCTGGGGATGGGCGGCGCGATTCCCTCCTCGCGTGCGCATACGCGGCACAATCTTCCTCCTCCGCCGTGAACTCCTCCAAGAAGGCCGCCTTCATCGGCTCCATCGGAGGCTGCTCTTCGTAGTAGGCGCCGCCGGGCTGGTACAAGGAGAGGTTGCCAGGCGCAACCTCTCCCCAATTCATCCACTTCTTCGCCGACCGCCGCTTCGCTCCGACGAAGCGGACGAACTTCCTCCGCCTGGCTAAGGAGGTCGCCACGTCCCGCGTGACTGGCCGCCTGTCCGCTACAGGATCCAGAGCTGCTCATGGTGGTGGAGGAGGGCTAGGGTTGAGCTAAGGGCGACCAATTGCTCGCCGGAGTAGTTGGCGGAAGGGCGGTGGAGCTAGGGCTGTGCATGAGGGTTTTAATCCTCACTCGCAGCCGCAGCCTGTACTTGTACAGGTTGAGAAGGGCCATGGAGGGGGGGGCCTGTATTCGCAGCGCACGGGTCGGGCCGTATACGGGCTCTGCTAATTCGCCATTTTGGCCGAGAGCCCGTAAACAGCCGAAACTATAAGGGTCTGGCGGCATTTATGGGGCCTGCTAGACTTGCTATTAGTTTTTAAACCGTAGCAACGCACGCGTATTTAGCTAGTAATGCTATTCTCAGAGAACATGCAACAAAAATGCTAAACCTATGGAGATTTTTGACGGCGTTTTTACCGAATGCTGAGCTACACTTAAACGTGGCCATCTGCTTGAGAACGTGATCGAATTTGGTCCGTCTTTTTTTTAACATAGTACAATACGAACGGTCACAAATACACACATATATATGCACAATCTATCCTACGAGCACGCACGCACATCCAACCCCTACCTCTATGAATGCATGTACGCGTAGCCATAGACCTCTTGCTATCGACAAAAACATCACCTCCTAGTGAATAATTATTTCACTTTTATGGAACATCAAAATATCAAATTTAGGATTTAAACTCTCCTCCTAACCATTCAACTTCAGGCTGCAAGTGGGACACGACGCGGGGGCCCGCATGTTTTCTGCATCAGCCCGCAGCCAATTAGTGGGCCGCCTGCGGCAGCCCGCATGGACGCGGAGACCGCTTCTTCCGCAGCGAATCAATCGGCTTTCTTCCTCCCTGCCTTTGCTAGTAGTACTACTGCGACGTTTCTTGTCGCCGGCGACAGAGCGCGGGCGCTCGCACAAGGGGGTCATCTCTTGCCGCCGTTCCGGTCGTCCACACGCCCGCGGCGGAAGCTGTACTCCGACCCAAGACCCCCGCCGACACCGCGGCGGAACAGGAAGCGCAGCGCGGCGGCGGACGCCGCGGAACCGTGCAGGTGACCTTGGGAGAGGAGAGCTCGACGGCCTCCATCCTACCACGTCGGGCCCCGGACGCCGCCGTCGGACCCGTCGGGAACATGTGACTGGACCGCCTTGAGGCTCCCGGAGACGAGCGCAGCGGCGGTGCCGGTGCCGGCGCCGCCGCGGCCGGGGATGTAGGCCTTGGAGGAGGCGGAGGGGCGCAAGCCAGAGTAGACGATGGAGGGGCGGGAGGTGAAGCAGAGGAAGAGCTCCGTGCCTCCACCGCCGCCGCCCCGGTCCGCATCCGCCGCCCCGAGCTGCGATTCGCGGCTGGCCCGCATCCGCCGCTTACTTTTCTTCATTATCTGTGGGAGCCCGCGTATGTACTTAAATGGGCCTAAATCTGTAGCGCCGCAGACGGCCCGCTACCGCTTGCACCCTCAATTCAACTGGGTCCCTCTCTCTTCCACCGCCATATCAGCACCTAGAAATGTCCATCTAGCAGATCGGACGTCTGAGAAAAAGAGTTTCCCGATATTATCTGCAGTATCCAAGCAGGCGCAAAATCAGGATTTTGTTTTTGCTTGAGGGAATAGGATATGGGATATTCCTCCTACTTTCCTCGTATATACACTCGGCGTCGCCACAACCCTAACTAGCTACCACAACCTAAGGCGGCCAGCGGTAGCGCCACGCCGCCAACAGGATTTCGCGCACCGAACGGGAAAATGGCTTCCCTTTGTACGTGCACACGCCGCCGACCTCTCCCGTGATCCCGCCGTGATTCGACGAATCAAATCCTCGTGCATATACTTCTGACCTGATCACCAATGCGTGTGCATGTGCAGGGATCGTGGTCGCGGCGGCGCTGCTGGTCCTCGGGTGCGCGTGCGGCGGCGCCACGGCGCGGCCGCTGGTCGGAGCCGCGGGGGCGAAGCAGCCGCTGCAGACGTCGCGGCCGTTCAACATCGCGCACAGGGGCTCCAACGGCGAGCTCCCCGAGGAGACGGCGGTGGCGTACATGCGCGCCATCGAGGAGGGCGCCGACTTCATCGAGGCGGACATCGCCGCCACCAAGGACGGCCACCTCGTCTGCTTCCACGACATGACGCTCGACGACACCACCGACGTCGCCGACCACAAGGAGTTCGCCGCCCGCCGCCGCACGCTCGAGGTGCAGTGGGCCAACGTCACCGGATTCTTCATCAGTACGCCCCGCCCTACAGTCGATCTATCCATTAACCGTCGACCTGATCTGTAGTGACTGTCAGTTAATCTCCAACGAACTCCCCCTGATTTCTCGCAGCTGATTTCACGTTGGCCGAGCTGAAGACGCTGAGGGCGAAGCAGAGATGGTCGTTCCGTGAACAATCACACAACGGCACGTACATCTATCACATTGATCCAGTTTTTTTAGTGAACGGTCAGTCTAGATTAAATCTCTTAATATTTTTTTCGTTTATCTTTTCTGCAGGCATTTCTCCCATCATCACCTTCGACGAGTTCATCAACATCGCTCTCAACGCCAAGAGGGTCGTCGGGATCTACCCGGAGATGAAGAGCCCTGTGTTCGTCAACCAGCACGTACACACTTAACCTACATAAACACAGCTACAATCATCGTATATATAACTAGCATTCCAATCCCTGAATCCTGATCGTTAATTTACGATGAACTCTGTGTGTCGGTCGATGACAATGATGCAGGTGAAGTGGGCGGACGGGAAGAAGTACGAGGACAAGTTCATCGCGACGCTGAAGAAGTACGGGTACGGCGGCAAGTACATGACCAAGCCATGGCTGGAGAAGCCCGTCTTCATCCAGTCCTTCGCGCCGACCTCGCTCATCTACGCCGCCGGCCTCACCGACTTGCCAAAGGTGTTTCTCATCGACGATCTGACGGTGCGCACTGAGGACACCAACCAGTCCTACGACGAGATAACCTCCGACGAGTACCTCGACTACATGAAGGACTATGTCGTCGGCATCGGGCCATGGAAGGACACCGTGGTGCCGCCCACCAAGGCCAACCGCCTCGCCACGCCCACCGACCTCGTCGCCATGGCGCACGCCAGGGGCCTGCAGGTGCATCCCTACACCTACCGCAACGAGAACCGCTTCCTGCACTACAACTTCAGGCAGGACCCCTACGCCGAGTACGACTACTGGCTCAACAACGTCGGCGTCGATGGACTCTTCACCGACTTCCCAGCCAGCCTCCGCCGTTTCCAGGAATGGACCACCAAAACCAAAAACTGATCAGGAAACCATACGTTCAGTTCAGATAGTAGAATTTTCTTACCCCTGTTCTTCCTCCTATTAAGTTGGGTATTGTTCTCACGATGTGAGATAAACTAATCTCAGGATTTTGTATTGGCGATACATCGATTCATTATTACATTGGGGCTACATTCTCTTTTTGTCTGTTGTGGTTGTGTTTTTTCTTCTTCTGGGGATTTATTTGATTCCACTAACAGACAGCAGTTTAAAAGAGACCAACTGTGTTTTAGATCATAAGATCCAAGGTTGTTTCCGCAGTGATGCTAACAGAGTTACAGGCTAATTTTCTGTCATATGATCTCTTGATTCTGAGAGTTTTCCCAACATACTAATCTCACCATTGTAGAATTTCTTACCCCTGTTCTTTCTCATATTAAGTTGAGTATTGTTCTCACGCTGAGATAAACTTATCTCAGGATTTTGTATTGGCGATACATCGATTCATTATTACATTGGGGCTACTTTATATTATTCTGCGTTTGCTGTGGTTACTCTTCTTCCGAGGAATTTATTTGGTTCCACTAACAATCAGCAGGTTACACAAGAGCAAATAGGAAACAAATCAACTGAAAATGTTCTTTAGGTGATCCAAGGTTGTTTCCCTAGTGGCCCTAACAGACTTACAGACTAGTTTTTATGTCCTATAAGAACTAGTTTCCCCAGGCATACTAAGGGCATGTACAGCGCAGAGCGCTTATACAGGCGCTAGGAATTTGATCCTGCCAGTTTTGCCCAATTCCCAGTCGTTTTCTTGGCATCGACGCACAAATAAGAGCTAGGCGCTTGAACAATACACGCAAAGTATGCCTACGAGCCGGCGGGGGCTTGTATGCATCTAGTAACTGCTCAATAAGTGTCTAGATAAGCGCTCAGGCGTTGTACATGGCCTAATGTCACCATTGTCTAACGTTCATATGCATGGTGCTACTGGAAAAGAAAGTGTGCAGTAGTCTTTATATAAAATGGTAAAGAGGGCTCTTCTAGGATCATCCATACAAATACGAAACAAGATTTTATCCTTACCAACTAGATCTTGTTGCACCTGGTAACAAACTTTCATAAACCATATCTCGAAGTACATGTCCTGATAGCCCAAAATCTCGATAGTTAGCTTTAGGTCTTCCGGTCAAAAAACAACATCGATGAAGGCATGTATGTGCACTAGTATGTGGTAGGGATTGCAATTTTTCTCGCATTTTCATTTTGTTAAATGAGAAAGAAACTCCCTAGGGCAAAAGTACGATAAATACAAGATATAGTAAAGAAGGCAATGCTTTACAGACTAATTTTTATGTCATATAATCATTGATCCTAGAACAACTAGTTTCCCCAGGCATACTAATATCACCATTGTCTAACGCTCATATACATGGTGCTACTGGAAAAGAAAGTGTGCAGTAGACGCAAAACTGTAACTCTAAGAAAATGAGCCCTCCACTTCTTCAGAAGCAAAAGCTTGACATGCTCCTGCCAGCGTGATGGTGCCACCTATTCTCAGTTACAGAAGCGACTAGCAACAATATCAGTCCATGTTTCTTTGCATTTTCCTTCAATTGGTGAGAACTGCCATGTTTCTTCAATAGATATCCCAACGATGCAAAAAAAAAAAGTGCCGGCTTTATAGCCGGCGTCCACGGCCTCTTCACCAACTTCCCTGCCAGCCGCTTCCAGGAATGGACCACCAAAACGAGAAACTGATCAGGCCTGAGACCACCATACGTTCAGTTCCGATAGTAGCTTGTTTTCCCCTGTTCTTCCTCCTATTAAGTTGTGTATGGTTCTCGTTTTCGCGATACATTGATCCATTATTATTACATTGGGGCTAGCTACTTTCTCTTATTGTGCACTGGCTTTGCTTTCTCTTCTTCTGAGGGTTGATTTAATTGCACTGACAACCAACAGGTTAAAATAGAGCAAATAGGAAACAAATGAACTTGCAACTGTTTCTAATGACGCTAACAAATTTACAGATTTTTTTCCTGCACTATGATCCATTGATCCTGGAACGACTAGTTTTCCCAGGCATACTAATGTCACAGTTGTCTAATGCTTATATGCATGGTCCTACTGGAAAACAAAGTGCAGTAGAGACATAACTGAAACTCTGAAGAGAATGTGCTTCTGCCAACGTGATGGTGTAACCTGTTTTTAGTTACGGTAAGCTACTAGCAACAATATTAGTTTTCGTTAAATTGGTGAGAGTTGCCATGTTTCTCTAATAGATCTCCCAACAAGGAAAAACTGAGGGTGGCGGCTTTATAGTGGCAGTTATTGACCTTTCTAAGAAGTGGAGCTGCAAATCACTAACAAAGACCCAAAGGTGTCAACTAAACCAAAAGTTGCAAATTCATCTTGCTGCTCCTGGTTGCTGCTGTACATAATGTCTACTTGCTGAATTAATTGACTGCAGACGTTTTGTATACAAGTTCAGTTCAGATAGTATTTTCTTTTACCTTAGTTCTTCCTATTAAGTTGGGTATGGCTCTCACACTGTGGGACAATTTGATCTCAGGGTATTGTTTAGGCGATACATCGATTTGTTGTTTTCTCTTCTTCTGAGGACTGATTGGATTGCACTAACAACCAGCAGGTTAAAAGAGAGCAAATACGAAACCAATGAACTGAAACTTTTTTTTAGATGATAAGATCCAAGGTTTTTTCCGTAGTGACGCTAACAGATTTACAGACTAATTTTTCTGGAATATGATCCATTGATCCTGGGAGTTTTCGCAGACATACTAATGTCACAATTGTCTAACGCTCACATGCATGCAAAGTGCAGTACATGCAAAACTAAAACTCTGAAGAGAATGAGCCCTTCACTTGTTCAGAAGCAAAACCTTGACATGCTCCTGCCAACGTGATGGTGTCACTTGTTCTCAGTTACAGTAAGCTAGTAGCAACAATATAAGGAAAAAAACTGAGTGTGGTGGCTTTATAGTGGCAATTATTGATCTTTCTAACAAGTGGAGCTACAAATCACTAACAAAGATCCAAAGGTGTCAACTAAACCAAAAGTTGCAAATTCATCTTGCTGCTCCTGGTTACTGTACATAATGTCTACTTGCTGAATCAGTTGACTACATCAGGACGTTTTGTATACATGACCAAATAATCATAAGCAACAATGAGAAATATTTTTATACAAACACTTGAGCAGATTATGGATGCTAAAATTTGCATGAAGACATCAAACTTTTGTAGATGCATTTTCCTGCATTGACGCTGACACACTGAAGAATCTTTAAATACAATAACATGGAGTCAGCCAATCGTAAATGAAATCTTTAGAATTAAGATTGTTAATTTACATCTGCTCTTCTTATCAGCAGACACATTAGTGGGCAATTAAATTAGAACTGCATTATACAAAGCTGGCATCTACAATATGAAATCTAGTTAAGCAAATGATTAGCACAAAACTCGTCAAGGGGCCCAAGTTGCAGCTATCTGTACCTTCTAAATGTTCAGTATGTGAAGCATGCACCCTTATCTGTGTTCCCGTATTGGAGGCTGAAGTTGCTTTAGCCGTTGAACAACTTGCTTCATAGTTGGTCTCACAGAGAGCGATTCCACAGTGCACATCACTGCTAAATGCAGCACCTCTATCAAGTCATCATGTGGGCCCACATCCCACAGACCATCAACAAAAAATTCACGACCACGGCCTTGACGGAGCAGCATGCATGCCCAAGCAACTATGTTAAACCCATTACCATAAGGCGAAAATGATGGATCCAGGGCCTTCTTGTCTGATATTAACTCCATCAGTACAACGCCATAGCTATACACATCGGCTTTATCTGAAACTCGGCAAGTCATAGCATACTCTGGAGCAACATAACCAAAAGTCCCCGCTACACCAGTGGTCGCATGAGTTTCTGAATTTCCCAAGAGCCTTGCCAGTCCGAAATCTGAGAGGTAAGCATTATGGTTAGTGTCCAACAAAATATTGTTTGGTTTCACATCACGATGGAGGATCCTAGGAACACAAGTGTCATGCAGATAAGCAAGTGCTTTTGCAATGTCCAGAGCAATCTTGTGCAGCCTCTTCCAGCCTACCGGTCTCTTGGATCTCTCTTGTATGAATCTCTCAAGGTTTCCTCCAGGCAAGTAGTTATATATGAGAAACATTTCAGACTCACCAAGATGGTAACCTACCAAGGTAACAAGATTGGGATGTCTTAATCTCCCAAGAGTTTTGATCTCAGCATGGAACTGCTGCGCTCCTTGGAATCTCCCAACAGAGAGCCTCTTTATAGCTACCAGCACTCCAGGTGAAATTTCAGCTTTGTAAGTGGCTCCAAAACCCCCACTTCCAATGCAATTGCTTGCGTTGAAAGTTCCGGTAGCTCGAACAACAGTCTCATAAGTGATCGGCACCCCGATTTCTTGGAAGATTATAACTTCTCTTCTTCCAGATGACCGAGCTGACATACAGGGTACACACTTTCGTGTGTAAATAAATAGTACAATCAGAGCAAGAAGGACTGCAACAATAGCTGTTGCAGATGTTATCGAAGCTATTTCAATTGCATTGAACGAACTGCTGTCTCCTTGATTTTGTGGATCCACAGGCGCCGTGTCGTTATCATTTGAATTCAGACCACGACCCTGCTGACCAGCCGAAGGAACCATCAGGGTATACATGTGACAAGACTGTAGCAAAGGATTCCCCATAACGCTGTCACATCCAACTGCGCTGCTATTTGTTGGCACTGGACCAGACAAGTTGTTGAATGAAACGTTAAACTTGGTAAGAGATGCCACATTAGCCAATTCAGCTGGTATCTCCCCAGTAAGTTTGTTATTATCAAGGAAGAGGTCAGTCAGATTTGCCAAGCCAGCAAGGGCACGAGGGATCTCCCCTGCAAGCAGGTTTGAGGACAGGTCCAGAACCTTAAGAGAGTGCAGCTGATTAATATCATCTGGAATAGTTCCATTCAGAAGGTTATGGCTTAAAGAGAGGAGCTCCAAATGCGGTAATTTCTTCACAGAAGCAGGAATCTCACCACCAAGCTGGTTCCTACTCAAATCCAATCTGATAAGATAATCCAACTGCCCAATGCTTGTCGGTATCAAACCAGAAAGGCGGTTACCAGCAACGCCAAGAACAACAAGAGAACGGCACAATGACCCAATCTCTGCGGGAATCCCTCCTGTGATCAGGTTGTTGCTAACGTCCACAATGAAACCCCTTGAACTGTTGCACTTACCGAATAGACCAGGTTGCAACTCGCCAGCAAGACTATTCCCATCAGCCAGGAAAGCATAGGCCCCTTGCATTCCCAGCTTCTCGGCAGCAATCGGCAATGATGTCACAGTTCCAGTAAAATTGTTCCTGGCAAAACTATGGTAGCTCGTCAGACCAGTAGCCATGACTCCCGGAGATGAAACGAAGCCGGCGATCGCCTGATATGCAAAGAAGGAAGTGTACTCCGACACCAAGTCATCAAACGGGAGGAGCTGGGCTGAAGGACAGTCCCTTGAGAGGAACACCGGAATCGAGCCGGACAGCCGGTTCCCGCTGACATCAAACACATCCATGCAAGGCACAGGCAGCGACGGATCGACCGAACCGGTGAACTTGTTGGAGCTCAAGTTCAAGAACTTGAGATGCGCGCAGTCCAGCAGGCCTCTAGGAATTCCACCGGAGAACAGGTTCTCGCCCAGGTTCACCATCTCCAAGCTCTGGCAGGACCTCCAGTTCCCCGGCAGCTCCCCCTCGAGGGTCGCCCGTGGCGCCCACAGCACCCGGAGCTTCGGCAGCGCGGCGACGGCGCCTGGAATCCCTCCCTGGAAGTAGTTGAAGTCCTCGACATCCCCGTCGTCCGTCAGACGACCGTCAACCAGGACGTAAGGGTTGGAGAGAACTAGGACCGAGAGTTGCGCGCAGTCGCCGAGCTCGGGCGGTATGGCGCCGCTCAAGCTGTTCCTTGACACGTCCAGGGCGCGGAGGTTGGCTAGACGCCCGATCTCCGGCGGGATGACGTCGTCGAGCAGGTTGGAGGAGAGCAGGAGCGCTTGGAGGTTGGTGCAGTTGCCGAGGCTCCGGGGGATGCCGCCGACGAGGAGGTTCCCGGAGAGGTCGAGGAGCCGCAGCGCGGGGAGCGCGCCGAGGGAGTCGGGGATGGCGCCGCCGAGCCGGTTGGCGGCGAGGGAGAGGCGGCGGAGGGCGGGGAGGGAGCCGAGGGCCGCGGGGAGGGACCCGTTGAGCGCGTTGTGGGCGAGGTCGAGGGTGCGGAGCGCGGCGCAGGGGAGGGACGCCGGGATCTCGCCGTGGAGGTGGTTGCCGGAGAGGTCGAGCGTCTGGAGGCGGCGCAGCGTCCAGATCGCGGGCGGGAGCGCGCCCGCGAGCGCGTGGGAGGGGAGGGCGAGGGTGTGGAGGTTGCGGAGGGTGGCGAGGGACGGGGAGAGGGTGCCGGAGAGGAGGTGGCCTGGGGAGGCGGGGAGGGTGAGGGAGATGATTGAGCCGGAGGGGCTGCAGGTGATGCCTGGCCAGCGGCAGTGGGAGGGCGAGGCGGGGGTCCAGGCGCGCAGGAGCCCGCCTGGGTCGGAGGTTACGGCCGCCTTGAACTTGAGCAGGGCCTCCCGCTCGTTGTCGGCGGCGGCAGATGGTTGAGCGGCTGTGGTGAGGAGGAGCAGGAGGAGGAGGAGAGTGGGTAGGGTTTGGGGGAGGTGGGCGGCCATGGGGAGCGACGGCGGCGGGTGCCGCCGTCGCATTGGAGTGGGGCAGTTGGGGAAGCTCGGGAGCCGGTGGCAGGGGCGGCGGCGGCGGCGGCGGGCAAGGGGCCGAAGTTGGGGTTTTGCGACGGGGAGCTGGGGGTTGCTTGGTGTGGAAGGTGGGAGCATGTGGGCGGTGGTGGAGTGGAGTGGTGGGTGTGGTTGGCAGCGAGCGAGGGGAGACTCTGGTTACTGTCACTGTGTCACACAGTCACGCTGCACTTCCGACGTGACGGCTGGATTTTGGTTGGATAGCGCCAGCACTTTGATATACAATCATCTTAATTTCTGCCAATTGCTAACTGAGTTTCCGGTAACACACACGAATGAATTTTAGAATCGACTGCAGGCATCTTTTCTGTGGGAACATAAACTGATGGCACAAGATCGCCGTGGATCGCCGGTCCAGTGTAGTCGACATCGGCGCGTGGATGTTGGCACCTAGAGGGCAGGGTGAGAATGTGAGATAGAGCCCTAGAGTGATAGATAGACTGCTAGTATTAACCAACGGCGACACTTGGATGTCGGCATGTCGTGTATTGTGGATGTGGTAGTAGCCAAGATATCAGTGAAGAGGAGTCGCCGCCACTCATTATTCTGAAAATTGATCATTCACAATTCTTCATTAATCTTTATTGTAAGAAGAAAAAATATTGTCATTTGTAAATATCACATGACTAGGTTTATAGTGTATTTACAATTAATGATTTATATAAAATAGATATGCATGGCAAGCAACTATTTAAAGCGGGTGGAGTGTGAACTAATACATTCAGCAGACCGAGCATGGCAACTATTTCCTCTATACTGGTTGAGAAAATTGCAGAAACCAACTACTCTTGGGGTTATTGTTGCAAAGACCAATGAATTAAATTTTTCGTTGCACAAACCAGTCACTCTGGGGGGGTGGTGGGGGGGGGGGGGTGATATAATAACCATCAGAAAAAGGAAATAAATTATATCAATACATCTTGATTGTGTAACAAAACTGGAGCAATATAGCTTCATATATGGCAGCGATATATCACAAATATGAATTACTTAAAATATAATTGCATCCAATTGGTACCCGATGCAACCAAATCTATGTGTCCGATGACACACACACGTCTATTAAAGGCACTGCCTGGAGGTGGTTCTAACCCATAACAAAATGGACCAGCTCCAAACACTGCCCCATGGATGGTTCTTTTTGTATAGGATCCGCTAAAGAAATAACCTCCTCCAACAAAATATTTTTAGAGGTGCTCAAAATTAAAACTCGTCTCCAATAATTTTTGTGGTGGTCCTAAGCTAGGACTCGTGGCGACTACGATAACGATGACTCCTATATCGGCATGTACGCTCTGGTTTATTCCCCGGCGGTGTGATAATATTCGTACGTTCTGACCGCTGGAGGCAACAACTGTGAAAATACGGGTGGCCCGTAGAAATCCGGACGACCCATATATAACACATGCGGGTGGATTATTCGGACGTTGCTGCCGCTCCGGTTTGGTGTTTTTACACCGACTGCAATGTCTTTGGGACCCCCGTAAACTATCAGGCACCGCGGAGGTGTTAATGCGGGGCGTATATTTCACCTGACTCCGAAGAATGGATCTTTAGAGGTGGTAAAAAAAAACCGACCACATGCGTACTTTCGAGGCGGCACAGAAAACCGTGTGCAAAAAAAATTATATTATCAGCGACTACCGCTAGGAGACAGAATGGATAACCGCCGCCGGCATATGGTGGGGAACCGCCTCTGGTGGCCAGTTCTGTACTAGTGATTCATATTATTCGGGTTTTAGTTTTCAAGTTCCTGTTTTTGACATAGAGAAATAATTTAAAAAAAGTGTGTCTCTATTATTCTACTTAGTATCGGCGGGACAATACTCTTATTTTAGCACGCAAACTGGTCTGGCTTAGTCCATGCTTTTGATTTATTTATTTTTGTATGGGATGTTCACACGCTGCCATGTCACTTATAAGGTGGGTTCTCATTTTCTAATACACTGCTAGACAGTATAAATAGATCATCATAGCTTCTTCTATGCAGTTAACTCTAGATTCAGTTTGTGCAATAAAAAATTTGAATCACCGGTTTGTGCAACAACAACCTTAAGAGTTCCTTCTCATACTGGTTTACTTGGCTTATCTTACCGAGGGCTGCGACAGTGGCGGAGCTTGCTACAATTTTTTTTTTTTGGGGGGGGGGGGGGGGGGGGCAACCAAAAAAAATTCATGATTGAAGGGGCAAAATGTTAAAAAAAATTCCTTCACTAAATTTGTACAACCTATGGGGGCGGTGCCCCCCCCCCCCCCCCGAGTTGTACATAGCTACGCCAGTACGCTTCGAACCAGGTCTGTGTCTATTGGTGTAGGAAATCTTCGGATACATGAGAAAATATGTTCGATTGTAGTGCAACCAAATCAAACGGAAATGGGATGTGATCGCGCATGCATTGGATGAAATTGTTGCCACCGGGGTCAAACAATTAAAGATTGATCATAGGTTTAGGAAATCTGGCATAATGAGATTTTTCTTAAATTTCACTAAAAGCCTAAACATGTATGGATGGAGTAACCATGTTTATCCGGCTAGTCCGCGATACATCACCTCATGTCTTTTCGCCCGCTCCAACCGCGCCGGGGTTGGGGGGAGTACATTACTGTGTGTGCGAAAATGACAAGATACGATGGGTTTTGGTGTGTTCGTATTTTTAATTGTCAAATCTCATCATTTCCGCGCAGCCAAGAATATATGGAATGTCGAGTTGATTTTTGGGTTGATCAATGTCCTTTGGATCTTTGAAATACAGAAGTACTGGACGGAAAGTACCATGTGCACATGAGCACAAGTGCTCCTTGGACTTTTGGATTTTTGAAATTTTTTAAAACCTTGCTCTTTTATGTTTTCTAAAATTATGGCATTAAATATATAGATAGATTTAGACACGAGGAGTGTAGTAAAAAAAGTCCCATTAAAAAATACTTTGTATTTTGGAAAATACAAAAAAGACAAATTTCTGACTATAAATAGTAGTACAATAGTACGTATATTTTGTCAGTGTACTGTCAGAAATTTATCTTTTTTGCATCTCAAAAAATATAACGTATTTTTTGACGAGACTTTTTTGATTCCAATCCTCATATACACATCTATCTACATATTTAATGTCATAATTCTTGAAAGCAGAGAAATATGAGAATCTGAAATTTTCAAAAATCCAAAAGTGAAGTGAGCACTGACTCCCATGTGCACAAAATCCTTGTCCCGTACTGGAGTACAATAGAGTGGTGAATGCGAGCGTATCCGCGAAATTTGTTTCACTGAATCAGAAGCATAGAGCTGATGCTGTTTGTCGCATCTTTTGGAGATAGAAGTAGTGATGAAGTATGCCTACCACCAGTGATGCGTACCACCCGCACCGATCCGAATCTAGGCTGCCTGCCACGGCCGTGTGCAGCAGTCCATACGCGGTTGCGGTTTCGGGTAGTACGTCCAACTGTCCAAAGGCTGGCTGGGTGCGCGCACGCGCTTGGCGTCTCGCAGGTGTGGTGCGGCGATTTACACAAAAATAATCCTTTGTTATAACTATAGCACAGATTGACCCTTCGGCAAACTATTTCATTCATCTAACCATTTTGTGTGGCGCTCCTCTCATGGGCGCCACACATGTGCCTGAGTGGCGCATGGGCGCCACACATGTGCCTGAGTGGCGCCCATGCCTTCGGCGCCACTCTCCCAGCCGATGTGGCGCCCTCGACGTTGAGCTGGTACGTCGATCCGACGTGGCAGGATGTGTGGCGCCGCTCCCATCGGCGCCACACATGCACTTGTAATTGCCCAAAACATACTGTAAGACAAATCGCCTGGGACTTAGCCGTTTTGGCGAGGCTCTATGTGTGGCGCCGATGCCACGGGCGCCACAGAAACAGCCTCGTCAAAACGGCTAAGGACCAAGCGTCCGGAGCCCCTGAATGTTTTCGACATATAAACAACATATGCGGCACCGATGCAAAAGAGTGATCGGTTACCTGCTCAGCGGTAATAGTGTCCAACTCCTCAGTGTAGTGCCTGTACATGATCTTTGAATCGATCGTCATCTCGGAGACGTTGTCCCAAAGGTATGCCCAAGTGGGCTCCCGATCAAGGTAGTTCCGGTGATGAGGCCATGACCTCTCGTTGAGTTGATTGGGCCACCCAACTGATAGGCGGTCCCAGCTCCATACGGAAAGTAGGAGCAAGCATCCACCAATACCGCCGCTCCCAGTCCTGCGACAAGCTTCGTCCAACTGCGTACATAAGACATTTCGTTAGTACTTTGTCTAGCACACTACTATAGAAGAATAGTACATACAACAAATCATCACCTGCCGGTAGAGGTAGGCAAGTGCCGCTGTTCCCCAACTCCACCGGTGCTCCAACACCGTAAGCGCCTTGAGCCAACACCAATGGGCCAGCTTCCCATCACTGTCAGCAAAGAGAGTCCTCGAAATCATGTACCATAAGTACACGCGGGTGTACGTCCTCAGAGTGTCCAAAATTAAGCCTAATCCAAGAGAAAGCTGCGCCGGCGGGAGCTCTCGCCTTTGGATCTGCTGGCTCCGGAGGAATAAGCGCCTCCATCTGCTGGCGCCACCCATCAGAAGTTGTGTTCATACACAGTGGGTCGCCCTGAATAGAAAGTCCAAGAATCATGGAAACATCCTGGAGAGTAGGGGTCGTCTCGTCGGCCCTCAAGTGGAAGGTGTGCGTCTCCGGTCTCCACCGGTCGACAAAGGCGGTGAGTACCGCGGCGTTCATGTTCGGCCCCCCACGGCTTACAAGCGATATGAACGGGAGAAGACCGGTAGGCTCGATGAACTCCGTGTACCTCTCGTCATACGCTATATCCACTGTGCCATGGTAACGAATCTTCAAAGGTTGAAGATCCGTTCTCCTCTCCGTCATATGAAAAGCCCGGTGATCTCTGTCATACTCTTGATCTAGGAGCCACACCATCCTACATGTTTACACAAATACACCATATTATGAGTCATTCCTAACAAATATGAGCAACACATACATGAGAATATATCCAAATAAGCCATCACACATACATCACATACATACATATATATACTTATCTATGTTTCGTACACATACACATTCATGAAATTTGATGTCTAGGGTTCCTCCACAAATCTAGGATATATACATATCTAGGGTTCCTACACATACACATTCAACACATACATGGCCATTTCAACACATACATAGCCATTTCAAATCTAGTTTCCATGTCTTGGATTCATGTACAAATCTAGCAAGATCTATGAAATTAGTGGATGAATGTGAGGGATTCGAAGGGGATTACCTTGAGGAATGGATGGGGAAGAGATTGGCCGGTCAGATCTGACGAAATCGTGGCCGATTTGGTGGGGGAGAGGGGGGAGGAGGAGGAACCGCCGGCCGCCTTGCAATCTTGAAGCCACAGAGAAGAGAAAGAAGAAGATGGTCGGGCTGGGGGCGGGCGCAGGCGCCACACTTAAGTGGATGTGTGGCGCCCGTGGCATCGCCGCCACACTGTGAAGTGTGGCGCCCGTGGCATCGGCGCCACACATAGAGCCTCGCCAAAACGGCTAAGTCCCAGGCGATTTGTCTTACAGTATGTTTTGGGCAATTACAAGTGCATGTGTGGATCGGCGCCACACATCCTGCTACGTCGGAACGGCGCACCAGCTCAGCGTCGAGGGCGCCACATCGGCTGGGAGAGTGGCGTGGAAGGCACGGGCGCCACTCAGTCATGTGTGGCGCCTATGAAAGGAGCGTCACACAAAAGAATTAGATGGGGGGTCTGTGCTATAGTTGCAACAAAGGCTTATTTTTCGTGTAAATCGCCGTGTGGTCCGGCCTCTCACCCGCTGCTTTCGGCGTCGAGTTCCGAAAGCGAGGCGGCCCAGAGCCCACCACCTCATATCCTCACGTACGGCCCCGCAGGCAGCAAGGGATTTGGGATTGGCGGTCCGGCGACAAAGGGTCGGCGCCCGTGCTCTGAGTGGACCGACGTGGGGCCCGGCAGCCGTCAACGACGGGTAGGGGCCAGTCAAAACTGCGGCTGCGGATGGTGCCGTGTTCGTCGTTCCAGACCACCAGTTAAACAGATCAAATGCTTTGCTTGCCCTGAACCGAGCACGAGCAATCGTGTTAGGCGGGGAAGCCTCTTGCTACGTCGATCGATGGCGACGGACGATAAGATTGTTCGTGACGGCAAGAGGCTTGGAGCCATCGGTGTAGCTTTGTTGGCTTTGGAATAAAGAAGCGCAGAGTACACACCAGCGGACGGAAACCGTTCAATTTTTCCGGCGGCATATCAATCAAAATCCAACATGTCGCCCCCTTCCCATATCAACATCACTTGTATGTCTAGGCTGAAAGAAGAACGGGAGAGGCCTCCTTCCTTCGTCCCGTTCGTTCTCTTTGGCAAGTTGGCCATAGTTAGGCCCGTCTGGCTAAGGGTATGTACAAGTACAATGGTGTTGAGTTAGCCGTATGTAAATCTGCACACGTCAAAAATTTGATTACGTGGAAGAACGAGAAAAGGAAAAAAGGCAGAGGCTGTCTGTATAATTAACGACGGTCTATTCTCGTAAATATCATGGCTTAGTTTTCCCCATTGTATGGAGGGTGTGCAAGATCTTGTCTTCCGTGGAACAATCTCTCCTCTTTCCCGTGAAAATTATTCTCGCGTGATGGAAATCTTAGAGCTCCACCTCTTCTTCGGCACGATTTGCTTGTTCCCCACCTCTTCTCCTTCACACAAGAGTTGTTAGCATAGAACCACCACATTTCTAGGTAAATGTAGATTTTGGTACAAGTTTATATTCTGGAAGCAAAAAAAAAAAACTACCACATTTTGCTGAATTTTTCGCAAAAACACTAATCCTTCTCTGAAAACGAATTGACACGATTTCTGACATATCGGGCCCACCTGTCAGTGCCAAATTTTCCTAACGTGTAGTGGAACCCACCTGTCAGACCCAATTAAGAAACTCAAAATATCTACTGAAAAGAAGAAAAAATAGTGAAAATAAAAAAGCAAAAAGTAATCCCTGCCAGTTCTCCACCCGACGCCCCCGCACTCCTCCCCCACCCCAACCGCCGCCGCGGCCGTTCTCCGGTGAAGGCTCCCGCGGTCATGCTTTTGCAAAGCAGGTTGCGGTCATAATCCGTGTAACACCCCAAGTTTTGTAACCTTGTTTGTTTGTCCAGAGTGCAAAAATTAAAGGGAACATAAACTTTTTCTAATGGTAAGGTTTGATGAATTGCCTTGATCTGTTTGTTAAGATGAATTGCCTCGACCTATTTATCAAGATGAATTGCCTTTATCTGCTTCTAAATGAATTGTCTTGATCTGCTTGTTTAAAATTTTCTTGAGATACCTCTTAGCAAAACCTTTCTAGAAGTAAAACCAATTAGCAACTCATTAAACACCCTATCTGTTTGGTCAAGGAAAACTCTTTCTCCTTCTCACTACATCTGCCCCTATGACAACTTTCACTAGGGTTTTCTCGAAAGGAACATCAACACATCAAGATCAAACCTACACCACCAAGTCTTGGCTAGTCCAAAAGTGTATATGGATTCAATCTTTTCTACTCCAATTCAAACCTTTTCACTTGTGGCAATGTCAATGTACCTAACTAGAATTCATATTTGTGATGTGTTTTACCTCACCATATCCTTGATTCAAGGTTTGTGATCATCTACTCCCAACTCCATCTTTCTCTTGTCCCCTCTTCAACTATCCTAGCTAGAAAACAAAACCAATTTTGACTAAGTCCTAAAATTGTTATCACATACAATTTTGGAGCCATTAGCTTTATTTATCCTTTGCCATCTCAGGCAATGCACTTAGCCCTTAAGCTACCTTGTGGTGTGCACTTCCCAACCCTACCAATGCTTGGGACCAGATCACCCATCTACCCACTTATCTTTGATGGATTTGAAGCCAAGTCAATAATCTAATTTGGCACTGTTAAAATATTCAAACTTTAGAAGTTGTTTCCTAAGCCCTCACAATTGTTTTAGGTGAACTCAAGGCATGGACCTCATCTACGCAACTCCCTCTACAGCTTCCATTTCTTGCATGTTCCATGGGTCCTTGCAACCCATATACTCAACTTGATCTTATACCCTATCCAATGTTTTAGGTCTAAATCCCTTCTCCCACTCTGATCTTTGTTTTCTTTAAATTCAAGTTTAATTTTCACAAAACCAAGAGTGAAAATGATGGCTAAATTATCTAGTAATCATCTACCCTTGAGAAAATACTTTCCCAAAATTATTATATATCAAATCATGTTATTTCGATTTCTTTCCAAAAATTCCCAAAACCCTCATTTACGTTCTCCTCTATTTTGACCACAAAATTATATCTAGTTTTATCAAAACCTTTTCAAATTATTTTCTCAAATAAAATATAAAACGTGGGTGGTATTTTATATCACCTTATTTCCACCCAAAAAAAAATTCTATATAATTATTCTCTTGGTTTACTTTTGACAAAAAGGCATGTTTATGACACTTACGCCTTTTCTTGCTTTTTATTGCTTCTTTTAAATATGAGAAAATATACCTTGCTTAATAAAGTGAGTAGAGAATTTTGAAATCCTATGTTCTACCTAGATTCTTGTAATGTCCCAGGTTTAGAGACGATCGAGGGGTAGATTTTAGAAAGGGATGTGCATTGCATAGTAAATTCTGGGGAAATTTCGCGCTTTTAAACAAAAACTGCATCGAAGGGGGACAAGTTTCTCTCTCGACACCTTACAGGGTTAGGGTTTCGAGAGTGCGACAAACTTGCATCTCACTTCACTAGTTTAGGGTTTTGAGAAGAGAGGGGAGAGTTTACTTGATTGAATTCTAAATGATATGACATGGTTGAATTCAAACCAAGGTTGAATTTGAATTTCAAATTCAAACATTAAATAATTACTTAAATAATTCAAATGAAGAAATTCATTAAGTAAATGATCAATAATAAACAAGATGAACAATAATAATAAAGTAAAGCTCATTAGGGAAAACTTTGAGCTTTATTGATCATCACACAAGATACATTGTCTTTACAATATTCATAATGGAAATAGATGAATATTACAACTCATTACAAGAATTGGTGAAATTGAAAATAATAAAAGGAAAATAGGAAAAATTACAAGTTAATGATCCTAGTCTAAAATCCACTAGATCATCTTCATTTGATCTTGGTTGTGATGAATTCCAAATCCATTTTGATCCATTCTTGATCCCTGCACAAAAATCACAACAAAGAGAAGTTATGCCAAGTGGCATAGCCACTTGGCAGGTTAAAAATCAAATGGAAATGGTGGATAATATCACAGCTCTGCCGAGCTGATCCACACCAAGCCAAGTGCAAAGTATCTGGTTCACACAGACACACAAGCAAAGACACACATCATGTGTGCATGCTCAACACCTACCACCGGGTGTGCATGCGGCACAACACACTCACACATCATCAAGTGAGTCACCAAAGTGACAAGCAGGAGTCGTCGACCAGGGATGCAAGAGAGCACCATATATAACCTTTACAGAGCCAAACCCTAGCCATTTGTTCATCCATCGACAGCAGCAGTGGTAAGTTCACCAAGAACACCAAGAACACCAAGAACACTTAGAACAGAAGAACAATAAGCCACCGTGAAACCATCCAGGACAAGCTTTCACCAAGAACTCGTCAACCTGTGAGCAAATACCAGATGGAGTAAAGCACCACAAGCTTGTAAGGAGGAGAAGGGCAAGCAAACCAAGCATCACAGAAGCAATCCTCTACAACAACACTTAATTCTAGGAGCTGGAGTGAGGTATACCACACAAAAGCCTGAGCAAGATCATATCTTGCTCATAAATAAGCATACAATGCATCATCGGAGCACGTAAGGGTAGAATACCCTATGTGTGTCATCATCCTGCTACTGTGCCATTTGGTGCAAGCATAGATGGGTAAGACCACTAGGTAAACATCCTAGGGGAACAACAGCTTATGCAAATCCATGCATAACTAGAGGAATCCAGCCAAGAATGCAACCATAGCTAGCCTAACCCACTCACTAATCACCTACACTAGCTAGGCCATCAGACTATAGACAAATTCTTGTCTATAGAATTTCTCAACATCAAAAGCCACTGGAAGTCCAGTATTGGATCAAGCCAGTGAGCATCTACCCATCACTGAAAGCCACCAAACAGGGGAGCCATCCCAGGGCAAAGACATAAATACCGCCAGGATCACCTCAACCACTTAACCAATTCCAACAAAGAAACCATGCACGATATCATCACCCAAAGAGGGTTCAAAAGGGGCTAGGGTACCCAACCAGTGGTTGGCATCCCGCTAGCCCTAACAAATTCATTGAAATGATCATCACTGAATCTCAGTTCACATTATTTATCCATTTAATCAAGCAAGGTTAAACAGATAAATAAAAGAGACAAGCAATTGATGCACCAGGGTCTTGCAAATGATCAAATGGATCATGACAGGCATCAATTGATGCTTAAGCAAGCAACAGCACACATCAGGCCAGGCTTGTGTGATACACAAGTGAGCAACAGTGAGGCACAGACACCAAAGGGCAGCTGTTATTACAAGCAACCGGTGATCATATGAACACTGAAGCTTGTTAGAGCATGCTACCGCATGCTAGAACTCATTCTAAGCAATTAACACATGAACAGATAATTAAATAATCGAACAATTGCATCACAGATAAGGGCATCGTGCTTTATAATTATATCCAGAAGCACATCAAAGGCTGGATGAACCAAAGGATCATAATACACAAGAAAAGCACATATCAATTCATCACTGGATCACACTGCTAAGCCAACAGTAATGCTCAATTGAGCATAATCATGAATCTGAACTAAATGAACTAGCCCAGAGGCACTGGCACTTGCAAGTATGCAAGGATTAACCACCACAATCAAGCCAGGGACAAGATTAAGCACACACAGTATGCCCTAGTGACAGTAAAAAGAATAGGAGCATGCCAGTAGGCCATGAGCATCACTGGATGCTCATGAGCAATTATAGGAGGACCACAGCCAAAGATTACAATGAACAGAAATAGCTAGGAAGCACAGTGAGCAATTGAGCAAGAACAGCACAGCCCAGTAAGCTAGGATCTATGGCGATGCTAGAAGCCAAGCACAGCAGAGCATCAACAACAGCAGGCCAGCACCTCCACAAGGAGGGAAGCCATGGCCAGGGATACTGGAGGAGGAAGAAGAGAGGCACAGGAGAAAGAGGGTGGCGGAACACTTACCTGGAGCAGCAGCACTACAGCTTGCCATGGCGGCACGGCGGTACGGACCGGCCACGGCAGCACCAAGCCGCGGCCAAGCCAGGCGGTCGCCGAGGCGCAGGGCTCCAGCGCAACCACGGCGGGGCACACGGCCACGCCACGGCGTCAGGATCAACGGCTGCGACGAGGTGGCCGCGGAAACCCTCGGCCATGTCGCAGAGATGTTGGGGAAGAGCGGTGGCGGCGGAGGAAACACGGATCGGCGCGGACCAATCGACGCGCCGTCGTGCGGCCGTTCGATTGCGTCCGATCTCGCCGGCGGGGACGGCCGGTGGCGGTCGGAATAATTCGGCGACGGCGAGGCGACCACGGTGTCGCGAGAGCAAGAGAGAGATTAGGGTTTCGCGCGAGGAGAGGGGAGAGAACGAATGGGCCGACCGAGCCCAAAGGGTGGCTCGGTGCGACCTAACTCCGCTGGGCCACCCCCGACAGGTGGGGCCCAAGGGCATTTAGGTCATTTCCTAATTCCAAAAAAATACAGAAACTTTGAAATTATGTAAGAAATGTTAAATAGCTCTAAAAAATAATTAAAAATATGAAAATAGATCAACATAAAATTCTCTATCCAAATAAAATATCAGAGAGAATTTTTGAAGACAATGAAGAATAAGTCTTAATTTGATGACTTAAAATACTGATTTAAATCACACATATTAATTTCAATAATGAAAATAGTCCAATAATGCATTTGGACTTTAAAAACACCTTGACAACATTTCAAGGTTGTATTTTACCCTAATTCAAGTATTCCCAAATCATTCTTAGTATTAACCTCTTACATGAAATAATAACGACATCGGAAGGGGGGAACAAACCCTAAAAATGGAATCATGCATAATTGCTTCTTTAACCATTGCCCTTATCGGACAATGATGCTATTTTTCAGAACAAGAGGACAAGGGTCAGTCCCATACCTTCCAACCGCAGAACTTTGCAGTTGTTCTGTGCAAGTTCATCACTTGCTCATGTCATTTGAGTATTTTTACCAAATTACTTGCAAAGTATTATGTTTATCACTATTGCATAAAAAACCAAAACCACTATTTTCATAACTATGAATATGACTATGTGGTGGGCAATGGAACCATGGATTGTGTTGATATGGTGGAGGTTCCATTGCAAGGGTTTATATCCATCTAGGATTAAACAACAAATGTCGCCAGTGATTCTTGTGCCGTAATACCCGTGTTAACCATAAGATCTGGAGTGGGACGGAGTAGTCAAAAGTGTTTCCACCTCTCGTACATCCACGGATGCGCTTACCGTAGACACTTGACCCAGGTTGGGCAAGCGGTGGGGTGGGGATCCCATTCTAATTCCCCACGGTAAGTGGTCTATGATGGGTTGCAGCTACCGGCGAAGGAGTTTGGTTAACGAGTCCCAAACTGTTGTCGTGGTCGGGGTCCATCCTTAAGTGGTATAAGAGGACCGACGAGGACCTGTGGTCGGGGTATGCAACAAAGGGTGGGTGTGCGAGGTAGCGGAGGAACATGATTGGCTAGACCTTATACCGGCCTCACACCAAAGGAAGTGTGGACGGGAAAGCTGCCCGGTTGGCACCAAGGTTAAGATCTCTTATGGGTAAAGCAACACACCTCTCAGAGTGTAAAGAATCGTGACTGTCACTCCCTCGTTCCGGATTGAGGAATCGCGAACGCGGCCGGAAAGGAGCTCCATGAAGTTCTAGTAAACCGGTGAAGGCTGACGGACATAGCTCTTTGAAATAAAAGCAATCTCTTGAAGAAATGTTTATTAAAACTTGCATTGGTGTTAGAATTTCTGGTCTAATATCGTAGCTAGTGCATTAAACACCTCTTATCTATAATGAACTTGTTGAGTACGCTCGTACTCATACCACTCTTAAATCCCATGCTTAGATTGTCTGAACCGTCTGGAGGAGGACTACGACAACAATGAAGGAGCCGAGGTTATCGGCTATGATGCACCTGACCTCTCAGGAGGAGTTGAAGGCGTAGACTACATCATCGTCTACGGATCCGGGGAGGCTTCCGGAGAAGAACAAGCCTAGAGATATCTGAGGAGTAGTAGTAGCCGAGCAGCACAAACTCTTACCATGTAGCTGCTCGATTAAATAAATGTTTTGTTTAATGAGACAATGGTATTGTAAGTTAAGTTGGGTTCACCTCGAACCCAGGAGATATCCTCTTAGGACCCAAGAGGAGCTTCGAGACGACTTGTGTATGTGTATTGTAATAATATGTGAATGAGTTATGGACCTTGCTATGTTCTGTTGTACTACTCTGAGGGATGTGATATTTGCGGAATGGTACTTCGCGAATGTTATATCAACGATCGGCATACTACAACATGCGGTGGTATGTGGTCACCACAGTTGGTATCAGAGCAAAAGCTTTGACCTTAGGTTGGAACCTAGTAAATGGGACCAAACGTTAGGAGTCAAATAGGATTAGTAAAGAATTCTCTAAAAATATGGTGTATATTCAATTGAGAATACAACAATCATATCTTTTAGTGCGATAATTCTTTATTATCTCTATTATGATGCATTATTACTAATCTTATAATCTTCTATTTCTACAGCCAACATGGCAAGTGCACGACCGGGAAGAAACGTGAAAGTTATGGATTCCACATTGAACGAATACTAAGGAGGACTTGCTGATATCCTACGAGCCATGCTATTGGAATTTGGGTGTGATCCCCAGATTCCAGTAAAGAAGTACATGTTCTATGATGGACCGGTGTTGGCCAAGTGCAGAGTAGGACTGCGACTTCCCGAATCTTTGGGAATGAGCATAGTCATGCCAGCTGGAGAAGCTAGGACAACCAACACAGCCTATCATATAGCTGTTATGAGAGCCATAACCGACATACGGGAACATAAGACAAAAGAGCTTATGGATTCCGAGTTCTCCCATATTCCTCATAATCAGGAGGAGGAAGATCCCATGCTCAACCACTACAAATACGCCAAACGCAAACCCATAGCAGCGGCAAAATATATGGATAATAGCCGTAACTTCATATCATTACTCTTTCAGCTGAATCATCATCTGATAGGAGCTATTGATACGATGCTAGAGGAATTTACCGAACCCAAGGAGGAGAGTAGGGAGAAAGAACCTATGGATAATGTAGTGCACACACCAGTTTATTCAGCTGGTGACTACATCAGCTTTGATCCACTTGCACGTGAACCTACACCTGCTACACCTGGGAACTACCTGGGTAGTTCCTATGGGGGATACGAAGGCGGAGAGGAATCCGGAAACAACCAGCGTTCCGAGACTCCAATCGAGAATTCCAGGGGTTGGCGTTGGGGAAATGATACTGGAACCCATAGTACTACTGAGTATTATGATGGAGAGATGAACGATGATGCAACAACCCAGAACCAGAGTTATCCTAGTAATGAAGGAGTGGATGGAGGATATCCGACACAGGTTGAGTCGGGTATGGGTTTTGGTAACCCTTATGGTGGGGCTACAGGAGAGTACACCCGATGGGTGGACTATGATGCACTCAACGATCAGTTTGTGAACACTGATTTCTCCTTAGGGTCATCATCGGATTCGGACTACAAGCCAACGGGGAGACCTTATGTTCCAGGGTCTATCAGGAGGACGACACGTTCGACCGGATGGAAGCCTGGAATGTACCGGGAGTGAAGACCGATTAGAAGTCCACCAAGGGAGGCATGGCTATAATACACAAGTACCACGTGTATTATAGTTTGTAATATTTGTATAAATTTGTACATATACTTTAATAAGTGAGTTTGCATACTCACATCGACTTGAGTATTGTAATAAGACCACTTATGTATGTATATACAGGGTATATGTTTTGTATGATTTGGATTTGCTTCTTGATTTCCATTGCGTGACTAGTTCTGTGCACAAAGTTGAGCTCAGAAAACTTGCGCATGGAGTAATTATGAGTATCATCTTGTGTTGCAGAACTAGGGGAATTATGTCGGGAACGTTAGGAAACGAGACTGAAGCGCAGCGCATGGAGCGCGAAGCAAAAGAAAAGGAAGAGGCTGAGGGTGCAGCCAGAGATCAGTTTCCACCACCACCACCACCCATGACGCAGCAAAACTTTATCCAGTACATGCAGCTGGCGGAAGAGAGGCAGCGTGTAACACTAGAGCTGCAGAACAAATTCCTTCAGGATCTGATGCAGCAGAATAGGGTAGAGAGACCTGAGAACCAGGGAGTCACATTAGCAGACTTCCAAAACACCAAGCCGATATCTTTCGCATACGCGCCAGAGCCTATGGATGCGGAAGATTGGCTGATGGATACTGAGCGCAAGCTCAACACTGTTGGATGCAATGACCAAGAGAAGGTTCGATATGCTACCCATCTGTTATGTGGACCTGCAGCATCATGGTGGGACAATATTGTAGCCGTTTACCCGGCTGGAAAGGTATTTACCTGGGAGGAGTTCGCAAGGAAGTTCAGGGAATCCAATGTCCCTGAAAGTATTGTGGAACTGAAGCGTCGAGAGTTCGAGAGTCTCGAGCAGAAGGACAAGGCAATCCTGACCTATGTCGTGAGTTTTCAAAGCTGTCCCGGTATCTTTGTTGAGGAAGTCAACACCGAGGACAAGAAGAAAAAGAGATTTCTGAGGGGGTTAAGTCCCCAGTTTAAGGTGCAGCTACGGATGATGAGAGCAACGGAATTCCAAGAGTTGGTGGATGCAGCCATCACTCTTGAAGATGACTTCAAACAACTGCAAGAAGAGAAGAGGAAGAAGGCCAAGTATGAGCCTAAGAGGTTTGTTAGTAACAAGCCCAATACCAGCTTGAGTTTCAAGCCACGGTATAACAACAACAACAACAACAACAACAGCAATCAGAGGAGGAACCAAGGATATCAGTCTGCAAATCAGATTATATGCCATTCCTGTGGATTCAAAGGACATGTCATGAAGGATTGTAAGAAACCCAAGATCATATGCTTTGGGTGTCGTCAGGAGGGGCACATGCTGAAGGATTGCCCCAAGAAGAATAGTGGAGGAGGTCACCAGAGGAGGAGGAAGCCGAGGAGGAAATACCGGAGGCAACCGGAAGAATAAGAAGCCCTTCGGCAAGCTGAACTGCATGCCCGGGAGGAGGTGGTCAACTCTGACCAGGCGGTGATAGGTACGCTCCAGATACTCACTCATCCTGGCAAAGTACTTTTTGATACTGGTGCAACTACATCATTCATTTCTCAACAATTCATCATCAAACATGGGATTAGTTGCACTAAGTTAGATACACCCATAACCATACTTTCTGCGGGGGGAACGATAGTAGTAAACCATGTCAAACAAAAACAAGTCATTATGATCAATAAGTGCGCGTTTGACGCGGACCTGTTCATTTTACCGATGAAGGACATTGATGTCATTCTTGGTATGAACTGGTTGGAAGTTAATGGAGCATTGATCGACTGTATGAACAAGACGGTGTCATTGAAAAGTCCCGATGGAGGTAGAATGATCTACCAAGGCGACAAACATACACAGATTGAAGTGGAGCTACAGCTGAATAGCATGAAGGAGGTGAAGTTAGAAGATATACCTGTAGTAAATGAATTCCAGGATGTGTTTCCTGCGGAATTACCTGGTATGCCACCAGATAGGGAGATAGAATTCACTATCGACCTAATTCCAGGAACAGCTCCGATTGCCAAGGCACCATATAAAATGGGGCCTAAGGAGTTGAAAGAACTTAAGGAGCAACTGGATGACTTGGAACAAAAGGGATTCATCCAAGAGAGTGTTTCACCATGGGGATCACCTGTGATCTTCGTGGATAAAAGGGATGGAGGAAGAAGGATGTGCGGAGACTACAGAAATCTGAACAACGTCACAATCAAGAACAAGTATCCACTTCCAAGAATACAAGATCTATTTGATCAGGTTAGAGGAGCGGGAGTCTTTTCCAAAATTGATCTAAGATCGGGTTATCACCAGATAAAGATCAAGAAGGAGGACGTTCCGAAAACTGCCTTTGTCTCAAGGTATGGACACCATGAATACCTTGTAGTACCTTTTGGATTGACCAATGCCCCAGCAATATTCATGAATCTCATGAATAAGATTTTCATGCCATATCTTGACAAGTTTGTCATCGTATTCATCGATGATATCTTGATATATTCCAAGAACAAGGCGGAACATGCCGAACATTTGAGGTTAGTGTTGCAAACACTAAGGGAACACCAACTTTATGCCAAATTCAGTAAGTGTGAATTTTGGCTAGATCAAGTGGAATTTCTTGGTCATGTCATTAGCAAGGATGGAATCGCTGTCAACCCGAGCAAGGTAGCAGCAGTTCTAGAATGGGAAGCACCCAAGACTGTCAAGGAAATCCGAGGATTCCTAGGAATGGCAGGATACTATCGGAGATTCATTGAAGGATTCTCTAAGATAGCAGGACCTATGACAAAGTTGCTAAGGAAGAATACGCCATTCATGTGGTCAGAGGAGTGTGAGAAGAGTTTTCAAACTCTGAAGGAGAAACTCACCACGGCACCGGTGTTAGCAGTTCCGGAAGTTGGCAAGGATTACACCATGTACTGTGACGCATCCAAACATGGATTGGGTTGCGTACTCATGCAAGATCGGAAAGTGATATCCTATGGATCGAGGCAACTCAGACCTCATGAAGTGAACTATCCAACACATGACTTGGAATTAGCAGCTGTCGTGTTTGCATTAAAAACTTGGAGACATTTTCTCTATGGAGCTAAGTGTGAGCTCTATACAGATCATAAAAGCCTCAAATATTTCTTCACTCAGAAGGAACTCAACATGAGACATAAAAGATGGTTAGAATTGATCAAGGATTATGATCTGACAATCAATTACACACCAGGGAAGGCTAATGTAGTAGCAGACGCCCTGAGTAGGAAAAGCACCGGAGGAGTGGAACAAGAAATATCACCGGAGTTGAGGAAGGAAATAAGCCAAGCCCAAATACAACTTTGGGAGAAGGAAGCCCATGAAGGATTATCGGCGTTGCAAGTAGCCGATGAGTTGAATGTCAACTTGAAGAATGAGATAATGATGGGTCAGATGGACGATCCATTCATTGTAGAAGAGATGAGAAGAATAGATGAGGGGAGGCCATCAGAATTTCACCGAGGAGAATCTGGATCCTTATGGTTCCAGAAAAGAATTTGCGTTCCGGATATTGCTGAAATTAAGGAAGTAATACTCCGGGAAGCTCATCAAACACCATATTCAATACATCCGGGAAGTACAAAGATGTACATGGACTTAAAGGAATTATTCTGGTGGAATAACATGAAGAGGGAGATAGCACAATATGTGGCAGAATGCCATACCTGCCAGCGAGTGAAGGCTGAACATCAGAGTCCGGCAGGGAAGTTACAACCTCTACCTATTCCAGAGTGGAAATGGGAGGAAATAGGGATGGATTTCATCACCGGACTACCCATGACTAATAAAAAGAAGGACATGATATGGGTAATCGTGGACCGGTTGACGAAAAGTGCACACTTTTTAGCGGTAAACCAGCAGGATAAAGGAGAGAAACTTATCGATCTTTACATCAAAGAGATCGTGAGTAAGCATGGAGTGCCTAAGAAGATAGTATCGGATCGAGGATCCGTGTTCACATCAAGATTCTCGGGAAGCAGCCTTCACGAAGCTTTAGGATCCAAGTTGGATTATAGTACCGCGTATCATCCACAAACAGGTGGACAAACTGAGAGAACCAATCAGATCTTAGAAGATATGCTTAGGGCTTGTGCCCTAGACTTCGGAGGATCATGGGAGGAGCATCTACCTTTAGCAGAGTTTTCATACAACAATAGTTATCAAAGCAGCATCAAGATGGCACCATTTGAAGCTCTGTATGGGAGGAAGTGTAGATCACCAATATGTTGGTATGAAGCCGGAGCAAGCAAAGAGTTCAACCCTGACTATGTCAAGGAAAAACAACAAATCATTGACATTATCAGAGACAGGCTCAAGATAGCCCAGAGTCGGCAAAAGAGTTATGCCGATCAAAAGAGAAGGACATGGGAGCCACAAGTTGGAGATATGGTTTATCTTAAGGTAAGCCCGATGAAAGGACTCCAGAGATTTGGAGTTAAAGGGAAACTCAGTCCTAGATATATAGGACCTTTCAAGATACTGAGTCAGAATCAAGGTTTAGCCTTTGAGTTGGATTTACCGGGAAGGTTAGCTCAAGTTCATAATGTATTCCATGTGTCACAACTTCGGAAATGTTTGAAGACCCCAGATGAACCAATATCACATGAGGAGCTTGAGTTACAACCAGACTCCGACGTACATTGAGAAGCCAGCCAAGATTCTCGAAGAGAGCTGGAAACAACTCAGAAATAAGGCGATCAAGTATTGCAAGATACAATGGAAGCATCATCCCGAGAGGGAGGCCACAGGGAAAAAGAGGAAGACCTGAGGAAAACATACCCCGAGCTGTTCAGGTATTACAACCACAACTTCGGGACGAAGTTTTCTTTAAGGGGGAAAGGCTGTAATGTCCCAGGTTTAGAGACGATCGAGGGGTAGATTTTAGAAAGGGATGTGCATTGCATAGTAAATTCTGGGGAAATTTCGCGCTTTTAAACAAAAACTGCATCGAAGGGGGACAAGTTTCTCTCTCGACACCTTACAGGGTTAAGGGTTTCGAGAGTGCGACAAACTTGCATCTCACTTCACTAGTTTAGGGTTTTGAGAAGAGAGGGGAGAGTTTACTTGATTGAATTCTAAATGATATGACATGGTTGAATTCAAACCAAGGTTGAATTTGAATTTCAAATTCAAACATTAAATAATTACTTAAATAATTCAAATGAAGAAATTCATTAAGTAAATGATCAATAATAAACAAGATGAACAATAATAATAAAGTAAAGCTCATTAGGGAAAACTTTGAGCTTTATTGATCATCACACAAGATACATTGTCTTTACAATATTCATAATGGAAATAGATGAATATTACAACTCATTACAAGAATTGGTGAAATTGAAAATAATAAAAGGAAAATAGGAAAAATTACAAGTTAATGATCCTAGTCTAAAATCCACTAGATCATCTTCATTTGATCTTGGTTGTGATGAATTCCAAATCCATTTTGATCCATTCTTGATCCCTGCACAAAAATCACAACAAAGAGAAGTTATGCCAAGTGGCATAGCCACTTGGCAGGTTAAAAATCAAATGGAAATGGTGGATAATATCACAGCTCTGCCGAGCTGATCCACACCAAGCCAAGTGCAAAGTATCTGGTTCACACAGACACACAAGCAGCACACACATCATGTGTGCATGCTCAACACCCAGTCACTGGGTGTGCATGCGGCACAACACACTCACACATCATCAGTGAGTCACCAAAGTGACAAGCAGGAGCTGTCGACCAGGGATGCAAGAGAGCACCATATATAACCTTTACAGAGCCAAACCCTAGCCATTTGTTCATCCATCGACAGGCAGCAGTGGTAAGTTCACCAAGAACACCAAGAACACTTAGAACAGGAAGAACAATAAGCCACCAGAAACCATCCAGGGACAGTTTCACCAAGAACTGTCAACTGTGAGCAAATACCAGATGGAGTAAAGCACCACAAGCTTGTAAGGAGGAGAAGGGCAAGCAAACCAAGCATCACAGAAGCAATCCTCTACAACAACACTTAATTCTAGGAGCTGGAGTGAGGTATACCACACAAAAGCCTGAGCAAGATCATATCTTGCTCATAAATAAGCATACAATGCATCACTGGAGCACAGAAGGGTAGAATACCCTGTGTGTGTCATCATCTGGCTACCAGGCCATTTGGTGCAAGCATAGATGGGTAAGACCACTAGGTAAACATCCTAGGGGAACAACAGTTATGCAAATCCATGCATAACTAGAGGAATCCAGCCAAGAATGCAACCATAGCTAGCCTAACCCACTCACTAATCACCTACAGCTAGCTAGGCCATCAGACTATAGACAAATTCTTGTCTATAGAATTTCTCAACATCAAAAGCCACTGGAAGTCCAGTATTGGATCAAGCCAGTGAGCATCTACCCATCACTGAAAGCCACCAAACAGGGGAGCCATCCCAGGGCAGCACATAAATACTGCCAGGATCACCTCAACCACTTAACCAATTCCAACAAAGAAACCATGCACAGATATCATCACCCAGTAGGGTTCAAAAGGGGGCTAGGGTACCCAACCAGTGGTTGGCATCCTGCTAGCCCTAACAAATTCATTGAAATGATCATCACTGAATCTCAGTTCACATTATTTATCCATTTAATCAAGCAAGGTTAAACAGATAAATAAAAGAGACAAGCAATTGATGCACCAGGGTCTTGCAAATGATCAAATGGATCATGACAGGCATCAATTGATGCTTAAGCAAGCAACAGCACACATCAGGCCAGGCCTGTGTGATACACAAGTGAGCAACAGTGAGGCACAGACACCAAAGGGCAGCTGTTACAAGCAACTGGTGATCATATGAACACCAGAAGCTTGTTAGAGCATGCTCGCATGCTAGAACTCATTCTAAGCAATTAACACATGAACAGATAATTAAATAACTGAACAATTGCATCACAGATAAGGGCATCAGGCTTTATAATTATATCCAGAAGCACATCAAAGGCTGGATGAACCAAAGGATCATAATACACAAGAAAAGCACATATCAATTCATCACTGGATCACACTGCTAAGCCAACAGTAATGCTCAATTGAGCATAATCATGAATCTGAACTAAATGAACTAGCCCGGAGAGCCTTTGGCACTTGCAAGTATGCAAGGATTAACCACCACAATCAAGCCAGGGACAAGATTAAGCACACACAGTATGCCCTAGTGACAGTAAAAAGAATAGGAGCATGCCAGTAGGCCATGAGCATCACTGGATGCTCATGAGCAATTATAGGAGGACCACAGCCAAAGATTACAATGAACAGAAATAGCTAGGAAGCACAGTGAGCAATTGAGCAAGAACAGCACAGCCCAGTAAGCTAGGATCTATGGCGACAGCAGTAAGCCAAGCACAGCAGAGCATCAACAACAGCAGGCCAGCACCTCCACAAGGAGGGAAGCCATGGCCAGGGATACTGGAGGAGGAAGAAGAGAGGCACAGGAGAAAGAGGGTGGCGGAACACTTACCTGGAGCAGCAGCACTACAGCTTGCCATGGCGGCACGGCGGTACGGACCGGCCACGGCAGCACCAAGCCGCGGCCAAGCCAGGCGGTCGCCGAGGCGCAGGGCTCCAGCGCAACCACGGCGGGGCACACGGCCACGCCACGGCGTCAGGATCAACGGCTGCGACGAGGTGGCCGCGGAAACCCTCGGCCATGTCGCAGAGATGTTGGGGAAGAGCGGTGGCGGCGAGGAAACACGGATCGGCGCGGACCAATCGACGCGCCGTCGTGCGGCCGTTCGATTGCGTCCGATCTCGCCGGCGGGGACGGCCGGTGGCGGTCGGAATAATTCGGCGACGGCGAGGCGACCACGGTGTCGCGAGAGCAAGAGAGAGATTAGGGTTTCTGCGCGAGGAGAGGGGAGAGAACGAATGGGCCGACCGAGCCCAAAGGGTGGCTCGGGTGCGACCTAACCCGTTGGGCCACCCTGACAGGTGGGGCCCAAGGGCATTTAGGTCATTTCCTAATTCCAAAAAAATACAGAAACTTTGAAATTATGTAAGAAATGTTAAATAGCTCTAAAAAAATAATTAAAAATATGAAAATAGATCAACATAAAATTCTCTATCCAAATAAAATATCAGAGAGAATTTTTGAAGACAATGAAGAATAAGTCTTAATTTGATGACTTAAAATACTGATTTAAATCACACATATTAATTTCAATAATGAAAATAGTCCAATAATGCATTTGGACTTTAAAAACACCTTGACAACATTTCAAGGTTGTATTTTACCCTAATTCAAGTATTCCCAAATCATTCTTAGTATTAACCTCTTACATGAAATAATAACGACATCGGAAGGGGGGAACAAACCCTAAAAATGGAATCATGCATAATTGCTTATTTAACCATTGCCCTTATCGGACAATGATGCTATTTTTCAGAACAAGAGGACAAGGGTCAGTCCATACCTTCCAACTGCAGAACTTTGCGGTTGTCTGTGCAAGTTCATCACTTGCTCATGTCATTTGAGTATTTTTACCAAATTACTTGCAAAGTATTATGTTTATCACTATTGCATAAAAAACCAAAACCACTATTTTCATAACTATGAATATGACTATGTGGTGGGCAATGGAACCATGGATTGTGTTGATATGGTGGAGGTTCCATTGCAAGGGTTTATATCCATCTAGGATTAAACAACAAATGTCGCCAGTGATTCTTGTGCCGTAATACCCGTGTTAACCATAAGATCTGGAGTGGGACGGAGTAGTCAAAAGTATTTCCACCTCTCGTACATCAACGGATGCGCTTACCGTAGACACTTGACCCAGGTTGGGCAAGCGGTGGGGTGGGGATCCCATTCTAATTCCCCACGGTAAGTGGTCTATGATGGGTTGCAGCTACCGGCGAAGGAGTTTGGTTAACGAGTCCCAAACTGTTGTCGTGGTCGGGGTCCATCCTTAAGTGGTATAAGAGGACCGACGAGGACCCAGGGTCGGGGTATGCAACAAAGGGTGGGTGTGCGAGGTAGCGGAGGAACATGATTGGCTAGACCTTATACCGGGCCTCACACCAAAGGAAGTGTGGACGGGAAAGCTGCCCGGTTGGCACCAAGGTTAAGATCTCTTATGGGTAAAGCAACACACCTCTGCAGAGTGTAAAGAACTGTGACCTGTCACTCCCTGTTCCGGGATTGAGGAACTGCGAACGCGGCCGGAAAGGAGCTCCATGAAGTTCTAGTAAACCGGTGAAGGCTGACGGACATAGCTCTTTGAAATAAAAGCAATCTCTTGAAGAAATGTTTATTAAAACTTGCATTGGTGTTAGAATTTCTGGTCTAATATCGTAGCTAGTGCATTAAACACCTCTTATCTATAATGAACTTGTTGAGTACGCTCGTACTCATACCACTCTTAAATCCCATGCTTAGATTGTCTGAACCGTCTGGAGGAGGACTACGACAACAATGAAGGAGCCGAGGTTATCGGCTATGATGCACCTGACCTCTCAGGAGGAGTTGAAGGCGTAGACTACATCATCGTCTACGGATCCGGGGAGGCTTCCGGAGAAGAACAAGCCTAGAGATATCTGAGGAGTAGTAGTAGCCGAGCAGCACAAACTCTTACCATGTAGCTGCTCGATTAAATAAATGTTTTGTTTAATGAGACAATGGTATTGTAAGTTAAGTTGGGTTCACCTCGAACCCAGGAGATATCCTCTTAGGACCCAAGAGGAGCTTCGAGACGACTTGTGTATGTGTATTGTAATAATATGTGAATGAGTTATGGACCTTGCTATGTTCTGTTGTACTACTCTGAGGGATGTGATATTTGCGGAATGGTACTTCGCGAATGTTATATCAACGACTGGCATACTACAACATGCAGTGGTATGCAGGGTCACCACAATTCTCTCAACTTTCTCAAAATCCACTTCAATTGAATTCCTTTGCAATTGTCCATAGAAATTTGAGGTGATTCAGATACCTATCAAATGAATTCAAATTTAAATGTCAACCCTTGGACAACAAATGCACTTCTCCGAACTACCTATCAACATTAGCATTTTCACCAAACCATGAGTTGATAAAATGCCATCATCATCAACCTTGGCACTATTACTCATTCTCCTCTCTATCTCCCTAATACTTTCCACTCAACCCTAATCCCTCTTTCTTAACTAAAACCACCAGAACCAACTCTTGTTAACCTAAATGATCATTGGATCAACATGGGCATCTTGTGGCCGGCCATTTTTCTCAAGTCTTGGTGCCATGTACCATCTCTTTTCCTCGTCTATCTCACCCTAATTAATAGGATCATCACCATCCCACCACTTGACCCTCCAGCACACTCACCCTTCTCTGGTCAATACCACTGTAGAATCACTGTTCATATTTTTCCTTTTGTGCTTGGAGGAAGAGGAGGATGTCCATGCCAACCTTGGCATGAGGGCACCCCATACCAATCTCTCTCTCTCTCCCTCTATCGCATGCTTGGTCTAGCCAGTGAAAAAAAACGAAGTAGAAGCCCACCTGCGCCCCTACTTTCCATGCATGTCCCCTCTACAGCCCTAGACTCTCTCTCTCTCTTGACTTGGGAACCGATGGGGAGACGCAAATCTCCCTCCTCCCTCTCTGCACTGCACATCAAACACTGGTGGAAACTGACCCCCAGGACTCCTCTCTCCTTCATGGACATGTCCTATCTCACTCCACCTCACTGCTCTACCCAGACACCCCCTATGCCGGTCAAGCACGCCATAGTGGACACGACCACGCCCGCGACATCACGCTCCCTCCTTGTCCCCTTCGACCTAGTATGGTGGTGCGGCCATGTACAACGCACACACACAGAACGAAGAACCCTTACCACGCCCTGGCCAGCAGGCCCTAGTCCACGCCGTTTCCGCAGACATTTACTCGAGCACCTGGTAGACCGACGCGACCTCTTTGTTCCCATTCGCTTCCAAGCTCCACGGACAGCAGCTTCGCTCCAAAACATGTGTTGCGGCCTGGACTCGTGGTAGCACCACCCCTCCGAGCCAGTCGTGTGTCGCCGCTCTCCTTCTCACCCTTGCACACACCCAGTTCATCATGCAGCGGCTCACACTCTTTATAAAAGTCCACAACTCCTCTCGTGCCTCTCCACTTTGCCATCCCACCTCTCACACTCCTCCTTTCCACCACTCAGAGCCAGAGGAGCTCTGTGCTCCTCCAATTCTCGAGCCCGTCCTCGACATCCGGGAAGAAGAGGTGGGGGTTGATGTCGCCTCCGTCCACCATTTGCCCTCCCTTATGCTTCCCTCGATGCGCCCTTCTTTCCTCTCTCTAATGCACCCTTTCTTTACCCTCCGGTTGGCCTCACGACAACAGGAACGTGAACAACATGGAGCATGCCATCGACGACCGCCGTTAATAACGTTGTTGTTTTCTCCGCCCCGAACGACATTCGAAAGCCCCTTCTTCACCGCATCAAAATGCGTATTTAGCCTATTTAGCCTAGATTTGTACGTATTTAGTTCCTCATTTTGCCACATCAAAATGCTTAGGCCGAACTGCAGAAGCTATTTGTTCAAGCGGGTGCCCTAGTAGCTGTGATTTAGCCATGGGTGTTTTGTATGCACACGAGAGCCATCTTTCACCACATTAGGCCCAGCGTGACATATGCACAAATGTTTGTCCGCGACGAAGATAGGATGAACAACCCGAACATCATCTACAACAATGGTGATGTGGAATCTGTGAACATGTTGAGGATGAAAAAAGTTGCCTTCAACCAACTCGTGAACACATTAAGAGGTAGGCAGTTGCTCAGGGACATCATCCACACCTGTATCGAAGAGCAAGTGGTTATGTTCCTTCATGTCATTCGGCACAACCAACGATTCCGAGTCATCCATAGCACATGGAGGATATTGACTGAGATAGCTTCTAGGTACTTCAAGGCAGTCCTCTATGCTATTGGAGAACTAAGGGGAGAGATGATCAAGCCTGCATCTTCCAGCACTCCCACCAAGATCGCTGAAAGTCACCGTTGGTATCCATATTTCAAGGTGAGCAACATTTTGTACAACTGATTTACACATTTGTGCATCTTTTTTGAGGGTGAACCTTGTTCTCTTGATGGCCAGTACAACACAAATGCCTTAACATTTGTTCATATTCATGTCAGGATTGTGTTGGGGCCATTGATGGGACTCATATCACAACGAAAGTGCCAAGAAGCCATTATCTTGCTTACAGGGAGAAAGCACTACACCAGCCAGAATGTGTTTGCTGATGTGGACTTCGATATGAAGTTCACATATGTGCTTGCTGGGTGGGAAGGATCAACTCATGATGCTACCATTCTGGTTGATAGCTTGGAGAGAGCAGATGGCCTCAAGGTCCCTAAGGGTAAGTTCTACCTTGCTGATCCAGGCTATGCTTGTTGCCCGGGTTTTCTCAAGGTACCAACTCAATGAGTTCTTTGCAAGTTTCTACCCCAAGAACGCCAAGGAACTCTTCAATCTCAGACACTCTAGCCTCAGGGTCACCGTCAAGAGGGCATTTGCAGCTATGAAGAACAGATTTAAGATCCTTGACCAGAATCCTTTCCACACCTTCTCCACCTAGGTTAAGCTAGTGTTGGCTTGTTGCATTCTGCATAACTGGATCTTAGGCTGGGGTGTTGATTCGTTCTTCCCGGGCGAGGATGAGGTCCAGCCTGACGAAGTTGATGTTGGACATGGTGTTGTTGCCACCGATAACGCGACCTGAAAGAACAAGAGGCAGGAGTGGGCAGACGCTATATGGGGCCATACCAGAATCTGAAGAAGAAGAGAAGCATTTTTGTGATGTGGGTTGTGCTATGAACTACTCCTAGTTATGTGTATGACTCGACTATTTGTGCGCTCTAAACTACCATTCGTGCTTAGCTAGGACTTAACTTGTTGTGTTACACTGCTATTTGGAAGTAGCTAGGACTGAAGACGTTATATTAGTCATGCTTGTTAGTTTGATTCGCTTTAAGGTGCCTCTTTGCTCGAACTGATGAGGGGTAATGTCAAAGTGGTGACTAGAACTAGGTCCTGTAAATTACCAATCAGCCCAATTGCATAGTTGACACACATATTGCAGTTTAGTTGCAACCAAACAAGACGCACAATCGGGCTGAAAAAAACTTTGCTAGGAACCAAACAAACTGTCATTTGAGTATATGAACTTGGTCAAATTAAATATGGCACTGGGGAGAAAATCTCGCCCGATGCAGGAAAGTGATGCGACCAAGGAATGAGGCCCTTAGAATAATTGATGGATTAAACTATTTGAGCCAGCAGAGTTTATTGCTTTCTGTTGCTCTAGGTTAAAGACTTCCACTCATAGATAGATGTAAATTCATTTTTTTCTTGTCTTAAAATGCATTTTCTTTGTTGCATTTGACTAAATAAGAAATGGCCCGTGACATGGAGCAAAAATAAAAATAAAAATCGCAAACCATCATGTGGAAAATGCGCGCAGCAAGGCGCGGAGGTCCTTCTAGTAAGTTTCAGATCTCAGATGTAATCGGCGAGTTTGCTGCGCAAGAGATCCTTCTAGTAAGTTCCAGATCTCAGATGTAATCGGCGAGTATGGTTTCACCAAGAGGGTGCGCACAGAGTCAATAGTCAACGGGTAAACTAAACTAGGGGTCAGGGCCATGAACTTAACATTCGGGTACCTACAATTCCTACTCAACATAGTGCTCAGGTTTTCGGGTTCCGGATTTGCGTTTTATGCGCACCAAGAGACGATATGCCATACGAAGGATGAGGCACCACAGCATGTGGAAATCAATCAAAAAAGATAGAGCCAGCGGAATTCAGAGAACGTGGCTGCATCGATTAATCACATGGGGGCAAAGAGCAAAATTTGAGGATAATGAACTGATGCTGTACAATGCCCCAAAATGGCTAACAGATTGTACACAAGGCAAAACAAATTAAAACTCAATAGTAGTTCCAACTCACAGAACATGGAACAAGTGATGAACCTTCATCATCTAGTGACATAATATTTCCTAGGTTGCGGTCCAAGTGACATTGCAAGTTGCAACATCTAGCTGCAGACAAACTGAAACATAGACAGGTAAACCAAGCGGCATATACATAGTCAAGACACAAATTAACTTTTTTCTGCTACTTGCAATTGGGGTTGTCTTTGGATGAGCCGTTTGAGGAAGTTCCACCTCCAGCCAATGCCAGTGCTATTTCCAAATACCTACAAATTCACGAGGGGTCAATATAAATGCAATAGAAGAATTGTTCAAACAAAATGCATCAATGGAGCAATAGAATAAAATGCAATGAGACCTTTTGGTGATAGGCCCAGGTCTTCCATTCGGCATGGCAGCCAAGGATTTGGACTTGGGAGGGGTTCCTATTGCAGCTACAGTAGGTGGGCCAGGTCGGGAAGTTCCACCTCCAACCAAGGCTGGTAGTCTACGCACCAAGGAATTAGTGAGATAAAACGCAATACTTCAACTCCTCAAGCAATGATGCAAATGTTATAATACCTTCTGGTGGTAGGCCCAAGGGTTTCATTCCCCCGGGTAGGCAAGGGAGCAGGTATGCCAGGTGACACAACATTTTCATCCAAGGCTCTTGTTGGTGTGGCTATATGACAATACCATAAGCCAACAAACATAACACTAATCCAATATAAAAAAGCTAAGAAAAGTTATCTAACCTTCTTTGCTTCCACAAGTAAATCCACCCTTGCAGGGGGAGTGCTCCGGTGTCCCCCCCTACGCCAATAATAAAATTGAAGGGGCAAGTTTACTGAAAGAATTATACATACCCCATAACTTTTAGAAAATAGACAAATAACCCCTCAAGTCAAAACCGAACCCCCTTTTTACATGGTGTGGCAGTTAAATAAAAACCACCCAATTCCACGTTCGACTAGGAGGATTAAAATTCTCCTTCACCACAATCATCCTTGGCCTCTCCTCGCCCCCTAAATCCCCATAATCCGGCGATCTTGCTCGCTCCTTCGGCGCGGCGACCATGGAGGCGCTCATTCTCGTCGTGTTCCTGACCCTGCTAACTGTTGTGAAGTGTATATGTGGATTGCCTAGCCCTTTCCATAAGTTCGGACTTTTGGTTCATGTGGCTAGTGCATGAAGCTTAACATGGTATCAGAGCCCCAGGTCTCGAGTTCAAATCCTGGTTTTCGCAATTAAGCCTAAAAATTGCTGTTTCCCCCCTCTTTAGCCACCGCTGATGCCCTGTTTCGGTGTGCTCTTCTTCTTTCACGTGTTGACTTTCTCTTCTCCCGTCACACGCGAGTGGGGGTGTTGTGAAGTGTATATGTGGATTGCCTAGCCCTTTCCATAAGTTCGGACTTTTGGTTCAAGTGGCTAGTGCATGAAGCTTAACACCACTCTCCGTCTCTCCGTTTTTGACCATGGCGGGCAGCGCGCATCGGCAGCCTCGTCTTCTCTGTCCATAAGAGCATCTCTAACAGAGCCCTTATTAAACCGAAAAAATAAAGTTCAATCTCCCGAAAATTAATTTTCGAGCAGTTTAGAAGGTGGCGCGGAACATCACCCATATTCCGAACCGAAAAAATGCAAATTCAAATTTGGCGGTAAGTGATCATCGCAAACAAGTTTAGAAAAGTGAAATTCAAACTACATAGTTGCATATTTGCATAGTTGCGGTTGCAAAAGAGATTACATTTAGTCTGGTCGTCGGCGACCAACTCCTAACTAAGCTAATTTCGCCCGTTGGCGACCTACTCTACGCGCGGTAGAGGATGACGCCGTCGGCGGCCTTCGAGGTCGATGACCTCCTGCTTCACGCGGCGGACGGCCGCCTCCTTCTGTGCCACCTCGTACGCGCGCACGACACGGATGGCTTTCGCCTCCTCGCGACGGAAGCACGCGCGCGCCTCGGGCTTCGAGATGACGGCGACCTGTTGGATCACCGTCCCTTCCTCCTTGTCATTGAGGACGTAATCCGCCAACTGTAGGACAGTGCGTGCCGGCGCCACCGCCGCCTCCTCCTCCTCCTCCTCCTCCTCCTCCTCGATGTTGCTGTCGGTGACTGGCGGCGCAAGCGCACGGCCCGACGCGCCGAAGGAACACCCTCGCCGTTGTTGGCGTACCGGGCGAGATTCCCCGGCGGCGTCAGGCTCCAGTTGGTCCAGCGACGCGCGCTGCGCTTTCGCGCGCCCTCCGAGCGGTTCCATTTCCGCCGCTTGGCCTCGGAGTGGAAGATGGGGAGCGGGGCGCGGCAGCGAGTTGCTCCCGCCAATCCGCCCGCTTCCCCTCCCACCGCTGCCCGTGTCAACCATGCGGTCGCGGTGGAGGTCGCGGAAGTGGAGATGCAGCAGCCGCAAGGGTGCGATTGCTCGCCGGAAGTGGAAGCATGCGTGGCGGAGGAAGTGAACGCGGAGGCGGGGAGTAGGTTTGGAACCCTACTCCACTCTGTGGCATGTATAAATACGGCGCGAGCCTCGCGTTTCTCGGGCCCCCGAGATATTTTTACGGGCCGGGCCACCGATCCGGGTTCCGTTCTGCGATGCTTTGGGCCCGAACCCGTATATCCGCCAAAAAATTCATTTTCGGCGGCATTTACGGGTTCTGTTAGAGTTGCTCTAAGAGAGCCTCCGGCGGCCGAGCCCCATTTTGATGCACAACTCATTCCCTATCTCCCCGGACCTCTGTGCTTAATTAATTGAACATCTATGTGCTCCTTGAGTTGCATCGACCGAAACCGCCACCGTCGATCTCCGGTTCATGGCGAGCTCGACGAAGCATCGTCGTTCAGTTAATCTAGTGGGAAGGTTCCTAGTATCCTAGCTTCCGCAGCACCGAAAGTTCAAGAAGAAGCCCACATCATCCACTTCATCCGCGCTCACCATTGCGGTGGAGGCAAAGGTCCAGGGCCGGTTAACATGTAGGAGGCCGTCCCCGTCGACCCCAGTAGTCATACTGCCTTGACCTTTGCCTCAGTCCAAACGTCGTCCCAGCGAGGGTCATTGTCGAGCTCGAACTCGGCGGTGGCGCGACGGCGGCGCCTGGCTGACCTACGCTGCGCCCTGAGGTCAGCGAAGAAGGCCTCCGTGTTGTCGATGTCACTGAGGAACTGCGCCTTCCACTGGCGCATCAGCTCCTCGTCGCGCTCGGCGATGGCGATTCGGTGGTGCGCCTGATGGTAGCGGCGACGGTCCTCCTCGTTGACGAGGCCCGGCGCGGCCGCTAGGAACTCTGGCTCCTCCAGCGACTCGACATCCTGGAAGTTGAGGTCGCTCCGTGGCCGCCGGAATCGCCACACGGCCGCGTCGTAGACGCGCGCCGCCAGCTCCGGCGCATTGTAGGTGCCGAGGGTGAGGCGGAAGCCGCCGGCGCGAATCTCCAGGTAGGACGTCCCGTTCGGACGCGCTCGGACGCCGCGAAAACCAGACGATCCGCGGCGGCATCCCGGCGACGAAGGAGAGCGGCGGCGACGCGTGGCGTGGGGAAGCGGCGGGGCGAAGCGGTGGAACTTTCCGTGGCGGTTTGTTGCGCGCGCACGCGGCGCTTTATAGCGCGCGCGAAGCGACGCGGCAAGTTTGGCGCTCGGGATACCACGATAGCGCGGGGGAAAAGTTTCCTTTCCTGTGCCGGTTTGGCACGTCAGCTGGAGACGCGTGGAGGGTGCGCGCAGCAAAAAAAACGGTTGAAACGCGATGGCGCACCAGTTTCGCGCATCTGTTGGAGATGCTCTCAGAGATGCTCTTACGGACAGAGGAGACGAGGATGCCGATGCGCGCTGCCCGCCATGGTCAAGAACGGAGAGAGGGAGAATGTGTTTGCGAGTGGTCAGGAAATAAGCGCCTCCATGGTCGCCGCGCCGAAGGAGCGAGCAAGATCGCCAGATTCTGGGGATTTAGGGGGCGAGGAGAGGTCAAGAACGATGGTGGTGAAGGAGAATTTTAATCCTCCTAGTCGAACGTGGCATTGGTTGGTTTTTATTTTACTGCCACACCATGTAAAACATGTAAAACAGGGGTTCGGTTTTGACTTGAGGGGTGTTTGTCTATTTTCTGAAAGTTATGGGGCATATATAATTCTTTCGGTAAACTTGCCGCTTCAATTTGATTGGCTTAGGAGGGGACACCGGAGCACTCCCCCCCTTGCAGGGATGCAAAATGCCACTATGGGAAGGACATGCGTTACAGGTATTGTCGACGTCATCATCTAAAGGCAAAAGAGAATCATGCATAATCACCCAGTATTAAAGGACAAATCAATCGTTCATAATTGCTGAAGATCAGTGACTTATTTTCTTAAAAGATATACAACTAACAAGTACATACCAAGTGCAATGCATGCTGTAACAGTGTCAGTCTTCCCTTGAGTCCTGTTGATCTCAAGAAAGAAATACTGTCGCATCACTTTTGAAGGAGTTTCTCTCTTACAGCCCACAAGATTGCAGTGGTACCACATGCACTTATTAGACAGTATAGGAAAAAAGGTCATCTTGCTAGCAACCAAATCATATTCAGAGTCCTGGTTGGAAGAATTGATGATCAGTAAGAGGCTACAAGATAGGAAGTTAAATGTAAAATTCTGCATGAAACATAAAATCACTACACTGTTTTGTAAATGATTCTGAAACAAATTTTACGGAACGAAAAACATGTGTAAAACATAAATTATGGCAGATATAAAACAGGTGATACAAAGAGAATATTATTTGGGGGCTTAAAGATGGTGTTTACGATCCGCAAAAATAAAACAGGTGATACAAAGAGAATATTAGTTGGGGCCTTTAAAGATGGTGTTTATGATCCTTGCAACATGTAAACGCACAATGTAATCTAAATGTCTCTGACTTATCCTGTGAAAAGTGATCACTTAATGGTTCAAATTTACAAAATGGAGTAATGTATGCCCATCAATGAACCTTAAACTCAAGTCTCCGGATCAAACAAGAGGACCAATCTACCATCACACCCAGCAGTTAAGGACAGTGGAAATCAAACAATGACAAAACCTATAGAAGGCACCCAATCAACAAGTCAACATTGATCATCCAAAATTATTACTTATATAACTTTACATAGGATAATCTATTTGCAAAACTAGTCATCTGACGTTTTGAAAGCATCTTTTGAGCTGAGTTTAAAAGTGAACAATATTCCCCGCTACTCGATTGGGCCAGCAGATTGTGATCCCACTCCCTACGGAATCTTTGTGATTTGCAAAGTGAAAAGGAGCTCAGACATAGAACCGTATACCAATTTATTTTAGCTGTGCACTTCAACTGCTGGAGTAGCAAGCATGATTGGACAACTGAGAAGGTGGTTTAATATCGTGTAGACGTTTGGGCGAGGGAAGCTTCCAAGCCTTATATTTCTAAGCTATGTCCTACCCTGTGGCAGAATCTGGTTAATGTGAAGGATATTCTACGGTAGCAAGTTCGTAGAATTTCAAGTACACAGTTGGATATAGCAAATCAACGGATACTATTAAGTATTAACGTTAGACAGTATTACTCCCTCAGATCCATATTAGTTGCCACTAATATGGATGTGTGGCAAGCAATATGAATCAGAGGGAGTACTATATAGTTGCATTGACAAGAAATAATATGTAAAGACAATATGCTATGTAGTTATCAATTTGCAGTGAGAAACTACTAAAAACAGTGTACATGAAAGAATATCAACTAAGTAATGGATCACCATGTTTTGAACTTTCCGATATTCCATAGCAGCATTCCAGAGGGCTCTCTCTTTCTCAAGCAAAATCTCCTTATCAACAGGCCTAGAATCAGAAAAACAAAATTAGGCCAAACTGAAGTAAAGATCTGAAAAGGTCAAACGAGAAATAAAAAAAAAAAATGCATATTAATTAGTAAATTAGTACCAAAACTATTCTCACAGCGCCCTGATGTTAGCTAAAAGATGAAATTTGAGATGAAAGTCTCGTAAACTGAGATCATGGATGAAGCAAAAAAAGGAAGTCTCTGAATGTTCGCACATGATGGTTACAGAGAAAGAGCAACCCTACGGCTGAAGTTATCTTTTCGGAAGCCTCCCTCGCTTACAGGACGTCTCCTATCGCAACTCTCTTGCTTTGGCTAGGCACCATGGTGAAATCCTACCGAAAAAAGAAGATATATTCCAACAACCAAAAAAAAATTAATTTCAATATTCAACTAACACTACTCATTACCCGCTTTCCCATTTGATTTCATCACAGTTGCTGTTGCGACTGAGCAATTCACGAGCGTCCAGGTTCTTGCAGTACATGCATGAGAGTGGCAGGACGGCCGACCTTCCTCATCAATTTCATTCTTGATAGTACAATCTTCAAATATTCCTTTCTTGCTGCCTCGATCTCCGCCCTTTCTTCCTCCTTAAGCCTTTGTTCCTTCTCCATGCGATTTTGTTCCTTATCTTTCTTATTCTGTTCCTCCTCCGTCTCTTTGTTGTGCCTCTTGGCTATGCCTAAGATGTACTGGGGAAGAGGTGGTTTGGTGACGGGCAGAGGCTTGATTAGCACATCCAGTGGCTGGAAAAACACAGGCACCTATGCGGCGCGGGTGGCGGCGGCTTCTCGCGGCGAATCGTGCGCCTCGTTTGTTTGTTTTTTGTTTATGGAGGGAATCGTGCGCCTCGTTTATTAGGGCAAGTGCGACTAGGACCAGTTGAGGTCTTGTGGGGGACAGGGACTCGGTGCCGGTGTCGGAGTCGGACAAACCTGGCCCAAGAGCCGGCCCGCCACGGAACAGAACCAGCACCGTTCCTCGCGTGGGCACGTTAAGCCGCGGGCCGCGCCGTGCGGGGGCTGCTATTTACCGCTTTAAGCGGCGAAAAAGATTCGGCCCGCTTCAGGAATTCGGAAATGCGCCAGGCCCATATTTCGTCCGCGAAAGGACCTGCTTCCTTCTCTGTTTCTGTTTCCACCAAAACAAAAATCTCTACACACATATCTCTAAGTCGAAAACAAAACCTAAATAAAAATCTCTAGGAAACCTTTCACGGACGATTAAGCCAATTGAATCTCCACGGAGACGATGCAGATGAGTTCATCTAGGAAAAAGAACAAGAAGAGAAGAAGAAGAAGAAGATGATGATGATGAATAAACCGCCTACGTCAACGGGGAAGGCTAAGTACGTGGCTCGCAGTCTCTAAGGTACATACTTAGAGGGGTTTTAGTCATAAAAATCTTTATGCTGATATGAGATCAGCCTGGAACCATGCTAAGGTGCGGCCTCCTCGGGGCACGATGACTTTGGTGGTGAGACGCCGTATGAGTCCAGGCTTCGCATGAACATGAGCTGCACGCCGCTCCTCTGCTACAACGGGAGGAGAGGGCCCGCAACCTATCCATGTACAACCGCGAGGGGCTTCGGGAGCAGGAGTTGCGTTTTTCGCTGTGGTGGCTCCCCTTTCTTCAGCGGACAGGGAGCAAGATTTGGTTGTGCCCATGGAGGTTGAGGCGGCGCGGACCCCTAGAGAAAGGGGCATCCTTTACCGGATCTCTGATGTGGAGAGTGCAGAGAGGGCGTTGCGGTGGGGGCTTGGTGGTTTTTGGCCGACTGACATCCTACTCGTCTTCGATTCCAGGGCCAATAGGGACACCCTTCTTTCCACCGCCGCCAACCCCTCTCGACGGGAGGGAATTTAGTTGTAGGCGACATGACGCTTGTTCCGCTATCAGGTTCATCTGGAGGTGGTATGCGTGCCACCGGTGGCTTGGAACCTGGACACCGCCAATGCCATCCTTGGGTCCTCTGGTTGGGTGGAGAGGATAGGCACATCCAACCACGCCGACATGGGAAGATTTTGGCGTGGACCGACGATGTGGCGTTGCTCCCCAAATCAAAGCAGCTTTGGTTGGCGGAGCCGTTGCTCTTTGGAGACAATGATGACGACCTTCTTCTCGATTATTCCCTTTTTGAATGTAACAACAAATATCTTGTTATGTAAGCCTTGATTTATATTCCGCTACATATCCTGCACACTTTATTTTATCTATCTAGAAAAATAAAAAAAAATGCAAAACAAGGCCCTTCACATTTTGTGTGTGCGGAACAGCCCATTCACGCTCTCATTCTCTTGCGTACAGGTCGCATCGCAGGGGTTTAAGGAACAAGCCTACCGGTAGGGTTTAAACAGGTAGGTTTAGGAGGGGAGCCGCCTCGCCGCCGAAACCCTATTCCCCCCACCCAAGCACCCCTGCTACTTCCTCGGAACTCGATTCTCTCGCAATCCTCCCATCCCCGGATCCACATCTACTGACGGTGTGTTCCGGACGCTATTCCTTTCGCTGGTAAGGATTACGGAACCCTAGCTTGCTCGGATTACTGTTCAACTTCTTCCCTTTCGTTGCGGTGAACAATCAGATCGAACCAGATCTCCTTCCTCGACACTGGACTGGCCTCAGTTGACCCTGTCCCGTCGATTTGACGGACTATCGGGGCGCGGCGGCTGCACCCGCCGTGCATTTGTTTATTTCCGCATCTAAAATCTGCTTTTGAGACCCCCCGTATTAGTACTCCCAGTAGCAGTCCAATTTTACAAAATCCCAATTTTTGTAAAAAAAAGGGATTTGGGGTTTCAACTGGATCCCCATTTCGGATTGATCCTTTTGTATTAGCGATTGCGAATTTGTCTCATGACATGTTTTTTTCTTCTTCAGTGCCCCAGGTCTGTAGCAGGGGATCTGTGCAATGGCTTTCGCTAGTAGACTGGGAAGTGTGCTGAGGAGGACATCGGCGTCCTCGAATTCGTCGCTGCTCCAGGCAGTAAGATGCATGTCTTCTTCCAAGCTTTTTGTTGGAGGTATGCTCAGATGGATTACTGGTTCTAGCTCAGGTTCTTGAATATTACATATTGCTGGCGGATTATCTAGTAACATGTCTGGTTGTCTACCTGCTTTTAGGACTATCATATAACACTGATGACCCATCTCTGAGGGATGCCTTTTCTGGCTATGGGGATGTCCTTGAAGGTTCTGCTCCCAATTACTGTGACACATTTGATACACATTTTGGCATGTTTCCCATGGCCCTTAACACTTCATTTTGTTTGGGTTGGATTCAGCGAGAGTCATCATGGACAGGGAGTCTGGCAGGTCAAAGGGTTTTGGATTTGTTACTTACACATCAAGTGAAGCTGCAGCGGCTGCCATCAGTGCCATGGATGGCAAGGTGATTTTGCAGATATGCTATGCCACTCACGTCTATTCTTTTGTTTATATCTGTCTGCCTCACTTTGCAAAGATAGTTTGAAATTCCATGTTGGATGTTTTTGCTTGAGGAGCAGCTTGTCCTGCTTGCTGTCTATTCATTGTTATTGCTTACTGCGCTTTACAGGACACATGTCATGCGCTGCAATTTCCAAACTGTTTTATCAATTTAGTGATACAATATAATTATCACTACTGAGGTGTTGCCTTCGATCTGATGTAGAATTGTGTTAACTGGCATTGACTCACTAATGATAAATTGTGCTTCTCTTCTTAGTTTAAGCTAATAACCATTGCATTCTTTTCTGTACATCAAAACCGAGCAACCGGACAATTTCATTGATTCATTTTCGACCCTTTCCCTCTTGGTTCACATCAAACCTTACTAGAATGTGCAGTCAAAAGACACCTCTGAAACAGAAATGAAGCGAATGTCAGATGACAAACACACAAGAGTTAGGACAACATCACAGTACTTAGTTAGCAAAGGAAATTAACTATAGTAAATGCTAAATGAAGCAGAGGAATTCTTTCCAACTTCCTGATATGCGAGGTACATAAACATCCGCGGTTAATAAGAGCAAAGTTCACCCGCTATACAAGTATTGGTCCGATTATGCTAAAACTTGAGGCTTTTGACATTTTGATTGGCATATTGTTGTTAACACATTCTTGTAACTTGTACAATCCTTTTTTCTTCAAACGTTGACTTGTAAGAATCTTAAGCTGATGGCACTTGTTTCCTAGATGCATGATTCCAGATGTTTAATCTCATGATTCATGAACACTAGTGTAGCTACAAGATCAGAGCAGCAAGATAATGCATGTTTAGGGAATAGCTGACTATCTGCAGATTGTGGCGTATCAATGATGACACAATATTTTAATTATTTTGACTTACTTTATGGCTAGGGTATTCTGCTCAACTGTAAAAGTGACCTGCCCTAATTCCTCTGAAAATTTTGTTCTGCTATCATAAGTTGGATTTTTTTTTTGTTCTGCTTTGATTCATGTGGCACTGCTTATAGCAGATGCATGTCATCACCAAACTAGATGTTATGTTCTTTTTAGCACATCGAGTCACGCTTATTTTTGTTGCAAATGTGTAACACATCCATCTGCTTTAGGACCTTCAAGGACGAGTGGTAAAGGTGGACTACGCCAATGACCGTGCTGGTGGAATACGTGGGGGTGGATACGGCACTGGAAATTACGGAGGTAGCGGATATGGCACTGGTGGATATGGCAGCACAGGACATGGAAGTGGCGGTGGTGGATATGGAGGCAATGGTGGTGGTTATGGAAGTGGAGGGCATGGCAGTGGTGGGGCATATGGTAGTGCAGGATATGATGGTTACAGTGGTGCAGCTGGTGGCGGTGAGTATTCTAGCATCCCCAACAATGCATCTGCTGGTGGATATGGCAGTGGCGGAAGCTACAGTATCCCAAGCAACTCGGATGGAAGTACTGGTAGCTATGGCGGTGCTGGTGGGGGCGGTGAGTATTCTAGCATCCACAACAATGCAGCTGCTAGTGGATATGGCAGTGGTGGAAGCTACAATAATGCCAGCAACTTGTCTGGAAGTACTGGTAGCTATGGTGGTGCTGGTGGTGTTGGTGAGTATTCTAGCATGCACAGCAATGTGGCTGCTAACGGATATGGCAGTGGCGGGAACTATAGTAATGCCAGCAACTCGGCTGGAAGTACTGGTAGCTATGGCGGCGCTGGTCGTGGTGGTGAGTATTCTAGCATCCACAACAATGCGGCTCCTGGCGGATATGGCAGTGGCGGAGGCTACAATAGTGCCAGCAACTTGGCTGGAAATACTGGTAGCTATGGCGGCACTGGTGGTGGCGGTGAGCATTCTAGCATCCACAACAATGCAGCTCCTGGCGGATATGGCAGTGGCGGAAGCTACAATAGTGCCAGCAACTCGGCTAGAAATACTGGTAGCTATGGCGGCGCTGGTGGGTACAATTCTCCCAACACCTATGGCACCAGCGATTACAACAACGGAGGTGGCAGCAATGCAGTCTTCAGCGGAAGCACTGGTGGGTACAATTCTCCCAACACCTATGGCACCAGCGACTACAACAGCGGAGGTGGCGGCAAGGCAGTCTTCAGCGGAAGCACTGGCGGTTCCAGCAGTGGAAATTCTGGCTTTGTTGGCGGCAATTTCACAGGAAATGTGAGCAGTACTGGCAGCTTTGCTCGAAATGTTACTGATACCAGCAGCCCCCATGGCACCAGTTATGCCAGAGGATTCGGTGGCGGCGAGACTACTGGAGCTACTGACAAGGTACAGTACAGCCCCAATAGCAACAGCTATGCAGGAGGGTTTGGTGGCGGTGAGACTATTGGAGCTAACAAGGTACAGTACAATGGCCAAGACGAACTTCTGGGTGATGACTTCTTTGAGTCGGAGGAGCGTCAGGCAAGCAGGTCGGCATAAGCTCTGGTGTCGCACCCTTGCTTATTGCAGTGAAGCATCCTGAGCCAAGGTAATCAATAATACCTGGTGGTGCTTCTTACAGCACATGAAACACTCTTTGTGGGTATGTTAAGAAGTATTTAGTTATTCTGCTTTGGTTTTGCATGCTATTTTGAGAGAAGTAATAAGAGATGGACAGATGGTGCTTTTGGCAACGATTGCAGTTTTATCTTGTATTGAGAAGGAAATGCCTGGCAGCCCGCTGATGGCAGTGACCATATGTCACCCCAGAGCATGACCATATGTCAGGTTCATCATGTTGTGTAGGTGTCATTCTAACACAATAATGCATAGATAATCTTGTAACATGAGACTGATTATTCGCAATATGCCTAATAACTCGGTACACATAAGCGATGGGCGCTGGTGTTGACAACTTGACATTGATAAGGGTTGCCTACTGCCGGCGAGCAACTGCCTTCACTCCCCAGTCCGATGGATGACGTTACCCGATTTGAGTCTTGCCTAGTGCCAACTGCCGGCGAGCCACTGCCCTCGCTTCCTGGCGGCACGCCACTTTGATGCTGATCTGCTGTAGGTGCAGCCTTTAATTACCTCGTGACTTGCCTGCCTCGATACGGCGCAGGTACCAGATTATGTACTCGTCTTGTTTACGCTCCATATGACCGTGCATTCTGAAGTTAACTCGATATCTGGTTCAGTATAATCTCGCCGTCTTGGTTATAGCAGCATGTGCACATTTTCTGCGGAAATTTAGGGGCCAAACGATCTGTATGAGACCGAGTTTCATTTTGATGGCATGGATTTTATTGATTTCGTGTGAATTTTCATTTTCTCTAGCGGAAGTAAGTTGCTGTTCTAATCGTCATAACTGTTCTCTATGAGATTACCTTCTCTTTGGGTCAGTCTAAGTGTCTCACGATTCCTTCAGTCTCATTGTCTTATCTGCTCGGCAATGGTTGATGACATGCCTGCAGAAAACATTACATGTACATAGATCTATCATGTCAAGCAGGGTTCTGGGCAGGAGTAGAGCTGAAATTATCTGTGAGCTTGAACACATGGTAGAGGTCGTGGGTTTTTTGATATCACGTTGCCCCGGAGGCAAGATCTATGGTGGATGTATATACTAATTGGAGGCTAAATATCGTTTTCAGATTTTGATTGTCTCACAAGTTTCAGACATTTTGAAAAGCTAAATCCAACTTTGAACAAGATTCAGATAAATGTCAGTTCAGTGCCACAAAGGTTTCACAGAAATTAGCAAAAGTTCCGATGTTCCATCATTAGGATTCAAAAATGAAGATTTAATCCATGCTCCAGCATATTATAGACAAAGTTACACACAGGTTATATTTCGTTCTGAGATTCAGAATTCACGTCGATAAATCCAAACATACATGATAAATATTGGTAGTACCATATCGTTTTATTTGTAGGTGTAATAAACACCATCGGCAACACCTCACAGCTACCATTTTCAGTTAGTAATGATATTTATTGAATGCTTAGACCTGGGTGTTCTTATTGTATGATTAGGGAAGGGAAGTTCCACGGGCTTATTCTATAACACAGCAGGTGCCCGTGGAGCATTATGCAGGATTCAGCAGTGATACCACGCCACAGCAGAAAGGCTGCAGTTAGTAGCCCCTCTCGCTGAGGCCGTCCGGATCGAATTCGTCAGCAGGTTGCTGCTCCGGCGCCTGGGGCATTGGCATTGGCTCCGGCTCGGCCTGGGCCGCCGGCGTCGGCTCGGTCGGATCGCCGCAAGGCAGCTCCGGCTGCGGTGGAGACTCCGGCAGGTGAGGCGCGCGGTGGCGCGGGTGATCTGGAATCTCTAGATGAGCGACGTGGGGCAGCGTGGAGGCACATGGTCCAGTGTGAACCTTGGCTACCGCCGACGAGCAGTTGTTCCCGCCACAGTCTAACGCCGGCGTTGCCAGCGCCCCGAGGAGAAGGGACAGGTAAAATGACACTCGCAGCGCCGCCGCGAACGACGCCGCCGACGGGCGACGGCCTCATCTGTCACGGTCACGGGGCAGTGGAGTCTCGGCTGTGTTAGATAACTTAGCTTGTGATTGGGCGATATTTTGGTGCTAGCTCTCTGCTGCTATGGTTTCATGGCGGTTGCCCGCTGCCCGGAGATTTATAGCGCGCGTGCCTACTGTACTTCCTTGTGCTAGTTCGACTGCATGCGCCGCCGCGATGGACGGGCAGGGGTAAGTACGTACGTACCACCAGCTCATGGTGGTATTCTTTTCTCTGCAAGCAAGGTAGTATCTGTACGTACCGGCCGTGCATATTGAAATCAGCTGAGTTGATATTTGAAGAGCAGGCGAAGCAATCGAGAATCATGGTTTGGACCGGAGGTACACCTGATCCCAACTTCAATTTTTTTTTCTTTCGAAAAACATATTTCCGACTTTTGAAAATTAGGAAAAAATCACACACATGCGTATGTAGGTATATATAGGCTAGGAACATCCTCTTGCAAATTTCGATGCCAACTTATGAAAATTTACGAACTGTGTAAAAATCACAATACCAAAAGCCACCGTGTATAAGTTGTAAACTTAGAACTTTGGTATGCAACACAATCATTTTGGATCCTTTACGTGGACAATTTTTTTTTATTTTCTAAAACTTCGAAAAATGATTTATCTCTCCTTCATATTGGCTCAAACTTGGATTCAAACTTGCGAATATTCCCCCCAAAGAATTAATCCGGTATTGTTGGTGCACTATTACAGCGAATGAGTACATGTGCACTATTTCTCTCTAGGGCCAAACCCTTACATATGCGATTTTGAGGTTGCCTGCCAAGTAGATGCGATTTTGAGGAAATAATGGCTCCCAAGCAAAGTAAGTTTAAACTGTTTGAGGTGATGCTGATTTTTCTCAAGTTATAAGAATAAGAATGGTCATTGGAGACATAAAGTCCAAGAATGAAAGGGAAAAATAGAGCTCAATTCTTATTGAACCACCTACCTCAACACGAGATGAACACATCAGCCAAGAGAAGCAACCTATCCAAGAACAAGTTCCAAGCCCGCAACCAAATGAGCAAGATCAATAAGGAGAACAAGAACAAATACATTCTCTTGATCAAGCACAACATGGAGCTCAAGAACAAGATCAAGATCCATTCGGTTGTACCAATCAATTTTTGTGCAACAGTAAAGTGGTAGTTTTCCGAACAGTTCGCACAAACATGGTGGTTTCATGCTATGAACCTGGTCAATTTTGGATGTCAGGTTGAAAGCCAAGTTCATCTTTCTCCCGTGCTCAGGACTCAGGTAAAACAAAAATACCTAGAGAAACCGGTACATCTCCGGGAAATCCAATTTGGATCACGGATGCATATGAACCCGTTATGTGAAAACACATTTTAGAATGTAAAAGAATTAAATTAAATTTGACATGCACATCTAGACATTCTATGTCCCGTACACAAGTTTTCGGAAAAGATAACACTATTGGTGTCCCATGTAAAAAGGACAATTTTTTATGCTCTGATATGATTATTCGCGAAACATTCTTTTTGCATTTTTACACAACGCACATAAAATATTCATTTTCCCATGACCTAGAATCTCCGGATGTACACTGAAATTATATTTCAGATTTTTGGACATTTTTTTGATTTGGTTTTTATGCATTTTTCATAATAGGTTCATATCATATATGAGTCAAAACACCACCTTACATCTCCGTCCTTCATTCTCACTGTTCTCTAGCAATCAGGCATACTCCGATACTCGATCTTGCACAAAGTTATAAATTTGAAAAGTTAACTTACTCGCTAAACAAACAACCTATAGGTCATCCCACTCCATGCGTTGCTGCAAAGTTACAAGTCTGGGAAGGAAACTGTTTCACCGTCCAACCTTTTGATTTCCAGCAGTGTACAGTCTCCTCAATCATCCGTACTCCATCTTGCTCAAAGTTGAGCTCCGCGGCATAGTCATGGTTTGAAAGCTACCCCACACGAAGTTTCGTAGAAACTCGCAAGGTTTGATAGATCAAACAACCCTCCATTCAGCAGTGCACAGTTTCCTCAATCAGCCATGGTTTGAAAGCTAATAACCACTTTTTTGTCACGCAATCCGGCGAAGATGAAATTCAAAGCAGCAGAGCACCTAGGTGCTACAAATGCACCATGCCATTTACTGACCAACATCATCTCTTCGAGTCCTGGCCCCAACGTTTCCATTTCCATGCAAGGAGGAAATGGCACCCAAGCAAGGCCTGGGCATCGCACATGGACGCGGCTATCGCGATCTCTAGGCATATAGGCCGCCTGAGAGCCAAAAACCCTTCTCCCAACACAGTCCACCACTCCCCTGAAGAACAGAGCCAGGCCAGGCCAAGCACCCAAGAATCCTAGAGGCTGAGAGAAATCTTGCCCAATGTCGCTCGTCGGAGCCATTGCCACCTACAGCATCCTACTCCTCCTGCTGCGCGCCCCCTTCGCCGAGGGACAGTCGTCCGGGAGCTTCATGATCGGGCAGATCTTGTCCGACAACGGGTGCGGTGCCTTCGGCGGCCTCGTCGCCGCGACAGCCGCCGCGGGCGAGGCGTTCCTCGCGCAGATGGCCGGCGACGCGGGGCTCACCATCTTCTGCCCGGACGACGAGGCGGTGGCGGCGTTCGGCCAACGCAGGTTCAGCAACCTCAGCGCCGACGACCAGGTCGCGCTTCTGCTTTACCACGGAGTGGCGACGCTCTACTCCGAGGAGGCGCTCGGGGCGATGTTCGACACGGAGGTGGCCACGCTCGCTAACGGGCGCGGGGACTACGACATCTACATCTTCGGAGGCACGGTGACGGTGATAGTTTCTTCCTCGGTGAACGGGGCCGTCGTCACCAAGAAGGTCTTCGACATCGATGGCCTAGGCCTAGATGTCTACCTCATCGACTCTGTGCTGGTTCCGGAAGAGCGGACGGCGTTCTGGGACTGGAAACTCGTCTTACTGCTGGTGCTCTGCATAGTCATGGGGCTCGTGCTGTTGTGAGTTTTATTGCCTTTGTTACCCAATCTTGTGCTGTTAATTCTACTAGCACTGACTAGCTTCTGCACTACATCCACCCAACTCACCACTTCTCTGAATTTATCTATCGGTGGAATGTGTTATTGCTTAGATCGTTCTTTAGTGCAAGAAGTTGGACTTTGGAGAAGACTCGAACCACAATCCCTTCTTTTAGTAGATCGGTTGTCGGACAAGATCTGCTCGATTTGCTGCCTGTATCTCCTAGCATTTGGTGCTTGATTTGCCTAGCATTTGTGCTTGATTAGACACCCATAGCTAGCTTACAGGTGCAAATTTAAAGGGTAACCTGCATTGGACCATGTTCTTGAGAATCATGCTTAAACCGTTAAAGCGGTGCTTGAATCGCTTCAGTTTTTCTGAATCTATTACACACTTTAACTGTATCTATTTCTCCTCTGCAGAGTCATGCTGTTGATTGGACTTGTACGTCTCTGTGTCGGCTGAGGTGATCGTGTCAAGATTGCGCAGCTACCGACGTTTCTACCGCCCGTGTGCTGAAGGTGCTGCAAGATGGGTCTTCTAATAGCTCCTTACATGCGTCTTCTTCAAAGCCGATGTTTTCTTAGTTTTTACGCTCATTTCCGCACCTAGTTTGTGTACTTGTGATGGGTTGTTCAGTTACATGTCGCGTTTCCCAACTCAGGGTAGTCGAAGAGTATATATGTTGGTGTCACGTTCATGTTTTATCGGTTGATGAGGCCCGTAGTCATTTGTTTTGCACGGTGTGGGTAGGTGTTGTTTCTTGTGACCGTAACTATCTCTCCGTTTGTGACTCGGAGGAGACTATTTAGTACTTATTTATATCATGTTCTTTTCCCATATTGTTTGGTGTATTATGCATATTACTTACAACTTACCTTCACCATAAAATGTCACAAATATATTTAGAAATTGGTTAAATGGAATTGAAAAAACCGAAAAACTAAGGGTAGAGCGCGGATAGGCATTTTAGCTTTATGTGTCGATTTAGACTTGCAGGAGTTACTTTAACAAGACTAGAGTTTTTCACAAAAAAATCTAGTTTATCACAATGGCCACTCATCGGATTCAGTTATGGTCCTATCTTCTCCCTCCAGATCAGCAGATGCTTATTGTTTTTGGATGCAACTGTTTGAGAAGATTCATGTTGGCAATTTTCATCAAGTTTTGTCATGTTTTCGTGAACTGCAGAAATACTAGACCAATTAAAACATAGTGAAACTTGATTAAAAAAAATGCATGCTAGCTAGCGTGCATGCTAGAAGAAATTTCTCGGCGTTACACATTGGCAGACTGACGGGGATGATAGGTTGGTCATTGGATGTTGGGTTGAAAGCTTTCTCCCGTACCCAGGACTCAGCTGAGACAGAGAAAAAAAAAAGGACTCAGCTGAGACAAAATACCTGAGAGAAACCTGCACATCTTCTCCCTTCTTCATTTCTCATTGATTTCCAGCAGTGTGCAATTTATTCAGTCATACTCAATTTTGAACAGAGTTCAGCCATGCTGCATGTTTATCATGACGTATTAACGTAACAAATCCACCCAAGTTTCGTAGAAACTCCCAAGATTTGATAGCTAAGAGCATCTCCACCGGCGCCCCCCCAAATAGTCGCCGGCAGGGGCGCCGGCACTGCCGTATGGGGAGCGCCGGCACTGCATCCTCTATTAGGGGAGTTGTTTCCACACCGGTGGCCCCGATAGGATTTTTTTTACACAAACTAAATATTTATACTTGTAGTTCCATTTTAATGTCATTCGGGATGGAGTAATGAATAATATTTTAGGGCAAATCCGAGTAAAACATTATTCACTCCTCGACCCCGGATGACATGTGAAACCTGCTTATCTCTAGCCTACTACCTACTGGCCACTCGACTCTGTGGAGGTGGACGATCGCCCGCAGCTCTCTCCGATGCTCTCTCTCATGCTCTCTCCGTTGCTTCTCCGTCGTCGATCCCCCGCTGCTCTCTCCGCCACGAACGTCAAGTAGGCGGATCTATCCGCGGCCACCGCCTCCTGACGCAGCAGCTGCTCCAGCTCCTCCCGCCGCCGATGGTGATCCAACTCCTGCCTCTGTAGCCGGAGCCGCATCTCCGCCAAACGCCGCCGCTCGTAGACTTCATCCTGACACCGCCGCTCGTAGACTTCATCCTGACGCCGCCGCTCGTAGACTTCATCCTGACGCCGCTGCTCCTCCCGCATCAAACGCCGCAACGCAAGCTGCTCCCACCCGTGCTGCTAGCGCACCTCCCACCGGCGCTGCCGCTCCGCCTCCCGCCGCCGCCGCGCCTCCTCCCGGTGCTGCTGCTCTGCCTCCTGGTCCTGTCGCTCGTCAGCGACAAAGGCATCTACGGTCGCCGCTAGCGCCGCCTCCTCCACGCCTCGTACTCTGCGAACTGCGGGTCCGCCTCCACGACTTCTATGGTCGTCTCTAGCGCCGCCTCCTCCCACGAATCAAACAATGTGGTATTTTTTAGGGTTTAGATTTTTGCACCAATGAGGCGGGGAAGAGGGATAATATAGACCGGTGGCGAGGCAGGAGAGTTTCCCGTGCGGCGTCGTGGCGGGAGAGTTTCCCGCGCGGCGTCATGGCGGGAGAGTTTCCAGCCCGGCGTCGTGGCGGTAAAATCTCCCGCGCGGCGCCCTGGCGTCACTGACAGGCGGCTCCCACGCCCAAAAAATTTCGCCTCGTGAGGCGTCGGCGCGCCCGATTCGCGCCCTTCGCCAAGGGACCGGAACGGGGTTGCCGGCGCTTCTCTTGGGCTCGAAAAACCGCCGACGCTATTTGAGGCGCGCCGGTGTGAGCCCAAAACGTTATCGGGGCCGCTATGAGACGTGCCGGTGGAGATGCTCTAACTAATCCAGCAGTGTACAATCTCCTCGATCAGTCACGCCCAATCTTGCGCAAAGTTGAGCTGCGCGGCATTTTATCATGACGCGTTAACCTAACAAATCCACCCTAGACGAAGTTTTGAAGAAAGTCCCGATCTTTGATAGATCCTGAAGTTCGGCAGTGCACATTTTCCTCAATCAGCAACGGTCTGAAAGCCAACCATTTCTTGTCACACTACCGGCAAAGTTGAAATTCAAAGCAGCAGAGCAGCTAGGTGCTACAAACGCACCATGCCATTAACTGACCAACATCATCTCTTCGAGTCAGAACCCAACGTTTCCATTTCCATGCAAGGAGGGAAAGGCACCACAGTCAAGGCCGGGCATCGCACATGCATGGACAGAATCAGAATCGACGAGGCTGTTGTTGAGGCAGCCTGAGAGCTAAAACCCCTTTTTCCACCTCTGCTCTGAAGAACAGAGCCAGGCCAAGCACCGAAGAATCCAAGAGGCCGAGTGAAACCTTGCCCAATGGCGCTCGCCGTCGCCGGAGCCATCGCCACTTGCAGCATCCTGCTCCTGCTACGTACGCCCTACGCCGAGGGACAGTCGTCCGAGGCGACGTCGGAGGCCTTCATGATGGAGCAGATCTTGTCGGACAACGGGTGCGGTGCCTTCGCCGGCCTCATCGCCTCGACTGCCGCCGCGGGCGAGGCGTTCCGCGCGCAGATCGCCGGCGGCAGGGGGCTCACAATCTTCTGCCCGGACGACGAGGCGGTGGCGGCGTTCGGCTCAGGCAGGTTCGGCAACCTCAGCGCCGACGGCCAGGCCGCGCTTCTGCTTTACCACGGCGTGGCGACGCTCTACTCCGAGGAGGCGCTCGGGGCGATGTTCGACAGGAAGGTGGCCACGCTCGCTCACGGGCCTGGGGACTACGACATCCACATCTTCAGAGGCCCGGGCATTCCGATGATACTTTCTTCGTCGCCGAACATGGCCTGCATCACCAAGATGGTCGTCAACGATCGCCTAGTTGTCTTCCTCATCGACTCCGTGCTGGTTCCGGGAGAGCGGACGGCTTCGGCGTCCTGGAACTGGGACTGGGAACACGTCTTGCTGGTGGTGGTTTGCATAGCCGTTGCGCTCGTGGCGTTGTGAGTTTTATTGCCTTTTTTTACTTGAATCTTGTGCTCTAAATTCTCTGCTGGTACGAGTACTGCTTAGCTCCTCAGTTACATCCACACCGGACTCGACATTTCTCTGAATTTATCTAGCCATGCTAGCTACTAGCATACTCCTTTAAAGTGTAGCTTGCATTGGACCGTGTTCTTGCGAATCGCATTGAATTGCTTCAGGTTTTGCAAATGTATTCATACACATTAACTAACCCGTATCTATGTCTCGTCTGCAGAGTCGCGCTGTTGATTGGGCTTGTGCTGTTGAAAAGATTGTGTCAAGATTGCGCTACTGCCTACGTTTCTGCATCCCGTGTCACTCCACATGGGTGACAGACACAAGGGCGACCCGAACCATTGCCGTTCCGGTGGTGTTGCGAGCACAGATAGTTGAATCCGCCCCTGCCGTGTTGCAGGATGGGCGTCCACGTATAGTTTCTCCGTCCTTGTCCATTGATGTACATTACATATGTCTTCTCCTAAGAAGATGCTACTTAGTTAGCTAGCTCGTGTGCTTGACTGCTTGCGATGGGGTGGTGTACTCTTGGATGAATCAGTCGTTTCTCGACTCGGGGACTCGGGGTAACTGAAGAGGATATATAGTATATGTTGGTGGCAGGCTTCATGTTGTATCGGCGGCCGGTTGATGAATGATGCGCAAGTCTTGGCGCCCTTGTTCTCCTCTGCGCAGGTTCCGATCCTCCCTTCACCGCCCATGTCCTCCCCGCCCACTCGCCCTTGCCCAAGGAGGAAGACGATGGCGGGCACAACCATTGCCCGCACCTACGGGTTCTCGCTGCGGCAGGCCAAGTCCAAGGAAAATGCTCGGCGCAAAGCCGCGCCTGTCACCAAGAACGCAGAGCTCATGCTCTGCAAGGGGCTGGGCATAGTTCAAGATGGTGAAGTGATCACGGAGAGGGCGATGCAGGAGTTCGCGAAGCGCTTCCAAGGCAGGATCCCTGACGACATCCTGGGCGCCATGAGGGCCCTCTTCAAGCTGGATGATGAACAAGACGACGAGGTGGACGAGGCCCTCCTGGCCCATGGCGGAGCGGGCGCCCTGGACCATGACCTGGCACCGGCCAGCGTCGGTGAAGAAGTCTGATGCTGCTGTTCACTGTTCGATTAGGAGTCCATCTGTTCCTATGTTAGAACAAGACTATGTTCGTATCTGTTGTGTTGCTTGGGTCGCCCTCAATGCCTGGTGTCTGTACCAGCTGGTGGGCAATGTATCGAGTATTGTTGCTACCTTGTGTGATGTTCTGGTCAGTTCCCTGTTGCTGTTGCACTGCTTCCTCCGTCTCGCTGTGAAGCTAGACAACCGCTTTGCTTGGGTCTGTTTGGGTGGCCAATGTTAGACAAAGTCGTCAATATCATGGGTTGGAACACTAGAGGGCTTAACGACCAGGATCGTCGGGACGCAGTCCACGAGATCATATCCACTTCATCCTGTCACATCGTCTGTCTTCAAGAGACTAAGCTGGGAGCCATCTCTCAGCGAGATGCTTGCTACATAGGAGGGAACCGTCTCCAAAGCTTCGCGGAAAGGCCGGCCACTGGTACGAGGGGTGGTATACTCCTTCTTTGGGATGCTTCCGTCGTCACGATCACCAATGTGACCACCACGGAGTTCTGTTTGTCCGCTGACGTCCGCGTGCTTAACTCCAACAACAATGGGGACTTCAAGATTACGGGGGTGTATGGGCCAACTGCCTCCGACCGGAAGGATGAGTTCTTCGCCGAGCTCGTCTCTCAAAAGCCACCCTCCGGCACTAGGTGGCTTGCCCTCGGGGACTTCAACCAGATTAGGCGGGCAAGAGACAAGAGCAACAACAACATCAACCGCAGTCGCATCAACCGTTTCAGGGCCGCCCTCCAGACTTGTGAGCTTACTGAGATCCACCTTCAGAACCGTCGTTTCACGTGGTCCAATAGACGGGCAAACCCAACACTTTGCAACCTCGACGCCTTCTTCTGTAATGCGGATTGGGATTTGACCTTTGATTCACACGTCCTCATGGCCCTATCCTCCTCCCTCTCCGACCACTGCCCCCTTCTGCTAGCGGATGATAGCGGCCCACGACGACCGCGAGTGTTCAGATTTGAAAACTTCTGGTTGCGGATGCCTGGTTTCGATGGGGTGGTCCAACAGGCTTGGGCTGCTCCCTCCACTCACCTCGAGCCTTGCCAGCGCCTGTTCCACAAGCTCAGGACCACTGGGCGAGCCCTTGCCAAGTGGGGTCGTCACCTTTTCTCCAACACAAAGGTCATGTTGCATGCGGCTCTCTTGGTCATTCTGCATCTTGACATGGCTGAGGAGCATCGGAAGCTTTCGGTTGGGGAGATGGACCTAAGGGACAAACTCAAGAGGAAATCCGTGGCATTATCGGTCATTGAGAGGGCCAGGAAAAAGCAATGTGCTAGGCTGGCATGCATCAAGGAAGGCGACGCAAATACTAGATTCTTTCACCTTAGGGTGAATGCAAGGCGCCGGAAAAACCACATCCACAGATTAAGGGACAACAACAATGGTTGGGTTACTGAACATGAAGCCAAGGAACACATCATACACACCCATTTCAAATCGACCATTGCTCGCGGGCCACCAAGACAGTGTGATTTCAATTGGGATGTGATGCACTTCCAGGACTTGGACTTGCAAACCCTTGGGGATCCTTTTTCGGAGGAGGAGGTGAAGAGCGCTATCTTTACCATGCCTTGCGACAAGGCCCCGGGGCCGGATGGCTTTACTTTCGCTTTCTTCAAGCGATCCTGGGACACCATTAAGGCCGACATCATGGAGGTGGTGCACGCTTTTGGCACCATGCATGCGGACAACTTCCATTGGCTCAACTCCGCAAACATTGTGTTGATTCCAAAGAAAGAGAGCGCGGACGTGATTACCGATTATCGGCCGATTAGCTTGATCCACTCCATCGCCAAGATCATAGCCAAAATGCTAGCGCTTAGACTCACCCCGCACATGGATGACTTGGTCTCCAATGCCCAGAGTGCGTTTATCAAGAAGAGAAGCATCCATGACAACTTCCTCTACGTCAAAAACTATGCTACAAGACTACATAAAAACAGGACTCCGGCGCTTCTCTTCAAGCTCGACATTCGCAAGGCCTTCGACTCTGTTAGATGGGAATACGTTGTTGATCTCCTCCAGCGTAGAGGTTTTCCTAGCACGTTTCGCAATTGGGTGGTTGCCCTCCTCAAGACCTCCACCTCCAGAGTTCTCCTGAACGGGATTGCTGGTGACCCTATCGGCCATGGCCGTGGCCTACGCCAAGGGGATCCTTTGTCACCCCTGTTGTTCGTCCTCGCCATTGACCCCTTATCGCAGATCCTAGACATTGCCACCGATCATGGGCTGCTACATAAGCTCCGGGGCCGAGGCGCCAGAGTCAGGACTTCCCTTTATGCGGACGACGCGGCGGTTTTCGTTGCTCCCATTAAGGAGGACATCCAGAACCTAGCGTCCATTCTTCAGAGGTTCGGGGAGGTCACGGGCCTTTGCACCAACTTCCAGAAGAGCTCGGTGGTTCCCATACGCTGCACCGATCTTGATCTTGATGATATTTTGGGGGGAATTCCGGCGATCAGGGCGTCCTTCCCTCTCACATACCTGGGTTTGCCGCTATCAGTGTGGTGCCTCAAGAGGAGAGACATGCAGCAACTAGAGGACAAATGCGCAAGCAGGTTACCCACTTGGAGCGGGAAGCTCATCACCACGGCCGGTCGGACGGCCCTTGTTAGGTCTGTCATCACCTCGCAAGCCATCTACTACCTCACGCCTCTCGCCATCCCCGCCGGTACTCTCAAGTTTGTCAACAAGATTCAACGGGCCTTCCTTTGGGCCGCTAAAGAAACCACCACCGGGGCGAAGTGCAAAGTTAATTGGGAAAAGGTGTGCCGGCCCAAGAGGCTGGGTGGGCTCGGAGTGCTGCATCTGGACAAGTTCGCGACGGCCCTTCGCCTACGTTGGCCGTGGCTTGAGTGGAAGGACCCATCCAAGATTTGGGTTGGCTCCGGCAACCCGTGCTCGGACTATGACATGGACCTTTTCTACTCCGCGACCACAATCAACCTTGGGAATGGTAAAAAGACGCCTTTTTGGCACGCGCCGTGGCTTCAGGGGAGAAAGCCTATTGACATTGCACCCCTAATTTTCGGCTCGTCCAAGAGAAAGAACTGGAAAGTCGCCCAAGCTCTCCACAATGATGCTTGGGTGAGCAAAATTGACTTGGAGGGCAACTTCACCATCGACCATATGGCGCAGTTCATCGACCTTTGGACCCTCATCTCCACCATCCATCTTGATCCGGATGTTGATGACGACATTGTGTGGAGGCTCACGGCTAATGGCCATTATTCCGCCAAATCGGCCTATGAGTTGCAATTTTTGGGCTCGCTGCTATCTCCTATGAACAAGCTGATTTGGAAGGCTTGGGCCCCCCCAAAGGTGAAGTTCTTTGCATGGCTCCTATACCAAAACAGGATTTGGACGGCTGATCGCCTCGCCAAGCGTGGATGGCCAAACTGCGGGTTGTGCCCCCTTTGTAAACAGTGCACCGAAACTCATGATCACCTCTTCGTCCATTGCCGCTACACCACCCGCCTTTGGGGCTTCGTCAAGGATTGGATGGGCACCAATGCGATCACCCCCTTACAATGGGCAAATCATGACATTCACTCTTGGTGGGACTCCATGACGGGGGGGCATGTGCCTAATCGGAAGGCCATGGCCTCGGTGGCGCTTCTCGTGTCCTGGGAGCTGTGGAACGAGCGCAACGCTAGGGTCTTCAACGCCAAAAGTGCTCCGCCGCAGGTAGTCTTCGATAAGATTAGGAAAGAAGCACACCTTTGGGTGTTAGCGGGTGCCAAAAGGTTGGGCAACATGATGCCGCGAGAGTGATTGTTGTATCCCCGGACTTTGTGTCCGTTTGTTTTCTTTTCCTTTCGCATGATCTCTCATGTAAAACTCCTTCTTAATTAATAGATTGGGGCAAAGCTTTTGCCCCCGTTTCAAAAAATGAATGATGAGGACCCGTAGTCATTTCTTTTGCACGGTGTACACCGACACTGCTCTCTTGCGTCTTTCTTTTGAATGTATATTCTACTTTAACACACAATATCATATGCTTCAACCTTCAAATAACGTGCGAGGTAAATGGCGATGAGGTGATGGACTACGAGGGATGATTATTATTAGTGCTTTGGTGGCTTAGTAATCACACAGCTGGAATAGCTCAGTTGGCTAGAGCGTGTGGCTGTTAACCACAAGGTCGGAGGTTCGAGCCCTCCTTCTAGCGTCCACTTTTTGTGCCCCCGTTTATCTACCGGATACTGGAACAGGTGGGTGATTCCTCGTTTCACTGGTTCATGTTCACATATCGGAACCTTCGATTCAGTTCTGCTATTGTCCAATTTGGAATATTGGAGCCATCCAATTCCCATAATTTATTGGCCTGTATGGGTACGATGTGTTCGAAAGTAACGGGTGAGCGTCCACTTTTTGTGCCCCCGTTTATCTACCGGATACTGGAACAGGTGGGTGATTCCTCGTTTCACTGGTTCATGTTCACATATCGGAACCTTCGATTCAGTTCTGCTATTGTCCAATTTGGAATATTGGAGCCATCCAATTCCCATAATTTATTGGCCTGTATGGGTACGATGTGTTCGAAAGTAACGGGTGAGTATCATGTGCATATAGCAGGCAGCAGCAACAAATCATACATGTGTACATACGTCACTTGCAAACATAATCTTGGAAAGTGCAATAATCTTGGAAAGTGCAGGCAGCGGGCAGCAAGTCGCAGGCACATTTCATGTGCGTATCAGCGTATATGGGCAGAGCATTCTGCCGCAGCGGCAATGGCAATAGCAACAGCCACATATAAACATGACACCAAAATATGACTGGAGTAATTCGGGCAAGTTTGGTTTGGTGTGCTGGGAGAGAGATTGCGTCTTGTTCTTCTGAAAGTTGTTCCATACATGGAATTCTCTCGATGATCAAACCACGTCAAACTCTGAAAGATCCTACTGAACCTAATCAAACCCAATGTTATCCGCTGGCACAAAGCGATGCATCTATGGATCCCCTAGTCCTGAATCAAGCTCTACGTCCTTCCTTCCCAATGGCTGTACAAAACACGAGCAGCTTCCACAAGTTTACAGGCCTCTTACAGCAGCATCGTTGATGTAATTGGCAGCTTCCTTCGTGTCCAGCTGCTTCCCTTCCACGAGTCCCTTGATTAGAGTGGCGGAGTAGGTCTCAGATGGAGGAGCTAACGGCAGCTCGCCGGATTTGTGCCGCGCAACATCTGTTGAGGGGCATCTGCAGGGGAAAACAAACAATTTTACACTATCCATGAAAAGTTCTTGATCTTTGCATCTCTTATCACTTCCCTTCAAGCATGCCTCAAATGGTATCTAAAAGAACAAGTGAAGACTGGAACTTACGTCATAGTTAGAATTGGAAGACCATCCTCCTCTCCAAGATGAAGTACATTGGAATACCAGCTATCCTGCAGGAAATTTGTAACATGAAAAATATTAATAAGTTACACAAATGATCGTCTGTCATGAAATATCAGTAGACTCAGAATTATTTTTAAAACTAACTAGTGTCAGCTATATGACCATGGATGAAGCCGGCATTAGAAAAAATGTTAGTTATTCTTTTCAGTCTGTACTGTACCGATACAAGACTCTTTAACCTCTCATGGTATCAAATGCAATCTGATCTAGCCATCAGGTCCCAGGTATACAGGCACTTCTAAGTTGAGATTAACCTAATAGGCCAAAGAGGCATGACATGGCATTTCCTTACCAAAGGATCCACCAGTAACAGCAGGCATTAGACTTGAAATTTAAAGTTCATCTGGAAGAGTGACAGATTTGCCAGTGATAGCCATGGAAGAAGTCGGTAGTGTCCTTTATCAAAGTGCCACAAGGGCAGTCACATTTAAGAGCATTTGTTTTTTAACGATTTAATATTATCTATTCTCATTAATAGCCATATAGAATATTGTATGTGGAAGATAAGAGTATGCTTGTTGATGTGGAAAGCAGCAAATCCAACCTTGATAGATTCAAGATGAAGAGCTTTGTTTGAAGAGATAGACTCCATTTCCGACAAGCCAATCAAAGGAGAGTCCGGAAACTCACTTTTCCCATCTTCGCTGCTATCCACTAAACGATTCTCTTGAAACAATACATCATTGAATTGCTCAAGCCTGTCAAAAAAAAAAAAAGGAAATTCATGATGGAATCAGAGCACTAATCAAAGATCATGTGCCAACCAGCCCTGATTCAAGGATCGATAAAATGTAGATGTGGTAACTATACATACGTTATTTTGTACATGCAGATGTATGACTTATCATTGTAGTTTATCTCAGGGTTGAGGAAAGCAACACCACCAGTACCCCAGCAGGGGGTAGAGGATCTCCCAAAAAACAATCTGTGAGGCACATTCTTCCACATGGTACCCCTTGGTGGGCTTGTGTCATGTGATCCAAAACATGATATACTCATACCATCCACCTGCCACAGATCAAAGTAGATAACAATCTTTTACACAAAGAACTGCTTGCCAGAAAAGGAAAATACAAGGGTTACAATAAGGAAGACAGAAAGGAATACTGCATTCATAAAGATTATAATAACTAATACTAAGGCGTTTATGCATTTTACATTTGTGGAAAGCACTAAAAACACTTATCTCGGATCAAAATATCCCCAAAAAAGGGTTCCTTCAGTACAACCCTTTAGAAAACTTACAAATTTGTGTGGATCGGTGGTGGGGATTAGACCAAGTCACTTACGACACCATAAAGATTAATAATATTGTCGGTTTCTAATGTTGGGATAGTCAGCATGGTTAACCCACGCAGCCTAGGCTGCGTGGGATTGGGCCTGGAGGTTAGAGAGACAGGAGCGAAGATACGACAATCGGCGGAGCTTCAGGCCAAATATGGAGGGGCTAAGCATTAATTGAGAAGTAAATTGTGCACTAAACCGAAGACTTGGCCAGCAAAAACTATACTCCATCTGTCTCAAAATAAGTTGCTTAACTTTTTCTAGATACCGATGTATCTACACACTAAAAATATGTCTAGATACAACTGTATCTAGACAAATTTGAGCAGCTTATTTTGGGACGGAGGGAGTAACTTCTTTCTAGTTACGGTTTGTCTAGCCTAAGCTCTGCCACTGTCAGCAATGCAGAGTTTAATCTCTTTCATCATTGCTACAGCCAATGGTCATGACGTTTTACATTCATAGACACTGATCCTCATGTCGAATTATGCACATAGTGCTAGATTGAAAAAACTAAGAGGAGCGGCAAGGGAAGGATGAAGAGCCATGGGGCAGAGCAGGTTTGTTCAACCGCTGTGGGGACAAGCATGAGCAGCCATCGTTCTGGGCAGCGACAACTTATCCAATTGAAGTAATTCACCTTCGCGTAGCAGACTAATGTATGAGGCCAAGAAATATTTACTCCCAATTTGTGAGAACAGTACAAAAGTACCCTCCATAAGTGATTTGGGTATCATAACCTATTTTCCAAAGGGATGTACCGAGGATGCGATGAACGCAGTGACACGTTACAAAAAATTCAAACAGCGGAACGTAATGGTCCTACCAAGATATAAAAAACGGTGTGTTTTCAACATTACCTTCCCACCTTCAATGTAGCACAAGAACCTTGGTGTCCACATGTTTGAACCAAAGCTAGCATACCAAACATAAACTTTTGACAATGCTGATCTCCAAGTAAATGAGAGATCATATATTCTTGTAGGCGCCACCACAGATCCATCATTTTGCGCTTGAACTGAATCAGTTGGACTTTGTTCAACTGTTGTGCAGCTTGAGGTGTTCTTTGTTGCAACATTATCTTGGTCAAGTTTCAACATTGTGATGCGTTCACTTAAACCATCATCAACAGAGGAAACAGCATCAGGAAGCTCATCAACATCTTCAACATCAGACTCAGAACCAGAGGAAGCGTACGGCTGATCATTCCCCGACGGAAAAAACAAGAAAGATAAATTATTCAAGGGCATAACACCACTGGGTTAATATTTCCTATAATTCGTCTCAGCTATGCAGTAAGTCTCCATGCATCAAGCCGTATAAATGGTAAATCGAATGTGAGACTAGTGACACAAGATAAATTAAAGACGCACAATATAAATACAGTTAAGCTGTATAACTCTGTGTGCTTTTGCAAGAGTTAAGACTTGATAGGCATCTCCGAACATAAGAATATGTATACATGACGCATTTATCAACAACAACAGCGAAGAAAGGTTCATCAAGTATGGGCTGCCTGCGGACAATATGGAAATAGCCTATCAACTGAGTTGTGCAACACAGACCACATAACTCATGAACATGCATTCATCTATGGAATTGGGCTACATTATGGTACTTCAATAAAATCCTGGAACAAAAAATAATTTTCCATTCAGAATGCGGTTTGAAAACTGCAACTATAGATATGACATGTCTGCAGAAAGAGAGGAGGTTGTCAAGTTTCCCAGCAAACATAACTTGATCTGGAACAAAGCGATCCACATCTCGTACATAAGAGCACAATTCATTATCGGGGGGCTAGACCAAGTAGGCCCCAAAGTCTCCAAGAAAAGAGAAACAAAAAGAGGAAATTTACCTCGATATACAAGGGCGCACTCCTCAAAGGTACATTCTTCGGAAGCTTACTGCTCAAAACAGGCCAGTATGTCTTTAATTCATCACGTACCTGGGCAATGCATAGGGGTGTGGGGGGGAATGGGGAATCATAATTATAGGTATCCATAGGGAGATGGAACTACACAGAAATAGTATAGTGCAGACCATTACCATTTTTATAACTCTCCACGTAGATTCAAATGGTCGCTTCTCTCGAGCGTTAAATGCAAACTTATCTCCCAGCAAAACTTTTGCACAAGCACAAACTGAGTTTGCTATGGACTTAAGGTTATAACCTCCTTCAAGAGCCATCACCACCCTTCCGTTTGCAAAACCCAGCAGCTGCAGGTAACAGGCATAAGCATAAGTGTCGATCAGCTGAATAGAAAGTCCAAGAAATATATAAGAGATATTAAAAAACTGATGAGATCAATGGAAATTTCTAACATGTGATACCAAAGCATGACAACAACAACAACAACAACAACCACCAAAATTGTCACAAGAGATACATTACTCCAGCAAACCTAGGATGGAAATTTCTAACAGGTGATACCAAAGCATGACAACGACAACAACAACAACAACAACCACCACCAAAATTGTCACAAGAGATACATTACTCCAGCAAACCTAGACTCCAAGGTCAAGCGTGATCAATGTTTCTTTATGGCCAGGAGAGTGTGTGGTGTGGTGAGTTTAATAAAAGGTCATTTTGCTATGAGTGCATACCTTTGTTAATAGCAGTGCATATCCATTTGGAGTGATACAGCAACCACCAAGAGGATCACCCAGGGCTACCAAGAAAATAAGTGAAAAGAAATTCAAACTAGCAGTAATAAAAACAGGCATGCTACTAGATGAGACAGACAGAAGTTCGCTGACAGCAATATAATACTCCCTCCGTTCCTAAATATAGGCCGTATAGTTTTTTGCACGAATATTAAAGAATGCACATTGAGGAAAAGATACACCAGTTTTGCGCGAGATTACCCATGACTAATTGGGGTGAGAAAAATAGAGGAGTTTGCATGAGATAGAAAACGTAATCAAATCCCTAAAAACATTCTCCAGGCGAGTGATGCAACGCATTATACCTTATATTTCGGAATTTTTTTCTCAATAAACTACATGTCTTATATCAAGGAACGGAGGGAGTATAATACAACGGTTCCAGAGACTGTCAAAATATCACCACTGAAGATCATTTGCTATGCAACATAGAATCCAAGTACATGAGGCGTACTAGTCTAAGAAGTGCACATCTAACTCGCAGAAATAAACTAAAAGTTGTCAGTAGCAGTCAAGCTTAATGAGAAGTGCCTAAATTTAGTTAGATGTTTGAATTGTAGGGACTAGTTCTAAGAATTTCCCAACTTGTTTACCTGCATCAAACCCAGCAGACACTAATATTATATCAGGATCAAATGCTTCTGCAATAGGAAGCAGTATATGGTCCCATACAGCGAGATAATCTGCATCACCACATTTACCATGCTCCCAAGGCACATTAATGTTGTACCCTTGACCAGCTCCTTCCCCAATGAAGCAGTGAGATGCATCCCCTTGAGAAGGGTAGAAGCTTCCAAAATCAAATCTACAGAGCAAACATTGGAGTGGCGCACAATTTATACTATCGAAGGATCAACAGAATACCACATGCCAGAAAAGCTGGCTTTTATAGCAAGTGATGGAACGACTGAGTAAGTTTGAGGTTTCGCATTATCAGAATTGGTTGGATAGTTCTCAGAGAGGCCTTATTCAGATGACAAGTTACAATGATTCATCCTAAGGAAAGCTAAAACGTAAAGTTGTAAACTTAATCAATAAGCAGTTAGAAGACTAGCTTTCCTCAGATATCTATTATATTAATAAAATAATGTTAGAAGAAGCTTGTACCTTGCATCTGGCAGGCTACAAATTCTCGCAATCAGAGGGGGAAAAGGATAAAATATCTACATTGTGTGTTTTGGTTGCTCCAGATAATGTCGGTGCAGATTAATTAAATAAATATTAGAGCAAGAGTTGTATAACAAATACAACTCGGTTTTCAATCAGAAGCAATGAAGTGCATTACAAACATCTCTATTTTTACTACTGTAAACATGCATTACAATATAGACATGATCAAGGGCCAGCAGGAAATAATGCAATATACTATGCTGATTTGAACAGATAAGTGAGGCCAATCCAGTATTAGTAGTGTAGATGCAGAAAGTATAGCAGTAAAATGGCTAGGATGAAGCAGAAAATCGAATAAGCCTACAGCATAGAGTTATCAGTTATGGACTCTTCCACCGACAAAGTAATAATTGGGTTGAAACCTAATAGGTTCCTTTGCACATTACTCAAAAACTAGTCTCAAGCATTTTCATTGTGTTCACAGCCCGATCAAAACAACTAGCAGTCATTTGCAATAGACAATACGTGACAGGAATTTTGATCTGATCTACATCCTAAAAGAGCATATAGTGGATTGGTGGTGCGTGGGAACTTAATGTCAACTGTTACAGGTACTATATCCAACAGCACTACAGCAAGGCCAGCTCAGTCTAATACCATGTCAAAAAATGGAGCTTGTAAATTTATATCAACTGCGAGTATTTACTATTAAAATGTGTCTAGAGATTTGTGTCAAGTAATATATGTTGGAGGGAGTATTACAAAATGTGTTACACGTGCTACATCCATTCAAAGAGCAGTAAACCTTGAAAATGTAGGCAACAGAACTGGCATGATTTTGCAGATATGATATGGTGAAGATCATGAAACTAGTCTCAAATCTAAACAAAACTACAAAATCAATGTCAAGGTGCCAAGGTTTTTGAGTCGCTGATTAGTCACCGCGTAATCGCCAAATCGTTTTCTCAAAATCAGGGTGACTCTTGACTATTCAGCAACTTATAGCGACTATACATTGACTTCCGTCGACTAATCGCCGAGCTGGAGGGCTGGCAACTCGACTTGCCTCGGCGACTCAAAAACCATGCAAGGTGCTCTGTCATACCTGTGAACTGAAAAGAACAACACACGAGGGTCATCATAAAACATCTTCTGGGTGCCATTTCCGTGATGAACATCCCAATCGACGATTAGTATCTTTTTGATACATAAGTCAGGCTGCAAGTAAAAGGAGAATGTCAGAATATGACTTGACCTTCTCAGTAGGTCACATGATAACAAATACTAGTTGATTGCTCCTATAGAGGAATGAGCAGGGAAATTTCGACTACGCACCCTCTCATTCAAGAGGTAATTAGCTGCAACAGCCACATTATTGAAGAGACAAAACCCCATTGCCGCATCATGTTCAGCATGGTGGCCTGGGGGCCTGACTAGAGCAATAGCAGAATTCAGCTCACCAGCCGCAACCTTCTCAGAAACCTACTTGCCAAATGAGCCATACTGTTAGTGAACGGATTGACACAGCCAAAACAGTTGTACAAGACCACAAAATGATGCAGGAAATGTAGGTGCTAATCACCTCTATAACAGAACCAGCTGCAAGGAAAGCAGACTCCGAGGAGCCCTCGTTGAAGTAAATAGAGTTGAACCCCTTTGCGATATCATCTCGACTGGAATCGTACTCCTTTGAGCTGATATCCCTCATCAGCTTTATGTGGTCCTGGGTGTGGACAGAGGCTATGTGGCTCTCATTGGCTTCCTTCGCCTCCAGGACCTGACACCTGGGAGAAAATGATGTTACGGCTGCAGCCACAACAGAACCTTGCGAAGGCATACACAGTTAAGCTAATCAAGTGATGCACGGAGTGGACAGCACTTTTTAAGTTATACTAATGCTGGTGTTTGAACTTACCATCCAAGTTATTACTGTACATAAGCAACAGCTTGGCTACCCCAAAATTGCGCGAATAACAGGAAACTATTTTGTTCAGCGGTACAGTGCACAAATGTTTGGACCAATTTATGACGAGTTTCTCTATTCTCCCTTTCTCGGAGCCTTGGAACACTTCAGATAGTCCAGACCTAAGCTAACAGTTCAAATCATGGTGCTAACATTTTCCTGGAGACTATAATAATGCAATGTCCAGTAGATCGAAGTGGGCATGGCTACAGCCGAAAGAGGAGCAAACTAAGCAAAGGAGAAGCGCGCGAGGACCTCGACTCTCCCGGTGGAACCGTACGCGACAAAAAAAAAAAAAAAGCAGATACGAACGCCTCGGAGTCCGGACCGATCCCCGCGCAGAAAATCAGGCTGCTCTCGCTGAGGGAAGTCGGGGGAGGCGCGTAGTACCTGGATGCGATGCCCTCGGCGGCGAGCTTGCGCCAGATGGCCCGCAGCCGCTCGGGGTTCTCCGGGTGGTCCTCCCCGTCGGGCGTCGCGTGCGCGCACATCCGGTTGTCGTAGAGCAGCCCCACCCTGGGCGCCGCCGGGACCGAACCCGACGCCGCCGCCGCCATCCTGTGCCGGCGATCCCCCTCGCGCGGGCGGCGGAGAGACCGGCGGGCGAAAGGGGCGAGACGGGTCGGAAGTCGGGGTGGAGCGGAAGGAGACGAGGGAGACGACTGGGTGGGACTACTGGGGTGTGGGCCGACTGGGCGGTTTGCTCCTCTCGTTGGTAGAGCCTCCTGGCGTGCGTGCGTGCGTGCGCGATGCGTGGCCGGGTCCCGCGGGTGGGCGTTCGGGGCCCACCTGGAAGTGGGAGGTCCGGCTTTCCGTGTTTGATCCGGGCGAGACTTCGAATTCCCGTAGCGGCAAAAGATTTGGTAGAGCCCAAATGCCCACGGCTCGTCATCGAGCATCTTCCAACAAAAGTGAGGAGCCCTATATATAGATTTGTTAAAATTTGGATATATGTAGACACCAAATAGCATCTAGATACATTTAAAACAAGTTTCGTAGGACGGAGGCGGTATGTTCTACATTACTGAGCAATTTGTTAAAATTTGGATATATCCGGGGTAATGCATATTTTATATCAAACTCCTCGTCGAACATCGTGTGGCCGGCCATAGGAGCGTGCAATGCAAGAACCATGGCAATGTCTTCTTTCTCTTCCATGTCAAACTCCTCGTCCGACGTCGTGTAGTCATAGGAGCTCAAACTCTTGGTCAAAGACATCTACATTTGCCAAATGGTTGTGTCAATTAATTGACTAAAAGAGTACACCATACTTTAGAAACTAAAATTGGTAGGAAAAGAGGAAAATTTTACATTTGACAAACTGTTAAACACCGGCTGTGCAACGCAAAGCTCCGTGGCCGACGGTGGTAGGTGTATGTGTCGACGGCGGGGCAGAGGAGCTAGAGGCCGGCGGTAGCCTTAGCTACATCCACACAGAGCGGGCGAGGCTGGCAAGCGACGGTGAGACGTCGCGACCTTTTCTCTAGCCCATACCACGGGAGAGGTCACCAAAGGTGAGCGCCTACTCGAATGGTGCCAAAACAAGGCGACGGGTTCTTCCGCGGGGAATCTCGAGCATACCCTGTGGAGGAGTCTGCTTTTCGGAGACTGGCATATTTGAACGCCAGGTGCGTGAGCCCGGGGATCCATCGGGTCTATTTATCGAAAGATTCATAGTTGAAGTACCGTAATAACAAGATATGTCGTACATTCGGGGAATGAAAAATATTTGCTTTTGTGCTTTCAATGCTGCGACAGTTGGGCTTGGAGCGACCAGGAAGCGAACCAACACTCTGTCAAAGGTCGTGGTAATTCACGAACTGAAACTCGGTGCGGCCCTGACCACCGCCAAAGACCTTGATGGAGAACTTGATGTGCCAAACCAACAAGAAGAGGACGGGATCTCCGAGGTCCAAATGATGGGAGGAAGCGAACCCCTCCCAACCGCGACATTGGAACGGCCTGCCCGCAGCATCAACGTAGATCTTCACTGACCACTTCTCGCGACAACAGCCGGCGGCCCTCATCTTGACACGGCCTAGGGCTGGGCCCCGAATGCATCCGCCATGGCAAGCGGGAGCTCAAGCGACCCCTCGTGGGCACGCCGAAGAACTCGGAGCCGGTAAGATGAGGTCACCCCCTCCGAGGGAGTGGTCGTCAGCGGGGGGCTGATATGTGCATTTTGTATCATAATAATAGCAACTTATAAGACTAGTTTGTATTGTTATTTTCATTAGTATATCATTAATTGTGCATTTTTAGATGGTTTGTGGGACTTTCCTATAAACTTCCTTTATTTTGGTTTTAACATTGTATGGCAACACCTTCGTTAGTATTTGAGCATTACAAGAGCTATGAGACTCCAAAAAGGGCAAGATCAGAGGCCAAGCTTTGGAATTTTCAAGACGAACAAAATGGGCTAAAGTGGGCCACCAGGAGATCAACAGGCAGAGAACAAGAGCGGGTGGCACGGGCCCCTATGTATGTCGCGCCACATAGGCCCTTTCTAGCCTCAGACGTCGCCTCACCTCCTCCTTTCACATACCTCCTTATATACCCCGAAAACCTATCCTCCCAGGAGGACGAACCTTTTCGTGAAACAAAGCGCCACCGCCACCATAATCTCCATTTCGGAGTCAGATTGGTCCTGCTCTCCACGCCGGAGAGGGGGATTTCGATGTTGTCTTCACCACCATCGTCATCAACCATGTTCACACTCTCCATCACGATGAGTGAGTAGTTCTGTGTAGGCATGTGAGGTGGATGGGGATTGGATGATATTGATCATGTAATCATGCATATGTATCGAGATTTGAGGTATTTATCTTAAGGATATTCTTGTATGATGTTGATACACCTTTGCTATGTTTAGTGCTTGTTGCTAGGACCCAGTGACATGATTTTAGTACTGAACTTTTATTTCTCTATCATATATGAGTTTGGTATGTATCTGCATAGTATATTGACTACTATTATGTTGAACCTACGAACGCTAAAATGACAGTCAGGGAAACCAAGGTGAATATGTGGTAGTTTGAGAATATTGTGTGTTCATAGAGTGCTAATGCATTATTTCGGAATATTCAAAAGGGTAGACCTTAATTATTTGTAGTTCTAAGTTGGCCCCGGCGAAATGGGCGGGTAGAACAATAGATGTTGTGTAAAATATCTTGGTTAGTACCCATAACTATATTTGGAACACGTACATACACACAACGGAGTTAGAGATAAACACTATGTTATTTATATCAACCTTATTCATGCAACACCCCGCTATCACCTAAAGCCTACGCTTTTAAAAATTGGAAATCTGCTATGATCCAAGCTAACCTGAATATTGTGCTAGTAAGACGATGCTACTATATATGATCCAAGTTGGCATAATCATGTATAAAACACATAATATGTGAGAGGGGCTTTGAACAGTTGGTGATATAGCATGAAGAGGTAAAAAAGATCAAAATAGAGTATAGAGGATGTTCTAGAATATGGTGAGACGGTGTTTTGAGGAATTCATATGAGTGATTATTTTCCATAAATTTAAATGATTCATATACATACTAGTGATATTATCTTAGCATAACATTTGTGGTTGTTGTTGTAGAATCCCATTTAGAAATTAGTATATTTTTAATATTTATAGAACCATAAATTTATTTCTTGGACACATGGAGTGCGCTTAAGACGATGCCCTCGTATTTGCGAGGGTCACCTAGCTAGTTTAGTAAAACAAGTATTAACATGTCGAATATAAAATATATTGTATTAAAATCACTACAAAGTATGTTTTTATATTATAAGTATTTTTTATGATGAACATTTATATATTTTTTATATTCTTAGTCAAAATTTATAAATTTTCACTTCAACTAAATCTAGAACGCATAGTAAATAAATACATAGGAAGTAATTTGAAGGGTGTGACTAGTTCTCAATCATTATCAGTTACAACTAATGGTGTAACTCACCATTAGCACGGACCACGAAGCAAATCTAATGGTTTGGAGGCATTTTTCCCGTAGTTGCAATCCCACATGCAAATGGAAAATTTGAGTTGCAGTTCCACTTGCAACTGGAAAAATATCAGTTGAAACCCAACTTGCAACTCAAGAGTAGGAGTTGACTGAGCACTAGCTTAGTTTTCAATCTAACCTCGAAATGAGCCCGACTTTGAATTAAAGAAGTCACCAATCGGCTACGAGTTACACAAGAGTTACAACACACAGATCTGCAAAGCGCACACTAACAACAGAAGATAATAAAAAAAGACCCTAGGCCGAAGTGCCAACATGCACTAGGTTGAGGGAGCCTTGTCTTATGTTGCACCGAAGCTATCACGACCATGTTCGGGCAAAAAACCCTCCACCGCACCAAACAACATCCCATGGAGAACTCGATGACGGGCCAGTAGCCTAGCAGAACTTGATGATCCAAAGAAGGAGGGGTCTTGCGGCGATGCCTCCAAGAAGATGCATGGCGCGAGAGTGCATCATCATCGTCGGCAGAGACCAAGGTCCTGCAAAGCTTTCACCCAGACCCCAAACCACCCCTACAACTCGAGCTAGGTCTAGGCCAAAAACACAACATCTTGCAGTGGCGTTCGTATAGAAACACCGACAACAGCTAGGTCATGATGCCGAGCTAGCAAAGCCCCAGACGCTAGGTAGGCCACCAACCGCCGAAGCAGGACCGTGTAGAAGTAGCTAGGCCAATGTTGCAAGAGGACTGTGACACAAGCGAGATATCAAAGGGTGATCAACAAGATATTGCAAGAGAAATTTGCCCAACGCGAGGCCACCATGAGGGGCCGTTTGAGATGGAGGGACGGAATCCATCAAACCAAACCAGAAGATCATTATTGGGACACCTTCAACAAGGGAACGACACCCGGAGGTGACGTCGTTACCTGCATTGGCCAAAGCCAAGCTCAGCTTTCGCCCAGATCCAACCGATAAAAAATCCAAACACAGGTGCGAGGACGCAGAACGGACAAAGCAGAAATAGTTGCCGCACCACCAACCTAAGATGTATTACGATCTAGTCCCGACTAGAATCACCTGCATGATGAACGCAAGAGCTGGCTGGCCAGACCCAGCCAGACCCCGATCCAGACGCCACAAATGGCGCTAGCTCGGTGGCACCACGACAGGATCACCGTCCTAGCACGTCTACACCTGCACCAGCGCAGCCTGATGGTCGGTAGGAAAACCACAGTCGCGAAAGCGACTGCAGCACGAGACCTACTACAGTACTACCTACCTGGCTAGCATGCCCCGGACCCGAGACACCACCCATGCGAGCCGGCTAGGGGTTGCCCCTAAAATGTCAGAATGGCGTATGCCTCTCAAGAACAACAGGCCTATAACACAAACGGGCGAACATGTCGCCAAATTCAGACACGTCCAACCCAGAAGGTGAACAGGATATTGATGGGGGCACTGTGGCTTAGGGTGACTAACAACGGGCTCACACCCACAGACCAACCCAGATCATGCAGATCCCAGCCAGGCCCGCCAAGCCCAGATCGAGGCCCGCAAGACTAGATCTGACTACTAACCACACGAGCTCTGATGAGTCCATATTTCACTACAAGAAAACCATGTCTACAACAACACATTTATGTGTATCTAAGTGCCTATATAGGCGTTGCTAGGGACCGTACCAACGGATAATAATACGTTGCATTTTTAGGTGTTGCAAGGGTACAATGCAACGCATATACGTGTGTTGGTAACCATTGGATTAAGCGTTGTAGAATAGCTACAAAAGTGAAGCCAGCGGTTATATGAGTTGGTAGATGTATACTGTACATATTGAAAATTCTGTTTCACAAAATAGTATACTGCATGGTTTGATCGATCTAGACGGTGGAATATATATTTCTCGCAGAGAGTAATATAGAACGGGCTAATCACCTCTATAACAGAACCAGCTGCAAGGAAATGTACGTGCTAATCACCTCTATAACAGAACCAGCTGCGAGGAAAGCAGACTCCGAGGAGCCCTCGTTGAAGTAAATAGAGTTGAATCCCTTAGCAATATCACTTCGACTGGAATCGTATTCCTTTGAGCTGATATCCCTCAGGGCATCTCCAACCGGTTGACCCAAAGGGACGCACTGGGCCATCCGTTTTGGGCCGTTTGGGTGGCCAAGCGGACACCCGGACAGCGGCCCGCGTCCGCGTGTCCGTTTGGGTCGCGCGCTGCGCCCAACGCCCGGACGCAGCGCATTTGTAATAAAATAAAACAAAAATGAAAATAAAAAAGGAAAACAACAAAACATAAATTTAAACTAGTTGGTCATTAAACTTAGCCCTATTTTGGGCAAATTTTACACAAAAGAAAGCCATATATGGCTTTAAACTAAATAAAAACCCTAGCCAGGGTTTGCGAGCACGCGGTGGCCGCCGGCAGTACTACCCCCAGTAGTACTCGTCGTCGTCGGCGTCGATGACGACGACGCCCCCCGGCGGCGACGCGCTGTTCCGGCTCGAAACGCCGGAGGGCACCGAGGACTCCGGCCAGGGCGACCACTGCGCCCTTTCCCAGGCGGAGTCCGGGTTCGTGCCGGCGCGCATCGTGCTCCACCTCGAACCACAAGTCCCAGTTGGGACTTGCGTCGCCGTAAGCGGGGTCCTGCTGGAGGTCCGCCGGCAGCTGCGCGCGGCTCCTCCGGATCTCCGCGACGCGGGCGCGGCCGGACGTCGGGATGGGCGGCACCGGAACCCGATCTGGGCTCAGGTGCCAGCCGTGGGGGAGGTGCACGTCCCCCTGATACGTCCAATTTGCATCACTATTTTATATCATAATTTGCTGTTATTCATTGATATATTTCATATTTGGATACAATACTTATGTTATTTCATCTATCTTGCATGTTTCATCATTATTGGAGGATCAAGCACCGGAGTCAGGATTCTGCTCGAAAAAGCACCGTCAGAACGCAATATTTCGGAAGATCAACTGTGGAAGGAAATTATACCAAAAATCCTATTTTTCAAGATGACGAAGGAAGCCAGAAGGAGGAGCTGAGAAGGCCCAAGGTGGGGCCAGACCACAGGCCGGCGCGGCCCATGGCCTGGTCGCGCCACCTTGTGGTGTGGGGGCCCCACAGCCCCTTTCGCCTCCTTTTCTTCGTGAAACCCTTGGTCCCGAAGACCTAAGCCACAGAGGGTACCTCACGAAGAGTTACAGCCGCCTCTGCGGGGCGGAGAACACCAGAGAGAAAAGAGCTCTCCGACGGGCAGGAATCCGCCGGGGAAATTCCCTCCCGGAGGGGGAAATCGACGCCATCGTCACCGTCATCGAGCTGGACATCATCTCCATCACCATCATCATCATCTCCACCATCATCACCGCCGTCTCCACCGCTGGACACCGTCACCGCCGTAGCAATTTGGGTTTGATCTTGATTGTTTGATAGGGGAAACTCTCCCGGTATCGATTTCTACTTGTTGTTGATGCTATTGAGTGAAACCATTGAACCAAGTTTATGTTCAGATTGTTATTCATCATCATATCACCTCTGATCATGTTCCATATGATGTCTTGTGAGTAGTTCGTTTAGTTGTTGAGGACATGGGTGAAGTCTAACTGTTAGTAGTGAACTATGGTTGAGTAATATTCAATGGTATGATATTTAAGTTGTGGTGTTGTTCTTCTAGTGGTGTCATGTGAACGTCGACTACATGACACTTCACCTTTATGGGCCTAGGGGAATGCATCTTGTACTCGTTTGCTGATTGCGGGATTGCCGGAGTGACAGAAACCTAAACCCCCGTTGGTATATCGATGCAGGAGGGATAGCAGGATCTCAGAGTTTAAGGCTGTGGTTAGATTTATTCTTAATTACTTTCTTGTAGTTGCGGATGCTTGCAAGGGGTATAATCACAAGTATGTATTAGTCCTAGGAAGGGCGGTACATTAGCATAGGTTCACCCACACAACACTTATCATAACAATGAAGATTATTTAGCCGTATGTAGCGAAAGCACTAGACTAAAATCCCGTGTGTCCTCGAGAACGCTTGGTCATTATAAGTAATCAAACCGGCTTGTCCTTTGTGCTAAAAAGGATTGGGCCACTCGCTGCAATTGTTACTCTCACACTTTACTTACTCGTACTTTATTCAACTGTTACATCAAAACCCCCTTGAATACTTTTCTGTGAGCATTTACAGAGAATCCTTCATCGAAACTGCTTGTCAACACCTTCTGCTCCTCGTTGGGATCGACATTCTTACTTATCGAAAATACTACGATACACCCCCTATGCTTGTGGGTCATCAAGACTATTTTCTGGCGCCGTTGCCTGGGAGTGAAGCGCTATTGGTAAGTGGAATTGGTAAGGAAAATCTTTACTGTTTGTGCTGATTTTATTTCTGTCTGCTGCTATAAGTCATTATGGAGAGATCTTCTCTTCAATTTCTATTTGGGAAATCTACTACTACTGCAAAGGTAGTGGATGAGGCGCCAGGTGAGGAAGTGATACCATATAAAATACCTATGAAAATTATTGAACGTGTTATGGATAACCGCTATGAAGGGGATGGAACTGTCCACCCTGGAGATCATTTATTGTTCTTACATGAATTATGCGGTTTATTCAAGTGTGCAGGTATTGCTATAGATGAAGTGAGGAAGAACCTATTCTCTATATCGCTGTCTGGTAAGGCGGCGCATTGGTATAAATTACTGGATAATGGGGATTCTCTTGAATGGAATGATATTGTGCCCCGGTTTTATTCTAAGTTCTATCCTCCAAGTGAAATTCACAAGGATCGGAATCGCATATATAATTTTTGGCCTCATGATGGAGAGAGTATTGCCCAAGCTTGGGGGAGATTGAAGTCTTTAATGCTCAAATGCCCCATTCATGAGCTTCCTGGTAATGTTATTATTGATAATTTCTATGCAAGACTTTCTTTTCAAGACAAGACCTTGCTGGATACTTCTTGTTCTGGATCATTTACACGTAACAAAGAAGAGTTTAAAAGGGACCTTCTTGATCGGATCAAAGAAAATACTGAAGGTTGGGAGAACGACAAGGATAGAGAATCAGGTATAATTTATGATTATAAATGCATTGAAGCTTTTATGGATACTGATAAATTTCGTAATATGAGTGCTACATATGGTCTTGATTCTCAAGTTGCTGCAAATCTTTATAAAGCTTTTGCCTCTCATTGTGAATTGCCTAAGAAGAATTTTGATAAGTATCATGAACCGTATAAAGATAAAATTGATTCATCTATTAATAAATGCGTTGTAGTTGAAACTGCTGATCATGTTATTCCTGAAGCTTATATTGAAAAAACTCCTTTCTCTGCTAAAATGAAGGAGTACTCTGTTATAAATAGTGCGGTTCATAAAAGTGAAAAGAAACCTGTAGAACCTGAAGAACAAATAAAAGTTGAACCTGCTGTTGCAATAGTTAAAGATCTTGTGACTGAAAATGTGGAGGATGGTCATATTATTTTCTGTGAAGATGCTTCTAATATTGTTTCACATCCTAATAAACCCAAGCAAGCTAGTGTTCCTATGCTATCTATTAGAATTGGTGATCATTTCTACTATGGTTTATGTGATATTGGTGTAAGTGTTAGTGTTATTCCTTATGAGCTTTACACGGAGATTATGCACGAAATTGGTTCTTGTGAACTTGAAGATATTGATGTGGTTATTCAGCTGGCTAATAGAGAAACTATTTCTCCAATTGGTATTGTTCGAGATGTGGAAGTTTTATGCGGTAAGATTAAATATCCTGCTGACTTTTTGGTACTTGGTTCTGCTGCTAGTAATTATTGTCCTATCATTTTTGGTAGACCTTTTCTAAATACTTGTGGAGCTATAATAGATTGCAGGAAAGAGAAAATTTTGACTAAATTTGCTGGTGAATTTTATGAGTTTAACTTCTCTAAATTTACCAAAACTCCTTATAAAGCTGATTTGCCTAGTGATGATTTTAAAATGGAGCAGTGTGCATCTATTGTTCTTGTTCCTAATAATCCTTTGCAGCAACATTTGGAGGATAGCGAGAGTGAAGTTTTTAGGAAAGAAAGAGATGAGCTTGAGGAAATTTTTCTTCGCCAACCTATTCTTAAGCATGATTTACCGGTGGAAGATCTGGGTACAACACCGCCACCAAAGGAAGATCATGTCTTTGATTTAAAACCATTGCCTGATAATCTTAAATATGCTCATATTGATGATAAGAAAATATATCCTGTTATTATTAGTTCTAAGCTTACAGAGTTTGAAGAAGAAAGGTTATTGGAAATATTGAAGAAACACCGAGGAGCTATTGGCTACACTCTTGATGATTTGAAGGGGATTTCTCCTTCTATTTGCCAACATGCTATTAATATGGAAGATGATGCAAAGCCTGTTGTTGAACATCAGCGTCGTCTAATTCCGAAGATGAAGGAAGTGGTAAGGAATGAGGTATTAAGACTTCTTGAAGCTGGTATTATATATCCTATTGCTGATAGTAGATGGGTTAGTCCTGTGCATTGCGTTCCCAAGAAAGGAGAAATGACTGTTGTGCCTAATGATAATGATGAGCTCATCCCTCAAAGAGTAGTTGTAGGGTATAGAATGTGCATTGATTTTCGAAAAGTTAATAAAGTTACTAAGAAAGATCATTACCCTTTACCATTTATTGATCAAATGCTAGAAAGATTGTCTAAAAATACTCATTTTTGCTTTCTTGATGGTTATTCCGGGTTTTCACAAATTGCCGTTAAAACTAAAGATCAAGAGAAAACCACTTTTACTTGTCCCTATGGAACTTATGATTATAGACGTATGCCTTTTGGTTTATGTAATGCTCCTGCTACTTTTCAAAGATGCATGTCTGCTATTTTTCATGGTTTTTGCGAGAGTATTGTAGAGGTATTCATGGATGATTTTTCCGTCTATGGGAATTCTTTTGATAGTTGCTTGCGAAACCTTGATAAAGTTTTGCAGAGATGTGAAGAAACTAACCTTGTTCTTAATTGGGAGAAATGCCACTTTATGGTTAATGAAGGAATTGTATTGGGACATAAAATTTCTGAGAGAGGTATTGAAGTTGATAGAGCTAAAGTTGAAGCAATTGAGAAGATACCCTATCCGAGGGATGTTAAAGGTATTCGTAGTGTTCTTGGTCATGCTGGGTTTTATAGGAGATTTATTAAAGATTTCTCCAAGATTTCAAAGCCTCTTACTAATCTTCTTCAAAAAGATGTACCTTTTGTTTTTGATGATGATTGTAAGGAAGCTTTTGAAACTCTAAAGAAAGCCTTAACAACTGCTCCTGTAGTTGAACCTCCTGATTGGAATTTACCTTTTGAAATTATGTGTGATGCTAGTGATTTTGCTGTAGGCGCTGTTCTTGGACAGCGGGTAGATAAAAAACTGAATGTTATTCATTATGCTAGTAAAACTCTTGATGCTGCTCAAAGAAATTATGCTACAACTGAAAAAGAATTATTAGCTGTAGTCTTTGCTTGTGATAAATTTAGATCTTATATTGTTGATTCAAAAGTTACGATTCATACTGATCATGCTGCAATTAGATACCTTATGACAAAGAAAGATGCTAAGCCGAGGCTTATTAGATGGGTACTTCTTTTGCAAGAATTTGATTTACATATTGTAGATAGGAAAGGTGCTGATAATCCTGTCGCTGATAATTTGTCTAGATTAGAAAATATTGCTTATGATCTTGTTCCTGTTAATGATAGTTTTCCAAATGAACAATTGGCTGTAATAAAGGTGAGCTCGCGAGACAGTCCTTGGTATGCTGATTATGCTAACTTTATTGTTTCCAAGTACTTGCCTCCAACCTTTTCAGCTCAGCAAAGGAGGAAATTCTTTTATGACTTGAGGCATTATTTCTGGGATGACCCACACTTATATAAAGAAGAAGTGAATGGTATTATGCGAAGATGTGTTCCCGAATACGAACAACAAGAGATATTGAGTAAATATCATGGTAGTGCTTATGGAGGACATCACGCCGGAGAAAGAACCGCGCAAAAGGTTCTACAATCAGGTTTTTATTGGCCAACTCTCTTCAAGGATGCGAGAAAGTTTATTTTATCTTGTGATGAATGCCAAAGGGTTGGTAATATCTCCAGACGTAATGAAATGCCTATGAATTATACTCTTGTTATTGAACCATTTGATTGTTGGGGATTTGACTTCATGGGACCTTTTCCCTCTTCAGAAGGTAACACTCATATACTTGTTGCTGTTGATTATGTTACTAAATGGGTGGAAGCCATACCTACAAAAAGTGCTGATGGTGAGACCTCTTTAAGAATGCTTTTAGATATTATTTTTCCTAGATTTGGAGTGCCTAGATATATTATGACTGATGGAGGTTCTCATTTTATTCATGGAGGTTTTAGAAAAACTCTTGCTAGGTATGGTATTAATCATAGAATTGCTTCCTCTTATCATCCTCAAACTAGTGGGCAAGTAGAATTATCAAATAGAGAGATTAAATCTATCTTGCAAAAGACTGTTAATAAAACTAGAAAGAATTGGGCTAGTAAATTGAAGGATGCACTATGGGCTTATAGAACTGCTTATAAAAATCCCATGGGAATGTCACCTTATAAAATGGTTTACGGAAAAGCTTGTCATTTACCTTTAGAACTAGAGCACAAAGCTTATTGGGCAGTTAGAGAATTAAATAAAGATCCTAAACTTGCCGGTAATAAGAGGTTCTTGCAATTGAGTTCTCTAGATGAATGGAGAAGTGAAGCCTATGAAAATGCTAAGCTCTTTAAAGAGAAAGTTAAAAAATGGCATGATAGAAGGATTATCAAAAGAGAATTTAATATTGGGGATAAAGTCCTATTGTATCGGTCTCGTCTTAGATTCTTTGCAGGGAAATTACTCTCGAAATGGGAAGGACCATATGTTGTCGAGGAGGTGTATCGTTCAGGAGCAATCAAAATTAGCTCTCTCCAAGGCAATGCTACGCAAGTGGTGAATGGACAAAGACTCAAGCATTATATCTCGGGTGATTCTTATAATGTTGATGTTGATATTATTCAAGTGGAAACACCGGAGGCTTTCATCAAAGGGCAAATTGACAGTCCGCCAGAACTCGACTTTGAATAGGTAACGGTACTGGTAATGAAAAGTACGCAATTTACTTTCTGAACAATATTTTTGCTGTTTTTGGAAAATATGAAAAATTACGAGATCGAAACGGAGTGGAAAAGACGCACGAGGGCGTGCCACCATAGGCCGGCGCGGCCTGACCTGGGCCCGCGCCGACCTATGGTCTTGCCGCCTCGTCGCCCCTTTCCGACTCTAGTTCGATCTGGTACTTTCCTTTTGTCGTGAAAATATTTGCTATATAATCCCCCGGACCCCTGGAGGCCCGTATATCGTTTTCTCGACGTGTTTTGTTTCGAGCTGTTTCTGCCAGGATTTGCTTCGGATCTAGAGCCATCATGTCTTCGTCGGAAACTCCGAAGGACAGCTCCTGCAAGGATGTTGGCAACTTGTACATGGAGGAGCTGAGGATGCACCCCAAGGAGTTGCTGCTCGTTGAGGCAGAACTGCAGATCAAGGATGTCCAGGATCCTAAAGGAGAAGGAAGCTTGGAGGAGTGCCGCGGTATCACATCATCACTACCTTTTACTTTTTATTGTCAAGTAGTGTCATATCATGAGTAGGGAAGTTATCATATAAGATGGTTGCAGTTTGGAAGTATCTCTCCTTTAGTTGGTTGTCTATGTATCCCTTGGTGTGAGTTATCGTTATGGAATATTAATGAGAAGTCTTATCATTTACATATTGCACATCTTATTTTAGTTTGCAATCTCTATTATATGATTTATCTTGTCATTAGTATTGGTATCACTTTGGGAGCATTGAATAAATCTATTTGGTTTTGGCAAACTTAGCATTGGTCAATAGCAACAACACTTTGAGGTTTAAGTAGAAAAGAGAAATACATGTAGTTATTTCATTGTCTTTCTTTCTTTCTTGTTAGCTCATAGCTTATTATTCTGAAGTTAAAATTGTTTGTGCTTACAAGGAAGACGCATGATTGTTTCTATCACATGTATATTTGTTTGTTTCCTTCAACTCTTATGCTTGCTAATTAACCTTGCTAGCCAAAAACCTGTACTGAGAGGGAATACTTCTCGTGCATCCAAACCTTAGCCCAAACCTATGTCATTTGTGTCCACCATACCTACCTACTACATGGTATTTTCTGCCATTCCAAGTAAATACTTCGTGTGCTACCTTTAAACAATTCAAAACTTATTATCTCTTATTTGTGCCAATGTTTTATAGCTCATGAGGAAGTACGTGGTGTTTTATCTTTCAATCTTGTTGGGCAACTTTCACCAATGGACTAGTGGCTTCATCCGCTTATCCAATAAATTTGCAAAAAGAGCTGGCAATGGGATTCCCAGTCCCAAACTAATTAAACTAAATAGACACTCCTCCATGGTATGTGATTGATGGACGGCACCCGAAGGATTCGGTTAGCCATGGCTTGTGTAAGCAAAGGTTGGGGGGAGTGTCATCATCATAATAAAACTAAAATAAAAAAAGCACTCCTTCATGGTATGAGATTGTTGGCAGGCACCCGAGGATTCGGTTAGCCATGGTTTGTGAAAGAAAGGTTGGAAGGAGTGCCACATAAAATGAAAATAAAATGGGAGCCGCTCTTTGAAGGTTGTCTGGCAAGGGGGTTAGAGTACCCGCTACCAGTCGTTGACAACAACAAACACCTCTCAAAATGTTACTTTTATTCTCTTTATATGATTTCAAAACTGAAAAGCTCTAGCACATGATTTAATCCCTGTTTCCCTCTGCGAAGGGCCTGTCTTTTACTTTATGTTGAGTCAGTAAACCTATTTCCCTCCATCTCAAGCAAGCATTTGAGTAGTTGTGATCAAACCATTATATTGTGATTTGCTTCATCATGTCTTTTACTTTTCCTTGTTTAGTTCAAGTTTTATCTGAATGAATATAGCTTTGCAAGTTATCAATGATTATGAGGAGACTATTATGATTGAGTATGCAAGTTGTGCAATATAAACTTTAACATGAGAGCATTGCTCGATAGATAAATATAACCTGTTAATTGTTCTTTGACCAAGAACAAAGTTTGCCATCACCAACTATGATTTCTTATGCACCTTTATTTGTGATTACCTTATACTTGTTTCAAGTTGAGTTATATGAGGAAGTTGTTTACTATAATGTCTTGTGTGAATGAATATGATGCTTCTTGTCCGTATTTTATTTATCGACTCTTCACTCTATAAACATGTGGTCCTGTTTACCGAGTTCAGTTTCGCTTGGGGACAAGCGAAGTCTAAGCTTGGGGGGAGTTGATACGTCCAATTTGCATCACTATTTTATATCATAATTTGCTGTTATTCATTGATATATTTCATATTTGGATACAATACTTATGTTATTTCATCTATCTTGCATGTTTCATCATTATTGGAGGATCAAGCATCGGAGCCAGGATTCTGCTGGAAAAAGCACCGTCAGAACGCAATATTTCGGAAGATCAACTGTGGAAGGAAATTATACCAAAAATCCTATTTTTCAAGATGACGAAGGAAGCCAGAAGGAGGAGCTGAGAAGGCCCAAGGTGGGGCCAGACCACAGGCCGGTGCGGCCCATGGCCTGGCCGCGCCACCTTGTGGTGTGGGGGCCCCACAGCCCCTTTCGCCTCCTTTTCTTCGCGAAACCCTTGGTCCCGAAGACCTAAGCCACAGAGGGTACCTCACGAAGAGTTACAGCCGCCTCTGCGGGGCGGAGAACACCAGAGAGAAAAGAGCTCTCCGGGCGTGAATCCGCCGGGGAAATTCCCTCCCGGAGGGGGAAATCGACGCCATCGTCACCGTCATCGAGCTGGACATCATCTCCATCACCATCATCATCATCTCCACCATCATCACCGCCGTCTCCACTGCTGGACACCGTCACCGCCGTAGCAATTTGGGTTTGATCTTGATTTTTTGATAGGGGAAACTCTCACGGTATCGATTTCTACTTGTTGTTGATGCTATTGAGTGAAACCATTGAACTAAGTTTATGTTCAGATTGTTATTCATCATCATATCACCTCTGATCATGTTCCATATGATGTCTTGTGAGTAGTTCGTTTAGTTCTTGAGGACATGGGTGAAGTCTAACTGTTAGTAGTGAACTATGGTTGAGTAATATTCAATGGTATGATATTTAAGTTGTGGTGTTATTCTTCTAGTGGTGTCATGTGAACGTCGACTACATGACACTTCACCTTTATGGGCCTAGGGGAATGCATCTTGTACTCGTTTGCTGATTGCGGGGTTGCCGGAGTGACAGAAACCTAAACCCCCGTTGGTATATCGATGCAGGAGGGATAGCAGGATCTCAGAGTTTAAGGCTGTGGTTAGATTTATTCTTAATTACTTTCTTGTAGTTGCGGATGCTTGCAAGGGGTATAATCACAAGTATGTATTAGTCCTAGGAAGGGCGGTACATTAGCATAGGTTCACCCACACAACACTTATCATAACAATGAAGATTATTTAGCCGTATGTAGCGAAAGCACTAGACTAAAATCCCGTGTGTCCTCGAGAACGCTTGGTCATTATAAGTAATCAAACCGGCTTGTCCTTTGTGCTAAAAAGGATTGGGCCACTCGCTGCAATTGTTACTCTCACACTTTACTTACTCGTACTTTATTCAACTGTTACATCAAAACCCCCTTGAATACTTGTCTGTGAGCATTTACAGGGAATCCTTCATCGAAACTGCTTGTCAACACCTTCTGCTCCTCGTTGGGATCGACATTCTTACTTATCGAAAATACTACGATACACCCCCTATACTTGTGGGTCATCACCCCCCACGGCATTGGGACGCCGGCGTCCCAGAACATCTGCGCCACCGCTACGGTGACGTAGATCCGGTCGCGCCTGGGCGTCGCCGGCGGGCCCATGGCGAACGGCGCCGGTGCGACTGGCCGGCTGCTGCCGGCCTCGTGGTCGTTGGCGGACGGCTGGAACTCGCGCTTCAGGGCCATGGCGGCGCGGAAGCTTCGAACTCGCGCGTGCGGCCGGAGTGGAGAGAGTGGGGACAGGATAGGGACAGTCCCCTTCCCCAGTCCACATTTAATAGGACTGGGGCACCGACAGGTGGGCCAGTCACGCAGACGAGGCGGACACACGAGGACGCCGCGTGCCATCCGCGGCCACGCAAACCCGGCCCAGATTTTGGGCCGGGTTTGCGTCTTTCCGGACGCCGCGGCCGTCCGCTTTTGCGGTGCGTCCCCGCGTTGGGCCGCGTTTTTGTCCGACTCGACCCAAACGGACGCGCGGGGGCAGTTTGGGTCGCGCGGTCGAAGATGCCCTCATCAGCTTTATGTGGTCCTGGGTGTGGACAGAGGCTATGTGGCTTTCATTGGCTTCCTTCGCCTCCAGGACCTGACACCTGGGAGAAAATGGTGTTACGACTGCAGACACAACAGAACCTTGCGAAGGCATACACACAGTTAGGCTAATCAAGTGATGCACGGAATGGACAGCACTTTTTAAGTTATACTAATGCTGGTGTTTGAACTTGCCATCCAAGTTACTGTGCATAAGCAAGAGCTTGGCTGCCCCAAAACAGGAAACTATTTTGTTCAGCGGTAAGTTGAGTTGCCAGCCCTCCGGCTCGGCGATTAGTCGATGGAGAAACTCGTCATAAATTGGTCCAAACATTTTTGCGCGTGCAAAAATGTTTGGACCAATTTATGACGAGTTTCTCCATTGTCCCTTTCTCGGAGCCTTGGAACACTTCAGATAGTCGAGACCTAAGCTAACAGTTAAAATCATGGTGCTAACCTTTTTCTCGAGACTAATAATGCAATGTCCAGTAGATCGAAGTGGGCATGGCTACAGCCGAAACAGGAGCAAACTAAGCAAAGGAGAAGCGCGCGAGGACCTCGACTCTCCCGGAGGAACCGTACGCGACAAAAGTAGATACGAACGCCTCGGAGTCCGGACCGATCCCCGCGCAGAAAATCACGCTGCTCTCGCTGAGGGAAGTCGGGGGAGGCGCGTAGTACCTGGATGCGATGCCCTCGGCGGCGAGCTTGCGCCAGATGGCCCGCAGCCGCTCGGAGAGACCGGCGGAGGAAAGGGGCGAGACGGGCCGGAAGTCGGGGTGGAGCGGAGACGAGGGACGACTGGTTGGGACTACTGGGGTGTGGGCCGACTGGGCGGTTTGCTCCTCTCGTTGGTGGAGCCTACTGGCGTGCGCGATGCGTGGCCGTGGCCCGTGGGTGGGCGTTCGGGGCCCACCTGGAAGTGGGAGCTCTGGCTTTCCGTGTTTGATCTGGGCGAGACTTCGAATTCGCGTAGCGGCAAAAGATTGATAGACCCCAAATGCCCACGGCTCGTCATCGAGCATCTTCCAACAAGATATTTGTTAAAATTCCAATATATCTAGACATCATATAGCATCTAGATATGTTTAAATTTTAATAAATCGCAGAGAAGTTTCGTAAGACGGAGGTGGTATGTTCTACATTACTGAGCAATTACATATCACTTGTTTTTTCTCTTCTTCAGTTTTTGCATTATTAATTTTTTTTTTTAGAATTCTGATGATGCAAAATACATTACCTATGCTCGGAATGTGCTCCAATAGATGATGTATTTTACATCACCATCCGGGGTAATGTATATTTCATGTCAAACTCCTTGTCGAACATCATGTGGTCATAGGAGCGTGCAATGCAAGAACCATGGTGATGTCTTCTTCCTCTTCCATGTCAAACTCCTCGTCAGACGTCGTGTTCATAGGAGCTCGAACTCTTGCTTGAAGCTGAAAGGATCGTATGCCACACCTAGATGGGGGTAAATAGGTGCTAACGAATTTTTAGTTCTTTTTCAATTTAGACTTGACACAAAGGTAAATTCTCTAGATATGCAACTAAGTGAATTTACCTATATGACAAGGTAATCAACTAAGCAAGATATAGCTACGCAATATAAGAAATAGAATAGGATAGAGGTAACCGAGAGTGGAGCACGCGATGACACGGAGATGATTCCCGTAGTTCCCTTCCGTTGGAGCTTCCGGGGGGCCGGATAATCCGGCCTAAGTAAGGGCCGGATAATCCCCCCCCCCCCCCCGAAAAATCCGGCCTCAGGGACAAAACCTGGTAAATATCCGGCCAAATGTCCAGCCCCTGTCCAGAGCTGCTTTTCTTCTGGTCCTTAGCCGATTTCGAGGGGGCCGGATATTTTGGAAATATCCGGCCCGGATAATCCAGCCCTGGAACAAATCCGGGCAAATATCCGGGCAAATGTCCGGCCCCTGTCCAGAGGCATACTGAGCCGCAACTCCTCAAGTCCTTAGCCGAAAAATGGGGGGCCGGATATTTCCAAAATATCCGGCCCGGATTATCCGGCCTGGTGATCTTGTTCAGCTTCTTTTTGACACGACTAACCACATCCATCACACATATAAATGTATCTATATAATCCCTGTACCACTTAGACAAATATTAGTGTATCACATACATTGACATCAAACACACAAAACATAATATGAGAGATGTTCTTTCAATCTCCCTCTTTTTGGTGTTTGATGACAATATACGGATTTGCAAGAGAATCACTATAGAGACAAGCATGACGGTAAAACATGGAGGCACTCCCCCTACATGTGTGCATATAGGTAATTTGCATTTGAATACAAATACACAACACATAGGTGCGAGGTGCCTCAACACTAAAGGTATCCAACATGAGCTCTAACAAGAGAGACATAGGCATATATGAAGCTGAGATAAGGTGATAGAAATCATACCCATGTGTAGATATATAATACGGAGATATAGCATCACACACAATATAATAACCTTGATATCAACATATGGAAAATCCGAAAACCTTAACAATGTCTCACACCACATAACACATAGTTCGAAACGAAACACAACCAAACCAAATAGTTCAAATAAGAGGGAACACAAGCAATAGAAGAATGATAAACGCATATTCTTGTGCCCAAACCATGCAAATCCCCGAGAGAAGTCCTAATAGAACACTTCTCCCCCCTTTGGCATCGAGACGCCAAAAAGGGGACAAGCACGATGCTACTCGCCCCATGGAGATCACTCAGAGCCATCTTCGTCATCGGACTGGTACGCCTCTTCCTCTTCTTCATCTTCAGTGTCAGGGGCATCCGGAGAGCGGCGAGTGTAGTTGGCCCTTTGAACGCAATCCTCAAGATCACTCCACGGAACCTGAGAAGAATGCCACCCACTGTAACCTGGGTGAACTGAAGACTGAGGCGGGGGTCCTTGCTCACCACTGAGCTTATGCAGAATGACCGCCTGAGTATGCTGAATCTCAGAACGCTCTCGGCTGGCCGCATAGTTCTCCTTATGGATCTCAATATTCATGCAAAGGATGTGACGCTGAAACCAACTAAGCCTCCTCACTTGCATCTTCATGGCAGGGAGGTCAGCATGGCGGGCAGGAGCAAAACCACTAGAGCGAGCATCTCCCATAAAGGAGTCAGGAGCAGGTGCAGCAGTAGGAACTGGCTTAAACTTGTAAGCCTTCTTGACAGTGTGCTTCTCCAATGGGAACCGGCTTAAGTCTTCACCATCCATGGCCACAGAGTTGTTGATGAGGAGCTGGATATATGGTGCATAAGGTATGGTGGTCCGGGAGACCATGGCATCATGAATCTCATTGAAGATGAAGTCCATGACATCCAGAGAGAAGTCACGTTCCTCATTACCATCACGAGCACACCAAAGGCTGAGGTGCATAAGATCCACAAGAGCTCCCCGGAGTGCATCATTGTTACCACCACTTGGAGAAATGATGGCCCGAAAGAACTTGAGCAACTGACCGTAGATGGGAAGCAGCCCTTGTTGGAGATATGCCCAAGAGGCAATAATAAAATGGTTATTATAATATATCTTTGTGTTTATGATAATGTTTGCATACCATGTTATAATTGTATTAACCGAAACATTGATACATGTGTGTTATGTAAACAACAAGGAGTCCCTAGTAAGCCTCTTGAATAACTAGCTTGTTGATTAATAGATGATCATGGTTCGTGATCATGAACATTGGATGTTATTAATAACAAGGTTATGTCATTGATGAGTGATGTAATGGACACACCCAATTAAGCGTAGCATAAGATCACGTCATTAAGTTCATTTGCTATAAGCTTTCGATACATAGTTACCTAGTCCTTAGACCATGAGATCATGTAAATCACTTATGCTGGAAGGGTACTTTGATTACATCAAACGCCACTGCGTAAATGGGTGGTTATAAAGGTGGGATTAGGTATTCGGAAAGTATGAGTTGAGGCATATGGATCAACAGTGGGATTTGTCCATCCCGATGACGGATAGATATACTTTGGGCCATCTCGGTGGAATGTCGTCTAATTAGCTTGCAAGCATATGAATGGTTCATAAGAGACTACATACCACGGTACGAGTAAAGAGTACTTGTCGGAGACGAGGTTGAACGAGGTATAGAGATACCGATGATCAAACCTCGGACAAGTAAAGTATCGCGTGACAAAGGGAATCAGTATCGTATGTTAATGGTTCATTCGATCACATTGTTCATCGTTGAATATGTAGGAGTCATTACGGATCTCCAGATCTCGCTGATGATTATTGATCGGAGAGGCGTCTCGGTCATGTCTGCACATTCTCGAACCGTAGGGTGACACACTTAAGGTTGCGATGTTGCTAAGGGTAGTTTCGGGATTAAAGAAATAGTTTTGGAGAGTTACGGAATCGTTCCGAGAAGATGATTAATGATTTATTAATTAATTGAATTAGTAAATATTAATATATATTTATTTAGTAGAAATAAATATGAGGCTAAAAGTAGCCTGCCACTTTTTTTGCTAATGGGCTAACTAAGAAACCCGTATTGGCACTTTGGCAGACTATATCTAAAAGAGGCAAAGCAAAAAGAAAAAAGGAAAGAAAAGGATGCACGTGGGCTTGACCAAGGAAGAGTCCTTGCCGTGGGCTTGCAAATCACCCAGGCAGGCGCGTCGCTGCCTTGGTCGATCGGCTGATCGTTCCTTGGCCCGCGCGTCTCTGCATGGGGCCGATTAGATCGGTTTGGCAGGCACTTCAGCCACCGCCTCAAACGCCTATAAAAAGAGCACGCGTCCGGCGCAAAAGATTCAGATTTTTGTTCCGCGATCATTTGCTCCGTTTGCTCCACCTTTTGCCTAGTTTCTTCCACCCAACGCGTACAGGCGAAGCCCTGTTCGCGCAAACTCTCCACCACCACCACGCCGTCGTGCTGCTGGACTAGATCCCTCTACCACATCTCTCCGCTTGCTGTAACAAGGAGGAGGTGTCTTCATCGAGCTGTACGTGTGACCGAGTACGGAGGTGTTGCCCGACTGTGGCACCGTCAAGATCTTCTACGCGCTTTTTGCAAGCGGCAAGTGATCGACTACATCCACCACGAGATCTAATCTCGTTAAGCTTTGCGATCTTCAAGGGTTAGTCTCTTGATCTTCTCGTTGCTACCATCTACTAGATTGCATCTTGGCTTGGATTGCGTTCTCATGGTACGAAATTTTTTGTTTTCTATGCTACGAATCCCAACAGTGGTATCAGAGCCATGTCTATGCATAGATGGTTGCACGAGTAGAACACAATTGTTTTGTGGGCGTTGATGCTTTGTTGTCTTTAGTTCGAGTACTTTGCATCTTTGTGGCATGGTGGGATGAAGCGGCTCGGGCTAACTTTACATGACCGCGTTCATGAGACTTGCTTCATGTTCGACATGCAACTTGTATTGCATAAGTGGCTTTGCGGGTGTCTGTCTCTCCCACCATAGTGAAGATTCAATTTACTTTTCTATTGACAACACTAGTATCACCGTTGTGGTTCATGTTCGTAGGTAGATTGGATCTTACTCGAAAACCCTAAACCACGTAAAATATGCAAACCAAATTAGAGACATCTAACTTGTTTTTGCAGGGTTTAGTGATGTGATATGGCCATGATGTGATGATGAATATGTATGAGATGATCATTATTGTATTGTGGCAACCTGCAGGAGCCTTACGGTTGTCTTTAAATTTCATGTTGAGTAGTATTTCAAAGTAGTTGTAATAGTTGCTACATGAGGTGAACAACCATGACGAAGGCGCCATGGACCTTGACGCTACGCCGACGATGATGGAGATCATGCCCGTTGATGATGGAGATCATGTCCGTGCTTCGGAGATGAAGATCGAAGGCGCAAAGACTAAAGGGCCATATCATATCACATATGAATTGCATGTGATGTTAATTCTTTATGCATCTTATTTTGCTTAGAACGCGACGGTAGCATTATAAGATGATCCCTCACATTAATATCAAGATAATAAAGTGTTCTCCCCTCGTATGCACCGTTGATATAGTTCGTCGTTTCGAAGCATCTCGTGATGATCGGATGTGATAGACTCAACGTTCACATACAACGGGTGTAAGCCATGTTTGCACACGCGGAATACTTGGGTTTGCTTGATGAGCCTAGCATGTACAGACATGGCCTCGGGACAACGGAAACCGAAAGGTTGAACACGAGTCATATGGGTGATATGATCAACATGTTGATGCTCACCATTGAAGCTACATCATCTCACGTGATGAGGTTTTGGTGTAGTGGATTTGGATCGTGTACCACTTAACAACTATGAGGGATGTTGTATTAAGTAGGATTTCATTAGTAATTAGATTAAAACATGAACTAATTATCATGAACATAGTCTGAGTAGTATTTTGAATTAATTTTGTAGTATTGGCATCCGTTTTCTACCATGCGCTAGTCTTGTAATTGAGATAGAAATACTGTTAAATCTGACAAGAAACTTTACGGACTGGTACCGTATTGTTAAAGAATCAAGAAATGATTAAGTCCTATTGCAAATTTTTAGTAAACCTCACATTGTTGATTCAAAGAACTATGGTTTCAATTAGTACCTAAAGCTATCTTGTCTCCGTGAAACTTGAAGTTCAAATCCGTTTGAAAAGTAAGGAGCTGAAAATTTAGTTTTCAGAAATAATCAAGGTATGAGATATATTTGATATCTAAGACCTTATTGCAAGATAACAAAATATAATTTGGTGAGACTACATAAACTCATAAGTTTTATGGGAATGTATGAAGGTTGAAGACGCAAGGCGTCCCAATCCTCCAACTATTGGGGCACTAACGATATTCGCATATCCATGAAATGATCGTCCTTAGTATGCACCGTTGCTAAAACTCGTCATTTCGAATACTGAGGTATAGATTCTACATGTGCATACAACGGGTGCAAGCCAGATTTGCACATGCGAATACTGAGGTTAAACTTTACGAGCCTAGCATGTACAGACATGGTCTCGGAAAGTCGTCATGAAATGATGGATAAAATTATGAGTAAAATTGTTCATCATATTACAAAGTTACTAATAGTGAAATCTAAAATACTTGTCATATGATGATCAACTTCAAAGTAAGAACCTCAAGGTTATTGGTATTTGACCAACAAACCTAGAAGTTATTGAAGGTGAAGTGTTTTCTGAGAATGAGGAAAGCTAAAATAGAAACTACAAAAGATATTTTGGCAGAAAGAAAAAGACTAGAAAGTCTAGCTCAGGTGTATATAAATGATATACATGTTATGAATGTATTCCTAGTTTGGTCACACAATGAAATTCTTGGGTATTAGTACCATATTGGTTGGTATGAAGTGTCATACAAAACAACGCAATACAAGAATACAATGGCCTAAGTGACTGACAAGGAATATGATAGGAATGCACATTTGGAACAAAAATAAAGTGTTATTATGTTCGTCGTTGGCATTCTATCTAGCCCTTAGAATTTATAATAAAGAACTTAATAATTGTTATTTTGCTCTGGTAAAATAAAAACAATGAGTTGTTCAAATTATGACATTACTCCATGTACGATGGATAAGTTATTATAAATCTTAATGGTGAAACACACATACATAACACTGACGCTGAAATGCCATAAGGCAAATGATTTGAATTTCACTTATTTGTGGAACCGCCATTTAGGTCATGTTAGAAAGGAACGCATGAAGGAACTTGACACGCGTACAGCACGCGACCGTTGGGAACCCCAAGTGGAAGGTGTGATGCGTACAGCAGTAAGTTTCCCTCAGTTAGAAACCAAGGTTTATCGAACCAGTAGGAGTCAAGAAGCACGTTGAAGGTTGATGGCGGCGAGATGTAGTGCGGCGCAACACCAGGGATTCCGGCGCCAACTGATACGTCCAATTTACATCACTATTTTATATCATAATTTGCTGTTATTCATTGATATATTTCATATTGGGACACAATACTTATGTTATTTCATCTATTTTGCATGTTTCATCATTATTGGAGGATCAAGCACCGGAGCCAGGATTCTGCTGGAAAAAGCACCGTCAGAACGCAATATTTCGGAAGATCAACTGTGGAAGAAAATTATACCAAAAATCCTATTTTTCAAGATGACGAAGGAAGCCAGAAGGAGGAGCCAGGAGGAGCCAGGGTGGGCCCACACCCTAGGGCGGCGCGGCCCATGCCCTGGCCGCGCCGCCATGTGGTTTGGGGGGCCCACGACCCCTTTCGCCTCCTTTTCTTCGCGAAATCCTTCGTCCCGAAAACCTAAGCCACAGAGGGTACCTCACGAAGAGTTACAGCCGCCTCTGCGGGGCGGAGAACACCAGAGAGAAAAGAGCTCTCCGGCGGGCTGAGGTCCGCCGGGGAAATTCCCTCCGGGAGGGGGAAATCGACGCCATCGTCACCGTCATCGAGCTGGACATCATCTCCATCACCATCATCATCATCTACACCATCATCACCGCCGTCTCCACCGCTGGACACCGTCACCGCCGTAGCAATTTGGGTTTGATCTTGATTGTTTGATAGGGGAAACTCTCCCGGTATCGATCTCTACTTGTTGTTGATGCTATTGAGTGAAACCATTGAACCAAGTTTATGTTCAGATTGTTATTCATCATCATATCACCTCTGATCATGTTCCATATGATGTCTCGTGAGTAGTTCGTTTAGTTCTTGAGGACATGGGTGAAGTCTAAATGTTAGTAGTGAACTATGGTTAAGTAATATTCAATGGTATGATATTTAAGTTGTGGTGTTATTCTTCTAGTGGTGTCATGTGAACGTCGACTACATGACACTTCACCATTTATGGGCCTAGGGGAATGCATCTTGTATTCGTTTGCTAATTGCGGGGTTGCCGGAGTGACAGAAACCTAAACCCCCGTTGGTATATCGATGCAGGAGGGATCGCAGGATCTCAGAGTTTAAGGCTGTGGTTAGATTTATTCTTAATTACTTTCTTGTAGTTGCGGATGCTTGCAAGGGGTATAATCACAAGTATGTATTAGTCCTAGGAAGGGCGGTGCATTAGCATAGGTTCACCCACACAACACTTATCATAACAATAAAGATTATTTAGCCGTATGTAGCGAAAGCACTAGACTAAAATCCCGTGTGTCCTCGAGAAAGTTTGGTCATTATAAGTAAACAAACCGGCTTGTCCTTTGTGCTAAAAAGGATTGGGCCACTCGCTGCAATTGTTACTCTCGCACTTTACTTACTCGTACTTTATTCAACTGTTACATCAAACCCCCCTGAATACTTGTCTGTGAGCATTTACAGTGAATCCTTCATCGAAACTGCTTGTCAACACCTTCTCGCTTCCTCGTTGGGATCGACATTCTTACTTATCGAAAATACTACGATACACCCCCTATACTTGTGGGTCATCAAGACTATTTTCTGGCGCCGTTGCCGGGAGTGAAGCGCTATTGGTAAGTGGAATTGGTAAGGAAAACCTTTTACCTTGTGCTGATTTTATTTCTCGCTGCTATAAGTCATTATGGAGAGATCTTCTCTTCAATTTTTATTTGGGAAATCTACTACTACTGCAATGGTAGTGGATGAGGCGCCAGGTGAGGAAGTAATACCATATAAAATACCTATGAAAATTATTGAACGTGTTATGGATAACCGCTATGAAGGGGATGGAACTGTCCATCCCGGTGATCATTTACTGTTTTTGCATGAATTATGCGGTTTATTCAAATGTGCAGGTATTGCTATGGATGAAGTGAGGAAGAAACTATTCTCTTTATCGCTGTCTGGTAAAGCGGCGCATTGGTATAAATTACTGGATAATGGGGATTCTCTTGAATGGAATGATATTGTGCCCCGGTTTTATTCTAAGTTCTATCCTCCAAGTGAAATTCATAAGGATCGGAATCGCATATATAATTTTTGGCCTCATGATGGAGAGAGTATTGCCCAAGCTTGGGGGAGATTGAAGTCTTTAATGCTCAAATGCCCCATTCATGAGCTTCCTGGTAATGTTATTATTGATAATTTCTATGCAAGACTTTCTTTTCAAGACAAGACCTTGCTGGATACTTCTTGTTCTGGATCATTTACACGCAACAAAGAAGAGTTTAAAAGGGACCTTCTTGATCGAATCCAAGAAAATACGAAGGTTGGGAGAACGACAAGGATAGAGAATCGTATAATTTATGATTATAAATGCATTGAAGCTTTTATGGATACCGATAAATTTCGTAATATGAGTGCTACATATGGTCTTGATTCTCAAGTTGCTGTAGAATCTTTATAAAGCTTTTGCCTCTCATTATGAATTGCCAAAGAAGAATTTTGATAAGTATCATGAACCGTATAAAGATAAAATTGATTCATCTATTAATAAATGTGTTGTAGTTGAAACTGCTGATCATGTTATTCCTGAAGCTTATATTGAAAAAACTCCTTTCCCTGCTAAAATGAAGGAGTACTGAGTTATAAATATTGCGGTTCATAAAAGTGAAAAGAAACCTGTAGAACCTGAAGAACAAATAAAAGTTGAACCTCTTTGTTGCAATAGTTAAAGATCTTGTGACTGAAAATGTAGAGGATGGTCATATTATTTTACGTGAAGATGCTTCTAATATTGTTTCACATCCTAATAAACCCAAACAAGCTAGTGTTCCTATGCTATCTCGTTAGAATTGGTGATCATTGCTATTATGGATTATGTGATATTGGTGCAAGTGTTAGTGCTATTCCTTATGAGCTTTACACGGAGATTATGCACGAAATTGATTCTTGTGAACTTGAAGATATTGATGTGGTTATTCAGCTGGCTAATAGAGAAACTATTTCTCCAATTGGTATTGTTCGAGATGTGGAAGTTTTATGCGGTAAGATTAAATATCCTGCTGACTTTTTGGTACTTGGTTCTGCTGCTAGTGATTATTGTCCTATTATTTTTGGTAGACCTTTTCTAAATACTTGTGGAGCTATTATAGATTGCAAGAAAGAGAAAATTTTGACTAAATTTGCTGGTGAATCTTATGAGTTTAACTTCTCTAAATTTACCAAAACTCCTTATAAAGCTGACTTGCCTAGTAATGATTTTAAAATGGAGCAATGTGCATCTATTGTTCTTGTTCCTAACAATCCTTTGCAGCAACATTTGGAGGATAGCGAGAGTGAAGTTTTTAGGAAAGAAAGAGATGAGCTTGAGGAAATTTTTCTTCGCCAACCCATTCTCAAGCATGATTTACCGGTGGAAGATTTGGGTACAACACCTCCACCAAAGGAAGATCCTGTTTTTGATTTAAAGCCTTTGCCTGATAATCTTAAATATGCTCATATTGATGATAAGAAAATATATCCTGTTATTATTAGTTCTAAGCTTTCAGAGATTGAGGAAGAAAGGTTATTGGAAATATTGAAGAAGCACCGAGGCGCTATTGGCTATACTCTTGATGATTTGAAGGGGATTTCTCCTTCTATTTGCCAACATGCTATTAATATGGAAGATGATGCAAAGCCTGTTGTTGAACATCAGCGTCGTCTAATTCCGAAGATGAAGGAAGTGGTAAGGAATGAGGTATTAAGACTTCTTGAAGCTGGTATTATATATCCTATTGCTGATAGTAGATGGGTTAGTCCTGTGCATTGCGTTCCCAAGAAAGGAGGAATGACTGTTGTGCCTAATGATAATGATGAGCTCATCCCTCAAAGAGTAGTTGTAGGGTATAGAATATGCATTGATTTTCGAAAAGTTAATAAAGTTACTAAGAAAGATCATTACCCTTTACCATTTATTGATCAAATGCTAGAAAGATTGTCTAAAAATACTCATTTTTGCTTTCTTGATGGTTATTCTGGGTTTTCACAAATTGTTGTTAAAGCTAAAGATCAAGAGAAAACCACTTTTACTTGTCCCTATGGAACTTATGCTTATAGACGTATGCCTTTTGGTTTGTGTAATGCTCCTGCTACTTTTCAAAGATGCATGTCTGCTATTTTTCATGGTTTTTGTGAAAGTATTGTAGAGGTATTCATGGATGATTTTTCCGTCTATGGGAATTCTTTTGATAGTTGCTTGCGAAACCTTGATAAAGTTTTGCAGAGATGTGAAGAAACTAACCTTGTTCTTAATTGGGAGAAATGCCACTTTATGGTTAATGAAGGAATTGTATTGGGACATAAAATTTCTGAGAGAGGTATTGAAGTTGATAGAGCTAAAGTTGAAGCAATTGAGAAGATGCCCTATCCGAGGGATGTTAAAGGTATTCGTAGTGTTCTTGGTCATGCTGGGTTTTATAGGAGATTTATTAAAGATTTCTCCAAGATTTCAAAGCCTCTTACTAATCTTCTTCAAAAAGATGTACCGTTTGTTTTTGATGATGATTGTAAGGAAGCTTTTGAAACTCTTAAGAAAGCCTTAACAACTGCTCCTATAGTTGAACCTCCTGATTGGAACTTACCCTTTGAGATTATGTGTGATGCTAGTGATTTTGCTGTAGGCGCTGTTCTTGGACAGCGAGTAGATAAAAAACTGAATGTTATTCATTATGCTAGTAAAACTCTTGATGCTGCTCAACGAAATTATGCTACGACTGAAAAAGAATTATTAGCTGTAGTCTTTGCTTGTGATAAATTTAGATCTTATATTGTTGATTCAAAAGTTACGATTCATACTGATCATGCTGCAATTAGATACCTTATGACAAAGAAAGATGCTAAGCCGAGGCTTATTAGATGGGTACTTCTTTTGCAAGAATTTGATTTACATATTGTAGATAGGAAAGGTGCTGATAATCCTGTTCTTTGATAATTTGTCTAGATTGGAAAATTTTGCTTATTATCCTGTTCCCGTTAATGATAGTTTTCCAAATGAACAATTGGCTGTAATAAAGGTGAGCTCGCGAGACAGTCCTTGGTATGCTGATTATGCTAACTTTATTGTTTCCAAGTACTTGCCTCCAACCTTTTCAGCTCAGCAAAGGAGGAAATTCTTTTATGACTTGAGGCACTATTTCTGGGATGACCCACACTTATATAAATAAGGAGTGGATGGTATTATGCGAAGATGTGTTCCCGAATATGAACAACAAGAGATATTGAGTAAATGTCATGGTAGTGCTTATGGAGGACATCACGCCGGAGAAAGAACCGCGCAAAAGGTTCTACAATCAGGTTTTTATTGGCCAACTCTCTTCAAGGATGCGAGAAAGTTTATTTTATCTTGTGATGAATGCCAAAGGGTTGGTAATATCTCCAGACGTAATGAAATGCCTATGAATTATACTCTTGTTATTGAACCATTTGATTGTTGGGGATTTGACTTCATGGGACCTTTTCCGTCTTCAGAAGGTAACACTCACATACTTGTTGCTGTTGATTATGTTACTAAATGGGTGGAAGCTATACCTACAAAAAGTGCTGATGGTGAGACCTCTTTAAGAATGCTTTTAGATATTATTTTTCCTAGATTTGGAGTGCCTAGATATATTATGACTGATGGAGGTTCTCATTTTATTCATGGAGGTTTTAGAAAAACTCTTGCTAAGTATGGTATTAATCATAGAATTGCTTCCGCTTATCATCCTCAAACTAGTGGTCAAGTAGAATTATCAAATAGAGAGATTAAATCTATTTTGGGAAAGACCGTTAATAAAACTAGAAAAAATTGGGCTAGTAAATTGAAGGATGCACTTTGGGCTTATAGAACTGCTTATAAAAATCCCATGGGAATGTCACCTTATAAAATGGTTTATGGGAAAGCTTGTCATTTACCTTTAGAACTAGAGCACAAAGCTTATTGGGCTGTTAGGGAATTAAATAAAGATCCTAAACTTGCCGGTGATAAGAGGTTGTTACAATTAAGTTCTCTAGATGAATGGAGAAGTGAAGCTTATGAAAATGCTAAACTCTTTAAAGAGAAAGTTAAAAAAATAGCATGATAGAAGGATTATCAAAAGAGAATTTAATATTGGGGATAAAGTCCTATTGTATCGGTCTCGTCTCAGATTCTTTGCAGGGAAATTACTCTCGAAATGGGAAGGACCATATGTTGTCGAGGAGGTGTATCGTTCAGGAGCAATCAAAATTAGCTCTCTCCAAGGCAATGCCACGCAAGTGGTGAATGGACAAAGACTCAAGCATTATATCTCAGGTGATTCCTATAATGTTGATGTTGATATTATTCAAGTGGAAACACCGGAGGCTTTCATAAAAGGGCAAATTGACAGTCCGCCAGAACTCGACTTTGAATAGGTAAGATCGGTAATGAAAAGTACGCAATTTACTTTCCGAACAATATTTTCACTGTTTTTGGAAAATATGAAAAATTACGAGTTCGAAACGGAGTGGAAAGGACGCACGAGGGCGTGGCACCATAGGCCGGCGCGGCCTGGCCAGGGCCCGCGCCGCCCTATGGTCTGGCCGCCCCGTCGCCCCTTTCCGACTCTGGTTCGATCTGGTACTTTCCTTTTGTCGAGAATTTTTTTGCTATATAATCCCCCGGACCCCTGGAGGTCCGTATATCGTGTTCTCGACGTGTTTTGTTTCGAGTTGTTTCTGCCAGGATCTGTTTTCGGTCTAGAAGCACCATGGTCTCCAAGAACAAGGGCAAGGAGTTTCCGGATGAAGATGATCGAGATCTTGGGTGGAAAGAGGAAGACAAGGACGTCAAGGAAGAGGATGAAGAAGAGGGGGAGGAAGATTCGCGCGCACACCCGCGTGCTACCATCGCAAGCATCAAGGTGGTGGACAACCCTTTTAGTGCAAACAAGAGCGCAAGAATTCGCACTGGAGGAGGGGTTCCACGTCATTGCCTAGCTTCGAAAACATCTCTATCAGGCATTCACCATCCCTTCCACAATCTAATTTTCAATAATCAAATTGAAGGGACTCCAAAGGCAGCATTGCCTAGCCAGTGGGATATAGATCGTTCTAACACTGCAGGAGAAAAGGAGCCTGAGGCTGAAGAGTGGGGAAATAACTCCAAGAGCTGGGACTCGCCGTCGGACAGACTCCTTAACCGCGTCGAGCACAATTCAGAGATGATTCGCAATCTCATATACAGGATTGATGAGCTTCAGGAGCTTATTGAGAAGCTTGTCAGGAATTCTTCACCACCATCGCCAAAGGAGTAATTCATCATCGGTATTGGCATCCCCTTGGTTTGTTCCAAGCTTGGGGGAGTGCCGCGGTATCACATTATCACTACCTTTTACTTTTATTGTCAAGTAGTGTCATATCATGAGTAGGGAAGTTATCATATAAGATGGGTTGCAGTTTGGAAGTATCTCTCCTTTAGTTGGTTATCTATGTATCCCTTGGTGTGAGTTATCGTTATGGAATATTAATGAGAAGTCTTATCATTTACATATTGCACATCTTATTCTAGTTTGCAATCTCTATTATATGATTTACTTTGTTGTTAGTATTGGTATCACTTTGGGAGCATTGAATAAATCTATTTGGTTTTGGCAAACTTAGCATTGGTCAATAGCAACAACACTTTGAGGTTTAAATAGAAAAGAGAAATACATGTAGCTGTTTCATTGTCTTTCTTTCTTGTGAGCTCATAGCTTATTATTCTGAAGATTAAAATTGTTTGCGCTTACAAGGAAGATGCATGATTGTTTCTATCACATTTATATTTGTTTGTTTCCCTCGACTCTTATGCTTGCTAATTAACCTTGCTAGCCAAAGACCTGTACTGAGAGGGAATACTTCTCGTGCATCCAAACCTTAACCAAACCTATGTCATTTGTGTCCACCATACCTACCTACTACATGGTATTTTCTGCCATTCCAAGTAAATACTTCATGTGCTACCTTTAAACAATTCAAAACTTAGTATCTCTTATTTGTGTCAATGTTTCATAGCTCATGAGGAAGTATGTGGTGTTTTATCTTTCAATCTTGTTGGGCAACTTCCACCAATGGACTAGTGGCTTCATCCGCTTATCCAATAATTTTGCAAAAAGAGCTGGCAATGGGATTCCCAGTCCCAAATTAATTAAACTAAATAGACACTCCTCCATGGTATGTGATTGATGGACGGCACCCGAGGATTCGGTTAGCCATGGCTTGTGTAAGCAAAGGTTGGGGGGAGTGTCATCATCATCATAAAGCTAAGATAAAAAGGCACTCCTTCATGGTATGAGATTGTTGGCAGGCACCCGAGGATTCGGTTAGCCATGGTTTGTGAAAGAAAGGTTGGAAGGAGTGCCACACAAAATGAAAATAATATGGGAGCCGCTCTTTGAAGGTTGTCTGGCAAGGGGGTTAGAGTACCCGCTACCAGTCGTTGACAACAACAAACACCTCTCAAAATGTTACTTTAATTCTCTTTATATGATTGCAAAACTGAAAAAGCTCTAGCACATGATTTAATCCCTGCTTCCCTCTGCGAAGGGCCTGTCTTTTACTTTATGTTGAGTCAGTAAACCTATTTCCCTCCATCTCAAGCAAGCATTTGAGTAGTTGTGATCAAACCATTATATTGTGATTTGCTTCATCATGTCTTTTATTCTTCCTTGTTTAGTACAAGTTTTATCTGAATGAATATAGCTTTGCAAGCTATCAATGATGATGAAAAGACCATTATGATTGAGTATGCAAGTTGTGCCTTATAAACTTTAACATGAGAGCGCTGCTCAATGAGATAAATATAATCCGTTAATTGTTCTCTGACCAAGAACGAAGTTTGCCATCACCAATTATGATTTCTTATGCACCTTTACTTGTGATTTCCTTATACTTGTTTCAAGTTGAGTTATAAGAGGTTGTTTACTATAATGTCTTGTGTGAATGAATATGATGCTTCTTGTCCGTATTTTATTTATCGACTCTTCACTCCATAAACATGTGGTCCTGTCTATCGAGCTCAGTTTCGCTTGGGGACAAGCGAAGTCTAAGCTTGGGGGGAGTTGATACGTCCAATTTACATCACTATTTTATATCATAATTTGCTGTTATTCATTGATATATTTCATATTGGGACACAATACTTATGTTATTTCATCTATTTTGCATGTTTCATCATTATTGGAGGATCAAGCACCGGAGCCAGGATTCTGCTGGAAAAAGCACCGTCAGAACGCAATATTTCGGAAGATCAACTGTGGAAGGAAATTATACCAAAAATCCTATTTTTCAAGATGACGAAGGAAGCCAGAAGGAGGAGCCAGGAGGAGCCAGGGTGGGCCCACACCCTAGGGCAGCGCGGCCCATGCCCTGGCCGCGCCGCCATGTGGTTTGGGGGGCCCACGACCCCTTTCGCCTCCTTTTCTTCGCGAAATCCTTCGTCCCGAAAACCTAAGCCACAGAGGGTACCTCACGAAGAGTTACAGCCGCCTCTGCGGGGCGGAGAACACCAGAGAGAAAAGAGCTCTCCGGCGGGCTGAGATCCGCCGGGGAAATTCCCTCCGGGAGGGGGAAATCGACGCCATCGTCACCGTCATCGAGCTGGACATCATCTCCATCACCATCATCATCATCTACACCATCATCACCGCCGTCTCCACCGCTGGACACCGTCACCGCCGTAGCAATTTGGGTTTGATCTTGATTGTTTGATAGGGGAAACTCTCCCGGTATCGATCTCTACTTGTTGTTGATGCTATTGAGTGAAACCATTGAACCAAGTTTATGTTCAGATTGTTATTCATCATCATATCACCTCTGATCATGTTCCATATGATGTCTCGTGAGTAGTTCGTTTAGTTCTTGAGGACATGGGTGAAGTCTAAATGTTAGTAGTGAACTATGGTTAAGTAATATTCAATGGTATGATATTTAAGTTGTGGTGTTATTCTTCTAGTGGTGTCATGTGAACGTCGACTACATGACACTTCACCATTTATGGGCCTAGGGGAATGAATCTTGTATTCGTTTGCTAATTGCGGGGTTGCCGGAGTGACAGAAACCTAAACCCCCGTTGGTATATCGATGCAGGAGGGATCGCAGGATCTCAGAGTTTAAGGCTGTGGTTAGATTTATTCTTAATTACTTTCTTGTAGTTGCGGATGCTTGCAAGGGGTATAATCACAAGTATGTATTAGTCCTAGGAAGGGCGGTGCATTAGCATAGGTTCACCCACACAACACTTATCATAACAATGAAGATTATTTAGCCGTATGTAGCGAAAGCACTAGACTAAAATCCCGTGTGTCCTCGAGAACGTTTGGTCATTATAAGTAAACAAACCGGCTTGTCCTTTGTGCTAAAAAGGATTGGGCCACTCGCTGCAATTGTTACTCTCGCACTTTACTTACTCGTACTTTATTCAACTGTTACATCAAACCCCCCTGAATACTTGTCTGTGAGCATTTACAGTGAATCCTTCATCGAAACTGCTTGTCAACACCTTCTGCTCCTCGTTGGGATCGACATTCCTACTTATCGAAAATACTACGATACACCCCCTATACTTGTGGGTCATCACCAACGTGGAACCTGCACAACACAAATCAAGTACTTTGCCCCAACGAAACAGCGAGGTTGTCAATCTCACCGGCTTGCTGTAACAAAGGATTAGATGTATAGTGTGGATGATGATTGTTTGCAGAAAATAGTAGAACAAGTATTGCAGTAGATTGTATTTCAGTAAAGAAAATTGGACCGGGGTCCACAATTCACTAGAGGTGTATCTCCCATAAGATAAATAGCATGTTGGGTGAACAAATTACAGTTGGGCAATTGACAAATAAAGAGGGCATGACCATGCACATACATATTATGATGAGTATAGTGAGATTTAATTGGGCATTACGACAAAGTACATAGACCGCTATCCAGCATGCATCTATGCCTAAAAAGTCCACCTTCAGGTTATCATCCGAACCCCTTCCAGTATTAAGTTGCTAACAATAGACAATTGCATTAAGTATTGCGCGTAATGTAATCAATAACTACATCCTCGGACATAGCATCAATGTTTTATCCCTAGTGGCAACAGCACATCCATAACCTTAGAGGTTTCTGTCACTCCCCCAGATTCACGGAGACATGAACCCACTATCGAGCATAAATACCCCCTCTTGGAGTTACTAGCAAAAACTTGGCCAGAGCCTCTACTAATAACGGAGAGCATGCAAGATCATAAACAACACATAGATATAAATTGATAATCAACATAACATGGTATTCTCTATTCATCGGATCCCAACAAACACAACATATAGAATTACAGATAGATGATCTTGATCATGTTCGGCAGCTCACAAGACCCGACAATTAAGCATAATGAGGAGAAGACAACCATCTAGCTACTGCTATGGACCCATAGTCCAGGGGTAGACTACTCACTCATCACTCCGGAGGCGACCATGGCGGCGTAGAGTCCTCCGGGAGATGATTCCCCTCTCCGGCAGGGTGCCGGAGGCGATCTCCTGAATCCCCCGAGATGGGATTGGCGAAGGCGGCGTCTCTGGAAGGTTTTCCGTATCGTGCCTCTCGGTACTGGGGGTTTCGCGATGAAGGCTATTTGTAGGCGGAAGGGTAGGTCAGGGGCATCGCGAGGGGCCCAGGAGACAGGTCGGCGCGGCCAAGGGTGGGGCCGCGCCGGCCACCCTCCTGGCCACCTCGTGGCCCCACTTCGTTGACTCTTCGGTCTTCTGGAAGCTTCGTGGCAAAATAGGACCCTGGGCGTTGATTTCGTCCAATTCCGAGAATATTTCCTTACTAGGATTTCTGAAACCAAAAACAGCAGAAAACAGAATCGGCACTTCGGCATCTTGTTAATAGGTTAGTTCCAGAAAATGCACGAATATGACATAAAGTGTGCATAAAACATGTAGATATCATCAATAATGTGGCATGGAACATAAGAAATTATCGATACGTCGGAGACGTATCAGCATCCCCAAGCTTAGTTTCTGCTCGTCCCGAGCAGGTAAACGATAAACAAAGATAATTTCTGGAGTGACATGCCATCATAACCTTGATCATACTATTGTAAGCATATGTAATGAATGCAGCGATCTAAACAATGTAAATGACATGAGTAAACAAATGAATCATATAGCAAAGACTTTTCATGAATAGTACTTCAAGACAAGCATCAATAAGTCTTGCATAAGAGTTAACTCATAAAGCAATAATTCAAAGTAGAGGTATTGAAGCAACACAAAGGAAGATGAAGTTTCAGCGGTTGCTTTCAACTTATAACATGTATATCTCATGGATATTGTCAACATAGAGTAATATAACAAGTGCAATATGCAAATATGTAGGAATCAATGCACAATTCACACAAGTGTTTGCTTCTTGAGGTGGAGAGAAATAGGTGAACTGACTCAACAATAAAAGTAAAAGAATGTTCCTTCAAAGAGGAAAGCATCGATTTCTATATTTGTGCTAGAGCTTTGGTTTTGAAAACAAGAAACAATTTTGTCAACGGTAGTAATAAAGCATATGTGTTATGTAAATTATATCTTACAAGTTGCAAGCCTCATGCATAGTATACTAATAGTGCCCGCACCTTGTCCTAATTAGCTTGGATTACCGGGATTATCGCAATGCACATGTTTTAACCAAGTGTCACAAAGGGGTACCTCTATGCCGCCTGTACAAAGGTCTAAGGAGAAAGCTCGCATTGGATTTCTCGCTATTCATTATTCTCAACTTAGACATCCATAACGGGACAACATAGACAACAGATAATGGACTCCTCTTTTATGCATAAGCATGTAGCAACAATTAATTTTCTCATATGAGATTGAGGATATATGTCCAAAACTGAAACTTCCACCATGGATCATGGCTTTAGTTAGCGGCCCAATGTTCTTCTCTAACAATATGCATGCTCTAACCATAAAGGTGGTAAATCTCCCTTACTTCAGACAAGACGGACATGCATAGCAACTCACATGATATTCAACAAAGAGTAGTTGATGGCGTCCCCAGGAACATGGTTATCGCACAGCAAGCAACTTAATAAGAGATAAAGTGCATAAGTACATATTCAATACCACAATAGTTTTTAGGCTATTTGTCCCATGAGCTATATATTGTAAAGGTAGAGGGTAGAAATTTAAAGGTAGCACTCAAGCAATTTACTTTGGAATGGCGGAGAAATACCATGTAGTAGGTAGGTATGGTGGACACAAATGGCATAGTGGTTGACTCAAGTATTTTGGATGCATGAGAAGTATTCCCTCTCGATACAAGGTTTAGGCTAGCAAGGCTATTTGAAACAAACACAAGGATGAAGCGGTGCAGCAAAACTCACATAAAAGACATATTGTAAACATTATAAGACTCTGCACCGTCTTCCTTGTTGTTCAAACTCAATACTAGAAATTATCTAGACCTTAGAGAGACCAAATATGCAAACCAAATTTTAGCATACTCTATGTATTTCTTCATTAATAGGTGCAAAGTATATGATGCAAGAGCTTAAACATGAGCACAACAATTGCCAAGTATCACATTATCCAAGACATTTTAGCACATTACTACATGTATCATTTTCCAATTCCAACCATATAACAATTTAACGAAGAGGAAACTTCGCCATGAATATTATGAGTAGAGCCTAAGGACATATTTGTCCATATGCTACAGCGGAGCGTGTCTCTCTCCCACACAAAGAATGCTAGGATCCATTTTATTCAAACAAAACAAAAAACAAAAAACAAACCGACGCTCCAAGCAAAGCACATAAGATGTGACGGAATAAAAATATAGTTTCAGGGGAGGAACCTGATAATGTTGTCGATGAAGAAGGGGATGCCTTGGGCATCCCCAAGCTTAGACGCTTGAGTCTTCTTGATATATGCAGGGGTGAACCACCGGGGCATCCCCAAGCTTAGAGCTTTCACTCTCCTTGATCATGTTGTATCATCTCCCTCTCTTGATCCTTGAAAACTTCCTCCACACCAAACTCAAAACAACTCATTAGAGGGTTAGTGCACAATCAAAATATACATGTTCAGAGGTGACATAATCATTCTTAACACTTCTGGACATTGCACAAAGCTACTGAAAGTCAATGGAATCGAAATATCCATCGAACATAACAAAACAGGCAATGCGAAATAAAAGGCAGAATCTGTCAAAAACAGAACAGTGCGTAATGACGAATTTTATTGAGGCACCAGACTTGCTCAAATGAAAATGCTCAAATTGAATGAAAGTTGCGTACATATCTGAGGATCACTCACGTAAATTGGCATAATTTTATGAGTTACCTACAGAGAATTTTGCCCAGATTCGTGACAGCAAAGAAATCTGTTTCTGCGCAGTAATCCAAATCTAGTATGAACCTTGCTATCAACGACTTTACTTGGCACAATAAAACACTAAACTAAGATAAGGAGAGGTTGCTACAGTAGTAAACAACTTCCAAGACACAAATATAAAACAAAGTACTGTAGTAAAAAAACTTGGGTTGTCTCCCATAAGCGCTTTTCTTTAACGCCTTTCAGCTAGGCGCAGAAAGTGTGCATCAAGTATTATCAAGAGATGGAGCATCGTTATCATAAGCTCCCCCATCTGTAGTGGTACTAAGGGCTTTGTCAATTTTAGGCCTATAATAATATTTTTTTGGTTTAGGTACTTTAGAGACATACATAAACTTTTGCTCCTTACCCACATAGGCTTTCTCCTTATATTTAAGAGAAGAAAAGGTTGATCCCAAGGTTCCCATTGCCTTTTCAAGTTCGCCGATCCTATCGGTTTGATTATCATGGATAACACAAGTTCCTAGGACACTAATTCTTTCATCAATTCCTCCTAAGGATTTATCAAGTTCATCAGTTTTATCAAGTAACATTTCCAATTTAGTTTCAATACTTGGAAAAATTTTCTCTATGGTTTCCAATTTTTTCATAACATCTTCAAGAGAGATTTCAATTTTAACTTCATCAACAGGGGGTATTCCAAATAGACTCTCAATAATGCAACTAGCTTCTAATGCAGGAGTACTTAGGAAGTTACCTCCTGTGAGACAATCAAGAACATACCTATTCCAGCTAGAGATACCAACATAAAAATTCCTGAGTAAAATAGTGGTGGAGTGTTTCTTAGTGCACCTATTATGGGCATTACTAATTCTATACCAAGCATCTCTTAAACATTCTCCCCCTTGTTGCTTAAACGAACGAACTTCAACTTCAGGATTACTCATTTTAGCAATAGTAAATAAAGCAAACTAGATAAAGTAAATGCAAGTAACTAATTTTTTTGTGTTTTTGATATAGCAAACAAGATAGTAAATAAAGTAAAACTAGCAACTAATTTTTTTGTATTTTGATTTAGTGCAGCAAACAAAGTAGTAAATAAAACTAAACAAGACAAAAACAAAGTAAAGAGATTGGGATGTGGAGACTCCCCTTGCAGCGTGTCTTGATCTCCCCGGCAACGGCGCCAGAAATTTAGCTTGACACGCTGATACGTCTCCGACGTATCGATAATTTCTTATGTTCCATGCCACATTATTGATGCTATCTACATGTTTTATGCACACTTTATGTCATATTCGTGCATTTTCTGGAACTAACCTATTAACAAGATGCCGAAGTGCCAGTTGCTGTTTTCTGCTGTTTTTGGTTTCAGAAATCCTAGTAAGGAAATATTCTCGGAATTGGACGAAATCAACGCCCAGGGGCCTATTTTTCCACGAAGCTTCCAGAAGACCGAAGATGAAACGAAGTGGGGCCACGAGGCGCCCAGACTACAGGGCGGCGCGGCCTAGGGTTTGGCCGCGCGGCCCTGTCATCTGGGGCCCTCGTGTGGCCCCCTGACTTGCCCTTCCGCCTACTTAAAGCCTCCGTGACGAAACCCCCAGTACCGAGAGCCACGATACGGAAAACCTTCCAGAGACGCCGCCAACGCCGATCCCATCTCGGGGGATCCAGGAGATCGCCTCCGGCACCCTGCCGGAGAGGGGAATCATCTCCCGGAGGACTCTACGCCGCCATGGTCGCCTCCGGTGTGATGTGTGAGTAGTCTACCCCTGGACTATGGGTCCATAGCAGTAGCTAGATGGTTGTCTTCTCCCCATTGTGCTATCATTGTCGGATCTTGTGAGCTGCCTAACATGATCAAGATCATCTATCTGTAATTCTATATGTTGCGTTTGTTGGGATCCGATGAATAGAGAATACTTGTTATGTTGATTATCAAAGTTATATCTACGTGTTGTTTATGATCTTGCATGCTTTCCGTTACTAGTAGATGCTCTGGCCAAGTAGATGCTTGTAACTCCAAGAGGGAGTACTTATGCTCGATAGTGGGTTCATGCCTCGCATTGACACCGGGACGGTGAGAAAGTTCTAAGGTTGTGTTGTGCTGTTGCCACTAGGGATAAAACATTGATGCTATGTCTAAGGATGTAGTTGTTGATTACATTACGCACCATACTTAATGCAATTGTCTGTTGCTTTGCAACTTAATACTGGAGGGGTTCGGATGATAACCGAAGGTGGACTTTTTAGGCATAGATGCAATTGGATGGCGGTCTATGTACTTTGTCGTAATGCCCAATTAAATCTCACTATACTCATCATGATATGTATGTGCATGGTCATGCCCTCTTTATTTGTCAATTGCCCAACTGTAATTTGTTCACCCAACATGCTGTTTGTCTTATGGGAGAGACACCTCTAGTGAACTGTGGACCCCGGTCCAATTCTCTTTACTGAAATACAATCTACTGCAATACTTGTTCTACTGTTTTCTGCAAACAATCATCTTCCACACAATACGGTTAATCCTTTGTTACAGCAAGCCGGTGAGATTGACAACCTCACTGTTTCGTTGGGGCAAAGTACTTTGGTTGTGTTGTGCAGGTTCCACGTTGGCGCCGGAATCCCTGGTGTTGCGCCGCACTACATCCCGCCGCCATCAACCTTCAACGTGCTTCTTGGCTCCTCCTGGTTCGATAAACCTTGGTTTCTTTCCGAGGGAAAACTTGCTGCTGTGCGCATCATACCTTCCTCTTGGGGTTCCCAACGAACGTGTGAGTTACACGCCATCAAGCATATTTTCTGGCGCCGTTGCCGGGGAGATCAAGACACGCTGCAAGGGGAGTCTCCACTTCTCAATCTCTTTACTTTGTTTTTGTCTTGCTTAGTTTTATTTACTACTTTGTTTGCTGCACTAAATCAAAATAAAATTAGTTGCTAGTTTTACTTTACTTGCTATCTTGTTTGCTATATCAAAAACACAAAAAAATTAGTTTACTTGCATTTACTTTATCTAGTTTGCTTTATTTACTGTTGCTAAAATGGCCAACGCTGAAAATACTAAGTTGTGTGACTTCACAACCACAAATAATAATGATTTCTTATGCACACCTATTGCTCCACCTGCTACTACAGCAGAATTCTTTGAAATTAAACCTGCTTTACTGAATCTTGTTATGCGAGAGCAATTTTCTGGTGTTAGTTCTGATGATGCTGCTGCCCATCTTAATAATTTTGTTGAACTATGTGAAATGCAAAAATATAAAGATGTAGATGGTGATATTATTAAACTAAAATTGTTCCCTTTCTCATTAAGAGGAAGAGCTAAAGATTGGTTGCTATCTCTACCTAAGAATAGTATTGATTCATGGACTAAATGCAAGGATGCTTTTATTGGTAGATATTATCCCCCTGCTAAAATTATATCTTTGAGGAGTAGCATAATGAATTTTAAACAATTAGATACTGAACATGTTGCTCAAGCTTGGGAAAGAATGAAATCTTTGGTTAAAAATTGCCCAACACATGGACTGACTACTTGGATGATCATCCAAACTTTCTATGCAGGACTAAATTTTTCTTCGCGGAATTTATTGGATTCAGCTGCTGGAGGTACCTTTATGTCCATCACTCTTGGTGAAGCAACAAAGCTTCTTGATAATATGATGATCAACTACTCTGAATGGCACACGGAAAGAGCTCCACAAGGTAAGAAGGTAAATTATGTCGAAGAAACCTCTTCCTTGAGTGATAAGATTGATGCTATTATGTCTATGCTTGTGAATGATAGGACTAATATTGATCCTAATAATGTTCCATTAGCTTCATTGGTTGCACAAGAAGAACATGTTGATGTGAACTTCATTAAAAATAATAATTTCAACAACAATGCTTACCGGAACAATTCTAGTAACAACTATAGGCCATATCCTTATAATAATGGCAACGGCTATGGTAATTCTTATGGAAATTCTTACAATAATAATAGGAGTTCACCCCCTGGACTTGAAGCCATGCTTAAAGAATTTATTAGTACACAAACTGCTTTTAACAAATCTGTTGAAGAAAAGCTTGGGAAAATTGATATACTTGCTTCTAAAGTCGATAGTCTTGCTGCTGATGTTGATCTTTTGAAATCAAAGGTTTTGCCTAATGAGAATCATCATAATAAAATTGTTACTACAGCAAATGCCATCCAAGTTAGAATTAATGAGAATATAAGATTAATGGCTGAACTGCGTGCTAGGTGGGATAGAGAAGAAAATAAAAAACTAGCTAAAGAGAAGAATACAGCTAAAGTTTGGACTATTACCACCACTAGTAATGCTAATGCTACACATGTTGCTGCACCTCCTACTAATACTAATAAAAGAATTGGTGTTAGCAATGTTTCCACTTCTAATGCAAAGCGCGAAAAACTGCTGAAATCTGCTAAAGCCGAAACTGCCTGTGATAAAGCTGCTGAAATTTTTTCCAACATTGGGGATGATGATCCCATTGCTTTAGATTATAATGGTTTGAATTTTGATGATTGCCACATCTCTGAAGTTATAAAGTTCTTGCAAAAACTTGCTAAAAGTCCTAATGCTAGTGCTATAAATTTGGCTTTCACGCATCATATTACAAATGCTCTCATAAAAGCTAGAGAAGAGAAACTAGAGCGCGAAGCCTCTATTCCTAAAAAGCTAGAGGATGGTTGGGAGCCCATCATTAAGATGAAGGTTAAAGATTTTGATTGTAATGCTTTATGTGATCTTGGTGCAAGTATTTCTGTTATGCCTAAGAAAATTTATGATATGCTTGACTTGCCACCGCTGAAAAATTGTTATTTGGATGTTAATCTTGCTGATCATTCTACAAAGAAACCTTTGGGTAAAGTTGATAATGTTCGTATTACCGTTAACAATAACCTTGTCCCCGTTGATTTTGTTGTCTTGGATATTGAATGCAATGCATCTTGTCCCATTATATTGGGAAGACCTTTTCTTCGAACTGTTGGTGCTATCATTGATATGAAGGAAGGTAATATAAAATATCAATTTCCTCTCAAGAAAGGTATGGAACACTTCCCTAGAAAGAGAATGAAGGTACCTTTTGATTCTATTATGAGAACAAATTATGATGTTGACACTTCGTCTCTTGATAATACTTGATGCACACTTTCTGCGCCTAGCTGAAAGGCGTTAAAGAAAAGCGCTTATGGGAGACAACCCATATTTTTACCTACAGTAATTTGTTTCTATTTTGTGTCTTGGAAGTTGTTTACTACTGTAGTAACCTCTCCTTATCTTAGTTTTGTGTTTTGTTGTGCCAAGTAAAGTCTTTGATAGTAAAGTAAGTACTAGATTTGGATTACTGCGCAGTTCCAGATTTCTTTGCTGTCACGAATCTGGGTCTACCTCCCTGTAGGTAGCTCAGAAAATTAAGCCAATTTACGTGCATGATCCTCAGATATGTACGCAACTTTCATTCAATTTGATCATTTTCATTTGAGCAAGTCTGGTGCCATTTTAAAATTCGTCAATACGAACTGTTCTGTTTTGACAGATTCTGCCTTTTATTTCGCATTGCCTCTTTTCGCTATGTTGGATGAATTTCTTTGATCCACAAATGTCCAGTAGCATTATGCAATGTCCAGAAGTGTTAAGAATGATTGTGTTACCTCTGAATATGTCAATTTATATTGTGCACTAACCCTCTAATGAGTTGTTTCGAGTTTGGTGTGGAGGAAGTTTTCAAGGATCAAGAGAGGAGTATGATGCAACATGATCAAGGAGAGTGAAAGCTCTAAGCTTGGGGATGCCCCGGTGGTTCACCCCTGCATATATTAAGAAGACTCAAGCGTCTAAGCTTGGGGATGCCCAAGGCATCCCCTTCTTCATCGACAACATTATCAGGTTCCTCCCCTGAAACTATATTTTTATTCCATCACATCTTATGTGCTTTGCTTGGAGCGTCGGTTTGTTTTTGTTTTTTGTTTTGTTTGAATAAAATGGATCCTAGCATTCACTTTATGGGAGAGAGACATGCTCCGCTGTAGCATATGGACAAGTATGTCCTTGGTTTCTACTCATAGTATTCATGGCGAAGTTTCTCCTTCGTTAAATTGTTATATGGTTGGAATTGGAAAATGATATATGTAGTAATTGCTATTAATGTCTTGGGTAATGTGATACTTGGCAATTGTTGTGCTCATGTTTAAGCTCTTGCATCATATGCTTTGCACCCATTAATGAAGAAATACATAGAGCATGCTAAAATTTGGTTTGCATATTTGGTTTCTCTAAGGTCTAGATAATTTCTAGTATTGAGTTTGAACAACAAGGAAGACGGTGTAGAGTCTTATACTATTTTCAATATGTCTTTTATGTGAGTTTTGCTGCACCGGTTCATCCTTGTGTTTGTTTCAAATAAGCCTTGCTAGCCTAAACCTTGTATCGAGAGGGAATACTTCTCATGCATCCAAAATACTTGAGCCAACCACTATGCCATTTGTGTCCACCATACCTACCTACTACATGGTATTTTCCGCCATTCCAAAGTAAATTGCTTGAGTGCTACCTTTAAAATTCCATCATTCACCTTTGCAATATATAGCTCATGGGACAAATAGCTTAAAAACTATTGTGGTATTGAATATGTAATTATGCACTTTATCTCTTATTAAGTTGCTTGTTGTGCGATAACCATGTTCACTGGGGACGCCATCAACTATTCATTGTTGAATTTCATGTGAGTTGCTATGCATGTCCGTCTTGTCTGAAGTAAAAGAGATCTACCACCTTATGGTTAAGCATGCATATTGTTAGAGAAGAACATTGGGCCGCTAACTAAAGCCATGATCCATGGTGGAAGTTTCAGTTTTGGACATATATCCTCAATCTCAAATGAGAAAATTATTAATTGTTGTTACATGCTTATGCATAAAAGAGGAGTCCATTATCTGTTGTCTATGTTGTCCCGTATGGATGTCTAAGTTGAAGAATAATCAATAGCGAGAAATCCAATGCGAGCTTTCTCCTTAGACCTTTGTACAGGCGGCATAGAGGTACCCCTTTGTGACACTTGGTTAAAACAGTGCATTGTGATAATCCGGTAGTCCAAGCTAATTAGGACAAGGTGCGGGCACTATTAGTACACTATGCATGAGGCTTGCAACTTATAAGATATAATTTACATGATGCATATGCTTTATTACTACCGTTGACAAAATTGTTTCATGTTTTCAAAATCAAAGCTCTAGCACAAATATAGCAATCGATGCTTTTCCTCTATGGAGGACCATTCTTTTACTTTCAATGTTGAGTCAGTTCACCTATTTCTCTCCATCTCAAGAAGCAAACACTTGTGTGAACTATGCATTGATTCCTACATACTTGCTTATTGCACTTATTATATTACTCTATGTTGACAATATCCATGAGATATACATGTTACAAGTTGAAAGCAACCGCTGAAACTTAATCTTCTTTTGTGTTGCTTCAATGCCTTTACTTTGAATTATTGCTTTATGAGTTAACTCTTATGCAAGACTTATTGATGCTTGTCTTGAAGTGCTATTCATGAAAAGTCTTTGCTTTATGATTCACTTGTTTACTCATGTCATATACATTGTTTTGATCGCTGCATTCACTACATATGCTTTACAAATAGTATGATCAAGATTATGATGGCATGTCACTCCAGAAATTATCTGTGTTATCGTTTTACCTGCTCGGGACGATCAGAACTAAGCTTGGGGATGCTGATACGTCTCCGACGTATCGATAATTTCTTATGTTCCATGCCACATTATTGATGCTATCTACATGTTTTATGCACACTTTATGTCATATTCGTGCATTTTCTGGAACTAACCTATTAACAAGATGCCAAAGTGCCGATTCTTTGTTTTTACGCTGTTTTTGGTTTCAGAAATCCTAGTAAGGAAATATTCTCGGAATTGGACGAAATCAACACCCGGGGGCCTATTTTTCCACGAAGCTTCGGAAGACCGAAGACGAAACGAAGTGGGGCCACGAGGCGCCCGGACTACGGGCGGCGCGGCCTAGGGTTTGGCCGCGCGGCCCTGTCATCCGGGGCCCTCGTGTGGCCCTCGACTTGCCCTTCCGCCTACTTAAAGCCTCCGTGACGAAACCCCAAGATCAGAGAGCCACGATACGGAAAACCTTCCAGAGACGCTGCCAACGCCGATCCCATCTCGGGGATCCAGGAGATCGCCTCCGGCACTGCCGGAGAGGGGAATCATCTCCCGGAGGACTCTACGCCGCCATGGTCGCCTCCGGTGTGATGTGTGAGTAGTCTACCCCCTGGACTATGGGTCCATAGCAGTAGCTAGATGGTTGTCTTCTCCCCATTGTGCTATCATTGTCGGATCTTGTGAGCTGCCTAACATGATCAAGATCATCTATCTGTAATTCTATATGTTGCGTTTGTTGGGATCCGATGAATAGAGAATACTTGTTTTGTTGATTATCAAAGTTATATCTACGTGTTGTTTATGATCTTGCATGCTTTCCGTTACTAGTAGATGCTACGGCCAAGTAGATGCTTGTAACTCCAAGAGGAGTACTTATGCTCGATAGTGGGTTCATGCCCGCATTGACACTGGACAGCTGACAGAAAGTTCTAAGGTTGTGTTGTGCTGTTGCCACTAGGGATAAAACATTGATGCTATGTCTAAGGATGTAGTTGTTGATTACATTACGCACCATACTTAATGCAATTGTCTGTTGCTTTGCAACTTAATACTGGAGGGGGTTCGGATGATAACCTGAAGGTGGACTTTTTAGGCATAGATGCAGTTGGATGGCGGTCTATGTACTTTGTCGTAATGCCCAATTAAATCTCACTATACTCATCATGATATGTATGTGCATGGTCATGCCCTCTTTATTTGTCAATTGCCCAACTGTAATTTGTTCACCCAACATGCTGTTTGTCTTATGGGAGAGACACCTCTAGTGAACTGTGGACCCCGGTCCAATTCTCTTTCTTGAAATACAATCTCTTGCAATACTTGTTCTACTGTTTCTGCAAACAATCATCTTCCACACAATACGGTTAATCCTTTGTTACAGCAAGCCGGTGAGATTGACAACCTCAGCTTTCGTTGGGGCAAAGTACTTTGGTTGTGTTGTGCAGGTTCCACGTTGGCGCCGGAATCCCTGGTGTTGCGCCGCACTACATCCCGCCGCCATCAACCTTCAACGTGCTTCTTGGCTCCTCCTGGTTCGATAAACCTTGGTTTCTTTCTGAGGGAAAACTTGCTGCTGTGCGCATCATACCTTCCTCTTGGGGTTCCCAACGAACGTGTGAGTTACACGCCATCACACGCGTACAGCACGCGACCGTTGGGAACCCCAAGTGGAAGGTGTGATGCGTACAGCAGTAAGTTTCCCTCAGTTAGAAACCAAGGTTTATCGAACCAGTAGGAGTCAAGAAGCACGTTGAAGGTTGATGGCGGCGAGATGTAGTGCGGCGCAACACCAGGGATTCCGGCGCCAACGTGGAACCTGCACAACACAAACCAAGTACTTTGCCCCAACGAAACAGCGAGGTTGTCAATCACACCGGCTTGCTGTAACAAAGGATTAGATGTATAGTGTGGATGATGATTGTTTGCAGAAAACAGTAGAACAAGTATTGCAGTAGATTGTATTTCAGTAAAGAGAATTGGACCGAGGTCCACAATTCACTAGAGGTGTCTCTCCCATAAGATAAATAGCATGTTGGGTGAACAAATTACAGTTGGGCAATTGACAAATAAAGAGGGCATGACCATGCACATACATATTATGATGAGTATAGTGAGATTTAATTGGGCATTACGACAAAGTACATAGACCGCTATCCAAAGATGCATCTATGCCTAAAAAGTCCACCTTCAGGTTATCATCCGAACCCTTCCAATATTAAGTTGCTAACAAATGTGACAATTGCATTAAGTATTGCGCGTAATGTAATCAATAACTACATCCTCGGACATAGCATCAATGTTTTATCCCTAGTGGCAACATCACATCCATAACCTTAGAGGTTTCTGTCACTCCCTGCATTCACGGAGACATGAACCCACTATCGAGCATAAATACCCCCTCTTGGAGTTACTAGCAAAAACTTGGCCAGAGCCTCTACTAATAACGGAGAGCATGCAAGATCATAAACAACACATAGATATAAATTGATAATCAACATAACATGGTATTCTCTATTCATCGGATCCCAACAAACACAACATATAGAATTACAGATAGATGATCTTGATCATGTTCGGCAGCTCACAAGACCCGACAATTAAGCATAATGAGGAGAAGACAACCATCTAGCTACTGCTATGGACCCATAGTCCAGGGGTAGACTACTCACTCATCACTCCGGAGGCGACCACGGCGGCGTAGAGTCCTCCGGGAGATGATTCCCCTCTCCGGCAGGGTGCCGGAGGCGATCTCCTGAATCCCCCGAGATGGGATTGGCGGCGGCGGCGTCTCTGGAAGGTTTTCCGTATCGTGGCTCTCGGTACTGGGGGTTTCGCGACGAAGGCTATTTGTAGGCGGAAGGGTAGGTCAGGGGGCGTCGCGAGGGGCCCAGGAGACAGGTCGGCGTGGCCAAGGGTGGGGCCACGCCGGCCACCCTCCTGGCCACCTCGTGGCCCCACTTCGTTGACTCTTCGGTCTTTTGGAAGCTTCGTGGCAAAATAGGACCCTGGGCGTTGATTTCGTCCAATTCCGAGAATATTTCCTTACTAGGATTTCTGAAACCAAAAACAGCAGAAAACAAAGAATCGGCACTTCGGCATCTTGTTAATAGGTTAGTTCCAGAAAATGCACGAATATGACATAAAGTGTGCATAAAACATGTAGATATCATCAATAATGTGGCATGGAACATAAGAAATTATCGATACGTCGGAGATGTATCAGAACTCCATGCAAATGGACTTTTGGAGTCATTTGATTTTTGAATCATTTGGCGCTTGCAAATCTCTTCTAAAAGGAATGACTGAAATACCGTTCATAGGCCAAGAGATGAATGGGCAACTAACTTAGTGGAAACATACATGATGATGTATGTGGTTCACTGGGCATAGCTGTGTGCGGGAGATTCTTCTACTTCATGAAAACTTCTAACAATGAATTGAGTATATATATGTGGATATATTCGATAATGAAGAAGTTTGAAACATTTGAATGGATTCAAATAAATTTCAGGATGAAGTGGAAATCGTCATAATAGAAAAGTCAAATATCTATGAGTGGATCATAGTGGAAATATTTGAATTACTAGTTTTAGCGAACATCTAAGAGAGTTATGAAATTGTTCTACAACTCACGTTTCTTGGAGTATCATAGTGATGATGGAGTATCCGAGAGATGTATCCAAACCTTGTTGGGTCAATGATGAGATAAAATATTGATGCCATTATATTTTTGTGGATTATGCTTTAGAGACTACCGCTTTTACACTAAATAGAGCATCATCATGATCCGTCGAAATGACACCATACAAGTTATGGCATGGGTATAAACCCTAATAGTCTTTTCTTTAAATTTTGGTCTAAGAGTTTACAACCAAAATCTGATGAATGTCTTTGTTGGTTATCCCAAAGAATAGATTGGGAATTCATTCCACTATGAAGTAAAAGACAAAAGTGTTTGTTAATGTTACTTGCTTATTTCCAAGAAATTGTTTTCTAGCGAAGTATTTGAGTGGGAGGACAATAGAACTTGATAAGGTTTATGAACCTGAGCATAATGATCAGAGTAGCGCAACATCGGAATTTGGTTCCGGAAGCGGCCACGACGATCATGGCTCCCATGACTACAAAGTCTTTTAGCCATGGAGATCGAAGTACTTATTGAACCTTGTAGGTATGGTTTACTTTGTGATCAAATAAATGATTTGTGGACAAAGGATTGATTTTGAACAATGATAAACCAACTACAAACAAAGAAGTTATGATGGGCCCTGACTCCGTTAAAATGGCCATGCGCCATGAAATCCATGATAGATGAATACTTTTTGAAAGTAAATGGATCTATAAAATTTATGGACTTGGATGGAATATCCTTGAAGAAGCTCGACTTGTCGAAAATTTGTTTACGACAAAGTTCAAAGAGTTGACTACGATAAGATTAGATCTTCCGTAGCAATGCTTATAGTCTATGTGGATTATTCTAGTAATCGCTACATATTTATTTTATGAGATATGCTAGTAGGATGGCAAAATACATTACTTAACAGAAGTGTGCATTAAAGGTGTATACAAGATACAACCAAGAGTTTTGCTAGTTCGTGGAATACTAGATAGGTATACGAACTTCAATTGGATGAAGTGAGTATCGCGGAGTTGGAATCTTCACCGGATGAAATAGTCAAAAAGTTTTTGATTTCACCAGAAACGATGAAGATGCTTGCATTTGCGAGAAATTAAGTGGGAGCGCTGAGACATATTTATAATACTTTATGTAGATGACATATAGTTGGTTATAAATGATGTAATTATATACTTTATTAAAAGGTTTCATTGATAATTAACTTCAATGAAAGGAAATGGACTAAAACATATTTAGTGTCAAGATCTATGAAGATAGATTGAAACACATAATAAGTTTAAGTCAAAGCACATGAGTGATTATAGATCACGAATAATATGTACACAATCAGATGTCCTGTGCTCTAAAGTGTTATGAGCATGTACCAGAATGATTCATGTGATGATCATTTGACGACAGTAAGAATATCCTTGAGTACTTTAGAAGAACTAAGGATATATATATATAATTTTGTATGGGGTAATGACAAACAAATCGCTGTAAAGTGTTGCACCGATATTAGTTTGATCACATATAAAAATAAATTTCAATCTCAAATTAGGCTAAGTGTTGTTTAAAAGGTAGCACAATGAGCTAGAAGTTGTCTATGCTAGATTTAGACGAGTTCTAAATGTTGTGACGGATTCTACAAACGAAGGCAGAGTATGTCATTGTTTTGACAATGACTGAGGATGTTAAGTCAAGAAGTTCTTTGAGAACTTGGTGTAGTTCCGATAGTGTCAGAACTTTGAAGTTATATTGTGTGTGACAATATTAGTGACATATTTCAGACCGCGGAATTAAGGTTCCACCAGAAGACCAAACATATTTAATGCCGACTCATTTGGAAAATGAATGATGCGTTAAGACGCAAATGAATTGCAAAATACATATGTTTCTGAGCGTGTCAGATCCGTTGACTAAAACCTCTCCCGTGAGCTAAACATGATAAAGCACCGGAAGGCCAAGGTGTTATATCTTTACAAATGTAAACTAGATTATTGACTCTAGTGCAAGTGGGAGACTGTTGGAGATATGCCCAAGAGGCAATAATAAAATGGTTATTATAATATATCTTTGTGTTTATGATAATGTTTGCATACCATGCTATAATTTTATTAACCGAAACATTGATAAATGTGTTTTATGTAAACAACATGGAGTCCCTAGTAAGCCTCTTGAATAACTAGCTTGTTGATTAATAGATGATCATGGTTTCGTGATCATGAACATTGGATGTTATTAATAACAAGGTTATGTCATTGATGAATGATGTAATGGACACACCCAATTAAGCGTAGCATAAGATCACGTCATTAAGTTCATTTGCTATAAGCTTTCGATACATAGTTACCTAGTCCTTCGACCATGAGATCATGTAAATCACTTATGCTGGAAGGGTACTTTGATTACATCAAACGCCACTGTGTAAATGGGTGGTTATAAAGGTGGGATTAGGTATTCGGAAAGTATGAGTTGAGGCATATGGATCAACAGTGGGATTTGTCCATCCCGATGACGGATAGATATACTCTGGATCTCGGTGGAATATCGTCTAATTAGCTTGCAAGCATATGAATGGTTCATAAGAGACTACATACCACGGTACGAGTAAAGAGTATTTGTCGGAGATGAGGTTGAACGAGGTATAGAGATACCGATGATCAAACCTCGGACAAGTAAAGTATCACGTGACAAAGGGAATCAGTATTGTACATTAATGGTTCATTCGATCACATTGTTCATCGTTGAATATGTAGGAGTCATTACGGATCTCCAGGTCCCGCTAATGATTATTGATCGGAGAGGCGTCTCGGTCATGTCTGCACATTCTCGAACCGTAGGGTGACACACTTAAGGTTGCAATGTTGCTAGGGGTAGTTTCGGGATTAAAGAAATAGTTTTGGAGAGTTACGGAATCGTTTCGAGAAGATGATTAATGATTTATTAATTAATTGAATTAGTAAATATTAATATATATTTATTTAGTAGAAATAAATATGAGGCTAAAAGTAGCCTGCCACGTTTTTTGCTAATGGGCTAACTAAGAAACCCGTATTGGCACTTTGGCAGACTATATCTAAAAGAGGCAAAGCAAAAAAAAAAGGAAAGAAAAGGATGCACGTGGGCTAGACCAAGGAAGAGTCCTTGCCGTGGGCGTGCAAATCACCCAGGCAGGCGCGTCGCTGCCTTGGTCGATAGGCTGATCGTTCCTTGGCCCGCGCGTCTCTGCATGGGGCCGATTAGATCGGTTTGGCAGGCACGTTTTCAGCCACCGCCTCAAACGCCTATAAAAAGAGCACGGCGTCCGGCGCAAAAGATTCAGATTTTTGTTCCGCGGTCGTTTGCTCCGTCTTTTGCCTAGTTTCTTCCACCCAACGCGTACAGGCGAAGTCCTGTTCGCGCAAACTCTCCACCACCACCACGCCGTCGTGCTGCTGGACTAGATCCCATCTACCACATCTCTCCGCTTGCTGGAACAAGGAGGAGGTGTCTTCATTGAGCTGTACGTGTGATCGAGTACGGAGGTGCTGCCCGACTGTGGCACCGTCAAGATCTTCTACGCGCTTTTGCAAGCGGCAAGTGATCGACTACATCCACCACGAGATCTAATCTCGTTAAGCTTTGCGATCTTCGAGGGTTAGTCTCTTGATCTTCTCGTTTCTACCATCTACTAGATTGCATCTTGGCTTGGATTGCGTTCTCGCGGTAGGAATTTTTTTGTTTTCTATGCTACGAATCCCAACAGCCCCTTGGTAGTACCAATTGCTCCAGCAGAAGTATAGAGATCAAACAACACATTCTTATCCGTCTTCTGTGGTCCATGGAGGCGACGACCTCCTCCTTCATGAAGTCCAAGAACAGAGGCAAACCGGCGCAAGGTTGCCCTACAGTGAGTGGAGCCACACATCCATTTCATAGTGCGGTCCTCATCTTTCTTGATGTACAAAGTGGCAAAGAATTGCTTAACCAACTCTGGACTATAGTCACATTGAGTCTTCATCAGATCCTGCAAGCCCAACCTGCCAGTCACCCAGATGGCATCCTCAAAATGATTGTTGACTGCCAGATCATCCACATTGATAGCTTGCATGGGTCGCAGTTTCTTCATGGGCTCATAAATATCCTTGTAGATGAACTCCTGTTCCATGCACCAGTATTTCCTGCCCTCTGTCTCTTCATCCCTTGGGAGGTCTTCATACCAGTTCTTCATGCGGATAGCTGCATAAGTGGCAATATCCATTGTCTTGTAGTTTTCCCTTGTAGCCTTGTTCTTCTGCCTAGAAGCTGAGGACTTGCGAGGAGCATTTGGTGCGAACTCATCACTTGAATGATCACGCCTTGGGCGTCTCCGAGCACCCCGAGACACACCACCTGTGAACAGCAAAGTCGGATAGTAAAGAGAAGATAATGCTCATAAGTCATGTATGATACAGTAATGTACTCTAGAAACATACTAAGTCGGTACAAGTCTAGACAAGACAGATTGAATCAATACTACAGCGGGAACTCCAGGCCGGATAATCCGGTGTCCCCGGGGGGCGGATAATCCGGCCTGGCCGGATAATCCGTTCTTCACGGGGGCCGGATAATCCGGCCCTGCGAATCTTGCAGGACTTGCAATCAAAGACTTGTCTATGACCAGATCGGCCTCATAGCATGCAAGAGGAGTATACTACACATGATTTGGAACAACTAGACACCATCTCCACCAAGAAAATAGCACATACAAACCACAACACCTAGGGTTAGGAATTGTGAGTCATACCCGCATCCATTGGGGAAGCCGCTTGGAGGAGATGGTAGCTAGGGAGGAGAGGCACCCGATCCACCCAAAAACTCCGAGAGGGAGCGGACGGGGCGACTCCGGCGAGGAGGAGGAGCTCCGGCGGCTGAGGAGGAGGAAGAGAGCGCGTGGGGGGAACTGGTTGCTGTGGCAACTGTTGTAACGGCCCAGGGTAGCACTCCCTATTAGAATTGTTTGTTGTTTTTCTTTTGTGCAACATCATGCATCATGCATCATATCGTCCACATGATTATAACAAAATAAAATTATTTTAAATAAAATCTAATTTGTGTTTTCCCTCTCATATGGTTTAATAAAATCTATCCCTCCTCCTTTTCATTTAATAAAACCTCCCCTCCTTCTTGGGCCCCCCCTCTCTTTTTCTGGCAGCCCATCTCTTCCTTCTTTTCTTCTCCCCTTGCAGCCCACCAGTCCAGCCCATAAATCCACCATACCCCTTCGTCGTCTTCCTGGACGAGTCACCCAGGAGGCGTGCTCGCCCAACGTCGCCATCATATGTGGTCCTCCACTCCTTCCGCTTTACCGCGCCTTAAAGCCGCTTCGGCGCCGCGTCCACAAACCCTAGCACTCTCCTCCTCCCTCGCGCCGCCGCCGGCTACCTCCCTCTTACAGTTTCCCTTTTCTCTACGAACAAAGCGGAGGAGAAAACCCCACAGCAACGCACCATGTCGCCATGGCGCCGCCGCTCGAGGCCGCCCCTCATCGAGCTAAAGGCACCGAAAGAACCGCCTCGTCGCCCTCTACATCCCGGTGCAAGGAATCGTCCCCACGCGCTTTGAATCGTCGCTAAATTCGCGGATACCCATCTCTGGCCGCCGAGCTCCGGCGAGAATTCCGGCCGCCTCCGACCTCCACCGACCCTTCCAAGCACCTCCACACATTCCAGGTGACCGTACGCATCTCTGTGGCCGGTTTCCCCCTTCCTTTTCGTTCTCAGTAGCCCTTCCCATGTTGACCTCCATTAACCCTTGTAGGATCTCGACGCCGGCAACGCTTTGGTGAGTCCTTGGCTTCGGAATCACCACCATCAGTTTCCCCATGCGGCCTTGTTTGGTACTAGAGTTTTAGTGGGGATTAGTGGGGATAATCCGCTACAAATTTTAAATCTCCACTTATCCCCAACACATGTTTGGTGCTAGAGTATGAGAGAGTTTAATCCCCACTTTTCCCCAAATTTTTAGTGTAATTTTTTCAATCCCCAATACTCTACCCCTACCTAGTGGATTGGGGATGGGGTTTTGTGGGGATTGGGTGACAGCACTGATTCACCCAATACTCTAGAGTATTATCCCCACTAATCCCCACTGAAACACTAGTACCAAACAAGGCCTGCTGAGGCGCATCCCCGACGCCTACTTCCCCATCCTGGTTCGCCCAGAATCCCTGGATGAATTCATCCCTGACCTCCTTCTCCGCCATGGATGAAGCTTTGCAAACTCGTCCCAGTAACTGTTGGGTCAAGTATCTACGCGCCCTTGGTTTGACATGATCGAACTAGTAACACAGTGGTTAGCCCCTTGATCCCTAGCCATGAGATCTTGGGTTCAAATCATGAAACAGGCTAATTAAGCCTTCTTTTTGGTTTCCTAATTCCTTGCATTAGATCCAAAGCCAGCAATGGGCCTCGGCCCAGATCTTCCAGCAGCCCGTTGCCCGCGCATCCAGGAACATCCCATCGCCGACGCAGGCCTAGTTCTGGCCCATGACAACGCAGGTCCAGCCTAGTCCATCCCCTGCCTATTTCTTTCCTTTTTGCAAACTTGTTTAATTCATATCTTTTAGACCCTAAATCAAAACAAAACATTTTATATATGAAAATTGATCAGAAAAATATGCTGAACATGAATATGACATCCATTCATCTGTTTGCATTCCGCATCATGTCATTCCGTGATAGTTTGTGCATGTCACCTCACATATATGCGGAGTATTTCGGAACACCGATGTGGTTTTCCCCGCTCCGTTTAATTTTGAAGTGGCTCACCCTTGCCATGTTATGCCATGCTAATCAACACTTAAATTTGTCGGTAGAAATGCAACTCCAACCTAAATTGATGATGAACACGATGAACTCATGCACGCACACCAACCCGATACAATCGATACAATCGAAAAAAAAGAAGATACCAATTCGATGATGCGGGGTGGCCTTCGGTCACCTCCACACCAAGACCAACAAATCCCCCAAGTGGACCAATGACGCGAGCCCGAGTCAAAGCTCTTCATGATGAGGTGAACTCGCTCCTCACCACCCTTGATCTTGGTACTCCTTTGGATGGACTGCTACCTCATGCCGACGTGTTATGTGTCATTAGGTACAAGGAGCATCAAGAGCACGAAGAGGAGGACACACCAGGGTCAAGAGGAGGAGAGGAGCAGCTGGACGCGAAGATGGACATGGAGCTGGACCGGAAGCCGCCCGAAGAGCTCAAGGAAGAGAAGATGGTCGGCCGGTCCAGAACCCGGTCTGACCGGCCTCCTGACCGGGCCACCCGGTCCAGAACCCGGTCTGACCGGCCGCCTGACCGGGCCACCCGGTCCAAACCAGATTTTGCGCTCGTGCCATCCGGGCGCCATCCAGGGGACTCGGAGCCTCGTCCGGTCGCCGCCCGGTCCCAGGCCCGGTCTGGACCGGACTGCCCGGTCCCAGGCCCGGTCTGACCGGCCCCCTGACCGGCCTGCACGACTTAAGTCACCTATTTCGGCCCGAACCGTTTCACTTGTACCTTTTCGGCCCATGACGCCTTGTAAGACTATATAAGCCCCCAGGACGCCCCTAGACCTCTTTAGACTTGTTTTGAACTCAAACCTACCTTTGAGCTTAGTCTCCCTTGGGTATCATCCCTCTGTAATCAAGGCCATCCTTGTTGTTGATTTGGATATTGTTGAGTGAGATTCTAGTACAAGCTACTCTCTCTCTCTCACCAATCTCTTTTCTCCAACACCAATCTCTCTCCGGGAATTCTGCCGCGTGCCTCTTCCTCAGAGATTCTATTGGCGTGGTCCATCGAGCCACGGGGGTAAGTATCGGGTGTATCGGGTTGGTGTGCATGCGTGAGTCTCGGAGTTCCTCGTGTTCATCGTGTTCTTCGTGTTCCTCGCGTTTTCCCATCTTCCCTCTTGGAATCGAAGTCAATCCGCGAGATCGGGCCACACACGGGGTCTTAGACCTCATCATATGGTATCAGCAGCTCTTGGTTATCGCGGATTTGACCCCCCACCCATCCAATTTCGTCTCTAAAAATTTTCCCCAAAAATCCCCAAAAATAGCCCTAATTTGCCTCTTGACCGATCTGCGATTTCGTTGCGTTTTGAGTGGTTTTGGTCCATGGATTTGGTGTTGGAGTGCTTGATCTACTATCTCCCCAACTTTTAGCCCCCAATTCCATCGTTTCCCCTCCGTTTTGGTCAATTTGGTCGATTTTCGTGAAGAACAGGAGAGAGAAACTGCGTCCCGGTTGAGAAATCCGGTCAACCGGGCTGCAGACCGGCCGGGCCAGCCCAGAACCCGGTCGACCGGCCGTGTGACCGGCCAGGCCGGCCCCAGGTCCGGCCCAACCGGCCCCTGGACCGGGCGCCACAACTCCACCTCCACCGCCGTCCACCGCCACTCCTCTCCTCCGCCGGCAAGCACCGCCATCATCCCCAACCACCGGCAAACACCACCGCGGCCCCAACAAACACCGCCGCATCCGCAAGAGCATCGACACCACCACCACCGGCTTACCACCGCCACCACCGCCAAGCTACTTTGACCGACTTCTTCCGCTAACTTGTGTTTGCTTGTGCCGGTTTGAGTGCCTTGTTTGTGACACTAACCCGCAGCTCCGAAGCAAGCGACGACATCCTCGGCACCCCGGACTTGCAAACGTACTCTTGACACCACCACCATCATCGCAAGTTGTGTGTTCATCACCGCCTAACATCTAGGTATAACTTGCATTCCCCTTGTAACCCCTCTTCTTTTGCGATCTATCCCATTGAGCATTGCTTATCAAGTGTTGCAAGACATTGCACGTGGCCCCGATTGTGAGGTGTGTGTGTAGTGTGGAGTCAAGCTTCTAAGCAAAACTCATGTGGCAAGATAGCAAGAGCGAGCTAACGCTAACATAGAGCGTGAAAAAGATAGAAAAGCACAAAAAGAGTGCAAGTGCCATCATACATACAAAAGTGTACAAAGTGCCACCATAGATACAAAAGAGTGCAAGTGCCACCATATACAAAAGAGAAAAAGCTTTTAAGCAAAAGAGAGAGAAGAGAAGAGAGGCCGCGTGTGAATCTTGTTGTCTCTTCGTTTGCAACCAAAGCTTTGATCTCTTCTTGTGTTAGTGTGACACCGAGCACCCTTGCTTAAGGGCTTCTTACACTTTTCCGCTCATTCCTTGGTCGCACTAACCCCGTTCATCTCGTGTGTGCGTTCCACATCTTTTCCGTGTTTATAGTGATCATCGCTTTGACATTTGAATTTTTGGATTTCACCCACTCTTGACAATACACTTGATTTCGGATTTCGTCTTTTGGCTTTCCACCACACTCACCTACCACCATATTTGCTAGCTTTTGCGTGTGTCTTTGTGTGAGTGCCCGATACAATTGTTCTAACCCTCGGCTTGTTGGATCGTCCCGATCTTATCATACCACGGTAAGATTGCGAGGTAGTGTTCTTCCACTAACATACACCATATACATACCATCGTGCTAACATGGATAGCGAAGATGAGGATACAGAGGAGTATACGGAGCACTTCGAGGAGGATACCTCTTCAAGCACCGCGGATGTGGAGGAACATGTGGAGCTCGACACCGACTATGGCTCCGCGAGCATCACCGACATGACCGACATCGAGGAGCTCTACATCGACAATGGCTCCTCAAGCATTGACGACATGGTGGAGCACCACCTTGAGGACGACATCGATGAGCTCTACATCGACAATGGCTCGTCAAGCATCGACGACATGGTGGAGCACCACCTTGAGGACGACATCGACGAGCTCTACATCGACAATCGCTCACCACTCATGGACGACATGGTGGAGCAAAGCCACGTCTACGACATCGACACCGTGACGGAGCCTCACCTCGACTCCACCATGAACAACATCGATGCTCCTACATACCCCTACTTGGCCAATGGAGATACATATGAAGATGGAGGACCTCCACGAGGGCACCATCACATGGATCGTCAAGGGCGTCCCCATCATGAGCGTCCTCGACATACTACCACTTCCCCTTCATGAGCGGACGAACATGGACTTCGCCAAGCGCGCCGCCGACGTGAAGAAACTTCATGAAGAAACAAGAGCTACCATTCAAGAACATGTGCTTCGTCAAGCTACCCGCCTCAACGCCAAGAAGAAGGAAAGGATATTTCAAGAAGGAGACCTCGTTTGGATCCACCTCCGGAAGGAAAGGTTCCCTCGTGAGCGCAACTCCAAGCTCAAGCCAAGAGGAGATGGCCCCTTCAAGGTCCTCAAACGCATCAACAACAATGCTTACGTCATCGACATCCCCACCTCCAAGTACTTGGTGAGCAACACCTTCAACGTTGCGGACTTGTCGCCATATCATGAAGATGAGGAGGAACAAGAGTCGAGGACGACTCTTTCCCAAGGGGGGGGGGGAGATGATGAGGGGTGGCCTTCGGTCACCTCCACACCAAGACCAACAAATCCCCCAAGTGGACCAATGACGCGAGCCCGAGTCAAAGCTCTTCATGATGAGGTGAACTCGCTCCTCACCACCCTTGATCTTGGTACTCCTTTGGATGGATTGCTACCTCATGCCGACGTGTTATGTGTCATTAGGTACAAGGAGCATCAAGAGCACGAAGAGGAGGACACACCAGGGTCAAGAGGAGGAGAGGAGCAGCTGGACGCGAAGATGGACATGGAGCTGGACCGGAAGCCGCCCGAAGAGCTCAAGGAAGAGAAGATGGTCGGCCGGTCCAGAACCCATATGATGCGGCCTAAGGCCACGTGGGTTGCCCGATCTCACGAATTGACCGAGGGAAAGGCGGGGGAGAGGAAGAACACGAAGAACACGTCGAAGAACACGATGAACACACGCAAACGCACACCAACCCGATACAATTCTGGTTTACTCCCGATAGCCCGAACCACTATCCCGATAGAATCTCTCAAGAGAAAGACACACGGTAGAATCCCCGAGAGGAAGATCGGTATACGATCGGTGGAATCACACGAGTGAGAGACCGGTGGTAGAATCACAAGTGTGAGAGACTAATCATATAAGGAGTGCCTTGTACAATAGATTTGGATAATCTAAGGAGGGGGTTACCCTAATCCCAAAGGGATGGTGGAGGCATGAGCCTAATTCTCTCAAGTTCATTCCTAACCTAATGAAGGGGGAGGTGGGAGCCTATATATAGGGAGCCACTAAGGAGGGGTAGTTTAGCATACAAGGGGGGTACATGGGACTTGGCCCGAATTGACTTGGACACATAGGGGGGCGGATTGTCCGGCCTTAGTGGGGCGGATAATCCGAGCAGTCGTGCTTCATGCGCCGTCTCTTCTTGGCGACCTCGGGCGCTCTTCTTCCTTCTTCTCTTCCATGCCTCCGTGACCTCGGCCTTGAGTGTGGTTCTTGTCGTTGAAGCACATGATGAAGCGAAGACCGTAGGTCGGGCTACATCATCTCCCCCCACTTGAAAAAGAGTCGTCCTCGACGATGAGTCTTCATGAATGTGTAGAGGAGGTAGATGACACCAACGCTTGAATGTCCCTTCACTTGTCAAGAGCCCTATCAATAGCACAAGAAAAGCAAAGGAGCAATCAAAGCGTAGCCAAAGTTCAATGGATTTAGGAAGAGGGCGCAAGTAGAAGGAGGTCACCTTATCAAAGTGTCGGTGTGCTCTCATTGAGAGATCTTGTGTAGTTGAAGTGTGCGGGCAAAACCACTCATTGGAGCTCACTTGTATCATGCTCTCAAGAGCTCTTTTTGTCAACTCGTGCTCAATCGAGGTTGACATTGGAGTTTGGGTACCTACACACATGTTAGACAACAAGAACAACGTGTGTGCATGGTATATGAACACATCATCCATCATGATGGTCCATCTCTTTTGCACATCACCATTAGCGTTAAGCAAAGCATCATAATAGATATGGTGAATATGCGGAGTAAACATGGGAACATGATCAACATGGATATATGCAAAGTCTCCAAAATGTGATAGAGCTATGGGGGCAATCTCATTCACAAGCATATTAACACTATTGCAAGCCAAGCATTGGAAAGAGAAATTGTTCATCATTTTGGTTGCATTAATGGGAGAATATTGCAAGCATGTAGCACAAAACATGTTCAACATTTGATCATTGTTGTCGACAAACCTAGGGAAAGAGCAATTGTTCGGCAAGGTTGTCACAACACAAGCATCATTATCAACATTGCAAGCAATACATGGGAAAGAGAAATTGTTCGACATATTGCAAGCAATAGGATAGAAATCGAAACACTCATAGCATGGCATGGTCATGTTATCACAAGCAATCAAGTCCACATGATCAACAATGTTGGTATCAAGCAAAGCATCACATGGGAAAATGAAAGAAGCATATGACATAGCATTTGTATCATCAAGATCATGCATGCACTCATCAATCTTCATGTCCACTAGTGGGATCATGGCATCATCAACACCCATATAGGTACCTTTGTAGTCCCACTCATATGAGGTAGGTGTTGTGGAAGAGGTAGGCTCGATGTGGCCTCCATGTTCATCTTCAATCAAGCATGGTGTGATATCATCATCTTTATGCACCATGTACATCTTCTCCATGATCGGCGTCTCGTCATCCATGGGACCTAATAAGACACAAGGAAACACACTAGTGGTAGAGGGTAAGTTGTTAGAATTCGAAGTGGCCTCACATGACCTAATCATCCATCATGATGCGCCATTTGTTTTGCACATCACCATTAGCGGTAAGCAAGATATTATAGTACACATGGTGAATATGCGGGGTAAACCTAGGAACATGCGCAACATGGATATGTGCAAAGTCTCCAAAAGGTGAGAGAGCTATGGGGGCAATCTCATTCACAAGCATATTAACATCATTGCAAACCAAGCATTGGAAAGAGCAAGTATTCAACATTTTGGTTGCACTAATGGGAGAATATTGCAAGCATGTAGCACAAAACATTTTCAAAATTTTATCATTGTTGTTGACCAACCTAGGGAAAGAGCAATTGTTCATCAAGGTTGTCACAACACAAGCATTACCATTTTCATTGCAAGCAATACATGGGAAAGAGCAATTGTTCGACACATTGCAAGCAAAAGGAGAGAAAGTGAAACTCTCATAGCATGGCATGGTCATATGGTCACAAGCAAGTAATTCCACATGGTCAACATTGTTATCAAGCAAAGCATCACATGGGAATAAGAACGGAGCATGTGACATAGCAATTGTATCATCATCATCATGCATGCACTCATAAATCATCATGTCCACTAGTGGGATCATGGCATCATCAACACCCATATAGGTACCTTTGTAGTCCCACTCATATGAGGTAGGTGTTGTGGAAGTGGTAGGCTCCATGTGGCCTCCATGTTCATCTTCAATCAAGCATGGTGTGATAGCATCATCTTCATGCACCATGTACATCTTCTCCATGATCGGCGTCTCGTCATCCATGGGACCTAATGAGACACAAGGAAACACACTAGTGGTAGAGGGTAAGTTGTTAGAATTTGCAATGGCCTCACATGACCTATCAACTACCACTCTCATCTCACTTGGTGTATCACTCATGCCCTCGAAGTGGAGGCACTCATCAAGCTCACATATAGTGGAGTCACTCATCTCACATATAGTGGAGTCGCTCATCTCACATATAGTGGAGTCCCTCATCTCCATGGCAATGGCGTCGTCGATGTCCGAGCAACCTAGCAAAGAGGAAGACAACACAAGCGGAGTAGAGGTTAAGTTGTTAGAAATCGAAACATCCTCACTCGACTCATGGTGTGTATCTCTCTTGCTCTCAAGGTGTTTGAAGTATGCGTTGCACTCGGCTTTATCTTTGGGTGTCATTTTGGCTTCTCGAGCATCTAGCTCGGCGAAGTATGCTCTCATCTCGGCTTGCTCTTGTGGGGTCATCATGTGTATCTCACTAGGAAGGTGTATATGTATGTGGTGGAAGGAAATCTACACAAGTATCCCACCTTTCAAGAAAGTATCGGAAAAATGGTTCAAGTCAAGAGCAAAGCCAAAATGTATCGGGGTTACTCTCACACACACTCAAAGCACACGCAAAAGGCTAAGAAACACTATATGTGGTGGGTAAGGGGTGGATAGCAAACGAAAAAGATCAACGGAAAAGTCTATTGTCAAATGTGGGTAAGATCCAAAGTCAAATGTCAAGAGTGGTGATCTATGTCAAGGAAACACGGAAACACACACAACGGAGAACAATGGGGTTAGCGCGACCAAGGAAGTGAGCAAGTGACAAAGATGGTCCTAACGAAGACTATATGCTCGATGTCACGCCAACACAAGAGAGACCGTAGCTTGGTTGCACAAGAAAGAAGCAACAAGATTTGCACAAATGTCACTCTTCTCTTTTCTCTCTTAGTGCGCACAAGCTTTGCACTCTTATGTATCGGTGGACACACACTTCTTTTTCTATTTCTTTTTCTCTTTTTTTTTTCACTTTTTTTTTTCTCTATGCTTAGAAGCTTTATTTCTCTCTATGTATATGTCACACTTTTTCTTTTTTTGTGTATCTTTCTCACCGAGCTTGCTTCGGAGCTTTGCTCAACACAACGCACACACACACCCTCTCACGGTCGTGACACTTGTGCAATGCTTCGCAACGCTCGGAAAGCCACTCTCAATGGGATAGGTACACAAAGAAAGAAACGGGGCTACAAGGGGTAAGGGGTGCAAGTTATACCTAGATGAAAAGGTTAGGCGGTGTCAAGCACACGAACTTGCGATGGTGTCGACGATGGTGTCGAAGATGCGCTGGAATCCGGGGTGCCGATGCCGTTGTCGCGGTGTTGATGTAGGCGCGGAAGCGGTTCTCACGGACCAAAGGCACTCCAAAACGGAAACCGGACAAATTAAGTCAATGCCCGAAAAGTTGGGTCAAAACGAGCGGTCAAAAGTTGGGCTCCAAAAATCGTCAAAAATTGAGGGTAGACTATGTGGAGTATTTGGGGGATGCTGTTAAAATTTGGAGTTAAACGGGCTCCGGAAAGTTGTCAAAATTTGGGGCAAAAAATGAGTTAAATTGGACAAAAACTGGGTCAAACCGGTCCAGAACCCGGTCAAACTGGATCTGGGACTGGCGCGCCCGGTCCAGACCGGGCCCCGGACCGGATGGAGCCCCTGGACTGGGCCGGATGGCACCGGTCTGGGATCCGGTTTCGACCGGGCCGTCCGGCGTGACGCCCGGTTTGCTCCGGTTGGTGTTGCGTGGGTGGAGCGGCAGCTGTTGGGGCGCTGCGCGGGCGTGTGGTTGTGCTTGCTGGTGGCGGCGGGAGCAAGGCAGGGCAGCGGGCGAGCGAGGCGGCGCCAGGGGCAGCCGAGCGCGCGCGGGGCAGAGGCCTGCTGGGCCGGCGTCCAGCGGAGGTGCGGCCTGGTGCGGGGCTCGGCCAGGGGCGGCGTGGGGAAGGCGAGCGGGGCACGGCCAGGGGCCAGGCGGCGGGGCAACGTGGTGTGCGGGCAGGCGTTTGGCTGCTGGTGGCGCGCGCGCGGTGGGGTGGCGTCGTGAGCGGGAGCGGAGGAGCCAGGGAACGAGCGGTTGGAGGCTGCCTGCGAGCGGGAGCGGTGGGCCTGGGCGGTGACCGGCGGCGATGTGGGCCAGGCAGCTGGTGGGCTTGTCGGCGGGGCTGCTGCTGCGCGTGGATGAGCTCTAGGCGGGGCGGGGAGCAGGGTGGGCCAGGCGAGCGGTGGCTGGCCGGCGGCAGCACAGTTGTTCTTCACGACGATGAACTGTACGAAGAACACCACGAAATAGCCACGAAAATTTGCAAATTTCCGGAGATTTAGAAAGAATTGGAGCACGAAAATTGCAGGGAGTGTAGATCAACCACTAAGAACACAGATCTGTGGACCAAAACCACAAAAACTCAACAAATCCAAAGATCAAATTTCGAGCTATTTTTTTTTGGGGCAATTTTTTGGGAAAATTTTTGGACGAAATTGGAGAAATTTGGGGGTCAAATTCGTGGCAACCTTTGCTCTGATACCATATGATACCATATGATGAACACGATGAACACACGCAAACGCACACCAACCCGATACAATTCGGTTTACTCCCGATAGCCCGAACCACTATCTCGATAGAATCCCTCAAGAGAAAGACACGCGGTAGAATCCCCGAGAGGAAGATCGGTATACGATCGGTGGAATCACACGAGTGAGAGACCAGTGGTAGAATCACAAGTGTGAGAGACTAATCATATAAGGAGTGCCTTGTATAATAGATTATGGTAATCTAAGGAGGGGGTTTCCCTAATCCCAAAGGGATGGTGGAGGCATAAGCCAAGTTTCACTCAAGTTATGACCTAACCTAATGAAGGGGGAGGTGGGAGCCTATATAAAATCTAAAGGTATAATTGTTGCACCCCCATGGGACTCTCACAGCGATTTCAGCTTCTCCACCGTCGGATCACCCCATCTTTGCCCCACTTTGCATCTCATCCGTTTATTCTGAGTGTTCCAATTGGCCCTCCCACTAGCTAACCCCATGCAACGACCATGTGTTACCCGCCCTGTCTGCGCGTGGGTCCCACCTTAGGTCGGGTCCACTCGTCGGTGACTGCGGGTGTACTTTAGTTCGGTTGAAAAAGCTCTCCTCCCGTAGGGGTAAAATGGGTATTTCCTCGTGCGGCCATTGGAGGAGACAAAACTGCAGCCCGATCCAGATCCCTAGCCATTCGTTTCCTCCTCCCAGCTCCCTGCCGCCGCCTCCCCATCTCCGCTCCCCTCCGCGGCCGGGCTCCTCTTCGGCGAGCAACCGTCACCCGCGTCCTCTCGGGGATCTACGCGGCGCACCTCGCCGACGTCGTCCTTGGGGAGGAGCGTCTCCACCATCCGTCTCACTTTCCCTCGCCGCTTCCGCTTCGCCCTCGCCGTTCTCGCTTCCTCATCTCTCCCGTTTGGTCGCTACGCTTACAGATCAGTAGACATCCCCGCCTTCCACTCGCTCCATGCCAGTGGCGCTGGCCGGTGCTACCCATGATGGCGCTCTATCCAGGATTTGGTTAAGGTCAGCAGTTGTTTCACCAGTGGGGATTCGGCTCTGCCTACGAGTTTTTTTTTATTTTGCAAATCCGTCCGTCTGTTTATCGGTTTTGTTCTTGCCTCTTCTTTTCTCTTCTTGGCCGTGCCCGCAGAGATGAAGTAGTGTATCCTCCTTTCTTCTCAGATCTATTTTCTATTGGCCTCTTTTGGATTCATCTGGATCTGTGCTGCCCGATTCCTTTCCCATGAAATTTGGCTTCTTTGTGGCTTCTCTTTTTATTTGTTTCTTCCATCTTTGTCTCTGTCTCAGATCTCGTCATTTTCTTGTCCTTTCCGTGTTCTGGTGGTGTTTTGTTTTGTTCTTTCTCTTCTTTTGGTTTCTTTCAGATATTTCTTTTTGATTTATTTCAGATCTCTTCTTTTTGGTTTCGTACTTCATTCTTATTGCCCGTTTTGTTTTGTCCCTTCTCAGTTTTGCACTGCTCTTTATTTGCTTTCTGGTTGCTCCTAGATTAGGAATCGAGCTGAAGCAGATTAAAAAGAGCCAGCCAGGTTGCTCCTAGATTAGTGCTACAATTCGAATCAACCTATCATCTATCTGGGTATCATGTTTACTCTGCTTGTGAACAACCATGTACGTTCAGTGTAGCTGACTTTTCAAGAGAACCAATCTCCTTGATCAAGACGTTGGCCGAATCAAACATATTTGCTTCAGCTCGAACAATGAAAGAGAAGACAGTACAGGTTCTTGAACGTTGTCTATGATCTTCCTTGCAGAAGAGTAAATAATGCCAATAACCTGTAGGAATCATAATAATGAAGCTTTCCAGTTTTGTTGGGTTGTATATTTTTGGATCTCCAATTCTGATTTTCTTATTAGCTTTGCTTTCTAAGAAAATCCATACTATGACATACTCCCATTATTGTATAAGAAACATAATTCGTTTCGAAGCATGCTCTGTTTTGAACATATATGCTAATTTACAAAATATTTAGCTACATAAAATTGCATGTATATATAGGTCTTCTTAGACACATATCCATTGGCATGCTTCCTATTCATGTATCTACTGTCTTCAAGACACAACCCATGTCACTCTGCAGCTATGGGTGACCATACCTTTTTTTTGCTGTCATTTGTGCTTCTCATTAGCATCCCGCGAGGACTGGTTTTTGCCCTGTAGAGGACGTGGTATATGCTCTCAGTGCTTACAGGTGACATTGATATGCATTCATAATACTTTACATTGGTGTATAGTTATCAATTTCTAGAACATAACTAATTGTTCACTCTTTTTATGGATCATCTCTGTTAAAATTTGCTCCTACACTGATAAATTCCCTAACCAGGATCATTGTTGCTCGTTGTACATTCTTTTGTCAAACTGAACATAGACTGATTTGTTTTGCTTATCTGAGGTTATGCATATGGAATTTCTGCATAAATGTTCCGTGCATACTCGGCGAGTAGATGATGTATGAATTTCTGAAAAGTCAAGCTGTCTACAAAAAATAGCAACAGTGAGGCAATTATTAGGTAAACTACGATAGATGTATATGTGATACTCGTGAGAAAGTAAGCTTTGATATGGCATCTGACCTGTGAAATTTAAAGTGCTTTGTTGTGGTCTTACCCATGTTTGTCTCACCTTAGGAAAGGTCAAATTAGCAAAAGTGAGGCGATTGGGTTGTAATCTGTGCAGTTATGCTATAAAATTCTTATCGTGCTTTCATGATTAGAGTGATTTGCATGGTTTTCGCATAATTTGATTTGTCTGGACGATCAGCCGCAACTCCAGTTAGTTATGTCAAAGTATAGCTGGGACGACCATGGGAAAAGTAATAGTTCAAAGGAGTAATGGGATTTCTCCATAAATAAAGAAGCAGAGCTCTATTAGACAGTAGCAAGGCTGGGAAATGGTTCAGCCTCAAGGAAAACTCACTCCGCAATGGCCATGTCTTGGCTCAGGTTTTTTGGGAGAAAAATATACATATACCCTGTTAAATTTTGCAGTCTATTAGCAGAGATGATTTAGAAAATTATTGTTAAAACTTGCAGTCTTTTAGTCCACAAGCTGGAAGTAGTTTTGGTTATTCAATTACAAGAGTCAAGTATACCTAAAAAAGCTGGAATGATATAGCTCACTTTTATGTACATGTTCAGGTACTTGCCTTTCTGTAATAGGTCTCAAGTCAGTTTCAGAAGTAGCACTTCATATATGCTGCTACCTTTGGTTCAACTAGAAGAAGCTTGTCAGTCAAATGTCCTGAAAGACCCATAGCTGAATGTCCTGAAAAGATTTACCCAACATCACTCAGTTAGTGTACCATCTAAGAATATCATTTATCTTATTTCAGATGGAATCAAAAGGAACCTTTTGTATAATTCTGAAGTGGCATGGGTGTCCGGGTGTGTGCAAGATTCTTACCGTGTTATTGTTCACCATTGTTCTGTGCTTCAGATTATTTGCTGATGTGAGCTGTTGCTGGAACTGTACCTGAGTTGTTGCCGGGACTCCTTATTTCTCAGGTACCGATATCTGCCCGTTTGGCATCAGCACATGTTTATCCTTTTTTTTTGTTTACATGCATTTTATTTTATTGCTGAAAGGATATAGACATATAATTCCGAAGTGGCACGGGAGTGCGGGTGTGTGCCAGTATCTTATCATGGTATTGTTCACCACTGCCATGTTCTTCAGGTTTCTTGCTGTTGTGAGCTGCTGTTGGGACTGTTTGTGACGTGTTGCTGGGAATCCATGTTTCTCAGGTAGTGATCTCTACACGTCTTCTATCAGTGCGTGTTTATCTCTTTTAATTACATGCATCTTATTTTTTGTTACTTAGCTATATTGCTATGTTTTTGATAAAAGTGTGCCCTCTGGGTTTTTTTGGTTTGTCTTCAGTTCCCGCGTCCTAGAATGTATCAAACAGTTGTTCGCTGATATCACTACTCCCCTTTGGGCTCCATGGCTAGAGGAGGCAGAGCTCGGCATGGGGGAGAAGGCGGCCTCGCCCCACACGCACCATCCCCAGGTACAGTAGTCTTCCTTACCTTGGTTTCCCACCCCTACCTTAAATATCTTTTCATTACTACATCACTGATTTGCAGCATTTGTCTCCACTACCGTGAGGCAACATGTGTGCACATGTGGTGTTTGTGCAAATGCTCATGGATAAATACTACTCTGAGAAAATTCTGCTGTTTGTTCATTTATTGTGTTTGATAGGACATGTTTTGCATTATGGATGTTTACAAAAGTTTGGTACTATAAATGAAATGATATAGAGATTGAGTAGTCACATCCTGGATGCCACCACCATCAAGATCAGGTGTTTGGGGCTGAACCTCGGCGCTGTTGATTTTTAGGTTCATCTCCCTCTCTCCGTTTTCATGTGTGTGCGTGTGCGTGTCCATGTGCGTATGTTGGCTGAAAATCCTCTTCATCCTTCAGTAGCTCAGAAAGTAGTATGGCCATGTGCTAAACTTATTTCTTGAAGTTTGCTTCAAATATTGTATAACCTGTGATTGTTTTAGTTTGGTCATGCTTGCTTTGTATTATGGACTCATGGCAAAAAAAATGTACCTGCACATTTGTATTTATTATTTACTGAATAAACTTCTCTGTAGTTCAATGCATATGCAAACTATGAGTGTCAAAATTGCTCCAGTAAGTTTTTCTTCATAAATGGTACTTATGTTTTTGCCAGAAATTCAAGAGATGCAATTTGTACTGTTGGTGCACAAACAACCGTGATAGTTGTGGTCTCTGCTCTCTACTCTTCCAGTTGAGGTATCTCTCTTGCTCATAATGTGGTCATTACATAATCTATATTGAGTTAAAAAATTCTTCTTGCTCTACCATATCAAGTAAATTCATGATTCTTTTGTAACTATACATCCCAAAGTTTTGTTCTCATATTACTTTCCAAGTAGTTGTATTTCTGTTTGTCAGAAATAAAGATGTAGTCTCAAGTTCAGGCAAATGTCATATCAGAGATGATGATCTGGAAGGGAAGGTAGAATTGGACATGGCATCTCGATTCTTTGCATACTATTTTCTGAAGAATGGTACTAATCAGATCCGATCACCTAATGTTTTTCTTGAAAGGTGTAGGCGGGAAATATGCCAGAAACAATCAAGGCATGGGATAGTATTAAAGAGCAAGTGAAGAAATATATAAGCCTACCCATTCTGAACTGAACTTGGCACATGGCATTTTTTTTTATCAGAGAAAAGATTCTCCTTTATCAAAGTCTGGTAGTATTTTGAATGTAACTGACTTACTGCTGAGTTCATAATATTTGGATAACTTCTGAATGCTGATTTTATCAACTAAATAGGAGGTTGCAAATATCATATTTACAATGTAGCAGACCATGGTGACAGTTAACAGTGTGAAATTCTTCTTATGCTGGTATCTGTTTTCCTGTGCTATGAATTATTCCCTTTTCATATTTATTTTTTTAGTTGGGTTCCCATTTCCTATCCTTTCCACATACACATGTCACATCGTGATACATCTGGCAATGCTTCATATCTATTGTTATGTTTTTTCATTCTTATAATCCATATTTACTGCATGCCTATGTTATTACATTGTGCCCATATGTTCAAACCAGAGGACCAACCTATTTACACTTTCATATGATTTATTAACATAGAATAATTATATCTGGTTCTTTTGTTTTGAAAACAGGATACTCAAATGAAGCCCATCCAGTTGCTTGTATTTATTTTAGCATAATGGTTGTTATTTAACTCGGTGATCATTGATGGGGAATGTCTTCATGCTATTTTTGATGGTTCTCATGTCGTGTTGTATGGTCAGTTCCCCTTACTTTCCCATTTCGTGACTTTACTATAGTTCAATCTGCATGGCGCCCTCAATGATACAGGGTTTTGGCTCATTTTATGATGTCCCCATCCTCTAGAATACAGAACCAGAGATATGGAGTTGTAAGCTTTGTTCATAGATTTTTCCAGTATCAAGGCCTTAAGCCTTCTTCATGTTTGCAATATTTCTATCCAATGCGAATTAGCTTATCTGATAGAATTTCAGTACTCCTGGCTGAATAACAAACTCTTCTCGGTGTGAGGGATTCATGGGAACAAATAGTTTTGGTATAGTTCACAGCGCTGCCGGCGCAAGAAGTCCAGGTTATTGTTATAATTGGCTAACAATGGTGATTGCCTTAGAATAAGATGCCTCAACTTTATACTGAACTTTTGCCACAAAATGGCATCACTGTTTTAGGCAGAATTCGGCTCGCTTTCAAAAACTAGGTAATCGTACCATACATCTCTCAATTCCGTGACTTGCATGTACAATATATTGACTCTCAGTTTTATCAATTGGTCATGCAGGCTATGATTGCTAAATAGATGAGTGATTCATGGGAAAATATATTTGTGTTGTATTGTCTGAGACTCAAGCATCAGATAATAATTCTCAGATTTAGATATCTTGCTGCAATCAATTTTGTACAGATTCTACCTTTGTATACAAATAGCCGAGGTACCGACCCTAGCACTCCCTCATTGGTTTATATATGATGTTTGGGGTTATCTTTGGCTATGAATTTGTTGTGCTTTCATATGTGCAGATTGTAGTCACAATGACGAGCTAGCTTGATATACCAGCAAAACCAAAGCAACAAAATTAAGGAAACATTGTGGTAAATTTCTTCTCGCAATTATCACTTTGTCTTCAATTATTTTGCTTCAAGTGCTTTTGTTTAGTTTACCCTCTCAATGGATATTGAATTTTTGAACAAGTATGTTCAACTGTTTCGTTGAGAAACTGTCAGCCTTGGGATGTGTATGCAGCCTTATGTTTCTTCTCTGCTTCAGAATTCCATATGGTTCTGGTGTGTCGATAGCTTCTGTAGGGTATACACACATCGATACTCTTGCATGGTTTTTTCCTGCTGAAACATGGGATTATCCATATTATTAGTATCCCTCTCTCAGAGTTGAAGTTTTTAATGATTAGTACGGGCATTGGTTATTACAATTAGCGGATTATTCTAAGAAAGGATAATCTAAACTGTGAAAGAATTTTTCTATCTAATAATATTGGTTTTTGATATTGTATGTTTGATAAAGTCTGTTGAACAATCGATAAAACATAGTAGTTTCCTCTTAACTCATAAAAGTGGCCATATAACTGACACTATTAACAGATGTTAGGTTTTACCTAGAAGTATGGTGTGCTAACAATGCTTATCGTGGACACTCCTTATGCAAACAAATATGCATAGAGCCGAGTTTCAGGGGATCTAGGTTCTCTCTGCTGGATAGGGGTTTCATATATGAGATCGTATCTGTGGAGATGGTAGGTCGGCAATGGTATGAAGATGGGAAGCTATTGAAGAAGATCCAACACTTTCACTGACTTCGTTGCCTGTGCTGAGCATGAAAGAAACATTTTGTACCAGCGGGAGAAGTGCAGATGGCATGTTGATGCGTGTTGTCCTAAATATGAGGCCCGACTTATTCAAGCCAACTATTGCTGGGGTGCCTTTAGTTGATGTTCGCACAACTATGCTTGATCCAACTCTCCCGTTGACTGCAGCTGAATGGGAGGTATGCATCGCCTATCTTGCATTTATTTCTTTCCATGTTTCACTATCATTAAAAAAAATGTTTCACTATCATATCGTCACTTTCTACACTAGCTTCAGTTAGTCATGAAATTGCTTGGATCCAGGCTAGGATTAACTTGGGAGGGTCTTAAGAGCAGGAAATGATTGCCTTTCTAACAAGGTTTCTCTAAAAGGATATTCACCAGAAAAGTGGACCATAGATGAGAGTGCTGAACCATAGATGGAGATAGTGCTGAATTAAAAGGTATTAACAGACTTTGTATGTTTTGTATGTTTCTAGCATGACGCAGCGCTGTCCTTGGAACCTGCTTGATATTTATTTCTATTTCTAGCCTACGGGCTTGTTGGACAATCGTCATCGGCCAGGGTGGAGGCTTGTGGATTTACTGGTTTACTGAACTAAAGCTTTTTTTTGCATACACTTATGTACTGATCTCCATTGCAAGAGTTGCCTGATGTGTTCACCTCTAAAAATGCAGTGCTGCCTACCAAGGGAAGATTGTGTGTGCCTGAAAATTGCTCCCTGCAATTTGTGGGGCGGAATAAATTTTTGGTTGTACATGCATCCAAATGTCTGTCCTAAGATTTATGTTGTACACTTGTAATCTCCGCCACGCCCGTTGCCAGCGCCCAGCAAGGTACCTTCCCAAATTCTGATCTGGTGGCAATATTCAGGTGCCCCTCTGATTTCTGAAAGGTTTCCTTCTTAATTTTTGTCGCATTTGCTCCCGCTGCTCAACCAGTTAAACGAGCGATTGGATATCCAACAGGTCATTCTCTCTCTGGTCCATGTCATGAATCAGGCTTATAAATAGAAATGTATCCAATATTAGGTAATTTGTGTCGCATATTTAGTGTGCTTCCCTATTAAAAAGTTGCAACTGAAAATAAAAACACAAATGGTTTAGGGAGTTGAAGACCCATAAAATGTGATTCCTAAGGACAGGAGGTGTCACGTCCTAGCAAGTTTGGCCGTAGTTATTTGCAGTTTTAAGAGTTCCAAATCGTGGGCGTCCTAATGGATATGTTTTTTCAGTTTCCTATTCAGGTGTACACTAATACATTGACGGGTGTGTTCTCATTTAGCAAAATGGATTGTATGATGTAGATTATAGACAATTAACTCTACTTAGAAAATTCTGATAGTCAAATTCTATTAACCAACTAATTGGTAAATTAAATGTTACTGCCATAATAGTTTACTTGGTACTCAAATAGAAAGATTTGGAGGGACTTCAGAGATAGGTAGTTGCTGAAGGAACTCCAGAAAACATATAATGTTTCCTTAGCTTATATAAGTTTCAGATGGGGGCAGTGCAAGCTTCAGAAACTTTCTCTTTTAGTTCGGTATTGCCTAGCCGATACCTTGAATGGCAACACCTTTCCTTGGACAAGTTTTTGGTGGTAATTAAATTGCACAACTGTCAGTATTTTCAGAATTAGGATATTTAAACAGTCAATAGCTAAGAAGTAAGGGGAGGAACATATAGTACACTACTGACCTTCCATAACATAGGGTTTTCATATAATCGATTATGCAGAGTTGAAAAATCTGTAATACACTCAGTTCCTTGATCTGGTTGGCACACATGTCCTTGTTTTAGTAAGATTTCAAGGTTCCTTCAAGAGTACCTACTAGGACATACTCTCAGGACGTTGCTTTGTTACTTTATTTCGCTCACTGTAGTCTCAATTATGCTTGCATATTTTAGTAACAGTATTTACGTTGTGCCTCATACCTTCTTATATATGGACTTCACATTATGAAATAGTCAATAGGTATATAATTTTTCTAGAAGGTTCCTAGAGGCTTGGTCCTATTTCAATGTCCAGAAGGTTCTCCTTAATCGGTTTTGGCAGTTCCACAAATGGATGCTACGGGTCTAAACAGCCTCGTGCCCTCTAAATGTTCAGTTTTTGGATTCTATACCACCTAAAGAAGTTGCTGCTAAGCAATTCATTTTAGAGTCCTTCAAAGATCTCTGGGCTGGTAGAAACCAGAGGCAGCTACAGCTGCTGATAATCAGTTTGGCTTTCTTTACTGCCTTCAAACAGAGCTTTTGGTGGCTTCCTAAAAATGTGACAAGGCATCCATTTCAAAATTTCACTGGTTTATTAAGTTTGGTTTTTTTTGTTAGTTCTCCAGTTTCTTAATAGTTACCCGTCTTTGCAGAAATTATGTAGGGGATTCTTCAGACTATATTAGCAACAGGCTTATAACCAATTTTCTTGTCAAAATTGTTTGCCGAGATTACCTTCAATTATCATTATGCAAAAACATGGATGTTATTGCCAGTTCGTTCTCTTAAAAAGTCATTGTTGGTGGTGAATGTGTGCCACCCTACTTACTATTATGAAGATTCTCATGTACAATTTATATGGTTCTGTAGAAGGAATATAGATGGGCAATTGGCATGTGTTCTGGATCTTGATACATGTATACTCTATGTGATATAATATAATTCCTTTTTTAGTGTAACTGCAAGGCAATTGATATGTGCGTTTGATGTTTTGTCTCGGATTATAATTGAGTAGCTTGAGATGGAATGTTGTGTGCATTTCGTTGAGTTGCTTTATAAATGTCGTTACATGTACAATTCCTCATTGACCTTCAGGTTATCACTAACTTAATCAATTTTCCACGACTTATTATCGTCTTTATACAAAGTCCACATCAACAAGAGTTCAACGGGGTCGTGCGCCAAGGCGCACTTCTAAATCTAGTTCTAATTATTGCCTGGGCTCTATGTAGTCTTACGTGGTGCTCCCCCCTCGTATCCGTCCGATCGTCATCCGGTGGCTGGAATGAAACTGAGCTACCGTCCAAAATAGCGACACAACACGTCTCTCTTTATTGTCTTTCGTCGCTCGCCATCTTCCCCGTTCCCCTCTTTCTCTCCCCTTCCTTGCGGCTATCTCACGCGAATCCACCAGTAAATCTTTTCCTTCGGCGGCGAGAGGATCGGCGGGAAGCTGCGGCGGGCGGCCGTACTGTTTGTGGGAGAGTATTGGGCACCGGCGTCGACGAGGTCGAGCGGATCGACTCTTCCTCCGGGCTTGATGTCGCGAGAAGGATTCGCTCGGTGGCGCGGCCGCCCGATTCGACGGTATGGAGGGGCGTTGACCGTCGTGCGACTGCCGGTGAAGCACCATCGGCGGCTCGTCCTCGCAAATCGACTCATCCACGGCGTGGTTAGTGTTCCAATCCTCTCGGCCCCGCCATTTGGTTTCCCTGCTGCTTGTTTTGCTTGATTTCACTTTCGTTTTTCGATTTCGTGGTTGGTGGTTGAGCGGTGGTGGTCATGATAGTTTGGGGTTCAGATTCCCACGTCCGCCATGAGATTGGTTTTAGTAGAGCAGGCTGCAGATATATTAGATGTATATTTGCTCAATAACTACATGTACGCGACACCAACAGCGCTACCTAGGATGTATATTTTGTGGTTTTCCGATCTCACGGTGTTGTTCATCGAATTTATTAGTTCATCCTATATGTCACGTGTTCTTCTGTGATATTAGATGTACATTTTGCTCAATAATTACATGTACTGATGTACCTAGTTTTAGCATTGTATTTTTGGCCATCCTATATGTCACGGTATTGTAGCATTGTAGTTTTGCTAAATAATTTCATGTTTTAAACCCAATCACACCCCTGTAGGCTGAAATTTTCGGTGTATACTTGCATTGTACAGGTCCCCTGCAGCATTGTATTTTTGGCTAAATAATTACATGTTTTGATCCCAATCACACCCCGTACCCCCGTAAGCTGTAATTTTTGGTGTATAGTTGCATTGTACGGGTCCCCTGTGTGTACATTTATTTTTGAAAGGAAGCATGTCAACATAAGTTTTCTATTCATTTTCGGATGTATTTTTTATGATTAAATTGAGTTCTCCGTGAAGAAATCCAACTTAACCAACATTACTCGATGTATTTTAAAGCTTTTTTTCACAACTTGACCAGCATGAGTCAAAATGGTTGTAACATTAAGTCAATTTATATAGTACTGGTTGTTAATTGCGAACTCAATCAACAATATTACTTGTATTGTGTTTTACCGGTTTTAGTTTTATTTAATTTAATTTCTATATGTACAAAGCCAATTCAAACAACAGTATTGGTTCTAATTTTGCTGCAAACGAAATGTTTTTCGCTCGTCCACCCGCTCGTCCTCGGCTTGGAACCATCGACGCGGCCGCATCACCAACGCCCGCCCGCCTCTGCCTTCGCCCCAAACCACGGTAGCGGGCGCGTCTCCACCGCCCCGGCGATCGTCGCTGGCGGCACCCCATTCCCGGATGTCGCCCGCTGCTAGCATCCGATCGGGAGGGTGGTCTCCCATGTCCCAAGTGCTCCACTCCAATTCAACACCCTCACGGTGCACCAAGGTTGGATACAATTTTTGGCATTCTCTTGTTTGTTCATCCAGATTTAGGGATGAATGTGACAATAGTAACTTTGCTCCAAGTCTGGATGTAATATTTTTGAAAATTGATGTATTTTTCATCTTTTTTACATCTAAATGATTGGTATATCAATGTGTATTTCTCCTGATTTTGGATGTAATTTATTAATTTATAAAGCTTTACTGTCAGATTTTGGATGTAGTTTATCAATCTTTTGATGTACTCCGTAAATTTTCAGTGTGCCCAGCTGCAGTCTACATGTAAATTACAAAGCTATATAGACAATTCTTTTAATGTGATGTAATTATTTGAGTTCTAAATATAATTATTACTAACTAAATCTTTGTAATTTTTATGAATCCAATTGATAAGATGGTAGAGGGCCGGTAAAAGAAAATCGGTCAAAATAGATGACACAGGGGCACACGAGACATGAAAAAACTACTCGATTATGCTCGTTTCGTTGCAAAGTACGCAACGCTTTTTTCCTTTCTTTTTTTGGCTACATGTCGCTTTTATAGTTGGGACCACTTCCCTTATTCAGAAATAATTCCGTTTAAACAGGGAGCACTCCCTAAGACTAACGGGTGCTATAGCACTAATGGTTAACTTTGGCTATCCATTGAACCCGATACAATCGATACAATCGATACACAACATAGTTCTTGTCTTTCCATCATGGATAGTAACGAAGATACCAATAGGGATGAAGAGATCCTCCGCAACACCGAGAGGTTGGCTACTCAACACAACCTATGGACGCAACGGCAAGAGTTCAAGGAGCAACTCTCCCTCTTCGAGACCCGCATTGATGAGCAATACGATGAGGTGGCTCACAACTTCTCCACCGTGAACCAAGACTTGGCTCTTCTTCGTGAAGCTACGGACAACTTGAATGGCCAAATGGCGGCCAATGACGCCAACATGGAGCGGCGCATGGATAGCCTCGAGCGCGCCATCACCAACTTGGGTCGTCATCGTCGACACCGCTCTACTTCATCTTCATCAAGCTCGCCACAAGACTATTACTCTCATGGTGGCCTTTCGTCCTCAAGCTCTTCCTCAAGGCATGAAGACCATCATCGACCTCATCACCCACATGCTCGTCATGAAGACTCTCGCTCCAACTCTAGGCGTGGAGAAATACATCGCCATGCTCGTCCACATGAGCGTCCTCCACAAGACCAAGTCCTTCAACAAGATCGTCACCAAGCGGATCGCCATGCTCACCATGGGCGTGATGGCCATCCCCAAGACCAAGGTCCTCAAGATCAACCTCGGCGAGATCTCCGTCGCCACCCTCACCATGACCAACGTGGTCGAGGAGAACTACACCATGATCAAGATGAGAGACCCAACATTGAGCATCGTCCTCAACCGCGACAAGATCTTCAACCACATCCTCACCGTGAACCAAGTAAAGCAAGTGTTCAACTCCACCGCCAACCCAATGCTATGGTTGGTCGAAGAAGACCTCCTATTCCACCTCTAGCCGCAAGAGATGACGGCGCCCCTCCTCGTAGAAGAACCTTGGAGGATGAAGAGAACATGTTTGGAAGACTCAAGTTCACCATGCCAAAGTTCAAGGGAGAAGAAGATGCCGAGGCGTACCTCTCATGGGCACTCAAGGTTGACAAGATATTCCGCATCCACAACTACTCCGGTGCCAAGAAGGTGGCTATGGCGTCTCTTGAGTTTGAAGACTACGCCAACACTTGGTGGGAGCAAGTCCTCACTCTCCGAGAAGAGAAAGGTGAACCTCCAATTGACACTTGGGAAGAGATGAAGAAGGAGATGCACGCTCGTTTTGTCCCAACGCACTACATGACCGACCTCTTCAACAAGCTCCAAAGGTTGAAGCAAGGCACCAAGACCGTTGAGGAGTTCTACAAGGAGATGGAGCTCACTATGATGCGAGCCAACATCCAAGAGTCCGAGGAACAAACCATTGCTCGTTTCTTCAATGGCCTTACTTATCCCATCAAGAGGATCGTCGAGTTCCAACCCTACTCCAACATGGTTGAGTTGGTCCACCAAGCATCGAAGGCCGAGCGCCAAGTGATTGAGGACATCAAGTACTCCAAGGCCAAGTCCTATTTCTCCTCCAAGCTCGCTACATCGACTCCTACTACAACATCAACTCCTCATGCTACAAGTGCCAAGGCCGACGCATCCGCTACACTATCCAAGAAACCGACTATCCAAAGTCGCATGAAGCAAACGGTCTCCTCCACCGCCTCCTCTAAGGCATCCACGGGACCCTCTAGTGTCACTTGCTTCAAGTGTGGCACCCAAGGTCACAAATCATTTGAGTGCAAGAACACCAAGGTTATGATCACTATGGAGAATGGTGACATCGAGACACTAGATGAAGATGAATATGAAGCCCTTGTGCAAGCCACCGTGGAAAGTGAAGAAGCTTATGAGCAAGAAAGTGGAGAAGATCCTCTCTTATGTGAGCATGACCCAAGTCCCTCACTTGTGGTCACAAGGGTGCTAACCACACAACCTCATGCTATGGAAGAACAACGGTGCAACATCTTCCAAACCCGCGCCGGAATTGGTGGCAAGTCGATCAAGGTCATCATAGATGGTGGAAGTTGCCATAACCTTGCGAGAACCGAGTTGTGTGAGAAGCTCAACCTCACTCTCCGCAAGCATCCTCACCCTTACCATATCCAATGGTTGAGTGACAAGGGCAACGTCAAGATACAACATACCGTCACCGTCAACTTCAAGATCGGCCCTTATGAGGACACCATCGAGTGTGACGTGGTACCCATGACGGTGTGCCACATGTTGCTTGGCCGCCCTTGGCAATATGACAAGAAGGCTATACATGATGGACTCTCCAACACATACACCTTCAAGGTCAACGACAAGAAGTTCGAGTTGCGCCCGATGACTCCTAGCCAAATCATCGCGGATAATGCGAAGGCTTTAGCGAGGGCACAATTCCGCACCCACCATAGTGAGATGAGAGGAGAGGGAGCGACCCACCACAAAGAGAGTGAGCGCCACAAGCCATATATGAGTGAGTCCAAGAGTGTCCTTCTAGCCACCAAGAGTGAGTGGAGAGAGCTCCAAGAGAACCCATCCACCATATTGCACTATGTGCTCATATGCAAGGGACCCTCGTCGGCGACTAACGACTTAACCAACATTCCTTCGACTTTGTTGTCTCTTTTGAAGGAGTTTCAAGACGTCTTCCCCTGACGAGCTCCCTCATGGACTACCACCACTCCGAGGCATAGAACACCGCATCGACCTCATACCCGGCGCTCCGCTCCCAAACCGTGCCGCCTACCGCACCAACCCCGAAGAGACCAAGGAGATCAACCGCCAAATTCAAGATCTCCTCGCCAAAGGGTACGTCCGCGAAAGCCTTAGCCCTTGTGCGGTTCCCGTGATTCTTGTGCCTAAACCGGATGAGATGCAACGGATGTGTATGGATTGTCGCCCCATCAATGTCATTACCGTCCGTTACCGCCATCCCATTCCGCGTTTAGATGACATGCTTGATGAACTTAGTGGTGCCACGATTTTCTCTAAAATCAATTTGCGTAGTGGTTACCATCAAATCCGCATGGCTATTGGTGATGAATGGACAACGGCATTCAAGACCAAACTCGGTCTCTATGAATGGCTCGTTATGCCTTTCGGTCTTTCCAATGCTCCATCAACTTTCATGCGCCTCACGAATCACATCTTGCATCCTCTCATTAGCAAGAGCGTGGTTGTCTATTTCGATGATATTCTTATTTATAGCAAAAACCTCGAGTACCATGTGCAACATGTGAGAGAAGTCTTATGCATCTTGCGTCATGAGAAGCTTTATGCAAATCTTCCCAAATGCACTTTTGCCCAAAACAAATTGGTGTTTCTTGGTTTCGTGGTTTCCGCTAATGGGATTGAAGTTGATTCTTCCAAGGTGGAGGCCATCCACAATTGGCCTACCCCTACAAATGTTGGTCAAGTCCGAAGCTTCCATGGACTTGCCGGATTTTACCGCCGCTTTGTGAAAGATTTTAGCACCATTGCTTGCCCTTTGAATGAGCTTACCAAAAAGAATGTTCCGTTTGTTTGGGGCAAGGCCCAACAAAATGCTTTTGATGAGTTGAAGAAATGCCTTACCGAAGCTCCCCTTCTTGTTCTTCCAAATTTTGCAAAAACTTTTGAGATTGAGTGTAATGCAAGTGGGCTTGGTATTGGTGGTGTTCTTATGCAAGAGGGCACACCCGTGGCATACTATAGCGAGAAGTTGGATGGCGCACGCCTCAACTATCCTATATATGACAAGGAGCTCTACGCTTTGGTTCGTGTTCTTGAAGTTTGGCAACACTATCTTTGGCCAAAAGAGTTTATCATTCATTCCGACCATGAGTCCTTGAAATATTTGAAAAGCCAACACAACTTGAACAAACGACATGCAAAATGGGTCGAGTTCATTGAGTCCTTCCCATATGTGATAAAATACAAGAAGGGCAAGGACAATGTTGTGGCGGATGCTCTTTCCCGCAAAAACACCCTTTTGCTAACTCGTTTGGATTTTCATGTTTTGGGACTTGAAGAGATCAAAGAACTCTATCCTTCCGATTCTTTCTTTGCTCCAATTTTTGAGAAGTGCTCCATTGAGCGAGGAGTGGATGATTTCTATTTGCATGATGGCTACTTGTTCAAAGCTAACAAGATTTGCATTCCCGAGTCTTCGCTTCGCAAATTGCTTTTGCAAGAGTCACATGGAGGTGGTCTTATGGGTCACTTTGGACGTGACAAGACATATGCCATGCTCTCAACCCACTACTATTGGCCAAAGATGAAGCGAGATGTGGAGCGCCTTTGCCGTTGGTGCACAACATGCTTACAAGCTAAGTCTACCTCCAACCCTTATGGTCTTTACACCCCATTGCCTATTCCTTATGCACCATGGACCGATATTAGCATGGATTTCGTTCTAGGCTTGCCTCGCACTAAGCATGGTCATGATTCTATATTCGTGGTAGTGGATAGATTCTCTAAGATGGCTCATTTCATACCTTGCCATAAGAGCGACGATGCTTCACACATTGCTTCATTGTTTTTCAGGGAAATTGTTCGCTTACATGGAGTCCCGCAAAGCATTGTGTCGGATCGAGACGTCAAGTTCATGAGTTATCTTTGGAAGTCGCTCATGGCAAAGTTTGGAGTGAAGCTCCTATTCTCATCATCCTCGCACCCGCAAACGGACGGCCAAACGGAAGTGGTCAATCGAAGCCTCTCCACCCTCCTACGCATCCTCGTGAAGAAGAACTTGAAGTCATGGGAGGAGTGCCTTCCCCACGCGGAGTTCGCCTACAACCGCGCCAAGCACAAGACTACGTCAAGGAGCCCCTTCATGGTCGTCTATGGCTTCGAACCTTACACGGCACTCGACATACTTCCGCTTCCCCTCCACGAGCGCATCAACATGGACTTCGACAAGCGCACCGCCGCCGTCAAGAAACTACATGAAGAGACAAGGGCAACCATACAAGAACATGTTCTTCGTCAAGCCAACCGCATCAACGCCAAGAAGAAGGCAAGGATATTCGAAGAAGGAGACCTCGTTTGGATCCACCTCCGGAAGGAACGGTTCCCTCATGAGCGCAACTCCAAGCTCAAGCCAAGAGGAGATGGCCCCTTCAAGGTCCTCAAACGCATCAACGACAACGCTTACGTCATCGACATACCGACATCCAAGTACTTGGTGAGCAACACGTTCAACGTCTCGGACTTGTCACCCTATCATGGAGATGAGGAGGTGCAAGAGTCGAGGACGACTCTTTCCCAAGGGGGGGGAGATGATGTAGCCCCGGTCACCGACGTCGCTACACCAAGACCAACAAGTCCCCCAAGTGGACCGATGACACGAGCCCGAGTCAAAGCTCTACATGATGAGGTGAACTCGCTCCTCACCACCCTTGATCTTGGTACCCCTTTGGATGGATTGCTACCTCATGCCGACGTGTTATGTGTCATTAGGTACAAGGAGCATCAAGAGCACGAAGAGGAGGACACACCATGGTCAAGAGGAGGAGAGGAGCAGCTGGACGCGAAGATGGACATGGAGCTGGACCGGAAGCCGCCTGAAGAGTTCAAGGAAGAGAAGATGGTCGGCCGGTCCAGAACCCGGTCTGACCGGCCTCCTGACCGGGCCACCCGGTCCAGAACCCGGTCTGACCGGCCGCCTGACCGGGCCACCCGGTCCAAACCGGATTTTGCGCTCGTGCCATCCGGGCGCCATCCAGGGGACTCGGAGCCTCGTCCGGTCGCCGCCCGGTCCCAGGCCCGGTCTGGACCGGACTGCCCGGTCCCAAGCCCGGTCTGACCGGCCCCCTGACCGGCCTGCACGACTTAAGTCACCTTTTTCGGCCCGAACCGTTTCACTTGTACCTTTTCGGCCCATGACGCCTTGTAAGACTATATAAGCCCCCAGGACGCCCCTAGACCTCTTTAGACTTGTTTTGAACTCAAACCTACCTTTGAGCTTAGTCTCCCTTGGGTATCATCCCTCTGTAATCAAGGCCATCCTTGTTGTTGATTTGGATATTGTTGAGTGAGATTCTAGTACAAGCTACTCTCTCTCTCTCACCAATCTCTTTTCTCCAACACCAATCTCTCTCCGGGAATTCTGCCGCGTGCCTCTTCCTCGGAGATTCTATTGGCGTGGTCCATCGAGCCACGGGGGTAAGTATCGGGTGTATCGGGTTGGTGTGCGTGCGTGAGTCTCGGAGTTCCTCGTGTTCGTCGTGTTCTTCGTGTTCCTCTCGTTTTCCCATCTTCCCTCTTGGTTTCGAAGTCAATCCGCGAGATCGGGCCACACACGGGGTCTTAGACCTCATCATCACCCTTGCCATGTTATGCCATGCTAATCAACACTTAAATTTGTCGGTAGAAATGCAACTCCAACCTAAATTGATTGTCCGGGGTTTCGACTCCAATTAATATGGACAAATTGCATTGCACCATGTTTGCCATGTCATGCATATCATCTTGATCATGCTGGATCTTCTTTATCCGTAGTAGTAAGACTTGCATACGTTGTGTGTTCCAACATATGCTTCTTCACGGATAGGATCATGAAGTGGTGATGTGAGATACGACAAGTTCTTCTGCAGCTTTCCACAGGCGAGCCCTCTCTCTTCACCTATTTTACTCTCTCCCTCGCACTGCTATCCTTATGTTGCGATTCTTTATCGAGTCATGTGTCCTATTCCACTTGTTTACCATAATAATCCTATATGTATCATTCCTTACCCATAGCCGTTGCTTGATGTTTGAGCCTGGCGAATCGTAGGCATGTTTAGGCTCTGTTGTTTATCTCGATCTGTTATCGGGATATGTTGGGTTGTTGGGAGGTTATCACATGCTATATCAGTTGTTGGAGATACACAAGCTTTACTTATTTGTTAACAACTAAAATTGTAAGCAGAGGCATCTGTGAGCCCCTTTGCGAAAGCATCAGAACTTTGACTTGCTAATGTCCTATAGGACCCGAGTTCTTGTTATCTGTTCCGAGATTGAGCGCTCTACCCGTACGTGGGGGAGTGGGACCCCCATCACCCACTACCTTTCCTCGAGTCTGTTTATTGGGAGCCACAACCTTGGTTTTATTTGCTCATATGCACGATATGCATGATTTACTTCCTGTTGCCTTCAGGTGTTTATATTCTGTATTGTACTCATAACGCGAGACTCCTTATCCTTGGCCGGTCGTTAGTGCCCGCCTTGGAAGCCGTCGCAAACCTCTGGGTCCGTATCGGAGTATGGCCAAACTTTGTCACGGGTAGCTTAGTTGGGTGGCTCCCATTAAACTTTCTCTTGCATTGGGAACGGTCTTGATGTGAGACTCCACCTGTAGTAAGTGGGTTCGAGCATGCGTATGGTTACATTTGGGCAACCCCTGCAGGGTGTACATCTTATCGATAAGCCGTGTCCGCGGTTATGGACGACTTGGAATTGTATGGCTTGATCATAGAACAACTTACACCTTATACTTGTTGTTAATAATCTGATAATAACTTGCGTAGTAATATAGCATTACTACAACCGATACCTAATAAAACTTGTCCACCGTTGAGTGCCTTTTACATTGCCTCTTCGCTTTGTTGAAGGGGATATGTGTATTTGGCTGGGTTATGTTTGTGTAGTATTTATCTGTTACCTTGTGCGCTCTCTTATCTTCTCTGAGTAGACGGATGTTGTAGCGTGTCTCTATTGGTTATAGTTTTGCTGCCGCTAAACCTACCATATAGCCCCAGGTGATATATTCGCCCGGCGAGCATAGCCATTTCTAGTCTCGCTAAGTACGTGCCGGAGTTTGTTCCTTGGTACTTACTCTCGCCTTTTCCCTTTCTCTTTTGCTTCCTCCCTTTTGTCGGCAACCGATGGCCCGACTTTAACAGGTACGAGATGATGACATTAGCAAGGTTACCCTTCTGGCTTGGCCTGGGCAGGGTTATGGACTCCACTGGTTATCTTTAGGACTCTTAGTCCAATTTGTATCTTGTCCGTACTCGGATGTATTCGATCTTCTGTATGATTTGGATCTTTCTATTGTGTATTTGTATCTTGACTCATCGGAGTCGTTGTTGTATATATGTATCTTGTGGGCTCTATTGTAATCCTGTTGTAGTGTTACCGCTCGTGTTAATTCCTCTGGCATCACGTGTGTGATTCTTCGCGCACGTCGTGTCGGAGGGCGTCTCAGAATCGATATCGTGCGGATTTTGGCGGGATCGCTGGAATCCTCAGGATACCGGTTTGGGAGCGTCACAACTGTCCACCACGCGGCCTCTCTAAGTCCTCCCGCAACCAGCCCAGGTCGGATAATCCGGCCCAAAGTAAGGACGGATAATCCGGCCCGGCCGGATATTCCGGGTGGCCACTAGGCCGGATTATCCGGTTTTCTGGAAAATTCCAGAACACCGAAAATCCTGCCTATCTTTAGTTGGTTATTTGCATGAACCCATATGTGATGCAATAATGTATCACGTCACATATAAGATGCATATTTACCAATAAGATGGGGCAAACAAGATCATCCGACCGAGAATCCTCAAACTCCAAGTTTTTACCAAAACATGACAAATGAGCAAGATGGAAATGGCTTATAGAAGAGTGTAGGCTTAGGTTTAGAGGGTACAAACTGTTAATGGTACATGATCACTCAAGTTTGCAAGATATGAGCAAATAAGGCCAAACTAGAGTGATTTCCCTTAAGAACATGGAGTTGTCAAATAAAAAGCGATAAGATCTAAATAACTCCAACTCTTCACAAAGAAGAGTGTGGTGGCCTAGGCCACCACATATGAGTGTTGTGGCATGGCACCGCGAAGATATATCTTGGGTCCAAGCCACTACTCATCATTGAAGCTCACATATCAACATATGATATAAAGAGAATGATTTCTTAATGTTGGCATTATGGGGGGAGGGATAGCTCAATAATTTAAACCGCACTCCCCCTATTTCCATGCCCACATCTAAATCAAATAAAGTTTTGAGACAAATGTGTGTTTGCAAGATGGTCAAGCTATACTCCTTGAATCAATGATATTTAGCTCATTCCTCAAATAAGAGAACCTTGCTTCATCAAGATGCTTCGTGAATATATCGGCAAGTTGATCTTTGGTAGGAACATAGATAAGCTCAATATCACCACAGACAACATGATCCCTAATGAAATGATTCCGGATCTCAATATGCTTCGTTCTTGAATGTTGCACCGGATTATAGGCAATCTTGATGGCACTTTCATTGTCACATAATAGAGGCACTTTGTCACAAATGACACCATATTCCTTTAAAGTTTGCCTCATCCATAACAATTGAGTGCATCCACTTGCGGCAGCAACATATTCGGCTTCGGCGGTGGAGAGAGATATACAATTTTGCTTCTTAGAAGACCAACACACCAAGGACCTACCAAGGAATTGGCAATCCCCGGAAGTTGATTTCCTATCATCCTTGTCTCCCGCCCAATCCGCATCGGTGTATCCATTGAGAATAAAACTTGAGCCTTTGGGGTACCAAATACCATATCTTGGGGTATCAACCAAATATCGAAAGATTCTTTTGAGAGCCATCATGTGGCTCTCCTTAGGAGAAGCTTGATACCTTGTACACACACCAACACTCAACACTATATCCGGTCTAGATGCACAAAGGTAAAGCAAGATCCAATCATGGAGCGATATACCTTTTGATCCAACTCTTTACCATTGGGATCAAGCGCAAGATGACATTTAGTAACCATAGGAGTGGCTACACCCTTCAACTCGGTCATCTTGAACCTCTTGAGCATGTCTTGGAGATATTTTGCTTGGTTGATGAAGGTTCCTTCCCTCAATTGCTTGATCTCAAAACCAAGGAAGAACTTCATCTCTCCCATCATAGACATCTCAAACCTATCGGTCATAAGCTTTGAGAATTCATCATTGAAAGCTTTGTTAGTAGAGCCAAAGATAATATCATCAACATATAATTGGCAAACGAAAAGTTCCCCATTGACCCTCTTAGTAAAAAGAGTGGGATCGATTAGCCTAACATCAAACCCACGGTCTACCAATAATTCTTTAAGGTGCTCAGACCATAAAGAGCTTTATCTTATAGACATGGTTAGGGAAGTTGAGATCCTCAAACCCCGGGGGTTGCTTAACATAAACCTCTTGACGCAAAGGACCATTAAGAAATGCACTTTTCACATCCATTTATTGTAACTTAAAGTTATGATGCGATGCATAAGCAAGAAGGATACGGATGGACTCAAGGCGAGCCACGGGAGCATAGGTTTCTCCAAAGTCAATTCCCTCAACTTGAGAGAACCCTTGAGCCACCAATCTTGCCTTGTTCCTCACAACATTTCCAAACTCATCTTGCTTGTTCTTGAAAATCCATTTAGTGCCTATAACATTGCGGCACCCCTTTGGCTTCTCTACTAAGGTCCATACTTTGTTGCGCTTGAAGTTGTTGAGTTCTTCGTGCATAGCTTCCAACCAATCCAAATCTTCAAGGGCTTCAAATACTTTCTTGGGTTCCACTAAGGAGATATAAGCATGATGATTGCTAAAGTTAGCCAATTGCCTTCTTGTGGAAACCTTTGCCCTTACATCACCAAGAACCTTGTCATGTGTGTGTCCACGAAGTTCAAGGTTCCTATCTCTTCTTGCTAGACGATGGGCCTCGATCTCCTCCTTGGTTCTTCTTGGCCTTGGAGGTATCACTTGATCAACTTGATCATTTGGGTCCCCGTCTTGACCTTCAACTTGAGCTTCCTCAATTTCTTGAGAGTGCTCAACATCATGTACTTGATCTTGGACAATAGGAGGTGAATGACATGAATTGAGTGGATCCTCATTGGAGCCATCATGAATGCTTGGTTGATCTTGTCCTTGATCTTGTACACAAGAGGGAGGGTCTTGTTCTTGTTCTTGGGTTGGTGCATCATTTGCTTCACTTGATGGGGTTTGTTGATGTTGAGAAGATGAGGGCTCCACCGTGGTAGAGCATAGTCCTTCCCGAGACGCCACACCGTGTCCCTCAATGGGGCGGAAAAATCCCACACCCATTCTTACTATGGCATCTTGAGGTATTTCATCACCTGCACAAACATCAACTTGCCCCACTTGGGAGCCATCATTTTCTTCGAACTTCACACTACAAGATTCGATGATAATCCCGGAGGATACATCAAAGATTCTATAAGTGTGAGATTCGGCACCGTAACCAACAAATATACCCTCCAAAGCTTTAGGAGCAAATTTAGATAAACGAACTCCTTTGATTTTGTAGAAACACTTACACCCGAACACCTTGAAGTATGAGATATTAGGCTTGTTCCCGGTGAGTATTTCATATGGAGTCTTGTTCAAGCCCTTGCAGAGATAGAGCCGGTTAGAGGAGTGGCAAGCGGTGGAGATGGCTTCGACCCAAAAGTTATAGCGGGATTTATACTCCGCCATCATAGATCTTGATATATCCATAAGAGTCCGGTTCTTCCTCTCCGCAACACCATTTTGTTGAGGGGTGTAAGCAGCGGAATATTGATGTCGAATATCCTCTTCACTAAGAAAATCATTGAGTGTATAGTTCTTGAACTCGGAGCCGTTGTCACTTCTTATTGCCATAATGAGGAGGTTGTGTTGGCGTTGCACCTCGGTAGCAAAGTCAATGAATATTTGTTGAGTCTCATCTTTCGTCTTGAGAAAGTAGACCCAAGTGTATCTTGAGTAATCATCAACAATCACCAAGCAATGTTTCTTCGCACCAAGACTTGCATGAGCAACGGGACCAAAGAGATCCACATGAAGGAGCTCCAAGAGCCTCTTGGAAGAGATGATGGTCTTGCTTGGATGCGGAGAGTCATGCATTTTGCCTTCAACACAAGCCCTACAAACACGATCTTTGGCAAAAGACACATTTTCCATTAGTCCCACAATATGGTTCCCCTTGTGAAGACTTTGCAAAGTTCTCATGTTGACATGGGCTAGGCGGCGATGCCACAACAAACCCACATCCGCCTTTCCGAATAGGCACATCGCACTTGTCGTGGTGGTCCCCGAAAAGTCCACCACATACAAGTTGTGTTCGCGATACCCAACGAAAGCGACTTTTAGAGTCTTGCTCCACAAGAGGACCACAATATCTTTATCTATAAAGACGGCGAAACCCATCTTGCCAAGGGCGGAAACGGAAAGCAAATTGTAACCAAGGGTTTTGACAAGCATGACATCCACAAGACTAATGTTGTGTGCAACCACAACCTTGCTAAAACCCAATACCTCGGATGTAGAATTATCGCCAAAGGAGACGGTGATATTATTTATGTTGGGCCTCAACTCCTTGACGAGGTTCTTGCCGCCGGTCATATGACTTGTACATCCACTATCAAGTACCCATTTTGAACCTCCGGCGGCATAGTCCTACATGAGATCAATTCTTGGATTTAGGTACCCATTTCTCAATGGATCCTCTTTTGTTAGCAACAAGGGTCTTTGGGACCCAAATAGACCAAGCAACATAACCATCATATGGACCAACATATTTAGCATAAACATCACCATAATAATATTTAAAAAGAACATAGTGAGGGTTATCAATTCCCTCACCATCATCATTAATGGTTTTGCCCTTTGGGGTTTCACCATTAGTGGTGGCTTTCTCATGTGCGGGCTTGGCCTTTTTCTTGTTTGTCTTTTTAGCCTTGGCATTATAGCCAAGTCCCTCCTTCCCATTGTTTGACCTTTGCTTACTCAAAAGATCATCCAAGGAAAGTTTACTTTGGGGAGAGGAGGCCTTAGCAAGTTCATCCTTCAACCTAGCATTTTCCTCAATAATATTTGCATGATCACATGAAGGAGTAGAGGTACTAGGTATGTCATATGAATCAAGCCTAATTTGAAGTTGCTCATAAGACTTGGAGAGGAGAGAGTATTCACTCTTCAAGGCTTTGTGAGCCTTGTCTAGTTCATCTAGATCCTTCACAAGTTTCTCATGATCAACGCCAAATTTGGCCTTTTCCTTTATAAGCACTTTAGTCTTAGCTCTAGCAAGATCTCTAGCTTTAGTGAGCTTGTTAAGTTTATCTTGAGGTTCTTCAAGATTTTCTAGCCTCTCTTCAAGATACGCTATGGTTTCTTGACATTCCTCAAGAGCATTTTTAAGAGCATGTATTTCTAGAGAGTCTTCTCTCTCTATTTGGCACTTATTCTCTAGAGTACCATTTAGTTGAGCTATACGAACCATGAGATTTGAAACATGCTTCTTAGTGTTACCTTGTAGGTTAAGAATGAAATCATCAAACTCTAGCATTTCTTGTTTCACTTTTAGACTAGCAAGATCAACCCCAAGATCATTTGAAATGTTAGGCATAGAGGAGTTAGGAGATGATACCTCGGAAGATTTAGCCATGAGGCAACTTTCTTCCTCCACATGAATGACCTCATTGGGAGATTCACTTGTTTATGAAGAGTTAGTGGAGAGGCAGGCAAGGGAAACCAATCCATTTGAGGTTGCATCTTCTTCATCATCAACATCATCATCTCCGGAGGTATACTCTTCTTGAGTTGATAGCACAATTGATGTGTCCAAGGTGGACCTTGCCATGAAGCAATGTGCATTCTTGAATTGAGGATTCTCATTGTGTGAATCAAAGAGAGAGGAAGATGGAATGTTGGTAGTGACAATGGCGGCCACTTCTCTTGAGCTTTCCTCTTCATCATCACTAGCACTTTCAACTTCATCGGAAGAATATTCTTCTTTAGTCACTAGCACAATCCTTGAGGGCCTTTTGCCCTTCTTGTTCTTGTTATATAATTTCTTGTTGGGGGGCTTTGAATACTTGCCCTTTGAGTCTTTGCTCTTGTCCTTGGGGATGAGCCTTCCACCATGAATCCCCCTATTCTCATAGGGACATTCGGCAATGAAATGGCGCTTGTTGTTACAATTGTAGCAAGATCTTGTTCTTGGGCCCGAGCTTGTGGGACCCCTTGAGTTGTTTCTCTTGATGTTGTCTTCTTTGGCCTTGGATGGGTCAATCCAAAAGGTGTTTGCATGGAATGCCATGTGGTCATGGTAGTGGTGTTCCAAGTCATCCGGATAGGACATGCTCCAAGATGCCCTATAAGATTCTTGAGGAATCACTTCTTCCAGGGAGTTGACCACCAAGGCAAGGTTGGACCCTTTTGACATCCCAAGAGCACGATTGCGAGAATCATGAGAGTTTTGCTCAAGCACCTTGAGAGCTTGCATCTCGTGCACGGCTTGTTGAGAGGTGAGAGAGGGATAGCATTCTCTACCGACAAGAGTCTTGACATCAATAGGTTCAAATGGCATCATGCAATCGATGTACTTTTCCTTGATCCAAGAGTCATCGATGTGAGTGGCACCAACATTCCGGAAAGCATCAGCAACGGTGAGAAGTCTTCCATACATGACTTCATGATCTTCATCCGGTAGCCTCATGAATACTTCGGCTTTATTCCGAAGAGCATTATACTTGTTCCTTTTTGTGCTCTCACTTCCAATGCAACTAGCGGCCAAACCATCCCAAGCTTCCTTGGCGGTGGTGAAATGCCGAACACGAGACAACTCCTTTGTCCCCACACTAGTTTGAATCATGTGCAAGGCGGTGTTGTTGAGTTGACTATCAACCGCTTCTCTTCTAGTCAACTTGTCGGGGTTGTAAGGCTTGAAGCCTTCCACGATGATTCTCCAAAGTTCATTGGAGGCACTGCGAACATGAGAGCTAAACTCAAATTGCCAAGTATCAAAATCATTAACGGAAAACTTAGGTGGGTCGCCACGAATGTTTATATGAGGATGGGGAACCGGTATATCGGGAGATAGAAAAGGTGGAGCCACTCGATTGTAGCTCTCACATCCACTAGTTCCCCTAGTAGATGCAATGGGGGATGTGATGGTGTTTAAGTTATCACCATTCACGGGTTTGGTAGAGGAGGGTAATACCGAAGCATTTCCCTCTTCTAACGCATCCGTGACATTAACCTCTTTGGTGGGAGCCACGGGAGGGGGCGGAGTCAAAAGCTCGGAAATCATCTTTCTCATGCTTTCCATTTGAGCTTCCATGGATGACCTCAACGAATTGATATCATCCATGGTGACCATCTTAGCGTCCCCTTCCATAGGTTCTTTGTCCGGCATACTCTTAGGCGGTTAAGCCCGAAATAAGAGCCGAGGCTCTGATACCAATTGAAAGGATCGTATGCCGCACCTAGAGGGGGGGTGAATAGGTGCTAACGAATTTTTAGTTCTTTTTCAATTTAGGCTTGACACAAAGGTAAATTCTCTAGATATGCAACTAAGTGAATTTACCTATATGACAAGGTAATCAACTAAGCAAGATATAGCTACGCAATATAAGAGATAGAATAGGATAGAGGTAACCGAGAGTGGAGCACGCGATGACACGGAGATGTTTCCCGTAGTTCCCTTCCTTTGCAAGAAGGTACGTCTACGTTTGGAGGAGTGTGGTTGCTACGAAAGCCAAACCAACAGCCACGAAGGCTTCACTCAGATCTCCTGTGAGCAACGCCACGAAGGCCTAGCCCACTTCCACTAAGGGATTTCCTCGAGGTGGAAACCGGGCCTTTACAAGGTTTTTGGGGCACACATCCACAACCAAATTGGAGGCTCCCAAACCTGTAACAATACAACAATCAACAACAACAACACATCAACAACAATCAACTAGGGAACCAAATAGGAACACTAGCAAGAGGGCCCTCAAACAAATGAGGGGGAAATGTAAATCGCTTCGGTGAGGATGTAGATCGGTGTCTTCTCCTTCGAATCTCCAAAGATCAAGAGCTTTGGTTGGGGGAGGAAGGAGATCTTGCAAATCTTGTGTTCTTGAGATGGCTCTAATGGAGGTGAGACTTGGCAGAATTTTGTGCAATGATTGAGCAAGGAGCAAGGTAGAAGAAGGGGGGGGGGGGTATAATACCCCTCTCCAAAATCCAGCCGTTGGAGCTTCCGGGGGGCCGGATAATCCGGCCTAAGTAAGGGCCGGATAATCCGCCCCCTGACATAGGCATCCCCAATGGGCCTGCCGAATATAGTACCCGGGGTTTACTGAAGGCCCACGACTCGAAGAATAAGAAGAATCGGAAGCCCAAGTGGATATTTAGGAAAGCTAGAGTTGTATTAGAAGACGATGTTTGTAATCTTGCGGGATGGGTTGGAAACCCTCCCGGACTCTGTAACTTGTACAATACGAATCCCTCGACTCCACCTCCTATATAAGGGGGAGTCGAGGGACAAAGAAAGCATCGAATCATTATCTCACGAACCCTAGTTTTCATAATCGTCGAGTACTTTTTGGCTGAAACCTTCGAGATCTACTTGCCCTCTACTTCCAACTAAACCCTAGTCTACAACCCGTAGGCATTGACAAGTTAATCCCTTGTCACCCCCCCCCCCCCCCCGGAAAATCCGGCCTCAGGGACAAAACCTGGTAAATATCCGGCCAAATGTTCGGAGCTGCTTTTCTTCTGGTCCTTAGCCGATTTCGAGGGGGCCGGATATTTTGGAAATATCCGGCCCGGATAATCCGGCCCTGGAACAAATCCGGGCAAATATCCGGGCAAATGTCCGGCCCCTGTCCAGAGGCATACTGAGCCACAACTCCTCAAGTCCTTAGCCGAAAAATGGGGGGCCGGATATTTTGGAAATATCCGGCCTGGTGATCCTGTTCAGCTTCTTTTTGACACGACTAACCACATCCATCACACATATAAATGTATCTATATAATCCCTGTACCACTTAGACAAACATTAGTGTATCACATACATTGACATCAAACACACAAAACATAATATGAGAGATGTTCTTTTAGAAGCCATCTACATTTGCCAAATGGTTGTGTCAATTGACTAAAAGAGTACACGATAATTTAGAAACAAAATTTGGTAGGAAAAGAGGAAAATTTTACATTTGACAAACTATTAAACACTGGATGTGCAACGCGAAGCTTCATGGTCAACAGTGGTAGGTGGATGTGTCGACGGTGGGGCAGAGGAGCTAGAGGCCGACGGTAGCCTCAGCTACGTTCACACGGAGCGGGCGAGGCTGGCGGGCGACGATGAGACGTCGCGACCTTTTCTCCGGTCCATACCAGTGGAGAGGTCGCCAAAGGTGAGCGCCTACTCGAATGGTGCCGAACCAAGGCGACAGGTTCTTCCGCGGGGAATCTCGAGCATACGCAGCGGAGGAGTCTGCGTTTCGGAGACTAGCATGTTTGAACGCCAGGCGCGTGAGCCCGGGGATCCATCGGGTCTATTTATCGGAAGATTCATAGTTTGAACGGCCTGCCCGCAACATCAACGTAGATCTTCACTGACCACTTCTCGCGACAACAGCCGACGGCCCTCATCTTGACACGGCATGGAGCTGGGCCCCAAATGCATCCGCCATGGCAAGCGGGAGCTCAAGCGACCCCTCGTGGGCACGCACAAGCCTGACGAAGAACTCGGAGCCGGTAAGATGAGGTCACCCCTCCGGGACAGTGGTCGCCGGCGGGGGGCTGATATGTGCATTTTGTATCCTAATAATAGCAACTTATAAGACTACTTTGTATTGTTATTTTCATTAGTATATCATTACTTGTGCATTTTTAGATGGTGGGTGGGACTTTCCTATAAAGTCGCTTTATTTTGGTATTAACATTGTATGACAAAAAAATACCTTATGTTAGTATTTTGAGCATTACATGAGCTATGAGACTTCAAAAAGGGCAAGGTCAGAGGCCACACTTTGGAATTTTTGAGATGAACAAAATGAGCTAAAGTGGGATACCAGGAGATCAACAGGCTGAGAATAAGAGCAGGTGGCACGGGCCCCTATGTATCTCACGCCACCTAGGCCTTTTCTGGGCCTCAGACGTCGCCTCGTCTCCTCCTTTCACATACCTCCTTATATACCTCGAAAACCTATCCTCCCAGGAGAACGAACATTTTCGTGAAACAAAGCGCCGCCACCACCATGATCTTCATTTTAGGGTCAGATTGGTCCTGCTCTCCACACTGGAAAGGGGGATCTCGATGCCATCTTCACCACCATCGTCATAAACAATGTCTCCATCAACCATGTTCTCACTCTCCATCACGATGAATGAGTAGCTATCTGTAGACATGTGAGGTGGATGAGGATTGGATGAGATTGATCATATAATCATGCATACGTATCGAGATTTGAGGTGTTTATTTGAGGATATTCTTGTATGATGTTAATACACATTTGCTATGTTTAGTGCTTATTGCTAGGACCAAGTGACCTGATTTTAGTACTGAACTTTTATTTCTCCATCATATATATATGAGTTTGGTATGTATTTGCATAGTGTATTGACTACTATTATGTTGAACCTACGAACCCTAAAGTGACGGTCAGGGAAACCAAGAGGAATATGTGGTAGTTTGAGGATATTGTGTGTTCATGCAGTGCTAATGCATTATTTCAGGCTATTCGAAAGGGTAGACCTTAATTTCTTGTAGTTTCAATTTGGCTCCGGTGAAATTGGTAGGTAGGAAAACAAATGTTGTGTAAATTCTCTTGGTTAGTACGCATAACTATATTTGAAACACATACCTACACACAATTGAGTTAGAGATTAACACTATGTTATTTGTATCAATCTTATTCATGCAACATCCCGCTATCACCTCATGCCTTCGTTTTTAGCCATTGAAGTTACAAGTTTACTACTTCTGGTAAAAATTGGAAATCTGCTATGATCCAAGCTGACCTAAATATTGTGCTAGTAAGACGATGCTACTATGATCCAAGTTGGCATAATCATGTATAACACAAATAATATGTGGGAGGGGCTTTGAACACTGGGTGATATAGCATGAAGAGGTAAAAAATATCAAAATAGAGTATAGAGGATGTTCTAGAATATGGTGAGACGGCGTTTTGAGGAATTCATATGTCTGATTATTTTCCATAAATTTAAATGATTCATATAGGCACTAGTGAAATTATCTTAGCATAACATTTGTGGTTGTTGTTGTCGAATGCCATTTAGAAATTAGTATATTTTAAATATTTATAGAACCATAAATTTATTTCTTTGACACATTGCGTGCTCTTAACACAATGCCCTCGCATTTGCAACGGCCTCCTAGCTAGTTTAGTAAAACAAATATTAACATGTCGAAAATAAAATATATTGTATTAAAATCACTACAAAGTATATTTTTATATTATAAGTATTTTTTATGATGAACATTTATATATTTTTTATGTTCTTAGTCAAAATTTATAAATCTTGACTTTAACTAAATCTAGAATGCGGAGTAAATAAATATGGAGGAAGTAATTTGAAGGGTGTGACTTGTTGAATATCAGTTACAACCAATGGTGTAACTCACTATTAGCACGGATCATGAAGCAAATCTAATGGTTTGGCAACTGGAAAATTTGAGTTGCAATTCCACTTGCAACTGAAAAAATATCAGTTGAAACCCAACTCGCAACTCAAGAGTACGAATCACGATGCAAATCCGACGTTGCAGGAGTCGACTGAGCACTAGCTTAGTTTTCAATCTAATAAGAACTAGCAATTCCCTAATTTGAATGCAATGTTTTTTTTTTGTTTTTTAGACGGAAGCCTCGAAATCACGATGCCAACACTGCTGAGCTTCACCACCACATGGTCGAGAGCTGCCCCATCGGTCCCTCCAGGCGCGCGGGAAGAGGAAGTCCACCGTTGCCGCTGATGGAGGCGAGGGAAGTGACTGGGGAGGGTGGGGCGGCGTCTCTGGAACTTTTCTCGTATCGTGGCTCTCGGGAATAGGGTTTTCACGATGGAGAGTATAAGTAGGCGGAAGGGCAGAGTCGGAGGAGGCACGGGCCCCACACCATAGGGCGGCGCGGGCCCCCTTGGCCGCGTGGCCTTGTGGTGTCGGCGCCCCGTGGCCCCACTTCGTATCCTTTTCGGTATTCTAGAAGCTCCGTGGAAAAATAAGACCCTAGACGTTCGTTTCGTCCAATTCCGAGAATATTTACTGTGTAGGATTTCTGAAACCAAAAAACAACACAAAACAGGACTGGCGCTTCGGCATCTCGTTAATAGGTTAGTGCCGGAAAATGCGTATAAATGATGTAAAGTGTATATAAAACATGTGAGTATTGTCATAAAACTAGCATGGAACATAAGAAATTATAGATACGTTTGAGACGTATCAGTCACTAGGTACCAATCTCGTCAAGGACCCGAAGGGAGCGTCAAGGAACCGAGGAGAGGGAAGCCACATGGTTCAAGGAAGAAGAAGAGAAGAAGGAGAGGAGGAGGTCCATCCGGCCCAGGATCCGGTCCAACCGGCCCCAGGTCGGACCCGCCGGTCACAGGCCCGGTTGACCGGGCGGCAGACCGGATCCAGCCCGGTCCAGACCGGATCCCAGGCCGTTGCCAACTGGAAGGAGTTCTAGGGCTCCGGGAGCCCCACCCGGTCACCGTCCGGCCCAGCATCCGGTTTGGACCGGATGGGCTGGCCCCAGGCCCGGTCCAACCGGCCACCTGACCGGATCGCACGGGTCCGTCTTGACCCGACCTTTCTGGGCCGGTCTTACTTGTACCTCTTCGACCCGAGTCGCCCTGTAAACCTATATAAGTGCCCAGGTCGCCCACCCCTGCTCTTTAGACAAGATATGGCTTAAACATGACTTTGAGCTTTGTCTCCCTAGGGTTAGATCCCCTTTGTATCAAGGCTACTCTTGTTGAGGATTAGGCTACTTGTGAGTGAGATTCTAGTGTGCTCCACTCTCTCTCCCTCACCGGTCTCCATCTCCAACCCCGATCTCTCACACGGAATTCTACCTCGTGTCTCTTTCGGGTGATTCTATTGGCGTGGTCCATCGAGCCACGAGAGTAAGTTTCGATTGTATCGGGTTGATGTGTGTGTGTGTGTGTTTGTTCTTCGTGTTCTTCGTGTTCTTCGCGTTCTTCATCCTCTCCCTCTTTCCCCCTTTGGATTTCGGGTCAATCGCAAGATCGGGTCACAAACTAGGTCTTAGACCACATCATGTGTCACATATGCTTCAACAGTAGTTGTTTGCACCAATTTATACAGTTTACGGATCAAAGATTGATGTTGGTTCCTCCCAAACCTGCAGACAACCTCCTGACTGAATTCACTCCAGGTGTACTTGCGAATTGAGCTCTTAATCAACGAGAGCCATCGAGCAGCAGGACCCGTGAACTGCAATGAAGCCAAGCGAACCCACAGAGCTGGAGCTGTTCCATACATCTCAAAATAATCCTCACATTGTATCTACCAAGAGCTTCGGTTGATCTCCGTCGAACCTTGGAACATCCATCTTGGGCATGCGGTGACGAGGAGTATAATCAGCGGCATCATCGTCCAATTCGAACGAACGGGGAGTAATTGGTGTAGAATGATGGGGATGATGGCGCGTACCTCTTGCCGGAGGTGGTATGTAGGGACCTTGAGTCCCCACTGCCGGCCTCCGTGGAATCTGAGCTTCACGGTGCCCACTTGGGCCGATCTCCGCGTCGCTTGCCGTTGTCCGGTGAAGAGGGCCGGACTCATCGGAGGCGGCGAAACCTAGATGTGCGCGAATCGAATCCAAACCTTGTTGAAGAGTGGATTCGACGCCGTCGGTGCAGACTTGCATATCCGCTTGGGCCTTGGAAACGCAGGCGCGCACCGTCGAGTCCAGCGCGCGCGCCATGGCCACGTCGACGGCAGCGGTGACGGACTGGCCGATGAGCGACTTGATTTCCTGTTGATGAAGCTCGTGCTTCGCCGCTGCTTCCTTGTTCACCGTGTCGAAGATCGCGCGGCCTTCATCCGAAAGCTTGTCCGTGATCAGCTCGTGATTTCGCTCCGCCGCCGCACGGAATCTGGTCTCCAGATCGGCTGAAGGAAGGGGTGGGGGATTTTTTTGGCTCTGGATACCAAATGTTAAGAGCGCAGTGGGATCTACTCTCAAATTGCAGGATCTATGTCTGGATTTCAGTAGTTTGGGGAAATCTCACACCAGTTTCTACGGAGAGAGAAGGGAGGATTACATACCAACTCGGCCAGGCCGAAGCCGTTACTCATTCGCCAGCGTTTCCGGTCATCGACGTGGATACTTGTATTCGACCAATCTCCTCGCGCCAGCTCACTTGCGGGCCCATGTCTTGGAAGGATAGCGTGTGCTTTCCTTGCGTGCCCGCTTCTCCCGTTGTACCGCTGCCAGTGGGTCTGGAGAGTCGCTGCTAACAATATATTGGGAGCACTACAAGCACCGGCAATACTCTGTGTCAATTATGCTTTGTGAACTTGTACATAGCAACGCTAAGAACATCCCTATAGAAACATCAGCAACACGGCCTACGGTTAAGAAAATTAAGCGTGACAAATGAGGCTTGCGCCAGCCGGAGAGTGGCAACCCGAGCAAGACGGTTTCCTGAAGATAGGAAACAGTTATTCCAAAACAACCGAATGTGATGCGAAGGTCAAAGTCATCAGGATGGAACAAATCACTTCACGGTATATAAATAGTTTCAAACTTAATAAAGATAATCACATAATATTAAATAAGCACCGAAATATATTCTATAGGTATGACAACAATAGTTTCACACATAAAACAAATAGATTCCATCAAACAAATATAGGTCTACACAATAGTCAAGCGCTTCGAACAAATAGTTTCCACTGAAAAAATAAAATAAACTCACTTCTCGTAAGGATATGACTGGAATCTGATCATCCTAGCTATCTTAAACGACGGGTGTTTATCCATGGGGTCTCTGACACTACGGGAACCCGCCAAGCTGCCGACGGCCGGCGGCCGTCGGCAGAGCCTGCCTCGCCGTCGGCCCACGCATGTGCCGACGGCAACCGTCGGCACCTCGCCGTCGGCACAATGTGGCCTCGGCACAGCCTCAGGGGCCGTCGGCACACGTCTGGCCGTCGGCACAGACGCCAGCCCGACGGTCGGACGACGCCGTCGGCACAGCCGCTGTCGGCGCCGTCTTCGAGGGCCCCACAACGCCCAAACGGCCGTTAGCCCAGCCAGGAAACTGTGCCGACGGCGCCTCGCTCGGACGTCCTGCGCCTGCCACGCGTCCCCAGGTCCATCTTCTGTGCCGACGGCCTAGCCGTCGGCCCATGTCCATCGGCCCAGCTCCGCCGCATCGCGTCGCCAGCCGCTGCGCCACCCTCCTGTGTCGACGGCATAGCCGTCGGCACAACTCCTGCCATTTGACACGTCCAAGGGGCTGTGCCATTTGGTTTCCCGCAATATTTCTGGCGCAGCACAGCCTGCACAGCAAAAGTACCAGCAATATACATTGAAATGCATCACAAATGTAGTATAACACATAATCATCATCGTCATCATATCAAATGTAGCAACAATACAAAGCACTTAAATCACTTAAAGAATAATGATACAGATCCTGGATTTCTGACGACACACAATAATGATACACTTAAGAACTTGAGACCCACACACGATACAAAGCACTTAAAAAACTAGACCCACATACAAACCAAAGCACTTAAAGAACTAGACCACACACAAACCAAAGCACTTAAAGAACTACACCCACACACAAAGTAAAGCACTTAAAAACTACACTACTCACACACAAACCAAAACACTTAAAGAATTAAACCCACACACGAACAAATCACTTAACACTGGGTCGACACATGACCCGCTAGACACACGGACTCGACACACACACATACTAATCAGTTGTCGAAATCTTCGTCCTCGCTAGGGGTGTCCTCTAAAGCGGTACTTGAGAGGTTCCACAACCACCGTTCATCATCTTCCCCCATGTCAACGCCTCTCCTTTGTACCACGGCATCTACAATTAGTACCACGGCATGCACGCAATTAGAACGTTGTGTAGTAGACTTGAGACCCAGTCCACAGAAACTCGTGGATGGCCATAAGCTCCCGTTTCTCATGATTGCATTTTTACATGTCCTAACTGAACCGGCTTCTTTACTAGTACTTGAAGGCAGAATACATGCTTTATCTCCACTGTTCTGCAAACTAGGATCCAAACCGGGCCTTTTCTGTACCAACTCAGGCTTTCGCTGTTGTTGTTGTTGTACAACATTGGCCATTGAAGATATATTTTCAGATGTCCCTGAACTGCAGCCTTGCATGACTAAATCGGTATGCACACCAGCCGATTTAGACTTCTCACCTGTACCGTACTAGAGGATGCAACGAGTGGATTATTTGCATGTTTCTCTTTCATACTAGCAGTGACGTCACTTGTTTTGGGATTTGAAATAAAAGCTCTAGTTGACTCGTGATCCCCAAGTTTCACACGATGAACAACATCTGAATCATCTGATTTTTTTTTATAGATTTAAGCTCAACACGCTTTACCCACACACACTTGCATTCACCCATATAATTCTTGCCATTTGCATGCATATCGTCTCTCATGGAGATTTGAATTTCGCGAGACTGGTTTCTCATCATTGCAACCAATCACAGTAGCATCACGTAATCTGACTGCTTGATTAAACTGATCTCTTTTCTCCTGGAAGTGTGGTCTGAATATAGGCCTTTGTGAAATATACTTCAGCTGAAAATTACCATTTGGCCTTGTAGGATACGGCGTCCAGTGACTAAAGCTCCATGGTGGATATTGTAGATACATAGGAGGCCGGTATCCCCAATATATCGGCGCCACTTAAAAATAAGGCTGTTGGTTATACAAATTTTCTTGCCAGTGCTTATGCGCCCCAGGTCGAGTAGGAGACCTAAGACATTTAGTACCTCCAAGCCGACTAAACACCTTGCTGGCCTTGCGCAGAGTGTATTTGTCCAACATATGTTTAACAGTCGGTTTTGGTCTTGGAGCTTGTTTTCTCTTGCTTTCATCCACTTTCTGCCCTCCTACTTTTGGAATTTTCGGTTTGATCATCCTTGGCGCAGCATTATCATCAATGACAACATTTTTCTCTTTAGTAGATTCGGCCTGATCCAATTGAATAAGTATTTTCTTGTTCTCAAAGCCGGTCACCTTGATTGAACTTCAAAGCCGGTCACCTTGATTGAACTAGGACCACGATCGAGATTCATCTTAGATCCTTCTGCAAATGTCAATCGTCCCTCATCAATGGACGATTGCACCTCCGACAAAGAATTTTGAGCATCCGACGTTTGCTGCGGGGACCGACCTAAATATGAATCTAGTACTGGCTTGTACTGAACCCCTCTATCAACATGTTGCAACGGTGTTGTATTGTATGCTATTGTTTGATAACTAGGAAACTGCAAATTAGAATTAAATTCTACACTTCTTTCATTGCTGCTGTTATTTTGCGAAACCACAGTTGAAACAATATGAGTAGCAACACTAGATATAAAATTATTGGTTGAACATCTATCATAGTTCCGGCCATCTAGGTTGTTATTTAAAGGGATGTGGGGCTGAACATTAGCCGATGCACCATATGCATATGTATTACTAGGCAAATTAATCAATTCGCTACTTCCTGAAGGTATTGGCTTTTTCTTGGAAGGGTCATCTTTGATTTCCAGAAATAATGAGCGAACATGAGGAGCTAGACTATTTTGAATATCTATATTAAGCCGTTCATTTAATTCTTCAATTCTACGAGATAATGTGTGAGTAATTGGCCTTGCTGTAATTTTCATCTCAGAATCACGCTCACTAGCTACAGACACATCAATTAGATTAGAAATTTCTTCAGTTGACATTTTTACATCGGTGACAAACGCATCGGAAGGAGTCGGAGCAGCTACAATACTCTCCATGTCTTCGGTTGTACCTGCTGGCTGAATCTCCGACAATACAACACCAGAAAACTCTCATTTTGCTCTCGCCAGTGTGTCTTCTTAGGCTACAATCCCAATCACCTAGGTTTTCGATGCTTGGATAATCAAGTGGGTCTGTGTATGTTTCCCGTGATGTCATCTTTGACGAATACGTATATCCCTTTTCCAGTGATCCACAAGCTCTTCAGGGCCCTCTCCGTCTGAAGATGCTCTTCTTATTTCTGAACCAGTTGTAGAATTGTCGATGTGTGATGATACGGCCCGTGTGCTACTAACTCGCTTCATGTCTTTCAAGTAACGTCGATCATGCCATGCATGGCTTGAATGCACCCCCTCACGTCGACTGTGTCGATCCCGTGGGCGCAGACCATGACGGGCCATATGTTGCAGCCCAGCCTAGTGATGGGCCTGATGCGTCACCACCGCCCTCTCCCTCTAAACCGTCCCATGGGATGGCTCCTGGCGATGAGGGCTGGGCAGCCTCGTCGCGAGGCTCCTCTCCTCTAGCTGCGTCTCCGACCGTGGGACGCTGCTTCTCCCATCCACCCGATGTGCACACGCCTGCGCAATGAGGTGGTCCGCGCAAGCTCTTCGACGGCATCATTCGCTACAACCCCGCTAAACATGCTTTTGCCGCGGAACTAGTCTCACATCTTGATGTTCTTGCAACTCCAGCTTGGAAGACTGCTATGGATTCAGAGTTTTAGGCTCTCTGTCACAACAACACTTGGCGCCTCGTCCCGCCACCTCCTCATCATCATATAGTTGGCTACAAATGGGTCTTCAAGCTCAAGCAGAAACCCGATGGTTCCATTGATTGGTACAAGGCACGCTATATTGTCCGCGAGATCTTCCTACGCCTCCCGCCCCCCGAGCCTCGTCCCTGCCTCCTTTGCTTGTTGCGCTTTCCGCCGCGTCGTCCGTTCATCCCCCGCCTTCCGCCGCAGTTTCCGCGCGCTCTACGCGCCGTCTCTCCTCGCATTTTTCCTCGAGCCCAACTTTGAAGTGGCCCCGGCCTTTTCCTGCCCATGGCGCAGCTGCGACCCTGACCTTGTCGCCACCGATTTCTTTAACATCCGCCACGCCGACGCCAACGCCAACGCCAAAACTACCGCAGTCAGGGAGATCGAATCCCCGACTCCTAGCTGTGACGGCTACTTCCCGACTCCGATCCAAACCAATGTTGGTGCCGATGAACACCGTGCGCACGCTGACGTGATCGTCCGCCAGTGCGTGCTTGAACAAGGCGGGGACAGCAGGATCTCGGAGAGCCAGGCATCAACCCAGAGAGCTAGCGGCCCCGGCTGCAGCCAGTGATGTCCGGCCAGAGCAGAGCGGCGACGAGGCTGTCACTGTTGGAGTGCAGACGATGAAGGAGCTTGAGGTTCTGCGTGTATAGGCACCGGATCCCCAGGCCGCCCACCTCTTTGGACCGACACGCCTTCGTTCAGTTTGGGTGGGCGGTGACCAGTTTTGTCCCCAGCACCGCGAAACGTGCTACTGGTTCTTGTCTGTTCCTAAAATTGATAGAAATGCATGGTCAGTAAGTATTCTTCATTGAGGAAGAACCCGGCGCGCGGGCAAGCAAAATCACTAATATCAGATATATCGTCTGAACCACTCCGGCCATGTGAAAGAAGCATAGCTATGCACCAGCTGGAGAACACATCCGGAAGTAGCTAATGTAACCTCCGGGAAGAAATTAGATGCATCTCTGCTCAACAAGGGCACGCTACACTACAGTCTCAAGAATAGAAACCACTCTTGCCATGACGGGACCAATCCAGGCATCCATTGATCCATACGGGCTGGAATGCAGAGTGAATAAAAATCAGTGTGATCCTCTCCTTCGTAGCTAAGTAACCAAAGAACTCGTGCAGATCTAGCATCGTGCACATCGTCTTCATGATCCTGCTGTCTCTCATCTCTTGGAGTTGGTGCTCTTCCTTTGTGCTCGTGATGCACACCAGGAACACCTCGGCTCCTCCAAGTAAATGGGATTGCTAGCCAAAATAAAGATGACAAGTGTATTGAATCTTGTCGAGGCTGATATTGCAGAAGTCCGGATGAGGCAACCAAATGCAACGGATACTCAATTCATGGATAACCCTTTCCACTGTCCAGTAAACAATTATTCAGTCACTAAACCAGCTATTCGAAACATAATGTGGCCATCAGAACCTAGCATATTCTTGTGACATCCTGAAACCTGTTATTCTGCTAGTTGCCACATTTACATTCTGCTTAGTGGATAAAGGAAAAGATGCCTGTTCAGGCTGAACCCACTTATTTTTCATGTGCTTATTATTCGAAGTTATTAACGGTGGGTGCTGTTCATGGTGCATCCTCAAAACATTCTGAAAAACCCAAAACGTATACGCAGATTAGTTTCCTATGTATGATCTGTTCCTTGTGTTTGAAGGGTTCCTGATTATTACCCTACAGAACTGAATTTCCGTTTGGGTGCGCGGTGACCAGTTTATACTGATTCTTCACATACCCAATGAGGATGAGGATGGCATCAATAAAGAAATAGCCGCAACGTTGGAGGCCTTCTTGCGTCCCAACGAGGATGACGATTGCTCTTTTAATAGCAAGATCACTAATTTGGAGCACAGTTGATAACTGCAAGAGACCATATCTTGAGGATAAGTCCATGACTCTGAGGTCTGCGAGTGTGCCTAGTACAGAAAGAGAAACCTGATGATGCGTTGGTGATAACTTTATAAGTGGAAGCTCCATTCCCCCGCAGAACTGAATTCAGTTTGGCTGGGCGGTGACCAGTTTATACTGATTCTTCACATACTTAGAGCATGTCTAACAGGCCCCGTATTTTTTCGCCCCGTAAAACCCGAGTAGAGGGCCCTGTATCCGGATTTCACCGGCCGAAAACTCGGACGAGCTAGCAGAACCCGTATCCCTAAACGGTAAAAAAGCATATTCCAAGAATATGCCAAATTAAAAAAAAAATTCCCCATCTTCCTTCTCTTCTTCTTCCACCTCTGGGCACTGTAGGCCATGGCCAAATCGCGTCCCGCTCCGGCCGCCCCCGCCCCCGCTCCGGCCGCCGCCGCTGCCGCCGGCCGCCGCCTGCCCGCCATGGCCTGGCCGCCCTCGCCCGCCACGCCCGCCACGGCCTGGCCGCCTCGTCTCCCGCTCCGGCCGCCCCGCGACGCCCGGCCCCGCCCGCCACGCCCCTGCCCCCGCTCGCCACGGCCCGGCCACCCCCGCCCGCCCCGCCACGGCCAGGCCTCCGCCGCCCTCGCCCTCGCCCGCCACGGCCAGGGCCTCCGGCCGCCCCGCCCGCCACGGCTGCTGCCGCTGCTCGTCGCGCCCTCCGGCCTGCTGCTGCTCGTCGCGCCATGCCATGCACCGGCCTCCGGCCGCCACGGCCCCGTCACGCGACTCCGCCTCGACCGCGACCGGCGCGATGAACAGTTGATTTCCTGAAAATTCAGCCCGCCACGACTAGGGGGTTCGCCCTGTATTCAGCCTCCCACCCTGTACTTGTAAGGGGCGAGGAGCCGCCCCGTACCCAAAACTGTAAAAATTCGATACCGGGGGCTGATTTACGGGGTCTACTAGACGGCCGGGTAGAGCTCTACCCCGTATATCGGCGGTTATTTTACGGGGTTGGGGCTTTTAAGGGGTCTGTTAGACCTGCTCTTAGCTATGCACCGGGCAGGAGAACACCAGCACGCCACATCCGGAAGTAGCTAATGTAACCTCCGGGAAGAAATTAGATGCACCTCTGCTCAACAAGAGCACGCTACATTCTCAAGAATAGTAACCACTCGCCATGACGGGACCAATCCAGGCATCCATCGATCCATACGGTGATACGGGCTGGAATGCAGAGTGAATAAAAATCATTGTGATGCTGCTCTCCTTCGTAGCTAAGTAACCGTAGAACTCCATGGTCGGTTATTCTAACACGCATAGCACTCACGGCCCCTTGCCTATATAAACAGCCTTGCACGTCCGCCTAAACGATATCACCAGTTCATCACCACCCCTGCAAAGCCAAGAAACAAGAGCACATGGCTACCATGGCCGAGCGCCTCGCCCTCGCCTTTCTGCTTGCGGCCGCCGCTGCTCTGGCGGCATCGGCGGTGGACACCAAGCTGACCCTGCAGAACCTCTGCCCGTTCCCCGTGCACCCGCTGGTCACCCCCAACGGGAACTTCTCCTCCATCTCCGACAACACCGTCCACCTCGACCCCAACCGGGGGCTGGTCTCCTTCCCCTTCCCGGACACCTTCTGGGCTGGCAGCGTGGTGGCGCGCACCTTCTGCAGGACGCCGACCAGCTGCGACACGGGCTCGTCGCCGCCGAGGACGGTGGTGCAGCTGGCCGTGCACTCCACCGAGGACCTGGCGACGTACAGCGTGAGCCTCGAGGACGGCTTCAACCTGGCGACGGTGGTCACCCCGCTGTTCAGCGGCGGCGGGCAGTGCCCGGCGCTGGGCTGCCCGCTGAACCTCACCAACGGGTGCCCCGTGGATCAGGTCAAATTCGACGACTGCGGCGTCATGGTGGCGTGCAAGGGGGACCCCGGGTACTTCAAGCGGCGGTGCCCGCTGACGCGGGTCAACGGTACCGACCGTGAGCCACTGCCACAGAGCTGCATCGCGCCCCGCGAGCTCAAGGTTGTCTTCTGCCAGAAGGAGCTCGCCCATCTGACCATGGTCGGTGCCGCCTCCGCCCAGACGGAGCTCGCCCATCTGACCATGGTCGGTGCCGCCTCCGCCTGCACGGAGCACCTGTAATTTCATGATAAATAAGCAGCTGCTCAGCATTCAACTTACTGTGAAGAGAAACAGATTGATGCGCCAATCGGGCTCTATCATACTGTAAATCTTCGAAAGTGAGCCTATTACATTGTAACTGGCCTGTCGATATAGAGGCAGCCCAGGCACAAATGAAATGACGATAGTGAAGTCCCATTCTTTGCAAATATAAAATTGAATTCCTTAAGCAAATGAATGCATGTGAAGATAATAAGGAGGAATGAACAACACACGCTGGATTACCAAGAAAGTTACCAATTCGAACCAAGATATCATCAGCCATGCAACACGCGTCAACACTTATCAAAATGTTTCCGACCATTGGTAAGCCTCTTTTCTGAAACTGTATGTCGCACTGGTGTGCAGCTTGTTCACGAGTGAAGAGAAGCAATGGGACTGGGATCGATGTTCGTAATGTTGACAGATGTGCTTGTTGTTCAATAGATTTTGGTTGGCATGTATGGATGCCTGAAAGGCTGAACATGCTATAATTAATGACGAATACTTCCAATGAGCTCCCACAATTAATGATGAATAGATTGGAAGATGACAGAATGCTTTTGGAAGATGACACAATTATTTGACTGTTGTAGCTAAGTTACCTTCCGGTGCTAGCTCTTGCGTCATCCCTTTTCCAATTCATTTTGTATGTCATTTATGGGAATTTTTTTTGCTGGGAACGGGCCGCACGCTGCCTCTTTTAGGGCCCCTCTTTAGATTGTGACACGTCGCCTTCCGCACGCATCTTAAAGCTGCCTAGAATCCCCTCATCAGTAAATAGGTATCTGTGCTGTACCTGGACGTATCGAAAGGAAAAAAAAGGATGATACGTACGTTCTATCCGTAGGCCTTCATATTAGCCGGACAATCTGGAAGATCTCATTACTTGCAACGAACGAAAATAGATAACTAAAGTGCAATGACTTCAAAGTAAAGCACACCCGATCAACTTGTGCGTAATGCACAAAGTAGCAACCCTAACTGGAGAGAACCAACCTGAGGTTGGGTGGTTAGGAGGGTGGTTGTACCCCCAGCCCACCAGAGTTCAAATCTCAGATTTGACATCTGTGTGTCTCATTAAGGCGGAATATTCATTCAGTGGGAGGCGACGTTCCCGTCGACAGCGAGGCGCCAGTGGTGACTTCGTCAATTTCAAGATCCCCGCCGGCTCAGTCTTTCGGAGGTGCTCATAGGGGTAGGGTGTGCGTGTGTGCGTTCATGGGGGTGAGTGTATGCGCGTGTATGTGAGCGTCTGCGTTGTACTGTGTTTCTCAAAAAGAAAATAGATAACTAAAATAGATTGCTATTGTAGAGAAAAGACGGAACCAGGTGAATAGCGATCTGGAAACTACTCGCCACCGCAGCTAGCTCCGCCGTCTGGCAATCAGACGTTGCCGCAGCTGTAGTGCTAATGTCCAACGATCAGGAGGTGACCACAGTAGTTGAGATCGCCGATGTGCAGTGCAACGCTGCTGTCGCTGGTTGTGAGGTGATCACAGGAGGCGATACCGTCGATGTTCTGCACAACGCCGCTACTGCTGGTGGTGAGGTGGACACAGGATCCGATGTCTCCAATGTCCAGTACAACGCTGCTGCCGCTGGCGCGCAGCCGGTTTCTTCCTTCACAGTAGACTCATCCCACGATCATGTTGCCATGGCCACCTCGTCGCCCCTTGCCGGCGACAAGACAATTCACGCGCCAGATGTACGGGCTTCCACGTTCACGGCGATCGAATCGAGCTCAAATCTGTCCACCTTGAAAGCTTCATCTACAATGGCAAACTCCAATGAGGTACAAAACTGATCTATGTATTGGTGCAAACAATGTCATGATTTATTCGTAGAAATTAAGTTTAAATATATTTGAATGTAGGTCCATGGTACTAGTTCTGAATAACTTGTTCCTAAAATTGGAATGGCTTTCAAGTCAGAGGAGGATGCATCCCTTTTCCTGTTGAAGCTAAGTTACCTTCCTGTGCTCTTGGGTCATCCCTTTTCCAATTCATTTTGTACGTCATTTATCATCATCCGGCTCGAGCAAGAAAGAAAATGTAGAGCTGCCCCGCTAAGAGAAGAAAAAGGGCATGGCCTCTAGTGCTCACGTTCCTCCGGCCTTCCACTAGCGATCTTCCACAATCCTCTATCCATGCAACACTGGAATTTAGCTTCAAGACACGTGGGCCTGTAGACCGCTCTTTTTGCCTTTGTGACCTGTAAAGCTCCGCGCTGCGTCTGCGTCTAGTTGGACTTGAAACTTGTCAAGTTCTGAAGCTGTAACGATAGCCGCTATCATTCACGGGAAGCACGAAGGAGACAGCTAAATCTCAATATTACAAACATGAAATTAATGGCACAAGGCAATCAAATCACACATTCAATTACTGTTTTTATTTTCATAGATCTATCGATCTATCTAACACAGGTCACACGGCAAGATCCACAGGTATCCTGCTTGCTACAAGTACAACAAGAAAAAGATCACCATGGCCACGACGGTGAGGTGCTCGGCGTCGGCGTTCACCTTGCGCAGAGGCGACTCCTCCTTATCCGCGGCCATGGCCGCAGCGGTGCAGTCGGTGGAGGCCCTCCTGGCTGCGATCATGTTGTCCTCGTATGCCTGCTTCTGCCCCGTGGCAAGTGCGTGGATGGCGCTATGCATCGCGTTGAGCGCCTCGGTGTACCGCTCACGGCACGTGGCCAGCGCAGCCTGCTGGCCGTCCGTCCAGCCGCCGTGCCGTTGCAGGTCCTTGATCGTCGCCACCGCCGCCGTGTAGTTGACCAGCGTCAGGTTCGTGGCGATCACGGCCAGCCCGTGTGTGTCGGCGGTGGCGCTCCCCGGCGCCGCCTGGAGCGTGGTCACGCAGACGGCCTCCAGTTCCTTGCGGAGCGATATGTTTTCCACCTTCGCGCACGTCTCCTCCACGATGGAGGCGAGCGCCACGTGGGAGACGACAAGGAGCACTAGGAGGATGGGGATGAGAAGCCTCGATGCCATTTTGGGTGTCTCGTTTGGGGAGAATGGAGAGGAGGCAAATCTTGAGGCTTTTGGTGGGTTTATGTAGTAAGATCCCGTGGGCAAATCGTGAGGCTTTAATTTGGTGGGTCTATGTAGTAAGATGAGGCAAATCTTGAGGCATAAATGGGAGATCAAATTTTGTGATACGCTGCTAAAATGGATTTTCTTTATGAAGTGACAATGGGAGATGAAATTTGTTGTGATAGGTGTATTTGCGCCATAAATGGATTTCCTTAATGAAGACGAACGAGTCTTGGTCATACTTTATTATGCTAGCAATAAACAAAAGAAGTGTCTTGCGGCATTTTTTTTTTCAATTATATTATTCACCATAAACGTACAACTTCCAATGCGGGAATTAAGAAACATAAACGTTACCTCCTTCCTGAAATATAAACATTTATGGAAAGCTAAAAATACTTATATTTTAGAAGGGACTTAATACTGTTCAATGTTTAAGTTAACAGTGTAGAGCAGATCCTGGACTTTGGACCGCTTGCCCATCCAAGGTGGCCTCGCCGGCCTATGAGCCAGCTGTGCTAAATTGCCAACCACAGGAATAAGACACATTATTATCTTTGGATCTTCTTAATGAATGCACAGCTAATGGTAAGATAACATGACAAAAGGCAAAAGTAAATATATGCCTTTATCATGAAATAATTTTGACATAATTGGCCATAAATGTACTACTATCCAATGTACTGTGAGTTTGAAATGTAAAAGTGCATCGAATATATGATGTATTTTAAGGCACCTAGAAATTATTTTAGAACATCAAACACTTTTTGTCATAGCAGATGATGTAAAATAGAGCACACTTCCATCGTAGATGATGTAAAATAGGGTACCACACACGTATCAAGATCACCGTGAACATATCTACACGATTAAAATTTATTTATGCATGAATAATTTTGACATGTTGAGATAGAGCTTATTACACCAAGCATTTCGACCTATTGTTTTTGTATTTCTCATAATGCTTACAATCTTCACGGAGAATTCAATTTTACTGGGTCCATGTCGGAGACAGAGGGGTTCAAATCTATTGGATGCAATCTTATTTCTATCAATTCTTTAAATAACTATAGTAAAAACTAAGAAAACTTTTTTGCCGGCCTACAATTCTCCTTAAACTTATGTGCTTGGTCAGCATGGCTGGCTGCTCTCCTAACAACCAACCCTACGACAAAGGAGGGCAAAGAGGGTCTACGCGAGCTAGCATGTTGGATGTTGACGACTAATGGGCACCAAATAGGGGCTGCGCCATTTGTTATTGACCACTGGTCTGATGCAGGCAATGATGCCGAGCGGTGGCAAACGATGGTGTTTTGTGCGGGGAGGCTGCCGAGAGAGAGGGAGATGGAGAGGGGTCCATGGACTAGAGACTTGCCACATTTGCAATGGAGGGGTTTTTGTGGCTAGAGATGACCGGACGGTGTTGGAAGGACTTCGAATATGTGAGGTTGATTGGATCGATTGTGAACTTCCCAACAAGCTTTTGTCGGTTGAGAGGTGGTGGAGCTTCGCTGATGCCCAAAGGATCTCGATCAGGCCTAGCATAGCGGCACGAAATGATGTGGTAACTTTGGTTTCACGTGCACGGCAGAAGAATGGGGGGAGAGGGTATTGAGTGTGGCGACTAGGGTTACGTGCCGCATCATCTTTTCCGCGGCAGAAGAATGGGGGAGAGGGTATTGGCCTTTCGGGAAACATCGGAACGCCGCTTCGGCACCCTCCTTGAGCTTGTTGCTGTCTATACACACCTACGATCCAGGTCTGGTCTGATGTGCTGATCCCCTCCCTCTCACCTCAACTCTTCTACAGAGCGACCCTCGAGCCTGCAGTCATTTTCTTTTTCGAGCTTCCGAGCCTGTGGTTGGAAACCGATGCAAAAATAAATCAATCAATTAATCCACCGACATCGCCTCGAATCCAAATCCGAATACGAACCAGCGAAATAAACACATGTACTCACGTCCAACTCCAAGTACCAAACCAACCGAAACTGAATCAAAATTTAAACGAAACAGCATCTGGTGTACTCCACGACTCCATATATGAGTCGATCAATCATAGTCCGAGGTCCTGAACCAAGAACTTGGCAGTCCGTCTCGATCTGGGTGTTGTCATGCCCAAAATGACTCGCCGCCTAGATCGCTTGGATGCACGCTTTCCAATATGAAAAGCATTTTCAGCAAAACGTGTCAAGCCATCTCCCGATCAAGCGACCTCCCCTTCAGGCTTCAGCAACTTCTGAAACTTTAAAACCCAAAAACTGTAGTATCTGCTGTGCCGGTAGTCATCTCCTTCTCAGCAGCGTTCTTCTTGATTCTAGCATTCCACCATTGCCATAGGAGGGCTATCACCCGTATTTTGCACTGAGCGCTAGAAGATGGTTGACTAGCCTGTCACTTGTGCAGCCTGTACCGCATTGCTCTTTGCATTACAAAGGATGTTCAGTTTCTTAGACGAGACTCGTAAATTGTTCGACACACAGATTAAATGAGACTAATAAATCATTCACCTAAACAGATGAGACACATGAATTAATCAAGTTAGAAGTATAATATGTCCACTCTCAGATCTATTCCTCTCCTAACAGGTGGATCTAACAAGCTCAAGGCTGCCTAAGAACCTTGGAACCAAACAGGAAAGTGGACTTCGAACTGAATATGCACAGCAAAAGACACAATCAAACTCTAGGGAAATAATAAGCTCATCCATCGTACCGATGTAGTATATGAGACTACTATTGCATGGCTAAGAAGAAGAAGGGATCCCGGTGTTTTCGTTGTGGGAAACCAGGACATTGTCTTAATGACTGCAGTGCTCAGATTTGTGATTGTTGTCAGAGCCCAGACCATGAATCAAGGAATTGTCCACTTCTGGTGGCACCTAAACCAACTATGGCCATGTATGGTTTAGCACATGAGGTGTTGATGTTTTGGGATACACCTTTGTCTGATTCAGTTAGGCCTAGATTGGAAAACACACACATGGGTCGTGTAACAATTTCTCGTGGTCAACTAGTCCGTGTTCAGCATTGTGACAGATTCAATGTACCCAACACTTAGGTGTCGATGACTTTTGATTTCTGGAAGAGGGTGGTTGAACCGGCTTTGGCGAGCCCAGGATGTTTGGGTGAGGATTTTTGATATTCCAGCAAATGTGTTGGATGATTACTTGGCATTATGGGCTCTTGGTACTTTGTTTGAAAAAACCAGAGGTATTGACATGAAGTTCACACGTGCTAATGAGGTACTGAGAATCCTCATTACTTGTCTTGATCCTACTTTGATTCCTAAGAAGATGGATGTGAGGATGAAGGATGATTTTTATAGATTAAGATTCGAGGTGGAAGGTTTAAACCCTGCTCTAGGGGCTGATGTGCACATGGATGATGCTCCAAATGGAGATGGTGATATGGAACATGATGGTTCTAAGGAGAATGATGAGGCTAATGGGAAAAGAAGTGACAGTAATATCGAGATGGAACAAAATGACAACATGGATAACAATGGAATGATGCTTCTCACATACAAGGAAATACTCTTTCTTTTGGGCCTAACTTCGGTTCTTTTGAATCTATCAAAATATTATCAGATTCCCACTGGTGGTGTTTAGCAAGAAATCCGTGGATGCTATACGGTATGAACCTCTATTCACTTCTGTCGGGGATTCTCAAAGTGGAGTGATGTCTCCTCCACTTGATATCAATTTGTCTGAGAAGACCTTTGATTCGACTGGGAAGTTTTCATCGGACAAACATGCAATGGAGGTACATGACTATGCTGAAAATATGGGTGCAGCCACGCCTGGGCCATCTGTGGGCTTCAGTTTGGGCCAGCCCATTATGCATGCCACTACGTCGATCACACATGCAGAGGCGACGTCGATCATTCGTCTGGGGGATGATGCTGTTAATTGTATAGCATCTCCTGGTGGAGTGTCAAAGGTACCTTTCACTGATTTAAATCATGTACTTGATTGCAATGTTGTTAATCATTTTGTTAATATTTCTACTGATCAAAAGGTGTCTGCAAATATTGATTCTAGCAAGCCAAATATGGAAGAGGTTATTGCTTTTGGAGGGATCAACTATGGATCAGAGATGGGGCTGAGGTCTAGTGATCGCCTTCGTGCACATCCAAACTCGGACCCGACTCAAATGGAGCGGGCAATGATGATTTCCCAAAAGCGTGACGAGCCACAAAATTTTGGTACACCCAAACCCTCACGTTTATCTTTCATGTCTTTTACAAATAAGCAAACAGTTGATAATGCAGCTAGGATTGGAATATCTATGGGTGATACACATGAACAAAAAATTGAGGCACCGAAATTGCTTAAATATATTGAGGAACAGCGATCTCTAATTTTCCTAAACAACTCGGAATTACAGAAATCTAATGAAGACATTCCTCACTGCCTTGCTGTAGCTAGAGCTTCTGTTTTATGTGAAGATTTAGAGGAGCATGAGGGACTGGTAAATGATAACCATGTGGAGGATCTACTGCCAAAAATAAAAAAATAAGCAAAAAAAACGAAAAAAGGTCTTATGACAAGACCTAAGGTTAGGAGAAGTGAGAGAATTAAATATACTAGGAAAAATAAGTAAATCAATGGAGGGATTGAGAGGTTTAACTTGGAATAGCGAAGGTTTCAAGGATCCGGGTAAGCATCTTTCTGTGAAAGAGGCAATTCGGGATTATTCTCTTGATTTTATAGCTTTACTAGAATCAGAAAGATCCAAATTTACTGTGCCATTTTTGGATATCTTGCGGCGGGTAAGCATTTCACTTGGTTTTGTTTGCCACCCCATGGACGATCAGGAGGAATACTAGTAGGTATTAACACACAAACGATTAGTGTTAAAAAAGTTGATAATGGGGATTTCTGTGTAAAGCTTCATATTCGATCAAAATTTGATGGGTTTGAATGGGTTTTGGTACCTGTTTATGGCGCAGCCCAAGATAACCATAAAGCCGAGTTTTTATCTGAATTGGTTCGTATGTGTGAGCATGAGACTTTGCCTATACTTTTAACGGGTGATTTCAATATTTTGCGAAGAAAAGAGGAAAAAAGTAACAATAATTTCAACCCTCACTAGCCTTTCGTTTTTAACGCCATTATTGAAAATTTGAATTTAAGGGAGATTGTTCTCTCGGGACGACAATACACTTGGGCCAGCCGTAGACAAAACCCAACATATGAAAATTGGATAGGGTTTTGACAAGCGTTGAATGGAAGCAAAAATCCCCCTAGTCACTGTGAGCGCTTTAATTAGAGCTGGTTCAGATCATACTCCTTTGTTAATTGATTCTAGGCATCATGCTCACCTTGGAAATAAGCCAAGACTTTCTTTTGAGCTTTCTTGGCTTCAACAGGAGGGGTTCCATGAAATGATAGTTGCCGAATGGGCTGCTGTGGCTAGTGGGATCTCTCCTATTGAGACTTGGCAAACAAAGATAAGACAACTTAGGAGTTTTTTTAGGGGTTGGGCGAAGAACTTAAGTGGAAAATATAGAAAAAAGGAACGCCTTTTAATGATTATTGATACACTAGATATTAAAGCTGAAAATTATCCACTCTCTGATGCCGAGAGAGAAAATTTGAAGAAGGCTCATGAATGTTTGAATAAACTTCATCGTGATGAGGAAACTAAATGGGCTCAGGGGGAAAAAGTGAAACATACACAGGAGGGTGGGAATAACACTAAATACTTCCATCTCATTGCTAGTGGAAAACATAGGAAGAAAAAGATTTTTCAGCTAGAACAAGATGAAGGTACTATTGTTGAGGATGATAACCTAAAAGTTTATATCACAGAATATTATAAACAGCTGTTTGGTGAACCTGAGCATAATTCTTTCTCTCTGATTGAGGATCATACAATAGGTATTCATCAATTATCTCCCAAGGAAAATACTATACTAACGGCTGATTTCACCGAAAATGAGGTCTTTGAAGCTATTTCACAAATGGAACATAATAAAGCACCCGGTCCTGATGGATTTCCGGCTGAGTTTTATCAACATTTCTGGAGTGTTATCAAAGGTGATCTGAAGTCCAACTTATGTTCCCTAATTTCCTATTTAACAAACAGGTTTAGCAGTATCACCAAAACCACCCGGATTCCAATTTATACCTTTTATATTCTGCATTAAGAGTATTGTTTTTTAATTCGTTTCCTAGAACTCCTGCGAATATTGGTAGTATCTGATACGTCTCCGACGTATCGATAATTTCTTATGTTCCATGCCACATTATTGATGATATCTACATGTTTTATGCATACTTTATGTCATATTTATGCATTTTCCGGCACTAACCTATTAACGAGATGCCAAAGAGCCAGTTGCTGTTTTCTGCTGTTTTTGGTTTCAGAAATCCTAGTAAGGAAATATTCTCGGAATTGGACGAAATCAACGCCCAGGGGCCTATTTTGCCACGAAGCTTCCAGAAGACCGAAGGGAAGACGAAGTGGGGCCACGGGGCGCCGCCACACTAGGGCGGCGCGGCCCAGAGGGGTCCCGCGTGGCCCTAGCGTGTGGGGCCCCCGTGTGGCCCCCTGACCTGCCCTTCCGTCTACATATAGTCTTCGTCGCGAAACCCCCAGTACCGAGAGCCGCGATACGGAAAACCTTCCAGAGACGCCGCCGCCGCCAATCCCATCTCGGGGGATTCAGGAGATCGCCTCCGGCACCCTGCCGGAGAGGGGAATCATCTCCCGGAGGACTCTTCACCGCCATGGTCGCCTCTGGAGTGATGAGTGAGTAGTTCACCCCTGGACTATGGGTCCATAGCAGTAGTTAGATGGTCATCTTCTCCTAATTGTGCTTCATTGTCGGGTCTTGTGAGCTGCCTAACATGATCAAGATCATCTATCTGTAATGCTATATGTTGTGTTTGTTGGGATCCGATGGATAGAGAATACTATGCTATGTTGATTATCAATCTATTACCTATGTGTTGTTTATGATCTTGCATGCTCTCCGTTATTAGTAGAGGCTCTGGCCAAGTTTTTACTCTTAACTCCAAGAGGGAGTATTTATGCTCGATAGTGGGTTCATGCCTCCATTAAATCGGGACGATGTGAGAAAGTTCTAAGGTTGTGGATGTGCTGTTGCCACTAGGGATAAAACATTGATGCTATGTCCGAGGATGTAGTTATTGATTACATTAAGCACCATACTTAATGCAATTGTCTGTTGCTTGCAACTTAATACTGAAAGGGGTTCGAATGATAACCTGAAGGTGGACTTTTTAGGCATAGATGCATGCTGGATAGCGGTCTATGTACTTTGTCGTAATGCCCAATTAAATCTCACAATATTCATCATATCATGTATGTGCATTGTCATGCCCTCTTTATTTGTCAATTGCCCAACTGTAATTTGTTCACCCAACATGCTATTTATTTTATGGGAGGGACACCTCTAGTGAACTATGGACCCCGGTCCTATTCTTTTACATCGATACAATCTACTGCAATACTTGTTATACTGTTTTCTGCAAACAATCATCATCCACACTATACATCTAATCCTTTGTTACAGCAAGCCGGTGTAATAACCCAGAACATAGGAACAACGAAGGGTAGAGTTAGAAATGGGATGTGCATTTCATCGCAAAACGGGGGAAATTTTCGCGCCTTATTGCAACTAAACCTAAGAGGGATCGAGGTTCTCTCTCATTTTGCACTTAGGGTTAGGCAATGTGAGTTAGGGAAATTTCGACATGATCTCTTTTGTATCTTGTTACTTTGGGGAATGATTGCATTTGATAAGTGTTAAACATTTAAAGATAAACATCACACAATATAACAATGAATTTAAAATTCAAACACAAGATATAAATTCAAATCATTTTTGAATTTCAAAGTGAATGTCAAATACAATATTTAATCAGGATTATGAACATTACATCATACAAAAGCTCATAAACCAAAACTTGAGCTTTATTGATATGCAACACAAATTACAAAGTCTTTACAATATTCTTGATACAAGAATTGAGACATAATGATCAGTAATAAAAGAAAAGGAAAATTACAAGTTTAATTCTAAACTAAACCTAAACTAAGTGGCTTGAGGATGATCTTCTTGCCATAGCATCATTCAAACCTGCAAAACAAAACAAAGAACAGATACTAACCAGAATACAAGTGTTAACAAGGTTCAGTTTGGACAGTTAGCAAAAATCACAGGAAATTCAGTTTGGACAGTGCAAACTGTCACAGCACACTTGTGCTTGTCCAAATTCCTGGACAGCACAAGATAGACATAGGCAGACCAACACTGAGCAAGCCACAGTGGGCTCAAGTTTCACCATATGAAGGCTGTTGCTAGGCAAGCAACAGCAAGGCAATGCAAGGGGTGAGTCATAAAGTAACCAAGCTTGTGTGTCATGGCCAGGGAAGAAGTAGAGACCATATAAATAGCACACAAACCCTAGAACCATGACAGTCGACCACATTTGCAAATCACCAGGTAAGGGTGAAGCAAGAACAAGCACCAGTTCATCCAGTTCATACTCAAGAACAGAAACCAACACAACCACTTAGCCACCAGGAATCATGGTGACCTGAGAAGATCAACCAGAAACTGGAGGTGAAGGGCTGTGCACAAAAACCCCAAGTCTGCATCAACCAAATATTTCACACTAGGAGCTGGAACAAGGTATACCAAGTTCCTGGACAGATCCAATGGATCTGATCCATCATATATGCATGAAATAAGCATGGGAATGAGCAGATGCTCATATGGGTAGATCATCACTTGGTTTTCACCAAGGATTGCTGCCAGTCAAAAAGCTACCAAAAATAGAAAAGCATCTAGGTACAGATCGTGTACACAGAAACTAGCACACATGCACAGATGCACACACTAGCCAGATCAGATGCACAGATAGCACCAGTAGATGAATTGCAAGTATTAGCAGCTAATAAGACTACACAGTAAATCCTAAGCTATAAACCATCAGTAAACCCTAGATTTTCATCAGGCAAGCATATTGGCATTCATATCAAGTATGATTCCCAAATATGCAAGCAAAGGTTGAGTAGCCACAAGATCCAACTAAATAGGTGAGCAACCAATCAGTAGCAAAGCTACTGAGGTCACATCACACTTAGCATCAATTAAAAGAAAGCCAAATATAGCACATCATTATCCAGGAATGGATTCAGATTCAATTGCTTGCTAAACACTCATGAATAGCCAAATCATTTGCAAGCAAGTCATTTAAATCATTACTGCATAAGCAGTTCATCATAATTTAATTAATACAAGCATGAATTTATCACAGATCCGTGCTTAGCACTGACAGTAGCATACTATTAAGCAACACAGTTTAATCACTGCATCATAGCCATTGGAACAAGTCCAGTAGCTTGAGTAAGCAACAGCACAGTGATGCTTGAGCATCAGCATCACAAGGAAATTGAATCACTTAGCCACAGTGTTAATCAGTAAGCCATCACTGACAATTAACTGATTAAATGGATCAATTGAATCAAGTCAAGCTACACAGGGAAGCTAGCCAACAAGCAAAGAATGATCCAATGGATCACTAGCTTGCATAGGAAGCACAGAAGCATATCACAGGCACCACTGGCACACACACAAGTGTCACTGATGCATCACAGGCACACCTAGACAAGCAAGCATGATATGCCAGTAAGCACAAGCAAGCCATAATCAAGCATAGCATGGCATAGCAAGCTTTTGAGCAAGCACAGTAGAGCATGGCAAGTACAGGGCATGCTAGGAACAACAAGGTAAGCAAGCACATCATAAATAGCAAGCAAAGCAACATTGGTCAGTACCAGTAACTGGTAATTTGGCCATGAGCTTGCAGTAGCTAGAAGCATAGGAAGATTGAGCAGCTATGGCATAGCTCTGCATGATCACAGGACCACCAGAAAGCAACAGAGCATGAGGAGGAAGAAGAACAGTAACAAGGGGAGGCGCACAGATATGGAGAAGAGGAAGAGGAAGTGCATCAACTTACTTGCGCCTGGAAGCAGAAGCTAGGGCATGGCGAGGCAGTGCTGGCCCTAATAGCTGCAAGTCCAGGGTAGGCGCCGACGTTACGCCGGCGAACCCAAACATGAACCAACACCACCGTAGCGAGCACCTGAGGAGACGGCACGAGTACTGCGAGCAGCACCCGCGCCAGGTCAACCCCAGGAGCACACCCATCGTCGGCGAGGACGAGCGCTCGCCGGAGTTCGTCGAGGCGATTCTTCCCGAGATCCAGAACGGAGGCGATTCGCCAGGAGTGGAAGAGAAGGGGAAAACCACGCGGACAGATCGATAGATCTGCACGCGGCGGTTCTGGTTCAGTAGGTGGCTACGGCGGGGGAGCACGGAGCTGGCCGGAGCAAGGCGGCGGCCATGGCGGCGACGCCATCGCCACGGCGTCGCAGAGAGGCTAGGGTTAGAGACGAAGAGCGAGAGAGGGCCAAGTGAGTGAGAGAGGTGGGCCGTTCGGCGCCACCGAGCCACTATGGGGCAAGCCTTAGTGGGCTGTCCCATGGGCTTAGGTTATTGGGCTGGCCCAATAGGGGCCAGAGGGTTATTTTTGTCTTTTGACAATTAATAAAAGACCAGAATTTTACCAATTTTTAATAAATCAAATACAACTCTAAAAATCCATTAAAAATTGGATTAATGAATGAAAAAATAAATCTTAACAAGAATAAAATATGAAATGGAATTTATGAAACAAATTCAAAATTATGAATTTTAAGAATTTAAATAATAACTTGGAATTTTAAACTATTATTTCCTTGTATTTAAAATTCAAGGAAAAATCTCAAATAAGTTTAAATACTTATTTTCAAACATTTCAAAATGAAATTCTACTATTCCAAGTCATTTCCATTGAAAAGGGTATTTTTCCAAGAAAAATACTATATTCCTTTTTATTCCAAAAACTATAGAGGTAACTCTATGATTTCAAATTATTTTTGGAATGGTTAAGGGAATCACCAAGTAAAATAGTTTTACTTTGAATTGTTCTACTTTGTGTGAATTAAAATGGTTTATACTTTTAATCCATTGCAAATTACTGTCAAAGACATAAATCTTAAACACAACCCTAAATTGATATAACTCAACGGGGTGAAGGGATTCAACAAAATAATACATCCATGATTGCATTATTTGGATTTTATAACATTGTCCTTACCGGACAATGATGCTTCTTACAGAACCCGAGGTCCAGGTTCCATCAACTGCATTGAACTGCACTATCTCGCAGTCCACAGGCAAGTTCACCCTTGCTCATGTCAACTTGAGTATTTTCTACTACCTTAATGCAAAGCTATATACTTATCATTCCTGCACCGCAAATGAAATGTTACTTTCCAACTATGAATATGACTATGTGGCTGGCAATGGAACCATGGTATGTGTTGATATGGTGGAGGTTCCATTGCAATGGGTTATATCACCCTAGGATTAAATTACCAATGCCGTCCAGTGATTCTAGCGCCGTACAAATCGCGTTGACCATGAGATCTATAATGGCTCTGGGGAAGCCAGCCGTATCTTTTCCCTTCTGCACGCCAACGGATTGGTAGAGCCGGTGGGGTGTTGGAGGCACTTCCGCAATAGGTTGGGATATCCTTTTAAATCCCCATCCATTAGTGATGATAAGCTCTACCATCTATGAAGGATTGTCCGGAGTACACCGTGAGTAAAGCCGTATTATCGGGGGAAGTCTACTGGGGGTGTACGGTTGGACAAAAGGGTGGGTTTGCAGTCGCGGAGAAGGCGGTGTGGGCTTGGATCTTTATACCTGGCCTCACACCAAAGGAAGTGTGAACGGGGGCAAGTCCCTGCGGATGGCATAAGGGGTGAGATCTGTTGTGGGAAAAGTAACGCACCTCTGCAGAGTGTATCAAATTGTGGCTGTCACTCCTTGTTCCGGGAAGGGAACTGCGAACGCGGCAGGAAAGGAACTCCACGAAGTTCTAGTCAACCTGTGAAGACTGACGGGCATAGTTTTCATAATAAAAGCAACCTTTTGAAGAAATGATTTCAAAACATGCATTTACCTGCGATTTCCTGATCAATGGTCGTAGCTAGTGCATCAAACACCTTTTTATTCTTTTAGAACTTGCTGAGTACCCCTGTACTCACTTTCTTTCGACACCCTTGCTAGACTGTGATCCGGAAGTGGAGGCCATCAACGATGGAGCACCAGAAGGAAGTTACGAGCTGGTCTATGAAGAACCTGATCTTACCGGCGGAGTGGAAGGCGTAGACTATGGGATAGTCTACGGACCAGATGACACGGAGGTGGAGGAGTAGTGACATACCCTAGCATCATAGAGCCGAGCAACGTAGAACTTACCTAAATAAGTTGTTGAGCTCTCTTTATATTTAGTTATGAGTTGTAATCGTACTTAAGTAGTATCTTAGGATGTTCTCATAGGACCTGTGAGAATATCAACTTGTAAGACAATGTTTGTAATAAAGTATGGAGTGTTATGACCTGCAATGTTTCTGTTGTACCACTCTGAGGGATATGGCAAATTGTGAAGAAGTCCCTTCGCAAAGATCATATCAACGACTTGTATACTACAACATGCAGTGGTATGCTGGGTCACCGCAGCTGGTATCAGAGCAAATGTTGCGACCTTAGGTTGGAAAAACCTAGTATCGGGAAGAAACCTGTAGGAGTCTAGTAGAAATAGTAAAGGATTCTCTAGAAATATGGTGATTATTCACTTGAGAATAGCAAAACCATATATTTTAGTGCGATAATTCTTTATTATAGCTATTATGATGCATTATCACTACTAATATTCTGCTTTTGTATACAACCATAATGGCGAACACTTTTCCTAAGAGGACTTTGAGGAAGGTTGAGGGATGGCTCGGTGATTATGATGGACCAATAACAGCTCTCCTGTGTGGGATGCTGAAGGAACTTCATTGTGATCCACAGATACCTGTTATCAAGTATACCTACTATGATGGGGAAATCCTAGCCAAGTGCAGAGTATCGGTCCAATTACCGACAAAACTGCTGATGAGTCGTGTAATGCCATACGGAGAAGCCAAAACTATCACCACAGCCTACCTCATAGGCCTATTCAAGGCAATCCTTGAGATAAGGCAGCACAAGTCAGTAGAACTGCTATGTTCAGAGTTTTCTCATATACCTCATGCCGAGGAAGATGAGGATCCCACTCTGAATCATTTGGTGTTAGCACGCAGAAGTCCTGAAGCTGCAGCACAGCATATGGATAGCTGTAAGTCTTTATTGACCACGATGTACCTTTTACACATGAAGATGAGAGGTGAGATTGACCACATGCTAGCTGAGTTCACGGACCCTGATAAAGTCCAAACTCGGATGAGTGATTTGAGGGCACAACCACAACATACTACACCTTTCTTTAGCCTAGACAGCTATGTAGATTTGAGTGACCAGTTGTCCCATAAAGATCCACTCACACCCAACTTTGTCCCACATTATCCACATGTGTCAGCATCATATGAGTCTGGATATGGGGGAGATGATTCCAGGAACCTAAACTGCTCGGAGTCACCAATCGAGAACTCGACTGGTTGGCGTTTCGGGGAACCATTTGGAGATGAAGGAGAACCCATCACTTGTAAGTCAGAGGATGAAGGAGGCGTGGTTAACCAGAATGTTAACCAGAGCTTTGGGAAGGAAGAGAAAGATACCAACTCCATTTCTTTAGATTTGGAGATGGGGTTACCCAAAACATCCCAGTACGTCGTAGGTGAGAGTTCTGGAACCAAGAAAAAGAAGAAGAAGAAGATGAGGGGCCAAGTGAATAGGAATCCTCCATGGATGACAGAAGAAGATGAGCTGTATCCCACTGGGGATATATATGAGTCTTTATCTAGCTACTTTGGCATGACAGATCTCTGTCTCGGCACTTCGTCCGATTTAGACTACATACCTACGGGAAGGACCTTCATTCCGGACGGTGTTCGGAGGACAAACCGCTGTACCGGATGGACCCCAGGGATGTACGCAGAGGCGAGTTATGATGACGAGGAGTGGAGCTCCAATGAAGAATAAAGTAATCTAGGTGGTATTGTAATAGAGCGTATTTTAAATTCCCGTTGGCTTGGGCTTTGAGCCAAATAAGTGGTTTATATATACCACATGTAATATAAGTTTGTGAGTGTGTTATATATTATACAAAGTATATGCATAATAAATGTTTGTTTTGTATTTGCTTCTTGATTTCATTGTGTGACTAGTTCTGGGCATTGAGTTGAGCTCAGAAAGCATTTGCATGGTGTAATTATGAGTAATCGCTCTTTGTTACAGGACTAGGGGGAAATGGCGTTAGTAGAAACCGAAGAGGCTCGCAGAGAGCGGGAAGCAAGAGAAAAAAGAGGAGGCAGATGCAGCAGCTAGATCAGAGAATGCACCACCACCACCACACCCAATGATGCACCCAGACTTCCAACAGTATATGAGGGCAATGGATGAAGATAGGAGGCGTTACCAGGAAAGCCAGAGCAAGAACATGCAAGATTTCTTTACCCACGTCATCAATGATAGGGGTAATGAAGGCAAGGGAGTAACTCTATCGGACTTCCAAAATGCAAGACCACTACCATTTACATCAGCTCCAGAACCAATGGACGCTGAAGATTGGCTTATGGATACGGAACGGAAGCTGAAGATCGTTGGTTGCAACGATGAGGAGAAGATCAGATATACTACTTATCTGTTGTCAGGACCAGCAGCGTCATGGTGGGAGAACCTTGTAGCAGTACACCCTCCAGATAAGGTGTTCACCTGGGAGGAGTTCAAGAAGAAATTCCGGGATGCTCATGTTCCGGACAGCGTGGTGGAGCTGAAGAAGAGGGAGTTTGAAGAACTAAGACAGAATACTGCACCCATCATGCAGTATGTTCGGGATTTCAACGGGCTATCCAGGTATGCACCTGAGGATGTAGATACAGAGGAGAAGAGAAAGAAGCGGTTCATGAAAGGCATGAATCCATACATGAAGATGCAACTGAGGTTGGCACGGACTGCCGAATTCCAGGAACTGATTGACTCGGCAATCACTTTCGAGGATGATTACCGGCAAGTCCAAGAGGACAGGAGGAAGAGGGCTCGTATCGAGCCAAGGAAGTACCCAATTAGTAAACCAACACCTGATCGGAGTTTCAAACCCCGATATCGACCTATTACTGGTAATCAATACAACCGGGGAGGTCAGAGTCAGAATCCAATCAACCAGATCATCTGCAACAATTGTGGCCTGAGAGGTCATTTGCAGAAGGATTGTCAAAAACCCAGAATCATCTGTTATGGTTGTGGGAAGGAAGGACATATCAAGCCGGATTGTCCAAACAAGGCGTCTTGGAGCGGACAGAGCTCTGGAGGACGAGGTGGAAACAACAACAACAACAACAACAACCGCAACAACAATAACAACAACAACAACAACCGCAATTACAACAACAACAACAACAAGAGGGGAAAGCCTTATGGAAAGCTGAATTGCACATCTTTGGAACAAGCGGAAGAGTCGGATCAAACAGTCTTAGGTACGCTAAGCATTCTTACTCATCCTGGCAAAGTATTATTTGATACTGTAGCAACCACATCATTTCTTGCATTGGAGTTTGTGGAAAAATTTGGGCTTAGATGTTCTAAGTTAGAAACTCCTATAACTGTTCTATCCGCGGGGGGAACGATCTTAGTAACCCACGTGAAAGAAGCACAAGTCTTAACCATATGTGACTGTGTGTATTTCGCGGACCTATTCATCATACCCATGAAGGACATATCAGTCATCCTAGGGATGGATTGGTTGACAGAAAATGGAGCGGTGATTAACTGTGGAGACAAAACAGTATCACTTCGCAACTCCATCGGAGGTCGAATAGTGTTCCAAGGAGATAAGTACAGTGAGTTGGAGATCGGATTGGAACTCAATAGTCTGAAGGAGGTGAGAATTGAAGATATTCCTGTAGTGAATGAGTTTCAAGATGTATTTCCTAAGGAACTACCGGGGATGCCACCCGATAGGGAGATAGAATTCACAATCGATCTGATTCCAGGCACATCACCAATAGCACAACCACCATATAAGATGGGGCCAAAGGAATTAGTGGAACTGAAAGCTCAGATTGATGAGTTAGAACAGAAGGGATTCATTCAAGAAAGTGTGTCACCATGGGGTACACCAGTTATTTTTGTGGATAAAAGAGATGGCGGAAAGAGAATGTGTGGAGATTACAGAAATTTGAACAATGTAACTATCAAGAACAAGTATCCTTTACCTAGAATCCAAGACCTTTTTGATCAAGTTCAAGGAGCTGGAGTCTTCTCGAAGATAGATTTAAGGTCAGGATACCATCAAATCAAGATCAAGAAGGAGGATGTACCAAAAACAGCGTTCGTATCAAGGTATGGACACCATGAATATTTGGTTGTACCATTTGGACTAACAAATGCACCAGCAATTTTCATGAATTTGATGAACAAGATATTCATGAAGTACTTGGACAAGTTTGTGATAGTGTTCATAGATGATATTCTAATCTATTCCAAAGATAAAGAAGAACATGCCAAGCATTTGAAGATAGTTCTGCAAACTTTGAGAGAACATCAGCTATATGCAAAGTTTAGTAAGTGCAAATTTTGGTTAGACAGTGTTGAATTTCTTGGACATGTCATAACTAAAGAAGGCATAGCGGTGAATCCAAGCAAGGTTCAGTCCGTATTGGAATGGAAATCACCCAAAAATGCTAAGGAGATACGAGGATTTCTTGGTATGGCAGGCTATTGTCGGAGATTCATAGAGGGATTTTTGAAGATTGCAGGACCAATGACCAAGTTACTCAAGAAAAATACTCCATTTGAGTGGACAGATGAGTGTGAAGCCAGTTTCCAAACACTCAAAGATAAGTTAACCACAGCACCAGTGTTAGCAGTTCCTGAACCAGGAAAGGATTACACGGTGTATTGTGATGCTTCCAAGAATGGACTTGGATGTGTTCTTATGCAAGATCGGAAGGTAATAGCCTATGGATCAAGACAGTTGAAACCACATGAACACAACTACCCAGTACATGATCTAGAGTTAGCGGCAGTTGTGTATGCTCTGAAGAGTTGGATACAATTTCTATATGGATCCAAGTGTGAGTTATACACCGATCACAAAAGTTTGAAATATTTCTTCACCCAGAAAGAATTAAACATGAGGCAGAAGAGATGGTTAGAGTTGATTAAGGATTACGACCTTAAGATCAACTATACACCAGGCAAGGCTAATGTAGTAGCAGATGCCCTAAGTAGGAAGAGTACGGAGAATCAACCTACGGAATGGGAGATTCCAAAGGAACTTCGGAAAGAGTTAGAGGATGCTCAGATTTTGTTTATTCAAGGTGATGTTAAGGGAAGTATAGCAACCATGAGGATTATGGATGAGATGTACTCAGACTTGAAATATGAGATTATCCGAAAGCAAGCGGATGATTTGTTCATACAAGAGGAATTCAAGAGGATTGGAGAAGGAAGACCATCGGAATTCCATCTAGGGGATTTTGATTCATTATACTTCCAGAAAAGGATCTGTGTACCGGATGATCCAGAAGTGAAGTCAATCATATTAAAGGAAGCACATGAAACCCCTTATTCAATACATCCGGGAAGTACTAAGATGTATATGGATTTGAAGGAGATGTTCTGGTGGAACAACATGAAAAGAGAAATAGCACAATATGTCTCGGAATGTCATACATGTCAATGAGTGAAGGCAGAACATCAGAGTCCTGCGGGATTACTCAAACCACTAGAGATACCGGAATGGAAATGGGATGAAATCGGAATGGATTTTGTTACTGGTCTACCAATGACTAGTAAGAAGAAGGATATGATATGGGTAATAGTGGACAGACTTACCAAGAGTGCTCATTTCATAGCCGTAAACACAAAGGATACTGCAGAGAAGCTTGTGGATATATATGTGAAGGAAATTGTGAGTAAGCATGGAGTACCCAAGAAGATAGTCTCAGATAGAGGTTCAATTTTCACATCCGCATTTTGGAAACAACTACAAGAAGCTTTGGGATCCAAGTTGGATTTCAGTACAGCATATCATCCACAGACCGGAGGACAAACCGAAAGAACCAATCAGATACTTGAGGACATGCTTAGAGCTTGTGCTCTGAACTTTGGAGGCTCATGGGAGGACCATTTACCTTTAGCGGAATTCTCATATAACAATAGTTATCAGAGTAGCATCCAGATGGCACCGTACGAAGCATTGTACGGAAGGAAGTGTCGATCACCAATTTGTTGGTTTGAAACCAGAGAAAACAAGGAGTTTACACCGGACTACATCAAGGAGAGACAAGAAGTCATCGAGGTGATCCGGGATAGACTCAAAATAGCTCAGAGTCGTCAGAAGAGTTACGCCGACTTAAAGAGAAGAGATTGGGAATCGAAAGTGGGAGACATGGTTTATTTAAAGGTTAGCCCAATGAAAGGACTTAAGAGGTTCGGAGTGAAAGGAAAGTTAAGTCCTCGATATATTGGGCCATTTAAGATACTCAGTCAGAATCGAGGAACAGCTTTTGAGTTGGAGTTACCGGCACAACTAAGTTAAGTTCATAATGTGTTTCATGTTTCACAACTCAGAAAGTGTTTGAAGGCACCGGATGATCCCATTACATATGAAGAAATAGAATTGCAATCTGATCTAACCTATGTGGAAAGACCGGAAAAGATCTTAGAAGTACAGTGGAAGAAGTTAAGAAACAGAGCAATCAAATACTGCAAAGTTCAATGGCAACATCATCCTGAGCGAGAAGCAACTTGGGAGACAGAAGAAGAATTAAGGAAGTCTTACCCTGAGATGTTCAGGTACCAATCTTAACTTCGGGACAAAGTTTCTGTTAAGGGGAAGAGGCTGTAATAACCCAGAACATAGGAACAACGAAGGGTAGAGTTAGAAATGGGATGTGCATTTCATCGCAAAACGGGGGAAATTTTCGCGCCTTATTGCAACTAAACCTAAGAGGGATCGAGGTTCTCTCTCATTTTGCACTTAGGGTTAGGCAATGTGAGTTAGGGAAATTTCGACATGATCTCTTTTGTATCTTGTTACTTTGGGGAATGATTGCATTTGATAAGTGTTAAACATTTAAAGATAAACATCACACAATATAACAATGAATTTAAAATTCAAACACAAGATATAAATTCAAATCATTTTTGAATTTCAAAGTGAATGTCAAATACAATATTTAATCAGGATTATAAACATTACATCATACAAAAGCTCATAAACCAAAACTTGAGCTTTATTGATATGCAACACAAATTACAAAGTCTTTACAATATTCTTGATACAAGAATTGAGACATAATGATCAGTAATAAAAGAAAAGGAAAATTACAAGTTTAATTCTAAACTAAACCTAAACTAAGTGGCTTGAGGATGATCTTCTTGCCATAGCATCATTCAAACCTGCAAAACAAAACAAAGAACAGATACTAACCAGAATACAAGTGTTAACAAGGTTCAGTTTGGACAGTTAGCAAAAATCACAGGAAATTCAGTTTGGACAGTGCAAACTATCACAGCACACTTGTGCTTGTCCAAATTCTTGGACAACACAAGATAGACATAGGCAGACCAACACTGAGCAAGCCACAGTGGGCTCAAGTTTCACCATATGAAGGCTGTTGCTAGGCAAGCAACAGCAAGGCAATGCAAGGGGTGAGTCATAAAGTAACCAAGCTTGTGTGTCATGGCCAGGGAAGAAGTAGAGACCATATAAATAGCACACAAACCCTAGAACCATGACAGTCGACCACATTTGCAAATCACCAGGTAAGGGTGAAGCAAGAACAAGCACCAGTTCATCCAGTTCATACTCAAGAACAGAAACCAACACAACCACTTAGCCACCAGGAATCATGGTGACCTGAGAAGATCAACCAGAAACTGGAGGTGAAGGGCTGTGCACAAAAACCCCAAGTCTGCATCAACCAAATATTTCACACTAGGAGCTGGAACAAGGTATACCAAGTTCCTGGACAGATCCAATGGATCTGATCCATCATATATGCATGAAATAAGCATGGGAATGAGCAAATGCTCATATGGGTAGATCATCACTTGGTTTTCACCAAGGATTGCTGCCAGTCAAAAAGATACCAAAAATAGAAAAGCATCTAGGTATAGATCTTGTACACAGAAACTAGCACACATGCACAGATGCACACACTAGCCAGATCAGATGCACAGATAGCACCAGTAGATGAATTGCAAGGATTAGCAGCTAATAAGACTACATAGTAAATCCTAAGCTATAAACCATCAGTAAACCCTAGATTTTCATCAGGCAAGCATATTGGCATTCATATCAAGTATGATTCCCAAATATGCAAGCAAAGGTTGAGTAGCCACAAGATCCAACTAAATAGGTGAGCAACCAATCAGTAGCAAAGCTACTGAGGTCACATCACACTTAGCATCAATTAAAAGAAAGCCAAATATAGCACATCATTATCCAGGAATGGATTCAGATTCAATTGCTTGCTAAACACTCATGAATAGCCAAATCATTTGCAAGCAAGTCATTTAAATCATTACTGCATAAGCAGTTCATCATAATTTAATTAATACAAGCATGAATTTATCACAGATCCGTGCTTAGCACTGACAGTAGCATACTATTAAGCAACACAGTTTAATCACTGCATCATAGCCACTGGAACAAGTCCAGTAGCTTGAGTAAGCAACAACACAGTGATGCTTGAGCATCAGCATCACAAGGAAATTGAATCACTTAGCCACAGTGTTAATCAGTAAGCCATCACTGACAATTAACTGATTAAATGGATCAATTGAATCAAGTCAAGCTACACAGGGAAGCTAGCCAACAAGCAAAGAATGATCCAATGGATCACTAGCTTGCATAGGAAGCACAGAAGCATATCACAGGCACCACTGGCACACACACAAGTGTCACTGATGCATCACAGGCACACCTAGACAAGCAAGCATGATATACCAGTAAGCACAAGCAAGCCATAATCAAGCATAGCATGGCATAGCAAGCTTTTGAGCAAGCACAGTAGAGCATGGCAAGTACATGGCATGCTAGGAACAACAAGGTAAGCAAGCACATCATAAATAGCAAGCAAAGCAACATTGGTCAGTACCAGTAACTGGTAATTTGGCCATGAGCTTGCAGTAGCTAGAAGCATAGGAAGATTGAGCAGCTATGGCATAGCTCTGCATGATCACAGGACCACCAGAAAGCAACAGAGCATGAGGAGGAAGAAGAACAGTAACAAGGGGAGGCGCACAGATATGGAGAAGAGGAAGAGGAAGTGCATCAACTTACTTGCGCCTGGAAGCAGAAGCTAGTGCATGGCGAGGCAGTGCTCGCGCGGCCCTAACAGCTGCAAGTCCAGGGTAGGCGCCGACGTTACGCCGGCGAACCCAAACACGAACCAACACCACCGTAGCGAGCACCTGAGGAGACGGCACGAGTACTGCGAGCAGCACCCGCGCCAGGTCAACCCCAGGAGCACACCCATTGTCGGCGAGGACGAGCGCTCGCCGGAGTTCGTCGAGGCGATTCTTCCCGAGATCCAGAATGGAGGCGATTCGCCAGGAGAGGAAGAGAAGGGGAAAACCACGCGGACAGATCGATAGATCTGCACGCGGCGGTTCTGGTTCGGTAGGTGGCTACAGCGGGGGAGCACGGAGCTGGCCGGAGCAAGGCGGCGGCCATGGCGGGGACGCCATCGCCACGGCGTCGCAGAGAGGCTAGGGTTAGAGACGAAGAGCGAGAGAGGGCCGAGTGAGTGAGAGAGGTGGGCCGTTCGGCGCCACCGAGCCACTATGGGGCAAGCCTTAGTGGGCTGTCCCATGGGCTTAGGTTATTGGGCTGGCCCAATAGGGGCCAGAGGGTTATTTTTGTCTTTTGACAATTAATAAAAGACCAGAATTTTACCAATTTTTAATAAATCAAATACAACTCTAAAAATCCATTAAAAATTGGATTAATGAATGAAAAAATAAATCTTAACAAGAATAAAATATGAAATGGAATTTATGAAACAAATTCAAAATTATGAATTTTAAGAATTTAAATAATAACTTGGAATTTTAAACTATTATTTCCTTGTTTTTAAAATTCAAGGAAAAATCTCAAATAAGTTTAAATACTTATTTTCAAACATTTCAAAATGAAATTCTACTATTCCAAGTCATTTCCATTGAAAAGGGTATTTTTCCAAGAAAAATACTATATTCCTTTTTATTCCAAAAACTATAGAGGTAACTCTATGATTTCAAATTATTTTTGGAATGATTAAGGGAATCACCAAGTAAAATAGTTTTACTTTGAATTGTTCTACTTTGTGTGAATTAAAATGGTTTATACTTTTAATCCATTGCAAATTACTGTCAAAGACATAAATCTTAAACACAACCCTAAATTGATATAACTCAACGGGGTGAAGGGATTCAACAAAATAATACATCCATGATTGCATTATTTGGATTTTATAACATTGTCCTTACCGAACAATGATGCTTCTTACAGAACCCGAGGTCCAGGTTCCATCAACTGCATTGAACTGCACTATCTCGCAGTCCACAGGCAAGTTCACCCTTGCTCATGTCAACTTGAGTATTTTCTACTACTTTAATGCAAAGCTATATACTTATCATTCCTGCATCGCAAATGAAATGTTACTTTCCAACTATGAATATGACTATGTGGCTGGCAATGGAACCATGGTATGTGTTGATATGGTGGAGGTTCCATTGCAATGGGTTATATCACCCTAGGATTAAATTACCAATGCCGTCCAGTGATTCTAGCGCCGTACAAATCGCGTTGACCATGAGATCTATAATGGCTCTGGGGAAGCCAGCCGTATCTTTTCCCTTCTGCACGCCAACGGATTGGTAGAGCCGGTGGGGTGTTGGAGGCACTTCCGCAATAGGTTGGGATATCCTTTTAAATCCCCATCCATTAGTGATGATAAGCTCTACCATCTATGAAGGATTGTCCGGAGTACACCGTGAGTAAAGCCGTATTATCGGGGGAAGTCTACTGGGGGTGTACGGTTGGACAAAAGGGTGGGTTTGCAGTCGCGGAGAAGGTGGTGTGGGCTTGGATCTTTATACCTGGCCTCACACCAAAGGAAGTGTGAACGGGGGCAAGTCCCTGCGGATGGCAAAAAGGGTGAGATCTCTTGTGGGAAAAGTAACGCACCTCTGCAGAGTGTATCAAATTGTGGCTGTCACTCCTTGTTCCGGGAAGGGAACTGCGAACGCGGCAGGAAAGGAACTCCACGAAGTTCTAGTCAACCTGTGAAGACTGACGGGCATAGTTTTCATAATAAAAGCAACCTTTTGAAGAAATGATTTCAAAACATGCATTGACCTGCGATTTCCTGATCAATGGTCGTAGCTAGTGCATCAAACACCTTTTTATTCTTTTAGAACTTGCTGAGTACCCCTGTACTCACTTTCTTTCGACACCCTTGCTAGACTGTGATCCGGAAGTGGAGGCCATCAACGATGGAGCACCAGAAGGAAGTTACGAGATGGTCTACGAAGAACCTGATCTTACCGGCGGAGTGGAAGGCGTAGACTATGGGATAGTCTACGGACCAGATGACACGGAGGTGGAGGAGTAGTGACATACCCTAGCATCATAGAGCCGAGCAACGTAGAACTTACCTAAATAAGTTGTTGAGCTCTCTTTATATTTAGTTATGAGTTGTAATGGTACTTAAGTAGTATCTTAGGATGTTCTCATAGGACCTGTGAGAATATCAACTTGTAAGACAATGTTTGTAATAAAGTATGGAGTGTTATGACCTGCAATGTTTCTGTTGTACCACTCTGAGGGATATGGCAAATTGTGAAGAAGTCCCTTCGCAAAGATCATATCAACGACTTGTATACTACAACATGCAGTGGTATGCTGGGTCACCGCAGCCGGTGAGATTGACAACCTCACTGTTTCGTTGGGGCAAAGTACTTTGGTTGTGTTGTGCAGGTTCCACGTTGGCGCCGGAATCCCTGGTGTTGCGCCACACTACATCTCGCCGCCATCAACCTTCAACGTGCTTCTTGGCTCCTACTGGTTCGATAAACCTTGGTTTCTTACTGAGGGAAAACTTGCCGCTGTACGCATCACACCTTCCTCTTGGGGTTCCCAACGGTCGCATGCTGTACGCGTATCAAGACTGTTTTCTGGCGCCGTTGCCGGGGACCTGAAGAAAAGTTACACCACAGAGATCTCTAACTCCCACGTCAACTCTGCGCCAGTAACTGTTTTCTGGCGCCGTTGCCGGGGAGATCAAGACACGCTGCAAGGGGAGTCTCCACATCCCAATCTCTTTACTTTGTTTTTGTCTTGCTTTATTTTATTTACTATTTTGTTTGCTGGACTAAAACAAAACACAAAAAAGTTAGTTGCTAGCTTTACTTTATTTACTATCTTGTTTGCTATATCAAAAACACAAAAAAATTAGTTACTTGCATTTACTTTATGTAGTTTGCTTTATTTACTATTGCTAAAATGGGTACTCCTGAAAATACTAAGTTGTGTGACTTCACAACCAAAAATAATAATGATTTCTTATGCACACCTATTGCTCCACCTGCTACTACAGCGGAATTCTTTGAAATTAAACCTGCTTTACTGAATCTTGTTATGCGAGAGCAATTTTCTGGTGTTAGTTCTGATGATGCTGCTGCCCATCTCAATAACTTTGTTGGATTATGTGAAATGCAAAAGTATAAGGATGTAGATGGTGACATTATAAAATTAAAATTGTTTCCTTTCTCATTAAGAGGAAGAGCTAAAGATTGGTTGCTATCTCTGCCTAAGAATAGTATTGATTCATGGACTAAATGCAAGGATGCTTTTATTGGTAGATATTATCCCCCTGCTAAAATTATATCTTTGAGGAGTAGCATAATGAATTTTAAACAATTGGATAATGAGCATGTTGCACAAGCATGGGAAAGAATGAAATCTTTGGTTAAAAATTGCCCAACCCATGGACTGACTACTTGGATGATCATCCAAACCTTTTATGCAGGACTGAATTTTTCTTCGCGGAACCTATTGGATTTAGCTGCTGGAGATACCTTTATGTCCATCACTCTTGGCGAAGCAACAAAGCTTCTTGATAATATGATGATTAATCACTCTGAATGGCACATGGAAAGAGCTCCACAAGGTAAGAAGGTAAATTCTGTCGAAGAAACCTCCTCCTTGAGTGATAAGATTGATGCTATTATGTCTATGCTTGTGAATGGTAGGACAAATGTTGATCCTAATAATGTTCCGTTAGCTTCATTGGTTGCCCAAGAAGAACATGTTGATGTAAACTACATTAAAAATAATAATTTCAACAACAATGCTTGCCGGAACAATTCTAGTAACAACTATAGGCCATATCCTTATAATAATGGAAATGGCTATGGTAATTCTTATGGGAATTCTTACAACAATAATAGGAACACACCCCCTGGACTTGAAGCCATGCTTAAAGAATTTATTAGTACACAAACTGCTTTTAACAAACCTGTTGAAGAAAAGCTTGGGAAATTGATATACTTGCTTCTAAAGTCGATAGTCTTGCTGCTGATGTTGATCTTTTGAAATCGAAAGTTATGCCTAATGAAAATCATAATAATAAGATTGTTACTATAGAAAATGCCATCCAAGTTAGAATTAATTAGAATATAAGATTGATGGCCGAATTGCGTGCTAGGTGGGAAAAAGAAGAAAATGAGAAAGAAGATAATATAGCTAAAGTTTGGACTATTACCACCACTAGTAATGCTAATGCTACACATGTTGCTGCACCTCCTACTAATAATGGTAAAAGAATTGGTGTTGGCAATGTTTCCACTTCTAATGCAAAGCGTGAAAAACTGCTCGAAATCGCTAAAACCGCTGAAAGCGCTGTGATAAAACTGCTGAAATTTTTTCCAACATTGGGGATAATGATCCCATTGCTTTAGATTATAATGGTTTGGATTTTGATGATTGCCACATCTCTGAAGTTATAAAGTTCTTACAAAAACTTCCTAAGAGTCCTAATTCTAGTGCTATAAATTTGGCTTTCACGAAACATATTACAAATGCTCTCATAAAAGCTAGAGAAGAGAAACTAAATCGCGAAACTTCTATTCCTAGGAAGCTAGAGGATGGATGGGAGCCCATCATTAAGATGAAGGTCAATGACTTTGATTGTAATGCTTTATGTGATCTTGGTGCAAGTATTTCCGTTATGCCTAGAAAGATCTATAATATGCTTGACTTGCCACCATTGAAAAATTGTTATTTGGATGTTAATCTTGCTGATAATTCTACAAAGAAACCTTTGGGGAGAGTTGATAATGTTCGCATTACCGTTAACAATAACCTTGTCCCCGTTGATTTTGTTGTCTTGGATATTGAATGCAATGCATCTTGTCCCATTATATTGGGAAGACCTTTTCTTCGAACTGTTGGTGCTATCATTGATATGAAGGAAGGTAATATTAAATATCAATTTCCTCTCAAGAAAGGTATGGAACACTTCCCTAGAAAGAGAATGAAGTTACCTTTTGATTCTATTATTAGAACAAATTATGATGTTGATGCTTCGTCTCTTGATAATACTTGATATACACTTTCTGCGCCCAGCTGAAAGGCGTTAAAGAAAAGCGCTTATGGAAGACAACCCATGTTTTTACTACAACACTTTTATTTTATTTTTGAGTCTTGGAAGTTGTTACTACTGTAGCAACCTCTCCTTATCTTAGTTTTGTGCATTGTTGTGCCAAGTAAAGTCGTTGATAGTAAGGTTCATATTAGATTTGGATTACTGTGCAGAAACAGATTTCTTTGCTGTCACGAATCTGGGTCTAATTCTCTGTAGGTAATTCAGAAAATTATGCCAATTTACTTGAGTAATCCTCAGATATGTACGCAACTTTCATTAAATTTGAGCATTTTCATTTGAGCAAGTCTGTTGCCTCAATAAAATTCGTCTTTACGAACTGTTCTGTTTTGACAGATTCTGCCTTTTATTTCGCATTGCCTGTTTTGCTATGCTTGATGGATTTTTCGATTCCATTGACTTTCAGTAGCTTTGTGCAATGTCCAGAAGTGTTAAGAATGATTGTGTCACCTCTGAACATGTAAATTTTGCTTGTGCACTAACCCTCTAATGAGTTGTTTTGAGTTTGGTGTGGAAGAAGTTTTCAAGGATCAAGAGAGGGAGATGATACAATATGATCAAGGAGAGTGAAAGCTCTAAGCTTGGGGATGCCCCGGTGGTTCACCCCTGCATATTTTAGGAAGACTCAAGCGTCTAAGCTTGGGGATGCCCAAGGCATCCCCTTCTTCATCGACAACATTATCAGGTTCCTCTAGTGAAACTATATTTTTATTCCATCAAATCTTATGTACTTTGCTTGGAGCGTCGGTTTGTTTTTGTTTTGAATAAAATGGATCCTAGCATTCTTTGTGTGGGAGAGAGACACGCTCCGCTGTTGCATATGGACAAATATGTCCTTAGGCTTTACTTATAATATTCATGGCGAAGGTTGAATCTTCTTCGTTAAATTGTTATATGGTTGGAAACGGAAAATGATACATGTAGTAATTCTAAAATGTCTTGGATAATGTGATACTTGGCAATTGTTGTGCTCATGTTTAAGCTCTTGCATCATATACTTTGCACCTATTAATGAATAAATACATAGAGCTTGCTAAAATTTGGTTTGCATAATTGGTCTCTCTAAGGTCTAGATAATTTCTAGTATTGAGTTTGAACAACAAGGAAGACGGTGTAGAGTCTTATAATGTTTACAATATGTCTTTTATGTGAGTTTTGCTGCACCGGTTCATCCTTGTGTTTGTTTCAAATAACCTTGCTAGCCTAAGCCTTGTATCGAGAGGGAATACTTCTCATGCATCCAAAATCCTTGAGCCAACCACTATGCCATTTGTGTCCACCATACCTACCTACTACATGGTATTTTTCCGCCATTCCAAAGTAAATTGATTGAGTGCTACCTTTAAAATTTCTATTCTTCATCTTTACAATATATAGCTAATGGGACAAATAGCCTAAAAACTATTGTGGTATTGAATATGTACTTATGCACTTTATCTCTTATTAAGTTGCTTGTTGTGCGATAACCATGTTCCTGGGGACGCCATCAACTACTCTTTGTTGAATATCATGTGAGTTGCTATGCATGTCCCTCTTGTCTGAAGTAAGGGAGATTTACCGCTAGAATGGTTAGAGCATGCATAATGTTAGAGAAGAACATTGGGCCGCTAACTAAAGCCATGATCCATGGTGGAAGTTTCAGTTTTGGACAAATATCCTCAATCTCATATGAGAAAATTAATAATTGTTGAATGCTTAAGCATTAAAGAGGAGTCCATTATCTGTTGTCTATGTTGTCCCGGTATGGATGTCTAAGTTGAGAATAATCAATAGCGAGAAATCCAATGCGAGCTTTCTCCTTAGACCTTTGTACAAAGGCATAGAGGTACCCCTTTGTGACACTTGGTTAAAACATATGCATTGCAATGATAATCCAGGTAATCCGAGCTAATTAGGACAAGGTGCGGGCACTATTAGTATACTATGCATGAGGCTTGCAACTTATAGGATATAATTTACATAACACATATGCTTTATTACTACCGTTGACAAAATTGTTTCTTGTTTTCAAAATCAAAGCTCTAGCACAAATATAGCAATCAATGCTTCCCTCTGCGAAGGGCCTTTCTTTTACTTTTATGTTGAGTCAGTTCACCTATTTCTCTCCACCTCAAGAAGCAAACACTTGTGTGAACTGTGCATTGATTCCTACATACTTGCATATTGCACTTGTTATATTACTTTACATTGACAAATATCCATGAGATATACATGTTACAAGTTGAAAGCAACCGCTGAAACTTAATCTTCCTTTGTGTTGCTTCAATACCTCTACTTTGAATTATTGCTTTATGAGTTAACTCTTATGCAAGACTTATTGATGCTTGTCTTGAAGTACTATTCATGAAAAGTCTTTGCTATATGATTCATTTGTTTACTCATGTCATTTACATTGTTTTGATCGCTGCATTCATTACATATGCTTACAATAGTATGATCAAGGTTATGATGGCATGTCACTCTAGAAATTATCTTTGTTATCGTTTACCTGCTCGGGACGAGCAGAAACTAAGCTTGGGGATGCTGATACGTCTTCGACGTATCGATAATTTCTTATGTTCCATGCCACATTATTGATGATATCTACATATTTTATGCATACTTTATATCATATTTATGCATTTTCTGGCACTAACCTATTAACGAGATGCCGAAGAGCCAGTTGCTGTTTTCTGCTGTTTTTGGTTTCAGAAATCCTAGTAAGGAAATATTCTCGGAATTGGACGAAATCAACGCCAAGAGGCCTATTTTGCCACGAAGCTTCCAGAAGACCGAAGGGAAGACGAAGTGGGGCCACGGGGCGCCGCCACACTAGGGCGGCGCGGCCCAGAGGGGGCCCGTGCGGCCCTAGCGTGTGGGGCCCCCGTGTGGCCCCCTGACCTGCCCTTCCGCCTACATATAGTCTTCGTCGCGAAACCCCCAGTACCGAGAGCCACGATACGGAAAACCTTCCAGAGACGCCGCCGCCGCCAATCCCATCTCGGGGGATTCAGGAGATCGCCTCCGGCACCCTGCCGGAGAGGGGAATCATCTCCCGGAGGACTCTTCACCGCCATGGTCGCCTCCGGAGTGATGAGTGAGTAGTTCACCCCTGGACTATGGGTGCATAGCAGTAGCTAGATGGTCGTCTTCTCCTAATTGTGCTTCATTGTCGGGTCTTGTGAGCTGCCTAACATGATCAAGATCATCTATCTGTAATGCTATATGTTGTGTTTGTTGGGATCCGATGGATAGAGAATACTATGCTATGTTGATTATCAATCTATTACCTATGTGTTGTTTATGATCTTGCATGCTCTCCGTTATTAGTAGAGGCTCTGGCCAAGTTTTTACTCTTAACTCCAAGAGGGAGTATTTATGCTCGATAGTGGGTTCATGCCTCCATTAAATGGGGACAGGACAGTGAGAAAGTTCTAAGGTTGTGGATGTGCTGTTGCCACTAGGGATAAAACATTGATGCTATGTCCGATGATGTAGTTATTGATTACATTACGCACCATACTTAATGCAATTGTCTGTTGCTTGCAACTTAATACTGAAAGGGGTTCGGATGATAACCTGAAGGTGGACTTTTTAGGCATAGATGCATGCTGGATAGCGGTCTATGTACTTCGTCGTAATGCCCAATTAAATCTCACAATATTCATCATATCATGTATGTGCATTGCCATGCCCTCTTTATTTGTCAATTGCCCAACTGTAATTTGTTCACCCAACATGCTATTTATTTTATGGGAGAGACACCTTGATGACCCACAAGTATAGGGGGTGTATCGTAGTATCTTCGATAAGTAAGAATGTCGATCCCAACGAGGAGCAGAAGGTGTTGACAAGCAGTTTCGATGAAGGATTCACTGTAAATGCTCACAGACAAGTATTCAGGGGGGTTTGATGTAACAGTTGAATAAAGTACGAGTATGTAAAGTGCGAGAGTAATAATTGCAGCGAGTGGCCCAATCCTTTTTAGCACAAAGGACAAGCCGGTTTGTTTACTTATAATGACCAAACGTTCTCGAGGACACACGGGATTTTAGTCTAGTGCTTTCGCTACATACGGCTAAATAATCTTCATTGTTGTGATAAGTGTTGTGTGGGTGAACCTATGCTAATGTACCGCCCTTCCTAGGACTAATACATACTTGTGATTATACCCCTTGCAAGCATCCGCAACTACAAGAAAGTAATTAAGAATTAAATCTAACCACAACCTCAAACTCTGAGATCCTGCGATCCCTCCTGCATCGATATACCAACGGGGGTTTAGGTTTCTGTCACTCCGGCAACCCCGCAATTGGCAAACGAGTACAAGATGCATTCCCCTAGGCCCATAAATGGTGAAGTGTCATGTAGTCGACGTTCACATGACACCACTAGAAGAATAACACCACAACTTAAATATCACACCATTGAATATTACTCAACCATAGTTCACTACTAACATTTAGACTTCACCCATGTCCTCAAGAACTAAACGAACTACTCACAAGACATCATACGGAACATGATCAGAGGTGATATGATGATGAATAACAATCTGAACATAAACTTGGTTCAATGGTTTCACTCAATAGCATCAACAACAAGTAGAAATCGATACCGGGAGAGTTTCCCCTATCAAACAATCAAGATCAAACCCAAATTGCTACGGCGGTGGCGGTGTCCAGCGGTGATGACGGCGGTGATGATGGTGGAGATGATGATGATGGTGATGGCGATGATGTCCAGCTCGATGACGGTGTCGATGGCGTCGATTTCCCCCTCCCGGAGGGAATTTCCCCGGCGGATTCCTGCCCGCCGGAGAGCTCTTTTCTCTCTGGTGTTCTCCGCCCGCGCAGGCGGCTGTAACTCTTCGCGAGGTACCCTCTGTGGCTTAGGTCTTCGGGACGAAGGGTTTGGCGAAGAAAAGGAGGCGAAAAGGGTCGTGGGCCCCTGCACCATAGGCCGGCGCGGCCAGGGCCTGGGCATCGCCGCCCTACGGTGTGGCCCCACCCAGGCAGCTCCCCGGCTCCTCCTTCGGCTTCCTTCGTCATCTTGAAAAATAGGATTTTTGGTATAATTTCCTTCCAGAGTTGATCTTCCGAAATATTGCGTTCGACGGTGCTTTTTCCAGAGAATCCTGGCTCCGGTGTTCGATCCTCCAATAATGATGAAACATGCAAAATAGATGAAATAACATAAGTATTGTGTCCCAATATGAAATATATCAATGAATAACAGCAAATTATGATATAAAATAGTGATGCAAATTGGACGTATCAACTCCCCCCAAGCTTAGACTTCGCTTGTCCCCAAGCGAAACTGAGCTCGATAGACATGACCACATGTTTATGGAGTGAAGAGTCGATAAATAAAATACGGACAAGAAGCATCATATTCATTCACACAGGACATTATAGTAAACAACCTCTTATAACTCATATTGAAACAAGTATAAGGTAATCACAAGTAAAGGTGCATGAGAAATCATGATTGGTGATGGCAAACTTCGTTCTTGGTCAGAGAACAATTAATGATTATATTTATCTCATTGAGCAGCGCTCTCATGTTAGAGTTTATAAGGCACAACTTGCATACTCAATCGTAATGGTCTACTCATAATCATTGATAACTTGCAAAGCTATATTCATTCAAATAAAACTTGTACTAAACAAAGAAGAATAAAAGACATGATGTAGCAAATCACAATATAATGGTTTGATCACAACTACTCAAATGCTTGCTTGAGATGGAGGGAAATAGGTTTACTGACTCAACATAAAGTAAAAGACAGGCCCTTCGCAGAGGGAAGCAGGGATTAAATCATGTGCTAGAGCTTTTTCAATTTTTGCAATCATATAAAGAGAATAAAAGTAACATTTTGAGAGGTGTTTGTTGTTGTCAACGACTGGTAGCGGGTACTCTAACCCCCTTGCCAGACAACCTCCTAAGAGCGGCTCCCATATTATTTTCATTTTGTGTGGCACTCCTTCCAACCTTTCTTTCACAAACCATGGCTAACCGAATCCTCGGGTGCCTGCCAACAATCTCATACCATGAAGGAGTGCCTTTTTATTTTAGCTTTATTATGATGATGACACTCCCCAACCTTTACTTACACAAGCCATGGCTAACCGAATCCTTCGGGTGCCGTCCATCAATCACATACCATGGAGGAGTGTCTATTTAGTTTAATCAATTTGGGACTGGGAATCCCATTGCCAGCTCTTTTTGCAAAATTATTGGATAAGCGGGTGAAGCCACTAGTCCATTGGTGGAAGTTGCCCAACAAGATTGAAAGATAAAACACCACATACTTCCTCATGAGCTATGAAACATTGACACAAATAAGAGATACTAAGTTTTGAATTGTTTAAAGGTAGCACATGAAGTATTTACTTGGAATGGCAGAAAATACCATGTAGTAGGTAGGTATGGTGGACACAAATGGCATAGGTTTGGGTTAAGGTTTGGATGCACGAGAAGTATTCCCTCTCAAGACAGGTCTTTGGCTAGCAAGGTTAATTAGCAAGCATAAGAGTCGAGGGAAACAAACAAATATACATGTGATAGAAACAATCATGCATCTTCCTTGTAAGTACAAACAATTTTAACTTCAGAATAATAAGCTATGAGCTAACAAGAAAGACAATGAAACATCTACATGTATTTCTCTTTTCTATTTAAACCTCAAAGTGTTGTTGCTATTGACCAATGCTAAGTTTGCCAAAACCAAATAGATTTATTCAATGCTCCCAAAGTGATACCAATACTAACAACAAGGTGAATCATATAGTAGAGATTGCAAACTAAAATAAGATGTGCAATATGTAAATGATAAGACTTCTCATTAATATTCCATAACGATAACTCACACCAAGGGATACATAGATAACCAACTAAAGGAGAGATACTTCCAAACGCAACCCATCTTATATGATAACTTCCCTACTCATGATATGATACTACTTGACAATAAAAGTAAAAGGTAGTGATAATGTGATACCGCGGCACTCCCCCAAGCTTGGAACAAACCAAGGGGATGCCAATACCGATGATGAATTACTCCTGCGGTGATGGTGGTGATGAACTCCCGTCATCAAACTTCCAAGGAAGAGGCTCTCCATCAAGAAACGACATCTTGGTCTCGGGGATCCCGAAACTAGCAAAGACGGCTTATGTATTTAAACCTGTTTTCATACTCACAGTTCTGATTCTGAAAATCATAGAGTTGTGCTTGGAGCTTGTTGGTGGTGTCGTGAAGTGAGAGGATATTGCTCCAAAGCTTTGCAGTTTCCTTCTCATGTTCAGCAATGAGTTCAGACACAATCCTGTGGAAAATATCCACCTCACGCTCAGCCATCTTCTTGTATTTGAAAACCTCTTGTTCTAGCTTCTCCATCCTGTCTTCCAGGCTTCCTTCTCCTTTAAGACCCTGGACATCCTTGACCTGCAGTTCTCCTTCAACGAGCAGCAACTCCTTGGGGTGCATCCTCAGCTCCTCCATGTACAAGTTGCCAACATCCTTGCTGGAGCTGTCCTTCGGAGTTTCCGACGAAGACATGATGGCTCTAGATCCGAAGCAAATCTGGCGAAACAACTCGAAACAAAACACGTCGAGAAAACGATATACGGACCTCCGAGTGCAGGGGGATTATATAGCAAAAATTTTCTCGACAAAAGGAAAGTACCAGATCGAACCAGAGTCGGAAAGGGGCGACGGGGCGGCCAAACAATAGGCCGGCGCGGGCCCAGGTCAGGCCGCGCCGCCCTATGGTGGCACCCCCTCGTGCGTCCTTTCCACTCCATTTCGAACTCGTAATTTCTCATATTTTCCAAAAACAGCAAAAATATAGTTCGGAAAGTAAATTGTGTACTTTTCATTACCAGTACTGTTACCTATTCAAAGTCGAGTTCTGGCGGACTGTCAATTTGTCCTTTGATGAAAGCTTCCGGTGTTTCCACTTGAATAATATCAACATCAACATTATAGGAATCACCTGAGATATAATGCTTGAGTCTTTGTCCATTCACCACTTGCGTAGCATTGCCTTGGAGAGAGCTAATTTTGATTGCTCCTGAACGATACACCTCCTCGACAACATATGGTCCTTCCCATTTCGAGAGTAATTTCCCTGCAAAGAATCTGAGACGAGACCGATACAATAGGACTTTATCCCCAATATTAAATTCTCTTTTGATGATCCTCCTATCATGCCATTTTTTAACTTTCTCTTTAAAGAGTTTAGCATTTTCATAAGCTTCACTTCTCCATTCATCTAGAGAACTCAATTGCAACAACCTCTTATCACCGGCAAGTTTAGGATCTTTATTTAATTCTCTAACAGCCCAATAAGCTTTGTGCTCTAGTTCTAAAGGTAAATGACAAGCTTTCCCATAAACCATTTTATAAGGTGACATTCCCATGGGATTTTTATACGCAGTTCTATAAGCCCAAAGTGCATCCTTCAATTTACTAGCCCAATTCTTTCTAGTTTTATTAACGGTCTTTCCCAAAATAGATTTAATCTCTCTATTTGATAATTCTACTTGACCACTAGTTTGAGGATGATAAGCAGAAGCAATTCTATGATTAATACCATACTTAGCAAGAGTTTTTCTAAAACCTCCATGAATAAAATGAGAACCTCCATCAGTCATAATATATCTAGGTACTCCAAATCTAGGAAAAATAATATCTAAGAGCATTCTTAAAGAGGTCTCACCATCAGCACTTTTTGTAGGTATAGCTTCCACCCATTTAGTAACATAATCAACAGCAACAAGTATATGAGTGTTACCTTCCGAAGACGGAAAAGGTCCCATGAAGTCAAATCCCCAACAATCAAACGGTTCAATAACAAGAGTATAATTCATAGGCATTTCATTGCGTCTGGAGATATTACCAACCCTTTGGCATTCATCACAAGATAAAATAAACTTTCTCGCATCTTTGAAGAGAGTTGGCCAATAAAAACCTGATTGTAAAACCTTTTGCGCGGTTCTTTCTCCAGCGTGATGTCCTCCATAAGCACTACCATGACATTTACTCAATATTTCTTGTTGTTCATACTCAGGAACACATCTTCGCATAATACCATCCACTCCTTCTTTATATAAGTGTGGGTCATCCCAGAAATAATGCCTCAAGTCATAAAAGAATTTCCTCCTTTGCTGAGCTGAAAAGGTTGGAGGCAAGTACTTGGAAACAATAAAGTTAGCATAATCAGCATACCAAGGACTGTCTCGCGAGCTCACCTTTATTACAGCCAATTGTTCATTTGGAAAACTATCATTAACAGAACAGGATCATAAGCAATATTTTCCAATCTAGACAAATTATCAAAGAACAGGATTATCAGCACCTTTCCTATCTACAATATGTAGATCAAATTCTTGCAAAAGAAGTACCCATCTAATAAGCCTCGGCTTAGCATCTTTCTTTGTCATTAGGTATCTAATTGCAGCATGATCAGTATGAATAGTAACTTTTGAATCAACAATATAAGATCTAAATTTATCACAAGCAAAGACTACAGCTAATAATTCTTTTTCAGTTGTAGCATAATTTCTTTGAGCAGCATCAAGAGTTTTACTAGCATAATGAATAACATTCAGTTTTTTATCTACTCGCTGTCCAAGAACAGCGCCTACAAAGAAAATCACTAGCATCACACATAATTTCAAAGGGTAAGTTCCAATCAGGGGTTCAACTATAGGAGCAGTTGTTAAGGCTTTTTAAGAGTTTCAAAAGCTTCCTTACAATCGTCATCAAAAACAAATGGTACATCTTTTTGAAGACGAGTAGTTAGATGCTTTGAAATCTTGGAGAAATCTTTAATAAATCTCCTATAAAACCCATCATGACCAAGAACACTACGAATACCTTTAACATCCCTCGGATAGGGCATCTTCTCAATTGCTTCAACTTTAGCTCTATCAACTTCAATACCTCTCTCAGAAATTTTATGTCCCAATACAATTCCTTCATTAACCATAAAGTGGCATTTCTCCCAATTAAGAACAAGGTTAGTTTCTTCACATCTCTGCAAAACTTTATCAAGGTTTCGCAAGCAACTATCAAAAGAATTCCCATAGAGGGAAAAATCATCCATGAATACCTCTACAATACTTTCACAAAAACCATGAAAAATAGCAGACATGCATCTTTGAAAAGTAGCAGGAGCATTACATAAACCAAAAGGCATGCGTCTATAAGCATAAGTTCCATAGGGACAGGTAAAAGTGGTTTTCTCTTGATCTTTAGCTTTAACAGCAATTTGTGAAAACCCAGAATAACCATCAAGAAAGCAAAAATGAGTATTTTTAGACAATCTTTCTAGCATTTGATCAATAAATGGTAAAGGGTAATGATCTTTCTTAGTAACTTTATTAACTTTTCGAAAATCAATGCACATTCTATACCCTACAACTACTCTTTGAGGAATGAGCTCATCATTATCATTAGGCACAATGATCATACCTCCTTTCTTGGGAACGCAATGCACAGGACTAACCCATCTACTATCAGCAATAGGATATATAATACCAGCTTCAAGAAGTCGTAATACCTCATTCCTTACCACTTCCTTCATCTTCGGAATTAGACGACGCTGAGGTTCAACAACAGGCTTTGCATCATCTTCCATATTAATAGCATGTTGGAATATAGACGGAGAAATCCCCTTCAAATCATCAAGAGTGTAGCCAATAGCGCCTCGATGCTTCTTCAATATTTCCAATAACCTTTCTTCCTCAATCTCTGAAAGCTTAGAACTAATAATAACAGGATATATTTTCTTATCATCAATATGAGCATATTTAAGATTATCAGGTAAAGGCTTTAAATCAAAAACAGGTTCTTCCTTTGGTGGCGGTGTTGTACCCAAATCTTCCACCGGTAAATCATGCTTGAGAATAGGTTGGCGAAGAAAAATTTCCTCAAGCTCATCTCTTTCTTTCCTAAAAATTTCGCTCTCGCTATCCTCCAAATGTTGCTGCAAAGGATTATTAGGAACAAGAACAATAGATGCACATTGCTCCATTTTAAAATCATTACTAGGCAAATCAGCTTTATAAGGAGTTTTAGTAAATTTAGAGAAGTTAAACTCATAAGATTCACCAGCGAATTTAGTCAAAATTTTCTCTTTCTTGCAATCTATAATAGCTCCACAAGTATTTAGAAAAGGTCTACCAAAAATTATAGGACAATAATCACTAGCAGCGAGAACCAAGTACCAAAAGTCAGCAGGATATTTAATCTTACCGCATAAAACTTCCACATCTCGAACAATACCAATTGGAGAAATAGTTTCTCTATTAGCCAGCTGAATAACCACATCAATATCTTCAAGTTCACAAGAATCAATTTCGTGCATAATCTCCGTGTAAAGCTCATACGGAATAGCACTAACACTTGCACCAATATCACATAATCCATAATAACAATGATCACCAATTTTGACAGATAGCATAGGAACACTAGCTTGTTTGGGTTTATTAGGATGTGAGACAATATTAGAAGCATCTTCACAGAAAATAATCTGACCATCCTCCACACTTTCAGTCACAAGATCTTTAATTATTGCAACAGCAGGTTCAACTTTTATTTGTTCTTCAGGTTCTACAGGTTTCTTTTCACTTTTATGAACCGCACTATTTATAACAGAGTACTCTTTCATTTTAGCAGGGAAAGGAGTTTTTTCAATATAAGCTTCAGGAATAACATGATCAGCAGTTTCAACTACAACGCATTTATTAATAGATGAATCAATTTTATCTTTATACGGTTCATGATACTTATCAAAATTCTTCTTTGGCAATTCATAATGAGAGGCAAAAGCTTTATAAAGATTTACAGCAACTTGAGAATCAAGACCATATATAGCACTCATATTACGAAATTTATCAGTATCCATAAAAGCTTCAATGCATTTATAATCATAAATTATACCTGATTCTCTATCCTTGTCGTTCTCCCAACCTTCAGTATTTTCTTGGATCCGATCAAGAAGGTCCCTTTTAAACTCTTCTTTGTTGCGTGTAAATGATCCAGAACAAGAAGTATCCAGCAAGGTCTTGTCTTGAAAAGAAAGTCTTGCATAGAAATTATCAATAATAACATTACCAGGAAGCTCATGAATGGGGCATTTGAGCATTAAAGACTTCAATCTCCCCCAAGCTTGGGCAATACTCTCTCCATCATGAGGCCAAAAATTATATATGCGATTCCGATCCTTATGAATTTCACTTGGAGGATAGAACTTAGAATAAAACTGGGGCACAATATCATTCCATTCAAGAGAATCCCCATTATCCAGTAATTTATACCAATGCGCCGCTTTACCGGACAGCGACAAAGAGAATAGTTTCTTCCTCACTTCATCCATAGCAATACCTGCACATTTGAATAACCCGCATAATTCATGCAAAAACAGTAAATGATCACCAGGATGGACAGTTCCATCCCCTTCATAGCGGTTATCCATAACACGTTCAATAATTTTCATAGGTATTTTATATGGTATCACTTCCTCACCTGGCGCCTCATCCACTACCGTTGCAGTAGTAGTAGATTTCCCAAATAGAAATTGAAGAGAAGATCTCTCCATAATGACTTATAGCAGCAGAAATAAAATCAGCACAACAGGAAAGGTTTTCCTTACCAATTCCACTTACCAATAGCGCTTCACTCCCCGGCAACGGCGCCAGAAAATAGTCTTGATGACCCACAAGTATAGGGGGTGTATCGTAGTATCTTCGATAAGTAAGAATGTCGATCCCAACGAGGAGCGAGAAGGTGTTGACAAGCAGTTTCGATGAAGGAGTCACCGTAAATGCTCACAGACAAGTATTCAGGGGGGTTTGATGTAACAGTTGAATAAAGTACGAGTATGTAAAGTGCGAGAGTAATAATTGCAGCGAGTGGCCCAATCCTTTTTAGCACAAAGGACAAGCCGGTTTGTTTACTTATAATGACCAAACATTCTCGAGGACACACGGGATTTTAGTCTAGTGCTTTCGCTACATACGGCTAAATAATCTTCATTGTTGTGATAAGTGTTGTGTGGGTGAACCTATGCTAATGTACCACCCTTCCTAGGACTAATACATACTTGTGATTATACCCCTTGCAAGCATCCGCAACTACAAGAAAGTAATTAAGAATTAAATCTAACCACAGCCTTAAACTACGAGATCTGCGATCCCTCCCGCATCGATATACCAACGGGGTTTAGGTTTCTGTCACTCCGGCAACCCCGCAATTGGCAAACGAGTACAAGATGCATTCCCCTAGGCCCATAAATGGTGAAGTGTCATGTAGTCGACGTTCACATGACACCACTAGAAGAATAACACCACAACTTAAATATCACACCATTGAATATTACTCAACCATAGTTCACTACTAACATTTAGACTTCACCCATGTCCTCAAGAACTAAACGAACTACTCACAAGACATCATACGGAACATGATCAGAGGTGATATGATGATGAATAACAATCTGAACATAAACTTGGTTCAATGGTTTCACTCAATAGCATCAACAACAAGTAGAAATCGATACCGGGAGAGTTTCCCCTATCAAACAATCAAGATCAAACCCAAATTGCTACGGCGGTGGCGGTGTCCAGCGGTGATGACGGCGGTGATGATGGTGGAGATGATGATGATGGTGATGGCGATGATGTCCAGCTCGATGACGGTGTCGATGGCGTCGATTTCCCCCTCCCGGAGGGAATTTCCCCGGCGGATTCCTGCCCGCCGGAGAGCTCTTTTCTCTCTGGTGTTCTCCGCCCCGCAGAGGCGGTTGTAACTCTTCGCGAGGTACCCTCTGTGGCTTAGGTCTTCGGGACGAAGGGTTTGGCGAAGAAAAGGAGGCGAAAAGGGTCGTGGGCCCCCCAGACCATAGGCCGGCGCGGCCAGGGCCTGGGCCGCGCCGCCCTAGGGTGTGGGCCCACCCTGGCTGCTCCTGGCTCCTCCTTCTGGCTTCCTTCGTCATCTTGAAAAATAGGATTTTTGGTATAATTTCCTTCCAGAGTTGATCTTCCGAAATATTGCGTTCTGACGGTGCTTTTTCCAGCAGAATCCTGGCTCCGGTGTTCGATCCTCCAATAATGATGAAACATGCAAAATAGATGAAATAACATAAGTATTGTGTCCCAATATGAAATATATCAATGAATAACAGCAAATTATGATATAAAATAGTGATGCAAATTGGACGTATCACACCTCTAGTGAACTGTGGACCCCGGTCCTATTCTTTTACATCGATACAATCTACTGCAATACTTGTTCTACTGTTTTCTGCAAACAATCATCATCCACACTATACATCTAATCCTTTGTTACAGCAAGCCGGTGAGATTGACAACCTCACTGTTTCGTTGGGGCAAAGTACTTTGGTTGTGTTGTGCAGGTTCCACGTTGGCGCCGGAATCCCTGGTGTTGCGCCGCACTACATCTCGCCGCCATCAACCTTCAACGTGCTTCTTGGCTCCTACTGGTTCGATAAACCTTGGTTTCTTACTGAGGGAAAACTTGCCGCCGTACGCATCACACCTTCCTCTTGGGGTTCCCAACGGTCGCGTGCTGTACGCGTATCAAGACTGTTTTCTGGCGCCGTTGCCGGGGACCTGAAGAAAAGTTACACCACAGAGATCTCTAACTCCCACGTCAACTCTGCGCCAGCAGTATCATACAAATTTTTCTGTCCAATTTTTCTTCCCCTCACAATCGGCTTTAGAGGCTCAATATCATCATCAACCCCCAACGGGATATCATCTTCCTCCACTAAATCCTCACATAAGGTAGAGACTTTTGAAATCACAAGAGATGACAAACCCCTGAGAGGGAGATGAGCTCAGTCTAAAACACGAGCTCTCTCTGATCCATGGCAACGTCCCCGTCCGGATGAAGTTTGGGTGCCACGCCCATGTGCAGATTCCTCCGTTCATCATGCTCTTCATCAACTCGCAAGGCTTTGGCATCCGCACAGAGGTGGAATCAGGTCAGAGGGTGGGGGGTCCTCTCTCGCCCCCACCCCTCCACCCAACCCCCACCACGAGAAGGACAAGGAGGAAGGTGACGACGACACCCTGGACTCCGATGATGACCGCTGGGATGGACACCGCCCCGAACCCGGACGGTCTCCCTGTCCTCTTCTTTAAGAAGTTCTAGCATTCGGTTAAACATGGGGTTCTCCATATCCTGAATGACTTCATCCTTGGCATAATTGATATTGCCCGCCTCAACTTTGGAGTTCTGTCCCTCATTCGTAAGGTGTCGGGAGCTGAATCTATCACCCAATTCAGGCCCATCGCTCTCATCAACGGATCTTCAAGATTGTTGCTAAAGCCTTCGCCTCCCACCTAGATCCTATTGCCAACTAGGTGATTAGTCCCAACCAAACTGCATTCATCAAGGGTCGCTTTATCTTAGATGGGTCACTGGCCCTTTTGGAAATTATTCACGAGCTAAAAAGGAAGAAACTTGGGGCAGTGCTCCTTAAGCTTGATTTCGAAAGGCCTATGACCGAGTCAACTGGGACTTCTTGTTGGTATCTTGCACCGCAAGGGTTTTGATGCAGGCTATATCGACAAAATCTCGCAGCTTGTGTCCGGAGGGAAAATAGCAATCTCAATCAATGGAGAGATTGGACCTTTTTTAGAAATAGGCGAGGAGTGCGTCAAGAGGACCCACTCTATCCCCTGTTATTCAACTTCATTGGTGAAGCTCTTTCTGGGATTCTCTCGGCTGCCTGCCGCGTAGGGCATATCCGGGGTGGGGGGGGTCATCCCACATCTCATTCCAGGGGGAATCTCGCATCTCATTCCAGGGGGAATCTCGCATCTCCAATATACGAATGACACGCTGATCTTGATCCAAGATGATGACCTCGAAATCGCAAACCTAAAGTTCCTTCTTATGTGCTTTGAATATATGTACGGCCTGTGGAGGAAAAGCGTATGGTCGCTGATATGCTGAATTGCAAGCTGGGATCATTCCCATTTGTTAGCCTAGGCCTCCCCATCTCCGGCCGAAAGCTAACCATTGACCAATGGTTGTTCTTAGTTAGAAAGCTCGCAAGCAGGATTGAAGCATGGATGGGTAGGTTCTTATCCTCGGCTGGTAGGCTTGTGCCGCCCAATGCCTGCCTTGACAGCTTGTTGTTAAATGTAGTTAGCCCTGGTAGATAGGAGCACACGTTACGATCCTTATCTGTTAGCTAACCATATACATTTGTATAGATAAACATCAATGTTGTTATGATCCTAGCCGACTATGTAAACCCAAGCTCCATGAGCTGCTATATATACAAGGCATCGCCTACCCTTAGAGGTATGGCACAATATATCCCTCTCTTCTATGTTTCATATGGTACCAGAGCCACTGCTCCTAAACCACGATGGCTCCCGCAACCTCTCCATCACCAACCCATGTCCCAACCAACATCACTGTCGTCCTTGCCGCCGCCATCACCATTAAGCTCGACCAAGAAAACTTTCTCCTTTGGAGAGCCCAAGCCCTACATGCACTCCACAGCCATGATATTTTCCCCTTTGTAGATGGAACCAAAACCGCACCATCCAAAACCCTACCCGCTGCCGAAGGTCCTTCCAATCTGGTGGCCAATCCAGAGTACGCCGTGTTATTCAAGCAGGACCAGCAGATCCTGAGTGGTCTAGTCGTCTCCCTCACGCCGGCGGTGCTTGGGCATGTTCTCTTCCTCAAAACTTCTGTGTGGGTACATGAAGCACTCGACCGGATGTTCACATCCCGGTCCAAGGCCAAGATCGTCCAGCTTCGCTCTCAACTGGTCAATCCCAAGAAGCGGGACATCTCCGTGTCCGACTACTTCCACCACATGAAGAGGGTCGCCGACACCATGGCGTCTCCTACATCCTCGCTGGCCTCGGGGCCGACTTCGACAACTTCACCGCGTCAATCACGGTGATGATCGAAAAGGGTGAGGACTTCACCCTCAGTGACCTCTATGGTCACATGACTGCGTACGAGGCCTGGAACATCGATCGCTCCTCCACCAACAATAACTACAGTGGCGACCAATTTCAGCACTCTGCCAAGAACGCCTCCCGTGGAGGCCGTGGGCGCGGTGACGGCGTTGGCCGTGGCTATGGAGGAGGCCGTCAAGGAGGCGGCCGCGATGGAGACAACCGCTATGACAACTTTGGGCACGGTGGCAACGCTCAGGGAGGCAGAAGTGGATGCGGTGGCAAGTCCACTTGCCAGATCCGCGACATCAACGTGCATGATGCACTGTGGTGCTACTCCCGCTTCAACCATGCGATCCAGCCGGAGACATCCAGCCACATGGCTGGCTACACCTCCATCGGCGACATCGCTGATCCGAGCTGGTACCTGGACTCCGACGCGACGGACCACATGACAAACGACATGGAACGCCTAAACTTGCATGACGCCTACAAGGGAAACGATCAGATACAGGTCGCGAATGGTATGCACGTCCCCATCTCACACATTGGTTCAAGTAACTCTTTGCATCTAAAGAATGTCCTCCACACTCCTAAAATCAGCAAAAATATCGTCTCCGCTCATAAACTCACCAACGATAATCAATGCTTTGTTGAACTTCATCCAACTTGTTTTTTTTTGTGAAGGATCTCACCACGAGAACAACCCTGCTCCACGGTAAAGCTAGGGACGGCCTATACCCGATTCCAACTCCATCTCGCACTCATCATACCAACCTCGCCGCCCCCCCCTCCAAGGAACTCTAGCACAGTCGCCTCGGTCACCCAGCTTCACCAATCGTCCAAGCCATTCTTCGATCAAATAAATTAGGTTTCTTGCCAAATAATGAGCCTGTGTCACATGTGTGTGAGGCTTGTCAACAGGCCAAAGTCCATCAACTCCCTTATGAGTTGTCTAGACGTGTTTCCCAATAAATGGAGAATACGACATCGATGTTGCATGCGGTTGTACGCCGGGCCTGCACGGATTAACGAGACGTGACTGGGGGAAACCGTGCTTGGAGACGGAGGCGGCGAGCAACCCAGGCACCGAGCATTGTCCGTCTGTCTCTCTTCGGCATTCTCTTCCATGCTCCCTCTTCCCTGCGCCTCATCCCAAATCACACATGGCCACCATGCCGCGCCACCGTTCATGCCCAACACGTGCTCCTCTCCATCCTCCATCCTAAACAAATTTCCTATTTACTTGGATTTATTTGTTGAAACATAAATCTGATGTTGAGAATGTGTTCAATCAATTCCTAAACCAAGTTGAGGGCTCCATTGGCAAGAAAATCCTCTCTATCCAATCCGATTGGGGAGGAGAATATCAAAAATTACACCACTACTTCAATGACACATGCATAATCCATCGCACCACATGTCCTCACACCCAACAATAAAATGGCGCCATTGAAAGGAAACATAGACAACTAGTTGAAACAACTCTTGAACTTATAGCCCAAGCTTCTGTCCCTATATGGTTTTGGGACGATGCCATCCTCACAGCCTACTATCTTATCAATCGAATGCCTAGTTGAGTCATCCACAATTTTCCACACCTGTTTACAAACTTTTCAAAACTCCCATCAACTACAATACTCTCCATGTCTTCGGTTGTACCTGCTGGCTGAATCTCCAACAATACAACACCAGAAAATGTTCATTTTGCTCTCGCCAGTGTGTCTTCTTAGGCTACAATCCCAATCACCTAGGTTTTCGATGCTTGGATAATCAAGTGGGCCTGTGTATGTTTCCCGTGATGTCATCTTTGACGAATACGTATATCCCTTTTCCAGTGATCCAAAAGCTCTTCAGGGCCCTCTCCTTCTGAAGATGCTCTTCTTATTTCTGAACCAGTTGTAGAATTGTCGATGTGTGATGATACGGCCCGTGTGCTACTAACTCGCTTCATGTCTTTCAAGTAACGTCGATCATGCCATGCATGGCTTGCATGCACCCCCTCACGTCGATCTGCCGATCCCGTGGGCGCAGACCATGATGGACCAGATGTTGCAGCCCAGCCTAGTGATGGGCCTGATGCGTCACCACCGCCCTCTCCCTCTAAACTGTCCCATCACTAGTAGGGAAATGCTTATAGGTGGAGCTTAGTTCTGTGGCGCACCATCAAATATGCGCCACAGAAAGTTATTTTGTGGCGCACCAGACAAGGTGCGCCACAGAAATAGCTTAATTTTGTGGCGCACCAAGGATCTGTGCACCATAAAAACTTGGTGGGGCCCACACCTTTTCACCCCCAATCATTGGTTTTACTTTTTCTATGGCGCACTGACCCAAGTGCACCACAAAAATACGTTATTATGTGGCGCAGCTCCGCGGTGCGCCACAAAAATAAGGTATTCTGTGGCGCACTGTGCCTGGTGCGCCACAAAAATAAGGTATTCCGTGGCGCACTGTGCTCGGTGCGCCACAGAATTAGCGAACCAGATATACAAAAGTGAGCTAACCTCCCACCAACCACACTACCCAAGCCATTCTTCTTCCTCCATCTAGCTCGTCCCCCCTTCTCTCTCATACCATTTTGGCTATACTTTTCACTTGCTTGGGTATTTATTGCACTTACTTTGGTTGATACATAATTGGAGTTGAGGAGAAGGCTCTCCCTACTCTCTCCTCCTCTCAAACTCATCGATCGCGGTCTCGTCTCGGTATCGAATCTACAAGGTGAGTAGTTGGAGGAGACATACATATGCTTGGAGGAGACATGCATATGCTTGTAGATCTTGTGTGGCCGTCGTGTGTATGGATGCTTGTTGTAGGTGATCGAAGCGCTTGTGTGTGTGTGCCAGTGTGGTGCACGGATGTTTGCCGAAATATTGATTCATTTCCGTTTCGGCAAATTTTTGCACTACCCATATGTCCTACCTTGAGGAGAGGTCATGCCGAATTTTTCCGCTTCATGTAATACCTTGAGAAGAGGTACGGCCCATGCATGTGTGTGCATGTGTTGTGGTTCTAATTTCCTGTTCTATGTATACCATTTGCAGGCAAGCATGGTCCTCTCGATGAGTTCCGCTCGAATCTCTAGATACAAGATAGACGCGAAGGAGGACATGATTCGGAACGCTAGATAAGATGTCCGTGTCGATCATGCAAACTTGAGCGCTAGATCAACCCTGATTCCGGACAACTGGAGGAGCACCTGCTGAGGCGCGGTTTCATGCAAGACAACCAGGCGTGACCGGCCCCATCAAATGGTGCGCATGAAGACCATGTCGAGCAAGATGACTATCATCATGAAGAAGACTATCATCATGTCGACAGGGACTATCATCATGAAGAAGAAGTCGGCAGAGAAGATCATCATGAAGAAGAAGATGCCGGCGGAGAAGATCATCATGATGAAAAAGAAGATTCCGGCGCGACCCCGCTAATTTCGGCCTTGCGGGACTCTCATGTTCAAGATCTGCTCCTCCAGGAGACGAGCAACGGTAGAGTTGCAGCTAGAGAGTGAGCCAAGCTGTCGCAAATGGAGAAAGACTAGATGACTCTGATCTTTCTTGGGTGCCGTCCGCAGGATACGCGCTTGCATGTAACGCTTGATTACCTGTAGATGAAGACGCAGAACAAGTGGACCGATTCCAGCTTCAGCAAGAACTTGAAATTATGGCACGATCGTCTCCCGGTGGGGAACACATTGCCAAGTAGTATCGAGGAGGCCAAGAAAGTCATGTGCCCCCTTGACCTACCGCACGAAAAATACCACGCCTGCATTAATGATTGTGTGATTTATAGGTGCGAATACAAGGACAGAACCACATGTCCGGTGTGCGGCCATGGACGGTACAAGGTTGGGAACAAAAAGGTACCTCGAAAACTGGTATGGTACTTTCCTATCACTCCCCGTCTGCAGCGGTATTTCGTGGACCCTAAGGAAGCAAAGCTCATGCAATGGCACGTGGAAAGGAAAAAGCCCGAAGAAGATCCGGAGATGGGCTATATGCTGACACACCCTTCAGACGCTGGACAGTGGGAAGCATTGGACATTGCCTTCCCTGCTAGGTTCGGGGGCGACGCAAGGAACATCAGGATGGGTATGAGCACCGATGGACTCAATCCGTTCGGCAACCAGAGTAGCACGCATAGCACCTGGCCTGTGTTTGCATGGCCTTACAACCTACCCCCCTGGCTGTGCACCAAGCAAAGGTACATACACCTGAGTATTCTCATTCAGGGACCGAAACAACCAGGTGTCGACATGCATTTGTATCTCGGGCTGCTGAGGAGTTAGACACGTTGTGGAAGACGCCACCCCGTACGTGGGACGCCTACACTAGAACTTATTTCGATATGAGAGCCGCGTTGATCATGACGGTCACGGACTATCCTGGTTACGCATATGTATCTGCCCAGGTCGGCCACGGATTCAACGGCTGTGTGAAGTGCATGGACGAGACCCCGCATCTACAGCTACCAAGGGATCCCGGGTCCTCGAAAACCGTGTACCCAGGTGCTCGAAGGTGGCTTCGCTTGGATCACCCGTGGAGAAAATGCGGTGATCTGTTCAATGGTAAAGATGAGCCCAATGGACGCCCACGCCCGAGGAGCGGTGCAGAAATTGATGATCTTCTGAAAAATTGGAAGGAGTGCCCAGCGCCGGAAAAGAAGCGACCGAAGCCAGAGCCGCTGCTCGGTGTATGGAAAGCGAGGTCTGTTTTCCACGACTTGGAGTACTGGAAGGTCCTCCACACGCCCCACAGCCTCGATGTCATGCACATTACGAAGAACGTTACCAAGAGTCTGCTTGGCACTCTTTGCAACTCAGAAAAGTCCAAGGATGGACCGAAAGCAAGATACGATCTGAAACATTTTGGCATCAGGAAAGATCTTCAAGCCCCCGATACTGACGACGAAGATGATGATGATGATGATGATGATGATCAGACGGAAGGGACTCAACGTCTCCGCAAAAGGGCTAAGAAGAACGCGGTGTTGCTTCCCGCTGCCTGCTTCACAACGAGTCCGGAGGAGCTCGAGCAGTTTTTCAGGTGCCTCCTAGGAGTGAAAGTTCCTCACGGTTACTCGGGGAATATAAGAAGATATCTGGACGTAGCGAAAAAGAGGTTCACCGGGATGAAGTCTCACGATTGCCACGTGCTCATGACGCAGATACTTCCCGTTGCGATCCGAGGTATAATGGACGAGCACGTCCGTGATACGCTGTTTGGCTTTTGCAACTTTTTTGACATTATCACCAGGAAGTCAATCGGCGTGAGGCAGCTCAAGATGCTACAGGATGAGATCGTGGTGATACTATATGAGCTCGAGATTTACTTCCCGCCCGCATTCTGTGATATATGCGTCCATCTCCTTCACCATGTCGTTGAAGACATCAAGCAGCTCGGGCCGACGTTCCTCCACAACATGACGCCTTTCGAAAGGCAGAACGGTGTCATGAAAGGATACGTTCGCAATAGGGCCTGTCCAGACGCAAGCATGGCCAAGGGGTTTCTAACCTACGAGTGCATCTCCTTCTGCCAGAATTATCTAAGCACCGAGGACGACGAGGATCATGTTGGTCTACCCCCCCAGGACGCACCTCGCAGGCTCGCTGGAGTCGGTCACCGCGAGGGCTACTGCTCAGTCCATGTCGGCATTGCCAATCGATGCGACGACTTTGACAGGGCTCACCGGGTCGTGCTACAACACTTAAAACTGATCGAACCTTTCGTGCAAGAGCACAAAAGCATGATCGAGCAGAATTACATCGATATGGGCCGGCCGAGGAAGATGGGAGACGTAACCAAAGAGCACAACTCCAGCTTCACGCGTTGGTTCAAGCAAACTCAACTGGTTGAAGCACAGAGAAAAAGGCCTTCTACCGAAGATGAAAAACTCATATACACCTTATCACAGGGCCCCGGGCATAACGTAAGGACCTTTCAGGGGTACGACATCAACGGTTACAAATTCTACACCGAGGAAAAGGACAGAAATAGTGAAAATCAAAACTCAGGAGTAACTATGCTGTCATACGCCGATGACGAGACTAATGTCAAGGAAAGATTTTTTGGAAGGATCGAGGAGATATGGGAGGTCAATTACTGTGGAGAGACGGTGCCAATGTTTCGTGTGAGATGGGCCAAGAAGGTCGAAAAAGAAGGCCTATATTTTATAACCATGGTTATACCCGATGCAAAATCGAAGAACGCATCTGCGAAAAATGATCCATGGGTACTCGGTAGCCAAGTTGACCAATGCTTCTTCATCACCGATCCGTCGAGGCCTAGCCGTGTTGTCGTGAGGAGGGGAAAGAGGAGCATCATAGGAATGCAAGGAGACGCCAAAGAGGAAGACTTGGACAAGAACGGTGACCCGAAGATCGAGGAGGAATTCGACAAGGACTTCGACATGCCTACTACTAGTAAAGTAAGAAGGAAGACATCCCTACCCTCTAAAGGTTGTCCGTTCACACGAAGAAATCTCAAGGTGGCCGGCATAAAGTATTCAACCGCCAACAACCGAAAGGGAAAGAAGATTGCGAAGAGACGCTAGCTAGAGCTCGAAGACGGGACGAAGAAGATCTTCTTTTGATGTGTGTGTGTGACAAGTACGTGCATGTGTGTGTGAGAGAGACAAGAACATGTGTGTGTGAGACAAGTAATTTGTAATTGAAAATCCCTAGTAATTATTAAATGTTGTGTTCTTTCTTGAAAATGTAAGAAAACATTTTTTAAAAAGGGAAAAAAGTAGAGGCAGCTAGGGTTCGAACCTGGGTTACCCAAGCCTACCAGTGGGCTTAACCACTGGGCTAATGCTGTGTTTCTGACAGAACACAGCATTAGCCCAATTTGTTTACCAAGTGTAAATCTTCTGTGGCGCACCTGGTACGGCATGCGCCATAGAATTCCTCAATTCTGTGGCGCATGTCCTACTTGGTGCGCCGCAGAATATTTACACTTGGTGAAATAGTCGCGAACCCTTTTCTTCTCCACCCTTCCCAGTTCTTCGCGCACGAACCCTAACTGTCACCGTCGCCACCTCCTAGCGCCATCGCCACCGCCTAGCGCCACCGCCACCGCCTAGCGCCCGTGCCGCCGAGGAGGAGGAGGGCGCCCCGCCAACCGCCATCGCAGCCGAGGAGGAAGAGGAGGGAGGAGGACGCCCCGCCAACCACCACCGCCGCCGAGCAGCAGGAGGAGGATGCCCCGCCAACCACCACTGCTGCCGAGCAGGAGGAGGAGGAGGGCGCCCCGCCAACTGTCGGTGAGATCTCCTCTCGCCTCTCCTCTCCCCTCCGATGTGCCTCCCTCCCCTGTGACCCCCTCTTCCGTGCCTCTCCTCTCCACTGGAATCCTTCCAATTAGTTTCTTCTCTGGTTGAATTGCTTCTCTAGTTCTTCCCCTTTCAGTTACTTGCTATTGTTGAATTTATGCAGTGGTTGTTGTAATGGAAAAATTACCAATTTCTAATATGCAGTGGTTAAGATGCAGTGGCTAATTAACATTGATCAAGACTTGAATCTTGTTCCACACTTATTTTGGTTCACTAAGGTTGATAACAAGCATTAATGTAGAACAAAAAGTAGCAAAATTGAAAACTAGGTACTGCATCACCGATAGGTTGTAGCAAAACAAAAAAAACCAGGTTGTAGTGCTGCTGTAGTCAAATAGAATTTCAAGAACACCTCAATTTGCTTTGTAACAGAGAGTCAAAAGAGGGTTAGTATGAATGCAGTAGCAAATAAAAATGAACAAGCTAATGTTGTAGCAAATGAATGCAGTAGAAATTTAGAGATAAAAAGCTACTGCCTACTATTTTAATGAACAAGCTACAACCTACTATTTGGGAATAATGTTGTTGTTGTTTCTCTGTCTCTGCCAATTACTAATTCCCCGTCAGCTTGTTTTGGTTTATTTTTACTTTCTATTGTTGAATTGCTTCCTGACTTGGAGTAATAAACCACTGCATCTAAATAAATGCTATCAAGAATAATGTTTGGGTTAATAAAATGAAATGCTACTGCCTAGGATTTGTTGATTTTGAATTACTGCTTGGGGTTTCAAGATAATAACGCTACTAGTACATGAAATGCTGCTGTTTGTATTTTATGAAATGATCATGCTCATGCTCCCTGGTTGCAAAATGAGAATGCATAGATGGTTTTAGTTCACCTCTGGCCACCTCTGCCCTAGCAAGAATATTCCTCTGCCTATCAATATGAATTTTTTTTTAGATGATTCCTGAACCAAAAATGCCTCTGCCTAGCAAGAACTATCAGTACATTGTCTCTGATCCTGACCAAATATGACAGATTTTGAAGAATATTCCTGAACCAAAAATGGATAGTCTCTCCTGACCCATTTTGGGGAATATTCCCAATGGCTTGTCTCTGACCCATTTTGGAGAATATTCTCCCTCTTGTGGATTGACATCACAATTCAAAAAAAGAAACTGATGGCATTGTCCTATGTAACACAACTGTTCAGCTTGTGTTCTCATACCCTCTGTGCCCTCCATCCTATATAAATGCCTAGTGTAGTGAACCAGAAAACCACACCAAACATGGACAACCTGTCCTGGAGTGCAAAGAGGAGGAGCACTGGCTCCAGTGGTGCCTCTGGCTCTAGGGATGCCTCTCTTTCCAAGACTTTTTCTATGGGTAGGGCAGACAAGGAGTTGCTAGTGTATCATAGGAGAAGTGTGCAAGAGAGGGAAGCTTCTGCTGCCAGGTTCAGGGAAGAAGAAGCTGCAGATGGCTTGAACCAGCTAGGTGTGTTCACATACACTACACAAGTTCTCCCAGTTCCAAAATCCAGACCTAAGCCCATTCCCAAACTGAAAAAGTATAAGCATCAGTTGAGGGAAGGAGGACCCACAGAGGTGTTTCCCTACTATGTAGAACCAAATCTTGAAGAAAAGGTTAAAGCTGGAGTTATCTTGTGCTGGCTGAGGAAGGGCATGAAAAAAATCAAAGATTTGGTATCCTAGTTTGTTGTAGTTTGTTGTAGTTTCAACCATCTAGTTTTAGTGTGTCCTAGTTTGTCTGAATAATTATGTAATGTAAGGGTTGATGTAATGCTTCCATGCAATGATGAATAAAATGGTTTATGTAATGCTTCTATGCAGATGCTAGGAAATAAATGATGCTCATGGTCACATGTTGGCAGTAGCTACTGGTTGGCTTGCTCTATAAGCTTGTATGCTTGTTTATGCTCTATAACCAAGTTGCATAGCTGCTGGTTATGAAGAAGCATATAATGCTACTAGTACATGAAATGCTACTGTTTGAATTCATTTATGAAATGATCATGCTCATGCTCATGCTCATTATCTTGTATATGCTTTTGTGCAGTTCTCTATATGCTGTACCAATGAACTGCTCATATATAATGAATTAATGTTAGTTAAAAACTTGAAGTGCAGTTCTCTGGTTTGAAGTGCTAGCTTTAATGTACTCTGGTTTTTGTAGTTTTCCAGGTTGTGTAGTGCTCCAGGTTGTAGTGCTCCAGATTGTAGTGCTCCAAGATTTTTGTAGTGCTCCAGGTTCTAGTGCTCCAGGTTAAAAAAAATGCTGAAATAGATGCTCCAGGTTAAGAAGGTCATTGTTGTTGTACTGCTCCAGGTTAAAAAATATGCTGAAATAGATGCTGCAGGTTTATGTTGGCTTTTGTTTGATGTATTGTAGATGGGAAACTTTGTATGGTCGATATATGGTGGATATGTTGGATATATGGTGTATATGGTGGATATTTTTGCAGGGATTTCATTGAGTTGCCCATTTCTCCCGAAGCGTTGATTAACTTCCGTTTCGGTTGAGAAATGGGAACTCCTACGTAGAAAAATTAGCAAAGGTCATGCCAAATTTTTTGGTTGAATTTTGTACTAACTTTTTGCCTCTTTTTAATGAAGTGCAAATAAACATGTCGGGCAGCACTTCTAAGCCCAGGAGCCAGAACGAAGAAGCGAGAGAGGCCAACAAGGACTTCTGGGTGGGCTACGAGCGGCCCCAGAAGGACGCCGCCGAGTCGACCAGCAATGAGGAAGAGGGCCGGGACGCCGCTTCCGAGGGAGAGGACCGGGGGGCCACCGCCGACACCAGCGACGAGGATGATACCTGGGACGACGCCGCCGAGACCGGTGAAGAGAACGCGACCAACAACACGGAAGGTGATAGCGGCGGCAACCCTCAGGAGGGTAAGAAGAAGAGGACGGCGAGGAGGCCAAGGAGGGATCGGAGGCCGCAAGTGCTCGCCAACGTCACCGATGCTGTCACGGTAGTCTCCGAAAGTGGCCTACCGATCGAGCCTTCGTGGGTTGCCAAAGGGTACGGCATGCAACTAGGGTGCATCGTCCGTGAAACCGTGCCGATCCTAACTCAGGACCTCAGAAGCAAGGAGAACGCGGCTATCGCCCAATCCCTCCTCTAGAAGCTTCACCAACGATACACGTTCCCAGAGCCATTCAATAAGAAGGTGGACTCTTTAGCTCTCACGAAGATGAGCACCGCCTTGAGCAGCTGGAAGAACCGACTGAAAAACAAGATCGAGACCGGTGAAAGCTGGGAGAGGATAAGTAGCAAAGACCCGTCGCTCTCCTTAGAAGACTTTAATGCATCCAAGTCTTACTTAGAGACTGCCACTGTTAAAAAATGGACCGCCTGGGGGAAGAAAATGCTGGATTTGAACTTAGGGACCCACCATTGCGGAAGCGGCGGTTACCGAGGAAAACAGCCCACTTGGGACAAGGAGGATGCCGAGATGGTACGTCCGGGGAAAGAAAACCCCTGGCAAAAAATCGAGGATGTACAAGCTAGGAACTTTGTCCGGTCCTGCTACTACTTAGACTGGAAGACGGGGGAATTTATTACGGATCACACAGACGTGAAGAATTTCGAGAAGTACCTGGTAAGGATAGTCTATATTATTTCGCTCATCTTATTAGGCAATGACCAAATGGGCTAACCTTAAGTTCCTTTGTCTGAAGGATGATGAGTTGAAGGCTAGTTGTATGGCTGGCCCGTCGTCCCAGGGGTCGACGGAACCGTGGGACACGCCTTTCAACAGGGCGACGAACAAATACAAGGAGAGGGAGCTGGACAAGCCACCGACGTCAGGTGGCCGTGTGTCCGGCTTTGACACAAGTATGAAGCTATCCGAGTACTACGGATCGGATGCCAAGACGAGAAAGCTGGAGAGGAGGTCGTCGGCTAAGGATAAATCCGAGGTTCAGGAGCTGAAGAAGAAGGTGAGTCACTAGAGAAGCTGGTGGCCGAAAAGCCTGTGGAGAACACGGAGATGACGAACAAGTTATTGGACGAGAAGATCTGGCAGATCATCCCCCTGGGTTGATGGAGGGGTTAGCTGCTTGGAATGCGGGAGGTCAAGTGGGGCCGATACATGTGCCCAGCATCAGCGGAAGCAACTCAAGCTTCCACGTGTCGCCGACGCTGCCGCTCCACCAGACGTCGGCGTCGGGGCTCCACCTGACGCCGCCGCTCCACCCGACGCCGCAGCTTCAATCGCCGCCGCAGCTCCAACTGGTCGCATCGACGCCCCCAACCGCCGCCCTTGTATCGACAGTAGCCGAGATCGACACCATCCAGAAGGTAAACTCATTAGTTAATCCTTCGCATCATCTTCTTTAACTATATATGCCTTTCGTGATTGCCATCTCATGATGCCCAACATGGCGCCCCTGACTCAGGATGAACAGTGCATACTTCTGCAAATGGTGGAGCCCAGCGACAAGTTGGTGGAAGTTGCTAGCGGCATCGTCATGGCTTCCCGCGTTATGCACAACAATGTATTGGCGGAAAACGTGGTGAAGGTCAAGTTGGTAATGGTAGTGCCGGAGTACCGCTACGCCATCCCCCCTTTCAACCTCCGGGCACAGACGAGGGCGACATTTTGTCCCTTGGGGATTGCACCTCATGGCTTATGAAATGGCCGAAGAACCAGATTCGTCTGGGGGGGGGGGGGTCTTCCAAGTGCTGAGAAAAGCATCCGGCCCAAGATCGCCAGCGCCGACGACACCCTTAAGGAAACGGCGGTCACCGCCCCCACTACCCTGAAGGAACCGGCGGTCGCCGCCGCCACCCGGAAGGAACCGACGATCGCCGCCACCACCACACATCACAAACAGTTGTTGGGAGCGCTACCGCAACGACCGTCGACCAGACACAACGTACGCCAAGCGGCGGCATCGCAACCGCCACCACCTAAGGTCTAGGACATGGCGCCACTTGATGGCAACGATGTAGATGATGATGATGACATCGATGCCTACATCAACACTGGTGCCTGCAGCCAAGATATGTACATGCCTCCTATGGATGAACAAGCCTTCCGCACTCACGGCGATCATCTTGGTCGTCCCACTAAAGTCACGAAGCAGCGCCTGGTCTTCACGGGTTTTTCTCAAGACACTCCTCCGGAGGCTGGCAATCCAGCTCAAGTCAACCCTGCTACCGTTTTCAGCCGTAACACGCTGCGTAAGACGATCATCGGGGAGCCACCCAAATCAACCCCAGCAACCTCAGAAGCACCACCAGCACCGACCCCAGCAACACCCGAAGCACCACCATCAGCACCACCAGCACCACCAGCACCCCCAGTAGGTCAGGTGAAGAAGGCAAGGAAGAGAGGAGCCAAGAAGGGCGCATCTTCGAGCCAGCCTGCTCCTAAGAGGATCCGGGCCAACGACATGGTACCACCTACACCGGATGGCTTGCCCCGGTGTCATGAAGCTGGTAAACCGATACTGCCTCCGGACATGGAACACCTCGCAAGTGGACCAATGCTCCCTTTGCAGCACTCTATTAATTATCTAGTGAGCGTCCTTCTTAAAGAAAACTATCCAAATTACCCGGTGTTCTCGGTCAAGGTGCCGCCCAACCAGAACTTCGTCCATGAAGACCCCGCGGATATCTTCTTCATAGCGTTTGAGGACGTCTTCAATGTATTTCACTCGAAACGGCTCGACTATAACTTGGTCCGCCTATACGCGATCAATCTTCAGATGAAGATCAACAGAGAGAGACCCCGCCACATCGCGGTAGCGGATCCCTAATACATGCGCGATAGCCAGCTCCAGGACGGCTCAAGGACACGGACCAAGGCGGTGCGGTACCTCCAGAACTTCATGCTCATGTACAAAGAGAGCAACACCATTCTTCTGCCTGTCTTTTCCGAGTAAGTACACATCCGCTCACGGCCGTCATAACTTATGCTTTCTTATATATTTCTTCCATTGCCGATCATTTCCAACATTCCATTTCAATTGCATGTGTTGAGCAGGGACAAATACTGCACACTCATCATCCTAGATTCGAAGTGGTCACTAGCCCAGTATTTCGACTCGTCGAGTACGACGATGAAGAAAGACTACAAGAGAATAAGGGGTGTTCTCGATGAGGCTATCCTTGGCTACTCCAAAAATGGATGCACCTTTGACAAGAATGGGCAATATATCAGGCTGGATACTAAAAAGCTCGGGTTCAAGCACGTGATCGACTTCCCTTGTATCAAGCAGCCAGCTGGCAGTATTAAGGAGGCCTTCTATGTCCTCCATCACCTTAAAGGGTTTGTCGAGGATGTAGAGATGATGTCTCTGCCACCTAGTAAGCGAGACCCCATTAAAATGTCGAGGCAAATCAATGATGATGATCTTAGAGAAGACTTCCATCGCATCCAAGTAAAGCTCTCGGAAATTATCTTACAAGATGTATCCAACGCATCGGGGCTCTTACACCAACTCAGAGTGTTGTCTAAGAGGGATATCGAAGAACGCCTACATAGGAAGGGTGATGGAAGGACGTGGACGACGAAGGACTTGTACAAGCCATTCCCGGAGCCGCTCAAGAAGACGTCTCGTTGACCGAGGTCGGTGTGCCTAGCATTACTTTGAATCGATTGACCATTTGTACCGTGTTGTAAACTAAACTTGCTTAATTTGCTCGAAATGGTGATCGTCGTTGTTGGACTTCAATTACTATTGTAGTCGTTATCGTTGAACCATATTACTTATGTGATACCGATGCTATATGTCTTTTAGGTTTATTATTATTTCCTTGCTTTAATTCTTGTGAATATGTATGCATGTAAACCCTCTAACTCTTTCCATTGCATTATATACTAATATGCCTTGTGTCCATAGAGACGACGTACTACGTCGTGTTCGAGGGGCGGGTTCCAGGAGTGTACGAGGAGTAGGAGGAGTGCAAGAAACAGGTGCATAAGTTCAGCGGCAACTGCTACAAAGAGTACCCGACTAGACACGAGGCGGTTGCCAAGTGGAGGAAGCACCAAGCGAACAAGAGCAAGATGAAGACATTCCTTGTGCTCTCGCTCTTGCTCACCATCGTCGCGGCGGTACTCTATTTCATCCTAGTGTAGGCGGCGGCCGGTGTCACTTCATTTGTATCTAGAGATGATGAACTTAATTAGTTTGCATGGATTATGAGTTGTATGGAACTATATGTATAACTCGATCGGGCTCTAAGTAATGTGATGATGATGTGATGATTATATATGTCCATATTATATCTGTCTATATTATATCAGTATATAACCTGTATACGGTGTATAAAACCAGTATAAAACCTGTATAATACACCAGGAGCACAAAATCGAGTATACCTGTAGATTGTTCTGTGGCGCACCAAAACATAATTCTGTGGCGCAGCTATATCACATGCGCCACAGAACCACTTATTTCTGTGGCGCACCACACCTAGTGCGCCACAGAAACCTTAATTCTGTGGCGCACGGTCAGGTGCGTCACAGAAACCTTATTTTTGTGGCGACGTTTCTGTGGCGCACCGCCCATGCGCCACAGAATCTCATTTTCGTGCGCCACTGATGAGGCTTTTCCTACTAGTGCATGGGATGGCTCCTGGCGATGAGGGCTGGGCAGCCTCGTCGCGAGGCTCCTCTCCTCTAGCTGCGTCTCCGACCGTGGTACGCTGCTTCTCCCATCCACCCGATGTGCACACGCCTGCGCAATGAGGTGGTCCAACCGCGCAAGCTCTTCGACGGCATCATTCACTACAACCCCGCTAAACATGCTTTTGCCGCGGAACTAGTCTCACATCTTGATGTTCTTGCAACTCCAGCTTGGAAGACTGCTATGGATTCAGAGTTTTAGGCTCTCTGTCACAACAACACTTGGCGCCTCGTCCCGCCACCTCCTCATCATCATATAGTTGGCTACAAATGGGTCTTCAAGCTCAAGCAGAAACCCGATGGTTCCATTGATTGGTACAAGGCACGCTATATTGTCCGCGAGATCTTCCTACGCCTCCCGCCCCCGAGCCTCGTCCCTGCCTCCTTTGCTTGTTGCGCTTTCCGCCGCGTCGTCCGTTCATCCCCCGCCTTCCGCCGCAGTTTCCGCGCGCTCTACGCGCCGTCTCTCCTCGCATTTTTCCTCGAGCCCAACTTTGAAGTGGCCCCGGCCTTTTCCTGCCCATGGCGCAGCTGCGACCCTGACCTTGTCGCCACCGATTTCTTTAACATCCGCCACGCCGACGCCAACGCCAACGCCAAAACTACCGCAGTCAGGGAGATCGAATCCCCGACTCCTAGCTGTGACGGCTACTTCCCGACTCCGATCCAAACCAATGTTGGTGCCGATGAACACCGTGCGCACGCTGACGTGATCGTCCGCCAGTGCGTGCTTGAACAAGGCGGGGACAGCAGGATCTCGGAGAGCCAGGCATCAACCCAGAGAGCTAGCGGCCCCGGCTGCAGCCAGTGATGTCCGGCCAGAGCAGAGCGGCGACGAGGCTGTCACTGTTGGAGTGCAGACGATGAAGGAGCTTGAGGTTCTGCGTGTATAGGCACCGGATCCCCAGGCCGCCCACCTCTTTGGACCGACACGCCTTCGTTCAGTTTGGGTGGGCGGTGACCAGTTTTGTCCCCAGCACCGCGAAACGTGCTACTGGTTCTTGTCTGTTCCTAAAATTGATAGAAATGCATGGTCAGTAAGTATTCTTCATTGAGGAAGAACCCGGCGCGCGGGCAAGCAAAATCACTAATATCAGATATATCGTCTGAACCACTCCGGCCATGTGAAAGAAGCATAGCTATGCACCAGCTGGAGAACACATCCGGAAGTAGCTAATGTAACCTCCGGGAAGAAATTAGATGCATCTCTGCTCAACAAGGGCACGCTACACTACAGTCTCAAGAATAGAAACCACTCTTGCCATGACGGGACCAATCCAGGCATCCATTGATCCATACGGGCTGGAATGCAGAGTGAATAAAAATGAGTGTGATCCTCTCCTTCGTAGCTAAGTAACCAAAGAACTCGTGCAGATCTAGCATCGTGCACATCGTCTTCATGATCCTGCTGTCTCTCATCTCTTGGAGTTGGTGCTCTTCCTTTGTGCTCGTGATGCACACCAGGAACACCTCGGCTCCTCCAAGTAAATGGGATTGCTAGCCAAAATAAAGATGACAAGTGTATTGAATCTTGTCGAGGCTGATATTGCAGAAGTCCGGATGAGGCAACCAAATGCAACGGATACTCAATTCATGGATAACCCTTTCAACTGTCCAGTAAACAATTATTCAGTCACTAAACCAGCTATTCGAAACATAATGTGGCCATCAGAACCTAGCATATTCTTGTGACATCCTGAAACCTGTTATTCTGCTAGTTGCCACATTTACATTCTGCTTAGTGGATAAAGGAAAAGATGCCTGTTCAGGCTGAACCCACTTATTTTTCATGTGCTTATTATTCGAAGTTATTAACGGTGGGTGCTGTTCATGGTGCATCCTCAAAACATTCTGAAAAACCCAAAACGTATACGCAGATTAGTTTCCTATGTATGATCTGTTCCTTGTGTTTGAAGGGTTCCTGATTATTACCCTACAGAACTGAATTTCCGTTTGGGTGCGCGGTGACCAGTTTATACTGATTCTTCACATACCCAATGAGGATGAGGATGGCATCAATAAAGAAATAGCCGCAACGTTGGAGGCCTTCTTGCGTCCCAACGAGGATGACGATTGCTCTTTTAATAGCAAGATCACTAATTTGGAGCACAGTTGATAACTACAAGAGACCATATCTTGAGGATAAGTCCATGACTCTGAGGTCTGCGAGTGTGCCTAGTACAGAAAGAGAAACCTGATGATGCGTTGGTGATAACTTTATAAGTGGAAGCTCCATTCCCCCGCAGAACTGAATTCAGTTTGGCTGGGCGGTGACCAGTTTATACTGATTCTTCACATACTTAGAGCATGTCTAACAGGCCCCGTATTTTTCGCCCCGTAAAACCCGAGTAGAGGGCCCTGTATCCGGATTTCACCGGCCGAAAACTCGGACGAGCTAGCAGAACCCGTATCCCTAAACGGTAAAAAAGCATATTCCAAGAATATGCCAAATTAAAAAAAAAAATTCCCCATCTTCCTTCTCTTCTTCTTCCACCTCTGGGCACTGTAGGCCATGGCCAAATCGCGTCCCGCTCCGGCCGCCCCCGCTCCGGCCGCCCCCGCACTGCCGCCCCCGCCGCACCGGCCGCCCCGCCCTGGCCGCCGGCCGCCCTGCCCGCCATGGCCTGGCCGCCCTCGCCCGCCACGCCCCGCCACGGCCTAGCCGCCTCGTCTCCCGCTCCGGCCGCCCCGCGACGCCTGGCCCCGCCCGCCACGCCCCTGCCCCCGCTCGCCACGGCCCGGCCACCCCCGCCCCCGCCCGCCACGGCCAGGCCTCCGGCCGCCCTCGCCCGCCACGGCCACCCCCGCCCCCGCCCGCCACGGCCAGGCCTCCGGCCGCCCTCGCCCGCCACGGCCAGGCCTCCGGCCGCCCCCGCCCGTCACGGCCTGCTGCTGCTCGTCGCGCCCTCCGGCCTGCTGCTGCTCGTCGCGCCATGCCATGCACCGGCCTCCAGCCGCCACGGCCCCGTCACGCGACGCCGCCTCGGCCGTGACCGGCGCGATGAACAGTTGATTTCCTGAAAATTCAGCCCGCCACGACTAGGGGGTTCGCCCTGTATTCAGCCTCCCACCCTGTACTTGTAAGGGGCGAGGAGCCGCCCCGTACCCAAAACTGTAAAAATTCGATACCGGGGGCTGATTTACGGGGTCTGCTAGACGGCCGGGTAGAGCTCTACCCCGTATATCGGCGGTTATTTTACGGGGTTGGGGCTTTTAAGGGGTCTGTTAGACCTGCTCTTAGCTATGCACCGGGCAGGAGAACACCAGCACGCCACATCCGGAAGTAGCTAATGTAACCTCCGGGAAGAAATTAGATGCACCTCTGCTCAACAAGAGCACGCTACATTCTCAAGAATAGTAACCACTCGCCATGACGGGACCAATCCAGGCATCCATCGATCCATACGGTGATACGGGCTGGAATGCAGAGTGAATAAAAATCATTGTGATGCTGCTCTCCTTCGTAGCTAAGTAACCGTAGAACTCCATGGTCGGTTATTCTAACACGCATAGCACTCACGGCCCCTTGCCTATATAAACAGCCTTGCACGTCCGCCTAAACGATATCACCAGTTCATCACCACCCCTGCAAAGCCAAGAAACAAGAGCACATGGCTACCATGGCCGAGCGCCTCGCCCTCGCCTTTCTGTTTGCGGCCGCCGCTGCTCTGGCGGCATCGGCGGTGGACACCAAGCTGACCCTGCAGAACCTCTGCCCGTTCCCCGTGCACCCGCTGGTCACCCCCAACGGGAACTTCTCCTCCATCTCCGACAACACCGTCCACCTCGACCCCAACCGGGGGCTGGTCTCCTTCCCCTTCCCGGACACCTTCTGGGCTGGCAGCGTGGTGGCGCGCACCTTCTGCAGGACGCCGACCAGCTGCGACACGGGCTCGTCGCCGCCGAGGACGGTGGTGCAGCTGGCCGTGCACTCCACCGAGGACCTGGCGACGTACAGCGTGAGCCTCGAGGACGGCTTCAACCTGGCGACGGTGGTCACCCCGCTGTTCAGCGGCGGCGGGCAGTGCCCGGCGCTGGGCTGCCCGCTGAACCTCACCAACGGGTGCCCCGTGGATCAGGTCAAATTCGACGACTGCGGCGTCATGGTGGCGTGCAAGGGGGACCCCGGGTACTTCAAGCGGCGGTGCCCGCTGACGCGGGTCAACGGTACCGACCGTGAGCCACTGCCACAGAGCTGCATCGCGCCCCGCGAGCTCAAGGTCGTCTTCTGCCAGAAGGAGCTCGCCCATCTGACCATGGTCGGTGCCGCCTCCGCCCAGACGGAGCTCGCCCATCTGACCATGGTCGGTGCCGCCTCCGCCCAGACGGAGCACCTGTAATTTCATGATAAATAAGCAGCTGCTCAGCATTCAACTTACTGTGAAGAGAAACAGATTGATGCGCCAATCGGGCTCTATCATACTGTAAATCTTCGAAAGTGAGCCTATTACATTGTAACTGGCCTGTCGATATAGAGGCAGCCCAGGCACAAATGAAATGACGATAGTGAAGTCCCATTCTTTGCAAATATAAAATTGAATTCCTTAAGCAAATGAATGCATGTGAAGATAATAAGGAGGAATGAACAACACACGCTGGATTACCAAGAAAGTTACCAATTCGAACCAAGATATCATCAGCCATGCAACGCGCGTCAACACTTATCAAAATGTTTCCGACCATTGGTAAGCCTCTTTTCTGAAACTGTATGTCGCACTGGTGTGCAGCTTGTTCACGAGTGAAGAGAAGCAATGGGACTGGGATCGATGTTCGTAATGTTGACAGATGTGCTTGTTGTTCATTAGATTTTGGTTGGCATGTATGGATGCCTGAAAGGCTGAACATGCTATAATTAATGACGAATACTTCCAATGAGCTCCCACAATTAATGATGAATAGATTGGAAGATGACAGAATGCTTTTGGAAGATGACACAATTATTTGACTGTTGTAGCTAAGTTACCTTCCGGTGCTAGCTCTTGCGTCATCCCTTTTCCAATTCATTTTGTATGTCATTTATGGGAATTTTTTTTGCTGGGAACGGGCCGCACGCTGCCTCTTTTAGGGCCCCTCTTTAGATTGTGACACGTCGCCTTCCGCACGCATCTTAAAGCTGCCTAGAATCCCCTCATCAGTAAATAGGTATCTGTGCTGTACCTGGACGTATCGAAAGGAAAAAAAAGGATGATACGTACGTTCTATCCGTAGGCCTTCATATTAGCCGGACAATCTGGAAGATCTCATTACTTGCAACGAACGAAAATAGATAACTAAAGTGCAATGACTTCAAAGTAAAGCACACCCGATCAACTTGTGCGTAATGCACAAAGTAGCAACCCTAACTGGAGAGAACCAACCTGAGGTTGGGTGGTTAGGAGGGTGGTTGTACCCCCAGCCCACCAGAGTTCAAATCTCAGATTTGACATCTGTGTGTCTCATTAAGGCGGAATATTCATTCAGTGGGAGGCGACGTTCCGTCCGACAGCGAGGCTTGATGGTGACTTCGTCAATTTCAAGATCCCCGCCGGCTCGATCTTTCGGAGGTGCTCATAGGGGTAGGGTGTGCGTGTGTGCGTTCATGGGGGTGAGTGTATGCGCGTGTATGTGAGCGTCTGCGTTGTACTGTGTTTCTCAAAAAGAAAATAGATAACTAAAATAGATTGCTATTGTAGAGAAAAGACGGAACCAGGTGAATAGCGATCTGGAAACTACTCGCCACCGCAGCTAGCTCCGCCGTCTGGCAATCAGACGTTGCCGCAGCTGTAGTGCTAATGTCCAACGATCAGGAGGTGACCACAGTAGTTGAGATCGCCGATGTGCAGTGCAACGCTGCTGTCGCTGGTTGTGAGGTGATCACAGGAGGCGATACCGTCGATGTTCTGCACAACGCCGCTACTGCTGGTGGTGAGGTGGACACAGGATCCGATGTCTCCAATGTCCAGTACAACGCTGCTGCCGCTGGCGCGCAGCCGGTTTCTTCCTTCACAGTAGACTCATCCCACGATCATGTTGCCATGGCCACCTCGTCGCCCCTTGCCGGCGACAAGACAATTCACGCGCCAGATGTACGGGCTTCCACGTTCACGGCGATCGAATCGAGCTCAAATCTGTCCACCTTGAAAGCTTCATCTACAATGGCAAACTCCAATGAGGTACAAAACTGATCTATGTATTGGTGCAAACAATGTCATGATTTATTCGTAGAAATTAAGTTTAAATATATTTGAATGTAGGTCCATGGTACTAGTTCTGAATAACTTGTTCCTAAAATTGGAATGGCTTTCAAGTCAGAGGAGGATGCATACGAATTTTACAACGAGTATGCCGGTAAGATTGGTTTTAGCATCCGAAAGAGCCACTCAAAGTTGAGACCAAATAAATAAGTATATCAGAAACATATAGTTTGTAGTAACGAAGGGGGAAGAGGTACTCATTCGAAACATGACACTCTGAAACAAAATGCTACCACAAGGTCTAGTTGTGATGCCCGTATTCAGTTCAGTATTACTCGTGAGGGCATTTGGATGGTGCAGAAGGTTGTACTTGAGCACAATTATTATCTCGCAAGTCCAGATAAGAGACACATGTTGCGGTCGCAGCGTCGTTTGGTAGAGTCTGATAAACTTGTGATTGGTCATATGAGGGAAGCGGGATTAAAGCCTGCCCAATGATGCACAAATAATTGTGATTGTTTAAATTTTTCAAGCAGTGGTATGGAGGACCTCAACATGTACCTTTCTTGCGGGTGGATAGCAATAATTATATTGGCCGCGAACGAAAGAAGTATTTGGATGTCAATGATGCACAAACAATGTTGGAATTCTTGAAAAACAAACAGTTAGAAGATCCTTCTTTTTTCTATGCCATACAATTAGATGAGCAGGATTGCCGGATAGCTAATTTCTTTTGGGCAGATGGTCAATCTATCATGGATTATGCTTGCTTTGGCGATGCTTTGTCATTTGACACCACTTTTCAAACAAATAAGTTTGAGATGCCCTTTGCACCACTTCTTGGAACTAACCATCATAAACAGACAATTCTTTTTGGAGCTGCGCTATTATTTGATGAAACCACCGATTCATTTATATGGCTCTTCAACATATTTTTAACAGCAATGTCTGGCAAACGACCTGTTACAATTTTCACAGATCAATGTGCAGCTATGGCCAAGGCAATTGACAAGGTTTTTCCAGGCACGAAACACCATCTCTGTCTTTGGCACATTTATCAAAATGCTGCCAAGCATCTTAGCCATGTAATTTCAAACCATCCTCGGTTTCTTGCTGACTTTAAGAGAGTTGTATACCTTGAAAATTCAGTGGCATACTTTGAGAAGAAGTGGCAAGAATTCTTGATTACTTATGATCTTGTGGAGAATTCATGGATACAAACTCTATATGGTTTGCGTGAGAAGTGGGCTGCGGTGTACCGCAATGATTTATTTTCCGCTGACATGACCTCAACTCAAAGAAGGGAAGGTATGAACAATGTATTCAAGAAACAATTTCGCAAGAAGCTTTCAGAGCTCGTAGTAGAATATGAGAAGTGTGCTGCTAGCCTTCGTGAAAATGAACTAGATGCAGATTTCAAGTCACGGAAGTCTAAACCGGTCCCTTTTGTAAGAAATTTACCTATGTTGAAGACTGCAGCTGAGTCATATACAAGGTGGATTTATACTGATTTTGAGGAGGAGTTCAAACAACAACATTTAGTCAAGTGCGAAATTGTTTCCACAGTTGGAACATTCAGAACATATAAGGTTACCTTCAACCATGAGAATGTGACCATATCATGTTCCTGTAGAAAGTACGAATCCAAAGGTATGCAATCAGATTTTAACAATTTTTTAGTATATGATAATATTTCATAACATGTGTGTATTTATGTCATAGGTCTGTTATGCAAGCATGCACTCCGAGTGTTCAACATCAATGAGGTTATCACTTTGCCATCACAATATATACTGCACAGATGGACAAAATACCCCGACAATCCTCAAGAAACTTTACAAACACGTGCTGCTCGGATTTCTCGGAAAGCAACCGCTGTTGCACTTAAGTGCTCTGTTTCGGAAGAGCTACTTGTAGAATTAGAGAAAGCTATAGATATGCTAGATCTAGAAGCAGATGAATCACTAAGCCAAAGAGGACCTGCCAAACCTGAAAGTGTTGCTATGAATTCAAATGTGTGCAGTGAAAAATTAACCAACGCAAACATATCATTTAAATTTCCCCAAGCAATAAAAGGTCCAATGGTAAAGAGAGCAAAAGATGCACTTGAAAAGAAAGGAACAAAGATGGCAAATAGTGGAACAAAGAAGCCAAAATCTAGAACAAAAAAAGGTAGTGCTACACCAACTATTATTTCTCTCACTATATTAGACAAGCAGTAAAGTTCGCCTCGTTATATGGTTCACCAATAGCAGGTGCTGGAAACAAAGTAAAGGCGGATCCTCCGGTCGGAGAAGGCCCTCAACAGTTTACGGTAAGACAAATTACTACCGGTTCTTTAATATGTTTCATGCAATACAACTGTGCCATGATTTTTTGAAATATTTTAATACTTATGATGACACAGGGAACTTTTGACGCAAGTACAACAACTAATATAGCAATTCCACACATCTCAAATAATTTGTACCAGGGACAGAGTTCTCTACAGTTTACCGTAAGGCAGATGCACGAGGTTTTTAAAATTGTATTCATGTAATTTAACTGTACCACAAGAACTCAAGACAATGTCCTAACTTTTCATGAGACATCAATCTTTTCAGGCAGGAGCAGGTTCTAATATTACAATGCCGCACTTCTCTAATAATATGTTTCATGGACAAGGTCCTCTACAATTTACTGTAAGACAAGTTACTAAAGTTTTTCTTACATTTTTATGTAACATAATTTTGCAAGAACAACTGTAAACAATTTACTAACTTTTCATGACACATGAAACTTTTCAGGAACGAACAAGCTCTAATGTTACAATGCCACACTTTTCTAATAATATGTTTCATGGACAAGGTCCCTTACAATTTGCCGTAAGACAAATTAGCCTATTTTTTTCTTATATTTTTATGCAACATAATTATAAAACAAACCCTCTGAACAATTTCCTAACTTTTCATGGCACAGGGATCTTTTGAGGCAGGCACAAGTTCTAATAGTACCGTACCACACTTCACAAATACTAATTTTTACGGGGATTCTTCGACCATGTTTCGTCCATTCATCCAAGGAGGATACACTGAACTTCTACTTCAAACTGATCAAGCTTCGGAGGTGCTGCACCCTTCGCGAAGATTGGATTTTGATCAACCGAATCCTGGAGGACAGAAGGAGTAGGCATAGTAGTACCTTTTTCCTTCTTCTGGTCAATGTATAAATGTTAGTTGTACAACCAAAATTTACATAATGTCGCACTCGATCATTATAGTGAGTACTTCTTACCAAATGATGCAGTAGGCTTCCAGTGCTTGCGTTCTCCACCTGCACTCAAGTATGAGCTCAAGCCCATTGACAAATATTCTGAAGTATTAATGGGTACATTCTAGCGGTAGGATTACACTTTTCAGTAAAATATTGCAAATAATCTTATAGTTGAGGGGAAAAACCTTATGTTCATTCATTCATCAATCCGAATATAGACATATAGCACACAGAACAATTGTTCTTTTTGGCGGGAAAAGGGGATTTCATTGATTGGTAATAACAAAGTTTACAGACTTGACAACTAGATCAACTAGATTGTTTGGGACAGACCCCAACCAGAAACTTTTTTGCCTTGAATTTCTAGCTAAAGCAGCTACAAAGTAAGCTGCTGAATTACAATCTTCCTCGAAGATGGCAGATCATGTAAAGGGATCATGGATGCTCTGGAGCCCCAGCTGAAAAGCTTTGTCTTCATCTTCAAAGACGTCCTCACACTCAACATTTCTATAGTTGCAAGCCCAAAGAATTTGGCACAAAGAACAATATCAGTGTAGCATGAGTGCAACCGAGGGAACCTTGCTAGCAATCCAGCATTCTAGTGCCAAGCATTTTATACATCGAAGATCAAATCTTTGCTAGTGTGAGGAAGTCTAAAATAACTGAACAAGTTCACTGCCTGCAATCCTGCGTAACAGAACACCAAATTTCAGCTAAAAATTATAGGAGAAAATAGAAGTGGAGAAGAAATTTGTGGAACGGTGTTATAATCGAGATGCACAATAAACGAAGAACGAAAAGTAAAACACTGCAGGGGACACGAGATTTTAACGTGGAAAACCCTTGCAACACACAAGGGAAAAAACCACGGGCGCCAGCCAGCAAAATTTCACTATTTCGGTGGTGTTTACAAACGCCGTGGGTGTACAATGATGCGACAAAACCCTAGCGGCGGCTTACAGGAAATATATATAGACGGTGGCAACGATCCGTACTGCGGGGGCTGCCGCCCCCCGCACCCCCCGCAGGCGTCCCTGTAGGGCACGATGTATGGGATAACTTCTGACTACGCTACGCTTCGGCCCAAGCCTCCGGCGACGGGCCTCGCTCCGCTCGTCAGAAGTTAGCCTCCCTTTAGTATATGAATTTGGATCACAATATAACAAACGGCATGGGCTGGACTTAGTTCCTTCACTGGAATCGGGCGCACGCCGGCGCCCGAGCTTCCGCGAGAAGCAGCAAAGCCGCGGCGAGGTGGCTTGCGAGCAGAAGGCGACGGTGAGGAATCGGGCGCTTGCTGGTCCATCGCTTTCGCGAGATGCAGTACAGCAAGCTAGGGCAGGTCGTGAGCGGAAATCCGCGGCGATGAGGCGGACGGTCGCTGGCACCGGCACCGGCGGCGGGGCATCTGTGAGATGCGGCTGGTGAGCGATGCGGTTGATGCTCTTGACTACTGTGTACAGCACTACGACTCCCAGGTACAACACAGATACGTATCTACGAATGAGGGGATTCTAGGCAGCTTTGAGATGCGCGCGGAGGGCGACGTGTCACAATCTAAAAGGGGCCCTAAAAGAGGCAGTGTGCGGCCCGTTCCCAGCAATTTTTTTTTCCTCATTTATCATCATCCGGCTCGAGCAAGAAAGAAAAGTGTAGAGCTGCCCCGCTAAGAGAAGAAAAAGGGCCTGGCCTCTAGTGCTCATGTTCCTCCGGCCTTCTACTAGCGATCTTCCACAATCCTCTATCCATGCAACACTGGAATTTAGCTTCAATACACGTGGGCTGTAGACCACTCTTTTTGCCTCTGTGACCTGTAAAGCTCCGCGCTGCGTCTGCGTCTGCGTCTAGTTGGACTTGAAACTTGTCAAGTTCTGAAGCAGTAACGATGACCGCTCTCATTCACGGGAAGCACGAAGGAGACAGCTAAATCTCAATATTGGCACAAAGCAATCAAATCACGCATTCAATTACTGTTTTTATTTTCATAGATCTATCGATCTATCTAACACAGGTCACACGGCAAGATCCACACGTATCCTGCTTGCTACAAGTACAACAAGAAAAAGATCACCATGGCCACGACGGTGAGGTGCTCGGCATCGGCGTTCACCTTGCGCAGAGGCGACTCCTCCTTATGCGCGGCCACGGCCGCGGCGGTGCAGTCGGTGGAGGCCCTCCTGGCTGCGATCATGTTGTCCTCGTATGCCTGCTTCTGCCTCGTGGCCAGTGCGTGGATGGCGCTATGCATCGCGTTGAGTGCCTCGGTGTATCGCTCACGGCACGTGGCCAGCGCAGCCTGTTGGCCGTCCGTCCAGCCGCCGTGCCGTTGCAGGTCCTTGATCGTGGCCACCGCTGCCGTGTAGTTGACCAGCGTCAGGTTCGTGGCGATCACGGCCAGCCCGTGTGTGTCGGCGGTGGCGCTCCCCGGCGCCGCCTGTAGCGTGGTCACGCAGACGGCCTCCAGTTCCTTGCGGAGCGATATGTTTTCCACCTTCGCGCACGTCTCCTCCACGATGGAGGCGAGCGCCACATGGGAGACGACAAGGAGCACTAGGAGGATGGGGATGAGAAGCCTCGCTGCCATTTTGGGTGTCTCGTTTGGGGAGAATGGAGAGGAGGCAAATCTTGAAGCTTTTGGTGGGGTTTATGTAGTAAGATCCCGTGGGCAAATCGTGAGGCTTTAATTTGGTGGGTCTATGTAGTAAGATGAGGCAAATCTTGAGGCATAAATGGGAGATCAAATTTTGTGATACGCTGCTAAAATGGATTTTCTTTATGAAGTGACAATGGGAGATGAAATTTGTTGTGATAGGTGTATTTGCGCCATAAATGGATTTTGTTAATGAAGACGAACGAGTCTTGGTCATACTTTATTATGCTAGCAATAAACAAAAGAAGTGTCTTGCCGCATATTTTTTCAATTATATTATTCACCATAAACGTACAGCTTCCAATGCTGGAATTAAGACACACATAAACGTTACCCCCTTCCTGAAATATAAACATTTATGGAAAGCTAAAAGTACTTATATTTTAGAAGGGACTTAATACTGTTCAATGTTTAAATTAACAGTGCAGAGCAGATCCTGGACTTTGGACCGCTTGCCCATCCAAGGTGGCCTCGCCGGCCTATGAGCCAGCTTTGCTGAATTGCCAACCACAGGAATCAGACACAATATCTTTGGATCTTCTTAATGGATGCACAGCTAATGGTAAGATAACATGACAAAAGGCAAAAGTAAATATATGCTTTTATCATGAAATAATTTTGACATAATTGGCCATAAATGTACTACTATCCAATGTAGTACTATGAGTTTGAAATGTAAAAGTGCATCGAATATATGATGTATTTTAAGGCACCTAAAATTATTTCAGAACATCAAACACTTTTTGTCATAGCAGATGATGTAAAATAGAGCACACTTCCATCACAGATGATGTAAAATAGGGTACCACACAAGAATCAACATATCAACTTTAAGTTTGCATGATCACCGTGAACATATCTACACGATTAAAATTTATGTTGAGATAGAGCTTATTACGCCAAGCATTTCGACCTATTGTTTTTGTATTTCTCATAATGCTTACAATCTTCACGGAGAATTCAATTTTACTGGGTCCATGTCGGAGACAGAGGGGTTCAAATCTATTGGACGCAATCTTATTTCTATCAATTCTTTAAATAACTATAGTAAAAACTAAGAAAACTTTTTTGCAGACCTACAGTTCTCCTTAAACTTCTGTGCTTGGTCAGCATGGCTGGCTGCTCTCCTAATAACCAACCCTACGACAAAGGAGGGCAAAGAGGGTCTACACGAGCAAGCATGTTGGATGTTGACGACTAATGGGCACCAAATAGGGGCTGCGCCATTTGTTATTGACCACTGGACTGATGCAGGCAATGATGCCGAGCGGTGGCAAACGATGGTGTTTTGTGCGGGGAGGCTGCCGAGCGAGAGGGAGATGGAGAGGAGTCCATGGACTAGAGACTTGCCACATTTGCAATGGAGGGGTTTGTGTGGCTAGAGATGACCAGACGGTGTTGGAAAGACTTCGAATATGTGAGATTGATTGGTTCGATTGTGAGCTTCCCAACAAGCTTGTGTCGGTGGAGAGGTGGTGGAGCTTCGCTGATGTTCAAACGATCTCGGTCAGGCCTAGCATAGAGGCACAAAATGATGTGGTAACTTTGGTTTCACGTGCACGGCAGAAGAATGGGGGGAGAGGGTATTGAGTGTGGCGACTAGGGTTATGCGCCGCATCATCTTTTTTGCGGCATAAGAATGGGGGAGAGGGTATTGGCCTTTCGGGAAACATCGGAGCGCCTCTTCGGCACCCTCCTTGACCTTGTTTCTTTCTATACACACCTACGACCGAGGTCTGGTCTGATGTGCTGATCCCCTCCCTCTCACCTCAACTCTTCTACAGAGCGACCCTCGAGCCTGTAGTTATTTTCTTTTTCGAGCTTCCGAGCCTGCGGTTGGAAACCGATGCAAAAAAATCAATCAATTAATCCACCGACATCGCCTCGAATCCAAATCCGAATACGAACCAGCGAAATAAACACATGTACTCACGTCCAACTCCAAGTACCAAACCAACCGAAACTGAATCAAAATTTAAACGAAGCAGCATCTGGTGTACTCCATGACTCCATATATGATATAGTCCGAGGTCCTGAACCAAGAACTTGGCAGTCCGTCTTGATCTGGGTGTTGGTCATGCCCAAAATGACTCGCCGCCTAGATCGCTTAGATGCACGCTTTCCAATATGCAAAGCATTTTGAGCAAAACGTGTCAAGCCATCTCCCGATCAAGCGACCTTCCCTTCAGGCTTCAGCAACTTCTGAAACTTTAAAACCCAAAAACTGTAGTATCTGCTCATCTCCTTCTCAAGTTCTCAGCAGCGTTCTTCTTGATTCTAGCATTCCACCGTTGCCATAGGAGGGCTATCACCCGTATTTTGCACTGAGCGCTAGAAGATGGTTGACTAGCCTGTCACTTGTGCAGCATGTACCACATCGCTCTTTGCATTACAAAGGATGTTCAGTTTCTTAGACGAGACTCGTAATTTGTTCGACACACAGATTAAATGAGACTAATAAATCATTCACCTAAACAGATGAGACACATGAATTAATCAAGTTAGAAGTATAATATGTCCACTCTCAGATCTATTCCTCTCCTTACAGGTGGATCTAACAAGCTCAAGGCTGCCTAAGAACCTTGGAACTTCTTAATGAATGCCAGCTGTGCTAAATTGCCAACCACAGGAATCAGACAAATTATCTTTGGATCTTCTTAATGAATGCACAGCTAATGGTAAGATAACATGACAAAAGGCAAAAGTAAATATATGCCTTTATCATGAAATAATTTTGACATAATTGGCCATAAATGTACTACTACTACTATGAGTTTAAAATGTAAAAGTGCATCGAATATATGATGTATTTTAAGGCACCTAGAAATTATTACTACTGGGAGGTGCTTTGCAGTGTTCTTCTGAAAGCAAAGGTATAGAGGGGCCAAATTCTACGGGAGGTGAAAATCATCCATCCATTTGGAACGGGAAACAATGAAAAGGAAAATCCCAGCTGTCCTCGTGGATCTCCTCTCGACCAGAAACACGCAAGAATACGTCATATGCATCAAGTAATTAATCATCATTCATCACACACATGTGTGTATGCGCCGCGCGACGGGAAAACCCAAAGGATCCCCGCTTGACGGGAATATCACCAGCATATAAATTACTTAATCCCAGATCGATCGAGTAAAAAGATGAATCAACTAATAGACCATGAAACAAAGATAGGCATCAGAGTCAGGGTCACCTGCTAGTTACCCGGGAACCACGCTCGCCTCCCACACATGCATGGTTAATTTCGGCTCTGCAACACCATGGCCAAACCCTCGCGCTCCTCCAAAGTGGCATGACCGATGAAGCGACCGAGCATGGTGCCACCGCCACCGGCCGAAAACCGCGCTCGATGGCCGCTCTCATTCACGGGAAGCACGAAGGAGACAGCTAAATCTCAATATTAAGAACATGAAATTAATGGCACAAAGCAATCAAATCACGTATTCAATTACTGTTTTTATTTTCATAGATCTATCGATCTATCTAACACAGGTCACACGGCAAGATCCGCAGGTATCCTGCTTGCTACAAGTACAACAAGAAAAAGATCACCATGGCCACGACAGTGAGGTGCTCGGCGTCGGCGTTCAACTTGCGCAGAGGCGACTCCTCCTTATCCGCGGCCACGGCCGCGGCGGTACAGTCGGTGGAGGCCCTCGTGGCTGCGATCATGTTGTCCTCGTATGCCTGCTTCTGCCCCGTGGCCAGTGCGTGGATGGCGCTATGCATCGCGTTGAGCGCCTCGGTGTACCGCTCATGGCACGTGGCCAGCGCAACCTGCTGGCCGTCCGTCCAGCCGCCGTCGTTGCAGGTCCTTGATCGTGGCCACCGCCGCCGTGTAGTTGACCAGCGTCAGGTTCGTGGCGATCACGGCCAGCCCGTTGCAGGTCCATGATCGTGGCCACCGCCCGCGCGGAGAAGGCGTGCATCTTCCACAGGGAGCGAAACAATGTGGATTGGAGACAGGCTGGCAGCACACCGCCGAGCGCGCGGCGTACGTGAACCCTCAGGACTATCTCACAGGAGATGAGTCAACTATTCGCCGCGTTCGGAAAAAAAACCCCCAATCGATCTCATCCGATCGCGCGCGGGGCTAGCTGCCCGGGAGCCACGCTCGCCTCCCACCATGCCAACGTGCGTGCGTGGTTTCGCCTCCGGAACACCATGGCCGAGCCCTCCCCGGCCCAGCATCGCCACCGGCCGGAAACCGCGCAAGCGCCTCCGACCAAGTCGACATGGCCACGCATGCCTCCCCCGGCCAGAGCATCACGGCAGGCCCCTCCCCTCCCCTCGTCGAGCAAGAGTCAAAGTCTAAGTCACAAAAGTCACACGCGCTCGCCACACGCGGACAGTAACAAAGGGTCTCTACTTGTAGATGGAGAGGATTAGATGGAAGAAGAAGATGAGAAGCAATGCCGTCTCTGTTGGATAGCGATGGATGGAGGGATGGCTGAGATGATTCTTTTCAAAGATCCCTCAGTATGGATGACTGGCTAAGATGATTCTTGTCACGGATCGATGACTTGGAAGCCAGTCCACAAACCTCTAATTGCGTGCATGCCGTGGTACTAATTGTAGACGCCTCGAGAGAGGAGGGATCAGGGAGTGAAATCTGTAAGAGCAAACTTTAAACCCCAAGTTTTGTGTGTTTGATGACAACACTTGAGTAATCTCACCGTGTGCCTTGAGTATCATTGTTAGATTTGCAAGAGCACGGTGACCTCGCCGGACATGTCAAGATCGGAAGACTGAAGCGTAGTTGATAGGTTTTCTGGTTTTGTGTGTGTTTAGCGAGGTGACATGGTTGGAGAGAAAAGGGAAGAAAACCAGTTTTAGCTAGGCCGGTACTACCGGTACCTGTATCGGTAGTACCGCTACCCCTATAGGTACCGCCCACGGTACCGCTCTGAGTTCCGAGCTGAAATTGACCCACAATACGAGTTGCGGTACCTCTGCAGTACCTGGAGCGGTAGTACCGCTCACGAGCGGTAGTATCGCTCACGGTACCGCCTAGGTACCGTAAACTAGTTACGGCTGTACTGCCCTGGTACCGCTTCAGTACCGCTTCGAGTCCAGTAAGGTTTGGACCCTGTTGCGGTACCTCGAGTGGTACCTCGAGCGGTAGTACCGCTCTGCGTCCTTTGACCAGATCTGGGGAAATTCGAACTCAGAGCGGTAGTACCGCTTCCCAGAAGCGGTAGTACCGCTTCCCAGAAGCGGTAGTACCGCTTAGGCAAAAACTGGACATAACGGTTGGATTTGGTGGAGCCTATTTAAGGGCTCCTTCTTCCCCAACACGATTTTATCTCTTCCCCCTCTCTCTCCTCCATTGTTGCTGAGCTTAATCCTTGAGGATCTCCTTCACCATCCAACCAATCTTGCCCAAACTTTGAGGATTGGTGGAGGAGACCCCGATCTATAGTTCTACCAAGAGAGATTTCACCAATACTAGCTATTCCTTAGTGGATCTTGGTGGTAGGGTTCCTTTAGTGGAGCATTGGAGAAGAGTTCCTTGGTGGAGCATTGGAAGGGTTCCTTTGGTGGAGCATTGGAAGAGTTCCTTGGTGGAGCATTGGAAGGGTTCCTTTGGTGGAGCATTGGAAGGGTTCCTTTGGTGGAGCATTGGAAGGGTTCCTATGGTGGAGCATTGGAGATGTGCAACTATGGAGTCTAGCTTGGTGATGTACTAGCTCCATAGGGTGTTGGGAGCATCCTTGGTGTGGAGCTCGCCCCAACCTTGTGAAGGAATCACCGCCTCGACCGGTGCCTTAGTGGAAGAGGGAGAGCACCTTCGTGGAGCTCTCTCGAGGAAGAAGGTGAGGCCTTCTCGAGCAAGAGACGATCGGCAGGACGGTAATCGGAACAACTCTGGAAACCGCGGCAATTATAAACCACGGCAGCAGAGGACTCCAGAACTGCCCTACGCTGAGCAGATCAACGCTCCCTGTTACCTGCACTCGTATGTCGACTCTAAGGACGGCAAAACAAAGTCAAGTCACTTGCTCAGGGATTGTCGGCAGTTCATTGACATGCACAAACTCATCCATCAGGCAGGCCAGCAGCAGCCGCCACCACCACCACCACCACCGCCACCGCAGCATCAGGTCCAGCAGGCGCAACCTCATCAACCCAACGAGGCATTCCCACCACCACGTGGGCAGATGAGCATGATCCACAGGACAGGTGTTTCAAGAAGAGAAATGAAGAAGCTCACTCAAGAAATCAACCTGGCAGAAAGCATCATGGTGAACATCCCTGAGTATGTCGAGTGGTCGTCTCAGAATATCACATTCAGCCGAGCAGATCACCCGATGACCATACCGAAACCAGGACACGCTGCCCTAGTAGTCGAGGCGCAGGTCGGAGGATTCAATATGAGCAAAGTCTTCATGGATGGTGGAAGTGGACTAAATCTGATATTTCTCGACACAATCAAGAGCATGGGGATCACCATGAGAATGCTAGAAGAATCGGACACCCGCTTTCATGGGATTCTCCCCACTTCACCGGCGTACTCTCTTGGCAAAGTTTACCTGAACGTCATCTTTGGCAAACCCGACAACTTCAGGAAGGAAAAGATCGAGTTCGAAGTCGTGAACTGGGAGTCGAAGTATCACGCTATACTCGGGAGACCAGCTTATGCCAAGTTCATGGCTGTACCGCACTACGCATACCTCAAGCTGAAAATGCCTGGGAGCAACGGGACAAACATTACAGTCTATGGAAGTTTCTCACGCTCGGACAATTGTGATCGAGACTTTCAGAGGATCGCTGCTAAGTTTGGTCTGAGGCAGGAAATTACTGACCTTCCTTCGAAAACATCGTCACGCGATAATAAGGAAGAAGAACGCGTCAGAGGAGCAAAGAAGAAGCCAGCCGACCTCGCCCTCGAAGCTTCGGCAACACAAACTTCGGCAGCCCAAGCTTCGGCAGCAAAAGCTTCGGCAGTTGATGGTGCAGAAGACATAGGAGGCAGCAAGACACTGACAATCGCTGCCCAGACCTTTGGTGAAATCAACGATGCTTCGAAAAACACCAACACGTTGAACAAGCCAGAAGATGAGAAGAACCCCTTCAACGCTTAAGCAATCTACTAGTGTTTAGCTTCCCTTTCCTTTTCAAGCAGGGCTCTCCCTTCTTTCGCCCTTTTAGTCCCGCGTTTTTTATTATTAATGAGAACTTAAGTTTTGATTCCTTGAAAAGCATTGCAGTTGACCGGAGCACCTAAACCGCATCATTGTAAACCTTGCCCACGCCCCGTGGCAAACGATGGTACAACATAGTGCGCGGCAAAGGATCGTGCTCCGAAAAAAGCCTCTACGAGTGCTACAGGATGCAAAACAAACAAGGACGTTAAGTCTTCCCTCTACTATAGATGCATCTACGAGCGCCGTAAATAGCAAGAGTTTGGAAATACACTTAAACAGAACCCACGTTCGATATTTCACTTATGGAAATATCAAAGAACAATGGGCTCATCGGCAGACTCATTGCACCAGAAATATTCGGGAGTGACTGTCAAAGCATACATCGGTTTAAAGCAAAGTTGCGCATACAACGGGTTTAGCAAAACCCGCAACACGAGCTGATCACTCAAAAGATTTGCTGACCAACGAATACACATACATCTAAACGAGCAATTAAGATTTTCTCCTTCAAAATTTGCCAACGACATCAACACGGTAAAAATACATATACATGTATCTACCGAATAAAAAGTCTCGGCTAAACAATCCTAACACTTGGATGAAGTAGCCAAAATACCTATTTACAAAACAACCTTAATCCCTGAAATCACCCTTGCGGAGTCTCTTTTTCCTCAGGTACCTTTGAATCCTTTTCAAGCTTGTCGACAATCATATTGGCGGGCAACAATACCTTCGGATACAGCGTCTCCAAATCACCAGTTGCGTTGGTGATAGACAGCAAATTCGTTGAAGGATAACGCGCAAGGACAAGGGCAAGTGTAAACCTGGCCCCTGCAAAGACCTGAGCTCGCACCAAGTCTCGAATCTTCTTGGTATTCCCAAACTCAGACATCAGAGTTAACAGCGTGGGAGGAACCCTATTCAAGGGGAACATCGTCCTCCAAACTACCCTCAGGGCTTTGTAGCACTTGTCGAAGAAATGGTGGACCTGTTGGACCCGATCCTAAAATTGTGCAACAGCCGAAGCCTTCGATTGCTCACGCCAGAAAATTTCTTCGGCTGATGATAACTGGGTCAACGCGTGTACACGCTCGTGAATCCGCTTGTTCTCTTCCGCACGGTTCAAAGATATGACTAGCAGAGCAATTAACGGAAGATCAGGCAATACGTTTTCGACGAAAGAGCAATGAACGCAAGGACCAGGGAACTTACAGTTTAAACTTTCAGTGGCTTTATGAAGTTCAGTAAGAGTATAGCGCTCTACGTCAGCCGCAATCTCGCCCTTCTTCTTGATGATAGTAGCCAAGGCATAGGTGCTGCGCAGATCCTTTTCCAACTGCGTGATCCGATCCTTCATACGTTGGATCCGATCATCTTCAGAAAGAGCACCCGAAGAATCTTCGACAAATGCAGGCACGGGGAACACCTGCAAGAAACATCGTCAAAAGCATGACAGACCGATTCCCACCAACATCGGAAGGTACTCCCATCGGGATAATGCATGTGACAATATTATAACAAAGAGTGTGCTAGAAACATTGCTAGCACAAAGTTTATTACAAACAAAAGTTATCCAACGGAACAGTGTTTCGCAACAGCTCAAAGAAAAGTTTGTTACAAAGATCAAAGGGCTTGGGTCTGAGTCGATAAACTAGGGCCAGCCGATGTCTTCCTTGATGAAACCAGCACGAGGAGCTGGCGTGCACATTTAAGGGTTGACGCCTTGAAGATGCTTAAATCGACAAACCGCCCATCTTGCTCTTTCGGCAGCTCCTTGGACATTTCTTCAATATCGGCCTTAAAGCCGTGACCCATCATAAGTTGGAAGGCAAGGACGGCACCATAGGTACGTGAAGTACGTTTGAATACCTCGATAACCTCCTTGGTGTCAACCGCGAAGGTGTCGATCAGCTGCCCCAGAGTTTTGTCTTGACTGATCTTGGGAAAGATCATCGAGTGCATCCGCGCCATGGCACCTCTTCCCTTTTCAAGAAGCTCCCGCGTAAGCTGATGGGAGGCGAGAGTCATCGACACGCCGTTTGCCGGAGAATTGTTTGGAATTTTGTCCAAGGCATCGGCAGAGATGTGGGCACAGATGCAAAAGAATGAAATGGAAAAGGTCATTGACAAAGGATTGAATCCATAAGTACAATAATCAACAGAGGTGTACAAAGGAGATTACCAAGTAAAGCCAAGGAAGACTGACGAAGGAGTTCATCCTTTTCAGCTGCCCGAGCTTCGGTAGCCAGCCTGGATGCCTCCTCTTCTTTCAGATTCTCCCTTAGCTTGCCCAGTTCCTCCTTCAGGGAGTCGACTTCTTGGCGGGCTTCGGCAGCTATCTTGACTGCACCATCCAACTTCGAGGAGGAAGATTTAACTTCCTTTTGGAGCCGAACCTTCTCTGCCTCCAGAGAAGTGAATTGGGAAGCGAAGGCCTCCAAAGAGGAGATAACTCCTCGCAGGTCCTAAAGGAAAAAGGATATTCGATGAAGAATCATTAAACAAGGTACACACCAGAAAAGTTCACGTTGTAATCGAAAAGGACTTACATAAGGAGGAGTCCTGGCGGCGGCAGTTGAAGGAGCATCTTTCCCCTTAGAAAGGGAGGAAGCTGTCGATACCTGAGCTGCGGGGGCTGCCTTAGGAGCCGAAGCTTCGTAAGCAGCAACGTCCGGCGGAGCAGCTCCGGATTTGGCTTTCTTAGACGGAGGCTCAACAAAACCTTCGTCACTGCGAAAGGAAATGATCAACAAAAGGTTATGAAAGGAATGCGAGAAATAAAAGGAAAAAATATGGCTTCAGGGAAGAAGGTACTTTTATATTGAAGAGATCGTCTTCATCGGCAAAACCGCCGGTCGATCTCTTCATGGGTGAAGCCCTGGTCTCCTCCACAGCTGCATCAATAAAGGCATCATGATCAGCGTCATCGTCACGCACTGATCCCTCTATGTCGCAAGCATCATCGGAAGGAGGATCAACATTGGTAGCTTTAGAATCTATCGGGTCATCGTGTTCGCCCTCTGGGTCTATGTGTTCGGCAGTGTGAAAATCAACAGGAACTGAGGAGCCTCTTCCCTCAGAAGTGTCGTTTGGTGAATTGTGCAAGTTTCCGGAAACTATGGAGATCTGTCAAAGAAAAGAGCAAATAAGAACAAATGGTAATTATGTCGACTAAGTGGAAGCAACGTAATAAGAGTATGAGAAGGGAAATTGCCTCTGACGGTGGATGATCGGCATCAAGAGGAGTATAAGAAGATATCAATGGGATCGAGTCTTCCTGACTGAAGAGAGTAAGTCGACGGACTTCGCCAAGCAGCTCCTTTTCCGACAGTTCAGCAATGTTTATCCTGGTTTCATCTTTTGGACCCGAATACAACCACATCGGACGAACTCTGGCCATGACTGGTTGGACCCGACGTTTCAAGAACACCGCTGCTACCTCTGTGCCGATCATAGTTTGGCCATCGGCCTCTTTGATTCGAAGGAATTTGGCGAATAATTCGTCGGCTGCTGCCCTTTCGTCGGGAGAGAGAATGTTCTTCCAAGAATCTTTCGGCTTGGCTTCAAGGACATCGGCAAAGCAAGGAAGCTGGGACTCGGTTGTCAAGGAATCCTTGACATAAAACCATTTCAGTCTCCATCCTTGCACAGATTCTCTCATTGGTAAACTGAAATAGTTAACCTCTGAGCGAGCCACAAACCCCACGCCTCCGATGACAAAAGATTCGTTGCTACTGCTGTACCTCTTAACATAGAAGATCTTCTTCCACAACCCAAAATGAGGCTCAATGCCCAAAAACGCCTCGCAGAGGGTGATAAACACAACAACGTGAAGGATCGAGTTGGGAGTGAGTTGCCACAGTTGGATTTCGTAAGTACGTAGGAGGCGAAGAAGGAATTCATGGGCAGGAAGCGAGAGACCCCGATACAAGAATGACAGGAACACCACGATAAAACCAGCAGGGGATTGGGCCGAGAAATCGCACCTGGAAGGATCACGTTCCCCTCGTTGGAGGAGACTAACCCGAGGCTTCGGGCCCTCTTCTCATCACGTTTCGTGATGGAGGACGCTAGCCAATCCCCTGGTTTGCCTATCGAGCCTGGCGGCGCCGGAGCTGGAGGAGGAGCGTCTGGAGCACTCCTCTTCGGAAGATTAGAGGAAGATTTGGCGGCGGCGCCACTGCTCGTGGAACTGGCGGCGGAAGTGAGCGATACGTCTCCAACGTATCGATAATTTCTTATGTTCCATGCTTGTTTTATGATGATACTCACATGTTTTATACATACTTTATGTCATATTTATGCATTTGCCGGCACTAACCTATTAACAAGTTGCTGAAGAGCCAGTTGTTGTTTTCTGCTATTTTTGGTTTCAGAAATCCTAGTAAGGAAATATTCTCGGAATTGGACGAAATCAACGCCCAGGGTCTTATTTTTCCACGAAGCTTCCAGAAGTCCGAAAGGGAAACGAAGTGGGGCGACGAGGCGGCGACACGCCAGGGCGGCGTGGCCCTGTTGTGTGGGCCCCTCGTGACGCCCCCTGACCTACCCTTCCGCCTACATATAGCCTTCGTCGAGAATATCCCAGTACCGAGAGCCACGATACGGAAAACCTTCCAGAGACGCCGCCGCCGCCAATCCCATCTTGGGCGATTCAGGAGATCGCCTCCGGCACCCTGCCGGAGAGGGGAATCATCTCCCGGAGGACTCTTCACCGCCATGGTCGCCTCCGGAGTGATGTGTGAGTAGTTCACCCCTGGACTATGGGTCCATAGCAGTAGGTATATGGTTGTCTTCTCCTCATTGTGCTATCATGTTAGATCTTGTGAGCTGCCTATCATGATCAAGATCATCTATTTGTAATGCTACATGTTGCGTTTGTTGGGATCCGATGAATATGGAATACTATGTTATGTTGATTATCAATCTATCATCTATGTGTTGTTTATGATCTTGCATACTCTCCGTTATTAGTAGAGGCTCTGGCCAAGTCGTTACTTGTAACTCCAAGAGGGAGTATTTATGCTCGATAGTGGGTTCATACCTCCATTAAATCTGGGACAGTGACAGAAAGTTCTAAGGTTGTGGATGTGCTGTTGCCACTAGGGATAAAACATCAATGCTATGTCTAAGGATATTTGTGTTGATTACATTATGCACCATACTTAATGCAATTGTCTGTTGTTTGCAACTTAATACTGCAAGGGGTGCGGACGCTAACCCGAAGGTGGACTGTTTAGGCATAGATGCATGCTGGATAGCGGTCTATGTACTTTGTCGTAATGCCCAATTGAATCTCACACTACTCATCATAATATGTATGTGCATTGTCATGCCATCTTTATTTGTCAATTGCCCAACTGTAATTTGTTCACCCAACATGCTATTTTTTATCGGAGAGACACCACTAGTGAACTGTGGACCTGTCCATTCTTTACATCGAATACAATCTACTACAATACTCGTTCTTACTGTTCTCTGCAAACATCATCATCCACACTATACATCTAATCCTTTGTTACAACAAGCCGGTGAGATTGACAACCTCACTGTCACGTTGGGGCAAAGTATTTTGGTTGTGTTGTGCAGGTTCCACGTTGGCGCCGGAATTCCTGGTGTTGCGCCGCACTACACTCCGCCACCATCAACCTTCAACGTGCTTCTTGGCTCCTACTGGTTCGATAAACCTTGGTTTCTTACTGAGGGAAAACTTGCTGCTGTACGCATCACATCTTCCGCTTGGGGTTCCCAACGGACGCATGATGTACGCATATCAAGCTCTTTTTCTGGCGCTGTTGCCGGGGACGTGAAGGAAAATTACACCACAGAGATTTCTAACTCCCACGTCAACTGCACGCCAGCAAATCTTTTTCATGCACTGTTGCCGGGGAGATCAAGACACGCTGCAAGGGGAGTCTCCACTTCCAATATCTTTACTTTGTTTTTGTCTTGCTTTTACTTTATTTACTACTTTGTTTGCTGCATTATATCAAAATACAAAAAAATTAGTTACTAGCTTTACTTTATTTACTATCTTGTTTGCGTTCTCAATATTAAAAACACAAAAGAATTAGCTACTTACATTTACTTTATCTAGTTTGCTTTATTTACTATTGCTAAAATGGGTACTCCTGAAAATACTGAGTTGTGTGACTTCACAAACACAAATAATAATGATTTCTTATGCACACCTATTGCTCCACCTGCTACTACAACATAATTCTTTGAAATTAAACCTGCTTTACTAAATCTTGTTATGATAGAGCAATTTTATGGTGTTAGTTCTGATGATGCTACTGCCCATCTTAATAATTTTGTTGAACTATATGAAATGCAAAAGTATAAGGATGTAGATGGTGACATTATAAAATTAAAATTGTTTCCTTTCTCATTAAGAGGAAGAGCTAAAGATTGGTTGCTATCTTTGCCTAAGAATAGTATTGATTCATGGACTAAATGTAAGGATGCTTTCATTGGTAGATATTATCCTCCTGCTAAAATTATATCTTTGAGAAGTAGCATAATGAATTTTAAGCAATTGGATAATGAGCATGTTGCCCAAGCATGGGAAAGAATGAAATCTTTGGTTAAAAATTGCCCAACCCATGGACTGACTACTTGGATGATCATCCAAACCTTTTATGCAGGATTGAATTTTTCTTCGCGGAACCTATTGGATTCAGCTGCTGGAGGTACTTTTATGTCCATCACTCTAGGCACCGCAACAAAGCTTCTTGATAATATGATGATTAATTACTCTGAATGGCACACGGAAAGAGCTCCACAAGGTAAGAAGGTAAATTCTGTCGAAGAAACCTCCTCCTTGAGTGATAAGATTGATGCTATTATGTCTATGCTTGTGAATGGTAGGACTAATGTTGATCCTAATAATATTCCGTTAGCTTCATTGGTTGCCCAAGAAGAACATGTTGATGTGAACTTCATTAAAAATAATAATTTCAACAACAATGCTTATCGGAATAATTCTAGTAACAACTATAGGCCATATCCTTATAATAATGGTAATGGTTATGGTAATTCTTATGGGAATTCTTACAACAATAATAGGAATGTGCCCCCTGGTCTTGAAGCCATGCTTAAAGAATTTATTAGTACAAACTGCTTTTAACAAATCTGTTGAAGAAAAGCTTGGCAAAATTGATATTCTTGCTTCTAAAGTTGATAGTCTTGCTGCTGATGTTGATCTTTTGAAATTGAAAGTTATGCCTAATGAAAATAAAAATATTAAGTCATTTGCTACAGCAAACTCCATCCAAGTTAGAATTAATGAGAATATTAGATTGATGGCCGAATTGCGTGCTAGGTGGGAAAAAGAAGAAAATGCTAAAGAGAATAATGTAGCTAAAGTTTGGACTATTACCACCACTAGTAATGAAAATGCTTCACATGTTGCTACACCTCCTACTATCAATGGTAAAATAATTGGTGTTGGCAATGTTTCTACTCCTAATGCAAAGCTTGCAAAACTGCCTGAAACTGCTAAAACTGCTGAAATTGCTTGTGATAAAACTGCTGAATTTTTTTCACATATTGGGGACAATGATTCCATTGCTTTAGATCATAATGGTTTAGATTTTGATGATTGTCATATCTCTGAAGTTATAAAGTTCTTACAAAAACTTGCTAGAAGTCCTAATGCTAGTGCTATAAATTTGGCCTTTACAAAACATATTACAAATGCTCTCATTAAAGCTAGAGAAGAGTGATACGTCTCCGACGTATCGATAATTTCTTATGTTCCATGCCACATTATTGATGTTATCTACATGTTTTATGCACACTTTATGTCATATTCGTGCATTTTCTGGAACTAACCTATTAACAAGATGCCGAAGTGCCGATTCTTTGTTTTTCTGCTGTTTTTGGTTTCAGAAATCCTAGTAACGAAATATTCTCGGAATTGGACGAGATCAACGCCCAGGGTCCTATTTTGCCACGAAGCTTCCAGAAGTCCGAAGAGGAGACGAAGTGGGGCCACGAGGTGGCCACACCCTAGGGCGGCGCGGCCCACCCCTTGGCCGCGCGGCCCTGTGGTGTGGGGCCCTCGTGCCGCCTCTTGACCTGCCCTTCCGCCTACTTAAAGCCTCCGTCGCGAAACCCCCAGTACCGAGAGCCACGATACGGAAAACCTTCCAGAGACGCCGCCGCCGCCGATCCCATCTCGGGGGATCCAGGAGATCGCCTCCGGCACCCTGCCGGAGAGGGGAATCATCTCCCGGAGGACTCTACGCCGCCATGGTCGCCTCCGGAGTGATGTGTGAGTAGTCTACCCCTGGACTATGGGTCCATAGCAGTAGCTAGATGGTTGTCTTCTCCCCATTGTGCTATCATTGTCGGATCTTGTGAGCTGCCTAATGATACGTCTCCGACGTATCGATAATTTCTTATGTTCCATGCCACATTATTGATGTTATCTACATGTTTTATGCACACTTTATGTCATATTCGTGCATTTTCTGGAACTAACCTATTAACAAGATGCCGAAGTGCCAGTTCCTGTTTTCTGCTGTTTTTGGTTTCAGAAATCCTAGTAACGAAATATTCTCGGAATCGGACGAAATCAACGCCTGTGTTCCTATTTTTCCCGGAACCATCCAGAACACCCGAGAGCCGCCGGAGGGGAGCCACAGGGGCCCCACACCACACCCTGGCGCGGCCAGAGGGGGGCCGCGCCGCCCTATGGTGTGGGCCCCCGTAAGCCCTCTGCGCCGCCTATTCGCCTATATAAAGCCCCTGGATCGAAAACCACGATGCGTTCGACGAAACCACGAAACCTTCCGAGCCGCCGCCATCGCGAGGCCAAGATCTGGGGGACAGAGTCTCTGTTCCGGCACGCTGCCGGAACGGGAAGTGCCCCGGAAGGCTCCTCCATCGACACCGCTGCCATCTCCACCGCCATCTTCATCACCGCTGCTGCTCCCATGAGGAGGGAGTAGTTCTCCATCGAGGCTCGGGGCTGTACCGGTAGCTATGTGGTTCATCTCTCCCATGTACCTCAATACAATAATCTCATGAGCTGCTTTACATGATTGAGATTCATATGAGTTTTGTATCACTATTCATCTATGTGCTACTATAGCAATGTTATTAAAGTAGTCCTATTCCTCCTGCACGTGTGTAAAGGTGACAGTGTGTGCACCGTGTTAGTACTTGGTTTATGCTATGATCATGATCTCTTGTAGATTGCGAAGTTAACTATTGCTATGATAATATTGATGTGATCTATTCCTCCTACATATGCATGAAGGTGACAGTGTGCATGCTATGTTAGTACTTGGTTTAATCCGTTGATCTATCTTACACTATAAGGTTACTTAAATATGAACAAATTGTGGAGCTTGTTAACTCCGGCATTGAGGGTTCGTGTAATCCTACGCAATGCGTTCATCATCCAACAAAAGTGTAGAGTATGCATTTATCTATTCTGTTATGTGATCAATGTTGAGAGTGTCCACTAGTGAAAGTCTAATCCCTAGGCCTTGTTCCTAAATACTGCTGCGTTACTACTGCTTGTTTACTATTTTACTGTGTTACTACTGCTGCAATACTACCACCATCAACTACACGCCAGCAAGCTATTTTCTGGCACCGTTGCTACTGCTCATATATATTCATACCACCTGTATTTCACTATCTCTTCGCCGAACTAGTACACCTATTAGGTGTGTTGGGGACACAAGAGACTTCTTGCTTTGTGGTTGCAGGGTTGCATGAGAGGGATATCTTTGACCTCTTCCTCCCTGAGTTCGATAAACCTTGGGTGATCCACTTAAGGGAAAACTTGCTGCTGTTCTACAAACCTCTGCTCTTGGAGGCCCAACACTGTCTACAGGAAAGGAGGGGGAACGTAGACATCAAGCACTTTTCTGGCGCCGTTGCCGGGGAGGAAAGGTAAAAGGCACTCATACTTCGGTTCCAGGTAAAGTACTTTTCTGGCGCCATTGTGTTTGTGCTCGAAGCTATTTCCTTTAGATCCTGCAATTGCAACTTTTTGTTTCTTGTTTACACTAGTTAGGCATAATGGAAAACATCTGTGAGCTCTTTGTACTATTTCCTGAGTCAAGACATGAATGGTTTAATGCGAAAATTAAAAAACCCATGGAACATGTTAGCATGAATACTTTGAACACCATTGTTGCTAATGATATAGAAAGTTCTAAGCTTGGGGAAGCTGGTTTTCATGATCTTTTTAGTCCCCCAAGCATTGAGGAGAAAATTTTCTTTGATGATACTTTGCCTCCTATTTATGATGATTATAATAATAGTGGTCTTTTGGTGCCACCTACTATGGAGAGTGAATTTGATTATGATTACAATATGCCTCCTATATTTGATGATGAGAATAATAATGATAGCTACTTTGTTGAATTTGCTCCCACTACAACAACTAATAAAATTGATTATGCCTATGTGGAGAGTAATAATTTTATGCATGAGACTCATGATAAGAATGCTTTATATGATAGTTATATTGTTGAGTTTGCTAATGTTGCTACTGAAAGTTATTATGAGAGAGGAAAATATGGTTGTAGAAATTTTCATGTTACTAAAACACCTCTCTATGTGCTGAAATTTTTGAAGCTACACTTGTTTTATCTTCCTATGCTTGTTACTTTGCTCTTTATGAACTTGTTTATTTACAAGATTCCTTTGCATAGGAAGCATGTTAGACTTAAATGTGTTTTGAATTTGCCTCTTGATGCTCTCTTTTGCTTCAAATACTATTTCTTACGAGTGCATCATTAAAACTGCTGAGCCCATCTTAATGGCTATAAAGAAAGAACTTCTTGGGAGATAACCCATGTGTTATTTTGCTACAGTACTTTGTTTTATATTTGTGTCTTGGAAGTTGTTTACTACTGTAGCAACCTCTCCTTATCTTAGTTTTGTGTTTTGTTGTGCCAAGTAAAGCCGTTGATAGAAAAGTAAGTACTAGATTTGGATTACTGCGCAGTTCCAGATTTCTTTGCTGTCACGAATCTGGGTCCACCTCCCTGTAGGTAGCTCAGAAAATTAAGCCAATTTACGTGCATGATCCTCAGATATGTACGCAACTTTCATTCAATTTGAGCATTTTCATTTGAGCAAGTCTGGTGCCATTTTAAAATTCGTCAATACGAACTGTTCTGTTTTGACAGATTCTGCCTTTTATTTCGCATTGCCTCTTTCGCTATGTTGGATTAATTTCTTTGATCCACTAATGTCCAGTAGCATTATGCAATGTCCAGAAGTGTTAAGAATGATTGTGTCACCTCTGAATATGTCAATTTATATTGTGCACTAACCCTCTAATGAGTTGTTTCGAGTTTGGTGTGGAGGAAGTTTTCAAGGATCAAGAGAGGAGTATGATGCAACATGATCAAGGAGAGTGAAAGCTCTAAGCTTGGGGATGCACCCGGTGGTTCACCCCTGCATATATCAAGAAGACTCAAGCGTCTAAGCTTGGGGATGCCCAAGGCATCCCCTTCTTCATCGACAACATTATCAGGTTCCTCCCCTGAAACTATATTTTTATTCCATCACATCTTATGTGCTTTTTCTTGGAGCGTCGGTTTGTTTTTGTTTTTGTTTTGTTTGAATAAAATGGATCCTAGCATTCACTTTATGGGAGAGAGACACGCTCCGCTGTAGCATATGGACAAGTATGTCCTTGGTTTCTACTCATAGTATTCATGGCGAAGTTTCTCCTTCGTTAAATTGTTATATGGTTGGAATTGGAAAATGATACATGTAGTAATTGCTATAAATGTCTTGGGTAATGTGATACTTGGCAATTGTTGTGCTCATGATTAAGCTCTTGCATCATATGCTTTGCACCCATTAATGAAGAAATACATAGAGCATGCTAAAATTTGGTTTGCATATTTGGTTTCTCTAAGGTCTAGATAATTTCTAGTATTGAGTTTGAACAACAAGGAAGACGGTGTAGAGTCTTATAATGTTTTCAATATGTCTTTTATGTGAGTTTTGCTGCACCGGTTCATCCTTGTGTTTGTTTCAAATAAGCCTTGCTAGCCTAAACCTTGTATCGAGAGGGAATACTTCTCATGCATCCAAAATACTTGAGCCAACCACTATGCCATTTGTGTCCACCATACCTACCTACTACATGGTATTTTCCGCCATTCCAAAGTAAATTGCTTGAGTGCTACCTTTAAAATTCCATCATTCACCTTTGCAATATATAGCTCATGGGACAAATAGCTTAAAAACTATTGTGGTATTGAATATGTACTTATGCACTTTATCTCTTATTAAGTTGCTTGTTGTGCGATAACCATGTTCACTGGGGACGCCATCAACTACTCTTTGTTGAATTTCATGTGAGTTGCTATGCATGTCCGTCTTGTCTGAAGTAAGAGCGATCTACCACCCTATGGTTAAGCATGCATATTGTTAGAGAAGAGCATTGGGCCGCTAACTAAAGCCATGATCCATGGTGGAAGTTTCAGTTTTGGACATATATCCTCAATCTCAAATGAGAAAATTATTAATTGTTGTTACATGCTTATGCATAAAAGAGGAGTCCATTATCTGTTGTCTATGTTGTCCCGGTATGGATGTCTAAGTTGAGAATAATCAATAGCGAGAAATCCAATGCGAGCTTTCTCCTTAGACCTTTGTACAGGCGGCATAGAGGTACCCCTTTGTGACACTTGGTTAAAACATGTGCATTGTGATGATCCGGTAGTCCAAGCTAATTAGGACAAGGTGCGGGCACTATTAGTATACTATGCATGAGGCTTGCAACTTATAAGATATAATTTACATGATGCATATGCTTTATTACTACCGTTGACAAAATTGTTTCATGTTTTCAAAATAAAAGCTCTAGCACAAATATAGCAATCGATGCTTTCCTCTTTGAAGGACAATTCTTTTACTTTCAATGTTGAGTCAGTTCACCTATTTCTCTCCACCTCAAGAAGCAAACACTTGTGAACTGTGCATTGATTCCTACATACTTGCATATTGCACTTATTATATTACTCTATGTTGACAATATCCATGAGATATACATGTTACAAGTTGAAAGCAACCGCTGAAACTTAATCTTCTTTTGTGTTGCTTCAATGCCTTTACTTTGAATTATTGCTTTATGAGTTAACTCTTATGCAAGACTTATTGATGCTTGTCTTGAAGTGCTATTCATGAAAAGTCTTTGCTTTATGATTCAGTTGTTTACTCATGTCATTACCATTGTTTCGATCGCTGCATTCACTACATATGCTTTACAAATAGTATGATCAAGATTATGATGGCATGTCACTCCAGAAATTATCTGTGTTATCGTTTTACCTGCTCGGGACGAGCAGAACTAAGCTTGGGGATGCTGATACGTCTCCGACGTATCGATAATTTCTTATGTTCCATGCCACATTATTGATGTTATCTACATGTTTTATGCACACTTTATGTCATATTCGTGCATTTTCTGGAACTAACCTATTAACAAGATGCCGAAGTGCCAGTTCCTGTTTTCTGCTGTTTTTGGTTTCAGAAATCCTAGTAACGAAATATTCTCGGAATCGGACGAAATCAACGCCCAGGTTCCTATTTTTCCCGGAACCATCTAGAACACCCGAGAGCCGCCAGAGGGGAGCCCTGGGGGCCCCACACCACACCCTGGCGCGGCCAGAGGGGGGGCCGCGCCGCCCTATGGTGTGGGCCCCCCAGAAGCCCTCCTGCGCCGCCTCTTCGCCTATATAAAGCCCCTGGATCGAAAACCCTGATGCGTTCGACGAAAACCACAGAAACCTTCCAGAGCCGCCGCCATCGCGAGGCCAAGATCTGGGGGACAGGAGTCTCTGTTCCGGCACGCTGCCGGAACGGGGAAGTGCCCCCGGAAGGCTTCTCCATCGACACCGCTGCCATCTCCACCGCCATCTTCATCACCGCTGCTGCTCCCATGAGGAGGGAGTAGTTCTCCATCGAGGCTCGGGGCTGTACCGGTAGCTATGTGGTTCATCTCTCCCATGTACCTCAATACAATAATCTCATGAGCTGCTTTACATGATTGAGATTCATATGAGTTTTGTATCACTATTCATCTATGTGCTACTCTAGCAATGTTATTAAAGTAGTCCTATTCCTCCTGCACGTGTGTAAAGGTGACAGTGTGTGCACCGTGTTAGTACTTGGTTTATGCTATGATCATGATCTCTTGTAGATTGCGAAGTTAACTATTGCTATGATAATATTGATGTGATCTATTCCTCCTACATATGCATGAAGGTGACAGTGTGCATGCTATGTTAGTACTTGGTTTAATCCGTTGATCTATCTTACACTATAAGGTTACTTAAATATGAACAAATTGTGGAGCTTGTTAACTCCGGCATTGAGGGTTCGTGTAATCCTACGCAATGCGTTCATCATCCAACAAAAGTGTAGAGTATGCATTTATCTATTCTGTTATGTGATCAATGTTGAGAGTGTCCACTAGTGAAAGTCTAATCCCTAGGCCTTGTTCCTAAATACTGCTGCGTTACTACTGCTTGTTTCATCGTTTCTTTGTGTTACTACTGCTGCAATACTACCACCATCAACTACACGCCAGCAAGCTATTTTCTGGCACCGTTGCTACTGCTCATATATATTCATACCACCTGTATTTCACTATCTCTTCGCCGAACTAGTACACCTATTAGGTGTGTTGGGGACACAAGAGACTTCTTGCTTTGTGGTTGCAGGGTTGCATGAGAGGGATATCTTTGACCTCTTCCTCCCTGAGTTCGATAAACCTTGGGTGATCCACTTAAGGGAAAACTTGCTGCTGTTCTACAAACCTCTGCTCTTGGAGGCCCAACACTGTCTATAGGAAAGGAGGGGGAACGTAGACATCACCTAACATGATCAAGATCATCTATCTGTAATTTTATATGTTGCGTTTGTTGGGATCCGATGAATAGAGAATACTTGTTATGTTGATTATCAAAGTTATATCTATGTGTTGTTTATGATCTTGCATGCTCTCCGTTACTAGTAGATGCTCTGGCCAAGTAGATGCTTGTAACTCCAAGAGGGAGTATTTATGCTCGATAGTGGGTTCATGCTCGCATTGACACTGGGACAAGTGATGAAAGTTCTAAGGTTGTGTTGTGCTGTTGCCACTAGGGATAAAACATTGATGCTATGTCTAAGGATGTAGTTGTTGATTACATTACGCACCATACTTAATGCAATTGTCTGTTGCTTTGCAACTTAATACTGGAGGGGGTTCGGATGATAACCTGAAGGTGGACTTTTTAGGCATAGATGCATGCTGGATGGCGGTCTATGTACTTTGTCGTAATGCCCAATTAAATCTCACTATACTCATCATAATATGTATGTGCATGGTCATGCCCTCTTTATTTGTCAATTGCCCAACTGTAATTTGTTCACCCAACATGCTGTTTATCTTATGGGAGAGACACCTCTAGTGAACTGTGGACCCCGGTCCAATTCTCTATACTAAAATACAATCTACTGCAATACTTTGTTACAGCAAGCCGGTGAGATTGACAACCTCACTGTTTCGTTGGGGCAAAGTACTTTGGTTGTGTTGTGCAGGTTCCACGTTGGCGCCGGAATCCCTGGTGTTGCGCCGCACTACATCCCGCCGCCATCAACCTTCAACGTGCTTCTTGGCTCCTCCTGGTTCGATAAACCTTGGTTTCTTTCTGAGGGAAAACTTGCAGCTGTGCGCATCATACCTTCCTCTTGGGGTTCCCAACGAACGTGTGAGTTACACGCCATCAAGCTCTTTTTCTGGCGCCGTTGCCGGGGAGATCAAGACACGCTGCAAGGGGAGTCTCCACTTCCCAATCTCTTTACTTTGTTTTTGTCTTGCTTAGTTTTATTTACTACTTTGTTTGCTGCACTAAATCAAAATACAAAAAAATTAGTTGCTAGTTTTACTTTATTTGCTATCTTGTTTGCTATATCAAAAACACAAAAAAAAATTAGTTACTTGCATTTACTTTATCTAGTTTGCTTTATTTACTGTTGCTAAAATGGCCAACCCTGAAAATACTAAGTTGTGTGACTTCACAACCACAAATAATAATGATTTCTTATGCACACCTATTGCTCCACCTGCTACTACAGCAGAATTCTTTGAAATCAAACCTGCTTTACTGAATCTTGTTATGCGAGAGCAATTTTCTGGTGTTAGTTCTGATGATGCTGCTGCCCATCTTAATAACTTTGTTGAACTATGTGAAATGCAAAAATATAAAGATGTAGATGGTGACATTATTAAACTAAAATTGTTCCCTTTCTCATTAAGAGGAAGAGCTAAAGATTGGTTGCTATCTCTGCCTAAGAATAGTATTGATTCATGGACTAAATGCAAGGATGCTTTTATTGGTAGATATTATCCCCCTGCTAAAATTATATCTTTGAGGAGTAGCATAATGAATTTTAAACAATTAGATACTGAACATGTTGCTCAAGCTTGGGAAAGAATGAAATCTCTGGTTAAAAATTGCCCAACACATGGACTGACTACTTGGATGATCATCCAAACCTTCTATGCAGGACTAAATTTTTCTTCGCGGAATTTATTGGATTCAGCTGCTGGAGGTACCTTTATGTCCATCACTCTTGGTGAAGCAACAAAGCTTCTTGATAATATGATGATCAACTACTCTGAATGGCACACGGAAAGAGCTCCACAAGGTAAGAAGGTAAATTCTGTCGAAGAAACCTCTTCCTTGAGTGATAAGATTGATGCTATTATGTCTATGCTTGTGAATGATAGGACTAATATTGATCCTAATAATGTTCCGTTAGCTTCATTGGTTGCACAAGAAGAACATGTTGATGTGAACTTCATTAAAAATAATAATTTCAACAACAATGCTTACCGGAACAATTCTAGTAACAACTATAGGCCATATCCTTATAATAATGGCAACGGCTATGGTAATTCTTATGGGAATTCTTACAACAATAATAGGAGTTCACCCCCTGGACTTGAAGCTATGCTTAAAGAATTTATTAGTACACAAACTACTTTTAACAAATCTGTTGAAGAAAAGCTTGGGAAAATTGATATACTTGCTTCTAAAGTCGATAGTCTTGCTGCTGATGTTGATCTTTTGAAATCGAAAGTTATGCCTAATAGGGATATTGAAAATAAAATTGTTACTACAGCAAATGCCATTCAAGTTAGAATTAATGAGAATATAAGATTAATGGCTGAACTGCGTGCTAGGTGGGATAGAGAAGAAAATGAAAAACTAGCTAAAGAGAAGAATGTAGCTAAAGTTTGGACTATTACCACCACTAGTAATGCTAATGCTACACATGTTGCTGCACCTCCTACTATTAATAATAAAAGAATTGGTGTTAGCAATGTTTCCACTTCTAATGCAAAGCGCGAGAAACTGCCTGAAACTGCTAAAATTGCTGAAACTGTCTGTGATAAAACTGCTGAAACTTTTTCCAACATTGGGGATGATGATCCCATTGCTTTATATTATAATGGTTTGAATTTTGATGATTGCCACATCTCTGAAGTTATAAAGTTCTTGCAAAAACTTGCTAAAATTCCTAATGCTAGTGCTATAAATTTGGCTTTCACGCAACATATTACAAATGCTCTCATAAAAGCTAGAGAAGAGAAACTAGAGCGCGAAGCCTCTGTTCCTAGAAAGCTAGAGGATGGTTGGGAGCCCATCATTAAGATGAAGGTTAAAGATTTTGATTGTAATGCTTTATGTGATCTTGGTGCAAGTATTTCTGTTATGCCTAAGAAAATTTATAATATGCTTGACTTGCCACCGCTGAAAAATTGTTATTTGGATGTTAATCTTGCTGATCATTCTACAAAGAAACCTTTGGGGAAAGTTGATAATGTTCGCATTACCGTTAACAATAACCTTGTCCCCGTTGATTTTTGTTGTCTTGGATATTGAATGCAATGCATCTTGTCCCATTATATTGGGAAGACCTTTTCTTCGAACTGTTGGTGCTATCATTGATATGAAGGAAGGTAATATAAAATATCAATTTCCTCTCAAGAAAGGTATGGAACACTTCCCTAGAAAGAGAATGAAGTTACCTTTTGATTCTATTATGAGAACAAATTATGATGTTGACACTTCGTCTCTTGATAATACTTGATACACACTTTCTGCGCCTAGCTGAAAGGCGTTAAAGAAAAGCGCTTATGGGAGACAACCCATGGTTTTTACCTACAGTACTTTGTTTTTATTTTGAGTCTTGGAAGTTGTTTACTACTGTAGCAACCTCTCCTTATCTTAGTTTAGTGTTTTATTGTGCCAAGTAAAGTTGTTGATAGAAAAGTTCATACTAGATTTGGATTACTGCGCAGAAACAGATTTCTTTTCTGTCATGAATCTGGGCTGTTTTCTCTGTAGGTAACTCAGAAAATTATGCCAATTTACGTGCGTGATCCTCAGATATGTACGCAACTTTCATTCAATATGAGCATTTTCATTTGAGCAAGTCTGGTGCCTCGATAAAATTCGTCAATACGAACTGTTCTGTTTTGACAGATTCTGCCTTTTATTTCGCATTGCCTCTTTTGCTATGTTGGATGAATTTCTTTGATCCACTAATGTCCAGTAGCTTTATGCAATGTCCAGAAGTGTTAAGAATGATTGTGTCACCTCTGAATATGTTAATTTTTATTGTCGCTAACCCTCTAATGAGTTGTTCTAAGTTTGGTGTGGAGGAAGTTTTCAAGGATCAAGAGAGGAGTATGATGCAACATGATCAAGGAGAGTGAAAGCTCTAAGCTTGGGTATGCCCCAGTGGTTCACCCCTGCATATATCAAGAAGACTCAAGCGTCTAAGCTTGGGGATGCCCAAGGCATCCCCTTCTTCATCGACAACATTATCAGGTTCCTCCCCTGAAACTATATTTTTATTCCATCACATCTTATGTGCTTTGCTTGGAGCGTCGGTTTGTTTTTGTTTTTTGTTTTGTTTGAATAAAATGGATCCTAGCATTCACTTTATGGGAGAGAGACACGCTCCGCTGTAGCATATGGACAAGTATGTCCTTAGTTTCTACTCATAGTATTCATGGCGAAGTTTCTCCTTCGTTAAATTGTTATATGGTTGGAATTGGAAAATGATACATGTAGTAATTGCTATAAATGTCTTGGGTAATGTGATACTTGGCAATTGTTGTGCTCATGTTTAAGCTTTTGCATCATATGCTTTGCACCCATTAATGAAGAAATACATAGAGCATGCTAAAATTTGGTTTGCATATTTGGTTTCTCTAAGGTCTAGATAATTTCTAGTATTGAGTTTGAACAACAAGGAAGACGGTGTAGAGTCTTATAATGTTTACAATATGTCTTTTATGTGAGTTTTGCTGCACCGGTTCATCCTTGTGTTTGTTTCAAATAAGCCTTGCTAGCCTAAACCTTGTATCGAGAGGGAATACTTCTCATGCATCCAAAATACTTGAGCCAACCACTATGCCATTTGTGTCCACCATACCTACCTACTACATGGTATTTTCCGCCATTCCAAAGTAAATTGCTTGAGTGCTACCTTTAAAATTCCATCATTCACCTTTGCAATATATAGCTCATGGGACAAATAGCTTAAAAACTATTGTGGTATTGAATATGTACTTATGCACTTTATCTCTTATTAAGTTGCTTGTTGCGCGATAACCATGTTCACTGGGGACGCCATCAACTACTCTTTGTTGAATTTCATGTGAGTTTCTATGCATGTTCGTCTTGTCTGAAGTAAGAGAGATCTACCACCTTATGGTTAAGCATGCATATTGTTAGAGAAGAACATTGGGCCGCTAACTAAAGCCATGATCCATGGTGGAAGTTTTAGTTTTGGACAAATATCCTCAATCTCATATGAGAAAATTATTAATTGTTGTTACATGCTTATGCATAAAAGAGGAGTCCATTATCTGTTGTCTATGTTGTCCCGGTATGGATGTCTAAGTTGAGAATAATCAATAGCGAGAAATCCAATGCGAGCTTTCTCCTTAGACCTTTGTACAGGCGGCATAGAAGTACCCCTTTGTGACACTTGGTTAAAACATGTGCATTGTGATGATCCGGTAGTCCAAGCTAATTAGGACAAGGTGCGGGCACTATTAGTATACTATGCATGAGGCTTGCAACTTGTAAGATATAATTTACATGATACATATGCTTTATTACTACCGTTGACAAAATTGTTTCATGTTTTCAAAATCAAAGCTCTAGCACAAATATAGCAATCGATGCTTTTCCTCTATGGAGGACCATTCTTTTACTTTCAATGTTGAGTCAGTTCACCTATTTCTCTCCACCTCAAGAAGCAAACACTTGTGTGAACTGTGCATTGATTCCTACATATTTGCTTATTGCACTTATTATATTACTCTATGTTGACAATATCCATGAGATATACATGTTACAAGTTGAAAGCAACCGCTGAAACTTAATCTTCCTTTGTGTTGCTTCAATGCTTTTACTATGAATTATTGCTTTATGAGTTAACTCTTATGCAAGAATTGGTGTTAGCAATGTTTCCACTTCTAATGCAAAGCGCGAGAAACTGCCTGAAACTGCTAAAATTGCTGAAACTGTCTGTGATAAAACTGCTGAAATTTTTTCCAACATTGGGGATGATGATCCCATTGCTTTAGATTATAATGGTTTGAATTTTGATGATTGCCACATCTCTGAAGTTATAAAGTTCTTGCAAAAACTTGCTAAAAGTCCTAATGCTAGTGCTATAAATTTGGCTTTCACGCAACATATTACAAATGCTCTCATAAAAGCTAGAGAAGAGAAACTAGAGCGCGAAGCCTCTATTCCTAGAAAGCTAGAGGATGGTTGGGAGCCCATCATTAAGATGAAGGTTAAAGATTTTGATTGTAATGCTTTATGTGATCTTGGTGCAAGTATTTCTGTTATGCCTAAGAAAATTTATAATATGCTTGACTTGCCACCGCTGAAAAATTGTTATTTGGATGTTAATCTTGCTGATCATTCTACAAAGAAACCTTTGGGGAAAGTTGATAATGTTCGCATTACCGTTAACAATAACCTTGTCCCCGTTGATTTTGTTGTCTTGGATATTGAATGCAATGCATCTTGTCCCATTATATTGGGAAGACCTTTTCTTCGAACTGTTGGTGCTATCATTGATATGAAGGAAGGTAACATAAAATATCAATTTCCTCTCAAGAAAGGTATGGAACACTTCCCTAGAAAGAGAATGAAGTTACCTTTTGATTCTATTATGAGAACAAATTATGATGTTGACACTTCGTCTCTTGATAATACTTGATACACACTTTCTGCGCCTAGCTGAAAGGCGTTAAAGAAAAGCGCTTATGGGAGACAACCCATGGTTTTTACCTACAGTACTTTGTTTTTATTTTGAGTCTTGGAAGTTGTTTACTACTGTAGCAACCTCTCCTTATCTTAGTTTAGTGTTTTATTGTGCCAAGTAAAGTCGTTGATAGAAAAGTTCATACTAGATTTGGATTACTGCGCAGAAACAGATTTCTTTTCTGTCATGAATCTGGGCTGTTTTCTCTGTAGGTAACTCAGAAAATTATGCCAATTTACGTGCGTGATCCGCAGATATGTACGCAACTTTCATTCAATATGAGCATTTTCATTTGAGCAAGTCTGGTGCCTCGATAAAATTCGTCAATACGAACTGTTCTGTTTTGACAGATTCTGCCTTTTATTTCGCATTGCCTCTTTTGCTATGTTGGATGAATTTCTTTGATCCACTAATGTCCAGTAGCTTTATGCAATGTCCAGAAGTGTTAAGAATGATTGTGTCACCTCTGAATATGTTAATTTTTATTGTCGCTAACCCTCTAATGAGTTGTTCTAAGTTTGGTGTGGAGGAAGTTTTCAAGGATCAAGAGAGGAGTATGATGCAACATGATCAAGGAGAGTGAAAGCTCTAAGCTTGGGGATGCCCCGGTGGTTCACCCCTGCATATATCAAGAAGACTCAAGCGTCTAAGCTTGGGGATGCCCAAGGCATCCCCTTCTTCATCGACAACATTATCAGGTTCCTCCCCTGAAACTATATTTTTATTCCATCACATCTTATGTGCTTTGCTTGGAGCGTCGGTTTGTTTTTGTTTTTTGTTTTGTTTGAATAAAATGGATCCTAGCATTCACTTTATGGGAGAGAGACACGCTCCACTGTAGCATATGGACAAGTATGTCCTTAGTTTCTACTCATAGTATTCATGGCGAAGTTTCTCCTTCGTTAAATTGTTATATGGTTGGAATTGGAAAATGATACATGTAGTAATTGCTATAAATGTCTTGGGTAATGTGATACTTGGCAATTGTTGTGCTCATGTTTAAGCTTTTGCATCATATGCTTTGCACCCATTAATGAAGAAATACATAGAGCATGCTAAAATTTGGTTTGCATATTTGGTTTCTCTAAGGTCTAGATAATTTCTAGTATTGAGTTTGAACAACAAGGAAGACAGTGTAGAGTCTTATAATGTTTACAATATGTCTTTTATGTGAGTTTTGCTGCACCGGTTTATCCTTGTGTTTGTTTCAAATAAGCCTTGCTAGCCTAAACCTTGTATCGAGAGGGAATACTTCTCATGCATCCAAAATACTTGAGCCAACCACTATGCCATTTGTGTCCACCATACCTACCTACTACATGGTATTTTCCGCCATTCCAAAGTAAATTGCTTGAGTGCTACCTTTAAAATTCCATCATTCACCTTTGCAATATATAGCTCATGGGACAAATAGCTTAAAAACTATTGTGGTATTGAATATGTACTTATGCACTTTATCTCTTATTAAGTTGCTTGTTGCGCGATAACCATGTTCACTGGGGACGCCATCAACTACTCTTTGTTGAATTTCATGTGAGTTTCTATGCATGTTCGTCTTGTCTAAAGTAAGAGAGATCTACCACCTTATGGTTAAGCATGCATATTGTTAGAGAAGAACATTGGGCCGCTAACTAAAGCCATGATCCATGGTGGAAGTTTCAGTTTTGGACAAATATCCTCAATCTCATATGAGAAAATTATTAATTGTTGTTACATGCTTATGCATAAAAGAGGAGTCCATTATCTGTTGTCTATGTTGTCCCGGTATGGATGTCTAAGTTGAGAATAATCAATAGCGAGAAATCCAATGCGAGCTTTCTCCTTAGACCTTTGTACAGGCGGCATAGAAGTACCCCTTTGTGACACTTGGTTAAAACATGTGCATTGTGATGATCCGGTAGTCCAAACTAATTAGGACAAGGTGCGGGCACTATTAGTATACTATGCATGAGGCTTGCAACTTGTAAGATATAATTTACATGATACATATGCTTTATTACTACCGTTGACAAAATTGTTTCATGTTTTCAAAATCAAAGCTCTAGCACAAATATAGCAATCGATGCTTTTCCTCTATGGAGGACCATTCTTTTACTTTCAATGTTGAGTCAGTTCACCTATTTCTCTCCACCTCAAGAAGCAAACACTTGTGTGAACTGTGCATTGATTCCTACATATTTGCTTATTGCACTTATTATATTACTCTATGTTGACAATATCCATGAGATATACATGTTACAAGTTGAAAGCAACCGCTGAAACTTAATCTTCCTTTGTGTTGCTTCAATGCTTTTACTATGAATTATTGCTTTATGAGTTAACTCTTATGCAAGACTTATTGATGCTTGTCTTGAAGTGCTATTCATGAAAAGTCTTTGCTTTATGATTCACTTGTTTACTCATGTCATATACATTGTTTTGATCGCTGCATTCACTACATATGCTTTACAAATAGTATGATCAAGGTTATGATGGCATGTCACTCCAGAAATTATCTCTGTTATCATTTTACCCGCAGGGACGAGCAGAACTAAGCTTGGGGATGCTGATACGTCTCCGACGTATCGATAATTTCTTATGTTCCATGCCACATTATTGATGTTATCTACATGTTTTATGCACACTTTATGTCATATTCGTGCATTTTCTGGAACTAACCTATTAACAAGATGCCGAAGTGCCGATTCTTTGTTTTCTGCTGTTTTTGGTTTCAGAAATCCTAGTAACGAAATATTCTTGGAATTGGACGAAATCAACGCCCAGGGTCCTATTTTGCCACGAAGCTTCCAGAAGTCCGAAGAGGAGACGAAGTGGGGCCACGAGGTGGCCACACCCTAGGGCGGCGCGGCCCCCCCTTGGCCGCGCGGCCCTGTGGTGTGGGGCCCTCGTGCCGCCTCTTGACCTGCCCTTCCGCCTACTTAAAGCCTCCGTCGCGAAACCCCCAGTACCGAGAGCCACGATACGGAAAACCTTCCAGAGACGCCGCCGCCGCCGATCCCATCTCGGGGGATCCAGCAGATCGCCTCCGGCACCCTGCCGGAGAGGGGAATCATCTCCCGGAGGACTCTACGCCGCCATGGTCGCCTCCGGAGTGATGTGTGAGTAGTCTACCCCTGGACTATGGGTCCATAGCAGTAGCTAGATGGTTGTCTTCTCCCCATTGTGCTATCATTGTCGGATCTTGTGAGCTGCCTAACATGATCAAGATCATCTATCTGTAATTCTATATGTTGCGTTTGTTGGGATCCGATGAATAGAGAATACTTGTTATGTTGATTATCAAAGTTATGTCTATGTGTTGTTTATGATCTTGCATGCTCTCCGTTACTAGTAGATGCTCTGGCCAAGTAGATGCTTGTAACTCCAAGAGGGAGTATTTATGCTCGATAGTGGGTTCATGCCTGCATTGACACCTGGGACAGTGACAGAAAGTTCTAAGGTTGTGTTGTGCTGTTGCCACTAGGGATAAAACATTGATGCTATGTCTAAGGATGTAGTTGTTGATTACATTACGCACCATACTTAATGCAATTGTCTGTTGCTTTGCAACTTAATACTGGAGGGGGTTCGGATGATAACCTGAAGGTGGACTTTTTAGGCATAGATGCATGCTGGATGGCGGTCTATGTACTTTGTCGTAATGCCCAATTAAATCTCACTATACTCATCATAATATGTATGTGCATGGTCATGCCCTCTTTATTTGTCAATTGCCCAACTGTAATTTGTTCACCCAACATGCTGTTTATCTTATGGGAGAGACACCTCTAGTGAACTGTGGACCCCGGTCCAATTCTCTATACTGAAATACAATCTACTGCAATACTGTTCTACTATTTTCTGCAAACAATCATCTTCCACACAATACGGTTAATCCTTTGTTACAGCAAGCCGGTGAGATTGACAACCTCACTGTTTCGTTGGGGCAAAGTACTTTGGTTGTGTTGTGCAGGTTCCACGTTGGCGCCGGAATCCCTGGTGTTGCGCCGCACTACATCCCGCCGCCATCAACCTTCAACTTGCTTCTTGGCTCCTCCTGGTTCGATAAACCTTGGTTTCTTTCTGAGGGAAAACTTGCTGCTGTGCGCATCATACCTTCCTCTTGGGGTTCCCAATGAACGTGTGAGTTACACGCCATCAAAGAGAAACTAAAACTTGAAACTTCTATTCCTAGGAAGTTAGAATATGGTTGGGAGCCCATCATTAAGATGAAGGTCAATGATTTTGATTGTAATGCTTTATGTGATCTTGGTGCAAGTATTTCCGTTATGCCTAAGAAAATCTATAATATGCTTGACTTGCCACCATTGAAAAATTGTTATTTGGATGTTAATCTTGCTGATAATTCTACAAAGAAACCTTTGGGGAGGATTGATAATATTAGCATTACGGTTAACAATAACCTTGTCCCCGTTGATTTTGTTGTCTTGGATATTGAATGCAATGCATCTTGTCCCATTATTTTGGGAAGACCTTTTCTTCGAACTGTTGGTGCTATTATTGATATGAAGGAAGGTAATATTAAATATCAATTTCCTCTTAAGAAAGGTATGGAACACTTCCCTAGAAAGAGAATGAAGTTACCTTTTGATTCTATTATTAGAACAAATTATGATGTTGATGCTTCATCTCTTGACAATACTTGATTCACACTTTCTGCGCCTAGCTGAAAGGTGTTAAAGAAAAGCGCTTATGGGAGACAACCCATGATTTTACTTCTGCACTTTTGTTTTATATTTGAGTCTTGGAAGTTGTTACTACTGTAGCAACCTCTCCTTATCTTTATTTTATTGCATTGTTGTGCCAAGTAAAATCTTTGATAGTAAGGTTCATACTAGATTTGGATTACTGCGCAGAAACAGATTTCTTGCTGTCACGAATTTGAGTAGTATTCTCTGTAGGTAACTCAGAAAAATCTGCCAATTTACGTGAGTAATCCTCAGATATGTACGCAACTTTCATTCAATTTGAGCATTTTCATTTGAGGAAGTCTATTGCCCCTGAAAAATTCGTCTTTACGGACTGTTCTGTTTTGACAGATTCTGCCTTTTATTCCGCATTGCCTGTTTTGCTATGCTTGATGAATTTCTTTGTTCCATTAACTTTCAGATTCTGCCTTTTATTCCGCATTGCCTGTTTTGACAGATTCTGCCTTTTATTCCGCATTGCCTGTTTTGCTATGCTTGATGGAAGACAGTGTAGAGTCTTATAATGCTTGAAATATGTTTTTATGTGAGTTTTGCTGTACCGGTTCATACTTGTGTTTGCTTCAAACAACCTTGCTAGCCTAAGCCTTGTATTGAGAGGGATTACTTCTCGTGCATCCAAATCCTTGAGCCAAAAACTATGCCATTTGTGTCCACCATACCTACCTACTACATGGTATTTCTCTGCCATTCCAAAGTAAATTGCTTGAGTGCTACCTTTAAACAATTCAAAAGTTATTACCTCTTATTTGTGTCAATGTTTTATAGCTCATGAGGAAGTATGTGGTGTTTATCTTTCAATCTTGTTGGGCAACTTTCACCAATGGACTAGTGGCTTCATCCGCTTATCCAATAATTTTGCAAAAAGAGCTGGCAATGGGGTTCCCAGCCCCAAATTAATTAACTTTCATAATTTTACAAATAGACACTCCTCCATGGTATGTGATTGTTGGACGGCACCCGAGGATTCGGTTAGCCATGGCTTGAGAAATCAAAGGTGGGGAGGAGTGTCATCTAAATAAAACTAAAAGAAAAAGGCACTCCTTCATGGTATGAGATTGTTGGCAGGCACCCGAGGATTCGGTTAGCCATGGTTTGTGAAAGCAAGGTTGGAAGGAGTGCCACCCAAAAATAAAAATCTTTCATGGGAGCCGCTCTTAGAAAGTCTGTCTGGCAAGGGGGTTAGAGTGCCCATTATCATTCGTTGACAACAACAAACACCTCTCAAAACTTTACTTTTATGCTCTCTTTATGTTTTCAAAATAAAAGCTCTAGCACAAATATAGAAATCCATGCTTCCCTCTGCGAAGGGCCATTCTTCTACTTTTATGTTGAGTCAGTTTACCTACTTCTTTCTATCTTAGAAGCAAACACTTGTGTTAACTGTGCATTGATTCTTACATAGTTGCATATCTGCATTCATCATATTACTTTGTATTGACAATTATCCATGAGATATACATGTTACAAGTTGAAAGCAACCGCTGAAACTTATATCTTCCTTTGTGTTGCTTCAATGCCTTTACTTTGAATCTATTGCTTTATGAGTTAACTCTTATGCAAAACTTATTGATGCTTGTCTTGAAAGTACTATTCATGAAAAGTCTTTGCTATATGATTCAGTTGTTTAAACCATTGTCTTTACCATTGCTTCGAATCGCTGCATTCATCTCATGTGCTTACAATAGTATTGATCAAGATTATGATAGTATGTCACTTCAGAAGTTATCTTTGTTATCGTTTACCTACTCGAGGACGAGTAGGAACTAAGCTTGGGGATGCTGATACATCTCCAACGTATCGATAATTTCTTATGTTCCATGCTTGTTTTATCATGATACTCACATGTTTTATACATACTTTATGTCATATTTATGCATTTTCCGGCACTAACCTATTAACAAGATGCCGAAGAGCCAGTTGCTGTTTTCTGCTGTTCTTGGTTTTAGAAATCCTAGTAAGGAAATATTCTCGGAATTGGACGAAATCAACGCCCAGGGTCCTATTTTTCCACGAAGCTTCCAGAAGTCCGAAAGGGAAACGAAGTGGGGCGACGAGGCAGCGACACGCCAGGGCGGCGCGGCCCTGTTGTGTGGGCCCCTCGTGACGCCCCCTGACCTACCCTTCCGCCTACATATAGCCTTCGTCGAGAGTATCCTAGTACCGAGAGCCACGATACGGAAAACCTTCCAGAGACGCCGCCGCCGCCAATCCCATCTTGGGCGATTCAGGAGATCGCCTCCGGCACCCTGCCGGAGAGGGGAATCATCTCCCGGAGGACTCTTCACCGCCATGGTCGCCTCCGGAGTGATGTGTGAGTAGTTCACCCCTGGACTATGGGTCCATAGCAGTAGGTATATGGTTGTCTTCTCCTCATTGTGCTATCATGTTAGATCTTGTGAGCTGCCTATCATGATCAAGATCATCTATTTGTAATGCTACATGTTGTGTTTGTTGGGATCCGATGAATATGGAATAGTATGTTATGTTGATTATCAATCTATCATCTATGTGTTGTTTATGATCTTGCATGCTCTCCGTTATTAGTAGAGGCTCTGGCCAAGTCGTTACTTGTAACTCCAAGAGGGAGTATTTATGCTCGATAGTGGGTTCATGCCTCCATTAAATCTGGGACAGTGATAGAAAGTTCTAAGGTTGTGGATGTGCTGTTGCCACTAGGGATAAAACATCAATGCTATGTCTAAGGATATTTGTGTTGATTACATTACGCACCATACTTAATGCAATTGTCTGTTGTTTGCAACTTAATACTGGAAGGGGTGCGGACGCTAACCCGAAGGTGGACTTTTTAGGCATAGATGCATGCTGGATAGCGGTCTATGTACTTTGTCGTAATGCCCAATTGAATCTCACACTACTCATCATAATATGTATGTGCATTGTCATGCCATCTTTATTTGTCAATTGCACAACTGTAATTTGTTCACCCAACATGCTATTTCTTATCGGAGAGACACCACTAGTGAACTGTGGACCCCGGTCCATTCTTTACATCGAATACAATCTACTGCAATACTATACATCTAATCCTTTGTTACAGCAAGCCGGTGAGATTGACAACCTCACTGTCACGTTGGGGCAAAGTATTTTGGTTATGTTGTGCAGGTTCCACGTTGGTGCCGGAATTCCTGGTGTTGCGCCGCACTACACTCCGCCACCATCAACCTTCAACGTGCTTCTTGGCTCCTACTGGTTCGATAAACCTTGGTTTCTTACTGAGGGAAAACTTGCTGCTGTACGCATCATACCTTCCTCTTGGGGTTCCCAACGGACGCGTGCTGTACGCGTATCAGTGAGGATCTTCTTCTTCACCATTGCGGGATCTGGGAAGGATCGGAAAAGCGGTGGTGGCAGCGCAGCAGTTGCGAAAGGAAGAGGGAGAAGAAGAAGAAGGGCAAGAGGAATCTGTGGCAAATGTAGGAGAAGATTAGGGATTTTCGTCCCTTGGAGATTTTAAGAGAAGGAGGACTGCGTGGGCACGTATCGTTGCTACCAGTGGACCTTTTTCCGATTGATGGTTGCAGGAATCGAGGAGGCGCCTTGGTAACTGTGCGAGAAGGCCGGTAATTGCTTAAAAGTAGGGCCAGACAGAGAAAGGATTGGCCCAGCGGGTCGCGTCTTATCAGTCAAAATCAAGATGTCAGTGAAACGTCATCAATGACGTCGTAAAGAATGCTCGAAGCACTCGAAGGAATAAAAAGGTATCGGATGGTGAACTTGAGTGTATGCACAGATTGCGAAGCATCTGCACTTAGACTCGGGGGCTTCTCCCATCGGGAGCGCTGACGCGCACCCGATAGATTGAGGACTCAAAGAAAAGATGTTTGCTTAGCTCGAGTCTGCACCCGGTTGCAAGCATCCGTGCCCAGACTCGGGGGCTACTCCCATCGGGAGCGCTGAACGCGCACCCGATAGAACTTTTTTCCACTCCAGGATCATGCCCGGGGACTTGATTCTGTGTAGGGTAACGTTGTTTTGCCATCAGCAGTTAACCAACAAAAGTTGGGCACGTTACTTATTATCCCTTGCATGCAGAAAGCGTATCGGATGAAGACTTGCAGAAAAAACGTCGGCAGAGCAGAACGTTCGAGTGGTACAACTTGAGTCTACGCACGGATTACAAGCATCCGTACCTAGACTCGGGGGCTACTCCCATCGGAAGCACTGACGCGCACCTGATAGAAGAAGATGATGTTGATTCAAGATGAACAAGAACAATCAAGGAGAAGAACATCAGAAGGAGACATGCTTCAGTCTCTACCCGAACAATGTTCGGCTAGACACTCGGGGGCTACTGACGTGGGCATTACCCTTCGGGTAACCGACATTGCCCTACCCCATATTGTCTAGTTGGAGGCCCATTGATATGTCTCCAACGTATCTATAATTTCAGATGTTCCATGCTTGTTTTATGACAATACCTACATGTTTTGTTCACACTTTATATCCTTTTTATGCGTTTTCCGGAACTAACCTATTGACGAGATGCCGAAGTGCCAGTTCCTGTTTTCTGCTGTTTTTGGTTTCAGAAATTCTAGTAAGGAAATATTCTCGGAATTGGACGAAATCAACGCCCAGCATCTTAGAATCCCACGAAGCTACCAGAACACCCGAGAGCCACCAGAGGAGGGCCCTGTGGGCCCCAGATGACAGGCCGGCGCGGCCAGGGGGTGGGCCGCGCCCCCCTGTTGTGTCACCGCCTTGTGGCCCCTCCGACTCTGCCTCTTCGCCTATTTAGGCCTCCCTGACCTAAATCCTCGACACCGATTGACGAAACCCGAGAAAACCTTCCAGAGCCACCGCCATCGCGAAACTCCAATTCGGGGGATAGAAGTCTCTGTTCCGGCACGCCGCCGGGACGGGGAATTGCCCCCGGAGTCATCTCCACTGCCGTCTCCACCGCCATCTTCACCGCCATCGCTGTCTCCATGATGAGGAGGGAGTAATTCACCCCCGGGGCTGAGGGCTCCCCTGTAGCTATGTGGTTCATCTCTCTCTTTATGTGATCTAGTTGAATATCATCTATGTGCTACTCTAGTGATGTTATTAAAGTAGTCTATTCCTCCTCCACGGTGTAATGGTGACAGTGTGTGCATCGTGTAGTACTTGGCGTAGGTTATGATTGTAATCTCTTGTAGATTATGAAGTTAATTATTGCTATGATAGTATTGATGTGATCTATGCCTCCTCCATAGTGTGATGGTGACAGTGTGCATGCTATGTTAGTACTTGGTGTAATTGCAATGATCTATCATGCACTCTAAGGTTATTTAAACATGAATATCGAATATTGTGGAGCTTGTTAACTCCGGCATTGAGGGTTCGTGTAATCCTACACAATTAGTGGTGTTCATCATCCAACAAGAGAGTGTAGAGTGGTTCTATTCTGTGATCATTGTTGAGAGTGTCCACTAGTGAAAGCAGGATCCCTAGGCCTTGCTTCCAAGCATCGAATCTCCGTTTGTTCACTGTTTTGTTGCATGTTTACTCGCTGCCATATTTTATTCAGATTGCTATTATCACTCATATACATTCATACCACTTGTATTTTACTATCTCTTCGCCGAACTAGTGCACCTATACATCTGACAAGTGTATTGGGTGTGTTGGGGACACAAGAGACTTCTTGTATCGTGATTGCAGGGTTGCTTGAGAGGGATATCTTTGACCTCTTCCTCCCTGAGTTCCATAAACCTTGGGTGATCCACTTAAGGGAAAACTTGCTGCTGTTCTACAAACCTCTGCTCTTGGAGGCCCAACACTGTCTACAGGAAAAGGAGTGTGCGTAGACATCAAGCACTTTTCTAGCGCCGTTGCCGGGGAGGAAAGGTAAAAGGTACTCACACTCCGGATCTCGGCTACTAAGCTATTTTCCGGCGCCGTTGTAAGTACTCGAAGCTATTTCCTTTAGGTCCTGCAATTGCATCTTTTTGTTTCTTGTTTTACACTAGTAAGGCATAATGGAAAACAACTATGAGCTTTTTAATTTATTTCCTAAGTTAAGACATGAATTGTGTGATGCGAAAATTAAAGAACCTATGGAACCTCATTTGCATGCTAGTAGCAATGTTATTAGTATGAACGCAATCACTACTAATGCTATGGAGAAGTCTAAGCTTGGGGAAGCTAGTTTTTGTGATCTTTTTAGCTTCCCACCTTTAGGGGAGAAAATTTGCTCTGATAATGCTTTATCTCCCATATGCGACAACTCTAATGACGCTTGTGATATTCTAAATCCACCTACTGCAAGTACTGCTTTCAAGATACCCATGAAAATTATTGAACGTGTTATGGATAACCGCTATGAAGGGGATGGAACTGTCCATCCTGGAGATCATTTACTGTTTTTACATGAATTATGCGGGTTATTCAAGTGTGCAGGTATCTCTATGGATGAAGTGAGGAAGAAGCTATTCTCTATTTCGCTGTCTGGTAAAGCGGCGCATTGGTATAAATTGTTGAAGAATAGTCATTCTCTTGGTTGGGAGGAAATTGTATCTCTCTTTTATTCTAAATTTTATCCTCCTCATGAAGTGCATATTGATAGGAATTATATTTATAACTTTTATCCTCGTGATGGAGAGAGTATTTCTCAAGCGTGGGGGAGATTGAAGTCACTAATGCTCAAATGTCCCATTCATGAGCTTCCCCGTAATGTTATTATTAATAATTTTTATGCAAGGCTTTCAGGACATCACAAGGACTATCTAGATGCATGTTCAGAGGGATCTTTCACAAGCAAGGAGGTTGAAGCTAGGTGGGATCTTCTTGATCGGATTGAGGAGAACGCTGAAGGATGGGAGAACAACAAGGGTAAAGAGTCAGGTATAAAATATGATTATGAATGCATTGAAACTTTCATGGATACTGGTAAATTTCGAAATATGAGTGCTACCTATGGTCTTGACTCTCAAGTTGCTGCAAATCTTTATAAAGCTTTTGCCTCTCATTTTGAATTGCCTAAGAAGAATTTTGATAAGTATCATGAACCTTTTAAAGATGCTTGCATGAAGGATGAAATTGTTGTTAATGATTGCAATAAACATGCTCAAACTCCTAAGACTTCCTATAAGCATGTTAATTTTTTTGGAATGCATAGACCTTGTGGAATTAATCAAGTCGAAGATGAATATTGTATCCATCATACTAATGAAAAAACTAGAAAGTGGGCTAGGGCTCTAGATGATCTTGGTAAAAAGGTTTGTGCCGACTATCCTTTTATTTGTGAAGTTTGCCATAGAATGGGTCATTTTAATTTTCAATGCTCCTCCAATGATAATTTGAACCCCATGAGTGCTGCAAATTTGTATTGTGATGATGAAATTACTCCTAATCAGCATGATGAACTTACTTTATTTTTGTGGTGTGAAGAGCTATCAAGAAAAATCTCTTTGTTACATATGAGTGATCTTGATATTGATGATGTCCTGCATGGGTGTTTTTCTTATTGCATTGATAATAGCCATACAAATACTTACATACAAAATATTTTAGAAGATGACACCTTGCCAAAATATGATAGGACCGCTGTGTGTTTTGAACTAATTAATGAATAGGAGGAATCCTCCCAAGTTTCTTCTATTATTTCTGAAAATAAATCAGGGTATGTGGACAAGCCACCCTTCAAGCCTCTTCCTCCTAAAGAAGGGAACGAGGAGAAGAAGAAGAAGAAGGGAACGAAGAAGAAGAAGGAGAATAAAGAGAAAGAGGTAACGGCATATCCCCGCATGAATGAGATAACGCTAGGTAACCGTAAGTATGTTGCTCCTAATGATTATCATGATAATGAATCTGAATACAATGATCTTCCTATGCCCTTTACCTACATTAGTGATCATTATTTGAAAGAGCACACTACTTTTGATATTGCAAATCTCTGGGAAACTAATTCTGAAAATGATGATGTTAATAATTGCCATAGTATCAGTACTATCCATGCTTTCTCCCATAATGATATAGAAAGCTCTAAGCTTGGGGATGAGGTGTTTGAAAATCCTTTTGCTACTGATCATTACATGTTTGATACATCTTCTTCTTGCAACAATGATGGTATGGTCATGGATGAACCTACTGTGAAAGATAACTATTCTATTTCTTATGATGACATTATGCCTCCGACCTTTGATGATTATTATAAAGAATGCTATGATATAGGTTATAACTATCCTTATGAAACTTGTCATAGTTATGATTGGATTTCCAAAAACAATTCCCTTAATATGCAACTTGTTTACCATGTTCAAATTCTTGATAATAATCTTGCTCCAATTACTATTAATGAGAAGAACTCTTCTTATGCCAAAATTAATGATACTTCTATGCATATAAACCATGATAAGAATGTTTTAAGTGATGGGTATATTGTGGATTTCATCAATGATGCTACTGAAAGTTATTATGAGAGAGGGAAGCATGGTCATATGCATCTTAATAATATTAAGTTTCCCCTCTTTATGTTGAGAATCTTGAAGTTGCGCTTGTGCTGTCTTGCTATGCTTGTCATTTTGTTCTTCATGAATTCATTTGTGTACAAGATTCCTTTGCATAGGAAGCATGTTAGACTTAAATGTATTTTGAATTTGCTTCTTGATGCTCTCTTCTGCTTCAACTCTTATTTCTTGGGAGTGCATCATTGAAATTATTGAGCCCATCTTAATGGCTATCAAGAAAGAACTTCTTGGGAGATAACCCATGTGTTTATTTTGCTACAGTAACTTTGTTTTATATTTGAGTCTTGGAAGTTGTTACTACTGTAGCAACCTCTCCTTATCTTTATTTTATTGCATTTTTGTGCCAAGTAAAGTCTTTGATAGCAAGATTGATACTAGATTTGGATTACTGCGGAGAAACAGATTTCTTGCTGTCACGAATCTGGGCTGAATTCTCTGTAGGTAACTCATAAAATTCTGCCAATTTACGTGAGTGATACTCAGATATGTACGCAACTTTCATTGAATTTGAGCATTTTCATTTTAGCAAGTCTGGTGCCTCAATAAAATTCGTCTTTACGGACTGTTCTGTTTTGACAGATTCTGCCTTTTATTTCGCATTGCCTCTTTTGCTATGAGGGATGGATTTCTTTGTTCCATTAACTTCCAGTAGCTTTAAGCAATGTCCAGAAGTGTTAAGAATGATTGTGTCACCTCTGAACATGTGAGTTTTTGATTATGCACTAACCCTCTAATGAGTTTGTTTTGAGTTTGGTGTGGAGGAAGTTTTCAAGGGTCAAGAGAGGAGGATGATACAATATGATCAAGAAGAGTGAAAGCTCTAAGCTTGGGGATGCCCCGGTGGTTCATCCCTGCATATTTCAAGAAGACTCAAGCATCTAAGCTTGGGGATGCCCAAGGCATCCCCTTCTTCATCGACAACATTATCAGGTTCCTTCTCTTGAAACTATATTTTTATTCGGTCACATCTTATGTACTTTACTTAGAGCGTCTGTATGTTTTTATTTTTGTTTTTGTTTGAATAAATGCTTGTGCGGGAGAGAGGCACGCTCCGCTGGTTCATATGAACACATGTGTTCTTAGCTTTTAATTTTCATGGCGAAGGTTGAAACTGCTTCGTTAATTGTTATATGGTTGGAAACGGGAAATGCTACATGTAGTAATTGGTATGATGTCCTGAATAACTTGATACTTGGCAATTGTTGTGCTCATGATTAAGCTCTTACATCATATACTTTGCACCTATTAGTGAAGAAATACATAGAGCTTGCTAAAATTTGGTTTGCATGATTGGTCTCTCTAAGGTCTAGATATTTTCTAGTAAAGTGTTTGAACAACAAGGAAGACAATGTATAGTCTTATAATGCTTGCAATATGTTCTTATGTGAGTTTTGCTGTACCGGTTCATACTTGTGTTTGTTTCAAATAGCCTTGCTAGCCTAAGCCTTGTATTGAGAGGGAATACTTCTCGTGCATCCAAATCCTTGAGCCAAACACTATGCCATTTGTGTCCACCATACCTACCTACTACATGGTATTTCTCCGCCATTCCAAAGTAAATTGCTTGAGTGCTACCTTTAAACAATTCAAAATTTATCACCTCTGATTTGTGTCAATGTTTTATAGCTCATGAGGAAGTATGTGGTGTTTATCTTTCAATCTTGTTGGGCAACTTTCACCAATGGACTAGTGGCTTCATCCGCTTATCCAATAATTTTGCAAAAAGAGCTGGCAATGGGATTCCCAGTCCCAAATTAATTAACCTTAATAGACACTCCTCCATGGTATGTGATTGTTGGACGGCACCCGAGGATTCGGTTAGCCATGGCTTGAGAAAGCAAAGGTGGGGAGGAGTGTCATCATAATAAAACTAAAATAAAAAGGCACTCCTTCATGGTATGAGATTGTTGGCAGGCACCCGAGGATTCGGTTAGCCATGATTTGTGAAAGTAAAGGTTGGAAGGAGTGCCACCCAAAAAAAAATTCATGGGAGCCGCTCTTTGAAGGTTTGTCTGGCAAGGGGGTTAGAGTGCCCACTACCATTCGTTGACAACAACAAACACCTCTCAAAACTTTACTTTTATGCTCTCTTTATTGTTTTCAAAACCAAAGCTCTAGCACAAATATAGCAATCAATGCTTCCCTCTGCGAAGGGCCATTCTTCTACTTTTTATGTTGAGTCAGTTCACCTATTTCTCTCCACCTCAAGAAGCAAACACTTGTGTGAACTGTGCATTGATTCCTACATACTTGCATATTGCACTTGTTATATTACTTTACATTGACAATATCCATGAGATATACATGTTACAAGTTGAAAGCAACCGTTGAAACTTAATCTTCCTTTGTGTTGCTTCAATGCCTCTACTATGAATTTATTGCTTTATGAGTTAACTCTTATGCAAGACTTATTGATGCTTGTCTTGAAAGTACTATTCATGAAAAGTCTTTGCTATATGATTCAATTGTTTAACCATTATATTTACCATTGCTTTGAATCGCTGCATTCATCTCATATGCTTTACAATAGTATGATTAAGATCATGTTGGTAGCATGTCACTTCAGAAATTATCTTTTATCGTTTACCTACTCGAGGACGAGTAGGAACTAAGCTTGGGGATGCTGATACGTCTCCAACGTATCTATAATTTCTGATGTTCCATGCTTGTTTTATGACAATACCTACATGTTTTGTTCACACTTTATATCATTTTTATGCGTTTTCCGGAACTAACCTACTGACGAGATGCCGAAGTGCCAGTTCCTGTTTTCTGCTTTTTTTGGTTTCAGAAATCCTAGTAAGGAAATATTCTCGGAATTGGACGAAATCAACGCCCAGCATCTTTGAATCCCACGAAGCTTCCAGAACACCCGAGAGCCACCAGAGGAGGGCCCTGTGGGCCCCAGATGACAGGCCGGCGCGGCCAGGGGTGGGCTGCGCCCCCCTGTTGTGTCACCGCCTCGTGGCCCCTCCAACTCCGCCTCTTCGCCTATTTAGGCCTCCCTGACCTAAATCCTCGACACCGATTGACGAAACCCGAGAAAACCTTCCAGAGCCGCCGCCATCGCGAAACTCCAATTCGGGGGATAGAAGTCTCTGTTCCGGCACGCCGCCGGGACGGGGAATTGCCCCCGGAGTCATCTCCACTGCCGTCTCCACCGCCATCTTCACCGCCATCGCTGTCTCCATGATGAGGAGGGAGTAATTCACCCCCGGGGCTGAGGGCTCCGCTGTAGCTATGTGGTTCATCTCTCTCTTTATGTGATCTAGTTGAATATCATCTATGTGCTACTCTAGTGATGTTATTAAAGTAGTCTATTCCTCCTCCACGGTGTAATTGTGACAGTGTGTGCATCGTGTAGTACTTGGCGGAGGTTATGATTGTAATCTCTTGTAGATTATGAAGTTAATTATTGCTATGATAGTATTGATGTGATCTATGCCTCCTCCATAGTGTGATGGTGACAGTGTGCATGCTATGTTAGTACTTGGTGTAATTGCAATGATCTATCATGCACTCTAAGGTTATTTAAACATGAATATCGAATATTGTGGAGCTTGTTAACTCCGGCATTGAGGGTTCGTGTAATCCTACACAATTAGTGGTGTTCATCATCCAACAAGAGAGTGTAGAGGTTCTATTATGTGATCATTGTTGAGAGTGTCCACTAGTGAAAGCAGGATCCCTAGGCCTTGCTTCCAAGCATCGAATCTCCGTTTGTTTACTGTTTTGTTGCATGTTTACTCGCTGCCATATTTTATTCAGATTGCTATTATCACTCATATACATTCATACCACTTGTATTTTACTATCTCTTCGCCGAACTAGTGCACCTATACATCTGACAAGTGTATTGGGTGTGTTGGGGACACAAGAGACTTCTTGTATCGTGATTGCAGGGTTGCTTGAGAGGGATATCTTTGACCTCTTCCTCCCTGAGTTCGATAAACCTTGGGTGATCCACTTAAGGGAAAACTTGCTGCTGTTCTACAAACCTCTGCTCTTGGAGGCCCAACACTGTCTACAGGAAAAGGAGTGTGCGTAGACATCACCCATGAAGACATTTGGAGGCAAGATGGGCCACCTGGACGGCGCACCAGAAGAATCCTTGACGGGCAAGACAAGGAAGCAACCGAACAAGGAAAGATTAGATTCAAAACTACTGTAAACCTAGTCGTACTTGGTTAGATTTCTTGAGACCTGGCCTCCTATATAAAGGCCAGGAGAGGGGCTGCCGAGGGACACAATCAATCTTAGCAGCCTTAGCCACCAAAAGTCTAGAGCTAGGTCGCCGCAGCGCTTAGCCTCTCGACGAGATCTCAGCCGAACTATTCGTCACCCCATTGTAACCCATTATCTCCATAATCATGAACAGACAGGCAGGACGTAAGGGTTTTACCTCATCGAGGGCCCCGAACCTGGGTAAATCGCTCTCCCCGCTTGTCTGTGAACCGATGTCTCGTGTCAGCTTGCAGGATTCCATCAACCCTATGCCCCAATCGGAGGGCATTGCCGAGGAGTACCCTCGACAGGTGCCTGATACGTCTCCGACGTATCGATAATTTCTTATGTTCCATGCCACATTATTGATGATATCTACATGTTTTATGCATACTTTATGCCATTATTATGCGTTTTCCGGAACTAACCTATTGACAAGATGCCGAAGGGCCAGTTGCTGTTTTCTGTTGTTTTTGGTTTCAGAAATCCTAGTAAGGAAATATTCTCGGAATCGGACGAAATCAACGCCCAGCATCTTAGAATCTCCGGAAGCATCCAGAACACCCGAGAGTCGCCAGAGGGGGGCCACAGGCCCACCAGGAGGTAGGCCGGCGCGTCCTGGGGGTGGCCCGCGCCCCCTATCATCTCACCGCCTCTTCGACCCTCCGACTCCGCCTCTTCGCCTATTTAAAGGTCCCTGACCTAAAACTTCGATACGGAAAAGCCACGGTACGAGAAACCATCTAGAGCCACCGCCATCGCGAAGCCAAGATCTGGGGGACTGGAGTCTCTGTTCCGGCACGCCACCGGGACGGGGAAGTGCCCCCGGAAGGCTCCTCCATCGACACCACCACCATCTTCATCAACGCTGCTGTCTCCCATGAGGAGGGAGTAGTTCTCCATCGAGGCTCGGGGCTGTACCGGTAGCTATGTGGTTCATCTCTCTCCCTATGTACTTCAATACAATAATCTCATGAGCTGCCTTACATGATTGAGATTCATATGACGATGCTTGTAATCTAGATGTCATTATGCTAGTCAAGTGGATTTTACTTATGTGATCTCTGGAGACTCCTTGTCCCACGTGTGTAAAGGTGACAGTGTGTGCACCGTGTGGGTCTCTTAGGCTATATTTCACAGAATACTTATTCACTGTTATGAATGGCATAGTGAAGTGCTTATTTATATCTCTTTATGATTGCAATGTGTTTTGTATCACAATTTATCTGTGTGCTACTCTAGTGATGTTATTAAAGTAGTTTATTCCTCCTGCACGGTGTAATGGTGACAGTGTGTGCATCGTGTAAGTACTTGGCGTAGGCTATGATTGTGATCTCTTGTAGATTATGAAGTTAACTATTGCTATGATAGTATTGATGTGATCTATGCCTCCTTTCGTAGTGTGAAGGTGATAGTGTGCATGCTATGTTAGTACTTGGTTTGGTTATGTTGATCTGTCATGCACTCTAAGGTTATTTAAATATGAACATCGAATATTGTGGAGCTTGTTAACTCCGGCATTGAGGGTTCGTGTAATCCTACACAGTTAGTGGTGTTCATCATCCAACAAGAGGGTGTAGAGTCTAGCATCTATCTATTTATTCTGTTATGTGATCAATGTTGAGAGTGTCCACTAGTGAAAGTATGATCCCTAGGCCTTGTTCCTAAATACTGCTATCGCTACTTGTTTACTGTTTTACTGCATCCGTACTACCTGCAATATTACCACCATCAACCACACGCTAGTCCTGGACAGCAAAGCACTTTTCTGGCGCTGTTGCTACTGCTCATACTTATTCATACCACCTGTATTTCACTATCTCTTCGCCGAACTAGTGCACCTATTAGGTGTGTTGGGGACACAAGAGACTTCTTGCTTTGTGGTTGCAGGGTTGCATGAGAGGGATATCTTTGACCTCTTCCTCCCTGAGATCGATAAACCTTGGGTGATCCACTTAAGGGAAACTTGCTGCTGTTCTACAAACCTCTGCTCTTGGAGGCCCAACACTGTCTACAAGAATAGAAGCTCCCGTAGACATCAAGCACTTTTCTGGCGCCGTTGCCGGGGAGGAAAGGTAAAAGGCACTCATACTCCGGTTCCAGGTAAAGTACTTTTCTGGCGCCATTGTGTTTGTGCTCGAAGCTATTTCCTTTAGATCCTGCAATTGCATCTTTTTGTTTCTTGTTTACACTAGTTAGGAATATTGGAAAACAACAAAAATATGAGAGATCTTTATGAACTTTATCTTGAATTAGGACATGATGTGTTTGAAGAGAGAATTAAAAAACCCATGGAACTTTATATGCATGCTAATGGGAATGTTATTAATATGAATGCTTTGAACACTATTGTTGCTAATGCTATGGAAAATTCTAAGCTTGGGGAGGTCGGTTTTGATGAAAATGATCTCTTTAGCCCTCCGGGTATTGAGGAGAAAGTTTATGTTGATTATGATATGCCTCCTATTTATGATGATTATAATGATAGTATTCTTTTGTTGCCACCTGTTATGGAGGATAAATTTGATTATGATTACAATATATCTCCTATATATGATGATGAGAATAATAATGATAGCTACTTTGTTGAATTTGCTCCCACTACAACTAATAAAAGTGATTATGCTTATGTGGGTAGTAATAATTTTATGCATGAGACTCATGATAAGAATGCTTTATGTGATAGTTACATTGTTGAGTTTGCTCATGATGCTACTGAAAGTTATTATGAGAGAGGAAAATATGGTGGTAGAAATTTTCATGTTACTAAAACACCTCTCTATGTGCTGAAATTTTTGAAACTATACTTGTTTTATCTTCCTGATCTTGTCACTTTGCTCTTCATGAATTTATTTGTGTACAAGATCCCTTTTCATAGGAATCATGTTAGGCTTAAATGTGTTTTGAATTTGCCTCTTGATGCTCTCTTTTGCTTCAAATACTATTTCTTGCGAGTGCATCATTAAAACTGCTGAGCCCATCTTAATGGCTATAAAGAAATAACTTCTTGGGAGATAACCCATGTGTTTATTTTGCTACAGTACTTGTATTTTATATTTGAGTCTTGGAAGTTGTTACTACTGTGGCAACCTCTCCTTATCTTAGTTTTGTGTTTTGTTGTGCCAAGTAAAGTCTTTGATAGCAAGGTTGATACTAGATTTGGATTACTGCGCAGAAACAGATTTCTTTGCTGTCACGAATCTGGGCAAAATTCTCTGTAGGTAACTCAGAAAATTATGCCAATTTACGTAAGTGATCCTCAGATATGTACGCAACTTTCATTCAATTTGAGCATTTTCATTTGAGCAAGTCTGGTGCCTCAATAAAATTCGTATTTACGGACTGTTCTGTTTTGACAGATTCTGCCTTTTATTTCGCATTGCTTCTTTTGCTATGTGGGATGGATTTCTTTGTTTCATTGACTTCCAGTAGCTTTGAGCAATGTCCAGAAGTGTTAAAAATGATTGTGTCACCTCTGAACATGTGAATTTTTGATTATGCACTAACCCTCTAATGAGTTTGTTTCGAGTTTGGTGTGAAGGAAGTTTTCAAGGGTCAAGAGAGGAGGATGATATACTATGATCAAGGAGAGTGAAAGCTCTAAGCTTGGGGATACCCCGGTGGTTCACCCCTGCATGTTTCAAGAAGACTCAAGCATCTAAGCTTGGGGATGCCCAAGGCATCCCCTTCTTCATCGACAACATTATCAGGTTCCTCCCCTGAAACTATATTTTTATTCGGTCACATCTTATGTACTTTACTTGGAGCGTCCGTATGTTTTTGTTTTTGTTTTTGTTTGAATAAATTCTTTTGTGGGAGAGAGACACGCTCCGCTGGTTCGTATGAACACATGTGTTCTTAGCTCTTAATTTTCATGGCGAAGGTTGAAACTACTTCGTTAATTGTTATATGGTTGGAATTGGAAAATGCTACATGTAGTAATTGCTAAAATGTCTTGGATAATGTGATACTTGGCAATTGTTGTGCTCATGTTTAAGCTCTTGCATCATATACTTTGCACCCATTAATGAAGAAATACATAGAGCATGCTAAAATTTGGTTTGCATAATTGGTCTCTCTAAGGTCTAGATAATTTCTAGTAAAGAGTTTGAACAACAGGGAAGACGGTATAGAGTCTTATAATGTTTACAATATGTCTTTTATGTAAGTTTTGCTGCACTGGTTCATCCTTGTGTTTGTTTCAAATAACCTTGCTAGCCTAAGCCTTGTATCGAGAGGGAATACTTCTCATGCATCCAAAATCCTTGAGCCAACCACTATGCCATTTGTGTCCACCATACCTACCTACTGCATGGTATTTCTCCGCCATTCCAAAGTAAATTGCTTGAGTGCTACCTTTAAACAATTCAAAATTTATTACCTCTGATTTGTGTCAATGTTTTATAGCTCATGAGGAAGTATGTGGTGTTTATCTTTCAATCTTGTTGGGCAACTTTCACCAATGGACTAGTGGCTTCATCCGCTTATCCAATAATTTTGCAAAAAGAGCTGGCAATGGGATTCCCAGTCCCAAATTAATTAACAAAAATAGACACTCCTCCATGGTATGTGATTGTTGGACGGCACCCGAAGGATTTGGTTAGCCATGGCTTGAGAAAGCAAAGGTGGGGAGGAGTGTCATCTAAATAAAACTAAAATAAAAAAGCACTCCTTCATGGTATGAGATTGTTGGCAGGCACCCGAAGGATTCGGTTAGCCATGGTTTGTGAAAGAAAGGTTGGAAGGAGTGCCACACAAAAATAAAAATAAAATGGGAGCCGCTCTTTGAAGGTTTGTCTGGCAAGGGGGTTAGAGTGCCCACTACCATTCGTTGACAACAACAAACACCTCTCAAAATTTTACTTTTATGATCTCTATATGTTTTCAAAACCAAAGCTCTAGCACAAATATAGCAATCGATGCTTTCCTCTTTGAAGGACCTTTCTTTTACTTTTATGTTGAGTAAGTTCACCTATCTCTCTCCACCTCAAGAAGCAAACACTTGTGTGAACTGTGCATTGATTCCTACATACTTGCATATTGCACTTGTTATATTACTCTATGTTGAAAACTATCCATGAGATATATATGTTACAAGTTGAAAGCAACCGCTGAAACTTAATCTTCCTTTGTGTTGCTTCAATACCTCTACTATGAATTATTGCTTTATGAGTTAACTCTTATGCAAGACTTATTGATGCTTGTCTTGAAGTACTATTCATGAAAAGTCTTTGCTACATGATTCATTTGTTTACTCATTGTATTACAATTGCTTTGATCGCTGCATCCATTACATGTGCTTACAATAGTATGATCAAGGTTATGATGGCATGTCACTCCAGAAATTATCTTTGTTATCGTTTACCTGCTCGGGACGAGCAGAAACTAAGCTTGGGGATGCTGATATGTCTCCGACGTATCGATAATTTTTTATGTTCCATGCCACATTATTGATGATATCTACATGTTTTATGCATACTTTATGCCATTATTATGCGTTTTCCGGAACTAACCTATTGACAAGATGCCGAAGGGCCAGTTGCTGTTTTCTGCTGTTTTTGGTTTCAGAAATCCTAGTAAGGAAATATTCTCGGAATCGGACGAAATCAACGCCCAGCATCTTAGAATCTCCGGAAGCATCCAGAACACCTGAGAGTCGCCAGAGGGGGGCCACAGGCCCACCAGGAGGTAGGCCGGCGAGGCCTGGGGGTGGCCCGCGCCCCCCTATCATCTCACCGCCTCTTCGACCCTCCGACTCCGCCTCTTCGCCTATTTTAAGGTCCCTGACCTAAAACTTCGATACGGAAAAGTCACGGTACGAGAAACCATCCAGAGCCACCGCCATCGCGAAGCCAAGATCTGGGGGACAGGAATCTCTGTTCCGGCACGCCGCCGGGATGGGGAAGTGCCCCCGGAAGGCTCCTCCATCGACACCACCACCATCTTCATCAACGCTGTTGTCTCCCATGAGGAGGGAGTAGTTCTCCATCAAGGCTCGGGGCTGTACCGGTAGCTATGTGGTTCATCTCTCTCCCTATGTACTTCAATACAATAATCTCATGAGCTGCCTTACATGATTGAGATTCATATGATGATGCTTGTAATCTAGATGTCATTATGCTAGTCAAGTGGATTTTACTTATGTGATCTCCGGAGACTCCTTGTCCCACGTGTGTAAAGGTGACAGTGTGTGCACCGTGTGGGTCTCTTAGGCTATATTTCACAGAATACTTATTCACTGTTATGAATGGCATAGTGAAGTGCTTATTTATATCTCTTTATGATTGCAATGTGTTTTGTATCACAATTTATCTGTGTGCTACTCTAGTGATGTTATTAAAGTAGTTTATTCCTCCTGCACGGTGTAATGGTGACAGTGTGTGCATCGTGTAAGTACTTGGCGTAGGCTATGATTGTGATCTCTTGTAGATTATGAAGTTAACTATTGCTATGATAGTATTGATGTGATCTATGCCTCCTTTCGTAGTGTGAAGGTGACAGTGTGCATGCTATGTTAGTACTTGGTTTGGTTATGTTGATCTGTCATGCACTCTAAGGTTATTTAAATATGAACATCGAATATTGTGGAGCTTGTTAACTCCGGCATTGAGGGTTCGTGTAATCCTACACAGTTAGTGGTGTTCATCATCCAACAAGAGGGTGTAGAGTCTAGCATCTATCTATTTATTCTGTTATGTGATCAATGTTGAGAGTGTCCACTAGTGAAAGTATGATCCCTAGGCCTTGTTCCTAAATACTGCTATCGCTACTTGTTTACTGTTTTACTGCATCCGTACTACCTGCAATATTACCACCATCAACCACACGCCAGTCCTGGACAGCAAAGCACTTTTCTGGCGCTGTTGCTACTGCTCATACTTATTCATACCACCTGTATTTCACTATCTCTTCGCCGAACTAGTGCACCTATTAGGTGTGTTGGAGACACAAGAGACTTCTTGCTTTGTGGTTGCAGGGTTGCATGAGAGGGATATCTTTGACCTCTTCCTCCCTGAGATCGATAAACCTTGGGTGATCCACTTAAGGGAAACTTGCTGTTGTTCTACAAACCTATGCTCTTGGAGGCCCAACACTGTCTACAAGAATAGAAGCTCCCGTAGACATCAGTGCCTGCAGGGCATTACAGAGCAAACCGAATGGTGCCTCAGATCAAGCACATCAACGTGAACAAAAGGGAACAGAGAGGAGAGGAATGGCAAGGTGGATGCGACTTCAACCTCCACCGAAGCTTGCGCTGGACGGTTCAAGCACGGGCAGCAGGGAGAGGCTAGGCATCTCTCCGCTCAGGCGTAGGTGGAGTGGTATTTTGTTCTGGGAGGAGGGTGACGAAGGAAAATGGAAGGAAATGGGTTGATGCCCTATTTATCCTGGACGCGCGGGTGCACAGTGGACTTGGTGCGGTGAGGCGGTCACGGCGGGCGGCAGCACGGGATAGGTCGTACGGGGCGGTGCTGCTGCACGTCCAGAACGTGGCATGATGTTTTGGAGGGAAGCGGATGTCGGGAGCGTGAGGGAGCGCCAGGCGCGGAGAAGTCGTGTTCCCCTGCCAGGTGTTTGATGAAATGGCAGCGGAGAGGCGATGCCACGCACGGGCAGGGTAGGGCACGGCTGCAATTGTACGTGCACCCTGTAGGGTGTGTCACACTCGTCGCCCACCTCCAGGTGTGGATACTCACCGAGGAGGGTCGTGGTTTTGCCTACGTGGACGTGCTCCGGGGCAACGTGTTGGCCGTCCATTGGGGGTCTGTAGGGTGGCTCGATGTGAGGGAAACGTCCAGAGCGTGCCAAGGAGAGAGGGAGGGATGCAGGGAGTAGTCGAGGGTCACTGGCCCAACGTGCATGAGCAACAGTGAGGAGAGAGGGAGGTGCTGGCTCCATGCATGTTTCCAAGGGAGGGAGGTGACAGGTGAGGTCTTAGGTGGATAGGGGAGGGGACAGGAGGGAGGTGCAGGGTGTGTGTAGGCTTCCAGGTTTGGCTGCATCTGGTTGGCATTGAGCCCAAGAGCTGCATGTCCTCCACTAGCCCCAGCCATCCTCCTCTCTCCCTTGCCTCACCTAGCTCGTGGCAAGCAAGGCCATGCACACATGTGCACGATGATGAGAGTGAGTGAGGTGCAAGAGAGGAGAAGAAAATATTGGAAAAAGAAAACGAGGGAGGAAAAAAAGGGGTAAGGGCATGGTCTACATGACCATTCCTTATTTGATGCCCAAATTCATAATTTTGGCATGAGTAGCCTCCTTAGAATTTGAGCAAGACATGGACAATTTTGGGATGGGGTTAATAGCACAAGGCTAAGGAAATTTACAAAATAATATTTTGTTAGGAAATGAGAAAGAAAAGTCAAAAACAAAAAGAGCAACAATGTGATCTAAGAAGATCCACTCATCTACTAGGAGAAGTTCAAGTCCTAGGGTTTAGGGAGAAAGAGAAATTTAATCACACAAGCCAATAAAAGGAGAAGTGAAATGCTCGAAGGGTTTTTAGAAATTTAGGGTTGCACCTAGGTGGAGATACAAGAACTAACACACACTCAACAATCAAGAGCAAGATTAATCATGCATGCAAAATTTAAAGACAGGAAAAGTTTTGTTGGTCCTAAATTTTGCATTCCAAAAATTTAACCTAAGTGCAAAAGTTGGGTTATTACAAGAGGCCTGCACACCCCTGAGCTAATACACATGTATGACTGGGGTAGCTTGTATATGACGGCATATTGGCGACTGCAGGGAGGGTGAGGTCCGAGATGGCCGGAGGGAAAGCTCTAAAGTCGAATCTTAATGGATGCACATTTGGTCTGCAGGTACTACACGCACATCTCACAAAATCTATGTTTTTTTTTTCATACCCCATATAAACTCCCGCAAATTAATTTGAATCTGAACTCACAAAAAACATGTCTTAACACAGATTCTATATTTGGATAACCTTGAGAGGGGAGATAAAAATATGCCGCATATTGTTCTCTCGAGATGGAAGGACTACACTGAGGGCCTGATCTCAACAAGATCATTGATTCCGATACAATATGCAGCGACAAATCTGGTGTGAAAACCTACGGGCGACTAGTGGTAATATACTTGTGTCAAAAATTTATTCACTAGTTTTATTAAAATAGTTCATGGATGGTGTATATATTAATAGCATGCTGCCTTGTTCGTTGTCTATTCCAGGCAAGGTAATCGGATTCAGTTGGTTACAGCCGGAACAAGATGGCACGATCTACCTCATTTCCTTTGACTGGAGCAATGACGCAAACCTCTCGGGCCGATCCTATATTGTCAAAGGTACAATTCCCTACCACATGCAACCATACGATCCATGTCTTACTATTATAAAAAGTATAATATCAAATCTGATATTGTGCCTAAATATACAGCTCGTGGCGATGTTGGTCGATAGGGTCGCGAAATATTCTGCGGCATGCCAGGATATTATGAGCAGGGCGTCGAGGCGAGGCAAAGAACTAAACATGCGCCATGCTGAAGCGCGTGGGCTCTGCTAACCAGTGAAACAAACGGCTTGATAAGTGCTGAAACTGCAAACATTCTTGCGGACATCAAAAGAATACCTGAGGTTGTTCTCCATCGTCGTGGCCAACATTTTAGTGAGACGGCGAACAAAGGTACACATCATCTAACAGTGTTCTTAAATTCAGTGTAGGGTATCCTTGTATTGTTTCACCCAATCTTCTTTTCGTTCAGAACATAGCAGATACGATATTTCTCGCATGCATGCAGGCTCTGGAGTCGGAGATGGAGGGGAAGGAATGCATGGACAAATACCGCGGGGTGGGCAGGCAGGGGTGGTCAATCGCCACTGAGCCAAGGTACGATATTTTTATTTTACGCACATAAGTAATTGAATGGGGCGTGATGACCATATCTCCTATATATACATAACAATATGATTAATTCGCATCGCAAAACTTTGCAGGGAGGAGTAGACAATCACCTCGCACTGCAGATAGAGGTCAGCGAGCCCCCTAGCATCGACTCATAAGAGGAAGAAGGTCTGCGTGTCACGTGCCACCGTTGTCACGAGAAAGGGAACAGTTCAGGATAGTGAAGACGAGGATGATGAAGATGACCCCGCAAAGCTCAATTTTGCCAGTCTCTATATGATGGCGAGTGCTCCGGTGTCCCCCCTACGTTGAATGGGTAAGTTAGCGAAAGAAGTCTAAATAACCCCAGATGTTTCATGTTTTAGACACAACACCCCTCAAATTAAAACTGCCATACTTAACCTTGCACTTGAGTAATAGCTGAAGGTACATGTCCACGGTTGGCAACCATCTGTCACTAGAGAAGTGCACGCCTTTGTCGCGGCCGCGGCTGCCTTGCAGTGCGGACTAGCTGCCGCCCTCGCCATGCACGCATGCATTGTCGCTCGTTGCTACTGGTGTGGTGCTTGTTGTGCCCACGCCAAAGACTTAAGAGCATCTCCAGTCGCGTTCCCAAAACCATCCCCAAAGGGATTTGGGGCGCGCCGGACAAAAAAACGTTTTCAGCCGCGTCCCCCAAAGCCGTTTTTTGTCCGGCGCGGCCCGATACGGTGTCCGGCGCCCCGAGCCCGTCCCCGCCACACAGGGGACGCTCCGGGCACGCCGGACACAACAAAAAGCGAGGCGAGGTGTGGCGGGACCGACGCGTCAGTGGCACATTCAAGTTTGGACCTAACCATCCTCTACCTCGCGACGAAAGTTATTGGTGCGCAGTGACACACGACCGAAGCGTAGCAGCTTTGCCTTAATAGCGACGAATGGACATACGAGACGTCTCGTCAGTGTTGCGCAACTTCCACTTGTCGCTGGCGTTCGCACGCCACCACGTGTTCCCGCGCATTTCTTCCCGCCGCTTCTAGCCTCTTCCCGCGCTTTCTTTCCGACGCCGGTGTATATAAAAGGCCCCCCGGCTCAATGGCAGCCACCACAGCTGACGGCACCCCTTTCTCCGCCACAAGCATAACCCTCGTCGCTCGAACAGCACTGCGCAATGATGAACCGCCCCAGCGCCGGGCAGTTCCCTCCACCGCTGTCTCCTCCTCCACCACCACCACTACTGGATTCGCAATTCGGCATACCGCGGAGGAAGAGTCGCGGCGGTGTCGGGCGGAGCTTTGGCGTGCAGAGCGGTGGCATCAGCGGGAGGCAATCGAGCAGTGGGAGCGTTAGCAGCGTGAGGCGGCGGCAGCAGCGGGAGACCCCTTAGTTAAGGAGAACGCAGTGTGGGAGGAGGCGGCGCTGGCGGACACCATTGCGGCGTTCGACACCACCACAGCGGAAGAGGCGCGGCGGCGCCAGATGGATGAGCTGGCCGAGCGGTGGTGTGCGGAGCGGCGGCGCCATCGCATGGAGCGGGATGTGTGGTACCGTCAATGGCGCGACGCGATCGAGCAGTGGCGGCGGGAGGCGATGGAGCGTGAGCAGCAACAGGCGGCGGAGGAGCGTCAGCACCGGGAGGCAGCGCTGGCGGCAACGAAGGCGGCTTGGGGGCGCGGGCGAATGCTTTGGCGGCGGAGGCCGACGCGTTGGCGGCGCAACTGGAGGCGCAAATGGAGGACGAGGACGAGGCAGAGGAGGAGGAGGCGGAGCAGGAGGAGGACGACGACGACTTTGAGTGGTCCGAGGACGATGGGCCGGACCCGGACGAGGCGGCGGATCAGCAACAAGCGCTCGTCGAGTCCTTCGAGTCGGAGAAGAAGCTCCAGGACGACGCCCGTGCCCGCTAAGAGGCGCAGCTTCGCCGCGCCGTCGAGGTCTCCCTCCAGGCGGCGCAGCAGGGGAGGGCAGGCGACGACGCAGTGCTGGAGCAGCGGCGTTGTGCTCACCGCCCTACGCATGGAGAGGCGGCGCGTGCAGCAGGAGCTGCGGCGGAGGGGAGGCGAAGACGGGGCAGGGCTGTCGAACGCACCGCCGGACGGTCAGTAGGCTAGGGTTTAGATGAAATCTAGCCGTTTTCATTCAAACTTTGTAATATATAACCAAATTTGAATGAAAATATTTATTTTCGTGTACTAATATTTATTTGTGGTGGGTGTTTGAGGAACGCGGTTGGGGAGCAACATCCCCCAAACGTGGCATGAACAAAATACGTCCCACAAATACTCAATCTGTTTGGGAAACAGTTTAGGGGACGCGACGACAGGAGATGCTCTAAGAGCTAGAGAATGAGGGCGCCTTGAGTATAAAGTTTCTTGAGCTCAAATTATTTGCAGGAGATGTATTATATGCAGGAGATGCTCTATTATTTGGGGGACGTATTCCCTCCCAGTCCACAAACCTCTAATTGCGTGCATGCTCTTTAAGATTTTGTACCACCGATCTAAATTGTTGGAGCGCTTGCCAAGGTGCATCGGAGTTCCTTCTAGTATGGACCCTAATGCACAACATCTGGCCCAACCTGATGCACCGGTTACTTTTGATGGTAAGCGCAGCTTTAAGATAATCAATAACCGTATTCCCGTGCCTCAGGGTCAGCTCATTTAGCTCCGTCCCTATAAGGGCATGTACAACGGGAGCGCTTAGCCCCCGACGCCAGGATCGTAATCCCTGCTGATGGACAGTTAAGGTTGAAAATCCTAGCGTCTGTATGGTGTCGGCGCTTAGTCTATTTCTGTCTATTGAGCGTGGAGGGACGAGTCCATGCAGCGCCGCATCGGGGCAATTAAGCATCGAGTGTTGAGCGTCCAGCGTTGGAAGGACAGACGCTTCAATAAGGATACCAATTTCTTTCTCTCTCTAAACGTCTTCATAAGCGCTTCCGATTGGACATGTTCTTGTTGACGTGTACAAGTAGATTGCCTAGCCCTTTCCATCAGTTCGGACTTTTGGTTCAAGTGTCTAGTGCATGAAGCTTAACATGGTATCAGAGCCCCAGGTCTCGAGTTCAAATCCTGACTTTCTCAATTTATTCTAAATTCCCTCGCAGCCTCTTGCCGTGTGGCGTGTGGTCCAATAAAATAATTGTAATTAAATAAAAACATATTGAAGCGTCTGCCTTCTCAATGCGAGGCGCTAATCAAGGGAGCAAAACTGCCGAGCTACTCATGCGCGCTAGCTTCCGCGCTTCACGCGGTACACAGAAGAAATAGCTAAGCGGCCGGCGCATATTGTTGCGTCGATCCAACACAGGCGCTAGGATTTGAAGCCGAAACTGCCCGCTTGTCCAGGATATTGATCCTAGCGTACATCGTTAGCGTCCCCATTGTAGATGCCCTAAGAGGCTAAATTTGTCCTAGCCGATACCTCAGAGGATTTACGGAAGTAAAAAAGATTACTCACGGGCTCCAACTCTCAAATATACTCGGTCGAGGCTCGTCCGGAGAAAAACTACGCCCTCCATCCCCTCGCTGTCAAACTCCTCCGAAGGCTCCTCCGCGACCTCCACTAGGGTCCGTGGAGACACCGTAGCCTCCTCCGCCCCCCTACCCTACTCCGAATCGCACGTCAGTTGTTGTCGTCGCCAGAATCGAGCCACAGCTTTGCATCCATGTAGCACACGCTATCCTTCCAAGACATGGGCCCGCAAGTGAGCTGGCGCGAGGAGATTGGTCGAATACAAGTATCCACGTCGATGACCGGAAACGTAGTTTGGGGGACACAAAATACGTCCCCCAAATAATACATCCACCTGCATATAAAACCCTCTCACCACCCATCCTGCCCCCTCATTCTGGTCATAGCTTCTTGAGCCTCCTCAGGTCTCTGTACGTACACCTTTGTGCTGTTCATAGCAAGAGCTTGATTGCTCAAAAAAATAATGGATCCAATCAGCATAGAGAAGATCAAGGCCATGAGGAAGTACAGGAGGAGCAGGAGGCAGCAGCAGAAGAAGCTGCTCCCTACTCTCACCCCTTACATGGTGGCCACTTGTGTTCTTTGCCTGCTGCTCACTAGCCCTGCCTGGTTCCCCAGGCTGTGCTCACTACTCATCTCCTTCCTCACCACCCTCCCTGACCTGGCAACGGCCTTCTTGCTCAGCCCCAAGTGCCTCTTTGTCGTTGGCAACCTCATTGTCGCCTTCCTCATCAACGAGTCTAGGCTGGCGCCGAGGATCCCGCCTGCTTCCCTAGTGGATGTGGATGGCATCCACGAGGAGCACGTGAAGAGAAATGTCACGTCGATGGCAACGACGACAGTGGTGTTCACAGATCAAAGCGCTCAGGTTGGAGTAGTTTGGGAGGGAGAGGAGGAGGAAGAGGAGGAACAAGGAGAAGAGGAGCTGGAGAAGAGGGTGGACGACTTCATCGCAAGGGTCAGGAGGCAGAGGAAGCTCGAAGCCAAGAGCTTCTTTGAAACTGATCGGTGACCATGAATGATCTAGCTTACTTAATTTCCTTGGTGTTTGAAGATGCACGAGAAGATTACTCCAAATTAAGGACATATAATGCTGTGTGCTACTATGCTTAATTCTGTCATGTTAGGGTCAGAGGTAAGAAGAACCTATTCCACTGTCTTCTGTCACGATGCACGAGAAGATTCTTAACTTTTGGCTTCCGAAAGTCAAAAGCCAAAAAACACCTATTTAGGTGCTTTTTGGCTTCCAAAAGCCGAAGCCAAAAGCCCAAACAAACACCAAACAATGCCCGGGAATTAGGCAGAGAGGAGGAGAGATAAGGAATGTGTGTGATCTTTGAAAAAGTAAGGAAAAAAGAAGTGATGCATGGTGTCTTTCTGTTATCCTGCTTTGTGTCTGGCTAGTGTGATGATGCCATGATTATGATAGCACTTGGAGAACCCGATGGTCACAATTTTTGACCATCCTGACTCACAAAGTAGCTGGGATGACAAAGGTAGCAAAACTTGAGTAACATCAATGAAGTGTTTAACTGAAAACTTAGCAGTTTTTTTTTTTTTTGATAAAGGATGCTTTATTACTTATGAGAAAGCAATTACATCCAGCCTCTGCATAACCAGGATGCACACAGCCGTTTCTTTGAGGTCTCAAGTTCAAAAAAGATGCCAAACTAAAACTCTAGGCGAAATACATATCGGAACGATAAATCATATAACGCCTAAGGTGTGGGTGGGGCTTCAATCCGTAGACTATGCTGCCACCCATGTAGGGAAAAAGTATCCCTCGCCGTAGCCTCCCATGTTGACATATGCGACGAATTAATGTACTTCGAAATCAGGCTGCGAAATCGCCACCGGGAACCAACCGAAATTACTAGATCCTATCTGGAAAACTAATTGTTGAGATAATAGTTATAGAATCTTTCCAGCAAGGATTAAAAGAAGGGACATGAAAATATGGTGCAGGCGTTGATCCAAAGGTTCTATCTCTTTTTCATAAATCATAAATAAAATAAAATAAGAAGATCACACGCAATGCTGAATGTTCAGGCATCATAATAGTCGCCTGCATATGAGCAGGAAACTTCTATTGAGATTTATCAATGCCACATTGGCGCACACACGCAAAAGATAGCACAGGTGATCAAATACTGTTCTGAGTGGCTTATCACTACTTTTATTCGATTTATCAAAGGAAGCTTAAGTTGAGTAAATCTATGAAGTGGTGTGTAAACTAGCAGTTTTTTTACAGCGTAAACTAACAGTTGGCAGATGCCTACATTAGGCCACAGAATTGTCCGGAATCTGCTTGAATGTATCAAAAAAATACCAGCAAGAATTAAAAGAAGAGAGACATGAACAAACGGTGCAGGCGTTAATCTTTTTCAATCTTCTTAAGATAATGAAAAGGAAGGTCGCACACGCGATGCTGATTGTTCTGGCATGATAACAGTGGCAAAGGGCACCTGCCTGCCTGCATATCAGCATATGCTCATGCAGCTTTTGTTCAGATTTATCAATTGTACATTGGCGCACACACGTACACAAAGATGCAGAAGGGATTAAATATTATCCTGATTGGTTTATCACAAGTGATGGGAAGCGAACCACTTGTTTGGTTGATTTAGTGGCTTTTCCGGCTGCTGATTCAGATAGGCGTCAGCTTCGTCGGCGTGCATGCATTCGTTGAGCCACCTTTTCTCGCCATTGTCATTGGTGATATCACACTATATTATGCTCTTTCTTGAAAGAAAAAAACCAGGCGCACTTTATTTCACGACAAAAAAGGATACATCGTTCATTACATCTGAAGTGATAAAACTAGGGGGATCGCCGTCCCAAAAAATAAATTTCTTTGTATCAAAGGAAAATCTAGCTAAATTATCCGCCACGGAATTAGCCTCCCGGTAACAGTGTTATATACAGATCGGTAGCCTTTCTTGAAAGAATCTGAAACACAAATGATAATGTTCTGAAACACACACAAACCGCACGACATCAACGTGACACGGAGAAGAACTAAACGTGTGAGAGTTGTGAGAGAAAAAGAGCAAACGAAATAAAGGATTGATCTAGTTTACAGAGCAAAAGAGCACGTATGGCCACGTTGATGTACCTGTACTTGCCATAGAATAATACGAGTGTAGTTCCTTAGAACGTGGAAAGTAAGGGTATAAACATCGTCCCCTGAATATCTTTCACATGAAAATGCATGAGTATTTATCTACTGTGTGCTCTGAACAACACATGAGTTTGGTTTTAGGGTGCAAGTGCGTGAGTATTTATCTAGTCAAATCATGTTGCTTTCATATCTCAGAATACCAGAGTGCTTTTGTGCCGGGGCGCTTGATCACTGACAGCTGATTGCATATGAGTCTCTTCACACAGTGAGGCGCCAAAGGGGTAAACATCCTTTTTTCGCTCTCAAAATTGACATGATGAAGGCGTATGACAGAATTGAATGAGCATACTTTCATGATTGTCTGACTAAACTTGGTTTTGCTGATAGCTGGATCAATTCGGTGATGAGATGTGTTACCTCAGGTAGATATGCAGTGAAAGTGAATGGGGCCCTTACATCTCCTATAGTTCCTTCGAGGGGAATTTGATAGGGGAATCCCATCAGCCCGTATATGTTCCTTTTGTGTACTGAAGGTTTATCATGTCTGATGTAGAGGAAGGAAGGTCTTGGTGAGCTACAAGGACTACGCAATGGTCGACAAGGCCCCTCTATATCACACTTACTCTTCGCAGATGACAGTATCTTCTTTGCACGAAGTGATCCTAGAAGTGTTGAGACCCTGAAAAGTGTTCTCAATGCTTATTGTGAGGCGTCTGTTCTGTGAATCTCCAGAAATCCTCTATTTTCTTCGGGAACAAGTGTCAGGACAGTGTCAAGTTGATGGTGAAGGACAAATTAGAGGTTTCTAATGAGGTCTTCCAAGACACTTATCTTGGCATGCCAACGGAGATTGCCCGAGCTACAACGGCGTCTTTCAAATTCCTCTCCGAAAGGGTTTGGAAACGTGCGAGTAGTTGTTCTGGGTGCCCTTTATCTAGGGTTGGCAAGGAAGTATGGCTCAAATTGGTGGTGCAGGCGATTCCGAACCACATAATGAGTTGCTTCCAGGTTTTTGTGTCGAATTTTTGTCAAAAAGGACCACCCTCCCCAATTCATTGACAAAAAGGACCACCTATGAGTAGAATTGACAAAAAAGACCACCTCGTATGTGGCGGCAGAGCCCCCAGGCGACACGTGTCGCCTGCCGCCAAAACCGGAGGCGGCAGGGCCTGCCGCCATTGCCCGTGGCGGCATGTCCACATTATCCTAATCTATGAATAGTAGCCAGTTTTGATTTTTTTTTAAACATCTCAAAAAATTCGAAAAAAATATCTACATGTAGCTAAATCTATGCACTACAATCGTGCAAAATTTCACTGTAAAATACGTTGTATTTTCGGCTCAGCAAAAAAGACAAATTCAACAAATTTTGTAGCTAACGTGCACTGTTCATCGATCAGGACACTATTCATTTATTAGGTGGACATGCCGCCACGGGCAACGGCGGCAGGCCCTGCCGCCTCCGGCTGTGGCGGCAGGCGACACGTGTCACCTGGGGGCTCTACCGCCACACATGAGGTGGTCCTTTTTGTCAATTCTACTCACACGTGGTCCTTTTTGTCAATGAATTGGGGAGGGTGGTCCTTTTTGATAAAAATTCTTTTGTGTCCACATGTGACAAAATGAGAAGAAGTATTGCGGACCACTGGTGGGGCTTCGAGGATGGTTGCAAGAAAATGCATTGGCGTTCTTGGGAATGGCTTACCTCCCCAAAGTCTGTGGGTGGTCTGGGTTTTAGAGATTTCAGCCTCTTCAACCAGGCAATGCTTGCCAAACAGTGTTGGCGACTAGTAACGGATCATTCTTCGTTGTGTGCAAGGGTTCTAAAAGGGCGTTACTTCCCTGATACGGATTTTCTGTCAGCTCCTAAACCAAGATCATCGCCGTTCACTTGGAGATCCATCCTTTTTGGCCGGCAACTTCTCCAATATGGCTTGCGATGGGGTATTGGGACGGGTGAAGAAGTCTGTATTATCAAGGACAATTGGATTCCTGGCTACCAGGCGGGAACTTTCAATCTGTTGTCTCCTATACCATCTACTGCCAATGTCCGATACCTTATGGATGAGGCCGGCACGGGGTGGGAAGAGGACACGGTACGTGCCTTCTTTCATGAGGAGTTGGCTGAAGCGATTTTGAATGTTCCTATCAGCCGCCATGGAGTGGAAGATTTTATCTCGTGGCCTCATGATAAGCTTGGGCAGTTCTCTGTGAGATCGGCGTATAACCTTGCACATACTGAGAAATTCTTCTCACAACAAGGTTCGGTGGGTTGAGGCTCGGGCTCTGACAGAGCTGCTGAGGAAAAGTGTTGGAAGGTTATCTGGTCTATTCAGGCACCGGGGAAAATGAAGATCGTTTTATGGAGAATGATCCACGACTGTCTTCCGGCGGGCTAGCAATTGGTACATCGTCATATCCCTGCCGATGATCGGTGTGTCTTCTGCAGCCATCAAGAAAGGGTGGAGCACATGTTTCTCTTTTGCCCTTTTGCACGAGCAGGTTAAGAAAGGTTTCCCACTTCACCTCTGCCGAAAGGAGCTGGTCAATGCAAAGCAATGGATCTTCGACTTTTTGAAGCGAGAGTGCAAAACCAGTGCTACGGTGCTCGCCAATGTCATTTGGTATATTTGGGACGCCTGCAACAATACATAGAATAATGGCTCGGTGGCTATTCCATCCAGAGTGGCGGCAAAAGTGTTATCGTATGTGGACATGATTCTCACACGTCAGCTGAAGGAGACACCCAGGGCAGCCTCGTCTGTCCGGCCGCGGTGGGCTGCTCCGCCAGTAGGTGTCACCTGCATCAATGTCGACACTGCTTTGTTCCCAGGTGAGCGCCGGATGGGCTGCGGAGTGGTGCTCAGGGATCATAATGGAACCTTCATTCTCTCCGTCAATGAAGGATTGGGCGGCATGCCCTTGCCGGAGATGGCCGAGGCGTTGGCAGAAAGGAGGGCACTAACCATATCCAAGGAACATGGTGTCTCCAGGTCTGTGCTGATCTCGGACTGCCTCTCTCTGATACAGCGTATTGCCTCAAGACAACGTGATCGGTCTATTCTTGGTACGGTAATAGCTGACATCAAATCTCTAGCGTCGGATTTTGAATCCTGTACGTTTAAATTCGCTCGTCGTGAACTGAATGTAGTGGCACATAAATTGGCTCGTTCTGCTGAGCCTCTGGTTTGTAATATTTCAGTAGGTGTGATTCCGGATTACATCCGGGATGAACTATGTAATGATGTTCTTTGATCAATAAAGTGCCATATTCTCTCTCAAAAAAAAAACATGTTGCTTTCATATTGGGAAATGACAAATTAACATTGAGCTGGAGATCTTCACCACACGAGAATAGAAACTAAGGCTTTGCAGATGAACCCCCAGAACCAAAAGAGGGAGGTAATAAGCAAATGCTACATAACTAGTGAAACAAGGCATTCAAGATGAACTCCCACAACCAAAGGAGAAGGTAATAAGCAATACTATGTTGCATTATTATTATGACCACCTTAAATATTGGGCACACAAAGCCGGTGAGATTATCAATTGCTGACATTCTAGAATCAGCATGCCGCTTACAGTGTGGCCAACAACCAGAATACATAATGAGTAGCAGCAAATATTTTAGGAAAAAAATCTTCCAGGTAGGAATAAATTACTATCAATTGATCCATCCTTATCTTGGTAGAGAATTTCACTCGTCGGGGAAGAACCATCCGGACCTGAAACGTTCTATGCAGGGAGCTCCGTCGAGTGTAACTGAACTAGTTTCGCCGCTCACCATGTCATACACCAAATATCTGGGAGTCTGATCACCATAGACATCAGGGCGCCTCCATGACTGTGCCCAGTCGTTGCCTAGAACAAACACACAGTTTCCGCTTGAAATGCCCTTGAGCAATTCCTGCTGAGGAAAAGGACCTGGCCGGCCAAGTCATTCACCTCGGACCAGTACGTGGCCCTCATCAAAATCTGCCTCAAACACTAGCAGATCCGTTGCCAGCTGATGCTCATTAGTGGAGATCCTGTTCCACCGCACCATGAGTAACTTTTCCTTGTCGGATGAAACGACCAGGTAGGAGCTGTCAGACCGAGGCGGTCGCTGCCCTGTTGCATGGCTGATGAGGCGATCACCAATGTGCTGCTGGTTCTCTCTGCCCTTGGCGGAAAAGTCATAGCAGGAGAGCTCCTCCAAGGCGGTGAGAGCGAATATCTTTCCCTGGAAGAAGGCTATGTCCATGTAGCGATGGCTTGTGCGGCGGTGATTGTCATTAGACGTGACAGGTGACTATGTAGCCGGCCGCAGCTGCCGGGCCCGGGCCGGCCGGAAACAAGCGATGTTAGATATAGACGTCATGTCGGCGAATGTGTGGCGGCGGAAAATCCCGACGACGAGACGGGACGAGCACACGACCATCTTCACATCGGCCCCCATGTCCATGGTGTCTGGGATGGAGCTCGCGCCCAGCAATGCGATACGCCGGGGGTAGAGGCAGGGAACCTCGATGGCCGGGGAGTTAGGAGCGCGGAGGAAGCATCGGCCAGAACCCCCGCGCTGGTCGTAGAGTAGCCAGCTGCCTAATGAGGCGCTGGCGATGTAGCTGCCCCTGAACGTGGCAAAGCGGCGCGCCTTGCCATCGGCGTGGCAGACGCCGTTGCCGAGGTTGATATAAGGCAGCGCCGGCGGCAGCATGGCACGCTGATATTGCATGGCGAGGCGCCAGTCGTGGCAGACGGCAGCCAAGCGCGAGGCGGTCGTCATGTGACGGGAGGCGGGAGAGGACGAGGCCGGTGATCTCCGGCGGAAGGTCTGCCCAGGACCAAGTAGTGGGATCTCTGGGACAGAGGCAACCGCCGGTGATCGAGTCTTTGGTCGAAAGGGATCGATCTGTTTAATGAACTGTTAGATCGCAACTTATTATTACGTATTTCATGCTGAATGCGTGGTCAGCTCATAATGTTTATCCTTTCGATGAGATTTAGAGATAATCGTGTAGGTCGTCGCGATCTCGCGGCCGTTACATATGCGCAGCTCAGCTACGTGCGCGATGTCTCTGGACGAAACGATCTTGTACTGGATTAGCCAGTAAAGAAAAGTTATGATCAACACATTTCAAATCACCGGTGGAGGCAAACAAGAAGGTCGTTCAGCCAGTAGTTTGCTAACTGAACAACACATGAGTTATTAGGTTTTTTTTTAGATAGAGTTACTAGGTTTTAGCGTGCTGATAACGCATGGATTCCTCTTGGTTTCACTGGCAATGTTCTGTATTTTACTGCCTTGTATGTACAAGTGTAGAACAGACAAGTTTGTGAAGGTCCAAACAAAACAACATCCAAAATGCGTGATAAGCACAGAGAGTTCCATTACAAATCCATTTACATGTCATTTGTGTTACACGGTGTATATACATATGCTCCATTTTATATGCAGAAGATGTTAGGCTTTTTTTCTTCAGTTCAACGAATCCCAAACACCGATGATAATGTTTTCCAAAACACACAAAATCAACACATCCACTGTGACACGAAAAGGACTCCACATATGTGAGCTGTGAGAGAGAGAAAAAAAAGATAAAGGATTGATCTAGTTTACAGGGCAAAAGAGCACGCATGACCACGTTGTTGTACATGTACTTACCACAGAATAATATGAGTGGAGTTCGTTTGAGCGTGGAAAGTACAATGGTATAAATATCGTCCCCTAGGTATCTTTCACACAAAAGTGGACGAGTATTTTATCTACATTATGCTCTGATTATTATTCGACGACCTCAACAGCACATGAGTTTGGTTTTAGGATGAAGTTCGGCCATAGTCCCTTCGAGTTCGGTTTTTAGGGTATTGATAAAGGTCGCACTTCTTTGTTTTAACAGACAAAAGGCAGCACCGGCAGCAGCATAGCACGCTGGTGTTGCGTGGCGAGGCGCCAGTCGTGGCAGATGGCGGCCAAGCTGAGGCGATCGTCATGTGAAGGAGGCGGGAGAAGACGAGGCCGGTGATCTCCGGCGGGAGGTCTGCCCAGGACCAAGTAGCGGGATCTCTGGGGACAGAGGCAGCTACCGGTGATCTTCGCCGTGACGTCCGGCCACGGGAAGGGCGAAGTTTTGCTGAGGCACAGACCCATGACGGCGATCAATAATCTGATTTGGCATTTAATATGGCGAGTCTTTGGTGGAAAGGGATCGATCTGTTTCATGACCTGTTAGATCGCAACTTATTTGTTACGTATTTCATGTTGAATGCAGATTCTTCTCCCTCTGCCATTTGTGCGCTCAGCTCATAATGTTTATCCTTTCGACGAGATATAGATATAATCGTGCAGGTCGTCGCGATCTCGCGGCCGTTATAGATGCGCCGCTCAGTGATACGTCTCCGACGTATCGATAATTTCTTATGTTCCATGCCACATTATTGATGATATGTACATGTTTTATGCATACTTTATGTCATATTTATGCATTTTCCGGCACTAACCTATTAACGAGATGCCGAAGAGCCAGTTGCTGTTTTCTGCTGTTTTTTGTTTCAGAAATCCTAGTAAGGAAATATTCTCGGAATTGGACGAAATCAACGCCCAGGGGCCTATTTTGCCACGAAGCTTCCAGAAGACCGAAGGGAAGACGAAGTGGGGCCACGGGGCGCCGCCACACTAGGGCGGCGCGGCCCAAGGGGGGCCCGCGCGGCCCTAGCGTGTGGGGCCCCCGTGACGCCTCCTGACCTGCCCTTCCGGCTACATATAGTCTTCGTCGCGAAACACCCAGTACCGAGAGCCACGATACGGAAAACCTTACAGAGACGCCGCCGCCGCCAATCCCATCTCGGGGTATTCAGGAGATCGCCTCCGGCACCCTGCCGGAGAGGGGAATCATCTCCCGGAGGACTCTTCACCGCCATGGTCGCCTCCGGAGTGATGAGTGAGTAGTTCACCCCTGGACTATGGGTCCATAGCAGTAGCTAGATGGTCGTCTTCTCCTCATTATGCTTCATTGTCGGGCCTTGTGAGCTGCCTAACATGATCAAGATCATCTATCTGTAATTCTATATGTTGTGTTTGTTGGGATCCGATGGATAGAGAATACTATGCTATGTTGATTATCAATCTATTATCTATGTGTTGTTTATGATCTTGCATGCTCTCCGTTATTACTAGAGGCTCTGGCCAAGTTTTTACTCTTAACTCCAAGAGGGAGTATTTATGCTCGATAGTGGGTTCATGCCTCCATTAAATCTGGGACAGTGACAGAAAGTTCTAAGGTTGTGGATGTGTTGTTGCCACTAGGGATAAAACATTGATGCTATGTCCGAGGATGTAGTTATTGATTACATTACGCACCATACTTAATGCAATTGTCTGTTGTTTTCAACTTAATACTGGAAGGGGTTCGGATGATAACCTGAAGGTGGACTTTTTAGGCATAGATGCATGCTGGATAGTGGTCTATGTACTTTGTCGTAATGCCCAATTAAATCTCACAATACTCATCATATCATGTATGTGCATGGTCATGCCCTCTCTATTTGTCAATTGCCCAACTGTAATTTATTCACCCAACATGCTATTTATCTTATGGGAGAGACACCACTAGTGAACTGTGGACCCCGGTCCATTCTTTACATCTGAAATACAATCTACTGCAATTGTTCTACTGTTCTCTGCAAACAATCATCATCCACACTATACATCTAATCCTTTGTTACAGCAAGCCGGTGAGATTGACAACCTCACTGTTTCGTTGGGGCAAAGTACTTTGGTTGTGTTGTGCAGGTTCCACGTTGGCGCCGGAATCCCTGGTGTTGCGCCGCACTACATCTTGCCGCCATCAACCTTCAATGTGCTTCTTGACTCCTACTAGTTCGATAGACCTTGGTTTCTAACTGAGGGAAACTTACTGCTGTACGCATCACACCTTCCACTTGGGGTTCCCAACGGTCGCGTGTTGTACGCGTGTCAAGCTAAATTTCTGGCGCCGTTGCCGGGAAGATCAAGACACGCTGCAAGGGGAGTCTCCACATCCCAATCTCTTTACTTTGTTTTTGTCTCGCTTTATTTTATTTACTACTTTGTTTGCTGCACTAAATCAAAATACAAAAAAATTAGTTGCTAGTTTTACTTTATTTGCTATCTTGTTTGCTATATCAAAAACACAAAAAAATTAGTTACTTGCATTTACTTTATCTAGTTTGATTTATTTACTATTGCTAAAATAAGTAATCCTGAAGTTGAAGTTCGTTCGTTTAAGCAACAAGGGGGAGAATGTTTAAAAGATGCTTGGTATAGAATTAGTGATGCCCATAATAGGTGCACTAAGAAACACTCCGCCACTATCCTACTGAGGAATTTTTATGTTGGTATCTAGCTGGAATAGGTATGTTCTTGATTGTCTCGCGGGAGGTAACTTCCTAGGTACTCCTGCCTTAGAAGCTAGTTGCATTATTGAGAGTTTATTTGGAATACCACCTGTTAATGAAGTTAAAATTGAAACCTCTCTTGAAGATGTCATGAAAAAGTTGGAAACCATAGAGCAAAACCTTCCAAGTATTGATACTACTTTGGGAGCATTACTTGATAGCGCTGATAAAGTTGATAAATCTCTAGGTGGAATTAATGAGAGAATCGCCATCTTAGAATCTTGTGCTATTCATGATAATCAAACCCAAAGAATTAGTGAACTTGAGGAGGCTATGGGAACATTGGGTTCGACCTTTTCATCTATAAAATTTAGAGAGAAAGCTTATGTGGGGAAGGAGCAAAAGTTCATGTATGTCTCTAAGGGGCCTAAACCAAAAAGCTATTATAGGCCTAAAATTGATAAAGATCTTAAAACCACTATAGATAAGGGAGCATCTAAGATACCCAATGGGACAAATTGTGAAAATTATGATGTTGATGCTTTGTCTCTTGATAATACTTGATATACACTTTCTGCGCCTAGCTGAAAGGCGTTAAAGAAAAGCGCTTATGGGAGACAACCCATGTTTTTACTACAGTACCTTTATTTTATATTTGAGTCTTGGAAGTTGTTACTACTGTAGCAACCTCTCCTTATCTTAGTTTTGTGCATTGTTGTGCCAAGTAAAGTCGTTGATAGTAAGGTTCATACTAGATTTTGATTACTGCGCAGAAACAGATTTCTTTGCTGTCACGAATCCGGGTCTAATTCTCTGTACGTAACTCACAAAATTATGCAAATTTACGTGAGTGATCCTCAGATATGTACGCAACTTTCATTAAATTTGAGCATTTTCATTTGAGCAAGTCTGGTGCCTCTTAGAAATTCGTCTTTACGAACTGTTCTGTTTTGACAGATTCTGCCTTTTATTTCGCATTGCCTGTTTTGCTATGCTTGATGGATTTTTCGATTCCATTAACTTTCAGTAGCTTTGTGCAATGTCCAGAAGTGTTAAGAATGATTGTGTCACCTCTGAACATGTAAATTTTAATTGTGCACTAACCCTCTAATGAGTTGTTTTGAGTTTGGTGTGGAGGAAGTTTTCAAGGATCAAGAGAGGAGGATGATACAACATGATCAAGGAGAGTGAAACCTCTAAGCTTGGGGATGCCCCGGTGGTTCACCCCTGCATATTTCAAGAAGACTCAAGCATCTAAGCTTAGGGATGCCCAAGGCATCCCCTTCTTCGTCGACAACATTATCAGGTTCCTCTAGTGAAACTATATTTTTATTCCATCACATCTTATGTACTTTGCTTGGAGCGTCGGTTTGCTTTTGTTTTTGTTTTGTTTGAATAAAATGGATCCTAGCATTCATTGTGTGGGAGAGAGACACGCTCCGCTGTTGCATATGGACAAATATGTCCTTAGGCTTTACTCATAATATTCATGGCGAAGGTTGAATCTTTTTCGTTAAATTGTTATATGGTTGGAATCGGAAAATGATACATGTAGTAATTGCTAAAATGTCTTGGATAATGTGATACTTGGCAATTGTTGTGCTCATGTTTAAGCTCTTGCATCATATACTTTGCACCTATTAATGAAGAAATACATAGAGCTTGCTAAAATTTGGTTTGCATAATTGGTCTCTCTAAGGTCTAGATAATTTCTAGTATTGAGTTTGAACAACAAGGAAGACGGTGTAGAGTCTTATAATGTTTACAATATGTCTTTTATGTGAGTTTTGCTGCACCGGTTCATCCTTGTGTTTGTATCGAGAGGGAATACTTCTCATGCATCCAAAATACTTGAGCCAACTACTATACCATTTGTGTCCACCATACCTACCTACTACATGGTATTTTTCCGCCATTCCAAAGTAAATTGCTTGAGTGGTACCTTAAAATTTCTATTCTTCATCTTTACAATATATAGCTCATGGGACAAATAGCCTAAAAACTATTGTGGTATTGAATATGTACTTATGCACTTTATCTCTTATTAAGTTGCTTGTTGTGCGATAACCATGTTCCTGGGGACGCCATCAACTACTCTTGTTGAATATCATGTGAGTTGCTATGCATGTCCGTCTTGTCTGAAGTAAGGGAGATTTACCACTAGAATGGTTAGAGCATGCATAATGTTAGATAAGAACATTGGGCCGCTAACTAAAGCCATGATCCATGGTGGAAGTTTCAGTTTTGGACAAATATCCTCAATCTCATACGAGAAAATTAATAATTGCTGAATGCTTATGCATAAAAGAGGAGTCCATTATCTGTTGTCTATGTTGTCCCGGTATGGATGTCTAAGTTGAGAATAATCAATAGCGAGAGATCCAATGCGAGCTTTCTCCTTAGACCTTTGTACAGGCGGCATAGAGGTACCCCTTTGTGACACTTGGTTAAAACATATGTATTGCGATGATAATCCAGGTAATCCGAGCTAATTAGGACAAGGTGCGGGCACTATTAGTATACTATGCATGAGGCTTGCAACTTGTAGGATATAATTTACATAACACATATGCTTTATTACTACCGTTGACAAAATTGTTTCTTGTTTTCAAAATCAAAGCTCTAGCACAAATATAGCAATCAATGCTTCCCTCTGCGAAGTGCCCTTCTTTTACTTTTATTGTTGAGTCAGTTCACCTATTTCTCTCCACCTCAAGAAGCAAACACTTGTGTGAACTGTGCATTGATTCCTACATACTTGCATATTGCACTTGTTATATTACTTTACATTGACAACTATCCATGAGATATACATGTTACAAATTGAAAGCAACCGCTGAAACTTAATCTTCCTTTGTGTTGCTTCAATGCCTTTACTTTGAATTATTGCTTTATGAGTTAACTCTTATGCAAGACTTATTGATGCTTGTCTTGAAGTACTATTCATGAAAAGTCTTTGCTATATGATTCAGTTGTTTACTCATGTCATTTACCATTGTTTTGATCGCTGCATTCATTACATGTGCTTAAAATAGTATGATCAAGGTTATGATGGCATGTCACTCCAGAAATTATCTTTGTTAACGTTTACCTGCTCGGGACAAGCAGAAACTAAGCTTGGGGATGCTGATACGTCTCCGACGTATCGATAATTTCTTATGTTCCATGCCGCATTATTGATGATATCTACATGTTTTATGCATACTTTATGTCATATTTATGCATTTTCCGGCACTAACCTATTAACGAGATGCCGAAGAGCCGATTCTTTGTTTCTGCTGTTTTTTGTTTCAGAAATCCTAGTAAGGAAATATTCTCGGAATTGGACGAAATCAACGCCCAGGGGCCTATTTTGCCACGAAGCTTCCAGAAGACCGAAGGGAAGACGAAGTGGGGCCACGGGGCGCCGCCACACTAGGGCGGCACGGCCCAAGGGGGCCCGCGCGGCCCTAGCGTGTGGGGCCCCCGTGACGCCTCCTGGCCTGCCCTTCCGCCTACACATAGTCTTCGTCGCGAAACCCCAGTACCGAGAGCCACGATACGGAAAACCTTCCAGAGACGCCGCCGCCGCCAATACCATCTCGGGGGATTCAGGAGATCGCCTCCGGCACCCTGCCGGAGAGGGGAATCATCTCCCGGAGGACTCTTCACCGCCATGGTCACCTCCGGAGTGATGAGTGAGTAGTTCAACCCTGGACTATGGGTCCATAGCAGTAGCTAGATGGTCGTCTTCTCCTCATTATGCTTCATTGTCGGGTCTTGTGAGCTGCCTAACATGATCAAGATCATCTATTTGTAATGCTATATGTTGTGTTTGTTGGGATCCGATAGATAGAGAATACTATGCTATGTTGATTATCAATCTATTATCTATGTGTTGTTTATGATCTTGCATGCTCTCCGTTATTAGTAGAGGCTATGGCCAAGTTTTTACTCTTAACTCCAAGAGGGAGCATTTATGCTCGATAGTGGGTTCATGCCTCCATTAAATCTGGGACAGTGACAGAAAGTTCTAAGGTTGTGGATGTGCTGTTGCCACTAGGGATAAAATATTGATGCTATGTCCGAGAATGTAGTTATTGATTACATTACGCACCATACTTAATGCAATTGTCTGTTGTTCGCAACTTAATACTGGAATGGGTTCGGATGATAACCTGAAGGTGGACTTTTTAGGCATAGATGCATGCTGGATAGCGGTCTATGTACTTTGTCGTAATGCCCAATTAAATCTCACAATATTGATCATATCATGTATGTGTATTGTCATGCCCTCTCTATTTGTCAATTGCCCAACTGTAATTTGTTCACCCAACATGCTATTTATCTTATGGGAGAGACACCTCTAGTGAACTGTGGACCCCGACCATTTTTTTACATCGAATACAATCTACTGCAATACTTGTTCTACTTTTTTCTGCAAACAATCATCATCCACACTATACATCTAATCCTTTGTTACAGCAAGCCGGTGAGATTGACAACCTCACTGTTTCGTTGGGGCAAAGTACTTTGGTTGTGTTGTGCAGGTTCCACGTTGGCGCCGGAATCCCTGGTGTTGCGCCGCACTACATCTCGCCGCCATCAACCTTCAACGTGCTTCTTGACTCCTACAGGTTCGATAAACCTTGGTTTCTAACTGAGGGAAACTTACTGCTGTACGTATCACACCTTCCACTTAGGGTTCCCAACGGTCGCGTGCTGTACGCGTGTCACTCAGCTACGTGCGCGTTGTCTCTGGGCGAAACGATCTTGTACTGGATTAGCCCGTAAAGAAAAGTTACGATCAGCACATTTCAAATCACTGGTGGAGGTAGACAAGAAGGTCGTTCAGCGAGTAGTTTGCTAACTGAACATCACATGAGTTACTAGGTTTTAGCGTAATGATTACGCATGGATTTCTATTGGTTCCTCTGGCAATGCTCTGTATTTTACTGCCGTGTATGTACAAGTGTAGAACAGACAAGTTCGTGGAGGTCCAAACAAAACAACGTCCAAAATGCGTGATAAGCACACAGAGTTCCATTACAAATCCATTTACATGTCATTGTGTTACACGGTGTATATACGTATGCTCCATTTTATATGCAAAAAATGTAAGGTTTTTTTCTTCAGTTCAAAGAATCCCAAACACCGATGATAATGTTTTTCAAAACACACTAAATCGACAAATCCACTGTGATACGAAAATACTCCACCTACGTGATCTTTGAGAGAGAAAAAAAAGATAAAGGATTAATCTAGTTTCAGGGCAAAAGAGCACGCATGACCATGTTGTTGTACCTGTACTTACCATAGAATAATACGAGTGGAGTTCGTTTGAGCGTGGAAAGTACAATGGTATAAATATGGTCCCCTGGGTATCTTTCACACAAAACTGGACGGGTATTTATCTACATTGTGCTCTGATTAGTATTCGACGATCTCAATAGCACATGAGTTTGGTTTTAGGATGAAGTTCGGCCACAGTCCTTTCGAGTTCGGTTTTTAGGGTATTGATAAAGGTCGCACTTCTTTGTTTTAACAGACAAAAGACAGCGCCGGCAGCAGCATGGCATGTTGCGTGGTGAGGGGCCAGTCGTGGCAGATGGCGGCCAAGCTGAGGCGGTCGTCATGTGACGGGAGGCGGGAGAAGACGAGGCTGGTGATCTCCAGCGGGAGGTCTTCCCAGGATCAAGTAGCGGGATCTCTGGGATAGAGGAAGCCGCCGGCGATCTTCGGCGTGACGTCCGGCCGCGGGAAGGGCGAAGTCTTGCCGAGGCACATGCCCATGACGGATGCGGCTTCGATCAGGAGAGATGCGTGGGATGTATACAAGAGGCGATCAATAATCTGATTTGGCGTTTAATATGGCGAGTCTTTGTTGGAAAGGGATAGATCTGTTCCTTGACCTGTTAGATCGCAACTTATTTGTTACGTATTTCATGTTGAATGTAGAATTTTCTCCCTCTGCAGTTGCGTGGTTAGCTCATAATGTTTATCCTTTTGACGAGATATAGAGATAATCGTCCAGGTCGTCGCGATCTCGCGACCGTTACATATGCGCAGCTCAGCTACGAGCGCGATGTCTCTGGACGAAACGATCTTATATTTGATTAGCCCGTAAAGAAAAGTTAAGACCAGCACATTTCAAATCACTGGTGGAGGCAGACAAGAAAGTCGTTCAGCGAGTAGTTTGCTAACTGAATAACACATGAGTTACTAGGTTTTTTTTTGAGATAGAGTTACTAGGTTTTAGCGTACTGATAACGCATGGATTCCCCTTGGTTCCACTGGTAAGGCTCTGTATTATACTGCCGTGTATGTACAAGTGTTGAACATGCAAGTTTGTGGAGGTCCAAACAAAACAACGTCCAAAATGCGTGATAAGCACACAAAGTTCCATTACAAGTTCATTTACATGTCATTTGTATTACACGGTGTACATACGTATGCTCTATTTTATATGCAGACGATGGTAGGCTTTTTTTCTTTAGTTCAAAGAATCCCAAACACCGATGATAATGTTTTCCGAAACACACAAAATCGACACATCCATTGTGACACGAAAAGGACTCCACGTGCATGAGCTGTGAGAGAGAAAAAAAAGATAAAGGATTGATCTAGTTTACAGGGCAGAAGAGCATGCATGACCACGTTGTTGTACTTGTACTTAGCACATAATAATACGAGTGGAGTTCGTTTGAGCGTGGAATGTACAATGGTATAAATATCGTCCCCTGGGTATCTTTCAGACAAAAGTGGACGAGTATTTTATGTATATTGTGCTCTGATTAGTATTCGACGACCTCAACAGCACATGAGTTTGGTTTTAGGATGAAGTTCGGCCACAGTCCCTTCGAGTTCGGTTTTTAGGGTATTGATAAAGGTCGTACTTCTTTGTTTTAACAGACAAAAGGCAGCACCGACGGCAGCTTGGCACGCTGGTGTTGCGTGGCGAGGCGCCAGTCGTGGCAGACGGCAGTCAAGGTGAGGCGGTCGTCATGTGACGGGAGGCGGGAGAAGACGAGGCCGGTGATCTCCGGTGGGAGGTCTTCCCAGGACCAAGTAGCGGGATCTCTGGGACAGAGGCAGCCGCTGGTGATCTTCGGCGTGACGTTCGGCCGCGGGAAGGGCGAAGTCTTGCCGAGGAACATGCCCATGACGGATGCTACTGCGATAAGGAGAGATGTGTGGGATGTATACAGGAGGCGATCAATCATCTGATTTGGCGTTTAATATGGCGAGTCTTTGGTTGAAAGGGATCGATCTGTTTCATGACCTGTTAGATCACTACTTATTTGTGACGTATTTCATGCTGAATGCAGAGTTTTCTCCCTCTGCCGTTGCGTGGTCAGCTCATAATGTTTATCCTTTTGATGAGATTTAGAGATAATCGTGCAGGTCGTCGCGATCTCGCGGCCGTTACATATGCGCAGCTCAGCTACATGCGCGATTTCTTTGGGGGAAACGATCTTGTACTGAATTAGACTGTAAAGAAAAGTTACGATCAGCACATTTCAAATCACTGGTGGAGACAAGTAAGAAGATCATTCAACGAGTAGTTTGCTAACTAAACAGCACATGAGTTACTAGGGTTTTTTTCAGATAGAGTTACTAGGTTTTAGCGTGCTGATAACACATGGATTCCTCTTGGTTCCACTGGCAATGCTCTGTATTTTACTGCCGTGTATGAACAAGTGTAGAATAGACAAGTTTGTGGAGGTACAAACAAAACAACGTCCAAAATGTGTGATAAACAGACAGAGTTCCATTACAAATCCATTTACATATCATTTGTGTTACACGGTGTATATATGTATGCTCTATTTTATATGCAGAATATGTTGGGCTTTTTTTCTTCAGTTCAAAGAATGCCTAACACCGATGAAAATGTTTTCCGAAACACACAAAATCGACACATCCACTGTGACACGAAAAGGACTCCACATACGTGAGCTATGAGAGAGAAAAAAAGACAAAGGATTGATCTAGTTTACAGGGCAAAAGAACACGCATGACCACGTTGCTGTACCTGTACTTACCACAGAATAATACGAGTGGAGTTTGTTTGCGCGTGGAAAGTACAATGGTATAAATATCGTCCCGTGGGTATTTTTAGCACAAAAGTGGACGAGTATTTTTCTACATTGCGCTTTGATTAGTATTCGACGATCTCAACAACACATGTGTTTGGTTTTAGGACGAAGTTCGGCCACAGTTCCTTCGAGTTCGGTTTTTAGGGTATTGATAAAGGTCGCACTTCTTTGTTTTAAAAGACAAAAGGTAGCGCCGACGGAAACATGGCACGCTGGTGTTGCGTGGTGAGGCGCCAGTCATGGCAGACGGCGGCCAAGCTGAGGCGGTCATCATGTGACGGGAGGCGGGAGAAGACGAGGCCGGTGATCTCCGGTGGAAGGTCTGCCCAGGACCAAGTAGAGGGATCTCTTGGACAGAGGCAGCCGCCAACGATCTTCGGCGTGACGTCCGGCCGCGGGAAGGGCGAAGTCTTGCCGAGGCACATGCCCATGACGGATGCGGCTGCGATCAGGAGAGATGCGAGGGATGTATGGAGGAGGCGATCAATAATCTGATTTGGCGTTTAATATGGCGAGTCTTTGTTGGAAAGGGATCGATCTGTTCCTTGACCTGTTAGATCGCAACTTATTTGTTACGTATTTCATGCTGAATGTAGAATTTTCTCCCTCTGCTGTTGCGTGGTCAGCTCATAATGTTTATCCTTTCGACGAGATATAGAGATAATCGTCCAGGTCGTCGTGATCTCGCGGCCGTTACATATGCGCAGCTCAGCTACGAGCGCGATGTCTCTGGGTGAAACGATCTTATACTAGATTAGCCCGTAAATAAAAGTTACGACCAGCACATTTCAAATCACTGGTGGAGGCAGACAAGAAAGTCGTTCAGCGAGTAGTTTGCTAACTGAATAACACATGAGTTACTAGGTTTTTTTGAGATAGAGTTACTAGGTTTTAGCGTACTGATAACACATGGATTCCCCTTGGTTCCACTGGTAAGGCTCTATATTATACTGCCGTGTATGTACAAGTGTTGAACATACAAGTTTGTGGAGGTCCAAACAAAACAACGTCCAAAATGCGTGATAAGCACACAGAGTTCCATTACAAATCCATTTACATGTCATTTGTATTACACGGTGTACATACGTATGCTCCATTTTATATGCAGAAGATGGTAGGCTTTTTTTCTTCAGTTCAAAGAATTCCAAACACCGATGATAATGTTTTCCGAAACACACAAAATCGACACATCCATTGTGACACTAAAAGGACTCCACGTGCATGAGCTGTGAGAGAGAAAAAAAAGATAAAGGATTGATCTAGTTTACAGGGCAGAAGAGCACGCATGACCACGTTGTTGTACCTGTACTTAGCACAGAATAATACGAGTGGATTCGTTTGAGCGTGAAAAGTACAATGGCATAAATATCGTCCCCTGGGTATCTTTCAGACAAAAGTGGACAAGTATTTTATGTATATTGTGCTCTGTTTAGTATTCGACGACCTCAACAGCACATGAGTTTGGTTTTAGGATGAAGTTCGGCCACAGTCCCTTCGAGTTCGGTTTTTAGGGTATTGATAAAGGTCGCACTTCTTTGTTTTAAGAGACAAAAGGCAGCACCGACGGCAGCTTGGCACGCTGGTGTTGCATGGCGAGGCGCCAGTCGTGGCAGACGGCAGTCAAGCTGAGGCGGTCGTCATGTGACGGGAGGCGGGAGAAGACGAGGCCGGTGATCTCTGGCGGGAGGTCTTCCCAGGACCAAGTAGCGGGATCTCTGGGATAGAGGCAACCGCCATCGATCTTCGGCGTGACGTTCGGCCGCGGGAAGGGCGAAGTCTTGCCGAGGAACATGCCCATGACGGATGCTACTGCGATTAGGAGAGATGTGTGGGATGTATACATGAGGCGATCAATCATCTGATTTGGCGTTTAATATGGCGAGTCTTTGGTGGAAAGGGATCGATCTGTTTCATGACCTGTTAGATCGCTACTTATTTGTTATGTATTTCATGCTGAATGCAGAGTTTTCTCCCTCTGTGGTTGCGTGGTCAGCTCATAATGTTTATCCTTTCGACGAGATTTAGAGATAATCGTGCAGGTCGTCGCGATCTCGCGGCCGTTACATATGCGCAGCTCAGCTATGTGCGCGATGTCTTTGGGGGAAACGATCTTGTACTGAATTAGCCTGCAAAGAAAAGTTACGATCAGCACATTTCAAATCACTGGTGGAGGCAAACAAGAAGATCATTCAGCGAGTAGTTTGCTAACTAAACAGCACATGAGTTACTAGGGTTTTTTTTCAGATAGAGTTACTAGGTTTTCGCGTGCGCTGATAACGCATGGATTCCTCTTGGTTCCACTGGCAATGCTCTGTATTTTACTGCCGTGTATGTACAAGTGTAGAATAGACAAGTTTGTGGAGGTCCAAACAAAACAACTTCCAAAATGTGTGATAAGCAGACAGAGTTCCATTACAAATCCATTTACATATCATTTGTGTTACACGGTGTATATACGTATGCTCTATTTTATATGCAGAATATGTTGGGCTTTTTTTCTTCAATTCAAAGAATCCCAAACACGGATGAAAATATTTTCCGAAACACACAAAATCGACACATCCACTGTGACACGAAAATGACTCCACATAGGTGAGCTGTGTGAGAGAAAAAAAAAGATAAAAGATTGATCTATTTTACAGGGCAAAAGAGCACGCATGACCACGTTGTTGTACCTGTACTTACCACAGAATAATACGAGTGGAGTTCGTTTGTGCATGGAAAGTACAATGGTATAAATATCGTCCCGTGGGTATCTTTCACACAAAAGTGGACGAGTATTTTTTCTACATTGTGCTCTGATTAGTATTCGACGACCTCAACAGCACATGTGTTTGGTTTTAGGACGAAGTTCGGCCACAGTTCCTTCAAGTTCGGTTTTTAGGGTATTGATAAACGTCGCACTTCTTTGTTTTAACAGACAAAAGGTAGCGCCGGTGGCAACATGGCACGCTGGTGTTGTGTGGTGAGGCGCCAGTCGTGGCAGACGGCAGCCAAGCTGAGGCGGTCGTCATGTGACGGGAGGCGGGAGAAGACGAGGCCGGTGATCTCCGGTGGGAGGTCTGCCCAGGACCAAGTAGAGGGATCTCTTGGGCAGAGGCAGCCGCCGACGATCTTCGGTGTGACGTCCGCCGCAGGAATGGCGAAGTCTTGCCGAGGCGTAGGCCCATGACGGATGCGGCTGCGATCAGGAGGGATGTGTGGGATGTATACTAGATGCCAACAATAATCTGATTTGGCGTTTAATACGGCGAGTCTTTGGTGGAAGGGATCAATCTGTTTCATGACTTGTTAGATCGCAACTTATTTGTTACGTATTTCATGTTGAATGCAGATTTTTCTCCCTCTGCCGTTGCGTGGTCAGCTCATAATGTTTATCCTTTCGACGAGATTTAGAGATAATCGTCCAGGTCATCGCGATCTCGCGGCCGTTACATGTGCGCAGCTCAACTACGTGCGCGATGTGGGCGAAACGATCTTGTACTGGATTGACCCGTAAAGAAAAGTTACGATCAACACATTTCAAATCACGGGTGGAGGCAGGCAAGAAGGTCATTCAGCGAGTAGTTTGCTAACTCAACAACACATGAGTTACTAGGTTTTTTTTAGATAGAGTTGCTAGGTTTTAGCGTACTGATGACGCATGGATTCCTCTTGGTTCCAGTAGCAATGCTCTGTATTTTACTGCCGTTTATGTACAAGTGTAGAACAGACAAGTTCGTGGAGGACCAAACAAAACAAAGTCCAAAATGCGTGATAAGCACACATAGTTCCATTACAAATCCATTTACATGTCATTCGTGTTGTACGGTGTATATACGTATGCTCCATTTTATATGCAGAAGATGTTAGGCTTTTTTTCTTCAGTTCAAAGAATCTCAAACACCGATGATAATGTTTTCCGAAACACACAAAATCGACACATTAAATGTGACACGAAAAGGACACCACGTACGTGATCTGTGAGAGAGAAAAAAAGATAAAGGATTTATCTTGTTTACAGGGCAAAAGAGCACACATGACCACGTTGTTGTACCTGTACTTACCACAGAATAATACGAGTGGAGTTCGTTTGAGCGTGGAAAGTACAATGGTATAAATATCGTCTCGTGGGTATCTTTCACACAAAAGTGGACGAGTATTTTAACTACATTGTGCTCTGATTAGTATTCGACGACCTCAGCAACACATGAGTTTGGTTTTGGGATGATATTCGTCCACTGTCCCTTCGAGTTCGGTTTTTAGGGTATTGATATAGGTCGTACTTCTTTGTTTTAACAGACAAAAGGCAGCGCCGACGGCAGCTTGGCACGCTGGTGTTGCTTGGCGAGGCGCCAGCCGTGGCAGACGGCAGCCAAGCTGAGGCGGTCGTCATGTGACGGGAGGCGGGAGAAGACGAGGCCGGTGATCTCCGGCGGGAGGTCTGCCTAGGACCAAGTAGCGGGATCTCTGGGATAGAGGCAGCCGCCGGCGATCTTCGGCGTGACGTCCGGCCGCGGGAAGGGCGAAGACTTGCCGAGGCACATGCCCATGACGGATGCTGCTGCGATCAGGAGAGATGCGTGGGATGTATACAGGAGGCGATCAATCATCTGATTTGGCGTCTAATATGGCGAGTCTTTGGTGGAAAGGGATCGATCTGTTTCATGACCTGTTAGATCGCAAGTTATTTGTTATGTATTTCATGTTGAATGCAGATTTTTCTCCCTCTGCCGTTGCGTGGTCAGCTCAGAATATTTACTAGGTTTTTTGAGATAGAGTTACTAGGTTTTAGCATGCTGATAACGCATGAATTCCTCTTGGTTTCACTGGCAATGCTCTGTATTTTACTGCCATGTATGTACAAGTGTAGTACAGAAAAGTTTGTGGAGGTCCAAACAAAACAACATACAAAATGCACGATAAGCACACAGTGTTCCATTACAAATCCATTTACATGTCATTTGTGTTACCCGGTGTATATACATATGCTCCATTTTATATTCAGAAGATGTTAGGCTTTTTTTCTCCAGTTCAAAGAATCCCAAACAACGATGATAATGTTTTCCGAAACACACAAAATCGACACATCCAATATGGCACGAAAATGACTCCACGTACGTGAGCTGTGAGAGAGAAAAAAACATAAAGGATCCTATATAACTAAGTAATCCATCCCCACTAACCTATTTCTTTGAGCATGCAGCTATGCCACGTCAACCCAATTCTTCCTATTGGTTACAATTAATCTGTCCCCACTTGAGAATCCATGCGTGCATGCTTTTTTTTCTCTACAATTCATGCAGCTATGCCACGTCAACCCAATTCTTCCTATTGGTTACAATTAATATGTCCCCACTTGAGAATCCATTCGTGCATGCTTTTTTTTCTCTACAATTCCATGGAAACGAAACGATCGGGATTAGCAAGCCAGAGAGCTTCCTTTCCTCGATAGAGTTCCACAGAAACGAAAAGGTAGAGCAGCATTAGGGCAGCCGAGCGGCCGTCGCCTCTTATTTGTTTTCCAATATATATGCCCACCAGACCACCACGCATCCACAGCCCCGTCATTCTCTCAGGCCTCCTCCATCCTCGGATCTACCTCTCTTCGGTTCTCTGATCTGCTTGCTCTCCACCGTGGCGTCATGGCGGAGATCACCCAGCAGCCGCATGCAGTATTCCAGGTAATTGTTTAGGCTTCGAGGAGTCAAGGTATGATCGACTAACGAATCCAATACCAATGCTACTTTACATATTGAGGTTTGGAGGAGTCCGCAACTACAATCGACTTATTTTCTGATCTTGATTCATCTCTGTACAGGACTACCGCATGGTTTGCGTTTTGCCCCATTCTAGGGACTGTCGTCAGACTTGCTTCTTCGGTTGTTACATGCTCTGCAGTGCGTTTGATTTATTTGGGTTTCGTTTTCTGGTTCGATCGCATAGGAATTCAGTAACCAGAAAGTACAGGTTCTTCAGATTGTGTTGGTTAGTTAGTCTTAAGTCACGCTTTCTATGCGAGGGCCTTTCAGCTGAAGTTTCTGTCTACTAATGTGAAGTTATTTAACAATCCAGTGTAAGGCAGGAATGTTTTTTTCCTTCAGCAAAAAATCACCTTATGTCTACTAACATTTTCTGAAGTTGGCTTTCATTTTCTTCCTTTTTTTAGCTTTCCATATTAATATTCCCGTGAAGAAAGTTCACAATCTTCTTATGAAGAAAGTTCACATTCTGTAGTTAAGTGTGGCATTTTTCTCTTCCAATATCTCATGGATACTTTGTTGTGCTAAGAAAGAATGGGCACAATGCTGCATGGGTAAGAAAGTTAGAGGGTGAATGTCAGACAGAAGGATGCAACGAACATGGGGAGTATTCTCCGTTTAAGAAAATGGTTGTGAATGAACCATTGTGTAAATATTGGTAGCATGATATGTCTGTTCCTTTTGATGCTACTAAAATTATTTCTAACACAAACATGTATCGAGGTGAAACTTAGTTTTTTCCGGGTATGTCACACCCACTCCTATTCCAATTTTTTTTTATTTTACCAACCTAATTATTATATCTGTCAAGATTAAAATAATTGTACACTACTATTACAGTAGAGTTTCAAACAATAAAAGAAGATCCTGATGTTTTCAGGAGCATGCTTTCAAAATTTTCTTCTGAAGATCCATCAAATCTTACGGAGCTCAAATGTACCTTCTGGACATGTGAAGATGATCATATGCTGGCTCTAAACCTGGCTCTAAAGCTGGTACATGAACATTGGTTATTTCTTTGCAGAATTCAGGCTGTTGTTTCACTCTTCTGCCATGTATCAGAAAAGGAACATATTGGTCTCATTTTTAGTATTACTTTATTAAGTTTTTGTATAATCTTTGTCTCATTTGTATATTTTCAGCTAAATATGGAAATTTTTTTCTTATTTCTTTTTGGCTAATTTCTAATTAAGATTATTTTTTATTATTGTTGTTCACTAGATGCTCCGCTTATTATAGCATAATGTGCATGCAGTAAATTAACTTTGAACTTGGAATGGACATTGCACTTGGCGGCCAATTTGGAATTACTCTTTTTTTTTCTGTCATGGTAAGAAGATTTTGAGAGTTGTGTTACACAGCATCATCGAAGTCCTTTAAAAAATTTCTTTCTTTATACTATGTTCTCTGGATGATCAAACATAGGTTTTTCTCCAATATATTGAATTTCTGTGTTTCATTCAATGCTTGAAGCGAATCCAATGTATTCATGTTCTAACTTGAAATACAGATATTGTTGGTCTGATAACAATATATCAGTGTGCTCGGTTTGGGTGGACCTACCTTTGCAATCAAAGATGAATGGATTTCCGTTCAGTTCAAAGATATGAAAAATAGTCATAGTTTATGTTATGCACATACTACAAATAACATTTTTTTCTATGTATATACAATATAGCTATTTGTGATATAATACTTTTTATATGCTATTTGATATTAAAGTGAGCTTGATTATGCTATACTTTTGTGTGTACTTCATGGGAGTGCATTTTCCATATGTATACGCGATTCTTGGTTTCTTGCTTATCGTCCTGGGCCACGCTTTGTAATTTATCAGCCAAAACATTCTTTTTCTATATGCTCTATTTCAGTCTGTGCTAAATAATTTAATTGTATATCATATAATTCCGCTGCAACGCGCGGGGTATTATCTAGTTGATCTAGTTTACAGGGCAAAAGAGCACGCATGACTACGTTGTTGTACCTGTACTTTCCACAGAATAATACGAGTGGAGTTCATTTGAGCGTTGGAAAGTGCAATGGTATAAATATCATCCCCTGGGTATCTTTCACACAAAAGTGGACGAGTATTTTATCTATATTGTGCTCTGATTAGTATTCGACGACCTCAAAAGCACATGAGTTTGGTTTTTGGATGAAGTTCGGCCACATTCGTTTTTAGGGTATTGATAAAGGTCGCACTTCTTTGTTTTAACAGACAAAGGGTGAGTTAGTTTTTTAGGGTATTCATAAAGGTCGCACTTCTTTGTTTTAACAGAAAAAGGGCAGCGCCGTAGGCAGCCTGGCACGCTGGTGTTGCGTGGCGAGGCGCCAGTCGTGGCAGACGGCAGCGAAGCTGAGGCGGTCGTCATGTGACGGGGGGCGGGAGAAGACGAGGCCGGTGATCTGCAGCGGGAGGTCTTCCCAGGACCAAGTAGCGGGATCTCTGGGATAGAGGCAGCCGTCGGTGATCTTCGGCGTGACGTCCGGCCGCGGGAAGGGCGAAGTCTTGCCGAGGCTCATGCCCATGACGGATGCTACTGCGATCAGGAGAGATGCGTGGGATGTATACAGGAGGCGATCAATCATCTGATTTGGCGTTTAATATGGCGAGTCTTTGGTGGAAAGGGATTGATCTGTTTCATGACCTGTTAGATCACAACTTATTTGTTACTATTGCATGCTGAATGCAGATTTTTCTCCCTTTGCCGTTGCGTGGTCAGCTCATAGTGTTTATCCTTTCGACGAGATTTAGAGACAATCTTGCAGGTCGTTGCGATCTTGCGGTCGTCACATATGCGCAGCTCAGCTACGTGCACGATGTCTCTGGGCGAAATGATCTTGTACATGATTAGCCCGTAAAGAAAAGTTACGATCAACACATTTCTAATCACTGGCGGAGGCATGCAAGAAGATCATTTAGCGAGTAGTTTGGTAACTAAACTAACTAAACATCACATGAGTTACTAGTTTTTTTTCCAGATAGAGTTACTAGGTTTTAGCGTGCTGATAACGCATGGATTCCTCTTAGTTCCACTAGCAATGCTCTGTATTTTACTGCCGTCTATGTACAAGTGTAGAATAGACAAGTTTGTGGAGGTCCAAACAAAACAACGTCCAAAATGCGTGATAAGCACACAGAGTTCCATTACAAATCCATTTACATATCATTTGTGTTCCACGGTCGTATGCTCCATTTTATATGCAGAATATGTTGGGCTTTTTTTCTTCAGTTCAAAGAATCCCAAACACCGATGATAATGTTTTCTGAAACACACAAAAATCGACACATCCACTGTGACACGAAAAGGACTCCACGTACGTGAGCTGTGAGAGAAAAAAAAAGATAAAGGATTGATCTAGTGTACAGGGCAAAAGAGCACGTATGACCATGTTGTTGTACCTGTACTTACCACAGGATAATACGAGTGGAGTTCGTTTGAGCATGGAAAGTACAATGGTATAAATATCGTCCCCTTGGTATCTTTCACACAAAAGTGGACGGGTATTTTATCTACGTTGTGCTCTGATTAGTATTCGAAGACCTCAACAGCACATGAGTTTGGTTTTAGGATGAAGTTCGGCCATAGTCCCTTCGAGTTCGGTTTTTAGGGTATTGATAAAGGTCGCACTTCTTTGTTTTAATAGACAAAAGGCAGCGCCGGAGGCAACATGGCACGCTAGTGTTGCGTGGTGAGGCGCCAGTCGTGGGAGACGGCGGCCAAGCTGATGCGGTCGTCATGTGACGGGAGGCGGGAGAAGACAAGGCCGGTGATCTCCGGCGGGAGGTATGCCCAGGACCAAGTAGAGGGATCTCTCGGACAGAGGCAGCCGCTGGCGATCTTCGGTGTGACGTTCATCCGTTGGAAGGGCGAAGTCACATATGCCCATGACGGATGCGGTTGCGATCAGGAGTGATGTGTGGGATGTATACATGATGCCATCAATAATCTGATTTGGCGTTTAATATGGCGAGTCTTTGGTGGAAAGGGATCGATCTGTTTCATGACCTATTAGATCGCAAGTTATTTGTTACCTATTTCATGTTGAATGCAGATTTTTCTCCCTCTGCCGTTGCGTGGTCAGCTCAAAATATTTATCCTTTCGACGAGATATAGAGATAATCGTGCAGGTCGTCGCGATCTCGCGGTCGTTACATATGCGCAGCTCAGCTACGTGCGCGATGTCTCCAGGCGAAACGATCTTGTACTGGATTGATGCGTAAAGAAAAGTTACGATCAACACAATTCAAATCACTGGTGGAGGCAGGCAAGAAGGTCGTTCAGCGAGTAGTTTGCTAACTGAACAGCACATGAGTTACTAGGTTTTTTTTTAGATAGAGTTACTAGGTTTTAGCGTACTGATGACACATGGATTCATGTTGGTTTCACTAGCAATGCTCTGTATTTTACTGTCATGTATGTACAAGTGTAGATCAGACAAGTTTGTGGAGGTCCAAACAAAACAAAGTCCAAAATGCATGATAAGCACACAAAGTTTTATTACAAATCCATTTACATGTCATTTGTGTTACACAGTGTATATACGTATGCTCCATTTTATATGCAGAAGATGTTAGGCTTTTTTTTCTTCAGTTCAAAGAATCTCAAACACCGATGATAATGTTTTCCAAAACACACGAAATCGACACATCCAATGTGACACGAAAAGGACTCTACGTATGTGATCTGTGAGAGAGAGAAAAAAGATAAAGGATTTATCTTGTTTACAGGGCAAAAGAGCACGCATGACCACGTTGTTGTACCTGTACTTACCACAGAATAATACGAGTGGAGTTCGTTTTAGCGTGGAAAGTACAATGGTATAAATATCGTCTCGTGGGTATCTTTCGCAGAAAAGTGGACGAGTATTTTAACTACATTGTGCTCTGAATAGTATTAGACGACCTCAACAGCACATGAGTTTGGTTTTCGGATGAAGTTCGGCCATAGTCCCTTCGAGTTCGGTTTTTAGGGTATTGATAAAGGTCACACTTATTTGGTTTAACTGACAAACGGCAGCGCCAGAGGCAACATGGCATGCTCGTGTTGCGTGGCGAGGCGCCTGTCGTGGCAGACGGTGGCCAAGCTGAGGCGATCGTCATGTGACGGGAGGCGGGAGAAGACGAGGCCGGTGATCTCCGGCGGGAGGTCTACCCAGGACCAAGTAGCGGGATCTCTGGGACACAGGCAGCCGCCGGCGATCTTCAGCATGACATCCGTCCGCGGGAAGGGCGAAGTCTTGCCGAGGCACATGCCCATGACGGATGCGGTTGCGATCAGGAGAGATGCGTGGGATGTACATAGGAGGCGATCAATCATCTGATTTGGCGTTTAATATGGCGAGTCTTTGGTGGAAAGGGATCAATCTGTTTCATGACCTGTTAGATCGCAACTTATTTGTTACGTATTTCAAGCTGAATGCCAATTTTTCTCCCTCTGTCATTGCGTGGTCAGCTCATAATGTTCATCCTTTCAACGAGATTTAGAGATAATCGTGTAGGTCGTCACGATCTCGCGGCCGTTACATGCAGCTCAGCTACGTGCGCGATGTCTCTGGGCCAAACGATCTTGTACTCGATTAGGCCGTAAAGAAAAGTTACGATCAACACATTTCAAATTGGTGGAGGCAGGCAAGAAGGTCGTTCACCGAGTAGTTTGCTAACTCAACAGCACATGAGTTACTAGGTTTTTTAAAGATAGAGTTACTAGGTTTTAGCATGCTGATAACGCATGGATTCCTCTTGGTTCCACTGGCAATGCTCTGTATTTTACTGTCGTGTATGTACAAGTGTAGAACAGAAAAGTTTGTGGAGGTCCAAACAAAACAACATACAAAATGCATGATAAGCACACAGTGTTCCATTAAAAATCCATTTACATGTCATTTGTGTTACCCGGTGTATATACATATGCTCCATTTTATATGCAGAAGATGTTAGGTTTTTTTTCTTCAGTTCAAAGAATCCCAAACACCGATGATAATGTTTTCCGAAACACACAAAATCGACACATCCACTATGACATGAAAAGGACTCCACGTACGTGAGCTGTGAGAGAGAAAAAAAACATAAAGGATTGATCTAGTTTACAGGGCAAAAGAGCACGCATGACTACGTTTTTGTACCTGTACTTACCACAGAATAATACGAGTGGAGTTCATTTGAGCGTTGGAAAGTGCAATGGTATAAATATCATCCCCTGGGTATCTTTCACACAAAAGTGGACGTGTATTTTATCTATATTGTGCTCTGATTAGTATTCGATGACCTCAACAGCACATGAGTTTGGTTTTCGGATGAAGTTCGGCCACAGTCCCTTCGAGTTCGTTTTTAGGGTATTGATAAAGGTCGCACTTCTTTGTTTTAACAGACAAAGGGTGAGTTAGTTTTTTAGGGTATTGATAAAGGTCGCACTTCTTTGTTTTAACAGAAAAATGGCAGCGCCGACGGCAGCCTGGCACGCTGGTGTTGCGTGGCGAGGCGCCAGTCGTGGCAGACGGCAGCGAAGCTGTGGCGGTCGTCATGTGACGGGGGGGCGGGAGAAGACGAGGCCGGTGATCTGCAGCGGGAGGTCTTCCTAGGACCAAGTAGCGGGATCTCTGGGATAGAGGCAGCCGTCGGTGATCTTCGGCGTGACGTCCGGCCGCGGGAAGGGCGAAGTCTTGCCGAGGCTCATGCCCATGACGGATGCTACTGCGATAAGGAGAGAAGCGTGGGATGTATATAGGAGGCGATCAATCATCTGATTTGGCGTCTAATATGGCGAGTCTTCTGTGGAAAGGGATCGATCTGTTTCATGACCTGTTAGATCGCAACTTATTTGTTACGTATTTCATGCTGAATGCAGATTTTTCTCCCTCTGCCGTTGCGTGGTCAGCTCATAATGTTTATCCTTTCGGCGAGATTTAGAGATAATCGTGCAGGTCATCGCGATCTCGCGGCCGTTACATATGCGCAGCTCAGCTACGTGCGCGATGTCTTTGGGCGAAACGATCCTGTACTGAATTAGCCTGTAAAGAAAAGTTATGAGCACATTTCAAATCACTGGTGGAGGCATGCAAGAAGATCATTCAACGCGTAGTTTGCTAACTAAACATCACATGAGTTACTAGGGTTTTTTCAGATAGACTTACTAGGTTTTAGCGTGCTGATAACGCATGGATTCCTCTTGGTTCCACTGGAAATGCTCTGTATTTTACTGCCGTGTATGTACAAGTGTAGAATAGACAAGTTTTTGGAGGTCTGATGTCTACGTTCCCCCTCCTTTCCTGTAGACAGTGTTGGGCCTCCAAGAGCAGAGGTTTGTAGAACAGCAGCAAGTTTCCCTTAAGTGGATCACCCAAGGTTTATCGATCCCAGGGAGGAAGAGGTCAAAGATATCCCTCTCATGCAACCCTGCAACCACAAAGCAAGAAGTCTCTTGTGTCCCCAACACACCTAATATGTGCATTAGTTCGGCGAAGAGATAGTGAAATACAGGTGGTATGAATATATATGAGCAGTAGCAACGGTGCCAGAAAATAGCTTGCTGGCGTGTAGTTGATGGTGGTAGTATTGCAGCAGTAGTAACACAGTAAAACAGTAAACAAGCAGTAGTAACGCAGCAGTATTTAGGAACAAGGCCTAGGGATTAGACTTTCACTAGTGGACACTCTCAACATTGATCACATAACAGAACAGATAAATGCATACTCTACACTCTTGTTGGATGATGAACGCATTGCGTAGGATTACACGAACCCTCAATGCCGGAGTTAACAAGCTCCACAATTTGTTCATATTTAAGTAACCTTATAGTGTAAGATAGATCAAAAGACTAAACCAAGTACTAACATAGCATGCACACTGTCACCTTCATGCATATGTAGGAGGAATAGATCACATCAATATTATCATAGCAATAGTTAACTTCGCAATCTACAAGAGATCATGATCATAGCATAAACCAAGTACTAACACGGTGCACACACTGTCACCTTTACACACGTGCAGGAGGAATAGAACTACTTTAATAACTTTGCTAGAGTAGCACATAGATGAATAGTGATACAAAACTCATATGAATCTCAATCATGTAAAGCAGCTCATGAGATTATTGTATTGAGGTACATGGGAGAGATGAACCACATAGCTACCGGTACAGCCCCGAGCCTCGATGGAGAACTACTCCCTCCTCATGGGAGCAGCAGCGGTGATGAAGATGGCGATGGAGATGGCAGCGGTGTCGATGGAGAAGCCTTCCGGGGGCACTTCCCCGCTCCGGCAGCGTGCCGGAACAGAGACTCCTGTCCCCCAGATCTTGGCCTCGCGATGGCGGCGGCTCTGGAAGGTTTCTGTGGTTTTCGTCGAACGTATCAGGGTTTTCGATCCGGGGGCTTTATATAGGCGAAGAGGCGGCGCAGGAGGGTCGAAGGGCGACGACACCATAGGGCGGCGCGGCCGGGGCCTGGGCCGCGCCAGCCTATGGTGCAGGGGCCCAGTGCCCCCCCTCTGGTCCTTCCCGGGTGTTCTGGATGCTTCCGGTGAAAATAGGAACTTGGGCGTTGATTTCGTCCGATTCCGAGAATATTTCGTTACTAGGATTTCTGAAACCAAAAACAGCAGAAAACAGGAACTGGCACTTCGGCATCTTGTTAATAGGTTAGTTCCAGAAAATGCACGAATATGACATAAAGTGTGCATAAAACATGTAGATAACATCAATAATGTGGCATGGAACATAAGAAATTATCGATACGTTGGAGACGTATCAGCATCCCCAAGCTTAGTTCTGCTCGTCCCGAGCAGGTAAAACGATAACAAAGATAATTTCTGGAGTGACATGCCATCATAACGTTGATCAAACTATTTGTAAAGCATATGTAATGAATGCAGCGATCAAAACAATGTATATGACATGAGTAAACAAATGAATCATATAGCAAAGACTTTTCATGAATAGTACTTCAATACAAACGTCAATAAGTCTTGCATAAAAGTTAACTCATAAAGCAATAATTCAAAGTAAAGGCATTGAAGCAACACAAAGGAAGATTAAGTTTCAGCGGTTGCTTTCAACTTGTAACATGTATATCTCATGGATATTGTCAACATAGAGTAATATAATAAGTGCAATATGCAAGTATGTAGGAATCAATGCACAGTTCACACAAGTGTTTGCTTCTTGAGGTGGAGAGAAATAGGTGAACTGACTCAACATGAAAGTAAAAGAATGGTCCTCCATAGAGGAAAAGCATCGATTGCTATATTTGTGCTAGAGCTTTGATTTTGAAAACATGAAACAATTTTGTCAACGGTAGTAATAAAGCATATGTATCATGTAAATTATATCTTATCAGTTGCAAGCCTCATGCATAGTATACTAATAGTGCCCGCACCTTGTCCTAATTAGCTTGGACTACCGGATCATCGCAATGCACATGTTTTAACCAAGTGTCACAAAGGGGTACCTCTATGCCGCCTGTACAAAGGTCTAAGGAGAAAGCTCGCGTTGGATTTCTCGCTATTGATTATTCTCAACTTAGACATCCATACCGGGACAACATAGACAACAGATAATGGACTCCTCTTTTATGCATAAGCATGTAACAACAATTAATAATTTTCTCATTTGAGATTGAGGATGTATGTCCAAAACTGAAACTTCCACCATGGATCATGGCTTTAGTTAGCGGGCCAATGTTCTTCTCTAACAATATGCATGCTTAACCATAGGGTGGTAGATCTCTCTTACTTCAGACAAGACGGACATGCATAGCAACTCACATGAAATTCAACAATGAATAGTTGATGGCGTCCCCAGTGAACATGGTTATCGCACAACAAGCAACTTAATAAGAGATAAAGTGCATAATTACATATTCAATACCACAATAGTTTTTAAGCTATTTGTCCCATGAGCTATATATTGCAAAGGTGAATGATGGAATTTTAAAGGTAGCACTCAAGCAATTTACTTTGGAATGGCGGAAAATACCATGTAGTAGGTAGGTATGGTGGACACAAATGGCATAGTGGTTGGCTCAAGTATTTTGGATGCATGAGAAGTATTCCCTCTCGATACAAGGTTTAGGCTAGCAAGGCTTATTTGAAACAAACACAAGGATGAAGCGGTGCAGCAAAACTCACATAAAAGACATATTGTAAACATTATAAGACTCTACACCGTCTTCCTTGTTGTTCAAACTCAATACTAGAAATTATCTAGACCTTAGAGAAACCAAATATGCAAACCAAATTTTAGCATGCTCTATGTATTTCTTCATTAATGGGTGCAAAGCATATGATGCAAGAGCTTAAACATGAGCACAACAATTGCCAAGTATCACATTACCCAAGACATTTATAGCAATTACTACATGTATCATTTTCCAATTCCAACCATATAACAATTTAACGAAGAGGAAAACTTCGCCATGAATACTAAAAGCTAAGAACACATGTGTTCATATGCAACAGCGGAGCGTGTCTCTCTCCCACACAAGCATGATGTAATCCAATTTATTCGAACACAAACAAAAACAAAAACAAACCGACGCTCCAAGCAAAGCACATAAGATGTGATGGAATAAAAATATAGTTTCAGGGGAGGAACCTGATAATGTTGTCGATGAAGAAGGGGATGCCTTGGGCATCCCCAAGCTTAGACGCTTGAGTCTTCTTGATATATGCAGGGGTGAACCACCGGGGCATCCCCAAGCTTAGAGCTTTCACTCTCCTTGATCATGTTGCATCATACTCCTCTCTTGATCCTTGAAAACTTCCTCCACACCAAACTCGAAACAACTAATTAGAGGGTTAGTGCACAATAAAAATTAACATATTTAGAGGTGACACAATCATTCTTAACACTTCTGGACATTGCATAAAGCTACTGGACATTAATGGATCAAAGAAATTCATCCAACATAGCAAAAGAGGCAATGCGAAATAAAAGGCAGAATCTGTCAAAACAGAACAGTTCGTATTGACGAATTTTAAAATGGCACCAGACTTGCTCAAATGAAAATGCCCAAATCGAATGAAAGTTGCGTACATATCTGAGGATCATGCACGTAAATTGGCTTAATTTTCTGAGGTACCTACAGGGAGGTAGACCCAGATTCGTGACAGCAAAGAAATCTGGAACTGCGCTGTAATCCAAATCTAGTACTTACTTTTCTATCAACGGCTTTACTTGGCACAATAAAACACAAAACTAAGATAAGGAGAGGTTGCTACAGTAGTAAACAACTTCCAAGACACAAATATAAAACAAAGTACTGTAGCAAAATAACACATGGGTTATCTCCCAAGAAGTTCTTTCTTTATAGCCGTTAAGATGGGCTCAGCAGTTTTAATGATGCACTCATAAGAAATAGTAATTGAAGCGAAAGAGAGCATCCAGAGGCAAATTCAAAACACATTTAAGTCTAACATGCTTCCTATGCATAGGAATCTTGTAAATAAACAAGTTCATGAAGAGCAAAGTAACAAGCATAGGAAGATAAAACAAGCATAGCTTCAAAAATTTCAGCACATAGAGAGGTGTTTTAGTAAAATGAAAATTTCTACAACCATATTTTCCTCTCTCACAATAACTTTCAGTAGCATCATGAGCAAACTCAACAATATAACTATCACATAAAGCATTCTTATCATGAGTCGCATGCATAAAATTATTACTCTTCACATAAGCATAATCAATTTTATTAGTTGTAGTGGGAGCAAATTCAACAAAGTAGCTATCGTTATTATTCTCAACAAGTGTTGGAGGCATAGTATAATCACAACAAAATTTACTCTCCATAGTAGGTGGCACCAAAAGACCACTATCATTATAATCATCATATATGGGAGGCAAAGTATCATCAAAGAAAATTTTCTCCTCAATGCTTGGGGGACTAAAAATATCATGCAAACCAGCTTCCCCAAGCTTAGAATTTTCCATATTATTAGCAACAATGGTGTTCAAAGTATTCATGCTAACATGTTCCATGGGTTTTTTAATTTTCGGATCAAACCATCCATGTCTTAACTCAGGAAATAGAATAAAAAGCTCATTGTTGTCCATTATGCCAAACTAGTGTAAACAAGAAACAAAAAGATGCAATTGCAGGATCTAAAGGAAATAGCTTCGAGTACTTACAACGACGGAAAATAGCTTGGTAGCCGAGGTCCGGAGTGTGAGTACCTTTTACCTTTCCTCCCCGGCAACGGCGCCAGAAAATAGCTTGATGTCTACGTTCCCCTGATACGTCTCCGACGTATCGATAATTTCTTATGTTCCATGCCACATTATTGATGTTATCTACATGTTTTATGCACACTTTATGTCATATTCGTGCATTTTCTGGAACTAACCTATTAACAAGATGCAGAAGTGCCAGTTGTTGTTTCTGCTGTTTTTGGTTTCAGAAATCCTAGTAAGGAAATATTCTCGGAATTGGACGAAATCAAAGCCCAGGGGCCTATTTTCTCACGAAGCTTCCAGAAGTCCGAAGGAGAGACGAAGAGGGGCCACGGAGGGGCCACACCATAGGGCGGCGCGGCCCCCCCCTTGGCCGCGCCGGCCTGTAGTGTGGGGCCCCCGTGCCGCCTCTTGACCTGCCCTTCCGCCTATAAAAAGTCTCCGTGACGAAACCCCCAGTACCGGGAACCACGATACGGAAAACCTTCCAGAGACGCCGCCGCCGCCGATCCCATCTCGGGGGATCCAGGAGATCGCCTCCGGCACCCTGCCGGAGAGGGGAATCATCTCCCGGAGGACTCTACGCCGCCATGGTCGCCTCCGGTGTGATGTGTGAGTAGTCTACCCCTGGACTATGGGTCCATAGCAGTAGCTAGATGGTTGTCTTCTCCCCATTGTGCTATCATTGTCGGATCTTGTGAGCTGCCTAACATGATCAAGATCATCTATCTGTAATTCTATATGTTGCGTTTGTTGGGATCCGATGAATAGAGAATACTTGTTATGTTGATTATCAAAGTTATGCTATGTGTTGTTTATGATCTTGCATGCTCTCCGTTACTAGTAGATGCTCTGGCCAAGTAGATGCTTGTAACTCCAAGAGGGAGTACTTATGCTCGATAGTGGGTTCATGCCTGCATTGACACCTGGGACAGTGTGTGAGAAAGTTCTAAGGTTGTGTTGTCTTTGTTGCCACTAGGGATAAAACATTAGTGCTATGTTCAAGGATGTAGTCACTAGTTACATTACGCACCATACTTAATGCAATTGTCTGTTGTTTGCAACTTAATACTTGGAGGGGTTCGGATGATAACCTGAAGGTGGACTTTTTAGGCATAGATGCAGTTGGATGACGGTCTATGTACTTTGTCGTAATGCCCAATTAAATCTCACTATACTCATCATGATATGTATGTGCATGGTCATGCTCTCTTTATTTGTCAATTGCCCAACTGTAATTTGTTCACCCAACATGCTGTTTGTCTTATGGGAGAGACACCTCTAGTGAACTGTGGACCCCGGTCCAATTCTCTTTACTGAAATACAATCTACTGCAATACTGTTTTACTGTTTTCTGCAAACAATCATCTTCCACACAATACGGTTAATCCTTTGTTACAGCAAGCCGGTGAGATTGACAACCTCACTGTTTCGTTGGGGCAAAGTACTTTGGTTGTGTTGTGCAGGTTCCACGTTGGCGCCGGAATCACTGGTGTTGCGCCGCACTACATCCCGCCGCCATCAACCTTCAACGTGCTTCTTGGCTCCTCCTGGTTCGATAAACCTTGGTTTCTTTCTGAGGGAAAACTTGCTGCTATGCGCATCATACCTTCCTCTTGGGGTTGCCCAACGAACGTGTGAAATACACGCCATCAAGCACATTTTCTGGCGCCGTTGCCGGGGAACTGAAGAAAAGCTACACCACAGAGAATTGCCTCCCACGGCAACAGCACATTTTCTGGCACCGTTGCCGGGGAGATCAAGACACGCTGCAAGGAGAGTCTCCACTTCTCAATCTCTTTACTTTGTTTTTGTCTTGCTTAGTTTTATTTACTACTTTGTTTGCTGCACTAAATCAAAATACAAAAAAATTAGTTGCTAGTTTTACTTTACTTGCTATCTTGTTTGCTATATCAAAAACACAAAAAAATTAGTTTACTTGCATTTACTTTATCTAGTTTGCTTTATTTACTACTACTAAAATGAGTAATCCTGAAGTTGAAGTTCGCACGTTTAAGCAACGAGGGGGAGAATGTTTGAGAGATGCTTGGTATAGAATTAGTGATGCCCATAATAGATGCACTAAGAAGCACTCCACCATTATTTTACTCAGGAATTTTTATGTTGGTATCTCTAGCTGGAATAGATATGTTCTTGATAGTCTCGCAAAAGGTGACTTCCTAAGTACTCCTGCATTAGAAGCTAGTTGCATTATTGAGAGCTTGTTTGGAATACCCCCTGTTGATAAAGTTAAAACTGAAATCTCTCTTGAAGATGTTATGAAAAAATTGGAAACCATAGAGAAAATTTTTCCAAGTATTGAAGCTAAATTGGAAATATTACTTGATAAAACTGATGAACTTGATAAATCCTTAGGAGGAATTGATGAAAGAATTAGTGTCCTAGGAACTAATGCTGTCCATGATGATCAAATCAATAGGATTGACGAACTTGAAAAAGCTATGGGAACCTTGGGTTCAACATTTTCTTCTCTTAAATATAAGGAGAAAGCTTATGTGGGTAAGGAGCAAAAGTTTATGTATGTCTCTAAAGTGCCTAGACCAAAGAAGTATTATTATAGGCCTAAAATTGACAAAGCCCTTAGTACCACTATGGATGGGGGAGCTCATGATAACGATGCACCATCTCTTGATAATACTTGATACACACTTTCTGCGCCTAGCTGAAAGGCGTTAAAGAAAAGCGCTTATGGGAGACAACCCATGTTTTTACCTACAGTACTTTGTTTTTATTTTGTGTCTTGGAAGTTGTTTACTACTGTAGCAACCTCTCCTTATCTTAGTTTTGTGTTTTGTTGTGCCAAGTTAAGCCGTTGATAGAAAAGTAAGTACTAGATTTGGATTACTGCACAGTTCCAGATTTCTTTGCTGTCACGAATCTGGGTCCACCTCCCTGTAGGTAGCTCAGAAAATTAAGCCAATTTACGTGCATGATCCTCAGATATGTACGCAACTTTCATTCAATTTGAGCATTTTCATTTGAGCAAGTCTGGTGCCATTTTAAAATTCGTCAATACGAACTGTTCTGTTTTGACAGATTCTGCCTTTTATTTCGCATTGCCTCTTTCGCTATGTTGGATGAATTTCTTTGATCCATTAATGTCCAGTAGCATTATGCAATGTCCAGAAGTGTTAAGAATGATTGTGTCACCTCTGAATATGTCAATTTATATTGTGCACTAACCCTCTAATGAGTTGTTTCGAGTTTGGTGTGGAGGAAGTTTTCAAGGATCAAGAGAGGAGTATGATGCAACATGATCAAGGAGAGTGAAAGCTCTAAGCTTGGGGATGCACCCGGTGGTTCACCCCTGCATATATCAAGAAGACTCAAGCGTCTAAGCTTGGGGATGCCCAAGGCATCCCCTTCTTCATCGACAACATTATCAGGTTCCTCCCCTGAAACTATATTTTTATTCCATCACATCTTATGTGCTTTTTCTTGGAGCGTCGGTTTGTTTTTGTTTTTTGTTTTGTTTGAATAAAATGGATCCTAGCATTCACTTTATGGGAGAGAGACACGCTCCGCTGTAGCATATGGACAAGTATGTCCTTGGTTTCTACTCATAGTATTCATGGCGAAGTTTCTCCTTCGTTAAATTGTTATATGGTTGGAATTGGAAAATGATACATGTAGTAATTGCTATAAATGTCTTGGGTAATGTGATACTTGGCAATTGTTGTGCTCATGATTAAGCTCTTGCATCATATGCTTTGCACCTATTAATGAAGAAATACATAGAGCATGCTTAAATTTGGTTTGCATATTTGGTTTCTCTAAGGTCTAGATAATTTCTAGTATTGAGTTTGAACAACAAGGAAGACGGTGTAGAGTCTTATAATGTTTTCAATATGTCTTTTAAGTGAGTTTTTCTGCACCGGTTCATCCTTGTGTTTGTTTCAAATAAACCTTGCTAGCCTAAACCTTGTATCAAGAGGGAATACTTCTCATGCATCCAAAATACTTGAGCCAACCACTATGCCATTTGTGTCCACCATACCTACCTACTACATGGTATTTTCCGCCATTCCAAAGTATATTGCTTGAGTGCTACCTTTAAAATTCCATCATTCACCTTTGCAATATATAGCTCATGGGACAAATAGCTTAAAAACTATTGTGGTATTGAATATGTAATTATGCACTTTATCTCTTATTAAGTTGCTTGTTGTGCGATAACCATGTTCACTGGGGACGCCATCAACTATTCATTGTTGAATTTCATGTGAGTTGCTATGCATGTCCGTCTTGTCTGAAGTAAGAGAGATCTACCACCTTATGGTTAAGCATGCATATGTTAGAGAAGAACATTGGGCCGCTAACTAAAGCCATGATCCATGGTGGAAGTTTCAGTTTTGGACATATATCCTCAATCTCAAATGAGAAAATTATTAATTGTTGTTACATGCTTATGCATAAAAGAGGAGTCCATTATCTGTTGTCTATGTTGTCCCGGTATGGATGTCTAAGTTGAAGAATAATCAATAGCGAGAAATCCAATGCGAGCTTTCTCCTTAGACCTTTGTACAGGCGGCATAGAGGTACCCCTTTGTGACACTTGGTAAAAACAATGCATTGTGATGACCCGGTAGTCCAAGCTAATTAGGACAAGGTGCGGGCACTATTAGTACACTATGCATGAGGCTTGCAACTTATAAGATATAATTTACATGATGCATATGCTTTATTACTACCGTTGACAAAATTGTTTCATGTTTTCAAAATCAAAGCTCTAGCACAAATATAGCAATCGATGCTTTTCCTCTATGGAGGACTATTCTTTTACTTTCAATGTTGAGTCAGTTCACCTATTTCTCTCCACCTCAAGAAGCAAACACTTGTGTGAACTGTGCATTGATTCCTACATATTTGCTTATTGCACTTATTATATTACTCTATGTTGACAATATCCATGAGATATACATGTTACAAGTTGAAAGCAACCGCTGAAACTTAATCTTCTTTTGTGTTGCTTCAATATCTCTACTATGAATTATTGCTTTATGAGTTAACTCTTATGCAAGACTTATTGATGCTTGTCTTGAAGTGCTATTCATGAAAAGTCTTTGCTATATGATTCACTTGTTTACTCATGTCATATACATTGTTTTGATCGCTGCATTCACTACATATGCTTTACAAATAGTATGATCAAGATTATGATGGCATGTCACTCCAGAAATTAACTGTGTTATCGTTTTACCTGCTCGGGACGAGCAGAACTAAGCTTGGGGATGCTGATACGTCTCCGACGTATCGATAATTTCTTATGTTCCATGCCACATTATTGATGTTATCTACATGTTTTATGCACACTTTATGTCATATTCGTGCATTTTCTGGAACTAACCTATTAACAAGATGCCGAAGTGCCGATTCTTTGTTTTCTGCTGTTTTTGGTTTCAGAAATCCTAGTAAGGAAATATTCTCGGAATTGGACGAAATCAAAGCCCAGGGGCCTATTTTCTCACGAAGCTTCCAGAAGTCCGAAGGAGAGACGAAGAGGGGCCACGGAGGGGCCACACCATAGGGCGGCGCGGCCCCCCCCTTGGCCGCGCCGGCCTGTAGTGTGGGGCCCCCGTGCCGCCTCTTGACCTGCCCTTCCGCCTATAAAAAGTCTCCGTGACGAAACCCCCAGTACCGAGAACCACGATACGGAAAACCTTCCAGAGACGCCGCCGCCGCCGATCCCATCTCGGGGGATCCAGGAGATCGCCTCCGGCACCCTGCCGGAGAGGGGAATCATCTCCCGGAGGACTCTACGCCGCCATGGTCGCCTCCGGTGTGATGTGTGAGTAGTCTACCCCTGGACTATGGGTCCATAGCAGTAGCTAGATGGTTGTCTTCTCCCCATTGTGCTATCATTGTCGGATCTTGTGAGCTGCCTAACATGATCAAGATCATCTATCTGTAATTCTATATGTTGCGTTTGTTGGGATCCGATGAATAGAGAATACTTGTTATGTTGATTATCAAAGTTATGCTATGTGTTGTTTATGATCTTGCATGCTCTCCGTTACTAGTAGATGCTCTGGCCAAGTAGATGCTTGTAACTCCAAGAGGGAGTACTTATGCTCGATAGTGGGTTCATGCCTGCATTGACACCTGGGACAAAGGATGTGAAAGTTCTAAGGTTGTGTTGTGCTGTTGCCACTAGGGATAAAACATTAGTGCTATGTTCAAGGATGTAGTCACTAGTTACATTACGCACCATACTTAATGCAATTGTCTGTTGTTTGCAACTTAATACTAGAGGGGGTTCGGATGATAACCTGAAGGTGGACTTTTTAGGCATAGATGCAGTTGGATGACGGTCTATGTACTTTGTCGTAATGCCCAATTAAATCTCACTATACTCATCATGATATGTATGTGCATGGTCATGCTCTCTTTATTTGTCAATTGCCCAACTGTAATTTGTTCACCCAACATGCTGTTTGTCTTATGGGAGAGACACCTCTAGTGAACTGTGGACCCCGGTCCAATTCTCTTTACTGAAATACAATCTCTTGCAATCTTGTTTCTTGTTTTACGCAAACAATCATCTTCCACACAATACGGTTAATCCTTTGTTACAGCAAGCCGGTGAGATTGACAACCTCACTGTTTCGTTGGGGCAAAGTACTTTGGTTGTGTTGTGCAGGTTCCACGTTGGCGCCGGAATCACTGGTGTTGCGCCGCACTACATCCCGCCGCCATCAACCTTCAACGTGCTTCTTGGCTCCTCCTGGTTCGATAAACCTTGGTTTCTTTCTGAGGGAAAACTTGCTGCTGTGCGCATCATACCTTCCTCTTGGGGATGCCCAACGAACGTGTGAAATACACGCCATCATCCCCCTCCTTTCCTGTAGACAGTGTTGGGCCTCCAAGAGCAGAGGTTTGTAGAACAGCAGCAAGTTTTCCCTTAGGTGGATCACCAAAGGTTTATCGAACTCATGGAGGAAGAGGTCAAAGATATCCCTCTCATGCAACCCTGCAACCACAAAGCAAGAAGTCTCTTGTGTCCCCAACACACCAAATAGGTGCACTAGTTCGGCGAAGAGATAGTGAAATACAGGTGGTATGAATATATATGAGCAGTAGCAACGGTGCCAGAAAATAGCTTGCTGGCGTGTAGTTGATGGTGGTAGTATTGCAGCAGTAGTAACACAGTAAAACAGTAAACAAGCAGTAGTAACGCAGCAGTATTTAGGAACAAGGCCTAGGGATTAGACTTTCACTAGTGGACACTCTCAACATTGATCACATAACAGAACAGATAAATGCATACTCTACACTCTTGTTGGATGATGAACGCATTGCGTAGGATTACACGAACCCTCAATGCCGGAGTTAACAAGCTCCACAATTTGTTCATATTTAAGTAACCTTATAGTGTAAGATAGATCAAAAGACTAAACCAAGTACTAACATAGCATGCACACTGTCACCTTCATGCATATGTAGGAGGAATAGATCACATCAATATTATCATAGCAATAGTTAACTTCGCAATCTACAAGAGATCATGATCATAGCATAAACCAAGTACTAACACGGTGCACACACTGTCACCTTTACACACGTGCAGGAGGAATATAACTACTTTAATAACTTTGCTAGAGTAGCACATAGATGAATAGTGATACAAAAATCATATGAATCCCAATCATGTAAAGCAGCTCATGAGATTATTGTATTGAGGTACATGGGAGAGATGAACCACATAGCTACCGGTACAGCCCCGAGCCTCGATGGAGAACTACTCCCTCCTCATGGGAGCAGCAGCGGTGATGAAGATGGCGATGGAGATGACAGCGGTGTCGATGGAGAAGCCTTCCGGGGGTACTTCCCCGCTCCGGCAGCGTGCCGGAACAGAGACTCCTGTCCCCCAGATCTTGGCCTCGCGATGGCGGCGGCTCTGGAAGGTTTCTGTGGTTTTCGTCGAACGTATCAGGGTTTTCGATCCAGGGGCTTTATATAGGCGAAGAGGCGGCGCAGGAGGGTCGAAGGGGCGACGACACCATAGGGCGGCGCGGCCAGGGCCTGGGCCGCGCCGGCCTATGGTCTGGGGGCCCAGTGCCCCCCCTCTGGTCCTTCCCGGGTGTTCTGGATGCTTTCGGTGAAAATAGGAACTTGGGCGTTGATTTCGTCCGATTCCGAGAATATTTCGTTACTAGGATTTCTGAAACCAAAAACAGCAGAAAACAGGAACTGGCACTTCGGCATCTTGTTAATAGGTTAGTTCCAGAAAATGCACGAATATGACATAAAGTGTGCATAAAACATGTAGATAACATCAATAATGTGGCATGGAACATAAGAAATTATCGATACGTTGGAGACGTATCAAGGTCCAAACAAAACAACATCCAAAATGTGTGATAAGCAAACAGAGTTTCATTACAAATCCATTTACATATCATTTGTGTTACACGGTGTATATACGTATGCTCTATTTTATATGCAGAATATGTTGGGCTTTTTTTCTTCAGTTCAAAGAATCCCAAACACCGATGATAATGTTTTCCGAAACACACAAAATCGACGCATCCAATGTGACACGAAAAGGACTCTACGTACGTGATCTGTGAGAGAGAGAAAAAAGATAAAAGGATTTATCTTGTTTACAGGGCAAAAGAGCACGCACGACCACGTTGTTGTACCTGTACTTACCACAGAATAATACGAGTGGAGTTCGTTTGAGCGTGGAAAGTACAATGGTATAAATATCGTCCCGTGGGTATCTTTCACATAAAAGTGGACGAGTATTTTAACTACATTGTGCTCTGATTAGTATTAGACGACCTCAACAGCACATGAGTTTGGTTTTGGGATGAAGTTCGGCCATAGTCCCTTCGAGTTCGGTTTTTAGGATATTGATAAAGGTCACACTTATTTGTTTTAACTGACAAACGGCAGCGCCAGAGGCAACATGGCACGCTCGTGTTGCGTGGCGAGGCGTTAGTCGTGGCAGACGGCGGCCAAGCTAAGGCGATCGTCATGTGACGGGAGGCGGGAGAAGACGAGGCCGGTGATCTCCGGCGGGAGGTCTACCCAGGACCAAGTAGCGGGATCTCTGGGACAGAGGCAGCCGCCGGCGATCTTCAGCGTGACGTCCGTTCGCGGGAAGGGCAAAGTCTTGCCGAGGCACAGGCCCATGACGGATGCGGTTGCGATCAGGAGAGATGCGTGGGATGTATATAGGAGACGATCAAGCATCTGATTTGGCGTTTAATATGGCGAGTCTTTGGTGGAAAGGGATCAATCTGTTTCATGACCTGTTAGATCGCAACTTATTTGTTACGTATTTCAAGCTGAATGCACATTTTTCTCCCTTCGTCGTTGCGTGGTCAGCTCATAATGTTCATCCTTTCAACGAGATTTAGAGATAATCGTGTAGGTCGTCATGATCTCGCGGCCGTTACAAGCAGCTCAGCTACGTGCGCGATGTCTCTGGGCCAAACGATCTTGTACTCGATTAGCCCGTAAAGAAAAGTTACGATCGATCAGCACATTTTAAATTGGTGGAGGCAGGCAAGAAGGTCGTTCAGCGAGTAGTTTGCTAACTAAACAACACATGAGTTACTAGTTTTTTTTTTAGATAGAGTTACTAGGTTTTAGCATGCTGATAACGCATGAATTCCTCTTGGTTTCACTGGCAATGCTCTGTATTTTACTGCCATGTATGTAAAAGTGTAGAACAGAAAAGTTTGTGGAGGTCCAAACAAAACAACATACAAAATGCATGATAAGCACACAGAGTTCCATTACAAATCCATTTACATGTCATTTGTGTTACACGGTGTATATACGTATGCTCCATTTTATATGCAGAAGATGTTAGGCTTTTTTTCTTCAGTTCAAAGAATCCCAAACACCGATGATAATGTTTTTCGAAACACACAAAATCGACACATCCAGTAGGACACGAAAAGGACTCCACGTACGTGAGATGTGAGAGAGAAAAAAACATAAATGATTGATCTAGTTTATAGGGCAAAAGAGCACGCATGACTACGTTGATGTACCTGTACTTACCACAGAATAATACGAGTGGAGTTCATTTGAGCGTTGGAAAGTGCAATGGTGAATGGATCGTAGCGAACAAGAGGGGGGGTGAATGAACGCTACATCAAGTTTTACCCTTTTTCAATTTTTAGTGCAATGGAAGGTAAAGGTGATAGCTTTCGTGATAGTGGTGTTCTTACTATGATCCTAGACAAGTACAACAAGCAAAGGAAACAAACAAGATAGTAAGAGTAAGGAGCGGGACAACCGGAGGGCGCGGAGACGAGGCGTGGTTTGTTTCCCGCAGTTCCTCCCACAAAAAGGAGTACGTCTGCGTTGAGGAGGTGCTAGCCTCACACAAGACACTAGACGGCCACACCACGAAGGAAGGCCTCACCTTCTTCCTCGAGAGAGCTCCACAAAGGCGCTCCCCCTTCTCCACTATGGCACCGGTCAAGGCGGTGATTCCTTCACAAGGTTGGGGCGAGCTCCACACCACAAGGAGGCTCCCAACAACCTATGGGGCTAGTACAACACCAAGCTAGCCTCCATAGGTCCACTTCTTCCAAGATTACACGATAGGAACTCTACCACCAAGATCCACTAAGGACTACTACGAATTGGTGAACTTTCTCTCGGTAGAACGATAGATCGGGGTCTCCTCCACCACTCCTCAAAGTATGAGCAAGATTGATTGGGTAGGGAGGGAGATCCCCTCAGTTTGAGCTCACCAACAATGGAGGAGAGAGAGAGAAGAGCTAAAAACGAGTTGGGGAAGAAGAGGCCTTTATATAGGTCTCCTCAAATCCAACCGTTAGGTGCAGTTTTGGCCTAAGAGGTACTACCGCTTCTGGGAAGCGGTACTACTGCTGTGAGTTCGAACACTGAACTTGTCCACGTGGACACAGAGCGGTACTACCGCTCGCGGTACCGCTCGAGGTACCGCAATAGGGTCCAAGCCTTACAGGACACCAAGCGGTACCAGGGCAGTACCGAAGCGGTACTACCGTAACTGGTTACGGTACTTGAGCGGTACCGTGGGCGGTACTACCGCTTGCAAGCGGTACTACCTCTCATGGTACCGCAGAGGTACCATAACGAGTACTGTGGGACAAATTAGAGCAAAACCTCAGAGCGGTACCTCGGAGCGGTACCAGTAGGGGTAGCGGTACTACCGCTCCTGGTACCGGTAGTACCGCTATGGCTAAAACTGCTTTTCCTCTTTTCCTCTCCTACCATGTTACCTCGCGACACACACACAAAACCAGAAAACCTAAGAACTACTCTTCAGTCTTCCAATCATAATGTGTCTGGCGAGGGCACCGTACACCTTGCAAACCTATCAAAGACAATCTTTGTGCACGGTTAGAATTATTCGAGTGTTGTTATCAAACACACAAAACACGGGATACGGATCTTGCTCTTACAATCTCCCCCTTTTTGGTGTTTGATGACAACACACGAATTTGCAATAAAGCATAGGATATTATGATAAGGTATATGGCTTGCAAGAGAAGATGGATCTCCCCTAGATGTGTGCATAACTAGAATAAGCATAAGTGAGCAAATGCACACATCCTAGAGAGAAACTCCCCCTAGATTCTACAAACCAAGCACAAGTGCTAAGAAGAATAATGACAAGATCATATATAGCACAAGCACACTATGGAGGCAAACATAAGAGCATATAAGAGACTTTGGGTGCACTTTTCATACCTTTACCTTGAGAAAACCCAATCTCACAACAAGTGCCTCCATAGGTTGATGTAGCCAATCAAGAGATAAATAGTGAAGACCAATAGGCTACGAATGATTAAGTCTTAATACAAACCGGGGGATCGGGAGATCCACAAATAGAGTAGCAAGCACACATACGAATAGAGTTCCAAATAACTAGGGGAAAGATTTGATGCGAAGGCCGAAAGAACCAAAAAGAAGCACCAAGCCCTTGGCATCCCCATGCAAATTCCCGTCCTAATAGATCAACTTCTCCCCCTTTGGCATCGAGACACCAAAAAGGGAGAAGAAGCATACTAACGCCCCAAGGGGATCACTGGTCATCATCATCCTCGTCCTCGTCCTCGTCATCTTCATCCTTGTCACCCTCCTCTTCGACATCCTCCTCCTCTTCATCTTCGTCTTCATCATCGTCGTCTTCATCTTGAGCATGACCCTTTCCATGAGGTGGCTCGGGGATGGAGTCTGATGACCCACAAGTATAGGGGATCGCAACAGTCTTCGAGGGAAGTAAAACCCAATTTATTGATTCGACACAAGGGGAGACAAAGAACACTTGGAAGCCTTAACAACGGAGTTGTCAATTCAGTTGCACCTGGAAACAGACTTGCTCGCAAGAGTTTATCAGTAGTAACAGGTTTATAGCAATAGCAGTAGTGAAATAACAGCGACGAGTAACGAGACAGCAGTAGTGATTTTAGTAAACAGCAGGATTAAAATACTGTAGGCACGGGGACGGATGACGGGCGTTGCATGGATGAGAGAAACTCATGTAACAATCATAGCAGGGCATTTGCAGATAATAATAAAACGGTGTCCAAGTACAAAGCAATCAATAGGCATGTGTTCCATATATAGTCGTGCGTGCTCGCAATGAGAAACTTGCACAACATCTTTTGTCCTACCAGCCGGTGGCAGCCGGGCCTCAAGGGAAACTACTGGATATTAAGGTACTCCTTTTAATAGAGTACCGGAGCAAAGCATTAACACTCCGTGAACACATGTGATCCTCACATCGCTACCATTCCCTCCGGTTGTCCCGATTTCTGTCACTTCGGGGCCATCGGTTCCGGACAGCGACATGTGTATACAACTTATAGGTAAGACCATAAACAATGAATATCATGATGAAACAATAACATGTTCAGATCTGAGATCATGGCACTCGGGCCCTAGTGACAAGCATTAAGCATAACAAGTTGCAACAATATCATCAAAGTACCAATTACGGACACTAGGCACTATGCCCTAACAATCTTATGCTATTACATGACCAATCTCATCCAATCCCTACCATCCCCTTCGGCCTACAGCGGGGGAATTACTCACACATGGATGGGGGAAACATGGCTGGTTGATGTAGAGGCGTTGGCGGTGATGGCGGCGATGATCTCCTCCAATTCCCCGTCCCGGCGGAGTGCCAGAACGGAGACTTCTGGCTCCCGCGACGGAGTTTCGCGATGTGGCGGCGTTCTGGAGTGTTTCTGGCGACTTCGACTTCTTCCCGTGCGTTTTTAGGTCGAGGCCGATAAATAGTCCGAAGGAGGGCGTCGGAGGCCGGCCGAGGGGGCCACACCACAGGGCCGCGCGGGCCCCCCCTGGGCCGCGCCGCCCTATGGTGTGGGGCCCTCGGGCCTCCACCTCAATTGTCCTTCTGGCTCCGTTAGTTTCCTGGGAAAATAGGGCCTTCTGCATAAATTCCGAGGTTTTTCCCGAAAGTTGGATTTCTGCAGAAAAACGAGACACCAGAGCAGTTCTGCTGAAAACAGTGTTAGTCCGTGTTAGTTGCATCCAAAATACACAAATTAGAGGCAAAACAATAGCAAAAGTGTTCGGGAAAGTAGATACGTTTTGGACGTATCAACTCCCCCCAAGCTTAGCTTATTGCTTGTCCTCAAGCAATTCAGTTAACAACTGAGCGATAAAAGAACTTTCACGAACACATTTGCTCATATGATGTATATATTCTCATGCTATGGCTAATACTCGAGCAGTTCATAATGAGATACATGCAAATAAGATCATCTAACAGCTATGTCAATCATGGAGAGGTACCAACAATTAATAAGAAGCATCATGAATCATGTATATAAGCAAGATTGCAATGTTCATAAGAGAGTATGATAAAGTGGTATCTCGCTTGCCTGTATTTGATTGGCAAAACATAAATGCCCGGGCACCTCTGGAGTTCATAGAAAGACTAGAAGTAGTGATTGTCAAAAGATAAATGCATCAAAGTTATACCACAATCAATCATATTTTGAGACAAGCATATTATACTAAGAATGACAGTCGTGCTCTCAAGATAGTGCTCAAAGAAATAATGGAGACACAACATAAAAGTAAAAGATTGACCCTTCGCAGAGGGAAGCAGGGATTAACATGCGCTAGAGCTTTTCATTTTTATAAAGACAGGAGTAAAATTATTTTGAGAGGTGTTTGTTGTTGTCAACGAATGGTAATGGGTACACTAACTACCTCGCCAACCGGACTTTCAAGAGCGGCTCCCATGAATTATTGCATATTTATTTGGCACTCCTTCCAACCTTTCTTTCACAAACCATGGCTAACCGAATCCTCGGGTGGCTGCCAACAATCTCCTACCATGAAGGAGTGCCTTTTTTATTTTGGTTTTATTATGATGATGACACTCCCCCCAACCTTTGCTTACACAAGCCATGGCTAACCGAATCCTTCGGGTGCCGTCCAACAATCACAAACCATGGAGGAGTGTCTAATTAAGTTAATTAATTCGGGACTGGGAATCCCATTGCCAGCTCTTTTTGCAAAATTATTGGATAAGCGGATGTGCCACTAGTCCATATGAGAGTCCATCAAAAGTAAATGACAAGGTTGAAAGCTAAACACCACATACTTCCTCATGAGCTATGAAACATAAACACAAATTGAGAAGCATTTTGAAGGTTTTAAAGGTAGCGCATGAGAATTTACTTGGAATGGTTTGAAATGCCATGCATAGGTATTTATAGTGGACACTTTTGGAACAACTTGGTTTTCAGGTGTTTGGAAGCACGAGCAGCGTTCCCGCTCAGTACAAGTGAAGGCTAGCAATAGACTAGGGAGCGACAAATCAAGAGAGCAGTAACTGTCATAATCATGCTTGCGGCAAAATAAATTAACGGAGGTATAAAAGTGATACAAGAACTCTGAAGCAATATAAATCATCGAGGCTTAATTGACTTTTTGTTCAGTCATATGCATGCGTGAGCATGTGCCAAGTCGATATAAATGAATTATTCAGAGGGGGATACCACAATGCCATACTTACTTATGAATAAAACAATGCAAGTAAACATCCATGACATGCTACTCATATTAATAGATTGGAGCTAAACATGAGAGATCATAAACTACTAGACTTCCTCAAATAACATATACCTCACATGAACCAACTAAGCATGCTCACATGGATGAGTATATGTACAAAAATGAGAACAAATAGAGTTCATACCAGCCTCTCACCACAATCAGATTGTCGTAGATCGTCATTATTGCCTTTTCACTTGTGTAGCTTGGATAATATGAAATGAAAACCACGCTCCAGCCACCAAAGACCATTGAACTCATAAAGAACTTTACAAACCAGAGAAGAACAGCAAATATTTTTGGTGTTTTTGTGTTTTGGGAAGGAAACAAAGCGAAATCAAGAAATAGCAAACTGAAAGAAACACAGAAAAGCGAGATGGCAGAAATCTGCCAAAACCTGACAGCAGTACAGAAATCGATTTTAACAAAAATCTTACGTTACTCAGATCGAAAAGTGTTCAACTAATGAAAGTTAGATAACAACCTAGGGAACCTGCACAAAAATTGGCAGCTCAAAATGACGCTCTGGCTATTTTTGAGAATTTTTACGGTAACGTTCCAGAATCTGTTTTCAGGCAGCACTTCCCCAAATATTATCTTTCTCTCATTAGAAAACCACTCAATCGAACAAAACAAGTATGTACAAGTATCCAGCAACCATAATATGCAAAGAATGAGTGATGCCGGTATACCTCCCCCCAAGCTTAGGCTTTTGGCCTAAGTGGAGTTCAATCCCATCGATCCCATGAAGTAGTGTCTCCGTAATATGACGAAGATGGGTCGTATTCCGGGTATGTGCTAGAAGAAGCACCCGGATATGTGACGGTGTAATCATAGGAGGGCTCGACGTCCTCGGAGTCATGCTGCTGGTGGAAATCTTGTATCTTCATATGTTCATCCACCTCCTCCTTAGTGCACGACCATGATTGCCTGTCAATACTTAACAAACCTGGTTGGGGAAGAGGGATTTCCTTCTCCTCCCCGTCAGAAAACAACATTCTATACACCATATTATCTAAAGTAGAGTCAGTGGTAACAAAATGATGACTCTTCATAGCAGTAATATCGAGTCTCCTAGGGGCCAATGGCACATCATTAGGATCAAGAGTAAGATTTAGATATGTTAAAACGCGCAGTGCAATGGTTCCTCCAAAAATAGGCCCCCTGGTAGTCAGGCGGCGAGCAATAAGAGCACCAAGGTGATAGGAGGTTTGACCAGTAAGTGCAATATTCAGGAAAGCAAGATGGTAGCTAGAGATATTACTAGTGTTCTCCCTACCAAGAATGCTAGTAGCAATGTAGTATGCAAAATATTTAATGGCGGGGAGTTGAATGTTCCTTATCTTGCCCCGCTGAATGGTGCGACAATCATCGTCGGTGATCCCACGGTAGAGCTCCAGCAAGTCCCGGGGGTTGTCATCAATCCTACTTGCTGTACCTACAGGGGCAATATCCAAGGCACAACAAAAATCCTTCAATGGCATAGTTACAGTATTACCATAAATCCTGAACGCAACTGTTGGCTCATAGTGTTTGTTGTTGAACTAGAAACTCTCGACGAAGATTTTGGTGAGCAAGTAGTATTTCTCCCTTTCATCGCCCATATAAGTGGTTAACCCTGCCCTGTTGACAAGGGTTAAGAAATCCTCCAGTATCCCTGCATTCCTTAGAAAATCATAACATGGAAAAGTAGAAGCATTAGGAGGACCGTTGTCCTCTTCAGGCGCGAAGCTAGGCGCGAGGATGTCTTCATTGTATGATTGCCTAATCCGGGTGGCGGCCCTAGAAGGCCTCCCGGTGCTGGTTGTCCCCTTCTTGAACAACTCTCCAAAGCTAAACTTCTTCATAGCTTCTCTGAAATTTTCAACAAATGACATAAATTTTTTGATTTGGTGACATATAATTGAGGGAAACTACCATAGGAACTTGCTAGAGTACTAATCATGCATCAAAACTAGTTTCTACCACTTAGAACAAGCATGCAAGCTCACTAAACATGTTACCTACAGCAGCAAAATATTCAAGATATACTCAACCAAACGAAATTCTACTTGGATGGGTGGAGGAGTCACATACCGAAGAGCAAATGTGCCAAATTTCAGACAGAAATCTGGGCTGAGCAAAGAGATCGAGAAATCTGGAGCTCTGGAGCAAAAACGCGAGTGAGAGGAACTTGGTACGAGTTTTTTCGGGAGAGAGACTGTTCTGGGCGAAAGAGATGACAAAGTGGGGCAGAGGGGAGCCCACACCACATGGTGGCGCGGCCACCTCCTTGGCCGCGCCGGCCTGTGGTCTGGCGCCCTCTGGTGCCCCACAGGTCATCCTCTGGTGTTCCCAGGTGCCTCGTCGAAAAATAGGACCAACGGTATAATTTTTGTGAATTTTTGAAAACTTTGAAAAACGCACATTTCTGGGTATTTAGTTTATTATTACTGGCGAGGAAAAATTTCGAAATCTTCAAATAACTAAAGAACTTTGCAAATTAAAAGTGCTACAGCAACTAGAGCAAGTGGAGGAAGAAAGATATGTTGTTTACCTCCTCTATGCATATAAAAAGTATCCGTTAACAAGGTTGATCAAGTCTTGTCACCAAATAACTTTTTCATAGCTTAAGAAGAAATAAACCTCAAATCAATCATGTTACCTTGAATTGTATTGATATGGATCCAATCACGAGAGTTTGATATTCTTCTTTAGGCTCATATATAGGACAATCAATAGTTCCCACTTTGATAGTTCTCACATTAGAAATAGTATTAACTCCACACGCTTTCTCAATCCTCTTGGGGAAATAAATGGTATGCTCCCTATCATCAACATTGAAAGTAACCTTTCCTTTATTGCAATCAATAACAGCCCCTGCGGTGTTAAGAAAAGGTCTCCCAATAATAATAGACATATTATCATCTTCAGGCATTTCCAACACAACAAAATCAGTTAATATTAAGCAGTTAGTAGTAACTTGAACAGGAACATTCTCACATATACCAACAGGAATAGCAGTAGATTTATCAGCCATTTGCAAAGATATATCAGTAGGTATCAACTTATCTAAGTAAAGTCTCTTATAAAGAGAAAAAGGCATAACACTAACACCGGCTCCCAAGTCACATAGAGCAGTTTTAACATAATTATTCTTGATAGAACAAGGAATAGTAGGTATACCTGGGTCGCCCAACTTCTTCGGAACTTTGCCATTGAAAGAGTAATTAGCAAGCATAGTGGAAATTTCCTCATTGGGGATTTTCCTTTTGTTAGTAACAATATCTTTCATATACTTTGAATAAGGAGGCAATTTAATAGCATCAGTCAAAGGGATTTGCAAGAATAAAGGTTTCATCCAATCGCAAAATTTATTATAGTGTTCTTCTTCCTTTGATTTTAATTTCTTAGCAGGAAAAGGCATTTGCTTTTGCACCCAAGGTTCTCTTTCATTACCATGTTTCTCAGCAATAAAGTCTTCTTTAGTATACTTTTTATTTTTAGCATGCTTTTCAGGTTCTTCTTCAACCTCTTCTTTATCAGGAGTATCATTCTTATCATTATCTTTATCATTATCATGTTCATTACCACTTTCAGTTTCAGCATCAGAAATAGAAATACTATTAGGATCATTAACGAGGTTCAGAGGATTCTACAACATTTTTATGTTTCTTCTTCTTTTTCTTCCTAGAATGAGCACTAGGTTCAATGCGTTGAGAATCTTGTTCAACTCTTTTGGGATGCCCTTCAGGATATAGAGGATCTGGGTAGAGACACCACCTCTAGTTGTTACTTCATAAGCATGTTTCTCTTTAGAATTATTCCCTAACAAGTCATTTTGCACTTTAGTGAGTTGATCAATTTGAGTTTGAATCATTTGAAAATGTTTAACAAGCATCTTAACATCATTGGAGGTTCTCTCCACAATATCATGCAATTCACTAATAGCTTGAGAATTTTCCATTAAATGATTCTCTACTCTCATATTAAAATTTTCTTGCTTAACAATATAATTATCAAACTCATCTAAGCATTGTGCAGGAGGTTTCGAATACGGAATATCTTCCCTAGTAAAGCGTTGAAGGAGTTTACCTCAATCATGGATGAAGGGGGAATTATCTCACATATATCTTCAATAGGAGGTAGATTCTTCACATCTTCAGATTTAATACCTTTCTCCTTGAGAGACTTCTTGGCTTCCCTCATATCTTCATCATTCAATTTAATTAAACCCCGCTTCTTCAATATTGGAGTTGGAGTCGGTTCAGGCGTAGTCCAATCATCATGATTCCGGCTTATTTTAGCCAATAATTCTTCAGCGTCGTGCAGAGTTCTTTTCCTGAAAACACAACCAGCACAACTATCCAGGTATGCCCTAGACTCAATGGTTAGTCCACTATAAAATATATCAAGTAAATCATGCTTTTCCAAATCATGCTTAGGTCGAGCTCTAATAAGAGAGCAGAATCTCGACCAAGCCTCGAGGCAATTTCTCTTCATCTCCCCGATTAAAATTATAAATTCTCTGCAAAGCAATATGTTGAGCACTAGCAGGAAAGTATTTGCGGAAGAAAACATCAAGCAATTCTTTCGGACTTTTAATAGAATTAGGTGGCAAATTATTATACCAAGTTTTAGCGTCATCCTTTAATGAGAATGGAAATATTTTAGCAACAAAGTAAGTACGCATCTTTACATCATCGAGAAAACAAGCTACTAAGAGTAGATAGCTCGGTCATGTGTTCAACAGCACTTTCTTTTTCAGTACCACAAAAGGGTGTTTTCTCAACAATAGCTATATGAGATAGATCAAGAGAAAAATCATAATCTTTATCCCTAATGTTTATAGGAGATGTGGCAAACTTAGGATCGGGAGACGGTTTATATCTAACGGCATGTTACGCAAGCAACTTTTTAATTTTTATTGCATCGGTAGTAGCATTGCATTTTTCAATAAAATCATCATTAAGCTCCACATAATCTTCCTCGGGATCATCACTAAAATAACCAAGTTCGGGTGAACTAACGGGTGTAGTAGCATTAGGAGTTTCGGTATTTTCAATTTGTCTAGACCTAGCAATTGTAGCATCTAGAAAAGATCCCAATGAACCACTATCATCAAGCACGGCAGAAACATTATCAATATTATGAGAGTGTTCAGATTCAGCGGATGTACCCGCATGCGAAGCATGTGGCGGTGAAACAAGTTTATCAATCACGAGATGGTGAATCAAGAGCGACGAGGTATTCAGAATTGTACCTTTTCTTGTAGTGGATGGTAATATGGCGATCTTAGTATCGCGAGGTTTACCCATGATGGAGAATTTGCAGCGAACAATATTAATCCAAGTGAACTTCCAAATAAAGCTATGCTCCCCGGCAACGAGCGCCAGAAAATAGTCTTGATGACCCACAAGTATAGTGGATCGCAACAGTCTTCGAGGGAAGTAAAAACCAATTTATTGATTCGACACAAGGGGAGACAAAGAACACTTTGAAGACTTAACAACGGAGTTGTCAATTCAGTTGCACTGGAAACAGACTTGCTCGCAAGAGTTTATCGATAGTAACAGGTTTATAGCAATAGCGATAGTGAAATAACAAGCAGCAGAGAGTAACAGAGACAAAGCAGTAGTGATTTTAGTAAACAGCAGGATTAAAATACGTAGGCACGGGGACGGATGACGGGCGTTGCATGGATGAGAGAAACTCATGTAACAATCATAGCAGGGCATTTGCAGATAATAATAAAACGGTGTCCAAGTACAAAGCAATCAATAGGCATGTGTTCCATATATAGTCGTGCGTGCTCGCAATGAGAAACTTGCACAACATCTTTTGTCCTACTAGCCGGTGGCAGCCGGGCCTCAAGGGAAACTACTGGATATTAAGGTACTCCTTTTAATAGAGTACCGGAGCAAAGCATTAACACTCCGTGAACACATGTGATCCTCACATCGCTACCATTCCCTCCGGTTGTCCCGATTTCTGTCACTTCGGGGCCATCGGTTCCGGACAGCGACATGTGTATACAACTTATAGGTAAGACCATAAACAATGAATATCATGATGAAACAATAACATGTTCAGATCTGAGATCATGGCACTCGGGCCCTAGTGACAAGCATTAAGCATAACAAGTTGCAACAATATCATCAAAGTACCAATTACGGACACTAGGCACTATGCCCTAACAATCTTATGCTATTACATGACCAATCTCATCCAATCCCTACCATCCCCTTCGGCCTACAGCGGGGGAATTACTCACACATGGATGGGGGAAACATGGCTGGTTGATGTAGAGGCGTTGGCGGTGATGGCGGCGATGATCTCCTCCAATTCCCCGTCCCGGCGGAGTGCCAGAACGGAGACTTCTGGCTCCCGCGACGGAGTTTCACGATGTGGCGGCGTTCTGGAGTGTTTCTGGCGACTTCGACTTCTTCCCGTGCGTTTTTAGGTCGAGGCCGATAAATAGTCCGAAGGAGGGCGTCGGAGGCCGGCCGAGGGGGCCACACCACAGGGCCGCGCGGGCCCCCCCTGGGCCGCGCCGCCCTATGGTGTGGGGCCCTCGGGCCTCCACCTCAATTGTCCTTCTGGCTCCGTTAGTTTCCTGGGAAAATAGGGCCTTCTGCATAAATTCCGAGGTTTTTCCCGAAAGTTGGATTTCTGCACAAAAACGAGACACCAGAGCAGTTCTGCTGAAAACAGCGTTAGTCCGTGTTAGTTGCATCCAAAATACACAAATTAGAGGCAAAACAATAGCAAAAGTGTTCGGGAAAGTAGATACGTTTTGGACGTATCAGAGTCCTCGGAGCTTGACCAAACAAGCTTGGATTTCCACTCACCGGGAGGAGTGATGTTGTCCTCGGAGCCCTCGGAGACAGGAAGCTGCATGTGCCTCATCATCGCCTTTTGGCGTTAGCGGATCTTCTTGTTGTCATGATGAGCTTGATACATCCTATCTTCAAGGTCCCTCTTGAAGCAAAAGGATTTCTTGAGGCAAGCGGTGAGCTTGGCGAAGAGACCTTTTGTCTTGACGGAGTTGGGCACGTAGTCGGAGTCATCACTATCGGCTTCCTCTTCCTCCTTGTCCTTGGGAGCTCCCTTGCCGAACCGTGGAAGATCATGGTTCTTGACAAGGGGACTCTTCTCCTTATGGATAGTGATTTTGGGGCGGCATAGCTCAAGAAGATTTCCACGGCCCGCTTGTGCCCACTTGAGATAAATGAGCCTCATGATGTAGGGCCCATACTGAGGAAGCTTGCGAACAAAGGCACAATCACGCATCTCATGCCAAATGTAGTCCATGACGTCCAGTTGCTTGCCGCGGCCCCTCATCTCATGAGTGCGCACAAGAAGGTTCACAAGGAACCCATGTACTTCATCATGGTTGGTGTGCTTGGGGTTGATGGTGTTGCGGTAGATGCGGTTCATGATGTCGTAGACGGGAAGGAGGTTTTTGGTGCTTCCACACAACACCCTCCCGCGGATGTAGAGGTCGACCATTTTCTCCTTGGCCATTGGTTTGGCATGAAGATGAATCCGGAAGATGTTGGTGTCATAGTCGGGAAGCTCATATCCAATGCCTCTAGCAAAATCCTCCCACGTGGCCTCCATCACATGCTCCCTAGTCATCCACTTCAAGGAGCGGAAGCCTCCTTCATCCTCAAGGAACACAACCGTGGCGTAGAATTGGCATATCACCTCCTTGGAGTAGTTGTGAGAGAAGATCATCAAAGGTGTAAGTCCTTGTTCATCACATATCTCAAGCGCTTCTCCAAAGTACTCGACGTTGGAGTTGAGCTTGTCCATGCTGATGGAGTATTGGGGGCAATAGTTGAATTCCTTGGCCCCATAGACTTCATTGTAGATCCTCTCTTGGTTGACATGATGAAAATAGGGATTGGGGAATTGACGAGCATTCCTCGGTAGCAAATAAGGATTGGCCCCTCGTACTTCCATGAATTGGCCTTTCTTGAGGACAATCATTGACCTTTGAGGAGCCCTTGCACCAGCTGCTGCCTCCCTCTGACGCTTGGTGGTTCTTGCTGGAACGATCTCTTCTTGCTCGTCTTCATCTCGATGACGACGAGAGGATGGCTTGACCTTGCCACCACCATGGGACTTAGATGTTCCTGTGAATCATCAACGGTTTGGGAGGGAATAGGGGATGAGTGCACAAGCCATGAAATTAAAGATCAAGGAGGACACTAGCAAGCAACATAGGTGAGTGATCCTCAATCAGGACACTAGCAAGCATACTTATTGGTTACATTAGAGCATCTCCACCGGCAGCCCCCAATAGGCGCCGACAGGGACGCCGGCACAGCACATCCTCTATTTGGGGACGCTGCTCCCACACCGGCGCCCCCAAAAAGGCGGCCCCGATAGATTTAGAAAATCAAATTCAAAAATTGAAAACGATATTCATACGAAGTTCGAACGAAATTTGTACAAATTTAACACGAATTCAAACTAAAAAACTAAAAAAAACATCTAGCGGCATTGGGAGTCGAAGGCGTTGAAGTTCAGGTCGTCGCCGCTGGATGACCCGAAGGACCAGCTGTCGACGTTGTCGGCCTCCTCCTCGTCGGCCTTCTCCTCCTTTGGCGCCGGCTGCTCGGATTGTCCGGCGAGGTCGACGTAGTTGGCGCCGTGGTCCCTGGCGGACCACACCGCCGCCTGCCGCGGGTTGATCGCGATGTGACGGTAGTCTTCGTCGACGGAGCGGCCGACAATGTACTGTAGGGCGGGGAACTCCTCCTCGTCGTTGTCGCCACGGAGGGACGCCTGTGCCTCCGCCTCCTTCTCCCACCATTGCTTCTTCGCCGGCGGAAGTGGTGGTGAGGCGTCCTCCTCCTTGACACGGGAGCGGCGGCCCGACCCCGTCGTCCGACAAGCCGGAGCAGAGGACGCGCGCCTCGCCTCGTCGCGGATGACGACGCCTCTGGAAGGAGGCGCGGGTGCAGCCGAGCGCGTGCGCGCGACGGTAGACGACGATCCTGTGTGCGAGCTTCCGGACGCCGCCGTCCTTTCGGCGCCCTCTGCAGAGTCGGCGCCGGCGCCGGTGCCATGTTCGCCGCCTGCGGGAAGTACAGCGGCTCCCATTGCCCGCGGACGCGCGGACGGAAGCCGTACTGGTGGAGCGTGTCGTCGACGGAGCGGCCGTACCACCAGGCACGGCGGCCGACGTTGTTGAAGCGGCCGCCCGAGCGGTTGTCCGTCCGCACGAGCTCGGCGGGGTGTCGAGGGTGTTGTCCGGCAGGTTCCTCTCCTCCGACGTCATCTGGGCCCGTTGTTCCCTGGCGAGGGCCCGCGTCTGTGGTCCAGGCGGTGGCGGCGGCGGCACATCAAAGCCGTCGTTGGAGACGTGCCAGCCATGCGGCAACTTGTACTGTACTGGCACGGGGATGCGGTGCCAGTACAGTATGTCGGCCTCGTTGAAGGTTAGCTGCGTCGAGCGGAGCACGCCGCCGCCGTTGCCGCCGGCCTGGTCGTTGTGCGCCATCGCATCGGCGGGGTGCGTGGGAGGTTCGCGCGGAGGTTGACGACGGTTGCTAGGGTTGGATGGCTGGGAAAAGCGAGAAGTGCACGCCGGTGGGGTTTTAAGGGAGGCGGCGGACGCGCATTGAAGGCGGGTGGGTAAGGTAGGTGGACACCGAGTGGCCAGTCGCCGCCCTCGCCATTTGGGTTTCTGCGCGGGAGGCCATTAACGCCGATGACCATCCTCCCCGCGTTGTTTCCGATGCGAACCGCCGCGTCCTCTCACTGACAAGGCGCCCCCACCCGCGGAAACCGTCGTTCCGCGAGGCGCCGGCGCGCCTGATTCGTGCCCTTAGCGAAGGGGCTGGCACGGGGTTGCCGGTGATTCTATTGGGCTCGAAAATTGGCCGGCGCCGTTTGGGCGTACCGGTGCGAGCCCTTTTCGCTCCTGGCCCCCATCGGGGCCGCTATCAGGAACGCTATGGGGGCCACCGGTGGAGATGCTCTTAGTTAGTAGGCCCTCCATCTAACGATAGGTGATTTCAATTTACATGTAAATTTAGATAAATTTAAGTCACTTGATTTTCGTTGTTGTCCATGTGGCCTAATGGCGAGGCCTAGCGATGAATCACAAGCTGACCGTATGAATCATGGTGAAGGTGCACGAAACATTTAATTTGTAAGAGGTCAAGCACATAAATCATATGAATCTTTGAAATAAAAGATGATTGGAACTCCATCCTATGATTATCGTTGACATGAACTACATATCTCAAATCTTTATTTATTCCTCCCAACTATCTTTTATTTTATTGGAGAACTAGCACATGTGTTTCCTACCTTCTTTCTGTTATCCAAAGTTAAAATATTTATAATATAAAAAAAGTCTTCCAACAATTCTATAGGTTCATCTAAGTATGCTTTATGTTTTGTAATAATTTTTATTTATTTGAACATAAGACCACATATTATTGAGCATATTTTGTAGAGTATAAAAGATATCACTTTATAGCACTTGCTTGTTGTTATTCTTTAAAAATTGAACCTTCAATTTTGTGTGACAATGAAACGAAGCAAAGCAATAAACTTCAAAGTTCATGTTAATTTTATTACCTATATGCTCGAGGACGAGTATAGGTTAAGCTTGAGGATGTTGATGCATGTAAAAATGGATGCATGAACTTTGTAGTTTGTTGATACATATTTCCACATATTTGTAGCATATATAATGGTATATCCATATTTAATATTGATTTTGAAAAATTTACCAATGATCCCCTTTATTTTGGTTATAAACATGCATGGCAGAAAATTTTGTTTCATGTATTTTAGCTTCCAGGGATCTAGTGGATGCATTGCGACTATGAGGATGCTTACATATGGAGTTTTTCTGTCAAGTAGTGGATGCGTACTTTCGCACGAGAGAGTTCCCACTTGCCTTGAGTCAATGTACTTGTTGGCTCGGTTGTTTGTAGAAGAATACTTTGAAGGAAACAAATTCTACATAACGGTTCCACTATTTTCAATGAATGAGTCAAGATAATTTTCTGGTTTGCTTGTAAATATAGATTGTATGCGCTGGGAATGGAAAACAATCCATTTACGTGGAAAGGGCAACATCATGGCCATATGGAAGGGTGCGCAGTTATACTTGAGGTGGTTGCATCACATGATCTCTCTGGATTTGACACTTTTTCTTTGGCATGGCAGTCTCTGACAATAATATCAGTGTGCTTCAGCGATCTATGGTGTTTTCTTGACTTGCGGAAGAAAATGCTCCAATAGTCAACTGTGTGATCAGTTACCACCGTTATGACAAAGGGTGTTATCTAGCAAACCCGAAGACAAGAAAGAGAACATGTTTGCTAAAGAGCAAGAAATTGCTAGGAAGGATTTTGAGCAGGTATTTGATGTGATGCAGTTCTCGTTGGGATATTGTTAGTCACTCTGCTATAACATGGAGAAGGGAGACAATGTGGGAGGTCATGATTGTTTGTGTGATCATGCACATCATGATTATTGAAGAGGAGCGTGATGAAAACGTGTATGGCCAAGGGTGAAACTTTCAGGGTGAGTTGGTTGCACCCCGAGCCCGGACCACCGGTGGACTTGGTTGATTATTCTTTAAGAGCATCATGAAGTGCAAGACTGTGCAACTCACAACCGACTCCAAGAAGATTTGTTCCAACATATATAAAATCATGTTGGAAACCACTAGTCCTTTCCTATTTATTCTATTTGAGTTCAAATGATTGTAATAAACTATGAATTAACCAAGGTTTTGTCTTTTTTTTTGTGAACTAGGATGCTATGTTAACCGCAATATTTTTATGTGTGCAAAAATATCTGAAAAACTTAGTGAAATTGGTGAAAAAACTGCACAACCGCTGACCAAACTGGAGCGTTGTTGGGTGCACTTCCACCCGCAAAGGGATATGGCCTCCGCGGGACACCGCAAACGAACCGAAACGGATAGTTTCGGTGTCTGAAATGCAAACCTCAGTTGGAGATACCCTTACATCTCAAGTTACATGTGTTTAGTAGTTCTGTTACGGTGCCCAGGAATGAATATGGATCTCCACTTCTTTCTATTTGAATGTTGATCTTAATCTTCTTAATTCACTCCTAATGTATCAACCCTAATGTATCAACCTCGCAAAAAAAAATCACCCATGGGGAAAAAGGCTTAGAAATTTCTTTCTTGCAAACCAAGCGATCTCTTTAATTGAATATCAAAAAATCAGCATCTACAATAGAAACTCTACTACCTCTATCTATAAAAGGATGTCGCGGGTTTGTCTAAATTTAGATATATGTAGATAGTTTTTAGTGTATAGATTCATCTAAATTTGGACAAATCTCCGACGTCCTTTTATGGACGGAGGGAGTACTATATCATAATCGTTATAACCAAAACAGATTTTGACCCTAACATAAAAAAGAAGAAAAAATCGGAACTTTGTGAGAGGATAGAGAAGTTGCTCAGGATGATGTAGTCATCTGAAGCCATACAGTTGTAGCCCCATTGATTCACTTATCTCACTTCGCCCATTGATGATGTCATTGTGCGCAGCCGGCCCCATCCACTAACAATACCGTGGTCACCAATTCAGAGGCAGTGGTGGGAGGTAAGAGAGAGCGCAGCAAGCAGCAGAGGTGCATCGCAGCACCTGGATGCGACGGGAGGAGGCGGGACATGAGTCGAGGAGCGCCGCAGCAGGGCGGCGTACATCGGTGGCTGGCAAGGGTCGGGTCGACGGGTGGGGCTGGAACCAGGAGGGGAGGAGGATGAATCAGCGGAGAGGGAGCCGTGAGCGCGTAGGGACACAAAGCGAAGCGGGGAAGTCAGGCCGGTAGCGAGGCTGGACCGGCGGCGTGCGAGCCAGGCCGTTGCTGGGACGGTAGGGAGGGGTGACTTGGCAAGCAGACCGCCGCGCACGCGCACGCCGCCGCGCACTGCAGGCCGCCCCCAAGCACGCCGTCACGCGTACGCCGCTGCCCACTGCAGGCCGCCGACCGCATCCGAGTATTCGAGTGCAGAGTTGGAGACGGGATTTGGGCCGTTGGGAGACAACCCCAGATTTGCTGCTACATCGAGGGACATGGTCAATCGAACCGCCTAATCAAGGACTATAGCGTCTTTTCAGGCTAGCGGAACCCTGGGAGCTTAGTGCTCTTAGGGATTCTACAGCTGCTCCGTTGGCCGCGACCATTCGTTTTCCATTCCCCTCGTTTGTTGGCCGCGATCACACCCGACGCGAGGCGCGGCAGTGCGGCACCCAAAGCCGGCAACGTTGACGCTGGTTTCGTGGTTGGTACAGTACGACGACTGCTCCGTGCCCCATCTTTGTTCTTGGAAAACCGCGCTCCATGGCCGATCGACCCGTCCAAACCTGCACGGATCGACTACACAAGCTGGGCCATCACCATCGGTCTCGGAGACAACGTGGATGTTCTGCATCAGCCATTGTTGAGTGTACTTGTGCTTTCTTCTGCGCGCGCACACATCACTAGTTCAGTACGTACAGAGCAATGCGGGCTTTCGCTGCAACGGTCTATATCTGTATATACGTACTGTGACTGTGAGTGTTCCGTGGTCGCCGCCGGGCAGACTCCGATGTCGCGGCGGCATGGACGTCCGTCGTCGCTACGCGCCGGGCAGACTCCGATGTTCTCTTGCGCGGCACGCGGCGGCGGGGTGGCACTCTCCCCTCCCGTCCGGTGGACGCGCGTCGACGCGGTAGCTCTGACGCTGGTGCACAGAGATCGATCGTCGGCGCACGAGCCACGCCCGTTGGCGCCAGGAATCCATCAATTAGTACAGTGTTCGTATTTGAAGCTTACTGGCAACGGTGCGTTACGGATGATTGCTTGCTGGAGGCTGGAGCTTGAACGCGATCACATGTGTTTGGCGCTATTGAAGTACGTTATGGGCTGGTGGAAGGTCCGTTACGTGCGTCCTAATCCATACTACAAGTAGGCTCTAAGCATATGTACTACTCCATACTAAACCTCAACAACCTCGATTCTTTCCAGATTTTTGACTCTTGTTTTAGATTAACGTGGAGCTGACACGTATGTTCATTAATTGGTGGTTTGGTTTTGTCTAATTCTTTCTTTATATTTTTTTATTTTTCGTGCTATTTGCTGTAGGTTTGAGGTCTGTGCTTTCTTTGGTGAAGCTTTGAAGGCGGTGTGTTTTTGGTGTGGCTCCGGAGCTGCTAGATGTTTGAAAGGTGGTAGGCCAGTATTGTTCAGATTGTTTTTAGATGGTAGGTTGACATGAGCCCGACTTTAAATTAATAAAGCCTCAACATGGCATAATTCATGATTAAAGCGGCGCTAACTTATTATGTCCCCCAACGCCACATAGGTCGGATGCGTGCCATATCTCGCACATCTTCTCGTTATCTTTTCCTCTCTTTCCATCATTATGCTTTCACCGATCTCCACCGATCCCTCGGCTTGATCTCCTCTCTAGCTAGCCCGAGCACTTCGTGAGTTTAACGACTCCTCGCTTGATGCTCCGGATGAAGCCGGCGTGTCCGAGTAAGTTGAGCGTGACAACGATAGAGTGACAGTGACGTCGGAAATGGCGTCCACGGGAAGCGAAGGTATTTGCAATTTCTCGTATTGCTGGAGCGCAGTGCTGCTGGAGAGTCAGGGAGCATCACGCGGCGTATGCAGCGGTGGAGATGGATGGTCCCAGGGTCTAAATGAATGTTTGTTTTCCTCTTCCATGTTTACTTTCAGTTTGATCTGTATTTCTATCTCACGTGATTTGCCTCTCTTTTCTCCCAATCCCAAGCACCAGTCTGATTTATGTTTCCGACGAATCCGATTTGGTTGATACTTTCAAATATGGATTTGGTTCCGATCTGAAAAGGCTACCATATAGTTATTGTAGTATTTTTCTTTGGATCTGGTCCTTCTGGAGATCTGAACTGAAAAGCTATGCATATCTAAATGGACATACATATCTTAATTAGCATTGTTCTCTTCTGTAGCTGGCCTAAACAGATCTAAGTAGTGTTTTTTATTTCGATGGTCATAACAAAACTTATTATGGAAGCATATTTCATTATTTGGTTATCTCTTCCAGAAACATATTGTGCAAATCGGTAAGTGTAGAATGCAAGTAGAAAAATGGGTCATATGCAAAATAGTAGGGAATGACAGATAAAAAATCGCACTAATTGAGGGAGCTTTTTGCTATGTCCAAAAAACAGTGCACCAACCTATTCCGTGTTGCCTTCTCGGCCTCCACATTGGCGTTGGCGTTGTGGTCTTCATTATATTGATGTTCTAACACACTAAGATTTGGCATGGTCTCGTTACTAAAAAAATGAAGTTCTAGAAAGCAAAGAATACAAAAGAAGTGTTTGATAGATATGAGTTCTCTAATGCTATGCTTCTTTTGACATGACCCCACATTTCCTTTTGGCATAAGCCTCATTACTAATGGATAAATTTTCTGAAAATCAATAACTAATTAATGTTCTGCACTTGAGAACCTTGACTGACTAGCATTGTTGGGTAGATTTACTTTCCTATTAGTGTCTAAACATCTATTTGTTCTAAGCTTCTACCTTACAAAGTAAGAATAGAAAAATATAAAAGAAGCAATAGGAGGATCACAAGTTTGCTTGCAAGTAAGATTTGCTTTTGACATCGAGCATAGAAGTTTTGATTAATCCCTAGTGGTTGGAAATTAAATAACTGAGCTTATGTTGCCTTGAATGATTACGTTCTATCTTACCATAAGCTTGAATACAAATAATAAGTTAGATGATTGCATGAAGTTATTATCGCCCTTCTTGATCGAGGGCGGGCAAGGTCTAAGCTTGGAAATGTTGATGAGTGCATTTAACAACATATTTTAGGCATGTAAATATGCTAATGCCACTCATATCATGCCCCTTCCAGTTCGAACTATGCCTATTTATGCATGTTTGCAAGTTCTCTTTCACTTTCAATGAGTGTTGCACAACTGCTATTTTTATTAGGATTCTACTACCATTCTCTTGCTTTTTATGTGTGTAGGTGCAAGACACATCTATGACTAAGGGAAGGCAAGGGGAGCAGAGAGGACATAATATGGAGGAGTTGCAACCACCAGACTTAGGCATTTATAGGATGGAAAAGGTGAATTTTCCATAATAGATACAAATCCAAGACCATGGTTGTGTAGCCCTCGTCCATACGAGGAAATGACAACCATTTTAGTGTAGACATCTGCAAGTTTAACGACCAGCCATACGGGAAGGTCATGCCCATTTGGCTGCCCGTTGTTGCCTGCCAAAACCCACCGGCGGGCAGCGGCCTGGCAACACGGTAGAGCCGGGAAGAGCCTAGAGCTGCGGCTGGCTGAGACCCCTCCGAGCGACGGCCCGCAATGCTCTTCTGGTCACACGCGGCGATGCGAAGTGCAAGGGCGTGCCACCTGACCTATACCTGGTCAGGAAGGTGATGGGGATGCCTCGCTTAGTTCCTGCATGGCATACACGTAAACATTAAATACGAGCCTCGATCGGCTCTCAGGTTATCCTGTGAATCGGCTCAAAGAGCCGATTCACCCATGATCCGTACGGGGTGCACGAATACTTGGTGATCCTGCTTGATCAAGATATAGCTAATGAGATCTACGACGATTTAGGGTTTTCACCGCATAATCGGATCATCCTACTCCAGGTTGGGCCTCGCGGCCACGCACGGTGCTCATAAGCCGATCCTAAACAAGGCCTAAAAACCAACATGACGTTGATCCTCGGAACATCCTGTTTAGGACTTGCGAACGCCACCCTACGTGCCGCTGGATCCTCCACCCCTTTGTAAGGCCTAACTATTGCAGATATTAAACTAATCCTTGCAGAGCAAGGAGCAATCGTAACGGATCAGATCTACTAGATGATGAACAAGCAGGGTGCCGCCCCCACGCCTGAGATAGGCGTGAGGGCGGCTAGACATGCAAGGGCTGCACTACGTAAGCATGTTATACGAAGAGCTATGCTAACCCTAACACATCTATGATAACTACGTTGCTCGCCATCAAAGACGCTTCAGTACGAGCAACGCATGAACAACGTGGGGCTTGTGCTGCCTAGATCGCAAGATGCGATCTAGGCAGCATGTCGCTTACCTGATTGAAACCCTCAAGATGAAGGAGTTGGCGATGCGCCGAGATTGGTTTGTTTTGGGTTGAACGTGAGTTGTTGTTTATTCCATAAACCCTAGATACATATTTATAGTCCAGGGGACTTTCTAATGTGGGCGTGCACCAAACCGTGCACGAGTAAGATTCTAACTTCTAAACTAAGATGCGATCTAATATTTTACAGATACACGGGCAATTAAGCCCAACTTGGTATAAAAGGCCGATCTTCGTGTTCTCTCCAAGAATAACCTTCAGGCTTATCTTGATCGTGGCCCACCTCCGATTTGGTCAAATTTTGGTGATAACACATGCCCCCCTGGTTTTGGAAATAACATTTCCAAAATCATCATGCTTTCCTTTGTCGGGTCATGTCATGATATAGCAGAGTCGTCGCAGCTTCCGTCATCATTATGCCCTGTCAGCTCTTCCAGAAAACTCGATAGCTCTGCATCACTTCCGAGGGCTAGAGCAGCGGTGACGAGGCATTCTCCAGAAACAGTGCCGGTGACAGCTGCGATGCTGACGACGAAGGTAGCGAGGACTAGTGACATAGCACCAGCAAGATGCGAGCAATCGGCTCTTCTTCTGTTCCCCTTTGAACCATCGGCTCTTCATTGCAACAAACCCTCCTCTGTTAATAAAGAAGTATTCTCCAATCAATTGTTTTGCCGATGGTCAAAGTCACGCAATCTCCAAAGAGAGCCGACGGCATTGCATCGGTCTCCATTATAAAAATACGAGGAACGTAGACCTAACCGTCCTTCCAAACGGTAACCTGCGACCTCCATCTGAGAAGGCGAACTCAGATCCCCAAATCGCCGTCTGAACAGCTCCAACCCACAACCATCCACACAGATCTCGGCCACGCCGCCCCCGGCTCCTTCAACGCATCCCATGGCGGAAACATCCAACACCGATACCACAGCTTCCGGACTGAAGGTAATCTTCAACCCCCCTCTCGCTGTTCGACTTGACATGAGATTAATGGCAAACACCTGAATTAATGTTTCGCTCCGCTACTATTTTAGGCTTCAGATATCCTCCTGCCACACCCTTCTCTCGCAAATTCGATGTGCCTCGGTCCTCGTTCTTCTGAGAGTCCTGCCCTGTTAATTTCGTGTGAAGCTAACAGAATCCCCTTTGTGAGCCAAAACCTAGATCTAACTTCCTGGGCCGACTGCCTACGAGCCTGGCCTAATCCTCCTAAAGGTTGGGTGGCATGGTACAATAGAGTATCAAAATCCCACTATGCCACTTGGGAAACCATAGGGATAGCCGATGCTCTGTCACTATCATTATCTCCCCTTGAGAAGAACGAGAACATCTTGAAAACCATCGGCTACTTCTGGTCTGATGCACTGAATTGCTTTATGTTTGGTCATGGCCCTATGACACCAACCTTACTGGATGTGGCTATGATCATGGGGCTAGACATTGCATCCCCCAGCCCTTCTGCATTCAAACTGCCAAAAGTCCCTTTCACCCTCTCCTCCAAAAAAGAGTGTACCAGCTGGGGTGCCTACCTCAATCGTTACATGAAAAACAAAGGCCCCGTGACAGAGAGGGAGCACACAGCCTTTCTGAATTTCTGGCTGGAGCACTTCATATTCTGCGGCCCATCACTTGCTCCTACCAAGAATTACCTCTCCCTGGCTTATGAACTTGCTAAAGGCACCCAACTCGGCCTAGGCAAACTATTCCTTGGAGAGATTTATCGATCCCTCCAACTGATGTCTGTCAAACTGTTCCATCGAAAGACAGTCAAAACTGGCGGCCCCTGGTGGTTCATTCAGCTTTGGGCACAACTATACTTCCAAAACCAGATACCAGACTTCCCACCACTGACCACCTACACCTTTCCGGATGTGAATGGAAAGGAAATCCGATGCACCAGCTACGGCCAAGCCCTGTATGGTCTCCCGGGCAGCAGGCTGATCCCCAAGGAAGCAGCAGGGTGGTTCAAGATTTTCTTCCAAGGTCTGAACAACCCCCTGTTTGATCCTTATACTGAATCGGCAAACTTTGAAAACCCCGTCTCTTTCCGATTGGGTGACCTTGCCGATGATGCCGGCACACAGCATTTGTACTCCATCATGATTCGCCCTTGCTTCCTCCCTGTTGCATGAGTACCTCAAACCGGATCACAAAGCCTGGTTATGAGTGCTACCAACCGGTCGTGGCAGCCCGACAGCTTGGTCTCGGACAGGTGCCTCCACACTTCTTCTTACATCATCTGACAGCAAGTAGAGCTGACCTGCCTGACATCATCACCGCCCAAAGGTGTTATACCTTCTTTGATGCTTTGGCCATCCCAATTCCTCACGACCTCCGCTTCTCCTCCACCACCGATGGTTTTGAAACTTGGTGGTCTATGTGGAAGACCCACGTCTTCCAGAAGGCTCTAGGACCACTGCTGAGAGAGCTCGACGCCGAGTATGACATCCCTGCAGACCAGGTACCATCAAGCATTTCCTCTACCCGCCTTACGGCGATTATCTGTGACCTAATCCTTTCTCCTGGCAGCAACAAGATGGTCCGGCTCCCACTCAAGCCGATGGTTCCCCTTTCGTGTTCCTCCCCCCTGCACCAGTGGTTCTCTTCTGCCAGAACTCGCCACCTCTGAAGAAAGTCATAATGCAGGGTCAGCCGATTTCACCGAAATCGGCTCCCAAGAGTAAAGCATTTTCGGGACCGGTTGCCCCCCGAGCCTCGACTCAGGCGAGGACAGTGGTGAGGAAGGTGGCTGCCAGAAAAACCCTGAAGCGTAAAGCTCCGGCTCACGAAAGCTTGCGCGTAAGTCGGTCCCGACCCTGCAGACGCTTGTCCGCTTTCAATCATTTGCTTATAGTATGCTCATGCTCTTTCCTACAGCCTTCCACTGAAGGAACCTCCAGCGGAGCTGAGGAAACCAGTCAAGGGGACTCAAGCTCGGGCAATTCCGAGAGGTCCACCACCCAAAGCCAGACGGCTTCACCAGCGCCGGCTCCCAAGGAAAAATCGATCACTGAACCCCCTGCCCCCCAAGCCCCAAACAGATCGGGGTCACGCACAAAGAAGCGCTGCGTCAAGAGGGCTCGCAAAAACCCACGACCCTCTTCATCAAGCCAGGAGGTCTCAAATGTAGTCATCTTCTTGATCATACTTAAGGCTTTCCCGTCGTTACGTACAGATCGGCTAATCATTTCCTCTTGCAGGCCGAAGAAACTTCCAGCGGAGACGTCGAGGAGATGCAGATGCCGTCCGCCACTCTGGACCTGGCCACCCCGGCGGTGGCGGCTGCCCAAATGGTTAACCCATCTCAGTCCGCAGAAAAGCCGATCGTCACTGCATCGGCTGTTCCCCCTTCCTTGGGAGAGGTAAGTCTTTCCTCCTTGGCCCCATCAATTCCACCATTGCCTGCTAAACTCACTTGGTTTGCCCTGCCAGGGTTATGATCTCTCGAGCTTGCTCTCGTTCGATCCAGAATCCATCGAACCAACTTCTTCCAAGGCAGGTGGGGAGCCGATCCCTAGTACGGTCCGTGGTCCGCTCCAGCGTCTCAAAGATTTGCTTTCTGCCCCAACTGAGACTTTGATTGAAGATTCCGAGGAAGCCAAAGGCATTCTCGAGGATATCCAGCTTCATCTCCCTATGACCCTGCAAGTGAAGCTCTGGCCCGCTGTTACCCTGCCGGTCTTTAAGTCAAGGGTGCAATCGGCTCGCCAAAGGATTGCTCTTCGCCACTCCCAACTTCCGCTGAGGGCCGATATCGCCGAAAGATGTCGACGGCTTAATGAGAAGAAGGCTGCTCTGGACGCCAAGACGGATACTTCTGCTACTCGTGCTGAACTCGAGACCCTGCGCAAGGAGCTGGAGGATCTTGAAGAGAGGGTAAGGGTGACCAAACAGCTCATCCAGGACAAGGAAGCCTTTGTTGCCCGCTCTCAAGACGAAGCAAAAAGCCTCACGGCCGGTCTGAAGACCGATCTGGCTGAAATCCGTACCCTGAGCCATCAGCTGGTGACGGGTAAGGACGAGGATGACAAGGCTGAGATTGCTGAGGCGGATCGCGTCCGTGTCGACGCCATTCTCGCCCTCGGTGTGTTTCTTCAGTAGGGCCTTCAGAGACAAATGATGTTTCATTGGACTGGATCTTTCTGTACTTGCTACACCCCCCCTTTTTTTTTTTTTTTTTTCTTTTTTTTACTGGCCGATTCTCCATCGGCTCCCGACATTTCTTGCCCATGCGTCTGTCTGATAACACCATATGCGCCTCCCCCGAGCCGAACCTGACAGGTGACTGCAGGTATCGGCTTTGTATTATGCCAATGCGCCTTACTCGTACCTCGGCTCCGTTGGGATTCGTGTAGCCGACGTTTCTCCTGTTTTCGCCGGAGTCCCTGATGTTGTGGCCTAGTTTGAGAGTGCCCAGTTGCCACAATCTGGCACATACGTGCACGCGTATCCTTGAGGGATCTCCTTAGGCGCCTCGGTCAAGAACTGGTAGTCACTAGGATCACCACCAATCTTGTAGACGACGAATGCCGGTGTAGCCGGCACTTCAGGTGGTGCTGCCAACGCATATGGCAGCGGTGGACGGGACTGGAGCGGCAACTCTCCTTGATGCGTCCCGAGAGCTGGTCCTGACGGCGAGTACTGGTGGCTCATGATCTCCTGGATCACGCGCAGAGCGAGACGCTCCAACACGTTGACCAGGTTTTCAGAGTGGCGGTGTAGCGAGTGAGCCACCAAGTAGTTGATCTCCTGCCGTAGGCCCCTGGTGCGTTCCTCCGACGGGGCAGAGAGATCTATCCCATCGAGTGCACCTTGCGGCGAGAATCCCTTCCATCTGATGCCATGGGAACGGGTTCTCTGGAAAGAGCCGATGAGGTCGGCTTCGAGGGTGACCTTGATCTCGTCGTATCTCTTCTTGAGCTCGTCAGGCAGCTCCTCGTAGGTGACTGGCGTGCCGTCCGCCGCCATCTCAGATGTAGATGGCGATGTGGTTGATGTAGACGATCGTCCCACCGGGCGTGCCAGAATGTGTTGCCTGCCAAAACCCACCGGCGGGCAGCGGCCTGGCAACACGGTAGAGCCGGGAAGAGCCTAGAGCTGCGGCTGGCTGAGACCCCTCCGAGCGACGGCCCGCAATGCTCTTCTGGTCACACGCGGCGATGCGAAGTGCAAGGGCGTGCCACCTGACCTATACCTGGTCAGGAAGGTGATGGGGATGCCTCGCTTAGTTCCTGCATGGCATACACGTAAACATTAAATACGAGCCTCGATCGGCTCTCAGGTTATCCTGTGAATCGGCTCAAAGAGCCGATTCACCCATGATCCGTACGGGGTGCACGAATACTTGGTGATCCTGCTTGATCAAGATATAGCTAATGAGATCTACGACGATTTAGGGTTTTCACCGCATAATCGGATCATCCTACTCCAGGTTGGGCCTCGCGGCCACGCACGGTGCTCATAAGCCGATCCTAAACAAGGCCTAAAAACCAACATGACGTTGATCCTCGGAACATCCTGTTTAGGACTTGCGAACGCCACCCTACGTGCCGCTGGATCCTCCACCCCTTTGTAAGGCCTAACTATTGCAGATATTAAACTAATCCTTGCAGAGCACGGAGCAATCGTAACGGATCAGATCTACTAGATGATGAACAAGCAGGTGCCGCCCCACGCACGAGATAGGCGTGAGGGCGGCTAGACATGCAAGGGCTGCACTACGTAAGCATGTTATACGAAGAGCTATGCTAACCCTAACACATCTATGATAACTACGTTGCTCGCCATCAAAGACGCTTCAGTACGAGCAACGCATGAACAACGTGGGGCTTGTGCTGCCTAGATCGCAAGATGCGATCTAGGCAGCATGTCGCTTACCTGATTGAAACCCTCAAGATGAAGGAGTTGGCGATGCGCCGAGATTGGTTTGTTTTGGGTTGAACGTGAGTTGTTGTTTATTCCATAAACCCTAGATACATATTTATAGTCCAGGGGACTTTCTAATGTGGGCGTGCACCAAACCGTGCACGAGTAAGATTCTAACTTCTAAACTAAGATGCGATCTAATATTTTACAGATACACGGGCAATTAAGCCCAACTTGGTATAAAAGGCCGATCTTCGTGTTCTCTCCAAGAATAACCTTCAGGCTTATCTTGATCGTGGCCCACCTCCGATTTGGTCAAATTTTGGTGATAACACCCGTATCGCGGCATCCAGGTCGCGAAAACCTCTAGAAAACATGCGTTTCTTCATCGTTTCGGTCCCCACTCGTCCCTAGGGTTTTCCCAAGTCATAATGACGGTATTGTGGGGTGCCAAAGGCTCTCCTAGGCTTGTATAAAGAGGGGAGAAGCCAAGGAAGAGGTGCCCTCACTACAAGAAATATGCTCAACTAAGAAATATGCTCACCTAAGAGGCCACTCTACACATGTCACATACCCTTAAGGCGGAGCCCTGCCGCCACCAAGCCTCCATTAGATCTCCATCAACACCACCACATCATCCAAGCAAGCAGTGGCGGACCCAACCCAAAAATCTAGTGGGAGCCTTAGTGAATGAGGGCCTTATTACTTGGCTAAGTGGGGGCCCAAATAGTGAAATAGTAAGCTTTAAAGCTGTAAAAGCAAATATTGACTGGGGGCCTAGGCCCCACTGGGCTCAACGTGGGTCCGCCCCTGCAAGCAAGAGGAGGAGAAGGAGATGCCCTCACCATCACCGCGCACACCGTTCATCATCATCATCATCATCTACATCGGTGTCTTGTTCTCTATTCCCCTTGTTCTAGTTCTAGTATGTGTAAGATTGAACATGATGATTTCAATGGAGTAATAAAAGGCCGCATGCATCAATCGATGCAGACACTATGGCTAAGTCTCCCTTTCGAAAAATATGATGATTTCAATGGAGTATTCTTTGTGTTCATCTATGTTTGAGTAATTGATTTGAATCTAGGGAGAGGTATGATCTAGTATGCATTGTTAGACCTTGTGGTTCCATCTAGTAAATTACTCTCTCCTCTAGTGACAGAGAGGAGATAGACGAGTTCATGTGCAGAGTCTATTATTGTCTTGCAAGACTGACAACACGCGAGGCTCTATGTAGTACACACTCGTGAAAACCCGATTACCATAGGAGATCGTTTATTTATCTAAAGAAATATCTTGTGTAATTTCATTGGATGGCTACATGGTTGCCCCTCTAGTAGTAGTGAGACCGTAAGCATAGACGCCGCCTTTACTCTATTGAATCCTACATTTACATCACCTTTCTTGTTTACTTTTAATTAGTTCTTGTTTACTTTATCATGTGTTCAACTAGTTACTCATAATCTCTCAATTATCGCATTTCTAGTAACTTATAGAGTAGGCTAGCTCCAAACCATTGTTTGGGTGCGAACGTGGTTGCGCTTGACAACTCAATTGCGGGCTATGTTATTTCCATTCACAACGCTTCCGTGGGACGAACTTTAATAAATAACCCTATTGTTGATCCAGGTTAAACAACTGTTGGTTTGCATAGTAAAACCCAGGCATCATCGACTGAACAACCACACGTCTCCATGCTCATGTACATGCCTCCCAGGCCCGCCACATTGAGGAATCTCAGGCAGGTTTGCAGGGGCGTGGCCCCGCTCGTGGAACTCCCGTCGGGAACGACCCCTTCTCGGCATACGACGGGGAGGCGCACAAGATGTGATGGTGTAGGGGCTCTGGCCACTACCCTGCCCTAGTCGCAAGCACATATTGCTATCTCGTCTCTAGCAAAAGTTTCACCTACGCAGTTGGGGACAATTCCTCCTCCTCAGCTAAGGTTCGTAACTTGGGGCCTAGCGGTAGCACTACGCATGCGACCTTCTCCAACACATCCTTGGTGTTGTCTCTTGCCACAGAGCGATCCCACGCATGGAATCTGCCTCTAGTCAGCTGCTCGGCTTCGATTGTGCTGGCGCGGACATGGTTGCGCAGGGAGACCTCTACCTGCACGGGCTTAGGTGACCCCAATCACACCGTCATCTGTTCGAGCCTTGAGAGGCTTACTCCCACTGTGTACTACCTGCCCCAACACGGCATTCGAGTTCACTGTCGTTGACGACAATCTCGCTTGCAAAGTTCGGTTCTCATCACAATCGAGAGGGGAGTTCATGTGTCATGGGGAACATAAAAACTGAAGATTGGTGAAGAGGGTTCTTATAAGTGAGACGTGAGCAAAAGTAGACTGTAATCTTGGCTGGGAGCCTGGGATTGTAACTCCCGGTGGAGCAAACAGGTTTAGGGTTTAAAATAGCGGTTTTGCTAGCTGAGAACTAAGTTAACGGTGAGTTAAGTCCTACATTGTCCAATTGCATCGTGATTCATGCATATGAGTTATAAGTTGGATTGTAGGTGGTTTTTCGCACTTGAAATAGGTTTGTAATTGAGTTTTTAAAGTTGTAAGTGGGGATACAACTAAAAAATCTCCAAACCATTAAATTTTCTTCGTGATTCAGGTTGCAACTGAAATTTGACGAGGTTATGTGACTGAGTAGTAATTTCCAGGATTGATTTGGGAGTTCAGTTTAGTTTTTCCCACTTTTTTCCAAGATAAAAAGAGACCGACCCCTCGTCTCTGTGCCACGGTAGCTGGGCTAGCTGCATAGGGGCCACGCGGCGCGGCCGCTGCCCATCTCCACTTCGCGGTTCGCGCTCCCATAACATCCGCACAACCCAGAGCGAAGCCAACACACTCCAACGAGCTCGCGGGCGAGCGGCTAATCTCCACCAATGCCGCTGCTCCTCACCTCCTCCTCGCCGGCCTTGCCGCTTCCGGCGCCGTCCAGGGCCCGGTTCAGGGTCGCGGCTTCCGCCGAAGTCGGCGCCACCGGCCGAGCCGCCCCCGCCACCAACCCCGCCAAGGACTTTCCGCCGTTCCTGCCCAAGGCGGTCGAGCGCATCCGCGACCGCGCCGCCGTCCGCCTGGCCAGGCGAATCGAGCGCGTGCCCGTCCAGGCGAGCTAGCCTCTCTCGCAATCGCTCCACATTTTTTCCTTCCAAATTCGTTACTCCTGACCAAGTTTCTCTGAACCATCAGACCGGCTTCTCCAAGAACCCGATACAGAGCAGCTGCGTGAGGCCGCTCAAGCAGCAGCAGCAGCAGAGCGGCGACCCGGTGGTGCTGCTCCACGGTTTCGACAGGTGCGTGTACTTGCAGTGTCTAGCTTCGGTGTCAATAATTGTACACCGGGTACTGCTGCAAAGCGTCATGCTGTACTTGTGCCGTGCATTGAGCAGTCTGGATAGCCGCTTTAAAATTATTGGCTGCAGCTCTTGTTTAGAGTGGAGGTACACCTACCCTTTGCTGGAGGAGGCTGGACTCGAGGCCTGGGCTGTGGACATTCTTGGGTGGGGCTTCTCTGATTTAGGTATGCCATCCCATCTCTGCTCTGCATGTCATTGGAATTGCTTCAGTAATTGAAAGTTGTGACCACTTGTAATACTGCTTTATTGGATCGTAGAGACGAGACCACCATGTGACATTGCGTCCAAGCGCGAGCATCTTTACCAGGTATAACTACCGTCGGGTAGATGTCAATAATTTCCATGTGATGAGATGAATTCGCTTCCTACTTCCTAGTTTGGAAACTTCATCTTTAATCCAGAATGAGTTAGATAAGTAGGTGAAGTTACCAGCCTTGCTCTGAACTGCACAAAAACTTAAGGTTCTACCCCAAAAAAGAACTGCATTGTCCGGATAACACACACTATGCTTTTCTTTGAGCAAGTTTTCAGTCAGCTTTTCCTTGTTCAAAAAGATCAGCTTTTATGACTTTGTACTAAGCAGAATCATAACTATCTGTTCTTAAAAATAATATCATAACTATCTGAGGCAGGCTAACGCTGATATATAATGGCTAGTGATATGGTCCTTATACATCTTAAAAACCTCTTTGTACAGTTTTGGAGAACCTACATCAAAAGGCCTAGTTTCCATGTGATGAGATGAATTCACTTCCTACTTCCTAGTTTGGGGACTTCATCTTTAATTCAGAATTATTTTGATAAGTAACTGAAGTTACCAGCCTTGCTCTGAACTGCACAAGGGCTGGATTGTCTGGATAGCATGCACTATGCTTTTCTTTGAGCAAGTTTTCAATCAGCCTTTCCTTGTTCATATATGTTTAGTCATCTAAGATCAGTTCTTATGACTTTGTGCTAAGCAGAATCATAACTATCTGAGTCAGACTAACGCTGCTATACAATGACTAGTGATATGATGCTTATACACCTTAAATACCTCTTTGTACAGTTTTGGAGAACCTACATCAAAAGGCCTATGGTACTAGTTGGGCCTAGCCTCGGAGCTGCTGTTGCCATTGATTTCGCAGTCAACTATCCGGAAGCGGTACCAGCCTGTTATGACTTATTGTTTTGTATCTATTTCTTAGCTATCCGTCTAGCACATATGCAAATTTCCACAAAATACTGATGAGAATTGTATGTGGCTTTCTGTAGCTGGACAAATCTCACAAGCTTTCTCACAAGAAGCTAATTTTCCTGTTCATCGCAGGTATCAAAATTAATCTTCATTGGTGCAAGTGTATATGCTGAGGGCACGAAAGATATGACCAGAGTGCCAAAATTTGTTCCATATGCTGGGGTGAGTCCTTGCTGAGCTGCATCCTTTGCATCTAAGTACAATTGCTTCCGCGTTGAAGCATTCTGTTGTTTTTTTCATTTACTTTGCTGGTACTTGTTTAGTTTTCGTGTCCTGATGCCCATGCGGACTGTGTAGTCCTAAGTATATTTCTTTGTTCTTAATAATGGTTTTGCTTGCCCTCAGGAACCATTCGTATAAGATCGTTGTCTTTAATTTCCGTTGAACCTATCCAGTAGTGTGTGCATTTGTATTGGCCGGAACACGGTGTAATTTTTTGCTTCCCAGGTTTTTGTACTCAAGAGTCTTCCTCTGCGACTCTTCGCTACACGCTTGGCTTTTAATACAATTCCAGATGGTTTCTTTGATTGGGTTCAAGTAAGCCTCTATGCATGTCTTGCAACTGATCGAAACAACTACCATATTCTGGTTGCTGGTCTATTACTTCTCTCTGCTTTTTTCAGTATGCTGTTTTCTCTGTTATACTTGAAGATACTTTTTATTTCCTTCTCAAGCACGCATCGAAATGGGTTTCTTTGTGTATTAAAATTGGAATGCTAATGAAGGCGCAAACAAACCACCAATGGTAAAGGGCAGTACAACCAAGAAACAGGCTAACAACCCAAAACTGAAACAACTAAAGCAAACTGTCCGTGGTGAAGGACATACTTCCAAAACTAGAAAGCCTAAGCTGAAAGGACTATATTTGATGCACAGAAATGATTATACAAACCTTTATTGGTTTATGCTGCAATAATGCACTTTGTATAATTGTATTCAAATCATATATATACCTGATTATTTCTTGTCAATTGAATTTTGGTTACATATACCTGATATCCTCTTTTGAACAGTGCACAGACAATGTCATGAGTAATCAGACCATTGTTGCTTTCCTCTGTATTGCTGGGTTTTAAAGTCATGTTCTTCTCCTTTATTAATCTATTATTTGTTGCAGATTGGCCGTCTACATTGCCTACTTCCTTGGTGGGAAGATGCTACAGTTAATTTTATGATTACCGGGGGCTATAATGTTCTAAACCAAATAAAACAGGTTCTTTTCTATAAACATCCAAATTATGATTTTATCCACTGTTCAAACATGCTAAATGTTTCTTATTCCTTATCTAGTTTCATTATCTTGATATCACCCACAGTGTTGTAGGCATGTAGCAGCTATTAGTCAGCAGTATTATCTCTTTTCTTGATACGACGGAAGAGAGTGCTAACTGCTCCTAAGAGGCACTATCTAAATGCTAACACAAAATTTCCACCATAGGTTTACCCATTCTATCAGTGCTGATTCAAAGTTCCCTTTATTTTCATCATTGGGTGGTAACTGTATTACCTTGAAACCTTGAATTTTAAAAAACCAACAGGAACCGTTGACTCAGAAGGTTACGTAATTCTCATCTGCTGACTGACAATCATAGACTATGTACTTCTCTCATTAGCATTTACACTGCTGGATATTACAACCTTTCTGAATCACTCTCTGGAAAGAAGACAAATGAAATGTGTTGATGATGATTATGAATGCTTTCCTATTTTTCTGGACAGGTGAAGCAAAAATGTCTGGTTTTATGGGGAGAGGATGATGGGATAATAAGCAATAAACAAGCATACGTGAGTTCACCTGATAATGCCTAAATGTTACATACGATCGAGTCTGCAACATATGCATTCCTGAGATACGAATGTGCACCGTTTTAAATGCGCTGGGTGCGTTCTGCAGCGATTGCAGCAAGAACTCCCAAGCGCAATTTTACGACAGGTAGGGCAGTGCGGCCACATTCCTCACGTCGAGAAGCCAAGGGAAGCGGCAAAACATCTTATCGACTTCCTTGGGAGCGATAGCACGGAGAAGGCGGACCAGGCTTCTTCCCTGTCATCAAATTTAGTACCAATGCTTAGGTATGTCATTGTGCACTGAAACTCCGCATTCACGCCTGAATATCCCCATGTTGTGCGTCTTATGCGTGTCGTCCAATGTGCTGCAGTGCCCAGTGAAGAGGAGAAGACCCTTGGGCTGGCGTGTGCGAGGTAACATGTACAGGGCGCACCACAATCTCCGCTCGCCTGTGATCTCCTTGACTTTAGTGGAGACCTGTGATGCGCGTGTCTGGCAACATCCTGCATTGCACCAGCTGGGCGCAGCAGATTTGATGAACTACTGGCTCCCAGATCCTTTCCGTGGAGATGGAAGAGCTTGCACTAGAGAGTCGAGAACTCAAACAGCAGAGGCAGAAACATGCATATGCTCGTCAGCTCCTCTTCTTTAGGTCGCTGGTCAGTTGTTAGATTAACAGTAGGAAAAATGTATATCTCTGTGGGTGCAGTCATACACTCACACGGTGTGGTCTTGGTTGAGCAAGGTTGTCTCGTTTTTTTCTTCTTTTTTCGTTTTCGAATGAGCAAGCTTGTCTCGTTGCATCAACATATATATGTGCATATGGACGGGGTGTGATGCAGTGCTCTGTTCCGGGGAAAATGTAACTGGGGCTGCCTTCTTTTACTCAAAAATATAAGCTGAAGCAAGCTTGTGTGGACTTTTGTAGGACGAGCTACATGTAGATCGTCTTTTTTTTTTTTGAAAATTTTGAAACTGGTATTCTAAGTTTTACAAAAATCTGAAAAAAAAATCTAGATGTAGGCAATGTTAAGTTCTGTCACTGCGTGAAATTTGAACTCGAAATACCATAAATTCGAGGACAAAATCTGACAGATTTTAAGATTTTGAGAGTTTGTACTGTTCACTATTATAAATTTCAGAATTTATCATTTTTGCATAGCCTCCAATATAAGATATTTCAAGTTACAATTTTACACGTTGGTAGAACACAAAGATTATCTACATCTAGATTTACTTTCAGATTTTTTCAAAACTTTATAATATTATTTTTGAATATTTCTGTAGCTCGAGCTATGTTTGTGGGGTTTTGCTAGCTGAAGTAATTTCATGCTCAGTCAAATTTTACACTATTTATTTTGCATCATGATTCATACTAGTCATAAGTTAGAAGATGAATTATAACTGAAATTTAATAGATAATATCACCTGACTGCAACGAAGTTTACTCAGAAATAGTCACACCCACGTTTTGCCGCGCGGGTTTCTGTTTGGCGTTTCAGCCACGGCGCCGCGTGCGGACTTTCGTGAGGCGAGAGGAGGTCTACGATCGAACGTCACTTGTGACTTGTGAGTTGTCTCGTGTGCAGCTAATAAGTGGTGATTGACAGATCGACACGTACGTGCTCCAGCATTTCCTCGAAGCTACCACCGTGACCAAGCAGGTCGATCCGCTGGGTGTGGTTCACCGCACGCGTATATACAGCTATCGGAGCAGTGTGCGACGCGCCGAGGCCACTGGAACCGGCGGGGAGAGCGATGAGCTTCAGGGTGTGCGTCACCGGAGCTGCCGGCTACATCGGCTCCTGGCTCGTCAGGAAGCTCCTCGACAGAGGCTGCGCCGTCCACGCGACGTTACGGAACATCGGTATGTGTCAAATTTCTCCACGCATCACGCATGCATGCCACTGTAGACAGCTCGGCATCGATCGAGCGATCGATTGGGCGAATTTTCTATGTGCGTTCTTCGACCTTCCTGACTTTCGGTCATGGCCGGACGCGCCCTCGATCGGGCTGCAGGTGATGAGAAGAAGACGGCGCTGCTCAAGGGGCTGCCCGGCGCGGCGGAGCGGCTGACGCTGTTCGAGGCGGACATCTACGACGCCGCCACCTTCGAGCCGGCGATCCAGGGATGCGAGTTCGTCTTCCTCGTCGCCACCCCGCTGATGCACAACTCCGGCAGCTCAAAGGTACCGACAATCGATCCAATATCCAAGAATCAATTTTCCTCTGTGGTCATCGCGTCTAGCTTAGCTAGCCTTGTGACGTGAGAGGACACTAACAAGTGACGAGCCTATCGTGTCGCCGCAAGACGACGCACGCTGGATAGCTATAGCATTCGCTAGCGTCAGTGCACTTCAATGCACATCTCCGTCGTCCGATCGTTTGCTCTATCGGATAACTTTGGTTACACGCAGAATCAACCACGTGCACGCTCCTTTTTCTCTTTGAATTACCGTAGTCCAGTTCTCATGGATCTTAATCAAAATTAATGAAAGTTTTTGTTTCATATCATATAGTATATGACTAAATAGAGCATTCCCGCTAACATATTTCTTTTACACATGCAAGCTATTCACGGGAGCAATGTTTTCCTTCATTTCAATACCAATCACGACAGGGTTGCAACTTTCTACTCACTAACTATGCCATCTATTTCCATCTTTGCGTTGATTCCGCAGTACAAAGACACCACGGAGGCAATAGTGGACGCGACACATTCTATCCTGGAACAATGCGAACGGTCCAAAACGGTGAGGCGTGTCATCCACACAGGCTCCGTCGTGGCGTCGGCGCCGCTTAGGGAGGATGGGGATGGCTACAAAGAGTTCATGAACGAATCCTGCTGGACCCCGCTTGGGGTTCCCTACGGTCATAGCAACGAATTCTTGGACGTGAGTGCTTTCATTCTTGGACCAGGCCCCGAAAATGAAAAGCATTATTAATACATTTTTCATTTCAGAAAAGTGGAAGCTTAGCTTCAGCCTCTGCTCTGATTGATACATATAGTCTTTTACTGCATTCCTATACTCTCTCTAATTTCTTTTAATTGACTTGAATTTACTACAATTGAGATTGGACGGAGTATATCAAGTCCCGGAGTAAATATGTCTCAAGAGTTACATAATGTTACATATACCGGTGCATCCTCCATCCGTACACAATTACTTCATATTCTTTGTTTAGTCAATGTTAAACTTTGTAAACTTTAAATGCATATTTACATCTTAAACTACAATAATTTTTTTATAGTATTGGACTGATTATAAAGTATATTCTCATCTTATATGTAACTGGTATTATAGTTATTAATATTTTTCATATATTTTTAAAGTTTATGTGTTTTGACTTTAACTAAAAATTAGAACGCTAAGTAAATAAGACGCAGGGAGTATCCAAATATGTAGTACATTGATTGCAGAATCAGTGCTAGCCTGTCGCACGCAATAGCTGAATATTGAACGATCATTCTGGCCATGTTGACTTGCACGCGTGCAGGCTTATGTATCCTCCAAGACCCTCTCTGACAAGGAGCTACTCAAGTACAACGACTCCTCCTCCTCATCCACCACGGCGCGGTCATTCGACGTCGTCGTCCTGCTGTGCGGCCTCGTCGGAGGAGACACCATCCTGCCCTACACCCCCGACGGCATGCACAACATGCTGTCGCCTTTCACCGGTGTCGAGCTTTACCACAAGAACCTCAGGTTCCTGCAGGCCCTCCTCGGCTCCGTGCCACTGGTTCATGTCGACGACGTCTGCGAGGCGCACATCTTCTGCATGGAGCGCTTGGCGGACATCGCCGGCGGCCGATACCTCTGCGCCGCGGCGTACCCCAACATGCAGGATATCCTGGAGCACTACGCTGGCAAGCACCCGGAGCTCAAGCTGATGATCAAAGAGTATGTTCTTTAACTGAATGTTTTAATTTGGTTGTGTCGATGCTTTGTGGTTAATATGCACTTTTTGTGTGTGGATTAGGGTGGTGGGAGAGGGAGTGAGAGTGCAAGCTAATACAAAGAAGCTTGTGGAGCTGGGGTTCAAGTATAAGTACGGGGTTGAGGAGGTGCTAGACGTCAGCCTGGAGTGCGGCAAGAGGTTGGGATTGCTCTGATGCATAACATTGCGATGCCACCGTCTGCGCTAGTGCTAGAGGTTGGGATTGCTCTGAAGCGGCAAGAGGTTGCCATTGTTCAGGTTCTTTTGCTTAGAGCATGTCTAACAGGTCCCTTATTTTTCTGCCCCTTAAAACGCGAGTAGAAGGTCCTGTATTCACTTTTCGCCGGCCGAAAACTCGTCCGAGCTAGCAGACCCCGTATCCCCACCCCGTAAAACAGAATCATGCGGAATATTCTGTTTTCAGCGGCGGCGCGCGGGTGGCTATGGCGGCGGCGCGGGGAAAACGGTTGGGAATTCTGAAATGTTCGCGCGCTCTAGTGAAATGGGATGAGGGGTTGGCCCTGTATTCAGCCTCCCGCCCCGTACAAGTAAGGGGCGAAGAGCCGCCCCGTAGCCAAAATTGTAAAAAATCGATACGGGGCCCTGTTTTACGGGGTCTGCTAGACGGTCGGGTAGCGCCCAACCCCTTATTTCGGCGGTTATTATACGGGGTTGACCCTTTTAAGGGGTCTGTTACTTAGGTTGGTGGCCCGCAGTGACCAAAGATAAATAAATAAAGATTTCTATCCCTAAGTCCATGGAAAAAACAACCATTTCTGAATTGATCAAGTTGAACACAGTTTCTAAAATGTAGCTAAATAAAGATCATCATTTAAGACCGTTAACTTAAAGTTGGTGACACTAGCAAATCATCTGATAATTTTTTAAAGTAAAATTGATTCATTGGCGAGACACTAGAACCGTTGTGCCTTTAACTCTTTTGAAGCTAAACAGTACTAGGTTTCCCACTGTGATTTTTTTTAAATGTATATAAAGGAGGTTCAAGTTACAAACCGAGCTAGCTCTGAGAAGTGAGAAATAACTAATCACAAGAAAAACAACGCTATGAGAACTATACAAATGAAGTCACCCATTCTTGCAAGCCAACATAGGCTTTCCTCTTTGCCTTGTACAAAAGCAAAGACATCTCCTCTTTGAATTTTCTTCTGCATCGGTAAAGATTAGGAGTCATACCTTTGCAGAGGAAGTCATTTCTTTCTGACCAAATTGCCTAGGTAATTAGCATAATGACCTCAAGCGCAAAAGGCTGTTCAATGGATTGTTTAAGACTATCAGTAATATCCTAGATAAAGGGAAAATATTAATATCAAAAGATACCAATTACATCCAGCCTCTGCAACAACGTCCCACCCTAGTGGCAATACGGATGCACAAATCTAAAAAAAGATAAAAGAAAATTAAAAAATAAAAGTCTCGCTACAGCATTCCAGACCTAGCAACAACAATATAACCACCACCGTGACAACACCTGAAATACAGACTCTTCAAAAACGACGCCTCCAAGAAGGGAACAGTGCACCAGCACCGCCATCGCCTGACCAAAGATCTTAGGTTTTCACCCTGAAGATAATAAACAATGCCTCACTGGTAGAAAAATGGCCTTCCGTCCAGCCCCATTAGTCGCCAAAATATAGGAACCGCGACTAATGGGGTCTTTAGTCGCGGTTCGGGTGGCGAACCGCGACTAAAGACCTGGGCCCAGCGCGCTCGCTGGCCAGCTGGTGGACGGGAGGGGATTTAGTCGCGGTTGGCCAGGCCAACCGCGACTAAAGGTCCTCAGGCCTGGCCCGAAGGCCTTTAGTCGCGGTTGGCCAGGCCAACCGGGACTAAAGGCCCATCCCTATAAAAGGGCCTCAGCTCACAGCACTTAGCCATTTGGTGCCACTTCTCTTCACAAGCTTCACAAGGGGGTGTAGGTTTGCTTTTGGTTCCTCTTATGCACACAAGGTGTTTGATGAAATGCCCCAAGAGCATGAAACAAACATGATATGGAGTGTCGGAGCCACACTTGAGCTTCCTCATTTATTTTTTCCTTCTCGATCGCGGTTAGCAACTTGAACCTTTCATATGTGTCATTGATAAAATATGCATGTGTGTAGTTCATTGTTTAATTTCTATTGTTTATAGCTAGTTAGTTTAACAAATGCATGATGGTTAATTATATATTTTATATTATAATAATGCAGATGAATCGGCAATGGATGTACGGTAACCGACTCTCCGGCGAGTTCACTACGGGTTTGAAAGATTTCCTCGTAGTGGCTAATGCGAACAAGCAGAAGGGTTTTGTTATCTGTCCATGTGTTGACTGTAAGAATCAGAAGGGTTACTCTTCATCAAGAGAAGTTCACCTGCACCTGCTTCGGCACGGTTTCATGACAAGCTATAATTGTTGGACCAAGCATGGAGAAAGAGGGGTTATAATGGAAGAAGATGAAGAAGGGGATGATTTCATCGATGAAAACTATCTTGATCATTTCGGTGATACTTTCATGGAGGATGCTGAAGGTGAAGGGGAAGGTGAAGGGGAAGGTGAAGGGGAAGGTGAAGAAGAGGCACGTGATGAGCCCGTTGATGATCTTGGTCGGACCATTGCTGATGCACGGAGACGCTGCGAAACTGAAAAGGAGAGGGAGAATTTGGATCGCATGTTAGAGGATCACAGAAAGTCGCTGTACCCCGGATGCGATAATGGTTTGAAAAAGCTGGGCTGCACACTGGATTTGCTGAAATGGAAGGCACAGGCCGGTGTAGCTGACTCGGCATTTGAAAACTTGCTGAAAATGTTGAAGAATATGTTTCCAAAGAATAACGAGTTGCCCGCCAGTACGTACGAAGCAAAGAAGGTTGTCTGCCCTCTAGGTTTAGAGGTTCTGAAGATACATGCATGCATCAACGACTGCATCCTCTACCGCGGTGAATACGAGAATTTGAATGAATGTCCGGTATGCACTGCATTGCGTTATAAGACCAGAGGCGATGACCCTGGTGACGATGTTGAGGGCGAGAAACCCAGGAAGAGGGTTCCCGCCAAGGTGATGTGGTATGCTCCTATAATACCACGGTTGAAACGTCTGTTCAGGAACAAAGAGCATGCCAAGTTGTTGCGATGGCACAAAGAGGACCGTAAGTCGGACGGGGAGTTGAGACACCCCGCAGATGGAACGCAATGGAGAAAGATCGACAGAGGGTTCAAAGATTTTGCAGCGGACGCAAGGAACATAAGATTTGGTCTAAGTACAGATGGCATGAATCCTTTTGGCGAGCAGAGCTCCAGCCATAGCACCTGGCCCGTGAATCTATGCATCTACAACCTTCCTCCTTGGTTGTGGATGAAGCGGAAGTACATTATGATGCCAGTGCTCATCCAAGGTCCGAAGCAACCCTGCAACGACATCGATGTGTACCTAAGGCCATTAGTTGATGAACTTTTACAGCTGTGGGGCAGACCTGGTGTCCGTGTGTGGGATGAGCACAAAGAAGAGGAATTTGACCTACGAGCGTTGCTTTTCATAACCATCAATGATTGGCCTGCTCTTAGTAACCTTTTGGGACTATCAAATAAGGGATACAATGCATGCACGCACTGCTTACATGAGACTGAAAGTGTACATTTGCCAATTTGTAAGAAGAACGTGTACCTTGGGCATCGTCGATTTCTTCCGAAAATTCATCCAGTAAGAAAGAAAGGCAAGCATTACAACGGCAAGGCAGATCACCGGCCGAAGCCTGCGGAACGCACTGGTGCTGAGGTATTTGATATGGTCAAGGATTTGAAAGTCATCTTTGGAAAGGGTCCTGGCGGACAATCAGTTCCGAAGGGAGCTGACGGGCACGCAGCCATGTGGAAGAAGAAATCTATATTCTGGGAGCTAGAATATTGGAAAGTCCTAGATGTCCGCTCTGCAATCGACGTGATGCATGTTACGAAGAATATTTGCGTGAACCTCCTAAGCTTCTTGGGCGTGTATGGGAAGACAAATGATACAAAGGAAGTACGGCAGGACCAACAACGTTTGAAAGACCCTGATGACCGGTGATACGTCCAATTTGCATCACTATTTTATATCATAATTTGCTGTTATTCATTGATATATTTCATATTGGGACACATTACTTATGTTATTTCATCTATTTTGCATGTTTCATCATTATTGGAGGATCGAACACCGGAGCCAGGATTCTGCTGGAAAAAGCACCGTCAGAACGCAATATTTCGGAAGATCAACTCTGGAAGGAAATTATACCAAACATCCTATTTTTCAAGATGACGAAGGGAGCCAGAAGGAGGAGCCAGGAGCAGCCAGGGTGGGCCCACACCCTAGGGCGGCGCGGCCCAGGCCCTGGCCGCGCCGGCCTGTGGTCTGGGGGGCCCACGACCCTTTTCGCCTCCTTTTCTTCGCCAAACCCTTCGTCCCGAAGACCTAAGCCACAGAGGGTACCTCGCGAAGAGTTACTGACCGCCTGCGCGGGCGGAGAACACCAGAGAGAAAAGAGCTCTCCGGCGGGCAGGGAATCCGTGGGAAATTCCCTCCGGGAGGAAATCGACGCCATCGTCACCGTCATCGAGCTGGACATCATCGCCATCACCATCATCATCATCTCCACCATCATCACCGCCGTCATCACCGCTGGACACCGTCACCGCCGTAGCAATTTGGGTTTGATCTTGATTGTTTGATAGGGGAAACTCTCCCGGTATCGATTTCTACTTGTTGTTGATGCTATTGAGTGAAACCATTGAACCAAGTTTATGTTCAGATTGTTATTCATCATCATATCACCTCTGATCATGTTCCATATGATGTCTCGTGAGTAGTTCGTTTAGTTCTTGAGGACATGGGTGAAGTCTAAATGTTAGTAGTGAACTATGGTTGAGTAATATTCAATGGTGTGATATTTAAGTTGTGGTGTTATTCTTCTAGTGGTGTCATGTGAACGTCGACTACATGACACTTCACCATTTATGGGCCTAGGGGAATGCATCTTGTATTCGTTTGCTAATTGCGGGGTTGCCGGAGTGACAGAAACCTAAACCCCGTTGGTATATCGATGCGGGGAGGGATCGCAGGATCTCGAGTTTAAGGCTGTGGTTAGATTTATTCTTAATTACTTTCTTGTAGTTGCGGATGCTTGCAAGGGGTATAATCACAAGTATGTATTAGTCCTAGGAAGGGCGGTACATTAGCATAGGTTCACCCACACAACACTTATCACAACAATGAAGATTATTTAGCCGTATGTAGCGAAAGCACTAGACTAAAATCCCGTGTGTCCTCGAGAACGCTTGGTCATTATAAGTAAACAAACCGGCTTGTCCTTTGTGCTAAAAAGGATTGGGCCACTCGCTGCAATTATTACTCTCGCACTTTACATACTCGTACTTTATTCAACTGTTACATCAAAACCCCCTGAATACTTGTCTGTGAGCATTTACAGTGAATCCTTCATCGAAACTGCTTGTCAACACCTTCTGCTCCTCGTTGGGATCGACATTCTTACTTATCGAAGATACTACGATACACCCCCTATACTTGTGGGTCATCAAGACTATTTTAAAGGCGCCGTTGCCGGGGAGTGAAGCGCTATTGGTAAGTGGAATTGGTAAGGAAAACCTTACTTGTTGTGCTGATTTTATTTCTTTGCTGCTATAAGTCATTATGGAGAGATCTTCTCTTCATTTTCTATTTGGGAAATCTACTACTACTGCAACGGTAGTGGATGAAGCGCCAGGTGAGGAAGTGATACCATATAAAATACCTATGAAAATTATTGAACGTGTTATGGATAACCGCTATGAAGGGGATGGAACTGTCCATCCTGGTGATCATTTACTGTTTTTGCATGAATTATGCGGGTTATTCAAATGTGCAGGTATTGCTATGGATGAAGTGAGGAAGAAACTATTCTCTTTATCGCTGTCCGGTAAGGCGGCGCATTGGTATAAATTACTTGGATAATGGGGATTCTCTTGAATGGAATGATATTGTGCCCCGGTTTTATTCTAAGTTCTATCCTCCAAGTGAAATTCATAAGGATCGGAATCGCATATATAATTTTTGGCCTCATGATGGAGAGAGTATTGCCCAAGCTTGGGGGAGATTGAAGTCTTTAATGCTCAAATGCCCCATTCATGAGCTTCCTGGTAATGTTATTATTGATAATTTCTACGCAAGACTTTCTTTTCAAGACAAGACCTTGCTGGATACTTCTTGTTTTGGATCATTTACACGCAACAAGGAAGAGTTTAAAAGGGACCTTCTTGATCGAATCCAAGAAAATGCGAAGGTTGGGAGAACGACAAGGATAGAAAAACAGGTATAAATTATGAATATAAAATCAAAGAAGCTTTTATGGATACAGAAAAAAAAAGTAATATGAGTGCTACATATGGTCTTGATTCTCAAGTTGCTGTAAATCTTTATAAAGCTTTTGCCTCTCATTATGAATTGCCAAAGAAGAATTTTGATAAGTATCATGAACCGTATAAAGATAAAATTGATTCATCTATTAATAAATGTGTAGTGGTTGAAACTGGCGATAATGTTATTCCTGAAGCTTATATTGAAAAAACTCCTTTCCTCGCTAAAATGAAAGAGTATTCTGTTATAAATAGTGCGGTTCATAAAAGTGAAAAGAAACCTCTTAGAACCCGAAGAACAAATAAAAATTGAACCTTTGTTGCAATAGTTAAAGATCTTGTGACTGAAAATGTGGAGGATGGTCATATTATTTTCTCGTGAAGATGCTTCTAATATTGTTTCACATCCTAATAAACCCAAACAAGCTAGTGTTCCTATGATGTCTGTTAGAATTGGTGATCATTGCTATTATGGATTATGTGATATTGGTGCAAGTGTTAGTGCTATTCCGTATGAGCTTTACACGGAGATTATGCACGAAATTGATTCTTGTGAACTTGAAGATATTGATGTGGTTATTCAGCTGGCTAATAGAGAAACTATTTCTCCAATTGGTATTGTTCGAGATGTGGAAGTTTTATGCGGTAAGATTAAATATCCTGCTGACTTTTTGGTACTTGGTTCTGCTGCTAGTGATTATTGTCCTATTATTTTTGGTAGACCTTTTCTAAATACTTGTGGAGCTATTATAGATTGCAAGAAAGAGAAAATTTTGACTAAATTTGCTGGTGAATCTTATGAGTTTAACTTCTCTAAATTTACTAAAACTCCTTATAAAGCTGATTTGCCTAGTAATGATATTAAAATGGAGCAATGTGCATCTATTGTTCTTGTTCCTAATAATCCTTTGCAGCAACATTTAGAGGATAGCGAGAGCGAAATTTTTAGGAAAGAAAGAGATGAGCTTGAGGAAATTTTTCTTCGCCAACCTATTCTCAAGCATGATTTACCGGTGGAAGATTTGGGTACAACACCGCCACCAAAGGAAGATCCTGTTTTTGATTTAAAGCCTTTACCCGATAATCTTAAATATGCTCATATTGATGATAAGAAAATATATCCTGTTATTATTAGTTCTAAGCTTTCAGAGATTGAGGAAGAAAGGTTATTGGAAATATTGAAGAAGCATCGAGGCGCTATTGGTTACACTCTTGATGATTTGAAGGGGATTTCTCCTTCTATTTGCCAACATGCTATTAATATGGAAGATGATGCAAAGCCTGTTGTTGAACCTCAGCGTCGTCTAATTCCAAAGATGAAGGAAGTGGTAAGGAATGAGGTATTACGGCTCCTTGAAGCTGGTATTATATATCCTATTGCTGATAGTAGATGGGTTAGTCCTGTGCACTGCGTTCCCAAGAAAGGAGGTATGACTGTTGTGCCTAATGATAATGATGAGCTCATTCCTCAAAGAGTAGTTGTAGGGTATAGAATGTGCATTGATTTTCGAAAAGTTAATAAGGTTACTAAGAAAGATCATTACCCTTTACCATTTATTGATCAAATGCTAGAAAGATTGTCTAAAAATACTCATTTTTGCTTTCTTGATGGTTATTCTGGGTTTTCACAAATTGCTGTTAAAGCTAAAGATCAAGAGAAAACCACTTTTACTTGTCCCTATGGAACTTATGCTTATAGACGCATGCCTTTTGGTTTATGTAATGCTCCTGCTACTTTTCAAAGATGCATGTCTGCTATTTTTCATGGTTTTTGTGAAAGTATTGTAGAGGTATTCATGGATGATTTTTCCGTCTATGGGAATTCTTTTGATAGTTGCTTGCGAAACCTTGATAAAGTTTTGCAGAGATGTGAAGAAACTAACCTTGTTCTTAATTGGGAGAAATGCCACTTTATGGTTAATGAAGGAATTGTATTGGGACATAAAATTTCTGAGAGAGGTATTGAAGTTGATAGAGCTAAAGTTGAAGCAATTGAGAAGATGCCCTATCCGAGGGACGTTAAAGGTATTCGTAGTGTTCTTGGTCATGCTGGGTTTTATAGGAGATTTATTAAAGATTTCTCCAAGATTTCAAAACCTCTTACTAATCTTCTTCAAAAAGATGTACCATTTGTTTTTGATGATGATTGTAAGGAAGCTTTTGAAACTCTTAAGAAAGCCTTAACAACTGCTCCTATAGTTGAACCTCCTGATTGGAACTTACCCTTTGAAATTATGTGTGATGCTAGTGATTTTGCTGTAGGCGCTGTTCTTGGACAGCGGGTAGATAAAAAACTGAATGTTATTCATTATGCTAGTAAAACTCTTGATGCTGCTCAGAGAAATTATGCTACAACTGAAAAAGAATTATTAGCTGTAGTCTTTGCTTGTGATAAATTCAGATCTTATATTGTTGATTCAAAAGTTACCATTCATACTGATCATGCTGCAATTAGATACCTAATGACAAAGAAAGATGCTAAGCCTAGGCTTATTAGATGGGTGCTTCTTTTGCAAGAATTTGATCTACATATTGTAGACAGGAAAGGTGCTGATAATCCTGTTGCTGACAATTTGTCTAGATTGAAAAATATTGCTTATGATCCTGTTCCTGTTAATGATAGTTTTCCAAATGAACAATTGGCTGTAATAAAGGTGAGCTCGCGAGACAGTCCTTGGTATGCTGATTATGCTAACTTTATTGTTTCCAAGTACTTGCCTCCAACCTTTTCAGCTCAGCAAAGGAGGAAATTCTTTTATGATTTGAGGCATTATTTCTGGGATGACCCACACTTATATAAAGAAGGAGTGGATGGTATTATGCGAAGATGTGTTCCCGAATATGAACAACGGGAGATATTGAGTAAATGTCATGGTAGTGCTTATGGAGGACATCACGCCGGAGAAAGAACCGCGCAAAAGGTTCTACAATCAGGTTTTTATTGGCCAACTCTCTTCAAGGATGCGAGAAAGTTTATTTTATCTTGTGATGAATGCCAAAGGGTTGGTAATATCTCCAGACGCAATGAAATGCCTATGAATTATACTCTTGTTATTGAACCGTTTGATTGTTGGGGATTTGACTTCATGGGACCTTTTCCGTCTTCAGAAGGTAACACTCATATACTCGTTGCTGTTGATTATGTTACTAAATGGGTGGAAGCTATACCTACAAAAAGTGCTGATGGTGAGACCTCTTTAAGAATGCTCTTAGAAATTATTTTTCCTAGATTTGGAGTACCTAGATATATTATGACCGATGGAGGTTCTCACTTTATTCATGGAGGTTTTAGAAAAACTCTTGCTAGGTATGGTATTAATCATAGAATTGCTTCTGCTTATCATCCTCAAACTAGTGGTCAAGTAGAATTATCAAATAGAGAGATTAAATCTATCTTGCAAAAGACATTAATAAAACCGAGAAAGAATTGGGCTAGTAAATTGAAGGATGCACTTTGGGCTTATAGAACTGCTTATAAAAATCCCATGGGAATGTCACCTTATAAAATGGTTTATGGGAAAGCTTGTCATTTACCTTTAGAACTAGAGCACAAAGCTTATTGGGCTGTTAGAGAATTAAATAAAGATCCTAAACTTGCTTAGGTGATAAGAGATTGTTGCAATTGAGTTCTCTAGATGAATGGAGAAGTGAAGCTTATGAAAATGCTAAACTCTTTAAAGAGAAAGTTAAAAAATGGCATGATAGGAGGATTATCAAAAGAGAATTTAATATTGGGGATAAAGTCCTATTGTATCGGTCTCGTCTCAGATTCTTTGCAGGGAAATTACTCTCGAAATGGGAAGGACCATATGTTGTCGAGGAGGTGTATCGTTCAGGAGCAATCAAAATTAGCTCTCTCCAAGGCAATGCTACGCAAGTGGTGAATGGACAAAGACTCAAGCATTATATCTCGGGTGATTCTTATAATGTTGATGTTGATATTATTCAAGTGGAAACACCGGAGGATTTCATCAAAGGGCAAATTGACAATCCGCCAGAACTCGACTTTGAATAGGTAACTTGATCGGTAATGAAAAGTACGCAATTTACTTTCCGAACTATATTTTTGCTGTTTTTGGAAAATATGAGAAATTACGAGTTCGAAACGGAGTGGAAAGGACGCACGAGGGCGCGGCACCATAGGCCGGCGCGGCCAAGCCTGGGCCCGCGCCGCCCTATGGTTTGGCCGTCCCGTCGCCTCTTTCCGACTCTGGTTCGATCTGGTACTTTCCTTATGTCGTGAAAAATTTTGCTATATAATCCCCCGGACCCCTGGAGGTCCGTATATCGTGTTTTCGACGTGTTTTGTTTCGAGCTGTTTCTGCCAGGATCTGTTTTCAGTCTAGAAGCACCATGGCCTCCAACGACAAGGGCAAGGGGCTTTCGGAGGAAGAAGTGAAGGAGGTGCCATCAAGACAAGATCAGCAAGCCGGAGGGAGCAAGCAAATCTTGGTGGGATCTGTTGACACTCGACGTTCTTTTTCTCATAACTTGCAGGGACCTCTACCACCCGCTCTCAGCCTCGACTCCTTCCCCATGATGGAAGAAGTTCTACGGGTTACCGATGAGTTTTGTGATCAATATCGGGCTCTGAGAAGAGAAGTGGAGATACTCCAGGAGGAGAACTGCCGTCTCCGAAGATTGATTGAATACCACTCGATTCGCGTCACAAGGTCGTCATCGCCAACTTCGGATAACAATGAATCTCTTCGAATCTTAGTGCAGAATTATCAAGCTGAGAAGCTGAAGACGAAGGAGCTTATTAAGAAGCTCGGGAAGAATTCATCACCACCATCGCCAAAGGAGTAATTCATCATCGGTATTGGCATCCCCTTGGTTTGTTCCAAACTTGGGGGAGTGCCGCGGTATCACATTATCACTACCTTTTACTTTTATTGTCAAGTAGTGTCATATCATGAGTAGGGAAGTTATCGTATAAGATGGGCTGCGTTTGGAAGTATCTCTCCTTTAGTTGGTTATCTATGTATCCCTTGGTGTGAGTTATCGTTATGGAATATTAATGAGAAGTCTTATCATTTACATATTGCACATCTTATTTTAGTTTGCAATCTCTATGATTCATCTTGTTGTTAGTATTGGTATCACTTTGGGAGCATTGAATAAATCTATTTGGTTTTGGCAAACTTAGCATTGGTCAATAGCAACAACACTTTGAGGTTTAAATAGAAAAGAGAAATACATGTAGTTGTTTCATTGTCTTTCTTGTTAGCTCATAGCTCATTATTCTGAAGTTAAAATTGTTTGTGCTTATAAGGAAGATGCATGATTGTTTCTACCATATGTATATTTGTTTGTTTCCCTCGGCTCTTATGCTTGCTAATTAACCTTGCTAGCCAAAGACTGTCTTGAGAGGGAATACTTCTCGTGCATCCAAACCTTAACCCAAACCTATGCCATTTGTGTCCACCATACCTACCTACTACATGGTATTTTCTGCCATTCCAAGTAAATACTTCATGTGCTACCTTTAAACAATTCAAAACTTAGTATCTCTTATTTGTGTTAATGTTTCATAGCTCATGAGGAAGTATGTGGTGTTTTATCTTTCAATCTTGTTGGGCAACTTCCACCAATGGACTAGTGGCCTCATCCGCTTATCCAATAATTTTGCAAAAAGAGCTGGCAATGGGATTCCAGTCCCAAATTAATCAAACTAAATAGACACTCCTCCATGGTATGTGATTGATGGACGGCACCCGAAGGATTCGGTTAGCCATGGCTTGTGTAAGCAAAGGTTGGGGGAGTGTCATCATCATAATAAAACAAAGTAAAAAGGCACTCCTTCATGGTATGAGATTGTTGGCGAGGCACCCGAGGATTCGGTTAGCCATGGTTTGTGAAAGAAAGGTTGGAAGGAGTGCCACACAAAATGAAAATAATATGGGAGCCGCTCTTAGGAGGTTGTCGGCAAGGGGTTAGAGTACCCGCTACCGGTCGTTGACAACAACAAACACCTCTCAAAATGTTACTTTTATTATCTCTATATGATTTCAAAACTGAAAAAGCTCTAGCACATGATTTAATCCCTGCTTCCCTCTGCGAAGGGCCTGTCTTTTACTTTATGTTGAGTCAGTAAACCTATTTCTCTCCATCTCAAGCAAGCATTTGAGTAGTTGTGATCAAACCATTATATTGTGATTTGCTACATCATGTCTTTTATTCTTCCTTGTTTAGTACGAGTTTTATCTGAATGAATATAGCTTTGCAAGTTATCAATGATCATGAGAAGACCATTATGATTGAGTATGCAAGTTGTGCCTTATAAACTTTAACATGAGAGCGCTGCTCAATGAGATAAATATAATCTGTTAATTGTTCTCTGACCAAGAACGAAGTTTGCCATCACCAATTATGATTTCTCATGCACCTTTACTTGTGATTACCCTATACTTGTTTCAATGTGAGTTATAAGAGGTTGTCTACTATAATGTCCTGTGTGAATGAATATGATGCTTCTTGTCCGTATTTTATTTATCGACTCTTCACTCCATAAACATGTGGTCATGTCTATCGAGCTCAGTTTCGCTTGGGGACAAGCGAAGTCTAAGCTTGGGGGGAGTTGATACGTCCAATTTGCATCACTATTTTATATCATAATTTGCTGTTATTCATTGATATATTTCATATTGGGACACATTACTTATGTTATTTCATCTATTTTGCATGTTTCATCATTATTGGAGGATCGAACACCGGGAGCCGGGATTCTGCTGGAAAAAGCACCGTCGAAACGCAATATTTCGGAAGATCAACTACGGAAGGAAATTATACCAAAAATCCTATTTTTCAAGATGACGAAGGGAGCCGAAGGAGGAGCCAGGGAGCAGCCGGGGTGGGCCCACACCCTAGGGCGGCGCGGCCTGTGCCCTGGCCGCGCCGGCTGTGGTGCAGGGGGCCCACGACCCTTTCGCCTCCTTTTCTTCGCCAAACCCTTCGTCCCGAAGACCTAAGCCACAGAGGGTACCTCGCGAAGAGTTACAACCGCCTCTGCGGGGCGGAGAACACCAGAGAGAAAAGAGCTCTCCGGCGGGCAGGGAATCCGGCTGGGAAATTCCCTCCGGGAGGGGAAATCGACGCCATCGTCACCGTCATCGAGCTGGACATCATCGCCATCACCATCATCATCATCTCCACCATCATCACCGCCGTCATCACCGCTGGACACCGTCACCGCCGTAGCAATTTGGGTTTGATCTTGATTGTTTGATAGGGGAAACTCTCCCGGTATCGATTTCTACTTGTTGTTGATGCTATTGAGTGAAACCATTGAACCAAGTTTATGTTCAGATTGTTATTCATCATCATATCACCTCTGATCATGTTCCATATGATGTCTCGTGAGTAGTTCGTTTAGTTCTTGAGGACATGGGTGAAGTCTAAATGTTAGTAGTGAACTATGGTTGAGTAATATTCAATGGTGTGATATTTAAGTTGTGGTGTTATTCTTCTAGTGGTGTCATGTGAACGTCGACTACATGACACTTCACCATTTATGGGCCTAGGGGAATGCATCTTGTATTCGTTTGCTAATTGCGGGGTTGCCGGAGTGACAGAAACCTAAACCCCCGTTGGTATATCGATGCAGGAGGGATCGCAGGATCTCAGAGTTTAAGGCTGTGGTTAGATTTATTCTTAATTACTTTCTTGTAGTTGCGGATGCTTGCAAGGGGTATAATCACAAGTATGTATTAGTCCTAGGAAGGGCGGTACATTAGCATAGGTTCACCCACACAACACTTATCACAACAATGAAGATTATTTAGCCGTATGTAGCGAAAGCACTAGACTAAAATCCCGTGTGTCCTCGAGAACGCTTGGTCATTATAAGTAAACAAACCGGCTTGTCCTTTGTGCTAAAAAGGATTGGGCCACTCGCTGCAATTATTACTCTCGCACTTTACATACTCGTACTTTATTCAACTGTTACATCAAAACCCCCTGAATACTTGTCTGTGAGCATTTACAGTGAATCCTTCATCGAAACTGCTTGTCAACACCTTCTGCTCCTCGTTGGGATCGACATTCTTACTTATCGAAGATACTACGATACACCCCCTATACTTGTGGGTCATCAACCGGCATATATCCGGAATGGTTTCAAGATCGTGCCAGCTATGCTCTGACCAAAGAAGAGAAGGTCATCTTTTTTGAATGCCTGAGCAGTATGAAGGTCCCGTCTGGATTCTCGTCCAATATAAAGGGAATAATAAACATGGCGGAGAAAAAGTTCCAAAACCTGAAGTCTCACGACTGCCACGTGATTATGACGCAATTGCTTCCGATTGCTTTGAGGGGGCTCCTGCCGGAAAATGTTCGAGTAGCCATTGTGAAGCTATGTGCATTCCTCAATGCAATCTCTCAGAAGGTAATCAATCCAGAAGTTCTACCACGGTTACAGAACGATGTGGTCCAATGTCTTGTCAGTTTCGAGTTGGTGTTCCCGCCATCCTTCTTCAATATTATGACGCACATCCTGGTTCACCTAGTCGAAGAGATTTCCATTCTCGGTCCTGTATTTCTACACAATATGTTCCCCTTCGAGAGGTTCATGGGAGTATTAAAGAAATATGTTCGTAACCGTGCTAGGCCAGAAGGAAGCATCGCCAAGGGCTATGGAAATGAGGAGGTAATTGAGTTTTGTCTTGACTTTGTTCCTGACCTTAAGCCGATTGGTCATCCTCGATCGCGGCACGAGGGGAGACTAAGTGGAAAAGGCACGATCGGAAGGAAATCAACGATATGTATGGACGGCCATTCTATGACTGAAGCACACCACACAGTTCTGACCAATTCCAGCTTGGTGGCTCCGTACTTTGAGAAACACAAGAATATTTTACGCTTGGACAACCCGGGGAAGCCTGAATCCTGGATTAGGAAGGCCCACATGGAGACTTTCGGCACTTGGTTGAGAAAACATTTAGTGAATGACAATGATGTTGTAGATCAGCTGTACATGTTGGCCAAGACACCATCTTCGACTATAACGACTTTCCAAGGGTACGAGATAAATGGGAATACATTTTACACGATCGCCCAAGATAAAAAGAGCACCAACCAAAACAGTGGTGTCCACTTTGATGCAGCAACCGAGAATGGGCAAAAGGTCACATATTATGGTTACATAGAGGAGATATGGGAACTTGACTATGGACCCTCCTTTAAGGTCCCTTTGTTCCGGTGCAAATGGTTCAAGCTAACAGGAGGTGGGGTAAAGGTGGACCAGCAATACGGAATGACAATGGTGGATTTCAACAATCTTGGTTACCTTGACGAACCATTCGTCCTAGCGAAAGATGTCGCTCAGGTTTTCTATGTGAATGACATGAGTAGCAAACCGAGGAAACTGAAAGATCGCCACATTGTTCTTTCAGGGAAAAGAAACAACGTGGGAGTGGAGGACAAGACAGACATGTCAGAAGATTATAATATGTTTGCTGAAATTCCGCCCTTCAAAGTGAACACCGACCCAAGCATTAAGTTAAATGATGAGGATGCTCCATGGATATGGCACAATCGTAAGCAAGCAGGGACACAAGGAAAGAAATGATGTGTAATAATTTATTGTACCAAACTTTGTTGAATGGATCATGTGAATTATATTACCCGTGATGTGTTTGGTGTCCATTTTCGAATGATTCGAGATACCACTGATGATACATGAAATTTGGAGTGATTTAGTCATACTCCTGCCTAGGCGTATAATATGCATACTCGTAGTCTTCATAGCCGCCGCCGTTGTACTGGTAGTCGTCGCCTTCTAAGTTGCCGCCGTCATCGTCGCTGTTGTCGTCGCTGTCGTCGGGCGGCGCTCGTGGCTCGAACTGAGGGTAGCGCAGGCGGGGGATATCGCCGGCCGTGATGTAGTCCATGACGCTCTGCAGAGTCCGGCCGTACCACCATAGCCGACGGCCGGCCTCGTGGAAGTTCCCAGGAGGCAGACCGTCCTCCTCATACCTGGCGAGCGCCCTCTCACGCCGATTGATGAAGAAGGCGTCCCAAGTATGCTGGTTATCGGGATGCCAGCGGGGATTCATCCACTGCTCCGGCGTGAGGTCGAGGTAGTAGTGGTTTGTGATGGCCGCCCGGCGCGCAGTACCCTGAGGGACGGGAGGGACCGGCACGCCGCCGGCGCTTAGGCTCCAGCCGGCGGGGACGCGGTAGCCCGGTGGGCAAGGGTAGTTCGAGGCGCAAAGCTCCTCCACCTGCTGGTAGGTTAGAGTGGGTGCAGTGGAAGCCATGCGAGAGTGATGAGAGATTGTAGAGATGTGATAATGCTGGCCAAGCCGGGCTACATATATGTAGTGACAAATGGCGGGAAAAATGGGAGCGGGAAGACAGGAGGCGGGAAGAAAGTGGCGGGAAGAAAGTGGCGGGAAGAAAGTGGCGGGAAGAAAGAGGCGGGAAGAAAGTGGCGGGAAGAAAGAGGCGGGAAGAAAGAGGCGGGAAGACAGGGAAGAAATGGCGGGAAGAAGAGGAATCCAGAGCTGGTCATCTAATCTTTAGTCCCGACTGGTGGGTGCAACCGGGACTAAAGGTGGTTTCTGTGTCATCTATGAAAATTGTCGGTGGGATAAGGATGTTTGGGTAAGCTTTAGTCCCGGCTGGAGGGTGCAACCGTGACTAAAGGTGGTTTTTGTGTCATCTATGAAAACTGTCGGTGGGATAAGGATGTTTGGGTAAGCTTTAGTCCCGGCTGGAGAGTGCAACCGTGACTAAAGCTGTCGGTAGGATAGGAACGCGTGGGTGGACGCACTGCTCGATGAGATAAAGCATGTAACGCACGACGCCCTGTCGGAGGAACAAGCCAAAGCTGAAGCGGCGCCGTGCCTATAAAAGGAGCATCGATACGCCTTGGCAAGCAGACCAACAAGCCAACCTAGCAGGTAGGGAGAGTTTCATCCCCATGGATGAAGTAAAGGGTTGGAAAATCTCCCGTGGCGCAGCTTCTCGAAGATGTCGTCGGTGCACACGCCATACGACATCTTCGGAAGTTGCTCCTCGGGAAAATATTCCTGCAAGCCCGTGAAAGACTTCATCTCCTCTAACAGTGTTGGGTAAAGGGTTGGAAAATCTCCCGTGGCGCAACTTCTCGAAGATGTCGTCGGTGCACACGCCCTACGATATCTTCGGAAGTTGCTCCTCGGGAAAATTTTCCTGCAAACCCGTGAAAGACTTCATCTCCTCTAACAGTGTTGGGTAAAGGGTTGGAAAATCTCCCGTGGCGCAACTTCTCGAAGATGTCGTCGGTGCACACGCCCTACGACATCTTCGGAAGTTGCTCCTCGGGAAAATTTTCCTGCAAGCCCGTGAAAGACTTCATCTCCTCTAACAGTGTTGGGTAAAGGGTTGGAAAATCTCCCGTGGCGCAACTTCTCGAAGATGTCGTCGGTGCACATGCCCTACGACATCTTCGGAAGTTGCTCCTCGGGAAAATTTTCCTGCATGCCCGTGAAAGACTTCATCTCATCTAACAGTGTTGGGTAAAGGGTTGGAAAATCTCCCGTGGCGCAACTTCTCGAAGATGTCGTCGGTGCACACGCCCTACGACATATTCGGAAGACAGAGGCGGCCGGGAAGAACTGGTGGGAAGAACTGGTGGGAAGAGGAACGCGGAAAGATTTTGAAATGAATTAGTTTTATTTTTCTGAATTTTTTGATATATTATTTGTATTTTTTAGATTTTTAAATGAATTAGTTTTATTTTTATGAATTTTTTGATATATTATTTGTATTTTTAATATTTTTAAATGAATTAGTTTTATTTTTCTGATTTTCTTGATATATTATTTGTATTTTTAAGATTTTGAAATGAATTAGTTTTATTTTTCTGAATTTTTTGATTTATTATTTGTATTTTTAAGATTTTTAAATGAATAAGTTTTATTTTTCTGAATTTTTTGATATATTATTTGTATTTTTAAGATTTTGAATTGAATTAGTTTTATTTTTCTGATTTTTTAAATATATTATTTGTATTTTTAAGATTTTGAATTGAATTAGTTTTATTTTTCTGAATTTTTTGATATATTATATATATTTTTAACATTTTCAAAAAGAAAAGTATTTTGAAAAAATACCTTTAGTCGCGGTTGGCCTCGCCAACCGCGACTAAAGGTCTTTGCGCGCGGGAACGAAAAAACCCGGTGAAAAAACCCTTTAGTCGCGGTTGGTGTGGCCAACCGCGACTAAAGGTACCCCTTTAGTCGCGGTTGGCGACCCCAACCGCGACTAAAGGTGGGGTCCTATAAATTCGCGTGGCGCGAACCGCCACGGCACTTCTTCTTCCTCGGCCCGAACGATACCCTGCGCGCTGCTCTGAGACGCCGTCGATCGCCGTCGCCGCCCTCGTCTTCTCCGCGCCGTCGCCGGCGTCATCGTCTCCGCGCCGTCGCCGCCATCGCCGGCTCCTCCATCGTCTCTTCTCGCCGCGCGCGCCCGTAAGGATCCAACCGCCGCCGCCCGTGCCGCGCCGTCGCCGCAGCCGCCGCGCCACTCACGAGAGGAAGGGGCGGCGCCGCACGAGAGGAAGGGGGCACGCCGCACCGCGAGAAAGGGTCCGGCGCCGCCGGCCAGAGAGAAGGCGTCGGCCAGTACAGGGGCGCCGCGCGCGCGGCGCACCCCGGCCAATTTTTTTTAACTTAATTAACTAAAATCTTGTCTTAATTAACTAAAAATTAACCAGAGATTATTACACATGAAACACATGCAATACACGCTCACATAACTAAAAATTAACCAAATTTAACTAATATTTCAGATTTTCAATCTCTAAAAATAGGGATGCCATCCTTTTTTTTTGCGAAACACGTGAAACTCATGCAATACACGCTCACAAATATGTATGCATACACTTACCGCGCTATGATCGCACTGACGCACACCCTACCGGCGGGCCTTGAGACTGACGAAGGTCACCACTGACGACACCCACTCTCGATCCCACCCCTTCCTCGCCCCCTCCTACGTACGTAGTACCCTTGCTCTCCGCCTCCTCCTGCTCCGCCTTTGACCCCCGGCGTTGGGGTGTCCCTATATATACCGGCGCGGAACGGCCGCGTCGATCACCCAGTCCATTGGCAGAGGTGAGCGGCGGTCTCTCGGTCACGCGGTCACTGCGAGGCGAGGTCGATCGTCCGCATACACATCTAATACGCGTCCCCCCTCTCGCCTCCCTCGCCGCCCTCTCGGTCACGCGGTCACCGCCACAGCCCCCCTTTCGCCACCGCCACCGCCCCCCTTCTTCACTTAATTAATTTGTTTTTACTACATGTTTTTAGGACTGACATATGGCAGACGATAGAGCTGACCCGATTATGGCCAACTATGATCCGGACGCTGAAGAACATATAATGGGCCTCATAAACGGCGATATTCTTTATGTGCCGACCGATCAAGATGAAGAAGAGATCTCTTCTTATCTGAACCTTGACGGTGAAGATGAAGGCCGTCAGCAAGATGATGCCGAACAAACGTCGATAAACGACGATCTTCAATTGGAAGTAGCAACCACCTCCGGCGCCGAGGTATATATATACATTGAGCCTCTAGTGATACAAACTAACTGATTTAAATAAATATGTGTGTACTAACGCGCGCGACTCTCTTTCTTATTTTAGCCCTCGGCCGGATCGTCGAAACAATCGAGTACATCGTCAAAGCGTGGTGCAACCAAGACGATAAAACAAGGAGAAACATGTACCATCGAGGTTGTCGACAGTGCAACCGGCAAGCCGCTGGAGCCCCACAAGAACACCACCAAGTTTATCAACCAATGCGGAGCCGTTGTTAGAGACAACGTCTCGATCACCGTCCAGGAGTGGAATGAGCCAAAGAAGGCACGTCTTGGTTTCACTTTTGTCGATAAGAGAACAAAAAAAGATTTCTTGAAAAAGCTTATGCAACATTTCGTTCTACCTCCGGAATACAACAAATTCGATGAGGAGGGTAACAAGATTGAGGAAAACAAGGAGAGGAGGAGGCTAGTCAAACAGTTCGCTCTTCATAAGATGGCCGACGCATTCCGAAAATTCAAGCAAAATCTAGCCCGTGACTATGTCAACGAGAACAAGACTCCGGATTTCAAAGGACAATATGAGAAACTGAAACATGATTGGCCAGAATTTGTGAAGCAAAAGAAATCGGAGCAGTTCATTCAAATATCGAAAAAATAAGGAAAATGCGGCTAAGAAGGAGTACAATCATATTATCGGGCCAGGAGGGTATCGCCTTTGGGAGCCTTGGTGGGAGAAGATGGAGAACGAGCTGAGGGCGCGAGGAATCAGTCTAGGTACGGAGGGATGGGACCCAAGGGCCAAAAGCTGGTGGTACGGGCATGGGGGAACGCTACACCCGGAGACAGGGGAGTGTGTTTCCCGGGGCAAAATGTTTAAACTCACCCAAGCCCTTATTAACGCAATGAGGGATGCTCAAGAGGGGAAGATCAAGTTCAACAGAGAAAACGACGCGCTAACAAAAGCCCTCGGGAATCCTGAACACGGAGGACGTGTACGAGGCATGGGGAACATTCCGTGGAAAATAGGGTTCTCCCAGAACGATGACCCGTACGGTTACAGAAGCCGTAAGAGAAAGATGGATCGGGATGCAGATGTTGTGGCGCGGTTGGCATCGGAAATGGATGAGATGAAGAAAACCGTGAATGTACTAGTACAAGAAAGAGATGCAGCTCGGGTGCAGCATGAAGATCATCCAGCGGATCTCGGAAGCCAGCAGCGGAGAAGCAGCGTGGCTTCCACGGAGGCCCCACTGGCTGGTGCACATGCACCGACGATCGAAATTACTGCACCAGAGCCTCCGGCGATCAAAATTACTGCACCGGAGCCTCCTCGCTACCCCGTGGACGATGTAAAGGAGATGAAAGAATGTCATCTGTATTATCCTATCGGGAACATGTCCATGAAGGTAGCCATCGACAGTGCTTTACCATGTTTACCTGGAGCACTCCACCACAACAACCCCATTCAAGATGGCTATGCTCATGTCACGGTGGAGGACATAGTCCAAGGGTTTGAGGACCTGGAGATTGACATTGCTACACCTGAAGGGGCGAGAAGACTTGGAGATGTCAAGCGCCAGTTCATTCTATGGCAAAAGAAGTTTATCAAGTTTCCAGGCGAGGCGCCAAGGCCAACAAGTCCACCCCCCTACGGTGGTGGTGGCGGTGGCGGTGGTGGTGGTGGTGCTTCACCTACACCTCCTTCACATCAGCCGACGCCGCCCCCCAATTCACCTCCGGCGGGTAAGCAGCCGCCGCCCCCCAGTCCGCCCCGGGCGGGTAAGCAGACGCCGCCACCCAATCCACCTCCGGCGAAGAAGCAGAAGCAGTCCTGGAGTATTAACTCGGACCCTTATGTACCTCAGATAACAAAGGTACCAGAGCCATCACTGAAGCCTCTCCCCACGAGGCCTTGGGAACGTAGTGCCGAGGAAGTCGACGCGGCCGCGACTGCTGATTATGAGAAATGGAAGGCGGACTGCAAGAAGAAAAGAGAGCCCGAGACCAAGCCAGTATTTCCTGATGAGCAAAACAAGTGGGCTAAGTCATTTTTGAGCACACCGTCCGAAGCCGCGAAGAATCTGCCTAACGACTATGCACGTGAACTTCGTAGGCAGGCACTCATGTTGAAGGAGAAGAAAGCGCGGGCGGAGAAGCAGGAGAAGAAAGCCTTGGAGGAGGCCGAGAAAGAATTAGAAAGTAAAAAAAGCGGGAAACGAGTTGCCCAGCTCGGGTAACAAAGTAAACAATCGATTGCCCCGCTCATAGTGAAAGCCGCTGATCCGGATGCCCCCGATATCATAGAAGCTGCGGCAGCACAGGGATTGACTGTAACGAGTGCCAGAGAACAAGCGGCCAACTTAGGTATGACTCTTCGTGAACTGTTAGGCCTTGATGAGGCGCCAGTGAAGGAGGTAGTAATTACATATGTGCCGAATGGGCCTCTCGTCGAGCCTGCGCAGGAAGATGATCTACCTCCACAAATGACAAGTCTGCTGAAATGGTACAAGGGTTACATAAAAAATAAAAATGCCAAAGAATATATTTATGCGGAAGTTAGATATGAGCATCACTTCAAACATTACTATGTACAAATTCATCTGAGTGAATTGTTCCAGCTTTTCAATCTGCGCGAGCTCGACAAATCTATCATCAGTTGCTACGTTATGTAAGTGATTTATTTCTACCCCATCTCGTTCATATTGCCTGCACTATATATATGTCCTAACTATATTGTTGTGTACACTATTATATATGCAGAATGAAGATTAAGGAATGCAGAGTAAGGAACATCCATGATGTTGGGTTCATTGACCCACACATTGTTAATGGATATGTGTTAGAGCATCACCCCGCCGACGTGGAGGAAGACCTGTGGCAGTTTCTTACAAAGCAGGAACTCAAAAGTGATATTCTATTTCCTTACCATTTTGGGTGAGTGTTTCTGTCTTGAGCACATTCTCTTTTGTTTACTCCATGCATGGTGTCAACACCCGGATTTTTAAGTCCGAATGCCTATTATGTCATACATCGCAATCCCAAGAATATTGTTGTTGCGAGGCATAATAGTTAAGTATCACAGTCATCATTCATTACAAACCATAAGTCTTACAAATTTGGAATCACACGATCCATATTACACGAATAGTTGATCTATCGATCAACGAACAAACACAAGTTCATAGTTCAACATAGCGGAAGCGTAAGATACAAGGACTCTCTAGTCCACAGGCCAACGCTTGACGTCGGAAGGCGCTTTAGTTGTCGTAGGCGTCCTGTTGGTCATCACCTTGTTCATCTTCATACTCTGGCCATTTGAATAGCCAGGGACAAAGCCGTAAGTACTTTAAGTACTCGCAAACTAATACTAATGTAAGTGCTAGACATTCTAGTAGGGTTTGCTAAGCTCTAGTTTATTTGCATAAAGCTAGTTTTAGTTCACAATATTTGAGAAAAGCTTATCCAAGTGCTCACTAACTCAAGTGGGAACATTAGTGTCATTCCCACCATTCAAGTGGTGATTTCAATTCAATTCACCACAAGTCATTTCACCATCATCTTTCAACATCATTTTCAAAGGTATGACATTGGAAACTGTATGGCCTTTCCAACCATCCGTAACCGTGGACGCGGCTATTCGAATAGGTTTACACTCTGCAGAGGTTGCACACTTGTGCCACAACATTTGATTTCATCCATCGGGATTACCCCGAATCATCGTAACACAGTACGCGGATCATCAACCATAACCTTTCACATACATATCCTAGTATGAGCACCTCTCCCCATGAGCTTGGCCTCCTAGTGAAGACCAACTGTCAACCTGGGAACTGCACAGGGCTTGGCCGTACAATTCACCTCAATTTCACATCATTTCTCAACAACGGAGGCAGCCTCAAGCGTAACCCCTATGACGTGTGTTCAGAGGGAACCCATACTAAGATGCATAAACTTCCAGTTAAGCCCTACCCATAATCAGGTATTGTGGGGGTACTTAATAATTGGAAAGGTATCGCATTCAAACCAACATCATTGTTTATCAAAAATCACCATCTTCTCTTGGTCATATTCACCTTCAAAAAATCATTCAATGGAATGCATCATCATTCCAAGGTTTCAAATTCATTTCAAATTCACATTGTTCCCATCTAGAGTAGTCAAGTTTTATTTCATTAACACTAGCTCTAAATCATGAGGGGTTCTATCTTGCTTTGCTTGATGGAGACTAACTTCACTACTCTAGTAACCAACTTGTACTTTGACCAAAGTTAACTCTAAAAGTAACCTATTGAGAAAACAAGTAAAAACTTGTAATGTAAAAACTTGGGATAGGCTTATGTAAGAAAAGGTAAGAATCATGGTGCCTTGCCCCAAGGGGCTTTGCACTTTGCAAGAATAGTAGCTTGCCTTGGTAGTTCTCAAACTGTTCCTCCTCCTCCTCTTGGTAGCAACCTTCTTCTTCGGCGTACTCTCCGGTGCTACCGTCTAAATTTGAATATGAGTATAATTACTCACTAATTCAATGGCTATTCCATACATCACATATAAACACACAAACTATTCTATGCACACAAATAATCTACTTAGGGTGCATGGGTTGTGTTGTTTAAATAGAAATCACTTCTTTGTATTTAATATGTAAATGATAGTTTCCATAGGGTTCTTGAGAAATAATTTCCTCTCATTGAAATCTTCTTAAGATTTAATTTCTCAAACAATCATATATGAACTCATATTGACCTAAGTCAAATGTTCATCATCATCATTTGGGAAAATGATTTAAATGAGGTAGATCACCTCATATCATTTAATACACTACATATGATTTAAATCTCAAGTAATTCATATAAGAGAGTTTGGACCAGAGGTACAAACATCCCATGAATTCATGTGAGACAAGTTTAAATGAAGTATAAGACTCCACATAATCTACTTTAATAGTTTTGGACAATATCAACTAGTTAAACTAGCCATATCATCCATTAATTAAACTATGGCATGATCATGCAAAGTGACCACACCATTTTATTGCATAATCAATTAGTGTAAGTCAAATGTGAGCTATTAGAGTTGGAAATAACTTAATATCTATTTTGGTTGATTTTTAATAATTATTTGAATAGGGAAAAGTCCCTGCCTTGTTATTTTTATCAATTTAATTCTACAATGAATCTGGTCATGGGACCAGTGGCATTGGATAGATAATTTTACTATCTTTCCAACAATATAAATTTCACAAAATTTGGTGTAGCCAATTTAAATCTATTGAATTTCAAAGTGGAGGAAGTATTCAAAATCATTTGGAATTAATTAAATCGAGTTTGAATTATAAGGGCCGGCGGGAAAAACTACTGGGCCAGATTCAAACTGAACGGCCCAAGCCAGCCCAGCCACGGTCCAGTGCCGCGCGGGCTGCCTGACAGGGGGTCCCGCCTGTCAGCGGCTCACTAAACCCGAATCGGTATGGGCGAGTCTGGGGCGTTGGATTAGATCGAGGATCCACGGCCGTGGTTCATCGTCGTCTCCGACGAGAACCCGACGATGCGGCGGCGGCAGTATGGGGTCGGAGGTCTTACGGTGGCTCCAGCTAGGGTTGGCAATATGCTCGGTGAAGTTGTGGACGACGGCGAAGCGACTGGTAGCAGTGGCGGAGCTCGAGGTGGTCTGGTTCGCCGTCGATTTCTGCAGGGCTTCCACGGCGGCGATCTTGCGATTGGCCCTTCTCCGGCGTGAATCAGATGAACGGTGAGGTGGTTGAGTGGCTGTGAGAGGTGGGGAGTCTGGTGGTGTGCTTGGATCAGCAAGGGGAGCTCTCCTTTTATAGCGTTGCTTGAGTGCTGCGGGACAGGGTGGCGGTCGACCATGGCGCGGCGCTTCCGGTGGCTGGTCGAGCTAGGCGAGGGTGTAGCGGTGTTCTACGTGTCCAGGCGAGGCGAATGGCGGCGACTGATACGTCTCCGACGTATCGATAATTTCTTATGTTCCATGCCACATTATTGATGTTATCTACATGTTTTATGCACACTTTATGTCATATTCGTGCATTTTCTGGAACTAACCTATTAACAAGATGCCGAAGTGCCGATTCTTTGTTTCTGCTGTTTTTGGTTTCAGAAATCCTAGTAACGAAATATTCTCGGAATTGGACGAAATCAATGCCCAGGGGCCTATTTTGCCACGAAGTTTCCAGAAGTCCGAAGAGGAGACGAAGTGGGGCCACGAGGCGCCCACACCCTAGGGCGGCGCGGCCCCCCCTTGGCCGCGCGGCCCTGTGGTGTGGGGCCCTCGTGCCGCCTCCTGACCTGCCCTTCCGCCTACTTAAAGCCTCCGTTGCGAAACTCCCTGTACCGAGAGCCACGATATGGAAAACCTTCCAGAGACGCCGCCGCCGCCGATCCCATCTCGGGGGATCCAGGAGATCGCCTCCGGCACCCTGCCGGAGAGGGGAATCATCTCCCGGAGGACTCTACGCCGCCATGGTCACCTCCGGAGTGATGTGTGAGTAGTCTACCCCTGGACTATGGGTCCATAGCAGTAGCTAGATGGTTGTCTTCTCCCCATTGTGCTATCATTGTCGGATCTTGTGAGCTGCCTAACATGATCAAGATCATCTATCTGTAATTCTATATGTTGCGTTTGTTGGGATCCGATGAATAGAGAATACTTGTTATGTTGATTATCAAAGTTATATCTATGTGTTGTTTATGATCTTGCATGCTCTCTGTTACTAGTAGATGCTCTGGCCAAGTAGATGCTTGTAACTCCAAGAGGGAGTATTTATGCTCGATAGTGGGTTCATGCCTGCATTGACACTGGGACGATGTGAAAGTTCTAAGGTTGTGTTGTGCTGTTGCCACTAGGGATAAAACATTGATGCTATGTCTAAGGATGTAGTTGTTGATTACATTACGCACCATACTTAATGCAATTGTCTGTTGCTTTGCAACTTAATACGGAGGGTTCGGATGATAACCTGAAGGTGGACTTTTTAGGCATAGATGCAGTTGGATGGCGGTCTATGTACTTTGTCGTAATGCCCAATTAAATCTCACTATACTCATCATGATATGTATGTGCATGGTCATGCCCTCTTTATTTGTCAATTGCCCAACTGTAATTTGTTCACCCAACATGCTGTTTATCTTATGGGAGAGACACCTCTAGTGAACTGTGGACCCCGGTCCAATTCTCTATACTGAAATACAATCTACTGCAATACTTGTTCTACTGTTTTCTGCAAACAATCATCTTCCACACAATACGGTTAATCCTTTGTTACAGCAAGCCGGTGAGATTGACAACCTCACTGTTTCGTTGGGGCAAAGTACTTTGGTTGTGTTGTGCAGGTTCCACGTTGGCGCCGGAATCCCTGGTGTTGCGCCGCACTACATCCCGCCGCCATCAACCTTCAACGTGCTTCTTGGCTCCTCCTGGTTCGATAAACTTTGGTTTCTTTCTGAGGGAAAACTTGCTGCTGTGCGCATCATACCTTCCTCTTGGGGTTCCCAACGAACGTGTGAGTTACACGCCATCAAGCTCTTTTCTCGGCGCCGTTGCCGGGGAGATCAAGACACGCTGCAAGGGGAGTCTCCACTTCTCAATCTCTTTACTTTGTTTTTGTCTTGCTTAGTTTTATTTACTACTTTGTTTGCTGCACTAAATCAAAATACAAAAAAATTAGTTGCTAGTTTTACTTTATTTGCTATCTTGTTTGCTATATCAAAAACACAAAAAAATTAGTTACTTGCATTTACTTTACTTGATTCATCATGTTTCCTTTTAATTTTACCACGAAAGATATACCGGTAGGACGTGGGTCTATAATTGGGAGAAATAATATAGAGGAATTTTTCAGCCATGTCAGTACCGTTGACGATTTTGAGGATAGACACTTGGTAGACCTTGCCCCTACCTATGAAATTGCTGCTGCTGCTTTAGTTCGCATGTTGGAAACTAAATTTGTTAATCTCAATCCTATAATCCAACACATGTTTCTCACACTTGGTGATATGGAAGAAGGGGAAAAGAAAGATTTTGTTTTAGAAACCCTTCTTAGAGAATTTGGTGGTATAGCGAGAGAGGCTAGAAAGGTCTTTGCTAAATTTAATATGCTTGGTTCTTACACCAATTTTGTTAGTCTCTTTGAAAAGATGGATATGGATAGAATAAAGTACACTAATAATATTAATGATGGAGGGGAGATCAAAGCACCAATACCATGTAAACTCTTAGCTATGAATGATGCACTAGAAAATGACTATGCTTGGCTTGTTCCTGAAAATTTGTTTGATGAGAGTAGCACGCCTAAGACTAATGAAAAAGGAGATGCTAAAACTTATGTATCTAATATACTATGCCTGGTTGAGAAAACTCCACACCCCGCTGAGAATGCACCACCCTTTGATAATACTTGATACACACTTTCTGCGCCTAGCTGAAAGGCGTTAAAGAAAAGCGCTTGTGGGAGACAACCCATGTTTTTACCTACAGTACTTTTTTTTATTTTGTGTCTTGGAAGTTGTTTACTACTGTAGCAACCTCTCCTTATCTTAGTTTAGTGTTTTGTTGTGCCAAGTAAAGTCTTTGATAGTAAAGTAAGTACTAGATTTGGATTACTGCGCAGAAACAGATTTCTTTGCTGTCACGAATCTGGGTCTACCTCCCTGTAGGTAGCTCAGAAAATTAAGCCAATTTACGTGCATGATCCTCAGATATGTACACAACATTCATTAAATTTGAGAATTTTCATTTGAGCAAGTCTGGTGGCCTAATAAAATTCGTCAATACGAACTGATCTGTTTTGACAGATTCTGCCTTTTATTTCGCATTGCCTCTTTTGCTATGTTGGATGAATTTCTTTGATCCACTAATGTCCAGTAGCTTTATGCAATGTCCAGAAGTGTTAAGAATGATTGTGTCACCTCTGAATATGTTAATTTTTATTGTCACTAACCCTCTAATGAGTTGTTCTAAGTTAGGTGTGGAGGAAGTTTTCAAGGATCAAGAGAGGAGTATGATGCAACATGATCAAGGAGAGTGAAAGCTCTAAGCTTGGGGATGCCCCGGTGGTTCACCCCTGCATATATCAAGAAGACTCAAGCGTCTAAGCTTGGGGATGCCCAAGGCATCCCCTTCTTCATCGACAACATTATCAGGTTCCTCCCCTGAAACTATATTTTTATTCCATCACATCTTATGTGCTTTGCTTGGAGCGTCGGTTTGTTTTTGTTTTTGTTTTGTTTGAATAAAATGGATCCTAGCATTCACTTTATGGGGGAGAGACACGCTCCGCTGTAGCATATGGACAAGTATGTCCTTAGTTTCTACTCATAGTATTCATGGCGAAGTTTCTTCTTCGTTAAATTGTTATATGGTTAGAATTGGAAAATGATACATGTAGTAATTGCTATAAATGTCTTGGGTAATGTGATACTTGGCAATTGTTGTGCTCATGTTTAAGCTCTTGCATCATATACTTTGCACCCATTAATGAAGAAATACATAGAGCATGCTAAAATTTGGTTTGCATATTTGGTTTCTCTAAGGTCTAGATAATTTCTAGTATTGAGTTTGAACAACAAGGAAGACGGTGTAGAGTCTTATAATGTTTTCAATATGTCTTTTATGTGAGTTTTGCTGCACCGGTTCATCCTTGTGTTTGTTTCAAATAAGCCTTGCTAGCCTAAACCTTGTATCGAGAGGGAATACTTCTCATGCATCCAAAATACTTGAGCCAACCACTATGCCATTTGTGTCCACCATACCTACCTACTACATGGTATTTTCCGCCATTCCAAAGTAAATTGCTTGAGTGCTACCTTTAAAATTCCATCATTCACCTTTGCAATATATAGCTCATGGGACAAATAGCTTAAAAACTATTGTGGTATTGAATATGTAATTATGCACTTTATCTCTTATTAAGTTGCTTGTTGTGCGATAACCATGTTCACTGGGGACGCCATCAACTATTCTTTGTTGAATTTCATGTGAGTTGCTATGCATGTTCGTCTTGTCTGAAGTAAGAGAGATCTACCACCTTATGATTAAGCATGCATATTGTTAGAGAAGAACATTGGGCCGCTAACTAAAGCCATGATCCATGGTGGAAGTTTCAGTTTTGGACATATATCCTCAATCTCATATGAGAAAATTATTAATTGTTGTTACATGCTTATGCATAAAAGAGGAGTCCATTATCTGTTGTCTATGTTGTCCCGGTATGGATGTCTAAGTTGAGAATAATCAATAGCGAGAAATCCAATGCGAGCTTTCTCCTTAGACCTTTGTACAGGCGGCATAGAGGTACCCCATTGTGACACTTGGTTAAAACATGTGCATTGCGATGATCTGGTAGTCCAAGCTAATTAGGACAAGGTGCGGGCACTATTAGTACACTATGCATGAGGCTTGCAACTTGTAAGATATAATTTACATGATACATATGCTTTATTACTACCGTTGACAAAATTGTTTCATGTTTTCAAAATCAAAGCTCTAGCACAAATATAGCAATCGATGCTTTTCCTCTATGGAGGACCATTCTTTTACTTTCAATGTTGAGTCAGTTCACCTATTTCTCTCCACCTCAAAGAAGCAAACACTTGTTTGAACTGTGCATTGATTCCTACATATTTGCATATTGCACTTATTATATTACTCCATGTTGACAATATCCATGAGATATACATGTTACAAGTTGAAAGCAACCGCTGAAACTTAATCTTCCTTTGTGTTGCTTCAATGCTTTTACTATGAATTATTGCTTTATGAGTTAACTCTTATGCAAGACTTATTGATGCTTGTCTTGAAGTGCTATTCATGAAAAGTCTTTGCTTTATGATTCACTTATTTACTCATGTCATATACATTGTTTTGATCGCTGCATTCACTACATATGCTTTACAAATAGTATGATCAAGGTTATGATGGCATGTCACTCCAGAAATTATCTGTGTTATCGTTTTACCTGCTCGGGACGAGCAGAACTAAGCTTGGGGATGCTGATACGTCTCCGACGTATCGATAATTTCTTATGTTCCATGCCACATTATTGATGTTATCTACATGTTTTATGCACACTTTATGTCATATTCGTGCATTTTCTGGAACTAACCTATTAACAAGATGCCGAAGTGCCGATTCTTTGTTTCTGCTGTTTTTGGTTTCAGAAATCCTAGTAACGAAATATTCTCGGAATTGGACGAAATCAACGCCCAGGGGCCTATTTTGCCACGAAGCTTCCAGAAGTCCGAAGAGGAGACGAAGTGGGGCCACGAGGCGCCCACACCCTAGGGCGGCGCGGCCCCCCCTTGGCCGCGCGGCCCTGTGGTGTGGGGCCCTCGTGCCGCCTCCTGACCTGCCCTTCCGCCTACTTAAAGCCTCCGTTGCGAAACCCCCAGTACCGAGAGCCACGATACGGAAAACCTTCCAGAGACGCCGCCGCCGCCGATCCCATCTCGGGGGATCCAGGAGATCGCCTCCGGCACCCTGCCGGAGAGGGGAATCATCTCCCGGAGGACTCTACGCCGCCATGGTCGCCTCCGGAGTGATGTGTGAGTAGTCTACCCCTGGACTATGGGTCCATAGCAGTAGCTAGATGGTTGTCTTCTCCCCATTGTGCTATCATTGTCGGATCTTGTGAGCTGCCTAACATGATCAAGATCATCTATATGTAATTCTATATGTTGCGTTTGTTGGGATCCGATGAATAGAGAATACTTGTTATGTTGATTATCAAAGTTATATCTATGTGTTGTTTATGATCTTGCATGCTCTCCGTTACTAGTAGATGCTCTGGCCAAGTAGATGCTTGTAACTCCAAGAGGGAGTATTTATGCTCGATAGTGGGTTCATGCTGCATTGACACCGGGACAAGTGACAGAAAGTTCTAAGGTTGTGTTGTGCTGTTGCCACTAGGGATAAAACATTGATGCTATGTCTAAGGATGTAGTTGTTGATTACATTACGCACCATACTTAATGCAATTGTGCATTTGCTTTGCAACTTAATACTGGAGGGGGTTCGGATGATAACCTGAAGGTGGACTTTTTAGGCATAGATGCAGTTGGATGGCGGTCTATGTACTTTGTCGTAATGCCCAATTAAATCTCACTATACTCATCATGATATGTATGTGCATGGTCATGCCCTCTTTATTTGTCAATTGCCCAACTGTAATTTGTTCACCCAACATGCTGTTTATCTTATGGGAGAGACACCTCTAGTGAACTGTGGACCCCGGTCCAATTCTCTATACTGAAATACAATCTACTGCAAAACTTGTTCTACTGTTTTCTGGAAACAATCATCTTCCACACAATACGGTTAATCCTTTGTTACAGCAAGCCGGTGAGATTGACAACCTCACTGTTTCGTTGGGGCAAAGTACTTTGGTTGTGTTGTGCAGGTTCCACGTTGGCGCCGGAATCCCTGGTGTTGCGCCGCACTACATCCCGCCGCCATCAACCTTCAACGTGCTTCTTGGCTCCTCCTGGTTCGATAAACCTTGGTTTCTTTCTAAGGGAAAACTTGCTGCTGTGCGCATCATACCTTCCTCTTGGGGTTCCCAATGAACGTGTGAGTTACACGCCATCAGCGACAGCTTGGTCGGGGAGGGCCTGGTTGTGTCGCATTGCTTCCAGGTCTGTCGCGTCCGCGGCGGAGCAGGGTTTCCTTCTTCGGCGGCGGTGGGCGCGGGTCGTGGTCTGGCGGGTGTCTGGCGGCGTCCAGGTGTCGTGGTGATGCTCAAGGCGTCAAGAACGGGTCCAGGGCGAGCGCAGGGTGGCGGCGCGGCACGTGGCCAGTGACGTCTGCGCGCATGTCCATGCGCGATGTCATCGGCATGGTGAGCGCGCTCTGGGCGCGCGTCGTCCGGCGTTTGTCGTCGCTCTCCTCGACAACGGCGGTGCTAGGCAGGGCTAGGGTGGTGTGCTGGTGCGGTTTGGCACGGTGGCCATGGCGAGGGAAGAAGAAAGGGAGGGGGGAGCTCGACGTGTGTGGCATGGCCATGCCCTAGCTTGCTCTCTCTCTCTCCCTAGCATGCTATTTGGCATTGATTTGGTTTAAGGGGACCAGGGGACAATGTAGATTAGGTTTGGAGTAGATTAGGTTGTGTAGATCACTATTTGCAATAGTTGCAAATAGTGCCCGATTTTGTAATTTGCAAAAATATCCAAATTTGAAATAATTCAAAAGGTGAATCTATTTGAAATGTAAGTGTTTAGATAAGTTGTATTTGACCAGAGGTGATTAGAGGTGGTGGTGGAAAAGTTAAATTCCAAGTTTTGCCAAAATTGGCTAAGTGGAGAATGTTGCCTATGTTAAAAAGTTGTGACTTTGGATGAGCATTGCTCATGATCAAAGATGATTTTGGCATGGTGATCTTTACCAAAGTTGTTCACCTTGATGTTGACTTTGAAATGGTGCAAAGAGTTAGCAAGATTTGGTTTGAGAAAATTGAATGGCAATGGCTCAAAGTAGTGATCAGACTATAATTGTCAATTTTGACCATTATCATATGTGAGCTAGATTTGTGTTTGAATTTCATTTGAATTGTGATTCTTTGATTCCAAAAGTTGTAATAAGTGTTTAATAACATTATTCAACTATTGGTGAAGACCAAATTGGTCTAGGGTCAAAATTTATAATAATGCCATAGGGCATATGTGAGGGTTTTTAGGGTTTTTCATTTAATGGATTTTCTTCCTCTTTGATTTATTTGGTTGGTGATCTTAATATGATCACATTAGGGTTTTAGAGCATATCAAATACAAGTAATAACAATCATCATGGCATATCACTCAAATGCACAAGTCCTATGCATGGTACTATATGCAATTTAAAAAGTTTTTGTTGGTTTGAAATTTTGCTTTTTTGGAATTCTCTAACTTTATTTTAATTGAAATTTGGGGTGTTACAAACCCTTCCCCCTTACAAAAGATCTCATCCCGAGATCGAAAAGAAAGTTAGGTACTAAAGAGATCTGGGTACTCCTTCTTCATGAAGTCTTCGCGTTCCCATGTGGCTTCATCCTCGGTATGATTGCTCCATTGGATCTTCAGAAACTTGATGCTTCGGGTGCGGGTGGTTCGGTAGGCTTCTTCCAGAATGCGAATTGGCACTTCGTGGTAAGTCAGATCTTTGTTGATATCCACCGATCGGTGATCGATGTTCTTGAACACTTCGGTCTTCTCCGGGACTTCAAGGCACTTCCGGAGAAGTGAGATGTGAAACACGTCGTGCACAGCCGACATTTCTTCCGGTAGCTCCAGTTGATAGGATACTTCTCCTCGGCGGCTGAGGACTTTGAAAGGTCCGACATATCTGGGTGCAAGCTTTCCTTTCAGTTGGAATCTCTGCATTCCTTTCAAGGGGGATACCTTGAGATAGACGAAGTCTCCGATCTTGAAGGTCATCTCCCGACGTCTCTTGTCGGCGTAGCTCTTCTGTCTGGATTGCGCCGTCTTGAGGTACTCGCGAATCTTGTGTACTTTCTCTTCGGCTTCACGAAGAACATCTGGGCCAAAAACTTGGCTCTCTCCGACTTCCGACCAGTTCAGGGGGGTACGGCACTTCCTTCCGTACAAGGCTTCAAAGGGGGCCATCTGTAGGCTGGCTTGGTAGCTATTGTTGTAAGAGAATTCTGCGTAAGGTAGGCAGTCTTCCCACTTGGATCCGTATTCCAGTACACATGCTCTAAGCATGTCCTCCAGTATCTGGTTTACTCTCTCAGTCTGTCCGTCAGTCTGAGGGTGATAGGCGGTGCTGAAATTTAGGCGAGTGCCTAGTCCTTCATGCACTTTCTGCCAAAACCTTGAGGTGAACTGTGATCCTCTATCTGACACTATCGATTTTGGGGTTCCGTGCAGGGCGACTATTCTGGAGATGTATAGTTCAGCTAACTTTGGGCCTTGATAGGTGGTTTTGACGGCGATGAAATGGGCGACTTTGGTCAATCTGTCGACCACTACCCATATGGAGTCATTGCCTTTGCTGGATTTGGGCAGTCCGGTGATAAAGTCCATTCCTACGGAGTCCGATTTCCATTCTGGAATCTGGAGGGGTTGTAACAGTCCGGCGGGTCGTTGATGTTCTGCCTTGACTCTCTGACAGATATCACACTTGGCGATATAGCTACCGATCTCTCTCTTCATTCCGTGCCACCAAAATTGTTCCTCTTCGGACTTGAAGTAGACAAGAATGTCGTCGATGAACACAACGACAAACTTGTCCAAAAAGTTCATGAAGATCTTATTCATGAGATTCATGAAATAAGCGGGGGCATTGGTCAGTCCAAACGACATGACGTTGTACTCATACAACCCATATCTGGTGGTAAAGGCAGTTTTCGGAATGTCGGTGGCTCGGATCTTCAGTTGGTGGTATCCAGTTCTAAGGTCGATCTTGGAGAAAACTTTGGATCCGGTGAGTTGATCAAACAAGTCTTCTATCTTGGGTAGGGGGTATTTGTTTTTGATGGTGACATCGTTAAGTTTACGATAGTCCGTACATAAACGATTTGCACCATCCTTCTTGTCCACAAACAAGACGGGTGATCTCCAGGGGGATGCACTCGGTCTAATCAGACCTTTGGCCAACATATCATATATTTGCTTCTTCAGCTCCACAAGCTCGGTTGCGTTCATGTTGTAGGCTCTCTGGGCTATGGGTCCAGTTCCGGGGATTAACTCGATGATAAACTCGATATCCCTATCCGGGGGCATACCGGGTAGATCATCCGGAAACACATCAGGGTAGCGGCAAACGACCCTGATTTGATCCAGGGTTGGCTTGGATACACTTTGGTTGCAGGTAAATTTTCTGGGTAGTTTTTCAGAGACGTGCTCTACTACGATTCCGGTGCTGCTAGTCATGGTTATGGCTTTCCTGGCACAGTCTATCAATCCATTGTGTTTTGACATCCAGTCCATTCCTAGGACAACTTCCAAACCTTTGGTTCCCAGTATGATTAGATTGGCATAGAAATCTACATCATGGATTTTGATTGGTACATTTTTGCAAAATTTTCTGGCTTTGGTGGTTGATCCGGGGATTTGAACTATCATAACATGCTTCAAACTGAGGGGTTGAATTTTACTTGTTGATGCAAAGTCTTCGGTGACAAAAGAATGAGATGCTCCGGAATCAAACAACACTCTGGCAGGGATGTGGTTGACAGAAAACATACCCAGTACAACATCTGGTGCTTCCTGGGCTTCCTCGGCGTTCATGTGGTAGAGGCGGCCGTTGCGGTTATTGGGGTTGTTGGGGGCGAACTTCTTGCCGGTGGAGACACGGCGTTGCTGCTGAGCAGGTGCAGCGGTGTTGCCGGCGAGCTTGGCAAGACGCTTGGGACACTCGTTGGAGTAGTGCCCCACTACACCACACTCATAGCAAGTGATGGTGGTCTTGTCCTGCTTGTTCGCAACGGGCACGGCATTGCTTCCGGTTCTGGGAGCGGTGTTGGTGTTGTTGTTGTTGTTGTTAGGGGCTCGGGGTGGAGCGCGGTTGTAGTAGTTGTTGTTGTTGTAGTTGTTGTTGTAGCCTCCTGACTTGGAGTTTCCTCCACTCCGGTTCTGATAACCGGGGCGAGAGTTCTGCATCGGGGGCTTGTTGTTTCTTGGAGTGAAACCTCCGCTTGAGCTAGGGCGAAACTTCTGGGGGTGGCTTGATCCACTTTGATTTGCCATGCGGCGCTTGCGGTTCTCATTAGCTTGGTTTAACTTGCCCTCCATCTGGATAGCGGAGTCAACAAGGGCTTCGAGGTCGGCGAAGGGGATGTTGACGAGGACAGTCTGCATCTCATCATGCAGTCCGTTCAGGAATCTCTCCTTCCTCTTCTCAACGGTGTCGGTCTCATCAGGGGCATACCTCGACAGTGTAAGAAACTTGTCGCGGTATTTCACCACCGTCATGCGACCTTGTTTCAGTTCACGGAACTCATCCCTCATCTTCTTGATAAGACCCGGGGGTACATGGTACTTGCTAAACTTGAGTTTGAAATCCTCCCAAGTCATGAATTGACCTCCGTTCATGGCACGGGTGCTTGTCCACCAAGCGCGGGCTGGTCCAGCGAGATAGTGAGTGGCGAACAAGACTTTCTCGTTGGCCTCCACTCCGGCAACCTCCAGATTGTTCTCCATAGTCTGGAGCCAATCGTCGGCGTCGAGGGGTTCCTCGGTCTTGCTAAACACCGGAGGGTTGGTGTTTTGGAAGTTCTTGAGCTTGGATCCGGGGTGGTCATGATTTCCATGGCCTTGGTTGGCGATGTTCTGCAAAGCGATGAGGTTGGCTTGGCGTTCGGCTCTTTCTGTTTCCCTGTCGGCAAGCATGGTTTGCAGCAGTTGCAACATCGCATCGTTGGTGCGATTTGGAGGGGCCATCTGAAGATATAGAAGATCATGAGATAAGAGGGAACATTCTATGGCTCATTTTGGTTAAGTTTGAAAACAATTTGAAAACTTGTAATCTTTTCATGACAAACATAACATTCATTCATTCATTCAACACATAGTACCAACTACACACACATACTCCAATGGTTTTAAGAACCATTCTCATGCTACGATACAAGGGACGGGATACAACTCACACCTACATAAGTGAGACTAGTGCAACTACTCCTCATCCTCGACATCGACCGGGACGTAGTCGTCGGGTCCTGCCTCCAGGAACTCGTAGTCTTCTTCCTCGGTGTTCTCGTCCTCCTCAAAGTCGTTGTCGTCGCTCAGGAAGGCGTCTCCTCCCTGAATGTCGATGCCTCCGTCGTCATCCTCCAGCTGACGAATCTGATCCTCCTGGGCCTTGACAGTGGCCTCAAGTGACGCGATCCTGGCGCGAAGGCGACGAATCGTAGCGTCCTTCTTGGCACGCTGCTGGCGAAGGCTCTTGCGGTCGTTGTTGAGTAGCTTGATCGCCTCACCCTGCTCGGTGATGTGAGCATGGGCCTGGTTCGCGTAAGCGCGAGTGGCGTCGAGGTCCCGCTGAGTCTGGTAGAGCATGAAGTCCAGGTGCTCAGCATGGTGCCTCAACTCCGGGTGCGGCTGCAGCTCCATGGGCACTCCCGCAGCATCACGCCTCACAAGGTGGGCGTAGCGAGAGGCGAGGATGCGCACCATGTTCTGTCCACAGAGGCGCTCAAGTGCCTCCTGAAGGCCACGTGCGAGTCCGTCGAGCCAGTTGCTCTCGCGGAAGGAGAAGAGGATCCTCTCCGAAGTGGGAGGCTCCATCTTGCCCCTCAAGTCGGCAGTGATCACCCACTGCAACTCTCCTCCGGGCGTGTCGTCCAACTGAACCCCGTGGAACTCGGGGTGTGGGCGCCCAAGGAAGTCAGAGACGGCGTTGAGGTCGTGCTCGAAGATCAAGCTCCCTCCGTTCCCAAGCTGATAAAACTTGGTGTTGATGGGTTCATTCGGCTCCATCTGAAAGAGAATTGGATGAGTAAGTTAGAGAGTGCAAAGTGTGGCAAAATTTTAAGTTGATTCAAATAAGATAGAACATGATTCATCAAATTTTGGCAAAGTCTCAAAGACAAGAGTGTAAGGAAATTTTCACAAATATTTCCTTTCATTTGATTTCAAAGTTAAATTTTTCAGAACGCCCATTCTAACTAAGGTCTTCTAAGGTCAAACAATGGCTCTGATACCAACTTGTCAACACCCGGATTTTTAAGTCCGAATGCCTATTATGTCATACATCGCAATCCCAGGAATATTGTTGTTGCGAGGCATAATAGTTAAGTATCACAGTCATCATTCATTACAAACCATAAGTCTTACAAATTTGGAATCACACGATCCATATTACACGAATAGTTGATCTATCGATCAACGAACAAACACAAGTTCATAGTTCAACATAGCGGAAGCGTAAGATACAAGGACTCTCTAGTCCACAGGCCAACGCTTGACGTCGGAAGGCGCTTTAGTTGTCGTAGGCGTCCTGTTGGTCATCACCTTGTTCATCTTCATACTCTGGCCATTTGAATAGCCAGGGACAAAGCCGTAAGTACTTTAAGTACTCGCAAACTAATACTAATGTAAGTGCTAGACATTCTAGTAGGGTTTGCTAAGCTCTAGTTTATTTGCATAAAGCTAGTTTTAGTTCACAATATTTGAGAAAAGCTTATCCAAGTGCTCACTAACTCAAGTGGGAACATTAGTGTCATTCCCACCATTCAAGTGGTGATTTCAATTCAATTCACCACAAGTCATTTCACCATCATCTTTCAACATCATTTTCAAAGGTATGACATTGGAAACTGTATGGCCTTTCCAACCGTCCGTAACCGTGGACGCGGCTATTCGAATAGGTTTACACTCTGCAGAGGTTGCACACTTGTGCCACAACATTTGATTTCATCTGTCGGGATTACCCCGAATCATCATAACACAGTACGTGGATCATCAACCATAACCTTTCACTTACAAATCCTAGTATGAGCACCTCTCCCCATGAGCTTGGCCTCCCAGTGAAGACCAATCAGCACAGGAACTGCACGAGCTTGGCCGTACAATTCACCTCAATTTCACATCATTTCTCAACAACGGAGGCAGCCTCAAGCGTAACCCCTATGACGTGTGTTCAGAGGGAACCCATACTAAGATGCATAAACTTCCAGTTAAGCCCTACCCATAATCAGGTATTGTGGGGGTACTTAATAATTGGAAAGGTATCGCATTCAAACCAACATCATTGTTTATCAAAAATCACCATCTTCTCTTGGTCATATTCACCTTCAAAAAATCATTCAATGGAATGCATCATCATTCCAAGGTTTCAAATTCATTTCAAATTCACATTGTTCCCATCTAGAGTAGTCAAGTTTTATTTCATTAGCACTAGCTCTAAATCACGAGGGGTGCTATCTTGCTTTGCTTGATGGAGACTAACTTCATTACTCTAGTAACCAACTTGTACTTTGACCAAAGTTAACTCTAAAAGTAACTTATTGAGAAAACAAGTAAAAACTTGGGATAGGCTTATGTAAGAAAAGGTAAGAATCATGGTGCCTTGCCCCAAGGGGCTTTGCACTTTGCAAGAATATTAGCTTGCCTTGGTAGTTCTCAAACTGTTCCTCCTCCTCCTCTTGGTAGCAACCTTCTTCTTCGGCGTACTCTCCGGTGCTACCGTCTAAATTTAAATACGAGTATAATTACTCACTAATTCAATGGCTATTCCATACATCACATATAAACACACAAACTATTCTATGCACACAAATAATCTACTTAGGGTGCATGGGTTGTGTTGTTTAAATAGAAATCACTTCTTTGTATTTAATATGTAAATGATAGTTTCCATAGGGTTCTTGAGAAATAATTTGCTCTCATTGAAATCTTCTTAAGATTTAATTTCTCAAACAATCATATATGAACTCATATTGACCTAAGTCAAATGTTCATCATCATCATTTGGGAAAATGATTTAAATGAGGTAGATCACCTCATATCATTTAATACACTACATATGATTTAAATCTCAAGTAATTCATATAAGAGAGTTTGGACCAGAGGTACAAACATCCCATGAATTCATGTGAGACAAGTTTAAATGAAGTATAAGACTCCACATAATCTTCTTTAATAGTTTTGGACAATATCAACTAGTTAAACTAGCCATATCATCCATTAATTAAACTATGGCATGATCATGCAAAGTGACCACACCATTTTATTGCATAATCAATTAGTGTAAGTCAAATGTGAGCTATTAGAGTTGGAAATAACTTAATATCTATTTTGGTTGATTTTTAATAATTATTTGAGTAGGGAAAAGTCCCTGCCTTGTTATTTTTATCAATTTAATTCTACAATGGATCTGGTCATGGGACCAGTGGCATTGGATAGATAATTTTACTAGCTTTCCAACAATATAAATTTCACAAAATTTGGTGTAGCCAATTTAAATCTATTGAATTTCAAAGTGGAGGCAGTATTCAAAATCATTTGGAATTAATTAAATCGAGTTTGAATTATAAGGGCCGGCGGGAAAAACTACTGGGCCAGATTCAAACTGAACGGCCCAAGCCAGCCCAGCCATGGTCCAGTGCCGCGCGGGCTGCCTGACAGGGGGTCCCGCCTGTCAGCGGCTCACTAAACCCGAATCGGTATGGGCGAGTCTGGGGCGTTGGATTAGATCGAGGATCCACGGCCGTGGTTCATCGTCGTCTCCGACGAGAACCCGACGATGCGGCGGCGGCAGTAGGGGGTCGGAGGGCTTACGGTGGCTCCAGCTAGGGTTGGCAATATGCTCGGTGAAGTTGTGGACGACGGCGAAGCGACTGGTAGCAGTGGCGGAGCTCGAGGTGGTCTGGTTCGCCATCGATTTCTGTAGGGCTTCCGCGGCGGCGATCTTGCGATTGGCCCTTCTCCGGCGTGAATCAGATGAACGGTGAGGTGGTTGAGTGGCTGTGAGAGGTGGGGAGTCTGGTGGTGTGCTTGGATCAGCAAGGGGAGCTCTCCTTTTATAGCGTTGCTTGAGTGCTGCGGGGCAGGGTGGCGGTCGACCATGGCGCGGCGCTTCCGGTGGCTGGTCGAGCTAGGTGAGGGTGTAGCGGTGTTCTACGTGTCCAGGCGAGGCGAATGGCGGCGACAGCTTGGTCGGGGAGGGCCTGGTTGTGTCGCATTGCTTCCAGGTCTGTCGCGTCCGCGGCGGAGGAGGGTTTCCTTCTCCGGTGGCGGTGGGCGCGGGTCGTGGTCTGGCGGGTGTCTGGCAGCGTCCAGGTGTCGTGGTGATGCTCAAGGCGTCAAGAACGGGTCCAGGGCGAGCGCAGGGTGGCGGCGCGGCGCGTGGCCAGTGACGTCTGCGCGCATGTCCATGCGCGACGTCATCGGCATGGTGAGCGCGCTCTGGGCGCGCGTCGTTCGGCGTGTGTCGTCGCTCTCCTCGACAACGGCGGTGCTAGGCAGGGCTAGGGTGGTGTGCTGGTGCGGTTTGGCACGGTGGCCATGGCCAGGGAAGAAGAAAGGGAGGGGGGAGCTCGACGTGTGTGGCATGGCCGGCATGGCCATGCCCTAGCTTGCTCTCTCTCTCCCTAGCATGCTATTTGGCATTGATTTGGTTTAAGGGGACCAGGGGACAATGTAGATTAGGTTTGGAGTAGATTAGGTTGTGTAGATCAATATTTGCAATAGTTGCAAATAGTGCCCGATTTTGTAATTTGCAAAAATATCCAAATTTGAAATAATTCAAAAGGTGAATCTATTTGAAATGTAAGTGTTTAGATAATTTGTATTTGACCAGAGGTGATTAGAGGTGGTGGTGGAAAAGTTAAATTCCAAGTTTTGCCAAAATTGGCTAAGTGGAGAATGTTGCCTATGTTAAAAAGTTGTGACTTTGGATGAGCATTGCTCATGATCAAAGATGATTTTGGCATGGTGATCTTTACCAAAGTTGTTCACCTTGATGTTGACTTTGAAATGGTGCAAAGAGTTAGCAAGATTTGGTTTGAGAAAATTGAATGGCAATGGCTCAAAGTAGTGATCAGACTATAATTGTACATTTTGACCATTATCATATGTGAGCCAGATTTGTGTTTGAATTTCATTTGAATTGTGATTCTTTGATTCCAAAAGTTGTAATAAGTGTTTAATAACATTATTCAACTATTGGTGAAGACCAAATTGGTCTAGGGTCAAAATTTATAATAATGCCATAGGGCATATGTGAGGGTTTTTAGGGTTTTTCATTTAATGGATTTTCTTCCTCTTTGATTTATTTGGTTGGTGATCTTAATATGATCACATTAGGGTTTTAGAGCATATCAAATACAAGTAATAACAATCATCATGGCATATCACTCAAATGCACAAGTCCTATGCATGGTACTATATGCAATTTAAAAAGTTTTTGTTGGTTTGAAATTTTGCTTTTCTGGAATTCTCTAACTTTCTTTTTATTGAAATTTGGGGTGTTACACATGGTATGTGGCCGGCTAATCGATGAGTTATGCATGATTGAGCATGTATCGTGTCCGCAGGTTCCACTGGATTCTGCTAGTAATTAAATTTGACACCTTGATGTCTACGCCCCCTCCTTTCCCTGTAGACAGTGTTGGGCCTCCAAGAGCAGAGGTTTGTAGAACAGCAGCAAGTTTTCCCTTAAGTGGATCACCCAAGGTTTATCGAACTCAGGGAGGAAGAGGTCAAAGATATCCCTCTCATGCAACCCTGCAACCACCAAGCAAGAAGTCTCTTGTGTCCCCAACACACCTAATAGGTGCACTAGTTCGGCGAAGAGATAGTGAAATACAGGTGGTATGAATATATATGAGCAGTAGCAACGGTGCCAGAAAATAGCTTGCTGGCGTGTAGTTGATGGTGGTAGTATTGTAGCAGTAGTAACGCAGTAAAACAGTAAACAAGCAGCGATAGCAGTATTTAGGAACAAGGCCTAGGGATTACACTTTCACTAGTGGACACTCTCAACATTGATCACATAACAGAATAGATAAATGCATACTCTACACTCTTGTTGGATGATGAACACATTGCGTAGGATTACACGAACCCTCAATGCCGGAGTTAACAAGCTCCACAATTAAATGTTCATATTTAAGTAACCTTATAGTGTAAGATAGATCAAAAGACTAAACCAAGTACTAACATAGCATGCACACTGTCACCTTCATGCATATGTAGGAGGAATAGATCACATCAATACTATCATAGCAATAGTTAATTTCGCAATCTACAAGAGATCATGATAATAGCATAAACCAAGTACTAACACGGATGCACACACTGTCACCATTACATCGTGCAGGAGGAATAGAACTACTTTAATAACATTGCTAGAGTAGCACATAGATAAATTGTGATACAAATACATTGCAATCATAAAGAGATATAAATAAGCACCTCACTATGCCATTCATCAGTGAATAAGTATTCTGTGAAATATAGCCTAAGAGACCCACACGGTGCACACACTGTCACCTTTACACACGTGGGACAAGGAGTCTCCGGAGATCACATAAGTAAAACTCACTTGACTAGCATAATGACATCTAGATTACAAGCATCATCATATGAATCTCAATCATGTAAAGCAGCTCATGAGATTATTGTATTGAAGTACATAGGAGAGAGATGAACCACATAGCTACCGGTACAGCCCCGAGCCTCGATGGAGAACTACTCCCTCCTCATGGGAGCAGCAGCGGTGATGAAGATGGCGGTGGAGATGGCAGCGGTGTCGATGGAGAAGCCTTCCGGGGGCACTTCCCCGTTCCGGCGGCATGCCGGAACAGAGACTCCTGTCCCCCAGATCTTGGCTTCGCGGTGGCGGCGGCTCTGGAAGGTTTCTGTGGTTTTCGTCGAACGTATCAGGGTTTTCGATCCAGGGGCTTTAAATAGGCGAAGAGGCGGCGCAGGAGGGTCGAAGGGGCGACGACACCATAGGGCCGCGCGGCCAGGGCCTGGGCCGCGCCGGCCTATGGTCTGGGGGCCCAGTGCCCCCCCTCTGGTCCTTCCCGGGTGTTCTGGATGCTTCCGGTGAAAATAGGAACTTGGGCGTTGATTTCGTCCGATTCCGAGAATATTTCATTACTAGGATTTCTGAAACCAAAAACAGCAGAAAACAGGAACTGGCACTTCGGCATCTTGTTAATAGGTTAGTTCCAGAAAATGCACGAATATGACATAAAGTGTGCATAAAACATGTAGATAACATCAATAATGTGGCATGGAACACAAGAAATTATCGATACGTCGGAGACGTATCAGCATCCCCAAGCTTAGTTCTGCTCGTCCCGAGCAGGTAAAACGATAACAAAGATAATTTCTGGAGTGACATGCCATCATAACCTTGATCATACTATTTGTAAAGCATATGTAGTGAATGCAGCGATCAAAACAATGTATATGACATGAGTAAACAAGTGAATCATAAAGCAAAGACTTTTCATGAATGGTACTTCAAGACAAGCATCAATAAGTCTTGCATAAGAGTTAACTCATAAAGCAATAATTCAAAGTAAAGGAATTGAAGCAACACAAAGGAAGATTAAGTTTCAGCGGTTGCTTTCAACTTGTAACATGTATATCTCATGGATATTGTCAACATAGAGTAATATAACAAGTGCAATAAGCAAGTATGTAAGAATCAATGCACAGTTAACACAAATGTTTGCTTCTTGAGGTAGAGAGAGGTAGGTGAACTGACTCAACAATAAAAGTAAAAGAATGGTCCTTCAAAGAGGAAAGCATCGATTGCTATATTTGTGCTAGAGCTTTTATTTTGAAAACATAAAGAGAGCATAAAAATAAAGTTTTGAGAGGTGTATGTTGTTGTCAACGAATGGTAGCGGGTACTCTAACCCCCTTGCCAGACAAACCTTCAAAGAGCGGTCCCATTTTATTTTATTTTTGGGTGGCACTCCTTCCAACCTTTCTTTCACAAACCATGGCTAACCGAATCCTCGGGTGCCTGCCAACAATCTCATACCATGAAGGAGTGCCTTTTTATTTTAGTTTTATTATGATGACACTCCTCCCAACCTTTGCTTACACAAGCCATGGCTAACCGAATCCTTCGGGTGCCGTCCAACAATCACATACCATGGAGGAGTGTCTATTTTTGTTAATTAATTTGGGACTGGGAATCCCATTGCCAGCTCTTTTTGCAAGATTATTGGATAAGCGGATGAAGCCACTAGTCCATTGGTGAAAGTTGCCCAACAAGATTGAAAGATAAACACCACATACTTCCTCATGAGCTATAAAACATTGACACAAATCAGAGGTGATAAATTTTGAATTGTTTAAAGGTAGCACTCAAGCAATTTACTTTGGAATGGCGGAGAAATACCATGTAGTAGGTAGGTATGGTGGACACAAGTGGCATAGTGGTTGGCTCAAGTATTTGGATGCATGAGAAGTATTCCCTCTCGATACAAGGTTTAAGCTAGCAAAGTTATTTGAAACAAACACAAGGATGAACCGGTGCAGCAAAACTTACATAAAAGACATATTGAAAACATTATAAGACTCTACACCGTCTTCCTTGTTGTTCAAAACTCAATACTAGAAATTATCTAGACTTTAGAGAGACCAATTATGCAAACCAAATTTTAGCATGCTCTATGTATTTCTTCATTAATGGGTGCAAAGTATATGATGCAAGAGCTTAAACATGAGCACAACAATTGCCAAGTATCACATTATCCAAGACATTATAACAATTACTACATGTATCATTTTCCAATTCCAACCATATAACAATTTATCGAAGAAGAAACTTCGCCATGAATACTAAAAGCTAAGAACACATGTGTTCATATGCAACAACGGAGCGTGTCTCTCTCCCACACAAGCATGATGTAATCCAATTTATTCAAACACAAACAAAAATAAAAGCATACAGACGCTCCAAGTAAAGCACATAAGATGTGACCGAATAAAAATATAGTTTCAAGAGAAGGAACCTGATAATTTTGTCGATGAAGAAGGGGATGCCTTGGGCATCCCCAAGCTTAGACGCTTGAGTCTTCTTGATATATGCAGGGGTGAACCACCGGGGCATCCCCAAGCTTAGAGCTTTCACTCTTCTTGATCATAGTATATCATCCTCCTCTCTTGACCCTTGAAAACTTCCTTCACACCAAACTTCTCATAAACTTCATTAGAGGGTTAGTGCATAATCAAAAACTCACATGTTCAGAGGTGACACAATCATTCTTAACACTTCTGGACATTGCTCAAAGCTACTGGAAGGTAATGGAACAAAGAAATCCACCCAACACAGCGAAAGAAGCAATGCGAAATAAAAGGCAGAATCTGTCAAAACAGAACAGTCCGTAAAGACGAATTTTTAATAAATACTTACGTTGCTCAGATCAGAAAACTCAAAACTAATGAAAGTTGCGTACATATCTGAGGAACACGCATGTAAATTGGCATATTTTTATGATTTTTCTACAGAGAAAACAGCCCAGATTCGTGACAGATAGAAATCTGTTTCTGCGCAGAAATCCAAATCTAGTATCAACCTTCGATTAGAGGCTTCACTTGGCACAACAAAACACAAAACTAAGATAAGGAGAGGTTGCTACAGTAGTAAACAACTTCCAAGACACAAATATAAAATAAAGTACTGTAGCAAAATAACACATGGGTTATCTCCCAAGAAGTTCTTTTCTTTATAGCCATTAAGATGGGCTCAGCAGTTTTAATGATGCACTCGCAAGAAATAATATTTGAAGAAAAAGAGAGCATCAAGAGGCAAGTATGAAACAAATTTAAGCCTAACATGCTTCCTATGCATAGGAATCTTGTAAATAAACAAGTTCATGAAGAGCAAAGTAACAAGCATAGGAAGATAAAACAAGTGTAGCTTCAAAAATTTCAGCACATAGAGAGGTGTTTTAGTAACATGAAAATTTCTACAACCATATTTTCCTCTCTCATAATAACTTTCTGTAGTGTCATGAGCAAACTCAACAATATAACTATCACATAAAGCATTCTTATCATGAGTCTCATACATAAAATTATTACTCTCCACATAAGCATAATCAATTTTATTAGTTGTAGTGGGAGCAAATTCAACAAAGTAGCTATCATTATTATTCTCATCAAGTGTAGGAGGCATAGTGTATTCATAATCAAATTCATCCTCCATAACAGGCGGTAACAAAAGACTACTATCATTATAATCATCATAAATAGGAGGCAAAGTATCATCAAAGTAATTTTTCTCCTCAATTCTTGGGGGACTAAAAAGATCATGCTCATCAAAACCAGCTTCCCCAAGCTTAGAATTTTCCATATCATTAGCAACAATGGTGTTCAAAGTATTCATACTAACATGTTCCATGGGTTTTTTAATTTTCGGATCAGGAAATAGAGTAAAAAGCTCATTGTTGTCCATTATGCCTTACTAGTGTAAACAAGAAACAAAAAGATGCAATTGCAGAATCTAAAGGAAATAGCTTCGAGTACTTACAACGACGGAAAATAGCTTGGTAGCCGAGGTCCGGAGTGTGAGTACCTTTTACCTTTCCTCCCCGGCAACGGCGCCAGAAAAATAGCTTGATGTCTACGCCCCCTCCTTTCCCTGTAGACAGTGTTGGGCCTCCAAGAGCAGAGGTTTGTAGAACAGCAGCAAGTTTTCCCTTAAGTGGATCACCCAAGGTTTATCGAACTCAGGAAGGAAGAGGTCAAAGATATCCCTCTCATGCAACCCTGCAACCACAAAGCAAGAAGTCTCTTGTGTCCCCAACACACCAAATAGGTGCACTAGTTCGGCGAAGAGATAGTGAAATACAGGTGGTATGAATATATATGAGCAGTAGCAACGGTGCCAGAAAATAGCTTGCTGGCGTGTAGTTGATGGTGGTAGTATTGCAGCAGTAGTAACGCAGTAAAACAGTAAACAAGCAGCGATAGCAGTATTTAGGAACAAGGCCTAGGGATTACACTTTCACTAGTGGACACTCTCAACATTGATTATATAACAGAATAGATAAATGCATACTCTACACTCTTGTTGGATGATGAACATATTGCGTAGGATTACACGAACCCTCAATGCCGGAGTTAACAAGCTCCACAATTAAATGTTCATATTTAAGTAACCTTATAGTGTAAGATAGATCAAAAGACTAAACCAAGTACTAACATAGCATGCACACTGTCACCTTCATGCATATGTAGGAGGAATAGATCACATCAATACTATCATAGCAATAGTTAATTTCGCAATCTACAAGAGATCATGATAATAGCATAAACCAAGTACTAACACGGATGCACACACTGTCACCATTACATCGTGCAGGAGGAATAGAACTACTTTAATAACATTGCTAGAGTAGCACATAGATAAATTGTGATACAAATACATTGCAATCATAAAGAGATATAAATAAGCACCTCACTATGCCATTCATCAGTGAATAAGTATTCTGTGAAATATAGCCTAAGAGACCCACACGGTGCACACACTGTCACCTTTACACACGTGGGACAAGGAGTCTCCGGAGATCACATAAGTAAAACTCACTTGACTAGCATAATGACATCTAGATTACAAGCATCATCATATGAATCTCAATCATGTAAAGCAGCTCATGAGATTATTGTATTGAAGTACATAGGAGAGAGATGAACCACATAGCTACCGGTACAGCCCCGAGCCTCGATGGAGAACTACTCCCTCCTCATGGGAGCAGCAGCGGTGATGAAGATGGCGGTGGAGATGGCAGCGGTGTCGATGGAGAAGCCTTCCGGGGGCACTTCCCCGTTCCGGCGGCGTGCCGGAACAGAGACTCCTGTCCCCCAGATCTTGGCTTCACGGTGGCGGCGGCTCTGGAAGGTTTCTGTGGTTTTCGTCGAACGTATCAGGGTTTTCGATCCAGGGGCTTTAAATAGGCGAAGAGGCGGCGCAGGAGGGTCGAAGGGGCGACGACACCATAGGGCCGCGCGGCCAGGGCCTGGGCCGCGCCGGCCTATGGTCTGGGGGCCCAGTGCCCCCCCTCTGGTCCTTCCCGGGTATTCTGGATGCTTCCGGTGAAAATAGGAACTTGGGCGTTGATTTCGTCCGATTCCGAGAATATTTCGTTACTAGGATTTCTGAAACCAAAAACAGCAGAAAACAGGAACTGGCACTTCGGCATCTTGTTAATAGGTTAGTTCCAGAAAATGCACGAATATGACATAAAGTGTGCATAAAACATGTAGATAACATCAATAATGTGGCATGGAACACAAGAAATTATCGATACGTCGGAGACGTATCACACCTCCACATGTCTCGTCCACGACTCGCTGACTCTGGATTCACAACTTTGGGGCGACATGAGAAGAATGCTGCAGAATTAATTATTTTCATTCATTTGCGCTCTATATCGATCGGCCTATTTCGTTCATTTCCTAATATCAAGTAACTAATAACTCTCTTGTTCATTAATTTTCTTTGCCTCGTAGGGTTTGGAGACGGTTCTCAGATGAAAGGGTCGGTGATTTCAAAAAAGAGCTACATTTCATGCGGTCAATGGCTAAGAATGGTGGCGATATTCAGCCAGTGGGGACCAATCTATGTGGATACTATGTCTGTGAGATGATCCGGAGATACACCTCTGAGTGGGTTCCGAGTGATAACAATGTTCAGAGGAATAACCTCCGGAAGATGCTTAGTCCAGAAGCTCGCTTCCGACCACTTCAAGAGGAACTAGCTGGATGGTTCACGAGGGAAGTCCTCCATCCTAAAGGAGAACACTATTACGAGGACGTAGAACTTCATATGCATTAAATTATGTATGGAAACTTGTTCAAAATTGTATATGGTCATCCGATGATATTGAATATATATTGTATATTCCTCTTGAATTCTTTTCGGTTCTAATTTCAAATTTGTTTGAAATTGTACATTCATATGCATGTATGTAGTACCGTAGAATATGTGAAACTCCTTCAAAATTAAAATAAAGCACAAAAGAAATAAAACAATACAAATTAAAAAGAAAACAGGTTTAGGGGGGGCTAAAACCCTAAACCTGCGGCGGCCTTTAGTCGCGGTTGGCCAGAAGAACCACGACTAAAGGTCCTCCGCCCCGACGGTCGCCTGGCGCCCACGTGGACGGGCCTTTAGTCGCGGTTCGTAAGCAACCGCGACTAAAGGGGGGGGGGGGGCCTTTAGTCACGCTTATATGATCGCGGTTGCGCAACCGCGACTAATGGCAGTTGCGAACCGCGACCAAAGGCCCTTTTTCCACCAGTGCCTCCAACAAGATCATTGCCATACACAACCAGTTAAGGCCAGACCTCGGATTTTCACACTGAAAGGCAAGACTCTGTGCTGCCGCTCCCACTTGCATACCACTGCTGGAGAGCCCGGAATGCCAAGCAAGTCCCTCAGTGTCACAAAGACTGGAACTTCCTTTAGCCAATCCACCAATCCGGCAAAAAAGAAGATGATTCCTAGTTTCCAAGGTAGAGGAATTGCACATAGGGAAAGAATAGTCGGGGATGAAGACATTTTTTCTCTGCAGTAATTCCCTAGTATTGAGCCTGTTTTGCATAAGGAGCCAGAAGAAAACTTTATGTTTTTGTAGACAACAAGTTTTCCAAAGACCTTTAATCGAAGGACATACCATATGGGTGCCAGTTCCCTCAGTATAAGCTTTAGCCATATTGCAAGAGGTGGAACTACCGAAAATAGTCCACGGACCAGGGGAATCTGATTCATGTAATTCCTCCAGGAAAGCATGTAGCTGTAATAAATAGTTCATGATGGGCCTTGGTAGACAAGGGCAGGTGGAAATGTTCCCAGAGAGAATCCATAGATACAACAGAGGCAATAGATGTTTCATCCTTAGCGAAGGAAAACAGATGAGGCAATTGCCATTTTAAGGGAACGTCTAGCCAAGAATCTTGCCAAAAGCATCACTGATGATCCATTTTAGCACATTACAACTAGCAAGTTTTTTTGTACTCCGGCAAACTTGGAAGGAAGTCTCGCCACCAAAATGATACTACCTCCATCCCGAAGCTTAAGGCTTATATTATTTTTAGAAAGTTAAATTATGTCAAGTTTGACTATGATTTTACCAAAAATCATTAACATGCAAAATATAAAATCAATATCATTAGATAGATAATAAAATATATTTTCATGTGGTATCTAAAAAATATTATATTTTTTGATATATTCTTCTAAATGTTTGGTCAAACTTTATTTGGTTTGACTTTTTTAAAAGAAAGCCTTAAGCTTTGGAATGGAGGTAGTATATCTCTATCTTTGGCCGGTGGAAGGGCATTGGAATAGTAGAATCCCAAACCATATTAACCGAGGCAAATTTGTCTTGTTAATTAATCTATGCAAATGCTTCATCAAGAGGCAGTTATTTTGGGTTGTCAGTTTAATAACTCCCAAACCACCTTTATTGTAGACATAGTTTTGTCCATTAAAAATGATAAACTATTTTTGGAGATGAGGAGCTTGGGGTGGTGGCACTGGTTTCACCTGAGCCGCTCCCTGCAAACGAGCCGGGCCATCTAAAAGAGAACGGTTACTTGGAGAAAGATGAACACTGATCCTGCCATAGGTTTTTTTTGTTTTTTGATAAATCAGTTTTGCCTTCGTGAATTGCATACATTTACATATATGCACACAGGATTATGTTTCCTCGAAGACCCTCTCTTAAAAGGAGCTACTCAAGTACAAGGACAAGGAAAACTCGCTTGACTTCGTCCTGTTGTGCGGCCTTGTCGGAGGGGACTGCCTTCTGCTCTAAACCCCTGATATCATCCACGTCATGGTGTCGCCGCTCACAGGTGTGGAGCCCTACCCAACCGCCCTCAAGTTCATGAAGCCCTAAATGGCTATGTGTCGCTGACCCACATCAACGACGTATGCGAGGCAGAGGCTACTGCCATGGGCATTCACACTCCATTGCTGACACCGAGAACTCATATCTCCTTCTTCAGTGAGCAGGGGTCGCTGATGGGACCGCGAGGGTCTTTGATAGTACCAACAAGGATGTCTCCCTTTTTATATTAGTGGGGAGACTAGCTAGATCCGATACAAAGGTTATTGAAGAGAAACCTACAATACTTCATTTTTTATATGATATTCGATTCTATTAGATAATTGATACAAGTGGAAATATTTCATGGACACGTGCATAGTATTCACGGATAGTGACGGGGATAAACTGTATAAGGAAGCAACGTACTTCCTCGTAGACGCAGACACCAATTACTGGAACAAGAACGACTACTACAAGTTCTCCCCTAAACATCGAAATCACACATACGAATGCTCGCGGCAGAAGCATCCAAATGTTTCATTAGATATACATAAACCTGCATTTTCTTACCAAAACGATGAACTGCACATGAAGTCAAAGTCTATCACCAAGACAATCAGCTCCAAGACAAGAGTGATGATGATAATAGATGTCCGCTGTCTCAAACCTCCCGCTTTACCAGGGAATAAATCAATCTGTCTGATCAAGTGGACACTGGTCATTGTTCCATTTGAGTGGATCAGACAAGCTTAGCAAAATGACATTAGCAAAGTGACACTAACAGGCCACGAGCATGCATGTGTTGAAGTTCAACGCAGCTGGCAATAGACCTGCGTTTATTATTGGTAGATCGCACCTTAGCCGCCGGGAAATAAGATGTACCTAGCGAGGACCGGATCGAGACCCACAAATATATCCTCGGTTCACTTTCGTGACGAACTGAAGATCGCACCCACCTGGATCCAGTATGTTGAGCTGAAGTAAAATGCCTGCAATTTGAACAAGTCTCTCATGGCTCGTCGTCAACAAATCGCTAGCTAAATCTGAAAAAGAAAATCGCTAGCTGGATATATATGGGTAGTACTGGTATTCACACTAGTTTAACATACCACAGCTGACGGATTTTTATTAATATAGTGTATTAATATCACAAATATACCGATTACACTCAACCTTTGTAACAACGCGATACCCATAAATGCACACATTATAAAGAAGATTATAAAGAAGAAGAAAAAGACCCATAACAGTCTTTCAGTTCTCACAAACACCCTCAAAACAACACTTGAAGTTCAAGTTCTCTATAAGTAAGGTCTCCAAAAAAGAATTAGTGCACAAACGCCTTCGTCGTTCAATCATAGGTGTTAGATTTCTACCCTGAAGAAAGTTATCGCTCTCAAAACAATGTTTTCAACAAGACCATTGCCAGACACAAATAATTAAAACTAGACTTTGGATTTTCACCACAAACGGTAAGACATTGAACTTCACTTGTCTTTTCGCCCTCACTGGCATAACGCTGCAAGGGATCCTGACACACCAATCAAGTTCATCATTGCTTGAAAGACTCAAACCACCATTCATAGTACCTAGATCTTGGCTTTCATGCCATTCTCCGTCTCTGACTTTACCATGAATAAAAAAACATGTTTCATGATTTCAGCAGATAGAAGAGCTTCGAGCCACTTCCTCCTGAAAACCATACGGTCGAAAAAAATATATGGGTGCGCACGACCAAATCCATCCGATCCAACAATCTCCAGGCATGATTCGCCTAAGAAAGTTCGCCGACAGAACCTTCTGGAACTCGACACTCCGACCAGATCATGGAAGAAAGGCACCAAGAAAGTCTTCTTCATGGCGCTAGCAGAACACTAGGACTGCAGCCTTTTATTCAAGCTAAGTCCACACGCACAGCCATCCTTGGGCACCCGATTTGCCGAAAAAGGCTAGCAGATCGATGGTGACACGTATGCTGGATCTTCCCCGCTAAAAATCGGCGTGGGATCCCAACATCCCCCACCCTAGATCCCATCGAGGTCGTACACCTCTAGAGACGAAGTCGCTTCTGCCATGCATGAGGCCACCGCCTCGGCTCCCCGGTGATGCGGGCAGAGCAGACTTTGTTGCCACGGCTAGGAGCCGGCAGGGTGTTGATGATCCTAAGTGCAAGGGATCTTTGAAATCTTTGATGGGAAGTAATACCTAAATCTATAGTTCGACTCAAGTGAAATCCAAGAATATAGATAAAGATTTAGCAATTATGACATCACTCTTAATCATACCTGTAAATCAAATATCTCGAAGAAATTGTTGGCGATTGTAGCAGTTGAATCAAAGCAATCACTAGTAGGAAACTAGCTATATGTGGGAGGCCTTTCTGTAGTGCACCACTTCCCCATGCGCCGCAGAGATATTTTCTGTGGCGCACCAAGCAGTGTGCGCCACTAAAATAGCGGCGCACCCCTTTCACATGCGCCACCGAAATATGGTGGGCTCCACTCCTGGTCAGGCCCAATCTTCGATTTCATTATTTCTGTGGCGCATGGATTGACGTGCGCCACAGAATTACACCTTTCTGTGGTGCATATTGCTTGGTGCGTCACAGAAACAAGGTATTAAGTGGCGCATTGAGATTGGTGCGCCACAGAAATAGGATATTTAGTGGCGCATTTTTCCTGGTACGCCACAAAAATTGCGACCCAGATCTACACAGTGCCAACCCCCCACCTACCACACTTCCCATTTCATTCTTCTTCCTCCTCCATCCAGCTCGGCCCCCCTTCTCTCCCATCCCATTTTGGCCATTCTTTTCACTTTGTTTGGTACTTATTGAACTTACTTTGGTTGATACATAATTGTTGGTGAGGGGAAGCCTCTGCATACTCTCTCTCCACCTCTCCCACATCTCTTTTTGTCCAACACCACACTCTCATCGATCACGGTCTCATCTCGGTATCGAATCTACTAGGTGAGTAGTTGGAGGGGACATGCATATGCATGTCTTGTGTGGCCGTCGGTGTGCATGAATGCTTGTTGTAGGTGAAGCGCTTGTCCCGCGTGGACGGTGTGTGTGCGGGATGGCAATACAATCTTTATACATAAAGCTTGTGTGGTGCCATGAATATTTGCATGTAAAGTAGTTGGTTGTGCCGGTGTGGTGCATGGATGTTTGCCGAAACGTTGATTCATTTCCGTTTCGGCAAACAATTTCACTACCCATATGTCCTACCTTTAGGAGAGGTTATGCCGAATTTTTCTGGTGATCATTCATGTGTGTGCATGTGTTGCGGTTCTAATTTTCTGCTCTATGTATACCATGGGCAGGCAACCATGGTCCTCACGATGAGTTCCGCTGGAATCGGTAGATACAAGAAAGACGCGAAGGCGGACATGATTCGGTGCAAAAGGTGCCAGACAAGATGTCCGTGTCGATCATGCAAACTCGTGCGCTAGATCAACCCTGATTCCGGACAATTGGAGGAGCACATGCTCAGATGCGGTTTCATGCACGACAACCAAGCGCAGGCCCCAGCAAATGGTGCGCAAGAAGACCAGGGCGAGCGAGATGACGAAGGACCACATGTCGACGGAGAAGATCATCATGAAGAAGGAGATGCCGGCAGAGAAGATCATCATGACGAAGGCGCGAACACGGAGACCCCGCTAATTTTGGCCTTGTGGGACTCTCATGTTCAAGATCTGCTCCTCCAGGAGACGCGCAACGACAGAACTGCAGCCAGAGAGAAAGCCAAGCTGGCACAAATGGAGAAAGACATGATGACTCCTATCTTTCCTGGGTGCCGATCTCATGATAGGCGCTTGCATGTAACGCTTGATGCTCTGCAGATGAAGACGCAGAACAAATGGAACGACGCGAGCTTCAACAAGAACTAGAAATTCTAGCATGATCATCTTTCAGAGGGGAACACATTGCCAATTAGTATTGGGTAGAGGCCAAGAAAGTTGTGTGCCCTCTTGACCTACCGCACGAAAAATACCACGCCTGCATCAATGATTGCGCAATTTATTGGGGTGAGTACAAGGACATAACCACATGTCCGGTGTGCGGCCACGGATGGTACAAGAGTGGGAACAAGAAGGTACCTCAAAGTGGTATGGTATTTTCCTATCACTCCTCGTCTGCAGTGCGTAGACCCTAAGAAAGCAAAGTTCATGCCATGGCATGTGGAAAAGGAGAAGCCCGAAGAAGATTGGGAGATGGGCTATATCATGACACACCCTTCAGACGCTGGCTAGTGGGAAGCATTGGACATCACCTTCCCTAGGTTCGGGGCCGACACAAGGCTGGGTATGAGCACTGATGGACTCAATCTGTTCGGCAACCAGAGTAGCACGCATAGCACCTGGCATGTGTTTGTATGGCCTTACAACCTACCCCCGTGGATGTGCACCAACGAAAGGTACATATACATGAGTATTCTCATATAGGGGCCAAAACAACTAGGTGTCGACATGCATTTGTATCTCGGGCTGCTGAAAGAGGAGTTAGACACGTTGTGGAAGACGCCACCCCGTACGTGGGATGCCTGCACTAGAGATTATTTCAATATGAGAGCCGCGTTGATCACGATGGTCACAGACTAGCCTGGTTACACATATGTATCTGTCCAGATCGGCCACAGATTCTGCGGCTGTGTAAAGTGCATGGACGAGACCCCATATCTCCAGCTACCAAGGGATCTTGGGTCTTCGAAAACCGTGTACCCAGGTGCTCGAAGGTGGCTTCGCTTGGATCACCCGTGGAGAAAACACCGTGATTTGTTCAATGGTTAACATGAGCCCGATGGAGCCCTGCGCTGGAGGAGCGGCGCAAAAATTGACGAGCTTCTGAAAAAATGGAAGGAGTGCCCAGCGTCGGGAAAGAAGCGACCGAAGCTAGAGCCGTTGCTCGGTGTATGGAAAGCGTGGTCTGTTTTCCATGACTTGGTAAGGTCCTCCAGACGCCCCACATCCTCGATGTCATGCACATTACGAATAACGTTGCCGAGAGTCTGGTTGGCACTCTTTGCAATTCGGAAAAAGTCTAAGGATGGGATGCCAGCAAGATACTATTTGAAACATCTTGGCATCAGGAAAGATCTTCAAGCCCCCGATAGTGATGATGATGATGATGATGATGACAACGATCATATAGAAGGGACTCAACGTCTCTGCAAAAGGGCTAAGAAGAACGTGGTGGTGCTTCCCGCTGCCTGCGTCACAACGAGTCCGGAGGAGCTCGAGTAGTTTTTCAGGTGCCTCCTAGGAGTCAAAGTTCCTCACGTTTAGTCGGGAAATATAAGCAGATATCTGGATGTAGCGAAGAAGAGGTTCACCAGGATAAAGTCTCATGATTGTCACGTGCTCATGACGCATATACTTCCCATTGAGATCCGAGGAATAATGGACGAGCACGTCCGTGATACGCTGTTTGGCCTTTGCAACTTTTTTGACGTTATCACCAGGAAGTCGATCGGAGTGAGGCAGCTCACTCAAGATGCTACATGATGAGATCGTGGTGATACTATGCGAGCTCAAGATTTACTTCCAGCCCGCATTCTTTTATTTATGGACCAAGGCGGCGGAGTACCTCCAGAGCTTCATGCTGAGAAACAAAGAGAAGAACACCCTTCTTGTGCCTGTCTTTCCCGAGTAAGTACACTTCTGCTCGCAACCGTCGTAACTTATGCTTTCTTATAGATTTCTTCCATTGACAATCCTTTCCAACACTCCATTTCAAATGCATGTGTTGAGTAGGGAGAAATTCTGCACACTCATCGCCCTTTGCCTAAAGTGGTCACTAGCCCAGTATTTCGACTCGTCAATACAACGACAAGGAAATACTACACCAGAATAAGGGATGTTCTCGATGAGGCTATCCATGGCTACTACCAAAATGGAGGCACCTTCAATAAGAAGGGGGAATGTATCAGGTCGGGCACTGGCAACTATGGGTTCAAGCACATGATCGAGTTCCCTTGCATCAAGTAGCCAGCTGGCAGCATGAAGGAGGCCTTCTATGCCCTCCATCAACTTAAAGGGTTTGCCCGAGATGTAGAGATCATGAATATGTCACCTAGTATTCGAGAATGGTCCAATAAAATGGCGGGGGATATCAATGATGCTGATGAATGGATCGTAGCGAACAAGAGGGGGGGGGGTGAATGGCGCTACGGCAAGTTTTAGTCTTTTTCAATTTTTATGCAACGGAAGGTAAAGGTGAGAACTTTAGCAATAGGGGTGATCCTACAATGAATGTCGGACAAGTGCAACAAGTAAAGGAATCAACAAGATAACGAGAGTAAGGAGCGAGACAACCGGGGGCGCGAGGCGAGTCGAGGTTTGTTTCCCGCAGTTCCTTCCACAACAGGAAGTACTTCTGCATTGAGGAGGTGCTAGTCTCACACAAGAGACTAGACGGCCACACCACGAAGGAAGGCCTCACCTTCTTCCTCGAGAGAGCTCCACGGAGGTGCTCTCCCTTTTCCACTAAGGCACCGGTCGAGGCGGTGATTCCTTCACAAGGTTGGGGCGAGCTCCACATACAAGGATGCTCCCAACACCCTATGGATCTAGTACATCACCAACCTAGACTCCATAGCTGCACATCTACAATGCTCCACCATAGGAACCCATCTCCAATGCTCCACCATAGGAACTCTTCCAATGCTCCACCAAAGGAATTCTTCCAATGCTCCACCAAAGGAACCCTTCCAATGCTCCACAAAAGGAACTCTTCTCCAATGCTCCACTAAAGGAACCCTACCACCAAGATCCACTAAGGAATAGCTAGTATTGGTGAAATATCTCTTGGTAGAACTATAGATCGGGGTCTCCTCCACCTATCCTCAAAGTTTGGGCAAGATTGGTTGGATGAGGAAGGAGATCCTCAAGGATTAAGCTCAGCAACAACGGAGGAGAGAGAGAGGGAAGAGATAAAATCGTGTTGGGGAAGAAGGGGCCCTTAAATAGGCTCCTCCAAATCCAACTGTTATGTCCAGATTTTGCCTAAGCGGTACTACCGCTTCAGGGAAGCGGTACTACCGCTCTGAGTTCGAAATCCCCCCAGATCTGGTCAAAGGACGCAGAGCGGTACTACCGCACGAGGTACCGCTCGAGGTACCGCAACAGGGTCCAAACCTTACTGGACTCGAAGCGGTACCAGGGCGGTACGACCGTAACTCGTTTACGGTACCTGGGCGGTACCGTGAGCGGTACTACCGTTCGTGAGCGGTACTACCGCTCCAGATACTGCAGAGGTACCGCAACTCGTTCTAAGGGACGAATTCAGTGCAGACTCAGAGCGGTACCGTGGGCGGTACCTATAGGGGTAGCGGTACTACCGCTAAAGGTACCGGTAGTACTGGCCTGGCTAAATCTGGTTTTCTTCCCTTTTTCTCTCCAACCATGTCACCTCGCTAAACACACACAAAACCAGAAAACCTATCAACTACGCTTCAGTCTTCCAATCTTGACGCGTCCGGCGAGGTCACCGTGCTCTTGCAAATCTAACAATGATACTCAAGGAACACGGTGAGATTACTCAAGTGTTGTCATCAAACACACAAAACTTGGGGTGTGAATTTTGCTCTTACAATATCCCCTTTTTTGGTGTTTGATGACAACACAAGAGTTGACAATAACATATGATATTATGATGAGATACTTTAGATTTGCAAAAACTCGACGGAGCTCCCCCTACACATGTGCATATCATGAATATGTATTTGAATACAAATACACATGTTATAGAGACATCACGCCCCCTAGTTCTTACAAACCAAGTACATATGCAACATAGATAAATGACATGTTCAAGTAGCATATGCACAATATGGAGGCAACATAAGATCGAGATTTGGGTGAAGTTATCATACCATAGCCTTGAGAATATCCAAACTCACAATAAGATGCCTCCATAGGGTTGTTGATGTAGCCATAAGACAAGATAAGCAACTAGAACCAAACGGCTACAAACAACAAAAGGTCCCCATCCACCTAGGAAATTCTCCCCCTTTGGCATCGGAACACCAAAAAGGAGGGTAACGAAACTAGAAGGATGGAGAAAAAGAACATACAACCAAGCTTGCAAAAATCACGAGAAAACAAGCTAGAAAGAGGTTCTTCAAAAACAAGAAGAAGAAAGCAAAGAAGAAGGACAAAACAAGGTCACAAAGAACCGAAAAACCCTCAAAGAGGGGGTGTTGGTGGCCGAAGCCACCGTGTAAGAGTATAGTAGTGTGAGGTCGCGTAGATGTATCTAGGACTCATGGACTACAACTCAACATGAAGCTCATAAGTCACTTAATTGACAAATAGCAAATGTTTTGGATTTCTTTATGCATTATGGGGGGAGGGATAGCTCAATGGATTTAAACCGCACTCCCCCTATGTTCATGCGTGCCTTTCATCTAGATATAACGGTTAGGAGTGGTATGTGCGCACGACGGTCAAGCAAAGTTCGATGGATCAATGATATTTAGCTCATGCCTCAACTCAATAAAACGCTTCTCATCCAAGGGCTTCGCGAAGATGTCCGCCAATTGCTCCTTGGTGCCAATATAGGATAGTACAATATCTCCGCGAGCAATGTGATCCCGGATGAAGTGGTTCCGTATCTCAATGTGCTTCGTCTTGCCATGAAGAACCGGATTGTAGGCGATCTTGATTGCGCTCTCATTGTCACACAAAAGAGGCACCTTGGTATACTCGAGTCCATAATCTCGCAAGGTTTGCCTCATCCATAAGATTTGAGCACAACTACTCGCCGCGGCAATATACTCGGCTTCCGCGGTGGAGACGGAGACACAATTTTGCTTCTTCGAGGACCAACACACCAAAGATATTCCAAGAAAGTGACATGCTCCGGAGGTAGACTTCCTATCAATCTTGTTGCCCGCCCAATCGGAGTCGGTGAAACCAACCAAGGCAAAGTCCGTGCCCAATCGGAGTGTGGGGTATCAACTAAATATCGAAAGATCCTTTTGACCGCCACAAGGTGGCTTTCCTTCGGACTTGCTTGAAACCGTGCACACATACCAACGCTTAACATTATATCCGGGCGAGAGGCACAAAGGTAAAGAAGCGAACCTATCATCGAACGGTAGAGCTTGGTATCCACCGCCTTGCCGGCCTCTTCAAGAGAGAGTTGACATTTGAGTTGCATCGGAGTTCCAATCCCCTTGGCACCCTTCATATCAAAGCGCTTGAGCATGTCTTGTAGGTACTTTGCTTGATTGATGAAGGTGCCGTGTTGCATTTGCTTGATCTCGAACCCAAGAAAGTACATGAGTTCACCCATCATTGACATCTCAAACCTATTTGTCATCAACATAGCAAACTCATCATTGAATTTTGTGTTAGTAGAGCCAAAAATGATGTCATCTACATAGAGTTGGCATACGAAAAGCTCCCCATTGACCTTCTTAGTAAAAAGAGTGGGATCGATTTTCCCCACTTCGAAACCACGGTCTTCAAGCAACTCCTTGAGATGCTCATACCAAGCTCTAGGAGCTTGTATGAGACCATATAGGGCCTTTTTGAGCTTGAAGACATGGTCCGGGAAATGGGGGTCCTCGAACCCCGAGGGTTGCTTCACATATACCTCCTCATGTAAAGGACCATTGAGAAAAGCACTCTTAACATCCATTTGTTGCAACTTAAAGCCATGATGTGAGGCAAAGGCCAAAAGGATACGGATGGACTCAAGCCTTGCAACCGGTGCAAAGGATTCACCAAAGTCCACGCCTTCGACTTGAGAATAGCCTTGTGCCACCAATCTTGCTTTGTTGCGGATGACCGTGCCACTTTCATCTTGCTTGTTCTTGAAGATCCACTTGGTGCCGATAACATTGCGGCAATGATCGGGTCGCTTCATGAGAGTCCATACATCATTCCTCTTGAAGTTGTTGAGTTCCTCTTGCATTGCATTCAACCAATCGGGATCTTTGAGAGCATCATCAACTTTAAGTGGTTCCTCCCGAGAGACAAAGGCGTGGTGCGCACAAAAGTTTGCTAGTTGCCTTCGAGTGGTTATATTTCTCTTTATATCACCAATGATGTTATGCAAGGAATGAGACTTGAGACGCAAGTGCCTTGTAGTAGGGTCTTCACGGCGAGTGTCGGCTAAAGGAGATGATTCTTGAGAGTCCTCTTGGCCTTCATCACGGTTTAGGTCCTCGCCTTGACCTCCATTGTCGTTGAAAGGGGCATCATTGTCATGAGATCCGGACGGCTCAGGGGTATTGGGAATAGTATTGTCCATGAAGATTATCCCCGAACCACTCGGAGAAGAACTTGAAGCTTGACCTTGGTCACTTGATGTTGGGTGTTGAGGTAGATGAGCTTGCGGTGAATGTTGTTCTTGAGATTGTTGAGGTGAACTTGGACTTGATTGTTGTTGTAGATGTCGAGGTTGATCTTGAGGTTGATGTTGAACTTGAGGTTGTTGTAGAGGTTGACTTGCACTTGTAAGATCAACGGAAGAAGCTTGGCCTTGTGGTGTAGATGGCTCCACTTGGGTGGAACATGGTCCTTCCCCGGTACTCATAGAAGGTAGCTCTTGAGGTCGGCGAATGCCAACACCCATCCTTCCTATGGTATCCGGGGGAATTGCATCTCCTTTCTCACAAGAAGCACTTCGCTCCTCCAAAGATCTATCATCTTCATCGAATGTCACATCACAAGATTCTACAACACGTCCACTTGACTTGTTGAAGACTCTATAGGCGTGAGAATCCGTAGCATAGCCAACGAAAATTCCTTCTTGAGCTCTTGAATCAAACTTGGATAGGTGATACGTCTCCGACGTATCGATAATTTCTTATGTTCCATGCCACATTATTGACAATACCTACATGCTTTATGCATACTTTATGTCATATTTATGCATTTTCCGGAACTAACCTATTGACGAGATGCCGAAGGGCCGCTTGTTGTCACTGTTTTTGGTTTCAGAAATCCTAGTAAGGAAATATTCTCGGAATTGGACGAAATCAACGCCCACAGTCTTAGGATTGCATGAAGCTTCCAGAACACCGGAGAGCCGCCAGAGAGGGGCCACAGGGGGCCCACACATGGTGGCGGCGCGGCCCAGGGGGGGTGGGCCGCCCTAGTGTCTGGTGGCCCCAGACCCCTTCTGACGCCGCCTCTTCGCCTATAAGAAGCCCCTGACCTAAGTCTTCGAGACGGGAAAAGCCACGGGATGAGAAACCTTCCAGAGCCACCGCCATCGCGAAGCCAAGATCTGGGGGACAGGAGTCTCTGTTCCGGCACGCCGCCGGGACGGGGAAGTGCCCCCGGAAGGCTTCTCCATCGACACCGCTGCCATCTCCACCGCCATCTTCATCAACGCTGCTGTCTCCCATGAGGAGGGAGTAGTTCTCCATCGAGGCTAAGGGGCTGTACCGGTAGCTATGTGGTTAATCTCTCTCCCTATGTACTTCAATACAATAATCTCATGAGCTGCCTTACATGATTGAGATTCATATGATGATGCTTGTAATCTAGATGTCATTATGCTAGTCAAGTGGATTTTACTTATGTGATCTCCGGAGACTCCTTGTCCCACGTGTGTAAAGGTGACAGTGTGTGCACCGTGTGGGTCTCTTAGGCTATATTTCACAGAATACTTATTCACTGTTATGAATGGCATAGTGAAGTGCTTATTTATATCTCTTTATGATTGCAATGTTTTTTGTATCACAATTTATCTGTGTGCTACTCTAGTGATGTTATTAAACTAGTCTATTCCTCCTGCACGGTGTAATGGTGCCAATGTGTGCATCGTGTAGTACTTGGCGTAGGTTATGATTGTGATCTCTTGTAGATTATGAAGTTTACTATTGCTATGATAGTATTGATGTGATCTATTCCTCCTTTCATAGCGTGAAGGTGACAGTGTGCATGCTATGTTAGTACTTGGTTTAGTTGTGTTGATCTGTCGTGCACTCTAAGGTTATTTAAATATGAACATCGAATATTGTGGAGCTTGTTAACTCCAGCATTGAGGGTTCGTGTAATCCTACACAGTTAGTGGTGTTCATCATCCAACAAGAGAGTGTAGAGTCTAGCATCTATTTATTTATTCTGTTATGTGATCAATGTTGAGAGTGTCCACTAGTGAAAGTATGATCCCTAGGCCTTGTTCCCAAATACTAAAATCGCTGCTTGTTTACTGTTTTACTGCATCTGTACTGTCCGCAATATTACCACCATCAACCACACGCCAGTCCTGGACAGCAAAGCACTTTTCTGGCGCCGTTACTACTGCTCATACTTATTCATACCACATGTATTTCACTATCTCTTTGCCGAACTAGTGCACCTATTAGGTGTGTTGGGGACACACGAGACTTCTTGCTTTGTGGTTGCAGGGTTGCTTGAGAGGGATATCTTTGACCTCTTCCTCCCTGAGTTCGATAAACCTTGGGTGATCCACTTAAGGGAAACTTGCTGCTGTTCTACAAACCTCTGCTCTTGGAGGCCCAACACTGTCTACAAGAATAGAAGCACCCGTAGACATCAAGCACTTTTTTGGCGCCATTGCCGGGGAGGAAAGGTAAAAGGTACTCACACTCCAGATCTCAGCTACTAAGCTATTTTCGCCGTTGTAAGTACTCGAAGCTATTTTCTTTAGATCCTGCAATTGCATTTTTTTGTTTCTTGTTTTACACTAGTTTGGCATAATGGAAAACAACAAAAATATGAGAGATCTTTATGAACTTTATCTTGAATTAGGACATGATGTGTTTGAAGAGAGAATTAAAAAACCCATGGAACTTTATATGCATGCTAATGGGAATGTTATTAATATGAATGCTTTGAACACTATTGTTGCTAATGCTATGGAAAATTCTAAGCTTGGGGAGGTTGGTTTTGATGAAAATAATCTCTTTAGCCCTCCGGGTATTGAGGAGAAAGTTTATGTTGATTATGATATGCCTCCCATATATGATGATTATAATAATAGTAGCCTTTTGGTACCGCCTGTTATGGAGGATAAATTTGATTATGATTACAATATGCCTCCTATATTTGATGATGTGAATAATAATGATAGCTACTTTGTTGAATTCGCTCCTACTACAACTAATAAAATTGACTATGCTTATGTTGGGAGTAGTAATAATTTTATGCATGAGACTCATGATAAGAATGCTTTATGTGATAGTTATATTATTGGGTTTGCTCATATTGCTACTGAAAGTTATTATGAGAGAGGAAAATATGGTTGTAGAAATTTTCATGTTACTAAAATGCCTCTCTATGTGCTGAAATTTTTGAAGCTACACTTGTTCTATCTTCCTATGCTTGTTACTTTGCTCTTCATGAACTTGTTTATTTACAAGATTCCTTTTCATAGGAAGCATGTTAGGCTTAAATATGTTTTGAATTTGCTTCTTGATGCTCTCTTTTGCTTCAAATATTATTTCTTGCGAGTGCATCATTTAAACTGCTGAGCCCATCTTAACGGCTATAAAGAAAGAACTTCTTGGGAGATAACCCATGTGTTTATTTTGCTACAGTAATTTTGTTTTATATTTGAGTCTTGGAAGTTGTTACTACTGTAGCAACCTCTCCTTATCTTATTTTATTGCATTGTTGTGCCAAGTAAAGTCTTTGATAGCAAGGTTCATACTAGATTTGGATTACTGCGCAGAAACAGATTTCTTGCTGTCACGAATCTGGGCCTAATTCTCTGTAGGTAACTCAGAAAATTATGCCAATTTACGTGAGTGATCCTCAGATATGTACGCACCTTTCATTCAATTTGAGCATTTTCATTTGAGCAAGTCTGGTGCCTCTTAGAAATTCGTCTTTACGAACTGTTCACAGATTCTGCCTTTTATTTCGCATTGCCTGTTTTGCTATGCTTGATGGATTTTTCGATTCCATTAACTTCCTGTAGCTTTGAGCAATGTCCAGAAGTGTTAAGAATGATTGTTTCACCTCTGAACATGTGAAGTTTTGATTATGCACTAACCCTCTAATGAGTTTGTTTTGAGTTCGGTGTGGAGGAAGTTTTCAAGGGTCAAGAGAGGAGGATGATACAATATGATCAAGCAGAGTGAAAGCTCTAAGTTTGGGGATGCCCCGGTGGTTCATCCCTGCATATTTCAAGAAGACTCAAGCGTCTAAGCTTGGGGATGCCCAAGGCATCCCCTTCTTCATCGACAAAATTATCAGGTTCCTTCTCTTGAAACTATATTTTTATTCGGTCATCTTATGTACTTTACTTGGAGCGTCTGTGTGTTTTTGTTTTTGTTTTTGTTTGAATAAATGCTTGTGCGGGAGAGAGACACGCTCCGCTGGTTCGTATGAACACATGTGTTCTTATCTTTTAATGTTTATGGCGAAGGTTGAAACTGCTTCGTTCATTGTTATTTGGTCGGTTCAGAAAATGCTACATGTGGTAGTGGTATAATGAAACACTTGCATAATCTTGTAGATCATTGAGCTTTGATAACTTGATTCTTTGCAAATATTTTGAGGTATTTAGATGGGAAAGCTTGCTGGATGAATAAGTTAAAATTAGTAGTGGATTGTTGTCTTTAAGCTTGTGTCGTACTACAAACTCTATTTAAATAGTTGAAGGTGTAGTTGGACTTGATAGCTTTCCATGTCTGAGAGTTCATCGTAATAACTAAGTTGTGCTGAAAGTCGAGGGAGCTAGCGGGGTACTTGTGCCACCGTGAACGGCCCTCCTTGGAGTAAATTTTAATCATGGTCTTAATGATGAACCTGCTAGTTGTTTGCAATAAGCTTGTGAGTTCTTTTTGACTAATGTTAAGCTACGGTTTTTGGCACTTCCACCATCCAAATTTGCTAGCCTCTTCGGTACTGTGCATTGCCTTTTGCTCACATTGAGAATTGTGCATACTTCGCCGGTACATCCAACCCCGTGGGAGGACTTTCTCTTGTCCTCCTACACATAAACCCATACATCTCCTCAAAACAGCCACCATACCTACCTACCACAGCATTTTCATAGTTGTTCCGAGATATATTGCCATGCAACTTCCATTTTACATTACATGCCATGTTGTCATTCATTATTTATATATTGCTTTGCATGATCATACACAGCTGATGTGTGGTTTACCCATGTTACGCTAGATCATTGCACATCCTGCAACACTGGCAGAGGCATACAGTTTCATACATCATGTTTTATTCATTATGAGTTATTTGTACCAAAAAGTGTGTTGTCATATTAGGATGTTGCCCCTAAAAGTGAAAAGAGCCATGGAGGCCATCAAAAAGAGAAAAAGAAAAGAAAGAAAAAAAAAGAAAAGAAAAAGAAAAGAGAAAAAAGAGAATAAAGAAAAAAGGGGGCAGCATTACTATCTTTTATCCACACTTGTGCTCATGTTTTAGCACCTGCAGTATTCATAGTCATCATTTGTGCTCATGTTTAGCACCTATATTCCATATGAGAGAGTTTTCATGTTTTACTAGTATAACTATGTGGGGAATTTACACTATAGAACTTGGGTTGTATATTCCAATGATGAGCCTCCTCAAAAGTGCTCTAGGTCTTCGTGAGCAACCAAGTTGGATGCACCCCCACTAGTTCCATTGGAGAGATTTCATACACATATAGCTCTATGTGCATCCGTTGCATGGCAATCACTACTCCTTGCATAGCTTCGATCATAAGGCTTCCTCTTGTCTAATGGTCATTTATAGCTTTGCAAGCCTTTCTTCCATTTGGCCTTCCAAACCCCCATTAAAGTTCTTTATGCCATAACATCCTGGTGCTAATACCAAATGCTTGCGCTCACCGGTTGAGTAGACTTCGAAACAGTTGATTCATGACGTTCATGTTTATGTTTACTTGACTGAATCCTTCTTATGTTGTGAAAATTTACTTGATGCTTGGAATGAAGGATAGAACTTCTACGCTGAATACTTAACACATCTTTAATGAACTTTGTACGGTTTCATGTCTTTGAAGCAATAGTTCATGAAAACTTCTAGCTTATTTAACTCTTGCATTATCATCTCTTATATCAATATAGACATTTGCTTTAAGTGATTTGATCTCAGTTCATATGCTTTACATTATTATTGGATCAAGATTATGTTGGTAGCATGTCACTTCAGAAATTATCTTTGTTATCGTTTACCTGCTCGGGACGAGCAGAAACTAAGCTTGGGGATGCTGATACATCTCCGACGTATCGATAATTTCTTATGTTCCATGCCACATTATTGACAATACCTACATGTTTTATGCATACTTTATGTCATATTTATGCATTTTCCGGAACTAACCTATTGACGAGATGCCGAAGGGCCAGTTGCTATTTTCTGTTGTTTTTGGTTTCAGAAATCCTAGTAAGGAAATATTCTCGGAATTGGATGAAATCAACGCCCAGAGTCTTAGGATTGCATGAAGCTTCCAGAACACCCGAGAGCCGCCAGAGAGGGGCCACAGGGGGCCCACACATGGTGGCGGCGCGGCCCAGGGGGGCGCAACGCCCTAGTGTCTGGTGGCCCCAGACCCCTTCTGACGCCGCCTCTTCGCCTATAAGAAGCCCCTGACCTAAGTCTTCGAGACGGGAAAAGCCACGGGACGAGAAACCTTCCAGAGCCGCCGCCATCGCGAAGCCAAGATCTGGGGGACATGAGTCTCTGTTCCGGCACGCCGCCGGGACGGGGAAGTGCCCCCGGAAGGCTTCTCCATCGACACCGCTGCCATCTCCACCGCCATCTTCATCAACGCTGATGTCTCCCATGAGGAGGGAGTAGTTCTCCATCGAGGCTAAGGGGCTGTACCGGTAGCTATGTGGTTAATCTCTCTCCCTATGTACTTCAATACAATAATCTCATGAGCTGCCTTACATGATTGAGATTCATATGATGATGCTTGTAATCTAGATGTCATTATGCTAGTCAAGTGGATTTTACTTATGTGATCTCCGGAGACTCCTTGTCCCACGTGTGTAAAGGTGACAGTGTGTGCACCGTGTGGGTCTCTTAGGCTATATTTCACAGAATACTTATTCACTGTTATGAATGGCATAGTGAAGTGCTTATTTATATCTCTTTATGATTGCAATGTGTTTTGTATCACAATTTATCTGTGTGCTACTCTAGTGATGTTATTAAAGTAGTCTATTCCTCCTGCACGGTGTAATGGTGACAGTGTGTGCATCGTGTAGTACTTGGCATATGTTATGATTGTGATCTCTTGTAGATTATGAAGTTAACTATTGCTATGATAGTATTGATGTGATCTATTCCTCCTTTCGTAGCGTGAAGGTGACAGTGTGCATGCTATGTTAGTACTTGGTTTAGTTGTGTTGATCTGTCGTGCACTCTAAGGTTATTTAAATATGAACATCGAATATTGTGGAGCTTGTTAACTCCGGCATTGAGGGTTCGTGTAATCCTACAAAGTTAGTGGTGTTCATCATCCAACAAGAGAGTGTAGAGTCTAGCATCTATTTATTTATTCTGTTATGTGATCAATGTTGAGAGTGTCCACTAGTGAAAGTATGATCCCTAGGCCTTGTTCCCAAATACTGAAATCGCTGCTTGTTTACTGTTTTACTGCATCTGTACTGTCTGCAATATTACCACCATCAACCACACGCCAGTCCTGGACAGCAAAGCACTTTTCTGGCGCCATTACTACTGCTCATACTTATTCATACCTGTATTTCACTATCTCTTCGCTGAACTAGTGCACCTATTAGGTGTGTTGGGGACACAAGAGACTTCTTGCTTTGTGGTTGCAGGGTTGCTTGAGAGGGATATCTTTGACCTCTTCCTCCCTGAGTTCGATAAACCTTGGGTGATCCACTTAAGGGAAACTTGCTGCTGTTCTACAAACCTCTGCTCTTGGAGGCCCAACACTGTCTACAAGAATAGAAGCACCCGTAGACATCAATAGGCGCGTGTCTTTGACAAGTATGTAGCATTTGCATCCGAAGACCTTGAAGTATGACACATTTGGCTTGTTGCCGGTGAGGATCTCATATGGTGTCTTCTCAAGACATTTGCGAAAGTAGAGGCGATTAGTAGCATGGCATGCGGTAGAGATAGCTTCCGCCCAAAAATTGTACTTGGACTTGTATTCCATCATCATGGTTCGAGCGGCTTCGATCAAGGTTCGATTCTTCCTTTCGGCGACCCCATTTTGTTGGGGAGTATATGGCGTGGAGTATTGGTGTTGGATTCCTTCTTCGCCGAGGAAGTCATCCAAGGTGTAGTTCTTGAACTCCGTTCCATTGTCGCTCCTTATTGCGAGGATCTTGTTGTTGTACTTGCGTTGAACTTGGTTGGCAAACTCCATCCTGGTCCGTTGAGTCTCACTCTTGTACTTGAAGAAGAATACCCAACAATAGCGTGAATAGTCATCAACGATGACGAGGCAATACTTCTTTAATCCAAGACTTTCATGAGATGGTGGACCAAAGAGATCAACATGTAGGAGCTCCAAGCATCTTGTGGTAGAGATGATAGTCTTGGCCTTGTGAGGAGCTCCATGCATTTTTCCTTGTACGCAAGCCCTACAAACACGATCCTTGCAAAAAGAGACATCTTCTTTTAGTCCGAGAATGTGGCCACCCTTGTGGAGACTTTGCAAAGTCCTCATGTTGACATGGGCTAGTTGGCGATACCATAACCAACCCTTGTCACCTTTGGCGAATAGGCAAAGAGCGGAAGACGTTGTCTTTCCAGAGAAATCGACAACATACAAACCGTTCTCTACATATCTAACAAAAGCTACATTGAGTGTCTTGCTCCACAAGAGGACCACCATATGTTCATCAAAGAATGTGCATAGGCCCATACGAGCAATTTGATGAACGGAGAGTAGGTTGTAACCAAGGGTCTCGACAAGGAGGACATTCACAAGTGAGATGTCGGGTGTTACCACCACCTTGCCAAGACCCAATACCTTAGAGCACGTGTTGTCGCCATATGATACGGTAGAGAGAGAAGGCACAAGGTCGACAGCAGTATCCTTGCTTCCGGTCATATGACTTGTGGCTCCACTATCAACCACCCATTTAGCGCCACCGGAAGCATAGTCCTACAAGGAATCAAGTCTTGGATTTAGGTACCCATTTTCAATGGGTCCTAGCCTGTTAGTAACAAGGGGTTTGGGAACCCAAATAGTCCAATCAACATTGTCCTTTTGAGGACCAATAAAGCGAGCACGATTATGTCCATAGTAATCAACAAAAAGAACATGAGAAGGGTTGTTAGAGCCGGCGAAACCCGTCGAGGCGGAGTTGGGTACTCCATCCCTTCTTGAGCTAGCATTGCTCTCTTCAAAGTTGGTCTCCATGTTCTCCTTGTTCTTCTTCTTCTTGGTCCTCCTCTTCCTCTTTCTCTTTGGCTTGGTAGCCACTCCTCCTTCATTGCATGAGCCCTCTTTGGCTCCATCTTTAGCTTCAATGATTCCTTCCAAGTACTTGGCTTGAATTTGGAGTCTATCAACCTTGGCCTTCAAGCGATTGACTTCATCTTCATGCTCTGGGTGTGGATGGCAAATATCAAACACTTGGACCTCCTTTACCTTGTTCACCCAGAAGTGTTCCATCAAAGCTTCTTCTTGGAGAGCGTTCATCTTCATGAGCCAGCGCTTGTCATTCTCCATCTTGGCAATGTCGCTTTCATGAGTGCAATATGCGCGGTCCTTGCTCAAAGGAAAGTACTCCTTCAATGTTTCCTCTTGCATGGAATTGACTTCCATGAGCTTGGCTTCCCTTCTCTTCAAGGCGGCTATTTCCTCCTCATGATCACAACACGTGTCCTTCTCCTTGCTCATGCGGAGACATTCCACCAAAGACTCTTCTTGCTTGCTACTCAAACTCAATAGCTTGGCCTTGGTGATTTCAAGAGCGGCAATTTCTTCTTCATGGTTGCAACATGAGGTATTCTCTTTGAACAAGCGGTAATATTCATCCAAGGCTTCTTCTTGAAGAGCATTGACTTCCAAGAGAAGAGCATTGTGCCTCCTCAAGGAAGTAACTTGATCCACAAGCTCATCATGACAAGGATTGGGGTCTTCATCATCTTTTCCTTTGTTGGCTTCCTCGAGAGAGAGCATCTTCTTTTTGAGGTCACCAACCAATTCAAGAGCATGGTCTCGATCTTTGGTGAGTCGAGAAACAATAGCTTCGTTCTTGTCTTCAAGGACGATGACACTAGCTTCTAGAGACATGCGAAGATTCCGTTCATCCTCAAGCTCCTCCTTGAGATTGGCAAGCTCAAATGCCGCTTCCCTTTCCAACTTCTCCCTCTTCTCAATAAGATCTTGTGCCGCACCAAGTTGGGCTAAGAGAGCCCCAACATGAATCTTGGTATCCCCTTTCATGTTAGAGAGAAAATAATCCAAAGAATCCAAACCCATAATCTCACGTTTAACGGTGAGACTAGTGGCATCATCAATATATAAGGCATTAGTTGAAGATGATGGTTTGGAAGGGGATTTTACCTCTGTGGATACCTTTTCCATAAGGCAACGAACATTGTTGGTGACGAGGTTCTCATTAGGAGAGTCGAAGAGGGAAATAGAGGGAGTGGAAATGGCGATGGTGGCCACTCCCTCTCCTTCCTTGTTGGAGCGCTTGTCCTCATGCTCTCCATCTTCATCGGAGGAGTACTCTTCTCGAATGATGAAGGCTCTAGGCTTCTTGTTGGAGGAGACCTTGTCGTCATCGGACCTTGGGGAGAACTTGTTGGAGGAGACCTTGTCGTCATCGGACCTTGGAGAGCCTTCCACCATGTTCTTCCCTTTGCCCCCCTCCCTTGGGCTCTTGGAGAATCACGTGATCTTCTTGGTCTTGTGCTTTGGGACATGTTTCCATCCCAAAATTTCTTGGTGGCAAGAGCCATGTGCTAATGATAGTTGATCTTGAGATCGTCCGATCCCCACTCAACGGGATCCTCATTGCTTTCACTAGCTTCATGCACCTTCATCTTCAATGCAAGGTTGGGCTTGCGGGAGTTGTGGGCGCGAGCAACAAGATCCTCCGCATTCTTCTTGGAAATGTCCAAAGCGATGACTTCGCTAAGGACTTCATCGGATGTCATAGCACGGAAGGAGGCGTTTTGGCGGATGGCCGTCAACTTCACTTCCTCATAAGGGAGGAGAGCGTTGTAGAACTTGCGCTTGATCCAATGGTCATCCACGAACGTTGCTCCAAGATCTTGCATTTGCACGGCAAGAGCGATGAGGCGCCGATACATTTCTTTGGGGGTCTCTCCTTCAATCATGACGAAGTTGTCGGCCATGTTGTTCACTTCATCAAAACGAGAGCTTTGGATGCTTGCATTTCCGAGGAAGAGCTTCTCAAGTTTGTCCCATGCTTCCTTGGCGGTCTTGAGCGAGCGGATATGAGCGCGGTCCTTGGGCGTGATGGCCATGTGAATCGTGTTGATGGCGGTGGCGTTGAGTTGGTCATCCACCACATCTCTTCTTGTCAAGCTCTTTGGATCTCGTGGTGAATAGCCCTCCTCAATGATACGTCAAAGCTCGGTAGAAGCGCTGCGCACATGAGAACGCATTAAGAATTGCCAATTCTCAAAGTTGTTTGACTCAAGTAACGGTGGTGAACCATGCGACAAGATATGCGTCATAGGTATTGGAACGTTTATGGTGTAATCATTTGGTGGTGGCACCGCATGATAACCCCCTAGACGTTCCGCAACCGGTGTGTCATCATCCTTCCCTTTTGTTGAAGTGCCGGTATCCCCAAGCCCTTCCTTTTGTGGATCTTTTGTCGCTTGCGCGACAAAATCAACAAGATGAAGGGGGTTAGTTTTGGTGGCGGATCCTCGGCACTTGCGTTTGGTGGAGGGTTTTGTTTTTGTACAACCAACTCCATCATCATCGCCTTCATTTGGGCAACGATGGATGACTCCAATTTCTTGAGGTCATCCAACGTAGCCGTCGTGGAATCGATGGGCGATGATGGAGCGGGTGGCACAAGGGAAGGTGACCCATTCTTGTCCGCCTCTTGTTCGGCATTTCTTAGGCGGTAAAGCCCGAGCAAGAAAACCTTGCTCTGATACCACTTGAATGGATCGTAGCGAACAAGAGGGGAGGTGAATGGCGCTACGGCAAGTTTTAGTCTTTTTCAATTTTTATGCAACGGAAGGTAAAGGTGAGAACTTTAGCAATAGGGGTGATCCTACAATGAATGTCGGACAAGTGCAACAAGTAAAGGAATCAACAAGATAACGAGAGTAAGGAGCGAGACAACCGGGGGCGCGAGGCGAGTCGAGGTTTGTTTCCCGCAGTTCCTTCCACAACAGGAAGTACGTCTGCGTTGAGGAGGTGCTAGTCTCACACAAGAGACTAGACGGCCACACCACGAAGGAAGGCCTCACCTTCTTCCTCGAGAGAGCTCCACGGAGGTGCTCTCCCTCTTCCACTAAGGCACCGGTCGAGGCGGTGATTCCTTCACAAGGTTGGGGCGAGCTCCACACACAAGGATGCTCCCAACACCCTATGGATCTAGTACATCACCAAGCTAGACTCCATAGCTGCACATCTCCAATGCTCCACCATAGGAACCCATCTCCAATGCTCCACCATAGGAACTCTTCCAATGCTCCACCAAAGGAACTCTTCCAATGCTCCACCAAAGGAACCATTCCAATGCTCCACAAAAGGAACTCTTCTCCAATGCTCCACTAAAGGAACCCTACCACCAAGATCCACTAAGGAATAGCTAGTATTGGTGAAATCTCTCTTGGTAGAACTATAGATCGGGGTCTCCTCCACCTATCCTCAAAGTTTGGGCAAGATTGGTTGGATGGGGAAGGAGATCCTCAAGGATTTAGCTCAGCAACAATGGAAGAGAGAGAGAGGGAAGAGATAAAATCGTGTTGGGGAAGAAGGGGCCCTTAAATAGGCTCCTCCAAATCCAACCGTTATGTCCAGATTTTTCCTAAGCGGTACTACCGCTTCAGGGAAGCGGTACTACCGCTCTGAGTTCGAAATCGCCCCAGATCTGGTCAAAGGACGCAGAGCGGTACTACCGCACGAGGTACCGCTCGAGGTACCGCAACAGGATCCAAACCTTACTGGACTCGAAGCGGTACCAGGGCGGTACCAGGGCGGTACGACCGTAACTCGTTTACGGTACCTGGGTGGTACCGTGAGCGGTACTACCGTTCGTGAGCGGTACTACCGCTTCAGGTACTGCAGAGGTACCGCAACTTGTTCTGAGGGACGAATTCAGTGCAGACTCAGAGCGGTACCGTGGGCGGTACCTATAGGGGTAGCGGTACTACCGCTACAGGTACCGGTAGTACCGGCCTGGCTAAATCTGGTTTTCTTCCCTTTTTCTCTCCAACCATGTCACCTCGCTAAACACACAGAAAACCAGAAAACCTATCAACTACGCTTCAGTCTTCCGATCTTGACGCGTCCGGCGAGGTCACCGTGCTCTTGCAAATCTAACAATGATACTCAAGGCACACGGTGAGATTACTCAAGTGTTGTCATCAAACACACAAAACTTGGGGTGTGAATTTTGCTCTTACAGCTGATCTTAGAGAAGACTTGCATCTCATCCAAGTAAAGCTATCGGAAATAATCAGCGAAGATGTCAGCAAAAGAGGGGGCCCTTACACCAACTCAGAGGGTTGTGTAAGAGGGATATCGAAGAACACCTAGATAGGCAAGGTGATCGAAGGATGTGGACGACGAAGGACATGTATAGACCGTTCCCGGTGCCGCTGAAAAAGACATCTTGTTGATTGATGCCTACCATTACTTTGAATCGATGGACGTGTGTAGTGTGTTGTAAACTAAACTTGCTTAATTAGTTCGAAACGGTCATCGTTGTTGGACTTTCATTACTATTGTGGTCGTTGTCGTTGAACTTATTTGTGTGATATCGATGCTATATATCTTTTAGGTTTATTATTATTTTCTTGCTTTAATTTTTGTGAACATATATGCATGTGAACCCTCTAATTCTTTCCATTGCATTATATACTAATATAACTTGTGTCCATAGAGATGACGTATTATGTGGTGTTCGAGGGTTGGGTTCCAGGAGTCTACGAGGAGTGGGAGGACTGTAAGAAATATGTAAACAAGTTCAGCGGCAACTGCTACAAAGGATACACGACTAGACATGAGGCGGTTGCCAATTGGAGGAACCACCTGTAGAACAAGATCAAGATGAAGACCTTTGTTGCGCTCCCGCTCTTGCTCATCATCATCGCGTCTGCACTCTATTTCATCCTAGTGTATGCGGCGGCAGGTGCCACTTCATTTGTATCCCGAGATGATGAACTTTGTATGAATTAAGACTTGTGTAAAAATATCTATCTCGGGCTCTAAGTAATGTGATGACATAGTAATGTGCTTGTTTTCATATACCATGTCAAATGTATTACTGTTTATATTATATATGTATAATTGTTGTATAAAACCTGTATTTGTACATCATGGAGTACAAAAATCGACTATACATGTCACTAATTCTGTGCTGCACCTGCAAATAATTATGTGGAAAACCTATTTCTGTCTCGCATCACGACCATGGTGCGTCACAGAAAACTGTAACTCTATGGCGCAAGTGGCGTAGATTCTGTGGCGCACCGCCCATGCGCCACATAATAGCTTTTTTGCTGCGCCACTAATGAGTCTTTCCCTACTAGTGAATAAAACAAAAATGTACCAACAGATATTCAGCTTTCACCGAAAGAATTGTCTAGTGCCTAAAAGCATAGGCGCGAGGTGATTAGTGGGATGATTTATGGATGAAAGCGATCATGTAATTAAAATATAAATAACAATAGTTCTTGATTCTAATTCTGTTGTGTGTAGGTGTGTGTTCCATATATAATTAATGCGTAGTACCAATGAGAATTGGCATAACATCCATTGTCCTACCTACCCATTTCACTGGGGCCAACTTAAAACTACAAGTACTTAAGATCTACCCTTTCGAATAGGTTAGAAAAATTCATTAACACTCAATGAAGAACACATAATCCTCAAAGTATAGCATATCCCCCATTGTTTTCCCTAGCTGCCACTTTAGGGTTCGCGGGTTGATATCTATGCACGCTTCTATTCTTGTAGACAGTGTTGGGCCTCCAAGTGTAGAGGTTTGTAGAATAACAATAAGTTTCCCTTAAGTTAATCACCCAAGGTTTATCGAACTCAGGGAGGTAGAGGTCAAAGATATTCCTCTCAAGCAACCCTGCAATTATGATATAAGAAGTCTCTTGTGTCCCCAACACACCCAAACACTTATCAGGTGTATAGGTGCACTAGTTCGGCGAAGAGATAGTGAAATACAAGTAATATGGATGATTGTAAGTAGTAATTGCAATCTGAAATAAAAATGGTAGCAAGTAAACATGTAGCAGAACTGGTTGTAAACGGTGTTTCGATGCTAGAAACAAGGCCTAGGGATCATACTTTCACTAGTGGACACTCTCAACAATGATGTCATAATTGAATACATAGATATTATCACTTCACTATGCTACTCTGAACCACTCTCCGGTTTGATAATAAATACAAATTCACTATGTAGGGCTGCATAAGCATTCCTTAAAGTTCACATTCCCAATCTATGGACACCCCACGCTGTCACTATGAGCATCCAAAGATGGTACTAACTAGACACCACAATTTATAAGTATTTCTGTAAAATAAGCTTAAGAAACAAACACGGTGTGCACACTGTCACCTTCACACCGTTGGACAAGATGTCCTCGAAGATCACATAATAAAACCACTTGAGTAGTCACAATAGTTGGAGAATAACATCTACTTATTCAACTAGATTACGAAGATCATGATCACATTAAGATCATACATGGAGAGATAGATATACCACATAGCTACCAGTAAAGCCCTCAGCCTCGGGGGAGAACTACTCACTCCTCATTATGGGAGTCAGCAACGGCGATGAAGATGGCGGTGGAGTCGATGGAGATGGCTCCGGGGACAATTCCCCGTCCCGGCAGTGTGCCGGAACAGAGACTTCTGTCCATCGGATCTTGTCTTCGGCGGTGGCGGAGCTATGGAACTTTTCGTGGACAGAGGCTTATTGATTTAGGGTTCTCGCGTCGGGAGGCATTTATAGGCGAAAGGGCAAGGTCAGTGGATACTAGGGGCCCCAGACCACCCCTAGGCGCAGCCAGGGCATGGGCCGCGCCTAGGCCTCGTCTGGCCACCCTGTGGTGCCTCCTCGTCCCCCTCTGGATTTTGTCTTCATCACGGAAAAATAAGATCTTCGGCTTTTGTTTAGTCCAATTCCGAGAATATTTCCTGTACAACTTTTCTGAAATACAAAACAACAGAAAACATGGAACTGACACAGTGATATCTTGTCAATAGGTTAGTATCGGAAAATGTATAAAAGTGCAACGAAGTGTAAGCAAAACATATATAAATTGGTGTAAAACAAGCATGGAGCATCAAAAATTATAGATACGTTTGCGACGTATCACGAGTTCAATCAAATAACAAGTCATACACCTTATAGATAAATACCAAACTCATATATATGATGAGACAATAAAAGTTCAGTACTGAAATCATGTCACTTAGGCTCTACCAACAATCATTAAACATATCAATTGTGCATAAACACTCGTACAAGAATATGTCTAAGACAAACACATAAAATCCCGGAGTTTATGCAAGATTACATGATCAATCTCATCCAATTCCCATCCACCTCACATGCCTATTGTGAACTACCACTAGTGGAGAAGAGGCCTTTGGTCCCAAGCAAATGTCCCACTGCTGAACCAAACCGGGTCCAATGCCCCCATTGGACACGGTTCGTTTCTGCCCAGGACGACCCCACCCGCTGGCGCCTGTCCTGTAGCGGCCTTTGGACCCGGTTTGTCATACAAACCGGGACTAAAGGGTCCACCGCAGGGCGCGGCAGGCCGTGTCAGTCGTGGGGAACCCTTTAGTCCCGGTTTGTATGACAAACCGGGTCCAAAGGCCCCCCTCTGGCTATATAACCTTGCCCCTGCCCAAGTGTGAGCCACACTTAGCCATTTTTTCACTATCTTCACAAGAGGGGTGTATTGCTTTCCTCTCTTCTTCACATGCACAAGAGGTGTTCGATGAAATGCTTAAGAGGATTTGCCACTTGAGTTTACACAAATCAAGCCACACTTAACTTGCTTTTTTCTTCTTCATCGAGGTTAACAACTTTATCCTTTTCATCTGCAATTGATAAAATGCATGTGTATATATACATCGTGATGTTCTGTAATGGTTTTGATCAGCTTAATTATATCATGCAGATGAATCGGCAATGGATGTACATTGACCGACGGTTTGACGAGTTCACTGCGGGCCTGGATAATTTTATGGCCGTGGCGGAGGCAAACAAACATGGTGGCTTCATGTATTGTCCATGTGTGGACTGCAAGAATACCGTAAATTACGCTTACTCGAGTCTCATTCACAGCCACCTTCTGCGATCCGGTTTCATGCCCAGTTACTATTGTTGGACCAAGCACGGAGAAAGAGGGGTTATGATGGAAGACAATGACGAAGAGGAAGAGGATGATGACGGTTATCCCAATTTCCCTGAATACGATGATACTGCAGAAGGCAATGAAGACAATGAAGTAGAAGATCAAGAGGCACCAGATGAGCCTGCTGATGATGATCTTGGCCGGGCCATTGCTGATGCAAGGAGAGAATGTGAAACTGAAAAGGAAAGGTTGGCCTTCGTCAAGATGATAGAAGATCACAACAAATTGTTATACCCAACTTGCGAAGATGGCCATAAAAAGCTAGGCAAAGACACTGGAATTGTTGCAATGGAAGGCAGAGAACGGTGTCACCGACTCAGGATTTGGAAAGTTCTTGACAATAATTAAGAGGAAGCTTCCAAGGGGTAACGAATTGCCCGCCAAGATGCGTACGAAGCGAAGAAGATTGTCTGCCCTCTAGGATTAGATGTGCAAAAGATACATGCATGCATTAATGACTGCATCCTCTACCGCGATGAGTACGAGAATTTGGATGCATGTTCGGTGTGCACTGCATTGCGGTATAAGATCAGACGAGATGACCCTGGTGATGTTGAGGGCGAGCGCCCCAGGAAGAGGGTTCCTGCCAAGGTTATGTGGTATGCTCCTATAATACCACGGCTGAAACGCTTATTCAGAAATAAAGAGCATGCTAGGTTGTTGCGATGGCACAAAGAAGACCGTAAGAAAGACGTGATGTTGAGGCACCCTGCTGATGGCTCCCAATGGAGAAAATTAGAGAGAGATTTCCCAAACTTTGCACAGGATGCAAGGAACTTACGGTTTGGTCTCAGTACAGATGGCATGAATCCTTTTGGAGAACAGAGCTGCAGCCATAGCACCTGGCCTGTGACTCTTTGTATATATAACCTTCCTCCTTGGTTCTGCATGAAGCGGAAGTTCATTATGATGCCAGTGCTCATACAAGGCCCGAAGCAACCCGGGAACGACATTGATGTGTACCTGAAGCCATTAGTCGAAGAACTTCTACAGCTGTGGTCCCTAGCAGGTGTACGTGTGTGGGACGAGCACAAGCAGGAGGAATTTGACCTAAGAGCGATGCTTTTCGTAACCATCAATGACTGGCCTGCTCTTGGTAACATTTCAGGACAGTCAAACAAGGGATACAATGCATGCACACACTGTTTACATGAGCTCGAAGGTGATTATTTGGAAAAAGGTCAGAAGGTCGTGTACCGGGGGCATCGTCGATTTCTTAGGCTTACCCATCCCGTAAGAAAGAAAGGCAAGCATTACAACGGTGAGGCTGATCACCGGAGGAAGCCTCCCCATCGTGATGGTGTTGATATATTTGGTATGGTCAAGGATCTAGATGTAATATTTGGAAAGGGTCATGGCGGACGGTCTGTTCCGAATGACGATGCCGGACACGCGCCCATGTGGAAGAAGAAATCTATATTTTGGGATCTACCCTATTGGGAAGTCTTAGAGGTCCGCTCTTCAATCGATGTGATGCACGTGACGAAGAATCTTTGCGTGAACCTGCTAGGCTTTCTGGGTGTGTACGGGAAGACAAAAGATACACCAGAAGCACGGGAGGACCAGCAACGTTGGAAAGACCCCAAAAAGCTGCATGAGAGAGTTAAAGGACGTCATTTATCCAGCTACGCTCTTACAAAAGCAGAGAAGGAAATATTTTTTGAATGTCTTAGCAGTATCAAGGTCCCGTCTGGCTTCTCCTCCAATATAAAGGGAATAATAAATATGGAGAAGAAAACATTCCATAACTTGAAGTCTCATGACTGTCACGTGATAATGACACAGTTGCTTCCGATTGCATTGAGGGGGCTTCTACCGGAAAATGTTCGACTGCCCATTGTGAAGCTATGTGCATTCCTCAATGCAATTTCTCAGAAGGTAATAAATCCAGAAATTCTACCGAGGTTGCAGAATGATGTGGTCCAATGTCTCGTTAGTTTTGAGCTGGTGTTCCCACCATCCTTCTTCAATATTATGACACATCTCCTCGTTCACCTGGTCGATGAGATTTCCATTCTCGGTCCTGTGTTTCTACATAATATGTTCCCCTTCGAGAGGTTCATGGGAGTCTTGAAGAAATATGTTCATAACCGTGCTAGGCCAGAAGGAAGCATCTCCAAGGGCTATGGAACAGAGGAGGTCATTGAATTCTGTGTTGACTTTATTCCTGACCTTAAGCCGATTGGTGTTCCTGAATCGCGGCATGAAGGGAGACTAAGTGGAAAAGGCACGCTAGGAAGGAAATCAATGATATGTAGGGACGGGATTTCTTTGACTCAAGCACACTACACAGTCCTACAAAGTTCCACCTTGGTGGCTCCGTATATCGGTGACCACAAGAACTTTCTACGCTCCCGTAACCCGGGCAGTCGAACGATTGGATTAGACGTGAACACATGTCGACTTTCGGCGGTTGGTTGCAAAAACATCTCCTGAATAACAAACATATTGAAGATCAGTTGTACTTGCTGGCCCAGACACCATCTTCGACTGTAGTGACTTTCCAACGGTACGAGATAAATGGGAATACATTTTACACGATCGCCCAAGATAAAAAGAGCACCAACCAAAACAGTGGTGTCCGGTTTGATGCAATAACGAATGAAGGCCCAAATGACACATATTATGGTTACATAGAGGATATATGGGAACTTGACTATGGACCTTCTTTTAAGGTCCCTTTGTTTAGGTGCAAATGGGTCAACAAAACAGGAGGCGGGGTTCAGGTAGACAAGTTGTATGAAATGACAACAGTGGATCTCAACAATCTTGGGTATAGAGACGAACCATTCGTCCTAGCCAAGGATGTGGCCCAGGTTTTCTATGTGAAGGATATGTCTACCAAACCAAGAAAAAGGAAACATAAGGAAACAAATACATCAAACGATGAGCCAAAGCGCCACATAGTTCTTTCTGGAAAAAGAAACATCGTGGGAGTGGAGGACAAGACAGACATGTCGAAGATTATAATCGCTTTGATGAAATTCCACCCTTCAGAGTGAACATTGATCCAAGCATCAAGTTAAATGATGAAGATGCTCCATGGTTACGGCCGAAGAAGATTAATTAAATGATGAAGATGCTCCATCATCAAGTTAATTGAAGAATGTTCATGGCACAAATGAGTATCTCAACATGGCAATCAATTTCCCATTTATTTTTGTGTAATCATGTAACTGTATGTAAGATATTAAAAGTGAAGATGCGCCACGGGAGATTTCCCAACCCTTTCCCCAACACTGTTAGATGAGATGTAGTCGTTCAGGGGCTTGGCAAGGCGTATCGATGCTCCTTTTATAGGCACGGCACCTCTTCTACTTTGTCTTGTTCCTTCGACAGGGCGTCGTGCGGTACATGCTTTATCTCATCGAGCAGTGCGTCCACCCATGCGTTCTTATCCTGCCGACATCTTTAGTCCCGGTTATACCCACCAGCCGGGACTAAAGGTTACCCACACGTCCTTATCCCACCGACAGTTTTGTTAGATGACACAAAAAAGGATCTTTAGTCCCGGTTGTACCCACCAGCCGGGACTAAAGGTTACCCACACGTCCTTATCCCACCGACAGTTTTTGGCGCCACTGCGTTCCCGCCTATTTTTCTTCCCGCGCTTTCCACTGCTTCCCGCCTCCGTCCTCCCGCCATTTTTTCACTATATATATGTTGGCTTGGCCTCCATTTACATATCACATCTAGACTCATATCTGCAAACCTCATCACCAGGTCACATGGCTTCCATCGTATCTCTAACCCTCCGGGAGGCGGAGGCGCTTTGCGCGTCGAACTACCCCTGCCCGCCGGGCTACTGCGTCCCTACCGGCTGGTTGCTGAGCGTCGGAGGGGTACCGGTCCCTCCTGTCCCTCTAGGTGTGGCGCGCGAGATGGCCATCACGAACCACTACTACTTCGAGCTCACGCCAGAGCAGCGGAGGAATCCCCAGTGGCATCCCGACTACAGCCCGACTTGGGAGAGCTTCTTCATCAATCGGCGTGAGAGGGCGCTCGCCAGGCACGAGGACGGCGGCCCGCCTCCTTCGAACTTCAACGAGGCCGGCCGTCGGCTGTGGTGGCGCGACCGAACTCTCCAGGGCGTCATGGCCCACCGTGGCCCCCGCTGCGCTACCCTCAGTCCCAGCCCACGCGTGCTCTCCCGCCGAGGTTTGACTACCGCGACCCCGATGCCAGCGACGATGATGACGGCGACTACGACGACTACAGTGGCGAGTACTATAGGGCTAGGCACGAGTATGACTGAATGACTCGAACGGTCGAATCTGGCCATGTATCTTAATTAATTTTCAGTTGAGCTAGGCACGAGTACTATAGGGCTAGGCACGAGTACTATCTGGCCATGTATCTTAATTAATTTTCAGTTGAGTTCTGTACTTTAATTCCACATGTAATCTGGCGGGAAACTTTTCTCATCATCAGCGTCTGCCACAACGACTTTATTGAAAATACAATAAAATAGATAAACAACTAGTCTAGTCGATCTACTCGTCGTCGGAGGTTGTCTCGGTCGAAATGTCGTCCCACCGAGGGTCGTTGTCGGCCCAAGTTGTATTCGGGTTATCGAGCTCGAACACGGCGACGGCCCGACGATGGCGCCTGTTGGACCTGCGTTGTGCCCGGAGGTCAGCGAAGAACGCGGCGGTGTTGTCGACGTCGTTGGGGAACTGCGCCCTCCACTGGCGCATCAACTCCTCGTCGTGCTCGGCGATTGCGATCCGGCGCTGCACCTGGCGGTGGCGGCGACGGTCCTCGTCGTCGACGAGGCACGGCGTCGGCGCGAGGAACTCCGCCTCCTCTAGCGATTCGACGTACGGGAAGTTCATGTCGCACCGTGGCCGCCGAAATCGCCATGCGGCCGCGTCGTAAGCGTGCGCCGCCAGCTCCGGGGTGTTGTACGTGCCGAGGGTGAGCCGGAAGCCACCGGCACGCATCTCGGCGTAGAACCTACCGTTCGGCCGCGCTCGGACGCCACGGAAACCGGACGAGCCGCGACAGCGCGACAGCATCCCGGCGACGAATGAACGGAGGCGACGGCGACGTGTGGTTCCGCGCGCACGCGGCGCTTTATAGCACAGCGACGCGGCAAGTTTGGCGACAGGTGGCGCGGGGAAGCGGCGGGGCGTGGCACGTGGAAGCGGCGGCGACAGTGGCGCGGGGAAGCGGCGGGCGTGGCACGTGGAAGCGGCGGCGACAGTGGCGCGGGGAAGCGGCGGGCGTGGCACGTGGAGGCGGCGGCAGTGGCGCGGGAAGCGGCGGGGCGTGGCACGTGGAAGCGGCGGCGACAGGTGGCGCGGGGAAGCGGCGGGGCGTGGCACGTGGAAGCGGGATCTACACGTCGCACGGTGGTGGCGGCGGGGCGAGGCACGTGGAAGCGGCGGCGACACGTGGCACGGGGAAGGGACACGTGTGGCGGTGGCGGTGGTGGGCAGTACACGGCGGTGGCCCGTACATGGCGGTGACGGTGGTGGCCAGGCGGTGGCGGTGGCAGTGGTGGGCAGTACACGGCGGTGCCGACGGTGGCCAGTACACGGCGGTGGCGGTGGTGGGCAGTACACGGCGGTGGCCCGTACATGGCGGTGACGGCGGGGCGAGGCACGTGGAAGCGGCGGCGACACGTGGCACGGGGAAGGGACACGTGTGGCGGTGGCGGTGGTGGCCAGTACATGGCGGTGGCGGTGGTGGGCAGTACACGGCGGTGGCCCGTACATGGCGGTGACGGCGCGGCGAGGCACGTGGAAGCGGCGGCGACACGTGGCACGGGGAAGGGACACGTGTGGCGGTGGCGGTGGTGGCCAGTACATGGCGGTGGCGGTGGTGGGCAGTACACGGCGGTGGCCCGTACATGGCGGTGACGGCGGGGCGAGGCACGTGGAAGCGGCGGCGACACGTGGCACGGGGAAGGGACACGTGTGGCGGTGGCGGTGGTGGCCAGTACATGGCGGTGGCGGTGGTGGGCAGTACACGGCGGTGGCCCGTACATGGCGGTGACGGCGGGGCGAGGCACGTGGAAGCGGCGGCGACACGTGGCACGGGGAAGGGACACGTGTGGCGGTGGCGGTGGTGGCCAGTACATGGTGGTGGCGGTGGTGGGCAGTACACGGCGGTGGCCCGTACATGGCGGTGACGGTGGTGGCCAGGCGGTGGCGGTGGCGACAGTGGCCACTACACGGCGGTGGCAGCGGTGGACACGTGTGGCAGTGCGGTGGCTTTTTTTCATTTGAAATAAGGCGGGAATGAAATTTTTTAAAAAAAGTGGCCTTTGGACCCGGTTTGTATTACAAACCGGGACTAAAGGCCTTTTTGCGCGCGCATGAAAAAAACGCAGAAAAAGTGGCCTTTAGTCCCGGTTTGTATTACAAACCGGGTCCAAGGGGGGGTCTTTGGACCCGGTTTGTAATACAAACCGGGACCAAAGGGGGGGGCACTATAACTGCAACTCCTTCGTCTCCGCGGAGATCAATCCCGCGGAGACGAACGAGCGCACGCCGCCAGGCCGCCCAATCGCCGCGCGCGCCGTAGCCGTCGCCGTCGCCGTCAACCGCGCTGCCGCGCTGCCGCGCCGCCGCCCGCGTCACCGCCGCCGCCCGCCGCCGCGTCACCGCCACCGCCCGCGCCTCTTCCCTCCCGCGCGTGCGTGCGCGCGGGCCCTCGACCGCCGCCGGCCGCCACTCCGCGCGCTCTCCGCCGCCACTCCTCCACGCCCGCCGCCGCTTCCTCCACGCCCGCCGCCGCCTCCTCTCTCCTCCACCGCCGCGCGCCTCCTCTCTCCGCCGGCAAGCAATCAAGGTGAGAGCCCCGGCCGGCCACCCGGCCTTTTTTTCTTTCTTTTTTAGTCTTTTTTAGAGTAGGTTGTTAATTAGTAAGAAAAATCAGAGTAGTTTGTTAAGTTAGAAAAAATAGTATAGTTTGTTAAATAGTTAGAAAAATTAGATTAGTTTGTTAAGTTAGAAAAATTAGTTAAAACAATATAGTTAGAAAATTAATTAGTAAAATTAGTTAGTAAAATATTTAGTTAGTGTGTTAGTGAAAAATAGTTAGAACTTTAGTTAAAACAATAGTTAGTGTGTTAGTGTAAAATAGTTAGCGCGCAAAAACGCCGGCGCCCCCCAAATAGAGATGTACGGCGGCGCCCCCCAAATAGAGATGTACGCCGCGCGGTGCCCCCTTACGCGGTAGTGCCGGCGCCCCCCAAATAGAGATGTACGCCGGCGCCCCCTTACGCGGTAGTGCCGGTGCCCCCCAAATAGAGGATGTACGCCGGCGCCCCTTACGCGGTAGTGCCGGCGCCCCAAATAGAGGATGTTGTGCCGGCGCCCCCTTACGTGGTGTGCTGACGCTCTTGCCGGCGCCCCCAAATAGAAGATGTTGTGCCGGTGCCCCTTACGCGGTAGTGCCGGCGCCCCCAGAATAGAGTATGTAGTGCCGGCGCCCCCCAAATGGTAGTGCCGGCGCCGACTAACATATAGTGAAGTTATTTTTTAATTTATGTTAACGTTGGTACATATATATATGATTTGTTTTCGTAGCTACGATGCCGCGACAGCCGCCGCGCCGTGGTCTGACTCTTCTAGAGGAGATGGAGCAGATGGGGGAGGTCCGGGACTGGGCTCCGCCGGGGTGGCACTGGGAGGTCTTAGCTTCCGGGTCGCGCACCTTGGTGCGGAATCCGGGTCCCGTTGTCGACCCGGATATTCTTTGGTGGAGGTCTTATGGGCCACGGTCGTTTCAGAGGGAGCCAGCCCCGCCGGAGGAGGTAGCTCAGCGCATTGAAGCGGAGGACCAGCACGTTCGCCGTTACATGTACGCGTTAGACAACATGTATAGGACCGGATGGAGCGTTATGCGGGGATCTCATGTTAGCTATGCTCCCGTTGTTGTTCCGTGGCTTTGGGGGTACGGCTCAGGACCCGGTCGGCGCCCTCTAGGACCCGGTCTGCGCGGTTGAGTGGTTGTAGTAGTGATTGATATGTATTAGGGTTAAATAAACATGAACCCGATCTATGTATGCATGTAACTGCAGTATCTGCTTTCAGCACTATATTATCGATCCTTAGTTAAGAACTACACATATGTAACTCCATTTTCAGTTTTCTGCATTATCCTTAATTTGATCATATGATGGTTCCTATGTATAGCTTGCAGGTCGTTGTAGAAAGCATGGACAGAGATGAAATTCAAGAAAATTTCATGGAGGAACTCATAGCAAACGGTACTCTGGATGATCGCGACGACGACGTTATTCCAGATGATGGCGGTGACGATGTCACCGCAACTTATTTGAATGACTCCGGTGAGGGAGCGGAGGATATTGAGGAAGAAGATCCTAGTGGCGCCGGTGAGGAACAAGATCATCATAATGGCTCCCGAACTGTAGTTATCACCGAGGTATATAAATTAATTAAGCCGCTGTTGATCGACTAGATGCATTAACTAATGAAATTGTACTGACTATGAACTATTTCTTTTTTAGCCCTCCGGATCGAGCACTTCTTCTGTAAAGTCGAGGAAGCGAGGCCCGGCCAAAAAGTTGGATGACGGTGTTAGGCACGACATCACCCACATCGAGAAGGATGGTAAACCGATTGCTCCAGAGAAAGGTGCAAAGTCATTTATAGCTCAATGCGGAGTGCTTGTTAGGGACCACGTCCCGATCACCGTTCGAGAATGGCACAAGCCGAAGGGACTAGTGCTGTCTGCAGAGGAAGAAGCTCAAGGTCTTTATATCGATGATGTAGCCAAAAACAGCATTATGAACAAGCTTATGTCACATTTCAACATAGTACCCGAAGAGGGGGGTGACGCTGAAAAGGCCAAGATGGAGCAGGCCCTCCGCGAGTTTGGCAAGAAGAAGATCGCCGAACTATTCAAGAGCCACAAGAAAAGATTGCGCCGCCTTATCAAGTTAAAGAAGACTCCGGACAGTGAGAAGGTAAAAAATCACTGGGACGAATTCGTGAAGTACAGCACGGAGTCAGAAGAATTTTTGAGAAGGTCGGAAATAAATAAGGCAAATGCTGCGTTGAAGCTATATCACCAAATTCTGGGTCCAGGTGGATACAGGGCTAACCGTCCTAAGTGGCAGGCAGCTGAGGCGGAACTGACCAGTAAAGGGATCAGATTAGGGACACACGGTTGGATCGAACGGTGCAAGGAGTGGTTCTACGGGATTGGGGGAACGTTGGATCCAGAAACAGGGAAGTGCATCTATAAGAAAGCTCATCTGAAGGTTCCCATTGATGCCCTGGAAAAAGCACATAGGGACGTGGAGGCGGGGTTGTTCCAGCCCGAAAGAGAGAACGATGAGCTGACACGCTCCCTTGGGAACAAAGAACACGGCGAACGAACACGAGGCACAGCAGGCTCCGTTCCGTGGAAGTATGGCTTTCCTGCGGAAAGGAAGAGATTTCCTGATAAAAGCCATGAGAGGAGGAAGGCAAGGGAAACAGACCGCCTGGCTAACTTAGAGGAGGGTATGAGCACCATGCAAGCCCAATTAACCATGGTAACCCAAGTACTTACATCTCAGATGGCTCGGGGGCAGGCTGTAGATCCTGCACTGCTCAATGCCCTCGCCCCGCTGCAATCTCAAACACACCGGAAAAGCAGCGTGGCTTCCTCTCAGCAGGTGGATAATGATGATGATGATGACCAGGTGGTCGAGCCTCCTCGCTACCCCCCCGTGGATGATCACACTGAGAGCCGTCCTTGTGAGCTGCATGTTAAAGTTTTCAACCTATCCTTCAAGGCGGCGGTCGGCATCCTCTTACCTACAAGGTCTTACCATTGCCGTCCGGTCCAAGACGACTTTGCTGTTGTGATGGTGGATGAAGTGTTGAGAGAGTATGAGGGGTTGGTGCTTGAGCACCCTGCAGGTGAAGATGGGGAAATCAAAGAACTGGGAGAAGCCCGTAGAACCACCGTGCAATGGCGGAAGGAGAACATTGTGTTTCCAGGTGAGAAGCCAACAAGCAGGCCACCTCCGCCTCCTCCGCCACCTGTGCAGTCTCCTCCGCGTGATGATTCTCCTCTGCGCGATGATGATTCCCCTATCCATGACCAGTCTCCTCCGCGTGAAAATACTCCGCCGCCTCCTCCTCCTCGTCAGGAGACTCCGCCGCTTCCACCTAAGCAAAAGAGGAAGCGGTCCGCGGCACCTCCTATAGCTCCGAAGAGATCATCAACTCCAATGAGGGCACAGACTCGAGAGTTGTTACCACATGAGCAGACTGAAGAGCAAAAGGCGTTTCTTGCGCCGAAGAAGATGTTTATTCCACCGCAGACAGTGAAGCACTTTGCCGAGACGAGAATGAAGAGACCTGAGCTGAGAGCTGATTATGACCGCTCTCTTGGACAGTCCTCTAGAGCGAGCAAAGAAGCAAAAAAAAGTCGCCCAGCTTGGACAGCAGGACATTCAGGCCGCACCCCACTTCATCGTGGAGCCATATCATGATCCAGAGACGGCATCGATGATCGAACGGGCGGCTAGAGCTCGGGGAGCATCAGCTTGAGTACGAAGATTACTATCCAACGGCTCAAGTGGTAAACAAGTATAGATACGGATCTGATCTCGTCAAACCTGGCGAGCTCGCGCGTCTAGGGACTCGGATGCGAAGGTTGCATGACTGGTACCCGAAAGCCTTGTCGAAGATGTGAAAGCTACATCACGGTGTATCTTAGAGATGAGCATTACTTCCGGGGGAAGACGAGATAAACCTTGAGTTAGAAGAACTGTTTCAGCTTATTCAATCAAGACGCCTCGACAAAGCTGTCATCGATTGCTACGCCTCGTAAGTGATTTATTTGTGTAATTAAGTTTGTAGCTCATTTATTTGCACTAACAATTATCCTCATTATATTCTTTGTGTACGCTATACATTTAATTATGCAGAATGAAGAAGCTGGAATACAAAAGAGGCAAGCTCCTACCGCTGGGGTTCATAGACCCAAACACAGTTCATGAAGTTACGGTTCGACGGTACCCCAAGGACACAGAGGACAACATCGTAATGTTTTTAGAGAAGCAAGCAGACAAAGAGGATATATTCTTTCCCTACAACTTCAAGTGAGTGTTATATATAGCATACATTATGCTTGTGCACCTTCCACTTTATTCTCGTAATCATTAAGCTATGCTTGTGCAGTTTCCACTTTATTCTCCTAATCATTGATCTTCACCTTGGAGTCGTAAACGTCATGGACTCGAAACGTAAAGAATATGCGGAATGGGCGGACATGGCTGCCATCCTCCAGAGGTAGTTTCAATCAATTTCGTATTGGCATCTTCATCTGCTCTAATTCGAAGATATCATCAACTAATCAATTACTCATTTACTCATTATTTTTTGCCGGGCAGGGCTTGGAAACGGTTCATCAATACTGTTCCGGGTGAATGGAAACCGGAGCTTACATTTAGAGATTACCCTGTAAGTAGTACTATATATATAGCTATGTCCGTGAAACTTTATATATGATATTTACTTTCAATACGATGCTTGATTATTAGTTTGATCGAACTATTTTTTCGTAAAGTGTATGAGGCAGGAACAAGGGAATAACTTATGTGGATACTACATCTGCACCTTCATGCGTGACATGTCCTGTCCCAAGGGTGGGGATGCCCAAATACACCACACTCGTGTACGATAACAAATTTTCACAATTAATCTTAATTAGTACCATCTATTGTATTGAGTTCCATTCATATATTGATCTCCTTTTTTAAATATAGATGACACGCCTGCGGGACACTCTCATAACAGCGGATCAAATAAAAGCAATTCAAGAGGAAATCGCGGGATTCTTTATTACCGAGGTCCTTACCCCAGGTGGAGAGCACTATCGGAAGATCGTGACGGCGGAGGATATTCGTTCAGGAGATGTTGTATTGTAAATATGCATGCATTACGTGTACTGTGTTGACTATGTCGTGTACTGTTGACGATGTCTATATATATTCATGACGATTTTTTGTGGTTTCTTGAATGATATATATATGCATTGCTGAAACTCTGCCGTGGCAGAGAAACGCCCTGTTTCTATGCCGCGGCAGAGAAACGCTGGTACAGCCTAAATCTCTGCCGCGGCAGAGAAATAGCAATTCTCTGCCGCGGCAGAGAAACATAGGCCCGGTTCGTACCACGAACCGGGACCAAAGCCCTTCCACCGCGAGCTCCCTGGCCGCACCACGTGTCGAGGCCTTTAGGCCCGGTTTATCTTTGAACCGGGACTAAAGGGTACCCCCTTTAGTCCCGCCTAGTTGGTCCCGGTTCAGGAACCGGGTCTAAAGGCCCAAATGGACCGGGCCTATTGCCCCGTTTTCCACTAGTGTACTCAAACATGGTGATGGGGAACAAACACATGGTTGATGGAAGATGATGCTGGTGATGATGTTGGTGAAGACGGCAGCGAAATTCTGCTCTCCGGCATGGAGAGCAGGACCAACCAGGCTTCTGAAACGAAGATGGTGGTGACGGCGCTCCGTTTCGCAAAATACTCTATGCCTTTGGGACGATGAGGTTCCGGGGTATGTAAAGATGTATGTGAAAGGAGCATTTTTCAGCGGGCTCGAGGCCCCAGATGGCCCAGGTGGTGCGATTACATTACTAGACCGCGCCACCTGGCCCTATGTGTATCTTTTTCTGCTCGCACTTATTTTCCATAAAAAAAGTTTCGTGGATTTTTTCCATAATTTATTTTCATAGTTTTATGTACCAAAATATATATAAATAATACTTTTTGCTAAAAACAACATCAGAATTGACAGTTTTTTATCCAAGTTTGGTTAGACTGTAGAGCAAAACAATGATCAAAGTACTTGGAAAAATAGATGCATTTTGGATGCATCACCTCCCCCAAGTTTATCTTGTTGTTTGTCTTCAAGCAACTCAAACGTAGTGCAGACGTGATAAAAGATTTTTAAAAGAACTTTTCTCTATACATACATGAAGAATTAATAACAACAAGTATTTATAATATGCCACACCAAATGACTCGAAAAGTTTTAATGAAGGAGCATCTCAAGTAATGTTCAAAATTTTATGCAAGTTACAAGAGATAATATAGCAATAACATTTAGATAAGGTTGAAATTGTAGTAGGAATCAACAAAGTTCTTTTCACATCGTTTTTAATTGGAGCAAGTTTATGATGGGGTTTTTGAGGCCTCTTAAATGTTTATTTAGTTTAAGTTTCACTATACTTGCTTCCAAACTAAATATATTGAGTAATGTTGTGTTATTTCAATCTCTCAATATTTGAACACTCATAATGGATAAATACATAAATTGGATTGCTAATTAGTTGTCAACTTCAAGGTGGGAAGAAAATATGAGGGACACTTGCTTCTAAGCTTCGTGTCCAGCATGAGCAGCAATGGTATTTATTTTCACATAACAAGTTTTTTGTAACATTTCAGTTCCATTTTTACTTTATTGAGAACCATCATATTTCATTAAGCCAACTCATTAGGTTTTTATTAAGGATAGGGTCTCAACGATTATTTTTCTACCAAAACTTTATCATCTTGGCAGGATTGGCTTTTAGGTTAGCAAGAAGGATGTAGCTGTCAACTAAAGATATTATCAACCAAATTTATGCCTCTATGATGAGATTCACAATTTGAAATACTACAAATAACAAGATCATTAACCATAATATTTTAAAGGCACACATGAATATAAATTCATCATTGAATGTGTACAAAGGCGGATGAAGCGCCCCTCTAGCCCGGGCGCGTGTCCAGGCTTCGGTGCCGTTCGCCTCTTGCGCGAGCACGTTTGGAGCGACAAAAATCTGATCTGGCTAGGGGCACATTCCGTGGCCTCGTGGACGCGTCTGCTGGTGAGGGCCCGGTCTGTGTTGGAGTGAAAAAAGAGGCCGCGACGACTTGATTTGTCGTGGAAAAAACAAAGCAGCAACGAGCACATCTGCGACGAGAATCAGCCATGATGACTCATTATTGCTCTATGCTCCTTTCCGCGTGTCTTTCCTTTGGTTCATTTCTTTCTATTCAGCTCAAAATATTTTCCGCTTTGCAAATTTCCCAACTAGAAACCGATTCATCCTTTACAGTGAATACCACTCCCTCTTTTCATAAAAAGATGCCTTAACTTTTAACAAAATTTGAATATACCTATATACGAAATAAGGTCTAGATACATCTAAATTTAGATAAAGTTAAAACATCCTTCTATAAACGGGGAGAGTCATATTTCTTCCAAAACATGAAACCACCAAAAATAACCGTCGGATACTATTTAAAGAGTTGTACAACCACTGGTGGAAAAAGGGCCTTTGATCGCGGTTCGCAACTACCATTAGTCGCGGTTGGTTGCGCAACCGCGACCAAATGAGCGCGACTAAAGGCCCCCCCCCCCCCCTTTAGTCGCGGTTGCTTACGAACCGCGACTAAAGGCCCGTCCACGTGGGCGCCAGGCTACCGTCGGGGCGGAGGACCTTTAGTCGCGGTTCTTCTGGCCAACCGCGACTAAAGGCCGCCGCAGGTTTAGGGTTTTAGGTCCCCCCTAAACCTGCCCCTCCCCTAAACCTGTTTTCTGTTTTATTTGTATTGTTTTATTTCTTTTGTGCTTTATTGTAATTTTGAAGGAGTTTCACATATTCTACGGTACTACATACATGCATATGAATGTACAATTTCAAACAAATTTGAAATTAGAACCAAAAAGAATTCAAGAGGAATATACAATATATATTCAATATCATCGGATGACCATATACAAGTTTGAACAAGTTTCCATACATAATTTAATGCATGTATAGTTCTACGTCCTCGTAATGGTGTTCTCCTTTAGGATCGAGGACTTCCCTCCTGAACCACCCAGCTAGTTCCTCTTGAAGTGGTCGGAAGCGAGCTTCTGGACTAAGCATCATCCGGAGGTTATTCCTCTGAGCATTGAGATCACTCGGAACGCGCTCAGAGGTGTATCTCCAGATCATCTCACAGACATAGTATCCACACAGATTGGTTCCCGGTGGCTGAATATCGCTACCATTCTTAGCCTTTGACCGCATGAAATTTAGCTCTTTTTTGAATTGACCGACCTTTGTATCTGAGAACCGTCTCCAAACCCTACGAGGCAAAGAAAATTAAATGAACAAGAGAGTTATTAGTTAATTACTTGAAGCTTAATTAGGAAAATGAACGAAATAGGCCGATCGATATAGAGCGCAAATGAATGAAAACAATTACTTTTGAATCATTTGTCTCATGTCGGCCCACTCCGCCTTATCCATATTCAGAGAGTCGTGGACGAGACATTCTGATTTGTCAACTTTAATTACTAGCGAGAATCCGGTGGAACCTGCGGACACGATACATGCACAGTACGTCATGCATAACTCATCGATTAGCCGGCCACATACCATGCATGGAGTAAACAAAAGAGAATGTGCTCAAGACATAAACACTCACCCAAAATGGTAAGGAAATAGAATATCACTTTTGAGTTCCTGCTTTTCAAGAAACCGCCACAGGTCTTCCTCCACGTCGGCGGGGTGATGCTGTAACGTATATCCATTAACGATGTGTGGGTCAATGAACCCAACATCATGGATGTTCCTTACTCTGCATTCCTTAATCTTCAATCTGCATGTATAATAGCGGACACAACAATATAGTTAGGACACATATATATATATAGTGCAGGCAATATGAACGAGATGGGGTAGAAATAAATCACTTACAGAACGTAGCAACTGATGATAGATTTGTCGAGCTCGCGCAGATTGAAAAGCTGGAACAATTCACTCAGATGAATTTGTACAGAGTAACGTTTGAAGTGATGCTCATATCCAACTTCCGCAAAAATATAATCTTTGGCGTTTTTATGTTTTATGTAACCCTTGTACCAGTTCAGCAGACCTTTCATTTGCGGAGGTAGATCCTCTTCCTGCGCAGGCTCGACGAGAGGCCCATTCTTCACATATGTAAGTACTACCTCCTTCACTGGCGCCTCATCAAGGCCTAACAGTTCACGAAGAGTAATACCTAAGTTGGCCGCTTGTTCTCTGGCACTCGTTACGGTCAATCCCTGTCGCCGCAGCTTCTATGATTTCGGGGGCATCCGGACCGGCGGCTGTCACTATAAGCGGGGCAATCGATTGTTTACTTTGTTCCCCGAGCTGGGCAACAACTCGTTTCCCGCTTTGTGCACTTTCTAATTCCGCTTTCTCGGCCTCCTCTTTCTTCTTCTTGAACATGCGTGCCTGATTCTTTAGTTCACGTGCATAGTCGTCAGGCAGATTCTTCGCGGCTTGGGACGGTGTGTTCAAAAATGACTTAGCCCACTTCTTTTGCTCATCAGAAAATACTGGCTTGGGCTCGGGCTCTCTTTTCTTCTTGCAGCCCGCCTTCCATTTCTCTAATTCAGCAGTCGCGGCCGCCTCGACTTCCTCGGCACTACGTTCCCAAGGCCTCGTGGGGAGAGGCTTCAGTGATGGCTCCGGTACCTTTGTTTTCTTAGGTACATAAGGGTCCGGGTTAATAATCCAGGACTGCTGCTTCTGCTTCTTCGCCGGAGGTGGATTGGGGGGCGGCGTCTGCTTACCCACCCGGGGCGGACTAGGGGGCGGCGGCTGCTTACCCGCCGGAGGTGAATTGGGGGGCGGCGTCGGCTGACGTGAAGGAGGTGTAGGTGAAGCACCACCACCACCACCGCCACCGCCGCCACCACCACCACCGTAGGGGGGTGGACTTGTTGGCGCCTCGCCTAGAAACTTGATAAACTTATTCTGCCATAGAATGAACTGGCGCTTGACATCTCCAAGTCTTGTCGCCCCTTCAGGTGTAGCAATGTCAATGTCCAGGTCCTCAAACTCTTGGACTATGTCCTCTACCGTGACACGAGCATAGCCATCTTGAATGGGGTTGTTGTGGTGGAGTGCTCCAGGTGGTAAAGCACTGCCGATGGCTACCTTCATGGACATGTTCCCGATAGGATAATACAGATGACATGCTTTCATCTCCTTTATATCGTCCACGGGGTAGCGAGGAGGCTCCGGTGCAGTAATTTCGATCGTCGGTGCACCAGCCGGTGGGGCCTCCGTGGAAGCCACGCTGCTTCTCCGCTGCTGGCTTCCGAGATCCAATGGATGATCTTCATGCTGTGCCCGAGCTGCATCTCTTTCGGCTACTAGTACACACACGGTTTTCTTCATCACATCCATTTCCGATGCCAACCGCGCCACAACATCTGCTTCCCGATCCATCTTTCTCTTACGGCTTCTGTAACCGTATGGGTCATCGTTTTGGGGGAACCCTACTTTCCACGGAATGTGCCCCATGCCTCGTACACGTCCTCCGTGTTCAGGATTCCCGAGGGCTTTTGTCAGGGCGTCGTTCTCTCTGTTGAACTTGATCCTCCCCTCTTGAGCATCCCTCATTGCCTCAATAAGCTTTTGGGTGGGTTTAATTATTTTGCCCTGGTAAACACACTCCCCTGTCTCCGGGTTCAGCGATCCCCCATGCCCGTACCACCAGCTTTTGGCCCTTGGGTCCCATCCCTCCGTACCTGGACGGATTCCTCGCGCCCTCAGCTCGTTCTCCATCTTCTCCCACCTAGGCATCCAAAGGCGATACCCTCCTGGCCCCATAATATGATTGTACTCCTTCTTGGCCGCATTTTCCTTATTTTTTTCGATATTTGAAGGAACTGCTCCGATTTCTTTTGCTTCACAAATTCTGGCCAATCATGTTGCAGTTTCTCATATTGTCCTTTGAAATCCGGAGTTTTGCCCTGCTTGACAAAGTCATGGGCTAGATTTTGCTTGTATTTCCGGAATGCGTCGGACATCTTAGAAAGAGCGAACTGTTTGACTAGCTTGCACCTCTCCTTGTATTTGTGGTATTCCGGAGGTAGAACAAAATGTTCCATAAGCTTGTTGAAGCAATCTTTTTTTGTTCTCTTATCGACAAAAGTGAAACCAAGACGTGCCTTCTTTGGCTCATTCCACTCCTGGACGGTGATCGAGACGTTGTCTCTAACAACGGCTCCGCATTGGCTGATAAACTTGGTGGCGTTCTTGCGGGGCTCCAGCGGCCTGCCGGTTGCTTCCTCGACAACCTCGATGGTGCATGTTTCTCCTGGTTTCATCGTCTTGGTTGCGCCACGCTTTGACGACGTACTCGATTGTTTCGACGATCCGGCCGAGGGCTAAAATAAGAAAGAGAGTCGCGCGCGTTAGTAGACACATATTTATTCAAATCAGTTAGTTTGTATCACCAGAGGCTCAATGTATATATATACCTCGGCGCCGGAGGTGGTTGCTACTTCCAATTGAAGATCGTCGTTTATCGACGTTTCTTCGGCATCATCTTGCTGACGGCGCCCTTCATCTTCACCCTCAAGGTTCAGATAAGAAGAGATATCATCTTCTTCTTGTCCGGTCGGCACATATACAATATCGCCGTTTATGATACCGAACATATGGTCTTCAGCGTCCGGATCATAGTTGTCCATAATCGGGTCAGCTCTATCGTCCGCCATATGTCAGTCCTGAAAACATGTAGTAAAAACAAATTAATTGTGTATATGCATTATCACATCTCTTCTACATATAAACAGAGAGGGCGACGAGGGAGGCGAGAGGGGGGACGCAGTGACCGCGTGACCGAGAGACCGGTGGCGGTGGCGAAAGGGCGGTGGCGAAAGGGTGGTGGCGGTGCCGAGGACACATAACCCTCGCGGTGGCGGTGCCCCCTCCGTATACGCGCGGTGGTTAAGTTATTTTTGTTATTTTAAAAGTGACAAACTTTTGTTAAGTTATTTTAAAAGTGACCGAGAGACCGGTGGCGGTGGTGAAATAGCGGTGGCAAAAGGAGGGGGCGAGGAAGGGGTGGGAGAGGGTGTCGCGGAAGAGGGAGGCGAGGACGAGCGCGTTGGTGTTGGCGCGTTGACGGCGTTGGCGTTGGCGTGTTGAATAGAGGTAGCGTTGGCGTTGGCGCGTTGAATAGAGGCGGTAGCGTTGACGGCGTTACATTTTTATGAATAGAGCTAGCGTTGGCGCGTTGACGGCGTTGGCGACGGTACGGCGGCGTTACAATTTTAGTTCATTTTTTATTAAGTCAAAATTTTAGTTCATTTTTTATTAAGTCAATTTTTATTAAGTCAAAATTTTAGTTCATTTTTATTAAGTCAAAATTTTAGTTCTTTTTTTAAACAAAGTTTTTAATTAAGACAAAGTTTTTAATTAAGTCAAAATTTTAGTTCTTTTTTTAGTACCCATTTTAGTTCAATTTTTATTAAGTCAAAGTTGTAGTTGCATTTTTACTAGTTTTTAATTAAAAAAACTTATAGTTACACAAAGTAAAAAAACAAAAAAACTAAAAAAAAAGAAAAAAAAAGGCAGGCAGGCCGGGGCTCGTCTGCGCGCGCTCCTCCCCCTCTCTCTCTCATGCGCGCACACGCGGCGGCCGCCGGCGAGCAGAGCGCCGCCGGGGCGAGCAGAGCGGCGGCGGCGGCGGCCCTGGCGCCTCTCCTCTCTCTCGCGCCGGTGATGACGAGGCGGCGGTGCGACGTATACAGACACGGATCCGGCCGGCGGCGGCGACGTACACGGCGCGCGGTACACGCGGAGGGCGGCGGCGACGGCGTCTGCGCGGCGACGGTGCGGCGACGGCGAGGCTCGGCGACGGCGAGGCGCGGTGACGGCGAGGCGCGGTGCGGCGAGCGAGCTCTCGATCGATCGGCAGAGACGGAGCGAGCGGCGAAGAAGACGATGTGTGGAGCGACGGTTCGGGAAAACTATTTATAGCCCCCCTTTAGTCGCGGTTGGGGAGGAGAGTCGCGACTAAAGGGTACCCTTTAGTCGCGGTTGAGGAGAGCCGCGACTAAAGGGTACCCTTTAGTCGCGGTTGGCCAGCCCAACCGCGACTAAAGGCTTTTTTCGCCGGTTTTTCGTTCCCGCACGCGCACAGACCTTTAGTCGCGGATGGCGAGGCCAACCGCGACTAAAGGTATTTTTCGAATTACTTTTTGTTTTTCAAAATGTTAAAAATACAGAAAAAACTCAGAAAAATAAAACTAATTCAATTCAAAATTTCAAAAATAAAAATAATATATCAAAAAATTCAGAAAAATAAAACTAATTCAATTCAAAATTTTAAAAATACAAATAATATATCAAAAAATTTAGAAAAATAAAACTAATTCAATTCAAAATTTTAAAAATACAAATAATATATCAAAAAATTCATAAAAATAAAACTAATTCAATTCAAATTTTAAAAATACAAATAATATATCAAAAAATTCAGAAAAATAAAACTAATTCAATTCAAAATTTTAAAAATACAAATAATGTATCAAAAAATTCAGAAAAATAAAACTAATTCAATTCAAAATTTTAAAAATACAAATAATACATCAATAAATTCATAAAAATAAAACTAATTCAATTCAAAATTTCTTCCCGGCCGCATCTGTCTTCTCGTTGGCCCCCTCTTCCCGCCTCTGTCTTTCCGCCGACCCCCTCTTCCCGCCTGGTCTTCCCGCCATTTCTTCCCTGTCTTCCCGCATCTTTCTTCCCGCCAATTTCTTCCCGCCAATTTCTTCCCGCCTCTTTCTTCCCGCCACTTTCTTCCCGCCTCCTGTCTTCCCGCTCCCATTTTTCCCGCCATTTGTCACTACATATATGTAGCCCGGCTTGGCCAGCATTATCACATCTCTACAATCTCTCATCACTCTCTCATGGCTTCCACCGCACCCACTCTAACCTACCAGCAGATGGAGGAGCTTTGCGCCTCGAACTACCCTTGCCCACCGGGCTACCGCGTCCCCGCCGACTGGAGCCTAAGCGCCGGCAGCGTGCCGGTCCCTCCCGTCCCTCAGGGTACTGCGCGCCGGGCGGCCATCACGAACCACTACTACCTCGACCTCACGCCGGAGCAGCGGATGAATCCCCGCTGGCATCCCGATAACCAGCATACTTGGGACGCCTTCTTCATCAATCGGCGTGAGAGGGCGCTCGCCAGGTATGAGGAGGACGGTGCGCCTCTGGGAACTTCCACGAGGCCGGCCGTCGGCTATGGTGGTACGGCCGGACTCTGCAGAGCGTCATGGACTACATCACGGCCGGCGATATCCCCCGCCTGCGCTACCCTCAGTTCGAGCCACGAGCGCCGCCCGATGACAACGACGACAGCAGTGACGACGACGGCGGCAACTTAGAAGGCGACGACTACCAGTACAACGGCGGCGGCTATTAAGACTACGAGTATGCATATTATACGCCTAGGCAGGAGTATGACTGAATCACTCCAAATTTCATGTATCATCAGTGCTATCTCGAGTCAATTGAATCATTCGAAAATGGACACCAAACACATCACGGTAATATAATTCACATGATCCATTCAACAAAGTTTGGTACAATAAATTATTACACATCATTTCTTTCCTTGTGTCCCTGCTTGCTTACGATTGTGCCGTATCCATGGAGCATCCTCATCATTTAACTTAATGCTTGGGTCGGTGTTCACTTTGAAGGGTGGAATTTCAGCAAACATATTATAATCTTCTGACATGTCTGTCTTGTCCTCCACTCCCACGATGTTTCTTTTCCCTGAAAGAACAATGTGGCGCTTTGGATCATCGCATGATGTACTGATCGTTTTCTTATCTTTCCGTTTCCTCGGTTTGCTACTCATGTCCTTCACATAGAAAACCTGAGCGACATCTTTCGCTAGGACGAATGGTTCATCAAGGTAACCAAGATTGTTGAAATCCACCATTGTCATTCCGTATTGCTGGTCCACCTTTACCCCACCTCCTGTTAGCTTGAACCATTTGCACCGGAACAAAGGGACCCTAAAGGAGGGTCCATAGTCAAGTTCCCATATCTCCTCTATGTAACCATAATATGTGACCTTTTACCCATTCTCGGTTGCTGCATCAAAGCGGACACCACTGTTTTGGTTGGTGCTCTTTTTATCTTGGGCGATCGTGTAAAATGTATTCCCATTTATCTCGTACCCTTGGAAAGTCGTTATGGTCGAAGATGGTGTCTTGGCCAACATGTACAGCTGATCTACAACATGATCGTCATTCATTAAATGTTTTCTCAACCAACTGCCGAAAGTCTCCATGTGGGCCTTCCTAATCCAGGATTCAGGCTTCAGGGGTTGTTCGAGCGTAAAATATTCTTGTGTTTCTCAAAGTACGGAGCCACCAAGCTGGAATTGGTCGAAGCGTGTGGTGTGCTTGATCGAGAGAATGGCCGTCCATACATATCGTTGATTTCCTTCCGATCGTGCCTTTTCCACTTAGTCTCCCCTCGTGCTGCGATCGAGGAAGACCAATCGGCTTAAGGTCAGGAACAAAGTCAACACAAAACTCAATTACCTCCTCATTTCCATAGCCCTTGGCGATGCTTCCTTCTGGCCTAGCACGGTTACGAACATATTTCTTTAATATTCCTATGAACCTCTCGAAGGGGAACATATTGTGTAGAAATACAGGACCGAGAATGGAAATCTCATCGACTAGGTGAACCAGGAGGTGCGTCATAATATTGAAGAAGGATGGCGGGAACACCAACTCGAAAGCGACAAGACATTGGATCACATCATTCTGTAACCGTGGTAGAACTTCTGGATTGATTACCTTCTGAGAGATTGCATTGAGGAATGCACATAGCTTCACAATGGCTACTCGAACATTTTCCGGCAGGAGCCCCCTCAAAGCAATCGGAAGCAATTGCGTCATAATCACGTGGCAGTCGTGAGACTTCAGGTTTTGGAACTTTTTCTCCGCCATGTTTATTATTCCCTTTATATTGGACGAGAATCCAGATGGGACCTTCATACTGCTCAGGCATTCAAAAAAGATGACCTTCTCTTCTTTGGTCAGAGCGTAGCTGGCACGACCTTGAAACCGTTCTGGATGCCGGTCATCGGGGTCTTTCAAACGTTGCTGGTCTGCCGTGCTTCCTTTGTATCATTTGTCTTCCCATACACGCCCAAGAAGCTTAGGAGGTTCACGCAAATATTCTTCGTAACGTGCATCACGTCGATTGCAGAGCGGACTTCTAGGACTTTCCAATATTCTAGCTCCCAGAATATAGATTTCTTCTTCCACATGGCTGCGTGCCCGTCAGCTCCCTTCGGAACTGATTGTCCGCCAGGACCCTTTCCAAAGATGACTTTCAAATCCTTGACCATATCAAATACCTCAGCACCAGTGTGTTCCGCAGGCTTCGGCCGGTGATCTGCCTTGCCGTTGTAATGCTTGCCTTTCTTTCTTACTGGATGAATTTTCGGAAGAAATCGACGATGCCCAAGGTGCACGTTCTTCTTACAATTTGGCAAATGTACACTTTCAGTCTCATGTAAGCAGTGCGTGCATGCATTGTATCCCTTATTTGACAGTCCCGAAAGGTTACTAAGAGCAGGCCAATCGTTGATGGTTACGAAAAGCAACGCTCGTAGGTCAAATTCCTCTTCTTTGTGCTCATCCCACACACGGACACCAGGTCTGCCCCACAGCTGTAAAAGTTCATCAACTAATGGCCTTAGGTACACATCGATGTCGTTGCCGGGTTGCTTCGGACCTTGGATGAGCACTGGCATCATAATGAACTTCCGCTTCATGCACAACCAAGGAGGAAGGTTGTAGATGCATAGAGTCACGGGCCAGGTGCTATGGCTGGAGCTCTGCTCGCCAAAAGGATTCATGCCATCCGTACTTAGACCAAATCTTATGTTCCTTGCGTCAGCTGCAAAATCTTTGAACTCTCTGTCGATCTTTCTCCATTGCGTTCCATCTGCGGGGTGTCTCAACTCCCCGTCCGACTTACGGTCCTCTTTGTGCCATCGCAACAACTTGGCATGCTCTTTGTTCCTGAACAGACGTTTCAACCGTGGTATTATAGGAGCATACCACATCACCTTGGCGGGAACCCTCTTCCTGGGTTTCGGGCCCTCAACATCGTCACCAGGGTCATCGCCTCTGATCTTATAACGCAATGCAGTGCATACCGGGCATTCATTCAAATTCTCGTATTCACCGCGGTAGAGGATGCGATCGTTGATGCATGCATGTATCTTCGAACCTCTAAACCTAGAGGGCGAGACAACCTTCGTTGCTTCGTACGTCCTGGCGGGCAACTCGTTATTCTTTGGAAACATATTCTTCAACATTTTCAGCAAGTTTTCAAATGTCGAGTCAGCTACACCTGCCTGTGCCTTCCATTTCAGCAAATCCAGTGTGCAGCCCAGCTTTTTCAGACCATCATCGCATCCGGGGTACAGCGCCTTTCTGTGATCCTCTAACATGCGATCCAAATTCTCCCTCTCCTTTTCAGTTTCGCAGCGTCTCCGTGCATCAGCAATGGTCCGACCAAGATCATCAACGGGATCATCACGTGCCTCTTCTTCACCTTCCCCTTCACCTTCCCCTTCACCTTCAGCATCCTCCATGAAAGTATCACCGAAATGAGCAAGATAGCTTTCATCGATGAAATCATCCCCTTCTTCATCTTCTTCCATTATAACCCCTCTTTCTCCATGCTTGGTCCAACAATTATAGCTTGGCATGAAACCGTGCCGAAGCAGGTGCATGTGAACATCTCTTGAGGAAGAGTAACCCTTCTGATTCTTACAGTTAACACATGGACAGATAACAAAACCCCCATGCTTGTTCGCATTAGCCACTACGAGGAAATCTTTCAAACCCGTAGTGAACTCGTCGGAGAGTCGGTTACCGTACATCCATTGCCGATTCATCTGCATTATTATAATATAAAATATATAATTAACCATCATGCATTTGTTAAACTAACTAGCTACAAACAATATAAATTAAACAATGAACTACACACATGCATATTTTATCAATGACACATGAAAGGTTCAAGTTGCTAACCGCGACCGAGGAGGAAAAAATAAATGAGAAAGCTCAAGTGTGGCTCCAACACTTCATATCATGTTTGTTTCATGCTCTTGGGGCATTTCATCAAACACCTTATGTGCATAAGAGGAACCAAAAGCAAACCTAACACCCACTTGTGAAGTTTGTGAAGAGAATGGCTCCAAATGGCTAAGTGTTGGCTGCTGGATGGGTATATATAGGGGAGGGGCTTTAGTCGCGGTTGGCCTGGCCAACCGCGACTAAAGGCCTTCGGGCACCTTTAGTCGCGGGTGGCCAGGCCAACCGCGACGAAAGCCCCCCACGTGCACCAGCTGGCCACCGAGCGCCCTGGGCCCAGGCCTTTGGTCGCGGTTCGCCTCCCGAACCGCGACTAAAGGTCCCATTAGTCGCGGTTCCTATAGCTTCACGACTTATGGGGCTGGACGGAAGCCTGTTTTTCTACCAGTGAACCGATACATATTGAGCACCTGGAGCTTGTTTAAAACTAGCAAAACACACATAAATTTAACTTGTAAGAACAAACAAGAACAATATATATATATTTGAAAGATTTGGGAAGAAATACGCAAAAAAATCACAGAACATCTATTTTGAAACTTGTGAGCAGATATTTGTATCATGCAAACACTTTTGCCTTGTGGGCGTTTATTTTCGATCCTCATGGACAAATGTTTTAACCTTTGTTTTTTTTTCAAATCTCATGAACAAGAAAATTCGAGATGCGTTCTACAAATCATTGGGTAATAATATTCTTCGGTTGAGCAACATCGTGTTGAAATTACGAGGCTCTCCAGAATCCCCTTGTGATATTCATGCTCGTCTTTCGCCTCTTTGGCCTGGCGTTGCAACGCCTCTGTGTTGTGATTCTCCCTCGCAGCAACCCAAGCCTCCACGAAGACCTGCAACAACTTTCGGGTGGCGGTAGAGTGCCAGAAACAATGAGTTGTTGATGAGGTTCCACCCGGGTCCTTGCCATGTTCGTGAGTTGTTCCGAGAGATGGCACGGCGGACCCGCACCTGGCGCAAGCGCCATGGCTCTGCGGTGCAGGATATAAGTTTCCAGTCTGAGCCATTTTGCAGTATCTAATAAGATCGCGAAAGACGCAGAAAAAATCGAAAATGGTAGGAGTTTTCCGGTTCCGATCTGTTTTCCTCGACCTGCAAGAAAAGGTTTTAGCGTCCCTGTGGACGTGCCCAGGCTTTGACACAATCCTAGGTCCGCCTCTGAATGTGTACCACTTCCACAAAGCAAGTATAATGGGTTGCGAAGACCTTTTTTCTGAGTTACTACATATTTAAAAATACGGATAAATATTTTTGAAAATATCATCTTCATTGTGACACCTCATAGCTATAAGAACATCATTAACATGTAGTTTCATCACTACCCCTCTAACCATTAATGATATCATCTTATAACCATTTACCATTGTTAATTCTCACATGTAAATGGAGCAAAGGTGTCATACCCATTTTGTCAATTCATGCGCGTTGATTCATCATTGTTGGTTTTCTTCCACCCAACTGAAACTGCACCACATGTACATATATAATATGGAAGCAATAAAATATACATTGTTCATGGGAGGCTTGATTTCATTGCAAAACAATCATGAACATGCTGCAAGATTATCATCAAATAAAATTCATGGAAGAGTATTAACAAAGTTTTTTAAGTGGCTATCATATCAATACATCATTTTTGTCATGGGAGATCAAATTTTAAGATCAAACAGCCACTTTTGCAACATTAGACCAAATCTGTCAAGAGAAATAGCTTCTGGAAAATGGCCAGAATGACCCTACTTAGACAAGTCAGACTATTTTGACAAGTTTTGTGCATGTAGGGGTTGAAAAGTTACAATAGCTCTAAGAATTTCAAAAATTTCCGAGTTACAGAAAAAATCATAAAAATCATAGAGTGAACATCGACATGATCAAGCAAATGAATTTTATTTAGTTTTTTGTTGTTAATTGAACTAAGCAAATAACATGATGGTAAATAAGTAAAAGAACTAACATAAATATTTTTGGATTTTTAATTTTTTATTCAAGAAACAACATGCATAGAGCAAACAAGTAGAAATATTTTTGGATTTTTTGAATTTTTTGTCCAGCTGCGCGCGTCCATCAGTCCCTGGGATTCCCACCGGCGGAGGATCAGTCGCAGGCATCCACCAGATCGAGGACAAGATCCAGATCAGGATTAGGTTGCATTTTTTACGGTCTTCTAGTTGCATTTAGGTCATGTAAACACTCTCTGTAAAATCATTTCATTTTTGATTTAGGGTGTTTTCTATAAATGCTCATTATAATTTTATTGTTATTACCAGGATGACCAGGTCTATATATTTTTTCTCTCTTTTTCCTATGTTTCTTAAGAGTGGCACACGAGAGTGGTAGTTGTGGCGCACTTGCCCCTTTTCCGGTTTCCTACTTACATGAGTGGTAGTGGTGGCGCACTTGCCCCTTTTTTGAATTTCCTACTATTGATAGCTGTGGCGCACGGGAAATTGACCAATGGCACACTGCCCCCTTTTTCAGTTCCCTACTATTGATAGTTGTGGGGCACGGGAATTTTACAGTGGCACAATGAGTAGTGTTCCACTGGTATGTGCTTTAGGAATGGTAGTAATGGCGCACCATGTTGCACCACTGGTAACAAAAATAGGTGTGCCACTAATGGCATTCTTTCTATTAGTGAAGCCAAGGAAAAACATTAGTGAGCATATATATGATATAACCATGTTGTAATTTTGGTTGTCTGAGCCATACTTATTCCTCTATAAGTTAAAAAGACCATCATTTTGTATATCAATCAACATTGTTGCACACACACACAGTTTGGCATTGTGATGGAATAAGGAAATCATTTTCTTGTAATACAATCATGCATGTTTGTCTAACGAGATTAACTTGTCAGATCATGGTTTCTTTATCTTGTTTTTCTAAAACTCGTGATAATTTTTTTCATCAAATTGTAAAATAAGCTCAACATAACAAGGTAACAATCAATTAAGCCTTAACCAACCTTGTAGGCTGAGTTTATCTTCTCATTGCTGAAAGCAAGAACATGGCTATGAACATGGTAGCTATTACATGATGATGTATCTTTACCCTCTCAAATATTGCCAAATTTTGACTTCCCTCCCTCAGCCACAATTCTAGATTTTCCTGTCCCCTAAAGTGTTATAATTGTTTAGATTTGGTCCTTTGTCCCGTGGAGAGTGTGGCTTCAGTGCTGCAAAGTTAAAGTATCACACCCAAGTCAACATAAATAACAAAATGCATGAATAATTTGGGGAAATAAAAAATCTTTCTTTGAGAGCTTAAACAATCTGAAGAAATAGTAAAAATGGAATACAAATTTAGAAAAAAATCATGGGAATTTTTAAAACCAATAACAAAATTTAAATAAAGGACATGTCCTAATAATGAAGTTAACAGCGGAAAAACTAAAAGTAATAAAATATTAATGTGAGTATACAAATGAAAGAAAAAATATATTCCAAAAAATTTGCCCAATGTCTAAAAACATAATTTTACCAACTTTACATGTTAACCTTACCAATAATTTGATGTTTTCCACAATATTATTGGGTTCCTCGTTCCAAACATTTAATATTTATGTATTCTTTAAATTTCTAAACTTTCTATTTTTAATGAAATATTTAATTTTCCTTGTTTTCCTGTTTTTTTTGTCCCCCTACAGTGGTTTTTTGTGTGTGAAATAATAAGAACCCAAATTTACGTCCGTGGGGCCTTGAACCTGGGTGGCTGGGTTGTACATCCACTTCCCTAACCAAGTGAGCTAGGCTCACTTCTTAAATTGTTTTAATTGTTTTATTAAAACACGTGCTACAAAAAATACATGGTTTTTCGTTCTTATAAGACGGAAGTAAGGAGAAGGACAAACATTTGGAATAAGCATATATACACACTGTCATTTTGGTTGTTTGTGCTATATTTCCTTCCATGTTTGAGGATCTTACTTGCTTCGACGTTCCATGATGAAACATCATGAATTTGAAGAATGAATTCCTAATACTCCATGGTTGCAAACTAAATTGTCCCAAATACCGTACTAATTAAATCAATATTGTCCTAAATTCTGGAACAAAAGAAGTCGGAGGTTTGGAAAGCAATGAGTTCAGAAATTGGAGGCTTGGTATGCAGAACAGGCAGGTACTATGCCATGATAGAACATTTTTGTGGGATGTGTTTTCTGGAAAATAAAGGCACGCAGGACTGAGTGGATGGCATGTGATAAGATGGTCACGCCCCCCGTATATGTAGACATGCATTTTCGCAGCATATTGTGTATCAGTGCGCCATCGCCACACTCGGTAGTAAAATAGAGCACTCTTTGTTTTGGTGAATTTATTACTTCCCTGTCTAAAAATAAATGTTTCAAAATTTTCTAGATACAGATGTATGCCACTACGGGGACGACCAGCTACACCGACGGCCCCGCACCGTCGGCACAACAACGTTCACCGTCGGCACCGTCTCTGCCGACGGTCACCGTCGGCGTCTCCCCGTCGGCACAGCAGGCGTCGGGGTCTGCGCGTGCACCGTCGGCACAGAACTTCACCGTCGGCACAGCCGTACGCCGACGGCTGGACGGTGGCCGTCGGCCGTCTCATCGTCGGCACAGCCAACCAGCCGTCACGCCGGCGCCGTCAACGTCCCCAGCTGTGCCGACGGTGTAACCGTCGGCACAATTTTCTTTTTTTTTTCCCAGAATGGCGGCAAAACGGTGGCTGTTCAAACTGGAAAATCGCGCGAAACTGGGCCTGGCTGTGCCGACGGTGTCACCGTCGGCACAGACCCTGCCATTTGGCACAGCTACGGGCCTGTGCCGACGGTGACACCGTCGGCACAGCCAGGCCCAGTTTTTTCTGATTTTTGCCAATTTGGCCTCGTTTGCTCAGAAAATCGCAGAAAATGCACATATTATAGGATTGAATATGCAGTAACATATATATCACCATATAGCACACAGATATCACCGTATAGCACCAAATCTCACAAATATAGCATCAAATCTCACAAATAGCACAAATATAGCATACAAGACCATGGTACATACACCGGATCCACTACAAAGATGGAGCGTGTCATCATGTGCTAGTACAATGTAGAAACTATGGTGGTGCACCACCCGAGTGACGATCTAGCTACAGACGATCTAGCTCCGAGTGGGTGAAGTGAGGCCGCTGTATCTCGACGGTGCTCGGGGAGGTAGAACCACGACGAGAGCCACCGGAACCAGAAAAATGCCGAGGTTCGGCAGAAGCACCAGGAGAATGGCGACCGGGGTGCATCGGCGTACCACAAGGAGTGTCGTTCCCGGATTCTCCCAATCCCTACATGTTGGAGGGAGTTAGCAACTTAGCCATGTCACACCAAGTTAGCAACTTAGCCAAGTTAGCAACTTACCGGGGTCAACTGACGCTGACGCTTGTACATGATATAGAACTCCTCCTTGGACGGGAACACTGGCGTCGGCCCCGGATGAGGTGGCTCTGGGAGTGGTTCCTCTCGCACTCCAGTCATCATGAACCGAGTGAAACTCTGCAAGAAACGGGAGAGATAGCTCAGATTCAAACATGGGGACTTATGATGTTTTGCAACCATAGAGATTGAAACTTACCGCCATCTGGTTGCTCGTCCACTGGACATAGGCATCTTTCACAAGGTCATGCTCCTTAACCTTCTCGAGATACTCCTCGTAAGCTACTGCATAGGCCTCCTCGAGCTGAGTCTACAATTTCAGAAATAATGCGTCTCATCAACATAGCCATTCAGGAACAAGAGTCAAAACAGAGGATGAAAGTGTGGATGACTTACATCAACCTCTACCCGAGAACGGCATGTAGTCCGCGAGGAGGTAGCGTAGCTGCCGGAGGGGAGGGTAGCCTTGATCTGCGTGAAGTTCCTCTGAGGCTTGAAACCCCCAGCAAGGCAGGCAGGACGTCCATGCGGCTGGCCGTACCCCGCCAGCATCATCGCCACCTCGTCGACCGGCTCGGTCATAGGGTCCTCCACCTCTGGATGGAGCTTGGCGTACTCCTCGCAGTATCTTTCCTTGTTCTCTTTGGCCTTGCCGTAGTACATCTCAGGCGCGGGCCGAGGCTCGTTCGGACCGGGCGTCACCAGCTTCATGTGCGTCCACGCTTCCATCTCACCAAGTTCCCTCCCGAGCTTCTTCCCCTGCATCACAAAACAAATGTTATGCATATCATCGAAAATCAAAAAAATGCAGCTTGTTCCATTTTTATATGTACCGTACGCTCCCGATAGCGATCGGTGCTGCTGCTCCCGCGATGTGTGTTCCCCGAGAACCACGGTTGGCCTTGTTCGGTCGCTCACGGCCTTGAAATCGGGGTTTTCGCCGACCCAATTCTTGACCAACTCCATGAAGGCGGCCCTCTTATTATTATCAGCCCAATGTGGTACAACCTGCAAAATCAAAACTCATTTGAAGAACAAACAATATAGTTGCAAGTTAGCCGCGGTACATAGAATCGCATTGACAATTACTTACCGACATGAAGTCATCTATCGTCATAGCCGGGCGAGTCCACTGCACAATCTCAGGCTTTGTGTACCTTACGCCCTGCTCAGCATAGAAGTGGCCGATGCACGTGATCCTCTGGTTGTACCACTGCTGCCGTGTCAACTTCCGACACATGTTACGGAGCACCACGTCCGCCCTATCCTTATGCTCAGTCGCCACCCTGTAGTTGCGCTGCAATCAAGCATAACAGAAAGTGTGAGAGGCATGAGTTATCACGGTGTGGTTATCAACTACATATGAACGAAACCCAAAGAGTATGCATTACGTACCCAAAACTTCTTGATCACGGCGTCGGCGGCGGAAGCAAAGCCAGGGTAAGGCGCTATCTCATAGTCTTCCCAAGTGTAGGCTAGCTTGGACTCGCCCCCAAGGACCGGAGTGTACATCCCCGGCCAGTACTTCCTAATAGCAGCTCCAATCAGACTCCCTGGCACGCGGACATTCTTCCCCGTGTATGTGAAATTCCTGCACAATTATCAAACATTAGAAAATGCTAAGTGTCATAACGAAAATGAAATCACCTTACTACTTACTCTATCTTTCCTGGGACAAGGAGCCACTTCTCATCCTCCGTAGCAGGTTCCTTACTCTCATCGGGAACCTCGCGCTTCCCCACGAATCCGCAACTTCTTCGGAGCCATCTCCGTCGAAGCCTCCTCGTCCCTAGACTCCTCCTCCTCCTCCCTAGTGTCCTCCTCCTCCTCCCTAGTGTCCTCCTCCTCGTCCAGCCGATCGTGAAGCCACGGAGCCAGAAGCAGAGGGAATGTCAGCTAGAAGGAGCTGTGCATTCCCCCCTCGTCCTCCAGCTCGTCCTCCCCCTCGTCCTCCAGCTCGTCCTCCCCCTCGTCCTCCAGCTCGTCCTCCCCCTCGTCCTCCCCGTCCTCCGTCTGCGTCTTCGTAACGCCGGGTGGGAATAATGGGTCTTGCACTCCGTCTGGAAGCACCCGGCCACGGCTTCCGCAGATGCATCTGATCAAGCAAGGAGCTCGATGATGCCTTCCGTCCGCTCATATTGGGCAATTACCTGCATAAGAAAAAGAGAAAATAATTAATAAGCATGTTGAAAATTAATAAGCATAATGACAAATATAGGTACTAAGCATAATGAAAAATGTAGGTATTAAGCATAATGACAAATGTATGTATTAAGCATAATGATAATGTAGGTACTAAGCATAATGACAAATGTATGTATTAAGCATAATGATAATGTAGGTACTAAGCATAAAAGACCCTCAGCATTCATCACCACTCTCATCTCTAGGCATTGGGTTCTCAGCCTCACTATCAAAATCAGTATCATATGAGTATTCATGGTCGGCATTGGGTTCCGGTTGAGTCTCGACAATGTTGTCTTTGCTCGCATGGCGCTTGGTGAGCATAGCTATGTCCTTCGGGTCCACCACGGTCTCACCACGCATTTGTACATCGTTGTGGAGATCCCGAAGACCTATGTCTATTTGAAGAGCCCCGAACTGCTTCTTCCTCTTGATAGAAAATTCCCTCATATGTTACCGGGTCAATGTTGTTTTATTGGTCCTCGGATGGGATGGGTAGCTTACCATGTGGCGATACCTGGAACACGACTTCCCAGCCCATGAGTTCCTCATTCGACATGGGTAGGACAAATAATAAACTTGCTTGGTTTGGTGAGCCACAACATAGACGTCGGATCCGTTGTAGGTGGTTGTAGGCCTAACTTCAACTAAACCAATGGAAGGGGTGCTTCTCATTCCACCGTGTGGGTCAAACCGATGGCATTTGAACACAAAGAGCTTGAGTTCTATGTTTGCGTTGTTGAACGTCAACTCGTATACCTTTTGTAACCTTCCATAGTAATCAAGATCATCGGCTCCGCGGGTGTAGACCCCAGTATTTATTGTTTTTGCATTAGGCCGGTTCTTGGTGAAACTCCGTATGGAAGCGATACCCATTTACATCATACTTCTCATGCGTATGGACTCTACGGTTAAAACCCTGGAAACGCATCTCAACTCATCTGTCATCTCAACGTTGGGATCAGCTCCCTACAAGTTCAGTTCAGATTATTTTGTGCATTAGTTACGTGTAATAAGACAAGTCACGGATTGCAAAGTAAGAGGAACATTTGAGAAATTACTTTTTCATGGAACCAGTTCACGAAGCTTTTATTTAAGGGCGGGGCACCCTCTTTCGAGAAGAGTGTACCACTGCGTGGGAGTGGGACCATTTCTTCCTGACCACATTTCATCATGGAATTGGCTGAAAGGAGAAAATACGTATTAGACCAAAACCAAGTTACTGGTTCCAAAGTAATTGGTTCATCATTTTACCTCATGAAATCGACCACTTCCTCCATGTTCATAAGCACGTAAAGCATTATGCAATCCTTCTCTTCTGGCGAAATGTTCTCCACTTTTGAGGCACCGGCCTTGCCACCGGGATATTTGAAGAGCAAGAGCTTTGGGTCACGGTTGGGCTCATCGGAATTGTACCGAGCGGCGGGTTATGCTTAGTGGGCACATCATTGGCATAGTACATTGTCGTGGCGTCTGCCATCTCATGGAGGAGAGTTGCCTCAGCTATGCATGCTTCAATCTTATTTTTGTTTCCACATTTGTACCGAATATATTTGAACTCCCTCTCAATACAAAGCGCCAACGATATCGCACCGGTCCCCCAAGAGTGCCTCGTTGGCGAGATGCACGATGAGATGTAACATCGGAGTGAAGAAGCACAGGGGGAATATCATCTATAACTAGCATATCATGTCCGTCACTTGCTGCTGCAGCTTCTCAATCACCTCGGTACATATCTGCTTAGCACAGACCGTGCGGAAAAAATGGCTCACCTCCGCAAGCACTCGCCAGACATGATCGGGGAGATACCCTCGAAGCATCACCGGCATCAGCCGCTCAATCCATATATGATAGTCGTGACTCTTGAGCCCGTTTATTTTTCCTGTAGCAAGATTGACTCCCTTACTCATATTCGAACAATAACCATCAGGGAACATCACGTCATATTTGAGCCACGTAAATGCCTCCTTCTTGTCGGCGCTATCAAGACAGTACTTGGCATGCGGCTTTAACCAACCTTTTCGATTGCCCTCAGGAGGCTGCATGTGTAGAGCCACCCTGTCACATATCTCCTCAATATCGACTCTAGCTGAAACATTATCCCTTGACTTGCCCGGTATGTTGCAGCGGGTGTTAAGGAATGCCTCCCCACAATTCTTTTCGGTGTGCATCATATCGATATTATGGGGAAGTTCAAGGTCCTTGTAATACTCGAGCTCTGTTATGCACCTTTATGTGAGTCCAGTTGTGCGTTTTACCATATCCCTCAAATTGGTGGTCGGGTTCCTTACTAGGCTGGAGAGCACGTAGCTCAGCATCAACAGTTGCACCATTGAACTTTGGTATTTCTTTATGTTCAAGCACAACTACGCCTTTCGTGAAGTTTTTCTTGTCAGATCTGAACCGATGCCCTGGACTGAGGAACTTGCGGTGTTTGTCAAAGGCAACATATTTGTGTCCAGCTTTTAGGTGCCTGAATTCTAGTTCGTGCCTGCACACCTTTGGGCATGGAAACTTACCAGCTGTACTATGCCCACAGAATAGGGCGTACCGGGTAGGTCATGCATCGAATAGTGGAACCAAACTTTCATGATGAAGTTTCTCTTTGATGCTCGGTCGTATGTCAATGTACCGTGATGCCACGAGTGGTGCAAATCATCCACAAGTGGTTGCATTAAGACACTCAATTTCTTCCCTGGATATTCAGGCCCTGGAAGGATCATCGACAAGAATATGTTCTTCCTTTGCATTACGACTCCGGGAGGGAGATTGAGCGGAATAACAAACACGGGCCAGCAGCTGTACGCGGCAGTCGACATACCATATGGGTTGAATCCATCGGTTGCTATCGCAATTCTAACATTCCGAGCCTCACTTGCCTCATTTGGGTGCTTTTGATCGAAGCGCTTCCATGATTGACCATCAGATGGATGTACCATGGGTACCCGTTTCTTCTCGTCTTGCAATCTTATCCCGGTCTTATGCCATGTCATCTGCTTGGCAGTCTCCTCGAACATGTAAAGCCGCTGGATTCTTTTGATGAATGGGAGATAACGAAGAATCTTTATGGCTACCTTTGTCTGCCTCTTCTGACCATTGCCTACATCTACCTCATGATACCTAGAGTGACCACACTTGGCACAAGTACTTGTCATCCGCATAGTCTTTCCAAAACAAAAGGCAAAGTTTTGGACAGACATCATATGTTACATAATCCATTTTCAATGCTTTCAAGATTTTCTTCGTTTCGTACATGGTCTTGGGCAAGCAATGACCTTCAGGCAACATGTTACTACTGTGCTCAGAGTCTTTTCAAAGGATGCTCGAGTACTCTCAAACATGCACTTGTCGGCTAGCAACTGCGTGATGCCATCAAGTTGAGACATTTTTGCACCCGGGTATAGAGGCCTCCTAGCTGAGGCCATCATATCAATGAAGGCCCTCGCGGTTGGCTCAGGTTCCTCCTCTGGAAGTTCCTCCAGTTGTGGCGGTCCCTCCGGTTCAGCGGTTCCTCCGGTTCAGACTGTTCGTCCCATGGTAACTCGGCATGTCGGCATCCCGAAGATCATCTAGCAAGTTTAAGATGCCATCGTTCTCATTGCCATCGATCCGCTGCCGCATCACCTCACCTCTATCACGTTCGTGCCGAGAAAAGTCGACCGGCGGGTCGTAGTCACGCATATACCCATTCCACCAAAGGTGTTTAGTCATCTCTAGAATATCCTTAGGATGACGCCTCCTGCAGACATTGCAAGGGCAACGGGACGAACAATCCCCTTCGAACCACGAGCTAACTCCTTCACTAACAAATCGGTCTTCCATTTCCATTCATCTGTCACTTGAGTCGAACTAACACGGCCACTGTACATCCACTCATTATCAGCCATCCTGCTTTATTGCGTGACAAACAACAAATAGTAGCATGAAATTGAATGCATCATATTTTTATTTTTCTACCGGCGAAAACGCGTGCATCAACCTACATCTCTACTAGGTGGGCTCCTAGCAGCCCCCGGACCCGTAGTTGGGTACGTTCTCCACGTTCTGCTCGGGTGCGAGACAGAATTTCGGCAGCACCTCCCCGCTGCTCTCCCGATACACGTCTCGGCAAAAAGCCGAGAGGATGTGCATCCGGAGAACAACAGGGAGGCGCTGACGAAATCCTGTCTCGCACCCGAGCAGAACATGGAAAACGTACCCAACTACGGGTCCGGCGACTGTCCCGTAAATGCCACAAGCGTTACGGTTCAAAATATGCTGACCACTAATGCATATTTATCCGCGTAACGCTTGCGGACGGGAATTGACACCTAGGTTACGCGACTTGACGGAGAAATGAAATCTAGTGACATAAAAAATGCGAAGGGGGAGTCGGCAATTCAGCTCACCCTCGGCTGTAGAGGAAGTAGTCGAACAACCGGCGATGTCGACGGCCGTAGAGATGCGCCGCAAGATCCGGGGTCGTCACGCGGGGTGCTCACTACGGGACCTAGTTCAAATAATAAAAATTTGTCAATGCAAATTCATCGCTAAATAGATTTCATTTTCAATTTCAATTAGCATTTCAATTTCAATTTCATTTTGCATTTCAATTTTATTTTCATTTAGCATTTCAATTTGATTTTCATTTTCAATTAGCATTTCAATTTCAATTTCATTTAGCATTTCAATTTTTATTTTCAATTAGCATTTCAATATCTTTTTCAACTAGCATTTCAATTTCAATTTCATTTTCAATTTCATTTTCCATTTCAATTTTCCCTAACTATTAACTACTCAATAACTAACTAACTACCAAATAGACACAAAAATAAAAATAAAAAGAAGAAAAATTACCGGGGCGAGGCGGGCAGGGGCAGCGGAGGCGAGGGCGGCCGGGCGAGCGGCGCTGCAGCGCAGCGGAGGCGAGGGGGTCGGGGCGGGCGGCTGCAGGCGCGGCGGGGCGGCTGCCGACGCGGCGGAGGCGAGGCGGCCGGGCCTCGGCGGGTGGTGGCGGAGGAAGAGGGCGGGCGAGGGTGGCCGGCGTCGGCGTGTGGTGGCGGAGGCGAGGGCGGCCGGCGTGGCGGCGGGTGGTGGCGGAGGCGAGGCGGCCGGGCGTGGCGGCGGGTGGCGGCCGGAGACGGCGGCGGCGCGGGGGTGGGGGCGTGACTGAGGGCGGGCCGGGGGTGGGGGTGTGGATGAGGTGGTCGGGCCGCACGCGCCGATCTGATTATGTCCACCCACCTGTGCCGACGGTGAGTTTGTGCGACGGTGACCGTCGGCACAGGCTGTTTTTTTATTTTTTTATTTTATTTTTTATTTTCCTTTTTATTTTTTTAAATAAATATTGTCACTATCTACTACAAAAAATAAGAATAGAATAGGAGTAAGCACTTGTTCTACTAGGTTACTTAGTTGGCATGATGCTGTGCCGACGGCCGTCGGCACAAGCTGTTTTTTACTACAGGTTACTTAGTTCGAGAAGCCGGGCACACCCGGAGGGGGTAGCATTGGATATAGAACCATCTCAAATCACTTTTGTGCATGCCATGTGGACACACACAACTTTTGGGGCCATTCCCTAGGTCCGATGCTCGATTTACGACGAAACCCTAGTTACGTTGACCGCGTCGTCTACCCCTTTGATCGCATCCCATCGGGGTCCCCGGTGGGCGTATGCCTACGTTTGAGCTTGGTTAGGTCATAGGTACATGTGGAAACAAGTACCATCCCCTATGATCCCAAGGTTCTCTCCGGTTCACCTCCGAGGAGTTCCCCCTATACATGCAGAATCTGCCTATGTGTAGGGAACCCCATGTCCGAGAAGCCGGGCACACCCGGAGGGGTAGCATTGGATATAGAACCATCTCAAATCACTTTTGTGCATGCCATGTGGACACACACAACTTTTGGGGCCATTCCCTAGGTCCGATGCTCGATTTCTGACGAAACCCTAGTTCTGTTGACCGCGCCGTCTACCCCTTTGACTGCATCCCATCGGGGGTCCCCCGGTGGGCGTATGCCTACGTTTGAGCTTGGTTAGGTCATAGGTACATGTGGAAACAAGTACCATCCCCTATGATCCCAAGGTTCTCTCCGGTTCACCTCCGAGGGAGTTGCCCCCCTATAAATCAGGAAAATGCGTAAGTGTTGGAACCCCATGACCGAGAAGCCGGGCACACCCGGGGGGTAGCATTGGATATAGAACCATCTTAAATCACTTTTGTGCATGCCATGTGGACACACACAACTTTTGGGGCCATTCCCTAGGTCCGATGCTCGATTTCTGACGAAACCCTAGTTCTGTTGACCGCGTCGTCTACCCCTTTGACTGCATCCCATCGGGGGTCCCCGGTGGGCGTATGCCTACGTTTGAGCTTGGTTAGGTCATAGGTACATGTGGAAACAAGTACCATCCCCTATGATCCCAAGGTTCTCTCCGGTTCACCTCCGAGGGAGTTCCCCCCTATACATGCAGAATCTGCCTAAGTGTAGGAACCCCATCTCCGAGAAGCCGGGCACACCCGGAGGGGGTAGCATTGGATATAGAACCATCTCAAATCACTTTTGTGCATGCCATGTGGACACACACAACTTTTGGGGCCATTCCCTAGGTCCGATGCTCGATTTCTGACGAAACCCTAGTTCTGTTGACCGCGTCGTCTACCCCTTTGACTGCATCCCATCGGGGGTCCCCCGGTGGGCGTATGCCTACGTTTAAGCTTGGTTAGGTCATAGGTACATGTGGAAACAAGTACCATCCCCTATGATCCCAAGGTTCTCTCCGGTTCACCTCCGAGGGAGTTCCCCCCTATACATGCAGAATCTGCCTATGTGTAGGAACCCCATGTCCGAGAAGCCGGGCACACCCGGAGGGGGTAGCATTGGATATAGAACCATCTCAAATCACTTTTGTGCATGCCATGTGGACACACACAACTTTTGGGGCCATTCCCTAGGTCCGATGCTCGATTTCTGACGAAACCCTAGTTCTGTTGACCGCGTCGTCTACCCCTTAGATCGCATCCCTTCGGGGTCCCCCGGTGGGCGTATGCCTACGTTTGAGCTTGGTTAGGTCATAGGTACATGTGGAAACAAGTACCATCCCCTATGATCCCAAGGTTCTCTCCGGTTCACCTCCGAGGGAGTTCCCCCCTATACATGCAGAATCTGCCTAAGTGTAGGAACCCCATGTCCGAGAAGCCGGGCACACCCGGGGGGGTAGCATTGGATATAGAACCATCTTAAATCACTTTTGTGCATGCCATGTGGACACACACAACTTTTGGGGCCATTCCCTAGGTCCGATGCTCGATTTCTGACGAAACCCTAGTTCTGTTGACCGCGTCGTCTACACCGGAGTATCCATCCCCTCGGGGCACCACCCGGCGGCGTATGCCTACGTTTCAGCTTGGTTAGGTCATAGGTACATGTGGAAACAAGTACCATCCCCTATGATCCCAAGGTTCTCTCCGGTTCACCTCCGAGGGAGTTCCCCACTATACATGCAGAATCTGCCTAAGTGTAGGAACCCCATGTCCGAGTAGCCGGGCACACCCTGGGGGTAGCATTGGATATAGAACCATCTTAAATCACTTTTGTGCATGCCATGTGGACACACACAACTTTTGGGGCCATTCCCTAGGTCCGATGCTCGATTTCTGACGAAACCCTAGTTCTGTTGACCGCGTCGTCTACCCCTTTGACTGCATCCCATCGGGGGTCCCCCGGTGGGCGTATGCCTACGTTTAAGCTTGGTTAGGTCATAGGTACATGTGGAAACAAGTACCATCCCCTATGATCCCAAGGTTCTCTCCGGTTCACCTCCGAGGGAGTTCCCCCCTATACATGCAGAATCTGCCTAAGTGTAGGAACCCCATCTCCGAGAAGCCGGGCACACCCGGAGGGGGTAGCATTGGATATAGAACCATCTCAAATCACTTTTGTGCATGCCATGTGGACACACACAACTTTTGGGGCCATTCCCTAGGTCCGATGCTCGATTTCTGACGAAACCCTAGTTCTGTTGGACCGCGTCGTCTACCCCTTTGACTGCATCCCATCGGGGGTCCCCCGGTGGGCGTATGCCTACGTTTAAGCTTGGTTAGGTCATAGGTACATGTGGAAACAAGTACCATCCCCTATGATCCCAAGGTTCTCTCCGGTTCACCTCCGAGGGAGTTCCCCCCTATACATGCAGAATCAGCCTATGTGTAGGAACCCCAAGTCCGAGAAGCCGGGAACACCGGTGGGGGTAGCATTGGATATAGAACCATCTCAAATCACTTTTGTGCATGCCATGTGGACACACACAACTTTTGGGGCCATTCCCTAGGTCCGATGCTCGATTTCTGACGAAACCCTAGTTCTGTTGACCGCGTCGTCTACCCCTTTGATCGCATCCCATCGGGGTCCCCGGTGGGCGTATGCCTACGTTTGAGCTTGGTTAGGTCATAGGTACATGTGGAAACAAGTACCATCCCCTATGATCCCAAGGTTCTCTCCGGTTCACCTCCGAGGGAGTTCCCCCTTTACATGCCTAATCTGGCTATGTGTATGAACCCCATGTCCGAGAAGCCGGGCACACCCGGAGGGGGTAGCATTGGATATAGAACCATCTCAAATCACTTTTGTGCATGCCATGTGGACACACACAACTTTTGGGGCCATTCCCTAGGTCCGATGCTCGATTTCTGACGAAACCCTAGTTACGTTGACCGCGTCGTCTACCCCTTTGATCGCATCCCATCGGGGTCCCCGGTGGGCGTATGCCTACGTTTAAGCTTGGTTAGGTCATAGGTACATGTGGAAACAAGTACCATCCCCTATGATCCCAAGGTTCTCTCCGGTTCACCTCCGAGGAGTTCCCCCTATACATGCAGACCGCCTATGTGTAGGAACCCCATGTCCGAAGCCGGGCACACCGGAGGGTAGCATTGGATATAGAACCATCTCAAATCACTTTTGTGCATGCCATGTGGACACACACAACTTTTGGGGCCATTCCCTAGGTCCGATGCTCGATTTCTCGACGAAACCCTAGTTACGTTGACCGCGCCGTCTACCCCTTTGATCGCATCCCATCGGGGTCCCCCGGTGGGCGTATGCCTACGTTTGAGCTTGGTTAGGTCATAGGTACATGTGGAAACAAGTACCATCCCCTATGATCCCAAGGTTCTCTCCGGTTCACCTCCGAGGGAGTTCCCCTATACATGCAGAATCTGCCTAAGTGTAGGAACCCCATGTCCGAGAAGCCGGGCACACCCGGAGGGGGTAGCATTGGATATAGAACCATCTCAAATCACTTTTGTGCATGCCATGTGGACACACACAACTTTTGGGGCCATTCCCTAGGTCCGATGCTCGATTTCGACGAAACCCTAGTTACGTTGACCGCGCCGTCGACCCCTTTTACTGCATCCCATCGGGGGTCCCCCGGTGGGCGTATGCCTACGTTTGAGCTTGGTTAGGTCATAGGTACATGTGGAAACAAGTACCATCCCCTATGATCCCAAGGTTCTCTCCGGTTCACCTCCGAGGGAGTTCCCCTATACATGCAGAATGCCTAAGTGTAGGAACCCCATGTCCGAGAAGCCGGGCACACCCGGGGGTAGCATTGGATATAGAACCATCTTAAATCACTTTTGTGCATGCCATGTGGACACACACAACTTTTGGGGCCATTCCCTAGGTCTCGATGCTCGATTTCGACGAAACCCTAGTTACGTTGACCGCGTCGTCTACCCCTTTGATCGCATCCCATCGGGGGTCCCTGGTGGGCGTATGCCTACGTTTGAGCTTGGTTAGGTCATAGGTACATGTGGAAACAAGTACCATCCCCTATGATCCCAAGGTTCTCTCCGGTTCACCTCCGAGGGAGTTCCCCTATACATGCAGAACCGCCTAAGTGTAGGAACCCCATCTCCGAGAAGCCGGGCACACCCGGAGGGGGTAGCATTGGATATAGAACCATCTCAAATCACTTTTGTGCATGCCATGTGGACACACACAACTTTTGGGGCCATTCCCTAGGTCCGATGCTCGATTTACGACGAAACCCTAGTTACGTTGACCGCGTCGTCTACCCCTTTGATCGCATCCCATCGGGGGTCCCCGGTGGGCGTATGCCTACGTTTGAGCTTGGTTAGGTCATAGGTACATGTGGAAACAAGTACCATCCCCTATGATCCCAAGGTTCTCTCCGGTTCACCTCAGATGGATTTCCCCCCTATACATTCAGAAACTGCCTATGTGTAGGACCCCCATGTCCGAGACTCCGGGCACACCGGAGGGGTAGCATTGGATATAGAACCATCTCAAATCACTTTTGTGCATGCCATGTGGACACACACAACTTTTGGGGCCATTCCCTAGGTCCGATGCTCGATTTCCGACGAAACCCTAGTTACGTTGACCGCGTCGTCTACCCCTTTGATCGCATCCCATCGGGGTCCCCGGTGGGCGTATGCCTACGTTTAAGCTGGGGTAGGTCAGAGGTACATGTGGAAACAAGTACCATCCCCTATGATCCCAAGGTTCTCTCCGGTTCACCTCCGAGGGTGTTCCCCCCCATACAAGCAGAATCTGCCTATGTGTAGGAACCCCATGTCCGAGAAGCCGGGCACACCCGGAGGGGGTAGCATTGGATATAGAACCATCTCAAATCACTTTTGTGCATGCCATGTGGACACACACAACTTTTGGGGCCATTCCCTAGGTCCGATGCTCGATTTACGACGAAACCCTAGTTACGTTGACCGCGTCGTCTACCCCTTTGATCGCATCCCATCGGGGGTCCCCGGTGGGCGTATGCCTACGTTTAAGCTTGGTTAGGTCATAGGTACATGTGGAAACAAGTACCATCCCCTATGATCCCAAGGTTCTCTCCGGTTCACCTCCGAGGAGTTCCCCCTATACATGCAGAATCCGCCTATGTGTAGGAACCCCATGTCCGAGAAGCCGGGCACACCCGGAGGGTAGCATTGGATATAGAACCATCTCAAATCACTTTTGTGCATGCCATGTGGACACACACAACTTTTGGGGCCATTCCCTAGGTCCGATGCTCGATTTACGACGAAACCCTAGTTACGTTGACCGCGCCGTCTACCCCTTTGATCGCATCCCATCGGGGTCCCCGGTGGGCGTATGCCTACGTTTGAGCTTGGTTAGGTCATAGGTACATGTGGAAACAAGTACCATCCCCTATGATCCCAAGGTTCTCTCCGGTTCACCTCCGTGGGTGGTCCCGCCTCTCCCGTGTTAATCCGCGTTAGTGTAGGAACCCCATGTCCGAGAAGCCGGGCACACCCGGGGGGGTAGCATTGGATATAGAACCATCTTAAATCACTTTTGTGCATGCCATGTGGACACACACAACTTTTGGGGCCATTCCCTAGGTACGATGCTCGATTTATGACCAAACCCTAGTTACGTTGACCGCGTCGTCTACCCCTTTGATCGCATCCCATCGGGGTCCCCGGTGGGCGTATGCCTACGTTTGAGCTTGGTTAGGTCATAGGTACATGTGGAAACAAGTACCATCCCCTATGATCCCAAGGTTCTCTCCGGTTCACCTCCGAGGGAGTTCCCCCTATACATGCGGGAATCCGCCTAAGTGTAGGAACCCCAGCTCCGAGAAGCCGGGCACACCCGGGGGGGTAGCATTGGATATAGAACCATCTCAAATCACTTTTGTGCATGCCATGTGGACACACACAACTTTTGGGGCCATTCCCTAGGTCCGATGCTCGATTTCTGACGAAACCCTAGTTCTGTTGACCGCGTCGTCTACCCCTTTGACTGCATCCCATCGGGGGTCCCCCGGTGGGCGTATGCCTACGTTTAAGCTTGGTTAGGTCATAGGTACATGTGGAAACAAGTACCATCCCCTATGATCCCAAGGTTCTCTCCGGTTCACCTCAGGGAGTTCCCCCTATACATGCAGAATCTGCCTAAGTGTAGGAACCCCATGTCCGAGAAGCCGGGCACACCCGGGGGGGTAGCATTGGATATAGAACCATCTTAAATCACTTTTGTGCATGCCATGTGGACACACACAACTTTTGGGGCCATTCCCTAGGTCCGATGCTCGATTTACGACGAAACCCTAGTTACGTTGACCGCGTCGTCTACCCCTTTGACTGCATCCCATCGGGGGTCCCCCGGTGGGCGTATGCCTACGTTTGAGCTTGGTTAGGTCATAGGTACATGTGGAAACAAGTACCATCCCCTATGATCCCAAGGTTCTCTCCGGTTCACCTCCGAGGGAGTTCCCCCCTATACATGCAGAATCTGCCTAAGTGTAGGAACCCCATGTCCGAGAAGCCGGGCACACCCGGAGGGGATAGCATTGGATATAGAACCATCTCAAATCACTTTTGTGCATGCCATGTGGACACACACAACTTTTGGGGCCATTCCCTAGGTCCGATGCTCGATTTACGACGAAACCCTAGTTACGTTGACCGCGTCGTCTACCCCTTTGATCGCATCCCATCGGGGTTCCCCCGGTGGGCGTATGCCTACGTTTAAGCTTGGTTAGGTCATAGGTACATGTGGAAACAAGTACCATCCCCTATGATCCCAAGGTTCTCTCCGGTTCACCTCCGAGGGAGTTCCCCCCTATACATGCAGAATCTGCCTATGTGTAGGAACCCCATGTCCGAGAAGCCGGGCACACCCGGGGGGGTAGCATTGGATATAGAACCATCTCAAATCACTTTTGTGCATGCCATGTGGACACACACAACTTTTGGGGCCATTCCCTAGGTCCGATGCTCGATTTCTGACGAAACCCTAGTTCTGTTGACCGCGTCGTCTACCCCTTTGACTGCATCCCATCGGGGGTCCCCCGGTGGGCGTATGCCTACGTTTGAGCTTGGTTAGGTCATAGGTACATGTGGAAACAAGTACCATCCCCTATGATCCCAAGGTTCTCTCCGGTTCACCTCAGGGAGTACCCCCTATACATGCAGAATCTGCCTAAGTGTAGGAACCCCATGTCCGAGAAGCCGGGCACACCCGGGGGGGTAGCATTGGATATAGAACCATCTTAAATCACTTTTGTGCATGCCATGTGGACACACACAACTTTTGGGGCCATTCCCTAGGTCCGATGCTCGATTTCTGACGAAACCCTAGTTCTGTTGACCGCGTCGTCTACCCCTTTGACTGCATCCCATCGGGGGTCCCCCGGTGGGCGTATGCCTACGTTTGAGCTTGGTTAGGTCATAGGTACATGTGGAAACAAGTACCATCCCCTATGATCCCAAGGTTCTCTCCGGTTCACCTCCGAGGGAGTTCCCCCCTATACATGCAGAATCTGCCTATGTGTAGGAACCCCATGTCCGAGAAGCCGGGCACACCCGGAGGGGGTAGCATTGGATATAGAACCATCTCAAATCACTTTTGTGCATGCCATGTGGACACACACAACTTTTGGGGCCATTCCCTAGGTCCGATGCTCGATTTCTGACGAAACCCTAGTTCTGTTGACCGCGTCGTCTACCCCTTTGACTGCATCCCATCGGGGGTCCCCCGGTGGGCGTATGCCTACGTTTGAGCTTGCTTAGGTCATAGGTACATGTGGAAACAAGTACCATCCCCTATGATCCCAAGGTTCTCTCCGGTTCACCTCCGAGGGAGTTCCCCCCTATACATGCAGAATCTCTCCTGCCCTTTTTTTCCCGCCCACCCTTTTCCCGCTGCTTCTCTCCCGCCCTTTTTTCCCGCCCACCCTTTCCCGCTCCTTCTCTCCCGCCCTTTTTTCCCGCCCACCCTTTCCCGCTGCTTCTCTCCCGCCCCTTTTTCCCGCCCACCCTTTCCCGCCCATTCTCTCCCGCCATGTTTTCCCGCCGTTTCAGCCCCTCGTCGGCCTATATATAGCCATGGCTTCTCCACTAACAGCACCAGCAACATTTCTCCCTTCATCACTTCTCTCATCCAATAGAACCACAAAATCCTCTGAGCTGAGCTGCCGCTGAGATGGCTCCTCGTCGCCGTAGCAACACGGGCTTCATCGGCGTTCGCCTGCGGCCTGCGGGACATTTCGCGGCTGAAATCACCGCCGGTGGTACGCGTGTGTGGCTCGGCACCTTCTACACGAAGGAGGCTGCTGCCCGCGCATACGACGTTGCGGCTTGGAGGTTTGGCCGGCCGCGCCACGAAATGAAACTTCCCGGAGGTCAGGTCTCTGACGGAAGCTCAGAGTCTCTCTACTGAGCCACTACTTCGCTCACAGGGTGAAGCGCGGCGGTACAGGGCTGGCCAGCGGCGGATTGATACCACCGAGGCGGACGAGCAGTTCATGGCACAGTGGCGCAGAGACCATCCCGGAGACGTCGAGGCAACGCGCGCATTACGGAAGGAGAAGCGGACGTACGGGGAGAGAGGAGGGCGGGAAAGCGGCGAAGGAAGGCCGAGGTTGAAGCAGAGTACGCCAAAGGAGAGGCGTCGACATGGGGGGAGAATGATGAACGGTGGGTGTGGACCCTCCCAGCCCCCGCTTCCGAGGACACCCCCAGCGAGATGAAGATTTCGACTTCTCTGATTAATATGTGTGTGTCGACCCAGTGTTAAGTGCTTTGTTCGTGTGTGGGTGTAGTTCTTTAAAAGCTTTGGTTTGTGTGTGGGTCTAGTTCTTTAAGTGTTTTGGTTCATGTGTGTGGGTGTAGTTTCTTTAAGTGTTTTGCTTCCTCTGTGTGGGTGTAGTTCTTTAACTGTTTCGGTTCGTGTGTGGGTCTAGTTCTGTAAGCGCTTTGGTATGTGTGTGAGTCTAGTTATTTAAGTATTTTGTATCGTGTGTGGGTCTTAAGTATTTTGTATCGTGTGTGGGCCATTCACCCCCTCCGAGGTTCGATTTCTGGCGAAGGGGTTCTATACCGCCCTTATACATATATATAGGTTTCTCGCAAAGGGGTTCGCCAAAATAGCAGTGAGAAATAAATAAACAAAAAAAATGATATGGATTAATAATTATATGGGTAATAATTATCTCTTTGATGCAAAAAAAAACAGGAAAAACCAAAAAATGTGCATATTTGGCTGTGCCGACGGCCGCCGTTGTGCCGTGGGTCACCGTCGGCACAGAAGCAGGGGGACCCAGCAGTCAGGCGCTGTGCCGACGGCCGCCGTTGCGCCGTGGGCTACCGTCGGCACAGTGCAGACGGCGCCGTGACAGTTTAACGGCTGGGCCCTCCTGTCAGAGCGTGTACCGACGGTTGCAGATGTGCCGACGGTGACCTTCGGGCTCCACCTAGCTGTGCCGACGGCCGAGGTTGCGCCGAGGGTGGCCGTCGGTGTACCGTGCGTTGTGCCGACGGCCCCGCTGTGCCGACGGTGAGCTTCGTCGCCGGTAGCTGGAGGCCTCTGTGCCGACGGCCCCGACATTTGGCCGTCGGCACATAGCCTGGCCGTCGGCACACGTCGGTTCTCCCGTAGTGTGCATAACTAAAGTATGTCTATATTCATATCTAGACAAAACTAAGGCACCTATTTTTAGACGGAGGCAGTATGAATTTTGGAGGGTTTCCATTCCTTGGAATTTGTAGAACTTCTTTGGTTTCTAGACTAGGAAGCGAAGGCTCTTTTCTTTTGGTCTAATTCCAATCCGAAATACTCCACTGAGCTCAACCTCGTAAAAGCTTTCTTTATTTCTATGAGAGCACGCCATCTAATCATTTGGAAACATTTCATGTGATTCTCTTCTGGTACAACCCAAAATGACATGTAAAGAATATTGTGCCTTTTCAGATCCATTATAAATTACAGTGGCATAGCATCACAGTCTAAATATCTTTACTATTCCTACATTTTGATGAACGGAAAATACCCCCGGTTTACTTTTTCTTTGGTGGCCTCGCTCGGGCGGCTCCGGAGGCCTCCCCAACTCCTTGCCACCTCCCCGACCACCACCCCCCCCAGCCACCGCCGCCACCGACACCGGCGATGATGGCGGCACCCAGCCATAAAAGGCGGAGGGCGTTGGCGCACACCCCTATGGCACGTCTGCGAGCGGAGAGGCATCTTTGTGCGGCTTGTGCGTGAAGGGGGAGCCCTTCAATACGGTAAAGGAATCTCCAGCGGGGATTTCAGACGCCCAAAATGTCCGCGCGCCGTCCGCTTGCATCGTCCCAATTGGTCGAAATCGACCTCAAGTCCGTTTGCTTCGGGTGGCTCCCACGGCACGACGTATTTTTTCGATTTTGCATTTTTTCCAACATAAAACATAATTTACATAGTAAAAGAAAGGAACATAAAATATAAAACCTAAGAACGCCTGCGCCTGCTCGTCGTCGTCGTTGTCGATCACAATGAGCTCCGGTACCGGCCACGGCCAGTTGGCAAGCGACGGAACATACGCTGGTGCCGCCGGCGGTGGTGGAGGTGGAGCAGTCCACGCCGGTCGTGGGGGTGGAGCAGTCCACGCCGGTCGTGGAGGTTGAGCAGCCACGTCGGTGGTGCAGGTGTAGCCGCCCACAGGTTGTACGGCGGAGGTAGATGCGGCGGTTGCACCAGTTGCGGGGCCGAGTTCTCGAGCACCCGTCGTATGGCCTCTTCCTCCGTTAGGCCCGGTGGCATGATGACGGTGGCGTACCAGGGCAGCGGTGGCTGCACCGGTCGGTCCACCTCTGAGACGAGGACGCCGAGCCTCGCGATCTCGTCGTCCGTCATCATCACCGGGTACTCGAACTCCCGGCCCTCCGCCATGGCCAACTGTCATTCCTGTAAAATGCAGGGTCGTCGTTGTCTTCCTTGGCCTCCTCGTTATGGTAGGCCAACGCGTCGCTGTAGTTGTCATCGTCGTCCTCGTCCCGTGGAGGCGCTAGCGGCTCCCGTGTTCGATGACGAGGTGGCGGTGGATGGTCAAAAGGGAAGTCCATGTCACCGAGGAAGCCCGCCATCCTCCTCGGTTGCTTCTAGGTCTTGCGCCAAGTGTGCCAGATGTTGGAATCGATGGTGTAGGCGGGATCGGCGCGGATGTCCGATGACAGGTACCGCCGCCTGCGCCGGATCTCGGCGCTCCTCTCTGGCTCGCGCGGAGGCACGAGCGGGACAGTCACCCGGAGGTAGCTGAGCCGCCAGCCGCCGCCAGGCAGGTGCACATCCCGCCAGCCCGCGCACAGCGCCCAGTTGCTGCACATGAGCCGCGCCACGTTGACGGGCAGCGGCACCCTGTGCGTTCGCTCCACCTTCTTCGTGCCGCTGTCGGACGCCTCGAAGTCGTTCTTCTTCTTCCCCATGGTGATGCGGTGGCACGCGGCGGTGAGGGGTGGGAGTGGAGGTGTCCGTGGTGTGGGCGATGCCATGGACGATGCCAGTCGACTTTTAAGGCCGGGCTCGCGCGGGACACGATGCCATTGATGGCAGCGCAGAAGCCCACCCGCCACCCGCCAGTGCGCGTGCAAAAGAAGTATCCGCGACATTTATGGTGGAGGTTGTAGCGTAGGCGCGGAAGCGATGACTGCCGAAGCGATGCCCCTGCCAGGTGATACGCGTACAGCACGCGTCCGTTCGGAACCCCAAGAGGAAGGTGTGATGCGTACAGCGGCAAGTTTTCCCTCAGTATGAAACCAAGGTTTATCGAACCAGTAGGAGCCAAGAAGCACGTTGAAGGTTGATGGCGGCGAGATGTAGTGCGGCGCAACACCAGGGATTCCGGCGCCAACGTGGAACCTGCACAACACAAACCAAGTACTTTGCCCCAACGAAACAGCGAGGTTGTCAATCTCACCGGCTTGCTGTAACAAAGGATTAGATGTATGGTGTGGATGATGATTGTTTGCAGAAAACAGTAGAACGAGTATTGCAGTAGATTTTATTTCAGTATAGAGAATTGGACCGGGGTCCACAGTTCACTAGAGGTGTCTCTCCCATAAGATAAACAGCATGTTGGGTGAACAAATTACAGTTGGGCAATTGACAAATAAAGAGGGCATGACCATGCACATACATATTATGATGAGTATAGTGAGATTTAATTGGGCATTACGACAAAGTACATAGACCGCTATCCAGCATGCATCTATGCCTAAAAAGTCCACCTTCCGGTTATCATCCGAACCCCCTCCAGTATTAAGTTGCTAACAACAGACAATTGCATTAAGTATTGCGCGTAATGTAATCAGTAACTACATCCTCGAACATAGCACCAATGTTTTATCCCTAGTGGCAACAGCACATCCATAATCTTAGAGGTTTCTGTGACTCCCCCAGATTCACGGAGACATGAACCCACTATCGATCATAAATACTCCCTCTTGGAGTTACTAGCATCAACTTGGCCAGAGTATCTACTAATAACGGAGAGCATGCAAGATCATAAACAACACATAGATATAAATTGATAATCAACATAACATAGTATTCTCTATTCATCGGATCCCAACAAACACAACATATAGAATTACAGATAGATGATCTTGATCATGTTCGGCAGCTCACAAGACCCGACAATTAAGCACAATGGGGAGAAGACAACCATCTAGCTACTGCTATGGACCCATAGTCCAGGGGTAGACTACTCACACATCACTCCGGAGGCGACCATGGCGGCGTAGAGTCCTCCGGGAGATGATTCCCCTCTCCGGCAGGGTGCCGGAGGCGATCTCCTGAATCCCCCGAGATGGGATTGGCGGCGGCGGCATCTCTGGAAGGTTTTCCGTATCGTGGCTCTCGGTACTGGGGGTTTCGCGATGAAGGCTATTTGTAGGCGGAAGGGCAGGTCGAGGGGCGTCACGAGGGGCCCACACCACAGGTCGGCGCGGCCAAGGCTTGGGCCGCGCCGCCCTATGGTTTGGCCACCTCGTGGCCCCACTTCGTTGACTCTTCGGTCTTCTGGAAGCTTCGTGGCAAAATAGGACCCTGGGCGTTGATTTCGTCCAATTCCGAGAATATTTCCTTACTAGGATTTCTGAAACCAAAAACAGCAGAAAACAGCAACTGGCACTTCGGCATCTTGTTAATAGGTTAGTTCCAGAAAATGCACGAATATGACATAAAGTGTGCATAAAACATGTAGATAACATCAATAATGTGCCATGGAACATAAGAAATTATCGATACGTCGGAGACGTATCAGCATCCCCAAGCTTAGTTCCTGCTCGTCCCGAGCAGGTAAACGATAAACAAAGATAATTTCTGGAGTGACATGCCATCATAACCTTGATCATACTATTTGTAAAGCATATGTAGTGAATGCAGCGATCAAAACAATGTATATGACATGAGTAAACAAGTGAATCATATAGCAAAGACTTTTCATGAATAGTACTTCAAGACAAGCATCAATAAGTTTTGCATAAGAGTTAACTCATAAAGCAATAATTTAAAGTAAAGGCATTGAAGCAACACAAAGGAAGATTAAGTTTCAGCGGTTGCTTTCAACTTATAACATGTATATCTCATGGATATTGTCAATGTAAAGTAATATAATAAGTGCAATATGCAAGTATGTAGGAATCAATGCACAGTTCACACAAGTGTTTGCTTCTTGAGGTGGAGAGAGATAGGTGAACTGACTCAACATAAAAGTAAAAGAATGGTCCTTCAAAGAGGAAAGCATCGATTGCTATATTTGTGCTAGAGCTTTGGTTTTGAAAACAAGAAACAATTTTGTCAACGATAGTAATAAAGCATATGTGTTATGTAAATTATATCTTACAAGTTGCAAGCCTCATACATAGTATACTAATAGTGCCCGCACCTTGTCCTAATTAGCTTGGACTACCGGGATCATCGCAATGCACATGTTTTGACCAAGTGTCACAAAGGGGTACCTCTATGCCGCCTGTACAAAGGTCTAAGGAGAAAGCTCGCATTGGATTTCTTGCTATTGATTATTCTCAACTTAGACATCCATACCGGGACAACATAGACAACAGATAATGAACTCCTCTTTTATGCATAAGCATGTAGCAACAATTAATTTTCTCATTTGAGATTGAGGATATATGTCCAAAACCGAAACTTCCACCATGGATCATGGCTTTAGTTAGCGGCCCAATGTTCTTCTCTAACAATATGCATGCTCTAACCATAAGGTGGTAGGGACGAACATGCATAGCAACTCACATGATATTCAACAAAGAGTAGTTGATGGCGTCCCCAGGAACATGGTTATCGCACAACGAGCAACTTAATAAGAGATAAAGTGCATAAGTACATATTCAATACCACAATAGTTTTTAGGCTATTTGTCCCATGAGCTATATATTGTAAAGGTGAAGAATGGAAATTTAAAGGTAGCACTCAAGCAATTTACTTTGGAATGGCGGAAAATACCATGTAGTAGGTAGGTATGGTGGACACAAATGGCATAGTGGTTGGCTCAAGTATTTTGGATGCATGAGAAGTATTCCCTCTCGATACAAGGTTTAGGCTAGCAAGGTTATTTGAAACAAACAGAAGGATGAAGCGGTGCAGCAAAACTCACATAAAAGACATATTGAAAACATTATAAGACTCTACACCGTCTTCCTTGTTGTTCAAACTCAATACTAGAAATTATCTAGACTTTAGAGAGACCAAATATGCAAACCAAATTTTAGCATGCTCTATGTATTTCTTCATTAATGGGTGCAAAGTATATGATGCAAGAGCTTAAACATGAGCACAACAATTGCCAAGTATCACATTATCCAAGACATTTTAGCAATTACTACATGTATCATTTTCCAATTCCAACCATATAACAATTTAACGAAGAAGAACTTCGCCATGAATACTATGAGTAGAGCCTAAGGACATACTTATCCATATGCTACAGCGGAGCGTGTCTCTCTCCCACACAAATAATGCTAGGATCCATTTTATTCAAACAAAACAGAAAACAAAAACAAACCGACGCTCCAAGCAAAGCACATAAGATGTGATGGAATAAAAATATAGTTTCAGGGGAGGAACCTGATAATGTTGTCGATGAAGAAGGGGATGCCTTGGGCATCCCCAAGCTTAGACGCTTGAGTCTTCTTGATATATGCAGGGGTGAACCACCGGGGCATCCCCAATCTTAGAGCTTTCACTCTCCTTGATCATGTTGTATCATCTCCCTCTCTTGATCCTTGAAAACTTCCTCCACACCAAACTTAGAACAACTCATTAGAGGGTTAGTGCACAATCAAAATATACATGTTCAGAGGTGACATAATCATTCTTAACACTTCTGGACATTGCACAAAGCTACTGAAAGTCAATGGAATCAAAATATCCATCGAACATAACAAAACTGGCAATGCGAAATAAAAGGCAGAATCTGTCAAAACAGAACAGTTCGTATTGACGAATTTTATTGAGGCACCAGACTTGCTCAAATGAAAATGCTCAAATTGAATGAAAGTTGCGTACATATCTGAGGATCACTCACGTAAATTGGCATAATTTTCTGAGTTACCTACAGAGAATTTTACCCAGATTCGTGACAGCAAAGAAATCTGTTTCTGCGCAGTAATCCAAATCTAGTATGAACTTTTCTATCAACGACTTTACTTGGCACAACAAAACACTAAACTAAGATAAGGAGAGGTTGCTACAGTAGTAAACAACTTCCAAGACACAAATATAAAACAAAGTACTGTAGTAAAAACATGGGTTGTCTCCCATAAGCGCTTTTCTTTAACGTCTTTCAGCTAGGCGCAGAAAGTGTATATCAAGTATTGTCGAGAGATGGTGCATCTACAGCGGGATTTGGAGTTTTCTCAGCCAAGCATAGTATATTGGATACATAAGTTTTAGCGTCTCCCTTTTCATTAGTCTTAGGCTTGCTACTCTCATCAAACAAATTTTCAGGAACAAGCCAAGCATAGTTATTTTCTAGTGCATCATTCATCGCTAGGAGCTTACATGGTATTGGTGCTTTGATCTCCCCACCATCATTAATATTATTAGTGTACCTTATTCTATCCATGTCCATATTTTCAAGGAGACTAACAAAATTGGTGCAAGAACCAAGCATATTATATTTAGCAAAGACCTTTCTAGCCTCTCTTGCTAGACCACCAAATTCTCTAAGAAGGGTTTCTAAAACAAAATCTTTCTTTTCCCCCTCTTCCATATCACCGAGTGTAAGAAACATGTGTTGGATTATAGGATTGAGATTAACAAATTTAGTTTCCAACATGCGAACTAGAGCAGCAGCAGCAATTTCATAAGTAGGAGCAAGATCTACCAAGTGTCTATCTTCAAAATCTTCAACGGTACTAACATGATTGAAAAATTCTTCTATATTATTTCTCCCAATTATAGACCCACGTCCTACCGGCATGTTTTTTACGGTAAAATTAAAAGGAAACATGTTGAAATAAGTAAAGCAAATACAAGTAACTAATTTTTTTGTGTTTTTGATATAGCAAACAAGATAGCAAATAAAGTAAAACTAGCAACTAATTTTTTTGTATTTTGATTTAGTGCAGCAAACAAAGTAGTAAATAAAACTAAGCAAGACAAAAACAAAGTAAAGAGATTGGGATGTGGAGACTCCCCTTGCAGCGTGTCTTGATCTCCCCAGCAACGGCGCCAGAAAAAGTGCTTGATACGCGTATAGCACGCGTCCGTTGGGAACCCCAAGAGGAAGGTGTGATGCGTACAGCGGCAAGTTTTCCCTCAGTATGAAACCAAGGTTTATCGAACCAGTAGGAGCCAAGAAGCACGTTGAAGGTTGATGGCGGCGAGATGTAGTGCGGCGCAACACCAGGGATTCCGGCGCCAACGTGAAACCTGCACAACACAAACCAAGTACTTTGCCCCAACGAAACAGCGAGGTTGTCAATCTCACCGGCTTGCTGTAACAAAGGATTAGATGTATAGTGTGGATGATGATTATTTGCAGAAAACCGTAGAACGAGTATTGCAGTAGATTGTATTTCAGTATAGAGAATTGGACCGGGGTCCATATTCACTAGAGGTGTCTCTCCCATAAGATAAACAGCATGTTGGGTGAACAAATTACAGTTGGGCAATTGACAAATAAAGAGGGCATGACCATGCACATACATATTATGATGAGTATAGTGAGATTTAATTGGGCATTACGACAAAGTACATAGACCGCTATCCAGCATGCATCTATACCTAAAAAGTCCACCTTCAGGTTATCATCCGAACCCCCTCCAGTATTAAGTTGCTAACAACAGACAATTGCATTAAGTATTGCGAGTAATGTAATCAGTAACTACATCCTCGAACATAGCACCAATGTTTTATCCCTAGTGGCAACAGCATATCCATAATCTTAGAGGTTTCTGTCACTCCCCCAGATTCACGGAGACATGAACCCACTATCGAGCATAAATACTCCCTCTTGTAGTTACTAGCATCAACTTGGCCAGAGTATCTACTAATAACGGAGAGCATGCAAGATCATAAACAACACATAGATATAAATTGATAATCAACATAACATAGTATTCTCTATTCATCGGATCCCAACAAACACAACATATAGAATTACAGATAGATGATCTTGATCATGTTCGGCAGCTCACAAGACCCGACAATTAAGCACAATGGGGAGAAGACAACCATCTAGCTACTGCTATGGACCCATAGTCCAGGGGTAGACTACTCAAACATCACTCCGGAGGCGACCATGGCGGTGTAGAGTCCTCCGGGAGATGATTCCCCTCTCCGGCAGGGTGCCGGAGGCGATCTCCTGAATCCCCCGAGATGGGATTGGCGGCGGCGGCGTCTCTGGAAGGTTTTCCGTATCGTGGCTCTCGGTACTGGGGGTTTCGCGACGAAGGCTATTTGTAGGCGGAAGGGCAGGTCGAGGGGCGTCACGAGGGGCCCACACCACAGGTCGGCGCGGCCAAGGCTTGGGCCGCGCCGCCCTATGGTTTGGCCACCTCGTGGCCCCACTTCGTTGACTCTTCGGTCTTCTGGAAGCTTCGTGGTAAAATGGGACCCTGGGCGTTGATTTCGTCCAATTCCGAGAATATTTCCTTACTAGGATTTCTGAAACAAAAAACAGCAGAAACAAAGAATCGCACTTCGGCATCTTGTTAATAGGTTAGTTCCAGAAAATGCACGAATATGACATAAAGTGTGCATAAAACATGTAGATATCATCAATAATGTGGCATTGAACATAAGAAATTATCGATACGTCGGAGACGTATCACCAGGCGGGCCCGGTGGAAAAGCGAGCGGTCACTTGGGGTGTCCGCGCAGCGTCCGTCGCGATACATCTCACGCGCAAATATGCACCACATTTGCGTGCTGCGGACGGACCGGTCACTATACGTCGCCTCACTGGAGCTAATTCCTGACATATTTTCGGTCCGCGCGGATGCAAAATGATCGCTCAACGTCCGTTTACATCGTCCCGCTAGAGATGCCATAACGACACATAGAGGCCATCATCGTCGGCCATGACCGGAGTCAAAACTCGATTTTCATCAGCACCCACACATCCCCGTTATTTTGCACATATATTGACATGTTTTCCTATAACGCTGGCCAAAAGTAGGAAAGTATGAGTTAATAATACTAATCCGGTAGCTCTAAGTGACTATAAGGAAGTTGTCATGTCATCTTCCTTATAGCCAATCTTGTAGCCAATCTATTATACAAGTGCCTACTTTATACTAGCTCTAAGTGACGTGATATAGCCAGCGATCGGCTACGTTATTGCTATTGCTCTTATTGTACTTGATCTAATAAACTGTTATTACAGGGTAGAGGACCTAAAGATGGTAGCTTAGAATAAACTATATACCAGTCACCGACTAAACTGAAGTGGTCTCCTACGCCCGCTGCGGTTGAAGAGCTACCTGGCGAGGGTTGGCGTGCGCAGTTCTTAATTCGCGCGCGGTTGGCTTGTCTTCTTCTCGTAGGGCTGGGCTGTAGAGCTAGCTCTCGCTTTCCGGTCTCACGGGCGCTGACTTTGCCATTTTGTACGCCTTCCACGCTCGCTGTCGCTAGCAGGATATTGTCGATCATCCCGCCCCATCCTTATGCCACACTTCAGAAAAAATTGCTGAAGCGTGTTAGTTTTGCACGGATAAGATACTCGATCGATCGGGTAGATTAATCGGAGACGACAACGACCGGCCTTGGCTGTTATTGGCCCTATAAGGCTACAGAAATCGACGTGCAAGGAAACTACTACTTGTGCCAAATGAACGGTACGTAGCGGGATGATTCCTTATACGAAAGTTAAAATAAAGTTTCCCTCGCTCTCGTGCTCTCGTGGTACGTCTAGAAATCGAAACTGCTACACTTATGCCAAAGGAATGGTACATAGCGGGATGATTCTTCAGTATCTTTTAAGGAAGTTAAAATAAAGTTTCCTTCACCACATCCTCGCTCTCGTGGTACGTCTACCGTCAGTGGAGAGCACACAAGGTCATGAGTTTAATGTATCTCCTGGGATTCGGTCGGTTTTCATGTTCGTTCCTGTCAATCAGGCTAGTCTTTTTGATTTATGGTTGGTATCATTGCCGATGGTTGCTATCTTATATGCTAGTTTTTGGGGAAATCAACACGACGAATTCTCGTCTGTCTACTATAACAAATTATACCATGAAAAAAAATCCGGCTCCGGTGATGGAAGGGCTAGGACGGCGGCGCGCCTTCGGCATGCTCTAGAGTATTTGTAATTATCGCTAGGTGGTCTAAATACTATTTATAATTTATAATACTTTTGGGGATGTTTGTACTATTGTTAATGAATATTGATAGATCGACAAAACTTTTGCAAAAGAGGGTACTACCTTAATTAGTTCAATGCCACCTATCAAGTCACAATTTGACATGACAAATTAATTATATCCTAAGAAACTGCTACCTAGAGAAAATTGTAAGGAACATCAATATATGTCGTAGCTATCCCGAATATATATTTTACAATCCTTAATAGAGTATCTGACATGTGGGCCTAAATTTGTATAATGTATTGCTATAATCATATGACAATATGTAAATAAAAAGTATATCACAAATGTAAGCGGCATGTTTTAATAAAAAAAAACGGGGGCAACATAGCTGTAGAAAACATATGCACGAGGTGTCAAAAAAACATATGCATTACTTGCATACAAAATATTTGAGCCATTATGATGCACATCCTTTTAAATTGTCTCATAAATGTGATATACATTCTAAAGAAAATTTGTATAATTAAAGAATATGGTATAGAAATCAGGGCCCACGTGTCAGATATGTTGTTAAGAGTTGCATCTATTCGGGCTACAGAGGTGGAGCTCCATGTAAGGGAAGGTAGGACAGCTGCCCGACCTTGATATTTGTCGAAAATATTAAGATCCATGTATTTAAGTAGTCATACGTCGAAACTAAACTCCGTAAATAAAAAATATATATATATATATATGTTTGTTTGAGTGAACACTGCGCATAGCCAATTTCAACCCAAAGCCTAGTCCAAAACTAACTCTCTCTGTTTGCAACAGCTAATTATTAGCATAAAAAGACATTACTCTAAACAATATCTTGTGCGTTATTGACTTTATTGCCGCCAATTTTGACCATCGTTTTAATTAGTTATCTTCAGATTTGCTTCAGATTCTCTTGTCTTCACTCAAGAGATTCATTTTTTGAGGTTCGATGTGAATAAAATTTCTCTTCTTACACAGATTTATCATACATGAATATTATTATAAGCATGAGATTAATCATTATTAATACACTCATAACACAAGACTTTAGAGATTATATTGATATTTTAAAGGCACATAATGCGTGTTTCATGTGGTTTATCGTCTCATTGTACTATTGCTTTTATCGATGGAGAAACAACATTTGAAAGGGTTTTCTTGGTGACAAAGATCATCAATACCGATTGTGTAACAACATGTCTGTGGTGGCTTCTTGGTGACTTGCTGATGTGTTACATATAGCAAGGAATATTTAAAAAATTATCGATAAAAGTACGAAAGTTTTTTATAAAACAAGATAGAGCTTTATCATTACCGAGGACTTCTATATGCCACTAAAGATTCATTATTATTATTTTTAAGTTTTACTTATATTTAAATATGTTTCTATTTCTATCATACTAAATGATTGTGTTAGAATTATATATATAGCATTAATGTCTTGGCATTATTCTGATTTGTCCATCATTTTTTTAGAGTTTGCCCTACCGCAGATTATTTTTGTCCTTTGCCACTCTTAGGCTACCTCCAACATATTACAACAGAAGCTAGCGCAAGCTATAATAGATAATTTGTTTATGTGTTTCTCAGCACCCTGAAGCATAATGTGGGATAGTACCACAACTCTGAGGAGAATCAACCCGGAGTCGACCGGATATCATTCTGTTTGATGAACCGTGAGTATGAGATGACTCTAGATCAGTGTTGCAACTACTATGGTTTTGAGAATAGCACCACCGCCAACCGCTATGCATGCTTTCTTCTGAATCCATCACCTAGCAGATATTTTACTAGGATGAGCATATCTAGCACACTCCCCGAGGGAAATTGTATTGAGTGCCCTGCTATTCGTTATTTGTACTATGTTATTGCTAACACCTTGCAGGCACGTGGTGATTTCATAAGACTCAATGAAGAGGACATGATGATCCTCACAAAAGTTATGTTCCTAGACAACAACATCCACCCAAACTTGGGCGCCCTTCTCATCCTCCTGAACCACCAAGCACTTGAAGCTCGGGGCCCCATATGTGGAGGGGAAGTCATCACCATCTTAGCCAGATGACTTATCATCAATGTAAGTAATATACGAGCATTGGAAGGCCCTCGCCGTCTTGGTTTTTCTACTCTGAATGCATGTGTATGGTTTTGAAAGATAGATGGAAGATATTACTTCAATATGCCGGGAGCTGAACACTTGATCGATGCCCCTATGTCTAATGGTTTATTCTCTCTCGAGGATAGGCGTTTGCATTATGATGCGTAGGTGGAGGCAAATCTACCACAACAACAAGATGAACCTGAAGGAGAAGAGGAAGTTGAACAAGTGATGGCGTGTAACTCACACGTTCGTTGGGAACCCCAAGAGGAAGGTATGATGCACACAGCAGCAAGTTTTCCCTCAGAAAGAAACCAAGGTTTATCTAACCAGGAGGAGCCAAGAAGCACGTTGAAGGTTGATGGCGGCGGGATGTAGTGCGGCGCAACACCAGGGATTCCGGCGCCAACGTGGAACCTGCACAACACAACCAAAGTACTTTGCCCCAACGAAACAGTGAGGTTGTCAATCTCACCGGCTTGCTGTAACAAAGGATTAACCGTATTGTGTGGAAGATGATTGTTTGCAGAAAACAGTAGAACAAGTATTGCAGTAGATTGTATTTCAGTAAAGAGAATTGGACCGGGGTCCACAGTTCACTAGAGGTGTCTCTCCCATAAGACAAACAGCATGTTGGGTGAACAAATTACAGTTGGGCAATTGACAAATAAAGAGAGCATGACCATGCACATACATATCATGATGAGTATAGTGAGATTTAATTGGGCATTACGACAAAGTACATAGACCGCCATCCAACTGCATCTATGCCTAAAAAGTCCACCTTCAGGTTATCATCCGAACCCCCTCCAGTATTAAGTTGCAAAGCAACAGACAATTGCATTAAGTATGGTGCGTAATGTAATCAACAACTACATCCTTAGACATAGCATCAATGTTTTATCCCTAGTGGCAACAGCACAACACAACCTTAGAACTTTCTCATCCTTGTCCCCGGTGTCAATGCAGGCATGAACCCACTATCGAGCATAAGTACTCCCTCTTGGAGTTACAAGCATCTACTTGGCCAGAGCATCTACTAGTAACGGAAAGCATGCAAGATCATAAACAACACGTAGATATAACTTTGATAATCAACATAACAAGTATTCTCTATTCATCGGATCCCAACAAACGCAACATATAGAATTACAGATAGATGATCTTGATCATGTTAGGCAGCTCACAAGATCCGACAATGATAGCACAATGGGGAGAAGACAACCATCTAGCTACTGCTATGGACCCATAGTCCAGGGGTAGACTACTCACACATCACACCGGAGGCGACCATGGCGGCGTAGAGTCCTCCGGGAGATGATTCCCCTCTCCGGCAGGGTGCCGGAGGCGATCTCCTGGATCCCTCGAGATGGGATCGGCGTTGGCGGCGTCTCTGGAAGGTTTTCCGTATCGTGGCTCTCGGTACTGGGGGTTTCGTCACGGAGGCTTTAAGTAGGCGGAAGGGCAAGTCAGGAGGGGGCACAGCGGCCCCAGGATGACAGCGGCGCGGCCAAGGGGGCCGCGCCGCCTAGGGTTTGGGCTCCTCGTGGCCCCACTTCGCTTCGTCTTCGGACTTCGGAAGCTTCGTGGAAAAATAGGCCCTCGGGCGTTGATTTCGTCCAATTCCGAGAATATTTCCTTACTAGGATTTCTGAAACCAAAAACAGCAGAAATAAAGAATCGGCACTTCGGCATCTTGTTAATAGGTTAGTTCCAGAAAATGCACGAATATGACATAAAGTGTGCATAAAACATGTAGATAACATCAATAATGTGCCATGGAACATAAGAAATTATCGATACGTCGGAGACGTATCAGCATCCCCAAGCTTAGTTCTGCTCGTCCCGAGCAGGTAAAACGATAACACAGATAATTTCTGGAGTGACATGCCATCATAATCTTGATCATACTATTTGTAAAGCATATGTAGTGAATGCAGCGATCAAAACAATGTATATGACATGAGTAAACAAGTGAATCATAAAGCAAAGACTTTTCATGAATAGTACTTCAAGACAAGCATTAATTAAGTCTTGCATAAGAGTTAACTCATAAAGCAATAATTCAAAGTAAAAGCATTGAAGCAACACAAAAGAAGATTAAGTTTCAGCGGTTGCTTTCAACTTGTAACATGTATATCTCATGGATATTGTCAATATAGAGTAATATAATAAATGCAATAAGCAAATATGTAGGAATCAATGCACAGTTCACACAAGTGTTTGCTTCTTGAGGTGGAGAGAAATTGGTGAACTGACTCAACATTGAAAGTAAAAGAATGGTCCTCCATAGAGGAAAAGCATCGATTGCTATATTTGTGCTAGAGCTTTGATTTTGAAAACATGAAACAATTTTGTCAACGGTAGTAATAAAGCATATGCATCATGTAAATTATATCTTATAAGTTGCAAGCCTCATGCATAGTGTACTAATAGTGCCCGCACCTTGTCCTAATTAGCTTGGACTACCGGATCATCACAATGCACTGTTTTAACCAAGTGTCACAAAGGGGTACCTCTATGCCACTTTGTACAAAGGTCTAAGGAGAAAGCTCGCATTGGATTTCTCGCTATTGATTATTCTTCAACTTAGACATCCATACCGGGACAACATAGACAACAGATAATGGACTCCTCTTTTATGCATAAGCATGTAACAACAATTAATAATTTTCTCATTTGAGATTGAGGATATATGTCCAAAACTGAAACTTCCACCATGGATCATGGCTTTAGTTAGTGGCCCAATGTTCTTCTCTAACAATATGCATGCTTAACCATAAGGTGGTAGATCTCTCTTACTTCAGACAAGACGGACATGCATAGCAACTCACATGAAATTCAACAATGAATAGTTGATGGCGTCCCCAGTGAACATGGTTATCGCACAACAAGCAACTTAATAAGAGATAAAGTGCATAATTACATATTCAATACCACAATAGTTTTTAAGCTATTTGTCCCATGAGCTATATATTGCAAAGGTGAATGATGGAATTTTAAAGGTAGCACTCAAGCAATTTACTTTGGAATGGCGGAAAATACCATGTAGTAGGTAGGTATGGTGGACACAAATGGCATAGTGGTTGGCTCAAGTATTTTGGATGCATGAGAAGTATTCCCTCTCGATACAAGGTTTAGGCTAGCAAGGCTTATTTGAAACAAACACAAGGATGAACCGGTGCAGCAAAACTCACATAAAAGACATATTGAAAACATTATAAGACTCTACACCGTCTTCCTTGTTGTTCAAACTCAATACTAGAAATTATCTAGACCTTAGAGAAACCAAATATGCAAACCAAATTTTAGCATGCTCTATGTATTTCTTCATTAATGGGTGCAAAGCATATGATGCAAGAGCTTAATCATGAGCACAACAATTGCCAAGTATCACATTACCCAAGACATTAATAGCAATTACTACATGTATCATTTTCCAATTCTAACCATATAACAATTTAACAAAGAAGAAACTTCGCCATGAATACTATGAGTAGAAACCAAGGACATACTTGTCCATATGCTACAGCGGAGCGTGTCTCTCTCCCATAAAGTGAATGCTAGGATCCATTTTATTCAAACAAAACAAAAAACAAAAACAACCCGACGCTCCAAGCAAAGCACATAAGATGTGATGGAATAAAAATATAGTTTCAGGGGAGGAACCTGATAATGTTGTCGATGAAGAAGGGGATGCCTTGGGCATCCCCAAGCTTAGACGCTTGAGTCTTCTTAGAATATGCAGGGGTGAACCACCGGGGCATCCCCAAGCTTAGATCTTTCACTCTCCTTGATCATGTTGCATCATACTCCTCTCTTGATCCTTGAAAACTTCCTCCACACCAAACTCGAAACAACTCATTAGAGGGTTAGTGCACAATAAAAATTAACATATTCAGAGGTGACACAATCATTCTTAACACTTCTGGACATTGCATAATGCTACTGGACATTAGTGGATCAAAGAAATTCATCCAACATAGCAAAAGAGGCAATGCGAAATAAAAGGCAGAATCTGTCAAAACAGAACAGTTCGTATTGACGAATTTTAAAATGGCACCAGACTTGCTCAAATGAAAATGCTCAAATTGAATGAAAGTTGCGTACATATCTGAGGATCATGCACGTAAATTGTCTTAATTTTCTGAGCTACCTACAGGGAGGTGGACCCAGATTCGTGACAGCAAAGAAATCTGGAACTGCGCAGTAATCCAAATCTAGTACTTACTTTACTATCAAAGACTTTACTTGGCACAACAAAATACAAAACTAAGATAAGGAGAGGTTACTACAGTAGTAAACAACTTCCAAGACACAAAATAAAAACAAAGTACTGTAGGTAAAAACATGGGTTGTCTCCCATAAGCGCTTTTCTTTAACGCCTTTCAGCTAGGCGCAGAAAGTGTGTATCAAGTATTATCGAAGGATGATGCATTCTCAGCGGGGTGCGGAGTTTTCTCAACTATGCATATTATCTTTTCTATGTGAGTTTCAGAGGCTCCCTTTTCATTAGTCTTGGGCTTGCTACTCTCATCAAACAAATCTTCAGGAACAATCCAATCAAAATTCTTTTCTAGTGCCTCACACATTCCCAAGAGCTTGCAAGGTATTGATGTTTTAATATCCCCCTCATAATTAACTTTATTAGTGTACTTTTGTCTATCCTTTTCCATCTTCTCAAGGGTACTGGCAAAGTTGGTATAAGAACCTAGCATATTATATTTAGTGAAAACTTTTCTAGCTTCTCTCGCTATTCCCCCAAATTCTTTAGGAAGGGTTTCTAATACAAAATCTTTCTTTTCTCCTTCTTCCATATTACTGAGTGTAAGAAACATATGTTGAATCACAGGATTAAGATTAACAAATCTAGCTTCTAATGCGTGTACTAAAGAAGCAACAGCAATTTCATAAGTGGGGGCAAGTTCTGCCAAGTGTCTATCTTCAAAATCTTCGACCGTACTAATATGAGTGAAAAAATCTTCTATATTGTCTTTCCCAAGGATAGACCCTCGACCTACCGGTACATCTTTAAGAACAAACTTAGGAGGAAACATTATGAAATAAGTAAAGTAAATGCAAGTAACTAATTTTTTTTTGTGTTTTTGATATAGCAAACAAGATAGCAAATAAAGTAAAACTAGCAACTAATTTTTTTGTATTTTGATTTAGTGCAGCAAACAAAGTAGTAAATAAAACTAAGCAAGACAAAAACAAAGTAAAGAGATTGAGAAGTGGAGACTCCCCTTGCAGCGTGTCTTGATCTCCCCGGCAACGGCGCCAGAAAATATGCTTGATGGCGTGTAACTCACACGTTCGTTGGGAACCCCAAGAGGAAGGTATGATGCGCACAGCAGCAAGTTTTCCCTCAGAAAGAAACCAAGGTTTATCGAACCAGGAGGAGCCAAGAAGCACGTTGAAGGTTGATGGCGGCGGGATGTAGTGCGGCGCAACACCAGGGATTCCGGCGCCAACGTGGAACCTGCACAACACAACCAAAGTACTTTGCCCCAACGAAACAGTGAGGTTGTCAATCTCACCGGCTTGCTGTAACAAAGGATTAACCGTATTGTGTGGAAGATGATTGTTTGCAGAAAACAGTAGAACAAGTATTGCAGTAGATTGTATTTCAGTAAAGAGAATTGGACCGGGGTCCACAGTTCACTAGAGGTGTCTCTCCCATAAGACAAACAGCATGTTGGGTGAACAAATTACAGTTGGGCAATTGACAAATAAAGAGAGCATGACCATGCACGTACATATCATGATGAGTATAGTGAGATTTAATTGGGCATTACGACAAAGTACGTAGACCGCCATCCAACTGCATCTATGCCTAAAAAGTCCACCTTCAGGTTATCATCCGAACCCCCTCCAGTATTAAGTTGCAAAGCAACAGACAATTGCATTAAGTATGGTGCGTAATGTAATCAACAACTACATCCTTAGACATAGCATCAAAGTTTTATCCCTAGTGGCAACAGCACAACACAACCTTAGAACTTTCATCACTTGTCCTGTGTCAATGCGAGGCATGAACCCACTATCGAGCATAAGTACTCCCTCTTGGAGTTACAAGCATCTACTTGGCCAGAGCATCTACTAGTAACGGAAAGCATGCAAGATCATAAACAACACGTAGATATAACTTTGATAATCAACATAACAAGTATTCTCTATTCATCGGATCCCAACAAACGCAACATATAGAATTACAGATAGATGATCTTGATCATGTTAGGCAGCTCACAAGATCCGACAATGATAGCACAATGGGGAGAAGACAACCATCTAGCTACTGCTATGGACCCATAGTCCAGGGGTAGACTACTCACACATCACACCGGAGGCGACCATGGCGGCGTAGAGTCCTCCGGGAGATGATTCCCCTCTCCGGCAGGGTGCCGGAGGCGATCTCCTGGATCCCCCGAGATGGGATCGGCGTTGGCGGCGTCTCTGGAAGGTTTTCCGTATCGTGGCTCTCTGCACCGGGGTTTCGTCACGGAGGCTTTAAGTAGGCGGAAGGGCAAGTCAGGAGGGGGCACAGGGGCCCCAGATGACAGGGCGGCGCGGCCAAGGGGGGGGCCGCGCCGCCCTAGGGTTTGGGCTCCCTGTGGCCCCACTTCGTTTCGTCTTCGGACTTCTGGAAGCTTCGTGGAAAAATAGGCCCCTGGGCGTTGATTTCGTCCAATTCCGAGAATATTTCCTTACTAGGATTTCTGAAACCAAAAACAGCAGAAAAACAAGAATCGGCACTTCGGCATCTTGTTAATAGGTTAGTTCCAGAAAATGCACGAATATGACATAAAGTGTGCATAAAACATGTAGATAACATCAATAATGTGGCATGGAACATAAGAAATTATCGATACGTCGGAGACGTATCAACAAGAACATCCAGGATCATAACAGGAGCAGGAGCCACTCCACGACTTCACCACCTATCAGGACATGTATGCGCTCAAAGGAAAACACTGAGAACCTAAGAAACCTCTCCATCACCCTTCAAGACAACACCACTGATCTCAATTCCAAGTTCACTCATTGGAGCGCCGATGGAACTTTGGGAATTATCCTCAACCACAATGAGCTCAACAAGAGGGATTCCAAAAGCCTAAGCTTAGGGATGTATTCCTCAAGCATTTTTACTTGTGTTGAATAAATTTATACTCCAACTCTTTGAAAGTGCTTTGAAACACTCGTTTTGGTCTGTTCCAACACTTTGCTTTTTATTTGTTTTCCGTTCTAGTTCATTTTCCTTTTTATTTGTTTTTAGTTCCTTACTTTGTCGTCAATCTTTTACTTTTTCCCTCTCAATCCCAATTCACAAAAATACAAAAATATTTTTCCTTTTATCCTTGTTTTTGAAAGAGATGAACTTCATTTGCCTCTTTGCTTTGATATCATTAATGAGAGAGATTTACCAAGAGTTTTGAAGGAACACATCATAAAGAAGAGAAATATGAAATCGCCTACAAGAGGTATGTCTTATGTATCCTACTTTAGAACTTTAAAATTGTTTATGCTAGTTAGTAGACTTGATAAGATATGCTACTAGTGGGAGTGATTTGAAGAAATTGGATTAGCATTTTTATTTGTATGCTTAATTAATTGTGAAATCTCTTACTCTAATTTATTTAGTTAACCGTGTCTTTGCTTGGAAATAATATTGCCAACCAAGTATAACAAGAAAAAGTCTAAAATTATGACTTGTATGATGACTGATTGTATTAAGGGTTTAACTTTGAAGATACTTAACTCCATAGATGTTGGGATGGACTTCATAGCACTTTTGATATGAGTTGTTTGATAGAATTGAAACATAGTGGTAGATGCATGTCAAGCTGTAATATTGTGAATCAAAGTATGATATTTCTTTACGCGTGTCTACAAACTGTTGTGCGCACTCTTGGGATGCTAGAAACTCCACTAGCTTATGAACGATTTGAGGTATACATCCCAATTTCTGATATGAGTTGAAGGTGCGGGTAGCCAGCTACTAGCGCGTACTACTGGACCTTTGAGTGTTGCAAATATTATTAAAAAGGTCATTCATGACTCTTGCTTGGAAACTATCAAAGGAATCCAAAAGTATCACTTCTCAAGTCTTTGCATGGACTCTCTACTACTAGATGAATATTTCTTGAAAGAGAATGAATAGATAGTAAGTGTTTTGACAGCCTTGACCAATTGATGTTGGCGTAATTAAGATACTTCATTGTTTATACCTCTTTTAACATGAATGCGCATACTTAATTTTGATGATAATAAACTTCCAGTGTTCCTTGGCAAACTGAGAGTTAACTACTTAAGCTAGAGTGATTGTTTACATAACTAGTTATTCATCCTTATAATCTTTATTGTGATTATCTTGAGTTACCGATGCTTGTACTATATTCTTGGCACTTCTCTAACTATGATAAGCTTTCAAACTGAAGAAACGTTGGAATCATAAGGCTACCACTTGTAAGTGATTTTGCTTTCTTGTTATTTTTGTTTAAATTCCAAGTTCCTTACGGTTCTTTGTTTCTTGCTCGAGGACGATCAAGTTTAAGCTTGGAGAAGTTGATGGATGTGAAATACATCACTTTTTCTCGTGTTTAAACCCTTAGCTAAGTCGAGAAATTGACTAAGTTACCTCTCAAGTTGCCACTAATGACTAATTAATGAAAAGATGTGCAATCTCTTCTATTTTTGGATGATGTGCAGAAAATCGCGTCATAATAACAAATGGACCTACAATTACTGAAGAAAATCGCGTCAGGAGTATGGCAAAGTTGACTACGCTCGAAGAGGCGGTTCCAAGGACTTTACGGGCATCGGTATGGGCAAGCCCCACCCGTACCGTCCGCCCATACCATGTGCCGCAGCATACCTGAGGTCAAACTCTATAAGTTTCGTGAAGGACCCAACGCCAAAAAGAGAGCCATTCGTCACCAAACTGAGTCGCCATCCATCAGATCCATCTGCACCACACCAAGGAGATCCACCACCATAGTTCATCCACTCCATCTCCAATCTCCCCCATAGCTATAGCTATCATTATTGTAACAGAGATCTCCTTGAGAATTGGCAACCATTATAAGAATATTGATATTTCAATCTAAGTATTTGCCACAATGATTTCTATCTTTGTTATTGATCTTGACATTATGTGTGAGTAGTCCTCACGGGCTGCGGGTTGGGGTGAATCCTCACAACATTTATGTGCATCTAATCTTACTATATGTGTACGGATTGAATAGGAGTTTTGCAATCATGTATCCTTGTCTCTTTGCCTCGTTGCGATGATCTGCAGGTACCCATATCATTTGGATAGATTAAGGAAAGCCGTGGGATCAGTGGAGAACGGCGTGCTACCGCGAAACCTCAGTGACAGAAAGGGGAAAGTAACGGTATATTTTTAATGATTCATTTGGGATCATGGCACAATCATCTATCTTAATGCTTTGGTTTGTACTCATATGCTTAATAACTATTATTGCTTGGGGTTGTGAGGATAATGGTTGGACCAAGAGACTCTTGTCACCTCTGGTTTTAGGGGCAAGAGTACTTACGGATGGGCTACTCATAAATCTATTATCCCTATTTTATTTGTTACACATATGCTCTTCAATTATATATGTATGCATAGCTGCAGGAGAAACTTTAACCCTGGCCTATTTCCATCATTGAACACAACACCCTTAAAATAAAACTAGAAATGTCCGGTGAACATAAAATAAAATAAACTAGCAAGTCTTGTAGACGTTTCCTTTACACCATTTTAGCAGTGCTTCCTAAGGTTCGATTAAACCTAGGCCTACTAGGGAAAAAGCTTATCATACTACAATCCATAATCCGGATCGAATGTGTCAGCCAGCCTAGAAATTCGAATCCACGGGTTCCCAATAAACTTAAGATAGCACATGGGAGACAACATACTTTCTCCTCAAAATGGTTTGCCATACCCCATCCTCGGTAAGTAGCTTGTACATGTATTTACCTAAGAGGGCCCCATTCTTAACCTATAGGTCCTGAAAAACTAGCAATCCTTGCTATTTTGGGAGACAAGCAACACTCCACTTAGTAAGTAGGTATTTTTTTCTTCTCACTATCTCCTTGCCAAAAGAATATAATCTATGCAAGACTCTTTTGTATAATTGGAAGAATAAAATCATATAAAGTGTCATATTCTTTAATACTAAATTAATGAGAACCAATCTTCCACCCAGCGATAGTAATTTTACTTTCCAACTAATACGCCGCTTTTGTAGTCTCTCCTTGACATGTTTTCATTCAGAATTTGTCAGCCTCCAAAAATGAATTGGAATTCCTAAATAGCAAATTGGAAACTAACCCAACCCGCAACCAAAAAACTCGGTATAGAGGTTAGCCTCATCTTGTACTTCACCGAAACAAATAAACTCACTTTTGTGGAAGTTAATTTTCAGACCGGATAATTGCTCGAAAGCTCATAAAATTAATTTCAGATTTCTTATTCTCAAGGTCATGTTCCATACAAAAATTTATATCATCAACATATTGAAGAACAGATAGTCTGCCATCAACAAGGTGAGGCACTACCCCTTCAATTTGCCCATCAACTTTTGCACGCTCAATGATTATAGCTAACATATCATCTACTATACTAAATAACATGGGTGATAATAGATCGTCTTGCCTTACACCTTTTTTCACTGGTAAGTATCTGCCAACATCATCGTTGAGTTTAATGGCTACACTTCCTCCACAAACAAAGTTATGTATTAGAGTGTGCCACACATCAGAAAATGCTTTCAGAAAATATAACACTTAACTTTATGGTAGGCATTTTTGAAGTCAATCTGTAGGATAACACCATTCATTTTTTTGATGTAACTCATGTATTGTCTTATAAATATATCTGGGATATACCTTCCTTTCATAAAGTAAGTTTGAGTTGGGTGAACCACATGATCAGTCATCGAATTAAGTCTAATAGTAGGAAAATCTTAAGGGAAACATTAAGTAGGAAGATCAAACTATATAAGTTGAATCCTTCCTACTTCATTAATCTTTAGCAATAAAATAATCTCACCAATATTTACGTAAAAAAGCTCAAGTTGTTCAGCATGAAGAGCACCAAAAAGCTCCAGCAAGTCGCTTTGATAATATACTGGAAATTTTGATAGACCTCTACTGAAAAACCATTCGGACCTAACGCTTTATTGAGTTCCATCTGGAAAACTGTCTTCTTTACTTCCTTCCTCAGAATAAGGATTAGTAAGGAGATAATTTTCCTCATCGAAAACTTGAGGAATGTCATCAACTCGGGTTTCATCCATCGAGAAGGTACCCTCCTCTGGATCTCCAAACAAACCTTTATAACAACTAGTTATGTAAGATTTGCTTGTATCCTTCAATCGCACCATCATCTTGTACAAGAGAATGAATGAGTTTCTTTAATAGTGGCACGGACAAACCCATTTGCACTGCCGTGGAATAAGGAAAAAAAATGGTCCAACACAATGAAGCATGTTTGTCTAACAAGACTCATAAAAATCCCACTTTCCTAACTTCTTGTTCTAAGGCTCGTGGCAGTATTTGCAATAGTTATAAAATATGTTCAACATAACAGAGTTACAATGTAAATTAAAACAAGTACAGAATAGCCTACCAGTCGCATCTGGATATTGATTAGCAGTCCTACTAGTCACGTGCCTACACGGTACATGACTAGCATGCTAGGTACTAGTCGTGTGCATACTCGGCACGGTGCCAATAAATTACTAGTCACGTGCGTTGGTCCGGTCTGCTGCAAGTGTGATTTTTTGCAATTTACACACAAAAAAAAGCTAGAACCATGTCGACGTTATTTTACAGAAAATATACTAAGAACAAAAAAAATCAGTCGAGCCCATGGTGCCTCTTGAAGGCATTGACGAGAGGGTAGGACCAAATCAGGGCATCCGCGGTGGCGGAGCTCGGCGTTAGAGCAAGTAATCGGCGATGGTGGAGCAGGTAGTCGAAGGTTGGCGCTAGAGTAGATAGTCGGTGGTGGTCGCCGTCGTGAGAGGAGATGGTCACCTTCGTGGGAGACAAGTTTTACTTGTCGTCGGGGGTGGTGGTCACCTTTATGGAGAAGGTAGAGAAGTGAAAAGGAGGAGGGAAAGAAGGTGGGGATGGAGAAGATGGGGAGGGAAGAAGTTGAAGAAGTGAAAGAGAAGGAGGGGAGAAGGTGGAGAGGTGGAAGAGGAGAAGTGGGAAGGTGAAGAAGTTGTAGAAGATGAGGAGGGAAAAGTCGGAAGTGAATTATTTTGAAATTTTCAGATCTAAATTTCTAAAACCTAAAAAAAACTCTTTTTTCCATTTCGATTTTGCGGATTCTAAAAAATCGGTAAAAGTACATAGCCCATTGAAATTGGATGTAACTTTTTTCGTAGATACATTTTCATATAATTTTTTTCATCGGAGAGCATGTGCAAAATCGAAAGCCATTTTACCGAAAGATAACACCATTTTGCAAAATAGGTCAAAATTCACGTTTCTTAATATTCCTAAATACTAAAATACATAACACATCGTCATCTCAAAGGATTTTTAATTATGAAATTTCTAGCCTTTTGTTTTATTTTGGGGTCCAAATTTTCTTCTATTAGTAGCAGCAGGTCAAATTGAGGTACGCCACCAATAAATGTTACTTGTCGCATGCGCTTATACGGTGCACTTTTAGTATGGACATAAAAGTCGCGTGCCTCATTCGGCGCGCTGCAGGAAGTTTCTCGATCCTAGTGCAGCCGGGGCCCACCTAGTAGTTACGTGTCCCACTCTCCTCTCCGCTACCAGTACGAGTACACCGCGACGAGTAATACAGTCGCGTACGTCTAGACTGGTGCGCTGCAAGTGAACGTCTTGTAGAGTAAGAAGCCTTAATCGAGCTTGCAAGCCGAGCTTATATTATCATTGATTGATAAATGCTAGGGAATGGCTATAAGCATGATAGCTATTACATGTTGCATGTATCTTTAGCCTCTCAATTATTGTCAAACTCTGACAGTCATTAAACCACAATTTTACAATTTCTTGTCCCCTCAAAGATTAAAATTGTCGATTTGGTCCTTTATCCTGTAGTGAGTGGTTTTAATGATCGCTACAAGAAAAATAGTTCGTAGAGACATTATTTTGGTCTGCTAGAGACATTATCTCTGCCTCTACATCAGAGTAGAGACATTTGTTAAGTACTATCATATAAGTGCCACTACACGCAATGTGTCTAGGACTAAATGACAATTGTAGAATGTCTTTACATACTGTAAGATATTTTGCCCAGAGGCACTACATATCGTCTATACATTCTAGAAGACATAAGTAAATACATTTCTTATGCCATTATTCTCTACCATAGCGAAAAATAAATTATAAGCACGTTGGAAGTAATTCTCAAACTTAATATCTTGAGGAAACGTTTGTGTTCACCTGCCCAGCCACTTAGTCTCACACAACATCTTGCTAATAATCTTTAAAAAAATCTTATCAGTTTTTATATTGAATGGCTCAAAATTCAAAATTATATAAAATGCCTCTACAGAATGTGAAAAGAGTCTCAAATCATGTCTCTAGCTATAATTTTGTCACTTTAGGAAGTGTCTTATAAATTCCTCTATATAATTTTCTGCGGCAATTTCTTAAGTGTCTTATAGAATGCATTCAAGCACGCATTTGATACTCACGACATAAATATCTCAACTAGTGTCTCTATAGTTAAGCCACTTTACATGGTGTCTAAAAAAGTGTCTATACATGATTATTTAATAACTTGATATATAGAGGCAAATCATAGAGTGTCTTTAGAGAAGTGCCTCTACAAGCAGGTTTTATTGTAGTGGGTGCAAGGTGAAAATATGGAACCCAAGTTAGCATAAATAAAATGAACAAATGAGTGAAGAGTTGGAGACATAAGAAAATTCTTGTTCTGAAAGCTTGAACAGTTCGAAGAAATACTAAAAAGTTGTATTTAAACCTAGAAAATTAAGGGAATTTTGTTTAAGAAACATATATGTAACGAATATGTTTTATTAGGTGGCAGACTCCCGTGTCGCCACCTCTGGCGGCCCGGGAGACCCCAAACCCTAGTCGTCGACGGGCGGCCGACCTCGTCTCTCCCACCGCCACTGCCGCTGGATGGGTCCGCGGTGGAGGCGGACCTCGTTCCCAAAGGGGATGGGGGCCTCCGGCCCGGGGCGGCGGCTCCGGTCGGTGGTGGCGGGTGAGGCTCGAGACTCCCTCGGCTACGCGACGCGGAGAAGCCCAAGCCAAGGCCGTGCTGCTCCGGTGGTCTAATGGCTTTGGCCTCGGCGGCTGCCTGGTGCTGCGGCGACTTGGTGATGGCGGCTGATACGTCTCCAACGTATCCATAATTTCTGACGTTCCATGCTTGTTTTATGACAATACTTACATGTTTTGCTCGCACTTTATAATGTTTTTATGCGTTTTCCGGAACTAACCTATTAACAAGATGCCACAGTGCCAGTTCCTGTTTTCTGTTGTTTTTGGTTCCAGAAAGGCTGTTCGGGCAATATTCTCGGAATTGGACGAAATCAACGCCAAACATCCTATTTTTCCCGGAAGCATCCAGAACACCGAAGAAGAGTCGGAGAGGGGCCAGAGGGCCACCACACCATAAGGCGGCGCGGCCTGGCCTGGGCCCGCGCCAGCCTATGGTGAGGAGCCCCCAGGCAACCTCCTGCGCCGCCTCTTCGCCTATAAAACCCCTTTCGACCTAAAAACACAGTACCTTTTGACGAAACTCCAGAAAGACTCCAGGGGCGCCGCCGCCATCGCGAAACTCCAATTCGGGGGACAGAAGTCTCTGTTCCGGCACCCTGCCGGGACGGGGAAGTGCCCCCGGAAGCCATCTCCATCGACGCCACCGCCTCCATCATGCTCCGTGAGTAGTTCCCCCATGGACTACAGGTTCTAGCAGTAGCTAGTCGGTATTCTCTCCTCCATGTACTTCAATACAATGATCTCATGAGCTGCCTTACATGATTGAGATTCATATGATGTAATCGGTGTTGTGTTTGTTGGGATCCGATGGATGATACATTATGATTAGTCTATCTATAAAGTTTGTGAAGTTATTGTTGCTGCAATCTTGTTATTCTTAATGCTTGTCACTAGGGCCCGAGTGGCATGATCTTAGATTTAAGCTCTATACTTATTGCTTAGATTGTATCTACAAGTTGTATGCACATGTCACTGTCCGGAACCAAAGGCCCCGAAGTGACAGAAATCGGGACAACCGGAGGGGATGGAGGTGATGTGAGGGACACATGTTTTCACGGAGTGTTAATGCTTTGCTCCGGTGCTCTATTAAAAGGAGTACCTTAATATCCAGTAGATTCCCTTGAGGCCCGGCTGCCACCGGCTGGTAGGACAAAAGATGTTGTGCAAGTTTCTCATTCCGAGCACGTACGACTATAATTGGAAAACATGCCTACATGATTAATGATCTTGATATTCTTTCTTAATGCCTTATCAATCCTATCAATTTCCCAACTGTAATTTGTTCACCCAACACTTGTCACTTGTTATTGGAGAGTTACCACTAGTGTAGATCGCTGGGAACCCCGGTCCATCCCTCATCATCATATACTTGTTCTACATGTCATTTGAAGTAGTATCAACTATCTTCTGGTGCCATTGCTCTCATATTGCTATTACTGCTGCTGTGTTACTGTTACTACTGCTCTCATATTACTGCTACTTTCACATCACCCCTGTTGCTAGTGCTTTTCCAGGTGCAGCTGAATTGACAACTCAGTTGTTAAGGCTTATAAGTATTCTTTACCTCCCCTTGTGTCGAATCAATAAATTTGGGTTTTACTTCCCTCGAAGACTGCTGTGATCCCCTATACTTGTGGGTTATCAAGACTGTTTTCTGGCGCCGTTGCCGGGGAGGCATAGCTCTACTCATAAGTTCACCTGGGGAGTATACTCTACCACTCTCTCTGTTTTTATTTCGTTTTATTTTGTTTTGCTTAGTTTACTTTTGTCTAGTTTATTTGTGCTTAGTTTATTTCTGTCTAGTATTATTTTGTTTAGTTTACTTTTGCTTAGTTTCTTTTTGTCTTGTTTTATTTTTCTCATATACCCAAAAATCCATAAAAATTTGAAAAACCTAAAAATTAAAAACTGCTGTTATGGGAGAACCAACAACCTACTTGGAGCTTATAGAATGTTATAACAATTATAGAAAATCAAGAGCTGGTGAAGTAATGAGTGCTATGATAGAAAAAGTGAATACAATTGCTAAAATCTTGCTTAAACGCCATGATATAAACTGTTGCTCTCAACAGGATACTAAACATCTTAAATTTCAATGTGGCTTTAGTGAGGAATTTTTAATTAAGAACTATAATCGGAATTGCTATATTCATTATGGGTTCGAAGAGGTAGAACAATTTGTCGTATTTATGGGAGCTTCTGAGATCGAATCCTTCATGGTTGAGAATTATGAAACTTGTGTTGTTTGTAAGGACCTTAAAGATTATGTCTCTTCTATCCTTAATTGTTGCATAGAATGCTTCAGTGATAATCCTTATATCATTGATTATAAAGAGAGACTCATTAATGCACAAGAATGCACTCACAATTTGCAGGAACCGGTGGAAAAAGAAATTGATGAACCTGAAAGCTCATTGGATGAAAAAGAGGAGGAAATTGATGAACCTGAAAGCTCATTGGATGAAAAAGAAGAGGAGAGCGACGAACAAAAGGAGGAAGAATGGATTAGCTATCCATGCCAACCTTCTAATGAGAGTAACTCTTCATCTCTTACACTATTTGATTGTCCTCCATGCTTACCGAAAGAGGTTGAATGTTATGTTCCTGTGGATTCTCTTGAAATACCACCTATGAGTAAAACTTGTGAGAATAATTATGCTATTGTTATTTATGATAATCCATGCTACTTTGATAAATCTTATGATAATGCTTTGTTTGTGCCTGATGTCGAAATGCATGGTACTAAAGAATTTTGCTTAGCAAATGTTTATGATAAATCCTTAGATGATGGTCCTATGTTACTTGATAATATTAATTGTACTACTAATGAAAATGGGATTGGAGAGTTCTTGACTTATTCTATGAGTCCCATATCTCTTGAGATTGATCAATCACCTTATTATATTATTGATAAAAGTGGGTTCGAAAGTTTTAATCCCACTATTTTTGAGGTTGATAAAAATTATGTGTTAGGAAACCATGAAAAGTATGCTGCATGTGATAGTTATATTGTTGAGTTTGTTCATGAAGCTACTGAAAATTATTATGAGAGAGGGAAATATGGTTGTAGAAATTTTCATGGTACTAATACACCTCTCTATATGCTGAAATTGTTGAAGTTACTCTTGTTTTATCTTCTTAGGCTTGTCACTTTGTTCTTCATGAATTTATTTGTATACAAAATTCCTATGCATAGGAAGCATATTAGACTTAAATGTGTTTTGAGTTTGCCTTTTTATGCTCTCTTTTGCTTCAACTCTTATTTCTTGCGAGCGCATCATTAAAACTGCTGAGCCCATCTTAATGGCTATAAAGAAAGAACTTCTTGGGAGATAACCCATGTGTTATTTTGCTACAGTACTTTGTTTTATATTTGTGTCTTGGAAGTTGTTTACTACTGTAGCAACCTCTCCTTATCTTATTTTTGTGTTTTGTTGTGCCAAGTGAAGCCTCTAATCGAAGGTTGATACTAGATTTGGATTTCTGCGCAGAAACAGATTTCTATCTGTCACGAATCTGGGCTGTTTTTTCTGTAGGTAACTCAGAAAAATATGCCAATTTACGTGCGTGTTCCTCAGATATTTACGCAACTTTCATTAGTTTTGAGTTTTCTTATTTGAGCAACGGAAGTATTTATTAGAAATTCGTCTTTACTAGCTGTTCTGTTTTGGCAGATTATGTCTCTGTTTTTTGCATTGTCTCTTGTGGACTTTAAGCGAGGTTTTCTAGCGTGGAGAGCTGTAGCTAATGTTTTATTGAGTTCTTGCAATGTGTCACTACAGGACCAAGGTGGATTCAAGTTTTTTTTGAGTACTAACCCCTCTAATGAAGTTTATGAGAAGTTTGGTGTGAAGGAAGTTTTCAAGGGTCAAGAGAGGAGGATGATATATGATCAAGAAGAGTGAAAAGTCTAAGCTTGGGGATGCCCCCGTGGTTCATCCCTGCATATTTCAAGAAGACTCAAGCGTCTAAGCTTGGGGATGCCCAAGGCATCCCCTTCTTCATCAACTTATCAGGTTTCTTCTATTGAAACTATATTTTTATTCGGTCACATCATATGTGCTTTACTTGGAGCGTCTATGTGTTTATCTTCGTTTTGTTTGTGTTTGAATAAATTCGGATCCTAGCAATCCTTGTTTGGGAGAGAGACACGCTCCGCTTTTTCATATGAACACTTGTTCTTCGTTTTACTTTTAATGTTCAATGATAAAAGTTGGAAGCTACGGCACTTATTATTATTTGGTTGGAAACAGAAAATGCCTCATAATGTCTTGGATAATTTGACACTTGGCAATTGTTTTGAGCTCTCAAGTAGATTATGATTAAGTTTTTTCATGTAGTTTAAACCTATTAGTGGAGAACTACTGTAGAGCTTGTTAAAATTGGTTTGCATGATTGGTCTCTCTTAAGGTCTAGATATTTTCTGGTAAAAGTGTTTGAGCAACAAGGAAGACAGTGTAGAGTATTATAATGCTTGCAATATGTTCTTATGTGAGTTTTGTTGTACCGGTTCATACTTGTGTTTGCTTCAAACAACCTTGCTAGCCTAAACCTTGTACTGAGAGGAAATGCTTCTCGTACATCCAAAACCTTGAGCCAAAACCTATGCCATTTGTGTCCACCATACCTACCTACTATGTGGTATTTCCTGCCATTCCAAAGTAAATTGCTTGAGTGCTACCTTTAAACAATTCAAAATGCTTCTAAATTTGTGTTAATGTTTTATAGCTCATGAGGAAGTATGTGGTGTTTATCTTTCAATCTTGTTGGGCAACTTTCACCAATGGACTAGTGGCTTCATCCGCTTATCCAATAATTTTGCAAAAAGAGCTGGCAATGGGATTCCCAGTCCCAAATTAATTAACCAAAATAGACACTCCTCCATGGTATGTGATTGTTGGACGGCACCCGAAGGATTCGGTTAGCCATGGCTTGTGTAAGCAAAGGTGGGGAGGAGTGTCATCATAATAAAACTAAAATAAAAAGGCACTCCTTCATGGTATGAGATTATTGGCAGGCACCCGAGGATTCGGTTAGCCATGGTTTGTGAAAGAAAGGTTGGAAGGAGTGCCACCCAAAAATAAAATAAAATGGGAGCCGCTCTTTGAAGGTTTGTCTGGCAAGGGGGTTAGAGTGCCCACTACCATTCGTTGACAACAACAAACACCTCTCAAAATTTTACTTTTTATGCTCTCTTTATGTTTTCAAAACCAAAGCTCTAGCACAAATATAGCAATCAATGCTTCCCTCTGCGAAGGGCCATTCTTTTACTTTATGTTGAGTCAGTTTACCTATTTCCTTCCACCTTAGAAGCAAACACTTGTGTCAACTGTGCATTGATTCTTACATACTTGCTTATTTGCATTCATTATATTACTTTATGTTGATAATTATCCATGAGATATGCATGTTGAAAGTTGAAAGCGACTGCTGAAACTTACATCTTCCTTTGTGTTGCTTCAATACTTTTACTTTAAATCTATTGCTTTATGAGTTAACTCTTGTGCAAGACTTTTGATACTTGTCTTGAAAGTACTCTTCATGAAAAGTTTTGCTATATGTTATCTATTTGTTAGCAACTATAGATTATTGCCTTGAGTCACTTCATTCATTTCATATGCTTTGTAATAGTATGATCAAGGTTATGTAAGTAGCATGTCACTACAGAAATTATTCTTTTTATCGTTTACCTGCTCGGGACGAGCAGAAACTAAGCTTGGGGATGCTGATACGTCTCCAACATATCTATAATTTCTGACGTTCCATGCTTGTTTTATGACAATACTTACATGTTTTGCTCGCACTTTATAATGTTTTTATGCGTTTTCCGGAACTAACCTATTAACAAGATGCCACAGTGCCAGTTCCTGTTTTCTGCTGTTTTTGGTTCCAGAAAGGCTGTTCGGGCAATATTCTCGGAATTGGACGAAATCAACGCCAAACATCCTATTTTTCCCGGAAGCATCCAGAACACCGAAGAAGAGTCGGAGAGGGGCCAGAGGGCCACCACACCATAAGGCGGCGCGGCCTGGCCTGGGCCCGCGCCAGCCTATGGTGAGGAGCCCCCAGGCACCCTCCTGCGCCGCCTCTTCGCCTATAAAACCCCTTTCGACCTAAAAACACAGTACCTTTTGACGAAACTCCAGAAAGACTCCAGGGGCGCCGCCGCCATCGCGAAACTCCAATTCGGGGGACAGAAGTCTCTGTTCCGGCACCCTGCCGGGATGGGGAAGTGCCCCCGGAAGCCATCTCCATCGACGCCACCGCCTCCATCATGCTCCGTGAGTAGTTCCCCCATGGACTACGGGTTCTAGCAGTAGCTAGTCGGTATTCTCTCCTCCATGTACTTCAATACAATGATCTCATGAGCTGCCTTACATGATTGAGATTCATCTGATGTAATCGGTGTTGTGTTTGTTGGGATCCGATGGATGATACATTATGATTAGTCTATCTATAAAGTTTGTGAAGTTATTGTTGCTACAATCTTGTTATTCTTAATGCTTGTCACTAGCGTCCGAGTGGCATAATCTTAGATTTAAGCTCTATACTTATTGCTTAGATTGTATCAACAAGTTGTATGCACATGTCACTGTCCGGAACCAAAGGCCCCGAAGTGACAGAAATCGGGACAACCGGAGGGGATGGCGGTGATGTGAGGGACACATGTTTTCACGGAGTGTTAATGCTTTGCTCCGGTGCTCTATTAAAAGGAGTACCTTAATATCCAGTAGATTCCCTTGAGGCCCGGCTGCCACCGGCTGGTAGGACAAAAGATGTTGTGCAAGTTTCTCATTGCGAGCACGTACGACTATAATTGGAAAACATGCCTACATGATTAATGATCTTGATATTCTTTCTTAATGCCTTATCAATCCTATCAATTGCCCAACTGTAATTTGTTCACCCAACACTTGTCACTTGTTATTGGAGAGTTACCACTAGTGTAGATCGCTGGGAACCCCGGTCCATCCCTCATCATCATATACTTGTTCTACATGTAATTGGAAGTAGTATCAACTATCTTCTGGTGCCATTGCTCTCATATTGCTATTACTGCTGCTGTGTTACTGTTACTACTGCTCTCATATTACTGCTACTTTCACATCACCCCTGTTGCTAGTGCTTTTCCAGGTGCAGCTGAATTGACAACTCAGTTGTTAAGGCTTATAAGTATTCTTTACCTCCCCTTGTGTCAAATCAATAAATTTGGGTTTTACTTCCCTGGAAGACTGTTGCGATCCCCTATACTTGTGGGTTATCAGCGGCTCTCCTCCCTTGCTCTTGGCGCGCTTCGGCAGTGTCCGGTGCGCCGGGCTCCCGATGTGTTGTGCGGCCGTGGGTGGTGGGCTGATCTGGGTGGTGTGCCCTGCCGGTGGCGGAGGGAGGGGTGGGAGCGGGCTGCAGGGGAACCGTAGGTCGTCTTCTCCTAGCCTCTCGGCGGCCGGCGGTGAAGGTCTGGCTCTCGGATGCGGTGGGGCCCAGGCGTGTTCGGTGTCTCCGGACTACGCAATCTGCGCTTGGTCTCTCCGGCGGCAGCCTTGGCCAGCCTGGGATGGTCGTCGGCATGGGGGCGCGACCTGAATAAAGGCAGCGGTCCTAGGATTTCAATTTGTGTCAATATGATGATCTGCCAAAGCTATGTCCCCTTTGATTTGGCTAGAGTGACGAGTTTCGGGAGGCGCCGCCGGCGATCTTCCATGGACGATTCATGCCTGGAGACTGCTAGATCGGGTGGGACTCGGTCGTGCGCACCCGTGTTTTACTCTGGCCGTTTGGTTTCAAAGGGATCGCTTCGAAGCTCTGCTGGCTGTTAATATCATGGGTCATGTTCTCGTTCCATGGTGCTGGCAGAGAATATCATGAAAGCCGAGATCTGAGGACTAGCAATGGAGGTTCCATTCTTTGGGGCAAGCAGGAGTTGGCTTGGTGTTTCATGTCTTGGAGCAGCGACATGCAAGTGGGGACGACTGCGCAGGAGAAAACCAAAGGCTTACCTTTCAGGGTGAAAATCAAAGGTCTGGCCTTAATTGGTTGTGCGTGGAAATGATTTTGTTGAAGGCATTATTTTGAGAGTGAGGGCCTTCTTCAGGGTGAAAACCCAGATTTTTGATCGGGCGACGACAGCGCTTGTGCACTGTTCCCTTCTTGAAGACGCCGCTTTTGAAGAAGTTGGACCTATGGTGTTGTCTTGGTGGTGTTAGTGCTGCAGTTTCAAGGATTAAACTACCGTAGCGGGACTTTTTTTCTGTAATTTTTTTTCTTTTTTAGTTGTGTGCATCCGTAAGGCCGCTAAGGCAATGCGTTGTTGATGTAATTGGTATCTCCGATATTAATATATGCTCTTTGTCGAAAAAGCAATAGAAGGCAAAAAATAAAAAGAAGAAAACATGATGGTGTCGTGTACATTGTTTGGATGAACGATAGCTCGATCTTTGCAAAGTTTTCACCTGCCTCGGTAGCTACTTATTGCAGTAGAAAACATCAAGAAATTAATAATCTCATGCAAATTTGTCTGGTAGCCAGAGGAAGCAGGTGAGAAGTAGGTCTCGGGAACCATGACGAGCGATGCTGCCTGAAGCCTCTCGAGCCAGCGTGAGGCCGTTAGCTTACTTAAAGAGGCAGCACAGGCCACGGATGCATAGACGCAGTTCCAGAGGGGAGGGGAGAACACGTACAGTATACTGCTAAGAGGAGTATAGTAGTCCGAGACAACAAGGGAGGAGAGATGATGAGCAGGGTGTGCGTCACCGGAGCCGCCGGCTACATCGCGGCCTGGCTCGTGAAGAAGCTCCTGGAGCGAGGCTTCATCGTCCACGCCACCCTGAGAAACCTCCGTAAGCCCATACATGCAACACCTGTGTAACCTTCGAGATCTCCCAAAGTTATCGATCACACGCGTGTAGTTGCAACTGATTAGTCTCGTCGCATGCGTGAGTACAGGTGATGAGAAGAAGACGGCGCTCCTGAAGGCGCTCCCTGGCGCGGCGGAGCGGCTGACGCTGTTCCAGGCGGACGTCTACAACGCCGCCACCTTCGAGCCGGCCATCCAGGGCTGCGAGTTCATCTTCCTCGTCGCCACCCCGCTTCTGCACGACGCCACCAGCACCAAGGTAACGCCACCACTATGATCGATCGATTGAGAAGCTTCAGTACGTACGGTGGCTTCATCGATCGATCGATTGACCAACAAATCGATCCGTGCCTTGTTCGATCGATATGTGGCCTGTATCTTTTCCACTGCCACCCATTATTTCTTCTCTCCTGCGATTGGAGACAGCGGCTAGCAATCAACTGATGCGTTAGTTTGCGAATGAGAGTTGAGACTGTATCTAGCAGAACTTTCTCTCTCTTTCACGTTAGTTCGATGCCATCTCACACAAAATTCCATACTGTATATACATGACAGTTCTAAAAACCTGGTATACACAGGGGTAGACAACTGGAAGATGCCTTATAGTACATACATAGTAATATAGAAGGACAATTCTAAGAAACTGTTATGAAGGGTAGAGCACCGAAAGATGCCTAGCTTAGCATAAACTAGTACTAGGATCACCGACTAAACTGAAGTGGTCTCCTACGCCCGCTGCAATTAGAGTGCTACCGGGCTAGATATCGTCGTGCGCAGTCCTTAAATTGCGCGCCGTTCCTTTGTCTCGTTGTCTTAGAGCGTAGCGTTCTCTTTCTAGTCTCGGTCGCTGACTTTGCTGTTTTGTAAGCTTTCACGCTCGCTGGCAACAAGGATATATATGGTCGATCGCCCCGCCCTGATATGCAGCTTCAGAAAATATATATCAGTGAAGCGTGTTAGTTTTGCACGGATGAGAGATACCGGACCGATCGATACGGTAGATTAATCGCATACGATAACGACGGGCTTTGATTGCTACTTTTTTTTGCGAATCAGCTTTGATTGCTACTGGCCCTGGAAGTTTAGAAGTTGCCGTGGAAAAAGCAACTGCATATAAGGTGTTAAACTAGTAAATATGTCCATGCGAGTTGCTGCGGATTAATTTAGACTAGTCATAGTGAGGAGTAACATAGAGTAGTAACATGGTGCATGTTACTACCTCATGTTACCACCTTCATAGTGGATAGTTACTTATATGTGGTGTCATACATGTTATATTTAGAGCAAGTTTAATAGTAGAGCCAACTGTTGGCTATAAGCCAAGTGTCATGTCATCTATAGTCATCTTAGAGCCAACATGTACAATAGTAAGCTATAAAATTATACAACTTTATTAGTGCATGGCCCACCATTCACTCTCACATAGTGCCTAGAAGCACGTGCTAGAGCTAGCTCTTGCATAAGAGCTCACTCCTCTTCTCTCTCCTCCTCTCTCTCCTCCAACTAGACAACAATATATTATTTTAATCCTTTTAGCCAGCTGACTAGGACTTATTGTACATGCTCTTATTAAATTGTAGACTCATCTTGTCTTGAGAAGTGTGATGTTATGGTAACATAGCTAGTTACCACCCCACTCTCTTTCTTCATTTATTATCATGCCATGTTACCAAAATGTCTTGAGATGTGTGATGTTACTAGCTATGTTACTTCCACTATGAGTAGTCTTAGAATGTTTTTAGGCCCCAAAAATATTCACATATTTCTTGAGTTGTATGAAGAAAAAATTGCATTCAGGAAATTTAAAACCGTAAACCGGCTTTAAACTTGCCTCAAAAGGTCTCAATTGTTTTACAGTAAATAAAACTACGTCGAGCTTCCCTAGTATATTTAGAATGTCCATGGTAAATTTCAAATTATCATACTATTTTGAATCTGCACAATTTGAATTCAGAAAACCTATATTGGAAGACGAAAAGCCTGGTTCCTCGCTGTTACGTAGTTTTAACTTTTACTAAACCACCCGACCTTTATTATTTAAACTGCATAAAATTTTACATAACCCCGGGGCTCCAAAACCTGCATGTATCTTCCGCAATCTAAATCAACCGAAGTCCTAGCAATGTGTTGTGCATATGTACCGGGCTGCCTCCCTTCATGACGAGCCACTAGAAGTGGTGTCTCGTCTCGTTCGCCTATTTATCTATAATATCTAAATAGGAGCAACCCATTAAGTTGATTTCTCTCAACATGCAAGCAAGCCACATCACCTCAATTATTCACATTAGCTGTCACCTGCATCCACTATATATTTTGACAACGTGTCACTCCCTTTCCTCACATAATTCCACGGAAATGAAACGGCCGGTGCTGTCTTTCCTCGTAGAAAATTGAAAGAAGGAACAGGGCATGATTAGTGAGGCAGACAAGCGGCCGTCGCCGACTGTTTGATTCATCTTCTGTGCATCCAAACTTGAAACGCATTTGGCCTACTTTGCTCCCCACCTCGGATGCTTCGGCCTCTTCATCTTTGTTTTAAGTCAAACGAACAGCCGGTTGCCTCTTCCCCTGCTCCACTCTTTCCGTCCTTCATCGAGCCCCATTAAAATCACCTCGTTTCAGTAATGATCATGGCGTACCTTTCGTTATTGGCTTCTCCAATGCTCCGGTTTACAGCCGCACAATCTGAGGCGATCTGGATATCATAAAAGGATCAAAACGAACATTTTCTTATGTTTATTTTAGGTGGCCTGCTCTTATAGTTTGAGGCTACCCAACCCCGCCAAAATTAGATATGGCAAATTCTGTTCCAAGAAACGGCTACCCGTAATTAAGAAATCTAAGAAACTTTTATATACAGGGTAGAGCACCGGAAGATGCCTTATCACATAAAATATTTGCAGTCACCGACTAAACACTAAACTGACTTGGTCCTAGCTACTCCTACCGCCGCTGCAATTCAAGTGTAACCAGGCGAGTGATCGCGTGCGCACTTGTTAATTCGCGCGCGGTTCCCTTGTCTCTTTTTTTTTTTCGGTACCCTTGTCTCGTTGTCGCTGTGGCTGCACTACGGGGACGACCAGCTACACCGACGGCCCCGCACCGTCGGCACAACAACGTTCACCGTCGGCACCGTCTCTGCCGACGGTCACCGTCGGCGTCTCCCCGTCGGCACAGCAGGCGTCGGGGTCTGCGCGTGCACCGTCGGCACAGAACTTCACCGTCGGCACAGCCGTACGCCGACGGCTGGACGGTGGCCGTCGGCCGTCTCATCGTCGGCACAGCCAACCAGCCGTCACGCCGGCGCCGTCAACGTCCCCAGCTGTGCCGACGGTGTAACCGTCGGCACAATTTTCTTTTTTTTTTCCCAGAATGGCGGCAAAACGGTGGCTGTTCAAACTGGAAAATCGCGCGAAACTGGGCCTGGCTGTGCCGACGGTGTCACCGTCGGCACAGACCCTGCCATTTGGCACAGCTACGGGCCTGTGCCGACGGTGACACCGTCGGCACAGCCAGGCCCAGTTTTTTCTGATTTTTGCCAATTTGGCCTCGTTTGCTCAGAAAATCGCAGAAAATGCACATATTATAGGATTGAATATGCAGTAACATATATATCACCATATAGCACACAGATATCACCGTATAGCACCAAATCTCACAAATATAGCATCAAATCTCACAAATAGCACAAATATAGCATACAAGACCATGGTACATACACCGGATCCACTACAAAGATGGAGCGTGTCATCATGTGCTAGTACAATGTAGAAACTATGGTGGTGCACCACCCGAGTGACGATCTAGCTACAGACGATCTAGCTCCGAGTGGGTGAAGTGAGGCCGCTGTATCTCGACGGTGCTCGGGGAGGTAGAACCACGACGAGAGCCACCGGAACCAGAAAAAATGCCGAGGTTCGTGAAGCACCAGGAGAATGGCGACCGGGGTGCATCGGCGTACCACAAGGAGTGTCGTTCCCGGATTCTCCCAATCCCTACATGTTGGAGGGAGTTAGCAACTTAGCCATGTCACACCAAGTTAGCAACTTAGCCAAGTTAGCAACTTACCGGGGTCAACTGACGCTGACGCTTGTACATGATATAGAACTCCTCCTTGGACGGGAACACTGGCGTCGGCCCCGGATGAGGTGGCTCTGGGAGTGGTTCCTCTCGCACTCCAGTCATCATGAACCGAGTGAAACTCTGCAAGAAACGGGAGAGATAGCTCAGATTCAAACATGGGGACTTATGATGTTTTGCAACCATAGAGATTGAAACTTACCGCCATCTGGTTGCTCGTCCACTGGACATAGGCATCTTTCACAAGGTCATGCTCCTTAACCTTCTCGAGATACTCCTCGTAAGCTACTGCATAGGCCTCCTCGAGCTGAGTCTACAATTTCAGAAATAATGCGTCTCATCAACATAGCCATTCAGGAACAAGAGTCAAAACAGAGGATGAAAGTGTGGATGACTTACATCAACCTCTACCCGAGAACGGCATGTAGTCCGCGAGGAGGTAGCGTAGCTGCCGGAGGGGAGGGTAGCCTTGATCTGCGTGAAGTTCCTCTGAGGCTTGAAACCCCCAGCAAGGCAGGCAGGACGTCCATGCGGCTGGCCGTACCCCGCCAGCATCATCGCCACCTCGTCGACCGGCTCGGTCATAGGGTCCTCCACCTCTGGATGGAGCTTGGCGTACTCCTCGCAGTATCTTTCCTTGTTCTCTTTGGCCTTGCCGTAGTACATCTCAGGCGCGGGCCGAGGCTCGTTCGGACCGGGCGTCACCAGCTTCATGTGCGTCCACGCTTCCATCTCACCAAGTTCCCTCCCGAGCTTCTTCCCCTGCATCACAAAACAAATGTTATGCATATCATCGAAAATCAAAAAAATGCAGCTTGTTTCCATTTTTATATGTACCAGACGCTCCCGATAGCGATCGGTGCTGCTGCTCCCCGCAGTGTGTGTTCCCTGAGAACCACGGTTGGCCTTGTTCCGGTCGCTCACGGCCTTGAAATCGGGGTTTTCGCCGACCCAATTCTTGACCAACTCCATGAAGGCGGCCCTCTTATTATTATCAGCCCAATGTGGTACAACCTGCAAAATCAAAACTCATTTGAAGAACAAACAATATAGTTGCAAGTTAGCCGCGGTACATAGAATCGCATTGACAATTACTTACCGACATGAAGTCATCTATCGTCATAGCCGGGGCGAGTCCCTGCACAATCTCAGGCTTTGTGTACCTTACGCCCTGCTCAGCATAGAAGTGGCCGATGCACGTGATCCTCTGGTTGTACCACTGCTGCCGTGTCAACTTCCGACACATGTTACGGAGCACCACGTCCGCCCTATCCTTATGCTCAGTCGCCACCCTGTAGTTGCGCTGCAATCAAGCATAACAGAAAGTGTGAGAGGCATGAGTTATCACGGTGTGGTTATCAACTACATATGAACGAAACCCAAAGAGTATGCATTACGTACCCAAAACTTCTTGATCACGGCGTCGGCGGCGGAAGCAAAGCCAGGGTAAGGCGCTATCTCATAGTCTTCCCAAGTGTAGGCTAGCTTGGACTCGCCCCAAGGACCGGAGTGTACATCCCCGGCCGCACTTCCTAATAGCAGCTCCAATCAGACTCCCTGGCACGCGGACATTCTTCCCCGTGTATGTGAAATTCCTGCACAATTATCAAACATTAGAAAATGCTAAGTGTCATAACGAAAATGAAATCACCTTACTACTTACTCTATCTTTCCTGGGACAAGGAGCCACTTCTCATCCTCCGTAGCAGGTTCCTTACTCTCATCGGGAACCTGCGCTTCCCCACGAATCCGCAACTTCTTTGGAGCCATCTCCGTCGAAGCCTCCTCGTCCCTAGACTCCTCCTCCTCCTCCCTAGTGTCCTCCTCCTCCTCCCTAGTGTCCTCCTCCTCGTCCGGGCCGATCGTGAAGCCACTGAGCCAGAAGCAGAGGGAATGTCAGCTAGAAGGAGCTGTGCATTCCCCCCTCGTCCTCCAGCTCGTCCTCCCCCTCGTCCTCCAGCTCGTCCTCCCCCTCGTCCTCCAGCTCGTCCTCCCCCTCGTCCTCCCCGTCCTCCGTCTGCGTCTTCGTAACGCCGGGTGGGAATAATGGGTCTTGCACTCCGTCTGGAAGCACCCGGCCCTGGCTTCCGCTGATGCATCTGATCAAGCAAGGAGCTCGATGATGCCTTCCGTCCGCTCATATTGGGCAATTACCTGCATAAGAAAAAGAGAAAATAATTAATAAGCATGTTGAAAATTAATAAGCATAATGACAAATATAGGTACTAAGCATAATGAAAAATGTAGGTATTAAGCATAATGACAAATGTATGTATTAAGCATAATGATAATGTAGGTACTAAGCATAATGACAAATGTATGTATTAAGCATAATGATAATGTAGGTACTAAGCATAAAAGACCCTCACCATTCATCACCACTCTCATCTCTAGGCATTGGGTTCTCAGCCTCACTATCAAAATCAGTATCATATGAGTATTCATGGTCGGCATTGGGTTCCGGTTGAGTCTCGACAATGTTGTCTTTGCTCGCATGGCGCTTGGTGAGCATAGCTATGTCCTTCGGGTCCACCACGGTCTCACCACGCATTTGTACATCGTTGTGGAGATCCTGAAGACCTATGTCTATTTGAAGAGCCCCGAACTGCTCTTCCTCTTGATAGAAAATTCCCTCATATGTTACCGGGTCAATGTTGTTGTAATCGTCCTCGGAGGGGATGGGTAGCTTACCATGTGGCGATACCTGGAACACGACTTCCCAGCCCATGAGTTCCTCATTCTGACATGGGTAGGACAAATAATAAACTTGCTTGGTTTGGTGAGCCACAACATAGACGTCGGATCCGCTGTAGGTGGTTGTAGGCCTAACTTCAACTAAACCAATGGAAGGGGTGCTTCTCATTCCACCGTGTGGGTCAAACCAGTGGCATTTGAACACAAAGAGCTTGAGTTCTATGTTTGCGTTGTTGAACGTCAACTCGTATACCTTTTGTAACCTTCCATAGTAATCAAGATCATCGGCTCATGGGTGTAGACCCCAGTATTTATTGTTTTTGCATTAGGCCGGTTCTTACGGTGAAACTCCGTATGGAAGCGATACCCATTTACATCATACTCCTCATGCGTAGGGACGCTACCGTTAAAACCCGGGCAAACGCATCTCAACTCATCTGTCATCTCAACGTTGGGATCAGCTCCCTACAAGTTCAGTTCAGATTATTTTGTGCATTAGTTACGTGTAATAAGACAAGTCACGGATTGCAAAGTAAGAGGAACATTTGAGAAATTACTTTTTCATGGAACCAGTTCACGAAGCTTTTATTTAAGGGCGGGGCACCCTCTTTCGAGAAGAGTGTACCACTTGCGTGGGAGTGGGACCATTTCTTCCTGACCACATTTCATCATGGAATTGGCTGAAAGGAGAAAATACGTATTAGACCAAAACCAAGTTACTGGTTCCAAAGTAATTGGTTCATCATTTTACCTCATGAAATCGACCACTTCCTCCATGTTCATAAGCACGTAAAGCATTATGCAATCCTTCTCTTACGGCGAAATGTTCTCCACTTTTGAGGCACCGGCCTTGCCACCGGGATATTTGAAGAGCAAGAGCTTTGGGTCACGGTTGGGCTCATCGGAATTGTACCGAGCGACCGGGTTATGCTTAGTGGGCACATCATTGGCATAGTACATTGTCGTGGCGTCTGCCATCTCATGGAGGAGAGTTGCCTCAGCTATGCATGCTTCAATCTTATTTTTGTTTCCACATTTGTACCGAATATATTTGAACTCCCTCTCAATACAAAACTGCCAACGATATCGCACCGGTCCCCCCAAGAGTGCCTCGTTGGCGAGATGCACGATGAGATGTAACATCGGAGTGAAGAAGCCTGGGGGGAATATCATCTCTAACTTGCATAGCATGTCCGGCACTTGCTGCTGCAGCTTCTCAATCACCTCGGTACATATCTGCTTAGCACAGACCGTGCGGAAAAAATGGCTCACCTCCGCAAGCACTCGAGACATGATCGGGAGATACCCTCGAAGCATCACCGGCATCAGCCGCTCAATCCATATATGATAGTCGTGACTCTTGAGCCCGTTTATTTTTCCTGTAGCAAGATTGACTCCCTTACTCATATTCGAACAATAACCATCGGGAACATCACGTCATATTTGAGCCACGTAAATGCCTCCTTCTTGTCGGCGCTATCAAGACAGTACTTGGCATGCGGCTTTAACCAACCTTTTCGATTGCCCTCAGGAGGCTGCATGTGTAGAGCCACCCTGTCACATATCTCCTCAATATCGACTCTAGCTGAAACATTATCCCTTGACTTGCCTGGTATGTTGCGGCGGTGTTAAGGAATGCCTCCCCACAATTCTTTTCGGTGTGCATCATATCGATATTATGGGGAAGTTCAAGGTCCTTGTAATACTCGAGCTCTGTTATGCCTGCTATGTGAGTCCAGTTGTGCGTTTTACCATATCCCTCAAATTGGTGGCCGGGTTCCTTACTAGGCTGGAGAGCACGTAGCTCGCATCAACGGTTGCACCATTGAACTTTGGTATTTCTTTATGTTCAAGCACAACTACGCCTTTCGTGAAGTTTTTCTTGTCAGATCTGAACCGATGCCCTGGACTGAGGAACTTGCGGTGTTTGTCAAAGGCAACATATTTGTGTCCAGCTTTTAGGTGCCTGAATTCTAGTTCGTGCCGCACACCTTTGGGCATGGAAACTTACCAGCTGTACTATGCCCACAGAATAGGGCGTACCCGGGTAGGTCATGCATCGAATAGTGGAACCAAACTTTCATGATGAAGTTTCTCTTTGATGCTCGGTCGTATGTCAATGTACCGTGATGCCACGAGTGGTGCAAATCATCCACAAGTGGTTGCATTAAGACACTCAATTTCTTCCCTGGATATTCAGGCCCTGGAAGGATCATCGACAAGAATATGTTCTTCCTTTGCATTACGACTCCGGGAGGGAGATTGAGCGGAATAACAAACACGGGCCAGCAGCTGTACGCGGCAGTCGACATACCATATGGGTTGAATCCATCGGTTGCTATCGCAATTCTAACATTCCGAGCCTCACTTGCCTCATTTGGGTGCTTTTGATCGAAGCGCTTCCATGATTGACCATCAGATGGATGTACCATGGGTACCCGTTTCTTCTCGTCTTGCAATCTTATCCCGGTCTTATGCCATGTCATCTGCTTGGCAGTCTCCTCGAACATGTAAAGCCGCTGGATTCTTTTGATGAATGGGAGATAACGAAGAATCTTTATGGCTACCTTTGTCTGCCTCTTCTGACCATTGCCTACATCTACCTCATGATACCTAGAGTGACCACACTTGGCACAGTACTTGTCATCCGCATAGTCTTTCCAAAACAAAAGGCAAAGTTTTGGACAGACATCATATGTTACATAATCCATTTTCAATGCTTTCAAGATTTTCTTCGTTTCGTACATGGTCTTGGGCAAGCAATGACCTTCAGGCAACATGTTACCTACTGTGCTCAGAGTCTTTTCAAAGGATGCTCGAGTACTCTCAAACATGCACTTGTCGGCTAGCAAGTGCGTGATGCCATCAAGTTGAGACATTTTTGCACCCGGGTATAGAGGCCTCCTAGCTGAGGCCATCATATCAATGAAGGCCCTCGCGGTTGGCTCAGGTTCCTCCTCTGGAAGTTCCTCCGGTTGTGGCGGTCCCTCCGGTTCAGGCGGTTCCTCCGGTTCAGACTGTTCGTCCCATGGTAACTCTGGCATGTCAGCATCCCGAAGATCATCTAGCAAGTTTAAGATGCCATCGTTCTCATTGCCATCGATCCGCTGCCGCATCACCTCACCTCTATCACGTTCGTGCCGAGAAAAGTCGACCGGCGGGTCGTAGTCACGCATATACCCATTCCACCAAAGGTGTTTAGTCATCTCTAGAATATCCTTAGGATGACGCCTCCTGCAGACATTGCAAGGGCAACGGGGACGAACAATCCCCTTCGAACCACGAGCTAACTCCTTCACTAACAAATCGGTCTTCCATTTCCATTCATCTGTCACTTGAGTCGAACTAACACGGCCACTGTACATCCACTCATTATCAGCCATCCTGCTTTATTGCGTGACAAACAACAAATAGTAGCATGAAATTGAATGCATCATATTTTTATTTTTCTACCGGCGAAAACGCGTGCATCAACCTACATCTCTACTAGGTGGGCTCCTAGCAGCCCCCGGACCCGTAGTTGGCACGTTCTCCACGTTCTGCTCGGGTGCGAGACAGAATTTCGGCAGCACCTCCCCGCTGCTCTCCCGATACACGTCTCGGCAAAAAGCCGAGAGGATGTGCATCCGGAGAACAACAGGGAGGCGCTGACGAAATCCTGTCTCGCACCCGAGCAGAACATGGAAAACGTACCCAACTACGGGTCCGGCGACTGTCCCGTAAATGCCACAAGCATTACGGTTCAAAATATGCTGACCACTAATGCATATTTATCCGCGTAACGCTTGCGGACGGGAATTGACACCTAGGTTACGCGACTTGACGGAGAAATGAAATCTAGTGACATAAAAAATGCGAAGGGGGAGTCGGCAATTCAGCTCACCCTCGGCTGTAGAGGAAGTAGTCGAACAACCGGCGATGTCGACGGCCGTAGAGATGCGCCGCAAGATCCGGGGTCGTCACGCGGGGTGCTCACTACGGGACCTAGTTCAAATAATAAAAATTTGTCAATGCAAATTCATCGCTAAATAGATTTCATTTTCAATTTCAATTAGCATTTCAATTTCAATTTCATTTTGCATTTCAATTTTATTTTCATTTAGCATTTCAATTTGATTTTCATTTTCAATTAGCATTTCAATTTCAATTTCATTTAGCATTTCAATTTTTATTTTCAATTAGCATTTCAATATCTTTTTCAACTAGCATTTCAATTTCAATTTCATTTTCAATTTCATTTTCCATTTCAATTTTCCCTAACTATTAACTACTCAATAACTAACTAACTACCAAATAGACACAAAAATAAAAATAAAAAGAAGAAAAATTACCGGGGCGAGGCGGGCAGGGGCAGCGGAGGCGAGGGGGGCCGGGGCGAGGCGGCGCTGCAGGCGCGGCGGAGGCGAGGGGGGTCGGGGCGGGGCGGCTGCAGGCGCGGCGGGGCTGCTGCCGACGCGGCGGAGGCGAGGGCGGCCGGGCGTCGGCGGGTGGTGGCGGAGGAAGAGCGGCCGGGCGTCGGCGGGTGGTGGCGGAGGCGAGGGGGTCGGGCGGGGCGGGCTGCAGCGGCGGGCGGCGGCTGCCGACGCGGCGAGGCGAGGGCGGCCGGGCCTCGGCGGGTGGTGGCGGAGGAAGAGGGCGGGCGAGGGTGGCCGGGCGTCGGCGTGTGGTGGCGGAGGCGAGGGCGGCCGGGCGTGGCGGCGGGTGGTGGCGGAGGCGAGGCGGCCGGGCGTGGCGGCGGGTGGCGGCCGGAGACGGCGGCGGCGCGGGGGTGGGGGCGTGACTGAGGGCGGGCCGGGGGTGGGGGTGTGGATGAGGTGGTCGGGCCGCGCGCGCCGATCTGATTATGTCCACCCACCTGTGCCGACGGTGAGTTTGTGCCGACGGTGACCGTCGGCACAGGCTGTTTTTTTTATTTTTTTATTTTATTTTTTATTTTCCTTTTTATTTTTTTAAATAAATATTGTCACTATTTACTACAAAAAATAAGAATAGAATAGGAGTAAGCACTTGTTCTACTAGGTTACTTAGTTGGCATGATGCTGTGCCGACGGCCGTCGGCACAGGCTGTTTTTTACTACAGGTTACTTAGTTCGAGAAGCCGGGCACACCCGGAGGGGGTAGCATTGGATATAGAACCATCTCAAATCACTTTTGTGCATGCCATGTGGACACACACAACTTTTGGGGCCATTCCCTAGGTCCGATGCTCGATTTCTGACGAAACCCTAGTTCTGTTGACCGCGTCGTCTACCCCTTTGACTGCATCCCATCGGGGGTCCCCCGGTGGGCGTATGCCTACGTTTGAGCTTGGTTAGGTCATAGGTACATGTGGAAACAAGTACCATCCCCTATGATCCCAAGGTTCTCTCCGGTTCACCTCCGAGGGAGTTCCCCCCTATACATGCAGAATCTGCCTATGTGTAGGAACCCCATGTCCGAGAAGCCGGGCACACCCGGAGGGGGTAGCATTGGATATAGAACCATCTCAAATCACTTTTGTGCATGCCATGTGGACACACACAACTTTTGGGGCCATTCCCTAGGTCCGATGCTCGATTTCTGACGAAACCCTAGTTCTGTTGACCGCGCCGTCTACCCCTTTGACTGCATCCCATCGGGGTCCCCCGGTGGGCGTATGCCTACGTTTGAGCTTGGTTAGGTCATAGGTACATGTGGAAACAAGTACCATCCCCTATGATCCCAAGGTTCTCTCCGGTTCACCTCCGAGGGAGTTCCCCCTATACATGCAGAATCTGCCTAAGTGTAGGAACCCCATGTCCGAGAAGCCGGGCACACCCGGGGGGGTAGCATTGGATATAGAACCATCTTAAATCACTTTTGTGCATGCCATGTGGACACACACAACTTTTGGGGCCATTCCCTAGGTCTGATGCTCGATTTCTGACGAAACCCTAGTTCTCATGGACCGCGTCGTCTACCCCTTTGACTGCATCCCATCGGGGGTCCCCCGGTGGGCGTATGCCTACGTTTGAGCTTGGTTAGGTCATAGGTACATGTGGAAACAAGTACCATCCCCTATGATCCCAAGGTTCTCTCCGGTTCACCTCCGAGGGAGTTCCCCCCTATACATGCAGAATCTGCCTAAGTGTAGGAACCCCATCTCCGAGAAGCCGGCACACCGGTGGGGGTAGCATTGGATATAGAACCATCTCAAATCACTTTTGTGCATGCCATGTGGACACACACAACTTTTGGGGCCATTCCCTAGGTCCGATGCTCGATTTACGACGAAACCCTAGTTACGTTGACCGCGTCGTCTACCCCTTTGTTGCATCCCATCGGGGTCCCCGGTGGGCGTATGCCTACGTTTAAGCTTGGTTAGGTCATAGGTACATGTGGAAACAAGTACCATCCCCTATGATCCCAAGGTTCTCTCCGGTTCACCTCCGAGGGAGTTCCCCCTATACATGCGAGAATCCGCCTATGTGTAGGAACCCCATGTCCGAGAAGCCGGGCACACCCGGAGGGGTAGCATTGGGTATAGAACCATCTCAAATCACTTTTGTGCATGCCATGTGGACACACACAACTTTTGGGGCCATTCCCTAGGTCCGATGCTCGATTTCGACGAAACCCTAGTTACGTTGACCGCGTCGTCTACCCCTTTGATCGCATCCCATCGGGGTCCCCGGTGGGCGTATGCCTACGTTTGAGCTTGGTTAGGTCATAGGTACATGTGGAAACAAGTACCATCCCCTATGATCCCAAGGTTCTCTCCGGTTCACCTCAGGGAGTTCCCCTATACATGCAGACCGCCTAAGTGTAGGAACCCCATGTCCGAGAAGCCGGGCACACCCGGGGGGGTAGCATTGGATATAGAACCATCTTAAATCACTTTTGTGCATGCCATGTGGACACACACAACTTTTGGGGCCATTCCCTAGGTCCGATGCTCGATTTCTGACGAAACCCTAGTTACGTTGACCGCGTCGTCTACCCCTTTGATCGCATCCCATCGGGGTCCCCGGTGGGCGTATGCCTACGTTTGAGCTTGGTTAGGTCATAGGTACATGTGGAAACAAGTACCATCCCCTATGATCCCAAGGTTCTCTCCGGTTCACCTCAGGGAGTTCCCCTATACATGCAGACCGCCTAAGTGTAGGAACCCCATGGCCGAGAAGCCGGGCACACCCGGAGGGGTAGCATTGGATATAGAACCATCTCAAATCACTTTTGTGCATGCCATGTGGACACACACAACTTTTGGGGCCATTCCCTAGGTCCGATGCTCGATTTGACGAAACCCTAGTCTCGTTGACCGCGCCGTCTACCCCTTTGATCGCATCCCATCGGGGTCCCCGGTGGGCGTATGCCTACGTTTGAGCTTGGTTAGGTCATAGGTACATGTGGAAACAAGTACCATCCCCTATGATCCCAAGGTTCTCTCCGGTTCACCTCCGAGGGAGTTCCCCCTATACATGCAGACCGCCTAAGTGTAGGAACCCCATGTCCGAGAAGCCGAGCACACCCGGGGGTAGCATTGGATATAGAACCATCTTAAATCACTTTTGTGCATGCCATGTGGACACACACAACTTTTGGGGCCATTCCCTAGGTCGATGCTCGATTTACGACGAAACCCTAGTTACTGTTGACCGCGTCGTCTACCCCTTTGATCGCATCCCATCGGGGTCCCCCGGTGGCGTATGCCTACGTTTGAGCTTGGTTAGGTCATAGGTACATGTGGAAACAAGTACCATCCCCTATGATCCCAAGGTTCTCTCCGGTTCACCTCAGGGAGTTCCCCCTATACATGCGAGACCGCCTAAGTGTAGGAACCCCTTCTCCGAGATGCCGGGCACACCGGTGGGGGTAGCATTGGATATAGAACCATCTCAAATCACTTTTGTGCATGCCATGTGGACACACACAACTTTTGGGGCCATTCCCTAGGTCCGATGCTCGATTTCGACGAAACCCTAGTTACATTGACCGCGTCGTCTACCCCTTTGATCGCATCCCATCGGGGTCCCCCGGTGGGCGTATGCCTACGTTTAAGCTTGGTTAGGTCATAGGTACATGTGGAAACAAGTACCATCCCCTATGATCCCAAGGTTCTCTCCGGTTCACCTCCGAGGGAGTTCCCCCTATACATGCAGACCGCCTATGTGTAGGAACCCCATGTCCGAGAAGCGGGCACACCCGGAGGGGGTAGCATTGGATATAGAACCATCTCAAATCACTTTTGTGCATGCCATGTGGACACACACAACTTTTGGGGCCATTCCCTAGGTCCGATGCTCGATTTACGACGAAACCCTAGTTACGTTGGACCGCGTCGTCTACCCCTTTGATCGCATCCCATCGGGGGTCCCCGGTGGGCGTATGCCTACGTTTGAGCTTGGTTAGGTCATAGGTACATGTGGAAACAAGTACCATCCCCTATGATCCCAAGGTTCTCTCCGGTTCACCTCCGAGGGAGTTCCCCCTATACATGCAGAATCCGCCTATGTGTAGGAACCCCATCTCCGAGAAGCCGGCACACCGGAGGGGGTAGCATTGGATATAGAACCATCTCAAATCACTTTTGTGCAAGCCATGTGGACACACACAACTTTTGGGGCCATTCCCTAGGTCCGATGCTCGATTTACGACGAAACCCTAGTTACGTTGGACCGCGTCGTCTACCCCTTTGATCGCATCCCATCGGGGTCCCCGGTGGGCGTATGCCTACGTTTAAGCTTGGTTAGGTCATAGGTACATGTGGAAACAAGTACCATCCCCTATGATCCCAAGGTTCTCTCCGGTTCACCTCCGAGGAGTTCCCCTATACATGCAGACCCGCCTATGTGTAGGAACCCCATGTCCGAGAAGCCGGGCACACCCGGAGGGGGTAGCATTGGATATAGAACCATCTCAAATCACTTTTGTGCATGCCATGTGGACACACACAACTTTTGGGGCCATTCCCTAGGTCCGATGCTCGATTTCTGACGAAACCCTAGTTCGTTGACCGCGCCGTCTACCCCTTTGACCGCATCCCATCGGGGTCCCCGGTGGGCGTATGCCTACGTTTGAGCTTGGTTAGGTCATAGGTACATGTGGAAACAAGTACCATCCCCTATGATCCCAAGGTTCTCTCCGGTTCACCTCCGAGGGAGTTCCCCCTCATACATGCAGACCCGCCTAAGTGTAGGAACCCCATGTCCGAGAAGCCGGGCACACCCGGGGGGGTAGCATTGGATATAGAACCATCTTAAATCACTTTTGTGCATGCCATGTGGACACACACAACTTTTGGGGCCATTCCCTAGGTCTGATGCTCGATTTCTGACGAAACCCTAGTTCTGTTGACCGCGTCGTCTACCCCTTTGATCGCATCCCATCGGGGTCCCCGGTGGGCGTATGCCTACGTTTGAGCTTGGTTAGGTCATAGGTACATGTGGAAACAAGTACCATCTCCTATGATCCCAAGGTTCTCTCCGGTTCACCTCCGAGGGAGTTCCCCGATACATGCAGACCGCCTAAGTGTAGGAACCCCATCTCCGAGAAGCCGGGCACACCGGAGGGGGTAGCATTGGATATAGAACCATCTCAAATCACTTTTGTGCATGCCATGTGGACACACACAACTTTTGGGGCCATTCCCTAGGTCCGATGCTCGATTTACGACGAAACCCTAGTTACGTTGACCGCGTCGTCTACCCCTTTGATCGCATCCCATCGGGGTCCCCGGTGGGCGTATGCCTACGTTTAAGCTTGGTTAGGTCATAGGTACTTGTGGAAACAAGTACCATCCCCTATGATCCCAAGGTTCTCTCCGGTTCACCTCAGGGAGTTCCCCCTATACATGCGAGACCGCCTAAGTGTAGGAACCCCATGTCCGAGAAGCCGGGCACACCCGGGGGGTAGCATTGGATATAGAACCATCTTAAATCACTTTTGTGCATGCCATGTGGACACACACAACTTTTGGGGCCATTCCCTAGGTCCGATGCTCGATTTCTGACGAAACCCTAGTTCTGTTGACCGCGTCGTCTACCCCTTTGATCGCATCCCATCGGGGTCCCCGGTGGGCGTATGCCTACGTTTTAGCTTGGTTAGGTCATAGGTACATGTGGAAACAAGTACCATCCCCTATGATCCCAAGGTTCTCTCCGGTTCACCTCCGAGGGAGTTCCCCCTATACATGCGAGAATACGCCTATGTGTAGGAACCCCATGTCCGAGAAGCGGGCACACCCGGAGGGGTAGCATTGGATATAGAACCATCTCAAATCACTTTTGTGCATGCCATGTGGACACACACAACTTTTGGGGCCATTCCCTAGGTCCGATGCTCGATTTCGACGAAACCCTAGTTACGTTGACCGCGTCTGCCTACCCCTTTGATCGCATCCCATCGGGGTCCCCGGTGGGCGTATGCCTACGTTTGAGCTTGGTTAGGTCATAGGTACATGTGGAAACAAGTACCATCCCCTATGATCCCAAGGTTCTCTCCGGTTCACCTCCGAGGAGTTCCCCCTATACATGCGAGAATCCGCCTAAGTGTAGGAACCCCATGTCCGAGAAGCGGGCACACCCGGAGGGGGTAGCATTGGATATAGAACCATCTCAAATCACTTTTGTGCATGCCATGTGGACACACACAACTTTTGGGGCCATTCCCTAGGTCTGATGCTCGATTTACGACGAAACCCTAGTTACCGTTGGACCGCGTCGTCTACCCCTTTGATCGCATCCCATCGGGGTCCCCGGTGGGCGTATGCCTACGTTTAAGCTTGGTTAGGTCATAGGTACATGTGGAAACAAGTACCATCCCCTATGATCCCAAGGTTCTCTCCGGTTCACCTCCGAGGGAGTTCCCCCTATACATGCAGACCTGCCTATGTGTAGGAACCCCATGTCCGAGAAGCCGGGCACACCCGGAGGGGTAGCATTGGATATAGAACCATCTCAAATCACTTTTGTGCATGCCATGTGGACACACACAACTTTTGGGGCCATTCCCTAGGTCCGATGCTCGATTTGACGAAACCCTAGTTACGTTGACCGCGTCGTCTACCCCTTTGATCGCATCCCATCGGGGTCCCCGGTGGGCGTATGCCTACGTTTGAGCTTGGTTAGGTCATAGGTACATGTGGAAACAAGTACCATCCCCTATGATCCCAAGGTTCTCTCCGGTTCACCTCAGGGAGTTCCCCCTATACATGCAGACCGCCTAAGTGTAGGAACCCCATGTCCGAGAAGCCGGGCACACCCGGGGGGTAGCATTGGATATAGAACCATCTTAAATCACTTTTGTGCATGCCATGTGGACACACACAACTTTTGGGGCCATTCCCTAGGTCCGATGCTCGATTTCTGATGAAACCCTAGTTACGTTGACCGCGTCGTCTACCCCTTTGATCGCATCCCATCGGGGTCCCCGGTGGGCGTATGCCTACGTTTGAGCTTGGTTAGGTCATAGGTACATGTGGAAACAAGTACCATCCCCTATGATCCCAAGGTTCTCTCCGGTTCACCTCCGAGGAGTTCCCCCTATACATGCAGAATCTGCCTATGTGTAGGAAGCCCATGTCCGAGAAGCCGGGCACACCCGGAGGGGGTAGCATTGGATATAGAACCATCTCAAATCACTTTTGTGCATGCCATGTGGACACACACAACTTTTGGGGCCATTCCCTAGGTCCGATGCTCGATTTCTGACGAAACCCTAGTTATGTTGACCGCGTCGTCTACCCCTTTGATCGCATCCCATCGGGGTCCCCGGTGGGCGTATGCCTACGTTTGAGCTTGGTTAGGTCATAGGTACATGTGGAAACAAGTACCATCCCCTATGATCCCAAGGTTCTCTCCGGTTCACCTCCGAGGGAGTTCCCCCTATACATGCAGAATCTGCCTAAGTGTAGGAACCCCATGTCCGAGAAGCCGGGCACACCCGGGGGGGTAGCATTGGATATAGAACCATCTTAAATCACTTTTGTGCATGCCATGTGGACACACACAACTTTTGGGGCCATTCCCTAGGTCCGATGCTCGATTTCTGATGAAACCCTAGTTCTGTTGACCGCGTCGTCTACCCCTTTGACTGCATCCCATCGGGGGTCCCCCGGTGGGCGTATGCCTACGTTTGAGCTTGGTTAGGTCATAGGTACATGTGGAAACAAGTACCATCCCCTATGATCCCAAGGTTCTCTCCGGTTCACCTCCGAGGGAGTTCCCCCCTATACATGCAGAATCTGCCTATGTGTAGGAAGCCCATGTCCGAGAAGCCGGGCACACCCGGGGGGGTAGCATTGGATATAGAACCATCTAAAATCACTTTTGTGCATGCCATGTGGACACACACAACTTTTGGGGCCATTCCTAGGTCCGATGCTCGATTTACGACGAAACCCTAGTTCTGTTGACCGCGTCGTCTACCCCTTTGACTGCATCCCATCGGGGGTCCCCCGGTGGGCGTATGCCTACGTTTGAGCTTGCTTAGGTCATAGGTACATGTGGAAACAAGTACCATCCCCTATGATCCCAAGGTTCTCTCCGGTTCACCTCCGAGGGAGGTCCACCCTATTCATGCTGAATCTCTCCTGCCCTTTTTTCCCGCCCACCCTTTTCCCGCTGCTTCTCTCCCGCCCTTTTTTCCCGCCCACCCTTTCCCGCTCCTTCTCTCCCGCCCTTTTTTCCCGCCCACCCTTTCCCGCTGCTTCTCTCCCGCCCTTTTTTCCCGCCCACCCTTTCCCGCCCATTCTCTCCCGCCATGTTTTCCCGCCGTTTCAGCCCCTCGTCGGCCGCTATATAGCCATGGCTTCTCCACTAACAGCACCAGCAACATTTCTCCCTTCATCACTTCTCTCATCCAATAGAACCACAAAATCCTCTGAGCTGAGCTGCCGCTGAGATGGCTCCTCGTCGCCGTAGCACCCCGGGCTTCATCGGCGTCGCCTGCGGCCTGCGGGACATTTCGCGGCTGAAATCACCGCCGGTGGTACGCGTGTGTGGCTCGGCACCTTCTACACGAAGGAGGCTGCTGCCCGCGCATACGACGTTGCGGCTTGGAGGTTTGGCCGGCCGCGCCACGAAATGAACTTCCCGGAGGTCAGGGTCTCGACGGAAGCTCGTAGTCTCTCATCGAGCCACTACTTCGCTCACAGGGTGAAGCGCGGCGGTACAGGGCTGGCCAGCGGCGGATTGATACCACCGAGGCGGACGAGCAGTTCATGGCACAGTGGCGCAGAGACCATCCCGGAGACGTCGAGGCAACGCGCGCATTCTGGAAGGAGAAGCAGACGTACAGGAGAGAGAGGAGGGCGGGAAAGCGGCAGAGGAAGGCCGAGGTTGAAGCAGAGTACGCCAAAGGAGAGGCGTCGACATGGGGGGAGAATGATGAACGGTGGTTGTGGAACCTCACAACCACCGCTTCAGAGGACACCCCCAGCGAGGATGAAGATTTCGACTTCTCTGATTAATATGTGTGTGTCGACCCAGTGTTAAGTGCTTTGTTCGTGTGTGGGTGTAGTTCTTTAAAAGCTTTGGTTTGTGTGTGGGTCTAGTTCTTTAAGTGTTTTGGTTCATGTGTGTGGGTGTAGTTTCTTTAAGTGTTTTGCTTCCTCTGTGTGGGTGTAGTTCTTTAACTGTTTCGGTTCGTGTGTGGGTCTAGTTCTGTAAGCGCTTTGGTATGTGTGTGAGTCTAGTTATTTAAGTATTTTGTATCGTGTGTGGGTCTTAAGTATTTTGTATCGTGTGTGGGCCATTCACCCCCTCCGAGGTTCGATTTCTGGCGAAGGGGTTCTATACCGCCCTTATACATATATATAGGTTTCTCGCAAAGGGGTTCGCCAAAATAGCAGTGAGAAATAAATAAACAAAAAAAATGATATGGATTAATAATTATATGGGTAATAATTATCTCTTTGATGCAAAAAAAAACAGGAAAAACCAAAAAATGTGCATATTTGGCTGTGCCGACGGCCGCCGTTGTGCCGTGGGTCACCGTCGGCACAGAAGCAGGGGGACCCAGCAGTCAGGCGCTGTGCCGACGGCCGCCGTTGCGCCGTGGGCTACCTTCGGGCTCCACCTAGCTGTGCCGACGGCCGAGGTTGCGCCGAGGGTGGCCGTCGGTGTACCGTGCGTTGTGCCGACGGCCCCGCTGTGCCGACGGTGAGCTTCGTCGCCGGTAGCTGGAGGCCTCTGTGCCGACGGCCCCGACATTTGGCCGTCGGCACATAGCCTGGCCGTCGGCACACGTCGGTTCTCCCGTAGTGCTGTAGCGCTCCCTGATCTTGGCCTCGAGAGCTGACTTTGCCAATTGTCTTGGACGCAAGGTCCCACCCCAATTCTGCTTGCCAGAAAATGAAGAGCTAGCGTGCTAGTTTCGCACGGATAAGATACTCCATCCGCCGGGATAGATTAATACTACGTATATCAGAGGAGACAACGACAGAGGTCGACTATTATTGGCACTAGAAGTAGATAGTCGGTGTGGAAAGCACGTAGCTAGTCGAGTGCTGGAGCAGTTTAACTGTGACGTGATGTGACTTGAACGACCTGAAATTCCGCACGAAACAACGGGGGCGTCGCTCCATGCTTTCAATATTACGTTGTGCACGTTTTTTACTCCAGAATTTGATTAACTGATGACAACTACCGTCGCGACTTGCCGTTGATTACCTGCACTCTTCTCCAGTACTCCGTGGAGTACCCTACAGTCAATAAGAACTACCTTGTACTTGGACCACTAAGTTAGAGAAAAGTTGGGAAGAGAGAGTTTCCTTCAGATTGTTCATTCGAAACTTATCATTCTTGCCCAAGCTACATAATTTCAAATTTGAGTAGGAAAAATCACACGCACATACATACGTGCATCCCCTATGCAAACAAAAAAAAAAAATTGTTCAAATTTTTTAGAGGCATGGAAATACATTATTTTAGTGTGCATAGTAATTCGGGCTCAGGAGTACCGGACTCCCGCTGCATATTTCCAGTGAACAATACGCATTTTCAAGCTCTCAATATTTAAGACAAATTATTATTTTTGTGTATCCCAAAGTATAAGTTCTTTATCATTGAGATTTAATACCATTCTAGAATACGTATTCATGTGTATCTAGCATTTTTTCTCAGGATTTTTTGAAACTTGTAAATATCATTTTCAATTTTATATTAAAAAAGGAGTTACATGGAGCTCGAGCTTCAACGGGAGTTTCCTCGCAATTGTTATTCGTGGTGCATGTAGACTAATTTCTGATGTTAATCTGTTCCTAACTAGATCAATCTAATCTACTTACTCGATTTATTTCTCGAGAAACTGAAGTGTTTAAACCCATATACTCCATTATTTGATCGATAATAGCACCAATCCAGGAATAATTGGCACGCAAATAAAAGCGTCGGTAAAAGTTATTTAAAAGATCAATTTAAAGTAATTTAATGTTGGATTTAGATTTTTAAATCTAAGTTCTATTTTTAAAAAAAATTGTTTATTTGTTTATTTTTTATTTTTTATGTGTGCAGTACAAGAACATCACCGAGGCTATCGTGGACGCCCATCACATGATCCTGCAACAGTGCGAGCGGTCCAAGACGGTGCGGCGCGTCATCCACACGGCCTCCTGCCTGGCTGCATCGCCGCTCAAGGAGGATGGCGATGGGTACAAGGACTTTGTCAATGAGTCATGCTGGTCTCCACTCAACGTTACCTATGGCTACAGCAACTTCCACCTCGACGGGTACGTGACATCCAAGAGCCTATCAGAGAAGGAGCTGTTGAGGTACAACGAGAAGGGGGAGGACAGGGCGTTCGAGGTGGTCACACTTGCGTGCGGGCTCGTCGGCGGTGACACCATCCAGCCCATCCTGTGGAGCAGCATCCCGTTGGTGGTGTCGCCGCTCACTGGCAACGAGGCCTACCACAACTCCCTCAAGTTCATGCAGGCGGTCATGGGATCCGTGCCGCTGGTGGACATCGACGATGTATGCGATGCACACATCTTCTGCATGGAGCAACCGGCCATGGCTGGCAGGTTCTTGTGCATCGCTGGATACCCCACCATGCAGGACTACGTCGCCCGCTTCGCTACCAAACACCCCGAGCATAAGATACTCCTCAAGAAGTATGTGAATTTATCTGATCGATCGAGTTCTCAAGTATTTCTTTTTATAATGGATGCCTTATTACTTAAAAGATACTTTAGTATTATTGGTTGCGTGAATGATTAATTGACTTTTTGTGTGGTGATGCTGTAGGGTGGTAGGAGAGGGGGTAAGGGTGCAGGGCAACACCAACAAGCTTGGGAAACTAGGGTTCAGATACAGATATGGGGTGGAGGAGACGCTGGACCGCAGCGTGGAATGCGCCAAGAGATTGGGAGAGCTCTAAACTACTACGCCACCACATGCCTCAACTCCGCTATTGTAAAGGACGGACCGGGGCCGACGTGCCACCAATATCCTACGTAACTGGCGGGAAAACCTACTTTTGAATTCGAATTTGGTAGCCAGCTCTCGAATTCAAAGTATATATGGTTTTGGCTGGTAGGTTTTCCCATCGGTTACAATAGATTCCCAATAAAACGTAGAACTACATATTCTCGTGGTTTGTAAGACTTGGATCTCATGTTTTAATATTTGTATCTAGCGTTGCATGTTAATATATAAGGTGTGTTTCAGTCTTGAGTTATGGGTTGAATTCGTGGAGCTAGAATATGTTCCTCAGTTTACAATCCAAAGATCATGGAGAACTTTCTTTTTTTGTGGGGGATGGAGAACTTTCATGCAAGCAAATGATCCAACTTTGTTTATTTAACTGGACAAAATAATTGAATCAGTTGAAACAAATACAAAATATAATTATGTGTGATAAACTAGAATTTATATCGAGATTTTTTTAACTCATCCTGTCTAACTTGATCTTCCGTGTATTGACGTTTAATTAAGGATTTGCTAATAATCTTCACAAGATCAAACATGTATAAACTGAACTAGCCTTAGAGGTTTTGAAAATATGAGTGAGTTCTCAACCAAAGACCGTTAAGCGTATGGGGTTGTAGAGAAACCTCTGGCAATGCAAGTTATCGAACCCATAGCTTCAGGACGCACTGTCATTGAACAATTATTGGATCACAAAATAAAAGATATCTTTTGTTTTCTACTCACATGAGTCCAGGTCCTTTCATTCTGTTTGATTTGATTAATTTGTATAATTGACCAACAATGAAGTTGAATAGTTTGCTTGAGATATAACAATTGTTATTTTTGCATGTCATTCTGTAAGGTACATTTAGGTTTTTAGTCGTGGCTTAAACTTGTAGACCTGCAAGATTCCCTTTCACTCAAAAGCAATCGAAAAATCTTCTCAGGCAAACAATTCAGCTTTGTTGTTGATCAATTAAACAAAGTAATCAAATCAAACAGAGTAAAAAATAGAAATGATTAAGATTTAGGACCGTAAGTTATTGGACCGCTGCTTTATTATCAAGCAATCATGGAAGTAGTATGGAAGCATAAAAGAACAAATCGGGAGAACCGCGAACCAAATTATATTCACAACGTTGTCATTACCACTATCACCGAACAAGCTTACGTATTGGACGAAAATTCGGCAGGTTATCGCGAGTAGTCCACAATAAGAAAGCACAATAAACTTCCTGGTATTGACCGCAATAATCATACTTGGCGCAGATAGATTTGTGTGACTTCTATTTTGTTGTGGCATTATGTTCATGTCATCCTGGAATCTTTCATAGAGCAAAAAAGTTACATTAATTGCAGCATAGCTATGTGGTTTCTTTCACTTTCGAAAGATAGAGATGCCTCCTAAATCGAGGGAAATCAGCATAGATATTCTCTCGTGTCTAGGGTTATAACTTGTAACTTGTGTAGTGCGACCAAAGTTTTTGGTTCCAGGTGTCCCCAAGGGGGTTAGGATTTCCTGTTACCGGAAAATCCCTACCGATTACTGGTCAAATTTGAAAACCAACACTTTAATTCAAATTTCTCTGTATGGACATTTACCGAGGGTTCTTATTGGAATTTTAAAAATCAAATAAAATGGGATTTTTTTGCTCGGAATGACTATTTACAGTTGGGACTCGGGACATCTGGTTATCTGGTTGACTAGTAACAAAAACCTTGAGTGCGCCAACTTATCCCTCGCTTGATGAATGAAAACCTAAGGCCACAAGTTGTTGGTGCCTATTGTGATCTTCTTTAGGGGAACCGTATTCAATCAGAAATATTATCCAGGATAAAAAGAAACTATGTTCAATGAGCTTGATATCTGTCCATGCCTTCCACGTTCGTTGTAAAATAGAGTTTGCATGGACAAATAAGCTGAGTCACTCCTCCCATGTCATGAGACCTTCTTGGAGTGAATCCCCTCCCTGGCTATCGATTGCTCGAGTAATCACTTTCCATGGCGCGGAAGCGCTCGCGCAGCAAGTCAATTCCCTTTTTATCACCTAGTGTTTAATTGCGTTCACATGTATCCACACTAGCAGCTTGTATTACTACTTTGCAAGTTGCATGCAGCCAAGAGTGTTCACACTGCATGCATGCACATGCACAGATCATCTCATGGATTTCCATTTAATGAGCCAACTTTTCAGCACGCTTTCGTAAGTTGTTGCATGCATACACATAGCATCTCACTCTTTTTCTTCAGCACGAGGCAGACTCTCAATTCTCTTTTTGCAATTCCCTTTTGTGTTTTTTTTTCGTACGGTAATTCATGTTTAAAGGGGTTCTTTTGCAATTCCCTTTTTCGGGCCAGTGGTTTTTAAGGGGGGAAATAACGGGTGGGAAGATCCACTTGCAACTCAAATGAACTACCACTTGCTACTCAAATTAAGTATTGTTTTAAGTTGTAAGCTAACAAAAGTTGCTAAAATATTCTAAATGAAATTTACTTTTTTAGGGTTGCTAGATATTTATATTTACCATTGATAAATAGCGGGTCACCGGGTTGATAGCTTGTAAACTAAAAGAGAGTCGCTAAAATATTCTAAATGAAATAATTTTTAGGGTTATTATTTATTTTATATTTACAGTTGATAAATAACGAGGCACCAGGTTGATAGCTTGTAAAATAAAAAAAATGTTCGCTAAAATATTCTAAATGAAATACTTTTTAGGGTTGGTAGTTATTTATAATTACCATTGATAAATAACGAGACTCCGGGTTGATAACTTGTAAACTAAAAAGAGTCGCCAAAATATTCGAAATGAATTTAGATTTTTAGGTTGGTAGTTATTCATATTTATTGTTCATAAATATCAGGACACCGGGTTGATAGCTTCTAAACTAAAAAAAGATTCGCTAAAATGTTTAAAACAAAATTAACTTTGGGGTTTATAATTTTATACATTTTACCGTTGATCACTCAAGTACGGAGGGTTGATTATTCAAAACAGAGAGGGTTGATAACTTTTAGTCCGAAAAAAAGTTTCTCGAAACATATCAACATGGGTGGTAGTTTTGAAGATCTCGTCGAGACGGATTTATTGGTGAGAGCGAATCTTAATTTGGAGTTGTCGTTTGAAAGTTAAAACATTTTGAATTTTCAAATTTGGAAAAGATTCCGCTGACATCAGCAGATTCGTTTATTTGTGCATGCATGCAGAACTTTCTCTCAATAGCCTGCACCAGGTTGATAATTTTATATATTTACCGTTGATCACTTAAGTACGGAGGGTTGATTATTCAAATAGAAAGGGTTGATAACTTTTAGTCCGAAAAAAAGTTTCTCGAAACATATCAACATGGGTGCTAGTTTTGAAGATCTCATCGAGACGGATTTATTGGTGAAAGCGAATCTTAATTTGGAGTTGTCATTTGAAAGTTAAAACATTTTGAATTTTCAAATTTGGAAAAGATTTCACTGACATCAGCAGATTCGTCTATTTGTGCATGCATGCAGAACTTTATCTCAATACCTTGCACCAGGTTGATAATTTTATACATTTACCGTTGATCACTCAAGTACGGAGGAGTTGATTATTCAAATAGAGAGGCTTGATAACTTTTAGCCAGAAGAAAAAGTTTGTCGAAACATATTAACATGGGTGCTAGTTTTGAAGATCTCGTCGAGACAGATTTATTGGTGAAAGCGGATCTTAATTTGGAGTTGTCGTTTGAAAGTTAAAACGTTTTGAATTTTCAAATTTGGAAAAGATTCCGCTGACATCAGCAGATTCGTCTATTTGTGCTTGCATGCAGAACTTTCCCTCAATAGCCTGCACCAGGTTAATAATTTTATACATTTTTTATTGATCACTCAAGTTAGGAGGGGGTTGATTATTCAAATAGAGAGGGTTGATAGCCAGAAAAAAGTTTGTCGAAACATATTAACATGGGTGCTAGTTTTGAAGATCTCGTCGAGATGGATTTATTGGTGAAAGCAAATCTTAAATCGGAGTTGTCGTTTAAAAGTTAAAACGTTTTAAACTTTCAAATTTGTTCCTTTTTACATGCATGCAAATGTACGGCAAGGGAAACGCGTTTACTTCTAATCCTGTTGGAAACCGATCGCTCGCTAATCTCCTGGCGATCGAGCGCCAGCTAGGGCAGCCCTTCTTGGAGAGTCTTTGGCCGCCTCGATGCTCATCAGTTCTCAATTCTATCATTATTGGTGTGGGCCTAATAAGAAACATTTTATTTTCAAAAGATATCTTATGTATTTAAGAATAAATATTCATTTCTTCAAAAAATCATATCTCGACAAAATAATAGGAAATGTTAATTGTTAAAAAGGTATCTAAAATATACTTAAATAATTAAAATAAAAATATAAAGAGAGTAAAAATAGAACTATATAATCAAATATTCCTGCAAAATAATATAAAATCGAAAAAATGTGACAAAACACAAAGGGTAAATTAGAAAATGAACAAAAAATACTCCCTCTATTCCACATTAGTTGTCACAGGTTTAATTTTATCTAGACAAATTTAATATATAAATACATCTGAACTTTAAAATGGGGAGTAACAAAAACAAGAAAAAGCTACTTAATGGACCAGCCCAATTACATAACAGTATAACGGCTTTCTCACCATGCAAGGAACTCACAAGCTGTCATGATATCGGATCGGCCCCGAGTGTTACTTGTCTGGGTTAAATGGTCGGTTTCTAGGCCCAGTATTGATGCTGGCGCGCAGTTAACGTGCCCGTTGGGAACCCCAAGAGGAAGGTGTGATGCGTACAGCGACAAGTTTTCCCTCAGTAAGAAACCAATGTTTATCGAACCAGTAGGAGCCAAGAAGCACGTTGAAGGTTGATGGCGGCGGAGTGTAGTGCGGCGCAACACTAGGGATTCCGGCGCTGATGTCTACGGGAGCTTCTATTCTTGTAGACAGTGTTGGGCCTCCAAGAGCAGAGGTTTGTAGAACAGCAGCAAGTTTCCCTTAAGTGGATCACCCAAGGTTTATCGAACTCAGGGAGGAAGAGGTCAAAGATATCCCTCTCAAGCAACCCTGCAACCACAAAGCAAGAAGTCTCTTGTGTCCCCAACACACCTAATACACTTGTCAGATGTATAGGTGCACTAGTTCGGCGAAGAGATAGTGAAATACAGGTGGTATGAATGTAAATGAGCAGTAGTAACAGCACCAGAAAATAGCTTGATGCTACGACTGGCGTGTGGTTGATGGTGGTAATATTGCAGGCAGTACAGATGCCGTAAAACAGTAAACAAGCTGTGATAGCAGTATTTGGGAACAAGGCCTAGGGATTATACTTTCACTAGTGGACACTCTCAACTTTGATCACATAACAGAATAAATAGATAGATGCTAGACTCTACACTCTCTTGTTGGATGATGAACACCACTAACTGCGTAGGATTACACGAACCCTCAATGCCGGAGTTAACAAGCTCCACAATATTCGATGTTCATATTTAAATAACTTTAGAGTGCATGACAGATCAACATAACCAAACCAAGTACTAACATAGCATGCACACTGTCACCTTCATGCTACGAAAGGAGGCATAGATCACATCAATACCATCATAGCAATAGTTAACTTCATAATCTACAAGAGATCACAATCATAGCCTACGCCAAGTACTACACGATGCACACACTGTCACCATTACACCGTGCAGGAGGAATAAACTACTTTAATAACATCACTTCAGTAGCACACAGATAAATTGTGATACAAAACACATTGCAATCATAAAGAGATATAAATAAGCACCTCACTATGCCATTCATAACAGTGAATAAGTATTCTGTGAAATATAGCCTAAGAGACCCACACGGTGCACACACTATCACCTTTACACACGTGGGACAAGGAGTCTCCGGAGATCACATAAGTAAAATCCACTTGACTAGCATAATGACATCTAGATTACAAGCACCATCATATGAATCTCAATCATGTAAGGCAGCTCATGAGATTATTGTATTGAAGTACATAGGAGAGAGATGAACCACATAGCTACCGGTACAGCCCTTAGCCTCGATAGAGAACTACTCCCTCCTCATGGGAGACAGCAGCGGTGATGAAGATGGCGGTGGTGTCGATGGAGAAGTCTTCCGGGGGCACTTCCCCGTCCCGGCGGCGTGCCGGAACAGAGACTCCTGTCCCCCAGATCTTGGCTTCGCGATGGCGGCGGCTCTGGATGGTTTCTCGTACCGTGGCTTTTTCGTATAGAAGATTTAGGTCGAGGGGCTTCTTATAGGCGAAGAGGCGGCGTCAGAAGGGGTCTGGGGCCACCAGACAATAGGGCGGCGCGGCCAGGGCCTGGGCCACGCCAGCCCCATGTGTGGGCCCCCTGTGGGTCCACTCTGGCGACTCTCGGGTGTTCTGGAAGCTTCGTGGGATCCTAAGATGCTGGGCGTTGATTTCGTCCAATTCCGAGAATATTTCCTTACTATGATTTCTGAAACCAAAAACAGCAGAAAATAGGAACTGGCCCTTCGGCATCTCGTCAATAGGTTAGTTCTGGAAAACGCATAAAAACGACATAAAGTATGCATAAAACATGTAGATATCATCAATAATGTGGCATGGAACATAAGAAATTATCGATACGTCGGAGACGTATCAGCATCCCCAAGCTTAGTTTCTGTCATTCCGAAGCAGGTAAACGATAACAAAGATAATTTCTAGAGTGACATGCCATCATAACCTTGATCATACTATTGTAAACATATGTAATGAATGCAGCGATCAAAACAATGTAAATGACATGAGTAAACAAATGAATCATATAGCAAAGACTTTTCATGAATAGTACTTCAAGACAAGCATCAATAAGTCTTGCATAAGAGTTGACTCATAAAGCAATAATTTAAAGTAAAGGTATTGAAGCAACACAAAGGAAGATTAAGTTTCAGCAGTTGCTTTCAACTTGTAACATGTATATCTCATGGATATTGTCAACATAGAGTAATATAACAAGTGCAATATGCAAGTATGTAGGAATCAATGCACAGTTCACACAAGTGTTTGCTTCTTGAGGTGGAGAGAAATAGGTGAACTGACTCAACAATAAAAGTAAAAGAAAGGCCCTTCGCAGAGGGAAGCATTGATTGCTATATTTGTGCTAGAGCTTTGATTTTGAAAACAAGAAACAATTTTGTCAACGGTAGTAATAAAGCATATGTGTTATGTAAATTATATCTTACAAGTTGCAAGCCTCATGCATAGTATACTAATAGTGCCCGCACCTTGTCCTAATTAGCTCGGATTACCTGGATTATCAACGCAATGCATATGTTTTAACCAAGTGTCACAAAGGGGTACCTCTATGCCGCATGTACAAAGGTCTAAGGAGAAAGCTCGCATTGGATTTCTCGCTATTGATTATTCTCAACTTAGACATCCATACCGGGACAACATAAACAACAGATAATGGACTCCTCTTTTATGCATAAGCATTCAACAATTATTAATATTCTCATATGAGATTGAGGATATTTGTCCCAAACTGAAACTTCCACCATGGATCATGGCTTTAGTTAGCGGCCCAATATTCTTCTCTAACAGTATGCATGCTCAAACCATTCAACTCATGGTAAATCGCCCTTACTTCAGACAAGACGAACATGCATAGCAACTCACATGATATTCAACAAAGGGTAGTTGATGGCGTCCCCAGGAACATGGTTATTGCTCAACAAGCAACTTAATAAGAGATAAAGTTCATAAGTACATATTCATTACCACAATAGTTTTTAGGCTATTTGTCCCATGAGCTATATATTGCAAAGGTAGAGAATGGAAATTTAAAGGTAGCACTCAAGCAATTTACTTTGGAATGGCGGAGAAATACCATGTAGTAGGTAGGTCTGGTGGACACAAATGGCATAGTGGTTGGCTCAAAGATTTTGGATGCATGAGAAGTATTCCCTCTCGATACAAGGTTTAGGCTAGCAAGGTTGTTTGAAACAAACACAAGGATGAACCGGTGCAGCAAAACTCACATAAAAGACATATTGTAAACATTATAAGGCTCTACACCGTCTTCCTTGTTGTTCAAACTCAATACTAGAAATTATCTAGACCTTAGAGAGACCAATTATGCAAACCAAATTTTAGCATGCTCTATGTATTTCTTCATTAATAGGTGCAAAGTATATGATGCAAGAGCTTAAACATGAGCACAACAATTGCCAAGTATCAAGTTATTCAAGACATTTTACCAATTACTACATGTAGCATTTCCCGATTCCAACCATATAACAAATTAACGAAGCAGTTTCAACCTTCGCCATGAAAATTAAAGGCTAAGAACACATGTGTTCCTATGAACCAGTGGAGCGTGTCTCTCTCCCACACAAGCATTTATTCAAACAAAAATAAAAACAAACAGACGCTCCAAGTAAAGTACATAAGATGTGACCGAATAAAAATATAGTTTCAAGAGAATGAACCTGATAATTTGTCGATGAAGAAGGGGATGCCTTGGGCATCCCCAAGCTTAGACGCTTGAGTCTTCTTGAAATATGCAGGGGTGAACCACCGGGGCATCCCCAAGCTTAGAGCTTTCACTCTCCTTGATCATATTGTATCATCCTCCTCTCTTGACCCTTGAAAACTTCCTCCACACCAAACTCGAAACAAACTCATTAGAGGGTTAGTGCATAATCAAAAACTCACATGTTCAGAGGTGACACAATCATTCTTAACACTTCTGGACATTGCCCAAAGCTTCTGAAAGTTAATGGAACAAAGAAATCCATCCAACATAGCAAAAGAGGCAATGCGAAATAAAAGGCAGAATCTGTCAAAACAGAACAATCCGTAAAGACGAATTTTATTGAGGCACCAGACTTGCTCAAATGAAAATGCTCAAACTGAATGAAAGTTGCGTACATATCTGAGGATCACTCACGTAAATTGGTATAACTTTCTGAGTTACCTACAGAGAATTAGGCCCAGATTCGTGACAGCAAGAAATCTGTTTCTGCGCAGTAATCCAAATCTAGTATGAACCTTACTATCAAAGACTTTACTTGGCACAACAATGCAATAAAATTAAGATAAGGAGAGGTTGCTACAGTAGTAACAACTTCCAAAACACAAATATAAAGCAAAAGTACTGTAGTAAAATAAACACATGGGTTATCTCCCAAGAAGTTCTTTCTTTATAGCCATTAAGATAGGCTCAGCAGTTTTAATGATGCACTCGCAAGAAATAGTATTTGAAGCAAAAGAGAGCATCAAGAAGCAAATTCAAAACACATTTAAGTCTAACATGCTTCCTATGCAAAGGAATCTTGTAAATAAATAAATTTAAGAAGCATAATGCAACAAGCATAGAAAGATAAAACAAGTGCAGCTTCAAGATTTTCAGCAAAAAGAGAGGTGTTTTAGTAACATGAAAATTTCTACAACCATATTTTCCTCTCTCATAATAATATCTAGTAGCATCATGAGCAAACTCAACAATATAACTATCACATAAAGCATTCTTATCATGAGTCTCATGCATAAAATTATTACTACTCCCAACATAAGCATAGTCAATTTTATTAGTAATAGCGGGAGCAAATTCAACAAAGTAGCTATCATTCTCATCATCAAATATAGGAGGCATATCGTATTCATAATCAAATTTATCCTCCATAACAGGTGGCACCAAAAGACTACTATCATTATAATCATCATAAATAGGAGGCAAAGTATCATCAAAGTAAATTTTCTCCTCCATGCCCGGGGTAGTAAAAAGATCATGCTCATCAAAACCAGCTTCCCCAAGCTTAGAATTTTCCACAGCATTAGAAACAATAGTGTTCAAAGCATTCATATTAATAACATTCCCATTAGCATGCATATAAAGTTCCATGGGTTTTTTAATTCTCTCTTCAAACACATCATGTCCTAATTCAAGATAAAGTCCATAAAGATCTCTCATATTTTTTTTGTTTTCCATTATGCCTAACTAGTGTAAAACAAGAAACAAAAAGATGCAATTGCAGGATCTAAAGGAAATAGCTTCGAGCACACACACAATGGCGCCAGAAAAGTAATTAGTTACCTAGAACCGGAGTATGAGTACCTTTTACCTTTCCTCCCCGGTAACGGCGCCAAAAAAGTGCTTGATGTCTACGAGAGCTTCTATTCTTGTAGACAGTGTTGGGCCTCCAAGAGCAGAGGTTTGTAGAACAGCAGCAAGTTTCCCTTAAGTGGATCACCCAAGGTTTATCGAACTCAGGGAGGAAGAGGTCAAAGATATCCCTCTCAAGCAACCCTGCAACCACAAAGCAAGAAGTCTCTTGTGTCCCCAACACACCTAATACACTTGTCAGATGTATAGGTGCACTAGTTCGGCGAAGAGATAGTGAAATACAGGTGGTATGAATGTAAATGAGCAGTAGTAACGGCACCAGAAAATAGCTTGATGCTACGACTGGCGTGTGGTTGATGGTGGTAATATTGCAGGTAGTACAGATGCAGTAAAACAGTAAACAAGCAGTGATAGCAGTATTTGGGAACAAGGCCTAGGGATTATACTTTCACTAGTGGACACTCTCAACTTTGATCACATAACAGAATAAATAGATAGATGCTAGACTCTACACTCTCTTGTTGGATGATGAACACCACTAACTGCGTAGGATTACACGAACCCTCAATGACGGAGTTAACAAGCTCCACAATATTCGATGTTCATATTTAAATAACCTTAGAGTGCATGACAGATCAACATAACCAAACCAAGTACTAACATAGCATGCTCACTGTCACCTTCACGCTACGAAAGGAGGCATAGATCACATCAATACCATCATAGCAATAGTTAACTTCATAATCTACAAGAGATCACAATCATAGCCTACGCCAAGTACTACACGATGCACACACTGTCACCATTACACCGTGCAGGAGGAATAAACTACTTTAATAACATCACTAGAGTAGCACACAGATAAATTGTGATACAAAACACATTGCAATCATAAAGAGATATAAATAAGTACCTCACTATGCCATTCATAACAGTGAATAAGTATTCTGTGAAATATAGCCTAAGAGACCCACACGGTGCACACACTGTCACCTTTACACACGTGGGACAAGGAGTCTCCGGAGATCACATAAGTAAAATCCACTTGACTAGCATAATGACATCTAGATTACAAGCATCATCATATGAATCTCAATCATGTAAGGCAGCTCATGAGATTATTGTATTGAAGTACATAGGAGAGAGATGAACCACATAGCTACCGGTACAGCCCTTAGCCTCGATGGAGAACTACTCCCTCCTCATGGGAGACAGCAGCGGTGATGAAGATGGCGGTGGTGTCGATGGAGAAGCCTTCCGGGGGCACTTCCCCGTCCCGGCGGCGTGCCGAAACAGAGACTCCTGTCCCCCAGATCTTGGCTTCGCGATGGCGGCGGCTCTGGATGGTTTCTCGTACCGTGGCTTTTTCGTATCGAAGATTTAGGTCGAGGGGCTTCTTATAGGCGAAGAGGCGGCGTCAGAAGGGGTCTGGGGCCACCAGACAATAGGGCGGCGCGGCCAGGGCCTGGGCCGCGCCAGCCCCATGTGTGGGCCCCCTGTGGGTCCACTCTGGCGACTCTCGGGTGTTCTGGAAGCTTCGTGGGATCCTAAGATGCTGGGCGTTGATTTCGTCCAATTCCGAGAATATTTCCTTACTAGGATTTCTGAAACCAAAAACAGCAGAAAACAGGAACTGGCCCTTCAGCATCTCGTCAATAGGTTAGTTCCGGAAAACGCATAAAAACTACATAAAGTATGCATAAAACATGTAGATATCATCAATAATGTGGCATGGAACATATGAAATTATCGATACGTCGGAGACGTATCAGGCGCCAACGTGGAACCTGCACAACACAACCAAAGTACTTTGTCCCAACGTAACAGTGAGGTTGTCAATCTCACCGGCTTGCTGTAACAAAGGATTAGATGTATAGTGTGGATGATGATGTTTGCAGAGAACAGTAGAACAAGTATTGCAGTAGGTTGTATTCGATGTAAAAGAATGGACCGGGGTCCACAGTTCACTAGTGGTGTCTCTCCCATAAGAATAAGCATGTTGGGTGAACAAATTACAGTTGGGCAATTGATAAATAAAGAGGGCATGACCATGCACATACATGTTATGATGAGTAGTGTGAGATTTAATTGGGCATTAAGACAAAGTACATAGACCGCTATCCAGCATGCATCTATGCCTAAAAAGTCCACCTTCAGGTTATCATCCGAACCCCCTCCAATATTAAGTTGCAAACAACAGACAATTGCATTAAGTATGGTGCGTAATGTAATCAACAAATATATCCTTAGACATAGCATTGATGTTTTATCCCTAGTGGCAATAGCACATCCACAACCTTAAAACTTTCTGTCACTGTCCTAGATTTAATGGAGGCATGAACCCACTATCGAGCATAAATACTCCCTCTTGGAGTTACAAGCAAAAACTTGGCCAGAGCCTCTACTAGCAACGGAGAGCATGCAAGATCATAAACAACACATAGATGATAGATTGATCAACATAACATAGCATTCACTATTCATCGGATCCCAACAAACGCAACATGTAGCATTACAGATAGATGATCTTGATCATGTTAGGCAGCTCACAAGATCCAACAATGATTGCACAATTAGGAGAAGACAACCATCTAGCTACTGCTATGGACCCATATTCCAGGGGTGAACTACTCACACATCAATCCGGAGGCGACCATGGCGGTGTAGAGTCCTCCGGGAGATGATTCCCCTCTCCGGCAGGGTGCCGGAGGCGATCTCCTGAATCCCCCGAGATGGGATTGGCGGCGGCGGCGTCTCTGGAAGGTTTTTCGTATCGTGGATCTCGGTACTGGAGTTATTATCGACGAAGTCTTAAGTAGGCGGAAGGGTAGGTCAGGGGGTGCCACGAGGGGCCCACACAACAGGCCGGCGCGGCCAGGGCCTGGGCAGTGCCGCCCTAGTGTGTCGCCGCCTCGTCGCCCCACTTCGTATCTCCCCCGGTGTTCTGGAAGCTTCGTGGAAAAATAAGATCCTGGGCGTTGATTTCGTCCAATTCCGAGAATATTTCCTTACTAGGATTTCTGAAACCAAAAACAGCAGAAAACAACAACTGGCTCTTCGGCATCTCGTCAATAGGTTAGTGCCGGAAAATGCATAAATATGACATAAAGTATGCATAAAACATGTAGGTATCATCAATAAAGTAGCATGGAACATAAGAAATTATCGATACGTTGGAGATGTATCAGCATCCCCAAGCTTAGTTCCTACTCGTCCCGAGTAGGTAAACGATAACAAAGATAATTTCTGAAGTGACATGCCATCATAATCTTGATCAATACTATTGTAAGCACATGTAATGAATGCAGCGATCCAAAGCAATGGTAAAGATAATGAGTAAACAACTGAATCATATAGCAAAGACTTTTCATGAATAGTACTTTCAAGACAAGCATCAATAAGTCTTGCATAAGAGTTAACTCATAAAGCAATAAATTCATAGTAAAGGTATTGAAGCAACACAAAGAAAGATTAAGTTTCAGTGGTTGCTTTCAACTTGTAACATGTATATCTCATGGATATTGTCAATGTAAAGTAATATAATAAGTGCAATATGCAAGTATGTAGGAATCAATGCACAGTTCACACAAGTGTTTGCTTCTTGAGATGGGAGGAAATGGGTAAACTGACTCAACATAAAAGTAAAAGAAAGGCCCTTCGCAGAGGGAAGCATTGATTGCTATGTTTGTGCTAGAGCTTTTATTTTGAAAACAAGAAACAATTTTGTCAACGGTAGTAATAAAGCATATGTATCATGTAAATTATATCCTACAAGTTGCAAGCCTCATGCATAGTATACCAATAGTGCCCGCACCTTGTCCTAATTAGCTCGGATTACCTGGATTATCATCGCAATACATATGTTTTAACCAAGTGTCACAAAGGGGTACCTCTATGCCGCCTGTACAAAGGTCTAAGGAGAAAGCTCGCATTGGATTTCTCGCGTTTGATTATTCTCAACATAGACATCCATACCGGGACAACATAGACAACAGATAATGGACTCCTCTTTAATGCAAGCATTTAGCAACAATTAATATTCTCATATGAGGTTGAGGATATTTGTCCAAAACTGAAACTTCCACCATGAATCATGGCTTTAGTTAGCGGTCCAATGTTCTTCTCTAACAATATGCATGCTCAAACCATTCAACTCATGGTAAATCGCCCTTACTTCAGACAAGACGAACATGCATAGCAACTCACATGATATTCAACAAAGGGTAGTTGATGGCGTCCCCAGGAACATGGTTATCGCTCAACAAGCAACTTAATAAGAAATAAAATGCATAAGTACATATTCAATACCACAATAGTTTTTAGGCTATTTGTCTCATGAGCTATATATTGCAAAGATAAAGGATAGAAATTTAAAGGTAGCACTCAAGCAATTTACTTTGGAATGGCGGAGAAATACCATGTAGTAGGTAGGTATGGTGGACACGAGTGGCATAGTGTTTGGCTCAAGGATTTTGGATGCATGAGAAGTATTCCCTGTCGATACAAGGTTTAGGCTAGCAAGGTTGTTTAAAGCAAACACAAGTATGAACCGGTACAGCAAAACTCACATAAAAGACATATTGTAAGCATTATAAGACTCTACACCGTCTTCCTTGTTGTTCGACCCTTACTAGAAATTATCTAGACCTTAGAGAGACCAATCATGCCCCAAATTTTAGCAAGCTCTATGTATTTCTTCATTAATAGGTGCAAGGTATATGATGCAAGAGCTTAAACATGATCCTTATGAGTATAACAATTGCCAAGTATCTAATTATTCAAGACATTTTACCAATTACCACATGTAGCATTTCCCGTTTCCAACCATATAACAATTAACGAAGCAGTTCAACCTTCGCCATGAACATTATGAGTAAAGCCTAAGGACATATTTGTCCATATGCAACAGAGGAGCGTGTCTCTCTCCCACACAATGAATGCTAGGATCCAACTTTATTCAAACAAAACAAAAACAAAAACATACAGACGCTCCAAGTAAAGCACATAAGATGTGACGGAATAAAAATATAGTTTCACTAGAGGAACCTGATAATGTTGTCGATGAAGAAGGGGATGCCTTGGGCATCCCCAAGATTAGACGCTTGAGTCTTCTTGAAATATGCAGGGATGAACCACTGGGGCATCCCCAAGCTTAGAGCTTTCACTCTCCTTGATCATATTGTATCATCCTCCTCCCTTGATCCTTGAAAACTTCCTCCACACCAAACTCAAAACAACTCATTAGAGGGTTAGTGCATAATCAAAATTCACATATTCAGAGGTGACATAATCATTCTTAACACTTCTGGACATTGCACAAAGCTACTGAAAGTTAATGGAATAAAGAAATCCATCAAGCATAGCAAAACAGGCAATGTGAAATAAAAGGCAGAATCTGTCAAAACAGAGCAGTCCGTAAAGACGAATTTGTAAGAGGCACCAGAATTGCTCAAATGAAAATTCTAAAATTGAATGAAAGTTGCGTACATATCTGAGGATCACTCACGTAAATTTGCAGAATTTTCTGAGTTACCTACAGAGAATTCAACCCAGATTCGTGACAGAAAGAAATCTGTTTCTGCGCAGTAATCCAAATCTAGTATGAACCTTACTATCAAAGACTTTACTTGGCACAACAACGCAACAAAACTAAGATAAGGAGAGGTTGCTACAGTAGTAACAACTTCCAAGACTCAAATATAAAACAAAAGTGCTGTAGTAAAATCATGGGTTGTCTCCCATAAGCGCTTTTCTTTAACGCCTTTCAGCTAGGCGCAGAAAGTGTGTATCAAGTATTATCAAGAGACGAAGAATTGGCATTCTTACCAGAGGCTCTACGCTTACCCTTCTTACTCTTTGGTTTAGGGAATATATGATGGCTTCCAGGTATGGAGGAACTTAGAGTGCCTTTTTCCACATCTATGGTTACTCCGAAGAGGTTTAGCAGGGATCTTCCAAGTGTGATTTGTCCTGTACCTACACATTCAATGACGAGATAATCAGTGGATACCGTTTTTCCAAGAAGGTTTGTGAATACTCCTTCAGCTATTCCCTTGGGAATTATAACAGAGTTATCAGTGAGAGTTATTCCTTCTCCTCCTTCAGTAAGTCCCCAGAGTGTCAAAGATTTATAAATACTTTCACGCATAAGGCAAAATTCAGTCATAATATCACAACGAGCATCAAAATTTTTACCATCAATAGTAACTTTAATAGTGGGGTCCCACATTGATGGTTCAGAGTTTATTGGAACATAATCAAAATGCTCACGAATCCGACCATACCCTTCTTTCAAGCAAGATACATGTGTCTCAAGAGTATTCAATCTATTATAAACACTAACAAGGGATGTATCATAATTATTAGTGGAGCTAGATGATGCAACCAATTTTTTATGGCATTAAAAGCTTGATCCCCATCACAGTGAAGGAAATCTCCTCCCACTACAGCATCTAAGGCATATCTATAGCGAAGAATAAGCCCAAAATAAAAATTACTAAGAAGCAAACTTAGTGTCATTTTAGGTTCAGTTTTATTATAAGAATCAAAAATTCTAGACCAAGCTTCTTAAAAACCCTCTTCTCCCCTTTGTTTAAAAGTGAAGATCGATTCCTCGGGTGATAGAGTAACAACTACAAGACTAGTCATAGTAACAAAAATAAGGTAAATGCAAGTAACTAATTTTTTGTGTTTTTAATATGGAGAACGCAAACAAGATAGTAAATAAAGTAAAGATAGCAACTAATTTTTTTGTGTTTTTGATATAATGCAGCAAACAAAGTACTAAATAAAATAAAGCAAGACAAAAACAAAGTAAAGAGATTGGAGGTGGAGACTCCCCTTGCAGCTTGTCTTGATCTCCCCGGCAACGGCGCCAGAAAATATCTTGATGCTGGCGCGCAGTTAACGTGCCCGTTGGAAACCCCAAGAGGAAGGTGTGATGCGTACAGCGACAAGTTTTCCCTCAGTAAGAAACCAAGATTTATCGAACCAGTAGGAGCCAAGAAGCACATTGAAGGTTGATGGCGGCGGAGTGTAGTGCGACGCAACACCAGGGATTCCGGCGCCAACGTGGAACCTGCACAACACAACCAAAGTACTTTGTCCCAACGTAATAGTGATGTTGTCAATCTCACCGGCTTGCTGTAACAAAGGATTAGATGTATAGTGTGGATGATGATGTTTGCAGAGAACAGTAGAACAAGTATTGCAGTAGGTTGTATTTGATGTAAAAGAATGGACCGGGGTCCACAGTTCACTAGAGGTGTCTCTCCCATAAGAATAAGCATGTTGGGTGAACAAATTACAGTTGGGCAATTGACAAATAAAGAGGGCATAACCATGCACATACATGTTATGATGAGTAGTGTGAGATTTAATTGGGCATTACGACAAAGTACATAGACCGCTATTCAGGATGCATCTATGCCTAAAAAGTCCACCTTCAGGTTATCATCCGAACCCCCTCCAGTATTAAGTTGCAAACAACAGACAATTGCATTAAGTATGGTGTGTAATGTAATCAATAAATATATCCTTAGACATAGCATTGATGTTTTATCCCTAGTGGCAACAGCACATCCACAACCTTAGAACTTTCTGTCATTGTCCCAGATTTAATGGAGGCATGAACCCACTATCGAGCATAAATACTCCCTCTTGGAGTTATAAGCAAAAACTTGGCCAGAGCCTTGATACGTCTCCGACGTATCGATAATTTCTTATGTTCCATGCCACATTATTGATGATATCTACATGTTTTATGCATACTTTATGTCATATTTATGCATTTTCCGGCACTAACCTATTAACGAGATGCCGAAGAGCCGATTCTTTGTTTTCTCATTGTTTTTGGTTTCAGAAATCCTAGTAAGGAAATATTCTCGGAATTGGACGAAATCAACGCCCAGGGGCCTATTTTGCCACGAAGCTTCCAGAAGACCGAAGAGAAGACGAAGTGGGGCCACGAGGCGGCGCCACACTAGGGCGGCGCGGCCCAGGTGCTGGCCGCGCGGCCCTAGCGTGTGGGCCCCTCGTGACTCTCCCGACTCTGCCCTTCCGCCTACAAATAGTTTTCATCGCGAAACCCCTAGTACCGAGAGCCACGATACGGAAAACCTTCCAGAGACGCCGCCGCCGCCAATCCCATCTCGGGGGATTCAGGAGATCGCCTCCGGCACCCTGCCGGAGAGGGGATTCATCTCCCGGAGGACTCTACACCGCCATGGTCGCCTCCGGAGTGATGAGTGAGTAGTTCACCCCTGGACTATGGGTCCATAGCAGTAGCTAGATGGTTGTCTTCTCCTCATTATGCTTCATTGTCGGATCTTGTGAGCTGCCTAACATGATCAAGATCACCTATCTGTAATGCTATATGTTGTGTTTGTTGGGATCCGATGGATAGAGAATACTATGTTATGTTGATTATCAATCTATTATCTATGTGTTGTTTATGATCTTGCATGCTCTCCGTTACTAGTAGATGCTTTGGCCAAGTTGATGCTTGTAACTCCAAGAGGGAGTATTTATGCTCGATAGTGGGTTCATGTCTCCGTGAATCTGGGGGAGTGACAGAAGCCCCTAAGGTTATGGATGTGCTGTTGCCACTAGGGATAAAACATTGATGCTATGTCCGAGGATGTAGTTATTGATTACATTACGCACCATACTTAATGCAATTGTCTGTTGTTTGCAACTTAATACTGGAAGGGGTTCGGATGATAACCTGAAGGTGAACTTTTTAGGCATAGATGCATGCTGGATAGCGGTCTATGTACTTTGTCGTAATGCCCAATTAAATCTCACTATACTCATCATATCATGTATGTGCATGGTCATGCCCTCTCTATTTGTCAATTGCCCAACTGTAATTTGTTCACCCAACATGCTATTTATCTTATGGGAGAGACACCACTAGTGAACTGTGGACCCCGGTCCATTATTTTAATCGAATACAATCTACTGCAATACTTGTTCTACTGTTCTCTGCAAACAATCATCATCCACACTATACATCTAATCCTTTGTTACAGCAAGCCGGTGAGATTGACAACCTCACTGTTTCGTTGGGGCAAAGTACTTTGGTTGTGTTGTGCAGGTTCCACGTTGGCGCCGGAATCCCTGGTGTTGCGCCGCACTACATCTCGCCGCCATCAACCTTCAATGTGCTTCTTGGCTCCTACTGGTTCGATAAACCTTGGTTTCTTACTGAGGGAAAACTTGCCGCTGTACGCATCACACCTTCCTCTTGGGGTTCCCAACGGACACGTGCTGTACGCGTATCAAGCCTCTACTAGCAACGGAGAGCATGCAAGATCATAAACAACACATAGATGATAGATTGATAATCAACATAACATAGCATTCACTATTCATCGGATCCCAACAAACGCAACATGTAGCATTACAGATAGATGATCTTGATCATGTTAGGCAGCTCACAAGATCCAACAATGATAGCACAATTAGGAGAAGACAACCATCTAGCTACTGCTATGGACCCATAGTCCAGGGGTGAACTACTCACACATCAATCCGGAGGCGACCATGGCGGTGTAGAGTCCTCCGGGAGATGATTCCCCTCTCCGGCAGGGTGCCGGAGGCGATCTCCTGAATCCCCCGAGATGGGATTGGCGGCGGCGGCGTCTCTGGAAGGTTTTCCGTATCGTGGCTCTCGGTACTGGAGTTATTATCGACGAAGGCTTAAGTAGGTGGAAGGGTAGGTGATACGTCTCCAACGTATCGATAATTTCTTATGTTCCATGCCACATTATTGATGTTATCTACATGTTTTATGCACACTTTATGTCATATTCGTGCATTTTCTGGAACTAACCTATTAACAAGATGCCGAAGTGCCAGTTGCTGTTTTCTGCTGTTTTTGGTTTCAGAAATCCTAGTAAGGAAATATTCTCGGAATTGGACGAAATCAACGCCCAGGGGCCTATTTTGCCACGAAGCTTCCAGAAGTCCGAAGACGAAACGAAGTGGGGCCACGGGGTGCCCAAACCCTAGGGCGGCGCCCCCCCCCCCTTGGCCGCGCCGGCCTGTGGTGTGGGGCCCCCGTGCCCCTTCCTGACTTGCCCTTCCGCCTACTTAAAGCCTCCGTGACGAAACCCCCAGTACCGAGAGCCACGATACGGAAAACCTTCCAGAGACGCCGCCAACGCCGATCCCATCTCGGGGGATCCAGGAGATCGCCTCCGGCACCCTGCCGGAGAGGGGAATCATCTCCCGGAGGACTCTACGCCGCCATGGTCGCCTCCGGAGTGATGTGTGAGTAGTCTACCCCTGGACTATGGGTCCATAGCAGTAGCTAGATGGTTGTCTTCTCCCCATTGTGCTATCATTGTCGGATCTTGTGAGCTGCCTAACATGATCAAGATCATCTATCTGTAATTCTATATGTTGCATTTGTTGGGATCCGATGAATAGAGAATACTTGTTATGTTGATTATCAAAGTTATATCTATGTGTTGTTTATGATCTTGCATGCTCTCCGTTACTAGTAGATGCTCTGGCCAAGTAGATGCTTGTAACTCCAAGAGGGAGTATTTATGCTCGATAGTGGGTTCATGCCTGCATTGACACCTGGGACGATGTGAGAAAGTTCTAAGGCTGTGTTGTGCTGTTGCCACTAGGGATAAAACATTGATGCTATGTCTAAGGATGTAGTTGTTGATTACATTACGCACCATACTTAATGCAATTGTCTGTTGCTTTGCAACTTAATACTGGAGGGGGTTCGGATGATAACCTGAAGGTGGACTTTTTAGGCATAGATGCAGTTGGATGGCGGTCTATGTACTTTGTCGTAATGCCCAATTAAATCTCACTATACTCATCATGATATGTATGTGCATGGTCATGCCCTCTTTATTTGTCAATTGCCCAACTATAATTTGTTCACCCAACATGCTGTTTGTCTTATGGGAGAGACACCTCTAGTGAACTGTGGACCCCGGTCCAATTCTCTTTACTGAAATACAATCTACTGCAATACTTGTTCTACTGTTTTCTGCAAACAATCATCTTCCACACAATATGGTTAATCCTTTGTTACAGCAAGCCGGTGAGATTGACAACCTCACTGTTTCGTTGGGGCAAAGTACTTTGGTTGTGTTGTGCAGGTTCCACGTTGGCGCCGGAATCCCTGGTGTTGCGCCGCACTACATCCCGCCGCCATCAACCTTCAACGTGCTTCTTGGCTCCTCCTGGTTTGATAAACCTTGGTTTCTTTCTGAGGGAAAACTTGCTGCTGTGCGCATCATACCTTCCTCTTGGGGTTCCCAACGAACGTGTGAGTTACACGCCATCAAGCTCTTTTCAAGGCGTCGTTGCTGGGGAGATCAAGACACGCTGCAAGGGAGTCTCCACTTCTCAATCTCTTTACTTTGTTTTTGTCTTGCTTAGTTTTATTTACTACTTTGTTTGCTGCACTAAATCAAAATACAAAAAAATTAGTTGCTAGTTTTACTTTATTTGCTATCTTGTTTGCTATATCAAAAACACAAAAAAATTAGTTACTTGCATTTACTTTATCTAGTTTGCTTTATTTACTGTTGCTAAAATGGCTACCGCTGAAAATACTAAGTTGTGTGACTTCACAACCACAAATAATAATGATTTCTTATGCACACCTATTGCTCCACCTGCTGCTACAGCAGAATTCTTTGAAATTAAACCTGCTTTACTGAATCTTGTTATGCGAGAGCAATTTTCTGGTGTTAGTTCTGATGATGCTGTTGCCCATCTTAATAATTTTGTTGAACTATGTGAAATGCAAAAATATAAAGATGTAGATGGTGACATTATAAAATTAAAATTGTTCCCTTTCTCATTAAGACGAAGAGCTAAAGATTGGTTGCTATCTCTGCCTAAGAATAGTATTGATTCATGGACTAAATGCAAGGATGCTTTTATTGGTAGATATTATCCCCCTGCTAAAATTATATCTTTGAGGAGTAGCATAATGAATTTTAAACAATTAGATACTGAACATGTTGCTCAAGCTTGGGAAAGAATGAAATCTCTGGTTAAAAATTGCCCAACCCATGGACTGACTACTTGGATGATCATCCAAACCTTCTATGCAGGACTAAATTTTTCTTCACGGAATTTATTGGATTCAGCTGCTGGAGGTACCTTTATGTCCATCACTCTTGGTGAAGCAACAAAGCTTCTTGATAATATGATGATCAACTACTCTGAATGGCACACGGAAAGAGCTCCACAAGGTAAGAAGGTAAATTCTGTCGAAGAAACCTCTTCCTTGAGTGATAAGATTGATGCTATTATGTCTATGCTTGTGAATGATAGGACTAATATTGATCCTAATAATGTTCCATTAGCTTCATTGGTTGCACAAGAAGAACATGTTGATGTAAACTTCATTAAAAATAATAATTTCAACAACAATGCTTACCGGAACAATTCTAGTAACAACTATAGGCCATATCCTTATAATAATGGCAACGGCTATGGTAATTCTTATGGGAATTCTTACAACAATAATAGGAGTTCACCCCCTGGACTTGAAGCCATGCTTAAAGAATTTATTAGTACACAAACTGCTTTTAACAAATCTGTTGAAGAAAAGCTTGGGAAAATTGATATACTTGCTTCTAAAGTCGATAGTCTTGCTGCTTATGTTGATCTTTTGAAATCGAAAGTTATTCCTAATGAGAATCATCATAATAAAATTGTTACTACAGCAAATGCCATCCAAGTTAGAATTAATGAGAATATAAGATTAATGGCGGAACTAGTGCTAGGTGGGATAGAGAAGAAAATGAAAAACTAGCTAAAGAGAAGAATGTAGCTAAAGTTTGGACTATTACCACCACTTGTAATGCTAATGCTACACATGTTGCTGCACCTCCTACTAATACTAATAAAAGAATTGGTGTTAGCAATGTTTCCACTTCTAATGCAAAGCGAGAAACCGCTCGAAACTGCTAAAACTGCTGAAATTGCACCGTGATAAAGCTGCTGAAATTTTTTCCAACATTGGGGATGATGATCCCATTGCTTTAGATTATAATGGTTTGAATTTTGATGATTGCCACATCTCTGGAGTTATAAAGTTCTTGCAAAAACTTGCTAAAAGTCCTAATGCTAGTGCTATAAATTTGGCTTTCACGCAACATATTACAAATGCTCTCATAAAAGCTAGAGAAGAGAAACTAGAGCGTGAAGCCTCTATTCCTAAAAAGCTAGAGGATGGTTGGGAGCCTATCATTAAGATGAAGGTTAAAGATTTTGATTGTAATGCTTTATGTGATCTTGGTGCAAGTATTTCTGTTATGCCTAAGAAAATTTATGATATGCTTGACTTGCCACCGCTGAAAAATTGTTATTTGGATGTTAATCTTGCTGATCATTCTACAAAGAAACCTTTTGGGAAAGTTGATAATGTTCGCATTACCGTTAACAATAACCTTGTCCCCGTTGATTTTGTTGTCTTGGATATTGAATGCAATGCATCTTGTCCCATTATATTGGGAAGACCTTTTCTTCGAACTGTTGGTGCTATCATTGATATGAAGGAAGGTAATATAAAATATCAATTTCCTCTCAAGAAAGGTATGGAACACTTCCCTAGAAAGAGAATGAAGTTACCTTTTGATTCTATTATGAGAACAAATTATGATGTTGACACTTCGTCTCTTGATAATACTTGATACACACTTTCTGCGCCTAGCTGAAAGGCGTTAAAGAAAAGCGCTTATGGGAGACAACCCATGTTTTTACCTACAGTACTTTGTTTTTATTTTGTGTCTTGGAAGTTGTTTACTACTGTAGCAACCTCTCCTTATCTTAGTTTTGTGTTTTGTTGTGTCAAGTTAAGCCGTTGATAGAAAAGTAAGTACTAGATTTGGATTACTGCGCAGTTCCAGATTTCTTTGCTGTCACGAATCTGGGTCTAACTCCCTGTAGGTAGCTCAGAAAATTAAGCCAATTTACGTGCATGATCCTCAGATATGTACGCAACTTTCATTCAATTTGGGCATTTTCATTTGAGCAAGTCTGGTGCCATTTTAAAATTCGTCAATACAAACTGTTCTGTTTTGACAGATTCTGCCTTTTATTTCGCATTGCCTCTTTTGCTATGTCGGATGAATTTCTTTGATCCACTAATGTCCAGTAGCATTATGCAATGTCCAGAAGTGTTAAGAATGATTGTGTCACCTCTGAATATGTTAATTTTTATTGTGCACTAACCCTCTAATGAGTTGTTTCGAGTTTGGTGTGGAAGAAGTTTTCAAGGATCAAGAGAGGAGTATGATGCAACATGATCAAGGAGAGTGAAAGCTCTAAGCTTGGGGATGCCCCGGTGGTTCACCCCTGCATATTCTAAGAAGACTCAAGCGTCTAAGCTTGGGGATGCCCAAGGCATCCCCTTCTTCATCGACAACATTATCAGGTTCCTCCCCTGAAACTATATTTTTATTCCATCACATCTTATGTGCTTTTCTTGGAGCGTCGGTTTGTTTTTGTTTTTGTTTTGTTTGAATAAAATGGATCCTAGCATTCACCTTATGGAAGAGAGACACGCTCCGCTGTAGCATATGGACAAGTATGTCCTTAGTTTCTACTCATAGTATTCATGGCGAAGTTTCTCCTTCGTTAAATTGTTACATGGTTGGAATTGGAAAATGATACATGTAGTAAGTGCTATAAATGTCTTGGGTAATGTGATACTTGGCAATTGTTGTGCTCATGTTTAAGCTCTTGCATCATATGCTTTGCACCCATTAATGAAGAAATACATAGAGCATGCTAAAATTTGGTTTGCATATTTGGTTTCTCTAAGGTCTAGATAATTTCTAGTATTGAGTTTGAACAACAAGGAAGACGGTGTAGAGTCTTATAATGTTTTCAATATGTCTTTTATGTGAGTTTTGCTGCACCGGTTCATCCTTGTGTTTGTTTCAAATAAGCCTTGCTAGCCTAAACCTTGTATCGAGAGGGAATACTTCTCATGCATCCAAAATACTTGAGCCAACCACTATGCCATTTGTGTCCACTATACCTACCTACTACATGGTATTTTCCGCCATTCCAAAGTAAATTGCTTGAGTGCTACCTTTAAAATTCCATCATTCACCTTTGCAATATATAGCTCATGGGACAAATAGCTTAAAAACTATTGTAGTATTGAATATGTAATTATGCACTTTATCTCTTATCAAGTTGCTTGTTGTGCGATAACCATGTTCACTGGGGACGCCATCAACTACTCTTTGTTGAATTTCATGTGAGTTGCTATGCATGTCCGTCTTGTCTGAAGTAAGAGAGATCTACCACCTTATGGTTAAGCATGCATATTGTTAGAGAAGAACATTGGGCCACTAACTAAAGCCATGATCCATGGTGGAAGTTTCAGTTTTGGACATATATCCTCAATCTCAAATGAGAAAATTATTAATTGTTGTTACATGCTTATGCATAAAAGAGGAGTCCATTATCTGTTGTCTATGTTGTCCCGGTATGGATGTCTAAGTTGAAGAATAATCAATAGCGAGAAATCCAATGCGAGCTTTCTCCTTAGACCTTTGTACAGGCGGCATAGAGGTACCCCTTTGTGACACTTGGTAAAAACATGTGCATTGTGATGATCCGGTAGTCCAAGCTAATTAGGACAAGGTGCGGGCACTATTAGTACACTATGCATGAGGCTTGCAACTTGTAAGATATAATTTACATGATACATATGCTTTATTACTACCGTTGACAAAATTGTTTCATGTTTTCAAAATCAAAGCTCTAGCACAAATATAGCAATCGATGCTTTTCCTCTATGGAGGACCATTCTTTTACTTTCAATGTTGAGTCAGTTCACCTATTTCTCTCCACCTCAAGAAGCAAACACTTGTGTGAACTGTGCATTGATTCCTACATACTTGCTTATTGCACTTATTATATTACTCTATGTTGACAATATCCATGAGATATACATGTTACAAGTTGAAAGCAACCGCTGAAACTTAATCTTCTTTTGTGTTGCTTCAATGCCTTTACTTTGAATTATTGCTTTATGAGTTAACTCTTATGCAAGACTTATTGATGCTTGTCTTGAAGTGCTATTCATGAAAAGTCTTTGCTTTATGATTCACTTGTTTACTCATGTCATATACATTGTTTTGATCGCTGCATTCACTACATATGCTTTACAAATAGTATGATCAAGGTTATGATGGCATGTCACTCCGTAAAATTATCTGTTATCGTTTTACTGCTCGACGAGCAGAACTAAGCTTGGGGATGCTGATACGTCTCCAACGTATCGATAATTTCTTATGTTCCATGCCACATTATTGATGTTATCTACATGTTTTATGCACACTTTATGTCATATTCGTGCATTTTCAGGAACTAACCTATTAACAAGATGCCGAAGTGCCGATTCTTTGTTTTCTGCTGTTTTTGGTTTCAGAAATCCTAGTAAGGAAATATTCTCGAATTGGACGAAATCAACGCCCGGGGACTATTTTGCCACGAAGCTTCCAAGTCCGAAGACGAAGCGAAGTGGGGCCACGGGGTGCCCAAACCCTAGGGCGGCGTGGCCCCCACCTTGGCCGCGCCGGCTTTGTGGTGTGGGGCCCCGTGCCCCCTCCGACTTGCCCTTCCGCCTACTTAAAGCCTCCGTGACGAAACCCCAGCATCGAGAGCCACGATACGGAAAACCTTCCAGAGACGCCGCCAACGCCGATCCCATCTCGGGGATCCAGGAGATCGCCTTCGGCACTGCCGGAGAGGGGAATCATCTCCCGGAGGACTCTACGCCGCCATGGTCACCTCCGGAGTGATGTGTGAGTAGTCTACCCCTGGACTATGGGTCCATAGCAGTAGCTAGATGGTTGTCTTCTCCCCATTGTGCTATCATTGTCGGATCTTGTGAGCTGCCTAACATGATCAAGATCATCTATTTGTAATTCTATATGTTGCGTTTGTTGGGATCCGATGAATAGAGAATACTTGTTATGTTGATTATCAAAGTTATATCTATGTGTTGTTTATGATCTTGCATGCTCTCCGTTACTAGTAGATGCTCTGGCCAAGTAGATGCTTGTAACTCCAAGAGGGAGTATTTATGCTCGATAGTGGGTTCATGCCTGCATTGACACCGGACGATGATGAAAAGTTCTAAGGTTGTGTTGTGCTGTTGCCACTAGGGATAAAACATTGATGCTATGTCTAAGGATGTTGTTGTTGATTACATTACGCACCATACTTAATGCAATTGTCTGTTGCTTTGCAACTTAATACTGGAGGGGGTTCGGATGATAACCTGAAGGTGGACTTTTTAGGCAGAGATGCAGTTGGATGGCGGTCTATGTACTTTGTCGTAATGCCCAATTAAATCTCACTATACTCATCATGATATGTATGTGCATGGTCATGCCCTCTTTATTTGTCAATTGCCCAACTGTAATTTGTTCACCCAACATGTTGTTTGTCTTATGGGAGAGACACCTCTAGTGAACTGTGGACCCCGGTCCAATTCTCTTTACTGAAATACAATCTACTGCAATACTTGTTCTACTGTTTTCTGCAAACAATCATCTTCCACACAATACGGTTAATCCTTTGTTACAGCAAGCCGGTGAGATTGACAACCTCACTGTTTCGTTGGGGCAAAGTACTTTGGTTGTGTTGTGCAGGTTCCACGTTGGCGCCGGAATCCCTGGTGTTGCGCCGCACTACATCCCGCCGCCATCAACCTTCAACGTGCTTCTTGGCTCCTCCTGGTTCGATAAACCTTGGTTTCTTTCTGAGGGAAAACTTGCTGCTGTGCGCATCATACCTTCCTCTTGGGGTTCCCAACGAACGTGTGAGTTACACGCCATCAGTAGGTCAGGGGGTGCCACGAGGGGCCCACACAACAGGCCGGCGCGGCCAGGGCCTGGGCCGCGCCGCCCTAGTGTGTTGCCGCCTCGTCGCCCCACTTCGTATCTCCCCCGGTGTTCTGGAAGCTTCGTGGAAAAATAAGATCCTAGGCGTTGATTTCGTCCAATTCCGAGAATATGTCCTTACTAGGATTTCTGAAACCAAAAACAGCAGAAAACAACAACTGGCTCTTCGGCATCTCGTCAATAGGTTAGTGCCGGAAAATGCATAAATATGACATAAAGTATGCATAAAACATGTAGGTATCATCAATAAAGTAGCATGGAACATAAGAAATTATCGATACGTTGGAGACGTATCAAGTATGTCATCCAACTTACCTACAGAGAGTTTGGAGTAGCCAACTTGACCGGCCCGCTCCCCCCATGAGACGCAGCCATTCAAGAGTCATGGGCCGCCGTTGCTATTGACGCGCTTGACAAGTGTGATACTTGATGGGGTTCGTAGCATAAAAAAAAAATTTCCTACCGCAAGACGAATAAATCCAAGATCTAATCTATGGAACACCCAAGATCTAATCTACAAGATCTAAGCAACGAGATGGAGATGAGACTAACCCTTGAAGATTCCAAAGCCTACGAGATTAATCTCGTTGTTGGTGTAGACGATCGTCCCCGGTGCTGCAATCAGGCAGCACTTCCGTACTCGGTCGCGCGTACGGTGTCGATGAAGCTCCTTCCTCTCCCGTTCCAGCGGGCAGCGGAGGTGTGGTAGATATCCTCCAAATTCCAGCAGCACGACGGCGAGGTGGTGGTAGTGGAGGAAGAAAAGCTGCAGGGCTTCGCCTAAGCTGGAGCAGCGTATGGTGGAGGGAGAGGCAGCCAGAGGAGGAGGCAATGGAGGGGGGTGTGGCCGGCCACCCCCTCCCCTCTTTATATAGGGGGCCAGCCGGCCAAGGTGGCCCCCCTTCCCATCTAGGGTTGGGGGGGCGGCGGCCAAGAGGGGGGAGAGGGCTTTCCCCTCCCCCAAGTTGATCCCCCCTAGGAAACCCTAGGGGGTTGGCCGGCCTGGGCCTTGGGGCCATGAGCCCCTGGCCCATTAGGCCAGGGAGCATCCCCTCGGCCCATGCTAGGCCTCCTAGGTCGTGGGCCCCATGGTGGACCCCTCCGGAACCTTCTAGAACCTTCCAGTCAACCACCGGAAAAATCCCGAACATTTCCGAAACCCAGAAATCAACTTCTCTTATATGAATCTTATTCTCCGGACTATTCCGGACCTCCTCGTGACATCCTGGATCACATCCGAGACTCCGAACAAACTTCGTCTCCATACCATATTCAAATCTACTTATGCGACATCGAACCTTAAGCGCGTCACCCTACGGTTCGCGAACTATGCAGACATGGTCGAGACTCCTCTCCGAGCAATAACCAATAGCGGGATCTGGAGATCCATAATGGCTCCCACATATTCAACGATAACTTAGTGATCGATTGAACCATTTACATACGATGTCAATTCCCTTTGTCACATGATATTTTACCTATCCGAGGTTTGATCATCGGTATCTCCATACCTTGTTCAACCTAGTTACTGACAAGTACTCTTTACTCGTACCGCGGTATGTCATCTCTTATGATCAAATCATATGCTTGCAAGCTAATCAGACGACATTCCACCGAGAGGGCCCAGAGTATATCTATCCGTCATCAGGATGGACAAATCCCACTATTGATCCATATGCCTCAACTCACACTTTCTAAATACTTAATCCCATCTTTATAACCACCCATTTACGCAATGGCGTTTGATGTAATCAAAGTACCCTTCCGGTGTAAGTGATTTACATGATCTCATGGTCGAAGGACTAAGACAACTATGTATCGGAAGCTTATAGCAAATTGAACTTAATGACTTGATCTTATGCTACGCTCATTTGGGTGTGTGTCCATTATATCATTCAACTAATGACATAACCTTGTTATTAATAACATCAAATGTTCATGATCACGAAACCATGATCATCCATTAATCAACAAGCTAGTTATACAAGAGGCTTACTAGGGACTCCTTGTTGTTTACATAACACACATGTATCAATGTTTCGGTTAATACAATTATAGCATGGTATGCAAACATTTATCATAAACACAAAGATATTATAATAACCACTTTATTATTGCCTCTTGGGCATATCTCCAACAGTCTCCCACTTGCACTAGAGTCAATAATCTAGATTACATTGTAAGGTACCTAACACCCATAGCATTCTGGTGTTGGTCATGCTTTGCCCTAGGGAGAGCTTAAGTCAACGGATCTGCAACATTCAGATCTGTGTGTACTTTGCAAATCTCTACTTCACCATCTTCGATGTACTCGCGAATCGAATGAAAACGCAGCTTGATATGCTTCAGCTTCTTGTGTGACCTTGGTTCCTTTGCATTGGCGATGGCACTCGTGTTTTCACAATAAATGACTAACGGGTCCAATGCACTAGGAACCACACCAAGCTCAACAATGAACCTCTTCATCCATACCGCTTCCGATGAAGCTTCTGAAGCCGCTTATATTCAGATTCTGTTGAAGATTTCGCCACCGTGCACTGCTTGGAACTGCTCCAGCTTACTGCCGCACCATTCAATATAAACACGTACCCAGACTGAGACTTAGAGTCATCAGGATCGGTGTTCCAACTTGCATCGGTGTAACTGGTTACAACGAGCTCTTGGTCACCGCCATAACAAAGAAACATATCCTTAGTCCTTTTCAAGTACTTCAGGATATTCTTGACCGCTGTCCAGTGTTCCATTCCTGGATCACTTTGATATCTGCTGGTCAAACTAACAACATGTGCGATATCCGGTCTAGTACACAGCATGGCATACATGAGAGAGCCTACTGCCGAAGCATAGGGGATCTTGCTCATCCTCTCTCTTTCATCTGCTGTAGCTGGTCCTTGAGTCTTACTCAAGACCTTACCTGGCAACATAGGCAAGAACCCTTTCTTGCTTTCATCCATTCTAAACTTCTTTAGAATCTTGTCCAGGTATGTACTCTGTGAAAGGCCTATTAGGCGTCTTGATCTATCTCTATAAATCTTGATGCCTAAAATGTATGCTGCTTCACCAAGGTCTTTCATTAAAAAACACTTATTCAAATAACCTTTAACACTGCTTAATAGTTCTATATCATTCCCAATCAATAATATGTCATCTACATATAATATCAGGAACGCTACAGAGCTCCCACTCACTTTCTTGTAAATACAGGCCTCACCATGAGTCCGTATAAAACCGAAGTCTTTGATCACTCTATCAAAGCGTAGGTTCCAACTCCGGGATGCTTGCTTCAGTCCATAAATGGAACGCTGAAGTTTGCATACCTTGTCAGCATTTTCAGGATCAACAAAACCTTTGGGTTGTACCATATACAACTCTTCCTCAATATCACCATTAAGGAACGCCGTTTTGACATCCATCTGCCAAATTTCATAATCGAAAAATGCAGCTATTGCTAACAAAATCCTCACAGACTTTAGCTTCGCTACAGGTGAGAAAGTCTCATCGTAGTCAACTCCTTGAATTTGTCGGAAACCCTTTGCGACAAGTCGAGCTTTATAGACAGTAATATTACCATCGGCATCTATTTTTTCTCTTGAAGATCCATTTATTCTCGACAGCCTTGTGGCTATCAGGTAAGTCTACCAAAGTCCATACTTTGTTATCATACATGGATCCCATTTCGGATTTCATGGCTTCTTGACATTTGTTGGAATCTGGGCTCACCATTGCTTCTTCATACGTCGCAGGGTCCTCATCATTGTTGTCCACAATCATGACATTCAGACAGGGATCATACCAATCAGGAGTGGTACGTTCCCTCGTCGATCTGCGAGGTTCAGTAGCTTCCTCTTTCGAAGTTTCATGATCATCATCATTCGCTTCCTCTCCTATCGGTGCAGGCTGTGCAGGAACTTCTTCCGGCACTGCGCTACTCTGATCTATAAGAGAAGGTTCAGTAACCTCGTCGAGTTCTACTTTCCTTCCAGTCACTTCTTTAGTGAGAAACTCCTTCTCAAGAAAGGATCCGTTCTTGGCAACAAAGATTTTGCCTTCGGATCTATGATAGAAAGTGTACCCAATTGTTTCTTTAGGGTATCCTAGGAAGACGCATTTCTCCGCTTTGGGTTCTAGCTTGTCAGGCTGTAACTTCTTTACATAAGCTTCGCAACCCCAAACTTTAAGGAACGACAGCTTAGGTTTCTTTCCAAACCATAGCTCATACGGTGTCATTTCAACGGATTTAGATGGTTCCCTATTTAAAGTGAATGCGGCTGTCTCTAATGCATAACCCCAAAATGATAACGGCAAATCGGTAAGAGACATCATAGACCGAACCATATCTAAGAGAGTTCGATTACGACGTTCGGGCACACCATTACGCTGTGGTGTTCCCAGAGGTGTCAACTGTGAAAGTATTCCGCATTTCTTTAAATGCATGCCAAACTCATAACTCAGATATTCGCCTCCGCGATCAGAACGCAGAAACTTAATCTTCTTGTTACGTTGATTTTCTACTTCACTTTGGAATTCCTTGAACTTCTCAAAAGTCTCGGACTTATGTTTCATAAAGTAAATATATCCATATCTACTCAGATCATCCGTGAAGGTTAGAACATAACGATAACCACCGCGCGATGCTACACTCATTGGTCCGCACACATCGGTATGTATGATTTCCAATAAGTCTGTAGCTCGCTCCATTGTACCAGAAAATGGAGTCTTGGTCATTTTTCCCATTAGACATGCTTCGCATCTGTCAAGTGACTCAAAGTCAAGTGACTCAAGAAGTCCATCGGAATGGAGTTTCTTCATGCGCTTCACTCCAATATGATCAAGACGACAGTGCCACATATAAGTAGAATTATCATTCAATTTAATTCGCTTAGCATCAATGTTATGAACATGTGTATCACTTCTATCGAGATTTAACAAGAATAAACCATTCATCTCGGGTGCATGGCCATAAAAGACATTACTCATATAAATCGAACAACCATTATTCTCAGACTTAAACGAATAACCGCCTTGCATTAAACAAGATCTAGATATAATGTTCATGCTCAACGCAGGTACCAAATAACAATTATTAAGGTTTAAAACTAATCCCGAAGGTAGATGTAGAGGGAGCGTGCCGACGGCGATCACATCGACTTTGGATCCATTTCCAACGCGCATCGTCACCTCGTCTCTTGCCAGGCTTCGTCTATTCCGCAGTTCCTGTTTCGAGTTACACATGTGAGCAACCGAACCAGTATCAAATACCCAGGCACTACTACGAGAACCAGTAAGATAGACATCAATAACATGTATATCAAATATACCTTTCTTTTTGACGTGGCCGCTCTTCAGATCGGCCAAGTATTTGGGGCAATTGCGCTTCCAGTGCCCCTTCCCCTGGCAGTAATAGCACACAGTCTCAGGTTTAGGACCAGCCTTAGGCTTCTCAGGATGCGGTGCAACTTTCTTGCCGCCCTTCTTGAAGTTACCCTTGTTAGGCTTGCCCTGCTTTTTGAAACTGGTGGTCTTGTTGACCATCAACACTTGGTTCTCCTTCTTAATCTCTACTTCAGCAGATTTCAGGTAAATCTTTATTCATGTTCTGCATGTTGTAGTTCATCACGAAGTTCTTGTAACTTGGTGGCAGTGATTGAAGGACACGATGAATACCCAGCTGGTTAGGGATCATCATCCCCAAGTCATTGAGCTTCTTCGCATGCCCGGACATGACGAGCATGTGCTCACTAACGGAGTTGCCCTCTTCCATCATGCAGGTAAAGAACTGCTTCGAGGCCTCATAGCTCTCCACGGCCGCATGAGTCTCAAAGATAAGTTTGAGCTCACGCATAATCTCACAGGGGTCGTGGTGCTCAAAACGCTTTTGGAGCTCTGCCTCTAAGCTGCACAAGATGGCACACTGAACTTCGGAGTACCGAGTTGCCCGAGTCTCATAAACATTCTTTATGTCCTCGGACAGTGCAGGAGGTGGTGGGGGACCTAGCGGTGCATCGAGCACATATTGCAGGCTTCCACCAGTGAGGAAAATCCTCACATGACGGAACAGGTCAGTGAAGTTGCTACCATTGCCCTTAAGCTTTTCTTTCTCTAGGAACTGGTTAAAATTGATGGAGGGGGGCGCCATGATCTACAACATATTTGCAAAGAGTTTAGACTAAGTTTATGATAAATTGAGTTCAATTTTAATTCTGAAATTAACCAGGTGAAATCCCACTTAAAACAACATCCCTCGCATTGTCTTAGTGATTACACGAACCAAATCCAATACACCAAGTCTGATCTTCACGAGAAAAGATGTAGCTTCAAAGGAGAACACTCAAAGTGTTCATCATATCATTCATATGACTCATGCTCTACCTTTCGGTATCCCGTGTTCCGAGACCATGTCTGCACATGCTAGGCTTGTCAAGGCAACCTTGGTATCCGCGTGTGCAAATCTGGCTTGCACCCGTTGTATGCACATGTAGAGTCTATCACACCCGATCATCACGAGATGCTTCGAAACGACAAGTCTTAGCAACGGTGCATACTAAGGATGAACACTTTATTATCTTGATATTTAGTGAGAGGGATCATCTTGTAATGCTACCGTTGCGATCTAAGCAAAATAAGATGCATAAAAGGATTAACATCACATGCAATTCATAATGTGTGATATGATATGGCCTTTCTTCTTTGTGCTTTTGATCTCCATCTCCAAAGCACGGACATGATCTCCATCATCACCAGCATGGCGTCAAGGTCAGTGGCGCCGCTTCATGGTTGTCCATCACTTATAGCTACTATAACAACTACTTGAAATAAAGCTATTACATGATGAATAGACACGCAAGTCTTTAACAAAAATTAAAGACAACCATTAGGCTCCTGCCGGTTGCCATAATACAATAATGAACATCTCATACATCAAATATAATCATCATCACATCATGGCCATATCACATCACCAAACCCTGCAAAAACAAGTTAGACGCCTCTAATTTGGTTTGCATATTTTACGTGGTTTAGGGTTTTCGAGTAAGATCCAATCTACCTACGAACATGAACCACAACGGTGATACTAGTGTTGACAATAGAAGTGTAAATTACAATCTTCACTATGGTGGGAGAGACAGACACCCGCAAAGCCACTTATGCAATACAAGTTGCATGTCAAGCGTGGAGCAAGTCTCATGAGACGCGGTCATGTAAGGTTAGCCCGGGCCGCATCATCCCACCATCCCGCAAGAAGCAAAGTACACAAACTAAACCAACAAGAGCATCACCGCCCACAAAACCATTGTGTTCTACTCGTGCAACAGATCTATGCATAGACATGGCTCTGACACCACTGATGGGGTTCGTAGCATAGAAAACAAAAAATTTCCTACCGCAAGACGAATAAATCGAAGATCTAATCTATGGAACACCCAAGATCTAATCTACAAGATCGAAGCAACGAGATGGAGATGAGACTAACCCTCGAAGATTCCAAAGCCTACGAGATTAATCTCGTTGTTGGTGTAGACAATCGTCCCCGGTGCTGCAATCCGGCAGCACTTCCGTACTCGGTCGCGCGTACGGTGTCGATGAAGCTCCTTCCTCTCCCATTCCAGCGGGCAGCGGAGGTGTGGTAGATCTCCTCCAAATTCCAGCAGCACGACGGCGAGGTGGTGGTAGTGGAGGAAGAAAAGCTGCAGGGCTTCGCCTAAGCCGGAGCAGCGTATGGTGGAGGGAGAGGCGGCCAGAGGAGGAGGCAATGGATGGGGGGTGTGGCCGGCCACCCACTCCCCTCTTTATATATGGGGCCAGCCGGCCAAGGTGGCCCCCCTTCCCATCTAGGGTTGGGGGGCGGCGGCCAAGAGGGGGGAGAGGGCTTTCCCCTCCCCCAAGTTGATCCCCCCTAGGAAACCCTAGGGGGTTGGCCGGCCTGGGCCTTGGGGCCATGTGCCCCTGGCCCATTAGGCCAGGGAGCATCCCCTCGGCCCATGCTAGGCCTCCTAGGTCGTGGGCCCCATGGTGGACCCCTCCGGAACCTTCTAGAACCTTCCAGTCAACCACCGGAAAAATCCCAAACATTTCCGAAACCCAGAAATCAACTTCCCTTATATGAATCTTATTCTCCGGACTATTCCGGACCTCCTCGTGACATCCTGGATCACATCCGAGACTCCGAACAAACTTCGTCTCCATACCATATTCAAATCTACTTATGCGACATCGAACCTTAAGCGCGTCACCCTACGGTTCGCGAACTATGCAGACATGGTCGAGACTCCTCTCCGAGCAATAACCAATAGCGGGATCTGGAGATCCATAATGGCTCCCACATATTCAACGATGACTTAGTGATCGATTGAACCATTTACATACGATGTCAATTCCCTTTGTCACACGATATTTTACCTATCCGAGGTTTGATCATCGGTATCTCCATACCTTGTTCAACCTCGTTACTGACAAGTACTCTTTACTCGTACCGCGGTATGTCATCTCTTATGATCAAATCATATGCTTGCAAGATAATCAGACGACATTCCACCGAGAGGGCCCAGAGTATATCTATCCGTCATCAGGATGGACAAATCCCACTATTGATCCATATGCCTCAACTCACACTTTCCAAATACTTAATCCCATCTTTATAACCACTCATTTACGCAATGGCATTTGATGTAATCAAAGTACCCTTCCGGTGTAAGTGATTTACATGATCTCATGGTCGAAGGACTGAGACAACTATGTATCGGAAGCTTATAGCAAATTGAACTTAATGACTTGATCTTATGCTATGCTCATTTGGGTGTGTGTCCATTATATCATTCAACTAATGACATAACCTTGTTATTAATAACATCCAATGTTCATGATCACGAAACCATGATCATCCATTAATCAACAAGCTAGTTATACAAGAGGCTTACTAGGGACTCCTTGTTGTTTACATAACACACATGTATCAATGTTTCGGTTAATACAATTATAGCATGGTATGCAAACATTTATCATAAACACAAAGATATTATAATAACCACTTTATTATTGCCTCTTGGGCATATCTCCAACAATACTAAGGTATCTACACATGTCCGATTCAAATATGAACATTAATTCTCCTACCTAGGAAACTAGGTTTTGATTCCCGCTAGAGATTGCGATGGTGGAAGGCTTTCTCCAGTCACTGATATGTCCCTGCTTCCCTTGTCTGACGTGTGTTCCATTCAGGCTGACCAAGGGGACGTCGTGCATGTCTTCCCAGCCTTGGTGGCGGGGTCTAGTGAAATGGTGGGGCAGGATCAACTTTGGGCCAGATCAGATCCCTAGTTGATGGCAGCAAATTTTTCGTAGGATGGCGGCTCGTTTAGCCCCAAGCCCGCGACGGATCTGCAAGAGTTACCGAAGAAGTTGGTCCTCAAGGACGATGAACTTGACGATAAGGTTCTCCTAAGGGAGGATTTGAACAATCTATGTGAAGGTGCATGTTGGATGTCGATTGTTAAGTTTAACACTACCAAACATTTTGGAAACCGGCCTTTCTTCCAGAAGATGGATGTGGCATGGGGTTTTGCACGGGAGTGGAAGATACACCCAGTTGAAGATAACTTGTTCATCCTCCAAATCTCGTGCCTCGGCGACTCGAACATAATTATTATGCAGGAGGGGTCGTGGATATTCCGGCATATTGGAGTGATGCTTCAGCCTTATGACGGAATCGCAGATCCTTCATCGATAATTCTGAACCGTATCCACCCTGGGGCATACGTGGTACCCCGTCGCTATTCCGGGAGGAACAGATTGTGCGTGACATGGCGGTGCATTGGAGAGGTGTGTAGCGTTGACATCTATGTTTTGGGGGCAAGCGACACAAGTTTTGTGCAAGTGAGAGTGAAGATCGACGTAAAGGAACCACTCACCAGAATTATGGGGCTACACCCAGAGGGAAACGAGCTTTTGTCATTCAATGTGATGTATGAAAAGCTACCGCAATTTTGTGAGATATGTGCTGATAGGTGATGACCCACAAGTATAGGGGATCACAACAGTCTTTGAGGGAAGTAAAACTCAAATTTATTGATTCGACACAAGGGAAGCCAAAGAATATTTATAAGCTTTAACAAGTGAGTTGTCAATTCACCTGCACCTGAAAATAGACTTGCCCGCAACAGTTTATCAATAGTAATAGTTTTATGGCAGTGGGAGTAGTGAAGAAGCAACAGTAGCGAAATAAAAACAGCAGTAGCGATGATTGCAGTAGACTGCAGGATTAAAATATTGTAGGCATAGGGATGATGATCAACCCATTCTAGGTTGAGAACAAGGAAGCGTCTGATAGGGCCACCGTCATGTCGAAGGCAATCCTCGGCAAGAAAGACATGAAGATCGAGTTGGAGAGGGAGAGGGTGGAGGCGGCGAAGATGGAAGCTCACGCCGCTGCCATGAAGGCCACCAACGAAGCGACGCAGCTATCGTTGGCCAAAATATCTCAAGAATCGAAGATCTTGATGGCTAACATGGAGAATATGGATCGTTGGCGCGGCGTGGCACGAGATGTACCGCGGGCGCATCGGCCAAGAGGTGATGGCGGCTTGGGCTGCGTCGGCGTCTCCCCCGGCACCGTCCACGTTCATGTCTACCAGGCACCATCCACGTTCATGTCTCCCCCGGCATCGTCGACGTTCATGCCTCCCCCGGCGACCGTGGACCATGTCGCAACGACGGAGCTACCTCCGGCCGCCGATCTCGCAGATGTCGTTGAGGTTGAGCCGCCTGTGACCTCCTTCATGTGATCATCTGGCTTGGAAGCCTTTTTTTTTGCGCCGGAGACGGCGATCTGATGGTCGTGTGTTGGTACAAACTTCTTATTTCAAAATCTATTTGAATTTGGTGGCCATGTGATGGCCCAAACTGCATATTCGTAAACTTATTCGAATTTATATGCTTGTGTTCGAGTCTTCAAATTTAAATTATCTATTTGGGTTATCGTATGAGGCGCGCCGGTGTGGGAGCAGCTCCCCCAAATGGAGGATGTTGTGTCGACGTCCCCATACGACAGTGCCGTTATCCCTACCAGTGACTATTTAGGGGACGCGGGTGAAGATGCTCTTAATTAGCTGTATCGGGGACACTTCCTGCTCCGTTGCCCGTCGGCGGAGTCAGGCCGCCTGCAGCTGCAAGCGCATCGCATCCGCACCTAGTGCCTGTTGCGGGAATCGGTGACGAGCTGGGCAACAAGATGGAACCCACTTGGCCTGGATGAGATCATGAGAAACGGACCATCGTTTCAATGTTGACCTGATCGATGCGCCACACTACCTAACGACTTAACAGAACACTATCCAATAATCCATGACCACGAGCGCATTACCACGCTTCTGACAGTTGACACCTACGCTTCAGGCCGTTTGAATGACAGTGACACCCCAGATCCGCGCAAAAGCATAGCTCATCCGTCCATCTAGATCTCTAAACAGCTAAAGTTCGTATCTCGTAGGAGCCTGACAGAGAGCAGCAGATCATAAGCTGCCAAGCTGGTAATATCAGTATCGCCATAATGCCATTGTCCCAACAACACTCCCGCACCGACCAACCTTGATCTACTAACCTGCTAATTGTTCCCCTAGATTTACAAGAGGAGAGAGAGAGAGAGAGAGAGAGAGAGAGAGAGAGAAAAGAGCGTCCTTGCAAGAAAGTGACAACCATCCTACCAAATTACACCATGCATGCCACTGAAACCAAACAGGACCATGAACTAGTGGGGTTTTGGACAGAACGACACCTTCAGAAGGATCAGGTTTTTCTTCCATTGTCCTCACACTATGACAGTAACAAGCTTACCAGAACGGCAAGACATCTCTTACTTCCAGCCAATTCGAGTGATCGAACTTCACGCGAGTGCCAGGAGGGAGAGAAGAGCTGCGAGGAAGGCAACCGGTCCAGCCATTGGATGGTGCGAGGCCGCCGCTGCGGTGTCCATGTTGCTCGTGCCTGTCGGACCTAGGCCGCCGAACCCGGCGGTGCCTGTAGTCCCAGTGGTACCCATGCCAGTGCCGGTACCGGCGCCGGGCGTGAACGTGCCTGTGCCTGTGCCTGGGGTTCCCCCGGTTGCTCCTCCGGTCCCAATCCCAGCCCCAGTCGTTGATGTTCCAGCTCCGCTGTGTGGAGCAAGGGTAAGGTGTTAATATTTGTGATTGAAGGTTATGCAGAAAGACGCAGTACGAAATGAACAAAAAAAGGTACTATGCACACCTCAAACATACAAATGCAAGTTTCTAGAGTGAGATATGCATTTATGATATTACTGCAGAAATGAAGAGTTGTTGCTCTTACAGTTACAGCTCGGTTTGGTACTAGAAATAGTGCAGTTTCCACTAGAAGATTAAAATGTACCGGTTCCAAGAATGCAACAGATGAAACCCCAACAGCATGTGCAGTTAATTAAACTGAAGAAGTAATAATGTACTCTAGTACCTTGCACTTGAGGGGTAGGGGCAGCCCGAAGAACCTGCATGTGAGCAAGACCAAAAGAGATTATATAAGAAACGCGAGAATTATTATCAGAGGTTGGAGTCAATGTAAAAGAGGTCGAAGTCAATGGAGAAGCATATAAATTGCACACATAAATTCTAGTAGTAATTTTCATAATTCTTTGGTTGAAAAAGAAATACTATATGTCAGTGAAACCTACCCAAAATGTTGAAATGCATAGATTTGTAAGCCGTTAGACCAAATATTTCTAATCCCCACAACTCGAAACTATGTTCATCCATGCAATTGCACAATGCCACCAAGTGGATTCTTGAACCTGAATGCAAGAGTAAAAAACAGAAGTGTCCCTTACTTGGGTCGGTGGTGGTGAGGGTGGCGGTGCCGGTGAAGTCGCAGGTGGCTCCGGTTCCCCTTTTCCTCTGGAAGTAACTGTTGGCCGCCCAGGAGCAGTGCGCGACGACGGTGTTGGGGTTGTAGCACGGCCCCTGCTCGTGGATGAAGTTGCAGTCGGCCCCTGCCCCGCACGCGTAATCGATGGTCTTCTGCAGCGCCGCCTGGGGCTGATCTGACCTGCACACGCAGAAATCTGCGCAAGAACGCAACGAAAACATTAGTGGAGTGACGTGCTACAGAACAAAGGGCATGGAGCTAAAATTAAGCTCTGGCGTTTCCTTCCAACCATGTGCTACAGAACAAAGATTAGTCGTCAGTTCTTGATGATTTCTAAGAAATGTGACAAAAGCAGTGAGAAGATAAGAGTGGGGTTCGCAGAGAAAGGACAGAAAGCATGGTAGTGAACGCCTACTTTTTCATTAGCATCTTGCTAGCAGAATTATTATAACCTTTCAGAGAAGATAAATGTTTTTGTTTTGTGAAAATGCACTTGAGCACTACACTTCTCCACGAAGAAAGGAGAAGAGATTTCCTGCCATTTTCCCTTGCTGTTAAACAAATTTCTTGGAAATGAAAGAACAACATGAGCTAGGCAAGTCACTAGCAGCCTACCATCTCCCTAGGCATGAACAAGGCAGGAAAAGGGAATCTGGAGAAAAAAAAAGTTGAGAAATCATGAGGGAAGTTGCGAATATATGCAATGGCTGGTGACTTGCAGAAAAGCGTAACAGAAAAGGGAGAGCGAATCTTTTCATCTTTCAAACATAACCACTGATTGATAGAAGCATCAGTACACTCGACTGTCAAAAATATGAAGAACACCAGTACTCTAGTGACTGTCGACAACAACGAAGACAACTCTAGAAATCAACCTTCCGAAACAAAAAAAGAATGGGCTTCGGTTATTTTAGACGCAAGCACGAAAAAATCCAAAAACAAATGGTTAAGAAATGTTAGAAAAAGACCGGAGCTCTGCTTACCAGAGGCGGCGAGAGTGGAGGACAGGAGCACAAGCGCAGCCACCAGCAACGGCGCCTCCATGGTGAGCTAGCTGCTGCGCTAGAAGAAGACCAAATCCGTTCACGGAGAGCTGTGATAGAAGAAGGAAGTAGCTAGAGATCCCTTGTGTTTGTTCTTGCTTCGGGGAGAGATGGAGAGTGGCCTGAGTCAGGACTCAGGACAAGAGCAGCAGCAGGTAGAGCAGAAGCAGGGAATGTGTTTTTGTGTGCGATATCCAGGGTGCGCGTGGGGTTTTTTTCGATCCGCGACGGGCGCGTTTGCATCAACGGTTACGGACTGTTGGAGACTGAGCCGAGACTACCACCTTTGTTGCCATTTGCAGTTTTGCCTGTCTACTATAATTCTTCTCGAGCGCATTTGGTAGCTTGCACATCCCAGGCAGGCTTGTCAGCGATAAGATTTTTTTTTTGAGCAACCGGCAGGAGCACTGACTTTTCATTAAGTAAGGAAAAAAAAACCGACCAAACTGTACAAGAGAGGGCATATTTAGATTAAGGTGGAAATATGTCCCAGAAAACCACGCAAAGAAAAAGGAAAAAAAGTCAGTCAGGTTCGCCCGGAATGGCCGGCCCAAAGCCGTTGATGGCACGATCCCTCTGGAGGACGTCTTCCTTTGCGATATCGGCAACCTCAAGATAGGTAAGACGGCGCCCAGTGAAAATGCGTCTGTTTCGTTCCTTTCAAGCATTCCAAAGAACATATAGGAACCGGCCACTGATGCGTTTTTGTTCCTTTATAGCCTTTCCGGAGATCAAGTCATCCCACCACTCAGAGATGGATTGGTGGATGTGGCGATTGTCAGGGTTGTCATCGTTGGCCCAGGTCTTCATCCGATTCCAAATGGCTATAGTGAAGGGGCAAACTTTGCATAGGTGGTTGGCCGTCTCGGCGCATGTAGACATAAAGGACATAGAGGTTCATGTGGCCAGCCCCTAATGGCGAGCATATCTGCAGTGAGCAGTTTTCCGTGCGGGGCAAGCCAGCCAAAAAGCTTGCACTTTGGTTCGGCGTGAGCAGCCCATATCTTTGTTGCGAGAAATCTAGCATGACCGCCGAAGAATTGAGCCTTGTAAGCAGAGCTGGCACTGTAAGTCGAGTCGGTAGTGAGAGTCCATAATATGGAGTCTGGTTGCTCAGGGGACAGGTTGACGGCTTGGATGATGTCCCAAAGCTCCAAATATTGCGCCAGCTGCGTGGGTGTGGTGATCCCGATGAGGGAGCGGATCCAGTTGTTGTCACTCAACTCTTTGGCAACTATGCGGTTTTTCCTGGAGGCGATCTTGAAGAGGTCAGGGAGCCAAGTCGAAAGGCGGCCCCGTCCACACCAGTTGTCGTGCCAGAAGGAGGTAAGCTTTCCGTTGCCGATAGTGATCCTGGTGGAGGCCCGGAAAAGCGCCATGTCAGCAGCATCACAGGGAAGCTTTGATCCCGCCCACGTACGCTCAGGGTCAGTCCATTGCAGCCAAGGCCAGCGGAGCCTCAAAGCTCTTCCAGATCTTTCAATATCCGGCATTCCCAAGCCCTCCAGAGTTTTCGGTCTGCACACCGTTTTCCAATTCACGAGGGCTTTCCCTTGAGCCGCATGTTCTCCCTCATCCCCTGCATAGACGAAGGTCCTGGCAATCTTGTTGATCCTATCCCGAGCCCATTTAGGCAGTGGGATGACCGTAGCGTGGTATATACCGGTAGGCATGAGGACCATCTTAGCAAGGATGACTCTTCCTGGCCGCGCTAAGTTCTTGCCCATCCATCCCGGCAACTTTCCCTCAATCTTGTTGATAAGAGGCTGCAGGTCGACCTTTCGGAGGCGTCGAAAGTGGAGAGGTAGGCCAAGGTATTTTCCAGGGAAACTGGCCAGTTTAGCCGGGAAGTCGGTGAGGATGTCTTGCAGGTCAATGTCCGCACAGCGCACCGGGAAGATCTCCATCTTCATCATGTTGGTGACAAGCCCACTAGCTTTTCCGAAGCAATCTAGGATAGAGGAGATGGCAGTGAGGTCGTCCTTGCGGGGGATCACAAAGATCCCAGCATCGTCGGCGTACAGGGAAATCCGGCATCTTGTGACCCTGGAGCGAATGGGAGTGAGGATGCCCTGTTGAGTGGCGAGGGAGAGGATACGCTGAAGTGGATTGATTGCCAGGATGAAAAGCATGGGGGATAGCGGATCCCCCTGACAAAGACCCCGGGAGTGCCAGAAGGGGGTGTCGGGCTCGCCGTTAAGAAGCACCCTGGATGTGGCAGAGGATAAAGACATGCATACCCAATTTCTCCAAATTTGGCCAAACCCCAGAGCCGCAAGGACCTCCATAAGGTAAGCCCAACCAACGGAGTCAGCGATAAGAATGACCCGCAATATAGGAATAATTCAAAGCGTCGACGGGCTGCTGATACACTGATGGCCAAAAGTCGGGACCATCAGTGTATGGTCCGGCTAGGCCAACCTGCCAATCGGAATAGTGACGCCTCCATGTAGGCAACGCTATGTTGAGGGTAGAGCTAGCCCGCCAAGAGAGATCGGCGTAGCAACGCCCTCGGCGTAGGCAACGCTATACCGACGGCTACCCTCGGTGCACTCCGGGCTGTCGGCGTAGACCTGGACACGTGCCCCTCCAAAGCCAGGCCGTGATGGCGTTGTCACGACGTTAGAGCTACGTCGAGGGCTGCCCACGGCATAGCCTCCTTCCTTTTTTTCTTTTATCTACGCCGACAGCCACCCCCGGCGTAACACCTTCCTATTTTTTCTTTTTTTGCTCCTAGTTATTATCTTATATTATATTTGTACTTATTTATTTATTGGTATCAATTATTTGCACAAGCCCTGAATTTTTCCCTCCACAGCCCCCCCCCCCCCCCACACACACACACACACATCGTCTTCTTAAGTTTCAATCGAATGGCAGAAAATGATAAAAATTGAAAAAATAAATATTTTTTAAGATTCTTGTTTGTTACGCAACCTACTACTAGGGTAAATTAAATTTTTTGAATTTTTACTTTTCTCAAAAAAAAATCTATTTCTCGGTAAAATGGCATTATGTTGTGCATACGACATCGGAAAAAAAATGTATAACCTATCAAAATTAAACGTCTCAAAAAGTCATCCGAATTCACCGGGGTTTACCTGGTTGCCATTTTTTAGATTCTTAAAATTCCAAATGTAAATACGAGGAAAACCAAAATATTTTAATTTTTGCCAGAAATTCAAGATTTTATATTTTTATATATTTTTAAAATAAATTAATAATTGCATTCTGCATAAAGATTATTATTACTTGATCATTGATATTTATTTAAATAATTTTTGAAAATTAAAAATAATAAAGAGTTGTGATATCACAGTCTAAGGATTAATAGGATTGATATGGTAGTATTATCAACAATGTTTTGTTTCTTTCACAGAAGCTCAATCGGAAGAAACAAAGAAGTTACGCATGCTAGGGCTAGAGTAGTATGAGGATGGGTGACCAAATTGAGAAGTTTGACCATGAGTGTAATTTGATATAAGATTAAGTGTCGTTAGAGTGAAAATGATCCATGTGAGAAAATTAAAAAATTTGAAAATTGAGAAGTTTGGCCATAAGTGTGACATAAGATTAAGTGTAGTTAGAGTGAAAATGGTCGATGTTAGAGAATTAAAAAAAAAATCCAGCTAGGGCTTCCCAGCTCACACCACGCGTCCCTCTAAGCCGAGGGCATGGCTGTCGGCGTAGAGGCGGTGCCCGTTAACAGATAGCGTGGCCCAAACGTGCTAGGACTAGAGTAGTGTGAGGATGGTTGACCAAATTGGGAATTTGACCGTGAGTATAATTTGATATAAGACTAAGCGTAATTAGAGTTAAAATGATCCATGCGAGAGAATTAAAAAAATTGAAAAAAAATTGAAATTTTTTTCCAGGTAGGGCTTCCCAGCTCACACCACGCGTCCCTCTAAGCCGAGGGCCTGGCCGTCGGCATAGAGGGGGCATCCGTTAACGGACAGCGTGGCCCCACATGCCTGCGTCGAGGGTCTAGACGTCGAGGGTCCATCCTGGCTATCGATATATACGGGCTACGCCGAGGGATGGGTCTACACCGACGGCCCACATGGCTCTGCCGAGGAGGATCTTCGCTGAGGAGCCCGTTGTGGATACGCCGATGGTTTCCGGCTGTCGGCGCCTTGCGCCATTCCTGTAGTGCCGTTTGGATGCCTGCATGTGAGAATGGACTGGGCAGTGCGAACTCTAAAGAAGCCCAAAGCAAGGTCCAAGGAAAACATCATATTCAGGCATTTTCATCTAGTCACCCTTGTCGTGCGCTCACTCGATGCAAAATGTGGCTCTACCCGCTCGAGTGTGTTAGGCCATGGAGAAAGCAAGAGCTCCGATCGCTCCGCCATCAAAGTCTCTTCCCCGGCCGCTCCGCAGCAGTCAGCCACTCATCTTCGATCATCGGTGGCGGCGTTCTTGTCAAGACAACTACCCCCTCTTTCTCGAGTTGTTCGTGCGGACGTCGAAATCGCCATGCCGAGCTAGAAAGACAACGAGAGTTTGAACCCGCCGATTCTAGGGGGAAGTTCGAAATTCCCCAATTCTTTTCGAGGGTTAGGGTTTGGTGCCGATTTCGGAATTTCTGATTTGTTCTTGATTAAACTCATTTCCTTTGCAATCTTGTCTGCTAGAACTTCACAGACCTTGACTATGCCCTAGACTTCATCGAAAACCCTCCGCAACATAGCAGTGGATTGTCCCGAGGTGTGTTGGGCATCGACGAGTTTGATCTTGTCACGTGTGTGGCATTTGAAGGAAGCAACACCGGCTGCAGATTCTACCTCCGTGTTTTGCAAAATGGAAGTCTCAACATCTGATTTTTGTCAATTACTATCTCATCTTTACTATTATATTCCAGTTGGTACGTCGTCAAACATGTTTGATGTCAAAGATTGGAGACATCTTAACCGTCCAATCTTACTAAACGTCCCTCACTTAATATCTAGCCATCCATGAAATCTACTTGCATCAAAATTTCCTAAGCGCCAAAAATCAACGTCCCACCATTAAAATCGTAATGCTTAAACAAGGTAGTAAATAGAATAGTAGAAATAATTAGAATCGGCACAATCACTAGAATTTGAAGAAAACATGGAAAGGAAATAACTCGTTCCTTTCTCTCGTGCTTTTTTTTGCGAATCAATCACGGAAATCTCTCCTACCTAAAGTAAAAAAGGCTAAAAAAAGAAGGTCTTCGGTTTCCTTTTTTTCTCTACTATTATCTCTGCTACTTAAAAATGCAGAACGTGTTTCATCGTCAGACAAAAACGTGGTCCGTCGTCTGCTTCGTTGCTCGTCCCGCTCCCTTAAATTTAGCTAGATCGAATCAGGACAACTCAGGATGCGAGTATGCAACGTCAATGGCTTCCTCGCCGACGGCTCCTCCGGAAGACAACACACTCTCTTGATTCCAGAGCGGCTGATCTCGCGTCGACGCAACCTCCAGGATGGTGTCATTCGCCTCCAGGATGAAGACGGCCAGCACGCGCAGCAACACGCAGATGGCATCCGCCTGTGGCGTTGATTTCGTGTGCAGGTCGGCCGGGACGATGGGTTCCGGGTCGGGGGACACGGCGAGGCCGCCGTCACGAGCACTCCAAAGTCTGGGGCGCCGCCGGTCGCTCAAACTCCCTCCATTAGATCCACCGACGCACCCCACGCCTCTCGATCTCTCTCCACCGGCAACCCTCTCGATCATCTTCGTCACTAGGTTTGTGTACTTTGTCGCCTTCCTCACTAGGAAGACAGCACCTCGTGCTGTATAAAATTGTTGCCATCGGTGACAGTAATTGATGTTTCTGAAACCATGTTAATGTAAAACCTAGGTGACGTCTTACTAGCTATAAACCCAGGTTTACTGAAACTATAACCTTCAGTTTTTCGTTCTTCTGAATCAGCAAATTCATATTGATTTTAGGTTGGTTGGATCCTGAAAAGGTTAGTTACTTATTAGTTGTGCACAACCCGATTCTACTTTTAGTAAATTTGTTCTCTGCCTATATCCTATTTTCTAATGCAGGTATTGAATTCTTTTTCAAAGGCTGATAGTTTGTTCAATATTTTGTTGTGGCCGTAGGTTGTCAGAAGGACTAGGAGCGACCGAGACAATCTCTAGAATAAGGAGCAGAGGAAGTGAAATACGTCCTGGATTTCGCCATCTACATATCTGAATATTGTGTATGTGTCTGAGTTTGACCATCTACAAATTTCCCTCAAATAATTGTTTCTGGTCCTTCCATGCAACAAACTGAATCAAAGACGTAGATGCTTATATCCTACAGATTATAACCATTGTTAACTTCCCCTGTCATTTATTATTGCCTCCTTGGAATTTACTCTGTTTTTTTTTCTAAGGTGATGGTTTACTTCCATCTTTTGCTATGATATAGGTGTATGTCAGCGGTGTAGTTTCGTGTGATGGGTTTTGAATGTGAATATACGCGGGGGCGGAGCCACACCCCGGGCAACCAGGGCCATGGCCAAGGGTGCAACAATTTTGCCTATCCTGTTACTTATAGATATTGATTTGGCCCGGGATGTAGCGGCCCTTCTCTGACCCATGACACTGAAGTGGCCTATACAATGGAGACGATGAGGAAGCGCCGCACAACATCGACCAGATCAAACCTTTTATAGTCCCTACCCTCCCAGAACAAGTGCGTCACCACGCCAGACAGGCTCGCCGAAGCAACTAGCCAAAGAGTACTCTCTTGGCACTCTGTTTATATTTGCTTTTACTCCTATGTATTACTTTTATAAAAAAACAGTTGTCCAATGTCTTTTTGGAAAAAAAAATCTAAATTACATGTTCATCTATGCAATTACATCACGAAAATATTCTATTAAATCAGAGTTTTTAAGTAATTTTTTTGCTCTTAGTTTTTGGTCCGGGGCTTGCTCGAATCATGGCTCCACCGCTGAACATTGACATGCATTGTAGGACACTCATTGTATGATTGCCAAAGACGATGCCTATTAGAGGTATATTAAACCACACAGAAACTTGAAAGTGGCTCCTTTTGATCTTCTACCCATGCATCTTTTAATATATCTCTGTAGTTAATAAAATGTATTTAGTTTTCTTGTATAAGAAGATCGCAGTAATCACAAATAAATTTGTTAAGTACTTCTCGAGCATTCATGTTTTCAACTTAAATCATTCTGGCAAGAATTTTCCTAGCATTTTTGCGGATTAAATGAACATTTAATTGTATGCAGTTTCATATGAAATTACATACACCATGATTTAACTGAGAAGTCCTTGACTGAGGAGTGTGAGAGCTGAACTATGCGTTTTCAGAATTAGAGTTCGCACTGGTTAGTGTAGTACGAAGCTAGGAAATTGGTTACCTTTACATTATGAATTGATAAATTACAACTTGGTAAGTTTGTTTTGGGGCAATAGTTTCAACATCAATCACAACATGTACTTTATATCATATTCAATCATACTTTTTTGGGGCAACATGTTGTTTCTAACTCATTTTTAGTTACCATTGAGGTACTTGCACAAATGAGATGTGGATCTGCTTTTTTTTCATTGATAATTGTAACAAAAGCTGAATGTTGAAGTAACCAAAAGATTAGGTTCAACTTTCTCTATGGTTTTTAGATATATAGTGACCTTAAAATATCTGAGATTTTTTAATTTCACTGACCTTACTATTGACGAATAAGCCATGCTGAAGATCACTACATAAATGAGTTCACTACATACAAGTCGGATTTTTTTAAAATATTAAGACCTTTCATGTGTCTACTTATCCTTGCTTAAATAAACCTACATAAAGTTTGGATCAGGGGGTCGATCGATGATGGTGACAGTGAGCTCGAGGAATCGAGAGCAATCTAACCCATCTTCTATGTGTTTGGATTGAAGATTAACTTTTGCCCGCGTCGCCGGTTCAGGTTAGTACATGCACATCCCATCCTGCTCATGGCTTGTTTGATATCTTGCTAAGACATGAGGTGCACATGTTCTTTCCCTTTTCTCCAGCGTGATTTCGCCTATCTGTGTTTGGGAGAGAGGTTGGGGGCACACTTGTCCGGGATGTGCATGCTGGGATGTTACTTTGATTCATTCACCTTTTGTTATTTATATCCTTTTCCATCTCCTAGAAAAATGGTTTATCCATTTATGTGGGAGATTTTGCTACTATCTAGAGGTATCTTATATTTTTTTACTTTAGTGCATAGGATTTTTAAAATTTCTACGGTTTAGTGACCTTCCTTTTGAAATTTATACGGTTTAGTGACCTGAATTCTTTCAAGATATCTCACAAAATGCATATACCAATTGAATTTGAAAACATGATTTTGGAATAGATTAGGAGAAGTGTCATGCTTGAGCTACTTCAGTGGAATAAATAATCGGCAGCTTGCAGTTCTCAAGTACCTTATATTTTGAGCTTGACTTTCTTAAAATAGTAGGGTGCTGTCATGGGCTAAACTTGCATTAGCCTTTTCTAAATTTTGTCATAAAATTTTAATCTTAACATGAAGTACTTTCTATTTGTGTATTGCAGGCAGGAGCCACACACTGGGATACTTTCCAACCAGCAATTGGCTAATGAAAGCATTTACTTAATTAATGCTAAAACCAAATGCTAAATAAAATTATCTAAAGCTATCTATCCATTTGAATGAAGAAGCTTTTATCTTAATCATGGCTTATGCATACACAAATATTTTGTATAATTTCGTGCTTCCCGCAGATTTGGAGTTGATAGTGAGCAGCCGACGACATTAGGGGGATGCACATTATTGTGGCAGCTCCCAGACTTGACGCCGCGAGATGTAATAGTGGGGCACAAAGACAAACAAAATAGGGTGTGGCCATGCTAGGGTTGGAGAACATAGATAGATAAATGGGTGGTGGTGGGGCACTACGGTGGCGTAAAAGGTGTGGCGCTAGGCTGGAGAAGGAAGGGGTGGAGAAGAAGGAAGATGTGTGCTGGAGTTCGCGTCTGTATCGCGGTTATTCTCCTTTTTTCCTTTAAAAAGGGAGTTTCTAAGCTCAACAAGTTATCATGCCTTTCGAGGAGTCTAAGAAAGTTGTAGAGATACATGTACATGGATGACATTGTCTCTAATAAATACGTGTATCATATTTATAATTACGAACCGTTGACTTGTTGGCACCAATTCGCTGGTCCTTGTACCAACTTTTTGATATTGATCTTTTTCTAAAACTTGGTTGATATATCAATCAGCAACTAAAGATGAGAGGTAGAAATAATAGTGAGTATAATTAACACATAATGAACTACAGAGTACCTTTGTTTTTTTCTTCACCTGCTTCCTTTTGCTGAGGTTTTCCACAATAAACTATCCTTTATTAATTAATTCTATCAGTGTGGAACCAGGTAGAATAGGAAGATGAAACATTTTCTTGTTGCAAGGTTAGGGTAAATAAAATAGGTCTAAGAGAGAGAGCAAGCCACCGCTGTCCGAAAGAAAAGAGCCGCTGCCTTCACCTCCTCTACAATAATTAATATTCTGTCCAGTTTTTGACGACGAGTTTTTTCTGCCGACGTCAATGGTGGTGTTGGAAGGTTAAAATTCTCTAGATATGGTTCTTTGGATTGTGATTCGCCGGATTAATCTAGGATTTTTTTCTCATGGTTGCCACGAGGATGTTTGTCCTTGCAATATTTGTTCCGACTGCTTACGTCCTCGACAATGGTGATTCGTACCGTGGATGGTATATTTATACACTCGTAGCAACGCACGGGCAATTAACTAGTACACAGTAAGTCGGTTATTTGAAGGAAGCAGCATTTTCTGACACTACATTTCATACTTTTACAGTTAGGATGAATAACTCCTGATTGTGAATACTATGGATGGAGGTGTGGTATGAAGTTGCTTGATCTTCGGGCAGATCATTATTTTGGGCCGGTGCGTTTGCTGGGTCCACATGGTCAGCGCCAGAGAATCACTCCTCCAGTCTTGCCTTGGTCCCCTTTGCAAAAAATCATACCATCTCCTCTGCCAGATCCGACCAAGCAACTTTGTTCTGGTAAAACACTCCAACAGGACTGCACTGGACGCACGCCCGATTCATTTGTTTAAGCATCGTTGCTAGCCGTTAAAGTAAGGTTGTCGGAGACGGACTTTCGCTTCGTCAATCTGTGTTGTATACCACGGTGCACTGGCAATATCCTACTCTTTGTAATGTTTGACAGGGATCGCGCACAGCAGAACCACATCACCTGGATTTTTCACACACACGTACACGGGACACGGGAGCAAGCCGACACTGCCGAAATCGACGACGGTACTACCTGAAGTCACAAATTCACCAGTTATTACATGAGCTCAATCACGACCAACTTGCCAGCCTCAAATGACGTGGCCGTGCAGGTGCAACGACGCGTTCGTCCCAGCCGGGACCGGGATCTCCCTCATCCATCGATCGTGCGTCCAGGCCCGATGCGGGGAACATATGCTTGCGAGTGGGCTCTCCAATCGTCTCCCTGCTCTTTTTTTGCAGGAAAAGCTGCAGTGCAACTTGTCTAGCTCTCTGAACATCCAGTGCATATATGCTCGATCGGTCAAGATATGATTTTGTGTGACTTGTGCGGTTTCTTCTGTGCGATTCGGATCGGCTGCTTGTGCTGCCAATGCCGTTCCTTGCAAAAGAAAAAACGTAAAACCACCAACTGACCAAGTTCTTATTCTGAACTTCGGACATTTTCAGGTCGCGATTAGAACGGCTGAATAATGCACTGAAGAGGGAGAGGGCATATGCATGATCGATCAAGAGCCGAGACAGTGGAAGCGTACGTACGGGCGATCCATGGTCGGTCCCGCTTGGGCCTTGGCTTCAACGGCGGGGCTTGTCTTGTGCAGTCATGTACGTATTTGGCATGGAGCACTGACTGCAACCCTGAAAGGCACTTGCGCGTAGCCCTAGTTTGCTCGCTAGCGCCCAAGGCGGCGGTGAAGTGAATGATCCTCCAGGTTTGGTACACCAACCTTGCTGTGGCACTACTTGCACTGGTTTTTCTCTTTCGGAAAAATTGCAGAAATCAAGAACTTGACGCCGGCTGCCGGACTAGTGGATGACGGTGTGGTGGCTTTGCGATACGGCCGGTGACCGGCAATGTTGCGGCACGGTAAAGGTGGTCCGCGGGGTGGTGATAGCGTGCGGCGGCTAAGGGCATCTCCAGCGGGCCGGCCGATGTTTAGGATAGATACGTTGAAAAATGAGATATGTACCTTAGCCAGACGCATAGTGTCCGCCCAGACGCAAATAGGGCTCAAACATGCTCCGTGAATTTGTCTGGGCGGACCCTACGTGGTCAGCGCGGGCGTTCAGGCGCTTCTCGCATGAGCCCGCCTGACAGCAACATAGATGCTTCACCTTCAGCGTGGCGTAACTAACGGTCGGAGCGTTGCAACTTTATGCGTCGCGTTAATGGTGTGCATTGCGTTCTACGCGCCTGCGCTGGTGGGTGGCGTCGTAGCGGCTTCAATAGCAGGGAATTGAAGGTGAGGTGGCGTCCGACCTTTTTAAGGGCCGCTGGTGGCACCCATTTTCTCGACCACGCCATTGCTAGAGCCCGACATATCCACCCAAACAACGCCATTGGGAAGGGTTGGCCGTACCGTAAGACGAAGAACGACCACAAGGCCCACGGCGTTGACTTCTTCAACCACGAGCCTGCCATGGACGAGGACTACGACGAGGACGAGTACGAGTACCAGTACGACGAGGATGAGTACGAGTACTAGTACGACGACGACAATGAGGATGCCGATGACGACGCCACCGCGGAGGTCGACGATGAGGTCGACGACCATCTCTAAGGCGGAGACAACGACCGCGGCCTGGCGTGGGATCTGGAGACCCAACCGCCGGACATGAGCGAAGAGGAGGCCATTACCATCGCAATGGCCAATAGCGAGCTCGACCAACTCGCTATGTGGGGCGGCCTCGCCGTCCAGCTTCGCGAGTCGTCGCTGGCGCAGGGGAGGCCGGCGACTCCTCCAGCCACGTCAACACGTACCGACGCGTGCCTTCTCATGCTCCATCGACAGCCTGGGATCCTGGCTACCTTCACCGCAGCCTCCTGCTCCACCGTCAGCCTGGCAGCAGTCACCGCAGGCTCCCCTTCCTTCTCCACCACTGGCGTACCAGCTCACATGGTGGATGCCGAAGTTCATTGACCTCGTCAACGATAATGAGAAGTAATCCATAGCTTGGTTTTAGCAGGCCTTGCTGGCCCTTTTTAATTTCTAAGGATTTTGATGTATTTTTTTATAATCATGTGAATTATGGACTTTTCAATAGAAAAATTATTATACGTCGGGCCGCTAGGGATACCCCTAAACGCAAACGGATGCAGGAGATGCCCTAAGCGATAAAGGGGACCACTGGCCGGTGCTATTGCAGCGCTGCTAAGGGGCGTAAGCGGCCGAGGACTTGTGATTTTGCAGTCTGGTTAAGAGGAGGCCATTGGCCAGTGATAGTGGGGCGGTTTTCCTCGAATAAACCGTGATGCCTGAGTGTTTTCACTATCTTCTTTCTAATCAAATGAATTTAGTAGCTCTATTGCTAACAACGAAAAAACAAAATTACAAAAACCACGACGTCTTTTCTACAGAAACTACTTATTTACTTTTTTTCTTCTAATAAACCACTAATTCGTGTAACAGGTTGCACATACTATCGTATCCAAATCTTAGATCAAGCTAATTAGCAACAGGTCAGAGGTGTGTCAACATCTAACAATGTACACCAACTAATCTAATCTAAAAAAAAACAATTTGGATCAACCATTTGAAAATTTTATCGCTTCTGAAACTCGGCCTTCACTTGGCAAATATTTTTTGAAATGTTGAAACTCTTCAAAAAAAATATAGCAACCGATAGACTGAACAAATTCATCACCTTTTGTGAGGTTCGGCAAAAAAATTATGCAATTTTCAAACTTTTCCAAAACAAAATCTAAGACACACTAGCTGATGACATGTGGACATGCAACTTGTATAAGGCCTAGTTCATAGTGGGCCACAGGCTCAGGTCCACGATGGGTCTGGTCTGGTCCAGTGAATGCGCATCCACTGGGCCAGAAGCCCAAAGTCTATAAGTTTGAGCTAAAATGTAATAAGGCCATACCTGAAGGGGTTTCCTGAAAAGCCCTTGACTTGTCTCCGAGCTCTCTTTCACTGCCACCGGGTCCCGCAGACTCCAAAACCCTAACCAAATAAGCCCACCTTGCAGCTCCCAAAACCCTCCCCAGACCCTTCCCGCCGCCGCACACCCGCCGACGCCGCCATGGACGCCGACGAGTCCCGCCAGGTGCGCGTGCGCTTCGTGACCAAGCTCCCGCCTCCGCTCCGGGCGCCGACCACCGCCATCGCCGTCCCCGCCGAGCTCTCCCGCATGGGCCTCTCGGAGATCGTCAACAGCCTCATCCTCTCCGGTGAGCGCGTCCGCCCCCTAACCCTCATCCCGCTAGGGCGAGACGTCCCGGGAGTTTTCTAAACCGCTCGCTCATTTTCCCAGCCGAGCCGGACCACCAGGCGCAGCCCTTCGACTTCATCGTGGATGGCGAGCTCGTGCGGATGCCGCTCCACCAGTTCCTGCTCGCCAAGGGCATCTCCGCGGTACGAATTCTTGCTCGGAGACTTGTGTTCTGGGAGCTACTTATTTGCCTTGGACATGGCTGTGGAAATCATTTGAGGATTTTGGTGTGAACGTTTTTGCAGGAACGGGTGCTTGAGCTCGAGTATGTAAAGGCAGTGGCGCCGAAGAAACAGGAGCAGCCCTTGCCACATGATGACTGGGTTAGTGCGGTTGATGGGTCGAACTCAAGGTATGGCTGTGCTCTGCTGAGGATTTAGGTGATCAATGATGAACTGATTTGTCAAGAACTTTACATAATCTTTCCCTTTTCCTTGTGACGATGTGTGTATTGGTTAGAGGATGGTCTTTTTTTTCTTGAATTTGATGATGTGCCGTACTTGTGACAGTAAGTATCAGTTGATGCAAAAAAAAAAAAACGGTTATGTCCATTTCCGTTTCAGTGTAGGTGGTACTTGATCTGGAGAGGATTAAAATGAGCATTATCATCTTTCTGCTTGCCCAAATAGTCTGTGAACACTTTAATAAACCAAAAATCAGAGGATATGGTGTAGTCAAATGGAAAAACTCAGGGATGGTACATGGTAGTATCGAAACATCATGTCCTTGTCTGTTCTTGCGGACATGTTTCAAGCAAATGATTTTGTGTAAACGATATGCATCATCTAAGAAACCATTTACTAAGTTCAAAGAATTAGGGTTGTACCTATATATCTCACTTAGGCAATATTTGAATTCTTTCCTACCAAGTTTTTGAATCCCGATCAGCAAGTAATAGAACTTGTATGGTATTGCTGTGGTTTTCAGTTCAACTCACCTGGCTGATGATAATTATATAATATAGTTGTAAGTTTTTAATACAACTAAAATGAGGTAACCGTTAAATTGTTGGGCCAAGATATATGGAGCTTGCCAAGACTAGGCTAAAATCAGCTATTGTCCTCCTATCTCAACCAGAGCCAAGTGAAATAAGAAATCCAAGATATCCATTTATATCGCTGGGCTTTTGTGAGTTAAATGCTTCGGTAGATTTCGAAATAGGGAGCTACATTTCCGACATTCCTGGACTCAGTCACTTGATTGTACTAACTGGCCCAATGTGATGTTGTAAAAATATCGTTTTTATGGCTCAAGCAGATCAGTATTGTAAAGCTATATGCTCATGAACAATTATGCAGTGATTTATTTCAGTACTTCCTTGATATGCATAAATCATTCGATATTTCAAATGAACCATCTGTTGATTTTCCATTAATGTTTTTTTTCTTTCTGTGTTGATTCTAGTATTGCCTAAACTACCTATCTTTTGGCAGGTTCTTATTAACAGGTTGCTATGATGGTCTTGCAAGGTGTGCATCTATCAAGTCTCCTGTTTATTCTGTCTGACCTTGTTAAAAAACAACAACATAAACATTGTCAATTGGTACACAAAAATTCTGTACCACTTTAATGTCTCTTACCCATTTAACGTCCTTTATTGCATAGAATATGGAAAGATGGAGCTGTATGTACTCAAGTTTTGGAGGGACACAGTGGTGCAGTTACTTCTGCCAGCTTCATCAATAAAGGTTGCTTTGCTCAAAATATTTGTTACGGGGTATCTGCCAAAATTGCTGTTTTCCTACCATTGCCACCGTGCAAGGCCATGTCTATCTTGAAGCAAACTAACTTGAATAATGTTGTTCCAGGAGTTGAAACTGATGGCAGTTTGCATGTCGTGACTGGATCAAAGGATAGGTCGTTGCGCCTGTTCAAGGTAAATCTATTCAGTTTTTTGCTTTTACAACTCTTGTTCATTTACCCTGCAGCACTTTTCTATTTATCTTACATTATGCTATGCATTCCTGAAGTTTGATACTTCAGTCACCACTGACTCCCCGAAGCAAATTGGAGCTTACAAAATTTTCCCTGGTCATTCATCATCTGTGCAAAGTATTGCTGTCGACCCTTCCAGAAATATGGTACTAAGTCACTCGATCTGATGTTACACTGCAATGCTATATCACATTTTTTACCTGATTTCTTAACATATTTTTCTGTAACTAGATATGTTCTGGTTCCTGGGATACCAAGATTAAGCTATGGGCAGTCGAAGGATCTGAAGAAGATGGTGATTCTGTTACAGTGAAAAAGAGAAGGACGAACTCTGATGCATCTGGACCCGAAGAGTCTCAGTTAGAGGTACTTGTTAGTTGCTACATTGCATTTTATTGTGTTTTGGGGGGTAGGAAGCCAAGTACCCCACTTTGCATTTGCCGGTGAATTACTTAAAGGTCAGGAGCCACTGAATAAGTAGAATAAATACTCAGCAGTGTGAAAATTGGCTTTGGTTCTGTTCAAGTTGTGAGCTACTCTTGACTTCTCCATAGTGCTTTATCTTGGACTGGACCACTTGGTTCAAGTTAATTCAGTTGCAAATGGGCTTGGGTTTGGTATTGGTATTCAAATCCTTGTGCTATAATTGATTCATTTGTTGCATGAACTCATGATAAATCCTGTTGATCTCACAGTTCTCATCCTATTGTACTCCAGGGTTCAGCATCTTCAACATTTGAGGGACATTCACAATGTGTTTCTTCTGTTGCTTGGCCTGAGCAGCAAACAATATATTCGGCATCTTGGGATCATTCTGTTCGGCAGTGGGATGCTCAAACAGGGAAAGAAACATGGAATATGGTATGCACAGTATATCTGTAGGTTGCAAATTTTCTAGAGAAAGAAACAGTTTATCTACATATTGATTGGCATCTGTACTCTTGTGTTCTGATTTTTCTATTTGTATCTCTCAGTTTTGTCTCTTGCCCAAGTCCCTACTTATTCATTAACTAATTTGTATACTGCCCAAACAATATTTTGTCTACCAGTCGTATGACTAGTGCATCTCAATGGATGTTTCATAACTGTACCTATCTAATTTCTTTTTGGTCTCCAAACCTTGTTTATAGTTTTGTGGGAAGGCCCTGAATTGTTTGGATTGTGGTGGTGAGGGCTCTTCACTAATCGCTGCTGGTGGTTCTGACACTGTATTGAGGGTATGGGATCCTCGCAAACCTGGTAAGCATAGAAAACACTGAGCCCTCTATTGATTTCTTTGAACACTTTCAGATTAGCTCATACATTTTCTTCATACAGGGACACTGGCTCCTGTTTTTCAGTTCTCTTCGCACTCAAGCTGGATCTCTGCCTGCAAATGGCATCCAAGTTCCTGGTATCATTTGTTATCATCTTCATTTGATGGGAAAGTGATGTTGTGGGATCTAAGGACAGCAGTAAGATTCAATCTCATTTTTTTTTCTCATTTGTTTCACACATCAGTGCATGTCATTGATGATTTTTCTCCTGCTGTAGTGGCCTTTGGCTTCTGTCGACTCACACACCGAAAAGGTAATTATTTGTTGTGGGTTACCTTTTGCATACTTATGGAAAAAAATGAGATGCTCAACTAAATACTATGGCTGTAGGTTTTATGTGCCGATTGGTGGAAAGGGGACAGTGTAATAAGTGGTGGAGCTGATTCCAAGCTGTGTATCTCATCAGGGGTTGAAATAGCGTGATGAAGATCCCCCCCCACATGTTGTGCTTTCAAGGTTTTAACTTCAAATTTCCAATCTTATTAAAGAAGCTAATTTTGTAACCATCTACATCTGCATAACTTGCCTTAGCTTCACTCCTGTGTTGAACTCCTTGCATGTTTTGCAGCTAACAGCAGTTCAATCCGGATTATATTGGTTGACAAGACATCTCTAAAAGCCAAACCATGCCAATTAGGGTTGAAAACATCTGTACCGAATGTCAGATCAATATAACGATGTGAAGCTGTTACACTTAGTGCCAGCGGTTGCGCGATCTACATTAGGGATCACCACATTCTGCAATCAAGTTTGTTTTGTGCTCCTTGTTGAAATTCTCAAAACCTACATAGTATAACAATGTTATGATTGTAATTCAGAGTTAACTGCTTGCCGATAACTCAAGGCTGGTTTTGCTTTGCCTGAATTTTCTGTTTTACTTCAGTAATTCTATATGCAGCCTTGCTTGTGTTCTACAATCAGTCACCCCCTTAGGACATGATTTTTCGTCTTAACAGCTGACCTAACAACTGTATGTGCTTGAACGGTCGTACCTGCCGTGCACAAGACTGAACAGCCTGAGAACTCTTTCCTCACCTAAAACTTCAGCAGATATAGACTCGGGAAGTGCACACACATGAGACCGGAAGTGCAGAGAAGTAGATGACCCAACTTGTTGCAAAGCGCTGGAGTTTTTCCACAGGCTACATGTTTCACACTATATGTAGCACGCGTCATCTGCAATCTCTCCCACATCCAAACCGCCACTGCTAGAGCTAGCTAGTGTTGCACACAGTTCATCAATATGGCTCTGAAAAATAGCGCTTTCTTCCTCCTTGGTCTGCTTCTCTACTGTGTCACCATGAGCGGCGCGGTGAGAATCTTGGAAGAGACTGCTCCCACCAAGGGTGAGGAGCACAAGCCTGAGCTGTCACCACTGCCCAAGGTGGAGCTGCCGCCATTCCCTGAGGTGCACTTGCCACCTAAGCTTGAGCTTCCTAAGGTGGAGTCGTTTCCGGAGGTGCACCTGCCACCTAAGCCCGAGTTGCCTAAAGTGGAGCTGCCACCTAAGCCTGAGCTCCCAAAGGTAGAGCTGCCAACGTTCCCGGAGGTGCACCTACCACTCAAGCCAGAGATGCCTAAGGTGGAGCTGCCACCAAAGCCAGAGTTGCCGACCATCCCCGAGTTCCACTTTCCAGAGCCGGAAGCTAAGCCATGAGAACTGCGTTCTCAGTATTGTTATCTCGCGTTCTCCCATGTACATGTTGCCGTGCCGTGTCGTGTTGTTGATGTGTTTGTTTAGTCCTGGTTGTGTTTGACATGGTTTATATATTTGTTACTCCGTATATGAGGACAGATACATTCGTACTTTTATCTTTCTCTCATAAGAATACTTTGAAAATATGCATGCTTCCTTCAGTTTACGGTTTTCACCACAAGCTTTAGCTTGGTTTGTATGGGTCATTTTTCCCATTGACAAATCATAGAAGCCTATATATAATTTTTTTTTGTTCTGTTTTCTGAACTTGGGCTTGTATTCATTAGTAAATAGTTTTGGTTACAATCACGGTCGGTAAGCTCCATCATGCAGGACAGAACATAACCTAGCAACACTTGCCCACTAAACGCGCTACAACCTTACTTTACAAGATGATGCGCAGCTTCATTACACGAGCGATTAATTTTTTGAGAAAACATAAGTAGGTAATAACTTAGTAGGTTCCTGATCTCTTCTACGGTACTGGATATAGCAGGCTTGCCCGTTTCCATCAGGTTGACTTCTGAAACCAGTGCAGCAGAACCATTTTCAAATTAAATTGGACCACCATAGTTGCAAGGAGACCTGCATTAGTTCGGCATTTTTGCAATGAGGAATATTCTCCAGGCTGAAAGAATTACCATTCCTTATCGTCTCGTAGTACAGTGGCCTAAGAACCTGAATTTAGCTCTTCACTGAAACCCGCATCAAAGTTGAGTTTCGCCTATTCTTCTAATGGTCATTTAGCTTTATTTGCTTGTCACCCCTACTAGTCGGTTGGAACAGCATAGATTGCGTTCCTTTTAGATTTATCATCACTTCTATGTCTCTATTATCCTGCATAGCATAGAAATACGATTGGGAAAAAAAATGCAGACTGCTCAACACCACACTTACAGTCTACTAAAATAATGTTGTGGGATCTAAGAACAGCGGTAAGATTCAATTAATCTCATTTGTTTCACACATCAATGCATAGTCGTGCCGTTGATGATTTTGCTGCTGCTGCAGTGGCATCTCCTTTAGTCAACTCACACAGCAAAAAGGTAATTTTTCGTTTTGCGTTACCTTTTGCATACTTATTGGGAAAAATGAGATGCCTAACTAAATTGTATGGCTGTAGATTCTTTGTGCCGATTGGTGGAAAGGGGACAGTGTAATAGAATTGTAACCATAAGTGGTGGAGCTGTTTCCCAGCTGTGTCTCTCATCAGGCAATAAAATAGTGATGAAGATTCCCTCCCACATGTTGTGCTATCAAGGTTTTAACTTTTCAAAATTTCAATCTTATTAAAGAAGCCAAATTTGTAACCTCCTACATCCTGCATAACTTGCCTTAGCTTCACTCCCGTGTTGAACTCCTTGCATGTTTTGCAGCTAATAGCAGTTCTGATCATCTAGATTATATTTGTTGGCAAGACATCCCTGGAAGTCGAACCATGCCAATTAGGGTTGAAAACGTATGTACCTTGTGTCAGATCAAGATACCATGTGAAGCTGTTACACTTAGTGCCAGCGGTTGCACATAAGTAATTCCACATTAGGGATCACCACATTTTGCAATTAAGTTTTGTTTTGTGCTCCTTATTTGATGAAACTCTCAAAACAAACATATTATAACAAGGTTGTGATCGTAATTCAGAGTTAATTGTTAGGCTGATGACTCCAGGCTTGTTTTGCTTCAGCAGAAGTTGTGTGTTTTAATTCAGTAATGCTATATATACAGACTTGCTTGTGTTCTGCAATCCGTAGCTCCCTTTGGACATGATGTTTCTTCTTAACAGCTGACCTAACAACTTTATGTGCTTGTACGGTCGTACCTGCCATGCACAAGACTGAACAGCCGGAGAATTCTTTCCATACCTAAACCTTGAGCAGATATAGACTCGGGAAGTGCAAACACATGAGACGGAAGTGCAGAGAAGTAGATGACCCAACTTGTTGCAAAGTGCCGGAGTCTCTCCACAGGCTACATGTTGCACCCTATAAGTAGCACGCATCATCTGCAATCTCTCCCACATCCAAACCGCCACTTCTAGATCTAGCTAGTGTTGCACACATTCCATCAATATGGCTCTGAAAAATAGCGCTTTCTTCCTTCTTGGTCTGCTTCTCTACTGTGTCGCCATGAGCGGCGCGGCCAGAATCTTGGAGGAGACTGCTCCCACCAAGGGTGAGGAGCACAAGCCTGAGCTGCCACCACTGCCCAAGGTGGAGCTGCCGCCGTTCCCGGAGGTGCACTTGCCACCTAAGCCTGAGCTTCCTAAGATGGAGCTACCATCGTTTCCGGAGGTGCACCTGCCACCTAAGCCCGAGTTTCCTAAAGTGGAGCTGCCACCTAAGCCTGAGCTCCCAAAGGTAGAGCTGCCAACGTTCCCGGAGGTGCACCTACCACCCAAGCCGGAGATGCCCAAGGTGGAGCTGCCACCAAAGCCAGAGTTGCCGACCATCCCCGAGTTCCACTTCCCAGAGCCGGAAGCTAAGCCATGAGAACTGCGTTCTCAGTATTGTTATCTCGTGTTCTCCCATGTAATTGTTGTTGTGTCGTGTTGTTGACGTGTTTGTTTAGTCCTGGTTGTGCGTGACATGGTTTATATATTTGTTACTCCATATATGAGGACTGATACATTAATACTTTAATCTTTCTCTTATCAGAATACTTTGAAAATATGCATGATTCCTTCAGTTTACGGTTTTCACCACAAGCTTTAGCTTGGTTTGTATGGGTCATTTTTCCCATCGACAAATCATAGAAGCCTATATATAATCTTTTTTGTTCTGTTTTCTGAACTTGGGCTTGTATTCATTAGTAAATAGTTTTGGTTACAATCACGGTCGGTAAGCTCCATCATGCAGGACGGAACATAACCTAGCAACACTTGCCCACTAAACGCGCTACAACGTTACTTTACAAGATGATGCGCAGCTTTATTACATGAGCGATTAATTTTTGAGAAAACATAAGTAGGTAATCACTTAGTAGGTTCCTGATCTCTTCTAGAGTACTGGATATAGCAGGCTTGCCCGTTTCCATCAGGTTGACTTCTGAAACCAGGGCAGCAGAACCATTTTCAAATTAAATTGGACCACCATAGTTTGCAAGGATAGCTTGTAAAGCAAGGATACCTGCATTATTTCGGCATTTCTGCAATGAGGAATATTCTCCAGGCTGAAAGAATTACCATTCCTTATCGTCTCGTAGTACAGTGGCCTAAGAACCTGAATTTAGTTCTTCTCTGAAACCCGCTTCAAAGTTGAGTTTCGCCAGTAGTCTTGAGAGGGGCTCTCCCTTGACCGGGCCGTACATGGCTGCGCCGCCAGATTAGCTGGCCGGTTTGTGTCTTGGCTGGCGCCGGAGTAGTCTAGGAGTAGTTTAGGGTTAGTTTTGTTGTTGTGTTTGGCTTGATGCCGCGTCTTGGGCCTCTGTCCGTAGAGAAGGTGGTGCTGCGATCTGCCGCCAGATCTGCAGCTTAGGCTCGCTGCTGCTGGTGCTTGGGTTCCTCTGGATGGAGCTCGGCGGAGGCAGGAGTGAGGCCATCTTCATCAATAAGCTGCTGGCGGAGGATCTTGTCCATGAGCCTGGAAATCAAGACTGGGAAGCTCCCCTGGCCGGCCATGGTGGCGAGGGGGAGAGCCGAGGAGTCTTGGTGAGATCGACTGCGTCTTTTCGCCCGGCCGACCTTGGTGGCGAGGAGGCGAGAAGCGGTGGTTGGTCGGTCTTCGCTCCTGGATCCAGATCCAAGTTCTGCGACGAGTACGGCGTCGGCAGGAGGCGTTCCATGGCTTCCTTCTCTCTATCCCGCCATGGAGGTGTGGGGAGTGAAGGAGATGGAGCTGCGGCCTGCTTCAACCTGCGCTGGTCTCTGCTGAAGAGGTGCTACTTCGACGAGCTCATCCACGCGAAGGGCAATCTTGCCTCAGCGATCTTCTGCTGGCAGGGCGGCGAATCTTCAACCTCCTTCATGGAGGCTCCTCTCCGCTCATGCTGCTGGAGCTCGACGCCTCCAAGCCACCAAGTGGTTCGTCCCCGGTGGTTTGCAGGTGGCCAGTGGCGGCTGTTCTTCGCCGGAAGGGGGCGTACGAGCGTTCCATCCTTGTTCCTCGGTGGCGACGCCTGGAGGACGCCGGCGATCGGGGGACCCAAGGATGTGATTGCTTTTTCTTCTGTCTTGTTAGGGTGTTTTTCACAAAAATGCAGGCCTTATCCTCAAATAATAGGTTCTTTAGAGCGAGTTTATGTCTGGGCCTGTATGTAATTTGTACCTACCACGTGGTGATGAAATGAGAATTCCACCAGGGTCTCTAGACCCCTCTTGTGTGTTCAAAAAAATTGAGTTTCGTCTATTCTTCTAATGGTTCCTCCAGCAGTCATTTAGCTTTATTTGCTTGGTCACCCCTACTAGTCGGTTGGAACAGCGTAGATTGCGTTCCTTTTCGATTTATCATAACTTCTATGTCTCTATTATCCTGCATAGCATAGAAATACGATTGGGAAAAAAATGCAGACTGCTCAACACCACACTTACAGTCTCCTAAAATAATGTCGTGGGATCTAAGAACAGCAGTAAGATTCAATTAATCTCATTGGTTTCACACATCAATGCATAGTCGTGCCGTTGATGATTTTGCTGCTGCTGCAGTGGCATCTGCTTCTGTCAACTCACACAGCAAAAAGGTAATTTTTCGTTTTGCGTTACCTTTTGCATACTTCTCGGAAAAATGAGATGCTTAACTTAATTGTATGGCTGTAGATTCTTTGTGCCGATTGGTGGAAAGGGGACAGTGTAATAGAATTGTAACCATAAGTGGTGGAGGTGTTTCCCAGCTGTGTCTCTCATCAGGCCATAAAATAGTGATGAAGATTCCCTCCCACATGTTGTGCTATCAAGGTTTTAACTTCTCAAAATTTCAATCTTATTAAAGAAGCCAAATTTGTAACCTTCTACATCCTGCATAACTTGCCTTAGCTTCACTCCCGTGTTGAACTCCTTGCATGTTTTGCAGCTAATAGCAGTTCTGATCATCTAGATTATATTTGTTGGCAAGACATCCCTAGAAGTCGAACCATGCCAATTAGGGTTGAAAACGTATGTACCTTGTGTCAGATCAAGATACCATGTGAAGCTGTTACACTTAGTGCCAGCGGTTTCACATAAGTAATTCCACATTAGGGAGCACCACATTTTGCAATTAAGTTTTGTTTTGTGCTCCTTATTTGATGGAACTCTCAAAACAAACATATTATAACAATGTTGTGATCGTAATTCAGAGTTAATTGTTAGGCTGATAACTCCAGGCTAGTTTTGCTTCAGCAGAAGTTGTGTGTTTTAATTCAGTAATGCTATATATACAGACTTGCTTGTGTTAATCCGTAGCTCCCTTTGAACATGATGTTCCTTCTTAACAGCTGACCTAATTAACAACTTTATGTGCTTGTACGGTCGTACCTGCCATGCGCAAGACTGAACAGCCGGAGAACGCTTTCCTCACCTAAACCTTGAGCAGATATAGACTCGGGAGGTGCACACACATGAGACGGAAGTGCAGAGAAGTAGATGACCCAACTTGTTGCAAAGCGCCGGAGTCTCTCCACAGGCTACATGTTGCACCCTATAAGTAGCACGCATCATCTGCAATCTCTCCCACATCCAAACCGCCACTGCTAGAGCTAGCTACTGTTGCACACAGTTCATCAATATGGCTCTGAAAAATAGCGCTTTCTTCCTCCTTGGTCTGCTTCTCTACTGTGTCACCATGAGCGGGGCGGCAAGAATCTTGGAGGAGACTGCTCCTACCAAGGGTGAGGAGCACAAGCCTGAGCTGCCACCACTGCCCAAGGTGGAGCTGCCGCCATTCCCCGAGGTGCACTTGCCACCTAAGCCCGAGCTGCCCAAGGTGGAGCTGCCGCCATTCCCCGAGGTGCACTTGCCACCTAAGCCCGAGCTGCCCAAGGTGGAGCTGCCAACGTTCCCGGAGGTGCACCTGCCACCCAAGACGGAGATGCCCAAAGTCGAGCTGCCACCTAAGCCAGAGCTGCCCAAGGTGGAGTTGCCAACGTTCCCGGAGGTACACCTGCCACCCAAGCCCGAGATGCCCAAGGTGGAGCTGCCACCGAAGCCAGAGTTGCCCACCATTCCCGAGTTCCACTTCCCGGAGCCGGAAGCTAAGCCATGAGAACTGCGTTCTCAGTATTGTTATCTCGCGTTCTCAGCTCACCCATATACCTGTTGCCTCGTGTCTGTGTTGTTGATGTGTGTTTAGTCGTGGTTTTCAGCGAATATTGTGCGTGATGTGGTTATATATTTGGTATATACGAGGACTCTTTTGTTCTTACTGTTATCTTTCTCTCATAAGAATACTTCGAAAATATGCATGTTTCCTTCAATGTGCGGTTTTCAGCACAAGCTTTAGCTTAGTTTGTCTGGGTCATTTTTCCATCGAAAAATCATAGATGCCTATATATAATCTTGGTTGTTCAGTTTTTTGAACTTGTGCTTGTATTCATTGATAAATAGAGTTTTGGTTACAATTATGGTCGGTAAACTCCATCACGCAGGACGGAACAGAAGCTAGCAACGCTTACCCACTAAATGCGCTACGATCCAATTTAGCAAAGATCACGCACAGCTTCATTACAAGAGTGATTAATTACTGAGAAAACATAAGTAGGGAATAACCGGAGTAGGTTTTTGATATCCTTTACAGTACTTGATATAGCAGAGTTGCTCGTTTGCATCAGGTTGACTTCAGAAACCAGTTCAGCACAACCATTTTAAACATGAATTAGACCACCATAGTTTGGAAGGACAGCTTGTAAAGCAAGGAGACCGGCAATAGTTTCAGCACGCTCGGAATTTTTGCAATGATAAATGTTTCCCCGGGCTGAAAGAATTACCATTCCTTCATTGTCTCGTAGTACAAAGAACCTGAATTTAGCTCTTCATTAAAAACTGCAGCATTCAAATTTCTAAGCATCCTTCCCTTACGATGGTTTCCTCCAGCAGTCAAACTTGTAACCATCTACATCCTGCATAACTTGCCTTAGATTCACTCCCCCGTTGAACTCCTTTGCATGTTTTGCAGCTAACAGCAGTTCAGTCCAGATTATATTGGTTGACAAGACATCCTTAAAACCCAAACCATGCCAGTTAAGTTTTTAGAAACATCTGCACCCTACGTTAGATCAACATATCATGTGAAGCTGATACACTTAGTGCCAGCGGTCGTGCATAGCTGTGAGAGTGGACTTTCAGAGCAGAAGCTTGGTGCGCACCCGTATCCAGACCGTCTATACTGTATCAAAATCTGTGCGAGTTCTTTTTTCCCCTCTCAAACAATTTCTCATTTTTGTATCTCTCACACCACACATTGTTTGAACTTGAAAATTTGCATATCACTTACATAAATATTATATTGTGGGAAAAATATTTGGAATTTTTATGTCAATAGCTATATATATATTTCAGGAATTTATTTTGAATTTTTAATAATTTAAAATTTAAATTTGCACAAAAATTCCAACCTATTTTTCCTCCATTATATTTGTTATTTTTGAGTGACTTACAAAAAATATAATCAAAAGATTATATAATTTGAGAGAAACAAAAAAAAAGACAAAAAATGAGAAGGTGCATGGAGCGCACCTACTCCATTCATGTTTTCCCGTTGTGCATAAGTAGGTCCACATTAGGGATCACCGCATTTTGCAATCAAGTTTTGTTTTGTGTTATTTATTGAAACTATCGAAACTAGCATATGTTATGATCGCAATTCCGAGTTAATTGTCAGGCTCCAAGCTGGTTTTTCTTCAGCAAAAAAATGTCTATTTTACTTCAGTAATGCTATTTACAGGCTTGCTTGTATTCTACAATCTGTCGCGTCCTTTGACACAATATTTAGTCTTAACAGCTGACCTAACAAGTGTATGTGTTTGCAGGGTCGTACCTGCGCACCGCACGTCGTCAGTGTCGTCAACTGCAGCCTGAGAACTCTTTGCTCAGCTAAACGTTGAGACTCCAGGAAGAAGTCGAAACTGTATCGCTCCGCGCCGCCCCCGCGGCGACAGGGGCGACTCTCTCCTCCCCTCCCCCTCAGGCCGTCCTCACCACCTCTCCTCGCTGCCGCCGCCGGCGAGAGCCGCCGGGCAAAGCCCGCGTGGTGCCGGCGGCGGTGGCTGTCCCCTTCCCGCGCTTGGCAAGGGTCTCGCGGGGCGGCCCTTCCCGGCGTCGGTGCGCTTCCTCCGGCCGGCGAGGGAGGCGCCGTCGGAGCCTGGCGGAGTGGCGGCTCGGCACGGTGACCTTGGTCGCCGGTGGCCGGCGCGTCCCGAAGCTGGTGCGGCCGTGGCCATGGGGGGCGGCGGCGGGCCCAGATCTGGGCATGCGGGCCTAGGTTTGGGCCGCATCTGGGCTGTCTCGGCCCTGAACTGCCCATATGCATCTCGAGCTGGATCCTGCTAGGGTGCAGGCCAGTTCCCCTGCTTGTTCTGGTCGAGGCCGGCGCACGGCAGCTCCGGTGACGCGGCCCGGGCTGGTCCTTGGCACCTTGGTCCGGTACAAGCGTCTGGTGGTCTCGGTAGGGGCAGGGACACCATGGCCTCTCTCGGGTTTGGCTCCGGCCTGAGAGATCTTGAGCTCTGGGATGGTAGGGCAGCGCTTCACTGGCTTGGTGGCGACTTGTTGCTGCCGCTTGCTTGTTTCCCTACGACCAGTGGTGACGACCGCGGGGGCGGCGCGTCACGGAGCTGCTCCTGTAGGACTGTTTTGGTTACCCTGGGTTTGGCCTGCAGGGACGCTAGCTGGCTCGATGGTGTGTCCGCGAAAGCACCGCAAGGCTTCGGCCACTGCCGGCGACGACGACGTCTATGGATGCCGTTCACCTCCTTGGAGGCGTGGCCATGATGCACTTCTTGCTGCTAGTTGTCGCCCCGGTGCACTATCTGCTGCTCTGCTGACTTGCGGGTTCCCCGAGGTCCTCCTCGGAATCTCTACTCGTCAATTCCCTGTGTCTCGTTGTGACCAGCTTCATATAAACGGTGTGCCTCCGGCTTTGCGCGGCCGCTCTCAAGCCTAGGGTGGCTGTCGGAGTTTGCGTCATGGCACGGGGGGCACCGGTGGTTCTCAATAGCTGGTGACTGTCTTGATGGCAGGTGCATTGACTTAGGTCTTCCGTGGGGTGGGTGTTGAAGCTTCCGCGAAAGCTTTGCACAGCTCCCCTGTGCCGACAACGGCGACGCTCGCGAGCGCCGTTTCCCTTCCTGAAGGCGTTGTCGTGAAGTTTCCCCCTGTGAACTCTGGAGGCTCGTTTGTTCACTAGCGCAGTTAGCTAGTCCCCCCGGGTGTCGATGGTCCTCTGTCTGGCGGCTTAGTGTGGTACCTCAGTTTTGGGGCAGCTTCATGGAGTGGCGGCTCGTTGCTTGTTTCTCAGGCGGAGCTGTCGGTGCTTAGTTGTAGTCTTGGGCGTGTTTGTGGATCCTGTAGTTTGGAGCCTTGCTCCGCTCTGCCTGATCTTTTCTTGGTTAGGCTATAGCTTTGCACCACATGTGCTTGTATCTCTAGCTGGCAACCCCAGTTTTCCTTTGCTTTGTTGTTGGTTCCGTTGTAATCGTTGTAATCCTTGCCGGTTGATGGCTTTGTTAATTCAAAGTCGGGCTCTTCGAGCCTTCCGTTTAAAAAACGTTGAGACTCGAAAGCGCAAACATAAGACGGAAGTGCAGATAAGTAGATGGCCAAACTTGCTGCAAAAGTCCAACTCTCTCGTTTTGCACCCTATAAGTAGCATGCATCACCTGTTACCTCTCCCACATCCAACCCACACTGCTAGAGCTAGCACACACTGCACGTCCATCGACATGTCTTCGAAAAACGCCGCTGTCTTCCTCCTCGGCCTGCTTCTCTCGTGCGCCACCATGAGCGGCGCAGCGAGAATCTTGGAGGAGGAGACCGCTCCATCCAAGGACGAAGAGCACAAGCCCGAGCTGCCAGCGTTGCCCAAGGTTGAGCTGCCGCCATCCCCGGAGGTGCACTTGCCACCTAAGCCCGAGCTGCCGAAGGTTGAGCTGCCGCCGTTCCCGGAGGTGCACCTGCCACCCAAGCCCGAGCTGCCAACATTCCCGGCGGTGCACCTTCCAGCTAAGCCCGAGCTTCCCAAGCTGGAACTCCCAACCTTCCCGGAGGTGCACCTGCCACCCAAGCCTGAGTTGCCCAAAGTGGAACTGCCGCCAAAGCCAGAGTTGCCCACCATTCCCGAGTTCCACTTCCCAGAGCCGGAGGCTAAACCATGAGGAATGGAGAACTGTCTTCTCAGTATTGTTGTCTTGCGTCTTCTGATTGCTCGTGCATGTACCTGTTGTTGTGTCGCTTCGCTGATGTGTTCGTTTAGTCGTGGTATTTGCCTAGTCTTGTGAGTGACGTGCTTATATATTTGGTATATATACGAGAACTGTTTCGCTCTCACTATTATCATTCTTGTTTGTAAGAATATTTTGAAAATATGCATGCTACCCTCACTGTATAATTGTAATTTTCTCCATCCCAGTAGCATAGATGCACATTTTTTCCAACTTACTGCTGTCCTTGCTCTGACATGTGATAATTACAGTCCAAAAAACGTACAACGCTCTTAATGCTGTGGCGGGAGGACAATATATGTGGATTGCATGGCCCTTTATAAACTCACTTGTGACGGGAAACACAAGTCAACAACTGCACATAGGGGGGAATAAGAATTGTACTAGCCAACACAACTAAAAATCCGAACACAAAATCAAAGCGGCGCCTTTTTGGTTTATAAGCCAAAATTAAAAAGCCAAAAATAAGCCCGACCAAACAAGATATGGCTCAAGAGGTTTTAAACGTGGACTAGTGAGGACCAGTGACTCGAGATATGGCTCAAGAAGGTTACATGGACAACGAGAGGTTAACAAGAATTATTAGATGAACTCGAGAAATTAGACTCTGATACCATAACAAGCTTCATGCACTAGCTAAACGCAACTAAAAGTTAGAGCTGGTAGAAAGAGTTAGATAATCCACATATACTTCAATGCATCTGGGGTGTCACTAGATTAAACGTTAAAGAGTTCATGGATGATTGAGCGAAAGGAGGTGAGATAAATATGGGGGTAAATATTTTTTTGAAAGAAAGGAAATATATTTTTTCTTAATTCATCGAATAAAGAAGAATCAACTAACACATATCTTGTGCCCGAAGCCTACAACCCAAGAATACAAGTCTAATTTCCTGGAATATGGTTACCCAATGCTTAGCGCCGACAAAACTCCAAGTCCTCCTGTGCTTTGTTGGGGTTGAAAACCACTAAGGCAATGGAACTCTTATTGTTGAAACTATATCCACATCAATTAAATTTACTCTCGCGATTGTTGTGACGAACTAAATCTTGCATATTCCCCTTAGACAAGTTTCTGTTTCATGCGATTAATACCCTTTTAATTTGAAAAATAGAGTTCGTAAGAGAAGTTGGTCAAGTGTTAGTTCTTTCATGCCCATGCCTCTTCGGTCTCGTCCGATCATTGAGCTTGGTGGAAGGAGGATGAAGAAGAGGGAGTAGGAAGAAAGAAAAGGCAGGAAAAGTTTGACCAGCAACTTGCTTGTGTTCTTGTACGATCATGGTACTTAGGACACAGCGTTTCGTCTTAGCTGCTGGCCTAACAATTCTTTGTGATCGCACGGTTCGTACCTGCCCTGCCTACAACATCATGGTGGCCTCAACTAGTCAACTGCAGCCGACAACAGCCGAAGAACTGTCTCCGTCTGTATTTACCCAAATCGTAAGCAGAATCCAGACATACACTCGAAATCAAAGCGCACACATCACACATGAACATGAAGGATAAACAAGTAGGCAACCAACCTTGTCTCGAAGGACCCTCGCTGTACACGTCAAGCGTATTTGAACTCTATAAGTAGAACGAAGCATCTGCTATCTTTCCCACATTCAAACCACACAGATAGAGTTACCGAGCTGCACAACCACACGCCCAGCAGTATGGCTTCGAGAAAAACCAGTATCTTCCTCCTCGGGCTGCTTCTCTCATGTGTTGCCATGAGTGGCGCTGTGCGGACCTTGCAGGAGGAGGCCGTTCCGTCCAAGGACGATGAGCACAAGCCCGAGCTGCCACTGCTTCCCGAGGTCGAGCTGCCGCCATTCCCGGAGGTTCATCTGCCACCAAAGCCCGAGCTGCCCAAGGTAGAGCTGCCCTCGTTCCCCGAGGTGCACCTGCCACCCAAGCCAGAGGTACCAACATTCCCAGAGGTGCACCTTCCAGCCAAGCCGGAGTTTCCAAAGGTGGAGCTGCCACCGAAGCCGGAGATGCCAGCCATTCCGGAGTTCCACTTCCCAGAGCCGGAGGCCAAGCCATGATGATTGACTGACTGTCTTCACTTGTGTCCTTTCCTTTCCCCACTTTTGTACATTTGTATCCGGTTCTTGTGTTGCGCTTTTGTGCGATTGTTGGTCCGGGTTTTCGGCGAGTCTTGTGCGCGATGCGTGATCGGTGAATCATTTATCAGTATATCGCCTACTTACATGTCACTAGTAAGCTTGTCTCATACCGTGTCATAAAAAAATTGTGAATCCTATTTCTTTTTTAGCTTGCACATGTCTCCCCATAAAATTCACAATCATATAAGTATTTTATAATTACTTACACAACCATCTAAAAAAAATTAAGCAACATTCTTTAAGCTAGTATCCATCATTCTCCAAGCATTTATTTCTATCTAATATTATGATCACTCAATTTCGAGTATCGATCACATTTTACAATCTACGGTATCCGTGTCGTCTTCATCATTCTCCAAGTATCAATTTCTAAAATTATCATCATTAATTTATGAGTCCACAAAATAACAACTACCCCCTTCAAGCTAAAGGAGCTCTAATAGCCCTAATAAACCACTATGAAGAGTGGTTTGTTTGTAAAACGTGTCATATGAATCTACCAAGTGGTAGTCATAGCTACAATTCAAATTATGACTGAAATAGGTATCATGTCAGGTAGCGAAAATATACGCAGGAGTGTCAGATAAAATATCTTTCGGGAAGTATTTCATGAAATTTAACATCCACTTAAACCATAGGATGACATGCACAATTCTGAAATTTAAATATATATTTAAACTAATTATTAATTAATATAAATAGTTTTATAAAAACTTTCAAAATCCTCAAATGGTCATAAATGAACATTTCTTTTTTAAACCCTTGTGATAGGCACACACTCCATTGTTGTACGGGAAGATCGCACACACACAGCTAGTCAGACGAGCACGAAGATGATGTGTCGGCTCGGACAGAGAGGGCATCACAACAGAGGTGGAGGGCATGTCAGGAGCAGCATCATCATCCTCACGGGGACGACGGGAATAGTGAAAGAGGTAGGCAGGAACCACCGTAGGTAAGGAAGGTGATATGGGAGAGGAAGGTGTGGAGGGTGGGGAAGGTGGTGAGGGAGGAGAGAGGGGTTAGGTGGGGGAAGAAGGAGTAGAACGTAGGGAGAGAACCAGCGGAGCAGGAATCTGAGGCGCGGGAGGAGGTGAGTCAGGAAACATGAGAAAGGAGATATCATTCACCGAAGAAAGAGGAGGAGGGACGCGGGTAGAAAGGACGAGACTCATCAAAAGTGACGTTCCAAGATATGCGCATCCGACAACCAATCGGATCCCAACACTTATATCCCTTATGCTCAGGACTGTAGCTAAGGAAGACACACTCAACAGATTGAGCGGTAAATTTGGTGCGCTCGCTTGGAGCTAGAAGAACATAGCAAACACAACAAAAAAGACGAAGGGTCAAATAATCACGAGTGTGGCCAGTAAGACGCTCAAGAGGAATACCACCCTGCAGGGCTGTGGAGGGCTGAAGGTTGATGATATAGGTGGAAATAGAAACGGCCTCAGCCCAGAAGTGAGGAGGAAGAGAGGCAGCGATCATCATCGCACGAGCCGTCTCAAGCAGGTGGCGATGCTTGCACTCAGCCACGCCATTTTGGGTATGGGCACCAGGGCAGGAGAACTGGGCAAGAGTGCCCTGCTCAGCTAGAAAACCACGCAACCAGCGGAGTCAGCCCGGAACACACGAATATGCGTGGAAAACTGAGTATGGACCATGGCAGCAAAATACTTATATACCGAGAGAACCTCACTACGAGAAGTCATAAAATAGATCCAAGTGTGGCGAGAAAAGTCATCGATAAAAATAACATAGTAGCGTTGCCCCCCCCCTTGGATGGAAAAGGAGCCGGGCCCCATACACCAGAATGAACCAAATCAAAAGGATGCTGAGATACAGACTCACTGGTAGGATAAGGTAACTGATTTTGTTTACCAAACCTACAATCCTAACAACCCTGAAGCGAGACATCTCCTGAGACAGGCCCCAGAAGACCTCAACGAAGTAAAGACGACAAGCGAGAACCACAAAGATGACCAAGACGATGATGCCAATGCTGAAAGGAGGCGGGAATGGAAGCAGCAAGCACATGTGGTGTGGTCGGTGAAGTGGTAGAAGAAGGAACATGAAGCCAGTCAATCTACCAAAGTCCCCGGGAGTCATGGCACCGAGGGCCAGCCCCCGGGAGCTCAACCCTTTGAATACTTTGCATATCCCTATTACTTCTTGGTCTTTCTCTGTGTGAGGTTCTTGAGCTTGTTGCTAGCTTTACAACAAGCCCAAGTTCATCGAAAACGGAATCCGCATGCATCTTCTATTGCGTTTTCGAGTTTGGACGTCTTCACCGTTTCTTGACGGTGGGAGACTTCCTCTCTAGAATATTTAAAAAAATCCTATGAGGAGTCTCCATATTTCCACAAAAATTCCAACCTATTTTTCCTCCATTATATTTGTTATTTTTGAGTGACTTACAAAAAATATAATCAAAAGATTATATAATTTGAGAGAAACAAAAAAAAGACAAAAAATTAGAAGGTGCGTGGAGCGCACCTACTCCATTCATGTTTTCCCGTTGTGCATAAGTAGTGTAAAACAAAGGGTTTTGGAAACTGCTCGACATCCAATATGGGTGTGGCTATCTCGTATATATATATGGGTACCAAAGGGGTACAGTACAAGACATATTCAACGCTACGTATATACAGTCTAACACCCACCCTCAATCTTAACTATGGCCTGAAGTACAAATCAAGTTAAGATTGCTCCTACAACCTACAAACTGTGGCTGTGGAAGAGGCTTCGTGAAGATGTCAGCAAGTTGATCCTTGGAGGAGATAAACTTGATACGGAGTAGCTTCTTTGCAACACGTTCCCTGACAAAATGATAATCCACTTCAATGTGTTTCGTTCGGGCATGAAATACCCGATTGGATGAGAGGTATGTAGCACCGATGTTGTCACACCAAAGGACTGGAGACTGATGTTGAGAGACTCTCAGTTCTCTCAATAAGGACTGTACCCATATGAGTTCAGCTGTAGCATTAGCAACTGTCTTGTATTCAGCTTCAGTACTGCTGCGAGATACTGTAGCCTGCTTGCGAGCATTCCAGGCGATCAAGTTAGGACCAAAGAATACTGCATAGCCCCCCGTGGATCACCTGTCATCCGGATTGCCAGCCCAGTCTGCATCTGAAAAGGCTGAAAGGACACAGGATGGAGCCGGTTGGAGAAGCAAACCATACGAGGCAGTGAGACAGACATAGCGCAGAATACGCTTCACAGCTGACCAATGAGACGTCCTGGGTGCATGAAGATACTGACACACACAATTGACTGCATAAGAAACATCAGGTCTGGTGATAGTGAGATATTGCAGACCTCCAACGAGACTGCGGTACTCAGTAGCATCATCAGGCGAAAGGATGTCTCCATCAAGAGCAGACATGCGATCAGTGGCAGACATAGGGGTGGTAGCATGTTTACACTTCAACATGCCAGCACGATGCAGCAAGTCCAGAGAATACTTCTGCTGTGTGAGAGTCAGCCCAGCAGAAGATCGTGAGACCTCCAGACCAAGGAAATAGTGCAGAGCACCCAAGTCCTTAACAACAAAATCACCACTAAGTGCAGACACAAGGCGACCAGCAACAACATCCGAAGAACTGATAAGTATGATATCATCAACATAAACCAGCAGGTACATCGTAACCTCAGGACGCTAAAGAAGAAACAATGAAGTATCACCAGTGGACGGAACAAACCCATGAGCCCGAACAACGGAGCCAAGTCGTGCATGCCATGCACAAGGAGCCTGCTTAAGTCCATACAGAGCCTTAACAAGGCAACAGAGGTGCTGAGGACGAGTAGGGTCAACAAAGCCTGGAGGCTGACGCATATAAACCTCCTCCTCGAGAATGCCATGCAGAAACACATTCTGCACATCAAGCTGACGAAGGAACCAACCTCGAGTAACAGCCAAAGAAAGCAACAGGCGAATAGTAGTGGGCTTGACAACTGGACTGAATGTATCTTCATAATCAAGACCATACCTCTGTTTAATGCCCTTTGCACCCAAGCGTGCCTTGTAGCGTTCAATAGAACCATCAGCATGCTTTTTTACCTTGAAGATCCATTTGTAATCAATAATATTGACTCCAGACACAGGAGGAACAAGACGCCAAGTATCATTCTTCAAGAGAGCCTGAAATTCCTGCTCCATTGCATCACGCCAGTGAGGAATACCAAGAGCAGCCTGAAAATGACGAGGCTCAGCAGTGGGATCAGCAGTGGCATCAGCGACACAAGCAGCAATCCATGCAATAGTCCCATCTGTGCGTTCATTTAGACGAAAAATCCCAGCCTGACTGCGCGTGCGAGGTCCACGAGCTACAGGAGCTGGCGGTACTGGAGACGGCGAGTCAGAGGCCGAGTCTGGCGCAAGAGATACAGAGGCCGGCGATGAGGAGCCGGACACAGGAGTCCCCAACAGCGGCGGGGAGCTAGGCGGTGTTGGGCCGAGCAGTGGCGGGCCAAGCGGGGCCGAGGTGGAGACGTCCAGAGCTGGCGCTGGGCCGGGCGAGGCAGGCGACGCGGGCGGCGTCGCGGAGGGAGCTGCCGCAGCAGCGGGCTGGCGCGACCCGGCATGCATGGCGCATGCAGGGGATCGACGTCCTGGACGTGTTCCACGTCCGGTGCCTGATCATCCAAGAGCTCAAGGCGAGCGCCGCGTCCGATACCTGCAACATGGTTAGGAAGCAAGTACAGGAGTATATGCAGCATCTACAAATTGATCAGGTAATGGTATACTGGAATGTACAGGCGGGGTGGGTGTAGCAGAGTTGTTCGGAAGTGCGGAAAAAGGGAACACATTCTCACCAAACACTACAGCACGAGATATGTAAACACGGTTGGTGGGAACATGTAGGCACTTGTACCCTTTGTGAAGGGAACTATACCCAAGAAAGACGCACTTTTTAGACCTCTAGCTTACGCTTGTTGATGAGGCCAACATGCACACCCAAATACTTTGAGAAACGTATAATCTGGGAGTTCATTGAGCAAGAGTTCAAGGGGAGTTTTCATTTGTAGGAGTCGTGTTGGAAGCCTATTTATTAAGAAACAGGCCGTGGAAAAGGCATCGCTCCAAAACCGAAACGGAACGGAGGCATGAGCTAGTAAGGTAAGGCCAGTCTCTACAAGATGGCGATGTTTCCGTTTAGCGGTGCCATTCTGTTGATGTGTATGAGGACAAGACACACGGTGCAAGATCCCAAGCTTATTAAAGAACGAGTTGAGGTTGTGATATTCACCCCCAGTCGGACTGAACATGAAGAATTTTATGCTTAAGAAGACGCTCAACATGTGCTTGGAACTGAATAAAAACATCGAACACATCAGATTTACGCTTAATAAGATAAAGCTAGGTGAACCGACTGTAAGCGTCAATAAAACTGACATAGTAATTATGGCCACTAACAGATGTCTGGGCATGACCCCATACATCAGAAAACACAAGCTCAAGAGGATGTTTAACCACACGACTCGACTCTGAAAACGGAAGCTGGTGACTCTTGCCTTGCTGGCAGGCATCACAGATAGTTTCTACACTTTTATTGGACACAACTGGAAGTTCATGACGATGCAGAACATGGTGAACTATGGGAGCAGCAGGATGACCGAGGCGTGCATGCCAGTGTGTAGAGGATACACGCACACCACTGAACACCTGGGGAGCATGTGGCGCAGGGGGCGCATCAAGCGCATATAGGCCATGGCGAAGATGACCTCTAAGCAGAACGGCTCTCTTGTCCCGATCCTTCATGAAAAAGTGAAAACGATGAAATTCAGCAAGGACATTATTATCACGAGTAAGTTGAGGAATAGATAACAGACTCCGTGTGGCAGAAGGAACATGAAGGACATTACGAAGATGCAAGTAGCGAGAGTTATGTGCAAGAAGAGAAGCCTGACCAACATGTGAGATGCGCATACCTGCTCCATTGGCGGTGCGAACCTGATCATGACCGTGATATGGATCATGGGTGGAGATCTTACTCATCTCACTTGTCAGGTGATTAGTAGTTCCTGTGTCCATGTACCATGAAGAGTCAATGGGATAGGACGGAGTATATCCGTGCTCCTGACCCGTCACAGCAGCAACAACCTGCTTGTCGTTGCCCTTGCCATTGTTGCCGATGCCGAGGAAGTCTTGCTTGAAGCGCCGGTGACAGCGAGAGGCGATGTGGTTGTCAAGACCACACAGCTGACACGCTTGTTGAGCTCCGCATGAAGGGCAGCAGGCACGCGGGCGACTCTCGCCCGTGACAGGCGGCGCGGCAGACGGCTGAGGCTGCAGGGGCCCGGGCGCCGACTTGCCACCAGCCATTGGCGGCTTCTGTGGCTTGCCGCGAGCAGCGGCGTTGGCGGCGGACAAGCTCAGAGAGGCATGTTTCACCTTGACGCGCTGTTCACGACCGAGGAGGCGCGAGTAAAGCTCACGGCGCGGAAATGGGTCATCACGACCACGGATGTTCTCAACGAGATTATCATAATCATCATCAAGTCCATTCAGAACATAGGTGGTGAAGTCCTCAGAGCGAAGCGGCTATCCGATGGAGGCGAGTGTGTCGGTGAGGCCGGCCATCTTGTTGAAGTAGTCCGTGATACTGCTGTCAAGGAGCTTGGTCTCACCCAGTTCGGTGCGAATAGCATGAGCACACGCTTGAGATTGTGAGGCGAAGCTGCTGTGAAGGGCCGTCCACGCATCCCGCGACGTAGAGGCGAAGAGGACCAGCGACGAAACGCTTGGCGTAGCGACGACTGAATGGCAGAAAGGATGACCTGATCTTGGGCCACCCATGTGTGATGCGCCGGGTGATACGGCGGCGGGCATGGGAGCGAGCCATCGACATACCCCTCCAAGTAACGACTCCGAAGGAGCGGGAGCACCTGCGCGCGCCACGACAAATAATTGTCTGGCGTGAGCTTCAGTGGGAGGAGGTGCGAGAAGTAGAACGGCGATGGCGCCGCCGGGTCCGTATGGGCCAGCGATGGCGGCGCGTAGAACGTCGCCGGCGGTGCCACCTCCATGGATGACACAGGGGCAGTGAGCGCCGAGGAAGCCCCATAGGGCAGTGCGGCGCCATCATACGGCGCCCCAGGATAGGCGCCATAGGGGGCGATCGGGGTAGCAGGGGCCCCGTAGGGCGTCGTAGAGGCAGCACCATAGGGCGGCTGCTGATGCACCGCGTAGTGCTGCAGGGGCGGCGCAACATATTGCTGCGAGGGCAGCGCACCATGGGGCAGCGCCGTCCAGCCAGACGGTGGCGACGGAGCACCGTAGTGCGGTGAAGAGGCGGCGCCGTAGATCGGCGCATACTGAGCGCCATAGGCCGGCGGCGGCAGAGGGCCACCGTACGGCGGCAAAGGCGCGTTGGTCGAGGAAGACAATCCACCGTTGGCGATCGGCGGTGACGGATCACCCTCAGCACCAGGGCCGGTGGCGGCAGATGAAGGGGCCGACCCAGCTAGGGCACCCGGAGGTGCGACGCCGGGGGCTGGCCACCACATGGCAAGCGGCCGGGAGGCGAGGAAGGGCGAGGCAGGAGCAGCGGCCGGGGCAGCCACAGCGACGGCGGCGGCGGCGGGAGCCGATGCGATCGGCACGGCGGCGGCGGGGGAAGCGGAAGCCATCGTAATCTAATCTGATACCATGTAAAACAAAGGGTTTTGGGAACTGCTCGACACCCAATATGGGTGTGGCTATCTCATATATATATGGGTACCAAAGGGGTACAATACAAGACATATACAACGCTACGTATATACAGTCTAACAAGTAGGTCCACATTAGGGATCACCGCATTTTGCAATCAAGTTTTGTTTTGTGTTATTTATTGAAACTATCGAAACTAACATATGTTATGATCGGCAATTCCGAGTTAATTGTCAGGCTCCAAGCTGGTTTTTCTTCAGCAAAAAAATGTCTATTTTACTTCAGTAATGCTATTTATGCTTGTATTCTACAATCTGTCGCGTCCTTTGACAAAATATTTAGTCTTAACAGCTGACCTAACAAGTGTATGTGTTTGCAGGGTCGTACCTGCGCACCGCACGTCGTCAGTGTCGTCAACTGCAGCCTGAGAAGAACTCTTTGCTCAGCTAAACGTTGAGACTCGAAAGCGCAAACATAAGACGGGAGTGCAGATAAGTAGATGGCCAAACTTGCTGCAAAACTCCAACTCTCTCGTTTTGCACCCTATAAGTAGCATGCATCACCTGTTACCTCTCCCACACCCAACCCACACTGCTAGAGTTAGCACACACTGCACGTCCATCGACATGTCTTCGAAAAACGCCGCTGTCTTCCTCCTCGGCCTGCTTCTCTCGTGCGCCACCATGAGCGGCACAGCGAGAATCTTGGAGGAGGAGACCGCTCCATCCAAGGACGAAGAGCACAAGCCCGAGCTGCCAGCGTTGCCCAAGGTTGAGCTGCCGCCATTCCCGGAGGTGCACTTGCCACCTAAGCCCGAGCTGCCGAAGGTTGAGCTGCCGCCTTTCCCGGAGGTGCACCTGCCACCCAAGCCCGAGCTGCCAACATTCCCGGCGGTGCACCTTCCATCTAAGCCCGAGCTTCCCAAGGTTGAACTCCCAACCTTCCCGGAGGTGCACCTGCCACCCAAGCCTGAGCTGCCCAAAGTGGAGCTGCCGCCAAAGCCAGAGTTGCCCACCCTTCCCGAGTTCCACTTCCCAGAGCCGGAGGCTAAACCATGAGGAATGGAGAACTGTCTTCTCAGTATTGTTGCCTTGCGTCTTCTGATTGCTCGTGCATGTACCTGTTGTTGTGTTGCTTCGCTGATGTGTTCGTTTAGTCGTGGTATTTGGCTAGTCTTGTGAGTGATGTGCTTATATATTTGGCATATATACGAGAACTGTTTCGTTCTCACTATTATCTTTCTTGTTTGTAAGAATACTTTGAAAATATGCATGCTATACCCTCAATGTACAGTTGTAATTTTCTCCATCCCAGTAGCATAGATGCACATTTTTTTCCAACTTACTGCTGTCCTTGCTCTGACATGTGATAATTACAGTCCAAAAAACGTACAACGCTCTTAATGCTGTGGCGGGAGGACAATATATGTGGATTGCATGGCCCTTTATAAACTCACTTGTGACGGGAAACACAAGTCAACAACTGCACATAGGGGGGAATAAGAATTGTACTAGCCAACACAACTAAAAATCCGAACACAAAATCAAAGCGGCGCCTTTTTGGTTTATAAGCCAAAATTAAAAAGCCAAAAATAAGCCCGACCAAACAAGATATGGCTCAAGAGGTTTTAAACGTGGACTAGTGAGGACCAGTGACTCGAGATATGGCTCAAGAAGGTTACATGGACAACGAGAGGTTAACAAGAATTATTAGATGAACTCGAGAAATTAGACTCTGATACCATAACAAGCTTCATGCACTAGCTAAACGCAACTAAAAGTTAGAGCTGGTAGAAAGAGTTAGATAATCCACATATACTTCAATGCATCTGGGGTGTCACTAGATTAAACGTTAAAGAGTTCATGGATGATTGAGCGAAAGGAGGTGAGATAAATATGGGGGTAAATATTTTTTTGAAAGAAAGGAAATATATTTTTTCTTAATTCATCGAATAAAGAAGAATCAACTAACACATATCTTGTGCTCGAAGCCTACAACCCAAGAATACAAGTCTAATTTCCTGGAATATGGTTACCCAATGCTTAGCGCCGACAAAACTCCAAGTCCTCCTGTGCTTTGTTGGGGTTGAAAACCACTAAGGCAATGGAACTCTTATTGTTGAAACTATATCCACATCAATTAAATTTACTCTCGCGATTGTTGTGACGAACTAAATCTTGCATATTCCCCTTAGACAAGTTTCTGTTTCATGCGATTAATACCCTTTTAATTTGAAAAATAGAGTTCGTAAGAGAAGTTGGTCAAGTGTTAGTTCTTTCATGCCCATGCCTCTTCGGTCTCGTCCGATCATTGAGCTTGGTTGAAGGAGGATGAAGAAGAGGGAGTAGGAAGAAAGAAAAGGCAGGAAAAGTTTGACCAGCAACTTGCTTGTGTTCTTGTACGATCATGGTACTTAGGACACAGCGTTTCGTCTTAGCTGCTGGCCTAACAATTCTTTGTGATCGCACGGTTCGTACCTGCCCTGCCTACAACATCATGGTGGCCTCAACTAGTCAACTGCAGCCGACAACAGCCGAAGAACTGTCTCCGTCTGTATTTACCCAAATCGTAAGCAGAATCCAGACATACACTCGAAATCAAAGCGCACACATCACACATGAACATGAAGGATAAACAAGTAGGCAACCAACCTTGTCTCGAAGGACCCTCGCTGTACACGTCAAGCGTATTTGAACTCTATAAGTAGAACGAAGCATCTGCTATCTTTCCCACATTTAAACCACACAGATAGAGTTACCGAGCTGCACAACCACACGCCCAGCAGTATGGCTTCGAGAAAAACCAGTATCTTCCTCCTCGGGCTGCTTCTCTCATGTGTTGCCATGAGTGGCGCTGTGCGGACCTTGCAGGAGGAGGCCGTTCCGTCCAAGGACGATGAGCACAAGCCCGAGCTGCCACTGCTTCCCGAGGTCGAGCTGCCGCCATTCCCGGAGGTTCTTCTGCCACCAAAGCCCGAGCTGCCCAAGGTAGAGCTGCCCTCGTTCCCCGAGGTGCACCTGCCACCCAAGCCAGAGCTACCAACATTCCCAGAGGTGCACCTTCCAGCCAAGCCGGAGTTTCCAAAGGTGGAGCTGCCACCGAAGCCGGAGATGCCAGCCATTCCGGAGTTCCACTTCCCAGAGCCGGAGGCCAAGCCATGATGATTGACTGACTGTCTTCACTTGTGTCCTTTCCTTTCCCCACTTTTGTACATTTGTATCCGGTTCTTGTGTTGCGCTTTTGTGTGATTGTTGGTCCGGGTTTTCCGCGAGTCTTGTGCGCGATGCGTGATCGGTGAATCATTTATCAGTATATCGCCTACTTACATGTCACTAGTAAGCTTGTCTCATACCGTGTCATAAAAAAATTGTGAATCCTATTTCTTTTTTAGCTTGCACATGTCTCCCCATAAAATTCACAATCATATAAGTATTTTATAATTACTTACACAACCATCTAAAAAAATTAAGCAACATTCTCCAAGCTAGTATCCGTCATTCTCCAAGCATTTATTTCTATCTAATATTATGATCATTCGATTTCGAGTATCGATCACATTTTACAATCTATGGTATCCGTGTCGTCTTCATCATTCTCCAAGTATCGATTTCTAAAATTATCATCATTAATTTATGAGTCCACAAAATAACAACTACCCCCTTCAAGCTGAAGGAGCTATAATAGCCCTAATAAACCACTATGAAGAGTGGTTTGTTTGTAAAACGTGTCATATGAATCTACCAAGTGGTAATCATAGCTACATTTCAAATTATGACTGAAATAGGTATCATGTCAGGTAGCGAATATATGCAGGAGTGTCAGATAAAATATCTTTCGTGAAGTATTTCATGAAATTTAACATCCACTTAAACCATAGGATGACATGCACAATTCTAAAATTTAAATATATATTTAAACTAATTATTAATAATTAATATAAATAGTTTTAACAAAACTTTCAAAATCCTCAAATGATCATAAACGAACATTTATTTTTTAAACCCTTGTGATAGGCACACACTCCATTGTTGTACGGGAAGATCGCACACACACAGCTAGTCAGACGAGCACGAAGATGATGTGTCGGCTCGGACGGAGAGGGCATCACAGCAGAGGTGGAGGGCATGTCAGGAGGAGCATCATCATCCTCACGGGGACGATGGGAATAGTGAAAGAGGTAGGCAAGAACCACCGTAGGTAAGGAAGGTGACATGTGAGAGGAAGGTGTGGAGGGTGGGGAAGGTGGTGAGGGAGGAGAGGGGGGTTAGGTGGGGGAAGAAGAAGTAGAAGGTAGGGAGAGAATCAGCGGAGCAGGAACCTGAGGCACGGGAGGAGGTGAGTCAGGAAACATGAGAAAGGAGATATCATTCACCGAAGAGGAAGAGGAGGAGGGACACCGGTAGAAAGGGCGAGACTCATCAAAAGTGACGTTCCGAGATATGCACATCCGACGACCAATCGGATCCCATCACTTATATCCCTTATGCTCAGAACTGTAGCCAAGGAAGACACACTCAACAGATTGAGCAGTAAATTTGGTGCGTTCGCGTGGAGCTAGAAGAACATATCAAACACAACAAAAAAGACGAAGCGTCGTATAATCACGAGTGCGACCAGTAAGACGCTCAAGAGGAATATCACCCTGCAGGGCTGTGGAGTGTTGAAGGTTGATGATATAGGTGGAAATAGACACAGCCTCAGCCCAGAAGTGAGGAGGAAGAGAGGCAGCGATCATTATCGCGCGAGCCGTCTCAAGCAGGTGGCGATGCTTGCGCTCAGCCACGCCATTTTGGGTATGGGCACCACGGCAGGAGAACTTGGCAAGAGTGTGCCCTACTCAGCAAGAAAACCACGCAACCAGCGGAGTCTGCCCGGAACACACGAATAGGCGTGGAAAACTGAGTATGGACCATGACAGCAAAACGCTTATATACCGAGAGAACCTCACTACGAGAAGTCATAAAATAGATCCAAGTGTGGCGAGAAAAGTCATCGATAAAAATAACATAGTAGGATAAACCAAATCAAAAGGATGCTGAGATACAGACTCACTGGTAGGATAAGGTAACTGATTTTGTTTACCAAACCTACAACCCTGACAACCCTGAAGCGAGACATCTCCTGAGACAGGCCCCAGAAGACCACGACGAAGTAAAGACGACAAGCGAGAACCACAAACATGACCAAGACGATGATGCCAATGCTGAAAGGAGGCGGGAGTGGAAGCAGCAGGCACATGTGGTGTGGTCGGTGAAGTGGTAGAAGAAGGAACATGAAGCCAGTCAATCTCCCAAAGTCCCTGGGAGTCACGGCACCGAGGGCCAGCCCCAACCAGTGCCCGAGTGTGAGTGTCCTGAACAGAACAAGAATCAACATCAAGAATGACCTGACAACCAGAATCAGGGAGTTGAGCAGCGGAAAACAAGTTCATGGTAAGACGGGGAACATGAGAAACATGAGGAACGGAAAAGGAGGGGTAGAAATAGTGCCACAGCTAGCAACATGAAGAGAAGTATCATCAGCAGTAAGAACATGAACAGGAAGGGGCAGAGGTCGAAGAGAAGAAAGAGAGGAAAAATCAGGCGACATGTGGAAAGAAGCTCCAGAATCCAGAACCCACGAGGATTTACTTGACTGTGTAGAGGAACTGGCCACAAAGGCAACAGTGCCCGTCGAAGCAGAGCCAGAGTGTAAGGGTACATTGCCCCTATGTGTGGTTTTGGTAATTAATGACAACCCCTATGGACTAATGTTTTCATTGAGTTTATATGAAGGAATATTTCATAGGTACTACTTGCATTCCATGTGTTGGATTCAAGTATGGATGCCATGAAGATTAGGATATACCTTGTGTATTGGCATCAAGATCATCGATTGGAGGATATATATGTGATATGATCAAGAAGAAGAAATGAAGATGGATTTCTTATATGGAATTCAATATTAGCCATGCTCTAGCTTATGTGATAAGCAATGAATGATCAAGATCTTGAGTGCTTGATTCCAAGTGAAGAATTCAAGTTATGGCTCTAAGCCGGTGTCATGATAGTCTCATAAGTTGAGCTATGGTTGACTAAGATTTAGAGCGTGCAAACAAATGAAGAACTCTATATACACCTCAAGATAGTACGATAGAGCATGAGAAGATACAAGGTTGACCAATACAAAGAGTGAAGAATAGATTCAAGTTTGGTCAACACATGAAGCATGAAGAATGTGCCACGAGAAGTCATGTGGTATGGTAAGCCGTGTCAATTATGCTTTATGAACTAACCCATCATATATGTTCCCTCGTGTTGTCTATGTGGGTTAGGTATCTTTCCATGGGCATGCATCAAAACTGAGATCTCATATAGCCCATGAGAGAATGACGTCAAGTGGTGATCGTCATCAAGGTTGAGTTGGGAAAGTTCAAGTTGAGCATCTCAAGAGGATCATATGTTTGAAGCTTGCCATCCATTTGGTGATAATGGGCATGTGAAGATGTGCATCAATGGAGCTTTCCCATCATGGTGTATGGGGGAGCATTTGTGAGTCTTCACGAAACAACAATGATCAAGTGAGGCATTCCGGCTTGAGTGGAGCTTGAAGAGTTATCATCAAGATCAAGCGGTATGCGCAAGGCAAAGGTATGGCCTTGCTAGGTTTCCATTTTACCGGTCTCATGGTGGTTGTTGGGAGACCGGGTTATAGGATAGATAGCCGCACTATCAAGAGGGGCTTTCAGTTGGGTAACTTGATCACATCGTCTTAGGGAGCTCAACCCTTTGAATACTTTGCATATCCATATTACTTCTTGGTGTTTCTTTGTGTGATGTTCTTGAGCTTGTTGCTAGCTTTACAACAAGCCCAAGTTCATCGAAAACGGAATCCGCATGCATCTTCTATTGCGTTTTCGAGTTTGGACGTCTTCACCGTTTCTTGACGGTGGGAGACTTCCTCTCTAGAATCTTTAAAAAAATCCTGTGAGGAGTCTCCATATTTCCAGTTTTTGTTGTGGTTCTATTTGTCGTTATCTTTTCAAAAAAATTGGTTTCATGTCAATTGGAGTTCGGGAGCATTTTATGTTTAAAAGGAAAAGAACATCTCTTCAGGGGTCCGGCTGGACGGCCGTGGCACCGGCTAGCCCGACACAAACCGGCTCCTGGACCGGTGCCAACCGGGCACTATCGAGTAAGGTTTCCAGCTTCGCCTGGTGCTGGTCCGCCCTGAGGTCCGGTTTGGACCGGCCGAGTCCGGCCCCTCGCCTGGTCTGACTGGCCTGTGGACCGGCCTCCCTGGCGCCGACCGGCTCCTGCTCCGGTGACAATCGGGGACATGTTCTGTATGTCCCCGATCCACCCAGGTCACGGCCCGGTGCCAGGTACGGTTTGGACCGGACGGTCCGGTCTGTGGCCCGGTCTGACCGGCCCCTGCACCGGATGGCCTGGCCCTAGGCCCGGTTGACCGGGCTCCTCGAAGGTTTGCTGAGATGGACACTTCCCCAACGGTTAGATTTCGGCTTGGGCTATAAATAGGCCCTGTTCCACCTTGGGCTTACCAAGTTCTTCCACTCTCTCTCCTCCATTGTTGACTTTGAAGAACTTTCCCTATCTCTTGATTCCCCCATGATTCTTGCTCATTCTTGAGGGATCTAAGAGAGGAGATCTAGATCTACAATCCCCACCAATCCATTTCTCCTCTAAGTGAGGGGAACCCTTTGGATCTGGATCTTGGAGTCATTTGTTGATTTCCTATTTGTTCTTCCTCTCTAATCTCATCCTAGAATTTGTTGATTTGGTGGGATTTGGGTGTGAAGGATTTGAACACCTCTAGTGTTCTTGCTTTGCATCATTGCATAGTGTTGAGCTCTCCACCACGATTAGTTCGAGTGAGAGACTGTGAGCTTGTTACTCTTGGAGGGAGACCTCCTAGTTGGCTTGGCGGTTGGTGCTCCAGTGATCTCTTCAAGGAATATTGTGAAGAGGTCCGGGCTTCTCCTTCGTGGAGCTTGTGAAGTGGTTTTGGAGCTTGCCATCTCCGGAATGGAGGAAAAGCTAACCATAAGGAAAGGGCCATTATCCTTCGTTGGTTTGGCTCGGAGAATAGGGCGAGCCTTTGTGGCGTTGGGGAATCCTTCGTGGGACCTCCACCTCTCCAAACGTGTCGTACCTTCTTGCAAAGGAAGTGAACACGGGAATACATCCCGTCTCCGCGTGCCTCGGTTATTTCTATACCCGAGCTTACTTTCCTTGTGATAGCCATCGTGCTTTAAGTACATATATCTTGCTATCACTTGTGCTACATATATCTTGTGCCTGTCTTGCTTAGCTCTAGTTGTTGTTGTTGCACTTAGTTGAGCCTAGCATATTTAGGGGTTGTGCTTGTAAACTAAAAATTAGTTTAACTCCGCATTCTTACAAGCCAAATCCGTAATAGTTTTTTAAATGCCTATTCACCCCCTCTAGGTGACATCTCGTCCTTTTACAGAGGAGGCAAGAAGGCGCCGAAGCCTTGCAATATCCTGCTCAGTGAAACCGGTGGTGACTAGCGCTGAAGGTGGAGCACGAGGAGGTACTCCTCGCTGCTTCTGGTAGCAATCGGACTCAAGGTGACCAGGCCCTTCGACAGTGAGTGCAAAACCGAGGAGGGCGAGGGCGGCCTCCACCGCGAGAAGGATGAGCTCCTCCAGTAGCAGCAGGCGCTGGTGTGGGTAGAAGCGATGGTGCAGGAGCAGCCGGAGACCGAGTGACAAGAACATATGGTGTCCCAAGTAGACCAGCACCACGCAGACGAGTCTCCTCAGCACGGAGATCATTCAACACCTCTGAGATAGGAACACGGCCTCGAGCAAACAACTGGGCACGGCGGGGTTTAAACTTTGGACGAAGTCTAGACAGGAACTCATGGATCCTCTAAAAATCCATATCTGAACTTACTGTCTGGCAACACTGGCAAGTACCACAGACATCACTGCGAAGTGAGTCAAGCTGGCGCCAGATCGCCGCACTCTGGGTGTAGAACTCATCAACATTAGAGTCACCCTGCTGAAGATCATGCACCTGACGCAACACATATAAATACAGAGAATCCCCGGAGGGCTGATAGCGCTGACGAAGGTGAGACCACATCTCAGCAACAGTAGCAAGGCCCATAAACTCAGAAGCAAAATGTGGCTGAACACTCTGAGAAAGAACAGTAGTAGCTCTGGCATCCTCATCATACCACTGAGTATAAGCTGCCAGACTATCCCGATAGGAGCCAAGAGCCTCGGAGTAAGCAAGTACATGCTGCTCGTATGCCTCATCAGCAGCAAGCTCGGTAGATCTGGCTGCCTCCTGAGCAGCCTGGGGAGCATCATCAACAAGGGCATGTGGCACTGGTGGTGGTGTAGGAGGCACATGAGCAGTGGGATGCGACGGACAAGGGACCTCGTCGGTAAGAACACCCCACAACCGAAGCCCACGTATGTGGATGCACATAAAGACAGCAAACTCTCCATAGTTGGTACCATCAAAGATCACTGGGCACCGAGGAATACTGACATAGCCAGATATAGAAGAAGCCATTTTTTTTGGAACGAGATCTAGATCTGCCAACCGGAGACAGAGATGGTCGGGCCAGGCAGCACGACGGGCGGCCGGAGCAAGGCCAGCCGTGGGAGGACCGATCGAGGGTGGGGCCGGCCGTGGCAATGCCGGCCGGAGGCGATGGCGGCGGGGGCGGGGCCGGCCGGCGGCGGGGGCGAAGCCAGCCTGCGACGGGGACGGCCGGGGCAGAGCCGGCCGGGGCAAGGTCGGCCGGCGGCGGGGGTGTCCGGAGCAGGGCTGGCCGAAGGAGCAGATCGAGCTCAATTTGGAGCTCTAAAACCGACGAAAATGGCCAATTTTTTTGGAAGATAACTCAATCCCGACGAGAACGGGAGAGGAAGAAGGAAGTGGAGCAGTGGCGGCCAGAAAGATCATCTGCGGCGGCGCGAATCGAGCACGGAGTTGTTGACAAGGTATCAACTTGTCAATGCCTATGGATTGTAGGCTAGGGTTTAGTTGGAAGTAGAGGGTAAGTAGATCTCGAAGGTTTCAGCCGGAAAGTACTCGACGAATATGAAAACTAGGGTTTGCAGACAATGATTCGATTCCCTTTTCGTCCCTCGCCTCCCCCTTTATATAGGAGGTGGAGCCGAGGGATTCGTGCTATACAAGTTACAGAGTCCGGGACGGTTTCTAACTCATCCCGCCAGATTACAAATAACACTTCCTATTACAACTCTTGACTTTCCTTGATATATATTGGGCTCCCGAATCTTCTTATTCTTCGGGTAGTGGGCCTTCAGTAAACCCCGGGTACTATCTTCGGCAGGCCCATTTGGGATGCCTATGTCAGTAGCCCCCGAGATTTTGCTTGAATCGTAGAATCAGGGAAAATCTCCACTGTTTATTTTTATTCGAAAGCTTTAACTTTTTTATATTTCTTCACATAAGATTCTATATTGTACAGGGATAATGGTAGTTGGGGCTAGTTCATCTGACGGATCAGGTACTAGTTAACTGCTCTAGTGGCAATCCGCAAAAACCTACTTCAAAATCACGTCCCTGGACATGATCTCGGGATACTGGTGTAAACTTCGACAGGTGCCGCTTAAGGTCTTACCATTCTGTCGAGTCCCAGTCAAATTTATCGGGTACCTAACGCGTCCGTTAGGATTTTCTTCGTATCTGCTGATACGGATAAAAGTAGCAGAGCGCAGTCTTCGGCGATGCCACGCCCAGCAGAACGGATCTGGGGTCTTACCTTCGCAAATTTGCGGCATTCAGAAATTGATCGCAACTTCGGCGTTCTGAGAATATATTGTCGAGTGCTTGTCCGGCTGTTGGAATGGCACATTTTATCGAGTCAAATATGACTTATACTGCTCTCCCGATGGGAGTATATGTAGAGTTAACTACAACTCGAAATATACTCTCTTGCTTTTCTATTTTTCCTTTGTTAATTTCATCGGGCACGCGAACAGCGTTCCCGATGGGAGTAGCCCCCGAGGCTACAACCAAGAACTTGTGCTTGGTTGTAGGCTCAACATTTTAATCCACCTTGTCGCTATATTGTCATTATTTCCCAATATGATATTTTTCTTCTTCTCTCTTTTTTATCTCTCGGGTGCGCGAACAGCGCTCCCGATGGGAGTAGCCCCCGAGGCTACAGCCAAGGACTTGTGCTTGGTTGTAGGCTCCCGCAATTTCTATATTTGTCATACTCGAAAATTTACTTTTTTCCGAAGTAGCCCCCGAGCATTTGGGCAAAAACTTGTATTTGATCAAAGGCTCCCGAAGTATTGAATAATTCTTCCTGTCGCCAATCTTCTTTAACTTTTCTTATCGACATGCTTCCCTTAACCAAATTTACTTCATCCCTCTCGAATAGTCGTGATCTTTCTGCCCTGTGGGTCCATTGCTTCCACCACGTTAACACGTCGTGCAAGTGGGGGACACACGTCCTCCGCTTTTTCTGGCGCACGTACAGTAACGCCTATCTCAGTAAAAATACCTTTTTACCCTTGTATCTAGAAGATCTATTCTCACCATACGATTTCCTCATCCAACGGCACACTGCTTCACCCGATTCTTATATAAACCTTTCTTCAACCTCCGTTCATCCCCTCGCTTGCGCCGCTCACCTGTTCCTCTTCGCAAAACTTCTCCTGCGCCCAATCTCTCTCTGATTTTCCGCACTCACACACATTGCTCTGTCATTGCCATTGATGCCACCGCGCGCGCGTCTGACTCGCCACAGCACTCCGGAATCCAAGATGGCCGCCGAGGATCTTGAGTGGGAGAGATCCAAAATCTCCAACCAAGACACCAACATGCTGAAGAGGCTTGGCCTCATGAAGAAGGAGGACGCCATCCGCTTCCCTAGCGAAGAAAGCTACCCCAAACCTCCAATGGAGTATCGGGTTAGTTTTGTTGATCATCTCATCCGCGGCCTCTCGACCCTAATCCACGATTTCCTCCGCGGTCTTCTTTTTGTTTATGGGATTCAATTGCACCAATTGACTCCCAATTCCATCCTTCATATTTCTATTTTCATCACACTTTGCGAATGCTTCCTCGGAATCCCTCCCAATTGGGCTCTGTGGAAACGCATCTTCTGCCTCCGCCGCAATGGCTCCCACAACATCACTTATAACATAGGTGGCGTTGTTATCTGTGTTCGCACTGATGTCGACTATTTCGACGTCAAATTTCCTGATTCTGTCCAAGGATGGCGCAAAAAGTGGCTCTACATTCACGAAGAAAGCGCCAACTCCGTTGAGCACAACATAGTTCCTTTCGACGGAAGTGCCAAAATTCAACGCCGCCGCTCCTGGGATGCCGAAGCTTCCGAGGAAGAGAAAAAGGCGACAGAGGCGCTCATGTCTCGTATTCGCCAGCTTCAAAACACTCGAGGCAAAGAGCTTTCTGGTGTTCAAATCACTGCCTATTTCCTTAGGATTAGGGTGCAGCCTCTTCAGGCTCGCAAAAATCCCCTTTGGACATATTCTGGTAAAAATGACGCCAACAGAATCTCCGGTGATCTTTCCACCAAGGACTTGGAGAAGTTGATTCAAAGACTTTCTCGCCTGGGTAAAGACCCAATTCCTTCCTCTTGTCGCGTGGAACCGTACAGCGCCGCCAATCCACTCCCCGAGGTATTTTGTCTTGCCGAGTTTTTACCTTATTTTGCACTTTCTCTGCACCTCATTATATTGTCATCTCTTTTAATTTTCCTTCTGGTCACTATTTTTTACAGAACCATCCTACCATGACTTCCCTTCCTCCTCTTCCGGAGGGTGGAGAAGTCGAAGAACAGGCCATCGTTGCCGAAGATACTCAAGGTTCTTCTATTCGCGAAAGTGAAGTCGCGGGTTCTCACAAATCTGCGGCTTCTCATGAAAAAGAAGTTGAGTCTGAAGCCAGTGAATCGACGCAATCCCTTCCTCCTGCTGTTTCTCCCAAGAACAAAAGGAAAAGGACTAATGTTGAAGATTCTGGCACCTCTAAGGCTGAAGAAGTTGTTCCTTCTCATCCGAAGGCAACTTACGATCTTTATCTTTGAATCCCTCATCAGCTCGTAAGTCGTCTTTATTTCTCTCTATTTTTGTACTCGAAATATTTAGCTTGTCCTGCTTTTTATGCTGCCGATTTTTTGATTATTAGCGATGACGAGGAAGAAGTTCCAACTACTGACGTGGCTCCTCGGACAAGCACGTCACGTACTGTACTTGCCTCAGACACGCTAGTTGAAGGAGAAGAAACCTCGCCTCCTCAACAAAACGTCGTCACCACTACTCCGCCATCAAGCCCCCTTGCTCCTTCACCAAAAAGGGCAAGGGTTGAAAAGATTATTGAACCTGCCCCTCAGTTGGGCAGTTCGTCGACTCTGCTCCTAGATGATGTAAGCTTGTCGACATCTATATTTTCCTTATTTTGTTTTTTCACACCTTTTCTCTTTTTCATGCCGATGTTTTTCTTTCTGTGTTCACGTTGAACAGCCTATGATCAAGGATCTTCTCCGCATCGGTTCCCAATTTGTTGGGTACCGGGAATATGCTAATAGAGCCGAAGGTAACGACTTTTGTACTTGCTGTTTTTCCTTGATTTTTTACTCTTGGTGCTTGTCGCGATTTTTGATCTTTCTCCTCTCTTTTTTCATATCTCGACAGAGAAACTTGCAGAGGCTAACGAACGCGCCGACGCACTTTCTCGAAAACTTGAGCAAAGTGAGGCGGCTCGCAAGAAAGCGGACCTCGCTGCTAGCAAAGCCAAGACCGGCCGATGAAGCCAAGGCGAAAGCTGCTGGTGTCGAGGAACTGCAGAAAAAGCTGAAGGATGCTACAGCTGCTTTAGATGAGCACAAAGCTGCGCAAGCTTCTCGTGAAGAAGGAATCCTCAAGCGCCTGAAGACTCAGAGTCGCCGTACTTTCGGTAATTTTACTGCTCCCTTCTATTTTAGGAGAATCTTTGTTTCTTGTCTTTTCACTAATACTTTGTTTCCTTGACAGTCCAAACAAACCAGGATTTTGACCTGACGAATCCTGTCGATGATCCGGTCCTTGACGCACTTTCCTATCTGGAGCTTCATGGGTCCGAGATTCGTGAAGGTGTATCGAATGCTAATGCAGTATTGTCGGCATTGTTCCCCTACTTCTTCCCGAAGAAGGAGGAGCCTGCGACTTTCCTCAACCTTGCCAAGATGTTCAATACACCGGAAGATCTTGGACTGAAGATGCGCCAAGAGAATATGAAGGTTGCCGTTGAAAACACTGTCGCCTTGGTTGCTGACAGTCGACAAACTATCGACTGGATGAAAGTTGGCGACACCGAGCAAATAGAACAATCAAGGTGGAAGTCGCTGATCAAGGCGGCCAAGCCCAACACGAAGAAGATCTTGGCCTATCTCGGGATTAAGCCAGCGTCGACTCCTAGCTCGTCAAGGCCGGAGGTCTAGTTGCATGCCTCTGTTTTTCTTTGTTTCTTTTGCTTTTGTCGCCAAAGTAGTCGTTTAGCGACACGTATTTCCTTAGCTCCACTGTAATGCCCTTGTAATTATTCCAAGAGATTAATGAAAAATTCTATCTTTGCTTGTCGTTTGATTTTATCCTGTTTATATTTCGATTGATATTTGATAACTATACTCCAACTTCCGCTCCTTCCAATGTGTCGCCTTCTTCTTCTCACGCGAGAACTTTTGCGATATCGCACTGTCGACGATACCTTGTCGCAAGAACTGGACAAACTTCGACAGCTTCGGTATGCAAAGAAGCAAACACTTGTGATGATGGAACAATCTCGCAAGTCATCCGAAGCCGAAAAAGTTGCTCTCAGCAAGCTCGCGAGGCCGTGGCTGCCAAGGAGTTTGCTACTTCCGAGGCTGAAAAGGCGACTACTCGAGAAAATTTCATGCTCGAATTAATGAATGAAGCCAGTGCAGATATGTCGGGTATGCCTGTTTCATCCTCTGATATCTTTCATCTTCATGCTATTGTCTCTTAAAGGTTTCCACTTTGTTCTGATAGGTGCCTTTGCGATCTGCTGCCGAGGAAGAGAGAGTAAGTGCTAGGACAAACCTCCTTGTTAATATTTACCTGGATCATTGTTCTTTTTTTTGGGCTACCCCGGAGAGGACCCCCCAAATTGTCACATTTAAAGATAGCACCACTCAAAAACCCGATTTCCTTGACTTACGTGCCAAGACCTTGTCCATGGTTTACAACTCCATGTTTCCTCGGGCGTCCAACCAAAAACTCTTCCTGAATTGATGGAAAGGTTTAAGGATGCTCGCAGTATCCATGATTTTGTCAGAGCTCAACTAGTAGCTGGCGCCAGATTTGCTCTTATCATGCTCCAGATCTGCCACTCGAAACTTGACCTTACCCAGGTTGTCGAGAAGGTTCACCAAAAGGTAAAACGTCGGAGAGTTGGTGTTGACAGGATTAACACGAAGGTTACGCCCATAGCCGAAGAAATGATTGAGGACCTGCTTCGGATGGATGCCGACTTTTTTGCCGATGGCCATTATGCCGATTTTCTTGGTGCTGCTCCTGAGGAAAACAGAGTTACTCTTGATGACATACTGAATCAAGACTAGTTATTTTCTTCTTGTAGATATTTCTTCTTTGTAATCCATGACTATATTGTAAAGCAATCATTATATTTCTCTGTTTGTCTAGCCCCCGAGTGTTTCGGTGACTCTTTATTATATTTGTATATTTGCGAGGTTTTAAACCAAGGCATATATATACTTAAGGTGAATATGAGCCCCCGAGCTTTTTACTGAGTAATATTTTGTATTTTTATTGACTCACGAGGTATTTGAATACCAAGGCAAGGTTTTTCTTTTGTCGATGAACTATATTGAAATTCGTCGGAGCAAAGATTTTGGTCATGTCGATAAAGAAGAAAAGTTATATTGTCACTATCTTTATTATATTGCAGCACCGCGAGCCTGCCTCATTAAAAACCTTCTCCGGCCCCACTCGGTGCCCCGAAAAAGGAAAAGAGTGCGTCTGAAAACTCGCGGGCGTTTCAGTACATTGAAGTTTTACAAGGACTATATTTCGACTCTAGGCGTAGAACCGCCTAAGTTGCGCCACGTTCCGGGGTTTGGCTCCTCCACCCCTGTCTTCTTGTCCTTTATCCTATATGCTCCTCCTCCGATTACTTCCGTGACGATGTAAGGGCCAAGCCATGGTGACTCGAGTTTTTCATGACTTTTTTGCGTGAGCCGAAGAACTAGGTCGCCCACCTGAAAAGATCTTGGCCGCAAACGTCGGCGTGGTAATTCTTCAAGTCCTGTTGATATTTGGTTACCCGAGATAATACTTCATCTCGAGCTTCATCAAGTGCGTCGACGTCGTCCTCTAGCGCTCTTCTCGATGTTTCTTCATCATATTCAGCGACACGTGGAGAGTTGTGCTCTATCTCGATTGGTAGTCTTTCGCTCCATGAACCAGAAAAACGGAGTTTCCTGCGTTCTTGTGTTTGGTGTTGTTCGGATGCTCCACAACACGCTTGGTAGTTCTTACGGCCAGGTATGTCGAGCTTTTTCCAGTGGTCCTAACAAGCGCTTCTTGATGCCATTGCAGATGATACCATTGGCTTTCTCGACTTGCCCATTGGTTTGAGGATGTGCAACTGACGCAAAATTCAGCTTGATACCCACCTCTTCGCAATAATCTTTGAATTCATGGGATGTGAAGTTACTGCCGTTGTCTGTGACGATGCTATGGGGCACTCCAAATCTGAAGACGAGGCCTTTTACGAATTTTACTGCGGATGCTCCATCTGGTGAATTTATCGGCTTCGCTTCTATCCATTTTGTAAACTTGTCGTGACTACTAGCATGTACTCCTTTCCTCCTGGCCAGGATTTGTGTAACTTACCCACCATATCAAGTCCCCATTGAGCAAAGGGCCATGACAATGGTATTGGTGCTAGCTCTGCTTCTTTGGAGAGTGAGGTTTTGCGGCAAACCTTTGACACGCGTCGCAAGTTCTTACTATGTCCTTGGCGTCCTCGATTGCTGTCAACCAGTAGAATCCTGCTCGAAAAACTTTGGCTGCGATAGCTCGACTACTTGCGTGGTGGCCACATATTCCCTCGTGTACATCCTTCAGAATTATTCGTCCTTCCTCCCGTGTGACGCACCTGTGCAACACGCCTGAAATACTTCGTTTATACAATTCTCCCTTGACCACCGTGAAAGCTTTGGAGCGTCGAATTACTCGCCTTGCCTCAACTGGATTGTCGGGTATTTCTTTCCTCAGGATGTATGATATGTACGGCTGCATCCACGGTATCTGTATCACCATGACCAGGTCCTGATCTTCTTCTTCATCCTCTTGCTTTTCCTTGGTAGCCCCCGAGGGTTTCTTCTCCTTCTTTTTTGATTTTGTCGACTTAGTGGATCTCTCTCGTTATTTCTTCCAGAATACACAGGCGGGACTGCAAGGCATTGCGACCCGATGTTTGCAAGAACATCGGCTTCGTCGTTGCTCAATCTGCTAATATGGTTTACTTCGCATCCATCGAACAACTTCTCGAGTTCGTTGTATACCTCCTTGTATGCCATCATGCTATCATTGACTGCATCACATTGGTTCATAACTTGCTGTGCCACCAGCTGTGAGTCGCCAAAGATTTTTAGTCGAGTTGCTCCGCAGGCTTTCGCCATCTTCATTCCATGTATGAGAGCCTCGTATTCTGCTTCATTGTTAGATGCGTTAGGGAACGTCATCCGGAGGATGTACTTCAACTTGTCGCCTTCAGGTGATATGAGTACTACTCCTGCGCTTGACTCCTTCGATCTTTTGGACCCGTCGAAGTTCATGGTCCAAGTTCTCGATAAATCTGGAGGTCCTGTATTTTGCAACTCCATCCACTCTGCGATGAAGTCCGGCAATATTTGCGATTTTATTGCTTTTCTTTTTTCATACGTGATGTCCCGAGGGGAAAGTTCTATTCCCCAAAGGGAGACACGACCCGTAGCTTCTGGGTTGTTCAGTATATTTGACAAGGGAGCTTCATTGACCACTATGATCGGATGTGCCGAAAAATAGTGGCGCAATTTTCGTGCTGTCGTGAATACTCCATATGCTATCTTTTGGTACTGCGGATACCTTTGTTTAGATGGTGATAGAACTTCGCTGACGAAGTATACTGGCCTCTGCACGCCGTGGAGTTTCTCTTCTTCTTCCCTTTCGACAACTAGCACCGTGCTCACCACTTGGGGTGTGGCTGCGATATATAGCAGGAGGGGTTCCCTTTCTTTTGGTGCCACCAGAATTGGCGGTGTCGAAATTGTGCGCTTCAAATCCTCGAAAGCTCGTCGGCTTCTTCGTTCCACTGAAATTTATCTCCTTGTTTTATCAAAGCGTAGAACGGCAGTGCCTTTTCTCCCAGCCTAGCGACGAATCTACTCAAAGCTGCGACTCGCCCCGTTAGCTGTTGTATCTCCTTCAACTTTGTTGGCTTCCTCATTGTTACGATAGCCTGTATTTTGTCGGGATTTGCTTCAATCCCTCTTGCTGATACTAGAAACCCCAAAAGTTCTCCTGCTGGGACGCCAAAGGAACACTTCGTCGGGTTCAGTTTGAGGCAGAACTTATCAAGGTTGTCGAAGGTTTCCTTGAGATCCTCGATCAGTGTTGCCCCCTTTTTTGATGTTATGACGACATCATCAATGTATACTTGCACGTTCTTCCCAATCTGTGTCGCCAAACACTTCTGCATCATCCTTTGATATGTTGCTCCCGCATTTTTTAGACCAAAGGGCATTGTTCTGTAGCAAAACACGCCGTAAGGTGTAATAAACGCGGTCTTTACTTCATCATCTTCTTTCAATCTGATCTGGTTATAACCAGAATATGCATCCAGGAAGGAAAGACGTTCACATCCAGCCGTGGAGTCGATAATTTGATCGATCCTCGGGAGGGGAAAGTGATCCTTTGGACAATGTTTATTGACACACGTAAAGTCGACGCACATGCGAAGGACCTTAGTGTTTTTCTTCGGCACCAGCACAGGATTTGCTACCCATGGGGCTTCTGAGAATATCTCTTTGATAAAACCAGCTTCTTGTAGTCGATTAATTTACGACGGCATGGCTTTGCGGTTTGGTTCAAAAACGTCGCAAAGGTTGTTTGATTGGTCTCGCTAGTGGATCCAAGTTTAGGTGGTGCTCGGCAAGTTCCACAGGTACTCCTGGCATGTCAGCTGGACACCATGCGAAGATTTTCCGGTGCTCACGGAGGAACTCGACGAGCGCGCTTTCCTATGCGATATCCATGTCGTTTTGCGATAGATGTCGTCTTTTTTGGGTCTGTCGGGTGAATCTGCACCTCTTTTGAATTTTTCTCGATGCGAAAGTTGATTCTTTGTTTGGCCTTCCAATGTCTGGCAGTACGTCGTAATCAGTCATGCTTTTTGACGCCAAGTACTCAGCTTGCATCCCGAAGGTTTCTGACAACCGGTGGAAATCCTTGTCGCACTTATCGGCTAAGGCAAAGCTTCCTTTAACTGTGATTGGTCCCTTTGGTCCAGGCAACCTCCACAACAAGTATGTATAGTGTGGCACTGCCATAAATCTAGCATATGCTGGTCGTCCCAACAGAGCGTGATATTGCGACGGAAAATCCACGACTTCAAACTCGAGCCTCTCGATTCTATAATTTTCTCGGGTCCCAAACTGAACGTCGAGATTGATCTTTCCCAATGGATAACTTGGTTTCTCCGGTGTGATGCCGTGGAACCTTGTGTCTGTTGGTTTCAAGTTTGCTAAGGATATGTTCATCTTCCTCAATGTATCTGCATACATAAGGTTTAAGCTGCTGCCGCCGTCTATGAACACTCGAGAGACGTCAAATCCCGCGATAGCTTCTTGTGAGAATAAGTGCCGATTGCCCTGGTCGAGGAACTTGCTGCGGATGATCTGCTATTGTGAAGCCGATATCTTGTCCCGACCAATTAAGGTACTCAACTGTTGGTGGAGGCATTTTCTCTGCCATAAACACTGTCGTGAGATTACTTTACGAGCTCTATTGGACGGCCTTCCCTTACGAATCATCAACACTTTGCTCCATTGGAATTAGGATCAACATAAGGTGGTGGTGCAGGTGCTGCCGCTATTCTGAGCTGATGCCGATTGTCGTCTGTGTCGCGGGAGGAAGCGGCAAGTGAATCTCGCCACGGGTTCTCGAGGATTTCTCTGTGCTGCCCGCGCATTAGCGTTCTCTCGCATACCGCAACATTGTTTGAAAATTTCGACAATCCTTCTGCAAGTGCCACGACTTGTCTTTTTCCGTTCTTTGTCGAGGAAAAATGCATCCGGCACGGTCCATTCATCATCTCTTCGGGGGACACGAAAGGTCTTGGGAACCTAGGCCCGTTATTTTGCTGTTGCGTGAATCATCCACTGTTATCACCTCGCTGCTCACTGCTTCTCTGGTAATCATCTCTGTTGTTTCCTCCTGTATTTGTCCGAAAACCTGCCGAAATTTGTCCTGGAGCGTCGTAGTTACAGTACGTCCGAGGAAATCTTCGCCTCGGTTGATAGTTTCGACCGCGGTCCTCCTGCGCGACTGTGTCGTTTGTTGTGGACAGCGTCTTCTCCATCTGCCCATTTATTTGCTATCTCCATTAACGCGGATACTGTCTTTGGATTGGTCCTTCCCAAGTCTTCGACGAAATCTCCACGCCTGACTCCTGCGACAAACGCATCTATTGCTCTCTCGTCAGATATATTTTCTGCCGAGTTTTTAATGATATTCCACCTCTGGATGTACTTCCTCATTGGCTCATCTGGCTTTTGTCGACACGCTCTCAACTCCTCTAACGACGCGGGTTTTTTGCACGTGGATCTAAAGTTCTTGACGAACACATCCTCGAAACTTTCCCAGCTGTCGATGGATCCTGGAGCGAGTTTCTTTATCCAAGATCGTGCGGCTCCACTTAAATGCACCTGGATACTTTGCATGGCTGTTGCCCTAGTTCCTCCTGTGAGCTTCACCGTCTCTAGATAGTCGATTAGCCAATCCTCTGGATCTTGAAGGCCGTCGAACTTCTTGAAATTATCGGGTAACTTGAATCCTGAGGGGACTCGAGTTTTCCGGACTCTCCTCGTAAAGCATGGCAAGCCACACATATCTTCGTCGGTCAATTCCGGAGATTGCCGATGATCCCTTCTGCTTTGCCGCGCTCTATCGACTATTGCCTGTGCTTCTTGTGTCTCTTGCTCCACTTGGCCCTTCGGGTCTTGCCGTTGCTGCTGCAGGTCGTGGACTATTTTGCCTTGCCGCTCCTTCGGGAGGCGTTGATACAAACGCTGTCCCCATAGCTCCAACTCCTGCTACCGCCATATTGTACAATGTTTCCCTTGGATCACCTGGAGGTGGTTTAGACGCAAGGATAAAAGCATGTGTCGCCATATACCCAGCCTCTGGTGTCTTAGGGATGATGTTTCCTCTTGTATCTATCGACATGAAGGACATGTCGAGGTTCTGGACCAAGTGCTCTCTTTCTGCTTCGGGTATGTGTTGCAGCCTTGATCTTGCTCTGTTCCGCGCCTCCCGGTGGCTATCACCCGTAGTTCTAGATTGTCGACTTAGATCTGCCCTTCTCTGCTGGATGCGAAGCTGCCTCCTTTCTCTGTTCAACTCAAGTCTGTTTTTCCAATTCCCTGGCAGCTCGTGCGAGCCTATATTGATATGCTTGCAATTCTTCTGGTGTGGCTGTGGTAGCCATTGGTTCTGTGCCGTTCATAGCTCTCGCGGCTCTGTCCCACGCTGCCTGCGAAAGTTGAACTCTATCTCGCGGCTCTGGCCCGACGTATTTGTTGCCCAGGCCTTGTCGTAGATTGGAAGGATCGACGTATGGATTTCCCAAACTGTCGAAAGCCTCAGATGTCTCCTCTTGATCTTCAATGGCGTAAATCTGATGATACTTTGTACTCAGATCTACGTTGGGTTTGGTGACATCATCGTTGAGATTGATGAAGACCTTGCCCACTGTGAGAGATTTGTCGATGAAGTCGTAACTGTCGACATCGCTTGAGCCATCGCTTATATATGAGTCCGCAGATGACTCAAACGACATGTCGTTGAAGATCTTGGCGAGTTTCTCTCTTGCTCTGGTGCTGACGTAGCGTGTCGCCGAGATTTCTTCTCCTCCTGACTCGGTTGACGATGCATAGTTTGAAAAATCGGAATCGACCACCGACGATCCCGACGAAATCGGAATCTCGACACGATACGATCCTTCCTTCTCGACGCGAAAGTGAAACCTTCCGAACGTCATCTCCATGGGCTCCGCCAGATACGCATATGCATCCAAACGGGAGGGTGGGTGAGGAACAAAATCGACAAGACCAGCAGCGATCTGTTTACCTCGATCCATTGTGTTGCTTGCGGTTGACGATGTCGAAGATCTTGAGCGTGCCATCGAGATCAGCTCCTTACGCCTCTAGTTCCCACAGACGGCGCCAATTGACAAGGTATCAACTTGTCAATGCCTATGGATTGTAGGCTAGGGTTTAGTTGGAAGTAGAGGGTAAGTAGATCTCGAAGGTTTCAGCCGGAAAGTACTCGACGAATATGAAAACTAGGGTTTGCAGACAATGATTCGATTCCCTTTTCGTCCCTCGCCTCCCCCTTTATATAGGAGGTGGAGCCGAGGGATTCGTGCTATACAAGTTACAGAGTCCGGGACGGTTTCTAACTCATCCCGCCAGATTACAAATAACACTTCCTATTACAACTCTTGACTTTCCTTGATATATCTTGGGCTCCCGAATCTTCTTATTCTTCGGGTAGTGGGCCTTCAGTAAACCCCGGGTACTATCTTCGGCAGGCCCATTTGGGATGCCTATGTCAGTTGTAGCGTGCAAAGTGCTAAGCCTAGAGCTGTGATACCATGTTGAGAATGAGCAACTAGTATTCACTGTGGGCCAAAGTACATGTACAGGTGATACAATATGCATGGAAGCCCCTCATGCACTGGAAATATACAATAAAGGGTCTATACATCACTACCAAAGTCTATTCTGTGACTGACATTAAGTTGTCAGAAACACATCCACTTCTTGAGTAAAGAAAAAAAAAATACATACATAGGCATGCCATTGCGTTTACAGTCTTCATTTTTTAGTTGACCAGTGTACAATATTGTTACACCCCCTTTGTTTGGTAAAATATATCCCATACTTCTATTTATACCACCTGAATTTGTGTTTTTCTAACTTGGTATTGAGTATTAATTATAGGGTCGTGCTAGGCGTCGGCCGACCGATCCCGTCCCTGGATCGGTCGCTGCACCGCTGTTCGTTCAGCGGATCCAACACTCGGGAATTACTCAAGGATATGTCGCTGTCATGCTGCAGCGGCGGTGTCAGGTGGCTTTTCAAGCTAGTCGTGCCGCGCATTGTCTCCTTCTGAGTGCATGCATGGGCGAATCCTTTGGCCGCTGCTAGCTGTTGCCTGTGCGCAGATGGGCTCCACCTTTGCTACTTGCTATCTACTACAATTAGGCTGCTCGCTTCACTCTTAGTTATCCAAAATGCACCAAGTATTTTTTATAAAAGCCATAAAGAGTGGCAACAAAAAAAAAACCATATATTTGTGAACAATGCAAAGTTGTCAAACAACTATTAGTTTAGTACAGATTTAATTACAACAAAAATCACTCACTACTTTCTACAAAAGTCATAAACTATGACAACAAAAAAAATCCATATATTCTTGAACAATGAAAAGTGGTCAAGCAACTATTAATTTGGTACAAATTTAATTACAACAAAAATCATAAAACTATTTTTATAAACATCATAAACTATTACAACAAAAAGTCCATATATTTGCGAGCAATGCAAATGGTCAAGCAACTATTAATTTGGTACAGATTTAATTACAACAAAAATCACCAAACTATTTTTACAAAAATCACAAATGATTACAACAAAAGTCCTTATGTTAAGTGGTCAAGTAACAATTAAATTGCTACAGATTTAATTACAACAAAAGTCAACAAACTTTTAATTACAAAAATAACAAACAATTACAACAAAAATCCATATGTTTGCGAACAATTCAAAGTGGTCAAGTAACAAATAAATCACTATGGATTTAATTACAACAAAAATGAACTAAATATATTTTTACAAAAATCTCAAACGATTACAACAAAATCTATATATTTGTGAACAATTTAAAGCGGTCAAGCAAGCATTAATTTGCTACAAATTAAGTTACAACAAAAATATTTAGCTAGCTAGGCATCTAACATGCACATGCTAGAAAAAGCATGCAGGATAGTACCGCTGCAGATCTGTGCGGTGCAAGTATCGTGCAAGAGGAAGCAACTGGTCTGGGGCCAGCACTATGCTGGTCAGCTGGTGGCGTGCGGCAGTGGCAGATTGACCCACGCCAAGGATCGGAATCTAGGCGCGGTTTGGAACGACCGATAACTCCCCCACATCGGTCGCCCGAATACAAGTGTTGCCTTTAAGGGCATCTCCAGCGGCGCGATGCAAACGAACGTTGCGCGGAGACGCAAACCTGGCCCAAATATACGCCAGGTTTGCGTCTCGGCGGACGCGCAAAGTGTCCGTTCGTTTCTCCACCGGGTCCGTCTGGCAGCGAGCCTGCATCGAGGGCATCGCTTCGGCGGTCAGCGCTTCCGCGTCTGCGTCGCAGGCTTCACCATCAGTGGCGCGGCTGCCTGTTTTGCACGCGCACTGGCGGACGGCGGCTGGGCTTCTGCGCCGCCTTCGATGCCATCGTATCCCGCGCGCGGCCGCGCTTAAGACCACCGGCCGCGTTCCTCCTTCCCCCACACCTCCACTCGCACCACCACCGCCGCAGCGCCATGGGGAAGAAAAACGACTTCGAGGCCTCCGGCAGCGGCTGCAAGAGGGTGCCGCTCCCCGTCACGCTGGGGAGGCTCATGCACGACAAATGGATGCCGTGCAAGCGCTGGGCCGGGGTGCAACTGCCTGGCGCCTGGTGGCTCAGCTGCAGCCGGGCGCCCATCCCTCCCGTCCCTGCGCGCGAGCCTGATCGGAGCGCGGAGATCTGGCGAAGGAGGCGGTACCTGCCGCCGGACCTCTGCGACGATCCGGCGTACGCCATCGACTCCGACAGCTGGCGTACGTATCTGTCGACTGAGACGGATAAGAGAAGAAGGGCGGGCTTCATGGGCGACATGGATTTTCCCTTCGGGTCTGCACCGCCGACTCGTCCACGACGATAGGAGGCGTCGAGTCGTCGTCAGCAGGCGGCGACGCGCGCGCAGCACAACGACGACGATGACGCCTACACCGCGTACGATGATGAGGACGACTACATCGAGGCGCTCGCGTACCATAACGAGGAGGTGAAGGACGACAGCGACGACTACGTCGCGGCTGTCTTCCACGAATGGCAGCAGGCCGTGGCGGAGGACCGCAATTTCGAGTTCCCGGAGAACATCACGGACGACGAGATGGCGAAGCTCGGCGTCCTCGTCTCCGAGAACGACGCGCCTGTGCAGCCGCCGCTGCCCCGGTACGCCACCGGCGTCATGTTGCCGGGCTGTCGGAGGATGAAGCCCTTCGACTGGCACTACAGGACTCGACGGCGCCACAACCGCAGCCCTGGGCACTGCCTCCACCGCCGCCACATCCGCAGCCCTAGGCGCCTGATACGTCTCCAACGTATCGATAATTTCTTATGTTCCATGCTTGTTTTATGACAATACCTACATGTTTTATACAGTAGGGCGGCGCGGCCCTAGCGTGTGGGCCCCTCGTGGCGCCCCCTGACCTACCCTTCCGCCTACATAAGCCTTCGTCGATAATAACTCCAGTACCGAGAGCCACGATACGGAAAACCTTCCAGAGACGCCGCTAACACGCGTACAGCACGCGACCGTTGGGAACCCCAAGTGGAAGGTGTGATGCGTACAGCAGTAAGTTTCCCTCAGTAAGAAACCAAGGTTTATCGAACGAGTAGGAGTCAAGAAGCACGTTGAAGGTTGATGGCGGCGGAGTGTAGTGCGGCGCAACACCAGGGATTCCGGCGCCAACGTGGAACCTGCACAACACAACCAAATTACTTTGCCCCAACGTGACAGTGAGGTTGTCAATCTCACCGGCTTGCTGTAACAAAGGATTAGATGTATAGTGTGGATGATGATTATTTGCAGAAAACAGTAGAACAAGTATTGCAGTTGATTGTATTCGATGTAAAGAATGGACCGAGGTCCACAGTTCACAAGTGGTGTCTCTCCCATAAGATAAATAGCATGTTGGGTGAACAAATTACAGTTGGGCAATTGACAAATAAAGAGGGCATGACCATGCACATACATGATATGATGAGTATTGTGAGATTTAATTGGGCATTACGACAAAGTACATAGACCGCTATCCAGCATGCATCTATGCCTAAAAAGTCCACCATCAGGTTATCATCCGAACCCCTTCCAGTATTAAGTTGCAAACAACAGACAATTGCATTAAGTATGGTGCGTAATGTAATCAACAACTACATCCTTAGACATAACATCGATGTTTTATCCCTAGTGGCAACAGCACATCCACAACCTTAGAACTTTCTGTCACTGTCCCAGATTTAATGGAGGCATGAACCCACTATCGAGCATAAATACTCCCTCTTGGAGTTACAAGCAAAAACTTGGCCAGAGCCTCTACTAGTAACGGAGAGCATGCAAGATCATAAACAACACATAGATAATAGATTGACAATCAACATAACATAGCATTCTCTATTCATCGGATCCCAACAAACACAACATATAGCATTACAGATAGATGATCTTGATCATGTTAGGCAGCTCACAAGATCCAACAATGAAGCACAATTAGGAGAATACGACCATCTAGCTACTGCTATGGACCCATAGTCCAGGGGTGAACTACTCACTCATCACCCCGGAGGCGACCATGGCGGTGAAGAGTCATCCGGGAGATGATTCCCCTCTCCGGCAGGGTGCCGAAGGCGATCTCCTGAATCCCCCGAGATGGGATTGGTGGCGGCGGCGTCTCTGGAAGGTTTTCCGTATCATGGCTCTCGGTACTGGAGTTATTATCGATGAAGGCTTCTTATAGTCGGAGAGGTAGGTTTAGGGGCGACGCGAGGGGCCCACACAGTAGGCCGGCGCGGCCAGGGCCTGGGCCGCGCCGCCCTAGTGTGTCGCTGCCTCATCGCCCCACTTCGTATCTCCCCCGGTGTTCTGGAAGCTTCGTGGAAAAATAAGATCCTGGGCGTTGATTTCGTCCAATTCCGAGAATATTTCCTTACTAGGATTTCTGAAACCAAAAATAGCAGAAAACAACAACTGGCTCTTCGGCATCTCGTTAATAGGTTAGTGCCGGAAAATGCATAAATATGACATAAAGTATGCATAAAACATGTAGGTATCATCAATAAAGTGGCATGGAACATAAGAAATTATCGATACGTTGGAGACGTATCAGCATCCCCAAGCTTAGTTCCTGCTCGTCCCGAGTAGGTAAACGATAACAAAGATAATTTCTGGAGTGACATGCCATCATAATCTTGATCAATACTATTGTAAGCACATGTAATGAATGCAGCGATCAAAGCAATGGTAAATGTAATGAGTAAACAATTGAATCATATAGCAAAGACTTTTCATGAATAGTACTTTCAAGACAAGCATCAATAAGTCTTGCATAAGAGTTAACTCATAAAGCAATAATTCAAAGTAAAGGCATTGAAGCAACACAAAGGAAGATTAAGTTTCAGCGGTTGCTTTCAACTTGTAGCATGTATATCTCATGGATATTGTCAACATAAAGTAATATAACAAATGCAATATGCAAGTATGTAGGAATCAATGCACAGTTCACACAAGTGTTTGCTTCTTGAGATGGAGAGAAATAGGTGAACTGACTCAACATAAAAGTAAAAGAAAGGCCCTTCGCAGAGGGAAGCATTGATTGCTATATTTGTGCTAGAGCTTTGGTTTTGAAAACATATAGAGAGCATAAAAGTAAAATTTTGACAGGTGTTTGTTGTTGTCAACGAATGGTAGTGGGCACTCTAACCCCTTTGCCAGACAAACCTTCAAAGAGCGGCTCCCATTAAACATTTTTTATTTTTGGGTGGCACTCCTTCCAACCTTACTTTCACAAACCATGGCTAACCGAATCCTCGGGTGCCTGCCAACAATCTCATACCATGAAGGAGTGCCTTTTTATTTTAGTTTTATTTAGATGACACTCCTTCCCACCTTTGCTTTCTCAAGCCATGGCTAACCGAATCCTCGGGTGCCGTCCAACAATCACATACCATGGAGGAGTGTCTATTTTTGTAACATTATGAAGGTTAATTAATTTGGGACTGGGAACCCCATTGCTAGCTCTTTTTGCAAAATTATTGGATAAGCGGATGAAGCCACTAGTCCATTGGTGAAAGTTGCCCAACAAGATTGAAAGATAAACACCACATTCTTCCTCATGAGCTATAAAACATTGACACAAATCAGAGGTGATAAATTTTGAATTGTTTAAAGATAGCACTCAAGCAATTTACTTTGGAATGGCAGAGAAATACCATGTAGTAGGTAGGTATGGTGGACACAAATGGCATAGTGTTTGGCTCAAGGATTTTGGATGCATGAGAAGTATTCCCTCTCGATACAAGGTTTAGGCTAGCATGGTTATTTGAAACAAACACAAGTATGAACCGGTGCAGCAAAACTCACATAAAAGACATATTGTAAACATTATAAGACTCTACACCGTCTTCCTTGTTGTTCGACCCTTACTAGAAATTATCTAGACCTTAGAGAGACCAATTATGCAAACCAAATTTTAGCAAGCTCTTTGTATTTCTTCATTAATAGGTGCAAAGTATATGATGCAAGAGCTTAAACATGAGCACAACAATTTCCAAGTATCAAATTATTCAAGACATTCTACCAATTACTACATGTAGCATTTCCCGTTTCCAACCATATAACAATTTAACGAAGAAGATTCAACCTTCGCCATGAATATTATGAGTAAAGCCTAAGGACATATTTGTCCATATGCAACAGCGGAGCGTGTCTCTCTCCCACACAATGAATGCTAGGATCCATTTTATTCAAACAAAACAAAAACAAAAACAAACCGACGATCCAAGCAAAGTACATAAGATGTGATGGAATAAAAATATAGTTTCACTAGAGGAACCTGATAATGTTGTCGATGAAGAAGGGGATGCCCAAGGCATCCCCAAGCTTAGACGCTTGAGTCTTCTTGAAATATGCAGGGGTGAACCACCGGGGCATCCCCAAGCTTAGAGCTTTCACTCTCCTTGATCATATTGTATCATCTCCCTCTCTTGATCCTTGAAAACTTCCTCCACACCAAACTCAAAACAACTCATTAGAGGGTTAGTGCACAATCAAAATTCACATGTTCAGAGGTGACATAATCATTCTTAACACTTCTGGACATTACACAAAGCTACTGAAAGTTAATGGAATAGAAAAATCCATCAAGCATAGCAAAACAGGCAATGCGAAATAAAAGGCAGAATCTGTCAAAACAGAACAGTTCGTAAAGACGAATTTCTAAGAGGCACCAAACTTGCTCAAATGAAAATGCTCAAATGAAAATGCTCAAATTTAATGAAAGTTGCGTACATATCTGAGGATCACTCACGTAAATTGGCATAATTTTCTGAGTTACCTACGGAGAATTAGGCCCAGAATCGTGACAGCAAAAAATCTGTTTCTGCGCAATAATCCAAATCTAGTATGAACCTTACTATCAAAGACTTCACTTGGCACAACAATGCAACAAAACTAAGACAAGGAGAGGTTGCTACAGTAGTAACAACTTCTAAGACTCAAATATAAAATAAAAGTGCAGTAGTAAAATCATGGGTTGTCTCCCATAAGCGCTTTTCTTTAACGCCTTTCAGCTAGGCGCAGAAAGTGTGTATCAAGTATTATCAAGAGACGAAGCATCAACATCATAATTTGTTCTAATGATAGAATCAAAAGGTAACTTCATTCTCTTTCTAGGAAAGTGTTCCATACCTTTCTTGAGAGGAAATTGATATTTAATATTACCTTCCTTCATATCAATAATAGCACCAACAGTTCGAAGAAAAGGTCTTCCCAATATAATGGGACAAGATGCATTGCATTCAATATCCAAGACAACAAAATCAACGGCGACAAGGTTATTGTTAATCGTAATGCGAACATTATCAACTCTCCCCAAAGGTTTCTTTGTAGAGTTATCAGCAAGATTAACATCCAAATAACAATTTTCAATGGTGGCAAGTCAAGCATATTATAGATCTTTCTAGGCATAACGGAAATACTTGCACCAAGATCACATAAAGCATTACAATCAAAGTCATTGACCTTCATCTTAATGATGGGCTCCCAACCATCCTCTAGCTTCCTAGGAATAGAAGCTTCGCGATTTAATTTCTCTTCTCTAGCTTTTATGAGAGCATTTGTAATATGTTTCGTGAAAGCCAAATTTATAGCACTAGCATTCGGACTCTTAGCAAGTTTTTGTAAGAACTTTATAACTTCAGAGATGTGGCAATCATCAAAATCCAAACCATTATAATCTAAAGCAATGGGGTCATTGTCCCCAATGTTGGAAAAAAATTCAGCAGTTTTATCACAAAAGTTTCAATGAGTTTTAGCAGTTTCAGGCAGTTTTTCACGCTTTGCATTAGAAGTGGAAACATTGCCAACAGCAATTATTTTACCATTAATAGTAGGAGGTGCAGCAACATGTGGAGCATTAGCATTGCTAGTGGTGGTAATAGTCCAAACTTTAGCTATATTATCTTCTTTAGCATTATCTTCTTTTTCCCACCTAGCACGCAATTCGGCCATCAATCTTATATTCTCATTAATTCTAACTTGGATGGAATTTGCTGTAGTAACAATTTTATTATTATTATTTTCATTAGGCATAACTTTCGATTTCAAAAGATCAACATCAGCAGCAAGACTATTGACTTTAGAAGCAAGTATATCAATTTTCCCAAGCTTTTCTTCAACAGATTTGTTAAAAGCAGTTTGTGTACTAATAAATTCTTTAAGCATGGCTTCAAGTCCAGGGGTGTATTCCTATTATTGTTGTAAGAATTCCCATAAGAATTACCATAACCGTTGCCATTATTATAAGGATATGGCCTATAGTTGTTACATTAATTGTTCCGGTAAGCGTTGTTGTTGAAATTATTATTTTTAATGTAGTTCACATCAACATGTTCTTCTTGAGCAACCAATGAAGCTAACGGAACATTATTAGGATCAACATTAGTCCTACCATTCACAAGCATAGACATAATAGCATCAATCTTATCACTCAAGGAGGAGGTTTCTTCGACAGAATTTACCTTCTTACCTTGTGGAGCTCTTTCCGTGTGCCATTCAGAGTAATTAATCATCATATTATCAAGAAGCTTTGTTGCGTCGCCTAGAGTGATGGACATAAAGGTACCTCCAGCAGCGGAATCCAATAGGTTCCGCGAAGAAAAATTCAGTCCTGCATAAAAGGTTTGGATGATCATCCAAGTAGTCAGTCCATGGGTTGGGCAATTTTTAACCAAAGATTTCATTCTTTCCCATGCTTGGGCAACATGCTCATTATCCAATTGTTTAAAATTCATTATGCTACTTCTCAAAGATATAATTTTAGCAGGAGGATAATATCTTCCAATAAAAGCATCCTTGCATTTAGTCCATGAATCAATACTATTCTTAGGCAGAGATAGCAACCAATCTTTAGCTCTTCCTCTTAATGAGAAAGGAAACAATTTTAATTTTATAATGTCACCATCTACATCCTTATACTTTTGCATTTCACATAATTCAACAAAATTATTGAGATGGGCAGCAGCATCATCAGAACTAACACCAGAAAATTGCTCTCTCATAACAAGATTCAGTAAAGTAGGTTTAATTTCAAAGAATTCCGCTATAGTAGCAGGTGGAGCAATAGGCGTGCATAAGAAATCATTATTATTTGTGGTTGTGAAGTCACAAAACTTAGTATTTTCAGGAGTACCCATTTTAGAAACAGTAAATAAAGCAAACTAGATAAAGTAAATGCAAGTAACTAATTTTTTTGTGTTTTTAGTATGGAGAATGCAAACAAGATAGCAAGTAAAGTAAAGCTAGCAACTATTTTTTTTGTATTTTGATATAATGCAGAAAACAAAGTACTAAATAAAATAAAGCAAGACAAAAACAAAGTAAAGAGATTGGAGGTGGAGACTCCCCTTGCAGCGTGTCTTGATCTCCCCGGCAGCGGCGCCAGAAATTTAGCTTGACACGCGTACAACACGCGACCGTTGGGAACCCCAAGTGGAAGGTGTGATGCGTACAGCAGTAAGTTTCCCTCAGTAAGAAACCAAGGTTTATCAAACCAGTAGGAGTCAAGAAGCACGTTGAAGGTTGATGGCGGCGGAGTGTAGTGTGGCGCAACACCAGGGATTCCGGCGCCAACGTGGAACCTGCACAACACAACCAAATTACTTTGCCCCAACGTGACAGTGAGGTTGTCAATCTCACCGGCTTGCTGTAACAAAGGATTAGATGTATAGTGTGGATGATGATTGTTTGCAGAAAACAGTAGAACAAGTATTGCAGTTGATTGTATTCGATGTAAAGAATGGACCGGGGTCCACAGTTCACTAGTGGTGTCTCTCCCATAAGATAAATAGCATGTTGGGTGAACAAATTACAGTTGGGCAATTGACAAATAAAGAGGGCATGACCATGCACATACATGATATGATGAGTATTGTGAGATTTAATTGGGCATTACGACAAAGTACATAGACCGCTATTCAGCATGCATCTATGCCTAAAAAGTCCACCTTCAGGTTATCATCCAAACCCCTTCCAGTATTAAGTTGCAAACAACAGACAATTGCATTAAGTATGGTACGTAATGTAATCAACAACTACATCCTTAGACATAGCATCGATGTTTTATCCCTAGTGGCAACAGCACATCCACAACCTTAGAACTTTCTGTCACTGTCCCAGATTTAATGGAGGCATGAACCCACTATCGAGCATAAATACTCCCTCTTGGAGTTACAAGCAAAAACTTGGCCAGAGCCTCTACTAGTAACGTAGAGCATGCAAGATCATAAACAACACATAGATAATAGATTGACAATCAACATAACATAGCATTCTCTATTCATCGGATCCCAACAAACACAACATATAGCATTACAGATAGATGATCTTGATCATGTTAGGCAGCTCACAAGATCCAACAATGAAGCACAATTAGGAGAAGACGACCATCTAGCTACTGCTATGGACCCATAGTCCAGGGGTGAACTACTCACTCATCACTCCGGAGGCGACCATGGCGATGAAGAGTCCTCCGGGAGATGATTCCCCTCTCCGGCAGGGTGCCGGAGGCGATCTCCTGAATCCCCCGAGATGGGATTGGCGGCGGCGGCGTCTCTGGAAGGTTTTCCGTATCGTGGCTCTCGGTACTGGAGTTATTATCGAAGAAGGCTTCTTATAGTCGGAGAGGTAGGTTTAGGGGCGACGCGAGGGGCCCACACAGTAGGCCGGCACGGCCAGGGCCTGGGCCGCGCCGCCCTAGTGTGTCGCTGCCTCATCACCCCACTTCGTATCTCCCCCGGTGTTCTGGAAGCTTCGTGGAAAAATAAGATCCTGGGTGTTGATTTCGTCCAATTCCGAGAATATTTCCTTACTAGGATTTCTGAAACCAAAAACAACAGAAAACAGCAACTGGCTCTTCGGCATCTCGTTAATAGGTTAGTGCCGGAAAATGCATAAATATGACATAAAGTATGCATAAAATATGTAGGTATCATCAATAAAGTGGCATGGAACATAAGAAATTATCGATACGTTGGAGACGTATCAGCCGCCGCCGCCAATCCCATCTCGGGGGATTCAGGAGATCGCCTCCGACACCCTGCCGGAGAGGGGAATCATCTCCCGGAGGACTCTTCACCGCCATGGTCGCCTCCGGAGTGATGTGTGAGTAGTTCACCCCTGGACTATGGGTCCATAGCAGTAGCTAGATGGTTGTCTTCTCCTCATTGTGCTATTATTGTCGGATCTTGTGAGCTGCCTAACATGATCAAGATCATCTATTTGTAATACTACATGTTGCGTTTGTTGGGATCCGATGAATATGGAATGCTATGTTATGTTGATTATCAATCTATCATCTATGTGTTGTTTATGATCTTGCATGCTCTCCGTTATTAGTTGAGGCTCTGGCCAAGTCGTTACTTGTAACTCCAAGAGGGAGTATTTATGCTCGATAGTGGGTTCATGCCTCCATTAAATCTGGGACAGTGACAGAAAGTTCTAAGGCTGTGGATGTGCTGTTGCCACTAGGGATAAAACATCAATGCTATGTCTAAGGATGTATGTGTTGATTACATTACGCACCATACTTAATGCAATTGTCTGTTGTTTGTAACTTAATACTGGAAGGGGTTCGGATGATAACCTGAAGGTGGACTTTTTAGGCATAGATGCATGCTGGATAGCGGTCTATGTGAAGGAGATATGCCCAAGAGGCAATAATAAAAGTGGTTATTATATATCTTTATGTTTATGATAAAGTATTATATGTCATGCTATAATTGTATTAACCGAAACATTAGTACATGTGTGATATGTAGACAACAAAGAGTCCCTAGTATGCCTCTTAACTAGCTTGTTGATTAATGGATGATTAGTTTCATAATCATGAACATTGGATGTTATTAATAACAAGGTTATGTCATTGTATGAATGATGTAATGGACACACCCAATTAAGCATAGCATAAGATCACGTCATTGAGTTATTTGCTAAAAGCTTTCGATACATAGTTACCTAGTCCTTATGACCATGAGATCATGTAAATCACTTATACCGGAAAGGTACTTTGATTACATCAAACACCACTGCGTAAATGGGTGGTTATAAAGGTGGGATTAAGTATCCGGAAAGTATGAGTTGAGGCATATGGATCAACAGTGGGATTTGTCCATCCCGATGACGGATAGATATACTCTGGGCCCTCTCGGTGGAATGTCGTCTAATGTCTTGCAAGCATATGAATAAGTTCATAAGAGACCACATACCACGGTACGAGTAAAGAGTACTTGTCAGGAGACGAGGTTGAACAAGGTATAGAGTGATACCGATGATCAAACCTCGGACAAGTAAAATATCGCGTGACAAAGGGAATTGGTATCGTATGTGAATGGTTCATTCGATCACTGAAGTCATCGTTGAATATGTGGGAGCCATTATGGATCTCCAGATCCCGCTATTGGTTATTGGTCGGAGTGAGTACTCAACCATGTCCGCATAGTTCGCGAACCGTAGGGTGACACACTTAAGGTTTGAGGTTGAAATGGTAGAACTTGTATATGGAATGGAGTTCGAATATTTGTTCGGAGTCCCGGATGAGATCCCGAACATCACGTGGAGTTCCGGAATGGTCTGGAGAATAAGATTCATATATAGGAAGTCATATTCCAAGTTTGGAAATGATCCGGTGCATTTATGGCAGGTTCTAGAAGGTTCTAGAAAAGTCCGGAAGAAATCACCATGGAAAGTGGAGTCCCGGAGGGACTCCACCTTGCATGACCAGCCAACCCTAAAGGGGAGGAGTCAAGGTGGACTCCCCAAAGGGTGGCCGGCCAACCCCCCAAGGAAGGGGTGGGAGTCCCACCTTGAGTGGGATTTCCCCCCTTGAGTAGGTTTCCCACCTATGGGAGGTTTCATTGTTGGGGTCTTATTCGAAGACTTGGATACCAACACTTGGGGATTTCCACCTATATAATGAGGAGGAGAGGGAGGGGGCTGCCCACTCTTGGCCGCACCACCTAGGGCTGCCCTTGGCCGGCGCCCTAGCCTCCCCCTCTCCCCAAACCCTAGCCTCTCCTCCTCCACATAATACTCCCGCAGCGCATAGGCGAAGCCCTGCCGGAGTTCTCCACCACCACCGCCACCACGCCGTCGTGCTGCCGGATTCAAGGAGGAGCTACTACTTCCGCTGCCCGCTGGAACGGGGATAAGGACGTCGTCTTCATCAACACCGAACGTGTGACCGAGTACGGAGGTGCTGCCCGATTGTGGCACCGTGATCAAGATCTTCTACGCGCTTTTGCAAGCGGCAAGTGATCGTCTACCGCAGCAATAAGAGCCTACTCTTATAGGCTTTGGAAATCTTCAAGGGTTAGTCTTGATCATCCCCTCGTTGCTCCCATCTTCTAGATTGCATCTTGGCTTGGATTGCGTTCTCGCGGTAGGAAATTTTTTGTTTTCTATGCAACGAATCCCTACAGTGGTATCAGAGCCGTGTCTATGCATAGATGGTTGCATGAGTAGAACACAATGGTTTTGTGGGCATTGATGCTCTTGTTATCTTTAGTTTGAGTACTTTGCATCTTTGTGGCATAGTGGGATGAAGCGGCCCGGACTAACTTTACATGACCGCGTTCATGAGACTTGTTCCTCGTTCGACATGCAACTTGTATTGCATAAGAGGCTTTGCGGGTGTCTGTCTCTCCTACTATAGTGAAGATTCAACTTACTCTTCTATTGAAAACATTAGTATCAACGTTGTGGTTCATGTTCGTAGGTAGATTAGATCTCTCTCGAAAACCCTAAACCACGTAAAATATGCAAACCAAATTAGAGACGTCTAACTTGTTTTTGCAGGGTTTGGTGATGTGATATGGCCATAATGTGATGATAAATATGTATGAGATGATCATTATTGTATTGTGGCAACCGGCAGGAGCCTTATGGTTGTCTTTAATTTTCATGTTGAGTAGTATTTCAAAGTAGTTGTAATAGTTGCTACATGAGGTGAACAACCATGAAGACGGCGCCATGGACCTTGACGCTACGCCGACGATGATTAAGATCATGCCCGTTGATGATGGAGATCATGTCCGTGCTTTGGAGATGAAGATCGAAGGCGCAAAGACAAAAGGGCCATATCATATCACATATGAATTGCATGTGATGTTAATCCTTTATGCATCTTATTTTGCTTAGAACGCGACGGTAGCATTATAAGATGATCCCTCACATTAATATCAAGATAATAAAGTGTTCTCCCCTCGTATGCACCGTTGCCAAAGTTCGTCGTTTCAAAGCATCTCGTGATGATCGGATGTGATAGATTCAACGTTCATATACAACGGGTGTAAGCCATGTTGCACACGCGGAATACTTGGGTTTGCTTGACGAGCCTAGCATGTACAGACATGGCCTCAGGACAACGGAAACCGAAAGGTTGAACACGAGTCATATGGATGATATGATCAACATGTTGATGTTCACCATTGAAGCTACATCATCTCACGTGATGATCGGTTTTGGTGTAGTGGATTTGGATCGTGTACCACTTAACAACTATGAGGGATGTTGTATTAAGTGGGAGTTCATTAGTAATTAGATTAAAACATGAACTAATTATCATAAACATAGTCTGAGTAGTATTTTGAATTAATTTTGTAGTATTGGCATCCGTTTTTCCACCATGCACTAGTCTTGTTATTGAAATAGAAATACTGTTAAAATCTGACAAGAAACTTTAGGGACTGGTACCGTATTGTTAAAGAATCAAGAAGTGATTAAGTCCTATAGCAAACTTTTAGTAAACCTCACATTATTGATTCAAAGAGCTATGGTTTCAATTAGTACATAAAGTTATCTTGTCTCCGTGAAACTCGAAGTTCAAATCTGTTTGAAAAGTAAGGAGCTGAAAATTTAGTTTTCAGAAATAATCAAGGTATGAGATATATGTGATATCTAAGACCTTATTGCAAGATGATAGAATATAATTTGGTGAGACTACATAAACTCATAAGTTTTATGGGAATGTACGAAGGTTGAAGACGCAAGGCGTCCCAATCCTCCAATTATTGGGGCACTAACACTATTCGCATATCCATGAAGTTATCATCCTTAGTATCCACCGTTGCTAAGACTCGTCGTATCGAAGCATCACGTGATGATCGGGTGTTATAGATTCTATGTGTGCATACAACGGGTGCAAGCCAGATTTGCACATGCGAATACCAAGGTTAAAACTTTATGAGCCTAGCATGTACAGACATGGTCTCAGAAAGTCATCATGATACAATGGATAAAATTATGAGTGAAATTGTTCATCATATTACAAGGTTACTAATAGTGAAATCCGGAACACTTGTCATATGATGATCAACTTCAAAGTAAGAACCTCAAGGTTATTGGTATTTGACCAACAAACCGAGAAGTTATTGAAGTTGATGTGTTTTTCTGAATAATGAGGAAAGCTAAAAGAGAAACTACAAAAGATTATTGGCAGAAAGAAAGAAAAGACTAGAATGTCTAGCTCAGGTGTATATAAATGATATACATGTTATGGTTATATTCCTAGTTAGGTCACACAATGAAATTCTTGGGTATTTGTACCATATTGGTTGGTATGAAGTATCATACAAAAACAACGTAATACAAGAATACAATGGCCTAAGTGACTGACAAGGAATATGATAGGAATACACGACTGGAACAAAATAAAGTGTTATTATGTTCGTCGTTAGCATTCTATCTAGCCCTTAGAATTTATAATAAAGAACTTAATAATTGTTATTTTGCTCTGGTCAAATGAAAACAATGAGTTGTTCAAATTATGACATTACTCCATATACGATGGATAAGTTATTATAAATCTTAATGGTGAAACACACATACATAACACTGACGCTAAAATGCCATAAGGGAAATGATTTGAATTCCACTTATTTGTGGAACCGCCATTTAGGTCATGTTAGAAAGGAACGCATGAAGGAACTCCATGCAAATGGATTTCTGGAATCATTTGATTTTTGAATCATTTGGCGCTTGCAAATCTTTTCTAAAGAGAATGATTAAAATACCGTTCATAGGCCAAGAGTTGAACGGGCAACTAACTTAGTGAAAACATACATGATGATATATGTGTTTCACTGGGCATAGTTGTGTGCGGGAGATTCTTCTACTTCATGAAAACTTCCAACAATGAATTGAGTATATATATGTGGATATATTCGATAAGGAAGAAGTTTGAAACATTTGAATGGATTCAAATAAATTTCAGCATGAAGTGGAAATCATCGTAATAGAAAAATCAAATATCTATGATTGGATCATTGGGAAAATATTTGAATTACGAGTTTTAGCGAACATCTAAGAGAGTCATGAAATTGTTCTACAACTCACATTTCTTGGAGTATCATAATGATGATATAGTATCTGAGAGATGTATCCAAACCTTATTGGATCAATGATGAGATAAAATATTGATGCCATTATATTTTTTGTGGATTATGCTTTAGTGACTACCGCTTTTACACTTAATAGAGAATCATCATGATCCGTTGAAATGACACCATACGAGTTATGGCATGGGTATGAATCCTAATAGTCTTTTCTTAAATTTTGGTATGCATAGCATAAGTAAATAAGTTTACAACCAAAATCGGATGAATGTCTTTGTTGGTTATCCCAAAGAATTGATTGGGAATTCTTCCCACTATGGAGACAAAGACAAAAGTGTTTGTCAATGTTTCTTATTTCCAAGAAATTGTTTCTAGCGAAGTATTTGAGTGGGAGGACAATAGAACTTGATAAGGTTTATGAACTTGAGTATAATGATCAGAGTAGCGCAGCATTGGAATTGGTTCCGGAAGCGGCCACAACGATCAAGACTCCCATGACTACAAAGTGTTTTAGCCATGGAGATCGAAGTACATATTGAACCTTGTATGTATGGTTTACTTTGTGATCAAATAAATGATTTGTGGACAAAGGATTGTTTTTGAACAATGATAAACCAACTACAAACAAAGAAGTTATGATGGGCCCTGACTCCGTTAAAATGGCTATATGCCATGAAATCCAAGATAGATAAATACTTTTTGAAAGTAAATAGATCTATAAAATTGATGGACTTGGATGAAATATCCTTTAAGAAGCTCGACTTGTCGAAAATGTTTACGACAAAGTTCAAAGAGTTGACTACGATAAGATTAGATCTTCCGTAGCAATGCTTATAGTCTATGTGGATTATTCTAGTAATCAATACATATTTCTTTTATGAGATATGTTAGTAGGATGGCAAAATACATAACTTATCAGAAGTGTGTATTAAAAGGTGTATACAAGATACAACCAAGAGTTTTGCTGATCCGTGGAATACTAGATAGGTATACAAACTTCAATTGGATGAAGTGAGTATCACGGAGTTGGAATCTTCACCAGATGAAATAGTCAAAGGGTTTTTGATTTCATCAGAGACGATGTAGAGACTTGCATTTGCAAGAAATTAAGTGGGAGCGCTGAGACATATTTATAATACTTATGTAGATGACATATAGTTGGTTATAAATGATGTAATTATATACTTGATTAAAAGGTTTCATTGAGAAATTAACTTCAATGAAAGGATATAGACAGAAACAAAATTTTGTGTCAAGATCTATAAAGATAGATTAAAACACATAATATGTTTAAGTCAAAGTACATAGAATAGATATTGAAATAGTTCAATATAGAAAATATTCTTGTCATGTTAAGTTTTAACAAGACTTGAGTGTATCTGACACTCAATGAGTAAAAACACATGAGTGATTATAGATCACGAATAATATGTACACAATCAGATGTCATATGCTATAAAGTGTTATGAGCATATACCAGAATGATTCATATGATGATCATTGGACGACAGTAAGAGTATCCTTGAGTACTTTAGAAGAAACCAAGGATATATATAGTTTTGTATGGGAAATGACAAACAAATCGCTGGAAGATGTTGCACCGATATTTGTTTTGTCACATATGAAAATTTCAATCTCAAATTAGACTAAGTGTTGTTTAAAAGGTAGCACGATGAGCTAGAAGTTGTCTATGCTAGATTTAGAAGAGTTCTAAATATTATGACGGATTCTACAAAAGAAGGCAGAATATGTCATTGTTTTGACAATGACAAAGGATGTTAAAGTCAAGAGGTTCTTTGAGAACTTGGTGTAGTTCCGACAGAGTCAGAACTTTGAAGCTATATTGTGTGTGACAATATTAGTGACATATTTTAGACCGCGGAATTAAGGTTCCACCAGAAGACCAAACATATTTAATGCCGACTCATTTGGAAATGAGTGATGCGATTGAGACGTAAATGAATTACAAAATACATACATTTCTGAGCATGTCAGATCCGTTGACTAAAACCTCTCCCGTGAGCAAAACATGATAAAACACCAGAAGGCCAAGGTGTTATATCTTTACAAATGTAAACTAGATTATTGACTCTAGTGCAAGTGGGAGACTGAAGGAGATATGCCCAAGAGGCAATAATAAAAGTGGTTATTATATATCTTTATGTTTATGATAAATGTTTATATGTCATGCTATAATTGTATTAACCGAAACATTAGTACATGTGTGATATGTAGACAACAAAGAGTCCCTAGTATGCTTCTTAACTAGCTTGTTGATTAATGGATGATTAGTTTCATAATCATGAACATTGGATGTTATTAATAACAAGGTTATGTCATTGTATGAATGATTTAATGGACAAACCCAATTAAGCATAGCATAAGATCACGTCATTGAGTTATTTGCTAAAAGCTTTCGATACATAGTTACCTAGTCCTTATGACCATGAGATCATGTAAATCACTTATACCGGAAAGGTACTTTGATTACATCAAACGCCACTGCGTAAATGAGTGGTTATAAAGGTGGGATTAAGTATCCGGAAAGTATGAGTTGAGGCATATGGATCAACAGTGGGATTTGTCCATCCCGATGACGGATAGATATACTCTGGGCCCTCTCGGTGGAATGTCGTCTAATGTCTTGCAAGCATATGAATAAGTTCATAAGAGACCACATACCACGGTACGAGTAAAGAGTACTTGTTAGGAGACGAGGTTGAACAAGGTATAGAGTGATACCGATGATCAAACATCGGACAAGTAAAATATCGCGTGACAAAGGGAATTGGTATCGTATGTGAATCGTTCATTCGATCACTGAAGTCATCGTTGAATATGTGGGAGCCATTATGGATCTCCAGATCTCGCTATTGGTTATTGGTCGGAGTGAGTACTCAACCATGTCCGCATAGTTCGCGAACCGTAGGGTGACACACTTAAGGTTTGATGTTGAAATGGTAGAACTTGTATATGGAATGGAGTTCGAATATTTTTTCGGAGTCCCGGATGAGATCTCGGACATCACGAGGAGTTCCGGAATGGTCCGGAGAATAAGATTCATATATAGGAAGTCATATTCCAAGTTTGGAAATGATCCGGTGCATTTATGGCAGGTTCTAGAAGGTTCTAGAAAAGTCCGGAAGAAATCACCATGGAAAGTGGAGTCCCGGAGGGACTCCACCTTGCATGACCAGCCAACCCTAAAGGGGAGGAGTCCAAGGTGGACTCCCCAAAGGGTGGCCGGCCAACCCCCCAAGGAAGGGGTGGGAGTCCCACCTTGAGTGGGATTTCCTCCCTTGAGTAGGTTTCCCACCTATGGCAGGTTTCATTGTTGGGGTCTTATTCGAAGACTTGGATACCAACACTTGGGGATTTCCACCTATATAATGAGGAGGAGAGGGAGGGGGCTTCCCACTCTTGGCCGCACCACCTAGGGCTGCCCTTGGCCGGCGCCCTAGCCTCCCCCTCTCCCCAAACCCTAGCCTCTCCTCCTCCACATAATACTCCCGCAGCGCATAGGCGAAGCCCTGCCGGAGTTCTCCACCACCACCGCCACCACGCCGTCGTGCTGCCGGATTCAAGGAGGAGCTACTACTTCCGCTGCCCGCTGGAACGGGGAGAAGGACATCGTCTTCATCAACACCGAACGTGTGACCGAGTACGGAGGTGCTGCCCGATTGTGGCACCGTGATCAAGATCTTCTACGCGCTTTTGCAAGCGGCAAGTGATCGTCTACCGCAGCAATAAGAGCCTACTCTTATAGGCTTTGGAAATCTTCAAGGGTTAGTCTTGATCATCCCCTCGTTGCTCCCATCTTCTAGATTGCATCTTGGTTTGGATTGCGTTCTCGCGGTAGGAAATTTTTTATTTTCTATGCAATGAATCCCTACACTATGTACTTTGTCGTAATGCCCAATTGAATTTCACACTACTCATCATAACATGTATGTGCATTGTCATGCTATCTTTATTTGTCAATTGCCCAACTGTAATTTGTTCACCCAACATGCTATTTCTTATGGGAGAGACACCACTAGTGAACTGTGGACCCCGGTCCATTCTTTTACATCGAATACAATCTACTGCAATACTCGTTCTACTGTTCTCTGCAGACATCATCATCCACACTATACATCTAATCTTACAGCAAGCCGGTGAGATTGACAACCTCACTGTTAAGTTGGGGCAAAGTATTTTGGTTGTGCTGTGCAGGTTCCACGTTGGCGCCGGAATCCCTGGTGTTGCGCTGCACTACACTTCGCTGCCATCAACCTTCAACGTGCTTCTTGGCTCCTACTGGTTCGATAACCTTGGTTTTTTACTGAGGGAAAACTTGCCGCTGTACGCATCACACCTTCCTCTTGGGGTTCCCAACGGACGTTGGCTTTACCGTCACAAGCAGCACTTTTTCTGGCGCCGTTGTCGGGGAGATCAAGACACGCTGCAAGGGGAGTCTCCACTTCCAATCTCTTTACTTTGTTTTTGTCTTGCTTTATTTTTATTTACTTCTTTGTTTGCTGCATTATATCGAAAACACAAAAAAATTAGTTGCTAGCTTTACTTTATTTTCTATATTGTTTGCAATCTCTATATTAAAAACACAAAAAAATTAGTTACTTGCATTTACTTTATTTGCTTTTTGTTTATTTCATCATGTTTCCTCCTAAGTTTATTCTTAAAGATGTACCGGTAAGCCGAGGGTCTATCCTTGAGAAAGATAATATAGAAGATTTTTTCACTCATATTAGTACGGTTGAAGATTTTGAAGATAGACACTTGGTAGAACTTGCTCCTACTTATGAAATTGCTGTTGCTTCTTTAGTACACGCGTTAGAAGCTAGATTTGTTAATCTCAATCCCGTGATTCAACATATGTTTCTTACACTCAGTGATATGGAAGAAGGAGAAAAGAAAGATTTTGTATTAGAAACCCTTGTTAAAGAATTTGGTGGTGTAGCAAGAGAAGCTAGAAAAGTCTTTGCTAAATATAATATGCTTGGCTCTTATACCAACTTTGCTAGTACCCTTGAAAAGATGGAAAAAAGATAGACAAAAGTACACTAATCAAGTTAATTACGAGGGGGATATTAAAACATCAATACCTTGCAAGCTCTTAGGAATGTGCGAGGCACTAGAAAATAACTATGATTTGTCGGGGGGATTACCCCCGGTATGGCAAAGTCCTCGAGTTTACGAGCGCGCCACACTTCGCGGATCAAGAAAAGGTGCTACTATGCAAAAGATATGAAGAAAAGAAGAAAGCAGAAGAAGGATCGCGCACTGGGCCGACTTCCGGCTCGCGCAGCCTGCTCCGACTGCGCTTACGCCGGCTTCCGCCTAGCCTGCCTGGGCCACAGGCGGCTCGCCCCTTGGCCGGCTGGGCCTCCCCGGGCCGCTGGGCCGCCTCTGGCTGGGGCCGTTCTTGGCCCGTCCGGCTCCCAGCTTCTCTGGGCCGCGTCCGGCTTCGGCCGCCTCAGGCCGTCGCTCGTTCGGCTCCGGCCTCCGGGTGGCGCACGAGGCCAGCGTCGGCCGGCTCGCATCAGGCCACGATCGCCTCCTCCTGTACGTACCAGCTGCCCCATGCATGCATGCATGGCCGGCCGGCTCCAGCTGCTCACGTACAGGTGCTGGCCAGGTTCAATCCTTCCAGACGCCCAAGCCAGCTTCAACCAGCGCATGACACAGGACAAGCATCGAGATGCTCTGCTATGTACAACGACAAGACGAGAAGACAGGCAACGTGCTACGTACAGGCTATCGATAGGCTCATGTAGAGCAATAGTGCTCCTGACTGTACATTGTAGCCTACAGTTGATGGGACCCAGTAGTCATATCATGAACAGTGTATGCGGGCCACCACTTGTCCCCTGGGTGCCAGGCCCTATATAAGGCACACCAGGGGGAGCCTTCCAGGCTCATGACCAACGAGGCCAGCGCTGCCATCTCTCTCTCTCAGCTCACATACGAGCAGCCGGCCAGGCTCTATCCAAGCCGGCCAGGCTCCCTCTTAGCTCACAGTAGCTTCTTCCTTCTCAGGACAAACAGCTCAAGGAGCAACTATGTAACACCATATATTGTCATATACATCAGACATGCAGGAGTAGGGGTTTTACCTCCACCGCGAGGGCCCTGAACCTGGGTACATCACCGCGTGCTGTGTACCAATCCCGCATCCGGATACCGTCGACGCCCATACAGGAACCACCTAACTTTAGCTACCCCGTAGCATATGCCGTGACGATACCACGACATTTGGCGTCCACCGTGGGGCCTGCAGTGGCGCCAGCCGGAGTTCGTCCGGACGGGACCCTTCCTCATCACCGTCACCGCCGCGGCCTTCAACGCCGCCGGCATTGCCCCCCTCTTCGGGCACGTCCTCACTGCCGTGGCCTTCAACGCCGCGAGCTTCTTCACCATCCTTGCCGTCGCCGGGCTCGAGGCCGCGGCCACCTTCTCCACCAACGCCGCCGCGGGCTGCGCCCCCGCCGCGTGCTCTTCATCTTCACCAACACCGGTGTCTGCAAGAAAACCCGGGGGCTTGGCCCCGGGGAACTGCTGCATGCCCAGCTGGCCCGGCCGCACCATCCAGCAGCAAGCCAAGCCACACATATGCATGCACGCATGAGCTGCGGCGTACCGCGCGTGCGCATGCGGGAAAGCGCATGGACCGCCTCCGCGTTCGCCGGCACCATTCCTGCGCCGTCGCCATCGGCTGGGCCCGCGCCCTCAAGCCCGGCGCCGCCCACGTCGACCTCCGGCTCACCGCGCTGTCTCGGGCACCATCCCAGGAGCGTGCACAGCGTCAAGCAGCAGCGCCGCCGAGCGCGCAAACACGAACCAGCACGCGTGCGTGAGCAGAGCAGCGCGCGCATGCAGCAGGCGCCATGCAGCGGCGACGACCACGTCCGCAATAGCCGGCTGTTGGAGCTAAGTCTCTTGGTTCCCTCTATCTTCTACCTCACATAAACAAAGCTAGAGTAGAGCGGCAGCTAACTTTACGCATGCATCGCTCCATGTCAAACTAAAAGAGTCACAGTATATTATTTCCTGTACTCTCACGGCTGCTGTTTCTCTCTACTATAGCAAGCAAGCAACAACGAGCTTGGCCAAGCAGCAGCACGCACGCGTATACGCGCGCATACGTGCAGCGCCAGCAGGAAACAAGGAGACGGCCGCGATAGCACTCGCTCCGCCCTAAGCCGGCCGACCGCGCAGCAAGGGCACAACAGCAGCGAATCAGCCCGCCACAGCCATCACCGGCTTCCGGGCGCCACGGCCTCTTGCGGCTCGCCGGCGTCGACCTCCGCCACGTCCGCCCGCCGTTGAGCGCTGCTCAGGCCATCTCCGGCTTCCGCGCAGCTGCGCCTAGCGGCCAGCGACCGCCTCACCAACGGCCATCACCAGCTCCGGCTTCCGCTTCAGGCTCGCAGGCCTGGCCACGCCACGGCCGGCTCCATCGCCAACACCTCCGGCTGCTGCGCACCTGCACCCCGTCCGGCTTCGCCGCGACCATCTCCGCCTTCCGCACGCGCGCGCAACGCCTCGTCCGGCTCCAGCTGCGACTTACCGGTCTGGCTCCGGCTCGCGCCATGGCCGGCTCACAGTAGCACCATCCAGGCATGCGTGAACTCCATCGCGGCGGCCGGCTCCGGCGGCGCCTAGCTCCAGCGCTCTTCCTCGTCCGGCGTGCCGCGCACCCTGCCGTTGTCGACTCAGGCTACCCCGCGCCTCTACCGGCTGCGCGCACCATCAACGGCCCTCTCCAAGCAGCAGCAGCAGCGCCGCACCCACTGCCGACTCACGCCATGGCCGGCTCGTCGCTGCGTCATGCGGCTGCGCCACCACCGACCTCGCCAACTCTGACTCCAGGCGCTACCAACTCTTCCCCGACTGGCCGCGCGCCTTCCTCCGGCTGCGCGACGCATCCAGCTGCGCCCGCCACGGCCATCTCCGGCTTCGAGGCGCCACGGCCGCCTCCGGCTGCGCCCCGCCATGGCCTCCTCCGGCTTCCGGCCGCCCGTTGCACGTCCACTTCGTCAGCTGTGCCAGCCGCTCGACCACGCCGTTCTCTCCGGCTGCGCCCGCAAATAACTGCGCCTCCTGCTGCGCGCCTCGTCGATCTCCACGTTGGGCCGCGCGCATCGTGCCATCCGGCTCGCGCCCTCATCCGGCTCCGCGCGCCTCAGCGTCAACGCTCGCTACTCCGGCTGCGGCCTGCGCACCCTCGGTTGGCTGCCGATTGTGGGGAAAAACAAAATAAAATGACAAGTCAATATGGGGCCGGCTAGAGGCACATGCCGGCCTGTGGATGATGAAAAAAGATAGAAGATAAAAAAAAAGTTGCCGGGTGACAATAGAAAGAAAAGTGGCCGGCTCAAGCAAGCTGCCGACTGAATGAAAAAAAAACAGAAAAAGAAAATAAGTGGCCGGCTGAAAAGAAGTTGCTTGCCGGCTGAAAAAAAATGATCCGGCTGAAAATAGTTTGCCGGCTGAAAAAAAAAAGAATATCAATCCGCTCGATGTTCGATCGATCGAGCTGGCTGCGCCGGTGCCGGCTGGGCAGGCTGTCCTTAACCCGGCTGGGGCTGGGTCTGTTTGGTTGGTCGCTCGACTCCGCTCGTACCGTTTCCGCCTGTCCAGGCCGGCTGGGAATGGGATGAGTGGAGCCTGCACCGACTGAACCAGCCCGAGCGCGTTTGGTCGCCCGTCCGGCTGAACCTGAGCAGCCGGAATCTACATCGACTCGTACATCTGCAGCGCGTTTGGTAGTTTTGCCGGCTGGAGTCAAGCCGGCTGAGGCCATCAGCCATCGACACTTCGCCACGCGCGCAAATTAGCTACCCCGAGAGACACTCGGGGGCTGTCCCCCTCTCACACCGGTTGCGCCTTCACCCTCGTCCGGCCGCGCTTGCACCGACTTGCCTGCCGGCTGCGCCCCTCAGCGCCACCCGCAGCACGTTTGGTGGTTTGGCCGGCTGGAGCCAAGCCGGCTGAGGCCACTAGCCACTCCCTCGCTTCTACGGCTTCAACAACTCATCATCGCTATCGAGATCAACCCTACATCGAAAACAAAATGTAAGTATTGTTGAGTAACTCTCCGCACCGCTGCTCAGCCGGGTAACCCGAGTTATACTCGGGGGCTACCCCCTCTTTCGCCGCATTTCACTGCTTAACCCCGGACCGACTCAACTCGTCCCGGGGGCTCGCCGGCTGGTCCACGATGCTCTATCCCAAAGACGGCTTAGTAGTGTGTATGGTACCAAAGGCCCACTCTTCGACTCAGCTGTTGTCCGCAACCCGGCTTCATGGCTAGCAAGAGCAAAAGCTGGAGGTCGCTTCACATTAACAACGTCCAAAGAGAGATCACCTTGGGCATCCCGGCCTTCGCCGATGTAGCTCGCATGAGTCCGCCCCTCAAAGTCTAAGTACTGTGCGCTCCACTTTGCGGCCCACTCTTGACCTAGCTACAGACCGCAACCCGGCTGTATGGCTGGCAAGAGAAAAAGCCAAAGAGCGGGGGGACATGAAAATGACTCCAGGGGGCTCGGACGAAACCGAGCCAACATCCCTCTACATAAAGCTAGCACTGATAAGGCTGCATATATTATATGTCTTTACTGACTAACTTTGTCTCTTATATGACTATCTCCGATGGACTCCATCGAGCTGGCGGTCCTCAGCGACCACTTTCGGGTGCTCTTCAGCACGAGCCGGCGGACTCCGCGTCCACCTTGCCAGCGGCCCAGAGCCTTCGAGCTGGCGGTCCTCAGTGACCACTTCCGGGTGCTCTTCAGCACGAGCCGGCGGACACCGCGTCCACCTTGCCAGCGGCCCAGAGCCTTCGAGCTGGCGGTCCTCAGCGACCACTTCCGGGTGCTCTTCAGCACGAGCCGGCGGACACCGCGTCCACCTTGCCAGCGGCCCAGAGGCTTCGACCTGGCGGTCCTCAGCGACCACTTCCGGGTGCTCTTCAACACGAGCCGGCAGACACCGCGTCCACCTTGCCAGCGGCCCAGAGCCATCGAGCTGGCGGTCCTCAGCGACCACTTCCGGGTGCTCTTCAGCACGAGCCGGCGGACACCGCGTCCACCTTGCCAGCGGCCCAGAGCCTTCGAACTGGCGGTCTTCAGCGACCACTTCCGGGTGCTCTTCAGCACGAGCCGGCGGACACCGCGTCCACCTTGCCAGCGGCCCAGAGCCTTCAAGCTGGCGGTCCTCAGCGACTACTTCCAGGTGCTCTTCAGCACGAGCCGGCGGACACCGCGTCCACCTTGCCAGCGGCCCAGAGCCTTCGAACTGGCGGTCTTCAGCGACTACTTCCGGGTGCTCTTCAGCACGAGCCGGCGGACACCGCGTCCACCTTGCCAGCGGCCCAGAGCCATCGAGCTGGCGGTCCTCAGCGACCACTTCCGGGTGCTCTTCAGCACGAGCCGGCGGACACCGCGTCCACCTTGCTAGCGGCCCAGGGCCTCGGCCATCATCCGGTTGCGCTTCGCGCCTTGTCCGGCTGCGACTTCGTCGCCTTGTCCGACTGCGCCTCGTCCGGCTGCGCCTTCGCGCCTTGTCCAGCTGCGCCTCCTCCGGCTGCGCCTTCGCCGCCTCGTCCGGCTGTGCCTTCGGCCACGTCCGGCTGCACCTCGTCCGGCTGCGCCTTCGGCCTCATCCGGCTGCACCTTCGGCCTCGTCCGGCTGCACCTCGTCCGGCTGCGCCTTCGCGCCTTGTCCGGCTGCGACTTCACCGCCCCGTCTGGCTGCGCCTTCGCGCCTCGTCCGGCTGCGACTTCGTCGCCTCGTCCGGCTGCGCCTCGTCCGGCTGCGATTTCGCGCCTTGTCCGGCTGCGACTTCGCTGCCTCGTCCGGCTGCGCCTTCGCGCCTTGTCCGGCTGCGACTTCGTCGCCTCGTCCGACTGCGCCTTCGCCGCCTCGTCCGGCTGCGCCTTTCGCCGCCTCGTACGGCTACACCTCGTCCGGCTGCGCCTTCGCGCCTCGTCGCCCTGCGCCTTCGCCGCCTCGTCCGGCTGCGCACTCGCCGCCTCGCCCGGCTGCGCCCTCGCCGCCTCGTCCGGCCACGACCGTCACCTCGTCCGATTGCGCCTTCGCCGCCTCGTCCGGCCGCGCACTCGCCGCCTCGCCCGGCTGCGCTTTCGCCGCCTCGTCCGGCTGCGCCTTCGCCGCGCCGTGCGGCTACACCTCGTCCGGCTGCGCTTCGCGCCTCGTCCGCCTGCGCCTTCGCCGCCTCGTCCGGCTGCGCCTTTCACCGCCTCGTCCGGCTGCGCCCACGCCGCCTCGCCCGGCTGTCGCCCGGCTGCGCCCTCGCCGCCTCGTCCGGCTGCGCCTTCGCCGCCATCATCCGGCTGCGCCCTCGCAGCCATCGCCTGCCAGCGCCTCCGCCATCATCCGGCTGCGCCTTCGCCGCCTTACGCATGGTTCAGATCAGCCTTGGCGGCTCCGCGCCTCTCACCCACGCCACGCCATGGGTTACATCGACATCGCCATCGTCATCTACATCAACAACATCGCGTTTGGGATCCTCCCCGCGACTCGACTGCTCTTCGAGTCCCACGTAGGCTCGGGGGCTAATGTCGGGGGGATTACCCCCGGTATGGCAAAGTCCTCGAGTTTACGAGCGCGCCACACTTCGCGGATCAAGAAAAGGTGCTACTATGCAAAAGATATGAAGAAAAGAAGAAAGCAGAAGAAGGATCGCGCACTGGGCCGACTTCCGGCTCGCGCAGCCTGCTCCGGCTGCGCTTAGGCCGGCTTCCGCCTAGCCTGCCTGGGCCATAGGCGGCTCGCCCCTTGGCCGGATGGGCCTCCCCGGGCGCTGGGCCGCCTCCGGCTGGGGCCGTTCTTGGCCCGTCCGGCTCCCAGCTTCTCTGTGCTGCGTCCAGCTTCGGCCGCCTCAGGCCGTCGCTCGTTCGGCTCCGGCCTCCGGGTGGCGCACGAGGCCAGCGTCGGCCGGCTCGCATCAGGCCACGATCGCCTCCTCCTGTACGTACCAGCTGCCCCATGCATGCATGCATGGCCGGCCGGCTCCAGCTGCTCACGTACAGGTGCTGGCCAGCTTCAATCCTTCCAGACGCCCAAGCCAGCTTCAACCAGCGCATGACACAGGACAAGCATCGAGATGCTCTGCTACGTACAACGACAAGACGAGAAGACAAGGCAACGTGCTACGTACAGGCTATCGATAGGCTCATGTAGAGCAATAGTGCTCCTGACTGTACACTGTAGCCTATAGTTGATGGGACCCCAGTAGTCATATCATGAACAGTGTATGCGGGCCACCACTTGTCCCCTGGGTGCCAGGCCCTATATAAGGCACACCAGGGGAGCCTTCCACACTCATGACCAACGAGGCCAGCGCTGCCATCTCTCTCTCTCAGCTCACATACGAGCAGCCGGCCAGGCTCTATCCAAGCCGGCCAGGCTCCCTCTTAGCTCACAGTAGCTTCTTCCTTCTCAGGACAAACAGCTCAAGGAGCAACTATGTAACACCATATATTGTCATATACATCAGACATGCAGAAGTAGGGGTTTTACCTCCACCGCGAGGGCCCTGAACCTGGGTACATCACCGCGTGCTGTGTACCAATCCCGCATCCGGATACCGTCGATGCCCATACAGGAACCACCTAACTTTAGCTACCCCGTAGCATATGCCGTGACGATACCACGACATGCTTGGCTTGTCCCTGAAAATTTGTTTGATGAGAATAGCAAGCCTAAGACTAATGAAAAGGGAGCCTCTGAAACTTACATAAATAAGATACAATGCATAGTTGAGAAAACTCCAAACCCCGCTGTTGATGCTTCATCTCTTGATAACACTTGATACACACTTTCTGCGCCTGGCTGAAAGGCGTTAAAGAAAAGCTCTTATGGGAGACAACCCATGATTTTACTACAGCAATTTTGTTTTATATTTGAGTCTTGGAAGTTGTTACTACTGTAGCAACCTCTCCTTATCTTTGTTTTGTTGCATTGTTGTGCCAAGTAAAGTCTTTGATAGTAAGGTTCATACTAGATTTGGATTACTGCGCAGAAACATATTTCTTGCTGTCACGAATTTGAGCAGTAGTCTCTGTAGGTAACTTAGAAAAATCTGCCAATTCACGTGAGTAATCCTCAGATATGTACGCAACTTTCATTAAATTTGAGCATTTTCATTTGAGCAAGTCTGGTGCACCTAAAAAATTCGTCTTTACGGACTGTTCTGTTTTGACAGATTCTGCCTTTTATTTCGCATTGCCTGTTTTGCTATGTTTGATGGATTTCTTTATTCCATTAACTTTCAGTAGCTTTGTGCAATGTCCAGAAGTGTTAAGAATGATTATCTCACCTCTGAACATGTGAATTTTTATTATGCACTAACCCTCTAATGAGTTGTTTTGAGTTTGGTGTGGAGGAAGTTTTCAAGGATCAAGAGAGGAGGATGATACAATATGATCAAGGAGAGTGATGACCCACAAGTATAGGGGGTGTATCATAGTATTTTCGATAAGTAAGAATGTCGATCCCAACGAGGAGCAGAAGGTGTTGACAAGCAGTTTCGATGAAGGATTCACTGTAAATGCTCACAGACAAGTATTCAGGGGATTTTGATGTAGCAGTTGAATAAAGTACGAGTAAGTAAAGTGCGAGAGTAACAATTGCAGCGAGTGGCCCAATCCTTTTTTAGCACAAAGGACAAGCCGGTTTGTTTACTTATAATGACCAAACGTTCTTGAGGACACACGGGATTTTAGTCTAGTGCTTTCGCTACATATGGCTAATTAATCTTCATTGTTTTGATAAGTGTTGTGTGGGTAAACCTATGCTAATGCACCGCCCTTCCTAGGACTAATACATACTTGTGATTATACCCCTTGCAAGCATCCGCAACTACAAGAAAGTAATTAAGATAAATCTAACCACAGCCTTAAACTCTGAGATCCTGCTATCCCTCCTGCATCGATATACCAATGGGGGTTCAGGTTTCTGTCACTCCGACAACCCCGCAATTAGCAAACGAGTACAAGATGTATTCCCCTAGGCCCATAAAGGTGAAGTATCATGTAGTCGACGTTCACATGACACCACTAGAAGAATAACACCACAACTTAAATATCATAACATTGAATATTACTCAACCATACTTCACTACTAACATTTAGACTTCACCCATGTCCTCAAGAACTAAACGAACTACTCACGAGACATCATATGGAACATGATCAGAGGTAATATAATGATGAATAACAATCTGAACATAAACCTTGGTTCAATGGTTTCACTCAATAGCATCAATAACAAGTAGAAATCAATACCGGGAGAGTTTCCCCTATTAAACAATCAAGATCCAACCCAAATTGTTACAGCGGTGACGATGTGCAGCGGTGGAGACGGCGGTGATGATGATGTAGATGATGACGATGGTGATGGAGATGATGTCCAGCTCGATGACGGTGACGATGGCGTCGATTCCCCCCCCCCCCCCCCCGGGAGGGAATTTCCCCGGCGGATCTCAGCCTGCCGGAGAGCTCTTTTCTCTCTGGTGTTCTCCATCCCGCAGAGGCGGCTGTGATACGTCCAAAACGTATCTACTTTCCCGAACACTTTTGCTATTGTTTTGCCTCTAATTTGTGTATTTTGGATACAACTAACACGGACTAACGCTGTTTTCAGCAGAACTGCTCTGGTGTCTCGTTTTTGTGCAGAAATCCAACTTTCGGGAAAATCCTCGGAATTTATGCAGAAGGCCCTATTTTCCCAGGAAACTAACGGAGCCAGAAGGACAATTGAGGTGGAGGCCCGAGGGCCCCACACCATAGGGCGGCGCGGCCCAGGGGGGGCCCGCGCGGCCCTGTGGTGTGGCCCCCTCGGCCGGCCTCCGACGCCCTCCTTCGGACTACTTATCGGCCTCGACCTAAAAACGCACGGGGAGAAGTCGAAGTCGCCAGAAACCCTCCAGAACGCCGCCACATCGCGAAACTCCGTCGCGGGAGCCAGAAGTCTCCGTTCTGGCACTCCGCCGGGACGGGGAATTGGAGGAGATCATCGCCGCCATCACCGCCAACGCCTCTACATCAACCAGCCATGTTTCCCCCATCCATGTGTGAGTAATTCCCCCGCTGTAGGCCGAAGGGGATGGTAGGGATTGGATGAGATTGGTCATGTAATAGCATAAGATTGTTAGGGCATAGTGCCTAGTGTCCGTAATTGGTACTTTGATGATATTGTTGCAACTTGTTATGCTTAATGCTTGTCACTAGGGCCCGAGTGCCATGATCTCAGATCTGAACATGTTATTGTTTCATCAAGATAATCATTGTTTATGGTCTTACCTATAAGTTGTATACACATGTCGCTGTCCGGAACCAATGGCCCCGAAGTGACAAGAATTGGGACAACCGGAGGGGATGGTAGCGATGTGAGGATCACATGTGTTCACGGAGTGTTAATGCTTTGCTCCGGTACTCTATTAAAAGGAGTACCTTAATATCCAGTAGTTTCCCTTGAGGCCCGGCTGCCACCGGCTGGTAGGACAAAAGATGTTGTGCAAGTTTCTCATTGCGAGCACGCACGACTATATATGGAACACATGCCTATTGATTGCTTTGTACTTGGACACCGTTTTATTATTATCTGCAAATGCCCTGCTATGATTGTTACATGAGTTTCTCTCATCCATGCAACGCCCGTCATCCGTCCCCGTGCCTACAGTATTTTAATCCTGCTGTTTACTAAAATCACTACTGCTGTCTTTGTTACTCTGCTGTTATTTCACTACTGCTACTGCTATAAAACTGTTACTACTGATAAACCCTTGCGAGCAAGTCTGTTTCCAGGTGCAGCTGAATTGACAACTCCGCTGTTAAGGCTTCCAAGTGTTCTTTACCTCCCCTTGTGTCGAATCAATAAATTTGGGTTATACTACCCTCGAAGACTATCGCGATCCCCTATACTTGTGGGTTATCAAGACTGTTTTCTGGCGCCGTTGCCGGGGAGCATAGCTTTATTTGGAAGTTCACTTGGATTAATATTGTTCGCTGCAAATTCTCCATCATGGGTAAACCTCGCGATACTAAGATCGCCATATTACCATCCACTACAAGAAAAGGTACAATTCTGAATACCTCTGCTGCTCTTGATTCACCATCTGTGATTGATAAACTTGTTTCACCGCCACATGCTTCGCATGCGGGTACATCTGCTGAATCTGAACACTCTCATAATATTGATAATGTTTCTGCTGTGCTTGATGATAGTGGTTCATTGGGATCTTTTCTAGATGCTACAATTGCTAGGTCTAGACGAATTGAAAATACTGAAACTCCTAATGCTACTACACCTGTTAGTTCACCTGAACTTGGTTATTTTAGTGATGATCCTGAGGAAGATTATGTGGAGCTTAATGATGATTTTATTGAAAAATGCAATGCTACTACTGATGCAAGAAAAATTAAAAAGTTGCTTGCAGAACATGCTGTTAGATATAAACTGTCTCCTGATCCTAAGTTTGCCACATCTCCTATAAACATTAGGGATAAAGATTATGATTTTTCTCTTGATCTATCTCATATAGCTATTGTTGAGAAAACACCCTTTTGTGGTACTGAAAAAGAAAGTGCTGTTGAACACATGACTGAGCTATCTACTCTTAGTAGCTTGTTTTCTGATGATGTCAAGATGCGTACTTACTTTGTTGCTAAAATCTTTCCATTCTCATTAAAGGATGACGCTAAAACTTGGTATAATAATTTGCCACCTAATTCTATTAGAAGTCCAAAAGAACTGCTTGATGTTTTCTTTCGCAAATACTTTCCTGCTAGTGCTCAACATATTGCTTTGCAGAGAATTTATAATTTTAATCAGGGAGATGAAGAGAAATTGCCTGAGGCTTGGTCGAGATTCTGCTCTCTTATTAGAGCTAGACAAGAGCATGAGTTGGAAAAGCATGATTTACTTGATATATTTTATAGTGGACTAACCATTGAGTCTAGGGCATACCTGGATCGTTGTGCTGGTTGTGTTTTCTGGATAAGAACCTCCAGACGATTGAAGAATTATTGGCTAAAATAAGCCAGAATCATGATGATTGGACTACGCCTGAACCGACTCCAACTCCAATATTGAAGAAGCGGGATTTAATTAAATTGAATGATGAAGATATGAGGGAAGCCAAGAAGTCTCTCAAGGAGAAAGGTATTAAATCTGAAGATGTGAAGAATCTACCTCCTATTGAAGATATATGTGAGATAATTCCCCCTTCATCCATGATTGAGGTAAACTCCCTTCAACGCTTTACTAGGGAAGATATTCCGTATTCGAAACCTCCTGCACAATGCTTAGATGAGTTTGATAATTATATTGTTAAGCAAGAAAATTTTAATATGAGAGTAGAGAATCATTTAATGGAAAATTCTCAAGCTATTAGTGAATTGCATGATATTGTGGAGAGAACCTCCAATGATGTTAAGATGCTTGTTAAACATTTTCAAATGATTCAAACTCAAATTGATCAACTCACTAAAGTGCAAAATGACTTGTTAGGGAATAATTCTAAAGAGAAACATGCTTATGAAGTAACAACTAGAGGTGGTGTCTCTACCCAGGATCCTCTATATCCTGAAGGGCATCCCAAAAGAGTTGAACAAGATTCTCAACGCATTGAACCTAGTGCTCATTCTAGGAAGAAAAAGAAGAAGAAACATAAAAATGTTGTAGAATCCTCTGAACCTGTTAATGATCCTAATAGTATTTCTATTTACTGATGCTGAAACTGAAAGTGGTAATGAACATGATAATGATAATGATAATGATAAGAATGATACTCCTGATAAAGAAGAGGTTGAAGAAGAACCTGAAAAGCATGCTAAAAATAAAAAGTACACTAAAGAAGATTTTATTGCTGAGAAACATGGTAATGAAAGAGAACCTTGGGTGCAAAAGCAAATGCCTTTTCCTGCTAAGAAATTAAAATCAAAGGAAGAAGAACACTATAATAAATTTTGCGATTGGATGAAACCTTTATTCTTGCAAATCCCTTTGATCGATGCTATTAAATTGCCACCTTATTCAAAGTATATGAAAGATATTGTTACTAACAAAAGGAAAATCCCCAATGAGGAAATTTCCACTATGCTTGCTAATTACTCTTTCAATGGCAAAGTTCCGAAGAAGTTGGACGACCCAGGTATACCTACTATTCCTTGTTCTATTAAGAATAATTATGTTAAAACTGCTCTATGTGACTTGGGAGCCGGTGTTAGTGTTATGCCTTTTTCTCTTTATAAGAGACTTTACTTAGATAAGTTGATACCTACTGATATATCTTTGCAAATGGCTGATAAATCTACTGCTATTCCTGTTGGTATATGTGAGAATGTTCCTGTTCAAGTTACTACTAACTGCTTAATATTAACTGATTTTGTTGTGTTGGAAATGCCGGAAGATGATAATATGTCTATTATTCTTGGGAGACCTTTTCTTAACACCGCAGGGGCTGTTATTGATTGCAATAAAGGAAAGGTTACTTTCAATGTTGATGATAGGGAGCATACCGTTTATTTTCCTAAGAAGATTGAGAAAGCGTGTGGAGTTAATACTATTTCTAATGTGAGAACTATCAAAGTGGGAACTATTGATTGTCCTATATATGAGCCTAAGGAAGAATATCAAACTCTCGTGATTGGATCCATATCAATACAATTCAAGGTAACATGATTGATTTGAGGTTTATTTCTTCTTATGCTATGAAAAAGTTATTTGGTGACAAGACTTGATCAACCTTGTTAACGGATACTTTTTATATGCATAGAGAGGGTAAACAACATCTTTTTCTTCCTCCACTTGCTCTAGTTGCTGTAGCACTTTTAATTTGCAAAGTTCTTTAGTTATTTGAAGATTTCGAAATTTTTCCTGGCCAGTAATAATAAACTAAATACCCAGAAATGTGCGTTTTTCAAAGTTTTCAAAAATTCACAAAAATTATACCGTTGGTCCTATTTTTCGACGAGGCACCTGGGAACACCAGAGGATGACCTGTGGGGCACCAGAGGGTGCCAGACCACAGGCCGGCGCGGCCAAGGAGGTGGCCGCGCCACCATGTGGTGTGGGCCCCCCTCTGCCCCACTTTGTCATCTCTTTCGCCCAGAACAGTCTCTCTCCCGAAAAAACTCGTACCAAGTTCCTCTCTCTCGCGTTTTTGCTTCAGAACTCCAGATTTTTCGATCTCTTTGCTCAGCCCAGATTTCTGTCTGAAATTTGGCACATTTGCTCTTCGGTATGTGACTCCTCCACCCATCCAAGTAGAATTTCGTTTGGTTGAGTATATCTTGAATATTTTGCTGCTGTAGGTAACATGTTTAGTGAGCTTGCATGCTTGTTCTAAGTGGTAGAAACTAGTTTTGATGCATGATTAGTACTCTAGCAAGTTCCTATGGTAGTTTCCCTCAATTATATGTCACCAAATCAAAATTTTTATGTCATTTGTTGAAAATTTCAGAGAAGCTATGAAGAAGTTTAGCTTTGGAGAGTTGTTCAAGAAGGGGACAACCAGCACCGGGAGGCCTTCTAGGGCCGCCACCCGGATTAGGCAATCATATAATGAAGACATCCTCGCGCCTAGCTTCGCGCCTGAAGAGGACAACGGTCCTCCTAATGCTTCTACTTTTCCATGTTATGATTTTCTAAGGAATGCAGGGATACTGGAGGATTTCTTAACCCTTGTCAACAGGGCAGGGTTAACCACTTATATGGGCGATGAAAGGGAGCAATACTACTTGCTCACCAAAATCTTCGTCGAGAGTTTCCAGTTCAACAACAAACACTATGAGCCAACAGTTGCGTTCAGGATTTATGGTAATACTGTGACTATGCCATTGAAGGATTTTTGTTGTGCCTTGGATATTGCCCCTGTAGGTACAGCAAGTAGGATTGATGACAACCCCCGGGACTTGCTGGAGCTCTACCGTGGGATCACCGACGATGATTGTCGCACCATTCAGCGGGGCAAGATAAGGAACATTCAACTCCCCGCCATTAAATATTTTGCATACTACATTGCTACTAGCATTCTTGGTAGGGAGAACACTAGTAATATCTCTAGCTACCATCTTGCTTTCCTGAATATTGCACTTACTGGTCAAACCTCCTATCACCTTGGTGCTCTTATTGCTCGCCGCCTGACTACCAGGGGGCCTATTTTTGGAGGAACCATTGCATCAACGCGTTTTAACATATCTTAATCTTCCTATTGATCCTAATGATGTGCCATTGGCCCCTAGGAGACTTGATATTACTGCTATGAAGAGTCATCATTTTGTTACTACTGACTCTACTTTAGATAGTATGGTGTATAGAATGTTGTTTTCTGACGGGGAGGAGAAGGAAATCCCTCTTCCCCAACCTAGTTTGTTGAGTATTGACAGGCAGTCATGGTCGTGCACTAAGGAGGAGGTGGATGAACATTTGAAGATAAGAGACTTCCACCAGCAACATGACTCCGAGGACGTCGGGACCTCCTACGACCACACCGTCACATATCCGGGTGCTTCTTCTAGCACATACCCGGAATACGACCCATCTTCATATTACGGAGACACTACTTCATGGGATCGATGGGATTGAACTCCACTTAGGCCAAAAGCCTAAGCTTGGGGGGAGGTATACCGGCATCACTCATTCTTTGCATATTATGGTTGCTGGATACTTGCACATACTTGTTTTGTTCGTTTGAGTGGTTTTCTAATAAGAAGAAGATAATATTTGGGGAAGTGCTGCCTGAAAACAGATTCTGGAACATTACCGTAAAAATTCTCAAAAATAGCCAGAGCGTCATTTTGAGCTGCAAATTTTTGTGTAGGTTCCCCAGGTTGTTATCTAACTTTCATTAGTTGAACACTTTTAGATCTGAGCAACTTAAGATTTTTGTTAAAATCGATTTCTGTACTGCTGTCAGGTTTTGGCAGATTCCTGCCATCTCGCTTTTCTGTGTTTCTTTCAGTTTGCTATTTCTTGATTTCGCTTTGTTTCCTTCCCAAAACACAAAAAGACCAAAAATATTTCTGTTATTTCTCTTCACCATTTGTTTGCTTTAGTTTCTTGCATTTGTTTCACTTTATTTGCTATTGCTAGTTTGCTATAAGAAAACCCAAAAAGATTTTGCTTTGTTTGTTTGTTTCCTCTTGTTCTTATTTGCAATTTGAAAACACCAAAAATATTTGCTGTTCTTCTCTGGTTTGTAAAGTTCTTTATGAGTTCAATGGTCTTCGGTGGCTGGAGCGTGGTTTTCATTTCATATTATCCAAGCTGCACAAGTGAAAAGGCAATAATGACGATCTACGACAATCTGATTATGGTGAGAGGCTGGTATGAACTCTATTTGTTTTCATTTTTGTACATATACTCATCCATGTGAGCATGCTTAGTTGGTTCATGTGAGGTATATGTTATTTGGGAAAGTCTAGTAGTTCATGATCTCTCATGTTTAGCTCCAATTTATTAATATGAGTAGCATGTCATGTATGTTTGTTTGCATTGTTTTATTCATAAGTAAGTATGGCATTGTGGTATCCTCCTCTGAATAATTCATTTATATCGACTTGGCACATGCTCACGCATGCATATGACTGAACAAAAAGTCAATTAAGCCTCGATGATTTATATTGCTTCAGAGTTCTTGTATCACTTTTATGCCTCCGTTAATTTATTTTGCCGCAAGCATGATTATGACAGTTACTGCTCTCTTGATTTGTCGCTCCCTAGTCTATTGCCAGCCTTCACTTGTACTGAGCGGGAACGCTGCTCGTGCTTCCAAACACCTGAAAACCAAGTTATTCCAAAGTGTCCACCATAAATACCTATGCATGGCATTTCAAACCATTCCAAGTAAATTCTCATGCGCTACCTTTAAAACCTTCAAAATGCTTCTCAATTTGTGTTTATGTTTCATAGCTCATGAGGAAGTATGTGGTGTTTAGCTTTCAACCTTGTCATTTACTTTTGATGGACTCTCATATGGACTAGTGGCACATCCGCTTATCCAATAATTTTGCAAAAAGAGCTGGCAATGGGATTCCCAGTCCCGAATTAATTAACTTAATTAGACACTCCTCCATGGTTTGTGATTGTTGGACGGCACCCGAAGGATTCGGTTAGCCATGGCTTGTGTAAGCAAAGGTTGGGGGGAGTGTCATCATCATAATAAAACCAAAATAAAAAAGGCACTCCTTCATGGTATGAGATTGTTGGCAGGCACCCGAGGATTCGGTTAGCCATGGTTTGTGAAAGAAAGGTTGGAAGGAGTGCCAAATAAATATGCAATAATTCATGGGAGCCGCTCTTGAAAGTCCGGTTGGCGAGGTAGTTAGTGTACCCATTACCATTCGTTGACAACAACAAACACCTCTCAAAATAATTTTACTCCTGTCTTTATAAAAATGAAAAGCTCTAGCGCATGTTAATCCCTGCTTCCCTCTGCGAAGGGTCAATCTTTTACTTTTATGTTGTGTCTCCATTATTTCTTTGAGCACTATCTTGAGAGCACAACTGTCATTCTTAGTATAATATGCTTGTCTCAAAATATGATTGATTGTGGTATAACTTTGATGCATTTATCTTTTGACAATCACTACTTCTAGTCTTTCTATGAACTCCAGAGGTGCCCGGGCATTTATGTTTTGCCAATCAAATACAGGCAAGCGAGATACCACTTTATCATACTCTCTTATGAACATTGCAATCTTGCTTATATACATGATTCATGATGCTTCTTATTAATTGTTGGTACCTCTCCATGATTGACATAGCTGTTAGATGATCTTATTTGCATACATCTCATTATGAACTGCTCGAGTATTAGCCATAGCATGAGAATATATACATCATATGAGCAAATGTGTTCGTGAAAGTTCTTTTATCGCTCAGTTGTTAACTGAATTGCTTGAGGACAAGCAATAAGCTAAGCTTGGGGGGAGTTGATACGTCCAAAACGTATCTACTTTCCCGAACACTTTTGCTATTGTTTTGCCTCTAATTTGTGTATTTTGGATACAACTAACACGGACTAACGCTGTTTTCAGCAGAACTGCTCTGGTGTCTCGTTTTTGTGCAGAAATCCAACTTTCGGGAAAATCCTCGGCCGCGCCGCCCTATGGTGTGGCCCCCTCGGCCGGCCTCCGACGCCCTCCTTCGGACTACTTATCGGCCTCGACCTAAAAACGCACGGGGAGAAGTCGAAGTCGCCAGAAACCCTCCAGAACGCCGCCACATCGCGAAACTCCGTCGCGGGAGCCAGAAGTCTCCGTTCTGGCACTCCGCCGGGACGGGGAATTGGAGGAGATCATCGCCGCCATCACCGCCAACGCCTCTACATCAACCAGCCATGTTTCCCCCATCCATGTGTGAGTAATTCCCCCGCTGTAGGCCGAAGGGGATGGTAGGGATTGGATGAGATTGGTCATGTAATAGCATAAGATTGTTAGGGCATAGTGCCTAGTGTCCGTAATTGGTACTTTGATGATATTGTTGCAACTTGTTATGCTTAATGCTTGTCACTAGGGCCCAAGTGCCATGATCTCAGATCTGAACATGTTATTGTTTCATCAAGATAATCGTTGTTTATGGTCTTACCTATAAGTTGTATACACATGTCGCTGTCCGGAACCAATGGCCCCGAAGTGACAAGAATTGGGACAACCGGAGGGGATGGTAGCGATGTGAGGATCACATGTGTTCACGGAGTGTTAATGCTTTGCTCCGGTACTCTATTAAAAGGAGTACCTTAATATCCAGTAGTTTCCCTTGAGGCCCGGCTGCCACCGGCTGGTAGGACAAAAGATGTTGTGCAAGTTTCTCATTGCGAGCACGCACGACTATATATGGAACACATGCCTATTGATTGCTTTGTACTTGGACACCGTTTTATTATTATCTGCAAATGCCCTGCTATGATTGTTACATGAGTTTCTCTCATCCATGCAACGCCCGTCATCCGTCCCCGTGCCTACAGTATTTTAATCCTGCTGTTTACTAAAATCACTACTGCTGTCTCTGTTACTCTGCTGCTGTTATTTCACTACTCTTATCGCTATAAAACTGTTACATCGATAAACCCTTGCGAGCAAGTCTGTTTCCAGGTGCAGCTGAATTGACAACTCCGCTGTTAAGGCTTCCAAGTGTTCTTTACCTCCCCTTGTGTCGAATCAATAAATTTGGGTTATACTACCCTCGAAGACTATCGCGATCCCCTATACTTGTGGGTTATCAGGCTGTGACTCTTCACGACTATCCCCCTGGAGCTTAGGTTTTCGGGACGAAGAAATACACGAAGGAGAGGAGGCCAGAGGGGGCTGTGGGCCCCCTCCCCACAAGGCGGCGCGGCCAGGCCTTGGCCCGCGTCGGCCTATGAGGTGGGCCCATGGCGGCCCTCCTCGGCTCCCCCTTCTGGCTCCCTTCGTTTTCTGGAAAAATAGGAATTTTCATATAATTTCCGTCAATTGTTGATCTTCCGAAATATTGCATTCTGACGGCGCTTTTTCCAGCAGAATCCTGACTCCGGTGTGCGATCCTCCAATAATCATGAAACATGCAAAATAGATGAAATAACATAAGTATCATCTCCAAATATGAAATATATCAATGAATAACAGCAAATTATGATATAAAATAGTGATGCAAAATGGACGTATCAACTCCCCCCAAGCTTAGACTTCGCTTGTCCCCAAGCGAAACTGAACTCGGTAAACAGGACCACATGTTTATGGAGTGAAGAGTCGATAAATAAAATACGGACAAGAAGCATCATATTCATTCACACAAGACATTCTAGTAAACAACTTCCTCATATAATTCAACTTGAAACAAGTATAAGGTAATCACAAATAAAGGTGCATAAGAAATCATAGTTGGTGATGGCAAACTTCGTTCTTGGTCAGAGAACAATTAACAGGTTATACTTATCTATCGAGCAGCGCTCTCATGTTAAAGTTTATATGGCACAACTTGCATACTCAATCATAATAATCTCCTCATAATCATTGATAACTTTCAAAGCTATATTTATTCGGATAAAACTTGTACTAAACAAGGAAGAGTAAAAGACATGATGAAGTAAATCACAATATAGATGGTTTGATTACAACAAATCAAATGCTTGCTTAAGATGGAGGGAAATAGGTTTACTGACTCAACATAAAGTAAAAGACAGGCCCTTCGCAGAGGGAAGCAGGGATTAAATCATGTGCTAGAGCTTTTTCAGTTTTGAAATCATATAAAGAGAGTAAAAGTAACATTTTGAGAGGTGTTTGTTGTTGTCAACGACTGGTAGCGGGTACTCTAACCCCCTTGCCAGACAAACTCTCGAAGAGCGGCTCCCATAAAATTTTATTTTAGGTTGGCACTCCTCCCAACCTTTGCTTTCACAAACCATGGCTAACCGAATCCTCAGGTGCCTGCCAACAATCACATACCATGAAGGAGTGCCTTTTTATTTTAGTTTTATTTAGGTGACACTCCTCCCCTCCTTTGCTTTCTCAAGCCATGGCTAACCGAATCCTCGGGTGCCTTCCAACAATCACATACCATGGAGGAGTGTCTATTTATAAAATTATGAAGGTTAACTAATCGGGGCTGGGAACCCCATTGCCAGCTCTTTTTGCAAAGTTATTGGATAAGTGGATGAAGCCACTAGTCCATTGGTGAAAGTTGCCCAACAAGATTGAAAGATAAAACACCACATACTTCCTCATGAGCTATAAAACATTGACACAAATAAGAGATAGTAAATTTTGAATTGTTTAAAGGTAGCACACGAAGTATTTACTTGGAATGGCAGGAAATACCATGTAGTAGGTAGTTATGGTGGACACAAATGGCATAGGTTCGGGTTAAGGTTTGGATGCACGAGAAGCATTCCTTCTCAGTACAGGTTTTTGGCTAGCAAGGTTAATTAGCAAGCACAAGAGTTGATGGAAACAAACAAATATACATGTGATAGAAACAATCATGCATCTTCCTTGTAAGCACAAACAATTTTAACTTCAGAATAATAAGCTATGAGCTAACAAGAAAAGAAGACAATGAAACAACTACATGTATTTCTCTTTTCTACTTAAACCTCGAAGTGTTATTGCTATTGACCAATGCTAAGTTTGCCAAAACCAAATAGATTTATTCAATGCTCCCAAAGTGATACCAATACTAATAACGAGATCAATCATATAATAGGGATTGCAAACTAAAATAAGATGTGCAATATGTAAATGATAAGACTTCTCGTTAATATTCCATAACGATAACTCACACCAAGGGATACATAGACAACCAACTAAAGGAGAGATATTTCCACACTGCAACCCATCTTATATGATAACTTCCCTACTCATGATATGACACTACTTGATAGTAAAAAGTAAAAGATAGTGATGATGTGATACCGCGGCACTCCCCCAAGCTTGGAACAAACCAAGGGGATGCCAATACCGATGATGAATTACTCCTTCGGCGGTGGTGGTGATGAATCCTTCCTGCGATTCTTACAGATGTCCTTCAGCTTCAGCTTCTCAGTTTGGCAGTTCTGCACTAAGTCTCGAAGAGATTCATTGTTATCTGAAAGTGGCGGTGGCAGCCTTGTGATGGGAATTGAGTAATATTCCAGCATTCTACGAAGTCGGCAATTTTCCTCCTGAAGTATCTCCACTTCTCTTCTTAGAGCACGGTATTGATCACAAAACTCATCGGTAGCCCGTAGAGCTTCTTCCAACACAGGGAAAGAGTCGAGGCTAAGAGCGGGTGGTAAGGGTCCCTGCAAGTTATGAGAGAAAGAACGTCGAGTGTCAACAGATCCCACCAAGATTTGCTTACTTCCAACGGCTTGTTGCTCTTGTTTTGACGACACCCTCTTCACTTCTTCCTCCGAAAGCCCTTTCCCCTTGTTGTTGTAGGCCATGGTGCTCCTAGATCAAAGACAGATCCTGGCAGAAACAGCTCGAAACAAAACACGCCGAAAAAACAATATACGGACCTCCAGGGGTCCAGGGGATTATATAGCAGGAATTTTCACGACAAAAGGAAAGTACCAGGCCGAACCAGAGTCGGAGAGAGGCGACGAGGTGGCCACCTCATAGGGCGGCGCGGCCAGGCTGGGGCCCGCTCCGGCCTATGGGGGCACGCCCTCGTGCGTCTCCTCCACTCCGTTTCGATCTCGTAATTTTTCATATTTTCCAAAAACAACAAAAACATTGTTCGGAAAGTAAATCGCGAACTTTTTATTACCAGTACTGTTACCTATTCAAAGTCGAACTCTGGCGGACTGTCAATTTGACCTTTGATAAAAGCCTCCAGTGTTTCTACTCGAATAACGTCAACATCTTCATTATAAGAATCACCTGAGATATAATGCTTGAGTCTTTGTCCATTCACCACTTGTGTGGCGTCGCCTTGGAGAGAGCTAATTTTAATTGCTCCTGAACGATACACCTCCTCAACGACATATGGTCCTTCCCATTTCGAGAGTAATTTCCCTGCAAAGAATCTGAGACGAGACCGATACAATAGGACTTTATCCCCAATATTAAATTCTCTTTTGATAATCCTTCTATCATGCCATTTCTTAACTTTCTCTTTAAAGAGTTTAGCATTTTCATAAGCTTCACTTCTCCATTCATCTAGAGAACTCAATTGTAGCAATCTTTTCTTACCGGCAAGTTTAGGATCTTTATTTAGTTCTCTTACAGCCCAATAAGTTTTGTGCTCTAGTTCTAAAGGTAAATGACAAGCTTTTCCATAAACCATTTTATACGGTGACATACCCATGGGATTTTTATAAGCAGTTCTATAAGCCCATAGTGCTTCCTTCAATTTACTAGCCCAATTCTTTCTAGATTTATTAACAGTCTTTTCCAAGATAGATTTAATCTCTCTATTTGATAGTTCTACTTGCCCACTAGTTTGAGGATGATAAGCGGAAGCAATTCTATGATTAATACCATATTTAGCAAGAGTTTTTCTAAAACCACCATGAATAAAATGAGAACCTCCATCAGTCATAATATATCTAGGAACTCCAAATCTAGGAAAAATAATATCTAAAAGCATTCTTAAAGAGGTCTCACCATCAGCACTTTTTGTAGGTATGGCTTCCACCCATTTAGTAACATAATCAACAGCAACAAGTATATGAGTGTTACCTTCTGAAGAGGGAAAAGGTCCCATGAAGTCAAATCCCCAACAATCAAACGGTTCAATAACAAGAGTATAATTCATAGGCATTTCATTGCGTCTGGAGATATTACCAACCCTTTGACATTCATCGCAAGATAAAATAAACTTCCTTGCATCTTTGAAGAGAGTTGGCCAATAAAAACCTGATTGTAGAACCTTTTGCGCGGTTCTATCTCCGGCGTGATGTCCTCCATAAGCACTACCATGACATTTACTCAATATCTCTTGCTGTTCATATTCGGGAACACATCTTCGCAGAATACCATCCACTCCTTCTTTATATAAGTGTGGGTCATCCCAGAAATAATGCCTCAAGTCATAAAAGAATTTCCTCCTTTGCTGGGCTGAAAAGGTTGGAGGCAAGTACTTGGAAACAATAAAGTTAGCATAATCAGCATACCAAGGACTGTCTCGCGAGCTCACCTTTATTACAGCCAATTGTTCATTTGGAAAACTATCATCAACAGGAACAGGATCATAAGCAATATTTTCCAATCTAGACAAATTATCAGCAACAGGATTATCAGCACCTTTCCTATCTACAATATGCAAATCAAATTCTTGCAACAGAAGCACCCATCTAATAAGCCTTGGCTTAGCATCTTTCTTTTGCATAAGGTATCTGATTGCAGCATGATCAGTATGAATTGTAACTTTTGAATCAACAATATAAGATCTAAACTTATCACAAGCAAAGACTACAGCTAACAATTCCTTTTCAGTTGTAGCATAATTTCTTTGAGCAGCATCAAGAGTTTTACTAGCATAATGAATAACATTCAACTTTTTATCTACTCGCTATCCAAGAACAGCGCCTACAGCAAAATCACTAGCATCGCACATAATTTCAAATGGTAAGTTCCAATCAGGAGGTTCAACTATAGGAGCAGTTGTTAAGGATTTCTTTAGAGTTTCAAAAGCTTCCTTACAATCATCATCAAAAACAAAAGGTACATCTTTTTGAAGAAGATTAGTAAGAGGTTTTGAAATCTTGGAAAAGTCTTTAATAAACCTCCTATAAAACCCAGCATGACCAAGAACACTACGAATACCTTTAACATCCCTAGGATAGGGCATCTTCTCAATTGCTTCAACTTTAGCTCTATCAACTTCAATACCTCTCTCAGAAATTTTATGTCCCAATACAATTCCTTCATTAACCATAAAGTGGCATTTCTCCCAATTAAGAACAAGGTTAGTTTCTTCACATCTCTGCAAAACTTTATCAAGGTTCCGCAAGCAATTATCAAAAGAATTCCCATAGACGGAAAAATCGTCCATGAATACTTCTACAATACTCTCGCAAAAGCCATGAAAAATAGCAGACATGCATCTTTGAAAAGTAGCAGGGGCATTACATAAACCAAAAGGCATACGTCTATAAGCATAAGTTCCATAGGGACAAGTGAAAGTGGTTTTCTCTTGATCCTTAGTTTTAACAGCAATTTGTGAAAACCCAGAATAACCATCAAGAAAGCAAAAATGAGTATTTTTGGATAACCTTTCTAACATTTGATCAAAAAAAGGCAAAGGGTAATGATCTTTCTTAGTAACCTTATTAACTTTTCGATAATCAATGCACATTCTATACCCTACAACTACTCTTTGAGGTATGAGCTCATCATTATCGTTAGGCACAACAGTCATTCCTCCTTTCTTAGGAACACAATGCACAGGACTAACCCATCTACTATCAGCAATAGGATATATAATACCTGCTTCAAGAAGTCTTAATACCTCATTTCTTACCACATCCTTCATCTTAGGAATTAGACGACGCTGATGTTCAAAAACAGGCTTTGCATCATCTTCCATATTAATGGCATGTTGGCAAATAGAAGGAGAAATCCCCTTCAAGTCATCAAGAGTGTAGCCAATAGCACCTCTGTGTTTCTTCAATATTTCCAATAACCTTTCTTCTTAAAACTCTGAAAGCTTAGAACTAATAATAACAGGATATATTTTCTTATCATCAATATGAGCATATTTAAGATTATCAGGCAATGGTTTTAAATCAAAGATAGGATCTCCATTTGGTGGTGGTGTTGTACCCAGATCTTCTACCGGTAAATCATGCTTAAGAATAGGTTAACGAAGGAAAATTTCATCAAGCTCATTTATTTCTTCCCTAAAAACTTCACTCTCACTATTCTCCAAATGTTGCTGCAAAGGATTATTAGGAGCAAGAGCAATAGATGCACATTGTTCAACTCTAAAATCGTTATTAGGCGAATCATCTTTATAAGGAGTTTTGGCAAATTTAGAGAAGTTAAACTCATAAGATTCACCAGCAAATTTAGTCAAAATTTTCTATTTCTTGCAATCTATAACAGCTCCACAAGTATTTAGAAAAGGTCTACCAAAAATGATAGGACAATATTTACTAGCAGCAGAACCAAGTACCAAAAAATCAGCAGGATATTTAATCTTACCACATAGAACTTCCACATCTCGAACAATACCAATTGGAGAGATAGTTTCTCTATTAGCCAGCCGAATAACCACATCAATATCTTCAAGTTCACAAGAACCAATTTCGTGCATAATCTCCGTGTAAAGCTCATAAGGAATATCACTAATACTTGCACCAATATCACATAAACCATAATAACAATGATCACCAATTTTAACAGATAGCATAGGAACACTTGTTTTCTTGGACTTATTAGGATGTGAAACAATATTAGAAGCATTGATACGTCTCCAACGTATCCATAATTTCTGACGTTCCATGCTTGTTTTATGACAATACTTACATGTTTTGCTTGCACTTTATGATGATTTCATGCGTTTTCCGGAACTAACCTATTAACAAGATGCCACAGTGCCAGTTCCTGTTTTCTGCTGTTTTTGGTTCCAGAAAGGCTGTTCGGGCAATATTCTCGGAATTGGACGAAATCAACGCCAAACATCCTATTTTTCCCGGAAGCATCCAGAACACCGAAGGAGAGTCGGAGGAGAGCCAGGGGGCCACCACACGGGTGGGCCGCGTGGGCCACACCCTGGCCACGCCCCCCTATGGGGAGGCCACCCTGTCGACCCTCCTGCGCCGCCTCTTCGCCTATATAACCCCTTTCGACCTAAAAACGCAGTACCAATTGACGAAACTCCAGAAAGACTCCAGGGGCGCCGCCGCCATCGCGAAACTCCAATTCGGGGGACAGAAGTCTCTGTTCCGGCGCCCTGCCGGGACGGGGAAGTGCCCCCGGAAGCCATCTCCATCGATGCCACCGCCTCCATCATGCTCCGTGAGTAGTTCCCCCATGGACTACGGGTTCTAGCAGTAGCTAGTTGGTACTCTCTATCCCATGTACTTCAATACAATGATCTCATGAGCTACCTTACATGATTGAGATCCATCTGATGTAATTGGTGTTGTGTTTGTTGGGATCCGATGGATGATACATTATGATTAGTCTATCTATAAAGTTTGTGAAGTTATTGTTGCTGCAATCTTGTTATGCTTAATGCTTGTCACTAGGGCCTGAGTGGCATGATCTTAGATTTAAGCTCTATACTTATTGCTTAGATTGTATCTACAAGTTGTATGCACATGTCGCTGTCCGGAACCAAAGGCCCCGAAGTGACAGAAATCGGGACAACCGGAGGGGATGGCGGTGATGTGAGGATCACATGTTTTCACCAAGTGTTAATGCTTTGCTCCGGTGCTCTATTAAAAGGAGTACCTTAATATCCAGTAGATTCCCTTGAGGCCCGGCTGCCACCGGCTGGTAGGACAAAAGATGTTGTACAAGTTTCTCATTGCGAGCACGTACGACTATATATGGAAAACATGCGTACATGATTAATGAATTGATGTTCTTTCTTAATGCTTTATCAATCCTGTCAATTGCCCAACTGTAATTTGTTCACCCAACACTTCTTACTTGTTATTGGAGAGTTACCACTAGTGTAGATCGCTGGGAACCCCGGTCCATCTTTCATCATTATATACTCGTTCTATATGTCATTGGAAGTAGTATCAACTATTTTCCGGTGCCATTGCTCCTGTGTTACTGCTGCTGTGTTACTGTTACTATTGCTCTCATATTACTGCTGCTTTCACATTACCCCTGTTACTAGTGCTTTTCCAGGTGCAGCTGAATTGACAACTCAGTTGTTAAGGTTTATAAGTATTCTTTACCTCCCCTTGTGTCGAATCAATAAATTTGGGTTTTACTTCCCTCGAAGACTGCCGCGATCCCCTATACTTGTGGGTCATCAAGATTGTTTTCTGGCCCCGTTGCCGGGGAGGCATAGCTCTACTCATAAGTTCACCTGGGGAGTACACTCTACCTCTCTCTCTGTTTTTATTTTATTTTATTTTGTTTTGCTTAGTTTACTTCTATCTAGTTTATTTGTGCTTAGTTTATTTCTGTCTAGTATTACTTTGTTTTAATTTACTTTTCTCTAGTTTCTTTTTGTCTTGTTTTACTTTTCTCATATACCCAAAAATCCATAAAAATTTGAAAAACATAAAAATTAAAAACTGCTGTTATGGGAGAACCCACAACCTACTTGGAGCTTATACAATATTATAATAATTATAGAGAATCAAGAACTGGTAAAGTAAAGAGAGCTGTGATAGAAAAATTGAATACAATTGCTAAAATTTTGCTTAAACGCCATGATATAAACTGTTGCAGTCAACAGGACACTAAACATCTTAAATTTCAATGTGGCTTTAGTGAAGAAGTTTTAATTAAGAACTATAATTGGAATAACTATATTCATCTTGGGTTCGAAGAAGTTGAACAATTTGTCATATTTATGGGAGCCTCTGAGATAGAATCCTTCATGGTTAAAAATTATGAAACTTGTGTTGTTTGTAAGGACCTCAAAGATTATGTCTCTTCTATCCTTAATTTTTGTAAAGAAAGTTACACTGATAATCCTTATATCATTGATTATAAAGAGAGACTCATTAATGCACAAGAATGCACTCACAATTTGCAGGAACCTGTGGAAGAAGAAATTCATGAACCTGAAAGCTCATTGGATGAAAAAGAGGAGGAAATTGATGAACCTGAAAGCTCATTGGATAAAAAAGAAGAGGAGAGTGATGAACAAAAGGAGGAAGAATGGATTAGCTACCCATGCCAACCTTCTACTGAGAGTAACTCTTTATCTCTTACACTATTTGATTGTCCTCCGTGCTTACCGAAAGAGGTTGAATGTTATGTTCCTGTGGATTCTCTTGAAATAGTACCTATGAGTAATACTTGTGAGAATAATTATGCTACTGTTATTTATGATAATCCATGCTACTTTGATAAATCTTATGATAATGCTTTGTTTGTGCCTGATGTCGAAATGCATGGTACTAAAGAATTTTGCGTAGCAAATGTTTATGATAAAGCTCTTGATGATGGTCCTATGTTACTTGATAATATTAATTGTACTACTAATGAAAATGGGATTGGAGAGTTCTTGACTTTATCTATGAGTCCCATATCTCTTGAGATTGATCAATCATCATGTTATATTATTGATAAAAGTGTGTTTGAGAGTTTTAATCCAACTATTTTTGAACTTGATAAAAATTATGTGTTTGGAAATCATGAAAAGTATGCTGCATGTGATGGTTATATTGTTGTGTTTGTTCATGAAGCTACTGAAAATTATTATGAGAGAGGAAAATATGGTTGTAGAAATTTGCATGGTACTAAAACACCTCTCTATATGCTGAAAATTTTGAGGTTACTCTTGTTTTATCTTCCTATGCTTGCTACTTTGTTCTTCATGAATTTATTTGTGTACAAGATTCCTATGCATAGGAAGCATGTTAGGCTTAAATGTGTTTTTAATTTGCTTTTTGATGCTCTCTTTTGCTTCAACTCTTATTTCTTGCGAGTGCATCATTAAAACTGCTGAGCCCATCTTAATGGCTATAAAGAAAGAACTTCTTGGGAGATAACCCATGTGTTTATTTTGCTACAGTACCTATATTTTGTATTTGAGTCTTGGAAGTTGTTACTACTGTAGCAACCTCTCCTTATCTTAGTTTTGTGCCTTGTTGTGCCAAGTGAAGCCTCTAATCGAAGGTTGATACTAGATTTGGATTTCTGCGCAGAAACAGATTTCAATCTGTCACCAATCTGGGCTGTTTTCTCTGTAGGTAACTCAGAAAAATATGCCAATTTACGTGCGTGTTCCTCAGATATGTACGCAACTTTCATTAGTTTTGAGTTTTCTGATTTGAGCAACGGAATGATTTCTTTAAAATTCGTCTTTACTGGCTGTTCTTTTTTGGCAGATTCTGTCTCTGTTTTTTTGCATTGTCTTTTGTGGACTTTAAGCAAGGCTTTCTACACGTGGAGAGCTGTAGCTAATGTTTTATTGAGTTCTTGCAATGTGTCACTACAGGACCAAGGTGGATTCAAATTTTTTGAGTACTAACCCCTCTAATGAAGTTTATGAGAAGTTTGGTGTGAAGGAAGTTTTCAAGGGTCAAGAGAGGAGGATGATATATGATCAAGAAGAGTGAAAAGTCTAAGCTTGGGGATGCCCCCGTGGTTCATCCCTGCATATTTCAAGAAGACTCAAGCGTCTAAGCTTGGGGATGCCCAAGGCATCCCCTTCTTCATCAACTTATCAGGTTTCTTCTATTGAAACTATATTTTTATTCGGTCACATCTTATGTGCCTTACTTGGAGCGTCTGTATGTTCTATTTTTGTTTGTGTTTGAATAAGATCGGATCCTAGCAATCCTTGTTTGGGAGAGAGACACGCTCCGCTTTTTCATATGAACACTTGTTCTTCGTTTTACTTTTAATGTTCAATGGTAAAAGTTGGAAGCTACAATACTTATTGTAATTTGGTTGGAAACAGAAAATGCCTCATATTGTCTTGGATAATTTGACACTTGGCAATTGTTTTGAGCTCTCAAGTAGATCATGTTTAATTTCATGCATCATGTAGTTTAAACCTATTAGTGGAGAACTACTGTAGAGCTTGTTAAAATTGGTTTGCATGATTGGTCTCTCTTAAGGTCTAGATATTTTTTGGTAAAAGTGTTTGAGCAACAAGGAAGACAGTGTAGAGTATTGTAATGCTTGCAATATGTTCTTATGTGAGTTTTGCTGTACCGGTTCATACTTGTGTTTGCTTCAAACAACCTTGCTAGCCTAAGCCTTGTACTGAGAGGAAATGCTTCTCGTGCATCCAAAAACCTTGAGCCAAAACCTGTGCCATTTGTGTCCACCATACCTACCTACTATGTGGTATTTCCTGCCATTCCAAAGTAAATTGCTTGAGTGCTACCTTTAAACAATTCAAAATTTATTACCTCTGATTTGTGTCAATGTTTTATAGCTCATGAGGAAGTATGTGGTGTTTATCTTTCAATCTTGTTGGGCAACTTTCACCAATGGACTAGTGGCTTAATCCGCTTATCCAATATATTTGCAAAAAGAGCTGGCAATGGGATTCCCAGTCCCAAATTAATTAACCAAAATAGACACTCCTCCATGGTATGTGATTGTTGGACGGCACCCGAAGGATTCGGTTAGCCATGGCTTGAGAAAGCAAAGGTGGGGAGGAGTGTCATCATAATAAAACTAAAATAAAAAGGCACTCCTTCATGGTATGAGATTGTTGGCAGGCACCCGAGGATTCGGTTAGCCATGGTTTGTGAAAGAAAGGTTGGAAGGAGTGCCACCCAAAAATAAAATAAAATGGGAGCCGCCCTTTGAAGGTTTGTCTGGCAAGGGGGTTAGAGTGCCCACTACCATTCGTTGACAACAACAAACACCTCTCAAAACTTTACATTTATGCTCTCTTTATGTTTTCAAAACCAAAGCTCTAGCACAAATATAGCAATCAATGCTTCCCTCTGCGAAGGGCCTTTCTTTTACTTTATGTTGAGTCAGTTTACCTACTTCCTTCCATCTTAGAAGCAAACATTTGTGTCAACTGTGCATTGATTCTTACATACTTGCTTATTTGCATTCATCATACTACTTTATGTTGACAATTATCCATGAGATATGCATGTTGAAAGTTGAAAGCAACTGCTAAAACTTATATCTTCCTTTGTGTTGCTTCGATGCCTTTACTTTGAATCTATTGCTTTATGAGTTAACTCTTGTGCAAGACTTTTGATGCTTGTCTTGAAAGTACTATTCATGAAAAGTTTTGCTATATATTATCTATTTGTTAGCAAATATAGATTATTGCCTTGAGTCACTTCATTCATTTCATATGCTTTGTAATAGTATGATCAAGGTTATGTAAGTAGCATGTCACTACAGAAATTATTCTTTTTATCGTTTACCTACTCGAGGACGAGTAGGAACTAAGCTTGGGGATGCTGATACGTCTCCAACGTATCCATAATTTCTGACGTTCCATGCTTGTTTTATGACAATACTTACATGTTTTGCTTGCACTTTATGATGATTTCATGCGTTTTCCGGAACTAACCTATTAACAAGATGCCACAGTGCCAGTTCCTGTTTTCTGCTGTTTTTGGTTCCAGAAAGGCTGTTCGGGCAATATTCTCGGAATTGGACGAAATCAACGCCAAACATCCTATTTTTCCCGGAAGCATCCAGAACACCGAAGGAGAGTCGGAGGAGAGCCAGGGGGCCACCACACGGGTGGGCCGCGCGGGCCACACCCTGGCCGCGCCCCCCTATGGGGAGGCCACCCTGTCGACCCTCCTGCGCCGCCTCTTCGCCTATATAACCCCTTTCGACCTAAAAACGCAGTACCAATTGACGAAACTCCAGAAAGACTCCAGGGGCGCCGCCGCCATCGCGAAACTCCAATTCGGGGGACAGAAGTCTCTGTTCCGGCACCCTGCCGGGACGGGGAAGTGCCCCCGGAAGCCATCTCCATCGACGCCACCGCCTCCATCATGCTCCGTGAGTAGTTCCCCCATGGACTACGGGTTCTAGCAGTAGCTAGTTGGTACTCTCTATCCCATGTACTTCAATACAATGATCTCATGAGCTGCCTTACATGATTGAGATCCATCTGATGTAATCGGTGTTGTGTTTGTTGGGATCCGATGGATGATACATTATGATTAGTCTATCTATAAAGTTTGTGAAGTTATTGTTGCTGCAATCTTGTTATGCTTAATGCTTGTCACTAGGGCCCGAGTGGCATGATCTTAGATTTAAGCTCTATACTTATTGCTTAGATTGTATCTACAAGTTGTATGCACATGTCACTGTCCGGAACCAAAGGCCCCGAAGTGACAGAAATCGGGACAACCGGAGGGGATGGCGGTGATGTGAGGATCACATGTTTTCACCAAGTGTTAATGCTTTGCTCCGGTGCTCTATTAAAAGGAGTACCTTAATATCCAGTAGATTCCCTTGAGGCCCGGCTGCCACCGGCTGGTAGGACAAAAGATGTTGTACAAGTTTCTCATTGCGAGCACGTACGACTATATATGGAAAACATGCCTACATGATTAATGAATTGATGTTCTTTCTTAATGCTTTATCAATCTTGTCAATTGCCCAACTGTAATTTGTTCACCCAACACTTCTTACTTGTTATTGGAGAGTTACCACTAGTGTAGATCGCTGGGAACCCCGGTCCATCTTTCATCATTATATACTCGTTCTATATGTCATTGGAAGTAGTATCAACTATTTTCCGGTGCCATTGCTCCTGTGTTACTGCTGCTGTGTTACTGTTACTATTGCTCTCATATTACTGCTGCTTTCACATTACCCCTGTTACTAGTGCTTTTCCAGGTGCAGCTGAATTGACAACTCAGTTGTTAAGGCTTATAAGTATTCTTTACCTCCCCTTGTGTCGAATCAATAAATTTGGGTTTTACTTCCCTCGAAGACTGCCGCGATCCCCTATACTTGTGGGTCATCAAGCATCTTCATAGAAAATAATATGACCATCCTCCACATTTTCAGTCACAAGGTCTTTAACTATTGCAACAGCAGGTTCAACCTTTATTTGTTCTTCAGGTTCTATAGGTTTGTTTTCACTTTTATTAACCTCACTATTTATAACAGAGTACTCCTTCATTTTAGCAGGGAAAGGAGTTTTTTCAATATAAGCTTCAGGAATAACATGATCAACAGTTTCAACTACAACACATTTATTTATAGATGAATCAATTTTATCTTTATACGGTTCATGATACTTATCAAAATTCTTCTTAGGCAATTCATAATGAGAGGAAAAAGCTTTATAAAGATTTGCAATGACTTGAGAATCAAGACCATAAGTAGCACTCATATTACGAAATTTATCAGTATCCATAAAAGCTTCAATGCATTTGTAATCATAATTTATACCTGATTCTCTATCCTTGTCGTTCTCCCATCCTTCAGTATTCTCCTGGATCCGATTAAGAAGGTCCCTTTTAAACTCTTCTTTGTTGCGTGTAAATGATCCAGAGCAAGAAGTATCCAGCAAGGTCTTGTCTTGAAAACAAAGTCATGCATAGAAATTATCAACAATAACATTACCAGGAAGCTCATGAATGGGGCATTTGAGCATTAAAGACTTCAATCTCCCCCACGCTTGGGCAATACTCTCTCCATCATGAGGCCAAAGATTATATATGCGGTTTCGATCCTTGTGAATTTCACTTGGAGGATAGAACTTAGAATAAAACCGGGGCACAATATCATTCCATTCAAGAGAATCCCCATTATCCAGTAATTTATACCAATGCACCGCTTTACCAGACAGCGATATAGAGAATAGTTTCTTCCTCACTTCATCCATAGCAATACCTGCACACTTGAATAAACCACATAATTCATGTAAGAACAGTAAATGATCTCCAGGGTGGACAGTTCCATCCCCTGTATAACGGTTATCTACTACACGTTCAATCATTTTCATAGGTATTTTGTATGGTATTTCTTCCTCACCTGGCACCTCATCCACTACCTTTGCAGTAGTAGTAGATTTTCCAAATAAAAATTCAAGAGAAGATCTCTCCATAATGAATTATGGCAGCAGGCAGAAATAAAATCAGCACAAATAGTAAAAGTTTCCCTTACCAATTCCACTTACCAATAGCGCTTCACTCCCCGGCAACGGCGCCAGAAAATAGTCTTGATGACCCACAAGTATAGGGGGTGTATCGTAGTATTTTCGATAAGTAAGAATGTCGATCCCAATGAGGAGCAGAAGGTGTTGACAAGCAGTTTCGATGAAGGATTCACTGTAAATGCTCACAGACAAGTATTTAGGGGATTTTGATGTAGCAGTTGAATAAAGTACGAGTAAGTAAAGTGCGAGAGTAACAATTGCAGCGAGTGGCCCAATCCTTTTTAGCACAAAGGACAAGCCGGTTTGTTTACTTATAATGACCAAACGTTCTTGAGGACACACGGGATTTTAGTCTAGTGCTTTCGCTACATACGGCTAAATAATCTTCATTGTTATGATAAGTGTTGTTTGGGTGAACCTATGCTAATGTACCGCCCTTCCTAGGACTAATACATACTTGTGATTATACCCCTTGCAAGCATCCGCAACTACAAGAAAGTAATTAAGATAAATCTAACCACAGCCTTAAACTCTGAGATCCTGCTATCCCTCCTGCATCAATATACCAACGGGGGTTCAGGTTTCTGTCACTCCGGCAACCCCGCAATTAGCAAACGAGTACAAGATGTATTCCCCTAGGCCCATAAAGGTGAAGTATCATGTAGTCGACGTTCACATGACACCACTAGAAGAATAACACCACAACTTAAATATCATAACATTGAATATTACTCAACCATACTTCACTACTAACATTTAGACTTCACCCATGTCCTCAAGAACTAAACGAACTACTCACGAGACATCATATGGAACATGATCAGAGGTAATATGATGATGAATAACAATCTGAACATAAACCTTGGTTCAATGGTTTCACTCAATAGCATCAATAATAAGTAGAAATCAATACCGGGAGAGTTTCCCCTATCAAACAATCAAGATCCAACCCAAATTGTTACAGCGGTGACGATGTGCAGCGGTGGAGACGGCGGTGATGATGATGTAGATGATGACGATGGTGATGGAGATGATGTCCAGCTCGATGACGGTGACGATGGCGTCGATTTCCACCTCCGGGAGGGAATTTCCCCGGCGGATCTCAGCCTGCCGGAGAGCTCTTTTCTCTCTGGTGTTCTCCGTCCTGCAGAGCCGGCTGTGACTCTTCGCGACTATCCCCCTGGAGCTTAGTTTTTCGGGATGAAGAAATACGCGAAGGAGAGGAGGCCACAGGGGGCTGTGGGCCCCCTCCCCACAAGGCGGCGCGGCCAGGCCTTGGCCCGCGCTGGCCTATGAGGTGGGCCCATGGCGGCCCTCCTCGGCTCCCCCTTCTGGCTCCCTTCGTTTTCTGGAAAAATAGGAATTTTCATATAATTTCCGTCAATTGTTGATCTTCCGAAATATTGCATTCTGACGGCGCTTTTTCCAGCAGAATCCTGACTTCGGTGCGCGATCCTCCAATAATCATGAAACATGCAAAATAGATGAAATAACATAAGTATCATCTCCAAATATGAAATATATCAATGAATAACAGCAAATTATGATATAAAATAGTGATGCAAAATGGACGTATCAGAGAGTGAAAGCTCTAAGCTTGGGGATGCCCCGGTGGTTCATCCCTGCATATTTCAAGAAGACTCAAGCATCTAAGCTTGTGGATTCCCAAGGCATCATCGACAACATTATCAGGTTCCTCTAGTGAAACTACATTTTTATTCCATCACATCTTATGTGCTTTACTTGGAGCGTCTGTTTGTTTTTGTTTTTGTTTTGTTTGAATAAAGTTGGATCCTAGCATTCATTGTGTGGGAGAGAGACACGCTCCGCTGTTGCATATGGACAAATATGTCCTTAGCTTTACTCATAATTTTCATGGCGAATGTTGAAACTGCTTCGTTAATTGTTATATTGTTGGAAACGGAAAATGCTACATGTGGTAATTGGTAGAATGTCTTGAATAATTTGATACTTGGCAATTGTTGTGCTCATATGGATCATGTTTAAGCTCTTGCATCATATAGTTTGCACCTATTAGTGAAGAAATACATAGAGCTTGCTAAAATTTGGTTTGCATGATTGGTCTCTCTAAGGTCTAGATATTTTCTAGTAAGGGTTTGAACAACAAGGAAGACGGTGTAGAGTCTTATAATGCTTGCAATATGTTTTTATGTGAGTTTTGCTGTACCAGTTCATACTTGTGTTTGCTTCAAATAACCTTGCTAGCCTAAGCCTTGTATTGAGAGGGATTACTTCTCGTGCATCCAAATCCTTGAGCCAAAAACTATGCCACTTGTGTCCACCATACCTACCTACTACATGGTATTTCTCTGCCATTCCAAAGTAAATTGCTTGAGTGCTACCTTTAAATTTCCATTCTTTGTGATATGGGGTGCCCCGATCTTCTCAGTAAGCAACGGTGGTGATGATGATCACGAGGTGATGGCAGCGGAGGAACACGACGATGTAGTGGAAGATAACTTGTATGACGCAACGAGATCTCTCGATTGGTCCCTGTCGCCAATGCAACAGCTCTCGACCCTGCAAGATATTCGCAACTACACACACTTGCGCACGTAGCCGCCGACCACGAAGCGGTAAGTTGCAACCGTCTAATTCCCAATGGAACAGCAGATCACACAAGACTTTTTCAGGATCTACACAATATCAAGCAATATGGTGTAGGGATTCAATAGTTTTGCTAGAGCAAACAACTAAGAACTAGGGTTTATCTTAAACGTGGTCTAAAGCAGCTATGGGGGCGTCCTGGGCACTTATATAGGCGTCCGGGACGACTCCTGGTCGAAAAGTTACAAGAATAACCGACCCAGAATAGATCTGGTCGAGACAGACTCGGACGAATCCGGTCTGGAATCCGGTCAACCGGGCCAGGGAACGGATCGGCCGGTCTGGCGTCCGGTCAACCGGGCGGCAACCGGAAAGTTGCGAGGTTTTCCGGTTTTGATCCGGTACGAGGCAACGCATCCGGTTGGCGCCCGGTCAACCAGGCCAGGGACCGGGCTGGCCGATCTGGCGGCCGGTCTAACCGGGTGCTGGACCGGCCTGGACGTCATCTTCTCCTCTCGCGCATGCCTCCCGCTCCTCCCTCGCACATCCATGAGATATCTTCATGTCCAGCTCCATGTCCAGCTTCACGTCCATCTTGACGTCCGTCTTCATGTCCAGCTGCTCCTCTCCTCCTCGTGCGATGCTCGTCTCCTCTTGATACCTGATGATACATAAGTAATAGGATTTAGGCAGTATAAAGTTCTCATCAATCAAAGTACCGTTTAGAAACAAGTTCACCTGTTGTTTAAGTAGCTTCGCACGAGCCCTTGTAATTGTTCCAATCCGAACTTCATTGGACTGGAGCTTCACAGCAGGTTCATCTTTATTTATCAATGACGGAGGTAATGGTGTAGTAGGGATGTCCTCATCACTTTGTCTTTTCAATATATAGCTCATGGGAAAAATAGCTTAAAAACTATTGTGGTATTGAATATGTACTTATGTATCTTATTTCCTATTAAGTTGCTTGTTGAGCGATAACCATGTTCCTGGGGACGCCATCAACTATCCTTTGTTGAATATCATGTGAGTTGCTATGCATGTTCGTCTTGTCTGAAGTAAGGGTGATTTATCATGAGTTGAATGGTTTGAGTATGCATATTGTTAGAGAAGAACATTGGGCCGCTAACTAAAGCCATGATCCATGGTGGAAGTTTCAGTTTTGGACAACAATCCTCAATCTCTTATGAGAATATTATTTGTTGTTGAATGCTTATGCATTAAAGAGGAGTCCATTATCTGTTGTCTACGTTGTCCCGGTATGGATGTCTAAGTTGAGAATAATCAAAAGCGAGAAATCCAATGCGAGCTTTCTCCTTAGACCTTTGTACAGGCGGCATAGAGGTACCCCTTTGTGATACTTGGTTAAAACATATGTATTGCGATGATGATCCATGTAAATCCAAGCTAATTAGGACAAGGTGCGGGCACTATTGGTAATCTATGCATGAGGCTTGCAACTTGTAGGATATCTTATACATAATACATATGCTTTATTACTACCGTTGACAAAATTGTTTCTTGTTTTCAAAATAAAAGCTCTAGCACAAATATAGCAATCCATGCTTCCCTCTTCGAAGGGCCTTTCTTCTACTTTTATGTTGAGTCAGTTCACCTACTTCTTTCTGTCTTAGAAGCAAACACTTGTGTTAACTGTGCATTGATTCTTACGTACTTGCTTATTGCACTTATTATATTACTTTATGTTGACAATATCCATGAGATATACATGTTACAAGTTGAAAGCAACCGCTGAAACTTAATCTTCCTTTGTGTTGCTTCAATGCCTTTAATTTGAATTTATTGCTTTATGAGTTAACTCTTATGCAAGACTTATTGATGCTTGTCTTGAAAGTACTATTCATGGGTATAGAGCAAGTGCTCTATTTCAAGCAACTGGTTACATAGATATGTCATTTGCATTGGAGTCCTGATATTTTCCGTCCAGCATATAGGCAAATGGCCAGTTTCATGATCTTCATGTGCTCGATCTAGATAACATATCCAGATGTTATGGCGTGTGTTCTTCCATTTGGATTATGCGTCTCTAAATTGTAGTACTTGTTTCATGGGTTTAATTTTAGCCATGGAGACTTCTTTGTCCACTGAAAAATGAGAAAATAATTAGTTTGATCTCTGAATTGGGGGTTTTCCTTGACCAGTAGTGAAGGCGCTTGCACCATTGTATTTGTGACTAGCTTATGACTACAAAGTGGTCAAGCTTCTTCTCTAATCATTGTGAATCATTTTTTGTTCTCTAATTATGTGGTTCTTTACATGATTTCAATTTGAGCTGCGGAGACTGCTTCTTTGTCCAATGAAAAGGGAGAACAGAATTAGCTTGATCTCTGAATTAGGGTTTTCTTCCGGGTTTCAAACTGGGTCGTGGACATATTGGTGCAACGGGGAGCAACTACTCTTGCCTGCGTGTTGCATATATCTGCTATGGTAAATTTGTCCCCTTTAGTTCAGTTTGTCCCTGATAGGTTAGCGAGACGTAGGTTTGTCGTTAGTGTTCTACAACAAATAAAACATATGATACTGTTTGTTTACAAAGCTAATTATATATAGCTCTAAATGCTAACACCTTTCTGTTCTCCTCTTGGTGGACACCAACAAATATGAATTAGTTCAACTGCAGTCAAAGTAAATGAACATATTTAGTACTTAATCCTGCCCAAATAGAGCACTACACTCTGTCAGGTTAGACTTTAAAATAAGATTCAGGCAAATAGAAAATCTTAGCATGGCTAAACATGTTATCTGAACACTTCTCCTTGCAGCAAAGTGTAGTGAAGCTGGTGAAACAGATAGTACACATCAAGAAATCTGTTTCACTGACCCATGCCACCACGAGTACCATGCAATACATGATCCACCCACCTAGCACTCTACCCATGCGCTATAATGAACATCACTGGAACTAATTAGGCTACTTTTATGTCAGTTGGCTTTTTATATCCATACCGACTACTCACTGGGTTGACCAACCAACTTTTACTTACGTGTTCTCTATGAATATATGATGATCGCAGAGCACATACATACACTCCACTTTTGACATCAGGAAAATAAGAAGCCCAACTTCACCAAGGATTCGTCATCGACAATCAGTAGCACATCAACTATTTATCAGTGTGCCAACAAGTTCAGTTGCAGCTCTGTTTTCTTTGGCACAAGGTGCAACACTAAGTACAATCAACCTACTGTTATGTCATGTTTATATCAGATTATTATTCGAGCGTTCTAAGTTCGAAATGAGAGAAAATATGGAAGTCATGTAAAATTTTGAATGTTCTTCCTGATTTGTTCCCCATAGAAAGTTAAGAACAGATCTCTAAATCTTGGTTGCCACTGATCATATCATGCTATTGAGCATTGTTAGGCTTATGTTGATGATATCGCTAGAACTGTATACTGACTTCATTATTGAGTCAGTGGAGTGCCTCACATGGACTTCAGTACTTGACAAAATATTTGAGCCGGTTTGTTTTTCTAACTAATATTTATTTCTAATTTATGTGGGAAAAAATTCTTGATGGAACTCCTTATTATACCCTAATGTTTGGAACCAATATTAGATTAATCCTATCTTCATGCCTTCATCTATGTGCACATGTTTTTTTTAATTAACTGCATCAACCCAACCCCTCGATTATCAGTTCAGCGTTGCGCATGCCGAATGGATCGGACAAAGTAACATCACATCTGCTCAAGAGTTGGTGCCCCTAAAATATATCGAGTTGATACCTTAAAAATATATCATGTACTTGGTTAACCAGTGTTTTTTTCCTTACATCTGCACTTTCAGGATCTATTTCCTGCAGGCAAAATTGGACAACTCTGTTCATCTCCGCGCTGTATAACAATGCCTTGCAATTAACTTATTGAGATGGCAATCAGGTCTGAAGGGTAACCTGTCATTCATTCATTTGATAGTTGGCTCCAAATCATGCATCCAATGGATAGCGTTTGTAAAAAAAACATTTTGTCAAGTGCAAGTGATGTACTGATTACTGTTTGATTCCATTGTTCAAAAATGATGGAACATGTGATTTCTTCACTAGGTATTGAGTCTTTATAATGACCAGTTTGGCTTACTGGTCTATGTGGCCTGCTTTTAACAGATTGGCTGAATAATAGATCATATAGGTCTTAAAAATGTAGGAGCATGAGTTGTTTGGATTGGGATAAGCTGCTTTAACTGCCTAATCTACCACTGAACTATAAGGTTTTACTTATAATTGTGTTCACCACATATATATTCAAGGAAATTTCCTATATGGTCACTGCCCCGCATGCATCACAACTGCCAATATCGTCTCACCGGCGTGGCGTGCCACCGCGCCTTTATTTTCTAGTTCATGAATGTCACTACAATTTCTATACAAACACAAGAAGAGGTGACCCCAGCCACCGCTGCCTCCTAAGAAAAAATCCTAGCCCCCTCCACTTCAGCCTCCTCCATAGATCGGTTTTTCCTCGTTCGCCGGCGTCGGGAGTAGTGGGGAACCAGATCTATGCATGGAGTTTTCAATAAAAGTAGTTTTTTCAGTAGTCTATGTTAGAGTTTTGGTCGGTGTTTTTTTGTTGGTTTCCCCGCAATGGAGATGGCATCGTCTGCAATAAGTGATCTTCTGTCCTTCGTTCGATGACGAGATCTTCTTCCCGATGTCAATGGTGGTGTTGAAAGATTACAATTATTTAGGTATGGGTGTTCAGATCTTGCTTCGTCAGATCCATCTTGGATCTTTTCTCATGGTTGCTACGAGGAGGATTATCCTCGCAGTTTTTGTTCTTGTTGCTATGTCCTCGATAATGGTGATTCATATTCTCGGCTCTCCATCAACATCGACAAGGATGATCGGTTTTTATTCTCTGACATACTGGTGTTGGTACTCTTGTCGATGTTGATTGACTAATTTAATGGTTGCGCGCGTGCACGTAGCCTTGGCATTGCGGCCCAAATTAAAATTATGGGAGAACCTTCGTTGGTATTTACAGGTTTATGGTTTTGGTATATATCTTTGGCTTCCTTCAGGAAAGTACAAGATTGTGTCTTGGAAAAAGAAAGAGTTTGAAGACCTCGAAGATTTGCTAGTATATTTTTGACTTTATTTTGTAAGCGTTGGAGACAACTCTTGTATCTGTACCCTATACTATTTGCTATTATGAATATATGTGGTATTGATTGTAAACAAAACACCTCAATTCTTACATACAATTTCTATACAAACACTTCAAAATTGTTAGGTATCAGGTATGTATACTGCATTTTGTCCCAGATGAAATTGTTAATTGCTCCACCGCCTTAACATGCTTCTTCTTCCTCCTATGTTCTCGCCACGCCACGGTAGCCAAGAAATCTAGACAAGGTCGCCACCACAGTCGGTGCCCCCAGTGCCCCGACTTCAATCGTCGCGGTACAATGTTGCAGCCCTACCATTGTTGTCCTTCGACATGTGCTCCTAGGTTTGCATGAACATCACATCCATGGCCATGTGAAAGTGCATGAGTCTCCATGTATGGTTTTGGTAATTGATGGAGATCCCTATGGACTAATATTTGCATTGAGTTATATTTGTAGGAGTTTTCCATAGGCAATGTTTGAACCATATGTTGGCTTTAAAGTTGCAATAAGAATAAGTTGGTGAAGAATATCAAGTGTCAAGTATGTCTTAAATATGAAGATGAAGTGAGCTCTCAAGTTTAACTTCAAGACATCAACATGATGAAGAACGAAGAAATGAAGTGCATGTTCAAGATGAGCCAACTCGAACGGATCATATGCTTGAAGCTTGCCATCCATATGGTGATTATGGATATGTGAAGATGCTTCGAAGAAGAATTTCTCCCATAGTGGAGTATGGGGAGCAATCCACAAGACTTCATCAAGCAAGCACAATCAAGAAAGACGTTCCATCTTATTGCGGTCAAGATTGTCATCATCAAGCTTAAGTGGAATGCACAAGGTTAAGGTTTGTTCTTGATAGGTTTTATTTCTTACCGGTCTCGTGCTTTAGTTGGGATACCAGTTCATAGATTAGTTGTCGTACTATCAAGAGGGCTCTCAAGTGAGTAACCCGATCAAATCGTTCGGATAGAGCTCAAACCGTTGCATCCCTGCATCATATTTCTTAGTTTTATTTGGATCTTATCCATGTTGTATTTTAGAGCTTGTGGTTATTTTCATGACAAGCTCTAGTTCATCGAAAACGGACTCCACATTGTTTACTTATTGCGTTTTCGATATTGGAGTTTTTCCCGGTTCTTTGTATTGACAGGTTTCACCTCTAAATTCATGGAAAAATATATCCCACTTGTTCTTAAGATTTTAACTCTTTGTGGGTTATATCTTGTCACCCTCTTTACAACAAAATTAGTTTCACCTAAATCCGAGTTTCCTAACTCAAGTTATTGCATTTTCCCTATTGGAGGTGTTACCGGTTTGTCTCTTTTAGATAGGTTAAACTTTTCACCTTTTTAATTCTATCTTACCTTAATGGACTATGATTTTTTTATGCATATTGTTGTAGAGATCGTTGTTGTGATTTCAACGAGCGCAAGATCATCAAAATCGGAGTTCGGTGCAAACGTTCTTGAAGTTTTCGTGAAGCAGTTTTTTGGCCGGAAGTTCCGGTGGACGGTACTTCCGCCCTACTTCTGGTGAACTTCTGAAAATGCTGTTTTTGTACGCAAAAAGTATATTGTGACCTTCCCGGGGGCGCCCTACTTCACTCGGAAGTTGGCCGGTACTACCGGGTGGCGGTAGTACCGCCCCAAATGATCGGAAGTTCCGGTTTTGACGAGTCATGTTCATAACGGGGAGATTTATCTTGCCATATTTAAGGGGGTATTCTTCCCCAAAGTTTCCTAACCGTTGGTGTTTTTGCCCCATTGTTGACCCTCTTTGATCTTTCTATCTCACTCTCCCCCCCCCCCCCCAATGAATTTTGCGTCTATTTGAGAGAAAAATAGAGGAGATCTAGATCTATATCTGCACTAATCAAATCTCTCTCTTTGTGAGGGGAATCCACTAGATCTTAAAGAGGGCATCCTTGCACCTCCTGTTGTTCTTATGAAGGTGGAGGTGAAGCCCAACTTTAGGACTCCACCAAGCTAGAGACGATCCATGCAGGTGACCGAACTATGTAGGTACTTGGGTCGGTTGCACGCTTTATTTGTGTCCATGTTATTTTTAGTCAAGTCATGTTGTGGGCTATGGGCTATCTAGGATTTATTTTATGTTTCCGGTTTGGACCTGTCCAACCTACTAGTTTTCTGGTCTCTTATATAAAGGAACCATCGGCTAGGGTTTAGGGGTTTAGAATTTGCAATTTAGACATTGAGTTGTGTGGACGTGTGTATCATCCCTCCAGGGATGGCGTCGCCGTGTATTCAGTTTAATAAAGTTGCGTGAAGGTTCTTGTGTCTACCAAGAATTATCAGGCTAAGGTTTGAGGCAAGTTGATCATCACCATGTTGCTTGCTAGAATTCGTTCCTCATCTTCATGTTACGTTCATCGCGTGATTGGAAGATTTATTATCTCGCTATTTTATTGATTTGATGTGAAAGATCGGGCAAAACTCTATGGATCATAGGTTAATCCTTATCATGTAGTATCAAATTTCTGGGTTTATCACCGCGAGTTCTTGCTGATCGATCTGCTGTTCCGGTTTGCGAAGTTTGTTTGGTGCCAATTTGCTGGTTTTCGCTGAGAATTAGAAGATTCGTGCGAGAGATTGTTTCTACCGGAGCAATCCGCCGTGGTGTGCTTCGTTTGTTGCTTGGACGCTAGGGTATCCTGATGTTTAGAGTCGAATTTCTAGCAGCTATTGGTTGCTCTGATCCGATCTGCGTCGGCGTGTACCTTTGATCGTTGATTGGTCTCTTCACGTGAGCAATGCAAAGGAAGGCACGGGCCAAGAAGAAAAGAAAGGAAATACTGTTTGTTTGATACGCACTGGATTGTTGGGACCAGCAAAAGGAAAGAAATAGAGGAGATCCCCGACCGGCTATACTACTGTATTTCCGATCGGTTATCTGCAGAATTTCCTTTTCCGTTGTGCCAGACTACTCTAGGACGCAAAACTGCTGCGGCGCAGCATTTGTCTACCTCGCGTGGCCATATTTCAGCGTTACTACTGCAACTTTACTGGTAAACTGAAAAATGTCTTTGTTAAGGTTTTTTTGGTTGATGAAAAGTGTAAGGAGGCTGCTCTTGCTCAGGTAGTTGCTATACAGAAGATCATTACAAATATGCAAATGGAATTAAAAAAGGCTATTGCAAATTTTCCTGCGAAAATGGTACAAACTTCTGAGAGCAAAGTTTCTGAGAACAAGGTGCTTGTTCCAGAGGTTGATGTCAAAAAGGCAACGACGATAGAGATTCCTTCGGAGGAGAAGAAGGCTGATGTTGACAATGATACAGTGGAGAAAGGTGTACCATTGAGTGGGATGAATATGCAACTCAAGCGGGTACATGGTGGTGCTTCCATGACAATTGATAGAGGCTAGAGTTCAAACTTATTTCAGACACAATGCATGATCAAGGGAAATGCGTGCAAGTTGATTGTTGATGGCGGTAGTTGTACCAATGGCATAAGAAAGACAATGGTGACATCTTTGGGGTTGTCCACATGGCGTATTCTTGAACCGAAGCATCTCAAGTGGTTGAATAGCTGTCGTATGCTGAAAGTTACACATAAGGTGAGTGTGTCCTTTATAGTTGGTGAGTATGTTGATGAGGTGGAATGTGATGTGTTACCATTGGAGGTGTGTGGGTTATTACCTGGACATCCATGGCAATATGATCGAATAATATACATGCTGGGAGAGCAAACGTATACTTTTGTGCATGATGGAAAACAACAGACATTGAAGCCTATGACAGATAAAATCTGATGTGGTACTGGTGGTGCGCAAGGAGAAGATGCACAAGGCCAATCCACAACCGAGGATAGTCAAGCTCCGGAAAGAGGAGCATGATACGAGGAGTGTTAGTACTAAGATTATTTCAGCCATGCATGTAGATGACAAGCCAGATGTGCTTGTTAGTGACAAGCCGGTTGAAGCCAAGCCTCTTAGTGGTGAAACAAAGGATGTTGCAGCGTGTTCTACACTTCTAGTTTGTGTCGAAAAAGGTGTTCAGACAAATGATTGTTCTGTTGATCATATCTCGGTGCATATGGAGGTGCGGGTTGTAGACCAAATATTTGTTGGAGCAGCTGTACGCAGATTTGTTAGAGCATCAGTGCATATCCACAAAGGCAAGGATGGGCATGTTCATCACATGTGTGGCCCGGGAATTGCTCCTGTTTTGCAGGGTCGTACAAAGATCGTCCACATTCTGGTCGAAAGGGCTTCGTCAAGAGTGGCGAAGCATAAGGTGGTGGCGTCAAAGCCCAAGCGTATATGGCAAAAGAAAGGAGGTGTCAAGTGTCATTTCAAGTTCAGCTAGCCAAGAGGGTCGTGTGGTAGGCCGGCGCGACTTGAAGATTGTGAAGAAGCCTGACGATGTTGTTGATTTGGTGCCAACCGTTGGAGAAGACCCTCCAGCGTTGAGGACAACGCTTTTTCAAGTGGGGGAGGATGATGAGGGCATCCCTGCACCTCCTATTGTTTCTTATGAAGGTGGAGGTGAAGCCCAATTTCAGGACTCCACCAAGCTAGAGACGATCCATGGAGGTGACCGAACCATGTAGGTACTTGATACGTCTCCGATGTATCGATAATTTCTTATGTTCCATGCCACATTATTGATGTTATCTACATGTTTTATGCACACTTTATGTCATATTCGTGCATTTTCTGGAACTAACCTATTAACAAGATGCCGAAGTGCCAGTTCCTGTTTTCTGCTGTTTTTGGTTTCAGAAATCCTAGTAACGAAATATTCTCGGAATCGGACGAAATCAACGCCCAGGTTCCTATTTTTCCCGGAACCATCCAGAACACCCGAGAGCCGCCAGAGGGGGGCCCTGTGGGCCCCAGATGATAGGGTGGCGCGGCCTGGGCCCTGGCCGCGCCAGCCTATGGTGCCACCGCCTCTTCGACCCTCCTGCGCCGCCTCTTCGCCTATATAAAGCCCCTGGATCGAAAACCCTGATGCGTTCGACGAAAACCACAAAAACCTTCCAGAGCCGCCGCCATCGCGACGCCAAGATCTGGGGGACAGGAGTCTCTGTTCCGGCACGCTGCCGGAGCGGGGAAGTGCCCCCGGAAGGCTTCTCCATCGACACCGCTGCCATCTCCACCGCCATCTTCATCACCGCTGCTGCTCCCATGAGGAGGGAGTAGTTCTCCATCGAGGCTCGGGGCTGTACCGGTAGCTATGTGGTTCATCTCTCCCATGTACCTCAATACAATAATCTCATGAGCTGCTTTACATGATTGAGATTCATATGAGTTTGTATCACAATTTATCTATGTGCTACTCTAGTGATGTTATTAAAGTAGTATTATTCCTCCTGCACGTGTGTAAAGGTGACAGTGTGTGCACCGTGTTAGTACTTGGTTTATGCTATGATCATGATCTCTTGTAGATTGCGAAGTTAACTATTGCTATGATAATATTGATGTGATCTATTCCTCCTACATATGCATGAAGGTGACAGTGTGCATGCTATGTTAGTACTTGGTTTAGTCTATTGATCTATCTTACACTATAAGGTTACTAAAACATGAGCATTATTGTGGAGCTTGTTAACTCCGGCATTGAGGGTTCGTGTAATCCTACGCAATGTGTTCATCATCCAACAAAAGTGTAGAGTATGCATTTATCTATTCTGTTATGTGATCAATGTTGAGAGTGTCCACTAGTGAAAGTCTAATCCCTAGGCCTTGTTCCTAAATACTGCTGCGTTACTACTGCTTTTTTACTGTTTTACTGCGTTACTACTGCTGCAATACTACCACCATCAACTACACGCCAGCAAGCTATTTTCTGGCACCGTTGCTACTGCTCATACTTATTCATACCACCTGTATTTCACTATCTCTTCGCCGAACTAGTGCACCTATTAGGTGTGTTGGGGACACAAGAGACTTCTTGCTTTGTGGTTGCAGGGTTGCATGAGAGGGATATCTTTGACCTCTTCCTCCCTGAGTTCGATAAACCTTGGGTATCCACTTAAGGGAAAACTTGCTGCTGTTCTACAAACCTCTGCTCTTGGAGGCCCAACACTGTCTACAGGAAAGGAGGGGGAACGTAGACATCAAGCACTTTTCTCGGCGCCGTTGCGGGAGGAAAGGTAAAAGGCACTCATACTTCGGTTCCAGGTAAAGTACTTTTCTGGCGCCATTGTGTTTGTGCTCGAAGCTATTTCCTTTAGATCCTGCAATTGCAACTTTTTGTTTCTTGTTTACACTAGTAAGGCATAATGGAAAACATCTGTGAGCTTTTTATTCTATTTCCTGAGTCAAGACATGAATGGTTTAATGCGAAAATTAAAAAACCCATGGAACATGTTAGTATGAACACTTTGAATACCATTGTTGCTAATGATATGGAAAATTCTAAGCTTGGGGAAGCTGGTTTTGATGAGCATGATCTTTTTAGTCCCCCAAGCATTGAGGAGAAAATTTTCTTTGATGATACTTTGCCTCCCATATATGATGATTATAATGATAGTAGTCTTTTGTTGCCACCTGTTATGGAGGATAAATTTGATTATGATTACAATATGCCTCCTATATTTGATGATAGCTACTTTGTTGAATTTGCTCCTACTACAATTAATAAGAATAACTATGCTTATGTTGGGAGTAGTAATAATTTTATGCATGAGACTCATGATGAGAATGCTTTATGTGATAGTTATATTGTTGAGTTTGCTCATGACACTACTGAAAGTTATTATGAGAGAGGAAAATATGGTTGTAGAAATTTTCATGTTACTAAAACACCTCTCTATGTGCTGAAATTTTTGAAGCTATACTTGTTTTATCTTTCTATGCTTGTTGCATTATGCTTCTTGAACTTGTTTATTTACAAGATTCCTATGCATAGGAAGCATGTTAGGCTTAAATTTGTTTCATATTTGCCTTTTGATGCTCTCTTTTTGCTTCAAATACTATTTCTTGCGAGTGCATCATTAAAACTGCTGAGCCCATCTTAATGGCTATAAAGAAAAGAACTTCTTGGGAGATAACCCATGTGTTATTTTGCTACAGTACTTTGTTTTATTTTGTGTCTTGGAAGTTGTTTACTACTGTAGCAACCTCTCCTTATCTTAGTTTTGTGTTTTGTTGTGCCAAGTAAAGCCGTTGATAGAAAAGTAAGTACTAGATTTGGATTACTGCACAGTTCCAGATTTCTTTGCTGTCACGAATCTGGGTCCACCTCCCTGTAGGTAGCTCAGAAAATTAAGCCAATTTACGTGCATGATCCTCAGATATGTACGCAACTTTCATTCAATTTGAGCATTTTCATTTGAGCAAGTCTGGTGCCATTTTAAAATTCGTCAATACGAACTGTTCTGTTTTGACAGATTCTGCCTTTTATTTCGCATTGCCTCTTTTGCTATGTTGGATGAATTTCTTTGATCCACTAATGTCCAGTAGCATTATGCAATGTCCAGAAGTGTTAAGAATGATTGTGTCACCTCTGAATATGTTAATTTTTATTGTGCACTAACCCTCTAATGAGTTGTTTCGAGTTTGGTGTGGAGGAAGTTTTCAAGGGTCAAGAGAGGAGGATGATATACTATGATCAAGAAGAGTGAAAGCTCTAAGCTTGGGGATGCCCCGGTGGTTCACCCCTGCATATATCAAGAAGACTCAAGCGTCTAAGCTTGGGGATGCCCAAGGCATCCCCTTCTTCATCGACAACTTATCAGGTTCCTCCCCTGAAACTATATTTTTATTCCGTCACATCTTATGTGCTTTGCTTGGAGCGTCGGTTTGTTTTTGTTTTTGTTTGTGTTTGAATAAATTGGATTACATCATGCTTGTGTGGGAGAGAGACACGCTCCGCTGGTTCGTATGAACACATGTGTTCTTAGCTCATAATATTCATGGCGAAGTTCTTCGTTAAATTGTTATATGGTTGGAATTGGAAAATGATACATGTAGTAATTGCTATTAATGTTTTGGGTAATGTGATACTTGGCAATTGTTGTGCTCATGTTTAAGCTCTTGCATCATATGCTTTGCACTCATTAATGAAGAAATACATAGAGCATGCTAAAATTTGGTTTGCATATTTGGTTTCTCTAAGGTCTAGATAATTTCTAGTATTGAGTTTGAACAACAAGCAAGACGGTGTAGAGTCTTATAATGTTTACAATATGTCTTCTATGTGAGTTTTGCTGCACCGTTCATCCTTGTGTTTGTTTCAAATAAGCCTTGCTAGCCTAAACCTTGTATCGAGAGGGAATACTTCTCATGCATCCAAAATACTTGAGCCAACCACTATGCCATTTGTGTCCACCATACCTACCTACTACATGGTATTTCTCCGCCATTCCAAAGTAAATTGCTTGAGTGCTACCTTTAAATTTCCATCATTCACCTTTGCAATATATAGCTCATGGGACAAATAGCTTAAAAACTATTGTGGTATTGAATATGTAATTATGCACTTTATCTCTTATTAAGTTGCTTGTTGGGCGATAACCATGTTCACTGGGGACGCCATCAACTACTCTTTGTTGAATTTCATGTGAGTTGCTATGCATGTCCGTCTTGTCTGAAGTAAGAGAGATCTACCACCCTATGGTTAAGCATGCATATTGTTAGAGAAGAACATTGGGCCGCTAACTAAAGCCATGATCCATGGTGGAAGTTTCAGTTTTGGACATATATCCTCAATCTCATATGAGAAAATTATTAATTGTTGTTACATGCTTATGCATAAAAGAGGAGTCCATTATCTGTTGTCTATGTTGTCCCGGTATGGATGTCTAAGTTGAGAATAATCAATAGCGAGAAATCCAATGCGAGCTTTCTCCTTAGACCTTTGTACAGGCGGCATAGAGGTACCCCTTTGTGACACTTGGTTAAAACATGTGCATTGTGATGATCCGGTAGTCCAAGCTAATTAGGACAAGGTGCGGGCACTATTAGTATACTATGCATGAGGCTTGCAACTTATAAGATATAATTTACATGATGCATATGCTTTATTACTACCGTTGACAAAATTGTTTCATGTTTTCAAAATCAAAGCTCTAGCACAAATATAGCAATCGATGCTTTTCCTCTATGGAGGACCATTCTTTTACTTTCAATGTTGAGTCAGTTCACCTATTTCTCTCCACCTCAAGAAGCAAACACTTGTGTGAACTGTGCATTGATTCCTACATACTTGCATATTGCACTTATTATATTACTCTATGTTGACAATATCCATGAGATATACATGTTACAAGTTGAAAGCAACCGCTGAAACTTAATCTTCTTTTGTGTTGCTTCAATGCTTTTACTATGAATTATTGCTTTATGAGTTAACTCTTATGCAAGACTTATTGATGCTTGTCTTTAAGTACTATTCATGAAAAGTCTTTGCTTTATGATTCAGTTGTTTACTCATGTCATTACCATTGTTTTGATCGCTGCATTCACTACATATGCTTTACAAATAGTATGATCAAGATTATGATGGCATGTCACTCCAGAAATTATCTGTGTTATCGTTTTACCTGCTCGGGACGAGCAGAACTAAGCTTGGGGATGCTGATACGTCTCCGACGTATCGATAATTTCTTATGTTCCATGCCACATTATTGATGTTATCTACATGTTTTATGCACACTTTATGTCATATTCGTGCATTTTCTGGAACTAACCTATTAACAAGATGCCGAAGTGCCAGTTCCTGTTTTCTGCTGTTTTTGGTTTCAGAAATCCTAGTAACGAAATATTCTCGGAATCGGACGAAATCAACGCCCAGGTTCCTATTTTTCCCGGAACCATCCAGAACACCCGAGAGCCGCCAGAGGGGGGCCCTGTGGGCCCCAGATGATAGGGTGGCGCGGCCTGGGCCCTGGCCGCGCCAGCCTATGGTGCCACCGCCTCTTCGACCCTCCTGCGCCGCCTCTTCGCCTATATAAAGCCCCTGGATCGAAAACCCTGATGCGTTCGACGAAAACCACAAAAACCTTCCAGAGCCGCCGCCATCGCGACGCCAAGATCTGGGGGACAGGAGTCTCTGTTCCGGCACGCTGCCGGAGCGGGGAAGTGCCCCCGGAAGGCTTCTCCATCGACACCGCTGCCATCTCCACCGCCATCTTCATCACCGCTGCTGCTCCCATGAGGAGGGAGTAGTTCTCCATCGAGGCTCGGGGCTGTACCGGTAGCTATGTGGTTCATCTCTCCCATGTACCTCAATACAATAATCTCATGAGCTGCTTTACATGATTGAGATTCATATGAGTTTGTATCACAATTTATCTATGTGCTACTCTAGTGATGTTATTAAAGTAGTATTATTCCTCCTGCACGTGTGTAAAGGTGACAGTGTGTGCACCGTGTTAGTACTTGGTTTATGCTATGATCATGATCTCTTGTAGATTGCGAAGTTAACTATTGCTATGATAATATTGATGTGATCTATTCCTCCTACATATGCATGAAGGTGACAGTGTGCATGCTATGTTAGTACTTGGTTTAGTCTATTGATCTATCTTACACTATAAGGTTACTAAAACATGAGCATTATTGTGGAGCTTGTTAACTCCGGCATTGAGGGTTCGTGTAATCCTATGCAATGTGTTCATCATCCAACAAAAGTGTAGAGTATGCATTTATCTATTCTGTTATGTGATCAATGTTGAGAGTGTCCACTAGTGAAAGTCTAATCCCTAGGCCTTGTTCCTAAATACTGCTGCGTTACTACTGCTTGTTTACTTGTTTCTTTGCGTTACTACTGCTGCAATACTACCACCATCAACTACACGCCAGCAAGCTATTTTCTGGCACCGTTGCTACTGCTCATACTTATTCATACCACCTGTATTTCACTATCTCTTCGCCAAACTAGTGCACCTATTAGGTGTGTTGGGGACACAAGAGACTTCTTGCTTTGTGGTTGCAGGGTTGCATGAGAGGGATATCTTTGACCTCTTCCTCCCTGAGTTCGATAAACCTTGGGTATCCACTTAAGGGAAAACTTGCTGCTGTTCTACAAACCTCTGCTCTTGGAGGCCCAACACTGTCTACAGGAAAGGAGGGGGAACGTAGACATCAAGCACTTCGGCCGGTTGCACGTTTTATTTGTGTCCATGTTATTTTTAGTCAGGTCATGTTGTTGTCCATCTAGGATTTATTTTATGTTTTGGTTTGGGCATGTCCAACCGACTAGTTTTCTGGTCCTCCTATATAAAGGAACCGCTAGGGTTTATGGGTTCAAAATTTGCACTTTAGACATTGAGTTGTGTCGACGTGTGTATCATCCCTCCGGGGATGGCGCCGCCGTGTATCCAGTTTAATCAAGTTGTGTGAAGGTTCTTGTGTCTACCAAGAATTATCAGGATGAGGTTTGAGGCGTGTTGATCATCACCACGTTGCTTGCTGGAATTCGTTCCTCATCTTCAGGTTACGTTCATCGCGTGGTTGCAAGATTTATTATCTCGCTATTTTATTGTTACACTATGAAAGATCGGGCAAAACTCTACGAATCATAGGTTCTATTTGTTCTTCCTCTCTTATTCCTCTAATAGCTTTGTAGCTTTGTTGGAATTTGAGAGAGAAGAACTTGAGCATCCTTGTGGTGTTCTTGCCATTGCATTTGGTGCATCATTTTGAGTTTTGCATGGTGATTCGTGGAAGTGAAAGCAAGAAAGTTGTTACTCTTGGGTTTTTGGAATCCTAGACAGATTTGAGGCCTTTGTGGCGATTTCTTGAGAGCCTCTAACTAAGTTGTGGATGTGTGACCCAAGCTTTGTGTAAGGCCCTTCCGCATGGAAAGAAATCCCTCAGTGGAACCGTGATGAGGACATCCCTACCGAACTACTAACTCCGTCATTGCAAGATAAAGATGATGCTGCTGTGAAGCTCAAGTCCAATGAAGTCAGGATTGGACCCATTACAAGGGCTCGTGCGAGGCTACTTAAAGAACATGTGAATTCGCTTCTGACTGGTACTTTTATCGATGAGAACTTTATACTGCCTAAGTCCTTTACTTATGTATGATCAGGTACGAAGATGGAGCAAGCATCGCACGAGGAGGAGAGGGGCAGCTAGACATGGAGCTGGACATGAAGACATCACATGTATGCGTGAGGGAGAGAGGGAGGCATGCGCGAAGGAGGGAGAAGAAGAAGTTCAGGTCGGCGCCGCTGGCCGCCACGCCGGCCTACCCGGCGCGACCGGCTTCCACGCTGGATGACCCGGCGCCTGCCGGGCCCTGCACTGGTGCCAGCCGGGTACTGTCCAGGGGTCTTGGCATTCCCGCCCGGTGCCAGCCCGGCGCCTGGTCCGGTGCCTACCGGCCCATCCGGCCCCTGGCCCGGTCGACCAGCCCCCACGCCGGTCGAGTCCGAGTCAATCTCGACCAGATCCTGATCTGGGTCGGTTTGTAATAGTTATTTTCGACTCCTGGTTGTCCTGAACCCCTATATAAGTGCCCAGGACGCCCCCATAATAGCTTTAGACCATGCTTAAGATAAACCATAGTTCATAGTTGTTCGCTAAGCAAAACTATTGTTACAACACTCTCCAATTCGTTTCAATCTAGAGTTTTATGCTACTGAAAACTTGTGTGATCTGCTTTTCCATTGGAGATTAGAAGTTTGCAATTTACCGCTTCGTGGTCGGCGGCTACGCGCGCAAGTGTGTGGAGTTGCAAATATATTGCAGGGTTGAGAGATGTTGCATTTGCGACAGGGATCTGCCGAGAGACTCGTCAGCATCATACAAATTATCATCCACTTATCATCGTGTTCATCCGTTGTGTTCATCGTGAGTTCATAACCACCTCCGCCGCTTACTGAGCAGATCGGGCAACCCCATATCATCTATGTATCAAATTTCAGCGTTTCCTCGGTAAGCCATCCACAATCCACCCCATAGTTGAGTTGTGAGTGTTTCCTATACAGAAAAAGCCAAAAATATTAGGGTTAGGGTTTTGCCATTGCCTTAGATTTCACTAATTTTGAGTTTTAGTTGTTGTTCGTGTTCTTGTTTCTGCGTATCTTTTCCTTCCACCACGTTATCTAGTAGATTGTCTAGGGTTTGTGTTTCCACATATCTAGTTTATCATCTTTTGTTGCTTTTGTTGCTCTGAGTCCACATAGCATACAATGTGTTTTCTACGAACCATAGACAGAGCCTGTCAATATACGTGACTAGGAACTTTTCCAGAAGAGACTAGTTTTACCGCCCGACAGGCTGCTCGTTAGGGTTTTGGTGCTTTGCAATATCTGTTGGCCGTGTTCCAAGGAGTAGAGTCATAAAAATAAAAATAAAGAGAAAAGAGAAAATTTGAAAAGAAACAAAAAGATATACTTTGAGCTGCGTGTGGAAATCAAAAGAAAAAAAGAAAGAAAAAGTGAAGTGCTGGTAGAATCAAGTGAAGGCCTAACTTTACTTTTCTGCACCTGTAGTTGAGCGATCTTGTGCCTCTCCCGTTGAGCTTTGCTAGCATCTCTCTAGTGCATTGCAACATGTACATCCACATAGTTGCATTGCTACATTTATCGCCTTGTGTGAGTATCTTTGGTTGTTCTACGGTCAGCGCTAGATCTTGTTATTGGTGAAAATAGGTAGTCTACCTACAACCCCACATATATGATGCTTTGTTGTGTGACTGTTCTTATACCTTTGATATTCACTTCGCTATATCCGTGCACTAGTTTGTCAATCCAATTGGTAAGCAATACTAATTCACTTTGAAGCGGCAAGATTTACCTTTCTTATTAGTTTTGAGTGAGTTGTGAGAGTACCACCATCGATTATTTTTAGTGCACTAACCTACTAATCATATCTTCTAGTGATGTTGATGTGATGCAGAAAAAGGATCCAACCTCAACGGTGAGTTGGTTGGAATATGAGGCACTTCGTGATCATCTACAGAAAGAAATCTGTGGTGCTACTGAAGCATTTGACGCATATATTCAGAGTGTCAACTTGAAGGTCGATGAAGCTAATGTGACTATTACCACCGTCCAAACTACAGTGACGAACCTTCAAGCCTCTATACAAAATTTGACTCAAGCTGTCGCTGAGATACGTACATTGGTACAACCACAACAACCGCCACTTGAAGAAGAGGGAAGCATACAAGGTGATCTTGCGGATGCCCCTGCTGTTCATGGACGTGGTATTGGTCGTGGTGTTGGGCGTGGCGTTGGTGATGGTCTCCGTGGTCGTGGTTTTGTCCCCGTCGGAGCCCAACGTGTTCCTCAACAACAAGAGGATGGTTTGGGTAAGCCCAAATTCTCAAATCCCATATTTGAAGGAGGTCCTGACGTTGAAGAATACCTCACATGGGAGCTAAAAATTGAGATATTATGGCGTTTACATGAGTATACTGAATATAGGAAGATCAAACTTGTTTCCTCTGAATTTTATGGCTATGCATTACTTTGGTGGGATGGACTTGTTCGTGCACGAGAAGAAGATGGTGAGTTGCTCATTATTACGTGGCGCACTATGAAGGAGGCTATGAGAGCTCATTTTATTCCCACTAATTATTTGCAATCAGTTTATGATAAGTTGACCCAACTGAAGCAAGGTACTATGACGGTTGAAGCTTATTACATGGAGATGGAGATACTTTTGCAGCGTGCCCGTGTCCGTGAATTTGTTGAGATGACTATGCAGCAATTTTTACATGGCCTGAAATATACCACCAAGGGTATTGTTCATCATCACCGTTATGATACTATGAATGAGCTACTATATCATGCAAGAGAAGCTAAATCACAGTTGGTTGAATAAGCGCAAATGAGGGGCCGTGCTATGGGAGCTGGGCGCTACACGCCTAGGACGCCACCCTCGACGGCGTCATCTTCGCGCCCCGCGGATGTCTCTACTTCGTCTAGCAAGCCGGTCTCCAATGTGTTCAGCACAAAGAAGCCCGCTCCTGCAGCAAGTGGAACTAGTTCTAACATGTCTATGGCACGCAACCGTGATATGGATTGTCATACATGTGGTGGCAAGGGTCACTTCAAGAGATATTGTCCTAACCGTAAGGTTATGATTGTTAATGAGGACAATGAGTATGAAACTGGAGATGATGCTGATCCGGATGGTCCGGAAGATGATGATTATGACATCGATGGATTTATCCTTCTGAAGCTCAAACTATTGTTGTGTCATAGCGTGTTCTCAATGTGCAACCAAGTGCATCTACTCAGTGCTGCAATTTGTTCCAAACAAAAGCACTAGTTGGTCCCAATAAAGCGTGCAAGGTCATTATTGATGGAGGGAGTTATCGCAATTTAGCAAGCAAGGAGTTATGTGCCAAGCTGAAACTGAAGTATCTACCGCACCCACATCCATACTATATTCAGTGGTAGGTTGAGCAATAACGGTGAGATGAAAGTAATCCACATGGTGTGTGTTGATTTTGAGATAGGACCATACAAAGATTCCATTGATTTTGATGTGGTTCCTATGATGGTGCGTCACCTACTGTTGGGTCGGCTATGGCGCTATGACCGTTCTATACAACACAATGGCCGCGCCAATACATATCACTTGGAGTTCAAGGGTAAGAAATCAACTTGCAGCCTATGTCATCACAACAAATTGTCAGTGAGTCTCGTCAGAAAACTGAAGTAAACTTGGAGGATGCATCCATAGATAGGCGAGAGAATTGTAATGCCGTGAGTGATATAACGAAAAGTGAGAGAGTGAATTCCTTAGTTATATTAGCCACCAAAGAGGACATGCGAGAATTTAGTGAGGATCCTACAGCCATGTCTCTTGTGCTTATGTACAAGGGTGAGGTTTTGGTTTCTAACAACATGACCCCTATTTCTCTTGGTGTTTCTAGTATTTTGCAGGAATTCAGCGATGTTTTTCCGAAGGAGGTGCCAGCAGGACTACCACCATCACGTGGTATTGAGCATCAAATTGATTTGATCCCCGGCGCCTCGCTGCCCAATAGGGCACCATACAGGATGAACCCCGAAGAGACGAAGGAAATACAGAAGCAAGTACAAGCGCTACTCGACAAAGGTTACATCCGTATAAGCCTAAGTCCTTGTGTTGTTCCTTTTAGTGCCTAAGAAAGATGGTACATGGCGCATGTGTACGTGTAGATTGTAGAGCGATAAGCAACATTAGTATTCGATATCGTCGTCCTATTCCCCATTTAGAGGATATGCTAGATGAATTGAGTGGTGCTGCTATTTTCTCTAAGTATGATTTGCGTAGTGGTTATCATCAAATTAGGATGAAAGAGGGGGATAAATGGAAAACAACCTTCAAAAAAAAATTGGTTTATATGAGTGGTTAGTAATGCCTTTTAGTTTAACTAATGCACCTAGCACTTTCATGAGATTGATGAACCATGTTTTGTGTGATTTTATTGGCAAATTTGTGGTTGTGTACTTTGATGACATATTAATTTACAGCCGCAATCAATATGATCATACTATGCATATTCGACATATTTTGCAAGTTCTGCGTGCTAATGAACTCTTTGGTAATCTTGAGAAGTGCACAATTTGCAAAGATAAGGTCATATTTCTGGGTTATGTTGTCTCTAAGCATGGAGTAGAAGTAGATGTGTCTAAAATTGAAGCAATTTAAAATTGGCCTACTCCCATGAATGTGAGTCAAGTAATTCAATGTCTTGCTGGGTTCTATAGACGTTTTATGCCCAACTTTAGTACTATTGTTGCACCTTTGAATGAATGGACTAAAAAGGGTGTTGTTTTTGAGTGGGGCGTAGCCCAAGATCGTGCTTTTGATGAACTGAAACGATTGTTAACTTCTGCACCGTTGCTTGCACTTCCTGATTTCAATAAGCAATTTGAGATTGAATGTGATGCTAGTGGTATTGGAATTGGTGGTGTGTTGATGCAAGAGGGTCGTCCAATTGCATATTTTTCTAAAAAACTTTCTGGTGATAAGTTGAACTATCCTATCTATGATAAGAAATTGTATGCTATAATCAGAGTTTTGGAGGTTTGGCAACATTACTTCTGGCCAAAAGAATCTATCATACATTATGATCATGAAGCTTTGAAGTATCTGAAAGCTCAATCTACCTTGCATAGGGGTCTTGCTAAGTGGGTTGAGTTCATTGAGTCTTTTCCATATATTATAAAACATAAGAAAGGGAAAGATAATATTGTTGATGATGCTCTATTTAGAAAAAATATATTGTTAACTCAACTTGATGTTAAAATTCCTGGTTTAGAGGTTCTATGTGATTTGTATGCTGCTGATCATGATTTTGCTGAACCATATCGCTTGTGTGCTATTGGTAAAGCATGGGAGAAATATCACATACATGATGGGTTTTTTGTTTAGAGCTAACAAATAATGTGTTCTATAATCGTCTGTGTGTTTGCTCTTATTGCAGGAATCACATGCTGGAGGTTTGATGGGTCATTTTGGGCGTGAGAAGACGCTACTCATGGTCACTAATCACTTTTATTGGCCAAAGATGAGGTGGGATGTGAACAGGTATGTGAAGAGGTGCATTACTTGCAACAAGTCCAAATCCAAGCTGAAGCCTCACGGTTTGTATACTCCTTTACCGGCACCTACTACACCTTGGGAGGATATTAGTATGGATTTTGTGTTGGGTTTGCCGCGTACTAAGAGAGGCCATGATTCTATATTTGTGGTAGTGGATAGATTTTCTAAGATGTCACACGTTATAGCCTGCCACAAGAGCGATGATGCATCGCATATTGCTAACCTGTTTTTAGGGAGATTGTACGTCTACATGGAGTCCCGAAGACTATTGTTTCTGATCGTACGTGAAGTTTATGAGCTACTTCTGGAAGACACTTTGGGGAAAGCTGGGGACAAAGCTGCTTTTCAGTACTACTTGTCATCCCCAAACTGATGGTCAAACTGAGGTGGTGAATAGAACATTGTCACAACTGTTGAGATCCATGATCAAGAAGAACTTGCGAGAGTGGGAAGATTGTTTGCCGCATGTGAAGTTTGCTTATAACAGGACGGTGCACTCTACCACACAGCTGTGTCCGTTTGAGGTGATGTATGGTTTCAAACCCATTACTCCACTTGACTTGTTGCCTCTACTCATACATGAGAGAGTCAATTTGGAGGCATCCAAGAGGGAAGGTTTTGTACGGAAGATACATGAGAAGACTAAAGATTTGATTGAGATGAAAGCCAAGAGCAATGATGAGCGAGTCAACAAGAAGCGCAAGGAGATGTTGTTCAAGCCTGGTGATTTGATCTGGGTTCATTTTCGCAAGGATAGGTTCCCAAAGCTACGGAAGTCCAAGTTGCTTCCTCGTGGTGCTGGTCCTTACAAAGTGATTGCCAAGATCAATGATAATGCATACTCTATAGATCTTCCAACTGAAGAGTTTGGTGTCAGTAATTCTTTCAACGTGGCTGATTTGACACTGTATGACAGAGAAGACCTTGGAGCGTCGAGGTCGACGCCTTTTCAAGGGGGGGGGGGGGGCGATACGTCTCCAACGTATCTATAATTTCTGATGTTCCATGCTAGTTTTATGACAATACCTACATGTTTTGCTCACACTTTATAATGATTTTATGCATTTTCCGGGACTAACCTATTAACAAGATGCCGAGGTGCCAGTTCCTGTTTTCTGCTGTTTTTGGTTCCAGAAAAGCTGTTCGGGCAATATCCTCGGAATTCGACGAAACAAAAGCCAAACCTTCTATTTTACCAAGACGGACCCGGAACACCGAAGGAGAGACGGAGAGGAGGCCCAGGGCCTCCAGACCACAGGGCGGCGCGGCCTAGGAGGGGGGCGCGCCCAGGTGTGGTGTGGGCCCCTCAGGACCCCTCCGACGACGCCCTTTCGCCTATATATTCCTCGCGACGCGAAAACCCTAGATCAATCGATCATATTCCAGAAAGACTCCAGGGGCGCTGCCGCCATCGCGAAACCAAGATTCGGGGGACATAATCTCAATTCCGGCACGCCGCCGGGACAGGGAAGTGCCCCCGGAAGCCATCTCCATCGACGCCACCGCCTCCATCATGCTCCGTGAGTAGTTCCCCCATAGAGTACGGGTTCTAGAAGTAGCTAGTTGGTACTCTCTCTCCCATGTACTTCAATACAATGATCTCATGAGCTGCCTTACATGATTGAGATCCATCTGATGTAATCGGTGTTGTGTTTGTTGGGATCCGATGAATTGTTACATTATGATCAGTCTATCTATAAGTTTGTGAAGTTATTGTTGCTGCAATCTTGTTGTGTTTAATGCTTGTCACTAGTGCACGAGTGGCATGATCTTAGATTTAAGCTCTATAATTATTGCTTAGATTGTATCTACAAGTTGTTTGCACATGTCTATGTCCGGAACCCGAGGCCCCAGAGTGACAGCAACTGGGATAACTAGAGGGGAAGGCTTAGGTATGAGGATCACATGTTTTCACCAAGTGTTAATGGTTTGCTCCGGTGCTCTATTAAAAGGAGTACCTTAATTACCAGTAGATTCCCTTGAGACCCGGCTGCCACCGGTGATGTGGGCACTACCCTTCGAGTAACCAACGTTGCCCTATCCTGTATTGACTAATTGGAGGCCCATGAAGACACCCGAAGGCTAGATGGGCCACCTGGACAGCGCACCGGAGGAAACCTTGGCGGGCAAGACAAGGGAGCAGCTAACAAGGAAAGATTAGATCTAAAAGTACTGTAAACCTGGTCGTACTCGGTTAGGACCCTTGAGCCTTGGCCTCCTATATAAAGGCCAGGAGAGGGGCTGCCGAGGGACACGAACAATCTTAGCGATCATAGCCAGCAAAAGCTTAGAGCTAGGTAACCCTAGCGATAGCAATCTCGCCGAGATCTCAGCCGAACTATTCGGCACCCAATTGTAACCCATTGTCATCATAATCAAGAACAGACAGGCAGGACGTAAGGGTTTTACCTCATCGAGGGCCCCGAACCTGGGTAAATCGCTCTCCCCGCTTGTCTGTGAACCGATGTCTCATATCAGTTTGCAGGATTCGATCAACCCTAAGCCCCTATCGGAGGGCATTGGCGAGGAGTACCCTCGACAATTGGCACCGTCTGTGGGAAACCTGTCGGCACAAGATCAGACATCGGTTGAACCCGTCATGTCATCGGCAGCTTCATCAACACCGTCATCGCTTCATCTGGGAAGCCCGATTCGTTTCGGCTCCTACGAATTCACCCCGCATAGCGATTCATCTCGCTCGACTTTCTCCGGTCTACAAGGCAACATGGAGATGACTTTCGGGAGCGTCCACTACAACGTCAACTCAGAAGGAATCCTTCGGCTGCTGGAATCTCCCATCTCCAGGTCGACGAGTCCGAGCGCGTCGTCGTCACTCGACCTTTCGGCTGGCCTGACAAGCCCGTCGAGTTCCTCTCCGCCTTCGACTCCCCGTTCAGCATCCTCTATGTCGATCGGATCTGATGATCCTGCGTCCTCGGAGCTAACCTCGTATTACTGCATGAACTGCGACACCAGGCACGGACTGGGGTCAAGTGACACGCCGTTCATCTACAATGCCAACTACTCATCAGGAGAGGACAGCATCGGCAGCATCACCCAAGGAGACACCCGAAGAGTGGCGCCCCTCCAAGTTTATTTCGCTAACAGGGGAGACGAAGATCGCACCCCCCGTTCCAGCAGGCGAACTAGTTTTGAAAACAGCGCCAGCAACAACAACAGCGACCACACCATCGCAGAGGAGGAGTGGGCAGCAGCCAAAGCAGCCGTGCTTAACAACACACCGCTTCCGGCAGGAACCACGGTTGGCACTCTCAATGCTTACCGTTCCATATTGGAGAAAAATCGGGAGCGCCTATCTAAGGAGCAAGCCACCCTCGAGAAACGCCTATCTGCAGCAGATCGATCCAGCGAGCGACGGAGGGGGCAAACATCGATCAAGAATGTCCAGGCTTTCGGAAGATGATGCAAGGGAGATAACGTCAAACCTGACTAAATCCTTTATGACTACGGACACCGCGGGCATGCCACGGCCAAAAACCATCGCGGGAGCAACAGCCAACCTCGCAGCATACCTCATTAATCAGTGTCCCGAAGGATCCATGGCTCAGGCTCACCGTGGCGCCTTAGAAAGCCTCGCGATATTAGGAGACAATCTAGTACCTAGGAAGGAGAAGACCACGTTGCAGGCCAGCGGCTCAAAGCATCGCGCGAGAGACGCTCGGGATGAAATTACTCAGAGTAGGATCGACAAAGCAAGGCGACGACGCGCCCTCAGAGAAGAATTTGACAGCGATTCTTCGGATGAGACCCAGGAGAACGACGGCGAACTTAGGGGGGCCGATTGTTTAAGCTACAAAATTCGGGAGGCGATGCCACCTAAGAAGTTCAAACCCACCCCTACCGACGCCGCCAAGTACGATGGGCAGCAGGAGCCGAGATCCTGAATAGAAGATTATCTACAGACGGTGATTCTGCAAAAAGGAAACCAGATAGCAGCAATGCAGTGCCTGCAGCTTTACCTAAAGGACTCAGCACGAGCCTGGCTGAGAGGTCTGCCGAAGGGTTCCATCAAGTCTTGGGACGACCTAGAAGAAGCCTTCGTCGCCAACTTCCAAGCAACCTACAAAAGGCCCGTCGGGATTGAAGAGTTACAGCATTGCCAGCAAAAACAGAAGGAGTCGATGCGCGCATACATCGGGAGATTCACCAAGCTCCTGAACGCTGCGGAAGACGTATCTGTCGATAGAGCAATCGACGCCTTCAGTGACGGCATCCGACGTGAAAGTTACATAGAAGAACTTGGACGAAAGAAGCCGAAAACAATAACCAAGTTAATGGAAATCGCCAACAGCTGGGCCGATGGCGAAGACAACGTTCGTAAGCCACGACAGCGCAGCGACGACGAAGAAGATGACCAGCCGAAGCATGATTCGGGAGGTCGAAGGGATCGCAACAAGAGGAGGAAGAACCGCAGCTACGATGACAACAACTTGGTGGCTGCAGGATACTCTGATCGGCAGGATGATCGGTACGATGACAGGCGAGACGATCGACAGGACGGTAATCGGAACAACTCTGGGAACTGTGGCAACTTTAAACCACGACAACAGAGAACTCCAGAACTACCCTACGCTGAGCAGATCAATGCCCCCTCCTATCTGCATTCGTATACCGATTCCAAGGATGGCAAAATAAAGTCTAGCCACCTGCTCAGGGACTGTCGGCAGTTCATCGATATGCATAAACTCATCCAGCAGGCAGGCCAGCAACAGCTACCACCGCCACCACCACCACCCCCACCGCCACACCAGGTCCAGCAAGCCCAACCTCATCAACCCAACGAGGCATTTCCACCACCACGTGGGCAGATGAGTATGATTCACAGGACAGGCGTCTCAAGGAGAGAAATGAAGAAGCTCACCCGAGAAATCAACCTGGCAGAAAGCGTCATGGCAAACATCCCTGAGTATGTCGAGTGGTCATCTCAGAACATCACGTTCAGCCGAGCGGATCACCCGGTGACTATACCAAAACCAGGACACGCTGCCCTAGTGGTTGAAGCGCAGATAGGAGTGTTCAAGATGAGCAAAGTCTTCATGGACGAAGGAAGTGGACTCAACTTGATATTCCTTGACACAATTCAAAGCATGGGGATCACCATGAGAATGTTAGAAGAATCAGATACCCGCTTCCATTGGATCCTCCCTACTTCACCGGCGTACTCTCTTGGCAAAGCGTACCTGAACGTTGTCTTCGGCAAACCCGACAATTTCAGGAAGGAGAAGATCGAGTTTGAAGTCGTGAACTGGGAATCACAGTATCACGCCATACTCGGGAGACCAGCTTATGCCAAGTTCATGGTTGTGCTGCACTATGCATACCTCAAGCTGAAGATGTCTGGGAACAACGGGACAAACATCACAGTCTATGGAAGTTTCTCACGCTCGGACAATTGTGATCGTAATTTCCAAAGGATTGCTGCAAAGTTTGGGCCACAACGGGAAACTGTCGACCCTCCACCCAAACTGACGATACGAGAAATCAAGGAGGAAAAACTCGACAGAGAAATCAAGAAGAAGCCAGCCAACCTTGCTCTTGAAGCTTCGGCAGCAAAAGCTTCGGCAGTACAAGCTTCGGCAGTTGCCGATGCAGAAGATATAGGAGGCAGCAAGGCACTGACAATCGCTGCCCAAGCCCCTGACGAAATCAACAACGCTGCAGCAACCACTAGCATGACGAAGAAATCGGAAGATGCTGCTGAAGATGAGAAGAACCCCTTCCTTGATAAAACGCTTCCTTAGTCTTTAATTTTTTTCCCTTTACTTTACACAGGGCCCCCCCTTTTTTCGCCCGCTAGTTTCGTATTTACCCTATCAATGAGCACTTAAGTTTCGACTCTTATTAAGCATTGCAGTAATTTAAAGCATCTGTGACCACGCCACCGTGAACCTTACTTACAAGTAACGGTACAACGTAACGCGCGGCAGAAGATCGCGCCCCAAGGGAAAAACTTCTACGAGTGCTGCAAAGAAAACAAGGACATTAATCCTTACCTCTGCTTTAGATGCCTCTACGAGTGCCGCAAAAAGCAAGAGTTCGGAAAACATAAAACAACCCACGTTCGATATTTCACTTATGGAAATATCAAAGAACAACAGGCTCATTGGCAGAATCATTGCACCCGAAATATTCGGGAGTGACTGTCGAAATTCACAATCGGTTGAAAGCAAAGTTGCGCATACAACAGGTTTAGCAAAACCTGCAACACGAGCTGATCACTCATAATGATTTGCTGACCAACCAGTATACAACGGGCAATTAAGATTTGCTCCTTCAAAAATTTGCCAACGGCACGGTAAAAGTACATATTCATGTATCTACCAAATAACAAGTTTCGGCTTAACAATCATAACATTTGGATGGATTAGCCAATGCAATTCATTTTACAAAGATAACTTTACACCCTAACGTCACCATTGCGGAGTTTCCCTTTCTTCATGTGCATTTGACTCCTCCTCAAGCCTGTCGACAATTATGTTGGCGGGCACTAAAACTTTCGGGTACAGTTCCTCAAAATCACCAGTTGCGTTGGCGATAGATAGCAAACATGCTGAGGGATAACAAGCAAGCACAAGGGCAAGCGTACACTTGGCCCCTGCAAAAACTTGAGCTCGCACCAAGTCCCGAACCTTCTTGGCGTTTCCGAACTCGGACATCAAAGTTAAAAGCGTGGGGGGAACTGCATTTAAAGGAAACATTGTCTTCCAAACCACCCTCATAGCTTTGTAGCATTTATCAAAGAATTGATGGACTTGTTGGACCCGATCCTGAAATTTTGCAACAGCCGAAGCCTTCGAGTGATCCCGCCAGAAAATCTCTTCGGATGAGGAAAGCTGGGTTAAAGCATGCACCCGTTCGTGTATCCGCTTGTTCTCTTCTGCACGGTTCAACGCTATGACTGGCAAAAGAATCAAAGAGTCAGTCAAGGTGTTGTTGACGAAAGGGCAAAGGAATCAGGAAACTTACAGTTCAAACTCTCAGTAGCCTTATGCAGCTCAGCAAGAGTATACCGTTCCACGTCGGCTGCAATCTCGCTCTTCTTATTGACAATAGCAGCTAAGGCATAAGTGCTGCGCAGGTCCTTTTCCATCTGCGTAATCCGATCCTTCATACGCTGGATCCGATCACTTTCAGGAAGGGCACCCGAAGAGTCATCAACAAATGAGGGCACTGGGAAGACCTGCAGGAAGCACCGTTACAAAAGCATGATGGACATGGTACAGCTGAGCATCCGAAATAACTCCCATCAGGAGAAGTACAAGAAGAAATATCATAACAAAAGTGTGCTAACAACATTGCTAGCACGGAGTTTATTACAAGCGTAAGTTTTGCGGCAGAACAATGTTTCACATCAGCTCAAGCATAAGTTTGCTAGAAGAATCAAGGGGCTTGGGTCTGAGTCGATAAACTGGGTCCAGCCGATGATTTCCTTGATGAAACCAGTTCAAGAAGCTGGCGGGCACAAGTAAGGGTAGACGCTTTAAAGGCGCTTAAATCAACAAGCTGCCCGTCTTGCTCTTTCGACAACTCCTTGGTCATCCCTTCAATGTCACCCTTAAAGCCGTAACCCATCATAAGCTGGAAGGCAAGGACAGCACCATAAGTGCGCGATGTACGCTTGAATACCTCGATAACCTCCTTGGTGTCAACCGCGAAGGTATCGACCAGCTGCCCCAGGGTCTTCTCCTGCTTGATGTTGGGGAAAATCATCGAGTGCATCCGCGCCAGGGCACCCTTCCCCTTTACAAGAAGCTCCCGCGTAAGCTGGTGAGAGGCAAGAATCATCGACACAGCGTTCGCTGGAGAGTTGTTTGGAACTCTGTCCAGGGCATCAGCAGGGATATTCACCGCTTCTGCAGGGAAAAGAAAGAAAAAAAGTACATTGGCAAAAGGATTGAATCCATAAGCACATCAATCGACAGAGGTGTATAAAAATTACCAAGTAAGGCCAAAGAAGATTGACGAAGGACTTCATCCTTTTCGGCTGACCGAGCTTCAGCCATCAGCCTGGATGCTTCCTCCTCCTTCAGCTTCTCTTTTAGCTTGCCCATTTCCACCTTCAGAGAGTCAACCTCTTGGCGAGCCTCAGCAGCTATCTTGACTGCGCCATCCAATTTCAAGGAGGAAGATTTGATTTCCTCTTGCAGCCGAGCCTTGTCAGCTTCCAGAGAAGTGAATTGGGAGGCGAAGGCCTCCAAAGAGGAAATAACGCCTCGCAAGTCCTTAAGAAAGAAGGATATTTTACTAGAAGTTGTCAAGTAGAGCACGCTCCATGAGATTTGCATCACAGTTAGAAAAAGGCTTACAGAAGGAGGAGTTGCGGTGGCAACAGTTGGAGAGACGCCTTTTCCCTTGGAAAGGGAAGAAGCAGTCGATGCTTGAGCCATAGGGGCGGCCTTAGGAGCCGAAGCTTCGGAAGCCACTACGACCGGCGAGGCAGCATCAGATTTGGCTTTTTTAGACGGGGGCTCGATAAACCCTTCGTCGCTGCAAAGGTGAAAGGTCGACAATGGTTATAAGGATGGTAAGAAAAATGAGAGGGCAAAGTATAACTTCAGAAAAGAAACTACTTACATGTCGAAAAGATCATCTTCATCGGCGAAGCCGCCGGTTGATCCTTTCACAAGTGAAGCCCTGGCCTCCTCCGCAGCTGCATCAACAAAGGTATCATGATCAGCGTCGTCATTACGCATTGATCCATCCACGACACCAGCGTCATCGGCTGAGGAGGGAAGGTCGGTGTGGGCAACTTCAAAATCTATCGGACCATTGTATTCATCCTCTAGGCCTGTATGCTCGACAGTGTGAAAATCTACGGGGATTGAGGAGCCTCTCCCTTCAGAAGTATCATCTGGAGAATCATGCATATTTCCAGAAACTATGGGGATCTGTCGAAGAAAATAACAAGTAAGAACAACGGTAATTGTGTCGGCTAAGAAAAAACGGCATAGTAAGGACATGAAGAAAGAAAAATACCTTTGATAGTGGATGATCAGCATCAAGGGGAGTATAAGAAGAGATCAGCGGAATCGAATCTTCCTGGTTAAAGGAAGTAAGGCGCCGGACTTCATCAAGCAACTCCTTTTCCGACAGGTCGGCAGCATTAATCCTGGTTTCATCCTTTGGACCTGAGTACAACCACATCGGGTGAACTCTGGCCATGACTGGTTGGATTCGGCGCTTCAAGAATACCGCTGCCACCTCTGTGCCGATCATAGTTTGGCCGTCGGCCTCTTTGATTCGAAGAAATTTGGCAAATAATTCTTCGGCTGATGCTCTCTCATCGGGTGAGAGAATGTTCTTCCAAGAGTTCTTGGGTTTGGCTTCGGAAACATCGGCATAGCAAGGAAGCCGAGATTCGGGTGACAGGGAATCCTTGACGTAAAACCATTTCAGCCTCCATCCTTGCACGGACTCTCTCATTGGGAAATTAAAGTAATTGACCTCTGAACGAGCAACAAAACATACTCCTCCGGTGACAAAGTACCCATTACTACTGCTGTATCTCTTCACATAGAAGATCTTTTTCCACAACCCGAAATGAGGTTCGATACCTAGAAATGCCTCGCAAAGGGTGATGAACACAGCAACATGAAGGATTGAGTTGGGAGTAAGTTGCCATAGTTGGATTTCGTATGTTCGCAAGAGATGGAGGAGGAATCCATGAGTGGGGAGTGAAAGGCCTCGGTGAAGGAAAGATAAGAACATCACAGTAAAGCCAGCAGGGGGATCAGGCCGAGAAATCACACCTGGAAGGATCACATCTCCCGCATCGGAAGATATCAACCCTAGGCTTCGGGATCTCTTCTCATCACGCTTGGTGACGGTTGATGCTACCCAGTCTCCGGGCTTGACCATGGAGCTCGACGGCTCTGGCGGCGCCGGAGCTGGGGGAGGAGCGCTCGGAGCGCTCCCCTTCGGAAGAGAAGAGGAGGACTTGGCGGCGGCACCTCCGCCGGTGGAGCTGGCGGCGGCGGCAGGATTCTTCTTCTTCACCATTGTGAGATCTGAGGAAGATTGGAAAAGTTGCGGTGGCGGCGCGACAACGGCGAAGGAAGGAAGAAGGGGAAGAATGAGGAGATGCTGCGGGAACCGTGGAGGAGATTAGGAATTTTTCGCCCTTGGGAGATTTTTGAGGAGAAGTTAAGAGCTAAGTAAGCACGTGGCGCTTGAAGGAGGGGAGGAACCGGCGGTCCACTATGTCCACGTTGTGTGAAAATCAAGGAGGCACCTCGGTCACCACGCGTGCAATGATCAAGCCCTAAAAACTGCCCGCGCAGAGTTAGGGTGGGCCCGTCAGGTCAAGTCATGTCAATCAGCCCACAGCAGTTACACGTCAACAATGACGTCATAAAAAAAACCCTGAGGCATTCGAAGGAGAAATGAAAGGTTATCGGATGAAGGACTTGAGTCTACGCCCGGCTGCAGACATCCGTACCTAGACTCGGGGGCTAGTCCCATCGGGAGCACTGATGCGCACCCGATAAAATGAAGACTCGGCTGAATGAGCAGTCGAAGGAAGAAGGATTGAGTTTGCACTCGGTTACAAGCGCTTGCACCTAGACACTCGGGGGCTACACTCCCATCGGGAGCGCATGATCCACACCCGATAAAAGTTTTTTGCACTCCAGGATCATGCCCGGGGACTTGATTCTGCGTAGGGTAACGTTGTTTTGCCATCGGCAGTTAACCAACAAAAGTTGGGCGCGTTACTCATTATCCTTTGCACAAATAAAATATATCGATTGACCTATGAAGACCTGCGAAAAACTTCGGCAGAGGAGAATATTCGAGTGGTACAACTTGAGTCTACGCACGGATTGCAAGCATCCGTACCTAGACTCGGGGGCTACTCCCATCGGGAGCGCTGACGCGCACCCGATAAAATGAAGAAAAAGAACATCAGGAGAAGAACATCAGGAGAAGACATGCATTAGTCTCTACCCGAACTATCTTCGGCTAGACACTCGGGGGCTACTGACGTGGGCACTACCCTTCGAGTAACCAATGTTGCCCTATCCTGTATTGACTAATTGGAGGCCCATGAAGACACCCGAAGGCTAGATGGGCCACCTGGACAGCGCACCGGAGGAAACCTTGGCGGGCAAGACAAGGGAGCAGCTAACAAGGAAAGATTAGATCTAAAAGTATTGTAAACCTGGTCGTACTCGGTTAGGACCCTTGAGACCTGGCCTCCTATATAAAGGCCAGGAGAGGGGCTGCCGAGGGACACGAACAATCTTAGCGATCATAGCCAGCAAAAGCTTAGAGCTAGGTAACCCTAGCGATAGCAATCTCGCCGAGATCTCAGCCGAACTATTCGGCACCCCATTGTAACCCATTGTCATCATAATCAAGAACAGACAGGCAGGACGTAAGGGTTTTACCTCATCGAGGGCCCCGAACCTGGGTAAATCGCTCTCCCCGCTTGTCTGTGAACCGATGTCTCGTATCAGCTTGCAGGATTCCATCAACCCTAAGCCCCTATCGGAGGGCATTGGCCAGGAGTACCCTCGACAACCGGCTGGTAGGACAAAAGATGTTATGCAAGTTTCTCATTGCGAGCACGTATGACTATATATGGAAAACATGCCTACATGATTAATACATTGATGTTCTATCTTAATGCTTTCAATCCTATCAATTGCCCGACTGTAATTTGTTCACCCAACACTTGTCACTTGTTATTGGAGAGTTACCACTAGTGTAGATAGCTGGGAACCCCGGTCCATCTCTCATCATCATATACTCGTTCCTATATGACATTGGAAGTAGTATCAACTATTTTCTGGTACCATTGCCTCTGTGTTACTGTTACTGATGCTGTGTTACTGTTACTATTGCTCTCATATTACTGCTGCTTTCATATCACCCATGTTACTAGTGCTTTTCCAGGTGCAGCTGAATTGACAACTCAGTTGTTAAGGCTTATAAGTATTCTTTACCTCCCCTTGTGTCGAATCAATAAATTTGGGTTTTACTTCCCTCGAAGACTGTTGCGATCCCCTATACTTGTGGCTTATCAAGACTATTTTCTGGCGCCGTTGCCGGGGAGGCATAGCTCTACTCATAAGTTCACCTGGGGAGTACACTCTACCTCTCTCTCTGTTTTTATTTTATTTTATTTTGTTTTGCTTAGTTTACATTTGTCTAGTTTATTTGTGCTTAGTTTATTTCTGTCTAGTATTATTTTGCTTAGTTTACTTTTGTCTAGTTTGTTTTTGTCTTGTTTTATTTTTCTTATATACCCAAAAATCCATAAAAATTTGAAAAACCAAAAAATTAAAAACTGTTGTTATGGAAGAACCCATAACCATGTTGGAGCTTATAGAATTATATAATAATTATAGAGAATCAAGAAAGGGTGAAGTCATGAGTGTTGTGTTAAAAAAATTGAATATAATTGCTAAAATCTTGCTTAAATGCCATGATATAAACTATTGATCTCAACAAGATACTAAACATCTTAAATTCCAATGAGGCTTTAGTGAAGAAGTTTTAATTATGAACTATAACTAGAGTAACTATATTCATCTTGGGTTCGAAGAGGTAGAACAATTTGTTTTATTTATGGGAGCCTCTGAGATAGAATCCTTCATGGCTAAAAATTATGAAACTTGTGTTGCTTGTAAGGACCTTAAAGATTATGTCTCTTCCATCCTTAATTTTTGCATAGAAAGTTACAACGATAATCCTTATATCATTGATTATAAAGAGAGACTCATTAATGCACAAGAATGCACTTACAATTTGCAGGAACCTGTGAAAGAGGAAATTGATGAACCTGAAAGCTCATTGGATGAAAAAAAAGGAGGAAATTGATGAACCTGAAAGCTCATTGGATGAAAAAGAGGAGGAGAGTGATGAACAAAAGGAGGAAGAATGGATTAGCTACCCATGCCAACCTTCTAATGAGAGTAACTCTTTATCTCTTGCACTATTTGATTGTCCTCCATGCTTACCAAAGAAGGATGAATGTTATGTTCCTCTGGATTCTCTTGAAATATTCCCTATGAGTAAAACTTGTGAGAATAATTATGCTACTGTTATCTATGATAATCCATGTTATTTTGATAAATCTTATGATAATGCTTTGTTTGTGCCTGATATCGAAATGCATGGTACTAAAGAGTTTTGCTTGGCAAATGCTTATGATAAAGCTCTAGATGATGGTCCTATGTTACTTGATAATATTAATTGTACTACTAATGAAAATGGGATTGGAGGACTTTATCTAGGAGTCCCATATCTTTTGAGATTGATCAATCATCTTGGTACATTATTGATAAAAGTGGGTTTGAAAGTTTTAATCCCACTATTTTTGAGCTTGATAAAAATTATGTGTTTGTGGATCATGAAAAACATGCTTTATGTGATAGTTATATTGTTCAGTTTATTCATGAAGCTACTGAAAATTATTATGAGAGAGGAAAATATGGTTGTAGAAATTTTCATGGTACTAAAACACCTCTCTATATGCTGAAACTTTTGAAGTTACTCTTGTTTTATCTTCCTATGATTGTCACTTTGTTCTTCATGAATTTATTTGTGTACAAGATTCCTATGCATAGGAAGTGGGTTAGACTTAAATGTGTTTTGAATTTTCTTCTTGATGCTCCTTTTGCTTCAACTCTTATTTCTTGCGAGAGCATCATTAAAATTACTGAGCCCATCTTAATGGCTATAAAGAAAGCACTTCTTGGGAGATAACCCATGTTTTTATTTTGCTACTGTTTTGTTGTGTCTTGGAAGTTGTTACTACTGTATCAACCTCTTCTTATCTTTATTTTATTGCATTGTTGTGCCAAGTAAAGTCTCTAATAGAAGGTTGATACTAGATTTGGATTTCTGCGCAGAAACAGATTTTTAGCTGTCACGAATTTGAGTAGGTCTCTCTGTAGGAGAACGTAAAAATTAGGCCAATTTTCATGCGTGCTCCTCAGATATGTACGCAACTTTCATTAGTTTTGAATTTTCTGATTTGAGCAATGGAAGTACCTCTAAACAATTCGTCTTTACTGGCTTTTCTGTTTTCGCAGATTTTGTCTCTGTTTTTTTGCATTGTCTCTTGTGGACTTTAAGTAAGGCTTTCTAGACATGGAGAGCTGTAGCTAATGTTTTATTGAGTTCTTGCAATGTGTCACTACAGGACTAAAGTGGATTAAAGTTTTTTGAGTACTAACCCCTCTAATGAAGTTTATGAGAAGTTTGGTGTGGCAGAAGTTTTCAAGGGTCAAGAGAGGAGGATGATATATGATCAAGAAGAGTGAAAAGTCTAAGCTTAGTGATGTCCCCGTGGTTCATCCCTGCATATTTCAAGAAGGCTCAAGCGTCTAAGCTTGGGGATGCCCAAGGCATCCCCTTCTTCATCAACAATTTATCAGGTCACCTCTAGTGAAACTATATTTTTATTCGGTCACATCTTATGTGCTTTACTTGGAGCGTCTATGTGCTTTTATTTTTGTTTGTGTTTGAATAAAATCGGATCTTAGCAATCCTTGTGTGGGAGAGAGACACGCTCCGCTTTTTCATATGAACACTGGTGTTCTTCGTTTTACTTTTAATGTTCATGACAAAAGTTGGAAGCTACTGCATTTATTGTTATTTGGTTGGAAACAGAAAATGCTTCATATTGTCTTGAATAATTTGATAATTGGCAATTGTTTTGAGCTCTCAAGTAGATCATGTTTAAGCTCTTGCATCATGTGGTTTAAACCTATTAGTGGAGAACTACCGTAGAGCTTATTGAAATTTGGTTTGCATGATTGGTCTCTCTAAGGTCTAGATATTTTCTGGTAAAAGTGTTTGAGCAACAAGGAAGACAGTGTAGAGTCTTATAATGCTTGCAATATGTTCTTATGTAAGTTTTGCTGTACAGGTTCATACATGTGTTTGCTTCAAACAACCTTGCTAGCCAAAGCCTTGTACTGAGAGGGAATGCTTCTCGTGCATCCAAAACCTTGAGCCAAAACCTATGCCATGTGTGTCCACCATAACTACCTACTACTCCCTCTGTTCCATTCTATAGTGCCTATAGTTTTTTGGCACGGAAATTAGCACAAGAGTATTTTTTACACAAGACACCTAGCTGAACGATTTGAGATCAACGTAAAATTTGGGAAATCTATATCTTACTAACTAACCATAACAAATTTGGGACCTGAACGATTTGGTAGTTGAACGGGGAGGGGGTAATTGAAAAAAAGCTAAGCTACAACCTTATATTTTGAAACAAATGCCAAAAATCTATAGGCACTATAGAAAGGAACGGAGGGAGTATGTGGTATTTCTCTGCCATTCCAAGTAAATACTTCATGTGCTACCTTTAAACAATTCAAAAGTTATTATCTCTTATTTGTGTCAATGTTTTATAGCTCATGAGGAAGTATGTGGTGTTTTATCTTTCAATCTTGTTGGGCAGACTTTCACCAATGGACTAGTGCCTTCATCCGCTTATCCAATAATTTTGCAAAAAGAGCTGGCAACGGGGTTCCCAGCCCCAATTAATCAACTTTCATTAATAATTCTCTTCACATGTTTTGCTTGATTCATCAGTAAGGAACTTAATTTTGCAAATAGACACTCCTTCATGGTATGTGAAATGTTGGAAGGCACCCGAGGATTCGGTTAGCCATGGCTTGTGAAAGCAAAAGGTTGGGAGGAGTGTCATCCATAAATAAAACTAAAATACATGTGTAAACAAAAGAGAAGGGGGATGATCTACCTTGCTGGTAGAGATAGCGTCCTTCATGGGAGCCGCTCTTTGAAAGTCTGTTTGATGAGGGGGTTAGAGTGCCCACTACCATTTGTTGACAACAACAAACACCTCTCAAAACTTTACTTTTATGCTCTCTATATGATTTCAAAACTTGAAAAGCTCTAGCACATGATTTAATCCCTGATTCCCTCTACGAAGGGCCTTTCTTTTACTTTATGTTGAGTCAGTTTACCTACTTCTTTCCATCTTAGAAGCAAACACTTGTGTCAACTATGCATTGATTCTTACATACTTGCTTATTTGCATTCATCATATTACTTTGTGTTGACAATTATCCATGAGATATGTATGTTGAAAGTTGAAAGCAATTGCTGAAACTTAATCATCCTTTGTGTTGCTTCAATGCCTTTTACTTTGAATCTATTGCTTTATGGGTTAACTCTTATGCAAGACTTTTTGATGCTTGTCTTGAAAGTACTATTCATGAAAAGTTTTTGCTATATGTTATCTATTTGTTAGCAAACTATAGATCGTTGCCTTGAGTCACTTCATTCATCTCATATGCTTTACAATAGTATGATCAAGATTATGTTAGTAGCATGTCACTTCAGAAATTATTCTTTTTATCGTTTGCCTACTCGAGGGCGAGTAGGAACTAAGCTTGGGGACCCCTCCGACGCCGCCCTTTCGCCTATATATTCCTCGCGACGCGAAAACCCTAGATCAATCAATCATATTCCATAAAGACTCCAGGGGCGCCGCCGCCATCGTGAAACCAAGATTCGGGGGACAGAATCTCTGTTCCGGCACGCCGCCGGGACGGGGAAGTGCCCCCGGAAGCCATCTCCATCGACGCCACCGCCTCCATCATGCTCCGTGAGTAGTTCCCCCATGGACTACGGGTTCTAGCAGTAGCTAGTTGGTACTCTCTCCCCCATGTACTTCAATACAATGATCTCATGAGCTGCCTTACATGATCGAGATCCATCTGATGTAATCGGTGTTGTGTTTGTTGGGATCCGATGAATTGTTACATTATGATCAGTCTATCTATAAGTTTGTGAAGTTATTGTTGCTGCAATCTTGTTGTGTTTAATGCTTGTCACTAGTGCACGAGTGGCATGATCTTAGATTTAAGCTCTATAATTATTGCTTAGATTGTATCTACAAGTTGTTTGCACATGTCTATGTCCGGAACCCGAGGCCCCAGAGTGACAACAACTGGGATAACTGGAGGGGAAGGCTTAGGTATGAGGATTACATGTTTTCACCAAGTGTTAATGCTTTGCTCCGGTGCTCTATTAAAAGGAGTACCTTAATTACCAGTAGATTCCCTTGAGGCCCGGCTGCCACTGGCTGGTAGGACAAAAGATGTTATGCAAGTTTCTTATTGCGAGCACGTATGACTATATATGGAAAACATGCCTACATGATTAATAAATTGATGTTCTATCTTAATGCTTTCAATCCTATCAATTGACCGACTGTAATTTGTTCACCCAACACTTGTCACTTGTTATTGGAGAGTTACCACTAGTGTAGATAGCTGGGAACCCCGGTCCATCTCTCATCATCATATACTCGTTCCTATATGACATTGGAAGTAGTATCAACTATTTTCTGGTGCCATTGCCTCGGTGTTACTGTTACTACTGCTGTGTTACTGTTACTATTGCTCTCATATTACTGCTGCTTTCACATCACCCCTGTTACTAGTGCTTTTATAGGTGTAGCTGAATTGACAACTCAGTTGTTAAGGCTTATAAGTATTCTTTACCTCCCCTTGTGTCGAATCAATAAATTTGAGTTTTACTTCCCTCGAAGACTGTTGCGATCCCCTATACTTGTGGGAGTTATCAGGGGGGAGATGATGAGGACATCCCTACCGAACTACTAACTCCATCATTGCAAGATAAAGATGATGCTGCTGTGAAGCTCAAGTCCAATGAAGTCAGGATTGGACCCATTACAAGGGCTTGTGCGAAGCTACTTAAAGAACAGGTGAATTCGCTTCTGAATGGTACTTTGATCGATGAGAACTTTATACTGCCCAAGTCCTTTTATTTATGTATGATCATGTACGAAGATGGAGCAAGCATCGAGGAGGAGAGGAGCAGCTAGACATGGAGCTGGACATGAAGAAATCCCATGGATGCGCGAGGGAGGAGAGGGAGGCATGGGCGAATGAGGGAGAAGAAGAAGTTCAGGCCGGCGCCACGCTCGGCGCCACCGGACGCCACACCGGCCTACCCAGCGCCCCATCCGGCGCCACCAGCTTCCACGTCGGATGACCCGGCGCCTGTCGGGCACTGCACCGGTGCCAGCCGGGCACTGTCCAGAGTTCTTGGCACCCCCGCCCGGTGCTAGCAAGGCGCCTGGTCCAGTGCCTGCTTGCCCGTCCGGCCCCTGGCCCGGTCGATCGGCCCCACGCCGGCCGAGTCCGAGTCAGTCTCGACCAGATCCCGATCTGGGTCGGTTTGTAATAGTTATTTTCGAATCCTGGTCATCCTGAACCCCTGTATAAGTTCCTAGGACGCCCCCATAATAGGTTTAGACCACGTTTAAGATAAACCCTAGTTCATAGTTGTTTGCTACACAAAACTATTGATACACCACTCTCCAATTTGTTTTGATCTAGAGTTTTATGCTACTGAAAGGTTGTGTGATCTGTTGTTCCATTGGTGATTAGAAGATTGCAATTTACCGCTTCGGGGTCGGCGGCTACGTGCGCAAGTGTGTGGAGTTGCGAATATTTTGAAGGGTTGAGAGCTGTTGCATTTGCGACAGGATCTGCCTAGAGACTCGTCAACATCATACAAGTTATCATCCACTTATCATCGTGTTCATCCGTTGTGTTCATCGTGAGTTCATCACCACCCCCGTCGCTTACTGAGAAGATCGGGCAACCCCATATCAAACCGTGACCTAGGCCTGTGTGGCAAGGGTCACCGCAGAATAAGGCGAGGCCTTCGTGGCGCTCGGTGTGTGGTGTGACTACTTCATCTTGGGGTGAGGAGTTTGTGGCGTTGATGTGCATCGAGCAACCACACCTCAATGTGAGGCCTCTTGTGGCGTTCGGGAGCACTAAGCCACTGCACCTCTCAAACGGAGATTAGCACTCGCAAGAGTGTAATCTTCGAGAGAAATCATCGTCTCCCGCGTGCCTCGGTTATCTCTATACCTGAGCTATTTACTTATGCACTTTACTTTGTGATAGCTATCGCGCTTGAAGTTATAGATCTTGCTATCACATGGTTTCTTGTATTACTTAGCATGAGTTGTTGGTGCACATAGGTGAACCATAGTATATATGCTTTCGGCTTGATAAAGTAAACGTTAGTTTTATTCCGTATTTATTAAGCTCACCTCGTGAAAGTTTTAAACCACCTATTCATCCCCCCCTTCTAGGCGACATCCGTATCCCTTCACCATGGGTCTAGATTTGTCGTAGTACCGCTTCAATGTGGAGCTCCATCGAGCTACACCTCTCTGGACCATGGTGGCGATGTTGTGGGGAGCCGGTTACTACAAATAGCGATGTTGTCAGAAGGATCACAGGAGAGAAGAGGGCGGAAGTGGTGTTGCTGCACACGTGAGAGAAGGGCGCAACGGTGAGAGAAGGGCGCAACAGTGGTAGGAGCACTGAGCGTGATGACAAATCAATACATAACAGCTCGGCCTATAGCCTAGGCCGAATAAGCAACATGTGTCACGATGGCCAATATTTGCTCAATTTTATGGGGGGAAAATTGCTCGGTTTTCTTGCTACAATACTGGACCACAAGATGGTCTCCTCAGCCACTGGGTATGAGTGGATGGTCTCCAAGACCATTCGCCAGTGGGTATGAGTGCAGCACGGCGCGATAACAGCTACGGCTGGAGATGGCTGCCGGAGGGAACGGCTACGGCGCGGTGCCCATTCTCACTACAGGAATCCGGCAATATGCCGACGGCCTACGGCCCTCGGCGTAGGACAGACTTGCCCTCGGCGTACGATACGCCGACGGGGTCCCTCGGCGTAGCTCCTCGGGGAAGGTGGGCCTCGGCGGAGGCCACGTGGCCCTCGGCGTAGCGCCGCCCGTCGGCGTAGACGGAGAGGGCCGACGGCAGGCCCCACCCGTCGGCGTACTGGCCGTCGGCGCAGCTCGCTAACAGGCACCGTCAAGGTGACGGCCGTTACGGCTACGCCGAGGGGCGCACCGTCGGCATACGTCCACACGTGGCAGGACCTGGGCGACCCTGCTGCTCCATACGCCGAGGGCCTCCCCGTCGGGGTACCTCCACACGTGGCAGGACCTGGGCGACCCTGCTGCTCCATACGCCGAGGGCCTCCCCGTCGGGGTACCTCCACACGTGGCAGGACCTGGGCGACCCTGCTGCTCCTACGCCGAGGGCCTCCCCGTCGGGGTACCTCCACACGTGGCAGGACCTGGGCGACCCTGCTGCTCCATACGCCGAGGGCCTCCCCGTCGGGGTACCTCCACACGTGGCAGGACCTGGGCGACCCTGCTGCTCCATACGCCGAGGGCCTCCCCGTCGGGGTACCTCCACACGTGGCGCGGCCTGGGCGTCCCTGGGCGACGGACGCTACGCCGAGGGCCTCACCGTCGGGGTAGAGGCGACCATTTGGTCCATTTCTGGACGCGTGGCGCGCCCTGGTGGAACCTGGGAGCTACCCCGAGGGTAGACCCGTCGGCGTAGAGGGTGCCATTTGGTTCATTTTTTTCATTTTTTGCTGTTTCGCGCGTTTTCCAGATTTGACAGGATACACAAGCACATATAATTCACATGAAATTCATAGGCATGAAGTGCAAATACATATAACATCAAGTGCATACATAGTGTCATAGTGCCATAGGTTGCATACATAGTGTCATAGTGACATGGGATGCATACATAGTGCCATAGTGTGCATACATGCATGGTGCCATAGTGTGCATAAGATACATGGGACTACTAGAGGAGCTCGTCGCCGCTAAACACCGGCCCGGGCCGATTCCTTCCGGTAGAAGCTGCGGAAGAACCACCGGGAGAAGGACCGGGAGAAGTACCGGGAGAAGTACCGGGTGTAGCACCGGGAGAAGGACCACCATGATGAACCGGTGTCATGTCCCTCCCACCACCCTGGTTTCCGGAACATCCCGTTCCCTACACACATGTTCCCGAGATGTTAGCAATTTGCGAGGCAAAGGAAAGCCGTAGTATTCGGTTTGGCGAAGAACTTACCATTGTTCTCCCATAGTACTCCGCAGCGAAATTTTCCTTCGATGGCATGTTTGGCGCCGGCCCCGGAAAGGGAGGCATCGGCCCTAAATCCGCTCTGTCTGGGCTTTGATTGCCCACAAGCGACGCCTGCAAGATAGTTTACATGTCAGTCTTTGCAGAAATGAAGCATCAAACTAGGGGAAAGTGGGACTTGTCATCATTTGCGAAAACAAAGGTTGGAACTTACATGTATATATGCCATGTACTCCATGAACTGCTGCTGGTGCTGGTTGAAGGCCACCTAATATTCTTGATGAGCGGCCACGTAGGCCGCCTCGAAGTCAGGCTACAATTTCACAAATTCATGTCTCGTTAGCACTTAGCAATGTATGAACGAAAGTCGGAAAGAGGATGGAAATGAGGGAAACTTACGTCGTATGCGGGTTGCCGAGCCCGGCGACGAGGCGGGAGAGGGGGGCTGTCCTTGGTGAGTCCCGCCTTGAGACGCGTGAAGGTCGTGGTGAGGGTATGCTTGACGGCCTTGTTCAGCATGGCGAGACGGCCATGCGGCAACCCTCCGGACGACAGGACCAACGACTCCTCGTCGACCTCCGCGCTCATGGGGTCATCCACCTCCGGGTGACGATGCCTCACCATCTCGCAGTAGTTCTCGACGTCCTCGGCGTAGGTGCCGAAGTACTCAGGGAGCGAGGGCTGAGGCTGCGAGAGATCGGGCTTCTTAAGCCGCATCTTGTTGTATATCTCGAGGTCAGACATCTCCTCCTCGGGTCCTAACGCGGCCCTCTGCATCGCGAAAGGAAATGTTGTGAGTACCAACTTTGAACCTGAAGGAAAATAAAATGTATACATACCGTCTTCCCCTTGTAGCGCTCGTAGCTGAGGTTTCCCCCACAGTGTGTGCTGCCTCGCCTCGGTTTCCCCTTTAGTACGCCGAGGGTGGCCGTCGGCGTATCCGTCTCTACGCCGAGGGTATGTCTACGCCGAGGGGCTAGATGGGCCGCTGCCATGGACCGGACGTACGCCGACGGCCCCGACATTTGGCCGTCGGCGTACGCCACGGCCGTCGGCGCAGCGAGCCATTCCTGTAGTGTCTTCATGGCTGTGGTATGAGGCCAGGAGCAATTTTGTCCTCGACTAAATATGGTATGAATACATTCTTACAAAAAGAGCTCAAATTGGTGGAGTGGCATCTATGGAGTACATAAGAATAGGAGTGACATTTTCCAAAGTTCAAAAATTACAGTGGAGTTTTTCGAAATCGCATGAATTGGAGTGGTATTTATCCTGTTAACCTTTTTTAACGTTTCTGGGACAGATACGATGCTGTTTTCATTTTTTCGATCAGCATTAAGTTTGAGCGGTGGCCCTACACCTTACACAACCTGAAGAAAAGTACTCGTTAAACGAAAATGCTAATCCTCAGCGAAAACCCTCGTTAAAGGGTGACTGCAAAGTTAGTATAAGTTTTAGATGCTCTATTATGTGAACTATTTCGGAGCAACTAGAAGAAAAATAGTTGACGACTTTCATTAAAAAACAAGTATTTGGGGGCAGAAACTTATATAAGCATCCTCTACTATATATTACGAACCAAACAGGCTCAAGAGCAAAACCTGAATTTACCAACAACAAACAACTTGGTACAGCACCCAAACAGCAAGAAGCCTTATGTGGCAGCCAGCACCTTCTGGAATAAGGATCATCCTCTTCCTCTAACCACACAGCCGAGACCATGTGCAACATACGTTCTAGAATAAGATTTGGTTCCTAAAAATACATTCCATGTATAATATAGGAATAAGGGTTAAGACACGGCCTTTCTCGCGATTAAGGGAGATGATGGCATAACGGTGAAGACGAGTGATGCCAGAAATAAGACAATGAGAATCAGCAACCTGACATCCCAAACCATCGCTCTTCGTTCTTTCCTGTCACATGCCCCCTTGTTCTCTTGATACTTCACTCGAGAGTTACTGGGCTTGGAAGTCTCTTTCTGCCACTTGTCAGATTCATTATCCAGCTTCTCGCAGGTTTCCGATAGTGCTTCCCCTCCTTTTCCTTCTCCAGGTGTCCCTTCTTCTGGTATCAGTGTCGGCGGCACGATTTGCAATATACTGGACGAATTGAGCAAGTACAAGATTAGCATAACATAAAACGAATGATTCCTTCTAATAGTAAGTTGGAGCAATGTTTCCCATACTTGTCTAGAGCTTGAAGGACATCCCTGATTTTGAACCTGATGGCTTCAACAGATGCGGACAGATCACACGGCGAGTCATGTAGTGCCAAGTCGAAATCATCCAAGGCTCTAGGAAACAACAGACACTCTGGTCAGAGAATATAAACCTAGTAAGTTAGTTTTTCACCAACAAGCTACTGCAGATTTCCACATCTATATACCTTAAGCAAAAGTTCACGGCTTTGGATGCAGCTTCACCTTGACCATTACAGAAGGAAGCACATTTTACCATCTGCACCAAGATTTTCTTAGGATTCAGTCAAGTTGAGAGTTTATAATTTCAAATCTGCAGCAATTGCTTTATAAATACGTTAAACAAAGTCTGTATGCAACTATGCATAGTCTGGTCAAAAATTAAAGAATTCAAAAGCTTGTCAAAACATGTGTACATAGTTTGAACTTTGAAGAAATAAAAACAGACAAATTTGCCCTCAAAGGCTTATATTAGCAAAAAAGAACAAAGATGCACCTTGTAACATGAAGCCCTGGACTTAAATCTGTGAAACAACAGAACTTACTGATTTGATATTGGAACGAAGAGATGATACTGGAGAAAGCTGAAGTAGCAATCCACAGGTGTTGTAAGTTGACCTCTCAATTTCCAAGACTTGATCTGCAAGGGACCATACAGAGGTGAATCATGGCAGCCAATTTGCAACATGTATATGCAGCAGCTAATAATGTTTTCCTAATACTTCACAGGCTGCTCTTGCTTAACTTTTTAGATGAGAAAGTTAAAGAACACACAAATGAAGGGTGAAATTTGCAACCTGTATTGCAGCAGCTAATAATGTCTTCCTAATACTTCACAAGCTGCTCTTGCTTAACATTTTAGATGAGAAAGTTAAAGAACACACAAATGAAGGATGAAATTGCATATAGTTACAAGCATAGTATGCTTGACTTGAGCAACCATTTAGTTTAATGTTGCGGATTAAACTGAGAAGATATTGGCAAATGGTGTTAATGAAATTAATTGTAGGTCAACGGTCTAAACATGCACTTGGTGAATGTTGGCTGCACAACTGCACTTGCACATGTGGTGCATAACCAAGACAAATAAAGAACATATATCAAGAAGTCGACTTATTAGTTACCGAGTTCTCGAAGCCAGTCTAGAGTCCACACCACTTCCACCAGACATTGCTTCGCACTCAACCTGGCAACAGGCATCCAACAGAAGCAGCAGAAATAAAACGTCATGCAAATCAAAAATCAAAATTGGAACAGGTAAGGGTAGGAATGTTTTGAATTACCGCTTAAAGCACTTGTTTACTGGATTACCCATGCCTACCCCTGCAAGAAATTGGACAAACAAACTATTACATGACAGCGACAGAATAAATATGTATAACTTCTCAATCCATACCACACTGGTAAAATAAGTCCGAGGATAAAGACAGGTTATAACACGAGACATGGCATAAAGGACAGGCAATGTGATGCCGAAAAGTCATTGGCTCTGGCAGATTGGTGTTACACCAGGCTGCTGCAGTGGACTTGGTGATAGTTTTGGTAATTCGTGCTGGACAAGTCACTTGAGGTTGTCTATTTTTTTGATAGTTAGATACTTTAATTTGGTTCATGGAACAGATTAGAAAACAATTAGTTATTTTTTTCCTGTTTGGTTAGAGGAATGGGTGAGTCGGATCATAAATGAACACATGATCCACCTTGACTATCCGTCGACGATATCAACTGCTATTTCACTACGCATACTTGCATCTCACAAGAAGATGAAAGACAAACACAATTGAGTTACAGGATATGTGATGCGTGTTTCATGTACCCCCAAGCTGCCTGCATGCATGAGAGGTAGCTATAGATAGGGTCCATGCTGATTTGGCACTTTTTTTAGTATTGGCTGCGGCCTCATGTGCATTGCTAATGCATCAAAATGGATGAATCAATGAACAGCAGCTAAGGTTAATGAACACAAGCAGTGGCCAATATTGATACCATGAAATGTTTTCCTATGCACATCTAACCAACAGACAATCAAGAATTCAGAAGCTAGCATTGTTGGTCAAATTACATGGGGATAAATATAATGAAGAAAGAATCACCTGGGGTCATGTTGAGGTACTTGGGGAAGACGCATGGACAGTACATTGTAACGAGATCGTACACTCCAGCAGAAAAAGGGGCCATTGCTTCCACAGCTGCGTGTTTCATGTCAATTGTGATGGCCCAGGCAGTGTCTTCTTTATCATCCACCTTGGCCATCATGTAAAAAATATCATCATTGTGTACGCTCGGGACCGGGGTATGGAAATCCAGTCTCTTCAATTCCAGTCGCTGCATCTCATCATTCCGTAGCACAGGCAATAAATCAGAATACCTTTGGTCAACCGAGATATTATCAACATCAACTGTGGAGCACCGGCGCCACTTGTTCCAATAGATCTTCCTATTCCACATGGTGGCTCTCCAAGCTTGGCCACTGGTCCGGATAGCAGGGTCATCGAATTTGATGTGGATGAATTTGATGAGATCGTCACAGCAGGCGACATTGCAATAATACTCATCGGGGTAGTGCGGGATACCATCCTCGTCCATGAAGCGAACCCTCGACTCAGGGAAAGGGATAAATCTGATGACAGGGTGCCCATGGAAGAGATCCTGAAGAAGGAGAATACCACTCGCGAGATCAACCCAACCCAGCGTGTCTCCTCCGACTGCGATCTGCTTGGACAAGCCATGATGGCCACACAATGACTTCTCGGACACAGATAGGTGCTCCAACGACACACTGGTCCTCGTCCAAGACTGCGTTTCAGATGAGAAGACTGAGGTATGGAACCGCCAACCATCATCTTGGGATATCCACCTGCGGTCGAGGAAGGCGACGGCGTAGCTGTGGCCGCCACGGGGCAAGAGGGCATATGGGTGATTTCTGAAGGGTCCGGTGTTGGGGTCCGGGAGCAGCTGCAGCGATTGATCCCCTGCAGGGGCGGCTGTGTAGACGAAGTGGTCGGTGGTGCCCCGGACAGTGACGGTGAAGAGGACGAAGGCGGCCTCGGCGCAGATGAGCCAGGGCGGGTCCATTCTGTCGGCGAAGTGGGATTCGTCGAGGTCGGGGCAGTTGACGGTGAAGTAGGAAACGCCCGGCGGGTCGACGAGCCAAAAGGACACCTCGACAGTATGGCCCTCGCTCGTCTGGCACTCGGCGGTGGTCGCGTTCCGGAGCTTCGAGGTGCGCGGCGCGTTGCAGAGTATGGCCCGGTCGGGAAATCCGGAACGCGGGGAGGTGGATCCGGCGGACATCAGGTCGGAAGGGTGGATGGAGATGGTGGAGGGTGCCATGGATGTGATTACCGAGCTCGAGCTAGGGCACTATTTGGGGGACAGATTGCCCTTCGGAGGAGCGACTCGGCGGGCGATGTAGATGTAGGTGCGACGCGGGTCGCTGGGTGGGGTTGGCTGGGTTTTTTTTTTTAGGGGTAAAGGGAGTTTTATTCAACCAAAAACATTTACAGGGATAAAATAATATCAGGCGTACTAAGTAACCAGACATGGCGACCAACTGGCCAAGACACAGCTGCCTTAACTAACGAATGTGCATCCCCATTCATCTTCCTATTCTCATGACTAAAACTAACATCCTGGAACCTAGTGCTCCGATGCTCTATTTCCTTCAAGACCATGACATATCGACACGGTTCTTTATTTTTCAGGTTGTTAATCATCTCCATGCAGTCAGATACTGCATTAATCTTTGATACGTTTAAATCAAGAGCAAGTGAAAGACCTTCATTGCATGCCAACGCTTCCAAACTGGCCGGATCAGTGAGACCTTGGTAAATAGTTGCTGATGACCCAATATACTTGCCTGTATTGTCACGACAGATAGCCGATACAGCACCACGTTCACCTCGACGAGAGATACCACCATCCACACAATTATCTTGAAGTGGCCTGCAACTGGAGGGGTCCGGCTCATCTTCTCTGTACTCCGTTAGGAGCAGACGCACCTGAATTTGACCTCTCAACTGTGGCAACTTCAATCTCCTCAAGATATTTATTAACAAAACATACCGTCGATATAGGGCTCTGATACTCATTATTGTGGATCGCTTTCCGGCGTGCCCACCATATAGCCCACAACATAACAAGAGTTTTCGCCAAATCAGACCGATCTAGAGTCTCGAACAGCCAGAAATCCATAACCGGGCATCATCAGTCTGATTTGAAATCAGATGTTCTGTGAGATCCTCATCAGCTAATGCCCAAACACTCCGAGCCATATTACAATTGAGCAGCGAGTGTTTCCAGGAGTCCTCGGCTACACGACAGACAGAACATACCTTGTTATCTGCCATGTTTCGCCTCATCCGCACATCGCCCGTCGGTAGAGACATGCGAGCAAGTCTCCACACAAATACACGCACCTTTGAAGGAACATTAACATGCCAAAGTTTAGTCCAAGAGTTCTTCTCCTCCTCTATATGTGATCCACTCGGTCTAATGGTCAATCCAGTCCTCTCTCTGTTTTTTTACCGAGACAAGCATTCGATACGCTGAACGTACCGTGAAGGTTCATCTATTTTCATAGTGCCAGGAGTAGAAATCATCTTGGATCCTTGTGCTCAAAGGAATTGCCATGATCGCCTCTTTATCCATGTCTATAAAATACCCATTCAAAACTGACTCCCGCCACTGCCCAGATGATGAATCAATCAGCTCACATACACGCGGAGGGGGGTTTTCTTTCTTTGCACAGATTGGTCTTAACTTAAAATCTCTTGGAATCCAATTCTCATGCCATATACTTGTGTGAGATCCGGATCCAATTCGCTTTATTATACCGAGCGAAAGGATACCTCTACCCTCGAAAATTGCACGCCATACTTGGGATGGCGATGAGCCAAAACTCGCATCCAGGAACACGCAGTTCGGGAAATAGACCGCCTTAAGAATGCGGGCACTTAAAAATGTTGGATCGTTCAAAATACGCCAGGATTGCTTAGCTAGCAAAGCCAGGTAAAAAATCTCAATATCACGGAAACCCATGCCGCCCATATTCTTAGGCTGTGTCATATCCTCCCATGACACCCAAGCTGTTCTCCGTTCCCCTCTCTTGCTTCCCCACCAAAATTTGCGTAGAAGTCCATTTATATGAGAGCATAAACCTCTGGGCAACTTAAAACATGACATCGAGAACGTCGGGATGGCCTGAGCAACAGATTTAATTAACACTTCCTTCCCTCCCGATGCTAAAGTTTTCCCCATCCAACCTTGCACATGATTCCACACTCTACCCACATCCGAGGGAGACCCAAATAACGCTCGGATAAGGAATCATTTGGCACATCAAGAATATTTTTAATGTCCTCTCTCGTGGCTTCCGGCACACCCTTGCTAAAATATATTGATGAATTTTCCTTGTTAATCCGCTGCCCCGATGCATCACAATATCTCTGTAGTAATTCACTCACAAAAGTGGCTTTAGTAGTGTTCGCCTGGAAAAATAATAAGTTATCATCCGCGAACAATAAGTGGTTAACCGATGGTGCAGATACTGCTGCCTTAACTCCATGGATATCATCAGCCACCGCATGGGCATTAAGCAAACAAGACAATGCTTCAGCAGCAAGTAGAAACAAATATGGCGAGATAGGATCCCCTGGCGTATACCTCGAGAAGGCCTGAAACTCTCCAATTTTTCACCATTAAAAAGGACAGAAAAAGAAACAGATGTCACACACCTCATAATTGTTTCAGTGAACCGAGGACTAATCCCCAACTTAAGCATCACTTCCCGGAGGTAATTCCAATCAACTCGATCGTAGGCCTTCATCATATCAAGTTTTAGCGCACAATGACGATTGCTCTTATTCCTCTTAGTTTCAATAAAGTGGAGAGGCACTCATAAGCTGAAATAATGTTGTCTGTAATGAGTTTTCCTGGTACGAACGCCGATTACTCTTCGGAGATTACATCTGGGAGGATTAATTTCAGCCGATTTGCTAAGACCTTTGAAGCAATCTTGTAGATCCCAGTACAAAGGCTTATAGGCCGAAACTGTCCTAAGTTTTTTTGGACTGGATAAAACGATGAATGTTTGATTTATTTCCTCTCACGATTCCTCTCCATTGAGCACTCGTAGCACAATACCAGTCACCTCATCACCACACAACTCCCAGTGCCACTGAAAAAAGTGAGCCGGAAAGCCATCACGGCCAGGCGCCTTCGTCGGAAACATTTGAAAAAGCGCAACCCGCACTTCCTCCTTGCAATATGGCGAATTCAGATTAGTATTCATTTTTTGCATTGACCTTGACCGGTATATGAGAGAGTACTTCCTCCATACCTATTGTACCTTCAGCGGAATACAAATTTGAATAAAACTGTGTGGTCATGCTTTCAAGCTCATCACTATCCTCTGCCAGCGATCCATCTGGCCTAGATATGGCTTTTATTCTATTTCTGCTCCTCCTCGCACTGGCCGTCTTGTGGAAGAAACGGGTGTTGCTATCTCCCTCCGACAACCACTGGATACGAGATATCTGTTTCCACATTACCTCCTCCCTATAACACAGCTCGATCAGTCTGCGCTCAACGGCACACTCTTCCTCCGAAGGCGGTGGGGTTGGCTGGGTCATGTGTCATGTATGGGTGGGCTTCCGCCGGATTTTACTGGCCGCGGTCCTCGTGGGCCCTGGCCCGCCCAGTCTTTCGTTTTTCCTGTTGGGCTAGCCCAGTAATGCTTCTATCTGATGTCTACGCACGTTTCTATTCCTGTAGACAGTGTTGGGCCTCCAAGAGCAGAGGTTTGTAGAACAACAGCAAGTTTCCCTTAAGTGAATCACCCAAGGTTTATCGAACTCAGGGAGGTAGAGGTCAAAGATATCCCTCTTAAGCAACCCTCAATTAAGATACAAGAAGTCTCTTGTGTCCCCAACACACCTAATACACTTGTCAGATGTATAGGTTCACTAGTTCGGCGAAGAGATAGTGAAATACAAGTAATATGGATGATTATAAGTAGTAATTGCAATCTGACAAGCGAACATGTAGCAGAACTTGTTGGAAATGGTGTTTCAATGCTTAGATACAAGGCCTAGGGATCATACTTTCACTAGTGAACACCTGTCAACAATGATCACATAATTGAATAAATAAATGCTACTCTCAAACACTCTCTTGTTGGATAACAAACACCATTCATTGTGTAGGGCTGCAAAAGCACACCTCAAGCCGGAGTAAACAAGCTCCACAACGTCATAAAGGAATCACACACGATGCGCACACTGTCACCATCACACCGTGGAGAGTGACTCCGGAGTTCATATTAAAGTAACCTCTAGAGTGCATAATAGACAAGAGTAACATCTACATATTCAACTAGATTGCAAAGCTCATGATCACATAAAGATCACACCATGGGAGAGAGAGATGAACCACATAGCTACCGGTAGAGCCCTCAGCCTCGGGGGAGAACTACTCCCTCCTCATTATGGGAGATAGCAACAACGATATAGATGGTGATGGAGTCAATGGAGATGGCTCCGGGGGCAATTCCCCGTCCCGGCAGGGTGCCGAAACAGAGACTTATGTCCACCGAATTAGGGTTTTTGGTGGCGGCGGAGAGCTACGGAACTCTTCTGGAGAAATCACCGATCCCCTTAGGGTTTTCAGGGCAGGAGCTTAATATAGGCGAACGGGCGGCGCGAGGGGGTGCCCGAGGGGCCCACCCCATAGGGCGGCGCCGCACCCCTCCTGGCCGCGCCAGTGGATGGTCCTGTCCCTTCTGGCTCCGTGGGTCTTCTGGCGAAATAGAATTTCTGTAATTTTTCTGGATTTTTTCGAGCACTTTGGTTTTTGGGCCTTTTCTACAATAAACAGACATAATAAACAGAAACTGGCACTGTGGCATCTTGTTAATAGGTTAGTCCAATAAATGTCATAATATGATATAAAGTGCATATAAAACATGTAGCTATTGGCATAAAACTAGCATGGAACATAAGAAATTATAGATACGTTGGAGATGTATCAAGCATCCCCAAGCTTAGTTCCTACTCGCCCTCGAGTAGGTAAATGATAAAAAGAATAATTTCTGAAGTGACATGCTACCAACATAATTTTGATCAATACTATTGTAAAGCATATGAGATGAATGAAGTGACTCAAAGCAATGGTCTATAGTTTGCTAACAAAAAGATAATGACTAAACAACTGAATCATATAGCAAAAACTTTTTATGAATAGTACTTTCAAGACAAACATCAAAAAGTTTTGCATAAGAGTTAACTCATAAAGCAATAGATTCTTAATAAAAGGTTTTGAAGCAACACAAAGGAAGATTTAAGTTTCAGCAATTGCCCTCAACTTGCAACATGCATATCTCATGGATAATTGTCAACACAAAGTAATATAATAAGTGCAATAAGTAAGCATGTAAGAATCAATGCACACAGTTGACACAAGTGTTTGCTTCTAAGATAGAAAGAAGTAGGTAAACCGACTCAACATAAAGTAAAAGAAAGGCCCTTCGCAGAGGGAAGGAGGGATTAAATCATGTGCTAGAGCTTTTCAAGTTTTGAAATCATAAAGAGAGCATAAAAATAAAGTTTTGAGAGGTGTTTGTTGTTGTCAATGAATGGTAGTGGGCATTCTAACCCCCTTGTCAAACAGACTTTCAAAGAGCGGCTCCCATGAAGGACGTTGTCTCTACCAGTAAGGTAGATCATCCCTATTCTCTTGTGTTTACACATGTATTTTAGTTTTATTTATAGATGACACTCCTCCCAACCTTTTGCTTTCACAAGCCATGGCTAACCGAATTCTCGGGTGCCTTCCAACATTTCACATACTATGGAGGAGTGTCTATTGAAAAATTAAGTTGCTTACTAATAAATCAGGGCAAAACATGTGAAGAGAATTATTAATAAAAGTTAATTAATTGGGGCTGGGCACCCTGTTGCCAGCTCTTTTTGCAAAATTATTGGATAAGCGGATGTATATGCCACTAGTCCATTGGTGAAAGTTTGCCCAACAAGATTGAAAGATAAAACACCACATACTTCCTCATGAGCTATAAAACATTGACACAAATAAGGAGCAATAAAGTTTTGAATTGTTTAAAGGTAGCACATGAAGTATTTACTTGGAATGGCAGAAAAATACCACATAGTAGGTAGTTATGGTGGACACAAATGGCACATGTTTTGGCTCAAGGTTTTGGATGCACGAGAAGCATTCCCTCTCAGTACAAGGCTTTGGCTAGCAAGGTTATTTGAAGCAAACACTAGTATAAACCGGTACAGCAAAACTTACATAAGAACATATTGCAAGCATTATAAGACTCTACACTGTCTTCCTTGTTGCTCAAACACCTTTACTAGAAAATATCTAGACCTTAGAGAGACCAATCATGAAAACCAAATTTCAGCAAGCTCTACGGTAGTTCTCCACTAATAGGCTTAAACTACATGATGCAAGAGCTTAAACATGATCTACTTGAGAGCTCAAAACAATTGCCAAGTATCAAATTATTCAAGACAATACACCAACTACCAGCATTTTCTGTTTCCAACCAAATAACAATAAGTGCTGCGGCTTTCAGCTTTCGCCATAAACATGAAAAATAAATGCTGAGGCTTTCAGCTTTCGCCATGAACATTAAAAGTAAAACGAAGAACACAAGTGTTCAAATGAAAAATCGGAGCGTGTCTCTCTCCCACACAAGCATGTTCGGATCCGATTTATTCAGAAAATGAAAATAACAAAACGAAAATAAAAGCACACAGACGCTCCACGTAAAGTGCATAAGATGTGACGGAATTAAAATATAGTTTCACTAGAGATGACCTGATAAATTGTCGATGAAGAAGGGGATGCCTTGGGCATCCCCAAGCTTAGACGCTTGAGTCTTCTTAGAATATATGGGGATGACCCACGGGGGCATCCCCAAGCTTAGGCTTTTCAATCTTCTTGATCATATTGTATCATCCTCCTCTCTTGATCCTTGAAAACTTCCTTCACACCAAACTCAAAGCAATCTCATTAGAGGGTTAGTGCATAATCAAAAATTCACATGTTCAGCAAGGACACAATCATCCCCAGCACTTCTGGACATTACCCAAGGCTACTGAAATTTAATGGAGCAAAGAAATCCACTCAAAGACAGTAAAAGAGGCAATGCGAAATAAAAGACAGAATCTGTCAAAACAGAACAGTCCGTGAAGACGAATTTTTTCGAGGCACTTAACATGCTCAGATGGAAAAGCTCCAGTTGAATGAAAGTTGCGTACATATCTAAGGATTACTCATGAATTTTTTTCACAATTTTCAGATTTTTATACAGAGAGAAAAGCTCAAATTTGTGACAGCTAAAAATCTGTTTCTGCGCAGAAATCCAAATCTAGTATCAACTTTCTATCAAAGACTTTACTTGGCACAACAATGCAAGAAAATAAAGATACAAAGATATTGCTACAGTACTAGGCAGTACCTTGACTAAAAAATAAAACAAAAATTGCAGAAATAAAACAATGGGTTGTCTCCCAAGAGCGCTTTTCTTTAAAGCCTTTTAGCTAGGCATGATAATTTTCATGATGCTCTTATAAAGATGAGAGTTGAATATAAGAGAGCATCAAAAAGCAAATACCAAACACATTTAAGTCTAACCCACTTTCTATGCAAACGAATCTTGTAAGAAAACAAATTATTGAAGCATGAAGCTACTATCATAGAAAGACAAAGCAAGTGCAACTTCAAAAATTTCAAAAATAGAGAGGTGACTTAATATTATTGAGATATATAAAACCATGTCTCCCTCTCTCATAATAATTTTCAGTGGTATCATTGATAAACTCAACAATATAGCTATCACATAAAGCATTCTTATCATGGTCCACATGCATAAAAGTATCATTACTCTCCACACAAGCATAATCAATTTTATTAGTAATAGTGGGAGTAAAACTATCACATCCATCATTATAATCATCATAAATTGGAGGCATAGAATAATCATAATGAATTTTATCCTCAATAGTAGATGGACTGAAAATATCACAATCACCATAACGAACTTGAATATGATAGACAAGCTGTATATTAGAGAGAGGGTTTTGGGTAATCCCTCCATAACTATGACAAGTTTCATGAGGATGACTGTAATTATAACCTATGTCATAGTATTCTTTATAATAATTGTCAAAGATTGGAGGCATAGTGTCATCATAAGAAATAGAATAGTTATCTTCCAAGGTGTGCTCATCTGTAAAGATACCATCATTGTTACTAGAAGGAGATGTATCAAACATATAATCATCAGTAGCAAAAGGATTTTCAAACACCTCATCCCCAAGCTTAGAGCTTTCTATATCATCATGGGAAGAAACATGGATAGTACTAATACTATGGCAATTATTAACATCATCATTTTCAGAATTAGTATCCCAGAGATCTTCAATATCAAAAGAAGTGTGCTTTTCCCAATCATGATCACTAATATAAATAACATGCATAGGTTCATCATCAAGTTCAGAATCATCGAACTCGGAATTATAAGTATCAATTGTAATAGGAGCAACAAGTTTGGGAGAAGATACCGTTTCCTCTCTCCTTTTACTCCACTTCTTCTTCTTCTTCGTTCCCTTCTTCATCTTTCTTTTCCTCTTTAGGAGGGAGAGGCTTGAAAGGAAGCTTCTCCACATAACCTGGTTTATTATTAGAAACAATAGAAGAAACTTGGGAGGATACCTCTCTTTCATTAATAAGAACAAAACACATATTAGTCCTGTCATATTTTGGTAAAGTCCCATCCTTTATAACATTTTGTATGTAGGTGTTGGCATGGAAATTATTAACACAATAGAGATAACATCCATGCAACACACTATTCATATCAAGATCACTCATATCTAACAAAGAAATTTTTCTTGATAACTCTTCACACCCCAAAAATAAAGTAAGTTCATCATGCTGATTAGGAGTGATCATGCTATCACAATATAGACTTGAAGTACTCATTAAATTCTAAATACTATCATTATGACCAGAACATTGAAAATTAAAATGACCCACTTCATAGCAAAGTTCACAAATAAAAGGATGGAGGTCACAAACTTTTTCACCAAGATCTTTTAGAGCCTTGTACCACATTCTAGTTTTTTCATTCCTATGATGGATACAATATTCATCTTCGATTTGATTAATTCCACAAGGTCTTTGCATTCCACAAAAATTAACATGCTTATAAGAAATAGTATTTTCAGAAGTTTGAGCATGTTTATTGCAATCATTAACAACAATTTCATTTTCCATGCAAGTGTCTTTGAAAGGTTCATGATACACGTCCCAATTTTCTTTAGGAACATTAATATGAGAAGCAAAGGTTGTACAACAATCAACAATAATTTGAGAATCAAGACCATAATTATCACTAAGCTTTTGAAAACCAGTAGTTTCAATGAAAGACTTAATGCATTCATATTCATAGTATATACCTGATTCTTTACCTTTGTCGTTCTCCCAATCTTCAGTATTGCTTCGAATTCTTTCATGAAGATCCCATCTAGCTTCAACCTTCTTACTTGTGAAAGAACCCTGTGAACATGCATCTACATAATCCTTATAATGACTTGAAAGCCTTGCATAAAAATTAGTAATAATTATTTCCTCAGAAAGCTCATGGTTAGGACATTTGAGTATTAATGTTTTTAGTCTTCCCCAAGCTTGAGCAATGCTTTCTCCATCATGAGGGTAAAAATTATAAATGCGATTCCTATCTAGATGCACTTCATGAATAGGATAAAATTTAGAGTACAAGAGAGATTCAAGCTGTTTCATATTTGATGGTTGTTCATCAGCAGCCTATATCATTCCTTTGCTTTGTCCTTAAGTGACAATGGAAATAGTTTCATCATAACATTTTCTCTTGATAAACCTGCAATCTCAAATAACTCACAAAGTTCTGTAAGTTTAGACAAGTGAACACTTGGATGGACTGATCCATCCCCTACATACTGATCATTCATAACCCTTTCAACAATTTTCATAGGTATTTTAAAAGGAATACTTTCAACAGGTGGATTTGGAATATCACAAGCATCATTCGAATTACCACATATTGGAGACAAAGCATTATCAAGGCAAAATACTTCATCCAAAGTTGAGGAGAAAAAATTTTATTTTTATATAAACTAGCTTCCCCAAGCTTGGGTTTTTCCATAGCATTAAAAATAATGGTGTCCAAAAAAATTATACTAATACCATTACTACCATTATTATGCAGACAAACTTCCATAGGTTTTTAAATTTTCTCTTCAAAAGCATCATTTCCTAATTCAATATAAATTTCAAAAAGATCTCTAATTTTTTGTTGTTTTCCATTAAGCCTAACTAGTGAAATAAAAAACAAGAAACAAAAAGATATAATTGTAGAATCTAAAGGAAATAGCTTCGAGCACTCACACACTGGCAACAGTGCTAGGAAATAGCTTCGTAGTCGGAGGATGTGAATACCTTTTACCTTACCTCCCCAGCAACGGCCCAGAAAATAGCTTGATGTCTACGCACGCTTCTATTCCTGTAGACAGTTTTGGGCCTCCAAGAGCAGAGGTTTGTAGAACAGCAGCAAGTTTCCCTTAAGTGAATCACCCAAGGTTTATCGAACTCAGGGAGGTAGGGTCAAAGATATTTCTCTCAAGAAACCCTGCAATTAAGATACAAGAAGTCTCTTGTGTCCCCAACACACCTAATACACTTGTCAGATGTATAGGTGCACTAGTTCGGCGAAGACATAGTGAAATACAAGTAATATAGATGATTATAAATAGTAATTGCAATCTGAAATAAAAATGGCAGCAAGCGAACATGTAGCAGAACTTGTTGGAAACGGTGTTTCAATGCTTAGAAATAAGGCCTAGGGATCATACTTTCACTAGTGGACACTCTCAACAATGATCACATAATTGAATAAATAAATGCTACTCTCAAACACTCTCTTGTTGGATAACAAACACCATTCATTGTGTAGGGCTGCAAAAGCACACCTCAAGCCGGAGTAAACAAGCTCCACAACGTCATAAAGGAATCACACACAATGCACACACTGTCACCATCACACCGTGGAGAGTGACTCCGGAGTTCATATTAAAGTAACCTCTAGAGTGCATAATAGACAAGAGTAACATCTACATATTCAACTAGATTACAAAGCTCATGATCACATAAAGATCACACCATGGGAGAGAGATGAACCACATAGCTACCGGTAGAGCCCTCAGCCTCGGGGGAGAACTACTCCCTCCTTATCATGGGAGATAGCAACGACGATGAAGATGGCGATGGAGTCGATGGAGATGTCTCTGGGGGCAATTCCCTGTCCCGGCAGGGTGCCGAAACAGAGACTTCTGTCCCCCGAATTAGGGTTTTTGGTGGAGGCGGAGGTACGGAACTCTTCTGGAGAAATCGTCGATCCCCTTAGGGTTTTCAGGGTAGGAGCTTAATATAGGCGAAAGGGCGGCGCGAGCGGTGCCCGAGGGGCCCACCCCATAGGGCGGCGCCGCCACCCTCCTGGCCACGCAAGTGGATGGGGAGCAGGCTGTGGGCCTCCTCTGTCCTGGCCCTTCTGGCTCCGTGGGTCTTCTGGCGAAATAGAAATTCTGTAATTTTTCTGGATTTTTCCGAGCGCTTTGGTTTTTGGGCCTTTTCTGCAATAAACAGACATAATCAACAGAAACTGGCACTGTGGTATCTTGTTAATAGGTTAGTCCAATAAATGTCATAATATGATATAAAGTGCATATAAAACATGTAGCTATTGGCATAAAACTAGCATGGAACATAAGAAATTATAGATACGTTGGAGACGTATCACTATCCCAACGAAAAATCTTGCTCTCCTGCAGCCCGGCCCGCCCAATGATTCTGCTAAAGCTTCGACAATGCATAATACGTCTCGTGGTCCGGCCGGTCAGGATAGTGCGCCCAGCAGCGCCAACGTGACGCCACCCATTCAGTCTGGGTTGGCCTTTTGGCCGCTAACCATAATCAAACATTTGAATAGAGTTTAAAAAGCGTGCGAAAATTGGATACAAAATTAGTTCTTTCAAAGATAATTTACATAGTTAAAAAACCCTAGTTTCCAGCGTCGCCGTCTTCATCTCATCGGAGACGATGTCGATGAACGGCGGGGGTGCCATAGTTGTTGCACCCACTCTGGGACCTACTGCGGCCGCGTCACGTACAGTGAAGGCAAATGCGCGTACTGTAGTGGAGTGGCTGGCGGCGCGTAGTACTACAAAGGGGGTGGAACCATCTGGTCGTCCCAGGCGTCCTGCGCTGGCGCGTGCGGTGGCAGTGGTGGTGGCGGTGCCAGCGACGAATGTGCTCCGCTACCATTGACTGAGATGGATGACATCCTCTAGCCTGAGCCAGGACCACTTGGCTCCTCGTCGGCACTGGACTGCTCCAAGGCGGCAGTCGTAGCTGCCTCCTCGTCATAGTTGTCAAGGACGAGCACCTCCATCTTCACAGTGGCGGGAGGCAACACGTCCTCCATCTCCTCATCCTTGTTGTCGTCCTCCTCATTGTCGGTTTGCTGGGATCCGATGAATATTGTGTACTATGTTAAGATTGATTATATATTTATGTCATATGTTATTTGTGATCTTGCATGCTCTCCATTGCTAGTAGAAACTACAAGTGGATACTTGTGACTCCAAGAGGGAGTATTTATGCTTGATAGTAGGTTCATGCCTCTAGTTTCCTGGGAGAGTGACTTTATAACTTCTAAGGTTGTAGATGTGCTGTTGCTACTAGGGATAACCCAACAATGTTTTAACCAATGGGTAATTCTATTTTTTATTTTACACACATTGCTTAATGCGATAGTCGGTTGCTTGCAACTTTATACTGGAAGGGGTGTGGACGCTAACCTGAAGGTGGATTATTAGTCATAGACGCAGTTGGATTACGGTCTATGTATTATGTTGCAATGCCCAATACCGAATTATCATAGTAATCATCTATCTTGTGATGTATCGATCGATATTCTATCAATTGCCCAGCTGTAATTTGTTCACCCAACATGATATTTCTTTATGGAGAGACACATCTAGTGAATTGTGGACCCCGGTCCTATTTCCATTACTCATAAATTCAACTACAATCATCTTCTGTTTACTTTCTGCAAACATCTCCTTCCATTCGATATGTCTAATCCTTTGTGTTCAGCAAACCGGTGAGATTGACAACCTCACTGTTAGTTTGGGCAAAGTATTTGGGTTGTGTTGTGTGCAGGTTCCACGTTGTTGCTGATGCCGGTAGTGCGCCCTGCAACTAGTCAGCCAGCAACACCTTCAAAAGTCACGCCTTACTCCTACTGGTTGATTAAACCTTGGTTTTGTACTGAGGGAAAACTTTCTTCTATGCTCTTCACACCTTCCTCTTGGGGTTCCCCAACAGCGTGTCTACGTACTACGAGTGCATGCCATCAAGCTTGTTGTCTGGCGCTGTTGCCGGGGAGAAAGAGGATTTCTGCAAGGAAAGTCTCCCATCTCCAATCTCTTTACTTTGTTATAGTTTGCTTAGTTTACTTTATTTAGTTTTGTTTGCTTTATTATATCGAAACACAAAAAATAGTTACTTTTATAGTTGTCTTTATATAAAAAACACACAAAAAATTGGTTTCTATTATAGCTGTTATTTTTGTTGCTTAGTTTTAATTTTGCTAAAATGGGTTCCGCTGAAAATACTAAGTTGTGTGACTTTACTAGCACCAACAACAATGATTTTATTTGTACACCTGTGGCTCCACCTGCTCCCGAAGCAGCATTCTATGAAATTAAACCTGCTTTATTAAATCTTGTTATGAAAGAGCAATTTTCTGGTGTTAGTACTGAATATGCCACCTCTCATCTTAACAATTTTGTTGAACTTTGTGAGATGCAAAAATATAAAGATATAGCTAGTGACATTATTAAACTGAAACCGTTTCCTTTCTCTTTGAGTGGTAGAACTAAAGATTGGTTGGTATCTTTAAATAGTATTGATTCTTGGGTTAAATGCAAAGATGCTTTTATTGGAAAATAGTACCCTTCTGCCAAGATTATATCTTTGAGAAGCGACATAATGAAACTTAGACAATTTGATAATAAACATGTTGCTCAAGCTTGGGAGAGAATGAAATCTTTGGTAAACAATTGTCCCACTCATGGACTGACAACTTGGATGGTCATCCAAACTTTTTATGCAGGACAAACTTTTTCTGCAAGAAATCTCCTGGATTCAGCTGCTGGAGGTATCTTTATGTCCATTACTTTTGGGGCAGAAACTAAATTACTTGATGATATGATGATAAATTATTCTGAATGACACACCAAGAGAGCTCCACAAGGTAAGAAGGTAAATTCTGTCGAAGAATCCTCCTCCTTGAGTGATAAGATTGATACTATTATGTCTATGCTTGTTAATGGTAAAGCACATGTTGATCCAAATAATATTTCCGTAGCTTCTTTGGTTGCTCTAGATGAGCATGTTGATGTGAACTTCATTAAAAACAACAATTTCAACAACAATGTTTATAGGAATTATATGCCATATCCTTCTAATAGTGGCAATGGTTATTATGGTAGATCTACGCCTAGTGAGGAAAAGATTTTAGAAGTTGAAAAGGACACTAAGAACTTTACGCAAATGAAATATGAGAAAAATTAAGTGTTTACTAAAACCATGGAAGAACAATCTGGTATGTTGAAAAATATTAGTCATCAACTTGAGAATTTAAATAGAGAAAATTTTGGTTTGCAAGTAATAAATTTCAAATGCTGAAACTAGTATTTCCTCTTTGTCAGAAGCACAAACTTCTTTGATTAATAAAATGGCTGGTAAACCTACAACTATGGATGAAAATCACTTTGCTACTACGGATGCCATTCAAGTTAGAATTGATGAAAATGTTAGGATGTTGGCGAAATTGCATGCTAGGTGGGAAAGAGAAGATGAAATTGCTAGAAATAATAATTTGACTAAAGTTTATACCATCACCACCACCAGTAGTAATGAAGTTTCAAATTCTATCCACTCTCCTACTATTGATAATAAAGTAAATGGTGTAGGAAAAGTCCCCGCTCCTTCTACAAAATTGCCTAGAACCACTGAAACTGCTCCTGATAAGTGTGCTGAATTTTTTAGGAGTATGGGAGACAAGATTCCTGTACCTTTGATAAAAATAATTTTGATTTCGATGGTTGCAATATCTCTGAAGTAGTTAAGTTCTTACAAAAGCTTGCTATAAGTCCTAATGCTAGTGCTATAAATATGGCTTTTACAAAGCACATGACAAATGCTCTTATGCAAATGAGAGAGGAGAAATTAAAACGCAAAGCCTCTATTCCTAAAAAGTTAGAAGATGGCTGGGAGCCCATCATTAATATGAAAATAGATGGTTTTGATTGCGATGCTTTATGTGATCTTGGTGCAAGTATTTCTGTTATGCCTAGAAAAATCTATGATATGCTTGAATTGCCACCGTTAGAAAAATGTTATTTAGATGTTCATCTTGTTGATATTGCTGCAAACAAATCTTTGGGGAAAGCTGATAATGTGCTTATTATGATTAACAATAACCTAGTCCCAGTTGATTTTGTTGTTTTGGATATTGAACGCAATGCTTCTTGTCCGATTATATTGGGAAGACCGTTTCTTAGAACTGTTGGTACTGCTATTGATATGAGAGATAGAACTATTAAATATCAATTCCCACTCAACAAAGGTATGGAATACTTCCCTAGAAAGAGAAAGAAGTCATCTTATGAATCTATTATTAGAACAAATTATGATGTTGATGCTTCTTCACTTGATAATACTTGAAGCTCGTATTTTAGTGCGCCTAGCTGAAAGGAGTTAAAGAAAAGCACTTATGGGAGACAACCCATATTTTATTTACAGTAATTTTTCTTTGTGTCGAGTCTTGGGATTTATTACCCCTGTAATGACCTCTCCTTGTTATTTTTATTTCGTGTTTGTGCCAAGAATAGACTCTAATAGGAAGAAAATAATGTTTGGGGAAGTTGCTATCCTGAAAATAGATTCTGTGTTGTTACCATAAAAATTCGTAAACATATCTAGAGCGTAATTTTGAGCTGTCATTTTTTAGGAATATGATCCAGGTTATTATCTAACTTTAGTTAGTTGACCACTTTTCGAAATAAGCAACAGAACATTTTCGGAAATTTCGATCTTTACGTACTGTTCTATTTTGACAGATTTCTGCACTATTTGCATTCGCCTCTTAAATCTCTTTCTTTTATAGTTCTTTTGATGAGAGAACTATTTGAAAGGTTGCTACAGTAACGTATGCTTTGATAGATGTTTTATTTATGTTAGTACTGAACACAAGTGGATTCATTTATTTTGATTGTACTAATGGTGCTAATAAAGAATTATGCGAAGTTTTTGTATGAAGGAAGTTTTCAAGTGTAAGGAGAGAAGAATGATGTGATGGGATTACGAATGGAAAAAGCTCAAGCTTGGGGATTCCCCTGCACCCCAAGACATATTTAATAGGTACAAGCGTCAAAGGTTGGGGATGCCTTGGGCATCCCCTCTTCATCAACAAAGTAATATGTCATCTCTCTATACGCTATATTTGTATTGCTTCATACGCTATGTGTTGTTCTTGGAGCTTCTTTATTTTTGTTTTTTTGTTTTGTTTTGTTTTCTTTGCTGTAGCATATGTTGGATCCTGGCACATTTTCTTTTGTAGAAAGACCCTCTCCTTTTTAATTGCATAGAACGATCTACTTTTCGCTGTTTTTGTTCTGCGAGTGTTCTAGTTTTCTGGTACTGTGTTTAGCTCTTGTTCTTTCACTTTAATTTTGCTCAGATCTCGTTAGTATTGTTTATTTGTGTATAATTAGCTCTATGGTCCATAATTTATTTCATCTTTGAGAGTTATTTCAAATAAGTTGATTGGTGTTGGATACGAGTAAAATATTTCATGACTATAGTGATGCAAAAGGAAGCTTGTCTAGACTGTGGAATAGACTTTGGCATGTCATGTTGGATGTTATTCTTATCATATGCTTATTATTTATTGTTTTAGCATGACTTGTTTTAAATGGCTGAGAGTGTATAATGTGTCATTGAAAGAATCATGTGTTGTTTCTATCATAAAAGCATAGTATTGTGGTATTCTCCTTTGATGCTTTATTGGGTTGACTTGGCGCATGCTTATAACATGTTCTGACTATAACCAGTCAACTAAAGCCTCTATGATAATTTAATTTTTGATTTTTAATATCACTTTATGCTTTGATTGATAATGTTTTGTCGCTATGCATGATTATGGCCATTATTGCTCTCTTAGTTGGCCGCTCCCAGTCTTTTTGCTAGCCTTCACTTGTACTGAGTATGAGCTCTAATCGTGCATCCAACCACAAAAAATCAAAGATGCCAATTGAGTCCACTATATCTACCTATATGTGGTATTTCACCGCCACTCCAAAGTAAATTGCTTGTGTGCTACCTTTAAACCATCAAAAATTATCACATGTTTTGTGTAAATTATAGCTCATGGGAAAGTAGTCTAAAAACTATTGTGGCAAATACTATGTTTTATACATTTTTAGTTCTTATAAGTTGCTTGTTGTGTGATAACCATGCTATCATGGGCAACACCATCTATATGTCTTTGTTGAATATCATGTGAATTACTATGCATGCTCATCTTGTTTGAAGTAAGGAAGATTTACCATGAGTTGCAAATATTTGAGTATGCATATTGTTAGAGAGGAACATTGTGCCGCCAATTAAAGCCATTGTTGATGCGTAAAGCACACGCCCGTTGGGAACCCCAAGTGGAAGGTGTGATGCGTACAGCAGCAAGTTTCCCTCAGTAAGAAACTAAGGTTTATCGAACCAGTAGGAGTCAAGAAGCACGTTGAAGGTTGATGGTGGCGGAGTGTAGTGCGGCGCAACACCAGGGATTCCGGCGCCAACGTGGAACCTGCACAACACAACCAAAATACTTTGCCCCAACTTAACAGTGAGGTTTTCAATCTCACTGGCTTGCTGTAACAAAGGATTAGATGTATAGTGTGGATGATGATGTTTGCGAAGAACAGTAAGAACGAGTATTGCAGTAGATTGTATTCGATGTAAAGGAATGGACCGGGGTCCACAGTTCACTAGTGGTGTCTCTCCGATAAGAAATAGCATGTTGGGTGAACAAATTACAGTTGGGCAATTGACAAATAAAGATGGCATGACAATGCACATACATGTTATGATGAGTAATGTGAGATTTAATTGGGCATTACGACAAAGTACATAGACCGCTATCCAGCATGCATCTATGCCTAAAAAGTCCACCTTCAGGTTAGCATCCGCACCCCTTCCAGTATTAAGTTGCAAACAACAGACAATTGCATTAAGTATGGTGCGTAACGTAATCAACACAAATATCCTTAGACAAAGCATTGATGATTTATCCCTAGTGGCAACAGCACATCCACAACCTTAGAACTTTCTCACATCGTCCTGCATTTAATGGAGGCATGAACCCACTATCGAGCATAAATACTCCCTCTTGGAGTTACAAGTAACGACTTGGCCAGAGCCTCTACTAGCAATGGAGAGCATGCAAGATCATAAACAACACATAGATGATAGATTGATAATCAACATAACATAGTATTCCATATTCATCGGATCCCAACAAACACAACATGTAGCATTACAAATAGATGATCTTGATCATGTTAGGCAGCTCACAAGATCTAACAATGATAGCACAACGAGGAGAAGACGACCATCTAGCTACTGCTATGGACCCATAGTCCAGGGGTGAACTACTCACACATCACTCCGGAGGCGATCATGGCGATGAAGAGTCCTCCGGGAGATGATTCCCCTCTCCGGCAGGGTGCCGGAGGCGATCTCCTGAATCCCCCGAGATGGGATTAGCGGCGGCGTCTCTGGAAGGTTTTCCGTATTGTGGCTGTCGGTACTGGGGTTTTCTCGACGAAGGCTATATGTAGGCGGAAGGGTAGGTCAGGGGGCGACGCGAGAGACCCACACGCTAGGGCGGCGCTGCCCAGGCCCTGGTTGCGCGGCCCTGGCGTGTCGTCGCCTCGTCGCCCCACTTCGTATCACTTTCGGTCTTCTGGAAGCTTCGTGGAAAAATAAGACCCTGGGCATTTATTTTGTCCAATTCTGAGAATATTTCCTTACTAGGATTTCTGAAACCAAAAACAGCAGAAAACAGCAACTGGCTCTTCGGCATCTTGTTAATAGGTTAGTGCCGGAAAATGCATAAATATGACATAAAGTGTGTATAAAACATGTGTATCATCATAAAAGTAGCATGGAACATAAGAAATTATAGATACGTTTGAGACGTATCAAGCATCCCCAAGCTTAGTTCCTACTCGTCCCCGAGTAGGTAAACGATAACAAAGATAATTTCTGAAGTGACATGCTATCATAATCTCGATCAATACTATTGTAAGCATATGTAATGAATGCAGCGATCCAAAGCAATGGTAAAGATAATGGTTAAACAACTGAATCATATAGCAAAGACTTTTCATGAATAGTACTTTCAAGACAAGCATCAACAAGACTTGCATAAGAGTTAACTCATAAAGCAATAGATTCAAAGTAAAGGCATTGAAGCAACACAAAGGGAGATTTAAGTTTCAGCAGTTGCTTTCAACTTGTAACATGTATATCTCATGGATAGTTGTCAATGCAAAGTAATATGATGAATGCAAATATGCAAGTATGCAAGAATCAATGCACAGTTAACACAAGTGTTTGCTTCTAAGATGGAAGGAAATGGGTAAACTGACTCAACATAAAAGTAAAAGAACGGCCCTTCGCAGAGGGAAGCATGGATTGCTATTTTTGTGTAAGAGCTTTTATTTTGAAAACATAGAGAGAGAGCATAAAAGTAAAGTTTTGAAAGGTGTTTGTTGTTGTCAACGAATGGTAGTGGGTACTCTAACCCCCTTGCCAGACAGACTTTTAAAGAGCGGCTCCCATGAAATTTTTTATTTTTGGGTGACACTCCTTCCAACCTTTGCTTTCACAAACCATGGCTAACCGAATCCTCGGGTGCCTGCCAACAACCTCATACCATGAAGGAGTGTCTTTTTATTTTAGTTTTATTTAGATGACACTCCTCCCCACCTTTGCTTTCTCAAGCCATGGCTAACCGAATCATTGGGTGCCGTCCAACAATCACATACCATGGAGGAGTGTCTATTTGTAAAATTATGAAAGTTAATTAATTGGTGCTGGGAACCCCATTGCCAGCTCTTTTTGCAAAATTATTGGATAAGCGGATGAAGCCACTAGTCCATTGGTGAAAGTTGCCCAACAAGATTGAAAGATAAACACCACATACTTCCTCATGAGCTATAAAACATTGACACAAATAAGAGGTAATAACTTTTGAATTGTTTAAAGGTAGCACTCAAGCAATTTACTTTGGAATGGCATAGAAATACCATGTAGTAGGTAGGTATGGTGGACACAAATGGCATATTTTTTGGCTCAAGGATTTTGGATGCATGAGAAGTATTCCCTCTCAATACAAGGCTTAGGCTAGCAAGGTTGTTTGAAGCAAACACAAGTATGAACCGGTACAGCAAAACTCACATAAGAACATATTGCAAGCATTATAAGACTCTACACTGTCCTCCTTGTTGTCCAAACCCTTACTAGAAAATATCTAGACTTTAGAGAGACCAATCATGCAAACCAAATGTCAACAAGATCTACAGTATTTCTTCACTAATAGGTGCAAAGTATATGATGCAAGAGCTTAAACATGAGCACAAAAATTGCCAAGTATCAAATTATTCAAGACATTATACCAATTACCACATGTAGCATTTTCTGTTTCCAACCAGATAACAATTAACGAAGTAGTTTCAACCTTCGCCATGAACATTAAGAATAAAGCTAAGAACATATGTGTTCATATGCAACAGCGGAGCATGTCTCTCTCCCACACAATGAATGCTAGGATCCAATTTTATTCAAACAAAACAAAAACAACAACATACAGACGCTCCAAGTAAAGCACATAAGATGTGACGGAATAAAAATATAGTTTCACTAGAGGTGACCTGATAATTTGTCGATGAAGAAGGGGATGCCTTGGGCATCCCCAAGCTTAGATGCTTGAGTCTTCTTGAAATATGTAGGGATGAACCACGGGGGCATCCCCAAGCTTAGAGCTTTCACTCTCCTTGATCATATTGTATCATCCTCCTCTCTTGATCCTTGAAAACTTCCTCCACACCAAACTCAAAACTAACTCATTAGAGGGTTAGTGCATAATCAAAAATTCACATGTCCAGAGGTGACATAATCATTCTTAACACTTCTGGACATTGCACAAAGCTACTGAAAGTTAATGGAACAAAGAAATCCATCAAACTTAGCAAAACAGGCAATGCGAAATAAAAGGCAGAATCTGTCAAAACAGAACAGTCTGTAAAGACGAATTTTTCTGGGGCACCAGACTTGCTCAAATGAAAATGCTCAAATTTAATGAAAGTTGCGTACATATCTGGGGATTACTCACGTAAATTGGCAGATTTTTCTGAGTTACCTACAGAGAATACTACTCAAATTCGTGACAGCAAGAAATCTGCTTCTGCCCAGTAATCCAAATCTAGTATGAACCTTAGTATCAAAGACTTTACTTGACACAACAATGCAATAAAATAAAGATAAGGAGAGGTTGCTACAGTAGTAACAACTTCCAAGACTCAAATATAAAACAAAAGTGCAGAAGTAAAATCATGGGTTGTCTCCCATAAGCGCTTTTCTTTAACGCCTTTCAGCTATGCACAGAAAGCGTGAATCAAGTATTATCAAGAGACGAAACATCAACATCATAATTTTTTATAATGATAGAATCAAAAGGTAACTTCATTCTCTTTCTAGGGAAGTGTTCCATACCTTTCTTGAGAGGAAATTGATATTTAATATTACCTTCCTTCATATCAATAATAGCACCAACAGTTCGAAGAAAAGGTCTTCCCAATATAATGGGACAAGATGCATTGCATTCAATATCCAAGACAATAAAATCAACGGGGACAAGGTTATTGTTAACCGTAATGCGAACATTATCAATCCTCCCCAAAAGTTTCTTTGTATAATTATCAGCAAGATTAACATCCAAATAACAATTTTTCAATGGTGGCAAGTCAAGCATATCATAGATTTTCCTAGGCATAACAGAAATACTTGCACCAAGATCACATAAAGCATTACAATCAAAATCATTGACCTTCATCTTAATGATGGGCTCCCAACCATCTTCTAACTTCCTAGGAATAGAAGTTTCGCGATTTAATTTCTCTTCTCTAGCTTTTATGAGAGCATTTGTAATATGTTTTGTAAAGGCCAAATTTATAGCACTAGCATTAGGACTTTTAGCAAGTTTTTGTAAGAAATTTATAACTTCAGAGATGTGACAATCATCAAAATCTAAACCATTATGATCTAAAGCAATGGGATCATTGTCCCCAATATGTGAAAAAATTTCAGCAGTTTTATCACAAGCAATTTCGGCAGTTTTAGCAGTTTCAGGCAGTTTTTCACGCTTTGCATTAGGAGTAGAAACATTGCCAACACCAATTATTTTACCATTGATAGTAGGAGGTGTAGAAACATGTGAAGCATTAGCATTACTAGTGGTGGTAATAGTCCAAACTTTAGCTACATTATTCTCTTTAGCATTTTCTTCTTTTTCCCACCTAGCACGCAATTCGGCCATCAATCTAATATTCTCATTAATTTGAACTTGGATGGCGTTTGCTGTAGCAAATGACTTAATATCTTTAGTTTCATTAGGCATAACTTTCAATTTCAAAAGATCAACATCAGCAGCAAGACTATCAACTTTAGAAGCAAAAATATCAATTTTACCAAGCTTTTCTTCAACAGATTTGTTAAAAGTGGTTTGTGTACTAATAAATTATTTAAGCATGGCTTCAAGACCAGAGGGTGTATTCCTATTATTGTTGTAAGAATTACCATAAGAATTACCATAACCATTACTATTATGAGAAGGATATGGCCTATAGTTGTTACTAGAATTATTCCGATAAGCATTGTTGTTGAAATTATTATTTTTAATGAAATTCACATCAACATGTTCTTCTTGGGCAACCAATGAAGCTAATGGAACATTATTAGGATCATCATTAGATCTACCATTCACAAGCATAGACATAATAGCATCAATCTTATCACTCAAGGAGGAGGTTTCTTCGACAGAATTTACCTTCCTACCTTGTGGAGCTCTTTCCGTGTGCCATTCAGAGTAATTAATCATCATATCATCAAGAAGATTTGTTGCGACGCCTAGAGTGATGGACATAAAAGTACCTCCAGCAGCTGAATCCAATAGGTTCCGCGAAGAAAAATTCAGTCCTGCATAAAAGGTTTGGATGATCATCCAAGTAGTCAGTCCATGGGTAGGGCAATTTTTAACCAAAGATTTCATTCTTTCCCATGCTTGAGCAACATGCTCATTATCCAATTGCTTAAAATTCATTATGCTACTTCTCAAAGATATAATTTTAGCAGGAGGATAATACCTACCAATGAAAGCATCCTTACATTTAGTCCATGAATCAAAACTATTCTTAGGCAAAGATAGCAACCAATCTTTAGCTCTTCCTCTTAATGAGAAAGGAAACAATTTTAATTTTATAATGTCACCATCTACATCCTTATATTTTTGCATCTCACATAGTTCAACAAAATTATTAAGATGGGAAGCAGCATCATCAGAACTAACACCAGAAAATTGCTCTCTCATGACAAGATTCAGTAAAGCAGGTTTAATTTCAAAGAATTCTGCTGTAATAGCAGGTGGAGCAATAGGTGTGCATTGATACGCGTACAGCACGCGTCCGTTGGGAACCCCAAGAGGAAGGTGTGATGCATACAGCGGCAAGTTTTCCCTCAGTAAGAAACCAAGGTTTATCGAACCAGTAGGAGCCAAGAAGCACGTTGAAGGTTGATGGCGGCGGAGTGTAGTGCGGCGCAACACCAGGGATTCCGGCGCCAACGTGGAACATGCACAATACAACCAAAGTACTTTGCCCCAACGTAACAGTGAGGTTGTCAATCTCACCGGCTTGCTGTAACAAAGGATTAGATGTATAGTGTGGATGATGATGTTTGCAGAAAACAGTAAAGAACAATTGCAGTAGATTGTATTTCAGATGTAAAGAATAGGACCGGGGTCCACAGTTCACTAGAGGTGTCTCTCCCATAAGAATTAGCATGTTGGGTGAACAAATTACAGTTGGGCAATTGACAAATAATGAGGGCATGACAATGCACATACATGATATGATGAGTATTGTGAGATTTAATTGGGCATTACGACAAAGTACATAGACCGCTATCCAGCCTGCATCTACGCCTAAAAAGTCCACCTTCAGGTTATCATCCGAACCCCTTCCAATATTAAGTTGTAAACAACAGACAATTGCATTAAGTATGGTGCGTAATGTAATCGACAACTACATCCTTAGACATAGCATCGATGTTTTATCCCTAGTTGCAACAGCACATCCACAACCTTAGAACTTTCTGTCACTGTCCCAGATTCAATGGAGGCATGAACCCACTATCGAGAATAAATACTCCCTCTTGGAGTTACAAGCAAAAACTTGGCCAGAGCCTCTACTAGCAACGGAGAGCATGCAAGATCATAAACAACACATGATAGATTGATAATCAACATAACATAGCATTCACTATCCATCGGATCCCAACAAACACAACATATGGTATTACAGATAGATGATCTTGATCATGTTAGGCAGCTCACAAGATCCGATAATGATAGCACAATGAGGAGAAGACAACCATCTAGCTACTGCTATGGACCCATAGTCCAGGGGTGAACTACTCACACATCACTCCGGAGGCGACCATGGCGGTGTAGAGTCCTCCGGGAGATGATTCCCCTCTCCGGCAGGGTGCCGGAGGCGATCTCCTGAATCCCCCGAGATGGGATTGGCGGCGGCGGCGTCTCTGGAAGGTTTTCCGTATCGTGGCTCTCGGTACTGGGGGTTTCGCGACGAAGACTATTTGTAGGCAGAAGGGCAGGTCAAGGGGCGTCACGAGGGGCCCACACAGTAGGGCCGCGCGGCCAGGGGATGGGCCGCGCCGCCCTGTTGTGTGGCCACCTCGTGGCCCCACTTCGTCTCCTCTTCGGACTTCTGGAAGCTTCGTGGAAAAATAGGCCCCTAGGCATTGATTTCGTCCAATTCCGAGAATATTTCCTTACTAGGATTTCTGAAACCAAAAACAGCAGAAAACAGCAACTGGCTCTTCGGCATCTTGTTAATAGGTTAGTGCCGGAAAATACATAAATATGACATAAAGTATGCATAAAACATGTAGGTATCATCAATAAAGTAGCATGGAACATAAGAAATTATCGATACGTTGGAGACGTATCAGCATCCCCAAGCTTAGTTCCTACTCGTCCCGAGTAGGTGAACGATAACAAAGATAATTTCTGAAGTGACATGCCATCATGATCTTGATCAATACTATTGTAACCATATGTAATGAATGCAGCGATCCAAGGCAATGGTAAAGACAATGAGTAAACAACTGAATCATATAGCAAAGACTTTTCATGAATAGAACTTTCAAGACAAGCATCAATAAGTCTTGCATAAGAGTTAACTCATAAAGCAATAAATTCATAGTAAAGGTGTTGAAGCAACACAAAGGAAGATTAAGTTTCAGCGGTTGCTTTCAACTTGTAACATGTAAATCTCATGGATAGTTGTCAACATAAAGTAATATGATGAATGCAAATATGCAAGTATGTAAGAATCAATGCACAGTTAACACAAGTGTTTGCTTCTTGAGGTGGGAGGAAATAGGTAAACTGACTCAACATAAAAGTAGAAGAAATGCCCTTCAAAGAGGGAAGCATCGATTGCTATATTTGTCCTAGAGCTTTGGTTTTGATAACAAGAAACAATTTTGTCAACGGTAGTAATAAATCATATGTGTTATGTAAATTATATCCTACAAGTTGCAAGCCTCATGCATAGTATACCAATAGTGCCCGCACCTTGTCCTAATTAGCTCGGATTACCTGGATTATCACCGCAATACATATGTTTTAACCAAGTATCACAATGGGGTATCTCTATGCCGCCTGTACAAAGGTCTAAGGAGAAAGCTCGCATTGGATTTCTCGCTTTTGATTATTCTCAACTTAGACATCCATACCGGGACAAAATAGACAACAGATAATGGACTCCTCTTTAATGCTTAAGCATTCAATAGCAATTAATATTCTCATTAGAGATTGAGGATTGTTGTCCAAAACTGAAACTTCCACCATGAATCATGGCTTTAGTTAGCGGCCCAATGTTCTTCTCTAACAGTATGCATGCTCAAACCATTCAACTCATGGTAAATCGCCCTTACTTCAGACAAGACGAACATGCATAGCAACTCACATGATATTCAACAAAGAGTAGTTGATGGCGTTGCTGCGCGTAGTTGATGTATGTCTTTCCGTTCAACACACGTCCGTTGGGAACCCCAAGAGGAAGGTGTGATGCGTATGTCGAGGGTACTCCTCGCCAATGCCCTCCGATAGGGGCTTAGGGTTGACGGAATCCTGTAGGCTGACACGAGACATCGGTTCACAGACAAGCGGGGAGAGCGATTTACCCAGGTTCGGGGCCCTCGATGAGGTAAAACCCTTACGTCCTGCCTGTCTGTTCTTTGATTATGAAAACAATGGGTTACAATGGGGTGCCGAATAGTTCGGCTGAGATCTAGGCGAGATTGCTGTTGCTAGGGTTACCTAGCTCTAAGCTTTTCCTGGCTAAGATCGCTAAGATTGTTCGTGTTCTTCGGCAGCCCCTCTCCTGGCCTTTATATAGGAGGCCAGGTCTCAAGAGGTCTAACCGAATACGACTAGATTTACTGTAGTTTAGATCCAATCTTTCCTTGTTTGTTCGCTTCCTTGTCTTGCCCGTCAAGGAATCTTCTGGTGCGCCGACCTAGTGGCCCATCTAGCCTTCGGGTGTCTTCATGGGCCTCCAGTTGGTCAATACAGGATAGGGCAACGTCGGTTACTCGAAGGGTAATGCCCACGTCAGTAGCCCCCGAGTGTCTAGCCAAAGATAATTCGGGTAGAGACTAATGCATGTCCTCTCATGATATTCTTCTCCTTCATTACTCTTATTCATCTTGATTTTGCTTTACCTTCTTTTATCGGATGCGCGTCAGCGCTCCCGATGGGAGTAGCCCCCGAGTCTAGGTACGGATGCTTGCAATCCGTGCGTAGACTCAAGTTGTACTACTCGAATACTTTCTTCTGCCGAGTTTTTCGCAAGTCTTCATAGGTCATCCGATATATTTTCTTCACGCAAAGGATAATGAGCATCGTGCCCAACTTTTGTTGGTTAACTGCCGATGGCAAAACAACGTTACTCTACACAGAATCAAGTCCCCGGGCATGATCCTGGAGTGCAAAAAACTTTTACTGGATGTACATCATGCGCTCCCGATGGGAGTGTCTGGGTGTAATCGCTTGAGTGCAGACTCAGTCCTTTTTCCTTCGACTGCTCATTCTGTCGAGTCTTCCTTTTATCGGATGCGCGTCAGTGCTCCCGATGGGAGTAGCCCCCGAGTCCAGGTTCGGATGCTTGCAATCCGTGCGTGGACTCAAATTCTTCATCCGATAACTTTTTATGTTTCCTTCGAATGCTTCCAATGATAATTTTTTATATGACGTCATAGTTGTGGGCCAATTGACGGGATTTGACTTGACGTGTAACTGCTGTGGGCCAATTGATGGAACTTGACCTGACGGGCCCACCCTAGTTCTGCGCGGGCAGTTTTTAGGTCTTAACTAATGCACGCACGGCGATCGAGGCGTCTCCTCATTTTTCGCGCGACGTGGGAATAATGGGCCGCCGGTTCCACTCTTTCTTCTAGCGCCACGTGTACAGTCAGATCTGCTTCTCTCCCCACGATGCTTTGTGGAGTTATGGCCACGTCTGGGCTCAAATTCTTACGGGATAAATAGGGAGCCTACTTTCTTTTTACCTTTTACCCCGTTCACTGCTCATCTTCTTCCTCAAGCCTCCTGTTCTTCTGCCTCTCCATCAGAAGCTTCGCTCGCCATGGGTAAGAAGAAGAGTGGCAGCACATCGGAGGCGGCTGATACGTCCCCGACGTATCCATAATTTCTGTCGTTCCATGCTTGTTTTATGACAATACTTACATGTTTTGCTTGCACTTTATGATGATTTCATGCATTTTCCGGAACTAACCTATTAACGAGATGCCACAGTGCCAGTTCCTGTTTTCTGCTGTTTTTGGTTCCAGAAAGGCTGTTCGGGCAATATTCTCGGAATTGGACGAAATCAACGCCAAACCTCCTATTTTTCCCGGAAGGCTCCAGAACACCGAAGAAGAGTCGGAGAGGGGCCAGGGGGCCACCACACCACATGGTGGCGCGGGCCAGACCCTGGCCGCGCCGGCCTAGGGTGTGGCGCCCCCAGGTGCCCCCCTGCGCCGCCTCTTCGCCTATAAAACCCCTTTCGACCTAAAAACACCGCACCAATTGACGAAACTCCAGAAAGACTCCAGGGGCGCCGCCGCCATCGCGAAACTCCAATTCGGGGGACAGAACTCTGTTCCGGCACCCTACCGGAACGGGGAAGTGCCCCCGGAAGCCATCTCCATCAACGCCACCGCCTCCGCCATGCTCCGTGAGTAGTTCCCCCATGGACTACGGGTTCTAGCAGTAGCTATGTCGGTATACTCTCCCCCATGTACTTCAATACAATGGTCTCATGAGCTGCCTTACATGATTGAGATTCATCTGATGTAATCGGTGTTGTGTTTGTTGGGATCCGATGGATGATACATTATGATTAGTCTATCTATAAAGTTTGTGAAGTTATTGTTGCTGCAATCTTGTTATGCTTAATGCTTGTCACTAGGGCCCGAGTGGCATGATCTTAGATTTGAGCTCTATACTTATTGCTTAGATTGTATCTACAAGTTGTATGCACATGTCACTGTCCGGAACCAATGGCCCCGAAGTGAGAAGAATCAAGACAACCGGAGGGGATGGCGGTGATGTGAGGATCACATGTTTTCACGGAGTGTTAATGCTTTGCTCCGGTACTCTATTAAAAGGAGTACCTTAATATCCAGTAGTTTCCCTTGAGGCCCGGCTGCCACCGGCTGGTAGGACAAAAGATGTTGTGCAAGTTTCTCATTGCGAGCACGTACGACTATATACGGAAAACATGCCTACATAATTAATAAGCCTGATATTCTTTCTTAATGCTTTGATTCCTATCAATTGCCCAACTGTAATTTGTTCACCCAACACTTTTTATTGGAGAGTTACCACTAGTGTAGATCGCTGGGAACCCCGGTCCATCTCTCATCATAATATACTTGTTCTACATGTCATTGGAAGTAGTATCAACTATCTTCTAGTGCCATCGCTCTCATATTGCTATTACTGCTGCTGTGTTACTGTTACTATTGCTCTCATATTACTGCTACTTTCACATCACCCCAGTTGCTAGTGCTTTTCCAGGTGCAGCTGAATTGACAACTCAGTTGTTAAGGCTTATAAGTATTCTTTACCTCCCCTTGTGTCGAATCAATAAATTTGGGTTATACTACCCTCGAAGACTATCGCGATCCCCTATACTTGTGGGTTATCAAGACTGTTTTCTGGTGCCGTTGCCGGGGAGGCATAGCTCTACTCATAAGTTCACCTGGGGAGTACACTCTACCTCTCTCTCTGTTTTTATTTTGTTTTTGTTTTGCTTAGTTTACTTTTGCCTAGTTTATTTGTGCTTAGTTTATTTCTGTCTAGTATTAGTTTGCGTAGTTTACTTTTGCTTAGTTTATTTTTGTCCTGTTTTATTTTCCTCATATACCCAAAAATCCATAAAAATTTGAAAAACCGAAAAATTAAAAACTGCTGCTATGGGAGAACCAACAACCTACTTGGAGCTCATAGAATGTTATAATAATTATAGGAAATCAAGAGCTGGTGAAGTAATGAGTGCTATGATAGAAAAAGTGAATACAATTGCTAAAATCTTGCTTAAACGCCATGATATAAACTGTTGCTCTCAACAGGATACTAAACATCTTAAATTTCAATGTGGCTTTAGTGAGGAATTTTTAATTAAGAACAATAATCGGAATTGCTATATTCATTATGGGTTCGAAGAGGTAGAACAATTTGTCGTGTTTATGGGAGCCTCTGAGATCGAATCCTTCATGGTTGAGAATTATGAAACTTGTGTTGTTTGTAAGGACCTTAAAGATTATGTCTCTTCTATCCTTAATTGTTGCATAGAATGCTTCGGTGATAATCCTTATATCATTGATTATAAAGAGAGACTCATTAATGCACAAGAATGCACTCACAATTTGCAGGAACCTGTGGAAGAAGAAACTGATGAACCTGAAAGCTCATTGGATGAAAAAGAGGAGGAAATTGATGAACCTGAAAGCTCATTGGATGAAAAAGAAGAGGAGAGCGACGAACAAAAGGAGGAAGAATGGATTAGCTACCCATGCCAACCTTCTAATGAGAGTAACTCTTTATCTCTTACACTATTTGATTGTCCTCCATGCTTACCGGAAGAAGTTGAATGTTATGTTCCTGTGGATTCTCTTGAAATATTGCCTATGAGTAAAACTTGTGAAAATAATTATGCTACTGTTATATATGATAATCCATGCTACTTTGATAAATCTTATGATAATGCTTTGTTTGTGCCTGATGTCGAAATGCATGGTACTAAAGAATTTTGCTTAGCAAATGTTTATGATAAAGCTCTAGATGATGGTCCTATGTTACTTGATACTATTAATTCTACTACTAATGAAAATGGGATTGGAGAGTCCTTGACTTATTCTATGAGTCCCATATCTCTTGAGATTGATCAACTACCTTGTTATATTATTAATAAAAGTAAGTTTGAAAGTTTTAATTCCACTATTCTTGAACTTGATAAAAATTATGCGTTTGGAAATCATGAAAAGTATGCTGCATGTGATAGCTATATTGTTGAGTTTGTTCATGAAGCTACTGAAAATTATTATGAGAGAGGAAAATATGGTAGTAGAAATTTTCATGGTACTAATACACCTCTCTATGTGCTTAAAATTTTGAAGCTACACTTGTTTTATCTTCTTATGCTTGTCACTTTGTTCTTCATGAATTTATTTGTGTACAAGACTCCTTTCCATAGGAAGCATGTTAGGCTTAAATATGTTTTGGATTTGCCTCTTGATGCTCTCTTTTGCTTCAAATACTATTCCTTGCGAGTGCATCATTAAAACTGCTGAGCCCATCGTAATGGCTATAAAGAAAGCAACTTCTTGGGAGATAACCCATGTGTTATTTTGCTACAGTACTTTGTTTTATATTTGTGTCTTGGAAGTTGTTTACTACTGTAGCAACCTCTCCTTATCTTAGTTTTGTGTTTTGTTGTGCCAAGTGAAGCCTCTAATCGAAGGTTGATACTAGATTTGGATTTCTGCGCAGAAACAGATTTCTATCTGTCACGAATATGGGCTGTTTTCTCTGTAGGAAAATCAGAAACATATGCCAATTTACGTGCGTGTTCCTCAGATATGTACGCAACTTTCATTAGTTTTGAGTTTTCTGATTTGAGCAACGGAAGTATTTTATTAAAATTCGTCTTTACTGGCTGTTCTGTTTTGGCAGATTCTGTCTCTGTTTTTTGCATTGTCTCTTGTGGACTTTAAGCGAGCTTTTCTAGACATAGAGAGCTGTAGCTAATGTTTTATTGAGTTCTTGCAATGTGCCATTACAGGACCAAGGTGGATTCAAATTTTTTGAGTACTAACCCCTCTAATGAAGTTTATGAGAAGTTTGGTGTGAAGGAAGTTTTCAAGGGTCAAGAGAGGAGGATGATATATGATCAAGAAGAGTGAAAAGTCTAAGCTTGGGGATGCCCCCATGGTTCATCCCTGCATATTTCAAGAAGACTCAAGCGTCTAAGCTTGGGGATGCCCAAGGCATCCCCTTCTTCGTCAACTTATCAGGTTCCTTCTATTGAAACTATATTTTTATTCGGTCACATCATATGTGCTTTACTTGGAGCGTCTGTATGTTTCATTTTTGTTTGTGTTTGAATAAATTCGGATCCTAGCAATCCTTGTTTGGGAGAGACACATGCTCCGCTTTTTCATATGAACACTTGTTCTTCGTTTTACTTTTAATGTTCAATGATAAAAGTTGGAAGCTACATCACTTATTCTTATTTGGTTGGAAACAGAAAATGCCTCATATGTCTTGGATAATTTGATACTTGGCAATTGTTTTGAGCTCTCAAGTAGATCATAAGTTTTTGCATGTAGTTTAAACCTATTAGTGGAGAACTACCGTAAAGCTTGTTGAAATTGGTTTGCATAATTGATCTCTCTTAAGGTCTAGATATTTTCTGGTAAAAGTGTTTGAGCAACAAGGAAGACAGTGTAGAGTATTATAATGCTTGCGATATGTTCTTATGTAAGTTTTGCTGTACCGGTTCATACTTGTGTTTGCTTCAAACAACCTTGCTAGCCTAAGCCTTGTACTGAGAGGGAATACTTCTCGTGCATCCAAAATCCTTGAGCCAAAAACTATGCCATGTGTGTCCACCATACCTACCTACTATGTGGTATTTCCTGCCATTCCAAAGTAAATTGCTTGAGTGCTACCTTTAAACAATTCAAAATGCTTCTCAATTTGTGTCAATGTTTTATAGCTCATGAGGAAGTATGTGGTGTTTAGCTTTCAACCTTGTCATTTACTTTTGACGGACTCTCATATGGACTAGTGGCACATCCGCTTATCCAATAATTTTGCAAAAAGAGCTGGCAACGGGATTCCCAGTCCCAAATTAATTAACCTAAATAGACACTCCTCCATGGTTTGTGATTGTTGGACGGCACCCGAAGGATTCGGTTAGCCATGGCTTGTGTAAGCAAAGGTTGGGGGGAGTGTCATCATCATAATAAAACCAAAATAAAAAGGCACTCCTTCATGGTATGAGATTGTTGGCAGGCACCCGAGGATTCGGTTAGCCATGGTTTGTGTAAGAAAGGTTGGAAGGAGTGCCACATAAATATGCAAGTAATTCATGGGAGCCGCTCTTGGAAGTCCGGTTGGTGAGGTAGTTGGTGTACCCACTACCATTCGTTGACAACAACAAACACCTCTCAAAATTTTACTTTTTATGCTCTCTATGTTTTCAAAATCAAAGCTCTAGCATAAATATAGCAATCGATGCTTTCCTCTTTGAAGGACCATTCTTTTACTTTTATGTTGAGTCAGTTACCTACTTCCTTCCACCTTAGAAGCAAACACTTGTGTCAACTGTGCATTGATTCTTACATACTTGCATATTTGCATTCATCATATTACTTTATGTTGACAATTATCCATGAGATATGCATGTTGAAAGTTGAAAGCAACTGCTGAAACTTATATCTTCCTTTGTGTTGCTTCGATGCCTTTACTTTGAATCTATTGCTTTATGAGTTAACTCTTGTGCAAGACTTTTGATGCTTGTCTTGAAAGTACTCTTCATGAAAAGTTTTGCTATATGTTATCTACTTGTTAGCAACTATAGATCATTGCCTTGAGTCACTTCATTCATTTCATATGCTTTGTAATAGTATGATCAAGGTTATGTAAGTAGCATGTCACTACAGAAATTATTCTTTTATTGTTTACCTGCTCGGGACGAGCAGGAACTAAGCTTGGGGATGCTGATACGTCCCCGACGTATCCATAATTTCTGTCGTTCCATGCTTGTTTTATGACAATACTTACATGTTTTGCTTGCACTTTATGATGATTTCATGCATTTTCCAGAACTAACCTATTAACGAGATGCCACAGTGCCAGTTCCTATTTTCTGCTGTTTTTGGTTCCAGAAAGGCTGTTCGGGCAATATTCTCGGAATTGGACGAAATCAACGCCAAACCTCCTATTTTTCCCGGAAGGCTCCAGAACACCGAAGAAGAGTCGGAGAGGGGCCAGGGGCCACCACACCACATGGCGGCGCGGGCCAGACCCTGGCCGCGCCGGCCTAGGGTGTGGCGCCCCTAGGTGCCCCCCTGCGCCGCCTCTTCGCCTATAAAACCCCTTTCGACCTAAAAACACCGCACCAATTGACGAAACTCCAGAAAGACTCCAGGGGCGCCGCCGCCATCGCGAAACTCCAATTCGGGGGACAGAACTCTGTTCCGGCACCCTGCCGGAACGGGGAAGTGCCCCCGGAAGCCATCTCCATCAACGCCACCGCCTCCGCCATGCTCCGTGAGTAGTTCCCCCATGGACTACGGGTTCTAGCAGTAGCTATGTCGGTATACTCTCCCCCATGTACTTCAATACAATGGTCTCATGAGCTGCCTTACATAATTGAGATTCATCTGATGTAATCGGTGTTGTGTTTGTTGGGATCCGATGGATGATACATTATGATTAGTCTATCTATAAAGTTTGTGAAGTTATTGTTGCTGCAATCTTGTTATGCTTAATGCTTGTCACTAGGGCCCGAGTGGCATGATCTTAGATTTGAGCTCTATACTTATTGCTTAGATTGTATCTACAAGTTGTATGCACATGTCACTGTCCGGAACCAATGGCCCCGAAGTGAGAAGAATCAGGACAACCGGAGGGGATGGCGGTGATGTGAGGATCACATGTTTTCACGGAGTGTTAATGCTTTGCTCCGGTACTCTATTAAAAGGAGTACCTTAATATCCAGTAGTTTCCCTTGAGGCCCGGCTGCCACCGGCTGGTAGGACAAAAGATGTTGTGCAAGTTTCTCATTGCGAGCACGTACGACTATATACGGAAAACATGCCTACATAATTAATAAGCCTGATATTCTTTCTTAATGCTTTGATTCCTATCAATTGCCCAACTGTAATTTGTTCACCCAACACTTGTTATTGGAGAGTTACCACTAGTGTAGATCGCTGGGAACCCCGGTCCATCTCTCATCATAATATACTTGTTCTACATGTCATTGGAAGTAGTATCAACTATCTTCTGGTGCCATCGCTCTCATATTGCTATTACTGCTGCTGTGTTACTGTTACTATTGCTCTCATATTACTGCTACTTTCACATCACCCCTGTTGCTAGTGCTTTTCCAGGTGCAGCTGAATTGACAACTCAGTTGTTAAGGCTTATAAGTATTCTTTACCTCCCCTTGTGTCGAATCAATAAATTTGGGTTATACTACCCTCGAAGACTATCGCGATCCCCTATACTTGTGGGTTATCAGCGGCCAAAGTTAGCCGCGACTGGAGCGCCTCTGCCATTACCAACCGTGACATCAACAAACTCCGCGCCCTCGGCTTCATCTCCGCATCTAAGGATGACGTTCGTCTCCCAGGTCAGGTTTCTCGCCCGAGTCCCCCAAAGGGCTTCACCGTCATGTTCGTCGCTTTTCTGTTCCGTGGCCTCTCTCTTCCGGCGCACGAGTTCCTTCACTCCCTTCTTTTCTTCTATGGGATTCAGCTCTGGCAGCTGACCCCAAATTCCATCCTCCACCTTTCCATTTTTGTCACCGTTTGTGAAGCTTTCCTCGGCATTGAGCCCCACTGGGGCCTTTGGAGGAAGATCTTCTATGTGAAGCGTCACAATGATAGCAACGGCCCCCCCCATTGTCGGCGGCGTCGGCTTTGTTGTCAGGAAGGAGTTCGATTACTTCGACTATCCGATGAAGGAATCCGTCCAGGGCTGGCGCAACAAATGGTTCTACCTTCGGGACCCTGCCGTTCCTGGGCGGCGTTCAAATCTCCCTCTTTTTGATGATGTCTTGGTGGCTCACAAGAAGAAGTCTTGGAACAACGCCCTTTCTCCGGAAGAAAAGGCGACGGCCGATGAGCTATTCAAGCAAATTGTCATTCTGAAGAATTTAGGAGGCATGACGATGCGTGGTACTGAAGTAGTTTCAGTGTTCCTGCAACCTCGAGTGCAGCCGCTGATGTCTCGCCCTCACCAGTTGTGGCTTTTCGCTGGCAAAAACGATAAGTCGAGGGTCAACTCTGCCGACCTTTCGGCAGATGAGCTCCAGAACGAAGTTCGTCGCCTAACATGCCTCAGCACCAAGGACGCCATCGTCTTAACATCGGCGCGCCCTCCTTATGATTCCAAGCATCCTCCGTCCGAGGTAACCTTATCGTCCTTCATTTACTGTCATTACTCCTTCTTTTTGTTTGTGCCTCATACGTTTTGCTATCTTTCTGCAGGTTCCCGCTGTCGCCCAATGTTATCCTCCCTCACCCGAGAGCGGAGCGGTGTTAGAGGATGACGATGACGATTCTGAAGGAACCGAGGATACCCAGCACGCCCTTGAGGACAGCGATGTCCAAGAGGAGGAAACTGCTGAAGATGACGCCTTTCTCAAGAGCAGACGTCGCAAGCAGGTACATGATGATCTTATCACTTCGGCTGAATCAAGTCCTAAAGGAGGAGATAATGATGCCGACGAAGATGCTTCGCCTCCTCCTGCTAAGAAGGGTTCAACCAGTTTCTTCGTGGACGAAGATGACCTGGACTTGTGAGCATTTATACTCTTGTTACTTTCATTTCTTGTCACCTTGTATACTAACTGCACGCTGTACTTAAACAGCTCTGCCGATGATGATGATGTTCCTCTCGCAAAGAGGGCTAAACTAGCTTCTGAGAGAGCAGCATCGGCTAAAGAATCAAACCCTTCTCCTGCCAAGTCGACACCTCCATCCCGAACGGGTGTAGAGAAGGTCCCAGTGTCGAGAGTTATTCCTTCCGATGATGCTCCCACCCCGCCGGCTGGCTGCGACCACGTAAGTACTTTAATCTGTCAAGCTTTGCTGAATTTCCATCACCTGACTCCTCTTGACTTTTTCTTGGTTGCAGCCAATTTACGCTACAGTCGATGCTGTGGCGGATTTTGCTGAACAATTTACTCGCCTCGAAGCTGAAAACTCTCAACTTCGGAAGGCCGTCAAATCTTCGGCTGATCAGGTGGTCGAAGCCAACAGACTTGCTGCCGATGCCAAAAGTGAGAACGCTTCGCTGAAGGAAGAAGTAAGTCGGCTGAAGCGTCAAATGAAGGATGACCAAGATGCCAGGCGTGCAGCGGCGGCTGCGATTGATGAGAAGGAGGGTGTCCTCCGTGAATCCATCAAGGACTTACTGGGTAAAAATCCTTGCAGTGCTCCGCCTCTTTCTTGATGCTTTCTCCATTGATTACTAATACTCTCTTTTTCAGAGGCCGCCAATTTAACTATCAGTCGTCGTCATCAGCTTCGGGAGGATTCTACGGCCGACGCCTTGTCACTTGCTGCTGAGTCAAATGTCCAGGTCCTCAGATTGCTGCAGAAGTCCAAGGGAGCGCTGTCGAAGTTATACTCGATGATCTTCCCTAAGGCGAAGCTGGACAAGACTCTCGACGAGATGGCTGAAGCTTTCCTTGTCAATCCCTCCGAACCTGTAGAGGTACTGAAACGTCGCAGCCGCTTGTTTGGTGCGGTTCTTACTTTCCAGTTGCTTATGGGCCACGGGATGGGGTCGGAATTGGAAGAGTTCTCTAAGGCGCTGCCTGTTGATGATGAAAATCATCTAGTCAACCTTGAGCCTTTCAAGAGATCGGCAATAACTTGCGCCAACCGGCTTCTGAAGTTGGTGTATGAAGCACAAGCCGAGCCTGCTCCTGAGTCAGCCCCTGGTTCAACGTCGGCTAACCCTTGAACTGTTATTTGATTTTTTGTAAATATTTTCGTAACACTTTTAAATTCGGCTCTGTTGCCCAACATCCTTTTGCCTGTATGATGTGCACTCAACGCTCCCGATGGGAGTTTTTTCTTTTTATATAAATGCTTGGTCTGAAGTGAGGACGTGCTGCAGATTCCTTCATCTTCTTCCCGTGCTGAGCTCTTTCCAAATTCTTCGGGTAATGATGAATCAGGCCTTGTTCGTCAGTTACGTGACCAGGTGTCTAGTCTAAATAAAGACATTACTTCCCTTCGTGCAATGGCTGCCTTGGTAAAAAAGAAGGGAGAAATAGCGACTGCCATTGAACAATACGCTCTTGATGGTCTTCATGTTGCTACTGAAAGTTTGAACTGTGAGTATTAGCCTGCCTTCTGATTCTAGGTATAGCTTGAATGTTCTAACATTCGTTCCTTTTTCCAGTCGTGGCTTCGGATGCAGCTGAAGAGGACAGGAAGATTCATGAGGAGGTTGAGGCGATGACCGACGTTGCGCACCCAACACATGGTTTATGGCTTCATCGTCCGAAGGCCGTCATCATGGCGAAGTTCAAGTACCGGGTGATGAAGGCACATTATTATTTTGATAAGTACTATGCCCTTCTTACGATGGTTTGGCACACCTTGTTTCCTCTGGATCAGGCACCCGAAACTTTGTCTGGATTGTTCACCTGATTCAAGTCTCCAGAAAGGATTCGGCTGCTAGTGCGGAAATAACTTCTAGCTGGTGCTGAGCTTGCTTTTGCTTCCATATTGGCATGCCATCCATCTTTAGATTTAAGAGTCGTGGCTAACACTGAAAGGGAATTAGGCCAGTACTATGATGTTTCTAGAGGTCCTGCTCACACCATTGTTTCTCGGATGGAATCATGTCTCGAGAAGGAACTGAAGGCCCACTGGGACCGGGGATCCCGATTATGAATGTAATAGCCTTGTATTTCACATAAGACTGTTTGCTGCGTACGCTGCACGCTTTGACTTGATTGATATTTTATTGTCGAGTGCGGCTGAGTGATCAGTTCAACCTGCTTACTCGACGACTTCGTTGTATTTTATGCAATGTGATTGCAAAGTCGATATGTAATTTATGCGAAAGTTCGGCTTCGTCACACGGTGCACCTGTTTGAGCCTTATCTTAATGTAACCATCGACTGCAGCACTCGTGTATTTTTCGAGGCTTGGATTGGTTGTTTTTGTGTGTCATTAATCTTAGCTCTCGTTGAGAGTATTTAATTAATGTTATCGTGTAAACACGTTTTTCTTGGGCCAATGCTCCCGATGGGAGTTAGAGCCAATGGAGACGGTTCCGAACGTTTACGTTTGGGTGTCAAATCCTGAAGCAAAAAAGGGTAACAGAAATCTGATTAGATCTTTATTCATAATGCAAAGTAACCTTGTAGTTCATTGAAAAAAAATCGTATCCTATGTATAAAATCGTCGCAAGTGCGCGATGTTCCACGGATTCTCGACATCTTTTCCTGAGGCTGGATTTTTGAGCCGATAGGCTCCTCCTGGTATCACTTCGGTGATGATGTATGGTCCTTCCCATGGGGATTCCAGCTTCAAGGGTCTTTTTTGCTTCAGCCGAAGTACCATATCTCCAACACTGAAATTTCGACTGCGTATTCGTCGACTGTGATAATTTCTCAGTGCTTGTTGGTAGACCGTTGTTCTTGCCAAGGCAATATCTCGTGCTTCATCAAGGAGGTCGACAGCATCCTGTAGCGCGATATTGGAGGAGGACTCTGTGTACGCTGTTACTCGAGGCGCTTCAAATCGGACGTCGGCTGGCAGGACTGCTTCGGCTCCATACACCAAGAAGAATGTAGTGTATTGAGTCGACCTATTGGGGGTGGTACGCAAGCTCCATAGCACAGATGGTAATTCTTCAACCCAGGCTCCGGCTGCGCCTTTAAGGCGTTTCTTTAAACCATCCCCTATTAAACCATTGATCCTTTCCACCTGGCCGTTGGTCTGTGGGTGAGAGACTGATGCGAATTTCAATTTGATTCCCCCATCGTCACAAAATTTCCTGAAGTCCTCGGAATCAAAATTGGAACCGTTGTCTGTGACGATGCTGTGGGGCATACCAAATCGACAGGTTATTCCTTTGAAGAATTGAACCGCCGTTTCAGCTTTTTGGTTTCGCACTGGTACTGCCTCTATCCACTTAGTGAATTTGTCGACTGCAACCAGTAAGTACGTGTGTCCTCCGGGTGACGATCTTGGCAACGGTCCAACTTGATCGAGTCCCCATTGAGCGAACGGCCATGCCAAGGGTATTGTCATTAAATCCGTTGCAGGAGCGTGTGGTTTCGACGAGAAACGTTGGCACGCATCGCACTTCATGACTAGATCCCTAGCATCCGAAGCTGCCGTTGGCCAATAAAATCCTGCCCTAAAGGCTTTTGCCACAAGGGCTCTGCTCCCTGCATGATGCCCACAGGTTCCTTCATGTATCTCACGTAACAGTGCTTTTCCATCGTCAATGGCGATGCACCTTTGGAAGATCCCTGAGATGCTGCGCTTGTAAAGCTCGCCGTTTATCACTGTGAAGGCCTTTGATCGTCTGACGATTCGCTTAGCTTCCACAGAGTCTTCTGGCAGCTCTTGTTTCGACAGGTACGCTAGGAATGGTTCGGTCCATAGAGGCTCGAGGAGGAGAACTTGTTCGGAAGAAAGGACTGGAGATTCTTCAGCCGAAGGTTTTTGCAGTGAGCTTTTTTCCAATTCTTCACCCGATGATTTTGCAGACGGCTTTTCTTTAATTGATCTTTGAGCGATCACTTCGTAAAAAACTCCATCTGGGATGGGGGAGCATGTGGACCCGATGTTTGCCAAAGTGTCGGCTTCCTCGTTACTGGCTCTGCCGATGTGCTTAAGCTCGCATCCTTCGAATTTAGCCTCCATGTTCTGATACAGCTGCCGATAAGCAACCATGTTATCACTGACTGCATCGCACAGGTTCATTGACTGCTGGACCACCAAGTTCGAATCTCCGTAGATCTCTAGGCGCGTAGCGCCACACGCCTTCGCCATTTTCATTCCGTGCAGCAGTGCTTCGTATTCTGCTTCGTTGTTTGTCGGCAGGGAGAAATTCATACGTAGTATATACTTCATTTTATCTCCCTGTGGTGATATCAGCACTACTCCTGCCCCTGCTCCTGTACTCCGTTTTGACCCATCAAAGTACATTACCCATGACCCTGACATGTCGGGTGTCGCTGGTGTCTGTGATTGGATCCAATCTGCCACAAAATCTGGGAGGATTTGGGATTTTACCGCCGTTCGGTTGACGTAAGTTATGTCGTGTGGTGCTAACTCGATAGCCCATTGAGACACTCGACCTGTGGCTTCCGGATTGGTCATTATGCTCTTCAGGGGTGCTTCGCTCACAACTTTGATCGGGTGCTCCGTGAAGTAGTGCCTCAGCTTGCGAGCCGACCTCCATACTGCATATGCCAACTTCTGGTAGTAAACGGGCCTCTGCATGCCATGAACTCTCCCTGCTTCTTCTCGTTCGACAACCAAAACGCTACTGAAGACTTGAGCTGTAGCGGCTATGTACATCAGCAGTGTCTCCTTTTCGCGCGGAGTCACGAGCACCGGGGAGGTCGATAGGATTTTCTTCAAGTTGTCGAAGGAGTCTTGTGCTTCCTTTGTCCACTCGAACTTTTCTGACTTTTTCATCAAGTTGTAGAAGGGCAAAGCTTTCTCCCCTAGCTTCGCAATGAACCTGCTAAGCGCTGCTAATCGGCCTGCCAACTGCTGCACTTGGTGCAGATTCTTTGGCGGCTCCATGTCGAGAATAGCTTTGATCTTCAAGGGATTAGCCTTGATTCCTCTAGCTGATATGAAGTACCCGAGTACTTGTCCTCCGGGCACCCCGAAGAAACATTTCTTCGGATTCAACTTAATTCTGTATCTGTCCAGATTGTCAAAGGTCTCCCGCAAGTCATCGATGAGCGTGGCTGCGTGCTTTGTTTTCACCACGATATCGTCGATGTAGACTTCAATGTTCCTTCCAATCTGCTCCGCGAGGCAAGCTTGCATGCAGCGTTGGTAGGTAGCTCCTGCATTTTTTAACCCGAAGGTCATGACGTTGTAACAGAAAACGTCGTGAGGAGTGATGAATGCGGTTAGCTCCTGGTCCTCCTTCTTCAGTTTGATCTGGTTGTACCCGGAGTACGCATCGAGGAAAGAGAGACGATCGCACCCGGCTGTAGAGTCGACTATCTGATCTATTCAAGGCAGTGGAAAATGATCTTTCGGGCAATGCTTGTTGAGGCTAGTGTAATCGATGCACATGCGAAGGGCGGTTGTGTCCTTCTTCGGCACCATGACTGGATTAGCCACCCATTCAGATTCCTTGAGCTCTCGGATGAATCCCGCCTTGCGGAGCCGATTAACTTCTTCACCGATTGCTCTTCTTTTGGGTTCAGAGAATCGCCGCATCGACTGTTGTACTGGCTTGGCCGTCGGGTCAACATTTAGGGCGTGCTCAGCGAGTTCCCTTGGGATACCTGGCATGTCGGAAGGCTCCCATGCAAATATCTCCCAGCGCTCACGGAGGAACTCGATGAGCGCGCTTTCCTATGCGACATCTAGGTCAGCCGAGGTGTTGACCGTTTTCTTCGGATCAGTAGGGTGCACCTGCAGTTTCTTGGTTTCCTTCGCAGTATCGAACTCATCGGATCTTGCGTTTCGATTGTCGGCTGGTGGCTGTGTGTGATCTGTAACGGCGTCAATCGCGTTGAGTTCTTCTTTGGCTCCAAACTTCGAGGCGATCTTCTAAAACTCCCTGTCACAGTTGTCTGACCGAGCGAAACTGCCGTGAACGGTTATTGGGGTCCCGTTGTTGCCTGGCATCTTTTGTTTCAGGTACGCATAATGAGGTATGGCCATGAATTTGGCAAACGCAGGTCTGCCGAGAATGGCGTGGTACTGAGATTCCCAGTCGACTACCTCGAATTCGACCCTCTCTTTCCTGAAGTTACTGGGCGTGCCGAAGACTACATCCAATGATGTTTTCCCCAGCGAGTAAGCGGGTCGAGTCGGTATGATGCCGTGGAACCCTGTGTCAGATTCTTTTAGCATGTCGACTGTTAAACCCATTGCCCTCATCGTGCTGGCGAATAACAGGTTCAGGCCGCTTCCTCCGTCCATAAATACTTTGCCCATATTGTATCCTCCAATATGTGCTTCCAGGACAAGGGCCGCGTGGCCGGGCCTTGGGACGGCCTTCGGATGGTCCGCCCTGCTGAAGGTGATGCTCTGATCTGACCAATCGATAAAATCTGGCGTATCAACCATGGCAACTTCCGCGTATTTTACTTCTCGGGAGAACTTTTTGATTTCTCTTTTCGAAAAGTTGGTTTTGTGGATCATATTGATTTGTCCACGCAGTGCTGGAAATGCCTCGACTGGTTCATATTCGTCTTTTTCCATTGGCTCGTATGGTTCTGGTACATATGGCTCTGGCTGATGACCATAGGACCTTGCTTTCTCTTCCATTATGCGAACTCTTGATGTGGCTTCAGCTCTAAGATCATCGCAGAACTGCCGAATCTCTAGGAAGTGTCGGCAGTTCCTTAACAGATGGCTGGACTTCTCCCGACCATCCTTAGGATCGAAATAAGAGTGGAGATAACATGGCGCTTCAAGTTGCTCTGTAGCTGAGAGGTGTGGAGAACGGGTGCGTCCTCTGATTGATGACATGTCATAGCATCGAGCGTGGACTACTGTTCTGCCTTCCTCTTCACGGTGCGAACTCCTTCGTCTCTTTCTTTGTCCAGCTGCGGCGTCGAGATTTTCCCGGTTGCTCTCTCGTATGCTTCTGGGCGAAGCCTTTAAGGTTGCTGCCAAAGGGACACCCTCCTGAGGCACAACCTTTGAGTGGGACGCGCCGGCCCCGGGGAGGCGGAGAAAACCTCCAGAGTCGATGACAAAGTGGACGCCACCGAAAATAGCTTCCGTGTTGCGAGACGATGCCATAGAGTTCGGGTGAAGCTCTTCGTGGTGCGGCACAAATTCGAAGGATCCGCAGCGGATCGGATCTCTTGACTTTGCTGGCGTCGGTGACTCGAGTAAGAACGCCGCGGACGTAACTGGTGCTGCTGATGACCTGCCTTGTGCCGACAGATTTCCCACAGACGGCGCCAATTGTCGAGGGTACTCCTCGCCAATGCCCTCCGATAGGGGCTTAGGGTTGACGGAATCCTGTAGGCTGACACGAGACATCGGTTCACAGAAAAGCGGGGAGAGCGATTTACCCAGGTTCGGGGCCCTCGATGAGGTAAAACCCTTACGTCCTGCCTATCTGTTCTTTGATTATGAAAACAATGGGTTACAATGGGGTGCCGAATAGTTTGGCTGAGATCTAGGCGAGATTGCTGTTGCTAGGGTTACCTAGCTCTAAGCTTTTCCTGGCTAAGATCGCTAAGATTGTTCGTGTTCTTCGGCAGCCCCTCTCCTGGCCTTTATATCAGAGGCCAGGTCTCAAGAGGTCTAACCGAATACGACTAGATTTACAGTAGTTTAGATCCAATCTTTCCTTGTTTGTTCGCTTCCTTGTCTTGCCCGTCAAGGAATCTTCTGGTGCGCTGACCTAGTGGCCCATCTAGCCTTCGGGTGTCTTCATGGGCCTCCAGTTGGTCAATACAGGATAGGGCAACGTCGGTTACTCGAAGGGTAATGCCCACGTCAGCGTACAGCAGCAAGTTTCCCTCAGTAAGAAACCTAGGTTTATCGAACCAGTAGGAGCCAAGAAGCACGTTCAAGGTTGATGGCGGCGAGATGTAGTGCGGCGCAACACTAGGGATTTCGGCGCCAACGTGGAACCTGCACAACACAACCAAAGTACTTTGCCCCAACGAAACAGTGAGGTTGTCAATCTCACCGGCTTGCTGTAACAAAGGATTAGATGTATAGTGTGGATGATGATTGTTTGCAGAAAACAATAGAACAAGTATTGCAGTAGATTGTATTCGATGTAAAGAATGGACCGGGGTCCACAGTTCACTAGAGGTGTCTCTCCATAAGATAAATAGCATGTTGGGTGAACAAATTACAGTTGGGCAATTGACAAATAGAGAGGGCATGACAATGCACATACATGATATGATGAATATTGTGAGATTTAATTGGGCATTACGACAAAGTACATAGACCGCTATCCAGCATGCATCTATGCCTAAAAAGTCCACCTTCAGGTTATCATCCGAACCCCTTCCAGTATTAAGTTGAAAACAACAGACAATTGCATTAAGTATGGTGCGTAATGTAATCAATAACTACATCCTCGGACATAGCATCAATGTTTTATCCCTAGTGGCAACAGCACATCCACAACCTTAGAACTTTCTGTCACTGTCCCAGATTTAATGGAGGCATGAACCCACTATCGAGCATAAATAGTCCCTCTTGGAGTTAAGAGTAAAAACTTGGCCAGAGACTCTACTAATAACGAAGAGCATGCAAGATCATAAACAACACATAGGTAATAGATTGATAATCAACATAACATAGTATTCTCTATCCATCGGATCCCGAAAAACCCAACATATATCATTACAGATAGATGATCTTGATCATTTTAGGTGATGTCTACGGGAGCTTCTATTCTTGTAGACAGTGTTGGGCCTCCAAGAGCAGAGGTTTGTAGAACAGCAGCAAGTTTCCCTTAAGTGGATCACCCAAGGTTTATCGATCTCAGGGAGGAAGAGGTCAAAGATATCCCTCTCAAGCAACCCTGCAACCACAAAGCAAGAAGCCTCTTGTGTCCCCAACACACCTAATAGGTGCACTAGTTCGGCGAAGAGATAGTGAAATACAGGTGGTATGAATAAGTATGAGCAGTAGCAACGGCACCAGAAAAGTGCTTTGCTGTCCAGGACTGGCGTGTGGTTGATGGTGGTAATATTGCAGGCAGTACAAATGCAGTAGAACAGTAAACAAGCAGCGATAGTAGTATTGGAAACAAGGCCTAGGGATCATACTTTCACTAGTGGACACTCTCAACATTGATCACATAACAGAATAAATAAATAGATGCTAGACTCTACACTCTCTTGTTGGATGATGAACACCACTAACTGTGTAGGATTACACGAACCCTCAATGCCGGAGTTAACAAGCTCCACAATATTCGACATTCATGTTTAAGTAACCTTAGAGTACATGACAGATCAACATAAACAAACCAAGTACTAACATAGAATGCACACTGTCACCTTCACGCTACGAAAGGAGGCATAGATCACATCAATACTATCATAGCAATAGTTAACTTCATAATCTACAAGAGATCACAATCATAGCCTACGCCAAGTACTACACGATGCACACACTATCACCATTACACCGTGCAGGAGGAATAAACTACTTTAATAACATCACTAGAGTAGCACATAGATGAATTGTGATACAAAACACATTGCAATCATAAAGAGATATAAATAAACACTTCACTATGCTATCCATAACAGTGAATAAGTATTCTGTGAAATATAGCCTAAGAGACCCACACGGTGCACACACTGTCACCTTTACACACGTGGGACAAGGAGTCTCCGGAGATCACATAAGTAAAATCCACTTGACTAGCATAATGACATCTAGATTACAATCATCATCATATGAATCTCAATCATGTAAGGCAGCTCATGAGATTATTGTATTGAAGTACATAGGAGAGAGATGAACCACATAGCTACCGGTACAGCCCCGAGCCTCGATGGAGAACTACTCCCTCCTCATGGGAGACAGCAGCGGTGATGAAGATGGTGGTGGTGTAGATGGAGGAGCCTTCCGGGGGCACTTCCCCGTCCCGGCGGCGTGCCGGAACAGAGACTCCTATCCCCCAGATCTTGGCTTCGCGATGGCGGCGGCTCTGGAAGGTTTCTCGTACCGTGGCTTTTCCGTATCGATGTTTTAGGTCAAGGGGCTTCTTATAGGCGAAGAGGCGGCATCAGAAGGGGTCTGGGGCCACCAGACACTAGGGCGGCGCGGCCCCCCCTCTGGCCGCGCCAGGGTGTCATCTGGTGGGCCTGTGGCCCCCCTCTGGCCTCTCTCGGGTGTTCTGGAAGCTTCGCGTGATCCTAAGATGCTGGGCGTTGATTTCGTCCGATTCCGAGAATATTTCCTTACTAGGATTTCTGAAACCAAAAACAGCAGAAAACAGCAACTGGCCCTTCGGCATCTCGTCAATAGGTCAGTTCCGGAAAACACATAAATATGACATAAAGTATGCATAAAACATGTAGATATCATCAATAATGTGGCATGGAACATAAGAAATTATCGATACGTCGGAGACGTATCAGCATCCCCAAGCTTAGTTTCTGCTCGTCCCGAGCAAGTAAACGATAACAAAGATAATTTCTGGAGTGACATGCCATCATAACCTTGATCATACTATTGTAAGCATATGTAATGAATGCAGCGATCAAAACAATGTAAATGACATGAGTAAACAAATGAATCATAAAGCAAAGACTTTTCATGAATAGTACTTCAAGACAAGCATCAATAAGTCTTGCATAAGAGTTAACTCATAAAGCAATAATTCAAAGTAAAGGTATTGAAGCAACATAAAGGAAGATTAAGTTTCAGCGGTTGCTTTCAACTTGTAACATGTATATCTCATGGATAATTGTCAACATAGAGTAATATAAAAAATGCAATATGCAAGTATGTAGGAATCAATGCACAGTTCACACAAGTGTTTTCTTCTTGAGGTGGAGAGAAATAGGTGAACTGACTCAACATAAAAGTAAAAGAATGGTCCTTCAAAGAGGAAAGCATCGATTGCTATATTTGTGCTAGAGCTTTGGTTTTGAAAACATGAAACAATTTTGTCAACGGTAGTAATAAAGCATATGTGTTATGTAAATTATATCTTACAAGTTGCAAGCCTCATGCATAGTATACTAATAGTGCCCGCACCTTGTCCTAATTAGCTCGGATTACCTAGATTATCACCGCAATTCATATGTTTTAACCAAGTGTCACAAAGGGGTACCTCTATGCCGCCTGTACAAAGGTCTAAGGAGAAAGCTCGCATTGGATTTCTCGCTATTGATTATTCTCAACTTAGACATCCATACCGGGACAACATAGACAACAGATAATGGACTCCTCTTTAATGCTTAAGCATTCAACAACAATTAATTTTCTCATTAGAGATTTGAGGATTGTTTGTCCAAAACTGAAACTTCCACCATGAATCATGGTTTTAGTTAGCGGCCCAATGTTCTTCTTTAACAGTATGCATGCTCTAACCATTCAACTCATGGTAAATCGCCCTTACTTCAGACAAGACGGACATGCATAGCAACTCACATGATATTCAACAAAGAGTAGTTGATGGCGTCCCCAGGAACATGGTTATCGCACAGCAAGCAACTTAATAAGAGATAAAGTGCATAAGTACATATTCAATACCACAATAGTTTTTAGGCTATTTGTCCCATGAGCTATATATTGTAAAGATGAAGAATAGAAATTTTAAAGGTAGCACTCAAGCAATTTACTTTGGAATGGCAGAGAAATACCATGTAGTAGGTAGGTATGGTGGACACAAATGGCATAGTGTTTGGCTCAAGGATTTGGATGCACGAGAAGTATTCCCTCTCAATACAAGGCTTAGGCTAGCAAGGCTATTTGAAACAAACACAAGGATGAACCGGTACAGCAAAACTCACATAAAAGACATATTGTAAACATTATAAGACTCTACACCGTCTTCCTTGTTGTTCAAAACACTTTACTAGAAATTATCTAGACCTTAGAGAGACCAATTATGCAAACCAAATTTTAGCAAGCTCTATGTATTGCTTCATTAATAGGTGCAAAGTATATGATGCAAGAGCTTAATCATGAGCACAACAATTTCCAAGTATCAAGTTTTTCAAGACATCATACGAATTACTACATGTAGCATTTTCTGTTTCCAACCATATAACAATTAACGAAGCAGTTTCAACCTTAGCCATGAAAATTAAAAGCTAAGAACACATGTGTTCCTACGAACCAGCGGAGCGTGTCTCTCTCCCACACAAGCATTTATTCAAACAAAAACAAAAATGAAAACAAAAGCACACAGATGCTCCAAGTAAAGTACATAAGATGTGGCCGAATAAAAATATAGTTTCAAGGGAGGAACCTGATAATGTTGTCGATGAAGAAGGGGATGCCTTGGGCATCCCCAAGCTTAGATGCTTGAGTCTTCTTGAAATATGCAGGGGTGAACCACCGGGGCATCCCCAAGCTTAGAGCTTTCACCCTTCTTGATCATATTGTATCATCCTCCTCTCTTGACCCTTGAAAACTTCCTCCACACCAAACTCAAAACAACTCATTAGAGGGTTAGTGCATAATCAAAAACTCACATGTTCAGAGGTGACACAATCATTCTTAACACTTTTGGACATTGCTCAAAGCTTCTGAAAGTTAATGGAACAAAGAAATCCATCCAACATAGCAAAAGAAGCAATGCGAAATAAAAGGTAGAATCTGTCAAAACAGAACAGTTCGTAAAGACGAATTTCTAACAGGCACTAGACTTGCTCAAATGAAAATACTCAAATTGAATGAAAGTTGCGTACATATCTGAGGATCACTCACGTAAATTGGCATAATTTTCTGAGTTACCTACAGAGAATTAGGCAAAGATTCGTGACAGCAAGAAATCTGTTTCTGTGCAGTAATCCAAATCTAGTATGAACCTTACTATCAAAGACTTTAGTTGGCACAACAATGCAATAAAATAAGATAAGGAGAGGTTGCTACAGTAGTAACAACTTCCAAGACTCAAATATAAAATAAAGGTACTGTAGCAAAATAAACACATGGGTTATCTCCCAAGAAGTTCTTTCTTTATAGCCATTAAGATGGGCTCAGCAGTTTTAATGATGCACTCGCAAGAAATAGTATTTGAAGCAAAAGAGAGCATCAAGAGGCAAATTCAAAACACATTTAAGTCTAACATGCTTCCTATGAAAAGGAATCTTGTACACAAATAAATTCATGAAGAGCAAAGTGACGAGATCAGGAAGATAAAACAAGTGTAGTTTCAAAAATTTCAGCACATAGAGAGGTATTTTAGTAACATGAAAATTTCTACAACCATATTTTCCTCTCTCATAATAACTTTCAGTAGCATCATGAGCAAACTCAACAATATAACTATCACATAAAGCATTCTTATCATGAGTCTCATTCATAAAATTATTACTCTCCACATAAGCATAGTCAATTTTATTAGTTGTAGTGGGAGCAAATTCAACAAAGTAGCTATCATTATTATTCTCATCATCAAATATAGGAGGCATATTATAATCATAATCAAATTTATCCTCCATAACAGGCGGTACTAAAAGACTACTATCATTATAATCATCATAAATAGGAGGCAAAGTATCATCAAAGTAAATTTTCTCCTCAATGCTTGGGGGACTAAAAATATCACGCTCATCAAAGCCAGCTTCCCCAAGCTTAGAATTTTCCATATCATTAGCAACAATGGTGTTCAAAGCATTCATACTAATATGTTCCTTAGGTTTTTTAATTTTCGCATCAAACCATCCATTTCTTAAATCAGGAAATAGAATAAGAAGCTCATTGTTGTCCATTATGCCTAACTAGTGTAAACAAGAAACAAAAAAATGCAATTGCAGGATCTAAAGGAAATAGCTTCGAGCACACACACACAACGACGCCAGAAAAGTACTTTACCTGGGACCGGAGTATGAGAGCCTTTTACCTTTCCTCCCCGGCAACGGCGCCAGAAAAGTGCTTGATGTCTACGGGAGCTTCTATTCTTGTAGACAGTGTTGGGCCTCCAAGAGCAGAGGTTTGTAGAACAGCAGCAAGTTTCCCTTAAGTGGATCACCCAAGGTTTATCGATCTCAGGGAGGAAGAGGTCAAAGATATCCCTCTCAAGCAACCCTGCAACCACAAAGCAAGAAGTCTCTTGTGTCCCCAACACACCTAATAGGTGCACTAGTTCGGCGAAGAGATAGTGAAATACAGGTGGTATGAATAAGTATGAGCAGTAGCAACGGCACCAGAAAAGTGCTTTCTTGTCCGGGCGGCGTGTGGTTGATGGTGGTAATATTGCAGGCAGTACAAATGCGGTAGAACGATGAAACAAGCAGCGATAGCAGTATTGGAAACAAGGCCTAGGGATCATACTTTCACTAGTGGACACTCTCAACATTGATCACATAACAGAATAAATAAATAGATGCTAGACTCTACACTCTCTTGTTGGATGATGAACACCACTAACTGTGTAGGATTACACGAACCCTTAATGCCGGAGTTAACAAGCTCCACAATATTCGATATTCATGTTTAAGTAACCTTAGAGTGCATGACATATCAACATAACCAAACCAAGTACTAACATAGCATGCACACTGTCACCTTCACGCTACGAAAGGAGGCATAGATCACATCAATACTATCATAGAAATAGTTAACTTCATAATCTACAAGAGATCACAATCATAGCCTACGCCAAGTACTACACGATGCACACACTGTCACCATTACACCGTGCAGGAGGAATAAACTACTTTAATAACATCACTAGAGTAGCACATAGATGAATTGTGATACAAAACACATTGCAATCATAAAGAGATATAAATAAGCACTTCACTATGCTATCCATAATAGTGAATAAGTATTCTGTGAAATATAGCCTAAGAGACCCACACGGTGCACACACTGTCACCTTTACACACGTGGGACAAGGAGTCTCCGGAGATCACATAAGTAAAATCCACTTGACTAGCATAATGACATCTAGATTACAATCATCATCATATGAATCTCAATCATGTAAGGCAGCTCATGAGATTATTGTATTGAAGTACATAGGAGAGAGATGAACCACATAGCTACCGGTACAGCCCCGAGCCTCGATGGAGAACTACTCCCTCCTCATGGGAGACAGCAGCGGTGATGAAGATGGCGGTGGTGTCGATGGAGGAGCCTTCCGGGGGCACTTCCCAGTCCCGGCGGCGTGCCGGAACAGAGACTCCTGTCCCCCAGATCTTGGCTTCGCGATGGCGGTGGCTCTGGAAGGTTTCTCGTACCGTGGCTTTTCCGTATCGATGTTTTAGGTCGAGGGGCTTCTTATAGGCGAAGAGGCGGCGTCAGAAGGGGTCTGGGGCCACCAGACACTAGGGCGGCGCGGGCCCCCCTCTGGCCGCGCCAGGGTGTCATCTGGTGGGCCTGTGGCCCCCGTCTGGCCTCTCTCGGGTGTTCTTCCAGAAATCAACGCCCAGCATCTTAGGATTGCATGAAGCTTCCAGAACACCCGAGAGCCGCCAGAGAGGGGCCACAGGGGCCCACACATGGTGGCGGCGCGGCCCAGGGGGGGGCGCCGCCCTAGTGTCTGGTGGCCCCAGACCCCTTCTGACGCCGCCTCTTCGCCTATAAGAAGCCCCTCGACCTAAATCTTCGAGACGAAAAAAGCCACGGTACGAGAAACCTTCCAGAGCCACCGCCATCGCGAAGCCAAGATCTGGGGGACAGGAGTCTCTGTTCCGGCATGCCGCCGGGACGGGGAAGTGCCCCCGGAAGGCTTCTCCATCGACATCGCTGCCATCTCCACCGCCATCTTCATCAACGCTGTTGTCTCCCATGAGGAGGGAGTAGTTCTCCATCGAGGCTCGGGGCTGTACCGGTAGCTATGTGGTTAATCTCTCTCCTATGTACTACAATACAATAATCTCATGAGCTGCCTTACATGATTGAGATTCATATGATGATGCTTGTAATCTAGATGTCATTATGCTAGTCAAGTGGATTTTACTTATGTGATCTCCGGAGACTCCTTGTCCCACGTGTGTAAAGGTGACAGTGTGTGCACCGTGTGGGTCTCTTAGGCTATATTTCACAGAATACTTATTCACTGTTATGAATGGCATAGTGAAGTGCTTATTTATATCTTTCTATGATTGCAATGTGTTTTGTATCACAATATATCTATGTGCTACTCTAGTGATGTTATTAAAGTAGTTTATTCCTCCTGCACGGTGTAATGGTGACAGTGTGTGCATCGTGTAGTACTTGGCGTAGGCTATGATTGTGATCTCTTGTAGATTATGAAGTTAACTATTGCTATGATGGTATTGATGTGATCTATGCCTCCTTTCGTAGCGTGAAGGTGACAGTGTGCATGCTATGTTAGTACTTGGTTTGGTTATGTTGATCTGTCATGCACTCTAAGGTTACTTAAACATGAATATCGAATATTGTGGAGCTTGTTAACTCCGGCATTGAGGGTTCGTGTAATCTTACACAATTAGTGGTGTTCATCATCCAACAAGAGGGTGTAGAGTCTAGCATCTATTTATTTATTCTGTTATGTGATCAATGTTGAGAGTGTCCACTAGTGAAAGTATGATCCCTAGGCCTTGTTCCTAAATACTGCTATCGCTGCTTGTTTACTGTTTTACTGCATTTGTACTGCCTGCAATATTACCACCATCAACCACACGCCAGTCCTGGGCAGCAAAGCACTTTTCTGGTGCCGTTACTACTGCTCATACTTATTCATACCACCTGTATTTCACTATCTCTTCGCCGAACTAGTGCACCTATTAGGTGTGTTGGGGACACAAGAGACTTCTTGCTTTGTGGTTGCAGGGTTGCTTGAGAGGGATATCTTTGACCTCTTCCTCCCTGAGTTCGATAAACCTTGGGTGATCCACTTAAGGGAAACTTGCTGCTGTTCTACAAACCTCTGCTCTTGGAGGCCCAACACTGTCTACAAGAATAGAAGCACCCATAGACATCAAGCACTTTTCTGGCGCCGTTGCCGGGGAGGAAAGGTAAAAGGCTCTCATACTCCGGTCCCAGGTAAAGTACTTTTCTGGCGCCGTTGTGTGTGTGCTCGAAGCTATTTCCTTTAGATCCTGCAATTGCATCTTTTTGTTTCTTGTTTACACTAGTTAGGCATAATGGACAACAATGAGCTTCTTATTCTATTTCCAGATTTAAGACATGGATGGTTTGATGCGAAAATTAAAAAACCTATGGAACATATTAGTATGAATGCTTTGAACACCATTGTTGCTAATTATATGGAAAATTCTAAGCTTGGGGAAGCTGGCTTTGATGAGCATGATATTTTTAGTCCCCCAAGCATTGAGGAGAAAATTTACTTTGATGATACTTTGCCTCCTATTTATGATGATTATAATGATAGTAGTCTTTTAGTACCGCCTGTTATGGAGGATAAATTTGATTATGAATACAATATGCCTCCTATATTTGATGATGAGAATAATAATGATAGCTACTTTGTTGAATTTTCTCCCACTATTACTAATAAAATTGATTATGCTTATGTTGGGAGTAGTAATAATTTTATGCATGAGACTCATGATAAGAATGCTTTATGTGATAGTTATATTGTTGAGTTTGCTTATGATGCTACTGGACATTATTATGAGAGAGGAAAATATGGTGGTAGAAATTTTCATGTTACTAAAACACCTCTCTATATGCTTAAAATTTTGAAGTTGAGCTTGTCTAGTTTTCCTATGCTTATTGCATTATGCCTACATAACTTGTTTATTTACAAGATTCATTTTCATAGGAAGCATGTTAGACTTAAATGTGTTTTGAATTTGCCTCTTGATGCTCTCTTTTGCTTCAACTCTTATTTCTTGCGAGTGCATCATTAAAACTGCTGAGCCCATCTTAATGGCTATAAAGAAAGAACTTCTTGGGAGATAACCCATGTGTTTATTTTACTACAGTAATTTTGTTTTATATTTGTGTTTTGGAAGTTGTTACTACTGTAGCAACCTCCCCTTATCTTATTTTATTGCATTTTTGTGCCAAGTAAAGTCTTTGATAGTAAGGTTCATACTAGATTTGGATTACTTCGCAGAAACAGATTTCTTGCTATCACGAATCTGGGCCTAATTCTCTGTAGGTAACTCAGAAAATTATGCCAATTTACGTGAGTGATCCTCAGATATGTACGCAACTTTCATTCAATTTGAGCATTTTCATTTGAGCAAGTCTGATGCCTCTTAGAAATTCTTCTTTACGGACTGTTCTGTTTTGACAGATTCTGCCTTTTATTTCGCATTGCCTCTTTTGCTGTGTTGGATGGATTTCCTTGTTCCATTAACTTTCAGTAGCTTTGGGCAATGTCCAGAAGTGTTAAGAATGATTGTATCGCCTCTGAACATGTGAATTTTTGATTATGCACTAACCCTCTAATGAGTTGTTTTGAGTTTGGTGTGGAGGAAGTTTTCAAGGGTCAAGAGAGGAGGATGATATACTATGATCAAGAAGAGTGAAGAGTCTAAGCTTGGGGATGCCCCGGTGGTTCATCCCTACATATTTCAAGAAGACACAAGCATCTAAGCTTGGGGATGCCCAAGGCATCCCCTTCTTCATCGACAAATTATCAGGTTCCTCCCTTGAAACTATATTTTTATTCGGCCACATCTTATGTACTTTACTTGGAGCGTCTGTTTGTTATTGTTTTTGTTTTTGTTTGAATAAATGCTTGTATGGGAGAGAGAGATGCTCCACTGGTTCGTATGAAAACATGTGTTCTTAGCTTTATTCTTAATGTTCATGGCGAAGGTTGAAACTGCTTCGTTCATTCTTATATGGTTGGAAACGAGAAATGCTACATGTGGTAATTGGCATAATGTCTTGAATAATGTGATACTTCGAAATTGTTGTGCTCATGTTTAAGCTCTTGCATCATATACTTTGCACTTATTAGTGAAGAAATACTGTAGAGCTTGTTAAAATTTGGTTTGCATGATTGGTCTCTCTAAGGTCTAGATATTTTCTAGTAAAGTGTTTGAACAACAAGGAAGACAATGTATAGTCTTATAATGCTTGCAATATGTTTTTATGTGAGTTTTGCTGTACTAGTTCATACTTGTGTTTGCTTCAAATAACCTTGCTAGCCTAAGCCTTGTATTGAGAGGGATTACCTCTCGTGCATCCAAATCCTTGAGCCAATAACTATGCCATTTGTGTCCACCATACCTACCTACTACATGGTATTTCTCCGCCATTCCAAAGTAAATTGCTTGAGTGCTACCTTTAAACAATTCAAAATTTATTACCTCTGATTTGTGTCAATGTTTTATAGCTCATGAGGAAGTATGTGGTGTTTATCTTTCAATCTTGTTGGGCAACTTTCACCAATGGACTAGTGGCTTCATTCGCTTATCCAATAATTTTGCAAAAAGAGCTGGCAATGGGATTCCCAGTCCCAAATTAATTAACCAAAATAGACACTCCTCAATGGTATGTGATTGTTGGACGGCACCCGAAGGATTCGGTTAGCCATGGCTTGAGAAAGCAAAGGTGGGGAGGAGTGTCATCATAATAAAACTAAAATAAAAGGGCACTCCTTCATGGTATGAGATTGTTGGCAGGCACCCGAGGATTCGGTTAGCCATGGTTTGTGAAAGAAAGGTTGGAAGGAGTGCCACCCAAAAATAAAATAAAATGGGAGCCGCTCTTTGAAGGTTTGTCTGGCAAGGGGGTTAGAGTGCCCACTACCATTCGTTGACAACAACAAACACCTCTCAAAACTTTATTTTTATGTTCTCTTTATGTTTTCAAAACCAAAGCTCTAGCACAAATATAGCAATCCATGCTTCCCTCGTCGAAGGGCCATTCATTCAAATTTAATGTTGAGTCAGTTTACCCATTTCTCTCGATCTCAAGAAGCAAACACTTGTGTTAACTGTGCATTGATTCTTACATACTTGCTTATTGCACTTATTATTTTACTTTATGTTGACAACTATCCATGAGATATACATGTTACAAGTTGAAAGCAACCGCTGAAACTTAATCTTCCTTTGTGTTGCTTCAATGCCTTTACTATGAATTTATTGCTTTATGAGTTAACTCTTATGCAAAGCTTATTGATGCTTGTCTTGAAAGTACTATTCATGAAAAGTCTTTGCTATATGATTCAGTTGTTTACTCATTATCTTTACCATTGTGTTGGATCGCTGCATTCATTACATGTGTTTACAATAAGTATGATCAAGGTTATGATGGCATGTCACTCCAGAAATTATCTTTGTTATCGTTTACCTGCTCGGGACGAGCAGAAACTAAGCTTGGGGATGCTGATACGTCTCCGGCGTATCGATAATTTCTTATGTTCCATGCCACATTATTGATGATATCTACATGTTTTATGCATACTTTATGTCATATTTATGCGTTTTCCGGAACTAACCTATTGACGAGATGCCGAAGGGCCAGTTGCTGTTTTCTGCTGTTTTTAGTTTCAGAAATCCTAGTAAGGAAATATTCTCGGAATCTGACGAAATCAACGCCCAGCATCTTAGGATTGCATGAAGCTTCCAGAACACCCGAGAGCCGCCAGAGAGGGGCCACAGGGGGCCCACACATGGTGGCAGCGCGGCCCAGGGGGGGGCACCGCCCTAGTGTCTGGTGGCCCCAGACCCCTTCTGACGCCGCCTCTTCGCCTATAAGAAGCCCCTCGACCTAAATCCTCGAGACGAAAAAAGCCACGGTACGAGAAACCTTCCAGAGCCGCCGCCATCGCGAAGCCAAGATCTGGGGGACAGGAGCCTCTGTTCCGGCACGCCGCCGGGACGGGGAAGTGCCCCCGGAAGGCTTCTCCATCGACATCGCTGCCATCTCCACCGCCATCTTCATCAACGCTGCTGTCTCCCATGAGGAGGGAGTAGTTCTCCATCGAGGCTCGGGGCTGTACCGGTAGCTATGTGGTTAATCTCTCTCCTATGTACTTCAATACAATAATCTCATGAGCTGCCTTACATGATTGAGATTCATATGATGATGCTTGTAATCTAGATGTCATTATGCTAGTCAAGTGGATTTTACTTATGTGATCTCCGGAGACTCCTTGTCCCACATGTGTAAAGGTGACAGTGTGTGCACCGTGTGGGTCTCTTAGGCTATATTTCACAGAATACTTATTCACTGTTATGGATAGCATAGTGAAGTGTTTATTTATATCTCTTTATGATTGCAATGTGTTTTGTATCACAACATATCTGTGTGCTACTCTAGTGATGTTATTAAAGTAGTTTATTCCTCCTGCACGGTGTAATGGTGACAGTGTGTGCATCGTGTAGTACTTGGCGTAGGCTATGATTGTGATCTCTTGTAGATTATGAAGTTAACTATTGCTATGATGGTATTGATGTGATCTATGCCTCCTTTCGTAGCGTGAAGGTGACAGTGTGCATGCTATGTTAGTACTTGGTTTGGTTATGTTGATCTTTCATGCACTCTAAGGTTACTTAAACATGAATATCGAATATTGTGGAGCTTGTTAACTCCGGCATTGAGGGTTCGTGTAATCCTACACAATTAGTGGTGTTCATCATCCAACAAGAGGGTGTAGAGTCTAGCATCTATTTATTTATTCTGTTATGTGATCAATGTTGAGAGTGTCCACTAGTGAAAGTATGATCCCTAGGCCTTGTTCCTAAATACTGCTATCGCTGCTTGTTTACTGTTTTACTGCATTTGTACTGCCTGCAATATTACCACCATCAACCACACGCCAGTCCTGGGCAGCAAAGCACTTTTCTGGTGCCGTTACTACTGCTCATACTTATTCATACCACCTGTATTTCACTATCTCTTCGCCGAACTAGTGCACCTATTAGGTGTGTTAGGGACACAAGAGACTTCTTGCTTTGTGGTTGCAGGGTTGCTTGAGAGGGATATCTTTGACCTCTTCCTCCCTGAGTTCAATAAACCTTGGGTGATCCACTTAAGGGAAACTTGCTGCTGTTCTACAAACCTCTGCTCTTGGAGGCCCAACACTGTCTACAAGAATAAAAGCACCCGTAGACATCAACAAGCATCAATAAGTCTTGCATAAGAGTTAACTCATAAAGCAATAATTCAAAGTATAGGCATTGAAGCAACACAAAGGAAGATTAAGTTTCAGCGGTTGCTTTCAACTTGTAACATGTATATCTCATGGATAATTGTCAACATAGAGTAATATAACAAATGCCATATGCAAGTATGTAGGAATCAATGCACAGTTCACACAAGTGTTTGCTTCTTGAGGTGGAGAGAAATAGGTGAACTGACTCAACATAAAAGTAAAAGAAAGGTCCTTCAAAGAGGAAAGCATCGATTGCTATATTTGTGCTAGAGCTTTTGTTTTGAAAACATGAAACAATTTTGTCAACGGTAGTAATAAAGCATATGTGTTATGTAAATTATATTTTACAAGTTGCAAGCCTCATGCATAGTATGCTAATAGTGCCCGCACCTTGTCCTAATTAGCTCGGATTACCTGGATTATCACCGCAATACATATGTTTTAACCAAGTATCACAAAGGGGTACCTCTATGCCGCCTGTACAAAGGTCTAAGGAGAAAGCTCGCATTGGATTTCTCGCTTTTGATTATTCTCAACTTAGACATCCATATCGGGACAACATAGACAACAGATAATGGACTCCTCTTTTATGCATAAGCATGTAGCAACAATTAATTTTCTCATATGAGATTGAGGATATTTGTCCAAAACTGAAACTTCCACCATGGATCATGGCTTTAGTTAGCGGCCCAATGTTCTTCTCTAACATTATGCAATGCTCTAACCATTTTGGTGGTAAATCTCCCTTACTTCAGACAAGACAAACATGCATAGCAACTCACATGATATTCAACAAAGAGTAGTTGATGGCGTCCCCAGGAACATGGTTATCGCACAACAAGCAACTTAATAAGAGATAAAGTGCATAAGTACATATTCAATACCACAATAGTTTTTAGGCTATTTGTCCCATGAGCTATATATTGCAAAGGCGAATGATGGAAATTTAAAGGTAGCACTCAACCAATTTACTTTGGAATGGCGGAGAAATACCATGTAGTAGGTAGGTATGGTGGACACAAATGGCATAGTGGTTGGCTCAAGGATTTTGGATGCATGAGAAGTATTCCCTCTCGATACAAGGTTTAGGCTAGCAAGGTTATTTGAAACAAACACAAGGATGAACCGGTGCAGCAAAACTCACATAAAAGACATATTGTAAACATTATAAGACTCTACACCGTCTTCCTTCTTGTTCAAACTCTTTACTAGAAATTATCTATACCTTAGAGAGACAAATTATGCAAACCAAATTTTAGCAGGCTCTATGTATTTCTTCATTAATAGGTGCAAAGTATATGATGCAAGAGCTTAAACATGAGCACAACAATTGCCAAGTAGCACATTATCCAAGACATTATAGCAATTACTACATGTATCATTTCCCGATTCCAACCATATAACAATTTAACGAAGAAGAAACTTTCGCCATGAATATTATGAGTAAGGCCTAAGGACATATTTGTCCATATGCAACAGCGGAGCGTGTCTCTCTCCCACACAATGAATGCTAGGATCCATTTTATTCGAACAAAACAAAAACAAAAACAAACCGACGCTCCAAGCAAAGTGCATAAGATGTGATGGAATAAAAATATAGTTTCACTAGAGGAACTTGATAATGTTGTCGATGAAGAAGGGGATGCCTTGGGCATCCCCAAGCTTAGACGCTTGAGTCTTCTTGAAATATGCAGGGGTGAACCACCGGGGCATCCCCAAGCTTAGAGCTTTCACTCTCCTTGATCATATTGTATCATCTCCCTCTCTTGATCCTTGAAAACTTCCTCCACACCAAACTCAAAACAACTCATTAGAGGGTTAGTGCACAATTAAAATTTACATGTTCAGAGGTGACACAACCATTCTTAACACTTCTGGACATTGCACAAAGCTACTGAAAGTTAATGGAATCGAAAAATCCATCAAGCATAGCAAAACAGGCAATGCGAAATAAAAGGCAGAATCTATCAAAACAGAACAGTTCGTAAAGACGAATTTCTAACAGGCACCAGACTTGCTCAAATGAAAATGCTCAAATTGAATGAAAGTTGCGTACATATCTTAGGATCACTCACGTAAATTGGCATAATTTTCTGAGTTACCTACAGAGAATTAGACCCAGATTTGTGACAGCAAAGAAATCTGTTTCTGTGCAGTAATCCAAATCTAGTATGAACCTTACTATCAACGACTTTACTTGGCACAACAATGCACAAAACTAAGATAAGGAGAGGTTGCTACAGTAGTAACAACTTCCAAGACTCAAATATAAAACAAAAGTACTGTAGTAAAAACATTGGTTGTCTCCCATAAGCGCTTTGCTTTAACGCCTTTCAGCTAGGCGCAGAAAGTGTATATCAAGTATTATCAAAAGATGGTGCATCTACAGCGGGGCGTGGAGTTTTCTCAACCATGCATAGTATTTTGGATACATAGGTTTCAGCGGCTCCCTTTTCATTAGTCTTGGGCTTGCTACTCTCATCAAACAAATTTTCAGGAACAAGCCAAGCATAATTATCATCTAGAGCTTCATGCATCGCTAGGAGCTTACATGGTGTTGGTGCTTTAATCTCCCCACCATCATTAACATTATCAGTGTACTTAATTCTATCCATATCCATCTTTTCAAGTGTTCTTTTAAAATCGGTGATCATACCAAGCCTATCATGCTTACTAAAAACTTTTCTAGCTTCTTTGGCTACATCCTCAAATTCTCGCACTAGGACTTTTAAAACAAAATCTCTCTTCTCTCGCCTCTCCATATCAGAAAGTGTAAGAAACACGTGTTGTATCATGGGGTTGAGACTAATAAATCTAGCTTCCATCATGCGTACCAAACAAACAGAGGCATCTTCATAAGTAGGGACATCTTTTGCAATGGGTATATCTTTAAGATCTTCATGCATACTAACATGGGTGAAGAATTCTTCTATATTATCTCTTCCAATTATAGACCCTTGTACCACATGTATATCTTTTGCATTAAAATTAAAAGGAAACATGATGAAATAAGTAAAGCAGATGCAAGTGACTAATTTTTTTTGTGTTTTTAATATAGCAAACAAGATAACAAAATAAAGTAAAACTAGCTACTAATTTTTTTTGTGTTTTGATATAATGCAGCAAACAAAGTACTAAATAAAATAAAGCAAGACAAAAACAAAGTAAAGATTGGATTGTGGAGACTCCCCTTGCAGCGTGTCTTGATCTCCCCGGCAACGGCGCAAGAAATTTGCTTGCTGCGCGTAGTTGATGTATGTCTTTCCGTTCAACACGCGTCCGTTGGGAACCCCAAGAGGAAGGTGTGATGTGTACAGCAGCAAGTTTTCCTCAGTAAGAAACCAAGGTTTATCGAACCAGTAGGAGCCAAGAAGCACGTTGAAGGTTGATGGCGGCGAGATGTAGTGCGGCGCAACACCAGGGATTCCCCTGCCAACGTGGAACCTGCACAACACAACCAAAGTACTTTGCCCCAACGAAACAGTGAGGTTGTCAATCTCACCGGCTTGGTGTAACAAAGGATTAGATGTATAGTGTGGATGATGATTGTTTGCAGAAAACAGTAGAACAAGTATTGCAGTAGATTGTATTCAATGTAAAGAATGGACCGGGGTCCACAGTTCACTAGAGGTGTCTCTCCATAAGATAAATAGCATGTTGGGTGAACAAATTACAGTTGGGCAATTGACAAATAGAGAGGGCATGACAATGCACATACATGATATGATGAATATTGTGAGATTTAATTGGGCATTACGACAAAGTACATAGACCGCTATCCAGCATGCATCTATGCCTAAAAAGTCCACCTTCAGGTTATCATCCGAACCCCTTCCAGTATTAAGTTGAAAACAACAGACAATTGCATTAAGTATGGTGCGTAATGTAATCAATAACTACATCCTCGGACATAGCATCAATGTTTTATCCCTAGTGGCAACAGGACATCCACAACCTTAGAACTTTCTGTCACTGTCCAGATTTAATGGAGGCATGAACCCACTATCGAGCATAAATACTCCCTCTTGGAGTTAAGAGTAAAAACTTGGCCAGAGCCTCTACTAATAACGAAGAGCATGCAAGATCATAAACAACACATAGGTAATAGATTGATAATCAACATAACATAGTATTCTCTATCCTTCGGATCCCGACAAACACAACATATAGCATTACAGATAGATGATCTTGATCATGTTAGGCAGCTCACAAGACCCGACAATGAAGCACAATTAGGAGAAGACGACCATCTAGCTACTGCTATGGACCCATAGTCCAGGGGTGAACTACTCACTCATCACTCCGGAGGCGACCATGGCGGTGAAGAGTCCTCCGATAGATGATTCCCCTCTCCGGCAGGGTGCCGGAGGCGATCTCCTGAATCCCCCGAGATGGGATTGGCGGCGGCGGCGTCTCTGGAAGGTTTTCTGTATCGTGGCTCTCGGTACTGGGGGTTTCGCGACGAAGACTATATGTAGGCGGAAGGGCAGGTCAGGAGGCGTCACGGGGGCCCACACGCTAGGGCCGCGCGGGCCCCCCTTGGGCCGCGCCGCCCTAGTGTGGCGGCGCCCCGTGGCCCCACTTCGTCTTCCCTTCGGTCTTCTAGAAGCTTCGTGGCAAAATAGGCCCCTGGGCTTTGATTTCGTCCAATTCCGAGAATATTTCCTTACTAGGATTTCTGAAACCAAAAACAGCATAAAACAGCAACTGGCTCTTCGGCATCTCGTTAATAGGTTAGTGCCGGAAAATGCATAAATATGACATAAAGTATGCATAAAACATGTAGATATCATCAATAATGTGGCATGGAACATAAGAAATTATCGATACGTCGGAGACGTATCAGGCGTCCCCAGGAACATGGTTATCGCACAGCAAGCTACTTAATAAGAAATAAAATGCATAAGTACATATTCAATACCATAATAGTTTTTAAGCTATTTGTCCCATGAGCTATATATTGCAAAGGCAAAGGATGGAAATTTAAAGGTAGCACTCAAGCAATTTACTTTGGAATGGCGGAGAAATACCATGTAGTAGGTAGGTATGGTGGACACAAATGACATAGTTATTTGCTCAAGGATTTGGATGCACGAGAAGTAATCCTTCTCAATACAAGGCTTAGGCTAGCAAGGTTATTTGAAGCAAACGCAAGTATGAACCGGTGATACGCGTACAGCAAGCGTCCGTTGGGAACCCCAAGAGGAAGGTGTGATGCGTACAGCGGCAAGTTTTCCCTCAGTATGAAACCAAGGTTTATCGAACCAGTAGGAGCCAAGAAGCACGTTGAAGTTTGATGGCGGCGAGCTGTAGTGCGGCGCAACACCAGGGATTCCGGCGCCAACGTGGAACCTGCACAACACAACCAAAGTACTTTGCCCCAACGAAACAGTGAGGTTGTCAATCTCACCGGCTTGCTGTAACAAAGGATTAGATGTATAGTGTGGATGATGATTGTTTGCAGAAAACAGTAGAACAATTGCAGTAGATTGTATTTCAGATGTAAAGAATGGACCGGGGTCCACAGTTCACTAGTGGTGTCTCTCCCATAAGATAAATAGCATGTTGGGTGAACAAATTACAGTTGGGCAATTGACAAATAGAGAGGACATGACCATGCACATACATGATATAATGAGTATTGTGAGATTTAATTGGGCATTACGACAAAGTACATAGACCGCTATCCAGCATGCATCTATGCCTAAAAAGTCCACCTTCAGGTTATCATCCGAACCCCTTCCAGTATTAAGTTGCAAACAACAGACAATTGCATTAAGTATGGTGCGTAATGTAATCAATAACTACATCCTCAGACATAGCATCAATGTTTTATCCCTAGTGGCAACAGTACATCCATAACCTTAGAGGTTTCTGTCACTCCCCCAGATTCACGGAGACATGAACCCACTATCGAGCATAAATACTCCCTCTTGGAGTTAAGAGTAAAAACTTGGCCATAGCCTCTACTAATAATGGAGAGCATGCAAGATCATAAACAACACATAGGTAATAGATTGATAATCAACATAACATAGTATTCTCTATCCACCGGATCCCAACAAACACAACATATAGCATTACAGATAGATGATCTTGATCATGTTCAGCAGCTCACAAGATCCGACAATGAAACATAATGAGGAGAATACAACCATCTAGCTACTGCTATGGACCCATAGTCCAGGGGTAGACTACTCACTCATCACTCCGGAGGCGACTATGGTGGTGTAGAGTCCTCCGGGAGATGAATCCCCTCTCCGGCAGGGTGCCGGAGGCGATCTCCTGAATCCCCCGAGATGGGATTGGCGGCGGCGGCGTCTCTGGAAGGTTTTCCGTATCGTGGCTCTCGGTACTGGGGGTTTCGCGACGAAGGCTATAAGTAGGCGGAGGAGATAGGTCAAGGGGCCACACGAGGGCCCCACACGCTAGGCCGGCGCGGCCAGGGCTTGGGCTGCGCCGCCCTAGCGTCTGGCCACCTCGTGGCCCCACTTCATGACTCCTTCGGTCTTCTGGAAGCTTCGTGTGGCCCCTGGGCGTTGATTTCGTCCAATTCCGAGAATATTTCCTTACTAGGATTTCTGAAACCAAAAACAGCAGAAAACAGGAACTGGCACTTCGGCATCTCGTCAATAGGTTAGTTCCGGAAAATGCATAAATATGACATAAAGTATGCGTAAAACATGTAGATATCATCAATAATGTGGCATGGAACATAAGAAATTATCGATACGTCGGAGACGTATCAGCATCCCCAAGCTTAGTTTCCGCTCGTCCCGAGCAGGTAAACGATAACAAAGATAATTTCTGGAGTGACATGCCATCATAACCTTGATCACACTATTGTAAGCATATGTAATGAATGCAGCGATCAAAACAATGTACATGACATGAGTAAACAAATGAATCATATAGCAAAGACTTTTCATGAATAGTACTTCAAGACAAGCATCAATAAGTCTTGCATAAGAGTTAACTCATAAAGCAATAATTCAAAGTAAAGGCATTGAAGCAACACAAAGGAAGATGAAGTTTCAGCGGTTGCTTTCAACTTATAACATGTATATCTCATGGATAATTGTCAATGCAAAGTAATATAACAAGTGCATTATGCAAGTATGTAGGAATCAATGCACAGTTCACACAAGTGTTTGCTTCTTGAGGTGGAGAGAAATAGGTGAACTGACTCAACAATAAAAGTAAAAGAATGATCCTTCAAAGAGGAAAGCATCGATTGCTATATTTGTGCTAGAGCTTTGATTTTGAAAACAAGAAACAATTTTGTCAACGGTAGTAATAAAGCATATGTGTTATGTAAATTATATCTTACAAGTTGCAAGCCTCATGCATAGTATACTAATAGTGCCCGCACCTTGTCCTAATTAGCTCGGATTACCTGGATTATCATCGCAATGCACATGTTTTAACCAAGTGTCACAAAGGGGTACCTCTATGCCGCCTGTACAAAGGTCTAAGGAGAAAGCTCGCATCGGATTTCTCGCTATTGATTATTCTCAACTTAGACATCCATATCGGGACAACATAGACAACAGATAATGGACTCCTCTTTTATGCATAAGCATGTAGCAACAATTAATTTTCTCATATGAGATTGAGGATATTTGTCCAAAACTGAAACTTCCACCATGGATCATGGCTTTAGTTAGCGGCCCAATGTTCTTCTCTAACATTATGCAATGCTCTAACCATTTTGGTGGTAAATCTCCCTTACTTCAGACAAGACGAACATGCATAGCAACTCACATGATATTCAACAAAGAGTAGTTGATGGCGTCCCCAGGAACATGGTTATCGCACAACAAGCAACTTAATAAGAGATAAAGTGCATAAGTACATATTCAATACCACAATAGTTTTTAGGCTATTTGTCCCATGAGCTATATATTATAAGGGTAAAGAATAGAAATTTTAAAGGTAGCACTCAAGCAATTTACTTTGGAATGGCGGAGAAATACCATGTAGTAGGTAGGTATGGTGGACACAAATGGCATAGTGGTTGGCTCAAGGATTTTGGATGCATGAGAAGTATTCCCTCTCGATACAAGGTTTAGGCTAGCAAGGTTTATTTGAAACAAACACAAGGATGAAGCGGTGTAGCAAAACTCACATAAAAGACATATTGTAAACATTATAAGACTCTACACCGTCTTCCTTGTTGTTCAAACTCAATACTAGAAATTATCTAGACCTTAGAGAGACCAATTATGCAAACCAAATTTTAGCATGCTCTATGTATTTCTTCATTAATAGGTGCAAAGTATATGATGCAAGAGCTTAAACATGAGCACAACAATTGCCAAGTATCACATTATCCAAGATATTTTAGCAATTACTAAATGTATCATTTTCCAATTCCAACCATATAACAATTTAACGAAGAAGAAACTTCGCCATGAATACTATGAGTAAAGCCTAAGGACATATTTGTCCATATGCAACAGCGGAGCGTGTCTCTCTCCCACACAAAGAATGCTAGGATCCATTTTATTCAAACAAAACAAAAACAAAAACAAACCGACGCTCCAAGCAAAACACATAAGATGTGATGGAATAAAAATATAGTTTCATGGGAGGAACCTGATAATGTTGTCGATGAAGAAGGGGATGCCTTGGGCATCCCCAAGCTTAGACGCTTGAGTCTTCTTGATATATGCAGGGGTGAACCACCGGGGCATCCCCAAGCTTAGAGCTTTCACTCTCCTTGATCATGTTGTATCATCTCCCTCTCTTGATCCTTGAAAACTTCCTCCACACCAAACTCAAAACAACTCATTAGAGAGTTAGAGCACAATAAAAATATACATGTTCAGAGGTGACATAATCATTATTAACACTTCTTGACATTGCACAAAGCTACTGAAAGTCAATGGAATCGAAAAATCCATCAAGCATAGCAAAACAGGCAATGCGAAATAAAAGGCAGAATCTGTCAAAACAGAATAGTTCGTAAAGACAAATTTTATTGAGGCACCAGACTTGCTCAAATGAAAATGCTCAAATTGAATGAAAGTTGCGTACATGTCTCAGGATCACTCACGTAAATTGGCATAATTTTCTGAGTTACCTACAGAGAATTTTGCCCAGATTCGTGACAGCAAAGAAATCTGTTTCTGCGCAGTAATCCAAATCTAGTATGAACCTTACTATCAACGACTTTACTTGGCACAACAATGCACAAAACTAAGATAAGGAGAGGTTGCTACAGTAGTAAACAACTTCCAAGACTCAAATATAAAACAAAGTACTGTAGTAAAAACATGGGTTGTCTCCCATAAGCGCTTTTCTTTAACGCCTTTCAGCTAGGCGCAGAAAGTGTATATCAAGTATTATCAAGAGACGGTGCATCTACAGCGGGGTGTGGAGTTTTCTCAACTATGCATTGTATCTTATCTATGTAAGTTTCAGAGGCTCCCTTTTTATTACCCTTAGGCTTGCTACTCTCATCAAACAAATCTTTTGGAACAATCCAATCAAAATTCTTTTCTAGTGCCTCGCACATTCCCAAGAGCTTGCAAGGTATTGATGTTTTAATATCCCCCTCATAATTAACTTTATTAGTGTACTTTTGTCTATCTTTTTCCATCTTTTCAAGGGTACTGGCAAAGTTGGTATAAGAGCCTAGCATATTATATTTAGTGAAGACTTTTCTAGCTTCTCTTGCTATTCCCCCAAATTCTTTAAGAAGGGTTTCTAATACAAAATCTTTCTTTTCTCCTTCTTCCATATCACTGAGTGTAAGGAACATATGTTGAATTACAGGATTAAGATTAACAAATCTAGCTTCTAACGCGTGTACTAAAGAAGCAACAGCAATTTCATAAGTAGGAGCAAGTTCTACCATGTGTCTATCTTCAAAATCCTCAACCGTACTAATATGAGTGAAAAAAAATTCTATATTATTTTTCCCAAGGATAGACCCTCGGCCTACCGGTACATCTTTAAGAACAAACTTAGGAGGAAACATGATGAAATAAGTAAAGTAAATGCAAGTAACTAATTTTTTTTTGTTTTTGATATAGAGTGCAAGATAGTAAATAAAGTAAAACTAGCAACTATTTTTTTTTTGATTTAGTGCAGCAAACAAAGTAGTAAATAAAATAAAGCAAGACAAAAACAAAGTAAAGAGATTGGATTGTGGAGAGTCCCCTTGCAGCATGTCTTGATCTCCCCGGCAACGGCGCCAGAAATTTACTTGCTGGCGTGTAGTTGACGAGGTAGTTAGAAGTCTCTGTGGTGTAATTTCCTTCTCGTCCCCGGCAACGGCGCCAGAAAATCTACTTGATACGCGTACAGCACGCGTCCGTTGGGAACCCCAAGAGGAAGGTGTGATGCGTACAGCGGCAAGTTTTCCCTCAGTATGAAACCAAGGTTTATCGAACCAGTAGGAGCCAAGAAGCACGTTGAAGGTTGATGGCGGCGAGATGTAGTGCGGCGCAACACCAGGGATTCCGGCGCCAACGTGGAACCTGCACAACACAACCAAAGTACTTTGCCCCAACGAAACAGTGAGGTTGTCAATCTCACCGGCTTGCTGTAACAAAGGATTAGATGTATAGTGTGGATGATGATTGTTTGCAGAAAACAGTAGAACAATTGCAGTAGATTGTATTTCAGATGTAAAGAATGGACCGGGGTCCACAGTTCACTAGTGGTGTCTCTCCCATAAGATAAATAGCATGTTGGGTGAACAAATTACAGTTGGGCAATTGACAAATAGAGAGGGCATGACCATGCACATACATGATATGATGAGTATTATGAGATTTAATTGGGCATTACGACAAAGTACATAGACCGCTATCCAGCATGCATCTATGCCTAAAAAGTCCACCTTCAGGTTATCATCCGAACCCCTTCCAGTATTAAGTTGTAAACAACAGCAATTGCATTAAGTATGGTGCGTAATGTAATCAATAACTACATCCTCGGACATAGCATCAATGTTTTATCCCTAGTGGCAATAGTACATCCATAACCTTAGAGGTTTCTGTCACTCCCCCAGATTCACGGAGACATGAACCCACTATCGAGCATAAATACTCCCTCTTGGAGTTAAGAGTAAAAACTTGGCCAGAGCCTCTACTAATAACGGAGAGCATGCAAGATCATAAACAACACATAGGTAATAGATTGATAATCAACATAACATAGTATTCTCTATCCATCGGATCCCAACAAACACAACATATAGCATTACAGATAGATGATCTTGATCATGTTCCGCAGCTCACAAGATCCGACAATGAAGCATAATGAGGAGAAGACAACCATCTAGCTACTGCTATGGACCCATAGTCCAGGGGTAGACTACTCACTCATCACTCCGGAGGCGACCATGGTGGTGTAGAGTCCTCCGGGAGATGAATCCCCTCTCCGGCAGGGTGCCGGAGGCGATCTCCTGAATCCCCCGAGATGGGATTGGCGGCAGCGGCGTCTCTGGAAGGTTTTCCGTATCGTGGCTCTCGGTACTGGGGGTTTCGCGACGAAGGCTATAAGTAGGCGGAGGAGATAGGTCAAGGGGCCACACGAGGGCCCCACACGCTAGGACGGCGCGGCCAGGGCTTGGGCCGCGCCGCCCTAGCGTCTGGCCACCTCGTGGCCCCACTTCGTGACTCCTTCGGTCTTCTGGAAGCTTCGTGTGAAAATAGGCCCCTGGGCGTTGATTTCGTCCAATTCCGAGAATATTTCCTTACTAGGATTTCTGAAACCAAAAATAGCAGAAAACAGGAACTGGCACTTCGGCATCTCGTCAATAGGTTAGTTCCGGAAAATGCATAAATATGACATAAAGTATGCATAAAACATGTAGATATCATCAATAATGTGGCATGGAACATAAGAACATATTGCAAGCATTATAAGACTCTACACTGTCATCCTTAATGCTCAAACCTTTACTAGAAAGTATCTAGACTTTAGAGACATAAATCATGCAAACCAAATTTCAACAAGCTCTATGTATTTCTTCACTAATAGGTGCAAAGTATATGATGCAAGAGCTTAAACATGATCTATAACAATTTCTAAGTATCAAATTATCGAAGACATTCTACCAATTACCACATGTAGCATTTTCCGTTTCCAACCATATAACAATTTAACGAAGCAGTTTATCCTTCGCCATGAACATTATGAGTAAAGCCAAAGGACATATTTGTCCATATGCAACATCGGAGCGTGTCTCTCTCCTACACAATGAATGCTAGGATCCATTTTATTCAAACAAAATAAAAACGAAAAACAAACAGATGCTCCAAGCAAAGTACATAAGATGTGATGGAATAAAAATATAGTTTCACTAGAGGAACCTGATAATGTTGTCGATGAAGAAGGGGATGCCTTGGGCATCCCCAAGCTTAGATGCTTGAGTCTTCTTGAAATATGCAGGGATGAACCACCGGGGCATCCCCAAGCTTAGAGCTTTCACTCTCCTTGATCATATTGTATCATCCTCCTCTCTTGATCCTTGAAAACTTCCTCCACACCAAACTCAAAACAACTCATTAGAGGGTTAGTGCACAATCAAAATTCACATATTCAGAGGTGAAATAATCATTCTTAACACTTCTGGACATTGCACAAAGCTACTGAAAGTTAATGGAACAAAGAAATCCATCAAGCATAGCAAAACAGGCAATGCGAAATAAAAGACAGAATCTGTCAAAACAGAACAGTCCGTAAAGACGAATTTGTACGAGGCACCAGACTTGCTCAAATGAAAATGATCAAATTTAATGAAAGTTGCGTACATATCTGAGGATAACTCACGTAAATTGGCATAATTTTCTGAGTTACCTACAGAGTATTAGGCCCAGATTCGTGACAGCAAGAAATCTGTTTCTGCGCAGTAATCCAAATCTAGTATGAATCTTACTATCAAAGACTTTACTTGGCACAACAATGCAACAAAATTAAGATAAGGAGAGGTTGCTACAGTAGTATCAACTTCCAAGACTCAAATATAAAACAAAAGTACTGTAGTAAAATCATGGGTTGTCTCCCATAAGCGCTTTTCTTTAACGCCTTTCAGCTAGGCGCAGAAAGTGTATATCAAGTATTATCAAGAGATGAAGCATCAACATCATTTTCATAATTTATCCCATTAGGTATCTTAGATGATCCTTTTTCTATAGTGGTATTAAGAGCTTTATCAATTTTATTCCTATAATATTTTTTTGGTTTAGGCACCTTAGGGACGTACATGAATTTTTGCTCTTTGCCCAAATAAGCTTTCTCTCTAAACTTAATAGATGAAAAGGTTGAACCCAAGGTTCCCATAGCTTCTTCAAGTTCACTAATTCTTTGGGTTTGATTATCGTGAGTAGCACAAGCTTCTAGGATGGCGATTCTCTCACTAATTCCACCTAGAGATTTGTCAAGTTTATCAATGCTATTAAGTAATTCTCCCAGTTTAGTCTCTATACTTGGAAGGTTTTGCTCTATGGTTTACAACTTTTCCATGGCATCTTCAAGAAAGATTTCAGTTTTAGCTTCATTAACAGGTGGTATTCCAAATAGACTCTCAATAATGCAACTAGCTTCTAAAGCAGGAGTGCCTAGAAAATTACCTCCCGCGAGACAATCAAGAACATACCTATTCCAGCTAGAGATACCAACATAAAAATTCCTGAGTAGGATAGTGGTGGAGTGTTTCTTAGTGCACCTATTATGAGCATCACTAATTCTATACCAAGCATCTTTTAAACATTCTCCCCCTTGTTTCTTAAACGAACGAACTTCAACTTCAGGATTACTCATTTTAGCAATAATAAATAAAACAAACTAGATAAAGTAAATGCAAGTAACTAATTTTTTTGTGTTTTTAATATGGAGAATGCAAACAAGACAGTAAATAAAGTAAAGCTAGCAACGAATTTTTTTGTGTTTTGATATAATGCAGCAAACAAAGTACTAAATAAAATAAAGCAAGACAAAAACAAAGTAAAGAGATTGGAAGTGGAGACTCCCCTTGCAGCGTGTCTTGATCTCCCCGGCAACGGCGCCAGAAAAAGAGCTTGATACGCGTACAGCACGCGTCCGTTGGGAACCCCAAGAGGAATGTGTGATGCGTACAGCGGCAAGTTTTCCCTCAGTAAGAAACCAAGGTTTATCGAACCAGTAGGAGCCAAGAAGCACGTTGAAGGTTGATGGCGGCGGAGTGTAGTGCGGCGCAACACCAGGGATTCCGGCGCCAACGTGGAACCTGCACAACACAACCAAAGTACTTGGCCCCAACATAACAGTGAGGTTGTCAATCTCACCGGCTTGCTGTAACAAAGGATTAGATGTATAGTGTGGATGGTGATGTTTGCAGAAAACAGTAAAGAACAATTGCAGTAGATTGTATTTCAGATGTAAAGAATAGGACCGGGGTCCACAGTTCACTAGAGGTGTCTCTCCCATAAGAATTAGCATGTTGGGCGAACAAATTACAGTTGGGCAATTGACAAATAATGAGGGCATGACAATGCACATACATGATATGATGAGTATTGTGAGATTTAATTGGGCATTACGACAAAGTACATAGACCGCTATCCAGCATGCATCTATGCCTAAAAAGTCCACCTTCAGGTTATCATCCGAACCCCTTCCAGTATTAAGTTGTAAACAACATACAATTGTATTAAGTATGGTGCGTAATGTAACCAACAACTACATCCTTAGACATAGCATCGATGTTTTATCCCTAGTGGCAATAGCACATCCACAACCTTAGAACTTTCTGTCACTGTCCCAGATTTAATGGAGGCATGAACCCACTATCGAGCATAAATACTCCCTCTTGGGGTTACAAGCAAAAACTTGGCCAGAGCCTCTACTAGCAACGGAGAGCATGCAAGATCATAAACAACACATGATAGATTGATAATCAACATAACATAGCATTCACTATCCATCGGATCCCAACAAACACAACATATGGTATTACAGATAGATGATCTTGATCATGTTAGGCAGCTCACAAGATCCGACAATGATAGCACAATGAGGAGAAGACAACCATCTAGCTACTGCTATGGACCCATAGTCCAGGGGTGAACTACTCACACATCACTCTGGAGGCGACCATGGCGGTGTAGAGTCCTCCGGGAGATGATTCCCCTCTCCGGCAGGGTGCCGGAGGCGATCTCCTGAATCCCCCGAGATGGGATTGGCGGCGGCGGCGTCTCTGGAAGGTTTTCCGTATCGTAGCTCTCGGTACTGGGGGTTTCGCGATGAAGACTATTTGTAGGCGGAAGGCAGGTCAAGGGGCGTCACGAGGGGCCCACACAGTAGGGCCGCGCGGCCAGGGGGTGGGTCGTGCTGCCCTGTTGTGTGGCCACCTCGTGGCCCCACTTCGTCTCCTCTTCGGACTTCTGGAAGCTTCGTGGAAAAATAGGCCCCTGGGCATTGATTTCGTCCAATTCCGAGAATATTTCCTTACTAGGATTTCTGAAACCAAAAACAGCAGAAAATAACAACTGGCTCTTCGGCATCTTGTTAATAGGTTAGTGTCAGAAAATGCATAAATATGACATAAATTATGCATAAAACATGTAGGTATCATCAATAAAGTAGCATGGAACATAAGAAATTATCGATACGTTGGAGACGTATCATGCATAGGAAATCATTATTATTTGTGCTAGTGAAGTCACACAACTTAGTATTTTCAGAAATACCCATTTTAGCAATAGTAAATAAAGCAAACTAGATAAAGTAAATGCAAGTAACTAATTTTTTTGTGTTTTTAATATGGAGAACGCAAACACGATAGTAAATAAAGTAAAGCAAGTAACTAATTTTTTGTGTGTTTTTTATATAATGCAGCAAACAAAGCAGTAAATGAAATAAAGCAAGACAAAACAAAGTAAAGAGATTGGAAGTGGAGACTCCCCTTGCAGCGTGTCTTGATCTCCCCGGCAACGGCGCCAGAAATTTAGCTTGTTGACGCGTAAAGCACACGCCCGTTGGGAACCCCAAGTGGAAGGTGTGATGCGTACAGCAGCAAGTTTCCCTCAGTAAGAAACCAAGGTTTATCGAACCAGTAGGAGTCAAGAAGCACGTTGAAGGTTGATGGTGGCGGAGTGTAGTGCGGCGCAACACCAGGGATTCCAGCGCCAACGTGGAACCTGCACAACACAACCAAAATACTTTTCCCCAACTTAACAGTGAGGTTGTCAATCTCACCGGCTTGCTGTAACAAAGGATTAGATGTATAGTGTGGATGATGATGTTTGCGAAGAACAGTAAGAACGAGTATTGCAGTAGATTGTATTCGATGTAAAGGAATGGACCAGGGTCCACAGTTCACTAGTGGTGTCTCTCCGATAAGAAATAGCATGTTGGGTGAACAAATTACAGTTGGGCAATTGACAAATAAAGATGGCATGACAATGCACATACATGTTATGATGAGTAGTGTGAGATTTAATTGGGCATTACGACAAAGTACATAGACCGCTATCCAGCATGCATCTATGCCTAAAAAGTCCACCTTCAGGTTAGCATCGGCACCCCTTCCAGTATTAAGTTGCAAACAAGAGACAATTGCATTAAGTATGGTGCGTAATGTAATCAACACAAATATCCTTAGACAAAGCATTGATGTTTTATCCCTAGTGGCAACAGCACATCCACAACCTTAGAACTTTCTGTCACTGTCCCAGATTTAATGGAGGCATGAACCCACTATCGAGCATAAATACTCCCTCTTGGAGTTACAAGTAACGACTTGGCCAGAGCCTCTACTAGCAACGGAGAGCATGCAAGATCATAAACAACACATAGATGATAGATTGATAATCAACATAACATAGTATTCCATATTCATCGGATCCCAACAAACGCAACATGTAGCATTACAAATAGATGATCTTGATCATGTTAGGCAGCTCACAAGATCTAACAATGATAGCACAATGAGGAGAAGATGACCATCTAGCTACTGCTATGGACCCATAGTCCAGGGGTGAACTACTCACACATCACTCCGGAGGCGATCATGGCGATGAAGAGTCCTCCGGGAGATGATTCCCCTCTCCGGCAGGGTGCCGGAGGCGATCTCCTGAATCCCCCGAGATGGGATTGGCGGCGGCGTCTCTGGAAGGTTTTCCGTATCGTGGCTGTCGGTACTGGGGTTTTCTCGACGAGGGCTATATGTAGGCGGAAGGGTAGGTCAGGGGGCGACGCGAGGGACCCACACGCTAGGGCGGCGCTGCCCAGGCCCTGGCCGCGCGGCCCTGGCGTGTCGTCGCCTCGTCGCCCCACTTCGTATCACTTTCGGTCTTCTGGAAGCTTCGTGGAAAAATAAGACCCTGGGCGTTGATTTTGTCCAATTCCGAGAATATTTCCTTACTAGGATTTCTGAAACCAAAAACATCAGAAAATAGCAACTGGCTCTTCGGCATCTTGTTAATAGGTTAGTGCCGGAAAATGCATAAATATGACATAAAGTGTGTATAAAACATGTGAGTATCATCAGAAAAGTAGCATGGAACATAAGAAATTATAGATACGTTTGAGACGTATCTGCCATGTTCACATGTTGGAAGTTTCAGCTGGGAAAAAGTGCAAATATCTGTTGTCCTTGCTTTATCGGTATGGATGTCCAAAAAAGTTTAGAGTAATCAAAATTGAGAAATCAAATAAGATCCATCTCCTAAGGACCTTTGTACACGAGGCAAGGAGGTACCCCTTTGTGACACTTGGTTAAAACATTTGTATGCGATGAAAATCCATGGAAGTCCAAGCTAATTAGGACAATGTATGAGCACTATTGGTATATTATGCATGAGGCAAGCAAACTTATAGGAAGTAATTATGCATAAGTCATACTATTTATCACTATCGTTGACATAAGTATCACCTCTCACTACTAGGGAAATGCTTACTGCCGGCGCACCAAAAAGCACAACTGTCGGTGCACCAGCTGACATAGGCATCCCCAATGGGCCTGCCGAAGATGGTACCCGCGGTTTACTGAAGGCCCATGACACGAAGAATAAGAAGATTCAGAAGCCCAAGTTATTATTAAGGAAAACTAGAGTTGTATTAGGAAATACTACTTGTAATCTTGCGGGACGGGTTGGAAACCCTCCCGGACTCTGTAACTTGTGTATTATGAATCCCTCGACTCGACCTCCTATATAAGGGGGACTCGAGGGACAAAGATAGCACCGATTCATTGTTTCACGCAACCCTAGTTTCCACATCGTCGAGCACTTTTTGGCTGAAACCTTCGAGATCTACTTGCCCTCTACTTCCGACTAAAACCCTAGTCTACAATCTGTAGGCATTGACAAGTTAATCCCATGTCAATTGGCGCCGTCTGTGGGAATTAGAGGTGTCAAGGATCTGATCTCGATGGAACATTCAAGATCGTCGACTTCGTCAACTGCAAGCAACGCGATGGACAGAGGTAAACAGATCGAAACTGGTCTAGTTGATTTTGTTCCTCACCCGCCCTCCCGTTTGGATGCATATGCATATCTGGAGGAGCCCATGGAGATGACGTTCGGAAAGTTCCACTTCCGTGTCGAGAAAGAAGGAGTGTATCGTCTCAAAATTCCGATATCGTCGGGATTATCAGCGGTCGATCCTGATTTTTCGAGTTCCACATCATCAATCGAGTCAGGCGACGAGGAGATGTCGTCGCCACGCTTCATCAGCACTATGGCAAGCGAAAAACTTGCCAAGATCTTCAGCGACATGTCTTTCGAGTCATCTACGGACTCCGATATAAGCGATGACTCGAGCAACATCGACAGTTTCAACTTCATCGACAGATCAACTATTGTTGGAGAGGTCTTCACCAATCTCTATGATTGTGTCACCAAACCCAACAAGGTTCAGTATCCAAAATATCATCAGATCTATGCAATTGGAGATCCGAGCCGCCCACAAGAGGAGACATCAGAGAACTTCAACGAGGCGGGAAATCCATATGTCGATCCTGCAGATCTCACGAGAGGTCTAGGAACAAAATATATTGGACCGGGAACACGAGAGATGGTGCGATTTCCGCATGCAGTATGGGATCGAGTCGCAAGAGCTATTGATGGTACAGAGCCAATGACCGTAACAGCGACACCTGAGGAGTTACAAGCGTATCAATATAGGCTTGCACGTACTAGGCGGGAGCTCGAGAAGCAGAAAATCGAGTTGGATAGGAGGCAGGAAGCAGCCTCTGCGTCAAGCAGGAGAAGAGCTAACTTGAGTCAACAATCTGGTACTTCGGGAGATTGTCACAGGGCAGCTCGAAATAGAGCGAGATCTCGGCTGCAAAATATACCTGAGGCAGATAGGGAGAATCTGGTTCAAAACCTCAACATGTCCTTTATGTCGATAGACATGAGGGGGAATATTATCCCTAAGACACCAGAAGCTAGATACATGGCGACGCAAGCGTTCATCCTCGCGTCCAAGCCACCTCCCGGAGATCCAAGAGAAGCATTGTATAATATGGCTATGGCAGGAGTTGGAGCCATGGGAACGGCGTTTATAAATTCGCCTCCCGAAGGATCAGTAAGGCAAAATAGTCCACGACCTGCTGCAGCAGCACTAGGTCCCGAGAGAACAAGTGGAGCAAGAGACACAGCAACACAGGCACGGGTGGACAGAGCACGACAAAATAGAAGGGAACATCGGCATTCCCCAGAGATAGACGACGAGGATATGTGTGGGCTGCCGTGCTTTACAAGGAGGGTCCGAAAAACTCGAGTTCCTTCAGGGTTTAAATTACCCGATAATTTCAAAAAATTCGACGGTCTGCAAGATCCAGAGGATTGGCTAGTTGATTATCTCGAGACGGTGAAGCTGATAGGAGAAACTAGAGCAACAGCCTTGCAGAGCATCCAAGTACATCTAAGTGGAGCCGCGCGATCTTGGATAAAGAAGCTTCCGCCAGGTTCCATCGACAGCTGGGACAGTTTTGAGGACGTGTTCGTCAAAAATTTCCGATCCACCTGCAAAAAACCCGCGTCACTAGAAGAGTTGAGATCGTGTCGACAAAAGCATGATGAATCAATGAGAAAGTACATCCAAAGGTGGAACATCATTAAAAACTCGGCAGAGAACATATCTGACGAGAGAGCGATAGATGCGTTCGTAGGAGGAATTCGACGAGGGGACTTTGTCAAGGACTTGGGAAGAACTAACCCAAGGACAGTATCAGCATTGATGGAGATAGCAAACAGGTGGGCATATGGAGAGGATGATGTTCACAATAAACGGCACAGGTTGCCTGCAGAGGACCGCAGTCGAAATTTCCAAAATAGGCGACGATTTCCTCGGCAGTACTCGAGTTATGATGCTCCTGGCCAAATATCGGCTGGTTTCCGAGGAAATGCTGGAGGAAACAATAGAGATGAATATCAAAGGAGTAGCGAGCAGCGAGGCGACAATAGAGATGATCCCCGAAATAACAGGCAAAATAGTGGACCAAGGTTCCAGAGACCATTCGTGTCTCCCGAGGATGTGATGAACGGACCGTATCAGATGCATTTTTATCTCGACAGCAATGGGAAGAGACAGTCAGGACATCTGCAGAAGGACTGTCGAAATTTTCAAGCAATGTTGAGGTTTGCGGGGCAAGCCAATGCTCAAGCAACAAATAAAAATCCCCAAGGGCTGTAACATCCCAAAAAATTCAAAACAAAACAAATGAATTTCTTTAGTTCCAAATTTTGGAACCAACAAAAACTTTTATTAAATTAAGTGTGATACATAGTGATCTTGCTTAATTCTTGTGCTATTGCCATGATTGCTTGTTATAGTAGTTTGAAATAATCTTAAACCCTAAACCTCACCCCTCTTTTCACCATCCTAGTTAAAATAAAATAAAAAGAAATTAAATAAGAAAAAGGTATATGTGCCTATGGCTATTTTTATAAATCCTTACCCTAAGCTCTTCTACTTTGTTTAGAGATTTGGAAAACCATCATACACCCTACCTAGTGCTTAGCAAACCAAATCCAAGTTGAATCCAAAGAAAATAACACGAAACTAAAAATGCCATAGAGGCATATGAGAGTAAAATGCAAATTTATGAATTTGGGAATCTTGACCCTAAGACTTGTTGTGAATGGTGGGATCACTCCTATATACCATTTCAACTCTCAACAACACCATTTGGGTCAAGTCAAGTCAAATTAAAACTCAAATGCAACATATGCATAGAGGCCTATGTGACACATAGCCATTTCACCAAACTTTGACCTAGGACTTTAAACCTTGATCAAATGATGGGAAACCATCTCTAAACCTAACCTAATACTAAATTGACCCTAACCCATGCCCAAGTGAATCAAGATGAACAATTTACAAGTTTAATGAAATATGACACATCACCTCTTATGTGTTATGGCCATTTTTGCAAATCTTTGAACAAGACCATTTGAAATGGTTTCAATGGTTTGGAAATGTTTCTAAACTAATAAGAATCACTTTGGATTCAAGAAAAATCAAATCAAAAGGAGAGAAATCAAATAGGGAGAAAATCCCATTTTCACTCACATACACACTTAGCCAATTTTGCAAATCTTCAATCAAGGCCACCTTAGCTTGTGCCTTTTCTTGTGAAACACTTATATATCAATAACACATCCTTTTGAATCAAAGAAACCCAAATCAAAGGAAAGAAGAATTCAAATGCAACTTATATATGATAATGGTCATTTGGCCATTTTATATTATCTTACCCACTTTGAGCTCTTCTATTATTCTTAAACCAAACCCTAACAACTCTTTGCACCTCATCCAAGACCTCATCAAGATGAACATTTTTCGTGTTGACCACTTTGACCAAAGCTTTGACCATTGCTCTAATTAGTCAAGCCAAGATGCAACCTTGAAACAAATTCTAGATTCCCTCCACTATTTGAAACTTTGCAAAACCACTCCAAATTGAACACAACCACCACCATTCCAACCCTTTAATTATATGATTGAGCTCCACCAAAAAGATTTCCAAATTTCAAACAAAACCTTCATGCGGCCATTGTGTCGAGCACCTTGTGTGCACAAATCAGGGAAAGTGACACATGCTATAAACCACTGGATTTCTGCCTCCACCACTTTAACCTTGTGATCATCAACCCTCCTGTACCTTCTCTGCATCATCCCAACCCATTTGCTTCGTTTAAAGTGGAGACATGATCAACTTCTTACCCTGCCGTGCACCATGCCGGCCACCTTTGCACTCGAGCGACCTGAGCCCCTCCTCTCCCCTACACCATGTCTACAAGCCTCCCTGGAGCACAAGGACGAAGCCCATGCCCTGCCCAAACTCTCCAAGCCACGGCATTGGCCAGCCCAAGCACGCCCAGCACCATGCCAGGACGTGCCAGGCATGCTGTGAGCGTGCACCGAGCGCGCCAGAGCGCCAAGCGACCCGTCGCCCTCGTCCTCCCCCTGCATGCCTACCTCTGCCTCGCGCGTCGCCAACATCTCCTCTACGCCGTAGACATGCTCCAGAGCTCGCGCGTGCACCGTCGCCATCGCCATGATCGCAAGTCCGCCGCCCCTTACTGTCCTTGTCGCGGAAGCAAACCGAGCCATCCCGTCGTCTTCTGGACGCGCCAGCTATACCCAGAGACTCGCCTAGACGTCGCCTACACGATGCGCTCCACAGCTTGCCCCTTCGCTCCCTGGAACGACCTCGTCGTCGTCGACCCCTTCACAGCACCCGCCGGCCCTCTCACCAGCTTATAAATAGAGGAGATCCAAGCCTCGATTCTTCACACAAATTGCTCCCCTCTCATCCTTGCCCCTTCTCCACCCACCAATTTTACACGACCTCGCCGAAGAAGCTTCAATCGCCAGCTCGTTCCCGTCGGAGCCCGCAGATCATCTGCAACGACTGAAGCCGCCCCGAGCCTCGTCGCTGTACCAGGGACCTCTACACCCTCGACAACGTCACCTCGACCTTCTCCCTCGATCGCCGGCGGCCTAGGACGCTCCCCGACCCCCTACCTCCGTCACCAGCATGCCCTCCTCTCGCCGGAGAAGAAGAAAGCCCTCAGTCGTCCGATCGCGTTCTGATCCGACGATCGTCATCGCGTACCGTTTCGGTAAGGAAACAAGTCGCTGACATGTAGGCCCCACCTCTGACAGCCCACCAAGCACTGAAGCGCTGCTGGGCTGGTTTCTCCCATTTTTAAATCCCGCGGCCCACTAGTTTCCCGCCTGAGCCCATCTAGACTTGTTCAAATTGTTTTGATTCAGCAAATTTCAATACTGATGCAGTGCTAGAAATTGAATAGCTTGAAATCTACAAATCCAAATCTGGTGATTCAAAATGCTATAGAAAGCTTATGAAATTTTCTAACTAACCTCGCTGGTATGAACCCCATACCTTGTGTAGTTTTTGAATAGCAAAAATAACAAAACAGATACTTTTCCGTATTCAAATAAATCTTAAAAATCAACCATTTTGAATTTTGAAGTGAATCCAATTGCAATAATTCAAATTTAACAAACTCTAATTTACTATGTAAAAATATGATATGGGTTCTGTACATGATCATGGGATAGAATCAAAATATTGGCAATGTAGTCAATACTAGCCCATTTAAATTAATTCAAATTTTAGGAATTTAAATCTATGAGGTGTAGCACCTCATTTAAATCCTTTCTCAAGTGATATGAAGTAATGTGTTGACCTTTATTTACTTAGGCTCATACTTGCTCACTTATAGAATTTAAATCAAAATAGCATTTAATTTTTGCAATGGTTATGTAAGTCACATGAGATGATCAACCTCATTTAATTCATGCTTCTCAAATGATAAGTGTGCAATGTTGACCTTGGTCAACATATGATCACCCCTGGTTATGTGAGAATATTAAATCTTAAGAAGAATTCAATGAGAGGAAATTATTTCTCCCAAACCAAAGAGAAACCCTAATTCCACATTTCAATGAGAGGAAATTATTTTCCTAATATTAAATAAGGAAACCCTAGAATAATTGTCACACCCCAACTTTTGCAACCTTGTTTAATCGTCCTTAGTGCAAAAATTAGGGGGAACAAAAACTTTTTCTTCAGACTAATTAGATGAATTGCCTTGATCTGTTTGTTTTGATAAACTGCTTTGATCTGTTGGTAGATGTATTGTCTTGTTCTATTTGTTAAGTTTTGTCTTGAGCTACCTCAAAGAACAACACTCCTAGTGGTAAGACAAACAACTCACCTAATAAAACCTATGTGTGGCTTAGGAAGTATTGTTTTCCTTCTTACTAAATCAAACATCTCTCCTGATGGCAACATGAGTGTGCCTATTTAAAATTCCTCTTTCTGGTATAATCTTGCTCAACCCATCCTTGTTTCAAAACTTGGGATCATCTACCCCTTAATACATCCTTGTCTCTTACCCTAGTCAAAAACCCTAAGGCATCATAAATTTGGCTAAGTCCCAAAATCTATTTAAGGTTCCATTTTGGAACCCCTGGATTAAGCTACCCCTTGCCATCTAAGGCAATGCACTTGGTCCTAGACCTACCTTGTCATGAGCACTTTCCAGACTAGTCCTTGCCTTGAACCAAATCCCTCTTATACTCATTTATCCTTGTCTGTTTTGTGGCCAAGTCAAAAATCTGTTTTTGGCAGGCTTAAATAGTTCAAACTTTGGCAGTTGATATGTAAGCCACCCACAACTGTTATTAGTGACCTCAATGCATGGATCTCAGCTATGCAACACCCTCTACAACTTCCACGTCTTGCATGTCCGCATCTACCCCCACAATTCTTATTTTCACTTGATCTTGCACCCTATCCACTAATTTAGCACTAGATCACTTCATCCTGTTTTACCTCTTGTTTTTCTTTGCCCTTCACAAAACCAAGAGTGGAATGGTGGGTACATTATGTAGCCACCCTCTACCCTTGAGATCACTTCTCTCAAAATATTTTACTTGCCGAAAATCCTATTTAAGATTATTCTCAAATTTTCACTACAAAACTAATCCTAGTTTTATCATAGCTTTTCAAACTTTAAAAAAATAGGAAATTTGGATGGTGTCTTGTATCATCTCATTTCCTTCAACCCAAAAATAATTTCTATTAAAATATTTAATCTATTCCTTCTTTTTAAGAAAATGCATGGTGCATATAGATACACCATTTCTTGCCCCTTTTTATTACCAAATAGCTATGAGAAAAACCTACTATGCATTGTTGTGCAAGTAGAGCACACTTTGAACTCAAAATATCATCCTCCTACCTTCAAAAACATCATCTAATAAATTTCATTCAAACTTGACCTTGGGCATAGAAATTCCGATCTTCACCCAACTCAATCTTAGACCTTGCCATCATCCACACCATTACCCAGCTAATCAACTTTTTCCACCTTAGTCAATCCCGTGGCTCATGTAGAAATGCACCAAAGGTGAGCTGGCCATGCCTTGCTTGTATAGCACTCAATCACCATGTACCCCTCTCTTTTACTCACTAGTTTTGACACCATATGGTGGATGGCATCATCACCACCACACCAACCCCTCTCTTTTTTTTCTTCCCTTCCCACTTCTTTCTTCTTGTACATGGCCGGGCCATGGTGCCCATGCACCACCTAACAAACCCACACCCCCTTGGACCTTCCCTGGACCCTCCCTCTCATCTAACTAGGCCCAGAGATGCCTCCCTCTCCCTCCATCGAGCCCAACAGCATCCCACACCGCCCCAAGCCCCAAACGCACGCCACGAAGAGACCGAGCACGCTCGTGCCAAAAATCCCTCCCGCTCGACCAACTCCCCTTCCCGCGCCTACCCTCCCTCTGCTGACGTCTGCCCTGCCAACGTCACCCTCTTCCACCGCCCAGATGTCAGCCCTCACGAGCTCATTGGTCGTGGGCACCACGCGCGCCTCCATTGGCCGTGGTCACCGCCCGCTCGCCCGCTGGTCACCCTCCCCTGCCTATAAAACCCAACCCCCAGCTCACTCCTCCGCCACACCACCTCCCTCTCACTCCCCTGAGCCCCACCGAAGCGCTGCAGCCCTCCCCTTCCACTGCTGCTCGCCGGAGCAAGGCTCGCCGGCGTGGTGACCATCGGGGTTACGGGCAGAAGGAGCTCCCCCGACGTTCCTTTCCCTTCCCCCTCCATTGTTGTCCGTTCACCACCTCCTGGTAGTCCTAACCCCACCTTTTTCGCCTCCCAGGTTCGCCGGAGGGCGTCGCCAGCGAGCAGGCCGGAAGCTGCTGCGAGCCAACACCGCTGGGAGGAGCAGCTGGGGAGGAGGAGAACGCCGCTGGGCACGTCCCCGGACCGCCGTGACCCGCCCCTGCCCCGCCCCAACCGCCGCCGGCGATCGCTGCCCTCAGCTGGTAAATTCCCTTCCGCGGCTCTCCCTTCTCCGCCCGTCTGCGAGTGTGCCTGGGCGAAGGAGAACGACTACACTGGGTCGTCTGTTTCTCCCGATCGTGGGGATTGCATGGCTGTGGCCACGTTGGCCCATGCAGCCTGGCCCACCACGGGCCCTCCCTCCCTTCTTTATTTTTTTTATTTTTTTCCTCAGCTCCACCTGGAGATGCCTCCTGGGCCAGCCCAAAACTCCACCGCACGGCCCAGAGCCTTTCCGCCAGAATAATCCGTTTGAAAAATTGTATATGGCTGTAAAACTTGTGTAAAACCAGTGGCACTGTTTTGAGGATATCTCGAGATTTACAGACCCAAATCAAGTGAAACAAATTGCATTAGTTCAAAAATTCAAATACCTTTCAAATGCCACTGGACCCATATTTTTAGGATTTTTGTACAATTTTTAGTGCATTAAACATGTTCACTGGTTACTGTTTAGTTTTTGTAATTCCTAAAATAGTAGGATTAATATTTTTGGACGAATCCAATTGTGTTGGTCTTGTTGTGTTAATGTACATCTAGGAAAAATACTTTTAGTCACTGTTCATGAAATTTTGTCTCTGTTTGCAAGTATATGTGTGTCACATAAGTTGTTGTTTCAAAACTTTTTGTTTATTTAAAATCCTTGATCACTTTTTTATATAATAGGAGTGGACAACCTTTGTTTTATTCTTTCAAAACAAAGCCCTCTACATCTTAAACCAAGTTCTATTGTTTTTGCTTAAGTTTTCAAATGTTGGGGTATATGGGTTACTTCCTATTTTTGGTGTAGTGTTTTGTTAGCAAAATAAAAGAGAGAAATGATTTCTACCTCTTCAAAAATGTTTGAAAATAAAAGATGAATGTTTTGATGCAAAACCAATGCACTTGTCTTATTTGTGGAGTTATCTACCAGGGTATTTTTAGTTTAGGCCTTGGTGATATCCAAGAGGGGCAATGGTTAAATTTTGATGTTATCTTGCTTTTATTGAGTGGAATAAATTGGTTTTTCTTAAAATAAAATTTAAAGTTGAATTGTGATCCTTAGTGTGTTAGCTCTTAGTAGAGTGGTTAGCTATTTGATTGTTGATTGTTGATTGTTGAATGTTGTTTTGTTGGTGCAATGTGTTGATTGTGTTCCTTTTATATTTTCCTGATAGATGCGAACAATGCCGGGGAAGAAGAAGAAGTGGTTCGGACAAGGATTTTACTTATATTGTTGGAATTCTTATTTGATGGAGTTGGAGAAGTCCAGGGACAAACAAGCCAACCAAGGCAAGCCATCTTTTGATCTCTTGCTATTTATCCTTCTTGTTGTGCTCATTGCTCCACTATATACTTGGTTCCTTGTATCATGTGTGATTTTTGGTCCTCTACTCTATGCATACTTATTCCCAAAGTATGTTGAACCCCTTGTTGATGCTTTGCATACTTGCTCCCAAGTATGTGAACCACCTTGTTGATGTTATGCATGCTTACCCTAAGCATGTATGCCCCCCTGACCATATCCATGTTGTCATCTTCTTAGTGGTATGATGGCTAGCATCATGTCATTGTGACTCTTAGTTCCTTCATAAAACTATAGGTTGGGAACCCCCTTGGAAAAAAAATACCTTGTTGAAAAGAATTTTTTTTTAAACCTTGGGTGAGTTGGACTTACCCAAGCGTGTGTTTATGAAAGGAAAGGATCTTGGCAAAGATGGTTGAAAGAAAAATCTTGTTTTCGAAAACTTTGGCGCCTAAGTATTCACCCGTGACAATTAACCCGCGCAACCACATTACCCTGGAGTGGGACGGGGCTTAGCTCGTAGTTTGTTCTTCTTAACATGGGACACCGCATAACTATATAAGGTTAAGGTTACCCCTGAATCCGGATTGTCGTTGGTGGAGACAATAGTATAACGGGAGGCCTTCGGGGCTGACCCGTCCGGAAGACACTATGGGTCTCCTGGCTTGGCGGTGGAGCCACGCTCAAAGTGAGGTGAGCTGCCACGGTGCCGGGGAGGTACATACTCCATAGGGTAGGATCCCGTGCTAAGACAAATAGGCAAAAGGCTATGTCCGAGTTTTTGTCATGGCATAGTTGATATGCGGGGATGATGCCCACATGATGAACTCGCGGATCTTGTGGGGAAAGTGTGCAAACTCTGCAGAGTCAAATCTATTCGAATAGCCGTGTCCGCGGTCATGGACGGTTGGAATGGCTGTTGCTTAGCCTAAAGAGTTTTGTTTTATGAAAGTGTTTGACAAAGGAAAGGAAGGAACTTGTTTTCGGAGTACCGGGAAGGTACGGGAAAATTGTGATGACCATATGGAGATGGTCGGAAAGGAAATAAACTGGGTTACTCCCTTCCTAGTGTTTTATGTTGTAGAAATCTTTTGAAGTATCTTCTTCAACAAAGATATAGAGATGTCATAGGATCTCCTTAGTGTCCCCCTTCAACTGTGATGTTGGGATGCTACATCCACAAGAGAAACTATTTCTCTTTCTTATGCTATATCCACAAGAGAAACTACTTCTCTTCTACATGCTATATCCACAAGAGAAATTACTTCTCTTCTACATGCTATTTCTACAAGAGAAATTATCTCTTCCCTCTCGTCATCTAGATTAGCACTTGTTATCTTGCACTCTTGCAAAGTACCTTCTTGATGGTTTGCGAGTACAATTCCAAATGTACTCACGGCTTTGTCCCTGGCTATTTACTTGGCCAGACTTGGAGGAACACGATGGATGATGAAGGAGTTGGCGACGTCTATGCGAGCTAGGAACGTCTTCCCAGTCAGTTGCATGTAGGGTTAAGGCAGATGACTTGGGCTCTGCACTGCTGAAGTGATTCCGCTACTCTGATGATTAGATTAGGCCCTTCGAGGCTATTATGTAAACATGGTCATGTGACCTTATTGTAATTTTCTTATTCCGTTTTGTAAAGGATGATGTAATTTGATATCAGTTCGGTTATGTGTTCACGGCGCACGATCATGGGATCGTGAACTGTATACATAACAGGGTATTTCGGACAGCTAGTCCGGGGTCCCCACAGAGCTGGTATCAGAGCTATCCTGACTGTAGGAGACCTTAGTTAGCATGGACGTTAGTTAGGAAACAAGTACTTGGGCAAAAACTATTTACAAAACAAATTCTTTCTTTAGCCGGAAGCATAGCTTCTACTCCTCTTATTACTTCAAAACTTCTAAATTCTTATCTCTCCGCTTTATAAATGTTTGAAACTTCATACTCTATTGTCTCATCCACTGCAAACAAACATATTGGACGATCTCCCCAACTCAGGACGGAGACTCTAAGCCGAAGATGGATCAACCTTTTTGGAAGTCTCATGTACCTCCAACAACAGCTGTTGAAGATTGGATGCCAACTCATCAGTACACATAAAGGGATGATAGCGTCATGTCTTTGGTTGACACCAAAGTCTGTCAAGGAGCTGACATTGTTCTTCCATGGACTTGCACCTTTACGCAGTCGTCTGGGATCAAGTCCTTAGTTTCTTGACTAGGAATTTTTAGGCCAACCCCCTGAAGATGTCGACTTGGGAGTTCCTCAACAGCTACCCCTCTGAAGACCTCATGTTTCCGGGATGTCGAGACTAGAAGGTCTGCACGGTTTTAGCCTCTGCCTCAATATCGACGACTCAACACCAGGCCGCATCACCATCCTCTAGAACCTTTGTCGAAGACGATGTCCACAAGATGAAGACGCCAACAAATGTGACCAGCCTCAAACATATAGGATGGATAGGTAAAACTCAATCGCTTTGATTGAGCTACCCCCACGTATTAGGTATCCCTAGATACTTAGAGTGCCTTGTTTGGTTTGATGATTGCTTGTAGTTTCCTCGTGTGCTGCTTGAGTGATTTTATCTGTTTGTTGTGTATGTTTGTCTTGGTCCTTCGGTCTGAAAAACCCTCTTAGTGTGATAAACCAACTTAGGAAGCCTTCCAAAGATGTTTTCACCCTCATCTACCTCGCCGATGGATTGCTAACATCAAGTTAGTTGGATAGGTTAACAAAAGGCTCTAACTCTAACCCCGTTAGTAGCTGTTTCTCAACCTTCGGACAAACTAACCAAGACCCCTATCTGCACTAACTACTTTCAAGATCAGCTGGAGCATCTCTACTACGCCAAGAAAGCAGAAGCCCCTACATTCAAGAGTAACTGCACCTCTGCGAGAAGACATACTAACTTTGTCTAACCTTGGAGTATAATCGCGCTAACCTCGAGGATAACTTTTTGAAAACTACCCTCTAACACACCGTCTAACAAGCTGAGAGAGCAATAGTGTCAAAGCCAACCTGCATCACCTGGTTCATCCGCTCCTCATCAAGTGAAGCTCCTGAAGATACCTCAAGACTTAAGATTAGGTGTACTTTACCCGCTTATCTCTTAGCTGGTATAAGTCAGCACTGACACCCAAGCTGAAGATTGTCTCCGACAACCTTTGATACTCATTCATATGGACAACAACCAGGCGCTTCATTGACTTACTAACTTACCGCGTGTTTTAGGGTCTAATAAACACCGTGAGAGCCTCTTAAAGTCGTGGACTACACATCGCCTCCTGAAGATTCTTCACCTAAATACGGAAGATCGACGACTTCTTCAGAAGCCCAGACAGGACCACAAGGTAGAAGCTCTAAGTTTTTCCGAATACCCGATGAAAAATCTCAAGGGTGGAAGACTTCGTCTCCCACTAAAATTTAAAGTTAACTCTAAAAAGTTTTTTTAACCCTGCTAAAGCACCGCTGGAGTGCACTAACTCTCCCAGAATCTTGAACCCCCGCTAGGATCGCTTAGAAGCTACAAATCTAACACCTACATGGAGTAGTCACCCTCTTCATGAAGCTCGCCATCAGCGGGAATCTACCGTGTCTTCAAGAAGATGAAGCAACAACCTTCTCAACACTGGCATCTCTACAGAAGAATGGAGTCTAACTTTCGTTAAACTTTACAACCCCTCTAGCCCTACGCTTAGTAATCTCGGGACGAGATTATTTTAAGGGTGGAAGATCTATCACACCCCAACTTTTGCAACCTTGTTTAATCGTCCTTAGTGCAAAAATTAGGGGGAACAAAAACTTTTTCTTCAGACTAATTAGATGAATTGCCTTGATCTGTTTGTTTTGATAAACTGCTTTGATCTGTTGGTAGATGTATTGTCTTGTTCTATTTGTTAAGTTTTGTCTTGAGCTACCTCAAAGAACAACACTCCTAGTGGTAAGACAAACAACTCACCTAATAAAACCTATGTGTGGCTTAGGAAGTATTGTTTTCCTTCTTACTAAATCAAACATCTCTCCTGATGGCAACATGAGTGTGCCTATTTAAAATTCCTCTTTCTGGTATAATCTTGCTCAACCCATCCTTGTTTCAAAACTTGGGATCATCTACCCCTGAATACATCCTTGTCTCTTACCCTAGTCAAAAACCCTAAGGCATCATAAATTTGGCTAAGTCCCAAAATCTATTTAAGGTTCCATTTTGGAACCCCTGGATTAAGCTACCCCTTGCCATCTAAGGCAATGCACTTGGTCCTAGACCTACCTTGTCATGAGCACTTTCCAGACTAGTCCTTGCCTTGAACCAAATCCCTCTTATACTCATTTATTCTTGTCTGTTTTGTGGCCAAGTCAAAAATCTGTTTTTGGCAGGCTTAAATAGTTCAAACTTTGGCAGTTGATATCTAAGCCACCCACAACTGTTATTAGTGACCTCAATGCATGGATCTCAGCTATGCAACACCCTCTAGAACTTCCACATCTTGCATGTCCGCATCTACCCCCACAATTCTTATTTTCACTTGATCTTGCACCCTATCCACTAATTCAGCACTAGATCACTTCATCCTGTTTTACCTCTTGTTTTTCTTTGCCCTTCACAAAACCAAGAGTGGAATGGTGGGTACATTATGTAGCCACCCTCTACCCTTGAGATCACTTCTCTCAAAATATTTTACTTGCCGAAAATCCTATTTAAGATTATTCTCAAATTTTCACTACAAAACTAATCCTAGTTTTATCATAGCTTTTCAAACTTCAAAAAAATAGGAAATTTGGATGGTGTCTTGTATCATCTCATTTCCTTCAACCCAAAAATAATTTCTATTAAAATATTTAATCTATTCCTTCTTATTAAGAAAATGCATGGTGCATATAGATACTCCATTTCTTGCCCCTTTTTATTACCAAATAGCTATGAGAAAAACCTACTATGCATTGTTGTGCAAGTAGAGCACACTTTGAACTCAAAATATCATCCTCCTACCTTCAAAAACATCATCTAATAAATTTCATTCAAACTTGACCTTGGGCATAGAAATTCCGATCTTCACCCAACTCAATCTTAGACCTTGCCATCATCCACACCATTACCCAGCTAATCAACTTTTTCCACCTTAGTCAATCCCGTGGCTCATGTAGAAATGCACCAAAGGTGAGCCGGCCATGCCTTGCTTGTATAGCACTCAAACACCATGTACCCCTCTCTTTTACTCACTAGTTTTGACATCATATGGTGGATGGCATCATCACCACCACACCACCCCCTCTCTTTTTTTTTCTTCCCTTCCCACTTCTTTCTTCTTGTACATGGCCGGGCCATGGTGCCCATGCACCACCTAACAAACCCACACCCCCTTGGACCTTCCCTGGACCCTCCCTCTCATCTAACAAGGCCCAGAGATGCCTCCCTCTCCCTCCATCGAGCCCAACAGCATCCCACACCGCCCCAAGCCCCAAACGCACGCCACGAAGAGACCGAGCACGCTCGTGCCAAAAATCCCTCCCGCTCGACCAACTCCCCTTCCCGCGCCTACCCTCCCTCTGCTGACGTCTGCCCTGCCAACGTCATCCTCTTCCACTGCCCAGACGTCAGCCCTCACGAGCTCATTGGTCGTGGGCACCACGCGTGCCTCCATTGGCCGTGGTCACCGCCCGCTCGCCCGCTGGTCACCCTCCCCCGCCTATAAAACCCAACCCCCAGCTCACTCCTCCGCCACACCACCTCCCTCTCACTCCCCTGAGCCCCACCGAAGCGCTGCAGCCCTCCCCTTCCACTGCTGCTCGCCGGAGCAAGTCTCGCCGGCGTGGTGACCATCGGGGTTACGGGCAGAAGGAGCTCCCCCGACGTTCCTTTCCCTTCCCCCTCCATTGTTGTCCATTCACCACCTCCTGGTAGTCCTAACCCCACCTTTTTCGCCTCCCAGGTTCGCCAAAGGGCGTCGCCAGCGAGCAGGCCGGAAGCTGCTGCGAGCAAACACCGCCGGGAGGAGCAGCTGGGGAGGAGGAGAACGCCGCTGGGCACGTCCCCGGACCGCCGTGACCCGCCCCTGCCCCGCCCCAACCGCCGCCGGCGATCGCTGCCCTCAGCTGGTAAATTCCCTGCCGCGGCTCTCCCTTCTCCACCCGTCTGCGAGCGTGCCTGGGCGAAGGAGAACGACGACACTGGGTCGTCTGTTTCTCCCGATCGTGGGGATTGCATGGCTGTGGCCACGTTGGCCCATGCAGCCTGGCCCACCACGGGCCCTCCCTCCCTTCTTTATTTTTTTTATTTTTTTCCTCAGCTCCACCTGGAGATGCCTCCTGGGCCAGCCCAAAACTCCACCGCACGGCCCAGAGCCTTTCCGCCAGAATAATCCGTTTGAAAAATTGTATATGGCTGTAAAACTTGTGTAAAACCAGTGGCACAGTTTTGAGGATATCTCGAGATTTACAGACCCAAATCAAGTGAAACAAATTGCATTAGTTCAAAAATTCAAATACCTTTCAAATGCCACTGGACCCATATTTTTAGGATTTTTGTACAATTTTTAGTGCATTAAACATGTTCACTGGTTACTGTTTAGTTTTTGTAATTCCTAAAATAGTAGGATTAATATTTTTGGACGAATCCAATTGTGTTGGTCTTGTTGTGTTAATGTACATCTAGGAAAAATACTTTTAGTCACTGTTCATGAAATTTTGTCTCTGTTTGCAAGTATATGTGTGTCACATAAGTTGTTGTTTCAAAACTTTTTGTTTATTTAAAATCCTTGATCACTTTTTTATATAATAGGAGTGGACAACCTTTGTTTTATTCTTTCAAAACAAAGCCCTCTGCATCTTAAACCAAGTTCTATTGTTTTTGCTTAAGTTTTCAAATGTTGGGGTATATGGGTTACTTCCTATTTTTGGTGTAGTGTTTTGTTAGCAAAATAAAAGAGAGAAATGATTTCTACCTCTTCAAAAATGTTTGAAAATAAAAGATGAATGTTTTGATGCAAAACCAATGCACTTGTCTTATTTGTGGAGTTATCTACCAGGGTATTTTTAGTTTAGGCCTTGGTGATATCCAAGAGGGGCAATGGTTAAATTTTGATATTATCTTGCTTTTATTGAGTGGAATAAATTGGTTTTTCTTAAAATAAAATTTAAAGTTGAATTGTGATCCTTAGTGTGTTAGCTCTTAGTAGAGTGGTTAGCTATTTGATTGTTGATTGTTGATTGTTGAATGTTGTTTTGTTGGTGCAATGTGTTGATTGTGTTCCTTTTATATTTTCCGGCGATAGATGCGAACAATGCCGGGGAAGAAGAAGAAGTGGTTCGGACAAGGATTTTACTTATATTGTTGGAATTCTTATTTGATGGAGTTGGAGAAGTCCAGGGACAAACAAGCCAACCAAGGCAAGCCATCTTTTGATCTCTTGCTATTTATCCTTCTTGTTGTGCTCATTGCTCCACTATATACTTGGTTCCTTGTATCATGTGTGATTTTTGGTCCTCTACTCTATGCATACTTATTCCCAAAGTATGTTGAACCCCTTGTTGATGCTTTGCATACTTGCTCCCAAGTATGTGAACCACCTTGTTGATGTTATGCATGCTTACCCTAAGCATGTATGCCCCCCTGACCATATCCATGTTGTCATCTTCTTAGTGGTATGATGGCTAGCATCATGTCATTGTGACTCTTAGTTCCTTCATAAAACTATAGGTTGGGAACCCCCTTGGAAAAAAAATACCTTGTTGAAAAGAATTTTTTTTAAAACCTTGGGTGAGTTGGACTTACCCAAGCGTGTGTTTATGAAAGGAAAGGATCTTGGCAAAGATGGTTGAAAGAAAAATCTTGTTTTCGAAAACTTTGGCGCCTAAGTATTCACCCGTGACAATTAACCCGCGCAACCACATTACCCTGGAGTGGGACGGGGCTTAGCTCGTAGTTTGTTCTTCTTAACATGGGACACCGCATAACTATATAAGGGTAAGGTTACCCCTGAATCCGGATTGTCGTTGGTGGAGACAATAGTATAACGGGAGGCCTTCGGGGCTGACCCGTCCGGAAGATACTATGGGTCTCCTAGCTTGGCGGTGGAGCCACGCTCAAAGTGAGGTGAGCTGCCATGGTGCCGGGGAGGTACATACTCCATAGGGTAGGATCCCGTGCTAAGACGAATAGGCGAAAGGCTATGTCCGAGTTTTTGTCATGGCATAGTTGATATGCGGGGATGATGTCCACATGATGAACTCGCGGATCTTGTGGGGAAAGTGTGCAAACTCTGCAGAGTCAAATCTATTCGAATAGCCGTGTCCGCGGTCATGGACGGTTGGAATGGCTGTTGCTTAGCCTAAATATTTTTGTTTTATGAAAGTGTTTGACAAAGGAAAGGAAGGAACTTGTTTTCGGAGTACCGGGAAGGTACGGGAAAATTGTGATGACCATATGGAGATGGTCGGAAAGGAAATAAACTGGGTTACTCCCTTCCTAGTGTTTTATGTTGTAGAACTCTTTTGAAGTATCTTCTTCAACAAAGATATAGAGATGTCATAGGATCTCCTTAGTGTCCCCCTTGAACTGTGATGTTGGGATGCTACATCCACAAGAGAAACTATTTCTCTTTCTTATGCTATATCCACAAGAGAAACTACTTCTCTTCTACATGCTATATCCACAAGAGAAATTACTTCTCTTCTACATGCTATTTCCACAAGAGAAATTATCTCTTCCCTCTCGTCATCTAGATTAGCACTTGTTATCTTGCACTCTTGCAAAGTACCTTCTTGATAGTTTGCGAGTACAATTCCAAATGTACGCACGGCTTTGTCCCTGGCTATTTACTTGGCCAGACTTGGAGGAACACGATGGATGATGAAGGAGTTGGCGACGTCTATGCGAGCTAGGAACGTCTTCCCAGTCAGTTGCCTGTAGGGTTAAGGCAGATGACTTGGGCTCTGCGCTGCTGAAGTGATTCCGCTACTCTGATGATTAGATTAGGCCCTTCGAGGCTATTATGTAAACATGGTCATGTGACCTTATTGTAATTTTCTTATTCCGTTTTGTAAAGGATGATGTAATTTGATATCAGTTCGGTTATGTGTTCACGGCGCACGATCATGGGATCGTGAACTGTATACATAACAGGGTATTTCGGACAGCTAGTCCGGGGTCCCCACAATAATTGTTGGATAAATGTTAAGTAATGATGCTAGATCCATTGTGTGAGCCATTAAGGCTAATTAAGACTACTTAAGTGTTGTTTGGTGATTGTATCCTCGTATTCGTTTATAGACGCTAGTACCGGAGACTATCAAGAGGAAGAGGTCTTCTACCAAGAGGAAGAGCAAGAAAACTTTGATCACATCACCAATCAAGGCAAGCTATTACCAATGCAAGCTAGACTAATGCAAACTATTTTGGTTGCAAGTTTATATTCTTGCAAAGTGCAAAGCTCTACAAGAGCAAGGCACCATTACATTTTACTTTATGATCCTATCCCAAGTTTTTACTTTAGAAGCTTTACTTGATTTTATTTATCAAAGTTACTTTTTGATTTATGATTTACTTGGTTGAATTATAGAGTAGTACAAGAGAATCACACTTAGCCTAGCAAGCTCCAAGATACTTAGCACCCCTCATAACTAGTGGCTAGTGCTCAATATTAAAAGTGACTATTCTAGTGGACACTTGTGAATTGAAATGACTTTGAAAACCTTGGAATGATGAGTCATTCTATTGAGAGATTTTGAAGGTGAATATGACTGGTGAATGACTTGGTGAATTTTACAAAACACTGATGGTTGGGTTCGGATGCGATACCATTCCAATTTTACAAGTACCCCCACAATACCTGAATCTGGGTAAGGCTTAGCTGGAAACTTCTGTATTTTAGTATGGGTTCCCTCACGAACAAGCGTCATCGGGGTTATGCTTGGAGGCTGCCTCTACAAAAGGAATGATGTGAAATGACGTGAAGTGAGGTGAATGTCCGGCCCAAGCCTGTGCGGTTCCTGTGCTGACCGCGTGTCTTCAGCTGGGAGGCCAAGCTCATGGGGAGAGGTGCCTATACTAGAGTATGTAAATGAAAGGTTAGGATTGGTAGTTCGCGTCTGCGTACGATAAATCAGGGCCGATTACCCCCGACGAACTATTGCAATTGTTGTGGCACAAGTGTACAACCTCTGCAGAGTTAAACCTATTCGAATAGCCGCGTCTGCATGTTATGGACAGTTGGAAAGGCCATACTGTTCCGTCATCAGAACTTTTCTAAAAATATGAATGGTGACTTGTGACTTGAATTGAAAGGTGACTTTGACTTTGAATCACAACTGAGTTGTGGGAATGACACTAATGTTCCCACTTGAGTTAGTTAAATGAAGAGGCTTTGATTATTAAAGTGTTTATGAAATAAAATTGGCTTTATGCAAATGAAACTAGAGCTTAGAACCCCCTTACTATAGTTGATAGTATTTTACCTTAGTATTAGTTTGCGAGTACTTTAAAGTACTCATGGCTGTGTCCCTGGCTATTCAAATGGCCAGACTATGAAGACGAGTACCAAAACCCGGAAGAAGGACAGCAGGACGTCTACGACAACTAGGATCACTCCTGACGTCAACAGTTGCCTGTGGAATAGATGGACTACTACTACGCTACTTTCGCTTCCGCTATGTGTTATGTAATGAATAAAAGGAACTTCTATTATTGTAATGAGACTGGATCATGTGATCCTTTATTTGTAAGACGATTATGGTATGTAATGAATGATGCGTTGTGATATCAATCTATTATGTCTCGCAAAAACAATATTCCTGGGATTGCGATGAATGGCATAATAGGCATCTGGACTTAAAAATCCGGGTGTTGACAAGTTGGTATCAGAGCCATTGTTTGACCTTAGGAGACCCTAGTTAGAATGGACATCTGCAAAACTTAGTTTCAAAACCAAAAAAGTGAATATTTGCGAAAAACTTATTCTCACTCTTATCCTTGAGATCTTTTTCAAAAAGAGGAATTCATGCCCTACTTTTCCTTGCCATTCCTACATAAAATTTTGCACACTGGAATACTTCTCTAATTTACTCCTCCTCTTTGTTCATAGATGGAGTACCAATGGGAGTTCTATCAGCTTGGTCCCGGAGGCGACCTAAGGTTCGAAAAGGATTTGAAGCAACTAGTGGAATATCTAGGACACTCGTATCCCGAGTTCTTCGGAATACCCCTCAACAACCACTCCGGAGAAACACCTCGGTGGGAAGTTTCTACTGATCTACGAAGGAAGCCTGGAACCCCAATATGGGAAACCATATGGTTTTCTGTAACGGGAAACACTTGGAAGGAAGGACTAGTCAGAGCAATGCAAGAAGCAATTTCTCGTCTGTGTGGACAAAATGAGAACAAGATTAAGAACACTCGCTTCATCTACTACCCAAGACATGACCCCATCGGAAGACCGATGACCATGCCCCCGCACACGGAGATGAACCACTATGTAGCACACCTCGACTTCATGCTGTACAAGACCCGCAAGGAGTTGGACAACGCCCTCGCTTTTCGCCAAGCACATTACCCGTGAAGACGAAGTATTCCCCCCCTGAAGAGTAGTTTCATTTAAAGCACTTTAGTATGTGTGAGTTGTATCAGGATCCCCTTGTATCGTAGAGCGATGAATGGTTCTTCAAACCAACGGTGTGTTAGCTTTGTAATATGTGATGCTTGGTATGAATGAAAAAGTGTTGTTGGTTTTTACCCCCGCAACACTACTCAAGTTTTCAATATCATGAACTTTTTAAACTTTAACAAAACAAACCCTAGAAAGTTCCTTCTTATCTTATCATCTACATCAATGTTTAGATGGCCCCTCCCAATCGCACCAACGAAGCGATGATGCAACTGCTGCAAACCCTGCTTGCCGATCGAGAAGCCGAGAGAGCTGAACACCAAGCCAACATTACCGCACTGCAACAGATAGCTCAGAACAATCAAGGCCACGGAAACCACGACCACCCTGGATCGAAGCTGAAGAACTTTCAACACACCAACCCTCCGATATTCAACAAGACTGAAGAGCCCCTTGATGCTGATGACTGGCTCCAGACCATGGAGAACAACCTCGAAGTTGCGGGAGTAGAAGCCGCAGAAAAAGTACTGTTCGCCACCCACTACCTGTCAGGACCTGCCAGAGCCTGGTGGACAAGTGCCCGTGCAATGAATGCGGGACAGATGATGACATGGGAAGACTTCAAGCTGAAGTTCAGCAAATACCATGTGCCCCAAGGACTGATCAAGAAAATGAGAGACGAGTTCCGTGAACTCAAGCAAGGAAGAATGTCCGTGGTGGAATACCGCGACAGGTTTCTCACTCTGTCAAGGTACGCCCCGGATGAGACCGACACAAACGACAAAAGGAAGGAGAGATTTCTGAACGGACTGCACGACGAGATGCAAACTGTGTTAGTGAACATTCCGTTCGCTGACTTAGAAGCCCTAGTGGACTCAGCCATACAGATGGAAGGAAAGCTGCATCAGGCCAATGAGAACCGCAAGCGCAGAATGATGAACCAGAGTGGACCCCACCATACCCAGAAGTACCGCAATAACTCCTTTGGAGGATTCACCCCAAGATACAACAAGCCCCCTGCTCAGAGTTATCGCCCCAACTACACCAACAACAACGGAGGACCCCCGAAGCCCGGAGGCAACAACAACAACAACAGCCACAACAACAACAACCACCTCAACAGCAATAACAACAATGGAAACAACAACAAGAACACCAATACTGCCCCAAGGACTGGAAGCAATGCTACCCCCATCATCCCCAAGGACAAGGCAACAATCAACTGCTATGAATGTGGAGTTGTGGGTCACTACTCCAACGAGTGCCCCAAGAAGCTTGCCAAGATTGCCGCCAATACCGCTGCACCTGCTCAGCAACAGCGTCGCTTCGCAGGTAGAAGGAACCAGAACAACAACAACGGCCGCCTCTACCACATGAATGCCACTGAAGCTCAGGAAGCACCCCAGACCATGCCAAGTATGTCTTCCTGATAATCAGAATGGTCAATCTCTCTTAGGAACCTAACTTTTCTTAAAATCTCGGGACGAGATTTTTTTAAGGGGGAAGGGTTTGTAACATCCCAAAAATTCAAAACAAAACAAATGAATTTCTTTAGTTCCAAATTTTGGAACCAACAAAAACTTTTATTAAATTAAGTGTGATACATAGTGATCTTGCTTAATTCTTGTGCTATTGCCATGATTGCTTGTTATAGTAGTTTGAAATAATCTTAAACCCTAAACCTCACCCCTCTTTTCACCATCCTAGTTAAAATAAAATAAAAAGAAATTAAATAAGAAAAAGGTATATGTGCCTATGGCTATTTTTATAAATCCTTACCCTAAGCTCTTCTACTTTGTTTAGAGATTTGGAAAACCATCATACACCCTACCTAGTGCTTAGCAAACCAAATCCAAGTTGAATCCAAAGAAAATAACAAGAAACTAAAGATGCCATAGAGGCATATGAGAGTAAAATGCAAATTTATGAATTTGGGAATCTTGACCCTAAGACTTGTTGTGAATGGTGGGATCACTCCTATATACCATTTCAACCCTCAACAACACCATTTGGGTCAAGTCAAGTCAAATTAAAACTCAAATGCAACATATGCATAGAGGCCTATGTGACACATAGCCATTTCACCAAACTTTGACCTAGGACTTTAAACCTTGATCAAATGATGGGAAACCATCTCTAAACCTAACCTAATACTAAATTGACCCTAACCCATGCCCAAGTGAAGCAAGATGAACAATTTACAAGTTTAATGAAATATGACACATCACCTCTTATGTGTTATGGCCATTTTTGCAAATCTTTGAACTAGACCATTTGAAATGGTTTCAATGGTTTGGAAATGTTTCTAAACTAATAATAATCACTTTGGATTCAAGAAAAATCAAATCAAAAGGAGAGAAATCAAATAGGGAGAAAATCCCATTTTCACTCACATACACACTTAGCCAATTTTGCAAATCTTCAATCAAGGCCACCTTATCTTGTGCCTTTGCTTGTGAAACACTTATATATCAATAACACATCCTTTTGAATCAAAGAAACCCAAATCAAAGCAAAGAAGAATTCAAATGCAACTTATATATGATAATGGTCATTTGGCCATTTTATATTATCTTACCCACTTTGAGCTCTTCTATTAAGAGATTCTTAAACCAAACCCTAACAACTCTTTGCACCTCATCCAAGACCTCATCAAGATGAACATTTTTCGTGTTGACCACTTTGACCAAAGCTTTGACCATTGCTCTAATTAGTCAAGCCAAGATGCAACCTTGAAACAAATTCTAGATTCCCTCCACTATTTGAAACTTTGCAAAACCACTCCAAATTGAACACAACCACCACCATTCCAACCCTTTAATTATATGATTGAGCTCCACCAAAAAGATTTCCAAATTTCAAACAAAACCTTCATGCAGCCATTGTGTCGAGCACCTTGTGTGCACAAATCAGGAAAAGTGACACATGCTATAAACCACTGGATTTTTGCCTCCACCACTTTAACCTTGTGATCATCAACCCTCTTGTACCTTCTCTGCATCATCCCAACCCATTTGCTTCGTTTAAAGTGGAGACATGATCAACTTCTGACCCTGCCGTGCACCATGCCGGCCACCTTTGCACTCGAGCGACCTGAGCCCCTCCTCTCCCCTACACCATGTCTACAAGCCTCCCTGGAGCACAAGGACGAAGCCCATGTCCTGCCCAAACTCTCCAAGCCACGGCATTGGCCAGCCCAAGCACGCCCAGCACCATGCCAGGACGTGCCAGGCATGCGGTGAGCGTGCACCGAGCGCGCCAGAGCGCCAAGCGACCCGTCGCCCTCGTCCTCCCCCTGCATGCCTACCTCTGCCTCGCGCGTCGCCAACATCTCCTCTACGCCGTAGACATGCTCCAGAGCTCGCGCGTGCACCGTCGCCATTGCCATGATCGCAAGTCCGCCACCCCGTACTGTCCTTGTCGCGGAAGCAAACCGAGCCATCCCGTCGTCCCCTGGACGCGCCAGCTATACCCAGAGACTCGCCTAGACGTCGCCTACACGATGCGCTCCACAGCTTGCCCCTTCGCTCCCTGGAACGACCTCGTCGTCATCGACCCCTTCACAGCACCCACCGGCCCTCTCACCAGCTTATAAATAGAGGAGATCCGAGCCTCGATTCTTCACACAAATTGCTCCCCTCTCATCCTTGCCCCTTCTCCACCCACCAATTTTACACGACCTCGCCGGAGAAGCTTCAATCGCCAGCTCGTTCCCGCCGGAGCCCGCAGATCATCTGCAACGACTGAAGCCGCCCCGAGCCTCGTCGCTGTACCAGGGACCTCTACACCCTCGACAACGTCACCTCGACCCTCTCCCTCGATCGCCGGCGGCCTAGGACGCTCCCCGACCCCCTACCTCCGTCGCCAGCACGCCCTCCTCTCGCCGGAGAAGAAGAACGCCCTCAGTCGTCCGATCGCGTTCTGATCCGACGGTCGTCATCGCGTACCGTTTCGGTAAGGAAACAAGTCGCTGACATGTAGGCCCCACCTCTGACAGCCCACCAAGCACTAAAGCGCTGCTGGGCTGGTTTCTCCCATTTTTAAATCCTGCGGCCCACTAGTTTCCCGCCTGAGCCCATCTAGACTTGTTCAAATTGTTTTGATTCAGCAAATTTCAATACTGATGCAGTGCTAGAAATTGAATAGCTTCAAATCTACAAATCCAAATCTGGTGATTCAAAATGCTATAGAAAGCTTATGAAATTTTCTAACTAACCTCGCTGGTATCAACCCCATACCTTGTGTAGTTTTTGAATAGCAAAAATAACAAAACAGATACTTTTAAGTATTCAAATAAATCTTAAAAATCAACCATTTTGAATTTTGAAGTGAATCCAATTGCAATAATTCACATTTAACAAACTCTAATTTACTATGTAAAAATATGATATGGGTTCTGTACATGATCATGGGCTAGAATCAAAATATTGGCTATGTAGTCAATACTAGCCCATTTAAATTAATTCAAATTTTAGGAATTTAAATCTATGAGGTGTAGCACCTCATTTAAATCCTTTCTCAAGTGATATGAAGTAATGTGTTGACCTTTATTTACTTAGGCTCATACTTGCTCACTTATAGAATTTAAATCAAAATAGCATTTAATTTTTGCAATGGTTATGTAAGTCACATGAGATGATCAACCTCATTTAATTCATGCTTCTCAAATGATAAGTGTGCAATGTTGACCTTGGTCAACATATGATCACCCCTGGTTATGTGAGAATATTAAATCTTAAGAAGAATTCAATGAGAGGAAATTATTTCTCCCAAACCAAAGAGAAACCCTAATTCCACATTTCAATGAGAGGAAATTATTTTCCTAATATTAAATAAGGAAACCCTAGAATAATTGTTGGATAAATGTTAAGTAATGATGCTAGATCCATTGTGTGAGCCATTAAGGCTAATTAAGACTACTTAAGTGTTGTTTGGTGATTGTATCCTCGTATTCGTTTATAGACGCTAGTACCGGAGCCTATCAAGATGAAGAGGTCTTCTACCAAGAGGAAGAGCAAGAAAACTTTGATCACATCACCAATCAAGGCAAGCTAAGGAAAAAAATAGCTGGCTATAGCTTCGCTATAGCACCGCTATAGCTTCTGGGACAGCCTTCTGCTATGCTAAGCCTGTTTCGTCCGCTATGGATGCTAAGTCCGCTAAGGTGCAGCTAATTACCGCTAAAGAGTATAGCCGCTAGAGGAGCTATAGCACCGCAAACAAAATTGCTCCATCACACTAGAACTTGAAGCCTAGTGCATGTTTTCATTGTCCGAAAACCAAGCCCTCGATGCATAGTTAATTGCTTCCATCAATAACCTAGCCATTCCTCTCATTTTCGCTCGGTAGCTAGCGAAGGATTGAATCCTGATGCAGCTAGAGCAATCCACAATCTCTATCACCAAGCCGGTTGTGCTCCACGGCTTCTACGCCCAGGCCATGACAACGGTGGCTAGGGAGACATGGGCTGAATTGAGACGACTAAAAACACCGTGATGTCTCATCCTGAAACTCAACATGGATTGTCGCAACTCCTATATCCTCTACTCTTTGTTCCTCGGTGTATTGGTTCAGATGCCAGACAGTAGAACCACAAAATTAATTTGTATACAGAACCTTGTTTGTCTATTCAAGAACTAGAACTGCTACGTCGAAGCTTGCTTCTCTATCCTTTCCTCTTTGTACTGTACTTCTATATGTGGAACAGATGTAATTTGATATCAATTCGGTTATGTGTTCACGGCGCACGATCATGGGATCGTGAACTGTATACATAACAGGGTATTTCGGACAGCTAGTCCGGGGTCCCCACAATAATTGTTGGATAAATGTTAAGTAATGATGCTAGATCCATTGTGTGAGCCATTAAGGCTAATTAAGACTACTTAAGTGTTGTTTGGTGATTGTATCCTCGTATTCGTTTATAGACGCTAGTACCGGAGACTATCAAGAGGAAGAGGTCTTCTACCAAGAGGAAGAGCAAGAAAACTTTGATCACATCACCAATCAAGGCAAGCTATTACCAATGCAAGCTAGACTAATGCAAACTATTTTGGTTGCAAGTTTATATTCTTGCAAAGTGCAAAGCTCTACAAGAGCAAGGCACCATTACATTTTACTTTATGATCCTATCCCAAGTTTTTACTTTAGAAGCTTTACTTGATTTTATTTATCAAAGTTACTTTTTGATTTATGATTTACTTGGTTGAATTATAGAGTAGTACAAGAGAATCACACTTAGCCTAGCAAGCTCCAAGATACTTAGCACCCCTCATAACTAGTGGCTAGTGCTCAATATTAAAAGTGACTATTCTAGTGGGAACTTGTGAATTGAAATGACTTTGAAAACCTTGGAATGATGAGTCATTCTATTGAGAGATTTTGAAGGTGAATATGACTGGTGAATGACTTGGTGAATTTTACAAAACACTGATGGTTGGGTTCGGATGCGATACCATTCCAATTTTACAAGTACCCCCACAATACCTGAATCTGGGTAAGGCTTAGCTGGAAACTTCTGTATTTTAGTATGGGTTCCCTCTGAACAAGCGTCATCGGGGTTATGCTGGAGGCTGCCTCTACAAAAGGAATGATGTGAAATGACGTGAAGTGAGGTGAATGTCCGGCCCAAGCCCTGTGCAGTTCCCAGGCTGACCGCGTGTCTTCACTGGGAGGCCAAGCTCATGGGGAGAGGTGCCTATACTAGAGTATGTAAATGAAAGGTTAGGATTGGTAGTTCGCGTACTGCGTACGATAAATCAGGGCCAGTTACCCCTGACGAACTATTGCAATTGTTGTGGCACAAGTGTACAACCTCTGCAGAGTTAAACCTATTCGAATAGCCGCGTCCGCGGTTATGGACAGTTGGAAAGGCCATACTGTTCCGTCATCAGAACTTTTCTAAAAATATGAATGGTAACTTGTGACTTGAATTGAAAGGTGACTTTGACTTTGAATCACAACTGAGTTGTGGGAATGACACTAATGTTCCCACTTGAGTTAGTTAAATGAAGAGGCTTTGATTATTAAAGTGTTTATGAAATAAAATTGGCTTTATGCAAATGAAACTAGAGCTTAGAACCCCCTTACTATAGTTGATAGTATTTTACCTTAGTATTAGTTTGCGAGTACTTTAAAGTACTCATGGCTGTGTCCCTGGCTATTCAAATGGCCAGACTATGAAGACGAGTACCAGAACCCAGAAGAAGGACAGCAGGACGTCTACGACAACTAGGATCACTCCTGACATCAACAGTTGCCTGTGGAATAGATGGACTACTACTACGCTACTTTCGCTTCCGCTATGTGTTATGTAATGAATAAAAGGAACTTCTATTATTGTAATGAGACTGGATCATGTGATCCTTTATTTGTAAGACGATTATGGTATGTAATGAATGATGTGTTGTGATATCAATCTATTATGTCTCGCAAAAACAATATTCCTAGGATTGCGATGAATGGCATAATAGGCATCTGGACTTAAAAATCCGGGTGTTGACAAGTTGGTATCAGAGCCATTGTTTGACCTTAGGAGACCCTAGTTAGAATGGATGTCTGCAAAACTTAGTTTCAAAACCAAAGAAGTGAATATTTGCGAAAAACTTATTCTCACTCTTATCCTTGAGATCTTTTTCAAAAAGAGGAATTCATGCCCTACTTTTCCTTGCCATTCCTACATGAAATTTTGCACACTGGAATACTTCTCTAATTTACTCCTCCTCTTTGTTCATAGATGGAGTACCAATGGGAGTTCTATCAGCTTGGTCCCGGAGGCGACCTAAGGTTCGAAAAGGATTTGAAGCAACTAGTGAAATATCTAGGACACTCGTATCCCGAGTTCTTCGGAATACCCCTCAACAACCACTCCGGAGAAACACCTAGGTGGGAAGTTTCTACTGATCTACGAAGGAAGCCTGGAACCCCAATATGGGAAACCATATGGTTTTCTGTAACGGGAAACACTTGGAAGGAAGGACTAGTCAGAGCAATGCAAGAAGCAATTTCTCGTCTGTGTGGACAAAATGAGAACAAGATTAAGAACACTCGCTTCATCTACTACCCAAGACATGACCCCACCGGAAGACCGATGACCATGCCCCCGCACACGGAGATGAACCACTATGTAGCACACCTCGACTTCATGCTGTACAAGACCCGCAATTACGGACGAAAATCGGCACCAGCTCAAAATAGCGGCAGCACCACACCCACCTCCATATGTTGATCCCAATTCCAACGGTGCGGTCTCGATGATTCAGAAGGCTAGGCCATCCAATAGAGCTCAGAAAGTAATCTCGCGACAGGTGTTCATGGCGTAAAAGATGCCTCCACCAACGATTGAGTACCTAAATTGGTCGGGATAGGACATTGGCTTCACAATAGCGGATCACCCGCAGCAAGTTCCTCGACCAGGGCAGTCAGCACTTATCTTACCAGCAGTGATCTCAAGATTCGATGTATCTCGAGTATTCATAGATGGAGGCAGCAGTCTAAACCTTATGTACGCAGATACACTAAGGAAGATGAACATATCCCTAGCAAATTTGAAACCAACTGACACACGTTTCCATGGTATCACGCCAGAGAAGCCGAGTTATCCGTTGGGAAAGATCAATCTCGACGTTCAGTTTGGGACCCGAGAAAATTATAGAATAGAAAGGCTGGAGTTTGAAGTCGTGGATTTCCCGCCGCAATATCACGCCTTGTTGGCACGACCAGCGTATGCCAGGTTTATGGCCGTACCACACTACACGTACCTACTGTGGAGGTTACCTGGACCTAAAGGACCAATTACAGTCAAAGGAAGTTTTGCGTTAGCCGATAAATGCGACAAAGATTTCCATCGACTGTCAGAAACTTTCAGGATGCAAGCAGAATATATGGTGTCAAGGCTCACGACTGATTATGATGTGCTGCCAGACATAGGAAGGCCTCTCAGGGAGCCAACCTTTAACACTACGAAAGATTCCAAGGAGGTGCAGATTCACCCGACAGATCCAAAGAAAACGACGTCCATCGCGACAGACATGGACCTCGCATACAAAAGCGCGCTCGTCGAGTTCCTCCGTGAGCACTGGAAAATCTTCGCATGGTGCCCAGCTGACATGCCAGGAGTACCCAGGGAACTTGCCGAGCACCACCTAAACTTGGATCCAATAGCGAGACCAATTAAACAAGCTTTGCGGCGTTTTTCGTTACCAAACCGCAAAGCTATGCTGTCAGAGATTGATCGACTCAGAGAAGCTGGTTTTATTAAAGAGCTGCATACAGAGGCCACGTGGGTAGCAAACCCAGTGCTGGTCCCGAAGAAAAACACGAAAGTCCTTCGCATGTGTGTCGACTTTACGTGTCTCAACAAACACTGTCCAAAGGATCACTTTCCCCTCCCAAGAATCGATCAAATCATCGACTCCACGGCAGGATGTGAACGTCTTTCCTTCCTGGACGCATATTCTGGTTATAACCAGATCAGGTTAAAAGAAGAGGATGAGGTCAAGATATCGTTCATTACACCTTACGGCGTGTTTTGCTACAAAACAATGCCTTTTGGTTTGAAAAACGCGGGAGCAACATATCAGCGGATGATGCAGAAGTGTCTGGCAACACAGATTGGAAAAAACGTACAAGTGTACATTGACGATGTCGTCATAACATAAAAAAAGGGGACAACATTGATTGAGGACTTAAAGGAAACTTTCGACAAACTTGACAAGTTCTGCCTCAAGCTGAACCCGACGAAGTGTTCCTTTGGCGTCCCTGCGGGAGAACTTCTCGGGTTCCTAGTTTCAGCAAGAGGGATCGAGGCTAATCTAGAAAAAATCCAAGCTATTGTAACAATGAGGAAGCCAACAAAGTTGAAAGAAATACAACAGTTAACTGGGCGAGTCGCAGCCTTAAGAAGATTCGTCGCCAGGCTGGGAGAAAAGGCATTACCGTTTTACGCTTTGATCAAGCAAGGAGAGAAGTTCCAGTGGAACGAAGAGGTGGATAGAGCTTTCGAGGATCTCAAACGCACAATTTCGACACCACCAATCCTGGTGGCGCCTAAGGATAAGGAACCCCTCTTGTTATACATTGCAGCCACAACTTAGGTGGTCAGCACATCGCTTGTAGTCGAAATAGAGGAAGAAGGAAAACTCCATGGAGTACAGAGGCCGGTATATTTCATCAGTGAAGTTTTATCGCCTTCAAAACAGCGGTATCCGCAATACCAGAAGCTAGCATATGGAGTGTTTACGACCGCAAGAAAATTGCGGCACTATTCTTCGGCGCATCTGATAATAGTGGTTAACGAGGCGCCTTTATCCAACATACTAAAAAATCCAGAGGCTACGGGTCGTGTCTCCCTTTGGGGAATAGAACTTTCTCCTCGGGACATCACGTATGCAAAAAGAAAAGCAATAAAGTCGCAAATTCTACCAGATTTCATCGCAGAGTGGATGGAGCTACAAAATACAGGACCCCCGGATTTATCGAGAACCTGGAATATGAACTTCGACGGGTCCAAGAGATTAGAGGGAGCTGGAGCAGGCGTGATACTAATATCACCTAAAGGCGACAAATTAAATAATGTCTTACGGATGACGTTCCCAAACGCATCTAACAATGAGGCAGAATACGAAGCTCTTATATACGGGATGAAGATGGTGAAGGCTTGTGGTGCAACTCGACTCAAAATATTTGGCGACTCACAATTGGTGGCTCAGCAAGTCATGAACCAATGTGATGCAGTCAATGATAGCATGGTAGCATACAAAGAAGTGTTCAACGAGTTAGAGAAGTTGTTTGATGGATGCGAAGTAAATCACATCAGCAGGCTGAGCAATGATGAAGCTGATGTTCTTGCAAACATTGGGTCGTACTGTCTCGCAATTCCACCAGGCGTGTTCTGGGAAGAGATAGCCGAGAGATCTACAAAGCCAAAGAAAGCACAGAAGAAGCAGAAGGATGAGAAACCCTCGGGAGCTCCAAAAGAAGCACTAGAAGAAGAAGAGGAACATGACCTAGTAATGATGGTGCAGATTCCATGGATGCAAGGGTACATATCATACATCCTAAGGAAAGAAATACCCGATGACCCAGTTGAAGCAAGGCGAGTTATTCGACGATCTAAAGTCTTTACCGTGGTCAAAGGGGAGTTGTACAAGCGAAGTATTTCGGGAGTGTTACAAAGGTGCGTCACACCCGAAGAAGGAAGGATAATTCTGAAGGACGTACACGAAGGAGTATGTGGTCATCACGCAAGCAGTCGAGCTATCGCGGCCAAGGTTTTCAGAGCAGGATTTTATTGGTTTACAGCAATCGTGGATGCGAAGGAAATAGTTCAAACTTGCGATGCGTGGCAAAGATTTGCCGCAAAACCTCATTCTCTGGCAGCAGAATTGATGCCAATACCTTTGTCTTGGCCCTTTGCTCAATGGGGTCTCGATATGGTGGGAAAGTTACACAAGGCCTCTCCAGGAGGATACGAGTATATGCTCGTCGCTGTCGACAAATTCACCAAGTGGATAGAAGCAAAGCCGATAAATTCACCAGACGGAGCGTCGGCAATCAAGTTCGTGAAAAACATTGTTTTTCGGTTTGGAGTACCTCATAGCATCGTCACAGACAATAGCAGTAATTTCACATCCAAGGAATTCAAGGCATATTGTGTAGAGGTGGGCATCAAACTTCACTTCGCGTCAGTTGCACACCCGCAGACCAATGGTCAAGTCGAGAAAGCCAATGGTATCATCTGCAACGGTATCAAGAAACGCTTGTTAGAACCATTGCAGAAAGCTCGACATACTTGGCCAGAGGCGTTGCCGAGTGTGTTATGGAGTATTTGAACAACACCAAATACAGCGACACAGGAGACTCCGTTTTTTCTGGTCCATGGGGCTAAGGTAGTACTACCGATAGAAATAGAGCATGATTCTCCAAGAGTCACGGAATACAATGAAGAAGCTTCCAGAAAAGCATTGGAAGATGATGTCGATGCACTTGATGAAGCTCGAGATGAAGTATTATCACGGGTCACTAAGTACCAGCAAGACTTGAAAAACTACCACAGTCGACGTTTGCGACCAAGATCTTTTCAGGTCGGTGACTTAGTTCTACGGCTCAATCAAAAAAGCCATGAAAAACTCGAGTCGCCGTGGCTTGGCCCTTACGTTGTCACAGAAGTAATCGAAGGAGGAGCGTACAGGATGAAAGACAAGAAGTCAGGAGTTTCCGAGCCAAATCCTTGGAACGTGGTGCAACTCAGGCGTTTTTACGCCTAGAATCGAAATATAGTCCTCCTTGTAAAAATACAATGTACTGAAATGCCCGCGAGTTTTGAGACGCACTCTTTTCCTTTCAGGGCACCGAGTGGGGCTGAAAGGTTTTTTAATGAGGCGGGCTCGCGGTGCTGCAATATAGTAAAAGATATTGGTGATATACATCTTTTTCATCGACAGGCTCGGGGGCTCATACACGTAAATATAGTATATTTAATAAAATTTGCCTTGGTTTAACCTCGCAAACACAATAAAGAAATTAGCCACCGAAACACTCGGGGGCTAGGTAAAAGAAAAAATATATATATCTGTCTTACAACATGAATACAAGAAAGTTATACTTTTCTTTCGACAACATAAGCTATTTACTGAAAAAATAAACTCAGTCATGTCCTAAAAGGTCGTCAATGTTTACTCTATCTTCTTCGGCAGAGGCACCCATAAAATCAGCGTAATGGCCATCTGCAAAAAAGTCGGCATCCATCCGAAGAAGGTCGGATATCATCTCTTCAGCTACTGGGGTAACCACTGCATCGATTCTATCGACACCTCTTCGCCGTTGCCTCAGCTTGTTATGGACAGTTTCCACCACTTTGGTCATATTGAGTTTGGAGTGGCAGATCTGAAGCATAATAAGGGAAAACCTAGCGCCAGCTACCAGTTGAGCTCTTACAAAACCATGGATTTTGTGTGAGTCCTTAAATTTCTCCATCAACTCAGGAAGGGTCTTTGGTTGAACATTTCGAGGGAACATAGAATTGTAAATCATGGATAAAGTTTTGGTACAAAGCTCAAGGAATTCACGAACTTGGCATGAGCGGCCCTGGAATCTGACAATTTGTCGGGTCCGTTCCGGGGTAGCCCAGAAAAGAGAGCCGTGGTCAAGTGCCAGATTAACAAGGAAATTTGACCTTGTGTCCACCCGTTGATCTTCGGCAGCAGCGTCTAGAAAGGGACCTATTTGGTGACAGCACAAGAATTACAAAGGAGAAAACAAGGAAAAAACAGAGGAAGTTTAGGTTTAGGAAGTATACCTGCCAGTTCCAAACTTGCTTCAGTCATCAACTCGAGCATAAAATTCTTTCGGGAGGTAGCCTGCGCAGCTTCAGCAACGGCGGTTTCTTTGGCAGCTATGGCCTCCTGAGCCTGCTGAAGCGCAACTTTCTCTTTTCTGATGATTTTCGAGACTGATCCATTACTGTAAGTGCCTGCTTCTTCATATACTGAAGTTGTTGACGGAGTTCTTCCAAGTCTTGTGTTGAACCCTTACTCGAGGAATCTTCAATAAATTCATCATCAACAGGTGTTTTCTTCGAGTGGGAGGAAGCAGGAAAAGCATCGGAAGGACGAGGAGTTGAAGTGTAGTTATCAAATATCAACTGGAAATAAAAGTTTCGACATCAATCATCAAGCAAAATAGATTTCCATTGATTTGCAAAGTATTTACATGGCTATTACAAAAGGAGGGTTCCCTACTGAACTAGTAGGATAGTTTTCGCCAAAAGCTACTTTGGCGACAGCATCAAAAGAGAAGAGAACAAAAGAGAAGGCAAGATGGTCTACTTGACCTCCGGCTTCGACAAACTAGGAGCAGGAGTTGGCTTGTATCCGAGGTAGGTGAGGATTTTCTTCGAGTTTGGCTTGGCAGCCTTAATCAACGACTGCCACCTCTTCGTTTCCATCTCCTTCGTGTCGCCAACTCTCGCCTAGTCGACGTCCTGTTGGCTGTCAGCAACAAAGGCGATAGTGCCTTCAACACCAACTTTCAAACCTTCTTGGCAAAGTTGAGCCCAAGATTTTCTTGAGAATTGAAGCACTTGGCGAGAGCAGTAAAAGTCGCGGGTTCTTCCTTCTTCGTGAAGAAGTAGGGAAAACGACGCGACAGACCAGTTCTGGCTTCGGCAAGGCCTTCGCGTGCCTCATCTCCATGGATCTCAAGGAGGGAAAGCGCGTCGAGAAGGCGATCACCTTCAGGATTTTCCAGATCATAATCTTGATGCGTTTTCCCTAAATGAGTAAAAAGAAGCTTGTCAAGAAAAAGCGAGCAAGGAGGAATATGAAGGCCCGAAGAACTAGCAAAGATCCGAGTACTTACTAACAAAACGTCGACTCTGCGACTCCAGGCGAGTAAGAATTTCTTTTTCACGAGCAGACTGTTTGGCTATGTTGTCGCTCAAAGAAGTTTCCGTGTCATGAAGTCTTTTCCGAAGATCTTCGACAACGGTAGCATCTGCTTCAGCTTTCTTGCGAGCCTTTTCGCTTTGCTCCAATTTAAGAGCAAGAGCATCAGCGAGTTTGTTGGCCTCCGCAAGATTGGCTGGTAAAAAATCGACAGAAATAAATGTCACGCAAAAAAAGAAAGGTGGGAAGGCGATTTACCAGAAGAAGCAGTAAAAATAGTACCTTCAAGCTTTTTAGCATGATCACGGTACCCGATGAACTGGGTACCAAGACGGATAAACTCCTTCATCAAAGGCTGCAAAGGAAAACAGGGAAAGAAAAATCAATATAGGAAGTGAAAAGTTCGACAGCAAATAGCAAAAGAGAAGCAAAAAACAAAGAGGAATCGACAACATTAAAATATTCGAAACATAAAATAAGAAGGGAACAACTTACATCATCCATCGAAGGAGTCGTGGAGCTACCAATTAGCAAGGTAGGCTCCTTGGCCGGCTCGACCCTAGCCCTCTTTGGCGAAGGGGCACGGGGGCTTACATCTGGAGTTGGATGCTCGATGTCTTGCTGAGGAGGCGAGGTTTCATCACCATCAGGCTGAGCTTCAGAGACAACTAAAGTACGCGATGTACTCGTTCGAGCAGTCGCATCAATAGGTGAATCTTCATCCTCGTCACCACTACAATAAATAGGCGACAATATAAGAAACAACATAGACAAAAATATCGAGAGCAAACAACAAAGAGCAATAAGAACTTACGAGCTGACAAGGGCATCCTCGTAAGGGTTGAAAGTTGTCCTTTTTTCAGAAGGACCAACTTCTTCGGCGGGAGATGTGCCGGCTTTGGAGGCGCCAGAATCGGCGACTTCGTCCCTTCTCCTCTTGTTCCTTGGAGAAACGACGGAAGGGAGGGAGTGTGTTGAGGCGGTAGCCTCAGATTCGACTTCTTTTTCAGAGGAAGCCGCGGATTTCTGAGAACCCACGACTTCACTCTCAGGGCGAGAAGTACCCTAGTTGTCGTCGGTGACAACAGTCCGTTCTTCGACTTCTCCACCTTCAGGAAGAGGAGGAAAAGAAGCTAGAACTGGGTGGTTCTGCAAAAACAAGAAGTGTCGACAAAAAGTTACGCAAAGGAAACAGCAAAATAGTGGTCGACAAATACTAAAAAATCGAAAGGACAAGATAGTAGTCGGGGGAAAAATTACCTCGGGGAGGGCGTTGGTGCCACTATATGGCTCAACGCGGCAAGAGGATGGAATAGTATCCTTCTTGTTGAGCGATGAAATTCTTCGGATCAGTTTCTCCAAGTCCTTCACAGGAAGGTCTTTGGAGAGCCTGTCGACATCTTCTTCACCAGCATACATCCAAAGGGGATTTTTGCGAGCTTGTAAAGGCTGCACTCTAATCCTAAGGAAGTAGGCTGTGATCTGGATACCCGACAATTCCTTGCCATGGGTGTTCTGAAGCTCATGGATGCGAGACATCAGCGCCTCTGTCGCCTTTTTCTCTTCTTCGGTGGCTTCAGCGTCCCAGGATCGGCGGCGAAGAATCTTGGCACCTCCATCGAAAGGATCAATGTTGTACTCCACCGAGTCGGAGCTTTCTTCGTGCACATAGAGCCACCTTTTGCGCCACCCCTGGATGGAGTCGGGGAATTTGATGTCGAAATACTCGACATTAGGGCGAACGCAAATGACAACGCCGCCTATGTTGTAGGCGACGTTGTGGGAGCCATTGCGGCGGAGGCAGAAGATGTGCTTCCACAAAGCCCAATTAGGATGGACTCCGAGGAAGCATTCATAGAGGGTGATGAAAATCGAGACATGGAGGATGGAGTTGGGCATCAGCTGATGCAGCTGCAGCCCGTAGACAAAGAGGAGACCGCAGGGAAACTCGTGGATAGGGGGAGAAAGACCGCAAATAAGGTGGTCAACGAAACTGACCCAATATTCGATTGGAGGCGATGGATAGCTTTCCTCCTTGGGGAAGCGCAGCGCATTCTCCTTCTTCGTGAACCCAAGCTTTTTCAGCAGGTTCATATCTTGGTTGGAGATTTTGGATCTCTCCTACTCCAGATCTCCAGCTGCCATCTTCGACTCGGGGGTGCTGTGCCTAGTAAGCCGCGCGCGTGGTGGCATCAACAATGGCGTAGGAGAAAAGCGCGAGCGTGGTTGAGCTCAAGAACTGTGGGGCGCAATGGAGGATTTTGGCAGAGGAAAGCAGAGGAGCGGCGCGAGCGAAAGGGCGAACGGAGGAAGAAGATGACCTTAAATAGGGGTGCGGTGAATCGACGCACCGTTGGATGGAAAAATTGCGCGATGGATGATGTACACGTGGATAAGGGGTAACAACGTAATTTCACTATGAAGGGAAGGAACAAGCGCTACAATGCGTGCGCTAGGAAAAGTGGAGGACGTGTGTCCCCCACTTGCACGACGTGTCAACCTGATAAAGATTTTGGGCCCGCAAGACAGAGAGAGAGAGAGCAGTACTCGCGTCTTCCCGATACAGTGATTGTGGCTATCGTCAGCGATGATGTCACTTTGGAAAGAGAAAATCTCGGCTGTGAAACTTCGTAAAAATGGCGGCAGCAGAAGATTATTGATTATTTCAAGAGCCTTTGCTCAAATACAAGTTTTTGCCCAAACGCTCGGGGGCTACTTTGGAAAAAAGAAAAATTCAAGTATGACAAAATAGAAATGGCGAGAGCCTATGACCAAATACAAGCATTTGTTCATAGCATCGGGGGCTACTCCCATCGGGAGCGCTGGTCGCGCACCCGATAGATATGAAAACCTCGAGAAAGAAGGAAAATATAGTGACATAAGGCGTTGAGCCTACAACCAAGCACAAGTCCTTGGCTTTAGCATCGGGGGCTACTCCCATCAGGAACGCTGTTCGCGTGCCCGATGAAATTATAAAAAAAGAAGAGAAATGAGAAATATTTTGAGTTATACAAATAACTCTGCATATACTCCCATCGGGAAGGGAAGATAAGTCATCCGTTGACTCAATAAAATGTGCTATTCCAACAGCCGAAAAAGCACTCGACAATATATTCTCATAGCGCCAAAGTTGCGAATAATCTCTGAATGCCGCAAAACTTTGCGAAGGTAAGACCCCAGATCCATTCTGAGCGGCGTGGCGCCGTCTCTGACGTCGGTTTGCTACTTTTTTCCGTATCAACAGATACAAAGAAAAATCCTAACAGACACGTTAGGTACCCGATAAAATATGACTTGGACTCGACAGAATGGTAAGACCTTAAGCGGCACCTGTCGAGTTAACACCAGTATCCCGAGATCATGTCCAGGGATGTGATCTTGAAGTAGGTTTTTGCGGATTGCCACTGGAGTAGTTAACTAGTACCTGATCCGTCAGATGAACTAGCCCCAACTACCATTATCCCTGTACAATATATAATTTCATGTCTAAAGATATGTGATAAATTCGACAGAACTATTGAAAGATTAAAGTTGGAGATTTTCCCTGATTCTTCGATTCAAGCAAAATCTCGGGGGCTACTGACATAGGCATCCCCAGTGGGCCTGCCGAAGATGGTACCCGGGGTTTACTGAAGGCCCATGACTCGAAGAATAAGAAGATTCGGAAGCCCAAGTTATTATTAAGGAAAACTAGAGTTGTATTAGGAAATACTACTTGTAATCTTGCGGGACGGGTTGGAAACCCTCCCAGACTCTGTAACTTGTGTATTATGAATCCCTCGACTCCATCTCCTATATAAGGGGGAGTCGAGGGACAAAGATAGCATCGATTCATTGTTTCACGCAACCCTAGTTTCCACATCGTCGAGCACTTTTTGGCTGAAACCTTCGAGATCTACTTGCCCTCTACTTCCGACTAAAATCCTAGTCTACAATCTGTAGGCATTGACAAGTTAATCCCTTGTCACCAGCGCCCGCCGGTGGGAACGGGCCTGTGGTAAAGGCTTATTGCCGACGCACCATCTAGTTCACCGGCGGTAACTCGATTTATCACTGGCGCACCATCCTAGTGCGTCGATGGTATGTTTTCAAGGATTCAAAAAAAGCAGATCTAGATCTAGGTCGGTCAAGTTCTAGGTCATCGGTCAAGTTCTAGGTCGTGTCTTGGAGATGTACCGCCGCCACCGTGGTCATCTGCTTGCAAAGAGGAGGTGGTTGCCGATGTGGTCATCGGTGGTCGTCGGGGTGAGAGGAGGTGGCCGGACCAGGGGTGAGGAGGTGCTCCGGTGAGTAGCTTGAGGAGGTGCTCCGGTGAGTAGCTTGAGGAGGTGCTCCGGTGAGTAGCTTGACGAGGTGCTCCGGTGAGTAGCTTGAGGAGGTGCTCGCCGGAGGGAGGGATTAGAGGGGTAAGAAGGTAGAAGAGGGGGAAAGGTGGAGGAGAAGAAAAGGTGGCCGGAGGGAGGAAGAGAGGAGGAGGAGGAGGAGAAGTGAAAAATAAGATGGGGGAAATGGAAGAGAGAGAAGGTGTGTCGGGCTGGGTTGGCATATATAGCCTAAGTTACTGCCGGCGCACCAATATGGCGGTGCGCCGGGGGTATTTTTTATTTTTTTCATCAAAATCTAAAACCTGAAAAAAGTCCCGTTTTTGTTTTCCAATTGACGAATCCATTTTTTGTCCAAACAACCGTAGGTGTTGAATTCGGATAGGAAATTTCGCGTAGATAGATTTTGATATAAAAAGTTTTTCATCGGAGGTCGTATGCAACCAGAAATCCCGTTTTACCGAAAGATGACGCCATTTTGCATAATATATCAAAATTGGGTTTTCTAAATTTTCACTAAACCTAGATGACATATTACATGGGCATTTCAAGGATTTCATTTGTTGAATTTTCTATCATTTTCTTTTATTTTTTCGAAAACTGAAAAGGCGGTCCACGAGGGGGGGTGGGGAACTGAAAATTGCAGCTCGGTGGTAAGAAAAATACCACCGGCGCACCAACATGGTGGTGCGCCGGCAGTAAGGGGAGCTGCAATTTTCAGTTTGGCCCGGACCTGGTTCAGCCTTATCCCCGACACACTATTTTTTTCCTGCGCCGACAGTATTGGGTCATCACCGGCGCGGCTGAAACATGGCGCGCCGGTAGTATTTAGCACCGGCAGGAATCTTTTCTGGTGCACCGACAATAATATTTGCAGCTATAGGCCTTTTCCTAGTAGTGTCTCAAAATAAATATTTTCAACACTCCTTCTATTACTTTCAAAATAAAAAGCTCTAGCACATGGGTAATCCCTGCTTCCCTCTGCAAAGGGCCTTTCTTTTGCTATTATGTTGAGTCTTCACCTTCTACTTTATGCACCGATTAAGAGAGCAAAGTTGTCATTCTTAGTGCAATGTGCATAGTCCCAAAATTATTATTGATTGATTCATGATTGTGTTATTGCTTGCTCTCAAATTACTTGTATCTAGTCACCCTTTGAACTTTGAAGGTGTCCTTGCATTTATGTTTTGCTATTCCATAAGGACAAGTTGAATACCACTTTATTATTTTTACTCTATGATCATAAACACACAGTTGCTTTCAATGCATTATTATTCATGATCCTTTGTTTGAGTTACTCTTCATGTTATAACATAGTTGCTAAGTTCAATTGTATCATATCTATCATGCCTATGTTAGAGTACTTAGATGCCAGCTCACAATGTTTTACATGCTTGATCGAGATTGTGTTGGCTTTATGGCACCTCAAAAATTATTTATTATCACCTACCTACTCGAGGACGAGCAGGAGTTAAGCTTGGGGATGCTGACACGTGTCAAACATATCTATAATTTTTGATGCTCCATGCTTGTTTTACACCAATTCATATGTGTTTTGTTTACACTTCGTTGCACTTTTACATGATTTCCGGCACTAACCTATTAACAATATGCCATAGTGCCAGTTCCCTGCTTTCTGTTGTTTTTGTATTTCAGAAAAGTTGAACAGGAAATATTCTCGGAATTGGACGAAACAAAATCCGAAGTCAATAATTTACCGAAACAAAGATGAAGTCCGGAGGGGGGACGAAGTGGTGCCACAGGGCGGCCACACCTTCCCTTGGCGCGGCCTAGGGCCGGCCCGCTCCTAGGCATGGTGTGGGCCCCTAGGCACCCCACCGACCAGAATCCTCGGGGGGTTCTGAAGCTCTTCCCGGCACCCTGCCGGAGGGGGAAATCATCGCTGGAGGCATCTACATCGCCATGCCCGCCTCCGAAGTGATGCGTGACTAGTTCGATCATCCGTGGACTATGGGTCCATAGCATTAGCTAGATGGTTGTCTTCTCCACCTTGTGCTTCATGTATCGATCTTGTGAGCTACCCTACATGATCAAGATCATCTTTATGTAATCATCTATGTTTGGTTTGCTGGGATCCGAGGAATATTGTGTACTATATTAAGATTGAGTATATATTCATGTCATACATTATTTGTGATCTTGCATGCTCTCCGTTGCTAGTAGAAACTTTGGCTAAGTGGATACTTGTGACTCTAAGAGGGGGTATTTATGCTCGATAGTAGTTTCATGCCTCTAGTTTCCTGGGAGAGTGACTTCATAACTTCTAAGGTTGTAGATGTGCTGTTACTACTAGGGATAACCCAACAATGTTTTATCCAAGGGTAATTCTATTGTTTACTTTACACACATTGCTTAATGCAATAGTTTGTTGCTTGCAACTTTATACTGGAAGGGGTGCGGACGCTAACCTGAAGGTGGATTATTAGTCATAGACGCAATTGGATTGCGGTCTATGTATTATGTTGTAATGCCCAATACTAAATTATCATAGTAATCATCTTGTCATGTATCGATCGATATTCTGTCAATTTCCCAACTGTAATTTGTTTACCAGACATGCTATTTCTTTTACTGATAAATTCAACTACAATCATGTTCTGTTTACTTTCTGCAGAAATATCCTTCCATTCGATACGTCTAATCCTTTGTGTTCAGCAAACCGGTGAGATTGACTACCTCACTGTAAGTTGGGGCAAAATATTTGGATTGTGTTGTGTGCAGGTTCCACGTTGTTGCTGACGCCGGTAGTGCGCCCTGCCACTAGTCAGCCAGCAACACCTTCAGAAGTCAAGCCTTTCTCTTACTAGTCGATTAAACCTTGGTTTCTTACTGAGGGAAAACTTTATGATGTTCTCTTCACACCTTCATCTTCGGGTTCCCCAACAGTGTGTTTGCGTACTACGAGTGCACGCCATCAGAGCTCTACTCATGCATCCAACCACCAAAAACCAAAGTGCCAATTGTGTCCACCATACCTACCTATATGTGATATTTCACCGCCACTCCAAAGTGAATTGCTTGTGTGCTACCTTTGAACCTTCAAAATTATTACCTGTTTTGTGTTTTGTTTTAGCTCATGAGGAAGTATTGAATGGTTTATTGTCTTTTCGTGACTTCACACCTTGACTAGCATGCATAATGTGCTAAAGTCCTTGATTTTGCAAAAAGGCAACAGGGTGCCCATCCCAAATAAAATATAAAAATAAACAAATAAACAAATAATGCTCCGCACATTATGTACTGTAGAGATCCTAAATAATGGTGTGCATTGGAGAACTACATGGCATCCGCTCTTGAGGTCACTATATGAAAGGATGATATATCATTTGATGCCATTCGTTGACAGAGACATGCATACCTTTCAAAAAAAAAATTCAACACTCCTATTGCTTTAAAAATAAAAAGATCTAGCACATGAGTAATCTTGTTTCCTCTGCGCAGGGCTTTTATTTTACTTTTATGTTGAGTCTTCATCTTCTTGCTTTATGCACCACTAAGAGAGCATAGTTGTCATTCTGAGTATAATGTGCATAGTCCCAAAATCTATTATTGATTGATTCATGATTATGATTATTGCTTGTTCTCAAATTATTTGTATCTAGTCACCCTCTAAACTTTAAAGGTGTCCTGGCATTTATGTTTTGCTACTTCATAAATGACAAGCTGAATACCACTTTGCAATGTTTTCACTATGCCCATAAACAAACAGTTGCTTTCAGTGCATTATTATTCATGATCTTTTGTTTGAGTTAATTCTCATGTTATAACATATTCTATTGTTAGAATTATATCTATCATGCCTATGTTTAGAGTACTTTGATCCCAGCTCACAATGCTTTTACAATAACTTGATCAAGATTGTGTAGGCTCCATGTCACCTCAATTTTTTTTTTGTTATCACTTACCTACTCGAGGACGAGCAGGAGTTAAGCTTGGGGATGCTGATACGTTTAAAATGTATCTATAATTTTTGATGCTCCATGCTTGTTTTACACCAATTTATATATGTTTTGCTTACACTTCGTTGCACTTTAATACATTTTCCAGCACTAACCTATTAACAAGATGTCGCAGTGCTAGTTCCCTGTTTTCTGCTATTTTGTAATTCAGAAAAGTTGTACATGAAATATTCTCGGAATTGGACGAAACAAAAGTCAAAGATCTTATTTTTCCGTAACAAAGACGAAGTCTAGAAGGGGGGACGAAGAGGCGCCATAGGGCGGCCAGACCAGGCCTAGGCGCGGCCCAGGCCCTGGCCGTGCATAGGGGTCGTCTGGGGCCATCTGGCCTCCACCGACCTCACCCTTCCTCCTATAAATTCCCTTCGACACAAAAACCCTAAAACAACTAGCCTCCGTCCACGAAAAGTTTTTTCGCCGCCGCCATCATCCAGACAAGTTTCGGGGGCCAGAAGTTCCTGTTCCGGCACCCTGCTGGGTGATAACGGGTGAAGCACACGTCCGCTGGGAACCCCAAGAGGAAGGTGTGATACGTACAACAGCAAGTTTTCCCTCAGTAAGAAACCAAGGTTATCGAACCAGTAGGAGATGAAGACCACGTGAAGGTTGTTAGTGAAGGAGTGTAGTGCAGCGCAACACCAGGGATTCCGGCGCCAACGTGGAACCTGCACAACACAATCAAAATACTTTGCCCCAACTTAACAGTGAGGTTGTCAATCTCACCGGCTTGCTGTAAACAAAGGATTAAATGTATGGTGTGGAGAATGATGTTTGTTTGCAAAGAACAGTAGAGAACAATGATTGCAGTAGATTGTATTTCAGATGTAAAAGAATGGACCGGGGTCCACAGTTCACTAGTGGTGTCTCTCCAATAAGAAATAGCATGTTGGGTGAACAAATTATAGTTGGGCAATTGACAAATAGAGAGAGCATAACAATGCACATACATATCATGATGACTAATATGAGATTTATTTAGGGCATTACGACAAAGAACATAGACCGCTATCCAGCATGCATCTATGCCTAAAAAGTTCACCTTCGGGTTAGCATCCGTACCCCTTCCAGTATTAAGTTGCAAACAACAGACAATTGCATTAAGTACTGTGCGTAATGTAAACAATACAAATATCCTTAGACAAAGCATTGTTGTTTTATCCCTAGTGGCAACAACACATCCATAACCTTAGAACTTTCTCACATCGTCCTGCATTCAATGGAGGCATGAACCCAGTATCGAGCGTAAATACTCCCTCTTGGAGTTACAAGTATCAACTTGGCCAGAGCCTCTACTAGCAACAGAGAGCATGCAAGATCATAAACAACACATATATGATAGATCAATAATCAACTTGACATAGTATTCCATATTCATCGGATCCCAACAAACACAACATGTAGCATTACAATAAGATGATCTTGATCATGATAGGCAGCTCATAAGATCTAAACATGATAGCAAAAGAGGAGAAGACAACCATCTAGCTACTGCTATGGACCCATAGTCCAAGGATGAACTACTCACGCATCAGTCCGGAGGCGGGCATGGTGATGTAGAGTCCTCCGGTGATGATTCCCCTCTCCGGCAGGGTGCCGGAGGCGATCTCCTGAATCGCCCGAGATGGGATTGGCGGCGGCGGCGTCACAGTGACTTTTCTCGTATCGTGTCTCTCGGTAATAGGGTTTTCGCGACGGAGATAATATATAGGTGAAGGGGCAGAGTCGGGGGACGCTCGAGGGGCCCACCCCATAGGGCGGCGCGGCCAAGGGTGGGGCCTCGCCCCCCTAGGGTGTGGCCGCCTCGACGCCCCTCTTTGTCTCCTCTTCGGACTTCTGGAAGGCTCCGTGGAAAATAAGACCGTGGGCTTTTGTTTCGTCCAATTCCGAGAATATTTCCTGTGTAGGATTTCTGAAACCAAAAACAGCAGAAAACAGGAACTGGCGCTTCGGCATCTTGTTAATAGGTTAGTGTAGGAAAATGCATCAAAATGATATAAAGTGTATATAAAACACGTGAGTATTGTCATAAAACTAGCATGGAACATAAGAAATTATAGATACATTTGAGACGTATCACTGGGACGGGGATTGACCCCAGAGCCATCTCAATCGACTCCCCCGGCTCCACTTCGACTCCATGATGGTTCGTGAGTAGTTCCCCCTGGACTACGGGTTCTCGGCCGTAGCTAGTTGGTACTCTCTATCCCATGTACTTCAATACAATGATCTCATGAGCTGCCTTACATGATTGAGATCCATATGATGTAATTGGTGTTGTGTTTGTTGGGATCCAATAAATTGTGGAATTGTGATCAGATTGTGTAACATCCGTGTTTTCTTTAAACCTAATTAGGGTTTGTTTGTGCATCATTTCATGAGCCTCATGGTTTCCTAAGAAAATTGCATAAGGAAATGTTTTGGAAAACCCTAATGTTATGCAAACCTCCCTCTTTTTCAAATGCTCAATATGTTTCAATTGTTCAAACCAGACCTACATGGCACTTCTCTTTTTAGAAGTCCATGTGATATTTCAAAAGTTCAGAAAGTTTGAAGACCCAAAACAATTTGAAATAGCAAAAGAAGTTTGAAACAAAATAAAGAAAAACAGATTTTTGAAAAAAGAGAGAGAAACCCTCTCCCCTCTCTCTGTTTTGGGCGCAGGCCATCTCTCCCTTTCCCTGGTGCAGCCCACCTCGGCCCAGCAGCAACCCACCAGCCCAACGTTTCCCCCGAGGGGGTTTTCGCAAAAATACCCTTCTTCCCCGTAGCTCCAAGCTGCTCGCTGGCAGCATCGCTAGCCGCTCGATCTCCGGCTGCGCTGCGATGCGCGCCGCCGCCCCCGGTCGGCTATAAAGCCTCCGCGCCGCCGCGGATGAACCCTAGGCCGCCCAGTTCTTCTTCTCCCTCGCCCTCGCTCGCAATCCCCGCATGAAACCCTAACCCTACCCCGGCAGTTGTCGGAGATATGCCCAAGAGGCAATAATAAAATGGTTATTATAATATATCTTTGTGTTTATGATAATGTTTACATACCATGCTATAATTGTATCAACCGAAACATTGATACATGTGTGTTATGTGAACAACAAAGAGTCCCTAGTAAAGCCTCTTGTATAAACTAGCTTGTTGATTAATAGATGATCATGGTTTCGTGATCATGAACATTGGATGTTATTAATAACAAGGTTATGTCATTATATGAATGATGTAATGGACACACCCAATTAAGCGTAGCATAAGATCACGTCATTAAGTTATTTGCTATAAGCTTTCGATACATAGTTACCTAGTCCTTTCGACCATGAGATCATGTAAATCACTTATACCGGAAAGGTACTTTGATTACATCAAACGCCACTGCGTAAATGGGTGGTTATAAAGGTGTGATTAAGTATACGGAAAGTATGAGTTGAGGCATATGGATCAACAGTGGGATTTTTCCATCCCGATGACGGATAGATATACTCTGGGCCCTCTCGGTGGAATGTCGTCTAATAGCTTGCAAGCATATGAATGGTTCATAAGAGACCACATACCACGGTACGAGTAAAGAGTACTTGTCATGAGACGAGGTTGAACGAGGTATAGAGATACCGATGATCAAACCTCGGACAAGTAAAATATCGCGTGACAAAGGGAATCGGTATCATATGTAAATGGTCCAGTCGATCACTAAAGTCATCGTTGAATATGTGGGAGCCATTATGGATCTCCAGATCCCGCTATTGGTTATTGGTCGGAGAGAAGTCTCAACCATGTCTACATAGTTCGCGAACCGTAGGGTGACACACTTAAGGTTTGATGTCGTTTAAGTAGATATGGAATGGAGTTCGAAGTTTTGTTCGGAGTCTCGGATGGGATCCAGGACATCACGAGGAGTTCCGGAATGGTCCGGAGAATAAGATTCATATATAGGAAGTCACTTTCCAAGTTTGGAAATGATCCAGTGAATTTATGGAAGGTGGTTTCTAGAATTATCCGGAATAAATCACTATTGAAGGAGGAGTCCCGGAGGGACTCCACAAACCCTAACCAGCCAACCAAGTGGGAGGGTGGAGTCCATGGTGGACTCCACCTCCTTGGCCGGCCAAGAAAAGGGGGAAGGGGAGAGTCCCTGTCCCTCTAGGTTTCGTCCATAAGGCAGTTTTTCTGTTGGGGTCTTATTCGAAGACTTTGGGCAAACCCTTGGGGTTCCACCTATATAATGAGGAGGAGAGGGAGGGGGCAGCCCATGGCTTGGCCGCACCACCCCTGCCCCCTTGAGGCCGGCGCCCATAGCCCCCTCTCCCCAAACCCTAGCCTCTCCTCCTCCACATACAAACTCCCGCAGCGCATAGGCGAAGCCCTACCGGAGTTCTCCACAACCACCGCCACCACGCCGTCGTGCTGCCGGGATTCCGAGGAGGATCTACTACTTCCGCTGCCCGCTGGAACGGGGAGAAGGACGTCGTCATCAACACCGAACGTGTGACCGAGTACGGAGGTGCTGCCCGATTGTGGCACCGTCAAGATCTTCTACGCGCTTTTGAAAGCGGCAAGTGATCGTCTACCGCAGCAACGAGAGCCTCTGATACGTCTCCGACGTATCGATAATTTCTTATGTTCCATGCCACATTATTGATGTTATCTACATGTTTTATGCACACTTTATGTCATATTCGTGCATTTTCTGGAACTAACCTATTAACAAGATGCCGAAGTGCCAGTTCCTGTTTTCTGCTGTTTTTGGTTTCAGAAATCCTAGTAATGAAATATTCTCGGAATCGGACGAAATCAACGCCCAAGTTCCTATTTTCACCGGAAGCATCCAGAACACCCGGGAAGGACCAGAGGGGGGGCACTGGGCCCCCAGATGATAGGGTGGCGCGGCCCACCCCCTGGCCGCGCCGCCCTATGGTTTCGTCGCCCCTTCGACCCTCCTGCGCCGCCTCTTCGCCTATATAAAGCCCCTGGATCGAAAACCCTGAGACGTTCGACGAAACCCACAGAAACCTTCCAGAGCCGCCGCCATCGCGAAGCCAAGATCTGGGGGACAGGAGTCTCTGTTCCGGCACGCTGCCGGAGCGGGGAAGTGCCCCCGGAAGGCTTCTCCATCAACACCGCTGCCATCTCCACCGCCATCTTCATCACCGCTGCTGCTCCCATGAGGAGGGAGTAGTTCTCCATCGAGGCTCGGGGCTGTACCGGTAGCTATGTGGTTCATCTCTCCCATGTACCTCAATACAATAATCTCATGAGCTACTTTACATGATTGAGATTCATATGAGTTTTGTATCACTACTATCTATGTGCTACTCTAGCAATGTTATTAAAGTAGTTTTATTCCTCCTGCACGTGTGTAAAGGTGACAGTGTGTGCACCGTGTTAGTACTTGGTTTATGCTATGATCATGATCTCTAGTAGATTGCGAAGTTAACTATTGCTATGATAATATTGATGTGATCTATTCCTCCTACATATGCATGAAGGTGACAGTGTGCATGCTATGCTAGTACTTGGTTTAGTCTTTTGATCTATCTTACACTAAAGGTTACTTAAACATGAGCATTATTGTGGAGCTTGTTAACTCCGGCATTGAGGGTTCGTGTAATCCTACGCAATGTGTTCATCATCCAACAAAAGTGTAGAGTATGCATTTATCTATTCTGTTATGTGATCAATGTTGAGAGTGTCCACTAGTGAAAGTGTAATCCCTAGGCCTTGTTCCTAAATACTGCTATTGCTACTTGTTTACTACTGCTGTGTTACTACTGCTGCAATACTACCACCATCAACTACACGCCAGCAAGCTATTTTCTGGCACCGTTGCTACTGCTCATATATATTCATACCACCTGTATTTCACTATCTCTTCGCCGAACTAGTGCACCTATTAGGTGTGTTGGGGACACAAGAGACTTCTTGCTTTGTGGTTGCAGGGTTGCATGAGAGGGATATCTTTGACCTCTTCCTCCCTGAGTTCGATAAACCTTGGGTGATCCACTTAAGGGAAAACTTGCTGCTGTTCTACAAACCTCTGCTCTTGGAGGCCCAACACTGTCTACAGGAAAAGGAGGGGGAAGTAGACATCAAGCTATTTTCTGGCGCCGTTGCCGGGGAGGAAAGGTAAAAGGTACTCACACTCCGGATCTCGGCTACCAAGCTATTTTCCGGCGCTGTAAGTACTCGAAGCTATTTCCTTTAGATCCTGCAATTGCATCTTTTTGTTTCTTGTTTACACTAGTTTGGCATAATGGACAAGAATGAGCTTCTATTTCTGTTTCCTGATTTAAAACATGGATTGTTTGATGCGAAAATTAAAAAACCTATGGAATCATATTTGCATGCTGGTAGTAATATTAGTATGAACGCTTTGAACACCATTGTTGATAATGATATAGAAAGTTCTAAGCTTGGGGAAGCTGGTTTTCATGATCTTTTTAGTCCCCCAAGCATTGAGGAGAAAATTTTCTTTGATGATACTTTGCCTCCCATATATGATGATAATAATGATAGTGGTCTTTTGGTGCCACCTACTATGGAGAGTAAATTTTGTTGTGATTATACTATGCCTCCAACACTTGATGAGAATAATAATGATAGCTACTTTGTTGAATTTGCTCCCACTATTACTAATAAAATTGATTATGCTTATGTGGAGAGTAATAATTTTATGCATAAGACTCATGATAAGAATGCTTTATGTGATAGTTATATTGTTGAGTTTGCTCATGATGCTACTGAAAGTTATTATGAGAGAGGAAAATATGGTTGTAGAAATTTTCATGTTACTAAAATGCCTCTCTATGTGCTGAAATTTTTGAAGCTATACTGGTTTTATCTTCCTATGCTTGTTACTTTGCTCTTCATGAACTTGTTTATTTACAAGATTCCTATGCATAGGAAGTATGTTAGACTTAAATGTGTTTTGAATTTGCCTCTTGATGCTCTCTTTTGCTTCAAATACTATTTCTTGCGAGTGCATCATTAAAACTGCTGAGCCCATCTTAATGGCTATAAAGAAAAGAACTTCTTGGGAGATAACCCATGTGTTATTTTGCTACAGTACTTTGTTTTATATTTGTGTCTTGGAAGTTGTTTACTACTGTAGCAACCTCTCCTTATCTTAGTTTAGTGTTTTATTGTGCCAAGTTAAGCCGTTGATAGAAAAGTAAGTACTAGATTTGGATTACTGCACAGTTCCAGATTTCTTTGCTGTCACGAATCTGGGTCCACCTCCCTGTAGGTAGCTCAGAAAATTAAGCCAATTTACGTGCATGATCCTCAGATATGTACGCAACTTTCATTCAATTTGGGCATTTTCATTTGAGCAAGTCTGGTGCCATTTTAAAATTCGTCAATACGAACTGTTCTGTTTTGACAGATTCTGCCTTTTATTTCGCATTGCCGCTTTTGCTATGTTGGATGAATTTCTTTGATCCACTAATGTCCAGTAGCATTATGCAATGTCCAGAAGTGTTAAGAATGATTGTGTCACCTCTGAATATGTTAATTTTTATTGTGCACTAACCCTCTAATGAGTTGTTTCGAGTTTGGTGTGGAGGAAGTTTTCAAGGATCAAGAGAGGAGTATGATATACTATGATCAAGAAGAGTGAAAGCTCTAAGCTTGGGGATGCCCCGGTGGTTCACCCCTGCATATATCAAGAAGACTCAAGCGTCTAAGCTTGGGGATGCCCAAGGCATCCCCTTCTTCATCGACAAATTATCAGGTTCCTTCTCTTGAAACTATATTTTTATTCGGTCACATCTTATGTGCTTTGCTTGGAGCGTCTGTATGTTTCTTATTTTTGTTTGTGTTTGAATAAATTGGATTACATCATGCTTGTGTGGGAGAGAGACACGCTCCGCTGTTGCATATGAACACATGTGTTCTTAGCTCATAGTATTCATGGCGAAGTTTCTTCTTCGTTAAATTGTTATATGGTTGGAATTGGAAAATGATACATGTAGTAATTGCTATAAATGTCTTGGGTAATGTGATACTTGGCAATTGTTGTGCTCATGTTTAAGCTCTTGCATCATATGCTTTGCACCCATTAATGAAGAAATACATAGAGCATGCTAAAATTTGGTTTGCATATTTGGTCTCTCTAAGGTCTAGATAATTTCTAGTATTGAGTTTGAACAACAAGGAAGACGGTGTAGAGTCTTATAATGTTTTCAATATGTCTTTTATGTGAGTTTTGCTGCACCGGTTCATCCTTGTGTTTGTTTCAAATAACTTTGCTAGCCTAAACCTTGTATCGAGAGGGAATACTTCTCATGCATCCAAATCCTTGAGCCAAACAACACTATGCCATTTGTGTCCACCATACCTACCTACTACATGGTATTTCCTGCCATTCCAAAGTAAATTGCTTGAGTGCTACCTTTAAACAATTCAAAATTTATCACCTCTGATTTGTGTCAATGTTTTATAGCTCATGAGGAAGTATGTGGTGTTTATCTTTCAATCTTGTTGGGCAACTTTCACCAATGGACTAGTGGCTTCATCCGCTTATCCAATAATTTTGCAAAAAGAGCTGGCAATGGGATTCCCAGTCCCAAATTAATTAACAAAAATAGACACTCCTCCATGGTATGTGATTGTTGGACGGCACCCGAAGGATTCGGTTAGCCATGGCTTGTGTAAGCAAAGGTTGGGAGGAGTGTCATCATAATAAAACTAAAATAAAAAGGCACTCCTTCATGGTATGAGATTGTTGGCAGGCACCCGAGGATTCGGTTAGCCATGGTTTGTGAAAGAAAGGTTGGAAGGAGTGCCACCCAAAAATAAAATAAAATGGGAGCCGCTCTTTGAAGGTTTGCCTGGCAAGGGGGTTAGAGTACCCGCTACCATTCGTTGACAACAACATACACCTCTCAAAACTTTATTTTTATGCTCTCTTTATGTTTTCAAAACCAAAGCTCTAGCACAAATATAGCAATCAATGCTTTCCTCTTTGAAGGACCTTTCTTTTACTTTTATTGTTGAGTCAGTTCACCTATCTCTCTCCACCTCAAGAAGCAAACATTTATGTGAATTGTGCATTGATTCTTACATACTTGCTTATTGCACTTGTTATATTGCTTTGCATTGACAACTATCCATGAGATATGCATGTTACAAGTTGAAAGCAACCGCTGAAACTTAATCTTCCATTGTGTTGCTTCAATACCTTTACTTTGAATTATTGCTTTATGAGTCAACTCTTATGCAAGACTTATTGATGCTTGTCTTGAAGTGCTATTCATGAAAAGTCTTTGCTATATGATTCACTTGTTTACTCATGTCATATACATTGTTTTGATCGCTGCATTCATTACATATGCTTTACAAATAGTATGATCAAGGTTATGATGGCATGTCACTCCAGAAATTATCTGTGTTATCGTTTTACCTGCTCGGGACGAGCAGAACTAAGCTTGGGGATGCTGATACGTCTCCGACGTATCGATAATTTCTTATGTTCCATGCCACATTATTGATGTTATCTACATGTTTTATGCACACTTTATGTCATATTCGTGCATTTTCTGGAACTAACCTATTAACAAGATGCCGAAGTGCCAGTTCCTGTTTTCTGCTGTTTTTGGTTTCAGAAATCCTAGTAACGAAATATTCTCGGAATTGGACGAAATCAACGCCCAAGTTCCTATTTTCACCGGAAGCATCCAGAACACCCGGGAAGGACCAGAGGGGGGCCACTGGGCCCCCAGATGATAGGGTGGCGCGGCCCACCCCCTGGCCGCGCCGCCCTATGGTTTCGTCGCCCCTTCGACCATCCTGCGCCGCCTTGATGTCTACGTTCCCCCTCCTTTCCTGTAGACAGTGTTGGGCCTCCAAGAGCAGAGGTTTGTAGAACAGCAGCAAGTTTCCCTTAAGTGGATACCCAAGGTTTATCGAACTCAGGGAGGAAGAGGTCAAAGATATCCCTCTCATGCAACCCTGCAACCACAAAGCAAGAAGTCTCTTGTGTCCCCAACACACCTAATAGGTGCACTAGTTCGGCGAAGAGATAGTGAAATACAGGTGGTATGAATAAGTATGAACAGTAGCAACAGTGCCAGAAAAGTGCTTGGCGCGTAGTTGATGGTGGTAGTATTGCAGCAGTAGTAACACAGTAAAACAGTAAACAAGCAGTAGTAACGCAGCAGTATTTAGGAACAAGGCCTAGGGATTACACTTTCACTAGTGGACACTCTCAACATTGATCACATAACAGAATAGATAAATGCATACTCTACACTTTTGTTGGATGATGAACACATTGCGTAGGATTACACGAACCCTCAATGCCGGAGTTAACAAGCTCCACAATAATGCTCATGTTTAAGTAACCTTTAGTGTAAGATAGATCAACGCTACTAAACCAAGTACTAGCATAGCATGCACACTGTCACCTTCATGCATATGTAGGAGGAATAGATCACATCAATATTATCATAGCAATAGTTAACTCCATAATCTACAAGAGATCATGATCATAGCACAAACCAAGTACTAACACGGTGCACACACTGTCACCTTTACACACGTGCAGGAGGAATAGAACTACTTTAATAACACATCACTAGAGTAGCACATAGATAGTAGTGATACAAAACTTAGATGAATCTCAATCATGTAAAGCAGCTCATGAGATCATTGTATTGAAGTACATAGGAGAGAGATTAACCACATAGCTACCGGTACAGCCCCGAGCCTCGATGGAGAACTACTCCCTCCTCATGGGAGCAGCAGCGGTGATGAAGATGGCGGTGGAGATGGCAGCGGTGTCGATGGAGGAGCCTTCCGGGGGCACTTCCCCGCTCCGGCAGGGTGCCGGAACAGAGATCCTGTCCCCGCATCTTGGCTTCGCGATGGCGGCGGCTCTGGAAGGTTTTCGTGGGTTTCGTCAATCGGTGTAGGGTTTTCTGATCCAGGGGCTTCTTATAGACGAAGAGGCGGCGCAGGAAGGTCGAAGGGGGGCCCACACCCTAGGGGGGCGCCCCCCCCCCCCTAGGCCGCGCCGGGGTGTGGTGTGGTGGCCCTGCCTCCCTTCTCTGGCAGTTCTCGTGTGTTCTGGATGCTTCCGGGTAAAATAGGAACCTGGGCGTTGATTTCGTCCGATTCCGAGAATATTTCGTTACTAGGATTTCTGAAACCAAAAACAGCAGAAAACAGCAACTGGCACTTCGGCATCTTGTTAATAGGTTAGTTCCAGAAAATGCACGAATATGACATAAAGTGTGCATAAAACATGTAGATAACATCAATAATGTGGCATGGAACATAAGAAATTATCGATACGTCGGAGACGTATCAGCATCCCCAAGCTTAGTTCTGCTCGTCCCGAGCAGGTAAAACGATAACACAGATAATTTCTGGAGTGACATGCCATCATAACCTTGATCATACTATTTGTAAAGCATATGTAGTGAATGCAGCGATCAAAACAATGTATATGACATGAGTAAACAAGTGAATCATATAGCAAAGACTTTTCATGAATAGCACTTCAAGACAAGCATCAATAAGTCTTGCATAAGAGTTAACTCATAAAGCAATAATTCAAAGTAAAGGCATTGAAGCAACACAAAAGAAGATTAAGTTTCAGCGGTTGCTTTCAACTTGTAACATGTATATCTCATGGATATTGTCAACATAGAGTAATATAATAAGTGCAATAAGCAAGTATGTAAGAATCAATGCACAGTTCACACAAATGTTTGCTTCTTGAGGTGGAGAGAAATAGGTGAACTGACTCAACAATAAAAGTAAAAGAATGGTCCTTCAAAGAGGAAAAGCATCGATTGCTATATTTGTGCTAGAGCTTTGATTTTGAAAACATGAAACAATTTTGTCAACGGTAGTAATAAAGCATATGCATCATGTAAATTATATCTTATAAGTTGCAAGCCTCATGCATAGTGTACCAATAGTGCCCGCACCTTGTCCTAATTAGCTTGGACTACCCGGATTATCACCGCAATACATATGCTTTAACCAAGTATCACAAAGGGGTACCTCTATGCCGCCTGTACAAAGGTCTAAGGAGAAAGCTCGCATTTGGATTTCTCGCTTTTGATTATTCTCAACTTAGACATCCATACCGGGACAACATAGACAACAGATAATGGACTCCTCTTTTAATGCTTTAAGCATTCAACAACAATTAATTCTTTTCTCATTAGAGATTTGAGGATGTTTGTCCAAAACTGAAACTTCCACCATGGAGCATGGCTTTAGTTAGCGGCCCAATGTTCTTCTCTCACAATATGCATGCTCAAACCATTCAACTCAGTGTAGATCGCCCTTACTTCGTACAAGACGAACATGCATAGCAACTCACATGAAATTCAACAATGAGTTGATGGCGTTCCCCAGTAAACATGGTTATCGCACAACAAGCAACTTAATAAGAGATAAAGTGCATAATTACATATTCAATACCACAATAGTTTTTAAGCTATTTGTCCCATGAGCTATATATTGCAAAGGTGAATGATGGAATTTTAAAGGTAGCACTCAAGCAATTTACTTTGGAATGGCTGGAAAATACCATGTAGCATAGGTAGGTATGGTGGACACAAATGGCATAGTGGTTGGCTCAAGTATTTTGGATGCATGAGAAGTATTCCCTCTCGATACAATGGTTTAGGCTAGCAAGGCTTATTTGAAACAAACACAAGGATGAACCGGTGCAGCAAAACTCACATAAAAGACATATTGAAAACATTATAAGACTCTACACCGTCTTCCTTGTTGTTCAAACTCAATACTAGAAATTATCTAGACCTTAGAGAAACCAAATATGCAAACCAAATTTTAGCATGCTCTATGTATTTCTTCATTAATGGGTGCAAAGCATATGATGCAAGAGCTTAATCATGAGCACAACAATTGCCAAGTATCACATTACCCAAGACATTTATAGCAATTACTACATGTATCATTTTCCAATTCCAACCATATAACAATTTAACGAAGGAGAAACTTCGCCATGAATACTATGAGTAGAAACCAAGGACATACTTGTCCATATGCTACAGCGGAGCGTGTCTCTCTCCCATAAAGTGAATGCTAGGATCCATTTTATTCAAACAAAACAAAAAACAAAAACAAACCGACGCTCCAAGAAAAAGCACATAAGATGTGATGGAATAAAAATATAGTTTCAGGGGAGGAACCTGATAATGTTGTCGATGAAGAAGGGGATGCCTTGGGCATCCCCAAGCTTAGACGCTTGAGTCTTCTTGATATATGCAGGGGTGAACCACCGGGTGCATCCCCAAGCTTAGAGCTTTCACTCTTCTTGATCATAGTATATCATCCTCCTCTCTTGACCCTTGAAAACTTCCTCCACACCAAACTCGAAACAACTCATTAGAGGGTTAGTGCACAATATAAATTGACATATTCAGAGGTGACACAATCATCCTTAACACTTCTGGACATTGCATAATGCTACTGGACATTAGTGGATCAAAGAAATTCATCCAACATAGCAAAAGAGGCAATGTGAAATAAAAGGCAGAATCTGTCAAAACAAAACAGTTCGTATTGACGAATTTTAAAATGGCACCAGACTTGCTCAAATGAAAATGCTCAAATTGAATGAAAGTTGCGTACATATCTGAGGATCATGCACGTAAATTGGCTTAATTTTCTGAGTTACCTACAGGGAGGTGGACCCAGATTCGTGACAGCAAAGAAATCTGGAACTGTGCAGTAATCCAAATCTAGTACTTACTTTTCTATCAACGGCTTAACTTGGCACAACAAAACACAAAACTAAGATAAGGAGAGGTTGCTACAGTAGTAAACAACTTCCAAGACACAAATATAAAACAAAGTACTGTAGCAAAATAACACAAGGGTTATCTCCCAAGAAGTTCTTTTCATTATAGCCATTAAGATGGGCTCAGCAGTTTTAATGATGCACTCGTAAGAAATAGTATTTGAAGCAAAAGAGAGCATCAAGAGGCAAATCCAAAACATATTTAAGTCTAACATGCTTCCTATGCATAGGAATCTTGTAAATAAACAAGTTCATGAAGAGCAAAGTAACAAGCATAGGAAGATAAAACAAGTATAGCTTCAAAAATTTCAGCACATAGAGAGGTATTTTAGTAACATGAAAATTTCTACAACCATATTTTCCTCTCTCATAATAACTTTCAGTAGCAACATGAGCAAACTCAACAATATAACTATCACATAAAGCATTCTTATCATGAGTCTCATGCATAAAATAATTACTCTCCACATAGGCATAATCAATTTTATTAGTTGTAGTGGGAGCAAATTCAACAAAGTAGCTATCATTATTATTCTCATCATCAAATATAGGAGGCATATTGTAATCATAACAAAATTTACTCTCCATAGTAGGTGGCACCAAAAGACCACTATCATTATCATCATAAATAGGAGGCAAAGTATCATCAAAGAAAATTTTCTCCTCAATGCTTGGGGGACTAAAAATATCATGAAAACCAACTTCCCCAAGCTTAGAACTTTCTATATCATTATCAACAATGGTGTTCAAAGCGTTCATACTAATATTACTACCAGCATGCAAATAAGATTTCATAGGTTTTTTAATTTTCGCATCAAACAATCCATGTTTTAAATCAGGAAATAGAACAAGAAGCTCATTGTTGTCCATTATGCCAAACTAGTGTAAACAAGAAACAAAAAGATGCAATTGCAGGATCTAAAGGAAATAGCTTCGAGCACACACACGACGGCGCGAGAAAAAATACTTTACTCCGGGACCGTAGTATGAGAGCCTTTACCTTTCCTCCCGCAACGGCGCTTTAAAAGTGCTTGATGTCTACGTTCCCCCTCCTTTCTGTAGACAGTGTTGGGCCTCCAAGAGCAGAGGTTTGTAGAACAGCAGCAAGTTTCCCTTAAGTGGATACCCAAGGTTTATCGAACTCAGGGAGGAAGAGGTCAAAGATATCCCTCTCATGCAACCCTGCAACCACAAAGCAAGAAGTCTCTTGTGTCCCCAACACACCTAATAGGTGCACTAGTTCGGCGAAGAGATAGTGAAATACAGGTGGTATGAATAAGTATGAACAGTAGCAACAGTGCCAGAAAAGTGCTTGGCGCGTAGTTGATGGTGGTAGTATTGCAGCAGTAGTAACACAAGAAACAAGAAACAAGCAGTAGTAACGCAGCAGTATTTAGGAACAAGGCCTAGGGATTACACTTTCACTAGTGGACACTCTCAACATTGATCACATAACAGAATAGATAAATGCATACTCTACACTTTTGTTGGATGATGAACACATTGCGTAGGATTACACGAACCCTCAATGCCGGAGTTAACAAGCTCCACAATAATGCTCATGTTTAAGTAACCTTTAGTGTAAGATAGATCAACGCTACTAAACCAAGTACTAGCATAGCATGCACACTGTCACCTTCATGCATATGTAGGAGGAATAGATCACATCAATATTATCATAGCAATAGTTAACTCCATAATCTACAAGAGATCATGATCATAGCACAAACCAAGTACTAACACGGTGCACACACTGTCACCTTTACACACGTGCAGGAGGAATAGAACTACTTTAATAACACATCACTAGAGTAGCACATAGATAGTAGTGATACAAAACTCAGATGAATCTCAATCATGTAAAGCAGCTCATGAGATCATTGTATTGAAGTACATAGGAGAGAGATTAACCACATAGCTACCGGTACAGCCCCGAGCCTCGATGGAGAACTACTCCCTCCTCATGGGAGCAGCAGCGGTGATGAAGATGGCGGTGGAGATGGCAGCGGTGTCGATGGAGGAGCCTTCTGGGGGCACTTCCCCGCTCCGGCAGGGTGCCGGAACAGAGATCCTGTCCCCCAGATCTTGGCTTCGCGATGGCGGCGGCTCTGGAAGGTTTTCGTGGGTTTCGTCAATCGGTGTAGGGTTTTCTGATCCAGGGGCTTCTTATAGGCGAAGAGGCGGCGCAGGAAGGTCGAAGGGGGGCCCACACCCTAGGGGGGCGCGCCCCCCCCCCCTAGGCCACGCCGGGGTGTGGTGTGGTGGCCCTGCCTCCCTTCTCTGGCGGTTCTCGTGTGTTACGGATGCTTCCGGGTAAAATAGGAACCTGGGCGTTGATTTCGTCCGATTCCGAGAATATTTCGTTACTAGGATTTCTGAAACCAAAAACAGCAGAAACAAGAATCGGCACTTCGGCATCTTGTTAATAGGTTAGTTCCAGAAAATGCACGAATATGACATAAAGTGTGCATAAAACATGTAGATAACATCAATAATGTGGCATGGAACATAAGAAATTATCGATACGTCGGAGACGTATCACGCCTCTTCGCCTATATAAAGCCCCTGGATCGAAAACCCTGAGACGTTCGACGAAACCCACAGAAACCTTCCAGAGCCGCCGCCATCGCGAAGCCAAGATCTGGGGGACAGGAGTCTCTGTTCCGGCACGCTGCCGGAGCGGGGAAGTGCCCCCGGAAGGCTTCTCCATCAACACCGCTGCCATCTCCACCGCCATCTTCATCACCGCTGCTGCTCCCATGAGGAGGGAGTAGTTCTCCATCGAGGCTCGGGGCTGTACCGGTAGCTATGTGGTTCATCTCTCCCATGTACCTCAATACAATAATCTCATGAGCTGCTTTACATGATTGAGATTCATATGAGTTTTGTATCACTACTATCTATGTGCTACTCTAGCAATGTTATTAAAGTAGTTTTATTCCTCCTGCACGTGTGTAAAGGTGACAGTGTGTGCACCGTGTTAGTACTTGGTTTATGCTATGATCATGATCTCTAGTAGATTGCGAAGTTAACTATTGCTATGATAATATTGATGTGATCTATTCCTCCTACATATGCATGAAGGTGACAGTGTGCATGCTATGCTAGTACTTGGTTTAGTCTTTTGATCTATCTTACACTAAAGGTTACTTAAACATGAGCATTATTGTGGAGCTTGTTAACTCCGGCATTGAGGGTTCGTGTAATCCTACGCAATGTGTTCATCATCCAACAAAAGTGTAGAGTATGCATTTATCTATTCTGTTATGTGATCAATGTTGAGAGTGTCCACTAGTGAAAGTGTAATCCCTAGGCCTTGTTCCTAAATACTGCTATTGCTACTTGTTTACTACTGCTGTGTTACTACTGCTGCAATACTACCACCATCAACTACACGCCAGCAAGCTATTTTCTGGCACCGTTGCTACTGCTCATATATATTCATACCACCTGTATTTCACTATCTCTTTGCCGAACTAGTGCACCTATTAGGTGTGTTGGGGACACAAGAGACTTCTTGCTTTGTGGTTGCAGGGTTGCATGAGAGGGATATATTTGACCTCTTCCTCCCTGAGTTCGATAAACCTTGGGTGATCCACTTAAGGGAAAACTTGCTGCTGTTCTACAAACCTCTGCTCTTGGAGGCCCAACACTGTCTACAGGAAAAGGAGGGGGAAGTAGACATCAGCCTCCTCTTGTAGGCTTTGGAAATCTTCAAGGGTTAGTCTCGTTTATCCCCTCGTTGCTCCCATCTTCTACATTGCATCTTGGCTTGGATTGCGTTCTCGCGGTAGGAAATTTTTTGTTTTCTATGCTACGAATCCCTACAGCAGTAGCCGCTCGCCCCACCGCTACGGCCACCCCCGAGCTGCTTTGAGGTTCCCTGGAGCTCCGCCTCGCCGAGCTGAGCCTCCCCACCAACGCACGCAAGCCGGGAGGGCTCCAATTGACGGAATCGAGTCGTCTTTCCCGACCCCGGCCACCACTACTCGCCGACGCTGCAGCCCTCCCCGGGCCTCGCCGTCACTTCCTTTAGCTCCGCGGTGAGCTCCTCGTTCTGCCGAGCACCTCGTCCCTCTCCCTCTTGCCCTGTACCGCCGCCGCCACGAGCACCCGCGCCTGCCCCGTCGGACATGGTCGCCGGCCACGCTCCGACGATGCAAATGGAGCGGCGCCACCACCATCCTGCTCGCCTCGGACAGGCGCGTCCAACGCGCCCATCCGCGCGTTCAGGGGCGCCTTCTAGCGCCGTCGCTGTCGAGGTTTTGACCTCGGCAGATGCTACGGGGTAGCACATGAGAGATGTAGAGCAAGGCAGCGTTGGAGATTCTGGAAACGAGTCGGCACACGATGTACCCAGGTTCACGTCCCCTCGGTGGAGGATCGCTACGTCCTGCTATAAATCACTATGATCATACTGTCGCCAGCGTTAGGCGACTTGCTTTGTGGTAGCCGCCGGAGGCGGGGGAGGGAGATTGTATTTAATCTGAGATTACATGTACGATGAGATGCCCCTGGTGTCTTTATATAGGAAGCCACCTAGGGTTTACAGGTATAAGGCCGCTTGGGCCGCTACGCTTCCTTCATGGGCCTGCATGGTCCAGTCGCCCTTGGCTTCAATCACTCTTGGCTTCAGTCGCCAGGACGCTTAGCCCAGTCGCCCGCCGACTGGAGCTGTCCTGGGCTCTCTTCATCTGGCGATTGAGCTGGGTGATGGGCCCCCTTGGGCGTATCCCCATCAGTAGTCCCCGAGCGCGTCGTGGATTCGGCGCGGGCTTGAGGCAGGGCGCGAAGAGGCTTGGCGATGGGTCGAGGTGAATCGACGATGGGCTCCTGAAACAGAGGAAACAATCGTGAAACATGAGGCAGTCGAAACGAGCCAGTCGGCGTAGGCCAATCGGCGTGAACCAGTCGACGTGAACCAGTCGGCGAGAGCCAGTCGGTGTCAGAGCCAGTCGGCGTGGGCTAGTTGGCGAGGGCCAGTCGGCGACAGCCGGTCGACGGGTGGCGCTATCGGAAGCGCGCCGAGTCCCCAAGTGCGGCGGCTGACGAGGTCGAGCGACCGGCAAATGGCGTTGTCGAGAGCGCGCGCCGAGTCCCCGAACGTGGCGTGTGACAAGGTCGGGAGACCGGCGAGTAGCGCTGTCAGTAGCGCGCCGAGTCCCCAAGCGTGGAGAGTGGCGAGGTCGGTTGACTGGCGCTGTCTGTAGTGTGCCGAGTCCCCGAGCGTGGAAAGTGGCGAGGTCGGGCGATTGGCGCTGTCGGTAGTGTGCCGAGTCCCCGAGCGTGGAGAGTGGCGAGGTCGGGCGACTGGCGCTGTCTGTAGCGCACCGAGTCCCTGAGCATGGAAGGTGGCGAGGTCGGGCGACATTAGGCGAATCCGCGGAGACTGGCGTGCGAGTGGGCGACAGCCGGTCGACGTTGACGAGTCTGCGTTGGGGCAGTCGTCGGCGGGCTGGTACGCCCACGCATTCAATCGCTCGTATGCAGATGAATTGTAACAAGATGTTAGTATCCATGACCGTAGTATTCCAGTCAATAGGAAAATAAAGAGCCCAGTACACCTTTGTGAAGATCAATTAAGTTACGTTATATGAATGAATAAAATAGTAGGGGAACTCATTACCGGTCGGCCTTCTGATTCCGAAGTCAATAAACGAAACTGATGAACTTACGTACGGAGGCCGTTGCCCGTGCGTGGTGCTACGCAGCGGTGTTGTGGACGCGGAGCCCCTGAGCTCGAACAGGATAGGAGTTGATGTTGTAGTTGTTGATGTAAACATGCGGCACCCCCGCCGCACTTTGGATTTGTCGTGGTGGAGGAGACGGGCTGCAATTCGGAGCGAGGGTTGACGTCGAGCCACCGAGCAGTTTTTCCGGCTTCATTGCCGAGATGTCATTGCGCTAGCTCGGTATATCCAGTGGGTGTAGTTCCCGAGGCTCGAGTCGGCTTCGATGAAGGCGGCTTGAGTCTTATTCTCGTTGATATCTCGGCGTGTCACCCAAGCGAAATTAGTCCGCAAGTGCGGCGAGCGGCGGAGAGCAGCGAGTGGCGAGCCGCGGAGAACAGCGACCGATGAGTCCCCGAGCATGGCGAGTGGCAAGCCGCGGAGACCGGCGAGTCCCCGAGCACGGCGAGGACAAGTCCGGGAGATGGGCGAGTCCGGGAGACTGGCGACTGGCGAATCCCTGAGTATGGCGAGGACGAATCCCGGAGACCGGCGTCCGGCCAGTCCCCGAGCGTGGCGAAGGTGCAGGTGATGCTGATGGCAAGAATGGCAAGTAGGTCGCCACTGTTGGTGTTGTTCCTGCGGCAGGAAAATAAAACAATTGTTTTGTATGAGCCAGTGTTACGGCCTTGAATTTGTAAGAAATGCAATGAGCAATGTCGCTGTGGCAACTAAGTAATTTTATGCATGTCGCTGTGTTTCCCAGTCGCTTAGGCGATCCCGATGAAGGCTACCGCTTGACTGTTTTTCTTGCCGAGCCGGGCGTCCCCAGTCGTAGTACGTAGTCATATAGCGCGAGTAGCAGCCTCATGGGTGGGGTTTATTTGACGCTGTTTCTTATAGCGTGCCTCTCGTCGTGGCCCGTGGGGCCAGTCGCGTGGCGACTCAAAAGGGGTTCTTGATTTGGCGTGTTTTCCTTGGCGAGCCGCGGGTCCGTTTTGCAGGGTCCCTGGTCGAAGTACTTAGCCGTTCAAGTCATCTGCCTAAGTAGAGGAGGGTGATTAGTTTGCTTGATGACTGCGGAGGCGAGTTGCATCTCGTGGCCCGGGAGGCCAGTCACTTAGCGACCCCAAGGAGGGCTCCGTACTCGGCGTTTTTCCTGGACGCGTTGAGCCGCTGTGGAGACCTCGCTAGCGCAGTACTTAGCTTTTCAGGTCGCTCTATCCAAGGTAGAGAGGGACATGGGTGCCCGGAGGCAGAGCTGAGCCTGTCATCTTGGCCCGTAAGGCCAGTCGAGCGTGCGACTCCAATGGAGGTCCTTCCCCTAGCGTCGCAGTGGTCGAGCCGGAGCTCGCACTACTTAGCCAGTTCGGGCTTCTCTGCCAAAGGTTGATGACGGCAATTGAAGTTTCATCCCGAAGGAAGAGGACACCCAGTGGTGAGGTGCGCGGCATGGCGCAGAGCTCTCTTTGGCGACTCGGAGTTGGCGAAGTCGACGCGGCGGACATGGTCTACGCGGCAGACTGGGGTGCGCTGTGGTGCAGTGGCGAGGTCGGGCGACCGGCAATTGGCGCTGGCGGGAGCGCGCCGAGTCCCCGAGCGTGGCGAGTGGCGAGCTCGGGCGACCGGCGAGTGGCGCTGTCTGGAGCGCGCCGAGTCCCCGAGCGTGGCGGATGGAGAGCTCGGGCGACCGGCGAGCGGCGCTGTCAAGAGCACGCCGAGTCCCCGAGTGTGGCGGATGGCGAGCTCGGGCGACCGGCGAGTGGCGCTGTTAAGAGCGCGCCGAGTCCCAGAGCGTGGTGGATGGCGAGCTCGGGCGACCGGCGAGTGGCGCTGTCAAGAGCGCGCCGAGTCCCCGAGTGTGGGAGATGGCGAGCTCGGGCGACCAGCGAGTGGCGCTGTCTGGAGCGTGCCGAGTCCCCGAGCGTGGCAAGTGGCGAGCTCGGGCGATCAGCGAGTGGCGCTGTCTGGATCGCGCCGAGTCCCCGAGTATAACGTGTCAATAGGACGTATGGAGACATGGTGGCAAAACCCTTGTCCCACGGAGCCACCGCGGAGTCAAGGGTATCACCCGATATGAGCGCCGCGCGGCATCCGAACCGCTAGTGTGCAGTTTGATTCTTCCCTTCATCAGGCAGTGTCACGGCGGTGGAGTCAGCCGGGCCTGCCTCAGCGGCATGCCGCCGTGATCCCCAAGTGCACCGCTGAATTTGCCAAACCTGCGAGTTGTCCCTCGTGCATAGGCCAAATAAAGAGAAGGATTAGTATCCATGCCTGATTATACGATTTTATCTGATTTAAATAAGGGTAAGGCATGATCATGCAAACGGGAGGATACAAAGTAGGTCGATCTACACACATCCTTGCGATGCGCGCACTGTTTACCGATTAATCTAGTCGCTACATCTGCAGCATATTTTAGCAGTTCCAATGTACTACACGTACAGTATCAATTAAAACGTAGAGGAAGGGTGTCACCGATTCAGGTTTTGGCATTGACGTCGGTTCTGTGTTCTTGGGACAGCAGCCGCGAAAACTCGGAAGTACGCCCGAGCTTGAGTGATCCCCATATCCACATAGCATCCGACCGTTGGCTTTTTTAAGTGACGTCATAGGCATGTATGGTATACGATGCAGCACAACGTACGCCAAGTACACACTGGAGTGAGCGCCAACCACTTTTCACCGTAAGAAACACGCTGATGCAAAAACGAAAGTGAGCAGCGGACGCGGTTCCTGTGCCACACGTCGCCAGGGTGGTTGGAAAAACCAGTAGCACTTATGCTGACAGCAAAACACAACATGCACTGATACAGCATGCCTTTTTTTAGTCCAAGTACTTTGCAATCTAATAAAAGATCTATTGCACAAACCGATCCATCTTTTTTTCCTAAGCTTACAGTTCTACGCCAGATCAAGAAGATACCGTCGGCATAGTATTTCAAAATTTTCAATTTTTTTTTTTTGAAAAAAGATTCAAATAATGTTTTTTTAAAAAAATATTTTTTTCCAATTTTCTTCTTATTCTTTTTTACTTGTTATTCTTTCACAATCACACTTACACTTAGTACACCTAATATTAGATCAAATTGCATTTGTACTCAAACTTCCCAGTTGGTCACCCATCCTCACACTACTCCCACCCCAGCACGCTTAACTTCTTGGTTCTCTTCGGATGAGCTTCCATGAAAGAAATGACGCCCTTGTTGTTAATACTACCATATCAATCATATTAACCCTTTGACCGTGCTGCCACATCTCTATATTTTGAATTCTAAACAATTACTTAAATAAACAACAATGAATATATATAAATAATAATAATATAGAATTTGAAAAACAATTAAATGATTTCATTTTTGTCTTTTTATTTAATATGGAATAATTAATATCAGTAAATACGAATTTGGCAAATAATATGTCTAAATTGATCAGAAAAATGAGAGGAATACAAATATGACATCCATATCATATTTTGAACCTACAATTTAATTTACCCAAAAATCATGAGCAATAGATCAAGTAACTCTAGTTTAAATCTGGTTGACTTTATCGGAAATGAGGTGGGAAACGGCCTCGGTATGACATAGTTTGCCGAAATGAGGTCATATTTGGCACGTGTGTTGGCCCTAGGATGGGAAGCAAGACCTCAGACGTGGATTTCTAATCCGGCCCACGGGAAACCATCTTTTCATTTTTAGCGTGCTCAAACGGTTTTTATTTGTGAAGCAGCTACATGGGGCGCATTTTAGTATGACGTGAAACCTCCGTGCGATGATAGTAGACCACCTACGCACCACCTATCACATGGCATGTACACGCGTTAGCTATTTGAGAACCCATGTGGCTTCCGGTGGTGTCCCGCCGAATCCGCTGGAAACTGACCGGATTTGAACTAGGCCTTAACTATCCGTCACTCCAGAAATTCCAGAAAAAGTGTTTTTAGTTCTACGACGCATCATTATATGTGCTAATTTTTGTCCGTTTAGTTTGTTCGCGAATGGGTGCATCCGCACGCCCGGTACGGCGATACCGCATGTCCCGGTGGCCCAATTTTGGCCAGATGGCAATTTAAACGAAGTCAAAAAATCCCACGGAGCCGCGTGGCGTTATTTTATATGTCATGGTAACTATTCCGTTTGTCAAAACTGGGATACGACAATTATTTTGAAAAAACGTTCACGAAAAGGGCTATCACGTCCGGAGTTCTATGGATTTCAGGGGAAATGAGGTGGGAAACGGCCTCAGCATGGCATAGTTTCCCGAAACGAGGTCATATTTGGCACGTGTGTGGGCCCTAGGATGGGAAGCAAGACCCCGGGTGCGGATTTCTAATCCGACCCACGGGCGACCATCGTTTCATTTTTAGCGTGCCAAAACGGTTTTTATTTGTGAAGCAGCAACATGGGGCGCATTTTAGTATGACGTGAAACCTCCGTGCGATGATAGTACACCACCTACGCACCACCTATCACATGGCATGTACACGCGTTAGCTATTTGAGAACCCATGCGGCTTCCGGCGGTGTCCCGCCGAATTCCCTGGAAACTGACCGGATTTGAACTAGGGCTCAACTATCCGTCGCTCCAGAAATTCCGGAAAATTTTTTTTTAGTTCTACGACGCATCATTATATGTGCTAATTTTTGTCCGTTTAGTTTTTTCGCGAATGTGTGCACCCGCACGCCCGGTACGGCGATACCGCATGTCCTGGGGGGGCCTGTTTTGGCCAGATGGCAATTTGAACGAAGTCAAAAAATCCCACTGAGCCGCGTGGTGTCATTTTATATGTCATAGTAACTATTCCGTTTGTCAAAACTGGGATGTGGCAATTATTTTGGAAAACCCTTCACGAAAAGAGCTATCACGTCCGGGGTTCTATGGATTTCAGGGAAAATAAGGTGGGAAATGGCCTCGGCATGGCATAATTTGCCGAAACGAGGTCATATTTGGCACGTGTGTGGCCCTAGGATGGTAAGCAATACCCCAGACGTGGATTTCTAATCCGACCCACGAGCGACCATTTTTCATTTTTGGCGTGTGTGAAAGCCATGAAACCTCGAACATTATAGCTCATTTATAAGAAAATTTATTTAGGTATTCGAAATATTCCATTTTTGATTCTATGATAGATCTTGTTTTTCTGCAAAATTTGATATATTATACTTATTTTTCTCAGTTATAATGATTTAATTATGCTTTTTTGAAGACTGCCATGGAGAAATAGGAAAAAGCTATGCCGACGGTTTAACCGTCGGCACAGGTCTGTAGTGGAAAAAAAAGAAAAAGAATATTGTGCCGACGGCTAGACTGGTCCTGTGCCGATGGCCAGAACTATGCCGACGGTGACCGTCGGCACATCCAGCCTGTACCGACGGCCAATTTAACGCCGACGGTCATCCTCGTCGCCGCGCTCCGGAGGCTACTGTGCCGACGGCCCCGACATTTGGCCGTCGGCACATCGCCTAGCCGTCGGCGTACGGCAATTCGCCCGTAGTTGTGGAATCCTGATTCCATCTTGTAGCTCGCCGCGATTCTCCAAAGATACGCGTATGCCAGATAAACATCGCACACAGGGTCAGATCCAAATAAAATAAAGAGTAGGCCAAGTAATCAAAGAGAAAGAGGATTGATGGGCGGAAATTCTACTCATCACCGCGTGGTGTGCACAGCACGAAGGGTCGGCGTACGGGCGTATCGCGACGGTAGGCCGGACGAGCCGCCGCTGTTACCTAGCCAGATGCAATCTGGCGATTGAAGATGATGATGAGTCTCACCCGGATCATCACTCCAAACGCCGCATGCCCCATGGTGGGCGCCACTGTCGAGGTTTTGACCACGGCAGATGCTACGGGGTAGCACATGAGAGATGTAGAGCAAGGCGGCGTTGGAGATTCCGGAAACGAGTCGGCACACGATGTACCCAGGTTCACGTCCCCTCGGTGGAGGATCGCTACGTCCTGCTAGAAATCTACTATGATCATAGTGTCGCCAGCGTTAGGCGACTTGCTTTGAGGTAGCCGCCAGAGGCGGAGGGGGAGATCGTATCTAAGGAAAGATTACATGTGTGATGAGACGCCCCCTTCAAGGGGTGCCCCTGGTGGCTTTATATAGGCAACCACCTAGGGTTTACAAGTATAAGGCTATTTGGGCCGCTACCATGGGCCTTTTGCAGATCCAGTCGCTCCAGGCTTCAGTCGCTAGAGCGCGTGGCCCAGTCGCCCGCCGACTGGGGCTGTCCTGCGCTCTTCTCAACTGGCGAGTGAGCTGGATGATGGCCTCCTTGGGCCATGCTCGGGGACTCGGCGCGCTCCAGACAGCGCCACTCGCCGATCGCCCGAGCTCGCCACTTGCCACGCTCGGGGACTCGGCACGCTCCAGACAGCGTCGCTCGCCGGTCGCCCGAGCTCGCCATCCGCCACGCTCGGGGACTCAGCGCGCTCTAGACAGCGCCACTCGCCGGTCGTCCGAGCTCGCCATCCACCACACTCGGGGACTCGGCGCGCTCCAGACAGCGCCGCTCGCCGGTCGCCCGAGCTCGCCATCCGCCACGCTCAGGGACTGGCCGGACGACGGTCTCCAGGATTCGTCCTCGCCACGCTCGGGGACTGGCCGGACGACGGTCTCCAGGATTCGTCTTCGCCACGCTCGGGGACTGGACGGACGCCGGTCTCCGGGATCCGTCCTCGCCACGCTCGGGGACTCGCCAGTCGCCAGTCTCCCGGACTTGCCCTCGCCGTGCTCGGGGACTCGCCAGCCGCCAGTCTCCGGGACTTGCCCTCGCCGTGCTCGGGGACTCGCCGGTCTCCGCGGCTCGCCACTCGCCATGCTCGGGGACTCACCAGTTGCTGTTCTCCGTGGCTCGCCACTCGCTGCTCTCCGCAGCTCGTTACTCGCCGCACTTGCGGACTAATTTCGCTTGGGTGACACGACGAGATATCAAGGAGAATAAGACTCAAGCCACCTTCATCGAAGCCGACTCGAGCCTCGGGGACTACACCCACTGGATACACTGAGCGTCGTTCCAGCGGCTTGACATCTCGTTGTGTTCTATCTTCATCAACAGCTCATCGTGCGTTGTGACTCCAAGGTGCACCAGACACGTCACACGTACTGCCGCCTGTCTATATCAACCACTTCACCGACATCATCGATCGTCACACAAAATTCAAGCACAAGGCTCCACATCCAGAATGCCCGTTAGCCGTTGCAGAGACAATTCATCGTTGTTTAACTGCCGGCGTCTGAAGCCAACTCGAGTGCCCCACTAGTACTCACGTGAATCAGCCAATCAAGCTTGCTAGTCGCCATGCATGAGAAGAATTCTATACTAGTCAAGACAGCTCCTGCAGACCGGTTCGATTACAACATCTTGTCGCAATGTTCAGGTTTCTGCACTGGGCTTCTGCTTTATCTTCACGACAGAAGATTCCCCGAACTCCTCGCCTCGTCCGCCGTTGTCAACAAAACTTCGTTATGGATGACTACTCCTTAGGCCTAACAGACTTCATCTCCGCTGCGGCCGGTCTACTTCAACATCTGTCCGTCTCTACCGCTGCGTCAACAATCTCTCCTACGACTACCTCATACATCATTGCAGAGAAATGCACATGCCAGGGGGCTCAACACCAGCATCGCTCGTCCACGCGTCTCCATGCCAGGAGTACCAAGGCACGTAGCAGTCCAAGTGATATAAGGTTTAAGCAAAGTGCGCTGCACGCATGATTGGACAACTTAGCTCGGGAGGTTCTCTGGTTCTGATGCTCCAAAACATGAAGACCGCACTAGCTCAATGATCAGCGGTCAGTTACGGCATCAAGTCCAGAAGACGCTGCTATCGTCGTGAATTCGTTCCACTGATGATCGGCGAACTTCATCTTTGCGACTCCGTCTGATATTACTGCCGAGTACACCAGCACCATCTAGCATGGCTTGGTTGCATTACCGTCAACTTGGCGACTTCACCGACTTCTTCACCTACAGTAACACTGCTCCGACAACTACAGTCTACATCTGTTGACTGCCAAAACCCACCGGCGGGCAGCGGCCTGTCAACACAGGTAGAGCCGGGAAGAGCCTAGAGCTGCGGCTGGCTGAGACCCCTCCGAGCGACGGCCCGCAATGCTCTTCTGGTCACACGCGGCGATGCGAAGTGCAAGGGCGTGCCACCTGACCTATACCTGGTCAGGAAGGTGATGGGGATACCTCGCTTAGTTCCTGCATGGCATACACGTAAACATTAAATACGAGCCTCGATCGGCTCGCAGGTTATCCTGTGAATCGGCTCAAAGAGCCGATCCACCCATGATTCGTACGGGGTGCACGAATACTTGGTGATCCTGCTTGATCAAGATATAGCTAATGAGATCTACGACGATTTAGGGTTTTCACCGCATAATCGGATCATCCTACTCCAGGTTGGGCCTCGCGGCCACGCACGGTGCTCATAAGCCGATCCTAAACAAGGCCTAAAAACCAACATGGCGTTGATCCTCGGAACATCCTGTTTAGGACTTGCGAACGCCACCCTACGTGCCGCTGGATTCTCCCCCCCTTTGTAAGGCCTAACTATTGCAGATATTAAACTAATCCTTGCAGAACAAGGAGCAATCGTAACGAATCAGATCTACTAGATGATGAACAAGCAGGGTGCCGCCCCCACACCTGAGATAGGCGTGAGGGCGGCTAGACATGCAAGGGTTGCACTACGTAAGCATGTTATACGAAGAGCTATGCTAACCCTAACACATCTATGATAACTACGTTGCTCGCCATCAAAGACGCTTCAAGATACGAGCAACGCATGAACAACGTGGAGCTTGTGCCGCCTAGATCGCAAGATGCGATCTAGGCGACATGTCGCTTACCTGATTGAAACCCTCGAGATGAAGGAGTTGGCGATGCGCCGAGATTGGTTTGTTTTGGGTTGAACGTGAGTTGTTGTTTATTCCATAAACCCTAGATACATATTTATAGTCCAGGGGACTTTCTAATTCGGACGTGCACCTAACCGTGCACAAGTAAAACTCTAACTTTCAATCTAAGATGCGATCTACTATATTACAGATACATGGGCAATTCAGCCCAACTTCGTGTATAAGGCCAATTCTTGTTCTTCCTTCCATGTATATCTTCAAGTCTATCTCAATCGTGGCCCACCTCTGACTCGGTCAAATTCTGGTGATAACACATGCCCCCCTGGTTTTGGAATTGGTAATTCCAAAATCACTCCTTCGTCGGGTCATGTCGTGGCAGAACCGTTGCAGTATCCTTCATCATGATGTCCTGCCTTCTCAACTTCTCCGCGTGATCTGGCAGTTTTTTTTTCTTTAGGCACCACTTCCTCGGAAACTGCTGTGGCATTGAATTTCCACTATATCCCCTTTTATTTAACCGCCATGAACAGTTCTCCTCTGCATCTCCTCCGCATTAGCACTCCAAAAGCCCTCCTGCCACCATGTCTTCTTCCTCCTCTGCTCCATCGGATCCTTCCAGCCAGTCCTCCACATCCCGTGAGCCGACGCCGGAGTACAACCCGGCAGAGGTCCACGCGGCGAACACCCGCCGCGCCATTGCGGCCGGGGAGGAGTCAGACCACGATTTCTCCATCTGGTCCGAGGACGACCAATCCTCGACGGACGGGGAGAGCGACCTCCGCTTCCTCGCCGTTGGGGAAACGGAGGAGGAGAGTGACGACGACAGCTTCTCCTGCGACTTCACCTCTTCCGGGGAGGAGGAGCAGGAAGAGGAGGAGGAGGACGACGACGAGAGCTCCTCCGACGAGCCGCCGGCCAAGCGGTTCTGCCCTTGGCCGGGCAATCTTAGCGACTTCGACAGCGACGAGGACGACGCTGACGACGAAGATGAAGACAACGAGGGCCCGGCCGGCGGCCATTGGAGCGACGACGAGCCCGCCGGGAGCAGCGCCGATAGTGGCGACGACGGCGACGACGAGGGCAGTGACGGCCCATAGATAGGGCCTCTAGAATAGGGCCAGTAGTAGTAGATGGGGCAATGGATCCCCTAGTATTTCCCTTTTGAGAGCAATTAGCTCTTTATGTAAGAAATCTCATCTAATCAATGAAGAACTTTTCCCCAATTTTGATTTTGCCGATTCCTTCTGAGTTTAATTGAGCCGATTCCCTCTTCTACTGACCTTGCCGATTCGTCCCCTTTGCCAATGCGTAATGAGCCGATCGCACCGCATCGGTCCTTTGAAATTCACCCTTCTCTTCTTCAGCTGATGATTTTCTAAATCTGGTAGAAAATGCAGGATCTTCAGGAAAACCTTTAAACTTTTCCAACCAAACCCAATAATCCTTTTCAGTACCCATCATTGTGAAGAAGGTTGCAATGAAGGACCAGCCGATGGTATCCCCATCGGTTCTTTAAACAAAGTATCCACTAGGCCTGCTGCCCCCCGAGCCTTACTCGAGCCTCACTCGAGGCGAGAATGTCAGAGAGAATGCGCCACAGCCGATCCTCTTTCTTCCTCCAACAGCCGATAATCTTCCGTTTCAGCTAAACTAGCCCCAAAGATTGGAAATCCTTGACAAAAAAAAAGGTTCAGGAACCCGGATCGGCTCGAAGCAGCTGAAGAAGTTTCCATTGTTATACTCCCTCGAGGCAACAGAAGGCGCCACCGTTGATCTGGATTTGGTGGAGACTCGATAAACGTTGCATAATTCCACTAAAGTCGATGGCTGCGCATCGGCTGCCTCTCAATTCTAAAGTCGATGCCCTTGCATCGGCTGTAAAAAAAAAATTTTTTTACTGGCCGATTTTTTCCTATCGGCCCCCAGTATTTCATTGCACACATGTACCCCTGCATCTGGTTCCCCTGTTTAGGTGCCCCCCGAGCCGAAGCTGTCAAAGAATGGCAGATATCGGCTCTGTAATTCGCACGTCGGCTCCTGATAGGGTCGAGGGTGAACACAAGCAGAACATGTGGTGAGGATAATTTTGGCCGATTGCTGGGATCGGCCTCCATAATGATTGGAGCGCTGACTGAAGGTTCTGTAATGTCCCTTCATAGACCTTTGGGGCCGATCACAAGGATCAGCCTCGCCAAGTTGCACATCGCTTCACTTCAACTACATGGTCAGGCCAGTGGATAAAACCAACTTAACCCTTCCCTTTGTCACATCGATGCGCTCGCAGTCGTCCAAGTTGATGCCTGAAAGGGGTTCTTGGCCTGCTGCTTCCCATGCGTTCATGCCAGCCGTTGAAATTTCGGCTGAGTCATCGGCCTGGACGACCTCTACCTCATCTCCATCCCACTGTATTATGCATTGGTGCATCGTGGAGGGAATACAGCAGTTGGCGTGGATCCAATCTCTTCCCAGCAGCACAGCATAACTGCTCGTGCTATCAACGATGAAGAACGTTGTAGGGATAGTTTTCCTTCCTACGGTCAGATCCACGTTCAGAACTCCTTGTGCCTCAGACGCTTGGCCGTTGAAATCGCTCAATGTCACGTTGGTCTTGATTAAATCCGAGCTAGAGCGTCCCAGCCGACGTAGCATAGAGTACGGCATGATGTTAACTGCCGCTCCGGTGTCCACCAGCATCTTATTTACAGGCCTCCCATCGATATATCCTCGCAAGTATAGGGCCTTCAGATGCATGTAGCTCTTATCTCGTGGCTTCTCAAAGATAACCGGCCGTGGGCCGCAGTCAAGTTGTGCCACGGATGTCTCGTCTAACCCTGGAGCACTGAACTCTAAAGGGAGGATGAACACCATGTTTGTGCCAGCCGATGTTTCATCATCGGCTTTCTTTTGCTTGGGACGCCACTCCATTCTCCGTGGACGACCCTCTTCATCCAGGGCTCGCTGAACCTTTGCAGCCAGATCAGGCCGTGCCTTTCTTAACGTATGCAGGTATAACCTTTCGGCTTCCTCCAGGCCGCGCAACCGCTGAACCCTGCGTTTTTGTGAACGGCTGAGTCCGTCAGGGCACCACCTTGGACGGTGGTACCTGTCTTCTTCTTCTTCTTCTAGTCCCTCGTTTTCGGAATCCTCAAGATCTGCCCAACGAGGTGACTCAGCACGTTTGCTCTGTGGCGGGAGAGGCCCTAAGCGCTTGAACACAGACACGTTGGCTGCCTCCTTCTTCTTCTGGTTGCATTTTGGGCAATTGCCGATTGTGGGCAATCGGCTCATTCCTGAATCCCAGCGGTCCGAAGAAAGGGCAGTCCCAGTGTCTGGCGTTGTCATCTTGCTCCCTTGATGTGTCCGTGGCACGGCGCTCGTGCTCCTCCTCATCGCGATCCCGCCGACGATGTCTTCTGGCTTCTCTAGCCAGACGATCTCCTTCATCATCATAGTTGGACCGTCGGCGTTGGTCATACTGACTCACATATTTGTTGAGGAGGTGATCAGAGAGAGGTCGTTGATATCTTATATTCTTCACTTCCCCCTCTGTGACGTAGCGCTTGCCATCATGATGGAGCCGATCGCGTGGAGCGGCCTCCTCTGTGTCCTTGCTATGAGAGCAGCTGCCCTCATCTCCATCTTTGCCAGAGTGGTTCCCAGGTCCTACCATGTTGATGCTGAACATGGGACCTGGCTGGCAACCCTCAGGGTAGGTGACTTCCACCATGTTAACGGCGGGGAAGGGTTGGGTGTCGACCTTCATGGCGTACTGGTTGAAAATTAGACGCCCCTTCTCTATCGCCGCTTGGATGTGCTGACGCCACACCCTGCAGTCGTTGGTGGCATGGGAGAGCGAGTTGTGGAATTTGCAGTACGGCTTTCCGTTCAGCTCTTGCGCCGTGGGGAACTTGAGACCTTCAGGAATCGTCAACTGTTTCTCCTTGAGCAGGAGGTCGAAGATTTGTTCAGTCTTGGTCACGTCAAAATCAAATCCCCTGGGCGGCCCTGGTGGCTTTACCCATTTGCAGGACACAGGGGTTCCTCCCCGAGTCCACTCAGCCACTGCTACTTCTTGGTCTCCCGCAGGCACTTCACCTTCCTCTGTATCGACCATGACTACTGCACGCTTGAACTTGTCTTGGTACAGGTCCGGGTGGCGCTGTTCATATGCCGATAGTTTCGAACCATGTGCGCCGCCGAGGGATAATCGCTTGGGAGGCCATGTCCTTGAGCTGTGTTGCAAGGCCAGCTACGCCAACTCGATCGCTTCCTTTTCAGTTATACGAACCGAATAACATCGGTTCCTAAGATTCCTGATGCGCTGGATGTACTCGTCACCGTTTCTCCGCGCTTCGACGTAGTTGTGCTAGATCGGCAATGCTAGACTCGGAAGCTTCGAATGGTATTGCATATGGAACTGTTCTTCCAATTGCTTCCAAGACTGGATGGAATTTGCTGGCAAAGAGGTGTACCATCCAAAAGCCGATCCTGTGAGGGACTGTGAAAAGAGCCTCACGCGTAGCTGATCCGACACTGAAGCCGGTCCTAGTTGCGCCAAATATCGGCCGACGTGCTCGATGGAGCTGGAGCCATCTGATCCACCGGATTTGGAGAAGTCGTGGAGCCGATATTTAGGTGGTAGCGGGATCATCTCGTACTCGTCGGTACGGCTTGGAATAGCCGATTGCCCTTCTTTTCGGCACCATGCCGAACTGGTCTCTCGCATGGTACCGATCTGATCCGTCGTGGCTGCAGAAGTTGCACTCGAAGATTCGCCGGGGTGGCGTACTTAGCCAGCCATGTTTGCTTTTCCAGCTCGAGCCAACTGCAGGAGCTGGGCTCGGAGTTTCGTCGGGGTGGCGTACTTAGTTAGCCACGTCGCTTTTCAAGCTCGTCGCCGACGTTTCTCCTGTTTTCGCCGGAGTCCCCGATGTTGTGGCCTGGTTTGAGAGTGCCCGGTTGCCACAATCTGGCACATACGTGCACGCGTATCCTTGAGGGATCTCCTTAGGCGCCTCGGTCAAGAACCGGTAGTCACTAGGATCACCACCAATCTTGTAGACTACGAATGCCGGTGTAGCCGGCATTGTGTGGTGCTGCCAACGCATATGGCAGCGGTGGACGGGACTGGAGTGGCAACTCTCCTTGATGCGTCCCGAGAGCTGGTCCCGACGGCGAGTACCGGTGGCTCATAATCTCCTGGATCACACGCAGAGCGAGACGCTCCAACACGTTGACCAAGTTTTCGAGTGGCGGTGTAGCGAGTGAGCCACCAAGTAGTTGATCTCTCGCCGCAGGCCCTGGTGCGTTCCTCCGACGGGGCAGAGAGATCTATCCCATCGAGTGCACCTTGCGGTGAGAATCCCTTCCATCCGATGCCATGGGAACGGGTTCTGCGAAAAGAGCCGATGAGGTCGGCTTCGAGGGTGACCTTGATCTCGTCATATTTCTTCTTGAGCTCGGCGAGCAGCTCCTCGTAGGTGACTCGGCGTGCCGTCCGCCGCCATCTCGGATGTAGATGGCGATGTGGTTGATGTAGACGATTGTCCCACCGGCGTGCCGAATGTGTTGATCGCCAAAACCCACCGGCGGGCAGCGGCCAGACAACACAGTAGAGACCGGAAGAGCCTAGATCTTCGGCTTGCTGAGACACCTCCGAGCGACGGACCGCAATGCTCTTCTGGACACAAGATGCTATGCGAAGTGAAAGGGCGTGCCACCTGACCTATACCTTGTCAGGAAGGTGATGGGGATGCCTCGCTTAGTTCCTCGCATGGCATACACGTAAACATTAAATACGAGCCTCGATCGGCTCTCGGGTTATCTCGTGAATCGGCTCAAAGAGCCGATCCACCCATGATTCGTACGGGGTGCACGAATACTTGGTGATCTGCTTGATCAAGATATAGCTAATGAGATCTACGACGATTTAGGGTTTTCACCGCATAATCGGATCATCCTACTCCAGGTTGGGCCTCGCGGCCACGCACGGTGCTCATAAGCCGATCCTAAACAAGGCCTAAAAACCAACATGGCGTTGATCCTCGGAACATCCTGTTTAGGACTTGCGAACGCCACCCTACGTGCCGCTGGATCCTCCCCCCCTTTGTAAGGCCTAACTATTGCAGATATTAAACTAATCCTTGCAGAACAAGGAGCAATCATAACGGATCAGATCTACTAGATGATGAACAAGCAGGGTGCCGCCCCCACACCTGAGATAGGCGTGAGGGCGGCTAGACATGCAAGGGTTGCACTACGTAAGCATGTTATACGAAGAGCTATGCTAACCCTAACACATCTATGATAACTACGTTGCTCGCCATCAAAGACGCTTCAGTACGAGCAACGCATGAACAACGTGGAGCTTGTGCTGCCTAGATCGCAAGATGCGATCTAGGCAGCATGTCGCTTACCTGATTGAAACCCTCGAGATGAAGGAGTTGGCGATGCGCCGAGATTGGTTTGTTTTGGGTTGAACGTGAGTTGTTGTTTATTCCATAAACCCTAGATACATATTTATAGTCCAGGGGACTTTCTAATTCGGACGTGCACCTAACCGTGCACAAGTAAAACTCTAACTTTCAATCTAAGATGCGATCTACTATATTACAGATACATGGGCAATTCAGCCCAACTTCGTGTATAAGGCCAATTCTTGTTCTTCCTTCCATGTATATCTTCAAGTCTATCTCAATCGTGGCCCACCTCTGACTCGGTCAAATTCTGGTGATAACAACATCAGCACCTGCACTCCATCGACGCCGACTGGCTCTCACCGACTGGTTCACGCCGACTGGCTCTCGCCGACTGGCTCCTGCCGACTGGCTCTCGCCGACTGGTTCACGTCGACTTGTTCATGCCGATTGTCCTACACCGACTGGCTCGCTTCGACCGCCTCCTGCTTCACGGTTATTTCCTCTGTTTCAGGAGCCCGTCGCCGATTCGCCACAGTCCATCGCCAAGCCTCTTCGCTCCTTGCCTCAAGCCCATGCCGAATCCACGACGCGCTCGGGGACTACTGATGGGGATATGCCCAAGGGGGCCCATCACCCAGCTCACTCCCCAGTTGAGAAGAGCGCAGGACAGCCCCAGTCGGCGGGCGACTGGGCCACGCGCCCTAGCGACTGAAGCCCGGAGCAACTGAAGCCTGGAGCGACTGGATCTGCAAAAGGCCCATGAAGCGTAGCGGCCCAAATAGCCTTATACTTGTAAACCCTAGGTGGTTGCCTATATAAAGCCACCAGGGGCACCCCTTGAAGGGGGCGTCTCATCACACATGTAATCTTTCCTTAGATACAATCTCCCCCTCCGCCTCCGGCGGCTACCTCAAAGCAAGTCGCCTAACGCTGGCGACACTATGATCATAGTAGATTTCTAGCAGGACGTAGCGATCCTCCACCGAGGGGACGTGAACCTGGGTACATCGTGTGCCGACTCGTTTCCGGAATCTCCAACGCCGCCTTGCTCTACATCTCTCATGTGCTATCCCGTAGCATCTGCCGTGGTCAAAACCTCGATAGTCACGCTGTGGTCACCGGCAGTCACCGCCGGATGTGGACTACCGGAGTCAACCCTGGTGGGACCCACCCCTTTTCTCTTTTTAGTTTCTTTTATTTTTTCTGTAAATAAACATATATTGATAGGTGGGGCCCCTTGTCAGGTTTTTATGTTTTCGTAAATATTTATGAAAATGAATAAAACCCTGACAGTAGGCCCATGTCTGTCAGATTTTTAATAATTTCTGGAATTTTCAAAAAATGATTTTAAATTTTTAAATCTTGTAAAATTCATAACTTATCTATTATATTATTAAAGTACAAGACAAATGACGGTGTAGATTAAACATTGCATAAGTTACCAGAGTACACGCCGTGAGGATCTCTACCCACGGAACCAGGCTGGATCGTTTAGAAAAAACTGAATAGATATCACACACCATATACACGACCAGGTCGGATCGTTTAAAAAAAACTAGATACATATCCACGTACCGGCACGTACTAATGTACTATAGAAGATCTGTTTAAAGTAACCCAAATTTAGGTCTTCTACGGCCGGAGTAGATTTGCAAAGAGAAAAAAATTCTTCTACGGAGTATCTAAAATAACCAGCCGATCATGCAGCTCCCGTCCGTGGCCATGTCGACGGCTCGACGCACGCGCAGCCGCAGCAGCAGCGGAGCGCCTGCAGCATATTTTCCATTGTAACTAGTCTAAGTTGTTGTCTTGCAAGTGGCAGCCTCTACATATAGTTCAGTGTCCAAATTGAATCTTCTCGCACACTTCAATGTCCCCTGTGATTTGAAACGAGAGGAAGACATTCATGTTGACTTTGCTGTCAAAGGAAGAACCTAACGAAAATAGCGTCTCGACTAATTAGCAGATGCAACTAGGTACAAGCTCGCTTCTAGATAGCCTAATGTAGTGCTTGAAATATATACAGATGTGGATTAATTTTTAGATCAGATATAACATGCATGTGTGCGAATCATTTGGTTGTGAACCATACATATTGTACTACATAGACCGATGTATTGGACTTTTGATATACACCAGATTAAGAATCAATTTCATTATACAAAAATGATACTTACGAAAGGGTAGATAAAATAGAAAAAGAAGACTACAAAGCATGGAGACAATCATAGGAGGTCATGCAAGTCATATCTTTAAGGATAGGGTTAGATCTATGGATGATCTATGAAAATAACTCTTTAAGCATAGCAACAGATATAGCTATCATCATGCTCTAATTCTTCCTATGATCCTGAATGTTACAGTGATCAATGATGATAGATTTATTTTAGTATGTGGCCAGCCATATTGCAGCAACCGAAAATGCAGCACCCTTGGTGGAACGATACACATCAGGGATCGAGAGGGAAATAAAAGGCAAAAATTACTACGACACTCTATTGTTTTGCAGTGCGGCCACACATTTCAATGATCTCATTAATATCAGTGTTATGTTACCAATATAGTTATTAGTGGCAATGTAATACCTTAAGTGTAATACTCTTTTTTGTATAATTATGTTGATTAGTGCGGTTTTATAATCCTTACTGAATGTATAATTTGAATTTTATACAAATACTAATGAGCCCAAAAAAATTAAAGAAAAGTTCATCTGAGAAATTAATGAACTATGTATATGACTAATAATAAACAAACTAAGTTATATCAAATAAGATATAAGAAAATCTAGCCGCGTGAATGCGCGGGTCACCCAGCTAGTTATTTTTAAATCAGAAAAATATGTATAATATATCAAAATTTTCAGAAAAATGAGATCTACATTTTGGTAGCAAAATCATGCATTGTTAAACAACTTGAACCCTAGTTGTTTTAGAGGAACTAAAATCAACCCCTCTGAGGTTTTCGGAACTGCTAACCCTAGTTCGCCCAAACCCAGTTAAATTGATGATCATATCCTAGGTCTTATTTCAATACCTTTAATATGTCATATCATCATCCTTGTATGCGCATTGCATCGATGCCATGTGTTGATTGTTGTTCTACCTTTCCGGTATTTGCTTCTTCACGATCGATAGAGAAAGTGCCGAGATGATGAAGATCGACAACGACGTAGAGCACTACTTGTCCATCGACGAACAATTCAAACATGGGATCTCCGAAGATCCATATTGGTTTGTCAGGGACAAAGGCAAGCCCTAACCTGGTTCATATTACGATTTCGAAATGCTTTTACTTCTGGTTCCTACATATTGCATACGATTCCAATATGGTTTTATCGGCAGGTATAGTATCCTATATGTTGCATTTACCATCCTTGTAGCCTAAAATACTCTGATCCACTGGTCCCAGCAAGACTAGGTTTGAGCTCGTGTGCAACGCTAGAGCCGTTGTATCGAATATGCTTAGCCATGCTTAGTTGACGAATCTGATCCATCCGGTTGATGAATCAGAGGTGTGATTGAACCTAGTATGGTAGGATGACGTGATAAGATCAGTGATGATAATTAAAGATGCTTAAAGTCTTGGATGGGCCGCCATATGGGGATGTGGTGATTTGACTCGTTCTCGCCGATACTAGGACCTGATGTTCTCGCCTTCGGAACCAAGACTGAGCGTACAACCACACGGGGGCCATGGGAACCCCTTGGCCCGAACTTGTCTAGCTTACCCATGAGTCAATTAGTTTCCGAGTTCCATCTTCCATATGCATGGGGAAAATGTGGAAAATGTTTTCAAAGTGCATCATACAGGGACGTGGCTAGGGTGAAGGATGCTGGAGGCATTGAACTGGATCCCCTACGCACAATGAACAGGACTGCCTCGGAGAATGGCTACCTACGATGACGGAGTTCCCCAGTTAGATGGACTCATGGAATAGGAGAAGCAAGGGAAAGGTTTTGGTCGACCACCCTCTGCCGGCACACCAAGGAAGTGTGTAAAGTACGACGCTAAGAGTCGGTCGGCGCGTGTGGGTAAAGTTGTACACCCCTGCAGGGTAAATCTTTTCGAAAAGTCGTGTCCACGGTTACAGACGACTTGGTGATGGATTTTGTGATCATAGACAACATGAACCTAATAATCGTAAAACTTGGAATCAATGTGTAATAAGGATCCCTCCTCAGGGTATCGAGGGGGTGCTCCTAGTTGATAGGTTTAGCTGGTGATGAAGATTCGGTGGATTCAATATGATGATCAGTAGAGCTAGAAATATCGCTCTCTTATCCCTATTTAAAATGATGAATAGACGAGCTTCTGCTCCCTCCTGTTTTACAATGGAAAACTGGCTTTCCGCAAAATAAGCTTCACATAAAGCCTCAGATACCAGTTTTGCTAAAAGGTTGTACTAAGTCTTGCTGAGTCCCTATACTCAGCTTTGCATGCTTTGTTTCAGACGAAGTCCACTACAAGAAATCTGCCATAGGTTGACAAAAATAAGGTGTCACTGAAACGTCAATAATGGCTACTTGTGACGTTACGGTGACGCTTTTCAAAACGTCGAAAGCTGGGAGTCAGCAGTGACTGCTTAAGACGTTCCACTTGAAAACGTCGTAGAGCTTTGTGACGTTTTAAAATGTCACTGACGGCATGACATTCCCAAAACGTCATGGGCACCTGCCCCCGAGTCCAGCGTGGCAGTCCTACGTGGCAAAATTATGACGAAACCAAAACGTCTTAATTCGAAATCAGCCCGGTCCAATTCTGTATTCTACATGGGCCGAGCCCAATAATTCCAGCCTTTTAACGTAAGAATTGGCCTTTGTTTTGGTCCATTTCTGTTTTGGGCTTTAGCCTTTTTGCACCCTTTTTCTATTTTGGGCCTCATCATTTTTACAGCCTTTCTCTATTTGGGCCTTACCTTTTACGATCCATTTATTCTTGGGTTGGTCAGGTTTATATTAACAAGATTAGACAATATATAAACATCAACACATGAATACATGAAATCAGATATATATATACAAGAAAGACACAGACAACAGATTCATATCATACAGAAAACATCCATCACAAGACTAGCTGGAGCAGCAGCATCGCACCAGCAGTATCCCAACTATCCACCCGTGGGTTTGGGTGAACCCCAATCATCACATGTCGGTGCTCCGTGCTCCTGCTCGCAGACCGACATCCCTGCTCACTGAGCTTGTCGCTGGCCACCATGCACCTACTCGCCCATTTTCAAGTTAGATTATCTTTAGCTAACTTTGGTGATACATAAACAAGATAAGACATTGACTCAAAGATGAAAGAAATGTAATGCAAAATCTGAGCCAGGGAAACAACAAGTACTTCGACGGTGGCAGGAGATTCAGTTCCAGATTCACATTACAAGGACAAAGTACTTCTTGTTGTGTAGGAAGTACAACATAATGATCATGCTGGACAATTCTACTCCATTGTAAAAGCTTGTTAGGAAAAATAGCTTGCATCAAGTTCCAGATTAAGTTACAGGGACAAAGTACTTCTGGCAGCATCAAGTGCAATGAATTAATGAGCAAGAGCACTAACTGAGCAAGCAAAGGTAGGCATGGTGTATTTTGGTGCTGCAGTAATGTCAAGATATAGATGATAAACATATAATTTTAGTAGAAAGTCATTCTGTCCTGATATAGAATATAAAACTGCAGTACTATCATGATACTTCATGGTTAATATCAATCTTAAATGTACGAGATACATGGCTCCTCAACTCAGTAAAAGGGAAAAATACAATTAGACTACAATATAATTGGACAACATGTCCACTATGCATTGAGCAGTGGAACATAAATGCATCAGATCACAATTAGTACATGATATAATTCTTGACATTTCTCTCAAATTCGGTAAAGCCCATCATATGTCAGACCTCACTAACAATCAGACACTACATATTAAACTGCACTATGTATTCTCGTCCTATGTTCTTCACAATACTATCTAGCAGATATAAAGACGGCAATGTCTATTCGGCGGGCACCTGCAAGCATTGCAGAATGATTCCTGTCACGCAAAGGAACCTTAGGTGTAGAAATACGTAACAGAATGTTTGCTTTTAGGTTAGTTAGTTGTCAAGTTGGTTCCACTAGCAGGGCTGGCACGGCGGCACGCCGCGCCATTCTTGTAGACATGAGCCGAAGAACAAAAGGTATTTATGTTGCGAGCTAGAGTGGGCATTTGGCTAAGTGTAGTGTGTGGATATATTCAGAGCTAAGTACATCACTATTTTATACGGTGAGCTGCTGCAATCACAGGGAGAGCGTAACAGTACAGAAGTGCATCGACGCATCATGACAGGGACTTAACATTGCAGTAGCTGGTAGTCTTGTATAGGACTGGCAGGAAGTTCTTTGCATAAGGACAGATAAGGTGGATAACATATTAACATAATAGCTGACATGACAATCTCAACGATGCAGTGACTACGGCAGCAGACAAAACACAAAATTCTATAGGTGGGTCTTCAGGATAGGTGGCAGTTGGTGACGCCGTTTCTATTGCAAAGGAAATTACTTAGCACCATTGATAGCTATTTTACTATAGACCATCCAGCTGATTCTGCAGTTGTTTTTCCCTTTTTACCTGATCAAAGGCGATGGCTCATTTGGGGGAAACAATTCCTTGGTTTGCTTCTTCTTTCCGTGAGGTGAACTGTCAACAGCGAAAATGTATGCACAAGGTGCAATGCATTGTCGTTTTATTTTCTGGTCAGGTTCTCATTGGCCTGAAAAGAGATACAAATAAGTAGTCAATGTGGGAATTAGAGTGGGGATTTTACCAAGCAAAAATGCTAAATCTAATTGCAAAAACTGCCCTTATGCACAGGCAAACAGGGCCACTGCAACTCTGCAAAATCGCGCTCCATGTATGCAGGCAAAATTAGTAGATAACTGAAAACTATCTATGCAGTTCGTGAGTAGATGCTAGAAAAAACTTATTATAACTATTTATTTTAAGAAATGTACACCACACTCATCACTATAATAGTGAAGTTTGTTTAGGCGAATGGTAGCACAATTCGAATCTTGTCATGCTAAAGAATGCCAAACAAAAGTATAGTAGTTATTTAATATTGCTTACTGGAGAGTGGATTTGGTGACTGAGTGTATACGTGAGCACGCGTTCAACACCGTTGGATGCATATCAACACCGTTGGATCGGCTAACAGTCCCTAACGTCCGTTTGCGCATTCTTCTCCCCCACCCGCTGCAGCACATCGACGCCATCGAGCATCCATCTCCAAGAGGCGGCCCAAATCGAGTGAGCCGGCGCCCCACGCATGATACAGCAAACCCATTAGCTAATCAATCACCCAGTACCTAATCATGGGAACAAAAACGCTGGACTGCACCGGCTTGGAGCCCCATCGCGTCGAGCCTCTGGTCACCGCGGCCTACTCCCCGCCGGCCAAGCGTCAGAGCGCCGCCGCCCTAGCACGCGGGCCGCTGGGCCTCTAGATGCGCCGCCCAACCGTTGTCGCCGGCCACGGCGAGCAGAACGCCGCCGCCCCATCAACTCGTCGGATCCCTGCCCTCGAACGCCGCCGCCGTTGCATCACCGAAGGCGCCCCCAACTGCTAAACTCCACCGCCCCGGCCAACCTCCCAGCTGCGCATCGCCTTCTCGCCGGCTCCCAGCAGCTCGTACCCAACTTCCCGGATGTGCATCGCCATCTCGCCGATTCCCAGCAGCGCATCTCGCTCTGATCTCCAGCAAGCACCACCGCAGCTACCTCTGATCTCCAACATCAGTAGTAGGACCTGGCCAATGAAGTAATTCATGTATGGAGTAATTCATGTGTACATTCAGTTAATTGCAATCATAAGATGCTACAGATACCCATGTGCTACTCAATTTTGAAGTGTTAAAGAGCACTCTATTTTCATTTTAATCATGGTTTTAAAGGCGTCGCCTAGGCGTCGCCTAAGCGACGCTTAAGCGTCCAGGCGTGCCAGAAGGGCAAGGCGTCGAAGTCGCCTTTGTTTTCTGGCAAAGGCGTCCAGAGGCGTCTCTGAGGCGTCCGAAGGCGTCGCCTAGGCGCAAAAATGGCCGCTTTTCATGATTCTGGACGCCTATGTCCTTTTGGCGGGAAACGAAAATTTTGGCGGGAAGGAAAACTGGAATCTGGCTGGCTGGGAGGGAAAGATGCCATCTAAAGGGAAAAGAGAGGGAAGAGAGAGGGGAACTGACCAGGAAAAACTATCTGGAGAGAAGAGAGAGAGGAGTGAGCTCCTCTCACACGTCCTCCTCAGCTCCGGCCAGATCTGCTGCTGCTCCCCCATCTACCGGCCTCCCCAACTCCGGCCAAGCTTGTGGCCAAGCTTCTGGCAACTCCTCCCACTGGTACAGCTTCTCCTCCCCCTGTGCAGCAGCTTGCTTTGCTCTATTCTGCATGTTCTGTTGTTGGTGCCTTGGTAGTGTACAGCCTCTCCTCCCCCTGGCTATGTGCTGCACTTATGCTGCCTGCTTTGGCTGTGATATAGTAGTAGTAGTAAGCTGTCTGCCTGCCTCTGATTAATTTAGTGCCTGCTTTGCCTTGGTAGCTGCTGCTGTGATTATAGTAGTGGATGCTGATTAAATTAGTAGCTTTTGTTGTCCACTTGTCCTTGTTAGCTGCTGGATGTTGTGATTAAAGTAGAGTATTTGATCTTTGGATGCTCTTTATCATTAATTTAATTGGTGTTTGTCCTTGACTCCTTGATTGTAGTGTCACAATGGCTGATGGGGATTACGATCCAATGAAAGATCCAGAACGCAGGCCACGGAGGACAACTGATCCGGGCTGGAACTATGGCTATATGGTGACACCTGGCAATAGCAATATTGTTAAGTGCAATCTCTGTGGCAAGGTAACTCAGGGAGGGATCAAAAGGCATAAGGAACATCTTGCTGGCACTGGTGGAGATGCATTAGGCTGTCCAAGGGCTAGCACACAACTCAAGAGAGAGATATATGAGTATTTGGTGAAGAACAGGAGAAACCAAGCACTGCCAGATGATGATGTTGTGGAGGTAGATGCAGCAGGGACAGCAACAACAGCTGAAGTCTCCACTACAAGAGAAAGTTCAGGGACAGCTGCCAAAAGAAACAAGAGAGCCTTTGCTATGAAAATCAGCGGCAATAAGGATAAGGTTCAATCTGTTGGAACCAAGTCAATTGCTTCAATGCTTAGGAGAAAACCTGAGGATATTGTTGATGAAAGACGCTCCGGGCGTTCTCAAAGCAGCATGGAGTCAAGCACAAAAACGGAGGCAGAGTTGCACTATGTGGATATGCAGTGGGCATTGTTCTTCTATGAGTGTGGCATACCTTTCAATGTTGCAAGTTCTAGACAATTTCAAATTGCAATAGAAGCATCTTGTCAATGTGGCTCGGGTTACAAGCCTCCTTCCCCTTACAAGCTGCGGGAGCCATTGCTTAGGGATTGTGTGAATGAAACAAAACTCTTGAGAGCGGAGCACGAGGCAGCATGGAAGCAATATGGCTGCACACTAATGTCAGATGGATGGTCTGATAGAAGGGGACGCCACTTAATCAACTTTCTTGTAAACAGCCCAGCGGGAACTTACTTCTTGGAGTCGGTTGATGCATCAATTGAATGCCAAGATGCTCGGATGATAGCAGATTTGCTTGAGAAGAGAATTGAAGGTGTTGGAAAAGAGAATGTTGTGCAAGTTGTCACCGATAATGGTGCTAACTACAAGGCAGCAGGCAAGATTCTAATGGAGAGGATTCCTACACTTTATTGGAGTCCATGTGCATGCCATTGCCTGGACCTAATGTTGGAAGATATAGGGAAGCTAAAAGCATTTAAGAAGCCAATTGCACGTGGTAGACGAGTCACTACTTTCATCTATAGGCATGGAAGACTTCTTGCTCTAATGAGGAAGGCAACCGGCAACGAGGATCTTGTGAGACCCGCAGCCACTCGCTTTGCCACATCATGTCTTGCTCTTAAGAGTTTGGTCAAGCACAAGCAAGCTTTGAGGAGTCTATTTACAAGTAGGGAGTGGGTTGCAAACAAATTGGCCAAAACTACAGCCGGTTTGAATGTGCAAGACATTGTTCTTTCAGCGGAATGGTGGCATGCAGCTGAGGACTGCATTAGAGTTACAAATCCACTACTTCGAGTGCTTAGGATTGCAGATGGTGATGAGCTTCCTGCCATGCCAGAAATTTCTGCACTAATGACGGCTGCAAAGGATAAGATAAGACAAGCCTTTCCTCAACAAAACAAGCAAGGTTTGCTCAAGATGGTCATGACCATTATTGACAAACGTTGGGAGACTCAAATGGATCATCCATTGTATGGGGCTGCTTTGTTTTTGAACCCTGGAAAATACTTCTCTATTAAAGAGAGTGGTGATGATGAACTTGTAGGTGAGCTAAGAAGTTGTTTCAATGATGTCCTTGCAAAAATGGTAGCTGATGTGCCCACTCGAAACAAGATTGATGCACAAGTCGTTCTCTATGAGGACAAGCGACAAGGTTTTTCTAATGTGATGGCCATCGAAAACATGGGCAAAAGAAACCCTCGTAAGTGAACTCAAGCTAATTTCAGCAACAAGCAAGTTAATTTTTGCATGTTATTCTATGTACAAACTCCTAATGCAAGTGTGTTTTTCCTATTGTAGTTGATTGGTGGAGTTCATATGGTGGTCGAGCCATTGACCTACAAAGGTTTGCAAAGAGGATTGTTAGTCTTTGTGCATCATCATCCGGTTGTGAGAGGAATTGGAGTGCATTTGAATTTGTGAGTAACTTCTTTGTCTTTATTTCAGCATGAGCAAGTAATTGCAGCAATTTATTTATTCATTCTATTGCTCTATTTGCTATTTGTAGATCCATACCAAGAAAAGGAATCGGTTACAACACCGAATCTTGAATGACAATGTTTTTGTTTCATACAACCGGAAGAACATGGATAGGTTTCAAAAGAGGCGTGAGAAGATTGGTGACAAAAGCTATGACCCTCTAATCATTGATGATTTTGATTGGGGCAATGAGTGGGTTGACCCAACAATGCCTCCACCCCAAGGTGCTAGAGGGTGTCCCGATGACATTTCATGGGAGCTTGTTGATGAGGCTGTTGGTGCCAGTTCATCGCTGCAAGGCCGCAATTTTCCTAGAGGTGCAAGTGCAACCATGGGAAGGGGTCCCTCAAATGCCAACATCCAGTACCAAAGGCAGCGCAAAAGGCCTGCTCCAACACGATCATATGAGTCAGATGATCAAGAAGATGACCAGGTACAACGCTCAAGTGAGCCCAATGGAGAGGATGATGATTCCGACTATGTTGAAGATGATGTGGATGTGACCGATGATGATGAAGACCCAACTAGTGCTGACCAAGATGATGAGAACCAAAATGCTACCATGGATGACTTCGATGATCACTTTTGAGACTTGGGATTGAGAGTGCCAGCCTTGCTTATGATTTTATTGTGTTATGTGGAAGTAGAACCTATTTTATGTTGTTGTGAACCTAATTTATTGTGTTCTCTGGTTGTGTACTACACTACCACTAGACCTATTTATGTTCTGGACCATTTGTCATGTAATATGTAATGCACTGTTTGCCTGTTTGTTATCTTTTTTTGCATTTGGATGCTCATTTACTCTCTGTTCTTTTACCTATGGTGGTCTGTTAAGACAAGTTCTAACCATAGATTGCATGTTTTATGCAGATTTCTGTTGTGGAAAGAAGAAATGGGGAAAAGGATGGAAAATATGGATGCTATGTGGCCAGCAAATTCCAGGTTAGTTCATCTGCCCATCCCTACCTAGCTGGTGCCTTGCTTCCTCCCCAACGCCTTGGCAAGCCTCAAAGGCGTCGCCTTGCAACGCGCCTTGAACGCCTAGGCGTTGAGGCGCCCCCCCCCTCGCCTTGGGACGCCTGGACGCCTTTAAAACCATGATTTTAATATGAAACTGATAAGGAATATTCTAGTATAGCATATGTTAAGTTTAGTAGCAGTTGCATCTGTTAAGTTCAGTACCAGTTCATGGAAAAGTATGTTCTCAGATGCATTAATCAAAATACAGTATATGGACGCATGTGTACATGAACATTTATCAGTAAGCCACTCAACATTTAACAGTAAAGTTGTCATGTTGAATTGCCATTACAGAATTACAGTATAAATTGGACTCTGTGACCTCCGCGAACCGTGACATATTTCTCTATGTAGCAGTAGAAGTGTAGAACCATTCGTGTCCTGCTTTTTGCCGGTTTGCCAAATTATTGTGGTCCAACAAAATTCTCTTTATTGAATACTCCATTTAACTATATACAGCACGACGTTAAATACATCAAGTAATTTTACGTATGAGCAGCATTTGATGAAGAGGTAAGGTCGCATACCTGTCTCCCAAAGCTTGTTGTAAGGTTGCAGCAATACCATACTTCTTCAGTGAAAAGCAAGGCCAAAGAATTAATGCACCACACTAGCAATTCTAAATCCTTTAACTGCTCCAGAAAGGCCAAAGACTGCACCATGCCGTTCACCATACTTTTTCACATTTCATCATCTGATCCAGTAATCGAGATACACAAGCTTGGGCACATTGAGTCATTGACATTTAATTCAGTTATATTCAGTTAGGAAGTGTAGTGGCAGTAGCAATTGCAATATTCACAGAATACTCCGTGGTTCATTTAGCAGGAGTAGTACTCCTAATGCAGTACCAGCTAGCTCACAGAAGGAGTACCAGCTAGCTCGATGCAGAGCGTGAAGGCGGCCTCCTCCTCGTTCTCACCCTCCCCCACAGACGACACCGACACCAGTGGAGTGGCCAGGTGCGGCATACGGCGCGAGCGCAGCGGCTCCGGCGGCGAAGTCGCCGCCAGTCATGAGCGGAGCGGCCTCCGACGGCTGCTTCGGCCAGGCTCCCGTGTTTCTCCTCGTTGACCCGCGATTCTCCTCTCCTCCTCACAACGTCCACACAGGTCCGGCCCCTCCTGTCGCCGCTGCCGCCGACGGAGCGTGCGTGGGAGCTGAGATTCAGGGCGCTCGTCGTCGCGACGCGCCGGTGGCCATGGTCACCTAGGCGGTTGTGTCCTGAGATTGCTCGGGTCCCGTCTCCAGGAGCCTCTCGTATGCAGAGCCGCCGCTGGCGCCGGAGGGAACTCCTTCTCGTGGGGGGTCCTCGACGAGCACGATGCGCGGGGCCGGGTGGCCCGGCGGGAGGAGGCGGAGCGCGTCGTGGAGGACCGGGAGCAGAGCAGGGTCAACGAGGATGAGCTTGGAGCCGGAGTGGCGGAGCAGGACGGAGACGGTGCGCGCGTCGAGGCGCGTGTTGATGCTGTTGAGCACGGCGCCGCTCATCGGCACCCCGAAGTGCGCCTCGTATCCCTGGTCAAGTTCACGCCATCGATGACCAAATCAAAAATCGATTTTGGCCCGGCAACTCAATTCAATACTCGGAGGTGAGGTAACTTACGACGTCGCGGCGGGAGACGCCGAGGGAGACGAGGGCGGAGGCGAGGCGGAGGCAGCGGCGGTAGGTCTGGGACTAGGTGAAGACGGTGCCGTGGTAGACGACGGAGGGGCAGTCGCCGTACACGGTGGCGGCGCTCTCCAGGAAGCCCAGCGGCGTGAGCGGGCTGGAGTTAGCCGGGTTCGCGCCGAGCTTGTCCATGGCCACCGGCAGGGATCGATCCGGCCTAGGCAGGCTCCCGGCGCGACGACTTCGCCTAGACCACCTCCTAGGCATGTGTGGCTGCGCTCGGTAAAAGGGGATGAGAAGGAGATACTTTATACTTTGTTTAGACCCCACACGACTCGTTCCCACCTCATCATCACCAAACGGCACAACACACAGACGTTAGAGCATCCCCACTCGTTGGCGCTCCCCACGCCCAAATCCGGCGAAATTTTCGTCCGGATTGGATGAAGATTTGGCGTGGGGAGCGCCGAAGTTCCAGCCGTCCCCCCGGCAGGAAACCCCCAACCTCGACCATTTGACATATTTCAAACAAATTCAACATAAAATTTAACAAGTTCGGCAAACAAGAGGACGAAAATTGCTGAAACAAATTCGGCGATAACAGTACAATGTTTAACAAGTGCTGAAACAAATGAAGCACACAAATTTCACAATTTTTCAAACAAATTAAGACAGACTAGTCGGCGTTGGCGTTGCCTCGGAGCCTCCATATGTGCTCCACCAGATCATCTTGCAGCAGCTGGTGCATTGTAGAGTCTCGAATCTCCTGGTGCATAGCAATGAAGGCGGCCTATGATGGAGGCACCTGGTGATTAGGCTGTGCAAGAGGACCCTCTCTCTCATATGGTGCTTCTTGCTCAGCCAGAGGAACCGGATGCTTTCGCTCATCTTCAATAATCATGTTGTGTAGGCACACACAGCAGTTCATCACCTCCCACATCTGATCTTTGGACCAAGTCATAGCGGGAACCTGACGACAAGAAATCTCTCAGTAGGACACCAAATGCTCGCTCGACGTCTTTTCGGCAAGCTTCTTGTTTCTTGACAAACTCGCAAAGTTTGGGGGTGCTAGGGTTGGAGATCGTCTTCACAAATGTTGCCCACTTTGGATAGATACCGTCTGCAAGGTAGTATCCTTTGTTGTAGTGCCGACCATTGATCACATAGTCCACCGGGGGAGCATGACCCTCAACAAGCTTGGAAAAGACCGGGGAGCAGTTTAGGACGTTGATGTCATTGTTGGATCCAGGCATACCAAAGAAAGAGTGCCAAATCCAAAGATCATGGGTAGCCACTTGCTTCAAGTATCAAGGCAGCCTTTTTTGTGACCCTTGTACATTCCCTCGCCACGCAAACGGACAGTTCTTCCATTGCCAATGCATGCAGTCAATGCTTCCAAGCATCCTGGAAAACCTCTAGCTTCATTTGTTGCAAGGATCCTCTCGAGTGTCTTCGACGGTGGGTGATCTCAAGTAATAGTCCCCGAACATCGCTATGACGGCCCCGCAGAACCGGTAGAAACAATCAAGGGCGGTGGACTCCGCCATCCGAAGATAGTCATCTGCAGATCACCGGGAGCTCCATACGCCAAAGATCCTCATAGCCACCGTGCACTTCTGCAGTGACGAAAATCCAACCAAACCAGGTGCAATCCGCCTTGCATCTCAAGTAGGGATCAAAGTGGCGGATGGCATACACAATTTGCAGAAATAGCTTTCTGCTCATCCTGAAACGACGCCGGAAAACAGTCTCACCGTGCAATGGATTGTCGGCGAAGTAGTCGGCGTACAACATGCAGTAGCCCTCCATTCGCTGTCTCGGCTTGCACTTCCGGCGACCTCGTGCCGACCCACCACGCCGACGAGTTGCCAGTCCGGCGTACATGCTTACCAAGCAACCAAGGATCATCATGTGCTCGTCGTCTTGGGCGGCTGCTGCCATCTCTTCTTGCATAAGCTCGACGAACATCTGCTCCTCCTCTTCGTCCGAGTCCATGGCCGGCGAGGCAAATGGACGAACACCTGACGGGCGTGGTCGAGGCAACCCGAGCCGCGAGCGACGACGAGCAAGCAGGCCGGAAAACAGGCCGGCGGAAGAGCAGCCAGATAGGCCGTCGTCCAAACACGGCGGAATATAGGCAGGTGGGGAAGGAGTGGCGGCGCAATCTGGGCAACAAGCCGGCGGGGTGGTGCCGGCGGCGAGAGAGATACGAGGGGTGGGGGAGATTTTGAGCGACGTGGCGGTGGGGTTCGTGCGTCGAGTCACCGACAGATCGGGCCCTTCCCCGCTTTTCACTCGTCCGGAGTCCCCGAGCGCTCCCCGGGGGGCCGGGGGGGCGTGGGATCGCCGGATGAATTTAGGCCCAAATCCGGACGAAAACGAGGAACCGGGGGCGCGACTGGGCCGAATTACGCCGTCCGGATGGAAAAAACGCTCGCCGGGGGCCTCCTCGGGGGGACGAGTGGAGATGCTCTTAGACACGTGTTGAGTAAAGACCGCGTGCTCACGTATACACCCGATCACAAGGCTTCTTTTGTTGCTTACTGTGTGTCTTATTCAAGATTATAAAAAAAGTTGTTTCTAACATTCTACTTGAGCCTGCACCTATTTCACGACATAATAAGACATGCAGTTTCACAGAATAAAATCCCGTACACAAAGTATTCTAGGAACCTGTCTGTCATCAATTCATCATAACAAACTTCTGCGGTGTACCACATGAGCACCAATTCGTCATCAAGACCGACAGTGTACATTTAATTCTACGGAAGTTCTCAACTCCACCAAATCCTAGCGGCAATGATGCAAACCCACAAGAAACTATCTGACGGACAAGCACAGCAAGCAAGCTACCTAGCCGAAAACCTACCCCAATCCATTCTCTCGGAAAATACTACAACGTAACCGCCCCCCCCCCCCCGGCAGAAAAATCCTTGGGGGGCCAGAACAAGCAAGCACCTCGAAGATGCGGGCGCAGATGGCAGCGGCGATGCCCCTGGCGGCCCGCGCGGCGTGCTGGTCGGCGATGATGGTGAGCTCGGTGATGATGGGCTTGCAGTTGAAGGTGAGGTCGGCGAGGACCTCGTCGTAGACGGCCACCACCGCGGCCGCCCCCGGCTCCTCCCCGGCCTCCTCCCGCAGCCGCGCGCGGAACCGCTGCACGACCTGGCCCGATACGGGGGCCGCGGCGGCGGCGGCGGAGGCCATGGGGAAGGGGGGATCTAGGGTTTCGGTGGATGGGGAAGGGGAGCGCCGCGGCGGGCTAGGGTTTGGGATGGTGGCAACGAGGGCGAGGAGGAGTTGGCCGAGAGCAGCGGCGGCGGAAGGAACATGGACGAGGGCGAGGAGGTATGGCCGGGATCTAGGGTTTGGAGTGGTCTGGCCGGCGCGGGTTGGTCAGCTTTGTTGGGTCGGTCCAAAAAAATTCGGCGCGTGTGGCCCAAAAGTTTTCGGCGCGAATGGGAAAATCCTGGGTGGCAATTTCGGTTATGTTTGGTGCGTTGGATGCTTCGGACGGTTGAGATCCAAGTCTTGGGCTGATCCTTGGTAGGTTGTTTCCTGTCTTCTGATTGGCTAATTTTTTTTGACATGCTAATGACGTTGTTGATTTGTCGCAATCGGCAGTGGAAAAACGTTCATAGGCCACTTAATTTTGCTAATGACGTTTTGACCTAAATTGCCAATGACGTTTTGCCCAATAACGTCACGATTTTCTAGGGTTTTGCCCCCCCCCCCCCCCCCGAGTGGCCAAGGACGGTCAAAGCTAGGAACGTCATAAAGCTATGACATTTTGATTTCCAGTCATAAAAAAAACGTCATATTATGGTAGATTTCTTGTAGTGGTCGCTCCAACAATGAAGGTTTCTAGGTCGATATCGACGAGTAGCTTGGGATTCCTAGGTGGCAGGCTGGAATCTATGGGCTGGGACGTCACTGTTATGCTCCTGGCCAGGGGCGGAGCCAGGATTTAGGTATAGGGGGGGCGAGGCATGAACCCAAAACATCTCCTCTCTAAACTACGTAAGGAAAAATATATATCGAGGTATTGTTGGCGTTTAATTTTGACTAAAATGATTGCGGAGGTGTATATCAGAGCTAACAATGTTGAACAAATATATAGTATGAAAGTTTAAGATATACTAATGAAAACAACGGTATTGATTAAGTTTTCGGATTTAGCTAGCATTTCTACAGGTTTGGATGTCAAGTCATTCTTGATTAGACCACCGGCTCACATTAGGCTTTATAGCTACGAATGCATGTGCATATACAGCTACAGGGGCCTGTACAGATATACACAATCAAATGGGATCAATTACTTAGTACTGATCAATTACTAATGAAAACAATGGTAGTGATCAATATTGCAGAGAACATACCTAGAGAGAATTTAATCCAGACCATACTCATCCCCTCTGCAACTGATGTTGAAGAAGATCGGCTAGTCGGTGGCGGCAGGCGTGCAGCAGCTATCGCTATTTGGTGGTCACTTACGTTTGATGAACCATTGGAGGGTCCGAGCGTTGATTCAATTCTGACTATGCATCTGCCCGTGCCCTAGATCGTCGAACCTGAATCAACGCTCCAACTGGAACACAGAAGGGTAGTCTATAGGGCCGCACCGGCGAAGTCAGCGAGCGGTGGAATCGCAAAGCAAGGGGCTGCAGAGGTGGATTGCACGGCGAGATGCGGCAGCGGCAAATGCCCTACGGCCCTAGCAGCGAGACGAACTGAGGCGGCAGGCACGCAGCTCCGTGAGGAGAAACTGCATCTCGGATCGATCAGAACAATCCACAATGGCTAAACCTGTGCGGCTGTGCGCGTACATGGGCTAGCTGATGGGTATTTGGGCCGACTATTTCAGCGCGCAATGGACTAATTAATCAGCAATGGGCTAATCAAGTGATTAATTCTGGCCATTTGTCCATGTATATGGCATATTACCGATATATACGTACCTAAAATCTTTAGGGGGGGCGACACATTGGGGGGGGTCTAGCCCCTGCTCGCCCCCCCCTCCCTCCGCCCCTGCTCCTGGCCTCTTAGGCCTTTTGCTATCTTGCTATTTAGAATAACATAACTTCGCTTCCATTGATTGATGAATTGTCAGGTCAGTGACATCTGCTTGTAATACTTTGGTTTTTCGCTCAATTATGAGCTTGTATTACTCATTGAGTCATAGAGTCACTGTTGTGTCACCGATTCTCACCCTGTAGGCCCTAGAGACCTAGGTTAGGCTTATGCCAGATGCAGTCTGGGTTTGTCTAGCCTACGACCCCCGGGGTTTGCGACAGATTGTTCATCATATTATAGTACTACTATTATTTAAGATCTTGCATGCTCTCCGGTACTTGTAGTTACCCTGATAAAGTAGTTGCATGTATCTTCAAGTGGGAGTATTTATGCTTGATAGTGGGTTCATGCCTCTAGTTTTTGGGAAGAGTGGTAAATAACTTCTAAGATTGTAGATGTGTTGTTGATACTAGAGAGAAAACAATAATGTTTTGTCTAAGGATAATTCTATTGTTTAGTTTACACACATCGCTTAATGCGATAATCTGTTGCTTGCAACTTAATACTGGAAGGGGTTTCGATGATAGCCTGAAGGTGGATTATTAGTCATAGACGCAGTTGGATTACTATCTATGTATTATGTTATAATGCCCAATTAAATACTACAGTAACCTTTATCTTATCATAGCATGCATTGTCGTGCCCTCACAATTATCAATTGCCCAATTGTAATTTGTTCACCCAACACATGTTATTTGGAAAGTTACCACTAGTGTAGATAGTTGGGAACCCCGGTCCTTCTGTCATCATCATTGCTCTACAATCAACTACGCACTGGAATATTTTCCGGTGCCATCTCCTCTATGCTACTGCTGTTGTGTTACTATTGTCATTTGCTCACATATTATTGTTGCATTCACATCACCCATGTTACTAGTGTTTTTCCAGGTGCAGCTGAATTGAAAACTCCGTTGTTAAGGATTATAAGTATTCTTTGTCTCCATTTGTATCGAATCAATAAATTTGGGTTTTACTTCCCTCGAAGACTGTTGTGATCCCCTATACTTGTGGGTCATCAGGGTTCATGAGTTCACTTGACGTACTATTCTCTCTTTTAAATTGTAGTGGACAAATAGTAATTCATCAATGAGATATGAGGATGCAAAATAATAACATGAGTAAGATAAGCATTTATATGGGCATTACGTCCTAACATGGAGATGATGCAACACATCTCTCTTATACTCCACAAAAAGGGAAAACTCCATGCAATCTTGTATTAAGATTTAACAGAGTATAGCCATAAGTATTTTCACATGATGTTTGAATTTAAAATATGCTACCTTGAGAAACAAGATCATCACTTTTGTCATGTGACGAACATCACACATGCATTCTATTTATCTATAGTGAGGTAGTAAAAGAAAAGGCAAAGCCATAATAGATCATGAATTTGTTATCACTGTTCAATCATTAAAATCATGCTACTCCATCAAATACCCATATCACCCCACACACGCTCTTTCATAGATGTTGGATTAGAATAAATACTTAAGAACGGGGTACATAATATGCATCTATCAATACATGTTACACATAATAAGATCAGATCTCATAGCACAACATCATAGAATAAGGATCCACCACATTATACACTATATAAAGGCTGATCAGATTATGCAATTGGTATTGATTTGGATACTGTTCATTGCCTATTTATCCACTCTTTCAGCAAATCAGGCAACGACACATTATCACAGTGGCACTGTTCATGGGTTATTTATCCATTCCTTCATCCAAGCAAAGGCAACCGGCTACCGGCAGAGACATTCTTTCTGTTCCTATCGATGTGTGGTTCTGTCAACACCCGGATTTTTAAGTCCAGATGCCTATAATGCCATACATCGCAATCCCAGAAAGATTGTTGTTGCGAGACTTAATAGTTGATATCATAAGTCATCATTCATTACAACCCATAAGCGTCTTACAAACTTAGATCACATGATCCAATATTACACAAATAGTTGGTCTAATGACCAACGAACACATTACATAGCGGAAGCGTAAAAGAAGTGGACTATCTAATCCACCGGCCAACGCTTGACGTCAGAAGATTCCTAGTTGTCGTAGGCGTCCTGCTAGTCATCACCTTGGTACTGCTGTTCATCTTCATAATCAGGCCATTGGAATAGCCAGGGACACAGCCGTGAGTACTTTAAAGTACTCGCAAACTAATACTAGTGTAAGTACTATCAATTTTATTGAAGGGGTGCTAAGCTCTAGTTTTATTTGCATAAAGCCAATTTTAGTTCACAAACATTTAATAAAAGACTCTTCCTGTGCTAGCTAACTCAAGTGGGAACATTAGTGTCATTCTCACAACTCAGTTGTCATTCAACTCAAGTCATCGTTCAATTCATCAACCATTTTTAAGAAACACCTAACACCAGAAACAGTATGGCCTTTCCAACCGTCCGTAACCGTCGACATGGCTATTCGAATAGATTTACACTCTGCAGAGGTTGCACACTTGTGCCACAACATTTGATTACATCCGTCAGGGATAACCCTGAATCATCGTAACTCAGTACGCGGATCATCAACCATAACCTTTCACTTACATACCCTAGTATAGGCACTTCTCCCCATGAGCTTGGCCTCCCAGTGAAGACAAACCGTCAGCCTGGGAATTGCACAGGGCTTGGGCCGGACAATTCACCTCATTTCACATCATTTCACTTTCAACGGAGGCAGCCTCGGCATAACCCCTATGATGCTTGTTCAGAGTGAACCCATACTAAGATGCATAAACTTCCAGTTAAGTCCTACCCGTAATCAAGTATTGTGGCGGTACTAAATAATTGGAAAGGTATCGCATCCAAACCAACATCAGTTTTTATCAAATTCACCATGTCATTCAGGTCATATTCACCTTCAAAGATCTTTCAATAGAATGACTTATCAGTTCAAGGTTTTAAATTCACTTCAAATCACAAGTTCACGTCTAGAGTAGTCAATTTTATTTGTTAGCACTAGCAACTAGTCATGAGGGGTGCAGCTGGGGAAATCACCTTCCCCATACTATCCTCTTCGTCGGCACTCTCTATTAGACCTGCAAAACGGCTTTACCGAACGCAGAATAGGAGGGCCGAGTGAAGATGCTCTAAGCTAGCTGGGACTTGGGGGCTGTTGGTCCTTGGTGACCATCCTTGCACAAGCTACAGCGGCTGGGAAGAGACCATGATGGAGAGTAGCCAGCGGCTACCTGCTGCCTCGGCAGCAGCCGGCAAGTGGTTCAGCTCCTCTGATTGGATATTGTAGCCGCGCGTTCATATCTCACCACCCAAGCACGTGGGTAATCTTCACGAAAGCACAAAAGTAATGTAGGAGTACATGATGTTACAAGGCTAGCTGGATGGTATCATCGGGAAAATATGTAAATGAAGGCGCGCGCGACTTCTTCCTGCAAACGGAGAGTGACCATGAATCACGCTATCTAACTCGCAACTTCGGTCGGTCCTCTTTCTATATACTGTTACTACCTTTGTCCAAAAAAAAAAAAACTGAGATCTGCCCAATTCGGTTATGTTGTTTAATTTTGAATGTATCTATGCATGCATAAATACATAGATACATTTGAATTTGGACAAGTCGCCAACATTATTTTATGGACAGATCGAGGGAGCACTTTATAATCATTTTCAATGGAGTTGTTCGTTAGCCAAAGTTTTGCACATTTGCCACACTTTACTTAAAGTGTGTTCTATTATCGAGGAGCCTAGATTTATGTATCATCAATAGGATTATGTATCAAGGTGACATAAATATAGGGTATTTAGCCTGAATATCAATGTTTAAGAAATCGTTAATCGTTAACTTATCGGTCGGCCTCAAAATGAAGATTAAGGTCGACCGTCGGAAGCAATTAGGAAAAAGAGTTTCGTCCATGCCCGCTCCCGCGAGTGGCAGGGCGAAACCCTAGCCGCCGCCTCCTTCTCCCACCCTCCTCCTCCTCCTCCCTCCCTCGCCGCCGCCAGCAGGCGTCGCCGGGCAAAGCCCCGGGGCGCCGGCGGCGGCGAGGCCTCTCCTTCCCCCTCGCACGGTGGTGCGCGTGGGCCTAGGCTGTCGCCGGGGGCGCCGTGCTGGTCGGGGTGCGGCGGCTCGTCCGCGGCGTGGAGGCTCTGTGCGCTGGGCGTGCTCGCGGCGGCGGCGTTTCGTTGCGGTCGTCGGCGGGCGACGCGCGCAGGGTCCAGATTGGACTTCGGGGGGCCGATTCCGACCCGACGCGGGGGCGTGCGCGGCCATGGCGGCGCAGTGGTTCCGGGCGGCGACGAGGCCGGGTGCTGGCGCAAAGTTGACGTGGGAGTTAGAGATCTCTGTGGTGTAACTTTTCTTCAGGTCCCCGGCAACGGCGTCAGAAAATCTTGATTCGCTTGTTACGCGTACAACACGCGATCGTTGGGAACCCCAAGAGGAAGGTGTGATGCGTACATCGGCAAGTTTTCCCTCAGTAAGAAACCAAGGTTTATCGAACCAGTAGGAGCCAAGAAGCACGTTGAAAGTTGATGGCAGCGGAGTGTAGTGCGGCGCAACACCAGGGATTCCGGCGCCAACGTGGAACCTGCACAACACAACCAAATTACTTTGCCCCAACGTGACAGTGAGGTTATCAATCTCACCGGCTTGCTGTAACAAAGGATTAGATGTATAGTGTGGATGATGATGTTTGCAGAGAACAATAGAACGAGTATTGCAGTAGATTGTATTCGATGTAAAGAATGGACCGGGGTCCACAGTTCACTAGTGGTGTCTCTCCCATAAGATAAATAGCATGTTGGGTGAACAAATTACAGTTGGGCAATTGACAGATAAAGAGGGCATGACAATGCACATACATGTTATGATGAGTAGTGTGAGATTTAATTGGGCATTACGACAAAGTACATAGACCGCTATCCAGCATGCATCTATGCCTAAAAAGTCCACCTTCAGGTTATCATCCGAACCCCCTCCAGTATTAAGTTGCAAAAAATAGACAATTGCATTAAGTATGGTGCATAATGTAATCAACAAATATATCCTTAGACATAGCATTGATGTTTTATCCCTAGTGGCAACAGCACATCCACAACCTTAGAACTTTCTGTCACTGTCCCAGATTTATTGGAGGCATGAACCCACTATCGAGCATAAATACTCCCTCTTGGAGTTACAAGGAAAAACTTGGCCAGAGCCTCTACTAGCAACGGAGAGCATGCAAGATCATAAACAAAACATAGATGATAGATTGATAATCAACATAACATAGCATTCATTATTCATCGGATCCCAACAAACGCAACATGTAGCATTACAGATAGATGATCTTGATCATGTTAGGGAGCTCACAAGATCCAACAATGATAGCACAATTAGGAGAAGATGACCATCTAGCTACTGCTATGGACCCATAGTCCAGGGGTGAACTACTCACACATCACTCCGGAGGCGACCATGGCGGTGAAGAGTCCTCCGGGAGATGATTCCCCTCTCCGGCAGGGTGCCGGAGGCGATCTCCTGAATCCCCCGAGATGGGATTGTCGGCGGCGGCGTCTCTGGAAGGTTTTCCGTATCGTGGCTCTCGGTACTGGGGTTATCTCGACGAAGACTATTTGTAGGCGGAAGGGCGGAGTCGGAGGGCTGACGGGGGCCCCACACGCTAGGGCCGCACGGGCCCCTCCTGGGCCGCGCCGCCCTAGTGTGGCGGTGCCTCGTCGCCCCACTTCGGTTCCCTTTCGGTGTTCTGGAAGCTTCGTGGAAAAATAGGCCCCTGGGCGTTGATTTCGTCCAATTCCGAGAATATTTCCTTACTAGGATTTCTGAAACCAAAAACAGCAGAACAAAGAATCGGCTCTTCGGCATCTTGTTAATAGGTTAGTGCCAGAAAATGCATAAATATGACATAAAGTATGTATAAAACATGTGAGTATCATCAATAAAGTAGCATGGAACATAAGAAATTATAGATACGTTTGAGACGTATCACCGGGCAGGGTGGCCTTCTGGCTGCCTTGTGCAGGGCCGGGGCAGGGGGCCCAGGCCCATGTGCTTGCCCGCCTCCGTCCCAGATCCCTGACGCTGGCAGCCAAGGGGGCTGCTTGCCGTCGATCTGGAAGGGGATCCCCTTCTCCGGCATCTCCGGTCTCCGGAGACCTCTCGGCGGTGAAGACCGGTGCTTTGCAGTTCGTCGGGTCGCCTTGCGTGGTTCCCAGGGCGGCGGCTCTGGACGGTGGGTGGTGGCGTCGACCGGAAGGCGGGTGGCGCTCGCTGGTGTTGGCTGGTCTTCTTGGTCGTGTGGACGGCGAGGAGCTGGCGGAAGTCTTGTCGCGGCGTAGTGGTGCCCTGGCGCTTTGTATGTCTGTCCTGTTGATGTCTCCATGGCTCTTCTTCTCCGCGCCAGATCCAGCTCAGATGGTCCTCGGACTGACTGATCTGCATCCCTGCGAGGCGTTCAGGTGGTTTTTCGGGGGAAACCCTTGGCTGGCTTCGTCAGCCACATCCGCAACGACGACTTCGGTTGTCGTTCTCCTTCTTGAAGGGTGGATGAGGTTACCTTACCTTTCCCTTCCCTTCCACCCCGGGTGAAAACCTAGGCTTTAGCCGAGCGACGACGGCGCTCCGCGTCGTTCTCCTCCTTGGAGGCGCCGCTTTGGGATGAGGGGACGGAGGAGTTGACAGTTTGGAGGCTTGGACGTTGGTGCGGTGTGGGCATGGTGTTGGCAAGGTCGGAGGCGCTTCCCAGCAAGTTCAAAGCTTTTTGGGTGCTAAACCACTTATATGTCCTGTTTTGCTGGTGAGTCGACACCCTCGAGCCTGGGTGAGGAGGGAAGGGTCCCTCCTCCGGCAGCAGCACGGCGAGGTGGTCTCTGAGCCGGTTCTTCATCCTTTTGGCGCTGGTGCTTCTCCTCTTCGCTTGGCCCTTGTCCCTTCCATCTGTGGCAGTTCTTCGTGGCTTGTGCAAGATGGTGTTTCGATGGCGCGGCTTCACGGAATTCGGCTCCGAGTGCCAATGTGCAGTCTCCTCCACAACAGAGGTTGGGCAGTCTAGGGACGCAGGTTAATTCCTGCCAATGTCCAAACCTGCACTGGATGTGCAGGGGCACTCCAGGACTTGCTGATGTTGCTTCGGCCCTGCTTGCGGCTCCCGGTGCTTTTAGTTCCTATAGGGCTTTGCTTTTCTTTTAATCTTGTTCAAGTGCGTGTAAGCAACACCGTTGTATCCTAACCGGTTGAGGGCTTTATTAATTTAAAGTCGGGCCCTTTAGGCCTTTTATCTAAAAAAAAATGGAGATTAATCACTTATCGGCCGATTAATCGATTTTATCGGCTGGCTATTTATCGGCTTATTATTTTGCAAATCCTAATTTTTGGCACTAAATATGCGATGTAAAATAATATTGGAGCATTGAATAGAAGTATTACCTTGACTACTTGCATTTGAATCAATAAAGATGGATAATTTGATCTAATGCATAGTTCTACAAGGATGAAAAAATCGACAACAATACCAAATTTCAGCGAAATGTTACTGAAAATCGGCAGAAATATCGGCTATCACACGGAAAATCGTCCTAAATTAGACGATATGCCGAAATCTTACCGGTTACCACCCGATTCACGATAAATCGGCCGATAAATCGTTATCTTGACCGATTTTTTGAACAATGCCAAATATACATCACCACCCTAAATAATTTATATACTACCTCTCTCTATAAATACACATATTAGATTTGTCTAAATCTGAATGTATCTAGACGCTATATATTTAGTGTGTAGATACATTCAAATTTAGTCAAGCCTTAGAAATCTATTTATGGACGGCTGTAGTACATCACTAAAATAGGATAGGGCATCTGTTGGAGAAAGTTCTTTTGCCTCTAAAATATATATAGGTTTTACATCACCTCCCTATTATACATCATTTGTTGAAGATTGAGAACAAGCAAGTGCGTGTGTGCTTGCCCTATGCCAGGGCGCTCCACGATACCACAGCCGTGCTGATCCGTTCGATCTGTGAACGAGGCGCGCTTAAATCTCGACCGTCGCAACATCAAACAAAACCCACACGCGAGGGTAACCCTAGCCGCCCGTCCTGGCCCCGTACCCTTCGCCCCTCCCTCTCTAGCTCCTCACCCCTGGCGGCGCTCCCTCTCCTCTCACCGGCCTATGGCGTCCCAAGCCCTCGCCGCCGCCTACTCCTTTCTTCTGGAGCCTTCATTCAGGCATAGAGGCAGAGAACCGGAGGACGCGGCCATTGTCCTCACCCCTAGGCACCCGCGCTGCAGGGACGAGTGTGGAGGCTGCAGCGCTCTGCCTCCCCGCCCTACTGGCCTACTGCTCCACCACGGAGCCCCCTTCTCCACATCGTCCCCCATCGCTTTTCCTCTCGTCCTCCAGGGCGCTCGACAGGTGGAGCGCAATTACCGTCCATCGAGCGAGGGATGACCGCCAGTATGCACAAGAGACGGGTGGGGACTTTCATTGGATGGTTGCTCAGGTGGAGTACGCATCTGAGGTGACGATTGATCACAAAATCACATATCATCTCTCCCTTCGCTCAATCCCCTTTTTGTGAATTGCTTTGGCAGGGTATTGCAACTGAGCTGTTGTTGTACTTGATGTTGCTTCCACCAGCTGAGCGGCGAAGCGAAGTTGATGCAGCTGATAATATTGGAGCTACCGTCAGGAGGTACTGGGCTGGCCATGCCTCCATGATCCAGCGTTCATGTTTCAGATTTGTTCCAGTAGCATGTGATGTTTGGATTTATTTATTGAAGCTAGAATATCAGTGCTTAGCTTTTATTCCCTACCGTCTGCTAGCTAGATTAGAAGAAATAGATAGAAAATAAGCAAATGTATTTCATATATGGAAACAGTAGCACCGTTTTCCTAAGTACTACTTTATTAAAATGCGCAATTGAAATTGCCACACATTTTGTGCAGGCGAGTTAACCAATGTTTTCCATCCCATATTCATAATTGGAAACTATTACAGATTTATAAACAACCTTGGTTGGTGTATTCTATTTCATGACTTATTTGCAATTTCGTAATTATTTTTGACTGCCATGACCACTAACGTGCTTTCTTTGTAATTGTAGCAATAGGTAGTTGTAGTGCTTTGATTGATCGTAATTGCAGGATAAATGCCAGGTTCTTTGTTCCTCTCTTGGTTCTAGGTCGCTCATTCTTGCTCTTATATAGTTATATCTTGTTTCATTGTTGTGTGAGATTTGGAAGATTGAAATCTATGAATGGTTTCAGGAGATGGGCCTGCTGTTGGATCACATAGAGTACTAGCTACCTATGTTGTTACTATTATGCCTGCAGATTGTAAGGATCCGTAGTGGACCAGGAAGTTCGCTATGGAAAGCCAATTACTAAGCTTCCTCTTCAGTTTCATGTATACTTGCAGTTCTTTTAGTTTGAATCATACAAGAAAGTTAAATGAAAATATTGTCTTTATCTGATTATTAGAAATAGATAGCCTTATGCGCCCTCATTTATTTAGTTAGGATATACTTTTCAGTGATTGTTCTACAATTGGTAGTTGGGAAGAAAGTGCTTTCTTATAAGGTTGAGCATATGACAAAATTTATATTCTTACATTTTCATCATATATTTTTGCAGGTTTTTAATCCTATTTGTAAAATTTGCAGTAGGACTTGGTTAGAATATTTGAAAATGGAACGAAACTACCAATATTTCCTTAGTTGCTGCAGGGGTGTTAGGTCTCTGGTCATTGTTCCTTTTGAACTGAATCATATAGAGATTGAAGCATTGCATGCATTCATTGTTCCAATACTTGTTGAGACAATTGATGGTATCTCCTTATCCCCTATAGGAAAATGTTTTGGTCGGCTGATATATATTGTTTGCTGATGTGTTCTTCATATTGGAGAAGCATATCCAGTCGTACATCTTTGATGATAAGTTATCAATTTCGAGACATGTTGTGTATATTGTTCCTTTAAAGCCCATGGTGTTGTTTCTTACCTGATAATGGTGGTTCAAACCTTAGTTCCGACAGTCAATCTTTAGTCTTCTTTTAGCAAAAGAATGGCGTTGAAAAATATATGCCCGAGGAGTTTGAAAAGGTAACCTCGCGAACTTGCTCTTCTTACATGTATTACTTATTACCATGGTGTATGGTATTTTAATAATCCTTCTTGATTCTTTAGTTAGCAGTCTGTTTTGTGCTTGCTGCGGCATGCTTTATCTTTTCCCCAAGTGTAATCTTATATTTGCAAAATGCTAGCTATATGGTATCACACAATTCTCATTTTTTATTTGAATTAGCTAGACATCTTGTGTTTCAGCACTTGACCAGTACCGGAGGATTGGTGAGAATCTTTCATGAGTAACTTTATCCTAGCTTGTTATTAACTTGATATACTTTGATCACATATAAACACAAATGATTGGAAACGATTATCCTATATTCAGTGGCTGAGCCAGGTCATCTGTGGAGCACGGGCATGGTTTGAGAGGTGTGGACTTGGTTAGAAATGCCCACAAGAACTTACGATGAAACACTCGATCTTTAATAGAACTAATGGAGTGTTTGACGATGGAACCTGAGTAGTGTGGTTTTGGTCAGCTGAGGAAGGAAAACAATGTGGTCTGATGGTGTTATCTTTAGATAACTGGTGGAAATGTCTTGTAGGGCGGATTCAATGGATGGATGATGGTGCGTAGCTAGCCAGGTCTGTAGCTGGCTATTTCCTACTTCCTCCGATCTCTTTTAGTTGACTCAAATTTAGTACAGAATTGTACGAAACCCGAGTCAATTAAAAAGGATCGAAGGGAGTATACAATTATATAGGCAGTGGCGGTGGATACCGTGAGGCCAGGATCGGAGGCAGCTGTGCGGTAGATGTGATCGGCATGGCTAGATTTTTTTTTTGTAGTAACACATGTTTTTGTGTGGATAGGAAACATGCAAATCTTGATTTTGTTTGACACAAACACAGCATGTTGACCACAAAGACTAGCTGACATCAGCATCTCGAACACACGGAAATGCATTCGTACCAACCACCATAGGTATTTAATCTGTGTTAATAATTGTATATGTTGTGCTTTTGAAATCACTGAATATTCATCATGTCGTTACATTTCGAGAAGTTTCTAAATTGAATATGTAAACAATAGCTTTATAATTGTTGTGAACTTGATATACTTTAATTGCATATACACAGATGCTTGAAAACGATTATACTATGTATATGTTGTGGGCTTTTGAAATCATTGAATACTAATCATGTTTTTACTTCTGGAAAGGTGTATAAACTGCAATCCCTATTATTTTCTAAGTGTGAATGAGTTGATAAATTGCATGCCACTTCAAAGCCAAACTCAATGGTTCAGCCAATTAATTGGATAAACTGAGTCAATATTACGGTGGTGCTTTAGAAGAGATATATTGCAGCATTTGAACTTCGCTGATATCCTTTTTGCATGCATGACCTATTGTAATTAACGTTCTTGTACACCTTTATTTCCTTATTAATATCTTGCTCACTCTTATTTGGTTCCATTGATCTACTATTTGACAATGCAAACTTAAATCATTTATAGGTATCTTTTTTTTCTGTATACATAATGACACAGGCCACAGGAACAAGTCGTTGCTTCGATGCCTATGGCAGGTTCAGGCCACTGACGACTTATGTACTTATGGATGGATTCTCAGGAAGGATGCCTACACTTCAGTTTCTCCTCTGCTGCCACACCTGCAGATCATGAAAAGTGCATTGACCCTTGCAGCCATCTTAGATTTGTTGCTTCCCCCCTGCAACTTTGGGGAGTGGCAATCTAGGAGATACTCTCTGTGGCGGACAACAGTTGATGTCACCTCCATAGTGATGCATTCAACCTCCCGTTGTTCACGATTACTTGATTATTCTGTCCAACTTTTGACGTGTGTAAAAAATCAGATAAGCTGTGTGTTGATTAATTCAAGCTAAGATCCAGCCTTGTTTGTAAAATAAATTTGTTTACACATCAACATTATTTGTAGGCTGTAGCAACTGTTGTTGTTGTAAAACGATTGCCCCACTTCCCCGATAATGTAGCAACTTGGCCTCAGCACCAACTAGATCGTTGTCCCGTGTCACCCCATGAACAATGCGCACACACAAAGTAAATTGCAGCGGGATAAACAAAAATCAGGCTCAGACAGAGCTTGTCGACAAGTTGGTGAAGAAACAAAACAAACAACACATAATAAAATTGGTTCGCCACTAACCGGTGAGGAGGCGCCCCATGGGGCGCCCCAACCACTAGTGTACTTAAAATGTGTTCAATTGTAGAGAAACCTAGCTTTATGTATCTATCATCACAATATTTTCATATGCAAAAGCTAGTTAGATGCATGCACCCAGACTACTACACGAAAGTCAACGAGGCATGCCCGCATATGGTTGGTCAAGCAAGCCAGCATGTGCACACGGTTACCGTACGGTGCGAGTAGACAACTTGCTCATGTCTTAGGTAAGCAGGTTGCTCAATCTTTATAACAGACTCGAGAGACAATCATCAGTCATGGATGGATGATGGATAAGATGATACTACGTAGCACGATTGATGCGTAACGATACCTACAGGGTGATCGCAGAGTAGCCAAATGTCCCCGCGCCATATGATGATTATTCCGGCGGGGGCCCTGATCATGGTGTCGCTGCTGCAGCTCTACTCGCCGGCAGCTGCTCAGCCCGTACAAGGCGCAGGACTGCCGCCGAACTGCCCAACCAGGTGCGGCAACGTGAGCGTGCCGTACCCGTTCGGCATCGGCGACGGGTGCTACTGGCCGGGCTTCAACCTCACCTGCGACCGGACGCGCCTGCTGCTGGTCGGCGGCGGCGGCGGCACCCTCCAGATCGTGGAGATCTCCCTGGCAAACTCCACGGTGCGCGTTGTGGACAGCGCGGGACAGGTCAACCTCACCTTCGACGGCGCGGCCGACGGCAACGGCACGTGGGGCGGCGCCGGCGCCGGCCCGTACGTGGTGTCTGAGAGGCACAACCAGTTCGTCGTCACGGGCTGCAACGTGCAGGCCACGCTGGTCGGCGATGGCGGCGGCAACAACGTCATCAGCGGCTGCTCTTCCTTCTGCTCCATCAACGACAAGTGGACGGGCGTCGTCACGAGCTCCCCTTCCCCTGGGGACGGCACCACCGCCACAACGTGCTCCGGCATCGGCTGCTGCGAGACGCCCATCCCCATCGGCCGCCCCTCCTACGGCGTGCAGTTCAAGTACCTAGACTCGAGCCACGAGCACGACGACAAGCTGCCCATCGTGGTGCGCATCGCAGAGCGAGGCTGGTTCGACGCCGCCTCCGCCGCGCTCCTCAACGACTCGACCGGGTACGCCCCCTCGCGCCGGCCGGCCGGCCCCGTGGTTCTCGAATTCGCAGTGGACTCGAACCCGGTGGTGGTTCCGGGAGTGGCGACGTCGGGCTGCCCCAAGGAAGCGGCGAGGAGCGCGTGCCGGAGCAGCCTCAGCTCCTGCCACAACGTTACCGGCAACTACCGCAGCGGTTACGTGTGCCGGTGCCATAACGGGTACCAGGGCAACCCTTACCTCGCCGGTGGATGCAAAGATGTCGACGAGTGCGCGTTGCCGGGCATCTGCTCCGGCCAGTGCACCAACACGGTCGGAGGGTACCTTTGCAAGTGTTCGCGCGGCACCAGCGGTGACCCGCGCATCAAAAATGGCTGTGTCAAGTCTTCCCTAGGTGAGCACAACACTGCCGAATGCTGATTCGCTGAATTTCCCTAGGAGGGACTATATGATTGCTCCGTTTTACATCAAAGATTAACTACTTATTTTGAGGTTATTTTTTTAGAGCCACATGACCACGTTCCATTTTCACTGAAAATGAAACAACATCAGTGTACAACGCACATTACTTAGTATTACAACTTACAGGCCTCATCCTATTTTTAGGCCATTTACATCAAATGTTCTTCCTGATAACTAAGAAATATATTTTATTTTCCAGGCTTAAGTATTGGCATAGGAATTGGCAGTGGCGCTGGCCTTCTACTTCTGGTACTTGGTGCTATCTTTGTGACTCGAAAGCTGAAGCATCGCAGAGCAAAAATGCTAAGGCGGAAATTCTTCAAGCAAAACCGTGGGCATCTGTTGCAGCAATTGGTGTCACAAAAGGCTGACATTGCTGAGAGAATGATCATACCCTTGGGGGAGCTGGACAAGGCAACAAATAGTTTCGACAAAGCTCGTGAGATCGGAAAAGGAGGGCACGGCACGGTCTACAAAGGGATCATGCCGGACCTGCATGTCGTGGCTATTAAGAAGTCCAAAGTCGCAGTCCAAAGGGAAATCGATGAGTTCATAAATGAACTAGCTATTCTATCGCAGATCAACCATCGAAATGTCGTGAAGCTTTTCGGGTGCTGCCTTGAAACAGAGGTGCCACTACTGGTGTATGAGTTTATTTCCAACGGAACACTTTATCATCATCTTCATGCTGAGGGACCAACATCATTGCCATGGAAGGTTAGGCTAAGAATTGCAACGGAAACCGCGGGAGCTCTCGCGTACCTTCACTCTGCCGTCGCGTTCCCTATAGTCCATAGGGATATCAAGTCCCAGAACATTCTATTGGATGACACTCTGACATCAAAGGTATCAGACTTTGGAGCTTCTAGGGGTATTCCAAGCGATGAAACAGGTGACGTTGAAACTGCTATCCAGGGAACTCTGGGGTACCTTGATCCCTTATACTGCTCCACGGGGATTCTTAATGAAAATAGTGATGTCTATAGCTTTGGTGTCTTTCTCATGGAGTTGCTGACCAGAAAGAAACCATATCTATACCGGTCATCCGAGGAGGACAACCTCATTACACATTTCACCTCCATGCTCATGAAAGGCGATCTGGTCGATTTGTTGGATCCTCAGGTCGTGGATGAAGGGGGCAAAGAAGTTGAAGAGGTTGCCATGCTGGCAGCCGCCTGTGTGAGGCTGCAAGGAGAACACCGACCGACCATGAGGCATGTGGAGATGAATCTAGAGAACCTTCGGGCATCACATGTTAAGGTTGTGGCACTTGATATGAATGCACCAAGTTATGCATTGATCGAGGGTACAAACACGGAGGAGGTAAGCAGACAATATAGTTTAGAAGAAGAATATTTGTTGTCATCAAGATACCCTCGGTAGAGGATGTAATTTAAGCGTTATAAGTATTTTTTTAAATAGCTTGAGTGACAGCATATGTACGAAACATTATTGGAAGTAGCACTGTTGTGAGGGCATGATATTTGGTGTCCATACTTACTTCTATATTATGAGGACATATTTCATCTACATAACACAATCTTCATAGGAAATACAAAGTCTTTCGATGTGGAGATATTTTTGTGGTCTAACTTTGAAATTTAGTTTTATATATGATTATGTTTATAAGAAATACCTCTGAACGGAATCATAGTTGTTTCGGTTGTATAACTTTTTGTAAAATGTGCATTTCACGAACACTAGAATAGCTAAACATTAAATGCGATAACAACTTTGAGTCTTCCAACTTGCTAACTGAAGAGAAAAACCCAGAATAAACCTTCTCACTAGGCAAAAAAAAAAAAAAGATATTAAAGTGTCAAAAAATATTTATTCGGCTGTTGGAATGTCATATTTATTCGAGTCATGATGACTTACTATCTTGACCTCCCGATGGGAGTATAGTATATGAAGAGTTATGTTTTAACTCGAAGATGTATAAAGTTACTCCTCGTATTTCATCGGGTGCACGACTAGCGCTCCCGATGGGAGTAGCCCCCCGAGGCTACAACCAAGTGCTCGTACTTGGTTGTAGGCTCACCTTTTTGATGTCTTGTCGCTATATTGTCAGCTTCCCTTCGTTTTCATTTTTATCGGGTGCGCGACCAGCGCTCCCGATGGGGGTAGCCCCCAAGGCTACAGGCAAGTGCTTGTACTTGGTTGTAGGCTCAATTTTTTCTGTTTTGTATCAACTCGATATTTTCTGTTGCTGCCTCCCTCTTATCAGAAATATGAACCATATTTCTGATAAGAGTAGCCCCCGAGCGTATGATCAAATGCTTTGTATTTGATCATAAGCTCCCGATATTTTTCTGGTTAGCTCACTCGTTGTTTTCCCTGTCGCTATATTTGATAGAAACACTCGATGTTTTTTCTTCAGATGATGATATCATTGTTGACGATAGCCACGACCACCTCCTTGAAAAACATGGCTCCTGTCACATCTCTGAAGTGTAGGTCCAAAGTTCTACACGGTCGACACATTGCGCAAGTGGGGGACACACGTCCTCTGCAATTACCGGCACGCGCGCAGTAATTTCTGTCTAGTAACCTCTCACCAAAAAGATGATTACACCCTTGTTGATATGCGTAAGGCGTAAGATTCATTTTCATTTCATCCAACGGTGCGACGGATCGGTTCCTCGCTATAAAACTGCCCCTTCATCCTCATTCGCCCCCTTCGTTGGCTGTTCTTCTCTCTCCTCTCTCCAGTTCCGCCATTGCCGTCCCCAAGCTCCTCATGTTTGCACTTCCAATCAACTCCTTTCTCCACTAGAGCTCAGTTTTATGCCGCCGCGCACCAAACTGCTGAGGCACACCGCTCCAGGCACCAACGCAACGATGGAGAATGCAGAGATCTCTGGATGGGAGAGATCCAAAATCTCCAACCAGGACCAGAAGACCCTCAAGAAACTTGGCCTGGTCAAGAAGGAGGGCTCGCTGATCTTCCCTGGCGACGAAAGCTTCACGCGTCCTCCGATTGGATACCGGGTAACTTTCATCGATCACCTCATCCGCGGCCTTTCCGCCCCCATCCACGAGTTTCTTCGTGGATTCAGCTGCATCAGCTGACCCCCAACTCCATTCTCCACATCTCGATTTTTATCACCTTGTGCGAGTGCTTTCTCGGGACCCATCCTCATTGGGGCCTGTTGATACGTCCATTTTGCATCACTATTTTATATCATAATTTACTGTTATTCACTGATATATTTCATATTTAGAGATGATACTTATGTTATTTCACCTATTTTGCATGTTTCATGATTACTCACCAGAGTCAGAATTCTGCTGGAAAAAGCACCGTTAGGATACAATATTTCTGAAGATCAACAATTGACGGAAAATATACCGAAGCTCCTATTTTTCCAGATGACGGAGCCAGCCAAAAGGGGAGGCCGAGGAGGGCCGCCATGGGCCCTCCCCATAGGCCGGCGCGGCCACCAGGGTTGGCGCGCCGCCATGTGGGGAGGGGGCCCACGACCCCCCTCGGCCATCGCCCTTTCGCATACGTCATCTCCCAGAAACCCTAAGGTGCGAGAGAACATGGAGGATAGTCGCAGCCGCCTCTACGGGGCGAAAAACACCAGAGAGAAAAGAGCTCTCCGGCAGGCTGAAATCTGCCGGGGAAATTCCCTCCCGGAGGGGGAAATCGTCGCCATCATCACCGTCATCGAGCTGGACTTCATTGGGATCATCATCATCATCATCATCTCCACCACCGACACCGTCATCTCCACCGCTGCACCTCGTCTCCGCTGTAACATCTAGGGTTGAATCCACTACAAGAAAAACCTTTCATAGCGACATTTTACTAGAGACACTTCCTACTTTGCCTCATTAAAAATCACATTAAGACACTTTACATATTGTAGTGACACTTTTTGAGACACTTCAGAAATAGTCTCAAATGTAGGGACATTAATTGAGACATTTCCGTAAAGTATTGCAATTTTCATTCTATAGACAACTTACGAGACACTCCAAATGTGTCACAGATAAGTTATCAAGAGGCAATCCATGAGACACTTGATTGTATGCCTTTACTTTTCCTCTAGAGGCAATGTTTGAGGCATTTTGCTTGTTCTCTAGAGACATTTGTTCTATGTTTGGGCCATGGTGGAAAATACTAATTAGAAATTTGTTCCAAGTATCAACATATACTTGTGAAAGGGTGAGATGGTTAATGGATTAAGTCTTAATCATTAAGGTCATGATTTTGAGTACTGATTTTCACATGGTTTCTTCACATTTATTTACACTAGAGACACAATATAATGCCTATTTTATGTCTTCTAAAATGTAAAGACATTATTACTATTGTCCTTAGCACGTAGAGACACCGCCCGTAGTGACACTTTTGAGACAATATGGAAAGTGCCTCTATAACTACGTAAGAGCAATTTAAGTGTCTCTACTGGACCAAAATAGTGTCTCTACATGCCAATTCTCTTGTAGTGATCTTGATTATTTCATAGGGGAAACTCTCCCGGTGTTGATTACTCCTTGTTATTGATGCTATCGAGTGAAACCATTGAATCAAGGTTTATGTTCAGATTGTTATTCATCATCATATCACCTCTGATCATGTTCCATATGATGTCTTGTGAGTAGTTCGTTTAGTTCTTGAGGACATGGGTGAAGTCTAAATGTTAGTAGTGAACTATGTTGAGTAATATTTAATGGTTTGATATTTAAATTGTGGTGTTATTCTTCTAGTGGTGTCATGTGAACGTCGACTACATGATACTTCACCTTTATGGGCCTAGGGGAATGTATCTTGTATTCGTTTGCTAATTGTGGGGTTGCCGGAGTGACAGCAACCTGAACCCCCGTTGGTATATCGATGCATGAGGGATAGCAGGATCTCAGAGTTTAAGGCTGTGGTTAGATTTATCTTAATTACTTTCTTGTATTTGCAGATGCTTGCAAGGGGTTGAATCACAAGTATGTATTTGTCCTAGGAAGGGCGGTGCATTAGCATAGGTTCACCCACACAACACTTATCAAAACAATGAAGATTAATCAACTATATGAAGCGAAAGCACTAGACTAAATTCCCGTGTGTCCCCAAGAACGTTTGGTCATCATAAGTAAACAAACCGGCTTGTCCTTTGTGCTAAAAAGGATTGGGCCACTTGCTGCAATTATTATTCCCGCATTTTACTTACTTGTATTTTATTTATCTGCTATATCAAAACCCCCTGAAAACTTGTGTGTGAGCATTTACAGTGAATCCTTCATCGAAACTGCTTGTCAACACCTTCTGCTCCTCGTTGGGTTCGACACTCTTATTTATCGAAAGTACTACGATACACCCCCTATACTTGTGGGTCAGCAAGACTATTTTTTGGCGCCGTTGTCGGGGAGTCACTACTAGGGAAAAGCCTATAGGTGGAGGCAAGTTGTGCCGGCGCACCACCTTGTGCATGCGCCGGTGGAAAGGATTGCCGGCGCACCACATTTCAGCCGCGCCGGCGATGAAGGGATACTGCCGGCGCACCTCGGGGAAAGGCTCGCCGGCGCTATTTCCTGGCATGGCCCGGGCCGATTCGGGCCAGGCCCAAGAATCATTGCCGGCGCACCGGCCCAGTGGTGCGCCGGTGGAAAGTTTTCTATTGCCGGCGCACCCCTGGGCCGGTGCGCCGGCAATGATTCTTGGGCCTGGCCCGGTTGTGATATAGCCGAAAGGGGTATATGTTGCCGGCGCACCATGGTCCAGGTGCGCCGGCAATAACCTGGCAGTTATTTCAGCCACCAACCAGCCCACTCACTCACACACTCACTACACTCCACTTCTCCACACAAACCCGAGCCTTCTCCCAACCCAGCTCATTTTTGCCCATTTCTATCCCCAATTTCACCAATTTGACCAAACAAAATCAAAATTTTTGAGCAAATCTTCCCTTCCTACATGCATCTCCCACATCCCCCTATGTAGATCTAGATCTACTATCCCGCATTGACCGCTCAATCTAGATCTAGATCTAGAAAGTCGGCTTCCATACGCCATTGTCGCGGCGCGTCGTCTCGATCTTATCGACGAATATATCAAACAAATAGGTGATTAATGAACAAATTAAGGAATGAAATCGATGTATGTTGGACATTTGAAGAAAATCTCTCGTGTGTGGCATATATATATGTTGTGCTTGTGCTTGTGTGTGTGTTGGCGTTGAAAATGAGTTGCCAACGTTGCGCCGAAATGTTGATTCTTCAAGTTTCCGTTTCGGCACATTTCTGGCGCTCCTATGTCCTACCGTGTAGGAAGGTCATGCCGAAATTTTCCGTGAAAACTACCGACGGATGCATGGTTCTAATGAATTATGTAATCTTACCATGCAGGCGATAATGGTTATCGAGATGAGTGAAAGCATCGTGATGAGATATCTGAAACACGCGATCATCGACATGTATGAAAATAACCGCACGGAGGTATTGTGTCCGTGCCGGAGATGCAAACGAGGGAAATGGTTTGACCCGTATTCAGGCAAGTTGCAGGGGCACCTGCTCACTAATGGTTTCATGCATGGACACACTCAATGGATGAGTGATGATGGCGCGGAGGTCAATGGGGCGACGGCGGCAGGTGGTAAAAATGGCCGGCAAGAAGGAGGGCATCATGATACTGATGACGATGAAGAGTTTGTCGCACATGACGATAACCTTGACGACGACAATAACCTTGACGACGACAATAACCTTGACGACGACGAAGAGGTGCCGCTAGCTTCAGTCGTGCGGGACCCTCATCTTCAAGATCTGCTTCTCGAAAAGACGAAAGGCGCCAAGCGGAAATCAAAGCTTGAGCAACTCGAGATAGACTCGAATACTCCGTTGTACGACTCAGGTCGCGGGTTGGGGGAGTCTCGCTTGAGAGTAGCTCTCGATGTGCTGCAGATGAAGGCGAAACACGGATGGACGGACACAAGCGTCGACGACATCCTGGAATACGTGAAAGATCTCCTTCCTGCCGGGAACACGTGTCCTGGTAGTCTAGCCGAGGCCAAGAGAATCACGTGCCCTCTCGACTTACCCCACGAAAAGTATCACGCCTGCATCAACGACTGTATTTCCCTTTGAGACGCCGCGTTGATCACGACGGTGCAGGACTACCTCGGATACGGTTACATTTCGTGCCAGGTGTGCCATGGACACAAGGCATGTGTCAGGTGCATGGAAGAGACGATGTTTTTGCAGCTTGGTAAGGATGGCTCTTCGAAAACAGTTTACATGGGGCATCGAAGGTGGCTACAGAAAACTGACCCGTGGAGAAAGCGTGGAGATCTGTTCGATGGTACAAATGAACCCCGAGGACCTCCACGTAAGAAGAGCGGCGAAGAGATCGATACATTACTGAAAGGTTGGAAGGAGTGCCCTGCGCCGGGAAAGATTCGTCAAAAGCCTGGAGAGAAGAAGAAGAAAAAGGAAACGACGCCGCTCATTGGTGTATGGAAAAGGAGGTCCGTGTTTTGGGACTTGCCGTACTGGAAAATTCTCGATACACCTCACTGCCTTGATGTCATGCATATTACAAAGAACGTGTGCGAGAGCTTGCTTGGCACTCTTCTCAACATGCCGGACCGGACCAAAGATGGGCCGAAAGCAAGACAGGACCTGAAAGTTTTGGGCATCAGGGAAGAGCTTCAGATCCCGCCGGCCCAAGAGGGACAGTCGGAGGAGGAGGCGGACGGCGGTCAGAAGCGCAAAAGGATTAAGCAGCCAGACTATTACTGTCCCCCTCCTGCTTCACTTTTAGTCCGGCCGAGGTCGATCAATTTTCAATTGCCTTGTAGGAGTCGAGTGCCCTTCGGTTACTCCGGGCTAATAAGCAGATACCTGGACCCCAAGAAACGAAACTTCAGCGGCATGAAGTCTCATGACTGTCACGTGATGATGACGCAGATTCTTCCGGTTGCAATCCGAGGTATAATGGATGACCATGTCCGTGCAACGCTGACGGGGCTCTGTAACTTCTTCGACGTCATAACTCGGAAGTCGATAAGCGTGAAGAAACTCGCAAGGCTCCAGGAAGAGATCGTGGTGATCCTATGTGAGATGGAGATGTACTTCCCTTTGCATTCTTTGACGTGATGGTCCATCTGTTGGTCCATATCATGGATGATATCGTCGATCTAGGGCCGGCATTCTTACACAACATGATGCCGTTTGAAAGAATGAATGGGGTCATTAAAGGATACGTTCGTAACAGGTCACATCCAGATGGAAGCATCGTACAGGGCTGGCTCACCGAAGAGTGCATCTCTTTCTGCACGAATTATCTAGACATCGAGGACCCTGTTGGTTTGCCTCAAAACAAGTCCCTCCGTAGGTTCGAGGGAGGAGGCCACAAAAATGGAAGGAAGGAACTGCACGTGCACATGTCCTGGTCGGAGTTCCGACTTTGACAGGCCAACTTAGTAGCGCTACAACACATTGACTTGATCGATCCTTGGTTGAAAGAGCACAAAACCATGATAGAGAACAGTGGCAAGCCGATGATGACGGAAGCGAGAAATATACAGAGAGCACAACTCCTCTTTTGCGCGCTGGTTCAAAGACCACATTGATGCTAATCCCCCACCAAGGGATTCTGACAAGGATAAACTAGTATTGGCGTTGTCACATGGCCCCGCGCCCAACATCATGACTTACCAAGCGTACGATATCAACGGGTACACATTCTACACGGAAGAAAAAGACAAGAACAGTGTTTACCCGAACTCGGGGTAACGATGGATTCTGGACGGGTGACGTAAAGACTAGATACTACGGAAGAATCGAGGAAATCTGGGAGCTTAGCTACGCTGGGGAGAAAGTGCCGATGTTCCGTATCGGATGGGCTAAGAGCGTCGAAAAGAAGACCGGTATTTCACCACCATGTTTCTACCGAAGCCAACAAATCAAAGTCCACGAACGCCACCGCGCAGAATGAGCCATGGGTACTGGCGAGAACACGTGCACCAATGCTTCTTCATAACCGACCCATCCAGGCCTAGCCGTGTTATCGTGAGGAGAGGCAAGAGGACCATCGTCGGAATGGATGGAGTCGCCAACGAGGAAGACTTCGAAGGACAAGTCGGAGACCCAATGATGGAAGAATCCGAGGACGAAGACACAACATACACCACAAGAAGAAGCAGGACCACGCTACCGAGGTCAGGTCGACCCTTCAAAAGAAGAAGTCACGACACGGGGCTAAATTATTCAACGACGAGCAAGAAAAGCAAGAAGAAAGCGAAACACTCTTCTCAATCGATGATGTAAAAATTTATTTGCAAACTATAACTCATATTTTGTGTAATTCATAACTACTCATATGGTCATGGCCAATATTTTATGTATGACTAATTAATATTGTGTTGGTCAATATTTTGTGTATGTATATATAACTCATATTTTTTTGTAATGCCTAATTAACTCATATTGCTTTGTTATTATCTTGAAAAGAGAAGGAAAAAAATAGTATAGGATTTGTGGGAAAAGAAAATAAACATAAAAGAAAGTGAAAAGAAATAAAGAAAAGAAGAAAAATAAAATAAAATAGAAAAAGGAAATGTTTTAGAAAAGGAAAAAAATAGTATAGGATTTGTGTTGGTCAATATTTTATGCATGCATGTATATATAACTCATATCTTCATGTTTTTACATAACTCATGCATATTGCTTTGTTATTATCTTAAAAAGATAAGAACATAAATATAATGCATAACTCATTTTTTGTAGATGATTTGGGAGGAAAGAAAATAAACATAAAATAAAGTGAAAACAAATAAAGAAATGAAGAAAAAGTAAAAGTAAAATAGAAAAGGAAATGGCCAGCCAGGGGCTGGTGGGGGCTAAGTCCACGTATAGCCGGACCCATGTTATTGCCGGCGCACCACCTGTTTGGTTCGCCGGGGGTAGAGTTGTCCCCGGCGAACCAAACAGGTGGTGCGCCGGCAATAACATGGGTCCGGCTATACGTGGGACTTAGCCGCGCACCGCGTGTGTCGATCCTCTTCCCACCAGTCACAATCTCACGCGCCCTAGCACACGCCGAACCCTAGCACCGCCCTGCGCCGTCGTCGACCTCGCAGCACGCCGGAGCCGCCACGCAAGGAGGAGCAGGGCGTCGCCGCGGAGAGGAGGGGAGGGCGTCACGCGCCGGCCACCGTCGCGGAGAGGAGGAGGAGGCCGTTGCGCGCCACCATCGCCGGCCACCGTCGCGGAGAGGAGCAGCAGGGCGTCGCCGGCCATCGCCGTTGGTAAGAACCTCTCTCCCTTCCCCTCTTCCTTCCCCTCTCCATCCCCCTCTTCCTTCCCTCTCCATCCCCCTCTTCCTTCCCTCTCTCTGCGCCGTTGTTCTTGCAGTAGTTGAATTCGATCTTGCGCCGATTCTTGTATTACTCATAGAAAATTTGATTTGATGCCCTGTACCCTTGCAAATTTGCTACTGCTCATGCTCAATTTGCTATATATTCATGCTCAATTTGCTACTGCTCATGCTCAATTTGCTACTGCTCATGCTCAATTTGATTTCAATTTGCTACTGCTCATGCTCAATTTGCTATATATTCATGTTAAAGAATTAAATAAATGCAATAGCAGGTGAAAGAGTCAATTTTGAAGTTCAAATTTGAAAAATTAAGCACATCATTGTCTATATGAGTTAAGTACTTAGGTTGATTAGTTAGTTTTACTCAATGTTGTGCTCATGATGAAATGCAGTAATCAGGGTTCATAAAATGATGAAATGCAGTAGCAAATGATGAAATGCAGTAGAAAATGATGAAATGCACTCATATTCATTCTCTGGTTTGAAATTTTGAGAGAGCACTAAAATAAATTGCTACTGGTTCATTTAAATGTAGTGCCTTCTATGGCAATGCTATTAAATGTTGGCTGCCTGAAATTCTATAAATTCTCTAGATGTTGGCTGGTTGATATAGCAATAATGCTCTACGGTTCATTTAAAAAATGATGAAATGAACACTTTAGGGTTCAATTCATTACGTGTTTCATTTAAAACAAAATAAAAATGATGTACATGGTTCTCTGGTTCATGCTTATGCTACTGGAATCAAGTTGAAAATGAACTTTATATATGTTGGTTTAGTTGGTTTAGATGAAATGCAAATGAAGTAGCTAGCTAGGTTCATGTTTCTTAGGTATGTTCATAATAATATGATGGTTCTCTGGTCAAAATAATTTAGTAGGTTTAGTTAATAAAATTTGCTAGCAGTACATGGTTCATTTAAATTAAATGAACACTAGTTGGCGATAGCAAATGCTACTACTGGTTTAGCTACTGGTTTACTTAATTTAAGAAGAAGAAGTGCTATGTTCATTCTCTGGTTCATTTAAAATTGTGTTTTTGCAAATATATGATGTCTTGTTGCAAATGGACGGTAGCTAGCTAGGTTCATTTAGTTGATTTATAATTGGAGCTTTACGATAATCCACAAATGAGAAATGACACATGTGAGCTTCTCTGGTTCATTTAAAAGAAAATGAAAATTGGAGATATGTTCCTTATCTGGTTAATATAAAACAAAATGAAAATTATAATGTACCTAGTGTATTTTGTATAAGTGTGGGTACAAGCTCTCGCCATTTATGCTCTCATGCTCATGCTCTTTGTCAAATTATGTTAGCAATAAAAATAAAATGCTTTAATAAAATGCTTTATATACTAAGTGCTTGTTGAAAAAAGAAATTGAGTTGGGCTGTGGAAATGCTACTGGTTCGGAGAAAATGCTCTACGCCATTTATGCTCTCATGCTCATGCTCTTGTCAATGCAATGAAAATTGATTTTGTTTATTATAGTGTAAATGAAATGTAGCTGATATGTGAATTTACATGTTGTAATTAAGCGGTAATGCTGCCGGGATGCCAGGGATGTAAAATGCTCACTATCTTGGTTGTAGTACATGCAATGCTGCTGCTACTATTTGCTACTATTGTTGCTGCTACATTTTGAGTTATGTAACTTGAGAGTTAAGATGTTTACGCTACTATTGTTGCTGCTACATTTTGAGTTATGTAATTGGAGAAAATTCCTATATGTGAATTGCATTTCTGTTACGGGATTGAGTTGCTATTGAGTGCCGGAATGTCGATTCATTTCCGTTCGGCAATTCTAGCACTCGGCATGACCAATTTTTAGCAAAGGTCATGCCGAATTTTTCCGTGAATTCTAACTCTTTTTCGTCTTCTATTAGTGCAAGCCACCATGTCGTCTCAAGAAGAGTTAGAGGAGCACTACAATCGGCACTTCTTTAGGACGGAGGAGGATGCCGAGGCCGCTGGTGTTGGCGGCGACGAGGACCATGAGATGGAGGATGCCGCTGGGGGTAGTGCCGACGAGCCGAGCGGCAACGAGGCAAGCGCCGCCGCCGGGGGTAGTACCTACGAGCCTAGCGGCGATGAGGCAACCGGCGCCGCCGGGGGTGGCGGCGAGACAAGCGGCGACGATCCTAGCGCCGCCGCCGGGAGTAGTGGCACCGGGACAAGTGGAGCCAAGAGGCCGCGGAAGGCAAGGCGCCAAAACACGGTCGGCACCGGCAGAGACACGATCACGAGAGGTGGACCCCGCCGGTGGTTTGCCGGTGTTGCCTAAGGATGTTGCCAAGGGGTACGGCGACCAACCGGCATGTATCCTCCGAGAGGTCGTCAATCTCAACGAGACGGACCTCCGAGCTGAGAGCAAAGCGCCTTTGCGAGCCCAGCTCATTGCGAGGGTGCACGCACGATGCAAGTGCCTAGGCGACTACGCCTCAGGTCATCAAACCAACAACATTGTGAACAAACAACCCCGCCAGAAGTTCACCAAAAAACACAACAGCTATAAGTACAATGTGCGGAGGCTGAATTCTGAGGGCCAAGGTTTCGAAGAGGTCCACTCCGCCTTTCCGCATGTCACCCGAGGCGGACTTTGATGCTTTTGTGGCCAATGAAGAGCTACAAGCAACCAAGAATCGCAAGTTGTGGGGGAAGGAAATGCGGGAGCTTAACATCGGCAACCACAACCTTGGGAGCCGTGGGTACGAGGGAAAGGAGCCCTATTGGGCGAAGGAGGATGAGGCGTATGTAAATGCCGGCATTGAGAACCCCTGGCTCAAGTACAAGGACCCGCTTGAAAGAAGATTCATCAGGTCCCGGTACCATAAGAAGAAACTAACCGGGGAACTTGTCACGGACCCGAAGGTCGTAACCGACATAATTTGGTTCACGAACGACCAGAAGGTCCTGGCGTTGGAGAAAAAACTGGTAAGCAATTTACCGGTTTTATTAGATCAAGTATCGTTCATATAATAGTAGCAACATTTCTAAATGGTTCGCGTTTCTTCCGCAGGAAGAAGAAAGACAAAGACTTTCTCAATCCTCCCAAGGTGACGAAGGCTCCTCGTCCCAGCGTCGACGGGCAGGGTAGCCTGGGACAAGCCTCTCGTACGGGCGCTAAACATCGTTAATGAGCATTCACCGACGAGAAGGCCGCATAGAGGCCGTGTGGCTGGCGCCGGTACAGGCTACAAGCATGGTCACTATGGCTTGTCGTCTGCGGCCGATAAAAATGCGCGTAATGAGAGGAAGCAGCGGGAGGCGGAGGAAATGAGGGAGTCAATCCTAGCCCAAGTCCAAGCTGGTTTGGTACCGCAACTGGTACCGCAACTCAAAGCTACACTCGTACCTGAAGTCAAAGCTGAAGTCGCCGCTGGAGTCCAAGCAGATTTCAACGCTATGCAAGCGTGGTATGAGGGTGGCAAACAAGACCCCCCCCGAAAATGCAAGTGGTTAGCTTCAACGGCAGCAACTCGATGGTGCCGCCGTCCGCCGGCAATGACAATGTTATAATGGAGACTCCTCCGGCCGCCGGCAATGTCGCTGGTGCTAGGGATTCACCGTCCATGCCGGGTAGCAGCCCCTCCGTCACTTGCACGCCCGCCGCCGCATGTGCTGGCCCGTCGACATTAGCCGAGCTCAACGCCCTCACGGTAATTAACTAATGTGTACATCAAGTTAATATATTAGTTTCGTCATCCTTGCCCTCTCTCTAACGCCATACACATGTTCTCGCAGGCGCTCTCGACGCCATGCACCTTTTTGATGAGAGTAAACGACGAAATCAAAGACGTCGCGAGGGTCCATCATTCGGCCCCTGGATAAGAAGTGGCACACACGAGATATGGCGGATGACGTTTACCGGGTTGAAGTGGATCGGGCGTTACCGGGCTATGAGGATTTGTTTCCTCCTAATCAACCGCATGGTGCCGATGACGATAGCCCGTTGAATCTGGCCTCGAAGGGTTGGGTACTGCTATGGCCGAAGACCCTAATTCGGATCAACACCTACTCGGGGTCGACGGCAAGCAAAGACAAGCACCTTGCGGCGCCACATGTCAGCGTCCCTCCACGACAGCCAGCGGCGCGCCGTGGTCATCGCCCCACCGGAACGGCCGGCTGCGCCGAGGTCGGCGCCCCACCACAACAGCCAGCTGCGCCGGAGGCCGAGGAATATGAACGTGACAACTTCCAATGGGATATTCCTACGTCTTCACAAGTTGTCCATGAGGATGCGCCGGGCTTCAAATATGTGTGCTCCAAGAAGCTGTTCGATGCTCACGAATCGGGTGAGGAGGAGGAAAATCTGAGGAGGTCGCCACCGCCGCCGTCAAAAATATGTTGAGCCCAAACACACTCCGTGCTACGGCCACTACGGCGATGGATGGTCCAGCACTACAACCCAAGAAGAGGAAGAGGGCAAATAAGAAGGACGCCCAAGACAAGGCGGCGGCGGCCAAATCCAAGGACAAGGTCCCACTCCTTGACAAGTTGCCAAACAATTGGCGACCTCTGCATCACTTGGGTCAACCGATGCTGCCGGAGCATGTCGTGAAGAAACTCACCCCGGATATGAGGAGCTTGCATGAGACTGTCTTGCATGTGGAGAACCTTCTTCTCAAATCAAAAGATCCTGGTTACCCTCTCTTCGTGGCAAAGGTGCCAAGCGGCATGAACCGTCGAGAAGTACCCAGCGGACTTGTGCTTCATCCGGTTCAACGACATCTTCAGCATCTATCGCATGCAAGCGCTCCACTTTAGTGTGGTTCGCCTAGTTGCTCTTAGCATGTCTTCCCAGATTGTTAAGGAGGGGACGCCGACCATCGCGATCATGGACCCCTTCTATATGCGGGAGAGCATCATCTGCAACCACAGGGGATCGCGCGATTGCCACCCGGCAGGTCGAGGATTTCATCTTGGCGAACATTAAGAAGGGCGCCATTCTCATCCCTTACTTCCCCGAGTAAGTAATCACTCGCTAGTCCCCCATCACCATTCTATCCTATATCTCCATTTGCATTTCCAAAGGTTAATCCGTGTGTTTTCCGCAGAGACAAGTTCTGCACCCTCATCGTCGTGCACCCGCAACACTCGCATGCGGTCTATCTCGACTCGGGTAGGGACCGCAAGAAAGACTACTCCCACATCGGGGCCCTTCTCAATGATGCTCTCACCGGCTTCGCCAACAAGGCAGGCCCCCTCAAAGTAGAGAGGAAATCCCGAGGAGGCTTCGTCTTAACCCACACAACCAACTTCCCCGCCTCGAGCGATCGACGCCCGACAATGGGATGGACGCGTGGTACGCCATCCTTCAGATGCAGGAGTACATAAAGTACGCAGATGACATGTTGCTGCCGGATAATCTCAGAAACAGGTTTGCAAACATGGCGGATGTCCCCGATAGAGAGATTAGAAAGAAGCTGGGGTCGCATCCAGCAGTTCATTTGCACGATAATCCTGCAGGATGTCAACAATAGGTACGGCGAGTTCTTCTACGGCTATGGTCTACCACCTAATGACGAGATAGACCTCCGCTTGGAGATGTCGCGTGATGAGAGGCCGTTCAACTCGCTTGAGGGCTGCCGTCCATTCCCCCTAGGCGTACAACCTGATCTTACGACGGGAACACTTGCTAAAGCTTGAACGATATGTCCTTGAACTTCCGTCTTGTAATAATTGTTATATATTCCCATAGAATCGACTAGTTGCTTTTATTTAGTTGTATGAATGTGCATGTGAACATGTGTACGTAGTTTCATTTACTTTGCTATATATTTCAAGATTATGGCGTACATAGCTTAATAATTATTTGCATTTACTCGACCACTACTTGCCTCGTATTTGGAGTTCGCCGATGATTAGAATGTTCGGTCAATCGTACACTCGGGGTGGAGCCGGTGAGCCTTGGTGCGACGGCCACAAGTATCAATCTATTGTGCATCCTACCTAGCCTCACCGACTCCATCCCTGGATGTTAATATTTGTTTCGACCGACAAAGTATGAGGCACGCTATTTAATTCGTACTACTTGTCTTCTATTTGAGTTCGCACTTCTTAATTGCATTGGCCGATGATTAAAATGTTCGGTCACTTGTACACTCCGGGGTGGGGCCAGTGAGGCTTGGTGTGAAGGCCACAAATATCAATCTATTGTGCATCCTACCTAGCCTCACTGACACCATCCCTGTATGTTATTATTTATTTCGACCAACAAAGTATGAGGCACATGCTATTTAGTTCATACTACTTGTCTCTTATTTGAGTTGGCACTTGTTCATTGCATTGGTACTAACGTTTTACTTGTCTTGTGAATGGAGATGCCGACGACATATGTCGTGTACAAGGGGAGGGTTCCTGGAGTCTACGACGACTGGGAGGACTGTCGGAGACAGGTGCACCGTTTCAGCGGCAACAGCTACAAGGGATACCCCACTAGGGTGGAGGCGGAAGGAAGATACGCCCGTTATCTAGCGGGAGAGATGAGGGACATGAGGAGGAACCGGATGAAGACCATGGCCTTCGTGATGATGGTCATGACCATGTTGGTCATGTTCTATGTGATTCTAGTTTAGGTTAGGACCTACATTGTGAGGTGTATGACGATACTTGTGACGACTATGTACCAAGACTTCTAACTTTGTGAAACTTCGCCGTTCGGTGTTGCATATGCACATGTGTTGTATGAAATCAACACATTCCGAAACGAGACTTGCGTATTTGTGTACTGATACCGAAATGAAACTTGGCTCTCTATGTGCTTCTCATATTGCATGTAATACTGTATAAATATGAACTGCGTTGTAAATATATACTGCTGTCAAAATTGTATTGTAATATGCTGGAAAAAAGTGGAAAAAAGAATTTTCGAATTAATTGCCGGCGCACCTAAATAACACATTGCCGGCGCACGTGGCATGCGCCAGTGCTGGAAGCACTACTGCCGGCGCACCTGATAGTGCGCCGGTGAAATAGATCTTTGCCGGCGAAGCGAGGGTGGTGCGCCAGTGATGGCGAGATATCGCCGGCGCACAACCTGGTGCGCCGGCAGTGTCCGTTTATCACCGGCGCGTTCGCACCGGCGGGCTTGTGGTGCGCCGGCAATGGGGGTTTTAGGTGCGCCGGCAATGGCCCTTTCCCTAGTAGTGAGTGAAGCGCTATTGGTAAGGTAAACTTTTATTGTACGTGCTGTTTTTATTTCCGCCTGCTGCTATAATTCATTATGGAGAGATCTTCTCTTGAATTCCTATTTGGAAAATCTACTACTACTGCAAAGGTAGTAGATGAGGCGCCAGGTGAGAAAGTGATTCCATATAAAATACCTATGAAAATTATTGAACGTGTCGTGGATAACCGCTATGAAGGGGATGGAACTGTCCATCCTGGAGATCATTTACTGTTTTTACATGAATTATGCGGGTTATTGAAGTGTGCAGGTATTTCTATGGATGAAGTTAGGAACAAACTATTCTCTATATCGCTGTCTGGTAAAGCGGCGCATTGGTATAAATTGCTGAAGAATGGGAATTCTCTTGATTGTAAGGATATTGTGCCTCTATTTTATTCTAAATTCTATCCTCCAAGTGAAATTCACAAAGACCGAAACCGCATATATAATTTCTGGCCACATGATGGAGAGAGTATTGCCCAAGCATGGGGAGATTGAAGTCTTTAATGCTCAAATGCCCCATTCATGAGCTTCCTGGTAATATCATCATTGATAATTTCTATGCAAGACTTTCTTTTCAAGATAAAACCTTGCTGGATACTACTTGTTCTGGATCATTCACACGCAACAAAGAAGAGTTTAAATGGGACCTTCTTGATCGGATTCAGGAGAATACTGAAGGTTGGGAGAACGACAAAGGTAGAGAGTCAGGTATAAATTATGATTATGAATGCATTGAAACTTTTATGGATACTGATAAATTTCGAAATATGAGTGCTACTTATGGTCTTGACTCTCAAGTTGTTGCAAAATTTTATAAAGCTTTTTCCTCTCATTTTGAATTTCCTAGTAAGAATTTTAATAAGTATCATGAACCCTACAAAGATAAAACTAATTCACCTATAGGTAAATATATTGAAGTTAAAACTGTTGATCACATTCTTCCTGCTAAAATGAAGGAGTATTCTATTATAACTAGTGTGGTTAAAAAAAGTGCAAAGAAACCTATAGAACCTGAGGAACAAATAAATGTTGAACCTGCTGTTGCAATAGTTAAAGACCTTGTGACTAAAAATGTAGAAGATGGTCACATCATTTTCTGTGAAGATGCTTCTAATATTGTTTCACATCGTAGTAAGTCTAGGAAAGTCAGTGTTCCTATGCTCTCTGTTAGAATTGGTGATCATTGTTATTATGGTTTATGCGATATCGGTGCAAGTACTAGTGCCATTCCTTATGAGCTTTACAGGGAAATCATGCATGAAATTGGTTCTTGTGAACTTGAAGATATTGGTGTGGTTATTCGGCTAGCTAATAGAGAAACTATCTCTCCTATTGGTATTGTTCGAGATGTGGAAGTTCTATGTGGTAAGATTAAATATCGTGCTGACTTTTTGGTACTTGGTTCTGCTGCTAGTAAGACTTGTCCTATCATTTTTGGTAGAACTTTTCTAAATACTTGTGGAGCTATTATAGATTGCAAGAAAGTGAAAACTGTGACTAAATTTGCTGGTGAATCTTATGAGTTTTATTTCTCTAAATTTGCCAAAGTTCCTTATGAAGCTGAATTGCCTAATGATGATTTTAGAGTTGAACAGCTTGCATCTATTGCTCTTGCTCCTAATAATCCTTTGCAGCAACATTTGGAGGATCATGAGAGTGAAGTCTTCAGGGAAGAAAGGAATGAGCTCGATGAAATTTTCCTTCGTCAACCTATTCTTAAACATGACTTACCGGTTGAAGATCTAGGTACAACACCACCGCCAAAGGAAGATCCTATTTTTGATTTGAAACCGTTGCCTGATAATCTTAAGTATGCTTATATTGATGATAAGAAAACATATCCTGCTATTATTAGTGCTAAGCTTTCATATTTTGAGGAAGAAAGATTATTGGAAATATTGAAGAAACACCGAGGAGCTATTGGCTACACTCTTGATGACTTGAAGGGGATTTCTCCCTCTATTTGCCAACATGCCATCAACATGGAAGATGATGCAAAGCCTGTTGTTGAACATCAGCGTCGTCTAATTCCTAAGATGAAGGATGTGGTAAGGAATGAGGTATTAAAACTTCTTGAAGCTGGTATTATATATCCTATTGCTGATAGTAGATGGATTAGTCTTGTGCATTGTGTTCCTAAGAAAGAAGGAATAACTGTTGTACGTAACGATAATGATGAGTTCATCCCTCAAAGAGTAGTTGTAGGGTATAGAATGTGCATTGATTTTCGAAAAGTTAATAAAGTTACTAAGAAAGATCATTACCCTTTACCTTTTATTGATCAAATGCTAGAAAGGTTATCTAAAAATACTCATTTCTGTTTTCTTGATGGTTATTCTGGGTTTTCACAAATTGCTGTTAGAGCTAAAGATCAAGAGAAAAACACCTTCACTTGTACCTATGGAACTTATGCTTATAGGCGTATGCCTTTTGGTTTATGTAATGCTCCTGCTACTTTTCAAAGATGCATGTCTGCTATTTTTCATGGCTTTTGTGAAAAGATTGTAGAGGTATTCATGGATGATTTTTCTGTCTATGGGAATTCTTTTGATAATTGTTTGCGAAACCTTGATAAAGTTATGCAGAGATGTGAAGAAACTAACCTTGTTCTTAATTGGGAGAAATGTCACTTTATGGTTAATGAAGGAATTGTATTGGGACATAAAATTTCTGAGAGAGGTATTGAAGTTGATAGAGCTAAAGTTGAAGCAATTGAGAAGATGCCCTATCCTAAGGATGTTAATGGTATTCGTAGTATTCTTGGTCATGCAGGTTTTTATAGGAGATTTATTAAAGATTTCTCTAAAATTTCAAAGCCTCTTACTAATCTTCTTCAAAAAGATGTACCTTTTGTTTTTGATGATGATTGTAAGGAAGCTTTTGAAACTCTAAAGAAAGCCTTAACAACTGCTCCTGTGGTTGAACCTCCTGATTGGAATTTACCTTTTGAAATTATGTGTGATGCTAGTGACTTTGCTGTAGGTGCTGTTCTTGGACAGCGAGTAGATAAAAAATTGAATGTTATTCATTATGCTAGTAAAACTCTTGATGCTGCTCAAAGAAATTATGCTACAACTGAAAAAGAATTATTAGCTGTAGTTTTTGCTTGTGACAAGTTTAGACCTTATATTGTTGATTCAAAAGTCACAATTCATACTGATCATGCTGCAATTAGGTACCTTATGGAAAAGAAAGATGCTAAGCAAAGGCTTATTAAATGGGTGCTTCTTTTGCAAGAATTTGATTTACATATTGTAGATAGGAAAGGTGCTGATAATTTGTCTAGATTGGAAAATGTTGTTTATGATCCTGTTCCTGTTAATGATAGTTTTCCAAATGAACAATTGGCTGTAATAAAGGTGAGCTCGCGAGATAGTCCTTGGTATGCTGATTATGCTAACTTTATTGTTTCCAAGTACTTGCCTCCAACCTTTTCAGCTCAGCAAAGGAGGAAATTCTTTTATGACTTGAGGCATTATTTTTGGGATGACCCACACTTATATAAAGAAGGAGTGGATGGTATTATGCGAAGATGTGTCCCCGAATATGAACAACAAGAGATATTGAGTAAGTGTCATGGTAGTGTTTATGGAGGACATCACGCCGGAGATAGAACCGCACAAAAGGTTCTACAGTCAGGTTTTTATTGGCCAAGAAAGTTTATTTATCTTGTGATGAATGTCAAAGAGTTGGTAATATCTCTAGACGCAATGAAATGCCTATGAATTATACTCTTTTTATTGAACCATTTGATTGTTGGGGATTTGACTTCATGGGTCCTTTCCCTTCTTCAGAAGGTAACACTCATATACTTGTCGCTGTTGATTATGTTACTAAATGGGTGGAAGCCATACCCACAAAAAGTGCTGATGGTGAGACCTCTTTAAAAATGCTTTTAGATGTTATTTTTCCTAGGTTTGGAGTACCTAGATATCTTATTACTGATGGAGGTTCTCATTTTATTCATGGTGGTTTTAGAAAAACTCTTGCTAAATATGGTATTAATCATAGAATTTCTTCAGCTTATCATCCTCAAACTAGTGGGAAGTAGAATTATCAAATAGAGAAATTAAATCTATCTTGCAAAAGACTGTTAATAAATCTAGGAAAAATTGGGCTAGTAAGTTGAAGGAAGCATTGTGGGCCTATAGAACTGCTTATAAAAATCCTATGGGTATGTCTCCTTATAAAATGGTTTATGGAAAAGCTTGTCATTTACCTTTAGAACTAGAGCACAAAGCTTATTGGGTTGTAATAGAACTTAATAAAGATTTTAAACTTGCCGGTAAGAAAAGGTTGCTACAATTGAGTTCTTTAGATGAGTGGAGAAGTGAAGCTTATGAAAATGCTAAAAATTTTAAGGAGAAAGTTAAGAAATGGCATGACAGAAGAATTATTAATAGAGAATATAATGTTGGAGATAAAGTCCTATTGTATCGGTCTCGTTTCAGATTTTTTGCAGGGAAATTACTCTCAAAATGGGAAGGAACATATGTCATTGTGGAGGTGTATCGTTCAGGGGCAATAAAAATTGGTTATCTGAAAGGTGATGCCACACAAGTGGTGAATGGACAAAGACTCAAGCATTATATCTCTGGAGATTCTTATAATGAAGATGTTGATGTTATTCGAGTGGTGACTCCGGAAACTTCCATCAAAGATCAAATTGATAGTTCTGCAGAGTTCGACTTCGAATAGGTAACAGTTTTGGTAATAAAAAGTCCGCGTTTAACTTTCCGAACAATGTTTTTGCTATTTTTAGAAAATATGAAAAAATCCGAGATCAAATCAGAGCGGAGGAGACGCACGAGGGCGTGTCCCCACGTGGTGGCGCGGGCCCCACCCTGGCCGCGCCGCCATATGGGGACGGCTCCTCGGAGTCCCTCTTCCACTCTGGTTCGACCTGGTAGTTTCCTTCTGTCGTGAATTTTTTGCTATATAATCCCCCGGATCCCCCGAGGTCCGTATATCGTCTTCTCGTCGTGTTTCGTTTCGAGCTGTTTTCTTCCAGGATTTGTTTTTGATCTAGAAGCATCATGGTCTCCAACAACAAGAGCAAGGCGCCTTTGGAGGAAGATATTCAAGATCCCGAGTTAAAAGAAGAAGTCAAGAGTGAAGATGAAGGAGAAGTGGAGGAAGACCCGCGGGTATACCCGCGCGCCACCGTCGCAAGCATTGGGGTGGTGGCAAATCCGTTCAACCCCAAAAGAAGCACACGAATTAGAGACGGAGGAAAAGTCCCACGTCGCTTCCTAGCTCCAAGGACATCTCCTCCAGGCATCGATAACCCCTTCCACACTCTAATTCATAATAGTCAAATTGAAAGGATTCCCAAGGTAGTATTGCCTAGTAGTTGGGATATGGATCGTTCTAACACTGCAGGAAGGATGAAACCTGAAGATGAGGAGTGGGGAAACAACTCTAAGAGTTGGGACTCACCGTCTGACATACTTCTTAACCGCGTCGAGCACACCTCGGAGCTGATCTGCAACCTCACTTACGAGATTGATGAGCTAAAGGAGCTTGTTAAGAAGCTTATCAAGAATTCAGCATCACCACCGAAGGAGTAATTCATCATTGGTATTGGAACCCCCTTGGCTTGTTCCAAGCTTGGGGGAGTGCCGCGGTATCACATCATCACTATCTTTTACCTTATTACTGTCAAGTAGTGTCATATCATGAGTAGGGAAGTTATCATATAAGATGGTTGCAGTGTGGAAGTATCTCTCTTTTAGTTGGTTATCTATGTATCCCTTGGTGTGAGTTATCGTTATGGAATATTAATGAGAAGTTTTATCATTTACGTTTTGCACACCTTATTTTAGTTTGCAATTTCTGTTATGTGATTGATCTTGTTGTTAGTATTATTATCACTTTGGGAGCATCAAGTAAATCTATTTGGTTTTGGCAAACTTAGCATTGGTCAACAGCAACAATACTTTGAGGCTTAAGTAGAAAAGAGGGAAATACATGTAGATATATTATTTCTTTATCTTTCTTTCTTGTTAGATAATGAGTTTAGTATTCTGAAGTTAAAATTGTTTGTGCTTACAAGGAAGATGCATGATTGTTTCTATCACATGTATATTTGTTTGTTTTCCCTCAACCCTTATGCTTGCTAACCAACCTTGCTAGCCAAAGACCTGTACTGAAAGGGAATGCTTCTCGTGCATCCAAAACCTTAAACTAAACCCATGCCATTTGTGTCCACCATAACTACCTACTATGTGGTATTTCTCTGCCATTCCAAGTAAATACTTCATGTGCTACCTTTAAACAATTCAAAAAGTTATTATCTCTTATTTGTGTCAATGTTTTATAGCTCATGAGGAAGTATGTGGTGTTTTTATCTTTCAATCTTGTTGGGCAGATGATACGTCCAAATTGCATCACTATTTTGTATCATAATTTGCTGTTGTTCATTGATATATTTCATGTTTGGACATAATACTTATGTTATTTCATCTATTTTGCATGTTTCATCATTATTGGAGGATCGAGCACCGGAGCCAGGATTCTGCTGGAAAAAGCACCGTCAGAACGCAATATTTCGGAAGATCAACTGTGGAAGGAAATTATACCAAAAATCCTATTTTTCCAGATGACGAAGGAAGCCAGAAGGGGGAGCCAGCTGGACCCAAGGTGGGCCCAGACCATAGGGCGGCGCGGCCCATGGCCTGGCCGCGCCACCTGGTGGTGAGGGGGCCCCACAGCCCCTTTTGCCTCCTTTTCTTCGCGAAATCCTTCGTCCCGAAGACCTAAGCCACAGAGGGTACCTCACGAAGAGTTACAGCCGCCTCTGCGGGGCGGAGAACACCAGAGAGAAAAGAGCTCTCCGGCGGGCTGAGATCCGCCGGGGAAATTCCCTCCGGGAGGGGGAAATCGACGCCATCGTCACCGTCATCGAGCTGGACATCATCTCCATCACCATCATCATCATCTCCATCATCATCACCGCCGTCTCCACCGCTGGACATCGTCACCGCCGTAGCAATTTGGGTTTGATCTTGATTGTTTGATAGGGGAAACTCTCCCGGTATTGATTTCTACTTGTTATTGATGCTATTGAGTGAAACCATTGGACCAAGGTTTATGTTCAGATTGTTATTCATCATCATATCACCTCTGATCATGTTCCATATGATGTCTTGTGAGTAGTTCGTTTAGTTCTTGAGGACATGGGTGAAGTCTAAATGTTAGTAGTGAACTATGGTTGAGTAATATTCAATGTTATGATATTTAAGTTGTGGTGTTATTCTTCTAGTGGTGTCATGTGAACGTCGACTACATGACACTTCACCTTTATGGGCCTAGGGGAATGCATCTTGTACTCGTTTGCCAATTGCGGGGTTGCCGGAGTGACAGAAACCTAAACCCCCGTTGGTATATCGATGCAGGAGGGATAGCAGGATCTCAGAGTTTAAGGCTGTGGTTAGATTAATTCTTAATTACTTTCTTGTAGTTGCGGATGCTTGCAAGGGGTATAATCACAAGTATGTATTAGTCCTAGGAAGGGCGGTACATTAGCATAGGTTCACCCACACAACACTTATCATAACAATGAAGATTATTTAGCCGTATGTAGCGAAAGCACTAGACTAAAATCCCGTGTGTCCTCGAGAACGTTTGGTCATTATAAGTAAACAAACCGGCTTGTCATTTGTGCTAAAAAGGATTGGGCCACTCGCTGCAATTGTTACTCTCGCACTTTACTTACTCGTACTTTATTCAACTGTTACATCAAAACCCCCTGAATACTTGTCTGTGAGCATTTACAGTGAATCCTTCATCGAAACTGCTTGTCAACACCTTCTGCTCCTCGTTGGGATCGACATTCTTACTTATCGAAGATACTACGATACACCCCCTATACTTGTGGGTCATCAAGACTATTTTCTGGCGCCGTTGCCGGGGAGTGAAGCGCTATTGGTAAGTGGAATTGGTAAGGGAAATATATACTGTTTGTGCTGATTTTATTTCTGCCTGCTGCCATAATTCATTATGGAGAGATCTCCTCTTGAATGTTTATTTGGGAAATCCGCTACTACTGCAAAGGTAGTGGATGAGGCGCCAGGTGAGGAAGAGATACCATACAAAATACCTATGAAAATTATTGAACGCGTAGTGAATAACCGTTATACAGGGGATGGAACTGTCCACCCTGGAGATCATTTGCTGTTCTTGCATGAATTATGCGGTTTATTCAAGTGTGCAGGTATTGCTATGGATGAAGTGAGGAAGAAACTATTCTCTATATCGATGTCTGGTAAAGCGGCGCATTGGTATAAATTACTGGATAATGGGGATTCTCTTGAATGGAATGATATTGTGCCCCGGTTTTATTCTAAGTTCTATCCTCCAAGTGAAATTCACAAGGATCGGGATTGCATATATAATTTTTGGCCTCATGATGGAGAGAGTATTGCCCAAGCTTGGGGGAGATTGAAGTCTTTAATGCTCAAATGCCCCATTCATGAGCTTCCTGGTAATGTTATTATTGATAATTTCTATGCAAGACTTTCTTTTGAAGACAAGACCTTGCTGGATACTTCTTGTTCTAGATCATTCACGCGTAATAAGGAAGAGTTTAAAAGGGACCTTCTTAATCGGATCCGGGGAAAATCTTTGAAGGATGGGAAATCGACAAAGATAGAGAATCAGGTATAAATTATGATTATAAATGCATTGAAGCTTTTATGGATACTGATAAATTTCATAATATGAGTGCTACTTATGGTCTTGATTCTCAAGTTGCTGCAAATCTTTATAAAGCTTTTGCCTCTCATTATGAATTGCCTAAGAAGAATTTTGATAAGTATCATGAACCGTATAAAGATAAAATTGATTCATCTATTAATAAATGTGTTGTAGTTGAAACTGTTAATCATGTTATTCCTGAAGCTTATATTGAAAAAACTCCCTTCCCTGCTAAAATGAAGGAGTACTCTGTTATAAATAGTGCGGTTCATAAAAGTGAAAAGAAACCTATAGAACATGAAGAACAAATAAAAGTTGAACCTGCTGTTGCAATAGTTAAAGATCTTGTGACTGAAAATTTGGAGGAAGGTCATATTATTTTCTGTGAAGATGCTTCTAATATTGTTTCACATCCTAATAAACCCAAACAAGCTAGTGTTCCTATGCTATCTGTTAGAATTGGTGATCATTGTTATTATGGTTTATGTGATATTGGTGCAAGTGTTAGTGCTATTCCTTATGAGCTTTACACGGAGATTATGCACGAAATTGGTTCTTGTGAACTTGAAGATATTGATGTGGTTATTCAGCTGGCTAATAGAGAAACTATTTCTCCAATTGGTATTGTTCGAGATGTGGAAGTTCTATGTGGTAAGATTAAATATCCTGCTGACTTTTTGGTACTTGGTTCTGCTGCTAGTGATTATTGTCCTATCATTTTTGGTAGACCTTTTCTAAATACTTGTGGAGCTATTATAGATTGCAAGAAAGAGAAAATTTTGACTAAATTTGCTGGTGAATCTTATGAGTTCAACTTCTCTAAATTTACCAAAACTCCTTATAAAGCTGATTTGCCTAATGATGACTTTAAAATGGAACAGTGTGCATCTATTGTTCTTGTTCCTAATAATCCTTTGCAGCAACACTTGGAGAATAGCGAGAGTGAAGTTTTTAGGAAAGAAAGAGATGAGCTTGAGGAAATTTTTCTTCGCCAACCTATTCTCAAGCATGATTTACCAGTGGAAGATCTGGGTACAACACCGCCACCGAAGGAAGATCCTGTCTTTGATTTAAAACCTTTGCCTGATAATCTTAAATATGCTCATATTGATGATAAGAAAATATATCCTGTTATTATTAGTTCTAAGCTTACAGAGTTTGAAGAAGAAAGGTTATTGGAAATATTGAAGAAACACCGAGGTGCTATTGGCTACACTCTTGATGACTTGAAGGGGATTTCTCCCTCAATTTGCCAACACGCCATTAATATGGAAGATGATGCGAAGCCTGTTGTTGAACCTCAGCGTCGTCTAATTCCCAAGATGAAGGATGTGGTAAGAAATGAGGTATTAAGACTTCTTGAAGCTGGTATTATATATCCTATTGCTGATAGTAGATGGGTTAGTCCTGTGCATTGTGTTCCTAAGAAAGGAGGAATGACTGTTGTGCCTAATGATAATGATGAGCTCATACCCCAAAGAGTAGTTGTAGGTTATAGAATGTGCATTGATTATCGAAAAGTTAATAAGGTTACTAAGAAAGATCATTACCCTTTGCCTTTTATTGATCAAATGTTAGAAAGGTTATCTAAAAATACTCATTTTTGTTTTCTTGATGGTTATTCTGGATTTTCACAAATTCTTAAAACTAAGGATCAAGAGAAAACCACTTTCACTTGTCCCTATGGAAGTTATGCTTATAGACGTATGCCTTTTGGTTTATGTAATGCTCCTGCTACTTTTCAAAGATGCATGTCTGCTATTTTTCATGGTTTTTGCGAGAGTATTGTAGAGGTATTCATGGATGATTTTTCTGTCTATGGGAATTCTTTTGATAATTGCTTGCGGAACCTCGATAAAGTTTTGCAGAGATGTGAAGAAACTAACCTTGTTCTTAATTGGGAGAAATGCCACTTTATAGTTAATGAAGGAATTGTATTGGGACATAAAATTTCCGAGAGAGGTATTGAAGTTGATAGAGCTAAAGTTGAAGCAATTGAGAAGATGCCCTATCCTAGGGATGTTAAAGGTATTCGTAGTGTTCTTGGTCATGCTGGGTTTTATAGGAGGTTTATTAAAGATTTCTCCAAGATTTCAAAGCCTCTTACTAATCTTCTTCAAAAAGATGTACCTTTTGTTTTTGATGATGATTGTAAGGAAGCTTTTGAAACTCTAAAGAAAGCCTTAACAACTGCTCCTATAGTTGAACCTCCTGATTGGAACTTACCATTTGAAATTATGTGTGATGCTAGTGATTTTGCTGTAGGCGCTGTTCTTGGACAGCGGGTAAATAAAAAATTGAATGTTATTCATTATGCTAGTAAAACTCTTGATGCTGCTCAAAGAAATTATGCTACTACTGAAAAGGAATTGTTAGCTGTAGTTTTTGCTTGTGATAAGTTTAGATCCTATATTGTTGATTCAAAAGTTACTATTCATACTGATCATGCTGCAATCAGATACCTTATGCAAAAGAAAGATGCTAAGCCAAGGCTTATTAGATGGGTACTTCTATTGCAAGAATTTGATTTACATATTGTAGATAGGAAAGGTGCTGATAATTTGTCTAGATTGGAAAATATTGCTTATGATCCTGTTCCTGTTAATGATAGTTTTCCAAATGAACAATTGGCTGCAATAAAGGTGAGTTCGCGAGACAGTCCTTGGTATGCTGATTATGCTAACTTTATTGTTTCCAAGTACTTGCCTCCAACCTTTTCAGCTCAGCAAAGGAGGAAATTCTTTTATGACTTGAGGCATTATTTCTGGGATGACCCACACTTATATAAAGAAGGAGTGGATGGTATTCTGCGAAGATGCGTTCCCGAATATGAACAACAAGAGATATTGAGTAAATGTCATGGTAGTGCTTATGGAGGACATCACGCCGGAGAAAGAACCGCGCAAAAGGTTCTACAACCAGGTTTTTATTGGCCAACTCTCTTCAAAGATGCGAGGAAGTTTATTTTATCTTGTGATGAATGCCAAAGGGTTGGTAATATCTCCAGACGCAATGAAATGCCTATGAATTATACTCTAGTTATTGAACCGTTTGATTGTTGGGGATTTGACTTCATGGGACCTTTCCCCTCTTCAGAAGCTAACACTCATATACTTGTTGCTGTTGATTATGTTACTAAATGGGTGGAAGCCATACCTACAAAAAGTGCTGATGGTGAGACCTCTTTAAGAATGCTTTTAGATATTATTTTCCCTAGATTTGGAGTTCCTAGATATATTATAACTGATGGAGGTTCTCATTTTATTCATGGTGGTTTTAGAAAAACTCTTGCTAGATATGGTATTAATCATAGAATTGCTTCCGCTTATCATCCTCAAACTTGTGGGCAAGTAGAATTATCAAATAGAGAGATTAAATCAATCTTGCAAAAGACTGTTAATAAAACTAGAAAGAATTGGGCTAGTAAATTGAAGGATGCACTTTGGGCTTATAGAACTGCTTATAAAAATCCCATGGGAATGTCACCTTATAAAATGGTTTATGGGAAAGCTTGTCATTTACCTTTAGAACTAGAGCACAAAGCTTATTGGGCTGTTAGAGAATTAAATAAAGATCCTAAACTTGCCGGTAATAAGAGGTTGTTGCAACTGAGTTCTCTAGATGAATGGATAAGTGAAGCTTATGAAAATGCTAAACTCTTTAAAGAGAAAGTTAAAAAATGGCATGATAGAAGGATTATCAAAAGAGAATTTAATATTGGGGATAAAGTCCTATTGTATCGGTCTCGTCTCAGATTCTTTGCAGGAAAATTACTCTCGAAATGGGAAGGACCATATGTTGTTGAGGAGGTGTATCGTTCAGGAGCAATCAAAATTAGCTCTCTCCAAGGCAATGCTACACAAGTGGTAAATGGACAAAGACTCAAGCATTATATCTCAGGTGATTCCTATAATGTTGATGTTGATATTATTCGAGTGGAAACACCGGAGGCTTTCATCAAAGGACAAATTGACAGTCCGCCAGAACTCGACTTTGAATAGGTAACAGTACTGGTAATGAAAAGTTCGCAATTTACTTTCCGAACAATATTTTTGCTGTTTTTGGAAAATATGAAAAATTACGAGATCGAAACGGAGTGGAAAAGACGCACGAGGGCGTGCCACCATAGGCCGGCGCGGCCTGGCCTTGGCCCGCGCCGCCCTATGGTCTGGCTGCCTCGTCGCCCCTTTCCGACTCTGGTTCGACCTGGTACTTTCCTTTTGTTGTGAAAATTTTTGCTATATAATCCCCCGGACCCCTGGAGGTCCGTATATCGTTTTCTCAACGTGTTTTGTTTTGAGCTGTTTCTGCCAGGATCTGTTTTCAGTTTAGAAGCACTATGGCCTCCAACAACAAGGGCAAGGGGCTTTCGGAGGAGGAAGTGAGAAGGATGTCGCCAAAACAAGAGCAGCAAGCCGTTGGGAGTAAGCAAATCTTGGTGGGATCTGTTGACACTCGACGTTCTTTCTCTCATAACTTGCAGGGATCCTTACCACCTGCCCTTAGCCTCGACTCTTTCCCCGTGTTGGAAGAAGCTCTGCGGACTACCGATGAGTTTTGTGATCGATACCGGGCTCTAAGAAGAGAAGTGGAGATACTCCAGGAAGAAAATTACCGTCTCCGTAGGATGCTGGAATACTACCCGATTCCCATCACAAGGTCACTATCGTCAACTTCAGATAACAATGAACATCTTTGAGTCTTAGTGCAGAATTGCCAAGCTGAGAAACTGAAGCTGAAGGAGATCTGTAAGAAGCGCGGGAGGAGTTCATCACCATCATCGCCAAAGGAGTAATTCATCATCGGTATTGGCATCCCCTTGGTTTGTTCCAAGCTTGGGGGAGTGCCGCGGTATCACATCATCACTATCTTTTTACTTTTTACTGTCAAGTAGTGTCATATCATGACTAGGGAAGTTTTCATATAAGATGGTTTGCAGTTTGGAAGTATCTCTCCTTTAGTTGGTTATCTATGTATCCCTTGGTGTGAGTTATCGTTATGGAATATTAATGAGAAGTCTTATCATTTACATATTGCACATCTTATTTTAGTTTGCGATCTCTATTATATGATTTACCTTGTTGTTAGTATTGGTATCACTTTGGGAGCATTGAATAAATCTATTTGGTTTTGGCAAACTCAGCATTGGTCAATAGCAACAACACCTTGAGGTTTAAGTAGAAAAGAAAAATACATGTAGTTGTTCCATTGTCTTTCTTTCATGTTAGCTCATAGCTTATTATTCTGAAGTTAAAATTGTTTGTGCTTACAAGGAAGATGCACGATTGTTTCTATCACATGTATATTTGTTTGTTTCCTTCGACTCTTATGCTTGCTAATTAACCTTGCTAGCCAAAGACACATCTTCGAGAGGGAATACTTCTCGTGCATCCAAACCTAAACCCAAACCTATGCCATTTGTGTCCACCATACCTACCTACTACATGGTATTTTCTGCCATTCCAAGTAAATACTTCGTGTGCTACCTTTAAACAATTCAAAACTTATTATCTCTTATTTGTGTCAATGTTTTATAGCTCATGAGGAAGTATGTGGTGTTTTATCTTTCAATCTTGTTGGGCAACTTTCACCAATGGACTAGTGGCTTCATCCGCTTATCCAATAATTTTGCAAAAAGAGCTGGCAATGGGATTCCCAGTCCCAAATTAATTAATCTAAATAGACACTCCTCCATGGTATGTGATTGATGGACGGCACCCGAAGGATTCGGTTAGCCATGGCTTGTGTAAGCAAAGGTTGGGGGGAGTGTCATCATAATAAAACTAAGATAAAAAGGCACTCCTTCATGGTATGAGATTGTTGGCAGGCACCCGAGGATTCGGTTAGCCATGGTTTGTGAAAGAAAGGTTGGAAGGAGTGCCACACAAAATAAAAATAAAATGGGAGCCGCTCTTTGAAGGTTTGTTTGGCAAGGGGGTTAGAGTACCCGCTACCAGTCGTTGACAACAACAAACAACTCTCAAAATGTTACTTTTATTATCTCTATATGATTTCAAAACTGAAAAAGCTCTAGCACATGATTTAGTCCCTGCTTCCCTCTGCGAAGGGCCTGTCTTTTACTTTATGTTGAGTCAGTAAACCTATTTCCCTCCATCTCAAGCAAGCATTTGAGTAGTTGTGATCAAACCATTATATTGTGATTTGCTTCATCATGTCTTTTATTCTTCCTTGTTTAGTACAAGTTTTACCTGAATGAATATAGCTTTGCAAGTTATCAATGATCATGAGGAGACTATTATGATTGAGTATGCAAGTGTGCAATATAAACTTTAACATGAGAGCATTGCTCGATAGATAAGTATAACCTGTTAATTGTTCTCTGACCAAGAACGAAGTTTGCCATCACCAACTATGATTTCTTATGCACCTTTATTTGTGATTACCTTATACTTGTTTCAAGTTCAGTTATATGAGGAAGTTGTTTACTATTATGTCTTGTGTGAATGAATATGATGCTTCTTGTCCGTATTTTATTTATCGACTCTTCACTCCATAAACATGTGGTCCTGTTTACTGAGTTCAGTTTCGCTTGGGGACAAGCGAAGTCTAAGCTTGGGGGGAGTTGATACGTCCAAATTGCATCACTATTTTGTATCATAATTTGCTGTTATTCATTGATATATTTCATGTTTGGACATAATACTTATGTTATTTCATCTATTTTGCATGTTTCATCATTATTGGAGGATCGAGCACCGGAGCCAGGATTCTGCTGGAAAAAGCACCGTCAGAACGCAATATTTCGGAAGATCAACTGTGGAAGGAAATTATACCAAAAATCCTATTTTTCCAGATGATGAAGGAAGCCAGAAGGGGGAGCCAGCTGGACCCAAGGTGGGCCCAGACCATAGGGCGGCGCGGCCCATGGCCTGGCCGCGCCACCTGGTGGTGAGGGGGCCCCACAGCCCCTTTTGCCTCCTTTTCTTCGCGAAATCCTTCGTCCTGAAGACCTAAGCCACAGAGGGTACCTCACGAAGAGGTACAGCCGCCTCTGCGGGGCGGAGAACACCAGAGAGAAAAGAGCTCTCCGGCGGGCTGAGATCCGCCGGGGAAATTCCCTCCGGGAGGGGGAAATCGACGCCATCGTCACCGTCATCGAGCTGGACATCATCTCCATCACCATCATCATCATCTCCATCATCATCACCGCCGTCTCCACCGCTGGACATCGTCACCGTCGTAGTAATTTGGATTTGATCTTGATTGTTTGATAGGGGAAACTCTCCCGGTATTGATTTCTACTTGTTATTGATGCTATTGAGTGAAACCGTTGGACCAAGGTTTATGTTCAGATTGTTATTCATCATCATATCACCTCTGATCATGTTCCATATGATGTCTTGTGAGTAGTTCGTTTAGTTCTTGAGGACATGGGTGAAGTCTAAATGTTAGTAGTGAACTATGGTTGAGTAATATTCAATGTTATGATATTTAAGTTGTGGTGTTATTCTTCTAGTGGTGTCATGTGAACGTCGACTACATGACACTTCACCTTTATGGGCCTAGGGGAATGCATCTTGTACTCGTTTGCCAATTGCGGGGTTGCCGGAGTGACAGAAACCTAAACCCCCGTTGGTATATCGATGCAGGAGGGATAGCAGGATCTCAGAGTTTAAGGCTGTGGTTAGATTAATTCTTAATTACTTTCTTGTAGTTGCGGATGCTTGCAAGGGGTATAATCACAAGTATGTATTAGTCCTAGGAAGGGCGGTACATTAGCATAGGTTCACCCACACAACACTTATCATAACAATGAAGATTATTTAGCCGTATGTAGCGAAAGCACTAGACTAAAATCCCGTGTGTCCTCGAGAACGTTTGGTCATTATAAATAAACAAACCGGCTTGTCCTTTGTGCTAAAAAGGATTGGGCCACTCGCTGCAATTGTTACTCTCGCACTTTACTTACTCGTACTTTATTCAACTGTTACATCAAAACCCCCTGAATACTTGTCTGTGAGCATTTACAGTGAATCCTTCATCGAAACTGCTTGTCAACACCTTCTGCTCCTCGTTGGGATCGACATTCTTACTTATCGAAGATACTACGATACACCCCCTATACTTGTGGGTCATCAGCAGACTTTCACCAATGGACTAGTGGCACATCCACTTATCCAATAATTTTGCAAAAAGAGCTGGCAATGGGGTGCCCAGCCCCAATTAATTAATTTTCATCGATAATTCTCTTCACATGTTTTGCCCTGATTTATCAGTAAGCAACTTAATTTGCAAATAGACACTCCTCCATGGTATGTGAAATGTTGGAAGGCACCCGAGGATTCGGTTAGCCATGGCTTGTGAAAGCAAAGGTTGGGAGGAGTGTCATCCATAAATAAAACTAAAGTACATGTGTAAACAAAAGAAAAGAGGGATGATCTACCTTGCTGGTAGAGATAGCGTCCTTCAAGGGAGCCGCTCTTTGAAAGTCTGTTTGGCAAGGGGGTTAGAGTGCCCACTACCACTCGTTGATAACCACAAACACCTCTCAAAACTTTATTTTTATGCCCTCTATATGATTTCAAAACTTAAAAAGCTCTAGCACATGATTTAATCCCTGCTTCCCTCTGCGAAGGGCCTGTCTTTTACTTTTATGTTGAGTCCGTAAACCTATTTCCCTCGATCTCAAGCAAGCAATTGAGTTGTTGTGATCCAACCATTTATATTGTGATCTATGTAATCATGTCTTTTATTCTTCCTTGTTTAGTACAAATTTTATCTGAATGAATATGACTTTGAAGGTTATCAATGATTACGAGGAGATTGTTATGACTGAGCATGTAAGATCTGCCATATAAGCTCTAATATAAAGGCTCTTCTCGAAATATAAGTACAACCTGTTAATTGTTCTTTAACCAAGAACGAAGTTTGCCATCACCAATTATGATTTCCTATGCACCTTTATTTGTGATTTTCCTTTACTTGTCTCAAGTTGAGTTATATGAGGGAGTTGTTTACTAGAATGTCTGGTGTGAATTAATAAATGTGATGCTTCTTGTCCGTATTTTAATTATCGACTCTTCACTCCATAAACATGTGGTCTTGTTTAGTGAGTTCAGTTTCGCTTGGGGACAAGTGAGGTCTAAGCTTGGGGGGAGTTGATACGTCCATTTTGCATCACTATTTTATATCATAATTTGCTGTTATTCACTGATATATTTCATATTTAGAGATGATACTTATGTTATTTCAACTATTTTGCATGTTTCATGATTATTGGAGAATTACTCACCGGAGTCAGAATTCTGCTAGAAAAAGCACCGTCAGGATACAATATTTCTGAAGATCAAAAATTGAAGGAAAATATACCGAAGCTCCTATTTTTCCAGAAAACGGAGCCAGCCAAAAGGGGAGGCCGAGGAGGGCTGCCATGGGCCCTCCCCATAGGCCGGCACGGCCACCAGGGTTGGCGCGCCGCCATGTGGGGAGGGGGCCCACGACCCCCCTCGGCGATCGCCATTTCGCGTACTTCATCTCCCAGAAACCCTAAGGTGCGAGAGTACATGAAGGATAGTCGCAGCCGCCTCTGCGGGGCGAAAAACACCAGAGAGAAAAGAGCTCTCTGGCAGGCTGAAATCTGCCGGGGAAATTCCCTCCCGGAGGGGGAAATCATCGCCATCATCACCGTCATCGAGCTGGACTTCATTGGGATCATCATTATCGTCATCTCCACCACCGACACCGTCATCTCCACCGCTGCACCTCGTCTCCGCTGTAACATCTAGGGTTGAATCTTGATTATTTCATAGGGGAAACTCTCCCGGTGTTGATTACTCCTTGTTATTGATGCTATCGAGTGAAACCATTTAATCAAGGTTTATGTTCAGATTGTTATTCATCATCATATCACCCCTGATCAGGTTCCATATGATGTCTTGTGAGTAGTTCGTTTAGTTCTTGAGGACATGGGTGAAGTCTAAATGTTAGTAGTGAACTATGTTGAGTAATATTTAATGGTTTGATATTTAAGTTGTGGTGTTATTCTTCTAGTGGGTCATGTGAACGTCGACTACATGATACTTCACCTTTATGGGCCCAGGGGAATGCATCTTGTATTCGTTTGCTTATTGTGGGGTTGCCGGAGTGACAGCAACCTGAACCCCCGTTGGTATATCGATGCATGAGGGATAGCAGGATCTCAGAGTTTAAGGCTGTGGTTAGATTTATCTTAATTACTTTCTTGTATTTGCGGATGCTTGCAAGGGGTTTTAATCACAAGTATGTATTAGTCCTAGGAAGGGTGGTGCATTAGCATAGGTTCACCCACACAACACTTATCAAAACAATGAAGATTAATCAACTATATGAAGCGAAAGCACTAGACTAAATTCCCGTGTGTCCTCAAGAACGTTTGGTCATCATAAGTAAACAAACCGGCTTGTCATTTGTGCTAAAAAGGATTGGGCCACTTGCTGCAATTATTATTCCCGCATTTTACTTACTTGTATTTTATTTATCTACTATATCAAAACCCCCTGAAAACTTGTCTGTGAGCATTTACAGTGAATCCTTCATCGAAACTGCTTGTCAACACCTTCAGCTCCTCGTTGGGTTCGACACTCTTATTTATCGAAAGTACTACGATACACCCCCTATACTTGTGGGTCATCACCTGTGGAAACACATTTTATATCTCCGAGGCAACAGCTCCCGCAACGTCACCTACAATGTGGGCGGCGTGGTCATCTGTGTCCGTCCCGAAGTTGACTACTTCGACATCAAGTTCCCCGACTCCATCCAAGGGTGGCGCGGGAGGTGGTTGTACGTCGAGGAGGACTACAACAACTCCCAAGAATACAACATCGCTCCTTTTGATGGTGCCGTAAAAATCCTCAGGCGTCGATCCTGGGACGCCGATGCTACTGACGAAGAAAGCACAACTACGGATTCTCTGATGAAGCGCATCCATGAGCTCCAGAACACCCGCGGTGAAGAATTGTCGGGTGTTCAAATCACTGCTTATTTTCTTAGGATCAGGGTGCAACCTCTGCAGACTCGCAAAAACCCCCTGTGGTGAGAAAGACGTTGATCGCCTATCCAAAGATCTCTCTGTGAAAGACTTGGAGAAGCTCATTCGACGTTTCTCCTCGTTAAGCAAGAAACACGATGTTCCAACCTCGTGCCGCGTGGAGCCGTATAGTGGCAACCACGCCCTTCCCGAAGTAAGGAACTTTTTCTTGGAGTTGTGCTTTTACTTTTCGACTTCTTCCTCATTTGTTTTGGATATTCACATTGATCTTGCTTTTTCATGTTGCAGAACCACTAAGTTCTATCTTCTCATCCTCCCCTTCCTGAAGGTGGAGAGGTGGACGAGCGAGCTGTTGTCACTGACGACTCGCAAGAACCCTCTCGTCCTGAGAGTGGAGTCGCGGGATCTCACAAAAATATGTGGCTTCCTTTGAAAAAGAAATTTAACCAGATCCTTCCGAATCAGGCCGCTCTCCTCCTTCCACTGTTTATCCAATGAGTGAGAGGAAAAGGGATGAAGTCAAAGATTCCGACACCTCCAAGCGCACAGATCCAGCTTCCGAAGAAACATCACCCCAAGAAGAGGGTACCTTTAACCCTTACGATGAAGCGTGCTCCGCTAGCTCGTAGCTTCTTTTTGTTATTTTTTGTCCAACTTCTTTTCCATCGACATACTCATTTTTCTATGTTGACAGTGGCGAAGAGGAAAAAAAAGAGGAACCCGAGGTTCATGGTTCTCTCTGAAGAACGCCGTGCCGCCGAGGAATCTTCGCCTCCCCCTCAAAACCACGTAGAAACGTCGAGTCCTATAGCCAGCCCCCGAGCCCCCTCGCTGAAGAGAGCAAGGATTGGGGCTGGCGATAGCCATTTAATTGTTGCGGGGAGTTCCTCGACTCCTTCTTTGGATGATGTAAGTCTTTTTATTCTTGATTCGCTATTTTGCTTTGCCATTCTATCTTTGATCGTTTGCCGAATTTTTTCCTCCTCTGATCTTGTTTTCCTGACGCTCTTTCTTATAGCATGTGATGAAGCATCTCATCAAACGTGGCTCCCAATTTATTGGGTTTCGTGATGCAGCCGAAGATTTGAGAGGTGATGCCCGCTTTGTTCTGAGTGAGCCATTTTCTCGGTAAACCTATTTTGTATCTGCAACGGAATTTTGCATTTGCCTCTATTTTCAAAGAACCTCGACCGAGCCGAGAAACGCGCTGACGAGCTTGCTATTAAGCTTGAGCAAAGCGAAAAGGCTCGCGAGAAAGCTGAACAAGATGACACTACTGTTGAAGATCTTCGCCAAAGGCTCCACAAAGCTGAAAATGCTCTGAGCGACAAGATTTCTCAACAGATCGCGCGCAAGAATGCCATCATTGATCGTTTGGAGACCCAGAACCGATGATTTGTTAGTAAGTGTCTTCCTTCGACTGCCTCTATTTTATCTTGCTTCTCTGAATATTGATGAACTTCTGCTTTGCTCCAGCAGGGAGGATGGGTGAGGATTTTACCTTACATGAAGGTGTCGAGGATCATCTTCTCGACACTCTTTCCATCCTCGAACTGCACGGCGACCTGGTGCGCACTAATATTTTGGAATCTCGTGCTGCGTTTAAGTGACTATTCCATCACTTCTTTCCTAAGCAAACACAGCCCGAGATTTTCTCTGAGCTCGTGCATCGCTTTCGAGGCGAAGAAGATCCTTCCTTGGTCTACCGGCAGGAGAACTTGAAGGTTGGAGTCGAGGGAACTATTGCCTTGGTTGCTGACAGCCGCCAAGATGTCGACTGGGCGAAGGTTAGCGACCCCAAGGGGATGAACAAGGAAAAATGGAAGACTTTAGTGAAGGCTGCAAAGCCTCACTCGAAGAAAATCCTCGCCTTCCTGGGGCACAAACCTGCTGCATCTGCTAGCACTGCCAAGCCGGAGGTCAAGTAGACCAACCTATCCCTTTGTCTTTTTCTTTTTTTCCTTTTGTAGTTATCGTGTTGCTTGCCACCGAAGATGTCGATGATGTTGAACGTGCCATCGAGATCAGCTCCTTTTCGCCTCTAGTTCCCACAGACGGCGCAAATTGACAAGGTATTAACTTGTCAATGCCTACAAGTTGTATACTAGGGTTTTGTGGAAAGTAGAGGGCAAGTAGATCTCGAAGGTTTCAGCCGAAAAGGTGCTCGACTGCTAAATACTAGGGTTGTGTTGACAATGAATCGATCCTTTCTTTCTCCCTTGACTCTCCCTTATATACGAGGCGGAGCCGAGGGTTTCGTGATGTACAAGTTACAGACATCGGAAACTCTTTGAGTTCGTCCCGTATAATTACAAGTCTATATTCCTAATATATCTCTATCTTCCATATCGATGCTTTTCTGGACTTCCGGGCTTTATAATCTTCGAGTCATGGGCCTTCAGTAAACCCCGGGTACCTTCTTCGGCAGGCCCATTCGGGATGCCTATGTCACCAACAAAGTTGTTTCAGCTAAATTCGACCTTTTGTGCATCCCATGTAAAAAAGAAAAAAATTGATGCTAAAATAAGGCATTTCTCGAGACATTTTTGTCTTTTTACAGAGGGCACAAAAAATATCAATTTTCAGCAGAACTTTTTGCGCACACATAGAATGTGTACATATACATGCAAAAAAAATTCTCTGGATTTTTTAACAATTCAAAATTTATTTTTAGATAAAGGAAGCATATACACCTGGGATCAGATTTGCATTTCCGCATAGCTCTGGGATCTTATATTCTGTGATGAACCACCGACAAGCAAGAAAGCCACGCAGTCATGGAAGATGCAGTGGGATCACATACCTACTGATGTGGGCTAATGAGTTACTTTAGGATATCTCTTCCTACATGCATGGCCGTTTGGATTTTTTTGATTTGGTAAAAATAATACAATAACACTACATTGAGTGACAGGGGTAGCGCCTAGTGACTAAACATACGGAGAAAGTTTACTCCCCTCGAGGAGAATCTTTTCAGGAAGCTGACACTCTTTCAAGGGGTGCTATTGTCGGTGTTTTTGGTGAGAATATTATTGACTCATTTCCATCTCTATGGGCAAGGATATGTAGGATGCGCTTGAGGTCAAGTTTTGGGTCTCAGACACATGTCATTGAGCAATTCTATAACTATATGATGATTGAAGCGCTATGTTGTTGAGAAAGCTCATGAGATACCATCCATTTCCGAGGAACTTGAGCAGTTCACGTGTGTGTTACTGGACAAGTTTATTTCCGGAGGCATCATTGCCAAACTTCCTCCTTGATGGAGGAATTTTTCTACTTCTCTACACCACAAGAGACATGTGTTTTCCTTCACGGATCTCTAAAACACAAGACAAAATGTCGAAGAAAAGGCAAGAGAAAAACACACGTGCTTGAGGTGTTGATGGAGGTTCTAGCATCAATTTTGTGCAGAAGAAAAACTTCCAACCCCACGAGTTCAAGAACAAGAACAAGTATGGTATCAGAGGAAAAATTCATGGGAAGAACAAGGCCTCGCAGTCTACCAAATTCAAGAAGAAGATTGCTAAGAAGAAAGGAGTATGCCACGTCTCTGGTGATCCTAATCATTCGGCTCCCAATTGCCGAAACCACTTTGACAAGCATCCACAAGGGAAGGGTACCTGCATGGAGCGCTGTATTTTGAAAAAAAATCAAAAGGAGATTTTAAATTATTAAAATTTGAAAAGTTTCATGATTTATTCTATCAACTTGTTGATCTTACAGCGATAGAGTTTTAAAAAATAACTCTAAGAAAGGGACCTTTTATTGTACATAGAGGATGTACATGTGGGACCCATGAACCAGCAGCTTCCTCAACATTTTAAAGGCGGCATGAGATTGAAAGAAAAAAGAAAGTAACCAAATATTAGATGCCAAAAATAATCTAAGAAAAGAAACTTTATTTTTTGTACATAGAGGATGACATGTGGGTCCCATTTTGCAGCAGCGTTCTCAACGTATCAGAGGCGGCACGGGATCGAAAAAAAAGGCAAGTGACGAAATATCAGGTGCCATAAATAAATCCAAGAAAATAAACTTGATTGTACATAGAGGCTGACATGTGGGACCCATTTTGCAGGAGCGGTCTCAACGTTTCTAAGGCAGCACCGGATCGAAAGAAAAAGTAGGTAGCAAAAAATCAGGGGGTCAAAAAAGCTGCAAGAAAAAAAACATTTATCTTCAGAGAGGATGACATGGGGACCCATGAGGCAGCAGCGTCCTCAACGTTTCCAAGGAGGCAGGGGATCAAAAGAAAAAGGAAATAGCCAAAAATCACAGGGTGAAAAAATTCCAAGAAAAGAAACTTTTATTGTACATAGAGGATGACATGCGGGTCCCATGAGCCAGCAGCTTCCTCAACGTTTCAAAGGCTGCATGAGATCGAAAGAAAAAGGTAAGTGACCAAAAATAAGGGGGTCAAAAAAATCCAAAAAAGAAAGTTGATTGTACATGGAGGATGACATGCGGGTCCCATGAGCCAGCAGCTTCCTCAAGGTTTTCAAGGCGGCATGAGATCGAAAGAAAAATGCAAGTGACAAAATATCAGGAGCCAAAAATAATCAAAGAATAGAAATTTTGTTGTACATAGCGGATGACATGCGGGTCCCATTTTGCAGCAGCGGTCTCAACATTTCAAAGGTGGTACGGGATCGGAAAAAACACAAGTGACCAAATATCAGGTGCCAAAAATAACTCCAAGAAAAGAAAACTTGATTGTACATAGATAATGACATGCGGGTCCTATTTTGCAGCAGCGGTCTCAACGTTTCAAAGGCAGCACATGATCGAAATAAAAAGGCAAGTGACCAAATATCCGGTGCCAAAAATAACTCCAAGAAAAGAAACTTGATTTTACATAGAGGATGACATGCAGGTCCCATTTTGCAAGAGCGGTATCAATGTTTCAGAGGCAGCATGAGATCGAAAAAAAAGGAAAGTGACCAAATATCAGGAACGAAAATTAATCCAAGAAAAAAACTTGATTGCACATAGAGGATGATATGCGGGTCCATTTTACAGCAGCGGTATCAACATTTCAGATGCGACACGGGATCGAAACAAAAAGGCAAGTGACCAAATATAAGGTGCCAAAAATAATTGCAAGAAAATAAACTTGATTGTACATAGATGATGACATGCGGGTCCTATTTTGCAGCAACGGTCTCAATGTTTCAAAGGCGGCATGAGATAGAAAGAAAAAGGCAAGTGACCAAATATCTGGTGCCAAAAATAACTCCAAGAAAAAAACTTGATTGTACATAGAGGATGACATGCGGGTCCCATTTTGCAGCAGCGTTCTCAATGTTTCCAAGGCGGCACGGGATCAAAAGAAAAAAGAATTAGCCAGAAATTAGGGCGTCAAAAAAATCCAAGAAAAAAACTGGATTGTACATAGAGGATGACATGTGGGTCCCATTTTGCAGCAGCGGTCTTTTAATGTCTCAAAGGCGTCACGAGATCGACAGAAAAAGGCAAGTGACCAAATATCATGTGCCAAAAATAACTCCAAGAAAAGAAACTTGATTGTACATAGAGGATAACATGCGGGTCCCATTTTGCAGCAGCGGTATCAATGCTTCAGAGGCGGCATGAGATCGAAAGAAAAAGGCAAGTGTCCAAATATCAGGAACCAAAATTAATCCAAGAAAAAACTTGAATGCACATAGAGGATGACATGCGGGTCCCATTTTATAGCAGCGGTATCAACGTTTCAGAGGCGGCACGGGATAGAAAGAAAAAGTCAAGTGACCAAATATCAGGTTCCAAAAATAACTCCAAGAAAAAAGAAACTTGATTGTACATAGAGGATGACATACGGGTCCCACTTTGCAAGAGCGGTATCAATGTTTCAGAGGCGGCATGAGATCGAAAGAAAAAGACAACTGACCAAATATCAGGAACCATAATTAATCCAACAAGAAAACTTGATTGCACATAGAGGATGACATGCGGGTCCCATTTGACAGCAGCGGTATCAACGTTTCAGAGGCGACACGTGATCGAAAGAAAAAGGCAGGTGACCAAATATCGGGTGCCAAAAAAAACTTCAAGAAAAGAAACTTGATTGTACATAGAGGATGACATGCGCCTATTTTGCAGCAGCGGTCTCAACGTTTCAAATGCGCCATGAGATATAGAAAGAAAAAGGCAAGTGACCAAATATCAGGTGCCAAAAATAACTCCAAGAAAAAAACTTGATTGTACATAGAGGATGACATGCGGGTCCCATTTTGCCGCAGCGGTCTCAACGTTTCCAAGGCGGCACGAGACCAAAAGAAAAAGGAAGTAGCCAGAAATTAGGGGGTCAAAAAATCCAAGAAAAGAAACTGGATTGTACATAGAGGATGACATGTAGGTCTCATTTTACAGCAGCGGTCTCAACGTTTCAAAGGCGGCATGAGATTGAAATAAAAAGGCAAGTGACCAAATATCAGGTGCCAAAAATAACTCCAAGAAAAGAAACTTGATTGTACATAGAGGATGACATGCGGGTCCCATATTGCAGCAGCGGTATCAACGTTTTAGAGGCGGCATGAGATCGAAAGAAAAGTGCATGTGACCAAATATCAGGAACCAAAATTAATCCAAGAAAAAAACTTGTTTGCACATAGAGGATGACATGCGGGTCCCATTTTACAGCAGCGGTATCAACATTTCAGAAGCGGCACGGAATCGAAAGAAAAAGGCAAGTGACCAAATATCAGGTACTAAAAAGAACTCCAAGAAAAGAAACTTGATTGTACATACAGGATGACATGCGGGTCCCATTTTGCAGCAGCGGTCTCAATGTTTCAAAGGCGGCATGAGATCGAAAGAAAAAGGCAAGTGACCAAATATCAGGTGCCAAAAATAACTCCAAGAAAAGAAACTAGATTGTACATAGAGGATGACATGCAGGTCCCATTTTGCAGCAGCGGTCTCTACGTTTCAAAGGCAAGATGAGATCAAAGAAAAAGGCAAGTGGCCAAATATAAGGTGCCAAAAATAACTCCAAGAAAAGAAACTTGATTGTAGATAGAGGATGACATGCGGGTCCCATTTTGCAGCAGCGGTCTCAACGTTTCAAAGGCGGCACAGGATCAATAGAAAAAGGAAGTAGCCATGAATCAGGGGGTCAAAAAATCCAAGAAAAGAAAGAATTTTCGTTCATAGAGGATGACATGCGGGACCCATGATCCTGAATCATAAACGACTCGATCGGAGAGCGTTGAACGAGATGGCGCGATTGAGAAAATAACAATGCTAGAGAGGCTGCCATCTGGGCCCTACATCCCTAGGCGGTGCGGATTTGCGTTGACTCCGCCGGCGCATCCGAGAATTCATCATGCACCATTTCCCGGGCAACCATACGCGATGTTTTCCACGTTTTCGTCGGGCTAGATGGCCTCAAAAACGAGAAAAAAAAGTTTTGACATGTGCCACAGAGATAGTAAAAATCGTCGGGCATGGTGCATCAACAACCACGGCGTGACTTTCAATTCGTCGGCCGTGGCAGTGTATCCGGTGTGGGTGTTTGCCGTTGAAATCTGTGGCGCGTAGTGGGCAGAACTTCCGGCTGCTTGGGGGCTTGAACTTTTGGCCTGGAGAGAATCCACTTATTCCTTTTAAACTGGCAATAATGTAGCTTTATCCTCACATGTCCTCTTCCACCAGAAGCAAACATCATATACCCAATTCAAATGAACCAGATACACGACCTAAACAAATGGTAGGTTATCATCCACGGTGCTAAAACTGATTCCTACACACTTGAGCACATATCCTAATTTTTTTATTCAAGTGTTGTTATCAAACACACAAAACAGTAGCGATAGAGTATGCTCTTTCAGCATGGTTGTAGCGATTGAATAGTGACAATAAATTCCTGATCTATTCTGGTTTTTACCTTTTCCTTTGCTGCCTCACTAGGGATAAAGTGAATGCATGTGGTATGTTTATCATGTGACAATTATGATAATCTTATCATGCTCTGTTAATTTTGAATACAAGATTGATTGGAGTTTTCCCTTTTTTGTGGAGTATAGGAGAGAGATGTGTCGCATCATCTCTATGTTAGGACGCGATGCCCATATGAATGCTTATCAAACACATATTAAAGTTCCACCGATATCATATCACTGATTAATTATTAGTATCCACTAGTGGCGGACGTAGGAAGAACTTGGAGGGGGGCACACCTAAAAAATCATCCTCTCAATTGTGAAAAACGTTTTCCAAATGAATAATATATAAGACAAATTGATTTTCAATTTTAACTTATTTTTTGTGGTTGGGAAAGCATGCTCATATGTTTGGCATGGACATTTTGGATATATCCTCTCCAAAGACTTTAACATTATATGGTGAAATTGTAGGGATTCGTTGCATAGAAAACAAAAAATTTCCTACCGCGAGAACGCAATCCAAGCCAAGATGCAATCTAGAAGACGGGAGCAACGAGGGGATGATCAAGACTAACCCTTGAAGATTTCCAAATCCTATAAGAGTAGGCTCTTATTGCTGCGGTAGACGATCACTTGCCGCTTGCAAAAGCGCGTAGAAGATCTTGATCACGGTGCCACGATCGGGCAGCACCTCCGTACTCGGTCACACGTTCGGTGTTGATGAAGACGACAACCTTCTCCCCGTTCCAGCAGGCAGCGGAAGTAGTAGCTCCTCCTTGAATCCGGCAGCACAACGGCGTGGTGGCGGTGGCGGTGGAGATCTCCGGCGGAGCTTCGCTAAGCGTGCGGGAGAAGAGGAGGAGAGAGGGGGCGGCTAGGGTTTGGGAGAGGGGGTGGCCGGCCACCTAGGGGTGCGGCCAAGCTATGGGCTTGTGGTCGTCAGCCCCCTCTCCTATGCCACTCATTATATAGGTGGAAGCCCCAAGAGTTGTAGTCCAAGTCTTCGAATAAGACCCCAACACCAAAACTTCCCAAAGGTGGGAAACCTACTCAAGGAGGGAGTCCTACCCAAGGTGGGACTCCCACCTTTTCCTTAGGTGGGGTGGCCGGCCACCTCAGGTGGAGCCCACCTGGGACTCCTCCCTTAGGGTTTGGCCGTCCAAGCTTGTGGAGTCCCTCCGGGACTCCACCTTCCATAGTGCCTTTCTTCCGGACTTTTCTAGAACCTTCTAGAACCTGCCATAAATGCACCGGATCATTTCCAAACTTGGAATATGACTTCCTATATATGAATCTTATTCTCCGGACCATTCCGGAACTCCTCGTGATGTCCGGGATCTCATCCGGGAGTTCGAAAAAAACTTCGAACTCCATTCCATATTCAAGTTCTACCATTTCAACATCAAACCTTAAGTGTGTCACCCTACGGTTCGCGAACTATGCGGACATGGTTGAGTACTCTCTCCGACCAATAACCAATAGCGGGATCTGGAGATCCATAATGGCTCCCACATATTCAACGATGACTTCAGTGATCGAATGAACCATTCACATACGATACCAATTCCCTTTGTCACGCGATATTTTACTTGTCCGAGGTTTGATCATCGGTATCACTCTATACCTTGTTCAACCTCGTCTCCTGACAAGTACTCTTTACTCGTACCGTGGTATGTGGTCTCTTATGAACTTATTAATATGCTTGCAAGACATTAGACGACATTCCACCGAGAGGGCCCAGAGTATATCTATCCGTCATCGGGATGGACAAATCCCACTGTTGATCCATATGCCTCAACTCATACTTTCCGGATACTTAATCCCACCTTTATAACCACCCATTTATGCAGTGGCGTTTGATGTAATCAAAGTACCTTTCCAGTATAAGTGATTTACATGATCTCATGGTCATAAGGACTAGGTAACTATGTATCGAAAGCTTATAGCAAATAACTTAATGACGTGATCTTATGCTATGCTTAATTGGGTGTGTCCATTACATCATTCATACAATGACATAACCTTGTTATTAATAACATCCAATGTTCATGATCACGAAACCATGATCATCTATTAATCAACAAGCTCGTTATACAAGAGGCTTACTAGGGACTCTTTGTTGTTCACATAACACACATGTATCAATGTTTCAGTTAATACAATTATAGCATGGTATGTAAACATTATCATAAACACAACGATATATTATAATAACCATTTTATTATTGCCTCTTGGGCATATCTCCAACAGAAATAGGAATACTTTTCAACATATTATGTAGAAGAAAGTGAGCATAATATAACCTTGCATGTGGTTGTTGGGGTGAAGGTGGATGTAATGTTGCATCTACAGTTTATATCTTGCTCTCAATATCGTATTGACCGGAGGTGTGAAATCTTTGATTTCTTCATCATCTACAACCAACAGTGTTGAAGAAGGTACAATCTTATGTGCTTCATGTATCTCGAAAACTGACGTAATTTGGCAATTTCTCTTAATTTTTACACAATACAAGTAAAACATATAAGTGACATATATTCCTCTTCATTTCTAGTTTTCTACAAGTGCCAAACTAACAAGTGAATCAATATGAATCATGGACAAACATATGAATGTTTGATATATCCATAGATAGAGAGAGACATCTTCTAAAGAAAAAAGATAGCACGAACAATAGCCATAGACACAAATCATTGAAGATCCAGATTCCACATCGGCTAGATACATAACAAAATCGATACCCACTATCCAGTACCTGTTTTCAGTTGCCTTGCCAGAGCTCGACCTGCGTCCTGCGGCAGCGAGCCAATTTATCCAAGGAAGGGCCGACCCGGGGGAGGGGGCTACCGACGTCCGAGAGTTCGGGGCGGACCGGCAGAGGGTCGAGCCAGGCCTGCCGGCGAATCGGGGGTAGAGGCACGGGGCCGTGGAGGGCGCTGATGACCCACAAGTATAGGGGATCGCAACAGTCTTCGAGGGAAGTAAAACCCAAATTTATTGATTCGACACAAGGGGAGGTAAAGAATACTTATAAGCCTTAACAACTGAGTTGTCAATTCAGCTGCACCTGGAAAAGCACTAGTAACAGGGGTGATGTGAAAGCAGCAGTAATATGAGAGCAATAGTAACAGTAACACATCAGCAGTAGCAGTAACACAGAGGCAATGGCACCAGAAAATAGTTGATACTACTTCCAATGACATATAGAACGAGTATACGATGATGAGAGATGGACCGGGGTTCCCAGCGATCTACACTAGTGGTAACTCTCCAATAACAAGTAACAAGTGTTGGGTGAACAAATTACAGTTGGGCAATTGATAGGATTCAAAGCATTAAGATAGAACATCAAGATTATTAATTATGTAGGCATGTTTTCCATATATAGTCATACGTGCTCGCAATGAGAAACTTGTACAACATCTTTTGTCCTACCAGCCAGTGGCAGCCGGGCCTCTAGGGAATCTACTGGATATTAAGGTACTCCTTTTAATAGAGCACCGGAGCAAAGCATTAACACTTTGTGAAAACATGTGATCCTCATACCTACGCCTTCCCCTCCAGTTGTCCCAATTTCTGTCACTTTGGGGCCTTTGGTTCCGGACATAGACATGTGCATACAACTTGTAGATACAATCTAAGCAATAAGTATAGAGCTTAAATCTAAGATCATGCCACTCGGGCCCTAGTGACAAGCATTAAGCATAACAAGATTACAGCAACAATAACTTCACAAACTTTATAGATAGACTAATCATAATGTATCATCCATCGGATCCCAACAAACACAACACCGATTACATCAGATGAATCTCAATCATGTAAGGCAGCTCATGAGATCATTGTATTGAAGTACATGGGATAGAGAGTACCAACTAGCTATTGCTAGAATGTGGAGACCCGGCATACCACTGCATGGTGTAGTATGCAAGTCTGACATAACACCAATGAAACACTGTTCCACTAGTGTTATATCGCTCAGAGTGGTACAACAGAAACATATGCGGGTCCAAGGCATGTCTATAGAATTACATACAGACTCTGTTACATAAGATCAACACAGCCTCCTACTTTACAATGAGGTAAATCTGCAAATAAACTCCAGAAGAATGACTCGTAGTCTAGTCTTATCACTAACTCTGTTTGTAGAGTATTTAACTAGCTATAGAGGCTATGAATAGATTCTAGCTAAGTAGGAACTAGGTTTAGGAAGCTAGTTCCCTTCTATGGCTAAACTATGTTTTCTCCTTGTTGGATGTGATATCTGGCTCCACTGACAGGGTCCTGTCTCTTGAAGTAGTTGTTGACTCCTCGGCCTTTGAGTTGCATTGTAGATCCTCCTTCGATGCCTCCATATCTAAGCAGGGGATTTAAGAGTGGGATGAGTACGAGCGTACTCAACAAGTTCATTATAGGAAAGAGGTGTTTAATGCACTAGCTACGGCATTAGACCAGAAAGTCTAATACTAATGCAAGTTTTCATAACCATTTCTTCAAAAGGTTGCTTTTATTCAAAAGAACTATGTCCGTCAGCCTTCACCGGTTTACTAGAACTTCATGGAGCTCCTTTCCGGCCGCGTTCGCAGTTCCATATCCCGGAACAGGAAGTGACAGGTCACGGTTCTTTACACTCTGCAGAGGTGTGTTGCTTTACCCATAAGAGATCTTAACCTTGGTGCCAACCGGGCAATTTCCCCATCCACACTTCCTATGGTGTGAGGCCCGGTATAAGGTCATAGCCAATCATATTCCTCCGCTACCTCGCACACCCACCCTTTGTTGCAAACCCCGACCCTGGGTCCTCGTCGGTCCACTTACACCATTTAAGGACGGACCTCGACCACGACAACAGTCTGGGATCGAACCAAACTCCTTCGCCGGTAGCTGCAACCCATCATAGACCACATTACCGTGGGGACTTAGAATGGGTTCCCCACCCACAAGTTGTTCCGCAAGCCGCAACCGCTACGGTATGCACAGCATAACCGTGGGGACTTAGAATGGGTTCCCCACCCACAAGTTGCTCCGCAAGATACAACTGCTACGGTAAGCGCATCCGTTGATGTACAAGAGGTGGAAATACAATTGACTATTCCGTCCCACTCCAGATCTTATGGTTAACACGGGTATTACGGCACAAGAATCACTGGACGACATTTGTTGTTAATCCTAGATGGATATAAACCCTTGCAATGGAACCTCCACCATATCAACACAATCCATGGTTCCATTGCCCACCACATAGTCATATTCATGGTTATGAAAATAGTGGTTTTGGTTTTTATGCAATAGTGATAATCATAGTACTTTGCAATTAATTTGATAAAAGTACTCAAATGACATGAGAAAGTGATGAACTTGCCTTTCTTGGCTGCAAGATTATGCAGACAAGGTCTTCGATGCGTAATAACTCCAAATTCTGAAATAGCATCATCGTTCGGTAAGGACGATGTTTAAAAGATTGGCAAGGATGCAATAATGCATAAGAATGAGATGCAATCGCTCTAAGCGTGTCCTAACCCCGATGATTTAGGATTAGTGAGTGGTAATGATTGGTTTAGGGTGTGTTGCACTTTTAGAGTGATTCACATACAAGGTTCTTATTCAGGTGTGATTTACTTGGTGTTATAAACAGGTAGATAATAAATCATAATAATCAATTGAGCACACAAGGAATGATAATTGGCATAATGTTAACAAGTAAAGAACAGTGGTCAGTTTTAGTACTATATGGCATGGTTAATGATTAATTATCATATACTTTAAAAGAATAACTTTTGAAGAACATGTTCTTTAATAAAGAACAAGTATGATAATTAGGTTGATGGGGTTCTATGGTTGACTATGGTTTCATTTAGTTTCTGGAGTAAGCATTAGATGTATCCCAACAATGTTGGATTCATCAACACCTAGGGTTGATAAGATTGAGTTAAGCCTAAGCATCCAAAGCAATTATTCATACAAGGTTGCTATCAAGGTTGATTCATCTGACTGGTGATTGCTAGCTAGGGTTTATAGGTTCTTATAAGCAGGGTTGGTGATGATTCTTTATTTCCTTCAAAAGAATAACTTTTGAAGAACATACTTCTTAAATAATAAGAAGTGTTACAATTAAGGTTGAGGTTGTCTTGTATTAGCCATTGGATCTCTAAGTAGAGAATGGTTGATTCCTAAATAGGATGGTTCATAAGTATCTCACACTGGTAGGGTTTAGTGGAGTATGGTAGGTAATGCAAGACATTAGGTATGATTGCTATTTAGTATTCATCACAATAATGTGATGTTAAGCATGGATAATTAAGGATGGTGGTCTTGGAAATAGGATCTAGGGTTTACCCTTGGTTAATTCTACTTTGATTATCTAGGTTGGATAAGTACTAGATTTGATTAAGGTGAACACATGGAATGCTAATCTACTAGTGATAGGGTTCTACATTTGATGTGGTTATAGCAAATATTTAGTTGCTACTATGGTTATATGACTATTATTGAAGTCATATGATCACATGTGAACTTGGGTTTAGGTTTGGAAACTATTTAGGGTTCACAAGTAATAATGGAACTAGGGTTCAGATGGAGTTAGGGTTTTAGGGTTTCGCATGAAATGATAGGGTTGTACTATCATTAAATATGGAATTAGGGTTTCCTAATTACTCTATATTTCTTGTATTAATAACTTCATTAATAAAGTTGAAGTTATTAATAACTTTGAAATTAAAATAATATTGAATTTGTCCTTTTATTATTTTTAAAGAATTAAGGTAATTATTAATTAGGATTTAAATCCTCCTAATAATGATTAAATAATATAGCAAATAAAGAAAATTAGTTTTCATGTTTTCTTTATTTGCTTACTGGTTTTATTTATTTTATCAATGTTTTTATTAATTTCTGAATTTTAATTGTATTTAGAATTAGAATTAAAAGCTTAAATAACAAGTATCAAATAATTAAATTTTTATTAAAAATAAAAATTTGGTTTTATATTTTTATTGGATAGAGTTTTCTTTTCTAAGAATTTTAATGTATCATTTATATTTTTCTGAGCTATTTTGAATTTTATATGAATTTGTAAAGTTACAGCAATTATTGAATTTGAAATTAAAATCTGGAATGACTAAAGTTACCCGGTTGGGTTTACCCAAACAGCCACAGACAGGTGGGCCAGTGGTCCACGTCGGTTTTGACCAAGTCAAAATCGAGGACGTGGCCAAGAGCACGGTGACCGGCGGGCAGACCTCGCCGGCGACGTTGATTCCGGTCGCGCGGGGTCTAGCGATCGGTACCAATCGAACCAGCGCGGTGCAGGGAACTGACTGATGGTAGCGCCGCCTCCTAATGGTCGCCGGAGCAAGCTCGACGGAGAGACCCGAGCGGCGGCGCTCGCAGGTGATCGGTGATACAGCGATGTAGGGCACGAACGGGAGGGCTAGGACGCGCAGGAGGTTCAGTGACTCACCCTGAGCACGGCGGGCTTGTCGGCGACGCGAGGGGTGATCGCAATCTCTGGAATTGCTCGATGCCGTCGTCGGAGAAGACGACCTGGCACGGTCGATTGAAGACGCTTCAGCTCGATTCCTTGTGCACGGTGACCAAGTCGAGGGCGGTGGTCACAGTGGTGGTCACGGCTTGGCCTGGGGAGGTCTCCATCGTCGGCGCTAATGGTGACTGGCGGAGCCAGGGTTTCGGTATGGGAAGAATTGAACCGAGGAAGAAGAAGAGAGGCTAGATTTCGTCCAGGGGTATTTATGCGGCGGTTGTGCGGGTGCCTCGTCACTTCAGCGAGCAAGGGGAGCCTGCCAACGCGAGGGCGAAGACGATCACGGCGTCGTGCTGCTCTCCAGCTCACGGAGAGGATGAGGATGAACTCCTCCTCATTAATTTTAACGAAGGGGTATGGTGGGCTGGTCTGGGCCATGCTGGGCTGAGAAGTTTGGGCTTCTGGTGGGCTGCGGCGGCAGGTAAGGTCTGGTAAGTGATGACCCACAAGTATAGGGGGTGTATCGTAGTATCTTCGATAAGTAAGAATGTCGATCCCAACGAGGAGCAGAAGGTATTGACAAGCAGTTTCGATGAAGGATTCACTGTAAATGCTCACAGACAAGTATTCAGGGGGGTTTGATGTAACAGTTGAATAAAGTACGAGTATGTAAAGTGCGAGAGTAATAATTGCAGCGAGTGGCCCAATCCTTTTTAGCACAAAGGACAAGCCGGTTTGTTTACTTATAATGACCAAACGTTCTCGAGGACACACGGGATTTTAGTCTAGTGCTTTCGCTACATACGGCTAAATAATCTTCATTGTTGTGATAAGTGTTGTGTGGGTGAACCTATGCTAATGTACCGCCCTTCCTAGGACTAATACATACTTGTGATTATACCCCTTGCAAGCATCCGCAACTACAAGAAAGTAATTAAGAATTAAATCTAACCACAGCCTTAAACTCTGAGATCCTGCGATCCCTCCTGCATCGATATACCAACGGGGGTTTAGGTTTCGATCACTCCGCAACCCCGCAATTGGCAAACGAGTACAAGATGCATTCCCCTAGGCCCATAAATGGTGAAGTGTCATGTAGTCGACGTTCACATGACACCACTAGAAGAATAACACCACAACTTAAATATCACACCATTGAATATTACTCAACCATAGTTCACTACTAACATTTAGACTTCACCCATGTCCTCAAGAACTAAACGAACTACTCACAAGACATCATACGGAACATGATCAGAGGTGATATGATGATGAATAACAATCTGAACATAAACTTGGTTCAATGGTTTCACTCAATAGCATCAACAACAAGTAGAAATCGATACCGGGAGAGTTTCCCCTATCAAACAATCAAGATCAAACCCAAATTGCTACGGCGGTGGCGGTGTCCAGCGGTGATGACGGCGGTGATGATGGTGGAGATGATGATGATGGTGATGGCGATGATGTCCAGCTCGATGACGGTGTCGATGGCGTCGATTTCCCCCTCCGGAGGAATTTCCCAGCGGATTCCTGCCCGCCGGAGAGCTCTTTCTCTCTGGTGTTCTCCGCCCCGCAGAGGCGGCTGTAACTCTTCGCGAGGTACCCTCTGTGGCTTAGGTCTTCGGGACGAAGGGTTTGGCGAAGAAAAGGAGGCGAAAAGGGTCGTGGGCCCCAGGACCATAGGCCGGCGCGGCCAGGGGCCTGGGCCGCGCCGCCCTAGGGTGTGGGCCCACCCTGGCTCCTCTGGCTCCTCCTTCCGGCTTCCTTCGTCATCTTGAAAAATAGGATTTTTGGTATAATTTCCTTCCAGAGTTGATCTTCCGAAATATTGCGTTCTGACGGTGCTTTTTCCAGCAGAATCCTGGCTCCGGTGTTCGATCCTCCAATAATGATGAAACATGCAAAATAGATGAAATAACATAAGTATTGTGTCCCAATATGAAATATATCAATGAATAACAGCAAATTATGATATAAAATAGTGATGCAAATTGGACGTATCAACTCCCCCCAAGCTTAGACTTCGCTTGTCCCCAAGCGAAACTGAGCTCGATAGACATGACCACATGTTTATGGAGTGAAGAGTCGATGAATAAAATACGGACAAGAAGCATCATATTCATTCACACAGGACATTATAGTAAACAATCTCTTATAACTCATATTGAAACAAGTATAAGGTAATCACAAGTAAAGGTGCATAAGAAATCATAATTGGTGATGGCAAACTTCGTTCTTGGTCGAGAACAATTAATGATTATATTTATCTCATTGAGCAGCGCTCTCATGTTAAAGTTTATAAGGCACAACTTGCATACTCAATCATAATGGTTTTCTCATGATCATTGATAACTTGCAAAGCTATATTCATTCAGATAAAACTTGTACTAAACAAAGAAGAATAAAAGACATGATGTAGCAAATCACAATATAATGGTTTGATCACAACTACTCAAATGCTTGCTTGAGATGGAGGGAAATAGGTTTACTGACTCAACATAAAGTAAAAGACAGGCCCTTCAGAGAGGAAGCAGGGATTAAATCATGTGCTAGAGCTTTTTCAATTTTTGCAATCATATAAAGAGAATAAAAGTAACATTTTGAGAGGTGTTTGTTGTTGTCAACGATTGGTAGTGGTACTCTAACCCCCTTGCCAGACAACCTCCTAAGAGCGGCTCCCATATTATTTTTATTTTGTGTGGCACTCCTTCCAACCTTTCTTTCACAAACCATGGCTAACCAAATCCTCGGGTGCCTGCCAACAATCTCATACCATGAAGGAGTGCCTTTTTATTTTAGCTTTATTATGATGATGACACTCCCCCCAACCTTTGCTTACACAAGCCATGGCTAACCGAATCCTTCGGGTGCCGTCCATCAATCACATACCATGGAGGAGTGTCTATTTAGTTTAATCAATTTGGGACTGGGAATCCCATTGCCAGCTCTTTTTGCAAAATTATTGGATAAGCGGGTGAAGCCACTAGTCCATTGGTGGAAGTTGCCCAACAAGATTGAAAGATAAAACACCACATACTTCCTCATGAGCTATGAAACATTAACACAAATAAGAGATACTAAGTTTTGAATTGTTTAAAGGTAGCACATGAAGTATTTACTTGGAATGGCAGAAAATACCATGTAGTAGGTAGGTATGGTGGACACAAATGGCATAGGTTTGGGTTAAGGTTTGGATGCACGAGAAGTATTCCCTCTCAGTACAGGTCTTTGGCTAGCAAGGTTAATTAGCAAGCATAAGAGTCGAGGGAAACAAACAAATATACATGTGATAGAAACAATCATGCATCTTCCTTGTAAGTACAAACAATTTTAACTTCAGAATAATAAGCTATGAGCTAACAAGAAAGACAATGAAACATCTACATGTATTTCTCTTTTCTATTTAAACCTCAAAGTGTTGTTGCTATTGACCAATGCTAAGTTTGCCAAAACCAAATAGATTTATTCAATGCTCCCAAAGTGATACCAATACTAACAACAAGGTGAATCATATAGTAGAGATTGCAAACTAAAATAAGATGTGCAATATGTAAATGATAAGACTTCTCATTAATATTCCATAACGATAACTCACACCAAGGGATACATAGATAACCAACTAAAGGAGAGATACTTCCAAACGCAACCCATCTTATATGATAACTTCCCTACTCATGATATGATACTACTTGACAATAAAAGTAAAAGGTAGTGATAATGTGATACCGCGGCACTCCCCCAAGCTCGGAACAAACCAAGGGGATGCCAATACCGATGATGAATTACTCCTGCGGCGATGGTGGTGATGAACTCCTCCCGCGCTTCTTAATAAGCTCCTTCGTCTTTAGTTTCTCAGCTTGACAATTCTGCACTAAGATTCGGAGAGATTCATTGTTATCTGAAGTTGGCGATGACGACCTTGTGATGCGAATCGAGTGGTATTCAATCATTCTTCGGAGACGGCAATTCTCCTCCTGGAGTATCTCCACTTCTCTTCTTAGAGCCCGATATTGATCATAAAACTCATCGGTAATCCGTAGCACTTCTTCCATCATGGGGAAGGAGTCGAGGCTAAGAGCGGGTGGTAAAGGTCCCTGCAGGTTATGAGAAAAAGAACGTCGAGTGTCAACAGATCCCACCAAGATTTGCTTGCTTCCTCCGGCTTGCTGCTCTTGTCTTGATGGCACCTCCTTCTCTTCCTCCAAAAGCCCCTTGCCCTTGTTGTTGGAGGCCATGGTGCTTCTAAACCGAAAACAGATCCTGGCAGAAACAGCTTGAAACAAAACACGTCGAGAAAACGATATACGGACCTCCAGGGGTCCGGGGGATTATATAGCAAAATTTTTCTCGTCAAAAGGAAAGCACCAGATCGAACCAGAGTCAGAAAGGGGCGACGAGGCGGCCAAACCATAGGCCGACGCGGGCCCAGGTCAGGCCGCGCCGCCCTATGGTGGCACCCCCTCGTGCGTCCTTTCCACTCCGTTTCGAACTCGTAATTTCTCATATTTTCCAAAAACAGCAAAAATATATTTCGGGAAGTAAATTGCGTACTTTTCATTACCAGTACTGTTACCTATTCGAAGTCGAGTTCTGGCGGACTGTCAATTTGCCCTTTGATGTAGGCCTCCGGTGTTTCCACTTGAATAATATCAACATCAACATTATAAGAATCACCCGAGATATAATGCTTGAGTCTTTGTCCATTCACCACTTGCGTAGCATTGCCTTGGAGAGAGCTAATTTTGATTGCTCCTGAACGATACACCTCCTCGACAACATATGGTCCTTCCCATTTCGAGAGTAATTTCCCTGCAAAGAATCTGAGACGAGACCGATACAATAGGACTTTATCCCCAATATTAAATTCTCTTTTGATAATCCTCCTATCATGCCATTTTTTAACTTTCTCTTTAAAGAGTTTAGCATTTTCATATGCTTCACTTCTCCATTCATCTAGAGAACTCAATTGCAACAACCTCTTATCACCGGCAAGTTTAGGATCATTATTTAATTCTCTAACAGCCCAATAAGCTTTGTGCTCTAGTTCTAGAGGTAAATGACAAGCTTTCCCATAAACCATTTTATAAGGTGACATTCCCATGGGATTTTTATAAGCAGTTCTATAAGCCCAAAGTGCATCCTTCAATTTACTAGCCCAATTCTTTCTAGTTTTATTAATGGTCTTTCCCAAAATAGATTTAATCTCTCTATTTGATAATTCTACTTGACCACTAGTTTGAGGATGATAAGCAGAAGCAATTCTATGATTAATACCATACTTAGCAAGAGTTTTTCTAAAACCTCCATGAATAAAATGAGAACCTCCATCAGTCATAATATATCTAGGTACTCCAAATCTAGGAAAAATAATATCTAAGAGCATTCTTAAAGAGGTCTCACCATCAGCACTTTTTGTAGGTATAGCTTCCACCCATTTAGTAACATAATCAACAGCAACAAGTATATGAGTGTTACCTTCCGAAGACGGAAAAGGTCCCATAAAGTCAAATCCCCAACAATCAAACGGTTCAATAACAAGAGTATAATTCATAGGCATTTCATTGCGTCTGGAGATATTACCAACCCTTTGGCATTCATCACAAGATAAAATAAACTTTCTCGCATCCTTGAAGAGAGTTGGCCAATAAAAACCTGATTGTAAAACCTTTTGCGCGGTTCTTTCTCCAGCGTGATGTCCCCCATAAGCACTACCATGACATTTACTCAATATTTCTTGTTGTTCATACTCAGGAACACATCTTCGCATAATACCATCCACTCCTTCTTTATATAAGTGTGGGTCATCCCAGAAATAATGCCTCAAGTCATAAAAGAATTTCCTCCTTTGCTTTGAGCTGAAAAGGTTGGAGGCAAGTACTTGGAAACAATAAAGTTAGCATAATCAGCATACCAAGGACTGTCTCGCGAGCTCACCTTTATTACAGCCAATTGTTCATTTGGAAAACTATCATTAACAGGAACAGGATCATAAGCAATATTTTCCAATCTAGACAAATTATCAAAGAACAGGATTATCAAGACCTTTCCTATCTACAATATGTAAATCAAATTCTTGCAAAAGAAGTACCCATCTAATAAGCCTCGGCTTAGCATCTTTCTTTGTCATTAGGTATCTAATTGCGGCATGATCAGTATGAATAGTAACTTTTGAATCAACAATATAAGATCTAAATTTATCACAAGCAAAGACTACAGCTAATAATTCCTTTTCAGTTGTAGCATAATTTCTTTGAGCAGCATCAAGAGTTTTACTAGCATAATGAATAACATTCAGTTTTTTATCTACTCGCTGTCCAAGAACAGGCGCCTACAAAGAAAATCACTAGCATCACACATAATTTCAAATGGTAAGTTCCAATCAGGAGGTTCAACTATAGGAGCAGTTGTTAAGGCTTTCTTAAGAGTTTCAAAAGCTTCCTTACAATCATCATCAAAAACAAATGGTACATCTTTTTGAAGAAGATTAGTAAGAGGCTTTGAAATCTTGGAGAAATCTTTAATAAATCTCCTATAAAACCCAGCATGACCAAGAACACTACGAATACCTTTAACATCCCTCGGATAGGGCATCTTCTCAATTGCTTCAACTTTAGCTCTATCAACTTCAATACCTCTCTCGAAATTTTATGTCCCAATACAATTCCTTCATTAACCATAAAGTGGCATTTCTCCCAATTAAGAACAAGGTTAGTTTCTTCACATCTCTGCAAAACTTTATCAAGGTTTCGCAAGCAACTATCAAAAGAATTCCCATAGACGGAAAAATCATCCATGAATACCTCCACAATACTTTCACAAAAACCATGAAAAATAGCAGACATGCATCTTTGAAAAGTAGCAGGAGCATTACATAAACCAAAAGGCATGCGTCTATAAGCATAAGTTCCATAAGGACAAGTAAAGGTGGTTTTCTCTTGATCTTTAGCTTTAACGACAATTTGTGAAAACCAGAATAACCATCAAGAAAGCAAAAATGAGTATTTTTAGACAATCTTTCTAGCATTTGATCAATAAATGGTAAAGGGTAATGATCTTTCTTAGTAACTTTATTAACTTTTCGAAAATCAATGCACATTCTATACCCTACAACTACTCTTTGAGGAATGAGCTCATCATTATCATTAGGCACAACAGTCATACCTCCTTTCTTGGGAACGCAATGCACAGGGACTAACCCATCTACTATCAGCAATAGGATATATAATACCAGCTTCAAGAAGTCGTAATACCTCATTCCTTACCACTTCCTTCATCTTCGGAATTAGACGACGCTGAGGTTCAACAACAGGCTTTACATCATCTTCCATATTAATAGCATGTTGGCATATAGACGGAGAAATCCCCTTCAAATCATCAAGAGTGTAGCCAATAGCGCCTCGATGCTTCTTCAATATTTCCAATAACCTTTCTTCCTCAATCTCTGAAAGCTTAGAACTTATAATAACAGGATATATTTTCTTATCATCAATATGAGCATATTTAAGATTATCAGGTAAAGGCTTTAAATCAAAAACAGGATCTTCCTTTGGTGGCGGTGTTGTACCCAAATCTTCCACCGGTAAATCATGCTTGAGAATAGGTTGGCGAAGAAAAATTTCCTCAAGCTCATCTCTTTCTTTCCTAAAAATTTCGCTCTCGCTATCCTCCAAATGTTGCTGCAAAGGATTATTAGGAACAAGAACAATAGATGCACATTGCTCCATTTTAAAATCATTACTAGGCAAATCAGCTTTATAAGGAATTTTAGTAAATTTAGAGAAGTTAAACTCATAAGATTCACCAGCGAATTTAGTCAAAATTTTCTCTTTCTTGCAATCTATAATAGCTCCACAAGTATTTAGAAAAGGTCTACCAAAAATAATAGGACAATAATCACTAGCAGCAGAACCAAGTACCAAAAAGTCAGCAGGATATTTAATCTTACCGCATAAAACTTCCACATCTCGAACAATACCAATTGGAGAAATAGTTTCTCTATTAGCCAGCTGAATAACCACATCAATATCTTCAAGTTCACAAGAATCAATTTCGTGCATAATCTCCGTGTAAAGCTCATACGGAATAGCACTAACACTTGCACCAATATCACATAATCCATAATAACAATGATCACCAATTTTAACAGATAGCATAGGAACACTAGCTTGTTTGGGTTTATTAGGATGTGAGACAATATTAGAAGCATCTTCACAGAAAATAATATGACCATCCTCCACATTTTTAGTCACAAGATCTTTAACTATTGCAACAGCAGGTTCAACTTTTATTTGTTCTTCAGGTTCTACAGGTTTCTTTTCACTTTTATGAACCACACTATTTATAACAGAGTACTCTTTCATTTTAGCAGGGAAAGGAGTTTTTTCAATATAAGCTTCAGGAATAACATGATCAGCAGTTTCAACTACAATGCATTTATTAATAGATGAATCAATTTTATCTTTATACGGTTCATGATACTTATCAAAATTCTTCTTTGGCAATTCATAATGAGAGGCAAAAGCTTTATAAAGATTTACAGCAACTTGAGAATCAAGACCATATATAGCACTCATATTACGAAATTTATCAGTATCCATAAAAGCTTCAATGCATTTATAATCATAAATTATACCTGATTCTCTATCCTTGTCGTTCTCCCATCCTTCAGTATTTTCTTGGATCCGATCAAGAAGGTCCCTTTTAAACTCTTCTTTGTTGCGTGTAAATGATCCAGAACAAGAAGTATCCAGCAAGGTCTTGTCTTGAAAAGAAAGTCTTGCATAGAAATTATCAATAATAACATTACCAGGAAGCTCATGAATGGGGCATTTGAGCATTAAAGACTTCAATCTCCCCCAAGCTTGGGCGATGCTCTCTCCATCATGAGGCCAAAAATTATATATGCGATTCCGATCCTTATGAATTTCACTTGGAGGATAGAACTTAGAATAAAACCGGGGCACAATATCATTCCATTCAAGAGAATCCCCATTATCCAGTAATTTATACCAATGTGCCGCCTTACCGGACAGCGACAAAGAGAATAGTTTCTTCCTCACTTCATCCATAGCAATACCTGCACATTTGAATAACCCGCATAATTCATGCAAAAACAGTAAATGATCACCGGGATGGACAGTTCCATCCCCTTCATAGCGGTTATCCATAACACGTTCAATAATTTTCATAGGTATTTTATATGGTATTACTTCCTCACCTGGCGCCTCATCCACTACCGTTGCAGTAGTAGTAGATTTCCCAAATAAAAATTGAAGAGAAGATCTCTCCATAATGACTTATAGCAGCAGGCAGAAATAAAATCAGCACAACAGTAAAGGTTTTCCTTACCAATTCCACTTACCAATAGCGCTTCACTCCCCGGCAACGGCGCCAGAAAATAGTCTTGATGACCCACAAGTATAGGGGGTGTATCGTAGTATCTTCGATAAGTAAGAATGGTGATCCCAACGAGGAGCAGAAGGTATTGACAAGCAGTTTCGATGAAGGATTCACTGTAAATGCTCACAGACAAGTATTCAGGGGGGTTTGATGTAACAGTTGAATAAAGTACGAGTATGTAAAGTGCGAGAGTAATAATTGCAGCGAGTGGCCCAATCCTTTTTAGCACAAAGGACAAGCCGGTTTGTTTACTTATAATGACCAAACGTTCTCGAGGACACACGGGATTTTAGTCTAATGCTTTCGCTACATACGACTAAATAATCTTCATTGTTGTGATAAGTGTTGTGTGGGTGAACCTATGCTAATGTACCGCCCTTCCTAGGACTAATACATACTTGTGATTATACCCCTTGCAAGCATCCGCAACTACAAGAAAGTAATTAAGAATTAAATCTAACCACAGCCTTAAACTCTGAGATCCTGCGATCCCTCCTGCATCGATATACCAACGGGGGTTTAGGTTTCTGTCACTCCGGCAACCCCGCAATTGGCAAACGAGTACAAGATGCATTCCCCTAGGCCCATAAATGGTGAAGTGTCATGTAGTCGACGTTCACATGACACCACTAGAAGAATAACACCACAACTTAAATATCACACCATTGAATATTACTCAACCATAGTTCACTACTAACATTTAGACTTCACCCATGTCCTCAAGAACTAAACGAACTACTCACAAGACATCATACGGAACATGATCAGAGGTGATATGATGATGAATAACAATCTGAACATAAACTTGGTTCAATGGTTTCACTCAATAGCATCAACAACAAGTAGAAATCGATACCGGGAGAGTTTCCCCTATCAAACAATCAAGATCAAACCCAAATTGCTACGGCGGTGGCGGTGTCCAGCGGTGATGACGGCGGTGATGATGGTGGAGATGATGATGATGGTGATGGCGATGATGTCCAGCTCGATGACGGTGTCGATGGCGTCGATTTCCCCCTCCCGGAGGGAATTTCCCAGCGGATTCCTGCCCGCGGAGAGCTCTTTCTCTCTGGTGTTCTCCGCCCGCGCAGGCGGCTGTAACTCTTCGCGAGGTACCCTCCGTGGCTTAGGTCTTCGGACGAAGGGTTTGGCGAAGAAAAGGAGGCGAAAAGGGTCGTGGGCCCCCAGGACCATAGGCCGGCGCGGCCAGGGCACGGCCGCGCCGCCCTAGGGTGTGGGCCCACCCTGGCTCCTCCTGGCTCCTCCTTCTGGCTTCCTTCGTCATCTTGAAAAATAGGATTTTTGGTATAATTTCCTTCCAGAGTTGATCTTCCGAAATATTGCGTTCTGACGGTGCTTTTTCCAGCAGAATCCTGGCTCCGGTGTTCGATCCTCCAATAATGATGAAACATGCAAAATAGATGAAATAACATAAGTATTGTGTCCCAATATGAAATATATCAATGAATAACAGCAAATTATGATATAAAATAGTGATGCAAATTGGACGTATCAGTAAGCTTCCTCTCCTTTTCTCTTTTCTATTTTTTTTTTATTTTCTGTTTTGTATTATTTTCTATTTTCTGTTTTGAGATTAATTTGAATTCTGTTTTACTTGCAGGTTTCTTATTATATTAATTCCATTAAGATGTAGTGCAATGATCTCTACATCACTTTTCTATTTGAAACAAATATTGTATATTTGATTCTATTGCATAAATATCAAATAGGCATGGAGATAGGTGTTCTTTTAAACTCCTTTTTCATTTGGAATAAAATTCTATTTGAATCAATTGAACTTGATGGATTATTCATAGTAGGAATACCATCAGGTCCTGGCAATGTTCCTGACCAGATGGTTGTTCATTTATGTTTTGAATATGGATAAGTTTTCAAATAAATATTTTAATAGTGACAATTCAAGTTTCCATCACCTTGGGACCTAAGGATAATTTCTCAAGGCTTGCACTCTTATTATCTTTGAAAATGTTTAAAGTAGATATTGTCCCCATAATGGCTTGGTCTTGGTTACAAAGGTAAGTGGTTGATCACCACACATGGTTTAACTACAGGGTTTAAACTAGGTTTATCTTATGCTCCATAATTGAGTATAAGTTTTAACTAGGGTGCAATTATGGGGTTCTAATTATGTTTACCTAACGGCAATTGGTTTGAATCTCAATTATGGCCTGGGTTTATATTAAGATCATCATAGTGATACATAAACTAGGGTTGAGATATAATTCTGGTTTGTAGGAATGAGATGGCACCATAATGTATTTGGTAGGGTTTAGTCTCCCTTAACCAAGATAAGATAGTTACTTGCTTACTATTTCATGTGCTTCTCTAATTACTGAGGATTTGAGAATTGGTTTTATCTTGTACCAATTAACTTTATTATTATCCCCAACTTATCATTAAAGTAACTACATTGATTATAGTTCTTTTTATAGTTAACTTTGGTCATATGGATATATGGTTTCTCACCATATCAATCATAGAGTTTACCCTAAGGTTTTCTTAGGTGGTTTAATTTCTGAAGTGTGGATATGGTAGGATTCTACTTATGATCACCAAGTGGTTCTCAAGTAAAGGTTGGGATATAAGCCTAGGATTGATTACTAGTGATCTCCCCATGATTTCATGTGATGAATAATATCTACTGATCATATAAGTGTTAGCATTTCGATTATACTCCTATTTCTCCAAAGCATGGTCATGGATTAGGCATGATCCACTTGTTCTTAATATCCTTACCTCAAGTTCTTAGGGTTTATGATCATCACTCAATTTATAATGATCAAGGTTTGGATTCCTAGGGATCTCTCATTAAATGGGTTCTCACTTCCATGATCAGGCATTGTCTAGATTAATCAAGGTATAGCACTTCTAATTTACCTTCTTGTATGGGTCTACTATGATTGTCTCTTTAGTTTATATCCCAGGAGAATGCCTGAGATATTATGTTAGGGTTCTACTTAATCAATGATGATATTATCAACTGGGTATATGGGTAGTTCTCTCCCTCACATTCAAGTGTTGCCTCAACTACTTGAGTGTAACACCATAGCTTGGCTCTCTTATAAAGGAATGGTTATTCTAGGGTTTATGGTGTACTCACAATATCTCAATAGGTATTAAGTCTAAAACTCCACTTGGCTATCTTGATTGAGTTAATCTCTTCCTTACTTTATCAATTCATGGATATGGTATTATTCCATGTGATAATAGGTTATCTCACCACTCCATGGTGAAATGGTTTATAACCTAATACTTTAGTTCAATGGTTGTCTTTTATTCTTAAATAGGTAAGGCTAGGATTGATATGAATGGTCTCTCTCATTTGGGAATGACTTCAATGCTAACCTAAGGTTATTCTCCAAAGATAATGATGTGGTCACCAATATCTATGGTTACCATAAATGGGTTCTCTCTCTAGGGAATGTCCTGAACAATATCCTAGGGTTCCTCTTAAAGATGATGATTTGAGTACCTAGATGTAAATCCAAGGTTTAACTCAAGGTTTGTTAATGCTTCTCTAATAATTAAAATAGAACTCTCACCTCTCTAGGTTTGATGTATATTAATATGGAATAGAGCAGGATATATATTTCTTAGTTGGATCTCTTTGTCTTGTTTCCAAGATTAAGGTAGAATGAATACCATGAGGTTCATGGTAGGATCAAGGATTAGTTTAAGACATGGAAAAGATGAGTGAAGAATAGTTTCTCCAATTATTGTTACTTGGTTTGTAATTGACAAATATTCTTGTGTTATGGCAATGATTACCATATTAGGATATGTTATAAGATCAAGTAGTTGATCATTGAGTAAAGTGTTGTTGTGTTGATTATCAGTTCCATTTGATCTAACCCCTTGGTTCAAACTATCTCTACCCAAAGCAAGGTTTTAGCAAAGTCACTTTGAGGTTTATAACGCTTGACTTGATGAGCTACTTCAATTCCACCAAGGTCAAGTGAAACTTCAGTTACTGTGACTGTTTTACTTTAAAGCGCGAAAATTCCCCAGATTTTCTATGCATGGATGCAATGCACACATCTGTTTCCTCTATTTCTGTAACCCCAATACCTGGGATATTACAGTCTCTACCCCTTAAACTAAACTTCGTCCTCGAAGTTTGATATCTCTCACGTTTCAGAGTGTGGATCTGTCTTGTGCAGACTACATCTTTTCTCAAACTTCTTGGTGATCTTACTGGATATAATTGAATATATCCCTTGTCCAGATTCTTCCTGGAATCCATTAGGGTTTGTCTCTGAACCATGGTTCTTACTTTGATTCATTGATTTCTTCCAACTCTATAAGCTTGTTTCCTTTCTCATTGAAGATTCAATGATTGAGACTTCTTCTTGTCCTGACAGTCTTAATTGAGGACTAATTGTATAACATTCTCCTATTTGATAAAATAGGTCTTTGTTTTTCCCTTACTACCAAGACTGCAATAATAGTACTTGGTAAGGTACTTACTATGGAATTGATCATGGTGATTTATTCCTCTAAGAATGGATTAGACTCATTTAGTCCATCCAATCATGGTTTAAGGATGATTCTTATACCTATTTTGGATTCTTTAGGTTCCATGAAAGGAATCATTCTATTAGTCTTTGGTATTGGTATACTCAATCTTCTTTGGTCTTTGGCCTTTTTGAATTGTATTTGGTCTATAATATTTCCTTCATCCAACTTCATTAACCTTAGATTACTTGAGCTATCGAACTACTGAGTGAATATTACTCACTTTCTCAAGTTATAGTCCACTTCTTACTTCCTCGAGGTATGAACCTCGGCTTCTGGTCTGACATCCTTCTGAAAGTAATGTTCAACAATCTTATGAAAAATAAGATCGAACTTCCTCTCAGTTCAGACCTTCTGCTTCTATCTAGCTTAAAGTATTGAGTTATTGTACATCTATCTCAGTCTTTACTCTACCCCTTTGAGTTTGCTTATGGTCTTCCACTCCTTTTATTCCAACCATTGAATTGATGGTTAGAATATTGGTCTTGGTGTAGCTTATGGTTTATATTCTTCTAAGGTCTTGTGAAGAATCCTTGTGGTGTTTTCACTCAATTGTGGACATCCAATGTGAATCCTTTGACTAAATGATTATTGGTCATTGTTATTTGGCTAACAAAATTTTATTTGTTCACAACTTCTTGGTACAAATAATCCAATGATGGACTACTTGATACCAATTGTGGCTATTTGTTATCTAAAAATGGATTCTATTATAGGTTTTGATCAACTGGACAAGACATTTTCTACTTTATCTCGTAGTATTGACACTATACCAATTGTGATCTTCTGATATCAACTATGGTCTTATTATATCTGCTACGGTTTCATAGGTCATTTTCTTTTCTTCAGGGTTTATTGTTGCAAGAAAACCACTAGCTGACACTATGATTATAGTATCCTAAGTGATTTCCCATACATTCCCTCTTCTATATTAACTATGGATCTGCTTGAGCTTCACCATAATCATCATATTTCTCACCTTCATGCTTCTTTAGTACTAAAGTACTCCTCTGTTGAGATAAAGCATGAATTTTTTTTTATTGGTACTTCCTTCTGAATATTGTGGTTGCTTCCCACAATTTTACTTCCTTCTTTTGATGAACCTTCATCTTGTCTTCAGAATCTTCAGAATTCGTCACTTCCTCACACGAATACTATTACCCTCTAGATCTATAGCATCAAGTAAAAACTTGATATTGCAACATGCATTTGCATATCAAAGTTAAACTTCATGTATGGATCTAGTCAAACAATGAAAATCCAATAAAATCCAAAAAGATTCAGCTTTGTGCATATAATACACACCATCTTATACCTGAATATAATAGTTGAGTAAAACATCTCTAAACATCAGGCTCTGATGTGTAGTATTCAACACCACATAAGATAGGTTTATATCGTGATACTTAGCACGAATATATGGAATTCTGCTATTTGTCTCAACCTTTACCTTAATTGCACAATTGCAATGAGATAAACTTGAAACAAAGTGGTCTAGGATAGTTAAGTTAACCTAATTTTCTTTGGAAGTTCTATTTAACTTTCATTTTATTAAGGACTATCTCACATGATATGTCTAGGTTCTAACATTGCTACACTAAACACATACTATTGCAATATATCTCCTATACTTCCAAGTGTTTGTACTTATCATGAGGCTATGGTCATGATGTGCTTGGCACACTTCCCATGGTTTTGGGAACACAATTCTTGCACTATTGTTGAACACCTGACTGCTTATGGTACTTCTTCTAAGTATTCATGAAGTTCTAATTCATCACATAATGATTCTCAGGTGAATCATATATGATTAGCAACTCTACTATGTAAGTAGACATATATTATTCCTATCACTCTTCCTTATATCCCATGATTGACTCATCATGGTCTATACTACTTCATTTAACTTATATTTATCACTTACTATCAAATGTTTCACAAATTTGAATAGATTTTTCCTACCCATTATTTGTCTTAGTATACACCTTCTAGTAGGAATTCTTCGTAATATATTTATCTTACTTGCTATCGTTCCTATAACAGGTCTGAATAATTTTTACTTAACCATAACATGTGTTGGTACACATCTTCCAATAGGATATCTTCCTTATGGTTGTATCCTCTCTTTGGACTACCATGTATTGTATACCAACTGTGATCTACTCATCTATTGTTTAAGGACTTCATGGTATACTATATGTTTGGGATTAGTTAACTAACTTTACTTAGTAAAGATAGTTAAGAAAGGTTGACTTAAGTGTGTCAGGATTATTCTCAAGTGAATATCCATCTCAAGCAAGGTTTTAAATAGCGCGCTATTTCATTTAGCGAGGACCTTCTCCAAACGCTATGCACGTTATAGCGCGCTATAACGCGCTATATATAAAATAACGTTTTGCAAAAAGACATTCAAATGTTAAGGATTTTGGTAGTTGCATAACCAGATCGTTTAAAGTAGATTCTCGGGACCAAATTAAAGACAACATTACATACTAACATTATGATTTAGAGCCAAGGAGGCAACAACAAAGGTGAAAACACTCATTCAGAATCGGAAGAACTACACATCAATAGTTCAATACATTACGCATCTACAAATCAGGATGAGGAGGAGGTTCTAGTCAGCTCTAACCTGGTGGGTGATTTTCTAAGGCGTCTCCGACATCCGAGTCGAAGGAAGTAGCCGACAGAACTCTGTGGGAGGAAGCAACGGACGCTGACGTCACGCTGGAAGAGGCAGCCGCTGCCTTCGCTTTCCGTGCGGAACTGCTAAATTGGGATTTAGGCTAGGTTTTGCCGTACGTATATGGGCTTTAGATATTTAGCTTTGTTGGAAAAATTGGACTTTTGGGCGGATGGGTTGGCATGCAGTTTTGGACCTTTGTTTTTTGCAGCTAAATGTTTTAGCGCCGCTACGTGTTATGCGTTTTAGCGCGATTTAGCACGATTTAGCGTGTTATTTTGTGTTTAGCACTATAGCGATCATTTTCTGTCAAATATAGCGTGGAGGGTCCAAAACCGCTATTGCGCGCTAAAACCGGCGAAATTGCGTGCTATTTAAAACCTTGATCTCAAGTCATAAGAAGATTTGGTTCAACTAAGACAACTTCCTATAGACACTACCAATCCTATAGGTCTCATTTAAAGGGTTTTAATCCTAAGGTCAAAGCATTTGCTCTGATACCAACTGTGGAGACCCGACATACCACTGCATGGTGTAGTATGCAAGTCTGACATAACACCAATGAAACACTGTTCCACTAGTGTTATATCGCTCAGAGTGGTACAACAGAAACATATGCGGGTCCAAGGCATGTCTATAGAATTACATACAGACTCTGTTACATAAGATCAACACAGCCTCCTACTTTACAATGAGGTAAATCTGCAAATAAACTCCAGAAGAACGACTCGTAGTCTAGTCTTATCACGAACTCTATTTGTAGAGTATTTAACTAGCTATAGAGGCTATGAATAGATTCTAGCTAAGTAGGAACTAGGTTTAGGAAGCTAGTTCCCTTCTATGGCTAAACTATGTTTTCTCCTTGTTGGATGTGATATCTGGCTCCACTGACAGGGTCCTGTCTCTTGAAGTAGTTGTTGACTCCTCGGCCTTTGAGTTGCATTGTAGATCCTCCTTCGATGCCTCCATATCTAAGCAGGGGATTTAAGAGTGGGATGAGTACGAGCGTACTCAACAAGTTCATTATAGGAAAGAGGTGTTTAATGCACTAGCTACGGCATTAGACCAGAAAGTCTAATACTAATGCAAGTTTTCATAACCATTTCTTCAAAAGGTTGCTTTTATTCAAAAGAACTATGTCCGTCAGCCTTCGCCGGTTTACTAGAACTTCATGGAGCTCCTTTCCGGCCACGTTCGCAGTTCCATATCCCGGAACAGGAAGTGACAGGTCACGGTTCTTTACACTCTGCAGAGGTGTGTTGCTTTACCCATAAGAGATCTTAACCTTGGTGCCAACCGGGCAATTTCCCCGTCCACACTTCCTATGGTGTGAGGCCCGGTATAAGGTCATAGCCAATCATATTCCTCCACTACCTCGCACACCCACCCTTTGTTGCAAACCCCGACCCTGGGTCCTCGTCGGTCCACTTACACCATTTAAGGACGGACCCCGACCACGACAACGATGCAGGGATCGAACCAAACTCCTTCGCCGGTAGCTGCAACCCATCATAGACCACATTACCGTGGGGACTTAGAATGGGTTCCCCACCCACAAGTTGTTCCGCAAGCCGCAACCGCTACGGTATGCACAGCATAACCGTGGGGACTTAGAATGGGTTCCCCACCCACAAGTTGCTCCGCAAGATACAACTGCTACGGTAAGCGCATCCGTTGATGTACAAGAGGTGGAAATACAATTGACTATTCCGTCCCACTCCAGATCTTATGGTTAACACGGGTATTACGGCACAAGAATCACTGGACGACATTTGTTGTTAATCCTAGATGGATATAAACCCTTGCAATGGAACCTCCACCATATCAACACAATCCATGGTTCCATTGCCCACCACATAGTCATATTCATGGTTATGAAAATAGTGGTTTTGGTTTTTATGCAATAGTGATAATCATAGTACTTTCCAATTAATTTGATAAAAGTACTCAAATGACATGAGCAAGTGATGAACTTGCCTTTCTTGGCTGCAAGATTATGCAGACAAGGTCTTCGATGCGTAATAACTCCAAATTCTGAAATAGCATCATCGTCCGGTAAGGACGATGTTTAAAAGATTGGCAAGGATGCAATAATGCATAAGAATGAGATGCAATCGCTCTAAGCGTGTCCTAACCCCGATGATTTAGGATTAGTGAGTGGTAATGATAGGTTTAGGGTGTGTTGCACTTTTAGAGTGATTCACATACAAGGTTCTTATTCAGGTGTGATTTACTTGGTGTTATAAACAGGTAGATAATAAATCATAATAATCAATTGAGCACACAAGGAATGATAATTGGCATAATGTTAACAAGTAAAGAACAGTGGTCAGTTTTAGTACTATATGGCATGGTTAATGATTAATTATCATATACTTTAAAAGAATAACTTTTGAAGAACATGTTCTTTAATAAAGAACAAGTATGATAGTTAGGTTGATGGGGTTCTATGGTTGACTATGGTTTCATTTAGTTTCTGGAGTAAGCATTAGATGCATCCCAACAATGTTGGATTCATCAACACCTAGGGTTGATAAGATTGAGTTAAGCCTAAGCATCCAAAGCAATTATTCATACAAGGTTGCTATCAAGGTTGATTCATCTGACTGGTGATTGCTAGCTAGGGTTTATAGGTTCTTATAAGCAGGGTTGGTGATGATTCTTTATTTCCTTCAAAAGAATAACTTTTGAAGAACATACTTCTTAAATAATAAGAAGTGTTACAATTAAGGTTGAGGTTGTCTTGTATTAGCCATTGGATCTCTAAGTAGAGAATGGTTGATTCCTAAATAGGATGGTTCATAAGTATCTCACACTGGTAGGGTTTAGTGGAGTATGGTAGGTAATGCAAGACATTAGGTATGATTGCTATTTAGTATTCATCACAATAATGTGATGTTAAGCATGGATAATTAAGGATGGTGGTCTTGGAAATAGGATCTAGGGTTTACCCTTGGTTAATTCTACTTTGATTATCTAGGTTGGATAAGTACTAGATTTGATTAAGGTGAACACATGGAATGCTAATCTACTAGTGATAGGGTTCTACATTTGATGTGGTTATAGCAAATATTTAGTTGCTACTATGGTTATATGACTATTATTGAAGTAATATGATCACATGTGAACTTGGGTTTAGGTTTGGAAACTATTTAGGGTTCACAAGTAATAATGGAACTAGGGTTCCCGATGGAGTTAGGGTTTTAGGGTTTCGCATGAAATGATAGGGTTGTACTATCATTAAATATGGAATTAGGGTTTCCTAATTACTCTATATTTCTTGTATTAATAACTTCATTAATAAAGTTGAAGTTATTAATAACTTTGAAATTAAAATAATATTGAATTTGTCCTTTTATTATTTTTAAAGAATTAAGGTAATTATTAATTAGGATTTAAATCCTCCTAATAATGATTAAATAATATAGCAAATAAAGAAAATTAGTTTTCATGTTTTCTTTATTTGCTTACTGGTTTTATTTATTTTATCAATGTTTTTATTAATTTCTGAATTTTAATTGTATTTAGAATTAGAATTAAAAGCTTAAATAACAAGTATCAAATAATTAAATTTTTATTAAAAATAAAAATTTGGTTTTATATTTTTATTGGATAGAGTTTTCTTTTCTAAGAATTTTAATGTATCATTTATATTTTTCTGAGCTATTTTGAATTTTAAATGAATTTGTAAAGTTACAGCAATTATTGAATTTGAAATTAAAATCTGGAATGACTAAAGTTACCCGGTTGGGTTTACCCAAACAGCCACAGACAGGTGGGCCAGTGGTCCACGTCGGTTTTGACCAAGTCAAAATCGAGGACGTGGCCAAGAGCACGGTGACCGGCGGGCAGACCTCGCCGGCGACGTTGATTCCGGTCGCGCGGGGTCTAGCGATCGGTACCAATCGAACCAGCGCGGTGCAGGGAACTGACTGATGGTAGCGCCGCCTCCTAATGGTCGCCGGAGCAAGCTCGACGGAGAGACCTGAGCGGCGGCGCTCGCAGGTGATCGGTGATACGGCGATGTAGGGCACGAACGGGAGGGCTAGGACGCGCAGGAGGTTCAGTGACTCACCCTGAGCACGGCGGGCTTGTCGGCGAGGCGAGGGGAGATCGCAATCTCTGGAATTGCTCGATGCCGTCGTCGGAGAAGACGACCTGGCACGGTCGATTGAAGACGCTTCAGCTCGATTCCTTGTGCACGGTGACCAAGTCGAGGGCGGTGGTCACAGTGGTGGTCACGGCTTGGCCTGGGGAGGTCTCCATCGCCGGCGCTAATGGTGACTGGCGGAGCCAGGGTTTCGGTATGGGAAGAATTGAACCGAGGAAGAAGAAGAGAGGCTAGATTTCGTCTAGGGGTATTTATACGGCGGTTGTGCGGGTGCCTCGTCACTTCAGCGAGCAAGGGGAGCCTGCCAACGCGAGGGCGAAGACGATCACGGCGTCGTGCTGCTCTCCAGCTCACGGAGAGGATGAGGATGAACTCCTCCTCGTTAATTTTAACGAAGGGGTACGGTGGGCTGGTCTGGGCCGTGCTGGGCTGAGAAGTTTGGGCTTCTGGTGGGCTGCGGCGGCAGGTAAGGTCTGGTAAGCTTCCTCTCCTTTTCTCTTTTCTATTTTTTTTTATTTTCTGTTTTGTATTATTTTCTATTTTCTGTTTTGAGATTAATTTGAATTCTGTTTTACTTGCAGGTTTCTTATTATATTAATTCCATTAAGATGTAGTGCAATGATCTCTACATCACTTTTCTATTTGAAACAAATATTGTATATTTGATTCTATTGCATAAATATCAAATAGGCATGGAGATAGGTGTTCTTTTAAACTCCTTTTTCATTTGGAATAAAATTCTATTTGAATCAATTGAACTTGATGGATTATTCATAGTAGGAATACCATCAGGTCCTGGCAATGTTCCTGACCAGATGGTTGTTCATTTATGTTTTGAATATGGATAAGTTTTCAAATAAATATTTTAATAGTGACAATTCAAGTTTCCTTCACTTTGGGACCTAAGGATAATTTCTCAAGGCTTGCACTCTTATTATCTTTGAAAATGTTTAAAGTAGATATTGTCCCCATAATGGCTTGGTCTTGGTTACAAAGGTAAGTGGTTGATCACCACACATGGTTTAACTACAGGGTTTAAACTAGGTTTATCTTATGCTCCATAATTGAGTATAAGTTTTAACTAGGGTGCAATTATGGGGTTCTAATTATGTTTACCTAATGGCAATTGGTTTGAATCTCAATTATGGCCTGGGTTTATATTAGGATCATCATAGTGATACATAAACTAGGGTTGAGATATAATTCTGGTTTGTAGGAATGAGATGGCACCATAATGTATTTGGTAGGGTTTAGTCTCCCTTAACCAAGATAAGATAGTTACTTGCTTACTATTTCATGTGCTTCTCTAATTACTGAGGATTTGAGAATTGGTTTTATCTTGTACCAATTAACTTTATTATTATCCCCAACTTATCATTAAAGTAACTACATTGATTATAGTTCTTTTTATAGTTAACTTTGGTCATATGGATATATGGTTTCTCACCATATCAATCATAGAGTTTACCCTAAGGTTTTCTTAGGTGGTTTAATTTCTGAAGTGTGGATATGGTAGGATTCTACTTATGATCACCAAGTGGTTCTCAAGTAAAGGTTGGGATATAAGCCTAGGATTGATTACTAGTGATCTCCCCATGATTTCATGTGATGAATAATATCTACTGATCATATAAGTGTTAGCATTTCGATTATACTCCTATTTCTCCAAAGCATGGTCATGGATTAGGCATGATCCACTTGTTCTTAATATCCTTACCTCAAGTTCTTAGGGTTTATGATCATCACTCAATTTATAATGATCAAGGTTTGGATTCCTAGGGATCTCTCATTAAATGGGTTCTCACTTCCATGATCAGGCATTGTCTAGATTAATCAAGGTATAGCACTTCTAATTTACCTTCTTGTATGGGTCTACTATGATTGTCTCTTTAGTTTATATCCCAGGAGAATGCCTGAGATATTATGTTAGGGTTCAACTTAATCAATGATGATATTATCAACTGGGTATATGGGTAGTTCTCTCCCTCACATTCAAGTGTTGCCTCAACTACTTGAGTGTAACACCATATCTTGGCTCTCTTATAAAGGAATGGTTATTCTAGGGTTTATGGTGTACTCACAATATCTCAATAGGTATTAAGTCTAAAACTCCACTTGGCTATCTTGATTGAGTTAATCTCTTCCTTACTTTATCAATTCATGGATATGGTATTATTCCATGTGATAATAGGTTATCTCACCACTCCATGGTGAAATGGTTTATAACCTAATACTTTAGTTCAATGGTTGTCTTTTATTCTTAAATAGGTAAGGCTAGGATTGATATGAATGGTCTCTCTCATTTGGGAATGACTTCAATGCTAACCTAAGGTTATTCTCCAAAGATAATGATGTGGTCACCAATATCTATGGTTAACATAAATGGGTTCTCTCTCTAGGGAATGTCCTAAACAATATCCTAGGGTTCCTCTTAAAGATGATGATTTGAGTACCTGGATGTAAATCCAAGGTTTAACTCAAGGTTTGTTAATGCTTCTCTAATAATTAAAATAGAACTCTCACCTCTCTAGGTTTGATGTATATTAATATGGAATAGAGCAGGATATATATTTCTTAGTTGGATCTCTTTGTCTTGTTTCCAAGATTAAGGTAGAATTAATACCATGAGGTTCATGGTAGGATCAAGGATTAGTTTAAGACATGGAAAAGATGAGTGAAGAATAGTTTCTCCAATTATTGTTACTTGGTTTGTAATTGACAAATATTCTTGTGTTATGGCAATGATTACCATATTAGGATATGTTATAAGATCAAGTAGTTGATCATTGAGTAAAGTGTTGTTGTGTTGATTATCAGTTCCATTTGATCTAACCCCTTGGTTCAAACTATCTCTACCCAAAGCAAGGTTTTAGCAAAGTCACTTTGAGGTTTATAGCGCTTGACTTGATGAGCTACTTCAATTCCACCAAGGTCAAGTGAAACTTCAGTTACTGTGACTGTTTTACTTTAAAGCGCGAAAATTCCCCAGATTTTCTATGCATGGATGCAATGCACACATCTGTTTCCTCTATTTCTGTAACCCCAATACCTGGGATATTACATAGAACCCGTAGTCCATGGGGGAACTACTCACGGAGCATGATGGAGGCGGTGGCGTTGATGGAGATGGCTTCCGGGGGCACTTCCCCGTCCCGGCAGGGTGCCAGAACAGAGACTTCTGTCCCCCGAATTGGAGTTTCGCGATGGCGGCGGCGCCCCTGGAGTCTTTCTGGAGTTTCTTCAAAAGGTATCGAGGATTTAGGTCGCGAGGGGTCTTATAGGCGAAGAGGCGGCGCAAAAGGGTTTCTGGGGGGCCCACACAGTAGGCCGGCACGCCCCCCCCCTTGGCGGCGCCGCCCTGTGAGGTGGGGCCCCCCTGGCTCCCCTCCGACTCTCCTTCGGTGTTCTGGATGCTTCCGGGAAAAATAAGATGTTTGGCATTGATTTCGTCCAATTCCAAGAATATTGCCCGAACAGCCTTTCTGGAACCAAAAACAGCAGAAAACAGGAACTGGCACTGTGGCATCTTGTTAATAGGTTAGTTCCGGGAAATGCATGAAATCATCATAAAGTGCAAGCAAAACATGTAAGTATTGTCATAAAACAAGCATGGAACATCAGAAATTATGGATACGTTGGAGACGTATCAGCATCCCCAAGCTTAGTTCCTACTCGTCCTCGAGTAGGTAAACGATAAAAAGAATAATTTCTGTAGTGACATGCTACTTACATAACCTTGATCATACTATTACAAAGCACATGAGATGAATGAAGTGACTCAAGGCAATAATCTATAGTTGCTAACAAATAGATAACATATAGCAAAACTTTTCATGAATAGTACTTTCAAGACAAGCATCAAAAGTCTTGCACAAGAGTTAACTCATAAAGCAATAGATTCAAAGTAAAGGCATCGAAGCAACACAAAGGAAGATATAAGTTTCAGCGGTTGCTTTCAACTTTCAACATGCATATCTCATGGATAATTGTCAATATAAAGTAATATGATGAATGCAAATAAGCAAGTATATAAGAATCAATGCACAGTTAACACAAGTGTTTGCTTCTAAGATGGAAGGAAGTAGGTAAACTGACTCAACATAAAGTAAAAGAATGACCCTTCGCAAAGGGAAGTATTGATTGCTATATTTGTGCTAGAGCTTTGGTTTTGAAAACATAAAGAGAGCATAAAAGTAAAGTTTTGAGAGGTGTTTGTTGTTGTCAACGAATGGTAGTGGGCACTCTAACCCCCTTGCCAGACAAACCTTCAAAGAGCGGCTCCCATTTTATTTTATTTTTGGGTGGCACTCCTTCCAACCTTTACTTTCACAAACCATTGCTAACCGAATCCTCGGGTGCGTGCCAACAATCTCATACCATGAAGGAGTGCCCTTTTATTTTAGTTTTATTTAGATGACACTCCTCCCCACCTTTGCTTACTCAAGCCATGGCTAACCGAATCCTTCGGGTGCCGTCCAACAATCACATATCATGGAGGAGTGTCTATTTTGGTTAATTAATTTGGGACTGGGAATCCCATTGCCAGCTCTTTTTGCAAAATTATTGGATAAGCGGATGAAGCCACTAGTCCATTGGTGAAAGTTGCCCAACAAGATTGAAAGATAAACACCACATACTTCCTCATGAGCTATAAAACATTGACACAAATCAGAGGTAATAAATTTTGAATTGTTTAAAGGTAGCACTCAAGCAATTTACTTTGGAATGGCAGGAAATACCACATAGTAGGTAGGTATGGTGGACACACATGGCATAGGTTTTGGCTCAAGGTTTTGGATGCACGAGAAGCATTTCCTCTCAGTACAAGGCTTAGGCTAGCAAGGTTGTTTGAAGCAAACACAAGTATGAACCGGTACAGAAAACTTACATAAGAACATATTGCAAGCATTATAATACTCTACACTGTCTTCCTTGTTGCTCAAACACTTTTACCAGAAAATATCTAGACCTTAAGAGAGACCAATCATGCAAACCAATTTCAACAAGCTCTACGGTAGTTCTCCACTAATAGGTTCAAACTACATGATGCATGAAATTAAACATGGTCTACTTGAGAGCTCAAAACAATTGCCAAGTGTCAAATTATCCAAGTCAATATGAGGCATTTTCTGTTTTCAACCGAATAACCATAAGTGATGTAGCTTCCAACTTTTATCATTGAACATTAAAAAGTAAAATGAAGAACAAGTGTTCATATGAAAAAGCGGAGCGTGTATCTCTCCCACACAAGGATTGCTAGGATCCGATCTTATTCAAACAAAAACAAAAATAAAAGCACACAGACGCTCCAAGTAAAGCACATATGATGTGACCGAATAAAAATATAGTTTCAATAGAAGAAACCTGATAAGTTGATGAAGAAGGGGATGCCTTGGGCATCCCCAAGCTTAGACGCTTGAGTCTTCTTGAAATATGCAGGGATAAACCACGGGGGCATCCCCAAGCTTTGACTTTTCACTCTTCTTGATCATATATCATCCTCCTCTCTTGACCCTTGAAAACTTCCTTCACACCAAACTTCTCATAAACTTCATTAGAGGGGTTAGTACTCAAAAAACTTGAATCCACCTTGGTCCTGTAGTGACACATTCCAAGAACTCAATAAAACATTAGCTACAGCTCTCCACGTCTAGAAAGCCTCACTTAAAGTCCACAAGAGACAATGCAAAAAACAGAGACAGAATCTGCCAAAACAGAACAGGCAGTAAAGACGAATTTTAAAGAGGTACTTCCGTTGCTCAAATCAGAAAACTCAAAACTAATGAAAGTTGCGTACATATCTGAGGAACACGCACGTAAATTGGCAGATTTTTCTGAGTTATCTACAGAGAACACAGCCCAGATTCGTAACAGATAGAAATCTGTTTCTGCGCAGAAATCCAAATCTAGTATCAACCTTCGATTAGAGGCTTCACTTGGCACAACAATGCAATAAAATAAAGATAAGAAGATGTTGCTACAGTAGTAACAACTTCCAAAACACAATAAAACATTAGCAAAATAAACACATGGGTTATCTCCCCAAAGAAGTTCTTTCTTTATAGCCATTAAGATGGGCTCAGCAGTTTTAATGATGCACTCGCAAGAAATAAGAGTTGAAGCAAAAGAGAGCATCAAAAAGCAAATTCAAAACACATTTAAGTCTAACCCTCTTCCTATGCATAGGAATCTTGTACACAAATAAATTCATGAGGAACAAAGTAACAAGCATAAGAAGATAAAACAAGAGTAACTTTAAAATTTTAAGCATATAGAGAGGTGTTTTAGTACCATGAAAATTTCTACAACCATATTTTCCTCTCTCATAATAATTTTCAGTAACTTCATGAACAAAATCAATAATATAACTATCACATGCAGCACATTTGTCATGATCCATAAACACATAATCTTTATCAAGTTCAAGAATAGTGGGATTAAAACTTTCAAACCCATTTTTATCAATAATATAACATGATGGTTGATCAATCTCAAGAGATATGGGACTCATAGATAAAGTCAAGAACTCTCCAATCCCATTTTCATTAGTAGTACACTTAATATTATCAAGTAACATAGGACCATCATCTAGAGCTTTATCATAAACATTTGCTACGCAAAACTCTTTAGTACCATGCATTTCGACATCAGGCACAAACAAAGCATTATCATAAGATTTAGAAAAGTAGCATGGATTATCATAGAAAACAGTAGCATAATTATTCTCGCAAGTTTTACTCATAGGAAATATTTCAAGAGAATCCACAGGAACATAACATTCAACCTCCTTTGGTAAGCATGGAGGACAATCAAATAGTGTAAGAGATAAAGAGTTACTCTCATTAGAAGGTTGGCATGGGTAGCTAATCCATTCTTCCTCCTTTTGTTCATTACTCTCCTCTTCTTTTTCATCCAATGAGCTCTCAGGTTCATCAATTTCCTCCTCTTTTTCATCCAATGAGCTTTCAGGTTCATCAATTTCTTCTTCCACAGGTTCCTGCAAATTGTGAGTGCATTCTTGTGCATTAATGAGTCTCTCTTTATAATCAATGATATAAGGATTATCAGTGTAACTTTCATTGCAAAAATTAAGGATAGAAGAGACATAATCTTTAAGGTCCTTACAAACAACACAAGTTTCATAATTTTTAACCATGAAGGATTCGATCTCAGAAGCTCCCATAAATATGACAAATTGTTCTACCTCTTCGAACCCAAGATGAATATAGTTATTCCAATTATAGTTCTTAATTAAAACTTCCTCACTAAAGCCACATTGAAATTTCAGATGTTTAGTGTCCTCTTTAGAGCAACAATTTATATCATGGCGTTTTATGCAAGATTTTAGCAATTGTATTCAATTTTTCTATCATAGCACTCATTACTTTACCAGTTCTTGATTCTCTATAATTATTATAATAATCTATAAGCTCCAAGTAGGTTATGGGTTCTCCCATAACAGCAGTTTTTAATTTTTAGGTTTTTCAAATTTTTATGGATTTTTGGGTATATGAGAAAAGTAAAACAAGACAAAAAGAAACTAATCAAAAGTAAACTAAGAAAAATAAAACAAGAAAGAAATAAACTAAGAACAAATAAACTAGACAAAATTAAACTAAGCAAAACAAAAATAAAATAAAAACAAGAGAGAGGTAGAGTGTACTCCCCAGGTGAACTCATGAGTAGAGCTATGCCTCCCCGGCAACGGCGCCAGAAAATAGTCTTGATGACCCACAAGTATAGGGGATCGCAACAGTCTTCGAGGGAAGTAAAACCCAAATTTATTGATTCGACACAAGGGGAGGTAAAGAATACTTATAATCCTTAACAACTGAGTTGTCAATTCAGCTGCACCTGGAAAAGCACTAGTAACAGGGGTGATGTGAAAGCAGCAGTAATATGAGAGCAATAGTAACAGTAACACAGCAGCAGTAGCAGTAACACAGAGGCAATGGCACCAGAAAATAGTTGATACTACTTCCAATGACATATAGAACGAGTATACGATGATGAGAGATGGACCGGGGTTCCCAGCGATCTACACTAGTGGTAACTCTCCAATAACAAGTAACAAGTGTTGGGTGAACAAATTACAGTTGGGCAATTGATAGGATTCAAAGCATTAAGATAGAACATCAAGATTATTAATTATGTAGGCATGTTTTCCATATATAGTCATACGTGCTCGCAATGAGAAACTTGTACAACATCTTTTGTCCTACCAGCCGGTGGCAGCCGGGCCTCTAGGGAATCTACTGGATATTAAGGTACTCATTTTAATAGAGCACCGGAGAAAAGCATTAACACTTGGTGAAAACATGTGATCCTCATACCTACGCCTTCCCCTCCAGTTGTCCCAATTTCTGTCACTTTGGGGCCTTTGGTTCCGGACATAGACATGTGCATACAACTTGTAGATACAATCTAAGCAATAAGTATAGAGCTTAAATCTAAGATCATGCCACTCGGGCCCTAGTGATAAGCATTAAGCATAACACGATTGCAGCAACAATAACTTCACAAACTTTATAGATAGACTAATCATAATGTATCATCCATCGGATCCCAACAAACACAACACCGATTACATCAGATGAATCTCAATCATGTAAGGCAGCTCATGAGATCATTGTATTGAAGTACATGGGATAGAGAGTACCAACTAGCTATTGCTAGAACCCGTAGTCCATGGGGGAACTACTCATGGAGCATGATGGAGGCGGTGGCGTTGATGGAGATGTCTTCCGGGGGCACTTCCCCGTCCCGGCAGGGTGCCGGAACAGAGACTTCTGTCCCCCGAATTGGAGTTTCGCGATGGCGGCGGCACCCCTGGAGTCTTTCTGGAGTTTCGTCAAAAGGTATCGAGGATTTAGGTCGCGAGGGGTCTTATAGGCGAAGAGGCAGCGCAAAAGGGTTTCTGGGGGGCCCACACAGTAGGCCGGCGCCCCCCCCTTGGCCGCGCCACCCTGTGAGGTGGGGCTTCCCTGGCTCCCCTCCGACTCTCCTTCGGTGTTCTAGATGCTTCCGGGAAAAATAAGATGTTTGGCGTTGATTTCGTCCAATTCCGAGTATATTTCCCGAACAGCCTTTCTGGAACCAAAAACAGCAGAAAACAGGAACTGGCACTGTGGCATCTTGTTAATAGGTTAGTTCCGGAAAATGCATGAAATCATCATAAAGTGCAAGCAAAACATGTAAGTATTGTCATAAAACAAGCATGGAACATCAGAAATTATGGATACGTTGGAGACGTATCAGGCGCAAGGGCAGCAACCGTCGAACGACCGCAAGCCACGCTAGGTCATCACTCGACGACATTTTCCATCGCTCGGGATCGTCTCTTCGCTGGTCAAAGTTGGGCCAGAGAGAAGGGTACCAATCCTTTTTCCATATTTCTGGGTGGGCAAAACTCCTATTACCCCCCCCCCCCCCCCCTACATAAAACGGAAAGCCTAGCTACAAAATAGGAACAAAAAACGTCAGACTTCCCTCCAATTTGCTTCACAAAACCGGGGATACTCCCGACAATTCGCTCTTTTTAGAAATAGCTAGTCAATCTAAAGCAAATGGATATTATCCTAGTGTTGTTCACAAACAGCGAAACCAACTTAGGAGACGGAATGCTCTTTCGGCGTGATCTTGGCACGCCACTACTGATTTTTTGAAATAAAAAAGGTGCCAACAACAATAGTCATATCAAAACATAACATACACAATATATACAATAGAAGCTAACGTTATATAGAATATAACATCGTCCAGAAGTCTGCATACATAGTCATATATGTTCTCCGCTACATCGACATCATAGTCATATATATCTCTACACATAGAAGATAAAACATATAGAACATAGCTAATTACTACTACCTCCATCCCAAGGCTTAAGGCTTTTTTTGTTTTGAAAAGTTATACCAAGTGAAGTTTGACAGAAATTTTAGAAGAATCTATCAACGGATATGATACTTTGTAAATACCATATGAAAATATAGTTAATTATCTATCTAATGATATTATTTTTGTATTTTTCCTGTTAATGATGTTTTATAAAACTTAGTCAAATTTAACATAGCTTGATTGTCTAAAAAAATATAAACCTTAAACCTTGGGATGGAGGTAATATTAGAAATTTTGGAGAGACACACCACACCGATTAATGCTCCGGGAGGGATCTCTTTAGAGCAATTCCAATAGTGCAGGCGGGTGCTAGCTATAAGGCCAGCTATAGTTAGCTTATAGCTAACTTGTATAATAGTTGCCTTTAAGGATTGATAACTTTATGTGTAAAAGGCCCACCATACATACTCACAAAGTGCCTAGGAGCACGTGCAAGAGCTGGCTCTTGCATGAGAGCCCATCTCTCTTCTCTCTCCACTTCTCTCTCATCCACCTAAGCAAACAACACTATTTTAATTCTTATAGCCTACTGAGTCAGCCTTATTCTACTTGCTCTTAGATTCAAAAGATGATGTGTTTTCCGGGTGAGTGTACTAGAAGTAACTATGGTGAAACTGGTTGTTGAGATAAAAGATAAATTTCCTCTCCCGGGATCCAACTCGTATCGGTCTATAAATGCTTCCCAAGCAGGACAACCGAAATAGGTACGGTCTGCCTCATTGGTGACTTGGACCCTGAACTCATTCAAATGCCGTGACAATTCAACTAGAATTCACGTCAAATGATCCTATTGTGCGCATGTCTTTGTTCAGATGGTCAAAGAAGGCACACCTTGAGACGCAGGGGATGCACTAACCAAAAACATAAAAACCCAATTATTAGAGAACAAATAATTTTGGGGAAACTATATATAGTTTTCTACTAGTGTATAGTAGATATTTTGGCGCAACTATATTCATACCGTTAGGGTGTACATGTTTTCAGGGTGCACAATTTGTGACCATGGAAAGCGCAGGATGATTTGGATATATCCATAGTTGCCACATTATATAAGTTCGGGAAATTAAAACAGTTTCTGGACAATTTCTATAGCCAATTAATTTGGGTTGGAAGGTGTGTATATACTACATAGTACAAAATTTTCTTCACAATTGATACTACATTATATACTACTGCAACTCTACACTACTACAAATATTATACTAACAAATTTCTACAAATGCAAATCTAATTAATAAAAAATATACACAACTACAAATTTCTACAAAAATTACACTAACAATTTATATGTTAACAATCTCTACACTACAAATTTCTACACTAATAGTGTGGAGAGAGGAGGAGGACCTTAGAGAACGACGGCTTCCGAGGATGACGTCGACCTCGTCGGGGCGGTGGTGGCGCGGGAACGACCGGAGAGTGGAGGGAGCGGTGGATCTGAGGCGATGGGTCCATGGGGTGTTGCGGAGTGGGGACACCGGAGAGAGACGTGGCGCGCCGCCTTCAAGGCGGCATATCCCCAGGGTGTGGTTGTGCGTGGACACCGCAGAGGGGTGGGGCGGCGGTTCCAAGGCAGCGGCACTAGAGCGATCTGGTGGGGCGTGATGGAGAGGAGACAAAGATACGAGCAGTAGTGAATAAAGGGCCGCGGGATTAGAGAGAGAGAGGATGAAGAGGCGGTGGACCTGCCCGTGGGTCAGCGGTTGTTTAGTGGGCCGCTAGTGGGGTGGCCCAATAAGCCACATCACTAGCGACCTAGCCGACGGCTAATACTGTTTTTGTGGTGTGGAAATGAAAATACGCCACGGGTAAGAAATATTAGTGGCGTGTTGAAGAAATGTCGCGCCACTACGGTTCGGCAGCGGGGCTAGCCCATATTGCCCACATTGTTGTGGCGTGGCATTTATTCTGCCACACCAATATCGGTGGCGCACCGAAAATGCCTATGCCACCAGTATTACAGTTGGCATGCTTTTATTTTGCCACACCATGGATCACATAACCCCTATAAGCTATTCTCTACTAGTGTATATACAGGAACATTTGGCCCACTAAACATGCCGCCCCACTCCACAGTCGCATCTAACCACTCTGAACACTAGATCTACCTACACTCTACTCTCTACAGCCCAAAAACGTTTTTTTCCTAGGCTAGCGCGACCACGGCGATTGCGGGAGTGCCTTGGCGTTTAAAAACACCATGTCCCGCTCTCATGTTGGTTATGTCGTGTTGTTGTGTAACCATTGTCAAACCTTCGGTTGCCACTCGGGAGAGGTGTCCAATCTGCAAATAAGATTGTAGGTACAAAAAATGAAGACATGGGGTTTTCACCCCCAGAAATTTGGATATTCAAGCCAATATGTATAGTCAATTTTTTTTAAAGATCGACATGATACATGATAGTACATGTCTAAGGCATCATTTGGTTTGTCATACCGAGGGAGTACAAGTTACTATGGCACCGGGATTACATCCCCAAGATGTGAACTCTGATGCAATCTCTTTCTTTTGTGGAGAGACTTGAGATTATAAGGTCACCGAGAATTCCTCCAAAGCTACAGCCTTCGACGGGAGAAACTGTGCAAGTATCCTATCATAGGCATTCCCATTGTAATTTTTGATGTCGATCCTTCTCAGGCTACCGCCCAAGCAGGGAATGTTCATCCGCCACAGATGCGTTGTCATCCAGTCATAGTCGGCGCCATTGTCGAGGACGATGCAGTTCTCCGTCTGGGTGTATGGATGGTAGTCGCGGGTGTATGCAATGGGGCCGTCCGCCTCATCGTCAGAGTCAGAGTATGGAACGTCCTCGTCGTCATCAGAGTCAGAGTATGGAACATCCTCCTCGTCGCCAGAGTCAGAGTCGTAGTAATTCTTCTTCTTCGATGGCTCAGGATCCAGAGGGAACAATGACAACACTTCCAGGTTATTGGCGTTGACGAGCATGACGGCGACGGAACCAACGACATGATTGGCTGCAAGGAAGCCCTTGAGTACCAACTGTCGGAGTTCGGGTAATTCGCGGACCATGGCTGAGAACAAGCTGCAGTAGTAGGCCATGGACGGCCGTAGCGCGAGGTGGAGGTAAGTGACCTTCTTGCACCGCCTGATGAGATCCGTGGAAGGTGCTTCGGTGCTTTCCAGATTTTTTTTGCACGACTTCTAAAGCAAAGCAATGGTTGTGATTAGAAGAGCTAATCCACTTGTTTTCATTAAGGAAAGAAAGATTTTGTTAATTAATACACATTCATTATCCACACGTAGACCGAAACTATAGGGCGTGCAACTGCCCAGGACCCACGTTCTAATGGCTGCCACATTTAGTCGCGGCTGTTACCGGTATTCAGATATAGCCGGCGGCCGGACATGGAGGAGGAGATGAACTCAATAAGGTCACACGGCTGATCAGCATTCAATCATCCTTTCTTCGTGCAAACGACAATATGTGTTGGGACTGGCGCGGAACGACGGAAGAAGCCGTGACAAGGTTGGTCCGCGGCGGTGGTTAGCAGGTCTTCTCCTCCGCGTCTGGCCGCCGGCAACGGCCGCAAACTTTCTTTGGCGGGCAATAAGAACGAGTACGTGGGTCGATCGTGTGGGCAGCTAGTTGCACAAGAACGAGTACGCGATGACCTGATTGACCCTTGCTTAATGAAAACAGGTGGATTAGTTCTCTTAATCACAGCCTTTGCTCTTTGCTTTAGAAGTTGTGGAAAAAAACTTCCGAAAAGCACCGGAGCAGACCTCATTTTCTCTTGTGCTTTGCTTGTGAGATCCTCGCAGATAGCGATTGTTACCGCCGTAATCTCGTTGTAGATGGGGACGTCGAATAATGACCCATCCAGAAGGAGTCCGCCCTTGTAGGGCAGAGACCGCAGGCGCCGGGTGCTTAGCATGATGCCGGTGGCGTTGTGGCAGCAGATCATGGAGAAGCTCCGGAGGCGGTTGCTGGACACCCTTATTTCCGTGGCGGTCGGGCACTCCTCCAGCGTCAGGTCAGCGAGGCGCGGGCAGGCGGTGAGCAGCTGCAGCAGCGCCCCCTCCGGCGCTTGGATCCTCTTGAGGTAGAGCGTCTCGATAGATGAGGCGACGAAGCCGGATGGCAGGTCGAGCGTCCAGTTAACGAGGCGCAAGAAGCGCAGGGGGGGCGCACCGGAACAGCCAATGCGGCGTCTTGGTGTACACGTTCCTGACGTCGCCGCCAAAGTCCGCCGATGCCTTGTCACACGTGCCGAAGGGGTAGAGCTTCACAGCTGGCAACATGGCAAAATGATCCATACACAAAATTGTTCATAAAATCTCATAAAGAAGGATGCACCTGGCAACACAGGTGCAAGCTTTTGACAGTATCAAGGGATGGAAAAATCGACCATACTTCCATGCATCCAAAATGTAAATTTTAGAATAATCTGCACTAAGACTACAATGTATCTCCATGGCAACATTTTAATTTGATAACTCCGCAGAAATTATTTGAGATTTGTATAATCTGGTTTGCAAGGATAGAAATTGTTCCAAGCCAAATTTCTTCATTAAGCTCACAAAGAAGGATTAACCTGGTAACACAGGAACAACTTTTGGCAGTAACATAGATCTAGGCACTCAAGCATCTTGAACATTAGCATGTCTGGTCACAATTGGTTAACAATTAATTGACTAAGACTAGCTCCAATATGATAGCACTATCAGAGACACAGAACAGCCTACTACATTTGGATCAGGGCTACAAACCCAACAGCAAACAGAAAAATCAACCCCCAGAACAACATCTTTAAGGTGTTTAAGCTAGTGCCGGTTTCCTCCACAGTGGTCTTCAAGGAGGCGATTTGCGCCAGGGCTAGCTCCAGTTGTTCATCCCTTGCTCGAATTTGGTCCTCCTTGTGCTGAACTTGATTACTGGCAACTTCCAGTGCCTCAGGCAACACTCGGATTTCCGCCGCTGTCTTGTGAATCACCATTTCATTCACGTACTTGCTAAGCTGTTCCTCCCAGATCCAACTGAAGCAGTACTGAAACACAGAAAAAAGTGTGTCAAAAGCACGAACAAGAATCTACAACACCAAAACAAAGCAGAGAAAATGCTAGCAAAAAAGGAAAGATTGGAATACCTGCTGCCTGCACCTCCGAAATCTTTTGCCAGAGTTGGACCCTTTCTTGCACAAGAACGAAACCCTTTCTTGCGCCAGATCGACCTGGCTTGAGCACGCCAAGCATGCTCCCGCCCCAACAGTCGATATGTCCAGGAACGGGAGTTCGCCGGGAAGTGCTGGGGCGGCGGTGGACTGCGGCGCCTGGATGTGCTGGGGCGGCGGTGGATGGCAGCGACGCGAGGTGCTGGGGTGGCGGTGGATGGCGGCCACGGGAGGTGCTGCGGCGGCGGTGGATGGCAGCGACGCGAGGTGCTGGGGTGGCGGTGGATGGCGGCCACGGGAGGTGCTGGGGTGGCGGTGGATGGCGGCGCCGGGAGGTGCTGGGGCGGCGGTGAACTGCAGCGCCGGGAGGTGCTGTGGCGGCGGCGGATTTTCGCGCTGCTGTTCTTGCTCTACTCGCCCGAGCCCGTAGATGGTACATACGAGGGTGGATCGGCTGGGTCTAAGCGCGCCTGACGTTGGGCAGAAGTTAGGCAAATGCCAGGCAAAGCGACAGGCGACGGGGATTTTCCAACTAAACGGACCGGTCAACAGCGGAGGGCGCGCGGCCGAGTTAGTCAGCAGCACGAATCACAACGTCGGTTGGACGTCTGAGATAAGCCCGGGACACCCACGTGTATGTAGACATGGATTTTCGTTCCTGTGGAGCTTCGCCGCCTCGAAGCGCCTCCACCTGCACCACCAACGGCTGCACAGCAAGTGCCTCACGGCAGACAGGCTCCCGTCATTTTTCCATATGACACATCTCGTGCTGCAGGGTCGAGTCCACAACCGCGGGTTCATCGGCGCGGTGCGCGGTATGCTGGAGCAGACACCTAATTTGGAGGTGCTATCGCTGCACATGGCGGATGAAAAAGAGCGACTATGGGAGAGGGCAGAGGGTGCAGAGAGTAGTCATTGTCTTGGGAAGGCCGGTGACGTTCCCGTGGTGGTGGTTTCGGATGGGTGGGGCTTCTCCAAGACGCCATGCCTGCGGCTGCGGGTGAGGGAGATCAACATGGAGCATTACGAGGGGAATGAGACGCAGAGGACGCTAGCACGTCTCATGTTTAGCAACTCCATTGTTCTCCAGAGGCTCCGTGTCATTTTCGCCGGCAAGTGTTTCGCAGTGCCCACTCTTCTTAAGGAGGAAATCGAGAGCTGGGCAAAGGACGGCTAAGAAAGGATTTTCATGTAGTAAATGCTTGCATTCAAATTTCACTGCATTGCAGTTTGCTGAGGATATCTTGTTGCCATACCAGATCCAAATACAATTTGTACAACTCTGAAAGAATCCAGATATTATTGCATTCCTTCATTGTCATAGTTGCTGCCTTCTACGACGTTAAAATACTGGTTATTTTTGCGACATTGCGTAACTTAGGAATTATGTCAATTAGTCTATTTTTACAGCTGATGGATGCCTGCAATATCCAGTCTCTGAAATTTTGATCCTGAATCCTTTGCCATATAGTTGGACTAAGCCGCTTAGGCTGCAATTGCTTTGGATCTTCTGTTGCCCAGTTGGTGTAAAAAGTGAGGCCGTTCTTATGGTTGCTAGTAGCAGAAAAATGGACTTGCAGTATTGATTTAAACCATTTACATGGTGCACAAACTGAAGATCTGCAGTTGCTTGAGGATCCTTTTCCATGGGATGATATCAAGAGGGCCATCTGAAAAATCCTCACCGAAGAAATTCCCAGAGCCAGATGGGTTATGAGTTCTAAAAATTCTGTGCTGAAGATTTAAAAACTGACCTACTCGCACACTTTGTTTCTTTATGGTAATAACTCTCAGTCTTTGTTGCCCTACATGACAAAACAATAATTTTTTCAGGGGCTAAACCTGACTTTTGTCACATTATTACCCAAGTGTGATACTCCACAGATGTTCACTGACTACAGACCGATTTCTTCGCAACATTCAGTAACCAAGTGAACTGCAAAAGTTCTGGCTAATCGGTTGCAGGCAAAAGATACGGAGCCTTGTAGACTATGTGCAATCTGGGTTCATTAAAAGCAAATGAATTGTGGAAAATTTTGCCACTGTTGTGGAGTTGGTTCAGTGTCCAAACAAAATGGCAAAAACCGGTTATTGTACACTAAAACCTGACTTCCAGAAGGCCTCTTTGATATTAACAGCAAGAGGTTTTCCAGGCAGATTTTTTTTTTTTTTTGAGGGCAGGTTTTCCAGGCAGATAGGTCTGGTGGGTTAAACAACTGCTAGAAACATCATGGGCTGAAATACTTATTATTGGACAAACTGAGAACAAGTTCAAAATTCAGAAGTGGGAAGAATGTTAGAGATTGCCTGTCAGACCTTCTTGGCAATCAGAAAATCAAAGGATAGGTGATGTATAGTTTATGATTATGCGAGAGAAAACAGAAGTTTATCTCCCAAATTTTGGATTCAATTTTATCTTCCAAATAGAGGGGTAAAAAGGTTTGAACTATCCATCATTTACAATGTTGTAAAGTGAAGAAACGAAATAGACAGCAGAAACATGGTAGTTTCAAAGCTATATAAGCCATCTGGACATGGTATAAAAATAAACAGCCAACAAACAGGTGAGCTCCATATTTTATTCATCCCAAGATTCACCTGTGGTAATGGACTACTTACTCACAAATCTCAACAGAGTGGCTAGAGAACAATGTCCAGACAACAACATATTTTCTTTTCTCTTCATTCAGTCATGTTGATAGCAGCAATTCAGTGTAGTAAAGTCTCAGACTCTCAGACCCAGTGCTAAATTAAATACAAATGTATCAGAGCTCAATCTAGAGGGAATATAGTCATGCACTACTTAATTCTGAGAAGATTGTCACACCAAATGAAATGTCTCCTGCAGTTTCAAAACAACCTTCTTTTTCCTAACAAAAGTTTGACTTTTAGTTGTTCACCTGAGTGATGTCTCATTTTGCCCTCTGCTTCGACGCGTTAGCTGAATCGAGTTCCATCTGTTTCCTCCGCTCCGATGCATTAGTTCTCCATCTTTCTACCATCAAGTTGATATGGCTTAGAAAGTTGTGTTTTCCGTCATCAATTTCCAGGCGCTCAAGTACCATACAGTTTTCCGCAAGGAACTTGGCAAGGGAAATCTCAAAGCTATCCATCTCCTTCAGCACAAAATGCAACTTGACATTTTTCAGATGATTCTGCAAGCAGTTGAACCAACAGCCAGTCAACCCGGGGAGGTCTGCAATAACTGGGGAATCATGTTCACCATCGATCATGACCCTGATCTCCTCCGTGTAGCGCCTCTCGAACAAGTCCAGAGAGACATCAAAGTGTGCGGGTGACACAACATCCTCTATAACCATTCCGTTATAATCACGGTCAACAATCCGAATATGCAAATCGCGGATCACAGGGCATGACTGGAGCAAGTTGGCGATGGCAGTAGCAGCGTCGTTTCTGCGGCTTGGGTCAGAGGGCCCTTCAATTTCCAGCCGTTCCACAGTGTGCAGCGCAGCCAAGTGCTCATGTTCCGCTGCGATGCCCTCGATGCTTGGCACATTCAGTTTGAGGATCCTCATGTGTCGAAGGCTGCGGAGGAATTGCCATAAAGAGTCGAAAAATGCATGTTTGCGGTCATCGTAATAATGTGGCCGCCCGGGGGTTATATCAATTTCAACTTGTGCCAACTCGGCCGCCGGCGATTTCACGGAGAAATCCACAGGCTGCCCATTGTACTTGAATGTACGCAAACAAGGAGTGTCGAGCTCGATGCCTTTGTTGGTCCTTAACTTTAGGCCGACCAGCGTGATGGCGGTGACGGTTGGGGAATTGACGGTGAAACCGCTGCTACTGCAATCTCCGTACGAGAAAAAGTCGTGGTTTTCGATATGCAGGGTTTGGAGGCTCCGCGTGGCGGAGATAAAGTCTTCATGATCCTTTCTTGGCGACGAGCACTTGTAGAGCCGCAGCACGGAGAGGCACGGGAGGACTTTGGCGCCGGTCTCTGGCGGCGGTTTGATCCTGCAGCGCGCGAGGTCCAGGACACGGAGGTTGTGCCACGGTAACAAGGCAGGGTCCAGCTGGTATATGTACCACAGCTGCTCCTCCTCAACGAATTCGAACCAAAGACGTAGCTCCTGGATGTGCAGCAGCTCCTTGACAACGAGCAGGGCGGCCACATGGTCGTAGGCGGCAGGGTCTCGGTAGGAGTCGTCCCAATAGCAGCTCCTTGACAACGAGCAGGGCGGCCACATGGTCGTAGGCGGCAGGGTCTCGGTAGGAGTCGTCCCAATAGCAGCCCCAATCTGGGGCGGAGGAGGTGCCGATGACACCCTTGCAGTACGTATCATCGCGTCCGTTGACGAACAGCGAGAGCTTCCTGACCGGGCGCCGTCCGGGTGCGCGGAGGGCGGCGCTGGCGTCCGAGAAGAGCCGAGCCTTGACCCACTAGTGGAGAAGAGGCCTTTGGTCCCAAGCAAATGTCCCACTGCTGAACCAAACCGGTTCGTTTCTGCCCAGGACGACCCCACCCGCTGGCGCCTGTCCTGTAGCGGCCTTTGGACCCGGTTTGTCATACAAACCGGGACTAAAGGGTCCACCGCAGGGCGCGGCAGGCCGTGTCAGTCGTGGGGAACCCTTTAGTCCCGGTTTGTATGACAAACCGGGTCCAAAGGCCCCCCTCTGGCTATATAACCTTGCCCCTGCCCAAATGTGAGCCACACTTAGCCATTTTTTCACTATCTTCACAAGAGGGGTGTATTGCTTTCCTCTCTTCTTCACATGCACAAGAGGTGTTCGATGAAATGCTTAAGAGGATTTACCACTTGAGTTTACACAAATCAAGCCACACTTAACTTGCTTTTTTCTTCTTCATCGAGGTTAACAACTTTATCCTTTTCATCTGCAATTGATAAAATGCATGTGTATATATACATCGTGATGTTCTGTAATGGTTTTGATCAGCTTAATTATATCATGCAGATGAATCGGCAATGGATGTACATTGACCGACGGTTTGACGAGTTCACTGCGGGCCTGGATAATTTTATGGCCGTGGCGGAGGCAAACAAACATGGTGGCTTCATGTATTGTCCATGTGTGGACTGCAAGAATACCGTAAATTACGCTCACTCGAGTCTCATTCACAGCCACCTTCTGCGATCCGGTTTCATGCCCAGTTACTATTGTTGGACCAAGCACGGAGAAAGAGGGGTTATGATGGAAGACAATGACGAAGAGGAAGAGGATGATGACGGTTATCCCAATTTCCCTGAATACGATGATACTGCAGAAGGCAATGAAGACAATGAAGTAGAAGATCAAGAGGCACCAGATGAGCCTGCTGATGATGATCTTGGCCGGGCCATTGCTGATGCAAGGAGAGAATGTGAAACTGAAAAGGAAATGTTGGCCTTCGACAAGATGATAGAAGATCACAACAAATTGTTATACCCAACTTGCGAAGATGGCCATAAAAAGCTAGGCAGCACACTGGAATTGTTGCAATGGAAGGCAGAGAACGGTGTCACTGAGTCAGGATTTGGAAAGTTGCTGACAATAATTAAGAGGAAGCTTCCAAGGGGTAACGAATTGCCCGCCAGTACGTACGAAGCGAAGAAGATTGTCTGCCCTCTAGGATTAGATGTGCAAAAGATACATGCATGCATTAATGACTGCATCCTCTACCGCGATGAGTACGAGAATTTGGATGCATGTCCGGTGTGCACTGCATTGCGGTATAAGATTAGACGAGATGACCCTGGTGATGTTGAGGGCGAGCGCCCCAGGAAGAGGGTTCCTGCCAAGGTTATGTGGTATGCTCCTATAATACCACGGCTGAAACGCTTGTTCAGAAATAAAGAGCATGCTAGGTTGTTGCGATGGCACAAAGAAGACCGTAAGAAAGACGTGATGTTGAGGCACCTGCTGATGGCTCCCAATGGAGAAAAATCGATAGAGAGTTCCCAAACTTTGCACAGGATGCAAGGAACTTACGGTTTGGTCTCGCACAGATGGCATGAATCCTTTTGGAGAGCAGAGCCGCAGCCATAGCACCTGGCCTGTGACTCTTTGTATATATAACCTTCCTCCTTGGTTGTGCATGAAGCGGAAGTTCATTATGATGCCAGTGCTCATACAAGGCCCGAAGCAACCCGGGAACGACATTGATGTGTACCTGAAGCCATTAGTCGAAGAACTTCTACAGCTGTGGTCCCTAGCAGGTGAACGTGTGTGGGACGAGCACAAGCAGGAGGAATTTGACCTAAGAGCGATGCTTTTCGTAACCATCAATGACTGGCCTGCTCTTGGTAACATTTCAGGACAGTCAAACAAGGGATACAATGCATGCACACACTGTTTACATGAGCTCGAAGGTGATTATTTGGAAAAAGGTCGAAGGTCGTGTACCCGGGGCATCGTCGATTTCTTAGGCTTACCCATCCCGTAAGAAAGAAAGGCAAGCATTACAACGGTGAGGCTGATCACCGGAGGAAGCCTCCCCATCGTGATGGTGTTGATATATTTGGTATGGTCAAGGATCTAGATGTAATATTTGGAAAGGGTCCTGGCGGACGGTCTGTTCCGAATGACGATGCCGGACACGCGCCCATGTGGAAGAAGAAATCTATATTTTGGGATCTACCCTATTGGGAAGTCTTAGAGGTCCGCTCTTCAATCGATGTGATGCACGTGACGAAGAATCTTTGCGTGAACCTGCTAGGCTTTCTGGGTGTGTACGGGAAGACAAAAGATACACCAGAAGCACGGGAGGACCAGCAACGTTGGAAAGACCCCAAAAAGCTGCATGAGAGAGTTAAAGGACGTCATTTATCCAGCTACGCTCTTACAAAAGCAGAGAAGGAAATATTTTTTGAATGTCTTAGCAGTATCAAGGTCCCGTCTGGCTTCTCCTCCAATATAAAGGGAATAATAAATATGGAGAAGAAAACATTCCAGAACTTGAAGTCTCATGACTATCACGTGATAATGACACAGTTGCTTCCGATTGCATTGAGGGGGCTTCTACCGGAAAATGTTCGACTGCCCATTGTGAAGCTATGTGCATTCCTCAATGCAATTTCTCAGAAGGTAATAAATCCAGAAATTCTACCGAGGTTGCAGAATGATGTGGTCCAATGTCTCGTTAGTTTTGAGCTGGTGTTCCCACCATCCGTGTTCAATATTATGACACATCTCCTCGTTCACCTGGTCGATGAGATTTCCATTCTCGGTCCTGTGTTTCTACACAATATGTTCCCCTTCGAGAGGTTCATGGGAGTCTTGAAGAAATATGTTCATAACCGTGCTAGGCCAGAAGGAAGCATCTCCAAGGGCTATGGAACAGAGGAGGTCATTGAATTCTGTGTTGACTTTATTCCTGACCTTAAGCCGATTGGTGTTCCTGAATCGCGGCATGAAGGGAGACTAAGTGGAAAAGGCACGCTAGGAAGGAAATCAATGATATGTAGGGACGGGATTTCTTTGACTCAAGCACACTACACAGTCCTACAAAGTTCCACCTTGGTGGCTCCGTATATCGGTGACCACAAGAACTTTCTACGCTCCCAGAACCCGGGGCAGTCGAACGATTGGATTAGACATGAACACATGTCGACTTTCGGCGGTTGGTTGCAAAAACATCTCCTGAATAACAAACATATTGAAGATCAGTTGTACTTGCTGGCCCAGACACCATCTTCGACTGTAGTGACTTTCCAAGGGTACGAGATAAATGGGAATACATTTTACACGATCGCCCAAGATAAAAAGAGCACCAACCAAAACAGTGGTGTCCGGTTTGATGCAATAATGAATGAAGGCCCAAATGACACATATTATGGTTACATAGAGGATATATGGGAACTTGACTATGGACCTTCTTTTAAGGTCCCTTTGTTTAGGTGCAAATGGGTCAACAAAACAGGAGGCGGGGTTCAGGTAGACAAGTTGTATGGAATGACAACAGTGGATCTCAACAATCTTGGGTATAGAGACGAACCATTCGTCCTAGTCAAGGATGTGGCCCAGGTTTTCTATGTGAAGGATATGTCTACCAAACCAAGAAAAAGGAAACATAAGGAAACAAATACATCAAACGATGAGCCAAAGCGCCACATAGTTCTTTCTGGAAAAAGAAACATCGTGGGAGTGGAGGACAAGACAGACATGTCAGAAGATTATAATCAGTTTGATGAAATTCCACCCTTCAGAGTGAACATTGATCCAAGCATCAAGTTAAATGATGAAGATGCTCCATGGTTACGGCCGAAGAAGATTAATTAAATGATGAAGATGCTCCATCATCAAGTTAATTGAAGAATGTTCATGGCACAAATGAGTATCTCAACATGGCAATCAATTTCCCATTTATTTTTGTGTAATCATGTAACTGTATGTAAGATATTAAAAGTGGAGATGCGCCACGGAGATTTCCCAACCCTTTCCCCAACACTGTTAGATGAGATGTAGTCGTTCAGGGGCTTGGCAAGGCGTATCGATGCTCCTTTTATAGGCACGGCACCTCTTCTACTTTGTCTTGTTCCTTCGACAGGGCGCGGCGTCGTGCGCTACATGCTTTATCTCATCGAGCAGTGCGTCCACCCATGCGTTCTTATCCTGCCGACATCTTTAGTCCCGGTTGTACCCACCAGCCGGGACTAAAGGTTACCCACACGTCCTTATCCCACCGACGCTTTGTTAGATGACACAAAAAGGATCTTTAGTCCCGGTTGTACCCACCAGCCGGGACTAAAGGTTACCCACACGTCCTTATCCCACCGACAGTTTTTGGCGCCACTGCGTTCCCGCCTATTTTTCTTCCCGCGCTTTCCACTGCTTCCCGCCTCCGTCCTCCCGCCATTTTTTCACTATATATATGTTGGCTTGGCCTCCATTTACATATCACATCTAGACTCATATCTGCAAACCTCATCACCAGGTCACATGGCTTCCATCGTATCTCTAACCCTCCGGGAGGCGGAGGCGCTTTGCGCGTCGAACTACCCCTGCCCGCCGGGCTACCGCGTCCCTACCGGCTAGTTGCTGAGCGTCGGAGGGGTACCGGTCCCTCCTGTCCCTCTAGGTGTGGCGCGCGAGATGGCCATCACGAACCACTACTACTTCGAGCTCACGCTGCAGCAGCGGAGGAATCCCCGATGGCATCCCGACTACAGCCCGACTTGGGAGAGCTTCTTCATCAATCGGCGTGAGAGGGCGCTCGCCAGGCACGAGGACGGCGGCCCGCCTCCTTCGAACTTCAACGAGGCCGGCCGTCGGCTGTGGTGGCGCGACCGAACTCTCCAGGGCGTCATGGCCCACCGTGGCCCCCGCCTGCGCTACCCTCAGTCCCAGCCCACGCGTGCTCTCCCGCCGAGGTTTGACTACCGTGACCCCGATGCCAGCGACGATGATGACGGCGACTACGACGACTACAGTGGCGAGTACTATAGGGCTAGGCACGAGTATGACTGAATGACTCGAACAGTCGAATCTGGCCATGTATCTTAATTAATTTTCAGTTGAGCTAGGCACGAGTACTATAGGGCTAGGCACGAGTACTATCTGGCCATGTATCTTAATTAATTTTCAGTTGAGTTCTGTACTTTAATTCCACATGTAATCTGGCGGGAAACTTTTCTCATCATCAGCGTCTGCCACAACGACTTTATTGAAAATACAATAAAATAGATAAACAACTAGTCTAGTCGATCTACTCGTCGTCGGAGGTTGTCTCGGTCCAAATGTCATCCCACCGAGGGTCGTTGTCGGCCCAAGTTGTATTCGGGTTATCGAGCTCGAACACGGCGACGGCCCGACGATGGCGCCTGTTGGACCTGCGTTGTGCCCGGAGGTCAGCGAAGAACGCGGCGGTGTTGTCGACGTCGTTGGGGAACTGCGCCCTCCACTGGCGCATCAACTCCTCGTCGTGCTCGGCGATTGCGATCCGGCGCTGCACCTGGCGGTGGCGGCGACGGTCCTCGTCGTCGACGAGGCACGGCGTCGGCGCGAGGAACTCCGCCTCCTCTAGCGATTCGACGTCTGGGAAGTTCATGTCGCACCGTGGCCGCCGAAATCGCCATGCGGCCGCGTCGTAAGCGCGCGCCGCCAGCTCCGGGGTGTTGTACGTGCCGAGGGTCAGCCGGAAGCCACCGGCACGCATCTCGGCATAGAACCTACCGTTCGGCCGCGCTCGGACGCCACGGAAACCGGACGAGCCGCGACGGCGCGGCGGCATCCCGGCGACGAATGAACGGAGGCGACGGCGATGTGTGGTTCCGCGCGCACGCGGCGCTTTATAGCACAACGACGCGGCAAGTTTGGCGACAGGTGGCGCGGGGAAGCGTCGGGGCGTGGCACGTGGAAGCGGCGGCGACAGGTGGCGCGGGGAAGCGGCGGGCCGTGGCACGTGGAAGCGGGATCTACACGTCGCACGGCGGTGGCGGCGGGGCGAGGCACGTGGAAGCGGCGGCGACACGTGGCACGGGGAAGGGACACGTGTGGCGGTGGCGGTGGTGGGCAGTACACGGCGGTGGCCCGTACATGGCGGTGACGGTGGTGGCCAGGCGGTGGCGGTGGTGGTGGTGGGCAGTACACGGCGGTGCCGACGGTGGCCAGTACACGGCGGTGGCGGTGGTGGGCAGTACACGGCGGTGGCCCGTACATGGCGGTGACGGCGGGGCGAGGCACGTGGAAGCGGCGGCGACACGTGGCACGGGGAAGGGACACGTGTGGCGGTGGCGGTGGTGGCTAGTACATGGCGGTGGCGGTGGTGGGCAGTACACGGCGGTGGCCCGTACATGGCGGTGACGGCGGGGCGAGGCACGTGGAAGCGGCGGCGACACGTGGCACGAGGAAGGGACACGTGTGGCGGTGGCGGTGGTGGCCAGTACATGGCGGTGGCGGTGGTGGGCAGTACACGGCGGTGGCCCGTACATGGCGGTGACGGCAGGGCGAGGCACGTGGAAGCGGCGGCGACACGTGGCACGGGGAAGGGACACGTGTGGCGGTGGCGGTGGTGGCCAGTACATGGCGGTGGCGGTGGTGGGCAGTACACGGCGGTGGCCCGTACATGGCGGTGACGGTGGTGGCCAGGCGGTGGCGGTGGCGACAGTGGCCACTACACGGCGGTGGCGGCGGTGGACACGTGTGGCAGTGCGGTGGCTTTTTTTCATTTGAAATAAGGCGGGAATGAAATTTTTTAAAAAAAGTGGCCTTTGGACCCGGTTTGTAATACAAACCGGGACTAAAGGCCTTTTTTGCGCGCGCAGCGAAAACGCAGCAAAAATGGCCTTTAGTCCCGGTTTGTATTACAAACCGGGTCCAAAGTCTTTGGACCCGGTTTGTAACACGCACCGGGTCCAAAGGGGGTGGCACTATAACTGCAACTCCTTCGTCTCCGCAGAGATCAATCCCGCGGAGACGAACGAGCGCACGCCGCTAGGCCGCCCAATCGCCGCGCGCGTCGTAGCCGTCGCCGTCGCCGTCCACCACGCTGCGCGCTGCCGCGCCGCCGCCCGCCGCCCGCGTCACCGCCACCGCCGCGCACGTCACACGCCGCCCGCCCCGCGCCTCTTCTCTCCCGCGCGCGTGCGGCCGCGGGCCCTCGACCGCCGCCGGCCGCCACTCCGCTCTCCGCCGCCACTCCACCGCCGGCGCCGCTTCCTCCACGCCCGCCGCCGCCTCTCTCTCTCCACCGCCGCGCGCCTCCTCTCCGCCGGCAAGCAATCAAGGTGAGAGCCCCGGCCGGCCACCCGGCCTTTTTTTTTTTTCTTTCTTTTTTAGTCTTTTTTTTTTAGATTAGTTTGTTAATTAGTTAGAAAAATTAGATTAGTTTGTTAAGTTAGAAAAATTAGTTTAGTTTGTTAATTAGTTAGAAAAATTAGATTAGTTTGTTAAGTTAGAAAAATTAGTTAAAACAATATAGTTAGAAAATTAATTAGTAAAATTAGTTAGTAAAATATTTAGTTAGTGTGTTAGTGAAAAATAGTTAGAACTTTAGTTAAAACAATAGTTAGTGTGTTAGTGTAAAATAGTTAGCGCGCAAAAACGCCGGCACCCCCCCAAATAGAGATGTACGCCGGCGCCCCCTAGAGATGTACGCCGCGCGGTGCCCCCTTACGCGGTAGTGCCGGCGCCCCCCAAATAGAGATGTACGCCGGCGCCCCCTTACGCGGTAGTGCCGGCCCCCCCCAAATAGAGGATGTACGCCGGCGCCCCCTTACGCGGTAGTGCCGGCGCCCCCCAAATAGAGGATGTTGTGCCGGCGCCCCCTTACGTGGTGTGCTGACGCTCTTGCCGGCGCCCCCAAATAGAAGATGTTGTGCCGGTGCCCTCTTACGCGGTAGTGCCGGCGCCCCTGCCGGCGCCCCCAGAATAGAGTATGTAGTGCCGGCGCCCCCCAAATGGTAGTGCCGGCGCCGACTAACATATAGTGAAGTTATTTTTTAATTTATGTTAACGTTGGTACATATATATATGATTTGTTTTCGTAGCTACGATGCCGCGACAGCCGCCGCGCCGTGGTCTGACTCTTCTAGAGGAGATGGAGAGGGGGGGAGGTCCGGGACTGGGCTCCGCCGGGGTGGCACTGGGAGGTCTTAGCTTCCGGGTCGCGCACCTTGGTGCGGAATTCGGGTCCCGTTGTCGACCCGAATATTCTTTGGTGGAGGTCTTATGGGCCACGGTCGTTTCAGAGGGAGCCAGCCCCGCCGGAGGAGGTAGCTCAGCGCATTGAAGCGGAGGACCAGCACGTTCGCCGTTACATGTACGCGTTAGACAACATGTATAGGACCGGATGGAGCGTTATGCGGGGATCTCATGTTAGCTATGCTCCCGTTGTTGTTCCGTGGCTTTGGGGGCACACCCAGCGCGGCTCAGGACCCGGTCGGCGCCCTCTAGGACCCGGTCTACGCGGTTGAGTGGTTGTAGTAGTGATTGATATGTATTAGGGTTAAATAAACATGAACCCGATCTATGTATGCATGTAACTGCAGTATCTGCTTTCAGAACTATATTATCAATCCTTAGTTAAGAACTACACATATGTAACTCCATTTTCAGTTTTCTGCATTATCCTTAATTTGATCATATGATGGTTCCTATGTATAGCTTGCAGGTCGTTGTAGAAAGCATGGACAGAGATGAAATTCAAGAAAATTTCATGGAGGAACTCATAGCAAACGGTACTCTGGATGATCGCGACGACGACGTTATTCCAGATGATGGCGGTGACGATGTCACCGCAACTTATTTGAATGACTCCGGTGAGGGAGCGGAGGATATTGAGGAAGAAGATCCTAGTGGCGCCGGTGAGGAACAAGATCATCATAATGGCTCCCGAACTGTAGTTATCACCGAGGTATATAAATTAATTAAGCCGCTGTTGATCGACTAGATGCATTAACTAATGAAATTGTACTGACTATGAACTATTTCTTTTTTAGCCCTCCGGATCGAGCACTTCTTCTGTAAAGTCGAGGAAGCGAGGCCCGGCCAAAAAGTTGGATGACGGTGTTAGGCACGACATCACCCACATCGAGAAGGATGGTAAACCGATTGCTCCAGAGAAAGGTGCAAAGTCATTTATAGCTCAATGCGGAGTGCTTGTTAGGGACCACGTCCCGATCACCGTTCGAGAATGGCACAAGCCGAAGGGACTAGTGCTGTCTGCAGAGGAAGAAGCTCAAGGTCTTTATATCGATGATGTAGCCAAAAACAGCATTATGAACAAGCTCATGTCACATTTCAACATAGTACCCGAAGAGGGGGGTGACGCTGAAAAGGCCAGGATGGAGCAGGCCCTCCGCGAGTTTGGCAAGAAGAAGATGGCCGAACTATTCAAGAGCCACAAGAAAAGATTGCGCCGCCTTATCAAGTTAAAGAAGACTCCGGACAGTGAGAAGGTAAAAAATCACTGGGACGAATTCATGAAGTACAGCACGGAGTCAGAAGAATTTTTGAGAAGGTCGGAAATAAATAAGGCAAATGCTGCGTTGAAGCTATATCACCAAATTCTGGGTCCAGGTGGATACAGGGCTAACCGTCCTAAGTGGCAGGCAGCTGAGGCGGAACTGACCAGTAAAGGGATCAGATTAGGGACACACGGTTGGATCGAACGGTGCAAGGAGTGGTTCTACGGGATTGGGGGAACGTTGGATCCAGAAACAGGGAAGTGCATCTATAAGAAAGCTCATCTGAAGGTTCCCATTGATGCCCTGGAAAAAGCACATAGGGACGTGGAGGCGGGGTTGTTCCAGCCCGAAAGAGAGAACGATGAGCTGACACGCGCCCTTGGGAACAAAGAACACGGCGGACGAACACGAGGCACAGCAGGCTCCGTTCCGTGGAAGTATGGCTTTCCTGCGGAAAGGAAGAGATTTCCTGATAAAAGCCATGAGAGGAGGAAGGCAAGGGAAACAGACCGCCTGGCTAACTTAGAGGAGGGTATGAGCACCATGCAAGCCCAATTAACCATGGTAACCCAAGTACTTACATCTCAGATGGCTCGGGGGCAGGCTGTAGATCCTGCACTGCTCAATGCCCTCGCCCCGCTGCAATCTCAACCACACCGGAAAAGCAGCGTGGCTTCCTCTCAGCAGGTGGATAATGATGATGATGATGACCAGGTGGTCGAGCCTCCTCGCTACCCCCCCGTGGATGATCTCACTGAGAGCCGTCCTTGTGAGCTGCATGTTAAAGTTTTCAACCTATCCTTCAAGGCGGCGGTCGGCATCCTCTTACCTACAAGGTCTTACCATTGCCGTCCGGTCCAAGACGACTTTGCTGTTGTGATGGTGGATGAAGTGTTGAGAGAGTATGAGGGGTTGGTGCTTGAGCACCCTGCAGGTGAAGATGGGGAAATCAAAGAACTGGGAGAAGCCCGTAGAACCACCGTGCAATGGCGGAAGGAGAACATTGTGTTTCCGGTGAGAAGCCAACAAGCAGTGCCACCTCCGCCTCCTCCGCCACCTGTGCAGTCTCCTCCGCGTGATGATTCTCCTCTGCGCGATGATGATTCCCCTATCCATGACCAGTCTCCTCCGCGTGAAAATACTCCGCCGCCTCCTCCTCCTCGTCAGGAGACTCCGCCGCTTCCACCTAAGCAAAAGAGGAAGCGGTCCGCGGCACCTCCTACAGCTCCGAAGAGATCATCAACTCCAGTGAGGGCACAGACTCCAGAGTTGTTACCACATGAGCAGACTGAAGAGCAAAAGGCGTTTCTTGCGCCGAAGAAGATGTTTATTCCACCGCAGACAGTGAAGCACTTTGCCGAGATGAGAATGAAGAGACCTGAGCTGAGAGCTGATTATGACCGCTCTCTTGGACAGTCCTCTAGAGCGAGCAAAGAAGCAAAAAAAAGTCGCCCAGCTTGGACAGCAGGACATTCAGGCCGCACCCCACTTCATCGTGGAGCCATATCATGATCCAGAGACGGCATCGATGATCGAACGGGCGGCTAGAGCTCAGGGAGCATCAGTTGAGTACGAAGATTACTATCCAACGGCTCAAGTGGTAAACAAGTATAGATACGGATCTGATCTCGTCAAACCTGGCGAGCTCGCGCGTCTAGGGACTCAGATGCGAAGGTTGCATGACTGGTACCTGAAAGCCTGTCGAAGATGTGAAAGCTACATCACGGTGTATCTTAGAGATGAGCATTACTTCCGGGGGGAAGACGAGATAAACCTTGAGTTAGAAGAACTGTTTCAGTTATTCAATCAAGACGCCCTCGACAAAGCTGTCATCAGTTGCTACTGCCTGTAAGTGATTTATTTGTGTAATTAAGTTTGTAGCTCATTCATTTGCACTAACAATTATCCTCATTATATTCTTTGTGTACGCTATACATTTAATTATGCAGAATGAAGAAGCTGGAATACAAAAGAGGCAAGCTCCTACCGCTGGGGTTCATAGACCCAAACACAGTTCATGAAGTTACGGTTCGACGGTACCCCAAGGACACAGAGGATAACATCGTAATGTTTTTAGAGAAGCAAGCAGACAAAGAGGATATATTCTTTCCCTACAACTTCAAGTGAGTGTTATATATAACATACATTATGCTTGTGCACCTTCCACTTTATTCTCGTAATCATTAAGCTATGCTTGTGCAGTTTCCACTTTATTCTCCTAATCATTGATCTTCACCTTGGAGTCGTAAACGTCATGGACTCGAAACGTAAAGAATATGCGGAATGGGCGGACATGGCTGCCATCCTCCAGAGGTAGTTTCAATCAATTTCGTATTGGCATCTTCATCTGCTCTAATTCGAAGATATCATCAACTAATCAATTACTCATTTACTCATTATTTTTTGTCGGGCAGGGCTTGGAAACGGTTCATCAATACTGTTCCGGGTGAATGGAAACCGGAGCTTACATTTAGAGATTACCCTGTAAGTAGTACTATATATATAGCTATGGCCGTGAAACTTTATATATGATATTTACTTTCAATACGATGCTTGATTATTAGTTTGATCGGACTATTTTTTCGTAAAGTGTATGAGGCAGGAACAAGGGAATAACTTGTGTGGATACTACGTCTGCACCTTCATGCGTGACATGTCCTGTCCCAAGGGTGGGGATGCCCAAATACACCACACTCGTGTACGATAACAAATTTTCACAATTAATCTTAATTAGTACCATCTATTGTATTGAGTTCCATTCATATATTGATCTCCTTTTTTAAATATAGATGACACGCCTGCGGGACACTCTCATAACAGCGGATCAAATAAAAGCAATTCAAGAGGAAATCGCGGGATTCTTTATTACCGAGGTCCTTACCCCAGGTGGAGAGCACTATCGGAAGATCGTGACGGCGGAGGATATTCGTTCAGGAGATGTTGTATTGTAAATATGCATGCATTACGTGTACTGTGTTGACTATGTCGTGTACTGTTGACGATGTCTATATATATTCATGACGATTTTTTGTGGTTTCTTGAATGATATATATATGCATTGCTGAAACTCTGCCGCGGCAGAGAAAGCCCTGTTTCTCTGCCGCGGCAGAGAAACGCTGGTACAGCCTAAATCTATGCCGCGGCAGAGAAATAGAAATTCTCTGCCGCGGCAGAGAAACATAGGCCCGGTTCGTACCACGAACCGGGACCAAAGCCCTTCCACCGCGAGCTCCCTGGCCGCACCACGTGTCGAGGCCTTTAGGCCCGGTTTATCTTTGAACCGGGACTAAAGGGTACCCCCTTTAGTCCCGCCTAGTTGGTCCCGGTTCGGGAACCGGGTCTAAAGGCCCAAATGGACCGGGCCTATTGCCCCGTTTTCCACTAGTGACCTGAGAGGCGTCCAGGCCGACGTAGCCCCAGGGGTCCGTGTTCCATAATAGATCGTAGTAGGAGCTGGAGTGGAGGTTGAGGGTGTCTGTGCGTAGCCACAGCGGGCGCCATCGCCGGGACAGGACGGCGGTGCGGACGGCGTCCCTGACGGGGAGGAAGGAGATCACGTGGATCAGAAGATCGTCGGGGAGTCTGCAAAAAATATCGGCTGGGGCCATCGCGTCGGACAAGGGTTTGCCCAAGAGAAGCAATCGTTGAAGGGTGTCTTGAGGAAGAGTCTCGTGCTCTCGGCCGAAGTCGACAACAATTAGGACTATGAAGTACAACAACATTGGCCAAAGGCCAGGCCCAGTTCAGTAAAAATCTTGTTAAACCTTTTTTTTCTCCTACTTCAAGGGAATACGGAATACCTATGTTTTCATTGTTGGTGTTTTGGGAGGAACGATGACCCTGATCGGGGCCTCGGTTACGTGTTTATACGAGGTGGGAAAAGCCCCCACCGTGGCGTACAAGAATACGGATTGGTCGGTGGCCAATACGTACATGATATGAATTACAACTCTAACAGCCCCCCTTAATCTAACCTCTAGAGAGGTTTAGATTACGCTTAAACTCATTAAGATTCTTTACAGGTAAAACCTTTGTAAAACCATCTGCTACCTGATCTTTGTTGGAGATGAACTTGATTGCAAGCAACTTGTCTGCAACTCTTTCTCTAACAAAGTGATAGTCAATTTCAATGTGCTTAGTACGAGCATGGAACACAGGATTTACTGATAAATAAGTAGCACCAAGATTATCACACCAGAGACATGGTATTTCTTTGAGAGTGACTCCAAGTTCTTTAATCAAAGCTTCAACCCAAATCAACTCAGTTGTTGCATTAGCAACTGCCTTATATTCCGCTTCAGTACTAGAACGAGATACAGTGGCTTGTTTTCTAGCACTCCAAGAAATTAAGTTGGGACCAAATAAAATAGCAAATCCTCCTGTAGAGCGTCTATCATCAAGACAACCTGCCCAGTCTGCATCTGAAAAGGCACTAAGAAGAGTAGATGATGACTTCTGGAATGTGAGACCAACTTTTAATGTACCTTTGATATAACGTAATATTCTCTTGGCAGCTGACCAATGAGTGGTTGTTGGTGCATGAAGATACTGACATATTTTATTCACTGAGAAGGATAAATCGGGCCGTGTCAATGTCAAGTATTGTAGTGCACCAACTATACTTCTATATTCAGTACTATCCTTAGGCCCTAGAAGAGTCCCATCGGTCAAAGATAGTGTCTCATTGGTAGACAACGGTGTAGGACATGGTGTGCATTTGCTCATTCCAACTCTTGCAAGTAAATCAGCAGCATATTTTTCTTGAGTTAGAATTAATCCATTTGAAGATTTTTTTACTTCAATGCCCAAAAAGAAGTGCAAGTCACCTAAGTCCTTGAGTGCAAAGTTTTCATTCAGAGCCTTGAGCAAAACTGAAATTGCCTCATCTGAAGAACTTGCCACAATGATATCATCAACATAGATCAAAACAAATATAGCGATACCTGACTTCTTGTAGAGAAACAATGAAGTATCTGCCTTGGAAGGTAAAAAACCAAGCTCATTTAACTTAGCACTAAGACGAGAATACCAGGCACGGGGGGCTTGTTTGAGACCATACAATGCTTTGTCAAGTTTGCATATATGATGTGGAGCATGAGGATTTTCAAAACCAGGTGGTTGTTTCATATAAACCTCTTCTTCCAGAACACCATGCAAAAACGCGTTCTTGACATCTAGTTGCCGTAGACTCCATCCCCTTGAAACTGAGATTGCTAGAACAAGTCTAATAGTAGCAGCTTTAACAACGGTACTGAAGGTATCTTCATAGTCAATACCATACCTTTGCTTGAAGCCTTTTGCAACCAACCGTGCTTTGTATCTGTCAACAGTGCCATCTGCACGTTTCTTTATTCGATACACCCATTTGCAATCAATTAAATTTTTGTTAGAGCTAGGTGGAACCAAATGCCATGTTTTATTTTTCATGAGTGCACCATATTCCTCCTCCATAGCATGTCTCCAATTTTCATCAGTAAGAGCTTCATTTAGATTATTGGGTTCTCCCGTAGAGGCGAGCAAGCCATATCGAATAGTGCCATCGGTGTAAACTTTGGGTTGTTTTATACCTTTTTGTAGCCTTGTTCTTGGTTCAGCAGCAGAAGAACGAATATGTCGAGGATCCACAGAAGATCCTGCACCGGGTGTGTCATCATTGCTGGGCACATCATGCGAGTCATGATCATGCAAATCATGATGGCTGGAGCCATCGCTGTCCATGGATGAATTTTCTGCATGTATGGGATCATTGCTCCCGCGCGGCGTCAGGGAGAGCGAGCCAGTGCTATCAGCTGAACCTGGATCTGTGGAAGGCGTGGTGCGTGGTGATTGCTCACGAGCGAGCGACGCGACGTACTGCCGCTGCTGCTCTGAACTTCGCTGCTGCGGCTCTGCACTAGACGTCGAACGCGAGCAGAATACCGGCGTATGATCCAAAGCTGATCCAGGTGCTGTCTTGGGAGAACTGACAGCAGTATCAACATGGGTATCTGTGCCAGAGCTATTTCCCGCTATTTCTGCACTGTTTTCTATAATATTTTCTCCACTGCCACTATTTTCATCAGCAATATTATTCCCGTCATCAATGATAGCCTGCAAAGGGTTAGTGATAGGAACAAAAGGCATATGATCATCATTAGTTTGCACACCCTCATGATCAGACGGCATGGATGGTAAAAGCAGAATTTCTCCGCGAAGACGAGAACCGGCATTAGGATGAAGGGAGTGAAAAGGAAAAATGTTCTCATCAAAGACAACATCACGAGATATATAGACACGCCCGGTGGAGATATCTAAACATTTGACTCCTTTGTGAAGTGAACTATATCCGAGAAAGACGCAACGTTTAGAGCGAAAAGCAAGTTTGCTTGTATTGTAAGGACGGAGATTTGGCCAACACGCACACCCAAAAGTGCGAAGAGAGTAATAGTTTGGTGTCACTTTAAGGAGTTTCTCAACAGGAGTCACAAAATTAAGAACCTTGGAGGGAAGCAAATTTATAAGAAATGTGGCAGTGAGGAAGGCCTCATCCCAAAATTTTAATGGCATGGAAGCATTGGCAAGCAAGGCAAGACCAACATCAACAATATGACGATGTTTGCGCTCGGCCGAACCATTTTGTTGGTGAGCATGTGGACAAGAGACATGATGGGTAATGCCAACTTTTTGAAAGAAACCATGGAGTTTTTCATATTCACCACCCCAGTCAGTTTGCATGGTAATAATTTTGCGACCAAACTTTCGTTCAACAAGTTGTTGGAAATTGAGAAACACTTGATAAACATCAGCGCGCTTTTTGAGCAAATATATCCAAGTAAACTTGCTAAAATCATCAATAAAGCTTACATAATATGAGTGTTTGCCAACAGAGATAGGAGCGAGGCCCCATACATCAGAAAAAACTTGTTCCAAGGGAACAGTAGAAACACTAGTGGAGAGAGGATATGGTAACTGGTGGCTCTTAGCTTGCTGACATGGATCACATATGTAAGGATTTATTTCGGGTGTATAAGGGAGATTATTTTTCCTAAGAACTTGTTGAACAATAAAAGATGAAGGATGCCCTAGACGACGATGCCATGTAGATGAAGAAGGCTTGGTGGTGATGAAGGCGTGCTTAGATGATCCCGTGGAGACAGGTACGACGTCTTCCACGACGTCTTGCCTAGATTCGATCTCTGGAAGAAAAAAACCACCCGGCTGTGATCCAGATCGCTGCTGCAGGACCCAGACCTCACCCAGCCGCGATTCCCTTCCCGATCGCCGCTGCAGGACCCACAGAACCCAGCCACGATTGCCTTCCGATTGTCGCTGCAGGACCTACAGAACACGGCCACGATCCTGTTCCGATCGTTGTTGAAGAACCAGACTCAACCCGACCGATCCCCTTCCGATCGTTGCTGTAGGACAAGACAACACCCGGCTGCGATCTCTGTCATCGCTGCTGCAGGATCTCCAAAACCACTCGGCTACAACTCATCTCGATGGCTTCGTCTTCCTCAGCTTCTGCGATGGCGAGTCTAGGAGCGGCCCTTGGTTCCCCTCCCACGGAAAAATTAACCAGAGACAACCACTTGTTTTGGAAGACGCAGGTTCTTCCGGCACTCCGGGGAGCGCAAGTCATGGGGCTTCTTGACGGCTCCGACAAGGCCCCGGCTGAACATCTTGAGGTAGAGGATGCAGAAAAGGTGAAGAAAACTGTCCCCAATCCAGCCTATGAGGTGTGGCTTGCGCGAGATCAAACCGTTCTGGGATATCTAGTCAAAGGCATGTCGCCGCATCTTCTCGCACAAGTTGTTGGCCTTGAGCACACTTCTGAAGTCTGGGCTACCGTGTAGGGTATTTTTTCCTCGCAATCCCGAGCTCGAGTAAACATGCTGCGAGGTGCCCTCTCTAACACCAAGAAACTTGATCATACAGCCGCTCAATATATTGCCAAGATGAAAGGTTTTGTGTCAGAACTCGCTGCCGCTGGAAAACATGTTGATGATGATGAGCTCAAAGGATATATACTCAATGGTTTAGATGGTGATTACAACCCGCTTGTTGCCTCAATCAACGCTGTTCCTTCCACCTCTCTCAATGATATGTGTGCACAGTTAGAAGCCTATGATTCTCGTCAGTCAATGTTGTCTGAAACTGGACAAGGTATGGGGTCGTTTCAGACTTCTGCCAATAATGCCTCACGTCGCCCTTACTACCCCAGCCGCCCGTCCTCCCCTCCGCGTGGTGGCAATAGTCGCCAGGACCAGGAGCACCGTGATGGTGGAAATTATAGGCGTCGCGATGATGGTGATTTTCGGCGCCGTGATGATGGTGACTTTCGGCGCCGCAATGATGGTGGTTACCGGCGTCAAGAGCGTCGTGATGATGATGGCTATAGACGCCAAGAGCGCCGTGGCCAAGGCCAAGGGTGTGGTGCCCCTCAAGGTGGACGCGGCCGTGGTCGCACCCCCTCCCCATATCAAGATGTGGAATGCCAGATTTGCAAGAAGCACAGTCACCCCGCAAATGAGTGTTGGTGGCGCTATGCTGACAGAGATGCTGATAATTCTCGCACTCAAGAAAAGGGAGCATATGGTATTGACACAAATTGGTACATGGATAGCGGTGCTACAGATCATATCACTAGTGAGCTGAATAAGTTGCATACACATGACATCTACAGGGGGCGTGATCAAGTCCACAACGCTGGTGGTCAAGGTATGAATATTCAGCATGTTGGTCATTCATTATTGCACACGCCTCATAGCTCTCTTCATCTTCGCAATATCTTACATGTTCCAAGTGCCACCAAAAAATTGCTATCTACACACAAAATTGCCTTAGACAATAATGCTTTTGTTGAATTTCACCCTTTCTTCTTTTTAATCAAGGACCAGGCCACCCAGGAAATAATGTTTAGAGGTCCGTGCCATGATGGTCTCTATCCTCTGATACCATGTTGGTGTTTTGGGAGGAACGATGACCCTGATCGGGGCCTCGGTTACGTGTTTATACGAGGTGGAAAAAGCCCCCACCGTGGCGTACAAGAATACGGATTGGTCGGTGGCCAATACGTACAGGATATGAATTACAACTCTAACATTCATGTCTACATCGTACGGGCGTGCATCATGCATCAGAGAGACAGAGACTGTCTGAGTCGTCACAACCTGAAATTTGTGCGTGCAACTCATTTTTTGGATGCAAACAAGAAGTTAGATTTGTTCTGCATAGTTGTAGATGAAACAATATGTGTAGCTTAATTTTTCAGGTGTTGTCCTGGTGGTGGTTGTATTACTGTGCCTAGGCTGTGATACTGTAGCGGGACTTTTATTTCTTAGTTTCATTTTTCTCTTTTTTGGCTGTGTGCATCCGTAATGTTTTAGGCCATTGCGTGGTTGCAGAGACTGGATGTAATTGTATCCTTTCGATATTAATATATTCCCTTTATCGAAAAACTCCTCCAGAAATTTGTTAACAAAACATATAGTTGAAAATTGGGCTCCGAAACCCAAATGTTGAACTCAAATATTCATTGATTTGTTTTGCTATTTCATGTGCTTCTACTAATTGCACCCGATCGTAGAAAACCTAAAGCTAGAATGATCACACGTTAGTCTTACAATAGGGCCGGACTCTGTCCAATGTCGAGCTATGAGTCTATGACATGGGAGGAGGAAGAGGCGAGTCTTAAAATTGACTCTCTTTCAGAATTTTTCTCTTATTTCCCAATCGGCACGAATGCACACAATCTCTAGTTTTACGGACTCACGCCTAGGTGATGCTCAAGTTAGATTAGCTCGCGCCTTTGATTTTATTTCATGGGTTTCCTCTTCCAGATCCTCCATAAGATGGGATTTGGGCCGAGGTTCCGCGAGCTGGTGCCTATACTGCTATCTACGACGAGCACTAGGGTGTTTGCTCAATGGCGAGCCAGACATCTCATTTGGCATAGGCGGGGCCTCAGACAAGGTAACCCCCCTCTCGCCAACGTTATTCGTGTTAGTCATGAACACGCTTAACATGGTGTTGGCTAAGGCCGTTGAGTTGGGGATCCTTAGGCGCTTGGCGCGCCAGGACTTGATGTCGTCTATATCGCTCTATGCAGACGACGTAATTATTTTCTACCATACGGATGGGACAGAATTACGCGTGATGCGCGTCATTCTTGGGTTCTTTGGACATGCATCAGGGCTACACACCAACTATGCAAAGTGTTCGGTATCCCCAATTGTCTACCAATTGGCACCCCCCTCTTGATCAGGCGCCTACAGGGTGAGGCTTTCCAGCCCGTTCTTGACCGGATAGCTGATATCTGCCTACATGGAAGGCTGCCAGGATGCCGAGAGTAGGACGCCTGACACAGATTCACTCGGTTCTTGCGGCAATACCACTCCACCAGATCTAGTGTTAAGTGTTAACAAGAAGGCTCTTAAGCACGTCGTGAAGATCTTGCGCAGCTTCTTTGGATGGCCAGGAAGGAGCCCAATGGGGTCCACTGGCATGTGAACTGGTCTAGGGTGAGTCACCCGATGGGTTCGTTGCATGGAAAACAAAAAAATTCTACCGTGAATAAGAAAAAAACAAAGATCCAATCTAGGAAGAGGAAAGATCTAATCTATGAAGATCGAAGCAACGAGATGTATGAGAGACTAACCCTCGAAGATCCAAAGCCTTACGAGATCAGATCTCGTTGTTGATGTAGTCGATCGTCCCGGTGCTGCAAGCTGGCATCACTTCCGTACTCGGTCGCGCGTACGGTGTCGATGAAGTCCGTCCTCTCCCCGTTCCAGCGGGCAGCGAAGGTGTGGTAGATCCCCTCGGAATCTCAGCAGCACGACGGCGTGGTGGTGGTGGTGGTGGAGGAGAAAAACTGCAGGGCTTCGCCAAGCCGGAGCAGAGTTATGGTGGAGGAAGAGAGGGGGCGGCCAGACTTAGGGTTAAGGGTGGGCTGCGCCCCCTGCCCCCTCCCCTCTTTATATAGGGGGGAGGTCGGTTTGGGGTGACCCCCCACACCCCATCTAGGGTTGTGGTCGGCAGCCAAGGGGGAAAGTTTTCTTCCCCCCAAGTTGACCCCTCCTAGGGTTTTGGGGAACCCTAATGTTCATGATCAGGAAACCATGATCATCTATTAATCAACAAACTAGTTTTATAAGAGGCTTACTAGGGACTCTTTTCTGTTTACATAACACACATGTATTAATGTTTCCGGTTAATACAGTTATAGCATGAGATGCAAACATTTATCATAAACACAAAGATATAATAATAACCACTTTATTATTGCCTCTTGGGCATATCTCCAACAGTCTCCCACTTGCACTAGAGTCAATAATGTAGATTACATGGTAAGGTACCTAACACCCATGGCGTTCTTGTGTAGGTCATGATTTGCCCTAGGAGAGCTTTAGTCAACGGATCTGCCACATTTAGATCTATGCGTACTTTCAAATCTTTATGTCACAATCTTCGACATACTCGCGAATCACATGAAAACGTAGCGTGATATGCTTCAGCTTCTTGTATGACCTTGGCTCTTGTGCATTGGCTATGGCACCCATGTTATCACAATAGATGACTAATGAGTCCAATGCACTAGGAACCACACCAAGCTCAGTAATGAACCTCTTCATCCATATCGCTTCCGATGAAGCCTCCGAAGCCGCTATGTATTCAGATTCAGTTGAAGATTTCGGCACCGTGCTTTGCTTGGCCACAAATCCAGCTTACTGCAGCACATTCAATATAAACACGTACCCAGATTGAGACATAGAGTCATCTGGATCAGTGTTCCAACTAGCATCGGTGTAACTGGTTACAGCGAGCTCTTGGTCACCTCCATAACAAAGAAACATATCCTTAGTCATTTTCAAGTATTTCAAGATATTCTTGACCGATGTCCAGTGTTCTATTCCTAGATCACTCGGATATCTGCTTGTCAAACTAACAGCATGTGCGATATCCGGTCTAGTACACAACATGGCATACATGATAGAGCCTACTGCCGAGGCATAGGGGATCTTGTTCATCCTCTCTCTTTCTTCGGCCGTAGCCGGACCTTGAGTTTTACTTAAGACCTTACCTGGCAACATAGGCAAGAACCCTTTCTTGCTTTCATCCATTCTAATCTTCTTTAGATTCTTGTTCAGGTACGTACTCTGTGAAAGCGCTATTAGGCGTCTTGACCTATCTCTATAAATCTGGATGCCTAAAATATATGCTGCTTCTCCAAGGTCTTTCATTGAAAAACACTTATTCAAATAACCTTTAACACTGCTTAGAAGTTCTACATCATTCCCAATCAACAATATGTCATCTACATATAATATTAGGAATGCTACAGAGCTCCCACTCACTTTCTTGTAAATACACGCCTCACCATGAGTCTGTATAAACCCGAAGTCTTTGATCACCTTATCAAAGCGTCGGTTCCAACTTCGGGATGCTTGTTTAAGTCCATAAATGGAACGCTGAAGTTTGCGTACCTTGCAGCATTTTTAGAATTGATAAAACCTTTGGGTTGTACCATATACAACTCTTCCTCAATGTCACCATTAAGGAACGCCATTTTGACATCCATCTGCCAAATCTCATAATCGAAAAATGCAGCGATTTCTAACAAAATCCTCACAGACTTTAGCTTCGCTACAGATGAGAAAGTCTCATCGTAGTCAACTCCTTGAATTTGTCGGAACCCCTTCGCAACAAGTCGAGCTTTATAGATAGTAATATTAACATCAACATATGTTTTTGTTTTGAAGATCCATTTATTCTCGACAGCCTTGCGGCTATCAGGTAAGTCTACCAAAGTCCTTACTTGGTTATCATATATGGATCCCATTTCGGATTTCATGGCCTCTTGCCATTTGTTGGAATCTGGGCTCATCATTGCTTCAGCATACATCGCAGGGTCTTCGTCATTGTTATCCACAATCATGACATTTAGACAGGGGTCATACCAATCAGGAGTGGTACGAGACCTCGTCAATCTGCGAGGTTCAGTAGCTTCTTCGTTCGAAGTTTCATGATCATCATCATTTGCTTCCTCTCTTATCAGTGCAGGCTCCACTGGAACATCTTCTGGTGCTGCGGTAATCTGATCTTTGAGAGAAGGTTCAATAACCGTGTCAAGTTCTACTTTCCTTCCAGTCACTTCTTTTGTGAGAAACTCCTTCTCAATAAAGGATCTTTTCTTGGCAATGAAAACTTTGCCTTCGGATCTGTGATAGAAGGTATACCCAATTGTTTCTTTAGATTATCCTATGAAGATGCATTTCTCCACTTTGGGTTCTATCTTGTCAGGTTGTAACTTCTTTACATAAGCTTCGCAGCCCCAAACTTTAAGGAACGACATCTTAGGTTTCTTACCAAACCATAATTCATACGGTGTCGTTTCAACGGATTTAGATGGTGCCCTATTTAAAGTGAATGCGGCTGTCTCTAATGTGTAACCCAAAAACGATAACTGCAAATCAGTAAGAGACATCATAGATCGAACCATGTCTAAGAGAGTTCGATTACGACATTCGGACACACCATTGCGCTGTGGTGTTCCCGGTGTTGTCAACTGTGAAAGTATTCCGTATTTATTTAAATGCATGCCAAACTCATAACTCAGATATTTGCCTCCGCGATCAGAACGCAGAAACTTAATCTTCTTGTTACGTTGATTTTCTACTTCACTTTGAAATTCTTTAAACTTCTCGAAAGTTTCGGACTTATGTTTCATAAAGTAAATATACCCATATCTACTCAGATCATCCGTGAAGGTTAGAACATAACGATAACCACCACGCGATGCTACACTCATTGGTCCGCACACATTGGTATGTATAATTTCCAATAAGTCTGTAGCTCGCTCCATTGTACCAGAGAATGGAGTCTTAGTCATTTTTTCCATTAGACATCGGATGGAGTTTCTTCATGCGCTTCACTCCAATATGACCAAGATGACAGTGCCACATATAAGTAGAATTATCATTCAATTTAATTCGATTAGCATCAATGTTTTGAACATGTGTATCACTACTATCGAGATTTAACAAGTATAAACCATTCATCTCAGGTGCATGACCATAAAAGATATTATTCATATAAATAGAACAACTATTATTCTCTGACTTAAACGAACAACCGTCTTGCATTAAAGAAGATCCATATATAATGTTCATGCTCAACGCAAGCACTAAATAACAATTATTCAGATTTAAAACTAATCCCGAAGGTAGATGTAGAGGGAGCATGCCGACGGCGACCACATCGACCTTGGATCCATTTCCAACGCGCATCATCACCTCGTCCGTCGCTAGTCTCCGTTTATTCCGCAGTTCCTGTTTCGAGTTACAAATGTGAGCAACCGAACCAGTATCAAATACGCAGGCACTACTACGATTACTAGTAAGATAGACATCAATAACATGTATATCAAATATACCTTTCTTCTTGACGTGGCCGCTCTTCAGATCAGCCAGGTACTTGGTGCGATTGCGCTTCCAGTACCCTTCTTCCTTGCAGTAAAAGCACACAGTATCAGGCTTAGGGCCAGCCTTGGGCTTCTTAGGAGGCGCAGCAGCTTTCTTTCCGCCCTTCTTGAAGTTGCCCTTCTGTTAGGCTTGTCCTGCTTCTTGAAACTGGTGGTCTTGTTGACCATCAACACTTGGTGCTCTTTCTGTATCTCCACCTCAGCAGATTTCAGCATGGAGAAGAGTTCAGGTAACTCTTTGTTCATGTTCTGCATGTTGTAGTTCATCACGAAGTTCTTATAACTAGGTGTCAGTGATTGGAGGACACGATGAATACTCAACTGGTTAGGAATCACAATTCCCAAGTCAATGAGCTTCTTCGCATGCCCAGACATCTTGAGCACATGCGCGCTAACGGAGCTACCCTCTTCCATCATGCAGCCAAAGAAATGTTTCGAGGCTTCATAACTTTCCACGGCCGCATGAGTTTCAAAGATAGCTTTGAGCGCACGGACTATCTCACAGGGGTCGTGGGTTTCAAAACGCTTTTGCAGATCTGCCTCTAGGCCTATAGGATGGCGCACTGAACTTGTGAGTAATGAATTTTCCGAGTTTGGTAAACATTTTTCACCTCGTCGGGAGCAGTTAGGTGGGGCACCTAGCGGTGCATCGAGCACATATTGCATGTTTCCACCAGTGAGGAAAATCCTCACATGACGAAACCAGTCCGTGAATTTGCTTCCATTGTTCTTAAGCTTTTCTTTCTCTAGGAATTGATTAAAATTGACGATGGGGGCCGCCATGATCTACAACATATTTGCAAAGAGTTTAGACTAAGTTTATGATAAATTGAGTTCAATTTTAATTCTTAAATTAATTAGGTGAACTCCCACTTTAAACAACATCCCTCACAGTGTCTTAGTGATTACACGAACCAAATCCACTACACCAAATCCGATCTTCACGAGATGACGTGGGCATTACCCTTCGGGTAACCGATGTTGCCCTATCCTGTATTTCCTAGTTGGAGGCCCATGGAAGCACTTGGAGGCAAGGGGGCCCAACCGGATGGCGCACCAGAAGTTTCCTTGGGGAGCAAAGCAAAGAAGCAGCCGAACAATGAAAGATTAGATCTAAATTACTGTAAACCTAGTCGTACTCGATTAGACCTCTTGAGACCTGGCCTCCTATATAAAGGCCAGGAGAGGGGCTGTCGAGGGACACAATCAATCTTACCGATCTTAGCCAACATAAGCTTAGAGCTAGGTCACCTTAGCACTTAGCCATCTCGACGAGATCTCAGCTGAACTATTCGGCACCCCATTGTAACCCATTATCATCATAATCAAGAACAGACAGGTAGGACGTAAGGGTTTTACCTCATCGAGGGCCCCGAACCTGGGTAAGTCGCTCTCCCCGCTTGTCTGTGAACCGATGTCTCGTGTCAGCTTGTAGGATTCCATCAACCCTAAGCCCTTATCGGAGGGCATTGCCGAGGAACACCCTCGACAATTGGCACCGTCTGTGGGAACCCTGTCGGCACAAGATCGGTCACCGGCAGATCCAGTCATGACACCGACAACTTCACCGGCAACTTCATCAGCAACTTCATCGACACCGTCATCACCAAACCTAGGAAGCCCGATTCGGTTCAGCTCCTACGAGTTCACCCCACACAGCGATTCCTCCCGCTCAACCTTCTCAGATCTACAAGGAATCATGGAGATGACCTTCGGCAACGTCCACTACAACGTCAACGCGGAAGGAATCCTTTGACTGCTGGAATCACCCGGTCCAAGCGCGTCATTATCACTCGACCTTTCGGTTGGTCTGACAGGCTCGACGAGTTCACCCGCGCCCTCGACTCCCCGTTCGGCGTCTTCAATGTCGGTAGGATCCGACAACCCCACATCTTCGGAGTTAACTTCGGACTACTGCTTGAACAGCGACACCAGGCACGGGCTAGGATCGAGCGACACACCATTCATCTGTAATGCTCAATATTCGTCGGGAGATGATAGTATCGACAGCATCGTCCAAGGAACCACCCGTAGAACGGAGCATCACCAAGTTTATGTCGCCAATAACACGGGAAACACAAGGCACGTACAGAGGAGACGGAGATCATACTCCTCGTTCCAGCAGACGAGCAAGTTTCGAAAACAACGCCAGCAACCACAACAGCGACTAGACCATCGCGGACGAGGAGTGGGCAGCAGCCAAAGCAGCAGTACTTAACAATACGCCGCTCCCCGCAGGAACTTCGGTTGTAACCCTCAATGCTTATCGCTCTATACTAGAGAAAAACCGGGAGCACTTATCGAAAGAGCAAGCCACCCTCGAGAGACGCCTTGATGTCTACTTCCCCCTCCTTTTCCTGTAGACAGTGTTGGGCCTCCAAGAGCAGAGGTTTGTAGAACAGCAGCAAGTTTTCCCTTAAGTGGATCACCCAAGGTTTATCGAACTCAGGGAGGAAGAGGTCAAAGATATCCCTCTCATGCAACCCTGCAACCACAAAGCAAGAAGTCTCTTGTGTCCCCAACACACCTAATAGGTGCACTAGTTCGGCGAAGAGATAGTGAAATACAGGTGGTATGAATATATATGAGCAGTAGCAACGGTGCCAGAAAATAGCTTGCTGGCGTGTAGTTGATGGTGGTGGTATTGCAGCAAAGGTAACGCAAAGAAACAAGTAAACAAACAGTAGTAACGCAGTATTTAGGAACAAGGCCTAGGGATTACACTTTCACTAGTGGACACTCTCAACATTGATCACATAACAGAACAGATAAATGCATACTCTACACTCTTGTTGGATGATGAACGCATTGCGTAGGATTACACGAACCCTCAATGCCGGAGTTAACAAGCTCCACAATTTGTTCATATTTAAGTAACCTTATAGTGTAAGATAGATCAAAAGACTAAACCAAGTACTAACATAGCATGCACACTGTCACCTTCATGCATATGTAGGAGGAATAGATCACATCAATATTATTATAGCAATAGTTAACTTCGCAATCTACAAGAGATCATGATCATAGCATAAACCAAGTACTAACACGGTGCACACACTGTCACCTTTACACACGTGCAGGAGGAATAAAACTACTTTAATAACATTGCTAGAGTAGCACATAGATAGTAGTGATACAAAACTCATATGAATCTCAATCATGTAAAGCAGCTCATGAGATTATTGTATTGAGGTACATGGGAGAGATGAACCACATAGCTACCGGTACAGCCCCGAGCCTCGATGGAGAACTACTCCCTCCTCATGGGAGCAGCAGCGGTGATGAAGATGGCGGTGGAGATGGCAGCGGTGTTGATGGAGAAGCCTTCCGGGGGCACTTCCCCGCTCCGGCAGCGTGCCGGAACAGAGACTCCTGTCCCCCAGATCTTGGCTTCGCGATGGCGGCGGCTCTGGAAGGTTTCTGTGGGTTTCGTCGAACGCCTCAGGGTTTTCGATCCAGGGGCTTTATATAGGCGAAGAGGCGGCGCAGGAGGGTCGAAGGGGCGACGAAACCATAGGGGGCGCGGGCCCCCCCTAGGCCGCGCCACCATGTGGTTTGGTGGGCCTGTGCCCCCCCTCTGGTCCCTCTCGTGTGTTCTGGATGCTTCCGGGGATTCTAAGATCTTTTGCGTTGATTTCGTCCGATTCCGAGAATATTTCGTTACTAGGATTTCTGAAACCAAAAACAGCAGAAAACAGGAACTGGCACTTCGGCATCTTGTTAATAGGTTAGTTCCAGAAAATGCACGAATATGACATAAAGTGTGCATAAAACATGTAGATAGCATCAATAATGTGGCATGGAACATAAGAAATCATCGATACGTCGGAGACGTATCAGCACCCCCAAGCTTAGTTCTGCTCGTCCCGAGCAGGTAAAACGATAACACAGATAATTTCTGGAGTGACATGCCATCATAATCTTGATCATACTAATTGTAAAGCATATGTAGTGAATGCAGCGATCAAAACAATGTATATGACATGAGTAAACAAGTGAATCATAAAGCAAAGACTTTTCATGAATAGCACTTCAAGACAAGCATCAATTAAGTCTTGCATAAGAGTTAACTCATAAAGCAATAATTCAAGTAAAAGCATTGAAGCAACACAAAAGAAGATTAAGTTTCAGCGGTTGATTTCAACTTGTAACATGTATATCTCATGGATATTGTCAACATAGAGTAATATAATAAGTGCAATAAGCAAGTATGTAGGAATCAATGCACAGTTCACACAAGTGTTTGCTTCTTGAGGTGGAGAGAAATAGGTGAACTGACTCAACAATAAAAGTAAAAGAATGGTCCTCCATAGAGGAAAAGCATCGATTGCTATATTTGTGCTAGAGCTTTGATTTTGAAAACATGAAACAATTTTGTCAACGGTAGTAATAAAGCATATGCATCATGTAAATTATATCTTATAAGTTGCAAGCCTCATGCATAGTGTACTAATAGTGCCCGCACCTTGTCCTAATTAGCTTGGACTACCGGATCATCACAATGCACATGTTTTAACCAAGTGTCACAAAGGGGTACCTCTATGCCGCCTGTACAAAGGTCTAAGGAGAAAGCTCGCATTGGATTTCTCGCTATTGATTATTCTTCAACTTAGACATCCATACCGGGACAACATAGACAACAGATAATGGACTCCTCTTTTATGCATAAGCATGTAACAACAATTAATAATTTTCTCATATGAGATTGAGGATATATGTCCAAAACTGAAACTTCCACCATGGATCATGGCTTTAGTTAGCGGCCCAATGTTCTTCTCTAACAATATGCATGCTTAACCATAAGGTGGTAGATCTCTCTTACTTCAGACAAGACGGACATGCATAGCAACTCACATGAAATTCAACAAAGAGTAGTTGATGGCGTCCCCAGTAAACATGGTTATCGCACAACAAGCAACTTAATAAGAAATAAAGTGCATAATTACATATTCAATACCATAATAGTTTTTAAGCTATTTGTCCCATGAGCTATATATTGCAAAGGTGAATGATGGAATTTAAAGGTAGCACTCAAGCAATTTACTTTGGAATGGCGGAGAAATACCATGTAGTAGGTAGGTATGGTGGACACAAATGGCATAGTGTTGTTTGGCTCAAGGATTTGGATGCATGAGAAGTATTCCCTCTCGATACAAGGTTTAGGCTAGCAAGGTTGTTTGAAACAAACACAAGGATGAACCAGTGCAGCAAAACTCACATAAAAGACATATTGAAAACATTATAAGACTCTACACCGTCTTCCCTGTTGTTCAAACTCAATACTAGAAATTATCTAGACTTTAGAGAAACCAAATATGCAAACCAAATTTTAGCATGCTCTATGTATTTCTTCATTAATGAGTGCAAAGTATATGATGCAAGAGCTTAAACATGAGCACAACAATTATCAAGTATCACATTACCCAAGACATTATAGCAATTACTACATGTATCATTTTCCAATTCCAACCATATAACAATTTAACGAAGGAGAAACTTCGCCATGAATACTATGAGTAGAAACCAAGGACATACTTGTCCATATGCTACAGCGGAGCGTGTCTCTCTCCCATAAAGTGAATGCTAGGATCCATTTTATTCAAACAAAACAAAAACAAAACAAACCGACGCTCCAAGCAAAGCACATAAGATGTGATGGAATAAAAATATAGTTTCAGGGGAGGAACCTGATAATGTTGTCGATGAAGAAGGGGATGCCTTGGGCATCCCCAAGCTTAGACGCTTGAGTCTTCTTAGAATATGCAGGGGTGAACCTCCGGGGCATCCCCAAGCTTAGAGCTTTCACTCTCCTTGATCATAGTATATCATCCTCCTCTCTTGACCCTTGAAAACTTCCTTCACACCAAACTTCTCATAAACTTCATTAGAGGGGTTAGTACATAATCAAAAACTCACATGTTCAGAGGTGACACAATCATTCTTAACACTTCTGGACATTGCTCAGAGCTACTGGAAGGTAATGGAATGAAGAAATCCACCCAACACAGCGAAAGAAGCAATGCGAAATAAAAGGCAGAATCTGTCAAAACAGAACAGTCCGTAAAGACAAATTTTAAAATGGCACCAGACTTGCTCAAATGAAAATGCTCAAATTGAATGAAAGTTGCGTACATATCTGAGGATCATGCACGTAAATTGGCTTAATTTTCTGAGCTACCTACAGGGAGGTAGACCCAGATTCGTGACAGCAAAGAAATCTGGAACTGCGCAGTAATCCAAATCTAGTACTTACTTTACTATCAAAGACTTTACTTGGCACAACAAAACACTAAACTAAGATAAGGAGAGGTTGCTACAGTAGTAAACAACTTCCAAGATACAAAATAAAAACAAAGTACTGTAGCAAAATAACACATGGGTTATCTCCCAAGAAGTTCTTTTCTTTATAGCCATTAAGATGGGCTCAGCAGTTTTAATGATGCACTCGCAAGAAATAGTATTTGAGGCAAAAGAGAGCATCAAGAGGCAAATTCAAAACACATTTAAGTCTAACATGCTTCCTATGCATAGGAATCTTGTAAATAAACAAGTTCATGAAGAGCAAAGTAACAAGCATAAGAAGATAGAACAAGTGTAGCTTCAAAAATTTCAGCACATAGAGAGGTGTTTTAGTAACATGAAAATTTCTACAACCATATTTTCCTCTCTCATAATAACTTTCAGTAGCATCATGAGCAAACTCAACAATATAACTATCACATAATTCATGAGTCTCATGCATAAAATTATTACTCTCCACATAAGCATAATCAATTTTATTAGTAATAGTGGGAGCAAATTCAACAAAGTAGCTTTCATTATTATTCTCATCATCATATATAGGAGGCATATTGTAATCATAATCAAATTTACTCTCCATAGTAGGTGGTACCAAAAGGCTACTATCATTATAATCATCATAAATAGGAGGCAAAGTATCATCAAAGAAAATTTTCTCCTCAATGCTTGGGGGACTAAAAAGATCATGAAAACCAGCTTCCCCAAGCTTAGAACTTTCTATATCATTATCAACAATGGTGTTCAAAGCGTTCATACTAATATTACTACCAGCATGCAAATAAGATTCCATAGGTTTAATTTTCGCATCAAACAATCCATGTTTTAAATCAGGAAATAGAAATAGAAGCTCATTCTTGTCCATTATGCCAAACTAGTGTAAACAAGAAACAAAAAGATGCAATTGCAGGATCTAAAGGAAATAGCTTCGAGTACTTACGGCGCCGGGAAATAGCTTAGTAGCCGAGATCCGGAGTGTGAGTACCTTTTACCTTTCCTCCCCGACAACGGCGCCAGAAAATAGCTTGATGTCTACTTCCCCCTCCTTTTCCTGTAGACAGTGTTGGGCCTTGATACGTCTCCAACGTATCGATAATTTCTTATGTTCCATGCCACATTGTTGATGTTATCTACATGTTTTATGCACACTTTATGTCATATTCGTGCATTTTCTGGAACTAACCTATTAACAAGATGCCGAAGTGCCAGTTCCTGTTTTCTGCTGTTTTTGGTTTCAGAAATCCTAGTAACGAAATATTCTCGGAATCGGACGAAATCAACGCCAAAGATCTTAGAATCCCCGGAAGCATCCAGAACACACCAGAGAGGTCAGAGGGGGGCCACAGGCCCACCAAACTACAGGCTGGCGCGGCCAGAGGGGGGGCTGCGCCGCCCTATAGTTTGGCCCCCCTGTCAGCCCTCTTGCGCCGCCTCTTCGCCTATATAAAGCCCCTGGATCAGAAACCCTGAGGCGTTCGACGAAAACCACAAAAACCTTCCAGAGCCGCCGCCATCGCGACGCCAAGATCTGGGGGACAGGATCTCTGTTCCGGCACGCTGCCGGAGCGGGGAAGTGCCCCCGGAAGGCTTCTCCATCGACACCGCTGCCATCTCCACCGCCATCTTCATCACCGCTGCCTCCATGATGAGGAGGGAGTAGTTCTCCATCGAGGCTCGGGGCTGTACCGGTAGCTATGTGGTTAATCTCTCTCCATGTACTTCAATACAATGATCTCATGAGCTGCTTTACATGATTGAGATTCATATGAGTTTTGTATCACAATTCATCTATGTGCTACTCTAGTGATGTTATTAAAGTAGTTCTATTCCTCTTGCACGTGTGTAAAGGTGACTAGTGTGTGCACCGTGTGGTTCTTGTCGTAGGATATGATCATGATCTCTTGTAGATTGTGGAGTTAATTATCATTATGATGGTATTGATGTGATCTATCTGGTTATATTGATCTATCTTACACTATAAGGTTACTTAAACATGAGCATTATTGTGGAGCTTGTTAACTCCGGCATTGAGGGTTCGTGTAATCCTACGCAATGTGTTCATCATCCAACAAAAGTGTAGAGTATGCATTTATCTATTCTGTTATGTGATCAATGTTGAGAGTGTCCACTAGTGAAAGTGTAATCCCTAGGCCTTGTTCCTAAATACTGCTGAGTTACTACTGCTTGTTTACTGTTTTACTGCGTTACTACTGCTGCAATACTACCACCATCAACTACACGCCAGCAAGCTATTTTCTGGCACCGTTGCTACTGCTCATATATATTCATACCACCTGTATTTCACTATCTCTTCGCCGAACTAGTGCACCTATTAGGTGTGTTGGGGACACAAGAGACTTCTTGCTTTGTGGTTGCAGGGTTGCATAAGAGGGATATCTTTGACCTCTTCCTCCCTGAGTTCGATAAACCTTGGGTGATCCACTTAAGGGAAAACTTGCTGCTGTTCTACAAACCTCTGCTCTTGGAGGCCCAACACTGTCTACAGGAAAAGGAGGGGGAAGTAGACATCAAGCACTTTTCTGGCGCCGTTGCCGGGGAGGAAAGGTAAAAGGCACTCATACTCCGGTTCCAGGTAAAGTACTTTTCTGGCGCCATTGTGTTTGTGCTCGAAGCTATTTCCTTTAGATCCTGCAATTGCATCTTTTTGTTTCTTGTTTACACTAGTAAGGCATAATGGACAACATCTGTGAGCTTTTTATTCTATTTCCTGAGTCAAGACATGAATGGTTTAATGCGAAAATTAAAAAACCCATGGAATCTTATTTGCATGCTAGTAGCAATGATATTAGTATGAACGCTTTGAACACCATTGTTGCTAATGATATGGAAAATTCTAAGCTTGGGGAAGCTGGCTTTGATGAGCATGATATTTTTAGTCCCCCAAGCATTGAGGAGAAAATTTTCTTTGATGATAGTTTGCCTCCTATTTATGATGATTATAATGATATTGGTCTTTTGGTGCCACCTACTATGGAGAGTGAATTTGATTATGATTACAATATGCCTCCTATATTTGATGATGAGAATAATAATGATAGCTACTTTGTTGAATTTGCTCCCACTATAACTAATAAAATTGATTATGCCTATGTGGAGAGCAATAATTTTATGCATGAGACTCATGATAAGAATGCTTTATGTGATGGTTATATTGTTGAGTTTGCTCATGATGCTACTGAAAGTTATTATGAGAGAGGAACATATGGTTGTAGAAATTTTCATGTTACTAAAACACCTCTCTATGTGCTGAAATTTTTCAAGCTACACTTGTTTTATCTTCCTATGCTTGTTACTTTGCTCTTCATGAACTTGTTTATTTACAAGATTCCTTTGCATAGGAAGCATGTTAGACTTAAATGTGTTTTGAATTTGCCTCTTGATGCTCTCTTTTGCTTCAAATACTATTTCTTATGAGTGCATCATTAAAACTGCTGAGCCCATCTTAATGGCTATAAAGAAAGAACTTCTTGGGAGATAACCCATGTGTTATTTTGCTACAGTACTTTGTTTTATATTTGTGTCTTGGAAGTTGTTTACTACTGTAGCAACCTCTCCTTATCTTAGTTTTGTGTTTTGTTGTGCCAAGTAAAGTCTTTGATAGTAAAGTAAGTACTAGATTTGGATTACTGCGCAGTTCCAGATTTCTTTGCTGTCACGAATCTGGGTCTACCTCCCTGTAGGTAGCTCAGAAAATTAAGCCAATTTACGTGCATGATCCTCAGATATGTACGCAACTTTCATTCAATTTGAGCATTTTCATTTGAGCAAGTCTGGTGCCATTTTAAAATTCGTCAATACGAACTGTTCTGTTTTGACAGATTCTGCCTTTTATTTCGCATTGCCTCTTTTGCTATGTTGGATGAATTTCTTTGATCCACTAATGTCCAGTAGCATTATGCAATGTCCAGAAGTGTTAAGAATGATTGTGTCACCTCTGAATATGTTAATTTTTATTGTGCACTAACCCTCTAATGAGTTGTTTCGAGTTTGGTGTGGAGGAAGTTTTCAAGGATCAAGAGAGGAGTATGATGCAACATGATCAAGGAGAGTGAAAGCTCTAAGCTTGGGGATGCCCCGGTGGTTCACCCCTGCATATTTCAAGAAGACTCAAGCATCTAAGCTTGGGGATGCCCAAGGCATCCCCTTCTTCATCGACAAATTATCAGGTTCCTCCCCTGAAACTATATTTTTATTCCGTCACATCTTATGCACTTTACTTGGAGCGTCTGTTTGTTTTTGTTTTTGTTTGTGTTTGAATAAATGCTTGTGTGGGAGAGAGACACGCTCCGCTGGTTCGTATGAACACATGTGTTCTTAGCTCATAATATTCATGGCGAAGGTTGAAACTGCTTCGTTAAATTATTATATGGTTGGAATTGGAAAATGCTACATGTAGTAATTGGTATGATGTCTTGAATAACTTGATACTTGGCAATTGTTGTGCTCTTGTTTAAGCTCTTGCATCATATACCTTGCACCTATTAGTGAAGAAATACATAGAGCTTGTTAAAATTTGGTTTGCATGAGTGGTTTCTCTAGAGTCTAGATATTTTCTAGTAAGATGTTTGAACAACAAGGAAGACGATGTATAGTTTTATAATGATTGTAATATGTCTTTTATGTGAGTTTTGCTGTACTAGTTCGTGCTTGTGTTTGCTTCAAACAACCTTGCTAGCCTAAACCTTGTATCGAGAGGGAATACTTCTCATGCATCCAAATCCTGAGCCAAACAACACTATGCCATTTGTGTCCACCATACCTACCTACTACATGGTATTTTCCGCCATTCCAAAGTAAATTGCTTGAGTGCTACCTTTAAAATTCCATCATTCACCTTTGCAATATATAGCTCATGGGACAAATAGCTTAAAAACTATTGTGGTATTGAATATGTAATTATGCACTTTATCTCTTATTAAGTTGCTTGTTGTGCGATAACCATGTTCACTGGGGACGCCATCAACTATTCATTGTTGAATTTCATGTGAGTTGCTATGCATGTCCGTCTTGTCTGAAGTAAGAGAGATCTACCACCCTATGGTTAAGCATGCATATTGTTAGAGAAGAACATTGGGCCGCTAACTAAAGCCATGATCCATGGTGGAAGTTTCAGTTTTGGACATATATCCTCAATCTCATATGAGAAAATTATTAATTGTTGTTACATGCTTATGCATAAAAGAGGAGTCCATTATCTGTTGTCTATGTTGTCCCGGTATGGATGTCTAAGTTGAGAATAATCAATAGCGAGAAATCCAATGCGAGCTTTCTCCTTAGACCTTTGTACAGGCGGCATAGAGGTACCTTTGTGACACTTGGTTAAAACATGTGCATTGTGATGATCCGGTAGTCCAAGCTAATTAGGACAAGGTGCGGGCACTATTAGTATACTATGCATGAGGCTTGCAACTTGTAAGATATAATTTACATGATACATATGCTTTATTACTACCGTTGACAAAATTGTTTCATGTTTTCAAAATAAAAGCTCTAGCACAAATATAGCAATCGATGCTTTCCTCTTTGAAGGACCATTCTTTTACTTTTATTGTTGAGTCAGTTCACCTATCTTTCTCCACCTCAAGAAGCAAACATTTGTGTGAACTGTGCATTGATTCTTACATATTTGCATATTGCATTTGTTATATTGCTTTGCATTGACAATTATCCATGAGATATACATGTTACAAGTTGAAAGCAACCGCTGAAACTTAATCTTCCTTTGTGTTGCTTCAATGCTTTTACTTTGAATTATTGCTTTATGAGTTAACTTTTATGCAAGACTTATTGATGCTTGTCTTGAAGTGCTATTCATGAAAAGTCTTTGCTTTATGATTCATTTGTTTACTCATGTCATTACCATTGTCTTGGATTGCTGCATTCACTACATATGCTTTACAAATAGTATGATCAAGATTATGATGGCATGTCACTCCAGAAATTATCTTTGTTATCGTTTTACCTGCTCGGGACGAGCAGAACTAAGCTTGGGGATGCTGATACGTCTCCAACGTATCGATAATTTCTTATGTTCCATGCCACATTGTTGATGTTATCTACATGTTTTATGCACACTTTATGTCATATTCGTGCATTTTCTGGAACTAACCTATTAACAAGATGCCGAAGTGCCAGTTCCTGTTTTCTGCTGTTTTTGGTTTCAGAAATCCTAGTAACGAAATATTCTCGGAATCGGATGAAATCAATGCCAAAGATCTTAGAATCCCCGGAAGCATCCAGAACACACCAGAGAGGTCAGAGGGGGGCCACAGGCCCACCAAACTACAGGCTGGCGCGGCCAGAGGGGGGGCCGCGCCGCCCTATAGTTTGGCCCCCTGTCAGCCCTCTTGCGCCGCCTCTTCGCCTATATAAAGCCCCTGGATCAGAAACCCTGAGGCGTTCGACAAAAACCACAAAAACCTTCCAGAGCCGCCGCCATCGCGACGCCAAGATCTGGGGGACAGGATCTCTGTTCCGGCACGCTGCCGGAGCGGGGAAGTGCCCCCGGAAGGCTTCTCCATCGACACCGCTGCCATCTCCACCGCCATCTTCATCACCGCTGCCTCCATGATGAGGAGGGAGTAGTTCTCCATCGAGGCTCGGGGCTGTACCGGTAGCTATGTGGCTAATCTCTCTCCATGTACTTCAATACAATGATCTCATGAGCTGCTTTACATGATTGAGATTCATATGAGTTTTGTATCACAATTCATCTATGTGCTACTCTAGTGATGTTATTAAAGTAGTTCTATTCCTCCTGCACGTGTGTAAAGGTGACTAGTGTGTGCACCGTGTGGTTCTTGTCGTAGGCTATGATCATGATCTCTTGTAGATTGTGGAGTTAATTATCATTATGATGGTATTGATGTGATCTATCTGGTTATATTGATCTATCTTACACTATAAGGTTACTTAAACATGAGCATTATTGTGGAGCTTGTTAACTCCGGCATTGAGGGTTCGTGTAATCCTACGCAATGTGTTCATCATCCAACAAAAGTGTAGAGTATGCATTTATCTATTCTGTTATGTGATCAATGTTGAGAGTGTCCACTAGTGAAAGTGTAATCCCTAGGCCTTGTTCCTAAATACTGCTGAGTTACTACTGCTTGTTCTTTGTTTCTTGCGTTACACGCTGCAATACTACCACCATCAACTACACGCCAGCAAGCTATTTTCTGGCACCGTTGCTACTGCTCATATATATTCATACCACCTGTATTTCACTATCTCTTCGCCGAACTAGTGCACCTATTAGGTGTGTTGGGGACACAAGAGACTTCTTGCTTTGTGGTTGCAGGGTTGCATAAGAGGGATATCTTTGACCTCTTCCTCCCTGAGTTCGATAAACCTTGGGTGATCCACTTAAGGGAAACTTGCTGCTGTTCTACAAACCTCTGCTCTTGGAGGCCCAACACTGTCTACAGGAAAAGGAGGGGGAAGTAGACATCAGGCCTCCAAGAGCAGAGGTTTGTAGAACAGCAGCAAGTTTTCCCTTAAGTGGATCACCCAAGGTTTATCGAACTCAGGGAGGAAGAGGTCAAAGATATCCCTCTCATGCAACCCTGCAACCACAAAGCAAGAAGTCTCTTGTGTCCCCAACACACCTAATAGGTGCACTAGTTCGGCGAAGAGATAGTGAAATACAGGTGGTATGAATATATATGAGCAGTAGCAACGGTGCCAGAAAATAGCTTGCTGGCGTGTAGTTGATGGTGGTGGTATTGCAGCAGTAGTAACGCAGTAAAACAGTAAACAAGCAGTAGTAACGCAGTATTTAGGAACAAGGCCTAGGGATTACACTTTCACTAGTGGACACTCTCAACATTGATCACATAACAGAACAGATAAATGCATACTCTACACTCTTGTTGGATGATGAACGCATTGCGTAGGATTACACGAACCCTCAATGCCGGAGTTAACAAGCTCCACAATTTGTTCATATTTAAGTAACCTTATAGTGTAAGATAGATCAAAAGACTAAACCAAGTACTAACATAGCATGCACACTGTCACCTTCATGCATATGTAGGAGGAATAGATCACATCAATATTATCATAGCAATAGTTAACTTCGCAATCTACAAGAGATCATGATCATAGCATAAACCAAGTACTAACACGGTGCACACACTGTCACCTTTACACACGTGCAGGAGGAATAAAACTACTTTAATAACATTGCTAGAGTAGCACATAGATAGTAGTGATACAAAACTCATATGAATCTCAATCATGTAAAGCAGCTCATGAGATTATTGTATTGAGGTACATGGGAGAGATGAACCACATAGCTACCGGTACAGCCCCGAGCCTCGATGGAGAACTACTCCCTCCTCATGGGAGCAGCAGCGGTGATGAAGATGGCGGTGGAGATGGCAGCGGTGTTGATGGAGAAGCCTTCCGGGGGCACTTCCCCGCTCCGGCAGCATGCCGGAACAGAGACTCCTGTCCCCCAGATCTTGGCTTCGCGATGGCGGCGGCTCTGGAAGGTTTCTGTGGGTTTCGTCGAACGCCTCAGGGTTTTCGATCTAGGGGCTTTATATAGGCGAAGAGGCGGCGCAGGAGGGTCGAAGGGGCGACGAAACCATAGGCGGGCGCGGGCCCCCCCTAGGCCGTGCCACCATGTGGTTTGGTGGGCCTGTGCCCCCCCTCTGGTCCCTCTCGTGTGTTCTGGATGCTTCCGGGGATTCTAAGATCTTTGGCATTGATTTCGTCCGATTCCGAGAATATTTCGTTACTAGGATTTCTGAAACCAAAAACAGCAGAAAACAGGAACTGGCACTTCGGCATCTTGTTAATAGGTTAGTTCCAGAAAATGCACGAATATGACATAAAGTGTGCATAAAACATGTAGATAGCATCAATAATGTGGCATGGAACATAAGAAATTATCGATACGTCGGAGACGTATCACGCCTATCTGCGGCAGATCGATCCAGCGAACGACGAAGAGGCTCACAAGGGAGCGCCTCTCGAAATACTCAGGGGGCAGGAAAACACCGGTCGAGGCTATCCAGGCTTTCGGAAGATGACGCTAGAGAAATCACGTTGAACCTGACCAAGTCCTTTATGACTACGGACACCGCAGGTATGCCACGGCCGAAACCCGTTGCAGGAGCAACAGCCAACCTCGCTGCGTACCTCATCAACCAGCGCCCTGAAGGATCCATGGCTCAAGCTCATCGAGGCGCCCTGGAAAGTCTTGCGATATTGGGAAATAATCTAGTTCCGCAAAAGGAAAAGACCACGTTGCAGGCTAGTGGCTCAAAGCATCATGCGAGAGACCCTCGGGATGAAATCACCCAGAGCAGGATCGACAAAGCAAGGCGACGATGCGCCACTAGGAAGGAGAACGACAGTGATTCTTCGGATGAGGATCGGGAGTACGACGGCAAGCTTAGGGGAGCCTACTGTCTAAGTTACAAAATCCGCGAGGCGATGCCGCCCAAAAAGTTCAAGCCCACGCCTACCGACGCTGCCAAATACGATGGGCAGCAGGAGCCAAGATCTTACATAGACGACTACCTGCAGACTGTGATTCTGCATAAGGGGAACCAAATAGCAGCAATGCAGTGCTTGCAGCTCTACCTCAAAGACTCAGCGCGAGCCTGGCTAAGGGGGTTGCCGAAGGGTTCCATTAAATCATGGGACAACCTAGTAGACGCCTTCGTTGCCAATTTCCAAGCAACATACAAGAGACCCGTCGGGATTGAAGAGTTACGGAATTGCCAGCAAAAGCAGAAGGAGTCGATGTGCTCATACATCGGGAGATTCACCAAACTCCTAAACGCTGCCGAAGATGTATCTGTCGACAGAGCAATCGACGCTTTCAGCGATGGCGTCCGGCGTGAGATCTACATAGAAGAACTCGGACGCAAAAAGCCAAAAACCATAACCAAGTTAATGGAAATCGCCAACAGCTGAGCTGATGGTGAGGACAATGTGCGAAGGCCACGACAGCGCAACGACGATGAAGACGATGACCAGCCAAAGCACGATTCGAGTGGCCGAAGGGATCGTCACAAGATAAGGAAGAACCGCAACTATGATGACAACAACCTGGTAGCCGCAGGGTACTCTGATCGGCAGGACGATCGATATGACGATAGAAGAGACGATCGACAGGACGGTAATCGGAACAACTCTGGGAACCGTGGCAATTATAAACCACGGCAGCAGAGGACTCCCGAACAGCCCTACGCTAAGCAGATCAACGCCCCCTGTTACCTGCACTCGTATGTCGATTCTAAGGACGGCAAAACGAAGTCGAGTCACCTGCTCAGGGACTGTCGGCAGTTCATTGACATGCACAAACTCATCCAGCAGGCAGGCCAGCAACCGCTGCCACCACCACCCCCACCTCCACCGCAGCATCAAGTCCAGCAGGCTCAACCTCATCAACCAAGCGAGGCGTTTCCACCACCACGTGGGCAGATGAGCATGATCCATAGGACAGGTGTCTCGAGAAGAGAGATGAAGAAGCTCACCCGAGAGATTAACCTGGCATAAAGCATCATGGCAAACATCCCCGAGTATGTCGAGTGGTCCTCTCAGAACATTACGTTCAGTCGAGCAGATCACCCGATGACCATACCAAAACCAGGACACGCTGCCTTAGTAGTCGAGGCACAAATCGGGGGGTTCAAGATGAGCAAAGTCTTCATGGATGGCGGAAGCGGGTTAAACCTGATATTCGTCGACACAATCAAAAGTATGGGGATCACCATGAGGATGCTAGAAGAAACAGACACTTGCTTCCATGGGATCCTTCCAACTGCACCGGGCTACTCTCTTGGCAAAGTTTACCTGAACGTCGTCTTTGGCAAAACCGACAATTTCGGGAAGGAGAAGATCGAGTTTGAAGTAGTGAACTGGGAGTCACAGTATCATGCTATACTCGGGAGACCAGCTTATGCCAAGTTCATGGCTGTGCCGCACTATGCATACCTCAAGCTGAAAATGCCTGGGAACAACGGGACAAACATCACAGTCTATGGAAGTTTTTCACGCTCGGACAATTGTGATCGCGATTTTCAGAGGATTGCTGCGAAGTTTGGGTCACAACAAGAAATCATCGACCCTCTGCCCAAGTTGACGTTACGAGAAATCAAGGAGGAAAAACATGTCAGGGAAACCAAGAAGAAGCCAGCTGACCTTGCTCTTAAAGCTTTGGCAGCAGAAGCTTCGGCAGCGAAAGTCTCGGCAGCAAAAGGTTCGGCAGTCGATGGCACAGAAGACATAGGAGACAGCAAGACGCTGGCAACCATTGACCAGACCCCTGGTGAAATCAACAACGCTGCAACAACCACTAACGTGGTGAAAAAACCAGAAGATGAGAAGAACCCTTTCCTTGCTTAAGCAATTTATTAGCGTTTAATTTTTTTCTTTATATAAACAGGGCCTTCCTTTTTTCGCCCTCTAGTCTCGTGCTTACCATATTAATGAGAACTTCAGTTTTGATCCCTTGATAAGCATGCAGTAATTTGGAGCACTTAATCCGCATCATCATAACCTTTGCTTACACCCCTTGGTGAACAATGGTGCAATGAAGTACGCGGCAAAAGATTGTGTTCCAAAAAAGCCTCTACGAGCGCTAAAGGATGCAAAAAATAAGGACGATGACCTTTCCCTCTGCTATAGATGCCTCTACGAGCGCCGAAAGTAGCAAGAGCTTGGAAATACACATAACACAACCCACGTTCGATATTTCACTTATGGAAATATCAAAGAACAACGGGCTCATTGGCAGAATCATTACACCTGAAATATTCAGGAGTGACTGTCGAAACATACATCGGTTGAAAGCAAAGTTGCATATACAACGGGTTTAGCAAGACCTGCAACACGAGCTGATCGCTCAAACGTTTGCTGACCAACGAATACGAAAAACTCTTAAACGGACAATTAAGATTTGCTCCCTCAAAAATTGCCAACGGCATCAACACGGTAAAAGTACATATACATGTATCTACCGAATAAAAAAAATTCGCTAAACAATCCTAACACTTGGATGAAGTAGCCAAAATAACCTATTTACAAAACAACCCTAATCCATGAAATCACCCTTGCGGAGTTTCTCTTTCCTCAGGTACCTTCGAATACTCTTCAAGCTTGTCGACAACTATATTGGCAGGAAGCAATACCTTTGGATATAAAGTGTCTAAGTCACCAACCGCGTTGGTGATAGCGAGCAGATTCGCTGAGGGGTAACATGCAAGCACAAGGGCAAGTGTAAACCTGGCCCCTGCGAAAACCTGAGCTCGCACCAAGTCTCGAATCTTCTTGGCATTCCCAAACTCAGACATCAAAGTCAGCAGCGTAGGGGGAATCGCGTTTAAAGGGAACATCGTCTTCCAAACTACCCTCATGGCTTTGTAGCACTTGTCAAAGAAATGGTGGACTTGCTGAACCCGATCCTGAAATTGTGCGACAGCCGAAGCCTTCGAGTGTTCCCGCCAGAAAATCTCTTCGGCTGATGACAGCTGGGTTAAAGCGTGCACACGCTCGTGAATTCGTTTGTTCTCCTCCGCACGGTTCAGGGCTATGACTGGAAAAGGAATCAAATAGAGGATAAGACAAGGCGTTGTTGATAAAAAAGCGCAAGGATCAAGAAACTTACAGCTCAAACTCTCGGTAGCTTTATGCAGTTCAGTAAGAGCGTACCGCTCCACTTCGGCTGCAATATCGCTCTTCTTATTGACAATAGAAGCTAAAGCATAAGTGCTGCGTAGATCTTTTTCCATCTGAGTGATCCGATCCTTCATACGCTGGATTCGATCACCTTCAGGAAGAGCACCCGAAGAGTCGTCGACAAATGAAGGCACTGGGAAAACCTGCAGGAAACAGCGTTAAAAAGGATGACGGACTGGGTCAATTCGAGCATCCGAAGTAACTCCCATCGGGAGAAGTGCAAGTAAAAATATCATAACAAAGGTGTACTAGCAACATTGCTAGCACGGAGTTTATTACAAACATAAGTTTTGCAAGGGAACAATGTTTCACATCAACTTGAAGATAAGTTTGTTACAAAAATCAAGGGGCTTGGGTCTGAGTTGATAAACTGGGACCAGCCGACGTCTTCCTCGACGAAACTAGTTCAAGGAGCTGACGAGCACAGTTAAGGGCAGACGTTTTAAAGGCGCTTAAATCAACAAACTGCCCATCTCGCTCTTTCGGCAGCTCCTTAGTCATTGCTTCGATGTCAGCCTTAAAGCCGTGACCCATCATAAGTTGGAAGGCATGGAGGGCACCATAGGTACGCGAGGTTCATTTGAATACCTCGATAACCTCCTTGGTGTCAACCGCGAAGGCATCGATCAATTGCCCCAGAGTCTTGTCTTGCTTGATCTTGGGGAAGATCATCGAGTGCATCTGCGCCATGGCACCTTTCCCCTTTTCGAGAAGCTCCCGCGTAAGCTGGTGGGAGGCGATAGTCATCGACACACCATTCGCGGGAGAGTTATTTGGAACCTTGTCCAAGGCACTGACGGGGATATTGGCGGCTTCTGCAAAAGAAAAGAATGGAAAAGATCATTAACAGAAGATTGAATTTGTAAAGTACGATAATCGACAGAGAAGTATAGAAGAGATTACCAAGCAAAGCTAGCGAAGATTGGCGAAGGAGTTCATCTTTTTCGGCTGCCTGAGCTTCAGCAGCCAGCCTTGATGCCTCTTCCTCCTTCAGCTTCTCCTTCAGCTTGCCCAGTTCCTATTGCAGGGAGTCGATTTCTTGGCGAGCTTCGGCAGCTATCTTGACTGCACCGTCCAGTTTCGAGGAAGAAGATTTGACTTCTCTTTGCAGCCGAACTTTGTCTGCTTCCAGAGAAGTGAACTGGGAAGCGAAGGCCTCCAAAGAGGAAATAACACCTCGTAGATCCTTAAGGAAGAAAGGATGTTTTACAAAGAATCGTTAGACAAGGAACATTTCAAGAAATTCGCGTTGTATTCAAAAGGGACTTACAGAAGGAGGAGTCGTGGTGGCGGAAGGAACATCTTTCCCCTTGGAAAGGGAAGAAGCAGTCGATGCCTGAGCCGCGAGGGCTGCCTTAGGAGCCGAAGCTTCAGAAGCCGCGACAACCGGTGGAGCAGCACCAGACTTGGCCTTCTTAGGCGGAGGCTCAATGAAGCCTTCGTCACTACAAAAAGGAAATGATCGACAGGGGTTAAGAAAAGAATGCAAGAAATAAAAGGACAAATTATGGCGTCAAGGAAGAAGGTGCTTACATGTCGAAGAGATCATCTTCGTCAGCAAAGCCACCGGTTGATCTCTTCACAGGCGAAGCCCTGGTCGCCTCCACAGCTGCATTAACAAAGGCATCACGATCAGCGTCATCATTATGCACTGATCCCTCTGTGTCGCAAGCATCATCGGCTGAAGGAGGAAGATCGGTGTGAACAGTTTCAGAATCTATCGGATTATTGTGTTCGCTCTCTGGGCCCGCGTGCCCGACAGTGTGAGAATCAACAGGTACTTGTTGCGGCCAGAAACCCACTGGCGAGCAGCGACGGGCAACACAGTAGAGCCGGGAGGCTCCCAGGACTGCGGCTGGCCCTGGTCCCTCCGAGCGACGGCCCGCAAAGACTCGGCACGCACGTCCGATGCTAGTGCAAGGGCGTGCCACCTGACCTATACCTGGTCAGGAAGGTGATGGATGTGCCTCGCTTAGTTTCCTGCATGGCATACATGTAAACATTAAATATGAGCCTCGATCGGCTCTCAAGTTGTCCTGTGAATCGGCTCAAAGAGCCGATCCACCCATGATCCGTACGAGGTGTACGAATATATGGTGGTCCTGCTTGATCAAAATAAAGCTAAAACGACCTACTACGATTTAGGGTTTTCACCACATAATCGAAACATCCTACTCGTGATTGAGCCTGGCGGCCACGCACGGTGATTGTAAACCGACCCTAGACAAGGCCTAAAAACCAACACGAAGTTGATCCCCGGAACATCCTGTCTAGGGCTAGCAAACTACACCCTACGCGCCACTGGATCCTTCAACCCGTTTGTAAGGCCTAACTATGCAGATATTAAACTAATCCTTGAAGAACAAGGAGCAATCATAACGGATCGGATCTACTAAATAATGAACAAGCGGGGTGCCGCCCTTACACCTAAGATAGGTGTAAGGGCGGCTAGACGTCTAAGGGTTGCACGGCGACAGCATATGATATAATGAACAATGCTAACCCTAACACATCTAAGATAACTACGTTGCTCACCATCAACAAGGCTTCAGCACGAGCAACGCATGAACAGCGAATAAACGTGTACTGCCTAGATCGCAAGATGCGATCTAGGCAGCATGATGCTTACCCGGAAGAAACCCTCGAGACAAGGGAGTTGGCGATGCGCCTAGATTGGTTTGTGGTGAACGTGATTGTTGTTTATTTCATAAACCCTAGATACATATTTATAGTCCGTAGACTTTCTAACGTGGGAATAATCCCAACCGGGCACGAGCCAAACTCTATCTAACCGACACGTATCCTACTATATTACAGATACACGGGCAAACTAGCCCAAACTTTGCATATAAGGCCGATTCATGTATTTCTTCCATGTATATCCTTCAAGCCCATCTTTAATCGCGGCCCACCTCTGATCCGGTCAAATTCTGGTGATAACACATGCCCCCCTGGTTTTGGAAATGACAATTCCAAAATCACTCTGTTTTTTCTTCGTCGGGTCATGCCGTGGCAGAGCAGAACGGTCGCAGTATCCTTCATCATGATGCCTTGCCTCTTCCACTTCTCCGCGTGACCTGGCAAATTTTTTTTTTGTTGGGCACCACTTCCTCGGAAACTGCTGTGGCATTGAATCTCCACTATATCCCCTTTTATTTAACCGCTCCAAACAGTTTGCTTCTTCATCCTCTTCGCATTAGCACTCCAAAAGCCCTCCTGCGCCACCATGTCTTCTTCCTCCTCTGCCTCATCGGTTCTTTCCACCCAATCCTCCTCCTCCCGCGAGCCGACGCCGGAGTGGGACCCGGAGGAGGCCCATGCGGCCAACATCCGCCGCGCCATCGAAGCCGGTGAGGAGTCCAGTCACGATTTCTCCGTCCGGTCTGAGGACGACAAGTCCTCGACCGACGGGGAAAGTGACCTCCGCTTCCTTGCCGACGGGGAAACGGAGGAGGAGAGCGATGACGATCGCTTCTCCTGGGATGACTTCACCTCCTCCGAGGAGGAGGAGGAGGAGAAGGAGGAGGAGGACGACACCTCCTCCGACGAACCGCCGGCCAAGCGCTTCTGCCCCTGGCCGGGGAACCTCAGCGACTTCGACAGCGACGACAACGACGCTGACGAGGAGGACGAGGACAACGAGGGCCCTGCCGGCGGCCGCTACAGCAGCGATGACGAGCCCGCCGGGAGTAGCGCCGACAGCGGTGACGACGGCGACGATGAGGGCAGCGACGGCCCGTAGATAGGACCCTTAGCATAGGATCAGTAGTAGTAGATGGGCAATGTATCCCCTAGTACTTCCTTTTGAGAGCAATCAACTCTTTATGTAAGAAATCCTGTTTATCAATGAAGAATTTCCCCCAATTTGATTTTGCCGATTTCCTTTAAGCTAATTTAGCCGATTTCCCCTCATACTGACTTTGCCGATTGTTCACTTAGCCAATGCTCAATGAGCCGATGGCAACGCATCGGTCCTTCACAATCTATCCTTCAACTCTTCGACTGATGACTTTGAGATCTGGTGGATAATGTGGAAGACCCTTGCCTTCAAGAGAGCCCTTAAATTCCTCCCACCAGCTCCAGTGATCCTCTTCTGCAAGAACTCACCATTTTTGAAGAAGGTTGCGACGCAGGACCAGCCGATGACACCCCAATCGGCTTCTAAAAACAGAGCATCTACCAGGCCAGCTGCCCCCCGAGCCTCAGTCAAGGCGAGAATAGCGGTGAGGATGCACAGATCAGACAAAGGGCTTTGAACTCAGGTAATTCTGAGACAGCCACCATGCAGAGCTAGCCAAACTTGCCCCCATCGATCACCTTTTCTTCCGTTGAAAGCCGATATTGTAGACGAAACACCAACGGCTTAATGAGCAAAAGGCTGCCTTGCATGCCAAAACTGACGCTTCTGACAGTACTGCTGAACTGGCGCAAAGGGTTGGAAGTCCTCGAAGAGAAGGTTCGGGCACCAAAATCGGCTCATTGCAGCTGAGGAAGCTCTCATTGTTCACTCCCTCAAGGAAGCAGAAGGCCTCGAAGCTGAACTGAAGACCGACTTGGTGAAAATCCGCGTCTTGAACACGCAGCGGGTAGATCCTGTGTAATTGTACTAGAGTCGATGTCTGTGCATTGGCTTTGTTTCTTAGTTCTAAAGTCGATGTCTGTGCATCGGCTGTACATCGTGAGAATTTTTTTTTACTGGCCGATTTTTCTATCGGCCCCCCAATATTTCACTGCACATGTATCGCACATGTTTATCTGATTAGGTGCCCCCCGAGCCGAATCTACCAGGTAACTGCGGATATCGGCTCTGTAGTTAGCCAAGGCACTGTATTTGAACGTCGGCTCCGTTAGGACTAATGTTGACTTTTTCCAGCTCATCAGCCGACGTAAAACCGCTGCCCATTAGATCGACGTTGAACACAGGCGGAACGTATGGTGAGGATAATTTTGGCCGATTGCTGGAATCGGCCTCCATGTTAATTGAATCGCTCAATGAAGGTTTTGCAATGTTCCTCCATAGATCTTTGGGGCCGGTCCCAAGGATCGGCCTCGCCACGTTTGTCCATAGGTTTGTTCTTGCTATACGGTCAGGCCGGTGGATAAGACCAGCCTAACCCCGTCCTTCGTCACGTCGATGCGCTTGCAGTCGTCCAAATTGATGCCTGAGAGTGGCTCTTGGCCTGTTGTCTCCCAAACGTTCATGCCAGCCGTTGAAATCTCGGCCGAATCATCTGCATGGACAACCTCGACTTCATCTCCATCCCACTGTATTAAGCATTGGTGCATCGTGGATGGAATGCAACAGTTGGCGTGGATCCAATCTCTTCCTAGCAGGACAGCATAGGTGCTCTTGCTATCGACAATAAAGAACGTCGTAGGGATGGTTTTCCTCCCTACGGTCAGATCCACGTTCAGAACACCTTGTGCGTCAGATGCTTGGCCGTTGAAATCGTTCAGTGTCACGTTGGTCTTGATCAGATCCGAGCTAGAGCGTCCCAACCGACGTAGCATGGAGTATGGCATAATGTTGACTGCCGCTCCGGTGTCCACCAGCATCTTGTTGACAGGCTGCCCATTGATATAACCTCGCAAGTACAGGGCCTTCAGATGTCTGTAGCTTCTTTCTCGTGGCTTCTCAAAGATAACTGGACGTGGGCCGCAGTCAAGTTGTGCCACAGGTGCTTCGTCTAATCCTGGAGCACTAAACTCCGTCGGAAGAATGAACACCATGTTTGTGCCAGCCGATGTTTCATCATCGGCTTTCTTTTGTCTGGGGCGCCACTCTTTCCTTTGTGGCCGACCTTCTTCGTCCAGGGTTCGCTGAATTTTGGCGGCCAGATCAGGCCGCGCCTTCCTCAACGTGTGCAGGTATAACCTTTCGGCTTCCTCCAAACCACGTAGTCGCTGAACCCTACGCTTTTGGGAACGGCTGAGTCCATTAGGGCACCACCTTGGCCGGTGGTACTTATCTTCTTCTTCTTCATCATCGTCTTCCAAATCCTCGAGATCTTCCACCCGAGAGGACTCAGCGTGCTTGTTCCAAGGTGGGAGAGGCCCTAGACGTTTGAACACGGACACGTTAGCTGCATCCTTCTTTTTCTGTCTACATTCTGGGCAGTTGCCGATTGTAGGCAATCGGCTCATTCCTGAATCCCAGCAGTGTCTGAAGAAGGAACAGTCCCAGTGCCTATCCTCGTCGTCTTGCTCTCTTGACTTTTCCTTGGCGTGGCGCTCATATCTCTCCTCGTCGCGATCATGCCGACGATGTCTCCTGGCGTCCCTAGCCAGACGATCTCTTTCATCATCGTCGTTGGGTCGTCGGCGTTGGTCATATTGACTCACATACTTGTTGAGGAGGTGATCAGAGAGAGGTCGCTGATATCTCACATTCCTCACTTCTCCCTCTGTGATGTAGCGCTTGCCATCGTGACAGAGCCGATCACGTGGAACGGCTTCCTCTGTGTCCTTGCTATGAGAGCAGCTGCCCTCGTCTCCGTCCTTACCAGAGTGGTGTCCAGGTCCTACCATGTTGATGTTGAACGAGAATCCTGGCTGGCACCCTCCAGGGTAAGTGCACTCCACCATGTTAACGGCGGGGAAGGGGTGTGTGTCGACTTTCATGGCGTACTGGCTGAAAATTAGACGCCCTTGTTCTATCGCCATTTGGACCTGCTGCCGCCACACCCTGCAGTCGTTGGTGGCATGGGTGAACGTGTTATGCCACTTGCAGTATGGCTTTCCGTTCAGCTCCTGCGCCGTGGGGATCTTGTGGCCTTCGGGTACCTTTAGCTGCTTCTCCTTAAGTAAGAGGTCGAAAATCTGCTCAGCTTTGGTAACGTCGAAGTCAAACCCTCTTGGAGGACCTTGTGGCTTAACCCACTTGCAGGACACGGGGCTTGCCCCCCGAGTCCATTCAGCCACTGCTACCTCTTGATCTCCCGCAGAGCCTTCGTCTTCATCTGCCTCAACCAGGACCACCGCACGCTTGAATTTATCCTGGTATACATCTGGGTGGCGCTGTTCATATACTGACAGCTTCTGCACCATGTGCGCCAGTGAAGGGTAGTCTGCTTGGGAGGCCACGTCCTTGATCGGTGATGCGAGACCCACCACCGCCAACTCGACTGCTTCTTTTTCAGTCACACGAGCCGAATAGCATCGGTTCCTAACGGTCCTGAAGCGCTGGACGTATTCTGACACTGTTTCTCCGCGCTTCTGTCGTACTTGTGCTAAATCGGCAATGCCAGCCTCGGAAGCCTCTGAGTGATACTGCATGTGGAACTGCTCTTCCAACTGCTTCCAAGTCCGGATTGAGTCTGGTGGCAGCGATGTGTACCACCCGAAAGCCGATCCTGTGAGAGACTGTGCGAAGAACCTCACATGCAGCTCATCTCATGCTGAGATCGTTCCCAGCTGTGCCAAATATCGGCTCACATGCTCGATGGAGCTGGAACCATCTGATCCATTAAACTTGGAGAAATCAGGGAGCCGATATTTGGGTGGTAGCGGGATCAACTCGTACTCATTGGGGTACGGCTTGGAATAGCCGATTGTCCTCCTTTTCGGCACCATGCCGAACTGGTCTCTCAGGATTGTACTGATCTGATCCGCGGTGCTGGCTGCAGGAGTCGAACTCTGAAGATTCGCCGGAGTGGCATACTTAGCCAGCCATGCTTGCTTTTCCAGCTCTGAGCCAACTGCAGGAGCTGAGCTCTGGAGGTTTGTCGGAGTGGCATACTTAGCTAGCCACGTCTGCTTCTCAAGATCTGTTCCCGAAGTTCCTCCTGCTGTTCCAGAAGTCCCTGCTGTTGCAGTCTGGTTTGTGAGTGCCCAGTTACTGCAGTCTGGCACGTATGTGCACGTGTATCCGCGAGGGATCTCCTTAGGCGCCTCATGCAAGAACTGGTAGTCACTAGGGTCACCACCGATCTAGTAGACGACGTATGCCGGTGAATTCGGCACTTCTGGAGCTGCCAACACGAATGGCAGCGGTGGACGGGACTGGAGTGGCATCTCTCCTTGGTAAGTCCCTAGAGCTGGTCCTGACGGAGAGTACTGATGCCTCATGATTTCCTGGATCACCCGAAGAGCGACACGCTCCAAAGTGTTCACCAGGCTCTCAGAATGGCGGTGTAGCGAATGAGCTACCATGAAGTTAATCTCCTGACGCAGGGACCTGGTGCGTTCTTCTGACGGGGCGGACAGGTCCACTCCATCGAGCGCGCCTTCAGGTGAGAACCCTTTCCACCTGATGCCATGTGAGCGGGTTCTGTGAAAAGAGCCGATGAGGTCGGCTTCGAGGATTGCTTTGACCTCGTCATACTTCTTCTTGAGCTCCTCGGTCAGATCCTCGTACGTGACTGGAGTGCCTTCCGCCATCTCAGATGTAGATGGCGATGCGGTTGATGTCGAAGACGGTCCCACCGGGCGTGCCAGAATGTGTTGCGGCCAGAAACCCACCGGCGAGCAGCGACGGGCAACACAGTAGAGCCGGGAGGCTCCCAGGACTGCGGCTGGCCCTGGTCCCTCCGAGCGATGGCCCGCAAAGACTCGGCACGCACGTCCGATGCTGGTGCAAGGGCGTGCCACCTGACCTATACCTGGTCAGGAAGGTGATGGATGTGCCTCGCTTAGTTTCCTGCATGGCATACACGTAAACATTAAATACGAGCCTCGATCGGCTCTCAGGTTGTCCTGTGAATCGGCTCAAAGAGCCGATCCACCCATGATCCGTACGAGGTGTACGAATATATGGTGGTCCTGCTTGATCAAAATAAAGCTAAAACGACCTACTACGATTTAGGGTTTTCACCACATAATCGGAACATCCTACTCGTGATTGAGCCTGGCGGCCACGCACGGTGATCGTAAACCGACCCTAGACAAGGCCTAAAAACCAACACGAAGTTGATCCCCGGAACATCCTGTCTAGGGCTAGCAAACTACACCCTACGCGCCACTGGATCCTTCAACCCGTTTGTAAGGCCTAACTATGCAGATATTAAACTAATCCTTGAAGAACAAGGAGCAATCTTAACGGATCGGATCTACTAAATAATGAACAAGCGGGGTGCCGCCCTTACACCTAAGATAGGTGTAAGGGCGGCTAGACGTCTAAGGGTTGCACGACGACAGCATATGATACGATGAACAATGCTAACCCTAACACATCTAAGATAACTACGTTGCTCGCCATCAACAAGGCTTCAGCACGAGCAACGCATGAACAGCGAATAAACGTGTACTGCCTAGATCGCAAGATGTGATCTAGGCAGCATGATGCTTACCCGGAAGAAACCCTCGAGACAAGGGAGTTGGCGATGCGCCTAGATTAGTTTGTGGTGAACGTGATTGTTGTTTATTTCATAAACCCTAGATACATATTTATAGTCCGTAGACTTTCTAACGTGGGAATAATCCCAACCGGGCACGAGCCAAACTCTATCTAACCGACACGTATCCTACTATATTACAGATACACGGGCAAACTAGCCCAAACTTTGCATATAAGGCTGATTCATGTATTTCTTCCATGTATATCCTTCAAGCCCATCTTTAATCGCGGCCCACCTCTGATCCGGTCAAATTCTGGTGATAACAGTACTGAGGAGCCTCTTCCCTCAGAAGTATCATCTGGCGAATCATGCAAGTTTCCAGAGACCATGGGAATCTGTCGAAAAGGAGAACAAATAAGAATAATAGTAATTATGTTGACTAAGTGGAGATAGCATAGTGAGAATATGAAAAGGAAAGTTACCTCTGGTGGCGGATGATCGGCATCGAGAGGAGTGTAGGAAGATATCAATGGGATCGAGTCTTCCTGACTAAAGGAAGTAAGGCGACGGACTTCATCAAGCAACTCCTTTTCCGAAAGTTCGGCAACGTTAATCCTGGTTTCATCCGTCGGACCTGAATACAACCACATCGGGCGAATTCTGGCCATGACTGGTTGGACTCGACGTTTTAGGAATACCGCTGCCACTTCTGTGCCAACCATGGTTTGGCCTTCGGCCTCTTTGATTCGAAGAAATTTGGCAAATAATTCGTCGGCTGCTGCTCTTTCATCGGGAGAGAGAATGTTTTTCCAGGAATCCTTAGGCTTGGCTTCGAGGGTGTCGGCAAAGCGAGGAAGCTGGGACTCGGGTGACAAAGAATCCTTGACATAAAACCATTTCAGTCTCCATCCTTTCATAGACTCTCTCATTTGGGAAATTGAAATAATTAACCTCCGAACGAGCCACAAACCCCACTCCTCCGGTGACAAAGGATCCATTACTACTGCTGTACCTCTTTACATAAAAGATCTTTTTCCACAATCCAAAATGAGGCTTAATGCCCAAAAACGCCTCGCAGAGGGTAATGAATATGGCGACTTGAAGGATTGAGTTAGGAGTAAGTTGCCACAGTTGGATTTTGTAAGTCCGCAGAAGATGAAGAAGGAATTCATGAGCGGGAAGCGAGAGACCCCGATATAGGAACGACAGGAACATCACGGTAAAGCCAGCAGGGGGATTGGGCCGAGAAATCGCACCTGGAAAGATCACATTCCCCTCGTCGGAGGAAATTAATCCCAAGCTTCGAGATCTCTTCTCGTCGCGCTTGGTGATGGTTGATGCTATCCAGTCCCCAGGTTTGGCTGCGGAGCCTGGCGGCGCTGGCGGCGCCGGAGCTGGAGGAGGAGCGTCCGAAGCGCTCCCCTTCGGAAGATTCAAGGAGGATTTGGCGGCGGCGCCTCCGCTAGTGGAGCTGGCGGCGGTAAGATTCTTCTTCTTCACCATTACAAGATCTGGGGAAGATCTGAAAGGCAGTGGTGGCGGCGCAGCAATCGTGAAGGGAGGAAGAAGAAGAAGGGCGAGCAGACGCTATGGCAAGAGTGGTGAAGATTAGAGTTTTTTGCTCTTTGGGGATTTTAAGAGAGGGAAAACTCGAGGGCTGTGGGGGCACGTGTCGTTACTGCCAGCTCTTCAAGTGGACCTTTTCCATTAAAATTTGTGGGAATCGAGGAGACGCCTTGGTAACTGTGCGAAAAGGGCAGATATTGCTTAAAAACAGGGCCAGACAGAGAAAGAATAGGCCCAGCAGGTTGCGTCCTATCAGTCAAAATCGAGATATCAGTAAAGCGTCATCAATGACGTCATGAGCAATACTCAAAAGCATTCGAAGGAATAAAGAGAAAGATATTGGGTGGTGAATTTGAGTCTACGCACAGATTGCAAAGCATCTGCACCTAGACTCGGGGGCTACTCCCATCGGGAGCGCTGGACGCGCACCCGATAAAATGAAGACTCGAAGAAATAAGCCTTGAAGGAAGAGATACTCCCATCGGGAGTGTTGGACACGCACCCAACCGAAACTCTTTTGCACTCCAGGATCATGCCCGGGGACTTGATTCTGAGTAGGGTAACATTGTTTTGTCATCGGCAGTTAACCAGCAAAAGTTGGGCATGTTACTCATTATCCCTTGCATGAGGAAAATATATCGGGCGAACTACAAAGACTTGCAAATAAACTTCGGCAGAGCAAAATGTTCGAGTGGTACAACTTGAGTCTACGCACGGATTGCAAGCATCCGTACCTAGACTCGGGGGCTACTCCCATCGGGAGCGCACACGCACCCGATAGAAGAAGATGATGCAGATTCAGGAAGGACAAGAACAATCAAGGAGAAGAACATTCGGTGAGGGCATGCTTTAGTCTCTACCCGAACTATCTTCGGCTAGACACTCGGGGGCTACTGACGTGGGCATTACCCTTCGGGTAACCGATGTTGCCCTATCCTGTATTTCCTAGTTGGAGGCCCATGGAAGCACTTGGAGGCAAGGGGGCCCAACCGGATGGCGCACCAGAAGTTTCCTTGGGGAGCAAGGCAAAGAAGCAGCCGAACAAGGAAAGATTAGATCTAAATTACTGTAAACCTAGTCGTACTCGATTAGACCTCTTGAGACCTGGCCTCCTATATAAAGGCCAGGAGAGGGGCTATCGAGGGACACAATCAATCTTAGCGATCTTAGCCAACATAAGCTTAGAGCTAGGTCACCTTAGCACTTAGCCATCTCGACGAGATCTCAGCTGAACTATTCGGCACCCCATTGTAACCCATTATCATCATAATCAAGAACAGACAGGCAGGACGTAAGGGTTTTACCTCATCGAGGGCCCCGAACCTGGGTAAATCGCTCTCCCCGCTTGTCTGTGAACCGATGTCTCGTGTCAGCTTGCAGGATTCCATCAACCCTAAGCCCCTATCGGAGGGCATTGCCGAGGAACACCCTCGACACGAGAAAAGATGTAGTTTCAAAGGCGAACACTCAAAGTGTTCATCATATCATTCATATGACTCATGCTCTACCTTTCGGTATCCCATGTTCCGAGACCATGTCTGTACATGCTAGGCTCGTCAAGGTTACCTTAGTATCCGCATGTGCAAATTTGGCTTACACCCATTGTATGCACATGTAGAATCTATCACACCCGATCATCACGTGGTGCTTCGAAACGACAAGTCTTAGCAACGGTGCATACTAAGGACGAACACTTTATTATCTTGATATTTAGTGAGAGGGATCATCTTATAATGCTACTGTCGCGATCTAAGCAAAATAAGATGCATAAAGGATTAACATCACATGCAATTCATAATGTGTGATATGATATGGCCTTTCTTCTTGTGCTTTTGATCTTCATCTCCAAAGCACGGACATGATCTCCATCATCACCAGCATGGCGTCAAGGTTAGTGGCGCCGCTTCATGGTTGTCCATCACTTATAGCTACTATAACAACTACTTGAAATAAAGCTATTACATGATGAATATACACACAGGTCTTAACAAATTTATAGACAACCATTAGGCTGCTGCCGGTTGCCATAATACAATAATGAACATCTCATACATCAAATATAGTCATCATCACATCATGGCCATATCACATCACCAAACCCTGCAAAAATAAGTTAGACGCCTCTAATTTGGTTTGCGTATTTTACGTGGTTTAGGGTTTTCGAGTAAGATCCAATCTATCTACGAACATGAACCACAACGGTGATACTAGTGTTGTTAATAGAAATAGTAAATTGAATTTTAACTATGGTGAGAGAGACAGACACCCTAAAGTCACATATGCAATACAAGTTGCATGTCAAGCGTGGAGCAAGTCTCATGAGACGCGGGTCATGTAAAGTTAGCCCGGGCCGCTTCATCCCACCATCCCACAAGATGCAAAGTACGCATAAGTAAAGACAACAAAAGCATCAACGCCCACAAATCCATTGTGTTCTACTCGTGCAACATATCTATGCATAGACACGTCTCTGATACCACTGATGGGTTCGTTGCATGGAAAATAAAAAATTTCTACCGTGAATAAGAACAAAACCAAGATCCAATCTAGGAAGAGGAAAGATCTAATCTATGAAGATCGAAGCAACGATATGTATGAGAGACTAACCCTCGAAGATCCAAAGCCTTACGAGATCAGATCTAATTGTTGATGTAGTCGATCATCCCGGTGCTGCAATCCGGCAGCACTTCCGTACTCGGTCGCGCGTACGGTGTCGATGAAGGCCGTCCTCTCCCCGTTCCAGCGGGCAGCGGAGGTGTGGTAGATCCCCTCGGAATCCCAGCAACACGACGGCGTGGTGGTGGTGGTGGAAGAGAAAACTGCAGGGCTTCGCCAAGCCGGAGCAGAGTTATGGTGGAGGAACAGAGGGGCGGCCAGACTTAGGGGTAAGAGTGGGCTGCGCCCCTGCCCCCTCCCCTCTTTATATAGAGGGGGAGGTCGCTTTGGGGTGGCCCCCCACGCCCCATCTAGGGTTGTGGCCGGCGGCCAAGGGGGGAAAGTTTTCTTCCCCCCAAGTTGACCCCCCTAGGGTTTTGGGGAACGCTAGTGGGCTGGCCGACTTGGGCCTTGAGGGGCATGTGCCCCTTGGTGGACCCCCAGAACCTTCTAGAACCTTCCCGGTCTTCCACCGGAAAAATCCTGAACTTTTCTGAAACCTAGAAATCAACTTCCCTTATATGAATATTATTCTCCGGACCATTCTGGACCACCTTGTGATGTTCTAGATCCCATCCGAGACTTCGAGCAACATTCGGTCTCCTTCTCATATTCCGAATCTACTTATACGACATCGAACCTTAAGCGCGTCACCCTACTGTTCGTGAACTATGCGGACATGATCGAGACTCCTCTCCGACCAATAACCAATAGCGGGACCTGGAGATCCATAATGGCTCCCACCCATTCAACCATAACTTAGTGATCGATTGAACCATTAACATACGATACTGATTCCCTTTGTCATGCGATACTTTACTTGTCCGAGGTTGGATCATCGGTATCTCCATACCTAGTTCAACCTCATTACCGACAAGTACTCTTTACTCATACCATGGTATGTCGTCTCTTGCGACCTTGTCACATACTTGCAAGCTAATTAGACGACATTCCACCGAGAGGGTCCAGAGTATATCTATCCGTCATTGGGATGGACAAATCCCACTCTTGATCCATATTCCTCAACTCATACTTTCCGAATACTCAATCCCATCTTTATAACCACCCATTTACGCAATGGCGTTTGATGTAATCAAAGTACCCTTCCGGTGTAAGTGATTTACATGATCTCATGGTCGAAGTACTAGGTTACTATGTATCGAAAGCTTATAGCAAGATGAACTTAATGACTTGATCTTATGCTACGCTTATTTGGGTGCGTGTCCATTATATCATTCACCCAATGACAAAATCTTGTTATTAACAACATCCAATGTTCATGATCAGGAAACCATGATCATCTATTAATCAACAAGCTAGTTTTATAAGAGGCTTACTAGGGACTCTTTTCTGTTTACATAACACACATGTATTAATGTTTCTGGTTAATACAATTATAGCATGAGATGCAAACATTTATCATAAACATAAATATATAATAATAACCACTTTATTATTGACTCTTGGGCATATCTCCAACATCACCCTCCTTGCTATGGAGGGTTAGGGATCCCGTACCTCGCTCGCATGACAACCAACCTTAGGGTGAGACGGTTGTGGAGGATGCACATAGACCGCTTGCGACCTTGTCATTGGCGCGATAGGAACTTCTCCAAGGATGAGTGGGAAGTATCCGAAGCATCCACCTACATGGTGTTCGGTGTTGGTCCACCACATTTTTCTTGGAGGACTGATGGCTCAACGGGAAGCCGATCTGAGAGATAGCACCAGACCTCTATGCGTTGATCCCAAAGCGAGACAGGAAGCAACGCATGGTGGAGCAGGCTCATGTTGAGTGTTGATGGATCACAGACATTGTTGACGCCTTGACTCCGCTAGCCCTCTGGCAATATATCTAGCTTTGGAGATGATTGTAGGGTGTGCAGCTGACGGACACACCTGACTAGTTAGTATGGCGATGGACGACCGATGGCCAGTACTCATCGCGCTTCTATTGCAACATCCTCTTCCAGGTACTGATTGTATCAGGTTCGTGGAAGCTGAACTAGAAGTCGTGGGCGCCACCAAGGGTGAAGTTCTTCATATGGCTAGCATGGCAGGGTCTACCCCACCCTGTGAGTTGCCCGCTATGTGATCAATTCGAGGACACAATGACGCATATCCTGACCGGTTCCGCCTTCTCTAGGACCGTTTGGTACGAGATGCTGTCATGGATCCGATTCACCGCATCCCCTCCCACAGATGAAGGCGACCACATCGTTGATCATGCTCCAAACATGGTGGATCTGGAAACACTGAAACACGTCCGTCTTCAACAACGCATGCCCCTCGGTGACCTTGCTAACTAGACACAATGAAAGCTGAAGCACGATCGTGGGTGAGCGCGGGAGCCCAAGGATTTTTCATGTTGCAACATCCTCTTCTAGGGAGCGATTGTATCAGGTTCGTGGAAACTAAACTAGAAGTTGTGGGCGCTCCCAAGGGTAAAGTTTTTCATCTGACTAGACGGGTGAAAGGATGGCATGGTGGGATCTGACATGGCGCATATCCTCACCGGTTGCGCTTTCTCCAGGACCTTCGTACGAGATGATGTCATGGATCTGATCCACCCACATCGGTGTTCATGCTCACAGCATGGTGGATCGTGAAACAGTGGAACGTGGCCATCTTTGACAACGCGCGCCCCTCGGTGACCTTGCTACTCGACTCGATTAAAGCTGAAGCACGATTGTGGGCGAGCGCGGGAGCCCGAGGACTTCGCCAACTTCTCCCATAAACTAGTTTCTTGGGTTAAATTTGTATGGCATGGTGTTGGTCCACTCATGAACCTGTACATATAACCTTCTTTCTATCAATGCATCAAATTGCAATTTTTTTTTGCATTTTCGCGAAAAAAGCTATATACTCACAACAATACGGCATGCATTTCTCCTATAAATGTTGAAACACTACCCTCTCAACCAAGCCATCTGAAAGGGGCAAACGAATCTGGTTCGTCCGTTCCACTCTACTACAGTAAATTACACTCCCACTTTTCACCACAGCCGTTAGATCCGGTCGTTCTTTTTCCACTTGTTCAGCTTCCAAGAGAGTCCATGACATGTAGGGCCAAATACGTGCGGGGTCCAGCGGTCGGAGGCAGGCAGAGGCACCGGTCTGCGTCACCTTCCTTCTCCACGCGTGGTGAAAACCTAGACACCCAATCCGTCGCCTCGCTCTCCTCGTCCCCAATCCCCGCCTCCTCTCCTCGCCCCAATCAGCCGCCTCCTCCTCTCTTCCTCCCAATCGGCGACCTCGGTCGGAATGGAACGGAGCGGCGGCAAGCTGGGCAGGACGCGGCCGGCGCGACCGGAGGCGCCGGCGCGGCCGGAGATGGGCCAGCGCGGGGCGGATCCGCGGCGGTGACGACCGGAGGCGACACGCGCGGCCGGACACAGGCCGGCGCTGGGCGGATCCGCGGCGGCGACGGGCGCGGCCAGAGATGGGCCGGCGCTGGGTGGATCCGCGGCGACGACGACAAGAGGCGACGGGCGCGGCCAGAGACAGGGGCGGGCGAGCTCTAGCTTTAGCGGGGGCGGCCGTAAGCGAGCGCGGCGAGCTCCGGCTCCGGCAAGGGGCGGGCGGGCGCGGCGACCTCTGACTGGGACGGGCGCAGGCGAGCTCCACCTACAGCGGGGAGCATCACATCCTAACATCTGACAGGTAAAATCCTAACCCTACCTCATGTATTTCCCGATCTGGCAGTGATGTGCACGGTCAGGGATCTGCTGCAGATACTGCAGACTTTGGAAGATTTGGATGGAGTGGATACTCCCGTTCATCTTTGGTAATATTGAAGTTTTGGAATCTGGACTTAGTATATCTCCAATGTGTGCTGCTTTTTGTCTCTCACTCGGTTTCCCAAGTTTCTGATCCTATTTTTGTGCATGAATTTGTACTCCGTAAGTTATTTGCTTTCCTCACTCTCTACGTTTGGCATCCCATGCCAAAATCGAAGGTCACAGACCCCCAGGTGAACATTGCTCCATCTGATTTCTCCGTGTCCTTTTTATAAAAATTCCCAAACTGTATGGTTGTCCAGATCTGTCATTATTTTCTTGTGGATTAATGAACAACTTGGTAGCCATGCAGCAAAGCTATCCTGCTGTGGGCCTTCCTTTCAAGATTTTGGGATGGGCTGCGTCTTGCTTGACATGGTATGCACACCTATTTTCTGATTCCACCATTAAATATCAAATTATATCAGCTGCTTTTTTCTTATCTGCATATATCTGCTTGTTCTTGAATCATTGTCAGTAGATGTGAACCTGCAAATGACAAATGAATAAACTTGTTATGAATATGCTGAATCTACGTGCTAATTTAGTTCCTCTTCCTTTAACATGCTTAACCTGTGTTTTCAGAAAAGTTCATGTGAGAATCACTGTTACCAGTTTATCGAGTTCAGAGAAGATGGTGTTTGTTTCCTACAAACAATCATGCCAATTCGTGAGGTGCCATCTAACTATATGCATATATGCATTTTTGCACTTTGTGCATCGTTCCGTGTATAAATATTTTCCTCAACAAGATATGTTTTCCCATATCACTGCTTCAGTTATTTGTCTTGATAAATGTTCCCAGCTAATCACCACTGGTTCTAATTTAATAAATTTAGAATATTTTTCTGTAAGTGGATGATTACATGCTCCTTGTTTGGTTACTTTCAAGTACAGAAAACATACATAAATGAACTTATTTGTTCTCAGAGGAATTTCGAGCTGATATATGTAATTCTCACAGTAGTCAATTTAGAGCTAGATTTTCGGTTCAGTGTTCCAATTGGTCCCAGGGATTGCTTTAGGATACAACAGATTCCGCCCAGGCAGCAGCTAATCAGTGCATTTGAATCATACAACCTTCACTGCTAAACGGCAGGCGCTCATAATGCATTTAAATCCAGTCAGTAGAAACTATTCAACAGATGTAGTCTATGAATGTCTTCAGTTATTATGTCCAGCCATTTATCTGCATTGAGTTAGTACCTACTTTAGGCTCGGTACAAATTAATACTGCTATTAGCTTCCATGACATGAGCTTTATCCAACTCTATAGACTTATGTGTAATATTGTTGCCACTTTCTAGCTGGAATGAAAAAAACGAAGGTTCTCCCCTTGGTTGGTTTCAAGATCAGAATATTCTTCTCCCCTGAAAACTATTAGAAAGAGACATATAAGAACATGCTCAATGTATTTGAGGTCACCATTAGTTTATGCATGCATTTTAGGAAAATATTATGTGGATTTGGTTGTAGGTGATGTGTCTTTTAACTTTCCTCCGTCGCATGGCATTTTTTTTTTGGCCAGGTGACCCTTTAACTTTTTATGCATCAGGATACCGTTATTGTTGTGCGGAACCTTTATATGTATCTGTTTGAAAAAACTTCAGTGACTGACCATCATCTTTGTCCATTTATCTTGCTATATAAATATTTGTAATTTTCACTGTTGATTCATATTATACATATGGGCTAATGGTGTTGGTTTCGTAGAGAAATACAATATTTTCGTTGAAATAAAATCATGTTATGTGTTCCTTGACATACTCTATCAGGTATGATGCAGCCTGGAGACAAGACTTTGCAAGCTTCTGTACATGCCAATAGAGTATGTCAGATCTATTCTCTAATGTCTAGGATCCACTAGCTTTTCAAGGTTCATGCTACTTGCTGCAGATGGTGTTCCCACGATTGTCTGGCATGGTGGATCCAATCCAATCATCAGTCTGTTTTATGCAACATTGTTACCTGCAGAACGGCACTGATGAACCTTGACTAAATTTCCGTAGACTATGCATATTACCAACGTTGTCGTAATAATATTGTTGTAACTATTATTCAGCTCTGTAATCTTGCTGATTTGATGTGGTTAGTGTAGTAGTAAATCTTGCAGCCACCGCTTTTGAGGTTTAACTTTTGCTTCTTTCTTGAGTAGGTTGGTATAAAGGTGAAGAACTTCAAGGCCTTGTTGGTTTGCAAGGCGCTGGTTGTTGATGCGAGCTTATTTGGAGCCTCCAGATTATCCTGGGCATCATCAAAAGGATGGCAGCAATGGAGTAAGTTCTGAATGGCTCTGAATCTTGAATGATTCCACTGGACACTAATTAGCAACGTTGCCGTAATAATATTGTTGTAACTATTATTCAGCTCATTATAAAATTGTTGATGGTCCGATGGATTTGCTGCTGTTTTTGCAGCTTTGTCATGGATCTGAGCAAAAAGAAGAGTCCTGGGAAGGTGATTTGTAGGAAGGAGGCGACCAGTACTGGTCAAAACTGTTGTGTTAGAGGAGGGTGAATTTTCCATCTATAATTTTGTATTTAGTTTAGTTCAGCACTAAAAAACTGTACACTAATTGTTGGTTCTTCACATTTTTCGTTAGCATTATATAGAGTCTTTATATTCTTTCATTTTTTGTCTATATTTCTAAGTGTGCCATTCTAGGACTATTTTAAGCACCTGGTCAGTCTTGCCATGTGAACCATTTCTTATGGCTTTGTAATGTTGATAGGCAGCACAATGTCTCTTGACTAGGCTATAAATTATCTTATTTTCAGGACTGTATTTTTTTTGTTTAGGAAACAAAGTATTATATGTTTACTTATTTTTGTCTCTCTTATTTTGTAGATTTGGTCCTTTCTTTCGTTAAAATGGTAAGAGATGCCTGCAAAGTATTACTCCACTGAAGTCTGAGATGAGTACACAGGAGTATGATTCTTCTAGCAGGTAGGTTCTCAGCATCTTACCACTTGCGATTACATGCAGCATTTATGTTAATATTGTCCATGGCTGGTACAAGAAATCACATCTTCCACACCTCTCTTTCCGTGTGTCTTATGCTTTGTTGTGTCCACACAATAGTTTTTCTCAAATTCTACATCTCCTCTCTTCAGGCTGCAGGCAGGGAGGGTGGCTGCCGGGGCTTGGCGTGAGTTCTTGATGGCATGGTGAGGTGAGAAAGCTTTGTTCCTTCTTTTTTTGTTTTTTTATCCTTGTTTCGGTCTTGATTGTTTCTATAGTGATTGTGACAATCCATGATATCTTCTTTCCCCTACATGGTTAGATTTTAGGTTAAACTGCTATGTACAATAAAATAGTGATTCGCTGTGGGAAAGGCTTATGTTGCATTCCCCGATTTATCTCCAGCAGCAAATACATCGATAAATGTTTCAAAGTTATGAACTCTAAGCGGCAAACATTGGAAAACAAATCGGTGGCTTTATATTTTGAAAGTTGGACGCAAATCTAATTTATTGATGTACACTAGGCCGTATTTAAGAATTTGATTACCCATTCATGCATTAATACTTTGAGAAGTGTACCAATGTGTCCTTCTAATTCGTATATGATGCATGAACATGGTGGTTAGCGTATGAATCATCCATTTGCCTCACGTTTTTCTTTTGGAAAGTAGACCACTGGATATTTCACCCGTCTTGACATGTAGAGTATTTTGGAGCAGTACTGTACTTGACATGCATAATTATATTTACTTCATTTGATGTAGATTCCAACTCAATCCATATTACTAGAGATGACCTTCTACATGCGTTATGAATATATGACCTATAATTCTTTTACCGATTTTATTTGCTCTTTATAATTCATTGATACTATTACATTAGTATACTGAAATAAAAGTAGTGCATGTAGATTAAGAAAATCTTCATTTCAACATAATGCAAGCCTTTGCCATGATTGTCCTTCTTCTTGGTACTTATTTATTTAGCATCTGAATTAAGTGTTATGTCCCTATTATTGTTGTCCCTGTGCATCTTAATTAAGTGTTATGGCTCTACTAGAAAACGCATCATGTCCCTTCTTTTCTATTTTTTAAGAAAATGGTTCTCACAATCTGATTTAAGGGAGCAAGACATCATCAGGTTTACTTACTGATGTGGCCTCTGCGTCCCGTGCGCTGGTGGTGCAGTCCGCTCAGATCAGACACAAGCAGGTAGTTGTAGATACCGTATCTTCAAACGAGGTAATTAATTATAAACAAGTAATTGTGCAAATTTGTTTGTGACATGTCTGAGCTTGAAATTATATGTACACAACCCGCATTAGGCATTGGGTTTAGGATGGTTTGCGACCGTGTGTTTGTTATTGAGGTGCTTCATAGTTGTCATCCTCTAGCGTTCTGGTCTTTTTCTTTTTCTTGAGTAAAGCACTCTGATTTTCAATTGCTAGCTAATTGATTCTTTTCCTGAACACAATGTGCGCAGGACCGAGAAAGAAGAGATTTATCTCTCTTGTGAACACAATCAAGTTTAACCCGAGCAATTGGTTAATTGGTGCTTATTGTTAGTAACAAAATATTCCTTAAGTATATAAAGCACAGAAAATGTCATTGTATGTATCAGGATGTTATATGCTATTCATGCTCTGAGAAATATTTCCTGTAGCTTTCCAGGTTATGTGGGTTATCCTTGTGTTTGATAGTCCATTCTTGGTTGGTGAGTACATTATTTTTTAGAAACATGAGTTTACCAAAAATATCTCTGGCCTAGGACTGTTAGTAAACAATTATCCATTATAAAGAATAAATGAAATTTAGTGTCAGTAGTCCCCCAACAATAACCTTTAATATGGTTACCTCATGAATTATTACACTTTAGAGTTCAGAGGGTGCCGTGATACTCAGCTTCTCAGAGAAGCTCAGCGACACCCCTTGCTGACGGTTTGATCTTTCACTTTGTTGCTTTTCTACCGTCCAATCTCACTGTTTGACGAAAACTTTTGTCACACCGCTGGTTAGTTTGGTAGAATAGGTGTCATTGAATGTTACTCCCAGTTGCCTATCATGTAGGCATTTTGAGGTATTATTTTGTGCTATTGATGATAATCCACTGTATTACAATTAATCTGTGTTGTAGAAGCTTTAGCTGATCTGGTTTTGTATCTTTCGAAATAGATTTGAAGAGGTTGCACATGTTCTGTTTCAGGTACTCATAGCATCTATAGAGTGGGCCAATATTCGAAAAGAGCACAAGACTTGAGGATTTGAGCATGCTTGTAGGCTAGAAGCATCACCTTCAGACTTCGTCACTTGTTGACAGTCTAAAATTGACCCTGAACTGATATGGGCACTTGCTAAGCAAGATGTCAAAGACAAGCACCAGCTGAAGGTTCTACCCCAACTTATATAACTATTTTAGTATATTTTGTTAATTTCCATGTAATATGTAAACCATTGAAGTTAGATGTTAATCACACCATGTTTGGCATGCAGATGAAATAGAAAATACAGCCGGTAAAGGCACCAACGAAGGAAAACCTTCAGGCGTCAAACATGATGGAAGGATGTTGGATGGTCAGGTAATTAGTATAATCTACATGCCTCGACGGCCTTTGTGGGCTGCTGGTGATCACCCCACATACTATGCAATTTTACTCCTTGGTGCTTGCACATCCATGAAATCCATATCCATGAAATCTGGATGTACTGGATTCCACATGTTGCATGCATAAGTTTGGTTCTCTCTTATATAGAGTCCCCAGTTTTGTTCTCACGGTTTATAGCATTACATACAGCAAGTATATTATGGCAATGAGTAGTTTCATTTTAAATTTGTATTATTCATGTTTGCTCCGGTCATATATGTTCTTCTCATTATAGCATTGCATGTATTACTCTGTTGTACTATCAAGGTGTGTCTATTGTTCTACACAGCTGGTCACCGTCAGTAGCTAGAGATTTGTCTGATACTTGCTTGTGACAGCTTCTACTTACTCATTTCCCTGTGGGTGGCGGCGGCAGTGACGACTTGGTTGGAGGGGATGCGGTAGGAGGAGGGCGCAAAGGGGCGGGAGGGGTGGCCGCCGGGGAGGCGGAGCTGTGCCGGCCACCGCAAGTGAGGAAGAGGATGGAGCTTGGTGCAGCAGAAGGGGAGAGCCTCAAGGGGTTGGAGCGATGACTACTCTGCCCTCGCCAGCTTCCGCCGCCGCTCCTCCCTTGCGCAGCCGCCACCGTCCACGGGTTCGGGCGTCGTCTCGGAAATTGAGGAGCCGTTCGGCCCGCTCAGGGGCGTGGCCATCGGTGTCCAGCGTGCTGCTCGACGGCCGTTTCTGCAACGTAATCTTTTCCCAAACCTCAGCCCCCTCCTCATCTTCTCTCTCTCCCTCCAACACTCTGATTTTTAATTGCTATAATTGATGTTATTTCTTAACACAATGTGTTCAGGTCTGAGGAAGAAGAGAAGGAGGATATCAAGCAGGGGATGTTGGGCTCTAATGGTTGGAGGTAGCCATGACTGCCAGTGGTAGCCAGAGAGGTCGTTTGGCTGCTTTGTATATGGCACAAGGAGGAAGGGAGCTGGAGACGACGATGGAACCAAACAATCCTACATCAACAACAGAACCAAACAATCCTACATCAACAACAGGTGCTCCCGAGCGATGGCGGCGGCGGCAGGGAGCGCGCGCCTGAGCGAGGAGGGGGTTTGAAGTGTCCGTGCCAGCAACCTCACCGTCTCCAACCTATCTGCAGGTGAGCAACGAATTTGAGACTTGTTCTTGGTTTTTCTGCAGTTCGTGGAGCGGGTCCGAAGCAGTTGGGTAGCAGCCCTCAAATTAGGTGGGAGTTGCTTACTGTACAGCCAAGTAGGGTATTAGCTTGATGGTCTATTTTACAAGATAAAGCCAGTGCACATGTTTAGATTTCTAATTTTAATTCGATAGTTTTTGTAGGATTGCTTGCATAGGCATTAATATATTTTATTACATCTCTTTTTGAAGAAGAGTGTGGATTTTGTACACCCACGCATGGGTGGTCTGGACCGGGAGGCCTGAGAGCTCCACTTCACCAGGCGTGGCCTAGCGCCATCTGCCCCGAAATTACTCCGACATTTGACGCCGGGAAGAGATCCCGCGACATTTGACGCCGGGAAGCAGCTTCTCGCGCGCAAAGGGAGGCGGCTCGCCGGCTCGGGCGAGAAGGTACTGGGGAGGTGGCTCGCGCGAGAAGGGACTAGGGACGTTGTCTGCATCCGGAAGAGAAGCAGGGGGCGGAGGTAGGAAGGGAGGTGACGACCTGGAGCCTGGTTTGTTCTTCGCATTTATTTTTCGATCGGATTTGGTTTCTTTTACGATCTAGACTTGCTTCCACTTTTGCTGCTGTTCCTGGTACTTTGGTCATGTATCTGGAGGGAATCTGTTGTTCGCGATGTGTTCCGGTTCGACCCAGATCCAGTAGTTGTTGTTCAGCTTTCATCTTCATGTTCCATGCATCACATGCACACTATTTTTTTCTTCCATTTACTGAGAAAAACTACTTGAGTACTATGTTTTTCTTTCATGTAGCATGCGTTCGCAGTCGCATGTACAAGTTGACCATCTTTTCCCTGTGGAATTTCTGATGCTGCACATTTGTTTGTATATGCATATTTTTGGGACAAATCCGAATGTGGTTTCTCATGTTTTCCAGATTCATTAATTTTGGATCCAAATGTGCAGTATTCTATACCTCTTATCTTCTCTCTTTCACCTAGGATTTGTAGCATATGGTTTTTGTATCAGATTATTTCCATGACGTGAGTCCCGAATTGTTTCCAGGTTGATGGTATAATTCTTGCATATTTGTTTCCAAGTTGATTGATTAGTTCACAAAACAAAGGCGCACAGGTCTTCAATATAGAATATAAAATTGGGCAGCGGCATCTAGCAATCTATTTTGTCAATGCTTTATATTCTATCAATGCAAAGAACACTAGCAATCTATTCTGTCTATGCAAAGAACACTAGCAATCTATTCTATCTATGAAAAGAACACTAGCAATCTATTCTGTCAATGCAAAGAACACTAGCAATCTATTCTGTCCATGCAAAGAACACTAGCAATCTGTCAATGCAAAGAAAACTAGCAATCAGTTTTCCATTTTCTGTCTCTGTAGCTCAACTTGCTACACTGGTTCCACTTAGAAAAAGTAAATAGGCAAAAAACAGTACGAATCTCTTATGTAATTGCTAATTTTCTCAGTCTAGCAACCATCCAAAAAAATAAGACGTTGGGATACATCTCTTCTGTCTACCTGTCTATGCTAATTTTCTGACTTTAGATCGGACATGGGGATTCAGGTTACGTGAAACCCAGCGTTGGATACGATGGCCATGGCGATGCTGAAGAAGCATACCCTGCCGATGGGGAGGAGAACGAAGGGATCGTGATCTTTGTACATGACGAGGTGAGTTCGATTCTCCATCGATTGTAATCTGGAAACCCAAGCTATTTTCGAGTCCATACAGTGTCTGGGTTTCAACAACAGCAAAAAACGCAGGTTGTTGCCGGCCATGTCGTCGAGGAGGAGCATGTGGCGGAGAACATGGGCGCCGGTGGCGTCGAGCTTGCAGCTGTGATTGTACAGCTTGAGGACGGCAACTCTTCTTCATATGCTGGGTACCAAGCGTCGACGAGGTGCTTAGCCACCGTCAACGTTTTGGCGACGAAGGCGTTTGGAGCATCATGCTGCGACGCGTCTGGGCTCGGCTCCTTTGATTCTTATTTGGTCGTCACGCAGGAGTTTATCGTCAGTTAGTGTTTTGATTGCCAGTTAGCAATGCCTTCCTCTCGTTCAGTACCAAGTTATCAAAGTAGTTCAAGTGTTTATTTTGGGATCCTTGTTAGCCGATGACATTTAAGGAAGGAAATCATTCTTGTACTGGATACTTGTGATGTGTAATATCATCCATGTCTTAGATGTGTTTATCAATGATATGCCTTGTCGGGAGAGAGGAAAAGCAGCAGCGGGGTGGCTTTTGCCCCTGTACATGGGACCTACTACCTTTCCAGAAAATGGAGGAAATAGATAAAAATGGCTTCTCTCACATGGCATCTTGCACGAATCTCCAACGATCCAACAGCAAAGAGTACACCCACACTCATGTTTGGGTGTACAAATGTATTTCCGTTTGAAGAATCTGCACTATGCTCGTTATGCTTTTAGTCATACTTAACATTTTGTCCTAGCTGGGCCCTCACTTTTCCCCTTGACCCCAGCCTCCCTCTTTTTGGCATAAAGTCATAGATATTATCATAACTTTGATGCAATATGTACTGCAGATTTAATCCAGCTGACATAGGGTTCTTACTCTTCCATTTTAGGTTCATTGAACAACCTGCCGACACATGGTTGTTACTCTTCTATGTTAGGTTCAGTGAACAATTTGTGTGTGATCATGAATTAACCCTTCGGAATTTTAAGATGCAGCATTGAGAACAAGTAAGTGCGTGTATGGTTGCCCTATGCAGGAGCCCTCCACGATGGCCACTTCTCGCGTTTCTGTTGGCCAAAGCTTTTCCTCGTCGTCTTCTCCTCCTGTGCGTTGCGGTTGGCTGGAGCTGAGTAGCACCGTGGTGATCGACCTATACACTGCCCATGGACCCTAGGTACTTGTGGCCCGTCTGTCATTCTATACATGTGCTGCGATATTTATGTGTTCAATGTCCAGCATTTTCTGCGGTAAAGCGGTATGGCAGAAAGGATGGTGGAGCAAACACCGCTCATGCTCTAGCCTCTTTCGCTGCGTGTGGGCCTGATCTACCACTGGCCCGCAAGTCATATCGAAGATGTGTCGCCTTTTCGGTAGGTGTAGTTTTCACCAGGCCCACCACCCTCTGCCACCGCAAAAGCTGTGCATGATATCGTCCTGTGGCTGGATATCCGTGCTCGCGCGTCCGCTCTTGCTCGTGTGAGGCTGCTTGTGGACCGCGTTTGTTGTTGGACCCACATGTATGTGTGTTGGCTGGATATGTTGGTCACTAGAAAAACTACCTCGTTGTCCGTGGTGACTGCGGCTCGAGCCCCACGTCTGCGAGGCCTGTCTATTCATCTCACGCGCAAGAAAATCCCCCTCATTTTCCCTGATTCCCCACTTTTCTTCCCGTCGCCGGAGCTGCGTCTCCGTCCCCCTCCCTCCACCGGCGCTGCCCCTGCTAAACCCCCTCCCTGTTATGCGCCTTCTTCTCCTTCCTAAGACATGTGGCTTTCCTCTTCGGCTGCAGCGGTCCCATGGAGGAGATCATGCCGATGGGGAGCACAAGGAGGACACAACTGAGCTGGATGTGGAGACAGGGAGGCGGCGGGGATGGGGATATGGTCAGTGGCACAAAGAGTTGGGGAGGTGGTGCCCGCAGAGATGTCCCGATCTTCCTAGAGCACCACGCCTCCGACGGCGGCATTCTTCAGATTGGCCCCGTCTGGGTTCATCTCCGGCCGCCGCGTCCAGCGTCAACAAGCCTAGATTTCGTGTTTTCTCTCTCTAGCGAGGTATGCCGACTCGTCTTCTAGACTCGCTTGAGTGCGATTTTCCTGCTTGTACGTGTGGTTACTTTCATGTATATCCGTCGTGCTCCTTCGTATGTTTATGTATACTACTCCGTAGTATATGCCAAAGAGGCGACGGATCCTTCTCCAATTGCTAAAGCTGTGGTACCAATCTGTTTGCTGGTTGCGTGGAGTCCGTCTTCTCCGTGCACCCTTCAGTGGATGGGGCGCCCCTCCCCTGGCTTTCCTCTGCCGGGCCTTCTCCACGTTCCCCACCTGGAGCTCTGCGTCGCAGCTGTTCTGGACCATGCCATATCCATTTTTCAGAACACTTTAACTCATCCCGGTAAGTGATTCCGTAAATGCTGTCACTTTTGCAGTATACATACAGAGGAAGGGTTTCCACGTTTGCCCTGGTGGTGGAGGGCGTCCGAGGGGGACGGCACAAAAAGTGCAGAGCCGTCAGGCCGTGTGGTGCGCTATGGCTAATGGTGGGTGCTGGAAGGACACAAGGCACGACAAGACCTCTGTCTGCCTAGATTCAGATGGTATTTTGCTTGTTTTGTTCAGTATGTGGAATATATTTGTGTAACCTTACCCGACCTAATTTTTTGAGTATATTAGATGGTATTCTGATGTCCTTTTGCTCATTATCTCTCTATACTTGATTTTGATGTTTATTTCAGAATTTTTATAAGTATTCGGTCTGTAAATATAGGTATCCGTATGATGGCTGGATGCTCATAATTCACTGTCTGCCTTACAGGTACATGGTATTATACAATGACTATAGACAAAGAATGGTCGGGCTGGCATGCAACTGATGGTTTTGCAACTCAGCCTTAGTGCCAAAGAAAGTGTCATTTCGAAGCATATGTTGTGTTAACACAGGAGAAGTAATCTCATGGAATTAATTGCCTCACTTTTTGTTGGATTTGGTCGCATTGTAAGCAATCTGACTAAACTCATTAGCGCATGTTCCTATTGGACTCCAATCTCATATATATTCTTTTTCAGAGTTGGCTAACTACACTCAAGAAGATATTCTAGCTGATGTGTTCTTTTTTGTCACAACGATGGGCAATCTTTGGTATTTATTATCGGAAATTCAATTCGGCCCCCGGGTGCGCATGCTCACTCTACCAAAAAATCATATTTCGAAATGTCGAAAAATTTGGATAAAAAATTCTACATGTACATCTCCATAATATACGTGTGTTCATCAAGTTTCACGAAAAATCAATATTTTGTGTGGTCTATATAAAAAAGAGAAATTTTGTCTTGTGAAAAGCATTATTTTTAGCATGGAATTTTGTCTTTTTTACACACGTCACATGATAAGTTGATTTTTTATGAAACGACTTTGTGAGCACGTAGCACGTGAAGATGTACGTGCGAACTTTTAGTTTCAATTTTTAAAAAAAATTTATAATGTATGTAAGATGCATTTCGAAATATAGGGAGCATATGCACCCATATTCCAAAACACCGCTCCCATTTATTATCCTTTTGTTTGGCTCTGGTTCTTACCTGTTTTTTCTTTGCATTTGTGAACAAGGGGCACTCTTACTTGTGAGAAGATGGGTTATGATTTCTGCGATGTCATCATTTCATTAACAAATTTATTGATCTGGTCCGGCTGGCTGATCTGCTTCGCGGGCATTGGTTGGATTGGTCTTGGTTGATCTGGTCCAACGGCATCTGGATTCTATTTGATCTTGTGCGTTTTTCTGGTCTGGATTTGCTCTCTTAAGTTTTTTATTCATCTTCTATGGGTCCCTTCTTTCATTTTCGCATACTTAGTTTGCCGCTTGGTCCATGCTGTGGTTTATAGACTATTTTTTTAATCTAAACTAGAGTTTGTTTCCATTTACCGGTGTTAATTAGATTTCATTGTGGTTGTAGTTCCTGTAGTTAAACAAAGTTATTGTTATTCCTCTACATGCTTTCGTGGTTTAGGGCCAGCGTCTTGGAAGGAAAGAAATAATATTGTGATATTTCTCTAACCGATTGATGTTCCCGTGGCTAAATAAATTTATGTTATCCCTGTACATGCTTAATGCCTTAGGTCTATCTTGCTAGGGAAGAAATGAAAGAACATTATTTATCTGTTCATGAGTATCATTATGATGTCAAAGAAATGACCACTTGCGCCCTCAAAGAAAGAACATTGTTTATCTTCCTAGGTAAATGCATTTTTTGTTCAGCTGAAAACAAATTGCTAACTGCAAAGAAAAGTATCATCACACTTCAATAGAGGAGGATAAATGTAAATTTTAACCATCCAGGCCAGCTTCAGTGCAGTTGTCTGCTATTGTGTGTTTTTAAATTGATTTACTCCCCCACTTTCCTTTGCCGACTTAAACTGTATTTTTAATTTCCAATCACTGAAGCTGCAGCCTTTTAAGTTATAGGTTTTAGGCCGCTGCAGGAAATCCAGTAAGCCCCTCTAAACCCCTCTGAAGTTCATGTAATCTGATCTTGTAGTGAGGTCATGGTGGTATCCATGATGAGTGTCGCCTCAATTCACTACATGTTTTGAAGGATCACATAGACAATATTTATAATGTGCTTGCTAGCTATAAAGTTGTTAGGGACGCCTATATACTTTGTCCACTAGGAAATTGGCAATTCATTAACTGCTCCGTGCTTTTTATTCTTATATTGAGCTGTAGGTTCATGATTGTTGCTGAGGGTGCCCACACTTCAGCCATTGGCTCTCATAGCGTGGCTATCATCACGTCTCAGTACATGCAGTTCATGAAAGGTAATACTGAAGCCTGCAAATATTTTGTAGTTTTTTTTTCGATTTCCTTCTTGCACTTAATGTCTGTATGTACGTTCATGCAACAACTTTTTCATTGGATTACATGCAAACTTGCAAAATTCGATTATCTGTCAAATTCTATGAAGAAACTACTGAGGAGGTGCACCCTCTGTGCCAGATTACAGGAACCCTCCATGCTGATGCAAATATGCAATACATCACCTTTCATTGATACTTCAGGCCTAGCGCTGCTGTCCTTCGTTTGCTCCGTCGTCTGTGTGTGGGCCTTTTGTTGGTGTACACCACTAGCTCAATGTGTGCTAATTAGTTTAGGCATCGTTTCAACCTTGTATGTAAAGCTACCCTGTTTTCTTGTAGCATTGTTGTAAACAAGTTTTGTCAAGTTATAGATTATGAATAATCGATCAGAAACCACGTGTAAAAGTAATTGGTGAGAGAAGAAAGACATGTTGGTATGCGATTGTATGCCTGAGATCACTTTAATTGAGTGAAGCTAGATGTCAAGATTGGGCTGTTGATTCAGCCGCACCTGACCGGCGAGGAGGCGCCCCATGGGGCGCCCCAGCCACTAGTAATTTATAAAGGGCAAGATGTCCTGGCAGAATTATTAACTTTCATATTTTGTGTGTAATAAGACCTGCTTGTTGTGCTCACTCACTTACGTTTCAGGTCTTCATGCTACATTAGGTGTTCTCAAGGAAAAATACTCGTATGACAGTGTCTCGAAAGTATGTATATATGTCAGTGTTATATATATTACAGTTCATACCTAAGTTGTGCATGAAGTGATATTTCTTCAGCAAAAGTTACCTGACGGTATTTATTACAGTGTATTTGACATATAAGGAACCTGAGCACAAAATAAAATGGCTGATATGTGGCATGCATCTAAGGTTGTTAGATGTTTCCGTTTTTTAGTTCCATAGATGAGAAGACGCGACTCAGGATGTACTCCTTGGACACGAGACAGATGCGCGGCCGGGCCGCTTCAGCGCTGCCTGCAGCCTTGGGCAAGCTCAGCCTTGGGCAAGCTGATACTGTCACCAGCGCAGGACGGCGTGCGCTTGAGATTCCACTCAAGATCGACCGGATTCGACCGGATTTTGTAGTCGGTCGAGTTGTAGTGTTCAGGAATCAGAACTTGTGAGGTTGTTAAATTTCAGAGAAGATGTAAACTGGTATGAGTTTCAGAATTATATGGCCATATGCTCTGTAATTTTATCCTAAGGCTGCTAATATACGAGTTTCAGATTTTTGTGCACTACCCAGGCTAGATGGAATGGTGTTCAGTTAGACAAGATAGATGATCTTGCTTGGTAGCTTATCATATGTACTGTTCCTTTTGATTTTACTTGTTGATTTTTGCTGGCAGACCTTCTATAAACAAGATGGTATATGTCCTTGCCATGCTCTATGAAGAAAAGGGATTCCATGTTTGTGCATGTGATATTCTCTAAACTGTAGTTCTCTCTTATTTAGCACAAACTTAACTATCTCGTGATGTTTCAGGCATTATCTTCTATGGTTTACCACAGTAGTAAAAATGTTGTTTGCAGAATAGTTATTTGTCACAGTTTATCCTGTGTGGAAGTTGTAATTAACGACTCCGGGCCCATTTTTGGCTGAGATTTTGGTTTTGGCAGTGGGATGTACACCTAGCTTGGCATGTACATCTTGAATCAAAATGGCAAGTACATCTTGAATCAAAATGGCAGGTACATCTTGACATGGTTGTTTATCACATGCGTGATTTGAGGAAGATGCACGGTGATTTGAGGAAGATGCACGGTTTTTCATCTTGAATCAATGCTGAGTTTCGGTTTAGTCATTGCTTATTTCGGATTATTTCTGATAAAACTTCATAATGTGCAGACATCCACGTGATAGATTGATGATTTAGTTTTATAGCATACGTTGCTTACCAATGTGGTTCCGGTAAAGCTTGACATGTTATAGAAATTGTGAAATATTTAATATCAATGGACAATACCAGGAAATGGGAAAACAAAATCTCATGGCAAAAATGGAAGGCAAATATAGTAGAACAGTGAATACTCTCCGCATTAACTTTGAATGACCAATACATGAAAGATCGTCTTACAACTATTTTGGTATGAAACATCCTGTATAATTCTGTAAAATTTATAGGGATAAGAAATAAATGCCATATTTGATGCGTATATAGCAACTCAAGACATGAACAATCACCAAAAATATAGATTAAAGCACCGAAATAAATTATTTATTAAATTACCGTCCTATAGGTCAGCATCCATTGACATATTAATACGCTTTCATTTGCACTTGCCCGATAGCGCAACGGGTCATCTAGTTTCTCCTATAAATGTTCCAAGAGTACCCGCCTCCAGGAGGCCTCAAAAGGGGCAAAACCATCCTGGTCGTCCGATTTACCCTGTACAGTGAATTCGCGAACCCACCTTTCACCCTGGCCGTTAGATGCGGTATTTTCTTTTTCGACCTGACGCTACTCATTAACGGTCCATGACACTCGGGCCCGAAAGCGTGCGGGGCCGCCAACAAGAGACAGATACGGCAGCATTTCGCGTCGCCTTCGTTTTCTTGGACGGGTGAAAACCTAGATGACGTCCCCCACCTCCTCTCCTCCTCCCCCAATCAGCCGCCTCCTCCAATCCCCTGGCTCTCCCATTCCTCTCCCTCCCGCGCCGCCATCGCCGTCTCCTCCCGGCGACGGCGCATCGACTGGCAGCGGCGACGGCGCATCCCCGGCTTCGATTCCCCTGCCAGCGTCGCTTGACGCGGGAGCCGGCGGCTGCAGGGACCGCGCGTTGAGCGACGGCGGCTGCTGGACGCGGCAGCAGCGGTGGCACGCGATGCGCGCCAAGCTGGCGGCGGCGACCTTCTGCGTGGCCACAGAGTGCGGCGTCGAGTTCGGGCGTGGAGAGGCTGTGGAGCTGGTGCGGGCCGTCGGGGGGAGAGCGCGGGGAGGAGCAGGAGGAGGGAGCGGAGGAGCACGCGGCGTGGCGCCGCTCCTTCTCTTGAGCAGGCCGGCCCTGGATGCGGTCAAGAAACCTGCAGCGGTGGCGCCCATCGACCATCACTGACGAGCGCGATGGAGGCGGACGAGACGATGGTGGTGGCGGGCGAGAGGAGGCACTGCTGGAGCGCGTCCTGTGGAGGGTGGCGACGGCCAGTCTTTGCACAAGGTCAGAGAAGAGCATCCCATTTGACACAAATGAGCTCTTTCTCTCCCCCTGGGAGCATCATCTTCTCTTTATTTTTACTGACTCCTTTTGATTCCTACCACCCTAATTTTATTTTATTTTGCAGCTAGAGTTTGGATGTCTAGGGATTCACCGAGAGCGACAACAACCACCATTGGCCTTCGTGGACTCCATTGCTGCCCCAGGTGTGCTCATCCTCTTCTCTCTAGCTTTTCCCTGTTTATTCTCATGTACTCTATCCAACTACATATGATATTTCTCAAATATGTGCGCTCTCTCATCAGGTTGCTTGTTTTCTCTGAATGTTAATCTTAAAATTAAAAAGGCCGAACTGCCAAAAAGAGGCCAATGCTTGATTTTGCTCACTATTCAGATGCCTATGGTCTATAATTGTTGTGTTTTGATTGCAGTTTCGTTACCGGGTTTGCTTTGGCACATAGAGTGCTTACAGATCAAGCCCTCTACTTGGCTGCTTTGAGGTGAGCCCTTTCAGTCCCTCCGCTTTTTAAGCTGCTGAGTGAAACCAGGACCTTTCATATGACAATCAATTCTGCCATTAATTTATATTTGTGTAATTTGTAGTTTCAGCTACATTGGTCTACCCTCAAATTTAATTTTCTTCGCATGTTCACCAAATTGAATACTGATAATCTTTGTAGTTATTTTCAGTTTTGTTTAATCTATCTCGCTTTTTTGCCTCTAGATTGGTTGCGTAGTAAGCAATAATGACTAGGAGTAGCATCTTTTTACCATACTTGTTTCCCCTGTCCAAGCATGCATCTTATGGTTGGTGTGTGATTTGAGCTGACACATTAATTTACTGAAAATAACATATATTTTGTGTGCCGGTGACATCGGCTGGTGTTGGTTGGGGGCAGACAACGGCATGTTCTGCAGCTCGGGGAGTCGTCGGCGGCGGCAGATGGGTCCTGCACCTTCAAGGTGTTGTGCTGCCTCTCTGCTTCCTGATTATGTTAATTAGGCCATGTGTGCTATGTTGGTAATATTTTTAGTAGTGCTTCTCGCATACTGGTTTTTACACTTCACTTTATGGTGTTGGAAATATAAATAGTGATCATGAAGATATCAATAGGAGATGAATCAAGGAAACTTAGTTTGTATACTTTAGTTTATAGTATATTTTGGATCATTTGTGGGAGTGAGTAGTACTTTCTTGCGGAGGCCCGGAGGTGGCGGCGGCCAGAATGGAAGGGCCTGGACCTCACAGCAGCTCATGTAAATAATAGGGTTCTTTCAAGTAATGGATGCAGCTCATGTAAATAATAGGGTTCTTTCAAGTAATGGATGCACTCGGTTTTCTATTCTCTTGTGATAGGGTTCCTTTTGTTATGCACATGTCAGCAAGTAGGATATATTAATGGTTAGTCGACCTTGTCTGAATTTGCCAGTGCGAGCTATATAACATTTACTTTATACTCCATGCTCTTAGGCTTGGATAATTAAATGTTAGTTCTCAATTCTTTTCTATTCTCTTATGATAGGGTGTCTTTTGTTATATGTATGCTGACTTCTTTATTTTGATAATGCAGTTTAAATATTTCCTTATGATGCAGTGAGATAATATGCCAGGTTTGCCTCTTTGTAGTCCACTCAATTTGAGAATAAGTATGAGTATGTAGTGGTCCATAGGATTCTTGTCAGTTCTGTTCTATTTGCACTACTATCACAGTAAACCTGAAATTGTAGTTATGTTCCATTTTGTTTGATATATAACATAGACATTATTGTTGTTTTTTCAGCTAAAGCAACGGCAACTCCAGGAAAATCGTGTGTTTGCTGCTGCTAATAAAATGCAGATCCAATTAGTGTCCGTCAGCTGTGCGGAAATACGAGTATCTCCAGGTGACTCTCCTGAATATGCTTGCCATGTGATTAATTTAAATTACTTTCTTGCCATTGCATATCTGAAATTTCTTTTCGCTTATGATGGGCTTACCTGTTGCTTTGCATTATTGGTGACCATTGATGTTTTCCTTGTGCAGTGGAGTCCATACTCGATGGTAGGCTTGATGGATATTGCAAGTGTGCTTGGACTGGTTTCTTGCGGGAAGCACCCTCAAATTGATCCTTGGTTAGTTGTGTTCCATTGTTTTTCACTGGCCAAAACCCAGGGATGGTCAATATGAAGCTAACTCTGTACTACCTTCTTTTTTGGGCCTGAATTATCATATCATTCCCCTGAATTTAGTGCACATAACCTGATTTGAGTTTGTCGTTCAACCTATAAGAGAGAAGGTTGTGTAGAGAGTTGCAATTGCTTAGCGTTCAAATTTGAATGAATATATGCAGCCATCTCTGTGTCAGTACAAAATGATATTAGTGAACTGAGAACAATATGCAAGAATCACTAGAACAACACTCGAACGTGCAATGTTGAATCAGCTGCTTGTAAGGGGTCAGATAAATAAAGCAGATTGCTGGGCTTTAACTAGGCTCAAACTGGACTGGATGTATTAATTTAGGCCGGTCAGATAAATAAGGTTATTGTTTAATCCGTGGGTACAGTTCAGCGTGTATAAATTTAAGAAGCAACTAGGTCAGATGTGCAATTAACATGTAGGATGCAAATGGATATCAGTCAACCCTATTTATTAAAACATTTGACTTCACTTCTCATATGGGTTTGGTGTTAACAGTTACATGATTAATTAACACTCAGTTCTTGATGTTTACTTCCAACTAAAAAAGATAGCATGATAGTATGAATTTACTTCAAACTGAACTGAAACAGAATTGTGATAGATTTGTAGGATAATCTCTCTCTCTCTCTCTCTCTCTCTCTCTCTCTCTCGGGTGTGGTTAATACACAAAGGTAAAATTTGATAAGTTCGTCCGCAGTGTATAACCTTCATTAGTCAACATGGTTCAGTGTGTGCCGAGGGCAACTGCATCATTTTTTATGAATTAAATTTAGCATCATTTTATTGTTTCAAAATGTGCTGATGGAATTATTTCAAACTTTACCGCCAGGAAGCACAAATGCAGTAAGTTGGTAGCTGCTTGGACCATCTGCTTCTTGCAGTACCAAGTTAAAACGAATTTATGGTTCTTGTGTAACCATCTCACTTAAATGAGGGAACATGAGAGGTGTTTGTGGTCAGTAGACTTCTCACTTGGCACCCAATTAATATTCTTGCACTGCTTTCACTTCTTCATTTACATGCACACCACTTTGCTTTCTCCGGATACCATATAATAATAACAGCTACACATTTCAACATGATGCCATATAAAGCTTGATAAAATCAATCTCCGGAAGAATTTTTTTCTCTACCGAAATCTGAAGGAATTATATAAGCATGTGTTATTTAACCATTGTTTGAACCTAAAGTGATGAAGTATCCTCACTTGGATACTTCTTTTCACCAATAAGCATTTACTAGCCAAACTTCATTGTAATAAGTGCTTTATGCCAGGATGTTTGTTTCATTTTAATACAATGATTTCGTAGCACTGACACTTTTATTTATAGAACTATGTTTCTCTAATAAACTTTTCACTATGCATAGTATTTCTGCCCGTACAGACAGGAAGTGAGATTTCTAGGGTTAGGCCAAGAGGAAACTAACACATTTAAGAATTATTCGGTGCCTCAAGTCAGTTTCTCTAGAATTTGATGTAGTACAGGAAAAGGAATGGATAACCCATGCCTCAACAGCCTAGGTGATTAACTCTTGCAATCACATCCTACACGCAACACACTATGGGAGTCAAATAACTTATGGCCGGTGGCAGCGGCGGCCTCTCCTCCAGTTGCAACAGCGACTCAGGGGCAGCAGTAGCTTCGATTAAGAGGGTAACATATATGGCTGAGGTCGGAGGAGATCGAAACACGGAGGCGCAATCATGAAACGCTAATAAGAGGCGGCGATGAAAAAAGTTGTTTCAGGCTGATGGTTCCCTTTTGATTTTTAGCTACTCTCTTTTCCTTTGGATGTCCGTTGAAGTGATGAAGTATAATAGTTGCATTCCCTTTGTTTGTTGCATCGTGCCTATAATTTGTCACAGTTACCCATATCTATTTTCTTGGGTACACAATGACAGAATGTGGGCGTTAATATCATTTGTACAATTAATATCTATTTTCCACTACTTTGCATGTAAAAACCATTATATGTATGACCTGGATAACTCTAGACTACTTATAAGAGTTTACTGATTTTGTGTTTTACACCATCACCTATAAGGATGCCCCTGGATTATGTTCCTATCCATACAATACTTTCATTCTCTGCGCTTCAGCTAGCTAACATAGTTTTTTCCCTTTTTATTTATTAGCCTCAAGGTCAGTAAAGCTTCAGTTTTTGCTTGCTTCCATTTGTTCTCATGTCTCACAAATTTAAATTGGTCATTTGATTGATAAGGTTTGTGGTGCCTGCTGATTGTTAGATTTAACAATCGTTCTATACAAAAAAATAATTGTTGCAAATTACGTGACTTATGTGGATAAATCATCCTTTTCCTCGTCCACGATTTCCCGGGCGTCAGATCCGCGAGCTCCCATATATTTTCCTGGTATTTTTCTTTCTTTCTCCCGTCTCCTCAAGATTTGCCTGCTGCTACTCAGATTTCCCAAACGTGAAGGGGTTTTCCTCAAGATTTTCTCAAGGAGTTTTCCTCAAGATTTGCCTACTGTTGTTTCAGATTTTCTCACGGTTTGCCTCAAGATTTGTCTACTATTTCTGTTTCAGATTTCCTCACGATTTGCCTCAAGATTTGCCTACTGTTGCTGTTTCAGATTTGGCAGAGCATTGGTTGAGGAAACACCTGGAAAGAAAAGGTACTATGCAGTTACATTTATCTTGAGTAAACACATGTTTGGTTCCAACCGTTTTAGTTTCCTATCACAGGTTTGTTCAAATTAAATCACCGGAATTTCGTGGACTTGCTTAGACTGTGGCGAAGGCCATTCTTTTACTAGCGTAGGGCAGGTAAGAGAGCAGCCTCAGCTTGAGAAATATTAGATAGGTGCAATATACTTTGTTTAGCCCATATTCTTTTCTTGGCCATTTGCAAATTTTATAGTCTCAGCTCAAAGATTGATTAGGCTGGGGCAGGTAAAATAGCATTCTTTTAGTGCCAAGATACTGTTGGTTTTTTAGTTTTCAGAGTCTACCTTGTTTATTTCTTCCAGATTGCGTGTTATGGTTTTTCTAATCCTTGTTTATTTCTTCCAGATTGTGTGGGAGAAAGGATGCTTGTTGCAAGAATGGGCATCTTGTTCTCGTGCCCGGCCGACTACTATGACCCAATGGAAGAAGGCATCCTCGAACCGTCGGCGAGCTCTGGCGGCCTCAGGGCCTTGGATTCCAGCAAGCTGCTCATACAGTGGTCGCTCAGTTTCAAAAGGGCACAACTCGACGACAACTACCCCAGCTCTCTCCAGGTGGAGACCGAGATCTCAATCAAGACCGCCGACATTGCCGCCATTGCACCAGACTCTTCCCCTGCCACGGTGGTGCCGCTCGTGCAGAGAGCTCTTGCCATGGTGATGTACACCGACGGCGGCCTCGGGCGCGGAGAGCCCAAAGCACGAGGCGGCGGCGATGTGAGGCAACAGAGGTGACCTCCCAATTAATACTTCTGGTGGTATTACTTTTCAGTTTTTAAGCGAGATCAGCTATTATGTGAATATACTTTTTCTTAAGTCTCCTGGTTCGTTTAATAATGACTTTTATTTGCTGACATTTATAGAATCATGACAATATTAAATAACAGTATATTAGTAAGGTTTTGCATAGAGATGGGCATCCGTATTGATTAGTATAAACTTCTGTAAGTTCATAAGGTGTTGTGAAACTGTGGTTCTTTTATGAATCAAGGTTTTTCCCGGGCTACAAAAAGGTATATACTTTGATCGAGACAAAGAATTACTTTGGTATGTCCTGCCAAGGCATAATAATAGAGCAGGTGCTAAAACCTCACGCATTCCTCAGTTAATTTATTCCTGCAGCTAAGGAAGATGATAGTGTTTTCTATACATACATAGAGATCTCTAGGCATCCCTTTGGTTTAAAACTTAAATTTACCCAAAAAAATTCTTCGAAAGAATACATGCTTCCCTTTTTTAGGGTCTTGTGTCTACCTAATTTTGTTGCCTGATTTTCTACTTGTTGTTTCTGTGTGTAGCATCATGAGGCAGGCTCTCAAGATGAAGAACGGGAGGAGGAGCGCCGGCTCAGGAAACCTGCATATATTTTTCATGGATGCCTTTACATATTCTATGTTAGGTTGGTAATAGCACACCTTTCTTAAGGAAGTGAAGAATTTAAAGTAACTTTTTTTTCTCAAAGAAAAAATCTCCATATATTAAATTGTGGCTTTATTATTTGGAAGCATGTATGTTATTAGTTATTGTTTAGTTTCAGCCTTATTGTGGAGGAAGAGGTCGCGTCAATGTGGAGACTAGGCGAACTCAAGTGGTCATCGACTTGCCTCTACGCTAGCCAACACCCTATCAAATTGAGAAATTTGAGGTATGCAATCTGAATTCTTGATGAGTTTGAGTATTGCTGCTTGGAGTATGGCCAGTGTTTCTATGGTGATGTGTTTCACATAGGATGGTAGCCTAATTGGAAATGAATCATTCGTGTTCTTAATTTTCTTGTATCTGTTGTTGGTGTGTTCTGAGCTAAGAAAATATAAATGCAATTAGGCAAGTTGCTTTCATCAGTTCTTGGAATGTTCTAATTAATCATCTAAAGATAAGATAAGCCGGTTATAGTTAATTATGATTATTTGTTGCCTGCCAAATGTAGACTACTAATGATCATTCATAGGATGGATCATTGTAGCTCTATGTTCGCCACAGTTTTCATGAATAAAAATTCCATGTTTATACAGTACCCCAAGCGATCTATTAAAGCTTGACAATCGTTTATCCAGCCCTCAAACTAAAATAGACAATTAGACATGTTTTTTATCTTTCAATTTAGACCTAGCTCCTATACTTCATATGTTCTATGTATCTGATCAGATCTGTTCGTTGTTCCCCAGATTATTTTTGTGGTAGCATGTAGCCAGGTTGAACCTGTAGTGCTATATCTGTTGCTTAACTTAGTGAGAGGCCTATTTCTGTATTTCATATCTTGCTCAGGGAGGTTTTTCTTTTTGCACTTTTTTTCTTCTTTTTGGTGGTGCTTTTTCTACATTATTATTACTTTGCTGGAAGTTGTAAGATTATGCAACTACCGTGAGCATTACACATTTGTAAATCTGTTTTGATATGTTGTGCATTATCGGTGGTGCAGTTGTGTTTTGTCTGAATTTTCGACTGAATCTCGGGATCTTTGTGAGAACGAAAGCACCAGTCTCAAAAACTGCCAAAGACCACTTGTTGTTGGTGGTCGTGTTCACAGAGCAATTATTATGGTTCTTGGAAGTTGAACAAGACAACGGAAATAGAAATGAGGTTCCAAGTCATTAGCCAGAGTACCTCATATGCTTGCTCTGTATGCGATCAGCTATGTGTCTATGTGCTCTGTTCTCCCATCTGTTTTGTGCCATCTTTTTTCCTTTCTGTTTCCGTATGGGTATGTTGTCCTATCTATTTTGTGCACTATAGTTTAATTAGCAAATTTCTGTCAAATCTGAGAGCTTTAACTGTTTTATAAGAACAACCTGATCCGATCTCATCCTGGACTGTGTTATGGATATTAGCTAAATTCTATAGAGTGTACATAGGAATTCCACAACTTGCCATTTTCAATATACTCAGTGTTTCCATCCATCCATGTTGGAATATATGCTATACTTAATGTTTCTATCTATTTATACTGGAATCTATGCTGTAGATAGCTAACGAGGGATCTATCAGAATGGTTACAATATTATCTCGCTTTTTCCCCACGTTTTTTGCCCACTAACCTACAGAAATATCGAGCTTCACGAACTCACTTGATTTACCCACTAACCGATTTGCTATATCTTACTTACCTTTCAGCTTCAACATCATTGTTGTATTCTTACACTTTCATAGATTAAGATACCATGCAGATATAACTCTACCATTGATTGATAGAGGTCTTAAATTGTTGTACAATTTGTTAGAAGTAGGATAGCTTTGGTACTAAGCTAATTAGGCAGTTATTAAGATTAGCTTAGGTCCTAAGCTAAGTAGTCAGATTTGTCCAAACGCTGTAATACCGAAGAGGTGCCTTTGTAACCGCCTTATTGGCGTCTGTTCGGTGGATATATATACCCCCAACAATCATCAATGAAACATCACTTGATTCTCTCAATCATTAGTTCCTAAACACAATTAACATAAATTCGGCCGAGGATGGCTGCACCATCACGGATGCCAAGTGCGTCTAAGGGGCCGGAAAAGGAAAAGGAGGGCGTACAAGGGGCAGAAGGAGCCGTCGCATGGGAGCAAAGTGAGTAGCCAAAGGAAGGTGGAGGGACCATCCAGGACATTTTCTCCAACTCACGCCATCGGATGATGTTATAGCTTGCCTGAACAGCCACCCAACCCGAATGCCCTCCCTTTACCACTACGGTGATGACAACGACAAGAAGAGTAGAGCTCCGCTCTGAGCCTTCGATATTAAAATAAGCCAAAACTTATGGCTCAAATTCTGATTGAATTCTGCCTTTGCGCGATAGCGCAACGGGTCATCTAGTGGTTACAAAGCAAAGACTACACGGTTGTCCAATCCACCACGGACTAAAACTCCACGTGCAAAACCTATGTAGTACAATACTCGAGCTCTAGAACTTCCATTTGGAGGTTATTTCTAGCAGAGGCTGACCAGCGACAACGACAGCCGAGTGTGGTGTACAAACCTCTGCATGTTCTCTTCCCCGATCTGACACGGCGTTTGGTCTTAACAGCTGGCCTAACAGTGGTTTGTAATCTCATGGTGTCCTTAACTGCAGCTGTAAGGTCTCGAGAACATATACTCATTCTGTGTTTCAAAGAAAAAAAACTAATTCCTGCATTGCTCACCCAGATGGTAAGCAGATACAAGATAGCCAGGCATTGACCTGAAAGGAAAGGGCACACAAGAACGGGAAATGCAGGCGAGTAGGTGACCAAAGCACTGGAATCTCGCGAGATACTAGCTTCTTGGGAGTCTATAAGTAGCACGCAACACCTGCTATCTCTCCCACATCCAAACGACACCGCCATAGCTAGCTAGCTGTACAACAATAATCACAGAAACGTCCGGCAACATGACTTCGAGAAAAGCCACTGTCCTCCTCGGCCTGCTTCTCTCGTCTGTTGCCATGAGCGGCGCTGTGAGGACCTTGCAGGAGGAGACCGCTCCGACCAAGGGCGAGGAGCACAAGCCCGAGCTGCCACCACTCCCCAAGGTCGAGCTGCCTCCGTTCCCGGAGGTGCACCTGCCACCTAAGCCCGAGCTACCCAAGGTGGAGCTGCCGCCGTTCCCGGAGGTGCACCTGCCACCCAAGCCCGAGCTGCCCAAGGTTGAGCTGCCGCCGTTCCCGGAGGTACACCTGCCACCTAAGCCCGAGCTGCCAACGATCCCGGAGGTGCACCTTCCAGCCAAGCCGGAGTTACCCAAGGTGGAGCTGCCACCGAAGCCCGAGAAGCCCACCATCCCCGAATTCCACTTCCCGAAGCCAGAGGCTAAACCATGAGAATTGTTTCAACTTGTGTGCTCTTCTCACTCTTGTACAGTTATATCCGTTGGTCGTGTTGTATTTTCTGTGTGATTGTTTCCCCGGGTTTCGCACGGGCAGTCTTGTGAGGTATATACGAGCAACCACTGAAGCACTTATCTATGTCGCATGTACTTAGCTCGGATTTACTCACGTACATGTACAGTTCAGATGGATGCTTTTACATCATTAAATACGAAAAAGTTGTGTTAATGTTACCTTTTTTCCTTTTTCTCGAAAAACTTATGTGATAGGTTGAGCTCATATATAATTGTTATATCAACAATTCTGTCTGGAAGTTTGATCTTCACTTCACATTATTTTCATCGACAAAGCAATACAGCATAGAAACCTATATATATATATATATATATATATATATATATATATATATATATATATATATGAAAACAATATTCTGAAACCAGTGAGCACCACCTCACCCTATATAGGCGCGGACCCGCACGAAAAAAGAAAGAAACAAGTCGCAAAAACAAACCCACTGCCCACGCACGAACCCAACCCGTGTGCTTCGATCCCAATCTCCCGTGTTCCCCACCTTCCTGCCTCCCGCCGCCGGCCACCCAACCGCCGGCCTGGAGATCCCCGCGCCACCGCCTGGAAGCCCACCGCGCCGCCGCCTCAAGGTTCCCCGCGCCGCCGCCTTAAGGCCCGACGCGCCGCCGACCAGACGACCCTCGCGCCGCCGCCTCCTGGACGGCTCCGCTGCCGGTCGGTTCCCCGCGTCTACGGGCTTCCCTCGCGCCGCCGGCCGGGGCCCTCGCATCCGGCCTCCCGGCACGCCACGGAGGTCGCCCCTCGACGCAGGCGGTCCTTCCCCGCAGCTCCTGGACGCCGACAGTCCTGGCAGTGCTCCGCTGGCCGCTTTCCCTGCGCGGCGCTGGCTCCTTCCCCTGAGCACCTCTCAGCGCCTTGCATCGCCGGCGCGGGCCTGGAGGTGGCCCTGGTCCCAGCACTCGCTGTCGATCGATCATCAGTTCATCACCATGCCGCCTCTTCTGCAATTGCTGCAGCCGGATGAATGGACGGGAAGTACAGGTCACGGAGATGGGTAGTACAATGCCTACTGCCTTTGCCAGTTCCTACTTCGTTTTGTACCTAGTGCATACAGTAGTTCGTACATGGTAGTTGCAAATCTGTTGCAATTAACAATTGGTCTTCTCTTTGCTTTGTACGCATGAAATTTGACATGCCATGGTCGTTTCTTCAGTAAAAATCAACACAAGCAAATCGTCCATGGGACTGCCCCAGCTCGATGCTATATCTGCATTTTCTGTTGCTTGCCTTGGCAGTACAGATAACTTCAGAAGAAAAGTGCACCCACTGTTGCTTGGAAAGTACACAAAATCATCCGATCTTTGTATGATGCAAAACAGGCACCGCAGGTTGTACGATGCAAAAATGGGCCATCGTCCAGTCGTACCAAAGTTGGACGAATTTTGTGTTGTGTGCAGCTATTGCGTTTTGCTTGGTAGGATAGGTACTGTAGCTTCTACCTAACATACTTTTTTCTACAGCTCATGTAGCGTGGACAAGAACCGACTGTTGCTGCTAGTTTAGTCTTTGATTCGAACGACAACAATACACGCATTCACACTAGGAAGTACAATCGGCATAAATATCATTGTCTTGTTTTTTTCTTAGACCTAAACGTATGTTAGCTGTCTGATAGAAGATAGACATATGTAGCATGGACGTGAATTTTCGACAGAAAAATTAGTTCTAGCAGTGGACAGATAATTGTCGCACATACGCTCGCCGACAGTGTTGGTCTTCGGCCAATCGGCTGGGTGCTCGAGGCACCGGAGCCGCACATAGGCCATAGTTATTCCTTCTCGTCATCCGACACCACCGACTTGACTTTCCGGTGTTGTATATGTCCAGAGGAACACCACCGAACTGGACCACAGCCACTTCTAGGATCCGTGTTGACGCAGACTTATCTGAAGCGTACACTATTGTACTGCTCAAATTCAGTGGGAGCAGTTAATGTTCTTCTTATTGTTGGAATGTAGCAGCAACACAGTGTGATTCTCGAAAAGATTATTGCCCAAATTTAGATTTGCGTACTGCTCAAATTTAGCAATAGGTCAAGTCGCATAGGTGCAGGATTTCTAGTTTCCGAAGTACAAGTAAAAATAGGAAGGAAAGTTCACGGGAAAAAAAAAGAAAAAGAATCTTTTGCTGTAGGCAGCATACATGTTCACTCTTAGTGGTTACCAGCTGTAAGCAGCAGACATGTCACGGGAAAATAGAAGAAAAAAATTCCAACAAACATGTATTGCTGCCTTGTATTGTTGCATTTGTTTGTGTGTGTGAGTATGTGTTGAATCTACTCGATCGTGTGCGTGTGCTTGCATCGACCAACATTATATTTATCCTAAACATTGTTGTCTTTTACTACGTCTAGTCGCATTTAATCGACGCTGGTCTAACGCCTACACGCTAGACTTGCCTCAACACCGCGTTGATCTATTCAGATCGGAGGGAGTAGTTGTGATTGATTCTATCCAACTGTCTTGATTTTAGTTTTGGTGATATTTTATGTCGCCAAGCAGTACACTTGCATCCGACATGCAATACACATAACTTGTAATGAGTATCATTTTTTTTCGGGGAGGGCATGGGTATTAGGTGTAAAACATTTGACGTTAAATACATTCCTAAAAAACTGCATGGGAAGTGCTAAGAAGTACAGACAAGATTTAGTGGGAAGTATAATATCTGAATGTAGAAACACCAAAATAATCCCATCATTAGGGAGGAAGTTTAAATACTTGACAACGATAAGTATAACCATTTGACACGAGTAGTACATGCACTTACTATATGAAGTACAAGAAAGCCGACAAAATCCAAATGTAGAAAAAACAAAATAACCTCGTCACCCGCGTGGAAGTTTATATACTTGACGATGAAGTACAACCAGTCGACACGAGCAGTACACCCACTTAATATAGGAAGTACAAGAAAACCGGCAATATCCAAATGTAGAAAAATAATAATAACATCATCCGCGAGGAAGTACAAGCATTGATTCCGAGAAGAACAAGCAGAGACTACAAGAAGTACAAGCGGTAATTACAGAAACTACAAAGTATCCAAAGAAAATACTCCCACATAAGTTCATATAGCAACGGTGTGAAGTTCAAAGATTAAGATCCAGGAAGTGCAGAATCCCGTAAATAGAGTGTAGGGACAATCTAAAATTATCATGCCGAAGCACACATGTTTAGTGTTTGCAAAACACACTAGTATCAAAAAAAATTAAGGGAAGTACAACCACGAAGTACAAGAAGTACTAGGGCATGTCGCGGGAAGTTCATATGCGTGTGGTTGTGCTGAGCATTTTGTGTGGTCGTGGACCTCAAACGGACACCATACGAGAAAATTATAGTTGTTTTAATGAACCATTTCGTGAAACAGCACCGAGAAGTACAACCATTCGACATAAGCAGTACACCCAATTAATATAGGAAGTACAATAAAACCGACAAAATCTAAATGTAGAAAAACAAAATAACACCACCACCCGCGAGGAAGTTCAAATACTTGACTGCGAGAAGTACAACCATTCGACATAAGTAGTACACCCACTTAATATAGGAAGTACAAGCAAAAAACAAAATCTAAACGTGGAAAAAACAAAATAATACCACAACCCGTGAGGAAGTTCAAATACTTGACAAAGAGAAGTACAACCACTCAACGTAAGCAGTACACACACTTACTATAGGAAGTACAAGAAAACCAACAAAATTTAAATGTGGAAAAAACAAAATAATCCACAAAATTTAAATGTGGAAAAAACAAAATAATCCCGTCTTCTGTGAGGAAGTACAAGAAGTGATTCGAAGAAGTACACATAGAGACTACAGGAAGTACAGGCGGTAATTATAGGAACTAAAAGTATTCAAAAAAAATACTCCCACATAAGTTCACATAGCAAGGTTGGGAAGTTCCAATATTAAGATCCGAGAAGTGCAGAATATATTAAATAGAGTGTAGGGACAATCTAAATTATCATTCTGAAACATACATGTTTAATTATTGTAAAACACACAAGAATCCAAAAATTTCCGAGAAGTACAACCACGAAGGCCATGAAGTACAAGGACATTTTGCAGGAAGTTCAGATGTGCGTGGTTTGTGATGTGCATTTTGTGTGTCCATAGACCTTAAACGGACACCGTACGAGAAAATTATTGTCATTTTTCTAAACACTTTCGTGAAACAGTGCCGATAAGTACAACCGCATTGCCCGATAAGTACAACTTCATGTCGAGGAAAGTTCAATGCTCTGTTTTTACGGGGCGGAAATCTATTGTCCAAATCTCATCGATTTGATCAATGAACACCTCAATCATTGTCACCAAAAGCTTTATATGGTAGAGTATATGTCTAATTTCATTACCTACAACATTTTACAACAAATAAATGGATCTAATCCATCAAATTCACATTGTTATCCCACAAAATATATCGAAAACATGATACCAAAACTTCTAAAATTAGATTTAAACTGTTCGGATTAGCAAAAATGGTAGATACGAAAAAGATGTGCCATTTTGACAGCTTTCCAACCGTATATCATTTCCATTATTTAAATATACTGCATGGAAATCGTGGGGAAATCATTTGGTGCCCGTCACATAAAATAGGCGGACAGTAATTCGAGTTATTCTCTTAAACTGTAATAAATTAGAGAAAACAATTGGAATAAGAAAGTTGCGCCTAGTCCATAGCTTTCCAACGCCATATCATTTGCATCATTCCGACATACGGTTGAAACAAATCATCCAAATCACTGTCCGCTCATTTTTTGAGTACGTCCGAATTTCGGTATTTTCAAAATTGTTCAAAAACTGTGAGGATTTCGAAAAAACATAAAACATGAAAAAGCTGCGCAATTTCATTATCTTTCCAACGGTATATCATTTGCACAGTTTCGATAAGCGATTCGAAAGTCGATCTAAAAGTTCGTTTTCTGGTTATTAGAAGCGTTTTGGTATTTTCAAAATTAAATTTAAACCGTGCAAAATCGGTGAAAAGTGTGAACATGAAAAAGTTGCGGTTTTTCATTATCTATCCAACGGTATATCATTTGCATGGTTCCGACAAATGGTTGAGAAATTCGAGGTATAATCAGTACCTCTGAAGAAAACGGGAAGTTCAGGTAAGTTCGACAGAAAGTTATATATATATATATATATATATATATATATATATATATATATATATATATCGACGCGGATTTGCTACCAAGGGTGGTAGCTATGCATAGCCTGGAAACCGTTGGATAGTGTGGTTCCCAGTTCCACCAGGTACAGATCAAACAAAAAGCAATTCACCCCGTGTGACGGCGTCATGTTCTTTGAATCTTTCTCGCGCAACACGAACGGTTGAATTATAGCGAAACAGCAATAAAAACAGCGCTGCAAAAAAACCGTAGTTTTCATCACTGAAAAAAGGACACCCCTGTCTTGGTGTGTATGCACCATTTTTTTCCCGTATTGCAGCGGTTGGCAATTTGTTACTCAGTGTGGTCTGATTCCAAAACTCTCATGCGGTATGGTTGGCATCTGTTTGCGTCCGACTAAAAATACACGAAATGCATGGCGTTTTTTATCCGTGGTTCACTTTCCGTATGTGTTATCATCTGGCCGTTGTTTTCTGGTTTTTTTTGTGCATTTGCGATGCCAACGAGGGAGTGAGGTCACTCGAAACTAACTTTGTAACGGTTGTTTAAAATGTATTGACAAAAAACTTCGGTTGTGTCTTTCCTTTTCTTTGTTATCAGCTGCATGCTGGATCAAAAAGGTTAAACTAGAAACCCACCCCATATCCACACAAGTTCTTCTTTTGCCAACAATAGGAAAAATTGACTGTTCATGTCCTACATAGTGATTATCCTCAGATGATTTATGCGAAGGAAAGATCATCGAAACCTAGAGAAATGCGATCATATATTAGCCGACGTCGAAGTGTTTTTTTCTAAAACTTGACACCTTTTTAAAAGCTGATGAAATATTCATATGTTGACGCCGCCACCATGCCGTATGATGGTTGTCGTTCAAGAAAATCAACATTAAGCCGATGAAAAAGACTATATAATCGTTCTAGTATTTTAATTCTACCGTGGTCATGGCATGATTGTCATTTTGGAAAAGCAGAACCGTGAGCCCTTTGTACGAATAAAAAGCGTGCTATATATTGGGGGCATTGATAGATCAAGGCGGTGGAAACGTCGTCGGTGTAGTTTTGCTCCATAGTGCGAAAAGCTCAAAATCAAAACGCAATCTCAAATCCTGGCGGCATCATGGCAATTTGTGAAATCTCTCATAAAATCACAAAATTTTGAACAGTAGAATCTTTTTTTGCTTCTGCTGGCAGCCATAAAATCCTGGCTCACTGCCTTGTATACAGTAAGGCAAAAAATGTTTGCTATGCAATTAATTTAGGGGATTAGGAAGCTAGTTTTTGGAAATAGTAGACGTGCATCTCAAAGAAAACACGTGTGAAACATTACAGAAACCGAAACATAAATCGTCTTCCATGGAAGCTAAATGTGCCAAAGGCATACAATTCATTCTTGCTAACTTAGCTGAAGATTCAATCTAACTATCGCTAAAAACGCGTGCAAAAAAATTGATACATTATTGAAGCTTTGCAACAGCTGCCATCAGTAAAAACACAAAACGCCACGTCTTGACTTCATGGCGCTAGTCGGGAATCGAGCGTTCCACGCCGTATCCATCATGCACGCAGTGCCCAAGCTCGCGTAGCGCATCACCTGGCCAAGTGAGGCCGTGCGCACGCACAGCGCGGCGCCGGCAAGGATGACGCGGCTCTCCCTGATGTCGACACTGCTGTTGAACACGATGATGGCCATCGAGTAGATCGCCTCCTTGTGACAACCGACAACGGCCGCAAGTATAACAAGATCTAAAAGCGTAAAAAAGAATAAAAAGGACTGACCAGGCATTATGCAAATCAAAGTTACTAGCATACCATGCCAAGTGTATAGGAGGCGTCAAGGTTGCCGGAGTCCGCTCTCTTGCATGGACGGTGAGGCACAGCTGCGACGCCTTCTTGAGAACGAAATTGTTGTGTCCTAGCTTCCAAACATTTTTGCACCTGCAGTAGCATCCTAAAAAAAGAGAGACGATAATCTATTGTTCTTGCGTACGAGGATCTTACATCATGGTAACCCCTGCTAGGTCGGCCAGCGACCCGGCGGATGCAGCAACATCAACAATTATGGAGACCACCATATCATCCGGCAGATCATCGAATCTGAGATGTTGCTCCTCCTTCTTGTTGGCTGGCGGCATGAAGAAGTCATACACAGCACGCGCCATGCGGGTCGAGCCGCAGCTGCTGCTCCACGATGCGGGCGTAGGCTATCTCGTGGCGCTTATCGTCGGCGGCAATGGTGCCGCAGACGCGAGCCAGGACGCCGTCACCGCGCGCCCTGGCGAGGCTTGCGGTGTTGCTGTGGGAGACGGCCGTGGCGCGCTCCTGGAAGCGTGTGTAGACGAAGCTGATGTAGGGGTTGTTCTCCGTCCTGAGGTCCATGCGCCGGAGCCGATGTGAGGTGCTGGACGGTCGTCTCGACCGCGCGCATGTCGACGCGGCCGGAGAGGTACAAGTACTCGTTGAGGACGTTGCCGTGGCGGTTCTCCCCGTCCAGGTACAAGATCTGCGAAAAACAAATGGTGCCCTCAATGAATCAAACCTCGCGTCCACATATCCACCGAAAAAATAAAAATCCTGTCAAAGTTAAAGGAAACTTCTAGCTTACCATCCCAAGTATGAATGATGCATCGAGGTTCCCGGCGTCATTGCAAATGTTGCAAGAATTGCTTGGCGCCAAGACACCATGATTTCACATGGATCGCGATGAGGGGGGATGCATTATTGATGACTGATGCACCCCAGCCCAACGAAAAAACATTCTTGCACCTATATTTAAAAGAGCATTGTGAGAGGGGAAATGTGTGGGCTCCGAGGCCGCAAAAAATGTAAAACCATGAGGGACATCAAATGAAAACAGGGAGTATCTTACGTCATGATAGCGGAGAGAAGGTCTGCCGGTGAGTCGGCGGAGGCAGCTGCAGCGGCCAAGACAGCTGAAATCATCTCATCTGGCAGGTCGCCTAGGCTGGCGACTAGAGCTCGAGCGGATTTGGTGGGACTTGGATGATGCTCTTCGTCCTCAACGGCCGGCGGCATCGTTGATGAAAAATAACGTGCGAGGCTACTTGCACTTTTATCAGGATCTAGTGCTTAGAAAAGACGATTTTTGAAGCTTTATATGTCTAGCAAACAAACCAACTGGGAATGAGTACGACGCTGGGTATGTGGACATATAATCGCATGTTGTCATTGGAGAACAAATACCAAAATGGCAGTAAGAACACGGCTACCATTTCTGCCCGTGCTATGGTTGTCATTTTGGCTGATGAGGACAGTTTGAAAAATACACAACCTTGACCGAGCTTGGTTGTTATTTTGTTATAGATTGGCCGTGGAATAGTAGGCTATTTTGGTGAACGGGATTTGCCTGCTCCGACAGTTTCAAAAATAAACAACCGTGACCGACACTTGGTTGTTGTTTTGGTATAATTTTTGGACCGTGGTATGGTTTTCATTTTTGTTTGTGGTATTTGCCTGCTTCCAAAGTTTATAAAACAACAAATGTCGGCGGTGCAAAAAAATAGTGGTTGATACATCATTTTCGTCGGCGTGTGGAACACGAAAATGCCACCCAACAAAGTTGTGTACCGCAAAAAAAATGGTGTGGATTCTTGTTGTGTTATTAACAGGAGGGCTGACGCCGTGTGCTCCCTTAAGGTTGGTATTGTGCTCCCTATAGAAGATCCAATGGTGAGATGAGTATGCATAGCTATCACCCATGTTAGCAGACTATATATGTTGTAGCACGACAGTGTCACACGTCCTAACCCTTAAACTTGTCTTTTATTCTAAGTTCATCAAATTCGAAGTTCTAGCTTTTTTTCTACATAAATCGTCTCTATGTTCACCAACTTCTATGGAAAATGTACTAATATCTATGAATGTATATAGTGGAAATTATGTTTTTTGATGAACATAATTTTGTGCAGTGGAGTTGAAGAAGTTCTCCATGTCCAAAAAGCTTCTAAGAAATATCCGGCACAGTTCACCATGCAAATCATCGTTGTAAGTTGTAACCATATGGGCGGCCTCCCACGTGCCAACTCTTAACTTCAAGTCCAAGGGGAACCATGATACAAAAGTCAGTTTGACTGGAGTGTTAAATTTCTACTGTACTTTTTCTCCGTCCCAAATCTTATCAGCTTTAGCATTTGTCTAAGTTATTATTTCATGTCTGATCATTTGTTTGTAAACCAATTCTGAAATATGCATATATTTTCTTATGGTATACTACATTTTATTTCACACAACATTCTTTTTGTATAAATTAGTGTCATCGTCTAAAACTACCTACATTTTCAAAGATGGTGGATTTTTTTTTCATTTGGACCATGATTTTATGGTGTACAAATTCCATGCAAGTCCGAACTGGTTGTGTGGTTGTGTGGGTGGGGGTGGGGGCGGGGGGGGGGGGGGGCATCATGGATGACCCCCACCAACTTTAAGTCTAGCCAACTTTGCTCTACTTCGGTGTGTCACCTCACAATTGTTATCGAGTTCAGAGTGCCATAAGCAGTCATGCATCCAATTTGCCAAATAACAAAACCAAATCATCTTACTATAAATGACATATAAAATAATATTATGGATCAACTGTATTTCAGTTCATCCAAAAAATTAAAAAATTTACAAATGTTAAAGACCTGAGGTGGACTCGAACACACAATCTTAGCTAAGCAAATATGCCACCAAGGGCTAGTCCTGGTTGGTCTTTTTTTTTTTGCAAGAGAAACCAAATGCTAATTAACTATATATGGAATTTCAAAATTTTAGAATTCTCTATTTAGGAGACCTCAATTACCAGTAGTTTCGTTGGTGGGTGTTTTTAACAAGCTTTTGCTCCGCTATATTAATATATCAACGACATGATACAACTATGAGTAATACAACCACAAGTATTGTGACGAAAGAAAATGTTGGGGCAGCAGCAAATAGACGCCCAAAATAAGAAAAGAAAAAACAAAATGGAGACAGAGGCGGATCAGATAAATGAAGGTGACCACAACCGTTGCGCATTCTGCAGAAGTGCCACCACGTTCCCAGCACCGGATCGTCACATACCAAGCATCACATTCAAGAAGTAAAATGACCATGCTGCTGCCCGGACTAGATGGTCCTAGTGTTTCCCTCGGCACACAGAGGGAAGTGGACGAAGGGTACGTAGCCACGAAGCCCTCCAGGAAGGAATGGTGCCACCCACGGGTGGTACCGCGTCGGTGTCGGGCGAGTCGACAAGGATTTCTCTCTAAAAAACCTATCCACAACCCCCGGGCGATCTGTCGCACCGGAAGCCTATGAGCACTCGGCCTCGACACCACCAAACTCGCCACCTGCGAACCTGCACCACTACGATCACGAAGCCTCCATCATCGTATCACAACGGTTACCATCACGAGGCCTGCAAGGTAGAGACAAAAAGTGGCTTGAATCGAGGCCAGCGGCACTGCAGTTGCGTGGTTGGGAACTACCTCCACTGCCAAGGTGGTAGTCGACCGGACGCATTCACAATCACACCAATCCCAGTTGGGTCCGGCCGGGCCAGCAGGGCCGTAAATCCCAGTGGAGACACGCCAGTTCCATGAGAGTTCCGCGAGACCAGATCGGGCTAGTATAGACCGACGCCACTCTACAATAGGCTGGACGCCATCGCCGCAAACCCCAACACTGGACTCTTCATGGCCTCCTTCAGAACATACGGACCATAGGGCAGAGTTGCCCACCCCTGAACTAGATGGGGCCCAAAAGGGCCCAAATCTTGGTCGAACAGGCTTGGCTGGCGTGCCCTGCCGCCGCATGTCATCCCTTGGCCCCGCAGCACCGCGGCCACGCCGCCGCGCTGTCACCGCCCAACCAAAGCCGAGCCTCCGTCGCTAGCACGGGAGACCCCCGCACCTCCCGCCTCGCAGGCTGGTAGAATCAGGCCCGCCGAGTCGCGCGTGGGTGGTGGGTGGGGGGTGGGCGGGGAGGTGGAGGTCGGAGTTAGGTTTTGTGGAGTCGCCCTAGGGGAAGACGGGATGAAACATTTTCCTCTCCATATTTTCTTTCTTATTATGAAACCCAACCCTGTAACAAAATGGAAAGGGGAGGGGGGGGGGGGGGGGGGGGGGAGTTGGCCACCGATAGGAAGAACGCGATTGTTCCAATGCGTCGTTATTAGGTCTGAATTAGCTAGACTTGGATGCCAACCGCCCAGTCCATGCTTTTTGGTTCTTCTACGACCTGACACCCCCTTTAGTGAGTCAGGCCGTTTCTTCTTAACAGATGGCCTAATTACAACTGTACATTATGCATGTGTGATTGTAGTAGTACCTGCTCCCATTGACATGCATGGTGCATACACCCATGGCATCGAAACCAAAACCCAAAAGAGCACACCGGATCGTCTAAACCAACTGCACCTACACGTACCCCGTCCACATACGGCAGATGACCAACCTGGCTCCAAAGTACCGGACTCTACCGCGACACGCTGAGTCGTGGCTATATAAGTACCATGCAGACTTGTTATCGAGCATCACATATCCAAGGTTAATTAGCCACACCAACCGACAGCTAGCTGCAACAGCATGGCTTCGAGGAGCACCGGCGCCCTCGTCTTCCTCCTCGCGCTGCTCCTCTCGTGCGTCGCCATGAGCAGCGCGGCGAGAAACCTGCAGGAGGTGGAGGCCTCTGATCCGCCCAAGGAAGAAGAGCCGTCGTCCGCGGGGTCCATGCCGTTTCCGCACCTGACCGTGCCGGAGCTGCCGCCGATGCCAGAACTACCGGTGCCAGAACTGCCGCCGTTGCTGCAAAACTTTAAGATGCCGCTGTTCCCGGAGATGCACCTGCCGTCGTTCCCGGGCATGCCGTGGAAGCCGGCCGTGCACATGCCCACCATTCCCGGATTCAACTTCCCGGACCCGACGGCTAAGCCATGAGGAGTTGAGGACTCGCCACTTCCGTTGTCCGCTCCTCTATGTGTGTTGTTCTGTCCAGTTGTGCACTTGAACATTGAAAGAATTTACAATGTTTGACATTGAAAGAATTTATAGGCCTCTTATTTTCTGGAACAATGGTGTCGAAAAAAATTGTTACGTCAATATATAACTGACACACTATACCAGGTGTAGTGGTGCACATGATCGCCACAAAACATATTTGTGGTAATTGATTCAAGCTCCACCTAAGATATTGTCTTTGGTTTCGTGAACTATTCTCAACTGCAATAGTAACATTTGCTAGGATAATATGCTTGTTGTATTACCGGGGGGTCAAAAGCCACAATATATAGTACATGTACACGCGCAAATATGCAGGAAGCCCTCTAACATATGAAGAAACTACAATATACATATATACAGATATATACTCTAACACCCCCTCCCCCCCCCCCCTCAAACTCATGGTGGATCCACAACACTGAGTTTGGAGAGTAAAAAGTCATGCTGCGCTCGAGTTTGTGCCTTTGTAAAGAAATCCGCCAACTGCAAATCTGAAGGCACATAATGAACCGCAACAACCTCATCCTGCACCTAAGCACGTGTATAAAAAACATCAACACCAATATGCTTGGTTAGCTCATGCTTGACCGGATCACGTGCAATACTGATAGCACCTGTACTGTCTGACAAAAGTGGAGTGGGTGTCGTAACAGAGACCCCAAAATCTGCAAGCAACCACCGTAACCAGGTCACCTCAGCAATCAACAAAGCCATAGCCCGCAACTCAGCCTCAACACTCGAACGTGAAACCGCTACCTGTTTCTTCGTCTTCCAAGCAACAAGCGAACCACCAAGAAACACACAGTAAGCAGAAAGTGAACGAAGATCTGTAGGATCACTCGCCCACGTGGCATCCGAGTAGCACTGGAACTGGAGAGAGCTGGAACTAGGAAAGAAAAGGCGACGAGTGATCGTGCCACGAAGATAACGAAGAACACGGAGGAGATGATTGTAGTGAACGGTGGTAGGAGCTGAGACAAACTGACTCAGAATATGAACAGGATAAGAAATATCAGGACGAGTGACAGCAAGATAAACAAGACTCCCAACAAGATGGCGATAATGTGTGGGATCAGGAAGAGGATCACCATCAGTAGGACGAAGCTTAACATTAAGCTTCATAGGAGTATCAACCGTGCGCTCATCCCCAAGAGCAGCACGAGCAAGAAGATCCTGAATGTACTTTTCCTAAGAGATAGAAAAGCCATCAGAAGTGGAGGAAACCTCAATCCCAAGAATATAGCGAAGAGGACCAAGATCAGTCATAAGAAACTGATCTCAAAGACGAGCCTGGACAAAGGCAATATACTCAGGATCATCACCAGTAATGATCATATCATCAACATAGAGAAGAAGAAGGGTGCGTCCACGAGGAGAAGTGTGAATGAAAAGTGCTGGATCATGAAAACTAGGAGAGAAATCAGCAGCAGTCACCACAGAGGCAAAGCGCTCAAACCAGGCACGAGGGACCTATTTCAGGCCATAGAGAGAACGTCGAAGACGACAAACCATCCCATCGGGAACAGAATACCCAGTAGAAGGCTGCATGTAAAACTCCTCACTCAACTTGCCATTAAGAAAAGCATTCTGAACATCAAGCTGGGACACAGACCAGCGTCGAACAGAAGCAACAGCAAGAAGAGTACGCACAGTGGTCATATGAGCCACAGGGGCAAAAGTCTCATCATAGTCACGGCCGTGCTCCTGCTGAAAGCCACGAGCCACAAGACGCGCTTTATAGCGCTCAAGAGATCCATCAGAGCGGGTCTTAATTTTATAGACCCACTTACACGTGATAGGACGAATACTAGAAGGGGGGAAACAAGATCCCAGGTGCCAGTGCGCTCAAGCGCAGCGATCTCCGCAGCCATGGCAAGCTGCCATTCAGGATGACGCTCGGCATCCCGATAAGAAGTCGGCTCGGAGACGACAGAGAGACCATACTGACTAGGAGAGGAGCGGGCTGGAGCACGACGCTGACGAACAGGCCGTGAAGGGGGAAGCTCATCGGCGGAGGACGACTCATCAGAAGAAGAGGAAGAAGGAACAGCATCGGAAGGATCCGAAACCGGAGAACGAGGAGTACTAGGGGAACTAGACGGAGGAGAGGATGGCACCGAAATTGAAGGGGGCACATCAGAACTAGGAGGGGGAGGAGAAGGGACAACAGGAGGTGTATCCGGAAAAAGAAGAAAAGAGATATCATCCACGGGGTAAGTACTAGAGGTGGGGCGAGGATAGAAGGGACGCATCTCATCAAACGTGACATCACGAGAGATACGCATCCGACGACCGACAGGGTCCCAACAGCGATAGCCCTTATGCTCATCACTGTATTCAAGAAAAACACACTCAACAGACTGAGCGGTCAGTTTGGTGCGTTCGCGAGGAGGGAGAAGGACATAGCAAACACAACCAAATGAACGAAGAGTCGAGTAGTCTGGAGACCTACCAGAAAGATGCTCGAGAGGAATGACACCTTGAAGGGCAGCAGAGGGCTGAATGTTAATGAGGTAAGTCGACATAGCGACAACCTCAGCCCAGAAATGCGACGGAAGAATGGAAGCAATCATCATAGCACGGGTAGTCTCAAGAATATGACGATCCTTATGCTCGGCGACACCATTTTGAGCATGGGCGCCGGGACACGAGAACTGAGCGAGGGTACCCTGCTCAGCAAGGACACCACGCAGGTGCTGGGAGATATACTCTCCTGCAGAATCAGCACGAAACACACGAATAGACATGGAATACTGAGTACGAACCATGGCCGCAAAGCGCTGATAAATAGAGAGCACCTCACTGCGAGAGTGCATAAAAACAACCAGGCGTACCGTGAAAAATCATCAATAAATAAAATATAGTATCGATGACCCCCTTTTGAAGGAAAGGGAGCCGGACCCAAAACATCTGAATGAACTAAATCAAAAGGTCGCTGAGATACAGACACACTAGTAGGATAGGGAAGCTGAAAATGTTTGTCTAACCTACAACCCTGGCACGAATGTAAAGACACATCTCCAGAGACAGACCCCAGAAAACCACGGCGAACTAAAGACGATAAACGGGAGCCACAAAGGTGGCCCAGCCGATGATGCCACTGCTGAAAAGTTCCAGTGACAGAAGCAGCAACCGCAGGAGAACTGGCAGATGAAGTGTCAGCAGGAGGAACGCGAAGCCAGTCTAACTCCCAGAGCCCCGGGAACTCAAGGCTGCGAGGGCCAGCTCCAACCAGGGCCTTTGTAGGGCGGTCCTGAACATCACAAGAATCAGCGTCAAGAATGACGCGACAACCAGAATCAGTAAGCTAACTCGCAGAAAACAGGTTCATCTTAAGACTAGGAACATGAGAAACATCAGGAACAGAGAAATAGGAAGTAGAAATAGTGCCTCGACTGGAAACAGAAAGAGACGTACCATCAGCCGTGATAACACGGACAAGAGAAACAAGAGAGCGAAGAGCAGAAAGAATAGAATAAGCGGAAGTCATATGAAAAGAAGCTCCAGAATCCAGATACCACGGGGATGACGTACCTGACTGCGTAGAAGGTGGTGATCGCGCGGTGCCAGAAGAGCTAGGCACAGAACCAGCAGTACCTGTAACATCCCAAATTTTAAAACAAAGAAAAAATGAATTTCCTTTTTCCAAAAATGAGAACCAACAAAAACTTTTCTTATATTGGGTGCTATGCATAAGTGCTCATAACTAGTATTTGTGTTTTGCCATGATGAGTGTTATTATGCTTATGTGTTAAACCCTAAAACCCTAAAGTAATCCAGTGAAGATCACAAACCCAATAAAATAAAAGAGAAAGAAATCAAATAAGAAAAACCCTAAACCTTGATCTTCTCAAAACCAAATGGATCTATTTTGAGAAACCAAAATAAAGAAAAAGACATATATAGGCATATAGCCCTAATAGGTAAATCTTGAACTCTACCTTTAATATTTTTGCTAAATAGTGGTGAACCATGGTGAACCCCACTAAACCCTAAACCTCATTCCTCTTGTCACAAACCTTTGAAAAACAAAATAAAAAGAGGTGATCATAAATAAGAAAAAGGCATATGCAAGCCTATGGCTACTTTTTGCAAATGCTCCAACTTTGTTTGTCTACCTTGGTAGATGGTTTGGAAATACCTCAACACACTCAACCAAGTACTTACCAACCAAATCAAGTGAGAAACAAAAATAAAATAAACATATGCATAGAGGCATATGTGGCACATAGCCAGATTACCCAGTTTTGACCTAAGCACCTCTACCTTGCCCAGATGGTTTGAAAATATTAAGGAAGCTTACCTAGTACTCAACCAAGCCAATCCAAGTTAAAACCAAACAAAATAAAGAAAATTTCAAAATGTCCATAGAGGCATATGAGGAGAAATGGCCAAAAATACAAACTTGAGCCAAAGGCCACCAAACTTGTTTCCAGTGCTTGGATTACTTTCTTATATCCTTTTAAACCTCAACCACCTCAATGGGGTCAAGAAAAACCAAATCAAATTGAAAATAAAAGGATTTTCCAATACACCCACATATGGCTTATGCCATTTTTGCAAATTCTTAACATAGACCACTTTGGCTTGCACCATTGGTTGGATATGGTTACTAAACACTTTTAAACACCTTTGAACTCAAAGAAACTCAAATCAAATGAAAACCAAAGTCAAATTCCAAGTTACATGCAATATGGTCACATGTGACATTCTTAGCCTGATGCCTACTTTGAGCCCTGTTATTTAAGGAATTCTAAACTAAACTTTGCCCAAACTTTGCACCTCATCCAAGACAACATAAAAGTGAACAACTTTGCTCAAGCACCCCTCTGCAAACTCTCTTTGGATCCAAGGATATGATCAAGCAAAGTTGGAACCAGATTACAAAATGAAGATCATATGCAATTTGAGATTTTGCATATCAACACCATTTTGACCACCACCACCTCCATTCTACTTCTCATATTATATCTTTACACTCCACGAAAAATCACTTCAAAATTTGAAAATATTTCCCTTGCGGCCATTTCATCGAGCAGGTGGTGAGCACAAATCTGTCACACACACACATTGTAATGTCCAGCAGTCCATAGCCTAAACCATCATGCCTAGCTCATCAATTGTACTCCATTGACCTCTCTCTACCCTGCCAAGCACATCAGACAAGAAATGGTACACCATTGCATCATCAATAGAAGGAAACCATGCCATGCCGTGGCATGGCATGAGCTCACCATGCCAACTCCTCTTCTGGCCCACCCCAGCATGCTCCACCTTGTCAAACGCGTGCACCACACTTCACTGAGCCTGCTCGACACCTTGCTCGACATTTTCGTGCACCAGACACGCCAGGGACGCGACGCCCAGACGTGCCAGTGACGTGCACGCGCGCGCCAGAGCGTGCACGGCGAACGCCACGGTGCACGCGTCGCCTCGACGTTCTGTGCCTTCCCCGGACCCCTCTCTCGTCACGAGTCTCGCCGCAACACGGGGAACACGAAGGACACGCTGACGTAGCCGACCCGTGCCCGCCGCCGCCGGAGACGACGACACAATCCCGCCGCATCCGCGCCAGTACGCGCCATAGCCCGACCGTCGTACGCCTCGCCGTACCGCGCCATTAATGCCCCAAGGACCGCCATGACATCGCCTACCTCCTGCGCACCTTCCTCGCTCCTTCGCCGCTGTGGACCGACGACCTCGCCGTTGACCTCGCCCGCGCCTCACAGGACTCCTGGCATCTATAAATAGGGAGCTCCCCGAGCCAAACCAAGCACGCCACCACCTTCTCCTCCTATCCCTGAGCCTCCTCGTCCACTCCTCTCACCCGATTACTCACCGGAGCCGTCCAATCGATCGCCGGAGCCCGCAGCGGACCTGAGATCATCGTCGACGAATTGGAGCACCATCGGCGACGCCACTGGTACCAGTGCACTCGCCGTCGACGACAACCTCGCCTCGCGTCAACGCCACCGCTCGCCGGAGTCCCTGCTCGCCGCTGACCCCCTACCTCCGCCGCTCCAGCAAGCTCCTCCCCTCGACGGAGACGACGAACCTCAGCCGTAGATCGAGCTTCTAATCTAACGGCCACCACTCACGCGTACCGATTCGGTAAGCCTGACCCGCTGACAGGTGGATCCCACCATCAGACGGCCCGCGGCGCAGGAGATGTGAAGCTGGGCCGGCCCACCTCTCTCTTCCTCGATTCGGCCTGTTAACTTTCCCGCCTAAGCCCAAGTTTTCAAATTCATTTAATCCTTTTCAGTTTAATTCAAGAACTGGTCCTGTGCTAGAATTCAAATAGTTTCAAATCCACCCCACCAAATTTGATGAACTTTATATTGTTGGAAACCTTGCAAAAATATCTATCCAACCACACTGGTCCCACTTTGAAATATTTTGTATAATTAATGGGACAAAAATAACAAGTCAAAGACTTCTACCACTTCAAATAATTATTAAAAATCAACCAAAATAGGTATTTAAGTAATTCCAACTCTCATAGCTCACATTTGACTTACAATAATTGTTTCTGCAAGAAATTGGTGTGGTCACTTTGAATGATCATGGTCTAGATTAATTAAAGGACTATATGGCTATTTCTAGTCAAAGATATTGTCCAAAACTATTAATAAATCACATGGGAGTTTTTCTCTCATTTAAATCTTGTCACAAACATTCAAAATGAGGTAGAGACTTTGGTCATTTAGGTCTCATATGACTTAGTTGATGATATTAAATCTTTACCATATTAGGATTAAATTGTATGAGGTGCTTCACCTCATTTAAATCATTTTCTTAAATGATGAGTATGAAGAGGTTGACTTAGTCAACCTGGGTCATATATTATTCATAAGAGAAATTAAATCTTAATAAGATAATGAGAGGAAATTATTTCCCTAAGTAATTCAAAGTAACACCTTAATTAGTATGAGAGGAAATTATTTTTCTAAAATAAGAAAACAACACATTTACCCACTTAATAGTAATGTGTGATGCTAGTTTAATTTGTGTAAATTATATGAGGTGTTTCACTTCCTTTAAATCTTGTCCCAAGTACTTTCATATGAAGTTTGGACCCCTGGTCAAATGCTCTCATATGAAATACTTGGAGATTTTAAATCATTTGTAGAAGTGTTAAATAGTATGAGGTATCTCTGCCTCATTTAAATCATTTTCTCAAATGATGATGATGAATGGTTGACTTAGGACAACCTGAATTCATGTGTGATTGTTTGAGAAATTAAATCTTAAAGAAGATTCAATGAGAGGAAAATATTCCTCAAGAACTATATGAAAACTATCATTTAAATATGAAATGAGAAGAAATTATTTTTCCTCAAGCAAGACCACCAATGCACCAAATTGTATTAATTGTGTGAATAGAATAGTTTGTGTGAATACATGTGATTTTTAGAATAGCCAATGAATGGCTTGGTGATTGTATCCTCGTATTCGTGTATAGACGCTAGTACCGGAAAATACCAGGAAGAGGAAGGATTCTACCCAGAAGAAGAAGAGCACTTTGATCACCTCAACCACCAAGGCAAGCTATACTCTTGCAAGCTAACACCATTGCAAGTTCTATTGTTGCAAGATAATATTCTTGCAAAGTGCAAAGCTCACCATGAGCAAGGCATTACCCATTTACTTTATGTTCATGATCCTATTTCCCAGTTTGACTTTACAAGCTTTACTTACCTTTGTTTTATCAAAATACTTTTTTATTCATGATTCACTTGGTTAGTATGAGATTAGTACAAGAGTATCAATGTTAGCCTAGAAGCAAAGCAAATTACTTAGCACCCCTCATACTTAGATGCTAGTGCTAAATTAAAATGGACTACTCTAGATGGGAACTTGTGAGTGTGAAATGAATTTGAAAACCTTGGAATGATGAGTCATTCTACTGAAAGATTTTGAGGGTGAATGTGACTTGTGAATGACATGGTGAATTTTACAAAAACTGATGGTTGGGTTCGGATGCGATACCATTCCAATTTTACAAGTACCCCCACAATACCTGATATGGGTAGGGCTTAACTAGAAGTTTATGTATCTTAGTATGGGTTCCCTCTGAACAAGCGTCATCGGGGTTATGCCAAGGGCTGCCTCCAAAGAATTGTGGAATGATGTGATATGACGTGAATATGAGGTGAATGTCCGGCCCAAGCCCTGTGCAGTTCCCAGGCTGACAGTTTGTCTTCACTGGGAGGCCAAGCTCATGGGGAGAGATGCCTATACTAGGGTATGTAAGTGAAAGGTTATGGTTGGTAGTCCGCACACGGAGTGTGATAAATCAGGAGCCGATTAACCCTGACGGATTATTGCAAATGTTGTGGCACAAGTGTACGACCTCTGCAGAGTGTAGAACTATTCGAATAGCCGCGTCCACGGTTATGGACGGTTGGAAAGGCCATACTGTTCCGTCATCAGACCATTTTCAAAAATGTGACAAGGGAAGGGTGACTTGTGATTTGAACTTGAAATGGTGACTTTGAATTGAATCACAACTGAGTTGTGGGAATGACACTAATGTTCCCACTTGAGTTAGTTAGCACATGAAGAGTTTTTATTTCAAATACTTATGAACTAAAATTGGCTTTATGCAAAATAAACTAGAGCTTAGCACCCCCCTTACTCAAATGGTTAGTACTTACATTAGTATTAGTTGGCGAGTACTTTAAAGTACTCACGGCTTTGTCCCTGGCTATTCAAATGGCCAGACTATGAAGAGGAGCAGCAGTATGAAGAGGATGGACAGCAGGATGTCTACGACAACTAGGACTACTCCTGACGTCAAGCGTTGGCCTGTGGACTATAGAGTCCCCTTCTATCTACGCTTCCGCTATGTATTTGTGATGTGTGTTGAAACAATAGTTCAACTATTATTGTAATATTGGATCATGTGATCCATTTGTAAGACGACTATGGTATGTAATGAATGATGACTTATGATATTCAACTATTATGTCTCGCAACAACAATATTCCTGGGATTGCGATGTATGGCATAACAAGCATCTGGACTTAAAAATTCGGGTGTTGACAGTACCCGACGAGGAAGAGCCTGTAGCAGCGAGCAGACCACGAAGACCACAGATAATGTCCTGATCAGAGAGCGCAACAGCAAAAGGTCCTGAAGAACCAGCCTGCCTACGAGTATGGTACCGCTGACGTAAGCTGAGATCCCTCTTCCAGCAGCTAGAGATATCATGGCCAGACCTGCCACAGTAGGCGCAGGGAGGTGCTGTCATACCACGAGGCTGATGAGGCTGACTCTGGCCCTGAGCCGGAGGAGTAGAGAGTAGCGGCGGTGCTGGAGACCGCAACGAAGCCGGAGGCATAGGAGGACCACGAGCAGGAATCGCAACATAGCCCGAAGAGAAAGACATTTTTTTTTACGAGAATCAGATCAGATCGGGATCGGGCCTAACTCCCGATCGAAAATAGAACGAGGCGGCGGCGACCAGGGTTTCTGGGAAAGCGGCCAGCGACGGACAGGGGCGGGACGGGGCCGGGACGGGCGGCCGGGAGAGCGGCCGGTGGCGGACGGGCGGCCGGCAGCGGACGGGCAGCAGCGGCGGCCGGCGATCGGCGGCGGACGGCGGGCAGCAGAGGCGCGGGACGGCGCGACGAAGGCGAGCGGCCGAGGCAGAGGCAAGCCGGCCGGGGGCGGGGAGAAGGCCGGAGGAGGAGGGCCGGCAGCGGCCGGGGAGCAGCCGACGGTGGATGGCGGCCGGAGATGCGGCGGCCGGAGGAGAGACGGCCGGAACAAGCGACAATGACGGCCGTACGGACTAGAGGACCAATTTTTGCTCTGATACCATGTTAGGGCAATATGCTTGTTGTATTACCAGGGGGCAAAGGCCACAATATATGGTACATGTACAGGCGCAAATATGCAGGAAGCCCCCTAACATATGAGGAAACTACAATATACAGATATACATATATGTACTCTAACAAGATTAACATATGTAGCCCAGGTTTTTAACTCGGAGAAAGGCAAAAGCCACGGCGGAAGCCACCAAATCAGGATCCACTATGTATGGAATATAAAAAACATCAAGTTTTTCAGAAAATAAAGTATTATACACCAAGATTGACCATAAGTTAGAAACACCAACATTGCATAAGAGCTAGGGATGAACAACCTCACCAGTGCTGAAATTTCGAAACCTGAAAATAATCCTATTGAATTGCTACATTGGTGATATTTTTGTTTTAACATGTGTTACTAATGAAGCTACGATGACAGTGAAAATGAGGTTTCCCGCAATAGTTTAAATATTGATCAACTGCTAATTGGATAACATGTTAGCTGATTTTCCCATTAGGATTTAAGCAATATGGGTGGAATTTTATAATGAAAATTAATTACTTTAGAAGCCTGAAATGTGTGCAGGGGTGCTGAAAAAGTGCTGGCGAGTACCATGTTTAAGTTGGTGAGTGGGTCTATCGGGATTGGCCTGAAATGAGGGAAAAGAAGCGGCCATAGGGAATCTGAGAAAGTGTTTTGGAAAGTCCGAAATATCAAAGGCTTAGAGAGCACATAGTCATATATTCAGTGATGTTTCAGTGCACATGGCGAAGTGCATGTGAGATTGTGAGGAATGTAGAAGGAGGTGAAGTGTTGTAGGTGTGGGACATGTAGAAGACTATCCGGAAAGATGAGACAATTGTGAATTTTGACTCAAGGTGACTCAAGGGCGACGGTGAAATTTCTTGAAGTAGAATTATTGGTGAGTGTGGCGGAGCCAGGACAATAATCTTGTGTAGTCAGCTCAAAACTGTGTAGTCAAATACATGTATTCATACGATTTTTCGTATTTTTTTTGCATGATTTCTACCTATGTAGGTAAAAAACTGTGTAGTCAATTGACTATACAGCTATAGCCTGGCTCCACCACTCTGAGTGATGGTGTTGAACAGAAAGAAGAGACTATTGCAAGTGGAGTAACATGGAGTTAGGGAGTAGCTGCGGAGCTCATGGAGACAACCAGGTCCAGAGTACATGGAAGTGACGCTTGGACAAATTCAAGGAGGCAGAAAATATTCGCCCAATGTGGAGTTTGTTTAGTTTGTGTCGAATATTAGTGCACGAGTTAGGTTACCTTTAGACTCTGAGTTGTAATAGGTGTAGATAGGTTACGTGTAGTGTCTAAGTCGAACTCTAGTAGAGCCTGAGCCTGAGCCTCCGATATAATATGAGGGGCACCACATGTTACGATCTATGATAATTTGGTAGCAGCAGACTTGCAAGGGGAGCTGGCTTGTGTCGGTGAATAAGGCGGCCGGTGGAGCGGTATCAATGGGAAGGAGCGCATGTAATCATGCCCAGAAGATGTAGGTGTTGATCGCCGAACTGCGTTAACAAATCTCGGTGTCGTCATCGTGATGTGATTACTTGGTTCTCGGTAGATCAACTGTGCGTCAATGATGGTAACAAGAACCTTCCTGATAGGCTTACTACTACAACTACATTGCTAGAACCACTGAGCTAGAACCACTGGACTGAAATGATTCTCATTCACTTGATTTCACAGAGAAAGGGGATAACACGGGATAGCTAGGTCCACTAGAGTCTACATATTATAGGATCGGGGCTCTCGAGCTTAACAGCTTAACGGGGAAAAAATACCTGACAAAGTAATTCAATCTCCAATTATTCCTCACCTGGATCGAGCCCAACCTCTTCATGGTCGCATCCCCTTCTCCGACTTTCTTTTTCTGCATGAAAGAGCCCTTCCTAATCCTAAAATTTGTGCCCATGGACCAATTTACTATGCCTCTATCACAGATGGCCCGACGAGTCATCTACTAAAAAGGACCCTCCCCGATTTACTCCGCTTAATTTAGAAATTTGCCTAGCCTTTTGAGTACTAGGATCGGGGAGCACCGCTATTCTCGGTGTCTATAAAAAAAGACATATTTTCCGTTTTGAATAAAGAAATAACCAATATCTTACTAGAACAAGATATTGGTTCTTTCTAGCTTTTCAATCTTCAAAAATTCCCCTTATTTCTAAAAAAGGAAGAGCGCACGAAAACAAAAAAAAAATCTAGAAAAAACTTCGCAACTTTTTTGGAAGGTTGTTGGCGAGGAGGGATTCAAAGCCCCAACATAGAACAAAAGTAGAAGCTACATGATTCACGCCCGCTAAGAAAACATCTTCTTCTTTAGATCCTAAAAAAATGGAAAATTATTTTGGCTCCTGAGTACCCTCTCGCCATATTAGAAAATTCAAAAAATTATATTTACAGGTTTAAAAAAATTATAAAATAAAACTCTAAAAGTAATTATGATATATCTCACTAACGTGCAAAATCTCAATTTCAAATGTTTTGTATTCTGAGCTACATAAAAATGGCAAAGTCTATTTTTTTTTAGAGATTTAAAATCACTATGCTCTGATATAATGTTGTTATTTTTTGTGTAGCCCAAACTACACATTGTTTCCAATTGAAAATTTGCTCCTCTGCAAGATATACTACCGGCTACATCATGACCTTTTTCAGATTTTTTCAAACTTAGAATATTATTTTCACTCTTTTTAAATAAATAGATCACTCGTGGCCATATGAACCAAATCTCTGTCCAAAAAACAAAAATAGGTAAGAAGGAGCTTTTTTTTTTCTCTGACTTGACTCAGCTTGACCTAAACCGCTAAACAATTGAATCAATATTCATTTCTAAAGGAAATAGGTCTGAAAACGGTTCAAGGGAGTGCTCACTTCGCCCGCCTATCCTGTTGGCGCCTCAGCTTCCACCGTCAAGCGACAGCTTCTGCCTCGTAGGCTACCAAATGCGTCCTTGCTTCTGGTGACCTGGCCACGAACACCCATGAACGTTCCAGGCCATGTATACTTACAAAAGTTGATTATTGAGCGCACGGGGGTGTTCACCAAACCATGATCACCCATCAGTTTTCCAACCAAACTGCTGAGACACAAACGTACGACCTTCACGCCAAAAGCTCCCAAACGCACTGGACGCGACGGCAAAATCACGCAGATCACCAACCTATAGGCCGTGACCGTAAAAAACTCACAATACTGAAAAGCGTGGTTCGATCATACACTACCGATCGTTCCATCACGTCCTATAAGTACAAGAGCGCACTACACAAAGAGATCACAGATCAGCACACAAACCAAGAAGGCATTCGATCCATCGAGCACCAGTCGATCGGCATGGCTTGCTCCAAGAACGCCCGCTGCGCCGCGCTTCTCCTCCTCGCCGTGCTGCTGATCTCATGTAGCGGCATGGGCAACGCGGCACGGGTCCTGGAGGAGATGGCTCCGCCGGTGCCAGAGGGCGACTATCCGGCAGAGGCGCCTGAGGCGCCAGAGCAGGAGCAGTCGTCGTTGTTCCCCGATTTCGAGATTCCGCCCTTCCCGGAGCCGGCGTTCCCGAAAGTTGAGCTGCCGCCCATGCCGGAGATGCCGGCCATTCCCGGCTTCCACTTCTCTGCGGCGCAGCCGGAGGCGGATGAGCCATGATAGACGACGAGGGCCGTGACTTGAAGTCAGAATCGATCATTTGCAGAGACAGTGTGTGTGTGTGCACCTTATGTACGTGTTGGTGTTTGTCAGGTGTGTCTTGGTGCTCGTGTGACCAGCGACAACCGACAAACAAGTGTGTTTGTAATTTTGTATCAATACAGTGTTTCTCGTGTGTTGTACACTTTTAAACTTCAGCGCACTGAAATATGCAAGTGACAGGCATGACATGGGAGATGGGACTACCATACAAAATCTTAAGTGTGATATATTCATATGGACAACTAAGCAGTATCACTCACAAGTTTCTAAGAAAAAGTAACCGCCAAACACAAGAGATAAGATTATGTCCATGTTTCCCAAATAACCCCAAATACCTACGAGCACAACTGAAGCTGAATCGAGTCAAAGGAGATTATATATGAATATTGATGCTCATTTCAATCCTAGATTTCATTTCTTCCAAGAGACAGCATGGCCAAGATGAAGCCATGCATTAGTAGTTGAACAATTAGCTAAGGCTTGGTTGATTTCTAGTGTATTTCAAGAATAAGAAGTGGATTGTTCGGGATTCCCAAAAATCCCCAATAGTGTGTTTACTAAGCAGATATCCCTCAAACCCTCACAAATTCTCTCATTTCTAACTACAATAAAAACTCTCCACCAGACTAGTGTACTGGAATGAAAGTGTATTTAAAAAATCTAGAGAAGGTTTGGGTGAAATTGAGGATTCACCAAATTTCCTTCCATTCTCAAACCACTAGGGGGTGAAAAATGCCCTAGAGATAAGCACGAACAGTACTTGGTTAGCTTGGTGTGGTAAGAGCTCTCTCGGTCCATAACCAAGCAAATCCCTAGCGCTTGCACTTTTTGCAGTAATGTGTTTCCGAGGACACCTTGGATGCACATCTGTAGCAGAAACTGTATCCACACCTACAAATCATGAATTAAATCAAACACAAATCGTTCCACGATTGTGAACCAACAATTCATATGTAGATCCTAATTCAGTCCAGTGAGCAGAAGAGTACCTGCATTTGATGTAATTGCACCCCTCTGATTTCTCCACATACATCTGGCACTTTGGGCACCGCTGCCACATCTTCCGGCCGGCAAGCTGCCTGAGCAAGAGGTCCTCCCTGCCGCGCTCGTCCTGCCCGAGCTGCTGGAACTCCCTGCACCCGATCTCGGCGTGCCACGGGGCGGCGCACCGGGCGCAGAATAGCCGGTGACAGTGTGGGCACTCGGCCTCCGCGATTGCGGCCGCCCCAGCATCGCCGTCGGCGAGCAGGGGCGCCGAGCATTCCTTGTACGGGCAGTACACCTTCTTGGCACCGAGCGCGGACTCGCACAGCAGCAGTCCCCATTTGTCGAGGAGGTCCGAGGAGATGATGCCGCGGCAGCTGTCCGGCTCGACGGCGCCAACACCGCCACAGCTAGGGTCGGGACACTCCACGCGAGCCAGGTTCTCGCCTAGCTTCGCGGCGACGTACTCGGCGACGCAGCTAGAGCAGAAGTCGTGGCCGCACGGCCCGACGGTGAACTTGAGGGTGCCGGGCACCGTTTCCATGCAGATGGCGCAGTATAAGTGCTCACCGATGTCGGCCCTCATCGGCGCATCATCATCGGTGAACAGGGGGTCGATGCGCGGTGAGACTAGGAACGTTTCTGGTCTGCGTACAAGACACAACTTTGAGTTGGTTGCGCCGCACCGGTCGGTAGTAGTAGTAGTACTAGGAATGAACGAAACACAAGCGGAGTAGAATTAGAATCAAGACCTCACAATGAACACCGAGATCACCAGCGTCACGGCGAGGACCCAAACGCACCAAGCTTTTGCTCGCCAGCTCAAGTCCAATTTATCTTCAGGCGACGAACCAGTTGCAGAGGCGCACCTGTCCCCGGGCATTGGCGGTGGCGCGCGCCTCTCCGGCGGCATGGGCGGTGACGGCGCTGAGACCGCGCCGTTGGTGACCAGCCCGACTTCTTGCGCGAAGACGCTGTTCGGGTAGCACATCAGCGCCGCGTCCGTCGCGGTGACGTTGTTGCCGACAATGAGGCCTTTGACCGGCCGCCCCACGGCCCAGAGCAAGATGAGGAGGAGAAGGGTGGAGGTGACTGTCCCGGCGAACGGCATTGCGCTTCCGTGTGTTTGGTTATGCACTTTGTTAGATCTGGGTTGATGATCAGGCCAGGGGAGAAGTAGGGTTTCCAGATTTAGGCCCGCACTCCGCGTACCGCGTATGCATATATCCGCGTGAAACCCCTCGCAAGTCGCAACTCGTCTCCGCGGCACAACCGTCAAATTGATCCCTGGCCTCCCTCATCATGTGTGGCTAATTATTGTTGATGCATTATTTGGTACATAACTATCTTTTACTTCTCTAAAAAAAAAAACTATCTTTTACTTGTTTACTCGATTGACACGGTCCCTTTTACTTGTTTTCACTACTCCGTATGTTTTGACCAAACCTTGACTATTTTGTTACTAGACAGTAATAAAACAAGGACGTTTTCCATATCCCTCGAATACGATTTTTTTTTCAGGTCTCTCGAATAAGAATTACTACAATACTCCCACCGATTCATATTACTTATCACTCTTATGGATGTACCTAGAACTAAAATATATCTAGATACATCTATATTAGTGGCAACTAATAAAAGGCCGTGTGCAACATCATGATGCAGAAGCCGGGGTTAAATTCCACATTTCAAAAAAAAGAAAAAAATTAGTGGCAACTAATATTGATCGGAGGGAGTAGATTAATTCTTAGTCGGCTTTGATACATTAAGATTGTATCACCATTTGTGATAGTCCTGAGTTGCATAAGTTATTTTATAGTTGCACATGAGATTACCATTTGACTTTTTTTCTATTTGCAAATGTTCGCTCTATCCGCGAATAAGTGTACTTATATTCAACACAATTCATCACGTTTAGATTCTTAGGGTGTATTATGTGCAGGACGCGGAACATATATTCTTCTTTTCCTTTTCAATATCGCTTAAAAAATGTCTTGAACTTGAGAAATATTGCCCTGATATCATGTACTCTCTCCGTCCTATTAAATTTGTCTGAGATTTGTCTAACTTTGGGTGTATCTAGACACTAAATAGTATGTTGATATATCTAAATTTTGACAACTTCCGACATGTTCCGTGCGAGATGGAGGGAGTAAAATTGATGCACTAGCCTACTATTCCAAACTTTCAAACTGATGGGAAGGGTAAGCAGTATATTTGTATTCAACACTATAGAATAATTACCAAACTTGTTTAAGTATGTTACCACATCATACCTATGGTTCAAATTAAGTTGCAACTTTTTAAATGATGGGGTGATGAATTTACATGTGAAATAAAGACGTTGAGAAAGTACCGGCGTAGTGTCTATTTTGAAGCCCCTTGTCGAAATTGTAAAATTGACACACGAACCGACAGTAAATTCAAAAAGTAAACCCATTCCATGGGGAGGAAAAAGCTTAACTTTTTAGAAATGGTTCTTTAAGTGTTGACACGTTGCGCTAGGAGCCACTTGCGTGTGTATGGTGGCGGCCGGCAGTGGTCGAGGTTGATTGAAGTCCTTCCGTTGAATCCAACGCCAAAGTAGGAGTAGGACCACCGTCTGCCTATGAAATGGACATATCGTCGCGGCGTAGCGTCTCTCTTCTTTTTGCAATTGCCTTGCTCACGGGCAATGGAGTTTAGCATATAACTGCAAATGCTGTGAAAAGAAGATGGGCTCATGTGTGGCCATTAGAGGAAGGCAGATAACTACTCCTTCATAACTAGTTATCGTGGAGTAGATCGGAGTGTGAGGTGTGACTACAGTAAAGCAAACGCGTACGCCCCCTGCATAAGGACCTTCCGTGAAACTTCAATCTCTACCACTAAGTCATCGAGGCTTTTTCTCAGCCTTTTTCTCTGCTTTATTACTATAACGGAATTGCTGGAATCAGGAGAGTTACCTAATTAACCATTAGATCAGGTGCATCGCACTAGTGGAAAACGGGGCAATAGGCCCGGTCCATTTGGGCCTTTAGACCCGGTTCCCGAACCGGGACCAACTAGGCGGGACTAAAGGGGGTACCCTTTAGTCCCGGTTCAAAGATAAACCGGGCCTAAAGGCCTCGACACGTGGTGCGGCCAGGGAGCTCGCGGTGAAAGGGCTTTGGTCCCGGTTCGTGGTACGAACCGGGCCTATGTTTCTCTGCCGCGGCAGAGAATTGCTATTTCTCTGCCGCGGCACAGATTTAGGCTGTACCAGCGTTTCTCTGCCGCGGCAGAGAAACAGGGCGTTTCTCTGCCGCGGCAGAGTTTCAGCAATGCATATATATATCATTCAAGAAACCACAAAAAATCGTCATGAATATATATAGACATCGTCAACAGTACACGACATAGTCAACACAGTACACGTAATGCATGCATATTTACAATACAACATCTCCTGAACGAATATCCTCCGCCGTCACGATCTTCCGATAGTGCTCTCCACCTGGGGTAAGGACCTCGGTAATAAAGAATCCCGCGATTTCCTCTTGAATTGCTTTTATTTGATCCGCTGTTATGAGAGTGTCCCGCAGGCGTGTCATCTATATTTAAAAAAGGAGATCAATATATGAATGGAAGTCAATACAATAGATGGTACTAATTAAGATTAATTGTGAAAATTTGTTATCGTACACGAGTGTGGTGTATTTGGGCATCCCCACCCTTGGGACAGGACATGTCACGCATGAAGGTGCAGACGTAGTATCCACATAAGTTATTCCCTTGTTCCTGCCTCATACACTTTACGAAAAAATAGTTCGATCAAACTAATAATCATGCATCGTATTGAAAGTAAATATCATATATAAAGTTTCACGGACATAGCTATATATATAGTACTACTTACAGGGTAATCTCTAAATGTAAGCTCCGGTTTCCATTCACCCGGAACAGTATTGATGAACCGTTTCCAAGCCCTGCCCGGCAAAAAATAATGAGTAAATGAGTAATTGATTAGTTGATGATATCTTCGAATTAGAGCAGATGAAGATGCCAATACGAAATTGATTGAAACTACCTCTGGAGGATGGCAGCCATGTCCACCCATTCCGCATATTCTTTACGTTTCGAGTCCATGACGTTTACGACTCCAAGGTGAAGATCAATGATTAGGAGAATAAAGTGGAAACTGCACAAGCATAGCTCAATGATTACGAGAATAAAGTGGAAGGTGCACAAACATAATGTATGTTATATATAACACTCACTTGAAGTTGTAGGGAAAGAATATATCCTCTTTGTCTGCTTGCTTCTCTAAAAACATTACGATGTTGTCCTCTGTGTCCTTGGGGTACCGTCGAACCGTAACTTCATGAACTGTGTTTGGGTCTATGAACCCCAGCGGTAGGAGCTTGCCTCTTTTGTATTCCAGCTTCTTCATTCTGCATAATTAAATGTATAGCGTACACAAAGAATATAATGAGGATAATTGTTAGTGCAAATGAATCAGCTACAAACTTAATTACACAAATAAATCACTTACAGGCAGTAGCAACTGATGACAGCTTTGTCGAGGGCGTCTTGATTGAATAACTGAAACAGTTCTTCTAACTCAAGGTTTATCTCGTCTTCCCCCCGGAAGTAATGCTCATCTCTAAGATACACCGTGATGTAGCTTTCACATCTTCGACAGGCTTTCAGGTACCAGTCATGCAACCTTCGCATCTGAGTCCCTAGACGCGCGAGCTCGCCAGGTTTGATGAGATCAGATCCGTATCTATACTTGTTTACCACTTGAGCAGTTGGATAGTAATCTTCGTACTCAACTGATGCTCCCTGAGCTCTAGCCGCCCGTTCGATCATCGATGCCGTCTCTGGATCATGATATGGCTCCACGATGAAGTGGGGTGCGGCCTGAATGTCCTGCTGTCCAAGCTGGGCGACTTTTTTTGCTTCTTTGCTCGCTCTAGAGGACTGTCCAAGAGAGCGGTCATAATCAGCTCTCAGCTCAGGTCTCTTCATTCTCGTCTCCGCAAAGTGCTTCACTGTCTGCGGTGGAATAAACATCTTCTTCGGCGCAAGAAACGCCTTTTGCTCTTCAGTCTGCTCATGTGGTAACAACTCTGGAGTCTGTGCCCTCATTGGAGTTGATGATCTCTTCGGAGCTGTAGGAGGTGCCGCGGACCGCTTCCTCTTTTTCTTAGGAGGAAGCGGCGGAGTCTCCTGACGAGGAGGAGGAGACGGCGGAGTATTTTCACGCGGAGGAGACTGGTCATGGCCGATAGGGGAATCATCATCGCGCAGAGGAGAATCATCACGCGGAGGAGACTGCACAGGTGGCGGAGGAGGCGGAGGTGGCCTGCTTGTTGGCTTCTCACCTGGAAACACAATGTTCTCCTTCCGCCATTGCACGGTGGTTCTACGGGCTTCTCCCAGTTCTTTGATTTCCCCATCTTCACCTGCAGGGTGCTCAAGCACCAACCCCTCATACTCTCTCAACACTTCATCCACCATCACAACAGCAAAGTCGTCTTGGACCGGACGGCAATGGTAAGACCTTGTAGGTAAGAGGATGCCGACCGCCGCCTTGAAGGATAGGTTGAAAACTTTAACATGCAGCTCACAAGGACGGCTCTCAGTGAGATCATCCACGGGGGGGTAGCGAGGAGGCTCGACCACCTGGTCATCATCATCATCATTATCCACCTGCTGAGAGGAAGCCACGCTGCTTTTCCGGTGTGGTTGAGATTGCAGCGGGGCGAGGGCATTGAGCAGTGCAGGATCTACAGCCTGCCCCCGAGCCATCTGAGATGTAAGTACTTGGGTTACCATGGTTAATTGGGCTTGCATGGTGCTCATACCCTCCTCTAAGTTAGCCAGGCGGTCTGTTTCCCTTGCCTTCCTCCTCTCATGGCTTTTATCAGGAAATCTCTTCCTTTCCGCAGGAAAGCCATACTTCCACGGAACGGAGCCTGCTGTGCCTCGTGTTCGTCCGCCGTGTTCTTTGTTCCCAAGGGCGCGTGTCAGCTCATCGTTCTCTCTTTCGGGCTGGAACAACCCCGCCTCCACGTCCCTATGTGCTTTTTCCAGGGCATCAATGGGAACCTTCAGATGAGCTTTCTTATAGATGCACTAACCTGTTTCTGGATCCAACGTTCCCCCAATCCCGTAGAACCACTCCTTGCACCGTTCGATCCAACCGTGTGTCCCTAATCTGATCCCTTTATCGGTCGGTTCCGCCTCGGTGCCTGCCACTTAGGACGGTTAGCCCTGTATCCACCTGGACCCAGAATTTGGTGATATAGCTTTAACGCAGCATTTGCCTTATTTATTTCCGACCTTCTCAAAAATTCTTCTGACTCCGTGCTGTACTTCACGAATTCGTCCCAGTGATTTTTTACCTTCTCACTGTCCGGAGTCTTCTTTAACTTGATAAGGCGGCGCAATCTTTTCTTGTGGCTCTTGAATAGTTCGGCCATCTTCTTCTTGCCAAACTCGCGGAGGGCCTGCTCCATCTTGGCCTTTTCAGCGTCACCCCCCTCTTCGGGTACTATGTTGAAATGTGACATGAGCTTGTTCATAATGCTGTTTTTGGCTACATCATCGATATAAAGACCTTGAGCTTCTTCCTCTGCAGACAGCACTAGTCCCTTCGGCTTGTGCCATTCTCGAACGGTGATCGGGACGTGGTCCCTAAGAAGCACTCCGCATTGAGCTATAAATGACTTTGCACCTTTCTCTGGAGCAATCGGTTTACCATCCTTCTCGATGTGGGTGATGTCGTGCCTAACACCGTCATCCAACTTTTTGGCCGGGCCTCGCTTCCTCGACTTTACAGAAGAAGTGCTCGATCCGGAGGGCTAAAAAAGAAATAGTTCATAGTCAGTACAATTTCATTAGTTAATGCATCTAGTCGATCAACAGCGGCTTAATTAATTTATATAGCTCGGTGATAACTACAGTTCGGCAGCCATTATGATGATCTTGTTCCTCACCGGCGCCACTAGGATCTTCTTCCTCAATATCCTCCGCTCCCTCACCGGAGTCATTCAAATAAGTTGCGGTGACATCGTCACCGCCATCATCTGGAATAACGTCGTCGTCGCGATCATCCAGAGTACCGTTTGCTATGAGTTCCTCCATGAAATTTTCTTGAATTTCATCTCTGTCCATGCTTTCTACAACGACCTGCAAGCTATACATAGGAACCATCATATGATCAAATTAAGGATAATGCAGAAAACTGAAAATGGAGTTACATATGTGTAGTTCTTAACTAAGGATCGATAATATAGTGCTGAAAGCAGATACTGCAGTTACATGCATACATAGATCGGGTTCATGTTTATTTAACCCTAATACATATCAATCACTACTACAACCACTCAACCGCGCAGACCGGGTCCTAGAGGGCGCCGACCGGGTCCTGAGCCGCGCTGGGTGTGCCCCCAAAGCCACGGAACAACAACGGGAGCATAGCTAACATGAGATCCCCGCATAACGCTCCATCCGGTCCTATACATGTTGTCTAACGCGTACATGTAACGGCGAACGTGCTGGTCCTCCGCTTCAATGCGCTGAGCTACCTCCTCCGGCGGGGCTGGCTCCCTCTGAAACGACCGTGGCCCATAAGACCTCCACCAAAGAATATCCGGGTCGACAACGGGACCCGGATTCCGCACCAAGGTGCGCGACCCGGAAGCTAAGACCTCCCAGTGCCACCCCGGCGGAGCCCAGTCCCGGACCTCCCCCATCTGCTCCATCTCCTCTAGAAGAGTCAGACCACGGCGCGGCGGCTGTCGCAGCATCGTAGCTACGAAAACAAATCATATATATATGTACCAACGTTAACATAAATTAAAAAATAACTTCAGTATATGTTAGTCGGCGCCGGCACTACCATTTGGGGGGCGCCGGCACTACATACTCTATTCTGGGGGCGCCGGCAGGGGCGCCGGCACTACCGCATAAGGGGGCACCGGCACAACATCTTCTATTTGGGGGCGCCGGCAAGAGCGTCAGCACACCACGTAAGGGGGCGCCGGCACAACATACTCGATTTGGGGGCGCCGGCACTACCGCGTAAGGGGGCGCCGGCGTACATCCTCTATTTGGGGGGCGCCGGCACTACCGCGTAAGGGGGCGCCGGCGTACATCTCTATTTGGGGGCGCCGGCACTACCGCGTAAGGGGGCACCGCGCGGCGTACATCTCTATTTGGGGGGCGCCGGCGTACATCTCTATTTGGGGGGGCGCCGGCGTTTTTGCGCGCTAACTATTTGACACTAACACACTGACTATTGTTTTAACTAAAGTTCTAACTATTTTTCACTAACACACTAACTAAATATTTTACTAACTAATTTTACTAATTAATTTTGGGGGGCGCCGGCAAGAGCGCCGGCACTACCGCGTAAGGGGGCGCCGGCGTACATCCTCTATTTGGGGGGCGCCGACAAGAGCGCCGGCACTACCGCGTAAGGGGGCGCCGGCACTATTTTACACTAACACACTAACTAATTTTCTAACTATTGTTTTAACTAAAGTTCTAAATTTTCACTAACACACTAACTAAATATTTTACTAATTAATTTTCTAACTATTGTTTTAACTAATTTTTCTAACTTAACAAACTAATCTAATTTTTCTAACTTAACAAACTAATCTAATTTTTCTAACTTAACAAACTATATAATCTAAAAAAAAGACTAAAAAAGAAAACAAAAAAAAGGAGAAGGGGGCCGGCCGTGGGGCGGCGGCTCTTACCGGCCGAGGAGGAGGCGGCCGACGCGCGGGCGAGCGGCGACGGCGACGATGGTGGAGGAGGAGGCGCAGGCGCGGCGGTGGAGGAGGAGGCGCGCGGGCGCGCGACAGAGAGAGACGGCGGCCGGCGCGGGCGCGGGCGCGTGGAGAGGAGGAGGCGAGGGCGGCGGCGCACGGCGATGCGGAGACGGCGGGCGCGGGCGCGGTGGCGACGGCGACGGCGGGCGCGGTGGCGCGCGGGAGGGCGGCGGCGATGGCGCGCGGTGGCGGCGGCGATGGCGCGCGGCGGTTCGGCAGCCTGGCGGCGTCCTAATGCTTCGTCTCCGCGGGATTGATCTCCGCGGAGACGAAGTGTTGGCTTTTATAGTGCCCCCCCCTTTGGTCCCGGTTTGTATTACAAACCGGGTCCAAAGGTCCAAAGGCCACTTTTTAAAAAAAATTTCATTCCCGCCTTATTTCAAATGAAAAAAAGCCACCGCACTGCCACACGTGTCCACCGCCGCCACCGCCGTGTAGTGGCCACTGTCGCCACCGCCACCGCCTGGCCACCACCGTCACCGCCTTGTACGGGCCACCGCCGTGTACTGCCCACCACCGCCACCGCCATGTACTGGCCACCACCGCCACCGCCACACGTGTCCCTTCCCCGTGCCACGTGTCGCCGCCGCTTCCACGTGCCTCGCCCCGCCGTCACCGCCATGTACGGGCCACCGCCGTGTACTGCCCACCACCGCCACCACCATGTACTGGCCACCACCGCCACCGCCACACGTGTCCCTTCCCCGTGCCACGTGTCGCCGCCGCTTCCACGTGCCTCGCCCCGCCGTCACCGCCATGTACGGGCCACCGCCGTGTACTGCCCACCACCGCCACCGCCGTGTACTGGCCACCGTCGGCACCACCGTGTACTGCCCACCACCGCCACCGTGCCACGTGTCGCCGCCGCTTCCACGTGCCTCGCCCCGCCGCCACCGCCGTGCGACGTGTAGATCCCGCTTCCACGTGCCACGCCCCGCCGCTTCCCCGCGCCACCTGTCGCCGCCGCTTCCACGTGCCACGCCCCGCCGTCACCGCCATGTACGGGCCACCGCCGTGTACTGCCCACCACCGCCATGTACTGGCCACCACCGCCACCGCCACACGTGTCCCTTCCCCGTGCCACGTGTCGCCGCCGCTTCCACGTGCCTCGCCCCGCCGTCACCGCCATGTACGGGCCACCGCCGTGTACTGCCCACCACCGCCACCGCCGTGTACTGGCCACCGTCGGCACCGCCGTGTACTGCCCACCACCGCCACCGTGCCACGTGTCGCCGCCGCTTCCACGTGCCTCGCCCCGCTGCCACCGCCGTGCGACGTGTAGATCCCGCTTCCACGTGCCACGCCCCGCCGCTTCCCCGCGCCACCTGTCACCGTCGCTTCCACGTGCCACGCCCCGCCGCTTCCCCGCACCACCCCAAACTTGCCGCGTCGCTGTGCTATAAAGCACCGCGTGCGCGCGGAACCACACGTCGTCGTCGCCTCCGTTCATTCGTCGCCGGGATGCCGCCGCGCTGTCGCGGCTCGTCCGGTTTTCGTGGCGTCCGAGCGCGGCCGAACGGTAGGTTCTACGCCGAGATGCGTGCCGGTGGCTTCCGGCTCACCCTCGGCACGTACAACACCCCGGAGCTGGCGGCGCGCGCTTACGACGCGGCCGCATGGCGATTTCGGCGGCCACGGTGCGACATGAACTTCCCAGACGTCGAATCGCTAGAGGAGGCGGAGTTCCTCGCGCCGACGCCGTGCCTCGTCGACGACGAGGACCGTCGCCGCCACCGCCAGGTGCAGCGCCGGATCGCAATCGCTGAGCACGACGAGGAGTTGATGCGCCAGTGGAGGGCGCAGTTCCCCAACGACGTCGACAACACCGCCGCATTCTTCGCTGACCTCCGGGCACAACGCAGGTCCAACAGGCGCCATCGTCGGGCCGTCGCCGTGTTCGAGCTCGATAACCCGAATACAACTTGGGCCGACAACGACCCTCGGTGGGACGACATTTGGACCGAGACAACCTCCGACGACGAGTAGATCGACTAGACTAGTTGTTTATCTATTTTATTGTATTTTCAATAAAGTCGTTGTGTGACGCCGATGATGAGAAAAGTTTCCCGCCAGATTACATGTGGAATTAAAGTACAGAACTCAACTGAAAATTAATTAAGATACATGGCCAGATAGTACTCGTGCCTAGCCCTATAGTACTCGTGCCTAGCTCAACTGAAAATTAATTAAGATACATGGCCAGATTCGACTGTTCGAGTCATTCAGTCATACTCATGCCTAGCCCTATAGTACTCGCCACTGTAGTCGTCGTAGTCGCCGCCATCATCGTCGCTGGCATCGGGGTCGCGGTAGTCAAACCTCGGCGGGAGAGCACGCGTGGGCCGGGACTGACGGTAGCGCAGGCGGGGGCCACGGTGGGCCATGACGCCCTGGAGAGTTCGGTCGCGCCACCACAGCCGACGGCCGGCCTCGTTGAAGTTCGAAGGAGGCGGGCCGCCCTCCTCGTGCCTGGCGAGCGCCCTCTCACGCCGATTGATGAAGAAGCTCTCCCAAGTCGGGCTGTAGTCGGGATGCCACTGGGGATTCCTCCGCTGCTCTGGCGTGAGCTCGAAGTAGTAGTGGTTCGAGATGGCCATCTCGCGCGCCACACCTAGAGGGACAGGAGGGACCGGTACCCCTCCGACGCTCAGCAACCAGCCGGTAGGGACGCGGTAGCCCGGTGGGCAGGGGTAGTTCGACGCGCAAAGCGCCTCCGCCTCCCGGAGGGTTAGAGATACGATGGAAGCCATGTGACCTGGTGATGAGGTTTGCAGATATGAGTCTAGATGTGATATGTAAATGGAGGCCAAGCCAACATATATATAGTGAAAAAATGGCGGGAGGACGGAGGCGGGAAGCAGTGGAAAGCGCGGGAAGAAAAATAGGCGGGAACGCAGTGGCGCCAAAAACTGTCGGTGGGATAAGGACGTGTGGGTAACCTTTAGTCCCGGCTGGTGGGTACAACCGGGACTAAAGATCCTTTTTTGTGTCATCTAACAAAACTGTCGGTGGGATAAGGACGTGTGGGTAACCTTTAGTCCCGGCTGGTGGGTACAACCGGGACTAAAGATGTCGGCAGGATAAGAACGCATGGGTGGACGCACTGCTCGATGAGATAAAGCATGTAGCGCACGACGCCCTGTCGAAGGAACAAGACAAAGTAGAAGAGGTGCCGTGCCTATAAAAGGAGCATCGATACGCCTTGCCAAGCCCCTGAACGACTACATCTCATCTAACAGTGTTGGGGAAAGGGTTGGGAAATCTCCCGTGGCGCATCTCCACTTTTAATATCTTACATACAGTTACATGATTACACAAAAATAAATGGGAAATTGATTGCCATGTTGAGATACTCATTTGTGCCATGAACATTCTTCAATTAACTTGATGATGGAGCATCTTCATCATTTAATTAATCTTCTTCGGCCGTAACCATGGAGCGTCTTCATCATTTAACTTGATGCTTGGATCAATGTTCACTCTGAAGGGTGGAATTTCATCAAACTGATTATAATCTTCTGACATGTCTGTCTTGTCCTCCACTCCCACGATGTTTCTTTTTCCAGAAAGAACTATGTGGCGCTTTGGCTCATCGTTTGATGTATTTGTTTCCTTATGTTTCCTTTTTCTTGGTTTGGTAGACATATCCTTCACATAGAAAACCTGGGCCACATCCTTGGCTAGGACGAATGGTTCGTCTCTATACCCAAGATTGTTGAGATCCACTGTTGTCATTCCATACAACTTGTCTACCTGAACCCCGCCTCCTATTTTGTTGACCCATTTGCACCTAAACAAAGGGACCTTAAAAGAAGGTCCATAGTCAAGTTCCCATATATCCTCTATGTAACCATAATATGTGTCATTTGGGCCTTCATTCATTATTGCATCAAACCGGACACCACTGTTTTGGTTGGTGCTCTTTTTATCTTGGGCGATCGTGTAAAATGTATTCCCATTTATCTCGTACCCTTGGAAAGTCACTACAGTCGAAGATGGTGTCTGGGCCAGCAAGTACAACTGATCTTCAATATGTTTGTTATTCAGGAGATGTTTTTGCAACCAACCGCCGAAAGTCGACATGTGTTCACGTCTAATCCAATCGTTCGACTGCCCCGGGTTCTGGGAGCGTAGAAAGTTCTTGTGGTCACCGATATACGGAGCCACCAAGGTGGAACTTTGTAGGACTGTGTAGTGTGCTTGAGTCAAAGAAATCCCGTCCCTACATATCATTGATTTCCTTCCTAGCGTGCCTTTTCCACTTAGTCTCCCTTCACGCCGCGATTCAGGAACACCAATCGGCTTAAGGTCAGGAATAAAGTCAACACAGAATTCAATGACCTCCTCTGTTCCATAGCCCTTGGAGATGCTTCCTTCTGGCCTAGCACGGTTATGAACATATTTCTTCAAGACTCCCATGAACCTCTCGAAGGGGAACATATTGTGTAGAAACACAGGACCGAGAATGGAAATTTCATCGACCAGGTGAACGAGGAGATGTGTCATAATATTGAAGAAGGATGGTGGGAACACCAGCTCAAAACTAACGAGACATTGGACCACATCATTCTGCAACCTCGGTAGAATTTCTGGATTTATTACCTTCTGAGAAATTGCATTGAGGAATGCACATAGCTTCACAATGGGCAGTCGAACATTTTCCGGTAGAAGCCCCCTCAATGCAATCGGAAGCAACTGTGTCATTATCACGTGACAGTCATGAGACTTCAAGTTCTGGAATGTTTTCTTCTCCATATTTATTATTCCCTTTATATTGGAGGAGAAGCCAGACGGGACCTTGATACTGCTAAGACATTCAAAAAATATTTCCTTCTCTGCTTTTGTAAGAGCGTAGCTGGATAAATGACGTCCTTTAACTCTCTCATGCAGCTTTTTGGGGTCTTTCCAACGTTGCTGGTCCTCCCGTGCTTCTGGAGTATCTTTTGTCTCCCCGTACACACCCAGAAAGCCTAGCAGGTTCACGCAAAGATTCTTCGTCACGTGCATCACATCGATTGAAGAGCGGACCTCTAAGACTTCCCAATAGGGTAGATCCCAAAATATAGATTTCTTCTTCCACATGGGCGCGTGTCCGGCATCGTCATTCGGAACAGACCGTCCGCCAGGACCCTTTCCAAATATTACATCTAGATCCTTGACCATACCAAATATATCAACACCATCACGATGGGGAGGCTTCCTCCGGTGATCAGCCTCACCGTTGTAATGCTTGCCTTTCTTTCTTACGGGATGGGTAAGCCTAAGAAATCGACGATGCCCCAGGTACACGACCTTCTGACCTTTTTCCAAATAATCACCTTCGAGCTCATGTAAACAGTGTGTGCATGCATTGTATCCCTTGTTTGACTGTCCTGAAATGTTACCAAGAGCAGGCCAGTCATTGATGGTTACGAAAAGCATCGCTCTTAGGTCAAATTCCTCCTGCTTGTGCTCGTCCCACACACGTACACCTGCTAGGGACCACAGCTGTAGAAGTTCTTCGACTAATGGCTTCAGGTACACATCAATGTCGTTCCCGGGTTGCTTCGGGCCTTGTATGAGCACCGGCATCATAATGAACTTCCGCTTCATGCACAACCAAGGAGGAAGGTTATATATACAAAGAGTCACAAAGCCAGGTGCTATGGCTGCAGCTACTGCTCTCCAAAAGGATTCATGCCATCCGCATCGAGACCAAACCGTAAGTTCCTTGCATCTGTGCAAAGTTTGGGAACTCTCTATCGATTTTTCTCCATTGGGAGCCATCAGCAGGGTGCCTCAACATCACGTCTTTCTTACGGTCTTCTTTGTGCCATCGCAACAACCTAGCATGCTCTTTATTTCTGAACAAGCGTTTCAGCCGTGGTATTATAGGAGCATACCACATAACCTTGGGATGTACCCTCTTCCTGTGGCTGTCGCCCTCATAATCACCAGGTTCATCTCGTATGATCTTATACCGCAATGCGGTGCACACCGGACATGCATCCAAATTCTCGTACTCATCGCGGTAGAGGATGCGGTCATTAATGCATGCATGTATCTTTTGCACATCTAATCCTAGAGGGCAGACAATCTTCTTCGCTTCGTACGCATCGGCGGGCAATTCGTTACCCTTGGAAGCTTCCTCTTAATTATTGTCAGCAACTTTCCAAATCCTGAGTCGGTGACACCGTTCCTGCGCCTTCCATTGCAACAATTCCAGTGTGCTGCCTAGCTTTTTATGGCCATCTTCGCAAGTTGGGTATAACAATTTGTTGTGATCTTCTATCATCTTGTCGAAGGCCAACCTTTCCTTTTCAGTTTCATATTCTCTCCTTGCATCAGCAATGGCCCGGCCAAGATCATCATCGCTGAGGCTCATCTGGTGCCTCTTGATCTTCTACTTCATTGTCTTCATTGCCTTCTGCAGTATCATCGTATTCAGGGAAATTGGGATAACCGTCATCATCCTCTTCCTCTTCGTCATTGTCTTCCATCATAACCCCTCTTTCTCCGTGCTTGGTCCAACAATAGTAACTGGGCATGAAACCGGATCGCAGAAGGTGGCTGTGAATGAGACTCGAGTGAGCGTAATTTACGGTATTCTTGCAGTCCACACATGGACAATACATGAAGCCACCATGTTTGTTTGCCTCCGCCACGGCCATAAAATTATCCAGGCCCGCAGTGAACTCGTCAAACCGTCGGTCAATGTACATCCATTGCCGATTCATCTGCATGATATAATTAAGCTGATCAAAACCATTACAGAACATCACGATGTATATATACACATGCATTTTATCAATTGCAGATGAAAAGGATAAAGTTGTTAACCTCGATGAAGAAGAAAAAAGCAAGTTAAGTGTGGCTTGATTTGTGTAAACTCAAGTGGCAAATCCTCTTAAGCATTTCATCGAACACCTCTTGTGCATGTGAAGAAGAGAGGAAAGCAATACACCCCTCTTGTGAAGATAGTGAAAAAATGGCTAAGTGTGGCTCACACTTGGGCAGGGGCAAGGTTATATAGCCAGAGGGGGGCCTTTGGACCCGGTTTGTCATACAAACCGGGACTAAAGGGTTCCCCACGACTGACACGGCCTGCCGCGCCCTGCGGTGGACCCTTTAGTCCCGGTTTGTATGACAAACCGGGTCCAAAGACCGCTACAGGACAGGCGCCAGCGGGTGGGGTCATCCTGGGCAGAAACGAACCGGGTCCAATGGGGGCATTGGACCCGGTTTGGTTCAGCAGTGGGACATTTGCTTGGGACCAAAGGCCTCTTCTCCACTAGTGTCGATATTTGTGCAACCTTGCTGTTTTGCTGTTGGGCATTATTTTTCTCCACGGAAGCTACACGTTGAGTTTTTGGTCGCGGGCCGCTAGCTATTGCTTTGTTGTGGGATGTTGCGATTTTATGGGATGCAATCTAATACAACATAATGAGAAGAGGAGGCCGAGAAAAACACTCGCCTCATGTCGCCCCCTTCAGGCGACCGAGGGGGCAAAACCATATACCGCCGCCGCCCCTGATCGTCCTTCTCCTCCTCCCCTCCTCGTAGCCCCCAGAGGTGCCACCGGTCGAAGGCCGCAGTGCATGTGAAAGGGGTGACGGAGTATCGATCCTTGGCATGTGGTCCTCGGCTTCGCAACATGCTTACTTAGAGCATCTCCAGCCGTTCGACCCCTGGGCGAAAATCCGGATATAAGAAACGCTGGATTGAATGTAAAAAGGGCGTGCCGGGCAACATTTTCCCAGTGGCACCCCCGCCAGTCGCCCATCAGCGGTGATAGATTCAAAATAATCATCTTCCCGCTACACAAAAGAATCGCCAAAGTCCGGCGATCGGATCAGCCACATTCCGGCGATCGAAACTAGATGATTACATGCTCATCGACGGTCCCGTCCTGAGCAACGGCGTCTGGCGCGGCATCGGGCGGCGAAGCATCGGCGTCTAGCGTGGCATCGGGCGGCGAAGCATCGGCATCAGCGTCTGCAGTTGTCGAAGCAGCGGGAGTAGACGTCGAAGCGGAAGACGAAGGAGCCGACGGTGGCCGGAGGATTTCTTGGCGATGGGCATCGTACCAAGCCCTCATCTCCTCGTCCATATTGGCGTCGTTGCCGCCGATCAGGAACGCCAGGTCGGTGTTCCTCTTCTTCGCCGCGTCGGTTTTCTTGATCAAGGCAATCCGGACGCCCTGGTTGGCGAGCATCGCCTTCCACCACACGTCGTGCTTGTCGTCCCTCCCGGCGGCGTGCGCCCTCGTGTCAGCCCAGCACTTGTCGAAGGACGCCTGCAACCTGTCGGCTGGATGGCCGGCCTTCTTCTGCTCTTTGAGCTTCTTCTGGCTGAGCTCGGGGTAGCCCACCGACGCGGCAGGTGCTAGATCGTCGGGTTGTACTACTCGCCCTTGTTATTGGCGAGATTCTTGTGCACCGCCTTCCACTTGTCGCACTCCGCGATGCGGGCGAACACGTTGAGGTACTTGAACATCTCGCTGTCGTTGTCGCCCGTGTACATGGTGAACGCCGCCGCACCTGCAAAAACAGGCCGGCGATTCAAGATTAAACCTCGGCGATGTAGGGTCGACGGAGGAGCCACGGCGAGTGAGTGTATCTTTGCTTCAAAGTCCTCGCCGGATATTTCATGTTTGTCGATATCCTCCTGTATGCCATGCCACTTGCTGCACGCCGCCTGGATGATCCCCCAATGGGTGCCCATTGCCTTGTCGCCGTGTTCCATCACCGTCTTGTTGAAGTATGGATCGACGAGTTTGCGCTCGTCGAACGCCACCTTGACACGCTGCCAGTACGTGTCGTAGTTCTGATTGGCGCCGGTGACGTTCATAGACACCGTCTTCCAAGCTTCCATTTGATCCGCGGCTCGGCTGGCGGCAAGTTCTTCTTCCTTCTCTTCTTCTTCCCCTTGGACGGTGCCTCTGTGGCTTTAGGCGCTTCCTCTTCGTCGACGTCCTGGTCGACGTATGTCTCCTCATCTTCTTCATCGACGTATTGGGTACCGTTGTTCTCATCGTGGTGATCATCCTGGTCGAGGTTGAAGTTGAAGCCGCCCCGTGATGCGATGACTTCCGTCGCCCTTGCCTCCTCTTCTGTGAAACTCGGGCTCGACGCGGCGGCCATGGAGCCCGACCTGATCATCTCGTGCATCACAGGCTCATTCGGCGGCGGCATCCCGGGGTTGGAGAAGGAGAGCGGCCCACGTCTCAGGGCAGGTCAGATGCCCTCGTACATCGCACCGTCGTACGCCGGCGGTGACGGCGTAAACCCGGCCACGCCGGCAGCATAGGTGTCATGGAACATAGTCGTGGCCGGCAATGCCGGCGAAAAGGAAGGAGAGCCGATCAGGAACGCCAGGTCGGTGTTCCTCTTCTTCGCCACGGAGGTTTTCTTGATCAAGGCAATCCGGACGCCCTGGTTGGCGAGCATCGCCTTCCACCACACGTCGTGCTTGTCGTCCCTCCCGGCGGCGTGCGCCCTCGTGTCAGCCCAGCACTTGTCGAAGGACGCCTGCAACCTGTCGGCTGGATGGCCGGCCTTCTTCTGCTCTTTGAGCTTCTTCTGGCTGAGCTCGGGGTAGCCCACCGACGCGGCAGGTGCTAGATCGTCGGGTTGTACTACTCGCCCTTGTTATTGGCGAGATTCTTGTGCACCGCCTTCCACTTGTCGCACTCTGCGATGCGGGCGAACACGTTGAGGTACTTGAACATCTCGCTGTCGTTGTCGCCCGTGTACATGGTGAACGCCGCCGCACCTGCAAAAACAGGCCGGCGATTCAAGATTAAACCTCGGCGATGTAGGGTCGACGGAGGAGCCACGGCGAGTGAGTGTATCTTTGCTTCAAAGTCCTCGCCGGATATTTCATGTTTGTCGATATCCTCCTGTATGCCATGCCACTTGCTGCACGCCGCCTGGATGATCCCCCAATGGGTGCCCATTGCCTTGTCGCCGTGTTCCATCACCGTCTTGTTGAAGTATGGATCGACGAGTTTGCGCTCGTCGAACGCCACCTTGACACGCTGCCAGTACGTGTCGTAGTTCTGATTGGCGCCGGTGACGTTCATAGACACCGTCTTCCAAGCTTCCATTTGATCCGCGGCTCGGCTGGCGGCAAGTTCTTCTTCCTTCTCTTCTTCTTCCCCTTGGACGGTGCCTCTATGGCTTTAGGCGCTTCCTCTTCGTCGACGTCCTGGTCGACGTATGTCTCCTCATCTTCTTCATCGACGTATTGGGTACCGTTGTTCTCATCGTGGTGATCATCCTGGTCGAGGTTGAAGTTGAAGCCGCCCCGTGATGCGATGACTTCCGTCGCCCTTGCCTCCTCTTCTGTGAAACTCGGGCTCGACGCGGCGGCCATGGAGCCCGACCTGATCATCTCGTGCATCACAGGCTCATTCGGCGGCGGCATCCCGGGGTTGGAGAAGGAGAGCGGCCCTCTCAGGGCAGGTCAGATGCCCTCGTACATCGCACCGTCGTACGCCGGCGGTGACGGCGTAAACCCGGCCACGCCGGCAGCATAGGTGTCATGGAACATAGTCGTGGCCGGCAATGCCGGCGAAAAGGAAGGAGAGCCGATCATACCTTGGGTCGTCCATGGCCCGGAGAATTGGGCGATGCGCGGCTGGCCGAAGTTGATGGACATCAGCATCGCATGTTCCTCCGCCGCCGGCACCCACTTCGCGTTGCACTTCTTCTCCCTCTCCGCCCGACCACGAGTTTCGTTCCGCCGCCGCTCCACATCCGTTGCCCACTCCGCGTTTGAGATGCTCGGCGGCCTCTGTTTTGGCGCCCGCGGCTTCCTTGCCTTCGGCACGAGATCGGTGGCGAGCTTCTTCGGCGGCATGGTGGTGGAAGGGAAGAGGAGGAGCTGCAACTGTGGGGGAGAATGGTGGTAGCTCTTCCGAAATTCGGCGGGAAAATGGTTCTATGCGGCGCATTTTGGAGGGAAAACAAAATTAATGGAGGGATCGGACTACCAATTCTGTCGCCGACAACGCGGGCCCGCTCGACGTTTTGCGCGCTTTTGTTTCGTCCGGATTCCCCGACTGACATGGGTATACCCTTCGGTTACCCATTATTAGTATACATGGCTTAGCTCGGCCCAATATGGAGAAGGTCCAACAAGACAACCCGAAGAAGTAGTCGACTAGGACTCTTGTAAAACCCTAAGCTGGTTGCATATATAAAGCTAGCCATGGCACCCGAGAGTTGGGGGAAGATATAGACAACATAGCTCCGCCTATGGCGGCACCCTGTAACATACATATGATCATATACTGGATTGCTAGCAGCACGTAGGGATCCTCCACCGAGGGGACCCGAAGCTGGGTACGTCGTGTGTCTAATCTCGCTCCCGGAATCTCCATCATCGCTCTCTCCCGAAATCCAAGTCTACAATACGTAGGCATTGGCGAGATGATCCCTCGACAATTGGCACCGTCCGTGGGGATCGCGGCGACTGGATTTTGTCATCCCGGCGGGATCCATCATCATCAACAACGACGTTCAAATTATATCTGAATAGAAAATCTTCGAGTTCATCGGCCGCGCATTTTCCAGATCGTTCGGAAGCCCTAGAAGCTTTCCGGCGTTAGCTGATTCAATCTGAAGCAACAACGGACATGAGAACAGATTATTTTATTCAATCGGAGATCCAACAACTGTTTGTCGTGCCGCGCGTCATGGCCATAGTTCGGCCAAGAACGGCGCATCATCGTATCAGATGGTTTGGTTTACTACAACACATGAAGCCAGAGAAAGAAAAATCGAGTGGACGGCTCAAGGAAACGTCCAATCAACTCCACAAAACCGGATCAAGTCCCAAAAGCGATCACATGTAATCATAATTTGCGGCCATTGGGTGCTCGTGCAAGAGGAAGAAAAAAGATAGGAGCAACCTACAGTACGAGTTTGAGATCAAGTTTTAAGGAAAAATCATCGGGTGAAGAAGTAGAGTCAGATACAAGGACAACACAAAATTACTTCGTCTTCATCATGGTCGATTTCGCTGCTAAGAAGATCTGCCGGCACGTCCTGGCATCGCGGACCCGCTGTCTCGATTTCACACTACAAGAGATTTGATATACTGTGACGAAAATCCTCATGACGGTGGTCGGTAACGTCATGAAATATCATAATATGTGACGAAATATCATAATATGTGACGTTTTACTCATCGCGTCATGGATTCGCGAAATCCGTGACGGCCGCGAAATCACCGTCACATATTAGCACATTCTGTGGCGATCTCGATAGCTTCCATGACGAGTGTGGATGGGTCACAGAAACATTACGGAAGATAAAGGCGAGCTAGCAATTAATAAATCATATAATCTAGGAAAGCGAGAATTGAACTATCTTACCAGGACCTTTACGATTGAGAGTTAGAAACCGAGGCCATATCTGTTTTGCAAAAGAAAAAAAACTAGGTCTTACTGTTGGGTTTCATCTCCTCCTCGCACACGCCCGTGTTGCCCTACACTTGCCGACCGTGCGCCCGCATCCGCGTGGCCCACTCCTCCCGCTCGCGCACGTGCAACAGCGCCTCCTACTAGCCAGGCTAGGCTCCTGCGCCCTGCTCGCTTCCTCCGCGACCTACTTCCTCTCCCCGATCATCGGTGATGCCGCGTCGTTGCCCTAGCAGATGGCCCCCTATTCCCTGCATCACAAGTGATTGTCACTATTGGTCGCGGCTGCCGGTTCCTGTACGTGTCGTCACTGTTCCGAAGTTCACATCATAAATTGATTTGATTGTGGGGAATTCATCTTGGTGACTGAACTTGGAGTATTTATGTAGTAGTAGAAGGTAGCATTTGAATCATCATTTTTTATATCTCATTGACTGAACCTAATTTTATCCTAGCTAGCAGCCTGTCTAAATAGTCACGCACCTTATATTGTTCAGCACAAAAGCCATACCCCTTTGCCTCCTTCTAGCGCATTTAAATTTACTTTTTTTTTTGTTTTACACGTGACTCCTAGGGCTTGAATAGACCCATTGCAAAACATTTTGGCTTTTTCTAAAATTCCAGAATATTTGTTGCACAATATATAAAAATTAAATGTGAATAAAGGAAAAATATGTTTCCCTCCACAGAAAGTCCACTCCCTCCAATTTTCCCACCAAAAATTATATCTTCCCTCCACTTCTTTTATTTTCATCGATTATATCTATGTTCCCAGGTCTCACGTAGTTGAAAATTTTCCAACCTATATCTAATCGTGCGTGGAGGCAGCACCCACTTCCCCTATTCTCCTGCTCCTCTCCCCCAATTCTCTCCACGCATCAGATCAATCGGAGGCGTCCTCCGATCCGTCCGCCCCAGCAAGTCGAACGGCGCTGCCCTCCCCATCTGCAGGTTCCACCGCCGGCCTCGCCCGTAACCTTCTCCTCTGCGCCCCAGCCCGCTCGAACGCCACTGCCCTCCTCGCCGGCGGGATCGGAGCCGCCGGCCTCAGCCCCGACGTCCTCCTGTGCGCCACTTCCCTGTTCCCTCCGACGAGTGCTGGTCTATTCGCGATCACGATAACACCTGCACTCCGACTGAGTGGTGTGTTTTTTTTTTCTCTCCCCTTGCAGGTTGTGTTCCGATTCCTATATGTCGTACATTAATTTCATGTGTAGACAAAAGCCATGGAGGCTAGCTAGCAATGCTACTCGTTTATAGTATTCCAAATCAGATATACCTCCATGGTAGTTAATCCATCCACTAAAAGCACTAGGTACTCTGTTCCAGAAAATTAAACTTCAGCTGAAGAAAGTTGTTTTGACGCTATAAAACTTGTTGTTTGTCCAAGGTCTTAATATGGCAGAAAACAGTTTAGCTGCGCATGGTGTTGGTATGAGGGGATGGGTACATGTGAATCCTGGTTTGGCTATTTCACAAAATTTGTAATAGACGTTGTATTTGGCGATTCAGCCGGCATGTACTAGTAATGGAATACATGGCGTTCCTTTCCAAAAATAAATAAGGTATTCTATTCTGGGTACATATTTCTTTTACTGAATTTAGTGAAGTTTATTGAACTAGAAAAACAATATTGTGTATGCTTCTCTCATCAATCAATATATACATATATACTCAACCTTATTAATAGCATCTAGTACAAGAAGATCCAGTGTGGAAGAGATATTTTTTTCTAATAAGTAAATTCAGCCATGATGATATATCATTAGTTAGTACTACTCCATGATGATATTACTGAATCTCAACATGACTTCTATTGGATTACCTACAGTGTTTTCTTGTAAAGGGAGTAGCTCCTATTTTAATTGAAAGCTTAAGCTACAGTTGCATGATCTCTGTGTTTTAAGTAGTTTGGTTAAACATTTTTTTAAATATACACACAGACAAGCATGATGTCATATAAACATGTGTGCTGAAACTACTACAATATGTCCTCAAACTAAATGCTTTTGAGGTGATGCTATGTTTACATGCTTTCCTCATTAAAGAGATAAAGTGAGTCATGATATTGCTAGGAGGGTCAGGTATACATGTACATGATGCCTTTGTTAAATAACTTATTGTATGCTTATGGTCATTGCTTTTCTAAATCTTGCCATTATATGTTAACATTTTTTTCTAATGTTTCATCATATCCTTCTTCGCCAAGGTAGTACAATCATGCCCGCAACTCCGGAGTATGAGAGAAACAGGTTGGCAAGGATTGCGAAGCGCAAGGCTGAGGAGGCAGGGCATCTTGCAAACATACGAAACATAGCTAGTCAACTGAACAAATGGTCAGATGAGGAAAACAAGGTTTGTACCAACTGAATCTGTGTGGGCACTCTAGTAATGTTCGATTGGTGAACAAATCTCACGAATAGAAGTACAATTCTGATCAATATACTGTTGAGAATTATGTGTCAAAGTTTAAACCTTGGAAAGTGTAGTTGCCTTACGCTAATCAATAGAGGCATATGCGTTTTTCATTTATAAAGTATTACTGCAGAGTACTATTTTTCCATCTGCATCTAACCAATACGTTGCTGGCTTTTCCCTATTATTTTGCCTCGGTACTTCTAGATTTGACCTACATCAGGTCAGAACTTCAATGTATGGTTAACAAATTATTTGTTGGAGCATTGTATTCCAGATGCACATTTTCTTACAAAATGAGATACATAGTTTTGGATAAGGTAATTTAGAAAGAGACATTAAAAACTTCTTACAAATTGCAATCTCATTTTTGGACTCTTTTGTGGAATGCGCTGCTGCAGAAGAGCTGGGAATTACCCACATGTTAGCATCGGCATAAGGCCTGGGAAATGCGTTGTACCATTTCCTGATCCTGCTTGTAGGTAACCCTATTAGGATTTCAGCAATACCAATGTCGCAATTGTTAAGCATATCTGAAGCCATGTATCCCTTTACTGTACTTACAGTCTGTCATGTATATCTACATTCTTCATCCTTGTAGTGATAGCATGTTTACTGTTTTACCAGATATTCCGTTGCTAATTATAATACTAATATTCATTTGCTTCATATAGAAAATCTGTGCGACGAACAAGGAGAACCAAGAAGCTGTCAAGCATCACCAAACTACATGTTCTATAGTCGGCTGCACATTTTGGTAACTTTGATATTTGGAATACTAACTATATGAATTGCTACGTCTTTAGAAAAAAGACAAGTACAACAATGAGGACCCTAGTCCCATTGAGTTTTTCAAAGAGACCAATACCAATAGAAAGACGGGATGCATGAGCGCCGCTGCCCTTGAAGCTTATGTGAGATTTCTATCTATTTTTGGTTACTTTGCTGGCTGCTTTCTGTGCTGCTGGCTATTTGATGTGCCCCTGACTGTTTATGTGTTGTTGGATGTTTGCTATGTCGCTGGCTGCTTGTTGTGCCGCTGATTGCTGCAATATTTGTTGTTTATGTGCTACTGGATACTTGATGACTTGTTGCTGTTGTTGGTTGTTTGCTTCATGAAAGGAAAAAATATATTTTGTACATGCTTATGGATCTTATACTATGCTTTTGCAAGTTTAATTGAACATATAACCTTTATGCAACCTGAGCAACAATGCTTCTCTTCTACAGACTGACATGGAAAAGAGAAGGAGTGAAGCACAACAAGAAGATGAGCACATGGTGTCTGGTACACATATTGTGGCTGAAGTTCTAAAGGAGCACAACTCCTCAAGCACCTTCCTTTCAACCATGGGGTACCAATCAAGATCTGAGACGTTTAGGACATCATATTCTGAAGAACGGATTCGAGAGTTAGAAGAAAAGGTTGAACAACATAAGAGAGAAGCAATAGAGGCAAATGCAATGTACCAACAACATTTAACCGAGAGAGGTCAAATTCAAGAGGCTGCACTAGAAGAGATGCAAAGGAAACAACAAGAAGAATTAGCGGCAATGAAGAAGAGCCAACAAGAAAAGAATAAAACATATGAAAAAAAAGCAAGAAGAACATGGCAGTCTTATTAGCTTCCTCTTACAAAAACATGCAACGCAGAATTAGACACCATACTTGATGGTGCATTGATGCATGGTGGTGCTATTCTAGCATGAACTTAGTTGCTCGTCCTTAGTTATGACAAATTTACAGTGCAACGTAAGAACTTATTTAGTTATGTAAAATGGTATTTGGATATGAGATGATATTTGGTCGTGAGTTAGATATATATTGTGATTTCAATGCCAATTAAGTATATGTATTCAAAATTAATTTTGATTCACAATCTAATATTAATTCTATAAATTATTTAAGTAACAATTAAAGAAATAAATATTATTTCTTGAAAATTACACACGAAATAAATATATATTTTTGATTTGGGAAAAAATAAAAAAATCGAAAGATATAAGGATTATTTCTAAATTAATGAAATGACATCAGATATGATGTCATTCGCATCCGTGACGTCTCCTAGAAATGGGATGATCTTCTACGTGATGACATCACACATGACGTCATCCATACTCCGTGACGTTTTCTGGCGTGCCACGTCACTAGGGAGTAATCTGTGACGGGGATTCCGTGACGAGGCCCGTGACACTCAAACTACGTCATAGAGGGGTCTTCCATGACGTTTATTGCTATTGCATGACGTTTCGAGCTTGTCACAGTAAATCAAATCTCTTGTAGTGTCACCGTCCTATACAAAAATCAGGTGCCATATTTTCAGTTACGCAAAATTTATTCTGCCAAATATGTTTCGGCTCGTATACTTTTATTTGCGTGTAGTTTTTTGCGTCGTAATATAATCGCAGATCGGAACAAGTTTCTACTACTTCATCGCGCACAGTCGCCTATCGCGGACTTAACACACTAAGGTGTTCACCCATCGCGGATATGCCGGATCGACTGCGTCCTCTTCATCGACTATATCGGCCACATCTACTACTTCCGGCCAGGTGCCACGCGACTACAGACTGTGTCTGAGGCACAACTTGCGTCCACATCGGCGCACCCGATAAAAAGCTAAGTTTTCCTCTTACTCCAAGATCCACTTATTTAATTATTTTCGCCATACTCGAATACTCGGGGGCTGCGCCATTACAATATTACAGCAAATACACCCGACACTCGGGGCTGCACCATTACATTGTTACCGCGAATACACCAGATTACTCGTGGGTATATCTTCCTCGACTCAGTGGATTTATTTTCTTCGGCTTAGTGGATTTATTTCTTCGGCTCTGGACTTCTTCGGCTTAGTGGATTTATTTTCTTCGGCTCTGGATATATCTCCTTCGGCTCAGTGGATTTATTTTTGGCTTAGTGAATTTACCTTCTTCGGATCAGTGGATTCATTCTTCATCGGATTCATCTTATAAGATTCATCTATATGGATATTACTTGTTTACTCTTATACAACATTACCCGAGGCATTTCGGGTCAGTGGATTTATCATCGAGGATTATTATTGGATTTATTTTCTTTGACGGATTCATCTTCTATGGTTATTACTGGATTCTTCGGCTCAATGGATTCATCCTCTATATGGATCCATATTATATTATTATCAATGGATTCGTCTTAAATGGCTTCACCTTATATGACACCACGATTCCGTCAACTTCTTCGACGTCACGACTAACACTCGGGGGCTCGACAACGACTTCGCGCAGGTCACAACTGCTATACGACGCCCAAGCAACAATCATAACGTCACCCTAGCAGTGCACGGGGGCTCGGCTATTTCTTCATCAAACAATTTGGCGGCATCTATTATCGCTATTTGGTGGTTTCTACTTCGGCTCGACTTCTTCTATGCAGTCGAAGACTTTATTGCGCGTTGAATTTGTCGTATCTAATAAGCTAAGTGTTTCCTTTTAATTTGCATAAAGTTGATTATCATTTACTTTTGCCGCACACGACACTCGGGGGCTGTTCGGCATAAATTTACTTTACATATCATCGAATCCGAGCATCTGACACCGCATGCGAAAAAGAGAGTCAAGGAAAAGATAGAAAAAGTTTGTTTATTTGTGCAGGAGAAAGTAAATTTCAAAGTATTCAAGTTCTTGAGCCTATGTCTGGATGCGCGCACCCGACCATAGCCTCGGGGGCTACTCCCATCGGGAGCGCTGGCCGCGCACCCGACGAATTTTTCCTCAAAAGAGAACCCGGCGAAATCTTGAGAGAACCCGACGAAATTGTCTTCAAAAGAGAACCCGACGAAATTGTCTTCAAGAGAGTATAGGACCCGACGAAAATTTTCCTCAAGGAGGACCCGAAGAATTGTCCTCAAGGAGGACCCGAAGAATTTTCTTCAAGGAGGACCCGAAGAAATTTTCTTCAAGGAGGAACTCGGCGAAATTTTAATCAAGGAGGAAGCCCAAAAAAAAAAAGAGGGTGGAAAAATCTTCGGGTTCATTAACTCGTTATTTATTCCGAACAAAAGCATCGGCGAGGTACCTGACGACAATATAGAAGAACCCAATATATTCGGCTATCCCATCACGCCGCGAAAAATATAGAAGAGCCCGAAAAACGGGTCATTACATCAGTCGAACAAGGCACTAGACAACATATTCTCGGAGCGCGTCTGATACGTCTCTGACGTATCGATAATTTTTTATGTTCCATGCCACATTATTGATGATATCTACATGTTTTATGCATACTTTATGTCATATTTATGCGTTTTCCGGAACTAACATATTGACGAGATGCCGAAGGGCCAGTTGCTGTTTTCTGCTGTTTTTGGTTTCAGAAATCCTAGTAAGGAAATATTCTCGGAATTGGACGAAATCAACGTCCAGCATCTTAGAATCCCCGAGAGCCGCCAGAGAGGGGCCACAGGGGGCCCACACATGGTGGCGGCGCGGCCCAGGAGGGGGGCGTGCCGCCCTAGTGTCTGGTGGCCCCAGACCCCCTCCGAGGCTGCCCTTCCGCCTATTTAAGGTCTCCGTCGCGAAAACCCTGTCACATTCGACGAAACCAGAGAAAACCTTCCAGAGCCGCCGCCATCGCGAAGCCAAGATCTGGGGGACAGGAGTCTCTGTTCCGGCACGCCGCCGGGACGGGGAAGTGCCCCCGGAAGGCTTCTCCATCGACACCACCGCCATCTTCACCAACGCTGCTGTCTCCCATAAGGAGGGAGTAGTTCTCCATCGAGGCTCGGGGCTGTACCGGTAGCTATGTGGTTCATCTCTCTCCTATGTACTTCAATACAATAATCTCATGAGCTGCTTTACATGATTGAGATTCATATGATGATGCTTGTAATCTAGATGTCATTATGCTAGTCAAGTGGGTTTTACTTATGTGATCTCCGGAGACTCCTTGTCCCACGTGTGTAAAGGTGACAGTGTGTGCACCGTGTGGGTCTCTTAGGCTATATTTCACAGAATACTTATTCACTGTTATGAATGGCATGGTGAAGTGCTTATTTATATCTCTTTATGATTGCAATGTGTTTTGTATCACAATTTATCTGTGTGCTACTCTAGTGATGTTATTAAAGTAGTTTATTCCTCCTGCACGGTGTAATGGTGACAGTGTGTGCATCGTGTAGTACTTGGCGTAGGCTATGATTGTGATCTCTTGTAGATTATGAAGTTAACTATTGCTATGATAGTATTGATGTGATCTATTCCTCCTTTCGTAGTGTGAAGGTGACAGTGTGCATGCTATGTTAGTACTTGGTTTGGTTATGTTGATCTGTTATGCACTCTAAGGTTATTTAAATATGAACATTGAATATTGTGGAGCTTGTTAACTCCGGCATTGAGGGTTCGTGTATTCCTACACAGTTAGTGGTGTTCATCATCCAACAAGAGGGTGTAGAGTCTAGCATCTATCTATTTATTCTGTTATGTGATCAATGTTGAGAGTGTCCACTAGTGAAAGTATGATCCCTAGGCCTTGTTCCTAAATACTGCTATCGCTGCTTGTTTACTGTTTTACTACATTTATACTGCATGCAATATTACTACCATCAACTGCACGCCAGCAAGCACTTTTCTGGCGCCGTACTACTGCTCATATTCATTCATACCACTTGTATTTCACTATCTCTTCACCGAACTAGTGCACCTATTAGGTGTGTTGGGGACACAAGAGACTTCTTGCTTTGTGGTTGCAGGGTTGCATGAGAGGGATATCTTTGACCTCTTCCTCCCTGAGTTCGATAAACCTTGGGTGATCCACTTAAGCGAAACTTGCTGCTGTACTACAAACATCTGCTCTTGGAGGCCCAACACTGTCTACAAGAATAGAAGCACCCGTAGACATCAAGCTATTTTCTGGCGCCGTTGCCGGGGAGGAAAGGTAAAAGGTACTCACACTCCGGATCTCGGCTGCTAAGCTATTTTCGCCGTTGTAAGTGCTCGAAGCTATTTCCTTTAGATCCTGCAATTGCATCTTTTTGTTTCTTGTTTACACTAGTTTGGCATAATGAACAACAGTGAGCTTCTTATTCTATTTCCTGATTTAAGACATGGATGGTTTGATGCGAAAATTAAAAAACCTATGGAACATATTAGTATGAACGCTTTGAACACCATTGTTGCTAATGATATGGAAAATTCTAAGCTTGGGGAAGCTGGCTTTGATGAGCATGATATTTTTAGTCCCCCAAGCATTGAGGAGAAAATTTACTTTGATGATACTTTGCCTCCTATTTATGATGATTATAATGATATTGGTCTTTTAGTACCGCCTGTTGTGGAGGATAAATTTGATTATGATTACAATATGCCTCCTATATTTGATGATGAGAATAATAATGATAGCTACTTTGTTGAATTTGCTCCCACTACAACTAATAAAATTGATTATGCCTATGTGGAGAGTAATAATTTTATGCATGAGATTCATGATAAGAATGCTTTATGTGATACTTATATTGTTGAATTTTTTCATGACACTACTGAAAGTTATTATGAGAGAGGGAAACATGGTTGTATGCATCTTAATAATGTTAAGTTTCCCCTCTTTATGTTGAGAATTGTGAAGTTACTCTTGTTTTATCCTCTTATGCTTGTCACTTTGTTCTTCATGAATTCATTTGTGTACAAGATTCCTTTTCATAGGAAGCATGTTAGGCTTAAATTTGTTTTAAATTTGCCTCTTGATGCTCTCTTTTGCTTCAAATACTATTTCTTGCGAGTGCATCATTAAAACTGCTGAGCCCATCTTAATGGCTATAAAGAAAGAACTTCTTGGGAGATAACCCATGTGTTTATTTTGCTACAGTACTTTTGTTTTATATTTGAGTCTTGGAAGTTGTTACTACTGTAGCAACCTCTACTTATCTTATTTTATTGCATTGTTGTGCCAAGTAAAGTCTTTGATAGCAAGGTTGATACTAGATTTGGATTACTGCGCAGAAACAGATTTCTTGCTGTCACGAATCTGGGCAGAATTCTCTGTAGGTAACTCAGAAAAATCTGCCAATTTACGTGCGTGATCCTCAGATATGTACGCAACTTTCATTCAATTTGAGCATTTTCATCTGAGCAAGTCTGGTGCCACTTTAAAATTCGTCTTTACGGACTGTTCTGTTTTGACAGATTGTGCCTTTTATTTCGCATTGCCTCTTTTGCTATGTTTGATGGATTTCTTTGTTCCATTAACTTTCAGAAGCTTTGTGCAATGTCCAGAAGTGTTAAGAATGATTGTGTCACCTCTGAACATGTGAATTTTTATTATGCACTAACCCTCTAATGAGTTTGTTTTAAGTTTGGTGTGGAGGAAGTTTTCAAGGGTCAAGAGAGGAGGATGATATACTATGATCAAGAAGAGTGAAGAGTCTAAGCTTGGGGATGCCCCCGTGGTTCATCCCTGCATATTTAATGAAGACCCAAGCATCTAAGCTTGGGGATGCCCAAGGCATCCCCTTCTTCATCGACAACTTATCAGGTTTCTTTTCTTGAAACTATATTTTTATTCAGTCACATCTTATGTACTTTACTTGGAGCGTCTGTGTGCTTTTGTTTGTGTTTTTTTGAATAAATGCTTGTGTGGGAGAGAGACACGCTCCGCTGGTTCGTATGAACACATGTGTTCTTAGCTTTTAATGTTCATGGCGAAGGTTGAAACTGCTTCGTTCATTGTTATATGGTTGGAAACGAAAAATGCTACATGTAGTAATTGGTAAAATGTCTTGGATAATGTGATACTTGGCAATTGTTGTGCTCATGTTTAAGCTCTTGCATCATATACTTTGCACCTATTAATGAAGAAATACATAGAGCTTGCTAAAATTTGGTTTGCATAATTGGTCTCTCTAAGGTCTAGATAATTTCTAGTAAAGAGTTTGAACAACAAGGAAGACGGTGTAGAGTCTTATAATGTTTACAATATGTCTTTTATGTGAGTTTTGTTGCACCGGTTCATCCTTGTGTTTGTTTCAAATAACCTTGCTAGCCTAAACCTTGTATCGAGAGGGAATACTTCTCATGCATCCAAAATCCTTGAGCCAACCACTATGCCATTTGTGTCCACCATACCTACCTACTACATGGTATTTCTCCACCATTCCAAAGTAAATTGCTTGAGTGCTACCTTTAAATTTCCATCATTCGCCTTTGCAATATATAGCTCATGGGACAAAATAGCCTTAAAAACTAGTGTGGTATTGAATATGTACTTATGCACTTTATCTCTTATTAAGTTGCTTGTTGTGCGATAACCATGTTCCTGGGGACGCCATTAACTTTTTACCTTTGTTGAATATCATGTGAGTTGCTATGCATGTTCGTCTTGTCTGAAGTAAGGGCGGTTTTCACCATCAAATGGTTTGAGTATGCATACTGTTAGAGAAGAACATTGGGCCGCTAACTAAAGCCATGAATCATGGTGGAAGTTTCAGTTTGGACATAAAACCTCAATCTTTTCTGAGAATATTATCTGTTGTTGAATGCTTAAGCATTAAAAGAGGAGTCCATTATCTGTTGTCTATGTTGTCCCGGTATGGGTGTCTAAGTTGAAGAATGATCAAAAGCGAGAAATCCAATGCGAACTTTCTCCTTAGACCCTTGTACAAGCGGCATAGAGGTACCCCTTTGTGACACTTGGTTGAAACATATGTCATGCAATGATAATCCGTGTTAACCCAAGCTAATTAGGACAAGGTGCGGGCACTACTAGTATACTATGCATGAGGCTTGCAACTTGTAAGATATAATTTACATGATACATATGCTTTATTACTACCGTTGACAAAATTGTTTCATGTTTTCAAAATAAAAGATCTAGCACAAATATAGCAATCGATGCTTTCCTCTTTGAAGGACCTTTCTTTTACTTTTATGTTGAGTCAGTTCACCTATTTCTTTCCACCTCAAGAAGCAAACACTTGTGTGAACTGTGCATTGATTCCTACATACTTGCATATTGCACTTGTTATATTACTTTGCATTGACAACTATCCATGAGATATACATGTTATAAGTTGAAAGCAACCGCTGAAATTAATCTTCCTTTGTGTTGCTTCAACACCTTTAATTTGATTTATTGCTTTATGAGTTAACTCTTATGCAAGACTTATTGATGCTTGTCTTGAAAGTACTATTCATGAAAAGTCTTTGCTTTATGATTCAGTTGTTTACTCATATCATTACCATTGTTTTGATCGCTGCATTCATTACATATGCTTACAATAGTATGATCAAGGTTATGATGGCATGTCACTCCAGAAATTATCTTTGTTATCGTTTACCTGCTCGGGACGAGCAGGAACTAAGCTTGGGGATGCTGATACGTCTCCGATGTATCGATAATTTCTTATGTTCCATGCCACATTATTGATGATATCTACATGTTTTATGCATACTTTATGTCATATTTATGCGTTTTCCGGAACTAACCTATTGACGAGATGCCGAAGGGCCAGTTGCTGTTTTCTGCTGTTTTTGGTTTCAGAAATCCTAGTAAGGAAATATTCTCGGAATTGGACGAAATCAACGCCCAGCATCTTAGAATCCCCGGGAGCTTCCAGAACACCCGAGAGCCGCCAGAGAGGGGCCACAGGGGGCCCACACATGGTGGCGGCGCAGCCCAGGAGGGGGGCGCGCCGCCCTAGTGTCTGGTGGCCCCAGACCCCCTCCGAGGCTGCCCTTCCGCCTATTTAAGGTCTCCATCGCGAAAACCCTATCATGTTCGACGAAACCAGAGAAAACCTTCCAGAGCCACCGCCATCGCGAAGCCAAGATCTGGGGGACAGGAGTCTCTGTTCCGGCACGCCGCCGGGACGGGGAAGTGCCCCCGGAAGGCTTCTCCATCGACACCACCGCCATCTTCACCAACGCTGCTGTCTCCCATGAGGAGGGAGTAGTTCTCCATCGAGGCTCGGGGCTGTACCGGTAGCTATGTGGTTCATCTCTCTCCTATGTACTTCAATACAATAATCTCATGAGCTGCTTTACATGATTGAGATTCATATGATGATGCTTGTAATCTAGATGTCATTATGCTAGTCAAGTGGGTTTTACTTATGTGATCTCCGGAGACTCCTTGTCCCACGTGGGTAAAGGTGACAGTGTGTGCACCGTGTGGGTCTCTTAGGCTATATTTCACAGAATACTTATTCACTGTTATGAATGGCATGGTGAAGTGCTTATTTATATCTCTTTATGATTGCAATGTGTTTTGTATCACAATTTATCTGTGTGCTACTCTAGTGATGTTATTAAAGTAGTTTATTCCTCACGCACGGTGTAATGGTGACAAAGTGTGTGCATCGTGTAGTACTTGGCGTAGGCTATGATTGTGATCTCTTGTAGATTATGAAGTTAACTATTGCTATGATAGTATTGATGTGATCTATTCCTCCTTTCGTAGTGTGAAGGTGACAGTGTGCATGCTATGTTAGTACTTGGTTTGGTTATGTTGATCTGTTATGCACTCTAAGGTTATTTAAATATGAACATTGAATATTGTGGAGCTTGTTAACTCCGGCATTGAGGGTTCGTGTAATCCTACACAGTTAGTGGTGTTCATCATCCAACAAGAGGGTGTAGAGTCTAGCATCTATCTATTTATTCTGTTATGTGATCAATGTTGAGAGTGTCCACTAGTGAAAGTATGATCCCTAGGCCTTGTTCCTAAATACTGCTATCGCTGCTTGTTTACTGTTTTACTACATTTATACTGCCTGCAATATTACTACCATCAACTGCACGCCAGCAAGCACTTTTCTGGCGCCGTACTACTGCTCATATTCATTCATACCACTTGTATTTCACTATCTCTTCACCGAACTAGTGCACCTATTAGGTGTGTTGGGGACACAAGAGACTTCTTGCTTTGTGGTTGCAGGGTTGCATGAGAGGGATATCTTTGACCTCTTCCTCCCTGAGTTCGATAAACCTTGGGTGATCCACTTAAGGGAAACTTGCTGCTGTTCTACAAACCTCTGCTCTTGGAGGCCCAACACTGTCTACAAGAATAGAAGCACCCGTAGACTTCAGCGTCCGCCGCGGTAAAAACTCTGAATGTCGCGACTCGTAAAAAGGTCACGAAGGTAAGACCCCAGGATCCATCATGTGTGGCGTGGCATCGCACCCGAATGCGCTCTGCCACTTTTTCCACATCAACAGATGTGAAGAACATCCTGGCGGACGCGCTATGGACCCGATACTTTTGCTGGAATTCAGTTTCGGTAAGTCCTAAAGCGGCACATTCTGAATTACGTCAGTATCCCGAATTCGTGTCCGGGGACGCGAGTTTGAAGTAGGTTTATTCAGATTTTCCACTAGTGCAATTAATTGGTACCTGATCCGTCAGATGAACCAGCCGCATTTACCAATATCCCTGTACAATATATTTGACAAAAAAATATAGTGTCTCTTTGGTTTCGAAGAATTTGAAAAGAGAAAAAGCATGAAAATTTCATTCAATTCTGTAAATATATAAAGGTTTGTAGACTCAACTCGACTCTGCGACTCGAGTAGAGCCTACTCCCATCGGGAGCACATCGATTTCATTAAGTCCTCCAATATATAGGAGTCGATAAAAAGAGGGGCTGCGTCCAGAAATATAGCCAAGTTCTTTATCGAGTAGTACAACTTGAGTCTATGCCCAAGTGTAAGCACTTGCCCATAGACTCGGGGGCTACTCCCATCGGGAGTGCTGGCCGCACACCCGATAGAAAAATAATTTTGAGACATCATCTACGCTACACATGATCTACGACATGGACCTCGCCTTGTATTTCTTCGACTTTGGAGATGATTATGCTTGGAGTCTCTACGCAAGTCTTCGACTTCCCTAGACACTCGGGGCTACTGACATGGGTATACCCTTCGGGTACTGATACGTCCATTTTGCATCACTATTTTATATCATAATTTGCTGTTATTCATTGATATATTTCATATTTGGAGATGATACTTATGTTATTTCATCTATTTTGCATGTTTCATGATTATTGGAGGATCGCGCACCGGAGTCAGGATTCTGCTGGAAAAAGCGCCGTCAGAATGCAATATTTCGGAAGATCAACAATTGACGGAAATTATATGAAAAATCCTATTTTTCCAGAAGACGAAGGGAGCCAAAAGGGGGAGCCGAGGAGGGACGCCATGGGCCCACCTCATAGGCCGGCGCGGGCCAAGGCCTGGCCGCGCCGCCTTGTGAGGAGGGGGCCCACAGCCCCCTCTGGCCTCCTCTCCTTCGCGTACATCTTCGTCCCGAAAACCTAAGCTCCGGGGGATAGTCGCGAATAGTCACAGCCGCCTCTGCGGGGCGGAAAATACCAGAGAGAAAAGAGCTCTCCGGCGGGCAGGAATCCGCCGGGGAAATTCCCTCCCGGAGGGGGAAATCGACGCCATCGTCACCGTCACCGAGCTGGACATCATCTCCATCATCATCACCATCATCTTCATCATCATCACCGCCATCTCCACCGCTGCACCTCGTCACGGCTGTAACAATTAGGGTTTGATCTTGATTGTTTGATAGGGGAAGCTCTCCCGGTGTTGATTTCTACCTATTATTGATGCTATTGAGTGAAACCATTGAACCAAGGTTTATGTTCAGATTGTTATTCATCATCATATCACCTCTGATCATGTTCCATATGATGTCTCGTGAGTAGTTCGTTTAGTTCTTGAGGACATGAGTGAAGTCTAAATGTTAGTAGTGAATTATGGTTGAGTAGTATTCAATGTTATGATATTTAAGTTGTGGTGTCATTCTTCTAGTGGTGTCATGTGAACGTCGACTACATGATACTTCACCATTTATGGGCCTAGGGGAGTGCATCTTGTATTCGGTTGCTAATTGCGGGGTGGCCGGAGTGACAGAAACCCAAACCCCCGTTGGTATATCGATGCAGGAGGGATAGCAGGATCTCAGAGTTTAAGGCTGTGGTTAGATTTATCTTAATTACTTTCTTGTATTTGCGGATGCTTGCAAGGGGTATAATCACAAGTATGTATTAGTCCTAGGAAGGGTGGTGCATTAGCATAGGTTCACCCACACAACACTTATCAAAACAATGAAGATTAATCAGCTGTATGAAGCGAAAGCACTAGACTAAATTCCCCTGTGTCCTTAAGAACGTTTGGTCATTATAAGTAAACAAACCGGCTTGTCCTTTGTGCTAAAAAGGATTGGGACACTCGCTGCAATTATTTCTCTCGCATTTTACTTACTCGTACTTTATTTATCTGCTATATCAAAACCCCCTGAATACTTGTCTGCGAGCATTTACAGTGAATCCTTCATCGAAACTGCTTGTCAACACCTTCTGCTCCTCGTTGGGTTCGACACTCTTATTTATCGAAAGTACTACGATACACCCCCTATACTTGTGGGTCATCAAGACTATTTTCTGGCGCCGTTGCCGGGGAGCTAAGCGCTATTGGTAAGTGGAATTGGTAAGGGAAACTTTTACTGTTTGTGCTGATTTTATTTCTACCTGCTGCTATAATTCAGTATGGAGAGGTCTTCTCTTGAATTCCTATTTGGAAAATCTACTACTACTGCAAAGGTAGTGGATGAGGCGCCAGGTGAGAAAGAGGTCCCATACAAAATACCTATGAAAATTATTGAACGTGTTATGGATAACCGCTATGAAGGGGATGGAACTGTCCATCCTGGTGATCATTTACTATTTTTACATGAATTATGCGGGTTATTCAAATGTGTAGGTATTGCTATGGATGAAGTTAGAAAGAAACTATTCTCTATATCGCTGTCTGGTAAAGCGGCGCATTGGTATAAATTGCTGAAGAATGGTGATTCTCTTGATTGGGAGGACATTGTGCCCTTATTCTATTCTAAATTCTATCCTCCAAGTGAAATTCACAAAGATCGGAACCGCATATATAATTTCTGGCCTCATGATGGAGAGAGTATTGCCCAAGCATGGGGGAGATTGAAGTCTTTAATGCTCAAATGCCCCATTCATGAGCTTCCTGGTAATGTTATTATTGATAATTTCTATGCAAGACTATCTTTTCAAGACAAGACCTTGCTGGATACTTCTTGTTCTGGATCATTTACACGCAACAAAGAAGAGTTTAAAAGGGACCTTCTTAATCGGATCCAGGAAAATACTGAAGGATGGGAGAACGACAAAGATAGAGAGTCAGGTATAAATTATGATTATAAATGCATTGAAGCTTTTATGGATACTGATAAATTTCGTAATATGAGTGCTACTTATGGTCTTGATTCTCAAGTTGTTGCAAATCTTTATAGAGCTTTTGCCTCTCATTATGAATTACCTAAGAAGAATTTTGATAAGTATCATGAACCGTATAAAGATAAAATTGATTTATCTATAAATAAATATGTAGTAATTGAAACTATTGATCATGTTATTCCTGAAGCTTATATTGAAAAAACTCCTTTCCCTGCTAAAATGAAGGAGTACTCTGTTATATCTAGTGCGGTTAATAAAAGTGCAGAGAAACCTATAGAACCTGAAGAACAAATAAAGGTTGAACCTGCTGTTGCAATAATTAAAGATCTTGTGACTGAAAATGTAGAAGATGGTCATATTATTTTCTGTGAAGATGCTTCTAATATTGTTTTGCATCCTAATAAGTCTAGGAAAGCTAGTGTTCCTATGCTCTCTGTTAGAATTGGTGATCATTGTTATTATGGTTTATGTGATATTGGTGCAAGTCCGGCTGTGCATAACCGAACCGAAACCAAAAACCGAACCGAAAAAAACCTAACCGAAATTAATTTTCAGTTTTTATGGTTTTATTGTTAGGTTTCAGTTAGTAAAATATCAAACCGAAAGAACTTCAGTTAATTCAGGTTTTAACCGAAAAACCGTGGTTAAACCGAAAGAAACCGAACGTACAACGAATCATAAAATCCGCCCAGCTCAGCTTCACGCATAGCCTTAATGTTGCACTTAAACTGATAAGTTTGCACGTAAGTTGGTCCTCTGTGGTGGTCTGGTCCCTTTGTTTGTCCGTCTTGTAACCACAGTTGTTAGTTCGATTCTTCAAATGGTCGCATATGTTAGATGGCCTAGTTTATTTTTTTTTGTTTCCCTCTTTGGCAAAACCTTTCATACGGCCATACAAAATACATCCATATTTTAGTTTGTTCAAATTTTTTTCTTTTTTATTTTGCTCTCTTGCAAAATCTTTAGTACAATCATACAAAATACATAAAATAAAATATATGGCCATAAAAGTTACTTTTCAATCTAAAATTCGCGTCAACTTTGGTTAGTTTGGTTATTACCGAAACCGAACCGAAATTTAATGGTTATTACCGAAACCGAATCGTATTTTTATACGTAACCGTATTAACCAAAGTATTGAAACCGTATTTACCGTATAACTGAATAAACCGAACCGAATTAATCATATTAACCGAATGCGCAGCCGGAGGTGCAAGTATTAGTGCTATTCCTTATGAGCTTTATACGGAGATCATGCATGAAATTGGTTCTTGTGAACTTGAAGATATTGATGTGGTTATTCGGCTAGCTAATAGAGAAACTATCTCTCCTATTGGTATTGTTCGAGACGTGGAAGTTCTATGTGGTAAGATTAAATATCCTGCTGACTTTTTGGTACTTGGTTCTGCTGCTAGTAAGTATTGTCCTATTATTTTTGGTAGACCTTTCCTAAATACTTGTGGAGCTGTTATAGATTGCAAGAAGGAAAAGATTGTGACTAAATTTGCTGGTGAATCTTATGAGTTTAATTTCTCTAAATTTGCCAAAACTCCTTATAAAGCTGATTTGCCTAATAATGATTTTAGAGTTGAATAGTGTGCGTCTATTGCTCTTGCTCCTAATAATCCTTTGCAGCAACATTTGGAGGATAGTGAGAGTGAAGTCTTTAGGGAAGAGAGAAATGAGCTTGATGAAATTTTCCTTCGTCAACCTATTCTTAAACATGACTTGCCGGTTGAAGATTTAGGTACAACACCACCACCAAAGGAAGATCCTATTTTTGATTTAAAACCATTGCCTGATAATCTTAAGTATGCTCATATTGATGATAAGAAAATATATCCTGTTATTATTAGTTCTAAGCTTTCAGATATTGAGGAAGAAAGGTTATTGGAAATATTGAAGAAACACCGAGGAGCTATTGGCTACACTCTTGATGATTTGAAGGGGATTTCTCCCTCTATTTGCCAACATGCTATCAATATGGAAGATGATGCAAAGCCTGTTGTTGAACATCAGCGTCGTCTAATTCCGAAGATGAAGGATGTGGTAAGGAATGAGGTATTAAAACTTCTTGAAGCTGGTATTATATATCCTATTGCTGATAGTAGATGGGTTAGTCCTGTGCATTGTGTTCCTAAGAAAGGAGGAATGACTATTGTGCCTAATGATAATGACGACCTCATCCCTCAAAGAGTAGTTGTAGGGTATAGAATGTGCATTGATTATCGAAAAGTTAATAAGGTTACTAAGAAAGATCATTACCCTTTACCCTTTATTGATCAAATGTTAGAGAGGTTGTCTAAAAATACTCATTTTTGCTTTCTTGATGGTTATTCTGGGTTTTCACAAATTGCTGTTAAAACTAAAGATCAAGAGAAAACCACTTTCACTTGTCCTTATGGAACTTATGCTTATAGGCGTATGCCTTTTGGTTTATGTAATGCTCCTGCTACTTTTCAAAGATGTATGTCTGCTATTTTTCATGGCTTTTGTGAGAGTATTGTAGAGGTATTCATGGATGATTTTTCTGTCTATGGGAATTCTTTTGATAATTGTTTGCGAAACCTTGATAAAGTATTGCAGAGATGTGAAGAAACTAACCTTGTTCTTAATTGGGAGAAGGGCCACTTTATGGTTAATGAAGGAATTGTATTGGGACATAAAATTTCCGAGAGAGGTATTGAAGTTGATAGAGCTAAAGTTGAAGCAATTGAGAAGATGCCCTATCCTAGGGATGTTAAAGGTATTCGTAGTGTTCTTGGTCATGCTGGGTTTTATAGGAGATTTATTAAAGACTTTTCTAAGATTTCAAAGCCTCTTACTAATCTTCTTCAAAAAGATGTACCTTTTGTTTTTGATGATGATTGTAAGGAAGCTTTTGAAACTCTAAAGAAAGCCTTAACAACTGCTCCTATAGTTGAACCTCCTGATTGGAATTTACCTTTTGAAATTATGTGTGATGCTAGTGATTTTGCTGTAGGCGCTGTTCTTGGACAGCGAGTAGATAAGAAATTAAATGTTATTCATTATGCTAGCAAAACTCTTGATGCTGCTCAAAGAAATTATGCTACAACTGAAAAAGAATTATTAGCTGTAGTATTTGCTTGTGACAAGTTTAGATCCTATATTGTTGATTCCAAAGTCACAATTCATACTGATCATGCTGCAATTAGATACCTTATGACAAAGAAAGATGCTAAGCCAAGGCTTATTAGATAGGTACTTCTTTTGCAAGAATTTGATTTACATATTATAGATAGGAAAGGTGCTGATAATCCTGTTGCTGATAATTTATCTAGATTGGAAAATATTACTTATGATCCTGTTCCTGTTAATGATAGTTTTCCAAATGAACAATTGGCTGTAATAAAGGTGAGCTCGCGAGATAGTCCTTGGTACGCTGATTATGCTAACTTTATTGTTTCCAAGTATTTGCCTCCAACCTTTTCAGCTCAACAAAGGAGGAAATTCTTTTATGACTTGAGGCATTATTTTTGGGATGACCCACACTTATATAAAGAAGGAGTGGATGGTATTCCGCGAAGATGTGTTCCCGAATATGAACAACAAGAGATATTGAGTAAGTGTCATGGTAGTGTTTATGGAGGACATCACGCCGGAGATAGGACCGCGCAAAAGGTTCTACAATCAGGTTTTTATTGGCCAACTCTCTTCAAAGATGCAAGGAAGTTTATTTTATCTTGTGATGAATGTCAAAGGGTTGGTAATATCTCCAGATGCAATGAAATGCCTATGAATTATACTCTTGTTATTGAACCATTCGATTGTTGGGGATTTGACTTCATGGGTCCTTTCCCTTCTTCAGAAGGTAACACTCATATACTTGTCGTTGTTGATTATGTTACTAAATGGGTAGAAGCTATACCCACAAAAAGTGCTGATGGTGAGACTTCTTTAAAAATGATTTTAGATATTATTTTTCCTAGATTTGGAGTACCTAGATATATTATGACTGATGGAGGTTCTCATTTTATTCATGGTGGTTTTAGAAAAACTGTTGCTAAGTATGATATTAATCATAGGATTGCTTCCGCTTATCATCCTCAAACTAGTGGGCAAGTAGAATTATCAAATAGAGAGATTAAATCTATCTTGCAAAAGACTGTTAATAAATCTAGAAAGAACTGGGCTATTAAATTGAAGGAAGCACTATGGGATTATAGAACTGCTTATAAAAATCCCATGGGTATGTCACCGTATCAAATGGTTTATGGGAAAGCTTGTCATTTACCTTTAGAACTAGAGCATAAAGCTTACTGTGCTGTAAGAGAACTAAATAAAGATCCTAAACTTGCCGGTAAGAAGAGATTGCTACAATTGAGTTCTCTAGATGAGTGGAGAAGTGAAGCTTATGAAAATGCTAAACTCTTTAAAGAGAAAGTTAAGAAATGGCATGATAGAAGAATTATCAAAAGAGAATTTAATGTTGGAGATAAAGTCCTATTGTATCGGTCTCGTCTCAGATTTTTTGCAGGGAAATTACTCTCAAAATGGGAAGGACCGTATGTCATTGATGAGGTGTATCGATCAGGAACAATTAAAATTAGCTCTCTGCAAGGTAATGCCACACAAGTTGTGAATGGACAAAGACTCAAGCATTATATCTCTGGTGATTCTTATAATAAAGATGTTGATGTTATTCAAGTGGTAACTCCGGAGGCCTTCATCAAAGGCCAAGTTGTGATCTGCGAGTTCGACTTTGAATAGGTAACTTGATTGGTAAGAAAAAGTCCGTGTTTAACTTTCCGAACAATGTTTTTGCAACTTTTGGAAAATATGAAAAATTACGAGATCGAAACGGAGTGGAGGAGACGCACGAGGGCGTGCCCCCACAGGCCGGCACGGGCCCTGCCCTGGCCGCGCCGCCCTGTGAGGAGGGCCCCTCGTTGCTCCTCTCCTATTCTGGTTCGACCTGGTACTTTCCTTCTGTCGCGAAATTTTTTGCTATATAATCTCCCGGACCCCTGGAGGTCCGTATATCATTTTCTCGACGTGTTTTGTTTCGAGCTGTTTTCTGCCAGGATTTGTCTTTGATCTAGAAGCATCATGGTCTCCAACAACAAGGACAAGGAGCCTTTGGAGGAAGATATTCAAGACCTCGAGGTGCAAGGAGAATTCAAGGAGGAAGTGAAGGAGACGTCATCAATGAAAAGGAAGCGGCAAGCTGTGGGGAGTAAGCCAATCTTGGTGGGATCGGTTAACACTGGACGTTCTTTTTCTCATAACCTGCAGGGACCTCTACCGCCTACTCTTAGCCTAAATTCTTTCCCTTGTGTGGAGGAAGCATTACGGGTTACCGATGAGTTTTGTGATCAATACCGTGCGCTAAGAAGGGAAGTGGAGATACTTCTTGAGGGGAACAACCGACTTTGCAGAATGCTGGAATATTACTCAATTCCTATCACAAGGCCTCCACCGCCACTTTCAGATAACAATGAATCTCTTCGGGTCTTAGTGCAGAACTGCCAAACTGAGAAGCTAAAGCTGAAGGAGATCCTTAAGGATCGCAGGAATGGACCATCATCATCACCGCCGAGGGAGTAATTCATCATCGGTATTGGCACCCCCTTGGTTTGTTCCAAGCTTGGGGGAGTGCCGCGGTATCACATCATCACTATCTTTGACCTTTTTACTATCAAGTAGTGTCATATCATGAGTAGGGAAGTTATCATATAAGATGTGTTGCGGTATGGGAGTATCTCTCTTTAGTTGGTTATCTATGTATCCCTTGGTGTGAGTTATCGTTATGGAATATTAATGAGAAGTTTTTTCATTTACATATTGCACATCTTATTTTAGTTTGCAATCTCTATTATGTGATTGATCTTGTTGTTAGTATTGGTATCACTTTGGGAGCATTGATTAAATCTATTTGGTTTTGGCAAACTTAGCATTGGTCAATAGCAACAACACCTTGAGTTTAAGTAGAAAAGAGGAAATACATGTAGATGTGTTATTATCTTTCTTGTTAGTTCCTAGCTTAGTGTTCTGAAGTTAAATTTGTTTGTGCTTACAAGGAAGATGCATGGTTATTTCTATCACATGTATATTTGTTTGTTTCCCTCAACTCTTATGCTTGCTAATTAACCTTGCTACCCAAAGACCTGCACCGAGAGGGAATACTTCTCGTGCATCCAAACCCTTTAAACCAAACCTATGCCATTTGTGTCCACCATAACTACCTATTATGTGGTATTTTCCTGCCATTCCAAGTAAATACTTCATGTGCTACCTTCAAACAATTCAAAAATTATTACCTCTTATTTGTGTCAATTGTTTATAGCTCATGAGGAAGTATGTGGTGTTTTATCTTTCAGTCTTGTTGGGCAGCTTTCACTAATGGACTAGTGGCTTCATCCACTTATCCTATAATTTTGCAAAAAGAGCTGGCAACGGGGTTCCCAGCCCCAATTAATTAACCCTCATTAATAATCCTCTTCACATGTTTTGCTCTGATTCATCAGTAAGCAACTTAATTTTGCAATAGACACTTCTCCATGGTATGTGAAATGTTGGAAGGCACCCGAGGATTCGGTTAGCCATGGCTTGAGAAAGAAAAGGTTGGGGGGAGTGTCATCCTTAAATAAACTAAAGTACATGTGTAAACAAAAGAGAAGGGGGATGATCTACCTTGCTGGTAGAGATAACATCCTTCATGGGAGCCGCTCTTTGGAAGTCTGTTTGGCAAGGGGGTTAGAGTACCCGCTACCAGTCGTTGACAACAACAAACACCTCTCAAAACTTTACTTTTATGCTCGCTATATGATTTTAAAACTTGAAAAGCTCTAGCACATGATTTAATCCCTGCTTCCCTCTGCGAAGGGCCTATCTTTTACTTTATGTTGAGTCAGTAAACCTATTTCCCTCCATCTCGAGCAAGCATTTGAGTTGTTGTGATCAAACTATCTATATTGTGATCTACTTAATCATGCCTTTTATTCTTCCTTGTTTAAGTACAAGTTTTATCTGAATGAACATAGCTTTGAAAGTTATCAATGATTATGAGGAGATTACTATGATTAAGTATGCAAGTTTATTATAAGCTTTAATATGAGATCGCTGCTCAATAGATAAGTATAATCTGTTAACTATTCTCTGACCAAGAACGAAGTTTGCCATCACCAATTATGATTTCCTATGCACCTTTATTTGTGATTACCTTCTACTTGTTTCAAGTTGAATTATATGAGGAAATTGTTCACTAGAATGTCTTGTGTGAATGAATTTGATGCTTCTTGTCCGTATTTTATTTATCGACTCTTCACTCCATAAACATGTGGTCCTATTTACCGAGTTCAGTTTCGCTTGGGGACAGGCGAAGTCTAAGCTTGGGGGGAGTTGATACGTCCATTTTGCATCACTATTTTATATCATAATTTGCTGTTATTCATTGATATATTTCATATTTGGAGATGATACTTATGTTATTTCATCTATTTTGCATGTTTCATGATTATTGGAGGATCGCGCACGGAGTCGTGGATTCATTGGAAAAAGCGCCGTCAGAATGCAATATTTCGGAAGATCAACAATTGACGGAAATTATATGAAAAATCCTATTTTTCTAGAAGACGAAGGGAGCCAAAAGGGGGAGCCGAGGAGGGCCGCCATGGGCCCACCTCATAGGCCGGCGCGGGCCAAGGCCTGGCCGCGCCGCCTTGTGAGGAGGGGGCCCACAGCCCCCTCTGGCCTCCTCTCCTTCGCGTACATCTTCGTCCCGAAAACCTAAGCTCCGTGGGATAGTCGCGAATAGTCACAGCCGCCTCTGCGGGGCGGAAAACACCAGAGAGAAAAGAGCTCTCCGGCGGGCAGGAATCCGCCGGGGAAATTCCCTCCCGGAGGGGGAAATCGACGCCATCGTCACCGTCACCGAGCTGGACATCATCTCCATCATCATCACCATCATCTTCATCATCATCACCGCCATCTCCACCGCTGCACCTCGTCACCGCTGTAACAATTAGGGTTTGATCTTGATTGTTTGATAGGGGAAACTCTCCCGGTGTTGATTTCTACTTGTTATTGATGCTATTGAGTGAAACCATTGAACCAAGGTTTTGTTATCACCAGAATTTGACCGAGTCAGAGGTGGGCCGCGATCAAGATGGATTTGATGAATATGTATATGGAAGAAATACGTGAATCGGCCTGTTATGCAAAGCTTGGGCTAGTTGGCCCGTGTATCTGTAATATAGTAGGATACGTGTCGGTTAGGTAGAGTTTGTCTCGTGCACGGTGGGGATTATTCCCACGTTAGAAAGTCCCCTGGACTATAAATATGTATCTAGGGTTTATGGAATAAACAACAACCAACGTTCAACAACAAATCAATCTCGGCGCATCGCCAACTCCTTCATCTCGAGGGTTTCTACCGGTAAGCATCATGCTGCCTAGATCGCATCTTGCCATCTAGGCAGCACAAGCTTATTACGTTGTTCATGCGTTGCTCGTACTGAAGCCTTTTTGATGGCGAGCAACGTAGTTATCTTAGATGTGTTAGGGTTAGCATTGTTCTTCGTATCATATGCTGTCGTAGTGCAACCCTTATACATCTAGCCGCCCTTACACCTATCTTAGGTGTAGGGGCGGCACCCCGCTTGATCATTATTTAGTAGATCCGATCCGTTACGGTTGCTCCTTGTTCTTCAAGGATTAGTTTAATATCTGCAATAGTTAGGCCTTACAAAGGGTTGGAGGATCCAGCGACGCGCAGGGTGTCGTTTGCTAGCCCTAGACAGGATGTTCCGAGGATCAACCTCGTGTTGGTTTTTAGGCCTTGTCTAGGACCGGCTTACGATCACCGTACGTGACCGCGAGGCCCAATCGTGAGTAGGATGACCCGATTATGCGGTGAAAACCCTAAATCGTCGTAGATCGCTTTAGCTTTATCTTGATCAAGCAGGACCGCCATATATTCGTGCACCTCGTACGAATCATGGGTGGATCGGCTCCTTGAGCCGATTCACAGGATAACCTGAGAGCCGATCGAGGCTCGTATTTAATGTTTACGTGTATGCCATGCAGGAAACTAAGCGAGGCATCTCCATCACCTTCCTGACCAGGTATAGGTCAGGTGGCACGCCCTTGCACCAGCATCGGACGTGCGTACCAGAGGCTTTGCGGGACGTCGCTCGGAGGGACCAGGGCCAGCCGCAGCCCTAAGTTGTTCCCGGCTCTACTGTGTTGCCCGTCGCTGCTCGCCAGTGGGTTTCTGACCGCAACACATTCTGGCACGCCCGGTGGGACAAGCTTCGACATCAACCACATCGCCATCTACATCTGAGATGGCGGACGGTACCCCAGTCATGTACGAGGATCTGACCGACGAGCTCAAGAAGAAGTATGACGAGGTCAAAGCAATCCTCGAAGCCGACCTCATCGGCTCTTTTCACAGAACCCGTTCACATGGCATCAGGTGGAAGGGGTTCTCGCCTGATGGTGCGCTCGATGGGATAGACCTCTCTGCCCCGTCAGAAGAACGCACCAGGTCCCTACGTCAGGAGATCAACTACATGGTGGCTCACTCGCTGCACCGCCACTTTGAGAACCTGGTGAACACTTTGGAGCGTGTCGCTATCCGGGTGATCCAGGAGATCATGAGGCACCAGTACTCTCCGTCAGGACCAGCTCTCGGGACACACCAAGGAGAGATGCCACTCCAGTCCCGTCCACCGCTGCCATTTGCGTTCGCAGCACCAGAAGTGCCGAATTCACCGGCATTCGTCGTCTACAAGATCGGTGGTGACCCTAGTGACTGCCAGTTCTTGCATGAGGCGCCTAAGGAGATCCCTCACGGGTACATGTGCACATACGTGCCAGACTGCGGTAACTGGGCACTCACAAACCAAGCCGCGATAGCAGGGACTTCTGGGAAAACGGGAGGAACGTCAGCGACAGATCTTGAGAAGCAGACGTGGCTAGCTAAATATGCCACCCTGACGAACCTCCAGAGCTCAGCTCCTGCAGTTGGCTCAGAGCTGGAAAAGCAAGCATGGCTGGCTAAGTACGCCACCCCGGCGAATCTTCAGAGTTCGACTCCTACAGCTAGCACCGTGGATCAGATCAGCACGATCCTGAGGGACCAGTTCGGCATGGTGCCGAAAAGGAGGACAATCGGCTATTCCAAGCCGTACCCCGATGAATACGAGTTGGTCCCGCTACCACCCAAGTATCGGCTCCCTGACTTCTCCAAGTTCAGCGGATCAGATGGTTCCAGCTCCATCGAGCATGTGAGCCGATATTTGGCACAGCTAGGAACGGCCTCAGCGTCGGATCCACTACGCGTGAGGTTCTTCGCACAGTCCCTCACGGAATCGGCTTTCGGGTGGTACACTTCGTTGCCACCAGATTCGATCCGGACTTGGAAGCAGTTGGAAGAACAGTTCCACATGCAGTTTCACTCGGAAGCTTCCGAGGCCAGCATTGCCGATCTGGCACAGATACGTCAGAAGCGTGGAGAAACCGTGGCAGAATACATCCAGCGCTTCAGAAATCTTAGGAACCGATGTTATTCGGCTCGTGTGACTGAAAAAGAAGCAGTCGAGTTGGCAGTGGTGGGCCTTGCCTCACAAATCAAGGATATGGCTTCCCAAGCAGACTACCCTTCACTGGCGCACATGGTTCAGAAATTGTCAGCATATGAACAGCGCCATCCGGACTTGTACCAGGAGAAATTCAAGCGTGCGGTAGTCCTGGTTGAGGCAGATGAAGACGAAGGCTCTGCGGGAGATCAAGAGGTAGCAGTGGCTGAATGGACTCGGGGGGCAAACCCCGTGTCCTGCAAATGGGTAAAGCCACCAGGTCCGCCCAGAGGGTTCGATTTTGACGTGACCAAAACTGAGCAAATCTTCGACCTCTTACTCAAGGAGAAGAAGTTGAAGATACCCGAAGGCCTCAAAATCCCCACGGTGCAGGAGCTGAACGGAAAGCCATACTGCAAATGGCACAACTCGGTCTCCCATGCCACCAACGACTGCAGGGTGTGGCGTCAGCAGATCCAAATGGCGATAGAACAAGGACGTCTGATTTTCAACCAGTACGCCATGAAGGTCGACACCCACCCCTTTCCCGCCGTTAACATGGTGGAGTGCACTTACCCTGAAGGTTGCCAGCCAGGATCCTCGTTCAGCATCAACATGGTAGGACCTGGGCACCACTCTGGCAAGGATGGAGACGAGGGCAGCTGCTCTCGTAGCAAGGACACAGAGGAGGCCGCTTCACGCGATCGGCTCCGTCACGACGGCAAGCCCTACGTCACAGAGGGAGAAGTGAGGAACATAAGATATCAGCGACCTCTCTCTGATCACCTCCTCAATAAATATGTGAGTCAATATAGCCAACGCCGACGATCCAGCGATGATGATGAAAGAGATCGTCTGGATAGGGAAGCCAGAAGACATCGTCGGCATGATCGCGATGAGGAGGAGTACGAGCACCGTACCAAGGAAAAGTCAAGGGAGCCAGACGACGAGGATAGGCACTGGGACTGCCCCTTTTTCAGACACTGCTGGGATTCAGGAATGAGCCGATTGCCTACAATCGGCAATTGCCCAGAATGTAACCAGAAGAAGAAGGAGGCAGCCAACGTGTCCGTGTTCCAATGCTTAGGGCCTCTCCTGCCTCGAAGCAAACGCGCTGAGTCCCCTCAGATGGAAGATCTTGAGGATTTGGAAGACGAGGGACAAGAAGAAGAAGACAGGTACCACCGGCCAAGGTGGTGCCCTGATGGACTCAGCCGTTCCCAAAAGCGTAGGGTTCAGCGATTGCGCGGCTTGGAGGAAGCCGAAAGGTTATATCTGCACACGCTAAGAAAGGCGCGGCCTGATCTGGCCGCAAAAATTCAGCGAACCCTGGATGAAAAGGGTCGACCACGGAAAATGGAGTGGCGCCCCAAGCAAAGGAAAGCCGATGATGAAACATCGGCTAGTACAAACATGGTGTTCATCCTGCCTTCGGAGTTCAGTGCTCCAGGATTAGACGAGGCACCTGTGGCACAACTTGACTGCGGCCCACGGCCGGTTATCTTTGAGAAGCCACGAGAAAGAAGCTACAGACATCTGAAGGCCCTGTACTTACGAGGTTATATCGATGGGAGGCCTGTCAATAAGATGCTGGTGGACACCGGAGCGGCAGTCAACATTATGCCATACTCTATGCTACGTCGGTTGGGACGCTCTAGCTCGGATCTAATCAAGACCAACGTGACATTGAGCGATTTCAACGGCCAAGCATCTGACGCACAAGGTGTTCTGAACGTGGATCTGACCGTAGGAAGGAAAACTATCCCTACGACGTTCTTCATCGTCGATAGCAAGAGCACCTATGCTGTTCTGCTAGGAAGACATTGGATCCACGCCAACTGTTGCATTCCCTCCACGATGCACCAATGCGTAATACAGTGGGATGGAGATGAAGTAGAGGTCGTCCAAGCCGATGACTCAGCTGAAATTTCAACGGCTGGCATGAACGCTTGGGAAGCAACAGGCCAAGAGCCACTCTCAGGGATCAATTTGGACGACTGCGAGCGCATCGACGTGACAAAGGGCAGGGTTAAGCTGGTCTTATCCACTGGCCTGACCGTGTAGCAAGAGCAAACCGATGAACAAATGTGGCGAGGCCGATCCTTGGGATCGGCCCCCAAAGATCTATGAAGGAATGTTACGAAACCTTCATTGAGCGCTTCGATCAATATGGAGGCCGATTCCAGCAATCGGCCAAAATTATCCTCACCACATGTTCTGCTTGTGTTCAACATCAATCTACTTGGCAGCGGTTTTACGTCGGCTGATGAGTTAAGAAGAATCAACATTGGTCCTACCAGAGCCGACGTGCAAATGCGGTGCCTTGGCTAAACTACAGAGCCGATATCTGCAGTTACCTGACAGATTCGGCTCGGGGGGCACCTAATCAGATGAACATGTGCAGATGAACATGTGTGCAGTGAAACATTGGGGGCCGATTAGAAAAATCGGCCAGTAAAAAAAAATCATCATCACGATATACAGCCGATGCAAGGACATCGACTTTAGAACTAAGAGACAAAGCCGATGCGCAACCATCGACTCTAGTATAACTATGCAGGGTCTACTGGCTACGTGTTCAAAGCGCGGATCTTCACCAAGTCCAGTTCAGTTGTGGGGCCTTCTGCTTCCTCGAGGGAGTAAAACAATGAGAGCTTCCTCAGCTGCCTTGAGCAGATTCTGGTGCCTGAACCTTCTTGTCGAGGATTTTCAACCCTTTGTGCTAGTTCAGCAGTGCTGTCAGAAGAAATATATCGGCTTTCGAGGGAAGAAAGGTGATCGGTTTTGGTGCATCCTCACCGAGATTCTCGCCTTGAGCAAGGCTCGGGGGGCAGCAGGCCTGGTAGATGCTCTGTTTAGGAGCCGATTGGGGTACCATCGGCTGATCCTTCGTCGCAACCTTCTTCAAAAATGGTGAGTTCTTGCAAAAGAAGATCATTGGGCCTGGTTGGAAGAATTTAAAGGTTCTCTTGAGGACTTCACATTATTCACCAGATCTCGAAATCATCAGTTGAAGAATTGAAGGATGGATTTTAAAGGGCCGATAAATATTATCGGCTCATTACGCATTGGCTAAGGGGACAGATCGGCAAAATCAGTATGAGGGGAAATCGGCTAAATTAAGCTCAAAGGAATCAGCAAAATCAAATTGGGAGAAGTTCTTCATTGATAAGCAAGATTTCTTACATAAAGAGCTGATTGCTCTCAAAAGGAAGTACTAGGGGATACATTGCCCCATCTACTACTACTGATCCTATGCTAAAGGTCCTATCTACGGGCCGTCGCTGCCCTCGTCGTCGCCGTTGTCGCCGCTGTCGGTGCTACTCCCGGCAGGCTCGTCGTCGCTGCTCCAGCGGCCGCCGACCGGGCCCTCATTGTCCTCGTCCTCCTCGTCAGCGTCGTCGTCGTCGCTGTCGAAGTCACTGAGGTTCCCCGGCTAGGGACAGAAGCGTTTGGCCGGCGGCTCGTCGGGGGAGGTGTCGTCCTCCTCCTCCTCCTCCTCCTTCTCCTCCTCCTCCTCCTCCTCGGGAGAGGTGAAGTCATCGCAGGAGAAGCGATCGTCATCGCTCTCCTCCTCCGTTTCCCCATCGGCAAGGAAACGGAGGTCGCTTTCCCCGTCGGTCAAGGACTTGTCGTCTTCAGACCAGACGGAGAAGTCATGGCTGGGCTCCTCCCCGGCCTCGATGGCGCGGCGGGTGTTGGCCGCGTGAACCTCCTCCTGGTTTGGCTCCGGCGTCGGCTCGCGGGACGAGGAGGACTGGGTGGAAGGATCCGATGAAGCAGAGGAGGAAGAAGACATGGTGGCGCAGGAGGGCTTTTGGGGTGCTAACGCGAAGGGGATGCGGAAGTAAACTGTTCGGAGCGGTTAAATAAAAGGGGATATAGTGGAAGTTCAATGCCACGGCAGTTTCCGAGGAAGTGGTGCCTAAAAAAAACTGCCAGGTCACGCGGAGAAGTTGAGAAGGCAAGGCATCATGATGAAGGATACTGCGACGGTTCTGCCACGACATGACCCGACAAAGAAAAAGCAGAGTGATTTTGGAATTATCAATTCCAAAACCAGGGGGGCATGTGTTATCACCAGAATTTGACCGAGTCAGAGGTGGGCCGCGATCAAGATGGATTTGAAGAATATGTATATGGAAGAAATACGTGAATCGGCCTGTTATGCAAAGCTTGGGCTAGTTGGCCCGTGTATCTGTAATATAGTAGGATACGTGTCGGTTAGGTAGAGTTTGTCTCATGCACGGTGGGGATTATTCCCACGTTAGAAAGTCCCCTGGACTATAAATATGTATCTAGGGTTTATGGAATAAACAACAACCAACGTTCAACCACAAATCAATCTCGGCGCATCGCCAACTCCTTCATCTCGAGGGTTTCTACCGGTAAGCATCATGCTGCCTAGATCGCATCTTGCGATCTAGGCAGCACAAGCTTATTACGTTGTTCATGCGTTGCTCGTACTGAAGCCTTTTTGATGGCGAGCAACGTAGTTATCTTAGATGTGTTAGGGTTAGCATTGTTCTTCGTATCATATGCTGTCGTAGTGCAACACTTATACATCTAGCCGCCCTTACACCTATCTTAGGTGTAGGGGCGGCACACCGCTTGATCATTATTTAGTAGATCCGATCTGTTACGGTTGCTCCTTGTTCTTCAAGGATTAGTTTAATATCTGCAATAGTTAGGCCTTACAAAGGGTTGGAGGATCCAGCGACGCGCAGGGTGTCGTTTGCTAGCCCTAGACAGGATGTTCCGAGGATCAACCTCGTGTTGGTTTTTAGGCCTTGTCTAGGACCGGCTTACGATCACCGTACGTGACCGCGAGGCCCAATCGTGAGTAGGATGATCCGATTATGCGGTGAAAACCCTAAATCGTCGTAGATCGCTTTAGCTTTATCTTGATCAAGCAGGACCACCATATATTCGTGCACCTCGTACGAATCATGGGTGGATCGGCTCCTTGAGCCGATTCACAGGATAACCTGAGAGCCGATCGAGGCTCGTATTTAATGTTTACGTGTATGCCATGCAGGAAACTAAGCGAGGCATCTCCATCACCTTCCTGACCAGGTATAGGTCAGGTGGCACGCCCTTGCACCAGCATCGGACGTGCGTACCAGAGGCTTTGCGGGCCGTCGCTCGGAGGGACCAGGGCCAGCCGCAGCCCTAAGTTGTTCCCGGCTCTACTGTGTTGCCCGTCGCTGCTCGCCAGTGGGTTTCTGACCGCAACAGGTTTATGTTCAGATTGTTATTCATCATCATATCACCTCTGATCATGTTCCATATGATGTCTCGTGAGTAGTTCGTTTAGTTCTTGAGGACATGGGTGAAGTCTAAATGTTAGTAGTGAATTATGGTTGAGTAGTATTCAATGTTATGATATTTAAGTTGTGGTGTCATTCTTCTAGTGGTGTCATGTGAACGTCGACTACATGATACTTCACCATTTATGGGCCTAGGGGAGTGCATCTTGTATTCGGTTGCTAATTGCGGGGTTTCCGGAGTGACAGAAACCCAAACCCCCGTTGGTATATCGATTCAGGAGGGATAGCAGGATCTCAGAGTTTAAGGCTGTGGTTAGTTTTATCTTAATTACTTTCTTGTATTCGCGGATGCTTGCAAGGGGTATAATCACAAGTATGTATTAGTCCTAGGAAGTGCGGTGCATTAGCATAGGTTCACCCACACAACACTTATCAAAACAATGAAGATTAATCAGCTGTATGAAGCGAAAGCACTAGACTAAATTCCCGTGTGTCCTCAAGAACGTTTGGTCATTATAAGTAAACAAACCGGCTTGTCCTTTGTGCTAAAAAGGATTGGGCCACTCGCTGCAATTATTTCTCTCGCATTTTACTTACTCGTACTTTATTTATCTGCTATATCAAAACCCCCTGAATACTTGTCTGTGAGCATTTACAGTGAATCCTTCATCGAAACTGCTTGTCAACACCTTCTGCTCCTCGTTGGGTTTGACACTCTTATTTATCGAAAGTACTACGATACACCCCCTATACTTGTGGGTCATCAGGTACCCATCATTAGTATACCTGGCTTGGCTCGGCTAGGAGAAGAAGTAGTCAACTAGGACTCTTGTAAAACCCTAGGCTAGTTGCATATATAAAGCCAGCCAGGGCACCCGAGAAAGGGGGGAAGATATAGACAACATAGCTCCGCCTATGGCGGCACCCTGTAAACGTACATATGATCATATACTGGATTGCTAGCAGCACGTAGGGATCCTCCACTGAGGGGACCAGAAGCTGGGTACGTCGTGTGCCTAATCTCGCTCCCGGAATCTCCATCGTCGCTCTCTCCCGAAACCCAAGTCTACACCGACCGGGCCTCGGGAACCCGGGGATGGCCTGGGCTCCCCGGACGGATGAAAGGCCTAATCCGGGTGAAAACGAGGAGCCGGGGGCGCGGCTGGGCCGTTTTCGTCCGTCTGAATGAAAAAAGGCGTCCTGGGGACCTCGTTGGGGAGACGGCTGGAGATGCTCTTAGAGGCTAGTCGTTGTGTTCTCGGCGCCATGGCTGGGGTTGTTGCTCAATGGCTCTCTCCCACCTTGTGTTTGCTGCTGAGGTCCTGGCAGCCACGGCCTCCAGGGGCGGAGATGTTGCAGGTGCTGCGCTCGGTGGGGATCTTTGGATGCCTGAGCAGCGGCTCCGCGTGGTGGTGATGGTGGTGCCGTCTTCTTCGTGGCGAGCGGTGGCTGTGAGTGCAGCCACGTGCCCTCAACGTGCGGGCGGCGGGGTGGCGGTGAGCGTTTGGTGCGGCGTTCGGGGCTTTCCATTGGCCCGTGGCGTCAGATCTGGGGAGATCTTTATCCCTAACTGGTGAAACTTGTATCTCTCGGTCCAATCTGCTATTTGTCCGGGTGGACGGTGGGGGGTTCTGGACCAGGGGAAACCCCTGGCTGGTGGTTTCCACGATGTTATCGACGCCCCGGGCACCGGTTCCCACCTTGTTGGCTTCGTTGAGATTCCACCCCTCCCCACCCAAGCCCCTACCCTTGGTGAAAACCCTATCCCCTACTTGGGCGTTGGCGGCGTCGTGACGTTGTTCTCCTTCTCGAAGGCGTCGTCCGGGGCTTCTGGGGTTGTTTGGCAAGTTTCAATTTTTTTGGTGATGGTTCTTGGCAATGCTTCATTCGCAGCGTCGAGACAGGTTTGGAGGTTGGTTCACAAGCTCTGGTCTGGTGGTGGCTGCTGCTCTTTATCTGCTGGTCTTCTTGGTGCGCCTTCGTTCATCATCTTATGTGTTCATCAGAGCAGTGGTGTGGGTTAGTAGTGGCCGTGGTGTGGTATCTGGCATGGCAGCCAGTCTTGGTCTCTTCTATGAACTTTCGGTCAACTCTTATATGTAGTGTTCTTGGGGGAACCTCTCTGCCTTCGGCGGTGTGACGCTCTTTCGATCCGGGGCAAGAGGCATGGGGTCCCTCTTTGGAGTCAGAGACTGTGAGCTGGTCTCCATTCGTTCATGTGGTAGCGATACAAGCAGTATTTCTGTGGATGATGCTCCCTATTGTCTCTACTTCTCCTGGTGGCAAGGGAGCTCCTCGGCAATGCCCACCATGAGGGGCTTAGGGTTGACATAATCATGCAGGTTAACATGAGACATTGGATACCAAATGAACATGGAGCAAGATTTACCCAGGTTCGGGGCCCTCGATGAGGTAAAACCCTTACTCATGCTTGTCTGATGTTGATTTATCGAGTAAAATAGGTTACAATGGGGCAGCCAATAGACTACTATGGTGAACTCGCCGGGAGGCCAGGTTTTTAGGGTTGGTGTATGATACGTCTCAAACGTATCTATAATTTCTTATGTTCCATGCTAGTTATATGACAATACTCACATGTTTTATATAAAGTTTATATCATTTTTATGCATTTTCCGGCACTAACCTATTAACAAGATGTCGAAGCGCCAGTTCCTGTTTTCTGCTGTTTTTGGTTTCAGAAATCCTACACAGGAAATATTCTCGGAATTGGACGAAACAAAAACCCACGGTCTTATTTTGCACGGAGCCTTCCAGAAGTCCGAAGAGGAGACGAAGAGGGGCGACGAGGCGGCCACACCCTAGGGGGGCGTGGCCCCACCCCTGGGCGCGCCGCCCTATGGGGTGGGCCCCTCGGGCGCCTCCCGACTCTACCCCTTCGCCTATATATTCTCTCCGTCGCGAAAACCCTATCACTGAGAGCCACGATACGAGAAAAGTTACTGTGACGCCGCCGCCCCCAATCCCATCTCGGGGGATTCAGGAGATCGCCTCCGGCACCCTGCCGGAGAGGGGAATCATCACCGGAGGACTCTACATCACCATGCCTGCCTCCGAATTGATGCGTGAGTAGTTCATCCTTGGACTATGGGTCCATAGCAGTAGCTAGATGGTTGTCTTCTCCTCTTGTGCTATCATGTTTAGATCTTGTGAGCTGCCTATCATGATCAAGATCGTCTATTTGTAATGCTACATGTTGTGTTTGTTGGGATCCGATGAATATTGAATATTATGTCAAGTTGATTATTGATCTATCATATATGTGTTGTTTATGATATTGCATGCTCTCCGTTGCTAGCAGAGGCTCTGGCCAAGTTGATACTTGTAACTCCAATAGGGGGTATTTATGCTCGATAGTGGGTTCATGCCTCCATTGAATCTGGGACATTGACAGAAAGTTCTAAGGTTGTGGATGTGCTGTTGCCACTAGGGATAAAACATTGATGCTTTGTCTAAGGATATTTGTGTTGATTACATTACGCGTAGTACTTAATGCAATTGTCTGTTGTTTGCAACTTAATACTGGAAGGGGTGCGGATGCTAACCCGAAGGTGGACTTTTTAGGCATAGATGCATGCTGGATAGCGGTCTATATTGTTTGTCGTAATGCCCTAAGTAAATCTCATAGTAGTCATCATGATATGAATATGCATCTCTATTTGTCAATTGCCCAACTGTAATTTGTTCACCCAACATGCTATTTATCTTATTGGAGAGGCACCACTAGTGAACTGTGGACCCCGGTCCATTCTTTTACATCTGAAATACAATCTACTGCAACCTCTGTTCTCTGTTGTTCTTCGCAAACAAACATCATTCTCCACACCATACGTTTAATCCTTTGTTTACAGCAAGCCGGTGAGATTGACAACCTTACTGTTAAGTTGGGGCAAAGCATTGTGATTGTGTTGTGAAGGTTCCACGTTGGCGCCGGAATCCCTGGTGTTGCGCCGCACTACACTCCTCCAGCAACAACCTTCACGTGGCCTTCATCTCCTACTGGTTCGATAACCTTGGTTTCTTTCTGAGGGAAAACTTACTGCTGTGCGCATCACACCTTCCTCTTGGGGTTCCCAACAGACGTGTGCATCACGCGCCATCAGTGTATGCTAGATTGTTTTGGTTACGTAGGTGTGTCCCTCGACTGGCCCTCTCCTGGCCTTTATATAGGAGGCCAGGTCCCGAGAGTCCTTTTTGAACTCGATTAGGTTACATCAAGATCTAATCTATCCTTTCCTTTATCAACGTCTTCTTGCCTTGTTCGTCAAGAATCCGTCTTTTTGTAAGTCCTCTCTGTTGTAACTGACGTATGGGCCCACCTTGGATCATGTCAATCCTCATGGGCCCCTTGTTGGGCCAAAGGAGGTATACCAATGTCGATTCCCCAAAGGGTAATGCCCACATCACCTGGTGTCGGTGTTCGGGAAGACGATGGCCCCGACGTCTCAAGTGAACTTCTAGTTTTTATCCTTTGTTTGCTTGTTTCTCTGTGTGTCATGTTAGCTGTGTATGCTTTGTAAGCACTCTATATCCTCCTGTTTTGTGGCTTTATTAAGCTAGATTTAGGCCTTATGTTTAGAGAAAAGTAGTGAGAGGAACCTTCTACAAAGTACTTCCTTCGTTTCATATTAGTTGTCGCAGATACATATATTAAAATAGGGAACAAGCTTCTCCTAAAAGCACCTTTTCATAATGCATCAATAAACTACAAAGTTCATCTATGCATTTTACATGCATCAGCGCCACCTCGGAGGATTCAATTCCAATCAGTAACCTAGGTCCGCTTGTCAGCCTCTTGATCCAGCTCTTCCTCCGTGAGAACCCCTTATCCCAGAACTAGATCTCAAGAAGTTTTGCACCGAGCCCCCTGCATCATATGAAAGCAACTTGGGATCCAGTCCTTGTGGGAAACGTCCCGTCCAGGCGTAGTTTTTCTGAAAAAGAAAACCTCTATATATTCTAATTGTGTTTTAAACTAAAATCTCAAAAAAATAGAATTTGGCTTCAAACTCAAAATTTTGCTAATTTTTGAACACTAACTCAAAATAAAAACAGTTATATATTAAATATGATCAGAAAAATGCAAGGAATCTGAATATGACATCCATATAAATTTATGCATCTTGCATCATGTCATGCCGTGACAGTTTGTGCTATCACATAATAGCAACATGCAGAGTATTAAGGATTACCGGCTAAGGTTCCCACTCCGTTTAAATTTGATGTAGCTCACCCATGCCATGTCAATGACATGCTAATCAACATTTAACTTTCCAGATAGAAAAATAACATGAAAAATATACTATGTGTCGGGATTCCGATTCCGCTTAAGTTGGATTAGTTGCATTGCATTATCGTTGATATTTTTGACACAACTACAGTAGGGAAGACCCCTATTGTGTCATTTTTAATTTAGAAAAAGGTGGATAATCACATGGTGGAGCCCCAGAGCTAGTCCTCTAGTTGGCTCATATGGTATCAATCCAAGCTCTCATGCTTTCTTTGAGACTAGGTCTAGCTCTATGCATTGGTAAACTAAAAAAGGATTTTAATGTAATGATACAACATTGCATATTTGTTAATTTATCATTGAAGATGTAATTATTCCTCTGATCCCATATGCTCCAACATCCAAGTAGCATTATCTAGGCAAACAATGGTGTCATGGGAGGCAACATGTCTTCCATATATTCAAAATAAGTGTAGGGATGCCAAAATTTATCTTGTAAATGATGTAGCTCTAGATGAGGACTGCTCCATATCATATTCCATAAGTCATTGTCTTCCGAGGGAGTGAGTGAATAGAATTCCTCTTGTAGATCATGTAGCTCTAGATGAGCAATTGTAGATAATGGAAGATGGAACATGTCATATATTAGTATCTGCAGACTCCATAGCCTTTTCCATTGTAATTTTCCATTCTTGGCAAAGGAATATAAATGAGGGTAATCATGTCATGTGATAGATTCATGCTATTGGTCTTTCCACAATTGAATAGATTTACTATCCTTCACAGTGCAAGAAGTTTGTTATCTGAATGTCTCCACTAGGGATAAACTGTATTTTCACCAAAAGGAACCTTTTGGTGATATAGCACGGGGAGAAGATTGATATGTTGCAAACGTATCTATAATTTTTGATGATTCATGCTTGTTTTACACTAATTACTATATGTTTTGTTTACACTTTGTTGCACTTTTATATATTTTCCGGCACTAACCTATTGACAAGATGCCACAGTGCGAGTTTCTTGTTTTCTACTGTTTTTTATTTCACAAAATTGTACAGGAAATATTCTCGGAATTGGATGAAACAAAAGCCAAAGATCTTATTTTTCCGTAACGAAGACAAAGTCCAGAGGGGGGACGAAGAGGCACCCCAGGGTGGCCAGACCAGGCCTAGGTGCGGCCCAGGCCCGCGCCTAAGGGTGGTCTGTTGCCCCTGGCCTCCATCGACCTCGATCTTCCGCCTATAAATGCCTCCCGACGCAAAAACCCTAAATCAATAAACCTCCGTCCACGAAAAGTTATGTACCTCCGCCGCCTCCAAAGACAAGATCCAGGGGACAGAAGTCTCTGTTCTGGCACCCTGTCGGGACGGGGAATTGCCCCCAGAGCCATCTTCATCGACTCCACCGCCATCTTCATCGCTGTTGTTGACTCCTATGATGAGGTGTGTGTAGTTCTTCCCCGAGGCTGAGGGCTTTACCGGTAGCTATGTGGGATATCTATCTCTCCATGTATGATCTTTATGTGATCATGAGCGTTGCAATCTAGTTGAATAAGTAGATGTTATTCTTCAACTATTGTGCTACTCAAGTGATTTTATTATGTGATCTCCGCGGACACCTTGTCCAATGGTGTGAAGGTGAGAGTGTGCACCCCGTGTTTGTTTCTTATGCTTAATTTATAGAAATACTTATGAATTGTGGTGACTAGTTAGTACCATCTTTGTATGCTCAAAGTGACAGCGTGGGGTGTCCATAGATTGGGAATGCGAACTTTAAGGAATCCTTATGCAGACCTATGCAATGAATATGTGTTTATTATCAAACCGAAGAGTGGTTCGGAGTAGCATAGTGAAGTGATAATATCTATGTATTCAATTATGGTATCATTGTTGAGAGTGTCCACTAGTGAAAGTATGATCCCTAGGCTTTGTTTCCAAGCATTGAAACACCGTTTACAACCAATTCTGCTACATATTTGCTTGCTGCCATTTTTTATTTCAGATTCCAATTACTACTTACAATCATCCATATTAGTTGTATTTCACTATCTCTTCGCCGAACTAGTGCACCTATACACTTGACAAGTATATTGGGTGTGTTGGGGACACAAGAGACTTCTTATATCGTAATTACAGGGTTGCTTGAGAGGTATATCTTTGACCTCTACCTCCCTGAGTTTGATAAACCTTGGGTGATCCACTTAAGGGAAACTTGTTGTTATTCTACAAACCTCTGCACTTGGAGGCCCAACACTGTCTACAATAATAGAAGCGTGTGTAGACATCAAAGATCTATCATTATAGTGTGCCTTCCATATGAGATTGACCGAGGGAATGTCTTGGTGACTATAGAATTTGAAGAGTTTTTATCGGGAGTGCTTTGTTTTGCATTCTCAAGTTTAACACACCTAGTCCACCTTCTATTTCCAGTCTGCATACTAATTCCCAATTAGCCGAACATTTACCATGTTTGTTTCTGTCTCTAGGTAATTGTGCTCCAATTTTTTCATATGGACCAAAATTTTAATTGGTACCTTGATAGATCACATAGCATACATTGGCATGGCTGAAATAACAGAGTTCAATAGTGTCAATCTAACAGTATAAGATATAAGCGTTGAGATAACAAATAATCTTCTATCTAATCTAGAGACCAGAGGTATTAAGTCTGCAATTGAATGTCTAGTTCTGCCCAGTGGTAGGCCTAGATATGTAAAGGGCAACCTTTCAATCTTACATCCAAAACTGAAAGTCAGATACTCAGGATGGATGTTATCAACATTTATAGGTGCAAGAGTGGTCTGATGATATTTGACTTGGAGTCCAGTGGAATTGCTAAACTCAGTAAGGATGTTCATAAGTATTGGAGTTCATTTACATCAGGAGGCATTATCATAAGGGTGTCATCTGCATACTGGATAATTGGATATGTTTGCCCATAGTCATTGCCAATTGGTAGACTCACATGACCTTGTTGACATGCATCAATTCATTATAGCTTGAAGGAGATCTAATGTGTTCAAACAAAAAGAGGGAACATAGGATCACCTTGGCTCACACCTCTTCTACATATAATTTTTCCCATGGAACACCATTTAGGAGAACTGATGTGGAGGCTGAGTGAAGAATTTTATCAATAAGTGAGATCCATTTGGGTCCAAAACCTTTACCTTTTAGCATAGAATAATGGCATTATAATCCACTTTGTCAAAAGCATTTTCAAAATAATGATGGGCTTCTTGGATTAATGACATATATCAAGATATTCAAAGGTGTACCCCAAACAATCTTGGATAGTTTTTCCTTTGATGAAACCATATTGATTCTAGTGAACAATTGGAATAATTTCCTTTTGCATCCTATTAGCCATCAATTTTTTCATGAATTTGGGTAGAAGAATCCCCAAAGAGATGGGCCTAAAATCATTCATAGTCTCAGGGTTTGCTGTTTTGGGAATCGGTGTAATGTGTGCAGTTTTGAAACTTTCAAGACATATATTGCCAGAGTAGAAATCATTGACCAGGTTGATAAAATCATTTTTAACAATTGGCTAGTATTTCTTGAGATATAGTCTGTTGAGTCCATCAAGTCCTGCCCTATAAGAAGGCATTTCTTTGATTACATTTTCAATCTCTTCAGTACTAAATGGTTCATCACAATGACGAATATTATGTGTTTGTACAATATTTTCAAGATTGGAAGACATGTGACAATTATCATATGATACGTCTCCATCGTATCTATAATTTCTTATGTTCCATGCTAGTTTTATGACAATACCTACATGTTCTATTCACACTTTATAATGTTTTTATGCATTTTCTGGGACTAACCTATTAACAAGATGCCACAGTGCCAAGTCCTGTTTTCTGCTGTTTTTTATTTCAGAAAAGTTGTTTTACAAATATTCTCGGAATTGGACGAAACAAAAGCCCACGACCCTATTTTCCACGGAGTGTTCCAGAAGACCGAAGAGGAGTCGAGGAAGGCCAGCAGGGGGCCCTCACCATATGGCGGCGCGGGGGGGGGGGGGCACAGCCGCGCCGTGACGTGGGGAGGGAGCCCCCTGGCTCCCCCGATGGTGCCCCTTCGCCTATTTATTCCTTCGTCCCCGAAAACCCTAGTACCGAGAGCCAAAATACCAGAACAGTTCTAGAGACGCCGCCGCCGTCAACCCTAACTCGGGGGTTTCAGAAGATCTCCTCCAGCACCCTGCCGGAGAGGGGAATCATCACCAGAGGGCTCTACATCACCATGCCCGCCTCCGGACTTATGCGTGAGTAGGTCATCCTTGGACTACGGGTCCATAGCAGTAGCTAGATGGTTGTCTTCTCCTATTGTGCCATCATGTTTAGATCTTGTGAGCTGCCTATCATGATCAAGATCATCTTATTGTAATGCTACATGTTGTGTTTGTTGGGATCCGATGAATATGGAATACTATGTCAAGTTGATTATTGATCTATCATATATGTGTTGTTTATGATCTTGCATGCTCTCCGTTGCTAGTAGAGGCTCTGGCCAAGTTGATACTTGTAACTCCAAGAGAGAGTATTTATGCTAGATAGTGGGTTCATGTCTCCATTGAATCTGGGGGAGTGACAGCAACCCCTAAGGTTGTGGATGTGCTGTTGCCACTAGGGATAAAACATCAATGCTTTGTCTAAGGATATTTGTATTGTTTACATTATGCAATTATGCATAGTACTTAATGCAATTGTTTGTTGCTTGCAACTTCATACTGGAAGGGGTGCGGATGCTAACCCGAAGGTGGACTTTTTAGGCATAGATGCATGCTGGATGGTGGTCTATGTTCTTTGTCGTAATGCCCTAAGTAAATCTCATAGTAGTCATCATGATATGTATGTGCATTGTTATGCCCTCTCTATTTGTCAATTGCTCAACTGTAATTTGTTTACCCAACATGTTATTTATCTTATTGGAGAGACACCACTAGTGAACTGTGGACCCCGGTCCATTCTTTTACATCTGAAATACAACCTACTGCAATCATTGTTCCCTTTTGTTTTCTGCAAGCAAACATCATTTTCCACACCATACGTTTAATCCTTTGTTTTCAGCAAGTCGGTGAGATTGACAACCTCACTGTTAAGTTGGGGCAAAGTAGTTTGATTATGTTGTGCAGGTTCCACGTTGGCACCGGAATCCCTGGTGCTGCGCCGCACTACACTCCTTCACCAACAACCTTCACGTGATCTTCATCTCCTACTGGTTCGATAACCTTGGTTTCTTACTGAGGAAAAACTCGCTGCTGTACTCATCATACCTTCCTCTTGGGGTTCCCAACGGACGTGTGCTTTACCGTCACAAGCATCATATATACCCAATTTGTTCTTGTAAGATTCCCATATATTTGTTGCCTTGTGATAATGGTTCTATGAAACAGTACCATCATTAGATTTGATATATGCGACCAGGTTTCTTCTGAAGTTCTTTGTGGCAATTGCACGGATTTTTTTGTATTCTCATCACCCAATGTTGCCCAACTAAGCCATATTCCTCCAATAAATTCTATTTTCATCTAATAATTTTCTAGTGTGGCTATGTTGTATTTTCATGAAATTCTTCTAAATGGTAGACATGTTTCTCTGTTCCTCAAGACCATCCAATAATGTGAGGATATAGAGGCAGTTGGAGATTATTTTTCTCAAACTTGAGTGATTCTTTCTCCATCTCTTAAGGCCCGCTCTCAGACATTTGAATATACCAATTAGAATTTGAGCAGAATTATGCTTTATAGGAGCACTCATCCAATAAGTGTTGACAATATCATTGAAACCTTCAAACTCCATCCACTAATCTTGAAACCTTAAAAGACTAGCCTTGGAATATCAGTACCAATTTGTATATGAATAGGTTGGTCAGAGCCCAGTCTAGATACAGGGTATGCTATTGTATTGGGAAATTCATTTGTCCATTCTGCCGATGTGAAAACTGATACGTCTCAAACGTATCTATAATTTTTGATGCTCCATGCTTGTTTTACACCAATTTCTACATGTTTTGTCTACACTTCGTGGCACTTTTATGCATTTTCCGGCTAACCTATTGACAAGATGTCACAGTGCCAGTTCCCTATTTTCTGTTGTTTTGTATTTTAGAAAAGTTGTACAGGAAATATTCTCGGAATTGGATGAAACAAAAGCCGAGGTCGCTATTTTACCGAAATGAAGATGGAGTCCAGAGGAGATACGAAGGGGGGCCAGGGGCCCAGCCAAACCATGCCTAGGCGTGGCCTGGCCTTGGCCCGTGCCAAGGGGTGGTGTGGCGGCACCTAGCGCCTACCAACCTCACCCTTCCGCCTATAAATTCTCTTCGACGAGAAAACCCTAAAACAACCAGCCTCTGATAAGTCCAAAACGTATCTACTTTCCCGAACACTTTTGCTATGGTTTTGCCTCTAATTTGTGTATTTTGGATACAACTAACATGGACTAACGCTATTTTCAGCAGAACTGCTCTGGTGTCTCGTTTTTGTGCAGAAATCCAACTTTCAGGAAAATCCTCGGAATTTATGCAGAAGGTCCTATTTTCCCAGAATATTGGCGGAGCTAGAAGGGCAAGCCAGGTGGGGGCCCGAGGGCCCCACACGCTAGGCCGGCGCGGCCCAGGAGGGGGGCACGCGGCCCTAGTGTGTGGCGGCCTCGGCTGGCCCCCGATGCCCTCCTTCGGACTACTTATTGCCTTCGACCTAAAAACGCACGGGGGATAGTCGAAGTCGCCAGAAACCATCCAGAACGCCGCCACCGTCGCGAAACTCCGTCTCGGGACCAGAAACTCCGTTCTGGCACCTCGCCGGGACGGGGAATTGGAGGAGATCATCGCCATCATCACCACCGACACCTCTCCATCGACCAGCCATGTTTCCCCCATCCATGTGTGAGTAATTCCCCCGCTGTAGGCTGAAGGGGATGGTAGGATAAGATTGTTAGGGCATAGTGCCTAGTATCCGTTGTTGGTACTTTTATGATATTGTTGCAACTTGTTATGCTTAATGCTTGTCACTAGGGCCCGAGTGCCATGATCTCAGATCTGAACATGTTATTGATTCATGAAGATATTTGTTGTTTATGATCTTACCTGCAAGTTGTATACACATGTTGCTGTCCGGAAACCGAGGCCCCAAAGTGACAGAAATTGGGACAACCGGAGGGGAAGGCAGTGATATGAGGATCACATGTGTTCACAGAGTGTTAATGCTTTGCTCCAGTACTTATTAAAAGGAGTACCTTAATATCCAGTAGATTCCCTAGAGGCCCGGTTGCCACTGGCTGGTAGGACAAAAGATGTTCTGCAAGTTTCTCATTGCGAGCACGTACGACTATATATGGAACACATGCCTATTGATTGATTAGTACTTGGATACCGTTTTATTATTATCTGCAAATGCCCTGCTTTGATTGTTACATGAGTTTCTCTCATCCATGCAACGCCCATTCATCCATCCCTGTGCGTACAGTATTTTAATCCTGCTGTTTACTATAATCACTACTGCTGTCTTTGTTACTCAGCTGCTGTTATTTCACTACTGCTACTGCTATAAAACTGTTACTACTGATAAACTCTTGTGAGCAAGTCTGTTTCCAGGTGCAGCTGAATTGACAACTCCACTGTTAAGGCTTTCAAGTATTCTTTGTCTCCCCTTGTGTCGAATCAATAAATTGGGTTTTACTTCCCGCGAAGACTGTTGCGACCCCCTATACTTGTGGGTTATCAAGACTATTTTCTGGCGCCGTTGCCGGGGAGCATAGCTTTATTTGGAAGTTCACTTGGATTGATATTGTTCGCTGCAAATTCTCCATCATGGTTAAACCTCGCGATACTAAGGTCGCCATATTACCATCCACTACAAGAAAAGGTACAACTCTGAGTACCTCTGCTGCTCTTGATTCACCATCTGTGATAAGTAAACTTGTTTCACCACCACATGCTTCACATGCTGGTACTTCTGCTGAATCTGAAAATTCCTCTTATAATTTTGATGATGCTTCTGCTGTGCTTGATAACGATGGATCGTTAGGATCTTTTCTAGATGCTACAATTGCTAGGTCTAGACAAATTGAAAATACTGAAACTCCTAATGAAAATGCTGCTACACCTGTTAATTCACCTGAGTCTGTTGAATACTCTAGTGATGATCTTGATGAAGATTATGTGGAACTTGATGATGATTTTATTGAAAAATGCAATGCTACTACTGATGCAAGAAAAATTAAAAAGTTTCTTGCAGAACATACTGTTAGATATAAACTGTCTCCTGATCCTAAATTTGCCACATCTCCTATAAACATTAAGGATAAGGATTATGATTTTTCTCTTGATCTATCTCATATAGTGATGTCTACGGGTGCTTCTATTCTTGTAGACAGTGTTGGGCCTCCAAGAGCAGAGGTTTGTAGAACAGCAGCAAGTTTCCCTTAAGTGGATCACCCAAGGTTTATCGAACTCAGGGAGGAAGAGGTCAAAGATATCCCTCTCATGCAACCCTGCAACCACAAAGCAAGAAGTCTCTTGTGTCCCCAACACACCTAATAGGTGCACTAGTTCGGCGAAGAGATAGTGAAATACAAGTGGTATGAATGAATATGAGCAGTAGTACGGCGCCAGAAAAAAGTGCTTTGGCGTGCGATTGATGGTAGTAATATTGCGAGCGGTAAAGATGCGATAAAACGATAAACAAGCAGCGATAGCAGTATTTAGGAACAAGGCCTAGGGATCATACTTTCACTAGTGGACACTCTCAACATTGATCACATAACAGAATAAATAGATAGATGCTAGACTCTACACCCTCTTGTTGGATGATGAACACCACTAACTGTGTAGGATTACACGAACCCTCAATGCCGGAGTTAACAAGCTCCACAATATTCAATGTTCATATTTAAATAACCTTAGAGTGCATAACAGATCAACATAACCAAACCAAGTACTAACATAGCATGGACACTGTCACCTTCACACTACGAAAGGAGGAATAGATCACATCAATACTATCATAGCAATAGTTAACTTCATAATCTACAAGAGATCACAATCATAGCCTACGCCAAGTACTACCCGATGCACACACTGTCACCATTACACCGTGCAGGAGGAATTAACTACTTTAATAACATCACTAGAGTAGCACGCAGATATATTGTGATACAAAACACATTGCAATCATAAAGAGATATAAATAAGCACTTCACTATGCCATTCATAACAGTGAATAAGTATTCTGTGAAATATAGCCTAAGAGACCCACACGGTGCACACACTGTCACCTTTACACACGTGGGACAAGGAGTCTCCGGAGATCACATAAGTAAAATCCACTTGACTAGCATAATGACATCTAGATTACAAGCATCATCATATGAATCTCAATCATGTAAGGCAGCTCATGAGATTATTGTATTGAAGTACATAGGAGAGAGATTAACCACATAGCTACCGGTACAGCCCCGAGCCTCGATGGAGAACTACTCCCTCCTCATGGGAGACAGCAGCGTTGATGAAGATGGCGGTGGTGTCGATGGAGAAGCCTTCCGGGGGCACTTCCCCGTCCCGGCGGCGTGCAGGAACAGAGACTCCTGTCCCCCAGATCTTGGCTTCGCGATGGCGGCGGCTCTGGAAGTTTTTCTCTGGTTTCGTCGAACGTGATAGGGTTTTCGCGATGGAGACCTTAAGTAGGCGGAAGGGCAGCGTCAGAAAGGGTCTGGGGCCACCAGACACTAGGGCGGCGCGCCCCCCTCCTGGGCCGCGCCGCCACCATGTGTGGGCCCCCTGTGGCCCCTCTCTGGCGGCTCTCGGGTGTTCTGGAAGCTCCCGGGGATTCTAAGATGCTGGGCGTTGATTTCGTCCAATTCCGAGAATATTTCCTTACTAGGATTTCTGAAACCAAAAACAGCGTAAAACAAAGAATCGGCCCTTCGGCATCTCGTCAATAGGTTAGTTCCGGAAAACGCATAATAATGACATAAAGTATGCATAAAACATGTAGATATCATCAATAATGTGGCATGGAACATAATAAATTATCGATACGTCGGAGACGTATCATATAGCTATTGTTGAGAAAACACCCTTTTGTGGTACTGAAATAGAAAGTGCTGTAGAACACATGATTGAGCTATCTACTCTGAGTAGCTTGTTTTCTGATGATGTTAAGAAGCGTACTTACTTTGTTACTAAAAATTTTCCATTCTCATTAAAGGATGACGCTAAAACTTGGTATAATAGTTTGCCACCTGATTCTATTAATAGTCCAAAAGAATTGCTTGATGTTTTTCTTCCGAAGATACTTTCCTGCTAGTGCTCAACATATTGCTTTGCAGAGAATTTATAATTTTGATCAGGAAGATGGAGAGAAATTACCTGAGGCTTGGGCGAGATTTTGCTCTCTTATTAGAGCTCGGCCTGAACATGATTTGGAAAAGCATGATTTACTTGATATATTCTATAGTGGACTAACCATTGAGTCTAGGGCATACCTGGATAGTTGTGCTGGTTGTGTTTTCAGGAAAAGAACTCCAGACGACGCTGAAGAATTATTGGCTAAAATAGGCCGGAATCATGATGATTGGACTACACCTGGACCAACCCCAACACCGATACTGAAGAAGAGGGGTATGATTAAATTAAATGATGAAGATATGAGGGAAGCTAAGAAGTCTCTTAAGGAGAAGGGTATTAAATCTGAAGATGTGAAGAATTTACCTCCCATAGAAGATTCATGTAAGATCACTCCCCCTTCATCCATGATTGAGGTACACTCTCTTGAACGCTTTACTAGAGAAGATATTCCGTATTCAAAACCTCCTGCACAATACTTAGATGAATTTGATAATTATATTGTTAAGCAAGAAAATTTCAATATGAGAATAGAGAATCATTTAATGGAAAATTCTCAAGCTCTTAGTGAATTGCATGGTATTGTGGAGAGAACCTCCAATGATGTTAAGATGCTTGTTAAACACTTTCATATGGTTCAAACTCAAATTGATCAACTCACTAAAGTGCAAAATGACTTGTTGGAAAATAATTCTAAAGAAAAACATGCTTATGAAGTAACAACTAGAGGCGGTGTTTCTACCCAGGATCCTCTATATCCTGAAGGGCATCCCAAAAGAGTTGAACAAGATTCTCAACGAACTAAAACTAGTGCTCCATCTAAGAAAAAGAAGAAGAAACATAAAAATGTTGTAGAATCCTCTGAACCTGTTAATGATCCTAATAGTATTTCTATTTCTGATGCTGAAACTAAAAGTGGTAATGAACATGATAAAGATAATGATAAGAATGATACTCCTGATAAAGAAGAGGTTGAAGAAGAACCTGAAAAGCATGCTAAAAATAAAAAGTATACTAAAGAAGATTTTATTGCTAAGAAACACGGTAATGAAAGAGAACCTTGGGTTCAAAAGCAAATGCCTTTTCCTGCTAAGAAACTAAAATCAAAGGAAGAAGAACACTATAAAAAATTTTGTGATTGGATGAAACCTTTATTCCTGCAAATACCTTTGACTGATGCTATTAAATTGCCTCCTTATTCAAAGTATATGAAAGATATTGTGTCTAACAAAAGGAAAATTCCTAATGAGGAGATTTCCACTATGCTTGCTAATTACTCTTTTAATGGTAAGGTTCCAAAGAAGCTTGGCGACCCAGGTATAACGACTATTCCTTGTTCTATTAAGAATAATTATGTTAGAACTGCTCTATGTGATTTGGGAGCGGGTGTTAGTGTTATGCCTTTCTCTCTTTATAAAAGACTTTATTTAGATAAGTTAATACCGACTGATATATCTTTGCAAATGGCTGATAAATCTACCGCTATTCCTGTTGGTATATGTGAGGATGTTCCTGTTCAAGTTACTAATAACTGCTTGATATTAACTGATTTTGTTGTGTTGGAAATGCCTGAAGATGATAATATGTCCATTATTCTTGGGAGACCTTTTCTCAACACCGCAGGGGTTGTTATTGATTGAAATAAAGGATAAGTTACTTTCAATGTTGATGACAAGGAGCATACCGTTTATTTTCCCAAGAGGATTGAGAAAGCATGTGGAGTTAATACAATTTCTAATGTGAGAACTATCAAAGTGGGAACTATTGATTGTCCTATATATGAGCCTAAAGAAGAATATCAAACTCTTGTGATTGGATCCATATCAATACAATACAAGGTAACATGATTGATTTGAGGTTTATTTCTTCTTATGCTATGTAAAATTTATTTGGTGGCAAGACTTGATCAACCTTGTTAACAAATTCATTTTATATGCATAGAGGAACTAAACAACATCTCTTTCTTCCTCCACTTGTTCTACTTGCTGTAGCACTTTTGTTTTGCAAAGTTCTTTAGTTAATTAGAGATTTCAAAAAAAAAATCCTGCCCAGTAATAATAATTTTGACACACAGAAATGTGCATTTTTCAAAGTTTTCAAAAATTCACAAAACTTATACCATTGGTCCTATTTTTCGACGAGGCACCTGGGAACACCTGGGGATGACCAGTGGGGCACCCCAGGGTGGCACCCCACAGGCCGGCGCGGCCAGCAAGGGGGGCGCGCCACCCTGGCGTGTGGGCCCCTCCTTGCCCCACTTCATCATCTCTTCCTCCCACTCTCTTCTCTCTCCTGGAAAAACTTGCACCAGGTTCCTCTCACTTGCGTTTTTGCTCAAGAGCTCCAGATTTCTCGATCTCTTTGCTCAGCCCAGATCTCTGTCTGAAATTTGGCACATTTGCTCTCCGGTATGTGACTCCTCTGATTATCCAAATGGAATTTTGTTTAGTGGAGTATATCTTGAATATTTTGCTGCTGTAGGTAACATGTTTAGTGAGCTTGCATGCTTGTTCTAAGTGGTAGAAACTAGTTTTGATGCATGATTAGTACTCTAGCAAGTTCCTATGGTAGTTTCCCTCAATTATATGTCACCAAATCAAATTTTATAATTTTTGTTGAAAAATTTCAGAAAAGGAAGATGGATAATTGTAACTTTGGAGAAGTGTTTGAAAGAGAGACAACAAGCACGGGGAGGCCCTCGAGGTCATCCACCCGATTCAGGCAATCCTATAATGAGGACCTCATCGCACCAAGCTTCGCACCCGAAGAGGACAATGGAGTCCCTAATGCTTCATCCTTCCCATGTTATGACTTTTTGAGAAATGCAGGTTTGTTGGATGATTTCTTGACCCTTGTCGGTAAGGCAGGCTTAACCACCTATGCGGGAGATGAGAGTGAGCAATACTATACGCTCACTAAAATCTTTGTGGAGAGCTTCAAGTTCAACAATAAGCACTTTCGCCCGACGGTTTCATTCAAAATCTATGGTAAACCTATTACTATGAAGTTGGAAATTTTTTGTGCTGCATTGGGTATTGCCCCTGTAGGTACAGCAAGGAAGATCGAGGATAACCCCAAGGAATTGCTGGAACTCTATCGAGGGATTACCAATGATGATTGTCGCACCATTCAGCGTGGCAAGATAAGAAACATTCAACTCCCCGCCATTAAGTATTTTGCTTATTACATCGGTACTAGCATTCTTGGTAGGGAGAACACTAGTAACATATCTAGCTACCACCTTGGTTTCTTAATTGCTGCACTCACTGGGGACACGCCTTATCATCTTGGTGCTCTTGTTGCTCGCCGCTTGTCTAACAAGGGGCCTATATTTGGAGGAATTATTGATTCGCGCGTTTTAGCATATTTAGAGCTTCCTCTTGACCCTACTGATGTAAAAATAACTTCTATGAGGCTCGATATTGCTGCTATGAAGAGTCACCAATTTGTTACGGCCAACTCTAGTTTAGATAACATTGTCTATAGAATTTTGTTTGCTGACGGGGAAGAGAGGGAAATTCTTTTGCCGTAGCCAGATTTGTTCAGTATTGACAGGAAACCATGGTCGCGCTCTAAGGAGGAGGTGGATGAGCAATTGAAGATACAAGGCTTCCACCAGCAGCATGACTCTGAGGACGCCGAGCCCTCTTATGACTACACCGTCACGTATACGGGTGCTTCTTCCAGCACATACCCGGAATATGATCCATCTTCATCGTACTACGGAGGTGCTACTTCATGGGCACCATGGGATTGATCTCCACTTAGGCAAAAGCCTAAGCTTGGGGGGAGGTATACCGGCATCACTCATTCTTTGCATATTATGGTTGCTGGATACTTGTATATACTTTTTTAGTTTCTTTGAGTGGTTTTCTAATGAGAGGAAGATGATATTTGGGGAAGTGCTGCCTGAAAGCAGATTCTGGACTGTTACTAGAAAAATTCGTGCGCACAGCCAGAACGTTATTTTGAGTTGAATTTTTTTTTGCATGTTCCCCAGGTTGTTATCTAACTTTCATTAGTTTAACACTTTTCGAACTGAGCAACGGAAGATTTTTGTAAAAATCGATTTCTGTACTGCTGTCAGGTTTTGGCAGATTTCTGCCATCCTGCTTTTCTGTGTTTCTTCTAGTTTTCATTCTCTTATTTTTGCTCTGTTTCTTTCCTAAACACAAAAAGACCAAACATATTTCTGTTGTTTCTCTTCGCCATTTGTTTATCTTGGTTTCTTATTCCCATTTTGCTTTATTTGCTATCGTTGGTGTGCTATAAGAAAATCCAAAAAGATTTTGCTTGGTTTGCTTGTTTCCTTTTGTTCTTGTTTCTAATTCGAAAACACCAAAAATATTTGCTGTTCTTCTTTGGTTTTGTAAAGTTCATTATGATTTCAATGGTCTTCGGTGGCTGGAGCGTGGTTTTCATTCCATATTATTCAAGCTATACAAGTGAAAAAGCAATAATGACGATCTACGACAATCTGATTGTGGTGAGAGGCTGGTATGAACTCTATTTGTTTTCATTTTTGTACATATACTCATCTATGTGAGCATGCTTAGTTGGTTCATGCGAGGTATATGTCATTTAAGAAAGTCTAGTAGTTCATTTTCTCTCATGATTAGTTCCAATTTATTAATATGAGTAGCATGTCATAAATATTTCCTTGCATTGTTTTATTCATAGATAGGTATGATATTGTGGTATCCTCCTCTGAATAATTCACTTGAATCAACTTGGCACATACTCACGCATGCATATGACTGTACAAATGTCAATTAAGCCTCGATGATTTACTTTACCTCAGAGTTCTTGTATCACTTTTATGCCTCCATTAATTTATTTTTGTCGCAAGCATGATTATGGCAGTTACTGCTCTCTTGATTGTCGCTTCCCAGTCTATTGCTAGCCTTCACTTGTACTGAGCGGGAATGCTGCTCGTGCATCCAAATCCCTATAAATCAAGTTGTTCCAAAGTGTCCACCATAAATACCTATGCATGGCATTTCAAACCATTCCAAGTAAATTCTCATGTGCTACCTTTAAAACCTTCAAAATGCTTCTCAATTTGTGTTTATGTTTTATAGCTCATGAGGAAGTATGTGGTGTTTATCTTTCAATCTTGTCATTTACTCCGGACGGACTTTCACAATGGACTAGTGGCACATCCGCTTATCCAATAATTTTGCAAAAAGAGCTGGCAACGGGGTTCCCAGCCCCAATTAATTAACCTTCATAAATTTATAAATAGACACTCCTCCATGGTATGTGATTGTTGGTTGGCACCCGAGGATTCGGTTAGCCATGGCTTGAGAAAGCAAAGGTGGGGAGGAGTGTCATCTAAATAAAACTAAAATAAAAAGGCACTCCTTCATGGTATGAGATTGTTGGCAGGCACCCGAGGATTCGGTTAGCCATGGTTTGTGAAAGCAAGGTTGGAAGGAGTGCCACCCAAAAATAAAATTTCATGGGAGCCACTCTTGGAAGTCCGGTTGATGAGGTAGTTAGAGTACCCATTACCATTCGTTGACAACAACAAACACCTCTCAAAATAGTTTTACTCCTGTCTTGAGAAAAATGAAAAGCTCTAGCACATGTTAATCCCTGCTTCCCTCTGCGACGGGTCAATCTTTTACTTTTACATTGAGTCTCCATCCTTTCTTTGAGCACTTTCTTGAGAGCACAACTGTCATTCTTAGTATAATATGCTTGTCCCAAAATGTGATTAATTGTGGTATAACTTTGATGCTTTTATCTTTGATAATCTTTACTTCCAGTCTTCTCATGAACCTCAAAGGTGCCCAAGCATTTATGTTTTGCTGTACAAATACGGGCAAGCGAGATACCACTTTATCATATCCTTTTATGAACATTGCAATCCTGCTGATAGACATGATTCATGATGCTTATTATTAATTTGTTGGTACCTTTTCCATGATTGATATAGCTATTAGATGATTTTATTTGCATGTATCTTATTATGAATTGCTTAAGTACTTGCCATATCATGAGAATATTTACATCATATGAACAAATGTGTTCGTGAAAGTTCTTTTATCGCACTCAGTTGTTAACTGAATTGCTTGAGGACAAGCAATAAGCTAAGCTTGGGGGGAGTTGATACGTCCAAAACGTATCTACTTTCCCGAACACTTTTGCTATTGTTTTGCCTCTAATTTGTGTATTTTGGATACAACTAACACGGACTAACGTTGTTTTCAGCAGAACTGCTCTGGTGTCTCGTTTTTGTGCAGAAATCCAACTTTCAGGAAAATCCTCGGAATTTATGCAGAAGGTCCTATTTTCCCAGAATATTGGCGGAGCCAGAAGGGCAAGCCAGGTGGGGGCCCGAGGGCCCCACACGCTAGGCCGGCGCGGCCCAGGAGGGGGGCGCGCGGCCCTAGTGTGTGGCGGCCTCGGCTGGCCCCCGACGCCCTCCTTCGGACTACTTATTGCCTTCGACCTAAAAACGCACGGGGGATAGTCGAAGTCACCAGAAACCATCCAGAACGCCGCCACCGTCGCGAAACTCCGTCTCGGGACCAGAAACTCCGTTCTGGCACCTCGCCGGGACGGGGAATTGGAGGAGATCATCGCCATCATCACCACCGACGCCTCTCCATCGACCAGCCATGTTTCCCCCATCCATGTGTGAGTAATTCCCCCGCTGTAGGCTGAAGGGGATGGTAGGGATTGGATGAGATTGGTCATGTAATAGCATAAGATTGTTAGGGCATAGTGCCTAGTATCCGCTGTTGGTACTTTTATGATACTGTTGCAACTTGTTATGCTTAATGCTTGTCACTAGGGCCCGAGTGCCATGATCTCAGATCTGAACATGGTATTGATTCATGAAGATATCTGTTGTTTATGATCTTACCTGCAAGTTGTATACACATGTTGCTGTCCGGAACCCGAGGCCCCAAAGTGACAGAAATTGGGACAACCGGAGGGGAAGGCGGTGATATGAGGATCACATGTGTTCACGGAGTGTTAATGCTCTGCTCCGGTACTCTATTAAAAGGAGTACCTTAATATCTAGTAGATTCCCTAGAGGCCCGGCTGCCACCGGCTGGTAGGACAAAAGATGTTGTGCAAGTTTCTCATTGCGAGCACGTACGACTATATATGGAACACATGCCTATTGATTGATTAGTACTTGGATACCGTTTTATTATTATCTGCAAATGCCCTGCTTTGATTGTTACATGAGTTTCTCTCATCCATGCAACGCCCGTTCATCCATCCCTGTGCCTACAGTATTTTAATCCTGCTGTTTACTATAATCACTACTGCTGTCTTTGTTACTCTGCTGCTGTTATTTCACTACACTCTTTGCTATAAAGCTGTTACCTCGATAAACTCTTGCGAGCAAGTCTGTTTCCAGGTGCAGCTGAATTGACAACTCCGCTGTTAAGTCTTTCAAGTATTCTTTGTCTCCCCTTGTGTCGAATCAATAAATTGGGTTTTACTTCCCGCGAAGACTGTTGCGATCCCCTATACTTGTGGGTTATCAGCCTCCTTCCACCAAAAGTTCCGTCGCCGCCGTCATCGTCCAGACGAGTTTCTGGGGTCAGAAGTTCCTGTTCCGGCACCCTGCCGGGACGGGGATTGACCCCCGGAGCCATCTTCATCGACTCCACCGCCTCCACTCCGACTCCATGATGTTTCGTGAGTAGTTCCCCCCTGGACTACTGGTACTCGGCTGTAGCTAGTTGGTATTCTCTCTCATGTACTTCAATACAATGATCTCATGAGCTGCCTTACATGATTGAGATCCATATGATGTAATCGGTGTTGTGTTTGTTGGGATCCGATAAATTGTGGATTTGTGATCAGATTGTTCATCATATTATCATACTACTATTATTTAAGATCTTGCATGCTCTCCGGTACTTGTAGTTACCTTGATCAAGTAGTTGCATGTATCTCCAAGAGGGAGTATTTATGCTCGATAGTGGGTTCATGCCTCTAGTTTTCTGTAAGAGTGACAATAACTTCTAAGATTGTAGATGTGTTGTTGCTACTAGGGAGAAAACATCAATGTTTTATCCAAGGGTAATTCTATTGTTTACTTTACACACATTGCTTATGCGAGAATCTGTTGCTTGCAACTTAATACTAGAAGCGGTTCGGATGATAACCGGAAGGTGGATTATTAGTCATAGACGCAATTGGATTACGGTCTATGTATTATGTTGTAATGCTCAATTAAATACTACAGTAACATTTATGTTATCATTGTCATGCCCTGTTAATTATCAATTTCCCAACTGTAATTTGTTCACCCAATACATGTTATTTGGACAGTTACCACTAGTGTAGATACCTGGGAACCCCGGTCCTTCTGTCATCATCATTGCTCTACAGTCAACTACGCATTGGAATATTTTCTGGTGCCATCTCCTCTATACTACTGTTGTTGTGTTACTATTGCCATTGCTCTCATATTACTGCTGCTTTCACATCACCCCTGTTACTAGTGCATTTCCAGGTGCAGCTGAATTGACAACTTCGCTGTTAAGGCTTATAAGTATTATTTACCTTCCCTTGTGTTGAATCAATAAATTTGGGTTTTACTTCCCTCGAAGACTGTTGCGATCCCCTATACTTGTGGGTCATCAAAAACCCAATGAAGCCTTTCCATAAGTGGATTGTCCTGCATATTTCTCCATGTGTATGCTCTGCCATTTAGTGGAATCTCTTATAGATCATCTTCTTGTATGATCTTGTTGAACAATATCATACTATTAGTATCACCTTCAGCTCTGTTCCTATCATTTTGATCTCTAATAAGATTAAAATCCCCCATGATAATCCAGTATTGCATCATAGCTGAGTCAATATTGGCAAGCCAGGTAATAAACTCAGGTGTGTTCTGATGTCTATGCCCCCTCCTTTTCCTGTAGACAGTGTTGGGCCTCCAAGAGCAGAGGTTTGTAGAACAGCAGCAAGTTTTCCCTTAAGTGGATCACCCAAGGTTTATCGAACTCAGGGAGGAAGAGGTCAAAGATATCCCTCTCATGCAACCCTGCAACCACAAAGCAAGAAGTCTCTTGTGTCCCCAACACACCTAATAGGTGCACTAGTTCGGCGAAGAGATAGTGAAATACAGGTGGTATGAATATATATGAGCAGTGGCAACGGCACCAGAAAAGTGCTTTGCCCAGGACAGTAAACAAGCAGTAGTAACGCAGCAATAGTAACACAAGAAACAAGTAAACAAGCAGCGATAGCAGTATTTAGGAACAAGGCCTAGGGATTACACTTTCACTAGTGGACACTCTCAACATTGATCGCATAATAAATAACTCTTTCTCATATGTGCTACATACACTCTTTTGTTGGATGATGAACACATTGCGTAGGATTACACGAACCCTCAATGCCGGAGTTAACAAGCTCCACAATTCAATGTTCATATTTAAATAACCTTAGAGCATAATAGATCATTGCAAAATAAACCAAGAACTAACATAGTGCACACACTGTCCACATTACACTATGAAGGAGGAATAGATCACATCAATACTATCATAATGATAATTAACTCCACAATCTACAAGAGATCATGATCATAGCCTACGACAAGAACCACATGGTGCACACACTAGTCACCTTTACACCATGCAGGAGGAATAGACTACTTTAATAACATCACATGAGTAGCACACAACTAGTAGCGATACAAAGCTCATCATATGGATCTCAATCATGTAAAGCAGCTCATGAGATCATTGTATTGAAGTACATAGGAGAGAGATTAACCACATAGCTACCAGTACAGCCCCGAGCCTCGATGGAGAACTACTCCCTCCTCATGGGAGCAGTAGCGGTGATGAAGATGGCGGTGGAGATGGCAGCGGTGTCGATGGAGAAGCCTTCCGGGGGCACTTCCCCGTTCCGGCGGCGTGCCGGAACAGAGACTCCTGTCCCCCAGATCTTGGCTTCGCGATGGCGGCGGCTCTGGAAGGTTTCTGTGGGTTTCATCGAACGTGATAGGGTTTTCGCGACGGAGGCTTTAAATAGGCGGAAGGGCAGCCTTGGAGGGGGCCTGGGGCCACCACACCATAGGGCGGCGCGGCCCCCCCTCTGGCCGCGCCAGGGTGTAGTGTGGGGCCCCAGGGCTTCCCTCCGGCGGCTCTCGGGTGTTACGGATGCTTCCGGGCAAAATAGGAACCTGGGCGTTGATTTCGTCCGATTCGAGAATATTTCGTTACTAGGATTTCTGAAACCAAAAACAGCAGAAAACGAACCGGCACTTCGGCATCTTGTTAATAGGTTAGTTCCAGAAAATGCACGAATATGACATAAAGTGTGCATAAAACATGTAGATAACATCAATAATGTGGCATGGAACATAAGAAATTATCGATACGTCGGAGACGTATCATCATCCCCAAGCTTAGTTCTGATCGTCCCGAAGCGGTAAAACGATAACAAAGATAATTTCTGGAGTGACATGCCATCATAACTTTGATCATACTATTTGTAAAGCATATGTAGTGAATGCAGCGATCAAAACAATGTATATGACATGAGTAAACAACTGAATCATAAAGCAAAGACTTTTCATGAATAGTACTTCAAGACAAGCATCAATAAGTCTTGCATAAGAGTTAACTCATAAAGCAATAATTCATAGTAAAAGCATTGAAGCAACACAAAGGAAGATTAAGTTTCAGCGGTTGCTTTCAACTTGTAACATGTATATCTCATGGATTTTGTCATCATAGAGTAATATAATAAGTGCAATATGCAAGTATGTAGGAATCAATGCACAGTTCACACAAGTGTTTGCTTCTTGAGGTGGAGAGAAATAGGTGAACTGACTCAACAATAAAAGTAAAAGAATGGTCCTCCATAGAGGAAAAGCATCGATTGCTATATTTGTGCTATAGCTTTGGTTTTGAAAACAAGAAACAATTTTGTCAACGGTAGTAATAAAGCATATGTATCATGTAAATTATATCTTACAAGTTGCAAGCCTCATGCATAGTATACTAATAGTGCCCGCACCTTGTCCTAATTAGCTTGGACTACCGGATCATCGCAATGCACATGTTTTAACCAAGTGTCACAAAGGGGTACCTCTATGCCGCCTGTACAAAGGTCTAAGGAGAAAGCTCGCATTGGATTTCTCGCTATTGATTATTCTCAACTTAGACATCCATACCGGGACAACATAGACAACAGATAATGGACTCCTCTTTTATGCATAAGCATGTAACAACAATTAATAATTTTCTCATATGAGATTGAGGATATATGTCCAAAACTGAAATTTCCACCATGAATCATGGCTTTAGTTAGCGGCCCAATGTTCTTCTCTAACAATATGCATGCTTAACCATAAGGTGGTAGATCTCTCTTACTTCAGACAAGACGAACATGCATAGCAACTCACATGATATTCAACAAAGAATAGTTGATGGCGTCCCCAGAAACATGGTTATCGCACAACAAGCAACTTAATAAGAGATAAAGTGCATAAGTACATATTCAATACCACTATAGTTTTTAAGCTATTTGTCCCATGAGCTATATATTGCAAAGGTGAATGATGGAATTTTAAAGGTAGCACTCAAGCAATTTACTTTGGAATGGCGGAGAAATACCATGTAGTAGGTAGGTATGGTGGACACAAATGGCATAGTGGTTGGCTCAAGTATTTTGGATGCATGAGAGGTATTCCCTCTCGATACAAGGTTTAGGCTAGCAAGGCTTATTTGAAACAAACACAAGGATGAACCGGTGCAGCAAAACTCACATAAAAGACATATTGTAAACATTATAAGACTCTACACCGTCTTCCTTGTTGTTCAAACTCAATACTAGAAATTATCTAGACCTTAGAGAAACCAAATATGCAAACCAAATTTTAGCATGCTCTATGTATTTCTTCATTAATGGGTGCAAAGTATATGATGCAAGATCTTAAAAATGAGCACAACAATTGCCAAGTATCACATTATCCAAGACATTTTAGCAAATTACTACATGTAGCATTTTCCAATGCCAACCATATATCAATTTAACGAAGAAGAAACTTCGCCATGAATACTAAAAGCTAAGAACACATGTGTTCATATGAACCAGCGGAGCGTGTCTCTCTCCCACACAAGCATTTATTCAAACAAAAACAAAAACAAAAGCACACAGACTCTCCAAGTAAAGCACATAAGATGTGACCGAATAAAAATATAGTTTCAAGAGAAGGAACCTGATAATTTGTCGATGAAGAAGGGGATGCCTTGGGCATCCCCAAGCTTAGATGCTTGAGTCTTCTTGAAATATGCAGGGGTGAACCACCGGGGCATCCCCAAGCTTAGAGCTTTCACTCTTCTTGATCATAGTATATCATCCTCCTCTCTTGGCCCTTGAAAACTTCCTTCACACCAAACTTCTCATAAACTTCATTAGAGGGGTTAGTACATAATCAAAAACTCCTATGTTCAGAGGTGACACAATCATTCTTAACACTTCTGGACATTGCTCAAAGCTACTGGAAGGTAATGGAACAAAGAAATCCACCCAACACAGCGAAAGAAGCAATGCGAAATAAAAGGCAGAATCTGTCAAAACAGAACAGTCCGTAAAGACGAATTTTTAATAAATACTTCCGTTGCTCAGATCAGAAAACTCAAAACTAATGAAAGTTGCGCACATATCTGAGGAACACGCACGTAAATTGGCATATTTTTCTGATTTTTCTACAGAGAAAACAGCCCAGATTCGTGACAGATAGAAATCTGTTTCTGCGCAGAAATCCAAATCTAGTATCAACCTTCGATTAGAGGCTTCACTTGGCACAACAAAACACAAAACTAAGATAAGGAGAGGTTGCTACAGTAGTAAACAACATCCAAGACACAAATATAAAACAAAGTACTGTAGCAAAATAACACATGGGTTATCTCCCAAGAAGTTCTTTCTTTATAGCCATTAAGATGGGCTCAGCAGTTTTAATGATGCACTCATAAGAAATAGTAGTTGAAGCGAAAGAGAGCATCAAGAAGCAAGTTCAAAACAAATTTAAGCCTAACATGCTTCCTATGCATAGGAATCTTGTAAATAAACAAATTCATGAAGCATAATGCAACAAGCATAGAAAGATAAAACAAGTGTAGCTTGAAAAATTTCAGCACATAGAGAGGTGTTTTAGTAACATGAAAATTTCTACAACCATATTTTCCTCTCTCATAATAACTTTCAGTAGCAACATGAGCAAACTCAACAATATAACTATCACATAAAGCATTCTTATCATGAGTCTCATGCATAAAATTATTACTCTCCACATAAGCATAATCAATTTTATTAGTAATAGTGGGAGCAAATTCAACAAAGTAGCTATCATTATTATTCTCATCAAGTGTAGGAGGCATAGTATTATCATCATAAAAATTACTCTCCATAGTAGGCGGCGTTAAAAGACCAATATCATTATAATCATCATAAATAGGAGGCAAAGTATCATCAAAGAAAATTTTCTCCTCAATGCTTGGGGGACTAAAAAGATCATGAAAACCAGCTTCCCCAAGCTTAGAACTTTCTTTATCATTATCAACAATGGTGTTCAAAGCGTTCATACTAATATTACTACCAGCATGCAAATAAGATTCCATAGGTTTTTTAATTTTCGCATCAAACAATCCATGTTTTAAATCAGGAAATAGCATAAGAAGCTCATTCTTGTCCATTATGCCAAACTAGTGTAAACAAGAAACAAAAAGTTGCAATTGCAGGATCTAAAGGAAATAGCTTCGAGTACTTACAACAGCGAAAATAGCTTAGTAGCTGAGATCCGGAGTGTGAGTACCTTTTACCTTTCCTCCCCGGCAACGGCGCCAGAAAATAGCTTGATGTCTACGCCCCCTCCTTTTCCTGTAGACAGTGTTGGGCCTCCAAGAGCAGAGGTTTGTAGAACAGCAGCAAGTTTTCCCTTAAGTGGATCACCCAAGGTTTATCGAACTCAGGGAGGAAGAGGTCAAAGATATCCCTCTCATGCAACCCTGCAACCACAAAGCAAGAAGTCTCTTGTGTCCCCAACACACCTAATAGGTGCACTAGTTCGGCGAAGAGATAGTGAAATACAGGTGGTATGAATATATATGAGCAGTGGCAACGGCACCAGAAAAGTGCTTTGCTCAGGACAGTAAACAAGCAGTAGTAACGCAGCAATAGTAACACAGTAAAACAGTAAACAAGCAGCGATAGCAGTATTTAGGAACAAGGCCTAGGGATTACACTTTCACTAGTGGACACTCTCAACATTGATCGCATAATAAATAACTCTTTCTCATATGTGCTACATACACTCTTTTGTTGGATGATGAACACATTGCGTAGGATTACACGAACCCTCAATGCCGAAGTTAACAAGCTCCACAATTCAATGTTCATATTTAAATAACCTTAGAGCATAATAGATCATTGCAAAATAAACCAAGAACTAACATAGTGCACACACTGTCCACATTACACTATGAAGGAGGAATAGATCACATCAATACTATCATAATGATAATTAACTCCACAATCTACAAGAGATCATGATCATAGCCTACGACAAGAACCACATGGTGCACACACTAGTCACCTTTACACCATGCAGGAGGAATAGACTACTTTAATAACATCACATGAGTAGCACACAACTAGTAGCGATACAAAGCTCATCATATGGATCTCAATCATGTAAAGCAGCTCATGAGATCATTGTATTGAAGTACATAGGAGAGAGATTAACCACATAGCTACCGGTACAGCCCCGAGCCTCGATGGAGAACTACTCCCTCCTCATGGGAGCAGCAGCGGTGATGAAGATGGCGGTGGAGATGGCAGCGGTGTCGATGGAGAAGCCTTCCGGGGGCACTTCCCCGTTCCGGCGGCGTGCCGGAACAGAGACTCCTGTCCCCCAGATCTTGGCTTCGCGATGGCGGTGGCTCTGGAAGGTTTCTGTTGGTTTCGTCGAACGTGATAGGGTTTTCGCGACGGAGGCTTTAAATAGGCGGAAGGGCAGCCTTGGAGGGGGCCTGGGGCCACCACACCATAGGGCGGCGCGGCCCCCCTCTGGCCGCGCCAGGGTGTAGTGTGGGGCTCCCAGGGCTTCCCTCTGGCGGCTCTCGGGTGTTCTGGATGCTTCCGGGCAAAATAGGAACCTGGGCGTTGATTTCGTCCGATTCCGAGAATATTTCGTTACTAGGATTTCTGAAACCAAAAACAGCAGAAAACAGGAACTGACACTTCGGCATCTTGTTAATAGGTTAGTTCCAGAAAATGCACGAATATGACATAAAGTGTGCATAAAACATGTAGATAACATCAATAATGTGGCATGGAACATAAGAAATTATCGATACGTCGGAGACGTATCATGTTCTCATGCTAGATGGTCCATAAATGTTGGTGAGGAGCCAATTTTTACCGGTTGTCTTGCAAGTAAACTCAGTGGTAATTTAATAGCTGCTTTGGCTGACAACATGGACTTCGGATAAATTTCCATTCCATATAGTGATAATGCCTCCAGAGATTCCAATAGAAGGAGTGAAAAACAAAGCTGTTGAGCCTTTCAGAACATAATTTTTTTAATATAGGCATGATCAAATATTTCTCTCTTTGTTTCTTGTAAACAGACAATGTTATGGTAACTCTCTTCAGTTCTTTGCCTGATGTCATCCGATCTTTCATGGGAATTAACCCCTCTAATGTTCCAATTCAATATATTCCAACATCTATTCATGGAAACCTTGCTTGTTTTGTTTATGGTTGTTGGTGACATAATTAGCCAACAAAATGTGCCCAGTATTAACTGTCATATCATCTAGACTATCACATGCAATAATTATTTTTTACACGTCATGCATATCATATGTTGGGCATGCTTATTCTTCTCCAGAGTAGCAAGATCTGCATCCGTTGTGTGTGACATCATTTGCTTCTTCCGGATAGAAGTGGTGATGTAAGATACAACAAGTTTCCAGATAGTTCTTCTCCAATTTTCACGGGAGATCTCTCTTCCCTTCATCTATTTTACATTTCAGCTCTCGATGTTTATTGCTATCCATATGTGGCGATTATTTTTTATTCACATCTCCTATTTCGCTTGTTTATCCTAATAAGCATTGTTTCCTTTCCATTATCATCACCTCTTATTTGTTTGTTTGTTTGTTTGGCAGGCCTTGCGAGTCGTAGCGCTTTCTTAGAGCTCTATTTTTTTATCTCGGTAGGTTATCGGGATATAATAGGAGGTTGTTACATATTTCATGTACGGATAATTTTGTTGGACTTAAACATGATAAGTTGTTACAACTAAAATTTGATGTGGGATAATAACTTAATAAGTTATATCGGTGGGCGTTGTGCAAGCATCCGATCTTTGCCTTGCTTGTGTCCCCAAGACCTGAGTTCTTATTTTCTATTCCAGAATGAGCGCTCTACCCATACGTGGGGGAGTGGCACGTACTACCTTTCCTCCACTCTGTTAGTGGGAGCCACAACCTTGATTTTATTTTCTCATATGCATGATTAACATTCAAGTGTTCGTATTATGTGTTCTAGTACATCTTGCGCGACTCCTTATCCTTGGTTCCAGCCGTTTGTTAACGCCCGCCTTGGAAGCCGTTGCAAACTTTTGGGTCCTTTTTGGAGCCTTGATTGGAGTCCATCATGAGTAACTTGGTTGGGTGGCTCCCATTAAACTTGCTTATAGCACCAGGAATGGTCTTGTTGTGAGACTCTGTCCTAATTAAGCGGGGTTGATCTGTGTATGGTTACATTTGGTAACCCCTGCAGGGTGTAAATCTTAGATATGGATGACTCAGAGAATGTAAACAACTTACAACTTTATATTGTTGCTAACAATTTCCTAATAACCTGCATAGTAATATAACATTACTGCAACCAATATCTAATACAATTTGTAAACCGTGGAGCGCCCTTACATAGGTTGTTCGCTATGAGCGAAGAGGATTTATGCGTTTGGCTAGAATATGGTTGTGCAGTGCCTAGATGTTACCTTTATGTTATGTCTTATATTCTCTGAGTAGACGGATAGTTTTAGCGTGTTTCTATTTATTTGTAGTGCAAGTTTTGCTGCCGCTAAGTCCACCATATAGCCCGACAAGCACAACCTAGTTCTAGTCTCATTGAGTACGTGCCATGGATTACGTTCGTCGGTACTCACTGCTTTCTTTCTCTTATTTTTGGAACCATAGACCCGATTCTTTTGGACTAGTATGAGATCGACGATGTTAGCAAGGCTACCATTCCATCTTGGCATGGGCAGGGTTATGGACGCCATTGGTTATCCTCAGAACTCTTAGTTTAATTTGTACTCTTGTTCATACTTAGATGTATTTGGCTATATGTATGATTTGGATCTTTGTGTTGAATATTTGTATTCTTGACTTGTTGGGGTTGTTGTTTTAATATATGTTCCTTGTGTTATCCATCGTGAACTTGTAGTGACGTAACTAGTTGTGATTGTTTCCACCGGCATCGTGCATAAATTTTGACATGCACGGGGTGTTGGTGGACGTCTCTAAATCGATATTACGAGGGTTCTAGCGAGAATGATAGAATCCTCAAAGTACCGGTCTTAGGGCGTAACACAAGGCACGGGCATTCATCTAGTTGTAGATAGTACACCACTTCAACCAAGTCTACATTATGAAAAAGTATAGATATATTTACACATGGAATGAAGGTTGCCAAAATATATATCAGCATGCAATCGTCTTCTTTTATGTTCCACTTATATTATTAAACAGTAATCGTATATGTTTCTGCAATCTCATTGGGGACACTCACATGATCCTACATCAAAGGCATTGGCTATGACATTGGGTAACATGTTAAGTTGTTAGTGGATATCTCTCTCTCTCTCATAGCCATGCTCGAAGTTTCTATGGACACAAAAAATTCCCACATTTGTCATCAATGGAATACTTCAATCCTATTACACCTCGCGTGGCCTGCTAGAATTATATCGTAGCCCATATGATTGTGCGTGCACGGGCCGCCATCTTCTATTAAAATTGCCCCTGATTTTGATTCGATATTACAAGCAATGCCACCGTGAAACTGAAAAAACGGTTCGCTGGTTCCGTATGTTGCATCGCGCTGGTTCCGTATGTCCTATTTAGCCTGGAAAGTACTCCCTCCGTTCTAGAGTGTAAGTCATATATTCCCAAAAATTATTTGTCTTATAACCCTCACCTCTAAGGCATAATTTTATTTAATGAGGGAGAGAAAGGGGTTGCATGCACCAATGAGGGAGAGAAAGAGAATGCATGCACCAATGAGAGAGAGAAAGAGGCTGCATGCACCAATGAGAGAGAGAAAATGAGACCCAATCAGTTACTACCTTGGACCAAGATATTCAAAAATTGTGACTTACAAACTAGGACGGAGGGAGTATAAAGGGCCGTCATGGATGCATACTGCGGGCTAACTACCAAACGTGAGAATCCACTCGAAAAAAAAATGTCAATCGGGCTATTGTCATGTAAACATGTACATCGCCCCATTAATTTCGCCGTTCATCTGCGTGTCGCTCATCAAGATTTCGCGTTGGCCGGTTGCTCAATAGTCCCACCTAGTCTAATGAAATATATGGTTACATCAAAACAAAATAGTCCCACCTCGGCCCCTTGGACTCAGTCCCAGCGGTTTATATAGTTCAGAATATGCCTGATCGACAAGCCAAGGAGCATCACCGTTTAATACATTTGTTAGGATTTAATTAAATAGGTTTAATTAAAGGGATAATCCTCCCTCATATAATTCTCTATGTTGGTTTGTTTGTCAACAGACATAACCTTTCCTCACACCGTGACCCATATTTGCGTCCTTTCTCCTTGTATATAAGTTGTGAATCATCAATGGAATTCTGCCAGGAACTTTTGGCCAATATGAAGAACGATGCGGCAAAACAAAAGGAAATTCGTTGACACGCACTCGTTTAAAGTAGGAACCGAAGAGAAGTAGACACGAACAATGTCTGGGCGGAAATCATCTACCCGATCGCAGCATCCACACATATCCTAGAGAAAGATCGATTGACATAGACCAATTAGCATGCACTTGCATGCGACCTATTCAATCTGTTCGTCGATTGGTTATTTCACTACTTTTTGATTGAGATTGGTGAACTAATCGCTGCATGTTTTTCCTGTCTTCTAATTAGAATTGAAGAACCACTGCGCCACCAGCGCTGGTGCGGCAGCGCCATCCAGCGTGGAGACCCTGCAGCAATACGGCGCGGCCCTCGCTGCTGTACGAAATCGAACTGCAGAGGCCACGGCCAGGCCTGGGCTTCAAGATTAACGAGCAAAAGAATCACAGAAGAACAGACAGACAAGAAAGATGAAGCGCTCAATCGGGAAGACAGACCAAACACATGAAGCGTATCTTCTTCTTTCGTGAATCAGGCTGGATGATAATTCAATCTGATTGCTAGATTACTAGCATGCGACAAGACACCAGATCGACACAATTAGATAAAAATCTTGATCTAATTGCTACCGAAACATCAGGTGCTATTTACCTATTTCTTTTCCATTGCCTCATGCATACAATCGGTTTGGAGCATGGCAACTTCGTCCTCGCCGTCCACGAGATCGGATTGGGGCAGCGGAAGCCGACGCCCTAGGTCTGCATCACCATGGAGACGCCGGCGGCCATGGCCTCCTGGGGCGGCGCCCCGCAGCGCGCTTGGTCTTCCCGACCGGCGGTTGGGCGACTGTCACGAACCCTGCTCGAAGACCTGGACGCAAGGCGCGTAAACTAAAGGAGATCGAGACCCTGAAGAGTGGGACCATTGAAGAGGTGGAGCAGCTCAGGAGATCAAAGAGGGAGCGAAGGGTGGCCGCCCGATTCAGCGGACCAGACTGGACGGCGTGATCCAACGGACCTCCTCATCCTTGCCACGTCGCCCGAAGAGAACATCACCACCTACTTTAGGCCCTCGTTTTCCTTCTGGTTCGCTTGCTTGTGAAGCCACCAATATATTCGTATCTGTGATCTCTCCCCTGTTTCTCTTCTCTACCCCGCTGCTTCTAGAATTCCATCCCCTTGCTGCTGCTACTAAAGCTTGTACCCAGATAATCTAGACTGTAAGGGAAAATCGTGGTGTGAATCTGAGAGTGTGATCTAGGTTCATATCATTTGGTATCAGATTCAGTGACATCCGCTTCCGTTCCTCTTTAATCCCTCGATTCGGTCCCCGATCTGTTGATCCTCAGCGTGCAGGCGCTGATCTCTCGTAGATCAGCACAAAGTCCTTCACAGGCGCCTCTGCTGGGCCAGACTCGAATTTGGGGCGAGGTTTGGTGTGGTGCCCTGAACCTGTTCGGCGTATTGCTGAAGCGAAGCTGGAGACAAGGAAAGCACAAACGCGGTGGGATACTTCGAAGAGACTCGACACCATGACGATGACACTCGATTCATTGGCCAAGCTCATCGCGGAGGGCGAGCAGCGGAGGGCAAGTGAGATGCTGGAGTTGCGTTCGACCCTGTCCAACATCAATCCTGAACTTGAGGCCATCAAGGGCTCGGTTGATACCTTCAAGCCGGAGCTCGAAGAAATCAAGTCCAATTTGGAGGCATGGAAGCCCGCTATGGAGAGCAAGGTGGCTGACCTCGGTTTGGCGGTGCGGGATCTGCGTCGTCAAGTCGACCACATCGCGAAGGGAGTGGGAGTCGGCGCGCTTGGTTCTCCACCAGCGGGGACAATTCCACTGACGGGCACATCTTCGTCAGTATCGCCATCAGTGGGCGTGCACTCCGGGCAATCTGGCCACGGCGTCGAACTACAACACCGGGGCGCAGCGGTGGAGTCCCTTGACACTCCACCGCCCACCCCGGTCACAGGTCCGAAACACATCATGTCTATGGTTCCTTTTACTGCAAATACTATAGCTGTCCCTGGGTTAGAAGCACCTAAACAAACTATCTCTGGCACTAATCCACCTCCACAAGCTGATTTCCCTAAATTTGATGGAGAAAACCCACGCCTATGGTCGCGCGCTTGCGAGAAGTATTTTAGGGTTTATGCTGTTAGTGCAGAGTATTGGGTTGAGTATGCAACGATGCATTTTACTGGAAATGCAGCGTTGTGGTTTCAAAGTGCGGAGGATAAAATGGGTGCTATATCATGGCAATCGTTTTGTGATACTATAAACAAACGATTCGACCGTGGTCAGTACCAACACCTATACCGTTTGTCTTTCCGTATTAAACAACATACCACTGTCTTAGAGTATATTGGGAGATTCGATAATCTCATGCACCACATGCTTGCTTACAAGCCAGATTTAGATCCAACATTCTTCACCACTCGCTTCATTGATGGCTTGCGTAATGATTTGCGTGCTACTGTCCTAATTCAATGCCCCCAAGATCTCGATACTGCCGTGTCTCTCGCCTTGTTGCAGGAAGAAATTGGGGAAGATGTGGACACTATGCAGTACTCTCCTAAACCAAGTGGTTTTCAGCGCGTCAACTATAAATCACACAGTCCTAAAAGCTGTGAGGTTTCGCATGATCGCGCCAAGGCAGGGGTCCAAGCTGAGGACCGCAGGGCTACTGATGTGGCCAGGGCAACATCTACTGCTCAGAAATTGGCTGCTTTGAAGGCGTATAGAAGAGCTATGCATTTGTGTTTTAAGTGTGGCGAAAAATTTAGCCAACAACATCAATGTGCTAAGACAGCCCAGCTACATATTGTGGAGGAGTTATTGGAAATGATAGAAGGTCCAGACAGCCCGGACTCTTACACTACAGCTGTCGAGGCTGTTACAGAGGCTGATCAAGACTTGTTCTGTTTGTCCCAACAAGCAGTGTCAGGTACTGAGAACAACGCTTGTTTCAGGTTGCAAGGTGTGATCCAAGGCAGGGAGGTCCTCATTCTCATCGATTCAGGATCATCAGGCAATTTCATCAGTGAGCTCCTTGCAAAACAACTCGAAGGTGTTCAACCTCTGTCAATACCAGTGAAAGTGAAAGTAGCTAATGGGGAGATCATTTCTGGTAGCCACTATATTCCAGAGTGTTTGTGGTCCTGTCAAGGTGCTCAGTTTAATACGTCAGTCAAGATTTTGCCTATACAGTGCTATGATTTAATCTTAGGAATCGAATGGCTTAAGACCCAGAGTCCAATGCAAGTGGATTGGGAGGCCAAATGGATGGAAGTGAAGCAACCTGGTGGCAAACATCAAATCTTTGGTATTTCAGCTGACACATCTTCTTGTCATATCATATCTGCTGACCTATTGGCTCAATGGGATGAAAATGAAGCTTTATTGTATTTAGTACAGTTGTGTTTAGTGGATGAACAAGAACACAGTACAATACCAGAAGCCCTGAGCCAGCTAACAGCTGAATTTGCTACGTTGTTTGAAGAACCAACAGGCCTTCCCCCTCAGCGCTTGTGTGATCATAAAATTCCTCTATTACCTGGTGCTACACCAATGAAACAAAGGCCCTACAGGTATAATCCGCTACAGAAAAATGAGATCGAGAAACAAGTGGCGGAGTTAATTAAGCAAGGCGTGTTACAGTATAGTTCAAGCCCGTTTGCTTCCCCCGCTTTACTGGTTAAGAAGAAAGACCTCACTTGGAGGCTCTGTCAGGATTTCCGGCGCCTCAATGCAATGACTATCAAAAACAAATACCCATTGCCGGTCATTGACGAACTGTTAGATGAGTTGGCTGGTGCTCATTGGTTTACTAGTCTTGACCTGCGAGCGGGTTATCACCAGATCCGTATGTCAGCTGAAGATGAGCACAAGACGGCATTCCAAACACATCACGGACATTTCGAATACAAAGTCATGCCTTATGGGCTTACTGGTGCGCCTGCCACCTTTCAAGGCGTGATGAATGAAGTTCTCGCACCTGGGTTGCGCAAATTTGTCATAGTATTCATAGATGACATTCTTATCTATAGCAAAACACTCTCTGATCATGTGCAGCACGTGAGGCAAGTTTTCTAGATGCTGAATGCAAATCAGTTGAAAGTGAAAAAGAGCAAATGCTTCTGCGGCCAAAAAGAGGTATCGTATTTGGGACATGTCATCAGTGGACAGGGTGTAACCACAAATCCCAAGAAAATTGCACCTATTGTGGACTGGAAAGCACCTAAGGATGCCAAACAACTCCGCAGTTTCCTTGGAATGGCGGGTTACTACAGGAAATTCGTGCGTGGATATGGTATTATTAGCAAAGTGTTGACCGAATTACTCAGAAAAGGAGTTCAGTTTATTTGGACGTCAGAGCATGATTCTTCCTTCCAGGCCTTGAAAGCTGCCTTGACGTCAACTCCAGTGCTGGCTCTTCCGGATTTCAACAAGAAATTCACCATTGAGACTGATGCTTGTGACAGGGGTGTAGGGGCAGTGTTAATGCAGGAAGGGCACCCACTTGCATTCTTAAGTAAAGCTTTGGGCCCGAGACAGCGTGCATTCTCAACTTATGAAAAAGAATGCTTGGCCATTTTGTTGGCTGTTGATAAATGGAGACCCTATCTTCAGCATGGTGAATTTTTTATCAAAACTGATCAAAGAAGCTTGGTGAATCTAACTGATCAACGGTTGTCCACGCCATGGCAACACAAGGCTTTGACTAAACTGTTAGGCTTGCAATTCAAGATAGTCTACAACAAAGGACTGGATAATAGGGTGGCTGACGCTTTGTCTCGCAACCCGGCATTTGGTGATGACCATTTTATGGCATTGTCATAGAGCACACCTGTTTGGCTGGAGGAAGTGGCAGCTAGCTATTTGCAAGATGAGAAAGCCCAAAAACTGCTAGCCAAATTGACAATCCAATCACCCTTCGATAGTTTTTCCCTCAGGGATGGTCTGATTAGATACAAGGACAGAATATGGCTGGGTAATTCCAACAGCCTCCAAGCCAAAATCACTCGAGCTTTGCACGATGGAGCGGTGGGGGACATTCTGGATTTTATGTTACTTACCACCGGATTAAAAAGTTGTTTGCCTGGCCGGGTCTAAAAACTTTTGTTAAGACTTGGGTATCTCAATGTTCTGTCTGTCAACAAGCCAAAACTGAACGAGTTGCTTACCCGGGCCTCTTACAACCTTTGCCAACGCCTAGTGACGCCTGGGAGATTGTCACAATGGATTTTGTGGATGGGCTACCAAGATCAGCAGGTTTCAACTGCATTATGGTAGTTGTTGACAAGTTTTCCAGGTATGCACATTTTGTGCCCTTGTCTCATCCTTATACTGCCTTGTCCGTGGCCAATGCATACATGCAAAACATCTTCAAGCTGCACAGTTTGCCCAAAGCTATCGTGTGAGACCGCGATCCAGTCTTCACTAGTAAGGTATGGAAAGAGCTCTTTAAACAGTCTGACACACAACTTAACATGAGTTCTGCTCATCATCCTCAGTCGGATGGTCAAACTGAGCGGGTTAACCAATGTATGGAAGGATACCTGAGATGTTATGTGCACTCCTGCCAAACAAAGTGGGCACAGTGGTTACATCTTGCAGAGTTTTGGTATAACACGAGTTACCACTCAAGCTTGCATAAAACACCTTTTGAAGTGTTATATGGACATAGCCCCAGAGTCCTTGGAATTGATCGTGTTGAAGCTTGTGCTTTGCCTAATCTGGAGGAATGGCTCAGTGAGAGAGCTTTGATGACAAAACTGTTACAGCTTCATTTGGAACGGATGCAGCAACGCATGAAAGCTCAGGCAGATAAAGGGAGGACAGAGCGAACTTTTGCGGTTGGCGACTGGGTCTATTTGAAGCTACAACCGTACCTTCAATCTTCTGTTGAGCATCGCTCGAACTACAAACTCTCGTTCAAGTTCTATGGCCCTTACAAAATTGAGCAAAGAGTGGGGGAGGTGGCTTATAAACTTAAGCTGCCGGAGACAAGCATGATACACCCCGTGATCCATGTTTCCCAACTAAAAAAGTCTGTGTCCAAAGACACTAAGGTCTTCCAGGAATTGCCGGTTGATCCTCCAGCCCTTCAAGTACCAGAGAAGGTTTTGGCTACACGCACAAGGCAACTGGGCACCTCATCACGCAAAGAAGCTTTGGTACGTTGGTCTGGTTTACCTGATACTCTTGCTACTTGGGAAAACGTACAGGTCCTTCGTCGTCGCTTTCCGGATGCACCGGCTTGGGGTCAAGCCGGTCCTGAAGAATTGGGGGATGTCACGAACTCTGCTCGAAGACCTGGACGCAAGGCGCGTAAACTAAAGGAGATCGAGACCCTGAAGAGTGGGACCATTGAAGAGGTGGAGCAGCTCAGGAGATCAAAGAGGGAGCGAAGGGTGGCCGCCCGATTCAGCGGACCAGACTGGACGGCGTGATCCAACGGTCCTCCTCATCCTCGCCACGTCACCCGAAGAGAACAGCACCACCTACTTTAGGCCCTCGTTTTCCTTCTGGTTCGCTTGCTTGTGATGCCACCAATATATTCGTATCTGTGATCTCTCCCCTGTTTCTCTTCTCTACCCCACTGCTTCTAGAATTCCATCCCCTTGCTGCTGCTACTAAAGCTTGTACCCAGATAATCTAGACTGTAGGGGAAAATCGTGGTGTGAATCTGAGAGTGTGATCTAGGTTCATATCAGCGACGCACCCAGCCGGCACCGGCGGCGATGGTTAACGCCCGTCGGAGCCCTCAGCAGCCACCGTGCTTCACCGGCGCGGTGATTCTCCTCGTCGGACGGCCCTAGTGGACCACGGCCCCGGCATGGCGGCCGTCGCGCTCATGACTGGACACGGTGTCGCACATTCCCGCAGCCACCTGACGTGGCCGCGCTCGTACCCGCGGCCTCCTGGTGCGACTCTGGCGACGAGGTTGCCTAAGGCGCTCCCAGCGTGGAGCACGTGGCCGCGGCGGGCTTGGTCTTCACGGCTGGCGGCGCTCGACGCGGTGGGCTTGGTCTTCACGGCCGGCACCGCTCGACGTGGCGTGGCTTCCCGCGGTCTCCCGGTGGCGGCCCCTTGGCCGGCGCGGCTTGGAGCTCTCTCCAGTCAACTCTCGTTGCAGAAATATGGGGAATTTTTCCTCTGGTATGTGACCGAACGGGATAGGATAAACCAACCTTATCTGGTCACTGGTTTTGCTTGAAGATCCTCTGTATTTACAGCAACTCGCAAAACCAACCACAAACGAGTGTCCTAGTTCAATTTGCATATTGAATCCGAATATTTTTTGATTTCAATATTATTTTATGCGCAGTACTATTGATTTAGTACTCATCATGATTAGAACTCTGATTTTTTTTAGTATATTCTCACTACCGTTTCTGCTGAGTATTATCTATTCCAGAACTGTGGTGTAAATTATTTCCATGTTCTAAACATGTTGAGATTGTTTACTCCATTATTTGCAATGGAGGTCGTTATTTCTTGCAAATAAAAATCAATTCATCTTAATTGAGCCAATTGGCTTAATACGAGAAATAATTGATATGCAAAGTCTAAGTGACTTCTTCAAATTGATGTTTTCGGATCATAGGTAGTGTGCGGATCTACTGCATTGCAGATTATCTTCACTACCATGATTGCTTTATCAAGTAATCTCCCATACATTATTACTAAGTCATGACATAAGGCGCTAGAACTACGAGTATCTACTGATTATATCAGATTATACTCTCTAGTGCTACGAGAAGGACTCCAAAATTACTTTTGGAGATTATCTACAAAGTGTCATACTTAACAATTTGAGGTTCATGCTAATGATTTCAAGCCAATGCCTTGAAATTACAATTAATTTTGCAAAATTCATTACAACATAACCATGATGGTTTTTGATTTACCAATTGTAAATTAATAATCTCTGGTTAACCCATGTAAGTAAACGATGACCGAAAAGAATTTGAAGCCTTCGCCCTTAATGGCCACAACTACCCTACATGGACCATGGACATAAAGATCAGCCATGCATCTCGTGGAATAGTGTGTGCAATCCAGGCCCTGAAGGATCCACCTTCGGCTGGAGTCACGCTGCTAACAGAAGAGAAAAGGTATGTTATCTTGTAGATCCTAAGACATCATACATCCAGATCATAAGGGTTGTGAAAGGCATGTCAGAGCACAAGTTTGAAAAACTAAGCTTTGCGATGAGTGTGGATGTTATACGCATATCACGGAGAAATGCCACACCCCACAACATCTGGTTTTTCTGTATCAACAATCGCTGGAATGCAAATAACCTTAAGGGAAAAGGTTTGAAGCTCACTTCAACCTTCATCCAGACTGCACTAATAGAGATGGTTGTTCGCGAGATGTTCCTCTTCGACATTGCAACACCATGACTCTCTAGTGGTCACGGGACCCTATGGGCACGGAGAACAAGATCATTGAGTATGCCTCAACCGACAAGTTTGGAGACTTTAACTAGTACCATTATCTCCTTAGTGAATGATTTATCCATGTCCATTTTTGTTGTTGTAATAGAACATATATATTGTATTTCACAATATATTTTATCAGCACTCTGGTATGAATAAGATTGGATGTCTTCTATATATTTGATAAAGATTTCCACAATGGAAACTCTCTAATTCGATATATATATATATTTCTACGGGATTCAATCCAATGGATGAGGAACAAGTATTTAAAAAGGTACCCTCTCTATTGTTTGGATTGTACTACACGTACATCCAACCCGTAGCACATGTTGCCTATAAATCAATTCCATTGGTCATGATTTGCATGAAGCTAATTTTCCTTAATAATTAGATATTATGTAGCTCATTTTGAGGTTCTCATATAGTCCCTCGATCGAATGCATTCGAGGTGATATTTGTGGCCTCTTCCAACCATAGTGTGGACTAAAATCGAATTATAATCAATTCGAATGGACAATGATGCAACTTATCTTCATGTGCCTCCAATAATTATTGTATGGCTTTCGAAGATTGGAGTTCGGCACTTTGTCACATATGTCCATACACAAAAGGTTTGGTTGAATATCTGAGCAAGAGGATCGGGCTCGTTGCACGCCCTTTGTTATGAGTTGAAATTTTACCAACTTCACGTTGAAGTCATGCGGCTTTACACATCCTTGACTAACTAACTGCATATTGTAGTACTTCCCCTCTGATACGCGGAAATCCTCCGAGCATTTCCCATCTGCGTAAGTTTGGAAGCGCTTCACGTGTACCGATCTCACCACCGCAGCGTACATCATAGGCCCACAAATTAGGGATATATGTGGGGTACAGATCTCCGTCGATCACTAAGTACCTTGAACTCCTCATAAGGGATCTGTTCATAGCCTTGTACGTTGATTACAAATATTGAAGGATGGATATTTCCAGGTATTAGGGGGAGATTTCAAGTACCAAATAGAATGCCAGGAATCATTTGGAACTCCACGTTCCTCTCCATATCCACGTATTCAAGAATCTGGACAATACGTCTACGATTCACAAATTTGCAACACTTTGCAAATAACCTGCATGCCAGATTCATTTACTGATTAAAAGGTGATATATAATCCTTTAATTCGGCTAGAAATGCGCCCCGAAAGAGTGGAGGTACCAATAAAACCACTCAACTCCCTATTTCTGAAAAGAGGAGGAGTAGTACGGCCTCTAACCAGGATCTAGCTTCCTAGAAGCAACAAGGTTAAAGGAGGAGAAATCCTCTGAATCAGTAAATGCATATCAACCTAGCGTTGATTAACACCTTATGGGTAGTATACACCCAGTGGAAGGGAAACCTCCACAACCCAGCTTCAGCTTGCACACACTGGCTTGGACATCGGAACATCCAGACTCACTCGTATTGGGAAATCACGAAGAGTCATCATGGGTGCTTGGGAGATTTCCTCCAACTATATTGATTCTGGAGAATCATATAATTAAAGCTTACAAATGTTGATAATATTTCTCTTGTATGATTGCAAACATCCTTCATAATGATTCAGATCCAAAGACCATGGCCATGGCAGAGTGTAAACCACTTGCTTGGACTGAAACAATCAAAGGGTGCAATCCAAGCAGAATTAGCCTCGCTCCTCCAAATGAATTCCCTATGCGGTTCAATATGTTCTCTTTCAGAAACGGAATGAGATAACAAGGTGGTGAGAAAGCAAGGCTTGTAGCACAAGGTCGGATTTACGCAGAGATCCGAGACCTAATCTCCAGACGTGAGTGGAATCCTATTTCCGATATATTATATCATCGGCAATACAAAATCATATATCTATTGCAGTTGATAGATGTAGTGACTACATATCGATGTGGATCACTAGATTTGAACATGTATGGTTCCCGATGGAATCACAATCCGAATCGAAATGCAAATGCAACATGTATTGTGTAAATTTAATAAGTCACAACATGGCTTATTGTTGTCGGTATATTTTGGTACAACTGATGTAGTGAGTTCCTTATACACAAGGATTACTCCTACAATGATGATTCCCATGTGTGTTTGTCATACACAAGGATTACTCTTACAATGACGAAGCGTGTGATCATCTAAAAGACGGAATTTGAGATGAAGGATTTGGTGAAACCCAAATAGTGCTTTGATATTACAAGTCGAGCTACTTCACTTAAGTATTATGGTACACCAAGCTGCCTATATTATAAATATTGGAGAAACTTACAATGGAAAAGTCATATCCATCTCCCATGTCGGTTAATCAATCTCTAGACGTAGAGAAAGATCCACTCAAACCACGGGATGATGTAGAAGGGATGTTGGAACTTGAAGTTCCATATCTCAGTGCCATTGGACCCACCAATGCAATTGGTTGGGAATAAAGAATATCTTATGATATCTTCAATGCACCACATTACTTGACATATTTGTAAATTCAGAGAAATCCGAACTCCAATATCATCAGGATACAGGGATAATGGCTGCTTGTATAATCCCGACAATGTGTACCAACTTGGTAGAATTGACACTCCGGCGACTACACCTACCAATCATTCTTAAATACGAAGCCGCGTCAACACGTGTAGCTTTACGGAATGATAAACCACATACATAAATCATGTGGTATTGGTTCTCTTGAATCATCAACCATTATCTACACAGATAATATCGCTTGTGTTGCATGGATGCAAACATGATACATTGATACGTCCCAAACGTATCTATAATTTCTTATGTTCCATGCTACTTTTATGATGATACTCACATGTTTTATACACATTATATGTCATATTTATGCATTTTCTGGCACTAACCTATTGACGAGATGCCGAAGAGCCAGTTGCTATTTTTTTTTTGTTTCAGAAATCCTAGTAAGGAAATATTCTCGGAATTGGACGAAATCAAAGCCCAGGGGCCTATTTTTCCACGAAGCTTCCAGAAGACCGGAGGGGAGACGAAGTGGGGCCACGGGGCGCCGCCACACTAGGGCGGCGCGGCCTAGAGGGGGCCCGCGCGGCCCTAGAGTGTGGGGCCCCCGTGACTCTCCCGACTCCGCCCTTCCGCCTACTTAAAGCCTCTGTCGCGAAACCCCCAGTACTGAGAGCCACGATACGGAAAACCTTCCAGAGATGCCGCCGCCGCCAATCCCATCTCGGGGGATTCAGGAGATCGCCTCCGGCACCCTGCCAGAGAGGGGAATCATCTCCCGGAGGTCTCTTCATCGCCATGATCGCCTCCGGATCGATGTGTGAGTAGTTCACCCCTGGACCATGGGTCCATAGCAGTAGCTAGATGGTCGTCTTCTCCTCATTGTCCTATCATGTTCGATCTTGTGAGCTGCCTATCATGATCAAGATCGTCTATTTGTAATCCTTCATGTTGTGTTTGTTGGGATCCGATGGATATTGAATACTATGTCAAGTTGATTATCAATCTATCATATATGTTATTTATGTTCTTGCATGCTCTCCGTTGCTAGTAGAGGCTCGGGCCAAGTTGATACTTGGGACTCCAAGAGGGAGTATTTATGCTCGATAGTGGGTTCATGCCTCCATTAAATGCGGGACAAGGTGAGAAAGTTCTAAGGTTGTGGATGTCTTTGTTGCCACTAGGGATAAAACATCGATGCTTTGTCTAAGGATATTTGTGTTGATTACATTACGCACCATACTTAATGCAATTGTCTGTTGTTTACAACTTAATGCGGAGGGGTTCGGATGATAACCTGAAGGTGGACTTTTTAGGCATAGATGCATGCTGGATGGCGGTCTATGTACTTTGTCGTAATGCCCTGATTAAATCTCATAGTACTCATCATGATATATGTATGTGCATTGTTATGCCTTCTTTATTTGTCAATTGCCCAACTGTAATTTGTTCACCCAACATCTGCTATCTTATGGGAGAGACACCACTAGTGAACTGTGGACCCCGGTCCTATTCCTTACATCTGAAATACAATCTACTGCAATTGTTCTTTACTGTTCTTCGCAAACAAACATCATCATCCACACTATACATCTAATCCTTTGTTTACAGCAAGCCGGTGAGATTGACAACCTCGCTGTTACGTTGGGGCAAAGTTCTGTGATTGTGTTGTGCAGGTTCCACGTTGGCGCCGGAATCCCTGGTGTTGCGCCGCACTACATTCCTCCGCCATCAACCTTCAACGTGCTTCTTGACTCCTCTTGGTTCGATGAAACCTTTGTTTCTTACTGAGGGAAACTTGCTACTGTGCGCATCACACCTTCCTCTTGGGGTTCCCAACGGACGTGTCAACTACACGCATCAAGCAAATTTCTGGCGCCGTTGCCGGGGAGATCAAGACACGCTGCAAGGGGAGTCTCCACTTCCAATCTCTTTACTTTGTTTTTGTCTTGCTTTATTTTATTTACTACTTTGTTTGCTGCACTAAAACTAAACACAAAAAAAAATTAGTTTCTAGTTTTACTTTATTTACTGTCTTGTTCTCTATATCAAAAACACAAAAAAAAATTAGTTACTTGCATTTACTTTATCTAGTTTGCTTTATTTACTATTGCTAAAATGAATACTCCTGAAAACACTAAGTTGTGTGACTTCACAAACACTAATAATAATGATTTCCTATGCACACCTATTGCTCCACCTGCTACTACAGCAGAATACTTTGAAATTAAACCTGCTTTACTGAATCTTGTTATGAGAGAGCAATTTTCTGGTGTTAGTTCTGATGATGCTGCTGCCCATCTTAATAATTTTGTTGAATTATGTGAAATGCAAAAGTATAAGGATGTAGATGGTGATATTATAAAATTAAAATTGTTTCCTTTCTCCTTAAGAGGAAGAGCTAAAGATTGGTTGCTATCTTTGCCTAAGAATAGTATTGATTCATGGACTAAATGTAAGGATGCTTTTATTGGTAGACATTATCCTCCCGCTAAAATTATATCTTTGAGAAGTAGCATAATGAATTTCAAGCAATTAGATAATGAACATGTTGCTCAAGCATGGGAGAGAATGAAATCTTTGGTAAAGAATTTCCCAACCCATGGACTGACTACTTGGATGATCATCCAAACCTTTTATGCAGGACTGAATTTTTCTTCGCGGAACCTATTGGATTCAGCTGCTGGAGGTACCTTTATGTCCATTGATACGTCTCCAACGTATCGATAATTTCTTATGTTCCATGCCACATTATTGATGTTATCTACATGTTTTATGCACACTTTATCATATTCGTGCATTTTCTGGAACTAACCTATTAACAAGATGCCGAAGTGCCAGTTGCTGTTTTCTGCTGTTTTTGGTTTCAGAAATCCTAGTAAGGAAATATTCTCGGAATTTGACGAAATCAACGCCCAGGGGCCTATTTTGCCACGAAGCTTCCAGAAGTCCGAAGACGAAACGAAGTGGGGCCACGGGGTGCCCAAACCCTAGGGCGGCGCGGCCCCCCCCCTTGGCCGCGCCGGCCTGTGGTGTGGGGCCCCCGTGCCCCCTCCTGACTTGTCCTTCCGCCTACTTAAAGCCTCCGTTGCGAAACCCACAGTACCGAGGGCCACGGTACGGAAAACCTTCCAGAGACGCCGCCGCCGCCGATCCCATCTCGGGGGATCCAGGAGATCGCCTCTGGCACCCTGCCGGAGAGGGGAATCATCTCCCGGAGGACTCTACGCCGCCATGGTCGCCTCCGGTGTGATGTGTGAGTAGTCTACCCCTGGACTATGGGTCCATAGCAGTAGCTAGATGGTTGTCTTCTCCCCATTGTGCTATCATTGTCGGATCTTGTGAGCTGCCTAACATGATCAAGATCATCTATCTGTAATTCTATATGTTGCGTTTGTTGGGATCCGATGAATAGAGAATACTTGTTATGTTGATTATCAAAGTTATATCTATGTGTTGTTTATGATCTTGCATGCTCTCCGTTACTAGTAGATGCTCTGGCCAAGTAGATGCTTGTAACTCCAAGAGGGGGTATTTATGCTCGATAGTGGGTTCATGCCTGCATTGACACAGGACGGTGTGAGAAAGTTCTAAGGTTGTGTTGTGCTGTTGCCACTAGGGATAAAACATTGATGCTATGTCTAAGGATGTAGTTGTTGATTACATTACGCACCATACTTAATGCAATTGTCTGTTGCTTTGCAACTTAATACTGGAGGGGGTTCGGATGATAACCTAAAGGTGGACTTTTTAGGCATAGATGCAGTTGGATGGCGGTCTATGTACTTTGTCGTAATGCCTAATTAAATCTCACTATACTCATCATGATATGTATGTGCATGGTCATGCCCTCTTTATTTGTCAATTGCCCAACTGTAATTTGTTCACCCAACATGATGTTTATCTTATGGGAGAGACACCTCTAGTGAACTGTGGACCCCGGTCCAATTCTCTTTACTGAAATACAATCTACTGCAATACTTGTTCTACTGTTTTCTGCAAACAATCATCTTCCACACAATACGGTTAATCCTTTGTTACAGCAAGCCGGTGAGATTGACAACCTCAACTTTGTTTCGTTGGGGCAAAGTACTTTGGTTGTGTTGTGCAGGTTCCACGTTGGCGCCGGAATCCCTGGTGTTGCGCCGCACTACATCCCGCCGCCATCAACCTTCAACGTGCTTCTTGGCTCCTCCTGGTTCGATAAACCTTGGTTTCTTTCTGAGGGAAAACTTGCTGCTGTGCACATCATACCTTCCTCTTGGGGTTCCCAACGAACGTGTGAGTTACACGCCATCAAGCTCTTTTTCTGGCGCCGTTGCCGGGGAGATCAAGACACGCTGCAAGGGGAGTCTCCACTTCTCAATCTCTTTACTTTGTTTTTGTCTTGCTTAGTTTTATTTACTACTTTGTTTGCTGCACTAAATCAAAATACAAAAAATTAGTTGCTAGTTTTACTTTATTTGCTATCTTGTTTGCTATATCAAAAACACAAAAAAATTAGTTACTTGCATTTACTTTATCTAGTTTGCTTTATTTACTGTTGCTAAAATGGCCAACCCTGAAAATACTAAGTTGTGTGACTTCACAACCACAAATAATAATGATTTCTTATGCACACCTATTGCTCCACCTGCTACTACAGCAGAATTCTTTGAAATTAAACACCTTTCTTGAATCTTGTTATGCGAGAGCAATTTTCTGGTGTTAGTTCTGATGATGCTGCTGCCCATCTCAATAATTTTGTTGAACTATGTGAAATGCAAAAATATAAAGATGTAGATGGTGACATTATAAAATTAAAATTGTTCCCTTTCTCATTAAGAGGAAGAGCTAAAGATTGGTTGCTATCTCTGCCTAAGAATAGTATTGATTCATGGACTAAATGCAAGGATGCTTTTATTGGTAGATATTATCCCCCTGCTAAAATTATATCTTTGAGGAGTAGCATAATGAATTTTAAACAATTAGATACTGAACATGTTGCTCAAGCTTGGGAAAGAATGAAATCTCTGGTTAAAAATTGCCCAACTCATGGACTGACTACTTGGATGATCATCCAAACCTTCTATGCAGGACTAAATTTTTCTTCGCGGAATTTATTGGATTCAGCTGCTGGAGGTACCTTTATGTCCATCACTCTTGGTGAAGCAACAAAGCTTCTTGATAATATGATGATCAACTACTCTGAATGGCACACGGAAAGAGCTCCACAAGGTAAGAAGGTAAATTCCGTCGAAGAAACCTCTTCCTTGAGTGATAAGATTGATGCTATTATGTCTATGCTTGTGAATGATAGGACTAATATTGATCCTAATAATGTTCCATTAGCTTCATTGGTTGCACAAGAAGAACATATTGATGTGAACTTCATTAAAAATAATAATTTCAACAACAATGCTTACCGGAACAATTCTAGTAACAACTATAGGCCATATCCTTATAATAATGGCAACGGCTATGCTAATTCTTATGGGAATTCTTACAACAATAATAGGAATTCACCCCCTGGACTTGAAGCCATGCTTAAAGAATTTATTAGTACACAAACTGCTTTTAACAAATCTGTTGAAGAAAAGCTTGGAAAAATTGATATACTTGCTTCTAAAGTCGATAGTCTTGCTGCTGATGTTGATCTTTTGAAATCGAAAGTTTTACCTAATGAGAATCATCATAATAAAATTGTTACTACAGCAAATGCCATCCAAGTTAGAATTAATGAGAATATAAGATTGATGGCTGAACTGCGTGCTAGGTGGGATAGAGAAGAAAATGAAAAACTAGCTAAAGAGGAGAATATAGCTAAAGTTTGGACTATTACCACCACTAGTAATGCTAATGCTACACATGTTGCTGCACCTCCTACTAATACTAATAAAAGAATTGGTGTTAGCAATGTTTCCACTTCTAATGCAAAGCGAGAAGCGCTGAAAGCGCTAAAGCCGCTGAAATTGCCTGTGATAAAGCTGCTGAAATTTTTTCCAACATTGGGGATGATGATCCCATTGCTTTAGATAATAATGGTTTGAATTTTGATGATTGCCACATCTCTGAAGTTATAAAGTTCTTGCAAAAACTTGCTAAAAGTCCTAATGCTAGTGCTATAAATTTGGCTTTCACGCAACATATTACAAATGCTCTCATAAAAGCTAGAGAAGAGAAACTAGAGCGTGAAGCCTCTATTCCTAAAAAGCTAGAGGATGGTTGGGAGCCCATCATCAAGATGAAGGTTAAAGATTTTGATTATAATGCTCTATGTGATCTTGGTGCAAGTATTTCTGTTATGCCTAAGAAAATTTATGATATGCTTGACTTGCCACCGCTGAAAAATTGTTGTTTGGATGTTAATCTTGCTGATCATTCTACAAAGAAACCTTTGGGGAAAGTTGATAATGTTCGCATTACCGTTAACAATATCCTTGTCCCCGTTGATTTTATTGTCTTGGATATTGAATGCAATGCATCTTGTCCCATTATATTGGGAAGACCTTTTCTTCGAACTGTTGGTGCTATCATTGATATGAAGGAAGGTAATATAAAATATCAATTTCCTCTCAAGAAAGGTATGGAACACTTCCCTAGAAAGAGAATGAAGTTACCTTTTGATTCTATTATGAGAACAAATTATGATGTTGACACTTCGTCTCTCGATAATACTTGATACACACTTTCTGCGCCTAGCTGAAAGGCGTTAAAGAAAAGCGCTTATGGGAGACAACCCATGTTTTTACCTACAGTACTTTGTTTTTATTTTGTGTCTTGGAAGTTGTTTACTACTGTAGCAACCTCTCCTTATCTTAGTTTAGTGTTTTGTTGTGCCAAGTAAAGTCTTTGATAGAAAGGTAAGTACTAGATTTGGATTACTGCGCAGTTCCAGATTTCTTTGCTGTCACGAATCTGGGTCCACCTCCCTGTAGGTAGCTCAGAAAATTAAGCCAATTTACGTGCATGATCCTCAGATATGTACTCAACTTTCATTCAATTTGGGCATTTTCATTTGAGCAAGTCTGGTGCCATTTTAAAATTCGTCAATACGAACTGTTCTGTTTTGACAGATTCTGCCTTTTATTTCGCATTGCCTCTTTTGCTATGTTGGATGAATTTCTTTGATCCATTAATGTCCAGTAGCTTTATGCAATGTCCAGAAGTGTTAAGAATGATTGTGTCACCTCTGAATATGTTAATTTTTATTATGCACTAACCCTCTAATGAGTTGTTCTAAGTTTGGTGTGGAGGAAGTTTTCAAGGATCAAGAGAGGAGTATGATGCAACATGATCAAGGAGAGTGAAAGCTCTAAGCTTGGGGATGCCCCGGTGGTTCACCCCTGCATATATCAAGAAGACTCAAGCGTCTAAGCTTGGGGATGCCCAAGGCATCCCCTTCTTCATCGACAACATTATCAGGTTCCTCCCCTGAAACTATATTTTTATTCCATCACATCTTATGTGCTTTGCTTGGAGCGTCGGTTTGTTTTTGTTTATGTTTTGTTTGAATAAAATGGATCCTAGCATTCACTTTATGGGAGAGAGACACGCTCCGCTGTAGCATATGGACAAGTATGTCCTTGGTTTCTACTCATAGTATTCATGGCGAAGTTTCTCCTTCGTTAAATTGTTATATGGTTGGAATTGGAAAATGATACATGTAGTAATTGCTATTAATGTCTTGGGTAATGTGATACTTGGCAATTGTTGTGCTCATGATTAAGCTCTTGCATCATATGCTTTGCACCCATTAATGAAGAAATACATAGAGCATGCTAAAATTTGGTTTGCATATTTGGTTTCTCTAAGGTCTAGATAATTTCTAGTATTGAGTTTGAACAACAAGGAAGACGGTGTAGAGTCTTATAATGTTTTCAATATGTCTTTTATGTGAGTTTTGCTGCACCGGTTCATCCTTGTGTTTGTTTCAAATAAGCCTTGCTAGCCTAAACCTTGTATCGAGAGGGAATACTTCTCATGCATCCAAAATACTTGAGCCAACCACTATGCCATTTGTGTCCACCATACCTACCTACTACATGGTATTTTCCGCCATTCCAAAGTAAATTGCTTGAGTGCTACCTTTAAAATTCCATCATTCACCTTTGCAATATATAGCTCATGGGACAAATAGCTTAAAAACTATTGTGGTATTGAATATGTAATTATGCACTTTATCTCTTATTAAGTTGCTTGTTGTGCGATAACCATGTTTACTGGGGACGCCATCAACTACTCTTTGTTGAATTTCATGTGAGTTGCTATGCATGTCCGTCTTGTCTGAAGTAAGAGAGATCTACCACCTTATGGTTAAGCATGCATATTGTTAGAGAAGAGCATTGGGCCGCTAACTAAAGCCATGATCCATGGTGGAAGTTTCAGTTTTGGACATATATCCTCAATCTCAAATGAGAAAATTATTAATTGTTGTTACATGCTTATGCATAAAAGAGGAGTCCATTATCTGTTGTCTATGTTGTCCCGGTATGGATGTCTAAGTTGAAGAATAATCAATAGCGAGAAATCCAATGCGAGCTTTCTCCTTAGACCTTTGTACAGGCGGCATAGAGGTACCCCTTTGTGACACTTGGTTAAAACATGTGCATTGTGATGATCCGGTAGTCCAAGCTAATTAGGACAAGGTGCGGGCACTATTAGTACACTATGCATGAGGCTTGCAACTTGTAAGATATAATTTACATGATACATATGCTTTATTACTACCGTTGACAAAATTGTTTCATGTTTTCAAAATCAAAGCTCTAGCACAAATATCGCAATCGATGCTTTTCCTCTATGAGGACCATTCTTTTACTTTCAATGTTGAGTCAGTTCACCTATTTATCTCCACCTCAAGAAGCAAACACTTGTGTGAACTGTGCATTGATTCCTACATACTTGCTTATTGCACTTATTATATTACTCTATGTTGACAATATCCATGAGATATATATGTTATGAGTTGAAAGCAACCGCTGAAACTTAATCTTCTTTTGTGTTGCTTCAATGCTTTTACTATGAATTATTGCTTTATGAGTTAACTCTTATGCAAGACTTATTGATGCTTGTCTTGAAGTGCTATTCATGAAAAGTCTTTGCTATATGATTCACTTGTTTACTCATGTCATATACATTGTTTTGATCGCTGCATTCACTACATATGCTTTACAAATAGTATGATCAAGATTATGATGGCATGTCACTCCAGAAATTATCTGTGTTATCGTTTCCTGCTCGGGACGAGCAGAACTAAGCTTGTGGATGCTGATACGTCTCCAACGTATCGATAATTTCTTATGTTCCATGCCACATTATTGATGTTATCTACATGTTTTATGCACACTTTATGTCATATTCGTGCATTTTCTGGAACTAACCTATTAACAAGATGCCGAAGTGCCAGTTGCTGTTTTCTGCTGTTTTTGGTTTCAGAAATCCTAGTAAGGAAATATTCTCGGAATTGGACGAAATCAACGCCCAGGGGCCTATTTTGCCACGAAGCTTCCAGAAGTCCAAAGACGAAACGAAGTGGGGCCACGGGGTGCCCAAACCCTAGGGCGGCGCGACCCCCCCCTTGGCCGCGCCGGCCTGTGGTGTGGGGCCCCCGTGCCCCCTCCTGACTTGCCCTTCCGCCTACTTAAAGCCTCCGTTGCGAAACCCCCAGTACCGAGAGCCACGATACGGAAAACCTTCCAGAGACGCCGCCGCCGCCGATCCCATCTCGGGGGATCCAGGAGATCGCCTCCGGCACCCTGCCGGAGAGGGGAATCATCTCCCGGAGGACTCTACGCCGCCATGGTCGCCTCCGGTGTGATGTGTGAGTAGTCTACCCCTGGACTATGGGTCCATAGCAGTAGCTAGATGGTTGTCTTCTCCCCATTGTGCTATCATTGTCGGATCTTGTGAGCTGCCTAACATGATCAAGATCATCTATCTGTAATTCTATATGTTGCGTTTGTTGGGATCCGATGAATAGAGAATACTTGTTATGTTGATTATCAAAGTTATATCTATGTGTTGTTTATGATCTTGCATGCTCTCCGTTACTAGTAGATGCTCTGGCCAAGTAGATGCTTGTAACTCCAAGAGGGGGTATTTATGCTCGATAGTGGGTTCATGCCCGCATTGACACAGGACGATGTGAAAGTTCTAAGGTTGTGTTGTGCTGTTGCCACTAGGGATAAAACATTGATGCTATGTCTAAGGATGTAGTTGTTGATTACATTACGCACCATACTTAATGCAATTGTCTCATTGCTTTGCAACTTAATACTGGAGGGTTCGGATGATAACCTGAAGGTGGACTTTTTAGGCATAGATGCAGTTGGATGGCGGTCTATGTACTTTGTCGTAATGCCCAATTAAATCTCACTATACTCATCATGATATGTATGTGCATGGTCATGCCCTCTTTATTTGTCAATTGCCCAACTGTAATTTGTTCACCCAACATGCTGTTTATCTTATGGGAGAGACACCTCTAGTGAACTGTGGACCCCGGTCCAATTCTCTTTACTGAAATACAATCTACTACAATACTTGTTCTACTGTTTTCTGCAAACAATCATCTTCCACACAATACGGTTAATCCTTTGTTACAGCAAGCCGGTGAGATTGACAACCTCACTGTTTCGTTGGGGCAAAGTACTTTGGTTGTGTTGTGCAGGTTCCACGTTGGCGCCGGAATCCCTGGTGTTGCGCCGCACTACATCCCGCCGCCATCAACCTTCAACGTGCTTCTTGGCTCCTCCTGGTTCGATAAACCTTGGTTTCTTTCTGAGGGAAAACTTGCTGCTGTGCGCATCATACCTTCCTCTTGGGGTTCCCAACGAACGTGTGAGTTACACGCCATCATCCATCACTTTGGGGGCGGCAACAAAGCTTCTTGATAATATGATGATGAATTACTCTGAATGGCACACTGAAAGAGCTCCACAAGGTAAGAAGGTAAATTCTGTTGAAGAAACCTCCTCCTTGAGTGATAAGATTGATGTGATTATGTCTATGCTTGTGAATGGTAGATCTAATGTTGATCCAAATAATGTTCCTTTAGCTTCATTGGTTGCTCAAGAAGAAAATGTTGATGTGAACTTGTAACAACCCAAAAATTTCAAAACAAACAAAATGAATTTTCCTAGTTCCAAATTTTGGAACCAACAAAAACTTTTATTAAAATAAGTTTGATACATATAGATCTTGTTTAAATCTTGTGTTTTGCCATGTTGAGTGTTATTATGCTTATGTGCTAAACCCTAAAACCCTAAAGTGATCAAGTGAAGGTCACCAACCCAATAAAATAAAAGAGAAAGAAATCAAATAAGAGAAACCTTAAACCCTAATCTTCTCCAAAAATCATTTGGATCTATTTTGAGAAACCCAAAATAAAATAAAAGACATATGGGGGCATATAGCCCTAATAGGTAAATCTTGAACCCTACCTTTATTATTTATGCTAAATGGTGGTGAACCATTATGAACCCCACAAAACCCTAAACCTCACCCCTCTTTTCACCACCCTAGCTAAAATAAAATAAAAGGAAAATAAATAAGAAAAAGGTATATGTGCCTATGGCTATTTTATAAATCTTTACCCTAAGCTTTTCTACTTTGCTTAGAGGTTTGGAAAACCTTCACACACCTTACCTAGTACTTATCAAACCAAATCCAAGTGGTTTCCAAAGAAAATAAAAAGAAACTAAAAATGCCATAAAGGCATATGAGAGTAAAATAGCAAATTGTGAATTTGAGGATCTTGACCCTAGGACTTGAGGTGAATGGTTGGATCACCCCTATATACCATTTCAACACCCAACAACATCAATTGGGCCAAGAACACTCAATTCAAAAATCAAATGCAACATATGCATAGAGGCATATGAGACACATAGCCATTTCACCAATTTTTGCCCTATGACTTTAAACCTTGACCAAATAGTGTGAAACCATCTCTCAACCTAATTTAACACTAAATTGACCCTAACCCATGTCCAAGTGAAGCAAGGGGGACAATTTACAAAAATAATAAAATTTGAACCTCACCTCTTATGTGTTAGGGCCAATTTTGCAAATCTTTGATCAAGACCTTTTGAAATGGATTCAATGGTTTGAAAATGTTTCTAAATTAATAAGAATCCCATTAGAGTCAACAAAAGTCAACTCAAATGGGGAGAAATCAAATAGGGAGAAAATCCCCAAAATTCACTCACATACACTTAGCCCAATTTGCAAATCTTCAACCAAGGCCACCAAGGCTTGATCTATTGCTTGTAGAATACTTATATATGATAAACAAACACAATTGCATCAAAGAAACCAGAATCAAATCAAAGGAAATCTCAAAACCATCTCACATGTGATGATGGTCATTTGTGTGATTTTTAACATGATCCCCTCTTTACCCCTCTGGCTTTGACTTTTCTTCAACCAAACTTGGTCAACTATGACCATGTCATCAAAGACCATGTCAAGATCAACAACTTCCATGTTGACCATCCCTGCTGAAGTTGACCAGGTTGACCAGTAGAGAATTGACAAGTGATGACATTGAAACAAAGAGAAGATTCCTCCACTTTTTGAAAACTTGCAAACCTCCACCAAAATGAGCACCACCACCACCAATCTACTTCAAATTTTATATGAATAAGATCCACCAAAAAGTTTGCCAAAATTCAACCAAAAACTTCTTGCGGCCATTTATACAAACACCTTGTGGGCAGCACCTATATTTGTGCCCATGCTGGATTTTTGGTTTGGACCAGGTCCAACCCTGACCATCTCTGAGGCCCTGGAACTCCATCACACCTCCCATCATCAGTCCAAGCCACTGCACCCCTCTCTCTTGGTCACCATGACCCAAAACACCACTTGCCCGTGCTCACCATGCCATCACCTTGTCACTTCCCCCTCTGGTCGTCTCAGCACTGCACCTCCATGTCCTGGACGTCCCTCTACCTCTCCTGGACCAGCCCTTGCCCTCCCTTGGTCAAGCCGACGCATGCACACGCCAGCAGCCGCGTGCCCAGACGCGCCCAGGGACACCCAGTGGCTCGCCAGGACGCGCACGATGGCATCCCTGGACGCGACAGAACGCCGCCATGCCCCATCGCCTCACGCCTCCGCTCGCTCTCCCCATGCGCACGTCAACTCACCACGGTCCCCTCTACCTCCTGGACATCGCCATTGGCTCGCCAGAGCCCTGTCACCGTCGCCATGGACGACGACCATCCGCCACGGGCACCGGAACGCGAGGACAGTGACGACCGCCACAGACCCCCATTCCCTGCGCCATCAAGCCCCCTGCACTCGCGCTGACGTCGCCCACACTCAGAGCCCACTCCTTGCCCCTTCGTCGCCCTGGAACGCCGACGTCGTCGACGACCTTGCCCGCTCCCCGCAGTACCCCTGGCCCTATAAAAGGAGGCATCCCCGCACCTAGCTCTCCACACCAAACTTGCTCTCCTCCCTCTTCTCAAGCTCCTCGTCTACTCGCCTTGCTCGATTAACCACCGCCGCCATCCAATTTGACCACCGGAGCCCGCGGAGGTGCCGAGAAGGGCGCCGTCGTTGCAGCGCACCCCCGGCGACGAGACTGCTACCATCGGCTTCCCCTTCCTCGACAACGTCTTCTCCGCGCCTCGCCGACCCTCGCCGCGCCGCCGGTAAGCCGTCGACCTCCTACCAGCGCCGCCCGTGCCCTCCCTTCTCGTCGGAGACGACGACGCACGTCGTGCGTCCGATCTGCATCTAATCCAACGGCTCCCTTTCCACGTACCGGTTCGGTGTTTTTAAAACGCACTGACAGTGGACCCCACTGTCAGGCGGCCCGCGAGCATCGCCAGCGTAGCTGGGCCGGCCCGTTTAAGTTTCCCGCCCCCGTTTAAATTCAAACTTGTTTATTTCTTTTTCATTTAAATTGCAATCTGATGCTAGTTTCCAAATTTAATAGGGACAAATCTACTGAGCCAAATTTTACAAATTTTATATACTTAGAAAGCTCATGAAAGGCCCCATCCAACCACACTGGATTCAAATCAAAATATGTTGTAGAATTTGAATAGTAAAAATAACAAAGCAGTAGCTTTTCAAACATCAAACAATTATTAAAAATCAACCATAAATGATTTTGAGTTGATTCCAACTCTCATAATTCAATTTTCACAAACTCTAATTGTTTATGGAAAAATATGATATAGGTTCTGTGTATGATCATGGGTTATAATCAAATAATGGCTATGTAGCCATTACTAGCCCATTTAAACGATTTTAAATTTTAGGAATTTAAATCTATGAGGTGTAGCACCTCATTTAAATCATTCTCACAAGTGATATGAAGTAATGTGTTGACCTTTAAATGCTTAGGCTCATACTTGCTCACTTGTAGATTTTAAATCAACATAGTAATTAAATTGCAAAGGTTATTTAAAACACATGAGATGATGAATCTCATTTAAATCACTTTTCCCAAAAACTAATTGTGAAGTGTTGACCTTGGTCAACATGGGATCATCCCTGGTTATTTGAGAATATTGCATCACCTCAATAATAGTTTTTACTAAATTAGTTACAACTATGTGTTAAATCATATGAGAGGTATTCCTCTCATTTAAATCTTGCTCTCAAGTAATTCAACATGAGGTAGTGACTATGGTCTAATAATCTCATATTGAATTATTTGGTGGCATTAAATCACTATCATGTTAGTATTAAATTGCATGAGGTATGGAACCTCATTTAAATCATTTTCTCAAATGATAAGTGTGAAGAGGTTGACTTTGGTCAACCTAGGTCACATACTATGCATAAGAGAAATTAAATCTTAAGGAAGATTCAATGAGAGGAAATTATTCCTCAAGAACTATATGGAAACTATCATTTACATATAAAATGAGAGGAAATTATTCTTCCTCAAAGCAATACCACCAATGCACCAAATTGTATTAATGGTGTGAATAGAATAGTTTGTGTGAATATATGTGATGTTTGGAATAGCCAATGAATTGTTTGGTGATTGTATCCTCGTATTCGTATTTTAGACGCTAGTACCGAGGAGTATCAAGAGGAGGAGGAAGTCTACTTTCAAGGAGAAGAAGAGAACTTTGACCACCACCTCAACCAAGGCAAGCTAACATCCTTGCAAGCTAACACCATTGCAAGCTAATATTCTTGCAAGATAATACTCTTGCAAAGTGCAAAGCTCTACAAGAGCAAGGCACCATTACATTTTTACCTTATGATCCTATTTCCCAGTTTTACTTTACAAGCTTTATTTACTTTTGTTTTATCAAAGTACTTTTTGATTTATGAATTACTTGATTAGTCTTGGATTAGTACAAGAGTATCAAAGTTAGCCTAGAAGCAAAGCAAATTACTTAGCACCCCTCATAACTAGTTGCTAGTGCTCAATATTAAAAGTGACTATTCTAGTGGGAACTTGTGAATTGAAATGACTTTGAAAACCTTGGAATGATGAGTCATTCTATTGAAAGATTTTGAAGGTGAATATGACTTGTGAATGACTTGGTGAATTTTACGAAAACTGATGGTTGGGTTCGGATGCGATACCATTCCAATTTTACAAGTACCCCCACAATACCTGAATCTGGGTAAGGCTTAGCTGAAAATTTATGTATCTTAGTATGGGTTCCCTCTAAACAAGCGTCATCGGGGTTATGCCAAGGGCTGCCTCCAAAGAAATACTGAATGATGTGATATGACGTGAATATGAGGTGAATGTCCGGCCCAAGCCCTGTGCGGTTCAGTGACAGGTTGGTCTTCACTGGGAGGCCAAGCTCATGGGGAGAGGTGCCTATACTAGAGTATGTAAATGAAAGGTTAGGATTGGTAGTTCGCGTACTGCGTACGATAAATCAGGGCCAGTTACCCCTGACGAACTATTGCAATTGTTGTGGCACAAGTGTACAACCTCTGCAGAGTTAAACCTATTCGAATAGCCGCGTCCACGGTTATGGACGGTTGGAAAGGCCATACTGTTCCGTCATCAGACCATTTTCAAAATGTGACATGTGAAGGGTGACTTGTGACTTGAACTTGAAAAGGGTGAATGGTGAACTTGACTTGAATCACAACTGAGTTGTGGGAATGACACTAATGTTCCCACTTGAGTTAGTTAGCAAATGAAGAGGCTTTTACTAAATGTTTGTGAACTAAAATTGGCTTTATGCAAATAAACTAGAGCTTAGCATCCCCTTTCCATAGTTGATAATACTTACCTTAGTATTAGTTTGCGAGTACTTTAAAGTACTCATGGCTTTGTCCCTGGCTATTCAAATGGCCAGACTATGAAGAGGAGTACCAGAACCCGGAAGAAGGACAGCAGGACATCTACGACAACTAGGATCACTCCTGACGTCAACAGTTGCCTGTGGAACAGATGGACCACGACCGCTACTACTTCGCTTCCTCTATGTGTTTTGTAATAGGATCTCTAGATCCACTATGATGTATTAAGACTGGATCATGTGATCCTTTGTTGTAAGACGATTATGGTATGTAATGAATGATGTGTTGTGATATCAATCTATTATGTCTCGCAAAAACAATATTCCTGGGATTGCGATGTACGGCATAATAGGCATCTGGACTTAAAAATCCGGGTGTTGACAAGTTGGTATCAGAGCCATTGTTTGACCTTAGGAGACCCTAGTTAGAATGGACGTCTGCAAAACTTAGTTTCAAAACCAAAGAAGTGAATATTTGTGAAAAACTTGTTCTTACCCTTATCCTTGAGACCCTTTTTCAAAAAGCTGAGAAATCTATACTCTACTTTCTTTGCAAGCCTACATAAAATTTTGCACACCTGACTACTTCTCTAATTTACTCCTCCTCTTTGTTCACAGATGACGTACCAATGGGAGTCCTATCAGCTTGGTTCCGGAGGCGACCAAAGGTTCGAAAAGGAGTTGAAGCAACTAGTGGACTATCTAGGACACCCGTATCCCGAGTTCTTCGGAATACCCCTCAAAGCTCAGTTAGGAGAACCACCTCGGTGGGACGTTTCTACTGATCTACGAAGGAAGCTTGATGCCCCGGTATGGGAAACCATCTGGTTTTCTGTAACGGGAAACACTTGGAAGGAAGGACTAGTCAGAGCTATGCATGAAGCAATTTCCCGTCTGTGTGGACAAAATGAGGACAAGATCAAGAACACTCGCTTCATCTACTACCCAAGACATGACCCCATGGGAAGACCGATGACCATGCCCCCACCACAACCAAAGATGAACCCCTATGAAGCACCTCAGGACTTCAGGCAGTACAAAACCCGCAGGGATTTGGACAACGCCCTCGCCTCTCACCAAGCACATCACCCGTGAAGACGAAGAATCCACCCTGAAGAGTAGTATTACCCTAGCACTTAAGTAGGTGTGAGTTGTATCAGGACCCCCCCTTGTATCGTAGAGCGATGAATGGTTCTTCAAACCAACGGTGTGTTAGATTTGTAATATGTGATGCTTGGTATGAATGAAAAAGTGTTGTTGGTTTTTACCCCCGCAACACTACTCAAAATTTCAATTTGTGAACTTTTAAAAATTTAACAAAACAAACCATAGAAATTTCCCTCTTATCTTATCAACTACCTCACTGTTCAGATGGCCCCTCCCACTCGTAGCGCAAGTCAAGAGGCCATGATGCAACTGCTGCAGACGATGATGGCAGACCGAGAAGTCGAGAGAGCTGAACGCCAAGCCAACATTACCGCACTGCAACAGATAGCTCAGAACAATCAAGGCCACGGAAACCGCGATCACCCTGGATCGAAGCTGAAGAACTTTCAGCACACCAACCCTCCGATATTCAACAAGACAGAAGAGCCCCTTGATGCTGATGACTGGCTCCAGACCATGGAGAACAACCTCGAAGTTGCGGGAGTCGACGCCGCAGAGAAAGTGCTATTTGCCACGCACTACTTAGCAGGACCAGCCAGAGCTTGGTGGACCAGCACCCGTGCCATGAATGCAGGACAGATGATGACCTGGGAAGACTTCAAGCTGAAGTTCAGCAAGTACCATGTGCCCCAAGGACTGATCAAGAAGATGAGAGACGAGTTCCGTGAACTCAAGCAAGGAAGGATGTCCGTGGTGGAATACCGCGACAGGTTTCTCACTCTGTCAAGGTACGCCCCGGATGAGACCGACACCAACGAGAAGAGAAAGGAAAGATTTCTGAACGGACTGCATGACGAGATGCAGACTGTGTTAGTAAACATTCCGTTCGCTGACTTAGAAGCCCTCGTGGACTCAGCCATACAGATGGAAGGGAAGCTACATCAAGCCAATGAGAACCGCAAGCGCAGAATGATGAACCAGAGTAGACCCCACCATACCCAGAAGTACCGCAATAACTCTTCTGGAGGATTCACCCCAAGATACAACAAGCCCCTGGCTCAGAATTATCGCCCCAACTACACCAACAACCACGGAGGACCCCCGAAGTCCGGAGGCAACAACAACAACAATCACAACAACAACACCCACCCCAACAACAGCAACAACAATGGAAACAACAACAACCCTAATACTGCCCCGAGGACTGGAAGCAACGCTGTTCCCGTCACTCCCAAAGACAAGTCAACGGTGAACTGCTATGAATGTGGAGTTGTGGGTCACTACTCCAATGAGTGCCCCAAGAAGCTTGCCAGGATTGCCGCCAATACCGCTGCCCCTGCTCAGCAACAGCGTCGCTTCGCAGGTAGAAGGAACCAAAACAACAACAACGGCCGCCTCTACCACATGAATGCCACTGAAGCTCAGGAAGCACCCCAGACCATGCCAAGTATGTCTTACTGTAAATCAAAATACTCAATCTCTCTTAGGAACCTAACTTTTCTTAAAATCTCGGGATGAGATTTGTTTAAGGGGGAAGGGTTTGTAACAACCCAAAAATTTCAAAACAAACAAAATGAATTTTCCTAGTTCCAAATTTTGGAACCAACAAAAACTTTTATTAAAATAAGTTTGATACATATAGATCTTGTTTAAATCTTGTGTTTTTCCATGTTGAGTGTTATTATGCTTATGTGCTAAACCCTAAAACCCTAAAGTGATCAAGTGAAGGTCACCAACCCAATAAAATAAAAGAGAAAGAAATCAAATAAGAGAAACCTTAAACCCTAATCTTCTCCAAAAATCATTTGGATCTATTTTGAGAAACCCAAAATAAAATAAAAGACATATGGGGGCATATAGCCCTAATAGGTAAATCTTGAACCCTACCTTTATTATTTATGCTAAATGGTGGTGAACCATTATGAACCCCACAAAACGCTAAACCTCACCCCTCTTTTCACCACCCTAGCTAAAATAAAATAAAAGGAAAATAAATAAGAAAAAGGTATATGTGCCTATGGCTATTTTATAAATCTTTACCCTAAGCTTTTCTACTTTGCTTAGAGGTTTGGAAAACCTTCACACACCTTACCTAGTACTTATCAAACCAAATCCAAGTGGTTTCCAAAGAAAATAAAAAGACACTAAAAATGCCATAGAGGCATATGAGAGTAAAATAGCAAATTGTGAATTTGAGGATCTTGACCCTAGGACTTGAGGTGAATGGTTGGATCACCCCTATATACCATTTCAACACCCAACAACATCAATTGGGCCAAGAACACTCAATTCAAAAATCAAATGCAACATATGCATAGAGGCATATGAGACACATATCCATTTCACCAATTTTTGCCCTATGACTTTAAACCTTGACCAAATAGTGTGAAACCATCTCTCAACCTAATTTAACACTAAATTGACCCTAACCCATGTCCAAGTGAAGCAAGGGGGACAATTTACAAAAATAATAAAATTTGAACCTCACCTCTTATGTGTTAGGGCCAATTTTGCAAATCTTTGATCAAGACCTTTTGAAATGGATTCAATGGTTTGAAAATGTTTCTAAACTAATAAGAATCCCATTAGAGTCAACAAAAGTCAACTCAAATGGGGAGAAATCAAATAGGGAGAAAAACCCCAAAATTCACTCACATACACTTAGCCCAATTTGCAAATCTTCAACCAAGGCCACCAAGGCTTGATCTATTGCTTGTAGAATACTTATATATGATAAACAAACACAATTGCATCAAAGAAACCAGAATCAAATCAAAGGAAATCTCAAAACCATCTCACATGTGATGATGGTCATTTGTGTGATTTTTAACATGATCCCCTCTTTACCCCTCTGGCTTTGACTTTTCTTCAACCAAACTTGGTCAACTATGACCATGTCATCAAAGACCATGTCAAGATCAACAACTTCCATGTTGACCATCCCTGCTGAAGTTGACCAGGTTGACCAGTAGAGAATTGACAAGTGATGACATTGAAACAAAGAGAAGATTCCTCCACTTTTTGAAAACTTGCAAACCTCCACCAAAATGAGCACCACCACCACCAATCTACTTCAAATTTTATATGAATAAGATCCACCAAAAAGTTTGCCAAAATTCAACCAAAAACTTCTTGCGGCCATTTATACAAACACCTTGTGGGCAGCACCTATATTTGTGCCCATGCTGGATTTTTGGTTTGGACCAGGTCCAACCCTGACCATCTCTGAGGCCCTGGAACTCCATCACACCTCCCATCATCAGTCCAAGCCACTGCACCCCTCTCTCTTGGTCACCATGACCCAAAACACCACTTGCCCATGCTCACCATGCCATCACCTTGTCACTTCCCCCTCTGGTCGTCTCAGCACTGCACCTCCATGTCCTGGACGTCCCTCTACCTCTCCTGGACCAGCCCTTGCCCTCCCTTGGTCAAGCCGACGCATGCACACGCCAGCAGCCGCGTGCCCAGACGCGCCCAGGGACACCCAGTGGCTCGCCAGGACGCGCACGATGGCATCCCTGGACGCGATAGAACGCCGCCATGCCCCATCGCCTCACGCCTCCGCTCGCTCTCCCCATGCGCATGTCAACTCACCACAGTCCCCTCTACCTCCTGGACATCGCCATTGGCTCGCCAGAGCCCTGTCACCGTCGCCATGGACGACGACCATCCGCCACGGGCACCGGAACGCGAGGACAGTGACGACCGCCACAGACCCCCATTCCCTGCGCCATCAAGCCCCCTGCACTCGCGCTGACGTCGCCCACACTCCGAGCCCACTCCTTGCCCCTTCGTCGCCCTGGAACGCCGACGTCGTCGACGACCTTGCCCGCTCCCCGCAGTACCCCTGGCCCCTATAAAAGGAGGCATCCCCGCACCTAGCTCTCCACACCAAACTTGCTCTCCTCCCTCTTCTCAAGCTCCTCGTCTACTCGCCTTGCTCGATTAACCACCGCCGCCGTCCAATTTGACCACCGGAGCCCGCGGAGGTGCCGAGAAGGGCGCCGTCGTTGCAGCGCACCCCCGGCGACGAGACTGCTACCATCGGCTTCCCCTTCCTCGACAACGTCTTCTCCGCGCCTCGCCGACCCTCGCCGCGCCGCCGGTAAGCCGTCGACCTCCTACCAGCGCCGCCCGTGCCCTCCCTTCTCGTCGGAGACGACGACGCACGTCGTGCGTCCGATCTGCATCTAATCCAACGGCTCCCTTTCCACGTACCGGTTCGGTGTTTTTAAAACGCACTGACAGTGGACCCCACTGTCAGGCGGCCCGCGAGCATCGCCAGCGTAGCTGGGCCGGCCCGTTTAAGTTTCCCGCCCCCGTTTAAATTCAAACTTGTTTATTTCTTTTTCATTTAAATTGCAATCTGATGCTAGTTTCCAAATTTAATAGGGACAAATCTACTGAGCCAAATTTTACAAATTTTATATACTTAGAAAGCTCATGAAAGGCCCCATCCAACCACACTGGATTCAAATCAAAATATGTTGTAGAATTTGAATAGTAAAAATAACAAAGCAGTAGCTTTTCAAACATCAAACAATTATTAAAAATCAACCATAAATGATTTTGAGTTGATTCCAACTCTCATAATTCAATTTTCACAAACTCTAATTGTTTATGTAAAAATATGATATAGGTTCTGTGTATGATCATGGGTTAGAATCAAATAATGGCTATGTAGCCATTACTAGCCCATTTAAACGATTTCAAATTTTAGGAATTTAAATCTATGAGGTGTAGCACCTCATTTAAATCATTCTCACAAGTGATATGAAGTAATGTGTTGACCTTTAAATGCTTAGGCTCATACTTGCTCACTTGTAGATTTTAAATCAACATAGTAATTAAATTGCAAAGGTTATTTAAAACACATGAGATGATGAATCTCATTTAAATCACTTTTCCCAAAAACTAATTGTGAAGTGTTGACCTTGGTCAACATGGGATCATCCCTGGTTATTTGAGAATATTGCATCACCTCAATAATAGTTTTTACTAAATTAGTTACAACTATGTGTTAAATCATGTGAGAGGTATTCCTCTCATTTAAATCTTGCTCTCAAGTAATTCAACATGAGGTAGTGACTATGGTCTAATAATCTCATATTGAATTATTTGGTGGCATTAAATCACTATCATGTTAGTATTAAATTGCATGAGGTATGGAACCTCATTTAAATCATTTTCTCAAATGATAAGTGTGAAGAGGTTGACTTTGGTCAACCTAGGTCACATACTATGCATAAGAGAAATTAAATCTTAAGGAAGATTCAATGAGAGGAAATTATTCCTCAAGAACTATATGGAAACTATCATTTACATATAAAATGAGAGAAAATTATTCTTCCTCAAAGCAATACCACCAATGCACCAAATTGTATTAATGGTGTGAATAGAATAGTTTGTGTGAATATATGTGATGTTTGGAATAGCCAATGAATTGTTTGGTGATTGTATCCTCGTATTCGTATTTTAGACGCTAGTACCGAGGAGTATCAAGAGGAGGAGGAAGTCTACTTTCAAGGAGAAGAAGAGAACTTTGACCACCACCTCAACCAAGGCAAGCTAACATCCTTGCAAGCTAACACCATTGCAAGCTAATATTCTGGCAAGATAATACTCTTGCAAAGTGCAAAGCTCTACAAGAGCAAGGCACCATTACATTTTTACCTTATGATCCTATTTCCCAGTTTTACTTTACAAGCTTTATTTACTTTTGTTTTATCAAAGTACTTTTTGATTTATGAATTACTTGATTAGTCTTGGATTAGTACAAGAGTATCAAAGTTAGCCTAGAAGCAAAGCAAATTACTTAGCACCCCTCATAACTAGTTGCTAGTGCTCAATATTAAAATTGACTATTCTAGTGGGAACTTGTGAATTGAAATGACTTTGAAAACCTTGGAATGATGAGTCATTCTATTGAAAGATTTTGAAGGTGAATATGACTTGTGAATGACTTGGTGAATTTTACGAAAACTGATGGTTGGGTTCGGATGCGATACCATTCCAATTTTACAAGTACCCCCACAATACCTGAATCTGGGTAAGGCTTAGCTGGAAATTTATGTATCTTAGTATGGGTTCCCTCTAAACAAGCGTCATCGGGGTTATGCCAAGGGCTGCCTCCAAAGAAATACTGAATGATGTGATATGACGTGAATATGAGGTGAATGTCCGGCCCAAGCCCTGTGCAGTTCCCAGGCTGACAGTTGGTCTTCACTGGGAGGCCAAGCTCATGGGGAGAGGTGCCTATACTAGAGTATGTAAATGAAAGGTTAGGATTGGTAGTTCGCGTACTGCGTACGATAAATCAGGGCCAGTTACCCCTGACGAACTATTGCAATTGTTGTGGCACAAGTGTACAACCTCTGCAGAGTTAAACCTATTCGAATAGCCGCGTCCACGGTTATGGACGGTTGGAAAGGCCATACTGTTCCGTCATCAGACCATTTTCAAAATGTGACATGTGAAGGGTGACTTGTGACTTGAACTTGAAAAGGGTGAATGGTGAACTTGACTTGAATCACAACTGAGTTGTGGGAATGACACTAATGTTCCCACTTGAGTTAGTTAGCAAATGAAGAGGCTTTTACTAAATGTTTGTGAACTAAAATTGGCTTTATGCAAATAAACTAGAGCTTAGCATCCCCTTTCCATAGTTGATAATACTTACCTTAGTATTAGTTTGCGAGTACTTTAAAGTACTCATGGCTTTGTCCCTGGCTATTCAAATGGCCAGACTATGAAGAGGAGTACCAGAACCCAGAAGAAGGACAGCAGGACGTCTACGACAACTAGGATCACTCCTGACGTCAACAGTTGCCTGTGGAACAGATGGACCACGACCGCTACTACTTCGCTTCCGCTATGTGTTTTGTAATAGGATCTCTAGATCCACTATGATGTATTAAGACTGGATCATGTGATCCTTTGTTGTAAGACGATTATGGTATGTAATGAATGATGTGTTGTGATATCAATCTATTATGTCTCGCAAAAACAATATTCCTGGGATTGCGATGTACGGCATAATAGGCATCTGGACTTAAAAATCCGGGTGTTGACAGAACTTCATTAAAAATAATAATTTCAACAACAATGCTTATAGGAATAATTCTGGTAACAACTATAGGCCATATCCTTCTGCTAATAGTAATGGTTATGGTAATTCTTATGTGAATTCTTACAACAATAATAGAAGTGTACCCCCTGGTCTTGAAGCCATGCTTAAAGAATTTATTAGTACACAAACTGCTTTTAACAAATCTGTTGAGGAAAAGCTCGATAAAATTGATATTCTTGCTTCTAAGGTTGATAGACTTGCCTCTGATGTTGATCTCTTAAAATTGAAAATCATGCCTAATAAGGATAATGAAAATAAGATTGTTACTACAGCAAATGCCATCCAAGTTAGAATTAATGAGAATATAAGATTAATGGCTGAATTGCGTGCTAGGTGGGATAGAGAAGAAAATGAAAAACTAGCTAAAGATAATGTAGCTAAAGTTTGGACTATTACCACCACTAGTAATGATAATGATTCACATGTTGCTACAACTCCTACTATCAATGGTAAAATAATTGGTGTTGGCAATGTTTCTACTCCAGTGCAAAGCGTGCAAAATTACCTGAAATTGCTAAAACTGCTGAAACTGCTTGTGATAAAACTGCTGAAATTTTTTCCAACATTGGGGACAATGATCCCATTGCAGTAGATCATAATGGTTTAGATTTTGATGATTGTCACATCTCTGAAGTTATAAAGTTTTTACAAAAGCTTGCTAGAAGTCCCAATGCTAGTGCTATAAATTTGGCTTTTACAAAACATATTACAAATGCTCTCATAAAAGCTAGAGAAGATAAACTAAAACTTAAAACTTCTATTCCTAGGAAGTTAGAAGATGGTTGGGAGCCTATCATTAAGATGAGGGTCAATGATTTTGATTGTAATGCTTTATGTGATCTTGGTGCAAGTATTTCTGTTATGCCTAAGAAAATCTATGATATGCTTGACTTGCCACCATTGAAAAATTGTTATTTGGATGTTAATCCTGCTAATAATGCTATGAAGAAACCTTTGGGGAGGATTGATAATGTTCGTATTATGTTTAACAATAACCTTGTCCCCGTTGATTTTGTTGTCTTGGATATTGAATGCAATGCATCTTGTCCCATTATATTGGGAAGACCTTTTCTTCGAACTGTTGGTGCTACCATTGATATGAAGGAAGGTAATATTAAATATCAATTTCCTCTCAAGAAAGGTATGGAACACTTCCCTAGAAAGAGAATGAAGTTACCTTATGATTCTATTATTAGAACAAATTATGATGTCGATGCTCCTTCTCTTGATAATACTTGATACACACTTTCTGCGCCTAGCTGAAAGGCGTTAAAGAAAAGCGCTTATGGGAGACAACCCATGATTTTACTACAGTACTTTGTTTTATATTTGAGTCTTGGAAGTTGTTACTACTGTAGCAACCTCTCCTTATCTTTATTTTATTGCATTGTTGTGCCAACTAAAGTCTTTGATAGTAAAGTCAATACTAGATTTGGATTACTGCGCAGAAACAGATTTCTTGCTGTCACGAATCTGGGCAGAATTCTCTGTAGGTAACTCAGAAAAATCTGCAAATTTACGTGGGTGATCCACAGATATGTACGCAACTTTCATTCAATTTGGGCATTTTCATCTGAGAAAGTCTGGTGCCACTTTAAAATTCGTCTTTACGGACTGTTCTGTTTTGACAGATTCTGCCTTTTATTTCGCATTGCCTATTTTGCTATGTTTGATGGATTTCTTTGTTCCATTAACTTTCAGTAGCTTTGTGCAATGTCCAGAAGTATTAAGAATGATTATGTCACCTCTGAATATATGAATTATGCACTGACCCTCTAATGAGTTTGTTTCGAGTTTGGTGTGGAGGAAGTTTTCAAGGGTCAAGAGAGGAGGATGATACAATATGATCAAGAAGAGTGAAAAGTCAAAGCTTGGGGATGCCCCCGTGGTTCATCCCTGCATATTTTAAGAAGACCCAAGCGTCTAAGCTTGGGGATGCCCAAGGCATCCCCTTCTTCATCGACAACATTATCAGGTTCCTCTAGTGAAACTATATTTTTATTCTGTCACATCTTATGTGCTTTACTTGGAGCGTCTGTTTGTTTTTGTTTTTGTTTTTGTTTGAATAAATCGGATCCTAGCATTCTTTGTTTGGGAGAGAGACACGCTCCGCTGTTTCGTATGAACACATATGTTCTTAGCTTTATCTTTAATGTTCATTGCGAAATTTGAACTATTTCATTCATTGATATATGGTTGGAAACGGAAAATGCCGCATGTGGTAAATGGTATAATGTCTTGAATAATGTGATACTTGGCAATTGTTGTGCTCATATAGATCTTGTTTAAGCTCTTGCATCATGTACCTTGTACCCATTAATGAATAACTACATAGAGCATGTTAAAATTTGGTTTGCATGATTGTTCTCTCTAAGTCTAGATATTTTCTGGTTGATGTGTTTGAACAACAAGGAGACGATGTAAAGTCTTATAATGCTTACAATATGTTTATATGTGAGTCTTGCTGCACCATTTCATACTTAAGTTTGCTTCAAACAACCTTGCTAGCCTAGCCTTGTATTGAGAGGAATTCTTCTCGTGCATCCAAACCCTTGAGCCAATAACCATGCCATTTGTGTCCACCATACCTACCTACCACATGGTATTTCTCCGCCATTCCAAAGTACGTTACTTGAGTGCTACCTTTAAAATTTCTATTATTTACCTTTACAATATATAGCTCATGGGACAAAATAGCTTAAAAACTATCGTGGTGAAGAATATGTACTTATGTGTCTTATTTCTTAGTAAGTTGCTTGTTGAGCGGTAACCATGTTTTCTGGGGACGCCATCAACTCTTTTACCTTTGTTGAATATCATGTGAGTTGCTATGCATGTTCGTCTTGTCTGAAGTAAAGGCGGTTTTCACAATCAAATGGTTTTGAGTATGCATACTGTTAGAGAAGAACATTGGGCCACTAACTAAAGCCATGATTCATGGTGGAAGTTTCAGTGTGGATAGCTAATCCTCAATCTCTTATGAGAATATTATCTGTTGTTAAATGCTTAAGCATTAAAAGAGGAGTCCATTATTTGTTGTCTATGTTGTCCCGGTATGGATGTCTAAGTTGAGAATAATCAAAAGCGAGAAATCCAATGCGAGCTTTCGCCTTAGACCTTTGTACAGGCGGCATAGAGGTACCTCTTTGTGACACTTGGTTGAAACATATGCTATGCAATGATAATCCGTGTTAACCCAAGCTAATTAGGACAAGGTGCGAGCACTATTAGTATACTATGCATGAGGCTTGCAACTTATAAGATGTCTTATACATAACTCATATGCTTTATTACTACCGTTGACAAAATTGTTTCTTGTTTTCAAAATGAAAAGCTCTAGCACAAATATAGTAATCAATGCTTCCCTCTGCGAAGGGCCTATCTTTTACTTTATTGTTGAGTCAGTTTGCCTATTCTTTCTATCCTAGAAGCAAACACTTGTATCAACTGGGTGCATTGATTCTTACATTTTTACCTATTGCACTTGTTATATTACTTTATGTTGACAATTATCCATGAGATATACATGTTGAAGTTGAAAGCAACCGCTGAAACTTATATCTTCCTTTGTGTTGCTTCAATGCCTTTACTTAGAATTTATTGCTTTATGAGTTAACTGTTATGCAAGTCTTATTGATGCTTGTCTTGAAAGTATTATTCATGAAAAGTCTTTGCTATATGATTCATTTGTTTACTCATTATCTTCACCATTGCTTCGAATCGCTGCATTCATCTCATGTGCTTTACAATAGTATTGATCAAGATTATGATAGCATGCCACTTCAGAAATTATCTTTGTTATCGTTTACCTACTCGAGGGCGAGTAGGAACTAAGCTTGGGGATGCTTGACACGTCCCAAACGTATCTATAATTTCTTATGTTCGATGCTACTTTTATGATGATACTCACATGTTTTATACACATTATATGTCATATTTATGCATTTTCCGGCACTAACCTATTGACGAGATGCCGAAGAGCCAGTTGCTGTTTTCTGCTGTTTTTGGTTTCAGAAATCCTAGTAAGGAAATATTCTCGTAATTGGACGAAATCAACGCCCAGGGGCCTATTTTTCCACGAAGCTTCCAGAAGACCGGAGGGGAGACGAAGTGGGGCCACGGGGCGCCGCCACAATAGGGCGGCGTGGCCTAGAGGGGGCCCGCGAGGCCCTAGCGTGTGGGCCCCCCGTGACTCTCCCGACTCCGCCCTTCCGCCTACTTAAAGCCTCCGTCGCGAAACCCCCAGTACCGAGAGCCACGATACGGAAAACCTTCCAGAGACGCCGCCGCCGCCAATCCCATCTCGGGGGATTCAGGAGATCGCCTCCGGCACCCTGCCGGAGAGGGGAATCATCTCCCGGAGGTCTCTTCATTGCCATGATCGCCTCCGGATCGATGTGTGAGTAGTTCACCCCTGGACCATGGGTCCATAGCAGTAGCTAGATGGTCGTCTTCTCCTCATTGTGCTATCATGTTTGATCTTGTGAGCTGCCTATCATGATCAAGATCGTCTATTTGTAATCCTTCATGTTGTGTTTGTTGGGATCCGTTGGATATTGAATACTATGTCAAGTTGATTATCAATCTATCATATATGTTATTTATGTTCTTGCATGCTCTCCGTTGCTAGTAGAGGCTCTGGCCAAGTTGATACTTGTGACTCCAAGAGGGTGTATTTATGCTCGATAGTGGGTTCATGCCTCCATTAAATGCAGGACGATGTGAGAAAGTTCTAAGGTTGTGGATGTGCTGTTGCCACTAGGGATAAAACATCGATGCTTTGTCTAAGGATATTTGTGTTGATTACATTACGCACCATACTTAATGCAATTGTATGTTGTTTACAACTTAATACTGGAGGGGGTTCGGATGATAACCTGAAGGTGGACTTTTTAGGCATAGATGCATGCTGGATGGCGGTCTATGTACTTTGTCGTAATGCCCTGATTAAATCTCATAGTACTCATCATGATATATGTATATGCATTGTTATGCCTTCTTTATTTGTCAATTGCCCAACTGTAATTTGTTCACCCAACATCTGCTATCTTATGGGAGAGACACCACTAGTGAACTGTGGACCCCGGTCCTATTCCTTACATCTGAAATACAATCTACTGCAATTGTTCTTTACTGTTCTTCGCAAACAAACATCATCATCCACACTATACATCTAATCCTTTGTTTACAGCAAGCCGGTGAGATTGACAACCTCGCTGTTACGTTGGGGCAAAGTTCTGTGATTGTGTTGCGCAGGTTCCACGTTGGCGCCGGAATCCCTGGTGTTGCGCCGCACTACACTCCTCCGCCATCAACCTTCAACGTGCTTCTTGACTCCTACTGGTTCGATTAAACCTTGGTTTCTTACTGAGGGAAACTTGCTACTGTGCGCATCACACCTTCCTCTTGGGGTTCCCAACGGACGTGTCAACTACACGCATCATACATCAAGAGCAATATCATAAAGCGTATTGCCCCTAAATTATTTTATGTCCATGAACTCCGGAAGAGTTGGGAAATAAATATCTTGCAAGTCAAATAATGCAATAATCTCATCGGTTTGTTCACGAAGTCTGTACCAACTTCAGCATTCCATAAGTATTTTATGGAATTGGTATGTGACGGCTTCCAAATTTGCAAGAATCGGGGGGAGTATCTTCCTGAATCAATCATGTTCAAAACATCATATTACACTCTTTTTCCCTTCATGAGTTTACTATACAGGTTCTCATCAAGGTTTTTAATGAGGTAATATCAACACAAGATGATATGTCATATTTTCTGTTTTCCCCACCGGGTTTTTTAGGAAAGTATATACGACATATATTGTTCTCTAAACTCTATGGGTTTTTCCCCCTTTTACAAGGTTTTTCTCATATTGAGTTAACAAAGAGACAATACCAATTATATGTTGTGTCATTTTCTCCTTATTTTCCCACTGGGTTTTGAAGGAGTTTTAACAGCATATCCAACCATTATATGTTGCACCATTTTCTCCTTATTTTTCCCACAGGGTTTTTAAGGAGTTTTAGCAACATATCATACACATTACTCTCCTCATATTTTTCCCACAGGGTTTTTAGAGGAGATGATTCCAATGATGATTCTAGAGACGACCAAGCACAAGGACAAGGAAGGATTTGGGGGAGTGTTAGGATTTAATTAAATAGGTTTAATTAAAGGGATAATCCCCCCTCATGTAATTCTCTATGTTGGTTGGTTTGTCAACAGACACAACCTTTCCTCACACCTCTTCGGATGGACGTGACCCATATTTGTGTCCCTTCCCTTGTATATAAGTTGTGAATCATCAATGGAACAAAACAGTTGAATCATTTGTTGTCTCTCTCATTTTATGTCTCGATTACTTCAACAACATTGACCCACTGGCCACCGGAAGGAGAGAGCCCCGCCTCCATATGTAAACGGGTGAGCTAATTGGAACGGGAAAAATCCTTGATATGTGCATGCTGGTAATTAAATGGGATTGTGGTCTTCCATGCATCTGCATGTTCTTGCATAGCCAGAAGGACTTTGCACGGCTGTAATTGAAGAAAGAAGAATCTGAAATTGCCATTTCGAGGCAGTAGTCTGGGATGGCAGGGGAGGCCGATGGCGGCGGCATATGGGGCGGCGAATCCTTAGCTCCTCCGGCCCTTGGGCCCTCCCTCCTCCTCGCCCGCATCATGGGCCCCGATCTGGGCCTGTTAGGGCTGAGCGGCAACGGCTTTGGGTTGGCCACGTGGCGGCGGGAGGGATGTTTGATGATCGTCGGGAGGGGAGGTGTGGGGGTTGTGTCAGTCCTTGTTGGGCGGGCGTGAGGTTTTGGGACCCTGTCCTGGGCGAAAGCCTTGTCTTGGCAGCTAGCCAAGGCCGACGATGGTGACGCCCGTGGGCGCCGCATCCTTCTTGAAGTCGTCGTCGAAGCGGGTGTTTCTGTCTCCTCCGCTCGGGCTCTCCGGGGGAAACCCTAGATCGCTCAAGGGCCTGGGTGTGGGTGACGCTCTTGTGTCACTGTGCCTCTTGGGGCCTCGCTTTCGATGTCCATAGGACAGAGGGACATGCGGAGTGTTTTGATGGTTTCGGCGGAGGCGGGTTCATCTTCGGCCAGGCGGGGCGCGGCCCTGGGACCGGTGTGGTAGTTGGAGTGGTGTCTTCAGTATTTCGCCTCCGCCTGTTGCGTTGAGGTGTGGTGTCGTGTGTTGTTGTGTTGTAACGGTTTTTTCGGCCAGTTTTCCTTATAAACGGGCCAGATCTTTTCTCCTATATCAATGAAAGGCAACGCTTTTGCCTCGTTTCAAAAGAAAAGACGCGTGTGATTAAGCCCGACGAGATCGTTTGACATGATCATGTATAAAATAGACATGTTTTCGCTGAAAATTTGAATCTCGTATTAACAAAATCTAATTATTTTTTCAAAAAATGGCCTAAATATGTGGTTCACCCGTAGCATCGCACGGGCAATTTGTGCTAGTCATACCTATATATCTTTATCTTTTCCTACTAATAAAGGAGGTAAGGTTTCTCCCCTCTTTTTTCGTCCGTTTTAAAATTATCCCCATTTATCAGTCAAATTACAAAATATGCCACCGCTTATGTTAAGCTACCAGCGTACGTGGTAAAACCCAGACCCCTGTCCCTTTTTACCTCGCTGAGAGTTTCCTCGTCCGTCACCGTACTGGGCCAACTGCTTTGTTGGGCCTTCTCCCCATCAAATTGCTGGCGAAACAGATGAAAAAATGAATGGAATCAAACTGGACTGGTAACGTCGGTCAAAATTAGTCCCACCTCGGTTCCTTATAGGGACTTTTGCCGATTCATATACCTCGCCAATTGGCTGGATTACCAGCAAGGTGTCCAAATTAACAAGCAGCAGGTTGGCTAATTAAGTGCCTAAGCTGCCATGAGCAAATATAATGAAAGGCATGACACGAGTTGGTCCATGGATGGATGGATGTGGGATATGAACTACGCTGCTTGCAGACGGGAAGGAATTCGACCGACGAGGAGATGTGTAAGCCTCGACAGGCTGGGCCGCGTTTCGCTGCCACCGCCGGAGAAGAGAGCTTCTTCGAAATCGACGAATGGAGCATGACGGCAGGGGCTGTACACGGCTGTGGCGGCCTGGTACTTTGATGGATGGCGGAGCTGGAGTTGCCAGCGGCGGCGGGCGTGTGTGATTGGTGAACGAGGCCAGAACAAGGGGATAAGGTGGGGGGTCGTCGGAGCCGCCTGCCACTTTGGCTGGCCCTAGCTTGGCTGTGGGCACAACAGGTATGGCTGCCTTTATTTCTTTTGTTTTCTATTTTGTTTTTTCCATTTCTTTGAGAAAAATAAAAGAGATAGAAAGAGAGACCTTGGGAGATACTAGACCACGGATTGCACCGTTCTATATTATGGTTCAAAAATTATTCCATGGTCATATATATTCCGATGGAACTAGATGATGTTCAAATAATTTTCTTCTTCACAATCGTATTGTTGTATGCAGGTCCATAATTAACTATTCTTTTTTTTTGAACAGATAAGGCCACGAAAGGCCGAGAAACTCCATTAGTCGGTGGGTACAATTACAAAAAGGACCTTGGCTTTAAAAGCAATAGCACAAGAGTCCAAATAAATTACAAAAAGGATCCCAGAAAGATGAAAAACAAAGCAATCGGGTCCTTCTCCACCGCGTCGATGACTGGATCTTGGACCATGGTCGCTGGCGGCGACGCCGGGGACTGCGCCACTTGGTTCGTCACCAGGATGGATCACCACGCTAAGATCGAAGATCTTCCCCTTCAGCACTAAGGCCTGGAGGAAGTAGATACTCCCCGGAGCTGATTCTTCCGAGGTGCGGAGAGACCCCCTTGGCCAAAAATAGCGGCGGCTGAAGGCGCCGACGCTTGAGATCTGCCGACCCGTGTGCCTCTTAACTCCAGATCGACGAGCTCTGGGGCTCTCACCCTCCTGTCTTTCTCCACGACCACAAGGAGGAGGAAGAGCAGCCAAAAAACTCACCAAATCCAGAGCCAGAGAGAAGTACCTGGATCTCTGCTCCGTCGGGGAGAGCACACAACTTGGCTTCTCCTCCTCGCCTCCACGGCCGACCAGAAGAAGCTCCGTCGCGTGCCGCAGAAAGCATCGCCCCTCCCCCTCGCCTTCATGGCCGGCCAGGGGAGGCTCTGCTTTGCAGCGCCTCAGCAGCATCAGAAGATCCACAGCTTCTACTTTATTTGCGGAGACCATGGCTCCCTCCTCGTTTGTATGCTCCAACCACCGGAGGCATAGCAGCAAGAAGAAGAACCGTAATCCCCAGATCTTGCCGCCTAGATCTGAGTCACAGCTCCAAACCGCCACTAGGGGACGAAAACTAGAAGAAAATCCTACACATGTACAGTCGGCGCCATCTCCTCTCCATCTCCGGCTGGCTATTCCGGCGTAGAGGAGGAAGGAGCAGCTCGGAGAGGAGGGGGAAGAGAGCAGCTACTGTAGCGGGCTGAGAGCAGGTTGGGGGGAAATGAGAGCCTCATAATTAACTATTCCCATAGTCACACATTCTTATAGTTACAACTTTGTGTGTTTTTATGACGCAAATTTATTTTCTCCTGTTGCAATTCACGAACATGTTTTCACAAGTTGTACTTGCAAAATTTTGAATTTGTTGCATGTCAAAAGTTTTTTTTCATAGAGGACGAGACCTTCAGCCTCCACATCGAAGAGATACCAACCTTCTTTATGAATTTGTTGCCGATTATGAGTACATAAGAGTAGCCTATTACTTTTAGAGTAGACACTTTGATATGATCATGAGGTGTAAAATACTTCCAATAGCCTTATAGCCTTAATGTAATGTTGTGACGGTTAATGCTTTATTTTCATTGACATCGTTACAATTTTCGCTATAAAATGATTCAAATTGTCAGCTGATTTGCACCATTACATGTTTAAAATTCATATTCTATAATTTACATTTGATCGACGCGCAGATTTAAACATATGAAATATTGTTCTTTTGACTTAATTAATGTGTCACGGTAAAAACTCACGGTCTTCGTGCTTCCGCAGCAACGTGCGGGCATTGTACTAGTCTTTACCTATATATATATACTAGCAAAAGTGCCCGTGCGATGCAACGGGAGGAAGGTTGCCGAGGTGTCCAAAGTAACTTCTAATAAATAAAGCTACAACCGTGTTATGTTTGTTTGCACGATACTTACGTTGGAGGCGCCGATGACTGATGATCCGCCACTACGTCAGGATCCTCCTAACCTAGCGGGAGTCGGGCAGCGCGACATGCGCTGGAATTGATCTTAGACAACGGGACAAATTTGTAGCATCATGCAAGGGAAATAAATTATGATCGGGTATGCAAATAAGATGACGAACACTCCAACTACATATAAAGAAATGATGAACTCTCTTATCCCATCATGTAAATCAATGCATTGCAGGTTGTTCTCATTGCAGACAATGCAAATGTTATTATTATCAACCACGCATGATCCACCTTCATGATACATTTCAGAAATCAACGGTGCACTCTTAAGAAAAACATGAATTAACAATGTTTTCTAGAAGTTCAGTCAAAAGAACTTCACAAAATAATATCACATCCACCTGACTACATTTGATTATTCACTGCTAATCAATAAAAACTTGACAATTGAAATTGTGTCTAGTAACTGCGTCTAATTTCCAGCAAAAACATGTCCACTGTCCCAAGACCAAAAATCCGGATCTGACATGAAAGATCACACCAAATTCTCAAATCATATTATGTACACTCTGAAAAATAGCTAGAATAGGATTTGTTCAACCGAACGAGAAATAACAGACAAAACATGACCAAACAATTAACGGAGGTAAAAACCAAAATAAAACAGACGTGAGTCCGTGTCGGCGCTCGCGGTAGTGCAAAGCCGGCATAACAGTGGCCTCGGTTGACTCATCGCTAGTAACTCTTGCCAGGGTCTTCTTGTATTGAATGAGATTATTATCTAGAAAATATGCCACATCGCCATGGATGCCAGATAAAAGAGGTAACCACACATTATCTAGAAAATCAATCCAATGAGCCAGAAATTCACATTGTTCCTCCAAACCAGACCAGAAGGTTCTCCTGCCAGATACTCGCTTGTCCAGATTGGAGTGAGCCGTTTCCGAAAGAAGTCGCTCCACTTCCATGCATAGATGGAACAAACGAAGTAACAAATCAATTCGCAAAAAAAAAAAAAAAAAAAAAAAAAACGAAGTAACAAATCCATATGCATGAGGCGTCTGATTATGCTTTTCCGCCATGATGGCATAATCACTTATAGCTCGGTATTAATGTGAAATCCTTGGGGAATATTTCTGCAAAAGATCTATCACTAAAATCTCTAAATTTATGAATAAGCTTGATGGACTCACAGTAGACCTCAGACGCCAAGAACAAATAAATGGTCAGTAACATTAAGTAAGCGAGGCCCCCCGTGTCGTCCCGCACCGGGCGACTCGGGCAGCTAACCCTAGCCGCCAGTCCCGGCCCCTCCCACCTCGCTGCCTCCCCTCCCCTCATCTGCTACTCCGGCTCGAACGCCTCTATCGAGTCGGTTCTCCCCTCATTAAATCCAAGGAATAACTCTTCCTTATCTTTACCTTAAGGATAAGTAAGGCATATCATTATTAATAACATCTATTCAAGAATAGCATATCATGATCATAGCTGATAGGCCTATGATGAGATCAATTCAAATTGTTGGTAGCTGCTGGATAACCAAGACAGCAGCATGCCTTGAAGGGACAGAGCGCGCCGCCGGGTGAAGCCCGTGTGGTAGGCGGCGGCAGGTCTTCCCCTTTCGCGGCACACGCTGAGGCTCGTGGGAGCTCGTGCAGGGAGCTATGCGGGCTGGGCCTCTCCGGCCGGGTGGCGGCTTCCTCCTCCGCGTCGGGGGAGGTCGGCTTGTGGTCGCGCGGTCATGGCTCTGGGTCCCCGCGCCCAGATCTGTGGCGACTCGTGGAGCATTCGAGCGTGGTTGCGGCTGCTCGCGGCTGGGCGTCGGCTGCTGCGGCTCGACGGCGTGGTGGGCGTGGCCCCTCCGGCCGGCGGCTGCCGTGGCTCTGCTCCGTGGCGGTGTGGCGTTTCTGCTCGTGTGGGTTGGTGGAGGAGTGTGGTGGCGGTGTGCTTCGGTTTCCTGCGCGGTGGCAGCTGCACGGGTTCGCTCTGGTTGCTTCATCGACTATTTCGCGGGCAGCGGTGATGATCCGGACGGCGGCGTTCTCGCTGCAGCGACGGTGAGCCTAGGTGTGGCGGCGCAATGGACGTGGGTCCTGGCTGCCTCGCTCTGACGGCTTCATCGGTGGTCGCCGATTTGGCTTGGTGGGTGCTCGCTCGGCTTGTGCTTCGTGTGGTGCCCGGATGCCAGGGTGGCGGCCCTGGATGGTGGTCTTCTTCGTCTCGTCGAGCTAGGAGGTGGCTCTGCCGGAGGCGGACCTGGCCCCAACGCCTTGTTTCGTCCGTGGCCTCAGATCGTCGAGCGCGTGGGGCTGGCGTTTCTGCGTGCAGGTTGGTGTTGGTGGTCTTGATGGCCCTTGAGGGGCGGGTGTGTGGCTTGCGACTCATCGCCGGGCGAAAGCTTGTCCCGGCAATCTGTCGAGACCGAAGTCGGTGATGCCCTTGGGCACCACATCCTTCTTGAAGTCATCGTCGAGGTGGTGTTTCTCGCAACTCCGCCCAGGTTCTCCTGGGAAACCCCAGATCCCACGCGGGGTCGGGCCAGTTTGGCGTTCTTGCGTCGTTTGCCTCTTGGGGCCTCGCCTTGGATGTTCCTTCGGCCGGAGGGACCAGTGGAGTGAGCTTTGGTGGTTGGCGTCGGTGAGTTGGGCAGCCTCGACTTCGACGGACAGGCAGACACGACTTCGGGTTTGGTGTTCTCGGGGTGAAAACCATGCACCGGCCTCGGTTGTTGCTGGCGATGGCGGTGCTCTCGGTCGTCGCTCCCCTCCTTGGGAGGCATCATTGTGGAGGTTCACCTCCCATGTTAGTGCCTGGTCTGCTCGTCTGGTCGGCGCTTTCCGTTCTTCGTCTTCGGCTTGGTGGTGCGCGGCCCTGCGGGTCGGCATGGATGTTGGAGCGGCGGCTCTGGATCGTCGCCTCTGCCGTTCCGCATTGAGGTGTTTGAGTGTCGGCCTTGGTTTGCTTGGGCAACTGGGTCGTCGGCTAGTCTGTGGGCGCGGCCTTGGGGCTGGCGTGGATGTTGGAGCGGCGGCTCCGGATGTTTGCCTCCGCTGTGTTGCGTTGAGGTGTTGTGGTGTCGGCTTTGGTCGCTAGGATGGCTTGGTCGTCAACTCGTGTGGGGGCACGGCCTCGTGGCCGGCGTGGTGGGTTGTGTTGTATGGTTTTCGGTCGATCTCCCTTATAAACTGTCCAAAATCTTTTCGACTTTATCAATCAAAGGCATTTCCGAGGTTAAAAAAAAGGTCAGTACATGCACCAGGTCCTTCGGTGTCTGCCATAGCGCACATACCTATGGGCTGCCGCCATTGGCCGAACCTTCGCGGACTTCTCCGTCGCGCACGTCATCCTGCGCGGTTCTGACGATGAATAAGAATCGGGCATGCGAACATATAAAGGGTGAGATGGACTGCGGGTTGATGTTCAGTTTTTTACAGACTAAATTGCAAAACCACGACAGTCTGTGCCGTTTGAACTAAAATTTGGACCGCGGGTTTGTTTTACTGAAAAGAGAGGGCTAAAATGAAAATGGGACGGCAGCATCGGTTCAACACAAAAATGGACTGCGGGTTGATTTCTGAAAAAAGGAGGGCTAAACTGTAAAACGTCCGACGGACGACAGAAACCCTTCTTCTTTTTTATTAGGTATAGACTAGGAAATATGTCCGTGCGTTGCATCGGGTTGATTTTAATTAAATATTTCTTAATCAATGAAGAAATTCAGTATCATAAGCTAGTTTTGGACTAAAAATGATGTTCTTTTCATGTGTAGAAATGGCTACATTCTATTTCGTAGGCCACCAACATAAGCAATGTATTTATACTTTAACCATTAGGGTTGTGTGTACAAGGAATATGCATATCCAAATTTTCCAAGGTATACTCCAGTATCTACCAGGCTCTTTCTGCACTTTGCATCTTTGCAGATTCAGAATGATTGTACCAGAACCGTTGGAATAAGATGGTATAAAATATTTTACGTGTGAGAAGTTGAAGTACAGGGCGAACATGTGTTTTTGCTGCCCTCAAACTTAGTTTGCAAAGCCAAAAATTAGAGATAAATAAACCATGGAACAAAAATATTCGATGAGTGTCGTAGTATTCGCTGGTAACTCGGCTGCGTATAAAAGTCAATCAACCAGATAAAATTTCATCGTGCTACTGCTACCGGTCGTGCTTGTAGGAGCTGTGTCGAGTACTCCCCGGGATCGTGGCTTGGAAGCCTCAAACCCACTACCAAAGGTCCATCAGCTCTGATCTGAAACGGTCCGCAACCTCCACCGGAGTGAAACGTGAGCAGCCAGGGGTACAAATCCATCCTAGCACAGCCGTCTACTCCTCCACAACATGTAATCGCAGAATCGTCATCTCTGGACTCTACCGGCGCCGGCTCTGTGTATTGTGGCGCAGACCTTGCCTGCCTGCCGGCCTTTCTCCCCGGTCAGCGCGCCCTCGTACTCCCTGACGGCGAGTCCGACACAGCGCCTTCCTTCAGTATTCGCAGAAACACCGGCGGCGAAACCACGACGGAGCCGGCCGAGCCCTCATTCAGCACCCGTACGAACAACAGCTTGGCGTACCAGACGATGCCTTCTTGCCTGGGATCCGTCGATGGACTCATACTCATATTTAAAGGTGAGTTTGGCTTGCCGAACGGGTAAAACAGTTCATATCAGACACGGCCGCCTGTTTGCGCAGAGTTCATGCCGAAGAATAGAGATGAGATGTTCTGGCTCCACAACTCCCTTGCGGTGCGATGACACTCCCATCGGCGGCAGGTCGGCATGAACCAGCCGACGGCTCAATCCCACCATCCTTCTTGTGACTCAGTAGCGTCGAGCAGCTCAACCTTGCCGGAAATTGCATGTACGGAGAGGTTCCCAACACGCTCTGCTACCTCGTCGGCCTGGCCGGCCGGCCGTCTCGCCAATCTCACGCAGGTGAGCACCTAATTCTCATACCTCGGGTCAGCGTGCTTGGCACGGTGGTGCGACACTGATCTAGGACGACATGCTGGACGTGAAGCACAACGGACCTGGGCGAGTACGCCTCGTTCGTGACCCAGCCGATGAGCCGGAAACGTTCCCTGCGGCGAACGCACGCATGGTGTGCACGCTGTAGATGCAGAAGAAGCGTAGACATAATCCTTTTTATTATGGAAGATGCAAATTGGAGGTCCATATAGTATTATCGGGGCATCCAAGAGATCGCTTACCAATTGTAGCTGGGTCCAACACCAACACGGCAACATGAAATTGCGCGATGGTTGAAAAGCCTACCCGGCTGGTTAGGTATAGAAAAAGCAATCGGGTTCTACCTGGACTCTCCGACTCTGCGTTGCTCGTCTGGCAGGAAGCAAAACATAGGAAGAAGAGAACTTCAGCTTCGGACGGACGGATGAAAACGTATTGTTGGATGGACCAAAGCGCATTATGATGGACCAAACCACGGAAACGTTAGCTCCTTTATTATTAGGTATAGATATAGATATATTATCTTTACCTACTAATAAAGGAAGGAAGGTTTCTCTCCAAAATTTTCGTCCGTTTTGGAATTACCCCTGGTTTCCAGATGAAATTACAAGACATGCCACCACCAAGTCAAACATATGTTCGGTATGTCCAGCCATACCTAGGGTTTGGTTCCTCTGGCGTATTTAGATCGAGCCGCCGCCGCCCCATCGTCCTACCCAACACCCAACGCCCACTCAGCCGATCCACCGACGAAGAGAATAGCTCGGCGAGTCGAAGGCATGGTCGTACCCCAGCGATGGCAGGAGGAATCAGTAGATCGGTTCGAGAGGGCGCGCAGCGACGAGTTGCAGAAGGCCGCGAGTTGCAGAAGACCGCGCGAGCGTGGAAGGCGCACCGTCCGATGCGACCGATGTCGCCCTCCCTAGCGTCAGCGAGGATGCTGAGCAGGCTTGGCTTCGCGAAGGTGGCCGCCGCTGCGATTCTTTGAGCGTTGTCGCACTCGCGCGAGGGGGAGAAGAGCCACGCCGGCGGCGTAGGGCTTAGTTTCCCGTGTTCTGCGGAGTTCTCTGTCGCTGATGCTCACGGGGCAGCTTCGACCTGTTCAAGGCCGAAGACAAGAGAATGGAACAGGCCGGCCGGGAATCTGGTAAGCATAGGCCCCACGGAGATGCTCAGCGTGGCTTCCAAGTCGAGTTGGTGGCGTCAGCGAGATGGATTGGCACCGCAGGGGCGACGTAGTTTGTTCGGTATTGCAGATCGGTAGAAAGTCGCAGCCCCAAGGCGGCCGGCGCCAGGACCGCCAACGGCGGCCGATTTGCTCGATGGCGCACCAATGGTGTTCGACCGGATGCTCCCCTGCACCGCCACGATGTCGCCAGCAATGACATGCACGGGCCGTGGCCTGCCTCCAAGCCACGCGCTGCAGCGGCGTTTCCTGGCTGGCTGGCCACACCCCCGAAAAGGTTCAGCTGTTCGATTTTGCTATTGCACCACAGATAAATTAGCGCATCTTACTAGCTTCGTACGGGAGTACCGGAACGATTTGATGATCAATAAGGCCAGCTTGTGCTTTGGTGCGCATTTTGTTTAATCCAACAGGTTCAGCTGATAGATGTTGCTTTGGGTAATCTTACACACCAAATTAATTGGATCATCTAGCTAGCTTAGCTTGCTGCTACGCACGTTTGCTTTGGTCAAAAGCACCAGTCAATTGTGAACTATTCACGAGCGTTCTATGCCGAGCCAGCTCTTGCAAGTCCACATTGCTGGTAAGGAAGGAACGGGAGAGGTGGGGATGCTGCCGCCGCAGGTACGTACTGCCAGCGACAGCCCTGCAATGGCGGGGACGACGCGGCGAGCGTTGCCTTTGGGTGCCGCATCCGGTTGTGGCCGACAGGGAGCTGCCTGCAGGCTCCAGGGTCCAAAGTCCACACCTCCATCAGCAGCGACAGCACGCATGGCGGTATGGCGGTAGCGGATGTGATTGTTGGTCTTCCTTATAGTTTTAGTTTGTTGGATGGTTAATGCGACACTACAGTTTGGGCATCTCCAGTCCACCAAAGCATGCGAGAAGTAGGATGACAAGATTTCTGAAATAGACATGGGTCTTTCAGAGAAGAGTGCTACAGGATCTGCACAATTGAACATTAATGGGAGTAACCGGTAGAAGAAACTGATTAAAAGTCCTAACTTGATGTTGTTAATTCTTGTTTTTAAGTAGTAATTCAGGATGATGAAAATTAATTAGTTTTTTTCGTGCGGTCATATAGCTTTTTTTTCCTTCTTCGATTGCAAAATTTACTTTTCTTTCTATTGGTTAAAGGCTGGATGATTTGAGGTGAGTTATGCGACTGAAATCTATACCTCTCTATATATAATAATAATAATCTTATATTATTTTTCATTAAGAAATTTAATAATTACCTTGTGCTACATAAGAATTTTTCCACTTAAAAATCAGACCATTTCATAGATCTGCTAAAGTTTAAAAATTGACGACCAAGCATGATAAGGCGGGATAAGGCTTCATTAATCGCTTTTTATTTGAACGGTACCATCCTATCGGATGTAAATAATTGATCTCCTTTTATGTGGTATCATTTTTTTGAAAATTTATTTTCCATGTAATCCAATTCTTTAGCGACCTGTCAAAATTTTATTAATTTAGTGTATATCCATGTAATTTAACAAGTGATTTTGAGCATGATGATTTCATAGTTTTTGATACACATGATGTATAGAAAGAAAAATAATTAAGTGACACTTTTATTACTTTTGTGAGGATTGTCATATAAGATAACTGAAATTTGGGTGAAATCAAACATACTTAAAAATAATGATACAACTAAAATTAGAGCACACTTCAACATAAAAATATTTAATTAATTATAGACCCGGTGCAACGCACGGGCATTTTGTGCTAGTATACTAATAAAGGAAGGAAGGTTTCTCCCCTGTTTTTTCGTCCGTTTTAGACTTACCCTTGATCCTGCATCATAATTACAGCCTCTGCCACCGCCGAAGTCAAATACCGGTTCGCTGGCTTCGTGCGTCGCATCACGCTTGCTTCCTCATCCTCACGCCAAAACAGCCCAACATCGGCCCAAATTTGCGCAAGGTTCGACAACATGCCCCGCCTCTTCTCCCCGGCGGCGACGCAAGCCGTCCGGATTCCCCGGTGCATATCCTATCTCCGCCGCCTTCTGCCTCGTGGATCTGGGCGGCCGCCGCAGCCCAATCGCGGGGTCGCGGGGTGGTGACCTGGACCTACGGCGGCGGCAGATCTTGAGGGCCTAGGGTTGCAGCAGCACAAATCAAGGCCCTGGTCCTCCTCGCAGCGCTGCAGGCAGGCAAGGTGCGCGGGAGCGAGCGGTATGAGGTGCGCATCTCAGAACTCGTGTCAGTAAAGTAGGATGGCAGAGCGGATGGGGGATGGAAGAAAACTCACTCGTGTACTGGAGGTGTGAAGCCGATAAGAATCTGTTGACTGACGGCTAGCTCGTTGGTCTGGAGCACGAGACCCCAGCTTGCCGACATACTCGGCCAGCACCACCACTTAGCTAGATATTACAACTGCACAACTCTGTCAGGTTAGCAATTTTACAGAAATTAAAGAAGCAATTTGCCTCTCTTCTGCTAAGCATTCAGATTACTTCCGTTCAAGGATTAATTGAAAACAAAATAACTACAGCAAACTTTCTAAGGATTTCTGTTGTTGCATTGACATGGTGTTGGTGTGTACAACGATCATCGAATAAATTGATGCAGAGGCCATACCCGTAGAGGATTTGGCCATGGTTGGTTGCTCATGTATAGATGACGACGACCTTGACTTGCTAAGCATTGGGATGGATATAGTTTTGTAGTTTCACCTGTACTACTGCAGTTCATGCCCTTTCATGATAGAAACCCAACTCTTTTTTTTTTCATATTTTTTCATGTGAAGATGAACTGAGCAAGTGAATCCACGACACACTCCGGGCAGGAGAGATTGTGGCTGTCAGACTGCGACAAGACAACACTCTTTCCCTCACGTTTTGATGCAACTACAATTTTTTAATATGTCTGCCTGAAGTCCATGTCAAAGAAGTGAATGCATTTTTCTTCCTGGTTACAAACAATGCTCCTTTTTAGATGAGCTAACATGGTTACTGGAATTGTCTGAAGAGAAACAGTTATTTACTCCTGATTAACCCTCAAATTTTTTTTACTCCTTATTGCTTGAACAATTTGAACATGTGCACACAGCACACCACATATTTGTTTTACTGTACTCAGTCTTAGTAATTTACACCTTATTGCTTGAAAAATTTGAGTATTGGATATTTTATTTTTATTTTGCAAACATTTCGTCTGCCTCAGCTTGATTAAGATGTTCTGTAACTTCTCGAGTTCACCCTTCTGCTGGAGATCCCAAATTGGATTTAAGTTTTTTCTTACAAATTCCAACCCTCTCCTTACAATCCAACCCACGGGCCCGATTTCCCCAAAACTCAGGCACGAAAATTCTTTGACGAAGAATTATCAATACTGCATTCCTACTCCAGGGTGACATTCAACTTCTTGACTTCTTGATTTGTTTGGTCCAAATTTAAGAGACCGATTAAATAATTATCGTGTACTTCGGTCTAAATTTTCTAGGCCGTAGCAACGCACGGGTATTTTTCCTAGTCTATACCTATAATAATAAAGGGAGGATTGTTTCCTTGGTCCAACACTTTTTTAGACAAGTTTACCCTCCCACTAAATTACATATAACGCACAGTGCCATGGTTAGCTTTTTTTTTTCCCGGCCAGCAATCCATACGTGCCAGGTTATTTAGCTGCCGGCCGGCTCTTATGGGCCTTGCGCCGCGCGACTCGGATACAGCCACCCAAAAAGTTGGCCTACTCCTTCCGTGACTGACGGTAAACAGCTGATCAAGGATATTTGCTATTCTTTTAATAGTCCCACCTCGAGTTCCTGGATCAAATCTCTCCAGTTTATACACTCGTGACTCACTCCAGGAACGTCGGCAAGCAGCAGGCTCGGAAAATAACATGCTAATTTAACACAAAGGGTTATGGGTTGTGACAGAAGGATGAGCTAATAGAAAGGTGGATAGCGATTGTTGCCAGAGATTGTCAAATTGTGTACAGAGCTGGCGGGGCTGGTTCTTCGGGGACGAGCCTGCGCTGGCTGGAGCTTGGCGTGTTGGGCCTTGAGGAGTTTAATTGCATTGCCTGAAAAGCTCGATCGTGTATTTCAACGGACTCTTGTTTGGTTGGGATAGGCCAATTTAATAATTTACACGCCGGCAGAGACAAACCTCCATATAAACAAAAACTAAAATGAAACAAAAGATATTTTAAGTGCTAGAAATTACATCATATTATTTTCAAGATTTGTGGGCCCATATTAAATTAACACTTCGGTATGGAATATCTGATAGTGTCACCAATCTAGAAAAAAAAGTCACTGCAAGGCTGCGATATGATAATACCCAAGAAAACATAAGATCGACATGGTGATGTCTCCCGATAGGATATCATTTGTTAATCCGTTGCAACGCACGGGTATTGTGCTAGTATACTATAAAGGACCATAAAAAAGAGGAAGAAAAAAAACAGAGACGATCAAGTTACACGTTTTATAGTCTGTGTTGGCACGTAATAATTAATTAACAAGAGACCTATCCTCCGGCCGTTGAAAATAAAATAAGAAGTCGGTGACCTACTACGACCACGACCGATCGTGTGTGCAGATGGTGTGCAGCCCTTGATGCATCATCCAATTAACCTGATGTTCCCGATCAAGCTTCGCGATCAATCTATCTCGCGCGATCACGGTACGTTTAGAGTCTGGTGGCGTAGAACTAGTCTGTCAATAAAACGTGACAAGCCTAAGCAACCGATAACGTGATTTTGCACCTTCTGAAGAAGCACTAAACAACGTGATCCTGCGCAAATTTCCTTCTCAATAAATTCAGACGCAAGAAAGTTTAAGTACCCACTTTTGACCCTTTGGAACGACCGGTCGTTTTATAGTGCAGAACTGGATATATATTGTGAAAGAAACACATAGACGTACGTACGTTTCGTTAGCTAGTCTCGTCTCTCATGGGCACCTGGTGTTACCCTGCCGTTTTATCTAGGCATGCAGGTGCCCCGTGTACATCTGTCGCAGTAGTGTAACCGCGGCAACCGATCCAGCCGGGTCCCGCTCGATCGATTTTCAAATCTCACGGACCTGCAGGTACGAAACGTACAACGAGTAAGTGACATGGAGAAACGCCGGCCGGCGATCGATCTAAACAGCCACGAACTTAACTTGAGTGTAACGTATCAAGTTAACTCTATCGACCTAACCCCCGACGAAAACTGCTATAAATACCTCGCCTTCGCCTTCGCTTCTCTTCACCCAGCGAAGACACACACCGTGTTCTTAACTAGTTCAGTGAAGCGAGCCATGGTTTTCAGGATCGCCACCATGTCCTCTCTTATGGTCGCCCTCGTCGTGCTGCTGCTCTCACGTAGCGGCACGGGTGACGCGGCGCGGCACCTGGCGGAGTACCCGCAGGCAGCGCCACTGCCCAAACCCGATGTGCTGCCGAAGCCTGAACCGGTGGCGCCGCTGCCCAGTGCACCTGAGGTGCTGCCCAAGCCTGAGCTGGCGGGCCCTCTGCCCACGCCAGAGGTGCTGCCAAAGCCGGAGCTACCGCCGCTGCCCATACCGGAGGTGGCACCGACGTTGCCGGGGCATCCGTTCCTGCCCCTGCCTGATGTGGAACCAAAGCCGGAGCTGCCACCACTGCCCATTGGTGAGATCCCACCTGTGCCGGTGTTGCCTCCACTCCCCATAGGCGAGCTTCCACCGGAGCCTGTGCTGCCACCACGCCCGATAGGTGAGCTTCCACCGAAGCCGGAGCCGGAACTGCCACCAAAGACGGAAGAGCCACCCAAGCCGGTGTTGCCGCCACTCCCAACAGGTGAGCTTCCACCGAAGCCGGAGCCCGAACTGCCACCGAAGACGGAGGAGCCACCGAAGCCCGTGTTGCCGCCACTACCGGCAGGCGAGCTTCCACCGAAGCCGGAGCCCGAACTGCCACCGGAGACGGAGGAGCCACCGAAGCCGGTGATGCCGCCACTACCCGCAGGTGAGCTTCCACCGAAACCAGAGCCCAAGCTGCCACCGAAGACCGAGGAGCCACCAAAGCCGGTGTTGCCGCCACTACCCGCAGGCGAGCTTCCACCGAAGCCAGAGCCAGAGCTGCCACCCAAGACAGAGGAGCCACCGAAGCCGGTGTTGCCGCCGCTTCCCACAGGTGATCTTCCACCGAAGCCAGAGCCAGAGCTGCCACCCAAGACAGAAGAGCCGCCCAAGCTAGTGGTTCCGCCACTCCCGGCTGGTGAGCTTCCACCGAAGCCGGAGCCTGAACTGCCACCAAAGACAGAAGAGCCACCGAAGCCGGTGCTTCCACCACTCCCGGCAGGCGAACTTCCACCGAAGCCTGAGCCCGAGCTACCACCGAAGCCAGTATCGCCGCCACTCCCATCAGGTGAGCTTCCACAAAAGCCAGAGCCTGAATTGCCACCGAAGAAAGAAGAGCCGCCGAAGCCGGTACTTTCGCCACCCCTGGCATGCGAGCTTTCACCAAAGCCACAGCCAGAGCTGCCACCGAAGAAAGAAGAGCCGCCGAAGCCCGTGCTTCCGCCACCCCCGGCAGGTGAGCTTCCACCGAAGCCACAACCCGAGTTACCACCGAAGAAAGAAGAGCCGCCCAAGCCGGAGCTACCACCACTGCCACCCGGTGAGCTTCCACCCAAGCCCGAGCCGGAGTTTCCACCAAAACCATGATGCGTTCAACCACCGAGGTTTCCATGCCGCATGATATGTTGGGGTATTCATATGCATACATGTGTTCATATTCATCCGTTTGATCTGCACTTGACTGTTGCCGTGAGCTAGTTCACACATACATACTGTTTTCAGAGGTTTTCTTGATCATTTCCTTTCATATACGTGTCTAATAAATGGATTTCCGTCCATATGTATATATAAATTTCTTTGTCACTTTATGAGCATCTCGCTTGATTGTCACATGTAATATCCGTTCGAATACTCAATGCATGTTCGATTGTACATACATTGCGTACTTTCTCCGTCTAGAAACAAGGGACTTGGATTTATCTAGATTCATATCTATCTAAATGATAAACGTGTTAAATATATACACACGTTGATAAAATCGAAACGGAGGAAGTATTAGATAGTTGCTTTTTCGAAGAGTTCACATACATCGCTTCTCACCTCTGCAAACGTAAATGTGTGCGCGCATCCAAGTTAGAGTGAACTTAGCAAAGACCAGGAGCTTTGGTTAACTAGATCCATAACAGAAACCAGGACCACTTGGGCATTGCAAACGGCCACATGACATTTATGTTAACTAGCTAGAGAATGGCGGCCACATGACATTTATGTTAACTAGCTAGAGAATGGCGCGGCGGCACGCCGCGCCCGTGCTGAAGCTATGTGAGGGGAACATTGGAAGCAGCAATATAAGGATGATCTTCTGAATTTAATAATACATGCAAACATATTTTCAAAACTCAGAGTTGAACAAATGGAGAGCAACCGAGAAATAATCGGCTCAAAGAAAATTTAGAAGCACCACTCTATCATCCTCATAAAGTAAGGGAAACACTTCTATTATGATAAACAATAGGAATAGGGAGGCTTCTTCGAAATTTTAATTTTCCTCTTCTCCACGGGAAAGATCTTCTCCGTGGCACATAAAAAAGATAGCTGCAAGAAAGAAGGAACTGTGGAATGAGCAAGGAGCCAGAGGATGCATGCGTTGAACGCAACATCGTTGAGTAAGTTTGCCAATATAGAGCACACAAGAGAATGAAATCTAGAAAACAACTTTTAAAAGCTAGATCCAGCATCCCCTATGCAAATTTGGTGTCTATTATGGAAACTTGGAAACTGAGCTGAAAAGTAATCAAATGTTTTCCATTCCTCCTTAATAAACACAACATATACATGTACATAAAACCATTCGTAGGGTCTTGCTATAACTACAGATCACCCGTCAGACACTGTGAGCAAAAGGCAAGGAGGGCCAACATACAAACATAATCAAATGCAAGGAACAACAATTGTCTGGAAGACTAAATCAATTGTGACACTTCAATCCATGATTAGTTGAGTTTGTAAATGTATATACTTTAAGATACAAAAGAACTACCATTAGGTAACCTGACTTCAATGCATTAGCAATCATTTTGTTCCCATATCCATGTAGTTTATTCACTACCACATTGGTTCATATTTCCTAGATTATGTTCACATCTTTAAGTTTTTTATTAACATAGTCATATCTAGCCAAACATTTTTCTTGTTTTACAAATCAGAAGGTAAACAAATAACCATGGCCCATTAAACATACAGTGAGAAGAGAGCTTCCATATCTACGCAAATGGAGAATTACCTCAAAAGCTAATGTATCTTTCAGTACTGAATTCATGTTCCCTGCCCTTGTCATTGGCTCCAAAATCCGACAGGACGTCTGAAATTGAAGGCAAGAAGATGATTCAGTTAAGAATAGTGGAGGTTGTCCCTGTCTTTGATCTCGTTCAACAAATCAAAATCCTATTATAGGAAGGCAAGATCAACAATGTTATCACGAAACAAAACCTGGATTCCATGAATATTAATGAATGACAATATAGTCACCGCCGTCTTCCTCCATCTTATTTCAAGAAAGTAATATCAGTCAGGAGTTTGATAAATCTGAACAATACAGTAACTATAGAGAAAAGGCCAATGATTACTATGGTAAAAAAGCATGCTACACTAAATATCCCAACAGAAAAATTAGTGCCTCCGTGCAGAATACTTAGATGGGAAAATTGCATACCAAGCACTAAAGGTGAACCCAACAATAATAGCCATGAAAAACACCGCTTCACTTCGTTTACCAACAAAAGAATTACTCAGTCTTTAGAAGCTATTATCACCAAAGGAAATAAATAAGTGAAGGATGTTGTTGGATCATTGTCATAACCAGAGCATGAGTTGCCTTACCTGAAAAGCAAAACTGATCACTCCTCACCTAGTTGCCTTCTTATAGAATGTTTTGGGATCTTCTTAATAATAAAATCTTCCGTCACGAAAAAAGAGAATAAGAAAAAGGAGTACACACACGAACTACATAAAAATCAAGAATCCAAATAACCAAAAACAACTTTGAGTTGATTAAATTAGTAGGCGTGTGTCGCATCTCCTAGTTTCATTCGTAGGGAGATGCTGATAAGCAAAAAGAGAAGAACAAACAATCTAGAAAAAAAAACTACATGCATGCCAGGAAACCCACTAAATTAACATGTAAATATCAGTTAGTTCTAGTAAGATAATATGCCAAAACTGAATTGATGTTCAAAAGGAAAATCAGTTAATTTTTTCTGCAAGTTCTCGAATAAAAAAGTATGGAGTAAAAATTGAACATAGATATATGTACCTAGAATCCTTTTCCCCTTTAGTTGTTGTATAACGTAATTTAGCACATGAATTGTACTAAGGAGATTTGATCAACCATGCTCGAACAGATGTTCTCTCAGATCGAGTGATATGAATAGCAGAACAAGAAATAGTAGAGGATGTTAACAGTACATAAATTAAAAACGGTAGGTCAGACAGTACAGAAAACCGAGTCTTATAGGTTATGACAGCTGAAACAAATGTAAGCTTTTTTTTTTTTGAGGAATGTAAGCTATTTTTAAGAAAATCACTCAGACCCCAACAAATCAAGCAAGCGCATACAACGTGGAAAAGGAAAAGATGTGGAAGCAATTAACCATTGCAAGACCTAACCAATCGAAATTCAGGCTGAAAAAAGTTCAATACTAAAAAAGCAAGTATCCACCCATGCGAACAAAACTAAACTTTCCGTACAAATGAAGCTTAGACCTAAATGGATCAGTTGGAGACGACCTACATGAAGCTCAAATCTTTAGTGACCTAGACAGTTTGGAAGTGTGGCCTATTTTCGTCTTGTTTACTGGCAAGCAAAGCAAGCTTGGTGCAGCCAAAAAGATCATGAAAATTGGGGCGTCTAAGAATTTACATAGATGCTTTTTGCACGATTTGTTCAAAAGCTAGCTTGACACCTCTTCCTAGAAGTGTGCCTCCGGAACAGAGCACAAAAAATGTGTTGTGTGAGTCTTACTACTTCACTGGTTATATCAAATTCAACAAAGGGTACACAAAAGGCATCTAAAAAAGGGGGTATACAAAATGCAACCTAACTGAAGAGGACTCAAATTGGTGGTGGGTAGGAAGTAGAGAGTGCACTTACATGTACACCAACAGTCTCGTCTCAAACCTGTTGATGACGGCTAGCTGAACATCGGGCTGCCAGATACAAATACCAGAATGGAAGTACCCAGATCCAGACTTGCCTACACCAACATTCTTCAGGTCTGAAATCATAAAAAAAAACAAACCAAATCACTACAATAACAATCATACAAAAGAACATATGCATAGCCGTCCCATCTATCTTCATGTTCCTGCTAGATAATTGGTTTTCAAAATTAAGGAAGGATAAGTCAAAGTCAGTAGTTTGAAAAAAAATTGTCTTACATAAAACACATAATAATAAGCAAATGTTTGGTCTGCAGATGTTCCATTACGCTAGGAGGGTGATGTTCCATGGCTATGGGATAGGAAGTACGCATTGTATTTTGAAGTTTGTTGGGGCTCAAATTTAGTCAGTGTTGTTTCAATACCCTAAGTGCGAGATATTCCACAGCTATTTTTAGCTTCTCTCTGGGAATAAAAGAAATGCAGTACTTACAGCAACGACGGTAAAACGTTACCCAATGTAGTAATAATATGCATCCGCTGAGAACTAATTTCCCTAAGAAAGCAACTAACTAATAATAAGATGCACTTGCTAAACAAAACAAAAATAGATGATCAAAGTGAAACAATATGACAGTTTTATCTACTGGGAGTCGTACACTTTCATCATTTATGTGACATCCGTATAGATGAATTTCCTGTACGCATTGCACCCAAAAAGTAGCAATCAAAACGCGATTTATGCATGATGATCAGAGCACCCACCTGAGAAAATAAAATTGATGCCAACTTATTACCATTCAATGGTTGTCTTAACAGCAGATTCTGAACTGTGTACTACTCCATCTAGTACATTGAACTCATGAGATGAGTTGGGGGGGAAGTATTCTTTGTGTTTGGTTCCTCGTCTTCCTCCACTGGTCCTGCAAATTAGAGAAACGGAGATCAAAGGAAGAAAGAGGAGGAAAAAATGCAGAGCTACTACAGCCAGAGGTGCCCCATTTGCTTAGTATCGTCAGAGATCACAAGGATATGCCGATGCAGCTTGTAGCCCCGCCCTAGTTCTAGTGAGGGCAGCAGATGTGCCGATTATACTTCTATTGTACTTAGAAATTGATTGGAAAGTTTCGTTTCAATTTACTTACACTACAGTACTACGATTTCTCAAAAGAACATATTGAGCTGACCAATATGCTTATCTGTCCGTCACGGATGTGTGCCCTCCCCTGTTTCTGGCTTTCTGCAAGCCACCCACGCACGACCAGATGCTTCCGCACGGCGTGGATTCAGGAACACGCTGGCGACCAGATGACCTGGCCGCCGCTCGCCTAGATTCGAAGACCCGCCGGTGGACGTTGAGATCTAGCTTTCTCCCGCCTCATGAAGTCTGCATCTTCGCCTACGCCACTACCTCCTGAGAGAAAAATAGAAGATGAGAGAGAGAGACGCGGAGAGGATGAGAGAGAGACGCGGAGAGGATGAGAGAGAGACGCGGGGCGAATGTACCTGCCGAACGATTGCGTGACGATTGCGGCTCCTACTCCTTCTCCATCACACTGCAGCTAGTGTGGCTGTTGGGGATGTAGTCGAGGCCGCCGTCTCCCAATCGAATGACCACGACAAACACTATAGCCATTGACGGATGAGGAGGGTGGCCCTTGACCCAGAGGTCCTCGAATCCGCCGTCACAGAGCCCTCTGCCGCCTTCCTACGCCGCCGTTGGCACCCCGCCGGTGGGAGCCAAACCATGATGTTGGCCTCCGCTGACAGAGCTCTCATTCTGCATAGCGCGGGTCCAAAATCGGGAACCAGCAGTAGAACCTTGAATCCGTCGCGCCCGAGACCAAGCGTCGTCGCTAGGCTCGTGCATGGGGAAGCGCCCTCCATCCGCGCCGCCCACCGCTCGTGCCGCTCCCGGCGCTCGCCGCCGTCACACGCCATGATGTTCCTCGTGTACGCCTCATGCTCCGTCACAGCCATCTCCTTCGGCGACACTCCCGACAACGCGCCAAGGAACACATCGGCGTGGACGTCAGTGGGGACAGAAGCCTGGAGGACTCCGGCCTGCCGCGCTGCCTCTCCAGCTTGCCGCCGTGGACCATCACCTCGTCGCCATGGCCGGCGGCGCGTGGTGGGCCGGCGCCGGCGCCGGCGACCAGCTTGCCTGCGTGGTCCAGCTCCTCGCCGCCATGGCCTGCAGCATGTCGGATACCGAGGTGAGAAATGGGGATCAACGATTGAGAAGAGGCCAGGAAGGAGAATCACCAATGAAGGAACAAAGAAAATAACCGAAGTGAAAAGGAAAAGACAACCCACCACCGCACCGCTTTGCATCACAGTCGGGATCCACCACGCAACAGCTGCACGGGTGAAAAAACTACGCCCACCTAAAAGTAAACACCACAGAAAAACCACGTGAATCAAAATAGTTTAAAACTGCAAGGCACCCCCAGAAATGTACACGAAACATTGATGTAGCACAATAAAACACGTGTCCCCATGGCAGATAGGCAAAAAATTAATCCAGAAAAATAAGAAAAAACAAAGTTGTTAAGGATTAATATAGTACTTATTCATGATTCAGTTAGATAATTTCATGGTTTAAGACGGGTCGTGCCTACCGGTCAGGTGGTCTATTAACCCGCAACTTTTGCCATCTGAACTATTCGTGACAATGTTACTATTATATGCGTGTATTGTTTACATATGACTATTGTGATCACAAAAATGAAAGAAAAATGTATTAGTTTTGACATGCTTAAATAATTTTAAACTAGTTCCCACAATGTAATTCAGGATTTTCTTTAAAAAAAAGAATAGACTCACTAGTGGAGAAGAGGCCTTTGGTCCCAAGCAAATGTCCCAGTGCTGAACCAAACCGGGTCCAATGGGGGCATTGGTCCCGGTTCGTTTCTGCCCAGGACGACCCCACCCGCTGGCGCCTGTCCTGTAGTGGCCTTTGGACCCGGTTTGTAATACAAACCGGGACTAAAGGGTCCACCGCAGGGCGCGGCAGGCCGTGTCAGTCGTGGGGAACCCTTTAGTCCCGGTTTGTATTACAAACCGGGTCCAAAGGCCCCCCTCTGGCTATATAACCTTGCCCCTGCCCAAGTGTGAGCCACACTTAGCCATTTTTTCACTATCTTCACAAGAGGGGTGTATTGCTTTCCTCTCTTCTTCACATGCGCAAGAGGTGTTCGATGAAATGCTTAAGAGGATTTGCCACTTGAGTTTACACAAATCAAGCCACACTTAACTTGCTTTTTTCTTCTTCATCGAGGTTAACAACTTTATCCTTTTCATCTGCAATTGATAAAATGCATGTGTATATATACATCGTGATGTTCTGTAATGGTTTTGATCAGCTTAATTATATCATGCAGATGAATCGGCAATGGATGTACATTGACCGACGGTTTGACGAGTTCACTGCGGGCCTGGATAATTTTATGACCGTGGCGGAGGCAAACAAACATGGTGGCTTCATGTATTGTCCATGTGTGGACTGCAAGAATACCGTAAATTACGCTCACTCGAGTCTCATTCACACCCACCTTCTGCGATCCGGTTTCGTGCCCAGTTACTATTGTTGGACCAAGCACGGGGAAAGAGGGGTTATGATGGAAGACAATGACGAAGATGAAGAGGATGATGACGGTTATCCCAATTTCCCTGAATACGATGATACTGCAGAAGGCAATGAAGACAATGAAGTAGAAGATCAAGAGGCACCAGATGAGCCTGCTGATGATGATCTTGGCCGGGCCATTGCTGATGCAAGGAGAGAATGTGAAACTGAAAAGGAAAGGTTGGCCTTCGACAAGATGATAGAAGATCACAACAAATTGTTATACCCAACTTGCGAAGATGGCCATAAAAAGCTAGGGCAAAGACACCGGAATTGTTGCAATGGAAGGCGCAGAACGGTGTCACCGACTCGGGATTTGGAAAGTTGCTGACAATAATTAAGAGGAAGCTTCCAAGGGGTAACGAATTGCCCGCCAGTACGTACGAAGCGAAGAAGATTGTCTGCCCTCTAGGATTAGATGTGCAAAAGATACATGCATGCATTAATGACTGCATCCTCTACCGCGATGAGTACGAGAATTTGGATGCATGTCCGGTGTGCACTGCATTGCGGTATAAGATCAGACGAGATGACCCTGGTGATGTTGAGGGCGAGCGCCCCAGGAAGAGGGTTCCTGCCAAGGTTATGTGGTATGCTCCTATAATACCACAGCTGAAACGCTTGTTCAGAAATAAAGAGCATGCTAGGTTGTTGCGATGGCACAAAGAAGACCGTAAGAAAGACGTGATGTTGAGGCACCCTGCTGATGGCTCCCAATGGAGAAAAATCGATAGAGAGTTCCCAAACTTTGCACAGGATGCAAGGAACTTACGGTTTGGTTTAAGTACAGATGGCATGAATCCTTTTGGAGAGCAGAGCTGCAGCCATAGCACCTGGCCTGTGACTCTTTGTATATATAACCTTCCTCCTTGGTTGTGCATGAAGCGGAAGTTCATTATGATGCCAGTGCTCATACAAGGCCCGAAGCAACCCGGGAACGACATTGATGTGTACCTGAAGCCATTAGTCGAAGAACTTCTACAGCTGTGGTCCCTAGCAGGTGTACGTGTGTGGGACGAGCACAAGCAGGAGGAATTTGACCTAAGAGCGATGCTTTTCGTAACCATCAATGACTGGCCTGCTCTTGGTAACATTTCAGGACAGTCAAACAAGGGATACAATGCATGCACACACTGGTTGCAAAAACATCTCCTGAATAACAAACATATTGAAGATCAGTTGTACTTGCTGGCCCAGACACCATCTTCGACTGTAGTGACTTTCCAAGGGTACGAGATAAATGGGAATACATTTTACACGATCGCCCAAGATAAAAAGAGCACCAACCAAAACAGTGGTGTCCGGTTTGATGCAATAATGAATGAAGGCCCAAATGACACATATTATGGTTACATAGAGGATATATGGGAACTTGACTATGGACCTTCTTTTAAGATCCCTTTGTTTAGGTGCAAATGGGTCAACAAAACAGGAGGCGGGGTTCAGGTAGACAAGTTGTATGGAATGACAACAGTGGATCTCAACAATCTTGGATATAGAGACGAACCATTCGTCCTAGCCAAGGATGTGGCCCAGGTTTTCTATGTGAAGGATATGTCTACCAAACCAAGAAAAAGGAAACATAAGGAAACAAATACATCAAACGATGAGCCAAAGCGCCACATAGTTCTTTCTGGAAAAAGAAACATCGTGGGAGTGGAGGACAAGACAGACATGTCAGAAGATTATAATCAGTTTGATGAAATTCCACCCTTCAGAGTGAACATTGATCCAAGCATCAAGTTAAATGATGAAGATGCTCCATGGTTACGGCCGAAGAAGATTAATTAAATGATGAAGATGCTCCATCATCAAGTTAATTGAAGAATGTTCATGGCACAAATGAGTATCTCAACATGGCAATCAATTTCCTATTTATTTTTGTGTAATCATGTAACTGTATGTAAGATATTAAAAGTGGAGATGCGCCACGGGAGATTTCCCAACCCTTTCCCCAACACTGTTAGATGAGATGTAGTCGTTCAGGGGCTTGCAGGAAAAAATTCCAAGGCGCAGTTTCTGAAGATGTCGTAGGGCGTGTGCACCAACGACATCTTCGAAAGCTAGCCACGGGAGATTTCCCAACACTTTCCCCAACACTGTTAGATGAGATGTAGTCGTTTAGGGGCTTGCAGGGAAAAATTCCGAGGAGCAGCTTCCGAAGATGTCGTAGGGCGTGTGCACCAACGACATCTTCGAGAAGCTGCGCCACGGGAGATTTCCCAACCCTTCCCTTCATCCATGGGAATGAAACTCTGCTTGGCTTGTTGATCTTCTTGGCAAGGCGTATCGATGCTCCTTTTATAGGCACGGCACCTCTTCTACTTTGTCTTGTTCCTTCAACAGGTCGTCGTGCGCTACATGCTTTATCTCATCGAGCAGTGCGTCCACCCATGCGTTCTTATCCTGCCGACATCTTTAGTCCCGGTTGTACCCACCAGCCGGGACTAAAGGTTACCCACACGTCCTTATCCCACCGACAGTTTTGTTAGATGACACAAAAAAGGATCTTTAGTCCCGGTTGTACCCACCAGCCGGGACTAAAGATTACCCACACGTTCTTATCCCACCGACAGTTTTGTTAGATGACACAAAAAAGGATCTTTAGTCCCGGTTGTACCCACCAGCCGGGACTAAAGGTTACCCACACGTCCTTATCCCACCGACAGTTTTGTTAGATGACACAAAAAAGGATCTTTAGTCCCGGTTGTACCCACCAGCCGGGACTAAAGGTTACCCACACGTCCTTATCCCACCGATAGTTTTTGGCGCCACTGCGTTCCCGCCTATTTTTCTTCCCGCGCTTTCCACTACTTCCCGCCTCCGTCCTCCCGCCATTTTTTCACTATATATATGTTGGCTTGGCCTCCATTTACATATCACATCTAGACTCATATCTGCAAACCTCATCACCAGGTCACATGGCTTCCATCGTATCTCTAACCCTCCGGGAGGCGGAGGCGCTTTGCGCGTCGAACTACCCCTGCCCGCCGGGCTACCGCGTCCCTACCGGCTGGTTGCTGAGCGTCGGAGGGGTACCGGTCCCTCCTGTCCCTCTAGGTGTGGCGCGCGAGATGGCCATCACGAACCACTACTACTTCGAGCTCACGCCAGAGCAGCGGAGGAATCCCCAGTGGCGTCCCGACTACAGCCCGACTTGGGAGAGCTTCTTCATCAATCGGCGTGAGAGGGCGCTCACCAGGCACGAGGAGGGCGGCCCGCCTCCTTCGAACTTCAACGAGGCCGGCCGTCGGCTGTGGTGGCGCGACCGAACTCTCCAGGGCGTCATGGCCCACCGTGGCCCCCGCCTGCGCTACCCTCAGTCCCAGCCCACGCGTGCTCTCCCGCCGAGGTTTGACTACCGCGACCCCGATGCCAGCGACGATGATGACGGCGACTACGACGACTACAGTGGCGAGTACTATAGGGCTAGGCACGAGTATGACTGAATGACTCGAACAGTCAAATCTGGCCATGTATCTTAATTAATTTTCAGTTGAGCTAGGCACGAGTACTATAGGGCTAGGCACGAGTACTATCTGGCCATGTATCTTAATTAATTTTCAGTTGAGTTCTGTACTTTAATTCCACATGTAATCTGGCGGGAAACTTTTCTCATCATCGGCGTACGCCACAACGACTTTATTGAAAATACAATAAAATAGATAAACAACTAGTCTAGTCGATCTACTCGTCGTCGGCGGTTGTCTCGGTCCAAATGTCGTCCCACCGAGGGTCGTTGTCGGCCCAAGTTGTATTCGGGTTATCGAGCTCGAACACGGCGACGGCCCGACGATGGCGCCTGTTGGACCTGCGTTGTGCCCGGAGGTCAGCGAAGAACGCGGCGGCGTTGTCGACGTCGTTGGGGAACTGCGCCCTCCACTGGCGCATCAACTCCTCGTCGTGCTCGGCGATTGCGATCCGGCGCTGCACCTGGCGGTGGCGGCGACGGTCCTCGTCGTCGACGAGGCACGGCGTCGGCACGAGGAACTCCGCCTCCTCTAGCGATTCGACGTCTGGGAAGTTCATGTCGCACCGTGGCCGCCGAAATCGCCATGCGGCCGCGTCGTAAGCGCGCGCTGCCAGCTCCGGGGTGTTGTACGTGCCGAGGGTGAGCCGGAAGCCACCGGCACGCATCTCGGCGTAGAACCTACCGTTCGGCCGCGCTCGGACGCCACGGAAGCCGGACGAGCCGCGACGGCGCGGCGGCATCCCGGCGACAAATGAACGGAGGCGACGGCGACGTGTGGTTCCGCGCGCACGCGGCGCTTTATAGCACAGCGACGCGGCAAGTTTGGCGACAGGTGGCGCGGGGAAGCGGCGGGGCGTGGCACGTGGAAGCGGCGGCGACACGTGGCACGGGGAAGGGACATGTGTGGCGGTGGCGGTGGTGGGCAGTACACGGCGGTGGCCCGTACATGGCGGTGACGGTGGCGGCCAGGCGGTGGCGGTGGCGACGGTGGCCAGTACACGGCGGTGGCGACGGTGGCCAGTACACGGCGGTGGCGAAGGTGGCCTGTACATGCATGGCGGTGGCGGCGGGGCGAGGCACGTGGAAGCGGCGGCGACACGTGGCACGGGGAAGGGACACGTGTGGCGGTGGCGGTGGTGGCCAGTACATGGCGGTGGTGGTGGTGGGCAGTACACGGCGATGGCCCGTACATGGCGGTGATGGCGGGGCGAGGCACGTGGAAGCGGCGGCGACACGTGGCACGGGGAAGGGACACGTGTGGCGGTGGCGGTGGTGGCCAGTACATGGCGGTGGCGGTGGTGGGCAGTACACGGCGGTGGCGACGGTGGCCAGTACACGGCAGTGGCGACGGTGGCCTGTACATGCATGGCGGTGGCGGCGGTGGACACGTGTGGCAGTGCGGGGGCTTTTTTTCATTTGAAATAAGGCGGGAATGAATTTTTTTTTAAAAAGTGGCCTTTGGACCCGGTTTGTATTACAAACCGGGACTAAAGGCCTTTTTTGCGCGCGCAGCGAAAACACAGCAAAAAATGGCCTTTAGTCCCGGTTTGTATTACAAACCGGGTCCAAAGGGGGGCCTTTGGGCCCGGTTTTTAACACCAACCGGGTCCAAAGGGGGGGGGGGTATAAAAGTGGTCCTTCGTCTCGGCGCGGAGATCAATCCCGCGGTGACGACGACCCGACGCCGCCAAGCTGCCGAGTTCGCCCGCCGTCGCTGCCGCCGCCCCTGCCGCACGCACCCGCCGCCGCCGCCGCACGCCCGCCTCCTCCTCAGCCGCGCGCACGCTACAACCGCCGCCTCGACTCCGCCGGCTCGATCCTCTCCGCCGGCAACCGCCGCCGGCAACCGCCGCCGTCTCCGCCGCCTCCACTCCGCCGGCTACCGCCACCGTCGCCGCCTCCTCGCCGCCGCGCGCCTCCTCCTCCGGTAAGAGCCGCCGCCCCCCACGACCCCTTCTCCTTTTTTTTCTTTCTTTTTTAGTCTTTTTTTTAGATTAGTTTGTTAAGTTAGAAAAAATTGATTAGTTTGTTAAGTTAGAAAAATTAGCTAAAACAATAGTTAGAAAATTAATTAGTAAAATTAGTTAGTAAAATATTTAGTTAGTGTGTTAGTGAAAAATAGTTAGAACTTTAGTTAAAACAATAGTTAGAAAATTAGTTAGTGTGTTAGTGTAAAATAGTTAGCGCGCAAAAACGCCGGCGCCCCCCCAAATAGAGATGTACGCCGGCGCCCCCCAAATAGAGATGTACGCCGGTGCCCCCTTACGCGGTAGTGCCGGCGCCCCCCAAATAGAGATGTACGCTGATGTCTACTTCCCCCTCCTTTTCCTGTAGACAGTGTTGGGCCTCCAAGAGCAGAGGTTTGTAGAACAGCAGCAAGTTTTCCCTTAAGTGGATCACCCAAGGTTTATCGAACTTAGGGAGGAAGAGGTCAAAGATATCCCTCTCATGCAACCCTGCAACCACAAAGCAAGAAGTCTCTTGTGTCCCCAACACACCTAATAGGTGCACTAGTTCGGCGAAGAGATAGTGAAATACAGGTGGTATGAATATATATGAGCAGTAGCAACGGTGCCAGAAAATAGCTTGCTGGCGTGTAGTTGATGGTGGTAGTATTGCAGCGATAGTAACGCAAGAAACGATAAACAAACAGCGATAGCAGTATTTAGGAACAAGGCCTAGGGATTACACTTTCACTAGTGGACACTCTCAACATTGATCACATTACAGAATAGATAAATGCATACTCTACACTCTTGTTGGATGATGAACACATTGCGTAGGATTACACGAACCCTCAATGCCGGAGTTAACAAGCTCCACAATTCAATGTTCATATTTAAATAACCTTAGAGTGCAAGATAGATCAACATAACCAAATAGATCACATCAATACCATCATAGTAATAGTTAGCTTCACAATCCACAAGAGATCATGATCATAGCCTACGACAAGAACCACATGGTGCACACACTAGTCACCTTTACACCATGCAGGAGGAATAGAATACTTTAATAACATCACTAGAGTAGCACATAGATGAATTGTGATACAAAACTCATATGAATCTCAATCATGTAAAGCAGCTCATGAGATTATTGTATTGAGGTACATGGGAGAGAGATGAACCACATAGCTACGGCGGAGCCCTCAGCCTCGGGGGTGGATTACTCCCTCCTCATCATGGAGGCAGCGATGGCGGTGAAGATGGCGGTGAAGACGGTGGTGGAGATGGCTCCGGGGGCAATTCCCCGTCCCGGCAGGGTGCCGAAACAGAGTTCTGTCCCCCGAATTGGAGTTTCGCGATGGCGGCGGCGCCCCTGGAGTCTTTCTGGAGTTTCGTCAATTGGTACTACGTTTTTAGGTCGAAAGGGATTTTATAGGCGAAGAGGCGGCGCAGGGGGGCACCTGGGGGCGCCACACCCTAGGCCGGCGCGGCCAGGGTCTGGCCCGCGCCGCCATGTGGTGTGGTGGCCCCCTGGCCCCTCTCCGACTCTTCTTCGGTGTTCTGGAGCCTTCCGGGAAAAATAGGAGGTTTGGCGTTGATTTCGTCCAATTCCGAGAATATTGCCCGAACAGCCTTTCTGGAACCAAAAACAGCGAAAACAGAACGGCACTTCGGCATCTTGTTAATAGGTTAGTTCCAGAAAATGCACGAATATGACATAAAGTGTGCATAAACCATGTAGATAACATCAATAATGTGGCATGGAACATAAGAAATTATCGATACGTCGGAGACGTATCAGCATCCCCAAGCTTAGTTCTGCTCGTCCCGAGCAGGTAAAACGATAACACAGATAATTTCTGGAGTGACATGCCATCATAACCTTGATCATACTATTTGTAAAGCATATGTAGTGAATGCAGCGATCAAAACAATGTATATGACATGAGTAAACAAGTGAATCATAAAGCAAAGACTTTTCATGAATAGCACTTCAAGACAAGCATCAATAAGTCTTGCATAAGAGTTAACTCATAAAGCAATAATTCAAAGTAGAGGTATTGAAGCAACATAAAGGAAGATGAAGTTTCAGCGGTTGCTTTCAACTTATAACATGTATATCTCATGGATAATTGTCAATGCAAAGCAATATAACAAATGCAATATGCAAATATGTAGGAATCAATGCACAGTTCACACAAGTGTTTGCTTCTTGAGGTGGAGAGAAATAGGTGAACTGACTCAACAATGAAAGTAAAAGAATGGTCCTCCATAGAGGAAAAGCATCGATTGCTATATTTGTGCTAGAGCTTTGATTTTGAAAACATGAAACAATTTTGTCAACGGTAGTAATAAAGCATATGTATCATGTAAATTATATCTTACAAGTTGCAAGCCTCATGCATAGTGTACTAATAGTGCCCGCACCTTGTCCTAATTAGCTTGGACTACCGGATCATCGCAATGCATATGTTTTAACCAAGTGTCACAAAGGGGTACCTCTATGCCGCCTGTACAAAGGTCTAAGGAGAAAGCTCGCATTGGATTTCTCGCTATTGATTATTCTCAACTTAGACATCCATACCGGGACAACATAGACAACAGATAATGGACTCCTCTTTTATGCATAAGCATGTAACAACAATTAATAATTTTCTCATATGAGATTGAGGATATATGTCCAAAACTGAAACTTCCACCATGGATCATGGCTTTAGTTAGCGGCCCAATGTTCTTCTCTAACAATATGCATGCTTAACCATAAGGTGGTAGATCTCTCTTACTTCAGACAAGACGAACATGCATAGCAACTCACATAAAATTCAACAAAGAGTAGTTGATGGCGTCCCCAGTAATCATGGTTATCGCACAACAAGCAACTTAATAAGAGATAAAGTGCATAATTACATATTCAATACCACAATAGTTTTTAAGCTATTTGTCCCATGAGCTATGTATTGCAAAGGTGAATGATGGAATTTTAAAGGTAGCACTCAAACAATTTACTTTGGAATGGCGGAAAATACCATGTAGTAGGTAGGTATGGTGGACACAAATGGCATAGTGGTTGGCTCAAGTATTTCGGATGCATGAGAAGTATTCCCTCTCGATACAAGGTTTAGGCTAGCAAGGCTTATTTGAAACAAACACAAGGATGAACCGGTGCAGCAAAACTCACATAAAAGACATATTGTAAACATTATAAGACTCTACACCGTCTTCCTTGTTGTTCAAACTCAATACTAGAAATTATCTAGACCTTAGAGAAACCAAATATGCAAATCAAATTTTAGCATGCTCTATGTATTTCTTCATTAATGGGTGCAAAGTATATGATGCAAGAGCTTAAACATGAGCACAACAGTTGCCAAGTATCACATTACCCAAGACATTAATAGCAATTACTACATGTATCATTTTCCAATTCCAACCATATAACAATTTATCGAAGAAGAAACTTCGCCATGAAAATTAAAAGCTAAGAACACATGTGTTCATATGAACCAGCGGAGCGTGTCTCTCTCCCACAAAAGCATTTATTCAAACAAAAACAAAAACAAAAGCACACAGATGCTCCAAGCAAAGCACATAAGATGTGACGGAATAAAAATATAGTTTCAGGGGAGGAACCTGATAAGTTGTCGATGAAGAAGGGGATGCCTTGGGCATCCCCAAGCTTAGACGCTTGAGTATTCTTGATATATGCAGGGGTGAACCACCGGGGCATCCCCAAGCTTAGAGTTTTCACTCTTCTTGATCATAGTATATCATCCTCCTCTCTTGACCCTTGAAAACTTCCTTCACACCAAACTTCTCATAAACTTCATTAGAGGGGTTAGTACATAATCAAAAACTCACATGTTCAGAGGTGACACAATCATTCTTAACACTTCTGGACATTGCTCAAAGCTACTGGAAGGTAATGGAACAAAGAAATCCACCCAACACAGCGAAAGAAGCAATGCGAAATAAAAGGCAGAATCTGTCAAAACAGAACAGTCCGTAAATACGAATTTTTAATAAATACTTCCGTTGCTCAGATCAGAAAACTCAAAACTAATGAAAGTTGCGTACATATCTGAGGTACACGCACGTAAATTGGCATATTTTTCTGATTTTTCTACAGAGAAAACAGCCCAGATTCGTGACAGATAGAAATCTGTTTCTGTGCAGAAATCCAAATCTAGTATCAACCTTCGATTAGAGGCTTCACTTGGCACAACAAAACACAAAACTAAGATAAGGAGAGGTTGCTACAGTAGTAAACAACTTCCAAGACACAAATATAAAACAAAGTACTGTAGCAAAATAACACATGGGTTATCTCCCAAGAAGTTCTTTCTTTATAGCCATTAAGATGGGCTCAGCAGTTTTGGTGATGCACCCGCAAGAAATAGTATTTGAAGCAAAAGAGAGCTTCAAGAGGCAAATTCAAAACACATTTAAGCCTAACATGCTTCCTATGCAGAGGAATCTTGTACACAAATGAATTCATGAAGATCAAAGTGACAAGCATAAGAGGATAAAACACGAGTAACTTCAAGATTCTCAACATAAAGAGGGGAAACTTAATATTATTAAGATGCATATAACCATATTTCCCTCTCTCATAATAACTTTCAGTAGCATCATTGATGAAATCCACAATATACCCATCACTTAAAACATTCTTATCATGGTTCATATGCATAGAAGTATCATTAATTTTGGCATAAGGAGAGTTCTTTTCATTAATAGTAATTGGAGCAGGATTATTATCAAGAATTTGAACATGGTAAACAAGTTGCATATTAAGGGAATTATTTTTGGTAACCCAATCATGACTATGACAAGTTTCATAAGGGTAGTTATAACCTATATCATAGCATTTTTTATAATAATCATCAAAGATCGGAGGCACAGTGTCATCATAAGAAATAGAATAGTTATCTTTCACAGTCGGTTTATCTATGACTATACCATCGTTGTTATTAGAAGGAGATGTATCAAACACATAATGATCAGTAGCAAAAGGATTTTCAAACACCTCTTCCCCAAGCTTAGAGCTTTCTATATCATTATGGGAGGAAGCATGGATAGTACTGACACTATGGCAATTATTATCATCATCATTTTCAGAATTAGTTTCCCAGAGATTTGCAATATCAAAAGTAGTGTGCTCATTCAAATCATGATCTCTAATGTATGTAAAGGGCATAGGAAGATCATCGTATTCAGATTCATTATCACAATAATCATTAGGAGCAACATACTTACGGTTACCTAGCGTTACCTCATTCACGCGGGGATACGCCGTTACCTCTTTCTTTTTATTCTCCTTCTTCTTCTTCTTCTTCTTCTTCTTCGTTCCCTTCTTCTTCTTCTTCTTCTTCTTCTTCTTCTTCTTCTCTTCCTTCTCCTCGTTCCCTTCTTTAGGAGGAAGAGGCTTGAAGGGTAGCTTGTCCGCATAACCTGATTTACTTTCAGAAACAATAGAAGAAACTTGGGAGGATCCCTCCTTTTCATTAATTAGTTGAAAACACACAGCGGTCCTATCATATTTTGGCAAGGTGTCATCTTCTAAAATATTTTGTATGTAAGTATTTGTATGGCTATTATCAATGCAATAAGAAAAACACCCATGCAGGACATCATCAATATCAAGATCACTCATATGTAACAAAGAGATTTTTCTCGACAGTTCTTCACACCCCAAAAATAAAGTAAGTTCATCATGCTGATTAGGAGTAATTTCACCATCACAATACAAATTTGCAGCACTCATTGGGTTCAAATTATCATTGGAGGAGCATTGAAAATTAAAATGACCCACTTCATGGCAAACTTCACAAATAAAAGGATAGAGGACACAAACTTTTTTACCAAGATCATCTAGCGCCCTAGACCACTTTCTAGTTTTTTCATTAGTATGATGGATACAATATTCATCTTCGATTTGATTAATTCCACAAGGTCTATGCATTCCACAAAAATTAACATGCTTATAGGAAATAGCATTCTTAGGAGTTTGAGCATGCTTATTGCAATAATTAACAACAATTTCATTCTTCATGCAAGCCTCTTTAAAAGGTTCATGATACTTATCAAAATTCTTCTTAGGCAATTCAAAATGAGAAGCAAAGGATTTATAAAGATTTGCAGCAACTTGAGAGTCAAGACCATAAGTAGCACTCATATTTCGAAATTTATCGGTATCCATAAAAGCTTCAATGCATTCATAATCATAATTTATACCTGACTCTTTACCTTCATTGTTCTCCCATCCTTCAGCGTTCTCCTTAATCCGATCAAGAAGATCCCACCTAGCTTCAACCTCCTTGCTTGTGAAAGATCCCTCCGAACACGCGTCCAGATAGTCCTTGTGTTGTCCTGAAAGCCTCGCATAAAAATTGTTAACAATAACATTACGGGGGAGCTCATGAATGGGACATTTGAGCATTAGTGACTTCGCCTCCCCACGCTTGAGAAATACTCTCTCCATCACGAGGATAAAAGTTATAAATATAATTCCTATCAATATGCACTTCATGAGGAGGATAAAATTTAGAATAAAAGAGAGATGCAATTTCCTCCCAACCAAGAGAATGTCTATTCTCCAACAATTTATACCAATGCGCCGCTTTACCAGACAGTGAAACAGAGAATAGCTTCTTCCTCACTTCATCCATAGAGATACCTGCACACTTGAATAACCCGCATAATTCGTGCAAAAACAGTAAATGATCTCTAGGATGGACAGTTCCATCCCCTTTATAGTGGTTGTCCATAACACGTTCAATAATTTTCATAGGTATTTTATACGGAATACTTTCAGCAGGTGGATTTAAAATATCAGAAGCATCATTAGAGTTATCGCATATGGGAGATAAAGCATTATCAGAGCAAAATATTTCTTCCAAAGCCGAGGAGCAAAAAAGATTATTTTTATATAAACTAGCTTCCCCAAGCTTAGACTTATCCATAGTATTAGCAGTAATTGCATTCATACTAATAACATCGCTACTAGCATGCAAATAAGGTTCCATAGGTTATTTAATTTTCGCATCAAACAATTCTAAATCAGGAAAAAGACTAAAAAGCTCACCAATTTTTTTGTTGTTTTCCATTATGCCTAACTAGTGTAAAACAAGAAACAAAAAGATGCAATTGCAGGATCTAAAGGAAATAGCTTCGAGTACTTACAACGGCGGAAAATAGCTTGGTAGCCGAGGTCCAGAGTGTGAGTACCTTTTACCTTTCCTCCCCGGCAACGGCGCCAGAAAATAGCTTGATGTCTACTTCCCCTCCTTTTCCCCGTAGACAGTGTTGGGCCTCCAAGAGCAGAGGTTTGTAGAACAGCAGCAAGTTTTTCCTTAAGTGGATCACCCAAGGTTTATCGAACTCAGGGAGGAAGAGGTCAAAGATATCCCTCTCATGCAACCCTGCAACCACAAAGCAAGAAGTCTCTTGTGTCCCCAACACACCTAATAGGTGCACTAGTTCGGCAAAGAGATAGTGAAATACAGGTGGTATGAATATATATGAGCAGTAGCAACGGTGCGTAAAAATAGCTTGCTGGCGTGTAGTTGATGGTGGTAGTATTGCAGCAGTAGTAACGCAGTAAAACAGTAAACAAGCAGCGATAGCAGTATTTAGGAACAAGGCCTAGGGATTACACTTTCACTAGTGGACACTCTCAACATTGATCACATAACAGAATAGATAAATGCATACTCTACACTCTTGTTGGATGATGAACACATTGCGTAGGATTACACGAACCCTCAATGCCGGAGTTAACAAGCTCCACAATTCAATGTTCATATTTAAATAACCTTAGAGTGCAAGATAGATCAACATAACCAAATAGATCACATCAATACCATCATAGTAATAGTTAACTTCACAATCCACAAGAGATCATGATCATAGCCTACGACAGGAACCACATGGTGCACACACTAGTCACCTTTACACTATGCAGGAGGAATAGAATACTTTAATAACATCACTAGAGTAGCACATAGATGAATTGTGATACAAAACTCATATGAATCTCAATCATGTAAAGCAGCTCATGAGATTAGTGTATTGAGGTACATGGGAGAGAGATGAACCACATAGCTACGGCGGAGCCCTCAGCCTCGGGGCTGGATTACTCCCTCCTCATCATGGAGGCAGCGATGGCGGTGAAGATGGCGGTGAAGACGGCGGTGGAGATGGCTCCGGGGGCAAATCCCCGTCCCGGCAGGGTGCCGAAATAGAGTTCTGTCCCCCGAATTGGAGTTTCGCGATGGCGGCGGCGCCCCTGGAGTCTTTCTGGAGTTTCGTCAATTGGTACTGCGTTTTTAGGTCGAAAGGGATTTTATAGGCGAAGAGGCGGCGCAGGGGGCACCTGGGGGCGCCACACCCTAGGCCGGTGCGGCCAGGGTCTGGCCCGCGCCGCCATGTGGTGTGGTGGCCCCCTGGCCCCTCTCCGACTCTTCTTCGGTGTTCTGGAGCCTTCCGGGAAAAATAGGAGGTTTGGCGTTGATTTCGTCCAATTCCGAGAATATTGCCCGAACAGCCTTTCTGGAACCAAAAACAGCAGAAAACATGAACTGGCACTTCGGCATCTTGTTAATAGGTTAGTTCCAGAAAATGCACGAATATGACATAAAGTGTGCATAAAACATGTAGATAACATCAATAATGTGGCATGGAACATAAGAAATTATCGATACGTCGGAGACGTATCATACGCCGGTGCCCCCTTACGCGGTAGTGCCGGCGCTCTTGCCGGCGCCCCCCAAATAGAGGATGTACGCCCGGCGCCCCCTTACGCGGTAGTGCCGGCGCCCCCCAAATAGAGGATGTACCCCCTTACGCGGTAGTGCCGGCGCTCTTGCCGGCGCCCCCCAAATAGAGGATGTACGCCGGCGCCCCCTTACGCGGTAGTGCCGGCGCCCCCCAAATAGAGGATGTTGTGCCGGCGCCCCCTTACGTGGTGTGCTGACGCTCTTGCTGGCGCCCCCAAATAGAAGATGTTGTGCCGGTGCCCCCTTACGCGGTAGTGCCGGCGCCCCTGCCGGCGCCCCCAGAATAGAGTATGTAGTGCCGGCGCCCCCCAAATGGTAGTGCCGGCGCCGATTAACATATAGTGAAGTTATTTTTTAATTTATGTTAACGTTGGTACATATATATATGATTTGTTTTCGTAGCTACGATGCCGCGACAGCCGCCGCGCCGTGGTCTGACTCTTCTAGAGGAGATGGAGCAGATGGGGGAGGTCCGGGACTGGGCTCCGCCGGGGTGGTACTGGGAGGTCTTAGCTTCCGGGTCGCGCACCTTGGTGCGGAATCCGGGTCCCGTTGTCGACCCGGATATTCTTTGGTGGAGGTCTTATGGGCCACGGTCGTTTCAGAGGGAGCCGGCCCCGCCGGAGGAGGTAGCTCAGCGCATTGAACCGGAGGACCAGCACGTTCGCCGTTACATGTACGCGTTAGACAACATGTATAGGACCGGATGGAGCGTTATGCGGGGATCTCATGTTAGCTATGCTCCCGTTGTTGTTCCGTGGCTTTGGGGGTACACCCAGCGCGGCTCAGGACCCGGTCGGCGCCCTCTAGGACCCGGTCTGCGTGGTTGAGTGGTTGTAGTAGTGATTGATATGTATTAGGGTTAAATAAACATGAACCCGATCTATGTATGCATGTAACTGCAGTATCTGCTTTCAGCACTATATTATCGATCCTTAGTTAAGAACTACATATGTAACTCCATTTTCAGTTTTCTGCATTATCCTTAATTTGATCATATGATGGTTCCTATGTATAGCTTGCAGTCGTTGTAGAAAGCATGGACAGAGATGAAATTCAAGAAAATGTCATGGAGGAACTCATAGCAAACGGTACTCTGGATGATCGCGACGACGACGTTATTCCAGATGATGGCGGTGACGATGTCACCGCAACTTATTTGAATGACTCCGGTGAGGGAGCGGAGAATATTGAGGAAGAAGATCCTAGTGGCGCCGGTGAGGAACAAGATCATCATAATGGCTCCCGAACTGTAGTTATCACCGAGGTATATAAATTAATTAAGCCGCTGTTGATCGACTAGATGCATTAACTAATTAAATTGTACTGACTATGAACTATTTCTTTTTTAGCCCTCTGGATCGAGCACTTCTTCTGTAAAGTCGAGGAAGCGAGGCCCGGCCAAAAAGTTGGATGACGGTGTTAGGCACGACATCACCCACATCGAAAACGATGGTAAACCGATTGCTCCAGAGAAAGGTGCAAAGTAATTTATAGCTCAATGCGGAGTGCTTGTTAGGGACCACGTCCCGATCACCGTTCGAGAATGGCACAAGCCGAAGGGACTAGTGCTGTCTGCAGAGGAAGAAGCTCAAGGTCTTTATATCGATGATGTAGCCAAAAATAGCATTATGAACAAGCTCATGTCACATTTCAACATAGTACCCGAAGAGGGGGGTGACGCTGAAAAGGCCAAGATGGAGCAGGCCCTCCGCGAGTTTGGCAAGAAGAAGATGGCCGAACTATTCAAGAGCCACAAGAAAAGATTGCGCCGCCTTATCAAGTTAAAGAAGACTCCAGACATTGAGAAGGTAAAAAATCACTGGGACGAATTCGTGAAGTACAGCACGGAGTCAGAAGAATTTAAGAGAAGGTCGGAAATAAATAAGGCAAATGCTGCGTTGAAGCTATATCACCAAATTCTGGGTCCAGGTGGATACAGGGCTAACCGTCCTAAGTGGCAGGCAGCTGAGGCGGAACTGACCAGTAAAGGGATCAGATTAGGGACACACGGTTGGATCGAACGGTGCAAGGAGTGGTTCTACGGGATTGGGGGAACGTTGGATCCAGAAACAGGGAAGTGCATCTATAAGAAAGCTCATCTGAAGGTTCCCATTGATGCCCTGGAACAAGCACATAGGGACGTGGAGGCGGGGTTGTTCCAGCCCGAAAGAGAGAACGATGAGCTGACACGCGCCCTTGGGAACAAAGAACACGGCGGACGAACACGAGGCACAGCAGGCTCCGTTCCATGGAAGTATGGCTTTCCTGCGGAAAGGAAGAGATTTCCTGATAAAAGCCATGAGAGGAGGAAGGCAAGGGAAACAGACCGCCTGGCTAACTTAGAGGAGGGTATGAGCACCATGAAAGCCCAATTAACCATGGTAACCCAAGTACTTACATCTCAGATGGCTCGGGGGCAGGCTGTAGATCCTGCACTGCTCAATGCCCTCGCCCGCTGCAATCTCAACCACACCGGAAAAGCAGCGTGGCTTCCTCTCAGCAGGTGGATAATGATGATGATGATGACCAGGTGGTCGAGCCTCTCGCTACCCCGTGGATGATCTCACTGAGAGCCGTCCTTGTGAGCTGCATGTTAAAGTTTTCAACCTATCCTTCAAGGCGGCGGTCGGCATCCTCTTACCTACAAGGTCTTACCATTGCCGTCCGGTCCAAGACGACTTTGCTGTTGTGATGGTGGATGAAGTGTTGAGAGAGTATGAGGGGTTGGTGCTTGAGCACCCTGCAGGTGAAGATGGGGAAATCAAAGAACTGGGAGAAGCCCGTAGAACCACCGTGCAATGGCGGAAGGAGAACATTGTGTTTCGGGTGAGAAGCCAACAAGCAGGCCACCTCCGCCTCCTCCGCCACGTGCGCCTCCTCCGCGTGATGATTCTCCTCTGCGCGATGATGATTCCCCTATCCATGACCAGTCTCCTCCGCGTGAAAATACTCCGCCGCCTCCTCCTCCTCGTCAGGAGACTCCGCCGCCTCCACCTAAGCAAAAGAGGAAGCGGTCCGCGGCACCTCCTACAGCTCCGAAGAGATCATCAACTCCAATGAGGGCACAGACTCCAGAGTTGTTACCACATGAGCAGACTGAAGAGCAAAAGGCGTTTCTTGCGCCGAAGAAGATGTTTATTCCACCGCAGATAGTGAAGCACTTTGCCGAGACGAGAATGAAGAGACCTGAGCTGAGAGTTGATTATGACCGCTCTCTTGGACAGTCCTCTAGAGCGAGCAAAGAAGCAAAAAAAGTCGCCCAGCTTGGACAGCAGGACATTCAGGCCGTACCCCACTTCATCGTGGAGCCCTATCATGATCCAGAGACGGCATCGATGATCGAACGGGCAGCTAGACCTCAGGGAGCATCAGTTGAGTACGAAGATTACTATCCAACGGCTTAAGTGGTAAACAAGTATAGATACGGATCTGATCTCGTCAAACCTGGCGAGCTCGCGCGTCTAGGGACTCAGATGCGAAGGTTGCATGACTGGTACCTGAAAGCCTGTCGAAGATGTGAAAGCTACATCACGGTGTATCTTAGAGATGAGCATTACTTCCGGGGGAAGACGAGATAAACCTTGAGTTAGAAGAACTGTTTCAGTTATTCAATCAAGACGCCTCGACAAAGCCGTCATCGCTTGCTACCGCTCGTAAGTGATTTATTTGTGTAATTAAGTTTGTAGCTCATTCATTTGCACTAACAATTATCCTCATTATATTCTTTGTGTATGCTATACATTTAATTATGCCGAATGAAGAAGCTGGAATACAAAAGAGGCAAGCTCCTACCGCTGGGGTTCATAGACCCAAACACAGTTCATGAAGTTACGGTTCGACGGTACCCCAAGGACATAGAGGACAACATCGTAATGTTTTTAGAGAAGCAAGCAGACAAAGAGGATATATTCTTTCCCTACAACTTCAAGTGAGTGTTATATATAACATACATTATGCTTGTGCACCTTCCACTTTATTCTCGTAATCATTGAGCTATGCTTGTGCAGTTTCCACTTTATTCTCCTAATCATTGATCTTCACCTTGGAGTCGTAAACGTCATGGACTCGAAACGTAAAGAATATGCGGAATGGGCGGACATGGCTGCCATCCTCCAGAGGTAGTTTCAATCAATTTCGTATTGGCATCTTCATCTGCTCTAATTCGAAGATATCATCAACTAATCAATTACTCATTTACTCATTATTTTTTGCTGGACAGGGCTTGGAAACGGTTCATCAATACTGTTCCGGGTGAATGGAAACCGGAGCTTACATTTAAAGATTACCCTGTAAGTAGTACAATATATATAGCTATGTCCGTGAAACTTTATATATGATATTTACTTTCAATACGATGCTTGATTATTAGTTTGATCGAACTATTTTTTCGTAAAGTGTATGAGGCAGGAACAAGGGAATAACTTATGTGGATACTACGTCTGCACCTTCATGCGTGACATGTCCTGTCCCAAGGGTGGGGATGCCCAAATACACCACACTCGTGTACGATAACAAATTTTCACAATTAATCTTAATTAGTACCATCTATTGTATTGAGTTCCATTCATGTATTGATCTCCTTTTTTAAATATAGATGACACGCCTGCGGGACACTCTCATAACAGCGGATCAAATAAAAGCAATTCAAGAGGAAATCGCGGGATTCTTTATTACCGAGGTCCTTACCCCAGGTGGAGAGCACTATCGGAAGATCGTGACGGCGGAGGATATTCGTTCAGGAGATGTTGTATTGTAAATATGCATGCATTACGTGTACTGTGTTGACTATGTCGTGTACTGTTGATGATGTCTATATATATTCATGACGATTTTTTGTGGTTTCTTGAATGATATATATGCATTGCTGAAACTCTGCCGCGGCAGAGAAACGCCCTGTTTCTCTCGCCGCGCAGAAACGCTGGTACAGCCTAAATCTGTGCCGCGGCAGAGAAATAGCAATTCTCTGCCGCGGCAGAGAAACCTAGGCCCGGTTCGTACCACGAACCGGGACCAAAGGCCTTCCACCGCGAGCTCCCTGGCCGCACCACGTGTCGAGGCCTTTAGGCCCGGTTGATCTTTGAACCGGGACTAAAGGGTACCCCCTTTAGTCCCGCCTAATTGGTCCCGGTTCGGGAACCGGGTCTAAAGGCCCAAATGGACCGGGCCTATTGCCCCTTTTTCTACTAGTGACTGTAGAAACTGTGTAGTAATGGAAGTCCTCAGAAATATTATTAGTGACCCCAAAGGCCTAGAAGTTATATTTGCCAAAACCAAGCCAAGCCAGTAGTTTAGGGAGGCTTACTTTTGTGACATTATTCCTTGAAAATCTTCAAGGATTTGATGAAAAGTGTGTGTGTGCTTGTTCAATTCTATGTTTGGGGTGAGAATGGTGAGGTGCAAATTAATGCAACGAGGATAAGTGTTGGTTATTTTTTACCACCTTGACCGGAAGCTCGCAAATGGCAAACTTGGATTCAGTCGGACAGTTTGCAGATTTTGCCGCGAATACGTATAGTAATCCATATATAGAAAAAAAGGAAGTGGTTTATAACTCTCCGTCAGTATATGATGATATATCCTAAAACTATGTGTCGATTGATATACCCAACCTAAGTCCCACTGACCTAACATACTGCCCAACCCAAAGGGTGTCCATAGTTTAGTACTACCACAATCATGACGCTCACTCCGGCACTCGGTGCACTTTCTTCTCACCCTATATTCCTTTCTCAAGGCTTGCTGCCGGGCCACCTTAACTCCTGATAGGCTAGCTTCCACCGGACCCACAGCCCGAAGAGCCACCAAAGCCGGTATTGCAGCCACTGCCAATAGGTGAGCTTCCACCCAAGCCGGAGCCTGAACTGCCACCGAAGATGGAGTTATTCATTTGAAGCTACCTAAAGCAAAAATGTCTATCCGTGATCAAGCCATTTCCGTCCCGTATCTGTTTCGTACTCCGATTTGAATATGTCTATCTTGTACTGTCCAATATGTTTCTGGGAAAATATTACGGACATGATTTTGCTAGTATTTAAACGTATGTCCACTATGTTTTGACATGTACCCATGCAAATGCTGGGAGGGGCTTTCTTCTGTGCAGAAATTAAGTACTTTGAAGGTGTTGGGTGTATGGACGAGTTGACAGGAGGCCGTGTTTTGATACTAACTAGTTTGTGATTCATATTCAAGCAAGATATCATGTAGGAAGTATGTTTACATTAAGCGTGTTTAAGCAACTCACGTTGTAAGCAAGCTAGATTTGGCAAACTTACATATGAAAGAGTTATTCTTTTGTGGTAGAAATAGAGTTATTATTGTGTTGGGAGAATGCCCCTGACCTGTTTTGGTGGTGTCTAGTTCATGTGTCATCTAATTTCTACGCAAGGGACATTTTTTGTTTTTTTATCTTATAAGAGATGTTATATGTTGAACATGTTCTCCTATGTAGGTGACATGCTCACAATTTTTCCTACTTTACAATCTCACATATATGTTTATTGATAGATATATTACTCGTTACTTGTTGATAGTTGTGTTTCTACTCCGAGCCTGATTAGATCTTGATGACACCTCTTTGTCCCTGTTTTATCCTGTTGCCGGATTTAGATCTTGTGGCGGTTGGGTATCCATCTAAGAAGCCAGCAGAGCTATGTCCACATTACTTCTTCAGCATATCTTTTCTATCTAAATAGGAGCTCCCCACTACATGATATATATCAACATGCAAGCATGCCACATCATTTTGGCAACTCAGCTACAGTTTCGTCCAGCTTCCGTTCGGGCGGTGGGTACATGCCGTTCCATCGTAGCAAGGAAAAACCCAGATCAGCCCATTACTATTGATCTTTTAACCAGCAGGAAACTCCATGCAATGAAACGAAGGGACGTGGCGCCCTCTCTTCCTCTCCCCCACAAACTGAAACTAATGAATGGGAACTGAAAAGTTCACCCATCCTATTAAATAATGCCTCGACTCACTTCATGCCCATCTTCACAGCTGCATCCAGTTTACCGTAAGGTTCCTGTGCATGAACACAGAACGGCCAACCCTAGGTTGTACACAGATGGTGCAAGTAGATGCGGACGGGACATACAAGGATGAATGTGGGAGGTAGCTAGCATCTACCACCTGAAGGCCGAAGCTACTCATCGAGGTGGCTGGCGAGCAAGGTTGGAGGCCCTCCCCTCAAGTCTCTTCTCTCTACATGCCTCCTTGCTTCACCTTCCCTCACATAGGTACTTCTGGATCTAAATCCTTTGATCTCTCCGATGATTGCTCATAAACAGGTTTGCGTATCTATCTGTCTTCCTGTTCTCCGGCCGGCCGATTGCATGCTCGTAGATTCCAGGTTCTTTCATGCTTTTTGTGTGCAAGTGAAACTAGTGTTTGCGATTCCCATGGGATAACGCAACTTGTTTGAGTTCTACAGATCATTGGATTCTAGGTGGCTAATTCTCCTGGTCTAAGTCTCTTCTTGAAACTATCTGTTACTTCACTACGGGAACCAGTCAAGGTGCCAACGGCCCGCGGCATAGCTCGTCTTGCCGTCGGTACAGGCTTGTGCCGACGGTAGCAGCATAGACAAAGTTGTCATTGGCACAGAGATAGAAATAACGGTCGTTTGGTAATTCTAGCTCGAATTTTTTCAAAAAAAGTTTTTTTTTCAAATTTTGTTATCCCAATTTTTTTCACCTCTCACGTGCACCATTTCAACTCTAACTGCACTTAATATTAGGTCAAATTCCACTCATGGTCAAACTTCCCGGTCAGTCACCTATCCTGACACTACTCCACTCCTAGCACGCTTAACCTCCGTATTCTATTTAGACTAACTTCCATAAAAGAAATGACACCTTGTTGATAATAATACCATATCAATACTATTAACCTCTATTCCCTGATGTTGCACATCTTTATTTTTTTGAATTCCAAACAATTACCTACATAAAATACAAGAATAAGTATATTAATCCTGAATTCAAATGGACAATCAAATGATTTTATTTTTTTATTTTCTATTTAATATGGAATAATTAATATCTTTAAATCCGTAAATCAGAATTTGACAAATAATATGTCTAAATCGATTAGAAAAATGAGAGGAATTCAAATATGACATCTATATCATATTTTTAACCAAAAATTAATGACCATTAGATCATGTATTTAAATCTGGTCGGCCTCCTACTGATTCGGCAGTAATTTGTCTTTTTCATGAGGAGCGGACGGAATACACCGGTTGAGAAATTATCCATTTTAGGTGGTCTAGTATTTTTTTTAAACGTATTGGTACCAATGTGAAATTTTAATTTGGTGTTTGCTTCACAAAACACTCCGTTTTCGGCACCTCAAAAATAGAAAATGGCTTTTTCGCGCGATGAAAAGGAAAATTTCCTCCTGCAACATCGTAAGACATCCCAAGATGCACATATGTACATAATATGGAAAAAATATCACAAACTATGCCGTGATTATGTCCACAACATTGGTCGTTTGACCTAAATGTCATAAAACCTCGAACGTGATAGCTCATTTTGTGAACGAATTTTTGTGATGTTTGTTATTTTCCAATTTTAATATTTTTTCTTGTAACTATGACATATATATGATACCAAGCGAACGTTTCACATGGTTTGGATCGTTTTTGAATTTATTACGCCCATTTCAAACTATATTCAAAACGGCGGGTATGAAGATTCTTTGCCCGGGGCTGATGCTCTCTAAACTTGCACTGGATCTCTGTTGAAATAACATGTTGGGAACCTAAAAATTATTTTTATGAAAAATCTTGAGCATTATATCATGTACATGTAGTTCAAATCTTGTCAGCCTCCTACCGATTCGGCAGGAATTTGTCTTTTTCATGAGGGGTGGATGCAAAGGTTTCAGATACACTGGTTGAGAAACCGTCCTTCTTAGTTGGTCTAGTATTTTTTTTAAATGTGTTGGTACCAATGTGAAACATTAATTTGGTCGTTGCTTCATAAAACACCCCGTTTTCGGAACATCAAAAATGGAAAATGACTTTTTCGTGCGATGAAAAGGAAAACTTCCTCGTGCAACATCGTAAGACATCCCAAGATGCACATGTGTGCACAATATGGGCACATTATCACAAATTATGTCGCGATTCTATCCATAACATTGGTCGTTTGACCTAAATGTCATGAAACCTCGAACCTGATAGCTCATTTTGTGAAAAAAATTGTGATGTTTGTAATTTTCCAACTTTAATATTTTTTCTTGCAACTATGACATATAATATGACACCACGTGAAGGTTTCACATGGTTTGGATTGTATTTGAATTTATTATACCCGTTTCAAACTATATACAAAATAGCGGGCATGAAAATCCTTTGCCCGGGGCTGAGGCTCGCTAAACTTGCACTGTATCTCTAATGAAATATCATGTTGTGAACCTAAAAATGATTTTTACGAATTTTTTTGAGCATTATATCATGTACCTGTAGTTCAAATCTGGTCGGCCTCCTACCGATTTGGCAGGAATTTGTCTTTTTCATGAGGGATGGATAGAAAGGTTCTAGATACACCGGTTGAGAAATTGTCCTTCTTAGGTGGTCTGGTATTTTTGAAAAATATGTTGGTACCAATATAAAACATTAATTTGGTGGTTGCTTCACAAAACATCCCGTTTTTGGCACTTCAGAAATAGAAAATGGCTTTTTCGTGCGATGAAAAGGAAAACTTCCTCCTACAACATCGGAAGACTTTCTAAGATGCACATGTGTGTACAATATGGACATATTATCACAAAATATGCGACGATTCTAGCCATAACATTGGTTGTTCGGCGTGAAAGCCATAAAACATGGGACATGATAGCTCATTTTTTAGAAGGTTTTTTGAGATATTTTCAATATTCCAAGTTTGAGATTTTTTCAAGATAGAACTTATTTTTCTAAAAAAATTAATATATTATTTGTATTTTTTCTGAATTATAATAATTTAGTTATGATTTTTTGAAGATTAATGTGGTAAAATGGAAAATAGTTGTGCCGACGGCAAAGCCGTCGGTACAAGGCTGAAATATGTGCCGACGGGAAAGGCACCTCGCCGTCATGGTGGAGAGGCTGTGCCGACGGCCGAAACTATGCCAAAGGTTACCGTCGGCACAGATCTTCCTGTGCCGACGGTTTTCCTGTGCCGACGGCTTGCCTGCTGGCCTGGCCGGAACAGGTCTTGTGCCAACAGCCTCGATATTTTGCCGTCGGCACAGCGGCGCGTTCCCCTAGTGCTACTACGTTTTGCTGATTTCTGCAGCTTACTTTGTACTGGTCTCTTTTGCCAAATTAGGGTCACTACATTTTTTTTAAAGGGGAACCACATGGCTACATGTTAATCAGATTTATTGCAGCATTGCTGGAAAAAAAGTAGCAGGACACTTATTCTCTATTCTGATAGATATATATCCATAGAAGAAGGTAAAGGATCCAATTCAGATACAGACATGAATTTTCCTTATTTCCGTATGGTCATATGTTTATCATGTAATCTGAATTTTTTTTATGGCCTCGGCTACAGTTTCGTCCAGCTTCCGTTCCGGCGGTGGGTACATGCCGTTCCATTGCAGTAAGGAAAACCCAGATCAGCCCATTACTATTGATCTTTTAACCAGCAGCAAACTCCATGCAATGAAACGAAGGGACGTGACACGCTCTCTTCCTCTGCCCACAAACTGAAATTAATGAATGGGAACTGAAAAGTTCACCCATCCTATTAAATAATGCCTCGACTCACTTCATGCCCACGTCACAGCTACATCCAATTTACCGTAATGTTCCTGTGCATGAACATAGAACGGCCAACCCTAGGTTGTACACGGATGGTGCAAGTAGATGCGAACGGGACATACAAGGATGAATGTGGGAGGTAGCTAGCATCTACCACCTGATGGCCGAAGCTACTCATCGAGGTGGCTGGCGAGCAAGGCCGAAGGCCCTCCCCTCAAGTCTCTTCTCTCTCTCTACATGCTTCCTTGCTTCACCTTCCCTCACATAGGTACCGCTGGATCTAAATCCTTTGATCTCTCCGATGATTGCTCATTAACAGGTCTGCATATCTCTCTGTCAGTTCTCCGGCCGGCCGACTGCATGCTCGTGTATTCCAGGTTCTTTCATTCTTTTTGTGTGGAAGTGAAACTAATGTTTGCAATTCCCATCGGATAACGCAACTTATCAATTTCGTATGAGTTTTACAGATCATTGGATTCTAGGTGGGTAATTCTCCTGGTCTAAGTCTCTTCTTGAAACTATCTGTTACTACTACGTGGTGCTGATTTCTGCAGCTTACTTTGTACTGGTCTCTTTTGCTAAATTAGGATCACTACATGTTTTTTTAAAGGGGAACCACATGGCTACATGTTAATCAGATTTATTGCAGCATTGTTGGAAAAAAGTAGCAGGACACGTATTCTCTATTCTAATTGATATATATCCATAGAAGAAGGTAAAGGATCCAATTCAGATACCGACATGAATTTTCCTTATTTCTGTATGGTCATATGTATATCATGTAATCTGAATGTTTTTATATATTAATATAATGTGTCTATTAATCTCTGTGGACACACTCAATGACTCAATTGCTTCGGTTACGTTTTGATGCCTGTTGTTTCTGTGGTTCAATGTTCAGGCTAAATTAAAGCATGTTGGTCACATTTTTATGTGTGTCTATTACGAGGTCTAATACGATGACGGTAATGTGCTAGCCATATGAAAATTCATCTAAGGATAATATGATTTTAACATTATCATGCGTTTATACATAGCTTATTCGAGCCAAATATGTGTTCATCTATTATTTCTGACTCATTTTACATCCCAAAAGTTGTTTTCTAAGATCCAGTACAGGAAATATTTTTTCTACATGGTTCATTCATTTTCTTGAAATACGAACAATCCAATTCGCAGGAAAAGGTAAAGACAATGAAGGATTGGATATTAATATAATGTTGAAATTCATTGACACAATTATTTCTGTATTTTGTCTATAACTGACAATTCTTAAACATGTTTACTTTCAGTGTGCTGCTGGAAAGTGCATTGTATAGTCGATTAACATACCCATAATCTGCCAAGTAATTGCTACAATATTACAAAATTATTAACTCATGTGCCTTTTCTGAATAAAACCTCATTACCATACCTTTGTCAACAAATACTTCTTATGTATAAAACATTTTGTTTTCATATATGCTCCGCAGCAGCGCGCGGGGTATTATCTAGTTCTAATAGTTTGGAAGCTTCTCGTTCAACTCTTTGTATGTATCTAAATATTTTTGTTGAAACCATGTTTTATACGTAGCTAAGAATACAAGATTAAAAATTCCATTACTAATACAATGTCCGGTAAGATAATGATTTCAAAACAAAATATAAGACAAAACTTTTCAATTCACAAATCACTATATTTTTATTTGTACTAATGGGGGTAATTTACAAAATTCTTCTGGTGGTATATTATTACTATACCATCAATCTTATTATGTTAGTAGGATGATTCAAATCATACGATTATACAATCTTTCATCTTCAACCATGGCTTATATTACAAGAAAGTACTCCCTCCTACCCTAAATACTTGGGACGGGTTTTATGTACCTAGACATATTAAGCCTACATTTTGCCTAAATATGTGATAAGTATTTAAAGCCAGCAAGAGGGAGTAGATCAAATGAATATATTTTTTGAGCAAGAGATCAAATGAATATTTACCAAAACACATTCATTATATAAGTCTACTTACTCAACATTGCACTTCTAGTGCATCTACTAGTTAAATAGAGTAATATAGAGATATCTTACTCTCTACATGGACTTATTTAACATGGATAGGATTGATCTAGAAGCACGACATAGTGGAGCAGTAATAGGATGCACTCAGCATTGATTAAATGGCCAACGTTGCTAGATGTGCCACTTCCGTGCCATTCGCGGTGCCAGATGAAACATCATATTGTTCAATGGTGCACAAAAATAGTACTCCCTCTGGTTCATATTAATGGACTCACTTTATCTAAATTTGTATGAATCTAGTTAAGTTATTGGACTAGATGCATGTGTACCTAGACAAAGTTGAGCCGTTTAATATGAACCGGAGGGAGTAGTATGTTAACCATCATTGACACACTTACATATTATCATGGAATATTTAGTAGAGTGATTCATGTGAAACCACATCTTATCATGGGCCTTATTATTGGAATCAAGCCTAAGTGACTGATCATTTTCAGTCGTGTCTCCCAAACCGCGTCCGCCAAAAGCGTCAGATCGGTCGTTTGGGTGGCGCCGCACCTTGGTGCCGTGATTGGGGCGTCCCTCTCCAGCCGCGTCCCCCAAACGTGACCCTCAAACAATTTTCTTTTTAAATTCAATGCTTTATTCATAATTTTGCATACGCTTCATAGCTTTTACATGAAAAAAGAATTAAAACGGTCAACCAAGAACAACCAAAAACCTTGGAATACACCAAGGGAGGGCATAAAAACCTAGACTAGATGTCCTACCGGCACTCGTATTCTTCGCTACCGTCGTCATCGATGTCGGCGCCCGAGTTGTCGCTGTGATAGTGGATACGACAAGACTCATTGTTGAATACCTTGATGTTCATCTAGCCTTCGCCTTTGTAGAAGAAGTTTACCAAGCATCTGACCTCAACATCGTGGGCGCGGGCAAACTTCTTCCAGTCAGTTTGGAGGTACATCTTGCCTTTCCCATGGAACATGACCTCCACGGTCCTTCCCGTGAAGTCAGCTCGGCTGGCTGCCAGCCGACGAGAAATTCGGCGAACTTGTCCGAGAGCTTCTTCTTGCCGAAAGGGTCGTTGTTGATGAGGACGACGAACTCGAAGTAATTTTCATGGGGGCACTAATCTTCCTCAGGCGACGGCAAGCGTGCATCACGATCGTCCATGCCCCAGCCGCGTTGGCCACGTTCGCGGCCATTTGAACACGCCATGGAGCGCATATGGAGAAAGTTGGGTGGCGGAGGCTAGGGTTGTGGATGTGTGGGATTCGGTCTGTGTGTGAGGGGCAATGAGCGATTACCCCATTTTATACGTCAGAGGCAGTCGAGGGGGCGGTGGCGCACATTAACGTCGGTACGCAGGACAAGGCACGACAAGGTGTCTCGCTGCGCAGAAACTAATTTGTGTTGGTCAGAGGTAGGCAATGGGTGCGCTGCAACCCTACGTGTTTTAGTTGCGTCCGGCGTCCACTCAACATCCCCTGCGTAGCCGGGATGGCCTTGGGGCACCGGACATCGTATTGGGCCGCGCTCAACGAAAAAGGGTTTTGTGGGGCGCGTCTGGGAGCGATCAAACGTCCGGCGAGCCCCAAATTCCTTTGGCTGTCGGTTTGGGAGACACAACTAGAGATGCTAGGTTAGACTTGTCTAGCCCAACCAATAAACATAGGGTGAATTTGTTAGCTTACACGGTGGTAGGTAGAGAGCATGAGGTGAGAAAAATTCCTTTTTTGTGGGCAACCAAACAATAGGGTTCCAGAAAGCACGGGCCAACACTAACCTCAAAGCACATCAAAAGGCCTCCAGGTCAGGCTCCAGGTAAAGCCTGTTCGAAAAGAAAGCGTGTGAAGATTCCTATTGATATCGCGATGTTGGGACCTCACATGACATGCAGAACGCAACCACAACCAAACACACATGCTAAGTCCCTTCCTCAGCTCACACCACATGCAGCCCGAGCAACCAAACAAACCGATATGATGTTTGCTTTCCCATCTCGAGCGAGCCAAGCTCTATTGGGCCAAAAGCGTGTGTTGTTTTGGATCCTGCCTACATGTACCCAGGCAACCAATCACACCCATAGTGAGTTAAAGGTGTTCTGTGGTGACTATGTTACCAATCCAGAAATATTCGATCAAGGAACATCAACACCTCTTGACTCCGCCTTGGATCTAGCGCTACCAGCCCACCACCACCTACTACCACGTCGAGCGGGCAAGGAAACACATTGTTGTTCAACTAGCCATTGCAACGGTCAAATATGAAATGAAGTCATCCTGCATATAGAGTCGTCCCCCAAAGAAACTGATAAAAGGAATGCCGAATTCGACATCACCTTCTCGACGGCAACCACAATGATTTTTTTTGAGGGAAGAGAGAGTTTCATTGCATCTTAATATCAAAGATTACAATGTCATCCAAAACAAGACGATCAACTTCTGCTGGGACATGCCCCATCCAGAAGTTATTGATAGCATATAGCCTAGATAATTTGGCAAGTTTGTGTGCTACCTGGTTGCTCCCTCTTCTAATTTTACAAACTTCGAAATTACTAAATCTCACTTGAAAGGTCTCGATCTCGTCATACGTGCGCCAGAGGCACGATAAATTTTGGTTTCTTTTCTTGATCGCCTCCACAACAGCAGCGTTGTCAGATTCCATCACCACTCTTAAGTTGTCAGGATTAGGAATCATATGTAACGATGCAAGACAGGCAATAGCTTCAGCTTCTTCTGCATTTGCACATGTCCCAGTGCCTCTGCAACTTGCCCAAAGAACCTTTCCAGTATTATCTCTAGCAATACATCCCATATAGCTCTTGCCGTCTTCACTGGTGAAACTAGCGTCGACATTGATTTTTACCCAGCCATGTCCAGGTGGCTTCCAACACTCCTTGGTGTCCTTCCCTCCAGCAGAAATCCCAGACGCATGACAGGATGCAATGGGCGTACCTGCATTTGATATAGGCTGTTTGCCTTTTTCGTTGTCATGTTTCCTGCAATTTAGCATAAGATCCTGTAAGTATCTATCCAAATACTGTACGGACTCAGAAATTTTACACTCTCCTTTGTTATGAATAACATCACAACGCAGATGCCAGGACCTCCAAAGGATCATAAGAATAAGGCCCCTCCTGTCATTACTAATGTTTGCCAACAACAGAAGAAGCCAATCTGGTCCTGTATATATAAAGTTGTCCTCATCACGAATGCTCCATTTATTTCTCATCTCCTGTCTTAAAGCTTTAGCTTTTGTGCACTCAACCGTGGCATGGTAACTTGTTTCATCTTTGCAACCACATATCTTGCAGATGCAGTCTATCTCTAAGTTTCTTTTGAATTTATTGCTTTTTGTGGCAAGATTATCACAAGCAACTCGCCAAACAAAAATTCTGATGTTGTTTGGTACTGGAGCATTCCAGATAACTTTCCACAAGTCTCGGGTGCCTTCTTCTCTTGAGCTCGAACTGGGTTTTGATATTTGGTTGTATTTCAGAAACTATGCTAACTTGTAAGCACTTCTAACCGAAAAGACTCCATTTTTCTCATAATGCCAGGCAAGAAAATCCTTTTTTGATGCATCCGGGGTTTCAGCTGCAAGATAAGGTCAGCATCATGGGGTTGAAAATTTCTACGAATGATTTGCACATTCCAACTACTGTCCGCAGTGTTTACCAGCTGATATACACGCCTATGCCTATCTGGTATTCTAGTTGGCTGAGCTTTTAAAGCATGGTTTCTCGGAATCCAATTATCTCTCCAAGTTCTAATACTTTCCCATCGCCTATTCTCCAAACCACCCCCTCTTTGAGAAGCAACTCCCACATCAAATGTCTATCTTCTGTTCTAGGCTCTTCATACACAAAAGTCTCTCTCCATTTTATTCCACTAGATTCAAGGATTTTTACATCGATATAGTGTGGACCACAGTCTATCAAATCTAATGTTACATTGTTGTTCCAGAATAGGACCAGCCCACCACCTTTACCCTTGACACTAACCGGCAAGTAATTCTGAAAATTAAGGCGTCTACAAACAGACTCAACTATGCACTTATTTTGCCGAGTTTCGGAGAGGAACACCAAGCTGGGACTATGTGTCCGCACCAAGCGGACCAGCTCTTGAACTGTCCGTGACCGTCCCAGGCCACGGCAGTTCCATGCCATGATGATCATGGCCCCTGCCGGGCGCTCACATTAGCGCCCGACAGTGTGCCGGTAGCCCCAGGACCGGTCGCTGCCATTCCACCATCCTTCCCACTTCCAGGTTCTTCATCAGCCACTTCATGTTCTGTGTGCTTGTCCTTCCTCCCTGCACTCTCTACCTCATCTCCTTTCTCTTTTACATCAGTGTCAGAAATAAGAATGGAAAAGCTATTTTCATCAGAGATTTCATTCAGTTTACACTTTTCACGTTCCAGATTCTGATTCAGCTTACCCATCAGTCTATTTTCTTCTTCTTCTCTGAGCTGACGCAGACCTTCCTTTCCCAAACATTCAGACAATGTTGGGCCTCTGTATATTGTCCGCTTGGCTTTTGGCTCATCAAAGAACTCTGGGTCAGGAGGTCGGGGCCGAACCATGCCGACGACAGAGCCGGCCGTTTCAGCTCCACCCTTGTTCTTTCTTTGATCTTCTAGTTCCTCTCTGCTTATGCGCTTCCAGCTCCCCTTCTTCCTCTTCGCGTGTGCCTCATCTTCATTGGTGATGGCGTTGTCCGTGGTCTTGGCCTCCGCAGCACACTCTAGGAGTGCTACATTGGCCTGGTTCCCTTCAGTAGCACCCATGTTCAGGCTTGCCACCGCCTTGGCTACCCGAGCCACCGTGGCCGGATACAGGATCTGAAGCCTTCTGGTGGGATCGTTGGCTTGCGACGATGAGCGCCAAGGCAGGGCAGCACGGTGTTGTTGTAGAGACTGCCCTGCCGTAGCCGGAAGGTGCCAACAATGATCCTCCGGGAAGACCGGCGGAACTCGCAGCTCGGTGCTGTATCGGATTTGTTGATCTTGTGTTGGGATGTTGCAGTTCACTTCTTTATGCCCAAAAGTGTGGCAGTCTCTCATACCGGATTAAGGAAGTGATCGACTCGAAAGTTTGTCGTGGTTGGTCCTTAGACATGTTGATTATTAAGAAACAGCAAAACTTAACTACCTAGGAGCTACCATAGCGGTTTGCGGTCATCAGCCGTCCGATTAAACTCATAGACAGACACCAAATTGATCCTTGTTGCCGCTTGAGTGCGTACGAATCGGGCAGGCCAACATAAAGGGGCCTCTACTCCGCGAATTGATCTCAGCGAGCTCTCGTTGACCGGGCCTTCATGTGGTCCATTATCTATGTGAATCTGGCCCAAGACTACTTCTCTCTCGTCTCGTGTATTTTTCCACCGATGACACCTCCGCTTCCCTGACCTGGCAGCGGCAATCCCTATTCATTGCTTATTGCGATGTGTATATGGGGCTCCACACAGGGATGGATACATGGGCCGGCCATTACTAGCGATATAGTCGTTTCCGGTTTTTCGTTTATCACATCGTTGTCTCCATCCTGGTCTTCTACAGTTTTCTTTTTGCTGTTCGATTATTTTCTTATTTAGTCCGGTTTTCTCCAGTTTTTTCCATCTTTTTCGACTTTCTTTTTTCTAATATGAACAATTTTAAAATCTGAACAATTTAAAGTATAAACAAATTTAGAATTTGAACATTTTCAAATTTTGGATGTTTTTTGAAACTAAAGAATTTTAAAATTTGTACATTTTCAAAGCTGAACATTTTTCAAATATGAACATTTTTTAAATCTGAAAAAAAATTTAGTTTCAACATTTTTTAAATCTAAACAATTTTCTAGTTTGAACATTTTACAAACTTGAAAATTTTTAAATCTAAACAATTTTCTTGTTTAAACATTTTCCGAATTTAAACTTTTCAAAATCTGAACATTTTTCAGAATCATTTTAAATTTATCGTATTTATAATCTGAATTAAAACTAGCAAAAAGCCGGAAACAACTGATAACAGGGCCCCGGCCCAGGCCGTTTTCGCTTGAGCGATCCGATTTCCTTGCATCGCTTAAAGCGATACATAGGACCTGAATCTTTTTTCTTTTTGGTTTTAAAACTGCGTGAGCAGGGTCTTGAACTTGAGATCTCTTGGCTCTGATACCATGAAAGATTGCTGCACTAGCCAATTGAACCAAAATTCTGAACTGATGGAAAGAGACTAGGCAGTGTATTTATATTCAACATGTGGCTTTACTCCGTCTGAATTTGTGAGTATTACCGTCTCCTGTCATCGCCTTGCCACTCCTTCCTCCATGGACCTAGCTCGTCGGCGCGTTGCCGGTCAGGACAGCTTCTGCACTGTCCGCGAACCCTAGCTAAACAGCTCTGCATCCGCTACCTACTCCGGCATTGGCACATCCTACGTCCACGGAAATGCCTCTTTTGTGTCGATGCATTTCCGAACCGCCGTTGTCTCCCCTTGAGACTCGAGCCGTCCTTCACCCGTCGCCGGCAGAGCTGGGAGCACGTCCGTGCGCGCGTGGTCATGGGTCTCCATCTCCTCCACTAGCATCTCCGCAATTTATACATCCTGACCACACCAATCGCATCCAGAAGTATGAGTGTTGCATTGCATCTCTATCCATAAGGTACGCACCTCTGATTCCTATGATTCTACACGAACTGTTTCACGTATCTTCATAGGTCGAATTGGGGCCTGTAGGTGGACATTTAATCGTTCCTAGGTTTTGAAGGGAGCATGTGGCCTGCATATTCGAGAAGACAGGCCCTGAAGCCGCAGATCGCCAGCTGACGGTAATTAAGATATTACTAGATGCGAAGATTGAAAGTAACAACTTAGTATTTTGTATGAAAATCTAACAAGCTAATTAATTTGGTTCTTAACATTGCTGGATGTACGTAAACAGTTTTCTGTATGGAAATCTAACAAACTAATTGATTAAGTTCTTAATATTACTGGGTGTGAAGATCTAACAAGCTAATTAATTCAGTTCTTAAGGCATGTATAAATTTCAAATAATTACAGATTTCTGAGTCCAACGTAAATGGAGCAATCATCGGAAGTGCAACGGTGAAGCAGTAGGCTAATGTGAGACTCTGACTGAAGGTTTGAAGTACATTTAATTAACCTAATCATGTAGGAGTATTTGGTTTGTGTAATCTTTCTTATTGTGTGATGGCTGCTGCATATTTGGGAATTGACCACAGTTTAGTTTAACATATACCACGGCTCAGTTTTTTTTATTAATACTAGGAAAAATGCCCGTGCGTTGCATCGGGTGAGAACATCAATAATCACAATAAAAACAAAATCAAACAAAAAACGAATTAGAAAACAATGCAAAGACTCTCAATTGATCGACCCAACAACCCTTCCTAGCCGACGCAACCAACCGAAACCCTATCTAACCCAGCATAGCCCCACAAAACCCTTCATCGGTCGCTACTCCCCTCTCCTTTCCTTGATATACCGTTAGCCCCGGCGACTCCACCCTCTCGCTAGCGTGTGAGGCCCGCTCCTGCCTCTCTTGCGCCACCACTCTCTTTCTATATGTGTGTTCCTCTTGACCGGACTCTGGGCCCTCCAAGCTTGGCCTTCCGGCAGCGCTGCTAGCACTAATGCCAGCCCCAACCTCTCGCTTGCGCCACCTCAGGCCAAGCCCTAGCAGCTCCAATAAATTGATAAAAGTATCCACCTAAGCGAACATATATTGCAAAAACGTGGTTGTGAATCAGAGAAAATGACCTTAAAGGAAGAATGGACCAACTTTGTATAATGTTTAACTACAGATGCGTGTGAACCAAAAACACATGGAACCAATGAATTGCAAAAAAAAAAAAACCACATACACGTGAGCTTCAAACGAACTGGAGAAGACATGTTTTATGTACCAAAAACATAACTGAAGAGGGCATGTGAACCTTTTATGTTGCTTCCTCAGACGTGGCTTCTGCTGTCCCGTTCCCTGCTCCGCTCGAGAAGCTTCCTTTCTCCCCACCCCGCGGTGGCAGCATCGGCGTTTGTCGACGCGTTCACGGCCACACGGTCGGAGCTCGTCGCCGCGCGAGACCAATTGTTGTGCTTCTCAGTAGTTGCTTTAGGCTTTTGTTTTTTACATCCGTGCAGAATTCTTCTTTCTTTTTGGATTTGCACTTTTTCTGCATCTAGGGAGATACATGAAGATCAATCTAATTCTCATGCATGTTTCGTTTCGGCAACTCCAAAAACACCACCACTCGAGTCGGTTCTGTCGTCGGCCCTGCATGGCTGACCGGTCTTGGTCATCTCCATGGTGTAGGAGATTACTGGCACGGCTTCCGCTTCCCTGGTGCCCAGCACAGCAGCACAACAATGATTCTCTTCTCTCTGGCGACCAGGGGGGAAACCCTAGCCGCCGCCGCCAGAAGACCCATCCACCTCCTCTCCTTGCTTCGCCGCCACCGGAGGGGGGGCCGGCAAAGCCGTGCGCCCCCCGGGGAAGGTGGCGGCGGGGCGCTTTTCTCTCCCCCGCGTCCCCTGGCGAGAGGGAGCTCGTCGGGCGCGGGGCGGGGCGGCGGGCGCTGGGGCCGGCGGCTGCGCGTGGCGGAGGGCACGCGGGCGGGGAGCGGCGTTGGTGCGGTGGCGCAGGCGTGGCGGGGCCTGGCGATGTTGCAGCGGCGAAGGCGTCGTGGCGCGCGCTCGAGCCCGCGGCGGCGGGTCCGAGGTGACCACGGCGACGGGTTGCAGCGGGAGGCTGCGGCGGTGGGGCTGCGGCGGTGGTGCCTGAGGCGTCGCGGCGCGTGCTCGAGCCGCGGCGGCGGATCTGCGGTTTGGCCGCAGCGACGGGCTGCAGCGGGAGGCTGCGACGGTGGAGGCTGCGGCGGTGGTGGCCAAGGCGGAGGAGGCCGCAGCAGAGGAGCCTGTTGCTGGCCATGGTGGCGATGCTGCTTCGGGAGGCTGCGGCGTTGGGTGGGCCCCGATCTGGGCCTGTCGGGCTTTGCGGGCCGCGGCCGCTGTTGGCGTTGGCGGCATCTCCGTCTTGGCGCTGGGTGGCCCGGTGCTGGCCTTGGCTCTGGGCCGGGTTGGTTGTGCGGTGGCGGCTTCGGGCGGTGCGGGGAGTTCTTGTCTGCGGGCTTCGGCGTTCGTCATCGAGCTCCGTGTCGGTGTTGGTCGGCGTCCCCTCTATGTGGCGTTCCGGCGGCGCCCACGGCGATCTTCGGCGGTACTCCGTTGGCTTCGGGCTTTGCTGCCCTCTGCGCGTCGGCGGCTACAGGTTGGCCTGGCGGATGCTCAGCGGTTGAAGGTGGTGGTTTGTGCCGGTCCTTGTTGGCGGGCGCGAGGTCTTGGAACTCTTCGCTGGGCGAAAGCTCTGTCTTGGCGGGCGACCAGGACCGACGACGGTGACGCCTGTGGGCGCCGCTTACTTCTTGAAGGCATCGTCGAAGCGGGTGTTTCTTGTTCTCCGCTCGGGCTCTCCGGGGGAAACCCTAGATCCCTCGCGGGATCGGGCGTGGGCGGCGCTCTTGCGTCGTTTTGCCTCTTGGGGCCTCGCTTTGGATGTCCACCGGACAAGGGGACTTGTGGAGTGTTTTGGTGGTTTTCGGCGGAGGCGGGTTCGTCTTCGGCCAGGAGGGGCGCGGCCTCGGGGCCGGCGTGGTAGTTGGAGAGGTGGCTCCGGTCTTTCGCCTCCGCCTGTTGCGTTGAGGTGTGGTGTCGACCTGGCTGGTCGTCGACCCGTGGGGAGCGCAGCCTCGGGGCTGGCGTGTGGTGTCGTGTTGTATGATTTTTCGGCCAGTTTTCCTTATAAACGGGCCACCTCTTTTCTCCTATATCAATGAAAGACAAAGCTTTTGCCCCGTTTAAAAAAAAAACAATGATTCTCTTCTCAGACATATATCTTCCAGCGATGGCGCATGGATCATCGGAGAAGGTGCACGTCCCGCGCCTGAATGTCATCTCTGGAGTCGACAACACTTCGACAACACAGTCCAGCGATGACAGAGCAGGTGACCAGCACGACAAGTCGACAACACACATGTAGTGACGCCAACACATGCAGCATTTGTTCTGAGCTCTCTGGAGTCTGGACACACTTCATTACGAACCACTTGAACCAGTCGAATTTTGAGAAACAATTTCTTAGACATGGGACTCTTCTCGATGCGGCCCCAAAGAAAACCCGTCGAATTTTGGGTAAGAATTTCATAGATAGGGGACTGTCGATGCTTCCAGCCCGAAAGAAAATAAGCAAAACTCCTCTTGTTGCAAGAGAAACAATCGACAATTGCTCACATGACAATGGTACTTCTATCTGATTTCAGTACATATATGTATCATCTGATAAGAGACGCCTAATTTTCCGTAGCAGGCGAGGTAACGGCCCTGATATCCTGCCTCTCCTTATCTATGGAACTCGAGCTCTGAAGTATGAAACTGTAAACTAATGAATATATTATGCCAAAAGCTGAAACTGTCTCATCTCCTGCGCGCCGAGATGAGATGGAGGATGATGGCGGCTTTGAATCTCTCGAAGACGATGGCAACGACAGGGGACGACGATCGGCGGCGACATGGGGAGGACGGAGCAGAAGAGCGAGGATGTCTGGCGATTTCTGTTTTCGAGGGAATCGTGGCCGGACGGTGTGCGTTAACTCAAATCCTCTCTCTTATCTGGCTATTCTGCGTTTTCTTTGTATGTTATATACGGAGTAAAATACATGGCAAGTAATCGAACTTATCAGCAAGGTTCAGATTGGTCACCGTACACATGGAATACAAAATTACGGTCACTAAAGACGTGTTGTGCGCTCACATACCGTCACTGGCTCTGGAAGCGCAAAGTATTTGATGACGTGTCCATTCACAGGACCCACGCGTCAGCACGTATGCAGGGTTCAGCAGTGTTGTTTTATCAGAAAACACCCCAAATCTAGCGACTCTTACTGCCCTCCTCTCACGCCGATGCTGCCCACCTCTCCACCCCCGCGCACCACCCGGCCTTGCTGCTAAAGAACGGCGGCGCGCTACCGGATTAGCAGCCGCTTAAGATTTTCGGCTGACGGAGGCGAGCGTCGTCGCCGCCAAATTCGTCCCCTTCTTCTACCTCGCTGGCGCTGCCCACGCCTCCACACCCAACGTCGAGTGACACTCTCCTCCTCCCCACGTTGGCGCCACTCTCGGCCACCTCCCGCTATGCTGCAGGAGCACCATCTCAGCCACCTCGTCCGCCTCCGCATGAAGTGCGCGTCCAGGTCCCCCCGTCAGGTCACACAACACCACCCGCCTTGCCCGCCGCCGGTGGCCGGAAGGTGGAACGGCGTGCGCCGTCTCTGCCCGATGCGCGTTGTGGCATATGCTGATATGCGCGCCTCTCCGGTGCGCCATCTAGGACTACGACAGCGAGGTCAATGAGACCCGCCAGAGCACCATGGTCTGAGCCGTCCACATGCGTAGTTGCGTCTCCTTGCCAGAGCGCGCGGTCCCCAGGTTGTTGGGCCTGGTCGTTCCTCGCCAGAGCACCATGGTCCAAGCCGTCCTCATGCGTAGTTGCGTCTCCTTGCCGACTCCACCGCTACGCGCGCTTCGTTTCCATCATCGGTGTCCGTTCGTGTAACATCCCAAGTTTCAACAATAATAAACAAGAGAGATAATTTCCCCAAACCCAAAATTTGCTATTAACAAAAACTTTTTCTATGCATATAAGTGCCACATATAGGTTCATGCATTTGAGTGATTTTCTTTTGTGCAATTGCCATGATGAGTGTTGGTATGCTTAACCTTTGCTATGTGAACCCTAATCAAGATCACTAAACCCTAATTTGAGGGGAATTGGAGAAAATGGGAAAAACCCATTTCTCACTCACATACACATTATGCAATTTTGCAAATCCTCAACCAAGGCCATAATTGCTTGCTCCCTTGCTTCTAAAATACTTCAATATGATAAACTAACACAATTGCATCTTTGGATCAAGAATCAAATACCAAGAAATCAAAAATCTTACATACATATGATAATGGTCACTTCTCCCCAAAATATTTTCTTCACCTCTTTACCCCCCTGGTTTTCTCAATTCTTGAACTAAACTTGGTCAACCACAGCCATGTCATCCAAGACCATGTCAAGGTGAGCAACTTTGATGTTGACCATCATGGCTAGAGTTGACTAGGTTGACCAGAATAAAAGTGACAAGAGGGGATGCTGAATTAAAGTGAAGATTATGTCATTTTTGACATTTTGCAAAACAACTCCAAATTGAGTACCACCACCACCAATACTTCACTTTAATTATATAAATGAGATTCACCAAAAAGAATTTCAAAATTCAAATAAAAGTTTCATGCGGCCATTGTGTCGAACACTTGGCAGGCATCAAATCTGAAATGCAACACACCCTTTTGTCCAGCAGATTTGAGCCTAAACCACTTTTGAAATGTGATCATCAGCTTCCCCTGCACCCCCTGCCTCTAGCCCAGTACTTGCATGGTTGATTAAAGTCGAGGAGAAACCCTAAAGTATGCCAAACTATGCCATGCCGGCCACCTTTGGCACCCCTCTCCCTGGCCTCTCTCTCAACCCATCTCCTTGTCCTGGAGCTTCCCTGTCACTCAAGGAACCGAACGGTACACAGCCCATGCTCGCCAAGGCTCGGCATTGGCCAGAACGCACGCGTCCAAAACCATGCCAGTACACGCCCGTGCACACGGTGACCGCGCTCTGGCCGCGCCAGGACACCACGCGCTCGAGCAGCCTAAGCCTCCCCTGCAAAGCCTACCACTGCGTCGAGCACCGCCTCTGCGCCCTCTAGCCGCTAGACATGCTCAAGCACGCGCAGAAGCCTTGTCACCGTCGTCCTCGCCGGCGAAGTACCGCGGGTACCGCCGCACTCATCGCACGCGCCCGATCGATCCCATCTCCCTTTTTCTGCGCCAGCTACTCCTCGAGCATCGCCAGGACAAAGCCTACACGCTGCCGTCCTCGCCTTGCCCTTTCGACCACCGTAGATGCCGCGCCATGGACGCCCCTTCGCAGCACCCCACGGCACCCTCCATCCGCTATAAATAGGGGAGCTCTGAGCTCCATTTCTTCACACAACTTGCTCCCCTCTCATCTCTGCATCCTCTCCACCCATCAATTTGACACCACCACGCCGGAGTAGCCGCAATTGGAAGCTGAAGTCCGCCGGAGCCCGCAGATCCTCGCCATCAACTGGAGCCTCGCCGAGCTCCGCCGCTGTACCAGGGACTGCTTCATCTACTTCCACTTCACCAGGAAGCTTGCCCTCCCTCGCCGGCGGCCTGGTACTCCCTCCGACCCCCTGGTCACGCCGCCAGCGCGTCGGGATCTCGTCGGAGACGACGACGATCACCGACCGCTCGATCTATTTCTAATCCTACGGCCTAACGCTCGCGTACCGTTTCGCGTGGTTAAGTGTCGCCGACAGGTGGCCCCCACCTCGTCAGGGCAGCCCACCCGCACCAGTTGCTAGTTGGGCTGCGAAGTGGATTTTAAACCTGTTTCGGCCCGTTTAGCTTTCCCGCCTAAGCCCACGATTCAAACTCGGATTTAATTATTATTCAAATTTTTGCTGCTGAGTGTTTAGCAAATTTTGAATAGTTTGAAATCTGCCAAACCAAATTTAGAAAACTTTATACCGTTGGAAAGCCCATGAATTTATCTATCCAATGCCACTGGCCCCATCTCCAATTTCATTGTAGATTTAATTTGACAAAAAAGACAAGACAGGGACTTTTGAACATTCAAACTTTATTTAAAATTCAACCAGAATAGATTTTGAAGTAATTCCAATTCTAATAAATCACAAATGATGTCCTCTAATTGATTATGCAATAACATAGCCATGTTGTTTGTATGATCATGGACTAGATCAAATAAAATGGCTATGTAGTCATTTCTAGAGCATTTTAAAGTGGAATTCAAACTCAACCCTAATATGAGAGCTACCTCTCATTTAAATTTTGATCCTAAGTACTAATAACCAGGGGGAATGACTTAGGCTAATGAACCCTTGAAGATTATTACTTAGAGATTTTAATTCATTTAAATGTTAAGTTTTAAAACTATGTGAAGTGTAGCACTTCAATTAAATTGTACTCACATATAATAGATATGAAATGTTGACTTTGGGTCAACCCATATTTCATACCTTATTATTATATGAAGAGATTAAATCTTAATAAGAGGTATTGAGAAGAAATGAATTCCTCTAAGGATCTACTTACCAAATTTAAGAATTAGGAATAATGAGAGGAAATTATTTTCTTTCAAATAAAGACAAATCAAATAATCCACCATGCCATGTTTGATTGATACTAGGACTAGTGTGAACCCCTTTTGAGTGTTTCTAGTTTAGTATGTGAGCTTGGTTTAGTATTTATACCTCGTATTCGTATATAGACGCTAGTAACGAGGAATACCAAGAGGAGGAGGGCTACTCTCAGGAAGAAGAAGAGAACTTCGATAACTACCCAGCTCAAGGCAAGCTAACCCTTGCTAAACACAAGTGCTTAGCTCTACAAGAGCAAAGGCACCATCACCCTTTACTTTTATGTATTACATATCCCATGTTTTTACTTACATTTACTTTTGCTTATTTATTTCAAAGTACCTTTTTGATTTATGATTCACTTGGTCTAGAGTAGAAAAATACTTGGAATAGATTAGCACCACTCAAAGCTAGATAGCACCCCTCATATAGTTGCTAGTGCTAATCAATTAAAATTTGACTACTCTAGATGGGAACTTGGTGAAGTGAAATGACTTTGAAAGAAAGTAAAGTGGAGGTGGATTGAACAAGAGAAGATGGTGATTTTTGATAAAATAGATGATTGAGTTTGAATGCGATACCCTTCCAATTATACAAGTACCCCCACAATACCTGATTATGGGTAGGGCTTAACTAGAAACTTGTGTATTTTAGTATGGGTTCCCTCTGAACAAACATCATAGGGGTTACGCTGCGGCTGCCTCCGTTAAGTGTGGATTGATGTTGAAATGAGGTGAATGTACGGCCCAAGCCCTGTGCAGTTCCCGGGTTAACTGCGGTTTCCACCGGGAGGCCAAGCTCATGGGGAGAGGTGCTCATACTAGCATATATAAGTGGAAGGTTTCGATTGATGATCCGCGTACTGTGTTACGATGATTCGGGGTTATCCTCGACGGATGAAATCAAAAGTTGTGGCACAAGAGTACAACCTCTGCAGAGTGTTAAACCTATTCGAATAGCCGTGTCCACGGTTACGGACGATTGGAAAGGCCATACTATCTCCGTTATCATTAAAATGTTTTGACTCTAGAAATGAATGGTGGATTGAGAGGTGACATTATGGTGAACCATAATGAGTTGTGGGAATGACACTAATGTTCCCACTTGAGTTAGTCTAGCACATGATATAGGCTTTTACCAAAGATTTATGGAGCTAAAACTTGGCTTTATGCAAATCAACCTAGAGCTTAGCACCCCCTTACATTTAATGAGTATTTATCTTAGAGTTAGTTTGCGAGTACTTTAAAAGTACTCATGGCTTTGCCCTGGCTATTCAAATGCCAGACTATGAAGGAGAGCACCAGTATCAGGATGACGGACAACAGGACGTCTACGATAACTAGGATCGTCTCTAACGTCAAGCGTTGCCTGTGGAATAGATCTTCCACTACTACTTTGCTTCCGCTACTATTTGTGATGTTGCACAATATATTCGTGTAATAATGGATCATGTGATCTATGGTTGTAAGACAATATGTGTTGTAATAAATGATGACTCTATGCTACTTACTATTATGTCTCGCAAAAACATTATTCCTGGGATTGCGATGTACGACATAATAGGCATCTGGACTTAAAAATCCGGGTGTTGACAAGTTGGTATCAGAGCCATTGTTTGACCTTAGGAGACCCTAGTTAGAATGGACGCTCAAAAACTTAGTTTCAAATTCCATGATTTGACTAGTTATGAAAACCTTATTCACTTTCTTACCTTGAAGAGTCTATTACAAACTTTAAATTCATGCCCTTCTTATAAGCAAATTAAAATTTGGAACACTTGCACTTCCCTAACTTAATCATCTAATCTCTCTACAGATGGATCACGTCATGGATGCGCAGCCCTTTCTCCAGACTGAGTTCTATCAGTTGGGGAACGGAGGAGAGATCATCTTTGAGAGGGACCTCTTCTCCCTCTCAGAGTTCCTCAGGCGCCCACCACCGGAAGTCTTTGGCGGAATGCTGAATGACCAACCCGGTGGTCAACTTCAGTGGGTGATCATGGTGGACCTTCGTGGAAGGTTCACGCTCCCAATGAGCGCAAGGATCCAGTTCTCCTTCAGGGAGAACAACTGGGCGGATGGTCTCGCAAGGGGACTTCAGGAAGGACTCGCACGTCTGTGCGGGCAAAACTTCATGGACTTCACGGATAGTCGCTTTGTGCACTATGCAAGGCACAACTCCCTCGGAGTGCCAATGAACCTGCCGTCGCACCCGCAACTTCGCCACCATGTTGATCATCTTGACTTCATGCTGAGTGAGACCCGCATCGACCTCGACAACTCCCGCGAATACGCCAACCACACTCACATCCAGTTGGCGCAGCAGGCGGACACCATCAGGGTGATCGCCGGAGAACGCAGGGCACTCCGCCGTGCCAACCAGAAGAAGGATCACGCCATCAACCGCCTGAAGGCCAGGATCGCCACTCTGAAGGCGACCATCGCTGCCCAAGCTGAGCAGAACCAGGAGCTGGAAGGCGAAGGTGAAGGGGAGAACATCCAGGGGGACGGCTACTCCTACGTCAGCAACGACGACGACTACGAGGAGGAGGAAGACGACGACCTAGAGTTCCACCCTTACGAGGATGGCCACGAGCACCTCGATGCCGGGGTAGACAATGTCTACCCTATCAACGTCGATGGCGAGTAGTCCCGTCTGAGCACTTGCGTCCCGTGTTATGTATCGGTCCTTTGTACCCGCCCCATGTATCGTAGTTTGTTGAAAGGGTTCTTAAAACCCTCCTGAACATTTGGCTTGTAATATGTGCTACCTCCATGATTATGTTTGTGTGTGTGTAATATTATTATTACTATGAATCAAGTTTTAAGTTGAAAAATTATCCCAAAATGAGCCATAGACATTTCCCTCTTATCTCATGATCCCTATCACTGTTCAGATGGCACCCCAACTCGCAACGAGACCGCAATGATGCAGATGTTGCAACAGATGATGACAGAAAGAGAAGCTGAGAGAGTTGACCGTCAAGCCAACCTAGCTGCACTTCAACAACTTGCTCAGGGCAATCAAGGCCACGGAAACCACGACCACCCAGGGTCAAAGCTGAAAAACTTCCAAAACACCAACCCACCGGTGTTCAGCAAGACCGAGGAACCCCTCGATGCTGATGATTGGCTCCAAACTATGGAGAACAATCTCGAGGTTGCCGGAGTGGAGGACAACGAGAAGGTGTTGTTCGCAACCCACTACCTGGCTGGACCTGCACATGCCTGGTGGACAAGTACCCGCGCCTTACATGCGGGGCAAATGATGACTTGGGAGGATTTCAAACTCAAGTTTAGTAAGTATCATGTGCCCCCGGGTTTGATTAAGAAGATGAGGGATGAGTTCAGGGAACTGAAGCAAGGCAGAATGACCGTGGTGGAATACCGCGACAAGTTCCTCACTTTGTCAAGGTACGCCCCGGATGAGACGGACACCGTCGAGAAAAGGAAGGAGAGGTTTCTCAATGGACTGCATGATGAGATGCAGACTGTGCTGATCAATATCCCCTTTGCTGACTTAGAAGCCCTCGTTGACTCCGCCATTCAGATGGAGGGGAAGATACACCAAGCCAATGAGAACCCGCAAGCGCCGTATGATGAACCAGAGTGGGCCCAGCAACAACCACAAGTATCGCCCCAACTCAGGTGGAGGGTTCTCCCCAAGAAACAACAAGCCCCCGATGCAGAATCCACGTCCGAGTTATCAGAACCGGAGTGGAGGAAACCCCAGGTCAGGAGGACACAACAACTACAACAACAACAACAGCAACTTCAACCGCGCTCCACCTCGCGCCCCCAACAACAACTCCAACACTGCTCCAAGGACTGGGAGCAACGCTGTTCCCATCACCCCCAAGGACAAGTCCACCTACAACTGCTACGAGTGCGGAGTGGCTGGGCACTTCTCCTATGAGTGCCCCAAGAAGCTCGCCAAGACTGCCGCCAACACCTCAGGCCCTGCGCAGCAGCAGCGTCGTGTCACCACCAACAAGAAGTTCGCCCCCAACAACCCGAACAACCGCAACGGCCGCCTCTACCACATGAATGCAGAAGAAGCTCAGGAAGCCCCAGACGTTGTGCTGGGTATGTTCTCTGTTAACTCAATACCCGCAAGAGTGCTGTTTGATTCTGGAGCATCGCATTCATTCATTACCGAAGATTTTGCATGCACTAGTAAGATTCAACCCATCAGTTTGAAGCATGTCATGATAGTTCAAATACCTGGATCAACCACTAAAGCTAGAAAAATTTGCAAAGATGTGCCAATCAGAATACATGAAATAGAATTCTATGCAAATTTGATTGTTCTGGGAGCCAAAGGTTTGGAAGTAGTCCTGGGAATGGACTGGATGGCGAAACATCATGGACTGATTGATTGTGCCAAGAAGGCCATCACCATGACTAGTAGCACCGGAATAATAGTCGAACACATATCTGAAAAGATGCCCCGAAAGTTCACTTGTAACCAAGGCCTAGCCAAACCCACCTTGGATCAGATCAGGGTCGTTTGTCGATATCCTGATGTGTTTCCTAATGATCTACCCGGTATGCCCCCAGATCGGGATATCGAGTTTATCATCGAGTTAATCCCCGGAACCGGACCTATAGCCCAGAGAGCCTACATCATGAACCCGGCAGAGTTAGTGGAACTGAAGAAGCAACTGGATGATATGCTATTCAAAGGTCTGATTCAACCAAGTGCGTCACCCTGGAGATCGCCAGTTTTGTTTGTGGATAAAAAGGACGGTGCCACTCGTTTGGTTACGGACTATCGTAAGCTTAACGATGTCACCATTAAGAACAAGTATCCGCGTTGCCCAAGATAGAAGATCTGTTTGACCAGCTGACCGGAGCCCAAGTATTCTCGAAGATTGATCTGCGGACAGGATACCATCAGTTGAAGATTCGTGCCACCGATATCCCCAAAACTGCCTTTACCACCAGATATGGATTGTATGAGTACAATGTCATGTCATTTGGATTGACCAATGCCCCCGCTTACTTCATGAATCTCATGAATAAGATCTTTATGAACTTCCTGGACAAGTTTGTCGTTGTATTCATCGACGACATACTGATATACTCCAAGTCCGAAGAAGAACATGAGCAACATTTGGAAGTGGTCCTAGATACCCTTCGGGAACATCAGTTGTATGCAAAGTTCAGCAAGTGTGAGTTCTGGCTGAAAGAAGTAGGATTCTTGGGTCATATCTTGTCAGCCGGAGGAATTGCCGTTGACCCCGCAAAGATCAAGACTGTTGAAGAATGGAAAGCCCCAATCACCCAGACCGAAGTCCGTGCATTTCTCGGATTGGCGGGATATTACCGCCGATTCGTTGAAGGATTCTCGAGCATAGCAAGACCGATGACCCAATTGTTGAAGAAGGACCAGAAGTTCGAATGGACCGACAAGTGTGAAGAGAGCTTTCAACAGCTCAAGCTAAGATTGACAACAGCCCCAATACTGGTGATGCCGGACATTACCAAGCCATTTGATGTGTACTGCGACGCCTCCAAGATTGGTCTTGGATGTGTGCTGATGCAAGAAGGCAAAGTGATATCTTACCTATCAAGACAGCTGAAGCAGCATGAACAGAACTATCCAACCCATGACTTAGAGCTAGCAGCGGTGGTGTTAGCACTGAAAGTATGGCGTCATTACCTCATGGGTAATCGATGCGAGGTTTACTCGGATCACAAGAGCCTGAAGTATATCTTCACGCAGAAGGAGCTGAATATGAGACAGCGCAGATGGATAGAGTTAATCAAGGATTACGACATGGAAATCCACTATCACCCCGGCAAGGCCAATGTAGTAGCAGATGCTCTGAGTAGACTGCCGTGTCAGTTGAACTCCATGTTAGCAATTGAGCAACCCAGCCTGTTTGAAGAGTTTGAACAGTTTAGGCTTGAACTGGTTAGCGAAGGATACCTCGCCAGCATTGAACTCCAACCCACCCTGATTAGTCAGATCAAGGAAGCTCAGAAAGGAAATGCTAGCATTGACGGAATCAAAAACCAAATAGCCGCCGGAAAGGCACCGGGATTCACCGTAGATGAAGAAGGAGTGCTATGGTATAACAAGCGCCTTTGCGTGCCGTCAGACTCAGAATTGAAGCAAGTTATTCTGAAAGAAGCCCACGACACCCTGTACTCCATTCACCCCGGAGGAACCAAGATGTACCAGGATTTGAAAGAACAATTCTGGTGGCATGGAATGAAGAGAGAAATTGGAAGCTACATCGCCAAGTGTGACATCTGTCAAAGAGTCAAAGCAGAACACCAACGCCCCGCAGGACTGTTGCAACCCCTACAGATTCCCGAATGGAAGTGGGATGCCGTAGGAATGGACTTCATCACCGGACTGCCCAAGTCTAGTAAAGGAAATGATTCCATCTGGGTAGTGGTCGACAGACTAACCAAAGTCGCCCACTTCATCCCCGTCAAGACCACCTATCAAGGACCAAGACTCGCAGAGTTATATATCTCAAGGATAGTCAGCCTGCACGGAACCCCGAAATCGATAGTATCCGACAGAGGATCCCAATTCACCTCCAGATTCTGGCAGAAAGTACATGAAGGACTCGGAACTCGTCTGAATTTCAGCACCGCCTATCACCCGCAGACAGATGGACAGACTGAAAGAGTCAACCAGATATTAGAAGATATGTTGAGAGCATGTGTGCTAGAGTATGGATCTAAGTGGGAAGACTGCTTGCCGTATGCAGAATTCTCGTACAACAACAGCTACCAAGCTAGCTTGCAGATGGCCCCCTTTGAAGCACTGTACGGAAGGAAGTGCCGTACCCCTCTGAATTGGTCGAAAGTAGGAGAGAGTCAAGTCTTTGGACCAGATATTCTCCGAGAAGCTGAAGAGAAGGTTCACAAGATCCGCGAGTACCTCAGGACAGCCCAATCAAGACAGAAGAGCTATGCCGACAAGAGACGCCGAGAGATGACCTTCGAGATCGGAGATTTCGTATATCTCAAAGTGTCCCCTCTTAAAGGAATGCAGAGATTTCAGCTTAGAGGAAAGCTCGCACCCCGATATGTCGGACCTTTCAAGGTCCTGAGCCGCCGAGGAGAAGTATCCTATCAGCTGGAGTTACCGGAAGAAATGTCGGCGGTGCACAATGTGTTTCACATCTCGCTACTCCGGAAGTGTCTAGAGGTACCTGAGAAGACCGAGGTTTTCAAGAACATCGACCATCAAGCTGTGGATATCAACTCAGATCTGACATACCGCGATGTACCTATTCGCATCCTGGAAGAAGCTTTCAGGACTACCCGTACTCGAAGTATCAAGTTTCTGAAGATCCAATGGAGTAATCACACCGAAGAAGAAGCCACTTGGGAGAGAGAAGACTTTATGAGGACTGAGTACCCAGATCTCTTTAGTACCTAGTTTTCTCAGATCTCGGGACGAGATCTTTTGTAAGGGGGAAGGGTTTGTAACATCCCAAGTTTCAACAATAATAAACAAGAGAGATAATTTCCCCAAACCCAAAATTTGCTATTAACAAAAACTTTTTCTATGCATATAAGTGCCACATATAGGTTCATGCATTTGAGTGATTTTCTTTTGTGCAATTGCCATGATGAGTGTTGGTATGCTTAACCTTTGCTATGTGAACCCTAATCAAGATCACTAAACCCTAATTTGAGGGGAATTGGAGAAAATGGGAAAAACCCATTTCTCACTCACATACACATTATGCAATTTTGCAAATCCTCAACCAAGGCCATAATTGCTTGCTCCCTTGCTTCTAAAATACTTCAATATGATAAACTAACACAATTGCATCTTTGGATCAAGAATCAAATAGCAAGAAATCAAAAATCTTACATACATATGATAATGGTCACTTCTCCCCAAAATATTTTCTTCACCTCTTTACCCCCCTGGTTTTCTCAATTCTTGAACTAAACTTGGTCAACCACAGCCATGTCATCCAAGACCATGTCAAGGTGAGCAACTTTTATGTTGACCATCATGGCTAGAGTTGACTAGGTTGACCAGAATAAAAGTGACAAGAGGGGATGCTGAATTAAAGTGAAGATTATGTCATTTTTGACATTTTGCAAAACAACTCCAAATTGAGTACCACCACCACCAATACTTCACTTTAATTATATAAATGAGATTCACCAAAAAGAATTTCAAAATTCAAATAAAAGTTTCATGCGGCCATTGTGTCGAACACTTGGCAGGCATCAAATCTGAAATGCAACACACCCTTTTGTCCAGCAGATTTGAGCCTAAACCACTTTTGAAATGCGATCATCAGCTTCCCCTGCACCCCCTGCCTCTAGCCCAGTACTTGCATGGTTGATTAAAGTCGAGGAGAAACCCTAAAGTATGCCAAACTATGCCATGCCGGCCACCTTTGGCACCCCTCTCCATGGCCTCTCTCTCAACCCATCTCCTTGTCCTGGAGCTTCCCTGTCACTCAAGGAACCGAACGGTACACAGCCCATGCTCGCCAAGGCTCGGCATTGGCCAGAACGCACGCGTCCAAAACCATGCCAGTACACGCCCGTGCACGCGGTGACCGCGCTCTGGCCGCGCCAGGACACCACGCGCTCGAGCAGCCTAAGCCTCCCCTGCAAAGCCTACCACTGCGTCGAGCACCGCCTCTGCGCCCTCTAGCCGCTAGACATGCTCAAGCACGCGCAGAAGCCTTGTCACCGTCGTCCTCGCCGGCGAAGTACCGCGGGTACCGCCGCACTCATCGCACGCGCCCGATCGATCCCATCTCCCTTTTTCTGCGCTAGCTACTCCTCGAGCATCGCCAGGACAAAGCCTACACGCTGCCATCCTCGCCTTGCCCTTTCGACCACCGTAGACGCCGCGCCATGGACGCCCCTTCGCAGCACCCCACGGCACCCTCCATCCGCTATAAATAGGGGAGCTCTGAGCTCCATTTCTTCACACAACTTGCTCCCCTCTCATCTCTGCATCCTCTCCACCCATCAATTTGACACCACCTCGCCGGAGTAGCCGCAATTGGAAGTTGAAGTCCGCCGGAGCCCGCAGATCCTCGCCATCAACTGGAGCCTCGCCGAGCTCCGCCGCTGTACCAGGGACTGCTTCATCTACTTCCACTTCACCAGGCAGCTTGCCCTCCCTCGCCGGCGGCCTGGTACTCCCTCCGACCCCCTGGTCACGCCGCCAGCGCGTCGGGATCTCGTCGGAGACGACAACGATCACCGACCGCTCGATCTATTTCTAATCCTATGGCCTAACGCTCGCGTACCATTTCGCGTGGTTAAGTGTCGCCGACAGGTGGCCCCCACCTCGTCAGGGCAGCCCACCCGCACCAGTTGCTAGTTGGGCTGCGAAGTGGATTTTAAACCTGTTTCGGCCCGTTTAGCTTTCCCGCCTAAGCCCACGATTCAAACTCGGATTTAATTATTATTCAAATTTGTGCTGCTGAGTGTTTAGCAAATTTTGAATAGTTTGAAATCTGCCAAACCAAATTTAGGAAACTTTATACCATTGGAAAGCCCATGAATTTATCTATCCAATGCCACTGGCCCCATCTCCAATTTCATTGTAGATTTAATTTGACAAAAAAGACAAGACAGGGACTTTTGAACATTCAAACTTTATTTAAAATTCAACCAGAATAGATTTTGAAGTAATTCCAATTCTAATAAATCACAAATGATGTCCTCTAATTGATTATGCAATAACATAGCCATGTTGTTTGTATGATCATGGACTAGATCAAATAAAATGGCTATGTAGTCATTTCTAGAGCATTTTAAAGTGGAATTCAAACTCAACCCTAATATGAGAGCTACCTCTCATTTAAATTTTTATCCTAAGTACTAATAACCAGGGGGAATGACTTAGGCTAATGAACCCTTGAAGATTATTACTTAGAGATTTTAATTCATTTAAATGTTAAGTTTTAAAACTATGTGAAGTGTAGCACTTCAATTAAATTGTACTCACATATAATAGATATGAAATGTTGACTTTGGGTCAACCCATATTTCATACCTTATTATTATATGAAGAGATTAAATCTTAATAAGAGGTATTGAGAAGAAATGAATTCCTCTAAGGATCTACTTACCAAATTTAAGAATTAGGAATAATGAGAGGAAATTATTTTCTTTCAAATAAAGACAAATCAAATAATCCACCATGCCATGTTTGATTGATACTAGGACTAGTGTGAACCCCTTTTGAGTGTTTCTAGTTTAGTATGTGAGCTTGGTTTAGTATTTATACCTCGTATTCGTATATAGACGCTAGTAACGAGGAATACCAAGAGGAGGAGGGCTACTCTCAAGAAGAAGAAGAGAACTTCGATAACTACCCAGCTCAAGGCAAGCTAACCCTTGCTAAACACAAGTGCTTAGCTCTACAAGAGCAAAGGTGAAAGATCATATCTCATTTTATATGTGTTTTGGTGTTGATGACAATGATAATATATGAACATTTCGGTTTATAAGATTTGTAGGTTATTACATTCTCTAGATGCTTAAAGTGTGAAGAGTATACAAGAAATGAGAAGAAGAAGAGAAAGAGATAAGAAAGAAGAAAGAAAGAATTATGAAGAAGAAGAGAGAAGCAAAGGAAAAAGAAGAAGGAGCGGGGGCCCTGGGCGGTACCGCCGGCCTGGCCGCGGCCGGAGGCTCCGGCCTTGGTACCGCCCTGGGTACCGGGGAAGGGGGCGGCGCCTCAGCAAACTTCCAGGGGGGTTGGAGCTCCCGGCGGTACCACGGCCGGTACCCCGGGCCGGAGGCTCCGGCCTCCCCCCCGGACCGCGCCCTCCTGGCCACGTGGCCGCCCCCGGCTAGCCTCGCCCGCGCGCCCAAGACCGGTAGTACCGGCCCAAACTCGCCGGTACTACCGGCCACCCCTCCCCAGCTCTCCAACGGCCGAATCAGCTGCCCTTTTTAAGGGCTTCTTCTCCATTGAGCTAGGGTTGCTCATTCCCCTTCTAAAAAAGAGATACACCATTGTTGAGCCACCAAGAACATCAAATCCATCGGATCTCCTTCCTCAACCATCCAAATCCCTTGTGCTTTGGAGAATCGACGGAGAAGACCCCGATCTACATCCTCACCGAAGCGTTTTTCATTTCCCCCTCTTATGCTTGAGGGCCTCCTTGCTAGTGTTCCTCTTTGGATCCCTAGTGATTGTTGTTGATGTATGCTTGTTGATTTGTTGTGTTGTAACAGATTTGGGAGCCTCCAATTTGGTTGTGGATGTGTGCCCCAAGAACCTTGTAAAGGCCCGGTTTCCGCCTCGAGGAAATCCCTTAGTGGAAGTGGGCTAGGCCTTCGTGGCGTTGCTCACCGGAGATCTGAGTGAAGCCTTCGTGGCTGTTGGTTTGGCTTTCGTAGCAACCACACTCCTCCAAACGTAGACGTACCTTCTTGCAAAGGAAGGGAACTACGGGAATCATCTCCGTGTCATCGCGTGCTCCACTCTCGGTTACCTCTATCCCACTCTATCTCTTATATATTGCGTAGCTATATCTTGCCTAGTTGATAACCTTGTCATATAGGTAAATTCACTTAGTTGCATATCTAGAGAATTTACCTTTTGTGTCAAGCCTAAATTGAAAAAGAACTAAAAATTGGTTAGCACCTATTCACCCCCCCCCCCTCTAGGTGCGGCATACGATCCTTTCAATTGGTATCAGAGCCTCGGCTCTTATTTCGGGCTTAACCGCCTAAGAGTATGCCGGACGAGGAGTCCTCGGAAGGGGCCGCCAAGATGGTCTCCGTGGAAGACTTCAATTCGTTGAAGTCCTCCGTGGAAGCCCAAATGGAAAGCATGAAAAAGATGATTGCCGAGCTTTTGGCTCCGGCCCTTCCCAAGGCTCCTAGTGTAGAGGTTAAAGACACGGGTGTGTTACATGAGGGAGAGGCTTCGGACTTACCCTCATCTACCAAACCCGTGGAAGGTGATAACTTAAACACTATCAAATCCCCCATTGCATCTCCCAAGGGAATTAGTGAAAGTGAGAGCTACAATCGAGTACCTCCACCTTTCCAATCACCCGATATACCGGTTCCCATGCCTCATTTGAACATTAGGGGCGACCCACCTAAGTTTTCTATTGAGGATTTCGATACTTGGCAATTTGAGTTCCGCTCTCATGTTTGTAGTGCCTCCAATGAATTATGGAGAATCATCAAGGTGGGCTTCAAGCCATACAACCCCGACAATTTGACTAGAAGAGAAGCCATTGAGAGTCAACTCAACAACACCGCCTTGCACATGATTCAATCAAGTGTGGGGACAAAGGAATTGCATCGTGTCCGGAACTACACCACCGCCAAGGAAGCTTGGGATGGTTTGACCGCGAGTTGCATTGGAAGTGAGAGCACAAGGAGGAACAAGTATAATGCTCTCAAGAATAAAGCCGAAGGGTTCATGAGGCTTCCGGATGAAGATCATGAAGATATGTATGGAAGACTTCTCACCGTTGCCGATGCCTTCCGGCTCGTTGGTGCTACCCACATCAATGATTCTTGGATCAAGGAGAAGTACATTGAATGCATGATGCCATTTGTACCCATTGATGTCAAGACTCTTGTGGGAAGGGAATGCTATTCCTCTCTCACCTCTCAACAAGTTGTGCACGAGTTGCAAGCTCTCAAGGTGCTTGAGGAAACCTCTCATGATTCTCGCAATCGTGCTATTGGGATGGCAAAAGGTTCCAACCTTGCCTTGGTGGTCAACTCCGTTGAAGAAGTGGTTCCTCAAGAATCTTATAGAGCATCTTGGAGTATGACTTATCCGGAAGATTTGCAATGCCACTACCATGATCACATGGCCTTCCATGCAAAATCCTTTTGGGTTGATCCCTCCAAGGCCAAGGAAGACAACATCAAGAGGAACAACAAAAATGGGTTCACAAGCTTTGGTCCTAAGACAAGATCATGCTACAATTGTGATGACAAGCGCCACTTCATTGCCGAATGCCCCTATGAGAATAGAGAGCTTCATAATGGGAGGCTCATTCCCAAGGACAAGAGCAAAGACTCAAAGGGCAAATATTCAAAGCCCCTCAACAAGAAGTTCTACAACAACAAGACCAAGAAGGGCAAGAGGCCCTCAAGAGTTGTGCTAGTAACAAGGGAAGAATATTCTACCGATGAAGTTGAAAGTTCTAGTGGCGATGATGATGAAGAAAGCTCAAAGGAATTAGCCGCCATCGTCACCACCAACACACCCTCATCATCTCTCTTTGAATCTCCCAATGAGAACCCTCAAATCAAGAATGCACATTGCTTCATGGCAAGGTCCTCCTTGGACACACCTATTGTGCTATCAACTCAAGAAGAGTATACCTCCGGAGATGATGATGTTGATGATGAAGAAGATGCCACCTCTAATGGATTGGTCGCGCTTGCCTCCCTTTCCACCAACTCTTCATCACCAAGTGAATCCCCCAATGAGGTCACTCATGTGGAGGAAGAAAGTTGCCTTATGGCTAAATCCTCCGAGGTATCATCCCCTAACCCCTCTATGCCTAACTTATCTAGCGATCTAGGGGTTGATGATGCTAGTCTAAAAGTGAAACAAGAAATGCTAGATTTTGATGATTTCATTCTTAACCTACAAGGTAACACTAAGAAGCATGTTTCTAGCCTCATGGTTCGTTTAGCTCAACAAAGTGATATGCTTGAGAAAAAGGGTCAAATAGAGAGAGAAGACTCTCTTGAAATCCATGCTCTTAAAAATGCTCTTGAGGAAAGTCAAGAAACTATAGCTTCTCTTGAGGAGAGGCTAGAAACTCTTGAAGAGCCTCAAGATAAAATTAACAAGCTCACTAAAGCTAGAGATCTTGCTAGGGCTAAGTTTAAAGTGCTTAAAAAGGAAAAGGCCCAATTTGAGGTTGATCATGAGAAACTTGTGAAAGATCTAGATGAACTAGACAAAGCTCACAAAGCTTTGAAGAGTGAATACACTCTCTTATCCAAGTCTTATGAGCAACTTCAAATTAGGCTTGCCTCATATGATGTGCCTAGCTCCTCTACTCCTTCATGTGATCATGCAAATGTTATTGAGGAAAATGCTAGGTTGAAAGATGAACTTGCTAGGACCTCCTCTCCCCAAAATAAACTTTCGTTGGATGATCTTTTGAGTAAGCAAAGATCAAACAATGGGAAGGAGGGACTTGGTTTTAATTCCAAGGCTAAAAAGGCAAACAAGAAAAAGAACAAGCCCGCACATGAGAAAGCTAATGGTGAACCCCGAAAGGGCAACACCATTAATGATGATGGTGCGGGAATAGATAATCCTCACTATGTACTCTTTAAAGATTATTATGGTGATGTTTATGCTAAGTATGTTGGTCCATATGATGGTTATGTTGCTTGGTCTATTTGGGTCCCAAAGACCCTTGTTGCTAACAAAAGAGGACCCATTGTAAAATGGGTACCTAAATCCAAGAATTGATCTCATGTAGGACTATGCCGCCGGAGGTTCGAAATGGGTACTTGATAGTGGATGTACAAGTCATATGACCGGCGGCAAGAACCTCGTCAAGGAGTTGAGGCCTAATGTAAATGATATCACCGTCTCCTTTGGCGATAATTCTACATCCGAGGTATTGGGTTTTGGCAAGGTTGTGGTTGCACACAACATTACTCTTGTGGATGTCATGCTTGTCAAAACCCTTGGTTACAATTTACTTTCCGTTTCCGCCCTTGGCAAGATGGGTTTCGCCGTCTTTATTGATAATGATATTGTGGTCCTCTTGTGGAGCAAGACTCTAAAAGTCGCATTCGTTGGGTATCGCGAACACAACTTGTATGTGGTGGACTTTTCGGGGACCACCACGTCAAGTGCGATGTGCCTATTCGGAAAGGCGGATGTGGGTTGGTTGTGGCATCGCCGCCTAGCCCATGTCAACATGAGAACTTTGCAAAGTCTTCACAAGGGGAACCATATTGTGGGACTAATGGAAAATGTGTCTTTTGCCAAAGATCGTGTTTGTAGGGCTTGTGTTGAAGGCAAAATGCATGACTCTCCGCATCCAAGCAAGACCATCATCTCTTCCAAGAGGATCTTGGAGCTCCTTCATGTGGATCTTTTTGGTCCCGTTACTCATGCAAGTCTTGGTGCGAAGAAACATTGCTTGGTGATTGTCGATGACTACTCAAGATACACTTGGGTCTACTTTCTCAAGACGAAAGATGAGACTCAACAAATATTCATTGACTTTGCTACCGAGGTGCAACGCCAACACAACCTCCTCATTATGGCAATAAGAAGTGACAACGGCTCCGAGTTCAAGAACTACACACTCAATGATTTTCTTAGTGATGAGGGGATTCGTCATCAATATTCCGCTGCTTACACCCCTCAACAAAATGGTGTTGCGGAGAGGAAGAACCGGACTCTTATGGATATGGCAAGGTCTATGATGGCGGAGTATAAATCCCGCTATAACTTTTGGGCCGAAGCCATCTCCACCGCTTGTCACTCCTCCAACCGGCTCTATCTCCGCAAGGGCTTGAACAAGACTCCATATGAAATACTCACCGGGAACAAGCCTAATATCTCATACTTCAAGGTGTTCGGGTGTAAGTGTTTCTACAAAATCAAAGGAGTTCGTTTGTCTAAATTTGCTCCTAAAGCTTTGGAGGGTATATTTGTTGGTTACGGTGCCGAATCTCACACTTATAGAATCTTTGATGTATCCTCCGGGATTATCATTGAATCTTGTAGTGTGAAGTTCGAAGAAAATGATGGCTCCCAAGTGGGGCAAGTTGATGTTTGTGCAGGTGATGAAATACCTCAAGATGCCATAGTAAGAATGGGTGTGGGATTTTTCCGCCCCATTGAGGGACACGGTGTGGCGTCTCGGGAAGGACTATGCTCTACCACGGTGGAGCCCTCATCTTCTCAACATCAACAAACCCCATCAAGTGAAGCAAATGATGCACCAACCCAAGAACAAGAACAAAACCCTTCCTCTAGTGTGCAAGATCAAGGACAAGATCAAGGACAAGATCAAGAACATGATCAACCAAGAATTCATGATGGTTCCGACGAGTATCCATTTGATATTTGCTCCGCACCAAATGATGTCCAAGATCAAGCACATGATGTTGAGCACCCACAAGAGATTGTAGTTGCTCAAGTTGAAGGTCAAGACGGGGACCCAAATGATCAAGTTGATCAAGTGACACCTCCAAAGCCAAGAAGAACCAAGGAGGAGATCGAGGCCCGTCGTTTGGCAAGAAGAGAAAGGACCCTTGAAATTCGTGGACACACTCATGATAAGGTCCTAGGTGATGTTCGAGCAAAAGTCTCCACAAGAAGGCAATTGGCTAACTTTAGCAATCATCATGCTTATATCTCCGTAGTGGAACCCAAGAAAGTGTTTGAAGCCCTTGAAGATTCGGATTGGGTAGAAGCTATGCATGAGGAACTCAACAACTTCAAGCGCAACAAAGTGTGGACCTTAGTAGAGAAGCCAAAGGAGTGCCGCAATGTTATAGGCACTAAATGGATATTCAAGAACAAGCAAGATGAGTTTGGAAATATTGTGAGGAACAAGGCAAGATTGGTGGCTCAAGGTTTCTCTCAAGTTGAAGGGATTGACTTTGGAGAGACCTATGCTCCCGTGGCTCGCCTTGAGTCCATCCGTATCCTTCTTGCTTATGCATCGCATCATAACTTTAAGTTACAACAAATGGATGTGAAAAGTGCTTTTCTTAATGGTCCTTTGCATGAAGAGGTTTATGTTAAGCAACCCCCGGGGTTCGAGGATCTCAACTTTCCTAACCATGTCTACAAGCTTGATAAAGCACTTTATGGTCTCAAACAAGCTCCTAGAGCTTGGTATGAGCACCTTAAGGAATTGTTGGTAGACCGTGGGTTTGATGTTGGGCTAATCGACCCCACTCTTTTTACTAAGAGGGTCAATGGGGAGCTTTTCGTTTGCCAATTATATGTTGATGATATTATATTTGGCTCTACTAACAAAGCTTTCAATGATGAATTCTCAAAGCTTATGACCGATAGGTTTGAGATGTCTATGATGGGAGAGATGAAGTTTTTCCTTGGTTTTGAGATCAAGCAATTGAGAGAAGGAACCTTCATCAACCAAGCAAAATATCTCCAAGACATGCTCAAGAGGTTCAAGATGACCGAGTTGAAGGGTGTGGCCACTCCTATGGTTACCAAATGTCATCTTGCACTAGATCCCAATGGTAAAGAAGTGGATCAAAAGGTATATCGCTCCATGATTGGATCCTTGCTTTACCTTTGCGCATCTAGACCGGACATAGTGTTGAGTGTTGGTGTGTGTGCAAGGTATCAAGCTTCTCCTAAGGAGAGCCACATGATGGCTCTCAAAAGAATCTTTCGATATTTAGTTGATACCCCAAGATATGGTATTTGGTACCCCAAAGGCTCAAGTTTTATTCTCAATGGATATACCGATGCGGATTGGGCGGGTGACAAGGATGATAGGAAATCAACTTCCGGGGCTTGCCAATTCCTTGGTAGGTCCTTGGTGTGTTGGTCTTCTAAGAAGCAAAATTGCATATCTCTCTCCACCGCCGAAGCCGAATATGTTGCCGCCGCAAGTGGATGCACTCAATTGTTATGGATGAGGCAAACTTTAAAGGAATACGGTGTCATTTGTGACAAAGTGCCTCTATTATGTGATAATGAAAGTGCTATCAAGATTGCCTATAATCCGGTGCAACATTCAAGAACGAAGCATATTGAGATCCGGAATCATTTCATTAGGGATCATGTTGCCCGGGGTGATATTGAGCTTATCTATGTTCCTACCAAGGATCAACTTGCCGATATATTCACGAAGCCTCTTGATGAAGCAAGGTTCACTTATTTGAGGAATGAGCTAAATATCATCGATTCAAGGAGTATAGCTTGACCATCTTGCAAACACACCTTCGTCTCAAAACTTTATTTGGTTTAGATGTGGGCATGGAAATAGGGGGAGTGCGATTTAAATTATTGAGCTATCCCTCCCCCCATAATGCCAACATTAAGAAATCATTCTCTTTATATCATATGATGATATGTGAGCTTCAATGATGAGTAGTGGTTTTTGGGCCCAAGATATATCTTCGCGGTGCCATGCCATAACACTCATATATGGTGGCCTAGGCCACCACACTCTTCTCTATGAAGAGTTGGAGTAATTTGGATCTTTATTGGACTTCATTTGCCTATCTTTTGTTTTTAGGGGAATTGGCTCAACGTTTGGTTTCTATTGATTTGCTCCTTGCAAACTTGAGTTCATATTACCTTACCTCTCTTTGTGTCCAACCTAAGCCATTCTCTCACCTCTAAAACATTCTATATCTTGCACAAGCTCGTCTCAAAAAATGCATATCAAAATTGTTTGTTTTAAAGAGAGTGTCTTTATAAAAAAAAAAAGGAGGGGGGATGTTGTTTAAAACAGCCTACAAAAAAAAGGAGGATTTTATTTAAAACAGCCTACAAAAAAAAAAAAAAAAAAAAAAAATCGGGGGCGGAGGCTGGCCGACCCGGGCCTGACCAGGCCGGTAGTACCGCCTGGGGCCTGGCCGGTACTACCGCCGGCCTCGGGCCGGTGCCTCCTTGAGCGGGCGGGTCGAGCCACGCTCCCCAACCCTCCCCACTCGCCCCCTCCTCCCTGCTCCCATTCGCTCCAGCCGCCGGCCGCCCCTGCCGCCTCCCCGCCTCCCCCGGCCTCTCTCCGGCCATCTCCGGCCGGATCGGCTCCGTGGGAGCCTTCCCCCTCCCCTCCTCCTCCATGGCTCCCGGTATTAGCCTCTTTCCCCATGTATTTTGCTCGCATTTTTGGCTCACATGTGTGTTGGTTAGTGGTACTACATGCTTAGATTTTTGGCTAAATCTTACTCTTAGAGGTTGTATCTATTGCTGATCTATGCCCTCTAGTATGTAGCACCGTTAACCTCTACTTTGTACCATTTTTTTCTACCCATTGTGTGTGGCCTTATTTTTTTTCATCATGCATGTGTATTTTGGGTCAAAATTTTGTTAAGTTGAGATGAGCTTGTGTCCTTATCCCATATGTCCCTCGGCTCTATTCGTCTATTTCACAGGTTCTAGTCGGAAGAGGAGAGGGGATCCGCCCCTTGAAGATGAAGTGTTACCCCGTGCCACTACTGCGCGTGGTGCTTCTTTGGCAAATAAAAAGAAAGGGAAGAAGGCTATTGAGTCCTATGGCAGCGTCCGCCTTCATGCATACATGGCTATTCGCACCGCTAACCCCTATTTGGGGCCTCGGTCTTCTCGCACCCTCAACCGCCACTTCTACACCGAGGTGCAAGAACGCATATTCAATGAAGTCTATCCTCCCAACAAGGTGAAGGTGGTTGATCAACGGTATATCAACATTGACCATTTGCAGAAGGATGCCTACTTTCATGAAGCTCTTGGTATTTGCGAGGAGTTTGGGTTGCTTCCCATCATGACTTTCCAATGCAACTATGATCCTTACCTTGTGACTCAGTTCTTTGCCACAGTTTATTTTCATGAGGATGATGCTCGCTCCATCACTTGGATGACTCGTGATGTGGTACTCACTACCACTTGGAGCACATTTGGACAGATTCTTGGCTATCCTCTTCCGGAAGATTGTGAACATGACACTGATAGTGGTTGGAGGTTTCATGGGCAGACTAATGCAAGCACCAAAGATGTTCTTGAGCCGCTCTATATGCCCGGTCGATGCAAGCTTGGATTCACTTCCGGTCTCCAACCCGTCTATGATATTATGCTTCGCATCTACCGTGAGACTGTTGCCGTCAAAGTGGGTAATGTTGATGAGATCCATTCTTTTGTCATTGACTTGATGCTTCAAACTCATCTCCGCAAGGGCAAGGGTGTGAAGATGGATGTCATGGATTGCCTGTGGAACCAGATTTTCCTGCGTATGGTTGAGAAGAGGTCTCCTGCCTTTGGTCCTTTCATCATGAAGCTTATTTCTGAGGTGTGGCGTCAGAAGTTTGAGGGTGCCATTCTGGAACCATTTTCTACACTCACTGTTCATAAACGCAAGAACCTTCTTATCAAAGATCATGAGCTCCTTGCTTCTACCTCAGCCCCTGCAGCTCCTTCTGCCTCAGCAGCACCTTCTGCCTCAGCACCTCCTCCAGCAGGTCCTGCAGATCCTCGTGCTGTTCGCCGGTTTGCTCACATTAGACTCATTGATGGTTTTACTCCTCATATGGCCCTTGGGGGGCCTCCGGCTCACTCCGCATATGATCCCATGCTCGAGCCCTCTTGGTACACCAAACTCAAGATCAAGGTAAAGAAGACCTTCTGTCTCCAGCTGGATATTCAGGAGCGCATGTATGACGCCTATGTGGCAGAGAAGAAAGCTCGACGCCGTCAGAAGAGCATCATGGCAAAGCTTGGTGTGGAAGTGTCTCCTCCAGGATCTGAAGAGAATATCCTTCCGAAGCCTCAGTGGATTTCTGCTCATAGCCAGTGGTCTGATGGCGAGGATGGTCCCTCCTATGATGTCGACTCCGATGTTGCCGAGGACTTCCTTGATGGCTAGGGACGGTAGCATCGCTCTTCAACCTTTTTGGCATCTTGATGTCAAAGGGGGAGAAGAGTTCTATTAGGTTCGGGATTTGCATGGGAAGTCACAAGCTTGCGTTTTCCTTGACTTTTTATGCTTGTGACTTATGGTTATCTATTGTTGAGAACTACTTATCTTGTTTTATGCACCTTATCTATGTGTGTGAGACATAGGGGCTATCTATTTATGTATGAGACATTTTCTATCTATCTATCTATGGTAAAGACTAAGTGAACTTCATGTGGTATGATCTCTAAACTCAACACTAGTCTTTACTCACATATGGTTGTCTCTCCTCTCTTCAAGTGATGAATTTATTTGCTTACTAAGCATCTTTGCACTTGTTGGTGGTTCACATTTTCTTGAGTAGTTTGATCCTAGATTATGTGCCTATCATTCATATGATAATTCTATTAGATGCACATGCCTAGGGGGAGCCTTTTATGCATATCTTATATTTTCTCTGCTCATATACTCTCTTCTTTTGCAAATCTTATATTGTCATCAAGAAACCAAAAAGGGGGAGATTGAAAGATCATATCTCATTTTATATGTGTTTTGGTGTTGATGACAATGATAATATATGAACATTTCGGTTTATAAGATTTGTAGGTTATTACATTCTCTAGATGCTTAAAGTGTGAAGAGTATACAAGAAATGAGAAGAAGAAGAGAAAGAGATAAGAAAGAAGAAAGAAAGAATTATGAAGAAGAAGAGAGAAGTAAAGGAAAAAGAAGAAGGAGCGGGGGCCCTGGGCGGTACCGCCGGCCTGGCCGCGGCCGGAGGCTCCGGCCTTGGTACCGCCCTGGGTACCGGGGAAGGGGGCGGCGCCTCAGCAAACTTCCAGGGGGGTTGGAGCTCCCGGCGGTACCACGGCCGGTACCCCGGGCCGGAGGCTCCGGCCTCCCCCCCGGACCGCGCCCTCCTGGCCACGTGGCCGCCCCCGGCTGGCCTCGCGCGCGCGCCCAAGACCGGTAGTACCGGCCCAAACTCGCCGGTACTACCGGCCACCCCTCCCCAGCTCTCCAACGGCCGAATCAGCTGCCCTTTTTAAGGGCTTCTTCTCCATTGAGCTAGGGTTGCTCATTCCCCTTCTAAAAAAGAGATACACCATTGTTGAGCCACCAAGAACATCAAATCCATCGGATCTCCTTCCTCAACCATCCAAATCCCTTGTGCTTTGGAGAATCGACGGAGAAGACCCCGATCTACATCCTCACCGAAGCGTTTTTCATTTCCCCCTCTTATGCTTGAGGGCCTCCTTGCTAGTGTTCCTCTTTGGATCCCTAGTGATTGTTGTTGATGTATGCTTGTTGATTTGTTGTGTTGTAACAGATTTGGGAGCCTCCAATTTGGTTGTGGATGTGTGCCCCAAGAACCTTGTAAAGGCCCGGTTTCCGCCTCGAGGAAATCCCTTAGTGGAAGTGGGCTAGGCCTTCGTGGCGTTGCTCACCGGAGATCTGAGTGAAGCCTTCGTGGCTGTTGGTTTGGCTTTCGTAGCAACCACACTCCTCCAAACGTAGACGTACCTTCTTGCAAAGGAAGGGAACTACGGGAATCATCTCCGTGTCATCGCGTGCTCCACTCTCGGTTACCTCTATCCCACTCTATCTCTTATATATTGCGTAGCTATATCTTGCCTAGTTGATAACCTTGTCATATAGGTAAATTCACTTAGTTGCATATCTAGAGAATTTACCTTTTGTGTCAAGCCTAAATTGAAAAAGAACTAAAAATTGGTTAGCACCTATTCACCCCCCCCCCTCTAGGTGCGGCATACGATCCTTTCAAAAGGCACCATCACCCTTTACTTTTATGTATTACCTATCCCATGTTTTTACTTACATTTACTTTTGCTTATTTATTTCAAAGTACCTTTTTGATTTATGATTCACTTGGTCTAGAGTAGAAAAATACTTGGAATAGATTAGCACCACTCAAAGCTAGATAGCACCCCTCATATAGTTGCTAGTGCTAATCAATTAAAATTTGACTACTCTAGATGGGAACTTGGTGAAGTGAAATGACTTTGAAAGAAAGTAAAGTGGAGGTGGATTGAACAAGAGAAGATGGTGATTTTTGATAAAATAGATGATTGAGTTTGAATGCGATACCCTTCCAATTATACAAGTACCCCCACAATACCTGATTATGGGTAGGGCTTAACTAGAAACTTGTGTATTTTAGTATGGGTTCCCTCTGAACAAACATCATAGGGGTTACGCTGCGGCTGCCTCCGTTAAGTGTGGATTGATGTTGAAATGAGGTGAATGTACGGCCCAAGCCCTGTGCAGTTCCCGGGTTAACTGCGGTTTCCACCGGGAGGCCAAGCTCATGGGGAGAGGTGCTCATACTAGCATATATAAGTGGAAGGTTTCGATTGATGATCCGCGTACTGTCTTACGATGATTCGGGGTTATCCTCGACGGATGAAATCAAAAGTTGTGGCACAAGAGTACAACCTCTGCAGAGTGTTAAACCTATTTGAATAGCCGTGTCCACGGTTACGGACAATTGGAAAGGCCATACTATCTCCGTTATCATTAAAATGTTTTGACTCTAGAAATGAATGGTGGATTGAGAGGTGACATTATGGTGAACCATAATGAGTTGTGGGAATGACACTAATGTTCCCACTTGAGTTAGTCTAGCACATGATATAGGCTTTTACCAAAGATTTATGGAGCTAAAACTTGGCTTTATGCAAATAAACCTAGAGCTTAGCACCCCCTTACATTTAATGAGTATTTATCTTAGAGTTAGTTTGCGAGTACTTTAAAAGTACTCATGGCTTTGCCCTGGCTATTCAAATGCCAGACTATGAAGGAGAGCACCAGTATCAGGATGACGGACAACAGGACGTCTACGATAACTAGGATCGTCTCTAACGTCAAGCGTTGCCTGTGGAATAGATCTTCCACTACTACTTCGCTTCCGCTACTATTTGTGATGTTGCACAATATATTCGTGTAATATTGGATCATGTGATCTATGGTTGTAAGACAATATGTGTTGTAATAAATGATGACTCTATGCTACTTACTATTATGTCTCGCAAAAACATTATTCCTGGGATTGCGATGTACGACATAATAGGCATCTGGACTTAAAAATCCGGGTGTTGACAGTTCGGTCCAGCGAGCTCAACCGCGATGTGGCTGCATCATACCTTTGCTGCTCTGCAGTACCGCCACGGAGCAGCCTTGCCGCGACGGACCATCACCGGGCAGAATGAGGAGGAGCTATCCCATGGAAAAAGAGGGACGCCTTCGTCTGGTGGGAGGATGTGCACGTCGGTGGTGCCGTGGTGAGCACCCCAGGTGGCGACCATGGACGCGTTTTCAGCACCCGGAGCAACTTGTCGGCCGCCGTGTGGAAGGCACCAAGGTTGCGCTGCTGCTGCCGGGCCGCCTATGTCCCTAAACCTGAATAACGGGAGCGCGCCGACCATTGAGAGGCTTAGACCGGTGCAGCACTAGTCACACGTCAATGACGCCGCGAACCCCTGGCCCAGACCGAAGCATGCGCCGCGGCCGCCGCCGGAGCTGCGGTGCTTGTACTGCTTCGCGCCTTGGCCGAGATGAGGAGGTCGAGTGCGCGTTCAGCGGCCAGCCGTGATGCACGTACCCCCAGCAAGGACTCGCCCCTGGACTCGTCCTGATCGGCAGCAAGCCGCGTGATGATTGAGGACGAAGACAGTCCGTGAGAGAATGAGCGTTTCTATTTGCAAAAGACAAGCTTCTGTTTCTAGTTGAGGGGTCTTTTTCGCAAAAATCACCGCTGGGACGGGTCAACACATTGCCACGCCGTCAAATACTGCGATGTACCAGCCACCAGTGACCATAGATAAACCAATGCGCGTATTCAGTGACCCCAAATGCGTATTCTTTGAGTACAGTTACCGAATCGAATCCCACCAACAAGTTTAAGTACTAGCCATGTATTTTACTCTTATATACGGAACAGGAGGATGGCGTGCGTCCCACTGATTCTTTTTTACTTAACCTCTTTGGATTCTTTGGCTGTTAGTATTCGTTTCTGTAACGGTTTCTTGTGGCGGCGGTAGCGGCGGTGGATCTGGGGTTCGCTTTTGTCTGTGTTTTATCGAACCGAATAGATCCGAACGAATATTTCACTTAAGGGTGGCATTGCTGTAATTTACACGAAAATCAGAGGCAATAAAGAACGAACCAACAAGAAACCTTATTTTCTTTATTATTAGGTATAGATTAGCTCCCACCTATACGGGCAAGGTGCACCCGTACCCGTATCGAAGCTGTAGAAATCGTCGTGGGCTACTGAAAGTTTAACGACCAACTATACGATCACACGCCGCCGTATCAAGCGCTCGTATCTGCCACGACCCTCACTCAGAGCAATGAGGATAGATATGGGCAGAACCCGCCTGTATTGATCCCTGTATCACCTGCACGACCATGATATCAGCTGCGGAGAGGAGAGGTAAAATTTCCCAAACTCTCTCATCTCTTATTTCTTCTACCTCCAAACCTTTAAACACCTCCAAAGATCTTCACCTCTATTTATTTTTATTTGATTCCTCGCACGACAACAAACCATGGTATGTTTCTCCTCCAATCCACATGTTTATTTTCTGCAAATCCATGCTACATCTCTTGCTCTCTTGATATTATCAATCTGGATTTAGCACTCTTATGAAACGTTTCAGCGATGAGCATGCTTTGTAATTACTTTTAGAGGAGATTTTTCTGTAGAAAATGTACATGATTCATCATTTCTTATATTCTATTGGATCGAAAATTTTATTTATGCAAATTTTGTCGCATACCGTGAGTGTGTACACCTCTTGGGAGGCCATACAAGGGACCGAAAGGATCCAATTCCGCCTCATGAACCACAACTACGACATCAGCCTCACCAAGTCATGCAACCACTTCGGATTCGTCAACCATGATACTCATGTTCGATGGTCTAATGGTTTGCTAAGTCCTCCCATCGAGTATTTTCATGCCATGAATGTTTATGATTCTACCTCCAAAGGGGGAGATATGGAATGTCATGGAGTACTCTATTTGTACTATATTATTGCTAACACCTTGCAGGAATGTGGTGAATTTACATGGGTGAATGAAGAGATATGATGGTCCTCGCTAAAGCTGCAATCCCAGGATGCAACATGGCACCAAATTTGGGCGCCATCCTCTTGTTCGATCTATTTGGATCGTCAAGCCGTCCAAACCCGTGGACCCATCGTCTGTGGCGGGGTGGCAACTGTCCTCGCCAATGCACTTCAAATACCAATAGGTAATCTCCAAACGTTGGCAGGTGAGCGACATCTTAGTTTCCGTGCTCTTAGAGCCTGTCACATGATCACCAAGAGCCTTGGTCGTTTAATTGTTCATATGCCTAGAGCTAGGCGTACTTACCCCGCTTCGATACCTCACTATTTATTCTTTATCGAGGATGGACGTATGCATTATGATGCGCAAGTTGAGCATGACCACGTGGAAGAAGAAGCAGAAGAAGTGCCGAAACAAGATGATGAAGTAGAACAAGAAGAAGAAAGCCCGGAACAAGAGAAGCAGCCGCACCGCCTACACCATGTACGACGACATAGTTGAGCTTGGAGGCACCATCAGGAACTTGAGTAACCTCGCCATCAACCTCCAAGACACCTCCTACAACTTGACGTCGTAATTTGCCACTTGGATCCCTGAGTGGCATGACAATACTTATCCTCCACCGCCACAATGATTCAAGAGAGGGCTTGCAAAAGCCTAAGCTTGGGGATGTCCCCCCAAGAATTGTGGCATTTATTTATGTAATAATGAGGTTGCACTTTGCTCCATGAGAGCTTGAAACACTCATGTTGGTTTCATTCCAACACTTTGCTTTTATTTTGTTTTCTCTTCTCGTTTGTTTTATTTTTAAATTTTAATATCTGAGTTTTATCGCCAATTTCTTTTTCTATATCCCAATTCTCGAAAATACCAAAAAGGTTTTTCCCTTTTATCCTTGGGCTCGAAAGTGTTTCCATTTGCCTCCTAGTAATTTAATTGAAGAGAGAATCTACCTGAGTTTCCAAAAAGGACGTCATACGGAAACGGAAAGTGAAATCCATACTAGAGGTATGTCCTATTGATACGTCTCAAACGTATCTATAATTTCTTATGTTCCATGCTTGTTTTATGACAATACCTACATGTTTTGTTCACACTTTATATCGTTTTGATGCGTTTTCCGGAACTAACCTATTGACGAGATGCCGAAGGGCCAGTTGATGTTTTCTGCTGTTTTTGGTTTCAGAAATCCTAGTAAGGAAATATTCTCGGAATCGGACGAAATCAATGCCCAACATCCTATTTTTCCACGAAGCTTCCAGAACACCCGAGAGCCAGCAAAGGGGGGCCACAAGGCCACCAGACGCCAGGGCAGCGCGGCCCAAGGGGGGGGGGGCGCCCCCTATTGTGACACCACCCCGTCAGCCTTCCGACTCCGCCTCTTCGCCTATTTAAAGGTCCCTGACCTAAATCTTCGATACGGAAAAGCCACGGTACGAGAAACCTTCCAGAGCCGCCGCCATCGCGAAGCCAAGATCTGGGGGGACAGGAGTCTCTGTTCCGGCACGCCGCAGGGATGGGGAAGTGCCCCCGGAAGGCTTCTCCATCGACACCACCACCATCTTCATCAACGCTGCTGTCTCCCATGAGGAGGGAGTAGTTCTCCATCGAGGCTAAGGGCTGTACCGGTAGCTATGTGGTTAATCTCTCTCCTATGTACTTCAATACAATGATCTCATGAGCTGCCTTACATGATTGAAATTCATATGAGCTTTATATCACTATTAGTCTATGTGCTACTCTTGTGATGTTATTAAAGTAGTCTATTCATCCTTCACGGTGTAATGGTGACAGTGTGTGCATCGTGTAGTACTTGGCGTAGGTTATGATCATAATCTCTTGTAGGTTATGGAGTTAATTATTACTATGATAGTATTGATGTGATTTATTCCCCCTTCATAGTGTAAAGGTGACAGTGTGTATGCTATGTTAGTACTCGGTTTAAATTGCAAAGATCTATTATGCTCTAAAGGTTACTTAAATATGAATGCCGAATGTTGTGGAGCTTGTTAACTCCGGCATTGAGGTGCTCTTGTAGCCCTACACAACGAATGGTGTTCATTATCAAACAAGAGTATATGTAGCACAAAGGAAGAGAACTTATTTATTATGTGATCAATGTTGAGAGTATCCACTAGTGAAAGTATGATCCCTAGGCCTTGTTTCCAAATACTGCAATCATCGCTTGTTTACTGTTTTACTGCATCTTTACTTCCTACAATATTACTACCATCAACTGCACGCCAGCAAGCACTTTTCTAGCGCCGTTACTACTGCTCATATTCATTCATACCACTTGTATTTCACTATCTCTTCGCCGAACTAGTGCACCTATACATCTGACAAGTGTATTAGGTGTGTTGGGAACACAAGAGACTTCTTGTATCATGATTGCAGGGTTGCTTGAGAGGGATATCTTTGACCTCTTCCTCCCTGAGTTCGATAAACCTTGGGTGATCCACTTAAGGGAAACTTGCTGCTGTTCTAGAAACCTCTTGGAGGCCCAACACTGTCTACAAGAATAGAAGCACCCGTAGACATCAAGCACTTTTCTGGCGCCGTTGCCGGGGAGGAAAGGTAAAAGGCACTCATACTTCGGTCCCAGGTAACTAAGTATTTTTCTGGCGCCATTGTGTGAGTGTTCGAAGCTATTTTCTTTAGATCCTGCAATTGCATCTTTTTGTCTCTTGTTTTTTTTTTGACTATTTACTGTAGGGCAAAAGCCCCACAGCCTCCCTTTATTAAAGAATGTAGCCAAACAGGCTAAAAAAGTTTACAGAGAACAAAAGAGCTATGAGATATAGCAAAACCTAAAATCTAAAAAGAACAAACTAGTGAAAAGAAACCTAGTGTAAACTGGAGATCCATTGTAAAATCTGAGCTTGCTTGTTTTCCTGAAACCTGTGAGCATGTAAGGATAAGTCTTCAACAAAGTTTCGACGCCAAACAGCAAATCTAGGCTGCACATTCTCAAAAACCCTTGCATTCCTAACCTTCCATATATGCCAGCATGCCAAAGCCACCACCTCTGTGAAGAAAAAATGCCCAAACCTCTTTCTAGCCACTTCAGCCGTTTGAACCATATTTCCAGAGGTACCCCACTGAATTTGCAAATAAATCCAAACTCTGCTGCTAAAAACACAGTTAAAGAACAAATGATCTCTGTCTTCATGATGATGACCAGGACACAACACACAACTATAATCATTAGTCACATTCCAATGTCTTCTCTGGAGAAGATCCTTTGTGTTTAACCGATCACTGAGCATAAGCCAGGAAAACATTTTGCTCTTCATGATACACTTACTCTTGTTTTTATTTTCACTAGTAAGGCTTAATGGAAGACAACAACAAAATGAGAGATCTTTATGAACTTTATCTTGAATTAGGACATGATGTGTTTGAAGAGAAAATTAAAAAACCCATGGAACTTATGCATGCTAATGGGAATGTTATTAGTATGAATGCTTTGAACACCATTGTTGCTAATGCTATGGAAGAATTTAAGCTTGGGGAGGTCGGTTTTGATGAAAATGATCTCTTTAGCCCTCCGGGTATTGAGGAGAAAGTTTATGTTGATTATGATATGCCTCCCATATATTATGATTATAATGATAGTGGTCTTTTGGTGCCCCTACTATGGAGGATAAAGTTTATTATGATGATACTATACCTCCTATATTTGATGATGAGAATAATAATGATAGCTACTTTGTTGAATTTGCTCCCACTACAACTAATAAAATTGATTATGCTTATGTGGAGAGTAATGATACTTTTATGCATGTGAATAAGAATGCTTTATGTGATACTTATATTGTTGAGTTTGTTCATGATGCCTCTGAAAGTTATTATGAGAGAGGAAAATATGGTTGTAGAAGTATTCATGTTACTAAAACACCTCTCTATATGCTGAAATTTTTGAAGTTACACTTGTTTTATCTTCCTATGCTTGTTGCATTATGCCTCATGAATTTGTTTATTTACAAGATTCCTATGCATAGGAAGCATGTTAGGCTTAAATGTGTTTTGAATTTGCTTCTTGATGCTCTCTTTTGCTTCAACTCTTATTTCTTGCGAGTGCATCATTAAAATTGCTGAGCCCATCTTAATGGCTATAAAGAAAGAACTTCTTGGGAGATAACCCATGTGTTTATTTTGCTACTGTTTTGTTGCGTCTTGGAAGTTTTTTACTACTGTAGCAACCTCTCCTTATCTTATTTTATTGCATTGTTGTGCCAAGTAAAGTCTTTGATAGTAGGGTTGATACTAGATTTGGATTACCGCGCAGAAACAGATTGCTGTCTGCCACGAATTTGGGCAGGGTTCTCTGTAGGTAACTCAGAAAAATCTGCCAATTTACGTGCGTGATCCTCAGATATGTACGCAACTTTCATTCAATTTGAGCATTTTCATCTGAGCAAGTCCAGTGCCTCTAAAAAATTCGTCTTTACGGACTGTTCTGTTTTGACAGATTCTGCCTTTTATTTCGCATTGCCTCTTTTGCTATGTTGAATGGATTTCTTTGTTCCATTAACTTTCAGTAGCTTTGGGCAATGTCCAGAAGTCTTAAGAATGATTGTGTCACCTCTGAACATGTGAAATTTTGATTATGCACTAACCCTCTAATGAGTTTGTTTTGAGTTTGGTGTGGAGGAAGTTTTCAAGGGTCGGGAGAGGAGGATGATATACTATGATCAAGAAGAGTGAAAAGTCTAAGCTTGGGGATGCTCCCGTGGTTCATCCCTGCATATTTCAAGAAGACTCAAGCGTCTAAGCTTGGGGATGCCCAAGGCATCCCCTTCTTCATCAACAATTTATCAGGTTTCTTCTCTTGAAACTATATTTTTATTCGGTCACATCTTATGTACTTTACTTGGAGCGTCTGTTTGTTTTTGTTTATGTTTGAATAAATTCATGCTTGTGTGGGAGAGAGACACGCTCCGCTGTTGCGTATGAACACATGTGTTCTTAGCTTTACTCTTAATGTTCATGGCGAAGGTTGAAACTGCTTCGTTCATTGCTATATGGTTGGAAACAGAAAATGCTGCATGTGGTAATTGGTATAATGTCTTGAATAATTTGATACTTGGCAATTGTTGTGCTCATATGGATCATGTTTAAGCTCTTGCATCATGTAATTTGTACCCATTAATGAAGAACTACATAGAGCTTGTTAAAATTTGGTTTGCATGATTGTTCTCTAGAGTCTAGATATTTTCTGGTTGAGGTGTTTGAACAACAAGGAGACGATGTAAAGTCTTATAATGCTTACAATATGTTTATATGTGAGTCTTGCTGCACCATTTTATACTTGAGTTTGCTTCAAACAACCTTTCTAGCCTAGCCTTGTATTGAGAGGGATTCTTCTCGTGCATCCAAATCCTTGAGCCAAAAACTACGCCATTTGTGTCCACCATACCTACCTACCACATGGTATTTCTCTGCCATTCCAAAGTACATTACTTGAGTGCTACCTTTAAAATTCTATTCTTTGCCTTTACAATACATAGCTCATGGGAAAATAGCCTTAAAAACTATTGTGGTGAAGAATATGTACTTATGTATCTCTTATTTCTTAATAAGTTGCTTGTTGAGCGGTAACCATGTTTCTGGGGACGCCATCAACTTTTACCTTTGTTGAATATCATGTGAGTTGCTATGCATGTTCGTCTTGTCTGAAGTAAGGGCGATTTTCATGATCAAATGGTTTGAGTATGCATATTGTTAGAGAAGAACATTGGGCCGCTAACTAAAGCCATGAATCATGGTGGAAGTTTCAGTTTGGACACAAATCCTCAATCTCTTATGAGAATATTATCTGTTGTTGAATGCTTAAGCATTAAAAGAGGAGTCCATTATCTGTTGTCTATGTTGTCCCGGTATGGATGTCTAAGTTGAGAATAATCAAAAGCGAGGAATCCAATGCGAACTTTCTCCTTAGACCTCTGTACAGGCGGCATAGAGGTACCCCTTTGTGACACTTGGTTGAAACATATGCTATGCAATGATAATCTATGTTAATCCAAGCTAATTAGGACAAGGTGCGAGCACTATTAGTATACTATGCATGAGGCTTGCAACTTATAGGATATCTTATACATAACACATATGATTTATTACTACCGTTGACAAAATTGTTTCTTGTTTTCAAAATGAAAAGCTCTAGCACAAATATAGTAATCCATGCTTCCCTCTGCGAAGGGTCATTCTTCTACTTTACTGTTGAGTCAGTTTACCTATTCTTTCTATCCTAGAAGCAAACACTTGTATCAACTGTGTGCATTGATTCTTACATGTTTACTTATTGCACTTGTTATATTGCTTTATGTTGACAACTATCCATGAGATATACATGTTACAAGTTGAAAGCAATTGCTGAAACTTAATCATCCTTTGTGTTGTTTCAAAGCTCTTTACTAAGAATTTATTGCTTTATGAGTAACTCTTATGCAAGTCTTATTGATGCTTGTCTTGAAAGTATTATTCATGAAAAGTCTTTGCTATATGATTCATTTGTTTACTCATTGTCTTCATCATTGCTTCGAATCGCTGCATTCACTTCATATGATTTACAATAATGTTGATCAAGATTATGTTGGTAGCATGTCACTTAAGAAATTATCATTGTTATCGTTTACCTACTCGAGGGCGAGTAGGAACTAAGCTTGGGGATGCTTGATACGTCTCAAACGTATCTATAATTTCTTATGTTCCATGCTTGTTTTATAACAATACCTACATGTTTTGTTCACACTTTATATCGTTTTGATGCGTTTTCCAGAACTAACCTATTGACGAGATGCCGAAGGGCCAGTTGCTATTTTCTGCTGTTTTTGGTTTCAGAAATCCTAGTAAGGAAATATTCTCGGAATCGGACGAAATCAATGCCCAACATCCTATTTTTCCACGAAGCTTCCAGAACACCCGAGAGCCAGCAGAGGGGGGCCACCAGACGCCAGGGCGGCGCGGCCAAAGGGGGGGCATGCCCCCCTATTGTGTCACCACCCCGTCAGCCTTCCGACTCCGCCTCTTCGCCTATTTAAAGGTCCCTGACCTAAATCTTCGATACGGAAAAGCCACGGTACGAGAAACCTTCCAGAGCCGCCGCCATCGCGAAGCCAAGATCTGGGGGACAGGAGTCTCTGTTCCGGCACGCTGCCGGGATGGGAAGTGCCCCCGGAAGGCTTCTCCATCGACACCACCGACATCTTCATCAACGCTGCTGTCTCCCATGAGGAGGGAGTAGTTCTCCATCGAGGCTAAGGGCTGTACCGGTAGCTATGTGGTTAATCTCTCTCCTATGTACTTCAATACAATGATCTCATGAGCTGCCTTACATGATTGAGATTCATATGAGCTTTGTATCACTATTAGTCTATGTGCTACTCTTGTGATGTTATTAAAGTAGTCTATTCCTCCTTCACGGTGTAATGGTGACAGTGTGTGCATCGTGTAGTACTTGGCGTAGGTTATGATCATAATCTCTTGTAGGTTATGGAGTTAATTATTACTATGATAGTATTGATGTGATTTATTCCCCCTTCATAGTGTAAAGGTGACAGTGTGTATGCTATGTTAGTACTCGGTTTAAATTGCAAAGATCTATTATGCTCTAAAGGTTACTTAAATATGAATGTCGAATGTTGTGGAGCTTGTTAACTCCGGCATTGAGGTGCTCTTGTAGCCCTACACAACGAATGGTGTTCATTATCAAACAAGAGTATATGTAGCACAAAGAAAGAGAACTTATTTATTATGTGATCAATGTTGAGAGTGTCCACTAGTGAAAGTATGATCCCTAGGCCTTGTTTCCAAATACTGCAATCATCGCTTGTTTACTGTTTTACTGCATCTTTACTTCCTGCAATATTACTACCATCAACTGCACGCCAGCAAGCACTTTTCTGGCGCCGTTACTACTGCTCATATTCATTCATACCACTTGTATTTCACTATCTCTTCGCCGAACTAGTGCACCTATACATCTGACAAGTGTATTAGGTGTGTTGGGGACACAAGAGACTTCTTGTATCCTGATTGCAGGGTTGCTTGAAAGGGATATCTTTGACCTCTTCCTCCCTGAGTTCGATAAACCTTGGGCGATCCACTTAAGGGAAACTTGCTGTTGTTCTACAAACCTCTGCTCTTGGAGGCCCAACACTGTCTACAAGAATAGAAGCACCCGTAGACATCACCTATGTCTCCCACTTTTAATATTTGAATGTCTAGTATAGCTAGTAGTGATGTTAAGACTATTATGCTAGTGGGAGTAATTGTTGATAATTAGAGTAAAGCTTTATATGCACGAATAATTTAATTAATGGGTCTGTACTCTAGTTCTTTTAGTTCAATGAGTCTTGCCTTGGAAATAAATATTACCAAATAAAAAATTAAGAAATAGTCTGCAAATGAAGGCTTGAGTTAGTTTAATTATTGCAAGTTTAACCTTCAAAATGCTCAACTTCATAGATGTTTTGATTGACTTGATAGCACTCTTAGAAATGAATTGTTCGGGAAGAATTTGATGTCCATAGGTAATTGAGAGCATGCCAAAATTGACATGTTGATTAAAGTATGATATAGCTTTATGCGTGTCTGCAACACTGTCACACTCCATGGTCGCTAACAACACCTATGGCCTACAAACGATCTTTCATGGAGGAAACTCCTGAATTTTGGCTATTGAGTTGATAAACACTTATAGTAGCAATGCCGCTGGGGAACTTGGGCATAGCACCTACCAAAAGATGACCGTCGCCTTGCGTATGTTGGCATACGACATACCAGTGGATCTAGTTGATGACCAGTTGGCTATGGGTGAGAGTCAAGCCATCGAGTGTGTCAAGCACAAGGTGACAAACATTTGTGAAGTCGGTGGTCAAACCCAAAAGTAAGAAACAAACTCAATTTCATAATGCACAAGCGACGGCTAGGAAAGATATGGAGAGAGGTTGATGGATATCATCTGCGCTAGCTTCCTTTTGTATACGTTTTCTTGTAGCTGTTCTTTGTGTTTCCTTCTTTGCTCTTAACCTGGTGAAAATTTCCGTTGGTTGGGTTGTGAGAAAGTTGTAAGTCTTTAAAAAGATGATTTCACAGCTCGTTTCCTTGTGACACTCTTTGATTGCATTTTAAATGGAACCAGGGGGCTTTGCCTCTTTTTGTCTAAAAAGATGTGGAGAGAGAATTTGGAATTTTGCAACCGGCTAGATTTTCGGACCAAGATTGTCTTTGGTACATCATAACCGCTTGTGTCATCATGCATAACATGATCATATAGGACTATCGTGGCAAAGATGTGGACTACTCCTTTTTTTTACTTGATGGGGCTTCCTGTGCAAGTGGATAGAACAGAACATAGAGTGATGTGTTTCATTGCGCCATATCATGCCATTCGGTCCAATGATGCGCATGATAAGCTTCAAAAAGATCTCATCGAAGAATGGTGGAAATGGAATGGCAAATGATTGTGTTTATTTTAGTTGCATGTTTGTTCATTTGTTGAAAAACAATTTGTTGTAGTGGTGATAAAAAAAACTTGGTGTATTTGTTGGTGAAAAATTGTATTACTCATGTACTATTTGCTTGTGTTGTAGTAATAACTAGACAATTTATTGATGAATTATTTGGATTTGTTTGATCTTATTGATTCTATAGTTGCCCGTGAAATTTATTGTTCAATTTTTGGCGTGCTAGGTGAAGGAAAAACCAGCGCTGCGCTGCATTTGATGGAGCGTGCTGCAAAGTGGTTTTAGCATGCCGCGATATAGCGTCACTGTTGGAGATGCTCTAACAAGCATCAGTTTGTGCGCACCGGTGACCTAACACCGATACCACGACACGCATGGCAACCCTGGATCGACCTGGGACGCACGAACGGCGCTCTATCACCAACCCTCACAGATTATAACCGGCCAAATCTCAATCAGATCAGCAATTGAACTGGTAACCTACCAATGACCAAATCGCCCCAAAAACACCACTTGCGTTGAGCTTTGCATGCACATACTTCATATTTGCCAGGCAGGTTCCGGGCGGTTAAAATTTAAAAGTAAATATTAGAGCTTGACATGTACACATCCGTGTGTCTCAGGTCTCAAAATTCCGAACTATAAACAACACATAACTAGAGTAGGTAGACATAGACAAACGAAGGTTTCTGATGAGGACATCCCTACCTCACTACTACCTCCGTCATTACCAACTGAAGATGAACCTGCTGTGAAGCCCAAGTCCAATGAAGTCAGGATTGGACCAATGACACGAGCTCGTGCGAAGCTACTTAAACAACAGGTGAACTTGTTCCTAAACGATACCTTGATTGATGAGAACTTTATACTACCTAAGTCCTATTACTTATGTATCATCAGGTATGAAGAGGAGACAAGCATCGCACGAGGAGGAGAGGAGCAGCTGGACGTGAAGATGGACATGAAGCTGGACAAGGAGTTGGACATGAAGATATCTCATGGACGCGCGAGGGAGGAGCGGGAGGAATGCGCGAGAGGAGAAGAAGAAGTCCAGGCCGGTCCGGCGCCCGGTCAGACCGGCCCCCACGCCGGGCCGCCCGGTCCCTGGCCCGGTCGACCGGCCGCCAACCGGCCGCCAACCGGAGGGAGTGCATCGTACCGGGCAGAAACCGGAAACTTCGCAGTTTCCCGGTTGGCGACCGGTTGACCGGACCACCGACCGGACCGGCCGGTCCACAGCCCGGTCGACCGGATTCCAGACCGGACTAGTCCGAGTCTGTCTCGACCAGATCTATTCTGGGTCGGTTTTACTTGTATTTTTCGACCAGAACTCGTCCCGGACGCCTATATAAGTGTCTTGGACGACCCCCTAGCAGCTTTAGACCACGTTTAAGATAAACCCTAGTTCTTAGTTGTTTGCTCTGCAAAACTATTGAATTCCCTACACCATATTGCTTGGATATTGTGTAGATCCTGTTTAAGTCTTGTGTGATCTGCTGTTCCATTGGGAATTAGACGATTGCAACTTACCGCTTCGTGGTCGGCGGCTACGTGCGCAAGTGTGTGGAGTTGCGAATATCTTGCAGGGTTGAGAGCTGTTGCATGCAGCGACGAGGGGACCAATCGAGGGATCTCGTTGCGTCATACAAGTTATCATCCACTACATCGTCGTGTTTCTCCGCTGCTATCACCCCGTGATCATCATCACCACCGTTGCTTACTGAGAAGATCGGGCCACCCCTTATCATCTTGGTATCAGATTTCCAGTTTTCCTCGGTAAGCCATCCACAATCCACCCCATAGTTGAGTTGTGAGTGTTTTCCTATACAGAAAAAGCCACAAAAAAAATTAGGGTCAGGGTTTGCCATAGCCATAGCTTGCACTAATTTCGAGTTTTAGTTGCTTTGCGTAGTTGTTTTTGCGTAACTTTATCTTTCATCTAGTATTTTAGGGTTTGAGTTTACTCTATCATCTTGTGTTACTTAGTAGTCTAGTGTCAGTTTTTGTTACTCCGAGCCCACATAGCGTACAGTGTGCTTGTTCCCAACCATAGACACAGCCTTTCGATATACGTGACTAGGAACTTCCCCAGAAGAGACTAGTTTTACCGCTCGACAGGCTGCTCATTAGGGTTTTGGTGCTTTGCATATCTTGTTGGCCGTGTTATCAAGGAGTTGAGTCATAAAATCAAAAAAAAGAGAAAATAGAAAAGAAGCAAAAAGAGCTACATAGCTGCGTGTGTTACAAAACGAAAATACAAAAAGAAAAGTGTCGTGCTAGTTGAATTCAAGTGAAGGCCTAAGTTTTTCTTTACTGCACCTGTAGTTGAGCAATCTTGTGCCTGTCTCGTTGAGCTTTGCTAGCGTCTCTCTAGTGCATTGCAACCTTTCCTCCATATAGTTGCATTGCCCCATTATATCACCTTGTGTGAGTATCATTGGTTGTCTACGGTCAGCGCTAGAGCTTGTTATTGGTGCAAATAGGTAGCCTACCTACAGCCCCACATATACCCTGCTTTGTCATGTGCTTGTTCTTATACCCTTGATATTCGCTTCGCTACATCCGTGCACTAGTTGTTACTACAAGTGGTAAGCAATACTAATTTACTTTGGAACGGTAAGATTTCCTTTTCTTATCAGTTTTGAGTGAGTTGTGAGAGTACCACCATATATTTTTGATTTAGTGCACTAACCTACTAATCATGTCTGCTAGTGATAATAAGATTGTTAACCAGGAAAACAAGAATTCGGCAGATATCATCACATGGAGGGAGTATGAAGCTCTTCGTAATGAGATGCGACGTGAATTCCGCACTAAGGATGATGAGCTTAAGGGTACAGTTGACGAGATCAAACAAACGCTGGATGCTACTAATGTCACAGTCACTGGATTGGCTGATCAAATGACGGATATCCAGCGCAATATTGCAGATATGCGCCTCGCTATTGAGAATTTGACTGCACAACAACAACAGCAAGACGATGATGAAGATCCTGAGCTTGAAGATGACGCACACAATGCTCGTGGTGCGCTGATGTCTACGTTCCCCCTCCTTTCCTGTAGACAGTGTTGGGCCTCCAAGAGCAGAGGTTTGTAGAACAGCAGCAAGTTTTCCCTTAAGTGGATCACCCAAGGTTTATCGAACTCAGGGAGGAAGAGGTCAAAGATATCCCTCTCATGCAACCCTGCAACCACAAAGCAAGAAGTCTCTTGTGTCCCCAACACACCCAATAGGTGCACTAGTTCGGCGAAGAGATAGTGAAATACAGGTGGTATAAATATATATGAGCAGTAGCAACGGTGCCAGAAAATAGCTTGCTGGCGTGTAGTTGATGGTGGTAGTATTGCAGCAGTAGTAACACAGTAAAACAGTAAACAAGCAGTAGTAATGCAGCAGTATTTAGGAACAAGGCCTAGGGATTAGACTTTCACTAGTGGACACTCTCAACATTGATCACATAACAGAATAGATAAATGCATACTCTACACTTTTGTTGGATGATGAACACATTGCGTAGGATTACACGAACCCTCAATGCCGGAGTTAACAAGCTCCACAATAATGCTCATATTTTAGTAACCTTTAGTGTAAGATAGATCAAAAGACTAAACCAAGTACTAGCATAGCATGCACAATGTCACCTTCATGCATATGTAGGAGGAATAGATCACATCAATATTATCATAGCAATAGTTAACTTCGCAATCTACAAGAGATCATGATCATAGCATAAACCAAGTACTAACACGGTGCACACACTGTCACCTTTACACACGTGCAGGAGGAATAGAACTACTTTAATAATATTGCTAGAGTAGCACATAGATAGTAGTGATACAAAACTCATATGAATCTCAATCATGTAAAGCAGCTCATGAGATTATTGTATTGAGGTACATGGGAGAGATGAACCACATAGCTACCGGTACAGCCCCGAGCCTCGATGGAGAACTACTCCCTCCTCATGGGAGCAGCAGCGGTGATGAAGATGGCGGTGGAGATGGCAGCGGTGTCGATGGAGAAGCCTTCCGGGGGCACTTCCCCGCTCCGGCAGCGTGCCGGAACAGAGACTCCTGTCCCCCAGATCTTGGCCTCGCGATGGCGGCGGCTCTGGAAGGTTTCTGTGGTTTTCGTCAATCGTCGTAGGGTTTTCGATCCAGGGGCTTTATATAGGCGAAGAGGTGGTGCCAGAGGGTCGAAGGGCTGGCGACACCATAGGGCGGCGCGGCCAGGGCCTGGGCCGCGCCGGCCTATGGTCTGGGGGCCCAGTGCCCCCCCTCTGGTCCTTCCCGGGTGTTCTGGATGCTTCCGGTGAAAATAGGAACTTGGGCGTTGATTTCGTCCGATTCCGAGAATATTTCGTTACTAGGATTTCTAAAACCAAAAACAGCAGAAAACAGGCGGCACTTCGGCATCTTGTTAATAGGTTAGTTCCAGAAAATGCACGAATATGACATAAAGTGTGCATAAAACATGTAGATAACATCAATAATGTGGCATGGAACATAAGAAATTATCGATACGTCGGAGACGTATCAGCATCCCCAAGCTTAGTTCTGCTCGTCCCGAGCAGGTAAAATGATAACACAGATAATTTCTGGAGTGACATGCCATCATAAACTTGATCATACTATTTGTAAAGCATATGTAGTGAATGCAGCGATCAAAACAATGTATATGACATGAGTAAACAAGTGAATCATATAGCAAAGACTTTTCATGAATAGCACTTCAAGACAAGCATCAATAAGTCTTGCATAAGAGTTAACTCATAAAGCAATAATTCAAAGTAAAGGTATTGAAGCAACACAAAGGAAGATTAAGTTTCAGCGGTTGCTTTCAACTTGTAACATGTATATCTCATGGATATTGTCAACATAGAGTAATATAATAAGTGCAATATGCAAGTATGTAGGAATCAATGCACAGTTCACACAAGTGTTTGCTTCTTGAGATGGAGAGAAATAGGTGAACTGACTCAACATAAAAGTAAAAGAAAGGTCCTCCATAGAGGAAAAGCATCGATTGCTATATTTGTGCTAGAGCTTTGATTTTGAAAACATAAAGAGAGCATAAAAATAAAGTTTTGAGAGGTGTATGTTGTTGTCAACGAATGGTAGCGGGTACTCTAACCCCCTTGCCAGACAAACCTTCAAAGAGCGGCTCCCATTTTATTTTATTTTGGGTGGCACTCCTTCCAACCTTTCTTTCACAAACCATGGCTAACCGAATCCTCGGGTGCCTGCCAACAATCTCATACCATGAAGGAGTGCCTTTTTATTTTAGTTTTATTATGATGACACTCCTCCCAACCTTTGCTTACACAAGCCATGGCTAACCGAATCCTTCGGGTGCCGTCCAACAATCACATACCATGGAGGAGTGTCTATTTTTGTTAATTAATTTGGGACTGGGAATCCCATTGCCAGCTCTTTTTGCAAAATTATTGGATAAGCGGATGAAGCCACTAGTCCATTGGTGAAAGTTGCCCAACAAGATTGAAAGATAAACACCACATACTTCCTCATGAGCTAAAAAACATTGACACAAATCAGAGGTGATAAATTTTGAATTGTTTAAAGGTAGCACTCAAGCAATTTACTTTGGAATGGCAGGAAATACCATGTAGTAGGTAGGTATGGTGGACACAAATGGCATAGTGTTGTTTGGCTCAAGGATTTGGATGCATGAGAAGTATTCCCTCTCGATACAATGTTTAGGCTAGCAAGGTTATTTGAAACAAACACAAGGATGAACCGGTGCAGCAAAACTCACATAAAAGACATATTGTAAACATTATAAGACTCTACACCGTCTTCCTTGTTGTTCAAACTCAATACTAGAAATTATCTAGACCTTAGAGAGACCAATTATGCAAACCAAATTTTAGCATGCTCTATGTATTTCTTCATTAATGGGTGCAAAGTATATGATGCAAGAGCTTAAACATGAGCACAACAATTGCCAAGTATCACATTACCCAAGACATTTATAGCAATTACTACATGTACCATTTTCCAATTCCAACCATATAACAATTTAACGAAGAAGAAACTTCGCCATGAATACTAAAAGCTAAGAACACATGTGTTCATATGCAACAGCGGAGCGTGTATCTCTCCCACACAAGCATGATGTAATCCAATTTATTCAAACACAAACAAAAATAAAAGCATACCGACGCTCCAAGTAAAGCACATAAGATGTGATGGAATAAAAATATAGTTTCAGGGGAGGAACCTGATAATGTTGTCGATGAAGAAGGGGATGCCTTGGGCATCCCCAAGCTTAGACGCTTGAGTCTTCTTGATATATGCAGGGGTGAACCACCGGGGCATCCCCAAGCTTAGAGCTTTCACTCTTCTTGATCATAGTATATCATCCTCCTCTCTTGACCCTTGAAAACTTCCTTCACACCAAGCTTCTCATAAACTTCATTAGAGGGGTTAGTACATAATCAAAAACTCACATGTTCAGAGGTGACACAATCATTATTAACACTTTTGGACATTGCTCAAAGCTACTGGAGTTTAATGGAACAAAGAAATCCATCCCACATAGCAAAAGAGGCAATGCGAAATAAAAGGCAGAATCTGTCAAAACAGAACAGTCCGTAAAGACGAATTTCTAATAAATACTTCCGTTGCCCAAATCAGAAAACTCAAAACTAATGAAAGTTGCGTACATATCTGAGGAACACGCACGTAAATTGGCATATTTTTCTGATTTTTCTACAGAGAAAACAGCCCAGATTCGTGACAGATAGAAATCTGTTTCTGTGCAGAAATCCAAATCTAGTATCAACCTTCGATTAGAGGCTTCACTTGGCACAACAAAACACAAAACTAAGATAAGTAGAGGTTCCTACAGTAGTAAACAACTTCCAAGACACAAATATAAAACAAAGTACTGTAGCAAAATAACACATGGGTTATCTCCCAAGAAGTTCTTTTCTTTATAGCCATTAAGATGGGCTCAGCAGTTTTAATGATGCACTCGCAAGAAATAGTATTTGAAGCAAAAGAGAGCATCAAGAGGCAAATACAAAACACATTTAAGTCTAACATGCTTCCTATCAAGAGGAATCTTGTACACAAATAAATTCATGAAGAGCAAAGTGACAAGTTTAGGAAGATAAAACAAGTATAGCTTCAAAAATTTAAGCACATAGAGAGGTATTTTAGTAACATGAAAATTTCTACAACCATATTTTCCTCTCTCATAATAACTTTCAGTAACATCATGAGCAAACTCAACAATATAACTATCACATAAAACATTCTTATCACGAGTCTCATGCATAAAATTATTACTCTCCACATAGGCATAATCAATTTTATTAGTAATAGTGGGAGCAAATTCAACAAAGTAGCTATCATCAAATATAGGAGGCATATTGTAATCATAATCAAATTCACTCTCCATAGTAGGTGGCACTAAAAGACTACTATCATTGTAATCATCATAAATAGGAGGCAAAGTATCATCAAAGAAAATTTTCTCCTCAATGCTTGGGGGACTAAAAATATCATGCTCATCAAAGCCAGCTTCCCCAAGCTTAGAATTTTCCATATCATTAGCAACAATGGTGTTCAAAGTGTTCATACTAATATTACTACCAGCATGCAAATAAAATTCCATAGGTTTTTTAATTTTCGCATCAAACAATCCATGTTTTAAATCAGGAAACAGAAATAGAAGCTCATTCTTGTCCATTATGCCAAACTAGTGCAAACAAGAAACAAAAAGTTGCAATTGCAGGATCTAAAGGAAATAGCTTTGAGTACTTACAGTGCCGGAAAATAGCTTGGTAGCTGAGGTCCGGAGTGTGAGTACCTTTTACCTTTCCTCCCCGGCAACGGCGCCAGAAAATAGCTTGATGTCTACGTTCCCCCTCCTTTCCTGTAGACAGTGTTGGGCCTCCAAGAGCAGAGGTTTGTAGAACAGCAGCAAGTTTTCCCTTAAGTGGATCACCCAAGGTTTATCGAACTCAGGGAGGAAGAGGTCAAAGATATCCCTCTCATGCAACCCTGCAACCACAAAGCAAGAAGTCTCTTGTGTCCCCAACACACCCAATAGGTGCACTAGTTCGGCGAAGAGATAGTGAAATACAGGTGGTATAAATATATATGAGCAGTAGCAACGGTGCCAGAAAATAGCTTGCTGGCGTGTAGTTGATGGTGGTAGTATTGCAGCAGTAGTAACACAGTAAAACAGTAAACAAGCAGTAGTAACACAGCAGTATTTAGGAACAAGGCCTAGGGATTAGACTTTCACTAGTGGACACTCTCAACATTGATCACATAACAGAATAGATAAATGCATACTCTACACTTTTGTTGGATGATGAACACATTGCGTAGGATTACACGAACCCTCAATGCCGGAGTTAACAAGCTCCACAATAATGCTCATATTTTAGTAACCTTTAGTGTAAGATAGATCAAAAGACTAAACCAAGTACTAGCATAGCATGCACACTGTCACCTTCATGCATATGTAGGAGGAATAGATCACATCAATATTATCATAGCAATAGTTAACTTCGCAATCTACAAGAGATCATGATCATAGCATAAACCAAGTACTAACACGGTGCACACACTGTCACCTTTACACACGTGCAGGAGGAATAGAACTACTTTAATAACATTGCTAGAGTAGCACATAGATAGTAGTGATACAAAACTCATATGAATCTCAATCATGTAAAGCAGCTCATGAGATTATTGTATTGAGGTACATGGGAGAGATGAACCACATAGCTACCGGTACAGCCCCGAGCCTCGATGGAGAACTACTCCCTCCTCATGGGAGCAGCAGCGGTGATGAAGATGGCGGTGGAGATGGCAGCGGTGTCGATGTAGAAGCCTTCCGGGGGCACTTCCCCGCTCCGGCAGCGTGCCGGAACAGAGACTCCTGTCCCCCAGATCTTGGCCTCGCGATGGCGGCGGCTCTGGAAGGTTTCTGTGGTTTTCGTCAATTGTCGTAGGGTTTTCGATCCAGGGGCTTTATATAGGCGAAGAGGTGGCGCCAGAGGGTCGAAGGGCTGGCGACACCATAGGGCGGCGCGGCCAGGGCCTGGGCCGCGCCGGCCTATGGTCTGGGGGCCCAGTGCCCCCCCTCTGGTCCTTCCCGGGTGTTCTGGATGCTTCCGGTGAAAATAGGAACTTGGGCGTTGATTTCGTCCGATTCCGAGAATATTTCGTTACTAGGATTTCTGAAACCAAAAACAGCAGAAAACGAGGCTGGCACTTCGGCATCTTGTTAATAGGTTAGTTCCAGAAAATGCACGAATATGACATAAAGTGTGCATAAAACATGTAGATAACATCAATAATGTGGCATGGAACATAAGAAATTATCGATACGTCGGAGACGTATCATGCGCCTCGTGGTCATCGTCCTCGTGGCTGGGTTCCACTTGGCCGCAATGGTCGTGGACAAGATGAAGAAGATGGATTGGGTAAGCCCAAGTTTTCCATACCCAAGTTTGAAGGAGGAGCTGATGTTGAAGAATATCTCACTTGGGAGCTCAAGATTGAGAAGTTATGGAGCTTACATCCCAACTATTCTGAAGATAAGAAGATCAAGCTTGCTTCTTCTGAATTTGATGGTTATGCATTGCGTTGGTGGGATTCTTTGGTTCGTAACCGCGACGAAGATGGTGCACAACCTATCCGTACATGGCGTGCTATGAAGGAAGTTATGACTTCTCGTTTTGTGCCTACAAATTACATGCGGAATATTTTGATAAGCTAACACTCTTGAGGCAAGGTGTGAAGACTGTTGATGAGTACTACATGGAGATGGAGATGCTTATGCAGCGTGGTCGTGTCCGTGAGTCTCTAGAGATGACAATGCAGCGTTTTCTCAATGGATTGAAGTACACTACAAGAAAAGTTGCCATGGCCGACGAAGTTGAAGTCGCGCCGTGGTTGCTGGTGTACCATGGCCGACGATTTTGGGTCCCTCCGTGGTGCATGTCAAAACTTTTTTTTCTCATTTTTGAGGCCACCTAGCCCGACGAAAGCGGCCAAAACGTCGCGTATGGTGGCCCGGGACGTGGTGCATCTCGAAATCTCGGGTTCGCCGGCCGAGTCAACGCAAATCCGCACCGCCGAGGGATGTAGGGCCCAGATGGCAGCCTCTCTGGCATTGTTTTTTTTCTCGATCGCGCCATCTCGTTCAACGTTCTCCGATCGAGCCGTTTACGATGCAGGATCATGGGTCACGCATGTCATCCTCTATGAACCAAAATTCTTTCTATTCTTGGATTTTTTTTTTGACCCCCTGATTTCTGGCTACTTCCTTTTTCTTTTGATCCCTTGCCGCCTTGGAAACGTTGAGACCGCTGCTGCTAAATGGGACCCGCATGTCATCCTCTATGTGCAATCAACTTTCTTTTCTTGGAGTTTTTTTTGGCACCTCATATTTGGTCACTTGCCTTTTTTTTCGATCCCCTGCCGCCTCTCAAACGGTGATACCGCTGCTGCTAAATGGGACCCGCATGTCATCCTCTATGTACTATAAAACTTTCTTTTCTTGGATTTTTTGGCACCTCATATTTGGTCACTTGCCTTTTTTTTCGATCCCCTGCCGCCTCTCAAACGGTGATACCGCTGCTGCTAAATGGGACCCGCATGTCATCCTCTATGTACTATAAAACTTTCTTTTCTTGGATTTTTTTTGGCACCTCATATTTGGTCACTTGCCTTTTTCTTTCGATCCCCTGCCGCCTCTCAAACGGTGATACCGCTGCTGCTAAATGGGACCCGCATGTCATCCTCTAAGAACAATAAAAGTTTCATTTCTTGAAGTATTTTTGTCGCCGGATATTTGGTCACTTGCCTTTTTCTTTCGATCCCCTGCCGCCTCTCAAACAGTGAGACCGCTGCAGCTAAATGGGACCCGCATGTCATCCTCTATGAGCAATCAACTTTCTTTTCTTGGAGTTTTTTTTGGCACCTCATATTTGGTCACTTGCCTTTTTCTTTCGATCTCATGCCACGTTTGAAACGTTGAGGAACCAGCTGGCTCATGGGACCCGCATGTCATCCTCTATGTGCTATGAAAGTTTCCTTTGTTGGATTTTTTTTCACCCTCTGATTTTTGGCTTGCCTTTTTATTTTGATCCCCTGCCCCCTTTGAAACGTTGAGTAAGCTGTTGGCTCAAGGGACCCGCATGTCATCCTCTATGTCCATCAACTTTCTTTTCTTGGATTTTTTTCCCCCCTAATTACTAGCTACTTTCTTTTTCTTTTGATCTCAAGCCGCATTACAAACATTGAGACCGCTGCTGCAAAATGGGACCCACATGTCATCCTCTATGTACAATAAATCTTGGATTATTTTTGGCTCCTGATATTTTGGTCACTTGCCTTTTTCTTTCGATCTCATGCCACCTTTGAAACGTTGAGTAAGCTGCTGGCTCATGGGTCCCGCATGTCATCCTCTACGAACAATAAAAGTTTCCTTTCTTGGAGTTATTTTTGACCCCTAATTTCTGGCTATTTGCCTTTTTCTTTTGATCCCCTGCCCCCTTTGAAACGATGAGGACGCTGTTGGCAGGTCGGTCCCACCTGTCATCCTCTATGAACAATAAAAGTTTCCTTTGGTGGATTTATTTTTGACCCCTAATTAATTTCTGGCTATTTCCTTTTTTTCTTTTGATCCCCTGCCGCCTTGGAATTGTTGAGAATGCTGCTGCCTCATTTTTCTTTTGGTCCTATGCCGCCTTGGAAACGTTGAGACCGCTGCTACAAAATGGGACCCGCATGTCATCCTCTATGTACAATAAAGTTTCTTTTCTTGGATTATTTTTGGCTCCTGATATTATGTCACTTGGCTTTTTCTTTCGATCTCATGCCGACTTTGAAACGTTGAGGATGCTGCTGCCTCATGGGTCCCGCATGTCATCCTCTCAGAACGATAAATGTTTTCTTTTCTTGTATTTTTTTGCCAACTGATTTTTGGCTTTTTTTATTTTCGGTCCCCTGCCGCCTTTGAAACGTTGACGACGCTGCTGGCTCATGGGTCCCCGATGTCAGCCTCCCCGTACAAGAAACATGTGATATTTTATTTTGCAGACAATAAACGTTGTATTTCGCTCTGAGCTATTGCAAACGGATAAATTAAATCTTTATATCTACATAAACAAACTTATATGTTGAATCTCCATGTTTTTTGTTTTTGCGAAGCATAGGACTTTCCTGTTTTTTTTTTGAGAAAAATCCGACCTTTCCTGTTTTGGAGTGGGCTGAAATTGTACGAGTCAAAAGGCCCAGCAGGATAGTTCGAAGGCCCAGATGTCCAGATACAGCCCAATTGAAATCTTTATTTTCTTGGATTTTTTTCACACCCCGATTTCTCGGCTACTTCATTTTTCTTTCGGTCTGTGCCGCCTTGGAAGCGTTGAGACCGCTGCTACAAAATGGGACCCGCATGTCATCCTCTATGTACAATAAAGTTTCTTTTCTTGGATTATTTTTGGCTCCTGATATTATGTCACTTGCCTTTTTCTTTCAATCTCATGCCGACTTTGAAACGTTGAGGAAGCTGCTGGCTCATGGGTCCCGCATGTCATCCTCTATGAACAATAAAAGTTTCCTTTGTTGGATTTATTTTTTTCCCCTAATTTCTGGCTATTTGCCTTTTTCTTTTGATCCCCGCCCCTTTGAAACGATGACGACGCTTGGTGGCAAGTCGGTCCCACATGTCATCCTCTATGAACAATAAAAGTTTCCTTTGATGGATTTATTTTTGACCCTAATTAATTTCTGGCTATTTCCTTTTTCTTTTGATCCCCTGCCGCCTTGAAATAGTTGAGGATGCTGCTGCCTCATGGGTCCCGCATGTCATCCTCTCAGAAAGGTAAATGTTTCTTTTCTTGAATTTGTTTACCAACTGATTTTTGGCTTATTTTTTCTTTCGATCTCCTGCCACCTTTAAAACGGTGACGACGCTGCTGGCTCATGGGTCCCCAATGTCAGCCTCCCCATACCGCAAATCCTCTTTACGCAAAGGTTGTATTTCTAGATAGATAAGGTGGATTCGAATCTGCCATGGTTCGGGCAGCTCGGGTAAGCCTTCTTGCACTGATTAATGGAAGTAGTGTATAGCAAGGTCAAGACATGTGGCTCGGTGTAATGAATCTATTTGAATCATGTTGTGGGTTCAATCTGATAGTTCTCTAACAGGTCAGCCAAAATAGAAATTAAGTTTTTTTCTAAAACGGAAATGCAAATTAAGATGAACACAAACATTAGTTATCATAATAGCTGATCATACATACTTGCTAAGAGCAAAAGCTTGCCAGAGTTTTACCACCCATACAATTAATTAGCAGTTCAGATAAGATAACCTTATATAAGTATAACTACAAATGCATTTGCTAAGGGCTCATGGGGCAACAGAACTAGACAACCGCGAACTTTATGACCAGCATGTCACAGCGGCATCGAAAGATCTTGACCTTCAACTTTGATCCAATGTGAAGTTTGGCACCGTCAATGAACTTTTTCCACCTGGAAGTAACAGCCAAGCGGCCATCTCTCTGACTCACGGAGTACCGTCCCTCCACGGTGAGACCTTCACTCTCCATGACGAGGGATATCTTGCCCCTTCGGCCAGCATTGAGATCCTTGGAGATACTTTTAGGCAATTTCTGATTCAAAGCAAGAGATACCACCAAAAATTAGTCAATGGCACCAATGCACTGAACCATGTGAGACTTTGAGCAGAGAAGACATCAAGATAAGAGCAGTTATGCTGTCATATACTCACGAACATAGCCTTCAGATGCGTCCTGGTCACCACACGGGTGGCCACAGCAATGAGCTGAGACGTCGGTGATCTGGCTGGGGCAGGTGCAGGAGCCTGGGCTGGTACACGAGCTGGTGCTGATGCAGGAGACTGCTGGGCAGGTGCAGTAAACGGTGCCTCTAGAGGAACCGGTGCTGATGCAGGAGACTGTTGGGAAGGTGCAGTAAATGGTGCAGCTAGAGGAACCAGTGCTGATGCAGGAGCCTGCTGGGCAGGTGTAGTATATGGGGCCTCTACAGGAACCAATGCTGATGTAGGGGACTGCTGGGTAGATGCAGTAAACGGAGCTGGTACAGGAACCGGTGCTGATGCAGGAGAGTGGGAAGCCGGTGCCGGTGCTGGTGTGGTTGCCCTTTGTGACATCCGCTCATGTTCCATCAGGGGATCTGCAGCTTTGATCATGTTAAACCCAGCAAGCTAGAACAGAGGGAATGGTTTAGAACAACTGCTCAGAACAGTTATCAAAAGATATGAGTAGAAAAAAGTTACATATTATATATTTGGAAGTGTCTCCAACTCTGTAAGCAGTTACGTATATCTGCCCGTTTGAGTTTCTGATCCTCAGCTCGTCGCCCTTCTTCAGACCGTAGTCAAAAGCAAACTTTCTCCAATCATGTCCATACAAATATGTGATGGCCTGCGTCTTGTAGACATACACCTCATAGACCGTGTAGGTGTTCATCAATTTGCCATTGCCATGCATAGTGAAAGACCCTTCATGCGGACACATCTAGTTAATCATTGGACGAAGTTCACAAGGTACAGTCTGCATGTGAAAATTGATACAAATGTAAGAAGCAGGAAGACTAAAAACAAGACTTTACTATATGCCAATTCATGCTAAACCACTGAGAATACATACCTGTAACTCTGTGAAGGAGCTACTAGAAAGGTAGATAGAGCCATAGGAGGTGTTATATGCGGGGTATGTACATGGGCCCGCCATATTCCCGCAAGCTCGGCATCGGGATGGTGAAGGAAACATGGGAGGTACTACTGGTGCGTAGCGCTGAATGTAAGTGGAAGAATTAGGTTGTGTAAAGTGCATAGTTCAGAGCAATGCAAATGTTGACAAGCGAGTGCATAACACTATGTTACAAACTGAACAGTTAAAAATTAGTGTATGATGAATATAAGCATGCTAATTTGGTGTTTCCGAATTCCAAAAAGCATTAGACAGAGCCGGTGATAATATCAGACATAAATCATGGCATGTATATGTGGCTTAAGAAAATATACCCGAACCCTTGGATGGTTACGGCCCGGCTGGTCCTTGGACTTGAGCTTATATAAGCATCCGTAAGGTGGGGCTGACGGTAACTTGGTGGCAGCCTCTGCAGAGATGCCTCATCGGCAACGCAGTTGCAATCCTTTTGACCAATGAAGGGTTAGCAGTTTCGATCTGCATATGAAAATTGAAGAGCAACAGACATCAGCAGTGATATATAAAATGAATCTATGAGACAACGATGCATATAGTGCTTTGGATGTAAGTGTAAGAATAGGTGTGTGTGTTTCGAACTATTGGTAAGCATTAGACAAAGCCGGCAATAAACAGACAAAAATCAAATCATGTATGAGGATTAAGAAAATATACCTTCTTCGAAAAGGGGACCACCCAGCTGGCCCGTGGCCTTGTGCTTGAGGAGGTTTTCAGAAGATGGTGGCGGCACCATCGTCTTCACAGCAGCCTCATCGGGATCATTTTTTATCCATTTGAGTAGAGGCACAGAAGTTTCATCCTGCATATGAATAGCAACAGAACTCATCATTGATATTTAATAAATCTATGAGATAGACTGATGCAAATAGTGCGGGTGTAAGTGGAAGAATAGGGTTGTGCATAGAGAACAGTCGACAACAATGCAAATGATTACAAAAGAAGCCAATGGAAATCAACAGTTTATATACTGGATGAGACAGACTGAAAAGTGAAAAATTAGTGTATGATGATTGTAAGCAAACGCAGTGTTTCTGAACTTTTGGTAAGCATTAGACAAAGCCAACAGTAATTAAACAGATAATAATGAAATCATGTATGTGGATTAAGAAAATATACCAGATTCATTAAAAGGTCACCACCCAGCTGGCCCATGGCCTCGTGCTTGTAGAGGTTTTTGGAAGATGGTGCCGGCACCATCGTCCTCACAGCAGCCTCATTAGCCTCATTTTGCATCCACTTGAGTAAAGGCGCAGCAGTTTCAGCCTGCATAAGAATGGGAACAGATCTCAGCAGTGATATTGAATGACTCTGAGACAGACTGATGCATATAGTGCTGGATGTAAGTGGAAGGGTATGGCCGTCTATGGACAACAGTTCACAACAATGCAAGGGTGTGTTCGGTTCTGAAACAGCGTGGAATGGAATGGAATGGTTCCATTTCAGAGGAATGGAATGGTTAAATTTTTGTTCGGTTGGGATAAATGGAGAGCAGAAGAGATCGAGGTTAAACTAACCATTTGTCTCAAAATTGTAATTAACAATTGCAAATGACATTTTAATCTCAAAGTCGTAATTAACAGCGCCTAATGGTGCTCTTTTAATCTAAAAATCGTAATTAACATCATTTTTTGTTGGGTTAGGGGAACTGGAGTAGATGAACATTAATGTATGATGATTGTAAGCAAACGAATTTGGTGTTTCTAAACTTTTGGCTTCGAGATCTTATGGGTTTCAACTCTAGCCTACCCCAACTTGTTTGGGACTGAAAGGCTTGGTTGTTGTTGTTGTTGTTGTAAACTTTTGGCAAGCATAGAAAAAACCGACAATAAACAGAGAAAAATCAAGGCATGTTTTGTGGATTAAGAAAATATACCATATTCATTAAAAGATCACCACCCAGCTGGCGCGTGGCCTTGTGCTTGTAGAGGCATTTAGAAGATGGGGGCGGCATCAACATACTGGCAGCCTGATCAGCCGCAGTTTTGATCTTCCTTTTGAGTAAAGGCCCTAAAGTTTCAGTCTGCATATGAATAGCAAAACAAAAGGCAGACCTCAGCAGTGATATTGAATTACTGTATGAGATAGACTGATGCATATAGTGGATGCTCTTAGCCTTTTGCAGCGTGAACACTAGCTATGGACAGACAAAAAACTAGTTAACTCAGCTTTGTCTAGATATGAATGTACTACCACCATCCAAAAGCTTAAGCCTTATTTATTTTTGATCAAAACAAGCAAAGTTTGACCAAAATTTTAGAACATTCTATCAACAAATATAATACTGTGTAGATACCGTAGGAAAATATATTTTTATTATCTATTTAATGATATTAATTTTGTATTTTTCATGTTACTGATTTTTGGTAAAAGCTTAGTCAAACATGGTATAGTTTGACTTTCTAAAAATAATATAAGCCCAAAGCTTTGGGATGGAGGCAGTAGTATCTAGAGCTAAAACACATCTAGATACATCCGTATCTACGATAGTTGAGTCAATTAATTTGGATCTGAGGGAGTATCGATTCAGACTACATCATGGTAAGTTGGTTAAAAAAAATTACCCCTGGGCGGTCCCTGCCCAGCTCGGCAGTGGCATTTCGCTTCTTGTGCTGCAGATCGGGCCATGCTCCTGCAGCAGGTGGGGCGCTATTCTCGTTCCCCATAGCCTCAGCACGGAACCTGGAGGTACCAACCTGATACAGAGAATATAGAGCATGGTGTCACAGAGGCTTTACGCACAAACACCTGAAGACATGTGCTACTTTAAGCATATTCCCGAACAGAACAGATTGAGGATGCGAGAGAGACACTTAAAAGGTAAAGAGTGGATAAGCAAACGGAGTACACAGCCGCGGGGCTGGGGACGCAGCTCAGGCTCAGCCAACTGCCCACATGCGTGGTGGCCTTACGCTCCATTGCCCCCACCGCCGAGGTCTTACCTTTCCTGTACAAGCTGACAAAAGATACAGTGAGGATCAGCAGAAACTACAAAGGTTGCAAATGTCGACAAATAAAGGAAGAACACCCCAATCCAAGCAAAGGTAGCCCCCGCCCCCACCCCCATCAATCACTCCCAGCTCGAGGGTGACCAGAAAGACACCCCTTCGCCCAGAATAGGAAAGAGATGCGCAAGATATCGAGGAGAGGAAAAAAGAACCGATCTCGAGAAAGGAAAGAACATTACTAGTCCTACCTAATCCGCTTGGTCTAGATGCAGCTTGCCCCTCCAAGCTGGATGCCTGGACGGTGGAGGCGAAAGGAGGGGATCGAGCTAGCGGCTTGCATCCGTCGGCAATCGGCACTCGATCGGGAGAGAAGGGGTGCTACATAAAGGGAAGGGGTAACATATTTTATTACACAGTGAACTTACTGATGTGACTATAGTCATTACATGTCTCACTGAAACTAGGGCCCATAGCGTGGCACCCCAAATTCACTTGAAGCTGCCCGGCGGGACGCATTGGCGCGTCAAGAAACCCCTGAATTGTAGCGGGGAAATGAAACATTTCACAAAAATTCGAAATTCAAGCACACCGCCACGCGCCAAGCACGCAGCTGTTCCTTCCTCTTCCTCGGTTCCTCCTCCCCTATCCGAAAAAACCCCAAATCCCAAGCTCAAACCAAAAAAAAAAACAAATCCACGGCCGCCATGCATGTCCTCGTTAACCCGCCGGAGATCGTTCCCGGACGATGCGGACCCCCGCCCTGAGATCCAGAATTCCGTCCACCTCGAGGCACCGCGTGCTGTCTCAGCAGCCGGCTTGAGGGCGCTGAAGAGGAAGTTCCGCCGGAAAGTGCTCATGGCAACCGTGCAAGCTCACCGGCGTGCTGCATCCCGAGAGGAACTGGTCAAAGCTTTGCTATTCGCCACACACAAAAAATTGCGGGCCAAGATCTGGTCAAAGCTTCGTCGATGGCTTGCCGCGAGAGGCTTGGAGTCCAGAGTCAATAAACTAGCTGCTCGAGGACTGGGCGGTTTACACGGATTCATATTAACTGACTCAAGTTTGTTAGTCTAGTTAACAAATGCATCCTCTAGACAGAATTGAGTCAATTAATATGAATCAGAGGGGAGTACCTGAAAGTGTTTCATGCTACCAACTAATGCGCTGCAGGAATCGCTGTAGAAGTAATTGTGCTACTACTCATACGATCAACTGATTGTGTGGGTGTCGAATTTTGCAACGCGATCATCCACTGAATGCTTAATCTAGCGCCAAAGGCGTACAAATCATAACATACTACAGCACCAGAACATAAGAGTACGAATCATAAAGTAGCTCAACATTTTGCATCAGGGCTGGGTGGTCCTGAGACTACCGGGATGCCCCTGATGATCTCCGGGAGTGCATCCTCTTCAACGCAAAGCTGTGTACTCGGTCCACGGCCTCCTTCTGTAGGCTGGATAATCTCAGGTGCAGGACCTTCGTCTATGAGAGGCTCGTCATCAGTACCATCCACAGGTGCATCAGGGCTGGGTGGTCTTGAGACTACCCGGACGCCCCTGATGATCTCCGGGCGTGCATCCACTTCAACGCAAAGCTGTGTACTCGGTCCACGGCCTCCTTCTGTAGGCTGGATAATCTCAGGTGCAGGACCTTCGTCTATGAAAGGCTCGTCATTAGTACCATCCACAGGTGCATCAAACTGAGATTCATCTTCAAATCTCCCATCAAACTGAGAGACCTCTTCAACTCTATGCTTCTGCAATTAGTACATCAACCGATTAGACAAACATCTAAGGGATGCAACCTGAACAAATGCCGTTTTACATATTTACCTTCTCATCTGGCACAGCACATGTCCCAGAGCTGAAACCCGTTTCCTGAAGCAAGCGCTTTTTCTCTCCTTCCCGTCCATCCATCTGCAACAAGTTAAATTTGAGTACAGAACCTTGCACAGCAATGCAAACTATTGATTGAAACAGCAGCAGCATCAATATAAATAATTAACTACATATGCCAGCACACATGCAGTGTGAGCAAGATCTGCTTCTCCTGCTAAAGGATCATTATATGGTTCACCATGCTAAACCCGCCTAACATATGTGTGGTCCATCCCAAAAATGTGTAAATGATCTGCCACTACAGGGTGAGGCCTCTTCTCACCATTCATACATGTGCAGCGCGGGCAATACACGTCCAGGTTGTGACCTTCATGAGCTCTAATAAACCCCATAAAGGGTTGAACACCATTTATATATGAAGGGGGACATAAGTGTCCATGCAGTATCCAAGTTCTGTCCATCTGTTTAATTATGAGATACAGTGGTTGGTGATTAATTTAAGGCGAAGTAGGAAATGTATATCCATCGAGTACAAAACTATACTACATGATTATGCATTTCAGCAATCATGTCGAGTACAAAACAAAAAATGCCCATCGACATTTTAGCAAACAGATCGTGTACAAAACTCTGCCATGGCATTTCAGCAAATTAACGGATCGAGTGCAGAACTGACTCTATATGCCCACGCAAATGAACAAATTGATCGATGACAAATCGAGCGGAAAACTATAAAGTGCCAATTAGTTCGAGCATACTGACGAATTTTTTTATTAGCATCAAGAAAATATAAATCGTTAGGCCGTCTTGCCCGATACATGATTGAGCTAGAGATAGCAGCCCTACCGTGGATCAACTTGACCGCCGGTGCGTCTCGAGAAGAACGACGGGGAGGGGAAGCTTCTTCTTTGCACGGACGGGACGGGGAGGGGAAGCTCTTCGCACGGACGGGGATAAGTTGTGTTGGGGTGGGTGGGGGGTCATGCGGCCGGGCCGCCGGGGTGATAATTAAGGTCGGTAGGTGGCGTTTAATGGAGTTGCGTGTGTAATTTGCCGTGCACAAAGTTGAGGAATAGGCGGTTCCCTTTGCCGCGCGCACAATTCAAACTATCCCGCCCATGTAGTTTAAATTCGCCATATTTTCGTTATATCGACATAAAGTCATGTGAGTGGGGGAAAATTAGCAAAGTTGCTTGAAAAATAGTAAAACTCTGGAATTATCCTTTAAATATGCTCTACTTCGTGTGGAAATCGGGGTGTGGAAGCATGTTGAGCTGTTTTATTTGTACTTTCTTCATTAAAACTCCCATTTTATGCACTTTGGATGGAAAGAAATCATTTGTACATAAATTTTGACAACGCCATTTGCAAACACTAATTGTTTTACATGCCAAGATGCACCCATCCACCAAATATATATGGGGCAAAAGTTTATCACAATCTAGCAGATATGCACAATTAGTGAGGGACCCCTTTTGATTTTGTGCAATTTCCACTAATTAGGTAGAGAGAAGGGGTTAATTAATTAGGCCATGTTAGGGGTTATGTGTTTTAGATTAGGTTGTGTGGATTCAAATACAACTTCTTTATTTGTGTGCTATGATTAATCAAAACTAGATTGATCGATCACGCACACATTATTAGAGGCGCATGCCTTTGCGCACAAAGTGCATGTGTGTGTTGTTGGCCACCAATTAACGAGAGAGAGAGAGAGAGACAGAGAGAGAGAGGCAGAGAGAGATCTACATACGAGAGAGCGATTGAAATCCCCAAATTAAACACATATATATATGCATGGCACATTTAATTTAATTAGAGGACCGCGAGCTAAGGCACCCCTGGCCTGCTTGATGCACAATTAAGTGGCATTGGCCTATATATAGGGATTAATTAGGGTTTAGGGTTTAGGGTTAGGAGGTTAGGGTTTAGGGTCTAGGGTCTAGGGTTTAATGTTTATGGTGTTTAGGGGTTTAGGGATTAGGGATTAGGGTTTATTTAATTAGGGTTTAAGGTTTATGGATCATCGATCGAGTGCGCACACACACATTATTAGAGGCACACGCGCCTTTGCGCATAAAGTGCATGTGTATATGTGTGTGTTTTTTTGGCCAACAACGATATATAGATGATCGAGAGAGAGAGAGATTGAAATCCCCAAGAATATGTTCGATCAAATATATATTAAAATATATGCACGAATGCATGCATGGTAGGCCATGCATGCACACTAATTATATATATATTATGAGGAAACTTAATCAAATGTGTTTTCATTCGAGAGAACTTGTCAAAATTCAAGTTAATTAATTTATCATCGATAATTATATAATTAATTAATGAATCTCAGGGAGATGTTATACAACATATGATCGATATAGGCCATGTCGTATATATTAATTGGTGTTAATCTACCGTTTAATTTGCTAGCTAGCTGCTATATATAGATCGAGCATGTTTTTATTAGATCGGGTTATAGCTAGCTAGTATAGTTTAGGGTTATGTGTTTTAATGAACTAGGGTTTTATTAGCTAGGGGTTAGTTATATATATGGTTTAGGGTTAATGCATGGCACATTTAATTTAACTAGAGGACCGCGAGCTAGTCACACCTTGCCTGCTTGATGCACAATTAAGTGTCGTTGGCCTATATATAGGGTTTAATTAGGGTTTAGGGTTAGCTAGGGTTTAGGGTTTAGTGTTTAGGGTGTTTAGCTAGGGTCTAGGGTTTAGTTTAGGGTGTTTAGGGTCTAGGGTTTAGGGTTTAATTAGTGTTTAGGGTGTTTAGGGTTTAGGGTTTAGTGTTTACGGTGTTTAGGGTCTAGGGTTTAGGGTTTAGTGTTTAGGGTGTTTAGGGTCTAGGTTTAGTGTTTAGGGTGTTTAGGGTTTAGGGGAGTTTTAGGGTTGTTTAAGGTTTAGGGATCATCGATCGAGTGCGCACACTAATTATATATATATTATGAGGAAACTTAATCAAATGTGTTTTCATTCGAGAGAACTTGTCAAAATTCAAGTTAATTAATTTATCATCGATAATTATATAATTAATTAATGAATCTCAGGGACATGTTATACAACATATGATCGATATAGGCCATGTCGTATATATTAATTGGTGTTAATCTACCGTTTAATTTGCTAGCTAGCTGCTATATATAGATCGAGCATGTTTTTATTAGATCGGGTTATAGCTAGCTAGTACAGTTTAAGGTTATGTGTTTTAATTAAGTAGGGTTGATTAGCTAGGGTTAGTTATTACATATATATGGTTTAGGGTTAATGCATGGCACATTTAATTTAATTAGAGGACCGCGAGGCACCCCCTGGCCTGCTCGATGCACAATTAAGTGTCGTTGGCCTATACATAGGGTTTAATTAGGGTTTAGGGTTAGCTAGGGTTTAGGGTTAGGGTTAGGGTTAGGGTTAGGGTTAGGTTAGGGTTTAGGGTCTAGGGTGGTTTAGGGTCTAGGGTTTAGGGTTAGCTAGGGTTTAGGGTTAGGGTTAGGGTTAGGGTTAGGGTTAGGGTTAGGGTTAGGGTTTAGGGTCTAGGGTTTAGGGTTTAGTGTTTAGGGTGTTTAGGGTTTAGGGATTAGGGATTTAAGGTTTTAGGGGTTGTTAAGTTTAAGGTTTAGGGATCATCGATCGAGTGCGCACACACATTATTAGAGGCACCCGCGCCTTTACGCATAAAGTGCATGCGTATATATGTGTGTTTTTTGGGCCACCAACGATATATAGATGATCGAGAGAGAGAGAGATCGAGACTGAAATCCCCAAGAATATATATGTTCAAATATACATTAAAATATATGCACAAATGCATTGTAGGCCATGCATGCACACTAATTATATATATATTATGAGGCAACTTAATCAAATGTGTTTTCATTCGAGTGAACTTGTCAAAATTCAAGTTAATTAATTTATCACGATAATTATATAATTAATTAATGAATCTCAGGGATATGTTATACAACACGATCGATATAGGCCATGTATATTTTAATTGGTGTTAATCTACGGTTTGCTAGCTAGCTTCTACATATAGAGCATGTTTTTATTAGATCGGGTTATAGCTAGCTAGTATAGTTTAGGGTTATGTGTTTTAATTAAGTAGGGTTGATTAGCTAGCTAGGGTTAGTTACATATATATGGTTTAGGGTTAATGCATGGCACATTTAATTTAATTAGAGGACCGCGAGGCACCCCCTGGCCTGCTCGATGCACGTACAATTAAGTGTCGTTGGCCTATACATAGGGTTTAATTAGGGTTTTAGGGGTTAGCTAGGGTTTAGGGTTAATTAGGGTTAGGGTTTAGGGTCTAGGGTTTAGGGTTTAGGGTTAGCTAGGGTTTAGGGTTAGGGTTAGGGTTAGGGTTTAGGGTTTAGGGTTTAGTGTTTAGGGTGTTTAGGGTTTAGGGATTAGGGATTATTAGGGATTAGGGATTTAAGGTTTTAGGGGTTGTTTAAGGTTTAGGGATCATCGATCGAGTGTGCACACACATTATTAGAGGCACCCGCGTGCACCTTTACGCATAAAGTGCATGCGTATATATGTGTGTTTTTTGGGCCACCAACGATATATAGATGATCGAGAGAGAGAGATCGAGATTGAAATCCCCAACAATATATATGTTCAAATATACATTAAAATATATGCACTAATGCATTGTAGGCCATGCATGCACACTAATTATATATATATATATATATTATGAGGCAACTTAATCAAATGTGTTTTCATTCGAGAGAACTTGTCAAAATTCAAGTTAATTAATTTATCACGATAATTATATAATTAATTAATGAATGTCAGGGATATGTTATACAACATGAACGATATAGGCCATGTATATTTTAATTGGTGTTAATCTACGGTTTGCTAGCTAGCTAGCTGCTATATATAGAGCATGTTTTTATTAGATCGGGTTATATCTAGTATAGTTTAGGGTTATGTGTTTTAATTAAGTAGGGTTGAATAGCTAGGGTTAGTTACATATATATGGTTTAGGGTTAATGCATGGCGCATTTAATTAATTTAATTAATTAAGTGTCGTTGGCCTATACATAGGGTTTAATTAGGGTTTAGGGTTAGCTAGGGCAGATGGTTAGGGTTAGAATTAGGGTTAGGGTTTAGGGTCTAGGGTCTAGGGTTTAGTGTTTAGGGTGTTTAGGGTTTAGGGATTAGGGATTAGGGATTTAGGGTTTTAGGGTTGTTTAAGGTTTAGGGATCATCGATCGAGTGCGCACACACATTATTAGATCGAGGCACCCGCGCCTTTACGCATAAAGTGCATGCGTATATATGTGTGTTTTTTGGGCCACCAACGATATATAGATGATCGAGAGAGATTGAAATCCCCAAGAATATGTTCAAATATACATTAAAATATATGCACGAATGCATTGTAGGCCATGCATGCACACTAATTATATATATATTATGAGGCAACTTAATCAAATGTGTTTTCATTCGAGAGAACTTGTCAAAATTCAAGTTAATTAATTTATCACGATAATTATATAATTAATTAATGAATCTCAGGGATATGTTATACAACATGATCGATATAGGCCATGTATATTTTAATTGGTGTTAATCTACGGTTTGCTAGCTAGCTGCTACATATAGAGCATGTTTTTATTAGATCGGGCTATATCTAGTATAGTTTAGGGTTATGTGTTTTAATTAAGTAGGGTTGATTAGCTAGGGTTATTTACATATATATGGTTTAGGGTTAATGCATGGCGCATTTAATTAATTTAATTAGAGGACCGCGAGGCACCCCTGGGCTGCTCGATGCACAATTAAGTGTCGTTGGCCTATACATAGGGTTTAATTAGGGTTTAGGGTTAGCTAGGGCAGATGGTTAGGGTTAGGGTTAGGGTTTAGGGTTTAGGGTCTAGGGTCTAGGGTTTAGTGTTTAGGGTGTTTAGGGTTTAGGGATTAGGGATTAGGGATTTAGGGTTTTAGGGTTGTTTAAGGTTTAGGGATCATCGATCGAGTGCGCACACACATTATTAGATCGAGGCACCCGCGCCTTTACGCATAAAGTGCATGCGTATATATGTGTGTTTTTTGGGCCACCAACGATATATAGATGATCGAGAGAGAGATTGAAATCCCCAAGAATATGTTCAAATATACATTAAAATATATGCACGAATGCATTGTAGGCCATGCATGCACACTAATTATATATATATTATGAGGCAACTTAATCAAATGTGTTTTCATTCGAGAGAACTTGTCAAAATTCAAGTTAATTAATTTATCACGATAATTATATAATTAATTAATGAATCTCAGGGATATGTTATACAACATGATCGATATAGGCCATGTATATTTTAATTGGTGTTAATCTATGGTTTGCTAGCTAGCTGCTATATATAGAGCATGTTTTTATTAGATCGGGTTATAGCTAGCTAGTATAGTTTAGGGTTATGTGTTTTAATTAAGTAGGGTTGATTAGCTAGGGTTAGTTACATATATATGATTTAGGGTTAATGCATGGCACATTTAATTTAATCAGAGGACCGCGAGGCACCTGGCTGCTCGATGCACAATTAAAGTGTCGTTGGCCTATACATAGGGTTTAATTAGGGTTTAGGGTTAGCTAGGGTTTAGGGTTAGGGTTAGGGTTAGGGTTAGGGTTTAGGGTCTAGGGTTTAGGGTTTAGTGTTTAGGGTGTTTAGGTTTAGGGATTAGGGATTAGAGATTTAAGGTTTTAGGGTTGTTTAAGGTTTAGGGATCATCGATCGAGTGCGCACACACATTATTAGAGGCACCCGCGCCTTTACGCATAAATTGCATGCATATATATGTGTGTTTTTTTGGCCACCAACGATATATAGATGATCGAGAGAGAGAGATTGAAATCCCCAAGAATATGTTCAAATATACATTAAAATATATGCACGAATGCATGGTAGGCCATGCATGCACACTAATTATATATATATTATGAGGCAACTTAATCAAATGTGTTTTCATTCGAGAGAACTTGTCAAAATTAGAGTTAATTAATTTATCACGATAATTATATAATTAATTAATGAATCTCAGGGATATGTTATACAACATGATCGATATAGGCCATGTATATATTAATTGGTGTTAATCTAAGGTTTGCTAGCTAGCTGCTATATATAGAGCATGTTTTTATTAGATCGGGTTATAGCTAGTATACTTTAGGGTTATGTGTTTTCATTAAGTAGGGTTGATTAGCTATGGTTAGTTACATATATATGGTTTAGGGTTAATGCATGGCACATTTAATTTAATTAGAGGACCGCGAGGCACCCCTGGCTGCTTGATGCACAATTAAGTGTCGTTGGCCTATATATAGGGTTTAATTAGGGTTTAGGGTTAGGGTTAGGGTTTAGGGTATAGGGTTTAGTGTTTAGGGTGTTTAGGGTTTAGGGATTAGGGATTAGGGTTTCAGGGTTGTATAAGGTTTAGGGATCATCGATCGAGTGCGCACACACATTATTAGAGGCACCCGCGCCTATGCGCATAAAGTGCATGCGTATAGTTTAGGGTTATTTGTTTTAATTAAGTTGGGTTTGATCAGCTAGGGTTAGTTCCATATATATGGTTTAGGGTTAATGCATGGCACATTACATATAGTTTAAATCTCAAGAATGTTTATACATGATAGGCCATATGTGCAAAGGAATTTTTTTCCCTGTGAACTTGTCAAAATTCAAGTTTATCAGTGCCAATAGAAACTAGTCCAAAAAATTACATAGAGGACCAAAAGTACTAGACAATAACTAATAGAACCTGCAACTTTACAAAAAGGACCCCAAAACATATAGAAGAAAATCAATCGAGTCCTTCTCGACCGCACATCAGATCTCTGCTCCGCATCCTTTCCAGCAACTCCGTCGCCGGGGACGCACCACTTGGGACGGTGTCGCCGGTAGTCGCCGGGACGAAGGAGAAGAAGGGCCTCAGCAACGGCATATTGGCTCTGAGAAGGGCCGCTGAAAGGCCAAGATGTGCACGGGCAAGACGGATGACGCCGTCGTATGCCCCGAGCTTGTGAACTTTAGCAGCTTGACTTCCCCATTGACCAGATCTGAAGCACTGACCAAAGCAAGCCTCACCGTTAGCGCCATCACATTGATGGCACCAGATCGGGGTTTGGCCGGCAAGATCCGCCAGATTCACCATAGGCCAGATCTGAAGCCGATGACGAGATCCCCGACTCCATTGCGCCATTCTGCTCATGGGAAAAACCTGATCTAAGCTTACAACAACACTAACTCCCTCGGATCCAAATTAGCTGACTCAACTTTGCTTATCTAAATATGGATGTATCCACACATGTTTTTACTCTAGATACATACACGTCTAAGGAAAGTTGAATCAATTAATTTAGTTCGGAGGGTGTACAATATACAGAGAGAAGTCGGCCTCGTCTCCGGCCGGCGAGGCCGCCGGAAAGAAGGGGGAGAGGAGCCGGGGGAGTGGGAGAGACTCGAGAGAGAAAGAGAAGAGGAAGAAATGAGAGCTCCCTGGGGAAGAACATTATTTTTGTCGTTCTGCTCGTAGCTTGAAACTGAAAATTTCGGCCGCGCGCCAAATCATCCCGCCGCATCCATTCGAAAATCCCGTGACCAGTTTTACCCTTTTAACCCTGGTCCGGAAGCTACAACCCACCGACCATGGAGGGCTCATTCGGTAACAATGAAATATCTTGCCTAGATCCCGAACCCTCCCCACAGGCCCACACCCACCCACCAACCATTCGCCCCATTAGCTCAAAAATACTCTCACACGCCAAAGCTCTGACTCTCTACAGTACTAGATCTGCTTCGCCGCCGGCATACTCCTCCACGGCGTAGCCTTGATCGTGTTGGCTGTCCACCCACCTGATCCGCTCCCCCGCCGCCCTCGTCACCGACGGATCTGCTTCACCGCCGACCTCGCCACCGACGGATCTGCTTCACCGCCGACCTCGCCACCGACGGATCTGCTTCACCGCCGACCTCGCCACCGACTACCTCGGCGCAGTGGCTGTATCAACTTCACCGAATCCCTTGCCAGCCAACCAGATCTGCTTCACTAACGCCCGCTTCTACTGAAACAGGGTCGATTCATTGTCTCCCGCGTTCGCCGCCCCCGTCCACCACGCCGCAGCTTGGTTAGTATGCTGGCCCGTTAGATCGCGGTGTTTCTTTAGCCATGTTTTGTGTAGTTATTTGCAGATCTCATATGCCGTTAACTTTCTTGATGTGTTGCTTCGCATGAAGTTTGTTTAAATATTGTACAGTACAAAAGCATTATTCGGTCGCTACCATCCTGTTCATTCTACTGACACCTGTGTGCATCCACATATTTATAGCCTTATACCCATTCATTTGCTGCCTACTGTTTTTGTACTGCATGCTATTGTCGCACTGCTTTTATAGTCATGATATGGGCATTTCCAATCTGCTTGTTCTTATACCACGTCATTAGCTCACCGCTAGCTGCTAGCTGTTTTCTCGTGTCTGCTATTCTCACACTGCTTTTATAATCATGCTATGTGCATTTCCAATCTGCTTGCTCTTATTCCTCGTCTTTAGCTTATATAGTTATTGCTGCGTGCATGTCTGGTCTTTGTATTATCGTAGACTGACTTGTCAATGTTATTTTTCCTAGGGATTGATCATGCGAACCACTTATTAGAACATCCAACATTAACAGCGGGGACGCTAGGGAAGGTTGGAATCTGAGTTCTTGGTTGGTAATTTTGGCAGTTTACTTCCGTTATTATCTATAACCTATATGCATTGTTCCTTATGCAAGAGATTAACACTTGGAACCCTGCCATAGCAATGCCATTCATGCTTTACTATGTTTACGCCTATTTGATATGCTTGTCTTGGAGAAAGCTGCGAAGGTGATTTGAACCTCGACATTCGGTCATTCTTAATGCCGGTTTACTTTATGTGGAAAACCTTGGCATTACCCTACTCTAAATCTGAATGTCTGAAATTCGTATCTCATGCAAAGCAACATCTAGTTGGTTTTAATCTGATATCTGGTAAATATTGGCTTATTCATTTGGCAGCTCAAGTTTTTTGTTATTTGAAACCAGCTGACTTGGTCTTAAATGTGATATCTAAACATAGATTAAGGACAATGGAGCAGGAGGATTAGCATTTCACTTGATGGCTGAACCTAAAATGACAGGCATGTTGACCACGACTAGTGCACGCAAGAGAAGGACCTGCAGCGAGCCAGTATGTGCTTAGTACATGCATCTTATCTTATCTTGTGCTTATTTCTGCTACATGCTGTTATCTGATCTCTACATTGCGTAATACATGTTTGAATAGTTAATTGTTATAACTATGTTTGCAATGTTACCAGAATGCAGTTTTAATGAAGCAGTCATCATTAGAAGATAGTCGCCAAAAAAGGATCTGTAGCGACCCTGTGCAACATTATGATGTAAGTTTGTGCTTAGTACAAGTTCCATACATTGTCTTATTTATGCAACTTGTTATTATCTTATATCTACATTGCATAATAAATGTTTGCATAGTTCATCGTTTAACTCTTTTTGCATTATTATCGAGAATGCGGTTGTGATGAAGCAATCTTCATTAGAAGTGAGGCCCACAAAAGTTCGATATTTCTTCTGATGCATCTTCTCATAGCCGTCAACCTAGACCATTGCTTTCATCAAACAGTAAATATCTCAAGGTTGTACTTTATAAAAGACATGGTATTGCTGCTTTAAGATCTGTAGCTGATATGTTGACAAAGAGTACACAAGATTCAATCAAGGCGATTGCCAAATGTCAACGTGTTATTGATGATGCTAATAGAAGTCCTCAATTATTCTATGTAATTTTTTTGTTTGGGCACATTAATTGCCTTGTAATTTTCCTACCTGTTTTATTTGTGTATGTAATTGTGTGTATCATTGATATCAGATTTTAGGCTCATGAAATGTAATGCAAGTTGACTAGTCAAACAAGTAGGGCACTACAATAGATTGGGCCGGCCCACTTACAGTAGTGTGGGACCCACTTTCATTTTGGGCCAGCCCACTTCTTTAGTAGGCCGGCCCGGTTACACGATAGTGGGATCCACATGCTTATTGGGCCGGCCCACTATCTTGTTGGGCCAGCCTATTTGCTATATGGTGGTCCCACATGGTAAATGGGCCGGCCCTTTAACAGGAAGGTGGGACCCACCTGTGTTTTTGGCCCGGCCCACTATCTTGTTGGGCCGGCCCACTTGCTATATGGTGGACCCCACATACTAAATGGGCCGGCCTTTTAACTGGAAAGTGGGACCCACCTGTGTTTTTGGCCCGACCCACTATCTTGTTGGGCCGGCCCACTTGCTATATGGTGGACCCCACATACTAAATGGGCCGGCCTTTTAACAGGAAGGTGGGACCCACCTGTGCTTTTGGCCCGGCCCACTATCTTGTTGGGCCGGCCCACTTGCTATATGGTGGACCCCACACACCAAATGGGCCGGCCCTTTAACAGGAAAGTGGGACCCACCTGTGTTTTTGGCCCGGCCCACTATCTTGTTGGGTCGGCCCACTTGCTATATGGTGGACCCCACATACTAAATGGGCCGACCCTTTAACTGGAAAGTGGGACCCACCTGTGTTTTTGGCCCGGCCCACTTGCTATATGGTGGACCCCACACACTAAATGGGCCGGCCCTTTAACAGGAAAGTGGGACCCACCTGTGTTTTGGCCCGGCCCACTTGCTTCTTGGGCCGGCCCAGTTGCTGTAAGGTGGACCCCACATGTTAAATGGGCCGGCCCATTTAAGTTTTGACCAGTCAACCTTAGAGGTTAGGCCCGGCCCACGTAACTAATGGACCAGCCCAGCTATATAGTTGACCGGTCAAACTACGTCAGCTGGCCCGGCCCGCTTAAGACGTGGCAGGCCTCGTGTGGGCCTACCATCTACCACGGGGTTTCAGCCGGTTAACACCGTTAACTGCCAGTTAACGGCGTCTGCCACGTGTCAGTTTGCATGACGTCAGCAGTCAACGGGCTCCCGGAAACACTTGGGCAACGGTCCGATTTTCCGTGGCGGAAGGGCGCCCAAGCGCGACGGACCGAAAAAATCGTCGTAGGACTTTGCCTGACGCAGTTTCCACAACAGAACCCATATCGTCGGGTTAGGCCCATAGGCGACGAAAAATACCCCTTAGCGGACGATTTTGAGACGTTGTCTATCAGAACTTTTCTTGTAGTGGTATGATGTTAAAGGCATTGTTCGTCATTACACCTACACCAATATGAATCAATTGTTACATCATGCAAGAGAAGCTGAATCACAGTTGGCTGAAGAAGCAAAGGTTAAGGGACGTGCTACGGGAGGTGGGCGTTTTACACCCCGTGCGCCTTCTACAGCGCCGGCGCCTTCGACGCGCTCCGCTCCTTACTCTACTCCACCTAGCAAACCGGTCACCAATGTATCTAATGCAAAGAAGTCTGAATCTGCTGGAAGTACGAGTGGTTCTAGCATGTCTACAGCGTGCAACCGCGATATGCTTTGCCATACATGTGGTGGCAAGGGTCACTTCAAGAGAGATTGTCCTAACCGCAAAGTCATGATTATCAATGAGGACAATGAGTATGAGACTGGAGATGATGTTGATCCAAATGCTCCAGACGATGATGACTATGACACTGATGGTGAAGATGCATATCCTTCTGATGCTCGTACCATTGTTGTGTCGCAGCGTGCTCTTAATGTGTTGCCTAGTGCATCTACTCAGCGCTGCAATTTGTTCCAAACCAAAGCTTTAGTTGGTCCTGACAAGGCTTGCAAGGTCATTATTGATGGCGGGAGTTGCCGCAATTTAGCAAGCAAGGAGTTATGTACTAAGCTGAAGTTGAAGTATCTACCGCACCCGCATCCATATTATATTCAGTGGTTGAGCGACAATGGTGAGATGAAGGTAAACCACATGGTGCGTGTTGAGTTTGAGATTGGACTGTATAAGGATTGCATTGATTTTGATGTGGTTCCTATGACGGTTTGTCACCTACTATTGGGTCGGCCTTGGCTCTATGATCGTTCTGTGCAACACAATGGCCGAGCCAATACATATCACTTGGAGTACAAGGGCAAGAAAATTAACTTACAGCCTATGTCACCACAACAAATTGTCAATGAGTCTCGTCAGAAGATTGAAGTGAATTTGGAGGATGCACCTCTAGATAGGCGAGAGAATTGTAATATCGTGAGTGATATAACGAAAAGTGAGAGAGTGAATTCCTTCGTTTCATTAGCCACCAAAGAAGACATGAGAGAATTTAGTGAGGATCCTACGGCCATGCCTCTTGTGCTTTTGTACAGGGGTACGGTCTTGGTTACTAACGACATGACCCCTCTTCCTCTTGGTGTTTCTAATGTTTTGCAGGAATTTGGCGACGTGTTTCCGGAGGAGGTACCCGCAGGACTACCACCATTGCGAGGTATTGAGCATCAAATTGACTTGATTCCCGGAGCTTCGCTGCCCAATAGGGCGCCCTATCGCACTAATCCCGAAGAGACGAAGGAGATACAGAAGCAAGTACAAGCGCTACTCGACAAAGGTTATATCCGCATAAGCCTTAGTCCTTGTGCTGTTCCTGTTATTCTAGTTCCTAAGAAAGATGGTACTTGGCGTATGTGCGTAGATTGTAGAGCTATAAACAACATTACTATTCGATATCGTCATCCTATTCCCCATTTAGAGGATATGCTAGATGAATTGAGTGGTGCTGCTGTGTTCTCTAAAATTGATTTGCGTAGTGGTTATCATCAAATTAGGATGAAAGAAGGGGATGAGTGGAAAACAGCCTTTAAAACAAAATTTGGTTTATATGAGTGGTTAGTAATGCCTTTTGGGTTAACTAATGCACCTAGCACTTTCATGAGACTGATGAACCATGTTTTGCGTGAATTTATTGGCAAATTTGTGGTTGTCTACTTTGATGACATATTAATCTACAGCCGCAATGAATCTGAACATACTATACATATTCGACAAGTTTTGCAAGTGTTGCGTGATAATCAACTTTATGGTAATCTTGAGAAGTGCACATTTTGCAAAGATAAGGTCATATTTCTGGGTTATGTTGTCTCTAAGCATGGAGTAGAAGTAGATGTGTCTAAAATTGAAGCTATTCAAAATTGGCCTACTCCCATGAATGTGAGTCAAGTAAGAAGTTTCCATGGTCTAGCTGGGTTTTATCGCAGATTTGTGCCCAACTTTAGTACTATTGCTGCACCTTTGAATGATTTGACTAAAAAGAGCGTTGTTTTTGAGTGGGCGCAGCCCAAGATCATGCTTTTGATGAACTTAAGAGATTGTTAACTTCTGCACCGTTGCTTGCACTTCCTGATTTCAATAAGCAATTTGAGATTGAATGTGATGCTAGTGGTATTGGAATTGGTGGTGTGTTGATGCAAGAGGGTCGCCCAATTGCATATTTTTCGGAGAAACTTTCTGGTGCTAAGTTGAACTATCCTATATATGATAAAGAATTGTATGCTTTAATTAGAGTTCTTGAGGTTTGGCAACATTACTTGTGGCCAAAAGAGTTTATCATACATTCTGATCATGAAGCTTTAAAATACCTGAAAGCCCAATCTACTTTGCATAAGCGTCTAGCTAAGTGGGTTGAGTTCATTGAGTCTTTTCCATATATTATTAAGCATAAGAAGGGAAAAGATAATATTGTTGCTGTGCTCTATCTAGGAAGAATATGTTATTAACTCAACTTGATGTTAAAATTCCTGGTTTAGAGATACTATGTGATTTGTATGCTACTGATCATGATTTTGCTGAACCATATTGCTTATGTGCTCTTGGTAAAGCATGGGAAAAATATCACATACATGATGGGTTCTTGTTTAGAGCTAACAAACTATGTGTTCCAGAATCGTCTGTGCGTTTGCTCTTATTGCAGGAATCACATGCTGGAGGTTTGATGGATCACTTTGGGCGTGAGAAGACGTTACTCATGCTAGCTGACCACTTTTATTGGCCAAAGATGAGGCGGGACGTGGATAGATATGTGAGGAGATGCATTACTTGCAACAAATCCAAGTCCAAGCTGAAGCCTCACGGTTTGTATACTCCTTTACCGGCACCTACTACACCATGGGAGGATATTAGTATGGATTTTGTGTTGGGTTTGCCGCGTACTAAGAGAGGCCATGATTCTATATTTGTGGTAGTGGATAGATTCTCTAAAATGTCCCACTTTATTGCCTGCCACAAGAGCGACGATGCGTCGCATATTGCTAACCTGTTTTTCAGGGAGATTATACGTCTACATGGAGTCCCGAAGACTATTGTTTCTGATCGTGACGTGAAGTTTATGAGCTACTTCTGGAAGATGCTTTGGAGAAAGCTGGGACGAAGCTGCTGTTCAGCACTACTTGTCATCCCCAAACTGATGGTCAAACTGAAGTGGTGAATAGAACATTGTCACAATTGTTGAGATCCATGATCAAGAAGAACCTGAAGGAGTGGGAAGAGTGTTTGCCGCATGTGGAGTTTGCTTACAACAGGGCGGTACATTCTACCACGGAGCTATGTCCTTTTGAGGTGGTGTATGGTTTCAAACCCATTACTCCACTTGACTTGTTGCCTTTGCCCATACATGAGAGAGTTAATGTGGAGGCATCAAAGAGGGCAGATTTTGTGAAGAAGATTCATGCGAAGACTAAAGAGTTGATTGAGAAGAAAGGCAAGAGCAATGCTGCAAGAATGAATAAGAAGCGCAAAGAGATGTTGTTCAAGCCTGGTGATTTGGTCTGGGTACATTTTCGCAAGGATAGGTTCCCGAAGCTGAGGAAGTCTAAGTTGAAGCCTCGTGGTGCTGGACCTTACAAAGTGCTTGCCAAGATCAATGATAATGCATACTCGATAGATCTTCCAGAGGATGAGTTTGGTGTCAGTAATTTTTTTCAATGTTGCTGATTTGACACCATATGACGGAGAAGACCTTGGAGCGTCGGGGTCGACGCCTTTTGAAGGGGGGGGGAGATGATGAGGACATCCCTACCTCACTACTACCTCCGTCATTACCAACTGAAGATGAACCTGCTGTGAAGCCCAAGTCCAATGAAGTCAGGATTGGACCAATGACACGAGCTCGTGCGAAGCTACTTAAACAACAGGTGAACTTGTTCCTAAACGATACCTTGATTGATGAGAACTTTATACTACCTAAGTCCTATTACTTATGTATCATCAGGTATGAAGAGGAGACAAGCATCGCACGAGGAGGAGAGGAGCAGCTGGACGTGAAGATGGACATGAAGCTGGACAAGGAGCTGGACATGAAGATATCTCATGGACGCGCGAGGGAGGAGCGGGAGGAATGCGCGAGAGGAGAAGAAGAAGTCCAGGCCGGTCCGGAGCCCGGTCAGACCGGCCCCCACGTCGGGCCGCCCGGTCCCTGGCCCGGTCGACCGGCCGCCAACCGGCCGCCAACCGGAGGGAGTGCATCGTACCGGGCAGAAACCGGAAACTTCGCAGTTTCCCGGTTGGCGACCGGTTGACCGGACCACCGACCGGACCGGCCGGTCCACAGCCCGGTCGACCGGATTCCAGACCGGACTAGTCCGAGTCTGTCTCGACCAGATCTATTCTGGGTCGGTTTTACTTGTATTTTTCGACCAGAACTCGTCTCGGACGCCTATATAAGTGCCTTGGACGACCCCCTAGCAGCTTTAGACCACGTTTAAGATAAACCCTAGTTCTTAGTTGTTTGCTCTGCAAAACTATTGAATTCCCTACACCATATTGCTTGGATATTGTGTAGATCCTGTTTAAGTCTTGTGTGATCTGCTGCTCCATTGGGAATTAGACGATTGCAACTTACCGCTTCGTGGTCGGCGGCTACGTGCGCAAGTGTGTGGAGTTGCGAATATCTTGCAGGGTTGAGAGCTGTTGCATCTGGCGACAGGGACCAATCGAGGGATCTCGTTGCGTCATACAAGTTATCATCCACTACATCGTCGTGTTTCTCCGCTGCTATCACCCCGTGATCATCATCACCACCGTTGCTTACTGAGAAGATCGGGCCACCCCTTATCAGTTTCTTCTCAAACAAAGCCGAGCTAAGTAAAACAACCACCACCATGCAGGTGACCTACCAGAGGACCAAGATTGCAAGAACCAAAGTTCAGTAACTGCCAGACTCTAGAGCAAACATGTATGCATATTGCACAAACAGGGATTCATTCGCGTCTTATAAATACCAGACGTTCTCTCATCTTCCAGCCATCAGACAAAGAAGTAGCCCCCAACCTACACCTACACAAAGAAGCACGGATCATCAACCATGGCATATAGGAGCACAAAGTCATTCGTTGCATTCCTCTTGGTGCTGCTGCTCTCATGCAGTTCGAGCAGCGCAGCACGCCGCCTAGAGGAGGCTGTGCCCAAGGAGGAGCACCCACCACATCCCACCGTGCCGGAGCTGCCAAAGCCAGAACTCCCACCACACCCTACTATGCCCGAGCTGCCGAAGCCCGAACTACCGCACCCGGCCATGCCCGAGGTGCCAAAGGAGCATGAAGTGCCGCACCCTGAAGTGCCGAAGATGCCCACGGAGCATGAAGTACCACATCCCGTTGTGCCGGAGCTGCCGAAGCCCGAGCTGCCGCCACACGCTGCAATGCCCGAACTGCCAAAACCTGAACTACCGCATACAGTTATGCCTGCAGTGCCGAAGGAGCCAGAGGTCCCACACACCGTCGTTCCAGAGGCACCAAAGGAGCACGAAGTACACCATGAGCTTCCCAAACCCGAAATACCACATCCTACCATCCCAGAGGCACCAAAGGAGCCCCATGTGCCCGAGTTACCGCACCCTGCTGTGCCGGAGGTGCCAGAATTGCCGCACCCATCCATGCCTGAGGTGCCGAAGCATGAACTGCCACCATTCCCCAAAGCCGAGATGCCCCCGAAGCCTGAGCTCCACTTTCCAGAGCAGGAGGCTAAGCCATGATCGGACTAGCTACATAGTCCTACCGTCGGTTAACTAAGTTTTATATGTGTACATGATGCCTGTTTGTGTTAGTCATGTGAAGCTAGCGTGTAGTAGTGTACAGGTCGTTAGCCTGTGCTCCAGTTCATGATGAGGGAGCGTTATGTCCTAGGGTTGTTGCATTCTGTAGCGGCTCAATCTGTTCTTTCTTTATGTACACGATGTTCTGAGTAATAAATGTATTGTACTTTTTATATTTGGATATACATAAGTGCACCGTTAAACATTTCTTAAGATCTTGGCTGCAATATATGCTTTATTTTAAATTATTGCATTTTGTACTTCAGTACAAAAGCCACGATAACCCAGGTTTAATCAAAAGCTAAACATATAAAGTCGTTATGGGGATACCAGCTTACATGAGGAGCTTCTTATTTGTTCGATACAATACCTGAGTTCCTGATTGGGGCTGTCCAGTCCAAGGGCAACTCTATGCCCGAGTAATAAAGCAGTGGATTAATCTAAGAAAACCTTACATAAGGAGCTCATTTAATATCAATAAAAAAAATTTGCCTCTGATTTCTTACATAAAACAAAAGCAAATTAACAAGAGTGTATACTTGTTTAGCTCAAAATCTTTTAAAATTTTAATAATCTTAACTTTAACACTTCTATTTAAGGTTCCAACTGCTCTCGAGTTTACTGGGATTTCTTTACACCCATGTCATGAAACATGAAAATAATCAGTGACACAAAAATCTTTATAACAATAGGAAAACACAGTCACAATGGACTAAGAAAAAACATGGAAAATAAATACATTATAAAGATAATTTATATTTAAAGTGCAACTGATCAAATGAAGTTTTAGAATCCCAAATACATTGTGAAACTGAAGTTTTTGCTCATTCAAATTCCAGGTTGCACATTACAAAAACACTAACTGCATATTTTGTAATGTCCAACTAGAGTATATTTAAAGTGCACCACTAATTTTTTGAAGATCCAGGGGTACTAGTAAAAGAGAAGAAGATAGATGCATACTACAAATACAATGTTTTCACACATTTTAAATGTGCAAATTATGTAGATAAAAATTGTAACCATGAAGTAAAAGAAAACCACCGATTCTCAAACTGGAAAAAAATTAATTCAATAGAAAATAATTGAAAAAGACTCAATTTTTTTAAACTAGAGGACTTGTGAGATGCAAAACCGTATATTTTATTACGAAAGTTTTGGTGAGGGATATGAAATAACCAACGGTGTGCCAAGTACAATGTTAATAATATTTTTTTGCTTGTGTGACACTTGCAACATGTAGTTTCATGTGTGGCCCGAGGTTTACTTGGAAAGGACAGATTATGGTTATGACAATATCCTTGTTTTAATTGCACTACTAATTTTCTTTCTAAAATCGGCATTGAAATGGAGACATTTATCGCATTCCAAACCATATTTTAAGGAGAAGGCATAGTCGAACGGACGAAAGAAAGTTCAATTAAATACTGCCAACAAAATAGTTAAACCTTTATCACCTCCTGCTAAAATATATAAACACTAATCATAACACTATAAGTGGTCAAGGTTAAATTAAAATGGCACTAAGATAAATCTCATATTCAAATTTCAAATCATTTTTTTTTTGGGAAAGCACCTCATGAGGCATCAATTAGACACACCAACATATTCATCCAACATTATACTAGATGATCCAAGTCCAAGACATGTAATAATTTTATATTCCTGATGACTGATACTTACAAAAAAGATAACTACATATTTGACCTACCTAACTTAGTGATTCTTATGTTACCATATTTTTGCAAAAAATCATTAAATGTTGCAGCCATACTAACACGCAACATCACAAGACTAAATACAAAGTTACATGAATAAACATTTTTTTTTTCATGTGCACGTTTGTTAACGAGTAGGTTGTCATGTCATGCACTCACTTAATTGAGGTAGGACTAGAAACTTTGCTAAGCTATAACGTGAAGAATTAGCTAGCTTAGCAAGTTGCTTGAACATAGGCTACACCAGCATGAAACAAAGTCGTCATGCAGTGGTCATTTTCAACTCGATCGAAACGGGACTAGAGAAATCAAAAGATCCGTCACATGTTACTCTATTTTCTCAGCAGCTTGTCCTTGACAAAGCAAGGCAATACGATTACGACGTACACGGGCGTGTCTATGCATGTAGTGCATCGGACACCTAGCTAGCCGGCTAGGCACACGTACGCCCCGTTTTCCAAGTCCGGTCACCTAGCTAGCCTATCAACTACAACCACCAGGGCAGATGCAAGAAAAAGATCGGAAGAACCGTCCTTTCACGGCGCTGCCTCACCCCGCTTGTTCCAGACTTCCAGTGGACAGCCCCTGAATTTTTAAGTTGCGTCAGCCGTGCGCTGGTGACCTAACACCGGCTGGCGCCGGCACGTACGGCAACCGAGGATGGACCTGAGACGCAGCTACGAGTAGGACGCTCCTACACGAACACGCTAACGCGATCCATCACCAACCATGACAGATTGACGCCGGATGTTTTGATTAATTGGAAATTTAGACCGAATCGATCAGCTGAACTGCCAACAGACGATTCACCAAATCATCCCAATAACAGTATTGTTGAGGTTCAGGACTTCAGGTATTGTTTAGCACTGGATTTTTCATCATGCAGGCTGAGAATGAGATGCATCATGCATGAATGTACTGATGTGAGTACATCTTCCAGGAAGGATCCGGCCAGCTACACTACACAACACTATTAGGAGCTTTTGACATGTGGTATGGTGCAATCACCGGCCATATCATCAATGAGGTCTCAAAATTCCAAACTAATTAAGCAACACATAAGCATGTGTGGGTAGGGATCAGACGCAAACCGATTTTTTCTTCACACCCAAGTGAAGTAAGCAAACAACTACCAAAATTCAGGTGACCTACCAGGGTCCCTTGTTCAGTAAGACTACTAGTATCAGCTGCCAACAGAGATTCATTTGGGGTACGTCTTATAAATACCAGGCGTTCTCTTATCTCCCAGCCATCAGAGAAGGAAGAAGTAGCCTCCCACCGATAAACACAACTAAGAAACACAGAGCGTTCACCATGGCGAGTAGGAACACCATGTCATCCGTTGTATTCCTCTTGGTGCTATTGCTCTCATGCAGTTCGAGCAGAGCAGCAAGGCGCCTAGAGGAGGCCGTGCCCAAGGAGGAGCACCCACCACATCCCATTGGGCAGGAGCTGCCAAAGCCTGAACTACCATTTTTTTTAAATAATACGATTTAATTATTTAATTGCATGACTATCACACGTTTTCAAAAAATTACAGAACTGTGACTCGGTCGGACTGCCGTAGGCCGATCGGACAGGAGCACACCGACTGGGTGTCGGCCGGTACGGCACATCAAATCACCTGACTCGTTGGTCAGTAGCTGACCAACTGGACAACTACAGACCAATTGGTCTCCTACAAACCGATCGGCTTTGCTACCATCCGATTATTTGCATGGATGGTTTTGTTTGAAGTACGCTTAAAGTTAGCAGGGATGTAGCTAAAGGTACTCATACGTAGTTTGTACATAATGTCTGACGATGCATAGATGATTCATACATAAATGTCAGAATATCTGAGACTATGGACGGCGTCTGGGTTTCGTGCGGGCGGCGTAGCACGGGGTGTCCAACCGAACCTGTCCGGGGGCCTGGTGATGCAAGCAGGGATCCAGGACCCGGACTCGGGGTCGTACTGCGTCTCCTGTGTGGGCTCTGGTGGAGGAGTCTGCATACCGACATAGTTCTGCTGCGTGTTGTAATACTCCATGTGCTCAGGATCCTGATCACTAGCTCCCCATGAAGGATTGGATGCAGTGTGCTGCGTGTATCGTGTGCCACGAAACATAAGTGATGTCAAACTAAGTGGAGTATAGTCTATATGGAACACAATAGCTAGAACAATACATACCCTGCGTGTATCCTGCTCCTCCCATGAAAGGGGCCTGCCAGATAACCGCCATATCATCGAGCACGTCGAACTGCTGCTTCTACCGTTGTTGTTCCTGCTGCAACTGCCTGAACAGCTTCTATCATATCATATTAGGGTTTACCCTTGTAGCGTGAGAAGCCTCTCCAACAGCAGCAGCACGAACAGCACGCATCAACTCACCACCACCACCAATCCATAGCAGCAGCTCAGCCCCTTACACCACCACCAACCTCCACCACTTCATCATCATTGCTGCTAAATAGCACCACCAATCCTCTCTAAAACCTAACCCATTTGTAGATAGAGCTTCCCTCAACTAATAGCAGCAAAATAGTGAAGTTTTATTGGCTAAGGGCATCTCCAGCGGGGCGACGCATTTTAGCGTCCACGCGCGTCCGTTTGCGTCGACCCTTTTGGTCGAAATCGATCGCGCGTCCGTTTGCGTCGGGGGTGGCTCCAGCGGCACGACGCATTTTTTAGGACGAGTACTTTTTTTTAAACATGAAACATAGTTTACATACGTAAAATAAACCTAAAATGTCTACTGCTCCGTCGTCGCCGTACACAGCGTAGGCTTCATCGTCGTCGTCGGCGTCGTTGTGCTGCGTCTGCTGACGTCGCGTCCGCGCCTGCTCACGACGTGTCGGCGCCTGCTCACAACGGGTCCTCGCCTGTGCTCTTATACCAATTAAGGACGGCCCCGACCACGACAATAGTTCAGGTCTCTACCATAAACTCCTTCACCGGGAGATGCAACCCATCATAGACCGCAATAACCGTGGGAAACTTAAGGCTTCCCCAGCCTACCGCTTGCTCCTCGGGATAGAAGTGTCTACGACAAAGCCGTGGGGAACTTATGGCTTCCCCAGCCTACGGCTTGTCCCCTTGAAATACAAGTGTCTATGAAGAGGTATTTCGGGCCAGGTTGGGCTGTGCTGGGCCCGTGCTTGTTGGGCTGCTGGTGGGCTCCTGCGGCCAGGTAAGCTAGGTAAGTCCTTTTCTCTCTTTTTCTTTTCTGTTTTCAATTTTCTATTTTGTATTTCTTTCCAATTTGAATCTGATTTGAATTCATATTTTATTTGCAGGTTTCTAATTGTGTTAAATTTGATTAAGTTGTAGAACAATGATTATTACACCATTCCTTCTATTTAGAACAAGTGTTTTACTTCAATTCCACCAAGATCAAGTGAAACTTCAGTTACTGTGACTGTTTTACTTTAAAGCGCGAAAATTCCCCAGATTTTCTATGCATGAATGCAATGCACACATCTGTTTCCTCTATTTTTGTAACTCCAATACCTGGGATATTACAACCGGCCCATCTGCGAACCGTCATCTCGAGTATTGGGCAAGCGCGGGAACGATCGTCGTCGCGCGCGAACCGGTAATTGTCGGCGGCAGGCCTCGATGGGACGTTAAACTGCCATTAACGTTCTTGACGATGTCTCCGCTAAAAAAAATACGTCCGTGCCGCTGGAGATACCCAACGCAAATGGTCACCCTGGACCGCATGCCGTCCGTGGGCCGACGTAAACGGACACAAATGAACATTTCAGACATCGGTCGGCCCCCGCTGGAGATGCCCTTAATGTAAAAGCCATCGCTGCTCCAAGCTACTTAAGCACACCTTGTACAGACTGCTCCACATCCAACCAATAGGGTGGGTACCAGGATTGATGAGGCCACAGTTGAGCAGCAGTTTTATTAAGCCACAAATTGATCTGCTAGTAAATCCTATAGATACAACAGATAGATACGGTGCATTGCGGTGATGGTATCTTGCACATATGTTTCTTCAGTTTAGCACACGTACACGTACCTGCGTATGCATGGTCCGGCTGATTAGCATCTTCCTACCCTGGTCGGACGAGAGTTGGCCGATCGGACGGCTAGTGCCCAACAGGACCTGTGGGCTGGTCAGGGGACCCAGGACACCTGCAATCGGTTCATAGATGGCTGATCGGCCTGCCGACAACCGATCGGTGGACACGTGTCCGACCGAGTCACATAATCAAAAATGATTCAAATCGCGTGATATTTTCGAAAATTATAGAGTAATCCGTATTATTTAAAAAAAAATCGCGAACTACCACACCCTATCGTGCCCGAGGCGCCAAAGGAGCATGAAGTGCCGCACCCTGCAGTGCCGGAGATGCCAAAGGTGCCTGAAGTGCCACACCCAGCCGTGCCGGAGCTGCCGAAACCCGAACTGCCGCCATACGCTGCAATGCCCGAGCTGCCGAAACCTGAGAGCATCCCCACTCGTTGGCGCTCCCCACGCCCAAATCCGGCGAAATTTTCGTCCGGATTGGATGAAGATTTGGCGTGGGGAGCGCCGAAGTTCCAGCCGTCCCCCCGGCAGGAAGCCCCCAACCTCGACCATTTGACATATTTCAAACAAATTCAACATAAAATTTAACAAGTTCGGCAAACAAGAGTACGAAAATTGCTGAAACAAATTCGGTGATAATCAGTACAATGTTTAACAAGTGCTGAAACAAATGAAGGCCGGAAAACAGGCCGGCGGAAGAGCAGCCAGATAGGCCGTCGTCCAAAGACGGCGGAATATAGGCAGGTGGGGAAGGAGGGGCGGCGGAATCTGGGCAACAAGCCGGCGGGGTGGTGCCGGCGGCGAGAGAGATACGAGGGGTGGGGGAGATTTTGAGCGACGTGGCGGTGGGGTTCGTGCGTCGAGTCACCGACAGATCGGGCCCTTCCCCGCTTTTCACTCGTCCGGAGTCCCCGAGCGCTCCCCGGGGGGCCGGGGGTGGCGTGGGCTCGCCGGATGGATGAAGGGCCAAATCCGGACGAAAACGAGGAACCGGGGGCGCGACTGGGCCGAATTACGCCGTCCGGATGGAAAAAACGCTCGCCGGGGGCCTCGACGGGGGCACGAGTGGAGATGCTCTGAGCTACCCCATCCAGTTGTGCCCGAGGTGCCAAAGGAGCCTGAAGTCCCACACGCCATTGTACCAGAAGTACCAAAGGAGCACGAAGCACCCCACCATGAGCTTCCAAGCCCGAAATGCCACATCCTACCATCCCAGAGGCGCCAAAGGAGCCCCATATGCCGGAGGTCCCAAAAGAGCCCAAGTTACCGCACCCTGTTGCACCCGAGGTACCGAAGGTACCAGAATTGCCACACCCCACCATGCCAGAGGTGCCAAAGCATGAACTGCCACCATTCCCGAAAGCAGAGCTGCCACCAAAGCCTGAGTTCCACCATCCAAAGCCAGAGGCCAAGCCATGATCGGACTAGCTACATACCTACATCGTCCCCTATATAGGCTATTGCGCTAGTTATCTATATTTGAAAATATATCTGCAGCGTGTGTGAAAGTGTGTTGTACGTACTTGCGGTCTAGGTTGATCGTGATGAGAGTGTTATGTCTGAGTGGTGTTGCATACTTGCATGCTGCAGATGGTCGATCTGTTCTTTCTATCTATATGTGTACAATGTCCGCAGCGGCTCGATCGATCTGTTCTTTTCTTTGTATATGTACGATGTATATCTTGCACATGAGTAATACCCGATTCGTTCTTTCTATGTACATGTATGGGTACATGTTTCGTCTTTGAGTTTTTATATTGGACGGCTGTTAGAATCTAAATATGTGTATACCTACAGAATTATTGAGATCTTATCTGCATTATGTGCTTCCAGCTGAAGTGTTCGTCTTTTTTATTTAGGAAGAGAAGACCTGAGAACCCAGATAGGATCCAAAGCTCAACATATAAAAGTTGTCATGGGATACCAGCTTACAAGAGAGGAGCTGAGTTAGTGTCTCTCTAACAAAAAGCTACCTCTGGTTTCTTACGTAATCAAAATAAAAATTAACAAGAGCATCTACTGGTTTAGCTTAAAATAATTAAAATGACATAATATTAAATTTAAGATTATATTTATATTTTTAAGATCCAACCACTTCCCAGTATGATTAGAATTTTCTACATCCCAATCGAGAGACAAAATTAGTGACACATAAAATCTTTAGCACAATAAGAACACAGAGTCTCAAAATTTGTTTTTTACGGTCACGAAAATAAAAATTATGATGAATGTTGATTGATGTATAATTATGATGAATGTTTTATTATGGATATGAAAATGATAAAAATATGGTACACATACACTTTACATTAGTTTTTAATGATTATTTATCTTTTCAAAAGACAACAGTTGATTGATGTAGATTGACATGGGACTATGTGTTTACTCGGTGGCAGCAGATTATAATTATAGTGATATAATTATTTAAGTATTCTCTTCTCCGTTATGTTCTTAGAACAACATGCAGATGGAGACAGTTCTAGGAGTTATGACGGGGGTGGCAATTTGGCTCATAGGAGCAAATGCTCTTATTATATAAAATAATTAAAAAACAATTTTAAAAATGTTAAAAAATTATGATATAAATTTTTTGGTGTACATCTTGACATTCTATGTTAGTGCACAAATTTTCGTGGAGAAACAACATTTTATATGGCGTGTACAAAAAAGACAAAAAAATATCCTGTACGTAGTCGTGTTATAGCATCAAAACTTGTCTTTTTTACAGGAGCCACAATTATTTTTAGTTTTTTTTGAAAACTTGTGTACCAATATAAAATGTCTAGATGTACATGTAAAAATTTAGTTTAGAATTTTTTGACACTTTGAAATGTGGATTCACATAATGGGAGCATATGCTCCTATGAGCCAAAGTGCATTTCCCGAGTTATGACCCCTTTTTCGGCAAAGTTAATAATAATATAACTAGTTTGAATCACTTATTTAAATTTCAAATCATATTTTGTAAAATTACTCTCACAAGGCATTCATAAGAAAATTCAACACATTTATTTCCATCAAACATTATCCCAAGTTGCAACATATCTAATCGGCCGGTCGGAAGTATACTTACAGAAAGTTATGACTCATACTTACAGAAATTATATATTTTTTCCTAATTGAACATCTTAAAGCGCTCAAACCCGGGCGGAAGTATAGCTTTTAACTTGGTGTTTCTGGAACCGTCAAAAAGATGTTCTGTGTAGACAAAAGTCTCCCTTTTTGGCGGGTCCTCATCAACGACAAGGATACACACTGCCTCCGTTTTTGGTCTTGTATTCACACTTTGGAGCGCGTGAGTACCTGGAGTTTTGGTGAAACTGTTTTGAGATGGTCACACGGGTGGCTCAATACGGATGTCATCTGTTTTCTATTGTTCTCATTGAACTTTGTATTTGTTTTTGGATATTGCTGAGCGTCCCCCGGACGATTGAAATCACCAATCGTCCGCCTCCCGAGCCGTTAGATCAAGTCAAACCGCAGCACATCCGTCCGATCTATGGCATAGGCACAAGGCCTTTCTTCATAATGTGGGTGGACCCGCCATCCATATCCTCCCGCAGGAAAAAAAATCGTCCTCCTCTCCCAAGCGCATCGAGCCCCTGTGCTTCTCCAACTAGTAGTAACATATCAACGGAAAGTCCGGCATTTCCGCCCGGTAAGACTGCGACCATCGGCAATAGCACCGCCGCTTGCAGTACCGTCACCGCCGCTGCTGCCGCTTGCAGCATCTCCGGCCAGGGCTAGTAGCACTTCCGCCAGCCGCTCGCATCACCGTTGTTGTCGCCGGCAGCACCTTCGCCATGGCTCACCACACATAGGGGTCGTCGCACCTTGCAGCAACGGCACCGTGACATGGCAGCAACGCCACCAACATCTCGTAGCAAGACTAGCCACCATTGGCAATACCCGCCTCCGCCGCTAGCAGCAACGTCGCCAGCACCTGGTAGTCAGGTCGACCACCGCTGGGCGCAACGTCGCCAGCGCCTTGTCGCAAGGCCGGTGACCGCTGGCAGCACCTGCCTCCGCCGCTGGCAGCAACGTCGCTAGCCCCTTGTAGCAAGGCTGGCGACCCGTGGTAGCAAGGTGTTTGCCGCTGGCAGCAAGGATGGTCACCCTTTGTAGCAGGGTCGCCCGAGGCTAATAGAAAACGGCTCCACCGATGGCACCAAGTCCACCTCCGACTGCCCACCTTTGCAGCATGTCTAAGGCCGGCGACCATCTCCACGAGATGTGTGCAGGCATGGTCTGCAGCGGCGACGGGACTCGCATCAATGTTCGGCGGCGGTACCGCAGCTACACATTGAGGAGGTGGAAGAGGGAGGGAAACAACTACATGGGGCTGATTGGGGGTTCTCCGGTTGCTAGGGAGATGGGAAAAGGAGGAAGATGATCCAAATCAGCGGCGGAGCTACGAAGCGACGGACCAAGCCGGGACAGCGGCGGCGCATCTGACGGTGCGTGCTAGCTGGGCGAGGCGAGAGAAACATGGAAAAGTGAAGAGGAGGATGACGACCCGGTGAAGGAAATGGTTCGGTCAAAATAGGTCGTGGTGGCCCCTATCGATGTCGCCACCCAGAAGGACACGCGTCGCACGTACGAGGCAGACGATGCGAGACGCGCCATCGTCCGGAGGATTGTAAGAGTTTTCCTTCGTTTTTTGTACTATGTAAAACTTTAGATATTGACTCGGTAAAAAGTATTTTGTGTGCATCAATCAATGCATAGGCTGGGACATCCCTTTTCGAAAAAATAACTTTACTTAACTGGCTAATTCCAGTTTGTACATGCATTTTTTTTGGAAAGTATCATAATTATTACGGCGAAGTGGAAACATGCATACCTTAATATATTTATTGTGTTACTTGACTATTAAACCCTGAAACTTCTAGTTGCAAGTTATATATATGCATCTAATTAACCAATTCATACATCAGGCTAAACCGCTAAACTGATAGAAAGGCTTCCATTGTAGGCCGCAAAATATATTTTTTAACATTGCATGTGCAGGGTTTTAAACTTGAAACATCTTGGCTCTAGTATCATATTGAACTATGCACTGTCTAAATTAAAAGAGATGGTGGGTCATTGGACTACCTACAATGAGAGTATCATATGTAGTATCATGCATTTTATACATGCAAAATGCTGATGTGTCAGTGCAATTAAGGTTGAGAGAGAGGATACTAATATTATAGGTAGATACTGTATCATAACACATACTACTAAATTTTTTGTATATATACTTGCATTGAGATTCTATAAATTAATTAATATAAAAAGATTATGATACTAGTACATGATATCATGTATTATGGAGATAGTAACATGTGGTAGCATCATATGCATGATACGTACTTCTATATAATACTTTGCATTATCACTAATCTTATGCTCTCAGTACACCATCCTGACTCGAGCGAGCGAAGTCAAAGATTTCGTCACAGCGTGTGCAGGGTTTTCTAAGCAGCTTTGTCTTTGATAAAGCAAAGGCAATATCATTACGTAATACGTACGACGTGCATGTAATGCATGGGACACTAGCATGACTCCACGTACTTAGGTAGCCCATCAACCACAAGCCACAACCACCAATGTAGATGAAAGAAAAAAGGTCAAAAGCACCATCGCTTCACGCGTCGTCTCTGTGGCGAAACATGTAGTAACTGAAGTTAAGTTGCGTCAGACGTGCGCCGGTGACCTAACATGACACGCACAACAAGTCAGCAACGACCGTGGATCGACCTGAGACGCCGGTAGGACGCTCCAACACGAAAACGCCCGCGCGATCCAACCAACCCTCACAGATTTAGTGCTCCGATGGTAGGTTCAGACAATCAGACTGAAAGAATCAGATAAGTGTAGCTAATTAAACTGCCAGCCGACAAAGTACCAAAACTATCCCCCACACAGTACTTACGTTCCGGTGTGGTTTTGCTTCAGCGTATAGGCTAAAAACAAGGAAAAAAAATAGCGCGCTATAACAAAATAGCGTGGATCTAAAAATACGCTATTAGTATGTTATAGCGTGCTATTAACGTGAATAGCGCGCTATAGCGCCGAAATAGCGTAGCGTCGGCTCTCCAGATATGTTATAGCGTGCTATTAGCGTTGGAATAACGCGCTATTTTTTTTCCATGGCTAAAAATGAGATGTATCATGCAATCATGCATGTATACATACTGAAATGAAACGGGTAGATCTTCCAGGAAGGCTCCAGCCTCCAGCTAGCCACACTCTTATAACTTCCAAGTACACTATTAAGACCTTGACGTGTGGTGTGCTGCAATCGCGGGCCATATCATCACTCAGGTCTCAAAATTCCAAACTAGTTAAGCAACATATATCTATGTATGGGTAGAGACTGAACACAAACTGAACTTTTCTTCACACACAAAACTGAAGTCAGTAAACAACTCCCAAAATGCAGGTGGCCATCTCAAAAAAAAAATGCAGGTGGCCTACCAGGAATCCATAATAGGTGCCATTGTTCAGTAAGACCGCTAGTCTCTAGTCTCTACTGCAAACATGTAGAGAGTTTTAATCTCATTTAGCGTGCTATAAATACCAGGCCTTCTCTCGTCTCCAAACCACCTCCATAGAAAGAAGCAGCTCCTCACTTGCACATAGACAAGAGTGCACGCCTTTCACCATGGCGTGCAGAAACACACTGTCCTCCGTTGCCTTCCTCGGAGTTTTGCTGCTCTCATGCAGTTACATGAGCAGCGCAGCACGGCACCTGGAGGAAGCCATGCCCAAGGAGGAGGAGCACCCACCACATCCCATTGCACCGGAGCTGCCAAAGCCCGAACTCCCACCACACCCTGTTGTACCCGAGCTGCCGAAGCCTGAACTTCCTCACCCTGTCGTCCCAAAGGAGCCCGAAGTGCCGCACCACGCAGTACCGGAGATGCCAAAGGAGCCTGAAGTGCCGCACCCTGCTGTGCCGGAGCTACCGAAGCCCGAGTTGCCGCCACACCCTGCAATGCCCGAGCTGCCGAAACCTGAGCTACCTCATCTAGTTGTCCCTGTGGTGCCAAAGGAGCACGAAGTCCCACACCCTGTCGTACCAGAGGCACCAAAGGAGCACGAACCGCCTCATCCTGCTGTGGCCGAGCTGCCAAAGCCGGAAATTCCACATCCTACCGTGCCAGAGGTGCACCCTGCTGTGCCAAAGCTGCCGGAATTTCCGCACCCCACCATGCCGGAGTTTCCAAAGCATGAGCTGCCACCATTCCCAAAAGCCGAGCTGCCCCCGAAGCCCGAGTTCCACTTTCCAGAGCCAGAGGCCAAGCCATGATCGGACTACATACGTCATCAGCGAGTTATCTATGTTTTATGTGTATAGTATATGAGATGCATGTGTGATTGTTATGTAAAAGTGTGTACTGTACATGTCGTTAGCCTGCGCTCGAGCTCGTGAGACGAGCTGGCTCTCTCATGCATTAGCAAGGAGCAAGCGTTATGTATTGTGTTGGAGCGGTGTCGCATGTTACAGCTGCTCGATCTGTTCTTTATATGTATATATGTGATACACGATGCATATGCATTGTATACACATGAGTGTGTACTGTAAATGTTTTGTTTTGGAGTTTTATACTTGACATTATGTTTGGATCTATATATGTAAAAGTGTGTACTGTAAATGTTTTATTTTGGAGTTTTATACATGACATTATATTTGGATCTTTATATGTAAAAGTGTGTACTGTAAATATTTTATTTTGGAGTTGTATACTTGACATTATGTTTGGATCTATATATGTATATATGTCGCTGAATAGTTATATTCAAATTGAAAAGATGATGTCTTGAACATGTCTTAATTCAAATTGAAACATGGGTCCTCTTACATTTACCATGTCTTAATTCAAACTGTAATGGTTTGATTGATCAGTGACAAGTCAATTAAGCGTCTAACAAATTTAATAAGTGTTTTGGCTTTCAGTGGCTATGCTAGTTTGACTAAATTCTGTGGTAACCCTAAAAATGACAAAAATCATGACATCTCGCAAGACTAGATTTGATTATTTATTTGACTCAAAGGTATGACATGTTGAATATAATTGCATAGTCTCTTCAATCAGATCGGTCTTTTGGTTGAATTGGCTAGTGCTAATCTTACATGATATATTTTCCATCAATTTGATCTTTTGGTTGAACTATCCAGATCGTGAAATTTCACATGGTATTAGAGCTACAAGGCCTTGGATTCAAATACTAGCCAACAAATATTTAAAATAAATATTTGTGGCATTCCTAAAAAAATATCCACCGATACACGTCTAAGACCCGTGATAGATCTACAAAAAAAGCCCATCAGGCTAGAGGTGAGGGGAGATGTTGAATAAAATTGCATAGTCTCTTCCATCATAAATTATATCGGTTTTTTGGTTGAACTAGCTGGAACATGCAATTCACATGCCATACTACAATGTGGAATTTTGCCAAAGTTCACATTTAATATCGAACATCAAAACATTGTGTCTTACGGCTATGAACACCTAGTATCATTCAATTTGAAGCAGAAAAAACCAAGTTTTGGCCACTTTAACTAGGTTTGACTACCGTGTTCGCCATGTGGTTGTGCTTCATCTTTGGAATGTATCGAACATCAGTTAAATTCTACATTGTGAGTCAAACTCAAAACATCTTGATCCAAATAGAGCCTTCGTTTTCCATCTAACATGGTGAGTTGTCACCCAACCATGCAGCCCGTCTTAGCATCATTCTGTGCCCTTTCATACAAATTCCCATTTCAGATATGTTTGATTTAAAGGATTTTAGAGCATATCCACCGGCGGTCCCGATAGCGGCCCCGATAGCGTTTTGGAGGCCGGGAGCGAAAAAATGGACTCACACCGGTGCGCCCCAAACGGCGCCGGCGGTTTTTCGAGCCCAATAGAAGCGCCGGTGATGACCCACAAGTATAGGGGATCGCAACAGTCTTCGAGGGAAGTAAAATCCAATTTATTGATTCGACACAAGGGGAGCCAAAGAATATTTGTAAGCCTTAACAGCGGAGTTGTCAATTCAGCTGCACCTGGAAACAGACTTGCTCGCAATAGTTTATCAGTAGCAACAGTTTTATAGCAGTAGCACTAGTGAAATATAAGCAGCAGTGTAATAAAGACAGCAGTAGTGATTATAGTAAACAGCAGGATTAAAATACTGTAGGCATAGGGATGGATGAACGGGCGCTGCATGGATAAGATAACTCATGTAATAATCAAGACTAGGCATTTGCAGATAATAATAAAACAGTATCCAAGTACTAAATAACCATAGGCATGTGTTTCGTATATAGTCGTACGTGCTCGCAATGAGAAACTTGCACAACATCTTTTGTCCTACCAGCCGGTGGCAGCCGGGCCTCTAGGGAAACTACTGTTAATTAAGGTACTCCTTTTAATAGAGTACCGGAGCAAAGCATTAACACTGCGTGAACACATGTGATCCTCATATCACAGCTTTCCCCTCCGGTTGTCCCAATTTCTGTCACTTTGGGGCCTCGGGTTCCGGACAGCAATATGTGTATACAACTTGCAGATAAGATCATAAAACAATGAATATCATCATGAATCAATAACATGTTCAGATCTGAAATCATGACACTCGGGCCCTAAGTGACAAGCATTAAGCATAACAAGTTGCAACAATATCATAAAAGTACCAACAACGAATACTAGGCACCATGCCCTAACAATCTTATGGCTATTACATGAACAATCTCATCCAATCCCTACCATCCCCTTCAGCCTACAGCGGGGATTTACTCACACATGGATGGGGGAAGCATGGATGATCGATGGAGAGGCGTCGGTGGCGATGATGGTGATGATCTCCTCCAATTCCCCGTCCCGGCAGGGTGCCAGAACAGAGTTTCTGATCCCGAAATAGGGTTTTCGATGGCAGTGGAGTTCTGGATGTCTTCTGGCAAATTGGTCGAACCCCCGTGCATTTTTAGGTCAAGGGCTTTAAATAGTCCAGAGGGGAACGCCTGGGGCTGGAGGAGGCGGCGTCCCCATGTGGCGGCGCGGCCATGGGCCCACCGCGCCGCCACGTGGTGTGCGCGCCTCGTGGCCACCCTCCGTCTCGTCTTCTGGCTCCGTTGGTCTTCTGTAAAAATAGGTCCATTGCAATTATTTCTGGGGATTTTCCTGAAAGTTGATTTTCTGCACAAAAATAAGACACCAGGGCAATTCTGCTGAAAACAGCGTTAGTCCGTGTTAGTTGTATCCAAAATACACAAATTAGAGGCAAAACAATAGCAAAAGTGTTCGGGAAAGTAGATACATTTTGGACGTATCAACTCCCCCCAAGTTTAGCTTATTGCTTGCCCTCAAGCAATTCAGTTAACAACTGAGTGCGATAAAAGAACTTTCACGAACACATTTGCTCATATGATGTAAATATTCTCATTATATGGACGAGTACTTAGGCAATTCATAATAAGATAAATGCAAATAAAGTCATCTAATAGTTATGTCAATCATGAAAAAGATACCAACAAATTAATAATAAGCATCATGAAACATATCTATAAGCAGGATTGCAATGCTCATAAAAAGATATGATAAAGTGGTATCTCGCTTGCCCGTATTTGTACAGCAAAACATAAATGCCCAGGCATCTCTGAAGTTCATGGGAAGGCTAGAAGTAAAGATTATCAAAGATAAAAGCATCAAAATTATACCACAGTTAACCATATTCTGGGACAAACATATTACACTAAGAATGACAATTATGCTCTCAAGAAGGTGCTCAAAGAAAGGATGGTGACTCAACATAAAAGTAAAAGATTGACCCTTCGCAGAGGGAAGCATGGATTAACATGTGCTAGAGCTTTTCATTTTTCTAAAAACAGAAGTAAAATTGTTTTGAGAGGTGTTTGTTGTTGTCAACGAATGGTAGTGGGCACTCTAACTACCTTGTCAACCAGACTTTCAAGAGCGGCTCCCATGAAGGACGTTATCTCTACCAGCAAGGTAGATCATCCCTCTTCTCTTTTGTTTACACATGTATTTTAGTTTCATTATGGATGACACTCCTCCCAAACTTTGCTTACACAAGCCATGGCTAACCGAATCCTCGGGTGCCTTCCAACATTCAGATACCATGGAGGAGTGTCTATTTGCAAATTAAGTTGCTTACTGATAAATCAGGGCAAAACATGTGAAGAGAATTATTTATGAAAGTTGTAATTAATTGGGGCTGGGCACCCCGTTGCTAGCTCTTTTTGCAAAATTATTGGATAAGCGGATGTATATGCCACTAGTCCATTGGTGAAAGTCTGACCGACAAGATTGAAAGATAAAACACCACATACTTCCTGATGAGCTATAAAACATTGACACAAATTGAGAAGTACTTTGAAGGTTTTAAAGGTAGCACATGAAAATTTACTTGGAATGGTTTGAAATGCCATGCATAGGTATTTATGGTGGACACTTTGGAATAACTTGGTTTTCAGTGATTTGGAAGCACGAGCAGCATTCCCGCTCAGTACAAGTGAAGGCTAGCAATAGACTAGGAAGCGACAATCAAGAGAGCAATAACCGTCATAATCATGCTTGCGACAAAATAAAATTAACGGAGGCTTAAAAGTGATACAAGAACTCTGAAGCAAAGTAAATCATCGAGGCTTAATTGACCTTTTGTTTTTCAGTCATATGCATGCGTGAGCATGTGCCAAGTCAATTCAAATGAATTATTCAGAGGAGGATACCACAATGTCATACCTATCTATGAATAAAACAATGCAAGCAAATATTTATGACATGCTACTCATATTAATAAATTGGAGCTAAACATGAGAGATCATGAACTACTAGAATTTCATTAAATGACATATACCTCACATGAACCAACTAAGCATGCTCACATGGATGATTATATGTACAAAAATGAAAATAAATAGAGTTCATACCAGCCTCTCACCACAATCGAGTTGTCGTAGATCGTCATTATTGCCTTTCACTTGTGTGGCTTGAATAATATGAAATGAAAACCAAGCTCCAACCACCGGAGACCGCTGAACTCCATAATAAACTTTACAAAACCGAAGAACAACAACAAATATTTTTGGATTTTCGATATTAGAGTCACCGAACGAAAGTAAAATCTTTTTAGATTTTCTCATAGCAAACAAACGATAGTAAATAAAGCAAAATAGGAACAAGAAACCAAATAAACAAATGATAAAGAGAAACAACAGAAATATTTTTGGTCTTTTTGTGTTTTAGAAAAGAAACAAAGCAAAAACAAGAGAATGAAAACTAAAAGAGTCACACAAAAGCAAAGTGGTAGAAATCTGCCAAAACTTGACAGCAGTACAATAATTATTTTTTTAGAAAATCTTCTGCTGTTCAACTCGAAAAGTTCTCAACTAATGAAAGTTAGATAATAACCTGGGGAACATGCAAAAAAAATTGCAGCTCAAAATAACATTCTGGCTATTTTTAGGAATTTTTCTAGTATCAGTCCAGAATCTGTTTTTTAGACAGCACTTCCCCAAATATCATCTTCCTCATATTAGAGGCAACCATCGGCACACAAATGAAATAAAAAAAGTAAACTTACTACAGTAGTAACAACCTTCAAAAACTAAAATAAGAACCTACTGAAATAAAAATAACTGAAAGAGAAACAACCAAAATAAGCGAAACAAGTATATACAAATGACCGGCAATTGTAATATGCAATGAATGAGTGATGCCGGCGTACATCCCCCCAAGCTTAGGCTTTTGGCCTAAGTGGAGATCAACCCCACGGTGCCCATGAGGTGGCGCCTCCGTAATATGATGAAGGAGGATCATGTCCTTGGTACAAACTGGAGGACGCACCAGGATACGTGACGGTGTACCCGTCAGAGGGCTCGGTGTCCTCAGAGTCGTGCTGCTGGTGAAAGCCAAGTATCCTCAGTTGCTCATCCACCTCCTCCTTGGAGCGCGACCACGGCCTCCTGCGAACACTGAACAAATCGGCATGCGGCAAAGGGATTTCCCTCTCATCCCCATCAATAAACAATATTATATAGACAATATTTTCTAAATTAGAGTTAGTTGTGACAAATTGGTGACCCTTCATAGCAGCAATATCAAGCTTAATAGGAATTAATTTCTCATCACTAGGATCAACAGAAAGACCTAGATATGCAACAATACGTGAAGCAACAATTCCTCCATAAATAGGTCCCTTATTAGATAAGCGACGAGCAATGAGAGCACCAAGATGATAAGGTGTACTTCCAGTAAGTGCAGCAACCAGGAAAGCAAGATGATAACTAGAAATATTGCTAGTGTTTTCCCTACCAAGAATGCTAGTAGCAAGATAGTAAGTGAAATATCTAATGGCAGGGAGCTGAATGTTCCTTACCTTTCCGCGCTGAATGGTACGGTCATCATCGTTGGTAACTTCTCGATAGAGTTCCATCAAAGCTTTGGGGCGGTTCTCGATCTTCTTCGCTGTACCTATAGGAGTAATGTCCAGAGCAGCACAAAAATCACCCAATTTCATAGTAATAGGCATATTATAAATCTTAAATTTAACTGATGGTGTGAAAGGTGTGTTGTTGAATTTAAAGATTTCAACAAAGATTTTAGTTAGCATATAAAACTGATCACTCTCATCTTCCATATAGGTAGACAAGCCCACCCTATTAATGAGAAACAAGAAGTCATCAAGTAGCCCTGCATTACGCAAAAAGTCAGTGCACAGAAAGGATGAAGCATTAGGAATCCCATTATCCTCTTCATCTTCAAAGCTAGTTGCAATGACATCCTCATCATAGGATCGCCTAACTCAAGTGGCTGCCCTTGAAGGCCTTGCCGCTCTTGGCGTATCCCTCTCAAACACTTCTCCAAAGGTGTGGTTATGCTTTTTCCTTTTCTGAAATTTTTCAACAATCATTATAAAAGTTGATTTTGAGACATATAAATGAGGGAGACTACTATAGGAACTTGATAGAGTACTAAACATGCATCAAAACTAATTTTTACAACTTAGAACAAGCATGCAAACTCATTTAACATGTCACCTACAGCAGCAAAATACTCAAGATATACTCAACTAAACAAAATTCTATTTGGATAATTGGAGGAGTCACATACCGGAGAACAAATGCTCCAAATCTCAGCAGCAAAGATGGGCTGAGCAAGGAGATCGAAAATCTCGAGCAAGAACAGCAAGAAACTCGGGTTTGAACAATGGTATTGTGTTTTCCCGTGGAAGAGAGTGGAGTGGTAGGTGGATGAGTGAGTGGGGGGCCAGGTGGGGTCCACTCCACAGGGCGGCGCGCCCCCCATGCTGGCCGCGCCAGCACATGGGGTGCAGCCCTGGGGTGCCCCACTGGTCAGCCCCAGGCACTCCCAGGTTGCAATTTAAAAAATAGGACCAGTGGTATAATTTTTGTAAATTTTTGAAAACTTCAAAAAATGCACATTTCTGGGTGTTAAAATAACGGTTTCAGGGCGGAAAAAGATTATCAAAATTTTAAACAACTAAAGCATCTTGCAAAACAAGTCGTATTACAGAAAGTAAAACAAGTGTGGAGAAAGAAAGAAATGTTGTTTAGCTCTTCCATGCATTTAAAATGTACTTGTTAACAAAGTTGATCAAGTCTTGCCACCAAATAAATTTTACATGACATAAGAAGAAATAAACCTTAAATCAATCATGTTACCTTATATTGTATTGATATGGATCTTATCATAATATTTTGATATCCTTCTTTAGGCTCATATATAGGACATTCAATAACTCCCACTTTGATAGACCTAAAATTAGAAATTGTATTAGCTCCATATACTTTATCAATCTTCTTGGGAAAATAAACAGTATGCTCCTTGTCATCAACATTGAAATTAACTTTTCCTTTATTGCAATCAATAATAGCCCCTGCAGTGTTAAGAAAAGGTCTTCCAAGAATAATAGACATATTATCATCTTCAGGCATTTCCAACACAACAAAATCAGTTAATATTAAGCAATTATTAGCAACTTGAACATGAACATCCTCACATATACCAACAGAAACAGCAGTAGATTTATCAGCCATTTGCAAAGATATATCAGTTGGTATCAACTTATCTAAATAAAGTTTCTTGTAAAGAGAAAAAGGCATAACACTAACTCCTGCTCCCAAATCACATAGAGCAGCTCTAACATAATTATTCTTGATGGAACAAGGGATAGTCGGTATACCTGGGTCTCCCAGCTTCTTTGGAACCTTGCCATTGAAAGAGTAATTAGCAAGCATAGTGGAAATCTCCTCATTAGGAATTTTCCTTTTGTTAGAGAAAATATCTTTCATATACTTTGAATAAGGAGGCAATTTAATAGCATCAGTCAAAGGGATTGCAAGAACAAAGGTTTCATCCAATCACAAAATTTATTATAGTGTTCTTCCTCCTTTGATTTTAGTTTCTTAACAGGAAAAGGCGTTTTCTTTTGAACCCAAGGTTCTCTTTCATTACCATGTTTCTTAGCAATGAATTCTTATTTAGTGTACTTTTTATTTTTAGCATGCTTTTCAGGTTCATCTTCAACTTCTTCTTTATCAGAAACATCATTCTTATCATTATCTTTATCATGTTCATTACCACTTCCAGTTTCAGCATCAGAAATAGAAATACTATTAGGATCATTAATAGGTTCAGAAGATTCTTCAACAGTTTTATGTTTCTTCTTCTTTTTCTTAGAAGGAGCACTAGTTTCTTTAGTTCGTTGAGAATCTTGTTAGACTCTTTTGGGATGCCCCTCAGGATATAGAGGATCCTGAGTAGAAACACCACCTCTAGTTGTTACTTCATAAGCATGTTTTTCTTTAGAAGTATTTTTTAACAAGTCATTTTGCACTTTAGTGAGTTGATCAATTTGAGTTTGAACCATATGAAAATGTTTAACAAGCATCTTAACATCATTGGAGGTTCTCTCCACAATATCATGCAATTTACTAATAGCTTGAGAATTTTCCATTAAATGATTATCTAATCTCATATTAAAGCTATCTTGTTTAACAACATAATTATCAAATTCATCTAAACATTGATTAGGAGGTTTTGAGTAAGGAATGTCTCCTTTATTAAAGCGTTGAAGAGAATGTACCTCAATTGTGGATGAAGGGGGAGTTATCTTACATAAATCTTCTATGGGAGGTAAATTCTTCACATCTTCAGATTTAATACCTTTCTCTTTAAGAGATTTCTTTTCTTCCCTCATATCTTCATCATTTAATTCAATCATACCCCTCTTCTTCAATATTGGTGTTGGGGTTGGTTCAGGTGTAGTCCAATCATCATGATTTTGGCTTATTCTAGCCAGTAATTCTTCAGCTTCGTCTGCAGTTCTTTTCCTGAAAACACAACCAGCACAAATATCCAGGTATGCCCTAAACTCAATGGTTAGTCCACTATAAAATATATCAAGTAAGTCATGCTTCTCCAAATCATGTCCAGACCGAGCTCTAAGAAGAGAGCAAAACCTTGCCCAAGCATCAGGCAATTTCTCTCCATCTTCCTAGTCAAAACTATAAATTTTCTGCAAAGCAATATGTTGAGCACTAGCAGGAAAATATTTTCGAAAGAAAACATCAAGCAAATCACTTGGACTATTAATAGAATCAGGAGGCAGACTATTATACCAAGTTTTGGCATCATCCTTTAATGAGAAAGGAAAAAAATTAGCAACAAAATAAGTACGCTTCTTGATATCATCAGAAAACAAGCTACTGAAAGTAGAAAGCTCATTCATGTGCTCTACAACACTTTCTTTTTTAGTACCACAAAAAGGTGTTTTCTCAATAATAGATATATGAGATAAATCAAGAGAAAAATCATAATCCTTATCCTTAATGTTTATAGGAGATGTGGCAAATTTAGGATCAGGAGACAATTTATATCTAACAGCATGTTGTGCAAGAAGCTTTTTAATGTTACTTGCACCAGTAGTAGCATTACATTTATCAATAAAATCATCATCAAGTTCCACATAATCTTCATCAGGATCATCACTAGAGTGTTCAACAGACTCAGGTGACATAGGCATACCCAATGGGCCTGCCGAATATGGTACCCGGGGTTTACTGAAGGCCCACGACCCGAAGAATAAGGAGAATCGGGAGCCCAAGTTGTTACTAAGGAAAGCTAGAGTTGTAATAGGAGTTGTCATTTGTAATCTTGCGGGATGGGTTGGAAACCCTCCCGGACTCTGTAAACTTGTGTATCACGAATCCCTCGGCTCCGCCTCCTATATAAGGGGGAGTCGAGGGACAAAGAGAGGATCGAATCTACTGTCAACACAACCCTAGTTTTTACATTGTCGAGCACTTTTCGGCTGAAACCTTCGAGATCTACTTGCCCTCTACATCCAACGAAACCCTAGTCTACAATCCGTAGGCATTGACAAGTTGATACCTTGTCAATTGGCGCCGTCTGTGGGATCTAGAGGCGACAAGGAGCTGATCTCGATGGCACGTTCAAGATCGTCGACTTCATCAGTAGCAAGCAACATCATGGACAGAGGTAAACAGATCGAAACTGGTCTCGTTGATTTTATTCCTCACCCGCCCTCCCGTTTGGATGCATATGCGTATCTGGAGGAGCCCATGAAGATGATGTTTGGAAAGTTCCACTTCCGCGTCGAGAAAGAAGGAGCGTATCGTCTCGAAATTCCGATCTCGTCGGGATTATCGGCGGTTGGTCCTGATTTCTCAAACTCAGTATCATCCGTCGAGTCAAGCGACAAGGAGATTTCGTCGCCACGCTTCATCGGCAGCAGGGAAAGCGAAAAACTCGCCAAAATCTTCAGCGACATGTCCTTCGAGTCATCTACGGACTCCTATATAAGCGATGATTCGAGCGACACCGACAGCTTCGACTTCATCGACAAATCCATCTCTATTGGGAAGGTCTTCACCAATCTCTATGATGGTGTCACCAAACCAAGCAAAGTGAAAACTCCAAAATATCACCAAGTTTATGCCATTGGAGAAGCAAGTCGCGATCAAGAGGAAACATCAGAGGCTTTCGACGATTTGGGAAACCCCTATGTCGATCCCTCAGATCTAAGGAGAGGTTTGGGCACTAAATATGTCGGGCCCACACCACGTGCCAGAGTTCAACTTCCACAAGCAGCATGGGATAGAGCTGCGAAAGCTTTGGATGGCTCTGAACCAATGGAGACAACTGCTACGGTCGAAGAACTGCAAGCTTATCAATATAGACTCGCCCGAGCTGGAAGAGAATTGGAAAAACAGACAGCTGCTTTGAACAGAAGAAAGGAGGCAGCTTCCGCGTCAAGCAGGCGACGAGCAGAATTAAGTCGACAATCAGGAACTTCGGGAGATAGTCACAGAGAAGCTCGGAGGAGAGCAAGATCTCGGCTGCAAAATATACCGGAAGCCGAAAGAGAGACTTTAATCCAAAACCTCGACATGTCTTTTATGTCAATCGACACGAGGGGGAATATTATCCCAAAAACACCGGAAGCAGGGTACATGGCGACACAAGCTTTCATCTTAGCGTCCAGGCCACCTCCCGGAGACCCAAGAGAAGCGTTGTACAACATGGCCATGGCAGGATGTGGGGCCATGGGAGCAGCGTTCACAGCTACACCTCCCGAAGGAACTGCAAGGCAAAATAGTCCGAGACCTACCGCAGCAATGCAAGATCCACCAAGAGCGGGTGGAGCCAGAGACACAACAACTCAGGCCAGAGTTGATAGAGCGCGACAAGAAAGAAGGAAACGTCGGCATTCACCAGAACTTGCTGAAGAGGACATGTGTGGACTTCCATGTTTCACACGACGGGTCTGAAAAACTCGAGTTCCGTCAGGATTCAAGCTACCCGATAGTTTCAAGAAATTCGATGGCCTGCAAGACCCCGAGGATTGGCTAGTCGATTACCTCGAGACAGTAAAATGGATAGGCGGGACCAGAGCGACAGCCATGCAGAGCATCCAGATACATCTGAGCGGAGCCGCCAGATCATGGATAAAGAAGCTTCCCCCAGGTTCCATCGACAGCTGGGAAAGTTTTGAGGACGTGTTTATCAAGAATTTCCGGTCAACCTGCAAGAAACCTGCGACACTAGAGGAGTTGAGGTCATGTCGACAAAAGCATGATGAATCAATGAGGAAGTACATCCAAAGGTGGAACATCATCAAAAACTCGGCAGAAAATATATCTGACGAAAGAGCGATAGATGCATTTGTTGCAGGGGTTCGACAAGGAGATTTCGTGGAGGACTTGGGGAGGACAAACCCAAGAACAGTATCAGCATTAATGGAAATAGCAAACAGATGGGCAGATGGTGAAGATGCGGTACATAACAAACGATATAGGTCCCCAGAGGAAGATCGCAATCGAAATTTCCAAAATAGACGCCGATTTCCCCGTCAATTTTCAAGTTACGATGCACCTGGCCAAATATCGGCTGGCTTTCGGGGAAACAATGGAGGAAACAGTAGAGATGACTACCAGAGAAGCAACGCATAGCAAGGCGACAATAGAGATAATAGGCAAAATAGCGGGTCAAGGTTTCAAAGACCTTTTGTGTCCCCCGAAGAGATGATGAACGGGCCGTGTCAGATGCATTTCTTTCTCGATAGCAATGGAAAAAGACAGTCAGGACACTTGCAACAGGATTGCCGAAATTTGCAGGCAATGTTAAGATGGGCAGGACATGCAAATGCTCAAGCAGCGCACAGAAATCCTCAAGGACCTAGGAGTGAGATTCACTTGCCACCTCCTCCCGCGATTACAGATGAAAATCGACATCAGCTTAGAATAGCGGCAGCACCTGCTCCACCACCATATGTTGATCCTAACTCTAACGGAGCGGTCTCGATGATTCAGAAAGGCAGGCCATCCAATAGAGCTCAGAAAGTAATCTCGCGACAGGTGTTTATGGCAGAGAAGATGCCACCACCAACAGTCGAGTACCTTAACTGGTCAGGGCAAGATATTGGTTTCACAATAGCTGATCATCCACAGCAAGTTCCTCGACCAGGGCAGACAGCACTGATCTTACCAGCAGTAATTGTGGGATTCGATGTATCTCGAGTATTCATAGATGGCGGCAGCAGTTTAAACCTTATGTACGCAGATACGCTAAGGAAGATGAATATTTCCCTCGCAAATTTGAAACCAACCGACACACGTTTCCACGGCATCACACCAGAGAAGCCAAGTTACCCACTGGGGAGGATCAATCTCGACGTTCAGTTTGGGACCCGAGAAAACTACAGGATAGAAAGGTTGGAATTCGAAGTTGTGGATTTCCCGTCGCAGTATCACACTTTGTTGGGGCGACCAGCATATGCCAGGTTTATGGCGGTACCACATTACACGTACTTACTTTGGAGGTTACCTGGACCCAAGGGACCAATCACAGTCAAAGGAAGTTTTGCGCTGGCCGATAAATGCGACAAAGATTTTCATCGACTATCAGAAACTTTCGGGATGCAGGCAGAGTACGCAGCGTCAAGGCTCATGACTGATTATGATGTGCTGCCAGACGTAGGGAGGCCCAACAAGGAATCAACTTTCAACACCGCTAAAGATTCTAAGGAAGTGCAGATCCACCCAACCGATCCGAAGAAAACGACATCCATCGCGACAAACATGGACCTCGCATAGGAAAGCGCGCTCGTCGAGTTCCTCCGTGAGCACTGGAAAATATTCGCATGGTGTCCAGCTGACATGCCAGGAGTACCCAGGGAACTTGCCGAGCACCACCTAAACTTGGATCCAATAGCAAGACCAATCAAACAACCGTTGCGGCGTTTTTCGGAACCAAACCGCAAAGCCATGCTGTCAGAAATTAATCGACTTAGAGAAGCCGGTTTCATTAAAGAGATATCTACCGAGGCCACTTGGGTAGCTAACCCAGTGATGGTGCCGAAGAAAACCACGAAAGTCCTTTGCATGTGTGTCGACTTTACGTGCCTCAATAAACATTGTCCAAAGGATCACTTTCCCTTCCCAAGGATCAATCAGATTATCGACTCCACGGCAGGATGTGAACATCTTTCCTTCTTGGACGCATATTCTGGTTATAACCAGATCAGATTAAAAGAAGATGACGAAGCCAAAACAGCATTCATCACACCATATGGCGTATTTTGTTACAAAACAATGCCTTTCGGGTTGAAAAACGCGGGAGCAACATATCAACGGATGATGCAAAAGTGCTTAGCAACACAGATTGGGAAAAATGTACAAGTATACATCGACGACGTCGTCATCACATCAAAAAAGGGGGCAACATTAATCGAGGACTTGAAGGAAACTTTCGACAACCTCGACAAATTTTGTCTCAAGTTGAATCCGGCGAAATGTTCTTTCGACGTCCCTGCAGGAGAACTTCTCGGGTTCCTAGATTCAGCAAGAGGGATTGAAGCAAATCCCGAAAAAATACAAGCTATCGTAACAATGAGGAAGCCAACAAAGTTGAAGGAAATACAGCAGTTAACTGGGCGAGTCGCAGCTTTAAGCAGATTCGTCGCCAGGCTGGGAGAAAAGGCGCTACCATTCTACGCCTTAATCAAACAAGGAGAGAAGTTCCAGTGGAACGAAGATGCAGATAGGGCCTTCGAGGACCTCAAACGGAAAATTTCGACACCACCAATTCTAGTGGCGCCAAAAGAGAAAGAACCGCTCCTGTTATATATTGCGGCTACACCTCAGGTGGTCAGCACGGCGCTAGTTGTCGAAAGAGAAGAAGAAGGAAAACTCCATGGAGTGCAGAGGCCAGTATATTTCATCAGCGAAGTATTATCGCCTTCAAAACAGAGGTACCCGCAGTACCAAAAGCTAGCATATGGAGTATTCACAACCGCAAGAAAATTGCACCACTATTTTTCGGCGCATCCGATAATAGTGGTCAATGAGGCACCTTTATCCAACATACTCAATAATCCAGAAGCCACAGGCCGTGTCTCCCTTTGGGGAATAGAACTTTCTCCTCGGGACATCACGTATGAAAAAAGAAAGGCAATAAAGTCACAAATTCTACCAGACTTCATCGCAGAGTGGATGGAATTGCAAAACACAGGACCCCCGGATTTATCGAGAACCTGGACTATGAACTTCGACGGGTCCAAAAGGTTAGAAGGAGCTGGAGCAGGGGTGATACTCATATTAGCTGAAGGCGACAAATTAAAATACGTCTTGCGGATGACGTTCCCAAACGCATCTAATAATGAGGCAGAATATGAAGCCCTCATACATGGGATGAAGATGGCAAAAGCCTACGGCGCAACTCGACTAAAAATATTTGGCGACTCACAATTGGTAGCTCAGCAAGTCATGAACCAATGTGATGCGGTCAACGATAGCATGGTGGCGTACAAAGAGATGTATAATGAGCTGGAGAAGCTGTTTGACGGATGCGAAGTAAACCATATCAGTAGGCTGAGCAATGATGAAGCCGACGTTCTTGCAAACATCGGGTCGCAGTGTCTCGCAATTCCTCCTGGTGTGTTCTGGGAAGAGATAACAGAAAGATCCACAAAGCCGAAGAAATCACCAAAGAAGGAGAAGAACGAGAAACCCTCGGGGGCTGCGAAAGAAACATTGGAAGAGGAAGAACAAGAGGAACAGGATCTAGTACTAATGGTGCAAATCCCATGGATGCAGGTGTACATATCGTATATCCTAAGGAAAACAATACCCGACGATCCAGTTGAAGCAAGGCGAGTTATCAGGCGTTCCAAAGCTTTCACAGTGATTAAAGGGGAGTTGTACAAACGAAGTATTTCGGGTGTGTTATGAAGGTGCGTCACACCCGAAGAAGGAAGGATAATCTTAAAGGAAGTACACGAAGGAGTATGCGGCCATCACGCAAGCAGTCGAGCTATCGCGGCCAAGGTTTTTCGAGCTGGATTTTACTGGTTAACAGCAATCGAGGACGCAAAAGAGATAGTGCGAACTTGTGACGCGTGCCAGAGATTTGCCGCAAAACCCCACTCTCCGGCAGCGGAATTGATGCCCATACCTTTATCTTGGCCCTTTGCTCAGTGGGGTCTCGACATGGTGGGAAAGTTACACAAAGCCTCGCCAGGAGGATATGAGTATATGCTCGTCGCGGTCGACAAATTTACCAAGTGGATAGAAGCAAAGCCGATAAATTCACCGGATGCAGCGTCAGCAATAAAATTCGTGAAGGGCATCGTTTTTCGGTTTGGAGTACCTCATAGCATCGTCACGGACAACGGCAGTAACTTCACATCCAAGGAATTCAAAGCGTACTGTGCAGAGGTAGGCATTAAATTGCACTTTGTGTCAGTTGCACATCCTCAAACCAATGGTCAAGTCGAGAAAGCCAACGGCATCATCTGCAATGGCATCAAGAAGCGTTTGTTAGGGCCGCTGGAAAAAGCTCGACACACTTGGCCAGAAGAGCTGCCGAGCGTGTTATGGAGCATCCGAACAATGCCAAATACAGCGACACAGGAGACTCCGTTTTTTCTGGTCCATGGGGCAGAGGCAGTGCTGCCGATAGAAATAGAGCACGACTCTCCGAGAGTCACGGAATACAATGAAGAAACTTCCAAAAGAGCATTGGAAGACGACGTTGACGCACTCGACGAAGCTCGAGACGAAGTACTGTCAAGGGTCACTAAATATCAGCAAGACCTCAAAAATTACCACAGTCGACGATTGCGACCAAGGTCCTTTTAGGTTGGAGACCTAGTTCTGCGACTCAATCAAGAGCGTACTGAAAAACTTGAGTCACCATGGCTTGGCCCTTACATCATCACAGAAGTCATTGAAGGAGGAGCGTACAAGATCAAGGACAAGAAGACAGGGAATCTCGAGAAGAACCCCTGGAACGTGGCACAGCTAAGGCGTTTTTACGCTTAGTGTCGAAATATAGTCCTCCTTGTAAAAATACAATGTACTGAAACACCCGCGGGCTTTCAGACGCACTCTTTTCCTTTTTCGGGGCACCGAGTGGGGCCGAGAAAGGTTTTTAATGAGGCGGGCTCGCGGGGCTGCAATAAAATAAAGATAGTGGAAATATATATCTTTTCTTCGACACAATCAGGGGCTTACGCCTCGAAGCCGCAATATAGATGAACTTAACTGACAAAATTATCTCGCCTTGGTACCGAATACCTCGCCAGATAAAAAGAAGACACAAAATAGCAATGAAAACAGAGCAAAAACACTCGGGGGCTTATACCCGCAAATATAGTATACTCAATAAAAATTCAGATGCCTTGGTTTACAACCTCGCATAGAAAATAAAGAGATTTACCACCGAAACACTCGGGGGCTTGAGGAAGAAAAATAGAAATATTTCCTAAAACTTTACAATACAGCATATGTTTACAACCATACAGGACGCCACTTGAAGAGAAAAATCGACAAGTCCAAAGAAAAAGAAAGTCAATTCCGGCTCAGTATATTATCTATGGTCATCCGCCCAACATTTGCAGTGCGAGTACTATGTTCAGCATAGCTGCCCCTTACAAAGAATTCAGAGTCCATCCGAAGAAGTTCGTCCATCATATCTTCTGCAACAGGGGTCACATGATCATCAATTTTACTGACGTCCCTCTTTCTTTTCGCCATCTTGGCTAAACACTTGGTAACAATTTGGCTCATGTCAAATTTGGGATAGCAGATTTTGATCATCATCATAGCAAACCTGGCACCGGCAGATAGTTGAGCCCGTACAAAATTATGGATACGAGGAGCATCCCGAAATTTTTCCATTAAACCAAGAAGAGTGTCGGGTGCCTCATTCCGAGGAAACATTGTCTTGTAAACCAAGGACAAGGTCTTGGTGCATAAATCAAGGAAATCGTGAACCTGACAGGCGCGATCTTGAAACCTGACAATTTGTCGGGTACGTTCTAGAGTGGCCCAGAAAAGAGAACCATGTTCAAGAGAAAGGTTAACAAGGAGATTAGTCCTTATGTTGACCCTCTCGTCTTCAGCAGCAGCGTCGAGAAAGGATCCTATTTGGCGACAACATAAGAATCGCAACACAGAAATAACAAGGAAGCAGAAGGAGTCTTGATGTGCAATATTATACCTGACATATCCGCACTGGCTTCATTCATCAAATCAAGCATACAATTTTCTCGGATGGTCGCTTTTCCAGCTTCAGAAACAGCGGCTTCCTTAGCAGCTATGGCATCTTGAGCCTGTTGAAGTGCAATCTTCTCTCTCTCGGATGATTTTCAAGATTGCTCCATTATCATAAGTGATTGTTTCTTCAAAGATTGGAGCTGCTGGCGAAGTTCTTCCAAATCCTCTGCTGAATTTGTACTTGAAGAATTTTCAACACGTTCGACAGCCACAGGAATTTTCTTCGAATGGGACGACGTAGGTAACACATCAGAAGGACGAGGAGTTGCAGAATAGTTGTCAAAAATCAACTGAAAGAAAAGGCGCGACATCAATCATCAAGCAAAGATAGATCTCCGTTGATTCTCAAAGCATGTACATTGCTATTACAAAATAAGGGTCCCTACGGGACTATTGAAGCAGCTGTCGCTAAAACTAACTAGGGCGACAGCGTCAAAAGATAGAAAAAACTAAAAGAGAGGACAGGGTGGTCTACTAGACCTCCGGCTTGGACGAGCTAGGCGCAGGAGTAGGCGCGAATCCAAGATAAGCGAGGACCTTCTTTGTGTTGGGCTTCGCAGCCCTGATCAGTGATCGCCACTTCGTAGTCTCCATCTCCTGTGTGTCGCCAACTTTGGTCCAGTCGATGTTTTGCTGGCTGTCGGCAACAAGGGCGATAGTGCTTTCAACAGCGACCTTCATATTTTCCTGGCGCACCTTCAGCCCAAGATCTTCTGGCGGATTAAAGCACTTAGCAAGAGCAAGGAAAATTGCGGGTTCCTCTTTCTCTGGGAAGAAGTAGGGGAAGAGTCGCGACAGCCCTGCTTTAGCTTGATCAATGCCCTCGCGTGCTTCTGTTCCATGAAACTCAAGGAACGAAAGGGCATCAAGAAGAGGATCATTGTCAGGATCTTCAAGTTCAAATTCTTGAGATGTTTTACCTGTCAAGATAAAAACTTATTGATCAACAAATGAGTGAAGGAAAGAAAGTCCAAAGGATGCGAAGTGGTTCAGATACTTACTGACAAAGCGACGGTTTTGCGACCTTAGGCGTTTAATAATCGCTTCCTCGCAAGCAGATTGTGCGGCTATATGCTCTCTCAGCGAAGTTTCGGCATCGTGAAGTTTCTTCTTAAGATCTTCGACACCAGCAGCATCGGCCTTGGCCTTGTCAGCCTCTGCTCTAGCTTGAATAGCATCTGATTCGGCCTTCTTACGAGCCTCTTCACTTTGCTCTAATTTTTGAGCAAGTGTACTGGCACGTTCGTTGACCTCCGCCAGTTTTTCTGCCAAGAAAGTTAAATTTAGTTGAAAACATCGAGAACAAAGGAGTAAGAAGGCAAGGGCAAAAAGAAGCAGCAAGGCATTACCTTCAGCTTTACTGGCATAGTCACGATACCCAACAAATTGGGCACCGAAACGGATGAATTCCTTAATCAAAGGCTGTTAAAAGAAAGAGAGAGAAAGAAAGCGTCGGTATGGAATAAAGGGTGATAGCACAAAATAAAGTACACAGAGAAAACATCGGCAGCATCAGAAAGTATTCAAGAACTTACATCATCCAGAAGAGGAGTCGAGGAGCCACCCAATTGTAGGGTAGGCTGTGTAATTGATTCAACTCTCGCCCTTTTTGGTGAAGGGACAAGAGGGCTTGCAGGAGGAGTAGGTGCGTCGATGTTTTGTTGAGGAGGCGAAGATTCCTCTCCTTCAACGTGCACCTCAGAAACAACTAGAGTATGCGACGTACTCGTTCGAGCAGTCGCATCAAGAGCTGGCATTTCTTCCTCGTCATCACTACGATGAAATGATGACAAGATAAGAAACAAGATAGACAAAGATCTTCAAATAGCAAAACAATAAGAAACAAAAAATGACTTACGAACTGACGAGGGCTTCCAGGTATGGATCAAAAGCTGCCTTCCGACGTGAAGGAGCAGTTTCTTCGGCTTTGGAAGTGCCGGAATCTTCGACATCAGTCCTCTTCCTTTTGTTCTTTGGAGATACAGCGGGAGGAGGAGAGTGTGCCGAGGTAGTATCCTCGGATTCAGCTTCCTTTTCAGAAGATCCCGCAGATTTTCGAGAACCTGCGGGTTCACTATCAGCGCCAGGAGCATCTTGGTTATCATCATCGATAACGGCTCGTTCGTCGACTTCCCCACCTTCGGGAAGGGGAGGAAGAGAGACAATATTTGGATGGTTCTGTATAAACAAAAGAGGGATGTCAATAAAGAAGTTATGCAAAAGATGTCAAACAAAAATAGAGAGTCGATAAAAAGTTACCTTGGGGAGCGCATTGGCGGCGCTATATGGTTTTACCCGACAAGAGGACGGAACATGATCTTTTTTGCTGAGGGAGGAAATTTTTCGGACAAGCTTTTCTAACTCCTTGACCGATAAATCCACCGACAGGCGATCCACATCCTTATCGCCAGTATACTTCCAGAGAGGATTCTTGCGAGCCTGCAGAGGCTGCACTCTGATTCTAAGGAAATAGGCTGTGATTTGAATACCCGATAGTTCTTGGCCGCGGGTGTTTTGCAGCTCGCGGATGCGGGTCATCAGTGCTTCCGTCGCCGTTTTTTCTTCTTCGGTAGCTTCTGCATCCCAGGAACGGCGGCGGTGGATTTTCTCGGCACCGTCAAAAGGAGGAATATTGTCTTCAGCACATCCATGGTTCTCCTCATGGATGTACAGCCACTTCTTGCGCCATCCTTGAACTGAGTCAGGGAATTTGACGTCGAAATACTCGACATCGGGGCGAACACAGATAACAACGCCGCCTATATTATAAGTGACATTGGGAGAACCATTGCGGCGACAAAAGAAAATGCGCTTCCATAGCGCCCAGTTAGGCTGGATGCCAAGGAAGGCTTCGCAGAGGGTGATGAAAATGGAAATGTGGAGGATGGAATTGGGTGTGAGGTGATGAAGTTGCAGTCCATAAACGAAAAGCAACCCCCGAAAAAAAGGGTGAATGGGGGCAGAGAGGCCACGGATGAGTTGATCAACGAAACTAACCCGATACTCCATGGGAGGGGTTGAGTAGCTTTCTTCACTGGGGAAGCGAACCACGTCCTGCTTCTTGCTGATCCCCAGTTTCTTCAGCAGGTTGATGTCCTGTTCGCTAGATCTTCAGTCGCCATCTTCGATTCAGGTGTGTTGTGCCTGGTGAGTCTACGCGGAGGCATCAACAATGGCGCCGGAGCAAGGTGCGAGTATGGTTGAGCTCAAGAGCTTTGTGGCGCAAGGGAGGATTTTTTGACAGAGGAGAACGGAGGAGCGGCGCGAGAAAAGGACTAGAGGAGGAAGACGACGCCCTTATATAGAGGTGCGGTGAACCGTCACGCCGTTGGATTGACAAATTACGCCACAGATGGTGTACACGTGGACAAGGGGTAAACGGTAATTTCATATAGACGAGAAAGTGCAGCAACTACAGTACTTGCGCCAGGAAAAGCGGAGGACGTGTGTCCCCTACTTGCACGACGTGTCAATATGATGCAGAGTTTGGGCCCGCAAGGCAGTGAGAGAGAACATCTCGCGATTTCCAGATACATTGGTCGTGGCTGTCATCAGCAGTGATGTCACCTTGGTAAAAGAAAATCTCGGCTATGAAGCTTGGGAAGAATGGCGACAGCATAAGATTGTTTCGAGAGCTTTTGAACAAATACAAGTTTTTGCCCAAATTCTCGGGGGCTACTTTGGAAAAAATGAAAAGGTTGAGAAAGTCAAAATAGAAATGGCTAGAGTCTATGATCAAATACAAGTATTTGCTCATAGCCTCGGGGGCTACTCCCATCGGGAGCGCTGTTCGCACACCCGATAGATTCAAAAATTATGCGACAGGAGAAAAATATAGCGACATAAGGCATGGAGCCCACACTCAAGCAAAAGTTCTTGACTGTAGCCTCGGGGGCTACTCCCATCGGGAAGGCTGTTCGCGTGCCCGATGAAATTATAAAAAAAAAAGAGAAAAAGAAAAAGAAAAAGAAAGAGGAAGTGAGTATACTTCGAGTTATACAAATAACTCTACATATACTCCCATCGGGAAAGCAATATAAGTCATCCGTTGACTCAATAAAATGTGTTATTCCAGCAGCCGAATAAGCACTCAACAATATATTCTCAGAGCGCTAAAGTTGCGAATAAATCTCTGAATGCCGCAAAATTTGCGAAGGTAAGACCCCAGATCCGTTCTGTGCGGCGTGGCGCCGTCTCTGACGTCGGTTTGCTACTTTTTTCCGTATCAACAGATACGAATAAAAATCCTAACGGACGCGTTAGGTACCCGATAAAATATGACTGGGACTCGACAGAATGGTAAGACCTTAAGCGGCACCTGTCGAAGTTTACACCAGTATCCCGAGATCATGTCCGGGGACGTGATCTTGAAGTAGGTTTTTGCGGATTGCCATTAGAGCAGTTAACTAGTACCTGATCCGTCAGATGAACTAGCCCCAACTACCATTATCCCTGTACAATATAGAAATTCATATGAGGAAATATAGAAAAGGTTAAAGTTGTCGAGTAAATATAAACAGTGGAGATTTTCCCTGATTCTGCGATTCAAGCAAAATCTCGGGGGCTACTGACATAGGCATACCCAATGGGCCTGCCGAATATGGTACCCGGGGTTTACTGAAGGCCCACGACCCGAAGAATAAGGAGAATCGGGAGCCCAAGTTGTTACTAAGGAAAGCTAGAGTTGTAATAGGAGTTGTCATTTGTAATCTTGCGGGATGGGTTGGAAACCCTCCCGGACTCTGTAAACTTGTGTATCACGAATCCCTCGGCTCCGCCTCCTATATAAGGGGGAGTCGAGGGACAAAGAGAGGATCGAATCTACTGTCAACACAACCCTAGTTTTTACATTGTCGAGCACTTTTCGGCTGAAACCTTCGAGATCTACTTGCCCTCTACATCCAACGAAACCCTAGTCTACAATCCGTAGGCATTGACAAGTTGATACCTTGTCATCAGGTGAATTAACAGGTGTAACAGTATTTTTATTAGGAATTTCAGTATTTTCAATTTGTCTAGACCTAGCAATTGTAGCATCTAGAAAAGGACCCAATGAACCATTATCATCAAGCACAGTAGAAGCATCATCACAATTATCAGAGAAATTTTCAGATTCAGCAGAAGTACCAACACGTGAAGCTTGTGGTGGTGAAACAAGTTGACTTATCACAGATGGTGAATCAAGAGCAGCAGAGGTACTCAGAGTTGTACCTTCTCTTGTAGTGGATGGTAATATGGCGACTTTAGCATCGCGAGGTTTACCCATGATGGAGGATTTGCAGCGAACAATATCAATTCAGGTGAACTTGCAAATAAAGCTATGCTTCCCGGCAACGGCGCCAGAAAATAGTCTTGATGACCCACAAGTATAGGGGATCGCAACAGTCTTCGAGGGAAGTAAAACCCAATTTATTGATTCGACACAAGGGGAGCCAAAGAATATTTGTAATCCTTAACAGCGGAGTTGTCAATTCAGCTGCACCTGGAAACAGACTTGCTCGCAATAGTTTATCAGTAGCAACAGTTTTATAGCAGTAGTAGTAGTGAAATATAAGCAGAAGTGTAATAAAGACAGCGGTAGTGATTATAGTAAACAGAAGGATTAAAATACTATAGGCATAGGGATGGATGAACGGGCGCTGCATGGATAAGATAACTCATGTAATAATCAAGACTAGGCATTTGCAGATAATAATAAAACAGTATCCAAGTACTAAATAACCATAGGCATGTGTTCCGTATATAGTCGTACGTGCTCGCAATGAGAAACTTGCACAACATCTTTTGTCCTACCAGCCAGTGGCAGCCGGGCCTCTAGGGAAACTACTGGTAATTAAGGTACTCCTTTTAATAGAGTACCGGAGCAAAGCATTAACACTCCGTGAACACATGTGATCCTCATATTACAGCTTTCCCCTCCGGTTGTCCCAATTTCTGTCACTTTGGGGCCTCGGGTTCCGGACAGCAATATGTGTATACAACTTGCAGGTAAGATCATAAAACAATGAATATCATCATGAATCAATAACATGTTCAGATCTGAAATCATGACACTCGGGCCCTAAGTGACAAGCATTAAGCATAACAAGTTGCAACAATATCATAAAAGTACCAACAACGGATACTAGGCACCATGCCCTAACAATCTTATGGCTATTACATGAACAATCTCATCCAATCCCTACCATCCCCTTCAGCCTACAGCGGGGATTTACTCACACATGGACGGGGGAAGCATGGATGATCGATGGAGAGGCGTCGGTGGCGATGATGGTGATGATCTCCTCCAATTCCCCGTCCCGGCAGGGTGCCAGAACGAAGTTTCGGATCCCGAAATAGGGTTTTCGATGGCGGTGGAGTTCTGGATGTCTTCTGGCAAATTGGTCGATCCCCCGTGCGTTTTTAGGTCAAGGGCTTTAAGTAGTCCAGAGGGGAGCGCCTGGGGCTGGCCGAGGCGGCTTCCCCATGTGGCGGCGCGGCCATGGGCCCACCGTGCCGCCACGTGGTGTGCGCGCCTCGTGGCCCCCCTCCGTCTCGTCTTCTGGCTCCGTGGGTCTTCTGTAAAAATAGGTCCATTGCAATTATTTCCGGGGATTTTCCTGAAAGTTGATTTTCTGCACAAAAATAAGACACCAGGGCAATTCTGCTTAAAACAGCGTTAGTCCGTGTTAGTTGTATCCAAAATACACAAATTAGAGGCAAAACAATAGGAAAAATGTTCAAAAAAGTAGATACGTTTTGGACGTATCAGCCGGCAACCCTGTGCCGGCCCCTTCGCCAAGGGCGCGAATCGAGCGCGCCGGCGCCTCGCGGAACGACAGCTTTCACGGGTGGGGGTGCCTTGTCAGCGAGAGGACGCGTCGGTTCGCATCGGAAACGACGCGGGGAGGTTGGTCATCGGAGTTAATGGCCTCCCATGCGGAAACCCAAACGGCGAGGGCGGCGACTGGCCACGCGGCGTCCACCTACCTTACCCACGCGCCTTCAATGCGCGTCCGCCGCCTCCCTTAAAACCCCACCGGCGCGCACTTCTCGCTTTTCCCCGTCGTCCAACCCTAGCCACCACCGTCCAACCTCCGCGTGAACCTCCCACGCACCCCGCCGACAATGGCGCACAACGACCAGGCCGGCGGCGTGCTCCGCTCGCTGCAGCTTAGCCTCGACAAGGCCGACGTACTGTAGTGGCACCACATCCCCATGCCAGTACAGTACAAGTTGCCGCACGGCTGACACGTCTCCAACGGTGGCTTCGTCGTGCCGCCGCCGCCACCGCCAGGAGCACAGATGCAGGCTCTCGCCAGGGAACGGCGGAGCCAGATGACGCCGGAGGAGAGGAGCCTGCCGGACAACGATCTCCACACTCAAACCTGGGTAGGGCGTTTCGACGACGAGCGCGTCGTCGAGCTCGCGCGGACGGCCAACCGCTCGGGCGGCCGCTTCAACACCGTCGGCCGTCATGCCTGGTGGTACGGCCGCGACGTCGACGACATGCTCCGCCAGTGCGGCTTCCGTCCGCGCGTCCGTGGCGACAAGCAACGGGAGCCGGTGTACTTCCCGCAGGCGGTGGGCATGGCGCCGGCGCTGACCCTGCAGAGGGCGTCGGACAGGACTGCGGTGCCCGGAAGCTCGCGCACCGGATCGTCGTCTGCCGTCGCGCGCACGCGCTTAGCCGCGCCCACGCCTCCTTCCGGAGGCGTCGTCTTCCGCGGCGAGGCGAGGCGCGCGTCCTCTGCTCCGGCTCGTCGGACGACGGGGTCGGGCTGCCGCTGCCGCGTCAGGGAGGAGGACGCCGCGGCCTCGCCACCACTTCCGTCGGTGAAGAAGCAACGGTGGGAGAAGCAGGCCGAGGCGCAGGCGGCCCTTCGTGGCGACGGCGACGACGAGGAGTTCCCCGCCCTACAGTTCATGGTCAGCCGTTCCGTCGACGAAGACTACCAGCATATTTCGTTGGACCCGCGGCAGGCGGCGGTGTGGTCCGCCAGGGACCACAGCGCCAACTACGTCGACCTCGCTGGACCATCAGAGCTGCCGGTGTCAAAGGAGGAGAAGGCCGACGAGGCCGACAGCTGGTCCTTCGCGACATCCAGCGGCGAAGGCGACGACCAGGATTTCAGCGCCTTCGACTCCCAGCGCCGCTAGATGTTTTTTTAGTTTTTTAAGTTTTTTAGTTTGAATTCGCGTTAAATTTGTACAAATTTCTTTCGAACCTCGTATGAATATCTTTCAAAATTTGAATTTGACTTTCTAAATCTATTGGGGCTGCCGGTTTGGAGGCGCCGGTGTCGGAGCAGCAAACCAAATAGAGGATGCTCTGCCGGCGCTCCCTATACGGCAGTGTCGGCACCCCTGCCGGCGCCTATTTGGGGGCCGCCGGTGGAGATGCTCTTAGAAGTACAAGAATGGGAAAAAAATACGTAGAAACACTATGTCATGGCATGTGAAATCCTATGGGAATAAAAGACCACCTTGACTCAGATTAGGAAAGTCAAAGGTTTCGTCACACGTCAAAGGTTTCGCCGGTGGAGATAAAGCAAAAGGCAAAATACCATTGCGTAATACGTACGACGTGCATGTAATCCATAGGACACTAGCTACACTCCACGTACTTAGGTAGCCCATCAACCACAAGCCACAACCACTAGTGCAGATGAAAGACAAAAAACTCGAAAGCACCATATCGCTTCACGCGTCGTCTCTGTGGCAACACCGGGTGTTCTTGACCACATGCAGCAACTGAAGTTGAGTTGCGTCAGACGTGCGCCGGTGACCTAACACGACACGTAGAGCAACCGTGGATCGACCTGAGAGACGCCGGTAGGACGCTCCTACGCGAACACTCGCGCGCGATCCAATCAACCCTCACAGATTTGGTGCTCCACTGGTAGGTTCAGACCGAATCAATCAGATAAGTGTAGCTGAACTGCCAGCCGACAAAGTACCAAATTATCCCAAAAACAGTACTGACTTCGGGTGTGGTTTTGGCCGTTTTGCTCTGGATATTTCAGCGTATAGTTTAAGAATGAGATACATCATTCAATCATAAGTAGATCTTCGAGGAAGGCTCCTGCCTAAAGCCAGTTACACTCTGGTAGCTTCGAAGTACACTAATTAGAGCTTGACGTGTGTGGTGTGCTGCACCGGCCATATCATCACTCAGGTCTCAAAATTCCAAACTAATTTAGCACCATATAACTGCATGGGTAGAGACTGAACACAAACATAACTGAAGTCAGTAAACAACTCCCAGAATGCAGGTGACCTACCAGGGATCCATGCCAGATGCCATTGTTCAGTAAGACCGCTAGTCTCTCTAGTCTCTCCTGCAAACAAGTAGACAGCTCTAATTTCATTTAGCGTGCTATAAATACCAGGCATTCTCTCGTCTCCAAACCACCACCACAGAAACAAGCAGCCCTCACATACACAGACAAGAGTGCAAACCTTTCACCGTGCGTGGAAGCGTGCAAGATGAACACCATGTCAGCCGTTGTCTTCCTCGGGGTTTTGATGCTCTCATGCAGTTACATGAGCAGCGCGGCACGGCACCTAGAGGAGGCCGTGCCCAAGGAGGAGCACCCACCGCATCCCATTGTGCCGGAGGTGCCAAAACCTGAACTCCCACCACACCCTGTTGTGCCCGAGCTGCCGAAGCCTGAACTGCCTCACCATGTCATCCCAAAGCCAAAGGAGCCCGAAGTGCCGCACCATGCAGTACCAGAGATGCCAAAGGTGCCCGAAGTGCCGCACCCTGCTGTGCCGGAGCTACCGAAGCCCGAGCTGCCGCCACACCCTGCAATGCCCGAGCTGCCGAAACCTGAGCTACCTCATCCAGTTGTCCCTGTGGTGCCAAAGGAGCATGAAGTCCCACACCCTGTCGTACCAGAGGCGCCAAAGGAGCACGAAGAGCCCCATTCTGCTGTGCCCGAGCTGCCAAAGCCGGAAATTCCACATCCTACCGTGCCCGAGGTACCAAAGATGCCAGAACTGCCGCACCCCACCATGCCGGAGTTTCCAAAGCATGAACTGCCACCATTCCCCAAAGCCGAGCTTCCCCCGAAGCCTGAGTTCCACCTCCCAGAGGCAGAGGCCAAGCCATGATCGTACTATACCTACATCATCGGCGAGCTATCTAAGTTTTATATGTATACCAGATGCATGTGTGTGTGTGATGGTTATGTAAAAGTGTGTGCTAGCTGTACATGTCGTTACTCGTTAGCATGCGGTCGAGTTCGTCAGACGAGCTGGCTCTGTCATTACCAAGGAGCGCTATGTATTGAGTTTGAGTGGTATTGCATGTTGCAGCTGCTAGATCTGTTATTTAATACATATATAAGTGATACACGATGTATATGCATTGTATATACACTACGGGAAAAACGCTCGTTGCCGTGCAACCACATTTTGCCGTGTGCTCGCGCACGGCAAACAATACTTTGCCGTGCAACGTAAACAGAAAACGCACGGCAACGACCAACGCACGGCAAAGAGGACCTACGGCGCACGGCAAAGATAAAGCGCACGGCAAAGCCTCAGCAAAGCGCACGGCAATGAAAGAAGGCACGGCAAAGAGAGGAAGGCGTTGCCGTGAGATTCCCTTTGCCGTGGGCCAGCCACTGCCGCACGGCACAGGCTTCTTTGCCGTGCGCTGTGCACAGTCTCGCACGGCAAAGGCTGCTTTGCCGTGTACATTTTCCTTTGCCGTGTGCCTTGTGGTATTTTCTCCTTTTTCTTTCTATATTGTATTTATTTTAATGCTTATATTTTATTCTTGAAATATGACAAGTACCACATCTTGATTAATGAATGTTTATACTATATTTTTGCAATACGACAAGTACTCTAAGTCCTTACTCCCCCTCCAACATATCAGGGTTTCGGCGTAAACAAACCGCGTTCGGGGAATCTTCCAAGTGCTATCGCCTGAAAGAGAGGAATGCCACACAGCCTTGCACCATTTGGTGAATCACACCTTCCAACACACTTTCACACATATCCTAGGTCCACATGCAAGTGTTGGTGGCATTCCGGTGCTCCGGCGGTAGTTCCCCCCCGAAAACGGCGGTCTGCGTGCCTCGGGGGGTCTACCCCCCTAGATTTCACCGCGCGAGGTTCCACCAACATACTTTTTGATAGGTTTAGTTTTGTTTAGGCCATATACACATGTAAAGGTAGGTTTGGCACACTTTGGCACATTGTAGCCACCGGTATACCCGCAGTGGGACACTTCAGCCTACAAGTCAAGGAATCTTTCAAGTGCTGTCGCCCGAAAGAGAGGAATCTCACACATGGGAGCAATGCCTTGCACCATTTGGTGAATCACACCTTCCAACACACTTTCACACATATCCTAGGTCCACATGCAAGTGTTGGTGGCATTCCGGTGCTCCGGCAGTCGTCCCCCCCCCCCCCCGAAAACGGCGGTATGCGTGCCTCGGGGGTCTACCCCCCTAGATTTCACCGCGCGAGGTTCCACCAACATACTTTTTGATAGGTTTAGTTTTGTTTAGGCCATATACACATGGAAAGGTAGGTTTGGCACACTTTGGCACATTGTAGCCACCGGAAGGGCACCTCTTGCCGCAAAACTTCTACTATTCGAAAAAATTGCTCAGTGACCTCAAGATGTCATCTCAGCAGATACACGCTTGTCCAAAGGGATGCATGCTATTCAGAGAGGAGCATGCTAACACAAACTATTGCATCCATTGCAAAAGCTCTAGGTACTTTGAGGTTGACACCAATGGTGATGGTCAGAAGAGGCAGACCACGGTTGCCAAGAATATCCTCCGCTATCTTCCAGTCCTACCGAGGATCCAGCGGCTCTTCATGACCGAGGATATTGCCCAGCAGATGAGGTGGGCTGTAGAAGGGATCAGACCAGACAGTGGCAAGATGATACATCCGTCTGATGGTACTGCATGGAAGAACTTTGTCAAGAAATATCCCCTGAAAGCCGGTGACCCGAGGAGCGTAGCAATTGCGATATCAACCGATGGGTTCAATCCATATGGTATGTCGGCTGCGGTATACAGTTGTTGGCCAGTGTTTGTTATTCCCCTGAACCTACCCCCTGGCGTCTGCACGAGATCAGAGTACATGTTTGTGTCGATGATAATCCCAGGACCAAAATACCCGGGTAAGAACATGAACGTGTATCTGGAACCACTGATTGATGACTTGTTTCTTGGCTGGGAAGATCGCGGGATCCGAACTTATGACGCGGCAAAGAAGGAACACTTCGATATGTATGTCTGGTACCACACGTCTCTGCATGACTTGCCAGCACGTGCTTTGTTCTGCGGGTGGTGTACACATGGGAAGTGGCCTTGTCCGGAGTGCAGGCAAGCCGTGACTTTCTTCTGGCTAAACAAGGGTGGCAAGTATTCCTGCTTTGATGAAGCTCGACAGTTCCTTGAGCAGAATCATGAATACAGGAGTGATGTAAAGAGCTTCAAAAAAGGCCGTGTTGTCCATGCACCGAAGCCAATTCCGAAGACCGGACAGGAAACCAAGGCCGAGTTAGACGCTCTCCAGCCTAACCCTGATGGGAATGGTTTCTTGGGATATGGGGAGACACACCAATGGACCCACAAGCCGTGCTTCTGGAAGCTTCCTTACTTTGAGTTTCTGGAGCTCCCGCATAACATTGATGTAATGCACACCGAGAAGAATATCAGTGAAGCCATTTGGAGCACCATAGTGGACACTGAGAAGACGAAGGATAACATAAAGGCTCGAATTGACCAAGAAAAGTTGTGCGATAGGCCAGAGTTGAACATGAAGCCACCTCATGGTGCCAAAAAAACTTGGACTAAGCCACACGCTCCGTTCTGCCTCACAAAGGCCCAAAAAAGGGAGGTCTTCCAATGGATGAAGGACTCCTTGTTTTTCCCTGATGGGTTCGCAGCCAACTGGATGAGGGGTCTTAACATTGAAACGTTGCGAGTACAAGGACTGAAGAGTCATGACTACCACGTATGGATTGAGCGGATAATGCCGGTGATGATTCGAGGCTATGTCCCTGAGAAGACTTGGCGAGTGCTAGCGAGGTTGAGTTATTTCTTCCGCCAGATTTGTGCTAGGGAGTTAGACACTAAAGTGATTGAGAAGCTGGATGAACAGGCACCCATGTTGCTTCGCGATCTAGAGAAGATCTTTCCTCCAGCGTTCTTTAATCCGATGCAACATATGATCCTCCACCTCGCGAAGGAATGCTTAAAGTTCATGTCTATTCTAGCGATTATGTTCAATTTTAGCCATTCAATGTCAATTCTAGTTCTTCCATGTCAATTCTAGTTCTTACATGTCAATTTTAGCCATTGCATGTCACTTATGCATCTATATAAGAACTTGTAGGAGGACAAGGAAATGGAGGACAAGGAGGTGGAGAAGGACAAGGAAGTGGAGGACAAGGAAGTGGTGAAGGTTGACGTTGCTTGTATGAACTTTGTTGTGTGACTTGGAGCATTCTATGTATGAATTTGTTGTTGGACTACTTTGTTTTTGGTGGACTTCGTTGTTGTTGGACTATTGTATGGAACATTCTATGTATGGACTTTGTTAGACTATTAGTGGTTGAACTTTGTTGTTGATGATATGCAAATGTCTATATATTGTGCTATATATGTATCTGGAAATATATATCTATTCTGTGAATTATATGTGCAGGGATTAAATGGAAACAGCAAAAAGCTGGAATTTTTTCAGCACCTTTGCCGTGCACATGCACACGGCAAAGAGAAAGCCGCACGGCAAAGGCTTTCTTTGCCGTGCACATGCACACGGCAAAGGGTGCCCAGCTGTGCACAGCTGCCACCTGGTGAACTCTTTGCCGTGCGGGGTGAGGCTGAAGCGCACGGCAAAGCCCACCCTTTGCCATGCGGCGTGGAGGCGGAGCGCACGGCAAAGGCCTCCGCACGGCAAACGTTCCAGGCGCACGGCAAAGGAAGGCTCACGGCAAAGGGTGCCCAGCGCACGGCAAAGCAGGGTTGCACGGCAAAGGCCTTTGCCGTGCCACTTGCCCGCGGCGCACGGCAAAGCCGTCTTTGCCGGGCGGGTCGTTGCCGTGCAGTCTTTGCCGTGCAAGCCCGCACGGCAAAGGCGTTGCCGAGCTGATTTTGTCCTTTGCCGTGCGTTTCGGCTGCACGGCAAAGCTCTGTTGTGCCGTAGTGATACATGAGTAGTGCATACATTTTGGAGTTTTTGTACTTGACATTATGTTTGGATTTATACATGTATGCACTCCCTCCTAATAAATAAGTCTTTAAAAAAAGTCGAGCTAAATAAATTTGACCAGAAATTTAGAAAAAATTATCAACAACTACAAAATTATATGTATCATATGAAAATATATTTCATATATGGTGTATTTAACCATATTTGATCTCTAGTTGTTATGGGCGTTGTCTAAGTATACGTGATGTTTGAGTGGCTTATGTTTCTAGTACTGCTTTGTTATTTCATGATCGATTTACTTACATGTCACTGTCCAGGTTTGTGTACAAATAGATAATCTCTGAATTGAAGTTATATCCTTAGTTACGTAAAACTTCTTTAAGTTAGACTAATTTTTACATACAAAAGTATCAACGTCTACTCTACAACACAACATCAGTTTCATTAATTACATTCATCATCATGGACTATATTTTTGTACTATATATTCAAAGTTATAGCTATTAGCACATTTTTTTTACAAGACCAGGTCAAACTTAACGATATTTGAGTCAGGCAAAGCTAAAACTTCAAATAATTTGGAAGGGAGGGAGTAGAAGAGTTCTAATCTGAATTCATATGCTTGGGAGTTCATACGTAACTTTGTAGTGTGTCCTCTAGTCTTTTATCTTTCCAAGTTTTTCTTTTGCAGTTTATCTTTTCATAGTTAAAGTGTGCTGATTTCTTACGTTTTCTAAAAGCTAAAGGAGTATATGCAGTTACACCAAAATAACTAAATAAGAACATATCTATGAGACCTTTTATACCATCTCCAGTGGCGGCATACCCAGAAATTTCTCCGGGCAAACATGTTTAAGAGACCATTTTTTAGATAGAATCATCATAAAAATTACCTAACGTAAGTTGTCACGTGACCGATAAGACTAGACGGGACGCTAGGTCCGCCGATGACAATCTTCACCGTTCAAACGTCGCCACTCACCACCAACAATACATAAAGCAAACATTGATGAAAACATTGCAGTTTGCACTCTAGTCTCTAGACATAGATTACATGTCCCTAGTCTCCTAGCCCGAAGTCGCTGCCAGAGAGGAGGCTAAGTAACGAAAACCAACGGATGGAGAAGCTTTATGTTCATGTGCCTAGATCTAATACTTGTTAGAAGAGACCAGAGTTAGAATCCTGCCAGAAATGAAATCTTGAACTTCTTTTAATAAGGAGTACTTTTTTCTATTAAAAAAATGCTACCAAGGGCTAGTCTTGATTTGTTTCAGATTTTAACTCTTTTAGAAAACAAACAAATAAAGAAAATCCTAATTGATAACCGTCTATTGCATATACAACACGCATGTCTCCTCTGCTGATTACAAGTTTACAACACGCATGTTTCTCTTCTCTTCCATGAATTGTCCCTCTCGTGTGTGCCTTCCTATTGGGGTTATTAGCTGTTGCCTGTAACGTAGCCATTGCGAAAGATCATCCATCCACCTGTCTCCCGTCATTGGCCCCCCTCCCCATTCTTCTCCGCCTATCGGGGTCGCTAATGTCTCGCGCACATCGGCGTCTCCACAGCTGGAGCTCCTCCATCCGAGCCGACCGTCGTTGTTGCCACTCCTTCCTCGGGGAAGTTGCCCAACTGTTTTTCCTCCTCATCTCTTTGTCCATGATCCCAGCTTAGGATTGATAGAGGACCAAAGGAGATGGGTCGACGTTCATCGATTCCGGTGAGAGTCCGGTCCGTTTTCGGAATCTCGGGGACGAAGAGCGTGTGATGGTTTTTATGGTAAATTTTCCTTGCTGCAAAGGTTTTTTCGAAATGCTACAAACAACTGCCATTTCTATTGTGGACATGCCAGTAAATTGTTGCAATGATTCCTGGGGTATGCTACAAATAGATTTTTTTTTCATTGCTTAAAATGTATTTCCCCGATGTGATGCGCATTTTCCGCATACCTTGGATGAGTTTATTTGTTGTGTTGCAATCAGTAACACATTTTAGCATGTTTTGCTCCAAATAAATGGTGATGTGTTGCCTACATATCCTATATTTTCTACATGGGTGTGTTCAAAATACAGATTTTTGCTACATTTTGCAAGTTTTTATGGATTCATAAAACTGTTGCAAAATGATATTATAAAAAAAATTCAACTATCATGTTCAAAAAAATGTTACACTCGCTATTCTTTTGTAGCAATGATGGGGTCCATTTCAGCATGCTGAAAGTGATGGCTACATCAATCTGTGACGCCTGACACCACAAGGAAAATGGTATCTGTCCAATTATGGTGGATACTAAATATCATAAAGATCAAATGGTGTCTGTCTGGAACTTGCCAAAAAGGTTTGAAGCTAGATGGTTGGAAGAACCATCGGTAGATTAAGTGGTGAACCATTTTTGGGAAAACGCAAGATTATCTGGGAGTGCTCTAATGAAAATAGACGAGGTTCATGGTGATCTGTAGTCATGGGATAAAAACATTCTAAAAAGCCCAAAGAGACATATTAAAAATCTGAAGGAGTTAGAAGATCTGAAGAGGGGGTCAATGACGGATGAGGCAACATACAGTCAACATGTTATTTTATTAACTTTGGAAAACCTTTTTGAACAAGAAGAGATTGTGTGGTTATAGAGGGGGCGAGAAAATTGGTTACGACAAGGTGATAGAAATACTACTTTTTTCATCACTATCCAGAAAGAAGAAAAACCGAATCAAAGGACTAATTGATGACAATGGCAATTATGTGGAGGGAGATGATAATTTAAGCCCTCTGGTTATGGAGTACTTTTAGAAGCTGTTTACATCAGAAGTACAAGCCCTGGATGGAAATGTGATGAACAAAGTGCATGTCTGTGTGACAGAAGCAATGAATATGATGCTTTTATCCCTGTATACACCTGATGAAGTTAAGAAGGCGCTATGAGGAATTGGCGACCTAAAGGCACCAGGTCCCGACGTTCCTCATGGCATCTTTACCAACGATTTTGGTTGATGCTAGAAGATGAGCTCATTATAGAGGTACTTAATGCTATAAAGTTTTGATATTGAACTTAATTTGATGATTTACAATGAGAGAGTACATCGGTTTAAATAGAACAAGGGGGAGAAGGGATGCACACGGCCGCAGCCCTAACCCTAACTTACAGCACAAGCAATAGTAATCTAACATCCCCCTGCAGTCTCAATGGTGGGTTCAACAACATTGAGACTGAACCGAATCTTAGTAAATGGTGTAGTAGCTAGCCCTTTGGTGAAAATATCAGCAAACTGAGCTGTAGTAGGCACATGAAGAACACACACTTCACCCAAGGCAACCTTGTCGCGAACAAAGTGTATGTCAATCTCAATATGCTTGGTCCGCCGATGCTGAACAGGATTTCCAGACATGTAAACTGCTGAAATGTTATCACAATAAATCACTGTAGCCTGACTGACAGGGCGATGTAACTCAACAAGTAGCTGGCGCAACCATACTGTTTCAGCAACTGCATGAGCAACTGCACGGTACTCAGCTTCTGCTGACGAGCGTGAAACCGTGAGCTGACGTTTTGAAGACCAAGAAATTAAATTGTTACCAAGAAAAACACAGTATCCTGAAGTAGATCGACGAGTTTCTGGACAACCAGCCCAGTCTGCATCGGAATATGCTGTCAATGTGGTGGGTGATGAGTGGTTGATATGCAAACTATGATCTAATGTACCTTTAAGATATCTAAGAATGCGTTTGACATGGTTAAAATGTGGAACACGGGGATCATGCATGTAAAGACAGGCTTGCTGGACAGCATAGGATATATCTGGGCGAGTAATGGTGAGATATTGGAGGGCTCCAGTGAGGCTACGGTAAAGAGTGGGGTCATGGAAGATTTCACCTTCGGAGGAGAATTTGGAGGAGGTATCTACAGGTGTGCGTGAAGGTTGACAATCTAGCATACCAGCACGAGTTAGAAGATCAATGGAATACTGACGTTGAGAGAGAAAAAGATCAGAAGAATCACGAGTGACGGCAATACCTAAGAAGTGATGAAGAGAGCCTAGATCAGTCATAGAGAATTCAGTTTGGAGAAGGGAAATTATGTGAGTAAGAAAAGTGGTAGAGGAGGCTGTGAGAACGATATCATCAACATAAAGCAAAAGATAGGCAAACTGATTATTAGAGTGATAGACAAAGTGGGAGTAGTCGGAACGAGAAGGTGTGAATCCTAGGGTTTGGATAAAGGTGGAAAAGCGTTGAAACCAGGCTCGAGGTGCTTGTTTGAGACCATAAAGAGATTTTTTAAGAAGAAAAACATGATTTGGAAAAGAGGAATCTTCAAAACCAGAGGGTTGCTAAGAATAAACAACTTCATTTAAGGAACCATTAAGAAAAGCATTTTTTACATCTAGTTGATGAATGGGCCAAGAGGAGGAGACAGCAATACTAAGGATGGTGCGGAGGATAGTGCTAGGTTTAACTACAGGAGAGAACGTTTCATCGTAATCGATGCCATGTTGTTGAGAAAACCCACGACAAACCCAACGTGCTTTATACCGAGAAAGAGTGCCGTCAGAATGAATTTTTTGACGAAACACCCACTTGCCAGAGACAACGTTTGCATTGGGAGGTCGGGGGACAAGTTGCCATGTATTATTGGATTGTAATGCCTGAAATTCTGTTAGAGATATATTCTGTGTACGTATAAACGGATAGTCTAGGATAGAGATAGGACTCTCGTGTCTTGCCTTGCATTCCAAGATGATCCCTGTACGCCTATATATACTCGCCCATGAGGCTCAATAATACATCCATCATATTCCGCATATCTCTCTCCCTCTCTATAATTCTACATGGTATCAGCCGCAAGTTCCTGACCTAGCCCGCCGCACAGCTTCCGCGCCGCACCGCCCCCGGGGAGGTCTCTCCATGGCCTACTCCGGGGGCTGCGCACCCCGTATGAGGGTTCGTCCGCCGATCCGTTGATCCGCTGCCCTCGAGTCTTTTTTTCCAATCCGTAGATTGGTTTTCTTTTTGCTCCGCCGGTCGCTCGAACGGCGTTTTCTTTTTTGGTTTTGCCGATCATCGATCGGATTGAGTCGCCCACCGCCGTCGTCATCACGCGCCTCTACTCCAACCTCGGCATCGACTGCACCGGCCATCTTCATCAACCGCGCGGCACGGCCGCACGCGTCACACACGGGACGCCTACGTGCGACGCAGCAGGCTGTCTCGCCCGCACGGTCTCCATCGCTGGTCCGTCTTCGCCGTCATCGCCCAGGACATCACTGACCACGTCGCCAACGACTCCAATCTGCGGCACGTCGTCCACGCCATGGCGCGTACAACGCCGCCGTCGGTCTGATCAACCGACCGCGCGCACGTCTCCGCCAAGCACGTCCCCGAGCACGCGCCTACCACCGATCGAGCTACGGGCTGCCGCTGCGTCGCCCCTTCGGGCCGCAGCACCGCCGCCTTTGGTCCATGCTACCTGCCTCCGACGCACCTTCCAAGGCGTGTACGTTGCTGGTGGCCTCCCGCCGCTGCATCGACTCGCGCCCTGCAGCTACGCCGGCCCCTCGGGCCGAGACGTCGCCGCATGCAGTCTCCTTCGCCGTCCCCGCGCACCGACGTTCCAGGTTACTACCGCGCCGCCCCATCGACGCAGGTCGCCACCGTCAGCGCAAGGTCTACGTCAAGCCACCGGGTTCCTCCTCGCCAACTTCGAGTACCGCCGCCGCACCTCCACAGGTAACCTGCATGACCACTTTTGGTCGTTGCAGGCCTCGCCGACCACCTCTACAGTCTAGGCATCTAGCATGGCCACTCCTCGCCGCCGCTGGTTTCGCCGCCTTCTACGTCTCCGTCCACCACGACCTCGTCGCCAGCGTCATCGACAACCGCGGACTGCATCGGCAACTCTCCCTCTTCGCCGCTCTGCGTCTCGCCACCGCTCTGGAGGCCTCCTCTGCTGGTCCCCCTGACACTGGTGCATGGTCCATGATGGTCCCTGCCCTCGCACGCCCGGTATTGGCACCACCGGCCCGTGCCTTCGTCCCCGACGCGTCCCCGAGCCTGGCAAGCTCGGATCGACACCTCGCCTTCATCAACTTCGTCTTTGCGTACTCGGTTCTGGCAAAACCGGAGTACGCCTTCGTCCCCGACGTGCGCCAGTTCTGGCAAAACTAGGGCAGCACCTCGTCCTCGATGGCTCAGACTACATCGACTTCGGCATCGACAACCTCCACGACTGCCTCGACGCGTCTCCGTCACTCTCCTCACGCACTACGCGCTTGCGGCTTCATGTGCGGCTACCTCGCCACCGGCACCCGACCACGACATCGACCACGGCATCTCCTCGCGGGGCTGCCCCGACCAAGGTTGCAACACCCACGCTCTCGGCTCCCTCGACATCGGCACAAGGGCTACCACCTCGCCTGCGCCTCACCAGCTTCCTCTACAGTCCAAGCATCCGCGACGCGACATCGTCCACGACACTCCCGCTACGACTGCGGGGGGGTGTCAGCCTTCTGGGGTCCACTTCGGTTTATCTCCAGTCTGACCGTCCACGTCGTTCATGTTGTTCACGACGCTCCCGCTACGACTGCGGGGGAGTGTTAGAGATATATTCCGTGTACGTATAAACGGATAGTCTAGGATAGAGATAGGACTCTCGTGTCTTGCCTTGCACTCCAAGATGATCCCTGTACGCCTATATATACTCGCCCATGAGGCTCAATAATACATCCATCATATTCCGCATATCTCTCTCCCTCTCTATAATTCTACAAATTCATCACGCATGGCAGCTGCCCAGTTAGGATCAAGAAGAGCTGATTTGTAAGTTTTAGGTAGGGGTGAGAGAGTTGGCGTGGCATGAAGATTGAGACGGGTTTGAGGGAGACGGAAACCAGACTTGGCACGAGTGCGCATGGTGTGCTCGTTAGTTGGTGCAATTGTTGGGATAGCATGCGGTGGTGGAGGGGAAGGAGCAGCTGATGTGTCCAGCACAGCGGAGGAGGAGGACACAATGGCCGGGGCAGTGGGTTGCGCGGGTGGTGTAAAATCCGCGGTAGTGGAACGAGCTGCCGGGGCAGGGGATGCAGCCGGGGTAGGAATAGGAGTTGCGGCAGAAGGAGTGATGGGGTTCGTAGCATAGAAAATAAAAAATTTCCTAGCGCAAGACGAATAAATCCAAGATCTAATCTATGGAACACCCAAGATCTGATCTACAAGATCGAAGCAACGAGATTGATATGAGACTAACCCTCGAAGATTTCCAAAGCCTACGAGATTAGATCTCGTTGTTGGTGTAGACGATCATCCCCAGTGCTGCAATCCGCCAGCACTTCCGTACTCGGTCGCGCGTACGGTGTCGATGAAGCTCCTTCCTCTCCCCGTTCCAGCGGGCAGCGGAGGTGTGGTAGATCTCCACGGAATCCCAGCAGCACGACGGCGTGGTGGTGGTGGTGGAGAAGAATTCCTGCAGGGCTTCGCCTAAGCCGGAGCAGGAGAAACTGGGAGGGAGGAGAGGTGGCAAATTAGGGTTGCGAACGGAGCAGCTTTTGCCGGCCAAACTATCCCACTATATATAGTCGGGAACTAGGGTTAGGGTTTCACAAAACCCATCTAGTGTCGGCGCCTGGTGGGCCCACACAACACCCTGGCGCGGCCTGGGGGGGCCCGCGCCGGCCTGTTGTGTGGCCCACCCCTGGCTCTTCTCCTTCTCTCCTTTGGACTCCGTCTACGTCACAGAAAAATAAGAACCTCTGTTTTTATTTCGTCCAATTCCGAGAAAGTTTCCAGAACAACTTTTCTTGAAATACAAAACAGCAGAATTCCTCCAGAACAATTCCGGTCCTCCTCGTGATGTCTTGGATCCCATCCGAGACTCCGAACAACATTCGGTCTCCATCTCATATTCCGAATCTACTTATGCGACATCAAACCTTAAGCGCGTCACCCTACGGTTCGTGAACTATGCAGACATGGTCGAGACTCCTCTCCGAGCAATAACCAATAGCGCGATCTGGAGATCCATAATGGCTCCCACATATTCAACGATGACTTAGTGATCGATTGAACCATTTACATACGATGCCAATTCCCTTTGTCTCGCGATATTTTACTTGTCCGAGGTTTAATCATCGGTATCTCCATACCTTGTTCAACCTCGTTACCGACAAGCACTCTTTACTCGTACCGTGGTATGTGATCTCTTATGAACTATTCATATGCTTGCAAGCTAATCAGATGACATTCCACCGAGAGGGCCCAGAGTATATCTATCCGTCATCAGGATGGACAAATTCCACTATTGATCCATATGCCTCAACTCACACTTTCCAAATACTTAATCCCATCTTTATAACCACCCATTTACGCAATGGCGTTTGATGTAATCAAAGTACCCTTCCGGTGTAAGTGATTTACATGATCTCATGGTCGAAGGACTAAGGCAACTATGTATCGAAAGCTTATAGCAAATTGAACTTAATGACTTGATCTTATGCTACGCTTATTTGGGTGTGTGTCCATTATATCATTCACCTAATGACATAACCTTGTTATTAATAACATCCAATGTTCATGATCACGAAACCATGATCATCCATTAATCAACAAGCTAGTTATACAAGAGGCTTACTAGGGACTCCTTGTTGTTTACATAACACACATGTATTAATGTTTCGGTTAATACAATTATAGCATGAAATGTAAACATTTATCATGAACAATAAGATATAACAATAACTAATTTATTATTGCCTCTTGGGCATATCTCCAACAGTCTCCCACTTGCACTAGAGTCAATAATCTAGTTAACATTTGTAAGGATATAACACCTTGGCCTTCTGGTGCTTATCATGTTTTGCTCACGGGAGAGGTTTTAGTCAACGGATCTGACACGCTCAGAAACGTATGTATTTTACAATTCATTTGCGTCTCAACGCATCACTCATTTTCCAAATGAGTCGGCATTAACTGTATATGCTTAGTCCTCTGGTGGAACCTTAATTCCGCGGTCTGAAATAAGTCACTAATATTGTCACATACAATATAGCTTCAAAGTTCTGACACTGTCGGAACTACACCAAGTTCTCAAAGAACTCCTTGACTTAACATCCTTAGTCATTGTCAAAACAATGACATACTCTGCCTTCGTTTGTAGAATCCGTCACAATATTTAGAACCCTTCTAAATCTAGCATTGTGCTACCTAAACAACACTTAGCCTAATTGAGATTGAAATTTGCTTTTATATGTGAGCAAACTAATATCAGTGCAACACTTTACAGCGATTTGTTTGTCATTACCCCATATAAAACTATATATATATCCTTGGTTCTTCTAAAGTGCTCAAGGATATTCTTACTGTCGTCCAATGATCATCTCATGAATCATTCTGGTATATGCTCCTAACCTTTTAGAGCATAGGACATCTGATTTTGTACATATTATTCGTGATCTAAAATCACTCATGTGTTTTTACTCATCGAGTGTCAAATACACTCATGTCTTGTTAAACCTTCACATGGAAAAGAACACCTTCTTAATATTTTTATATTGAACTAATTCAATATTCATTCTATGTACTTTAACTTAAACTTATTATGTGTTTCAATCTATCTTATAGATCTTGACACTAAATATGTTTCAATTCATATCCTTTCATTGATGTTAATTCTCAATGAAACCTTTTTAATCAATTATATAATTACACTATTTATAATCAACGATATGTCATCTACATAAAGTATTACAAATATGTCTCAGCGCTCCCACTTAATTTCTTGCAAATGCAAACATCTTCAGCGTTTCTGATGAAATCAAAACTCTTTGATTATTTCATCCGGTGAAGATTCCAACTCCGCGATACTTACTTCATCCAATTGAAGTTTGTATACCTATCTAGTATTCCACGGACCAGCAAAACTCTTGGTTGTATCTGGTATACATCCTTCATACATACTTCTGGTAAGGAATGTATTTCTGCCATCCTACTATCATATCTCATAAAAGAAATACGTAGCGATTACTAGAATAATCCACATAGACTTTAAGCATTGCTACGGAAGATCTAATCTTATCGCAGTCAACTCTTTGAACTTTGTCGTAAACAACTTTTCGACAAGTCGAGCTTCTTCAAGGATATTACATCCAAGTCCATCAATTTCATAGATCCATTTACTTTCCAAAAGTATTCATCTATCTTGGATTTCATGGCGTATAGCCATTTTAACGGAGTCAGGGCCCATCATAACTTCTTTGTTTGTAGTTGGTTTATTATTGTTCAAAATCAATCCTTTGTCCACAAATCATTTATTTGATCACAAAGTAAACCATACATACAAGGTTCAATATGTACTTCGATCTCCATGGCTAAAACACTTTGTAGCCATGGGAGCCATGATCGTCGTGGCCGCTTCCGGAACCAATTCCGATGCTGCGCTACTCTGATCAATATGCTCAGGTTCATAAACCTTATCAAGTTCTATTGTCCTCCCACTCAAATACTTCGCTAGAAACAATTTCTTGGAAATAAGTAAGAAACATCGACAAAACACTTTTGTCTTTGTCTCCAGAGTGGAAAGAATTCCCAAACAATTCTTTGGGATAACCAACAAAGACATTCATCCGATTTTGGTTGTAAACTCTTAGACCAAAATTTAAAGAAAGGACTATTAGGGTTTATACCCATGCCATAACTTGTATGGTGTCATTTCAACGGATCATGATGATGCTCTATTTAGTGTAAGAGCGGTAGTCACTAAAGCATAATCCACAAAAATATAATGGCATCAATATTTTATCTCATCATTGACCCAACAAGGTTTGGATACATCTCTCGGATACTCCATCATTACTATGATACTCCAAGAAACGTGAGTTGTAGAACAATTTCATAACTCTCTTAGATGTTCGCTAAAACTCGTAATTCAAATATTTCCACTACGATCCAATCATAGATATTTGACTTTTCTATTACGATGATTTCCACTTCATGCTGAAATTTCTTTGAATCCATTCAAATGTTTCAAACTTCTTCCTTATCAAATATATCCACATATATATACTCAATTCATTGTTGGAAGTTTTCATGAAGTAGAAGAATCTCCCGCACACAACTATGCCCAGTGAACCACATATATCATCATGTATGTTTCCACTAAGTTAGTTGCCCGTTCAACTCTTAGCCTATGAACGGTATTTCAGTCATTCCTTTTAGAAAAGATTTGCAAGCGCCAAACGATTCAAAAATCAAATGACTCCAAAAATCCATTCAAATGGAGTTCCTTCATGCATTCCTTTCTAACATGACCTAAATGGCGGTTCCACTAATGAGTGGAATCCACATCATTTGCCTTATGGCATTTTAGCGTCAGTGTTATGTATGTGTGCTTCACCATTAAGATTTATAATAACTTTACCCATCGTACATGGAGTAATGTCATAATTTGAACAACTCATTGTTTTCATTTGACCAGAGCAAAATAACAATTATTAAGTTCTTTATTATAAATTCTAAGGGCTAGGTAGAATGCCAACGACAAACATAATAACACTTTATTATGTTCCAGACGTGCATTATCAGCATATTCCTTATCAGTCACTTAGGCCATCGTATTCTTGTATTGCGTTTTACTGTATGACATCTCATACCAACCAATCTGGTACAAATACCCAAGAATTTCATTATGTGACCAAACAAGGAATACATCCATAACATGTATATCATTTATATACATCTGAGCTAGACTTTCTAGTCTTTTCTTTCTTTCTGCCAAAATATCTTTTGTAGTTTCTATTTAGCTTTCCTCATTCTCAGAAAAACACTTCACCTTCAATAACTTCTAGGTCCATTGGTCAAATACCAATAACTTTGAGGTTTTTACTTTGAAGTTTTGATCATCATATGACAAGTGTTCTAGATTTCACTATTAGTCACTTTGTAATATGATGAACAATTTCACTCATAATTTTATCCATTATACCGTGACGACTTTCCGAGACCATGTCTGTACATGCTAGGCTCGTAAAGTTTAACCTCAGTATTCGCATGTGCAAATCTGGCTTGCACCCGTTGTATGCACACGTAGAATCTATAACACCCGATCATCACGTGATGCTTCGAAACGACGAGTCTTAGCAACGGTGCATACTAAGGACGATCACTTCATGGATATGCGAATATCGTTAGTGCCCAACTAGTTGGAGGATTGGGACGCCTCGGCGTCTTCAACCTTCGTACATTCCCATAAAACTTATGAGTTTATGTAGTCTCACTAGATTATATTCTATCATCTTGCAATAAGGTCTTAGATATCACATAATTCTCATACCTTGCTTATTTCTGAAAACAAAATTTCCAGCTCCTTACTTTTCAAACAGATTTGAACTTCAAGTTTCACGGAGACAAGATGATTCTAGGTACTAATTGAAACCATTGTTCCTTGAATCATTAATGAGAGGTTTGCTAAAAGTTTGCAATAGGATTTAATCATTTCTTGATTCTTTAACAATACGGTACCAGTCCGTAGAGTTACTTGTCAGACTTAACAATATTTCTATCTCAATTACAAGACTAGCGCATGGTAGAAAACGGATGCCAATTCTACAAATTTAATTCAAAATACTATTCAGACTATGTTCATGATAATTAGTTCAAGTTTTAATCCAATTACTAATGAACTCCCACTTAATACAACATCCCTCATAATTGTTAAGTGGCACACGATCCACATCCACTACACCAAAACCGATCATCAAGTGAGATGATGTAGCTTCAATGGTGAACATCAACATGTTGATCATATCATCCATATGACTCGTGTTCAACCTTTCGGTTTCCTGTGTCCCGAGGCCATGTCTGTACATGCTAGGCTCGCCAAGCAAACCCAAGTATTTCGCGTGTGCAAACATGGCTTACACCCGTTGTATGTTGATGGCGTGTAACTCACACGTTCGTTGGGAACCCCAAGAGGAAGGTATGATGCGCACAGCAGCAAGTTTTCCCTCAGAAAGAAACCAAGGTTTATCGAACCAGGAGGAGCCAAGAAGCACGTTGAAGGTTGATGGCGGCGGGATGTAGTGCGGCGCAACACCAGGGATTCCGCCGCCAACGTGGAACCTGCACAACACAACCAAAGTACTTTGCCCCAACGAAACAGTGAGGTTGTCAATCTCACCGGCTTGCTGTAACAAAGGATTAACCGTATTGTGTGGAAGATGATTGTTTGCAGAAAACAGTAGAACAGTATTGCAGTAGATTGTATTTCAGTATAGAGAATTTGACCGGGGTCCACAGTTCACTAGAGGTGTCTCTCCCATAAGATAAACAGCATGTTGGGTGAACAAATTATAGTTGGGCAATTGACAAATAAAGAGAGCATGACCATGCACATACATATTATAATGAGTATAGTGAGATTTAATTGGGCATTACGACAAAGTACATAGACCGCCATCCAGCATGCATCTATGCCTAAAAAGTCCACCTTCAGGTTATCATCCGAACCCCCTCCAGTATTAAGTTGCTAACAACAGACAATTGCATTAAGTATTGCGCGTAATGTAACTAGTAACTACATCCTTGAACATAGCACTAATGTTTTATCCCTAGTGGCAACAGCACATCCACAACCTTAGAACTTTCTGTCACTGTCCCAGATATCAATGGAGGCATGAACCCACTATCGAGCATAAATACTCCCTCTTGGAGTTACAAGCATCTACTTGGCCAGAGCATCTACTAGTAACGGAGAGCATGCAAGATCATAAACAACACATAGACATAACTTTGATAATCAACATAACAAGTATTCTCTATTCATCGGATCCCAACAAACGCAACATATAGAATTACAGATAGATGATCTTGATCATGTTAGGCAGCTCACAAGATCCGACAATGAAGCACAATGGGGAGAAGACAACCATCTAGCTACTGCTATGGATCCATAGTCCAGGGGTAGACTACTCACACATCACTCCGGAGGCGACCATGGCGGCGTAGAGTCCTCCGGGAGATGATTCCCCTCTCCGGCAGGGTGCCGGAGGCGATCTCCTGGATCCCCCGAGATGGGATCGGCGGCGGCGGCGTCTCTGGAAGGTTTTCCGTATCGTGGCTCTCGGTACTGGGGGTTTCGCAACGGAGGCTTTAAGTAGGCGGAAGGGCAGGTCAGGAGGCGGCACGAGGGCCCCACACCACAGGGCCGCGCGGCCAAGGGGGGGCCGCGCCGCCCTAGGGTGTGGCCACCTCGTGGCCCCACTTCGTCTCCTCTTCGGACTTCTGGAAGCTTCGTGGCAAAATAGGACCCTGGGCGTTGATTTCGTCCAATTCCGAGAATATTTTGTTACTAGGATTTCTGAAACCAAAAACAGCAGAAACAAAGAATCGGCACTTCGGCATCTTGTTAATAGGTTAGTTCCAGAAAATGCACGAATATGACATAAAGTGTGCATAAAACATGTAGATATCATCAATAATATGGCATGGAACATAAGAAATTATCGATACGTCGGAGACGTATCAGCATCCCCAAGCTTAGTTCTGCTCGTCCCGAGCAGGTAAAACGATAACACAGATAATTTCTAGAGTGACATGCCATCATAACCTTGATCATACTATTTGTAAAGCATATGTAGTGAATGCAGCGATCAAAACAATGTATATGACATGAGTAAACAAGTGAATCATAAAGCAAAGACTAGTGCAGATGAAAGACAAAAAACTCGAAAGCACCATATCGCTTCACGCGTCGTCTCTGTGGCAACACCGGGTGTTCTTGACCACATGCAGCAACTGAAGTTGAGTTGCGTCAGACGTGCGCCGGTGACCTAACACGACACGTAGAGCAACCGTGGATCGACCTGAGAGACGCCGGTAGGACGCTCCTACGCGAACACTCGCGCGCGATCCAATCAACCCTCACAGATTTGGTGCTCCACTGGTAGGTTCAGACCGAATCAATCAGATAAGTTTAGCTGAACTGCCAGCCGACAAAGTACCAAATTATCCCAAAAACAGTACTGACTTCGGGTGTGGTTTTGGCCGTTTTGCTCTGGATATTTCAGCGTATAGTTTAAGAATGAGATACATCATTCAATCATAAGTAGATCTTCGAGGAAGGCTCCTGCCTAAAGCCAGTTACACTCTGGTAGCTTCGAAGTACACTAATTAGAGCTTGACGTGTGTGGTGTGCTGCACCGGCCATATCATCACTCAGGTCTCAAAATTCCAAACTAATTTAGCACCATATAACTGCATGGGTAGAGACTGAACACAAACATAACTGAAGTCAGTAAACAACTCCCAGAATGCAGGTGACCTACCAGGGATCCATGCCAGATGCCATTGTTCAGTAAGACCGCTAGTCTCTCTAGTCTCTCCTGCAAACAAGTAGACAGCTCTAATTTCATTTAGCGTGCTATAAATACCAGGCATTCTCTCGTCTCCAAACCACCACCACAGAAACAAGCAGCCCTCACATACACAGACAAGAGTGCAAACCTTTCACCGTGCGTGGAAGCGTGCAAGATGAACACCATGTCAGCCGTTGTCTTCCTCGGGGTTTTGATGCTCTCATGCAGTTACATGAGCAGCGCGGCACGGCACCTAGAGGAGGCCGTGCCCAAGGAGGAGCACCCACCGCATCCCATTGTGCCGGAGGTGCCAAAACCTGAACTCCCACCACACCCTGTTGTGCCCGAGCTGCCGAAGCCTGAACTGCCTCACCATGTCATCCCAAAGCCAAAGGAGCCCGAAGTGCCGCACCATGCAGTACCAGAGATGCCAAAGGTGCCCGAAGTGCCGCACCCTGCTGTGCCGGAGCTACCGAAGCCCGAGCTGCCGCCACACCCTGCAATGCCCGAGCTGCCGAAACCTGAGCTACCTCATCCAGTTGTCCCTGTGGTGCCAAAGGAGCATGAAGTCCCACACCCTGTCGTACCAGAGGCGCCAAAGGAGCACGAAGAGCCCCATTCTGCTGTGCCCGAGCTGCCAAAGCCGGAAATTCCACATCCTACCGTGCCCGAGGTACCAAAGATGCCAGAACTGCCGCACCCCACCATGCCGGAGTTTCCAAAGCATGAACTGCCACCATTCCCCAAAGCCGAGCTTCCCCCGAAGCCTGAGTTCCACCTCCCAGAGGCAGAGGCCAAGCCATGATCGTACTATACCTACATCATCGGCGAGCTATCTAAGTTTTATATGTATACCAGATGCATGTGTGTGTGTGATTGTTATGTAAAAGTGTGTACTAGCTGTACATGTCGTTAGCCTGCGGTCGAGTTCGTGAGACGAGCTAGCTCTGTCATTACCAAGGAGCGTTATGTATTGAGTTGAGTGGTGTTGCATGCATGTTGCATGTTGCAGCTGCTAGATCTGTTTTTAATACGTATATATGTGATACACGATGTATATGCATCGTATATACATGAGTAATGCATACATTATGGAGTTTTTGTACATGAGTCAGGCAAAGCTAAAACTTCAAATAATTTGGAAGGGAGGGAGTAGAAGAGTTCTAATCTGAATTCATATGCTTGGGAGTTCATACGTACTAGCTTTGTAGTGTGTCCTCGTCTCCTCTAGTCTTTTATCTTTCCACGTTTTTCTTTTGCAGTTTATCTTTTCATAGTTGAAGTGTGCTGATTTCTTACGTTTTCTAAAAGCTAAAGGAGTATATGCAGTTACACCAAAATAAGAACATATTTATGAAACCTTTTATACCATCTCCAGTGGCGGCATACCCAGAAATTTCTCGGAGTCTGGGAAAACATGTTTAAGAGACCATTTTATTTAGACAGAATGATCATAAAAATAACCTAACATAAGTTGTCACGTGACCGACAAGACTAGGCGGGACGCTAGGTTCGCCCATGACAATCTCCACCGTTCAAACGTCACCACTCACCACCAACAATACATAAAACTAACGTCGATGAAAACATTGCAACTTGCACTCTAGTCTCTAGACATAGATTACATGTCCCTAGTCTCCTAGCCCGAAGTCGCCGCCAGAGAGGAGGCTAAGAAACGAAAACCAACGGATGGAGAAGCTTTATATTCATGTGCCTAGATCTAATACTTGTTAGAAGAGACCAGAGTTAGACTCCTGCAAGAAATGAAATCTTGAACTTCTTAGTAAGGAGTACTTTTTCTATAAAAAAAAATGCTACCAAGGGCTAGTCTTGATTTGTTTCATATTTTAACTCTTTTATAAAACAAACAAATAAAGAAAATCCTAATTGACAACCGTATATTGCATATACAACAAGCATGTCTCCTCTTCTGATTACAACACCCATGTTATTTTCTCTCCTCTTCCATGAATTGTTCCTCTCGTGTGTGCCCTCATATTGGGTTGTTAGTTGTTGTGTGTAATGTAGCCGTTGCAAAAGCTCCTCCATCCACCCATCTCCCGTCATTGGCCCCCCTCCCCTTGCTTCTCCGTCCGTCGGGGTCGCTAATGTCTCACGCACATCGGCGTGTCCACCGCTGGAGCTCCTCCGTGCGAGCCGGCCATCGTTGTTACCGCTCCTTCCTCTGCCCAACGTTTTTTTTTTCTCCTCATCTCATTGTTCGTGGTCCCAGCTTAGGATTGATAGAGGACCAAGGGAGATGGGTCGACGGTCATCGAATTCGGCGAGTCCGATCCGTTTTCGCAAGCTTGGGGACGAAGAGCTTGTGATGGTTTTTATGGTAAATTTTCCTTGTTGCAAAGGTTGTTTTGAAATGCTACAAACAACTATCATTTCTATTGTGGACTCACCAGTAAATTTTGCAATGATTCCTAGGGTATGCTATAAATAGATTTGTATTCATTGCTTGTAAAATGTATTTCCCTGGCATGATGCGCATTTAATGCATACCTTGGATGAGTTTATTTGTTGTGTTGCAATCTGTGACACATTTTAACTTGTTTTGCTGCAGATAAATGGAAATGTGTTGCCTACACAGCCTATTTTTGCTACATTGGTTTGTTCAAAATACAGTTTTTTTGCTACATTTCGCAAGTTTCTATGGATTTATAAAAACTGTTGCAAAATGATATTATAATTTTTTTAACTATCATGTTCAAAAAAATGTTACGGTCATTATTCTTTTGCAACAATGATTGGGTCCATTTCAGCATACTGAAAGTGATGGCAACATCAATCCGTGACGCCTAGCACTTGCCAATAAATAAACTCCACATGGAAAATGGTATATGACTGAAGGAGATATGCCCTAGAGGCAATAATAAAGTGGTTATTATTTATATCTTTATGTTTATGATAAATGTTTATATATCATGCTAGAATTGTATTAACCGAAACATTAGTACATGTGTGATATGTAGACAAACAAGAAGTCCCTAGTATGCCTCTTAAACTAGCTTGTTGATTAATGGATGATTAGTTTCATAATCATGAACATTGGATGTTATTAATAACAAGGTTATGTCATTGTGTGAATGATGTAATGGACACACCCAATTAAGCGTAGCATAAGATCTCGTCATTAAGTTATTTGCTATAAGCTTTCGATACATAGTTACCTAGTCCTTATGACCATGAGATCATGTAAATCACTTGTACCGGAAAGGTACTTTGATTACACCAAACACCACTGCGTAAATGGGTGGCTATAAAGGTGGGATTAAGTATCCGGAAAGTATGAGTTGAGGCATATGGATCAACAGTGGGATTTGTCCATCCCGATGATGGATAGATATACTCTGGGCCCTCTCGGTGGAATGTCGTCTAATGTCTTGCAAGCATATGAATGAGTTCATAAGAGACCACATACCACGGTACGAGTAAAGAGTACTTGTCAGGAGACGAGGTTGAACAAGGTATAGAGTGATACCGAAGATCAAACCTCGGACAAGTAAAATATCGCGAGACAAAGGGAATTGGTATCGTATGTGAATGGTTCATTCGATCACTAAAGTCATCGTTGAATATGTGGGAGCCATTATGGATCTCCAGATCCCGCTATTGGTTATTGGTCGGAGTGAGTACTCAACCATGTCCGCATAGTTCACGAACCGTAGGGTGACACACTTAAAGTTGGATGTTGAAATGGTAGTACTTGAATATGGAATGGAGTTCGAATATTTGTTCGGAGTCCCGGATGAGATCCCGGACATCACGAGGAGTTCCGGAATGGTCCGGAGAATAAGATTCATATATAGGATGTCATTTTATGTGAAATAAAATGTCGCGGAAGGTTCTATGGAAGGTTCTAGAAGGTTCTAGAAAAGTCCGAAAGAAACCACCAAGGAAGGTGGAGTCCACATGGGACTCCACCTCCATGGCCGGCCAGCCCTAGGTGGGGAGGAGTCCCAAGTGGACTCCCCCATAGGGGGCCGGCCACCCCCCCACATGGGAGGTGGAAATCCCACCTTTGGGTGGGAGTCCTAGTTGGGCTAGGTTTCCCCCTCTTATGGAAGGTTTTTTTGTTCGGGTCTTATTCGAAGACTTGGACACCAACACTTGGGGATCCACCTATATAATGAGGGGCCAAGGGAGGGGGCCGGCCACCCCAAGACCACAAGCTGGCCGCCCCCCATAGAGTGGCCGGCCACCCCTCCCAAACCCTAGCCAAGTTCCTCTCCTCCATATTGCCCGCATAGCTTAGCGAAGCTCCGCCGGACTTCTTCACCGCCACCGACACCACGCCGTCGTGCTGTCGGATTCAAGAGGAGCTACTACTTCCGCTGCCCGCTGGAACGGGGAGGTGGACGTCGTCTTCATCAACAACCGAACGTGTGACCGAGTACGGAGGTGCTGCCCGTTCGTGGCGCCGGAACCGATCGTGATCAAGATCTTCTACGCGCTTTTGCAAGCGGCAAGTGATCGTCTACCGCAGCAACAAGAGCCTCATCTTGTAGGCTTTGGAATCTCTTCAAGGGTGAGACTCGATACCCCCTCGTTGCTACCGTCTTCTAGATTGCATCTTGGCTTGGATTGCGTGTTCGCCGTAGGAAAATTTTTGTTTTCTATGCAACGTTATCCTACAGTGGTATCAGAGCCGTGTCTATGCATAGATGGTTGCACGAGTAGAACACAATGGTTTGTGGGCGTTGATGCTCTTGTTATCTTTAGTTTGAGTACTTTGCATCTTTATGGCATAGTGGGATGAAGCGGCTCGGACTAACTTTACATGACCGCGTTCATGAGACTTGTTCCTCGTTCGACATGCAACTTGTATTGCATAAAAGGCTTTGCGGGTGTCTGTCTCTCCTACTATAGTAAAGATTCAATTTACTCTTCTATTGAAAACATTAGTATCAACGTTGTGGTTCATGTTCGTAGGTAGATTAGATCTCTCTCGAAAACCCTAAACCACGTAAAATATGCAAACCAAATTAGAGACGTCTAACTTGTTTTTGCAGGGTTTGGTGATGTGATATGGCCATAATGTGATGATGAATATGTATGAGATGATCATTATTGTATTGTGGCAACCGGCAGGAGCCTTATGGTTGTCTTTAAATTTCATGTTGAGTAGTATTTCAAAGTAGTTGTAATAGTTGCTACATGGAGGACAATCATGAAGACGGCGTCATGAACCTTGACGCTACGCCGACAATGATGGAGATCATGCCCGTTGATGATGGAGATCATGTCCATGCTTTGAAGATGAAGATCAAAGGCACAAAGACTAAAGGGCCATATCATATCACATATGAACTGCATGTGATGTTAATCCTTTATGCATCTTATTTTGCTTAGATCGCGACGGTAGCATTATAAGATGATCCCTCACATTAATATCAAGATAATAAAGTGTTCTCCCCTCGTATGCACCGTTGTACAGTTCGTCGTTTCGAAGCATCTCGTGATGATCGGATGTGATAGATTCAATGTTCACATACAACGGGTGTAAGCCATGTTGCACACGCGGAATACTTGGGTTTGCTTGACGAGCCTAGCATGTACAGACATGGCCTCGGGACAACGGAAACCGAAAGGTTGAACACGAGTCATATGGATGATATGATCAACATGTTGATGTTCACCATTGAAGCTACATCATCTCACGTGATGATCGGTTTTGGTGTAGTGGATTTGGATCGTGTACCACTTAACAACTATGAGGGATGTTGTATTAAGTGGGAGTTCATTAGTAATTAGATTAAAACATGAACTAATTATCATAAACATAGTCTGAGTAGTATTTTGAATTAATTTTGTAGTATTGGCATCCGTTTTCTACCATGCGCTAGTCTTGTTATTGAGATAGAAATACTGTTAAAATCTGACAAGAAACTTTACGGATTGGTACCGTATTGTTAAAGAATCAAGAATTGATTAAGTCCTATTGCAAACTTTTAGTAAACCTCACATTGTTGATTCAAAGAGCTATGGTTTCAATTAGTACCTAAAGTTATCTTGTCTCCGTCAAACTTGAATTTCAAATTTGTTTGAAAAGTAAGGAGCTGAAAATTTAGTTTTCAGAAATAATCAAGGTATGAGATATATGTGATATCTAAGACCTTATTGCAAGATGATAGAATATAATTTGGTGAGACTACATAAACTCATAAGTTTTATGGGAATGTATGAAGGTTGAAGATGCCAGGCGTCACAATCCTCCAACTATTGGGGCACTAACGATATTCGCATATCCATGAAGTTATCATCCTTAGTATGCACCGTTGCTAAAGACTCGTCGTATCGAAGCATCACGTGATGATCGGGTGTGATAGATTCTACGTGTGCATACAACGGGTGCAAGCTAGATTTGCACATGCAAATATCAAGGTTAAAACTTTACGAGCCTAGCATGTACAGACATGGTCTCGGAAAGTCGTCATGATATGATGGATAAAATTATGAGTGAAATTGTTCATCATATTATAAAGTTACTAATAGTGAAATCTGGAACACTTGTCATATGATGATCAACTTCAAAGTAAGAACCTCAAGGTTATTGGTATTCGACCAACAAACCGAGAAGTTATTGAAGTTGATATGTTTCTCTGAATAATGAGGAAAGCTAAAAGAGAAACTGCAAAAGATATTTTGGCAAAAAGAAAAAGAAAAGACTAGAAAGTCTAGCTCAGGTGTATATAAATGATATACATGTTATGGTTGTATTTCTAGTTAAGTCACACTATGAAATTCTTGGGTATTAGTACTATATTGGTTGGTATGAAGTGTCATACAAAACAACGCAATACAAGAATACAATGGCCTAAGTGACTGACAAGGAATATGATAGGAATGCACGTCAGAAACAAAAATAAAGTGTTATTATGTTCGTCGTTGGCATTCTATCTAGCCCTTAGAATTTATAATAAAGAACTTAATAATTGTTATTTTGCTCTGGTCAAATGAAAACAATGAGTTGTTCAAATTATGACATTACTCCATGTATGATGGATAAGTTATTATAAATCTTAATGGTGAAACACACATACATAAAACTGACGCTAAAATGCCATAAGGCAAATGATTTGAATTCCACTTATTTGTGGAACCGCCATTTAGGTCATGTTAGAAAGGAACGCATGAAGGAACTCCATGTAAATGGATTTTTGGAGTCATTTGATTTTTGAATCGTTTGGCGCTTGCAAATCTTTTCTAAAGAGAATGATTAAAATACCGTTCATAGGCCAAAAGTTGAACGGGCAACTAACTTAGTGGAAAAATACATGATGATGTATGTGGTTCACTGGGCATAGTTGTGTGCGGGAGATTATTCTACTTCATGAAAACTTTCAACAATGAATTGAGTATATATATGTGAATATATTCAACAAGGAAGAAGTTTGAAACATTTGAATAGATTCAAATAAATTTCAGCATGAAGTGGAAATCATCGTAATAGAAAAGTCAAATATCTATGATTGGATCATGGTGGAAATATTTGAATTACGAGTTTTAGCGAACATCTAAGAGAGTTATGAAGTTGTTCTACAACTCACGTTTCTTGGAGTATCATAGTGATGATGAAGTATCAGAGATGTATCCAAACCTTGTTGGATTAATGATGAGATAAAATATTATGACGCCATTATATTTTTGTGGATTATGCTTTAGTGACTACCGCTTTTACACTGAATAGAGCATCATCATGATCCGTTGAAATGACACCATACGAGTTATGGCATGGGTATGAAACCTGATAGTTTTTTCTTAAATTTTGGTATGCATAGCATAAGTAAATAAGTTTACAACCAAAATCGGATGAATGTCTTTGTTGGTTATCCCAGAGAATTGATTGGGAATTCTTCCCACTATGGAGACAAAGACAAAAGTGTTTGTCAATGTTTCTTATTTCCAAGAAATTGTTTCTAGTGAAGTTTTTGAGTGGGAGGACAATATAATTTGATAAGGTTTATGAACCTGAGCATAATGATCAGAGTAGCGCAGCATCGGAATTTGTTTCGAAAGCGGCCACGACGATCATGGCTCCCATGACTACAAAGTGTTTTAGCCATGGAGATCGAAGTACATATTGAACCTTGTAGGTATGGTTTACTTTGTGATCAAATAAATGATTTGTGAACAAAGGATTGATTTTGAACAATGATAAACCAACTACAAACAAAGAAGTTATGATGGGCCCTGACTCCGTTAAAATGGCTATACGCCATGAAATCCAAGATAGATGAATACTTTATGAAAGTAAATGGATCTATGAAATTGATAGACTTGGATGAAATATCCTTGAAGAAAGCTTGACTTGTCGAAAAATTGTTTACGACAAAGTTCAAAGAGTTGAATACGATAAGATTAGATCTTCCGTAGCAATGCTTATAGTCTATGTGGATTATTCTAGTAATCACTACATATTTCTTTTATGAGATATGCTAGTAGGATGGCAAAATACACTACTTAACAGAAGTATGTATACAAGATACAACCAAGAGTTTTGCTGGTCCGTGGAATACTAGATAGCTATACAAGCTTCAGTTGGATGAAGTAAGTATCACGGAGTTGGAATCTTCACCAGATGAAATAGTCAAAGAGTTTTTTGATTTCATCAGAGACGATGAAGAGGCTTGCATTTGCAAGAAAATAAGTGGGAGCGCTAAGACACATTTATAATACTTTATGTAGGTGACATATAGTTGGTTATAAATGATGTAATTATATACTTGATTAAAAGGTTTCATTGAGAATTAACTTCAATGAAAGGATATGGACTGAAACAAATTTAGTGTCAAGATCTATGAAGATAGATTGAAACACATAAATAAGTTTAAGTCAAAGTACATATGATGGATATTGAAGTAGTTCAATATAGAAATATTAAGAAAATGTTCTTGTCATGTGAAGGTTTAACAAGACTTGAGTGTATCTGACACTCAATGAGTAAAACCACATGAGTGATTATAGATCACAAATAATATGTACACAATCAGATGTCATGTGCTCTTAAAAATGTTATGAGCATGTACCAGAATGATTCATGTGATGATCATTGAAAAACAGTAAGAATATTCTTGAGTACTTGAGAAGAACCAAGGATATATATATATAGTTTTATATGGAGAAATGACAAAACAAATCGCTGTAAAGTGTTGCACCGATATTAGTTTTGTCACATATATAAAATTTCAAATCTCAAATTAGACTAAGTGTTGTTTTAAAAGGTAGCACAATGAGCTAGAAGTTGTCTATGCTAGATTTAGAAGAGTTCTAAATATCGTGACGGATTCTACAAAAGAAGGCAGAGTATGTCATTGTTTTGACAATAACAAAGGATGTTAAGTCAAGAGGTTCTTCGAGAGCTTGGTGTAGTTCCGACAGAGTCAGAATTTTGAAGCTATATTGTGTGTGACAATATTAGTGACATATTTCAGACCGCGAAATTAAGGTTCCACCAGAAGACCAAACATATTTAATGCCGACTCATTTGGAAATGAGTGATGCGTTGAGACGCAAATGAATTACAAAATACATACGTTTCTGAGCGTGTCAGATCCGTTGACTAAAAACCTCTCCCGTGAGCAATACATGATAAAGCACCATAAGGCCAAGGTGTTATATCTTTACAAATGTAAACTAGATTATTGACTCTAGTGCAAGTGGGAGACTGAAGGAGATATGCCCTAGAGGCAATAATAAAGTGGTTATTATTTATATCTTTATGTTTATGATAAATGTTTATATATCATGCTAGAATTGTATTAACCGAAACATTAGTACATGTGTGATATGTAGACAAACAAGAAGTCCCTAGTATGCCTCTTAAACTAGCTTGTTGATTAATGGATGATTAGTTTCATAATCATGAACATTGGATGTTATTAATAACAAGGTTATGTCATTGTGTGAATGATGTAATGGACACACCCAATTAAGCGTAGCATAAGATCTCGTCATTAAGTTATTTGCTATAAGCTTTCGATACATAGTTACCTAGTCCTTATGACCATGAGATCATGTAAATCACTTGTACCGGAAAGGTACTTTGATTACACCAAACACCACTGCGTAAATGGGTGGCTATAAAGGTGGGATTAAGTATCCGGAAAGTATGAGTTGAGGCATATGGATCAACAGTGGGATTTGTCCATCCCGATGACGAATAGATATACTCTGGGCCCTCTCGGTGGAATGTCGTCTAATGTCTTGCAAGCATATGAATGAGTTCATAAGAGACCACATACCACGGTACGAGTAAAGAGTACTTGTCAGGAGACGAGGTTGAACAAGGTATAGAGTGATACCGAAGATCAAACCTCGGACAAGTAAAATATCGCGAGACAAAGGGAATTGGTATCGTATGTGAATGGTTCATTCGATCACTAAAGTCATCGTTGAATATGTGGGAGCCATTATGGATCTCCAGATCCCGCTATTGGTTATTGGTCGGAGTAAGTACTCAACCATGTCCGCATAGTTCACGAACCGTAGGGTGACACACTTAAAGTTGGATGTTGAAATGGTAGTACTTGAATATGGAATGGAGTTCGAATATTTGTTCGGAGTCCCGGATGAGATCCCGGACATCACGAGGAGTTCCGGAATGGTCCGGAGAATAAGATTCATATATAGGATGTCATTTTATGTGAAATAAAATGTCGCGGAAGGCTCTATGGAAGGTTCTAGAAGGTTCTAGAAAAGTCCGGAAGAAACCACCAAGGAAGGTGGAGTCCACATGGGACTCCACCTCCATGGCCGGCCAGCCCTAGGTGGGGAGGAGTCCCAAGTGGACTCCCCCATAGGGGGCCGGCCACCCCCCCACATGGGAGGTGGAAATCCCACCTTTGGGTGGGAGTCCTAGTTGGGCTAGGTTTCCCCCTCTTATGGAAGGTTTTTTTGTTCGGGTCTTATTCGAAGACTTGGACACCAACACTTGGGGATCCACCTATATAATGAGGGGCCAAGGGAGGGGGCCGGCCACCCCAAGACCACAAGCTGGCCGCCCCCCATAGAGTGGCCGGCCACCCCTCCCAAACCCTAGCCAAGTTCCTCTCCTCCATATTGCCCGCATAGCTTAGCGAAGCTCCGCCGGACTTCTTCACCGCCACCGACACCACGCCGTCGTGCTGTCGGATTCAAGAGGAGCTACTACTTCCGCTGCCCGCTGGAACGGGGAGGTGGACGTCGTCTTCATCAACAACCGAACGTGTGACCGAGTACGGAGGTGCTGCCCGTTCGTGGCGCCGGAACCGATCGTGATCAAGATCTTCTACGCGCTTTTGCAAGCGGCAAGTGATCGTCTACCGCAGCAACAAGAGCCTCATCTTGTAGGCTTTGGAATCTCTTCAAGGGTGAGACTCGATACCCCCTCGTTGCTACCGTCTTCTAGATTGCATCTTGGCTTGGATTGCGTGTTCGCCGTAGGAAAATTTTTGTTTTCTATGCAACGTTATCCTACAATGTCCAATTATGTTGGACATTGAATATCATAAAGAGCAAATGGTGTTTGTCTGGAACTTGCCAAAAAGTTTGAAGCTAGATGGTTGGAACAACCATTGGTAGATTAAGTGGTGAACCATTTTTGGGAAAAGGCGAAATTATCTGGGAGTGCTCTAATGAAAACATTAGACGAGGTTCATGGTGATCTTCACTCATGGGATAAAAACATTATAAAAAGCCCAAAGAAACGTATAGAAAATCTGAAAATGAGTTAGAAGAGCTGATGGGAGGGCTAATGATGGATGAGGCAATATATAGTCAGCGTGATATTTCGTTAACTTTGGAAAACCTTTTTGAACAAGAAGGGATTGTGTGGTGACAGAGGGGACGAGAAAATTGGTTACGACAAGGTGATAGAAATACTAGTTTTTCCATCACTATCCAGAAAGAAGAAAAACCAAATCAAAGGACTAATTGATGACAATGGCAATTATGTGGAGGAAACGTGATGAACAAAGTGCATGTCCGTGTGACAAAAGCAACGAATATGATGCTTTTATCCCCGTATACGCCTGATGAAGTTAAGAAGGCGCTATGGGGAATTGGGGACCTAAAGGCACCAGGTCCCGATGGTCTTCATGGAATTTTTACAAACGATTTTGGTTGATGCTAGAAGATGAGCTCATTCCGCAGGTACTTAATGCGGTCAATTCAGGTGTCATACCGGATAGATGGAATAACACTTCTATCGTTATGATACCAAAAGTGGACAACCAGAAGAAGGTAACTCAGTTTCCCCCATAAGTTTGTGCAATGTCATACACAAAATCATCAGTAAGATGTTGGCAAACCGACTGAATTTTTACCGGAAATAACTAGGGAAACACAAAGTGCTTTTGTGCCTGATAGATTAATAACAGATAATGTTTTGGTGGCTTATGAAAGAATTCATGCAATCAATAAGAAATCAGGAAAGAGTGTGTGATGTGAAACTCGATATGCACAAAGCATATGATAGAGTGGAGCGGATTTTTCTGGAAGCTATAATGCTGAAATTGGGGTTCGATACAAGATGGGTCAACCTGATTATGGCATGTGTTCATTTGGTGAGATACTCTATCTGTTTTAATGCCATGTAAATAGCCTATTTTAAACCAACAAGAGGGCTACGACAAGGCGACCCTTTAAGCCCATACCTCTTCTTATGCGTAGCATAGGGTTTATCAGTGTTAATTCTAGTTTGTAGAGAGGCTCCTGCGGTATCATCTCATCTGTTCTTTACGGACTACCCCCTTATTTTAATGAGGGCGAATAGACATAATGATGAACTAGGAAGTATTGGCACGGCGGCACGCCGTGCCCGTAGGGATGTCATGAGGAGATTAACAAAAAGTAGTAACATTTGTTTCGTGAATAAAAGAGGTGATGGATAATGTAGCTTTTTTGAAATAGCTGTAGAAGAAGGTACTCGTATTCTCGTAAGGCAATCGTGAGGCGATTAACAGAAGGCATTAATATCATTGTCAAATAGAAGAAGGCGATAAATAGTGGAGTATTTTGTTTCTCACATCTACCATAGCAGAACCATGAAAATATTATAGAAGAAGGCAACTACAAATAAAGAGTTACCACCGACAAATTATTGCAAAAGATTGTTGCTCGGGCACATTGGGAAATTACCGATGAACGCTGCTTCGTGTGCACATTTGGAAGCTGTTGTTAAATAATTACCATAGGAAATTACTATTCGGGACTAATGATTTGCGTGGAATTACTGCTGGCACGCCGACGAAAGATGAACCATCAAAGAAATCGACAAATCATATTCGAAGTTACCATGGTGAAACTACAACTCGAAAAATATGTCAAATAATAGAAAAATGGAAAAAATAAATTACTCCTATAAGATAATTACTCATCGTAGAGGAAGTACCTTTGGGTATGTGCTAGTGGGATATTATAGCCGGGAAGTTATCTTGAAAAGTTACCATCGAAGAGTAAAAAGAGAGAAACGAAAAAATGGTCGAAAAAGTACGATGGGATAATTTTGTCATCGTCGAGGAGGTACCGTGGGGTAAATACTGGTATAAAGTTACGGGCGGAAAGTTATCCCTAGAAGTTACAGTCAAAAAATAAAAGGCAAAAAATGTAAAAAAAAATCTAGCAAAGGGGGACATGGCAGCCGCTAATTGGTAGGAAATGATGCCTCTCCAGTACTCATGCGGTGGAGCATTGTGAGCTATATATATTCACGGTGGTATGTTGTATATATGTATACGCTGACTGCATGATATATTATATCCGATGTGCAATTTCTTATACATGTAGACACATGGAATTTACATCCTGACTGAAGGAGTGAGAGTATTAAAACCATGTAGGGAAACTACGGTTGGAAAGGTATAAGAATTACTATTTAAGGGAAAGTTTACAATTGATAGGAGACAAAAAATTACGTCCATAAAACTACGCAATCTCGAAAACTTGTTGTAGGGTAACTACTGATTGAAATTTATAGGCAGAAAGTTGTGCCGGAAAATGACCATCTAATAATTAAAGGAGTTGGGAAAATATCACCTTAGATGTAGGCTATCTACCGTCGAAAATTTATGGCCGAAAATGTGTATCGAATCGAGTTGCGTCAAATATTACGGTCAAAAAGTTGTACCGGAAGATTACCGTCAAGTAACTTTTGTAAAAATGAGCTAAAAATAGACGGTCTGCGAATTATGCCCATAAAGGTGTGTAAGAAAATATCGCCAAGTAGCTTTTAAAACGGAACATAAAAGCAGTGTTGCAGACCTATGTAACTTTTTTTGTTTGAGAGGTTTAACCTAGTTAGCTACATCCTACAATCTAAAAGTCCCAAAAGAGAAAAAAAAGAAAGAAAGAAAAAAAACACATTTTAGTATAGGCCACGTGACAAAGATTGATTGGAAGAAAGTGAAGATCTACATTACAAAAACTTGAAGCAATCTCATGCAAGCAAAAACCTTCAGCTTTAATATATAGTAGCTTTTAAAACGGAACGTAAAAGCGGTGTTGCAGACGTATGTAACATTTTTGTTTGAGAGGTAGACCTAGTTAGCTACATCCTACAATCTAGAAGTCTTTAGTAGCTTTTAAAACGGAACGTAAAAGCGGTGTTGCAGACGTACGTAACATTTTTGTTTGAGAGGTAGACCTAGTTAGCTACATCCTACAATCTAGAAGACTCAAAAGAGAAAAAGAAAGAAAAAAACATATTTTAGTATAGGCCACGTGGCAAAGATTGATTGAAAAAAAAGTGAAGATCTATAGTGCAAAAATTTGGAGCAATCTCATGCAAGCAAAACCCTTCAGCTTTAATATATAGTATTATGTCTAAAAAATATCGAAGATTATTTTAAAGCATCCGTGCAGATGGTAAGCGAAAGCAAATACAACATATACTTTAGTAAAAATACTATGGTCAATACAAGGGTGGAAGTTTGTATAATCCTGAATATCACGGTAGAGGCTTTGTTAGATAGGTATCTTGGGTTGTATTGATTGTTGGAGTAGATACAAGCGATAGGTTTCAATACCTTATGGACAAAGCATACCAACATACACAAAGCGGGATAGTAAAAACTTTATCTATGGGAGGAAAGGAGGTGAAATTGAAGGTTGTTCCTCAAGCAACTCCGGCGTATGCGATGTCTGTGTTTTTGGTTCAAAGAAAATATGTAAATGAATCTCTGGTGCAATATAGCATTGTTGGTGGGGTGATGATGCAACAACCAAGAAGATGCACTGGTTCACGTGGTGGAAGATGCGTACACCAAAGAAAATAGGAGGGATGGGGATTAGAGACCCACGTTGTTTCAATAAAGCAAAGTTTGCAAAGCAAATTTGGATCTTGATCTCTAAACCAGAAAGTTTATGTGCCAGAGTGTTAAGAAGAAAGTATTATCCGGATGGGAGAATCTTAGAGGCAAAATTGGAGAAAGGATCTTCCTTTACATGGCAGATCATAATAGCTAGGTTGCAAGCATTTTAAAAGGATCCATCTGGCGAGTCGGAGATGAAAGTCATATTAATATATGGAATGATACCTGGGTGCCCTTAAGTCCAAAGGGAAAGTTTTTACACCAAGAGAATGTTTGTTGTTAATGAATGTGGATGAAATGCGACATGAAGTTGGGGTGAGGAGAATTTTAGGCCAGTGGATGTAGAAAAGATTCTCTCAATTTCACTCAGCCAGAATGGGACGAATGCCTTTGTACCCTGGAAGTTTAACAAAAAAACGGATTATTCTCGGTACATTTTGCATATCATATGGAGTGGGAAAGTCAGTTTGGCAGAAACCTAAGGCGAGCAAATGGTTATGGTTCTATAAATCTAAATATTGTATGGAGTGTGATGTGGAAGAGTAAACTATCGGTGGAAATTTTTAAAAAAAAATGCATGAAAGTGCTTTCACGGTATTCTGTCATGCCTTGGAGCTCTGACCAATCGGCATATTATCACGAACTGCTCATGTCCTTTGTGTTCACTGGATTCTGAAAAACATCAAACATGTAGTATTTAAATTTAAGGGTGCGAGAGAAATCTGGGAAAATATGGGACTCGGGAAACTGATTGATGAAGCATGTCAAACAAACAGTTTGGGCAATGCTGTTTTCGAATACTTGATCACTGGAAAATTCAGAAACATAGAAGATAGAAATTATGGCGATCCTAGATAAGTAATTATAACAACCACGTGGTATATCTGATGGATAAGACGACAAAAGGTTCGTGCTGAGGACACTCAGCCTGTTGAGAGGATGATCATGTCGATCCAGTTTTTGGTCGCGAACTTTGTTCGGGCACATGCACCGCAGAAAAAAGAGAAGGAGAGATGCTGGAGTAAAGCACGAGAAGGATTCGTTTCTGTAAACATAGATGCAACTTTTGATATCCAGTCACGAAAATGAGCAATGGGAGCCGTGTTACAAATGATAGAGGCCATTTTCTAGCGGCAAGTAATTGTATGGTTGATCATGATGCTACAACCACTGAAGCTTTGGCGATCGGAAATGGGTTATATCTAGCAAACCAGTTGGGAGTTAGTAAGGTAATGATTCAATATGATTGTCTCGAAGCAGTTGAAACCATGAGGGGCGGAGGTTCTTCATCTACTCTTGTAGCACCAATCTTTGAACATATTTGTGTTCATGCAACAACCTTGAGTAAAGTTGAATTTTGCTTTTGTCCTAGAAATGCAAACAAAGTAGCTTGTACTTTAGCTAACGAGTGTGTTTCTCAACCAAATGCTTTGTTTGATGAACCATCTAGTTTTATTTTTTCTTTGTTAGTGGATGATGCAAATGTGCTTTGACTAATAAAGGCCCTAGGAGATTTCAAACAAAAACAAAAAATCCACAAGATTCGAGCCTGCCTGGGCCATGAAAAGCCCACGCGGCCGAAACCCCAATACCAAGACCGACAAGAAGAAGAAGAAGAAGAAGATCACATCCTCAAAAAAAAAAGATCATAATTCTTCTGACGCGCGCTCTGTTCAGTCACCGCCACCACCGGAGCTCCATGCCTCCGCGACTCCTCTTCCGCCGCCTCCTCTCCACCGCCGTCGCAGCCCGCGCTCCGGAGGCGAGCTCCGCTGCCGCGCCGAGGCCGACCGACCCGGCGCTGCTCCTCCGCCTCTGCACAGTCCTCTACCAGCACCAGAACGCCCCGGACGCCGCCCTGCAGCGCCGCCTCTCCGCCCTCCCACTCCCATCCGCCCCCGCCGACCTCCGCGAGCTCTTCCTCCAGACATCCGCACGGTTCCCGCTCTCCTGGCGCCCCGTGCACCGCCTCCTCGCGCACCTCACCGCCCGCCACGGCTTCGCGCACTCCCCAACCACCGCCGCCCGCTTCCTCGACGTCCTCGCCAAGTCCAGCAACATGGACCTGCTCCACTCTACATTACTCTCCCTCCCTCCGGAACTCCTCTCCGACGCGGCCCTCCGCGCCGCCATCCGCGGCCTCGCCCCCGCCCGCGAGGTCGACAAGGTCTCGGCCCTACTCACCCTCTTCCCAGAATCACACCGCCCCCGCGTGCTCGACTTCATCACCGAACTCGTCTGCTCCGTCTGCAAGCTGCCCGACGTGGCCGAGAAGGTGATCAAGCAAGCCGAGCACCGGTACGGCCTCGCGCGCAGCAGCCGATGCTGCGACCTGCTGGTCGTCGCGTACTGCCGCGCGGGGATGTTCGCCGATGCCTGCAGCGTGTGGAACGGGATGGAGAAGCGCGGGATCGAGCCGGGCGCAGCGGCGTACGAGGAGATCGTCGTCACTCTGTTCAAGAACAACCGTTTCGCCGACGCCATGAAGGTGTTCGACGGAATGCGGAAGCGGGGCCTGTCTGCCGGCGGTGGCGGCGCGTGCTACCGCGCGGTGGTTTCGTGGCTGTGCAAGGAAGGAAGGACCTGGTGCGCGTTCATGGTGTTTGCCGAAATGGTGAAGAAAGGGGTGGAGGTGGACGGAGAGGTGCTGGGGGATCTGGTGTATGGGCTCTTGGCGAGGAGGAGGGTGAGGGAAGGGTACAATGTTTTCCATGGTGTCAAGAAGAAGGATATTTCACTGTACCATGGGATGATGAAGGGTTTGGTGAGGATCAAGCGAGCTCGAGAGGCAACTGAGGTGTTCAGGGAAATGGTTGCCAGTGGGTGTGAGCCAAACATGCACACCTACATCATGTTGCTTCAGGGGCACTTGGGTAAGAGGGGCAGGAAGGGCAGGGATCCACTGGTCAATTTTGAGAGCATCTTTGTTGGTGGATTGGTGAAGGCAGGGAGGACATTGGAGGCGACTAAGTTTGTGGAGAGGACGATGTGGGGTGGAGTGGATGTGCCGAGGTTTGACTACAATAAGTTCTTGCACTACTTCTCGAATGAGGAGGGAGTGGCGATGTTTGAGGAAGTTGGAATGAGGTTGAGGGAAACAGGGCATGTTGATCTTGGGGACATTTTTCTAACCTATGGCGAGAGGATGGCCACAAGGGATAGGAGGAGGAGAGCGATGAGTGGGCATCCTTGTGATGTGTAATGTCATAAAATTGTAGATGCTGTAGTTTGGAGGAACAGACACTGCTTTGGCTCTCTTTGGTCTTGGTAAGTGATCTCTTCAGAGGCATGGTTTGGTCTGGTCAACAATAGGTTCTACATATGGATGGGGTCATGCTATTTTTAAAAGGATATAAGAAGAACCACCCTAGAAGGTAGCCTTGACAGATCAACAAGCTTGTCGTGTTAGCATTATTACGATTCCTTCTACATATTCTCTGCTCCTCCCACTCAACATTTTTTTTCTTTTAGGCACTTACTAATTGGTAGCACTAGTCCGTGACAAACCCACATCCTATTATCTTCATGATATTATTAGAATCAAGAACAATGTCCAAGATTGAGCATGCCAATTGAAGTAGAGTCCATGTTGCAATATGACAACCTAGAAATAAAGCCACCACTTAATTACAAGTAAAAGGTAGAATGTTATGCTGGTAAGAAATTACTCATTACAGTGTTGAGGGTATCCATCTAATATGCAATCTGTATTTGACAATTTTGGAATGTTCTTTGAATCAAGATTTTGAAACGGTTCTTCAAAATAAAATATCTGAATGAGCAGACTATCTTGAACTAGGAATATTTCAAGTTCAAATTTCAACCTACATACTCCCTCCATTCGAAATTAATTGAAGTTCTGGCTTTGTCTTAAGTCAAACTTCTTTAACCTTGATCAAATATGTAGAAAAATATGATGAAATCTACAACATTAAATATCTATAGTATGAAAATATATTTTATGATGAATCTAATGAAAATAATTTGGTGTTGTAGATTCTGATATATTTTTCTATAGTCTTGGTCAAACTTATTGATTGACTTAGGACAAAGGTAGAACTTAAAATAATTTGGAATGGAGGGAGTACATTACTAGCGAGCAATGATCACATTTAAAATTTTCAAATAACTATTGACAAAGATTTGCCTGCACCTTTTTGCTTCCGCATAACAAAACTAAAAGGGCATCAAGTGAGTAGCATTTACGGTCACATCTCACATCTGTCAATATATATACATCAAGTACCAAAGAATACTTAGCCAATGTCCAGTCATAATGTGTTGATTTATGTTGTTTAACATTTTGTTATATTTATTACGGAGTATCTATTTTTAGGAATGATAGCACAACTAACTAGGACAATGATATAATGAACCCCCAAAGCACAAACCATCAAATGACGTGTGTCTTGACTAACAAAACTGAATACACCGTTTAACCCGTCGAAGTCAACTCTTCGGGAAGGTAACCTTGAGATGCTCAACCGTTTTGAATCCATTGGACTGTCAGCACCACAACCACTTACATTAAAACTTAATAGGGTGCTTGTGTTGACTATGTCCCTCCACATGGAGGTGATGAGGAGCCTCCTTGGATTTTGTGATCGTGCTTGGGAGAGGGGAGTTGAAGCAAAACCTAGCCTCTTTCCGTTGTTGCTTCAGCTGCAGTTACAAGAAAGGCAACAGCGGAACACATACACAGGAGTAGAAAGAACCTAAACACTATCTAGACCAGTGATTTGCACAGTCTTCGTCAAGCTTATGTGAGTGCCTGATAGAGAGATGGAGCGTGCCATTGTTAGTGCCAGTGCAGGTGCAGTCAACATACTTTTACGTAAGCTAGGCACAATGCTCATCCAAGAAGCACAGCTCCTTGGAGGCTTCCGGAGTGAGATGCAACTCATGAAGGATGAGCTGGAGAGCATGACAGCCTTTCATCAGGATGTTGCTGAGAGGGCAAATAGTAGCAAACAGTTCAAGATTTGGATGAAACAGGTCCGCGAGTTCGCGTACGATGTTGAGGATTGTGTTGATGAGTTTACGCATCACCTTGGCAGCAGCACGAGTGGATCTGGCCCTGCTGAGTTCTTCCACAGATGCATCTTTTTCCTGCGGACTGCCAGGGTCCGGCGTCAGATTGCCAAACAAATCAAAGAACTGAAAGTGCGTGCCACAATTATCAGCGACCGAAACTCAAGGTACTTGTATTTCTCTTTATTAGATAGATTTCTTGTGCTCACTTCGCTTAGAACCCTGCCATTTACCCTGATTTCCCCTAAAATCAAGCCATGAGAAAAGTGGTACCAGCAGGGGAAGGGAGATCTAGATTGCGTTTCCTGTGGAAAATGAAAGGTTCTTTCACTGTTGAAATATTTTTTCTAATCACCTTCACTTGATTGCACGGAAAAATTGCTCATTACAAGTAGGGCTGGACATAAAACTCTAAGCTCGGCGAGCTAAACAAGCTCTCGTCTGCTCGACTCGTTTAGCTTGGTTTGTTATAGTAACGAATAGGACCAAACATCGATTTTAGCTTGATATCATAAATGAGCTAAACGAGCAAGCCGGCGAGCCTCGAAAGCAGCTCGTTAAGCCTGTTATTTATGACCCTATCTAACTTGCCAGCTTGAAACACCAAAACTGCATGTGCATAGTTTCTTTGCTAGCCAAATCCTAGTGCTCAACTAGTATGTTTGGCTAATACATGGCATCATGTACCATATTTCTGCTATAGTATACATCACTAATGCACGTATTGACTACTTAGATTTTAGCCAGTTTTTCTTAAGGATCTTAATGAGCAGCTCGTGAGCGCTCACGAGCACATAACGAAGAGAGCCAAACAATGAATTTAACTCGTCAGTCTTAACGAGCTTAACGATCTGAGCCTTAATGAGCCGAGCAGGTTGTTAGTCCACCCCTAGTTACAAGGTGTCTGTGTTATAACAGTTGCAGTGCAGTGTGTTTTTCTCTTGCTCATCTACTATGCATGAACTGTGGCAATAACTATCCAAACTCTTTTTTCAGGTACAGTGGTGATCATCTCATCTCTGGAGCAGAAGGGGCATTTGCTGCACAACCAGCAGTAGCTGATACTATTTCTCTCGATGTCCATATTCACGCGCCCTTCTCGGAGATAACTGATCTTGTGGGCATTGAAGGCCGTCAATGTAATCTTGTTAATTGGTTGGTGGATGAGAGGGTAGAACAATTACTGGTGATATCCATATTAGGCTTTGGCGGTTTGGGTAAGACAACCCTTGCAATGACAACATATCAAACAGTGAGTGCAACCTTCCAATGTCAAGCTTTTGTAACTGTATCCCAGAAATTTGATGTCAAAGCTCTCATAAGGGACATTATTCGACAAATTATTCAACCAGTAGAGCGAAATTGCCCAACATTCACAGAGGAACCACTGAAAGGCATGGAAGAATGGGATGCGGGACAACTTGCAAACATACTAAGGCAGTATCTAGAAGAGAAGAGGTATCTTATTGTTCTTGATGATGTGTGGACCATCTCAGCTTGGGAAGGTATTCGAGTTTTTCTGCCTAACTCGCGTACTGGAAGCAGAATTGTGGTTACCACAAGAAGTAAAACTGTAACGCAAGCCTGCTGCCTCCGTGAGCATGACAAAGCTTATGATATTGAGCCACTCACAGATAGTGAATCTAGAGAGTTATTTTTCAAGAGATTATTCGGTAACAGGGATAATTGCCCAACTGTCCTGACAGAAATTTCAGAGAAGATCTTGGGAAAATGTGGTGGTATACCCTTGGCCATTGTTAGTATTGCGGGTCTCTTGGCAAGCCGGTCCGTGCATAGTTCTGATCACTGGGAGAAGATTTATAATTCTCTTGGCACGGAGCTGGAAACCAGTCCCTGGCTGGCGAAATTGAAGAAAATTCTTGAGCTTAGTTATAATGACCTGCCTTACTATTTGAAAGCATGTTTCTTATATTTATGCAATTACCCCGAGGATCATAAGGTCAGAAGGAAAAGTGTAATGAGGCGGTGGATAGCAGAACGCTTTGTGACTGAAAAGCGTGGATTAAGTGCCTTAGAGGTGGCCGAGAATTATTTCAATGAATTGCTCAACAGGGGAATTGTTCATCCAGTTGACATGAGCTTTGATGGGAAAGTCAAGACTTTTCGAGTTCACGATTTAATGCTAGAGATCATTATTACAAAGTCAATGGAAGATAATTTCATCACTTTCATTGGCGAACAACATTCCTTAGCTCCGCAAGAGAAGATCAGGCGTCTGTCTTTTCATGGTGGAAGTAACAAATATATTGCCACAAGCAAAATGGTAAGCCATGTCCGATCATTGAGCATATTTGCTGATGGAGAGATATTACAGTTTGCTTGGATGAAACTGCTGAGGATATTGGACTTAGAAGGTTGTGAATTTGCCAGAAATGGAAATCTTGAAAATATATGTACACTGTTTCAGTTGGAATATCTCAGTGTCAGAAATACCTATGTCACTCAGCTCCCTCTTCAAATAGGGAACCTGAAGAAGTTGGAGACACTGGATGTCCGGGACACAGGCATAAAGCATTTGCCTCCTCACATTATCAAGCTGCCAAATTTATCAAACCTACTTGGATGGAGAAGAATTTATAACTACAGTGGTTTGTATCCTCTTTCCGAGTTTTGGGGGATGCACATCCCTGAGAAGCTTGGCAATTTAGAAATGCTTACAACCCTTGCGCAAATTGGGATCACAAACTCTAATTCTCATTCCATATCTGAACTGGGAAAGCTTTCGCAGTTGAAGAAGCTAGGAGTAATGATGTTTGTTGATGATGACATGAACTGGATATCTTTGATCAGTGCCATTGCAAATCTGAGCAGCCTCCAGTCTCTGCTGATTTGGCGACCTCATGGAGTAATGAATTTCAGGATTCTTGATACACTATCCAGGCCACCAATCTTTCTAAAGAGCATAAACTTCAGAGGTAAGTTGGGACAACTACCAAAATGGATTGGTTCGCTAGCGAACCTCACCGAGTTGACCCTTCGTGCCACTGAATTGGAATCTAATGACCACATGAAAATTCTCGCTTTGTTGCCAAGCCTACTCTATCTCAGGTTGCATCACAGTGCATACACCGGAACACACCTCGCGTTCTATGCATCAGAATTCACCAGTCTTACACTGCTCACCATTCATCTAGGTGTAAAGCAGGCATTGAACCTGAGGTTTGAGGAAGGCACAGCGCCTAAGCTCCATCGCCTAGAGCTATCTTTCTTTGAAGAAGCTTCCATCCAGCGGCCTTCAGGTATCAATTTTCTTTCAAATCTTCAGGAGGTCTTGATCCATGCTGATCGAGATGATAACTCAGCCGGTATGGTGCAGTATTTGATGGATGAAGCTAGCAGGAATCCTAACAAACCCACTGTCACTTTCAAGGCAAAACAATGGAAGCCAACTGGCACAAGGAGAGATCCACCCATAGATTACATGGGAAATACCTGGTTTTGATAATGCGGGCACTACTGTACAAGCGTGATCTGTATTCTGAACAGGATCCAGAATATTTGCAGTGTTATGGGGTATTCTCTCTAGGTAACTAACTGGCCTGTAGAATTGACATTCATATGGGTGCGGTCTCAGCTACCAATGTTGAGAAAATCGCTTATCGGGTTCAACTCGGTCGGCTGACGATTAGCGATTAATAGGCAAATCGGACGATTAATCGGGCGATAAATGAGTTAATCGGACGATAAATGAATTTATCGGCTAATCGATGACCACTGAATAGGGATTAATCGGGCGATTAATCGTTGAATCGGACGATTTTTTGAACAGTGCCTATTCCTGACAAGATGGAGACATTTGGGTCATCAGCCTTGTGTTGGGTCTTTCTGGAAAATCTTTGAACGTTGTTTTGTACGTGAAACTAATCGCCGTACCCGCATTGCAAATTTGTAATCCATTAGTTATTTGGATGTGTGTTTACACGATATATACTTGACCAGGGTTGCTTGGAGAGTTGGAGTAGATCTTCAAGAGGACGTCAACGCTGGTTACATTGGCTGGGCTCCAGTGCCCTGCCTGCAATCAAGAGAAGCCATGGCCGCGCCATCTGGTCTTCAGCTTCTGGACTATTTTTTGTGCAATGAATCCTACTACATGACTTTACTTTTGCCTGCCATGCTGCTGAGTGTGGGTTGCCATGCTGCTGAGTGTGGGTCGATCAGTCGCCTGGCTGTGTTAAAATCCTCTCTAGTTGTCGTGTGTACCTCGCTTAGTTCAGTTTAGAAGTTTTGTTAAGCTTCCAGGTCCTGTTCCGCTGTTCCGATCGTCATTTGAGTTTGGCCTTTTATTTTCGATGAAGTTATATAAAAATATCTAAAATCTTCAGTAATGATCCGTAAAATATACTTTGCATTTGTATTGTTAGGCCATCTCCAACGGGGCGATGAATCGTGTCTGGGGCATTCGCGCACACGTACACATCGTGTTAGGGCATCTTCAATATGCGGCACGTTTGTGTCTACGCGGTCGCACCGAGCTCCGCTCGCTTCACCCGTGAGCCCACCTGGCAGCGATCCTGGCTCGATCGGTGCGAATTAAAGCAGAGCAACTGCCGGGAGGTCAACTGGCAGCGACCCTGGCTCGCTCGATCGGCGAATTAAAGCAGAGCAACTGCCGGGAGGTCAATCGCCGGAGTGGCAACCGCGCCGATCGACTCGCCAACCCTCGCACGACCATTCGCTTCCCCCATGGGATCGCCTGGCAGTGACCCTGGCTCGATCGGCGTGAATTAAAGCAGAGCAACTACCGGGAAGGTCAACCGTCGGAGTGGCAACCGCGCCGATCGTCCCGCCAACCGCCGAAATGGAGCGCCGAACCGCCGCGGAAGAGCAACCGCAGGCCTCTTCGTTATACGCGCTGACATTAATCCTGATGAATATAACCCCTGCGCATGCTGTAATTCACGTCCAACCGGCTGTCATTCTTCTTCTTCTTCTTCAACACCGGCTAGCCACCATGAGCAACCTGTCGTTGCCATCGGACACATATAGCTAGGGGAAACCGCCGGGATGGCGGCATTGGTGGGATAGGGCTACGACGCCTAGCAACCCTAGCTCCCCGCCGATGGAGGGCGAGGAAGAGGAAGGCCAGGAGGAGGAGGAGGAGGACTCCGACACCAGGTGGGCACGGCTGGAGGCGCTAGAGGCGGAGAACGACGCGGCGGTGGCAAGGAAGGAGACGAGGGCGCAGGCGCAGGTAGAGCCTCTTCATCCGTTCACCGACGAAGAGGAAGACCCCAATGACCAGTCGTCGGACTGGAACTCAAGCTCGTCGGACGCGTCGACCGGCCCTAACTCTTCGGAGGAGGAGGTGACAAGCAGGAGGCGCGTCAGTGAGGACGACGAGACGGGATCTTCTAACAAGAAGGCCAAGAATTAGTTTAAAATTTGTTTGTTTTCGGCGTTTGTTCTCAAGTTTGTATGTTAAATATGTTTGAACTTGTTCGATTCGAGAAAGTATGGTATGATCACTACAACTTGTTTTCAGGTTTGTTCTCCATGTTGTTTCAAAGATTCATGGGCATTAAAATTGCAGATGTTGTGAGCCTCCATGCATCTGGTTGGATTCTTGAAAGAAGGAAAAGAAGAAGCAGTCTCAAAATAAAACATTGGGGTCCCAAAATGTGTCGGACCGCTGGGTGCCCCCCGACGCAAACGGATAATTTACGCCCAGACGGCTCAAATGGATGCTCGTGGACAATTTAGGCGTCCGAAACGCCCCGTCGACCCATTGGAGATGCCCTTAGTACACGAATGTACCCTCTACTATATCTCTACTATATTAAAAAGACGGAATGGTTTTGGTTCCTCCGGTCAAAGGTTTCGTCCTACATATTTTATCTAACCATTTTGCTCTTCCACCAAACCATCAACCAATGCATCAGCGCACCATAAATCATGGGATTACACATTTTTTGCTGACAAGAAATCAGGCAACAAGAATCATTTTAGGAATTACACACCATCGCCTCACCATGAGGCAACATGTATTTTAGGAAACAAGAATTATAGAAATACATGAAACATGAATTACAGGGCAAAATCCGAAAAGGGATAGATGCACCATAATTTCAGGGATTACACACCATGATCGCACCATCTGAAAAGAACATTACACACCATTTCTCTAAAAAGTTAAAGGAATATGATACGGGGTGGCTTTTGGACACCTCCTCCTCAAGACCGTCAAGCCCTCCTCGTGGCCCAATGACACGAGCTCGAGCCCAAGCCATATACCAAGAGGTGAATTCGCTCATTTCCACATATGCATTTGATACTTCGTTGGATGGCATGCGACTTCATGCAAATACCCTATGCTCAATCAGGTACATCGACCAAGACACAAGCCATGGAGACCAAGCCGATAGAGAGGGAGCTGGAAATGAAGAAGATGGAGTCCCAGCGCTCCAGCCGGAACTTCCGCCCCCAGGACCGGAACTTCTGGCCAGATGCCTCCCAGATGCCCTCCAGCGCCCAGGAAAGAGGATCCAGCCGGAACTTCCACCACCAGCGACCGGAACTTCCGGCCACTGGAACTTCCGCCCAAGTTCCTCTCTAGTTCCGAAATTGCGCCAAAACAACACTGGATGGTTCTGCAAGGAAAACGACCCTTTTCGGAACTAGACCGGAAGTTGGCCGGAACTTCCGCCCCCAGGACCGGAACTTCCGCCCAGATGCCGCCAAGATGTTGTCCAGCCCCCAGTGAAGGGAATCCAGCCGGAACTTCCGCCTGCTCGACTTTCAGCACCAACAACACTTTTCAGCATGTAACTTACCCCTTCTCCCCACCAACTATAAATAGCCTTGTTGGCTCAGATCTGAGATTAGGCTTCATGTAAGAGAAAACCCGAGCTTTTACTCCTCCCTATGGGAAACCCTTCTAGACCTAAAATCTATGAAGTTATCTACTCTTCTAGGTAGTTGATCTCTTTTATTCTAGGAACTCTAGTTTTTGGATCTTTTGCTTCTTGCAATTCTATGTTTGCACCCTTTTCCTCTTTGGGTCTCTATCAATTGCTATTGCCAATCTTTTGTGAGGGATTCTACTCATTGGGGTCTTTTTATTGCAATTCCATTGGGTTGGTGTATCGGGCCAACGAAGAACAACCGGTTGTGTGTGTGTGTGTGCGTTGTGTTTGTATCTTCGATCCACCACGCCTTCCACCCGTGTTCTTCGCGTTCCTCCACCTTCCCCACGAATCCCAGCCAAATCCGTGAAGACCGTGCCTCCCCTAGGGCTTAGCCCTTATCATATGGTATCAAGAGCTCCTTGGTTGCCACGGATTTGATCCCCACACTGTAAGGATTCGTTGCATAGAAAACAAAAAATTTCCTACCGCGAGAACGCAATCCAAGCCAAGATGCAATCTAGAAGACGGGAGCAACGAGGGGATGATCGAGACTCACCCTTGAAGATTTCCAAAGCCTATAAGAGTAGGCTCTTATTGCTGCGGTAGACGATCACTTGCCGCTTGCAAAAGCGCGTAGAAGATCTTGATCACGGTGCCACGATCGGGCAGCACCTCCGTACTCGGTCACACGTTCGGTGTTGATGAAGACGACGTCCTTCTCCCCGTTCCAGCGGGCAACGGAAGTAGTAGCTCCTCCTTGAATCCGGCAGCATGACGGCGTGGTGGCGGTGGCGATGGAGAACTCCGGCGGAGCTTCGCTAAGCGTTGCGGGAGAGGAGGAGGTGTGGGGCGGCTAGGGTTTCGAGGAGAGGGGGTGGCTGGCCTCAAGGGGTGCGGCCAGCTTGTGGCTTTGTGGTGGCCGGCCCCCTCCCCTATGCCCCTCATTATATAGGTGGAACCCCCAAGTGTTGGACTACAAGTCTTTGAATAAGACCCCAACCCAAAATCTTCCATGTAGTAGGGAAACTTACCCAAGGTGGGAGGGGGGGGGGGGGGGGTGGCCGGCCCCCGAGGTGGAGTCCACCGTGGACTCCCCCCGCTAGGGTTGGCCGGCCCGGGGGAGGTGGAGTCCCTTCGGGATTCCTCCTTCCTTAGTGTTTTCTTCCGAACTTTTCTAGAACCTTCTAGAACCTTCCATAAAATCACCGGATCATTTTCAAACTTATAAAATGACTTCCTATATATGAATCTTATTCTCCGGACCATTCCGGAACTCCTCATGATGCTGGATGCAATTATTAATTTTATGCTGGATGCAATCTTTATGCTAGATGTAATAGTAATCTTTATGCTGGATGCAATTATTAATTTTACTTTTTTGGAAAATTTAAAAAATATAAAATCCATAATTTATAGCAAAAACTAAAATCTTCCTGCTTTCATATTTTCATTTGGAATTTTGAGAATCTAAAAATTGGCTAACCGGGTAAACCCCGGTGAATCCGGATGTAACTTTTTCCCAGGATTTTTTTGATATATTATACGTTTTTTTCCGACGTCGTATGCAAAAGTTATTGCGGTTTTACCATTTTTAAAACTTTTTTTGCAAAAAAGTGAAAATTCGAATTTCTTAATTTCTCCGAATAGTAGGTTGATAACATACAAGAATCTGAAAGCAATTTTTTTTTTGAATTTTCTATCATTTTCTTTTGTATTTTACAAACCAAAAAAAGGCGATCCACAGGGGGGGTGGTGCAGGGTGCGTGGGAGTTAAAAAAAACTCGAAAAAACCTTTAATCGCGGTTGGGGACACCAACCGCGACTAAAGGGACTCCCTTTAGTCGCGGTTGGTGTCCCCAACCGGGACTAAAGGTTTTTCCGCCGGCCGCATCCCTCCATAGCCCTTTAGTCCCGCTTGGTGTTACCAACCGCGACTAAAGGGGTACCCTTTCGTCTCGGATGGAGCATTAGTCGCGGGTCGCCTCCCGAACCGCGACTAAAGCCTCCTTTAGTCGCGGTTCGAATATTTCCGGGACTAATGGAGGTGGACGGAAGCCTCTTTTTCTACTAGTGGACGTGCATGTGCATGTAATGGATGGGACATTAGCTACACTCCATGTACGTACTTAAGTAGCCCATCAACCACAAACCACAACCACTAGTGCAGATGAAAGAAAAAACCTCGAAAGCACCATCGCTTCACGCGTCGTCTCTGTTGCAACGCCGGGTGTTCTTGACCACATGCGGCAGCTGAAGTTAAGTTGCGTCAGACGTGTGCCGATGACTTAACACGACACGTACAGCAACCGTGGATCGACCTGAGACGCCGGTAGGAGCTCCTACACGAACACGCGCGCGAGATCCAACCAACCCTCACAAATTTAGTGCTCTGATGGTAGGTTCAGGCCGAATCAATCAGATAAGTGTAGCTGAACTGCCAGCCAACAAAGTACCAAATTATCCCAAAACAGTATAATTAAGTTCGGGGTGTGGTTTTGCTCTGGATGTTTCAGCGTATAGGCTAAGATTCCGGCCATATCAATGAGATGAAAATGAGATGCATCATGCCAGGTGAGCTTGACGTGTGATGTGGTGCAATCACCGGCCATATCATCACGCTGAGGTCTCAAATTTCAAACTAATTAAGCAACACCTAGCTAATCTTAGTAACTATGTATGGGTTAGGATCAAACACAAGCCGAACATTTCTTCACACAAACTGAAGTAAGTAAACAACTACCATAATGCAGGTGACCTACCAGGGATCCATGCTAGGTGCCATTGTTCAGTATGACCACTAGTCTCTACTGCAAACATGTAGAGAGATTTAAGTTCATTTAGCATGCTATAAATATCAGGCATTCTCTCATCTCCAAACCATCACAGGCAGAAGCAACTCCTCACATACACATAGACAAGAGCGCAAACCTTTCACCATGGAAGCTTGCCAGAACACACTGTCATCCCTTGTCTTCCTCGGGGTATTGCTGCTGCTCTCATGCAGTTCGAGCAGCGCAGCACGGCGCCTAGAGGAGGCCGTGCCTAAGGAGGAGCACTCACCACATCCCATGGTGCCGGAGCTGCCAAAGCCCGAACTCCCACCACACCCTGCTGTGCCCGAGCTGCCGAAGCCTGAACTACCTCACCCTGTCGTCCCAAAGGCGCCGGAAGTACCGCCCCACGCAGTACCAGAGATGCCAAAGGTGCCCGAAGTGCCACACCCTGCTGTGCCCGAGCTACCAAAGCCCGAGCTGCTGCCACACCCTGCAATGCCCGAGCTTCCCAAACCTGAGCTACCTCATCCAGTTGTCCCTGTGGTGCCAAAGGAGCATGAAGTCCCACACCCTGTCGTACCAGAGGCACCAAAGGAGCACGAAGTGCCCCATCCTGCCGTGCCTGAGCTGCCAAAGCCAGAAATTCCCCATCCTACCGTGCCCGAGCTGCCAAAGATGCCGGAATTGCCGCACCCCACCATGCCGGAGTCTCCAAAGCATGAACTGCCACCATTCCCCAAAGCCGAGCTTCCCCCGAAGCCTGAGTTCCACCTTCCAGAGCCAGAGACCAAGCCATGATCGGACTACCTACATCATCGGGAAGCTATCTAAGTTTTATATGTATACCAGATGCATGTGTGTGTGATTGTTATGTAAAAGTGTGTACTAGCTGTACATGTCGTTAGCCTGCGGTCGAGTTCGTGAGACGAGCTAGCTCTGTCATTACCAAGGAGCGTTATGTATTGAGTTTGAGTGGTGTTGCATGCATGTTGCATGTTGCAGCTGCTAGATCTGTTTTTAATACGTATATATGTGATACACGATGTATATGCATTGTATATACATGAGTAATGCATACATTATGGAGTTTTTGTACATGAGTCAGGCAAAGCTAAAACTTCAAATAATTTGGAAGGGAGGGAGTAGAAGAGTTCTAATCTGAATTCATATGCTTGGGAGTTCATACGTACTAGCTTTGTAGTGTGTCCTCGTCTCCTCTAGTCTTTTATCTGTCCACGCTTTTCTTTTGCAGTTTATCTTTTCATAGTTGAAGTGTGCTGATTTCTTACGTTTTCTAAAAGCTAAAGGAGTATATGCAGTTACACCAAAATAAGAACATATTTATGAGACCTTTTATACCATCTCCAGTGGCGGCATACCCAGAAATTTCTCGGAGTCTAGGAAAACATGTTTAAGAGACCATTTTATTTAGACAGAATGATCATAAAAATAACCTAACGTAAGTTATCACGTGACCGACAAGACTAGGCGGGACGCTAGGTCCACCCATGACAATCTCCACCGTTCAAACGTCACCACTCACCACCAACAATACATAATAACGTCGATGAAAACATTGCAATTTGCACTCTAGTCTCTAGACATAGATTACATGTCCCTAGTCTCCTAGCCCGAAGTCGCCGCCAGAGAGGAGGCTAAGAAACGAAAACCAACGGATGGAGAAGCTTTATATTCATGTGCCTAGATCAAATACTTGTTAGAAGAGACCAGAGTTGGACTCCTGCAAGAAATGAAATCTTGAACTTCTTAGTAAGGAGTACTTTTTCTATAACAAAAAATGCTACCAAGGGCTAGTCTTGATTTATTTCATGTTTTAACTCTTTTGGAAAACAAACAAATAAAGAAAATCCTAATTGACCGTATATTGCATATACAACACGCATGTCTCCTCTTCTGATTACAACATGCAAGTTAATTTCTCTCCTCTTCCATGAATTGTTCCTCTCGTGTGTGCCCTCATATTGGGTTGTTAGTTGTTGCGTGTATTGTAGCCGTTGCAAAAGCTCCTCCATCCACCCGTCTCCTGTCATTGGCCCCCCTCCCCTTGCTTCTCCGTCCGTCCGGGTCACTAATGTCTCACACACATCGGCGTGTCCATCGTTGGAGCTCCTCCGTGCGAGCCGGCCGTCGTTGTTACCGCTCCTTCCTCTGCCCAACGGTTTTTTTCTCCTCATCTCATTGTTCGTGGTCCCAGCTTAGGATTGATAGAGGACCAAGGAAGATGGGTCGACGGACATCGAATCCGGCGAGTCCGGTCCGTTTTCGCAAGCTTGGGGACGAAGAGCTTGTGATGGTGTTTATGGTAAATTTTCCTTGTTGCAAAGGTTGTTTCGAAATGCTACAAACAACTATCGTTTCTATTGTGGACTAACCAGTAATTTGTTGCAATGATTCCTGGGGTATGCTATAAATAGATTTTTTTCATTGCTTGTAAAATGTATTTCCCTGATGTGATGCGCATTTAATGCATTACCTTGGATGAGTTTATTTGTTGTGTTGCAATCCGTGACACATTTTAACTTGTTTTGCTGCAGATAAATGGAGATGTGTTGCCTACACAGCCTATTTTTGCTACATTTGTTTGTTCAAAATACAGTTTCTTTTGCTACATTTCGCAAGTTTCTATGGATTTAGAAAAACTGTTGCAAAATGATATTATAATTTTTTAACTATCATGTTCAAAAAAATGTTACGGTCTTTATTCTTTTGCAGAAATAAATGGGGTCCATTTCAGCATACTGAAAGTGATGGCAACATCAATCCATGACGCCTAGCACTTGCCAATAAATAAACTCCACATGGAAAATGGTATATGTCCAATTATGCTGGACACTGAATATCATAAAGAGAAAATGGTGTTTGTCTGGAACTTGCCAAAAAGTTTGAAGCTAGATGGTTGGAAGAACCATTGGTAGATTAAGTGGTGAACCATTTTTGGGAAAAGGCGAAATTATCTGGGAGTGCTCTAATGAAAACATTAGACGAGGTTCATGGTGATCTTCATTCATGGGATAAAAACATTCTAAAAAGCCCAAAGAAACGTATAGAAAATCTGAAGAATGAGTTAGAAGAGCTGATGGGAGGGCCAATGATGGATGAGGCAATATATAGTCAGCGTGATATTTCGTTAACTTGGAAAACCTTTTTGAACAAGAAGGGATTGTGTGGTGACAGAGAGGACGAGAAAATTGGTTACGACAAGGTGATAGAAATACTAGTTTTTCCATCACAATCCAGAAAGAAGAAAAAACAAATCAAAGAACTAATTGATGATGATGGCAATTATGTGGAGGAAACGTGATGAACAAAGTGCATGTCCATGTGACAGAAGCAACGAATATGATGCTTTTATCCCCGTATACACCTGATGAAGTTAAGAAGGAGCTATGAGGAACTGGGGACCTAAAGGCACCAGGTCCCGATGGTCTTCATGAAATTTTTACAAACGATTTTGGTTGATGCTAGAAGATGAGCTCATTCCCCAAGTACTTAATGCGGTCAATTCAGGTGTCATACCGGATAGATGGAATGACACTTCTATCGTTATGATACCAAAAGTGGACAACCAGAAGAAGGTAACTCAGTTTCCCCCATAAGTTTGTGCAATGTCATACACAAAATCATCAGTAAGATGTTGGCAAAACGACTGAAATTTTTACCGGAAATAACTGGGGAAACACAAAGTGCTTTTGTGCCTGATAGAGTAATAACAAATAATGTTTTGGTGGCTTATGAAATAATTCATGCAATCAATAATAAATCAGGAAAGAGTGTGTGATGTCAAACTCGATATGCACAAAGCATATGATAGAGTGGAGTGGATTTTTCTGGAAGCTATAATGTTTAAAATGGGGTTCCATACAAGATGGGTCAACCTGATTATGGCATGTGTTCATTTGGTGAGATACTCTATCTGTTTTAATGCCATGTAAATAGCCTATTTTAAACCAACAAGAGGGCTACGACAAGGCGACCCTTTAAGCCCATACCTCTTCTTATGCGTAGCATAGGGTTTATCAGTGTTAATTCTAGTTTGTAGAGAGGCTCATGCGGTATCATCTCATTTGTTCTTTACGGACTACCCCCTTATTTTAATGAGGGCGAATAGACATAATGATGAATGTCTAAAAAATATCGAAGATTATTTTAAAGCATCCGTGCAGATGGCAAGGGAAAGCAAATACAACATATACTTTAGTAAAAATACTATGGTCAATACAAGGGTGGAAGTTTGTATAATCCTGAATATCACGGTAGAGGCTTTATTAGATAAGTATCTTGGGTTGTATTGATTGTTGGAGTATATACAAGCGATATGTTTCAATACCTTGTGGACAAAGCATACCGACATACACAAAGCGGGATAGGAAAAACTTTATATATGGGAGGAAAGGAGGTGAAATTGAAGGTTATTCCTCAAGCAACTCTGGCGTATGTGATGTCTGTGTTTTTGGTTCAAAGAAAATATGTAAATGAATCTCTGGTGCAATATCGCATTGTTGGTGGGGTGATGAAGTAACAACCAAGAAGATGCAATGGTTCACGTGGTGGAAGATGCGTACACCAAAGAAAATAGGACGGATGGGGATTAGAGACCCACGCTGTTTCAATAAAGCAAAGTTTGCAAAACAAATTTGGATCTTGATCTCTAAACCAGAAAGTTGATGTGCCAAAGTGTTAAGAAGAAAGAATTATCCGGATGGGAGAATCTATTGGAGATATGCCCGAGAGGCAATAATAAATTAGTTACTTTTATATCTTAGTGTTCATGATAGCCGAACGGGGGTTAATAGAAAGTTAGAGTTGTGGAGGCGAACTCTCGAATCGAAAGGTTTTAGGCTTAGTAGAACTAAAACTGAATACATGAGGTGCAGTTTCAGTTCTACTAGGCACGAGGAGGGAGAGGTTAGCCTTGATGGGCAGGTGGTACCGGAGAGAGACACTTTTCGATATTTGGGGTCCATGTTGCAGAAGGATGGCGATATCAATGAAGATGTGGGCCACCGAATCAAGGCTGGTTGGATGAAGTGGCGCCAAGCTTCTGGCGTACTCTGTGACAAGAGAGTGCCACAAAAGCTAAAAGGCAGGTTTTATAGGACAGCTATCCGACCTGCGATGTTGTATGGCGCTGAGTGTTGGCCAACGAAGAGACGACATATCCAACAGTTAAGTGTAGCAGAGATGCGCATGTTGAGATGGATATGTGGCCACACAAGAAAGGATCAGGTACGGAACGACGATATACGGGAGAGAGTTGGGGTAGCATCGATTGAAGAGAAGCTGGTCCAACATCGTCTCAGATGGTTTGGACATATCCAACGGAGGCCTCCGGAAGCGCCAGTGCATAGCGGACGGATAAAGCGTGATGAGAATGTTAAGAGGGGTCGTGGTAGACCAAACTTGACATGGGAGGAGTCCGTTAAGAGAGACCTGAAGGTTTGGAATATCGACAAAGATTTAGCCATGGATAGGGGTGTGTGGAAGTTAGCTATTCACGTTCCGGAACCATGACTTGGCTTCGAGATCTTATGGGTTTCAACTCTAGCCTACCTCAACTTGTTTGGGACTGAAAGGCTTGGTTGTTGTTGTTGTTGTTGTATATCTTAGTGTTCATGATATATGTTTACACTCCATGCTATAATTGTATTGAACGGAAACATTAATACATTTGTGTTGTGTAAACAACCAGAGTCCCTAGTAAGTCTCTCATTTAACTAGCTTGTTGATTAATAGATGATCATGGTTTCCTGATCATGAACATAGGATGTTATTAATAACAAGATCATATCATTAGGTGAATGATGTGATGGACACACCCAAATAAGCGTAGCATAAGATCACGTCATTAAGTTTAATTTTCTATAAGCTTTCGATACATAGTTACCTAGTCCTTCGACCATGAGATCATGTAAATCACTTATACCGGAAGGGTACTTTGATTACATCAAACGCCACTGCGTAAATGGGCGGTTATAAAGATGGGATTAAGTATTCGGAAAGTATGAGTTGAGGCATATGGATCAAGAGTGGGATTTGTGTAACATCCCAAAAATTCAAAACAAAACAAATGAATTTCCCTAGTTCCAAATTTTGGAACCAACAAAAACTTTTATTAAATTAAGTGTGATACATAGTGATCCTGCTTAATTCTTGTGCTATTGCCATGATTGCTTGTTATAGTAGTTTGAAATAATCTTAAACCCTAAACCTCACCCCCTCTTTTCACCATCCTAGTTAAAATAAAATAAAAGGAAATTAAATAAGAAAAAGGTATATGTGCCTATGGCTATATTTATAAATCTTTACCCCAAGCTCTTTTACTTTGTTTAGAGGTTTGGAAAACCTTCATAAACCTTACCTAGTACTTATCAAATCAAATCCAAGTGGAAACCAAAGAAAATAAAAAGAAACTAAAAATGCCATAGAGGCATATGAGAGTAAAATAGCAAATTTGTAAATTTAAGAATATTGATCCTAAGACCTGTTGTGAATGGTTGGATCACTCCTATATACCATTTCAACACTCAACAACACCATTTGGGTCAAGCCAAGTCAAAGTAAAACTCAAATACAACATATGCACTGAGGCATATGTGACACATAGCCATAATACCCAATTCTTGTTCTATGCCTTTAAACCTTACCCAAATGATGTGAAACCATCTCTAAACCTAATCTAACACTAAATTGACCCTAAACCATGCCCAAGTAAAGCAAAGGGAACAATTTGCAAGAATAATGAAATTTAACATATCACCTCTTATGTGTTATGGCCAATTTTGCAAATCTTTGATCTAGACCTTTTGAAATAGTTTCCATGGTTTGGAAATGTTTCTAAACTAATAAGAATCACATTATAGTCAATAAATATCAAATCAAAAAGAGAGAAATCAAATAGTGAGAAAATCCCAATTTCACTCACATACACATAAGGCCAATTTTGCAAATCTTCACCAAAGGCCACCATTGCTTGATCTATTGCTTGTAGAATACTTATATATGATAAACAAACACAAATGCCTCAAAGAAACCAGAATCAAATCCAAGAAAATCTCAAAACCAACATACATGTGATAATGGTCAAAATTGAGTTTTATAAAATGTTCCTCACTTTACCCCTCTGGTTTTGACTTTTCTTCAACCAACCTTGGTCAACTATTGCCATGTCATCCAAGACCTTGTCAAGGGGAACAATTTAATGTTGACCACCCATGCTAACTTTGACCAGGTTGACCAGAATAGATTTGACAAGAGAGGACTTTGAAATAAAGAGAAGATAACCCCAAATTTGAATTCTCACAAACCTTCACCAAAATGAACACCACCACCACCATTCCATCACATTAATTATATAATTGAGCTCCACCAAAAAGAATTGCAAAATTCCACAAAAATCTTCATGCGGCCATATCATCGAACACTTGGCAGGCATCAATTGCAAAATGACACACACCCTAATATCCACTGGTTTTTAGCCTACACTTCTTTTGCTTTGTGATCATCAACTTCCTGCACCCCCTCTGCATCAAGCCAAGCCCTTTTGCTCTGTTTAAAGTGAAGGAATGATCACCATTGTTGCCACCCCGTACCCATGCCGGCCACACTCACTCCATCTCTCCCTGGTCCTCTCCTATCCATCTCACCTTGCCAGCAAGCTTGCCTACACTCCCCTAAGCATGCTCGTACCAGCCCTAAGCAAGGAGACACACGCCCCTGGCCAAACGGTGCACGCGCAGTACCATGCCGCGGCATGTCAGTGCACGCGGTGAGCGCACCCAGACAACGCCCTGGACGCGCCACTACGCCCCTCGCCTGGACGCTCTCGTCCTCCTCTCCCTCTCCCACTTGGCACACATGATCACCACGCCTACGGCTACACGCTAGACATGCTCGCTAGCTCGCAGAAGCACCATCGCCATCGCCACGATCAAAAGCTTGGCCGCCAGTACCGTGAGATGATGAGCATGCGCCCGAGCGATCCCATCGTCCCCTGTACGCGCCAGCTACACCCAGAGCATCGCCTAGCCGTCGCCTACACGACGCGCCTCCTAGCTTGCCCCTTCGCGCCCTGGAACGCCCTTGCCGTCGTCGACCTCCACGGACACCCACCGCAGCCAAGCGCAACTATAAATAGAGGCACCCCCTTGATGATTTCTCCACACCAGTCGCCTCCCCTCCTTCTCCTTGATCTCCTCGAACACCTCCCTCGTCCCAATTCCGCCGGAGTAGCTCCAATTTCACCGCCGACCACCGCCACAGTAGCTCCTCACCGCCGTCAAATTAGACCACCTCAAGCTCCGCCACCGGTACCAGTCGATTCCTTGTCATCAACAATGTCGTCTAGCAACCGCGCCGCCCCTCGCCGGAGCTCCATCACGCCGCCGACCCCCTACCTCGCCGGAGCAGCAAGTTCTTCTCCCCCGTCGACGACGACGACTGCCAACCGTGTGATCGCTTTCTAATCCAACGGCCGACGTTGCCAGGTACCGTTTCGGTGAATTAAACTCACTGACGTGTGGGACTGTCTGTCAGCTGGCCCGAATAGTAACTGGGCTAGTTTCTCTGTTTAAACCAATTCGGCCCATCTGCTTTTCCCGCGCAGCCCAACAATTCAAACCTTGTATTATTTTGATTTCAGCAAATTTCAAATACTGGTGCCCCTTCAAATTTGAATAACTTTAAAACTACTGCACCAAATTTAGTAAACTACATATCTCTGGAAAGCCCATGAAATTATCTACATTTTGCCACTAGTCTCAACCTCATATCTTGTGTAGATTTTGAATAACAAAAATAACAAAACAGAGACTTTTCAGTATTCAAATAAATCTTAAATAGCAACCATTTTGAATTTTGAAGTGAATCCAATTGCAATAATTCACATTTAACAAACCCTAATTTACTATGTAAAAATATGATATAGGTTATGTACATGATCATGGGCTAGAAGCAAAATATTGGCTATGTAGTCAATACTAGTCCATTTAAACTATGTCAAAATTTTAGGAAATTAAATCTATGAGGTGTAGCACCTCATTTAAATCATTTTCTCAAGTATTATTAAGTAATGTGATGACCTCTACTGCCTAGGCTCATACTTTCTCAATGGTAGAATTTAAATCAAAATAGTATTTAATTTTGCAATGGGTATTTAAATCACATGAGATGATGAATCTCATTTAAATCACTTTTCTCAAATAATAAGTGTGAAGTGTTGACCTTGGTCAACATGTGGTCATCCCTGGTTATTTGAGAAGATTAAATCTTAAGGAGATTCAATGAGAGGAAATTATTTCTCCAAACCAAAGAGAAACCCCAATTCCAATTTTCAATGAGAGGAAATTATTCTCCTAATATTAAATAAGGAAACCCTAGCATAATTTGGGAACAAATGTTAAGTAGTGATGCTAGATCAATTGTGTGAGCCAATAAGGCTAATTAAGACTACTTAAGTGTTGTTTGGTGATTGTATCCTCGTATTCGTTTATAGACGCTAGTACCGGAGACTATCAAGAGGAAGAGGTCTTCTACCAAGAGGAAGAGCAAGAAAACTTTGATCACATCACCAATCAAGGCAAGCTATTACCAATGCAAGCTAGACTAATGCAAACTATTTTGGTTGCAAGTTTATATTCTTGCAAAGTGCAAAGCTCTACAAGAGCAAGGCACCATTACTTTTACTTTATGAACCTATCCCAAGTTTTTACTTTACAAGCTTTACTTGATTTTATTCATCAAAGTTACTTTTTGGTTTATGATTCACTTGGTTTAGTTATAGAGTAGTACAACATCATCACACTTAGCTTAGCAAGCTCCAAGATACTTAGCACCCCTCATAACTAGATGCTAGTGCTCAATATTAAAAGTGACTACTCTATTTGGGAACTTGTGAATTGAAATGACTTTGAAAACCTTGGAATGATGAGTCATTCTATTGAGAGATTTTGAAGGTGAATATGACTGGTGAATGACTTGGTGAGTTTTACTAAAACTCATGGTTGGGTTCGGATGCGATACCATTCCAATTTTACAAGTACCCCCACAATACCTGAATCTGGGTAAGGCTTAGCTGGAAACTTATGTATTTTAGTATAGGTTCCCTCTGAACAAGCGTCATAGGGGTTATGCCGAGGCTGCCTCCATTGAATGTGAAATGACATGAAATGAGGTGAATGTACTACCCAAGCCCTGTGCAGTTCCCGGGATGACGGTTTGTTTTCACCGGGAGGACAAGCTCATGGGGAGAGGTGCCTATACTAGAGTATGTAAATGAAAGGTTAGGATTGGTAGTTCGCGTACTGCGTACGATAAATCAGGGCCAGTTACCCCTGACGAACTATTGCAATTGTTGTGGCACAAGTGTACAACCTCTGCAGAGTTAAACCTATTCGAATAGCCGCGTCCGCGGTTATGGACAGTTGGAAAGGCCATACTGTTCCGTCATCAGAACTTTTCTAAAAACATGAATGGTGACTTGTGACTTGAAATTGAAAGGTGACTTTGACTTTGAATCACCACTGAGTTGTGGGAATGACACTAATGTTCCCACTTGAGATAGTTAATTGAAGAGGCCTTGATTATTAAAAGTGCTTATGAAATAAAACTGGCTTTATGCAAATGAAACTAGAGCTTAGAATCCCCCTCACTATAGTTGATAGTGTTTACCTTAGTATTAGTTTGCGAGTACTTTAAAGTACTCATGGTTGTGTCCCTGGCTATTCAAATGGCCAGACTATGAAGAAGAGTACCAGAACCCGGAAGAAGGACAGCAGGACGTCTACGACAACTAGGATCACTCCTGACGTCAACAGTTGCCTGTGGAATAGATGGACTACTACTATGCTATTTCGCTTCCGCTATGTGTTATGTAATGGATCAATAGAACTTCTATTATTGTAATAAGACTGGATCATGTGATCCTTTATTTGTAAGACGATTATGGGTTGTAATGAATGATGTGTTGTGATATCAATCTATTATGTCTCGCAAAAACAATATTCCTGGGATTGCGAGGAATGGCATAATAGGCATCTGGACTTAAAAATCCGGGTGTTGACAAGTTGGTATCAGAGCCATTGTTGACCTTAGGAGACCCTAGTTAGAATGGACGTCTGAAAAATTTAGTTTCAAAACCAAATGAAGTGACTATTTAAGAAAACTTATTCTCCCTCTTATCCTTGAGATCTCCTTCAAAAACAAGAAAGTTATGCTCTATTCTTCTTATACTATTACATAAAATTTTGACACACTTCTCTAACTTACTCATCATAATTCTTCACAGATGGAGTACACCTGCAAGTCTTATCAGCTTGGCCACGGAGGAAACCTCATGTTCGAGAAGGATTTGAAACAACTGGTTGATTATCTAGGACGCCCGTATCCCGAGTTCTTCAGAATACCCCTCAACAATCCATTGGGAGGACAACCTCGGTGGGAAGTCACTACAGATCTGAGAGGAAAGCTTGGAGCCCCAACATGGGAAACCATCTGGTTTTCTGTAACGGGAAGCACTTGGAAGGAAGGACTAGTCAGAGCGATGCAAGAAGTAATTGCCCGTCTGTGCGGACAGAATATGGACAAGCTCGAGAATACCCGCTTCATTTACTACCCAGGACATGACACCATGGGAAGACCAATAATCATGCCCCCGCACCCGGAGATGAACCACTATGTTGCCTACCTCGACTACATGTTGTACAAGACCCGCACGGAGTTGGACAACGCCCTCGCCTTTCGCCAAGCACATTACCCGTGAAGACGAACTATTCCCCCCTGAAGAGTAGTTTCATTTAAAGCACTTTCGTATGTGTGAGTTGTATCAGGATCCCCTTGTATCGTAGAGCGATGAATGGTTCTTCAAACCAACGGTGTGTTAGATTTGTAATGTATGATGCTTGGTATGAATGAAAAAGTGTTGTTGGTTTTTACCCCCGCAACACTACTCAAGTTTTCAATATTATGAACTTTTTAAACTTTAACCAAACAAACCATAGAAATTTCCCTCTTATCTTATCATCTACCTCAATGTTCAGATGGCCCCACCAACCCGCAACGCCACCCAGGATGCCATGATGCAACTGCTACAGACGATGATGGCAGACCGAGAAGCCGAAAGGGCTGAACGCCAAGCCAACATTGCCGCTCTGCAACAGATAGCTCAGAACAATCAAGGACATGGAAACCACGATCACCCTGGATCGAAGCTGAAGAACTTCCAGAACACCAACCCTCCGATATTCAACAAGACTGAAGAGCCCCTTGATGCTGATGACTGGCTCCAGACCATGGAGAACAACCTCGAAGTTGCGGGAGTTGAAGCCGCAGAAAAAGTACTGTTTGCCACCCACTACCTATCAGGACCTGCCAGAAAAAGTATCATGTAGTCGACGTTCACATGACACCACTAGAAGAATAACACCACAACTTAAATATCATAACATTGAATATTACTCAACCATAATTCACTACTAACATTTAGACTTCACCCATGTCCTCAAGAACTAAACAAACTACTCACGAGACATCATATGGAACATGATCAGAGGTGATATGATGATGAATAACAATCTGAATATAAACCTTGGTTCAATGGTTTCACTCAATAGCATCAATAACAAGTAGAAATCAATACCGGGAGAGTTTCCCCTATCAAACAATCAAGATCCAACCCAAATTGTTGCAGCGGTGATGATGTGCAGCGGTGGAGACGGCGGTGATGATGATGGAGATGATGATGATGGTGATGGAGATGATGTCCAGCTCGATGTCGGTGACGATGGCTTCGATTTCCCCCTCCGGGAGGGAATTTCCCCGGCAGATTTCAGCCTGCCGGAGAGCTCTTTTCTCTCTGGTGTTTTCCGCCCCGCAGAGGCGGCTGTGACTCTTCGCGACTATCCTCTGGAGCTTAGGTTTTCGGGACGAAGATGTACGTGAAGGAAAGGAGGCCAGAGGGGGCTGTGGGCCCCCTCCTCACATGGCGGCGCGGCCAGGGCAGGGCCCGCGCAGGCCTATGAGGGGGGCCCATGGCGGCCCTCCTCGGCTCCTCCTTCTGGCTCTCCTCGTCTTCTGGAAAAATAGGATTTTTCATATAATTCCCGTCAATTGTTGATCTTCCGAAATATTGCATTCTGACGGCGCTTTTTCCAGCAGAATCCTGACTCCGGTGCGCGATCCTCCAATAATCATGAAACATGCAAAATAGATGAAATAACATAAGTATCATCTCCAAATATGAAATATATCAATGAATAACAGCAAATTATGATATAAAATAGTGATGCAAAATGGACGTATCAACTCCCCCAAGCTTAGACTTCGCTTGTCCCCAAGCGAAACTGAACTCGGTAAACAGGACCACATGTTTATGGAGTGAAGAGTCGATAAATAAAATACGGACAAGAAGCATCATATCAATTCACACAAGACATTCTAGTAAACAACTTCCTCATATAATTCAACTTGAGACAAGTAGAAGGTAATCACAAATAAAGGTGCATAAGAAATCATAATTGGTGATGGCAAACTTCGTTCTTGGTCAGAGAACAATTAACAGATTATGTTAAAACTTATATGGCACAACTTGCATACTCAATCATAATGATCTCTTCATAATCATTGATAACCCTCAAAACTATATTCATTCAGATAAAACTTGTACTAAGCAAGGAAGAGTAAAAGACATGATGAAGTAGATCACAATATAATGGTTTGATCACAACAACTCAAATGCTCGCTTAAGATGGAGGGAAATAGGTTTACTGACTCAACATAGAGTAAAAGACATGCCCTTCGCAGAGGGAAGCAGGGATTAAATCATGTGCTAGAGCTTTCTCCGTTTTGAAATCATATAAAGAGAATAAAAGTAACATTTTGAGAGGTGTTTGTTGTTGTCAACGAATGGTAGCGGGTTCTCTAACCCCCTTGCCAGACAAACTCTCGAAGAGCGGCTCCCATAAAGTTTTATTTTTGGTTGACACTCCTTCCAACCTTTGCTTTCACAAACCATTGCTAACCGAATCCTCAGCTGCCTGCCAACAATCTCATACCATGAAGGAGTGTCTTTTTATTTTAGTTTTATTTAGATGACACTCCTCCCCTCCTTTGCTTTCTCAAGCCATGGCTAACCGAATCCTCGGGTGCCTTCCAACAATCACATACCACGGAGGAGTGTCTATTTGTAAAATTATGAAAGTTAATTAATTTGGGACTGGGAACCCCATTGCCAGCTCTTTTTGCAAAGTTATTGGATAAGTGGATGAAGCCACTAGTCCATTGGTGAGAGTTGCCCAACAAGATTGAAAGATAAACACCACATACTTCCTCATGAGCTATAAAACATTGACACAAATAAAGGATGATAAATTATGAATTGTTTAAAGGTAGCACACGAAGTATTTACTTGGAATGGCAGGAAATACCACGTAGTAGGTAGTTATAGTGGACACAAATGGCATAGGTTTGGGTTAAGGTTTGGATGCACGGGAAGCATTCCCTCTCAGTACAGGTCTTTGGCTAGCAAGGTTAATTAGCAAGCATAAGAGTTGAGGGAAACAAACAAATATACATGTGATAGAAACAATCATGCATCTTTCTTGTAAGCACAAACAATTTTAACTTCAGAATAATAAGCTATGAGCTAACAAGAAAGGAAGACAATGAAACAACTACATGTATTTCTCTTTTCTACTTAAACCTCAAAGTGCTGTTGCTATTGACCAATGCTAAGTTTGCCAAAACCAAATAGATTTACTCAATGCTCCCAAAGTGATACCAATACTAATAACAAGATCAATCATATAATAGAGATTGCAAACTAAAATAAGATGTGCAATATGTAAATGATAAGACTTCTCATTAATATTCCATAACGATAACTCACACCAAGGGATACATGGACAACCAACTAAAGGAAAGATACTTCCACACTGCAACCCATCTTATATGATAACTTCCCTATTCATGATATGACACTACTTGATAGTAAAAGTAAAAGATAGTGATGATGTGATACTGCGGCACTCCCCCAAGCTTGGAACAAACCAAGGGGATGCCAATACCGATGATGAATTACTCCTTCGGCGATGGTGGTGATGAATTCCCATCATCAGACTTCCAAGGAAGAGGCTCTCCATCAACAAACGACATCTTGGTCTCGGGAATCCTGAAACTAGCAGCATAGCTTATGTGTTTAAACCTGTTTTCATACTCACAGTTCTGATTCTGAACGCCATAGAGTTGAGCTTGGAGTTTGTTGGTGGTGTCGTGAAGCGAGAGGATGTCGTCCCACAGCTTTGCAGTCTCCTTCTTGTGTTCATCAATAAGTTCAGACACAATCTTGTGGAAGATGTCCACTTCACGCTCAGCCATCTTCTGTAGTTGAAGACCTCTTGTTCTAGCTTCTCCATCCTTTTCTTCCAAGCTTCCTTCTCCTTTAGGACCCTGGACATCTTTGATCTGCAACTCTCCATCAACGAGCAGCAACTCCTTGGGATGCATCTTCAGCTCGTTCATGTATGGGTTGACGACGTCCTTGCAGGAGCTGTCCTTCGGAGTTCCCGACGAAGACATGATGGCTCTAGCTCTGAAGCAGATCCTGGCAGAAAACAGCTCGAAACAAAACACGTCGAGAAAACGATATACGGACCTCCAGGGGTCCGAGGGATTATATAGCAGGAATTTTTACGACACAAGGAAAGTACCAGGTCGAACCAGAGTCGGAGAGGGGCGACGAGGGTCCCACCTCATAGGGCGGCGCGGCTAGGATGGGGCCCGCGCTGGCCTATGGGGGCACGCCCTCGTGCGTCTCCTCCACTCCGTTTCTGTCAACACCCGGATTTTTAAGTCCGAATGCCTATTATGTCATACATCGCAATCCCAGGAATATTGTTGTTGCGAGGCATAATAGTTAAGTATCACAGTCATCATTCATTACAAACCATAAGTCTTACAAAGTGGAATCACATGATCCATATTACACGAATAGTTGATCTATTGATCAACGAACAAACACAAGTTCATAGTTCAACATAGCGGAAGCGTAAGATACAAGGACTCTCTAGTCCACAGGCCAACGCTTGACGTCGGAAGGCGCTTAGTTGTCGTAGGCGTCCGGCTGATCATCTCCTTGGTCATCTTCATACTCTGGCCATTCGAATAGCCAGGGACAAAGCCGTGAGTACGATGAGTACTCGCAAACTAATACTAAGGTAAGTGCTAGACATTCTAGTATGGTTTGCTAAGCTCTAGTTTATTTGCATAAAGCTAGTTTTATTTCACAAAGTTTTGAGAAAAAGCTTACTCAAGTGCTAACTAACTCAAGCGGGAACATTAGTGTCATTCCCACCATTCAAGTGGTGATTTCAATTCAATCCACCACAAGTCATTTCACCAACATCATTTTCAAAGATATGACATCGGAAACTGTATGGCCTTTCCAACCGTCCGTAACCGTGGACGCGGCTATTCGAATAGGTTTACACTCTGCAGAGGTTGCACACTTGTGCCACAACGTTTGATTTCATCCGTCGGGATTTCCCCGAATCATCGTAACACAGTACGCGGATCATCAACCATAACCTTTCACTTACAAATCCTAGTATGAGCACCTCTCCCCATGAGCTTGGCCTCCCAGTGAAGACAGACAGTCAGCACAGGAACTGCACGAGGCTTGGGCCGGACATTCACCTCATTTCGCATCATATCGTATAGTTTCTTTTGTGGTAGAGGCAGCTTTCGGCATAACCCCGATGACGCTTGTTTAGAGGGAACCCATACTAAGACGCATAAACTTCCAGTTAAGCCCTACCCATAATCAGGTATTGTGGGGGTACTTGATAATTGGAAAGGTATCGCATTCAAACCAACATCATGTTTTCTCACAAATCACCATCTTCTCTTGGTCATATTCACCTTCAAAAATCATTCAATGGAATGCATCTTCATTCCAAGGTTTAAAAATCCTTTCAAAATCACACTGTTCCCATCTAGAGTAGTCAAGTTTTAATTCATTAGCACTAGCTCTAATTCATGAGGGGTGCTAACTTGCTTTGCTTGGAGAAGGCTAACTACTCTAGTACTCAACTTGTACTTTGACCAAAGTTAACTATAAAAGTAACTCATTTAGAAAACAAGTAAAAACTTGTAAAGTAAAAACTTGGGAAGGGTTCATATAAGAAAGGGTAAGAACATGGTGCCTTGCCCCAAGGGGCTTTGCACTTTGCAAGAATAATAGCTTGCAATCTAGGTATTTTAGCTTGCCTTGGTAGTTCTCAAACTGTTCCTCCTCTTCCTCCTGGTAGCAACCTTCTTCTTCGGCGTACTCTCCGGTGCTACCGTCTAAATTTGAATACGAGTATTATTACTCACTAATTCAATGGCTATTTCACACATCACAAATAAACACACAAACTACTCTATGCACACAAAATAAATAAACTAGGGTGCATGGGTTGTGGGGTTTAAATAGAATTTGTATTCCATATGTAAATGATAGTTTCCATAGGGTTCTTGAGGAATAATTTCCTCTCATTGAAATCTTCTTAGGATTTAATTTCTCCAACAATCATGGATGAACTCATATTGACCTAAGTCAAATGTTCATCATCATCATCATTTGGGAAAATGATTTAAATGAGGTGGGTCACCTCATACAATTTAAATAACCCTACCTTGGATTTAAATCTCAAATAATTCATATAAGAGAGTTTGGGACCAGGGGTCCAAACATCCCATGAATCCATGTGAGACAAGTTTAAATGAAGTGTAAGACTTCACACAATTTAACTTTAATAGTTTTGGATAATATCAACTAGTTAAACTAGTCAAAATATCCATTCATTAAACCATGGCATGATCATGCAAAGTGACCACACCATTTTATTGCATAAACAATTAGTGTAAGTCAAATGTGAGCTATTAGAGTTGGAAATAACTTAATATCTATTTTGGTTGATTTTTAAGAATTATTTGAATAGGGAATAGTCCCTGCCTTGTTATTTTTGTCACATTAATTCTACAAAGAATTTGACCATGAGGCCAGTGGCATGTTGTAGAGAATTTCAGTGGCTTTCTAACAATATAAAATTCACTAAATTTGGTTTAGCCAATTTGAAATGGTTGAATTTCAAAGTGGAGGCAGTATTCAAATTCATTTGAATTAATTAAACTAAGTTTGAATAAAAAGGGCCGGCGGGAAAAGCTACTGGGCCAAATCATTTAAACAGGCCCACGGCCAGCCCACCACGCGTCTATGCCCGCGTGGGCTGCCTGACAGGGTGGGGTCCGCCTGTCAGCCTCTTTTAAAACCCGAAACGGTATGTTTTATTGGGGGACGTAGGATTAGATCGGGATCGGACGGCGCTGGTGCGTCGTCTTCTCCGGCGAGAGGCAGGGAGGTTGGCGGCGAGGGTAGGGGGTCGGAGAGCTCACCGCGGCTCCAGCAAGGTATGGCAGTGTGCGCGAGGTAGATGTGGACGACGGCGAAGCAGCTGGTAGCAGTGGCGGAGCTCGAGGCGGCCTGGATCAATGGCGATTTTTCCAGGGCTTCCGCGGCTCCGATCTTGCAATTGGCCTTGCTCCGGCGACGATCGAGGTGACTAATGGTGCGAGGCAAAGTGGTGAAGGGTGGGGAGTGAGGTGGTGTGCTCAGTTGCTTCCAGGGAATGCTCTATTTATAGGATTGAGCAAGGGGTGCGGGGCAGTGGCAAGGTCGACCATGGCGCGGCTTCTCCGGCGGCTGGTCGAGCTAGGCGTGGTCATGGCGATGCTCTACGGGTCCAGGCGAGTCTAACGGCAGCGACAGCTTGGTCGGGGGAGGCTTGGTTGGGTCGCATTGCTTCCACGACGGCCGCGGCGCGTACGGGAACAAGTCATCTTCTCCGGCGCCGGCGGTCACGGGTCTGGGCTGGGCGCGTGTCTGGGGGCGTCGCGGTGTCACTGCGGTGCTCAACGTGTGCACAGGGGGTCCAGGGCGAGTGCGGAGTGGCTGCGCGGCGCGTGGCCAGTGGCGTCCATGCGCGACGCGAGCGGCATCCAGGGCTGATCTCGGCGCGCGATCTCCGGCGATGGTTGGCGTCGAGCTCGACCGTGGCTTGGCTAGGGTGAGGTAGGAGTGTGCGGTGGCGAGTGTGGGCACCAGGGCCAGTGTAGAGAAGCAATGGAGAGAGGGGGAGAAGAACATGGCCGGCATGGGCCGGCATGGCCATGTCTTGCTTGTTCTCTCTCTCTCCCTAGGGTTTCAATGTTGCCATTCAGGGTGAAAGGGGGCAGGGGAACCATTTGGGGTAGTGTAGTGTAGGTTTGGTGTGTATAGAACACTATTTCAAATAGTGTCAAATAGTGCCATATTTTGCAAATTGCATAATTCTCCAAATTTGAAATAATTCAAAAAGTGAAAGTTTTTGAAGTGTGAGTGTTGAGATAAGTTGTAAAAGACCAGAGGTGATTGGAGGTGGTGGTGGAAAAATTTGAATTCAAAGATTGGCCAAAATGGCTAAGTGGAGATTGTTGCACTTGTGAAAAGGTTGCAACTTTGGATGAGCATAGCTATTGATCCAGGATGAATTTGGCAGGGTGATCTTCATCAAAGTTGTTCACCTTGATGTTGACTTTGAAATGGTGCAAAGAGTTAGCAAGAATTGGTTTGGGAAAACTGAATTGCAGGGGCTCAAAGTGGTGACCAGACTAAATTTGGCAGATTTGGCCATTATCATATGTGAGTGGGAATTGTGTTTGAATTTCATTTGAATTGTGCAACCTTGGTTCCAAAAGTTGTAATAAGTGTTTAATAACATTATCCAACTAATGGTGAAGACCAAATAGGTCTAGGGTCAAGATTTATAAAAATGCCATAGAGCCTATGTTAGGGTTTTTAGGGTTTTGCAATTTATGGAATTTCTTCCTCTTTGATTTATTTGGTTGGTGATCTTCACATGATCACTCTAGGGTTTTTAGAGCATAGCAAATACAAGTAAAAGCAATCATCATGGCATATCACTCAAATGCACAAGTCCTATGCATGGTACTATATGCAAAAAGAAAAGTTTTTTGTTGGTTTGAAATTTTGGTTTCTGGATTTCTCTAACTTTCTTTTTATTGAACTTTGGGGTGTTACAAACCCTTCCCCCTTACAAAAGATCTCGTCCCGAGATCGAAAAGAAAGTTAGGTACTAAAGAGATCTGGGTACTCCTTCTTCATGAAGTCTTCGCGTTCCCATGTGGCTTCATCCTCGGTATGATTGCTCCATTGGATCTTCAGAAACTTGATGCTTCGGGTGCGGGTGGTTCGGTAAGCTTCTTCCAATATGCGAATCGGCACTTCGCGGTAAGTCAGATCTTTGTTGATATCCACCGATCTGTCATCGATGTTCTTGAACACTTCGGTCTTCTCCGGGACTTCGAGGCATTTCCGGAGGAGTGAGATGTGAAACACGTCGTGCACAGCCGACATTTCTTCAGGCAACTCCAGTTGATAAGATACTTCACCTCGGCGGCTGAGGACTTGGAAAGGTCCAACATAGCGAGGTGCAAGCTTTCCTTTCAGCTGAAACCTTTGCATCCCTTTCAAGGGGGATACTTTGAGATAGACGAAGTCTCCGATCTCAAAGGTCATCTCCCGACGTCTCTTGTCGGCGTAGCTCTTCTGTCTGGATTGCGCAGTCTTGAGGTACTCGCGGATCGTGTGGACTTTCTCTTCGGCTTCACGAAGAACATCTGGGCCGAAAACTTGGCTTTCTCCGACTTCTGACCAGTTCAGGGGGGTACGGCACTTCCTTCCGTACAAGGCTTCAAAGGGGGCCATCTGTAGGCTGGCTTGGTAACTATTGTTGTAAGAGAATTCTGCGTAAGGTAGGCAGTCTTCCCACTTGGATCCGTATTCCAGTACGCATGCTCTAAGCATGTCTTCCAGTATCTGGTTTACTCTCTCAGTCTGTCCGTCGGTCTGAGGGTGATAGGCGGTGCTGAAATTTAGGCGAGTGCCTAGTCCTTCATGCACTTTCTGCCAGAACCTTGAGGTGAACTGTGATCCTCTATCTGACACTATCGATTTGGGGGTTCCGTGCAGAGCGATTATTCTGGAGATGTAAAGTTCAGCTAACTTTGGGCCTTGATAGGTGGTTTTGACGGCGATGAAATGGGCGACTTTGGTCAATCTATCGACCACTACCCATATTGAATCATTGCCTTTGCTGGATTTGGGCAGTCCGGTGATAAAGTCCATTCCTACGGAGTCCCATTTCCATTCCGGAATCTGAAGGGGTTGCAACAGTCCGGCGGGTCGTTGGTGTTCTGCCTTGACTCTCTGACAGATGTCACACTTAGCGATATAGCTACCGGTCTCTCTCTTCATTCCGTGCCACCAAAATTGTTCTTTCAGGTCCTGGTACATCTTGGTACCTCCGGGGTGGATTGAATAAAGGGTGTCATGGGCTTCTTGCAAGATGACTTGTTTCAAGTCAGAGTCCGATGGTACGCAGAGACGTTCTTTGTACCAAAGAATTCCGGCTTCGTCTACGGTGAATCCGGGGGCTTTTCCTTCGGCTATCTGTTTCTTGATTCCTTCAATGCTAGCGTTGTCCTTCTGGGCTTCCTTGATCTGACCAACCAAGGTAGGTTGCAGTTCTATGCTGGCTAGGAATCCTTCACTAACAAGTTCAAGTCTGAACTGTTCAAACTCTTGGTGCAAACTGGGCTGTTCGGTTGCGAGCATGGAGTTCAACTGGCACGGCAGTCGACTCAAAGCATCCGCTACCACATTGGCCTTGCCGGGGTGGTAGTGAATCTCCATGTCGTAATCCTTGATCAATTCGATCCATCGGCGTTGTCTCATGTTCAACTCTTTCTGGGTGAAAATATATTTGAGGCTTTTGTGGTCGGAGTAGATCTCGCATCGATTACCCATGAGGTAATGACGCCAAACTTTCAGGGCTAAGACCACGGCTGCAAGTTCGAGGTCATGGGTTGGGTAATTATGTTCATGTTGCTTGAGCTATCTCGAAAGGTAGGATACAACCTTGCCTTCTTGCATAAGCACGCATCCAAGTCCAGTCTTGGAGGCATCGCAATATACGTCAAAGGGCTTTGCGATATCTGGCATGATCAGGATGGGGGCTGTTGTCAGTCTACTCTTGAGCTGTTGAAAGCTCTCTTCGCATTTGTCGGTCCACTCAAACTTTCTGTCCTTTTTCAACAGTTGGGTCATTGGTCGAGCGATGCTCGAAAATCCTTCTACAAATCTGCGGTAATATCCGGCTAATCCAAGAAAAGCGCGGACCTCGGTTTGTGTGGTTGGGGCTTTCCATTCCATAACAGTTTTGATCTTGGCGGGATCTACGGCAATTCCTCCTACAGACAAGATGTGTCCGAGGAATCCTACTTCTTCCAGCCAAAACTCGCACTTGCTAAACTTGGCATACAACTTGTGCTGTCTAAGGGTTTCTAGAACAATCTCCAAATGCTGTTCATGTTCCTCTTCTGACTTGGAGTAGACGAGGATGTCGTCGATGAACACAACGACAAACTTGTCCAAAAAGTTCATGAAGATCTTATTCATGAGGTTCATGAAATAGGCGGGAGCATTGGTCAGTCCAAACGACATGACGTTGTACTCATACAACCCATATCTGGTGGTAAAGGCAGTTTTTGGAATGTCGGTGGCTCGGATCTTCAGTTGGTGGTATCCAGTTCTAAGATCAATCTTGGAGAAAACTCGGGATCCGGTGAGTTGGTCAAACAAGTCTTCTATCTTGGGTAAGGGGTATTTGTTTTTGATGGTGACATCGTTAAGCTTACGATAGTCCGTGAATAAACGATTTGCACCATCCTTCTTGTGGACAAACAAGACGGGGGATCTCCAGGGGGATGCACTTGGTCTAATCAAACCTTTGGCTAACATGTCATCTATTTGCTTCTTCAGTTCCACAAGCTCGGTTGCGTTCATGCTGTAGGCTCTCTGGGCGATGGGTCCAGTTCCGGGGATTAACTCGATGATAAACTCGATATCCCGATCCGGGGGCATACCGGGTAGATCATCCGGAAACACATCAGGGTAGCGACAAACGACCCTGATTTGATCCAGAGTTGGCTTGGATACACTTTGGTTGCAGGTGAATTTCATGGGTAGTTTTTCAGAGACGTGCTCAACTACGATACCGGTGCTGCTAGTCATGGTTATGGCTTTCTTGGCGCAGTCTATCAATCCATTGTGCTTGGACATCCAGTCCATTCCTAGGACAACTTCCAAACCTTTGGTTCCAAGAATGATTAGATTTGCAAAGAAATCTACATCATGGATTTTGATTGGCACATTTTTGCAAAATTTTCTGGCTTTGGTGGTTGATCCGGGGATTTGAACTATCATAACATGCTTCAAACTGAGGGGTTGAATTTTACTTGTTGATGCAAAATCTTCGGTGACAAAGGAATGAGATGCTCCAGAATCAAACAACACTCTAGCAGGGGTGTGGTTGACAGAAAACATACCCAGCACAACATCTGGTGCTTCCTGGGCTTCTTCGGCATTCATGTGGTAGAGGCGGCCGTTGCGGTTGTTGGGGTTGTTGGGGGCGAACTTCTTGCCGGTGGAGACACGGCGTTGGTGCTGAGCAGGTGCAGCGGTGTTGCCGGCGAGCTTGGCAAGACGCTTGGGACACTCGTTGTAGTAGTGCCCCACTACACCACACTCGTAACAAGTGATAGTGCTCTTGTCCTGCTTGTTCGCAACAGGAATGGCATTGCTTCCGGTTCTGGGGGTGGTGTTGGTATTGGTGTTGTTAGGGGCTCGGGGTGGAGCGCGGTTGTAGTTGTTGTTGTTGCCTCCCGGCTTGGAGTTTCCTCCACTCCGGTTCTGATAACCGGGGCGAGAGTTCTGCATCGGGGGTTTGTTGTTTCTCGGAGGGAAACCTCCGCTTGAGCTAGGGCGAAACTTCTGGGGGTGGCTTGATCCACTCTGACTTGCCATGCGGCGCTTGCGGTTCTCATTGGCTTGGTTTAACTTGCCCTCCATCTGGATGGCGGAGTCAACAAGGGCTTCGAGGTCGGCGAAGGGGATGTTGACGAGGACAGTCTGCATCTCATCATGCAGTCCGTTCAGGAATCTCTCCTTCCTCTTCTCAACGGTGTCAGTCTCATCAGGGGCATACCTTGACAAGGTGAGAAACTTGTCGCGGTATTCAACCACCGTCATGCGACCTTGTTTCAGCTCACGGAATTCATCCCTCATCTTCTTGATAAGACCTGGGGGTACATGGTACTTGCTGAACTTGAGTTTGAAATCCTCCCAAGTCATGAATTGACCTCCGTTCATGGCACGGGTGCTTGTCCACCAAGCGCGAGCTGGTCCAGCGAGATAGTGAGTGGCGAACAACACCTTCTCGTTGGCTTCCACTCCAGCTACCTCCAGATTGTTCTCCATAGTCTGGAGCCAATCGTCGGCGTCGAGGGGCTCCTCGGTCTTGCTAAACACCGGAGGGTTGGTGTTTTGGAAGTTTTTGAGCTTGGATCCGGGGTGGTCATGATTTTCATGGCCTTGGTTGGCGATGTTCTGCAAGGCGTTGAGGTTGGCTTGGCGCTCGGCTCTTTCAGTTTCCCGGTCGGCAAGCAGGGTTTGCAGAAGTTGCAGCATCACGTCATTGGTGCGATTCGGAGGGGCCATCTGAAGATGTAGAAGATTATGAGATAAGAGGGAACATTCTATGGTTCATTTTGGTTAAGTTTGAAAAGCATTTGAAAACTTGTAATCTTTTCATGACAAACATAACATTCATTCATTCATGCAACACATAGTACAAACTACACACATACTCCAATGGTTTTAAGAACCATTCTCATGCTACGATACAAAGGACGGGATACAACTCACACCTACTATAAGTGGAACTAGTGCAACTACTCCTCATCATCGATATCGATCGGGACGTAGTCATCGGGTCCTGCCTCCAGGAACTCGTAGTCCTCCTCCTCGGTGTTCTCGTCCTCCTCAAAGTCGTCGTCATCGCTCAGAAAGGCGTCTCCTCCCTGAATATCGATGCCTCCATCGTCATCCTCCAGCTGACGAATCTGATCCTCCTGGGCCTTGACAGTGGCCTCAAGTGACGCGATCCGGGCGCGAAGGCGGCGAATCGTAGCGTCCTTCTTGGCACGCTGCTGGCGAAGGCTCATGCGGTCGTTGTTGAGTAGCTTGATCGCCTCACCCTGCTCGGTGATGTGAGCATGGGTCTGGTTCGCGTAAGCGCGAGAGGCGTCGAGGTCCCTCTGAGTGTGGTAGAGCATGAAGTCCAAGTGATCCACATGGTGCCTCAACTGGGGGTGCAGTGGCACATCCATGGGTCTTCCGTAAGAGTTACGCCTCGCGAGATGCGCAAAGCGTTCCTCACGAAGTGCTTCCGCATTCTGTCCGCACAGACGGGCAAGTGCTTCCTGAAGAGCACGTGCAAGCCCGTCGAGCCAGTTGCTTTCCCTGAAAGAGAAAAGGATCCTCTCCGAGGTGGGAGGCTCCAGCTTGCCCCTCAAGTCAGCGGTGATAATCCACTGCAGTTCCCCTCCCGGCTGGTCGTCCACCTGAATCCCGTGAAACTCGGGGTGTGGGCGGCCAAGGTGATCCGACAGGGAGTCGAGGTCATGCTCGAAGATCAAGCTTCCTCCGTTCCCAAGTTGGTAAAACTTGGTGTTGAGGGGTTCATTCGGCTCCATCTGAAAGAGAATTGGATGAGTAAGTTAGAGAGTGCAAAGTGTGGCAAAGTTTTAAGTTGATTCAAATAAGATAGAGCATGATTCATCAAATTTTGGCAAAGTCTCAAAGACAAGAGTGTAGGAATTTTTCACAAATATTTCTTTCATTTGAGTTTTAAAGTTAAGCTTTTTTTAGAACGCCCATTCTAACTAAGGTCTTCTAAGGTCAAACAATGGCTCTGATACCAACTTGTCAACACCCGGATTTTTAAGTCTGAATGCCTATTATGTCATACATCGCAATCCCAGGAATATTGTTGTTGCGAGGCATAATAGTTAAGTATCACAGTCATCATTCATTACAAACCATAAGTCTTACAAAGTGGAATCACATGATCCATATTACACGAATAGTTGATCTATTGATCAACGAACAAACACAAGTTCATAGTTCAACATAGCGGAAGCGTAAGATACAAGGACTCTCTAGTCCACAGGCCAACGCTTGACGTCGGAAGGCGCTTAGTTGTCGTAGGCGTCCGGCTGATCATCTCCTTGGTCATCTTCATACTCTGGCCATTCGAATAGCCAGGGACAAAGCCGTGAGTACGATGAGTACTCGCAAACTAATACTAAGGTAAGTGCTAGACATTCTAGTATGGTTTGCTAAGCTCTAGTTTATTTGCATAAAGCTAGTTTTATTTCACAAAGTTTTGAGAAAAAGCTTACTCAAGTGATAACTAACTCAAGCGGGGACATTAGTGTCATTCCCACCATTCAATTGGTGATTTCAATTCAATCCACCACAAGTCATTTCACCAACATCTTTCAACATCATTTTCAAAGATATGACATCGGAAACTGTATGGCCTTTCCAACCGTCCGTAACCGTGGACGCGGCTATTCGAATAGGTTTACACTCTGCAGAGGTTGCACACTTGTGCCACAACATTTGATTTCATCCGTCGGGATTTCCCCGAATCATCGTAACACAGTACGCGGATCATCAACCATAACCTTTCACTTACAAATCCTAGTATGAGCACCTATCCCCATGAGCTTGGCCTCCCAGTGAAGACAGACAGTCAGCCTGGGAACTGCACAGGGCTTGGGCCGGACATTCACCTCATTTCGCATCATATCGTATAGTTTCTTTTGTGGTAGAGGCAGCTTTCGGCATAACCCCGATGACGCTTGTTTAGAGGGAACCCATACTAAGACGCATAAACTTCCAGTTAAGCCCTACCCATAATCAGGTATTGTGGGGGTACTTGATAATTGGAAAGGTATCGCATTCAAACCAACATCATGTTTTCTCACAAATCACCATCTTCTCTTGGTCATATTCACCTTCAAAAATCATTCAATGGAATGCATCTTCATTCCAAGGTTTAAAAATCCTTTCAAAATCACACTGTTCCCATCTAGAGTAGTCAAGTTTTAATTCATTAGCACTAGCTCTAATTCATGAGGGGTGCTAACTTGCTTTGCTTGGAGAAGGCTAACTCCCTACTCTAGTACTCAACTTGTACTTTGACCAAAGTTAACTATAAAAGTAACTCATTTAGAAAACAAGTAAAAACTTGTAAAGTAAAAACTTGGGAAGGGTTCATATAAGAAAGGGTAAGAACATGGTGCCTTGCCCCAAGGGGCTTTGCACTTTGCAAGAATAATAGCTTGCAATCTAGGTATTTTAGCTTGCCTTGGTAGTTCTCAAACTGTTCCTCCTCTTCCTCCTGGTAGCAACCTTCTTCTTCGGCGTACTCTCCGGTGCTACCGTCTAAATTTGAATACGAGTATTATTACTCACTAATTCAATGGCTATTCCACACATCACAAATAAACACACAAACTACTCTATGCACACAAAATAAATAAACTAGGGTGCATGGGTTGTGGGGTTTAAACAGAATTTGTATTCCATATGTAAATGATAGTTTCCATAGGGTTCTTGAGGAATAATTTCCTCTCATTGAAATCTTCTTAGGATTTAATTTCTCCAACAATCATGGATGAACTCATATTGACCTAAGTCAAATGTTCATCATCATCATCATTTGGGAAAATGATTTAAATGAGGTGGGTCACCTCATACAATTTAAATAACCCTACCTTGGATTTAAATCTCAAATAATTCATATAAGAGAGTTTGGGACCAGGGGTCCAAACATCCCATGAATCCATGTGAGACAAGTTTAAATGAAGTGTAAGACTTCACACAATTTAACTTTAATAGTTTTGGATAATATCAACTAGTTAAACTAGTCAAAATATCCATTCATTAAACCATGGCATGATCATGCAAAGTGACCACACCATTTTATTGCATAAACAATTAGTGTAAGTCAAATGTGAGCTATTAGAGTTGGAAATAACTTAATATCTATTTTGGTTGATTTTTAAGAATTATTTGAATAGGGAATAGTCCCTGCCTTGTTATTTTTGTCACATTAATTCTACAAAGAATTTGACCATGAGGCCAGTGGCATGTTGTAGAGAATTTCAGTGGCTTTCTAACAATATAAAATTCACTAAATTTGGTTTAGCCAATTTGAAATGGTTGAATTTCAAAGTGGAGGCAGTATTCAAATTCATTTGAATTAATTAAACTAAGTTTGAATAAAAAGGGCCGGCGGGAAAAGCTACTGGGCCAAATCATTTAAACAGGCCCACGGCCAGCCCACCACGCGTCTGTGCCCGCGTGGGCTGCCTGACAGGGTGGGGTCCGCCTGTCAGCCTCTTTTAAAACCCGAAACGGTATGTTTTATTGGGGGACGTAGGATTAGATCGGGATCGGACGGCGCTGGTGCGTCGTCTTCTCCGGCGAGAGGCAGGGAGGTTGGCGGCGAGGGTAGGGGGTCGGAGAGCTCACCGCGGCTCCAGCAAGGTATGGCAGTGTGCGCGAGGTAGATGTGGACGACGGCGAAGCAGCTGGTAGCAGTGGCGGAGCTCGAGGCGGCCTGGATCAATGGCGATTTCTCCAGGGCTTCCGCGGCTCCGATCTTGCAATTGGCCTTGCTCCGGCGACGATCGAGGTGACTAATGGTGCGAGGCAAAGTGGTGAAGGGTGGGGAGTGAGGTGGTGTGCTCAGTTGCTTCCAGGGAATGCTCTATTTATAGGATTGAGCAAGGGGTGCGGGGCAGTGGCAAGGTCGACCATGGCGTGGCTTCTCCGGCGGCTGGTCGAGCTAGGCGTGGTCATGGCGATGCTCTATGGGTCCAGGCGAGTCTAACGGCAGCGACAGCTTGGTCGGGGAGGCTTGGTTGGGTCGCATTGCTTCCACGACGGCCGCGGCGCGTACGGGAACAAGTCGTCTTCTCCGGCGCCGGCGGTCACGGGTCTGGGCTGGGCGCGTGTCTGGGGGCGTCGCGGTGTCACCGCGGTGCTCAACGTGTGCACAGGGGGTCCAGGGCGAGTGCGGAGTGGCTGCGCGGCGCGTGGCTAGTGGCGTCCATGCGCGACGCGAGCGGCATCCAGGGCTGATCTCGGCGCGCGATCTTCGGCTATGGTTGGCGTCGAGCTCGACCGTGGCTTGGCTAGGGTGAGGTAGGAGTGTGCGGTGGCGAGTGTGGGCACCAGGGCCAGTGTAGAGAAGCAATGGAGAGAGGGGGAGAAGAACATGGCCGGCATGGGCCGGCATGGCCATGTCTTGCTTGTTCTCTCTCTCTCCCTAGGGTTTCAATGTTGCCATTCAGGGTGAAAGGGGGCAGGGGAACCATTTGGGGTAGTGTAGTGTAGGTTTGGTGTGTATAGAACACTATTTCAAATAGTGTCAAATAGTGCCATATTTTGCAAATTGCATAATTCTCCAAATTTGAAATAATTCAAAAAGTGAAAGTTTTTGAAATGTGAGTGTTGAGATAAGTTGTAAAATACCAGAGGTGATTGGAGGTGGTGGTGGAAAAATTTGAATTCAAAGATTGGCCAAAATGGCTAAGTGGAGATTGTTGCACTTGTGAAAAGGTTGCAACTTTGGATGAGCATAGCTATTGATCCAGGATGAATTTGGCAGGGTGATCTTCATCAAAGTTGTTCACCTTGATGTTGACTTTGAAATGGTGCAAAGAGTTAGCAAGAATTGGTTTGGGAAAACTGAATTGCAGGGGCTCAAAGTGGTGACCAGACTAAATTTGGCAGATTTGGCCATTATCATATGTGAGTGGGAATTGTGTTTGAATTTCATTTGAATTGTGCAACCTTGGTTCCAAAAGTTGTAATAAGTGTTTAATAACATTATCCAACTAATGGTGAAGACCAAATAGGTCTAGGGTCAAGATTTATAAAAATGCCATAGAGCCTATGTTAGGGTTTTTAGGGTTTTGCAATTTATGGAATTTCTTCCTCTTTGATTTATTTGGTTGGTGATCTTCACATGATCACTCTAGGGTTTTTAGAGCATAGCAAATACAAGTAAAAGCAATCATCATGGCATATCACTCAAATGCACAAGTCCTATGCATGGTACTATATGCAAAAAGAAAAGTTTTTTGTTGGTTTGAAATTTTGGTTTCTGGATTTCTCTAACTTTCTTTTTATTGAACTTTGGGGTGTTACAGTTTCGATCTCGTAATTTTTAATATTTTCTAAAAACAGTAAAAATGTTGTTCGGAAAGTAAAACGCGAACTTTTTATTACCAGTATTGTTACCTATTCAAAGTCGAACTCTGCCGGACTGTCAATTTGACCTTTGATGAAAGCTTCCGGAGTTTCCACTCGAATAACATCAACATCTTCATTATAAGAATCACCTGAGATATAATGCTTGAGTCTTTGTCCATTCACCACTTGTGTGGCATCACCTTGGAGAGAGCTAATTTTAATTGCTCCTGAACGATACACCTCCACAACGACATATGGTCCTTCCCATTTCGAGAGTAATTTCCCTGCAAAGAATCTGAGACGAGACCGATACAATAGGACTTTATCCCCAACATTAAATTCTCTTTTGATAATTCTTCTATCATGCCATTTCTTAACTTTCTCTTTAAAGAGTTTAGCATTTTCATAAGCTTCACTTCTCCATTCATCTAGAGAACTTAATTGTAGCAATCTCTTCTTACCGGCAAGTTTAGGATATTTATTTAGTTATCTTACCGCCCAATAGGCTTTGTGCTCTAATTCTAAAGGTAAATGAAAATCTTTCCCATAAACCATTTTATAAGGTGACATACCCATGGGATTTTTATAAGCAGTTCTATAAGCCCATAATGCTTCCTTCAATTTACTAGCCCAATTCTTTCTAGATTTATTAACAGTCTTTTGCAAGATAGATTTAATCTCTCTATTTGATAGTTCTACTTGCCCACTAGTTAGAGGATGATAAGCAGAAGAAATTCTATGATTAATACCATATTTAGCAAGAGTTTTTCTAAAACCACCATGAATAAAATGAGAACCTCCATCAGTCATAAGATATCTAGGAACTCCAAATCTAGGAAAAATGATATCCAAAAGCATTCTTAAAGAGGTCTCACCATCAGCACTTTTTGTAGGTATGGCTTCCACCCATTTAGTAACATAATCAACAGCAACAAGTATATGAGTGTTACCTTCTGAAGAGGGGAAAGGTCCCATGAAGTCAAATCCCCAACAATCGAATGGTTCAATAATAAGAGTATAATTCATAGGCATTTCATTGCGTCTGGAGATATTACCAACCCTTTGACATTCATCACAAGATAAAATAAACTTCCTTGCATCTTTGAAGAGAGTTGGCCAATAAAAACCTGATTGTAGAACCTTTTGCGCGGTTCTATCTCCGGCGTGATGTCCTTCGTAAGCACTACCATGAAATTTACTCAATATCTCTTGTTGTTCATATTCGGGAACACATCTTCGTAGAATACCATCCACTCCTTCTTTATATAAGTGTGGGTCATCCCAAAAATAATGCCTCAAGTCATAGAAGAATTTCCTCCTTTGCTGGGCTGAAAAGGTTGGAGGCAAGTACTTGGAAACAATAAAGTTAGCATAATCAGCATACCAAGGGCTATCTCGCGAGCTCACCTTTATTACAGCCAATTGTTCATTTAGAAAACTATCATTAACAGGAACAGGATCATAAGAAATATTTTCCAATCTCGACAAATTATCAGCAACGGGATTATCAGCACCTTTCCTATCTATAATATGTAAATCAAATTCTTGCAACAGAAGTACCCATCTAATAATCCTTGGCTTAGCATCTTTCTTTTGCATTAGGTATCTAATTGCAGCATGATCAGTATGAATTGTAACTTTAGAATCAACAATATAAGATCTAAACTTATCACAAGCAAAGACTACAGCTAGCAATTCTTTTTCAGTTGTAGCATAATTTCTTTGAGCAGCATCAAGAGTCTTACTAGCATAATGAATAACATTCAATTTTTTATCTACTCGCTGTCCAAGAACAGCGCCTACAGCAAAATCACTAGCATCACACATAATTTCAAAAGGTAAGTTCCAATCAGGAGGTTCCACTATAGGAGCAGTTGTTAAGGCTTTCTTTAGAGTTTCAAAAGCTTCCTTACAATCATCATCAAAAACAAAAGGTACATCTTTTTGAAGAAGATTAGTAAGAGGCTTTGAAATCTTAGAGAAGTCTTTAATAAATCTCCTATAAAACCCAGCGTGACCAAGAACACTACGAATACCTTTAACATCCCTGGGATAGGGCATCTTCTCAATTGCTTCAACTTTAGCTCTATCAACTTCAATACCTCTCTCAGAAATTTTATGTCCCAATACAATTCCTTCATTAACCATAAAGTGGTATTTCTCCCAATTAAGAACAAGTTTAGTTTCTTCACATCTCTGCAAAACTTTATCAAGGTTCCGCAAGCAATTATCAAAAGAATTCCCATAGACAGAAAAATCATCCATGAACACCTCTACAATATTCTCGCAAAAGCCATGAAAAATAGCAGACATGCATCTTTGAAAAGTAGCAGGAGCATTACATAAACCAAAAGGCATACATCTATAAGCATAAGTTCCATAGGGACAAGTGAAAGTGGTTTTCTCTTGATCTTTAGTTTTAACAGCAATTTGTGAAAACCCAGAATAACCATCAAGAAAGAAAAAATGAGTATTCTTAGATAACCTTTCTAACATTTGATCAATAAAAGGTAAAGGGTAGTGATCTTTCTTAGTAACTTTATTAACTTTTCGATAATCAATGCACATTCTATACCCTACAACTACTCTTTGGGGGATGAGCTCATCATTATCATTAGGTACAACAGTCATTCCTCCTTTCTTAGGAACACAATGCACAGGACTAACCCATCTACTATCAGCAATAGGATATATAATACCAGCTTCAAGAAGTTTTAATACCTCATTCCTTACCACATCCTTCATCATAGGAATTAGACGATGCTGATGTTCAACAACAGGCTTTGCATCATCTTCCATATTAATGGCATGTTGGCAAATAGAGGGAGAAATCCCCTTCAAGTCATCAAGAGTGTATCCAATAGCTCCTCGGTGTTTCTTCAATATTTCCAATAACCTTTCTTCCTCAATCTCTGAAAGCTTAGAACTAATAATAACATGATATATTTTCTTATCATCAATATGAGCATATTTAAGATTATCAGGCAGTGGTTTTAAATCAAAAACAGGATCTTCTTTTGGTGGTAATGTTGTACCTAGATCTTCTACCGGTAAATCCTGTTTAAGAATAGGTTGACGAAGGAAAATTTCATCAAGATCATTTCTTTCTTCCCTAAAGACTTCACTCTCACTATTCTCCAAATGTTGCTGCAAAGGATTATTAGGAGCAAGAGCAATAGATGCACACTGTTCAACTCTAAAGTCATTATTAGGTGAATCGGCTTTATAAGGAGTTTTGGCAAATTTACAGAAATTAAACTCATAAGATTCACCAGCAAGTTTAGTCAAAATTTTCTATTTCTTGCAATCTATAATAGCTCCACAAGTATTTAGAAAAGGTCTACCAAAAATGATAGGACAATACTTACTAGCAGCAGAACCAAGTACCAAAAAGTCAGCAGGATATTTAATCTTGCCACATAGAACTTCCACATCTCGAACAATACCAATTGGAGAGATAGTTTCTCTATTAGTGATGACCCACAAGTATAGGGGGTGTATCGTAGTATTTTCGATAAGTAAGAATGTCGATCCCAACGAGGAGCAGAAGGTGTTGACAAGCAGTTTCGATGAAGGATTCACTGTAAATGCTCACAGACAAGTATTCAGGGGGTTTTGATGTAACAGTTGAATAAAGTACGAGTAAGTAAAGTGCGAGAGTAACAATTGCAGCGAGTGGCCCAATCCTTTTTAGCACAAAGGACAAGCCGGTTTGTCTACTTATAATGCCCAAACATTCTTGAGGACACACGGGATTTTAGTCTAGTGCTTTCGCTTCATATAGCTAATTAATCTTCATTGTTTTGATAAGTGTTGTGTGGGTGAACCTATGCTAATGCACCGCCCTTCCTAGGACTAATACATACTTGTGATTATACCCCTTGCAAGCATCCGCAACTACAAGAAAGTAATTAAGATAAATCTAACCACAGCCTTAAACTCTGAGATCCTGCTATCCCTCCTGCATCGATATACCAACGGGGGCTTAGGTTTCTGTCACTCCGGCAACCCCGCAATTGGCAAACGAATACAAGATGTATTCCCCTAGGCCCATAAAGGTGAAGTATCATGTAGTCGACGTTCACATGACACCACTAGAAGAATAACACCACAAATTAAATATCATAACATTGAATATTACTCAACCATAATTCACTACTAACATTTAGACTTCACCCATGTCCTCAAGAACTAAACGAACTACTCACGAGACATCATATGGAACATGATCAGAGGTGATATGATGATGAATAACAATCTGAACATAAACCTTGGTTCAATGGTTTCACTCAATAGCATCAATAACAAGTGGAAATCAATACCGGGAGAGTTTCCCCTATCAAACAATCAAGATCCAACCCAAATTGTTACAGCGGTGACGATGTGCAGCGGTGGAGACGGCGGTGATGATGATGGAGATGATGACGATGGTGATGGAGATGATGTCCAGCTCGATGACGGTGACGATGGCATCGATTTCCCCCTCCGGGAGGGAATTTCCCGGCAGATTTCAGCCTGCCGGAGAGCTCTTTTCTCTCTGGTGCTTTCCGCCCCGCAGAGGCGGCTGTGACTCTTCGCGACTATCCTCTGGAGCTTAGGTTTTCGGGACGAAGATGTACGCGAAGGAGAGGAGGCCAGAGGGGGCTGTGGGCCCCCTCCCCACAAGGCGGCGCGGCCAGGCCTTGGCCCGCGCCGGCCTGTGAGGTGGGCCCACGGCGGCCCTCCTCGGCTCCCCCTTCTGGCTCCCTTCGTCTTCTGGAAAAATAGGATTTTTCATATAAATTTCGTCAATTGTTGATCTTCCGAAATATTGCATTCTGACGACGCTTTTTCCAGCAGAATCCTGACTCCGGTGCGCGATCCTCCAATAATCATGAAACATGCAAAATAGATGAAATAACATAAGTATCATCTCCAAATATGAAATATATCAATGAATAACAGCAAATTATGATATAAAATAGTGATGCAAAATGGACGTATCAACTCCCCCAAGCTTAGACTTTGCTTGTCCCCAAGCGAAACTGAACTCGGTAAACAGGACCACATGTTTATGGAGTGAAGAGTCGATAAATAAAATACGGACAAGAAGCATCATATCAATTCACACAAGACATTCTAGTAAACAACTTCCTCATATAATTCAACTTGAGACAAGTAGAAGGTAATCACAAATAAAGGTGCATAAGAAATCATAATTGGTGATGGCAAACTTCGTTCTTGGTCAGAGAACAATTAACAGGTTATACTTATCTATCGAGCAGCGCTCTCATGTTAAAGTTTATATGGCATAACTTGCATACTCAATCATAATAATCTCCTCATAATCATTGATAACCTTGAAAGCTATATTCATTCAGATAAAACTTGTACTATACAAGGAAGAGTAAAAGACATGATAAAGTAAATCACAATATAATGGTTTGATCACAACAACTCAAATGCTTGCTTAAGATGGAGGGAAATAGGTTTACTGACTCAACATAAAGTAAAAGACAGGCCCTTCGCAGAGGGAAGCGGGGATCAAATCATGTGCTAGAGCTTTTTCAGTTTTGAAATCATATAAAGAGAGTAAAAGTAACATTTTGAGAGGTTTTTGTTGTTGTCAACGAATGGTAGCGGGTTCTCTAACCCCCCCTTGCCAGACAAACTCTCGAAGAGCGGCTCCCATAAATTTTTATTTTAGGTTGGCACTCCTCCCAACCTTTGCTTTCACAAACCATGGCTAACAGAATCCTCGGGTGCCTGCCAACAATCACATACCATGGAGGAGTGCCTTTTTATTTTAGTTTTATTTAGATGACACTCCTCCCCTCCTTTGCTTTCTCAAGCCATGGCTGACCGAATCCTCGGGTGCCTTCCAACAATCACATACCATGGAGGAGTGTCTATTTGTAAAATTATGAAGGTTAATTAATCGGGGCTGGGAACCCCATTGCCAGCTCTTTTTGCAAAATTATTGGATAAGCGGATGAAGCCACTGGTCCATTGGTGAAAGTTGCCTAACAAGATTGAAAGATAAAACACCACATACTTCCTCATGAGCTATAAAACATTGACACAAATAAGGGATAATAAATTTTGAATTGTTTAAAGGTAGCACAAGAAGTATTTACTTGGAATGGCAGGAAATACCATGTAGTAGGTAGGTATGGTGGACACAAATGGCATAGGTTTGGGTTAAGGTTTGGATGCACGAGAAGCATTCCCTCTCGGTGCGGGTTTTTGGCTAGCAAGGTTAATTAGCAAGCACAAGAGTTGAGGGAAACAAACAAATATACATGTGATAGAAACAATCATGCATCTTCCTTGTAAGCACAAACAATTTTAACTTCAGAATAATAAGCTAAGGAGCTAACAAGAAAGAAAGACAATGAAACAACATATCTAAATGTATTTCTCTTTTCTACTAAACCTCAAAGTGTTATTGCTATTGACCAATGCTAAGTTTGCCAAAACCAAATAGATTTACTCAATGCTCCTAAAGTGATACCAATACTAATAACAAGATCAATCATATAATAGAGATTGCAAACTAAAATAAGATGTGCAATATGTAAATGATAAGACTGCTCATTAATATTCCATAACGATAACTCACACCAAGGGATACATGGACAACCATCTAAAGGAGAGATACTTCCACACTGCAACCCATCTTATATGATAACTTCCCTACTCATGATATGACACTACTTGATAGTAAAGAGTAAAAGATAGTGATGATGTGATACCGCGGCACTCCCAAAAGCTTGGAACAAACCAAGGGGATGCCAATACCGATGATGAATTACTCCTTCGGCGGTGGTGGTGATGAATTCCCATCATCAGACTTCCAAGGAAGAGGCTCTCCATCAACAAACGACATCTTGGTCTCGGGAATCCTGAAACTAGCAGCATAGCTTATGTGTTTAAACCTGTTTTCATACTCACAGTTCTGATTCTGAACGTCATAGAGTTGAGCTTGGAGTTTGTTGGTGGTGTCGTGAAGCGAGAGGATGTCGTCCCACAGCTTTGCAGTCTCCTTCTTGTGTGCATCAATAAGTTCAGACACAATCTTGTGGAAGATGTCCACTTCATGCTCAGCCATCTTCTTGTAGTTGAAAACCTCTTGTTCTAGCTTCTCCATACTGTCTTCCAAGCTTCCTTCTCCTTTAGGACCCTGGACATCTTTGATCTACAACTCTCCATCAACGAGCAGCAACTCCTTGGGGTGCATCTTCAGCTCGTTCATGTACAGGTTGACGACGTCCTCGCAGAAGCTGTCCTTCGGAGTTTCCGACGAAGACATGATGGATCTAGATCCGGAGCAGATCCTGGCAGAAAACACCTCGAAACAAAACACGTCGAGAAAACGATATACGGACCTCCAGGGGTCCGGGGAATTATATAGCAGGAATTTTTACGACAAAAGGAAAGTACCAGGTCGAACCAGAGTCGGAGAGCGGCCAGGCTGGGGCTCGCGCCGGCCTATGGGGGCACGCCCTCGTGCGTCTCCTCCACTCCGTTTCGATCTCGTAATTTTTCATATTTTCCAAAAACAGCAAAAACATTGTTCGGAAAGTAAATCGCGAACTTTTTATTACCAGTATTGTTACCTATTCAAAGTCGAACTCTGGCGGACTGTCAATTTGACCTTTGATGAAAGCTTCCGGAGTTTCCACTCGAATAACATCAACATCTTCATTATAAGAATCACCTGAGATATAATGCTTGAGTCTTTGTCCATTCACAACTTATGTGGCATTGCCTTGGAGAGAGCTAAATTTAATTGCTCCTGAACGATACACCTCCTCAATGACATATGGTTCTTCCCATTTTGAGAGTAATTTCCCTGCAAAGAATCTGAGACGAGACCGATACAATAGGACTTTATCCCCAATATTAAATTCTCTTTTGATAATTCTTCTATCGTGCCATTTCTTAACTTTCTCTTTAAAGAGTTTAGCATTTTCATAAGCTTCACTTTACCATTCATCTAGGGAACTCAATTGTAGCAATCTTTTCTTACCGGCTAGTTTAGGATCTTTATTTAGCTCTCTTACAGCCCAATAAGCTTTGTGCTCTAGTTCTAAAGGTAAATGACAAGCTTTTCCATAGACCATTTTATAAGGTGACATACCCATGGGATTTTTATAAGCAGTTCTATAAGCCCATAGTGCTTCCTTCAATTTACTAGCCCAGTTCTTTCTAGATTTATTAATAGTCTTTTCCAAGATAGATTTAATCTCTCTATTTGATAGTTCTACTTGCCCACTAGTTTGAGGATGATAAGCGGAAGCAATTCTATGATTAATACCATATTTAGCAAGAGTTTTTCTAAAACCACCATGAATAAAATGAGAACCTCCATCAGTCATAAGATATCTAGGAACTCCAAATCTAGGAAAAATAATATCTAAAAGCATTCTTAAAGAGGTCTCACCATCAGCACTTTTTGTAGGTATGGCTTCCACCCATTTAGTAACATAATCAACAGCAACAAGTATATGAGTGTTACCTTCTGAAGAGGGAAAAGGTCCCATGAAGTCAAATCCCCAACAATCGAATGGTTCAATAACAAGAGTATAATTCATAGGCATTTCATTGCTTCTGGAGATATTACCAACCCTTTGGCATTCATCACAAGATAAAATAAACTTCCTTGCATCTTTGAAGAGAGTTGGCCAATAAAAACCTGATTGTAGAACCTTTTGCGCAGTTCTATCTCCGGCATGATGTACTCCATAAGCACTACCATGACATTTACTCAATATCTCTTGTTGTTCATATTCGGGAACACATCTTCGCAGAATACCATCCACTCCTTCTTTATATAAGTGTGGGTCATCCCATAAATAATGCCTCAAGTCATAAAAGAATTTCCTCCTTTGCTGAGCAGAAAAGGTTGGAGGCAAGTACTTGGAAACAATAAAGTTAGCATAATCAGCATACCAAGGGCTATCTCGCGAACTCACCTTTATTACAGCCAATTGTTCATTTGGAAAACTATCATTAACAGGAACAGGATCATAAGCAATATATTCCAATCTAGACAAATTATCAGCAACAGGATTATCAGCACCTTTCCTATCTACAATATGTAAATCAAATTCTTGCAACAGAAGTACCCATCTAATAAGCCTTGGCTTAGCATCTTTCTTTTGCATAAGGTATCTAATTGCAGCATGATCAGTATGAATTGTAACTTTTGAATCAACAATATAGGATCTAAACTTATCACAAGCAAAGACTACAGCCAACAATTCTTTTTCAGTTGTAGCATAATTTCTTTGAGCAGCATCAAGAGTTTTACTAGCATAATGAATAACATTCAATTTTTTATCTACCCGCTGTCCAAGAACAGCGCCTACAGCAAAATCACTAGCATCACACATAATTTCAAAAGGTAAGTTCCAATCGGGAGGTTCGACTATAGGAGCAGTTGTTAAGGCTTTCTTTAGAGTTTCAAAAGCTTCCTTACAATCATCATCAAAAACAAAAGGTACATCTTTTTGAAGAAGATTAGTAAGAGGCTTTGAAATCTTGGAGAAGTCTTTAATAAATCTCCTATAAAACCCAGCGTGACCAAGAACACTACGAATACCTTTAACATCCCTGGGATAGGGCATCTTCTCAATTGCTTCAACTATAGCTCTATCAACTTCAATACCTCTCTCAGAAATTTTATGTCCCAATACAATTCCTTCATTAACCATAAAGTGGCATTTCTCCCAATTAAGAACAAGGTTAGTTTCTTCACATCTCTGCAAAACTTTATCAAGGTTCGGCATGCAATTATCAAAAGAATTCCCATAGACAGAAAAATCATCTATGAATACCTCTACAATATTCTCGCAAAAACCATGAAAAATAGCAGACATGCATCTTTGAAAAGTAGCAGGAGCATTACATGAACCAAAAGGCATACGTCTATAAGCATAAGTTCCATAGGGACAAGTGAAAGTGGTTTTCTCTTGATCCTTAGTTTTAACGGCAATTTGTGAAAACCCAGAATAACCATCAAGAAAGCAAAAATGAGTATTTTTGGATAACCTTTCTAACATTTGATCAATAAAAGGTAAAGGGTAATGATCTTTCTTAGTAACCTTATTAACTTTTCGATAATCAATGCACATTCTATACCCTACAACTACTCTTTGAGGTATGAGCTCATCATTATCATTAGGCACAACAGTCATTTCTCCTTTCTTAGGAACACAATGCACAGGACTAACCCATCTACTATCAGCAATAGGATATATAATACCAGCTTCAAGAAGTCTTAATACCTCATTTCTTACCACATCCTTCATTTTAGGAATTAGACGACGCTGATGTTCAACAACAGGCTTTGCATCATCTTCCATATTAATGGCATGTTGGCAAATAGAGGGAGAAATCCCCTTCAAGTCATCAAGAGTATAGCCAATAGCTCCTCGGTGCTTCTTCAGTATTTCCAATAACCTTTCTTCCTCAATCTTTGAAAGCTTAGAACTAATAATAACAGGATATATTTTCTTATCATCAATATGAACATATTTAAGATTATCAGGCAATGGTTTTAAATCAAAGACAGGATCTTCCTTTGGTGGTGGTGTCGTACCCAGATCTTCTACCGGTAAATCATGCTTAAGAATAGGTTGACGAAGGAAAATTTCATCAAGCTCATTTCTTTCTTCCCTAAAAACTTCACTCTCACTATTCTCCAAATGTTGTTGCAAAGGATTATTAGGAGCAAGAGCAATAGATGCACACTGTTCAACTCTAAAATCATTATTAGGCGAATCAGCTTTATAAGGAGTTTTGGCAAATTTAGATAAATTAAACTCATAAGATTCACCAGCAAATTTAGACAAAATTTTCTCTTTCTTGCAATCTATAACAGCTCCACAAGTATTTAGAAAAGGTCTACCAAAAATGATAGGACAATACTTACTAGCAGCAGAACCAAGTACCAAAAAGTCAGCAGGGTATTTAATCTTACCACATAGAACTTCCACATCTCGAACAATACCAATTGGAGAGATAGTTTCTCTATTAGCCAGCCGAATAACCACATCAATATCTTCAAGTTCACAAGAACCAATTTCGTGCATAATCTCCGTGTAAAGCTCATAAGGAATAGCACTAATACTTGCCCAATATCGCATAGACCATAATAACAATGATCACCAATTCTAACAGATAGCATAGGAACACTAGTTTTCTTGGACTTATTAGGATGTGAAACAATATTAGAAGCATCTTCACAGAAAATAATATGACCATCTTCCACATTTTCAGTCACAAGATCTTTAACAATTGCAATAGCAGGTTCAACTTTTATTTGTTCTTCAGGTTCTATAGGTTTCTTTTCACTTTTATGAACCGCAATATTTATAACAGAGTACTCCTTCATTTTAGCAGGGAAAGGAGTTTTTTCAATATAAACTTCAGGAATAACATGATCAACAGTTTCAACTACAACACATTTATTTATAGATGAATCAATTTTATCTTTATACGGTTCATGATACTTATCAAAGTTCTTCTTAGGCAATTCATAATGAGAGGCAAAAGCTTTATAAAGATTTGCAGCAACTTGAGAATCAAGACCATAAGTAGCACTCATATTACGAAATTTATCAGTATCCATAAAAGCTTCAATGCATTTATAATCATAATTTATACCTGATTCTCTATCTTTGTCGTTCTCCCATCCTTCAGTATTCTCCTGGATCCGATTTAGAAGGTCCCTTTTAAACTCTTCTTTGTTGCGTGTAAATGATCCAGAACAAGAAGTATCCAGCAAGGTCTTGTCTTGAAAAGAAAGTCTTGCATAGAAATTATCAATGATAACATTACCAGGAAGCTCATGAATGGGGCATTTGAGCATTAAAGACTTCAATCTCCCCCATGCTTGGGAAATACTCTCTCCATCATGAGGCCAAAAATTATATATGCGGTTCCGGTCTTTGTGAATTTCACTTGGAGGATAGAACTTAGAATAAAATCGGGGCACAATATCATTCCATTCAAGAGAATCCCCATCATCCAGTAATTTATACCAATGCGCCGCTTTATCAGACAGCGATATAGAGAATAGTTTCTTCCTCACTTCATCCATAGCAATACCTGCACACTTGAATAAACCGCATAATTCATGTAAGAACAGTAAATGATCTCCAGGATGGACAGTTCCATCCCCTGTATAACGGTTATCCACAACACGTTCAATAATTTTCATAGGTATTTTGTATGGAACCTCTTCCTCACCTGGCGCCTCATCCACTACCTTTGCAGTAGTAGTAGATTTTCCAAATAAAAATTCAAGAGAAGATCTCTCCATAATGAATTATAGCAGCAGGCAGAAATAAAATCAGCACAAACAGTAAAAGTTTCCCTTACTAATTCCACTTACCAATAGCGCTTCACTCCCCGGAAACGGCGCCAGAAAATAGTCTTGATGACCCACAAGTATAGGGGGTGTATCGTAGTATTTTCGATAAGTAAGAATGTCGATCCCAACGAGGAGCAGAAGGTGTTGACAAGCAGTTTCGATGAAGGATTCACTGTAAATGCTCACAGACAAGTATTCAGGGGGTTTTGATGTAACAGATGAATAAAGTACGAGTAAGTAAAGTGCGAGAGTAACAATTGCAGCGAGTGGCCCAATCCTTTTCAGCACAAAGGACAAGCCGGTTTGTCTACTTATAATGACCAAACGTTCTTGAGGACACACGAGATTTTAGTCTAGTGCTTTCGCTTCATATAGCTAATTAATCTTCATTGTTTTGATAAGTGTTGTGTGGGTGAACCTATGCTAATGCACCGCCCTTCCTAGGACTAATACATACTTGTGATTATACCCCTTGCAAGCATCCGCAACTACAAGAAAGTAATTAAGATAAATCTAACCACAGCCTTAAACTCTGAGATCCTGCTATCCCTCCTGCATCGATATACCAACGGGGGCTTAGGTTTCTGTCACTCCGGCAACCCCGCAATTGGCAAACGAATACAAGATGTATTCCCCTAGGCCCATAAAGGTGAAGTATCATGTAGTCGACGTTCACATGACACCACTAGAAGAATAACACCACAACTTAAATATCATAACATTGAATATTACTCAACCATAATTCACTACTAACATTTAGACTTCACCCATGTCCTCAAGAACTAAACGAACTACTCACGAGACATCATATGGAACATGATTGGAGGTGATATGATGATGAATAACAATCTGAACATAAACCTTGGTTCAATGGTTTCACTCAATAGCATCAATAACAAGTGGAAATCAATACCGGGAGAGTTTCCCCTATCAAACAATCAAGATCCAACCCAAATTGTTACAGCGGTGACGATGTGCAGCGGTGGAGACGGCGGTGATGATGATGGAGATGATGACGATGGTGATGGAGATGATGTCCAGCTCGATGACGGTGACGATGGCGTCGATTTCCCCCTCCGGGAGGGAATTTCCCCGGTAGATTTTAGCCTGCCGGAGAGCTCTTTTCTCTCTGGTGCTTTCCGCCCCACAGAGGCGGCTGTGACTCTTCGCGACTATCCTCTGGAGCTTAGGTTTTCGGGACGAAGATGTACGCGAAGGAGAGGAGGCCAGAGGGGGCTGTGGGCCCTCTCCCCACAAGGCGGCGCGGCCAGGCCTTGGCCCGCGCCGGCCTGTGAGGTGGGCCCACGGCAGCCCTCCTCGGCTCCCCCTTCTGGCTCCCTTCGTCTTCTGGAAAAATAGGATTTTTCATATAAATTTCGTCAATTGTTGATCTTCCGAAATATTGCATTCTGACGGCGCTTTTTCCAGCAGAATCCTGACTACGGTGCGCGATCCTCCAATAATCATGAAACATGCAAAATAGATGAAATAACATAAGTATCATCTCCAAATATGAAATATATCAATGAATAACAACAAATTATGATATAAAATAGTGATGCAAAATGGACGTATCAATTAGCTAGCCGAATAACCACATCAATATCTTCAAGTTCACAAGAACCAATTTCGTGCATAATCTCCGTGTAAATCTCATAAGGAATAGCACTAATACTTGCACCAATATCGCATAAACCATAATAACAATGATCATCAATTCTAACAGATAGCATAGGAACACTAGCTTTCCTAGACTTATTAGGATGTGAAATAATATTAGAAGCATCTTCACAGAAAATAATATGACCATCTTCCACATTTTCAGTCACAAGATCTTTAACTATTGCCATAGCAGGTTCAACTTTTATTTGCTCTTCAGGTTCTATAGGGTTCTTTTCACTTTTATTAACCGCACTATTTATAACAGAGTACTCCTTCATTTTAGCAGGGAAAGGAGTTTTTTCAATATAAACTTCAGGAATAACATGATCAACAGTTTCAACTACAACACATTTATTTATAGATGAATCAATTTTATCTTTATACGGTTCATGATACTTATCAAAATTCTTCTTAGGCAATTCATAATGAGAGGCAAAAGCTTTATAAAGATTTGCAGCAACTTGAGAATCAAGACCATAAGTAGCACTCATATTACGAAATTTATCAGTATCCATAAAAGCTTCAATGCATTTATAATCATAATTTATACCTGACTCTCTATCTTTGTCGTTCTCCCATCCTTCAGTATTCTCCTGAATCCGATTAAGAATGTCCCTTTTAAACTCTTCTTTGTTGCGTGCAAATGATCCAGAACAAGAAGTATCCAGCAAGGTCTTGTCTTGAAAATAAAGTCTTGCATAGAAATTATCAATGATAACATGACCAGGAAGCTCATGAATGGGGCATTTGAGCATTAAAGACTTCAATCTCCCCCACGCTTGGGCAATACTCTCTCCATCATGAGGCCAAAAATTATATATGCGGTTCCGGTCTTTGTGAATTTCACTTGGAGGATAGAACTTAGAATAAAACTGGGGCACAATATCATTCCATTCAAGAGAATCCCCATCATCCAGTAATTTATACCAATGCGCCGCTTTACCAGACAGCGATATAGAGAATAGTTTCTTCCTCACTTCATCCATAGCAATACCTGCACACTTGAATAAACCGCATAATTCATGTAAGAACAGTAAATGATCTCCAGGAAGGACAGTTCCATCCCCTATATAACGGTTATCCACAACACGTTCAATAATTTTCATAGGTATTTTGTATGGAACCTCTTCCTCACCTGGTGCCTCATCCACTACCTTTGCAGTAGTAGTAGATTTTCCAAATAAAAATTCAAGAGAGGATCTATCCATAATGAATTATAGCAGCAGGTAGAAATAAAATCAGCACAAACAGTAAAAGTCTCCCTTACCAATTCCACTTGCCAATAGCGCTTCACTCCCCGGCAACGGCATCAGAAAATAGTCTTGATGACCCACAAGTATAGGGTGTGTATCGTAGTATTTTCAATAAGTAAGAGTGTCGAACCCAACGAGGAGCAGAAGGTGTTGACAAGCAGTTTCGATGAAGGATTCACTGTAAATGCTCACAGACAAGTATTCAGGGGGTTTTGATGTAGCAGTTGAATAAAGTACGAGTAAGTAAAGTGCGAGAGAAATAATTGCAGCGAGTGGCCCAATCCTTTTTAGCACAAAGGACAAGCCAGTTTGTTTACTTATAATGACCAAACGTTCTTGAGGACACACGGGAATTTAGTCTAGTGCTTTCGCTTCATATAGCTAATTAATCTTCATTGTTTTGATAAGTGTTGTGTGGGTGAACCTATGCTAATGCACCGCCCTTCCTAGGACTAATACATACTTGTGATTATACCCCTTGCAAGCATCCGCAACTACAAGAAAGTAATTAAGATAAATCTAACCACAGCCTTAAACTCTGAGATCCTGCTATCCCTCCTGCATCGATATACCAACGGGGGTTCTGGTTTCTGTCACTCCGGCAACCCCGCAATTGGCAAACGAATACAAGATTTATTCCCCTAGGCCCATAAAGGTGAAGTATCATGTAGTCGACGTTCACATGACACCACTAGAAGAATAACACCACAACTTAAATATCATAACATTGAATATTACTCAACCATAATTCACTACTAACATTTAGACTTCACCCATGTCCTCAAGAACTAAACAAACTACTCACGAGACATCATATGGAACATGATCAGAGGTGATATGATGATGAATAAAAATCTGAATATAAACCTTGGTTCAATGGTTTCACTCAATAGCATCAATAACAAGTAGAAATCAATACCGGGAGAGTTTCCCCTATCAAACAATCAAGATCCAATCCAAATTGTTACAGCGGTGATGATGTGCACCGGTGGAGACTGAGGTGATGATGATGGTGATGATGATGATGGTGATGGAGATGATGTCCAGCTCGATGTCGGTGACGATGGCGTCGATTTCCCACTTCGGGAGGGAATTTCCCCGACAGATTTCAGCCTGCCGGAGAGCTCTTTTCTCTCTGGTGTTTTCCGCCCCGCAGAGGCGGCTGTGACTCTTCGCGACTATCCTCTGGAGCTTAGGTTTTCGGGACGAAGATGTACGCGAAGGAAAGGAGGCCAGAGGGGGCTGTGGGCCCCCTCGTCACATGGCGGCGCAGCCAGGGCAGGGCCCGCGCCGGCCTATGAGGGGGGCCCATGGCGGCCCTCCTCGGCTCCTCCTTCTGGCTCTCCTCGTCTTCTGGAAAAATAGGATTTTTCATATAATTCCCGTCAATTGTTGATCTTCCGAAATATTGCATTCTGACGGCGCTTTTTCCAGCAGAATCCTGACTCCGGTGCGCGATCCTCCAATAATCATGAAACATGCAAAATAGATGAAATAACATAAGTATCATCTCCAAATATGAAATATATCAATGAATAACAGCAAATTATGATATAAAATAGTGATGCAAAATGGACGTATCACCTGTCGGTGGAATGTCGTCTGATTAGCTTGCAAGCATGTGACTGGTTCACAAGAGATGAGATGCCACGGTACGAGTAAAGAGTACTTGTCGGTGACGAGGTTGAAAAAGGTATGGAGATACCGATGATCAAACTTCGGACAAGCAAAATATCGCGTGACTAAGGGAATCGGTATCGTATGTAAATGGTTCAATCGATCACTAAGTTATCGTTGAATGTGTGGGAGCCATTATGGATCTCCAGATCCCGCTATTGGTTATTGGTCGGAGAGGAGTCTCGACCATGTATACATAGTTCACGAACCGTAGGGTGACACACTTAAGGTTTGATGTCATTTTAAGTAGATATGGAATATGGAATGGAGTTCGAATATTTGTTCGGAGTCTCGGATGGGATCCAGAACATCACGAGGAGGTCCAGAATGGTCCGGAGAATAATATTCATATATAGAAACTCACTTTCCAAGTTTGGAAATGATCTGGTGCATTTATGGAAGGTGCTAGAATGGTCTAGAACTTTCCGGAAGAAATCACCATGGAAGGTGGAGTCCCGGTTGGACTCCACCAACCCTAACCAGCCAACCAAGTGGAGGGTGTAGTCCATGGTGGACTCCACCTCCTTGGCCGTCCAAGCAAGGGGGGAAAGGGAGAGTCCCTGTCCCCCTAGGTTTCGTCCAAATGGCAGTTTTTGAATTGGGGTCTTATTCAGATCTTTGGGCAAACCCTAGGGATTCCACCTATATAATGAGGAGGAAAGGGAGGGGGCAGCCCTACACCTGGCCGCACCACCTAGGCCCTCCCAAGGCCGGTGCCCAAGACAGCCCCCCTCTCCCAAACCCTAGCCTCTCTCCTCCTCCATGTTCTCCCTCAACGCTTAGGCGAAGCCCTGCCGGAGATCTCCACCATCACCGACACCACACCGTCATGATGTCGGGATTCCGAGGAGGATCTACTACATCCGCTGCCCGCTGGAACGGGGAGAAGGACGTCATCATCAACACAACGTGTGATCGAGTATGGAGGTGCTGCCCTACTGTGGCACCGTCAAGATCTTCTACGTGCTTTTGAAAGTGGCAAGTGATCGACTACAGCAACAACGAGATATAATCTCGTAGGCTTTGGAAATCTTCGAGGGTTAGTCTCATGATCTTCTCGTTGCTACCATCTTCCAGATTGCATCTTGGCTTGGTATTCGTTCTTGCGGTAGGAAATTTTTTGTTTTCTATGCTACGAATCCCAACAGTGGTATCAGAGTCGTGTCTATGCATAGATTGGTTGCACGAGTAGAACACAATGGTTTTGTGGACGTTGATGCTTTTGTTGTCTTTAGTTCATGTACTTTGCATCTTGCGGGATGGTGGGATGAAGCGGCCCTGGCTAACTTTACATGACCGCGTTTCATGAGACTTGCTCCACGCTCGACATGCAACTTGTATTGCATAAGTGGCTTTGCGGGTGTCTGTCTCTCTCACCATAGTGAAGATTCAATCTACTCTTTCTATTGACAACACTAGTATCACCGTTGTGGTTCATGTTTGTAGGTATATTGGATCTTACTCGAAAACCCTAAACCACGTAAAATATGCAAACCAAATTAGAGGCGTCTAACTTGTTTTTGCAGGGTTTTATGATGTGATATGGCCATGATGTGATGATGAATATGTATGAGATGATCATTATTGTATTGTGGCAACCGGCAGGAGCCTTATGGTTGTCTTTATATTTCATGTAGTAGTATTATTTCAAAGTAGTTGTAATAGTTGCTACATGTGGTGAACAACCATGAAGACGGCGTCATGGACCTTGACGCTACACCGACGATGATGGAGATCATGCCCGTTGATGATGGAGATCATGTCCGTGCTTTGGAGATGAAGATCAAAGGCGCAAAGACTAAAGGGCCATATCATATCACATATGAATTGCATGTGATGGTAATCCTTTATGCATCTTATCTTGCTTAGATCGCGACGGTAGCATTATAAGATGATCCCTCACATTAATATCAACATAATAAAGTGTTCTCCCCTCGTATGCACCGTTGCTACAGTTCGTCATTTCGAAGCATCTCGTGATGATCGGATGTGATAGATTCTACGTTCACATACAACGGGTGTAAGCCATGTTGCACACACGGAAATACTTGGGTTTGCTTGACGAGCCTAGCATGTACAGACATGGCCTCGGAACACAGGAAACCGAAAGGCTGAACACGAGTCATATGGATGATATGATCAACATGTTGATGTTCACCATTGAAGCTACATCATCTCACATGATGATCGGTTTTGGTGTAGTGAATATGGATCGTGTACCACTAAACAACTATGAGGGATGTTGTATTAAGTGGGAGTTCATTATTAATTAGATTAAAACATGAACTAATTATCATGAACATAGTCTGAATAGTATTTTGAATTAAATTTGTAGAATTGGCATCCGTTATCTACCATGTGCTAGTCTAGTAATTGAGATAGAAATATTGTTAAATCTGACAAGTAACTTTACGGACTGGTATCGTATTGTTAAAGAATCAAGAAATGGTTTCAATTAGTACCTAAAGTCATCTTATCTCTGTGAAACTTGAAGTTCAAATCCGTTTGAAAAGTAAGGAGATGGAGAAAAAAATTCAGAAATAAGAAAGGTATGAGATATATGTGATATCTAAGACCTTATTGCAAGATGATAGAATATAATCTAGTGAGACTACATAAACTCATAAGTTTTATGGGAATGTACGAAGGTTGAAAACGCTAGGCGTCCCAATCCTCCAACTATTTGGGCACTAACGATATTCGCATATTCATGAAGTGATCGTCCTTAGTATGCACCGTTGCTAAGACTCGTCGTTTCGAAGCATCACGTGATGATCGGGTGTGATAGATTCTACGTGTGCATACAACGGGTGCAAGCCAGATTTGCAGATGCGAATACTGAGGTTAAAATTTACGAGCCTAGCATGTACAGACATGGTCTCGGAAAGTCTTCATGACTTGATGGATAAAATTATGAGTGAAATTGTTCATCACATTACAAAGTTGAAAAAAGGGGCGCGCCATCTCTTGTAGTGAGTACCCTCAAAAAGGGGCGGCTTCACAGATGTGACAAAGCCACTTGGGGTAAATTGCCTATAATAAGGTTTTTGGATTGTTGAGAAAATTAGCAATTTACCAAGTAATTTAGACAAAGTAGACCGCAAGAAAAACATGACTAGATTAATGGAAAATAAACAATGTATGTAGGAGAAGAAAGATAATGGAAACACATTCGGAGAGATTGATCCATATATTATAGGTGCGACACAAATAGATAGCATGGTGGTGATCTGAACAAGATGAAAGAAAACACCATACAGCTGTGCGCCCGCGTTGGCATTGACGTTGTCGTTTTCAGCCATGTCGTCGAGGTAGAGACTGCTGATGTCGGGGAAGAAGTCCTCGTCGGGGAAGTGGTCGTCGAAGTCTGTGATGAAGTCAGTAGTCGTGTCAGAGCCGTGTCTATGCATAGATTAGTTGCACGAGTAGAACACAATGGTTTTGTGGACGTTGATGCTTTTGTTGTCTTTAGTTCGTGTACTTTGCATCTTGCGGGATGGTGGGATGAAGCGGCCCTGGCTAACTTTACATGACCGCGTTTCATGAGACTTGCTCCACGCTCGACATGCAACTTGTATTGCATAAGTGGCTTTGCGGGTGTCTGTCTCTCTCACCATAGTGAAGATTCAATCTACTCATTCTATTGACAACACTAGTATCACCGTTGTGGTTCATGTTTGTAGGTAGATTGGATCTTACTCGAAAACCCTAAACCACGTAAAATATGCAAACCAAATTAGAGGCGTCTAACTTGTTTTTGCAGGGTTTTGTGATGTGATATGGCCATGATGTGATGATGAATATCTATGAGATGATCATTATTGTATTGTGGCAACCGGCATGAGCCTTATGGTTGTCTTTATATTTCATGTAGTAGTATTATTTCAAAGTAGTTGTAATAGTTACTACATGTGGTGAACAACCATGAAGACGGCGTCATGGACCTTGACGCTACACCGACGATGATGGAGATCATGCCCGTTGATGATGGAGATCATGTCCGTGCTTTGGAGATGAAGATCAAAGGCGCAAAGACTAAAGGGCCATATCATATCACATATGAATTGCATGTGATGTTAATCCTTTATGCATCTTATCTTGCTTAGATCGCGACGGTAGCATTATAAGATGATCCCTCACATTAATATCAACATAATAAAGTGTTCTCCCCTCGTATGCACCGTTGCTACAGTTCGTCGTTTCGAAGCATCTCGTGATGATCGGATGTGATAGATTCTACGTTCACATACAACGGGTGTAAGCCATGTTGCACACGCGGAAATACTTGGGTTTGCTTGACGAGCCTAGCATGTACAGACATGGCCTCGGAACACAGGAAACCGAAAGGCTGAACACGAGTCATATGGATGATATGATGAACATGTTGATGTTCACCATTGAAGCTACATCATCTCACGTGATGATCGGTTTTGGTGTAGTGAATATGGATTGTGTACCACTAAACAACTATGAGGGATGTTGTATTAAGTGGGAGTTCATTAGTAATTAGATTAAAACATGAACTAATTATCATGAACATAGTCTGAATAGTATTTTGAATTAAATTTGTAGAATTGGCATCCGTTATCTACCATGCGCTAGTCTAGTAATTGAGATAGAAATACTGTTAAATCTGACAAGTAACTTTACGGACTGGTATCGTATTGTTAAAGAATCAAGAAATGGTTTCAATTAGTACCTAAAGTCATCTTGTCTCCGTTAAACTTGAAGTTCAAATCCGTTTGAAAAGTAAGGAGATGGAAAAAAATTCAGAAATAAGAAAGGTATGAGATATATGTGATATCTAAGACCTTGTTGCAAGATGATAGAATATAATCTAGTGAGACTACATAAACTCATAAGTTTTATGGGAATGTATGAAGGTTGAAAACGCTAGGCGTCCCAATCCTCCAACTATTTGGGCACTAACGATATTCGCATATTCATGAAGTGATCGTCCTTAGTATGCACCGTTGCTAAGACTCATCGTTTCGAAGCATCACGTGATGATCGGGTGTGATAGATTCTACGTGTGCATACAACGGGTGCAAGCCAGATTTGCAGATGCGAATACTGAGGTTAAACTTTACGAGCCTAGCATGTACAGACATGGTCTCGGAAAGTCTTCATGACTTGATGGATAAAATTATGAGTGAAATTGTTCATCACATTACAAAGTTACTAATAGTGAAATCTTGAACACTTGTCATATGATGATCAACTTCAAAGTAAGAACCTCAAGGTTATTGGTATTTGACTATTGGACCTAGAAGTTATTGAAGGTGAAGTGTTTTCTGAGAATGAGGAAAGTAAAAAAAGAAACTACAAAAGATTTTGGCAGAAAGAAAGAAAAGACTAGAAAGTCTAGCTCAGGTGTATATAGATGATATACATGTTATGAATGCATTCTTGATTGGTCACACAATAAAGTTCTTGGGTATTTGTACCAGATTGGTTGGTATGAGATGTCATACAATACAACGCAATACAAGAATACGATGGCCTAAGTGACTGATAAGGAATATGGTAATAATGCACGTCTGGAACATAATAAAGTGTTATTATGTTTGTCGTTGGCATTCTACCTAGCCCTTAGGATTTATAATAAAGAACTTAATAATTGTTATTTTGCTCTACTCAAATGAAAACAATGAGTTATTCAAATTATGACCTTACTCCATGTACGATGGATACGTTATTATAAATCTTAATGGTGAAACACACATACATAACACTGACGCTAAAATGCCGTAAGGCAAATGATTTGAATTCCACTTATTTGTGGAACCGCCATTTAGGTCATGTTAGAAAGGAACGCATGAAGGAACTCCATGCAAATGGATTTTTGGAGTCATTTGATTTTTGAATCATTTGGCGCTTGCAAATCTCTTCTAAAGAGAATGACTAAAATACCGTTCATAGGCCAAGAGGTGAACGTGAAACTAACTTAGTGGAAACATACATGATGATGCATGTGGTTCACTGGACATAGCTGTGTGCGGGAGATTCTTCTACTTCATGAAAACTTCCAACAATGAATTGAGTATATATATATGGATATATTTATTCGATAAGGAAGAAGTTTGAAACATTTGAATGGATTCAAATAAATTTCAGCATGAAGTGGAAATCATCGTAATAGAAAAGTCAAATATCTATGATTGGATCATGGTGGAAATATTTGAATTACGATATTTAGCAAACATCTAAGAGAGTTATGAAATTGTTCTACAACTCACATTTCTTGGAGTATCATAGTGATGATAGAGTATCCAAGAGACATATCCAAACCTTGTTGGATTAATGATGAGATAAAATGACGCCATTATATTTTTGTGGATTACGCTTTAGAGACTACCGCTTTTACACTAAATAGAGCATCATCATAAATCCGTTAAAATGACACCATATGAGCATATGGCATGGGTATAAACCCTAAAAGTCCTTTCTTAACATTTTGGTATGCATAGCATAAGTAAATGAGTTTACAACCAAAATCGAAAGAATGTTTTTGTTGGTTATCCCAAAGAATGATTGGGAATTCTTTCCACTATGAAGTCAAAGACAAAAGTGTTTTTCAATGTTTCTTATTTCCAAGAAATTGTTTCTAGCGAAGTATTTGAGTGGGAGGACAATAGAACTTCATAAGGTTTATGAACCTAAGCATGATGATCAGAGTAGCGCAACATCAGAAATGGTTCTGGAAGTGGCCACGATGATCATAGCTCCCATGCCTACAAAGTGTTATAGTCATGGAGATCGAAGCACCTATTGAACCTTGTAGGTATGGTTTACTTTGTGATCAAATAAATGATTTTTCAACAAAGGATTGATTTTGAACAATGATAAACCAACTACATACAAAGAAGTTATGATGGGCCCTGACTCCGTTAAAATGGCTATGTGCCATGAAATCCAAGATAGGTGAATACTTTTTGAAAGTAAATGGATCTATAAAATTGATGGACTTGGATGGAATATCCTTGAAGAAGCTCGACTTGTCAAAAAGTTGTTTATGACAAAGTTCAAAGAGTTGACTGCGATAAGATTAGATCTTCAGCAGCGATGCTTATAGTCTATGCGGATTGTTCTAGAAATCGCTACATATTTCTTTTATGAGATATGCTAGCAGGATGGAAAAATACATTACTTAACAGAAGTGTGTATTAAAGGTGTATACAAGATACAACCAAGAGTTTTGCTGGTCCGTGGAATACTAGATATGTATACAAACTTCAATTGGATGAAGTGAGTATCACAGAGTTCGAATCTTCACCGGATGAAATGATCAAAGAGTTATGATTTCATCAGAGACGATGAAGAGGCTTGCATTTGCAAGAAATTAAGTGGGAGCGCTGAGACATATTTGTAATACTTTATGTAGATGACATATCGTTGATTATAAATAATGTAATTATATAATTGATTAAAAAGGTTTCATTGAGAATTTACTTCAATGAAAGGATATGAACTGAAACATATTTAGTGTCAAGATATATAAATATAGATTGAAACACATAATAAGTTTAAGTTAAAAGTACATAGAATGAATATTGAAGTAGTTCAATATAATATATTAAGAAGGTGTTCTTTTCATGTGAAGGACACATGAGTGATTTTAGATCACGAATAAAATGTACACAATCAGATGTCCTATGCTCTAAAGAGTTAGGAGCATATACCAGAATGATTCATGTGATGATCATTGGACAACAGTAAGAATATCTCTGAGTGCTTTAGAAGAACCAAGGATATTAGTTTTATATGGGGTAATGACAAATAAATCAATGTAAGGTGTTGCACCGATATTAGTTTGGTCACATATAAAAATAAAATTTCAATCTCAATTAGGCTAAGTGTTGATTAAAAGGTAGCACAATGAGCTAGAAGATGTCTATGCTAGATTTAGATGAGTTCTAAATATTGTGACGGATTCTACAGAAGAAGGCAGAGTATGTCATTGTTTTTGACAATGATTGAGGATGTTAAGTCGAGAAGTTCTTTGAGAACTTGGTGTAGTTCTGATAGTGTCAGAATTTTGAAGCTATATTGTGTGTGACAATATTCAGACCTCGGAATTAAGATTCCACCAGAAGACCAAACATATTTAATGCCGAATCATTTAAAAAAGGAGTGATGCGTGAAGACGCAAATAAATTGCAATATACATACGTTTCTGAGCATGTCAGATTCGTTGACTGAAACCTCTCCCGTGAGCAAAACATGATAAGCACCAGAAGGCCAAGGTGTTATATCTTTACAAATGTAAACTAGATTATTGACTCTAGTGCAAGTGGGAGACTGTTGGAGATATGCCCGAGAGGCAATAATAAATTAGTTGTTGTTATATCTTAGTGTTCATGATATATGTTTACACTCCATGCTATAATTGTATTGAACGGAAACATTAATACATGTGTGTTGTGTAGACAACCAGAGTCCCTAGTAACCCTCTCATTTAACTAGCTTGTTGATTAATAGATGATCATGGTTTCCTGATCATGAACATAGGATGTTATTAATAACAAGATCATATCATTAGGTGAATGATGTGATGGACACACCCAAATAAGCATAGCATAAGATCACGTCATTAAGTTCAATTTGCTATAAGCTTTCGATACATAGTTACCTAGTCCTTCGACCATGAGATCATGTAAATCACTTATACCGGAATGGTACTTTGATTACATCAAACGCCACTTCGTAAATGGGTGGTTATAAAGATGGGATTAAGTATTCGGAAAGTATGAGTTGAGGCATATGGATCAAGAGTGGGATTTTTCCATCCCGGTGACGGATAGATATACTCTTGGCCCTCTCGGTGGAATGTCATCAGATTAGCTTGTAAGCATGTGACTAGTTCACAAGAGATGATATGCCATGGTACGAGTAAAGGGTACTTGTCGGTGACGAGGTTGAACAAGGTATGGAGATACCGATGATAAAACTTCGGACAAGTAAAATATCGCGTGACAAAGGGAATCGGTGATGCGTGTAGTTGACACGTCCGTTGGGAACCCCAAGAGGAAGGTGTGATGCGCACAGCGGCAAGTTTCCCTCAGTAAGAAACCAAGGTTTAATCGAACCAGTAGGAGTCAAGAAGCACGTTGAAGGTTGATGGCGGCGGGATGTAGTGCGGCGCAACACCAGAGATTCCGGCGCCAACGTGGAACCTGCACAACACAACCAAAGTACTTTGCCCCAACGAAACAGTGAGGTTGTCAATCTCACCGGCTTGCTGTAACAAAGGATTAACCGTATTGTGTGGAAGATGATTGTTTGCAGAAACCAGAGAACAAGATTGCGATGAGATTGTATTTCAGTAAAGAGAATTGGACCGGGGTCCACAGTTCACTAGAGGTGTCTCTCCCATAAGATAAACAGCATGTTGGGTGAACAAATTACAGTTGGGCAATTGACAAATAGAGAGGGCATAACAATGCACATACATGTCATGATAAGTATAGTGAGATTTAATTGGGCATTACGACAAAGTACATAGACCGCTATCCAGCATGCATCTATGCCTAAAAAGTCCACCTTCAGGTTATCATCCGAACCCCTTCCAGTATTAAGTTGCTAACAACAGACAATTGCATTAAGTATTGCGCGTAATGTAATCAGTAACTACATCCTCGAACATAGCACCAATGTTTTATCCCTAGTGGCAACAAAGACATCCATAATCTTAGAGGTTTCTCACACTCCCGCATTCACGGAGACATGAACCCACTATCGAGCATAAATACTCCCTCTTGGAGTTACAAGCATCTACTTGGCCAGAGCATCTACTAGTAACGGAGAGCATGCAAGATCATAAACAACACATAGACATGAATTGATAATCAACATAACATAGTATTCTCTATTCATCGGATCCCAACAAACGCAACATATAGAATTACAGATAGATGATCTTGATCATGTTAGGCAGCTCACAAGACCCGACAATTAAGCACAATGGGGAGAAGACAACCATCTAGCTACTGCTATGGACCCATAGTCCAGGGGTAGACTACTCACTCATCACTCCGGAGGCGACCATGGCGGTGAAGAGTCCTCCGGGAGATGAATCCCCTCTCCGGCAGGGTGCCGGAGGCGATCTCCTGAATCCCCCGAGATGGGATTGGCGGCGGCGGCGTCTCTGGAAGGTTTTCCGTATCGTGGCTCTCGGTACTGGGGGTTTCACGACGGAGGCTATTTGTAGGCGGAAAGGCAGGTCAGGGGGCCACACGAGGGGCCCACACTATAGGTCGGCGCGGCCAAGGGCCAGGCCGCGCCGCCCTATGGTTTGGCCGCCTCGTGGCCCCACTTCGTCTCCTCTTCGGTCTTCTGGAAGCTTCGTGGCAAAATAGGACCCTGGGCGTTGATTTCGTCCAATTCCGAGAATATTTCGTTACTAGGATTTCTGAAACCAAAAACAGCAGAAAACAGCAACTGGCTCTTCGGCATCTTGTTAATAGGTTAGTTCCAGAAAATGCACGAATATGACATAAAGTGTGCATAAAACATGTAGATATCATCAATAATGTGGCATGGAACATAAGAAATTATCGATACGTCGGAGACGTATCAGCATCCCCAAGCTTAGTTCTGCTCGTCCCGAGCAGGTAAAACGATAACAAAGATAATTTCTGGAGTGACATGCCATCATAACCTTGATCATACTATTTGTAAAGCATATGTAGTGAATGCAGCGATCAAAACAATGTATATGACATGAGTAAACAAGTGAATCATATAGCAAAGACTTTTCATGAATAGTACTTCAAGACAAGCATCAATAAGTCTTGCATAAGAGTTAACTCATAAAGCAATAAATCAAAGTAAAGGTATTGAAGCAACACAAAGGAAGATTAAGTTTCAGCGGTTGCTTTCAACTTATAACATGTATATCTCATGGATAATTGTCAACATAGAGTAATATAATAAGTGCAATATGCAAGTATGTAGGAATCAATGCACAGTTCACACAAGTGTTTGCTTCTTGAGATGGAGAGAAATAGGTGAACTGACTCAACATAAAAAGTAAAAGAAAGGTCCTTCAAAGAGGAAAGCATCGATTGCTATATTTGTGCTAGAGCTTTTATTTTGAAAACATGAAACAATTTTGTCAACGGTAGTAATAAAGCATATGAGTTATGTAAATTACATCTTACAAGTTGCAAGCCTCATGCATAGTATACTAATAGTGCCAGCACCTTGTCCTAATTAGCTTGGACTACCGGATCATCGCAATACACATGTTTTAACCAAGTGTCACAATGGGGTACCTCCATGCCGCCTGTACAAAGGTCTAAGGAGAAAGCTCGCATTTTGGATTTCTCGCTTTTGATTATTCTCAACTTAGACATCCATACCGGGACAACATGGACAACAGATAATGGACTCCTCTTTAATGCATAAGCATGTGGCAACAATTATTATTCTCATATGAGATTGAGGATATATATCCAAAACTGAAACTTCCACCATGAATCATGGCTTTAGTTAGCGGCCCAATGTTCTTCTCTAACAATATACATGCTTAACCATAAGGTGGTAGATCTCTCTTACTTCAGACAAGACGGACATGCATAGCAACTCACATGATATTCAACAAGGAATAGTTGATGGCGTCCCCAGAAACATGGTTATCGCACAACAAGCAACTTAATAAGAGATAAAGTGCATAAGTACATATTCAATACCACAATAGTTTTTAAGCTATTTGTCCCATGAGCTATATATTGCAAAGGCGAATGATGGAATTTAAAGGTAGCACTCAAGCAATTTACTTTGGAATGGCGGAGAAATACCATGTAGTAGGTAGGTATGGTGGACACAAATGGCATAGTGGTTGGCTCAAGGATTTTGGATGCATGAGAGGTATTCCCTCTCGATACAAGGCTTAGGCTAGCAAGGCTTATTTGAAACAAACACAAGGATGAACGGTGCAGCAAAACTCACATAAAAGACATATTGTAAACATTATAAGACTCTACACCGTCTTCCTTGTTGTTCAAACTCAATACTAGAAATTATCTAGACTTTAGAGAGACCAAATATGCAAACCAAATTTTAGCATGCTCTATGTATTTCTTCATTAATGGGTGCAAAGCACATGATACAAGAGCTTAAACATGAGCACAACAATTGCCAAGTATCACATTACCCAAAACATTATAGCAATTACTACATGTATCATTTTCCAATTCCAACCATATAACAATTTAACGAAGAAGAAACTTCGCCATGAATACTATGAGTAAAGCCTAAGGACATACTTGTCCATATGCAACAGCGGAGCGTGTCTCTCTCCCATATAGTGAATGCTAGGATCCATTTTATTCAAACAAAACAAAAACAAAAACAAACCGACGCTCCAAGAAAAGCACATAAGATGTGATGGAATAAAAATATAGTTTCAGGGGAGGAACCTGATAATGTTGTCGATGAAGAAGGGGATGCCCAAGGCATCCCCAAGCTTAGACGCTTGAGTCTTCTTAGAATATGCAGGGGTGAACCACCGGGGCATCCCCAAGCTTAGAGCTTTTCACTCTCCTTGATCATATTGTATCATCTCCCTCTCTTGATCCTTGAAAACTTCCTCCACACCAAACTTAGAACAACTCATTAGAGGGTTAGTGCACAATCAAAATATACATGTTCAGAGGTGACATAATCATTCTTAACACTTCTGGACATTGCACAAAGCTACTGAAAGTCAATGGAATCAAAATATCCATCGAACATAACAAAACTGGCAATGCGAAATAAAAGGCAGAATCTGTCAAAAACAGAACAGTTCGTATTGACGAATTTTATCGAGGCACCAGACTTGCTCAAATGAAAATGCTCAAATTGAATGAAAGTTGCGTACATATCTGAGGATCACTCACGTAAATTGGCATAATTTTCTGAGTTACCTACAGAGAATTTTGCCCAGATTCGTGACAGCAAAGAAATCTGTTTCTGCGCAGTAATCCAAATCTAGTATGAACTTTACTATCAACGACTTTACTTGGCACAACAAAACACTAAACTAAGATAAGGAGAGGTTGCTACAGTAGTAAACAACTTCCAAGACACAAAATAAAAACAAAGTGCTGTAGGTAAAAACATGGGTTGTCTCCCATAAGCGCTTTTCTTTAACGCCTTTCAGCTAGGCGCAGAAAGTGTGTATCAAGTATTATCAAGAGACGAAGTGTCAACATCATAATTTGTTCTAATAATAGAATCAAAAGGTAACTTCATTCTCTTTCTAGGGAAGTGTTCCATACCTTTCTTGAGAGGAAATTGATATTTTATATTACCTTCCTTCATATCAATGATAGCACCAACAGTTCGAAGAAAAGGTCTTCCCAATATAATGGGACAAGATGCATTGCATTCAATATCCAAGACAACAAAATCAACGGGGACAAGGTTATTTTTAACCATAATATGAACATTATCAACTCTCCCCAAAGGTTTCTTTTTAGCATTATCAGCGAGATTAACATCCAAATAACAATTTTTCAATGGTGGCAAGTCAAGCATATCATAGACTTTCTTAGGCATAACAGAAATACTTGCACCAAGATCACATAAAGCATTACAATCAAAATCATTGACCCTCATTTTCATGATGGGTTCCAAACCATCCTCTAGCTTTCTAGGAATAGAAGTTTCAAGTTTTAGTTTCTCTTCTCGAGCTTTTATGAGAGCATTCGTAATATGTTTTGTGAAAGCCAAGTTTATAGCACTAGCATTAGGACTTTTAGCAAGTTTTTGTAAGAACTTTATAACTTCAGAGATGTGGCAATCATCAAAATCTAAATCATTATGAGCTACAGCAATGGGATCATCATCCCCAAGGTTGGAAAAAATTTCAGCAGCTTTATCACAGGCAGTTTCAGCAGTTTTAGCAATTTCAGGCAATTTTGTACGCTTTGCACTAGGAGTAGAAACATTACCAACACCAATTATTTTACCATTAATAGTAGGAGGTGCAGCAACATGTGAAGAATCAACATTACTTGTGGTGGTAATAGTCCAAACTTTAGCTACATTTTTCTCTTTAGCTAGTTTTTCATTTTCTTCTCTATCCCACCTAGCACGCAATTCAGCCATCAATCTTATATTCTCATTAATTCTAACTTGGATGGCATTTGCTGTAGTAACAATTTTATTTTCAATATCCCTATTAGGCATAACTTTCGATTTCAAAAGATCAACATCAGCAGCAAGACTATCGACTTTAGAAGCAAGTATATCAATTTTCCCAAGCTTTTCTTCAACAGATTTATTAAAAGCAGTTTGTGTACTAATAAATTCTTTAAGCATGGCTTCAAGTCCAGGGGGTGTGTTCCTATTATTATTGTAAGAATTCCCATAAGAATTAGCATAACCGTTACCATTATTATAAGGATATGGCCTATAGTTATTACTAGAATTGTTCCGATAAGCATTGTTGTTGAAATTATTATTTTTAATGAAGTTTACATCAACATGTTCTTCTTGTGCAACCAATGAAGCTAATGGAACATTATTAGGATCAATATTAGTCCTATCATTCACAAGCATAGACATAATAGCATCAATCTTATCATTCAAGGAAGAGGATTCTTCAACAGAGTTTACCTTCTTACCTTGTGGAGCTCTTTCCGTGTGCCATTCAGAGTAATTAATCATCATATTATCAAGGAGCTTTGTTGCTTCACCAAGAGTGATGGACATAAAGGTACTTCCAGCAGCTGAATCCAATAGGTTCCGCGAAGAAAAATTTAGTCCTGCATAGAAGGTTTGGATGATCATCCAAGTAGTCAGTCCATGTGTTGGGCAATTTTTAACCAAAGATTTCATTCTTTCCCAAGCTTGAGCAACATGTTCACTATCCAATTGTTTAAAATTCATTATGCTACTTCTCAAAGATATAATTTTAGCGGGAGGATAATATCTACCAATAAAAGCATCCTTGCATTTAGTCCAGGAATCAATACTATTCTTAGGTAGAGATAGCAACCAATCTTTAGCTCTTCCTCTTAATGAGAAAGGAAACAATTTCAATTTAATAATATCACCATCTACATCCTTATACTTTTGCATTTCACATAGTTCAACAAAATTATTAAGATGGGCAGCAGCATCATCAGAACTAACACCAGAAAATTGCTCTCGCATAACAAGATTCAGTAAAGCAGGTTTAATTTCAAAGAATTCTGCTGTAGTAGCAGGTGGAGCAATAGGTGTGCATAAGAAATCATTATTATTTGTGGTTGTGAAGTCACACAACTTAGTATTTTCAGGGGTGGCCATTTTAGCAGTAGTAAATAAAGCAAACTAGATAAAGTAAATGCAAGTAACTAATTTTTTTTTTGTATTTTTGATATAGCAAACAAGATAGCAAATAAAGTAAAACTAGCAACTAATTTTTTTGTATTTTGATTTAGTGCAGCAAACAAAGTAGTAAATAAAACTAAGCAAGACAAAAACAAAGTAAAGAGATTGGGATGTGGAGACTCCCCTTGCAGCGTGTCTTGATCTCCCGACAACGGCGCCGAAATTTGCTTGATGCGTGTAGTTGACACGTCCGTTGGGAACCCCAAGAGGAAGGTGTGATGCGCACAGCGGCAAGTTTCCCTCAGTAAGAAACCAAGGTTTAATCGAACCAGTAGGAGTCAAGAAGCACGTTGAAGGTTGATGGCGGCGGGATGTAGTGCGGCGCAACACCAGAGATTCTGGCGCCAACGTGGAACCTGCACAACACAACCAAAATACTTTGCCCCAACGAAACAGTGAGGTTATCAATCTCACCGGCTTGCTGTAACAAAGGATTAACCGTATTGTGTGGAAGATGATTGTTTGCAGAAAACAGTAGAACAGTATTGCAGTAGATTGTATTTCAGTAAAGAGAATTGGACCGGGGTCCACAGTTCACTAGAGGTGTCTCTCCCATAAGATAAACAGCATGTTGGGTGAACAAATTACAGTTGGGCAATTGACAAATAGAGAGGGCATAACAATGCACATACATGTCATGATAAGTATAGTGAGATTTAATTGGGCATTACGACAAAGTACATAGACCGCTATCCAAAGATGCATCTATGCCTAAAAAGTCCACCTTCAGGTTATCATCCGAACCCCCTCCAGTATTAAGTTGCTAACAACAGACAATTGCATTAAGTATTGCGCGTAATGTAATCAGTAACTACATCCTCGAACATAGCACCAATGTTTTATCCCTAGTGGCAACAGCACATCCATAATCTTAGAGGTTTCTGTCACTCCCCCAGATTCACGGAGACATGAACCCACTATCGAGCATAAATACTCCCTCTTGGAGTTACAAGCATCTACTTGGCCAGAGCATCTACTAGTAACGGAGAGCATGCAAGATCATAAACAACACATAGACATGAATTGATAATCAACATAACATAGTATTCTCTATTCATCGGATCCCAACAAACGCAACATATAGAATTACAGATAGATGATCTTGATCATGTTAGGCAGCTCACAAGACCCGACAATTAAGCACAATGGGGAGAAGACAACCATCTAGCTACTGCTATGGACCCATAGTCCAGGGGTAGACTACTCACTCATCACTCCGGAGGCGACCATGGCGGTGAAGAGTCCTCCGGGAGATGAATCCCCTCTCCGGCAGGGTGCCGGAGGCGATCTCCTGAATCCCCCGAGATGGGATTGGCGGCGGCGGCGTCTCTGGAAGGTTTTCCGTATCGTGGCTCTCGGTACTGGGGGTTTCGCGACGGAGGCTATTTGTAGGCGGAAGGGCAGGTCAGGGGGCCACACGAGGGGCCCACACTATAGGTCGGCGCGGCCAAGGGCCAGGCCGCGCCGCCCTATGGTTTGGCCGCCTCGTGGCCCCACTTCGTCTCCTCTTCGGTCTTCTGGAAGCTTCGTGGCAAAATAGGACCCTGGGCGTTGATTTCGTCCAATTCCGAGAATATTTCGTTACTAGGATTTCTGAAACCAAAAACAGCAGACAAAGAATCGCTCTTCGGCATCTTGTTAATAGGTTAGTTCCAGAAAATGCACGAATATGACATAAAGTGTGCATAAAACATGTAGATATCATCAATAATGTGGCATGGAACATAAGAAATTATCGATACGTCGGAGACGTATCAATCGGTATCGTATATAAATGGTTCAATCGATCACTAAGTTATCGTTGAATGTGTGGGAGCCATTATGGATCTCTAGATCCCTCTATTGGTTATTGGTCGGAGAGGAGTCTCGACCATGTCTACATAGTTCACGAACCGTAGGGTGACACACTTAAGGTTTGATGATATTTTAAGTAGATATGGAATGTGGAATGGAGTTCGAATATTTGTTCGGAATCTCGGATGGGATCCAACACATCACGAGGAGGTCCGGAATGGTCCGGAGAATAAAATTCATATATAGGAAGTCACTTTCCAAGTTTGGAATTGATCTGGTGCATTTATGGAAGGTGCTAGAATGGTCTAGAACTTTCCGGAAGAAATCACCATGGAAGGTGGAGTCCCGGTTGGACTCCACCAACCCTAACCAGCCAACCAAGTGGGAGGGTGTAGTCCATGGTGGACTCCACCTCCTTGGCCGGACAAGCAAGGGGGGAAGGGGAGAGTCCCTGTCCCCCTAGGTTTCGTCCATATGATAGTTTTTGAATTGGGGTCTTATTCAGATCTTTGGGCAAACCCTTAGGGATTCCACCTATATAATGAGGAGGAGAGGGAGGGGCAGCCCTACACCTGGCCGCACCACCTAGGCCCCCCAAGGCCGGCGCCCAAGACAACCCCCTCTCCCAAACCCTAGCCTCTCTCCTCCTCCATCTTCTCCCTCGGCGCTTAGGCGAAGCCCTGCCGGAGATCTCCACCATCACCGACACCACACCGTCGTGCTATCGGGGTTCCGAGGAGGATCTACTACATACGCTGCCCGTTGGAACGGGGAGAAGGACATCGTCATCAACACCGAACGTGTGACCGAGTACGGAGGTGCTGCTCGACTGTGGCACCGTCAAGATCTTCTACGCGCTTTTGAAAGCGGCAAGTGATCGACTACAGCAACAACGAGATCTAATCTCGTAGGCTTTGGAAATCTTCGAGGGTTAGTCTCATGATCTTCTCGTTGCTACCATCTTCTAGATTGCATCTTGGCTTGTTATTCGTTCTTGCGGTAGGCAAATTTTCGTTTTCTATGCTACGAATCCCAACAGAATCTTAGAGGCAAAATTGGAGAAAGGATCTTCCTTTACATGGAAGATCATAATAGCTAGGTTGCAAGCATTTTAAAAGGATCCATCTGGCGAGTCGGGGATGAAAGTCATATTAATATATAGAATGATACCTGGGTGCCCTTAAGTCCTAAGGGAAAGTTTTTACACCAAGAGAATGTTTGTTGTTAATGAAGGTGGATGAAATGCGACATGAAGTTGGGGTGAGGAGAATTTTTGCCCAGTGGATGTAGAAAACATTCTCTCAATTTCAGTCAGCCAGAATGGGACGAATGACTTTGTATCCTGGAAGTTTAACAAAAAACGGATTATTCTCGGTACATTTTGCATATCATATGGAGTGGGAAAGTCAGTTTGGCAGAAGCCTAAGGCGAGCAAATGGTTATGGTTCTGTAAATCTAAATATTGTATGGAGTGTGATGTGGAAGAGTAAACTACCGGCGGAATTTTTTTAAAAAAATGCATGAAAGTGCTTTCACTGTATTCTGTCATGCCTTGGAGCTCTGACATATCGGCATATTATCACGAACTGATCATGTCCTTTGTGTTCACTAGATTCTGAAAAACATCAAACACGTAGTATTTAAATTTATGGTGCGAGAGAAATCTGGGAAAATATGGGACTCGAGAAACTGATTGATGAAGCCTGTCAAACAAACCGTTTGGGCAATGCTATTTTCGAATAGTTGATCACTGGAAAATTCAGAAACATAGAAGATAGAAATTATGGCGATCCTAGATAAGTAACTATAACAACCGCGTGGTATATCTGATGGATAAGACGACAAAGGTTCGTGCTGAGGACACTCAGCCTGTTGAGAGGATGATCATGTCGATCCAGTTTTTGGTCGCGAACTTTGTTCGGGCACATGCACCGTAGAAAAAAGAAAAAAAGAGAAGGAGAGCTGCTGGAGTAAAGCACGAGAAGGATTCGTTTGTGTAAACATAGATGCACCTTTTGATGTCCAGACACGAAAATGAGCAATGTGAGCTGTGGTATGAATGATAGGGCAATTTTCTAGCGGCAAGTAATAGTATGGTTGATCATGATACTGATGCTGCAACCACTGGAAGTTTTGGCGAACATATAGAAGGGCGAAGCTGGATTGAAACTTTCCCTAATACATCTATCAAACATACCAAAAAAGTTGTAGGTTTCTAGCCTTGTGAATTTGAATTTATGTCTCCGTGATGCACTTTTCTTTCCCTAATCTGATGCTTTGGTCTTAATAAGCTCATAAGCTCTACTAAAAATATCTGATGGCCCTGATGCATGTGCATTAGGTACATGCAACACAGCCCCGACCCTGATCAAATGTAGGTTATATCTAGCAAACCAGTTGGGAGTTAATGAGGGACGGAAGTTCTTCATCTATTGTTGTAGCACCAACCTTTGAAGATATTTGTGTTCTTGCAACAACCTTGAGTAAAGTTGAATTTTGCTTTTGTCCTAGAAATGCAAACAAAGTAGCTCGTACTTTAGCCAAGGATTGTGTTTCTCAACCAAATGCTTTGTTTGATGAACCATCTAGTTTTATTTTTTTCTTTGTTAGTGGATGATGTAAGTTTGCTTTGATTAATAAAGGCCCTAGGAGATTTCAAAAAAAAAAACTCCACAAGGAGCATTCGGGCCTGCCTGGGCCATGAAAAGCCCAATATCAAGACCGACAAGAAGAAGAAGATCACACCCTCAAAAAAAAAAAAAAAAAAGAGAAGATCTTCCACCCTGTCGGCGGAAATTCTTCTGACGCGCGCTCTGTTCAGTCACCGCCACCACCGGAGCTCCATGCCTCCGCGACTCCTCTTCCGCCGCCTCCTCTCCACCGCCGTCGCAGCCCCCGCTCCGGTGGTGAGCTCCGCTGCCGCGCCGAGGCCCACCGACCCGGCGCTGCTCCTCCGCCTCTGCACAATCCTCTACCAGCACCAGAACGCCCCGGACGCCGCCCTGCAGCGCCTGCGCCGCCTTTCCGCGCTCCAACTCCCATCCGCCCCCGCCGACCTCCGCGAGCTCTTCCTCCAAACATCCGCGCGGTTCCCGCTCTCCTGGCGCCCCGTGCACCGCCTCCTCGCGCACCTCACCGCCCGCCACGGCTTCGCGCACTCCCCAACCACCGCCGCCCGCTTCCTCGACGTCCTCGCCAAGTCCAGCAACATGGACCTGCTCCACTCCACATTACTCTCCCTCCCTCCGGAACTCCTCTCCGACGCGGCCCTCCGCGCCGCCATCCGCGGCTTCGCCCCCGCCCGCGAGGTCAGCAAGGTCTCCGCCCTCCTCACCCTCTTCCCGGAAGCGCACCGCCCCCGCGTGCTCGCCTTCATCACCGAAGTCGTCTGCTCCGTCTGCAAGCTGCCCGACGTGGCGGAGAAGGTGATCAGGCAAGCCGAGCACCGGTACGGCCTCGCGCGCAACAGCCGATGCTGCGACCTGCTGGTCGTCGCGTACTGCCGCGCGGGGATGTTCGCCGAGGCCTGCAGCGTGTGGAACGGGATGGAGAGGCGCGGGATCGAGCCGGGCGCTGCAGCGTACGAGGAGATCGTTGTGACCCTGTTCAAGAACAACCGTTTCTCCGACGCCATGAAGGTGTTCGATGGAATGCGGAAGCGGGGGCTGTCTGCCGGCGGTGGCGGCGCGTGCTACCACGCGGTGGTTTCGTGGCTGTGCAAGGAAGGAAGGACCTGGTGCGCGTTCATGGTGTTCGCCGAAATGGTGAAGAAGGGGGTGGAGGTGGACGGAGAGGTGCTGGGGGATCTGGTGTATGGGCTCTTGGCGAGGAGGAGGGTGAGGGAAGGGTACAATGTTTTCCATGGTGTCAAGAAAAAGGATATTTCACTGTACCATGGGATGATGAAGGGTTTGGTGAGGATCAAGCGAGCTCAAGAGGCGACTGAGGTGTTTAGGGAGATGGTTGCCAGTGGGTGCGAGCCAAACATGCACACCTACATCATGTTGCTTCAGGGGCACTTGGGGAAGAGGGGCAGGAAGGGCAGGGATCCACTGGTCAATTTTGAGAGCATCTTTGTTGGTGGATTGGTGAAGGCAGGAAGGACACTGGAGGCGACCAAGTTTGTGGAGAGGACGATGTGGGGTGGAGTGGATGTGCCAAGGTTTGACTACAATAAGTTCTTGCACTACTTCTCGAATGAGGAGGGAGTGGCGATGTTTGAGGAAGTTGGAACGAGATTGAGGGAAACAGGGCATGTTGATCTTGGGGACATCTTTCTAACCTATGGCGGGGAGGAGCGGGCTAAGCTAGGGTTGCTGGCTCCCTCCGCGGCCCCACCTTCGGGCCTGGGCCGTGCAGTTTCTGTTGGGCCTTCCTCTGTTGGGCCAACTGGCCTTGGGCCGCCAACGCTTTCCACGGGGGAACGGTTGGATTTGCGCCACGTACCCCAGGGGCAAATTATAACGGGCCAGATCGACGCTCCGGACTTAGGGCTCCGCAGTTCCGATCCTGCCCCTGCGCCGCCGGTACTTAAGTGGCTTTGGCTGAAGAGTGGAACCCTAGATCCATCATTAGGGTTCCCAGCCTCCAGACACGACATCTCCCGCTTCCACCGACGAGCCAAGACCCTCCACTCTCACACCGATCCAACCTCAGGCGCCGTCCTCTCCCGCGTGCTGATGGACCGTAACTGGCGCGGTGGGAACTCCGGCAAGCGGCCCTACGAGGCGATTTCGGGCGGCGAGGCGCGCCGCCGGGACCAAGAGCTCCGTCAGCGCCTTGATCGGGAACAGGAGGTGCAGCGCAGGCAGCAGCGTGAGTGGGATGACAACTCTCAGCGCTCCAGGGATGAATCGAGGTACGCCCGTGACCAGCAGTTGCCCCCGCCTCCTCCTCTGAACCAGCGGGGACGCGATTCTAACAAGGGGGCGGGCCCTCGTCGTAATCGGCCTCCTAGATCCCTGCAAGGGGCGGATCTGCCACCTACCGGCCTGTCGGACTCGGTCGCGGGTGAATCGTCGGGGGGCGATGTCACTCGGATCATTTGCTACAAGTGTGGGCAAGCTGGACATATGCAAGCGGACTGCACTGCCAACCCCTTTTGTGTCAACTGCAAGAAAGAAGGCCACCTATCTGCTATGTGTTCTATTTTCTCCAAGTTACAAGAACCGTTCTGGGCTGGTTTCGCTGGCGAGGGAAGGGGCTTCTTTTGCCTGGAAGTTGCTGAGGAAGAGCTTCAGAAGCCCAAGGCGAACTCTGCTCTGGTCTGCATCGAGACAGGGGATCTCACGGCAGAGCAAGTTGATGCAGAGTTTAAGGACCTTGTTGAAGAAGACTGGGATTGGCAAGTTCACAAAGTGTCCGAGACTGACTTCTCCCTTGTCTTTCCTTCCAAAGAAAGCCTGAGGATGGCGATCCGCGGGGGCGGCATCAAATTACCAACGAGCCAATGTCATGCGCTGGTCATGTCTAACACGGCGGACCCAACGGCTGCGGAGCAGCTGGTGGAAGTCAAGATCAAGCTCCTCGGCGTTCCACCACCCTTTCGCCACAGCGACCGTCTCCTGGTGGGAGCCAGGGAACTGGGCAGACCCCTTTCGGTGGATGATGCTTCTCTGGCCGTTGAGGATGGCCCCGTCCGCATGTCTGTTGGCTGCCGGGCACCAGTCCAACTCCCGGACTCCATCATGCTCTTCGTTAACATGCAAGGATTTCGGGTTCGGGTGATCAGGGAAGATGCTCCGGCTGCCTCTGGTCTCCCATCGCCACCGCCCCACCATAAGCCTTCTGATGATGAAGAAGAGGACGACGCCGCGGACTCTGATGGTGACCGTTGGGACGGCCGCCGCGGTCGCCATGCCAGTAAGGACCCACAGAGCACGGCGCCAAAACAGAACCAACTATCTAAGAACCAAGGCAAGGCAGCCGGGGCCAGCCGCAAATCGGTTCCTCTCACCGCTACATCTCCGTGCGCAGAGAAGGATCTTCCTCTGACCACGCTGCCTAAGACGGTTTTCTCCCAGTATGGCTCGAATCTCACCAAGGACGGTGATATCTTTCCCTTGGTGGCTCAGATTGTTGCATCGGCCTCTCTCCCATCTTCTAATCCTGAGGAGGAATCGATTGTGGACAGCGAGCCCCTGATCTCTGTATCCGTCTCTGAGCTTTGCACACCAGGGGGCGGGGCAACCTCAGGCCAAAACTATGTGACCCCGTTCAAGGCAGTTTCCCTCTCTGAGGAGGAGAAGAAGGAAGTGGGCTGGCAAAGCCCGATCCGGGCAGCAGAGGAGGCTGAGTCGCTGAGGGAGAAAGAGAGGAGAAGCAAGAGTAACAATGATCGCCCGTCCAAAGCTCACAACACTGCCTTGTCTGAGGTGGCTACGCACCTGGAATTCTCGGACGACAACGCTCCAACCTCGAAGCTGGTGGGTGACCAGCTTCAGGGGGGTCAGGTCATCCCTGAGTTGGCCGCGCCAGTGGCACGCGCGCCTCGGAGCCGGGCTTCGCCGGTGGACGCCTCCCGCAAGAGTGCCCGTGGTCAAGGCCTTACTGAAGGGCCGATCTTTGGAGCGCGCGATGCGCGACAGCGGCCAAGGATCCAGTAACAAACCGCTCTCTTCGTTCGCTGTTTTACAAGATACTTCTTCCGATCTTCTCGCTTTCGTTGCCAAAGACAACTTGTGTCGTTTTTCCTTCGGCCGCCGGTTCTTCCTTAGAGGTGCTTTCTCTCATTCGTGCAAAAGAGCTAGCTCAGTGCCGAATCGGCACAGCTCGCAGCATTGCAGAGGCAAAACTTGCTAAAGAAAAAGAGGCATGGAGGCTGCGAAGTTGTCCAATAACCCGTTCGCACAAGAGGAGCCGTCCCCGTACCGGTAGGGGTCCGGTGCATGTGCGCTGCTCAAAGGCCACCGACAAGGAAAAGCAAAAGAGGAGCCAAAAGGTGGTTGTCCGTGACAGCGAGACCACGAACCCGCCAAGCACGGGCTAACGGACTGGTGTCTTAATGCGTTGCTCGTTCGGAACATCGTGGGTTCGGCCGGTCGGGGGCGCCGAACCCTCTTGAAGGATTACCTCCGCGCGCACCACATTGATGTTGTTTGCTTACAAGAGACGGTTAAGCAGGACTTCACGGACCAGGAGCTACGCACCCTTGAAGTTGGGGAAAAATTCTTCTGGTGCTGGCTTCCGGCTTCCGGCCGATCGGGCGGCATGCTTATGGGCTTTAGGGACAGCTGCTTTGAGATTGGAAGAATTGACATGGGGCAATTCTTCCTTAGTGCCACAGTTCTGTGGCGTGTGGGCAAGATTAAGCTCGAGATCATGGGAATCTACGGGCCTGCGGACCACGCATACTCCAGGGAGTTTCTTACGGAGGTCACCAATAAGATCAATGGTCTGAACGATCCTCTTATTATGGGTGGAGACTTTAACCTCATTCGTAGCCAACAAGACAAGAACAACGATAGAATTAACTGGGCTAGACTTAACATGTTTAATGAAGCTATCAGCGACTGGGAGGTTAGGGAGATTCCTCGCACTGGGTCGAGGTTCACCTGGACTAACAAGCAGCTGAATCCGGTGAGAAGTGTCCTGGACAGAGTGTTTATCTCGCCCTCGCTTGAACCCAGATTCCCCCTCTGCTCCGTTGTCGCAGAAACTAGCCTAGGCTCTGATCATACCCCCCTTATTTTGGACACTGGTGAGGATATTCCCATCAAAAGTAACCGTTTCTTCTTTGAAACCGGCTGGTTCGAAATGGAAGGCTTCCATCATCTCCTATCCCAGGCTTGGGAGCGCCTGGGTTTACATACAGGAGGTAGAGACATAGTGGACTGGTGGCAGGGCATGAGTGGCAGCCTGCGCCAGTACCTCCGGGGCTGGAGTAAAAACATTGGGAAAGAACAACAGACCCTCAAGCTGCACTGCTGGGGCAGATCAAGCAACTCGATGAGGAGGCTGACCTGACCGGTCTTGAGGAAGAGGGTTGGGCCCTCAGATACCATTTAGAGGACCAGCTAGTCAACATCTACAAACAGGAGGAAGAATATTGGAGACAACGTGGGAGAGTTCGTTGGGCATTGCAGGGGGATGCAAATACGGCATACTTTCATGCCGTAGCCAATGGACGCAGAAGGAAATGTCTCATCTCCTCTCTCACTACCGAGACTGGTCCTATCTCAGACAAGAGACTGATTCAAGAGCACGTCTACGCGTTTTACAGAGAGCTCTTGGGATCAGAACAGCCTCGCCTCTCGCAAAGATTGCTCCGGATGCGTGGGATGCTCCATCGCGAGTTAACGCTGCGGAAAATTTGCACTTAGCTCTAACTTTTTCCGAGGAGGAGTTGGAAGCTGTTGTTAAAGACATGAAAACGGATACGGCTCCAGGCCCAGACGGCTTCCCAGTTGCTTTCTTCCAGCGTTGCTGGCCTTTGGTTAAACACGGGGTCCTCCACATCCTTAACGACTTCATCCTGGGACGGATCGATGTCGCTCGTCTTAACTTTGGGGTCATATCGTTAATTCCCAAAGTTCCCGGGGCTGATAAAATCACTCAATTCAGACCAATCGCTCTCATTAACGTCATCTTTAAGATTGTCTCCAAGGCTTTTGCTACAAAGCTAGATCCTATTGCTCACCGCATAATCAGCCAGAATCAGACCGCCTTTATCAAGGGCAGATTTATCCTCGATGGAGCGCTGGCTCTTCAGGAAATCATTCATGAGATGAAGAGCAAAAAGCTAGGGGGCATTTTGCTGAAGCTGGACTTTGAAAAGGCTTACGATCGAGTTAATTGGGACTTCTTGACTGAGGTTTTGCGTGCTAAGGGCTTTGATAGCGGTGCGGTCCATCGCATTATGCAGCTGGTTTCTGGTGGCGATCTGCTATTTCCATCAACGGAGAGGCTGGCCCCTTTTTCCGCAATAAGAGGGGCTTGCGTCAAGGGGACCCTCTCCCTCTCGCTTTTAACTTCATGGCGGAGGCTCTGTCCGTTATGCTCTCCAAAGCTTGTGAAGCGGGTCACATCGCTGGGGTGGTGCCACATCTTATACCCGGAGGGGTGTCTCATTTGCAATACGCTGACGACACTCTTATCCTCTGTCAGTTCGAAGAGAGACAAGTCATTAACCTGAAGTTTATCCTCATGTGCTTCGAAGAAATGTCCGGCCTCAAAATCAATTATCACAAAAGTGAAGTCATTGTCATGGGACAACCCCTTGAAGATCAGCACAGGGTAGCTGATATGCTCAATTGCAAGCTTGGGAACTTCCCTTTTGTGTACCTTGGCCTCCCCATTTCAGACCGCAAGCTTACCATGGATCAATGGATGTTCCTGGTGCAAAGACTTGGGTCTCGGATTGAATCTTGGTTGGGGAGATTCCTCTCCTCGGGAGGACGGCTGATTCTCTCCAATTCTTGTCTTAGCAGCCTTCCTATGTTCGCTATGGGACTCTTCTTGCTTCAGGATGGAGTGCATGCAAAATTTGACTCGCATCGCTCCCGTTTCTTTTGGGAAGGCGCGGGGCCGAAACGCAAATATCATCTGGTTAATTGGCCGGCGATTTGTAGACCTAAGGAAGCAGGTGGTTTAGGCCTGCTTAACACCAGAAAGATGAATATTGCCCTTCTGCTCAAATGGGTGTGGAAATTGTTCCAAGGAGACAACGCTTTATGGGCTCAGATTGTTAGAGCCAAGTACGCGACTGCTTCGGATATCTTCTCCGGTTCGGGAGCAGGGGGCTCGCCATTCTGGAAAAGCCTCCATAAAATCAAGCATTTTTTCAGATTGGGAACCAAGCACTTGGTAAGGGATGGGACCCGAACCATGTTTTGGCTGGATCGTTGGATCGGGCAGCGACCGCTTAAGGACCTCCACCCCATTCTCTTTAGTATCTGTGACAACCAGCAAATCTCTGTTGCCTCTGCTTGCAATGCCTCTTCGGGACTTCGCTTCCGTCGAGCCTTTGGTCCTCAGGCCAGAGAGGAATGGGCCAGTTTGCTCCCCAAACTTCAGGAAACCAGGCTTGCTCCGGGTTCTGACACCATCACCTGGATCCTTGATCCCTCGGGCTGCTACTCCGTGTCATCCATGTACAAGAAACTGTCCGAGGGAGCTTCTGTGGCGCATGCTAGGGATGTGTGGGCAGCCAAACTCCCTCTTAAGATCCGCATCTTCACCTGGCAGTTGATTCTTGATCGCCTCCCATCTAGCCAGTTGGTGGCCTCCAGGTTTGGCCCGGCAACTGGGAGATGTGCTCTCTGTGATGCGCCAGAAGACGCAAATCATATTTTCTTCACCTGTTCGCTCGCTAGATTTATGTGGAGTGTGGCAAGGCAGCTCCTCGAATGTCGCTGGTCCCCTACCTCTTTTGCCCAGTTTTTTGCCATCGTCTCCAGTTTTTCGGGCCGTCCACGCCGTCTTATTTGGACCCTTTTTGCGGCGCAAAGCTGGGCGCTTTGGCAAGTTCGCAACAAGCACGTTTTTGAATCTAGGGTGATTTCTAAACCTGCTAACCTTCTTTATAAAACTGTCGTGTTCTTGCAGCTGTGGACGCCTCTCGCAAAGCCCCAGGACAGAGCAAACCTGTTGGAGATGGCAAGGCAATTAAGACTTTTGCACGCGGACGTGGTGGCAAGTGACCAGCAAGGATCTCCGATGGCGCAGGCGCACGCGACTCCTCTTGCCGTGGCGCCATGACTTTGGCTGGATCGCCCCTATTTCGTTTTCTTGCTATGTTGTTAGCTTGTTCCTTCGGCTAAGCTGTATGCCGCAGCATTGTAACCATACTATGTTTCAAACCTCGAGGGCTTTATTAATTTAAAGTCGGGCACTAGATGCCTTTTATCTAAAAAAAAAACCTATGGCGAGAGGATGGCCACAAGGGATAGGAGGAGGAGAGCGATGAATGGGCGTTTGACAGAGGTCCAAGATTGTGGTTGCTTACCATCGCAGGAGTCAGAAGCTAGCTAGGAGCATCTGATGTGTATTATCATAAAAGTTGCAAATATGGTATATTTTGGATTTTGTGTTCTTGCATTTGTCTTGTCTCTTGCTTTGGTTCTCTTTGGACTTGGTAAGTGTCTTTGTTTTTCTAGGTCCTGGTAAGTTCTTTAGGAATTCGGAGGATTTACTTGGCTACTGATTTGAGGAACTTGCTATTCTAAACTCTATATGCCAGATGCTGAGTGTGTACGGACATTCATGCAATGACTCGATTTTCCTCTCATACGTCATCCTCTGTTTCTATCTCCAGGCACTTGTTTGTTGGCGGCGGCTGATATTTAATGGCCATTGGTCCCATGAGTCAACTGGCATGTCGTTATCATCATGATGTATGATGTGATTGGATAAAAAAATAAGGGGCAAGATTCAGTATGCCTGATAGCCTCCGTATTTGAAATCTCACAGCCTACAAGTGAAGCCATCACTTGATTACGATGTAACCAACCAGACTACACTGGTAAGAAATCTCAGTCATTAAGGTGGCAAGGGTATCCATCCAATGACTTTTATGTCTTAGCAATTTTTCTGATTTTCTCTGATTCAGACTTTAAGATGCTTCCTAAAACAGAATATCTAAATTAGCAGTCCTTATTGAGCTAAGAATATTGTAAGTTAAATTTATGCACCTACATACATTACTAGTGGTACATAGCAACCTATATTTTTTTTGAAATAACCACTTGAAGGATTTTCTTAACCTGACATAAATAGTTGAAATAACCACCCTAAAGGCCTAAACAACCTTTTTTATTTTTTTTTGCTTTGACATAAAAACTAAGGGCATCAAGGAGTAGCATCTAAAGGTTCAGGGTTGACAGGATTCAAACATAGGGACGGTGTGGTTCATCATAATATCATTGTCCTAATTAGACACATCATTGTACCTAAAAACATAAATCCAGGATATTATGATGAACCACACTGTCCAGGTCCGACCATGTGAATCCGACATTTCCTGAAAGGCATCCTTCAACTGCTCCTCCCTTTGAACCATGGGGCAGTAAGACAACGACATATACCATTGAAAAGTCATAAGATGCTTGTGTGGTCTATATCGACATATCCCTCCTGACCCTGCACTTGGATGGTGGTGAGAGCCTAGCTGTAGATTGCGATGCTCCCTTGTGAGAAGAGAGTTGAAGCAAGCCTAGCGTCTTGCCCTTGTCGCTGCAGCTACCCTACCGTAGTAAGAACAGAGAGCGGCACAAGAACACATAACCAAAAACTCAAGCTCTGTCCAGGTAAGTGACTTCCATGGTCTCATCAAGCTCATAATCAGAGGAACAAAGATGATTGTGTCAACTCCAAACGTGTTGAATTTATTTCGTACTCATATCTCTCTAATATGACCAGGTGGTCTGAGTATTAGTTGTGTGAAGCACCTGACTGGAGAGGGTTTGTTTCAACTTGGTAGCAGCAGCTTCAAGTATACTGTCCCCCTTTTGGTACTCTGACAGAGAGATGGAGCATGCTGTTGTTAGTGCTGGTGGAGGCGCCATCAACATACTGTTATGTAAGCTGGGTATGATGCTCATCCAAGAAGCACAGCTCCTTGGAGGCATCCGAGGTGAACTGCAATACATGAAGGATGAGTTGGAGAGCATGACAGCGTTTCTCCAGGACCTTGCCGAGGGGGAAAATCACAGGAAGCAGGTTAAGATTTGGATGAAACAGGTGCGTGAGGTCGCGTACGATGTTGAGGATTGCATTGATGAGTTTATGCATCACCTTGGGAGCAGCAGGAATGGTTCTGGCCTAGCCGAGCTTCTTCATAGATGCATCCATTTCCTGCAAACTGCCAGGGCACGCCGTCAGATTGGGAAACAAATCCAAGAACTAAAATCACGTGCTACAAGTATCAGCGACCGAAACTCAAGGTACCTGTGTTCCTCTATAAAGTTCTTGTGCCACATGGCTGAATATCTTGGCATTTATCCCATTATTACCCCTTAATGAGAACATGAGAATGTGGTAGTACTGTAGCAGGAGGGCTGGACGAAGTACATATTCTGTGTTGTACTCTGGAATGGTCAATCACTGTAGCAACTATTAAATAGGATTTTGTAAATACTACATATGTTCCAAAATAGATGACATTCTGCAAAGCATGCACTCAAACTTTTCTTTGACGACGAAATAATAATCAAATAGATTGATTAAGTAAAAATTGCATCATCAGATTGTTCATAGAAGTATATTCACATTATAAACTTTTATCATCATTTGCATGCATAATTATAGAGCAAAAATGGTCAAAGTCGCTTGTTGGAGACTGCAAAAATTCAGTTGAGCATCACTATTTTGAAACGGGGACAGTAACATTGAGCTGATTTTGCATTCCTATTTGTTCTTTAAAACTTAATAGTTACAAGTGTTCTCATTCTGAAAAAAGGTAATAAGGTGTTTTCCTTTTCCTCTTCTGTATTTACTATATATGAGCTTTGACAGTAACTTCCAAACTCATCTCGTAGGTATGGTGGTAATCATCTCATTTTGGGAGCAGAAGGGAGCACATTTGCTGCACAACCAGCACCACCTAACATTATTTCTTTGGATATCCGTACTCCCGCACTCTTCCCAGAGCTAACAAAACTTGTGGGCATCGAAGAGCGTCACTGTGATATTGTTAATTGGTTGGTGGGTGAAGACATACCGCAATTACTGGCGATATCTATAGTTGGCTTTGGTGGTTTGGGCAAGACAACTCTTGTTATGACGGCATATCAAACAGCAAGTGCAAGCTTCCAATGTCGAGCTTTCGTAACTGTATCCCAGAAATTTGATGTCAAGGCTATCATAAGGGACATTCTTCGACAGATTATTCAACCAGTAGATCGAAATAGTCCAACACCCACAGTGGACCTGCTCAAAGGTATGGAAGAATTGAACGTGGGTCAACTTGCAAATATGCTAAGGCAGCATCTACAAGATAAGAGGTATCTTATTGTTCTTGACGATATTTGGACCATCTCAGCTTGGGAGGGTATTCGGTTTTCTTTGCCTAACTCACATACTGGAAGCAGGATAATGGTTACCACAAGAATGAAACCTGTAGCACAAGCCTGCTGCCTCCATGAGTATGACAGAGTTTACGAAATTAAACCACTCACAGGCAGTGAATCTAGTGAGTTATTTTTCAGGAGATTATTTGGCAACCGGGAAAATTGCCCAACTGTCTTGAAAGCTATCTCAGAAAAGATCCTAGGAAAATGTGGGGGTATACCCTTGGCCATAGTCAGCATTGCAGGTCTTTTGAGTAGCACATACCTACACAGTTATGATCGCTGGGAGAAGATCTACAACTCTCTTGGTGTGGAGCTGGAAACCAGTCCCTGGCTTGAAAAACTGAAGAATATTCTTGAGCTTAGTTATAATGACCTTCCGTACCATTTGAAAACTTGTTTCTTGTATTTAAGCACTTACCCTGAGGATCATAAGGTCAGAACGAAAAGTTTATTGAGGCGGTGGATAGCAGAACGCTTTGTGACTGCAAAGCGTGGATTGAGTGCCCTAGAGGTGGCAGAAAAATATTTCAATGAATTCCTCAACAGGAGTATTGTTCATCCAGTTGAAATGAGCTTTGATGGGAAGGTCAAGACTTTCCGAGTTCATGATATAATGCTAGAGATCATTGTTTCAAAATCAATTGAGGACAATTTCATCACTCTGATAGGTGAACAGCATACTTTAGCTCCGCAAGAGAAGATTCGGCGGCTATCCATTCATGGTGGAAGTAACAGAAATATTGCCACAAGCAAAATGTTAAGCCATGTGCGATCATTGAGTATATTTGCTGACGGAGAAATGTTACAGTTTGCTTGGATAAAACTTCTTAGAATATTAGACTTAGAAGGTTGTGAATTTACCAGGAATGGAGATATCAGAAATATATGTAGACTTTTTCAGTTGGAATATCTCAGTCTCAGAAATACATATGTCACTCAGCTTCCTGTGCAAATAGGGAACCTGAAGAAGTTGGAGACACTGGACGTCCGGGACACAGGCATAAAGCATTTGCCTCCTCACATTACCAAGCTGCCAAATTTGTCAAACCTACTTGGAGGGAGAAGAGCTTATAACTATAGTGGTTTGTTTCCGATTTCCAACTTTTGGGGAATGCACATCCCTAAGAAGCTTGGCAATTTAAAAATGCTTACAACCCTTGCACAAATAGAGATCACAGACTCTACTTCCCATTACATATCTGAATTGGGAAAGCTTTCACAGTTGCAAAAGGTAGGAGTAATGATGTTTGTTGATGATGACATGAATTGGATGTCTTTGATCACTGCCATTGCAAAACTGAGCAGCAGCCTTCAGTCGCTGCTGATTTGGCGACCTGATGGAGTTATGAATTTCAGGATTCTTGATACACTATCCAGGCCACCAATGTTTCTAAAAAGCATAAACTTCCGAGGTAAGTTGGGACAGCTACCAGAATGGATCGGTTCGCTCGTGAATCTCACTGAGGTAACCCTTCGTGCCACTGAATTGGAATCTAATGACCACATGAAAGTTATCGCTTTGTTGCCAAGCCTACTCTATCTCAGGTTGCATCACAGTGCCTACACCGGAACAAAACTCACGTTTTCTGCTTCAGAATTTCCGAGTCTCAAACTGCTCACCATTCATCTCGGCGTATACCAGGCGTTGAACCTGAGGTTTGAGGAAGGCACAGCGCCTAAGCTCCATAGCCTAGAGCTATCTTTCTTTGAAGCAGCTTCCATCAGACAGCCTTCAGGCATCAATTTTCTTCCAAATCTTCAGGAGGTCTTGGTCCACGCTCATCGAGACCAGGACTCAGCCGGTATGGTGCAGTATTTGATGGATGAAGCTAGCAGGAATCCCAACAAACCCACTGTCACTTTCAAGGCAAAACAATGGAAGCGAACTGGCGCAAGGAGAGATCCACCCATAGATTACAGGGGAAACACCTGGTTTTGATAATGCGGGCACTACATGCCAGGGAAGTTTTCTTGGCGCTGGGGAGTGGTTGATGGCGAGCGCCTCATGCGCGACAGGAGCGAGCGCCTTCTGGAAGGGGACGGCTCCAATGGGAGAGGCCGACGCGACGACGACGACGACACTCAAGGCAGGCGTGGACGGGACGGCCCTCGTGGTTGGAGGTAGGCGCTGCGGCGCAGCCTGTCGCGCGGCGCTGGTTCCAGAGCACGGGACGCTGACCAGGAGGGTCAGCGCCACCGTGATCGGTCGCACCACCGCGACGAGGGGAGGCGCAGGTGCGTTGGTGGTGCCATGCAAATCGCTGGCGCGGCTCCTGGACAGCGCATGGTGGACGACCATGAGGCGAGGCGGCGCTGCAGTGAGCACGCGCGGACCAGCGCCCTGGTGCTTGCGGACGGGCCTCCTCAGCATGGCCTGGACGCCGCGCCAAGTCTCGCGCTGACGCTGGTCACCACGCCCTCGCTCTCTTCGACGGACCGGTGCAGCCCGGCTACTGCTTATGCCCAGGGACTGGGGCTTTGGTGCCAGCTCCGGGGATGCGCTCGACGCCGTCCTTGGCAATGGACCACGCAGGATCGGCCGATCATGGCGGCGTTCGGCCTCGCCACGCGCGGCTAGGCGTCGGTCCAGGGCGGCCCTCACTCCACCGACCACGCCGGACCCTCCTGCTTCACCAACGTCGGTCATTCCTTCTTCCCCAACAACAGACAGCTGCGGGCAAGCTCTGCTACTGCCATCTGCTCAGCCTGGGCAACAGCTCATCCTCCTCTCGCCGCGAGTGCCAGCCACGGACACCGCTATCTCGGCGCTGGCTTTGCTGGCGCCCGATTCGCTGATGGACGCATCACCTACGTCAAGGCCGCCGGGCTTCGAGGCCACGCCTGAGCCTCGCACGCTGCCGCTCGACGTGGATGGCTTACCGGCGCGCACACCTGAGACGGTCACCAGGGCGCCAAGGCTGCAGGCACCTGTGGTGGACACTTCCGGGGACAGGGCCCCCTTGGCGCCTCTCTTCGTGCCGGCCCAGGTTCCAATCCTGTCGCCGCCCATGTCCTCGCCACCGGTGCGCCCTGTGCCGCGAAGGAAGACGCTTGCCGGTGCTGATATCACAAGAACGGTGGGCTTCTCTCTGAGGAAGAAGGCCCAGGCCATGGTTTGCAGGGGGCTGGGTATCATCAAAGATGGCGAGGAGGTCACGGAGTGGGCGCTGGCACAGTTTGCTAGCCGTTTCCAGGGAAGAATCCATGAAGACGTGCTCAGCGCCATGCTCGCGCTCTTCAAGGTGGGCACGGACGAGGACCTGGCCAACGACGACGCCATGCTTGCTCACCGCGGAGCGGACGCTCTTGACCTCGACAGGAATGCCGACGCTTCAGCTGCGCCTGAAGCCTGAACCTGCTTGCTTGCTGAATTAGGGCTCCATAGTTTCCTATGTTAGTTTCGCATTCCTTGTACCTGTTTAGGCTCCTTTGGAGTTTTCCAACGCCTGGGCTCGGCTGCTTGCTGGGGGCTGTTCTGTTGCCCTACCGCCGACCTTATCTTTCTGCCAGGGGCATACGTATTGACAATGAAAGTCTTAGACTGTGTGTGCTGATTTGTTGTTCTGTGATGCTCCATGTCATGTACCTATGTGGGTTACTACCTTCCTCATGTTAGAACACCTCTGTAGTGTTTTGGGTTGGAACGTCCGAGGGCTCAACGATCAGGACCGCAAAGACACGGTGCACGAGACCATCGCCAACTCTTCTTGCCACATTGCATGCTTGCAAGAAACGAAGCTACATTCTATCTCGGCTTTCGACGCTTCGTACATCGGTGGCTACCGGCTAAAAAGTTTCGCCTACAAACCGGCGGATGGTACTAGAGGGGGAATCCTTCTCCTTTGGGATGATTCCATGGTGGAGATTACAAATGTCATCATCTCCGAGTTCTCTTTGTCCGAGGAAGTTACTTTGACCAATGCCGCGGAAAATGGGTCTTTCAAACTCACCACCGTCTATGGGCCAACGGACCGTGCTCTTAAGGACCAATTCTTCGCCGAGCTCGTTGTCCTAAAGCCTACTCCCGGGGTCTGTTGGCTTGTCCTTGACTCCTTGGGGACTTCAACCAAATTAGAAGGGCTCGAGACAAGAATAAAGGGAATGTCGACAGGAGCCGTTTGGTGTGTTTTAGAGATGCGCTCCAAGCTTGTGAGCTAAGAGAGGTCCATTTACAAAATCGACGCTTCACTTGGTCCAATGAAAGAGCGAGCCCCACCCTATGTAAGCTTGATGCTTTCCACTGTAATGCGGAATGGGACCTTCGCTTCGGGACTCATGTCCTCTATGCGCTTTCCTCCTCTCTTTCGGACCACTGTCCACTCCTCCTTGCGGATGCTAGTGGACCGAAAAGGACAAGGTCGTTTAGATTCGAGAACTTTTGTCTCAAGCTACCGGGTTTCGACGATGTTGTAAAAGAAGCTTGGACGAGAACAACAACACACACCGAACCTTGTCAAATTCTATATCACAAGTTGAAGGAAACCGGGAAAAGTCTCCACAAGTGGGGGAAGGGCATATACTCCAACACCAAGGTCATGTTGCATGCGGCTCTCCTTGTTATTCTTCAATTAGATATGGCCCAAGATCAAAGACAACTTTTTTCCGGAAGAGGTTGATCTCCGCGCCAAGTTGAAGAGGAAGATCATCGCGCTTGCCGTTGTGGAGAGGGCTAGAAAAAAGCAATGTGCTCGCGTGGCAAATATCAAAGAATGAGACGCCAATACCAAGTTTTTCATTTACGGGTCAATGCTAGAAGGAGGAAAAATCACATACACTGGCTCTAGAAAAACAATGGGTGGGTGACGGAGCACGACAACAAGGAGAAAATCGTTTACGATCATTTCAAGGCAATCTCGGGAAGAGGAGAACCTAGTAGCCATGACTTCAATTGGGAGGAGCTCAACTTCACTTCTCCGGATCTACACTCTCTTGGGGAGACTTTCACCGAGGATGAGGTCAAAGAGGCCATCAAGCAAATGCCCGGAGACAAGGCCCCGGGGCCGGACGGCTTTACCGGACACTTCTTCAAGAGATGTTGGAGCACCATTAGAGTGGACATGATGAACGTCATCCATCTTTTTGGGAACCTACATGCCGAAAATTTTCATTGGCTCAATTCCGCAAACATAGCCCTTCTACCTAAGAAGGAGGGGGCCGAAGAGATTGCCGACTACCGACCTTTAGCTTGATTCGTGCCATTGCAAAGATCATTTCGAAGATCATGGCAAACCTCTATGCTCAAAGTGCCTTCATCAAGAAGGGAAGCATTCACGACAACTTCCTCTATGTTAAGAACCTTGCCACAAGATTTCACAAGAACAAGACCCCGGCTCTCCTCTTCAAGCTTGACATTCGGAAAGCTTTTGACTCCATCCGATGGGGGTACCTTATTGATCTTCTTGTGAAAAGGGGCTTCCCGGTTCTCTTCCGGAATTGGATTGTTGCTCTTCTCAACACCGCCACCTCTAGGGTGCTCCTAAATGGGGTGGCCGGTCCTCCTTTTCGGCTAGGTCGTGGGCTACGGCAAGGAGACCCCCTCTCGCTGCTACTTTTTGTCCTTGCCATTGACACCTTAGCCCAAATTTTGGAGAGAGCGACTAGCCACGACATTCTTCACAAGCTCCGGGGTAGAGGCCACTGATGACGCGTAAAGCACACGCCCGTTGGGAACCCCAAGTGGAAGGTGTGATGCGTACAGCAGCAAGTTTCCCTCAGTAAGAAACCAAGGTTTATCGAACCAGTAGGAGTCAAGAAGCACGTCGAAGGTTGATAGCGGCGGGATGTAGTGCGGCGCAACACCAGGGATTCCGGCGCCAACGTGGAACCTGCACAACACAACCAAAGTACTTTGCCCCAACGAAACAGTGAGGTTGTCAATCTCACCGGCTTGCTGTAACAAAGGATTAGATGTATAGTGTGGATGATGATTGTTTGCAGAAAACAGTAGAACAAGTATTGCAGTAGATTGTATTTAATGTAAAAGAATGGACCGGGGTCCACAGTTCACTAGAGGTGTCTCTCCCATAAGATAAATAGCATGTTGGGTGAACAAATTACAGTCGGGCAATTGACAAATAGAGAGGGCATGACAATGCACATACATGATATGATAAGTATAGTGAGATTTAATTGGGCATTACGACAAAGTACATAGACCGCTATCCAGCATGCATCTATGCCTAAAAAGTCCACCTTCAGGTTATCATCCGAACCCCTTCCAGTATTAAGTTGCAAACAACAGACAATTGCATTAAGTATGGTGCGTAATGTAATCAATATATAACTACATCCTCGGATATAGCATCAATGTTTTATCCCTAGTGGCAACAGCACATCCACAACCTTAGAACTTTCTATCACTGTCCCAGATTTAATGGAGGCATGAACCCACTATCGAGCATAAATACTCCCTCTTGGAGTTAAGAGTAAAAACTTGGCCAGAGCCTCTACTAATAACGGAGAGCATGCAAGATCATAAACAACACATAGGTAATAGATTGATAATCAACATAACATAGTATTCTCTATCCATCGGATCCCGATAAACACAACATATAGCATTACAGATAGATGATCTTGATCATGTTAGGCAGCTCACAAGATCCAACAATGAAGCACATAAGGAGAAGACGACCATCTAACTACTGCTATGGACCCATAGTCCAGGGGTGAACTACTCACTCATCACTCCAGAGGCGACCATGGCGGTGAAGAGTCCTCCGGGAGATGATTCCCCTCTCCGGCAGGGTGCCGGAGGCGATCTCCTGAATCCCCCGAGATGGGATTGGCGGCGGCGGCGTCTCTGAAAGGTTTTCCGTATCGTGGCTCTCGGTATTGGGGGTTTCGCGACGGAGGCTTTAAGTAGGCGGAAGGGCAGCCTCGGAGGGGTCACGGGGGCCCCACACGCTAGGGTCGCGCGGCCCCCCCTGGGCCGCGCCGCCCTAGTGTGGCGGCGCCCCGTGGCCCCACTTCGTCTTCTCTTCGGTCTTCTGGAAGCTTCGTGGCAAAATAAGCCCCTGGGCGTTGATTTCGTCCAATTCCGAGAATATTTCCTTTGTAGGATTTCTGAAACCAAAAACAGCAGAAAACAGCAACTGGCTCTTCGGCATCTCGTTAATAGGTTAGTGCCGGAAAATGCATAAATACGACATAAAGTATGCATAAAACATGTAGATATCATCAATAATGTGGCATGGAACATAAGAAATTATCGATACATCGGAGACGTATCAGCATCCCCAAGCTTAGTTCCTGCTCGTCCCGAGCAGGTAAACGATAACAAAGATAATTTCTGGAGTGACATGCCATCATAACCTTGATCATACTATTGTAAGCATATGTAATGAATGCAGCGATCAAAACAATGGTAATGACATGAGTAAACAAATGAATCACAAAGCAAAGACTTTTCATGAATAGTACTTCAAGACAAGCATCAATAAGTCTTGCATAAGAGTTAACTCATAAAGCAATAAATCAAAGTAAAGGTATTGAAGCAACACAAAGGAAGATTAAGTTTCAGCGGTTGCTTTCAACTTATAACATGTATATCTCATGGATATTGTCAATGTAAAGTAATATAACAAGTGCAATATGCAAGTATGTAGGAATCAATGCACAGTTCACACAAGTGTTTGCTTCTTGAGATGGAGAGAAATAGGTGAACTGACTCAACATAAAAGTAAAAGAAAGGTCCTTCAAATAGGAAAGCATCGATTGCTATATTTGTGCTAGAGCTTTTATTTTGAAAACATGAAACAATTTTATCAACGGTAGTAATAAAGCATATGTATCATGTAAATTATATCTTACAAGTTGCAAGCCTCATGCATAGTATACTAATACTGCCCGCACCTTGTCCTAATTAGCTCGGATTACCAGGATTATCATCGCAATACACATGTTTCAACCAAGTGTCACAAAGGGGTACCTCTATGCCGCCTGTACAAGGGTCTAAGGAGAAAGCTCGCATTTGGATTTCTCGCTTTTGATTATTCTCAACTTAGACATCCATACCGGGACAACATAGACAACAGATAATGGACTCCTCTTTAATGCATAAGCATGTAGCAACAATTAATGTTCTCATATGAGATTGAGGATATATGTCCAAAACTGAAACTTCCACCATGATATTCATGGCTTTAGTTAGCGGCCCAATGTTCTTCTCTAACATTATGCATGCTCTAACCATTTAATGAGTGGTAAATCTCCCTTACTTCAGACAAGACGAACATGCATAGCAACTCACATGATATTCAACAAAGAGTTGATGGCGTCCCCAGGAGCATGGTTATCGCACAACAAGCAACTTAATAAGAGATAAAGTGCATGAGTACATATTCAATACCACAATAGTTTTTAAGGCTATTTTGTCCCATGAGCTATATATTGCAAAGGAGAATGATGGAAATTTAAAGGTAGCACTCAAGCAATTTACTTTGGAATGGCGGAGAAATACCATGTAGTAGGTAGGTATGGTGGACACAAATGGCATAGTGGTTGGCTCAAGGATTTTGAATGCATGAGAAGTATTCCCTCTCGATACAAGGTTTAGGCTAGCAAGGTTATTTGAAACAAACACAAGGATGAACCGGTGCAGCAAAACTCACATAAAAGACATATTGTAAACATTATAAGACTCTACACCGTCTTCCTTGTTGTTTAAAACTCAATACTAGAAATTATCTAGACTTTAGAGAGACCAAATATGCAAACCAAATTTTAGCAAGCTCTATGTATTTCTTCATTAATAGGTGCAAAGTATATGATGCAAGAGCTTAAACATGAGCACAACAATTGCCAAGTATCAAATTATTCAAGACATTTTAGAATTACTACATGTAGCATTTCCCGATTCCAACCATATAACAATTTAACGAAGAAGATTCAACCTTCGCCATGAATACTATGAGTAAAGCCTAAGGACATATTTGTCCATATGCAACAGCGGAGCGTGTCTCTCTCCCACACAATGAATGCTAGGATCCATTTTATTCAAACAAAAACAAAAACAAAAACAAACCGACGCTCCAAGCAAAGCACATAAGATGTGATGGAATAAAAATATAGTTTCAGGGGAGGAACCTGATAATGTTGTCGATGAAGAAGGGGATGCCTTGGGCATCCCCAAGCTTAGACGCTTGAGTCTTCTTAAAATATGCAGGGGTGAACCACCGGGGCATCCCCAAGCTTAGAGCTTTCACTCTCCTTGATCATATTGCATCATTTCCCTCTCTTGATCCTTGAAAACTTCCTCCACACCAAACTCAAAACAACTCATTAGAGGGTTAGTGCACAATAAAAATTTACATGTTCAGAGGTGACATAATCATTCTTAACACTTATGGAAATTGCACAAAGCTACTGGACATTAATGGAACAAAAAAATTCATCCAACATAGCAAAAGAGGCAATGCGAAATAAAAGGAAGAATCTGTCAAAACAGAACAGTTCGTAAAGACGAATTTTAAAGTGGCACCAGACTTGCTCAAATGAAAATGCCCAAATTTAATTAAAGTTGCGTACATATCTGAGGATCACTCACATAAATTGGCATAATTTTCTGAGTTACCTACAGAGAATTAGGCCCAGATTCGTGACAGCAAAGAAATCTGTTTCTGCGCAGTAATCCAAATCTAGTATGAACCTTACTATCAACGACTTTACTTGGCACAACAATGCACAAAACTAAGATAAGGAGAGGTTGCTACAGTAGTAAACAACTTCCAAGACTCAAATATAAAACAAAGGTACTGTAGTAAAAACATGGGTTGTCTCCCATAAGCGCTTTTCTTTAACGCCTTTCAGCTAGGCGCAGAAAGTGTGTATCAAGTATTATCAAGAGATGCAGTATCGACAGCGGGGTTTGGGGTTTCTCAACTTTAGGCCTATAATAATTCTTTGGTTTAGGCACCTTAGAGACATACATGAATTTTTGCTCTTTACCCACATAAGCTTTCTCCTTATATTTAAGAGAAGAAAAAGTTGAACCCAAAGTTCCCATAGCTTTTTCAAGTTCGCCAATCCTATTGATTTGATTATCATGGACAACACAAGTTCCTAGGACACTAATTCTTTCATCAATTCCTCCTAAGGATTTATCAAGTTCATCAGTTTTATCAAGTAACATTTCCAATTTAGTTTCAACACTTGGAAAATTTTTCTCTATGGTTTCCAATTTTTTCATAACATCCTCAAGAGAGATTTCAATTTTAGTTTCATTAACAGGTGGTATTCCAACTAGACTCTCAATGATGCAACTAGCTTCTAAAGCAGGAGTACCTAGGAAATTACCCCCCGAAAGAGTATCAAGAACATACCTATTCCAACTAGATATACCAACATAAAAGTTCCTAAGTAGGATAATAGTGGAGTGTTTCTTAGTGCACCTATGATGAGCATCACTAATTCTATACCAAGCATCTTTAAAACTTTCTCCACCTTGTTGTTTAAACGAACGAACTTCAACTTCAGGATTACTCATTTTAACAGTAGTAAATAAAGCAAACTAGATAAAATAAATGCAAGTAACTAATTTTTTTTGTGTTTTTTATATAGAGAACAAGACAGTAAATAAAATAAAGCAAGACAAAAACAAAGTAAAGAGATTGGATTGTGGAGACTTCCCTTGCAGCGTGTCTTGATCTCCTCGGCAACGGCGCCAGAAATTTAGCTTGATGACGCGTAAAGCACACGCCCGTTGGGAACCCCAAGTGGAAGGTGTGATGCGTACAGCAGCAAGTTTCCCTCAGTAAGAAACCAAGGTTTATCGAACCAGTAGGAGTCAAGAAGCACGTCGAAGGTTGATGGCGGCGGGATGTACTGCGGCGCAACACCAGGGATTCCGACGCCAACGTGGAACCTGCACAACACAACCAAAGTACTTTGCCCCAACGAAACAGTGAGGTTGTCAATCTCACCGGCTTGCTGTAACAAAGGATTAGATGTATAGTGTGGATGATGATTGTTTGCAGAAAACAGTAGAACAAGTATTGCAGTAGATTGTATTTAATGTAAAAGAATGGACCGGGGTCCACAGTTCACTAGAGGTGTCTCTCTCATAAGATAAATAGCATGTTGGGTGAACAAATTACAGTCGGGCAATTGACAAATAGAGAGGGCATGACAATGCACATACATGATATGATAAGTATAGTGAGATTTAATTGGGCATTACGACAAAGTACATAGACCGCTATCCATCATGCATCTATGCCTAAAAAGTCCACCTTCAGGTTATCATCCGAACCCCTTCCAGTATTAAGTTGCAAACAACAGACAATTGCATTAAGTATGGTGCGTAATGTAATCAATAACTACATCCTCGGACATAGCATCAATGTTTTATCCCTAGTGGCAACAGCACATCCACAACCTTAGAACTTTCTGTCACTGTCCCAGATTTAATGGAGGCATGAACCCACTATCGAGCATAAATACTCCCTCTTGGAGTTAAGAGTAAAAACTTGGCCAGAGCCTCTACTAATAACGGAGAGCATGCAAGATCATAAACAACACATAGGTAATAGATTGATAATCAACATAACATAGTATTCTCTATCCATCGGATCCCGACAAACACAACATATAGCATTACAGATAGATGATCTTGATCATGTTAGGCAGCTCACAAGATCCAACAATGAAGCACATAAGGAGAAGACGACCATCTAGCTACTGCTATGGACCCATAGTCCAGGGGTGAACTACTCACTCATCACTCCGGAGGTGACCATGGCGGTGAAGAGTCCTCCGGGAGATGATTCCCCTCTCCGGCAGGGTGCCGGAGGCGATCTCCTGAATCCCCCGAGATGGGATTGGCGGCGGCGGCGTCTCTGGAAGGTTTTCCGTATCGTGGCTCTCGGTACTGGGGGTTTCGCGACGGAGGCTTTAAGTAGGCGGAAGGGCAGCCTCGGAGGGGTCACGGGGGCCCCACACGCTAGGGCCGCGCGGGCCCCCCCTGGGCCGCGCCGCCCTAGTGTGGCGGCGCCCCGTGGCCCCACTTCGTCTTCTCTTCGGTCTTCTGGAAGCTTCGTCGCAAAATAGGCCCCTGGGCGTTGATTTCGTCCAATTCCGAGAATATTTCCTTTGTAGGATTTCTGAAACCAAAAACAGCAGAAAACAGCAACTGGCTCTTCGGCATCTCGTTAATAGGTTAGTGCCGGAAAATGCATAAATACGACATAAAGTATGCATAAAACATGTAGATATCATCAATAATGTGGCATGGAACATAAGAAATTATCGATACGTCAGAGACGTATCAGCCACATCCTCCGCACATCCCTATATGCGGATGATGCGGCTATCTTCGTTGCGCCTTTAAAGGAAGATGTCCAAAATCTTGCCCACATCCTCTATGATTTTGGGAAAGTGACCGGTCTTTGTACAAACTTCCACAAAAGCTCTGTTGTTCCAATCCGTTGTGGAAATCTCAACCTTGACGACATCCTTCTTGACATACTGGCAAAGAGAGAGTCCTTCCCAATGAGATACCTTGGGCTGCCCCTTACGGTTAGATGCCTCAAGAGGAAAGATATTCAACATCTTGAGGATAAGTGCGCCGGCAAACTACCTACATGGAATGGGAAGTACATATCTATGGCCGGCCGTTCCGCGTTGATCAAATCCGTCATCCCCTCCCAAGCTATCTACCACTTGACACCTCTATCCATCCCGGTGGAAACTATCTCCTTCATCAACAAGATTGAAAGAGCCTTCCTTTGGTCGGCAAAGGAACACACAACGGGTGCGAAATGTAAAGTAAATTGGGAGATTGTGTGCCGTCCAAAGAAGCTTGGAGGCCTTGGCATCCTCCATACGGGAAAGTTCGCAACGGCCCTCCGTCTTCGGTGGCCTTGGTTGGAATGGAAAGACCCCAACAAAATTTGGATTGGCTCCGGTAATCCATGCCCCGAGCAAGATATGGAGATCTTCTACGCCGCTACCACCATCACGGTTGGCAATGGGTTCAAAACACCGTTTTGGTTTGCCCCTTGGCTTGAGGGAAAAAAGCCTACTGAGGTTGCACCGCTTATTTTCGCCTCTTCAAAGTGAAAAAATTGGAAGGTGGCACAAGCACTTCATGAGAATGCTTGGGTGAATAAGGTGGTTCTAGGGGAAGACTTTACTTTCGAGCACCTAGCCCAATTCATTGAGCTTTGGAGTCTTATTCAAAACTTCCACCTCAATGAAAACGTTGACGACGAGATCTCATGGAAGCTCACCGAGAGTGGGCATTATACCACCAAGTCCGCCTACAATTTCCAATTCTTGGGACTCAGTTACTCAAGTTTATACAAGTCAATGTGGAAGATGTGGGCACCTCCCAAGATTAAGTTGTTCATATGGCTCGTCTACCAAAATAGAATATGGACCATGGGGTTGGCCAAATTGTGGAGCTTCTCCACTTTGCAACCAATGCCTCGAATCCGTTGACCATCTTCTTGTCCATTTCCGCGTCTCCTTACGTCTTTGGGACAAGGCTAAAGAGAGATTCGATATTTCTTCCATCCATACAAACTCTTGGGCGGGTCTAACCTTCACGGAATGGTGGAATTTGATATCCTCGGGCCAAAACCGCAAGGGGATGACATCGCTTGCCATGCTAATAATTTGGGAGATTTGGAACGAGAGAAATGATAGAGTCTTCAAGAACAAGCGTGCTACATCGCAAGTCATCTTTGATAGGATCACAAAAGAAGCGAAGCTTTGGGTCGTAGCCGGTGCTAAGAATTTGAGTCAATTGATGCCGCGAGAGTAATTGTAATACGGAGTATTTTATTCAAACCTTTTACTTTTTTGTAAACTCCTTAATCAATGAATGGGCAAAGCTTTTGCCCTCGTTCAAAAAAAAAGATAATGCGGGCACTACTTTACAAGCGTGAGCTGTGTTCTGAACAGGATCCAGAATATTTGCAGTGTTATTGAGTGTTCTCTCTGGACAACCAACTGGCGTGTAGAATCGACGTTCGTATGGGTGCGGTGATAAGATGCAGACATTTGGGTTATCAGTCTTTTTTTTTTGAGGGAAACGTGTGCTTTATTGATCAAATAATCAAAATGTCATTACAAATGTCCTGCCGGATACACTCCGGGGTAACACCAGGCCACACAAAACAGGAAAAACTAGCACACGATCTAGCTAAGGAATGAGCTGCAACATTGAGTCTCCGGTAGACATGACGAAATTCGCAGGACGAAAAACCCCGTGCCAACCGTTTGATGTCCTCAATCACCGGACCCATCAGCGATCTATCAACAAATGTAGCCAGCACACGCTGGATCACTGAGAGGCAGTCAGACCCGATGATGATACTAGAGAAGCCTTCTTCGCTGGCAAAAAGGATCGCTCGACGAAGAGCAAGTGCTTCCGCGAGTTCAGGTAAGGTGACCTCCTTCAGGCTTTCCTTGCAAGCAGCAAGGCAGGTTCCCATGTGGTCTCGGATCACAATGCCAATCCCCATATGCCTGGAAGATGCAAAGAGAGCCGCGTCGACATTGATCATAACCGTCCCTTCCGGCGGTGGAGTCCATTTGAGACTGGGTGAAGAGGACTCGCACTTGTGTAAGGTAGCCGGCTTGTAGAGATGTTGGAGTATCATCTCCACGTAGGCTTTCACTCTCGAAGCGACTGAATCGGGATGCACCGGCCCTTCTCCCTCTCGGGTTTTGTTTCTTGCATCCCACAGATGCCACATGGTGACCACGACCACTGTGGCTTCTATCTTGGAGCATCGGTCCAGGAACTCCAACGTCCAGGTCCTCGGAGAAGTAAAGAGCTGGCGCTGCAGATGAACCTCGTACTCTCCCTTCACCTGTTGCCAAACCTCTCTAGCAAAATGGCAGAAGAGCAGAGCATGCTCAATCGATTCATATTGGTTGCAGAAGATACAGAGTGGAGAAGCTGGGATATGCCTCTTCTGCAACGGATGGCCACACGGCAGGCAGTCGTGGGCAAAACGCCACAAGGTGATTTTCATCTTGCCCGGAGCTTTGATACTCCAGAGGGTTTTCCATCGCTTCGCATCTAATTAGCCTGCAGATGAAGCCCCCTTCCCTTTGCGGCTGGAGCTAACCGCAAAGGCATTCGCTCTAGCGAGATAGTATGCCGACTTGACTGTATATTGGCCAAAGCGCTAGAACGGCCAAGACGCGAAATCATCGCCACCATGTCGGCTTATTGGTACTTGCAGAATCTTGGCAGCGACGTTATCCAGGAAGAAGTGATGCACCAGATCAGCATCCCACACTCTCGCATCCGGCGTCAGCAACATATCAACAGTTTGATCATCTGATAGTGGAACCAGGGTACGAACTGTATAAGGCGGGACGTCTGGTATCCAATTATCTGAAAGAATCCTCGTAGTCTGTCCGTTCCCAATGCCCCATCTAACTCCTTTCTTCAACAAATCCCTGCCAACAAGAATGTTGCGCCAGGTGTATGAAGAAGACCGAGGTTTTGTGGCCTCCCAGAATGTACATTTAGGGAAGTATCTAGCCTTGAGAACCCTTGAACACAGAGAGGTCGGATCAGTGAGTAGCCGCCAGCATTGTCGTCCTAACATGGCTCTATTAAACAACTCCAGATCACGAAAACCCAAACCTCCCAAATCTTTAGGAGCGGAGAGCCACTCCCAGGAGCGCCAGTGCAGTTTCCTTTTCCCATCCTCGATGCCCCACCAGTTCGTTAGCAATGGATTTGCGCATCAAATCACAGATGGACGTCCGGTTATCAGTCTTGTGTTGCCGTGTTGGGTCTTCTGGAAATCTTTGAACGTCATTGCGTTGCACCTGAAAAGAACATTGCACTTGCGCCCTGCCTGCAATCAAGAGAAGCCACGGCCGCGTCATCTGGCCTTCATCTTCTGGACGAATATTTGTGCAACGAATTCTGTGCTGCTGGATGTGGGTCGATCAGTCGATGCTATTTTAAATCATCTCTATTTGATGTGCTGTGTGTAAGCTTAGTTCAAGTTAGAAGCTCTGTTAAGCTTGCAGATTATGTTCCCTTTTTTTCAGCAAAAAATTGTACGTGGGGTCGTCACTCACTGTACAAGCTTGAGCTTTAATGTATTTCCTTCGTTCTAAATCATTGTAGTTTTGATCACAATCAAACTTTGTAAAATGCAACCAGTTAGTTAGAAAAAAATTCAACATATCCAATATCAAAGGGATATTGGTACGGAGTACGAAATTGTAAACTATACTTTCATATTGAATGCATTTGGCAATTGGCAGATGAATGTCTTATGGACAAGATCATTCGCCGAGGCTGTTGCGTGTTTACAAGCTTTCACAGTTTTTTTTTCTGGAACAAACTCCCACAGCTGTACTAAATCGTTGAATTGTATGGGCCGAAATACAGGGTTGTATACTTGTATTCAAGAGGTAATCCTGCAGATAAGCCCAGCCACACTCAAATTGCTAAAAGCCCTGTTCAATTTTTTCTCTGAAACCGATATCAACCGGTTTTTCCTCAAGAAACGAGCGCGCTCAAAATCCGCGTCGCCCGCTAGGCCGCTATTCCTCGCCCCTCTCTCATCACTCTCAGTTGCGGCGGCGGCAACACAGCTGGTAGCCGCGGGTGCACCTCGGCGGCGGCGACATCAGGTGTGTTCTATCCCCTCTCACAGCGCTCGGATCTGCTCTCTCTTCTGTCCTCTCTCCCCACAGCAGCAGCAGCAGCAGCGATGTGTACCAGGTTCGAACGGCTCGCAGCGGCGGCCGAAGGGCGAGCTCGCGGCGGATCTCTATGTACATGTGCGCTGATCCTTTCTCTCACCACACCGCAGGGGCAAGGACGCGGAACCAGCGACCAGGATCACCACCTTTCATCTTCAACATTGGTGATCTTCTTCAAACTCCGATGTATAAACCCTAACCCGCTACATTTGACTCGGTAGCTCTTCGATTTAGTTGTTTTAATGGTGATTTCCCCTTTCAAAATCCTTCAAGCCTGGTGATCATCCTTTCGAAAATAGTGTGCCGAGGCAGTTAGCCGGTACTGTTTGTTTTCCCGAAAAATGGGGGTTCAACTGAACCCCGATGTCCCCACGGTTAGGTCGACAGATTTTATATGTTCTGACATTTTTCCTCTGTGGTTGGATAGATGGAGAGGGTGCTAAAGGACCATGCCGTCCAGGAGAAGGGCGAGCGCGCTAGGATGGTGAGACAACTCTCTGATCCGTTTGGTTTCGTTGTTGGTTTGGATTGGTTCGTTTGATGGTGCTTTTGCGGCTGAACAAGGGCTAGTTTGGAAAGCACCAGATCAGGAACCCTAGTGTTTCCCGGCCTAGTGGTTTGATTTCATAGGATCTGTTGGTTGTTGCGTCATGCCAATGCTTGGTTCTTGTTGCGATTTGCTTTCGCAATTATGTGCAATGATTTGATTCATTTTAATGAGGATATGCTGCAGTTTTGTCACTTTGCGCGTAGTATTATGCAACTGAGGCTACTTCTCCATGACACTCTCTTTTAGACCGCAAAAGTTATAAATTGATTTGTGGAATCTTTGTTCAAGAACTTTGTTAGATGGGAATTTTTATTCATTTGATTTCATCTCCTGGCACCTGGCAGGCATCTTTTGTAGGTGCCATGGCAATCGCGGACTTAGCCAAGTCCACATTGGGACCAAAAGGAATGGTATGTCCTTATGTGCCATCCATAGAGAAAATCGGTGCTTTGTTCAAAAGATGGCAGTTGTTCAAATACCTTATTTATGTTCAGGACAAGATCCTTCAATCGACTGGCAGAGGACGGAGTGTCACTGTTACAAATGATGGGGCTACCATTTTGAAGTCCCTTCATATCGATAACCCTGCTGCAAAGGTCCTTGTTGGTATCCTTTTGTTTTGATCTATTGCTTGATCATTTTCCTGCTAAGGTGACGATGTTCTAGATCTGGCAATATATACTTCTTATAGCTTGTCTTGATCCCATTTCATTAGTTGGTTGTATACTTGTATGAATGCTATCCCTAATTGGAAGAAAATTTAGTCCTTAATGACCATTAGACATCTCAAAAGTTCAAGATGACGAGGTTGGTGATGGAACAACTTCTGTTGTTGTTTTGGCTGGAGAACTTTTGAGGCAGGCTGAAAAGTTGGTTAACATGAAAATTCATCCGATGACTATTATTGCAGGTAATCCACATGCTAAAATCATTTTAAATGCAATTTATTTAGTATGTTGTCCCTAACATTTGCGAATTGTGTAACTCTTAATTAGCACTTTACAGCTTAATGATAAAATAACACATTGTGTGGTTCCTTCAGATATTTGAAGTCTAACATATGGCATTTCATGCTGAAATACTTCTTTTATTAATTGTTCAAGCTTAAATGACTAAAAGAGGCATCCTCAGTTTGGTTAACTTCTAGATTTTTCAACTAAGACTGGACCTAGAATAATTGAAAGCAGTCCACTTCTGCATTGGTTCCATCTTGGTAACGGACAACTACGGGTTCCTTCTGTTTTTTCTGTTTTATGTTTGCATTTTCATTTCATATGATGTTTGGTTTGCTAGTTTGTACAGAAATGATACACGTGATGGAACTGTTTGCAAATCTGTAAATAATCATTTGGTTACATTTGAACATCTCTAATGCTTCATTGTTTGCCTGAACTACTAGGTTACAGAATGGCTGCTGAGTGTGCCAGAAATGCTCTGCTACAGAGGACCATGGACAACAAAGAAAATACAGGTCACCTATTTCATTACTCTCTATATGAGTTTATAAATATATTTACACACCCTGTAAAGTTCAGTTAGTTAATTAATGATGTGGGATCAAGACATAAAGTATAACTTTGCATTAATCGTTCAGTATAGAGGCTAATTTTGCCTTTTTATCCTCTAAACTTCACTTCCTAGAATACTAGCTTATAGAATACGGTATCATTGGTTGTCCTAGTTGGAGTCAAATGTAAATTGATTGCACCCATTATGCTCTATGTTTTATCTCAAGAATATGCCACCAGAACATTTCTCTGACAATAAACCTCCATTAGTGCTGCAGATAAGTTCAGATCAGATCTCATGAACATTGCTATGACTACACTTAGTTCAAAAATTCTCTCCCAGGACAAGGAGTACTTTGCTGAACTCGCAGTTGATGCTGTCCTAAGACTTAAGGTAAAAATGGTTGAGTGCTTCTCTAGCTGTAGGATGTTGCTTGATGTAGTTCATAATACTCATTCTTATTTACATGTTGTTCATAAAACATTGATTTGATATGCACCATACTGGCCACTGGTGGCAGGGTAGCACCAACTTGGAATCAATCCAAATTCTGAAGAAACCTGGAGGATCTCTTAAGGATTCCTTTTTGGACCAAGGGTATGTTTTTCACAAACCGTATCATGGGAACCTTTGTTCTTATTGGTCCCAACTATGTTATGTGAAGTGTACATGGGAACACCTGTATATCAGTTTGAAAATAGTCCACTATGGCATAATAGTGATATCCATTTAATGTGTTCCGATTCTGTTTTGTAGGTTCATTCTTGATAAGAAGATTGGCCTTGGTCAACCAAAGCGAATTGAAAACGCCAATATTTTGGTTGCAAACCCTGCTATGGACACAGATAAAGTTAAGATTTATGGGGCGCGTGTTCGGGTGGATTCAATGGCTAAGGTTGCAGATATCGAAGCTGCTGAAAAGCAGAAGATGAGAGAGAAAGTTCAAAAAATCATTGGTCACGGCATCAACTGCTTTGTCAACAGACAATTAATCTACAACTTTCCTGAAGAACTTTTCGCTGATGCTGGCATACTTGCAGTCGAGCATGCTGACTTTGAGGGCATTGAACGGCTAGCTCTTGTCACTGGTGGTGACATTGCATCAACTTTTGACAACCCAGAGTCTGTTAAGCTTGGGCACTGCAAGGTCATTGAAGAGATTATGATAGGGGAAGACAGGCTAATTCATTTTTCAGGGGTTGCTATGGGGCAAGCTTGCACCATTGTCCTGCGAGGAGCAAGGTAAGTCTTATTTGGGGTAGTTCCTTATTTTGTTTCATGATATTTTATTTGCCACACTGATGTATGTGTGTTTGTTGTCTACAGTGAGCATGTGCTTGATGAAGCTGAGAGGTCGTTGCATGATGCCTTGTGTGTGCTTTCTCAGACAGTAAATGACACCCGTGTCTTATTTGGTGGTGGATGGCCTGAGATGGTGATGGCCAAAGAGGTGGATGAACTTGCAAGGAAGACCCCTGGGAAAAAATCTCATGCAATTGTTGCTTTTTCGCGTGCCTTGCAAGCCATCCCAACAATCATAGCTGACAATGCTGGTCTGGATAGTGCCGACCTGATCTCTCAGCTCCGAGCTGAGCACCACAAAGAGAATAGCACTGCTGGGATCGATGTCATCACTGGCGGAGTAAGCTCATGGAGTTAACAAATTTTCTATATAGCTTGTACCTGAGTTTTGAAACTAACATGGTCTTCTGTTCGGCAGCTTGGAGACATGCAAAAGCGGGGAATATGTGAGGCGTTCAAGGTGAAGCAAGCCATCATTCTGTCTGCAACCGAGGCAGCGGAGATGATCCTCAGGGTTGACGAGATCATAACCTGCGCCCCACGCAGGAGAGAGGATAGAATGTGATCTCACAATCCGTTTTGATGTAGGATTTTGTATGTTCGCCAAGTTTGGCTGCATTATAATTTGAATCCATTTTGATTGTTTCGACCGACCCCTAACAGTCTGGAACTTGTTCCAGGACTAGCTAATGTTCCATAGGCTTACGTTGTAATGTAGACTTTCTGTTTTGAATTATACCGCCCTTTGTGCAGTTGCTCATTGTGCATCCACGGTTAAGTGGTTAACTAACATGTCAGGTAGACAGGTAGCGCCTCGTGTTTGCCATATCCATCTTATAAAGGTTAAGAGAATGTGGTGCACACACTCTCGTATGTGTATTTTTGGTTTACAGCAGTTGAGTAGTCTTAAAAGTTAGTTGTCCGTATTATTTTGAATGTATTAAAAATTGCCCCAATCAGCTAAATGTGCCCAGTCAAAATCAGAGAAGTTGCGCAAGTAAGGTACTAAGGTTCCATAAGTAAGAGTTGTGGAGCAAGTGTTCATTTTATCTCTCGCATTCCCTGAACACCAAAACGATCTAGAGCACTAGAGTTTAGTGCAGTCCCCTGTAAAACTCATGTCACAGTTTTAAAACCAGATTCAGAAAGAGAAGGTACAATTTTTTTAGAATAATATGGCCTTGCCCTGGTTCCATTTTAAGAAACCCCAAACCAGATTACAACAACATTTTTATTGTCTATAGGGTGTGCGCCATACCACTCCCTCGCCGCACACACAGTCTGGATCTTCAGATGGCACGGAGCACTTCCTCATGCTCCACCAGCTTCATCCCTTGTGCCATCAGCTTTTTTTTCAGGTCTTCTCTTGAGTTTGACGCCTTGCACGACTGAGTAGATTCAGAGGATGCCCACGGACCAGTCCACACCATCCAAGCTGGTGACCTCAATTTGCTGTAGCTTGCCGTCCACGACCCTCATCCAAGCTCCGGCCAGAGTAGTAGGTCTCCTCGCCAGACCCTCCAAACCCTTGCGATGCTTTCGAGATTTTCCTTTTCTTTCTCCGGGCACAGCAGGTTCCAACGAACAAGCGTGTAAAGCCAACTTCAAGTATACAACCTGCATGTCATGCCAAGATGATCTACTAAAACGCAAATCATTCCTCATTTTCCATACTGACCATATTGCAGCCGCATGGACAATGTTCTGAACAATATTTGTTTGACGAAACTTTTCCTTACATGAATAGGAACTTTATTAACCCACAATCGTCATATCTCTTACAAGCTTAGGGGGAGAAAAGTGCTGGATCATCTAACCAGGAGCCAAACATGGACTTGGGTGCTTGCCTAGCTAGTCATTCTTGTACTATCTGATTTGATGACGATCCATTTGCAACCTAGATGCAACGCAAGTTGCAATCGATGAAGCGTCATAAACTGTGCTGTCGAGGAAGTTGCAGGAGTCTACTGAGCTACTAGATTAGACTGAACTAGCAATTCCCTTGTACCTTTGGGCAGTTTGCTTTGGGGTTAGCCAGAGACGATGATCCCTCCATCAAGAGGGTCTTGGTTACGCCATGTTCTTCTGATCCAGAGTTTTCATGCTGGCCTGACTGATAATGCATTGTCTCTTTTCCTCCTTCAGCCTTTTTAATTGCTTAGCAACTGACGCCCTTTACTAGATGTACTCATTTCAAATATCGTCCAGAGTATACAGAATTGAGACGACAAGCCTGACCAAAACAATCATGCCAAGCTGAAGTAACAACAACCTCGGATTGCAAAAGATAGTGCTTTGAGCAGAGAAACAAATGTATTAGACCTTATTCTGACATCCTAACATAAATCTTGCCAAGACTTTCCAGGAGGAAAAAAAAGGGATTGCTTGTGATAGTGAAGAATAATTAGGAAAATCGTTACAAAGTATAATTTACAGACTACAGCCTCCGTGCTCTTCAAGTACCAGGAAACAGTACATGCTCTGCCTACTAGAGGACGGAAAGAACACCGGCATCGTCAAAATCAACTGGCAAAAACAAGATCAGCAACCGGAGCATAATCAGTAAAAATGGACAGGCTAACACGTAAAAGGGTACAAAATTAAAGAAATAATGGTTGGACTGAGAAAAGGTAGCCCCAGTACTCACTGCTTCAGTACTCAGCACTGTATTCAATCTTAAAGAGCAACTCCCTACGGCCCTCACCACCCAGTCGGTAATTCAACTGTTTACACCCGGCTTGCAGTTTCTCATCACTATCAAAGTCTGATTCACGGGAGCAGCGTCTTCGGACCTTCTTAACTGTCTCCTTTGTAGGGGTGAAGCCCGCATCAACCTGGACAAAACATGGTTTGAGGAACTATATATACTAGTAATCATGCACATACAACGCACGTGTTGGCTAAATTAAATTCTCAAAAAACATAGGAGGAGGAAAAATCTAAAGAACATTTTGATCATTTTCCATTTCATCAAATACTGAGGCCTCTAAAATGGGATTGAACTAAAAATATGTTACCATTAGGTTCAGCAATTGCTCAATTTCCATTGTTTTTTTAGAGGTCCATTGTTTCTTCTTTTTTGGTAAATCAAAGTTTGGAGCAACTAATGTTATCATTGTGTTTTTCGTATTAGGGTGTTATAAAAATTATGCGAATCAAAGAGGCCCTAGAATACAAAATGTTAAAACATAAAATAACACTCTCAATATAAACAATTTAAATTCATCCTTAAATTATGTGAATCAAAGAGGCCCTAGAATACAAAATTTTAAAACATAAAATAACACTCTTAATATAAACAATTTAAATTCATCCTTTTGAATTAAATCACCCCCAATTTCATTTCCCGATGAAACTGTTGTGATTGGGAAGTTCAACTTACCATTTCGTCAATAACAGCAAGAGCAGCTTTTGGATCTCGGTTGACAAGATGTGCGTCGACAAGTAGAGAGTATGTCGTTGCATTTGGCTTAACATCAAGGCTTGTTAAATGCTGGAATACATTAACCGCCTCCTCTGTCTGTGCAAAACAAAAGGGCAGCACATATTTAAAGGGATAGTTACCAAGCTGACAAACAGATACTTTAAGGAGGTCATAAGAAAACCAAGGTAATATAGACAATATTAATACCTTTTTCAGCTTTCCGAATGCATGCAACAGGGCATTATACGAATGTATGTCAGGAGTAAGTCCAAACTTTTCCTTCATTGCCTCGAAAGTTTCATATGCTCGCTCAATATCCCAAATGTTTGCACAGCCTAGTATTACACAGTTAAGAGCAGCAACAGATTTGTAAGGTGGATCTGCAGAACTAAGGTTCTCCAATTGAACATAAACCTGCAAATAGCAGAATATAGGTTAGAGCATGCAATCATACTTTGCAAATGAAAAGACAATGGTACAAGAGAGAGAAAAAAAAAAGCTTCTTTTAGAATATCAAGTCCACTTGACAAAAATCATGCAGTTGTAAACATGTCATAAACATAAGATTGACACATGAAGACTTGTCAACCATCTAGACATTTTACAAAAATATCTTTTAAGTCTTGGTAGGAAAGGGTCACAACTAAACAAGAATGCAAGCTAGCTATGTTATTTGAGAAATACATGCAATGCTAGTAGAATGAAATTAACATACACAAAGCTACTGCTGGGTGCTGGCCACAAGAGATTATTGCCATTGAAGAGCAAAAGGCAAAATTCGCCGCAAATACTACAGTAGTAATGTGTTAACTGAGGGAAAATCAATACAGAATAAAACTGGCATAGAATTTTTATACATAATAAAAAACTGAGCATTTAAGCTATGTTAGAGCAGAAGGAATGAAGGCAATCATATCACAGATGGGTTTTTGTAGAAGATGGTTTTCTTGAAAGAAGAGACATTGCATTACGCATAGCAAGTGTAAGAGAATCTACCGTGTCCAGTGTGGTGAAACCATCCTTGCAGCAAGCAACAACAAGTGGTTTCAAGGAAGTGAACGGTGAGAAGAGCTCTGTATCAATATTCGCAGAGTTCCCATAGGCATTTTCAAATTCACGAAGAGTTCCAAAAGCTCGCTGAAGTTGACCAATTGAAGAATGAGCATAAATCTTTGCAAGATAAGTCTCTGGCATGGGTGCCCTTTTCTGGCGCAACGACTTGCGTAATATTGACCAAGCAGCATTCAAGAGGTCAGTGCTACAGGTTCTACCAGCAGCACATAAAGCTGAGAGTACTAAACCTTCATCAACTGAGAGGTGATCAGGGGGTGTAGCACGCTCACCACGTGCCATCCATCTCGCAAGAAATTCCAAGCCAAACATAGCTAGCTTGCTATTGTTAGCTTCAAAGGCAGCTTCTGCAATGTCAACGCACCAGGCCCATTGTGGACATAAGATTTTGTTCTTATCTGTTCCCTGAAATAAACCAAATTACACCATCATAAACAGGGCAGGCGAAACAAGTGTCAAAGGCAATCAGTGTAACTGATAAACATCTAATGAATGAGATAAACTGTAATATCAGACTACTGAATAACATATATATGCAATGGATTAACTGCTCTTTAGAATAAGTACCTTGCACTTCTCTATGATATATGCCAATGTGTCCAATCTCCCAGATCTTACACATACACCGACATACTCAGCGTAAACAGGTGAAGATATCGCGTAGCCTGATTTAAGCATAATATCCAAATATTTAAAAGCCGAGTCAACACGGCTGCCTTTAATAAGCAGATCTACAACCAGATTGTAGGTTTCATCATCTGGTACGATTCCTGTTTGCAGCATCCTGATTTCAACAGATAAGTATAGACAATTATTTGAAGTCAAGCTTATTGCAGTGGAGGGTTACACAAATTTATAGTGACCTCAAAATAACATATCTAGCTACAAATGAGAACATAAGCTGATACAACATTAAACATATAGGCAAAATAAAAGATATGCTGCCTCGATTAAAATCAAAGATAAGCAGTTCAACAGAAAACGTAAAATCAATAGTACTCGGTATTAAACATTACACATCAACAATTTTATTAACGTTAACCTTTACCAGCATACAAGATATGGGTTACTACTTGTAAATGTTACTATAGCACAATCTTGTAGCGACTTGTTATTTCCAGTGCAAATGAAAGTGTACCAAACAATAAAAACCAACTTAGGTATAGCCTCGCTATGGACAAGTATTTCATCAATGCATGTTGCAAATGTAGCCTCGGAAACCAACAAAGCAAATCCCGTACAATATCATGGATCAAAGGGCACATACATAGAGAATATTAAAGGGCAATGTCCTTGAGCACAACAATTCATGACCTTTGCAAAAGTAAGTTCTCCGCACTACATCCGATTAAGCTATCACCCAAAGTTACCGTACAATGCATGCTAATAACAGGAACAAGATGCAGGCTGAGGTTCTGTAACGCAGTCTCACGAATCAGCAGCAGCCACATTCTCGTGTAAAAACAGATAATAAAGTGATCCATAGGTTGACAAAATTTCCGACACTCTTGCAGTTGACTCATCCAGCGGCATGCCAGGAGATACATATACCAAGGAGGAATGAGGAACTGACCGATCGACGAGCCTCTCTCCCCCCTCGACCTCGCGAGCCTTGACCATGCTCTTGAGGACGAGGTTGAAGGACGCGGTGTTGGGCGTGATGTTGAACTCTCGCATCTGGTCAGCGAGGTCGAGCATCTCGTGCGGCGCGGCCCCGGCCATGAGGCCGGCGCGGAGGTAGTGGTTGAAGAGGTCGGCGTCGGGGCGGTTGGGCTTGCCGGTGGCGGCGTCGAGGGAGCGGACCCAGAACTCGAAGACCTGGCGCAGGTCGTCCCACTTCTGCTCGGCCGTCCACTCGGCGAAGCGCTCCTTGAGGTCGGCGGCGCCGAGGGTGGCGGCCAGGAGGTGGTTCTCGGAGAGCGGGGCGGGGCTGATGAGGGCGGGGAGGTGGGAGGAGGCGGAGGGGACGGGGATGGAGGCTGCGGGGTTGCGCCAGTTGTCGGCGTAGAAGGGGCTGCCGGAGGTGGGGTTCGGGGGGAGCGGGGCGGGGTCGGATGCGGGCGGGGAGAGCTCGGGTTGCTGGGGGAGTGGGCGGGTGGAGCAGATCGCGGCGCGGAAGAGGAGCGGGAGGGCGGCCGGGGCCCTGCGGTGGCGGCGGAGGAGCAGCGAGGTGGCGGCCGCCGCCGCTGCCATTGTGTGGGTTAGGGTTTTAGTGGGGTGCGAGGAGTGGGGAAGACGGCGGCTGAGATCGGGAAGGGGGAAATGGGAATCAGGGGAGAGGAGCTCTCCTCTCATGCGCTGGAGGACTGTTTCGTCGCTGTGTGCCCTACGGACGGTAGACCATAGACTGTTAAAAAAACTGGAAATTTAACTCAGATCCCTGAAAATTTAACTCAGCTCCCTGAAAATTTAACAGACGAGGACGGCACCGCGCCTTCCTCCTCTTGCTAGCGGCACGCTCCAACGGCGTCAATGTCGTCATCGAGCCTACTTTCACACGGCACAGCCAAGATGCTCGCCGGTTTGCTCGCAAAGTATAAGTCTCCACCGGCCGCCAACATTATTTGCTAGAATTTTTTTGCTAAAAGCCAGTAGTAGTAAGTCATTACATATGTATGTTTGTAGAGTTCATCATACGATTCATCGGACAACGAGCATGACATAGAGGAAGAAGAGAACATATCCATACTATTAGCATACCGCGCCATTAAAAAGACAAAAATAGGTGGATCGGTTTTCGGTAGACAGAAGTTGATGCGGTCGTATTTCAACGAAAAATCGATATTTTCCGAAAGCTATTTTCGGCGGCATTTTCGGATGAGCATCAACTTGTTCAAGCACATCGCAACAAATGTGACGAAGTATGATCGGTTCTTTGAGCAGCAAAGAAATGCCGCCAGTAAACTTGGGCATAGCACATATCAGAAGGTGACCGCCGCATTGCGTATGTTGGTATACGTTATACCGGTGGATCTAGTTGATGACCATTGACCATGGGTAAGAGCACTTCTATCATGTGTGTCAAGCGCTTTGCCGTGGCAATTGTGAATGTTTTCGGATCCACATACTTGAGAGCCCCCAATGCTCAAGACACGGCAAGACTTTTGGAGTTCAACTCTGACCGGGGATTTTCAAGTATGCTTGACTCAATTGATTGTATGCATTGGAGTTGGAATAATTGTCCTGCGCGTCATGGCATGTATAATTCAAAGGGTACAAGAAAGATGCCACTATAGTCCTCGAAGCGGTCGCCGATCATGAGACTTGGATATGGCATGCATTTTTTTGTAATGCCTGGGTCTTGCAATGACATCAATGTTCTTCAACGGTCACCACTAATGACAATACTTGCAAGGCGGGAAGGTCAATTGATGGAGTTTGAAGCAAATGGCCACAAGTACAACTATGACTATTTTCTCGCCGATGGCATCTATCCTAGGTGGCAAACATTTGTGAAGCCGGTTATTCAACCATGAGGTAAGAAACAAACCCAATTTCACAATGCACAAGCGGCGGCTAGGAAAGATGTAGAGAGAGCATTTAGGATTTTGCAAGCCCAATTTACCATTGTGAGGGCGGTGGCTAGATTTTGTGACCAAGAGTGCCTTTGGTATATCATGGCTGCTTGTGTCATCATGCATAACATGATTATAGAGGATTATCGTGGGAAAAATGTGGATCATACCCACTATGAGTTGATGGGGGTTCCCGTGCAAGTGAGGAGGTCTGCACATAGGATTTCCTGGTTTATTGCCTCGTATCATTCAATTCGTTCCAACGAAACATATGAGGAACTCCAAAAAGATCTCATGGAAGAATGGTAATTGGCATGGACAATAATAGTGCCTACTTGTTGCATATTTGTTGTATTGTTTGAAAACTATGTTGTATTGTTGATCCGTAAACTTGTTGTATTTGTTGTGAGTAATTTGATGTATTTGTTGTATTTGTTGTCAACAATTTTATGTACTTGTTGTATTTTTGTGGTGTAATAATAAATAGTACATTTCTTCGTAAATTTGTGAAGCTTGTTTGATCTTGTTGAACGCATAGTTGTGTGTGATTGTTGTTTCCGCCGGCGATGCGCGCTGTATTTTGAAGCGTCCGGTGGAGGAGCAATTTTTGCGCCCGCGCTGCAATTTAGCGCGTTCGGTGGGGGAAATACGGCGCAACGCGCGGTATAACTATACAGCGCGGTCGCAACGATGTTTACAGTGCCGAAATATAGCACGCATGTTGGAGATGCTCTTAGATGCTTGAAGGGGTTAATAGTTTTTTGTCCCTAGTGTGGTGCTTGAACGAGTATTCGCGACGGATATCATGGTACTGGTCCAACTTGCATTCTCTTTTTTCAGTTTTCTGTAATTGCTGTGTCAGAAAAGACTTCGTAATTTCATTAATTAAGCAACTAATGGCAAGCTGATTACCCCGATTAGAGAAAAAATGTTTGAGAAGTAGCTTGTTTGGAGTTGAAATACGTAAGGTTTAATTGACCCTCGTGTTTGTATTTTAACTGTTTGCATTTTGAAATTATATAAAGCTTCGTGGGTACTTATAGTATCTAATGATGTATAATTCATTTGTAGTTTATCAAAACAGAAACATGGACTTTATTTACTCACATACATAGTTCTGGCATACTTACTCTATTGCAAATTAATTGGTTCGACTTTGTCTAGTACAATTGTATCTGCACACTAAAGCGTGTCTACGTATATGTGTATCTAAACAAAAAAATTAAGTCTTTTTTTTTGAAAGGTTGCATATCTGGCCTTTTATTCGGCTGATAGTAATGTTACATCTCGAATTACATCACTCAAAATAAAATCAGGTGGACTACCATTCCAACATAAACTATTACGAGACTCGTAGGCAAAACCTTAGCTAGATTATGAGCTAGTACAACATTTGCTTCACGAGGACACTATTGGAAAACCACCATGTCCATTGATCTTGCCTTCTGGAAGCAATCTGCCAAGACCGCTGTGTAGGGACTCCATATTTCTATATCCCCATTGCAAGCTTTGATCAATTCCAACGAATCTGACTCGACATAAGCTGAGGAACATCCAATCTGTTCAAGAAACTCCAGTCCTTTAAGTAGAGCTGTTGCTTCCGCATTTACGGCACTCATCATATTATTTAACAAAAAAAATAAGTCAATTAATTTGGAACGGATAAGTTGAGAATAGAGTTTGGGGAACACTACTTGGTTCATGTAGAATCTTATTGATGTAAGTACAAAAAAACATAACAAATGAGCTTATGGGCGGTGACTGCAAATTGGCTACTCGCTTCAATAAAACCCTTCACCAGCAGGCTGATGTACGATCAAAGTTTCTCAGAACAGATGCAAGTACCCAAAGTCCACAACTAGCTGCATTCTATCTAGCAAAGAAAAGAAGATAGCTGTATTCTGCTCTGCATGGTAGAGACTGGCTCACTGGCAGCCCTAAGGAGCCAGTAGGCCACCAATTCTAAGGGAACTTCAGCTCATGGTCTCCCACTGTGGTTCATCACTTCGAATATTACTAGAACTAGGATCCTTCCACAAAGCACATCGTCTTACATTATACATGTGTCTTCTACAAAACTTAACACAGCTGCATTCGCTGTTGAGCACATACAGATGCCCAGCCAAATGTCGTTTTAACTATACAAGAGAGGCGCTTTGATGGCACAGAATTCTACAACAAAATTTGGAAGTGGCTGGAATCATCTCTTGATCTTGGCACTGAAAATTGCTTTGCCCAACTGCACATTTTTCGACGGAATCAACTTCATGAACATGGGTGAGCCCCTAAACTGAGTCTATGCTGTGTGAGCCTCCATGCAGTATTGGATGACATGGAGGTACAGGTACCTGTGACCCTGAGGACAGGAAAGAAAGTAAAAAATGGTAAATACCGATGGGACAGAACTATGAGATTCATGGTACAAACAGCAGGCATGTTTGCAACCATCGCGAAAGACAAAGAGGATAACTTACATAGTGTCATGCAAACCATTAGATAATCAATGCTTGCAGCGACTGAATGAATCTTGAAGAATACTGATATCCAAATCACGTCCTGTAGCAAAATAGGCACGAAGAATCAGGATCTGACTTGTAACTTGAAAGTAATGGATGATTAACTACAGTGACATTCGTAAACGTACCTATGAAAACTATCTTGTTTGTGCGAGATTGTGTATCAGACCATTCTCGGGCCGGGACAACCTCATAGACTTCCCTCACTGCCTGCATGAGGGCAAAAACAGACTTCAGTAATGATAATTGGCTCAACAAAGCAGGCATACTTAGTAACTTCGCATTGCAGGACTGGATAAAAACTTTGGCCAATAGTTCTTTCAGATGCCTTGTATGCTGTAACAACCTGTAATGTATGAAGTTGGTTCGAATTATGAATACGTAAAACCCCTTTGCAACGATATATATCCATGTTAGACTTCTTCTCCCAAAGAAGATCTTCAAGCCATGATTCCACCTGTGAAACAAAATGAACCAGGCAAATATGTAAAACTGGTGTAAAAGAGACGAGACACAACAATTATGGCGCGTTCTAAAGTTCTAATAATGTAGCAATGATTGCAGCAAAACACTCATCAAACACTTATATAAATTCTTTAATAAAGAAGAGATTCCTTGGGTAAGTTTAGTTTGGAATTATTATCCCAATGGAGTGCCTCAAGCCACAAATTTGTGTGGTTCTTTCTGGTGGAGAGATACTATGAAACTAGTGGATAAATACAGAACTTTTTGCACTGCGACAGCTGAAAAGGTGACACTATCTTATTTTGGAATGATCTTGGAAAGGAGCTCTCCCTGCTAAGGAATTCCCACAATTGCAATCTCTTGCTCTAGATACTTTACTGTCTGTTAAGGAGGTGGTTGGATGTGAGGACAGGGCTACACTTTTCTACTTAACCTTATCACAGCAAGCTTTTGATGAATATAATAGAATGTAGGCTTTCCTGGCCTCGATAAATTTAGATGACTCAAGCAAGGATGTCTGGAGGACTATATGGAGGGATGGTATTTACACTGCTCATCTCTATTATAATCATTGCTTCACTCACATCTCTACCAGTAAGATATACTCATCGATATGGAAGTGCAAGGTTCTGCTGGTTGCTTATTTGTTAGAGTACGTCATGGGCCTGGGCCCGTTAGTCTTATGGTTTGCTTAGGGGTCAAGTAAGCCTTGCTTGGGAGTCAAGTAAACTTCTCTATATATGGAGAGGAGATGTATCAATCTAAGGAAGCAAGAATTAAGAAGGAAATCCCTTCCCTCTTGCCCGGTCATGGGCAAAAGGCCCCCGGCCGGCCTTCTCGCGCCCTCGCAGCTCTCTCTCTCCCTCCCAAACCCTAGCAGCCACATAACACTTGGTATCAGCTTTCCCGGGTTCGATCATGTCCAGCCCTCCACCCAGTTCTTCCCACCCGCCGCCGCACTCCGACGTCCCCGCCGTTCTCTCCCCGGCGGAGATCACCGCAGCCCTCCGCAATCTCACCATTGCTGTCCAGGAGATCCACCTCTATTTGGCTGGCCCCTACGGGCCGCCGGCGGCGCTGCTGCCGTGGCAGCCGACGGACCAGGCCGCTGCAGCTGACGCTGCTGCTGTCGTCGCCGCAACTCGACGCCGGGCTGCTGCAGTCCCCACTGTTGCTGTCCACCATCTCCGGGCCGGGCCCTACCTCGGCGCCGGGGGTCCCACATCTCCAGCAGCCGGCCGCCTTCTTCCCCACCGGGACGCTGCAGCAACAGCAGCAGCTGCCGCAGCCACCAACGCCGCCGTTGCAGCTGCTGTCCTCACCGACGCTGTCCCTGCCGTTCGGTGGGCAGCTGCAACAGCAGCAGCTGCCGTAGCCACCAACACCGCAGCAGCGGCTGCTGCCGGCACCGACGCCGTCCCTGCCTTTCGGCGGTGTGGGAGCGACCTTGGCCCCGGGCTCTACATCGACACCGCCCGGGATGCCCTTCCACCAGGTCCGTTTCCCTCCGTCGCCGTCACCGCTTCCGGCTTGGATCGCTATCCACCATGTGTCGGCGGCGGTGAGGCTGCAGGCAGCTGCGCGCGGCCTCCTAGTGCGTCGGCGTGTGCGGGAGATGCGTGATCTGCAGCTGCAGCTCCTCCAAGTTGCGCTTCGGTGCGCAACGGACCTCGATCTCGTCCGCTGCGTTGGGGATCTTGGGCGTGCGGTTTCCCCCACGGGCGGCGGGCATGCTGTTTTTCCCGCGGGCAGCGAGCTCAAAGTCTGCGCCATCGACAGTCATCCGGCAGGGAGAAGGCCTGGTGTCACCGACAGGAGCGCACCGCATAGCACCACTGTATTCCGCCGCCGGCCGCCGCGCAGGCTCCTTTTGTCCCGCTGGTTTCCATGGGATCCAGGTGGCTGTACAAGTGCACGTCCGACGGTGGATGGTGTCCACTTTATGTTCAGGGGTCAACAATAAAGCGTCCCAGTCCAGGTTGAGAGTAATAAAACAAGCCGAGATGTAAAAGGCTCGTTTTTAGGTGTTAGGTTTGTGTTGCGTCGAGTCATGGTTTGTTTAGGTTGCAGCTCGTCGAGCTGCATGTCCAGGTGGGGTGTAGTGTTAGAGTACGTAATGGGCTTGGGCTGGCGCTATAGCCCATTAGTATTAGGGTTAATTAGAGATAAGGGTAGTTTGCTTAGGGGTCAAGTAAACCTCTCTATATAAGGAGAGGAGACGTATCAATCTAATGAAGCAAGAATTAAGAAGGAAATCCCTTCCCTCTTGCCCGGCCGTGGGCAAAAGGCCCCCGGCCGGCCTTCTCGTGCCCTCGCAGCCCTCTCTCTCCCTCCCAAACCCTAGCAGCCACATAACACTTGGTATCAGAGCACCATAACACTTGGTATCAGAGCGGTGACGGCTCTTATCTCTAATTAACCCTAATACTAATGGGCTATAGCGCCAGCCCAAGCCCATTACGTACTCTAACACTATCCTTTGGCTCTTGGCGTAGACAGTTCATTTATGAAGCCAACTTGCATGTGCATAGGGTGAAGGATAAACATGCTGATGTTTTTACTTTATGGATTCATAACCTGCTGTAATCCTCGTTTTTATTTTCTTTTGTATATAGTTGTTATACTCTTGTAAAGTTAGGGTGGTTTACTAAATTACTGTGGGGATTTCGCCCCAGTCTCTTGGTAAAAAAAAGTGCAGCAAAGCAATCTAGAGGCATACGTCTTCCCAGAAGTATTGGAATAAATGGGCCTAAGTGGGCTAGTTATTCAAAAAAGTCAAAGGGTCCGTAGAGATTATTACATGTGTAAATGTTAGTCCCACTTGCCAGTTTATAGTGGGCAAGAGCAACATATAAGAGCATCTCTAGCAGGTCCCATAAATGACCTAAAACTGTAAAATTTACGGTTTTGGGCCCAAAAAATGCACCGAATAAATCCTATATAACGGTCTGACCCGTACATATTTTTATGGGGACCTTTAAAGCGAGGCGCTAGACCCTCAGATACAAGGTTGATTAAGGGTGACCTTTAAACTTGACATAGGGAAATTTCACCTCAATTGGTCACCGGACTGGTACCAAATCTGGCAAAATTCCGCCACGCTGTTAGGAGTCTGGCCAAATCGCCGCCTTATTTCACCACACTACTCTGATTCCGGCCAATTTTCGTCAAAAAGGCAGCAAAACTGTAGAGGAAAGGAGAGCAGCCATTGGAGGAGAGGGGAGGAGCTCGGCAGTGGCCAGAGCTGCTCCAGAGCGACGTGGGGTAGGCCGGCAACGGCTCAGCCGGAGCGGCACCGGAGCAAGCAGCCGTCCGGGACCGCGAGCTAGCCCTTGGCCGGAGCACCTGGAGAACCGGTCATGCACTGGTAGGGCCTGGCACGTAGAATAGGGCGTCGGCAGCCCTGCCGGAGCGTCGCCGGAGCAGGCGACTGGCCGGAGCGGCGCCAGAGCAGGCCGCCGACTGGGGCAGGACCGCGAGCGGTTGGTCAGTGCGTGCAGGAACTCTCGTATCCGTGGGGAAGAAAGGGGAATAATCCTTTCTGGGGGCTTTTTTTCTGGTATCTGTTCTGCCCAGTCCCTTCTTGTACTGTAAAAACTGCTTACAGTCATCAGCTGAGGGAGTATCCTAACAAATTAACAATGGGTATACATAGCTCCCTAAAATCACATTTTTACTCCAGATTTCTAATTTATTTGATATGTATTGCCCTATATATGTGAACAGTACACGTGTACCAAAGTATTTGTCCAAACATCGCACATGCACAAACAGATCGCGAGATTGATTCTTACACTGGTGATGTAGATGAAGACTTGGCAATGCGGTGGAGGAAGAAGAGGTCAAGAAGCCAGTGAACGACCGCAGAGGAAGAAGAGGCGAGACGACGATGAATAAAGACATGCAGTAGGGTGTACACACTTCCCAGAAACCTAATTATCCAACTACTCGTGCAGGTCGACGATCATTGGGAAGTTCTGGAGACTACTGCTTCTCCTTGTCCTGTTGTGCGATATAAGGAATGCGAGACTCGGTGATGCCAAACATAGTGAGAGGGATTGGTTCGTTGATGTGAAGAAGATGTCTATCTTGTCAAAGGGATGTCTCCCTTTATAGAGTATATCTTGTAACAACCTACTAACGACACGATTTTGAGTTTTTGACAACCAAATCTCAGGAACCACGAGACTTCTCCCGCCATGTGCAATGGGGTAACTGCAGGAGGACGTGCATGCTTATCCAGTTAGCCCACACAGTAGGTGTGGATTAGGCAAAATATGAATAAATGCAATCAGGCGCGTGTGTGGTGAACACATAGCATATACCCACCCCCCCCCCCCCCCCCCCCTTGCTTTCTCATTTAGGGTCCCCATTTGAGCAGCCCTTATATGTTAGTCTTCCCTCTCTAAATTGGCAAGGTGTGACTAAACTCCGACATGCCAAAATCTGTAGAGACCCTTTGACTAAACTCCGAACTGCTTACAATAATGTATTCTCGAGCTCACCCCCAGAATAAAAGTATCGCCCATACATCTCATTCAAGGACAGAAGGTACCTTAGCCAAGTCGACTGGATCCTGTTCAGAAATGCACAGGGTGGAAATACTGCTATCATGACGACTATTTGGTGGTACTGATTTACTGTACTCCAGAAGCTCCTGTAGTTGCGATGAATTCTGGGGAAGAAACACAAAGTAAGTTGGATGCATATATATGACTAAGTGTTCACATCACAAAACCGCTGATGAGTACAATGAAGCACCAAATAAGTAGTAAGAAAGTCAAACTTCACTAGTTTAATTACCTTTACACCATATGCCTGTCGATCAAATATTGTATTTAAGTCAACCTGGCATCGGACAGAGCGCACCACTGTAACAAGAGCATTGACATCATGAATTTTCCTTTCCAAATCCTCGAGATCGTCTTTTACTAAATCAATTTTGTTCAATATCACAACATCCTGTTACACAGGAAATTGACGCTTTTTATAGCTGTTTGGATGATTAATACCAAAAAAGACAAATCTCAATTTGGAGAGCCCACAGGGACCAACACAATGAATCTTAGATTCAAGATGTAGGCCCCACTTAGAGTGTGCGAAATGAGAGACAAGCTGATGCCAAAACAAAACAAAAATTTACCGCAAATGCAATTTGATGAAATGCTTCCGGAAATGATGAAGAGTTTGTGTGTTCGTCAATTTGCTGCCTGAAGTTCTTTGCATCAATAACCTGATGCACATACAGTAACAAGTTAAGCAGGAAATAGTCAATTGCAATTTCATTTTATAAATTGTGATCCAAAGAGCAAAGAAACAAGTCTTTTTCTGAACTATACGTATTAAGAGTATGTCAAGCTTAAATGAGAAACTGTGCCGCAGCATGTGTTCTCTTCCTATGCAAACTGTGGGGAAAAAAAAGTCAAACTAAACTAACCGTAATAATAGAGTCTAGTCTGATTGATGACTCCAACTGATCGTCCAGCCAGAGAATGGAGACAAGTGGTGCAGGATCAGCCAAACCAGTTGTCTCCAATAATATGTGATCCATTCTGCAGCACATGAGTTGAATCTGACAGGTTAGGGAAAATAAATTGCAGTGCATTACTATCAAATCAAACATCTAGTGAAAATCAATTGAAGAGCACGACCCATCAGGCATTTCTAAGTATAAATATTCAGAGTTCCGAACCAGTGCATCGAAGCATTAGATTAAAGAAGCGTGAACTAATTTTTAGAATAAGAAGCGCTGAATTTTCATGTACAACTAGAATAAGAAAGCAGATAACTTTAGAAACAGAAAAAAGGCCCCTTTTCAGGAATAATCAGGATATACACAATTTAATAGTGAATTAAAAATAGAATGTTAACAACAAGTCCGAATATTGGCCCCCTTTAAGGATTAAGCTGGATACACATAATTTTAGCTTTGAACTAAAAACATAATGTCAACATCAATTCAGACAATTTAATTAGACAAGTTTGGTGAACCAAAGCATCACAGGCTATAAATAACTATAGAACAAACAAGTAATGATAGTAATGTGCATACTTAGAGAGTCATATGTTGTATGTAACGATTCCATTCAAGGTACTAGACATGAAAATGTGTGCCTTACCTCTCCTTACTCTGCACGAGTTGCTCAAGTGCTTGAACCAGGCTGTGTTTTACAGTGCAACAAACGCATCCATTTGCTAGCTCCACCCACTCCTCGACAAGGGCACCACCTTCTCCCTCATTAATCATTGCTCTTTCTACTCCGATTTCCTCTCCAAACTCGTTCAGTATTACTGCTATTCTCTTCCCATGTTGCGCACCCAAAATGTAGTTGACTAGCTGAAATTTTAAAGCACAGCGAGTAAGTATTAACCCGCGTGGTTCCAATAAGCTCAATTAACAATTTTACTGGAAGAAGAAAGACAGGAGGTGACATACAGTCTGATGTATGTCAACAGAACCTGAATGGGAGATGAAATCTGAGTGCTGACAGAAAACTCTAAGAATTGTGCTAGAGTTAGTACCAGTGATTCCTCCTAGGACATAACATAGGCTTAAGCTAGGATTCAATCTGGTGAAATTAGAGGCATCCTATCGATACGGAGTCCATACATGAGAGGTAACTGGCAATTTGTCGCTGATCCTGTGCAGCAACAGGATACATCGCGCCTACTTTGCCCAGACACAGTGGTGGAGGGAGCAGAGGACGGGGAGGGGGTTAGGGCACGCGGTGAAATCTTACCGTGGACTTGCCGGCGCCGAGGTAGCCGGTGATGACGGTAACGCCGACCGGTGCGGAGACGGAGTTGGAGGAGGAAGCGGGAGCCGGGGGAAAGTTCGCCTGCGGCGGGAGCTCGACGGCGAGGGGAGGGCAGTCGTCGTCGTCTGCCATGGCCGCCGACGAGAGACGAGAAAAGGGAAAGCTCAAGACTTCGCGTATACGTGGCCGTGTATGTTTTGGGTTTTGGACTTTTGAGAACGACCGCAAGGTCAAAGGAATGAGGTCAGGGCATGTCAGTGCGGTGACATGAACCCCTTTTCTCACCGTCGGATCTAGATTATAGGATATTTGCTACAGGATATTGCTACAGTTCATACGCTACAGGACCAGCTACAGTTGCTACAGTGTTTGACCGTGTGTGTTCATTTTCAATCCTACGGCCTACGGTGCATGTCACCGCACTGTTCATGCGTGACATGCCTGTCACCTGATCTCATTCCAAGGTCAAAATGGGCGGAGAGCGGCGATTTTAAAGGAGCCGGTAGGTGTAGGTGTCACATCTACCGTCCACTCTCTGCTTTGAGACTCGTGAGGCTTTTGACATTTGTTTGATATAAAACTAATAATTGAAACACAAGTGAATTTTTTTTGAAACTAAAGTGATACATGGAAAATATTGTGAAACAATCCACAAAAAGTGACATCATTGATGACGTCACTATGGTTTGTTTCACAAAAAATATTAGTGTTTCAGTTATGTTTCAATTATGTTTCAAATTTGTTTCACAATTTTGTGATAAAATTGGTCAGCACATGGCTGACGTCATTACTGACGTCACTCCGGTAGGTACCGGTCCGGCTGCACGTTCGGTTAATATGGTTAATTCGGTTCGGTTAATTCGGTTATACGGTAAATACAGTTTCAATACTTTGGTTAATACGGTTACGTATTAAAATACGGTACGGTTTCGGTAATAACCATTAAATTTCGGTTCGGTTTCGGTAATAACCAAATTAACCAAAGTTGACGCGAATTTTGAAATAAAAACTAACTTTTATGGTCATATATTTCATTTTTGTATTTTGTATGATGATACTAAAGATTTTGGAAAAGAGGGAAACAAGAAATAAAGAAATTTCGGACAAATAATAATATATATGTATTTTGTATGACCATACTAAAGGTTTTGCAAAAAAGGGATAGAAAAAACAAACAAAAAAATTGACTAAGATGAGGCATGCTGTATGTAGGATTTGAACTAGCAACCTATCAAGAGAACAACCAGGGAACAAACCAAAACGCTACAGGAACTAACGTGTAATTAACTCACTTTACGTGTTATATTAACGATATGAGCGAAGTTATTCTGGCCTAGAGTGCGCGATTCTATGCTAGGCTAGACGTTCGGTTTCTTTCGGTTTAACCACGGTTTTTCGGTTAAAAACCGAATTAACCGAAGTTCTTTCGGTTTGATATTTTGCTAACTGAAACCTAACCATAAAACCATAAAAACTGAAATTCGGTTTCGGTTAGGTTTTTTTCGGTTCGGTTTTCATTTTCGGTTCGGTTATGTGCAGTCGGAGGTACCGGTGCCTGTAAAAACAAGTTTTCGGGGCTTCTACACCTTCCTTTCCCCCTTCTCTGAGTTTTTGTCATGTTCTGCTATCTACTCCCTCCGTTCCATTTTAATTGACTCGAATTTAGTACAAGTTATTAAATTCGAGTCAATTAAAAAAGAACTGAGGGAGTACATCCAACGATGTTAAGCAACCCATTGTGTCAATCAATATCCCGCTACCAGCTTTCTAGATCAGGTTTCGAAGAACAAAACCACCTTGCCAAGGATTCAAGTTTTCCCTTGGCGTTTTCTTCGGAGAGCCCTTCCCACTAAAGCTAGCCAGGGGTGGTAAGTACTCAAAACACATTAACTGTAGCACCCTACCTTTAAATAAAGGCAAAATACGTGTGTATAGTGCTATTCCCGGGATCACTGATAGCACACACATTACAAAATATAGTAATCATTGCAATAGTATCAAATTACTACAACGTAGATCCACAGGAGATAAAATAAAGTCTTACAAATTGCATAGTCACTTGGACTAGCTCAAATACAAATATCCAAAGCAAACACAGCGGAAATAAACTTCAATGAGCCTCCATCATCTCCATGCGCCACAGGCAGACATGTTAGAATGTACACTCGAGATCCTACTAGTACCTGTCTTCAGAATAACCTGCACGTTTGAATATGCAGCCCCACGAATGGAGGTCAGTACAATGATATACTGGCAAATGACACTTATATGGTGGCTGTTTTGGGCATGACTATCTACATGATATTTGGCAACTGGAGTTTAGGCAAATTTGCACAAAGCCAATTTTATCCTACATTTTATTTAAAACAAAACATTTTTGAAAATCTTTGAATGACATTATGAAATCACACCATGGTTAAATCCTCCATGGGTTTTAGAATAATCACATGGTTACATCTCCCATGAGTTTTACAAGGTTGATCAAATTTTAAATACATTCAGAAAACAATGATGAGATTCTTCCGTACATTCCTTGCCTAGAAGCTCAAATTGTCTGTAACCGGGGACACGGCTAAGATCTTAGGTTTAACTCTCGAGAGGTTGTACACTTTCACCTTACGACCCACCCTTCCCAAGAGAAGAATGAGACAAGATCTTTCAGAAGAAGAATTCAACCATACAAACTAGACCCGTTCCCTTGGCCGTCGCCTCCACCCACTGTCTAGCCACAAGTTGAACCCCCACAACTTACTTAATCCCGGCAGAGCCCATAATACCATAAGGCTGCACTGGAAGCTACCTAAAACATGGACGACATAGTAATCTCTTTAATCCTGGGTGGCCAACCACAAGTGGAACTCACAAGCTTAAAACCCCTCACAGGTAGTAAACCCCCACACGATCCCCTGGTGAAAACCAGGTGTGTAGTCAAAAGCGACCACTCTACAACATGCGAACTCTCAGGGATTCACCACTTCAGCCTACTAGGGGCGTGGACCTGAGCAGCCGCCCACCATCAACCAATCCACCCAGATGTTTCATTAGGGTTGTTAATTTTAAATTTTCAAACACTCACAACCAATAACGAAACAGCATTTGGCATTTGATGTTGCAAAGCAAAAGTTAAAGCATCCTAGCGATAGGTTCAGGAGTAGCTACACACTATTAGGTTTGCTAAGCATAGCATAATAATTTACTTTTGAAAACAAAATCGTACCATGCATACTAGTTTCAAAACACTAATGCATAATTAAAATAAGTAGGATTTGAGTGTCACTTGCCTTGATCAAAGCAACCCGCACAATCACAGCAATCACAAGAGTAACCTTGACCTCCCTCACAATCTAAACAAGCAAGCAAACCAAAAATAAACAAACATTCAATATGAACAATCATAGACATGTATGCATGCATGATATGCACCAATTACTTTCACAAGATAAGTAGTGTGTAAGTGTTGTATTAGGTGTTCTATGATATGTGCAATGTTATTAAAGTATTCTGGACATTTAATTTGATTTAGAAAAACCATTAATCGAGTATCTACTTTACATATACAATCCTATTAATTAGCTACCGCAAGATTTATGTTTAGTAAAAATATAAATTTGACCTCCCTGGATAGGCTACAGTAACACAAGAATAGGGCAATTGGAATTATTCAAAAATGATTTATAGAATTTGAATTATCCTCGAATTACTGATTTGAATAGATTTTACTAAAGCAAGTTTGTGTTATCACCAGGATTTGACCGAGTCAGAGGTGGGCCGCGATCAAGATGGGCTTGAAGATTATATATGGAAGAATTACGTGAATCGGCATGTTATGCAAAGTTTGGGCTAGTTTGCCCTTGTATCTGTAACATAGTAGATTACGTGTCGGTTAGTTAGAGTTTGCCTCGTGCACGGTTGGAATTATTCCCACGTTAGAAAGTCCCCTGGACTATAAATATGTATCTAGGGTTTATGAAATAAACAACAACCAACGTTCAACCAACAAATCAATCTCGGCGCATCGCCAACTCTTTCGTCTCGAGGGTTTCTACCGGTAAGCATCATGCTGCCTAGATCGCATCTTGCGATCTAGGCAGCATAAGCTTTATGTTGTTCATGCGTTGCTCGTACTGAAGCATTTTTTATGGCGAGCAACGTAGTTATCATAGATATGTTAGGGTTAGCATAGTTCTTCGTATAACATGCTATCGTAGTGCAACCCTTGCATATCTAGCCGCCCTCACACCTATCTTAGGTGTGGGGGCGGCACCCCGCTTGATCATTATTTAGTAGATCCGATCCGTTACGGTTGCTCCTTGTTCTTCAAGGATTAGTTTAATATCTGCAATAGTTAGGCCTTACAAAGGGTTGGAGGATCCAGCGGCACGTAGGGTGTCGTTTGCTAGTCCTAGACAGGATGTTCCGGGGATCAACCTCGTGTTGGTTTTTAGGCCTTGTCTAGGATCGGCTTACGATCACCGTGCGTGGCCGCGAGGCCCAATCGTGAGTAGGATGATCCGATTATGCGGTGAAAACCCTAAATCGTCGTAGATCGCATTAGCTTTATCTTGATCAAGCAGGACCACCATATATTCGTGCACCTCGTACGAATCATGGGTGGATCGGCTCCTTGAGCCGATTCACAGGATAACCTGAGAGCCGATCGAGGCTCGTATTTAATGTTTACGTGTATGCCATGCAGGAAACTAAGCGAGGCATCTCCATCACCTTCAAGACCAGGTATAGGTCGGGTGGCACGCCTGCATTAGCATCGGACGTGTGTACCGGAGGCTTTGCGGGCCGTCGCTCGGAGGGACCAGTGGCCAGCCCGCAGCCCTAAGTTGTTCTCGGCTCTCTTGTGTTGCCCGTCGCTGCCCGTCGGTGGGTTTTGACCGCAACACATTCTCGCACGCCGGTGGGACGAGCTTCGTCATCAACCACATCGCCATCTACATCCGAGATGGCGACGGCACTCCGATCACGTACGAGGATCTGACCGACGAGCTCAAGAAGAAGTATGACGAGGTCAAAGCCATCCTCGAAGCCGACCTCATCGGCTCTTTTCACGAACCCGTTCACATGGCATCGGTGGAAGGGGTTCTCGCTCGATGGTGCACTCGATGGGATAGACCTCTCTGCCCGTCGAAGAACGCACCAGGTCCTGCGGCAGGAGATCAACTACTTGGTGGCTCACTCGCTACATCGTCACTACGAGAACCTGGTAAACACGTTGGAGCGTGTCGCTCTTCGGGTGATCCAGGAGATCATGAGGCACCGATACTCGCCGTCAGGACCAGCTCTCGGGACGCATCAAGGAGAGTTGCCACTCCGTCCCGTCCACCGCTGCCATTTGCGTTGGCGACCGGAAATGCCGAATTCACCGGCATTCGTCGTCTACAAGATCGGTGGTGACCCTAGTGATCGCCGGTTCTTGCATGAGGCGCCTAAGGAGATCCCTCACGGGTACATGTGCACATACGTGCGATCGCAGAATCGGGCGCTCACAAACCAGGCCGCGACATCGGGGACTTCGGGAAAGTAGGAGGAACGTCGACAAGATCTTGAGAAGCGACGTGGCTAACTAAATATGCCACCCCGACGAACCTCCGAGCTCAGCTCTGCAGCTTGGCTCGAGCTTGAAAAGCAAGCATGGGCTGGCTAAGTACGCCACCCGCGAATCTTCGTAGTTCAACTCTGCAGCCACACGGCGGATCGAATCGGTACCATGCGAGAGACCGGTTCGGCATGGTGCCGAAAAGGAGGGCAATCGGCTATTCCAAGCCGTACCCCGACGAGTACGAGTTGATCCCGCTACCACCTAAATATCGGCTCCCTGATTTCTCCAAATTCAGTGGATCAGATGGTTCCAGCTCCATCGAGCATGTGAGCCGATATTTGGCACAGCTAGGAACGGCCTCAGTGTCGGATCCACTACGCGTGAGGCTCTTCTCACAGTCCCTCACGGGATCGGCTTTCGGGTGGTACACCTCATTGCCACCAGACTCGATCCGGACTTGGAAGCAGTTGGAAGAACAGTTCCATACGCAGTACCACTCAGAGGCTTCCGAGTCTGGCCTTGCCGATCTAGCACAAATACGTCGAAGCGTGGAGAAACCGTGACGAGAATACATCCGGCGCTTCGGGAATCTTAGGAACCGATGTTATTCGGTTCGTGTGATCGAAAAGGAAGCGATCGAGTTGGCGATGGCGGGCCTTGCAGCACCGCTCAAGGACATGGCCTCCCAAGCAGACTACCCCTCACCGGCGCACATGGTTCGAGCTGTCGGCATATGAACAGCGCCACCCGGACTGTGCAGAGACAAATTCAAGCGTGCAGTAGTCCTGGTCGAGGCAGAGGAAGACGAAGTTTCTGCGGGAGATCAAGAAGTAGCAGTGGCTGAATGGACTCGGGGGGCAACCCCCGTGTCCTGCAAATGGGTGAAGCCACCAGGCCCGCCCAGGGGGTTTGATTTTGACGTAACCAAAACTGAGCAAATCTTCGACCTCCTGCTCAAGGAGAAGCAGTTGAAGGTACCTGAAGGTCTCAAATTCCCCACGGTACAGGAACTGAACGGAAAGCCATACTGCAAATGGCATAACTCGCTCTCCCATGCCACCAACGACTGCAGGGTGTGGCGTCAGCAGATTCAAATGGTGATAGAACAAGGACGTCTGATTTTCAACCAGTACGCCATGAAGGTCGACACCCAACCCTTCCCCGCCGTTAACATGGTGGAATGCACTTACCTTGAAGGTTGCCAGCCAGACTCCTCGTTCAGCATCAACATGGTAGGACTCGGGCACCACGCTGGGAAGGATGGAGACGAGGGCAGCTGCTCTCGTAGCAAGGACACAGAGGAGGCCGCTCCACGCGATCGGCTCCGTCATGGTGGCAAGCGCTACGTCACAGAGGGAGAAGTGAAGAACATAAGATATCAGCGACCCCTCTCTGATCACCTCCTCAACAAGTATGTGAGTCAGTATGACCAACGCCGACGATCCAGCGATGATGATGAAAGAGATCGTCTGGCTAGAGAAGCCAGAAGATATCGTCGGCGTGATCGCGATGAGGAGGAGCACGAGCGCCGTGCCAAAGGTAAATCAAGGGAGCAAGACGACAACTATAGGCACTGGGACTGCCCCTTCTTCAGACACTGCTGGGATTCAGGAATGAGCCGATTGCCCACAATCGGCAATTGCCCAGAATGCAACCAGAAGAAGAAGGAGGCAGCCAACGTATCCGTGTTCAAGCGCCTAGGGCCTCTCCCACCACAAAGCAAACGCGCTGAGTCCCCTCGGCTGGAAGATCTCGAGGATTCAGAAGACGAGGGACAAGAAGAGGAAGAAGACAGGTACCACCGGCCAAGGTGGTGCCCTGATGGACTCAGCCGTTCCCAAAAGCGCAGGGTTCAGCGATTGCGCGGCTTGGAGGAAGCCGAAAGGTTATACTTGCATACGCTAAGGAAGGCACGACCTGATCTGGCTGCGAAAGTTCAGCGGACCCTGGATGAAGAGGGTCGTCCACGGAAAATGGAGTGGCGCCCCAAGCAAAGGAGAGCCGATGATGATACATCGGCTGGCACAAATATGGTGTTCATCCTTCCTTCGGAGGTTAGCGCTCCAGGATTAAACGATGCACTCAAGGTGGACGACAGCAAGTGCATCGACATGACAACGGACGAGGTTGGGCTGGTCTTATCCACTGGCCTGACTGAGTAGCAAGAGCAAACCGATGAGCAAATGTGGTAAAGCCGATCCTTGGGATCGGCCTCAAGGATCTATGAAGGAACATTACAGAGCCTTCATTGAGCGTTTCAATCAATATGGAGGCCGATTCCAGCAATCGGCCAAAATTATCTTCACCACATGTTCTGTTTGTGTTCAACATCGATCTATTGGGCAGCGGTCACGTCGGTGGATGAAAGTCAACACGGATCCTAGCAGAGCCGACGTGCAAGTGCAGTGCCTTGGCTAGGCTACAGAGCCGATATCTGCAGTTACCTGTCAGCTTCGGCTCGGGGGGCACCTAAACCAGATGAACATGTGAACATGTGCAGTTAAACATGTGTGCAGTAAAACATTGGGAGCCGATTAGCAAAATCGGCCAGTAAAAAAAATTCTCATCGTGATATACAGCCGGCATCGACTTTAGAACTAAGGAACGGAGCCGATGCGCAGCCATCGACTCTAGTGCAGTTACACAAGACCAAGACCTACTGGCTATGTGCTCAAGGCTCACATTTTCGCCAAGATGGTTTTTCAGTTTGGTGTTTCATCTACAACATCGGCGTTCAGTGGAAGAAAGCTGATCAATGACCTGTGCATCCTCGCCGGTATTCTCGCCTTGATTAAGCCTCGGGGGGCAGCTAACTTGGTAGATGCTCTGTTTTGGGAGCCGATTGGAGTCGCATCGACTGACCCTGCATCGTGATCTTCTCTGAAAGCAGTAAGGTGTTGCAAAAGAAGACTGCTAAAGCTACGGAGAGGAGCCGGAAAAGGAGGCTGTCGGCTTTTACAGGTTTTGGACCGTCCTGTTGCTGCAAGAAAAGGGACTGGATTCTCAAAATAGCCGATGAATAGTCATCGGCTAAGGGATTGCGAAAATTTATGGTCAGGTATCAAATCGCAGTCTGAATTTGAGAAGTGCTTGACTGACGGTCTAATCGATATTTGAGTCCGACTTCATGGGCGTCTAAAGGAAAAGGAATCCGATACGTTGCTATCGGTCTTGGTGTGGCAAGCGGAAGGAGTGAAATTGGATTAATTGAGAGATGAATTGAAAGAACAATTTTCATTAATTCAAAGGAGCGGCTTTACAAGAAAGAGCCGATGGCTCTCAAAAGAGGGATCTGGTGCCTAATGCACCGCTACTACTAGTCCTACTCTACTAGTCGTCGCTGTCCTCGTCGTCGCCGTCGTCGGCGCTGCTCCCAGGAAGCTCCTCGTCGCTGCTACCCCAGCCCTTGGCCGGAGCTTCGTCTTCCTCGTCATCATCATCATCCTCGCTGTCCGCCCAGGAGCGGAAGCGCTTGGTCGGCGGATACCCGATGGAGGAGGAGGATTCTCCTCTTCCTCCTCGTCATCATCATCGTCTTCGCTGTCCGCCCAAGCGCGGAATCGCTTGGTCGGCAGAAGCTTAGCGGGGGAGGAGGGGCCGCCCTTCTCTTTTTCTTCTTCTTCCTCTACTTCTTCCCCCTTCCCGTCGGGGGAGGTGGGTTTCGCCCAGGGATGGAGGTCGTCTTCACTTTCACTTATCAGCTCCCCATCGATGAGGAATTTGAGGTCCTCTTCCCCATCGGTCAGAGGCAGGTCACCCTCTGGCGCATGATCGGAGTTCCACTCCGGCTCGCTCGAGGAGAAGGATTGGAGGGAGAGGTCGGAGGAGACAGAGGAAGAGGAAGACATTGCTACAGGGGAAGAGGGTTTTTTGGTGCCGATAGCTAGAACAGAGGAAGGGTATGAAGAGGGCTAATCGATCGGCACGGATAAATAATGAGAAGCCTGGTGGAAATTTAATGCCATTGCAGTTTCCGAGGAGGTGATGCTAAAGCTATCGAATTTTGCAGAGAAGCTGAGAAGACAGGGCATCATGATGAAGGATGCTGCAACGTTTCTGCTCTGCCACGACATGACCCTTCGTAGAAAAAACAGAGTGGTTTTGAAATTATCATTATCAAAACCAGGGGGGCATGTGTTATCACCAGGATTTGACCGAGTCAGAGGTGGGCCGCGATCAAGATGGGCTTGAAGATTATATATGGAAGAATTACGTGAATCGGCCTGTTATGCAAAGTTTGGGCTAGTTTGCCCTTGTATCTGTAACATAGTAGATTACGTGTCGGTTAGTTAGAGTTTGCCTCGTGCACGGTTGGGATTATTCCCACGTTAGAAAGTCCCCTGGACTATAAATATGTATCTAGGGTTTATGAAATAAACAACAACCAACGTTCAACCAACAAATCAATCTCGGCGCATCGCCAACTCCTTCGTCTCGAGGGTTTCTACCGGTAAGCATCATGCTGCCTAGATCGCATCTTGCGATCTAGGCAGCATAAGCTTTATGTTGTTCATGTGTTGCTCGTACTGAAGCCTTTTTGATGGCGAGCAACGTAGTTATCATAGATATGTTAGGGTTAGCATAGTTCTTTGTATAACATGCTATCGTAGTGCAACCCTTGCATATCTAGCCGCCCTCACACCTATCTTAGGTGTGGGGGCGGCACCCCGCTTGATCATTATTTAGTAGATCCGATCCGTTATGGTTGCTCCTTGTTCTTCAAGGATTAGTTTAATATCTGCAATAGTTAGGCCTTACAAAGGGTTGGAGGATCCAGCGGCACGTAGGGTGTCGTTTGCTAGTCCTAGACAGGATGTTCCGGGGATCAACCTCGTGTTGGTTTTTAGGCCTTGTCTAGGATCGGCTTACGATCACCGTGCGTGGCCGCGAGGCCCAATCATGAGTAGGATGATCCGATTATGCGGTGAAAACCCTAAATCGTCGTAGATCGCATTAGCTTTATCTTGATCAAGCAGGACCACCATATATTCGTGCACCTCGTACGAATCATGGGTGGATCGGCTCCTTGAGCCGATTCACAGGATAACCTGAGAGCCGATCGAGGCTCGTATTTAATGTTTACGTGTATGCCATGCAGGAAACTAAGCGAGGCATCTCCATCACCTTCCTGACCAGGTATAGGTCAGGTGGCACGCCCTTGCATTAGCATCGGACGTGTGTACCAGAGGCTTTGCGGGCCGTCGCTCGGAGGGACCAGGGCCAGCCGCAGCCCTAAGTTGTTCCCGGCTCTACTGTGTTGCCCGTCGCTGCCCGCCGGTGGGTTTTGACCGCAACACAAACTGCACGTATCAAAGTTGTACAACTCCTATACCAAGTTGAAGTACATGATCTGAGGATTCCAGAAAGTACAAAATCATAAAATTTGGGCCAGTAGATTATTTAATACAAATTTTATAGTGTAAAAGAGTTAATTTCACTATTTGAATTATGACGCAAAATCTAACACAAAACCTATGCCGTATTACTGCAAAATTGTGTACTACAGATTGTAATCTTTCCTAAAATATAAAATTTGTAAAATTTGGCCCAGTGGTTGATTTTATATTGAATTTACAAGTTGTGCAACAAATCTAGCATTTAAATTCAAATTTAAACGTGTTTGACTGCTTTGACTGAGGAGGGGCTGACTGGGCAGGCTACGTGGCGTGACCTGATTGGTCAGTATCGGTTAGGCCGGATTAGCCTTATGGAACATTGGATCCAATCCGATGGTCTAAAACTAAAATGCAAAAAGAAAAGAATAAAAGAAAAGGAAAAAAGGGGAAGAGCTCACCTTGCCGGCCGGCGGTGATGGCGCGGCGGTGGCTCAGACGGTGAGCGCGCGACGGCTACGGCGGTCTATGGCGTCGACGAAGGCGAACACACGAGGCGGCGCGCCGAGGTGAGGCGGATGGTGGCGGTGGCGCTGCGAGCCGCTGCTCCGGGTGGCCGTGGTGTGCGGCCGGAGCTCGGTCGGGGTCGGGCGTTGGAAGCGCGGCGACTACGGCGGGTTCGGGCGACGGCGAAGGAGCAGATGGGGTCGGCTGCGTCGAGGCCGACGCGCGGGCGGGCGTGGCGTGGCCGGGGGAGGTCGCGGGCGGCCGGGGCGGGAGGCCGAAGGGCGGCGGCCGGGGCTAGCTCCGGTGAGCAATTGGCGCAGCCTGGCGGCGCGATCTGGGCGGCGGCTTGGGGGAAAAGGAGGCGGGGGTGGCGGCGGTATTTATGGAGGCTAGGGCACGGACGTCGAGACCTCGGACGGCGGAGATTGCTCCGCGCCGATCTCGGGCAGGCGACGGTGGTGGCAGTGTCTGGGTCGGACACGATCGGGGGTAGAAGAAGACGCTGACGAGTAGGCCCCGCTGACGGGCGGGCCCCAGCTGTCTGTGAGAGAAGGAAGAAAAAAAAGAAAAGGGGAAGGCGGTGCGGTACGAGCCACCTTTGGCAGGCCGACTGGGCCGATGCGGTCGGACTGGCCCAACTCGGCCAGTCCGATCCGTGTCTCTCTTTTTTTTTGTTCTTTTTCATTTTCCTTTTTCTTTTACTGTTTTCTTCATAACTTTTGAATCCTAATTCCAAAATGACTCAAACCAATTTCTAAAATTTTGTAAAATTCAGGGCTTTGACTTAGACAAAATAGTACATGATTTTTGCCAAAATGGCATGATAGGAAAATTAAGAGTTTTACACTAGGATTTTAAGGCTATAGTTGTTTCATATTGTGCTTATTATTTTATGAGATCAAACTAATGCAAAGATGCCATGAATGCATGCAAGTTTTTAATTTTTGAAAAACCTGGGATGTTACAGACTAACCCCCTTAAGATGAAGCACGTCCTCGGGCTTCGAAAAGGCTAGCAAATAGGAGGTGTGGGTGGTATTCTCGAAGATTTTATTCATCTGCCCAAGCTGCCTCTTCCTCACTATGGTGACTCCACTGAACGGAACTATATAGTATTGGCGCGAGTATTCCTTTACCATGGGTATCTGATCTAGGCTAACCCCCTTAAGATGTTTAGCCTAATATCACCATTTTGCAATTGGGATGTAACTCGAACTATTGATATGAATGAATGTGATGCGCCACTATCGATTAAAACTAATGCTGTAACGAGTTGAGTGAAGACATACCCATCACAGTGTTAGGTTCATTCACCACTTCCTCCACATAGGTGGTTCGCCTGTCCCTTCTGGACTGGATTAGGTTTGGTAACCTCCTCAGGCTTGTTCTCGGGGCATCTTTTGGCAAAGTGCCCAGTCTTCTTACACTTGTAGCATGTGATGTTGGACAAGTCCCTATTGTCCCCTGAATTGGGATGGTGCTGGCCATTGTTTCCATTGTGATGACCATTGTTACCATTGGGGTGACTATTGGAATAGTCTCCCTTGAATCCTTCATTGTGCCTATGACCATTGTAGTTGTTGTCGTTTGATGTCTACGTTCCCCCTCCTTTCCTGTAGACAGTGTTGGGCCTCCAAGAGCAGAGGTTTGTAGAACAGCAGCAAGTTTTCCCTTAAGTGGATCACCCAAGGTTTATCGAACTCAGGGAGGAAGAGGTCAAAGATATCCCTCTCATGCAACCCTGCAACCACAAAGCAAGAAGTCTCTTGTGTCCCCAACACACCTAATAGGTGCACTAGTTCGGCGAAGAGATAGTGAAATACAGGTGGTATGAATATATAGTAGCAGTAGCAACGGTGCCAGAAAATAGCTTGCTGGCGTGTAGTTGATGGTGGTAGTATTGCGACGAGTAACGTGATAAAACGATAAACAAGCAGTAGTAACGCAGCAGTATTTAGGAACAAGGCCTAGGGATTACACTTTCACTAGTGGACACTCTCAACATTGATCACATAACAGAATAGATAAATGCATACTCTACACTTTTGTTGGATGATGAACACATTGCGTAGGATTACACGAACCCTCAATGCCGGAGTTAACAAGCTCCACAATTTGTTCATATTTAAGTAACCTTATAGTGTAAGATAGATCAACAGATTAAACCAAGTACTAACATAGCATGCACACTGTCACCTTCATGCATATGTAGGAGGAATAGATCACATCAATATTATCATAGCAATAGTTAACTTCGCAATCTACAAGAGATCATGATCATAGCATAAACCAAGTACTAACACGGTGCACACACTGTCACCTTTACACACGTGCAGGAGGAATAAAACTACTTTAATAACTTTGCTAGAGTAGCACATAGATAGTAGTGATACAAAACTCATATGAATCTCAATCATGTAAAGCAGCTCATGAGATCATTGTATTGAGGTACATAGGAGAGAGATTAACCACATAGCTACTGGTACAGCCCCGAGCCTCGATGGAGAACTACTCCCTCCTCATGGGAGCAGCAGCGGTGACAAGGTATCAACTTGTCAATGCCTATGGATTGTAGGCTAGGGTTTAGTTGGAAGTAGAGGGTAAGTAGATCTCGAAGGTTTCAGCCGAAAAGTACTCGACGATTATGAAAACTAAGGTTTGCAGACAATGATTCGATTGATTCTTCGTCCCTCGACTCCCCCTTTATATAGGAGGTGGAGCCGAGGGATTCGTGCTATACAAGTTTACAGAGTCCGGGACGGTTTCTAACTCATCCCGCCAGATTACAAACAACACTTCCTATTACAACTCTATCTTTCCTTAGTAAATCTTGGGCTCCCGAATCTTCTTATTTTTCGGGTATTGGGCCTCCAGTAAACCCCGGGTACCATCTTCGGCAGGCCCATTTGGGATGCCTATGTCAAGCGGTGATGAAGATGGCGGTGGAGATGGCAGCGGTGTTGATGGAGAAGCCTTCCGGGGGCACTTCCCCGCTCCGGCAGCGTGCCGGAACAGAGACTCCTGTCCCCCAGATCTTGGCGTCGCGATGGCGGCGGCTCTGGAAGGTTTCTGTGGTTTTCGTCAATCGTGATAGGGTTTTCGATCCAGGGGCTTTATATAGGCGAAGAGGCGGCGCAGGAGGGTCGAAGGGCTGGCCAAACCATAGGGGGGTGCGGGCCCCCCTAGGCCGCGCCAGGGTATGGTGTGGTGGGCCTGTGCCCCCCCTCTGGTCCCTCTCGTGTGTTCTGGATGCTTCCGGGGATTCTAAGATCTTTGGCGTTGATTTCGTCCGATTCCGAGAATATTTCGTTACTAGGATTTCTGAAACCAAAAACAGCAGAAAATGTGAGCGGCACTTCGGCATCTTGTTAATAGGTTAGTTCCAGAAAATGCACGAATATGACATAAAGTGTGCATATAACATGTAGAAATCATCAATAATGTGGCATGGAACATAAGAAATTATCGATACGTCGGAGACGTATCAGCATCCCCAAGCTTAGTTCTGCTCGTCCCGAGCAGGTAAAACGATAACAAAGATAATTTCTGGAGTGACATGCCACCATAAACTTGATCATATTGTAAACATATGTAATGAATGCAGCGATCAAAACAATGGTAATGACATGAGTAAACAACTGAATCATAAAGCAATGACTTTTCATGAATAGCACTTTCAAGACAAGCATCAATAAGTCTTGCATAAGAGTTAACTCATAAAGCAATAATTCATAGTAAAGGCATTGAAGCAACACAAAGGAAGATTAAGTTTCAGCGGTTGCTTTCAACTTGTAACATGTATATCTCATGGATAGTTGTCAATGCAAAGCAATATAACAAATGCAATAAGCAAGTATATAAGAATCAATGCACAGTTCACACAAATGTTTGCTTCTTGAGGTGGAGAAAGATAGGTGAACTGACTCAACAATAAAAGTAAAAGAATGGTCCTTCAAAGAGGAAAGCATCGATTGCTATATTTGTGCTAGAGCTTTTATTTTGAAAACATGAAACAATTTTGTCAACGGTAGTAATAAAGCATATGTATCATGTAAATTATATCTTACAAGTTGCAAGCCTCATGCATAGTATACTAATAGTGCCCGCACCTTGTCCTAATTAGCTTGGACTACCGGATCATCACAATGCACATGTTTTAACCAAGTGTCACAAAGGGGTACCTCTATGCCGCCTGTACAAAGGTCTAAGGAGAAAGCTCGCATTGGATTTCTCGCTATTGATTATTCTCAACTTAGACATCCATACCGGGACAACATAGACAACAGATAATGGACTCCTCTTTTATGCATAAGCATATAACAACAATTAATAATTTTCTCATATGAGATTGAGGATATTGTCCAAAACTGAAACTTCCACCATGGATCATGGCTTTAGTTAGCGGCCCAATGTTCTTCTCTAACAATATGCATGCTTAACCATAGGGTGGTAGATCTCTCTTACTTCAGACAAGACGGACATGCATAGCAACTCACATGAAATTCAACAATGAATAGTTGATGGCATCCCCAGTGAACATGGTTATCGCACAACAAGCAACTTAATAAGAGATAAAGTGCATAATTACATATTCAATACCACAATAGTTTTTAAGCTATTTGTCCCATGAGCTATATATTGCAAAGGTGAATGATGGAATTTTAAAGGTAGCACTCAAGCAATTTACTTTGGAATGGCGGAAAATACCATGTAGTAGGTAGGTATGGTGGACACAAATGGCATAGTGTTGTTTGGCTCAAGGATTTGGATGCATGAGAAGTATTCCCTCTCGATACAAGGTTTAGGCTAGCAAGGTTGTTTGAAGCAAACACAAGCACGAACTAGTACAGCAAAACTCACATAAAAGACATATTACAAGCATTATAAAACTATACATCGTCTTCCTTGTTGTTCAAACATCTTACTAGAAAATATCTAGACTCTAGAGAAACCACTCATGCAAACCCAAATTTTAACAAGCTCTATGTATTTCCTCACTAATGGGTGCAAGGTATATGATGCAAGAGCTTAAACAAGAGCACAACAATTGCCAAGTATCACATTATTCAAGACATCACACCAATTTCTACATGTAGCATTTTCCAATTCCAACCATATAATAATTTAACGAAGCAGTTTCAACCTTCGCCATGAATATTATGAGCTAAGAACACATGTGTTCATACGAACCAGCGGAGCGTGTCTCTCTCCCACACAAGCATTTATTCAAACACAAACAAAAACAAAAGCATACAGACGCTCCAAGTAGAGCACATAAGATGTGACCGAATAAAAATATAGTTTCAAGAGAAGGAACCTGATAATTTGTCGATGAAGAAGGGGATGCCTTGGGCATCCCCAAGCTTAGACGCTTGAGTCTTCTTGAAATATGCAGGGATGAACCACCGGGGCATCCCCAAGCTTAGAGCTTTCACTCTTCTTGATCATAGTATATCATCCTCCTTTCTTGACCCTTGAAAACTTCGTCCACACCAAACTCGAAACAACTCATTAGAGGGTTAGTGCACAATAAAAATTAACATATTCAGAGGTGACACAATCATTCTTAACACTTCTGGACATTGCATAATGCTACTGGACATTAGTGGATCAAAGAAATTCATCCAACATAGCAAAAGAGGCAATGCGAAATAAAAGGCAGAATCTGTCAAAACAGAACAGTTCGTATTGACGAATTTTAAAATGGCACCAGACTTGCTCAAATGAAAATGCTCAAATTGAATGAAAGTTGCGTACATATCTGAGGATCATGCACGTAAATTGGCTTAATTTTCTGAGCTACCTACAGGGAGGTGGACCCAGATTCGTGACAGCAAAGAAATCTGGAACTGCGCAGTAATCCAAATCTAGTACTTACTTTTCTATCAACGGCTTTACTTGGCACAACAAAACACAAAACTAAGATAAGGAGAGGTTGCTACAGTAGTAAACAACTTCCAAGACACAAATATAAAACCAAGTACTGTAGCAAAATAACACATGGGTTATCTCCCAAGAAGTTCTTTTCTTTATAGCCATTAAGATGGGCTCAGCAGTTTTAATGATGCACTCGCAAGAAATAGTATTTGAAGCAAAAGAGGGCATCAAGAGGCAAATACAAAACACATTTAAGTCTAACATGCTTCCTATGAAAAGGAATCTTGTAAGTAAACAAGTTCATGAAGAGCAAAGTAACAAGCATAGGAAGATAAAACAAGTGTAGCTTCAAAACTTTCAGCACATAGAGAGGTATTTTAGTAACCTGAAAATTTCTACAACCATATGTTCCTCTCTCATAATAACTTTCAGTAGCATCATGAGCAAACTCAACAATATAACCATCACATAAAGCATTCTTATCATGAGTCTCATGCATAAAATTATTGCTCTCCACATAGGCATAATCAATTTTATTAGTTATAGTGGGAGCAAATTCAACAAAGTAGCTATCATTATTATTCTCATCATCAAATATAGGAGGCATATTGTAATCATAATCAAATTCACTCTCCATAGTAGGTGGCACCAAAAGACTAATATCATTATAATCATCATAAATAGGAGGCAAAGTATCATCAAAGAAAATTTTCTCCTCAATGCTTGGGGGACTAAAAAGATCATGCTCATCAAAACCAGCTTCCCCAAGCTTAGAATTTTCCATATCATTAGCAACAATGGTGTTCAAAGTATTCATGCTAACATGTTCCATGGGTTTTTTAATTTTCGCATTAAACCATTCATGTCTTGACTCAGGAAATAGAATAAAAAGCTCACAGATGTTTTCCATTATGCCTTACTAGTGTAAACAAGAAACAAAAAGTTGCAATTGCAGGATCTAAAGGAAATAGCTTCGAGTACTTACAGCGCCGGGAAATAGCTTAGTAGCCGAGATCCGGAGTGTGAGTACCTTTTACCTGTCCTCCCCGGCAACGGCGCCAGAAAAGTGCTTGATGTCTACGTTCCCCCTCCTTTCCTGTAGACAGTGTTGGGCCTCCAAGAGCAGAGGTTTGTAGAACAGCAGCAAGTTTTCCCTTAAGTGGATCACACAAGATTTATCGAACTCAGGGAGGAAGAGGTCAAAGATATCCCTCTCATGCAACCCTGCAACCACAAAGCAAGAAGTCTCTTGTGTCCCCAACACACCTAATAGGTGCACTAGTTCGGCGAAGAGATAGTGAAATACAGGTGGTATGAATATATAGTAGCAGAGTAACGGTGCCGAGAAAAATAGCTTCTTGGCGTGTAGTTGATGGTGGTAGTATTGCAAAGTAGTAATGTGATAAGAAACAAGAACAAGCAGTAGTAACGCAGCAGTATTTAGGAACAAGGCCTAGGGATTACACTTTCACTAGTGGACACTCTCAACATTGATCACATAACAGAATAGATAAATGCATACTCTACACTTTTGTTGGATGATGAACACATTGCGTAGGATTACACGAACCCTCAATGCCGGAGTTAACAAGCTCCACAATTTGTTCATATTTAAGTAACCTTATAGTGTAAGATAGATCAACAGATTAAACTAAGTACTAACATAGCATGCACACTGTCACCTTCATGCATATGTAGGAGGAATAGATCACATCAATATTATCATAGCAATAGTTAACTTCGCAATCTACAAGAGATCATGATCATAGCATAAACCAAGTACTAACACGGTGCACACACTGTCACCTTTACACACGTGCAGGAGGAATAAAACTACTTTAATAACTTTGCTAGAGTAGCACATAGATAGTAGTGATACAAAACTCATATGAATCTCAATCATGTAAAGCAGCTCATGAGATCATTGTATTGAGGTACATAGGAGAGAGATTAACCACATAGCTACCGGTACAGCCCCGAGCCTCGATGGAGAACTACTCCCTCCTCATGGGAGCAGCAGCGGTGATGAAGATGGCGGTGGAGATGGCAGCGGTGTTGATGGAGAAGCCTTCCGGGGGCACTTCCCCGCTCCGGCAGCGTGCCGGAACAGAGACTCCTGTCCCCCAGATCTTGGCGTCGCGATGGCGGCGGCTCTGGAAGGTTTCTGTGGTTTTCGTCAATCGTGATAGGGTTTTCGATCCAGGGGCTTTATATAGGCGAAGAGGCGGCGCAGGAGGGTCGAAGGGCTGGCCAAACCATAGGGGGGCGCGGGCCCCCCCTAGGCCGCGCCAGGGTATGGTGTGGTGGGCCTGTGCCCCCCCCTCTGGTCCCTCTCGTGTGTTCTGGATGCTTCCGGGGATTCTAAGATCTTTGGCGTTGATTTCGTCCGATTCCGAGAATATTTCGTTACTAGGATTTCTGAAACCAAAAACAGCAGAAAACAGGAACTGGCACTTCGGCATCTTGTTAATAGGTTAGTTCCAGAAAATGCACGAATATGACATAAAGTGTGCATATAACATGTAGAAATCATCAATAATGTGGCATGGAACATAAGAAATTATCGATACGTCGGAGACGTATCATCGTTCCCTTTACTGAAATGACCATTATGCTTGTGTGAGTTGTGACTCCCACTGCCTTCAGAAGAATGGTGCTTCTTCTGAAACGGCTCGGTGTGGCTCTTGCTATTGCTAAACTTCCTCTTGCGGTTCTCCTCCTTCTTGATATTATTGTCCAAGGCGATGGCTTGATCAAGTAGGGACTGGTAACTGGGTGCGTAAGCTACAGTCAATGGAATCTTTAGTTCACCCTTAAGTCCATTGAGGAACTTCTCCTTCCTCTTAGCATCAGTGTCAATGTCCTATGGGGCATACCTTGCTAAAGCACAGAAGTCATCCATGTATTCCTTCAGAGTTCTCCCTCCCTATCTCGGACTGCGAAATTCATCTCTCTTGAGATTCATAATGCCCGAGGAGATATGAGCAGTGCGAAAACCTTCTTTGAACGTTTCCCTGTCTAGGTCATCAATGGGATGGGTGATTTGATATGTCTCCCACCACCTAGCAGCAGGTCCTTCCAACAGATGGGCAGTGAACCTTATCTTTTCAGCCTCCGTGCACTCACAGGTGACTAAGTCCTTGCTGACAGAACGAAACCAGTCATCAGCTACTATGGGCTCCGTGGCACTTGAGAACTTTGCTGGCTTGAGTCTCAAGAATCTGGCGAGTCTGTCCACTGGGGGTGGGGGTGGTGGTGGTGGTGGTGGTGGAGGTGGTGGCGGTGGTGGAGGTGGTGGATTGTTGTTGTTGTTCTGGGTGGTTTGGATGAACTGGGTCATCATCTGCATGAGCTGTGCCTGAGCTATCATCATCTGATTCAGTGCGTCCTGAGTTGGGTCACATCTTGGCGGCATCTGTTATAGTTTTAGCATAGATAAGAAACAAGATAGATAGATCTAGGAAGTAAAGTTTCCTACCCATGCACAAACAAGGCACACAACCAAACAAAAGCACTGAAAACTAGAAATTCAAACTTTACTTAAACTTATCGAGTTTCGAAAATACGACTAAGATATACGGTACTGCCTTACATCAAATAGTAGGACAATACATAAGAGGGTAATGAAAATTCTAAAAATCTAAAGGGGTCTTCTAACGCCTCTTGACTGCTCCATAGCAAGATAGTGGGCTTCCTTCCTCGCTTGCTTTCCTCTTCAAGTCGTTCCCCTCAACAGTCGGTGCCTCCTGAGTAGCTGGATGAGGTGGCGATGGCGGTATCTGTTTGACTAGATGCGCGCACTGCGCCTGTAGTGCCAAGATTATCGCCTGCTGTTTGAAGGTCTCATCCTGTAGCTTTTCATTGTCCGCCTTGAGTTGAACAACCTCAGCATCTAGTTCATCCCTCTGTTCCTTCAGCTCATAATACTTCAGATTGTTCTCCTGGAGGATTTGCTTGGTCATGTCACAGTCGTTCATCTCAATACGCAGGTGATGCTCCATCTTCTGGGCGTACCTCTCCATGTCCTCGAACTGGATTGCCGTCCATGTCATGCCTTCACGATTTCCCTTAGTCCTGAAGCAAAATCCCGCGGAGCTGCGACGTCCGAAGTACTGGATGTCTGAATCCTCATCGATGTCGTTCTTGTACCTGTAGACGATGCGCGCTAATGCCTCCTGCATTGCCATCACTACTCCATCTTCCCAGTCTGGATACGTCTTCAGGTAGACCACGGTGTCGGTAACTGGCTGAACAAGACGTCCCTCAATGGTGGTCTCGATCTCCCAGCGTTCCACGACGTGTACATTAGATATCACGGCTCTCCCGCGGAACATGGGTGCGCGTATACTCAGAGACCTGCACACCCGGGACAGCGTGTCACTGAAAGGGGTGTCGTCCTCGGGGTAAGGGACCCAGAGGTTGGTGAAGGTACCCATCTATATTTCAAAAAGTGAGGCAAGGTTAGAATAGAATCAAATGAATAGATAAGTGAAGAATTAAGATTTTCATAATTATAACTCAAATAAGTTTTATCCTATGGTTTTCCAAATCCTAGGGTCTCGATCCTACATGCAATACTATGCTCTAATACCATTCTGTAGCACCCTACCTTTAAATAAAGGCAAGATACCTGTGTATAGTGCTATTCCCGGGATCACTCATAGCACACACATTACAAAATATAGTAATCATTGCAATAGTATCAAATTACTACAACGTAGATCCACAGGAGATAAAAAATGTCTTACAAATTGCATAGTCACTTGGACTAGCTAAAATACAAATATCCAAAGCAAACACATCGGAAATAAACTTCAATGAGCCTCCATCATCTCCATGCGCCACAGGCAGACATGTTGGAATGTAGACTCGAGATCCTACTAGTACCCGTCTTCAGAATAACCTGCACGTTTGAATATGCAGCCCCACGAATGGAGGTCAGTACAATGATGTACTGGCAAATGACACTTATATGGTGGCTGTTTTGGGCATGACTATCTACATGATATTTGGCAAGTGGAGTTTAGGCAAATTTGCAAAAAGCCAATTTTATCCTACATTTTATTTAAAACAAAACATTTTTGAAAATCTTTGAATGACATTATGAAATCACACCATGGTTAAATCCTCCATGGGTTTTAGAATAATCACATGGTTACATCTCCCATGAGTTTTACAAGGTTTATCAAATTTTAAATACATTCAGAAAACAATGATGAGATTCTTCCGTACATTCCTTGCCTAGAAGCTCAAATTATCCGTAACCGGGAACAGATACGTCTCCGACGTATCGATAATTTCTTATGTTCCATGCCACATTATTGATGATATCTACATGTTTTATGCATACTTTATGTCATATTTATGTGTTTTCCGGAACTAACCTATTGACGAGATGCCGAAGGGCCAGTTGTTGTTTTCTGCTGTTTTTGGTTTCAGAAATCCTAGTAAGGAAATATTCTCGGAATCGGACGAAATCAACGCCCAGCATCTTAGAATCCCCGGAAGCATCCAGAACACCCGAGAGAGGCCAGAGGGGGGCCACAGGCCCACCAGGAGGTAGGCCGGCGCGGCCTGGGGGTGGCCCGCGCCCCCCTGTGGTGTCGTCGCCTCGTTGACCTTCTGACGCCACCTCTTCGCCTATAAGAAGCCCCTCGACCTAAAACCTCGAGACGGAAAAGCCACGGTACGAGAAACCTTCCAGAGCCGCCGCCATCGCGAAGCCAAGATCTGGGGGACAGGAGTCTCTGTTCCAGCACGCCGCCGGGACGGGGAAGTGCCCCCGGAAGGCTTCTCCATCGACACCGCTGCCATCTCCACTGCCATCTTCATCACCGCTGCTGTCTCCCATGAGGAGGGAGTAGTTCTCCATCGAGGCTAAGGGCTGTACCGGTAGCTATGTGGTTAATCTCTCTCCTATGTACTTCAATACAATAATCTCATGAGCTGCCTTACATGATTGAGATTCATATGATGATGCTTGTAATCTAGATGTCATTATGCTAGTCAAGTGGATTTTACTTATGTGATCTCCGGAGACTCCTTGTCCCACGTGTGTAAAGGTGACAGTGTGTGCACCGTGTGGGTCTCTTAGGCTATATTTCACAGAATACTTATTCACTGTTATGAATGGCATAGTGAAGTGCTTATTTATATCTCTTTATGATTGCAATGTGTTTTGTATCACAATTTATCTGTGTGCTACTCTAGTGATGTTATTAAAGTAGTTTATTCCTCCTGCATGGTGTAATGGTGACAGTGTGTGCATCGTGTAGTACTTGGCGTAGGCTATGATTGTGATCTCTTGTAGATTATGAAGTTAACCATTGCTATGATAGTATTGATGTGATCTATGCCTCCTTTCGTAGCGTGAAGGTGACAGTGTGCATGCTATGTTAGTACTTGGTTTGGTTATGTTGATCTGTCATGCACTCTAAGGTTATTTAAACATGAACATCGAATATTCTGGAGCTTGTTAACTCCGGCATTGAGGGTTCGTGTAATCCTACACAGTTAGTGGTGTTCATCATCCAACAAGAGAGTGTAGAGTCTAGCATCTATCTACTTATTATGTTATGTGATCAATGTTGAGAGTGTCCACTAGTGAAAGTATAATCCCTAGGCCTTGTTTCCAATACTGCTATCGCTGCTTGTTTACTGTTCTACTGCATTTGTACTGTCCGCAATATTACCACCATCAACCACACGCCAGTCCTGGGCAAAGCACTTTTCTGGCGCCATTACTACTGCTCATATTCATTCATACCACCTGCATTTCACTATCTCTTCGCCGAACTAGTGCACCTATTAGGTGTGTTGGGGACACAAGAGACTTCTTGCTTTGTGGTTGCAGGGTTGCATGAGAGGGATATCTTTGACCTCTTCCTCCCTGAGATCGATAAACCTTGGGGGATCCACTTAAGGGAAACTTGCTGCTGTTCTACAAACCTCTGCTCTTGGAGGCCCAACACTGTCTACAAGAATAGAAGCACCCGTAGACATCAAGCACTTTTCTGGCGCCGTTGCCGGGGAACGAAGGAAAGCTACACCATTTCCTCCCTCGTCAACCACGCACCAGCAAGCACTTTTCTGGCGCCGTTGCCGGGGAGGAAAGGTAAAAGGCACTCATACTCCGGTTCAGTGTGTGATGCTTTCTGGCGCCATTGTGTGTGTGCTCGAAGCTATTTCCTTTAAATCCTGCAATTGCATCTTTTTGTTTCTTGTTTACACTAGTTAGGCATAATGGAAAACAACAAAAATATGAGAGATCTTTATGAACTTTATCTTGAATTAGGACATGATGTGTTTGAAGAGAGAATTAAAAAACCCATGGAACTTTATATGCATGCTAATGGGAATGTTATTAATATGAATGCTTTGAACACTATTGTTGCTAATGCTATGGAAAATTCTAAGCTTGGGGAAGCTGGTTTTGATGAGCATGATCTTTTCAGTCCGCCAAGCATTGAGGAGAAAATTTACTTTGATGATACTTTGCCTCCTATTTATGATGATTATAATGATAGTAGTCTTTTAGTACCACCTGTTATGGAGGATAAATTTGACTATGATTACAATATGCCTCCTATATTTGATGATGAGAATAATAATAATAGCTACTTTGTTGAATTTGCTCCCACTACAATTAATAAGAATGACTATGCTTATGTTGGGAGTAGTAATAATTTTATGCATGAGACTCATGATAAGAATGTTTCATTTGATAATTATATTGTTGAGTTTGCTCATGATGCTACTGGATATTATTATGAGAGAGGAAAATATGGGTGTAGAAATTTTCATGTTACTAAAACACCTCTCTATGTGCTGAAATTTTTGAAGCTGCACTTGTTTTATCTTTCTATGCTTGTTGCATTATGCTTCATGAACTTGTTTACTTACAAGATTCCTTTTCATAGGAAGCATGTTAGGCTTAAATGTGTTTTGAATTTGCCTCTTGATGCTCTCTGTTGCTTCAAATACTATTTCTTGCGAGTGCATCATTAAAACTGCTGAGCCCATCTTAATTGCTATAAAGAAAAAACTTCTTGGGAGATAACCCATGTGTTTATTTTGCTACAGTAACTTTGTTTTATATTTGAGTTTTGGAAGTTGTTACTACTGTAGCAACCTCTCCTTATCTTAGTTTTGTTGAATTGTTGTGGCAAGTAAAGTCTTTGATAGTAAGGTTCATACTAGATTTGGATTACTGCGCAGAAACAGATTTCTTTGCTGTCACGAATCTGGGCAAAATTCTCTGTAGGTAACTCAGAAAATTATTCCAATTTACGTGAGTGATCCTCAGATATGTACGCAACTTTCATTCAATTTGAGCATTTTCATTTGAGCAAGTCTGGTGCCTCAATAAAATTCGTCATTACGAACTGTTCTGTTTTGACAGATTCTGCCTTTTATTTCGCATTGCCTGTTTTGATATGTTCGATGGATATTTCGATTCCATTGACTTTCAGTAGCTTTGTGCAATGTCGAGAAGTGTTAAGAATGATTATGTCACCTCTGAACATGTATATTTTGATTGTGCACTAACCCTCTAATGAGTTGTTTTGAGTTTGGTGTGGAGGAAGTTTTCAAAGATCAAGAGAGGGAGATGATACAACATGATCAAGGAGAGTGAAAGCTCTAAGCTTGGGGATGCCCCGGTGGTTCACCCCTGCATATATCAAGAAGACTCAAGCGTCTAAGCTTGGGGATGCCCAAGGCATCCCCTTCTTCATCGACAACATTATCAGGTTCCTCCCCTGAAACTATATTTTTATTCCGTCACATCTTATGTGCTTTGCTTGGAGCGTCGGTTTGTTTTTGTTTTTGTTTTGTTTGAATAAAATGGATCCTAGCATTCATTATGTGGGAGAGAGACACGCTACGCTGTTGCATATGGACAAATATGTACTTAGGCTTTACTCATACTATTCATGGCGAAGTTTCTTCTTCGTTAAATTGTTGTATGGTTGGAATTGGAAAATGATACATGTAGTAATTTGCTATAATGTCTTGGATAATGTGATACTTGGCAATTGTTGTGCTCATGTTTAAGCTCTTGCATCATGTACTTTGCACCTATTAATGAAGAAATACATAGAGCATGCTAAAATTTGGTTTGCATAATTGGTCTCTCTAAGGTCTAGATAATTTCTAGTATTGAGTTTGAACAACAAGGAAGACGGTGTAGAGTCTTATAATGTTTACAATATGTCTTTTATGTGAGTTTTGCTGCACCGCTTCATCCTTGTGTTTGTTTCAAATAACCTTGCTAGCCTAAACCTTGTATCGAGAGGGAATACTTCTCATGCATCCAAAATCCTTGAGCCAACCACTATGCCATTTGTGTCCACCATACCTACCTACTACATGGTATTTCTCCGCCATTCCAAAGTAAATTGCTTGAGTGCTACCTTTAAACAATTCAAAATTTATCACCTCTGATTTGTGTCAATGTTTTATAGCTCATGAGGAAGTATGTGGTGTTTATCTTTCAATCTTGTTGGGCAACTTTCACCAATGGACTAGTGGCTTCATCCGCTTATCCAATAATTTTGCAAAAAGAGCTGGCAATAGGATTCCCGGTCCCAAATTAATTAACAAAAATAGACACTCCTCCATGGTATGTGATTGTTGGACGGCACCCGAAGGATTCGGTTAGCCATGGCTTGAGAAATCAAAGGTGGGGAGGAGTGTCATCATAATAAAACTAAAAATAAAAAGGCACTCCTTCATGGTATGAGATTGTTGGCAGGCACCCGAAGGATTCGGTTAGCCATGGTTTGTGAAAGAAAGGTTGGAAGGAGTGCCACACAAAAATAAAAAAATAAATAAAATGGGAGCCGCTCTTTGAAGGTTTGTCTGGCAAGGGGGTTAGAGTGCCCACTACCATTGGTTGACAACAACAAACACCTCTCAAAATTTTACTTTTATGATTTCTATATGTTTTCAAAATAAAAGCTCTAGCACAAATATAGCAATCAATGCTTTCCTCTTTGAAGGACCTTTCTTCTACTTTTATTGTTGAGTCAGTTCACCTATTTCTCTCCATCTCAAGAAGCAAACACTTGTGTGAACTGTGCATTGATTCCTACATACTTGCATATTGCATTTGTTATATTACTCTATGTTGACAATATCCGTAAGATATACATGTTACAAGTTGAAAGCAACCGCTGAAACTTCATCTTCCTTTGTGTTGCTTCAATACCTTTACTTTGAATTATTGCTTTATGAGTTAACTCTTATGCAAGACTTATTGATGCTTGTCTTGAAGTACTATTCAAGAAAAGTCTTTGCTATATGATTCATTTGTTTACTCATGTCATTTACATTGTCTTGGATCGCTGCATTCATTACATATGCTTTACAATAGTATGATCAAGGTTATGATGGCATGTCACTCCAGAAATTATCTTTGTTATCGTTTACCTGCTCGGGACGAGCAGAAACTAAGCTTGGGGATGCTGATACGTCTCCGACGTATCGATAATTTCTTATGTTCCATGCCACATTATTGATGATATCTACATGTTTTATGCATACTTTATGTCATATTTATGCGTTTTCCGGAACTAACCTATTGACGAGATGCCGAAGGGCGATTCTTTTTCTGCTGTTTTTGGTTTCAGAAATCCTAGTAAGGAAATATTCTCGGAATCGGACAAAATCAACGCCCAGCATCTTAGAATCCCCGGAAGCATCCAGAACACCCGAGAGAGGCCAGAGGGGGGCCACAGGCCCACCAGGAGGTAGGCCGGCGCGGCCTTGGGGTGGCCCGCGCCCCCCTGTGGTGTCGTCGCCTCGTTGACCTTCTGACGCCGCCTCTTCGCCTATAAGAAGCCCCTCGACCTAAAACCTCGAGACGGAAAAGCCACGGTACGAGAAACCTTCCAGAGCCGCCGCCATCGTGAAGCCAAGATTTGGGGGATAGGAGTCTCTATTCCGGCACGCCGCCGGGACGGGGAAGTGCCCCCGGAAGGCTTCTCCATCGACACCGCTGCCATCTCCACCGCCATCTTCATCACCGCTGCTGTCTCCCATGAGGAGGGAGTAGTTCTCCATCGAGGCTAAGGGCTGTACCGGTAGCTATGTGGTTAATCTCTCTCCTATGTACTTCAATACAATAATCTCATGATCTGCCTTACATGATTGAGATTCATATGATGATGCTTGTAATCTAGATGTCATTATGCTAGTCAAGTGGATTTTACTTATGTGATCTCCGGAGACTCCTTGTCCCACGTGTGTAAAGGTGACAATGTGTGCACCGTGTGGGTCTCTTAGGCTATATTTCACAGAATACTTATTCACTGTTATGAATGGCATAGTGAAGTGCTTATTTATATCTCTTTATGATTGCAATGTGTTTTGTATCACAATTTATCTGTGTGCTACTCTAGTGATGTTATTAAAGTAGTTTATTCCTCCTGCACGGTGTAATGGTGACAGTGTGTGCATCGTGTAGTACTTGGCGTAGGCTATGATTGTGATCTCTTGTAGATTATGAAGTTAACTATTGCTATGATAGTATTGATGTGATCTATGCCTCCTTTCGTAGCGTGAAGGTGACAGTGTGCATGCTATGTTAGTACTTGGTTTGGTTATGTTGATCTGTCATGCACTCTAAGGTTATTTAAACATGAACATCGAATATTCTGGAGCTTGTTAACTCCGGCATTGAGGGTTCATGTAATCCTACACAGTTAGTGGTGTTCATCATCCAACAAGAGAGTGTAGAGTCTAGCATCTATCTACTTATTATGTTATGTGATCAATGTTGAGAGTGTCCACTAGTGAAAGTATAATCCCTAGGCCTTGTTTCCAATACTGCTATCGCTGCTTGTTTACTGTTCTACTGCATTTGTACTGTCCGCAATATTACCACCATCAACCACACGCCAGTCCTGGGCAAAGCACTTTTCTGGCGCCATTACTACTGCTCATATTCATTCATACCACCTGCATTTCACTATCTCTTCGCCGAACTAGTGCACCTATTAGGTGTGTTGGGGACACAAGAGACTTCTTGCTTTGTGGTTGCAGGGTTGCATGAGAGGGATATCTTTGACCTCTTCCTCCCTGAGATCGATAAACCTTGGGGGATCCACTTAAGGGAAACTTGCTGCTGTTCTACAAACCTCTGCTCTTGGAGGCCCAACACTGTCTACAAGAATAGAAGCACCCGTAGACATCAGGGACACGGCTAAGATCTTAGGTTTAACTCTCGAGAGGTTGTGCACTTTCACCTTACGACCCACTGATACGTCCAAAACGTATCTACTTTCCCGAACACTTTTGCTATTGTTTTGCCTCTAATTTGTGTGTTTTGGATGCAACTAACACGGACTAACGCTGTTTTCAGAACTGCTCACAGTGTCTCGTTTTTGTGCAGAAATCCAACTTTCGGGAAAAACCTCGGAATTTATGCAGAAGGCCCTATTTTCCCAGGAAACTAACGGAGCCAGAAGGGCAATTGAAGTGGAGGCCCGAGGGCCCCACACCATAGGGCGGCGCGGCCCAGGGGGGGCCCGCGCGGCCCTGTGGTGTGGCCCCCTCGGCCGGCCTCCGACGCCCTCCTTCGGACTACTTATCGGCCTCGACCTAAAAACGCACGGAGAGAAGTCGAAGTCGCCAGAAACCCTCCAGAACGCCGCCACATCGCGAAACTCCGTCGCGGGAGCCAGAAGTCTCCGTTCTGGCACTCCGCCGGGACGGGGAATTGGAGGAGATCATCACCGCCATCACCGCCAACGCCTCTACATCAACCAGCCATGTTTCCCCCATCCATGTGTGAGTAATTCCCCCGCTGTAGGCCGAAGGGGATGGTAGGGATTGGATGAGATTGGTCATGTAATAGCATAAGATTGTTAGGGCATAGTGCCTAGTGTCCGTAATTGGTACTTTGATGATATTGTTGCAACTTGTTATGCTTAATGCTTGTCACTAGGGCCCGAGTGCCATGATCTCAGATCTGAACATGTTATTGTTTCATCATGATATTCATTGTTTATGGTCTTACCTATAAGTTGTATACACATGTCGCTGTCCGGAACCGATGGCCCCGAAGTGACAGTAAATCGGGACAACCGGAGGGAATGGTAGCGATGTGAGGATCACATGTGTTCACGGAGTGTTAATGCTTTGCTCCGGTACTCTATTAAAAGGAGTACCTTAATATCCGATAGTTTCCCTTGAGGCCCGGCTGCCACCGGCTGGTAGGACAAAAGATGTTGTGCAAGTTTCTCATTGTGAGCACGCACGACTATATATGGAACACATGCCTATTGATTGCTTTGTACTTGGACACCGTTTTATTATTATCTCGCAAATGCCCTGCTATGATTGTTACATGAGTTTCTCTCATCCATGCAACGCCCGTCATCCGTCCCCGTGCCTACAGTATTTTAATCCTGCTGTTTACTAAAATCACTACTGCTGTCTTTGTTACTCTGCTTTGTCATTTCACTCTGCTACTGCTATAAACCTGTTATTACTTGATAAACCCTTGCGAGCAAGTCTGTTTCAGTGCAGCTGAATTGACAACTCCATGTTAAGGCTTCCAAGTGTTCTTTGTCTCCCCTTGTGTCGAATCAATAAATTGGGTTTTACTTCCTTCGAAGACTGTTGCGATCCCCTATACTTGTGGGTCATCAAGACTATTTTCTGGCGCCGTTGCCGGGGAGCATAGCTTTATTTGGAAGTTCACTTGGATTAATATTGTTCGCTACAAATTCTCCATCATGGGTAAACCTCGCGATACTAAGATCGCCATATTACCATCCACTACAAGAAAAGGTACAATTCTGAATACCTCTGTTGCTCTTGATTCACCATCTGTGATTGATAAACTTGTTTCACCGCCACATGCTTCGCATGCGGGTACATCTGCTGAATCTGAACACTCTCATAATATTGATAATGTTTCATTGTGCTTGATGATAGTGGTTCATTGGGATCTTTTCTAGATGCTACAATTGCTAGGTCTAGACAAATTGAAAATACCGAAACTCCTAATGCTACTACACTGTTAGTTCACCTGAACTTGGTTATTTTAGTGATGATCCTGAGGAAGATTATGTGGAGCTTAATGATGATTTTATTGAAAAATGCAATGCTACTACTGATGCAAGAAAAATTAAAAAGTTGCTTGCGAGAACATGCTTTATTAGATATAAACTGTCTCCTGATCCTAAGTTTGCCACATCTCCTATAAACATTAGGGATAAAGATTATGATTTTTCTCTTGATCTATCTCATATAGCTATTGTTGAGAAAACACCCTTTTGTGGTACTGAAAAAGAAAGTGCTGTTGAACACATGGTGAGCTATCTACTCTTAGTAGCTTGTTTTACGATGATGTTAAGATGCGTACTTACTTTGTTGCTAAAATATTTCCATTCTCATTAAAGGATGACGCTAAAACTTGGTATAATAATTTGCCACCTAATTCTATTAAAAGTCCGAAAGAATTGCTTGATGTTTTCTTCCGCAAATACTTTCCTGCTAGTGCTCAACATATTGCTTTGCAGAGAATTTATAATTTTAATCGGGAGATGAAGAGAAATTGCACGAGGCTTGGTCGAGATTCTGCTCTCTTATTAGAGCTCGACACGAGCATGATTTGGAAAAGCATGATTTACTTGATATATTTTATAGTGGACTAACCATTGAGTCTAGGGCATACCTGGATAGTTGTGCTGGTTGTGTTTTAGAAAAGAACTCAGGGCAATATTTGAAGAATTATTGGCTAAAATAAGCCGGAATCATGATGATTGGACTACGCCTGAACCGACTCCAACTCCAATATTGAAGAAGCGGGGTTTAATTAAATTGAATGATGAAGATATGAGGGAAGCCAAGAAGTCTCTCAAGGAGAAAGGTATTAAATCTGAAGATGTGAAGAATCTACCTCCTATTGAAGATATATGTGAGATAATTCCCCCTTCATCCATGATTGAGGTAAACTCCCTTCAACGCTTTACTAGGGAAGATATTCCGTATTCGAAACCTCCTGCACAATGCTTAGATGAGTTTGATAATTATATTGTTAAGCAAGAAAATTTTAATATGAGAGTAGAGAATCATTTAATGGAAAATTCTCAAGCTATTAGTGAATTGCATGATATTGTAGAGAGAACCTCCAATGATGTTAAGATGCTTGTTAAACATTTTCATATGATTCAAACGCAAATTGATCAACTCACTAAAGTGCAAAATGACTTGTTAGGGAGTAATTCTAAAGAAAAACATGCTTATGAAGTAACAACTAGAGGTGGTGTCTCTACCCAGGATCCTCTATATCCTGAAGGGCATCCCAAAAGAATTGAACAAGATTCTCAACGCATTGAACCTAGTGCTCATTCTAAGAAGAAAAAGAAGAAGAAGCATAAAAATGTTGTAGAATCCTCTGAACCTGTTAATGATCCTAATAGTATTTCTATTTCTGATGCTGAAACTGAAAGTGGTAATGAACATAATAAAGATAATGATAAGAATGATGCTTCTGATAAAGAAGAGGTAGAAGAAGAACCTGAAAAGCATGCTAAAAATAAAAAGTACACTAAAGAAGATTTTATTGCTGAGAAACATGGTAATGAAAGAGAACCTTGGGTTCAAAAGCAAATGCCTTTTCCTGCTAAGAAACTAAAATCAAAGGAAGAAGAACACTATAATAAATTTTGTGATTGGATGAAACCTTTATTCTTGCAAATCCCTTTGACTGATGCTATTAAATTGCCACCTTATTCGAAGTATATGAAAGATATTGTTACTAACAAAAGGAAAATCCCCAATGAGGAAATTTCCACTATGCTTGCTAATTACTCTTTCAATGGCAAAATTCCAAAGAAGTTGGGCGACCCAGGTATACCTACTATTCCTTGTTCTATTAAGAATAATTATGTTAAAACTGCTCTATGTGACTTGGGAGCCGGTGTTAGTGTTATGCCTTTTTCCCTCTATAAGAGACTTTACTTAGATAAGTTGATACCTACTGATATATCTTTGCAAATGGCTGATAAATCTACTGCTATTCCTGTTGGTATATGTGAGAATGTTCCTGTTCAAGTTACTACTAACTGCTTGATATTAACTGATTTTGTTGTGTTGGAAATGCCTAAAGATGATAATATGTCTATTATTCTTGGGAGACCTTTTCTTAACACCGCAGGGGCTGTTATTGATTGCAACAAAGGAAAGGTTACTTTCAATGTTGATGATAGGGAACATACCGTTTATTTCCCCAAGAGGATTGAGAAAGCGTGTGGAGTTAATACTATTTCTAATGTGAGAACTATCAAAGTGGGAACTATTGATTGTCCTATATATGAGCCTAAAGAAGAATATCAAACTCTCGTGATTGGATCCATATCAATACAATTCAAGGTAACATGATTGATTTGAGGTTTATTTCTTCTTATGCTATGTAAAGTTATTTGGTGGCAAGACTTGATCAACCTTGTTAACAAATACTTTTTGTATGCATAGAGAGGGTAAACAACATCTCTTTCTTCCTCCATTTGCTCTAGTTGCTGTAGCACTTTTGATTTGCAAAGTTCCTTAGTTAATTGGAGATTTCAAAAATTTTCCTGGCCAGTAATAATAAATTAAATACCCAGAAATGTGCAATTTTCAAAGTTTTCAAAAATTCACAAAAATTATACCGTTGGTCCTATTTTTCGACGAGGCACCTGGAAGCACCAGAGGATGACCTGTGGGGCACCAGAGGGTGCCACACCATAGGCCGGCGCGGCCAAGGTGGTGGCCGCGCCACCATGTGGTGTGGGTCCCCCTCTGCCCCACTTTGTCATCTCTTTCGCCCAGAACAGTCTCTCTCCCGAAAAAACTCGTACCAAGTTCCTCTCACTCGCGTTTTTGCTCCAGAGCTCCGGATGTTTTGATCTCTTTGCTCAGCCCAGATTTCTGTCTGAAATTTGGCACATTTGCTCTTCGGTATGTGACTCCTCCACCCATCCAAGTAGAATTTCGTTTGGTTGAGTATATCTTGAATATTTTGCTGCTGTAGGTAACATGTTTAGTGAGCTTGCATGCTTGTTCTAAGTGGTAGAAACTAGTTTTGATGCATGATTAGTACTCTAGCAAGTTCCTATGGTAGTTTCCCTCAATTATATGTCACCAAACCAAATTTTTATGTCATTTGTTGAAAATTTCAGAGAAGCTATGAAGAAGTTTAGCTTTGGAGAGTTGTTCAAGAAGGGGACAACCAGCACCGGGAGGCCTTCTAGGGCTGCCACCCGGATTAGGCAATCATATAATGAAGACATCCTCGCGCCTAGCTTCGCGCCTGAAGAGGACAACGGTCCTCCTAATGCTTCTACTTTTCCATGTTATGATTTTCTAAGGAATGCAGGGATACTGGAGGATTTCTTAACCCTTGTCAACAGGGCAGGGTTAACCACTTATATGGGCGATGAAAGGGAGCAATACTACTTGCTCACCAAAATCTTCGTCGAGAGTTTCCAGTTCAACAACAAACACTATGAGCCAACAGTTGAGTTCAGGATTTATGGTAATACTGTGACTATGCCATTGAAGGATTTTTGTTGTGCCTTGGATATTGCCCCTGTAGGTACAACAAGTAGGATTGATGACAACCCCCGGGACTTGCTGGAGCTCTACCGTGGGATCACCGACGATGATTGTCGCACCATTCAGCGGGGCAAGATAAGGAACATTCAACTCCCCGCCATTAAATATTTTGCATACTACATTGCTACTAGCATTCTTGGTAGGGAGAACACTAGTAATATCTCTAGCTACCATCTTGCTTTCCTGAATATTGCACTTACTGGTCAAACCTCCTATCACCTTGGTGCTCTTATTGCTCGCCGCTTTGACTACCAGGGGGCCTATTTTTGGAGGAACCATTGCACTGCGCGTTTTAACATATCTTAATCTTCCTATTGATCCTAATGATGTGCCATTGGCCCCTAGGAGACTTGATATTACTGCTATGAAGATTCATCATTTTGTTACTACTGACTCTACTTTAGATAGTATGGTGTATAGAATGTTGTTTTCGACGGGAGGAGAAGGAAATCCCTCTTCCCCAACCTAGTTTGTTGAGTATTGACAGGCAGTCATGGTCGTGCACTAAGGAGGAGGTGGATGAACATTTGAAGATAAGAGACTTCCACCAGCAACATGACTCCGAGGACGTCGGGACCTCCTACGACCACACCGTCACATATCCGGGTGCTTCTTCTAGCACATACCCGGAATACGACCCATCTTCATATTACGGAGACACTACCTCATGGGATCGATGGGATTGAACTCCACTTAGGCCAAAAGCCTAAGCTTGGGGGGAGGTATACCGGCATCACTCATTCTTTGCATATTATGGTTGCTGGATACTCGCACATACTTGTTTTGTTCGTTTGAGTGGTTTTCTAATGAGAGGAAGATGATATTTGGGGAAATGCTGCCTGAAAACAGATTCTGGAACGTTACTGTAAAAATCGTCAAAAATAGCCAGAGCGTCATTTTGAGCTGCCAATTTTTGTGCAGGTTCCCCAGGTTGTTATCTAACTTTCATTAGTTGAACACTTTTCGATCTGAGCAACGTAAGATTTTTGTAAAAATCGATTTCTGTACTGCTGTCAGGTTTTGGCAGATTTCTGTCATCCTGTTGTTATGTGTTTCTTTTAGTTTGCTATTTCTTGTTTTTGCTTTGTTTCTTTCCCAAAACACAAAAAGACCAAAAATATTTCTGTTGTTTCTCTTCACCATTTGTTTGCTTTGGTTTCTTGCATTTGTTTCGCTTTATTTGCTATTGCTAGTTTGCTATAAGAAAACCCAAAAAGATTTTACTTTGTTTGTTTGTTTCCTTTTGTTCTTGTTTCTAATTCGAAAACACCAAAAATATTTGCTGTTCTTCTTTGGTTTGTAAAGTTCTTTATGAGTTCAATGGTCTTCGGTGGCTGGAGCGTGGTTTTCATTTCATATTATCCAAGCTACACAAGTGAAAAGGCAATAATGACGATCTACGACAATCTGAATGTGGTGAGAGGCTGGTATGAACTCTATTTGTTTTCATTTTTGTACATATACTCATCCATGTGAACATGCTTAGTTGGTTCATGTGAGGTATATGTTATTTGAGAAAGTCTAGTGGTTTATGATCTCTCATGTTTAGCTCCAATCTATTAATATGAGTAGCATGTCATGGATGTTTGCTTGCATTGTTTTATTCATAAGTAAGTATGGCATTGTGGTATCCTCCTCTGAATAATTCATTTATATCGACTTGGCACATGCTCACGCATGCATATGACTGAACAAAAAGTCAATTAAGCCTCGATGATTCATATTGCTTCAGAGTTCTTGTATCACTTTTATGCCTCCGTTAATATATTTTGCCGCAAGCATGATTATGACAGTTACTGCTCTCTTGATTTGTCGCTCCCTAGTCTATTGCTAGCCTTCACTTGTACTGAGCGGGAACACTGCTCGTGCTTCCAAACACCTGAAAACCAAGTTGTTCCAAAAGTGTCCACCATAAATACCTATGCATGGCATTTCAAACCATTCCAAGTAAATTCTCGTGTGCTACCTTTAAAACCTTCAAAATGCTTCTCAATTTGTGTTTATGTTTCATAGCTCATGAGGAAGTATGTGGTGTTTAGCTTTCAACCTTGTCATTTACTTTTGATGGACTCTCATATGGACTAGTGGCACATCCGCTTATCCAATAATTTTGCAAAAAGAGCTAGCAATAGGATTCCCAGTCCCGAATTAATTAACTTAAATAGACACTCCTCCATGGTTTGTGATTGTTGGACGGCACCCGAAGGATTCGGTTAGCCATGGCTTGTGTAAGCAAAGATTGGGGGGAGTGTCATCATCATAATAAAACCAAAATAAAAAGGCACTCCTTCATGGCATGAGATTGTCGGCAGGCACCCGAGGATTCGGTTAGCCATGGTTTGTGAAAGAAAGGTTGGAAGGAGTGCCAAATAAATATGCAATAATTCATGGGAGCCGCTCTTGAAAGTCCGGTTGGCGAGGTAGTTAGTGTACCCATTACCATTCGTTGACAACAACAAACACCTCTCAAAATAATTTTACTCCTGTCTTTATAAAAATGAAAAGCTCTAGCGCATGTTAATCCCTGCTTCCCTCTGCGAAGGGTCAATCTTTTACTTTTATGTTGTGTCTCCATTATTTCTTTGAGCACTATCTTGAGAGCACAACTGTCATTCTTAGTGTAATATGCTTGTCTCAAAATATGATTGATTGTGGTATAACTTTGATGCATTTATCTTTTGACAATCACTACTTCTAGTCTTTCTATGAACTCCAAAGGTGCCCGGGCATTTATGTTTTGCCAACCAAATACAGGCAAGCGAGATACCACTTTATCATACTCTCTTATGAACATTGCAATCTTGCTTATATACATGATTCATGATGCTTCTTATTAATTGTTGGTACCTCTCCATGATTGACATAGCTGTTAGATGATCTTATTTGCATGTATCTCATTATGAACTGCTGGAGTATTAGCCATAGCATGAGAATATATACATCATATGAGCAAATGTGTTCGTGAAAGTTCTTTTTATCGCTCAGTTGTTAACTGAATTGCTTGAGGACAAGCAATAAGCTAAGCTTGGGGGGAGTTGATACGTCCAAAACGTATCTACTTTCCCGAACACTTTTGCTATTGTTTTGCCTCTAATTTGTGTGTTTTGGATGCAACTAACACGGACTAACGCTGTTTTCGAGAACTGCTCTGGTGTCTCGTTTTTGTGCAGAAATCCAACTTTCGGGAAAAACCTCGGAATTTATGCGAAGGCCCTATTTGCCCAGAAACCTAACGGAGCCAGAAGGGCAATTGAAGTGGAGGCCCGAGGGCCCCACACCATAGGGCGGCGCGGCCCAGGGGGGGCCCGCGCGGCCCTGTGGTGTGGCCCCCTCGGCCGGCCTCCGACGCCCTCCTTCGGACTACTTATCGGCCTCGACCTAAAAACGCACGGAGAGAAGTCGAAGTCGCCAGAAACCCTCCAGAACGCCGCCACATCGCGAAACTCCGTCGCGGGGAGCCGAAGTCTCCGTTCGGCACTCCGCCGGACGGGGAATTGGAGGAGATCATCACCGCCATCACCGCCAACGCCTCTACATCAACCAGCCATGTTTCCCCCATCCATGTGTGAGTAATTCCCCCGCTGTAGGCCGAAGGGGATGGTAGGGATTGGATGAGATTGGTCATGTAATAGCATAAGATTGTTAGGGCATAGTGCCTAGTGTCCGTAATTGGTACTTTGATGATATTGTTGCAACTTGTTATGCTTAATGCTTGTCACTAGGGCCCGAGTGCCATGATCTCAGATCTGAACATGTTATTGTTTCATCATGATATTCATTGTTTATGGTCTTACCTATAAGTTGTATACACATGTCATTGTCCTGGAACCGATGGCCCAGTGACAGAAATCGGGCCAACGGGAGGGAATGGTAGCGATGTGAGGATCACATGTGTTCACGGAGTGTTAATGCTTTGCTCCGGTACTCTATTAAAAGGAGTACCTTAATATCCAGTAGTTTCCCTTGAGGCCCGGCTGCCACCGGCTGGTAGGACAAAAGATGTTGTGCAAGTTTCTCATTGCGAGCACGCACGACTATATATGGAACACATGCCTATTGATTGCTTTGTACTTGGACACCGTTTTATTATTATCTGCAAATGTCCTGCTATGATTGTTACATGAGTTTCTCTCATCCATGCAACGCCCGTCATCCGTCCCCGTGCCTACATTATTTTAATCCTGCTGTTTACTAAAATCACTACTGCTGTCTTTGTTTTTCTGCTGCTGTCATTTCACTACTGCTACTGCTATAAACCTGTTACTACTGATAAACCCTTGCGAGCAAGTCTGTTTCCAGGTGTAGCTGAATTGACAACTCCGCTGTTAAGGCTTCCAAGTGTTCTTTGTCTCCCCTTGTGTCGAATCAATAAATTGGGTTTTACTTCCCTCGAAGACTGTTGCGATCCCCTATACTTGTGGGTCATCACCCACCCTTCCCAAGAGAAGAATGAGACAAGATCTTTCAGAAGAAGAATTCAATCATATATACAAACTAGACCCGTTCCCTTGGTCGTCGCCTCCACCCACTGTCTAGCCACAAGTTGAACCCCCACAACTTACTTAATCCCGGCAGAGCCCATAATACCATAAGGCTGCACTGGAAGCTACCTAAAACATGGACGACATAGTAATCTCTTTAATCCTGGGTGGCCAACCACAAGTGGAACTCACAAGCTTAAAACCCCTCACAGGTAGTAAACCCCCACACGATCCCCTGGTGAAAACCAGGTGTGCAGTCAAAAGCGACCACTCTACAACATGCGAACTCTCAGGGATTCACCACTTCAGCCTACTAGGGGCGTGGACCTGAGCAGACGCCCACCATCAACCAATCCACCCAGGTGTTTCATTAGGGTTGTTAATTTTAAATTTTCGAACACTCACAACCAATAACGAAACAGCATTTGGCATTTGATGTTGCAAAGCAAAAGTTAAAGCATCCTAGCGATAGGTTCAGGAGTAGCTACACACTACTAGGTTTTCTAAGCATAGCATAATAATTTACTTTTGAAAACAAAATTGTACCATGCATACTAGTTTCAAAACACTAATACATAATTAAAATAAGTAGGATTTGAGTGTCACTTGCCTTGATCAAAGCAACCCGCACAATCACAGCAATCACAAGAGTAACCTTGACCTCCTTGATACGTCTCCAACGTATCGATAATTTCTTATGTTCCATGCTTGTTTTATGACATTACCTACATGTTTTGTTCACACTTTATGTCATATTTATGCGTTTTTCGGAACTAACCTATTGACGAGATGCCGAAGTGCTAGTTCCTGTTTTCTGCTGTTTTTGGTTTCAGAAATCCTAGTAAGGAAATATTCTCGGAATTGGACGAAATCAACGCCCAGAATCTTAAAATCCCACGAAGCTTCCAGAACACCCGAGAGCCGCCAGAGGGGAGCCCTGGGGGCCCCACACACCAGGCTGGCATGGCCAGGGGGTGGGCCGCGCCCCCCTGTGGTGTCACCGCCTCGTCGACCTTCCGACTCCGCCTCTTCGCCTATTTAAGGGTCCCTGACCTAAATCTTCGATACGAAAAAGCCACGGTACGAGAAACTTTCCAGAGCCGCCGCCATCGCGAAGCCAAGATCTGGGGGACATGAGTCTCTGTTCCGGCACGCCGCCGGGACGGGGAAGTGCCCCCGGAAGGCTTCTCCATCGACACCGCTGCCATCTCCACCGCCATCTTCATCACCGCTGCTGTCTCCCATGAGGAGGGAGTAGTTCTCCATCGAGGCTAAGGGTTGTACCAGTAGCTATGTGGTTAATCTCTCTCTCTATGTACTTCAATACAATGATCTCATGAGCTGCCTTACATGATTGAGATCCATATGATGATGCTTGTAATCTAGATGTCATTATGCTAGTCAAGTGAATTTTACTTATGTGATCTCCGGAGACTCCTTGTCCCACGTATGTAAAGGTGACAGTGTGTGCACCGTGTGGGTCTCTTAGGCTATATTTCACAGAATACTTATTCACTGTTATGAATAGCATAGTGAAGTGCTTATTTATATCCCTTTATGATTGCAATGTGCTTTGTATCACTATTAATCTATGTGCTACTCTAGTGATGTTATTAAAGTACTCTATTCCTCCTGCACGGTGTAATGGTGACAGTGTGTGCATCGTGTAGTACTTGGCGTAGGTTATGATTGTAATCTCTTGTAGATTATGAAGTTAATTATTGCTATGATAGTATTGATGTGATCTATGCCTCCTTCATAGTGTGATGGTGACAGTGTGCATGCTATGTTAGTACTTGGTGTAGTTGTGTTGATCTATCATGCACTCTAAGGTTATTTAAATATGAATATCAAATATTGTGGAGCTTGTTAACTCCGGCATTGAGGGTTCGTGTAATCCTACACAATTAGTGGTGTTCATCATCCAACAAGAGAGTGTAGAGTATAGCATTTATCTATTCTGTTATGTGATCAATGTTGAGAGTGTCCACTAGTGAAAGTATAATCCCTAGGCCTTGTTTCCAAATACTACAATCATCGCTTGTTTACTGTTCTACTGCATCTGTACTGCCTGCAATATTCCCACCATCAACCACACGCCGGTCGTAGCATCAAGCTATTTTATGGTGCCGTTACTACTGCTCATATATATTCATACCACCTGTATTTCACTATCTCTTCGCCGAACTAGTGCACCTATTGATACGTCCAAAACGTATCTACTTTCCCGAACACTTTTGCTATTGTTTTGCCTCTAATTTGTGTATTTTGGATACAACTAACGCGGACTAACGGTGTTTTCAGCAGAATTGCTCTGGTGTCTTGTTTTTGTGCAGAAATTCAACTTTCGGGAAAATCCTCGGAATTTATATCAATGTGCCTATTTTACCAGAAGACTCAGGGAGCCAGAAGGGCAAGCCAGGTGGAGGCCCGAGGGCCCCACACACCAGGCCGGCTCGGCCCTAGGGGGGCGCGCCGCCCTAGTGTGTGGCCCCCTCGGCTGGCCTCCGACGCCTCCCTCTGGACTACTTAAAGGGTTCGATCTAAAAATCGCGAGGCAGAAGTCGAAGTCGCCAGAAACCCTCCAGAACGCCGCCACATCGTGATACTCCGTCTCGGGGGCCAGAAACTCCGTTCTGGCACTCCGCCGGGACGGGGAATTGGAGGAGATCATCGCCATCATCACCACCGACGCCTCTCCATCGACCAGCAATGTTTCCCCCATCCATGTGTGAGTAATTCCCCCACTGTAGGCTGAAGGGGATGGTAGGGATTGGATGAGATTGGTCATGTAATAGCATAAGATTGTTAGGGAATAGTGCCTAGTGTCCGTAATTGGTACTTTGATGATATTGTTGCAACTTGTTGTGCTTAATGCTTGTCACTAGGGCCCGAGTGCCATGATCTCAGATCTGAACATGTTATTATTTCATCATGATATGCATTGTTTTATGATCTTACCTGCAAGTTGTATACACATGTCGCTGTCCAGAACCAAAGGCCCCGAAGTGACAGAAATCGGGACAACCGGAGGGGATGGCAGTGATGTGAGGATCACATGTGTTCACGGAGTGTTAATGCTTTGCTCCGGTACTCTATTAAAAGGAGTACCTTAATATCCAGTAGATTCCCTAGAGGCCCGGCTGCCACCGGCTGGTAGGACAAAAGATGTTGTGCAAGTTTCTCATTGCGAGCACGTACGACTATATATGGAACACATGCCTATGGATTGCTTTGTACTTGGATACCGTTTTATTATTATCTGCAAATGCACTGCTTTGATTGTTACATGAGTTTCTCTCATCCATGCAATGCCCGTCATCCATCCCTGTGCCTACAGTATTTTAATCCTGCTGTTTACTAAAATCACTACTGTTGTTTGTGTTACTCTGCTGCTGTTATTTCACTACTGCTCTTTGCTATAAAGCTGACCTTATCGATAAACTCTTGCGAGCAAGTCTGTTTCCAGGTGCAGCTGAATTGACAACTCCGTTGTTAAGGCTTTCAAGTATTCTTTGTCTCCCCTTGTGTCGAATCAATAAATTGGGTTTTACTTCCCGCGAAGACTGCTGCGATCCCCTATACTTGTGGGTTATCAATAAGACTGTTTTCTGGCGCCGTTGCCGGGGAGCATAGCTTTATTTGGAGGTTCACTTGGACTGATATTGTTCGCTGCAAATTCTCCATCATGGGTAAATCTCGCGATTCTAAAGTCGCCATATTATCATCCACTACAAGAAAAGGTACAACTCTGAGTACCTCTGCTACTCTTGATTCACCATCTGTGATAAGTCAACTTGTTTCACCGCCGCAAGCTTCACTTGCTAGTACATCTACTGAATCTGAATACTCTCATAATATTGATAATGTTTCTGCTGTGCTTGATGATAGTGGTTCATTGGGATCTTTTCTAGATGCTACAATTGCTAGGTCTAGACAAATTGAAAATGCTAAAACTCCTAATGAAAATGCTGCTACACCTGTTAATTCACCTGAACTTGATTATTCTAGTGATGATCCTGATGAGGATTATGTGGAGCTTAATGATGATTTTAATAATAGATGCAATGCTACTGCTGATGCAAGAAAAATTAAAAAGTTTCTCGCACAATATCTTACATTAGACATAAGCTATCTCCTGATCCTAAATTTGCCACATCTCCTATATGCATTAAGGATAAAGATTATGATTTTTCTCTTGATTTATCTCATATAGCTATTGTTGAGAAAACACCCTTTTGTGGTACTGAAAAAGAAGGTGCTGTAGAACACATGAATGAACTTTCTTCTATGAGTAGCTTGTTTTCTGATGATGTCAAGATGCGTACTTATTTTGTTGCTAAAATTTTTCCTTTCTCATTAAAGGATGATGCTAAAACTTGGTATAATAATTTGCCTCCTGGTTCTATTAAAAGTCCAGGTGATTTGCTTGATGTTTTCTTTCGTAAATACTTTCCTGCTAGTGCTCAACATGCTGCTTTACAGAAAATTTATAGCTTTGACCAGGAAGATGGAGAGAAATTGCCTGAAGCATGGGCAAGATTTTGCTCTCTTATCAGGGCTCGACCTAGACATGAATTGGAAAAGCATGATTTACTTGATATATTCTATAGTGGACTAACCGTTGAGTCTAGGGCATATTTGGATAGTTGTGCTGGTTGTGTTTTCAGGAAAAGAACTCCAGACGAAGCTGAAGAATTATTGGCTAAAATAGGCCGGAATCATGATGATTGGAATACACCTGAACCAACTCCGACGCCAATATTGAAGAAGAGGGGTTTAATTAAATTGAATGATGAAGATATGAGGGAAGCCAAGAAGTCTCTTAAGGAGAAAGGTATTAGACCCGAAGATGTGAAGAATTTACCTCCCATAGAAGATATATGTGAGATAATTCCCCCTTCATCCATGATAGAGGTAAACTCCCTTCAACGCTTTACTAGGGAAGATATTCCGTATTCGAAACCTCCTGCTCAATGCTTAGATGAGTTTGATAATTATATTGTTAAGCAAGAAAATTTTAATATGAGAGTAGAGAATCATCTAATGGAAAATTCTCAAGCTATTAGCAATTTGCATGATATTGTGGAAAGAACCTCCAATGATGTTAAGATGCTTGTTAAACATTTTCAAATGGTTCAAACTCAAATTGATCAACTCACTAAAGTGCAAAATGACTTGTTAAAAAATAATTCTAAAGAGAAACATGCTTACGAAGTAACAACTAGAGGCGGTGTCTCTACCCAGGATCCTCTATATCCTGAAGGGCATCCCAAAAGAATTGAACAAGATTCTCAACGAATTGAACCTAGTGCTCCTTCTAAGAAAAAGAAGAAGAAACATAAAAATGTTGTAGAATCCTCTGAACCTGTTAATGATCCTAATAGTGTTTCTATTTCCGATGCTGAAACTGAAAGTGGTAATGAACATGATAATGATAATGATAATGATAAGAATGATGCTTCTGATAAAGAAGAGGTAGAAGATGAACCTGAAAAGCATGCTAAAAATAAAAAGTATACTAAAGAAGATTTTATTGCTAAGAAACATGGTAATGAAAGGGAACCTTGGGTGCAAAAGCAAATGCCTTTTCCTGCTAAGAAACTTAAATCAAAGGAAGAAGAACACTATAATAAATTTTGTGATTGGATGAAACCTTTATTCTTGCAAATCCCTTTGACTGATGCTATTAAATTGCCTCCTTATTCAAAGTATATGAAAGATATTGTCACTAACAAAAGGAAAATACCCAATGAGGAGATTTCCACTATGCTTGCTAATTACTCTTTCAATGGCAAGGTTCCAAAGAAGTTGGGCGACCCAGGTATACCTACTATTCCTTGTTCTATTAAGAATAATTATGTTAGAACTGCTCTATGTGATTTGGGAGCTGGTGTTAGTGTTATGCCTTTTTCTCTTTATAAGAGACTTTATTTAAATAAGTTGATACCTACTGATATATCTTTGCAAATGGCTGATAAATCTACTGCTATTCCTGTTGGTATATGTGAGGATGTTCCTGTTCAAGTTACTAATAACTGCTTGATATTAACTGATTTTGTTGTGTTGGAAATGCCTGAAGATGGTAATATGTCTATTATTCTTGGGAGACCTTTTCTTAACACCGCAGGGGCTGTTATTGATTGCAATAAAGGAAAAGTTACTTTCAATGTTGATGATAAAGAGCATACCGTCTATTTCCCCAAGAGGATTGATAAAGTATGTGGAGTTAATACTATTTCTAATGTGAGAACTATCAAAGTTGGAACTATTGATTGTCCTATATATGAGCCTAAGGAAGGTTATCAAAATCTTATGATTGGATCCATATCGATACAATTCAAGGTAACATGATTGATTTGAGGTTTATTTCTTCTTATGCTATGTAAAATTTATTTGGTGGCAAGACTTGATCAACCTTGTTAACAAATACTTTTTATATGCATAGAGGAGGTAAACAACATTTCTTTCTTCCTCCACTTGTTCTACTTGCTGTAGCACTTTTGTTTTGCAAAGTTCCTTAGTTAATTAGAGATTTCAAAAATTTTCCTGGCCAGTAATAATAAACTTAATACCCAGAAATGTGCATTTTTCAAAGTTTTCAAAAATTCACAAAAATTATACCGTTGGTCCTATTTTTCGAAAATGCACCTGGGAGCACCTGGGGATGACCAGTGGGGCACCCCAGAGTGGCACCCCACAGGCCGGCGCGGCCAGCAAGGGGGGCGCGCCACCCTGGTGTATGGGCTCCCCCTTGCCCCACTTTAGCATCTCTTCCTCCCACACTCTTCTCTTTCCCGAAAAAACTCGCACCAGCTTTCTCTCACTCGTGTTTCTGCTCAAGAGCTCAAGATTTCTCGATCTCTTTGCTCAGCCCAGATTCTGTCTGAAATTTGGCACATTTGCTCTCCGGTATGTGACTCCTCCGATTATCCAAGTAGAATTTTGTTTGGTTGAGTATATCTTGAATATTTTGCTGCTGTAGGTAACATGTTTAGTGAGCTTGCATGCTTGTTCTAAGTTGTATAAACTAGTTTTGATGCATGATTAGTACTCTAGCAAGTTCCTATAGTAGTTCCCCTCAATTATATGTCACCAAATCAAATTTTATAATGTTTGTTGAAAATTTCAGAAAATGGAGTGGAATAGACATCAACTAAACCAACAAGAACTGGAGGTGCAACAAGTCATGAGAGTGAACCGCGAAGAAGGAGTATACCCCTCTTACTACCCGTGCACAGATTTCATAAGAAGTGCAGGAATCTTGGGAGATATTCAGAATCTAATTTCTCGTGCAGGGTTGAATGATTTTGTTGACGGAGAACCATGCCAATATGCAAAATTGACTATGTCTGTTGTGAAGGATTTTAAGTTCAATTGGTCGCAATCTAACCCTATGGTTCAGTATAAAATTTATAATAAAACTGTCAACTTGCCATTCAATGATTTTTGTACAACAATTAGAGTACCGCAATGGGGATCATGCGAGAAGATAAGGGGATCGCCGTGAGAGCTCTTAAACCTCTTCGAGATGATTTGTCATGGAAGGAGCTTCTCAGAGGATGGTGGTAAAATCAGTAGCATTCAACTCCCAGCTATCCGCTACTTTGCTTATTTCATTACTAAATGCGTTCTTGCTAGAAAGAATGGTAGTAAATTATCTATCCAGGATTTAGCTTTTCTACCTGCTGCACTGCAAGGTGGTAAGGCTTATAATTTGGGTGCGTTGATAGCTTATAGACTTGCTACTAACCGTGAGAAGGGCGGAATTTGTGGAGGTCTCATCGCCTCTCGTTTACTAGCTTTGCATGGTGTAGAACCTCACCATCTTGATATTCAACTTCCCATAGAAAAACTCGACATAGTCTCCATGATTAAGCATGAATTTGTTTCTGATTCATCTAATTTGGGTAACCTGTTTTGCAAGATGACATTTTATAAGAAAGCTTGGAGAATAACTAAGAAAACTGAAAAACTAGTAAGACTGCCTGCGCCTGTTCTATTTAACCTTGATTCCAGGGAGGATTGGTCAGTCACAGAAGGTGTACTGAATGCACACATAGAGGGAGGAGGCCATCATGCAAGAGGCAACACGAAGGAGGCCGAGGAACAACTTGACTCGTCATCCGATGCAGCAAGTTCTTCGCATCAACATTTTGTAGGATAACGTTGCATAGAAAACAAAAAATTTCCTACCGCGAACACGCAATCCAAGCCAAGATGCAATCTAGAAGACGGTAGCAACGAGGGGATTATCGAGTCTCACCCTTGAAGAGATTCCAAAGCCTACAAGATGAGGCTCTTGTTGCTGCGGTAGATGTTCACTTGCTGCTTGCAAAAGCGCGTAGAAGATCTTGATCACGGCGCAATGAACGGGCAGCACCTCCGTACTCGGTCACACGTTCGGTTGTTGATGAAGACGACGTCCACCTCCCGTTCCAGCGGGCAGCGGAAGTAGTAGCTCCTCTTGAATCCGACAGCATGACGGCGTGGTGTCGGTGGCGGTGGAGAACTCCGGCGGAGCTTCGCTAAGCGTGCGGGAGCTATGGAGGAGAGAGGGGGCGGCTAGGGTTTGGGAGGGGGTGGCCGGCCACTATAGGGGTGCGGCCAGGCTGTGGTCTTGGGGTGGCCGGCCCCCTCCCCTTGGCCCCTCATTATATAGGTGGAAGCCCCAAGTGTTGGACTACAAGTCTCCGAATAAGACCCGAACCCAAAACCTTCCATGTGATAGGGAAACCTACCCAAGGTGTGAATCCCACTTGGGGTGGGATTCCCCCTTCCATGTGGGGGGGTGGCCGGCCCCCATAGGGGGAGTCCACTTGGGACTCCTCCCCCTCTAGGGTTGGCCGGCCAAGGAGGTGGAGTCCCTCCGGGACTCCGCCTTCCTTAGTGGTTTCTTCCGGACTTTTCTAGAACCTTCTAGAACCTTCCATAGAACCTTCCGGATCATTTTAAATCTCATAAAATGACTTCCTATATATGAATCTTATTCTCCGGACCATTCCGGAACTCCTCGTGATGTCCGGGATCTCATCCGGGACTCCGAACAAATATTCGAACTCCATTCCATATTCAAGTTCTACCATTTCAACATCCAACTTTAAGTGTGTCACCCTACTGTTCGCGAACTATGCGGACATGGTTGAGTACTCACTCCGACCAATAACCAATAGCGGGATCTGGAGATCCATAATGGCTCCCACATATTCAACGAGGACTTTAGTGATCGAATGAACCATTCACATACGATACCAATTCCCTTTGTCACGCGATATTTTTACTTGTCCGAGGTTTGATCATCGGTATCACTCTATACCTTGTTCAACCTCGTCTCCTGACAAGTACTCTTTACTCGTACCGTGGTATGTGGTCTCTTATGAACTTATTCATATGCTTGCAAGACATTAGACGACATTCCACCGAGAGGGCCCAGAGTATATCTATCCGTCATCGGGATGGACAAATCCCACTGTTGATCCATATGCCTCAACTCATACTTTCCGGATACTTAATCCCACCTTTATAACCACCCATTTATGTAGTTGCGTTTGGTGTAATCAAAGTACCTTTCCGGTATAAGTGATTTACATGATCTCATGGTCATAAGGACTAGGTAACTATGTATCGAAAGCTTATAGCAAATAACTTAATGACGTGATCTTATGCTACGCTTAATTGGGTGTGTCCATTACATCATTCATACAATGATGTAACCTTGTTATTAATAACATCCAATGTTCATGATTATGAAACTAATCATCCATTAATCAACAAGCTAGTTAAGAGGCATACTAGGGACTCTTTGTTGTTTACATATCACACATGTACTAATGTTTCGGTTAATACAATTATAGCATGGTATATAAACATTTATCATAAACATAAAGATATATAATAATAACCACTTTATTATTGCCTCTAGGGCATATCTCCTTCAGTCTCCCACTTGCACTAGAGTCAATAATCTAGATTACATTGTAATATACCTAACACCCATGGCATTCTGGTGTTGGTCATGCTTTGCCCTAGGGAGAGCTTTAGTCAACGGATCTGCTACATTCAGATCAGTGTGTACTTTGCAAATCTTTACTTCTCCATCTTCTATGTACTCGCGAATCGAGTGGTAACGCAGCTTGATATGCTTCAGCCTCTTGTGTGACCTTGGTTCTTGTGCATTGGCGATGGCACCCATGTTATCACAGTAAATGATTAATGGGTCCAATGCACTAGGAACCACACCGAGCTCTACAATGAACCTCTTCATCCATACCGCTTCGATGAAGCCTGCGAAGCCGCTATGTACTCGATTGTTGAAGACTTCGCCACCGTGCACCGCTTCGTGCTTGCCCAGCTTCGCAGCACCATTCAATATAAACACGTACCTGCATTGTGACTTAGAGTCATCGGGATCGGTGTTCCAACTTGCATCGGTGTAACCGCTTACAATGAGCTCTTGGTCACCTCCATAACAAAGAAACATATCCTTAGTTCTTTTCAAGTACTTCAGGATATTCTTGACCGCTGTCCAGTGTTCCATTCCTGGATCACTTTGATATCTGTTAGTCAAACTAACAACATGTGCTATATCCGGTCTAGTACATAGCATGGCATACATGATAGATCCTACTGCCGAGGCATAGGGGATATTACTCATCCTTTCTCATTCTTCTGCCGTAGCCGGTCCTTGAGTCTTACTCAAGACCTTGCCTGGTAACATCGGTAAGAACCCTTTCTTGCTTTCGTCCATTCTAAACTTCTTTAGAATCTTGTCCAGGTATGTACTCTGTGATAGCCCTATTAGGCGTCTTGATCTATCTCTATAAATATTTATGCCTAATATATACGATGCTTCACCAAGGTCTTTCATTGAAAAACTATTATTCAAATAACCTTTTACACTGCTTAATAGTTCTATATCATTCCCAATCAATAATATGTCATCTACATATAATATCAGGAATGCTACAGAGCTCCCACTCACTTTCTTGTAAATACAGGCCTCTCCATGACACTGTATAAACCCGAAGTCTTTGATCACCTTATCAAAGCGTCGGTTCCAACTTCTTGATGCTTGCTTCAGTCCATAGATTGAACGCTGAAGTTTGCATACTTTGTTAGCATTTTTAGGATCGACAAAACCTTTGGGTTGTACCATATACAACTCTTCCTCAATGTCTCCATTAAGGAACGCCGTTTTGACATCCATCTGCCAAATCTCATAATCGAAAAATGCAGCTATTGCTAACAAAATCCTCACAGATTTTAGCTTCGCTACAGGTGAGAAAGTCTCATCGTAGTCAACTCCTTGAATTTGTCGGAAACCCTTTGCGACAAGTCGAGCTTTATAGACAGTAATATTACCATCAGCATCTGTTTTTTCTCTTGAAGATCCATTTATTCTCGACAGCCTTTCGGCTATCAGGTAAGTCTACCAAAGTCCATACTTTGTTATCATACATGGATCCCATTTCGGATTTCATGGCTTCTTGCCATTTGTTGGAATCTGGGCTCATCATCGTTTCTTCATACGTCGCAGGGTCCTCATCATTGTTATCCACAATCATGACATTTAGACAAGGATCATACCAATCAGGAGTGACACGTTCCCTTGTCGATCTGCGAGGTTCAGTAGTTTCCTCGTTCGAAGTTTCATGATCATTATCATTAGCTTCCTCTGTTGCCAGTGTAGGTGGTATAGGTACAACTTCCGGTACTGCGCTACTCTGATCAACGAGTATAGATTCATCAATCTCATCGAGTTCTACTTTTCTTCCAGTCACTTCTTTAGTGAAAAATTCTTTCTCAAGAAAGGTTCCATTCTTAGCAACAAAGATTTTGCCTTCGGATTTGTGATAGAAAGTGTACCCTATAGTTTCCTTAGGGTATCCTATGAAGACGCATTTTTCCGCTTTGGGTTCTAGCTTGTCCGGTTGTAACTTCTTTACATAGGCTTCACAACCCCAAACTTTCAGGAACGACAGCTTAGGTTTCTTATTAGACCATAATTCATACGGTGTCGTTTCTACGGATTTTGATGGTGCTCTATTTAAAGTGAATGCGGCTGTCTCTAATGCATAACTCCAAAATGATAACGGCAAATCAGTAAGAGACATCATAGAACGAACCATATCTAAGAGAGTTCGATTACGACGTTCGGACACACCGTTTCGTTGTGGTGTTCCCGGCGGTGTCAATTGTGAAAGTATTCCGCATTTCTTTAAATGCATGCCAAACTCATAACTCAGATATTCACCTCCACGATCAGATCGTAGAAATTTAATCTTCTTGTTACGTTGATTTTCTACTTCACTTTGGAATTCCTTAAACTTCTCGAAAGTTTTAGATTTATGTTTCATGAAATAGATATACCCATATCTACTCGGATCATCTGTGAAGGTTAGAACATAACGATAACCACCGCGTGTTGCTACGCTCATTGGTCCGCACACATCGGTATGTATGATTTCCAATAAGTCAGTAGCTCGCTCCATCATACCAGAAAATGGAGTCTTAGTCATTTTTCCCATTAGACATGCTTCGCATCTATCAAGTGACTCAAAGTCAAGTGATTCAAGTAATCCATCGGTATGGAGTTTCTTCATGCGTTTCACTCCAATATGACCAAGACGACAGTGCCACATATAAGTAGAATTATCATTCAATTTAATTCGCTTAGCATCAATGTTATGTATATGCGTATCACTACTATCGAGATCTAACAGAAATAAGCCATTCTTTTCAGGTGCTCGACCATAAAAGATATTATTCATAAAAATAGAACAACCATTATTCTCAGACTTGAATGAATAACCGTCTTGCATTAAACAAGATCCAGATATAATGTTCATGCTCAACGCGGGTACAAAATAACAATTATTTAGGCTGAAAACTAATCCCGAAGGTAGATGTAGAGGAAGTGTGCCGACAGCGATCACATCAACTTTGGATCCGTTTCCAACACGCATCGTCACTTCATCTTTCAGTAGTCTTCATTTATTCTTTAGTTCCTATTTCGAGTTACATATATGAGCAACCGAACCAGTATCAAATACCCAGGTACTAGAACGAGAACCAGTGAGATAAACATCTATAACATGTATATCAGATATACCTTCTTTCTTCTTCTTGACAAGGCCGCTCTTCAGATCAGCCAGATACTTGGAGCAATTACACTTCCAGTGTCCCTTCTCCTTGCAGTAATAGCACTCAGCATCAGGCTTAGGGCCGTTCTTAGGTTTCATAGGAGGCGTGGCAGCTTTCTTGCCACCCTTCTTGAATTTTCCCTTAGACTTGCCCTGTTTCTTGAAACTGGTGGTCTTGTTGACCATCAACACTTGGTGCTCTTTCTTGATCTCAATCTCAGCAGCTTTTAGCATGCCAAAGAGTTCAGGTAACTCCTTGTTCATGTTCTGCATATTGTAGTTCATCACAAAGTTCTTGTAACTTGGTGGCAGTGATTGAAGGACACGATTAATCCCCAGTCTGTTAGGAATCACTATTCCCAAGTCACTGAGTTTCTTCGCATGCCCGGTCATGGCGAGCGTGTGCTCACTAACGGAGCTGCCTTCTTCCATCATACAATTTGAAGAAATGTTTCGATGCTTCATAGCATTCCACGGCCGCATGAGTCTCAAAAATAGCTTTCAGCTCTTTCATCAACTCATGAGGATCGTGGTGCTCAAAACGTTTTGAAGATCGGATTCAGATCGCACGGATGGCACACTGAACTGGAGAGTACCGAGTTTTCCGAGTCTCGTAAACAGCTTTTACTTCATCGGTTTCAGTTTCTGCAGGAGGGTCACCTAGCGGTGCATCAAGCACATATTGCAGATTTCCGCCAGAGAGGAAAATCCTCACATGACGGAACCAGTCGGTGAAGTTGCTACCGTTTCTCTTAAGTTTTTCTTTCTCTAGGAACTGGTTAAAATTGATTGGGGACGCCATCTCTACAACATATATTTGCAAAAGTTTAGACTAAGTTTATGACAAATTGAGTTCAAATTTTAATTCAACATAATTAAAAATCTAGGTGAACTCCCACTCAAAACAATATCCCTCGCATTGTCTTAGTGATCACACGAACCAAATCCACCGCACCTAAGTCCGATCATCACGAGACAAGGTGTGATTTCAATGGCAAACACTCAAAGTGTTCATCATATCAACCATATGATTCATGCTCTACCTTTTGGTATCACGTGTTCCGAGACCATGTCTGTACATGCTAGGCTTGTCAAGGCCACCTTAGTATCCGCATGTGCAAAACTGTCTTGCACCCGTTGTATGCACTTGTTCATTCTATCACACCCGATCATCACGAGATGCTTCGAAACGACAAGTCTTGGCAACGGTGCTACTAAGGATGAACACTTTATTATCTTGAGATTTTAGTGAGGGATCATCTTATAATGCTACCGTCGCGATCTAAGCAAAATAAGATGCATAAAAGGATTAACATAACATGCAATTCATATGTGATATGATATGGCCCTTTTGTCTTTGCGCCTGATACGTCTCCGACGTATCGATAATTTCTTATGTTCCATGCCACATTATTGATGATATCTACATGTTTTATGCACACTTTATGTCATATTCGTGCATTTTCTGGAACTAACCTATTAACAAGATGCCGAAGTGCCGATTCTTTGTTTGCTGTTTTTGGTTTCAGAAATCCTAGTAAGGAAATATTCTCGGAATTGGACGAAATCAACGCCCAGGGTCCTATTTTGCCACGAAGCTTCCAGAAGACCGAAGAGTCAACGAAGTGGGGCCACGAGGTGGCCAGGAGAGCAGGCGGCGCGGCCCCACCCTTGGCCGCGCCGCCCTGTCTCCTGGGCCCCTCGCGTCGCCCCCTGACCTACCCTTCCGCCTACTTAAAGCCTTCGTCGCGAAACCCCCAGTACTGAGAGCCACGATACGGAAAACCTTCCAGAGACGCCGCCGCCAATCCCATCTCGGGGGATTCAGGAGATCGCCTCAGGCACCCTGCCGGAGAGGGGAATCATCTCCCGGAGGACTCTACGCCGCCATGGTCGCCTCCGGAGTGATGTGTGAGTAGTCTACCCCTGGACTATGGGTCCATAGCAGTAGCTAGATGGTTGTCTTCTCCTCATTGTGCTTAATTGTCGGGTCTTGTGAGCTACCGAACATGATCAAGATCATCTATCTGTAATTCTATATGTTGTGTTTGTTGGGATCCGATGAATAGAGAATACCATGTTATGTTGATTATCAATTTATATCTATGTGTTGTTTATGATCTTGCATGCTCTCCGTTATTAGTAGAGACTCTGGCCAAGTTTTTGCTATTAACTCCAAGAGGGAGTATTTATGCTCGATAGTGGGTTCATGTCTCCGTGAATCTGGGGAAGTGACAGAAATCTCTAAGATTATGGATGTGCTGTTGCCACTAGGGATAAAACATTGGTGCTATGTTCGAGGATGTAGTTACTGATTACATTACGCGCAATACTTAATGCAATTGTCTGTTGTTAGCAACTTAATACTGGAAGGGGTTCGGATGATAACTTTGAAGGTGGACTTTTTAGGCATAGATGCATCTTTGGATAGCGGTCTATGTACTTTGTCGTAATGCCCAATTAAATCTCACTATACTCATCATAATATGTATGTGCATGGTCATGCCCTCTTTATTTGTCAATTGCCCAACTGTAATTTGTTCACCCAACATGCTGTTTATCTTATGGGAGAGACACCTCTAGTGAACTGTGGACCCCGGTCCAATTCTCTATACTGAAATACAATCTACTGCAATACTGTTCTACTGTTTTCTGCAAACAATCATCTTCCACACTATACATCTAATCATTTGTTACAGCAAGCCGGTGAGATTAACAACCTCGCTGTTTCGTTGGGGCAAAGTACTTGGTTTATGTTGTGCAGGTTCCACGTTGGCGCCGGAATCCCTGGTGTTGCGCCGCACTACATCTCGCCGCCATCAACCTTCAACGTGCTTCTTGACTCCTACTGGTTCGATAAACCTTGGTTTCATACTGAGGGAAAACTTGCCGCTGTACGCATCACACCTTCCTCTTGGGGTTCCCAACGGTCGCGTGTTGTACGCGTATCAAGACTGTTTTCTGGCGCCGTTGCCGGGGAGATCAAGACACGCTGCAAGGGGAGTCTCCACATCCCAATCTCTTTACTTTGTTTTTGTCTTGCTTTATTTTATTTACTACTTTGTTTGCTGCACTAAATCAAAATACAAAAAAATTAGTTGCTAGTTTTACTTTATTTACTATCTTGTTTGCTATATCAAAAACACAAAAAAATTAGTTACTTGCATTTACTTTATCTAGTTTGTTTTATTTACTACTGCTAAAATGAGTAATCCTGAAGTTGAAGTTCGTACGTTTAAGCAACGAGGGGGAGAATGTTTAAGAGATGCTTGGTATAGAATTAGTGATGCCCATAATAGGTGCACTAAGAAACACTCCACCACTATCCTACTCAGGAATTTTTATGTTGGTGTTTCTAGCTGGAATAGGTATGTTCTTGATTGTCTCGCGAAAGGTAACTTCCTAAGCACTCCTGCATTAGAAGCTAGCTGCATTATTGAGAGTCTATTTGGAATACCCCCTGTTGATGAAGTTAAAACTGAAATCTCTCTTGAAGATGTTATGAAAAAATTGGAAACCTTAGAGAAAAATTTTCCAAGTATTGAAACTAAATTGGAAATGTTACTTGATAAAACTGATGAACTTGATAAATACTTAGGAGGAATTGATGAAAGAATTAGTGTCCTAGGAATTTGTATTGTCCATGATGATCAAACCAATAGGATTGGCGAACTTGAAAAAGCTATGGGAACCTTGGGTTCAACATTTTCTTCTCTTAAATATAAGGAGAAAGCTTATGTGGGTAAGGAGTAAAAGTTTATGTATGTCTCTAAAGTGCCCAAACCAAAGAAATATTATTATAGGCCTAAAATTGACAAAGCCCTTAGTACCACTACAGATGGAGGAGCTTATGATAACGATGCACCATCTCTTGATAATACTTGATACACACTTTCTGCGCCTAGCTGAAAGGCGTTAAAGAAAAGCGCTTATGGGAGACAACCCATGTTTTTACTACAGTACTTTATTTTTATTTTGTGTCTTGGAAGTTGTTTACTACTGTAGCAACCTCTCCTTATCTTAGTTTAGTGTTTTATTGTGCCAAGTAAAGTCGTTGATAGCAAAGTTCATACTAGATTTGGATTACTGCGCAGAAACAGATTTCTTTGCTGTCATGAATCTGGGCAAAATTCTCCGTAGGTAACTCAGAAAATTATGCCAATTTACGTGAGTGATCCTCAGATATGTACGCAATTTTCATTCAATTTGAGAATTTTCATTTGAGCAAGTCTGGTGCCTCAATAAAATTCGTCATTACGAACTGTTCTGTTTTTGACAGATTCTGCCTTTTATTTCGCATTGCCTGTTTTGTTATGTTCGATGGATATTTTGATTCCATTGACTTTCAGTAGCTTTGTGCAATGTCCAGAAGTGTTAAGAATGATTATGTCACCTCTGAACATGTATATTTTGATTATGCACTAACCCTCTAATGAGTTGTTCTAAGTTTGGTGTGGAGGAAGTTTTCAAGGATCAAGAGAGGGAGATGATACAACATGATCAAGGAGAGTGAAAGCTCTAAGCTTGGGGATGCCCCGGTGGTTCACCCCTGCATATATCAAGAAGACTCAAGCGTCTAAGCTTGGGGATGCCCAAGGCATCCCCTTCTTCATCGACAACATTATCAGGTTCCTCCCCTGAAACTATATTTTTATTCCATCACATCTTATGTGCTTTGCTTGGAGCGTCGGTTTGTTTTTGTTTTTGTTTTGTTTGAATAAAATGGATCCTAGCATTCTTTGTGTAGGAGAGAGACACGCTGCGCTGTTGCATATGGACAAGTATGTCCTTAGGCTTTACTCATAGTATTCATGGCGAAGTTTCTTCTTCGTTAAATTGTTATATGGTTGGAATTGGAAAATGATACATGTAGTAATTTGCTAAAATGTCTTGGATAATGTGATACTTGGCAATTGTTGTGCTCATGTTTAAGCTCTTGCATCATATACTTTGCACCCACTAATGAAGAAATACATAGAGCATGCTAAAATTTGGTTTGCATATTTGGTCTCTCTAAAGTCTAGATAATTTCTAGTATTGAGTTTGAACAACAAGGAAGACGGTGTAGAGTTTTATAATGTTTTCAATATGTCTTTTATGTGAGTTTTGCTGCACCGCTTCATCCTTGTGTTTTTTTCAAATAGCCTTGCTAGCCTAAACCTTGTATCGAGAGGGAATACTTCTCATGCATCCAAAATACTTGAGCCAACCACTATGCCATTTGTGTCCACCATACCTACCTACTACATGGTATTTCTCCGCCATTCCAAAGTAAATTGCTTGAGTGCTACCTTTAAATTTCCATTCTTCACCTTTACAATATATAGCTCATGGGACAAATAGTCTAAAAACTATTGTGGTATTGAATATGTACTTATGCACTTTATCTCTTATTAAGTTGCTCGTTGTGCGATAACCATGTTCCTGGGGACGCCATCAACTACTCTTTGTTGAATATCATGTGAATTGCTATGCATGTTCGTCTTGTCTGAAGTAAGGGAGATCTACCACCTTATGGTTAGAGCGTGCATATTGTTAGAGAAGAACATTGGGCCGCTAACTAAAGCCATGATCCATGGTGGAAGTTTCAGTTTTGGACATATATCCTCAATCTCATATGAGAAAATTAATTGTTGCTACATGCTTATGCATAAAAAGAGGAGTCCATTATCTGTTGTCTATGTTGTCCCGGTATGGATGTCTAAGTTGAGAATAATCAATAGCGAGAAATCCAATGCGAGCTTTCTCCTTAGACCTTTGTACAGGCGGCATAGAGGTACCCCTTTGTGACACTTGGTTAAAACATGTGCATTGCGATAATCCCGGTAGTCCAAGCTAATTAGGACAAGGTGCAGGCACTATTAGTATACTATGCATGAGGCTTGCAACTTGTAAGATATAATTTACATGATACATATGCTTTATTACTACCGTTGACAAAATTGTTTCTTGTTTTCAAAATCAAAGCTCTAGCACAAATATAGCAATCGATGCTTTCCTCTTTGAAGGACCATTCTTTTACTTTTATTGTTGAGTCAGTTCACCTATTTCTCTCCACCTCAAGAAGCAAACACTTGTGTGAACTGTGCATTGATTCCTATATACTTGCATATTGCACTTGTTATATTACTCTATGTTGACAATATCCATGAGATACACATGTTACAAGTTGAAAGCAACCGCTGAAACTTAATCTTCCTTTGTGTTGCTTCAATGCCTTTACTTTGAATTATTGCTTTATGAGTTAACTCTTATGCAAGACTTATTGATGCTTGTCTTGAAGTACTATTCATGAAAAGTCTTTGCTATATGATTCACTTGTTTACTCATGTCATATACATTGTTTTGATCGCTTCATTCACTACATATGCTTTACAATAGTATGATCAAGGTTATGATGGCATGTCACTCCAGAAATTATCTTTGTTTATCGTTTACCTGCTCGGGACGAGCAGGAACTAAGCTTGGGGATGCGGATCCGTCTCCGCCGTATCGATAATTTCTTATGTTCCATGCCACATTATTGATGATATCTACATGTTTTATGCACACTTTATGTCATATTCGTGCATTTTACGGAACTAACCTATTAACAAGATGCCGAAGTGCCGATTCTTTGTTTCTGCTGTTTTTGGTTTCAGAAATCATAGTAAGGAAATATTCTCGGAATTGGACGAAATCAACGCCCAGGGTCCTATTTTGCCACGAAGCTTCCAGAAGACCGAAGAGTCAACGAAGTGGGGCCACGAGGTGGCCAGGAGGGCAGGCGGCGCGGCCCCACCCTTGGCCGCGCCGCCTGTCTCTGGGCCCTCGCGTTGCCCCCGACCTACCATTCCGCCTACTTAAAGCCTTCATCGCGAAACCCCCAGTACCGAGAGCCACGATACGGAAAACCTTCCAGAGACGCCGCCGCCACCAATCCCATCTCGGGGGTTTCAGGAGATCGCCTCCGGCACCCTGCCGGAGAGGGGAATCATCTCCCGGAGGACTCTACGCCGCCATGGTCGCCTCCGGAGTGATGTGTGCGTAGTCTACCCCTGGACTATGGGTCCATAGCAGTAGCTAGATGGTTGTCTTCTCCTCATTGTGCTTAATTGTCGGGTCTTGTGAGCTGCCGAACATGATCAAGATCATCTATCTGTAATTCTATATGTTGTGTTTGTTGGGATCCGATGAATAGAGAATACCATGTTATGTTGATTATCAATTTATATCTATGTGTTGTTTATGATCTTGCATGCTCTCCGTTATTAGTAGAGGCTCTGGCCAAGTTTTTGCTATTAACTCCAAGAGGGAGTATTTATGCTCGATAGTGGGTTCATGTCTCCGTGAATGCAGGGAAGTGACAGAAATCTCTAAGATTATGGATGTGCTGTTGCCACTAGGGATAAAACATTGGTGCTATGTTCGAGGATGTAGTTACTGATTACATTACGCGCAATACTTAATGCAATTGTCTGTTGTTAGCAACTTAATACTGGAAGGGGTTCGAATGATAACCTGAAGGTGGACTTTTTAGGCATAGATGCATGCTGGATAGCGGTCTATGTACTTTGTCGTAATGCCCATTTAAATCTCACTATACTCATCATAATATGTATGTGCATGGTCATGCCCTCTTTATTTGTCAATTGCCCAACTGTAATTTGTTCACCCAACATGCTGTTTATCTTATGGGAGAGACACCTCTAGTGAACTGTGGACCCCGGTCCAATTCTCTATACTGAAATACAATCTCTTGCCAATCTTTGTTCTGCTTTTTACGCAAACAATCATCTTCCACACTATACATCTAATCATTTGTTACAGTAAGCCGGTGAGATTAACAACCTCGCTGTTTCGTTGGGGCAAAGTACTTGGTTTGTGTTGTGCAGGTTCCACGTTGGCGCCGGAATCCCTGGTGTTGCGCCGCACTACATCTCGCCGCCATCAACCTTCAACGTGCTTCTTGGCTCCTACTGGTTCGATAAACCTTGGTTTCATACTGAGGGAAAACTTGCTGCTGTACGCATCACACCTTCCTCTTGGGGTTCCCAACGGTCGCGTGCTGTACGCGTATCAGCACATTTGATCTTCATCTCCAAAGCACGGACATGATCTCCATCATCTTCGGGCATGATCTCCATCATCGTCGGCGTAGCGTCAAGGTCAATGGCGCCGTCTTCATGATTGTCCTCCATGTAGCAACTATTACAACTACTTTGAAATACTACTCAACATGAAATTTAAAGACAACCATAAGGCTCCTGCCGGTTGCCACAATACAATAATGATCATCTCATACATATTCATCATCACATTATGGCCATATCACATCACCAAACCCTGCAAAAACAAGTTAGACGTCTCTAATTTGGTTTGCATATTTTACGTGGTTTAGGGTTTTCGATAGAGATCTAATCTACCTACGAACATGAACCACAACATTGATACTAATGTTTTCAATAGAAGAGTAAATTGAATCTTCACTATAGTAGGAGAGACAGACACCCGCAAAGCCTCTTATGCAATACAAGTTGCATGTCGAACGAGGAACAAGTCTCATGAACGCGGTCATGTAAAGTTAGTCCGAGCCGCTTCATCCCACTATGCCACAAAGATGCAAAGTACTCAAACTAAAGATAACAAGAGCATCAACGCCCACAAAACCATTGTGTTCTACTCGTACAACCATCTATGCATAGACACGGCTTTGATACCACTGTAGGATAACATTGCATAGAAAACAAAAAATTTCCTACCGCGAACACGCAATCCAAGCCAAGATGCAATCTAGAAGACGGTAGCAACGAGGGGATTATCGAGTCTCACCCTTGAAGAGATTCCAAAGCCTACAAGATGAGGCTCTTGTTGCTGCGGTAGACGTTCACTTGCCGCTTGCAAAAGCGCGTAGAAGATCTTGATCACGGCGCCACGAACGGGCAGCACCCGGTCACACGTTCGGTTGTTGATGAAGACGATGTCCACCTCCCGTTCCAGCGGGCAGCGGAAGTAGTAGCTCCTCTTGAATCCGACAGCACGACGGCGTGGTGTCGGTGGCGGTGGAGAACTCCGGCGGAGCTTCGCTAAGCGTGCGGGAGCTATGGAGGAGAGAGGGGCCGGCTAGGGTTTGGGAGGGGGTGGCCGGCCACTATAGGGGTGCGGCCAGGCTGTGGTCTTGGGGTGGCCGGCCCCCTCTCCTTGGCCCCTCATTATATAGGTGGAAGCCCCAAGTGTTGGACTACAAGTCTCCGAATAAGACCCGAACCCAAAACCTTCCATGTGATAGGGAAACCTACCCAAGGTGGGAATCCCACTTGGGGTGGGATTCCCCCCTTCCATGTGGGGGGGGGGGGTGGCCGGCCCCCATAGGGGGAGTCCACTTGCTACTCCTCCCCCTCTAGGGTTGGCCGGCCAAGGAGGTGGAGTCCCTCCGGGACTCCGCCTTCCTTAGTGGTTTCTTCCGAACTTTTCTAGAACCTTCTAGAACCTTCCATACAACCTTCCGGATCATTTTAAATCTCATAAAATGACTTCCTATATATGAATCTTATTCTCCGGACCATTCCGGAACTCCTCGTGATGTCCGGGATCTCATCCGGGACTCCGAACAAATATTCGAACTCCATTCCATATTCAAGTTCTACCATTTCAACATCCAACTTTAAGTGTGTCACCCTACGGTTCGCGAACTATGCGGACATGGTTGAGTACTCACTCCGACCAATAACCAATAGCGGGATCTGGAGATCCATAATGGCTCCCACATATTCAACGATGACTTTAGTGATCGAATGAACCATTCACATACGATACCAATTCCCTTTGTCACGCGATATTTTTACTTGTCCGAGGTTTGATCATCGGTATCACTCTATACCTTGTTCAACCTCGTCTCCTGACAAGTACTCTTTACTCGTACCGTGGTATGTGGTCTCTTATGAACTTATTCATATGCTTGCAAGACATTAGACGACATTCCACCGAGAGGGGCCCAGTATATCTATCCGTCATCGGGATGGACAAATCCTTTGTTGATCCATATGCCTCAACTCATACTTTCCGGATACTTAATCCCACCTTTATAACCACCCATTTACGCAGTGGCGTTTGGTGTAATCAAAGTACCTTTCCGGTATAAGTGATTTACATGATCTCATGGTCATAAGGACTAGGTAACTATGTATCGAAAGCTTATAGCAAATAACTTAATGACGTGATCTTATGCTACGCTTAATTGGGTGTGTCCATTACATCATTCATACAATGATGTAACCTTGTTATTAATAACATCCAATGTTCATGATTATGAAACTAATCATCCATTAATCAACAAGCTAGTTAAGAGGCATACTTGGGACTCTTTGTTGTTTACATATCACACATGTACTAATGTTTCGGTTAATACAATTATAGCATGGTATATAAACATTTATCATAAACATAAAGATATATAATAATAACCACTTTATTATTGCCTCTAGGGCATATCTCCTTCACACTTTGGACATGCGGAGCCTCCACGCTTTTCTTTTGCACAGGGACCTCACTATGACTACGCCATGTATGATCCACCGGCGTGGAACAGCGACCCTCGCTGGGGTTGAACTCCACTTAGGCCAAAAGTCTAAGCTTGGGGGGAGGTATACCGGCATCACTCATTCTTTGCATATTATGGTTTCTGGATACTTGTACATATTTGTTTAGTTTCTTTGAGTGGTTTTCTAATGAGAGGGAGATGATATTTGGGGAAGTGCTGCCTGAAAACAGATTCTGGACTGTTACCAAAAAAATTCTCAAAAATAGCCAGAACTATATTTTGCGAAGACAATTTTTGTGCATGTTCCCCAGGTTGTTATCCAACTTTCATTAGTTGAACACTTTTCGATTTGAGCAGTGGAAGAATTTCTTAAAAATCGATTACTGTACTGCTGTCAAGTTTGATGAAATCCTGCTGCTTTGTGTTTATGTGACTCTTCTAGTTTCCATTTTCCTATTTTTGCTTTGTTTCTTTCCTAAAACACAAAAAGACCAAAAATATTTCTGTTGTTTCTCTTCACCATTTCTTTATTTTGGTTTCTTGCATTTATTTTGCTTAATTTGCTATCGTTGGTTTGCTATAAGAAAATCCAAAAAGATTTTGTTTTGTTTGCTTGTTTTCTTTTGTTCTTGTTTCCAATTCGAAAACACCAAAAATATTTGCTGTTCTTCTTTGGTTTTGTAAAGTTAATTATGAGTTCAATGGTCTTCGGTGGCTGTAGCGTGGTTTTCATTTCATATTATCCAAGCTACACAAGTGAAAGGCAATAATGACGATCTACGACAATTCGACTGTGGTGAGAGGCTGGTATGAACTCTATTTGTTTTCATTTTTGTACATATACTCATCCATGTGAGCATGCTTATGGTTCATGTGAGGTATATGTCATTTAAGAAAGTCTAGTAGTTCATGATCTCTCATGTTTAGCTCCAATTTATTAATATGAGTAGCATGTCATGGATGTTTGCTTGCATTGTTTTATTCATAAGTAGGTATGACATTGTGGTATCCTCCTCTGAATAATTCATTTGAATAGACTTGGCACATGCTCACGCATGCGTATGACTGAACAAAAGTCAATTAAGCCTCTATGATTTACATTGCTTCAGAGTTCTTGTATCACTTTTATGCCTCCGTTAATTTATTTTGCCGCAAGCATGATTATGACAGTGACTGCTCTCTTGATTTGTCGCTCCCCAGTCTATTGCTAGCCTTCACTTGTACTGAGCGGGAACGCTGCTCGTGCTTCCAAACACCTGAAAACCAAGTTGTTCCAAAGTGTCCACCATAAATACCTATGCATGGCATTTCAAACCATTCCAAGTAAATTCTCATGCGCTACCTTTAAAACCTTCAAAATGTTTCTCAATTTGTGTTAATGTTTTATAGCTCATGAGGAAGTATGTGGTGTTTATCTTTCAACTTTGTCATTTACTTTTGACGGACTTTTATAATAAGAGTTGGCAACGGGGTGCCCAGCCCCAACTAATAACTTCATTAATAATTCTCTTCACATGTTTTGCTCTGATTTATCAGTAAGCAACTTAATTTTGCAAATAGACACTCCTCCATGGTATGAGATTGACGGAAGGCACCCGAGGATTCGGTTAGCCATGGCTTGTGTAAGAAAAGGTTGGGGGAGTGTCACCTATAATAAAACTAAAGTACATGTGTAAACAAAAGAGAAGAGGGATGATCTACCTTGCTGGTAGAAATAACGTCCTTCATGGGAGCCGCTCTTGAAAGTCTGGTTGGCGAGGTAGTTGGTGTACCCATTACCTTTCGTTGACAACAACAAACACCACTCAAAATGATTTTACTCCTGTTTTAAAAATGAAAAGCTCTAGCGCATGTTAATCCCTGCTTCCCTCTGCGAAGGGTCAATCTTTTACTTTTATGTTGTGTCTCCATCCTTTCTTTTAGCATTTTCTTGAGAGCACAACTGTCATTCTTAGTATAATATGCTTGTCCCAAAATATGATTGATTGTGGTATAACTTTGATGCTTTTATCTTTGACAATCTCTATTTCTTGTCTTTCTATGAACCTCAGAGGTGCCTGGGCATTTATGTTTTGCTGTTCAAATTCGGGCAAGCGAGATACCACTTTATCATATCCTTTTATGAACATTGCAATCCTGCTTATAGACATGATTCATGATGCTTATTATTAATTGTTGGTACCTTTCCATGATTGATATATCTATTGGATGATCTTATTTGCATGTACCTTATTATGAATTGCCTAAGTGTTAGCCATATCATGAGAATATTTACATCATACGAGCGAATGTGTTCGTGAAAGTTCTTTTATCGCACTCAGTTGTTAACTGAATTGCTTGAGGACAAGCAATAAGCTAAGCTTGGGGGGAGTTGATACGTCCAAAACGTATCTACTTTCCCGAACACTTTTGCTATTGTTTTGCCTCTAATTTGTGTATTTTGGATACAACTAACGTTGTTTTCAGCAGAATTGCTCTGGTGTCTTGTTTTTGTGCAGAAATTCAACTTTCGGGAAAATCCTCGGAATTTATATCAATGGGCCTATTTTACCAGAAGACTCAGGGAGCCAGAAGGGCAAGCCAGGTGGAGGCCCGAGGGCCCCACACACCAGGCCGACGCGGCCTAAGGGGGGGCACGCCGCCCTAGTGTGTGGCCCCCTCGGCTGGCCTCCGACGCCTCCCTCTGGACTACTTAAAGGGTTCGATCTAAAAATCGCGAGGCAGAAGTCGAAGTCGCCAGAAATCCTCCAGAACGCCGCCACATCGCGAAACTCCGTCTCGGGGGCCAGAAACTCCGTTCTGGCACTCCGCCGGGACTGGGAATTGGAGGAGATCATCGCCATCATCACCACCGACGCCTCTCCATCGACCAGCAATGTTTCCCCCATCCATGTGTGAGTAATTCCCCCGCTGTAGGCTGAAGGGGATGGTAGGAATTGGATGAGATTGGTCATGTAATAGCATAAGATTGTTAGGGCATAATGCCTAGTGTCCGTAATTGGTACTTTGATGATATTGTTGCAACTTGTTGTGCTTAATGCTTGTCACTAGGGCCCGAGTGCCATGATCTCAGATCTGAACATGTTATTATTTCATCATGATATGCATTGTTTTGTGATCTTACCTGCAAGTTGTATACACATGTCGCTGTCCGGAACCAAAGGCCCCGAAGTGACAAAAATCGGGACAACCGGAGGGGATGGCAGTGATGTGAGGATCACATGTGTTCACGGAGTGTTAATGCTTTGCTCCGGTACTCTATTAAAAGGAGTACCTTAATATCCAGTAGATTCCCTAGAGGCCCGGCTTCCACCGACTGGTAGGACAAAAGATGTTGTGCAAGTTTCTCATTGCGAGCACGTGCGACTATATATGGAACACATGCCTATGGATTGCTTTGTACTTGGACACCGTTTTATTATTATCTGCAAATGCCCTGCTTTGATTGTTACATGAGTTTCTCTCATCCATGCAACGCCCGTCATCCATCCCTGTGCCTACAGTATTTTAATCCTGCTGTTTACTAAAATCACTACTGCTGTTTGTGTTACTCTGCTGCTGTTATTTCACTACTGCTACTGCTATAAAACTGTTACTACTGATAAACTCTTGCGAGCAAGTCTGTTTCCAGGTGCAGCTGAATTGACAACTCCGTTGTTAAGGCTTTCAAGTATTCTTTGTCTCCCCTTGTGTCGAATCAATAAATTGGGGTTTACTTCCCGCGAAGACTGCTGCGATCCCCTATACTTGTGGGTTATCACCTATACATCTGACAAGTGTATTAGGTGTGTTGGGGACACAAGAGACTTCTTGCTTTGTGGTTGCAGGGTTGCATGAGAGGGATATCTTTGACCTCTTCCTCCCTGAGTTCGATAAATCTTGGGTGATCCACTTAAGGGAAAACTTGTTGCTGTTCTACAAACCTCTGCTCTTGGAGGCCCAACACTGTCTACAGGAAAAGGTGTGTGCGTAGACATCAAGCTATTTTCCGGCGCCGTTGCCGGGGAGGAAAGGTAAAAGGTACTCACACTCCGGATCTCGGCTACTAAGCTATTTTCCGGCACCGTTGTAAGTACTCGAAGCTATTTCCTTTAGATCCTGCAATTGCATCTTTTTGTTTCTTGTTTATTGATACGTCTCCGACGTATCGATAATTTCTTATGTTCCATGCCACATTATTGATGTTATCTACATGTTTTATGCACACTTTATGTCATATTCGTGCATTTTCTGGAACTAACCTATTAACAAGATGCCGAAGTGCCGATTCTTTGTTTCTATTGTTTTTGGTTTTGAGAAATCCTAGTAAGGAAATATTCTCGGAATTGGACGAAATCAAAGCCCGTGGGCCTATTTTTCCACGAAGCTTCCAGAAGTCCGAAGGAGAGACGAAGAGGGGCGACGAGGGGGCCACACCCTAGGGCGGCGCGGCCCCCCCCTTGGCCGCGCGGCCCTGTGGTGTGGGGCCCCCGTGCCGCCTCTTGACCTGCCCTTCCGCCTATAAAAAGTCTCCGTGACGAAACCCCCGGTCTGAGAGCCACGATACGGAAAACCTTCCCGAGAGACGCCGCCGCCGCCGATCCCATCTCGGGGGATCCAGGAGATCGCCTCCGGCACCCTGCCGGAGAGGGGAATCATCTCCCGGAGGACTCTACGCCGCCATGGTCGCCTCCGGTGTGATGTGTGAGTAGTCTACCCCTGGACTATGGGTCCATAGCAGTAGCTAGATGGTTGTCTTCTCCCCATTGTGCTATCATTGTCGGATCTTGTGAGCTGCCTAACATGATCAAGATCATCTATCTGTAATTCTATATGTTGCGTTTGTTGGGATCCGATGAATAGAGAATACTTGTTATGTTGATTATCAAAGTTATGCTATGTGTTGTTTATGATCTTGCATGCTCTCCGTTACTAGTAGATGCTCTGGCCAAGTAGATGCTTGTAACTCCAAGAGGGAGTACTTATGCTCGATAGTGGGTTCATGCCCGCATTGACACTGGGACAAGGATGTGAGAAAGTTCTAAGGTTGTGTTGTCTTGTTGCCACTAGGGATAAAACATTAGTGCTATGTTCAAGGATGTAGTCACTAGTTACATTACGCACCATACTTAATGCAATTGTCTGTTGTTTGCAACTTAATGCGGAGGGTTCGGATGATAACTTTGAAGGTGGCCTTTTTAGGCATAGATGCCGTTGGATGACGGTCTATGTACTTTGTCGTAATGCCCAAGTAACTCTCACTATACTCATCATGATATGTATGTGCATGGTCCTGCTCTCTTTATTTGTCAATTGCCCAACTGTATTTTGGTCACCCAACATGTCGTTCGTCTTATGGGAGAGACACCTCTAGTGAACTGTGGACCCCGGTCCAATTCTCTTTCTTGAAATACAATCTCTGCAATACTTGTTCTCTCGTTTTCTGCAAACAATCATCTTCCACACAATACGGTTAACTCTTTGTTACAGCAAGCCGGTGAGATTGACAACCTCACTTGTTTCGTTGGGGCAAAGTACTTTGGTTGTGTTGTGCAGGTTCCACGTTGGCGCCGGAATCACTGGTGTTGCACCGCACTACATCCCGCCGCCATCAACCTTCAACGTGCTTCTTGACTCCTACTGGTCCGATTAAACCTTGGTTTCTTACTGAGGGAAACTTGCCGCTGTGCGCATCACACCTTCCTCTTGGGGTTCCCAACGGACGTGCCAACCACACGCATCAAGCAAATTTACGGCGCCGTTGCGGGGAGATCAAGACACGCTGCAAGGGGAGTCTCCACTTCTCAATCTCTTTACTTTGTTTTTGTCTTGCTTAGTTTTATTTACTACTTTGTTTGCTGCACTAAATCAAAATACAAAAAAATTAGTTGCTAGTTTTACTTTATTTGCTATCTTGTTTGCTATATCAAAAACACAAAAAAATTAGTTTACTTGCATTTACTTTATCTAGTTTGCTTTATTGTCTTGCACTCTATATTAAAATACAAAAAAATTAGTTACTTTTGTTACCATGTCTAGCTCTGAACCTGTTACTTCTTCGCCTGAAGAATTAGTCTTCACTTTTAAACAAGGGGATGAGGAGAGTTTTAAGGATGCTTGGTCTAGAATTTTTACTTCTTATCGTAAAACTGAACCTCAAATGACTCTAAGTTTGCTCCTCAGTAATTTTTATTTTGGTCTTATGGTTCGCTATAGATATGCTTTGGATACTTTAGTGGGAGGAGATTTCCTTCATTGCAATGGGGATCAAGCTTTTAATGCCATAAAGAAGTTTGTTGCATCACATGATTCAGCTAATAACTTTGATTCGATCCTCACTAGCATTTATAGTAGATTAAATAATCTCGAGATAAGTACATCTCGCTTGAATGATAATTATTGCCACGTTCGTAATCGTCTTGAACAAGTCTTAGTGAACTCTAAACTCTCAATGTGGGATCCTGCTGTTAAAATTGTCATCGGTGATCGAACTCTCCACGCCTTCTGTGATATTATGTATGAATTTTGCCTTATGCCTGAAAGTATTTATAAATATTTGAAACTTTGGGGAGTCGAGGAAGGAGGAGAAGAAATAACTCTCATTGATAACTCTACTATAATTCCTAAAGGAATAGCCGCAGGTGTGCATACAACCATTCTTGGAAGAACAATATCCATTGATTATCTTGTTGTTGAAACAGGAAAACTCACACTCGGAAGATCCCTGCTGAAACTATTGGGAGCAGTCATTGATGTTGGAGAAGGCACTCTGAAATTCACCTCTATACCGGGGGAAACTCATACATTTCCTAAACCAAAGGGAAAGAAAAACAATAAGAAAGGTAAGGGTAAAGCCCAAGGTAATGTTGACACTTCGTCTCTTGATAATACTTGATACACACTTTCTGCGCCTAGCTGAAAGGCGTTAAAGAAAAGCGCTTATGGGAGACAACCCATGTTTTTACCTACAGTACTTTGTTTTTATTTTGTGTCTTGGAAGTTGTTTACTACTGTAGCAACCTCTCATTATCTTAGTTTTGTGTTTTGTTGTGCCAAGTTAAGCCGTTGATAGAAAAGTAAGTACTAGATTTGGATTACTGCACAGTTCCAGATTTCTTTGCTGTCACGAATCTGAGTCCACCTCCCTGTAGGTAGCTCAGAAAATTAAGCCAATTTACGTGCATGATCCTCAGATATGTACGCAACTTTCATTCAATTTGAGCATTTTCATTTGAGCAAGTCTGGTGCCATTTTAAAATTCGTCAATACGAACTGTTCTGTTTTGACAGATTCTGCCTTTTATTTCGCATTGCCTCTTTCGCTATGTTGGATGAATTTCTTTGATCCATTAATGTCCAGTAGCATTATGCAATGTCCAGAAGTGTTAAGAATGATTGTGTCACCTCTGAATATGTCAATTTATATTGTGCACTAACCCTCTAATGAGTTGTTTCGAGTTTGGTGTGGAGGAAGTTTTCAAGGATCAAGAGAGGAGTATGATGCAACATGATCAAGGAGAGTGAAAGCTCTAAGCTTGGGGATGCACCCGGTGGTTCACCCCTGCATATATCAAGAAGACTCAAGCGTCTAAGCTTGGGGATGCCCAAGGCATCCCCTTCTTCATCGACAACATTATCAGGTTCCTCCCTGAAACTATATTTTTATTCCATCACATCTTATGTGCTTTTTCTTGGAGCGTCGGTTTGTTTTTGTTTTTTGTGTTGTTTGAATAAAATGGATCCTAGCATTCACTTTATGGGAGAGAGACACGCTCCGCTGTAGCATATGGACAAGTATGTCCTTGGTTTCTACTCATAGTATTCATGGCGAAGTTTCTCCTTCGTTAAATTGTTATATGGTTGGAATTGGAAAATGATACATGTAGTAATTGCTATAAATGTCTTGGGTAATGTGATACTTGGCAATTGTTGTGCTCATGTTTAAGCTCTTGCATCATATGCTTTGCACCCATTAATGAAGAAATACATAGAGCATGCTAAAATTTGGTTTGCATATTTGGTTTCTCTAAGGTCTAGATAATTTCTAGTATTGAGTTTGAACAACAAGGAAGACGGTGTAGAGTCTTATAATGTTTTCAATATGTCTTTTATGTGAGTTTTGCTGCACCGGTTCGTCCTTGTGTTTGTTTCAAATAAGCCTTGCTAGCCTAAACCTTGTATCGAGAGGGAATACTTCTCATGCATCCAAATACTTGAGCCAACCACTATGCCATTTGTGTCCACCATACCTACCTATACTACATGGTATTTTTCCGCCATTCCAAAGTAAATTGCTTGAGTGCTACCTTTAAAATTCCATCATTCACCTTTGCAATATATAGCTCATGGGACAAATAGCTTAAAAACTATTGTGGTATTGAATATGTAATTATGCACTTTATCTCTTATTAAGTTGCTTGTTGTGCGATAACCATGTTCACTGGGGACGCTATCAACTTTTCATTGTTGAATTTCATGTGAGTTGCTATGCATGTCCGTCTTGTCTGAAGTAAGAGAGATCTACCACCATATGGTTAAGCATGCATATGTTAGAGAAGAACATTGGGCCGCTAACTAAAGCCATGCTCCATGGTGGAAGTTTCAGTTTTGGACAACAATCCTCAAATCTCAAATGAGAAAATTATTAATTGTTGGTATATGCTTATGCATAAAAGAGGAGTCCATTATCTGTTGTCTATGTTGTCCCAGTATGGATGTCTAAGTTGAAGAATAATCAATAGCGAGAAATCCAATGCGAGCTTTCTCCTTAGACCTTTGTACAGGCGGCATAGAGGTACCCCTTTGTGACACTTGGTAAAAACAATGCATTGTGATGATCCGGTAGTCCAAGCTAATTAGGACAAGGTGCGGGCACTATTAGTACACTATGCATGAGGCTTGCAACTTATAAGATATAATTTACATGATGCATATGCTTTATTACTACCGTTGACAAAATTGTTTCATGTTTTCAAAATCAAAGCTCTAGCACAAATATAGCAATCGATGCTTTTCCTCTATGGAGGACTATTCTTTTACTTTCAATGTTGAGTCAGTTCACCTATCTCTCTCCACCTCAAGAAGCAAACACTTGTGTGAACTGTGCATTGATTCCTACATACTTGCTTATTGCATCTATTATATTACTCTATGTTTTTACAATATCCATGAGATATACATGTTACAAGTTGAAAGCAACCGCTGAAACTTAATCTTCTTTTGTGTTGCTTCAATGCCTTTACTTTGAATTATTGCTTTATGAGTTAACTCTTATGCAAGACTTATTGATGCTTGTCTTGAAGTGCTATTCATGAAAAGTCTTTGCTATATGATTCACTTGTTTACTCATGTCATATACATTGTTTCGATCGCTGCATTCACTACATATGCTTTACAAATAGTATGATCAAGATTATGATGGCATGTCACTCCAGAAATTATCTGTGTTATCGTTTTACCGGCTCGGGACGAGCAGAACTAAGCTTGGGGATGCTGATACGTCTCCGACGTATCGATAATTTCTTATGTTCCATGCCACATTATTGATGTTATCTACATGTTTTATGCACACTTTATGTCATATTCGTGCATTTTCTGGAACTAACCTATTAACAAGATGCCGAAGTGCCGATTCTTGTTTTCTGCTGTTTTTGGTTTCAGAAATCCTAGTAAGGAAATATTCTCGGAATTGGACGAAATCAAAGCCCAGGGGCCTATTTTTCCACGAAGCTTCCAGAAGTCCGAAGGAGAGACGAAGAGGGGCGACGAGGGGGCCACACCCTAGGGCGGCGCGGCCCCCCCCTTGGCCGCGCGGCCCCGTGGTGTGGGGCCCCCGTGCCGCCTCTTGACCTGCCCTTCCGCCTATAAAAAGTCTCCGTGACGAAACCCCCAGTACCGAGAGCCACGATACGGAAAACCTTCCAGAGACGCCGCCACCGCCGATCCCATCTCGGGGGATCCAGGAGATCGCCTCCGGCACCCTGCCGGAGAGGGGAATCATCTCCCGGAGGACTCTACGCCGCCATGGTCGCCTCCGGTGTGATGTGTGAGTAGTCTACCCCTGGACTATGGGTCCATAGCAGTAGCTAGATGGTTGTCTTCTCCCCATTGTGCTATCATTGTCGGATCTTGTGAGCTGCCTAACATGATCAAGATCATCTATCTGTAATTCTATATGTTGCGTTTGTTGGGATCCGATGAATAGAGAATACTTGTTATGTTGATTATCAAAGTTATGCTATGTGTTGTTTATGATCTTGCATGCTCTCCGTTACTAGTAGATGCTCTGGCCAAGTAGATGCTTGTAACTCCAAGAGGGAGTACTTATGCTCGATAGTGGGTTCATGCCCGCATTGACACCGGGACAATGTGATGAAAGTTCTAAGGTTGTGTTGTCTTTGTTGCCACTAGGGATAAAACATTAGTGCTATGTTCAAGGATGTAGTCACTAGTTACATTACGCACCATACTTAATGCAATTGTCCTGTTGTTTGCAACTTAATATCGGAGGGGTTCGGATGATAACCTGAAGGTGGACTTTTTAGGCATAGATGCAGTTGGATGACGGTCTATGTACTTTGTCGTAATGCCCAATTAAATCTCACTATACTCATCATGATATGTATGTGCATGGTCATGCTCTCTTTATTTGTCAATTGCCCAACTGTAATTTGTTCACCCAACATGCTGTTCGTCTTATGGGAGAGACACCTCTAGTGAACTGTGGACCCCGGTCCAATTCTCTTTACTGAAATACAATCTACTGCAATACTTGTTCTACTGTTTTCTGCAAACAATCATCTTCCACACAATACGGTTAACTCTTTGTTACAGCAAGCCGGTGAGATTGACAACCTCACTGTTTCGTTGGGGCAAAGTACTTTGGTTGTGTTGTGCAGGTTCCACGTTGGCGCCGGAATCACTGGTGTTGCGCCGCACTACATCCCGCCGCCATCAACCTTCAACGTGCTTCTTGACTCCTACTGGTCCGATTAAACCTTGGTTTCTTACTGAGGGAAACTTGCCGTTGTGCGCATCACACCTTCCTCTTGGGGTTCCCAACGGACGTGCCAACCACACGCATCATTTATCACTAGTTTGGCATAATGGTAAGCAACATGGAGATTTTTATTCTATTTCCTGAGTTAAGACATGGAAGGTTTGATGCGAAAATTAAAAAACCCATGGAACATATTAGTATGAACGCAATCACTGCTAATGCTATGGAGAAGTCTAAGCTTGGGGAAGCTAGTTTTTGTGATCTTTTTAGCTTCCCACCTTTAGGGGAGAAAATTTGCTCTGATAATGCTTTATCTCCCATATGCGATAACTCTAATGATGCTTGTGATATTTTAAATCCACCAACTGCAAGTACTGCCTTCAAGATACCCATGAAAATTATTGAACGTGTTATAGATAACTGTTATGAAGGGGATGGAACTGTCCATCCTGGAGATCATTTACTGTTTTTGCATGAATTATGCGGGTTATTCAAGTGTGCAGGTATCTCTATGGATGAAGTGAGGAAGAAACTATTCTCTATTTCCCTGTCTGGTAAAGCGGCGCATTGGTATAAATTGCTGAAGAATAGTCATTCTCTTGGTTGGGAGGAAATTGTATCTCTCTTTTATTCTAAATTTTATCCTCCTCATGAAGTGCATATTGATAGGAATTACATTTATAACTTTTATCCTCGTGATGGAGAGAGTATTCCTCAAGCATGGGGGAGATTGAAGTCACTAATGCTCAAATGTCCCATTCATGAGCTTCCCCGTAATGTTATTATTAACAATTTTTATGCGAGGCTTTCAGGACATCACAAGGACTATCTAGATGCCTGCTCGGAGGGATCTTTCACAAGCAAGGAGGTTGAAGCTAGGTGGGATCTTCTTGATCGGATTGAGGAGAATGCTGAAGGATGGGAGAACAACAAAGGTGAAGAGTCAGGTATAAATTATGATTATGAATGCATTGAAACTTTTATGGATACTAGTAAATTCTGAAATATGAGTGCTATTTATGGTCTTGACTCTCAAGTTGCTGCAAATCTTTATAAAGCTTTTGCCTCTCATTTTGAATTGCCTAAAAAGAATTTTGATAAGTATCATGAACCTTTTAAAGAGGCTTGCATGAAGGATGAAATTGTTGTTAATGATTGCAATAAACATGCTCAAACTCCTAAGACTGCTATTTCCTATAAGCATGTTAATTTTTGTGGAATGCATAGACCTTGTGGAATTAATCAAATAGAAGATGAATATTGTATCCATCATATTAATGAAAAAACTAGAAAGTGGGCTAGGGCTCTAGATGATCTTGGTAAAAAAGTTTGTGACCTCTATCCTTTTATTTGTGAAGTTTGCCATAGAGTGGGTCATTTTAATTTTCAATGCTCCTCCAATGATAATTTGAACCCCATGAGTGCTGCAAATTTGTATTGTGATGATGAAATTACTCCTAATCAGCATGATGAACTTACTTTATTTTTGTGGTGTGAAGAGCTATCAAGAAAAATCTCTTTGTTACATATGAGTGATCTTGATATTGATGATGTCCTGCATGGGTGTTTTTCTTATTGCATTGATAATAGCCATACAAATACTTACATACAAAATATTTTAGAAGATGACACCTTGCCAAAATATGATAGGACCGCTGTGTGTTTTGAACTAATTAATGAAAAGGAGGAATCCTCCCAAGTTTCTTCTATTGTTTCTGAAAGTAAATCAGGTTATGCGGACAAGCCACCCTTCAAGCCTCTTCCTCCTAAAGAAGGGAACGAGGAGAAGGAAGAGAAGAAGAAGAAGAAGAAGGGAACGAAGAAGAATAAGAAGAAGGAGAATAAAGAGAAAGAGGTAACGACATATCCCCGCGTGAATGAGATAACGCTAGGTAACCGTAAGTATGTTGCTCCTAATGATTATTATGATAATGAATCTGAATACAATGATCTCCCTATGCCCTTTACATACATTAGTGATCATGATTTGAAAGAGCACACTACTTTTGATATTGCAAATCTCTGGGAAACTAATTCTGAAAATGATGATGATAATAATTGCCATAGTATCAGTACTATCCATGCTTCCTCCCATAATGATATAGAAAGATCTAAGCTTGGGGAAGAGGTGTTTGAAAATCCTTTTGATACTGATCATTATGTGTTTGATACATCTCCTTCTAGTAACAATGATGGTATGGTCACAGATGAACCTACTGTGAAAGATAACTATTCTATTTCTTATGATGACACAATGCCTCCAATCTTTGATGATTATTATAAAGAATGCTATGATATAGGTTATAACTATCCTTATGAAACTTGTCATAGTTATGATTGGATTGCCAAAAACAATTTCCTTAATATGCAACTTGTTTACCATGTTCAAATTCTTGATAATAATCTTGCTCCAATTACTATTAATGAGAAGAACTCTTCTTATGCCAAAATTAATGATACTTCTATGCATATGAACCATGATGGGAATGTTTTAAGTGATGGGTATATTGTGGATTTCATCAATGATGCTACTGAAAGTTATTATGAGAGAGGGAAACATGGTTATATGCATTTTAATAATATCAAGTTTCCCCTCTTTATGTTGAGAATCTTGAAGTTACTCGTGTTTTATCTTCCTATGCTTGTCACTTTGTTCTTCATGAATTCATTTGTGTACAAGATTCCTTTGCATAGGAAGTGGGTTAGACTTAAATGTGTTTTGAATTTGCTTCTTGATGCTGTCTTTTGCTTCAACTCTTATTTCTTGGGAGTGCATCATTGAAATTACTAAGCCCATCTTAATGGCTATAAAGAAAGCACTTCTTGGGAGATAACCCATGTGTTTATTTTACTACAGCAACTTTGTTTTATATTTGTGTCTTGGAAGTTGTTACTACTGTAGCAACCTCTCCTTATCTTTATTTTATTGCATTGTTGTGCCAAGTAAAGTCTTTGATAGCAAGGTTGATACTAGATTTGGATTACTGCGCAGAGACAGATTTCTGTCTGTCACGAATTTGGGTTGAATTCTCTGTAGGTAACTCAGAAAAATCTTCCCATTTACATGCGTGATCCTCAGATATGTACGCAACTTTCATTCAATTTGAGCATTTTCATTTGAGCAAGTTTGGTGCCTCTTAGAAATTCGTCTTTACGGACTGTTCTGTTTTGACAGATTCTGACTTTTATTTCGCATTGCTTCTTTTGCTGTGTAGGATGGATTTCTTTGTTCCATTAACTTCCAGTAGCTTTGAGCAATGTCCAGAAGTGTTAAGAATGATTGTGTCACCTCTGAACATGTGAGTTTTTGATTATGCACTAACCCTCTAATGAGTTTGTTTCGAGTTTGGTGTGGAGGAAGTTTTCAAGGGTCAAGAGAGGAGGATGGTATACTACGATCAAGAAGAGTGAAAAGTCTAAGCTTGGGGATGCCCCGGTGGTTCATCCCTGCATATTTCAAGAAGACTCAAGCATCTAAGCTTGTGGATGACCAAGGCATCCCCTTCTTCATCGACAAAATTATCAGGTCACTTCTCTTGAAACTATATTTTTATTCGGTCACATCTTATGTACTTTACTTGGAGCGTATGTATGTTTTTGTTTTTGTTGGAATAAATGCTTGTGTGGGAGAGAGACACGCTCCGCTGGTTCATATGAACACATGTGTTCTTAGCTTTTAATTGTCATGGCGAAGGTTGAATCTTCTTCGTTAAATTGTTATATGGTTGGAAACGGGAAATGCTACATGTGGTAATTGGTAGAATGTCTTGAATAATGTGATACTTGGCAATTGGTGTGCTCATGTTTAAGCTCTTGCATCATATACTTTGCACCTATTAATGAAGAAATACATAGAGCTTGCTAAAATTTGGTTTGCATAATTGGTCGCTCTAGGGTCTAGATAATTTCTAGTAAGGGTCGAACAACAAGGAAGACGGTATAGAGTCTTATAATGCTTACAATATGTTTTTTATGTGAGTTTTGATGTACCGCTTCATACTTGTGTTTGTTTCAAATAACCTTGCAGCCTAAACCTTGTATCGAGAGGGAATACTTCTCATGCATCCAAAATCCTTGAGCCAAACACTATGCCACTTGTGTCCACCATACCTACCTACTACATGGTATTTCTCCGCCATTCCAAAGTAAATTGCTTGAGTGCTACCTTTAAAATTTCCATTCTTTATCTTTGCAATATATAGCTCATGGGACAAATAGCCTAAAAACTATTGTGGTATTGAATATGTACTTATGCATTTTATTTCTTATAAGTTGCTTGTTGTGCAATAACCATGTTCCTGGGGACGCCATCAACTACTCTTTGTTGAATATCATGTGAATTGCTATGCATGTTCGTCTTGTCTGAAGTAAGGTCGATTTACCATGAGTTGAATGGTTTGAGCATGCATACTGTTAGAGAAGAACATTGGGCCGCTAACTAAAGTCATGATCCATGGTGGAAGTTTCAGTTTTGGACAAATATCCTCAATCTCATATGAGAATATTAATTGTTGTTGAATGCTTATGCATTAAAGAGGAGTCCATTATATGTTGTCTATGTTGTCCCGGTATGGATGTCTAAGTTGAGAATAATCAAAAGCGAGAAATCCAATGCGAGCTTTCTCCTTAGACCTTTGTACAGGCGGCATAGAGGTACCCCTTTGTGACACTTGGTTAAAACATATGTATTGCGGTGATAATCCAGGTAATCCGAGCTAATTAGGACAAGGTGCGGGCACTATTAGTATACTATGCATGAGGCTTGCAACTTGTAGGATATAATTTACATGATGCATATGCTTTATTACTACCGTTGACAAAACTGTTTCTTGTTTTCAAAATCAAAGCTCTAGCACAAATATAGCAATCAATGCTTCTCTCTGCGAAGGCCCTTTCTTCTACTTTTATGTTGAGTCAGTTCACCTATTTCCTCCCATCTCAAGAAGCAAACACTTGTGTGAATTGTGCATTGATTCCTACATACTTGCATATTGCACTTATTATATTACTTTGCATTGACAACTATCCATGAGATATACATGTTATAAGTTGAAAGCAACCGCTGAAACTTAATCTTCCTTTGTGTTGTTTCAATGCCTTTACTTTGAAATTATTGCTTTATGAGTTAACTCTTATGCAAGACTCATTGATGCTTGTCTTGAAAGTACTATTCATGAAAAGTCTTTGCTATATGATTGAGTTGTTTAATCATTGTTTTTATCATTGCTTTGAATCGCTGCATTCATCTCATATACTTTGCAATAGTATGATTAAGATCATGTTGGTAGCATGTCATTTCAGAAATTATCTTTGTTATCGTTTACCTACTCGGGACGAGTAGGAACTAAGCTTGGGGATGCTGATACGTCTCCAACGTATCGATAATTTCTTATGTTCCATGCTTGTTTTATGACATTACCTACATGTTTTCTTCACACTTTATGTCATATTTATGCGTTTTCCAGAACTAACCTATTGACGAGATGCCGAAGTGCCAGTTCCTGTTTTCTGCTGTTTTTGGTTTCAGAAATCCTAGTAAGGAAATATTCTCAGAAGTGGACGAAATCAACGCCCAGAATCTTAAAATCCCACGAAGCTTCCAGAACACCCGAGAGCCGCCAGAGGGGAGCCCTGGGGGCCCCATACACCAGGCTAGCGCGGCCAGGGGGTGGGCCGCCCCCCTGTGGTGTCACCGCCTCGTCGACCTTCCGACTCCGCCTCTTCGCCTATTTAAGGGTCCCTGACCTAAATTTTCGATACGAAAAAGCCACGGTACGAGAAACTTTCCAGAGCCGCCGCCATCGCGAAGCCAAGATCTGGGGGACAGGAGTCTCTGTTCCGGCACGCCGCCGGGACGGGGAAGTGCCCCCGGAAGGCTTCTCCATCGACACCGCTACCAGCTCCACCGCCATCTTCATCACCGCTGCTGTCTCCCATGAGGAGGGAGTAGTTCTCCATCGAGGCTAAGGGCTGTACCGGTAGCTATGTGGTTAATCTCTCTCTCTATGTACTTCAATACAATGATCTCATGAGCTGCCTTACATGATTGAGATCCATATGATGATGCTTGTAATCTAGATGTCATTATGCTAGTCAAGTGAATTTTACTTATGTGATCTCCGGAGACTCCTTGTCCCACGTGTGTAAAGGTGACAGTGTGTGCACCGTGTGGGTCTCTTAGGCTATATTTCACAGAATACTTATTCACTGTTATGAATGGCATAGTGAAGTGCTTATTTATATCCCTTTATGATTGCAATGTGCTTTGTATCACTATTAATCTATGTGCTACTCTAGTGATGTTATTAAAGTACTCTATTCCTCCTGCACGGTGTAATGGTGACAGTGTGTGCATCGTGTAGTACTTGGCGTAGGTTATGATTGTAATCTCTTGTAGATTATGAAGTTAATTATTGCTATGATAGTATTGATGTGATCTATGCCTCCTTCATAGTGTGATGGTGACAGTGTGCATGCTATGTTAGTACTTGGTGTAGTTGTGTTGATCTATCATGCACTCTAAGGTTATTTAAATATGAATATCGAATATTGTGGAGCTTGTTAACTCCGGCATTGAGGGTTCGTATAATCCTACACAATTAGTGGTGTTCATCATCCAGCAAGAGAGTGTAGAGTATAGCATTTATCTATTCTGTTATGTGATCAATGTTGAGAGTGTCCACTAGTGAAAGTATAATCCCTAGGCCTTGTTTCCAAATACTGCAATCATCGCCTGTTTACTGTTCTACTGCATCTGTACTGCCTGCAATATTCCCACCATCAACCACACGCCGGTCGTAGCATCAAGCTATTTTCTGGTGCCGTTATTACTGCTCATATATATTCATACCACCTGTATTTCACTATCTCTTCGCCGAACTAGTGCACCTATACATCTGACAAGTGTATTAGGTGTGTTGGGGACACAAGAGACTTCTTGCTTTGTGGTTGCAGGGTTGCATGAGAGGGATACCTTTGACCTCTTCCTCCCTGAGTTCGATAAACCTTGGGTGATCCACTTAAGGGAAAACTTGCTGCTGTTCTACAAACCTCTGCTCTTGGAGGCCCAACACTGTCTACAGGAAAAGGTGTGTGCGTAGACATCACTCCTTCACAATCTAAACAAGCAAGCAAACCAAAAATAAACAAACATTCAATATGAACAATCATAGACATGTATGCATGCATGATATGCACCAATTACTTTCAGAAGATAAGTAGTGTGTAAGTGTTGTATTAGGTGTTCTCTGATATGTGCAATGTTATTAAAGTATTATGGACATTTAATTTGATATCTACTTTACATATACAATCCTATTAATTAGCTACCGCAAGATTTATGTTTAGTAAAAATATAAATTTGACCTCCCTGGATAGGCTACAGTAACACAAGAATAGGGCAATTGGAATTATTCGAAAATGATTTATAGAATTTGAATTATCCTCGAATTTCTAATTTGAATAGATTTTACTATAGCAAGTTTGTGCACGTATCAAAGTTGTACAACTCATATACCAAGTTGAAGTACATGATCCGAGGATTCCAGAAAGTACAAAATCATAAAATTTGGGCCTGTAGATTATTTAATACAAATTTTATAGTGTAAAAGAGTTAATTTCACTATTTGAATTATGACGCAAAATGTAACACAAAACCTATGCCGTATTACTCCAAAATTGTGTACTACAGATTGTAATCTTTCCGAAAATATAAAATTTGTAAAATTTGGCCCAGTGGTTGATTTTATATTGAATTTACAAGTTGTGCAACAAATCTGGCATTTAAATTCAAATTTAAACGTGTTTGACTGCTTTGACTGAGGAGGGGCTGACTGGGCAGGCCACGTGGCGTGACCTGATTGGTCAGTACCGGTTAGGCCGGATTAGCCTTATGGAACATTGGATCCAATCCGATGGTCTAAAACTAAAATGCAAAAAGAAAAGAATAAAAGAAAAGGAAAAAGGGGAAGAGCTCACCTTGCCGGCCGGCGGTGATGGCGCGGCGGCGGCTCAGACGGTGAGCGCGCGGCGGCTACGGCGGTATGGCGTCGATGAAGGCGACCACACGAGGCGGCGCGCCGAGGTGAGGCGGATGGTGGCGGTGGCGCTGCGAACGGCCGCTCGGTGGCCGTGGCGTGCGGCCGAGCTCGGTCGGGGGTCGGGCGGTGGAAGCGCGGCGACTACGGCGGGTTCGGGCGACGGAGAAGGAGCGGACGGGGTCGGCCGCGTCGAGGCCGACGCGCGGGCGGGGGTGGCGTGGCCGGGGAGGTCGCGGGCGGCCGGGGCGGAGGCCGAAGGGCGCGGCGGTCGGGCTAGCTCCGGTGAGCAATTGCCGCAGCCTGGCGGCGCGATCTGGGCGGCGGCTTGGGGGAAAAGGAGGCGGGGGTGGCGGCGGTATTTATGGAGGCTAGGGCACGGACGTCGAGACCTCGGACGGCGGAGATTGCTCCGCGCCGATCTCGGGCAAGCGACGGTGGTGGCAGTGTCTGGGTCGGACACGATCGGGGGTAGAAGAAGACGTTGACGAGTGGGCCCCGCTGACGGGCGGGCCCCAGCTGTCTGTGAGAGAAGGAAGAAAAAAAAAGGGGAAGGCGGTGCGGTACGGGCCACCTTTGGCAGGCCGACTGGGCCGATGCGGTCGGGCTGGCCCAACTCGGCCAGTCCGATCCGTGTCTCTCTTTTTTTTTGTTCTTTTTCATTTTCCTTTTTCTTTTACTGTTTTCTTCATAACTTTTGAATCCTAATTCCAAAATGACTCAAACCAGTTTCTAAAATTTTGTAAAATTCAGGGCTTTGACTTAGACAAAATAGTACATGATTTTTGCCAAAATGGCATGATAGGAAAATTAAGAGTTTTACACTAGGATTTTAAGGCTATAGTTGTTTCATATTGTGCTTATTATTTTATGAGATCAAACTAATGCAAAGATGCCATGAATGCATGCAAGTTTTTAATTTTTGAAAAACCTGGGATGTTACATTAACAAACTTTGTTGCAGGTGCGATTTGGAGGAGGACGATATTCATCTCTTATTTACCTGCCATTTCGCAAGACTATGATTTTTGCCAAAATGGCATGATAGGAAAATTAAGAGTTTTACACTAGGATTTTAAGGCTATAGTTGTTTCATATTGTGCTTATTATTTTATGAGATCAAACTAATGCAAAGATGCCATGAATGCATGCAAGTTTTTAATTTTTGAAAAACCTGGGATGTTACATTAACAAACTTTGTTGCAGGTGCGATTTGGAGGAGGACGATATTCATCTCTTATTTACCTGCCATTTCGCAAGACTAACTTGGTTTATCTCTTCCTGATTTATTCGATTTGACCAACTCATACAAAACAATAACTCTTTGACTCATATTATAATGAATTTTATGAATATGAATCATCCTTATGCTACCCTTCAAAACATTCTCATCTTTATGTGGTGCTTATGGAAGTCTAGAAATGATTGCCTCTTTGATAAAAAAAAAGGAGAACCATATAAAATAAATATGAATGCACAAGCTATTATGAATAATTTGGAACTTCTTGTTGCTTCTGATCCTCGCTTGCAGGTGCATCCAAAGTCTCAGTCATTGAGGTGCCAATGTCTATTTAGATGCTTCTTGGAAATGCAAAAACATCTCTGGAGGCCTAAGAGCAACAAGAATGTGTGTATTTATGCAGTACATGGAGAACGGCTAGAACTTCAATGTCATGGTACATGCTTCAGCGCCACACACAACTTATGTTCTCCAAGCCGAAGCGGATGCAATGCTCCTCGCAACAAAGCTAGCTGAATTACTTAACATAAACAGACCAACTCTACTAATGGACAACCAGATCCTTGCGAAAGCGATGACGAGTAGGAAACTAGATAACCCTCAACTACATTGGAATGCAAGGATGACTTTTGCAGAGATCCCCAACTCCATTTTCAAGACAAATTCGTAGGTGTTCCACATCAAAAGAGATTTAAATGGTGTCGCCCACAACTTTGCTCATCAGGTTCTTAGAAAATTCCTAGATGAACATATATTTAGATGTGTTTGTTCAGCTCATTCTTCGCCCTCCTGTTATGAAATCTCTATTCTAATTTTTTTATCCAGGCAGGACTATGTAATACAAGTTATACTCTGCACTTGAGTTGAGTATAAATTTGCTATGTAATACAAGTTGTACTTTGCACTTGAGTTGAGTATAAGTTTGCTATGTAATACAAGTTGTACTCTGCACTTGAGTTGAGTATAAGTTTGGCACCCTCGGTGCCTTAAAAAAACAGCTCATATAAGCCGGCATAAGTCTCCCCCTCAACCCCTTTGGTGCTCTCTCCACGGGAGTAGCCGGACAATGACCGGCGTCGAACTTAGGGTTGTGCATAGTTGTAGTAGATCTATGGTGTTTTGGTTGTTTGCTGGTGTTCGGAGTTATGTTGGGAGGTACTTCTAAATCTTTTGGCTAGGATCTAGAGCTGGCCGGTGGTTTCCTTCTTCGATGCGATGCTTCGATGGTCGGAGCCGGATGCGACAAGGAGGCGGGCTGCTGGATACTCCGTGAATAAAGGGCCCTTATCATATCATACATATAGGGCATCAAAAGGTTTGGAAATCCCCCTCTATGCTCGTTTTGATGTATGGCCAAGAACCAAACATACTAAGTCACTGATAAGCTTTGACTTAATGTTCTGCTCTCACCCAGATACGACCCTATAAATCATACTGGAGTATGTTTGTTTTAGCCCATGATTTTCAAACCAAATATGTGGCCGGCTAAATTTTTGTTTGCCATTTTAGTACTCCTTCCAATTCAAATTAGTTGACTTAATTTTCTATAGATATGGATGTATCTAGTTAACAAATAGATATATCTGTATTTGGACAAAGTAAAATTAACCAGTTTGGATAAGAGAAACTACTACGTAAGTTGGAAAAGTGAGCTTAATAATTGGTCAAAACGGCATTTGTCGAAATGTCATATTGGCATTGCAAATATTTGGAGTAGGTAAATTTTGGCAACGATCAAAACAAAGGACGATGCTACAGAGTGCCCTAGCACCGGATAGTCTTCCACGGTGCCCCCTTGTCTGAACGCAACATTACCAAAAAAGGAAAGTGGTCCCAAGAGCCGAAAGCAACAGTTACCAAAAACAGAAAATGTGACCATATTCTTCACACGCATCCATCTACTTGACATTCGCGATTTTTGCAGGAGCGTGAACCCCATCAGTACACGGACAAAAAAACCTGGCTCTATCCTCGTTTTTCTCATCTACCGTTCAGAAAAGTATTGGCTTGTAAAAAAATTGTACTAGTATAGCTACATAAAGTTACATCTCAGAAAAAATCTAGTATTCATGATTCAAAGTGAGGATGTAAAAAATAGTAGCGGGGATGTAGAAAGAAGAAGAAAATACATCCAGATCTATGAAAACCTACTATTGTTCTTGGGAAACCTTGGTCCATTCAGTATTTTAAATGTAGAAAAATAATAAAAATTACATCCAGATACATAAAATTCCACCTAAAGTTGAGAAAAAACACATGGATACTTGCATCAATCTGGATGTAAAAACTGGTAGGAAGTACATCTAGTTACAGAAACTTCACCCAGAAGTGGAGAAAATTGCTATACTTACATCCAATGTAAATATTACAGAGAAATTGAGGAAAAGAAGTAGATAAGTACAGCCGGATACAAAAATTACAGCCAGCTTATTACACCATCTGAATCCTCAAGAGAGCACACAGCAAAGAAATAGACTGTTCAGGTGCGGCAACAAGCAGCACTGGGCTGGAGCGGAGAGCAAAATAGAGCAGATGCTACATGCTGTTGCCTCGACCAGAGCAAAACAGAGCATCAAACGAATGCAGAGCACATATGCCTTGGGTCGGATACGAGCAACTGCTACTACTAATACTGGACCAACACCACAGTGACCAAACAATTGGATGTAAAATCAAAGGCGCGTCTAGCAAACACGCTGGGGAAAACCAAGCGAGATCGAATCTCTTACCAGCAAGGCGTTGCCTCGAAGCTACCAGTGCGGCCACCCAGGTCGGGCGACTCGATGGGCGAGGACGGGCCGCAAAAACTCCTCTGATGCCGGCCGTCCGCCTTGCCGGCGTCGAATCGCGGGGCGCCGCCGCCGAAGAACCCCTCTCATCACATCCACCCTCCTTGGATGCATCGATCCCCCAGTCCGTGCCGTAGAGAGTCCGCCTCCACTGTTACCACCAACCAGGACAATCTCTGAGGGCCTTCCGACTGGCACGTTCGCCGCCGACGAGGAGAATCGCAGGAGGAGATCGGGGGAGGGGATAAGCTCGATCCGGAGGAGAGAGGAAAGGGGAATGGGGAGATGACGAACCAAACGAAAAATTCGTGAATTATGGGGGAGCTTTCCGCTGTCGTTCTTTTGGACGGTAGCGCCGCTTGGTCCAGTCCGCTTGATCGTGATCGGACGCACGAGAAAGATGGGCACTGTGTAAGGCTAAATGGTGCCGTGGCATGAATTAGATTATACGCAAAACAAAGTCTAGGTTGTTCAGCCCATGCTAAACTGAGGCTGAAGGCTTCCAGCCGTCCACCGACCACGCAGCCGACGGTTCACACCACGGGCACACACCACACACCCAGCCAGTCGACCGACGACATGACCCGCCGCCGGCCCCGCCCCCGCCGCGCTGCGCCACCGGCGGCGCTGGAAGTCGACGACCTCCTCCGGAAGATTTTCCTACTCCTTCCCCCTCAGCCATCTACCTTGCCCCGCATCTCCGCCGTCTGCAAGCAGTGGCGCAGCGTCGTCACCGACCCCCGGTTCCTCCGCGGCTTCCGCGACCACCACAGGATACCTCCGGTCCTCGGCCTCGTCATGGGGTACACCGGGCACCCCTTCTTCAGGTCCAATCTCAGCTCTCCAGATCTCATCCCGCATGAGTGCTTCTTCCCTCCAGACATCCTCAATCACTACTATATGGAGTTGATGGGCTGCCGCCATGGGCGCGTCCTCTTTTTTGACCGGAGGCTGCTTAAGATCATGGTGTGGGACCCAGCCACCGGAGACCGCCGTTGTGTGGCCGTCCCACCAAGGTTCGACGACAAGGAGATTGTCGTCTTCAACGCCGCGGTGCTTTGCGCTGCCAGCGACGAAGGTCACGTCCATGGGGATTGCCACTCGAGCCCCTTTCAGGTCATCTTGATAGGCATCCACTTAGAAGAAAATCGAGCATTTCCCCCGATCTACTCATCCGAGACCAGAACATGGGGGGATGCCATCTCAACAGTAGGAATTCAATATACCAATACGTATGATATGAGTGGTATGACTAGTCCGGCTACCCTTGTTGGGAATTCTCTTTATTGGCTGTTTGATTGGTATAAGGATGGCATGCTTATATTTGATTTGGACAGACAGAGCCTAGTTTGTATTGAGATGCCGGATTTGTTGCACTATAGTTGCTCGAGCATCTTTCAGGTCATGCCGGCAGATGACAGCACTAGCATTATTCGCCTTGCTATTCTGCACTACCAAGAATTCGAAATGTGGGAGAGGAAGGTGGGTTGTGATGGTGTTGCTGGATGGGTGTTGCAGGAGACCTTTCAAATGAACACAATCCTCGGTCTAGAGCGTATGGGGGGAAGGAACAATCTGATATTGGGATATGATGAAGATGATCATGTGATTTATGTAAGCACAGACATAGGTGTCTACATGATTCAACTCGAAACAATGCAGTTCAAGAGTCTTGGTAAAGATAATTTCACGACCACCCACTATTATCCTTACAGAAGTTTCTATACTGCAGGTATTTTGCTGTCTTTACATTCTATGGAAGTAAAAAGAATCCAAGTATTTTCAGTTTTTGGTCGCTGGAGTACCTTTGTTGTGCTAATACAATGTTGCTTAACAGCTTAACTGTATTTGCCATTGTCTAATATCTTTGTTAGATTGATGAACATAGGGTTTTGTTACGTCTTAAACTATACGTGAACTACTGTCAAGTCAGAGAAACCAACCACTTTTGACTAATTTGTTTTATGATTTAGATATAACACTATTAAGAAATTTGAGAGTACTGTGAGATGCAGATTGATTAAAGATTATTGCTTTCTGTATGTATGCATGCCATGCATTATGCTACTAGTGTATTTTTTCATGTAGCTATGGTACATTCCTCTTGAGCATGAGCTACATGGCAATTGGAAATTGGGCTAGTGTGTTCTGGAAGGGGTCGTAACCAGCCAGAGGTGTCGGTGGCACCAAGAAAATTAGGACCATCTGAGTTAAAAGTATTGGAGTCCAAATTTGAAAACTACTGGTTTTCAGCCATAGGTGTCGCCGCGTCGGTGGTACCAAGAAAATCTGGACCACCCGAGGAAAAATATTGGGGTTAAAATTTGAAATGAGAGTGGCCTTTCAGAGCAGGTGCTTGGTGAGCACCCGTATCCACACCGTGTATGCTGCATCAAGATCCGTGCAAGTTCTTTTTGTTCCCCTTTCAAACAACTTCTCATTTTTGTTTCTCTCACACCACATATTGTTTGAACTCAAAAATTTGCAGATCACTAAAACATAACAATTGGAATGTGGGAAAAATATTTTGGATTTTTTATGGCATTATCTATATATGTATTTCAAGAATTTATTTTGAATTTTAAATAATTTAAAATTTAAATTTGCACAAAAAAATTCCGAACTATTTTTCCTCCATTCTATTTGTTATTTTTGAGTGAGCTGCAAAAAATCAAATCAAAATATTACACAATTTGGAAGATACAAAAAAAAGACAAAGTTGAAAAATGTGGAGGTGCGCAGAGCGCACCTGCTCCATTCAACTTTTCCCATTTGAAATCTAACTATTTCCATTATTTTTTGGTATTCTGCGTATTCATGTACTCAGTGAAAATGTACATTTCCTATAGTTTCACTAGTAGATGACAACATTGGGTTCACATCCCATGACTGGTGGCCATCACAGTGACACCCATGTATCATCTGTGTACAAAGCTCATATATCACCTACTCACTATTACTCAAGAGCTCCTGTTGTAGTCTCCTTAGTTTACCATCTCGTCTATTGTTTTTCTATTTTCCCAATCTGACCTTACTTCTCGGTGATAGTGAGTGACTTGGCAGTATGCGAGCGGAGGATCAGTGGCATCTGTGCACCGGTGGCAAAGGATGATACCTGCATGGCTGCTGCTTCAAGAGGAGTGGGAGCAGTAGGAGGTAACAACCGAGTTGCCTCGAGTGGAACCATATTGGAAGGAGGTAAGATACATGTATCTTGATTTTTGGTCTGTAACTTGTTACACATTGGAGTTTTTTTTTTTTTTTGAGTGAATACACATTAGTAGCTGGATTGAGGGTTCACGTTAGCAAATCCCTATTTAAAAATAATTTCACCTCCCCTGCTAGTCAGTGATTTGTTATTGCCTCATTCCTGTCAAAGTCTTACAGCCAAAACATTGTTTGTGAGCATGGCTTGCTGGTATTGGGGCTGATGTGACTATTGTCTGTGTATTTCATTCTTCTTGTCACACTGCAGGGAAGTTCGGCAAGTCAAAGCACATAGTTCAAGGAATGGACGCAGACCTTGTTCCGAGCCGGGTACTAACACAAACTCGAATTGACGTGTTGTTCAAGAAGGAGATGGAAACCAGATCAAAACTTGACAAGGCTTGGGCCAAATGGTTTCGTGCCAATGGTATTCCTGGAAGCAAAGCAGACTGCCCACATTTCCGCAGTGCCATGAAGCTAACACGGCAGCTAGGTAACTGCACACATGTTCCTACAGGTGATGGAATAGATGACGCAGATCTGGATGCCAACGAGGAAGAACTTCCATAACTACATGGAAAGGTTAACTACTTGCCATGGGCTGATAACTCCCGCTTTTGTAAGTCCGGCGTATTTAGTCAAGTGTTGCCTCATGAACCGTAGTTCTTCTGAACCTTGTTTGCCTATAAACTTTGATGTAGTGCTTTTGAGTTGGTGATGTGACATTTTCTAATTTCGTCAAGTTTGATGTACTGAACTATCTTATCACTAAGTACAAGCAGGTATTGTTCATACCATTTTTTATGTTGATGTTCTTGCGGACGATGAACCTCCGGTTAACCTGTTGGTGATTGCGTTGTTTTCTCTTGGTTATTCAAATCAAATCAAAGCATCACACGGAAGGAGTGGCACCAACTTCTGATTGAAAGAAAAGTAAATGCAGGTTGAAAGGGAAACACAGACATGACACTGCTACAAGCCTACAACACCAAGCTAGAAACACTGAAACGCAGCTAGCCATTGAACGACACAGTGTCGTGTCCGGAATAACTATCCACGAATTTTTTAAATGTTTAGGGATTTATAGAAATGTTAGGAAATTTGAAAATGTTCAGAAGTTTTGAAAATATTCACTATTTTTTTAAAAAACGTTTGGTTTTTAAAAGTCATTGAATTACATTATTTTTTTTAAATTATGGGAATTTAGTAAAATAATCGTGAATATTCACATATTTAAAAATTCTATTATTATGTTCATGAATTTGAAAAATTTAGCAAAAGAAAGAAGAATTTTTTCTTAAAACTAGAAACAGCAAAAAAGGAAAAGAATGTTCGGAGCTTCCCCAAACGGGTGAAAGCATATAGTTGGGCCAGCCCATTAGCGCTCACGAGGGTACCAAACTACCAATCGGCTCGATTAACCATATGCAGCCATGGACGTCCAAGTGATCAAGGGTATTCCCCTATGTACCAGGCGGCAAGAAGATTTCTAGGCATGGCAGTTTGAAAAAAATAGGATTGTTTACTATCCGTTCAGCGTACAGAAATCTGGTTCGAGTTCGTCGGACTAGAAGTGATTGGCTTGAGAACCGTGGGGCGGCCTCGAGCAATGCAAAGGAAGGGAAGGATTGGTCGAAATTATGGAAGACCGCGGTCCCGTCAAAGGTTCGGATTTTTCTGTGGAGGCTGGCGCACTGCTCGCTTCCAACCGGCGACGTTTGTCACCACCGGCGCATGGCGCCGTCGGCGGCCTGCTCGGTCTGCGGACAAGAGGACTCATGGCGTCACTCCCTGGTGGAGTGTGCTATGTCGCGACGTGTGTGGGCGCTATCAAACCCAACAATCGTGGAACATATATGCATCTCGACGGAGCCTGCTGCTCGGCAGTTGCTGTTCTTGATGATGCGGACGATGGAGCATGATGATTTTATTCGGTTGGTTGTTACCCTTTGGGCTATTTAGCACGCAAGAAGAAAGGAAATTCATGAGGACATTTTTCAAAGTCCGCGGGCGACGCATCAGTTCGTCGAAAGTTTCTTGCGTGATCTATCCTTGACGGAGAAGCCGAGAGCTACGGTTGCAGCGAAGGTGCACCATCCGGTGGCACCAAGATGGATCCCTCCTCCGCTGAACATGAGCAAGGTGAATACAGATGGCGCTGTTGCAAAGACATCAAATAGAGGAGCTGTGGCGGCCGTCTGCCGCTCCCATGCAGGTGTCTACCTCGGTGCCTCGTCCGTGGTTTTTGAGGGGATTACACACCCTGGCTGCCTTGAAGCTATGGCTTGCCGCGAGGCATTGGCGCTTACGGCGGACCTGGGCGTGAAAGGGGTCATGGTGGCATCGGACTGCATGGAAGTGATTCAAGGCCTGAAGAGCAACTAGCAGAGTGCCCGTGCGTTGCTACGGAAACATAAGACATAGAGATAGATTTGACTCATGTTATTTTTGTTTTTATTCTTTCCACTACATCTCTAGCCTGACCTTCTCACCATTTTAGCAATATTTTGAGAAATGTAACTATCTACACTTACATTATGTAAGTAAAAACGGTTTTGTTGATCCCGAATCTAAATCGATTCTAAGAAGTGAAGAATCATGTACAAGAATACTGAATGCAAAGAAGAAAAAATATATGGATTTTAAGTTTTAATAAAAAAAACCACAATATAGTGTAAGCAAATTCAGTTTGCTAAAATAAAGTAGATTAGTTTGTTAAGAATAGTCTATCACTATTCCTTGTTCATTTTCCTTCTCTAAGTGCCCATTTGAATATCCCTTATTTTTCTTTTCTACACACTATTGTGATTTTCTTAATACTCCAATCCAACAACGTTGTCACTAAACCCCACTTGAAGATATGTCACTCGATGCTGAGCTTCCATATTAATAGAACATTGTATTTCCATAGCTTAGACTTTGGATTGCTACCGGATAACATGATAGACAAATGAAAACAACAGAGGGGCCTTCATTCAGCTGCCTTTTCCAAGAAAACTAATCCTTCTTCCCCAATTGTAGTCCAAGCTAACCTTAATTACTTGCGGATTCCTCTCGTATCCCAATTCTTCCCCAGCATCTATCCAACGATACTACCTGCCAAGTATAAAATACAACAAACAAAGATATGTTTATTGCAGATGATATCATTTGTGTGCAAACATGAAGGAATATTTCACATTAACCCATGCATCAATCTTCAATTTTGAAGAAAGCCTACCATATGATATCTTGAAAACTAAAAATACACAAAGAAAAACAACATGGCAGATGAACATACAAATTCCCGACCATTCCTCCCTTTATGTGTTGTTTCTTTTCTCAAAATTTTAATGGTCTTGTACATGATGGATTGCAGTTTAAGAGCATCTCCAGTCTCGTCTCCAAAATGGCCCCCAAATTACGCCGAATCGAGCGTTTGAGAGACGTTGTTGCTTGGTGCCGCGTTTGGGGCGCGTCTCTGCCCAGTTGCGCCCCCATTTCAGAGTGTATCGGGCCTCTTGTTGCACCTTCGGATTAATTTCTGAAAAATAATCATTGAGGTGGAGTGGATTACCTAGGAGACTTTTTCCACTAAAATGAGTGAGGTTTTTATTTTATATAGAGTCAGACTAATGAAAGTGGATAATCCAAATGATAAATTACAAGTGCAAATAAGGCTTAAAAAATACGTAGGAGTTTAGGAATATACCTACATGGAATGAGAGCACATTCTACCAATCAACTATGGATGCTCTTAAGATACATTGCTACGAAGACGGGCACAGTTTGTGAGCCTGCAGTAGCCCGCATCGCGCCGCGCCCCGCGCCCGCCGCCCAGCGCTGGGCGCCTGCACGGCCGCGCTCTCCGCCCCACGCCTGCACGGCCGCGTGCCCGCCGCCCCGCGACTGCAGATGTTAGCGGGCGACGAGGAGGGGTGCCGCGCGCAGGCGGGAACGTCGCCGGCGGCGAACCCTCTGTATCCGGTGGCGGGATCTCGTTTCTTCTGCCTGCAGGAGGAAGACGATGACCCCGTTGAGGACGCTCGGGCGACGGCGGAGGAGGCGGCTTGGTCTACCCTAGGCCTTGAGCCGGAGGTTCGGCAGATCGGGCGGTCGCCGGCGTTGACCCAGGAGGAGGTGGAGGCGGATTTTTGGTCTAAGATAGGCTACCCGACCAGGGAGTCCAGAGCTTGGTCGCGTGCGACGGCGTCGAAGGTTAGTTCATCGTTTTGCAGGTCGACGGAACGGGCTAGGTCCTTGTCGCCTTCAACACGGATGAAGACCAAAGGGACGACGTCAAGGGCTGCGTCTTCTTCGTCTGTGGGTTTGAGGATTGCCCGCATGCCGCGGATCAAACCATGGCGAGGTCCGCTACCTCGCCGTCGTGTGACGCCGGCGCCCTTGTTCGGGGATTTCCTCTCTGCGGCCTCACCGCGGCGGCCGGCGGGGAAGGAGCTGCTGCGTCCTTCGTTAGGGAGAGCACCTCCGCTCTGCCGTGTGTTGCCATCGCGGCGATGTGGGGTGGCGGTGTCGGGTTCGGAGACGGCTGCGCGATCATCGGAGGAGGAGGCGTCGATCAAGCCGCGATTCACGTCGCGTTTCGAATCAGCCTCGTTGGCGCCCGCAGCTTTCCTTGCTGGGCCGCGGGCTGAGTGGGCTGGGCTTCGATGGGCTGTCAGGGAGGCGCAGCGTAGAGGATACGAGGGGCACATGCAATCACGTACCGTGATCGATGCCCCTTGTCCCTCACATCGCGCCGCCGCCAGACGTTCCCAGTCGTACGCCGCAGCTGCCCCGTCGTCATCGTCGCCTTCGTTCGCAATGCTGCCGTCGTCTTCCGCTGCTCCCACTTCGTCATCGTCATCGTCGCTCAGCTCCTCTTCGCGCCCCGCAGCCGCCGCCTCGTCATCGCCGACTTCGTGCTCATCGTCGCCGTGCTCCGTCTGGGCGTCGCCGTCCGCGTACTCTGGGCAGCGGCGATCGTTCGCCGAGGTTGTCGCTGGTTCCCCCTCGGCTGTGGAGATGGCCGGGGCTGCGAGGCCTCCGGTGCCTCCCGGGGCGACGGCGGCAATGGCTGCGCCCGCGTCTACGCCCGCGTCCTCGGCAGCTGGGGCGGTTCCCCCTGGGGCAGCGTCGGCCGTCGTTCCCAGTCCCTACATGGGACCCCCTGGCTTCCAGGGGTGGCCAGCGGGTGTGCCCATGCCGCAACCCGCCCCTGCGCCGAGACAGCCTGCCCCGTACATGGGTCCTTCTGCGGGATATCGTCCGCCTTTTCGTCCGCCGGTGCCTCAGCCGCCGGTGCAATTTACGCCGCCTCAGCAGTACCAGCACTTTCAAGGTCCGTATCAGTATTCTGTTCCTAACCAACAGAGTATGCTTCAGCCTCCCATGCAGCAGCCAGTACTCCAGCAGCCACTGCCGCAGCCTGGTCAGGTGAAAAAGAGGCGGAAGAAGAAGCCTGCTGTGGCTCAGGGGCAGCCGGCGCCTCCGGCAGGACAGCAGCCGCCACCCTTGGTGCAGACTGTACCACCCCTTGGACAGTTGGTGTCAGCTCCGATGGTGTTTTCTGATACTCCTCAGGTCCCTGTGCAGCCTATGGTTACTGCTCCTGAGGTCGTTGCACCAGTGGTGAAGCAAAAAAAGGCGGGAAAATGTTGGAAATGTGATGTTAATACTCATGCTACTAAAGCTTGTAAGGCTATTCATTATTGTCTTATTTGTGATTCAGGGGCACATCCTACTATTCGGTGTCTGATGTTTAGAGTCTGATGGCCCGCATATGTCCAGGGAACCCAGCGTGGAGATGGGAGGCGGTGCCCCATGGGGCTAATGCTTTTCTTATTGGTATTCCTACAGCTGATGACTTGTCTCGGATTGATGGTATGCAGATGAGTGTACCCAAGGTTAATGCTCAGGTTCCAGTTTCTTCTTGGGTACATCAGGCTGTTCAGCCTCTTTTCGTTATGCAGCCGGTTTGGGTGCACGTCAGTGGAGTACCGGATTCTGTTCGACATTTCTTAGGTATCTGGGCTGTGGGTTCTCTTTTTGGCACCACTCTTGATGTTGATTTGTTCTCTCTTCGGAGTCAGGGGATTATTCGTGTTCTTGTGGCTATGCGTGACCCTTCGGTTCTGGAGAAGAATAATGGTTGCCTGGAGGTGGTTGCTCTTTTACAGCTTAGTGGTTATCGTTTTCGGTTCACTCGTGAGGCGGAGGGGTTCCAGCCAGACCCTCGGTTTCGACCTTTTTTCTGGAAGGAGGGAGGGGATGATGATGGTTCACATGGTTCAGAGGAGGACAGGCCTGATGAGGCACCTGCCGAGGCGGCACCTGAGGCTGCTCGTATGGATGTTGATGGACATCCCCCGACGCAGTCTGGCACGTCGGCGGTGCAGTCTACGCAGGTGGCGTTGACTCCTTTCAACCACTCGCCGATGACGGATAGAGGGCAGCAGATTGTGGCGCGTGCCAGAGTCGAGGCGCCACACTTGGTCGCCTCACCCCCTGTAGCTCCACGGGAGCCCTCACCCTCCAGAGTTCGGATTTTTATGCAGGGTCGTACTCGTCCGGTCTCCGTTCCACCGCGGGGGCAACAGCCACCGACTCCGTCTCCTTCTTCGACTCAGATGGGTTCAGTGGTGTCGCCGACTTCGATGGTGCAGCGGGCCGCTGTGTCCTCGCTGCATGCGCAGCCGACTCCGCTCACCCACTTGGCTGCGCCGCAGCCAGCCTCGGCGCTGCTGCTGCAGCCGGTTGGTGGCTCCTCGCCGCGCGCGCCAGGGGCGGCCATGGAGAGGCTAGCCTCGCTGCCCCTCCAGGCGGTGACGCAGCCGGCCACGGCGTCGCCATTGCCGCCTGCTGGGGACCCTGCGCCACCGGTGCAGCAGGCCACCTCGACGGCGTCTTCGCCGGGATAGGCGGTCTCGGAGGGCGCCGCACAGGGGGACCGGCTGGAGGTGATGCCCGAGCTTGCTTCGCCTCTGCCACGTCCGAGTGACGCAGTGGTGGAGGAGATGCGGGTTTGTGAGCACCGGACTCCGAGGACTCCGCCCCCTATGACGGGCATGTCTTCCGAGCTTGCGGCTCCACCGGCTTCTTCGTCGCCACCGTCTGCGTCGCCATCTATCGCCTCGCCGCCGGCCAAGGCGGGAGAGATACAGGGGGCTTCTTCACCCGCTACCCCCGTATTGGCTCCTACTTCACCAGATGGTTCTCCGCCGCGCTCGCCCACTCCATCGTCAGCCTCCTTGCAGCAACCTTCACCCACGGTCCCTCCTCCAGTCGTTCAGCCGACGGTGAGGAGAAGTGGGAGGTTTGCTATATCGGAGGATGGGGCAGGGGCGACGGATGAGGATGTCATGCAGAGAGCCATGCGACGCAAGGCGGAGATGAACCTTGACACGACAGGTATTAAACAACCGCCTAAGTCTTTTGTTTCTTTTTCAGATACTCGTATTTCTTCTAATTTGAGTAGCCTAGGAGTTTCCTTGGGTACTCGCCCTGATGAGATTTCTGTTTCGGCTAATGTGTTGAGACAAACGGAGCTTGACCGTCTAACGGTTGCTCCGAATGTCTCCACTGGGCCTGAAACGACAGTTATAGACGATGATGATGATGACATCCTAGATGGTCAAATTCTCTCGGCTATAATTGGCAACATTTCAGAAGTTGATTTAGAACACGCGGAGCTTAGTTCTGATCTACAAGCAGCCGAACGCGGTTCTCGATCATCGGCTGGAAAGAAATCTCGCAGGTATGGTAAGAATTCTAAATCTAAAATAGTTTCTCGATGAATGGCATGTTCCGGAATAGCAGAGGTCTTCGTGACTTGGCTAAGCATTCCCACATTGCTGATGGTTGTAGAGATTATAATTTAGATTTTCTTGCTATTTCGGAGACGGGTAGGCGGAATTTCTCTCAAAGTTTGTCAGGAGGGATTAACTTTCAGTGGTTTTCTCGCCCGCCCCGTGGTAGGTCTGGGGGCATTTTACTCGGCGTCCGTATAGACACCATGACCGTTTTGTCTAGTTCTGATGGAGAGTATCATATTAAACTCGACATTCAGAATAAAGCAGACGGTTTCATATGGAGTCTGGTCGCTGTGTATGGTGCCGCCCAGGAAGTTTTTAAGGCTGACTTTTTACGTGAGTTGGTAAATGATACGTCTCCAACGTATTGATAATTTCTTGTGTTCCATGCCACATTATTGATGTTATCTACATGTTTTATGCACACTTTATGTCATATTCGTGCATTTTCTGGAACTACCCTATTAACAAGATGCCGAAGTGCCGATTCTTTGTTTCTGCTGTTTTTGGTTTCAGAAATCCTAGTAACGAAATATTCTCGGAATTGGACGAAATCAACGCCCAGGGTCCTATTTTGCCACGAAGCTTCCAGAAGACCGAAGAGGAGACGAAGTGGGGCCACGAGGCAGCCAAACCCTAGGGCGGCGCGGCCCCTGCCCTGGCCGCGCGGCCCTATGGTGTGGGCCCCTCGTGCCGCCTCCTGACCTGCCCTTCCGCCTACTTAAAGCCTCCGTCGCGAAACCCCCAGTACCGAGAGCCACGATACGGAAAACCTTACTGAGACGCCGCCGCCGCCAATCCCATCTCGGGGGATTCAGGAGATCGCCTCCGGCACCCTGCCGGAGAGGGGAATCATCTCCCGGAGGACTCTACGCCGCCATGGTCGCCTCCGGAGTGATGTGTGAGTAGTCTACCCCTGGACTATGGGTCCATAGCAGTAGCTAGATGGTTGTCTTCTCCCCATTGTGCTTAATTGTCGAATCTTGTGAGCTGCCTAACATGATCAAGATCATCTATCTGTAATTCTATATGTTGCGTTTGTTGGGATCCGATGAATAGAGAATACTTGTTATGTTGATTATCAAAGTTATGTCTATGTGTTGTTTATGATCTTGCATGCTCTCCGTTACTAGTAGATGCTGCGGCCAAGTAGATGCTTGTAACTCCAAGAGGGAGTATTTATGCTCGATAGTGGGTTCATGTCTCCGTGAATGCAGGGAAGTGACAAATCTCTAAGATTATGGATGTGCTTGTTGCCACTAGGGATAAAACATTGGTGCTATGTTCAAGGATGTAGTTACAGATTACATTACGCTCAATACTTAATGCAATTGTATTTTGTTAACAATTTAATACTGCAGGCGGTTCGGATGATAACCTGACGGTGGACTTTTTAGTAATAGATGCATCTTTGGATAGCGGTCTATGTACTTTGTCGTAATGCCCAATTAAATCTCACTATACTCATCATAATATATATGTGCATGGTCATGCCCTCTTTATTTGTCAATTGCCCAACTGTAATTTGTTCACCCAACATGCTGTTTATCTTATGGGAGAGACACCTCTAGTGAACTATGGACCCCGGTCCAATTCTCTATCTTGAAATACAATCTCTTGCAATCTTTGTTCTCTTGTTTTTGTGCAAACAATCATCATCCACACTATACATCTAATCCTTTGTTACAGCAAGCCGGTGAGATTGACAACCTCGCTGTTTCGTTGGGGCAAAGTATTTTGGTTGTGTTGTGCAGGTTCCACGTTGGCGCCGGAATCTCTGGTGTTGCGCCGCACTACATCCCGCCGCCATCAACCTTCAACGTGCTTCTTGGCTCCTACTGGTTCGATAAACCTTGGTTTCATACTGAGGGAAAACTTGCCGCTGTACGCATCACACCTTCCTCTTGGGGTTCCCAACGGACGCGTGCTGTACGCGTATCAAGCTCTTTTTCTGGCGCCGTTGCCGGGGAGATCAAGACACGCTGCAAGGGGAGTCTCCACTTCCCAATCTCTTTACTTTGTTTTTGTCTTGCTTAGTTTTATTTACTACTTTGTTTGCTGCACTAAATCAAAATACAAAAAAATTAGTTGCTAGTTTTACTTTATTTGCTATCTTGTTTGCTATATCAAAAACACAAAAAAATTAGTTACTTGCATTTACTTTATCTAGTTTGCTTTATTTACTACTGCTAAAATGAGTAATCCTGAAGTTGAAGTTCGTACGTTTAAGCAACGGGGGGGGGGGGGGGGAGAATGTTTAAGAGATGCTTGGTATAGAATTAGTGATGCCCATAATAGGTGCACCAAGAAACACTCCACCACTATCTTACTCAGGAATTTTTATGTTGGTATCTCTAGCTGGAATAGGTATGTTCTTGATAGTCTCGCGAAAGGTAACTTCCTAAGTACTCCTGCATTAGAAGCTAGCTGCATTATTGAGAGTCTATTTGGAATACCCCCTATTGATGAAGTTAAAACTGAAATCTCTCTTGAAGATGTTATAAAAAAATTGGAAACCTTAGAGAATTTTTTTCCAAGTATTGAAGCTAAATTGGAAATGTTACTTGATAAAACTGATGAACTTGATAAATCCTTAGGAGGAATTGATGAAAGAATTAGTGTCCTAGGAACTTGTGTTGTCCATGACGATCAAAGCAATAGGATTGACGAACTTGAAAAAGCTATGGGAACCTTGGGTTCAACATTTTCTTCTCTTAAATATAAGGAGAAAGCTTATGTGGGTAAGGAGCAAAAGTTTATGTATGTCTCTAAATTGCCTAAACCAAAGAAATATTATTATAGGCCTAAAATTGACAAAGCCCTTAGTGCCACTACGGATGGGGGAGCTCATAATAACGATGCACCACCCTCCGATAATACTTGATACACACTTTCTGCGCCTAGCTGAAAGGCGTTAAAGAAAAGCGCTTATGGGAGACAACCCATGGTTTTTACTACAGTACTTTGTTTTTATTTTGTGTCTTGGAAGTTGTTTACTACTGTAGCAACCTCTCCTTATCTTAGTTTAATGTTTTGTTGTGCCAAGTAAAGTCGTTGATAGTAAAGTTCATACTAGATTTGGATTACTGCGCAGAAACAGATTTCTTTGCTGTCACGAATCTGGGCTGTTTTCTCTGTAGGTAACTCAGAAAATTATGCCAATTTACGTGAGTAATCCTCAGATATGTACGCAACTTTCATTCAATTTGAGCATTTTCATTTGAGCAAGTCTGGTGCCTCGATAAAATTCGTCAATACGAACTGTTCTGTTTTGACAAATTCTGCCTTTTATTTCGCATTGCCTCTTTTGCTATGTTGGATGAATTTCTTTGATCCATGAATGTCCAGTAGCTTTATGCAATGTCCAGAAATGTTAAGAATGATTATGTCACCTCTGAACATATTAATTTTTATTGTCCACTAACCCTCTAATGAGTTGTTCTAAGTTTGGTGTGGAGGAAGTTTTCAAGGATCAAGAGAGGAGTATGATGCAACATGATCAAGGAGAGTGAAAGCTCTAAGCTTGGGGATGCCCCGGTGGTTCACCCCTGCATATTCTAAGAAGACTCAAGCGTCTAAGCTTGGGGATGCCCAAGGCATCCCCTTCTTCATCGACAACATTATCAGGTTCCTCCCCTGAAACTATATTTTTATTCCATCACATCTTATGTGCTTTTCTTGGAGCATCGGTTTGTTTTTGTTTTTTGTTTTGTTTGAATAAAATGGATCCTAGCATTCATTGTATGGGAGAGAGACACGCTCCGCTGTAGCATATGGACAAGTATGTCCTTAGGCTCTACTCATAGTATTCATGGCGAAGTTTCTTCTTCGTTAAATTGTCATATGGTTGGAATTGGAAAATGATACATGTAGTAATTGCTATAAATGTCTTGGGTAATGTGATACTTGGCAATTGTTGTGCTCATGTTTAAGCTCTTGCATCATATACTTTGCACCCATTAATGAAGAAATACATAGAGCATGCTAAAATTTGGTTTGCATATTTGGTCTCTCTAAGGTCTAGATAATTTCTAGTATTGAGTTTGAACAACAAGGAAGACGGTGTAGAGTCTTATAATGTTTTCAATATGTCTTTTATGTGAGTTTTGCTGCGCCGTTTATCCTTGTGTTTGTTTCAAATAGCCTTGCTAGCCTAAACCTTGTATCGAGAGGGAATACTTCTCATGCATCCAAAATCCTTGAGCCAACCACTATGCCATTTGTGTCCACCATATCTACCTACTACATGGTATTTCTCCGCCATTCCAAAGTAAATTGCTTGAGTGCTACCTTTAAAATTCCATCATTCACCTTTGCAATATATAGCTCATGGGACAAATAGCTTAAAAACTATTGTGGTATTGAATATGTACTTATGCACTTTATCTCTTATTAAGTTGCTTGTTGTGCGATAACCATGTTCACTGGGGACGCCATCAACTACTCTTTGTTGAATATCATGTGAGTTGCTATGCATGTTCGTCTTGTCTGAAGTAAGAGAGATCTACCACCTTATGGTTAAGCATGCATATTGTTAGAGAAGAACATTGGGCCGCTAACTAAAGCCATGATCCATGGTGGAAGTTTCAGTTTTGGACAATATCCTCAATCTCATATGAGAAAATTATTAATTGTTGCCACATGCTTATGCATAAAAGAGGAGTCCATTATCTATTGTCTATGTTGTCCCGGTATGGATGTCTAAGTTGAGAATAATCAATAGCGAGAAATCCAATGCGAGCTTTCTCCTTAGACCTTTGTACAGGCGGCATAGAGGTACCTCTTTGTGACACTTGGTTAAAACATGTGCATTGCGATGATCCGGTAGTCCAAGCTAATTAGGACAAGGTGCGGGCACTATTAGTATACTATGCATGAGGCTTGCAACTTGTAAGATATAATTTACATGATACATATGCTTTATTACTACCATTGACAAAATTGTTTCATGTTTTCAAAATCAAAGCTCTAGCACAAATATAGCAATCGATGCTTTTCCTCTATGGAGGACCATTCTTTTACTTTCATTGTTGAGTCAGTTCACCTATTTCTCTCCACCTCAAGAAGCAAACACTTGTGAACTGTGCATTGATTCCTACATACTTGCATATTGCACTTATTATATTACTCTATGTTGACAATATCCATGAGATATACATGTTACAAGTTGAAAGCAACCGCTGAAACTTAATCTTCCTTTGTGTTGCTTCAATGCTTTTACTATGAATTATTGCTTTATGAGTTAACTCTTATGCAAGACTTATTGATGCTTGTCTTGAAGTACTATTCATGAAAAGTCTTTGCTTTATGATTCACTTGTTTACTCATGTCATATACATTGCTTTGATCGCTGCATTCACTACATATGCTTTACAAATAGTATGATCAAGGTTATGATGGCATGTCACTCCAGAAATTATCTTTGTTATCGTTTTACCTGCTCGGGACGAGCAGAACTAAGCTTGGGGATGCTGATACGTCTCCGACGTATCGATAATTTCTAGTGTTCCATGCCACATTATTGATGTTATCTACATGTTTTATGCACACTTTATGTCATATTCGTGCATTTTCGGGAACTAACCTATTAACAAGATGCCGAAGTGCCGATTCTTGTTTTGCTGTTTTGGTTTCAGAAATCCTAGTAACGAAATATTCTCGGAATTGGACGAAATCAACGCCCAGGGTCCTATTTTGCCACGAAGCTTCCAGAAGACCGAAGAGGAGACGAAGTGGGGCCACGAGGCAGCCAAACCCTAGGGCGGCGCGGTCCCTGCCCTGGCCGCGCGGCCCTATGGTGTGGGCCCCTCGTGCCGCCTCCTGACCTGCCCTTCCGCCTACTTAAAGCCTCCGTCGCGAAACCCCCGTCACGAGAGCCACGATACGGAAAACCTTGCGAGACGCCGCCGCCGCCAATCCCATCTCGGGGGATTCAGAGATCGCCTCCGGCACCTGCCGGAGTGGGGAATCATCTCCCGGAGGACTCTACGCCGCCATGGTCGCCTCCGGAGTGATGTGTGAGTAGTCTACCCCTGGACTATGGGTCCATAGCAGTAGCTAGATGGTTGTCTTCTCCCCATTGTGCTTAATTGTCGGATCTTGTGAGCTGCCTAACATGATCAAGATCATCTATCTGTAATTCTATATTTTGCATTTGTTGGGATCCGATGAATAGAGAATACTTGTTATGTTGATTATCAAAGTTATGTCTATGTGTTGTTTATAATCTTGCATGCTCTCCGTTACTAGTAGATGCTCTGGCCAAGTAGATGATTGTAACTCCAAGAGGGAGTATTTATGCTCGATAGTGGGTTCATGTCTCCGTGAATCTGGGGAAGTGACAGAAATCTCTAAGATTATGGATGTCTTTGTTGCCACTAGGGATAAAACATTGGTGCTATGTTCAAGGATGTAGTTACTGATTACATTACGCGCAATACTTAATGCAATTGTCTGTTGTTAGCAACTTAATATCGGAGGGGTTCGGATGATAACTTTGAAGGTGGACTTTTTAGGCATAGATGCATGCTGGATAGCGGTCTATGTACTTTGTCGTAATGCCCAATTAAATCTCACTATACTCATCATAATATGTATGTGCATGGTCATGCCCTCTTTATTTGTCAATTGCCCAACTGTAATTTGTTCACCCAACATGCTGTTTATCTTATGGGAGAGACACCTCTAGTGAACTGTGGACCCCGGTCCAATTCTCTATCTTGAAATACAATCTCGTAATCTTGTTCTCTTGTTTTCTGCAAACAATCATCATCCACACTATACATCTAATCCTTTGTTACAGCAAGCCGGTGAGATTGACAACCTCGCTGTTTCGTTGGGGCAAAGTACTTTGGTTGTGTTGTGCAGGTTCCACGTTGGCGCCGGAATCTCTGGTGTTGCGCCGCACTACATCCCGCCGCCATCAACCTTCAACGTGCTTCTTGGCTCCTACTGGTTCGATAAACCTTGGTTTCATACTGAGGGAAAACTTGCCGCTGTATGCATCACACCTTCCTCTTGGGGTTCCCAACGGACGCGTGCTGTACGCGTATCAGTAAACCTTACAAAGGATAATCCTTATCCGTTTTTTATCGGAGGTGATTTTAATTTGTTGAGGTTCCCTCATGAGAAAAGTAAAGGCCGTTTTGATGGTCATTGGCCTTTCTTGTTCAACGCTGTCATCGATAGCCTGGATTTAAGAGAGGTCTTTATGACTGGTCGGCAGTTTACTTGGGCAAACAGCTTGCCGGAGCCCACATACGAGAAACTAGATCGCGTGTTGATGGATACCGAATGGGAAAGTAATACCCTATGGTGTCAGTCCGTGCACTAGAACGTATTGAAAAACTGTCTGACCACGCTCCCATCCTTCTAACCACTGGAAATTCCAGACCCGTTTGTAAACGGCCGTTCAAATTTGAACTTGGCTGGATATATCGAGAGGGATTTCATGATATGGTTAAAAGGGTTTGGGAAAGACCGGTCGGGGGAAGTACACCTATCTTGAGATGGAATAATAAAATGCGGTCTATGCGCAAACATCTCTCTGGTTGGGCTGCCCATACGGCTGGTATTCTTAAAAAAAGAAAAGACTCGCTTATCAAATGTGATTGATGAGCTTGAGGCTGTTGCGGAGATTAGACCACTGTCTACACATGAGATTGAACTTAAAAATCAATACAATGAACAGATGGCCGGTCTTCTCCGCGAAGAGGAACTCAAATGGTATCAACGATCCAAGGCTCAATTCATCTTGGAAGGAGACTCAAATACGAGGTATTTCCATGGCTTAGCCAATGGGAGACACCGGAAAAAACGTATTCACTCTCTTATTCAAGATGAAGGGTTGATTGAAGGCCATGAGCAACTCAAGTCTTACATTACTAACTATTATAAGGGTCTGTTTGGTCCTCCGGAGGAAAGTAATTTTACTCTTAACGAGGACCTAACGGATGATATACCCCAAGTTTCTTTGGAAGAAAACGACTTGCTAACCGCACCTTATACTGAGGAAGAGGTTAAGAAGGCTGTTTTCCAAATGGAATGCAGCAAAGCACCGGGTCCAGATGGTTTTCCAGCAGAGTTTTATCAAACCTTCTGGGATACTATTAAATCGGACCTTCTAGTTTTGTTCAGTGATTTACACATTGGACAACTAGAATTATTTCGTCTAAATTTTGGTGAAGTTATCTTGTTACCGAAAATTAATGAGGCAGAAAGGATCCAACAATATAGACCCATTTGCCTACTAAATGTAAGTTTCAAGATTTTCACTGAAGTGGCCACCATTAGACTTAATACGGTTGCGGATCATGTGGTTTTACCATCGCAAACAGCCTTTATGCAAGGACGGAATATCCTTGATGGAGTGGCGGTTTTGCATGAGACGGTACATGAGATGCATTCTAAGAAATTAAATGGGGTTATTTTAAAGCTTGATTTTGAGAAGGCGTATGATAAAGTTAAATGGTCTTTCCTTCAACATACACTCAGGATGAAAGGCTTTTCACCTGAGTGGCGAGCTCTAATTAATGATTTTGTGTATGGTGGTAGTGTGGCTATACGGGTCAATGATGACACCGGACACTATTTCCAAACGCGAAAAGGGTTACGCCAAGGGGATCCGTTATCTCCGATGTTGTTTAACATCGTAGCGGATATGTTGGCGATACTCATAGAGCGGGCCAAGTCTGATGGTCAAATTGAAGGGGTGATTCCACATCTAGTTGATGGTGGCTTATCTATCCTTCAATACGCCGATGACACAATTCTTTTTATGGATCATGATCTTGAAAAAGCACGAAATCTGAAATTAATTTTAGCAGCTTTTGAGCAATTATCGGGATTGAAAATTAACTTCCACAAAAGTGAATTGTTCTGCTTGGGTGATGCCCAAGACGATGAAGCTCTGTATACATAGTTATTTGGTTGCGGGCAAGGCCAATTTCCGATTCGCTATTTGGGTATTCCGATTCACTATCGGAGACTTACAACTGCGGAATGGAAATTAGTGGAAGAAAGATTACAAAAACGCCTCAGTAGTTGGAAAGGTAAACTGTTGTCCCTGGGTGGAAGATTGGTACTCATTAATTCAGTACTAACTAATATGGTACTGTATATGTTATCATTCTTCATCTTACCCAAAGGAATTCTGCACAAACTCGATTATTATCGATCCAGATTCTTTTGGCAAGGGGACAACGAGAAAAAGAAATATCGACTGGTTAAATGGAGTATAGTTTGTAGTCCCAAAGATCAAGGAGGGCTTGGAGTTCATGACCTGGAGGTCAAGAACTTAGCGCTACTGGGTAAATGGCTTTTTAAGCTACTTACTGTGGATGGGATTTGGCAAACTATACTTCGGAGAAAGTACATCGGCTCGAAGACATTATCTCAAGTGGTTTGGAAACCTGGGGATTCACACTTCTGAGCTGGTCTTATGGCGACAAAAAATATCTTTTTTCGACATGGGACTTTCTCCATTAAGAATGGTGCACAGATACGGTTCTGGGAAGATGCTTGGCTCGACAATGCACCCCTATGTGAACAGTATCCCTCTTTGTATAGAATTGCGCGTCGCCAGGGTGATACCATTGCAACTGTAATGGCTATCTCACCCCCGAATGTGACGTTCAGACGGGTTTTACTAGGACAAAGGCTCGTGGCATGGAACAACCTAATTCTGCGGCTTGGAGATATTCAATTATCGCCGGAGCCAGATGAATTTCGATGGAACCTCCACGTAGATGGTTCCTTTTCTGTAAAATCTTTCTACAATGCGATGCTGCTCTCTGATTTACCAGTTGATAATAATAAGAAAATTTGGAAGATGAAGATACCATTAAAAATTAAAATTTTTGGATGGTATCTTCGTCGTGGGGTTATTCTCACCAAAGATAATCTTGTTAAGCGGAATTGGCACGGAAGTACACGATGTGTCTTTTGTCATCATGACGAAACCATCAATCATTTATTCTTCCAGTGCCAGTTTGCGAGATCTATATGGTCAGTCATCCAAGTAGCGTCTACCTTGTATCCCCCGACTAGTGTCGCTAATGTCTTTGGCAATTGGCTGCATGGTATCAACTCAAGGTTTAAAATGCTTCTTAGGATGTGGGCGCTAGCAGTTATCTGGGCGCTCTGGCTATGTAGAAATGACAAGATGTTTAATGACAAAAATTGCTCTTTGTTGCAGGTTATCTACAGATGCACAGGTATTCTCCGTTCGTGGTTACCTCTTCAGCGGGAGGAGAACCGAGACCTGTTTACGGAGGTCTGTACACGGTTGGAGGATACGGCGAGGGATACTTTTTCCCTACATGGGTGGCAGCATAGTCTACGGATAGAAGCTCCACCTAGCTCTTAGGCGTTATATGATTCATCGTTCCGATATGTATTTCGCCTCTTTTGTTTTATGTAACTTTGGACACTTGAGACAACAAACGGCTGTGTGCATCCTGGTTATGCAGAGGCTGGATGTAATTGCTTCTTGAAGTAATAAAGCATCCTTTATCGAAAAAAAAAGATACATTGCTACAGGAACAAAATGCAATGCATATTTTCGCACAGATCTAGGATCCTGATTGTAAGTTAACATAATTATTTACTTCTAATTTGACTAAAATGGATTTGCACTGTCCATATATCTGAAGATTTGCACAAAGTGACAATCATAGATATCATTACAGGTTAACTCGTGTACTTTTAATAATCATCAATAGATAAAATATGAATATCATGAATTTAGTGCAAAGGAGATATATCATTGATATTAATATGCAGTTGACTCGTCCAAATTACTTACTATACCAGATCATGAATACATGAATTGCATGCTACACATGGACCATCACCTTCACTTCTAAATGAACAATTGCATCCTCTGTAGCCCTCAAACCAGTAACCAAATCTGTCACATCAAGATCATAGGAGTATCATGGATGATGGACAAGAGGACCTCGGTCCGCGCGAGGGGCAGTAAACTAAAGAATGTTCACTCTGCAATAAACCAATCGATATGAATTAGAAGAGTTAAGAGATATGCAAATAAGAACTATTTCAAAATTCTGGTTCTGCAATGAACAATCACATGTAGATGGCTGACATAAAATTAATCTCAGAAGAGGCTTTCTACACATTTCTCTTATCTGAGGCAACTCACAACTCCACATAGTTGATGATGTGCATGTAACAGATCAGGTCTACTACAAAAGCTCCAAACTAAGAAATGAGGATCCAAAAACTGGTTACGCTTAGATGCAGAATTACATTGTATTTTACTCCTGGGAGTGCCACTACACCGTGTCCCTATTGCCGTACCACTATACAAAGGTTCCTGAAGTTGTCATTCAGAGTAATTTCGTCCTTGGTATCAAATATGTTTGACCTATGATTTGAACATGAAGATGTCGAATCAGTAACACTTTATGCAGAGGTAAACAAGCATGTGCAAGAACCATATATGAAGGTAAGAAATTATCTCATCCCTATTAGGCATGTACACTCCGGGGCGCTTAGTTAGGCGCTTAGGAAATTAAAAATAAAGGGTGCTAAATCTGATTATTAGCTCAGCGATGCATCTCTTTACAACGGTAGGTGCTAATTGAGGCAGTAAAGAGCGATTGTTTTATGCATGGATTTTCCTGCGGCTGGTTTGAATCGTTCTGTGCGGATAAAGAAAAGGAGCGCCCAGCGAATGGTTAAGCAATGGCACAATCATTATTCGCAGGATGATAGGATTATGACCCTAGCGTATGTGCTATGCGTCTCCATTTCAGATTACTCGCATTCTTTATGTAATAGGGCTGAGATAATTTCTTGAAATAGTAATTCAGAAGACAAAGTCCTCACCGTCTCATGTAGCGAGCATTCAACATCAGTGATTACAACAAAAATACCAAATAGTGCATTGAAAGGCCAAATACGATTCAGATCTCGGCCCAACAAAAATTCTCAACTGAATTAGAACTTTTAGAATAAACCAACTTACGTAATTCTAGCTGATACAAATTATTCCTAGCACAAAGTGGCATTAAGATGCAGGTATGAAGCAACAAAAAAAAATCAATATGGTCATTTCCTTGTGGAATTACATGCTGCTGATACTACCATTGGATTGCAGCTCCATCGCTGCATCTGTTAGTGAGTATCAGACCGGCCAAGATCGGGGATGGATCTCCATAAGGAGGAGGTCGTCCACTTGGGGGTGCTCGTGCTGGAGCTTTTGCTGGAGAATGACCGAACTTTGAGGAGGCCGATCCTCGAGATGGAGGTCATCCGGATGTGAGGAGGCGCTCCGCTCAGTGGTCAGGAGTTCGGCTTCGCGGGCATCCAGGGAGACGACTGAGCGAGGGTCGCTAGGGCGGGGACACGAGAAGGGCGGCGGCTGCAGTCCTCGTGCTAGGGTTTAATGTGAGGAGGTCACGATGGAAGCTTGGGGTTGGGGATGATGGTGAGGATTGTGGTTTCTATTTCCCAATAAGTGAGGGATCCAAATGCAAAAAAGGGCGAGCGAGGATGGACGAAGCGAACGACGGACCATGTATGGTTGATTGATGACTGAACCGTTTCCTCTTTTTTAAGTAGGAGAGATAACCTGGGGCTCTTTAGTCATGTGCTTAAGGAGATCAAGACGACGGCTGGACAGCGGGAGGAATTTAGCTTCCGCCATGAGAGCCGACGGTCAAATGGCGAAGCTCATAGTCTGGCGCGCTCGGCAACGTCGCTGGCGGCGGGTCGCCATGTTTGGCTGGGGGTGATACCTCAATTCCTTTAATTTCCTGTAAACATTCTGGGTGGGAATGAATAACGAGTGTCAGGTTTCTAAAAAAAATGCCATATTAGCTTTTCCAAAATAATGAGAAAAGAAAAATTCTGTAAAATTGCGACAAAGCATCATGCACCCAACATATATGGCTAGGGCCAGGACAAGAGAAATTTTCCCTTCCTTCATGATGCATACGGTCCAGTGCACCTAAAAAACCAGCAGAGGCTCCGGTTCCGGTTTTTTCCGGTTGAACCGCCGGTCTGGTTCAGTTTTTTAAACTATGGTACCAATCGGCTTGATTAACCATGTGCAGCCATATTGGCTTTTCCAAAATAATGAGAAAAGAAAAATTCTGTAAAATTGCGACAAAGCATCATGCACCCAACATATATGGCTAGGGCCAGGACAAGAGAATTTTTCCCTTCCTTCATTATGGGAGTATAGTCGCAGATGATGTATCTTCGATAATTCTTTTTTTTTCTGGTGGGAGGGGGGTAACATGTTTAAATATTCTGGAAAAAAAATGACAAAACACATGTGTGCTACATATGCAAGGTCAAAAATTTACAGCTTCAAAGCCGACGTACACTTAGAGAACCAAAAAAGATAAATTTGGATGTGAATAGTGTGAAATTCTATTCAACCAGATTTGTCACTATTTATAGTCGAATTTGTCTTTTTTGTTTCTCCAAGTGTAGATCAAATTTTGAGTTGATTTTTTTTGAAGTTGTAAACACAACCCATAGAAATGTTATATATTATTTTCAATTTTTTTGCATTTTAAATATATTTTTTCTGTGAATTGATCCTATGATCCTACCTAATAGAGAGATCTTATACAAGTCTCTCCCCGTATTGTCATGGATACAAATACCATCAGGGGTAGGAGCCAAACTATCTTTGATGATTCCTATCTTTTGGTGATGGGACTCCCACGCAGGCTTCTTCTTAGTTCAGTAAGCTTTAGTGTTGATCAGATGGAGAAAAGAAGAAGAAAAATCTCCATTGAAAAACTAAAGCCCCAACAACAGAGAAATGACTCGTACCTTGTAATGAACCATCACCTGCATGGTCGGGTACCACGAAAGCCGTCTGCCATGCTAGATCCTTGTCCAAATCCAAAAGCCGCTTGTGCATGACTACGTGACGCCCTCTCCAAAATCACATTCAATGATTAACCGGGTAACTGCAAACCTAAAATAGCAAATATAGATCAGTCCACAAAAGGGCCACCGAGCGCATGCTCACGGCACCATTGCATCGAAAAGGGTCGTGTGCGTGAGGCTTGTACCAGCCGAGCAGGCGGTTGAAGTGCCTTCACTATATTTAATATTATATTGCAGTTGGGGATGGTGTGTCACTTTGACATCAAATATTAGAGCAATCTCAACAGTCGATTACCTATCAAATCGTCTTCAAAACGTCCATCAAACTCACGTATGAAGGAATCGGAATTTATTCCCTACCAACTAGATCTCTACTACTTAAAAAGACTAAAGTGGTTCCTTATTCTGCCATCTAATACGTTTGGTCGTCATCGTCGCTCCATCCGCGAACGGACGCATATATGGGCCAAGCCCAGCAAAGAAACACTGGACGTCGACTCACGGTATGTTCCTCGTCCCTCACCTCAATCGAACATAATCTAAACCTAGGGTTCCTCGTCCCCGCTACAGAACCGCCGCAGGCCCGTAGGTTGATCTCCCGTGGCGCCGCCTCCCTCCTCCTCAGGTTGCATCGTCATCCTGCCCGCGCGGCCTTCACCGCCGCCCCCGCCGTCTGCATCACGCCCTTCGTGCATCGCCCCCGCCTTTGAAGAGAGGAGCACCTACGGCCAAATCGTCCGTCCCCAACCACAACCTAAATCGTGTGCCGCCCTTCCGGCGAGATTCTTCCTCGTCCGGCCGTCCTCGCACCCACCCTGCCGGCCGGCCGCCACAATCGGCCAGGCTCGCGGCCTCGACCTGCACGGGATCTCATCCGAGCGTCGCCCGACATGGCTACTCCGGACAATAATCCTCACGCTCCCGTTGGCCAGGCCTACCGCCTCATGGCGGGTCCTCAGGCAATCCTATCTCACCCGCCCACCCAGCTAATGCGTTGGAGCTTGCGCATTGCTGCTTCAAAAATGTTGGTAGTTCGCTATTGACATTAGGCCAGCGCTCGAGGGGCCACTACCACCAAGGACATCTTCACGCTCGCTCCCCAAACGCTCAAAGAGCTGTTCTATGTGATGGAGCTTAATCCCACGGTGATGTGCAATCATTTTGATCATGCATTTTTAATTGAAATAGATATATCTTATTTTCCATGGTCCTTTCTCGTGACTCAGTCTGTTAGTTGTTTCATGTATATACAATCTTCAGATGCAGGGTGCTTGTTCTTGCATCATAATGTGGTTCTTGATTTGTTACGTGAATATGAAAACGACTTGAGAGTAATTCTAATTAGTATGGTACGTGTAGAATCACAGGCTGTTGCTGACATTGACATTGAAACTGAATTTGTTCTTCTGCTACTGGAGTTTGTACCTAATCAACATTGGAGGTGATGTTCTTTCTTCCCAGTTTCGTATAGAGTTTTTATTTTGCTAGCCTTCATTTTATGTAGTATGTTAACACGTACAAGTAGTTTCTGAACTATTGTTCGATATATGTTTAATTGGTTAGCTCAAAAGGTAGGGTACATGTAATAACTAATGCAACATACCTAATGGAGCTTTATGTTTTTAATATTTCCCATAACAGCATGAAAATGAAAAATATAGGAGTTTTTGTTGCAAGGATTATAGACTTTTGTATTCTACTATATTGGCTACTAAGATGATTTCCTTCAAGACGATTCATACAAAGAAAATGGAAGTTTCAAATATATTATGGTTATAAAACCAGCCTATATATTACTTCCGCACTGACGCCACACTGACGCCGGTAGAGCAGCTCATGCATATGTAATCATAGCTACAAAATTACAGCAGCGAATATGTAGCTCAGTTTTGCGAAGTGCTACTTTGTAAGGATGCATTTGGAAAGAGGCCTGATAAGATAAGATAAATTGGGAAAGTGTTTAGTGAAGAGAGAATCAGGGTCATGTCATGTGGATCTGAAGAGCTAAACTGTAATAGCAAGTGCTAGACTTTAAGCCCGCATCTGCAAATTATCTAGCATTTCACATTAGTCGTATGGCAATTAAATCTAAAAATATCATTCTTCCTGAAATATTATTGCTCACTCAAAAAATTATATTCAATAACCAGATCTAATATAGTTGTAGTTTGTTTTGACATTTGATGCAACAAATATCATATTGATTCCTTAGATCTCCACCCCAAGGTTTGGGCTCATAGATTGTTCTTTACTACTATTAATATGTGATACTGAAAATGAATACCATTGGTTGTTTGTTGTTGACGTCAAGGCCTTTAATATGAACAGAGGTACATATATCTAGGTTTCTAAAGAACCAAATACATTGTTATTGTTAATAGCCTTTGCTATATGTTTTTCATCGCAGAGTCTTGTAGCTCTATTTCAAAGAGCTATGGATGTACCCGTTCTGGTGTTGAACCTGATATTGATGTGTGATCAACGGGAAGGTGAGAAGAATAGCTGCTTTCCTTTTTGATGATGATGTATTTCTTATTTAGTTTCAAAGCTCCAATACAAGCTACTTTTTGGCATCTAAATTCTCATCTACAAACATATTTCCTGTAGATGAGGGTGCAGCTGAATCACGTGTGGCTCCGACAGAGCGCGGGAGTCGTATCCACTGGGGCGCAAGCCGAGGGAACGAACCAGAGCGGCGCGCTTGACCTGGGTCTCTTCTCCTCCACAACGACAAGGTGGACCAGATGAGCAGCCGGTCATAAGTCGCATGGTGGTGCTAGACTGGCCCTTGTGCTCCTTCTCAGCTGGGAACGGACAAAACGGTCTCCCCTGCTCTCCCACTGGTATATTGATGCTAGCAAGCGCAACGATTTGATGATATGCAACGACACATATTGCTTGATCGATGCGATCCTTTTTATGGTATGTATGTAGCACACTTGTCCCTTCTATTTGTAGATGTGAGTATTCATTTGAGTGCAAAGGAATCCTTTCTGCTGCAACCATCTCTCTGTTTGTTTAACATCAGCATCTTTGATGCGTATGTGTATATCTTGGCTAATTGATGTTTTGTCATGTCCATCTCATGCTTGAAGATATTTTTTGAGAATTAATTTGTTTTCTATAAACAACTGTAAGAGCTATTTTTTCGCTGAAATTTGTTACATAGATCATGGACGATGAAAAACTTTATGGTGGCGACTAGCGGAAAACTTGAATGGCAACACAACCGGGAAGGAGAGCGTCTGCCAAGGCTGCTTCCATATATGTAGCCAGACTTGCCGCTTCTTTAGAATTTGTTCTCTCTTCCTGATAGTTTAATTATCTGATCATAGGTGTGCAATTTGTGCTCTTTCAGAATTTCAGCTTCACGGTGTGTGGGCATGCTCAATTCTGCGGAGCACATCACTACAACCTGGAGAGTTCCAATCACGGTTTACATTTCATGCTCTTACAGTCACGCGGTTCAGTAGATGCTTCTCCAAGTAGTAAGGTATGCAAGCCGGTTACTTGTTCCATCAACGTGATATATGCAAGGAGAATGGGTGATTCTTCCGCTAAAAAAACAAGGATGGATGATTAACTGATTGTGCATCAACATGATATTAAAATGTGTAATGAAAGTTATATTAATATATGTGTAGAAACAGGGATCTCGCCAGGATAATACTGCATCTGCAGTTCAGGGATCCCAGTGGGTGTCACCGGGATAATACTGCATCTCCCTGAATTTATGGAAGTTTCCTTTTCTTTTGCTTTTAAATTATAAAGTGCACTTCATTGCGCAGGATGGAACTGAGCACGCAGTACTACCATTTAGATCTACACAAATGTGATAAGGTTTTCCGGAGTTTAATTTTCTAAGGCTATAGTTGATGCTAAACCCTTCTAGAATAAGATGGACAAAGTTCAGACCACTCATGAAAAGTATATTCATATTAACATTAAGATTTATGCAGGTCTGATATGCTTTATAACTTCGGTTTTATTTATAGCTGATGTTGTCTTCCTGAAAATAAGATGGAAGAAGTGAGCGTTCACTGCTGTTTATTTCATACTACTATCTGTTGTGTCCATGTTCTGCTATTTTTCATGATATACCTTGCAAAGGTTATTTCTGTACGAAATCAGACCCATGTTTTCTCTTCAAATTTATTTATTTCCACCGCATTTCCACTCAATTTTTTATGTTTCCGCTGCATTTAGTATGGTCAACCTACAAACTATTCACTCCTCCAGCGCATCCTCTGAGAAAAAAAGAAGTGTTTAGAATATATTTACTGGTACATGATGACAAAAGAAGTGCTAGGGTTTTATTCTTATGATTCTTTGGAGGGCTTGCCATATTCCTTGTGCTGTTGTTCATAGCAATACAAATTTGTATACTGTACATTACTTGGATAGATACCTGTAGAACCTTATGCTAAATTGCAGGAAACATGACAATCCTAAAGTGTTGCCTGATCTCTGCACCTCCAGTGCCTCCTCGGGATCTTTGGTGACCGGAGTCCACGTCTCTAGGAATAACAAGATACCAGGGGTGTGCCTCTGGTGGCGGTCCTCTCGCCAGCGTCGGGGAGGCAGGGGAGGGATTGGAACTCGTTGCAACAGCAAGGAAGGGGAGAAACTGGCGATAACGGCGGGAGGCAATGGAGGATCATATCCTCTCGTTGGCGCAGGGACGCAGGGGAGAGGGCGGCCGTCGGCACCGGCGGCAAGGAGGTAATGGAGGGGAGGAGTAGGCGGAGGGTGGTAGGGGAGAGGACGGCCGTCGGCACCGGCGGCAAGGAGGTAATGGAGGGGAAGAGAAGACAGCGACGAAGCTTGAGAGTGTGATGTATAAGGTTCGGCCAAGATCTCCACATCCACCGGCAACGTGACGCCGTGGTGGCTGACTGCAGTTTACGGGCCACAGGACGACGCTGACAAGATCGCGTTCCTCCAGGAGATCTATGATGTGCGCGCTGACTGTGCCGGGCCTTGGATGCTATGCGGGGATTTCAACCTCATCTACCGTGACGAGGATAAGAACAACTGACGAGGATAAGAACAACGGTCACGTCAACAGGCGCATGATGGGACGCTTCCGTCGAGTCCTAAACGATCTAGCCCTAAAGGAGGTTTACCTAAACGGGCGCCGTTACACTTGGTCGAATGAGCAGTCACCGCCTACGCTCGTGCACCTGGACCGAGTGTTGTGCACCACTGACTGGGAGGAAATCCATGGCGAGTGCCATCTGCGATGCCTCGCTTCTGTCGTCTCGGACCATAGTCCTTTGCTCCTTGACTGCTCCCCGCAGGCCAAGCCACGAACGATTCCACTTTGAGGACTCTTTGGATCGGGACAGATGGATTCCATGACACCGTGGTGCGAGGCACGGCACTCCGTCCATGACGCTGACCCCTTCCAGCAGCTGCTCCTAAGGCTGCAAGCCACCGCCCGCTCACTCACAAGCTGGAGCTCCAAAACCGTCGGAAACGTACGCCACAAGTTGGCGCTCTCCCGTGAGCCGCTGCTCCGCTTCGACAAGGCCCAGGAAGATCGCATCCTAACCGTAGATGAGAGCTGGCTACGCAAGCAGATCAAAACCTCCTATATGGGGCTTGCTTCCCTGGAACGGACAATCGCTCGCCAGCGCGCTCGTATTGCGGTGCTCAAAGACGGTGACGCAAACACCTCTTTTTTCCACTGACAATGCAGCTACCGGCGCCAGAAGAACAACATCCAAGGCCTGACTGTCGATGGAAACACGCTGACCGATCACAGAGACATGGCCGAAGCTGCTTTCAATCACTTTGATGCACTGCTGGGCACCAATATGGACCGCACACACACCCTGGACCTGGGAAATCTCATTGAGCCCGCCGACCTGGACACCATAGACGCGCCCTTTGCTGCTGAAGAGTTATGGGATGCGATCAAGCGACTCCCTGCCAGAAAAGCCCCAGGACCTGACGGCTTCACCGCGGAATTCCTCTGCGCCTGCTGGAACACTGTGAAGCAGGATTTTGTCAGAGTCTTTCAGCAGTTATATGAGCTTCGCGGCAGGGGGTTTTGCAAGCTAAACCAGGCCCTTCTAACCTTGTTACCTAAGCGTGCCGATGCACACTGCCTAGGCGACTATAGGCCCATAAGCCTGATCCACTTGGTGGCCAAAGTCTTTGCCAAAACCATGTCGCTGCGCCTCGGACCACGGCTCAACGACCTCGTCAGCCCGGTCAAAACGCCTTCATAACTGGCAGGAGCGTCCACGACAACTTCATCCTCGTTCGCCAATCAGCACGCCTCCTACACCAACTTGGAGCCCCGCGCATATTGCTCAAACTGGACCTGACACGGGCCTTCGACTCCTTATCCTGGCCATTCCTATTCGAGGTGTTGCGGCAGTTCGGTTTTGGCGACAGATTCCTGGACTGGGTCGCTATCCTACTCGCCTCCGCAAGCACAAGAGTACTGCTCAATGGGGAGCCCGGACCACCGATCTGGCACCGCCGTGGGTTGCGCCAAGGCGATCCCCTCTCCCCTCAGCTCTTTGTGCTCGCCGTCGACGTCCTCGGACGACTCATCAAACGAGCAATGGACATGGCGGTCTTACAGCAGCTACACCCTAGACGCACGCTCCCTTCCATATCGCTGTACGCGGATGACGTGATAATCTTCTGTCACCCATCCGCGAACGACTCCATGGCTATCAAGAAGATTCTTTCGCTGTTTGGCCATGCTTTCGGCCTGCGCATCAACTACGCCAAAAGTTCAGCCACGCTAATTCGGTGCGACCAAGAGACGGCTGCACCGGCGACGCAGCTCTTGGGCTGCCCCATAGTGCAATTCCCCTTCTCCTACCTTGGGATCCCGCTAACCATCAGACGGCCGACAGCAGCGCAACTGCAGCCAATTGTTGATAGCATGGCAAACAAACTGCCCACTTGGAAATCAAGGCTAATGCAAAAACCGGGAAGGCTTGCCCTGGTGAAATCGGTCCTTGGCGCAATCCCTATCCACCAACTGTTGGTATTGGCGCTCGTGAAGAAGACGATCAAGCTCATGGAGAAGATCGGGAGAGGCTTCCTTTGGGAGGGGCGGAGCACAACAAATGGAGGCAGTTGCCACGTCAATTGGCGGCGAGTCTGCCGGCCCATCCCCCATGGCGGACTTGGAATACAGGACCTGCACAGGACAAGCCTAGCCCTCCGCACGCGCTGGCAATGGCTCAGCCGCACCGACAACAACCGAGCCTGGTCCGGTCTGGACCTACAATTCACCACCGAAGAGACAGACTTCTTCTTCGTCTCGACAAGCATGACGATCGGCAATGGCCAGACCGCAAAATTTTGGGAGGATCGCTGGATAGGAGGCCGTGCAGTCCGCGAGATTGCACCTGACCTCTACGCCTGCATCCCCAAGCGCCGACGCAAGACTAGGACTGTGGCCGATGGCTTGGCTGGGAACCATTGGGCACAGGATATACATGGCATCATCGGCATCAACGAGCTCGGCCAATACCTACGCCTATGGCAGCTCATCGAACACACACAGCTGACCACTGGAGATGACTCCCTGATCTGGAAGTGGCACAACAGCGGCAAGTATACCGCCAAATCGGCCTATCTCACATCGTTCCAGGGCTCCACCAACTGCGCTTCATGGAAGCTCATATGGAAGAGTTGGGCACCTAACCGAGTCAAATTCTTTCATTGGCTCGCCAACATCGATCGATGCTGGACTGCCGATCGACTTGCCAGGCGAGGCCTGTAGCACCATGCCAAATGCCTGCTCTGCGACCAAGAGGCAGAGACCATTCACCACCTCTTCATCGGTTGCCCTTTTTCGCGGCAGATTTGGCATGAGATTCTATCTTGGCTGCGCATGTCCTGCAGGCCGCCGCAGGACGACGCATCCCTAAACGAGTGGTGGATCGTGGCAAGGCAACACACCCCCAAACCAATGCGCAAAGGACTTGCTACCATAACCCTGATGGTGCCCTGGATGATCTGGAAACACCGCAACAGCTGCGTTTTCGATGGACAGCAGCCCTCCATCCGCAGCCTATGTGCTACCATCAAAGACAAAGCGGCGGCCTGGGCTACAGCTGGTGCTAAGGGACTGAGAGACGTGCTTCCAACGACCTGGGATGTGCACTAATTTCCTAGCTTTAATAAACCCCTGTAACACCTCCTAGGAGGCTTGTAAACTTCTTCTATCTCTTCAATGAAATGAAACGCAAAGAGTCCTTTGCGTTTTCTCGAAAAAAATAATTCATGGTAATGCGTATACATCTCCTTTATTTTCTTCTCTGTGGTGTGGCATCGAAGTGCTTCATCAATCTATACACTTCTCGGTAGGCAACGAATACAAAAGAAGTAGGTAACGAAATACTCCCTCCGTTCCTTTTTAATTGACTCGAATTTAGTACAAACTTGTACTAAATCTGAGTCAAATAAAAAAGAACGGAGGGAGTAAATCTTAGATTTGCTTTGGTCCAACTAGCGTTAGGTATATTAGGATTTTATACATTATGCTTGCTTTTAAATTTTAAAATCTTCTAATATCTTTTCCAATAGCTGTTTTTAATTAGATTGTGTTGAAAAAAGCATCATTTTCTCAACAAATAGCATCATGCGAATTCTGTAGTTACGTAAGTATGTGGTTTATGGATGTTAAGCTTCACGAAATATATGGGAAGAAAGATAATTTTCCCAACATTTCCAAACATGTGTTTACTTACGCACTATGATACTTTATACGGAAATTATTACTGGAAAAAAACAACTTTAGCTACCATTTGTCAGATTCATATGAAATATTTCAAGATGATGTCATTTTATTCGACCTAAAATAGAGTGAAACATGAAATCAATTACATAACTCAAATTTGAACGGATGTCGCTTGTTTGTGATCGTGCGATTGCATGCACACGCTTACACCCTTAGGCCATATAACCTATTTAAGTTGCTAGGTAAATTATACTTGATTTTTTTTGAATTTTTATAGTGAGTTCTAAATTATATATGTGTTTTGAGAAAAGAAATTTGAAGATCCGTGGCAACGCACGGGCATTTGTACTAGTCAACATAAATCAAGGAAACGTCCTAAGGAAAAAAAAAAGTAAATATGCTTTGTGTATCAATGAAAATACGTCTCAGGTTGATATCCTCGCCCATGCTTAAGGAAAGCTGCCATATCTTCGAATTAGCAATTACTCCTTTTCTATATCAAAGAAAGTTTTCATAAGTAAAGGAATTAATGGCGCTAGCACAGAAATCCCTGAATTTCCTCAACAATTATCTCGGCAATCAATCTTGGAAATCTTTCTCGATAATAATCACGTCAATCAATGTTTGAGGGGCGGTTCAAGGCCCTGACACGATTTTCATTTACCACTTGCCTTGTTACCGCCGCAGTCACCCACCTAGATCATCGCCCCTACTTCAACATAGTCAACGCCGTGGGATTAGAAGGGTTCATCCTTCTTTTTGGCGGCGGCCATGACTAAAGGCCTCATGCCAGAGTATCCATAGAAGCGCTCAATGGAAAAGACGACAGACAACAAAGTTGATAGCGAATTGATGAGGTGAAAGTGGTGGAGCGGAGCCGTGTCATCGCCGGCGGCCGCGTCGGGGGCGTGGCCGATGATGGAGCAGCACCACCACAAGCTGGAGGTGTGCACGGAGTCGCCGAGGTGCCACGACACTTATGGCCTCGAGGAGCGGTCGTCCCCAGGGTGTGACGATGAGAGCTATTTGAGATTTGAGAATACCATGAACTGTTAAGCATTCTCCGTATTTACTTGACTGATGGAAGACTTGCACTGTTAACTTCTTTTATATTCTAAAAATGAGGTAAATGGTAGATGTGGGGTTGATTCCTATGTCCTTTTTCATATCAGAAGTTTTTTAAGAATACCAGCGCAGAGCACTATTTGATTGGTTTTAACCACTTGACCTAGAAACTGAGTAAGAGAGAGTTTCAGATCTCCCATTAGCTAACAGTGTCGGTGCTTTTTTTAGTTGTACATTTGTTTTTTAACTGTGAAGTAGCTGCAATCATATGTAAGGACCTACTACTGTTATTCATTATGCTTATTTGAGAGTCTTGATTCATTAAGTGCTTCCAATTCTTGATGGAATTATACTGATGTTGATTCAAATAGTACTAGAAATATGATTGCTTCAAGGTTGTTCAACAGGCAACAAATATGCTTGTGCCTTTCACTTTATTGAATATTTTCGCAGTTTGGGGAATTGCTAATATCTTTCCTCATGGCCGTGTATTGCAAAATAGTGCAACACAAACGCAGCGACCAATGCTAGAACACCATCTTCAAATATCATGATTTTATTTTTCTTTATGTCTGCATATATATGTAGCTTTCTCTGGATATACATGAGATATTACTCAATGTCAATTTCCATCTTGGATTGTTGAAAAGATGAATATGTGCCGTCAAGTTCTCAACTTTGGAGTTTGATTGCACTTTCATGCGCTATTGAAGAATCCAGGTTTTATAAGGTATGCATAAAATTCCTTCTCTTTTGCTTATCTTAACACCCCTTATAGATGGATTATTAGGGGTAACCTCAATTTATGGCATCCCGTTCTCTTTATATTTTCTAACTTGAGGGGTGTGAATTTCCTTTTGTCTTATCTGAGTTAGGTATGGCTCCGCAGTGGCTTGGAGTGCAGTTGATGTCAATTCATTAAATATGACAAAACAACTAATTGTACTCGTATGTGCAACACATAATAACGAAAAATCTCAAACGGAGGCCGAGCTACACGTAGAATTTGTGATTCAAAGTTTTAAAAAATTCGAAACATCATATATGAATATAATGGCTGCCGACAAGTATACAACCCTATATACGGTTTCTACTACCATACAAAGATAAGACCATCTTCTTATTTGCACCTTAGCATGTGAAGCCTCTGTTCGTGTATTTAATATTCACAATAGTATATTATATAGCTAAGCCTATTTGCGAGTGTGTTGGATCTTTGAGTGGGTGTTTGCGGATAATTAAGATTTAGTTGTTAGCATGTGAATTTAATTTGCTTGGTTGTTTAAAACCGTGAGTTAAGAAGAACACCCCTGCAAAAAAAAACACCTAGGCACGTTGACATCACTATTAATTTATTGTGGTGTTTTGTATTATATAGTTTACTATTCTCAAGTGTAGAATGTGAATACGTCTTTCCAAGGCATATGCCAGAGGTTAGCAAGACAGAGCTAGGGTGCATACATGGCAAATGTGATATCTTTTGGTTTTTTCCTCTCATGGATTTTCACCATCCAACCATTTCTATTCCTGGTAAGGTAGCCAACAAGTTATGTAGAAATTATTTTTATTTCCAAAAAATTGTCGGATGCACCTATAAGAAAATTTTCAACACGAACTAAGTATTACTTTTCCTGACGCATAATTCTTTTTTTAAGCAGTGATTCATAATTCTTCTGGTTAAAAGACTTGTGTTTTTAAGCTGAGAATGGATATAGATTAAATGAAGTATCTATAGTAGACCACATTAAAATTATGTGCCTATGTTCTTAAAGTCACGCAACATGTATTTTGTTCTTCAAAATGAGTGATGCAAATTAAGATTGTTATTAATTGATTTGGCCTGAGCAGATGGCCTAGAGAGAAGTGCAAACTAGGACTACAATTAAAATATTAGCTTGTTGACACATAACCAGATATTTATGGATTTCTCATAATGGCTTTGTGTTTCTCGGGATGTTGCAATCTATGATGTTTCACACTGGTTCAGAAAATGTATCATCTAAGTTTCCTATTTGTTGTTGGAGAAATCACTTCAGAAGTTAGCATTAAATAGGAGCATGTACCATACATTGCTCCACATCATGGATTGAGGCATTCTAGAGTACATATGCAAGTAGATGAATTTGTGTTATATGTTGTATTAATCTTTTTCGAGTTTTCCCTCAGTAAGAAACCAAGGTTATCGAACTAGTAGGAGATGAAGATCACGTGAAGGTTGTTGGTGAAGGAGTGTAGTGTGGCGCAACAGCAGGGATTCCGGTGCCAACGTGGAACCTGCACAACACAATCAAACTACTTTTTCCCAACTTAACAGTGAGGTTGTCAATCTCACCGGCTTGCTGAAAACAAAGGATTAAACGTATGGTGTGGAAAATGATGTTTGCTTGCAGAAAACAAAAGAGAACAATGATTGCAGTAGGTTGTATTTCAGATATAAAAGAATGGACCGGGGTCCACAGTTCACTAGTGGTGTCTCTCCAATAAGATAAATAACATGTTGGGTAAACAAATTACATTTGGGCAATTGACAAATAGAGAGGGCATAACAATGCACATACATATCATGATGACTACTATGAGATTTACTTAGGGCATTACGACAAAGAACATAGACCGCCATCCAGCATGCATTTATGTCTAAAAAGTCCACCTTCGGGTTAGCATCCGCACCCCTTCCAGTATTAAGTTGCAAGGAACAGACAATTGCATTAAGTACTGTGCGTAATGTAAACAATACAAATATCGTTAGACAAAGCATTGATGTTTTATCCCTAGTGGCAACAGCACATCCACAACCTTAGGGGTTGCTGTCACTCCACAAGATTCAATGGAGACATGAACCCACTATCTAGCATAAATATCCCCTCTTGGAGTTACAAGTATCAACTTGGCCAGAGCCTCTACTAGCAACGGAGAGCATGCAAGATCATAAACAACACATATAAGATAGATCTATAATCAACTTGACATAGTATTCCATATTCATCGGATCCCAACAAACACAACATGTAGCATTACAAATAGATGATCTTGATCATGATAGGCAGCTCACCAGATCTAAACATGATGGCACAATAGGAGAAGACAACCATCTAGCTACTGCTATGGACCCGTAGTCCAAGGATGAATTACTCACGCATCAGTCCGGAGGCGGGCATGGTGATGTAGAGCCCTCCGGTGATGATTCCCCTCTCCGGCAGGGTGCCGGAGGAGATCTTATGAACCCCCCGAGTTAGGGTTGACGGCGGCGGCGTCTCTGGAACTGTTCTGGTATTTTGGCTCTCGGTACTAGGGTTTTCGGGGACGAAGGAATAAATAGGCGAAGGGGAAGCGTCGGGGGAGCCAGGGGGCTCCCTCCCCACGTCACGGCGCGACAGTGGGGCCCCCCGCGCCACCCTATGGGGAGGGACTCCTGCTGGCCTTCCTCGACTCTTCTTCGGTCTTCTGGAACACTCCGTGGAAAATAGGGCCGTGGGCTTTTGTTTCGTCCGATTCCGAGAGTATTTGTAAAACAACTTTTCTGAAATCAAAAACAGCAGAAAACAGGAACTGGCACTGTGGCATCTTGTTAATAGGTTAGTCCCAGAAAATTCATAAAAACATTATAAAGTGTGAATAAAACATGTAGGTATTGTCATAAAACTAGCATGAAACATAAGAAATTATAGATACGTTGGAGACGTATCAAGCATCCCCAAGCTTAGTTCCTACTCGCCCTCGAGTAGGTAAACGATAAAAAGAATAATTTCTGAAGTGACATGCTACCAACATAATCTTGATCAATACTATTGTAAAGCATATGAGATGAATGAAGTGACTCAAAGCAATGGTCTATAGTTTGCTAGCAAAAAGATAATGACTAAACAACTGAATCATATAGCAATTTTTTTTCATGAATAGTACTTTCAAGACAAGCATCAAAAAGTCTTGCGTAAGAGTTAACTCATAAAGCAATAGATTCTTAATAAAAAGTTTTGAAGCAACACAAAGGACGATTTAAGTTTCAGCAATTGCCTTCAACTTTCAACATGCATATCTCATGGATAATTATCAACACAAAGTAATATAATAAGTGCAATAAGTAAGCATGTAAGAATCAATGCACACAGTTGACACAAGTGTTTGCTTCTAAGATAGAAAGAAGTAGGTAAACTGACTCAACATAAAGTAAAAGAAAGGCCCTTCGCAGAGGGAAGCAGGGATTAAATCATGTGCTAGAGCTTTTTAAGTTTTGAAACCATATAGAGAGCATAAAAATAAAGTTTTGAGAGGTGTCTGTTGTTGCCAACGAATGGTAGTGGGCACTCTAACCCCCTTGTCAAACAGACTTTCAAAGAGCGGCTCCCATGAAGGACGTTATCTCTACCAGCAAGGTAGATCATCACTCTTCTCTTTTGTTTACACATGTATTTTAGTTTTATTTATAGATGACACTCCTCCCAACCTTTTGCTTTCACAAGACATGGCTAACCGAATCCTCGGGTGCCTTCCAACATTTCACATACCATGGAGGAGTGTCTATTGCAAAATTAAGTTGCTTACTGATAAATCAGGGCAAAACATGTGAAGAGAATTATTAATGAAAGTTAATTAATTGGGGATGGGCACCCCGTTGCCAGCTCTTTTTGCAAAATTATTGGATAAGCGGATGTATATGCCACTAGTCCATTGGTGAAAGTCTGCCCAACAAGATTGAAAGATAAAACACCACATACTTCCTCATGAGCTATAAAACATTGACACAAATAAGAAGTAATAAAGTTTTGAATTGTTTAAAGGTAGCACATGAAGTATTTACTTGGAATGGTAGAAAAATACCACATAGTCGGTAGTTATGGTGGACACAAATGGCATAGGTTTCGGCTCAAGGTTTTGGATGCACGGGAAGCAATCCCTCTCAGTACAAGGCTTTGACTAGCAAGGTTGTCTGAAGCAAACACAAGTATAAACCGGAACAGCAAAACTTACATAAGAACATATTGCAAGCATTATAAGACTCTACACTGTCTTCCTTGTTGCTCAAACACTTTTACTAGAAAATATCTAGACCTTAGAGAGACCAATCATGCAAACCAAATTTCAACAAGCTCTACGGTAGTTCTCCACTAATAGGTTTAAACTACATGATGTAAGAGCTTAAACATGATCTACTTGAGAGCTCAAAACAATTGCCAAGTATCAAATTATTCAAGACAATATACCAACTACCACATGAAGCATTTTCTGTTTCCAGCCAAATAGCAATAAGTGCTGCGGTTTTCAGCTTTCGCCATGAACATGAAAAATAAAATGAAGAACACAAGTGTTCAAATGAAAAAGAGGAGTGTGTCCCTCTCCCACACAAGCATGTTAGGATCCGATTTATTAAGAAAACTAAGATAACAAACGAAAATAAAAGCACACGAACGCTCCAAGTAAAGCACATAAGATGTGACAGAATTAAAATATAGTTTCACTAGAGGTGACCTGATAAGTTGTTGATGAAGAAGGGGATGCCTTGAGCATCCCCAAGCTTAGACGCTTGAGTCTTCTTGAAATATGCAGGGATGAACCACGGGGGCATCCCCAAGCTTAGACTTTTCACTCTTCTTGATCATATTATATCATCCTCCTCTCTTGATCTTTGAAAACTTCCTTCACACCAAACTCAAAGCAATTTCATTAGAGGGTTAGTGCATAATAAAAAATTCACATGTTCAGCAAGAACACAATCATTCCCAACACTTCTGGACATTACCCAAGGCTACTGAAATTTAATGGAGCAATTAAATCCACTCAAACACAGTAAAAGAGGCAATTTAAAATAAAAGGCAGAATCTGTCAAAAACAGAACAGTCCGTAAAGACGAATTTTTTCGAGGCACTTAACATGCTCAGATGGAAAAGCTCCAGTTGAATGAAAGTTGCGTACATATCTGAGGATTACTCATGAATTTTTTCAGAATTTTTAGATTTTCTACAGAGAGAAAAGCTCAAATTCGTGACAGCTAAAAATCTATTTCTGCGCAGAAATCCAAATCTAGTATCAACTTCCTATCAAAGACTTTACTTGTCACAACAATGCAATAAAATAAAGATACAAAGGTATTGCTACAGTAGTAACAAGCACCTTGACTCAAATATAAAACAAAAATTGCACAAATGAAATAATGGGTTGTCTCCCGTAAGCGCTTTTCTTTAACGCCTTTCAGCTAGGCGCAGAAAGTGAAAATCAAGTAACATCAAGATAAGAAGCATCAACATCATAATTTGTTCTAATAATAGAATCAAAAGGCATCTTAATTCTCTTTCTAGGGAAGTGTTCCATACCTTTCTTAAGAGGGAATTGATATTTAATATTTCCTTCTTTCATATCAATAATAGCACCAACGGTTCGAAGAAAGGGTCTTCCCAAAACAATAGGACAAGATGCATTGCATTCAATATCCAAAACAACAAAATCAACGGGGACAAGGTTATTGTTAACCATAATGTGAACATTGTTAATTATCCCCAAAGGTTTCTTTATAGAATCATCAGCAATATTAACATCCAGATAACAACATTCCAAAGGTGGCAAGTCAAGCATATCATAAAGTTTCTTAGGCATAACAGAAATACTTGCACCAAGATCACATAAAGCATTACAATAAAAATCATTGACCTTCATTTTAATGATGGGCTCCCAACCATCTTCCAACTTCCTAGGGATAGAAGCTTCAATTTTTAATTCCTCTTCCCTAGCTTTAATGAGACAATTGTAATATGTTTTGTAAAGGCCAAATTTATAGCACTAGCATTAGGACTTCTAGCTAGTTTTTGCAAGAACTTAATAACTTCAGAAATATGGCAATTATCAAAATCAAAACCATTATGATCTAAAGCAATGGGACCATTGTCCCCAACAATTTGAAAAATTTCAGCACTTTTATCACAAACAGTTTCAGCAGTTTTAGGAGTTTAGGCAATTTTGCACGCTTTGTAGTAGAAGTAGAAACATTGCCAACACCAATTATTTTACCATTGATAGTAGGAGGTTTAGCAACATGTGAAGCATCAACATTACTAGTGGTGGTAATAGTCCAAACTCTAGCTATATTATTCTCTCTAGCAAGTTTTTCTTCTCTTTCCCACCTAGCATGCAATTCAGCCATTATTCTAATATTGTCATTAATTCGAACTTGGATAGCATTTGTTGTAGCAAATGACTTAGTATCTTTAACTTCATTAGGCATAACTTTCAGTTTCAAAAGATCAACATCAAGAGCAAGACTATCAACCTTAGAAGCAAGAATATCAATTTTACCAAACTTTTCCTCAACGGATTTGTTAAAAGCAGTTTGTGTACTAATAAATTTTTAAGCATGACTTCAACATCAGAGGGTACACTCCTACTATTGTTGTAAGAATTACCATAACCATTACCACTATTAGAAGGATATGGCCTATAGTTGTTGTTACCAAAATTATTCCTATAAGCATTGTTGTTGAAATTATTATTTTTAATGAAGTTCACATCAACATGCTCTTATTGAGCAACCAATGAAGCTAAAGGAACATTATTAGGATCAACATGAGATTTACCGTTAACAAGCATAGACATAATAACATCAATCTTATCACTCAAGGAAGAGGTTTCTTCAACAGAATTTACCTTCTTACCTTGAGGAGTCCTTTCAGTGTGCCATTTAGAGTAGTTGATCATCATATCATCAAGAAGCTTTGTTGCAGCACCCAAAGTGATGGACATAAAAGTACCTCCAGCAGCTGAATCCAATAGGTTCCTTGAGGAAAAATTTAATCCTGCATAAAAGGTTTGGATGATCATCCAAGTAGTTAGTCCATGGGTAGGAAATAGGGCAATTCTTTACCAAAGATTTCATTCTCTCCCATGCTTGGGCAACATGTTCATTATCCAATTGCTTAAAATTCATAATGCTACTTCTCAAAGATATAATTTTAGCAGGAGGATAATATTTTCCAATGAAAGCATCTTTACATTTAGTCCATGAACTAATACTATTTTTAGGAAAAGATAGCAACCAATCTTTAGCTCTTCCTCTCAAGGAGAAAGGAAACAATTTCAGTTTTATAATATCCCCATCTATATCCTTATACTTTTGCATTTCACAAAGTTCAACAAAATTATTAAGATGGGCAGCAGCATCATCAGTACTAACACCAGAAAATTGCTCTCTTATAACAAGATTTAGTAAAGCAGGTTTAATTTCATAAAATTTTGCTGTAGAAGCAGGTGGAGCAATAGGAGTGCATATGAAATCATTATTATTTGTGCTAGTGAAGTCACACAACTTAGTGTTCTTAGGAGTACTCATTTTAGCAATAATAAAAATAAATAAAGCAAAACCGAATTAAATAAAGTAAAACAAGTAACTAATTTTTTTGTGTTTTTGATATAAAGAAAGCAAACAAGACAGAAAATAAAATAAAGCAAGACAATAAACAAAGTAAAGAGATTGGGTGTGAGAGACTCCCCTTGCAGCGTGTCTTGATCTCCCCGGCAACGGCGCCAGAAAAGTAGCTGCTTGTGACGGTAAAGCACACGTCCGTTGGGAACCCCAAGAGGAAGGTATGATGAGTACAACAACGAGTTTTCCCTCAGTAAGAAACCAAGGTTATCGAACCAGTAGGAGATGAAGATCACGTGAAGGTTGTTGGTGAAGGAGTGTAGTGCGGCGCAACTACTTTGCCCCAACTTAACAGTGAGGTTGCCAATCTCACCGGCTTGCTGAAAACAAAGGATTAAACGTATGGTGTGGAAAATGATGTTTGCTTGCAGAAAACAAAAGAGAACAATGATTGCAGTAGGTTATATTTCAGATGTAAAAGAATGGACCGGGGTCGACAGTTCACTAGTGGTGTGATGTCTACGCACGCTTCTATTCTTGTAGACAGTGTTGGGCCTCCAAGAGCAGAGGTTTGTAGAACAGCAGCAAGTTTCCCTTAAGTGAATCACCCAAGGTTTATCAAACTCAAGGAGGTAGTGGTCAAAGATATCCCTCTCAAGCAACCCTGCAATTACGATACAAGAAGTCTCTTGTGTCCCCAACACACCTAATACACTTGTCAGATGTATAGGTGCACTAGTTCGGCGAAGAGATAGTGAAATACAAGTAATATGGATGATTGTAAGTAGTAATTGCAATCTAAAATATATATGGCAGCAAGTAAACATGTAGTAGAACAGTAAATAAACGGTAATTCGATATTTGGAAGCAAGGCCTAGGGATCATACTTTCACTAGTGGACACTCTCAACAATGATCACATAAATAAATAACTTCTCTTCACTTGTGCTACTTTCTCACACTCTCTTGTTGGATAACAAACACCATTCATTGTGTAGGGCTATAAAAGCACACCTCAAGCCGGAGTAAACAAGCTCCACAACATCCGGAGTTCATATTTAAGTAACCTCTAGAGTGCATAATAGACCGTTGCAATTTAGAATGAGTACTAACATAGCATACACACTGTCAACAATAGCTATGAAATGGGGAATAGATCGCATCAATACTAACATAGTAATAGTTAACTTCATAATCTACAAGAGATTACAATCATAACCTACGCCAAGTACTACATGATGCACACACTATCAACATTACATCATGTAGGAGGAATAGACTACTTTAATAACATCACTAGATTAGCACATAAATTAATAATGATACAAAGCTCATGATCACATAAAGATCACATGGGAGAGAGATGAACCACATAGCTACCGGTAGAGCCCTCAGCCTCGGGGGAGAACTACTACCTCCTCATCATGGGAGATAGCAATGGCGATGAAGATGGCGGTGGTGTCGATGGAGATGACTCCGGGGGAAATTCCCCGTACCGGCGGCGTGCCGGAACAGAGACTTATGTCCCCCGAAATGGAGTTTTGCGATGGTGGCGGCGTCCCTTGAGTCTTTCTGGAGTTTCATCGATTGTTATCGGGTTTTTAGGTCGCGAGGGATTTTATAGGCGAAGAGGCGGCGCAAGGGGGTGCCTGGGGGGCCCACCCCATAGGGTGGCGCCCCCCTCTAGGCCGCGCCAGCCTATGGTGTGGAGGCGCTGGGCCTCCTCTCCGGCTCCCCTTCGGTGTTCTGGTCCGTCTCGGTGAAATAAGATATTTGGCTTTTGTTTCGTCGAATTCCGAGAATATTGCCCGAATAGCCTTTATGGAACCAAAAACAGCAGAAAACAGGAACTGACACTTCGGCATCTTGTTAATAGGTTAGTTCCGGAAAATGCTTAAAAACGATATAAAGTGTAAGCAAAACATGTAGGTATTGTCATAAAACTAGCATGGAACATCAGAAATTATAGATACGTTGGAGACGTATCAAGCATCCCCAAGCTTAGTTCCTACTCGCCCTCGAGTAGGTAAACGATAACAAGGATAATTTCTTAAGTGACATGCTACTATCATAATCTTGATCAATACTATTGTAAAGCATATGAGATGAATGAAGTGATTCGAAGCAATGGTAAAGACAATGACTAAACAACTGAATCATATAGCAAAGACTTTTCATGAATAGTATTTTCAAGACAAGCATCAATAAGACTTGCATAGGAGTTAACTCATAAAGCAATAAATTCTTAATAGAAGGTTTTGAAGCGATACAAAGGAAGATATAAGTTTCAGCAGTTGCTTTCAACTTCAACATGCATATCTCATGGATAATTGTCAACACAAAGTAATATGATGAATACAAATAAGCAAGTATGTAAGAATCAATGCACACAGTTGACACAAGTGTTTGCTTCTAAGATAGAAAGAAGTAGGTAAACTGACTCAACATAAAGTAAAAGAAAGGCCCTTCTCAAAGGGAAGCATGGATTACTATTTTTGTGCTAGAGCTTTTATTTTGAAATCATAGAAACAATTTTGTCAACGGTAGTAATAATTCATATGTGTTATGCATAAGACATCCTATAAGTTGCAAGCCTCATGCATCGAATACCAATAGTGCTCGCACCTTGTCCTAATTAGCTTGGATTTCCATGGATTATCATTGCATTACATATGTTTCAACCAAGTGTCACAAAGGGGTACTGCTGTCTACGGGTGCTTCTATTCTTGTAGACAGTGTTGGGCCTCCAAGAGCAGAGGTTTGTAGAACAGCAGCAAGTTTCCCTTAAGTGGATCACCCAAGGTTTATCGAACTCAGGGAGGAAGAGGTCAAAGATATCCCTCTCATGCAACCCTGCAACCACAAAGCAAGAAGTCTCTTGTGTCCCCAACACACCTAATAGGTGCACTAGTTCGGCGAAGAAATAGTGAAATACAGGTGGTATGAATAAGTATGAGTAGTAGCAACGGCACCAGAAAAGTTCTTTGCTGCCCAGGACTGGCGTGTGGTTGATGGTGGTAATATTGCAGGCAGTACAAATGCAGTAGAACAGTAAACAAGCAGCGATAGCAGTATTTAGGAACAAGGCCTAGGGATCATACTTTCACTAGTGGACACTCTCAACATTGATCACATAACAGAATAAAAAAATAGATGCTAGACTCTACACTCTCTTGTTGGATGATGAACACCACTAACTGTGTAGGATTACACGAACCCTCAATGCCGGAGTTAACAAGCTCCACAATATTCGATGTTCATATTTAAATAACCTTAGAGTGCATGACAGATCAACATAGCCAAACCAAGTACTAACATAGCATGCACACTGTCACCTTCACGCTACGAAAGGAGGCATAGATCACATCAATACCATCATAGCAATAGTTAACTTCATAATCTACAAGAGATCACAATCATAGCCTACGCCAAGTACTACACGATGCACACACTGTCACCATTACACCGTGCAGGAGGAATAAACTACTTTAATAACATCACTAGAGTAGCACACAGATATATTGTGATACAAAACACATTGCAATCATAAAGAGATATAAATAAGCACTTCACTATGCCATTCATAACAGTGAATAAGTATTCTATGAAATATAGCCTAAGAGACCCACACGGTGCACACACTGTCACCTTTACACACGTGGGACAAGGAGTCTCCGGAGATCACATAAGTAAAATTCACTTGACTAGCATAATGAAATCTAGATTACAAGCATCATCATATGAATCTCAAGCATGTAAGGCAGCTCATGAGATTATTGTATTGAAGTACATAGGAGAGAGATTAACCACATAGCTACCGGTACAGCCCTTAGCCTCGATGGAGAACTACTCCCTCCTCATGGGAGACAGCAGCGGTGATGAAGATGGTGGTGGTGTCGATGGAGGAGCCTTCCGGGGGCACTTCCCCGTCCCGGCGGCGTGCCGGAACAGAGACTCCTGTCCCCCAGATCTTGGCTTCGCGATGGCGGCGGCTCTGGATGGTTTCTCGTACCGTGGCTTTTTTTTCTCGAAGATTTAGGTCAGGGACCTTTTTATAGGCGAAGAGGCGGAGTCGGAGGGTCGACGAGGCGGTGACACACTAGGGGGGCGCGGCCAAGGCCTGGGCCGCGCCACCCTGGCATCTGGTGGGCCAGTGGCCCCCCTCTGGCCTCTCTCGGGTGTTCTGGAAGCTTCGCGTGATCCTAAGATGCTGGGCGTTGATTTCGTCCGATTCCGAGAATATTTCCTTACTAGGATTTCTGAAACCAAAAACAGCAGAAAACAGCAACTGGCCCTTCGGCATCTCGTCAATAGGTTAGTTTCGGAAAACACATAAATATGACATAAAGTATGCATAAAACATGTAGATATCATCAATAATGTGGCATGGAACATAAGAAATTATCGATATGTCGGAGACGTATCAGGTACCTCTATGCCGCCTGTACAAAGGTCCAAGGAGATAGATCGCATTTGATTTCTCGTTTTTGATAGATCTCAACTTGAGGACATCCGTACCAGGACAACATAGAAAACAGATAATGGACTCCTCTTTAATGCATAAGCATTCAACAACAGATAATATTCTCATAAGAGATTGAGGATTAATGTCCAAACTAAAACTTCCACCATGATACATGGCTTCGGTTAGCGGCCCAATGTTCTTCTCTAACAATATGCATACTCAAAACATTTAATCATGATAAATCACCCTTACTTCAGACAAGACGAACATGCATAGCAACTCACATGATATTCAACAAAAGTGTGATAGTTGATGGCATCCCCAGAAACATGGTTACTGCTCAACAAGCAACTTATAAGAAATAAGATACATAAGCTACATATTCTTTACCACAATAGTTTTTAAGGCTATTTTCCCATGAGCTATGTATTGCAAAGACAAGGAATGAAATTTTAAAGGTAGCACTCAAGCAATTTACTTTGGAATGGCAGAGAAATACCACATAGTAGGTAGGTATGGTGGACACAAATGGCATAGGTTTTGGCTCAAGGTTTTGGATGCACGAGAAGAATTCCCTCTCAGTACAAGGCTTTGGCTAGCAAAGTTGTTTGAAGCAAACACAAGTATGAACCGGTACAACAAGACTTACATAAGAACATATTGCAAGCATTATAAGACTCTACACTGTGTTCCTTGTTGTTCAAACACTTCACCAGAAAATATCTAGACTTTTAGAGAGACCAATCATGCAAACCAAATTTCAACAAGCTCTACAGTAATTCTCCACTAATAGGTGCAAATTACATGATGCAAGAGCTTAAACATGATATATTTGAGCAAAACAATTGCCAAGTATCAAATTATTCAAGACCATATACCAATTACCACATGAAGCATTTTCTGTTTCTAACCAAATAACAATGAACGAAGCAGTTTTCAACCTTCGCCATGAACATTAAAAGTAAAGCTGGGAACACCAGTGTTCATATGAACGAGCGGAGCGTGTCTCTCTCCCAAACAAAGAATGCTAGGATCCGATTTTATTCAAACACAAACAAAAATAAAAAACATACAGACGCTCCAAGTAAAGCACATAAGATGTGACGGAATAAAAATATAGTTTCACTAGAGGTGACCTGATAAGTTGCCGATGAAGAAGGGGATGTCTTGGGCATCCCCAAGCTTAGATGCTTGAGTCTTCTTGAAATATGCAGGGATGAACCACGGGGGCATCCCCAAGCTTAGACTTTTCACTCTTCTTGATCATATTGTATCATCCTCCTCTCTTGACCCTTGAAAACTTCCTCCACACCAAACTCAAAACAAACTCATTAGAGGGTTAGTGCATAATCAAAAATTCACATGTTCAGAGGTAACACAATCATTCTTAACACTTCTGGACATTGCCCAAAGCTACTGAAAGTTAATGGAACAAATAAATCCATTCAACATAGCAAAAGAGGCAATGCGAAATAAAAGGCAGAATCTGTCAAAACAGAACAGTCCGTAAAGACGAATTTTTTCGAGGCACTTAACATGCTCAGATGAAGAAGCTCAAATGGAATGAAAGTTGTGTACATATCTGTGGATTACTCATGATTTTTCGCAGATTTTTCTGAGTTACCTACAAAGATACCTACTCAAATCGTGACAGCAAGAAATCTGTTTCTGCGCAGTAATCCAAATCTAGTATCAACCTTACTATCAAAGACTTTACTTGGCACAACAATGCAATAAAATAAAGATAAGGAGAGGTTTCTACAGTAGTAACAACTTCCAAGACATAGTAGCAAAAAATAAAAACATGGGTTATCTTCCAAGAAGTGCTTTCTTTATAGCCATTTAAGATGGGCTCAGTAATTTTAATGATGCTCACATAAGGATGAGCATTGAAGCAAAGAGAGCATCAAAAAGCAAGTATGAAACAAATTTAAGCCTAAGCCGCTTCCTATGCATAAGAATCTTGTACACAAATAAATTCATGAGGAGCAAAGTGACAAGCATAGGAAGATAAAACACGAGTAACTTCAAGATCCTCAACATAAAGAGGGGAAACTTAATATTATTAAGATGCATATAACCATGTTTCCCTCTCTTATAATAACTTTCAGTAGCATCATTGATGAAATCCACAATATACCCATCACTTAAAACATTCTTATCATGGTTCATATGCATAAAAGTATCATTAATTTTGGCATAAGAAAAACTCTTCTCATTAATAGTAATTGGAACAGGATCCTTATCAAGAATTTGAATATGGTAAAAAAGTTGCATACTAAGGGAATGGTTTTTGGCAATCCCATCATAACTATTACAAGTTTCATAAGGATAATTATAACCTGTGTCATAGCATTCTTTATAATAATTGTCAAACATTGGAGGCATAATGTCATCATAAGAAATAGAATAGTTATCTTCCACAGTATGTTCATCTGTAACCATACCATCATTGTTACTAGAAGGAGATGTATCAAACATATAATCATCAGTAGCAAAAGGATTTTCAAACACCTCATCCCTGTAACACCCCAAATTTCAATAAAAAGAAAGTTAGAGAATTCCAGAAAGCAAAATTTCAAACCAACAAAAACTTTTTAATTTGCATATAGTACCATGCATAGGACTTGTGCATTTGTTTGATATGCCATGATGATTGCTATTACTTGTATTTGATATGCCCTAAAACCCTAATGTGATCATATTAAGATCACCAACCAAATAAATCAAAGAGGAAGAAAATCCATAAAATGAAAAAACCCTAAAAACCCTCACATATGCCTTATGGCATTTTTATAAATTTTGACCCTAGACCTAATTGGTCTTCACCAGTAGTTGAATAATGTTATTAAACACTTATCACAACTTTTGGAATCAAAGAATCACAATTCAAATGAAATTCAAACACAAATCCAACTCACATATGATAATGGTCAAAATTGACAATTATAGTCTGATCACCACTTTGAGCCCTTGCCATTCAATTTTTCCAAACCAACTCTTGCTAACTCTTTGCACCATTTCAAAGTCAACATCAAGGTGAACAACTTTGGTGAAGATCATCATGCCAAATTCATCTTTGATCATGAGCAAGGCTCATCCAAAGTCCCAACTTTTTAACATATGGAACAATCTACACTTAGCCAATTTTGCAAATTTTTGAATTCTAAAAATTCCACCACCACCTCAAATCACCTCTGGTCAATTACAACTAATATCAACACTCACTTTTCAAACACATTCACCATTTGAATTATTTCAAATTTGGACAATTTGGCAAATTCCAAATTCGGGCACTATTTGCAACTATTGCAAATAGTGATCTACCTCACCTAATCTAACCCAAAGCTATACTACATTGTCCCCTGGTCCCCTTAAACCATCAAGGCAACATAGCAAACCTAGGGAGAGGAGGAGCAAGCTAGGGCATGGCCATGCCGGCCATGTCCCCGAGCTCGTCGACCTCCCCCTCTCATCCTTCCTTCCCCAACCTAGCCACCATGCCGTAGCTCGCCACCTCACTCTACTGGACCACCTAGCACCGGCCATTGTCGAGGAGGAGCACTGCATCGGCCAGACCAGCGCGCGCCCATGGCGGCCAGCATGCCGCTCGCGTCGCGCGTGGAGCGCTATAGACGCTCACTGGCCGCGCGTCGCGCCACCACCTCGAGCACGCCCTGGAACCGCTCTCGACAGGTTGAGCTTGCACTCGACACCTGGAAGCCGCCAGACACGGCCAAGACCACGACCCGTGCCCGCCGCCGCTGGAGACGAAGAGGAAACCCCGCCGCGGGCGCGACAGACACGGAAGCCACGCGACATAACCAGGCCCTCCCCGACCACGCTGTCGCCACCATTAGCTTCGCCTGGACGAGGAGAACCCGACAGCATCGTCGCCTAGCTCGATAGACCACCGGAGCAGCCGCGCCATGGTCGACCTTGCCACTACCCCGCAGCACCCTTGCTCGCCTATAAAAGGAGACCTCTCCTCGTCGATCTGAGCACACCATCACTTTCCCCTCTTCTCACTCAACCGCCAGAACCACTCCACCATCGACATTAGCCACTGATGCCGCCCAATTTCTACCTCACTGCCGCCAGACGCCGCGGAAGCTCGCCGTCGATTGGAGCCGTTCCAGGAGCCGCCGCTGGTACAAGGAGCTTCGCCGTCGACTACACCTTCCCCGAGCATACTGCCATCCCTCGCTGGAGCCCTGGTTAGCCCGCCGACCCCCTACTGCCGCTGCCACATCGTCGGGTTCTCGTCGGAGACGACGATGAACCACGGCCGTAGATCCGTGATCTAATCCAACGCCCCAGCTTCGCCCATACCGTTTCGGGTTTAAACGCCCACTGACGGGTGGCCCCCGCTGTCAGGCAGCCCGCGCGGCACTGGACCGTGGCTGGGCTGGCCTTGGGCCATTTAAATTGAATCCGGCCCGTTTAGTTTTCCCGCCGGCCTTTTATTTCAAATCCAGTTTAATAAATTGCAAATGAATTTCAATACTGCCTCCACTTTGAAATTCAATAGATTTAAATTGGCTAAACCAAAATTGATGAACTTTATATTGTTGGAAAGCTAGAGAAATTATCTAGCCAATGCCACTGGCCTCATGGCCAGATTCTTTGTAGAATAAATGTGATAAAAATAACAAGACAGGGACTTTTCCCTATTCAAATAATTCTTAAAAATCAACCAAAATAGATATTAAGTTAATTCCAACTCTAATAGCTCACATTTGACTTACACTAATTATTTATGCAATAAAATGGTGTGGTCACTTTGTATGATCATGCCATAGTTTAATGAATGGATATTATGGCTAGTTTAACTAGTTGATATTGTCCAAAACTATTAAAGTAAATTATGTGGAGTCTTACACTTCACTTAAACCTGTCTCACATGAATTCATGGGATGTTTGGACCCCTGGTCCCAAACTCTCTTATATGAATTACTTGAGATTTAAATCAAATGTAGTGTTATTCAAATAGTATGAGGTGATCTACCTCATTTAAATCATTTTCACAAATGATGATGATGAACATTTGACTTAGGTCAATATGAGTTCATACATAATTGTTTGAGAAATTAAATCTTAAGAAGATTTCAATGAGAGGAAATTCTTTCTCAAGAACCCTATGGAAACTATCATTTACATATAAAATACAAAGAAGTGAATTCTATTTAAACCCCACAACCCATGCACCCTAGTTAATTTAATTGTGTGCATAGAGTAGTTTGTGTGTTATATGTGATGTATGGAATAGCCATTGAATTAGTGAGTAATTATACTCGTATTCAAATTTAGACGGTAGCACCGGAGAGTACGCCGAAGAAGAAGGTTGTTACCCAGAGGAGGAGGAGGAACAGTTTGAGAACTACCAAGGCAAGCTATTATTCTCGCAAAGTGCAAAGCCCCTTGGGGCAAGGCACCATGATTCTTATCTTATCTTACATGAGCCTATCCCAAGTTGTTACATTACAAGTTTTTACTTGTTTTCTAAATGAGTTCCTTTTATAGTTAACTTTGGTCAAAGTACAAGTTGGATACTAGAATAGTGAGTTAGTCTCTTCCAAGCAAAGCAAGGTAGCACCCCCTCATGAATTAGAGCTAGTGCTAATGAATTAAAACTTGACTACTCTAGATGGGAACAATGTGAATTTGAAATGATTTTTGAAACCTTGGAATGATGAGGCATTCCATTGAATGATTTATGAAGGTGAATGTGAACAAGATAAGATGGTGATTTTTGATAAAACAATGGTGTTGGTTTGAATGCGATACCTTTCCAATTATTAAGTACCCCCACAATACCTGATTATGGGTAGGGCTTAACTGGAAGTTTATGCGTCTTAGTATGGGTTCCCTCTAAACAAGCGTCATCGGGGTTATGCCGAAAGCTGCCTCTACCACAAAATAAATGATATGATATGATGCGAAATGAGGTGAATGTCCGGCCCAAGCCCTGTGCAGTTCCCAGGTTGACAATTGGTCTTCACTGGGAGGCCAAGCTCATGGGGAGAGGTGCTCATACTAGGATTCGTAAGTGAAAGGTTATGGTTGATGATCCGCGTACTGTGTTACGATGATTCGGGGAAATCCCGACGGATGAAATCAAATGTTGTGGCACAAGTGTGCAACCTCTGCAGAGTGTAAACCTATTCGAATAGCCGCGTCCACGGTTACGGACGGTTGGAAAGGCCATACAGTTTCCAATGTCATATCTTTGAAAATGATGTTGAATGATGATGGTAAAATGACTTGTGGTGAATTGATTTGAAATCACCACTTGAATGGTGGGAATGACACTAATGTTCCCACTTGAGTTAGTTAGTTCTTGGATAAGCTTTTTCTCAAAACTTTGTGAACTAAAACTAGCTTTATGCAAATAAACTAGAGCTTAGCAAACCATACTAGAATGTCTAGCACTTACATTAGTAGTAGTTTGCGAGTACTCATCGTACTCACGGCTTTGTCCCTGGCTATTCAAATGGCCAGAGTATGAAGATGACCAAGGAGATGACCAGCAGGACGCCTACGACAACTAAGCGCCTTCCGACGTCAAGCGTTGGCCTGTGGACTAGAGAGTCCTTGTATCTTCCGCTTCCGCTATGTTGAACTATGAACTTGTGTTTGTTCGTTGATCAATAGATCAACTATTCGTGTAATATGGATCATGTGATTCCAATTTGTAAGACTTATGGTTTGTAAGGAATGATGACTGTGATACTTAACTATTATGCCTCGCAACAACAATATTCCTGGGATTGCGATGTATGACATAATAGGCATTCAGACTTAAAAATCCGGGTGTTGACAAGTTGGTATCAGAGCCATTGTTTGACCATAGAAGACCTTAGTTAGAATGGGCGTTCTGAAAAATTTAACTTTGAAATCAAATGACAGAAATTATTTGTGAAAATTTACTACACTCTTGTCTTTGAGACTTTGCCAAAATTTGATGAATCATGATCTATCTTATTTGAATCAACTTAAAACTTTGCCACACTTTGCACTCTCTAACTTACTCATCCAATTCTCTTTCAGATGGCACTGAATGAACCCATCAACACCAAGTTTTACCAGCTTGGGAACGGAGGAAGCTTGATCTTCGAGCACGACCTCAACGCCCTCTCTGACTTCCTTGGGCGCCCACACCCCGAGTTTCACGGGGTTCAGTTGGACGACACGCCTGGAGGAGAGTTGCAGTGGGTGATCACTGCCGACTTGAGGGGCAAGATGGAGCCTCCCACTTCGGAGAGGATCCTCTTCTCCTTCCGCGAGAGCAACTGGCTCGACGGACTCGCACGTGGCCTTCAGGAGGCACTTGCGCGCCTCTGTGGACAGAACGTGGTGAGCATCCTTGCCTCTCGCTACGCCCACCTTGTGAGGCGTGATGCCGCGGGAGTGCCCATGGAGCTGCAGCCGCACCCGGAGTTGAGGCACCATGCTGAGCACCTGGACTTCATGCTCTACCAGACTCAGAGGGACCTCGACGCCTCTCGCGCTTACGCGAACCAGACCCATGCTCACATCACCGAGCAGGGTGAGGCGATCAAGCTACTCAACAACGACCGCAAGAGCCTTCGCCAACAGCGTGCCAAGAAGGACGCTATGATTCGTCGCCTTCGCGCCCGGATCGCGTCACTTGAGGCCACTGTCAAGGCCCAGGAGGATCAGATTCGTCAGCTGGAGGATGACGATGGAGGCATCGACATTCAGGGAGGAGACGCCTTCCTGAGCGACGACAACGACTTCGAGGAGGACGAGAACACCGAGGAGGAGGACTACGAGTTCCTGGAGGCAGGACCCGACGACTACGTCCCGATCGATGTCGATGATGAGGAGTAGTTGCACTAGTTCACTTATAGTAGGTGTGAGTTGTATCCTGTCCTTTGTATCGTAGCATGAGAATGGTTCTTAAAACCATTGGAGTATGTGTGTAGTTTGTACTATGTGTTGCATGAATGAATGAATGTTATGTTTGTCATGAAAAGATTACAAGTTTTCAAATGTTTTTCAAACTTAACCAAAATGAACCCTAGAATGTTCCCTCTTATCTCATGATCTTCTATATCTTCAGATGGCCCCTCCCAATCGCACCAACGACGCGATGCTGCAACTGCTGCAAACCATGCTTGCAGACCGGGAAACCGAAAGAGCCGAACGCCAAGCCAACCTCATCGCCTTGCAGAACATCGCCAACCAAGGCCATGGAAATCATGACCACCCCGGATCCAAACTCAAGAACTTCCAAAACACCAACCCTCCGGTGTTTAGCAAGACCGAGGAGCCCCTCGACGCCGACGATTGGCTCCAGACTATGGAGAACAATCTGGAGGTAGCCGGAGTGGAAGCCAACGAGAAGGTCCTGTTCGCCACTCACTATCTCGCTGGACCAGCCCGCGCTTGGTGGACAAGCACCCGTGCCATGAACGGAGGTCAATTCATGACTTGGGAGGATTTCAAACTCAAGTTCAGCAAGTACCATGTACCCCCGGGTCTTATCAAGAAGATGAGGGATGAATTCCGTGAGCTGAAACAAGGTCGCATGACGGTGGTTGAATACTGCGACAAGTTTCTTACTTTGTCGAGGTATGCCCCTGATGAGACCGACACCGTTGAGAAGAGGAAGGAGAGATTCCTGAACGGACTGCATGATGAGATGCAGACTGTCCTCGTCAACATCCCCTTCGCCGACCTCGAAGCCCTTGTTGACTCCGCCATCCAGATGGAGGGCAAGTTAAACCAAGCCAATGAGAACCGCAAGCGCCGCATGGCGAATCAGAGTGGATCAAGCCACCCCCAAAAGTTTCGCCCTAGCTCAAGCGGAGGTTTCACCCCGAGAAACAACAAACCCCAGATGCAGAACTCTCGCCACGGTTATCAGAACCGGAGTGGAGGAAACTCCAAGCCAGGAGGCTACAGCAACAACTACAACAACAACAACTACAACTGCGCTCCACCCCGAGCCCCTAACAACAACAACACCAACACCCACACCGCTCCCAGAACCGGAAGCAATGCCGTCCCCGTTGCGAACAAGCAGGACAAGACCACTATCACTTGTTATGAGTGTGGTGTAGTGGGGCACTACTCCAACGAGTGTCCCAAGCGTCTTGCCAAGCTCGCCGGCAACACCGCTGCACCTGCTCAGCAACAACACCGTGTCTCCACCGGCAAGAAGTTCGCCCCCAACAACCCCAACAACCGCAACGGCCGCCTCTACCACATGAACGCCGAAGAAGCCCAGGAAGCACCAGATGTTGTACTGGGTATGTTTTCTGTCAACCACATCCCTGCCAGAGTGTTGTTTGATTCCGGAGCATCTCATTCCTTTGTCACCGAAGACTTTGCATCAACAAGTAAAATTCAACCTCTCAGTTTGAAACATGTTATGATAGTTCAAATCCCCGGATCAACCACCAAAGCCAGAAAATTTTGCAAAAATGTACCAATCAAAATCCATGATGTAGATTTCTTTGCAAATCTAATCATACTTGGAACCAAGGGTTTGGAAGTTGTCCTAGGAATGGACTGGATGTCCAAACACAATGGATTGATAGACTGCGCCAAGAAAGCCATAACCATGACTAGCAGCACCGGTATCGTAGTTGAGCACGTCTCTGAAAAACTACCCAGAAAATTTACCTGCAACCAAAGTGTATCCAAGCCAACTCTGGATCAAATCAGGGTTGTTTGTCGCTACCCTGATGTGTTTCCGGATGATCTACCCGGTATGCCCCCGGATCGGGATATCGAATTTATCATCGAGTTAATCCCAGGAACGGGACCCATAGCCCAGAGAGCCTACAGCATGAACGCAGCGGAGCTGGTGGAACTGAAGAAGCAAATAGATGACATGTTAGCCAAAGGTTTGATTAGACCGAGTGCATCCCCCTGGAGATCCCCCGTCTTGTTTGTTGACAAGAAGGATGGTGCAAATCGTTTATGCACGGACTATCGTAAGCTTAACGATGTCACCATCAAAAACAAATACCCCCCTACCCAAGATAGAAGACTTGTTTGACCAACTCACCAGATCCAGAGTTTTCTCCAAGATTGATCTTAGAACTGGATACCACCAACTGAAGATCCGAGCCACCGACATTCCAAAAACTGCCTTTACCACCAGATATGGGTTGTATGAGTACAACGTCATGTCGTTTGGACTGACCAATGCCCCCGCTTATTTCATGAATCTCATGAATAAGATCTTCATGAACTTTTTGGACAAGTTTGTCGTTGTATTCATCGACGACATCCTCGTCTACTCCAAGTCCGAAGAGGAACATGAACAACATTTGGAGATTGTCCTAGAAACCCTTAGACAGAACAAGTTGTATGCCAAGTTTAGCAAGTGTGAGTTTTGGCTGGAAGAAGTTGGATTCCTCGGACACATCTTGTCTGCAGGAGGAATTGCCATAGATCCCGCCAAAATAAAAACTGTTCTGGAATGGCAAGCCCCAACCACACAAACCGAGGTCCGCGCTTTTCTTGGATTAGCCGGATATTACCGCAGATTGGTAGAAGGTTTTTCGAGCATCACTCGGCCAATGACCCAACTGCTGAAAAAGGACAGAAAGTTTGAGTGGACCGACAAATGCGAAGAGAGCTTTCAACAGCTCAAGAGTAGACTGACAACAGCCCCAATCCTGATCATGCCAGATATCGCAAAACCCTTTGACGTATATTGCGACGCCTCCAAGACTGGACTTGGATGCGTGCTTATGCAAGAAGGAAAGGTTGTATCCTACCTTTCAAGGCAACTCAAGCAACATGAACAGAACTACCCAACCCACGACCTCGAGCTTGCAGCCGTGGTCTTAGCCTTGAAAGTTTGGCGTCATTACCTCATGGGTAATCGATGCGAGATCTACTCCGACCACAAAAGCCTCAAATACATATTCACCCAGAAGGAGCTAAACATGAGACAACGCCGATGGATCGAATTAATCAAGGATTACGACATGGAGATTCACTACCACCCCGGCAAGGCCAATGTGGTAGCGGATGCTTTGAGTCGACTGCTGTGCCAGTTGAACTCCATGATCGCAACCGAACAGCCCAGCTTGCATCAAGAGTTTGAATAGTTCAGACTTGAACTTGTTAGTGAAGGATTTCTAGCCAGCATAGAGTTGCAACCCACCTTGGTTAGTCAGATCAAGGAAGCCCAGAAAGACAACGCTAGCATTGACGGAATCAAGAAACAGATAGCCGCAGGAAAAGCCCCCGTATTCACCGTAGACGAAGCCGGAGTTCTTTGGTACAAAGAACGTCTCTGCGTACCATCAGACTCTGACTTGAAACAAGTCATTCTGCAAGAAGCCCATGACACCCTTTATTCAATCCACCCCGGAGGTACCAAGATGTACCAAGACCTAAAAGAACAATTTTGGTGGCACGGAATGAAGAGAGAGATCGGTAGCTATATCGCTAAGTGTGACATCTGTCAGAGAGTCAAGGCAGAACATCAACGACCCGCCGGACTGTTACAACCCCTCCAGATTCCAGAATGGAAATGGGACTCCGTAGGAATGGACTTTATCACCGGACTGCCCAAATCCAGCAAAGGCAATGATTCCATATGGGTAGTTGTCGATAGATTGACCAAAGTCGCCCATTTCATCGCCGTCAAAACCACCTATCAAGGTCCAAAGTTAGCTGAACTTTACATCTCCAGAATAGTCGCTCTGCACGGAACCCCCAAATCGATAGTGTCAGATAGAGGATCATAGTTCACCTCAAGGTTCTGGCAGAAAGTGCATGAAGGACTAGGCACTCGCCTAAATTTCAGCACCGCCTATCACCCTCAGACCGACGGACAGACTGAGAGAGTAAACCAGATACTGGAAGACATGCTTAGAGCATGCGTACTGGAATACGGATCCAAGTGGGAAGACTGCCTACCTTACGCAGAATTCTCTTACAACAATAGTTATCAAGCCAGCCTACAGATGGCCCCCTTTGAAGCCTTGTACGGAAGGAAGTGCCGTACCCCCCTGAACTGGTCAGAAGTCGGAGAGAGCCAAGTTTTTGGCCCAGACGTTCTTCGTGAAGCCGAAGAGAAAGTCCACAAGATCCGCGAGTACCTCAAAACAGCGCAATCGAGACAGAAGAGCTACGCCGACAAGAGACGTTGGGAGATGACCTTTGAGATCGGAGATTTTGTCTATCTCAAAGTATCCCCCTTGAAAGGAATGCAAAGGTTCCAACTGAAAGGAAAGCTTGCACCCCGCTATGTCGGACCTTTCAAAGTCCTCAGCCACCGAGGTGAAGTTTCTTATCAACTGGAGTTGCCTGAAGAAATGTCGGCTGTGCACGACGTGTTTCACATCTCACTTCTCCGGAAATGCCTTGAAGTCCCGGAGAAGACCGAAGTGTTCAAGAACATCGATCACCGATCGGTGGATATCAACAAGGATCTAACTTACCGCGAAGTGCCGATTCGCATCCTGGAAGAAGCTTACCGAACCACCCGCACCCGAAGCATCAAGTTTCTGAAAATCCAATGGAGCAATCATACCGAGGATGAAGCCACATGGGAACGCGAAGACTTCATGAAGAAGGAGTACCCAGATCTCTTTAGTACCTAACTTTCTTTTCGATCTCGGGACGAGATCTTTTGTAAGGGGGAAGGGTTTGTAACACCCCAAATTTCAATAAAAAGAAAGTTAGAGAATTCCAGAAAGCAAAATTTCAAACCAACAAAAACTTTTTAATTTGCATATAGTACCATGCATAGGACTTGTGCATTTGTTTGATATGCCATGATGATTGCTATTACTTGTATTTGATATGCCCTAAAACCCTAATGTGATCATATTAAGATCACCAACCAAATAAATCAAAGAGGAAGAAAATCCATAAAATGAAAAAACCCTAAAAACCCTCACATATGCCTTATGGCATTTTTATAAATTTTGACCCTAGACCTAATTGGTCTTCACCATTAGTTGAATAATGTTATTAAACACTTATTACAACTTTTGGAATCAAAGAATCACAATTCAAATGAAATTCAAACACAAATCCAACTCACATATGATAATGGTCAAAATTGACAATTATAGTCTGATCACCACTTTGAGCCCTTGCCATTCAATTTTTCCAAACCAACTCTTGCTAACTCTTTGCACCATTTCAAAGTCAACATCAAGGTGAACAACTTTGGTGAAGATCATCATGCCAAATTCATCTTTGATCATGAGCAAGGCTCATCCAAAGTCCCAACTTTTTAACATATGGAACAATCTACACTTAGCCAATTTTGCAAATTTTTGAATTCTAAAAATTCCACCACCACCTCAAATCACCTCTGGTCAATTACAACTAATATCAACACTCACTTTTCAAACACATTCACCATTTGAATTATTTCAAATTTGGACAATTTGGCAAATTCCAAATTCGGGCACTATTTGCAACTATTGCAAATAGTGATCTACCTCACCTAATCTAACCCAAAGCTATACTACATTGTCCCCTGGTCCCCTTAAACCATCAAGGCAACATAGCAAACCTAGGGAGAGGAGGAGCAAGCTAGGGCATGGCCATGCCGGCCATGTCCCCGAGCTCGTCGACCTCCCCCTCTCATCCTTCCTTCCCCAACCTGGCCACCATGCCGTAGCTCGCCACCTCACTCTACTGGACCACCTAGCACCGGCCATTGTCGAGGAGGAGCACTGCATCGGCCAGACCAGCGCGCGCCCATGGCGGCCAGCATGCCGCTCGCGTCGCGCGTGGAGCGCCACAGACGCTCACTAGCCGCGCGTCGCGCCACCACCTCGAGCACGCCCTGGACCCGCTCTCGACAGGTTGAGCTTGCACTCGACACCTGGAAGCCGCCAGACACGGCCAAGACCACGACCCGTGCCCGCCGCCGCCGGAGACGAAGAGGAAACCCCGCCGCGGGCGCGACAGACACGGAAGCCACGCGACATAACCAGGCCCTCCCCGACCACGCTGTCGCCACCATTAGCTTCGCCTGGACGAGGAGAACCCGACAGCATCGTCGCCTAGCTCGATAGACCACCGGAGCAGCCGCGCCATGGTCGACCTTGCCACTGCCCCGCAGCACCCTTGCTCGCCTATAAAAGGAGACCTCTCCTCGTCGATCTGAGCACACCATCACTTTCCCCTCTTCTCACTCGACCGCCAGAACCACTCCACCATCGACATTAGCCACTGACGCTGCCAATTTCTACCTCACTGCCGCCAGACGCCGCGGAAGCTCGCCGTTGATTGGAGCCGTTCCAGGAGCCGCCGCTGGTACAAGGAGCTTCGCCGTCGACTACACCTTCCCCGAGCATACTGCCATCCCTCGCTGGAGCCCTGGTTAGCCCGCCGACCCGCTCCTGCCGCCGCCGCATCGTCGGGTTCTCGTCGGAGACGACGATGAACCACGGCCGTAGATCCGCGATCTAATCCAACGCCCCAGCTTCGCCCATACCGTTTCGGGTTTAAACGCCCACTGACGGGTGGCCCCCGCTGTCAGGCAGCCCGCGCGGCACTGGACCGTGGCTGGGCTGGCCTTGGGCCGTTTAAATTGAATCCGGCCCGTTTAGTTTTCCCGCCGGCCTTTTATTTCAAATCCAGTTTAATAAATTGCAAATGAATTTCAATACTGCCTCCACTTTGAAATTCAATAGATTTAAATTGGCTAAATCAAAATTGATGAACTTTATATTGTTGGAAAGCTAGAGAAATTATCTAGCCAATGCCACTGGCCTCATGGCCAGATTCTTTGTAGAATAAATGTGATAAAAATAACAAGACAGGGACTTTTTCCTATTCAAATAATTCTTAAAAATCAACCAAAATAGATATTAAGTTAATTCCAACTCTAATAGCTCACATTTGACTTACACTAATTATTTATGCAATAAAATGGTGTGGTCACTTTGTATGATCATGCCATAGTTTAATGAATGGATATTATGGCTAGTTTAACTAGTTGATATTGTCCAAAACTATTAAAGTAAATTATGTGGAGTCTTACACTTCACTTAAACCTGTCTCACATGAATTCATGGGATGTTTGGACCCCTGGTCCCAAACTCTCTTATATGAATTACTTGAGATTTAAATCAAATGTAGTGTTATTCAAATAGTATGAGGTGATCTACCTCATTTAAATCATTTTCACAAATGATGATGATGAACATTTGACTTAGGTCAATATGAGTTCATACATAATTGTTTGAGAAATTAAATCTTAAGAAGATTTCAATGAGAGGAAATTCTTTCTCAAGAACCCTATGGAAACTATCATTTACATATAAAATACAAAGAAGTGAATTCTATTTAAACCCCACAACCCATGCACCCTAGTTAATTTAATTGTGTGCATAGAGTAGTTTGTGTGTTATATGTGATGTATGGAATAGCCATTGAATTAGTGAGTAATTATACTCGTATTCAAATTTAGACGGTAGCACCGGAGAGTACGCCGAAGAAGAAGGTTGCTACCCAGAGGAGGAGGAGGAACCGTTTGAGAACTACCAAGGCAAGCTATTATTCTCGCAAAGTGCAAAGCCCCTTGGGGCAAGGCACCATGATTCTTATCTTATCTTACATGAGCCTATCCCAAGTTGTTACATTACAAGTTTTTACTTGTTTTCTAAATGAGTTCCTTTTATAGTTAACTTTGGTCAAAGTACAAGTTGGATACTAGAGTAGTGAGTTAGTCTCTTCCAAGCAAAGCAAGGTAGCACCCCCTCATGAATTAGAGCTAGTGCTAATGAATTAAAACTTGACTACTCTAGATGGGAACAATGTGAATTTGAAATGATTTTTGAAACCTTGGAATGATGAGGCATTCCATTGAATGATTTATGAAGGTGAATGTGAACAAGAGAAGATGGTGATTTTTGATAAAACAATGGTGTTGGTTTGAATGCGATACCTTTCCAATTATTAAGTACCCCCACAATACCTGATTATGGGTAGGGCTTAACTGGAAGTTTATGCGTCTTAGTATGGGTTCCCTCTAAACAAGCGTCATCGGGGTTATGCCGAAAGCTGCCTCTACCACAAAATAAATGATATGATATGATGCGAAATGAGGTGAATGTCCGGCCCAAGCCCTGCGCAGTTCCCAGGTTGACAGTTGGTCTTCACTGGGAGGCCAAGCTCATGGGGAGAGGTGCTCATACTAGGATTCGTAAGTGAAAGGTTATGGTTGATGATCCGCGTACTGTGTTACGATGATTCGGGGAAATCCCGACGGATGAAATCAAATGTTGTGGCACAAGTGTGCAACCTCTGCAGAGTGTAAACCTATTCGAATAGCCGCGTCCACGGTTACGGACGGTTGGAAAGGCCATACAGTTTCCAATGTCATATCTTTGAAAATGATGTTGAATGATGATGGTAAAATGACTTGTGGTGAATTGATTTGAAATCACCACTTGAATGGTGGGAATGACACTAATGTTCCCACTTGAGTTAGTTAGTTCTTGGATAAGCTTTTTCTCAAAACTTTGTGAACTAAAACTAGCTTGATGCAAATAAACTAGAGCTTAGCAAACCATACTAGAATGTCTAGCACTTACATTAGTAGTAGTTTGCGAGTACTCATCGTACTCACGGCTTTGTCCCTGGCTATTCAAATGGCCAGAGTATGAAGATGACCAAGGAGATGACCAGCAGGACGCCTACGACAACTAAGCGCCTTCCGACGTCAAGCGTTGGCCTATGGACTAGAGAGTCCTTGTATCTTATGCTTCCGCTATGTTGAACTATGAACTTGTGTTTGTTCGTTGATCAATAGATCAACTATTCGTGTAATATGGATCATGTGATTCCAATTTGTAAGACTTATGGTTTGTAAGGAATGATGACTGTGATACTTAACTATTATGCCTCGCAACAACAATATTCCTGGGATTGCGATGTATGACATAATAGGCATTCGGACTTAAAAATCCGGGTGTTGACAATCCCCAAGCTTAGAGCTTTCTATATCATTATGGGAGGAAACATGGATAGTACTAATACTATGGCAATTATTAACATCATAATTTTCAGAATTAGTTTCCCAGAGATTTTCAATATCAAAAGTAGTGTGCTCTTCTAAATCATGATCACTAATATAGGTAAAGGGCATAGGAAGATCATTGTACTCAGATTCATTATCATAATAATCATTAGGAGCAACATACTTATGGTTACCTATCATTATCTCATACACGCGGGGATATGCCGTTACCTTTTTCTTTTTATTCCCCCTCTTCTTCTTCTTTGTTCCCTTCTTCTTCTTCTTCTTCTTCTTCTTCTTCTTCTTCTTCTTCTTCTTCTTCTTCTTCTTCTTCTTCTTCTTCTTCTTCTTCTTCTTCTTCTTCTTCTTCTTCTTCTTTTCCTTCTCCTCGTTCCTTTCTTTAGGAGGAAGAGGCTTGAAGGGAGGCTTCTCCACATAACCTGATTTATTTCCAGAAACAATAGAAGAAACTTGGGAGGGTTCCTCCTTTTCATTAATAAGTTCAAAACACACAGCGGTCCTATCATATTTTGGCAAAGTGTCATCTTCTAAAATATTTTGTACGTAAGTATTTGTATGGAAATTATTAATGCAATAAGAAAGACACTCATGGAGGACACTATTAATATCAAGATCACTCATATGTAACAAAGAAATTTTTCTTTGTAACTCTTCACACCCCAAAAATAAAGTAAGTTCATCATGCTGATTAGGAAGGATTTCATCATCACAATACAAATTTGCAGCACTCATGGGGTTCGAATTATCATTGGAGGAGCATTGAAAATTAAAATGACCCACTTTATGGCAAAGTTCACAAATAAAAGGATAGAGGGCACAAACTTTTTCACCAAGATTATCTAGAGCCCTAGACCACTTTCTAGTTTTTTCATTCTTGTGATGGATACAATATTCTTCTTCAATTTTATTCTTTTCACAAGGTCTATGAACTCCACAAAAATTAACATGCTTATAGGAAATAGCATTCTCAGGAGTTTGAGCATGTTCATTGCAATCATTAACAACAATTTCATTTTCCATGTAGGTGTCTTTAAAAGGTTCATGATACATGTATCAATTTTCTTTAGGAACACTAATATGAGAAGCAAAGGCTCTATAGCAATCGACCATAATTTGAGGATCAAGACCATATTTAGCACTAAGCTCTTGAAAATCAGCGGTTTGAGCGAAAGACTTAATGCATTCATATTCATAGTTTATACCTGATTCTTTACCTTTGTCGTTCTCCCAATCTTCAGTATTCTCCTGAATCCGATCAAGAAGGTCCCATTTAAACTCTTCTTTGTTGCGCGTGAATGATCCAGAACAAGTAGTATCCAGCAAGGTTTTATCTTGAAAAGAAAGTCTTGCATAGAAATTATCAATGATGATATTACCAGGAAGCTCATGAATGGAGCATTTGAGCATTAAAGACTTCAATCTTCCCCATGCTTGGGCAATACTCTCTCCATCATGAGGCTACAAATTATATATGCGGTTTCGGTCTTTGTGAATTTCACTTGGAGGATAGAATTTAGAATAAAATAGAGGCATAATATCCTTCCAATCAATAGAATGCCTATTCTTCAGCAATTTATACCAATGCGCCGCTTTACCAGACAGTGGCATAGAGAATAGTTTCTTCCTAACTTCATCCATAGAAATACCTGCACACTTGAATAACCCGCATAATTCATGTAAAAACAGTAAATGATCTCCAGGATGGACAGTTCCATCCCCTTCATAGCGGTTATCCATAACACGTTCAATAATTTTCATAGGTATTTTATATGGAATACTTTCAACAGGTGGATTTGGAATATCACAAGCATCATTCGAATTACCACATGTTGGAGACAAAGCATTATCAAGGCAAAATACTTCTTCCAAAGTTGAGGAGCAAAAAGGATTTTTAGATAAACTAGCTTCCCCAAGCTTGGGTTTTTCCATAGCATTAAAAATAATGGTGTCCAAAGAATTTATGCTAATAACATTACTACCACTATTATGCAGACAAACTTCCATAGGTGTTTTAATTTTCTCTTCAAACACCTCATGTCCTAACTCAAGATAAATACTATAAAGATCTCTAAATTTTTTATTGTTTTCCATTAAGCCTAACTAGTGAAATAAAAACAAGAAACAAAAAGATGCAATTGCAGGATCTAAAGGAAATAGCTTCGAGCACTCACACACCGGCAACAGTGCTAGGAAATAGCTTAGTAGTCGGAGGATGTGAATACCTTTTACCTTACCTCCCCGGCAACGGCGCCAGAAAATAGCTTGATGTCTACGCACGCTTCTATTCCTGTAGACAGTGTTGGGACTCCAAGAGCAGAGGTTTGTAGAACAGCAGCAAGTTTCCCTTAAGTGAATCACCCAAGGTTTATCGAACTCAGGGAGGTAGAGGTCATAGATATCCCTCTCAAGCAACCCTGCAATTACGATACAAGAAGTCTCTTGTGTCCCCAACACACCTAATACACTTGTCAGATGTATAGGTGCACTAGTTCGGCGAAGAGATAGTGAAATACAAGTAATATGGATGATTGTAAGTAGTAATTGCAATCTGAAATATATATGGCAGCAAGTAAACATGCAGTAGAACAGTAAATAAACGGTGATTCGATATTTGGAAGAAAGGCCTAGGGATCATACTTTCACTAGTGGACACTCTCAACAATGATCACATAAATAAATAACTTCTCTTCACTTGTGCTACTTTCTCACACTCTCTTGTTGGATAACAAACACCATTCATTGTGTAGGGCTATAAAAGCACACCTCAAGCCGGAGTAAACAAGCTCCACAACATCCGGAGTTCATATTTACGTAACCTCTAGAGTGCATAATAGACCGTTGCAATTTAGACCGAGTACTAACATAGCATACACACTGTCAAAAATAGCTATGAAAGGGGGAATAGATCGCATCAATACTATCATAGTAATAGTTAACTTCATAATCTACAAGAGATTACAATCATAACCTACGCCAAGTACTACATGATGCACACACTATCAACATTACATCATGGAGGAGGAATAGACTACTTTAATAACATCACTAGAGTAGCACATAAATTAATAGTGATACAAAGCTCATGATCACATAAAGATCACATGGGAGAGAGAGATGAACCACATAGCTACCGGTAGAGCCCTCAGCCTCGGGGGAGAACTACTCCCTCCTCATCATGGGAGACAACAATGGCGATGAAGATGGCGGTGGTGTCGATGGAGATGACTCCAGGGGCAATTCCCCATCCCGGCGGCGTGCCGGAACAGAGACTTCTGTCCCCCGAAACGGAGTTTCGCGATGGCGGCGGCGTCCCTGGAGTCTTTCTGGAGTTTCGTCGATTGTTATCGGGTTTTTAGGTCGCGAGGGATTTTATAGGCGAAGAGGCGGCGCAAGGGGGTGCCTGGGGGGCCCACCCCATAGGGCGGCGCACACCCCTCTAGGCCGCGCCAGCCTATGGTGTGGAGGCCCTGGGCCTCCTCTCCGGCTCCCCTTCGGTGTTCTGGTCCGTCTCGGTGAAATAAGATATTTGGCTTTTGTTTCGTCGAATTCCGAGAATATTGCTTGAACAGCCTTTCTGGAACCAAAAATAGCAGAAAACAGGAACTGGCATTTCGGCATCTTGTTAATAGGTTAGTTCCAGAAAATGCATAAAAACGATATAAAGTGTAAGCAAAACATGTAGGTATTGTCATAAAACTAGCATGGAACATCAGAAATTATAGATACGTTGGAGACGTATCATGGTGTCTCTCCAATAAGTTAAATAACATGTTGGGTAAACAAATTACAGTTGGGCAATTGACAAATAGAGAGGGCATAACAATGCACATACATATCATGATGACTACTATGAGATTTACTTAGGGCATTACGACAAAGAACATAGACCGCCATCCAACATGCATCTATGCCTAAAAAGTCCACCTTCGGGTTAGCATCCGCACCCCTTCCAGTATTAAGTTGCAAGCAACAGACAATTGCATTAAGTACTGTGCGTAATGTAAACAATACAAATATCCTTAGACAAAGCATTGATGTTTTATCCCTAGTGGCAACAGCACATCCACAACCTTAGGGGTTGCTGTCACTCCCCCAGATTCAATGGAGACATGAACCCACTATCTAGCATAAATACCCCCTCTTGGAGTTACAAGTATCAACTTGGCCAGAGCCTCTACTAGCAACGGAGAGCATGCAAGATCATAAACAACACCTATAAGATAGATCTATAATCAACTTGACATAGTTTTCCATATTCATCGGATCCCAACAAACACAACATGTAGCATTACAAATAGATGATCTTGATCATGATAGGCAGCTCACAAGATCTAAACATGATGGCACAATAGGAGAAGACAACCATCTTGCTACTGCTATGGACCCATAGTCCAAGGATGAACTAATCACGCATCAGTTCGGAGGCGGGCATGGTGATGTAGAGCCCTCCGGTGATGATTCCCCTCTCCGGAAGGGTGCCGGAGGAGATCCTCTGAACGCCCGAGTTAGGGTTGACGGCGGCGGCGTCTCTGGAACTGTTCTGGTATTTTGGCTCTCGGTACTAGGGTTTTCGGGGACGAAGGAATAAATAGGCGAAGGGGCATGATACGTCTCCAACGTATCGATAATTTCTTATGTTCCATGCTACTTTATTGATGATACCTACATGTTTTATGCATACTTTATGTCATATTTATGCATTTTCCGGCACTAACCTATTAACAAGATGCCGAAGAGCCAGTTGCTGTTTTCTGCTGTTTTTGGTTTCAGAAATCCTAGTAAGGAAATATTCTCGGAATTGGACGAAATCGACGCCTAGGGGCCAATTTTTCCACGAAGCTTCCAGAAGTCCGAAGAGGAGACGAAGTGGGGCCACGAGGTGGCCACACAACAGGGCGGCGCGGCCCAAGCCCTGGCCGCGCCGGCCTACTGTGTGGGCCCCTTGTGACGCCCCTTGACCTGCCCTTCCGCCTACAAATAGCCTTCGTCGCGAAACCCCCAGTACCGAGAGCCACGATACGGAAAACCTTCCAGAGACGCCGCCGCCGCCAATCCCATCTCGGGGGATTCAGGAGATCGCCTCCGGCACCCTGCCAGAGAGGGGAATCATCTCCCGGAGGTGTCTACACCGCCATGGTCGCCTCCAGAGTGATGTGTGAGTAGTTCACCCCTGGACTATGTGTCCATAGCAGTAGCTAGATGGTTGTCTTCTCCTCATTGTGCTATCATTGTCGGATCTTGTGAGCTGCCTAACATGATCAAGATCATCTATCTGTAATACTATATGTTGTGTTTGTTGGGATCCGTTGGATAGTGAATGCTATGTTATGTTGATTATCAATCTATCATGTGTTGTTTATGATCTTGCATGCTCTCCGTTGCTAGTAGAGGCTCTGGCCAAGTTTTTGCTTGTAACTCCAAGAGGGAGTATTTATGCTCGATAGTGGGTTCATGCCTCCATTAAATCTGGGACAGTGATAGAAAGTTCTAAGGTTGTGGATGTGCTGTTGCCACTAGGGATAAAACATCGATGCTATGTCTAAGGATGTAGTTGTCGGTTACATTACGCACCATACTTAATGCAATTGTCTGTTGTTTACAACTTAATACTGGAAGGGGTTCGGATGATAACCTGAAGGTGGACTTTTTAGGCATAGATGCATGCTGGATAGCGGTCTATGTACTTTGTCGTAATGCCCATTTAAATCTCACAGTACTCATCATATCATGTATGTGCATTGTCATGCCCTCATTATTTGTCAATTGCCCAACTGTAATTTGTTCACCCAACATGCTAATTCTTATGGGAGAGAAACCTCTAGTGAACTGTGGACCCCGGTCCTATTCTTTACATCGAATACAATCTACTGCAATTGTTCTTTACTGTTTTCTGCAAACATCATCATCCACACTATACATCTAATCCTTTGTTACAGCAAGCCGGTGAGATTGACAACCTCACTGTTACGTTGGGGCAAAGTACTTTGGTTGTGTTGTGGAGGTTCCACGTTGGCGCCGGAATCCCTGGTGTTGCGCCGCACTACACTCCGCCGCCATCAACCTTCAACGTGCTTCTTGGCTCCTACTGGTTCGATAAACCTTGGTTTCTTACTGAGGGAAAACTTGCTGCTGTACGCATCACACCTTCCTCTTGGGGTTCCCAACGGACGCGTGCTGTACGCGTATCAAGCTCTTTTTCTGGCGCCGTTGCCGGGGAACTGAAGAAAAGTTACACCACAGAGATCTCTAACTCCCATGTCAACTTTGCGCCAGAAGCTCTTTTTCTGGCGCCGTTGCCGGGGAGATCAAGACACGCTGCAAGGGGAGTCTCCACTTCCAATCTCTTTACTTTGTTTTTGTCTTGTTTTATTTTATTTACTACTTTGTTTGCTGCATTATATCAAAACACAAAAAAATTAGTTGCTAGCTTTACTTTATTTACTGTCTTGTTTGCACTCTCCATATTAAAAACACAAAAAAATAGTTACTTGCATTTACTTTATCTAGTTTGCTTTATTTACTGTTGCTAAAATGGGTACTCCTGAAAATACTAAGTTGTGTGACTTCACAACCACAAATAATAATGATTTCTTATGCACACATATTGCTCCACCTGCTACTACAGCAGAATTCTTTGAAATTAAACCTGCTTTACTGAATCTTGTTATGAGAGAGCAATTTTCTGGTGTTAGTTCTGATGATGCTGCTGCCCATCTCAATAATTTTGTTGAACTATGTGAAATGCAAAAGTATAAGGATGTAGATGGTGACATTATAAAATTAAAATTGTTTCCTTTCTCATTAAGAGGAAGAGCTAAAGATTGGTTGCTATCTCTGCCTAAGAATAGTATTGATTCATGGACTAAATGCAAGGATGCTTTTATTGGTAGATATTATCCTCCTGCTAAAATTATATCTTTGAGAAGTAGCATAATGAATTTTAAACAATTGTATAATGAGCATGTTGCCCAAGCTTGGGAAAGAATGAAATCTTTGGTTAAAAATTGCCCGACCCATGGACTGACCACTTGGATGATCATCCAAACCTTTTATGCAGGACTGAACTTTTCTTCGCGGAACTTATTGGATTCAGCTGCTAGAGGTACCTTTATGTCCATCACTCTAGGCGACGCAACAAAGCTTCTTGATAATATGATGATTAATTACTCTGAATGGCACACGGAAAGAGCTCCACAAGGTAAGAAGGTAAATTCTGTCGAAGAAACCTCTTCCTTGAGTGATAAGATTGATGCTATTATGTCTATGCTTGTGAATGGTAGGACAAATGTTGATCCTAATAATGTTCCTTTAGCTTCATTGGTTGCCCAAGAAGAACATGTTGATGTGAACTTCATTAAAAATAATAATTTCAACAACAATGCTTATCGGAACAATTCTAGTAACAACTATAGGCCATATCTTGCTAATGGTAACTCTTATGGTAGATATGTTTCACCTAATGAGGAAAAGATGTTAGAAATTGAAAGATCTACTAAGAGCTTTATGCAATCACAATATGAGCAAAATAAATTGTTTACTAAAACTATGAATGAACAATCTACCTTGTTGAAAAATGTAGGAAATCAACTTGAAAATCTGAATATGGAGATCTCTGGGTTGCAAACTAAACTTGCAAATGCTGAAAACCGAATCTCATACATGTCTGCGTCACAATCTTCCTTAATTAATAAAATGGCTGCTAAACCTGAGGGTATTGATAATAAAATTGTTACTACAGCAAACGCCATCCAAGTTAGAATTAATGAGAATATAAGATTGATGGCCGAATTGCGTGCTAGGTGGGAGAAAGAAGAAAATGCTAAAGATAACAATATAGCTAAAGTTTGGACTATTACCACCACTAGCAATGCTAATGCTTCACATGTTGCTGCACTTCCTACTATTAATGGTAAAATAATTGGTGTAGGCAATGTTTTCACTTCTAGTACAAAGCGTGAAAAACTACCTGAAACTGCTAAAACTGCTGAAACTGCCTGTGATAAAACTGCTAATTTTTTTCTAATATTGGGAATAATGATACCATTGCTTTAGATAATAATGGTTTAGATTTTGAAGATTGTCACATCTCTGAAGTTATAAAGTTCTTACAAAAACTTGCTAAAAGTCCTAATGCTAGTGCTATAAATTTGGCCTTTACAAAACATATTACAAATGCTCTCATAAAAGCTAGAGAAGAGAAATTAAATCTTGAAGCTTCTATTCCTAGGAAGCTAAAGGATGGTTGGGAGCCCATCATTAAGATGAAGGTCAATAATTTTGATTGTAATTCTTTATGTGATCTTGGTGCAAGTATTTCTGTTATGCCTAGGAAAATCTATAATATGCTTGACTTGCCACCATTGAAAAATTGTTATTTAGATGTTAATCTTGCTGATAATTCTACAAAGAAACCTTTGGGGAGAGTTGATAATGTTCGCATTACAATTAACAATAACCTTGTCCCCGTTGATTTTGTTGTCTTGGATATTGAATGCAATGCATCTTGTCCCATTATATTGGGAAGACCTTTTCTTCGAACTGTTGGTGCTATTATTGATATGAAGGAAGGTAATATTAAATATCAATTTCCTCTCAAGAAAGGTATGGAACACTTCCCTAGAAAGAGAATGAAGTTACCTTTTGATTCTATCATTAGAACAAATTATGATCTTCATGCTTCGTCTCTTGATAACACTTGATACACACTTTCTGCGCCTAGCTGAAAGGCGTTAAAGCAAAGCGCTTATGGGAGACAACCCATGATTTTACTACTGCACTTTTGTTTTATATTTGAGTCTTGGAAGTTGTTACTACTGTAGCAACCTCTCCTTATCTTATTTTTGTTGCATTGTTGTGCCAAGTAAAGTCTTTGATAGTAAGGTTCATACTAGATTTGGATTACTGCGCAGAAACAGATTTCTTGCTGTCACGAATCTGGGCCTAATACTCTGTAGGTAACTCAGAAAATTATGCCAATTTACGTGAGTGATCCTCAGATATGTACGCAACTTTCATTCAATTTGAGCATTTTCATTTGAGCAAGTCTGTTGCCTCGTAAAAATTCGTCTTTACGGACTGTTCTGTTTTGACAGATTCTGCCTTTTATTTCGCATTGCCTGTTTTGCTATGCTTGATGGATTTCTTTGTTCCATTAACTTTCAGTAGCTTTGTGCAATGTCCAGAAGTGTTAAGAATGATTATGTCACCTCTGAACATGTGAATTTTGATTATGCACTAACCCTCTAATGAGTTATTTTGAGTTTGGTGTGGAGGAAGTTTTCAAGGATCAAGAGAGGAGGATGATACAATATGATCAAGGAGAGTGAAAGCTCTAAGCTTGGGGATGCCCCGGTGGTTCATCCCTGCATATTTCAAGAAGACTCAAGCATCTAAGCTTGGGGATGCCCAAGGCATCCCCTTCTTCATCGACAACATTATCAGGTTCCTCTAGTGAAACTATATTTTTATTCCATCACATCTTATGTACTTTGCTTGGAGCGTCTGTTTGTTTCTTGTTTTTGTTTTGTTTGAATAAAATGGATCCTAGCATTCATTGTGTGGGAGAGAGACATGCTCCGCTGTTTCATATGGACAAATATGTCCTTGGCTTTACTCATAATGTTCATGACGAAGGATAATCTGCTTCGTTAATTGTTATATGGTTGGAAATGGAAAATGCTACATGTGGTAATTGGTATTATGTCTTGGATAATTTGACACTTGGCAATTGTTATAGATCATGTTTAAGCTCTTGCATCATATACTTTGCACCTATTAGTGAAGAAATACATAGAGCTTGTTGAAATTTGGTTTGCATGATTGGTCTCTCTAAAGTCTAGATATTTTCTATTAAAGGTTTGAGCAACAAGGATGACAGTGTAGAGTCTTATAATGCTTGCAATATGTGTTTATGTGAGTTTTGCTGTACCGGTTCATGCTTGTGTTTGCTTCAAATAACCTTGCTAGCCTAAGCCTTGTATTGAGAAGGAATACTTCTCGTGCATCCAAATCCTTGAGCCAATAACTATGCCATTTGTGTCCACCATACCTACCTACTACATGGTATTTCTCCGCCATTCCAAAGTAAATTGCTTGAGTGCTACCTTTAAAATTCCATCCTTTGCCCTTGCAATATATAGCTCATGGGACAAATAGCTTAAAAACTATTGTGGTATTGAATATGTACTTATGCATTTTATCTCTTATTAAGTGGCTTGCTGTGCGATAACCATGTTCCTGGGGACGCCATCAACTACTCTTTGTTGAATATCATGTGAGTTGCTATGCATGTTCGTCTTGTCTGAAGTAATGGCGATTTACCATGAGTTGAAAGGTTTGAGCATGCATACTGTTAGAGAAGAACATTGGGCCGCTAACTAAAGCCATGATTCATGGTGGAAGTTTAAGTTTTGGACAACAATCCTCAATCTCTAATGAGAAAATTAATTGTTGTTGAATGCTTAAGCATTAAAGAGGAGTCCATTATCTGTTGTCTATGTTGTCCCGGTATGGATGTCTAAGTTGAGAATAATCAAAAGCGAGAAATCCAATGCGAGCTTTCTCCTTAGACCTTTGTACAGGCGGCATAGAGGTACCCCTTTGTGATACTTGGTTAAAACATATGTATTGCGGTGATAATCCAGGTAATCCGAGCTAATTAGGATAAGGTGCGGGCACTATTGGTATACTATGCATGAGGCTTGCAACTTGTAGGATATAATTTACATAACACATATGCTTTATTACTACCGTTGACAAAATTGTTTCTTGTTTTCAAAACCAAAGCTCTAGCACAAATATAGCAATCGATGCTTCCCTCTTTGAAGGGCCTTTCTTTTACTTTTATGTTGAGTCAGTTTACCTATTTCCTCCCACCTCAAGAAGCAAACACTTGTGTTAACTGTGCATTGATTCTTACATACTTGCATATTAGCATTCATCATATTACTTTATGTTGACAACTATCCATGAGATTTACATGTTACAAGTTGAAAGCAACCGCTGAAACTTAATCTTCCTTTGTGTTGCTTCAATACCTTTACTATGAATTTATTGCTTTATGAGTTAACTCTTATGCAAGACTTATTGATGCTTGTCTTGAAAGTACTATTCATGAAAAGTCTTTGCTATATGACTCAGTTGTTTACTCATTGTCTTTACCATTGTCTTGGATCGGTGCATTCATTACATATGCTTACAATAGTATTGATCAAGATCATGATGGCATGTCACTTCAGAAATTATCTTTGTTACCGTTTACCTACTCGAGACGAGTAGGAACTAAGCTTGGGGATGCTGATACGTCTCCAACGTATCGATAATTTCTTATGTTCCATGCTACTTTATTGATGATACCTACATGTTTTATGCATACTTTATGTCATATTTATGCATTTTCCGGCACTAACCTATTAACAAGATGCCGAAGAGCCAGTTGTTGTTTTCTGCTGTTTTTGGTTTCAGAAATCCTAGTAAGGAAATATTCTCGGAATTGGACGAAATCAACGTCCAGGGGCCTATTTTTCCACGAAGCTTCCAGAAGTCCGAAGAGGAGACGAAGTGGGGCCACGAGGTGGCCAAACAACAGGGCGGCGCGGCCCAAGCCCTGGCCGCACCGGCCTACTGTGTGGGCCCCTCGTGACGCCCCTTGACCTGCCCTTCCGCCTACAAATAGCCTTCGTCGCGAAACCCCCAGTACTGAGAGCCACGATACAGAAAACCTTCCAGAGACGCCGCCGCCAATCCCATCTCGGGGGATTCAGGAGATCGCCTCCGGCACCCTGCCGGAGAGGGGAACCATCTTCCGGAGGACTCTACACCGCCATGGTCGCCTCCGGAGTGATGTGTGAGTAGTTCACCCCTGGACTATGGGTCCATAGCAGTAGCTAGATGGTTGTCTTCTCCTCATTGTGCTATCATTGTCGGATCTTGTGAGCTGCCTAACATGATCAAGATCATCTATCTCTAATACTATATGTTGTGTTTGTTGGGATCCGATGGATAGTGAATGCTATGTTATGTTGATTATCAATCTATCATGTGTTGTTTATGATCTTGCATGCTCTCTGTTGCTAGTAGAGGCTCTGGCCAAGTTTTTGCTTGTAACTCCAAGAGGGAGTATTTATGCTCGATAGTGGGTTCATGCCTCCATTAAATGCAGGACGGTGAGAAAGTTCTAAGGTTGTGGATGTGCTGTTGCCACTAGGGATAAAACATCGATGCTATGTCTAAGGATGTAGTTGTCGGTTACATTACGCACCATACTTAATGCAATTGTCTGTTGTTTACAACTTAATACTGGAAGGGATTCGGATGATAACCTGAAGGTGGACTTTTTAGGCATAGATGCATGCTGGATAGCGGTCTATGTACTTTGTCGTAATGCCCAATTAAATCTCACAGTACTCATCATATCATGTTTGTGCATTGTCATGCCCTCATTATTTGTCAATTGCCCAACTGTAATTTGTTCACCCAACATGCTAATTCTTATGGGAGAGACACCTCTAGTGAACTGTGGACCCCGGTCCTATTCTTTACATCGAATACAATCTACTGCAATTGTTCTTTACTGTTTTCTGCAAACATCATCATCCACACTATACATCTAATCCTTTGTTACAGCAAGCCGGTGAGATTGACAACCTCACTGTTACGTTGGGGCAAAGTACTTTGGTTGTGTTGTGCAGGTTCCACGTTGGCGCCGGAATCCCTGGTGTTGCGCCGCACTACACTCCGCCGCCATCAACCTTCAACGTGCTTCTTGGCTCCTACTGGTTCGATAAACCTTGGTTTCTTACTGAGGGAAAACTTGCTGCTATACGCATCACACCTTCCTCTTGGGGTTCCCAACGGACGCGTGTTGTACGCGTATCAAGCTCTTTTTCTGGTGCCGTTGCCGGGGAACTGAAGAAAAGTTACACCACAGAGATCTCTAACTCCCACGTCAACTTTGCGCCAGCAGGGCAGCGTCGGAGGAGCCAGGGGGCTCCCTCCCCATGTCACGGCGCGGCAGTGGGGCCCCCCGCGCCGCCCTATGGGGAGGCCCCCCTGCTGGCCTTCCTCGACTCCTCTTCGGTCTTCTGGAACACTTCGTGGAAAATAGGGCCGTGGGCTTTTGTTTCGTCCAATCCCGAGAATATTTGTAAAACAACTTTTCTGAAATCAAAAACAGCAGAAAACAGGAACTGACACTGTGGCATCTTGTTAATAGGTTAGTCCCAGAAAATGTATAAAAACATTATAAAGTGTGAATAAAACATGTAGGTATTATCATAAAACTAGCATGGAACATAAGAAATTATAGATACGTTGGAGACGTATCAGGCGGCAGGGGAGGCGGGCGGATTAGCGGAAGCAACTCTCCCCCCCGACTTCCAGTCTGAGGCCGAGCAACGCAAATGGAACCGCTCGAAGGCGCTCGGAAGCGCAGCGCGCGGCGCTGGACCAACTGGGGTCTGACGCCGCCGGGGAAGCTCGTGCACTACGCGAATAGCGGCGAGGGGTCGTCCTTGGCCGCGAGCGGCCGTGCGCTGTGGCGGCCCGCTGCGGACAGCAGCAGCGACGAGGAGGAGGAGTAGGAGGTGCCGGTGCGCAACCTCCAGTTGTAGTCGGGGGACTACATCCTCAACGACGAGGAGGAGGCGACGGCGACGCAGTAGGTGGTCGTCATCTCCACCGCTGAGGCGCGCGCACGCGCTTCCACCGCGAGGAGGCGGAAGCCTTCCATGCCGTGCGCGAGTACGAGGCCACGCAGAAGGAGGTGGTCTTCCACCGCGTGAAGCAGGAGGTCGTCGACCTCGATTCCAAGTAGGCCGCCGATGGCGTAGTCTTCCGCGATGCGCACAGTAGGTCGCCGCCGCTAAAATTAGTTTACTTTTGGAGGTGGTCTCTGGCGACCACCTCAAATGCAATGTATGTAGCGATCATATGTATCGAATTATGCCCCAACTATGTTTGAATTTATGTTTTTAAGCTTGTTTGCGACGATCATTTTACCGGCAAATTTTGAATTTGTTGTTTTTCGGTTCCGAATACGGGTGCTGTTCTGCGCCACGTTCAAAACCGCTCGCAATTTGTTTTTCGGAAGACTGAACTAACTTTTTTCGGTTCCGAAGAATAAGGGCTCTGCTGATTAAATGAAAGGATTTTGAAGCTAAATCTTTGGTAATTCGACAAGGATTGTATTCTTCAATTATTTCTTTATTTTTATTACTTAATTTAAGAATGAAAAATAAATTATTATTAATGGATTTAATTCTTCTTCTACAGATTTTAAATAGAAGAATAAAAGAATTAAGTTAAGCCAATCCAAAAATAAAAGGAGGTTCATGGCAAAGGGGGAAGATGTTAGAATCGGAGTTATTTTGGAATGCATCAGCTGTGTTCGAAAAGGTTCCAATGAGGAATCGACGGGGATTTCTAGATATAGTACTCAAAAGAATCTCCACAATACACTCGGACAATTAGAATTCAAAAAAAATTATCGTTATTGTCGCAAACATACCACTCATCACGAAATAAAGAAATAGCAACATCATGTGTTCTATTTTTACAAAGAACAAAAAGAGGAGATGCTCTAACGCTCGCTAGATGCGGCATACAGCCCGCTAATTTCCGCCGAGTCTTAGAGCATCTCCAGCCGTTGGGGCTCCCCAGGCCAAAATCCGGCGCTACTTAGCGCCGGATGGATGTAACATTTGGCCCGGGGATGCCCATTTTCCCAGCGGCAAGCCTAGGGGACGCTCAACCACCCCGTAAAAAGCGACGGTGCAGTCGCCGGGAAGGGGAACCGTCGAGTGGAAACCGCGTCCATTGACATATTGAACCGCCGTAATGGACCGCGAAGTGGCCTGGGTCTACCCAAATGCCTTGTTGGGAACCGTCACAATGGCCTCGAGGCGCGAACCGCCGGAGCACTAACTCCGCCGAAGAGCAACCGCCGCTCTCTTCGTCGATATACCACTACATATACGTTCTGCGATCTACCGATCGACGCCATTCATCTCTTCACCATCCTCTGTCGTCGGACACTTTAGCATGAGCAGTCTCTCTTTGCCATTGGACACAGACAGCGAGGGGAAATCGCCTGGATGGCGCCATTGGTGGGACCGAGCTACAACGCCTAGTAGCGACGATTCCCCGCCGCCGGAAAGCAACGATTCCTTGTCGCCGAACAGCGAGAACTAGGAATTGGCTGAGGAGCAGGACGAGGAAGAGGCTGAGGAGGGGGATGAGGAAAAGGCGGCCCAGGCGAAGGCGGACACGGACGCGAAGACGAAGGCGAAGGCGCAGCCGGCGTGCACCTTCGACGATGAGGAGGACACGAGTTCCTCCGACGTGTCGACCGACACCGCCTCTTCGGAGGAGGTGACGAGCCGGAAGCGCCAGCGTGAGGACGATGAGGCAGTGCCGTCATGGAAGAAGTAGTTTAAAAAATTTAAAAAGTTTTTATATGTCTTGTTTATGTTTTTCCCAGGTATTCATATGTAATTTGTTGATGTTGCACGCGCGCCTACAAATTTCTTCTAGCAATTAAATTTAAAACTTCCAAAACACACGCGTGTCGTATCTCGGGAAGACGATGTGAGGAGGACGAAGATCGGCCTCTGTCGCAGACAAGTCGGGGCCACCAGTCGAGCGCTCCCCGGGAGGCCGGGGATGACCTGGGCTCTCTGGATAGACGAAAGCCCAAATCCGGGCGAAAACGAGGATCCGGGGGCGCTACTGAACCATTTTTGTCCATCCGGATGAAAAAAAGGCGTCCTGGGGGCCTTCCCGGGGACACCAAATGCACGCTCGACGTCCTTTCGGCAACCTTCTTGTTCCTTGGCAAACTGCTGCTCCATCGGGAGGGCGGGGCTTGAGATAGTCTTCATAAATGTTGCCCACTTTGGATAGATAACGTCTACAAGATAGCATTCCTTGTTGTATTGTCGGCCATTGATCACAAAGTTAACCGGAGGAGCATGACCCTCAACAAGCTTGGAGAAGATCGGCGAGCACTGCAAGACATTGATGTCGTTGTTGGATCCTGACATACAAAATAAGGAGTGTCAAATCCAGAGATCATAGGTAGCCACTGCCTCAAGTATCACAGTGCAGCCTTTTTGTGACCCTTGTACATTCCCTACCAGGCAAACGGACAGTTCTTCCATTTCCAATGCATGCAGTCAATGCTTCCAAGCATCCTAGGAAATCCTCGAGCTTCATTGACAACAAGGATCTTAGCAGTGTCTTCGATAGTGTGTGATCTCAAGTAAATGTCCCCGAACACTGCTATCACCGCCCTGCAGAACCGGTAGAAACAATCAAGGGCGATGGACTCTGCCATCCGAAGATAGTCATCGGTAGAATCACCAGGAGCTCCATATGTCAGCATCCGCATAGCCACCGTGCACTTTTGGAGGGCGGAGAATCCTGCCATGCCGGTGCAATCCAACTTGCATCTAAAAATAGGAGTCGTACTCTCGAAGGGTATACACAATTTTCAGGAAGAGCTTCCGGCTCATCCTTAAACGACGCCTAAAAATAGCCTCACCGTGCAATGAATCGACGGCGAAGTAGTCAGCGTAGAGCAAGCAGTAGCCCTCCATTCGCTGCATCGTCTTGCACTTCCGGCGACCTGGTGTCGACCCACCACGGCGACCAATGGCCGACTCGGCGTACAAGCTAGGATCAGCATGTGCTCCTCGTCTTGGGCGGCGGCTGCCATTTCTTCTTCAAAAATCTCGGCGAACATCTGCTCCTCCTCCTCGTCGGAGTCCATGTCCGGCCAGAAAATTGGACGAATACCTGCCGAGCGTTTCGATGAGGTGCGACGCAAGGGAGCTTTTGGAGGGCGGAAAATACGTAGAGGGCAGAACGGGCGGCGGAATATAGGCTGCTAAGTGGAGGAAGAACGGAGTTGAGGCAACCATCCGGCGGATTGGCGAGGGGTGGTGCCGGCAGCGACAAAGCAACGGGAGGGGAAGGGGGATTTGCGACGACAAAGTGGTGGAGTTTGTGTGTTCTCTCGTCGACAGAGCGGGCCCGTCCCCATTTTTCTCTCGTCCGGAGTCCACAAGCACACCCCGGGAGGCCGGGGATGTCCTGGGCTCTCCGGACGGATGAAAGACCAAATCTAGGGGAAAACGAGGAGCCGGAGACACGACTAAAACGAATAACGCCATTCGAATGTAAAAAATGGCTGTGTGGGGTGACATAGGCATCCCCAATGGGCCTGCCGAAGATGGTACCCGGGGTTTTACTGGAGGCCCACGACCCGAAGTTTATGAAGCCCGGAATCCCAGTCGAGAGATAGTTTGCAAAGATAGAGTTGTACTAGGAATATTGATTTGTAACTATTACGGGATGAACTCAAAGAATATCCCGGACGTTGTAACTTGTACATCACAAAACCCTCGGCTCCGCCTCCTATATAAGGGGGAGTCGAGGGACAAAGAGAGGATCGATTTCATTGTCAACACAACCCTAGTTTTTAGCAGTCGAGTACTTTTCCGGCTGAACCTTCGAGATCTACTTGCCCTTTACTTCCCTGAAAACCCTAGTCTACAATATGTAGGCATTGACAAGTCGATACCTTGTCAATTGGCGCCGACCGTGGGGATTGAAGGCGACAAGGATCTGATCTCAATCGCACGCTCAACATCGTCGACATCTTCGGTGTCAAGCAACGCGATGGACAGAGGTAAACAGATCGAAACTGGTCTAGTCGATTTTGTTCCTCACCCGCCCTCCCGTGTGGATGCATATGCATATCTGGAAGAGCCTATGGAGATGACGTTCGGGAGGTTCCACTTCCGCGTCGGAAAAGAGGGATCGCATCGTCTCGAGGTTCCGGTTTCGTCGGGATCGTCGCCGGCCAACTCCGATTTTTCGGAATCATCGTCATCGTTCAAGATCAACGCCGAGGAAATCTCATCGCCGCGCTTCGCCAAGTCGACAACAAGCGGAGAACTCGTCAAGATCTTCGGCAGCATGTCCTTCGAGTCGTCTGCGGACTCCAATATAATCAACGACTCAGATAGCGTCGACAGCTTCAACTTCATCGATAGATCTACTTCTGTTCGGGAGGTCTTCACTGATCTATGAAACAGTGTCACCAACCCCAGCAAAGGTCAAGCTTCAAAATATCATCAAGTTTACGTAGTTGGAGAGCCAAGTCGCCCACAGAAGGAGACATCAGAGGCTTTCGATAATTTGGGAAATCCATATGTCGATCCCGCTGATCTTACGTGAGGTTTGGGCACTAAATATGTCGGCCCTGCGGAACGACAGATGGTGCAACTTCCACAAGCGGCTTGGGACAGAGCCGCAAAAGCTATGGATGGTACAGAGCCGATGAATACAACTGCCATGTTCGAAGAATTGCAAGCATACAAATATAGACTCGCCCGTGCTGGACGAGAACTCGAAAAGCAAACAGCTGAGGTTAATAGGAGGAAAGCCACAAGCCGAAGAAGGGCAGAGCTCAGCCGACATTCAGGAACTTCGGAATCCAATCACGGTGCAGCCCGTAATAGGGGAAGATCTAGGCTGCAGAACATACCCGAAGCCGAGAGGGAAAACTTGATCCAAAACCTCGACATGTCCTTTATGTCAATAGACACAAGGGGGAACATTATTCCCAAAACACCGGAAGCTGGATATATGGCGACTCAGGCCTTCATACTGGCAAATAGACCACCTCCCGGAGATTCGAGCGAAGCATTGTATAACATGGCTATGGCAGGAGTTGGAGTCATGGGAACAGCGTTCGCAAACACAGGCACACCTCCCGAAGGTGCTCCAAGGCAAAATAGTACACGACCAACAATGGTAGTACAGGACCCGCCAAGAACAAGCACGGCAAGAAATACATCGACACATGCGCGAGTTGATAGGGCACGACAAGAAAGGAGGGAACGTCGGCAGTCACCAGAAGTTGACGAAGAGGAGATGTGCGGGCTCCCCTGTTTTACTCGAAGAGTTCAAAAAACGCGAGTCCCATCTGGTTTCAAGTTACCCGATAATTACAAGAAGTTCAATGGCCTTCAAGATCCAGAGGATTGGCTAGTCGATTATCTGGAAACGGTGAAATTGACGGGAGGAGCCAAAGCAACCGCCATGCAGAGCATCCAAGTGCACTTAAGTGGAGTAGCGCGGTCATGGGTCAAAAAGCTACCACCTGGATCCATTGACAGCTGGGAAACTTTCGAGGACATGTTCGTGAAAAAGTTCTTATCTACATGCAAGAAACCTGCGTCAATAGAGCAGCTATGAGCCTATAGACAAAAGTATGATGAGTCGATGAGGACGTACATTCAGAGGTGGAACATTATCAAAAACTCGGCGGAAAACATATCTGATGAAAGAGCGATAGATGTGTTTGTTGCCAGAATCCAAAGGAAGGATATAGTCGAGGATTTGGGAAGGACTAATCCAAAAACAATAGCAGCACTGATGAAAATAGCGAATCGTTGGGCAGATGGAGAAGATGTTGTTCACAATAAGCGACATAGGTCTCCCGAGGATGATCGAAATCGAAATATGCAAAATAGACGATGATTCTCTCGTCAATTCTCCGACTATGATGGTCCCGGCCAAATATCGGTTGGTTTTCGGGGAAATAGCGGAAATAACAATCGAGATGATTATCAAAAGAGTGGTGAACAGCGTAGCGACTACAGGGATAGTCCACGTCCTAACAGGCAAAATAATGCTCCAAGGTTCCAGAGGCCATACATATCTCCTGAAGATATGATGAACGGACCATGTCAAATGCACTTCTATCTCGACAACAATGGGAAGAGGCAGTCGGGGCATTTACAGAAGGATTGCCGAACTTTCTAGGCGTTGAACAGATACACAGGGCATGCCAACGCACAGGCAACACATAGAAACCCTGAGGGGCCAAGGAGTGAGATCCACCTTTCACCTCCTCCCGCGATCACAGACGAAAATCGACATCAGTTACAAATTAGCGGCAGCTCCACACCCGCCTCCTTATATCAACACCAATGGCGCAGTCTCGATGATTCAGAAGGCTAGACCATCCAACAGGGCTCAAAAAGTAATTTTGCGACAAGTCTTCATGGCAGAAAAGATGCATCCACCAACAATCGAGTACCTGAATTGGTCGGGACAGGACATTGGGTTTACCATAGCGGACCACCCGCATCAAGTCCCTCGACCAGGGTAGTCAGCTTTGATCTTACCAGCAGTAATTGCAGGATTCAACGTTTCACGAGTATTCATAGATGGAGGCAACAGTTTAAACCTCATGTACGCAGATACATTGAGGAAGATGAATATATCCCTAGAAACTTAAAACCAACCGACACACGTTTCCATGGTATCACACCAGACAAGCCAAGTTATCCACTAGGAAAGATCAATCTCGACGTTCAGTTTGGAACCCGAGAGAATTACAGGATAGAAAGGTTGGAGTTCGAAGTCGTGGATTTTCCATCACAATATCACGCTCTACCCGTGTATGCCAGGTTTATGGCAGTACCACATTACACATACTTGTTGTGGAGACTCCCTGGTCCCAGAGGCCCAATCACAGTAAAATGCAGTTTCGCGCTAGCGGATAAGTGCGACAAGGATTTTCATCGACTGTCAGAAACCTTCGGGATGCAAGCGGAGTATATGGCGTCCAGGCTAACAACTGACTATGACGTGTTGCCTGATGGAGGGAGGCCGCTAAAGGAGCCAACCTTCAACACAACCAAAAATTCAAAGGAGGTGCAGATCCACCCGACAGATCCCAAGAAGACGACAGCTATCGCCACAAATATGGATCTTGCATAGGAAAGCGCGCTCATCGAGTTCCTCCGTGAGCGCTGGGAAATCTTCGCATGGTGTCCAGCAGACATGTCAGGAGTACCCAGGGAACTTGCCGAGCACCCCCTTAACTTGGATCCATTGGTCAGGCCAATCAGACAATCTTTGCGGCGTTTTTGGAACCAAACCGCAAAGTTATGCTGTCGGAAATTAATCGACTCAGAGAAGCCGGATTTATCAAAGAGCTACATACAGAGGCCACGTGGGTAGCTAACCCAGTACTGGTGCCGAAGAAAAACACAGAGGTCTTTCGCATGTGCGTCGACCTCACCTGTCTCAATAAACATTGTCCAAAGGATCACTTCCCCCTCCCAAGGATCGATCAAATTATCGATTCTACGGAAGGCTGTGAACGTCTTTCCTTCCTGGACACGTATTCTGGTTACAACCAAATCCGCTTAAAAGAAGAAGATGAGATCAAAACAGCTTTTATAACACCCTATGGCGTGTTCTGTTATAGAACAATGCCCTTTGGGTTGAAAAACGCGGGAGCAACATATCAGCGGATGATGCAGAAGTGCCTTACCACGCACATTGGCAAAAACGTTCAAGTGTACTGTAACACCCCAAATTTCAAAAACAAAGAGCAAATTTAATTTCCTTTTTCCAAAAATGAGAACCAACAAAAACTTTTCCTATATAGAGTGCTATGCATAGTGCTCATACCTATTACTTGTGTTTTTGCCATGATGAGTGTTATTATGCTTAGGTGATAAAACCTAAAACCCTAAAGTGATCAAGTGAAGATCACAAACCAAATAAAAGAGAAAGAAATCAAATAAGAAAAACCCTAAACCCTAACCTTCTCAAAAATACTTTGGATCTATTTTGAGAAAACCCAAAATAAAGAAAAAGACATATGTGGGCCTATAGCCCTAATGTGGAGGTTTTGAACTCTACTCTTCTTACTTGCTAAAATGGTGGTGAACCCTTGCAAAATTTACTAAACCCTAAACCTCATCCCTCTTGTCATCAATCTTTGAAAAATAAAATGAAAAGAAAAGATCTTATTTAAGAAAAAGGCATATGCAAGCCTATGGCTACTTTTTGAAAATGATGAGCTTTGCTTTGTCTACCTTGAGTAGATGAATTAAAATACCTCAACACACTCAACAAAGCACTTACCAACCAATTCAAGTAAGAAACAAAATAAAATCAAATATATGCATAGAGGCATATGTGGCACTTAGCCAAATTATCAAATCTTGACCTAGCCACTCCCATTGCCTCAAAATGGGGTGAACCTTTCACCTAACTCAATCTAACCCCAAATAAACCTCACTCTTATCAAAATGAAGAAAAGAGAAATAAAAGAACAAAAGTTGGAAATTCACAAAACCCTCACATATGGTTTATGCCATTTTTTCTAAATCTTTGACCTAGACCATTTTGGTCTTCACCATTGGTTGTAATATGATACCAAACACTTATTACACCTTTTGGAATCAAAGAAACACAAATCAAATGAATTTCAAACTCAAATTTTGATCACATGTGATATTGGCCAAATCTGCCAAATTTAGTCTGATCACTACTTTGAGCCCCTGCAATTCAAATTTTTTAAACCAAACCTTGCTAACTCTTTGCACCTCATCCAAGACAACATCAAGGTGAACACTTTTTGTAAAGATCACCATGCCAAATTCTTTCTAGATCAAATGCTATGCTCATCCAAAGTTGCAACATTTTCTTAAGTGGAACATTCTCCCACTTAGTGATTTTTGCAATTCTTTTAATTTTAAAATTTCACCACCATCTTTGGGTGTTGTGGATCATCAGAAGCAAGTCCAACTCACTCCTCTCTCAATTTTCAAATTTCATTGCACCAATCATTTTGACAAAAACTTGAATTTTCCAACTATGCCTCAATCTCAAAAGCACTATTTGGAATAGTGTTGGCCCAACCTTGATCACCACTTGCCTACACCTGGTTCCCTGGTCCCCTCTACACCCAACCCTTGCACAACAAACCTAGGTGGAGGCCAAGAAATGGCATAGCCATGCCATGCCGGCCATGGAGCATCTAGCTTGGCCAACCCTAGCTCCTTCCCTATCTAGCCCTGGCCACCTTGCCCCCTTGCTCCCCCTTGCTTCCCTGCAGCTGCCTAGCACCACCATTGCCGGAGAGGAAGACCCTAGGGCTGGCACGCGTCGCGCCCAGAGCTGCCCAGGGCATGCCGAGGACGTCGTGAGCGCGCGCCACGGGCAGCGCAGAGCACATGTTGCCTCGCCGCTCAACGCCTCCCCCGGACCCCCTGGATACACGTTGAGCTTCACCACCGTCCTTGCAAACCGCCACACACGCCCCCTTTCCCTCGCGCCGCCTGTCGCCGTCGACCACCTCGCCGATTTCCCGCGCCAGTGCCGCCAGAACTCGCCATCGCCAGCGCTCGCCAGGCCGTCCCCCACCTAGCTAGCAAGCGCACTAGCCTCACAGTGCCGTTGCCTACCTCGCCTTGCCCTCGCCTACCCCTCTCCATCGCCGGAATCGCCGCCACCTGGTCGACCTCGCCGCAGAACCACGGTCGCCTCGCACCATTATAAATAGAGCCATCTCCGCGCCTTCATCTCCACACCAAACCTGCTCGCCTCCTTCTCCTCGATCTCGTCGACCCATTTCCCCTCGCCAATTCTCACCGGAGCTCGCCAATTGCTCCGTCGATCGCCGGAACCCGACGCAGAAGCCGCCGTCGATTTACGCCTCCCCGAGCGACGCCGCCGGTACCAGTCGAATCCTCGTCCTCGACAACGTCGACCTGCACCTCGCCAAACCCTCGCCGGAGCTCCAGCTCGCCGCCGACCCCCTACCTCCGCCGCGGCAGCAACCCTCTCGCATCGACGATGATGACGACGCCCAGCCGTTCGATTAGGTCCTGATCCAACGCCTCTCAGCCTCCCGTACCGTTTCAGTAAGTTTGAGTCGCTGACGCACGGGCCCCTCTGTCAGCTGGCCCGCAGCGCTAGCTGGGCCGGCCCAATCCTTCTCTGCTGCGCAGCCTAGCTATTTTTCCCGCCTAAGCCCATATATTCAAATCCTTTTAATTAATTTCAGTATGAATTCAAATACTGGCCCTGTGCTAGAATTAAAATAGTTTCAAATCTACCCAACCAAATTTGATGAATGTTATATTGTTGGAAAGCTAGTAAAAAGATCTACAAAATGCCACTGGTCCCTTGTCAAGATTAGTTGTAGAATTAATCTGACAAAAATAAGAAGGCAGGGACTTTTCCCTACTCAAATAATTATTAAAAATCAACCAAAATAGATATTAAGTTAATTCCAACTCCAATAGCTCACTTTTGACTTACACTAATTGTTTCTGCAAGAAAATGGTGTGGTCACTTTGCATGATCATGCCCTAGTTTAATTATGGGCAATATGGCTAGTTTATCTAAGTGATATTGTCCAAAACTATTATGCAAATCATATGAGGTCTTATACTTCATTTAAATCTTGTCTCAAATGAATTCATGTGATGTTTGGACCCCTGGCCAAACTCATTTATATGAATTACTTGGATATTTAAATCAATGGTAGCATTATTAAATGGTATGAGGTGGTCTACCTCATTTAAATCAATTCCTCAAATGATGATGATGAATGGTTGACTTATGTCAACATGATTTCATGTATAATGGTTTGAGGAAATTAAATCTTAAGAAGATTCAATGAGAGGAAATTATTTCTCAAAAACTATATGGAAACTATCATTTACATATATAAGGAGAGAAGTTATTCTCTAACACTAAGTAAGAAACCCTAGATTAATTTTAAGTAGTAATGTTAAGTAATGATGCTAGATCATTTAGAGTGAGCCATTAAGGCTAATTAAGGATACTTAAGTATTGTTTGGTGATGGTATCCTCGTACTCGTATATAGACGCTAGTGCCGGAGAATACCAGGAAGAGGAAGGATTCTACCCAGAAGAAGAAGAGCACTTTGACCACCTCAACCACCAAGGCAAGCTAACACCAATGCAAGCTAATATTCTTGCAAAGTGCAAAGCCCCTTTGGGGCAAGGCACCATAATCTTATCTTTTCTTACATAAGCCTATCCCAAGTTTATACCTTACAAGTTTTTACTTGTTTTCTCAAGAGATTACTTTTATAGTTAACTTTGGTCAAAGAAAAGAGGTTTACTAGAGTAGTAAAGTTAGTCTTACTCAAGCAAAGCAAGATAGCACCCTCATGATTTAGAGCTAGTGCTAATGAATAAAACTTGACTACTCTAGATGGGAACAATGTGACTTGAACTGATTTTGAAAACTTGGAATGATGAAGCATTCCATTGAATGATTTTTGAAGATGAATATGACCAAGAGAAGATGGTGATTTTTGATAAAAATGATATTGGTTTGGATGCGATACCTTTCCAATATTGAGTACCCCCACAATACCTGATTATGGGTAGGGCTTAACTGGAAGTTTATGCATCTTAGTATGGGTTCCCTCTGAACACACATCATAGGGGTTATGCTTGAGGCTGCCTCCGTTGTTAAGAAAAGATGTGAATTGTACGGCCAAGCCCTGTGCAGTTCCCAGGTTGACAGTTGGTCTTCACTGGGAGGCCAAGCTCATGGGGAGAGGTGCTCATACTAGGATTTGTAAGTGAAAGGTTAGGGTTGATGATCCGCGTACTGTGTTACGATGATTCGGGGTAATCCCGACGGATGAAATCAAATGTTGTGGCACAAGTGTGCAACCTCTGCAGAGTGTAAATCTATTCGAATAGCCGCGTCCACGGTTACGGACGGTTGGAAAGGCCATACAGTTTCCAATGTCAAATTCTTGAAAATGATGTGAAATGAGATGGTGAAATGACTTGTGGTGAATTGAATTGAAATCACCACTTGAATGGTGGGAATGACACTAATGTTCCCACTTTAGTTAGTTAGCACATGAATAAGCTTTTACTCAAATACTTGTGAACTAAAATTGGCTTTATGCAAATAAACTAGAGCTTAGCAAACCTTACTAAAAAATGTCTAGCACTTACATTAGTATTAGTTTGCGAGTACTTGAAGTACTCACGGCTTTGTCCCTGGCTATTCAAATGGCCAGAGTATGAAGAGGAACAAGGCGATGACCAGCAGGATGCCTACGACAACTAGGAGTCTTCCGACGTCAAGCGTTGGCCTGTGGACTAGAGAGTCCTTGTATCTTACGCTTCCGCTATGAACTTGTGTTTGTTTGTTGATCCATAGATCAACTATTCGTGCAATATGGATCATGTGATTCCAATTTGTAAGACTTTATGGTTTGTAATGAATGACGACTGTGATACTTAACTATTATGCCTCGCAACAACAATATTCCTGGGATTGCGATGTATGACATAATAGGCATTCGGACTTAAAAATCCGGGTGTTGACAAGTTGGTATCAGAGCCATTGTTTGACCTTAGGAGACCCTAGTTAGAATGGACGTCTGAAAAACTTAGTTTCAAAACAAATGAAGTGAATATTTGTGAAAAACTTATTCTCACTCTTATCATTGAGATCTTTTTCAAAATGAGAAATTCATGCTCTACATTTTCCTTTGAGAACTACATAAAACTTTACACACATGACCACTTCTTTAACTTACTCATCCTCATTGTTCATAGATGGAGTACAAATGGGAGTTCTATCAGCTTGGTCACGGAGGAAACCTGATGTTTGAGAAAGACTTGAAGCAACTAGTGGACTGTCTAGGACGCCAGTATCCCGAGTTCTTTGGAACACCCCTCAACAATCACACCGGAGGACCACCTCGGTGGGAAGTCTCTGCAGATCTACGAAGAAAGCTTGGAGCCCCGGTATCGGAAACCATATGGTTTTCTGTAATGGGAAACACTTGGAAGGAAGGACTAGTCAGAGCGATGCAAGAAGCAATTGCCCGTCTGTGTGGACAAAATGAGAACAAGATCAAGAACACTCGCTTCATCTACTACCCAAGACATGATCCCAGGGGAAGACCGATGACCATGCCCCCGCACACGGAGATGAACCACTATGTAGCACACCTCGACTTCCTGCTGTACAAGACCCGCAAGGAGTTGGACAACGCCCTAGCCTCTCGCCAAGCACATTACCCGTAAAGATGAAGAATCCACCACCGAAGAGTAGTATCACCCCAGCACTTACGTAGGTGTGAGTTGTATCAGGATCACCTTGTATCGTAGAACGAATGAATGGTTCTTCAAATCAATGGTGTGTTAGAATTGTTATGGGTGATGTTTGGTATGAATGAAAAAGTGTTGCCGGTTTTTACCACCTCAACACTACTCAAGTTTTCAAGTTTTGAACTTCGTGAACTTAAATTCAAACAAACCGTAGAAATTTCCCTCTTATCTTATCATCCACTCCGATGTTCAGATGGCCCCACCAACCCGCAACGCCACCCAAGACGCCATGCTGCAGATGCTAGAGACGATGATGGCCGACCGAGAAGCCGAGAGAGTTGAACGCCAAGCCAACATTGCTGCACTGCAACAGCTCGCTCAGAACAACAACGGCCATGGAAACCACGACCACCCTGGGTCAAAACTGAAGAATTTTCAGAACACCAACCCACCTATCTTCAATAAGACCGAAGAGCCCCTCGATGCTGATGACTGGCTCCAGACAATTGAGAACAACCTCAAAGTTGCGCAAGTTGAAGCCACAGAGAAAGTGCTATTCGCCACCCATTACCTGTCAGGACCTGCACGAGCCTGGTGGACCAGCACCCGCGCAATGAATGCGGGACAGATGATGACCTGGGAAGACTTCAAGCTGAAGTTTAGCAAGTATCATGTGCCCCAAGGACTGATCAAGATGATGAGAGACGAGTTCCCCGAACTCAAACAAGGCAGAATGTCCGTGGTAGAATACCGCGACAGATTTCTTACTCTGTCAAGGTACGCCCCGGACGAGACCGACACCAATGAGAAGCGGAAGGAAAGATTTCTGAACGGATTACATGACGAGATGCAGACTGTACTGGTCAACATTCCCTTTGCTGACCTGGAAGCCCTGGTGGACTCCGCCATCCAGATGGAGGGCAAGTTTCACCAAGCCAACGAGAACCGCAAGCGCCGAATGATGAACCAGCATGGGTCCAGCAATACCCAGAAGTACCGCAACAACTCATCTGGAGGATATACTCCAAAATACAACAAGCCCCCTGCCCAGAACTACCGCCCAAACTACACCAACACCCACGGAGGACCCCCGAAGCCCGGAGGCAACAACAACAACAATCACACCAGCAATAACAACCCCAACCACAACAACAATGGGAACAACAACAACAACAACAACAACAACAACAACACTGGCCCTAGGACTAGAAGCAACGCCATCCCCGTCGCCAACAAGGACAAGGCCACCATCACTTGTTATGAGTGTGGAGTGGTTGGGCATTACTCCAATGAGTGCCCCAAGAGACTCGCCAAGATTGCTGGCAACACCGTTGCACCTGCTCAGAACCAACGCCGCTTTGCCGCAAGAAAGAACCAGAACAACAACGGCCGCTACTACAACATGACTGCCACCGAAGCCCAAGAAGCACCTCAGGCCATTCCAAGTATGTTTCCCTGTTAAATCATATCGCCCAATCTCTCTTAGGAACCTAACTTTTCTTCAAATCTCGGGACGAGATTTGTTTAAGGGGGAAGGGTTTGTAACACCCCAAATTTCAAAAACAAAGAGCAAATTTAATTTCCTTTTTCCAAAAATGAGAACCAACAAAAACTTTTCCTATATAGAGTGCTATGCATAGTGCTCATACCTATTACTTGTGTTTTTGCCATGATGAGTGTTATTATGCTTAGGTGATAAAACCTAAAACCCTAAAGTGATCAAGTGAAGATCACAAACCAAATAAAAGAGAAAGAAATCAAATAAGAAAAACCCTAAACCCTAACCTTCTCAAAAATACTTTGGATCTGTTTTGAGAAAACCCAAAATAAAGAAAAAGACATATGTGGGCCTATAGCCCTAATGTGGAGGTTTTGAACTCTACTCTTCTTACTTGCTAAAATGGTGGTGAACCATTGCAAAACTTACTAAACCCTAAACCTCATCCCTCTTGTCATCAATCTTTGAAAAATAAAATGAAAAGAAAAGATCTTATTTAAGAAAAAGGCATATGCAAGCCTATGGCTACTTTTTGAAAATGATGAGCTTTGCTTTGTCTACCTTGAGTAGATGAATTTAAATACCTCAACACACTCAACAAAGCACTTACCAACCAATTCAAGTAATAAACAAAATAAAATCAAATATATGCATAGAGGCATATGTGGCACTTAGCCAAATTATCAAATCTTGACCTAGCCACTCCCATTGCCTCAAAATGGGGTGAACCTTTCACCTAACTCAATCTAACCCCAAATAAACCTCACTCTTATCAAAATGAAGCAAAGAGAAATAAAAGAACAAAAGTTGGAAATTCACAAAACCCTCACATATGGTTTATGCCATTTTTTCCAAATCTTTGATCTAGACCATTTTGATCTTCACCATTGGTTGTAATATGATACCAAACACTTATTACACCTTTTGGAATCAAAGAAACACAAATCAAATGAATTTCAAACTCAAATTTTGATCACATGTGATATTGGCCAAATCTGCCAAATTTAGTCTGATCACTACTTTGAGCCCCTGCAATTCAAAAATTTTAAACCAAACCTTGCTAACTCTTTGCACCTCATCCAAGACAACATCAAGGTGAACACTTTTTGTAAAGATCACCATGCCAAATTCTTTCTAGATCAAATGCTATGCTCATCCAAAGTTACAACATTTTCTTAAGTGGAACATTCTCCCACTTAGTGATTTTTGCAATTCTTTTAATTTTAAAATTTCACCACCATCTTTGGGTGTTGTGGATCATCAGAAGCAAGTCCAACTCACTCCTCTCTCAATTTTCAAATTTCATTGCGCCAATCATTTTGACAAAATTTGACTTTTCCAACTATGCCTCAATCTCAAAAACACTATTTGGAATAGTGTTGGCCCAACCTTGATCACCACTTGCCTACACCTGGTTCCCTGGTCCCCTCTACACCCAACCCTTGCACAGCAACCCTAGGTGGAGGCCAAGAAATGGCATAGCCATGCCTTGCCGGCCATTGAGCATCTAGCTTGGCCAACCCTAGCTCCTTCCCTATCTAGCCCTGGCCACCTTGCCCCCTTGCTCCCCCTTGCTTCCCTGCAGCTACCTAGCACCACCATTGTCGGAGAGGAAGACCCTAGGGCTGGCACGCGTCGCGCCCAGAGCTGCCCAGGGCATGCCGAGGATGTCGTGCGCGCGCGCCACGGGCAGCGCAGAGCACATGTCGCCTCGCCGCTCGACGCCTCCCCCGGACCCCCTGGCTACACGTTGAGCTTCACCACCGTCCTTGCAAACCGCCAGACACGCCCCCTTGCCCTCGCGTCGCCTGTCGCCGTCGACCACCTCGCCGATTTCCCGCGCCAATGTCGCCAGAACTCAACATCGCCAGCGCTCGCCAGGCCGTCCCCCACCTAGCTAGCAAGCGCACTAGCCTCGTAGTGCCGTCGCCTACCTCGCCTTGCCCTCGCCTACCCCTCTCCATCGCCGGAATCGCCGCCACCTGGTCGACCTCGCCGCAGAACCACGGTTGCCTCGCGCCATTATAAATAGAGCCATACCCGCGCCTTCATCTCCACACCAAACCTGCTCGCCTCCTTCTCCTCGATCTCCTCGACCCATTTCCCCTCTCCAATTCTCACCGGAGCTCGCCAATTGCTCCGTCGATCGCCGGAACCCGACGCAGAATCCGCCGTCGATTTACGCCTCCCCGAGCGATGCCGCCGGTACCAGTCGACTCCTCGTCCTCGACAACGTCGACCTGCACCTCGCCAACCCCTCGCCGGAGCTCCAGCTCGCCGCCAAGCCCCTACCTCCGCCGCGGTAGCAACCCTCTCACGTCGACGACGACGCCCAGCCGTTCGATTAGGTCCTGATCCAACGCCTCTCAGCCTCCCGTACCGTTTCGGTAAGTTTGAGTCGCTGACACGCGGGCCCCTCTGTCAGCTGGCCCGCAGCGCTAGCTGGGCCGGCTCAATCCTTCTCTGCTGCGCAGCCCAGCTATTTTTCCCGCCTAAGCCCATATATTCAAATCCTTTTAATTAATTTCAGTATGAATTCAAATACTGGCCCTGTGCTAGAATTAAAATAGTTTCAAATCTACCCAACCAAATTTGATGAATGTTATATTGTTGGAAAGCTAGTAAAAAGATCTACAAAATGCCACTGGTCCCTTGTCAAGATTAGTTGTAGAATTAATCTGACAAAAATAAGAAGGCAGGGACTTTTCCCTACTCAAATAATTATTAAAAATCAACCAAAATAGATATTAAGTTAATTCCAACTCCAATAGCTCACTTTTGACTTACACTAATTGTTTCTGCAAGAAAATGGTGTCGTCACTTTGCATGATCATGCCCTAGTTTAATTATTGGCAATATGGCTAGTTTATCTAAGTGATATTGTCCAAAACTATTATGCAAATCATATGAGGTCTTATACTTCATTTAAATCTTGTCTCAAATGAATTCATGTGATGTTTGGACCCCTGGCCAAACTCACTTATATGAATTACTTGGAGATTTAAATCAATGGTAGCATTATTAAATGGTATGAGCTGGTCTACCTCATTTAAATCAATTCCTCAAATGATGATGATGAATGGTTGACTTATGTCAACATGATTTCATGTATAATGGTTTGAGGAAATTAAATCTTAAGAAGATTCAATGAGAGGAAATTATTTCTCAAAAACTATATGGAAACTATCATTTACATATATAAGGAGAGAAGTTATTCTCTAACACTAAGTAAGAAACCCTAGATTAATTTTAAGTAGCAATGTTAAGTAATGATGCTAGATCATTTAGAGTGAGCCATTAAGGCTAATTAAGGATACTTAAGTATTGTTTGGTGATGGTATCCTTGTACTCGTATATAGACGCTAGTGCCGGAGAATACCAGGAAGAGGAAGGATTCTACCCAGAAGAAGAAGAGCACTTTGACCACCTCAACCACCAAGGCAAGCTAACACCAATGCAAGCTAATATTCATGCAAAGTGCAAAGCCCCTTTGGGGCAAGGCACCATAATCTTATCTTTTCTTACATAAACCTATCCCAAGTTTATACCTTACAAGTTTTTACTTGTTTTCTCAAGAGATTACTTTTATAGTTAACTTTGGTCAAAGAAAAGAGGTTTACTAGAGTAGTAAAGTTAGTCTTACTCAAGCAAAGAAAGATAGCACCCCTCATGATTTAGAGCTAGTGCTAATGAATAAAACTTGACTACTCTAGATGGGAACAATGTGACTTGAACTGATTTTGAAAACTTGGAATGATGAAGCATTCCATTGAATGATTTTTGAAGATGAATATGACCAAGAGAAGATGGTGATTTTTTGATAAAAATGATATTGGTTTGGATGCGATACCTTTCCAATATTGAGTACCCCCACAATACCTGATTATGGGTAGGGCTTAACTGGAAGTTTATGCATCTTAGTATGGGTTCCCTCTGAACACACATCATAGGGGTTATGCTTGAGGCTGCCTCCGTTGTTGAGAAAAGATGTGAATTGAGGTGAATTGTACGGCCAAGCCCTGTGCAGTTCCCGGGTTGACAGTTTGTCTTCACTGGGAGGCCAAACTCATGGGGAGAGGTGCTCATACTAGGATTTGTAAGTGAAAGGTTAGGGTTGATGATCCGCGTACTGTGTTACGATGATTCGGGGTAATCCCGACGGATGAAATCAAATGTTGTGGCACAAGTGTGCAACCTCTGCAGAGTGTAAATCTATTCGAATAGCCACGTCCACGGTTACGGACGGTTGGAAAGGCCATACAGTTTCCAATGTCAAATTCTTGAAAATGATGTGAAATGAGATGGTGAAATGACTTGTGGTGAATTGAATTGAAATCACCACTTGAATGGTGGGAATGACACTAATGTTCCCACTTGAGTTAGTTAGCACATGAATAAGCTTTTACTCAAATACTTGTGAACTAAAATTGGCTTTATGCAAATAAACTAGAGCTTAGCAAACCTTACTAGAAAATGTCTAGCACTTACATTAGTATTAGTTTGCGAGTACTTGAAGTACTCACGGCTTTGTCCCTGGCTATTCAAATGGCCAGAGTATGAAGAGGAACAAGGCGATGACCAGCAGGACGCCTACGACAACTAGGAGTCTTCCGACGTCAAGCGTTGGCCTGTGTACTAGAGAGTCCTTGTATCTTACGCTTCCGCTATGAACTTGTGTTTGTTTGTTGATCCATAGATCAACTATTCGTGTAATATGGATCATGTGATTCCAATTTGTAAGACTTTATGGTTTGTAATGAATGACGACTGTGATACTTAACTATTATGCCTCGCAACAACAATATTCCTGGGATTGCGATGTATGACATAATAGGCATTCGGACTTAAAAATCCGGGTGTTGACATGTACATCGACGATGTCATCATAACAACAAAGAAAGGGTCAACCCTGATTGATGATCTCAAATAAACTTTTGACAACCTCGATAAATTCTGCCTCAAGCTGAACCCGATGAAGTGCTCTTTTGGCGTTCCTGAAGGAGAATTTCTCGGTTTTATGGTGTAAGAAAGAGGAATCGAGGCTAACCCGGATAAAATTCAAGCCATCGTGACGATGCGGAAGCCAACAAAGCTCAATGAAATACACCAGCTAACTGGGCTAGTCGCAGCTTTGAGCAGATTCGTCGCCAAGCTGGGAGAAAATGCGTTAGAGCATCTCTAACAGAGCCCGAAAAAGTGCAAACTGAAAAGGTGGTTTTCAGTCTTCCGAAAACGATAGTTCGTGCGAATTTGGCAGTGGCGCAGAATAGAAACCGTAAAACTGGAACTGAAAAGCAGAATTTGAAAGGGCGCGGGTAAATTCGGCGATGATCATAGTTCGACATCAAATTGATGCTCCGATTGAGCATCAAAACATACATTGTTCGTAAAATTAAACCTATAGTACTGGTACACCGGCGAGCGCTACTTAAGGTAAGCAAAATGCGGCCTATAAAGTGGCCTACGCGCGCGGCGGTGCCGGTAGTGGCGCAGCGTGTCGGCGGCAGAAGGTGCCGACGCTGTCGAGTATGAGCTTCACACATCGTCGGCGTCAAGCTCGACTATTTCGAGCTTGACGCGGCGGACGCGGGCCTCCCGGTGGGCCGCCTCGTATTCACGGACGAGGCGGACGGCTTCCGCCTCCTCCCGGCGAAAACGCTGGCGAGCCTCCATGATGACCCACAAGTATAGGGGGTGTATCGTAGTATCTTCGATAAGTAAGAATGTCGATCCCAACGAGGAGCAGAAGGTGTTGACAAGCAGTTTCGATGAAGGATTCACCGTAAATGCTCACATACAAGTATTCAGGGGGGTTTGATGTAACAGATGAATAAAGTACGAGTAAGTAAAGTGCGAGAGTAACAATTGCAGCGAGTGGCCCAATCCTTTTTAGCGCAAAGGACAAGCCGGTTTGGTTACTTATAATGACCAAACGTTCTCGAGGACACACGGGATTTTAGTCTAGTGCTTTCGCAACATACGGCTAATTAATCTTCATTGTTTTGATAAGTGTTGTGTGGGTGAACCTGTGCTAATGTATCGCCCTTCCTAGGACTAATACATACTTGTGATTATACCCCTTGCAAGCATCCGCAACTACAAGAAAGTAATTAAGATAAATCTAACCACAGCCTTAAACTCTGAGATCCTGCTATCCCTCCTGCATCGATATACCAACGGGGGCTTAGGTTTCTGTCACTCCGGCAACCCTGCAATTGGCAAACGAGTACAAGATGCATTCCCCTAGGCCCATAAAGGTGAAGTGTCGTGTAGTCGACATTCACACGACACCACTAGAAGAATAACACCACAACTTAAATATCATAACATTGAATATTACTCAACCATACTTCACTACTAACATTTAGACTTCACCCATGTCCTCAAGAACTAAACGAACTACTCACGAGACATCATATGGAACATGATCAGAGGTGATATGATGATGAATAACAATCTGAACATAAACCTTGGTTCAACGGTTTCACTCAATAGCATCAATAACAAGTAGAAATCAATACCGGGAGAGTTTCCCCTATCAAACAATCAAGATCAAACCCAAATTGCTACAGCGGTGACGATGTGCAGCGGTGGAGACGGCGGTGCTGATGATGAAGATGATGATGATGGTGATGGAGATGATGTCCAACTCGATGGCGGTGACGATGGTGTCGATTTCCTCCTCCGAGAGGGAATTTCCCCGGTGGATCTCAGCCCGCCGGAGAGCTCTTTTCTCTCTGGTGTTCTCCGCCCCGCAGAGGCGGCTGTAACTCTTCGCGAGGTACCCTCTGGAGCTTAGGTTTTCGGGACGAAGGCGTACGCGAAGAAAAGGAGGCGAGAGGGGGCTGTGGGCCCCCTCCTCACAGGGCGGCGCGGCCAGGCCTTGGGCCGCGCCAGCCTATGGGGTGGGCCCACCTCGGGTCCCCTCGGCTCCCCCTTCTGGCTCCCTTCGTCATCTGGAAAAATAGGATTTTTTATATAATTTCCATCAACTGTTGATCTTCCGAAATATTGCATTCTGACGGCGCTTTTTCCAGCAGAATCCTGGCTCCGGTGCTCGATCCTCCAATAATCATGAAACATGCAAAATAGATGAAATAACATAAGTATTATGTCCAAATATGAAATATATCAATGAATAACAGCAAATTATGATATAAAATAGTGATGCAAATTGGACGTATCAACTCCCCCCAAGCTTAGACTTCGCTTGTCCCCAAGCGAGACTGAACTCGGTAAACAGGACCACATGTTTATGGAGTGAAGAGTCAATTAATAAAATACGGACAAGAGGCATCATATTCATTCACAAGAGACATTCTAGTAAACAACTTCCTCATATAACTCAACTTGAAACAAGTATAAGGTAATCACAAATAAAGGTGCATAAGAAATCATAGTTGGTAATGGCAAACTTCGTTCTTGGTCAGAGAACAATTAACAGGTTATTCTTATCTATCGAGCAGCGCTCTCATGTTAAAGTTTATATGGCACAACTTGCATACTCAATCATAATAGTCTCCTCATGATCACTGATAACTTGCAGAGCTATATTCATTTAGATAAAACTTGTACTAAACAAGGAAGAATAAAAGACATGATGAAGCAAATCACAATATAATGGTTTGATCACAACAACTCAAATGCTTGATTAAGATGGAGGGAAATAGGTTTACTGACTCAACATAAAGTAAAAGACAGGCCCTTCACAGAGGGAAGCAGGGATTAAATCATGTGCTAGAGCTTTTTCAGTTTTGAAATCATATAAAGAGAATGAAAGTAACATTTTGAGAGGTGTTTGTTGTTGTCAACGACTGGTAGCGGGTACTCTAACCCCCTTGCCAGACAAACCTTCAAAGAGCGGCTCCCATTTTACTTTTATTTTGTGTGGCACTCCTTCCAACCTTTCTTTCACAAACCATGGCTAACCGAATCCTCGGGTGCCTGCCAACAATCTCATACCATGAAGGAGTGCCTTTTTATTTTAGTTTTATTATGATGACACTCCCCCCAACCTTTGCTTACACAAGCCATGGCTAACCGAATCCTTCGGGTGCCGTCCATCAATCACATACCATGGAGGAGTGTCTATTTAGTTTAATTAATTTGGGACTGGGAATCGCATTGCCAACTCTTTTTGCAAAATTATTGGATAAGCGGATCAAGCCACTAGTCCATTGGTGAAAGTTGCCCAACAAGCTTGAAAGATAAAACACCATATACTTCCTCATGAGCTATAAAACATTGACACAAATAAGAGATAGTAAATTTTGAATTGTTTAAAGGTAGCACACGAAGTATTTACTTGGAATGGCAGGAAATACCATGTAGTAGGTAGATATGGTGGACACAAATGGCATAAGTTTGGGTTAAGGTTTGGATGCACGAGAAGTATTCCCTCTCAGTACAGGTCTTTGGCTAGCAAGGTTAATTAGCAAGCATAAGAGTTGAAGGAAACAAACAAATATACATGTGATAGAAATAATCATGCATCTTCCTTGTAAGCACAAATAGTTTTAACTTCAGAATAATAAGCTATGAGCTAACAAGAAAGAAAGACAATGAAACAACTACATGTATTTCTCTTTTCTACTTAATACCTCAAAGTGTTGTTGCTATTGACCAATGCTAAGTTTGCCGAAACCAAATAGATTTATTCAATGCTCCCAAAGTGATACCAATACTAAAATCAAGATCGATCATATAATAGAGATTGCAAACTAAAATAAGGTGTGCAATATGTAAATGATAAGACTTCTCATTAATATTCCATAACGATAACTCACACCAAGGGATACATAGACAACTAACTAAAGGAGAGATACTTCCAAACTACAACCCATCTTATATGATAACTTCCCTACTCATGATATGACACTACTTGACAATAAAAAGTAAAAGATAGTGATGATGTGATACCGCGGCACTCCCCCAAGCTTGGAACAAACCAAGGGGATGCCAATACCGATGATGAATTACTCCTTCGGCGATGGTGGTGATGAATTCTCAACAAGCTTCTCAACAAGCTCCTGAAGCTCATCAATCTTGTACATGAGGTTGCGGATCATCTCCGAATTGTGCTCGACGCGGTTAAGAAGTATGTCCGACGGTGATTCCCAACTTTTGGAGTTATTTCCCCACTCTTCAGCCTCAGGCTTCATCCTTCCTGCAGTGTTAGAATGATCTATATCCCAATTGCTAGGCAGTGCTGCCTTGGGAGTCCTTTCAATTTGACTATTGTAAATTAGATTGCGGAAGGGATGGTAAGTGCCTGAAGAAGATGTCTTTGGAGCTAGGTAATGATGTGGAACCCTTCCTCCAGTGCGAACTCTTGCGCTCCTCTTTGCACTAAAAGGGTTATCCACCACCTCGATGCTTGTGATGGTAGCACGCGGGTGTGCGCGCGAGTCTTCCTCCACTTCTTCTTCATCTTCTTCCTTGACGCTCTCGTCCACCTCTTTCCACTCGGGATCCTGAATATTGATACGTCTCCGACGTATCGATAATTTCTTATGTTCCATGCCACATTATTGATGTTATCTACATGTTTTATGCACACTTTATGTCATATTCGTGCATTTTCTGGAACTAACCTATTAACAAGATGCCGAAGTGCCAGTTGCTGTTTTCTGCTGTTTTTGGTTTCAGAAATCCTAGTAAGGAAATATTCTCGGAATTGGACGAAATCAAAGCCCAGGGGCCTATTTTTCCACGAAGCTTCCAGAAGTCCGAAGGAGAGACGAAGAGGGGCGACGAGGGGGCCACACCCTAGGGCGGCATGGCCCCCCCCTTGGCCGCGCGGCCCTGTGGTGTGGGGCCCCCGTGCCGCCTCTTGACCTGCTCTTCCGCCTACAAATAGCCTCCGTGACGAAACCCCCAGTACCGAGAGCCACGATACGGAAAACCTTCCAGAGACGCCGCCGCCGCCGATCCCATCTCGGGGGATCCAGGAGATCGCCTCCGGCACCCTGCCGGAGAGGGGAATCATCTCCCGGAGGACTCTACGCCGCCATGGTCGCCTCCGGTGTGATGTGTGAGTAGTCTACCCCTGGACTATGGGTCCATAGCAGTAGCTAGATGGTTGTCTTCTCCCCATTGTGCTATCATTGTCGGATCTTGTGAGCTGCCTAACATGATCAAGATCATCTATCTGTAATTCTATATGTTGCGTTTGTTGGGATCCGATGAATAGAGAATACTTGTTATGTTGATTATCAAAGTTATGCTTATGTGTTGTTTATGATCTTGCATGCTTTCCGTTACTAGTAGATGCTCTGGCCAAGTAGATGCTTGTAACTCCAAGAGGGAGTACTTATGCTCGATAGTGGGTTCATGCCTGCATTGACACAGGGACAAAGTGACAGAAAGTTCTAAGGTTGTGTTGTGCTGTTGCCACTAGGGATAAAACATTGATGCTATGTCTAAGGATGTAGTTGTTGATTACATTACGCACCATACTTAATGCAATTGTCTGTTGCTTTGCAACTTAATACTGGAGGGGGTTCAGATGATAACCTGAAGGTGGACTTTTTAGGCATAGATGCAGTTGGATGGCGGTCTATGTACTTTGTCGTAATGCCCAATTAAATCTCACTATACTCATCATGATATGTATGTGCATGGTCATGCTCTCTTTATTTGTCAATTGCCCAACTGTAATTTGTTCACCCAACATGCTGTTTGTCTTATGGGAGAGACACCTCTAGTGAACTGTGGACCCCGGTCCAATTCTCTTTACTGAAATACAATCTACTGCAATACTTGTTCTACTGTTTTCTGCAAACAATCATCTTCCACACAATACGGTTAATCCTTTGTTACAGCAAGCCGGTGAGATTGACAACCTCACTGTTTCGTTGGGGCAAAGTACTTTGGTTGTGTTGTGCAGGTTCCACGTTGGCGCCGGAATCCCTGGTGTTGCGCCGCACTACATCCCGCCGCCATCAACCTTCAACGTGCTTCTTGGCTCCTCCTGGTTCGATAAACCTTGGTTTCTTTCTGAGGGAAAACTTGCTGCTGTGCGCATCATACCTTCCTCTTGGGGTTGCCCAACGAACGTGTGAAATACACGCCATCAAGCACATTTTCTGGCGCCGTTGCCGGGGAGATCAAGACACGCTGCAAGGGGAGTCTCCACTTCTCAATCTCTTTACTTTGTTTTTGTCTTGCTTAGTTTCATTTACTACTTTGTTTGCTGCACTAAATCAAAATACAAAAAAATTAGTTGCTAGTTTTACTTTATTTGCTATCTTGTTTGCTATATCAAAAACACAAAAAAATTAGTTACTTGCATTTACTTTATCTAGTTTGCTTTATTTACTACTACTAAAATGAGTAACCCTGAAGTTGAAGTTCGTACATTTAAACAACGAGGGGGAGAATGTTTGAGAGATGCTTGGTATAGAATTAGTGATGCCCATAATAGATGCACTAAGAAACACTCCACCATTATTTTACTCAGGAACTTTTATGTTGGTATCTCTAGCTGGAATAGATATGTTCTTGATAGTCTCGCAAAAGGTGACTTCTTAAGTACTCCTGCATTAGAAGCTAGTTGCATTATTGAGAGTTTATTTGGAATACCCCCTGTTGATAAAGTTAAAACTGAAATCTCTCTTGAAGATGTTATGAAAAAATTGGAAACCATAGAGAAAAATTCTCCAAGTATTGAAGCTAAATTGGAAATATTACTTGATAAAACTGATGAACTTGATAAATCCTTAGGAGGAATTGATGAAAGAATTAGTGTCCTAGGAACTAATGCTGTCCATGATGATCAAATCAATAGGATTGACGAACTTGAAAAAGCTATGGGAACTTTGGGTTCAACATTTTCTTCTCTTAAATATAAGGAGAAAGCTTACGTGGGTAAGGAGCAAAAGTTTATGTATGTCTCTAAAGTGCCTAGACCAAAGAAGTATTATTATAGGCCTAAAATTGACAAAGCCCTTAGTACCACTATGGATGGGGGAGCTCATGATAACGATGCACCACCCTTTGATAACACTTGATACACACTTTCTGCGCCTAGCTGAAAGGCGTTAAAGAAAAGCGCTTATGGGAGACAACCCATGTTTTTACCTACAGTACTTTGTTTTTATTTTGTGTCTTGGAAGTTGTTTACTACTGTAGCAACCTCTCCTTATCTTAGTTTTGTGTTTTGTTGTGCCAAGTTAAGCCGTTGATAGAAAAGTAAGTACTAGATTTGGATTACTGCACAGTTCCAGATTTCTTTGCTGTCACGAATCTGGGTCCACCTCCCTGTAGGTAGCTCAGAAAATTAAGCCAATTTACGTGCATGATCCTCAGATATGTACGCAACTTTCATTCAATTTGAGCATTTTCATTTGAGAAAGTCTGGTGCCATTTTAAAATTCGTCAATACGAACTGTTCTGTTTTGACAGATTCTGCCTTTTATTTCGCATTGCCTCTTTTGCTATGTTGGATGAATTTCTTTGATCCACTAATGTCCAGTAGCATTATGCAATGTCCAGAAGTGTTAAGAATGATTGTGTCACCTCTGAATATGTCAATTTATATTGTGCACTAACCCTCTAATGAGTTGTTTCGAGTTTGGTGTGGAGGAAGTTTTCAAGGATCAAGAGAGGAGTATGATGCAACATGATCAAGGAGAGTGAAAGCTCTAAGCTTGGGGATGCCCCGGTGGTTCACCCCTGCATATATCAAGAAGACTCAAGCGTCTAAGCTTGGGGATGCCCAAGGCATCCCCTTCTTCATCGACAACATTATCAGGTTCCTCCCCTGAAACTATATTTTTATTCCATCACATCTTATGTGCTTTTTCTTGGAGCGTCGGTTTGTTTTTGTTTTTTGTTTTGATTGAATAAAATGGATCCTAGCATTCACTTTATGGGAGAGAGACACGCTCCGCTGTAGCATATGGACAAGTATGTCCTTGGTTTCTACTCATAGTATTCATGGCGAAGTTTCTCCTTCGTTAAATTGTTATATGGTTGGAATTGGAAAATGATACATGTAGTAATTGCTATAAATGTCTTGGGTAATGTGATTCTTGGCAATTGTTGTGCTCATGATTAAGCTCTTGCATCATATGCTTTGCACCCATTAATCAAGAAATACATAGAGCATGCTAAAATTTGGTTTGCATATTTGGTTTCTCTAAGGTCTAGATAATTTCTAGTATTGAGTTTGAACAACAAGGAAGACGGTGTAGAGTCTTATAATGTTTTCAATATGTCTTTTATGTGAGTTTTGCTGCACCGGTTCATCCTTGTGTTTGTTTCAAATAAGCCTTGCTAGCCTAAACCTTGTATCGAGAGGGAATACTTCTCATGCATCCAAAATACTTGAGCCAACCACTATGCCATTTGTGTCCACCATACCTACCTACTACATGGTATTTTCCCGCCATTCCAAAGTAAATTGCTTGAGTGCTACCTTTAAAATTCCATCATTCACCTTTGCAATATATAGCTCATGGGACAAATAGCTTAAAAACTATTGTGGTATTGAATATGTAATTATGCACTTTATCTCTTATTAAGTTGCTTGTTGTGCGATAACCATGTTCACTGGGGACGCCATCAACTTTTCATTGTTGAATTTCATGTGAGTTGCTATGCATGTTCGTCTTGTCTGAAGTAAGAGAGATCTACCACCATATGGTTAAGCATGCATATGTTAGAGAAGAACATTGGGCCGCTAACTGAAGCCATGATCCATGGTGGAAGTTTCAGTTTTGGACAACAATCCTCAAATCTCAAATGAGAAAATTATTAATTGTTGTTATATGCTTATGCATAAAAGAGGAGTCCATTATCTGTTGTCTATGTTGTCCCGGTATGGATGTCTAAGTTGAAGAATAATCAATAGCGAGAAATCCAATGCGAGCTTTCTCCTTAGACCTTTGTACAGGCGGCATAGAGGTACCCCTTTGTGACACTTGGTAAAAACAATGCATTGTGATGATCCGGTAGTCCAAGCTAATTAGGACAAGGTGCGGGCACTATTAGTACACTATGCATGAGGCTTGCAACTTATAAGATATAATTTACATGATGCATATGCTTTATTACTACCGTTGACAAAATTGTTTCATGTTTTCAAAATCAAAGCTCTAGCACAAATATAGCAATCGATGCTTTTCCTCTATGAGGATCATTCTTTTACTTTCAATGTTGAGTCAGTTCACCTATTTTTCTCCACCTCAAGAAGCAAACACTTGTGTGAACTGTGCATTGATTCCTACATACTTGCTTATTGCACTTATTATATTACTCTATGTTGACAATATCCATGAGATATACATGTTACAAGTTGAAAGCAACCGCTGAAACTTAATCTTCTTTTGTGTTGCTTCAATGCCTTTACTTTGAATTATTTCTTTATGAGTTAACTCTTATGCAAGACTTATTAATGCTTGTCTTGAAGTGCTATTCATGAAAAGTCTTTGCTTTATGATTCACTTGTTTACTCATGTCATATACATTGTTTTGATCGCTGCATTCACTACATATGCTTTACAAATAGTATGATCAAGATTATGATGGCATGTCACTCCAGAAATTATCTGTGTTATCGTTTTACCTGCTCGGGACGAGCAGAACTAAGCTTGGGGATGCTGATACGTCTCCGACATATCGATAATTTCTTATGTTCCATGCCACATTATTGATGTTATCTACATGTTTTATGCACACTTTATGTCATATTCGTGCATTTTCTGGAACTAACCTATTAACAAGATGCCGAAGTGCCAGTTGCTGTTTTCTGCTGTTTTTGGTTTCAGAAATCCTAGTAAGGAAATATTCTCGGAATTGGACGAAATCAAAGCCCAGGGGCCTATTTTTCCACGAAGCTTCCAGAAGTCCGAAGGAGAGACGAAGAGGGGCGACGAGGGGGCCACACCCTAGGGCGGCGCGGCCCCTCCCTTGGCCGCGCGGCCCTGTGGTGTGGGGCCCCCGTGCCGCCTCTTGACCTGCCCTTCCGCCTACAAATAGCCTCCGTGACGAAACCCCCAATACCGAGAGCCACGATACGGAAAACCTTCCAGAGACGCCGCCGCCGCCGATCCCATCTCGGGGGATCCAGGAGATCGCCTCCGGCACCCTGCCGGAGAGGGGAATCATCTCCCGGAGGACTCTACGCCGCCATGGTCGCCTCCGGTGTGATGTGTGAGTAGTCTACCCCTGGACTATGGGTCCATAGCAGTAGCTAGATGGTTGTCTTCTCCCCATTGTGCTATCATTGTCGGATCTTGTGAGCTGCCTAACATGATCAAGATCATCTATCTGTAATTCTATATGTTGCGTTTGTTGGGATCCGATGAATAGAGAATACTTGTTATGTTGATTATCAAAGTTATGCTTATGTGTTGTTTATGATCTTGCATGCTTTCCGTTACTAGTAGATGCTCTGGCCAAGTAGATGCTTGTAACTCCAAGAGGGAGTACTTATGCTCGATAGTGGGTTCATGCCTGCATTGACACCTGGGACAGTGACAGAAAGTTCTAAGGTTGTGTTGTGCTGTTGCCACTAGGGATAAAACATTAATGCTATGTCTAAGGATGTAGTTGTTGATTACATTACGCACCATACTTAATGCAATTGTCTGTTGCTTTGCAACTTAATACTGGAGGGGGTTCGGATGATAACCTGAAGGTGGACTTTTTAGGCATAGATGCAGTTGGATGGCGGTCTATGTACTTTGTCGTAATGCCCAATTAAATCTCACTATACTCATCATGATATGTATGTGCATGGTCATGCTCTCTTTATTTGTCAATTGCCCAACTGTAATTTGTTCACCCAACATGCTGTTTGTCTTATGGGAGAGACACCTCTAGTGAACTGTGGACCCCGGTCCAATTCTCTTTACTGAAATACAATCTACTGCAATACTTGTTCTACTGTTTTCTGCAAACAATCATCTTCCACACAATACGGTTAATCCTTTGTTACAGCAAGCCGGTGAGATTGACAACCTCACTGTTTCGTTGGGGCAAAGTACTTTGGTTGTGTTGTGCAGGTTCCACGTTGGCACCGGAATCCCTGGTGTTGCGCCGCACTACATCCCGCCGCCATCAACCTTCAACGTGCTTCTTGGCTCCTCCTGGTTCAATAAACCTTGGTTTCTTTCTGAGGGAAAACTTGCTGCTGTGCGCATCATACCTTCCTCTTGGGGTTGCCCAACGAACGTGTGAAATACACGCCATCAAATATCCTCATCCGAAAGCCCCTTGCCCTTGTTCTTGGAGACCATGGTGCTTCTAGATTGAAAACAGATCCTGGCAGCAACAGCTCGAAACAAAACACGTCGAGAAAACGATATACGGACCTCCAGGGGTCCGGGGGATTATATAGCAGGAATTTGTATGACAAAAGGAAAGTACCAGGTCGAACCAGAGTCGGAAAGGGGCGACGAGGTGGCCAGCTCATAGGGCGGTGCGGGCCAAGGCTTGGCCGCGTCGGCCTATGGGGGCACGCCCTCGTGCGTCTCCTCCACTCCGTTTCGATCTCGTAATTTTTCATATTTTCCAAAAACAGCAAAAACATTGTTCGGAAAGTAAATTGCGAACTTTTTATTACCAGTATTGTTACCTATTCAAAGTCGAGTTCTGGCGGACTGTCAATTTGACCTTTGATGAAGGCCTCCGGTGTTTCCACTCGAATAACATCAACATCTACATTGTAAGAATCACCAGAGATATAATGCTTGAGTCTTTGTCCATTCACCACTTGTGTAGCATTGCCTTGGAGAGAGCTAATTTTAATTGCTCCTGAACGATACACCTCCTCAACAACATATGGTCCTTCACATTTCGAGAGTAATTTCCCTGCAAAGAATCTGAGACGAGACCGATACAATAGGACTTTATCCCCAATATTAAATTCTCTTTTGATAATCTTTCTATCATGCCATTTCTTAACTTTCTCTTTAAAGAGTTTAGCATTTTCATAAGCTTCACTTCTCCATTCATCTAGAGAACTCAATTGCAGCAACCTCTTATTAACGGCAAGTTTAGGATCTTTATTTAATTCTCTAACTGCCCAATAAGCTTTGTGCTCTAGTTCTAAAGGTAAATGACAGGCTTTTCCATAGACCATTTTATAAGGTGACATTCCCATGGGATTTTTATAAGCAGTTCTATAAGCCCATAGTGCATCCTTCAATTTACTAGCCCAATTCTTTCTAGTTTTATTAACAGTTTTTTCCAAGATAGATTTAATCTCTCTATTTGATAATTCTACTTGCCCACTAGTTTGAGGATGATAAGCGGAAGCAATTCTATGATTAATACCATATTTAGCAAGAGTTTTTCTAAAACCACCATGAATAAAATGAGAACCTCCATCAGTCATAATATATCTAGGAACTCCAAATCTAGGAAAAATAATATCTAAAAGCATTCTTAAAGAGGTCTCACCATCAGCACTTTTTGTAGGTATGGCTTCCACCCATTTAGTAACATAATCAACAGCAACAAGTATATGAGTGTTACCTTCTGAAGAGGGAAAAGGTCCCATGAAGTCAAATCCCCAACAATCGAATGGTTCAATAACAAGAGTATAATTCATAGGCATTTCATTGCGTCTAGAGATATTACCAACCCTTTGACATTCATCACAAGATAAAATAAACTTCCTTGCATCTTTGAAGAGAGTTGGCCAATAAAAACCTGATTGTAGAACCTTTTGCGCGGTTCTATCTCCGGTGTGATGTCCTCCATAAGCACTACCATGACATTTACTCAATATCTCTTGCTGTTCATATTCGGGAACACATCTTCGCAGAATACCATCCACTCCTTCTTTATATAAGTGTGGGTCATCCCAAAAATAATGCCTCAAGTCATAAAAGAATTTCCTCCTTTGCTGAGCTGAAAAGGTTGGAGGCAAGTACTTGGAAACAATAAAGTTAGCATAATCAGCATACCAAGGACTGTCTCGCGAGCTCACCTTTATTACAGCCAATTGTTCATTTGGAAAACTATCATTAACAGGAACAGGATCATAAGCAATATTTTCCAATCTAGACAAATTATCAGCAACATGATTATCAGCACCTTTCCTATCTACAATATGCAAATCAAATTCTTGCAACAGAAGTACCCATCTAATAAGCCTTGGCTTAGCATCTTTCTTTTGCATAAGGTATCTAATTGCAGCATGATCAGTATGAATAGTAACTTTTGAATCAACAATATAAGATCTAAACTTATCACAAGCAAAGACTACAACTAACAATTCCTTTTCAGTAGTAGCATAATTTCTTTGAGCAGCATCAAGAGTTTTACTAGCATAATGAATAACATTCAGCTTTTTATTTACTCGCTGTCCAAGAACAGCGCCTACAGCAAAATCACTAGCATCACACATAATTTCAAATGGTAAATTCCAATCAGGAGGTTCAACTATAGGAGCAGTCGTTAAGGCTTTCTTTAGAGTTTCAAAAGCTTCCTTACAATCATCATCAAAAACAAAAGGTACATCTTTTTGAAGAAGATTAGTAAGAGGCTTTGAAATCTTGGAGAAATCTTTAATAAACCTCCTATAAAACCCAGCATGACCAAGAACACTACGAATACCTTTAACATCCCTAGGATAGGGCATCTTCTCAATTGCTTCAACTTTAGCTCTATCAACTTCAATACCTCTCTCGGAAATTTTATGTCCCAATACAATTCCTTCATTAACCATAAAGTGGCATTTCTCACAATTAAGAACAAGGTTAGTTTCTTCACATCTCTGCAAAACTTTATCGAGGTTCCGCAAGCAATTATCAAAAGAATTCCCATAGACAGAAAAATCATCCATGAATACCTCTACAATACTCTCGCAAAAGCCATGAAAAATAGCAGACATGCATCTTTGAAAAGTAGCAGGAGCATTACATAAACCAAAAGGCATACGTCTATAAGCATAAGTTCCATAGGGACAAGTGAAAGTGGTTTTCTCTTGATCCTTAGTTTTAACAGCAATTTGTGAAAACCCAGAATAACCATCAAGAAAGCAAAAGTGAGTATTTTTAGATAACCTTTCTAACATTTGATCAATAAAAGGCAAAGGGTAATGATCTTTCTTAGTAACCTTATTAACTTTACGATAATCAATGCACATTCAATACCCTACAACTACTCTTTGAGGTATGAGCTCATCATTATCATTAGGCACAACAGTCATCCCTCCTTTCCTAGGAACACAATGCACAGGACTAACCCATCTACTATCAGCAATAGGATATATAATACCAGCTTCAAGAAGTCTTAATACCTCATTTCTTACCACATCCTTCATCTTAGGAATTAGACGACGCTGAGGTTCAACAACAGGCTTCGCACCATCTTCCATATTAATGGCGTGTTGGCAAATAGAGGGAGAAATCCCCTTCAAGTCATCAAGTGTGTAGCCAATAGCTCCTCGGTGCTTCTTCAGTATTTCCAATAGCCTTTCTTCTTCAAACTCTGAAAGCTTAGAACTAATAATAACAGGATATATTTTCTTATCATCAATATGAGCATATTTAAGATTATCAGGCAATGGTTTTAAATCAAAGACAGGATCTTCCTTTGGTGGTGGTGTTGTACCCAGATCTTCCACCGGCAAATCATGCTTAAGAATAGGTTGGCGAAGAAAAATTTCATCAAGCTCATCTCTTTCTTCCCTAAAAACTTCACTCTCACTATTCTCCAAATGTTGCTGCAAGGGATTATTAGGAGCAAGAACAATAGATGCACACTGTTCAACTTTAAAATCATTATTAGGCAAATCAGCTTTATAAGGAGTTTTGGTAAATTTAGAGAAGTTAAACTGATAAGATTCACCAGCAAATTTAGTCAAAATTTTCTATTTCTTGCAATCTATAATAGCTCCACAAGTATTTAGAAAAGGTCTACCAAAAATGATAGGACAATATTTACTAGCAGCAGAACCAAGTACCAAAAAGTCAGCAGGATATTTAATCTTACCGCATAGAACTTCCACATCTCGAACAATACCAATTGGAGAAATAGTTTCTCTATTAGCCAGCCGAATAACCACATCAATATCTTCAAGTTTGCAAGAACCAATTGCGTGCATAATCTCTGTGTAAAGCTCATAAGGAATAGCACTAATACTTGCACCAATATCGCATAAACCATAATAACAATGATCACCAATTCTAACAGATAGCATAGGAACACTAGCTTGCTTGGACTTATTAGGGTGTGAAACAATATTAGAAGCATCTTCACAGAAAATAATATGACCATCCTCCACATTTTCAGTCACAAGATCTTTAACTATTGCAACAGCAGGTTCAACTTTTATTTGTTCTTCAGGTTCTATAGGTTTCTTTTCACTTTTATGAACCGCACTATTTATAACAGAATACTCTTTCATTTTAGCAGGGAAAGGAGTTTTTTCAATATAAGCTTCAGGAATAACATGATCAACAGTTTCAACTACAACGCATTTATTAATAGATGAATCAATTTTATCTTTATACGGTTCATGATACTTATCAAAATTCTTCTTAGGCAATTCATAATGAGAGGCAAAACCTTTATAAATATTTGCAGCAACTTGAGAATCAAGACCATAAGTAGCACTCATATTACGAAATTTATCAGTATCCATAAAAGCTTCAATGCATTTATAATCATAATTTATACCTGATTCTCTATCTTTGTCGTTCTCCCATCCTTCAGTATTTTCCTGGATCTGATTGAGAAGGTCCCTTTTAAACTCTTCCTTGTTGCGCGTAAATGATCCAGAACAAGAAGTATCCAGCAAGGTATTGTCTTCAAAAGAAAGTCTTGCATAGAAATTATCAATAATAACATTACCAGGAAGCTCATGAATGGGGCATTTGAGCATTAAATACTTCAATCTCCCCCATGCTTGGGCAATACTCTCTCCATCATGAGGCCAAAAATTATATATGCGGTTCCGATCCTTGTGAATTTCACTTGGAGGATAGAACTTAGAATAAAACCGGGGCACAATATCATTCCATTCAAGAGAATCCCCATTATCCAGTAATTTATACCAATGCGCCGCTTTACCAGACATCGATATAGAGAATAGTTTCTTCCTCACTTCATCCATAGCAATACCTGCACACTTGAATAAACCGCATAATTCATGTAAGAACAGTAAATGATCTCCAGGGTGGACAGTTCCATCCCCTGTATAACGGTTATCCACTACACGTTCAATAATTTTCATAGGTATTTTGTATGGCATTTCTTCCTCACCTGGCGCCTCATCCACTACCTTTGCAGTAGTAGCAGATTTTCCAAATAAAAACTCAAGAGAAGATCTCTACAAAATGAATTATGGCAGCAGGCAGAAATAAAATCAGCACAAACAGTAGAAGTTTCCCTTACCAATTCCACTTACCAATAGCGCTTCACTCCCCGGCAACGGCGCCAGAAAATAGTCTTGATGACCCACAAGTATAGGGGGTGTATCGTAGTATCTTCGATAAGTAAGAATGTCGATCCCAACGAGGAGCAGAAGGTGTTGACAAGCAGTTTCGATGAAGGATTCACTGTAAATGCTCACAGACAAGTATTCAGGGGGTTTTGATGTAACAGATGAATAAAGTACGAGTAAGTAAAGTGCGAGAGTAACAATTGCAGCGAGTGGCCCAATCCTTTTTAGCGCAAAGGACAAGCCGGTTTGTTTACTTATAATGACAAACGTTCTCGAGGACACACGGGATTTTAGTCTAGTGCTTTCGCTACATACGGCTAATTAATCTTCATTGTTTTGATAAGTGTTGTGTGGGTGAACCTGTGCTAATGTACCGCCCTTCCTAGGACTAATACATACTTGTGATTATACCCCTTGCAAGCATCCGCAACTACAAGAAAGTAATTAAGATAAATCTAACCACAGCCTTAAACTCTGAGATCCTGCTATCCCTCCTGCATCGATATACCAACGGGGGCTTAGGTTTCTGTCACTCCGGCAACCCCGCAATTGGCAAACGAGTACAAGATGCATTCCCCTAGGCCCATAAAGGTGAAGTGTCGTGTAGTCGACGTTCACACGACACCACTAGAAGAATAACACCACAACTTAAATATCATAACATTGAATATTACTCAACCATACTTCACTACTAACATTTAGACTTCACCCATGTCCTCAAGAACTAAACGAACTACTCACGAGACATCATATGGAACATGATCAGAGGTGATATGATGATGAATAACAATCTGAACATAAACCTTGGTTCAACGGTTTCACTCAATAGCATCAATAACAAGTAGAAATCAATACCGGGAGAGTTTCCCCTATCAAACAATCAAGATCAAACCCAAATTGCTACAGCGGTGACGATGTGCAGTGGTGGAGACGGCGGTGATGATGATGAAGGTGATGATGATGGTGATGGAGATGATGTCCAACTCGATGGCGGTGACGATGGCGTCGATTTCCCCCTCCGGGAGGGAATTTCCCCGGCGGATCTCAGCCCGCCGGAGAGCTCTTTTCTCTCTGGTGTTCTCCGCCCCGCAGAGGCTGCTGTAACTCTTCGCGAGGTACCCTCTGGAGCTTAGGTTTTCGGGACGAAGGCGTACGCGAAGAAAAGGAGGTGAGAGGGGGCTGTGGGCCCCCTCCTCACAGGGCGGCGCGACCAGGCCTTGGGCCGCGCCGGCCTATGGGGTGGGCCCACCTCGATTCCCCTCGGCTCCCCCTTCTGGCTCCCTTCGTCATCTGGAAAAATAGGATTTTTGATATAATTTCCATCAACTGTTGATCTTCCGAAATATTGCATTCTGACGGCGCTTTTTCCAGCAGAATCCTGGCTCCGGTGCTCGATCCTCCAATAATCATGAAACATGCAAAATAGATGAAATAACATAAGTATTATGTCCAAATATGAAATATATCAATGAATAACAGCAAATTATGATATAAAATAGTGATGCAAATTGGACGTATCACTCCACCGCGCTGATGGCCTTGGTCTGCGCGAGGACGACGTCCTCCTCATCGCTGCCGTGGACATAGTCCCCGGCGGAGAAGGTGGGCGACCGCGCGGGGACGAGGTCGTCGTCGTCGCTGCTGTCTGCGACGGGAAGCCGCGGTGCGCGGCTTGACTGGCCGGACGAGGAGCCCTCGCCGGCGTTGCCGTACCTGGTGAGCTTCCCTGGGGGCGTGAGCCCCCAGTTCGTCCACCGACGGGGCGCTGCACTTGCGCGCGCCCTCCGACCGGTTCCATTTGCGCCACTCCGCGTCTGTGCGGAAGACGGGCAGACGCGGCGGCGAGTCGCCGCCGCCCAATCCGGCGCCACGGTCTGCGGAGCCGCCTCGGGACGCCATCGCCCTCCGTCGGCCGGTGGATTGCTGGCTGGTGCTCGCTGGATTGCTCCCCGAAGATGGTGCTTGGCGGCGGCGGAGGGAGAGGAACGACGGAGGGGAGTAGGGTTGATACGTCTCCGACGTATCGATAATTTCTTATGTTCCATGCCACATTATTGATGTTATCTACATGTTTTATGCACACTTTATGTCATATTCGTGCATTTTCTGGAACTAACCTATTAACAAGATGCCGAAGTGCCAGTTCCTGTTTTCTGCTGTTTTTGGTTTCAGAAATCCTAGTAACGAAATATTCTCGGAATCGGACGAAATCAACGCCAAAGATCTTAGAATCCCCGGAAGCATCCAGAACACACGAGAGGGACCAGAGGGGGGGCACAGGCCCACCACACCATACCCTGGCGCGGCCTAGGGGGGGCCCGCGCCCCCCTATGGTTTGGCCAGCCATTCGACCCTCCTGCGCCGCCTCTTCGCCTATATAAAGCCCCTGGATCGAAAACCCTGATGCGTTCGACGAAAACCACAGAAACCTTCCAGAGCCGCCGCCATCGCGAAGCCAAGATCTGGGGGACAGGAGTCTCTGTTCCGGCACCCTGCCGGAACGGGGAAGTGCCCCCGGAAGGCTTCTCCATCGACACCGCTGCCATCTCCACCGCCATCTTCATCACCGCTGCTGCTCCCATGAGGAGGGAGTAGTTCTCCATCGAGGCTCGGGGCTGTACCGGTAGCTATGTGGTTCATCTCTCTCCATGTACCTCAATACAATAATCTCATGAGCTGCTTTACATGATTGAGATTCATATGAGTTTTGTATCACTACTATCTATGTGCTACTCTAGCAATGTTATTAAAGTAGTTCTATTCCTCCTGCACGTGTGTAAAGGTGACAGTGTGTGCACCGTGTTAGTACTTGGTTTATGCTATGATCATGATCTCTTGTAGATTGCGAAGTTAATTATTGCTATGATGGTATTGATGTGATCTATTCCTCCTACATATGCATGAAGGTGACAGTGTGCATGCTATGTTAGTACTTGGTTTAGTCTTTTGATCTATCTTACACTATAAGGTTACTAAATATGAACAAATTGTGGAGCTTGTTAACTCCGGCATTGAGGGTTCGTGTAATCCTACGCAATGTGTTCATCATCCAACAAGAGTGTAGAGTATGCATTTATCTATTCTGTTATGTGATCAATGTTGAGAGTGTCCACTAGTGAAAGTCTAATCCCTAGGCCTTGTTCCTAAATACTGCTGCGTTACTACTGCTTGTTTACTGTTTCACTGTGTTACTACTGCTGCAATACTACCACCATCAACTACACGCCAGCAAGCTATTTTCTGGCACCGTTGCTACTGCTCATATATATTCATACCACCTGTATTTCACTATCTCTTCGCCGAACTAGTGCACCTATTAGGTGTGTTGGGGACACAAGAGACTTCTTGCTTTGTGGTTGCAGGGTTGCATGAGAGGGATATCTTTGACCTCTTCCTCCCTGAGTTCGATAAACCTTGGGTGATCCACTTAAGGGAAAACTTGCTGCTGTTCTACAAACCTCTGCTCTTGGAGGCCCAACACTGTCTACAGGAAAGGAGGGGGAACGTAGACATCAAGCACTTTTCTGGCGCCGTTGCCGGGGAGGAAAGGTAAAAAGGCACTCATACTTCGGTTCCAGGTAAAGTACTTTTCTGGCGCCATTGTGTTTGTGCTCGAAGCTATTTCCTTTAGATCCTGCAATTGCAACTTTTTGTTTCTTGTTTACACTAGTTAGGCATAATGGAAAACATCTGTGAGCTCTTTGTACTATTTCCTGAGTCAAGACATGAATGGTTTAATGCGAAAATTAAAAAACCCATGGAACATGTTAGCATGAATACTTTGAACACCATTGTTGCTAATGATATGGAAAATTCTAAGCTTGGGGAAGCTGGTTTTGATGAGCATGATCTTTTTAGTCCACCAAGCATTGAGGAGAAAATTTTCTTTGATGATACTTTGCCTCCTATTTATGATGATTATAATGATAGTAGTCTTTTGGTACCACCTACTATGGAGAGTAAATTTTGTTGTGATTATACTATGCCTCCAACACTTGATGAGAATAATAATGATAGCTACTTTGTTGAATTTGCTCCCACTACAACTAATAAAATTGATTATGCTTATGTGGAGAGTAATAATTTTATGCATGAGACTCATGATAAGAATGCTTTATGTGATGGTTATATTGTTGAGTTTGCTCATGTTGCTACTGAAAGTTATTATGAGAGAGGAAAATATGGTTGTAGAAATTTTCATGTTACTAAAATGCCTCTCTATGTGCTGAAATTTTTCAAGCTATACTTGTTTTATCTTCCTATGCTTGTTAGTTTGCTCTTCATGAACTTGTTTATTTACAAGATTCCTATGCATAGGAAGCATGTTAGACTTAAATGTGTTTTGAATTTGCCTCTTGATGCTCTCTTTTGCTTCAACTATAATTTCTTGCGAGTGCATCATTAAAACTGCTGAGCCCATCTTAATGGCTATAAAGAAAGAACTTCTTGGGAGATAACCCATGTGTTATTTTGCTACAGTACTTTGTTTTATATTTGTGTCTTGGAAGTTGTTTACTACTGTAGCAACCTCTCCTTATCTTAGTTTTGTGTTTTGTTGTGCCAAGTAAAGCCGTTGATAGAAAAGTAAGTACTAGATTTGGATTACTGCGCAGTTCCAGATTTCTTTGCTGTCACGAATCTGGGTCCACCTCCCTGTAGGTAGCTCAGAAAATTAAGCCAATTTATGTGCATGATCCTCAGATATGTACGCAACTTTCATTCAATTTGAGCATTTTCATTTGAGCAAGTCTGGTGCCATTTTAAAATTCGTCAATACGAACTGTTCTGTTTTGACAGATTCTGCCTTTTATTTCGCATTGCCTCTTTTGCTATGTTGGATGAATTTCTTTGATCCACTAATGTCCAGTAGCATTATGCAATGTCCAGAAGTGTTAAGAATGATTGTGTCATCTCTGAATATGTTAATTTTTATTGTGCACTAACCCTCTAATGAGTTGTTTCGAGTTTGGTGTGGAGGAAGTTTTCAAGGGTCAAGAGAGGAGGATGATATACTATGATCAAGAAGAGTGAAGAGTTTAAGCTTGGGGATGCCCCGGTGGTTCATCCCTGCATATTTCAAGAAGACTCAAGCATCTAAGCTTGGGGATGCCCAAGGCATCCCCTTCTTCATCGACAAATTATCAGGTTCCTCCCCTGAAACTATATTTTTATTCCATCACATCTTATGTGCTTTTCTTGGAGCGTCTGTTTGTTTGTTTCTATTTTTGTTTTTGTTTGAATAAATGCTTGTGTGGGAGAGAGACACGCTCCGCTGGTTCGTATGAACACATGTGTTCTTAGCTCATAATATACATGGCGAAGTTTTCTTCTTCGTTAAATTGTTATATGGTTGGATTTGGAAAATGATACATGTAGTAATTGCTATTAATGTCTTGGGTAATGTGATACTTGGCAATTGTTGTGCTCATGATTAAGCTCTTGCATCATATGCTTTGCACCCATTAATGAAGAAATACATAGAGCATGCTAAAATTTGGTTTGCATATTTGGTCTCTCTAAGGTCTAGATAATTTCTAGTATTGAGTTTGAACAACAAGGAAGACGGGGTAGAGTCTTATAATGTTTACAATATGTCATTTATGTGAGTTTTGCTGCACCGGTTCATCCTTGTGTTTGTTTCAAATAAGCCTTGCTAGCCTAAACCTTGTATCGAGAGGGAATACTTCTCATGCATCCAAAATCCTTGAGCCAAACAACACTATGTCATTTGTGTCCACCATACCTACCTACTACATGGTATTTTCCGCCATTCCAAAGTAAATTGCTTGAGTGCTACCTTTAAAATTCCATCATTCACCTTGGCAATATATAGCTCATGGGACAAATAGCTTAAAAACTATTGTGGTATTGAATATGTACTTATGCACTTTATCTCTTATTAAGTTGCTTGTTGTGCGATAACCATGTTCACTGGGGACGCCATCAACTATTCTTTGTTGAATTTCATGTGAGTTGCTATGCATGTTCGTCTTGTCTGAAGTAAGAGAGATATACCACCTTATGGTTAAGCATGCATATTGTTAGAGAAGAACATTGGGCCGCTAACTAAAGCCATGATTCATGGTGGAAGTTTCAGTTTTGGACATATATCCTCAATCTCAAATGAGAAAATTATTAATTGTTGTTACATGCTTATGCATAAAAGAGGAGTCCATTATCTGTTGTCTATGTTGTCCCGGTATGGATGTCTAAGTTGAAGAATAATCAATAGCGAGAAATCCAATGCGAGCTTTCTCCTTAGACCTTTGTACAGGCGGCATAGAGGTACCCCTTTGTGACACTTGGTTAAAACATGTGCATTGTGATGATCCGGTAGTCCAAGCTAATTAGGACAAGGTGCGGGCACTATTAGTACACTATGCATGAGGCTTGCAACTTGTAAGATATAATTTACATGATACATATGCTTTATTACTACCGTTGACAAAATTGTTTCATGTTTTCAAAATCAAAGCTCTAGCACAAATATAGCAATCGATGCTTTTCCTCTATGGAGGACAATTCTTTTACTTTCAATGTTGAGTCAGTTCACCTATTTCTCTCCACCTCAAGAAGCAAACACTTGTGTGAACTGTGCATTGATTCCTACATATTTGCATATTGCAGTTGTTATATTACTCTATGTTGACAATTATCCATGAGATATACATGTTACAAGTTGAAAGCAACCGCTGAAACTTAATCTTCCATTGTGTTGCTTCAATGCCTTTACTTTGAATTATTGCTTTATGAGTTAACTCTTATGCAAGACTTATTGATGCTTGTCTTGAAGTGCTATTCATGAAAAGTCTTTGCTATATGATTCACTTGTTTACTCATGTCATTACCATTGTTTTGATCATTGCATTCATTACATATGCTTTACAAATAGTATGATCAAGATTATGATGGCATGTCACTCCAGAAATTATCTGTGTTATCGTTTTACCTGCTCGGGACGAGCAGAACTAAGCTTGGGGATGCTGATACGTCTCCGACGTATCGATAATTTCTTATGTTCCATGCCACATTATTGATGTTATCTACATGTTTTATGCACACTTTATGTCATATTCGTGCATTTTCTGGAACTAACCTATTAACAAGATGCCGAAGTGCCAGTTCCTGTTTTCTGCTGTTTTTGGTTTCAGAAATCCTAGTAACAAAATATTCTCGGAATCGGACGAAATCAACGCCAAAGATCTTAGAATCCCCGGAAGCATCCAGAACACACGAGAGGGACCAGAGGGGGGGCACAGGCCCACCACACCATACCCTGGCGCGGCCTAGGGGGGGCCCGCGCCCCCCTATGGTTTGGCCAGCCCTTCGACCCTCCTGTGCCGCCTCTTCGCCTATATAAAGCCCCTGGATCGAAAACCCTGATGCGTTCGACGAAAACCACAGAAACCTTCCAGAGCCGCCGCCATCGCGAAGCCAAGATCTGGGGGACAGGAGTCTCTGTTCCGGCACCTGCGGAACGGGGAAGTGCCCCCGGAAGGCTTCTCCATCGACACCGCTGCCATCTCCACCGCCATCTTCATCACCGCTGCTGCTCCCATGAGGAGGGAGTAGTTCTCCATCGAGGCTCGGGGCTGTACCGGTAGCTATGTGGTTCATCTCTCTCCATGTACCTCAATACAATAATCTCATGAGCTGCTTTACATGATTGAGATTCATATGAGTTTTGTATCACTACTATCTATGTGCTACTCTAGCAATGTTATTAAAGTAGTTCTATTCCTCCTGCACGTGTGTAAAGGTGACAGTGTGTGCACCGTGTTAGTACTTGGTTTATGCTATGATCATGATCTCTTGTAGATTGCGAAGTTAATTATTGCTATGATGGTATTGATGTGATCTATTCCTCCTACATATGCATGAAGGTGACAGTGTGCATGCTATGTTAGTACTTGGTTTAGTCTTTTGATCTATCTTACACTATAAGGTTACTAAATATGAACAAATTGTGGAGCTTGTTAACTCCGGCATTGAGGGTTCGTGTAATCCTACGCAATGTGTTCATCATCCAACAAGAGTGTAGAGTATGCATTTATCTATTCTGTTATGTGATCAATGTTGAGAGTGTCCACTAGTGAAAGTCTAATCCCTAGGCCTTGTTCCTAAATACTGCTGCGTTACTACTGCTTGTTTACTGTTTCACTGTGTTACTACTGCTGCAATACTACCACCATCAACTACACGCCAGCAAGCTATTTTCTGGCACCGTTGCTACTGCTCATATATATTCATACCACCTGTATTTCACTATCTCTTCGCCGAACTAGTGCACCTATTAGGTGTGTTGGGGACACAAGAGACTTCTTGCTTTGTGGTTGCAGGGTTGCATGAGAGGGATATCTTTGACCTCTTCCTCCCTGAGTTCGATAAACCTTGGGTGATCCACTTAAGGGAAAACTTGCTGCTGTTCTACAAACCTCTGCTCTTGGAGGCCCAACACTGTCTACAGGAAAGGAGGGGGAACGTAGACATCAAGGGTTTGTGACCCGAACTCCCCTCCGCGAACCCTTTTAATAGGGGCCGTTCAGAGATTTGTTCGGGCCCCTGAACTTATTTTACGGGCCGGCCCAGCTTTTCGGTCACTGATCTGCGACACATTCAGCCCGAACCCGTAAATCCGCCGGAAAAGTTCGGTTCCGGCGAGGTTTGCGGGTTCTGTTAGAGATGCTCTTACCGTTCTACGCCCTGATCAAACAGGGAGAAAAATTCGAGTGAAACGAAGAAGCAGACAGAGCCTTTGAGGATCTCAAACGCACAATCTCGACACCACCAATATTGGTGGCGCCCAAGGAAAAGGAACCTCTTCTGTTATATATCGCGGCCACACGACAAGTGGTCAGCACAGTACTTGTGGTTGAGCGAGAAGAAGAAGGAAAAGTCCATGGAGTCCAGCGGCCGGTATACTTCATCAGCGAAGTTTTATCACCCTCAAAACAGCGGTACCCGCAGTACCAAAAGTTAGCATATGGAGTATTCACAACCGCAAGGAAATTGCGACACTATTTTTCGGCATATCCGATAATAGTGGTCAATGAGGCGCCTTTGTCCAATATACTGAATAACCCGGAAGCTACGGGTCGTGTCTCCCTTTGGGGAATAGAGCTTTCCCCTCGGGACATCACGTATGAAAAAAATCAATAAAATCGCAGATCTTACCAGACTTCGTCGCAGAGTGGATGGAGCTGCAAAATACAGGACCCCTAGACTTGTCAAAAACCTGGACTATGAACTTTGACGGATCCAAAAGGTTGGAAGGAGCTGGAGCAGGCGTGATATTAGTATCACCTGAAGGAGATAAACTGAAATATGTACTGCGGATGACGTTTCCCAACGCGTCTAACAACAAGGCAGAGTATGAAGCATTGATACATGGGATGAAGATGGCGAAAGCATGTGGTGCAACCAGATTAAAAATCTTCAGCGACTCCCAATTAGTGGCTCAACAGGTGATGAACCAGTGTGACGCGGTCAATGATAGTATGATAGCACATAAGGAGGTATACAGTGAACTCGAGAAGCTCTTTGACTGGTGTGAAGTGAATCATATCAGCAGACTCAACAACGATGAAGCCGATGTTCTGCAAACATCGGATCGCAATGCTTAGCAATACCACCTGGCGTATTTTGGGAGGAGATAAGTGAAAGGTCGACAAAGGCAAAGAAACAAACAAAGAAAAAGGAGAAGGTCGAGAAAGACTCGGGGGCTCTAGCAATATCGGAAGCAAGCGCATCAGGAGATGAAGAGGAATCGCACGAGGTGATGGTGGTGCAAGTTCCTTGGATGCAGGTTTACATCGCATATATCCTAAGGAAAGAAATACCCGAGGATCCAGTAGAAGCAAGGCAAGTTATTCGATGATCCAAGGCCTTCACCGTGGTTAAGGGCTCGCTATATAAGCGAAGTATATCGGGAGTCTTGCAACGATGCGTTACACCAAAAGAAGGACGATTACTCTTAAAAGATGTGCACAAAGGAGTGTGTGGACATGATGACCCACAAGTATAGGGGGTGTATCGTAGTATTTTCGATAAGTAAGAATGTCGATCCCAACGAGGAGCAGAAGGTCTTGACAAGCAGTTTCGATGAAGGATTCACTGTAAATGCTCACAGACAAGTATTCAGGGGGTTTTGATGTAGCAGATGAATAAAGTACGAGTAAGTAAAATGCGAGAGTAACAATTGCAGCGAGCGGCCCAATCCTTTTTAGCACAAAGGACAAGCCGGTTTGTTTACTTATAATGACCAAACGTTCCTGAGGACACACGGGAATTTAGTCTAGTGCTTTCGCTTCATACAGCTGATTAATCTTCATTGTTTTGATAAGTGTTGTGTGGGTGAACCTATGCTAATGCACCGCCCTTCCTAGGACTAATACATACTTGTGATTATACCCCTTGCAAGCATCCGCAACTACAAGAAAGTAATTAAGATAAATCTAACCACAGCCTTAAACTCTGAGATCCTGCTATCCCTCCTCATCGATATACCAACGGGGGTTCAGGTTTCTGTCACTCCGGCAACCCCGCGATTGGCAAATGAGTACAAGATGTATTCCCCTAGGCCCATAAAGGTGAAGTATCATGTAGTCGACGTTCACATGACACTACTAGAAGAATAACACCACAACTTAAATATCATAACATTGAATATTACTCAACCATAATTCACTACTAACATTTAGACTTCACCCATGTCCTCAAGAACTAAACGAACTACTCACGAGACATCATATGGAACATGATCAGAGGTGATATGATGATGAATAACAATCTGAACATAAACCTTGGTTCAATGGTTTCACTCAATAGCATCAATAACAAGTAGAAATCAATACCGGGAGAGTTTCCCCTATCAAACAATCAAGATCCAACCCAAATTGTTACAGCGGTGACGATGTGCAGCGGTGGAGACAGCGGTGATGATGATGAAGATGATGGTGATGACGATGGAGATGATGTCCAGCTCGATGACGGTGACGATGGCGTCGATTTCCCCCTCCGGGAGGGAATTTCCCTGGCAGATTTCAGCCTGCCGGAGAGCTCTTTTCTCTCTGGCGTTTTCCGCCCCGCAGAGGCGGCTGTGACTCTTCGCGACTATCCCCCTGAGCTTAGGTTTTCGGGACGAAGATGTACGCGAAGGAGAGGAGGCCAGAGAGGGCTGTGGGCCCCCTCCCCACAAGGCGGTGCGGCCCGGCCTTGGCCCGCGCCGACGTGAGGTGGGCCCATGGAGGCCCTCCTCGGCTCCTCCTTTTGGCTCCCTTCGTCCTCTGGAAAAATAGGATTTTTCATATAATTTCCATCAATTGTTGATCTTCCGAAATATTGCATTCTGACGGCGCTTTTTTCAGCAGAATCCTGACTCCGGTGCGCGATCCTCCAATAATCATGAAACATGCAAAATAGATGAAATAACATAAGTATCATCTCCAAATATGAAATATATCAATGAATAACAGCAAATTATGATATAAAATAGTGATGCAAAATGGACGTATCAACTCCCCCCAAGCTTAGACTTCGCTTGTCCCCAGGCGAAACTGAACTCGGTAAACAGGACCACATGTTTATGGAGTGAAGAGTCGATAAATAAAATACGGACAAGAAGCATCATATTCATTCACACAATACATTCTAGCGAACAACTTCCTCATATAATTCAACTTGAAACAAGTATAAGGTAATCACAAATAAAGGTGCATAAGAAATCATAATTGTTGATGGCAAACTTCGTTCTTGGTTAGAGAACAATTAACAGATTGTACTTATCTATCGAGCAGCGCTCTCATGTTAAAGTTTATATGGCACAACTTGCATACTCAATCATAATAATCTCCTCATAATCATTGATAACTTTCAAAGCTATATTCATTCGGATAAAACTTGTACTAAACAAGGAAGAGTAAAAGGCATGATGAAGTAGATCACAATGTAAATGATTTGATCACAACAACTCAAATGCTTGCTTGAGATGGAGGGAAATAGGTTTACTGACTCAACATAAAGTAAAAGACAGGCCCTTCGCAGAGGGAAGCAGGGATTAAATCATGTGCTAGAGCTTTTTCAATTTTGAAATCATATAAAGAAAATAAAAGTAACATTTTGAGAGGTGTTTGTTGTTGTCAATGACTGGTAGCGAGTACTCTAACCCCCTTGCTAGACAGACCCTCGAAGAGCGGCTCCCATAAAGTTTTGTTTTTGGTTGACACTCCTTCCAACCTTTGCTTTCACAAACCATGGCTAACCGAATCCTCGGGTGCCTGCCAACAATCTCATACCATGAAGGAGTGTCTTTTTATTTTAGTTTTATTTAGATGACACTCCTCCCTTCCTTTGCTTTCTCAAGCCATGGCTAACCGAATCTTCGGGTGCCGTCCAACAATCACATACCATGGAGGAGTGTCTATTTGTAAAATTATGAAGGTTAATTAATCGGGGCTGGGAACCCCATTGCCAGCTCTTTTTGCAAAATTATTAAATAAGTGGATGAAGCCACTAGTCCATTGGTGAAAGTTGCCCAACAAGATTGAAAGATAAAACTCCACATACTTCCTCATGAGCTATAAAACATTGACACAAATAAAGGATGATAAATTTTGAATTGTTTAAAGGTAGCACACGAAGTATTTACTTGGAATGGCAGAAAATACCATGTAGTAGGTAGTTATGGTGGACACAAATGGCATAGGTTTGGGTTAAAGTTTGGATGCACGAGAAGCATTCCCTCTCAGTACAGGTTTTTGGCTAGCAAGGTTGATTAGCAAGCATAAGAGTTGAAGGAAACAAACAAATATACATGTGATAGAAACAATCATGCATCTTCCTTGTAAGAACAAACAATTTTAACTTCAGAATAATAAGCTTAAGAGCTAACAAGAAAGAAAGACAATGAAACAACATATCTACATGTATCTCTCTTTTCTACTTAACCCTCAAAGTGTTGTTGCTATTGACCAATGCTAAGTTTGCCAAAACCAAATAGATTTACTCAATGCTCCCAAAGTGATACCAATACTAATAACAAGATCAATCATATAATAGAGATTGCAAACTAAAATAAGATGTGCAATATGTAAAATGATAAGACTTCTCATTTATATTCCATAACGATAACTCACACCAAGGGATACATAGACAACCAACTAAGGAGAGATACTTCCACACTGCAACTCGTCTTATATGATAACTTCCCTACTCATGATATGACACTACTTGATAGTAAAAAGTAAAAGATAGTGATGATGTGATACCGTGGCACTCCCCCAAGCTTGGAACAAACCAAGGGGATGCCAATACCGATGATGAATTACTCCTTCGGCGGTGGTGATGATGAATTCCCATCATCAGACTTCCAAGGAAGAGGCTCTCCATCAACAAACGACATCTTGGTCTCGGGAATCCTGAAACTAGCAGCATAGCTTATGTGTTTAAACCTGTTTTCATACTCACAGTTTTGATTCTGAACATCATAGAGTTGAGCTCGGAGTTTGTTGGTGGTGTCATGAAGCGAGAGGATGTCGTCCCACAGCTTTGCAGTCTCCTTCTTGTGTCCATCAATAAGTTCAGACACAATCTTCTGGAAGATGTCCACTTCACGCTCAGCCATCTTCTTGTAGTTGAAGACCTCTTGCTCTAGCTTCTCCATCCTGTCTTCCAAGCTTCCTTCTCCTTTAGGACCCTGGACATCTTTGATCTGCAACTCCCCATCAACGAGCAGCAACTCCTTGGGGTGCATCTTCAGCTCGTTCATGTACGGGTTGACGACGTCCTCAAGGAAGCTATCCTTCGGAGTTCCCGGCGAGGACATGATGGCTCTAGATCCGAAGCAGATCCTGGCAGAAAACAGCTCGAAACAAAACACGTTGAGAAAACGATATACGGTCCTCCAGGGGTCCGGGGGATTATATAGCAGGAATTTTTACGACATAAGGAAAGGACCAGGTCGAACCAGAGTCGGAGAGGGGCAACGAGGTGGCCTCCTCATAGGGCGGTGATACGTCTCCAACGTATCGATAATTTCTTATGTTCCATGCTACTTTATTGATGATACCTACATGTTTTATGCATACTTTATGTCATATTTATGCATTTTCCGACACTAACCTATTAACAAGATGCCGAAGAGCCAGTTGTTGTTTTCTGCTGTTTTTGGTTTTAGAAATCCTAGTAAGGAAATATTCTCGGAATTGGACGAAATCAACGCCCAGGGGCCTATTTTTCCACGAAGCTTCCAGAAGACCGAAGAGGAGACGAAGTGGGGCCACGAGCTGGTGACACACCAGGGCGGCGCGGCCTGGCCCTTGGCCGCGCGGCCCTGTTGTGTGGGCCCCTCGTGACGCCCCTTGACCTGCCCTTCCGCCTACAAATAGTCTTCGTCGCGAAACCCCCAGTACCGAGAGCCACGATACGAAAAACCTTCCAGAGACGCCGCCGCCGCCAATCCCATCTCGGGGGATTCAGGAGATCGCCTCCGGCACCCTGCCGGAGAGGGGAATCATCTCTCGGAGGACTCTACACCGCCATGGTCGCCTCCGGAGTGATGTGTGAGTAGTTCACCCCTGGACTATGGGTCCATAGCAGTAGCTAGATGGTTGTCTTCTCCTCATTGTGCTATCATTGTCGGATCTTGTGAGCTGCCTAACATGATCAAGATCATCTATCTGTAATACTATATGTTGTGTTTGTTGGGATCCGATGGATAGTGAATGCTATGTTATGTTGATTATCAATCTATCATGTGTTGTTTATGATCTTGCATGCTCTCTGTTGCTAGTAGAGGCTCTGGCCAAGTTTTTGCTTGTAACTCCAAGAGGGAGTATTTATGCTCGATAATGGGTTCATGCCTCCATTAAATTTGGGACAGTGACAGAAAGTTCTAAGGTTGTGGATGTGCTGTTGCCACTAGGTATAAAACATCGATGCTATGTCCGAGGATGTAGTTGTCGGTTACATTACGCACCATACTTAATGCAATTGTCTGTTGTTTACAACTTAATACTGGAAGGGGTTCGGATGATAACCTGAAGGTGGACTTTTTAGGCATAGATGCATGCTGGATAGCGGTCTATGTACTTTGTCGTAATGCCCAATTAAATCTCACAATACTCTTCATATCATGTATGTGCATTGTCATGCCCTCATAATTTGTCAATTGCCCAACTGTAATTTGTTCACCCAACATGCTAATTCTTATGGGAGAGACACCTCTAGTGAACTGTGGACCCCGGTCCTATTCTTTACATCTGAAATACAATCTACTGCAATTGTTCTTTACTGTTTTCTGCAAACATCATCATCCACACTATACATCTAATCCTTTGTTACAGCAAGCCGGTGAGATTGACAACCTCACTGTTACGTTGGGGCAAAGTACTTTGGTTGTGTTGTGCAGGTTCCACGTTGGCGCCGGAATCCCTGGTGTTGCGCCGTACTACATCCCGCCGCCATCAACCTTCAACGTGCTTCTTGGCTCCTACTGGTTCGATAAACCTTGGTTTCTTACTGAGGGAAAACTAGCCGCTGTACGCATCACACCTTCCTCTTGGGGTTCCCAACGGACGCGTGATGTACGCGTATCAAGCTAGATTTTCTGGCGCCGTTGCCGGGGATATCAAGACACGCTGCAAGGGGAGTCTCCGCTTCCAATCTCTTTACTTTGTTTTTGTCTTGCTTTATTTTATTTAGTACTTTGTTTGCTGCATTATATCAAAACACAAAAAAAATTAGTTGCTAGCTTTACTTTATTTACTGTCTTGTTTGCATTCTCTATATTAAAAACACAAAAAAATTAGTTACTTGCATTTACTTTACTTGTTTTTGTTTGCTTCATCATGTTTCCTCCTAAGTTTATTCTTAAAGATGTACCGGTAGGCCGAGGGTCTATCCTTGGGAAAGATAATATAGAAGATTTTTTCACTCATATTAGTACGGCTGAAGATTTTGAAGATAGACACTTGGTAGAACTTGCTCCTACTTATGAAATTGCTGTTGCTTCTTTAGTACACGCGTTAGAAGCTAGATTTGTTAATCTCAATCGCGTGATTCAACATATGTTTCTTACACTTAGTGATATGGAAGAAGGAGAAAAGAAAGATTTTGTATTAGAAACCCTTCTCAAAGAATTTGGGGGAATAGCAAGAGAAGCTAGAAAAGTCTTCACTAAATATAATATGCTAGGCTCTTATACCAATTTTTCCAGTACCCTTGAAAAGATGGAAAAAGATAGACAAAAGTATACTCATCAAGTAATTATGAGGGGGATATTAAAACATCAATACCGTGCAAGCTCTTGGGAATGTGCGAGGCACTAGAAAATAATTATGCTTGGCTTGTTCCCGAAAATTTGTTTGATGAAAATAGCAAGCCTAAGACTAATGAAAAGGGAGCCTCTGAAACTTACATAGATAAGATACAATGCATAGTTGAGAAAACTCCAAACCCCGCTGTAGATGCATCATCTCTTGATAATACTTGATACACATTTTCTGCGCCTAGCTGAAAGGCGTTAAAGAAAAGCTCTTATGGGAGACACCCCATGATTTTACTACAGTACTTTTGTTTTATATTTGAGTCTTGAAAGTTGTTACTACTGTAGCAACCTCTCCTTATCTTAGTTTTGTTGCATTGTTGTGCCAAGTAAAGTCTTTGATAGTAAGGTTCATACTAGATTTGGATTACTGCGCAGAAACAGATTTCTTGCTGTCACGAATCTGGGCCTAATCCTCTGTAGGTAACTCAGAAAATTATGCCAATTTACGTGACTGATCCTGAGATATGTATGCAACTTTCATTCAATTTGAGAATTTTCATTTGAGCAAGTATGGTGCCTGTTAGAAATTCGTCTTTACGAACTGTTCTGTTTTGACAGATTCTGCCTTTTATTTCGCATTGCCTGTTTTGCTATGCTTGATGGATTTCTTTGTTCCATTAACTTTCAGTATCTTTGTGCAATGTCCAGAAGTGTTAAGAATGATTATGTCACCTCTGAACATGTAAATTTTAATTGTGCACTAACCCTCTAATGAGTTGTTTTGAGTTTGGTGTGGAGGAAGTTTTCAAGGATCAAGAGAGGAGGATGATACAATATGATCAAGGAGAGTGAAAGCTCTAAGCTTGGGGATGCCCCGGTGGTTCATCCCTGCATATTTCAAGAAGACTCAAGCATCTAAACTTGGGGATGCCCAAGGCATCCCCTTCTTCATCGACAACATTATCAGGTTCCTCTAGTGAAACTATATTTTTATTCCGTCACATCTTATGTACTTTGCTTGGAGCGTCTGTTTGTTTTTTGTTTTTGTTTTGTTTGAATAAAATGGATCCTAGCATTCATCTTGTGGGAGAGAGACACGCTCCTCTGTTGCATATGGACAAATATGTCCTTGGTTTTACTCATAATGTTCATGGCGAAGGATAATCTACTTCGTTAATTGTTATATGGTTGGAAACGAAAAATGCTACATGTGGTAATTGGTAAAATGTCTTGGATAATTTGACACTTGGCAATTGTTATAGATCATGTTTAAGCTCTTGCATCATATACTTTGCACCTATTAGTGAAGAAATACATAGAGCTTATTGAAATTTGGTTTGCACGATTGGTCTCTCTAAAGTCTAGATATTTTCTAGTAAAGGTTTGAGCAACAAGGATGACAGTGTAGAGTCTTATAATGCTTGCGATATGTTTTTATGTGAGTCTTGCTGTACCGGTTCCTGCTTGTGTTTGCTTCAAATAACCTTGCTAGCCTAAGCCTTGTATTGAGAAGGATTACTTCTCGTGCATCCAAATCCTTGAGCCAATAACTATGCCATTTGTGTCCACCATACCTACCTACTACATGGTATTTCTCCTCCATTCCAAAGTAAATTGCTTGAGTGCTACCTTTAAAATTTCCATCCTTTGCCTTTGCAATATATAGCTCATGGGACAAATAGCTTAAAAACTATTGTGGTATTGAATATGCACTTATGCATTTTATTTCTTATTAAGTTGCTTGCTGTGCGATAACCATGTTTCTGGGGACGCCATCAACTACTCTTTGTTGAATATCATGTGAGTTGCTATGCATGTTCGTCATGTCTGAAGTAAAGGTGATTTACCATGAGTTGAAAGGTTTGAGCATGCATACTGTTAGAGAAGAACATTGGGCCGCTAACTAAAGCCATGAATCATGGTGGAAGTTTTAATTTTGGACAACAATCCTCAAATCTCTAATGAGAAAATTAATTGTTGTTGAATGCTTAAGAATTAAAGAGGAGTCCATTATCTGTTGTCTATGTTGTCCCGGTATGGATGTCTAAGTTGAGAATAATCAAAAGCGAGAAATCCAATGCGAGCTTTCTCCTTAGACCTTTGTACAGGCGGCATAGAGGTACCCCTTTGTGACACTTGGTTAAAACATATGTATTGCGGTGATAATCTAGGTAATCCGAGCTAATTAGGACAAGGTTATACTATGCATGAGGCTTGCAACTTGTAGGATATAATTTACATAACACATATGCCTTATTACTACCGTTGACAAAATTGTTTCTTGTTTTCAAAATAAAAGCTCTAGCACAAATATAGCAATCGATGCTTTCCTCTTTGAAGGACCTTTCTTTTACTTTTATGTTGAGTCAGTTTACCTATTTCCTCCCACCTCAAGAAGCAAACACTTGTGTTAACTGTGCATTGATTCTTACATACTTGCATATTTGCATTCATCATACTACTTTATGTTGACACCTATCCATGAAATATACATATTACAAGTTGAAAGCAACCGCTGAAACTTAATCTTCCTTTGTGTTGCTTCAATACCTTTACTATGAATTTATTGCTTTATGAGTTAACTCTTATGCAAGACTTATTGATGCTTGTCTTGAAAGTACTATTCATGAAAAGTCTTTGCTATATGATTCGGTTGTTTACTCATTGTCTTTACCATTGTCTTGGATCGCTGCATTCATTACATATGTTTACAATAGTATTGATCAAGATCATGATGGCATGTCACTCCAGAAATTATCTTTGTTATCGTTTACCTACTCGGGACGAGTAGGAACTAAGCTTGGGGATGCTGATACGTCTCCAACGTATCGATAATTTCTTATGTTCCATGCTACTTTATTGATGATACCTACATGTTTTATGCATACTTTATGTCATATTTATGCATTTTCTGACACTAACCTATTAACAAGATGCCGAAGAGCCAGTTGATGTTTTCTGCTGTTTTTGGTTTCAGAAATCCTAGTAAGGAAATATTCTCGGAATTGGACGAAATCAACGCCCAGGGGCCTATTTTTCCACGAAGCTTCCAGAAGACCGAAGAGGAGACGAAGTGGGGCCACGAGCTGGTGACACACCAGGGCGGCGCGGCCTGGCCCTTGGCCGCGCGGCCCTGTTGTGTGGGCCCCTCGTGATGCCCCTTGACCTGCCCTTCCGCCTACAAATAGTCTTCGTCGTGAAACCCCCAGTACCGAGAGCCACGATACGGAAAACCTTCCAGAGACGCCGCCGCCGCCGATCCCATCTCGGGGGATTCAGGAGATCACCTCCGGCACCCTGCCGGAGAGGGGAATCATCTCCCGGAGGACTCTACACCGCCATGGTCGCCTCCGGAGTGATGTGTGAGTAGTTCACCCCTGGACTATGGGTCCATAGCAGTAGCTAGATGGTTGTCTTCTCCTCATTGTGCTATCATTGTCGGATCTTGTGAGCTGCCTAACATGATCAAGATCATCTATCTGTAATACTATATGTTGTGTTTGTTGGGATCCGATGGATAGTGAATGCTATGTTATGTTGATTATCAATCTATCATGTGTTGTTTATGATCTTGCATGCTCTCCGTTGCTAGTAGAGGCTCTGGCCAAGTTTTTGCTTGTAACTCCAAGAGGGAGTATTTATGCTCGATAGTGGGTTCATGCCTCCATTAAATCTGGGACAGTGATAGAAAGTTCTAAGGTTGTGGATGTGCTGTTGCCACTAGGGATAAAACATCGATGCTATGTCCAAGGATGTAGTTGTCGGTTACATTACGCACCATACTTAATGCAATTGTCTGTTGTTTACAACTTAATACTGGAAGGGGTTCGGATGATAACCTGAAGGTGGACTTTTTAGGCATAGATGCATGCTGGATAGCGGTCTATGTACTTTGTCATAATGCCCAATTAAATCTCACAATACTCTTCATATCATGTATGTGCATTGTCATGCCCTCATTATTTGTCAATTGCCCAACTGTAATTTGTTCACCCAACATGCTAATTCTTATGGGAGAGACACCTCTAGTGAAATGTGGACCCCGGTCCTATTCTTTACATCTGAAATACAATCTACTGCAATTGTTCTTTACTGTTTTCTGCAAACATCATCATCCACACTATACATCTAATCCTTTGTTACAGCAAGCCGGTGAGATTGACAACCTCACTGTTACGTTGGGGCAAAGTACTTTGGTTGTGTTGTTCAGGTTCCACGTTGGCGCCGGAATCCCTGGTGTTGCGCCGCACTACATCCCGCCGCCATCAACCTTCAACGTGCTTCTTGGCTCCTACTGGTTCGATAAACCTTGGTTTCTTACTGAGGGAAAACTTGCCGCTGTACGCATCACACCTTCCTCTTGGGGTTCCCAACGGACGCGTGCTGTACGCGTATCAGGCGGCGCGGCTAGGCTGGGGCCCGCGCCGGCCTATGGGGGCACGCCCTCGTGCGTCTCCTCCACTCCGTTTCGATCTCGTAATTTTTCATATTTTCCAAAAACAGAAAAAACATTGTTCGGAAAGTAAAACACGAACTTTTTATTACCAGTACTGTTACATATTTAAAATCAAACTCTGCCGGACTGTCAATTTGTCCTTTGATGAAAGCTTCCGGAGTTTCCACTCGAATAACATCAACATCTTCATTATAAGAATCACCTGAGATATAATGCTTGAGTCTTTGTCCATTCACCACTTGTGAGGCATCGCCTTGGAGAGAACTAATTTTAATCGCCCCTGAACGATATACCTCCTCAACGACATATGGTCCTTCCCATTTTGAGAGTAATTTCCCTGCAAAGAATCTAAGACGAGACCGATACAATAGGACTTTATCCCCAATATTAAATTCTCTTTTGATAATTCTTTTATCATGCCATTTCTTAACTTTCTCTTTCAAGAGTTTAGCATTCTCATAAGCTTCACTTCTCCATTCATCTAGAGAACTCAATTGTAGCAATCTTTTCTTACCGGCTAATTTTAGGATCTTTATTTAGTTCTCTTACAGCCCAATAAGCTTTGTGCTCTAGTTCTAAAGGTAAATGACAAGCTTTTCCATAAACCATTTTATACGGTGACATACCCATGGGATTTTTATAAGCAGTTCTATAAGCCCATAGTGATTCCTTCAATTTACTAGCCCAATTCTTTCTATATTTATTAACAGTCTTTTGCAAGATAGATTTAATCTCTCTATTTGATAGTTCTACTTGCCCACTAGTTTGAGGATGATAAGCGGAAGCAATTCTATGATTAATACCATATTTAGCAAGAGTTTTTCTAAAACCACCATGAATAAAATGAGAACCTCCATCAGTCATAATATATCTAGGAACTCCAAATCTAGGAAAAATAATATCTAAAAGCATTCTTAGAGAGGTCTCACCATCAGCACTTTTCGTGGGTATGGCTTCCACCCATTTAGTAACATAATCAACAGCGACAAGTATATGAGTGTTGCCTTCTGAAGAGGGAAAAGGTCCCATGAAGTCAAATCCCCAACAATCAAATGGTTCAATAACAAGAGTATAATTCATAGGCATTTCATTGCATGTGGAGATATTACCAACCCTTTGACCTTCATCACAAGATAAAATAAACTTCCTTGCATCTTTGAAGAGAGTTGGCCAATAAAAACCTGATTGTAGAACCTTTTGCGTGGTTCTATCTCCGGCGTGATGTCCTCCATAAGCACTACCATGACATTTACTCAATATCAATTGTTCTTCATATTCGGGAACACATCTTCGCAGAATACCATCCACTCCTTCTTTATATAAGTGTGGGTCATCCCAAAAATAATGCCTCAAGTCATAAAAGAATTTCCTCCTTTGCTGGGCTGAAAAGGTTGGAGGCAAGTACTTGGAAACAATAAAGTTAGCATAGTCAGCATACCAAGGGCTATCTCGCGAGCTCACCTTTATTACAGCCAATTGTTCATTTGGAAAACTATCATTAACAGGAACAGGATCATAAGCAATATTTTCCAATCTAGACAAATTATCAGCAACAGGATTATCAGCACCTTTCCTATCTACAATATGCAAATCAAATTCTTGCAACAGAAGCACCCATCTAATAAGCCTTGGCTTAGCATCTTTCTTTTGCATAAGGTATCTGATTGCAGCATGATCAGTATGAATTGTAACTTTTGAATCAACAATATAAGATCTAAACTTGTCACAAGCAAAGACTGCAGCTAACAATTCTTTTTCAGTAGTAGCATAATTTCTTTGAGCAGCATCAAGAGTTTTACTGGCATAATGAATAACATTCAATTTTTTCTCTACTCGCTGTCCAAGAACAGCGCCTATAGTAAAATCACTAGCATCACACATAATTTCAAAAGTTAAGTTTCAATCAGGAGGTTCAACTATAGGAGCAGTTGTTAAGGCTTTCTTTAGAGTTTCAAAAGCTTCCTTACAATCATCATCAAAAATAAAAGGTACATCTTTTTGAAGAAGATTAGTAAGAGGTTTTGAAATCTTGGAAAAGTCTTTAATAAACCTCCTATAAAACACAGCATGACCAAGGACACTACGAATACCTTTAACATCCCTAGGATAGGGCATCTTCTCAATTGCTTCAACTTTGGCTCTGTCAACTTCAATACCTCTCTCGGAAATTTTATGTCCCAACACAATTCCTTCATTAACCATAAAGTGGCATTTCTCCCAATTAAGAACAAGGTTAGTTTCTTCACATCTCTGCAAAACTTTATCAAGGTTTCGCAAGCAATTATCAAAAGAATTTCCATAGACAGAAAAATCATCCATGAATACCTCCACAATATTCTCGCAAAAGCCATGAAAAATAGCAGACATGCATCTTTGAAAAGTAGCAGGAGCATTACATAAACCAAAAGGCATACGTCTATGAGCATAAGTTCCATAGGGACAAGTGAAAGTGGTTTTCTCTTGATCCTTAGTTTTAACAGCAATTTGTGAAAACCCAGAATAACCATCGAGAAAACAAAAATGAGTATTTTTAGATAACGTTTCTAACATTTGATCAATAAAAGGTAAAGGGTAATGATCTTTCTTAGTAACCTTATTAACTTTCCGATAATCAATGCACATTCTATACCCTACAACTACTCTTTGAGGTATGAGCTCATCATTATCATTAGGCACAACAGTCATTCCTCCTTTATTAGGAACACAATGCACAGGACTACCCCATCTACTATCAGCAATAGGATATATAATACCAGCTTCAAGAAGTTTTAATACCTCATTTCTTACCACATCCTTCATCTTAGGAATTAGACAACGCTGATCTTCAACAACAGGCTTTGCATCATCTTCCATATTAATGGCATGTTGGCAAATAGAGGGAGAAATCCCCTTCAAGTCATCAAGAGTGTAGCCAATAGCTCCTCGGTGTTTCTTCAATATTTCCAATAACCTTTCTTCTTCAAACTCTGAAAGCTTAGAGCTAATAATAACAGGATATATTTTCTTATCATCAATATGAGCATATTTAAGATTATCAGGCAATGGTTTTAAATCAAAGACAGGATCTTCCTTTGGTGGTGGTGTCGTACCTAGATCCTCTACCGGTAAATCATGTTTAAGAATAGGTTGACGAAGGAAAATTTCATCAAGCTCATTTCTTTCTTCCCTAAAAACTTCACTCTCACTATTCTCCAAATGTTGCTGCAAAGGATTATTAGGAGCAAGAGCAATAGATGCACACTGTTCAACTCTAAAATCATTATTAGGCGAATCAGCTTTATAAGGAGTTTTGGCAAATTTAGAGAAATTAAACTCATAAGATTCACCAGAAAATTTAGTCAAAATTTTATCTTTCTTGCAATCTATAACAGCTCCACAAGTATTTAGAAAAGGTCTACCAAAAATGATAGGACAATACTTACTAGCAGCAGAACCAAGTACCAAAAAGTCAGCAGGATATTTAATCTTACCACATAGAACTTCCACGTCTCGAACAATACCAATTGGAGAGATAGTTTCTCTATTAGCTAGCCGAATAACCACATCAATATCTTCAAGTTCACAAGAACCAATTTCGTGCATAATCTCCGTACAAAGCTTATAAGGAATAGCACTAATACTTGCACCAATAGCGCATAAACCATAGTAGCAATGATCACCAATTCTAACAGATAGCATAGGAACACTAGTCTTTCTAGACTTATTAGGATGTGAAACAATATTAGAAGCATCTTCACAGAAAATAATATGACCATCCTCCACATTTTCAGTCACAAGATCTTTAACTATTGCAACAGCAGGTTCAACTTTTATTTGCTCTTCAGGTTCTATAGGTTTCTTTTCACTTTTATTAACAGCACTATTTATAACAGAGTACTCCTTCATTTTAGCAGGGAAAGGAGTTTTTCAATATAAGCTTCAGGAATAACATGATCAACAGTTTCAACTACAACACATTTATTTATAGATGAATCAATTTTATCTTTATACGGTTCATGATACTTATCAAAGTTCTTCTTAGGCAATTCATAATGAGAGGCAAAAGCTTTATAAAGATTTGCAGCAACTTGAGAATCAAGACCATAAGTAGCACTAATATTACGAAATTTATCAGTATCCATAAAAGCTTCAATGCATTTATAATCATATTTTATAGCCGACTCTCTATCTTTGTCGTTCTCCCATCCTTCAGTATTCTCCTGGATCCGATTAAGAAGGTCCCTTTTAAACTCTTCTTTGTTGCGTGTAAATGATCCAGAACAAGAAGTATCTAGCAAGGTCTTGTCTTGAAAAGAAAGTCTTGCATAGAAATTATCAATAATAATATTACCAGGAAGCTCATGAATGGGGCATTTGAGCATTAAAGACTTCAATCTCCCCCACGCTTGGGCAATACTCTCTCCATCATGAGGCCAAAAATTATATATGCGGTTCCGATCTTTGTGGATTTCACTTGGAGGATAGAACTTAGAATAAAATCGGGGCACAATATTATTCCATTCAATTGAATCCCCATTATCCAGTAATTTATACCAATGCGCCGCTTTACCAGACAGCGATATAGAGAATAACTTCTTCCTCACTTCATCCATAGCAATACCTGCACACTTGAATAAACCGCATAATTCATGTAAGAACAGTAAATGATCTCCAGGATGGACAGTTCCATCCCCTGTATAACGGTTATCCACAACACGTTCAATAATTTTCATAGGTATTTTGTATGGAACATCTTCCTCACCTGGCGCCTCATCCACTACCTTTGCAGTAGTAGTAGATTTTCCAAATAGAAATTCAAGAGAAGATCTCTCCATAATGAATTATAGCAGCAGGCAGGAATAAAATCAGCACAAACAGTAAAAGTTTCCCTTACCAATTCCACTTACCAATATCGCTTCACTCCCCGGCAACGGCGCCAGAAAATAGTCTTGATACCCACAAGTATAGGGGGTGTATCGTAGTATTTTAGATAAGTAAGAATGTCGATCCCAACGAGGAGCAGAAGGTGTTAACAAGCAGTTTCGATGAAGGATTCACTGTAAATGCTCACAGACAAGTATTCAGGGGGTTTTGATGTAGCAGATGAATAAAGTACGAGTAAGTAAAATGCGAGAGTAACAATTGCAGCGAGCGGCCCAATCCTTTTTAGCACAAAGGACAAGCCGGTTTGTTTACTTATAATGACCAAACGTTCTTGAGGACACACGGGAATTTAGTCTAGTGCTTTCGCTTCATACAGCCGATTAATCTTCATTGTTTTGATAAGTGTTGTGTGGGTGAACCTATGCTAATGCACCGCCCTTCCTAGGACTAATACATACTCGTGATTATACCCCTTGCAAGCATCCGCAACTACAAGAAAGTAATTAAGATAAATCTAACCACAGCCTTAAACTCTAAGATCATGCTATCCCTCCTGCATCGATATACCAACGGGGGTTCAGGTTTCTGTCACTCCGGCAACCCCGCAATTGGCAAACGAGTACAAGATGTATTCCCCTAGGCCCATAAAGGTGAAGTATCATGTAGTCGACATTCACATGACACCACTAGAAGAATAACACCACAACTTAAATATCATAACATTGAATATTACTCAACCATAATTCACTACTAACATTTAGACTTCACCCATGTCCTCAAGAACTAAACGAACTACTCACGAGACATCATATGGAACATGATCAGAGGTGATATGATGATGAATAACAATCTGAACATAAACCTTGGTTCAATGGTTTCACTCAATAGCATCAATAACAAGTAGAAATCAATACCGGGAGAGTTTCCCCTATCAAACAATCAAGATCCAACCCAAATAGTTACAACGGTGACGATGTGCAGCGGTGGAGACTGCGGTGATGATGATGAAGATGATGGTGATGACGATGGAGATGATGTCCAGCTCGATGACGGTGACGATGGCGTCGATTTCCCCCTCCGGGAGGGAATTTCCCCGGCAGATTTCAGCCTGTCGGAGAGCTCTTTTCTCTCTGGTGTTTTCCGCCCCGTAGAGGCGGCTGTGACTCTTCGCGACTATCCCCCTGAGCTTAGGTTTTCGGGACGAAGATGTACGCGAAGGAGAGGAGGCCAGAGGCGGCTGTGGGCCCCCTCCCCACAAGGCGGCGCGGCCAGGCCTTGGCCCGCGCCGGCCTGTGAGGTGGGTGATACGTCTCCAACGTATCTATAATTTCTGATGTTCCATGCTTGTTTTATGACAATACTTACATGTTTTTCTCGCACTTTATAATGTTTTTATGCATTTTCCGGAACTAACCTATTAACAAGATGCCACAGTGCCAGTTCCTGTTTTCTGCTGTTTTGGTTCCAAAAAGGCTGTTCGGGCAATATTCTCGGAATTGGACGAAATCAACGCCAAACATCCTATTTTTCCCGGAAGCATCCAGAACACCGAAGGAGAGTCGGAGGGGAGCCAGGGGCCCCACCCCACAGGGCGGCGCGGCCAAGGGGGGCGGCCTACTGTGTGGGCCCCCCAGAAACCCTTTTGCGCCGCCTCTTCGCCTATTTAACCCCTCGCGACCTAAATCTTCGATACCAATTGACGAAACTCCAGAAAGACTCCAGGGGCGCCGCCGCCATCGCGAAACTCCAATTCGGGGGGACAGAAGTCTCTGTTCCGGCACCCTGCCGGGACGGGGAAGTGCCCGCGGAAGCCATCTCCATCGACGCCATCGCCTCCATCATGCTCCGTGAGTAGTTCCCCCATGGACTATGGGTTCTAGCAGTAGCTAGTTGGTACTCTCTATCCCATGTACTTCAATACAATGATCTCATGAGTTGCCTTACATGATTGAGATCCATCTGATGTAATCGGTGTTGTGTTTATTGGGATCCGATGGATGATACATTATGATTAGTCTATCTATAAAGTTTGTGAAGTTATTGTTGCTGCAATCTTGTTATGCTTAATGCTTATCACTAGGGCCCGAGTGGCATGATCTTATATTTAAGCTCTATACTTATTGCTTAGATTGTATCTACAAGTTGTATGCACATGTCACTGTCCGGAACCAAAGGCCCCGAAGTGACAGAAATCGGGACAACCGGAGGGGATGGCGGTGATGTGAGGATCACATGTTTTCACGGAGTGTTAATGCTTTGCTCCGGTACTCTATTAAAAGGAGTACCTTAATATCCAGTAGATTCCCTAGAGGCCCGGCTGCCATCGGCTGGTAGGACAAAAGATGTTGTGCAAGTTTCTCATTGCGAGCACGTACGACTATATATGGAACACATGCCTATGGATTGCTTTGTACTTGGACACCGTTTTATTATTATATGCAAATGCCCTGCTTTGATTGTTACATGAGTTTCTCTCATCCATGCAACGCCCGTCATCCATCCCTGTGCCTACAGTATTTTAATCCTGCTGTTTACTATAATCACTACTGCTGTCTTTATTTCACTGCTGCTGTTATTTCACTACTGCTACTGCTATAAAACTGTTACTACTGATAAACTCTTGCGAGCAAGTCTGTTTCCAGGTGCAGCTGAATTGACAACTCCGCTATTAAGGCTTTCAAGTATTCTTTGTCTCCCCTTGTGTCGAATCAATAAATTGGGTTTTACTTCCCTCGAAGACTGTTGCGATCACATATACTTGTGGGGAGAGTGGATTTGGTAACCGCGTGTATACGTGAGCACGTCCTAGCTGCCGTTGGATCAGCGTCGAGATTCATTTTCTGGCTGACGGTGACCATACGGTGTTAGTACTTTTTTTTGGCTGTTATCGCTCACATCTTATCCCTTTGCAGTTTTATCTCTCCCACCGTCTCACCTGTTGTTGTCCACCACTCATTCTCATTATCTCTCTCTCTCCTCTCTAGAGTAGTAGCGCCGCGCGGAGCCTCGGAGACTGCCGCCGGTGACGAGCACACACAGGAAAGCAACGCTGACCACGGAGCCGGGAGTTTGCCGCCGGTGACGAGCACGCGGCCTGAGAGCATCGCAGACTGGGGAGCGTGGAGTCTGAATGCAGTGGAAAAAATGCTGCCGGAAAAGACTAAATCGAAACAAAGAATGAAAAGAGAACATCCAATCGCAGACCATGGTGAGCACCATCCTGGCCGCCAAGGCCATGCGCGAATGCCAGGCGGCGGCCGACGGTAGCGCGACGCGGCCGTGCACAACCTGCTCCTGAGCGGGATCTCCTCGTCCGACTACACCGTTGCGTCGAGCAGCAGGTCGCACGCGAGGCCAAGCACCTTCGCCCTTGCCGCCCCAGACCGCCGCCCCGATGCTCCTCCTGCACGAGAAAAAGCGCCGCGGCCCCATGGCCCCGCTCCACCTTCCCCAAAATCGACTGCGGCATCCCGCCTTCCCCCAAAATCGACTGCGTTCGATTGCGCTCCATGGCGTCCGGCGGCAGTTGGCTCCTCGACTGTGCATGGCCGGAGGGCTCGGAGCCTGGATGCTCGATGGCGTGCGGCGGCAGTGGTTCGCTGGATCCCGTCCAAGCTCACCGACGCCGCCCAAAATCAGAAGGGGTTTGACGCGGGGCTTGACGAGGAAGAAAGCTCCAGGCAGAGGAGGTCGAGCGGGCCTCCGCCTCTCCTCTCCCAAATTGAACGCGGACGCCCTTGACGGCAACCCCCCGCGCGCCCTTCGGCTCGCTCGCATCGCACGTTCCCCGAGCTCCTCTGTGGAGTTCTTCCTCTCCGTCGATGGGAGCTCGAGGGGCGGCCATGCCGCCCAAATCGAGGTGCTGTCGCCGGCCCGCGCACTCGCCTACCTTGCCCTTTGTCAGCTCCCACGCGCCGCCCTGGCCGGCAGCGCCCCGCCGCACGCGCCCTTCAGCTCGCCCGCGTCGCACGTTCCCCGAGCTCCTCTCCGTCGATGGGAGCTCTAGGGGCGGCCATGCCTGCCTCGCCCTTTGCCGGCTCCCGCGCGCCGCCCTGGCCAGCAGCGCCACGCCGCACGGCAGACTGTTGTGCCGCCGACCGGCTACCAATCAGGAGCGCGGTTACTCTCCCTTTCCCGCAGCGGACGACGACAGCGTCGAGACGGCGGGGCTGGTGCAGCGCTACAGCGAGGAGAGGCCTGGTGACGATCGACGGCGCCGTTGGGCGCCACGGCGAGGGGAAGTAGGGGAGGTGGAGCAGGTCAGGGGAACCTTTTTTAAGGAGATCAAGCCGCTGTGTTATCGCTTCACGGACGAGCCACGCCGTTAGACACGTGTTGATCATTGGATGCGTGCTCACGTATACACCCGGTCACCAGGCTTCTTTCGTACTTGTGGGTCATCAAGACTATTTTCTGGCGTCGTTGCCGGGGAGGCATAGCTCTACTCATAAGTTCACCTGGGGAGTACACTCTACCTCTCTCTCTCTTTTTATTTTGTTTTATTTTGTTTTGCTTAGTTTACTTTTGTTTAGTTTATTTGTGCTTAGTTTATTTCTGTCTAGTATTATTTTGCTTAGTTTCTTTTTGTCTTGTTTTATTTTTCTCATATACCCAAAAATCCATAAAAATTTGAAAAACCTAAAAATTAAAAACTGTTGTTATGGGAGAACCCATAACCTACTTGGAGCTTATAGAATATTATAATAATTATAGAGAATCAAGAACTGGTAAAGTAATGAGTGCTATGATAGAAAAATTGAATACAATTGCTAAAATCTTGCTTAAACGCCATGATATAAATTGTTGCTCTAAAGAGGACACTAAACATCTGAAATTTCAATGTGGCTTTAGTGAGGAAGTTTTAATTAAGAACTATAATTGGAATAACTATATTCATCTTGGGTTCGAAGAGGTAGAACAATTTGTCATATTTATGGGAGCTTCTGAGATCGAATCCTTCATGGTTAAAAATTATGAAACTTGTGTTGTTTGTAAGGACCTTAAAGATTATGTCTCTTCTATCCTTAATTTTTGCAATGAAAGTTACACTGATAATCCTTATATCATTGATTATAAAGAGAGACTCATTAATGCACAAGAATGCACTCACAATTTGCAGGAACCTGTGGAAGAAGAAATTGATGAACCTGAAAGCTCATTGGATGAAAAAGAAGAGGAGAGTAATGAACAAAAGGAGGAAGAATGGATTAGCTACCCATGCCAACCTTCTAATGAGAGTAACTCTTTATCTCTTACACTATTTGATTGCCCTCCATGCTTACCAAAGGAGGTTGAATGTTATGTTCCTGTGGATTCTCTTGAAATAGTACCTATGAGTAAAACTTGTGAGAATAATTATGCTACTGTTATCTATGATAATCCATGCTACTTTGATAAATCTTATGATAATGCTTTGTTTGTGCCTGATGTCGAAATGCATGGTACTAAGGAGTTTTGCGTAGCAAATGTTTATGATAAAGCTCTAGATGATGGTCCTATGTTACTTGATAATATTAATTGTACTACTAATGAAAATGGGATTGGAGAGTTCTTGACTTTATGTAGGAGTCCCATATCTCTTGAGATTGATCAATCATCATGTTATATTATTGATAAAAGTGTGTTTGAAAGTTTTAATTCCACTATTTTTGAGCTTGATAAAAATTATGTGTCTATGGATCATGAAAAGAATGCTTTATGTGATAGTTATATTGTTGAGTTTATTCATGAAGCTACTGAAAATTATTATGAGAGAGGAAAATATGGTTGTAGAAATTTGCATGGTACTAAAGCACCTCTCTATATGCTTAAAATTTTGAAGTTACTCTTGCTCTATCTTCTTATGCTTGTCACTTTGTTCTTCATGAATTTATTTGTGTACAAGATTCCTATGCATAGGAAGTGGGTGAGACTTAAATGTGTTCTGAATTTGCTTTTTGATGCTCTCTTTTGCTTCAACTCTTATTTCTTACGAGTGCATCATTAAAACTGCTGAGCCCATCTTAATGGCTATAAAGAAAGCACTTCTTGGGAGATAACCCATGTATTTATTTTGCTACTGTTTTGTTGTGTCTTGGAAGTTGTTACTACTGTAGCAACCTCTCCTTATCTTTATTTTATTGCATTGTTGTGCCAAGTGAAGTCTCTAATAGAAGGTTGATACTAGATTTGGATTTCTGCGCAGAAACAGATTTCAATCTGTCACGAATATGGGTCAGATTCTCTGTAGGTAACTCCGAAAAATCTGCCAATTTACGTGCGTGTTCCTCAGATATGTACGCAACTTTCATTAGTTTTGAGTTTTCTGATTTGAGCAACGGAAGTACCTCGTAAAAATTCGTCTTTACTGGCTGTTCTGTTTTGGCAGATTCTGTCTCTGTTTTTTGCATTGTCTCTTGTGGACTTTTAGCAAGGCTTTCTAGACGTGGAGAGCTGTAGCTAATGTTTTATTGAGTTCTTGCAATGTATCACTACAGGACCAAGGTGGATTTAAGTTTTTTGAGTACTAACCCCTCTAATAAAGTTTATGAGAAGTTTGGTGTGAAGGAAGTTTTCAAGGGTCAAGAGAGGAGGATGATATATGATCAAGAAGAGTGAAAAGTCAAAGCTTGGGGATGCCCCCGTGGTTCATCCCTGCATATTTCAAGAAGACTCAAGCGTCTAAGCTTGGGGATGCCTTGGGCATCCCCTTCTTCATCAACTTATCAGGTTTCTTCTATTGAAACTATATTTTTATTCGGTCACATCATATGTGCTTTACTTGGAGCGTTGATACGTCTCCAACGTATCGATAATTTCTTATGTTCCATGCTACTTTATTGATGATACCTACATGTTTTATGCATACTTTATGTCATATTTATGCATTTTCCGGCACTAACCTATTAACAAGATGCCGAAGAGCCAGTTGCTGTTTTCTGCTGTTTTTGGTTTCAGAAATCCTAGTAAGGAAATATTCTCGGAATTGGACGAAATTAATGCCCAGGGGCCTATTTTTGCACGAAGCTTCCAGAAGTCCGAGGAGTAAACGAAGTGGGGCCACGAGGTGGCGACACAGCAGGGCGGCGCGGCCCAGCCCCTGGCCGCGTGGCCCTACTGTGTGGGCCCCTCGTGACGCCCCTTGACCTGCCCTTCCGCCTACAAATAGTCTTCGTCGCGAAACCCCCAGTACCGAGAGCCACGATACGGAAAACCTTCCAGAGACGCCACCGCCGCCAATCCCATCTCGGGGGATTCAGGAGATCGCCTCCGGCACCCTGCCGGAGAGGGGAATCATCTCCCGGAGGACTCTACACCGCCATGGTCGCCTCCGGAGTGATGTGTGAGTAGTTCACCCCTGGACTATGGGTCCATAGCAGTAGCTAGATGGTTGTCTTCTCCTAATTATGCTTCATTGTCGGATCTTGTGAGCTGCCTAACATGATCAAGATCATCTATCTATAATACTATATGTTGTGTTTGTTGGGATCCGATGGATAGTGAATGCTATGTTATGTTGATTATCAATCTATCATGTGTTGTTTATGATCTTGCATGCTCTCCGTTGCTAGTAGAGGCTCTGGCCAAGGTTTCGCTTGTAACTCCAAGAGGGAGTATTTATGCTCGATAGTGGGTTCAGGCCTCCATTAAATCTGGGACAGTGACAGAAAGTTCTAAGGTTGTGGATGTGTTGTTGCCACTAGGGATAAAACATCGATGCTATGTCCGAGGATGTAGTTTTCGGTTACATTACGCACCATACTTAATGCAATTGTCTGTCGTTTACAACTTAATACTGGAAGGGGTTCGGATGATAACCTGAAGGTGGACTTTTTAGGCATAGATGCATGCTGGATAGCGGTCTATGTACTTTGTCATAATGCCCAATTAAATCTCACAATACTCTTCATATCATGTATGTGCATTGTCATGCCCTCATTATTTGTCAATTGCCCAACTGTAATTTGTTCACCCAACATGCTAATTCTTATGGGAGAGACACCTCTAGTGAACTGTGGACCCCGGTCCTATTCTTTACATCTGAAATACAATCTACTGCAATTGTTCTTTACTGTTTTCTGCAAACATCATCATCCACACTATACATCTAATCCTTTGTTACAGCAAGCCGGTGAGATTGACAACCTCACTGCTATGTTGGGGCAAAGTACTTTGGTTGTGTTGTGCAGGTTCCACGTTAGCGCCGGAATCCCTGGTGTTGCGCCGCACTACATCCCGCCGCCATCAACCTTCAACGTGCTTCTTGGCTCCTACTGGTTCGATAAACCTTGGTTTCTTACTGAGGGAAAACTTGCCGCTGTACGCATCACACCTTCCTCTTGGGGTTCCCAACGGACGCGTGCTGTACGCGTATCAAGCGTCTGTGTGTTTATTTTCGTTTTGTTTATGTTTGAATAAATTCGGATCCTAGCAATCCTTGTTTGGGAGAGAGACATGCTCTGCTTTTTATATGAACACTTGTTCTTCGTTCTACTTTTAATGTTCAATGACAAAAGTTGGAAGCTGTTGCATTTATTGCTATTTGGTTGAAAACAGAAAATGCCTCATATTGACTTGGATAATTTGACACTTGGCAATTGTTTTGAGCTCTCATGTAGACCATGTTTAATTTCATGCATCATGTAGTTTGAACCTATTAGTGGAGACCTACCGTAGAGCTTGTTGAAATTGGTTTGCATGATTGGTCTCTCTTAAGGTCTAGATATTTTCTGGTAAAAGTGTTTGAGCAACAAGGAAGACAGTGTAGAGTATTATAATGCTTGCAATATGTTCTTATGTAAGTTTTGCTGTACCGGTTCACACTTGTGTTTGTTTCAAACAACCTTGCTAGCCTAAGCCTTGTACTGAGAGGAAATGCTTCTCGTGCATCCAAAACCTTGAGCCAAAAACTATGCCATGTGTGTCCACCATACCTACCTACTATGTGGTATTTCCTGCCATTCCAAGTAAATACTTCATGTGCTACCTTTAAACAATTCAAAATACTTCTCAATTTGTGTCAATGTTTTATAGCTCATGAGGAAGTATGTGGTGTTTTATCTTTCAATCTTGTTGGGCAGCTTTCACCAATGGACTAGTGGCTTCATCCGCCTATCCAATAATTTTGCAAAAAGAGCTGGCAACGGGGTTCCCAGCCCCAATTAATCAACTTTCATTAATAATTCTCTTCACATGTTTTGCTTTGATTCGTCAGTAAGCAACTTAATTTTGCAAATAGACACTCCTCCATGGTATGTGAAATGTTGGAAGGCACCCGAGGATTCGGTTAGCCATGGCTTGAGAAAGCAAAGGTGGGGAGGAGTGTCATCTAAATAAAACTAAAATAAAAAGGCACTCCTTCATGGTATGAGATTGTTGGCAGGCAACCGAGGATTCGGTTAGCCATGGTTTGTGAAAGCAAGGTTGGAAGGAGTGTCACCCAAAAATAAAAATAAATTAAACTAAAGTACATGTGAGAGATAATGTTCATGGGAGCCGCTCTTCGAAAGTCTGTTTGGCAAGGGGGTTAGAGTGCCCACTACCATTCGTTGACAACAACAAACACCTCTCAAAACTTTACTGTTATGCTCTCTATATGATTTCAAAACTTAAAAGGCTCTAGCACATGATTTAATCCATGCTTGCCTCTGCGAAGGGCCTTTCTTTTACTTTATGTTGAGTCAGTTTACCTACTTCCTTCCATCTTAGAAGCAAACACTTGTGTCAACTGTGCATTGATTCTTACATACTTGCTTATTTGCATTCATCATATTACTTTGTGTTGACAATTATCCATGAGATATGTATGTTGAAAGTTGAAAGCAACTGCTGAAACTTATATCTTCCTTTGTGTTGCTTCGATGCCTTTACTTTGAATTTATTGCTTTATGAGTTAACTCTTATGCAAGACTTTTGATGCTTGTCTTGAAAGTACTATTCATGAATTTTTTTGCTATATATTATCTATTTGTTAGCAACTATAGATCATTGCCTTGAGTCACTGCATTCATCTCATATGCTTTATAATAGTATGATCAAGGTTATGTAAGTAGCATGTCACTACAGAAATTATTCTTTTTATCGTTTACCTACTCGAGGACGAGTAGGAACTAAGCTTGGGGATGCTGATACGTCTCCAACGTATCTATAATTTCTGATGTTCCATGCTTGTTTTATGACAATACTTACATATTTTGCTCGCACTTTATAATGTTTTTATGCGTTTTCCGGAACTAACCTATTAACAAGATGCCACAGTGTCAGTTCCTGTTTTCTGCTGTTTTTGGTTCCAGAAAGGCTGTTCGGGCAATATTCTCAGAATTGGACGAAATCAACGCCAAACATCCTATTTTCCCGGAAGCATCCAGAACACCGAAGGAGAGTCGGAGGGGAGCCAGGGGGCCCCACCCCACAGGGCGGCGCGGCCAAGGGGGGGGCGCGCCGGCCTACTGTGTGGGCCCCCCAGAAACCCTTTTGCGCCGCCTCTTCGCCTATTTAACCCCTCGCGACCTAAATCTTCGATACCAATTGACGAAACTCCAGAAAGACTCCAGGGGCGCCGCCGCCATCGCGAAACTCCAATTCGGGGGACGGAAGTCTCTGTTCCGGCACCCTGCCGGGACGGGGAAGTGCCCCCGGAAGCCATCTCCATCGACGCCATCGCCTCCATCATGCTCCGTGAGTAGTTCCCCCATGGACTACGGGTTCTAGCAGTAGCTAGTTGGTACTCTCTATCCCATGTACTTCAATACAATGATCTCATGAGCTGCCTTACATGATTGAGATCCATCTGATGTAATCGGTGTTGTGTTTATTGGGATCCGATGGATGATACATTATGATTAGTCTATCTATAAAGTTTGTGAAGTTATTGTTGCTGCAATCTTGTTATGCTTAATGCTTGTCACTAGGGCCCGAGTGGCATGATCTTAGATTTAAGCTCTATACTTATTGCTTAGATTGTATCTACAAGTTGTATGCACATGTCACTGTCCGGAACCAAAGGCCCCGAAGTGACAGAAATCGGGACAACCGGAGGGGATGGCGGTGATGTGAGGATCACATGTTTTCACGGAGTGTTAATGCTTTGCTCCGGTACTCTATTAAAAGGAGTATCTTAATATCCAGTAGATTCCCTAGAGGCCCGGCTGCCACCGGCTGGTAGGACAAAAGATGTTGTGCAAGTTTCTCATTGCGAGCACGTACGACTATATATGGAACACATGCCTATGGATTGCTTTGTACTTGGACACCGTTTTATTATTATTTGCAAATGCCCTGCTTTGATTGTTACATGAGTTTCTCTCATCCATGCAACGCCCGTCATCCATCCCTGTGCCTACAGTATTTTAATCCTGCTGTTTACTATAATCACTACTGCTGTCTTTATTTCACTGCTGCTGTTATTTCACTACTGCTACTGCTATAAAACTGTTACTACTGATAAACTCTTGCGAGCAAGTCTGTTTCCAGGTGCAGCTGAATTGACAACTCCGCTGTTAAGGCTTTCAAGTATTCCTTGTCTCCCCTTGTGTCGAATCAATAAATTGGGTTTTCCTTCCCTCGAAGACTGTTGCGATCCCCTATACTTGTGGGTCATCAGTGGGCCCATGGCGGCCCTCCTCGGCTCCTCCTTTTGGCTACCTTCGTCCTCTGGAAATCGGATTTTTCATATAATTTCCGTCAATTGTTAATCTTCCGAAATATTGCATTCTGACGGCGCTTTTTCCAGCAGAATCCTGGCTCCGGTGCGCGATCCTCCAATAATCATGAAACATGCAAAATAGATGAAATAACATAAGTATCATCTCCAAATATGAAATATATCAATGAATAACAGCAAATTAATGATATAAAATAGTGATGCAAAATGGACGTATCAGGACACCACGCAAGCAGTCGAGCTATAGCAGCCAAGGTTTTCAGAGCAGGATTCTACTGGCTATCAGCAATTGAAGATGCAAAGGACATAGTACATACCTGTGATGCGTGTCAAAGGTTTGCCGCAAAACCTCATTCTCCGGCAGCAGAGTTGATGCCAATACCATTGTCATGGCCCTTTGCTCAATGGGGTCTTGATATGGTGGGAAAACTGCATAAAGCGTGGCCAGGAGTATACGAGTATATGCTCGTAGCTCGCGAAAAGTTCAATAAGTGGATTGACGTGAAGCCGATAAACTCGCCAGATGCAGCATCTGTGGTCAAGTTCATCAAGAGCTTTGTTTTTCGATTTGGATTTCCTCATAACATAGTCACAGACAACAACATCAACTTCACCTCCAAGGAATTCAAGGCTTATTGTGCAGAGGTAGGCATCAAATTACAATTTGCCTCAGTTGCGCACCCGCAAACCAATGGTCAAGTCAAAAAAGCAAACGGCATCATCTGCAATAGCATCAAGAAGCGCCTGTTAACACCATTGGAAAAAGCTCGACACACATGGCTAGAGGAGTTGCCTAGCGTGCTATGGAGTATACGGACGACACCCAATACAGCGACACAAGAAACTTCGTTCTTTCTGGTCCATGGAGCTGAAGCAGTGTTGCCGATAGAGATAGAACACAATTCCCCGAGAGTGGCGGAATTTAATGAAGAAACCTCGAGAAATGCAATGGAAGATGATGTCGATGCGCTCGACGAAGCTCGAGACGAGGTATTGTCAAGGGTCACCAAGTACCAGCAAGATATGAAAAACTACCACAGTCGACGTTTGCGACCAAGGTCTTTCCAGGTAGACGACCTAGTTCTTCGGCTTACGCAAGATATCCATGAGAAATTCGAGTCGCCATGGATAGGCTCGTACATCGTCACCGAAGTAATTGAAGGAGGAGCATACAGGATAAAGGATAAAAAGATAGGGATTGCCGAGCCAAATCACTGGAATGTGGCGCAGCTTAGCCGTTTTTACGCTTAAGTCGAAATATAGTCATATATGTAAACATACAATGTACTGAAACACCTGCGAGTTTTTAGACGCACTCTTTTCCTTTCAAGGCACCAAGTGGATCTAGAAGGTTTTTAATGAGGCGGACTCGCGGTGCTGCAATATAGTAAAGATATTGGTGATATACATCTTTTTCTTCGACAGGTTCGGGGGCTTACAACCCGCAAATTCAATATATATAAACAAGTCTCTACAATATACAATCTACAAAGTTATTTGCCTTGGTCTAAAACACTTTGCAAACCAATAAAAATAAAACACTATCCACCGAGACACTCGGGGGCTATAAGGAAAGAAAAACATACAAGTTGTTTTACAATATACATAGTCCTTACAATATACAGGGTCCCTTTATCAAGAAAATTTTTGACAGAAGAAGTAGACTTTCATTCATGACCCATCAGGTCATCTATGTTCACTCTTTGATCGTCAGCAGCGGCGCTCATGTGATCAGCATAATTACCCTTCACGAAGAACTCAGCATCCATCTGAAGTAAATCATCCATCATTTCCTCGGCCATGGGTGTTACTACTATGTTGATTTTTTCGATATTCCTTCTCCGTTTCTTCAGTTTAGCATGGCAAAGTTCAACGATTTTGGTCATATCTAACTTCGGGTAGCAGATTTGCAACATGATCATAGCAAACCTAGCTCCGGCAGTCAATTGAACCTTCACAAAATCATGGATTTTAGGAGCATCTCTGAATTTATTCATCAAATCAGGAAGGGTCTTTGATGGGGAGTTTTAAGGAAACATGGTGTTGTAAACCAGGGCCAATGTTCTTGTGCAGAAATCAAGGTAATCACGAACTTGACCTGCACGGTCTTGAAACCTGACGATTCCTTGGGTACGGTCTGGTGTCGCCCAAAAGCTGGAACCATGGTCCAGAGCAAGCTTGACAAGTAGATTTGATCTCGCGTCAACTCGTTGGTCTTCGGCAGCAGCATCCAAAAAGGAACCTATTCGACGGAAGTATCATAGTGAGAGAGGAAAAACAAGTAAATAAAACTAGAGAGGTATTTCAAAGATATGAAGCGTACCCGCCATATCCAGGCTGGCGTCAGTCATCAACTCAAGCATATAATTTTCTCGGGAAGTAGCCTGTGCAGCCTCAGCGACTGTAGCCTCTTTCAAAGCTAAGGCTTCCTGGGCCTGCTGAAGGGCAACTTTCTCCCTCTCGGACGATTTTCGAGATTGTTCCATTATCACAAGTGCTTGCTTCTTCATCGACTGGAGTTGTTGTCAAAGTTCCTTCAAATCATGTACTGGACCAGCGTTCGAAGAATCTTCAACGAAATCATCAGCGGAAGTTTTCCTCGAGTAGGAGGAAGCGGGCAAAACATCCGAAGAACGAAGGGTCGCGGTATAGTTGTCAAAAACCAACTGGAAAGAAAATCCCGACATCAATCATTTGTAAAAATAGCATTTCATTAATTCATTTGGATATTTACATGTCCATTACAAGAATTGGTTCCTAGTGAACCAATGGCAGGCTATCGCAAGAGACTACTAAGGCGACAGCAACAAAAGAAGAAGAAAAAAGAAAAACAGAGACATGATGGTCTACTTGACGTCCGGCTTCGCAGAACTGGGGGGGAAGGAGCTGGCTTGTATCCGAGGAAGGAGAGGATCTTCTTCGAGTGCGATTTGGCAGCCCTAATCAAGGATTGCCACTTCTCTGTCTTCATCCTCTTCACCTCACCAGCTTTCTCCCAGACAACATTTTGCTGGCTTTCGGCAACCAAAGCTATGGTGCCTTCAACGCCAATCTTCAAGTTCTCCCGCCGGAGAGTCAACCCAAGATCTTCTTCGGGAATGAAGTGCTTGGTAAGGGCAGCAAAGGTGTCTGGCTGTTCTTTCTTCGGGAAGAAGTAGGGGAAAAGGCGCGAAAATGTCGTCTTAGCATCAAAGATACCGCGGCGCACCTCATCCCCATGAATTTCGAGGAGGGAAAGAGCGTCGAGAAGACGATCATCTTCAGGCTTCTCAAGTTCAAAATCTGGCTCATCTTCCCTGCTGAAACAAATTTCGGATTATCAACAAGTATAAGGAAAAGATAACATTGGAAGCAACTTGAGCAAAGTGATTTCCGAACTTACTGACAAAACGCCGATTCTGCGACTCCAAGCGGGCGATGACATCTTCCTCACGAGCGATTTGCTGAGCTATTTTGTCGCTTAAAGTAGTTTCAGCATCATGGAGTCTCTTTCGAAGACTTCCAACAGAGGCAGCGTCTAGCTCTGCCTTTTCGTGAGCTTTTTCGCTTTGCTCTAGCTTGAGGGCAAGATCATAGAGCCTCTGGCAAGAGAGGATGACAATGTCAAGACAAAATAGCAAGGGAAAGCTTACTAGATAAGAAGGGACGAGAGAGGAGTACCTTTCAAGTTATCAACAGTGTCACGGTACCCAATAAATTGAGTACCAAGACGAATGAATTCTTTCATCAGAGGCTGAAAAAAGAAAGTGTTTGAGAAGGTCAAAAAAGGAGAAAAGTTCGACATAAGACAAAAAAGCGGTAAGAGTTCTTACATCGTCCATAGAAGGAGTTGCCGAACTCCCGGCCAGGAGGCTTTGTTCTTCGCCAAGATCAACCCTCGCTCTCTTCGGCGAGGGGGCACGGGGGATGCCGACAGGAGTTGACTTTTCTAAGTCTTGTTGAGAAGGCGAGGTTTCCTCCGTTGCACGACGAGTTTCCGAAAGAACTAAAGTCTGTGACGTGCTCGTGGGAGAAGTCACATTAACAGTGGGTTCTTCTTCTTCGTCGCCACCATGCACAAAAAGTAGTATGATAATATTCAAAAAACAATATATCGATTGAAAAAGACGACAGAGTAACTTACGAGCTAACGAGGGCATCACTGTAAGGGCTGAAGGCCTCTTCCTCTTCAGGGGAAGTTTCTTCGGCATGTGATCCGCCGGCTTTGGAGGTGCCGGAGTTTTCGACATCACCCCTCTTCCTCTTGTTCCGGGGAGAAACAGCGGAAGGAAGCCTCCGATTCAGTTTCTCTTTCAGAGGAAGCCGCGGATTTGTGAGATGCTGCGAATTCACTCTCAAGGCGAGAAGCACCCTGCGCATTGATACGTCTCCGACGTATCGATAATTTCTTATGTTCCATGCCACATTATTGATGTTATCTACATGTTTTATGCACACTTTATGTCATATTCGTGCATTTTCTGGAACTAACCTATTAACAAGATGCCGAAGTGCCAGTTCCTGTTTTCTGCTGTTTTTGGTTTCAGAAATCCTAGTAACGAAATATTCTCGGAATCGGACGAAATCAACGCCCAAGTTCCTATTTTCACCGGAAGCATCCAGAACACCCGAGAGCCACCAGGGAGGGGGCACAGGCCACCCAAACCCTAGGCCGGCGCGGCCAGGGGGGGCCCACGCCACCCTATGGTGTGGGCACCCCTTCGACCCTCCTGCGCCGCCTCTTCGCCTATTTAAAGCCTCCGTCGCGAAAACCCTGATATGTTCGACGAAAACCACAGAAACCTTCCAGAGCCGCCGCCATCGCGAGGCCAAGATCTGGGGGACAGGAGTCTCTGTTCCGGCATGCTGCCGGAGTGGGGAAGTGCCCCCGGAAGGCTTCTCCATCGACACCGCTGCCATCTCCACCGCCATCTTCATCACCGCTGCTGCTCCCATGAGGAGGGAGTAGTTCTCCATCGAGGCTCGGGGCTGTACCGGTAGCTATGTGGTTCATCTCTCTCCTATGTATTTCAATACAATAATCTCATGAGCTGCCTTACATGATTGAGATTCATATGATGATGCTTGTAATCTAGATGTCATTATGCTAGTCAAGTGAGTTTTACTTATGTGATCTCCGGAGACTCCTTGTCCCACGTGTGTAAAGGTGACAGTGTGTGCACCGTGTGGGTCTCTTAGGCTATATTTCACAGAATACTTATTCACTGTTGAATGGCATAGTGAGGTGCTTATTTATATCTCTTTATGATTACAATGTGTTTGTATCACAATTTATCTATGTGCTACTCTAGCAATGTTATTAAAGTAGTTCCATTCCTCCTGCACGATGTAATGGTGACAGTGTGTGCATCCGTGTTAGTACTTGGTTTATGCTATGATCATGATCTCTTGTAGATTGCGAAGTTAACTATTGCTATGATAGTATTGATGTGATCTATTCCTCCTACATATGCATGAAGGTGACAGTGTGCATGCTATGTTAGTACTTGGTTTAGTCTTTTGATCTATCTTACACTATAAGGTTACTAAAATATGAACATTAATTGTGGAGCTTGTTAACTCCGGCATTGAGGGTTCGTGTAATCCTACGCAATGTGTTCATCATCCAACAAAAGTGTAGAGTATGCATTTATCTATTCTGTTATGTGATCAATGTTGAGAGTGTCCACTAGTGAAAGTGTAATCCCTAGGCCTTGTTCCTAAATACTGCTATCGCTGCTTGTTTCTTGTTTCTTTGCGTTACTACTGCTGCAATACTACCACCATCAACTACACGCCAGCAAGCTATTTTCTGGCACCGTTGCTACTGCTCATACTTATTTATACCACCTGTATTTCACTATCTCTTCGCCGAACTAGTGCACCTATTAGGTGTGTTGGGGACACAAGAGACTTCTTGCTTTGTGGTTGCAGGGTTGCATGAGAGGGATATCTTTGACCTCTTCCTCCCTGAGTTCGATAAACCTTGGGTGATCCACTTAAGGGAAAACTTGCTGCTGTTCTACAAACCTCTGCTCTTGGAGGCCCAACACTGTCTACAGGAAAAGGAGGGGGAAGTAGACATCAAGCTATTTTCTGGCGCCGTTGCCGGGGAGGAAAGGTAAAAGGTACTCACACTCCGGACCTCGGCTACCAAGCTATTTTCCGGCGCATTGTAAGTACTCGAAGCTATTTCCTTTAGATCCTGCAATCGCAACTTTTTGTTTCTTGTTTACACTAGTTTGGCATAATGGACAAGAATGATCTTCTTATTCTATTTCCTGATTTAAAACATGGATTGTTTGATGCAAAAATTAAAAAACCTATGGAATCTTATTTGCATGCTGGTAGTAATATTAGTATGAACGCTTTGAACACCATTGTTGATAATGATATAGAAAGTTCTAAGCTTGGGGAAGCTGGTTTGCATGATATTTTTAGTCCCCCAAGAATTGAGGAGGAAATTTACTTTGATGATTCTTTACCTCCTATTTATGATGATTATAATGATAGTAGTCTTTTGTTGCCACCTGTTATGGAGGATAAATTTGATTTTGATTACAATATGCCTCCTATATTTGATGATGAGAATAATAATGATAGCTACTTTGTTGAATTTGCTCCTACTACAATTAATAAGAATAATTATGCTTATGTTGGGAGTAGTAATAATTTTATGCATGAGACTCATGATAAGAATGCTTTATGTGATGGTTATATTGTTGAGTTTGCTCATGTTGCTACTGAAAGTTATTATGAGAGAGGAAAATACGGTTGTAGAAATTTTCATGTTACTAAAATGCCTCTCTATGTGCTTAAATTTTTGAAGCTATACTTGTTTTATCTTCCTAATCTTGTCACTTTGCTCTTCATGAATTTATTTGTGTACAAGATTCCTCTTCATAGGAAGCATGTTAGACTTAAATGTGTTTTGTATTTGCCTCTTGATGCTCTCTTTTGCTTCAAATACTATTTCTTGCGAGTGGATCATTAAAACTGCTGAGCCCATCTTAATGGCTATAAAGAAAGAACTTCTTGGGAGATAACCCATGTGTTATTTTGCTACAGTATTTTGTTTTATATTTGTGTCTTGGAAGTTGTTTACTACTGTAGCAACCTCTCCTTATCTTAGTTTTGTGTTTTGTTGTGCCGAGTGAAGCCTCTAATCGAAGGTTGATACTAGATTTGGATTTCTGCGCAGAAACAGATTTCTATCTGTCACGAATCTGGGCTGTTTTCTCTGTAGAAAAATCAGCAAAATATGCCAATTTACGTGCGTGTTCCTCAGATATGTACGCAACTTTTATTAGTTTTGAGTTTTCTGATCTGAGCAACGGACGTATTTATTAGAAATTCGTCTTTACGGACTGTTCTGTTTTGACAGATTCTGCCTTTTATTTCGCATTGCTTCTTTCGCTGTGTTGGGTGGATTTCTTTGTTCCATTACCTTCCAGTAGCTTTGAGCAATGTCCAGAAGTGTTAAGAATGATTGTGTCACCTCTGAACATGTGAGTTTTTGATTATGTACTAACCCCTCTAATGAAGTTTATGAGAATTTTGGTGTGAAGGAAGTTTTCAAGGGTCAAGAGAGGAGGATGATATACTATGATCAAGAAGAGTGAAAGCTCTAAGCTTGGGGATGCCCCGGTGGTTCACCCCTGCATATATCAAGAAGACTCAAGCGTCTAAGCTTGGGGATGCCCAAGGCATCCCCTTCTTCATCGATAAATTATCAGGTTCCTTCTCTTGAAACTATATTTTTATTCGGTCACATCTTATGTGCTTTTCTTGGAGCGTCAGTATGTTTCTTGTTTTTGTTTTTGTTGAATAAATGCTTGTGTGGGAGAGAGACACGCTCCGCTGTTTCATATGAACACATGTGTTCTTAGCTTTTAGTATTCATGGCGAAGTTTCTTCTTCGTTAAATTGTTATATGGTTGGAATTGGAAAATGATACATGTAGTAATTGCTATAAATGTCTTGGGTAATGTGATACTTGGCAATTGTTGTGCTCATGCTTAAGCTCTTGCATCATATGCTTTGCACCCATTAATGAAGAAATACATAGAGCATGCTTAAATTTGGTTTGCATATTTGGTCTCTCTAAGGTCTAGATAATTTCTAGTATTGAGTTTGAACAACAAGGAAGACGGTGTAGAGTCTTATAATGTTTACAATATGTCTTTTATGTGAGTTTTGCTGCACCGGTTCATCCTTGTGTTTGTTTCAAACAACCTTGCTAGCCTAAGCCTTGTATCGAGAGGGAATACTTCTCATGCATCCAAAATCCTTGAGCCAACCACTATGCCATTTGTGTCCACCATACCTACCTACTATGTGGTATTTCCTGCCATTCCAAAGTAAATTGCTTGAGTGCTACCTTTAAACAATTCAAAATGCTTCTCAATTTGTGTCAATGTTTTATAGCTCATGAGGAAGTATGTGGTGTTTATCTTTCAATCTTGTTGGGCAACTTTCACCAATGGACTAGTGGCTTCATCCGCTTATCCAATAATTTTGCAAAAAAGAGCTGGCAATGGGATTCCCAGTCCCAAATTAATTAACAAAAATAGACACTCCTCCATGGTATGTGATTGTTGGACGGCACCCGAAGGATTCGGTTAGCCATGGCTTGTGTAAGCAAAGGTTGGGAGGAGTGTCATCATAATAAAACTAAAATAAAAAGGCACTCCTTCATGGTATGAGATTGTTGGCAGGCACCCGAGGATTCGGTTAGCCATGGTTTGTGAAAGAAAGGTTGGAAGGAGTGCCACCCAAAATAAAATAAAATGGGAGCCGCTCTTTGAAGGTTTGTCTGGCAAGGGGGTTAGAGTACCCGCTACCATTCGTTGACAACAACATACACCTCTCAAAACTTTATTTTTATGCTCTCTTTATGTTTTCAAAATCAAAGCTCTAGCACAAATATAGCAATCGATGCTTTCCTCTTTGAAGGACCATTCTTTTACTTTTATTGTTGAGTCAGTTCACCTATTTCTCTCCACCTCAAGAAGCAAACACTTGTGTGAACTGTGCATTGATTCTTATATACTTGCATATTGCATTTGTTATATTGCTTTGCATTGACAACTATCCATGAGATATACATGTTACAAGTTGAAAGCAACCGCTGAAACTTAATCTTCCATTGTGTTGCTTCAATGTCTCTACTATGAATTTATTGCTTTATGAGTTAACTCTTATGCAAGACTTATTGATGCTTGTCTTGAAGTACTATTCATGAAAAGTCTTTGCTTTATGATTCAGTTGTTTACTCATGTCATATACATTGTTTTGATCGCTGCATTCACTACATATGCTTTACAAATAGTATGATCAAGGTTATGATGGCATGTCACTCCAGAAATTATCTTTGTTATCGTTTTACCTGCTCGGGACGAGCAGAACTAAGCTTGGGGATGCTGATACGTCTCCGACGTATCGATAATTTCTTATGTTCCATGCCACATTATTGATGTTATCTACATGTTTTATGCACACTTTATGTCATATTCGTGCATTTTCTGGAACTAACCTATTAACAAGATGCCGAAGTGCCAGTTCCTGTTTTCTGCTGTTTTTGGTTTCAGAAATCCTAGTAACGAAATATTCTCGGAATCGGACGAAATCAACGCCCAAGTTCCTATTTTCACCAGAAGCATCCAGAACACCCGAGAGCCACCAGGGAGGGGGCACAGGCCACCCAAACCCTAGGCCGGCGCGGCCAGGGGGGGCCCGCGCCACCCTATGGTGTGGGCACCCCTTCGACCCTCCTGCGCCGCCTCTTCGCCTATTTAAAGCCTCCGTCGCGAAAACCCTGATACGTTCGACGAAAACCACAGAAACCTTCCAGAGCCGCCGCCATCGCGAGGCCAAGATCTAGGGGACAGGAGTCTCTGTTCCGGCACGCTGCCGGAGCGGGGAAGTGCCCCCGGAAGGCTTCTCCATCGACACCGCTGCCATCTCCACCGCCATCTTCATCACCGCTGCTGCTCCCATGAGGAGGGAGTAGTTCTCCATCGAGGCTCGGGGCTGTACCGGTAGCTATGTGGTTCATCTCTCTCCTATGTACTTCAATACAATAATCTCATGAGCTGCCTTACATGATTGAGATTCATATGATGATGCTTGTAATCTAGATGTCATTATGCTAGTCAAGTGAGTTTTACTTATGTGATCTCCGGAGACTCCTTGTCCCACGTGTGTAAAGGTGACAGTGTGTGCACCGTGTGGGTCTCTTAGGCTATATTTCACAGAATACTTATTCACTGTTGAATGGCATAGTGAGGTGCTTATTTATATCTCTTTATGATTACAATGTGTTTGTATCACAATTTATCTATGTGCTACTCTAGCAATGTTATTAAAGTAGTTCTATTCCTCCTGCACGATGTAATGGTGACAGTGTGTGCATCCGTGTTAGTACTTGGTTTATGCTATGATCATGATCTCTTGTAGATTGCGAAGTTAACTATTGCTATGATAGTATTGATGTGATCTATTCCTCCTACATATGCATGAAGGTGACAGTGTGCATGCTATGTTAGTACTTGGTTTAGTCTTTTGATCTATCTTACACTATAAGGTTACTAAAATATGAACATTAATTGTGGAGCTTGTTAACTCCGGCATTGAGGGTTCGTGTAATCCTACGCAATGTGTTCATCATCCAACAAAAGTGTAGAGTATGCATTTATCTATTATGTTATGTGATCAATGTTGAGAGTGTCCACTAGTGAAAGTGTAATCCCTAGGCCTTGTTCATAAATACTGCTATCGCTGCTTGTTTACTGTTTTACTGCGTTACTACTGCTGCAATACTACCACCATCAACTACACGCCAGCAAGCTATTTTCTGGCACCGTTGCTACTGCTCATACTTATTTATACCACCTGTATTTCACTATCTCTTCGCCGAACTAGTGCACGTATTAGGTGTGTTGGGGACACAAGAGACTTCTTGCTTTGTGGTTGCAGGGTTGCATGAGAGGGATATCTTTGACCTCTTCCTCCCTGAGTTCGATAAACCTTGGGTGATCCACTTAAGGGAAAACTTGCTGCTGTTCTACAAACCTCTGCTCTTGGAGGCCCAACACTGTCTACAGGAAAAGGAGGGGGAAGTAGACATCACGCATCGTCATCAACGATGGCTCGATCCTCGACCTCCCCATCTTCAGGTAAGGGAGGCAGAGAAGAGGTGACTTGGTGGTTCTGCAAAAGGAAAAAACAATAACAAGGGATAGTTGAGGACGGAAGTCGACAGAAAAATAGCAAGATAGCAGTTGAAATTTGAATCAAATTCGAGAAAAAGCAGGCTAATCGAGATAAGAATAGAAAAACTCGAGAGACAGATTTCTTACTTTGGGGAGAGCATGGGTACCACTGTATGGCTCCACGCGGCAGGAAGTTGGCACCAAGTCCTTTTTGCTTAACGAAGAAACACGCCAAACAAGTTTCTCCAAATCCTTCACAGAGAGATCTTTGGATAGGCGGTCGACATCTTTCTCGCCAGCATACATCCACATAGGGTTTTTGCGAGCCTGTAGAGGCTGCATCCTAATCCTAAGGAAATAGGCGGTAATTTGGATACCCGACAATTCTTTGCCTCGGGTATTTTGCAGCTCATGGATGCGCTTCATCAATGCCTCTGTCGCCATTTTCTCTTCCTCGGTGACCTCTGCATCCCAAGATCGGCGGCGAAGGATTTTTGCGCTACCATCAAAGGGGGCGATGTTGTATTCCCGCGAGTCGGAGCACTCCTCGCGGACGTATAGCCATCTTTTGCGCCACCCTTGGACGGAGTCGGGGAATTTGACATCGAAATACTCGACGTTAAGGCGGACACAGATAATAACACCAGCTATGTTGTAGGCGATGTTGTGGGAGCCATTGCGGCGAAGGCAAAAAATGCGTTTCCACAGGGCCCAATTTGGTTGGGTCCCGAGAAAGCACTCGCAAAGGGTGATAAAGATAGAAATATGGAGGGTGGAATTGGGAGTCAGCTGGTGCAGCTGCAACCCATACACAAAAAGTAATCCACCAAGAAATTCATGGATAGGAGCGGAGAGACCGCGGATGAGATGGTCAACAAAGCTAACCCGATATTGGATGGGGGCATCGGAAAGCTTTCCTCGCTGGGGAAGATCAGCGTTTCCTTCTTCTTCATCAGGCCCAGCTTCTTCATCAGGTTGGTGTCCTGGTTCGAGATCTTAGATCTCTCCCACTCAGAAACCTCCAGATCTTGCGTCGCCATGTTTTCTTCTGGGGTGGTGTGCTTCGTGAGCTTTGACCGCGGCGGCATCAACGTGGGCACTGGAAATATGGAGGATGAGGACGAGCGCAGGAGTTTTGCAGCAGCAATGGAGGATTTTGGAAGGAGAAACAACAGGAGCGCAGCGCGGTGAAGAGGATAAAATGAGGAAGGAGAAGGTTATTTATAATGGTCCAATGAATCGCCGCGCCGTTGGATGGTGAAAGAATGGACTTGATGCCCTACACGTGTTTTCGTGGGTAAAAAGGTCTTTTTACTGTGATGGAACTGGACAGACGCTACAATGCGCGTTCCAGAAAAAAGCAGAGGACGTGTGTTCCCCACTTGCGTAACGTGTCAAAAATCGCGGAGTTTCGGGCCCACAGGTCAGTGACAGGACAGAGTTCACGTCTTCCCGGTACAGCGGTCGTGGCTATCGTCAGTACTGATGTCACTTTAAATAGAAACTTCGACTGCGATGCTATGAGGATTGGTGACAGAGAAGGATTAATGATAATTTCGAGAGCCTTTGATCAAATACAAGTTTTTGTTCAAATGCTCGGGGGCTACTTTTTAAAGAGGTTTGGTAAAGGAGTGGATTCAGAAAGATAAACTTCGTCTACAACCGTTATCAACAACAACATTACTAAAAGAGAACTTCGAGGAGTTTCATCAAGAATGTCGACAGGGAAGTTTCGAGTATTGTAACAAAGAAAAGGCGAGAGCCTATGATCAAATACAAGTATTTGTTCATATGCTCGGGGGCTACTCTTATCAGAAGTATTGTTTGTACTTCTGATAAGAGTATGGCGCGGATGATAAAATATAGAGGTGTTCAACAGTAAAACAAGTTGAGCCTACAACCAAGTATAAATACTCGACTGTAGCCTCGGGGGCTACTCACATCGGAAGCGCTGGTCGCGCACCCGATAAAGATGGAAGAATAAGAAGAGATGACAATATAGCGACAAATATGCTAAAAAGGTGAGCCTACAACCAAGTACAAGTACTTGATTGTAGCCTTGGGGGCTACTCCCATCGGGAACGCTGTTCGCGTGCCCGATGAAATTAAAAAAGGCTTGGTGAGCATATTTCGAGTTATACAAATAACTCTTCATATACTCCCATCGGGAGGACAAGATAAAAATATACAAGTCATCCGTTGACTCGAATAAATGTGCTATTCCAGCAGCCGAAAAAGACAATCGACAATATATTCTCAGAGTGCCTCAGTCGCGAATTAATCTCTGAATGCCGCAATACTTTGCGAAGGTAAGTCCCCAGGATGCTTCCAATGCGGCGTAGCACCGCCTCTGACGACGCTTTGCTACTTTTTCCGTATCAGCAGATACAAAGAAAAATCCTAACGGACGCGTTAGGTACCCGATAAAACACGACTGAAATTCGGCATCTGGTAAGATCTTAAGCGGCACATGTCGAATTACGCCAGTATCCCGAGATCATGTCCAGGGACGTGATCTTGAAGTATGTTTTTGCGGATTGCCACAAGAGCAGTTAATAACTGGTACCTGATCCGTCAGATGAACCAGCCCCAATTACCGTTATCCCTGTACAATATACGACTGTTTTATGAAAGTTATTTATTGACTCGAGGAAGTTATATGATAATTGTAAAGATGGAGATTTTCCCTGATTCTTCGATTCAAGCAAAATCTTGGGGGCTACTGACATAGGCATCCCCAATGGGCCTGCCGAAGATGGTATCCGGGGTTTTACTGGAGGCCCACGACCCGAAGTTTATGAAGCCCGGAAGCCCAGTCGAGAGATAGTTTGGAAAGATAGAGTTGTATTAGGAATATTGATTTGTAACTATTACGGGACGAACTCAAAGAATCTCCTGGACTGTGTAACTTGTACATCACGAAACCCTCGGTTCCGCCTTCTATATAAGGGGGAGTCGAGGGACAAAGAGAGGATCGATTTCACTGTCAACACAACCCTAGTTTTTAGTAGTCGAGTATTTTTCTGGCCGAACTTCGAGATCTACTTGCCTTTACTTCCCTGAAAATCCTAATTTACAATATGTACGCATTGACAAATCGATATCTTGTCAAGGGCCACGTTGGGAACACGGCTGCTGGAAATGCTCTTAGCCCAGGATGAAAAGAGGTCCAAGGCCTCCAGCCTTCCACCGACCGCACAGTTAACAGTCCACATAACCCTCAAAATTAGAAAAAAAGAAAGAAAAGTTAACAGTCCACACGCACACCGCACACCCATTCGACTGACGACATGACCCGCCGCCGCCCCCGTTCACGCCGCGCCGCGCCACCGGCGGCGCTGGAAGACGACGACCTCCTCTGGAAGATTTTCCTCCTCCTTCCCCCTCAGCCATCTACCTTGCCCCGCATCTCCGCCGTCTGCAAGCAGTGGCGCAGCGTCGTCACCGACCCCCGGTTCCTCCGCGGCTTCCGCGACCACCACCGGATACCTCCGGTCCTCGGCCTCGTCATGGGGTACACCGGGCACCCCTTCTTCAGGTCCAATCTCAGCTCTCCAGATCTCATCCCGCATGAGTGCTTCTTTCCTCCAGACATCCTCAATCACTACTATATGGAGTTGATGGGCTGCCGCCATGGGCGCGTCCTCTTTTTTGACCGGAGGCTGCTTAAGATCATGGTGTGGGACCCAGCCACCGGAGACCGCTGTCGTGTGGCCGTCCCACCAAGGTTCGACGACAAGGAGATTGTCATCTTCAACGCCGCGGTGCTTTGCGCTGCCAGCGACGAAGGTCACGTCCATGGGGATTGCCACTCGAGCCCCTTTCAGGTGATCTTGATAGGCATCCACTTAGAAGAAAATCGAGCATTTCCCCCGATCCACTCATCGATCTACTCATCCGAGACCAGAACATGGGGGGATGTCATCTCAACAGTAGGAATTCAGTATACCAATACGTATGATATGAGTGGTATGACTGGTCCGGCTACCCTTGTTGGGAATTCTCTCTATTGGTTGTTTGATGGATATGAGGATGGCATGCTTATATTTGATTTGGACAGACAGAGCCTAGTTTGTATCGAGATGCCGGATTTGTTGCACTATAGTTGCTGGAGCAGCTTTCAGGTCATGCCGACGGATGACAACACTAGCAGTATTCGCCTTGCTATTCTGGAATACCAAAAATTTGAAATGTGGGAGAGGAAGGTCGACTCTGATGGTGCTGCTGGATGGGTGCTGCAGGAGACCTTTCAAATGTACACGATCCTCGGTCTGGGGCGTATGGGGGGAAGAGAAAATCTGATATTGGGATATGATGAAGATGATCATGTGATTTATGTAAGGACAGACATTGGTGTCTGCATGATTCAACTCGAGACAATGCAGTTCAAGAATCTTGGTAAAGATAATTTCACGACCACCACCTATTATCCCTACAAAAGTTTCTATACTGCAGGTATTTCACTGTCATTACATTTCCAGAAAACAAGAAACTTAGAACCAATTTATTTTTACTTCTTGGTTGCTGGAATATTTTTTGCTGATGTTTTCTTTTTTTCTAACTGTAAATCTTTCACTCTTCTGATCTAGATATTTCTTGTTGATGCTTATTGTTTCAATGGTTCAATCTAGTGTGTATCCTGTCATTTTCCAGACCTTCCATATCTTATGGAACTACAAAGAGTCTCATTTATTTTTATTGAAATTATCTGTTTCTCAATCGTCCTTGTTCAAGCTTGAATGTTTTCTGTCATTTCCACATCTATCATATCTAATTGTTAGATGTTCAGTTGCTGACAGGTTGGTGTGTGTCAGGAAAAAAGGTAGTAGTTAGGAGATGAAACAATATTTTTTATGATTGTCTGTGCACTACAGTTTAACTTTTAGATGGTTGATTATCTTTTATGTAAGTTTCTTCTGCAATCCTGTCTAAAGCAGTAGGATCATATGAGTGCATTGGCTGTGTAGGCCATCTAATGGCCAACCAGCAAACAAACAGTTTAATAGAAACCCAATCATACACTTCTGTTCTCTATTCCTTTTTTCGCATGACATTTTTAATCTGAGATGGCTATTTATCCTCCTCAAAGCAACCATGTAGTTTTTTTTTATGACTGAGTATTCATACTTTGGTGAATTAAAATATAATCTTCTGGCTATTTATGAAGACAGCCAGATTGTTCGATGTTGATTCTCTATTCCTTTTTTCGCATGACATTTTTAATCTGAGATGGCTATTTATCCTCCTCAAAGCAACCATGTAGTTTTTTTTTATGACTGAGTATTCATACTTTGGTGAATTAAAATATAATCTTCTGGCTATTTATGAAGACAGCCAGATTGTTCGATGTTGATTCTCTATTCCTTTTTCGCATGACATTTTTAATCTGAGATGGCTATTTATCCTCCTCAAAGCAACCATGTAGTTTTTTTTTATGACTGAGTATTCATACTTTGGTGAATTAAAATATAATCTTCTGGCTATTTATGAAGACAGCCAGATTGTTCGATGTTGATGCTACATCTGTGTTGTAGAAAGTGGTGCTAATCGGCCAGTTACTTCTGGTTTTCGGCCAGACCAGTTTATACCAAGAAAACAAAAACTGAAATCCGATATTTGTGTTACCTCGAGCTAGCTTTTGTATACATTTATGTAATTCAAAAGGACAAACAGTTGAGTAAATTCCCCAGTAGATGACTACATGGGTTGATATCCCATGAGTCCTCATGGCCTCACAATATCACACAACACACCCTATGTATATCACTTATGTACAAAGCATCATCTATCACCTAGTCACACTCAGTCAAGAGTCTGAGGTCTGACTTCATCCTCTTGGCTTTGCCTTCGTCTCCCCTTCCGTCGTTTATTTAGTTCTTTTTTCATTTTCTTAGCCTGATACAGTTTTTCTTGCCAGTGAGTGACTTGTCAGTATGCAAGAGAAGAGTTGGTTGCCTCTCCAAACCTCTAGTGAATGATGGCAGCAGTATGACTCCCCCTTCAAGGGGAGTAGGAGTGGTAGGATGCAATGACGCAGCTACCTCGAGTGGAACTGTACTGAAAGGAGGTAAGATATATGTATCTTGGTTTAAGGGGCTATGAATTCTTGTTAGACATTGGCGATTGGGGACTTGGTTATGTCAATTAATAGCTGACTTGTGGGCTTCTATAGTCTATAGTTATATCCTCAATTAAAGATTGATTTGCTAGTTTGTTATTTAGCGCTTTCCTTTGAAGTTTTGCAGAAAATGTTGAATCTTTAGTGCTGTTAATTGTTAACTCGACTCGTTGGGATTGGGGATGTGGGGACAGCTATTACTTGTGGTTGAGTCCTTTATTCTTCTCGTTTTTCAGGAGCGTTTGACAAGTCAAAGCACGGAGCTAAAGTAATGGATGCGGATCTTGTGCCTAGCCGGGTTCTAACACAAACTCGAGTCGACGTGATATTCAAGAAAGAGATGGAGACAAGATCAAAACTTAGCAAAGCTTGGGCAAAATGGTTTCGCAGCAATGGCATTCCTGAAAGTAAGGCTGACTGCCCACACTTCCGCAGTGCTATGAAGTTGACACAGCAGCTAGGTACCCGCTTGCCTGTTCCTACAGGTGACGAACTAGGTGGCGTAAATCTGGACGCCAATGAGGAAGAACTTCCATAAGTACATGCGAATGTGAACTACTTGCCATGGACTGATGACTCCTGCTTTTGTAATCAGGTGTAGGGTTAGTTCAGTACTACCTGATGAACTGCACCGAGTTCTTCCGAACCCTGTACTTATGATTTTATGAACTTTGATCTAGTGATGTTGAGTTGCTGAGATGGTGATGCAGTATTTGCTAGTTTCCTCAAGTAGTTATTCGTCATATCGTTTTTTATTTTTATATTCTTGCGGCTGATAAACCCAGTGGCTATTGTACTCGAATTCTTCAGATTTCCTCCAGTTTCACCGCTGGTTTCATTTCTGGATAATGAATAAGATAAAAGCAGCATCCCCAAAAGAAATGCTTATTGCGGCACAAACTACTAAAGCACGTGAAAACTGAAAACACACGAAGCAAGGCAAGAAGAAGCATTTTTGTTCAGCAAAGCGGATCCAAGCGGATGAGATCAGCCAGTAAAGAAGGATTGATATTCAGCAAAGCGGATTAAAGCATTTTTGTGTTATAATCCTACACCTGTTCAGCAAAGAAAGCATGATCTTTTTCTAATTTCATTCAGATGTTGTTGTGTGTGGGTTGTGGACGAGGCGTTTTTGCACCCAGGAGTATATGCTCCCGGTTTTTAAAATGACTTATAAACATAGTTCAAAATATTAAAAGATTCTGAACAAAAGATGGATGCGTACATCTCCATATTATATGTGCTCATAAAGTCGTTTTGTGGAAAACCGATGTTTTTATGTCGTGTGCAAAAAGACAAATTTTGGTGCTTAAAAAGAGCTTTTGACAAGACTCCTTTTTATCTTTATTGCATAGGACACAAAAATATCAATTTTTCGCGAAACTTGGTGTGCATACATATAATGTCAACATATACACGCCAAATTTTTATTCAGATTTTTGGACATTTTCAAATATTTTTTTTGGATACCAGGAGCATATGCTGGTTTTCCAGTTGTGTTTTAGTAACCAAATTTGACTGAGAGGAGCTTTTCCATTTTCTCTCCTCTCTTTCTCTCTCATCTATTCGTTGAGAGTCCACCACCGCTCCCCGGCTCCTCCCCTCTCGTCTCCGACGGCCACGCTGGCCGGAGAGGGGTGGGGGAGGAGGCCGGCTCCTCCTTGTTCATAGTAGCAGTAGGTTAGCTCTAGGTGTTGTTCCATTTGTGGAGTTTGATGTTACTAGTAAAATTGCACGTGCAACGCACGTATAAAATAAATAGAAAATTCTTTGTTCATCCTAAAATCAACAAACTTTTTTGTTGGATAGCATTCCTGCATTCGACGCATGATTGCGAGTATTTCCTTTACCCGATGAGACTCTATTGGAGTGAGATTGCGAGTATTTCCTTTACCCAATGAGAACTATATTGGAGTGAATTTAGGGGGAAATGTGTAATTGTGGTGTGAACCTTCTATGATTTATTATAGGACGGGGGAGGGCTGTGTTCTGTGCTGCACCGTAAATGTTTTACCCGTTCTAAATAAGAAGTCAACAACCAAGTTTAATTATTTATATTATTGTTATACTGCAATGATGCAGCCATGTAATCTCATTAATGTGATGATTATGGTCATTATTATTTTATTTTAGGGTATGAATAACAATTGTGTTATCAGCAATATGGAAGAGAGAAGATTTTTTTGCAGTGATGAGTATATGTAAGCAAATTCTCATCCCCACAAAAATGTTACAAATGGCCCGTTCCTCTCTAGTAAAATAAGAAAAAAAATTCCAAGTTCTTTTTCAGGCTGACATGCCAACTACTCGACCGTTCTAAAAATACCAGTGATACATATTTTTTCATACAACAAGCAAGTAATTTCATAGAGTGCACCTCATCTCATTTGACAAGAAACAACCGGTCTGAGAGTCGTCTTATTTCACATGAAAATCACATACATTGTACACAAGAAAATCACATCATCTCATCTTTCAAGAAACATCTAGATATACTTGGTTGTGTTACACATGAAAATCACACGTACATTGTCAACTATATTAGTTAGATACGCTACATTATTTGTAGATTCCATTTTTAAAAACTTCCAACAATATACATATTAGTTTCACAGTGTACACATTTTCATACCCTTCATCTCATCTCAAGGAACATAATAAATTAAAAGGAAATACATCACACACCATACTGAAAATCAATTGAAAATTGCAGTATTCGAGAAAACCTGGTAGTGGTAGGCTACTGTATTGATATAAGCATCTTTTTTCCTTATGTCTTGTTTTTTGAACCATTCCATCTTTGTTATCCCTCGGATAAACCTGCATATATTTTATTAACAAGTAATACATGGAAATAAAGAGAAAACTTGCATGCCATAATTATTTTAAGAAAATGCACTGATGCTATTTAAATTGTTTCCTCGTTTAATCACTTGCAAGTTACTGCTAGATTGAGTTTAAACTTGATTTCTCTCTGAATCCAAACAAGATGGTACAGTATAGCTGCTACTACTTTGGTCATTTGTAACAATGCAATTGCCTGAAAGACCTCTATGTACACTATGTCAGATTGATCAGATAATATGATGGTATGTTGTTCCCTCATACGCCGCTATTGTTAGAAGATGCACCTGATACCATACATACATAGTAGAAGTATGTACATCAGTTCAAAATGCACCTGAAGAACCTGAAGCCATACATGCTCTTTAAACGGGGAACACTCCCCTGATCCAAATGGTGACGCAGCTGGACAGATATTCTTCATGTACCATGCCTGTGATGAAAACAAAATGGAATCTTAAAATCATCAGGAAACACTGTAATTAGTGAACAGTTGCGGATCAGAAGTTACCGTAGCCAAAAATAGCACAATAGAAGAAGACGATAAAACTAACTGAGTAGTAAATATATATAGCGCTAGGGCAATACCATCAGCTGGCCATAGAGCACACACCTTAAATTGTAGTTGGTTGCTACCAGCAAAGATTTTACATCTTCTTATCTCAAGTTCAGAATAGTTTCAGCATAAGGACAACTTCAAGATCTGCATGGCTACTCTGTAAAAAACACTTCTAAGGTAACTCGATACATTACACTAAGGCATACCTATATGCTATTTCATGCTTTTTCAATATCATGAGTATACACCATTACACCAAGAAAAAATGAGATCATCAGTATCTACATATTATTAGGAAGACATATTTTATACCCAACTACTTGTGAATGAACTTGATGAATCATACTTAATATTTCTCCATTATGGATTATGGTGATCCATCGAACTTTTCCTCTGAGCAAACTGAGCTTGCATGCCTAATCTTTTCATTTCCAATAGCAACCACTGTATGCAAAAAATAGATCCAAATTACAACCTATGTACCATCCAATAAGCCATGTTAATCTTACCATATTTCAAATACCATCTCCAAGTTAGCAAATCTTTGGTTATACACAATATAAGCCAAATCAATGGCTTCGGAAAATAACCTAACTTCTAGGATACACCATATACGACGGTAGAAACATACCTTTAATAAAACAACGTACGCCCCAAGAGATCAACGATCATGGTCGGGTCTGTGGCTGGCCGGACTCACCTGCTGCAGGTGGATGCCAAGGCGACCGCAGGTACATCCAAAGTATGTCCAAAAAGTAGTTCCGAAGTTCAGGTTACCATCATTTAAGTGTTCCATTTAATACCACAAAATGAAAATGAATGGAATATTTGGCAGACACATGATTTATGCAATACTGACCATTACTACCATGGCAATCAGAAGTATAAACGAAGATTTGTCAAAACTTACCGATTAATGTAAACAACTTGCAGCATTTCTTGCAAAGTTACCCTCATGCAAAACCTATGCAAGATCACAATTAGATAGGTCTCATGAAAAATTGAAGTTAAATGCAGTAACAGTTATAGGGTTAGCCCAAGCATATCAGTAAAAACCAGAAGGAAGCATCCTAGGAAAATATTTGAACTCGCATGTGTAAACTGCGAGTCAGCGAAATTCACTAATCTACATATCACTTTGACTAACGATATGATCTTGCTACATGCAAAAAATTAATTGATGCCAAAATTGTAATGTAATGCATAATGGATTGTCAAACAAGAAAGAAAACAGAGCATCAAGGTCAGATCATACATGCGTTTACCATCACAGGGTATTTCCAATTATCCCACAGCTCCGTCTTCTTTTTCGGAATTCCACCTTGAGTTCACAATTTTATTCTCTTTCTTGAAATGACAATACTGAACCTCTAAAGCACTCTATTCGCGATATGCACAATGCACTGATACCCGAGTGATGTACAAAAACCAATTATTGAGACTACGCACTGAATTGCTGTAACAGTAAATTGTGCCAAAGAAGAGCAACAAATGCATGTATACGCTATGTAAAGCTTGTAACAAAGCGTGGTGGTAATAATAGAGAGATGACTACAACTCTAATACTAATCAAATTCCCACAAGAGAAATCTAAAGCACGGATTGGAGAATCATAAAATAAGCAGATACCTTCAGGATTCTAGAGTGCGGGCGGCGGGGGCGACGGGCGGCGGGGGCGACGGGCGGCGGGACGGGCGGCGGGCGGCGGGCGGCGGGCGGCGGGCGGCCGCGGCGGCGGGCGGGGGGCGACGGGCGGCGGCCGCGGGCGGGCGGCAGCATGGCAGCGGGCGACGGCAGGCGGCAGGCGGCGAGCGGCGAGCGACGAGCGACGAGCGACGCGCGACGGGAGTGATTAGCGTGATTAGCCTTGATTTGCGATTGGATTGTCAGCCCCGGACTGTTTTAGCGCTAATGTCGGGTGGCCTTTGAAGCGTTGGATGAGTGTTTGACGGCTGCGATCTTTTGGATCTGCCCCCTCTGGGCCTTTTTATATTGGTATAGATGCCGATGGGAATAAGGTCGTCGGAGCTCTCAGGCGGTTCATGGCGGCTGGCGGCGGTGGTCTTCCTACTTATGGTGCTCCAAGGGTTGGAGCCAAAGATAGGCTGCGGGGATCTCGCGGTCTACCCTCTAAGTAAGCCCGTCGGTGGTGCTGCTGCTCAGCTTCGATCTGGTGGCGGTGCTCATGTTCTTCTTCTTGGCCGACATGGTGACGGAATGAAAATGGAGAGAGCAGCTGCTGGTGCAAGACCTGGGTGGCGTGGGAGCTGTTCGCGAGCAGAGCACATGGTGGCCGACTATGCTGCCGTGATCTTTGGCCGACATGGCGGCCCTTCTACAACTTCCACTGTAGAGGTTGTTTCTTCGATCCCTCGCCGGAGCTCGGTGCCTCTAGGGAACCAAGTGGTTCGTCCCCGGATTCTTAGAAGTGGCCGACGCCGGGATCTCGTCATCGGGAGAGGGTTCTCGAGCATCCAGCCCTCTGATTTCGGCGGCAATTCCTGGAGATCGCCGATGGCTAGTGGCAGAGATGCATGTGCCCTTGATTGCTATTTATTTTTTTTAGACAAGGTGTTTTTGCATATGTTAAGGTGTTATCTTCAAATACTAGGTTCTATAGGGGCGAGTGTTGTAAAGAGCCTCGGTTGAACCTACCACGTGTTCATTTAATGGAGCTCCTTCGGAGTTTTTTTTTCCGTTTAATGGAGCTCCTTCGGAGTTTTTCAGTCCCCTCTTCTTGTTAAAAAAAGTAGGGATTTCTATTTTCGTGCCCTCGGTTCCTTAGTTGTGCTCAGTTTTCCCCAGCTCCTTAGTTTTTCCTCAGTTTTCCCCAAGACCTTGTCTGAAACCATCACAGATGCTGTAACGGCCGGTTGCCCGACGGTTGACCATTATCTTCTGACTAGTGGGGCCACGTAGAGCCCGCAAAGACACGTCAGACCATCCATCTTTGTTTGACCGTAAGCATCGCTGTATCCCTAACCAAAACACGCACGAGTGGGGCTTCGGTATATCGAATGACAAGTGGGCCATGGCGCTGATACAAGGGGCAATACACGGGTAGGAATAGATTTTTAAACGGAGCTCTACAGCGATGGCACGGAGGAGGTGGCCTGCGGAGTGCCGAGATGAGATCGACGTCCACAAAGAACTGCATGAGGCGAGACCAGACGCATTAGATAGATATGAACTAGACGCGTTTAACCATGCAAAGAAGAGAAGAAATGGTCAATGACATCGACGACTACCTCAAAACTTTGACTGACCGTGTCCGACACGAACGCGAGCAATGTAGAGAAAACTAGTGTCTCTCCTTTCTGGCGTGTATAGATGGGTGCTAGAAGAGTGTGGTGGCGAAGGGAAAGACCTCGCGGTGGTCTGTGGCGTCCAACATAGCGGGGCGGCGTGGCCGTGCCCACATCGGCGTGGATGCATGTTCGGCATTGGCATCAGCATGTACGTTCGGCATTGGCCTCGGTGGTATCTCTGGTGTGTCAGTGATCGAATGAGGGGACGGGATTGAGGGTGCATCCCGACGGTGACCTAACGGTGGCGTCGAGCATAGCCGTTCGACCATGCCGATATCGGCATCGGCAAAGTTTGGAGGCTGTGGTGCTCGAATCAAGGAGGGATTTGTTTCTTGTACGCCAAAAGTGATTTGAAACAAGTTTCGTGTTGAAGGTTAGGTAACGAAAGTTTGTAACTAAGCCCAAAATTATACTAGCGCCATGGTGAGGTTCTTTTTGATAGAGCTATACGGTTGGGCAAATTTTTTTGACACCTTTTAGATAGGGTTCCTTGTTGTTACACGTATGGCATCATGTATGGCAAATTTGGGATCATTTGGAGATGTTCGAAAAAATCACTTTGCTTAAATGCATGCCGTTTCGTCTCACTGAAACCAGCTTTTCTAACAAGGTGATTTATTCTACCTCCTCTAAATGACCTCAAATTTCATACAGCTGATCTTCTATACATAGATAGATAGATTGTTTCGTTTTTATATTTTTCGAACTTTTTATTTCCCTTTATAATATCCAATTGATTTTGCGGTCAAAACCTCGAACTACAGCATCATGTATGGCATCATTTTCGCCATAAATTTCAAATTTTGTGAAACTTTCCCTTTTAGATATTCCTTGTTGTTATAGGTATGGCATAATGTATGCCAAATTTGGTTAGGTCTCACTGAAACCAGCTTTTGTAACAAGTTAGGTTTTTTCGACCTTCTCAAAAGGGATTTTTTTCTACCTTCTCTAAATGACCTCAAAAATCATACAGACGATCTTCTATACAAAGATAGGTAGATTGTTTCGTTTTTACATTTTTTGAACTTTTATTTCCCTTTATAATACCCATTTGTTTTCAGGTCAAAACCTCGAAAGTTAACATAACTAGATGGTGAACCCTTCCAAACTTCAAATACAGAGATAGATAGATTGGTTCGTTTATCATTTTTACCGTGAATAGTAATGGCTACAAGAAATCGGTGATGGTCTATCATTTTTTGCGTGAAAAGTAATGGATACAACAAATCGGTGATGGTTTATCATTTTTTGCGTGAAAATTAATGGCTACAACAAATCGGTGATGGTTTATCATTTGGGATTTTCGTGAAAATTAATGGCTACAACAAATCGGTGACGGTTTATCATTTTTTGCGTGAAAATTTATGGCTACAACAAATCGGTGATGGTTTATCATTTTTTGCGTGAAAAGTAATGCCTAAAAGAGTTTATAATTTTTAGCGCGTGAAAATAAATACATAAAACCGACCTATAGCATACTTAGAGAGAGGAAGGTAACCGCCGACGAGAGAGAGAGGGGTTATCCTGCCCGTTAGATCATACGATCAACGGTCGGCGGGCACGATCCGCGTGACATGGGCTAGACCAATCAGGGCAATGTTGCACGTGTGAGAGAATTTGTGGAGGGAGAGGGCAAAACTGAGTAGTATCAAGAAACCAAGGGCACCTATGTAATAAACAGACTAAGGGATTCAAATATGAGATTTAAAAAATGGAAAATGCGTGTTTTGTAGAATAAAACCCATCTTGGCCTATCTCAAACTATTTGCAATACAAATATACATGAGTGTGAGAATTGTGGCTTCATTTAGACAAAGTATGTTTTGGGGAAAGCTGTTTTGAGAAGGGCTTATTGTGGAAAACCATGCACCTTCATAGCTACTAGGTGATTTGAGAAGGCCTTTGAGAAGTGGCAATTTGTGGTAAAACTTGATTTATCTATGACTTATCTATGTTTTGAGAACTGGCAATTTGTGGTGAAGACTCCATGAGTATGTGCCACTATTTTTCGGAATTTTTGCACATTAAATGACTCATTTAACTAGTTAATCCCATTTGTTGACCGTCTGCATTGACCAGCTACTTGAGGGTAAAATCGAGCATATTGCACTAGCCGATTAGCACTCAAGGGGAAAACTGAGCACACAAAAAATGCTAGTATAATGCTCGAGGTTATACCTGAGTATATCTAAATTTCCAGGGTTAGACTCGAGGACGCGTGTTGCGGTGCAGAAATGAAAGACGTGCAATATTTGACGCGTAGACGCCGGTCGCGGTGCAGAAGTCGAAGACGTGCAATCGTGGACGCGTGGCGCATTGCAGAAGTCCAAGACGTGCAGACGTACAGCGGTGGACGCGTAGGACGCGGGTCGCATTAACCACCCCTTGCCTTTATAGACGCCTCCTCCCACTATCTCTGTCACTCTCACTCGCCTACGCAACGCCGCCTCTCTCACGTCCCATCATCTTCTCCAAAGCAAAAAACCCTCTCCCTCTCCCTCTCCTCTGCTGGCGAGATGGACAAGGAGAATGCCAATCCCATCGTCCACGGTGCCGTCGGCTCCAAGCGCGACGCCTCCCTCTTCGACGCCGTCCCCTCAACGGACGTCGCCGTCGCCTCCGCCGGTGCATCGGAGGCTGCTGCCGCCGGTCGCGGTCAGATCCCGCCGGGATGGGACCCCTACGAGCCGGTGCCGTACGTCCCGCCCCCGAACCGCTACGACACCTCCATAGAGGACCCATGGAACGAGGTAACTACGGTTTGCTACCTTTTTTGTTCCCCATTCCTTTTTGAACCCTATTTGTGCTGGTGTAGATGGATCTGTGGATGGATGAGTATTGGGCTAATATTTGCGCCGATTTTATTCCATTTTGCTTTGATCCCTCCTTGATTTCGTTCAAGATTTGGGTTTCGGCCGTTCGGTTAATTTATGCAAGTAATAATGGGATCTCAATCAGTTAATTTATGCAAGTAATCATAGGATCTCAATCAGTTATTTTATGCACGAATCAAAAGATATCAACCGTTTAATTTTGCAAATAATCTGGAATGTGTTCAAGTTCAGATCTGGAATCTGTTTCTTTGCCTATGATGAATCGATGGGCACAGATTTTTACAGGGAGGGTTCAGCGAACCATTTCTGTGTACAAATCTGTTGTGCATGAGGTTTGGTTCGCTTACACCGTCCCTGTAGACATATAATCGTGTCCACTCTAACTGAGGCTGCCTCTGTTTTTCCTAACTTTGTTATCATGCACGTTTGCAACTCATTCACTAATAAATTCCCGTTTGATATGGATCAGCTGTCTGGCAGCGACGTCGGCAGCGACGACGAGCACCATGACGTCAAGACTCGCCAGTGCTTTGCGGAGGCTGCAGGTCGGCCGATATGTCTCCTACCTCGACGTCGCCAAGGGTGTCTACAGGTGCCCCTTCTGCACTAGGAGGCTCGGCGGTACTGACTTCAACTGCTTCCTCACGCATGCCGAGAACATCGGCCACACCAACCCCAAGGTCGGCGCGTCGGTGAACCCCAACTCCTTCCGCGCCAAGCACTTGGCGCTCGGCATGCACCTCCGCAGCATCCAGCGGGTGGAGATCTCCGGCGGGCGCATGCCTCCGCTCAAGCCCAAGGCTCCCAAGGGGAGCAACAAGTGGAGGCAGAGGCAGATGGGGTAGGCGGAGTCTGGACGTGTCTTGCTGCTGCCTCCTCCATTTTGTTGTTGGGATCCCTTTGTTGTTAGCTAGGGATCCCTCGTTGTTATGTTGTTAGTATGATGGTGTCAGATCGCTGTGAAGAACCTCGAACCCTACTATGTTTGGCTGCTGAATGCAGCTTATTATCTATATTATCTATCCCTATTCTACTATATGACCTTGTGAATTTATCGTACATTCCCTGTAGATTTGCTTCTAGATTTAACTACATACATATGGACCAGATGGAGTACTAGATTGGGCTCCCTACTAGATTTGCTGCCATATTGGGAAAACAACCAGGGCCAAAAGGCACAAATAATAATTGAAGAAAGACAGAAATGCAAGCTTCTCTAGATTTGATATTAATTATGTGAAAAAAGGCAGAGAGAAGGAGGCAGAAAAGGTACTCTTAAAAGGGAAATGCCAATGGCCGAGAGAGACAAAACCCAGCTCCTGCTCACGTGCAACCAAACGCTATCTCGTCCTGTCCCACACGGTCCCTTTCTACCAGCCCCACGCGACGCGGGCCCACACGACGCGGCCCCACACGTCAGCACGGAGCGGTCAACTTAACGGGAATCCTGCCGTCTGAGCTGCCTTCTGCGGGTTTCAAACAAGCACTTGGGGAAAACTGAGGAAAAACTAAGGAGCTGGGGAAAACTGAGCACAACTAAGGAACGGAGGGCACGAAAATAGAAATCCCAAAAAAGTAACCAAATTTGAGGGTGTATATAAAAAAATCTGACCCTTGCCAAATCCCTAATTCCCTGGTAAGGATGGCAATGGGCAGGGTAGAGCAATACCATACCCATGCCCGTATAGTTAATGGGTACAAACTTCCACCCATACCCGTACCCGCGGGTATAAAACTTTACCCATACCCATACCAGGCGGGTACCCGTACCCATTGGGTATCCGGTGGGTAGGTCAAATTGTATACAAGTCACTGGCAATTTTAAATTTCTCGACAACAAATTTGATTGAAAAAAATGAATTATCTCAACTTAATAACAGGTAGTTGAGTACATAAAAATTAACAAAATATAAAAAGCACACTCTCATATTTTAACTCATAAGTTAACAAAATTAGGCATATCACATAAGAAATTTATAATAAACGGGCAGGGTATGGGCATACCCGCGGGTACGAGGCTATACCCGTGCCCTACCCATGACCTAGTGGGCCAGGGTATGGGTATTACCCATGGGCATAAAAGTGTACCCATACCCTGCCCATATGGGTACGGTACCCGCGGGTACCCGTACCCGTGGGTAAAATTGCCATCCTTATTCCCTGGCCCTAGTCATACCTGGCCAACGGGCCGACACGGCCCGGCCCCAGCTTCACGTGCCTGGCCCAGCCCGGCACGCAGGCAGCCCGTGAACTGGCCGGCCGTGCCTTGCCGGCCCTCGTGCCCCGCCCCCAGCCCCGACACACAAGCTAAGCGGGCCCGCACGGTGGCCCGTTTGGCACGCGGGCCCGGGAATCACAAATATCCCTTTAAAGAGCACCAAATTCCTCATACATCAGCAAGATTTCTTTGGTTCGTGGTTCGGTGGGCGCGTGAGAGGGCAGAGGTTGCGAGTTCGACCCCGTTAGGCCCTATTTTGCTACTGTAAATTATTCCATGTATTGTTGAGGTATCACTGCGTGGAGGCCAACCTCGCCCGACACGTGTCAGCTGGGGCAGAGCCCCACTCGACGCAACCGATCCAAGCAGCCAGCCGCGCTCGTTGTACTCCATCCAGTTGAGTGCTGTACTCCGCGCAAGCGGAAGCAACGCAAACACATAACTACGAGTGCGTGCGAACACACGTAACACACGTTATCCCGTAGATCAATCCCGTAGAAAATATCCTGTAAGTGTAGCATTTCTCGCGTGCGAAGGAAGGGATGAAACTCTCCCACGTACGTACGTCCTGTACGTAAGTACGGAGCATGCAGCGTATCTAGCTATTGTAGATGTGAATACTTTCTTGTAACACGGAGCACGTACTATCTAGCTATCCTGTACTCGACGCGAGAGTACAAGTACATATGTAGACACGAGCGAGTATAATTACCGAAGTACAATCGCGAGACGAACGAGTATAGTAGCGCACACGAGCGAGTAAGTACAATCGCAAAGACGAGCGAGTACAGTGGCGCACACGAGTGAGTACAGTCGGGCACACGAGCGAGTACATGTACAGAAGTACAGTGACACACACGAGTAACTACAAGTACAGAAATACAGTCACGCACACGAGGAAGTACTGGTACAGAAGCACAGATACAATAGCGCACACGAGTAAGTACAGTTACTGAGTAAAAAAAAAAACTGCATCAAATGCACTAAAAATAGAAGTACTTATTAGTTGAAGCACGGGTACAGTTAGGTACCCGCCACGATTACAACCATACTACTATTGGAAGTACTGAAGAAAAATATGTCAAAACTTGTCAACATGGAATCTAGTTTTGAAGCTATCGACATATTTCAGGTGGTCTTGATGGGCATCAGCGATGACTATAAACGAGCGTACGGCGTCTGTCTACTCATCGGAGATCGGCATATGGAGTGATATCATCTCAATAACGAATCGTCCCATGTACGACCTGAGGTGTCCCAGTACCCTTGTCGGAAATGCCATTTACTGGACGTTTGATGGAGATGAGGTTGGCATGCTGGAGTTTGATTTAGGTAGGAAGAGCCTAGCCAATATCGAGATGCCGCCTGATCTGGAGTACTATGGTCATCTTAGAGCAGGTCTAACAGACCCCTTAAAAGGGCCAAACCCGTATAATAATCGCCGGAATACGGGTTTCGGCTCTACCCGGCCGTCTAGCAGACCCCGTAAAAACGGCCCCCGCTCCGATTTTTGCTGTTTTCGATTACGGGGCGGGTCTTCACCCCTTACTTGTACGGGGCGGGAGGCTGAATACAGGGCCAACCCCCCACTCGTGGCGCGCTGAACTTTCAGAAAATCGCGACGGTTGGAGCAGCCAGGCGCGTGTGCTGCCGATGGCGCCGGAGCCGGCACGGGCGGGGAGCGCGCGAGGCGCGGCGCTGCGTGCGAGCGGCAGCTGCGGGTGCGGCCAAGCCGGAGATGCGGGCGCGCGAGCGTGGTCAATGCGGACGGAGCGATGGCGGGCGGGCGGCGGGCGGGGAGCGTGGTCGACGAGGAAGGAGCGATGGCGGGCGCGGGCGGGCGGGCGCGGGCGTGGTCGGGGCGGGCGGGCGCGGGGCGGGCGTGGTCGTGGTCGGCGTGTGGTCAGGTGGATGGAGCCGTGGCGGACGGGCGGGGACGGGTGGGCGCGGCCGTGGTCGGGGCGGGCAGGGGCAGGCGGGGGCGAGCGGACGGGGGCGGCCGACTGTTGGCGTCCGAAACCCACCGGCGAGCAATGGCTGGCAACACGAAGAGCCGGGAACAACCTAGAGCTGCGGCTGGCCCTGGTCCCTCCGAGCGACGGCCCGCAAAGCTCCTGGTACACACGTCCCGATCTTTGGTGCAAGGCGTGCCACCTGACCTATACCTGGTCAGGAAGGTGATGGATTTGCTTCGCTTAGTTTCCTGCATGGCATACACGTAAACATTAAATGCGAGCCTCGATCGGCTCTCAGGTTGTCCTGTGAATCGGCTCAAGGAGCCGATCCACCCATGGTTCGTATGAGGTCTACGATCACATGGTGGTCCTGCTTGATCCATATATAGCTAAAACGATCTACTACGATTTAGGGTTTTCACCACATAATCGGAACATCATACGCGTGATTGAGCCTGGCAGCCACGCACGGTGATAATAAACCAACCCTAGACAAGGCCTAAAAACCAACATGAAGTTGATCCCCGGAACTTCTTATCTAGGGCTAGCAAACTACACCCTACGTGCTACTGGATCCTTCAACCCGTTTGCAAGGCCTAACTATGCAGATATTAAACTAATCCTTGAAGAACAAGGAGCAATCATAACGGATCGGATCTACTAAATAAAGATCAAGCAAGGTGCCGCCCCTACGCCTAAGATAGGTGTAAGGGCGGCTAGACGTCTAAGGGTTGCATGGACAAAAGCATGTATCGCGGTAAAACAATGCTAACCCTAACACATCTACGATAACTACGTTGCTCGCCATCAACAAGGCTTCAGCACGAGCAACGCATGAACAACGAATAAACGTATACTGCCTAGATCGCAAGATGCGATCTAGGCAGCATGATGCTTACCCGGAAGAAACCCTCGAAACAAAGGGGTTGGCGATGCGCCTAAATTGGTTTGTGATGAACGTGATTGTTGTTTTTCTCAATAACCCTAGAAACATATTTATAGTCCGTAGACTTTCTAACGTGGGAATAATCCCAACCTTGCACGAGCCAAACTCTAACTAACCGACACGTATCCTACTACGTTTACAGATACAAGGGCAAACTAGTCCAAACTTTGTGTACAAGGCCGCTTCATGTATATCTTCCATGTATATTCTTCAAGCCCAATCTTGATCGCGGCCCACCTCTAATCCGGTCAAATTCTGGTGATAACACATGCCCCCCTGGTTTTGGAATTGATAATTCCAAAATCACTCTGCTTTTCCTTCGTCGGGTCATGTCGTGGCAGAGCAAAACCGTCGCAGTATCCTTCATCATGATGCTTTTGCCTTCTCAACTTCTCCGCGTGATTTGACCGTTGTTTTTTTTAATTTCTTTGGGCACCACCTCCTCGGAAACTGCTGTGGCATTGAATCTCCACTATATCCCCTTTTATTTAACCGCTCCAAACAATTTCGCCACTTCATCCCCTTGCTCTGTTCTGGCCATCGACACCAAGAAACCCCAATCTCAGAGCAATGTCTTCCTCCTCTTCCTCCTCCGCCTCGTCGGATCTCTCCCCCCAGTCCTTCTCCTCTTCGTCCTCCTCCACCTCGTCAGATCTCTTCTCCGATTCTTCCTCATCTCGTGAGCCGACGCCGGAGTGGGGCTCGCTGGCGGCGCATGACATCCTCGCCGCATCGGAGTGGGACAACGAGGACCACGAGCCCTACGTCTGGTCCGAGGACGACAAGTCCTTGACCAGTGGCGACGACGACCTCCAGTTCCTCGCCGATGGGGAGCTGGAAGTGACGAGCGAGGACGACTCGTTCTCCTGGGACGGCTACACCTCCTCCGAGGAAGAGGAGGAGGAAGACGACGACGACGACTCCCTCGAGGATTACCCGCCGGCGAAGCGTTTCCGCGCCGGGTCAGACGACGACGACGACGACGACGATGAAGATGATGAGGCCCCCACTGGGGGCCGCTGGAGCAGTGACGAGGAGCCCGCCGGCAGCAGCGCCGACGAGAGCTCCGACGACGACGAGGGCAGCGACGGCCCGTAGACTAGGATCTACTAGTATAGGCCTAGTAGTAGTAGCAGATTGGTCAATAGACCTTTCTTTTGTTCTTCCTCCCTTGAGCAATCGGCTCTTTCTTTGTAAGAAATCCTCTTATTAATGAAGAAAATATTCCCCTATTAATTTTTGCTCTCTTGCCAATTTTGCCGATTGTCAAACGAAGTCGCTGCACAAAGAGCCGATGGCAGGGCATCGGCTTGCATCATAAACACGATTTAAGGCCAAACCGGTTGCCTATTCATGCAGTCAAACAGATCTCATCCTTGTCCACGCCATCCTCAAATTTCAAACGCACAGATTCAGCAAATCCAACGAGAGAATCATCTCAAACGCCATGGGCTCTGGCTTGAAACTGATCTGTTAACCTGCTCAATTGAGCTTGTTCTGTCTAGAGTCGATGGCAATGCATCGGCTTTTTTATTATTCTGAAGTCGATGTCCGTGCATCGGCTGTGATTTGCATATTTTTTTTTTTTTACTGGCCGATTTTTCTATCGGCCCCCATGTTTCACTGCCCATCGTCCCCCATGCTTGGGAAATATTTCTTGAGGTGCTGACCATTGACAGCTGCTGGGAACTTAGCGCCGTCCAGCTGCTCCAGCATGTATGCATTACCCTTCAAAACCTGGATGACTTTGTATGGACCGTGCCAATTAGGAGACCATTTGCCATATGCTTTATCCTTGGTTCCTAATGGCAATACTGCTTCCCATACTAGATCACCAACTTGGAACTCCTTTGGTCTCACCTTCTTATTGTATGCACGAACTACCCTGGCTTTGTTCTCTTTAATCTTCTCCAACGACCAAAGTCTAAGTTCCGTTGCATCCTCAATAGTATCACTCATCAGAGCTGCATATTCTTCAGCTGTCAGGTCATTCTGAAACGTGACACGTCTCGATCCAGCCGTAATTTCCCAAGGCAATACGGCTTCCTGCCCATAGACGAGCTGGTATGGCGAAGTTTTTATAGCTCCATGGCATGACATGCGATAGACCCACAAAGCTTCTGACAATGTTTCATGCCAAACCCTAGGGTTCTCGTCAATTTTCCTCTTAATCAGCTTGATCAGGCTACGATTGGACGCTTGACTTGCCCGTTGGCTTGAGCATAGTATGGAGATGATCGGATCAGCTTAATTCCCAACTCATCACAGAATTTTCTGAATTCTTTAGAGATGAAGACCGAACCTCCATCGGTCGTGATGGTTTGAGGAATCCCGAACCTATGAATGACGTGTTCTTTCACAAATTTGATAACATCTTCTGATTTTACCTTCTTCATAGGGACGGCCTCCACCCATTTGGTGAAGTAATCTGTAATGGCCAGGATCCACTCGTGGCCTTTGCTCGACGCAGGATGGATTTTGCCGATCATATCCATGCCCCAACCTCGGAATGGCCAAGGCTTGATGATGGGATTCATTGCTGATGCGGGTACCATCTGAATCTTCCCGAACATCTGACACGCTTGGCATCCCTTGTAGTACTTGAAGCAATCCTCAAGCATGGTGGGCCAATAAAACCCTGATCGCCTAATCAGCCATTTCATCTTATGAGCCGATTGGTGAGTTCCACAGGCGCCTTCATGCACCTCATGTAAGAGCCGATTAGACTCAGTTGGTCCCAGGCACTTGAGCAGTAACCCTTCCAATGTCCTGTAGAACATGTCATCTCCTATAAGGACATATTTCACGGCCTTGTATCTTATCCGTTTAGGTGCCCCCCGAGCCGAATCCTTCAAATAATTGAAGATATCGGCTCTCCAGTCATCCTGTTCTAGGAACTGCACCTGAACTTCTGACCCGTCTAGTATGTCCTTATAGCCTGACGCCATCTGTGCGAGATCGTTGGCCTCGGTATTTTGAGATCTTGGGACCCAATTGAAGTTGATGTACCGAAATTTCGTCATCAGCTCGCGGCATTCCATCCAATATGGGAAGAGTGACTCACTCTCGCACTTGTACTCATCCGTGAGCTGGGAGATCACCAACTTCGAGTCTCCAAAAAGTTCCACCGCTTCTGCCCCGGCTTCCAAAAGCAACTCCATTCCCCTGCGTACTGCCTCATACTCAGCGACATTGTTAGTGCAAGGGGTAGATAGCCTGATGGAGAAGGAGTAATTTGCCCCCCTAGGCGACACGAGCAAAATGCCGATGCCACAACCATCGTCACAAGCCGATCCATCGAAGAACATAGCCCATGCACGTACAGATAGTGCTGCTATATTAGTATTAATCCGCTCAGCTATGAGATCGGCCAACGCTTGTCCCTTGACTGCTTTCGCAGGCTGATACCGGAGATCGAATTCCGATAACGCAAACATCCACTTACCAAGTTGGCCTTTCAAAACAGGAGCCGACAGCATGTGCTTGACAACGTCTGACTTGCATATGACGACGATCTCTGCCGTCAACAGGATATGATGAAGCTTGGTGCAGGTGAAGAATAGGCAGAGGCATAACTTCTCGACCTCAGGATACCTTGTCTCTGCATCCAACATCCTTCTGCTGAGGTAGAAAACGACCTTTTCAACACCCTCGTAGAGTTGCACCACCACTGAAGCAATGGACGTGTCAGCTACTGATAAGTAGATATAGAACGGCCTGTCTTGCTGAGGTGGAACTAGCACAGGCGGCGTTGTCAGATACCGCTTAATCTCGTCAAACGCCTGCTGCTGTTCTGCCCCCCAGTGAAACTCGTCATCAGATTTAATCTTCACCAACGCCATGAATGGCTCAATTCGTCCTGACAGGTTAGAGATGAATCGTCGGACGAAGTTGATCTTGCCGATAAGACGTTGGAGCTCCTTCTTCGTGGTAGGCTGCTGCATGGTACGTACTGCTTCCTGACTTTTCAGGCCGATCTCAATTCCTCGTTCATGAACCAGAAAACCTAGGAACTGACCGGCCGTCACACCAAAGGCACACTTCTTTGGATTCATTCTCAGTCCGAACTTCCGAGTTCGGTCTAGGATGCGTCGCAAATCATCCAGGTGTCCTTCCATGGAGACAGACTTGACCACCACGTCATCGATATAGATTTCCACCAACTTGCCGATCAGATCATGAAAAATATAATTCATGGCTCGTTGGTACGTTGCACCGGCATTCTTCAGCCCAAAAGTCATGACCACATATTCAAACAAGCCCACCGATCCTGGTACTCTGAATGCAGTCTTGTGTATATCTTCTGGGGCCATGAAGATTTGGTTGTAGCCGGCATTGCCATCCATGAAGCTCAACACCTTGTGGCCAGCAGCTGCATTGATCAACGTTTCTGCCACAGGCATGGGATATTCATCCTTAGGAGTGGCTCTGTTGAGATCTCGGAAATCTATGGCCACGCGCCATCGGCCGTCCTTTTTCTCTACAGGTACGATACTGGAGATCCATTCAGCATACCTGCATGGCCTGATGAACCCGGCGGCCAACATTTTCTCGATCTCTTTCTTGACTTCTTCCAGAATTTCGGCCTTCATCTGGCGTGCTCGTTGTTGGAATGGCCGAAATCCCTTCTTGAGCGGGAGCCGATGCTCAATGATGCTCCTGACTAACCCAGGCATCTCTGTGTAATCCCATGCAAAGCAATCTGGGTACTCTTTTAACAGAGCTATCATCTGGCTCCTGAGATGTGGATCTAGCTTTTTGCTGATGAAAGTTGGTCGTGGCTTATCCCCAGGACCAATGTCGACTTCTTCTAGCTCATCAGCCGATGTAAACCCATACCCTAGCTTCCCGTCACCTGTTAGATCGACACTGAACACAGGGAAAACGTGTGGTAAGGATAATATGGGCCGATTGCTGGAATCGGCCACCATTTTGATTGCACTGTTCAAAAGAGGTTTACATCTCGTTCGTGCTTTACCACAACTACGTGACATGCTTGATACAAGATCATCACTTTTTATTTTTTGGGGCCGATCACAAGGATCGGCCTTGCCACGTACGTCCATAGCTTTTGCTCTTGTTACACGGTTAGGCCGGTGGATAAGACCAGCCTCACCCCGTTTTTTGTCACGTCGATGCGCTCGCAGTCGTCCAAAGTGATGCCTGAGAGTGGCTCTTGGCCTGCCGTCTCCCAAACGTTCATGCCAGCCGTTGAAATCTCGGCTGAGTCATCTGCGTGGACGACCTCTACTTCATCTCCATCCCACTGAATTAGACATTGGTGCATCGTGGATGGAATGCAACAGTTGGCGTGGATCCAATCTCTCCCTAGCAGGACAGCATAGGTGCTCTTGCTGTCGACGATGAAGAATGTCGTAGGGATGGTTTTCCTCCCTACGGTTAGATCCACGTTCAGAACACCTTGTGCTTCAGATGCTTGGCCGTTGAAATCGCTCAGTGTAACGTTGGTCTTGATCAGATCCGAGCTAGAGCGTCCCAACCGACGTAGCATGGAGTATGGCATGATGTTGACTGCTGCTCCGGTGTCCACCAGCATCTTGTTGACAGGCTGCCCATTGATATAACCTCGTAAGTACAGGGCCTTCAGGTGTCTGTAGCTTCTTTGTCGTGGCTTTTCGAAGATAACTGGCCATGGGCCACAGTCAAGTTGTGCCACAGGTGCTTCGTCTATTCCAGGAGCACAAAACTCTGCTGGAAGAATGAACACCATGTTTGTACCAGCCGATGTCTCATCATCGGCTTTCCTTTGCTTGGGGCGCCACTCCATCTTTTGTGGTCGACCCTCTTCATCCAGGGTTCGTTGAATTTTCGCGGCTAGATCAGGCCGCGCCTTCCTTAACGTGTGCAGGTATAACCTTTCGGCTTCCTCCAAACCACGTAGTCGCTGAACCCTACGCTTCTGGGAACGGCTGAGTCCATCAGGGAACCACCTTGGCCGGTGGTACCTATCTTCTTCTTCTTCATCGTCATCTTCTAACTCCTCGAGATCTTCCACCCGAGAGGACTCAGCTTGCTTGTTCCGAGATGGGAGAGGTCCCAGACGCTTGAACACTGACACGTCTCCTGTGCTCTTCTTCTTCTGTCTACATTCTGGGCAGTTGCCAATTGTAGGCAATCGGCTCATTCCTGAATCCCAGCAGTGTTTGAAGAAGGGACAGTCCCAGTGCTTGTCCACGTCGTCTTGCTCTCTTGACTTGTCCCTGGCATGGCGCTCATATCTCTCCTCGTCTCGATCATGCCGACGATGTCTCCTGGCGTCCCTGCTAGCCAGACGATCTCTTTCGTCACCGTCGTCGTATCGTCGGTGTTGGTCGTACTGACTCACATATTTGTTGAGGAGATGATCAGAGAGAGGTCGTTGATATCGCACATTCTTCACTTCTCCCTCTGTGATGTAGCACTTGCCATCGTGTCGGAGCCGATCGCGCGGAACGGCTTCCTCCTTGTCCTTCTACGAGAGCGGTTGCTCTCGTCTCTGTCCTTACCAGAGTGGTGCCCAGGCCCTACCATGTTAATGCTGAACGAGAAACCTGGCTGGCACCTCCCAGGGTAAGTGCACTCCACCATGTTAACGGCGGGGAAGGGGTGCGTGTCAACTTTCATGGCGTACTGGCTGAAGATTAGACGCCCTTGCTCTATCGCCATTTGGATCTGCTGATGCCACACCCTGTAGTCGTTGGTGGTATGGGTGAACGTGTTATGCCACTTGCAGTATGGCTTTCCGTTCAACTCCTGTGCCGGGGGGGTTTTGAGGCCTTCGGGTAACTTTAGCTGCTTCTCCTTGAGTAAGAGGTCGAAAATTTGCTCAGCTTTGGTCACGTCGAAGTCAAACCCTCTTGGAGGACCTTGTGGCTTAACCCACTTGCAGGACACGGGGCTTGCCCCCCGAGTCCATTCAGCCACTGCTAACTCTTGATCTCCCGCAGAGCCTTCATCTTCTTCTGTCTCAACCAGGACTACCGCACGCTTGAATTTGTCCTGGTACAACTCTGGATGGCGCTGTTCATATAATGATAGTTTCTGAACCATATGCGCCAGTGAAGGGTAATCTGCTTGAGAAGCCATATCCTTGATCGGTGATGCGAGACCCACCACCGCCAACTCGACTGCTTCCTTTTCTGTCAAACGAGCCGAATAGCATCGGTTCCTAATGGTCCTGAAGCGCTGGATGTATTCTGACACTGTTTCTCCGCGCTTCTGCCGTACTTGTGCTAGATCGGCAATGCCAGACTCGGAAGCCTCTGAGTGATACTGCATGTGGAACTGCTCTTCCAGCTGCTTCCAAGTCCGGATTGAATCTGGCGGCAGCGAGGTGTACCACCTGAAAGCCGATCCTGTGAGGGACTGTGCGAAGAACCTCACACGTAGTTCATCTGATGCTGAGATCGTGCCCAGCTGCGCCAAATATCGGCTCACATGCTCGATTGAACTGGAGCCATCTGACCCACTAAACTTGGAGAATTCAGGGAGCCGATATTTGGGTGGTAGTGGGATCAAATCGTACTCGTTGGGGTACGGCTTGGAATAGCCGATTGCCCTCCTTTTCGGCACCATGCCGAACTGGTCTCTCAAGATTGTACTGATCTGATCCGCGGTGCTGGCTGCAGGAGTCGAGCTCTGAAGATTCGCCGGAGTGGCGTATTTAGCCAGCCACGCTTGCTTCTCAAGCTCTGAGCCAACTGCAGGAGTTGAGCTTTGGAGGTTTGTTGGAGTGGCATACTTAGCTAGCCACGTCTGCTTCTCACGATCTGAGCCAGCTGCAGGAGTTGAGTTCTGGAGGTTCGTCGGAGTGGCATACTTAGCTAGCCACGTCTGCTTCTCAAGATCTGATCCAGAAGCTCCTCCTGCTGTTCCAGAAGTCCCTCGTTGCGATCTGGTTCGTGGAGTGCCCGCCATTCTGCAGTCTGGCACGTATGTGCACGTGTACCCGTGAGGGATCTCCTTAGGCGCCTCATACAAGAACTGGTAATCACTAGGGTCACCACCGATCTTGTGGACGACGAATGCCGGTGAGCTCGGCACTTCTGGTGCTGCCAACGCGAACGGCAGCGGTGGTCGGGACTGGAGTGGTATCTCTCCTTGGTGAGTCCCTAGAGCAGGTCCTGACGGAGAGTACTGATGCCTCATGATTTCCTGGATCACCCGAAGGGCGACACGCTCCAAAGTGTTCACCAGGTTCTCAGAATGGCGGTGTAGCGAATGCGCTACCATGAAATTAATCTCATGACGCAGAGACCTGGTGCGTTCTTCTGAAGGGGTAGACAGGTCCACTCCATCGAGCGCGCCTTCAGGCGAGAACCCTTTCCACCTGATGCCGTGTGAGCGGGTCCTCTGGAAAGAGCCGATGAGGTCGGCTTCGAGGATAGCTTTGACCTCGTCATACTTCTTCTTGAGCTCCTCGGTCAGATCCTCGTACGTGACTGGAGTACCTTCCGCCATCTCAGATGTAGATGGCGATGCAGTTGATGTCGAAGACGGTCCCACCGGGCGTGCCAGAATGTGTTGGCGTCCGAAACCCACCGGCGAGCAACGGCTGGCAACACGAAGAGCCGGGAACAACCTAGAGCTGCGGCTGGCCCTGGTCCCTCCGAGCGACGGCCCGCAAAGCTCCTGGTACACACGTCTCGATGCTGGTGCAAGGGCGTGCCGCCTGACCTATACCTGGTCAGGAAGGTGATGGATTTGCTTCGCTTAGTTTCCTGCATGGCATACACGTAAACATTAAATGCGAGCCTCGATCGGCTCTCAGGTTGTCCTGTGAATCGGCTCAAGGAGCCGATCCACCCATGGTTCGTATGAGGTCTACGATCACATGGTGGTCCTGCTTGATCCATATATAGCTAAAACGACCTACTACGATTTAGGGTTTTCACCACATAATCGGAACATCATACGCGTGATTGAGCCTGGCAGCCACGCACGGTGATAATAAACCAACCCTAGACAAGGCCTAAAAACCAACATGAAGTTGATCCCCGGAACTTCTTATCTTGGGCTAGCAAACTACACCCTACGTGCTACTGGATCCTTCAACCCGTTTGCAAGGCCTAACTATGCAGATATTAAACTAATTCTTGAAGAACAAGGAGCAATCATAACGGATCGGATCTACTAAATAAAGATCAAGCAAGGTGCCGCCCCTACGCCTAAGATAGGTGTAAGGGCGGCTAGACGTCTAAGGGTTGCATGGACAAAAGCATGTATCGCGGTAAAACAATGCTAACCCTAACACATCTACGATAACTACGTTGCTCGCCATCAACAAGGCTTCAGCACGAGCAACGCATGAACAACGAATAAACGTATACTGCCTAGATCGCGAGATGCGATCTAGGCAGCATGATGCTTACCCGGAAGAAACCCTCGAAACAAAGGGGTTGGCGATGCGCCTAAATTGGTTTGTGATGAACGTGATTGTTGTTTTTCTCAATAACCCTAGATACATAGTTATAGTCCGTAGACTTTCTAACGTGGGAATAATCCCAACCGTGCACGAGCCAAACTCTAACTAACCGACACGTATCCTACTACGTTTACAGATACAAGGGCAAACTAGCCCAAACTTTGTGTACAAGACCGCTTCATGTATATCTTCCATGTATATTCTTCAAGCCCAATCTTGATCGCGGCCCACCTCTAATCCGGTCAAATTCTGGTGATAACACCGACCCATGGCCGGTGGCGGCGGGCAGGGGCGGCGGGGGCGGCGGCCGGCCGGGGCGGGCTGGGGTAGGGGTTGGCTGGAGGTGGAAGAAGGAGAGGAGGAAGAAGAGGAAAAAAAGAAAATTGGCATATTCTAGGAATATACCTTTTTACAGTTATCATCCTTACAGAAGTTTCTATACTGCAGGTAGTTCTCTTCTCTCTCGTTACATTGGAGGCAAATAAAAAAAATCAAATTACTTTAAGGATATGTTTGCTGGAATAGTGTGATACTGAAGTATTTGGTCAACTGATTAACTCTACTTGTCTTGTACTTATTCTCTTTGATTTTATCAAATGAATACAGGACTATTGCCATGTTTAGAGAATGCAGATATTTTTAACTAATTTATCCCATGACTGGATATAGAACCATTGTAAACTTGCAAAGCTGTTGCTCAATTATTCAGTTCACTTTGCTTTCTAGTACCAATTTCCACTCCTTTTTTTTTATCTTGTGAAACTAGGAAGAGGTTCATTGATCCATGAATTGTAATAAGTTTTGACGATGCTGGTTGTAAGACAGTTTTGATTCTAATAAAAGAGGCCGTATGCATCGCTTGATGCAGAGGCTGGGGATATACCCCATTTCGAAAAAAAAAAGGAAGAGGTTCATTTGTGGCATTAGGATGAGGCCACAAGTTAGTATGTGCCAGGAAAAAAGCGAGGCTGGGAGATGAAACAGTATTCTTGCAACAGTTATACTTTTAGATGTTCAATTTCCTTCCGGTCGTTAATTCTTGCCGCTATTATGTTAAAAAGCAGTAGGTTCATATAGTGTGCAATGGTTGTAAGCAAAACTGATCATGCAAGGGACACCTAAGAAGCATAGTAAAAAATGTAATCTCCTTCTGCTGTTCTCTCCTTGAAAACTCCAATTGTTCATGGAGGCTGACATGGATGCATGAGCCCTTAAAATCGTAATAATGGACTAATTTTATGCCAGAACGGTAGTCCATATAGTGAGGCAATTAGTATGCATGCTGTCCTATCTAAACTCATTCATGGAGTGAATTAACTCACCAGGGTTCTGGAAACTTGCGGTAATCAGCCAGTTACCGCTTACCACTGGCCTTCAGAACCGCACAAAAGGAATCAAAATTTGTTGTTTGATATTCGTGTTATTTGGAGCTAGTTTGGTGCTGTTCATTTAATTTAGCGAGACGAACACACCCTTCAATTTTTAGAGAGATTCACTAGTCGCCTAATGGGCACACAGTACTGGCAACCATGTATCATGTGTCACCTACTTGCCCCCCCCCCCCCCCCCCCCCTTATTTTTTCCTTTTTCATTTCCCAATGTGACACCACTTCTCTGTGGCAGTGAGTGACTTGGCGGTATGCGAGAGGAGGACTGGTGGCATCTCTGCACCTCTGGCAAAGGAGAACACCTGCATGGCTGCTGCTTCATGGTCAGTAGGAACTGTCGAAGGTAATGATGCAACTGCCACGAGTAGAACCTTACAGGAAGGAAGTAAGATACATATATCTTGATTCATGAGGCTGTTAGGCTATAACCTGTTACACATTGGAGATTTCGGACTTGGGTAGGTCAATTAGTAACTAAATAATGGGTTGCTGTTAGCAATATCCTTAATCTATAAAATGATTTCACCTGCTATCCTGCTAGTTAATTAGTTGCTATTACCTGATTGTCAAAGTTTAACAACAGCAAAAGAAGTTCAGTTTTTAGTGCCAATTTTCTTACCAAAATCTGAGACTCACTGGGATTAGGAACTTGGGGATACTGTGGGCTTGTGTGACTTGTGCTTCAACCTTGAGTCTTTCATTCTTCTCTCTCTCTACAGGAACGCCCGGAAAGTCAAAGAACATAGATCAAGGAATGGATGCAAATCTTGTGCCTAGCCGGGTGCTAACACAAACTCGAATTGACGTGATATTCAAGAAGGAGATGGAGACCAGGTCAAAACTCAGCAAAGCTTGGGCAAAATGGTTTCGTAGCAATGGTGTTCCTGGAAATAAGGCAGACTGCCCACACTTCCGTAATGCCCTGAAGCTAACACATCAGCTAGGTACCCGCTTCGTTGTGCCTACAGGTGATGAAATAGATCACGCAAATCTGGAAGCCAGTGATGAAGAACTTCTGTAGGTATATATTGAAGGTGAACTGCTTGAGCATATGAGAAGCTTAAATACTTCTATCATGTTTGGACAAACAGTTTGTGATTATGAAGTATGAACTGCTGATCCGTGCTTTGTAATTTTTCTATAGGGTCCCTCGCCGGCGGGGAGTTTTCGTTGTTAATTTAGTTTGTTTTTCAGTCTCTTTTTTGGGATGGTGAGGCGGCGGCTACATCCTGAAGTCAGAATAAGGTCCTCCCCGCCCTATCCTCGCTCCGGTGGTGCATCTAGCGCTGACGGAGGGCGCGTGGAGTTGTGTGCCCGTCGGATCTCCTGGGATCCGGTTGGTTTTCGTGTTTGTTGGTGTGGTTTCATGTCAGTCTCTTCCGATCTACGGTTGTCATCATTGGCGATGGTTGCTGCTCTAGTGCGCTGGTCCTTTGGGATCTTTGCACGACGACTTCCCGTCTGTCTACTACAACAAGCTCTACTACGACAAGCTTTGCCTGACTCCGACGATGGAGGGGCGAGGACAGCGGCGCGCCTTCGGCTCGTGCTAGTGTTTGTAGTCGTCGCTAGGTGGTCCGAGTACCAATTTGTAATTTTTTTTACTTTTTGGATTATTTGTACCACTGTTGATGATTATTAATAGATCGGTGGATTTTCGCAAAAAAAAAAAGTATTGCCTCATATATTGAGTCCTTTTTTTTTCGAGAATACACCCTGGAAGGTGTATCAATCGCATAGAAGAAAGGCCAAGACGGCCGGTACAAAGCCAAGAAGGCTACAACTCCACTCCACGAAACAACACTACACCACGATACAACGCCAAGCGGCAAACAACAAACCCTGAACACACCCGATGATAAACGACTCTTCTTGCCCAACATTCTGCCACGAATGGCGAGAAGAGGAGCACAAGGCTTCAGACCGCGTCACGAACCAAGCAAGACAACACCGACTCGATCTCGGCTCCAAGGCAACCCAGACCAACGTACCTCCCCTCTTGCGCCTAGAGGAGTCGGCGAGAAGAAGGCAAGGTCTTGACGGACTTGGGGAAGACATCGAACGGAGCATCTGCCATGTCGTACGTTGCGCCCCGGAAGCGCAAGCCTTGGGCCGCGGCCACCACCTGCAGCACATCACCAACCCCAAACTCCGAAAGCCGCATCGGTCCCTCCTCGATGGCCTGGACGACGTCTTCAAGAAGATAACAACACCTTGGCGCCGCCGCCGCCTGATCCGGTGAACCGGACCTAGGGTTTCCCCTGGCATCAGAGGTAAAGGAAGGCACAATGAAGGCCACGACCACGCCTTCAGCAAGGTAACGGCGCCCGCATGCGTCGCCGTGATCAGCATCGGCCACCGCCGAGCAGGACTTTCACCCGGCCATACACCGCAACCCCGATGCAGCTGGAGCAGATAGGGGATAAGGATGAAAGCCGTCGACTTTAGACACCACCACCCGGAGAAGAGGAACATCGACGGTGGCAAGGGTTGTGCCCACCACCGGCAACAGCCGCCGGCCAGATCGGGGACCCAATCCCGCATCCGACGCCGGGGCCTCGACCAACTAGCCTGCAACCGCGACACCACCATGGCGCCCGGCAGCAGCAGCTAGCGCCGCCACGCCGCTGCAGCAACCGCCTCAGCCCCGCAGCCCCGCCCATGGCCATGGCCACCAACGGACCCGAGGCTGCCGGCGCCGCCGTGCAGGCCGCCCGCCGAGGGGGCTGATCCCCTCGTCACCACCGAGGCGTCGAACTCGCCGGGGAGGGCCGCGCCACCACGCCGCCGCCGAATCCCCACCGAAGAACGCCGCCGCCGCGAGGAAGGGGAGCCGCCGCCCGGGGGAGAGGCCACCGTCGCCACCAAGGCTTTGCCCGGCGGGTCCTCCAACGGCGGCGAGGGGGAGGGTGGAGGGAGGGGCGCGCCTGGGGGCGGCGGCGCGGGAGCCTAACCCTAGCGAGGGGGAGGGAGGGGGAGGGGTCTCTACACAATACTTCTGGTGTCTTACTGAGTCCTTTTGACCCTTGTTCCTCGTGCACATGTGAGCTCTTCTCTGTTTTTTTTCCTTGCTATGTAACAAGATCCTTACAATTTATTAACAACTTAGAGGGTCCTCTCTTTCTCTAGAAGGAGCCCCTATAGGATGCCTAAGTTGTTAATAAATTGTGATGTTGGTGTTCAGGTCAGAGCCAAGTAGACGCCAGCTAGTAATGCAACATGGCTTTTAATAGGTATATCCTTACCTAGCTACCATGGTCAACTCCTTTGACTTCGTTAATTTGATTCATCTGTTTTGCATCATTCTTCAGTATCTCGTTACTTTTGATTTTGGAAAGCTTCTTCATGTTCCATAAATATACCTGAAAAGTGAAAACCTTTTATTTATGTAACAACCCAATGATGGTTTACTGAAATAAAGCAGCGTGGCACATGGCATTAGTTGATGGCTGATGAGAGCCAAGTTCGTTTCTGAGATGGAAGTATAGAATTCTATGATTGTTACATTTTCAGGGCATGTAAAAGCTTCAGTTTGTCTTTGAAGTGTAACCCACAAGCTTGGCTGGTGTGATCTTGCTCACTAACTAATCAATCTTCCAACAATCTCACTCTTGAAACCACATATGGTGGAATCGACCTTTGCTTCTGATATTCCTTTGTCTCTTCAAATAATGTGCGGAGCCATTAGCACGTTTTGACGCCTCTGTTAGGCTTAAAAAGACACCCCAATAGAAAGTCAAATTGTTTAGCCACAATTTATGGCTGTTTTAAAGTTAGTGCCTTAGTGGTTGCCTGCTTGCCAGGTCAAAGAATCACCCATCTATAGCCCCTATCTTTCAGAACCATCTCTTGGCTAAATTTAGCAACATTGCATTGGTTACGGTTACTGAAGCAGTCATCAGGCAAGCAGTCAGATCTGGATCCGTGTATGCTGACTGCTAAAGAAAGGTTGGCAAATACCCGAGTGGTTGCAAGGCATGCAACAGAGATCGAAGCAATGACTTCTGCTGAAGTGGTGAGAAGTGCTTGGTTAGTTAGGTTAAGCTTCACACATCTGTGGGAACCACAATTAGAAGATGTTAGGTGCGCACCTGAGTGACCTGACCTCTCATTGGTCATGACCTTTTTCCCGGAGTATCTTCTTAATTGTTCTCTGAAAGGAAGTTGCTGCCCTATGATCTTTGTTTCTCTATGCGTATACTAAATATCTTTATCACAAGCTGGAGTGTGACCTGATGTCCTGATCTTTTGGCTAGATGCAATGCAAGTGCCTATCTATCACAGCTCATTCCTTTCTAGACCTTGCCTTGTGGCGCCTGCTATTCCAAGGATGTAATGCAGTGCTAGTTCTGAAGTTCTATAACAGTGGAATTATTCTAAGTACATTGATAGCTGGTCAAGGACTGTGCTGTTTGGCTTGGAGTCAATTTGGAGCTGCAAATTATGGAACTATCTTTCTTAAGCGGGGTCTTCATCTTTTTTGTATGCAAACCAAACAAAAACAGAGGCTGAGAAGGGACTGGCACATGCAAGTTGCTGGCAGTTACCGGAAGAATAGTGTCTGCAACTCTATATCTAACTAAAGATTCTTCTAGTACCAATTAGAAAGCTTGCAGGCTAAAGAAGTTTGCTCATGACTGACATCAGGAACTCCTTGGTCTCGCATTACTTAACTAATGGCAAGAAAATTGGTAGCTAATCACTTTACACCTCTTAAGTAAATACATTGACAAGTACACCTTCATATGCCCTTTTGCCAATAATATTGGAAAATAGAGCTCTCTTACACACCAGCAGTAGCATGGCAATTGACAGCTATATTTTTTCTTGGTACCGGGTTGTACCTATTTTCATTACTAGGAGCGGATGCTGGAGGGGAATGGAGAAACGAGCTTCGAAGGGACAAAAAACTTGTTGATGATTACAAATTTGTAGCAACCTTGAAAGCGCATCACAACTTAACCTTCAGATTTCTTATTCTTAGATACACAAACAGGTTGGCTGTGCTAGACAATTGTGGTCAATCCAGGGCATCATCCCATCCTAGCACCATATATAAAGAAACAAGCAACCCTCGCATGACTTATGGGTTTACCAGCATCGAGAGCTCCACCAAGTTGGATGGAGCAGCTCAAGATTGTGGTCCCTCCTGATTGGCATATGCATTGATAAAGGGAGGTGCTTGGAGATGGTCTTGAGCAATCACATCTATCTAAACATTCTTAACTATGAAGCATTACGAGTTTTGGCCTGCTTTTGGCAACCAACAGACCTTGTCCACTTCGATAGCCAACAAACACTATGTTTCTCAGTAAGGCAAAGAGAGAGCGGCCTCTGGAGCAGAAGATGGACACGACCAACATTTACTAGGTGTCGATCCACTTAAAAATGCTAAAATTTTACGTATATCCGAGGGGCATCCTATTGGATGGATGTGCTAGCCAACTTAATCAAAAGTCCGAACCGTTGAAAAGACCTAGACAATATATTTTAACACACCTGAACAGAACCTACACCAACATTGTTTTTGCAAGGAAGTTTCTTGAACTGAAGCAAGGAATATGCTACTGCAGTCGGCCTACACGTACGGCCGATGTGACCCGAAGAAATATGTCCAACTAGCTCGGGCTCAGACAAGAGAAGAATCAAGAAGACACCACCATCCGACGCGAGACGGCCTGCAGCGCAGGCGGCAGCCAGTTCAGATCATCTTTGTAGGTGAGCGATACATCATCGAGCTAAGCTTCCCTCACAAAGAGACTAACCTCAAGCGCCTGTCCTGTGTGGCACCCGAGGTAAACCAGTTCAACAAAGGCAGGCAAGAAAGGGACATGAACAACACAATGTTCGCGTGAGCTGTCTGTCTAGCGAGAGAGAGAAGGGGTGGGGAAGATGGCATGATTAGTACTCCTACTGCTTATCTTTAGCTACAAAAAACCATAAACTATCCAGCTGCAGGCTTGCTAAAGCAACAAAAGGGGGGAGAAAAGGACACTGGAATGGTGAGTGAGAAGGAAGGCTTGTCCTGTGTTGATTCCTGGTGGACAAGTGAGCAGCACCCCCTGCATTGATACCACATTTATGCATGCTTGCTTGCTTGCTAAATCCTTTCTCCTTGGTACTAGTACCTGTTTGCTCATGAAGATTTGTTGTTCCACTGTAGTAGTGTACTACTGACCAATCATTCACCTCAGCTGCATGTTCCAGCTTATGAGCTTCCATCAGTCTACTCAACTCAACCTGAATGCATTGTTGAGTTGTCTATGAGGGTTGGGGTCCATTTGCAATGCTCTTGTTGGGGAAACTTTGCTTCCTAGCTTCAGCTGGCTCATTTGTCACTCACTCACAGGAGCCACCAACCAGTGGCATGGCAGTGTGCTGCTGTACTACCAAGCATGCAGCAACTGATCAAGCAAGCAGTCGGTTGGTCGCTTGCTTGCTGGAGCCTCCCACAAGGCAGATCTCAGTCGGTCCGTCAGTCAGATCAGTGTAGCAAAAGTAGGAGCAGGGCAAAGGTTAGCATTGACCCAGATTTTCACGGGGATTCAGTTACCACCACATGGATAGCAATTAGCAGCAGCTAACTCTAACAGCAAGCAGATGGATGGCAATGTCTAAAAATAACAGTGTGACCAAGTTTCAAAAAAGGAAATAGACTATGACCGGGTAAAAGCAACAATCCTGGCATTTGAGTTAATCTTGGAATCCGCTAACTGAATCGGATCATCATAGACTTATTATTACTTCTGTCTCTCTAGAGATAAAATAAGAAAGGAATGTAACGAAAAAATGTTTCTTTTTTCCTAAAGAACCTGAGATATGACTTCTTCTTGATCGATTGTCTTCGAAGACGTACTGCCTTGAGCTTGGAGCTTGGAAAAGAATGACGAAAACGAATTGAACCTGTACACTTCCCCTCGCTGATCGATCGCCTCGAATTGCGGATCACGCTCTGCCCAGCTACCAAGCTGCTTCAAGCCTCGTCCGATGTAGCCGGCGGGAAGTTGAGATCGAGCGACCCCGCGGCCGCCACGGGGTACCCCTGCTCCTGCTCCGCGTCGCCGCCGTAGAAGACCTCGCCGTCCTCGGAGTACGCGCCGTCGGCCGTCATGTGCGACCGCTTGTGCCCACCCAGCGCTTGCCCCGAACCGAACACCCTGAAGCAGACAGGGCACTCGAACTTCTCCAGCACCGCTGTCGCAGCTGCTTGATTATTCTTGGCGGCACCAATGCCAGTGGCCACCGAGTCCGGCGAGGCCGACGGGGACAGGGTGCTGAAGGAGGTGTAGGTATCCACGCTCGGCTCCGGCGCGGGGAGGGCGGCGATGACGCCGGTGGCGGCCTTGGGTGCGCTGCAGCTGGTGTTGATCCGCTTGTGGCTCGCGCGGTGGCCGCCGAGCGCCTGGTAGGAGCTGAACACCCTGCCGCAGCCAGGGCACTCGTAGCGGGTGCGCTTCGGCGGCGGCGGCGCGGTGACCTTGCGTAGTTGCTTCCCCGAATCAGAATTGAGAGCGTAATGGCTAGTCCTCCGCTTCTTGATCTTCTTGACCTTGGCGTCGCCGTAGTGGAACAGAGCTGAATCGTCGTCTGAATTGTAACCGTAGCCGTTTCTCGGGAGGTGCAGCTGCTTCGGCGTCGCCTTCTTGCGCCACTCCTTCTCCAAGAACGGCTCCTCGTGTTCCGGCGAGCTCCACATGCCGCCGGTGGTGTCGCGCGAGAGCATCAGGAGGCAGAGCGCGACGTCCTCCTGCTCCTTCTCGAAGCTGCTCAGCGCCGGCGGCGGCGGCGGCGCGGGGGCCGGCGCCGCCACGCGCATCGACCTGCGCCTCCGCCTGGGCGGCGCGGCCATCACGGCCACCGCCAGCGGTTCCATCGGCGCCGCAACCTCCTCCTCAACATCCTCTGCTTCCGCCTCCGCCTCTGCGGCGTAGAACTCATCGCCAAGGTCCACGTCCTCAGCCTCGTCGGCGGCGGCGGCGCCGGGCGCATGGCTCCTCATGTGGTCGAACAGCGATCGCCACGACGAGAAGAGCTTCCCGCAGTCCCGGCACGCCTTGTCATGCTCGCCTCCATCACCGCCCTGATCCTCCTCCTCGTCGGCGAAGTCGGACAGCCGGCGCGTCTTCTTGGGGTTCTCCCTGAGCCCGTACCCGACGGCGCCATTGCCGCCGCTGCTGCGACCGCCGTTGGCGGAGACGCGCGTCAGCTCGTCGTCGTCGACCTCCGCCATCGGCACCACCTCCCCGAGCGAGATGTGGGAGCGCATGTGCCCGCCGAGCGAGCGGCCGGCGGCGAAGCCCTTCCCGCACACCTTGCACCTGTGCTGCATCAACGTCCCCGCAGCAAGCTCATCCACGGCATCCATGACCGACCGATCGATCGACCCACCAAGAAAGCAGTAGCTTGCCGTGAGGGATTGGATCGGATCGGTCGATCAAGAAGCCGGCGTGCTGGTGGCGATGGAGGGGCCGCCGGGAGGAGGATCTGAGGCGGCGGGCGCGAGCATTGGGGATCTGGGAGCAAGCAGCTTGAGGAGAGAGCTGAAGGAGTAGAGGGGAGGAAAGGTAGGGTGGTGTGGTTAAGCTAAGCGGAAGGCGAAGCTAGCGGAGGTCGTGATCGATCGGAGGTTTTGTTGGAGCGATGGGTGCGGTTGAGGGGGAGGAGAAATCCATGCATGGAACCCAACTTTAAAAAAAACAAACAAACTCACAGAGACAGAGTCATGCTCATGCGTTCCTTTGGGGAGAGAAAGGGCCTCGGGCCGACGTGGAGGCTGCCACGTGGATTTGGATGACGTGTCCAGTCTAGCTACGAGGTGACGGTCAAATATTTTTCATGCGTAGCAAATGGATGACTGTATCTGATGATGCCATAGACATTTTGGCATCATACTACTATGAACAAGTTATGATCTGTCTCGATGTATGCATCTTTAAAAAAACAAACAAACTCACACTTCTCCTAGAGAGACAGAGTCATGCGTTCCTTTGGGGGAGAGAAAGGGCCTCGGGCCGACGTGGAGGTTGCCACGTGGATTTGGATGACGTGTCCAGTCTAGCTACGAGGCGACGGTCAAATATTTGTCATGCGTACCAATGGATGGATGTATATGATGATGCTATTGATATTTTGGCCTCATACAATGAACAAGTTATGATTTGTCTCGATATATGCATCTTCGAGATAGATTGGAGAAGTTGACATCCACGGTCTTGCACATATAATGCTGTAGCTATAAAATCATACCAATGAATTTTAGTCTACTGAAAAATAACCATTTCTAGGTAGTTGCTAACGAGATCCGTGCAAGTATAAAGAGATATATGTAAGAACACTTATAAAACAACTATGGTAGTCTTCTGATGAAAATAACCATTTCTAGGTTGATGCTAACGAGATCCGTGCAAGTATAAGGAGATATAAGAACACTTATCAAACAACTATGTTAGTCGATTAAGAAACAACTATTTGTAAATCAATTTGAAAAGAATGGATCCTTTTATATCCAAGCAAGACAATATCAAACATAGCGGGTTCAATTGTGTTGTAGTTTGTTATCTCCAAACATCATATGTATGATGTATCCCTTGTCAATGTATTATCAAGAAGTAGACATTGTATCTCTATATTGGTTGTATAAGACTTTATTACTATTTTAAAACCAAAAGTAGGACATCTCTCTCAAGAAGGTGGCCCGGATTTGATGTCTTTCTTCTAATTAGAGAGGGTGACTGAGCTCTATCATTTAGCAGCATGAAGACGTCCACGAGGACTTCAATGACAAAAAAGGCCACAAAAATACAAGTGACAATATTGCACTATGAATAATATATAGTCGCAAAGACTTTTTGTTGAATAGTAACCAATATAGAGATGATGGCTAGACATCCTAGCCATTTATATTTTTTGTAAAGGTCTTTAATGCGTGATACTATAACACCAACGATTAAGTTTTGTCGTTGCCGTGTATAAGGGCAACTCCTTGGAGATAGAATGACATAAGTTGTGCTGGCGTACATAAATGATCCTTCTACTTGTTTATTTGCTATTACATAAATAAGGGTTGGTGGTCGTGATGATACGTGTATTACTTTAAATTACAATGTATCGGTCTTGTACAACTTTAATAGCACGGATAATTCAATGTATCGCCTGTGCAGGTTTGTTTGTATCGATTGAACTATCGGATATGATTCTTGTGTATGCATTTTTTTGGTAAATGAAGCTTCATCTATCATATCTTGCTAAAGCTGATCCAATATGTCCTCTTTCGATCAAGATATGAGAAGGATGTATGTTCACTCGAAGCCACATTGGATGTTTTGAGTGCATATGAAGAAGATATGTGCTCATAGAAGTCCAAGATAAGAATTTAGTCATGTCATTTGGAGAAAGAATTAGTTCTACATTACCCTCTGATGCTTAAGTTCAAATTCCAATTGTCTATTGGGAGACTATTATTTTGTTCTCAAAAGTAGAAGAGGTACATGTGGGTTTATTTGGAATATATATTGAACAATTTGTGGTCGTATGATACTTCTTGATCCAACATTCATGCTTAAGTTATGTCAAGTACTCAAGACCTTAGATTATAATAGTCACGAGCACATTCATCTACAGCAAAATTATTGTAACTTTCTCTATATAGATTCATATGTGGTAATATTTTACTTTGCGAGGCTGGCCTGAAAAATATAGATTCATAATGGTTTATATCACCCACTTTTCAAAGTGAAGAAAGCATTTAGAAAACTCCGAACATGCACGTATGTTACTTTTTCTTTACTTTAGGCTACTTGGTTTCTAATTAGGTATTAGTAAAACTCACCTTGTTAGGAGTCATCATAGCACTTAGGAGTATGTAGGTCGGATCTCGTGTATGTACGATCCAGATCTTTCGATCTTGCTGAACCGTCACTGATACCGATTCACACCGTAAATTCACGTCAAAATGGGCAGCTGACCGCTACACGGATGCTACTCTGCAGGCCGAGCTAGATGTTCTCTCGTTAATCGAGCTGATAGTGTGTACATGAGACATGTTTGTTGCTTTGTTCTCTCGCCACTGGCCTTTCATCCTCCCCTCTCTCATCCCACCGCATTCCTCTCCATATTGTACATGGACGATGACGGCGAGCGACGCATCTTCTTCCCACACTCATCTTAGTCGTCCAGCGCACAGACCCATTAGTCTTCAGGTATTCCTGTGTGCACTAAACCTCCATCTGTGGTGGGATCCATGACTCACGTTGCTGCTCTCCATCGAAAAAATTGCGCGAAATAATTTCGGTACCGATGCCATGGCTGCGGAGTCTCCGAGTGTATTTTAACTTAGGTACTTCACCATGCTTTGAAAAGCAACTGAGGAAGGACAGTCGTTCACCCGGATTCTCATTAGGCTGCTATATTAATTAGAAGATACCGGGTATATGAACTCATTGAAGTTGCATCACCTTAACATGATGAACGAGTCAATAAAAAAAATTATAAAAAAAAAATCTCATGCATGTCCCAACATCCTTTTCTAGATATTAAATTTTACCATCCCACACTTGACATGTGGAAATCGTGAGATTTGGAAGTCTTCCTATCAACGGGAGACACTTGTATGTGATACGTCTTAGATGGAAACAAATAATTGGTGGGAAACACTAAAGGATGTCATTAGTTCACATGATTCTTTGCTCGCTCGAAACTAACATCATTTTGCTTGTATAAAGGTTTCCTTGATTGACTAGGGGAAGAACAAAATAACATTTCCAAGTGGTTTTAGTGGTTTTGATTTTTTTATATGAATTCTTAGAATAAAGCCATTTGATTCAATTCTAAAATCAAACAAGGCACATTGCAAATAAATCCTAAGGATACTAATCCTCTAAAATTCATATGAAAATCTGTGCAATCAAAGATGAACATAAAAGAGGATATCAACCATATAAGTAATTAACCATCGCATTTGTAGCAATAGCATCGGTACATAGTCTTGATTTTGTTGGACAACCTATGATCTTCTTTGGTGATCTATTATGAATAAAACTACCTATGATGGAAAATCCTAATGATTTCAACCATCAATATTTCTTATGAAGATACTTTGAATCAAACAGGACCTTAATGCATGTCTGATCTGAAAAAATGTGTATATATAATTTATAGAGAATTGGATTCCGAAACAAAACATTCCTAGGCGTTACGAGGCATAAGATACATCCTCTCAAAGATGTCACTTTTAAAGCATTCTCTTTCACATTTAGTGTCGTACTCTGATTTCAATCCTCAACCACCCAAGGATTTTCTATTTGCTAAATGTGATGTACTTAGGATTGGTATTGAACATTTTGCTATATTTCTCGTTACGCACGCACTCCTCTAAGCTAGCAAAATTAGTGCATTTGGTGGCATACATGCAAACAATGAAAAATGTTGATGTCAACAAAGATCACCCTTAGCTTGAGATTTAAATATGTTTACCTCTCTAATGGTACACCTTAGTTACCATCCATTTTGGCTTTAGAAGTCAGAACTAGATACAACATGGTTATGTTCTAATTAATGTTTTGTTTTTCCGCAAAAAGTTATGAGACAAAGTTATATGAGTTGCTAAACTACTCACAAGTAGTCATCCACTTCAGAAGTAGATCTCATTGAGGATGTTTTGACAAAAAAAAAATCAGCTCAGAGGTTATCAACAAGTAAGAAAGGAGTTACCGAATATTCACAAGCAAGTATTAGCTTCACAATTGGTCTCGCTTGCATGTTTCAGTGACATATTTTGGAACTCAAATATTACCAACCAGTGACTTACCTGGAAATTTATAGAGTAGTTGTCTGGTTCAAGATTTCTCTCACTTGATTATGTATTTTGTGACCTTTTTCTATATCAAAAGCTACCAAACCATAATATTTGAGTTACTACGATTTTTCATAATTGTTCAGTAGTAATAAGCTTCAAGACTAGATTTTATGTGTATCTTTCTATTCTTAATAGGTGATCCCATTTTCCTGTTCTACGGTGAAGCCACGTCGCCTCCTTTTTGTCAACCCGTTCTCGCTGCGTAGTCCATACCCTTCTCGCTGCGTAAGTAGTGAATTATTCCCCCGTCCGCTGTAACGACATGGGCTGAAATTCTCCTCCTCGGCTGCCCACCTCATCTACCTCGTGGGCTTTTTAATCTGCCGGAAAAATAGTAACCTCTGTTCTCCTCTTGCTCCTCGCCTCTATTCGTCTTCCTCTTCATCAACATCTCAGCCGACTCCCCTCCTCCCAACGATTTACGTAGCCGGGCAGCCGGCCTCCCTTCTCCTCAACAGCCGTGGATTAACGCCTGCTCCTCGCCTTTCACATCACAGCAATCAAAACTAGAAACTGCTCATAAATCCCAATAATCACCAATAGAAACTGCTCCACCGAAATTATACGCCGCCGCCAAATCGACCTTAAAAAGAAGTCCATGTTGCCATACGCTTCACCCGCCAGGCTACTCGTGCCCCTGCTCGCGCAGCCAGCACCGCCGGCGGCCACCACGCTGGTACCTCCATTGTCCCCATTCTAATTCCTCTTTTTTTTCAAACCCTGCATACGTATACTTATTCCTACTCTGCTAGGTTGACCTCCACCTGGAAATCCCATTCACGGTTTCCCCCAAATCTGATATTATTGGTGCCTCCAATCTGATACTTGAAGCCCCCTCGATTTTTTTTTTTGGATATTTTGGCATCTCGCTCTGATTGCTGAAGCTAGAAGACGCTGGCCATCATATCCTCTACTGTGTGACTCTGCACTATACATGTTTCCGTTGGTAAGATTATTATACTCTAACAACTTGATGTTTATTCATTGTTGTCAGCACACACGATTTATAGTTGGTAAAAAAAAGGCATCTGTATAGGATGGAATGTTAGGATGGTACCTACTAGGACTGGATGCACGAGTATGAGCAATTGGGAATGACCTGCATCGTCCACTCATGTATAGCTTCTACCACCGGACCCGTCAATACCTCTGTTTTGTGTGATTGCAATAGGCGGCCTATTTTTTCCCCCAGGAAAAAAGGAATTTCACTACTTAATAAAGGTGTTACAATCAGAGTCTATAGCAAAATAGATTTCTATAAGAGCGTTGCTAACCAACACCCCTTCCGCTATAAGTTTTACTACTTTAAATTGTACTTTTGTTTATTTTCAATGCCCTGCAACAACGCACTCTCACTATGTATTACAATCTGGCAGGTTAACCTCAGGCTCGCAGATCCGCCTCATGTTTTACTCGGATCGATTCTGCCTGCTGGTACCACTTTGCCGCCTGGTTTATTTCAAAGTTTCGCCTTCCCTGATTGCTCTCTTAGGATTCATTGGTACGCAAATCTAATCTTATTCACTTAGGTTTGAATTTACATTCTGTGAGCACATGCACCTTTTCTGTTTTACCTCCCGGCTAATTATAATGTACATTGTAATTTTATCTCCCGCACGTCTTCACTTAAGTTTGAATTTACATTCTGTGAGCACATGCACCTTTTATGTTTTACCTTCCCTCCGCTAATTATAATGTACATTGTAATTTTATCTCCTGCACTTTTCCGTCAATGCATGTGTTCACAGACTACAAAAACACCGCCTCTTCTTTTCAATTTGCCCATGTGCGCTTGCAGAGATGGATGCCCCTGAAAATTCTCAAAATACTCCAAACAATCCTGGTAGTCATTCCATCTCACGCAGTCGTGGATGACCACGCCGTCAGTCGCAACCTGCTGTCACCCCACAATTAAACCATTCAGTTTCTTGCGATAATCGACACCGTCATGCGCAGTCTGGACCAGTGTGTTTATACAAACATTCTATTGCACAGACCAATATTTGTATCAACTTATTAAATTCTCATGTGCTTCATATCGATCACCAGAATGTTCAGTGCGTTGGCGATTTTTCAGCAATGCAATTTTTACATGCAGGAGTGGAAAAGGTGAAGATCTCCCAGCTCAAGAACTTGAATTTTATAATGTCAAACGACCTAAGCAAGAGTATGTATGTTTCCTCATATCACATACATCTCATTCGCCATTCTCATTGGTTTATCCTCAAACAGCGTATCAGACATCAACGTTGCGGCAAACATCTAAGGAAGGCAGCAGGACAAAAAATAAAATAACATAGGTATTTCCATTTCTTATAGTGCTCTTTCTCTGATCACATGCAGTGCATCATCAAGGACGCATGGAACAATTCAAGATTGCAATGACTTCTACCTAAATTACTTATGTAGTTGCTTACATGAAAAGTTGATGATCAACGCATTTACTCGCTTCTATTGTAATCCATAATAACGCAGTGTAATCCATTATGTGTCTTTATGGCAATAGTTTTCTTTTCGGCATTTTCAGTTTGCTTTAGTACCACGCCAAATCCTTCATGTATTGTTCACGTCACAAACTTTTATATCAATATTGGTGACATCATATGCAAGTGCAGAATATGTGGGGATTTACAAACTTCTGAACATTCTTTCATGTCCAATTGCTATTTCTGTGGCGCAAGTCAGATTATTGCAGTTACTAACACTAAGGACATGTGTGAAAATACCGATTTTTTTTCTCAAAATCTTCATTGACTGGTAACCAAAATCCTCTCTACAGTTTAGGTCAATTGTTTCCTCACCCAATTATTGATGCAGATTTTGCATCATGTCGTTTCTACATTATGCCCGCCGCAACGCGCGGGGTATCATCTAGTATGACAACTGGGTAACACAACTATGCAATGGTGATAATTGTAACCTAGAAAGATATGAAATTACATTGATGCCATGATGTTGAAAGATCGAGATGTCGTCTAGAGGGAAGAGGTAAATACGCGTTTCAAACACTATAAAGGATTTGCCATGATTGAATGCGGAAATAAACTACTAATGACTGGGTTTCCGGTCCGGCTGCGTGTTCGGTTAATATGGTTAACTCGGTTCGGTTAATACGGGTTTTAAGTAAATACGGTTTTAATACTTCGGTAAATATGGTTTCGTATAAAAATACGGTACGGTTTCGGTAATAACCATAAAATATCGGTTCAGTTTTGGTAATAACCAAACTAACCAAACTTGACGCAAATTTTTGAATAACACATAAATTTTATGCACATACATCTCATATTATTTTATTCCTACGATGGAACTGAATGTTTTACAAGAGAAAGATACAAAAATGTAAAAAATCTGCGGACAATATAAAAATGTGGGAATTGTTGGTATTTGAACTCACGATCTCTATGCCCACATATGGCAAAGATGCACGTCCAAACCAGCATGCCAAAGCGTCTTCCCTGTATGGAATGCAATACCGACTGTATATAAAAGTATATTGTAAAGTTGCGCTAGGCCTGCAGAGATAAATGTTCGCTGACTACTCAATTCGGTTCCATTCAGTTAAATCGAATTATTTCGGTTTTCAACCGAATTAACCGTTTGGCATATGGTTAGATATTTTGCAAACTGTAATCTAACCTATAACTGAAAAAAATCATAATTTGGTTACGGTTAGGTTTTTTCGGTTCGGTTTTCAGTTTCATTTCAGTTATGCATAACCAGAACTTTCCGGCATCAATCAGGGTTATTGCAGTACTTGTATCAATAAATATTATTAGAAAATTCATCCCATGAAATCTTTGCAAATGGAAACTACAAAACCCCATGATTGCGTTGTCAGTGCAGCCAAGTTCACACCCAAATCGTGGTTCGGAAATAGCATGTTCTATATGTTACTAGAATAATGATAAATAAGAGAGATTTAAATTAACTAGTTATAAAAAGCTAAACAAGAACAAAGCAAACTAATAATAAAAGTAAATAAGAACATACGAATGTGAATATGGAGTGAAGCGGTATGGTAAACGACTTCTTAGGGGGTATTAGATCCACCACTAGCATTTGGAGTAATCATGATTAGGTTAGTTCTAGTCATTCTTTATACATGTTTATGGGAGAATCTTCACATCGGGCGGTTGCAGACGAGTCATTTGATCAACCATCCTCTCTTAACCACATCAATGTAAAGTGCAAGCCACCTTAGTACCTCACTATTAAGGGTTCCACCAAGATCCCATGGATATGGATGTAGATCTATGAGTATTCTCTTATTCCCCCCTTGACCAACTGATAGAGGATTAGCGTGAGGGTGTCACTGACAAGGTATCAACTTGTCAATGCCTACAAGTTGTAGACTAGGGTTTTGTCGGAAGTAGAGGGCAAGTAGATCTGGAGGGTTTCAGCCGGAAAAGTACTCGACTGTTTATGAAAACTAGGGTTGTGTTGACAATGATTCGATCCTCTCTTTGTCCCTCGACTCCCCCTTATATAGGAGGTGGAGCCGAGAGTTTTGTATTGCACAAGTTTACAGATTTCGGGAGACTCTCTGAGTTCAACCCGTAAAGTTACAAATCTCTTTATTCCTAATACAACTCTATATTTCCTTAACAACTAATTGGGCTTCCGAACTTCATATTCTTTGACCTGTGGGCCTTCAGTAAACCCCGGGTACCATCTTCGGCAGGCCTGTAACAACCCAAAAATTTTCAAAACAAAACAAATGAAGTTCCCTAGTTCCAAATTTTGGAACCAACAAAAACTTTTATTAAAATAAGATTGATACATATAGATCTTGTCTAAATCTTGTGCTTTGCCCTGATGAGTGTTATTATGCTTATGTGCTAAATCCTAAAACCCTAAAGTGATCAAGTGAAGATCACCAACCCCATAAAATAAAAGAGAAAGAAATCAAATAAGGAAAAGCTTAAACCCTAATCTTCTCCAGAAATCATTTTGGATCTTTTTTGAGAAACCCAAAATAAAATAAAAGACCTATGGGAACATATAAACCCCAATAGGTAATTCTTGAACCCTACCTTTATTAATTTTGCTAAATGGTGGTGAACCTTTGTGAACCCCACTAAACCCTAGACCTCACCCCTCTTTTCACCACTACTAGATAAAATGAAATAAAAAGAAATTAAATAAGAAAAAGGTATATGTGCCTATGGCTATTTTTATAAAACTTTACCCTAAGCCTTTCTACTTTGCTTAGAGGTTTGGAAAACCTTCATATACCTTACCTAGTACCTACCAAACCAATTCCAAGTGGTTTCCAAAGAAAATAAAAAGAAACTAAAAATGCCATAGAGGCATATGTGAGAAAAATGCAAATTTGTGAATTTGAGAAGTTTGACCCTAGGACTTGTTGTGAATGGTTGGATCACTTCCAAATACCATTTCAATACTCAACAACATCAATTGGGCCAAGAACACTCAAATCAAAAATCAAATGCAACATATGCATAGAAGCATATGTGCCACATAGCCCTTTTCACCAAATCTTGACCTATGCTTTTCTACCTTGACCAAATGGTGTGAAACCTTCTCCAAACCTAATATAACACCAAATTGACCCTAACCCATGTCCAAGTGAAGCAAGGTGAACCCTTTTCAAAAATAATAAAACTTAACACATCACCTCTTATGTGTTATGGCCAATTTTGCAAATCTTGGATCAAGACCTTTTTGAATGGATTCAATGGTTTGGAAATGTTTCTAAACTCATAAGAATCACATTAGAGTCAACAAAAGTCAAAACAAATGGAGAGAAATCAATTGGTGAGAAAATCCCATCTTCACTCAATTACACATAGAGCCAAATTTGCAAATCTTCAACCAAGGCCACCTTTGCTTGATCTATGGCTTGTAAAACTCTTATATATGATAAACAAACACAATTGCATCAAAGAAACAAGAATCCAATCAAAGGAAATCTCAAAACCATCTCACATATGATAATGGTCATATGTCACTTCTATTTTATCTTCACCACTTTGCACCCTTTTATCTTCTGATTCCTCAACCAAACTTAGTCAACTATGACCATGTCATCCAAGACCATGTCAAGGTAAACAACTCCCATGTTGACCATCCCTGCTGAAGTTGACCAGGTTGACCAGTATAGTGTTGCCAAGTGGAGACTTTGAAATAAAGAGAAGATCATCTCACTTTTGCCATTTTGCATTTCTTCACCAAAATGAGCACCACCACCACCTTTCCAACTCTATGAATATATGAAGGACATCCACCAAAGGAATTTCAAAATTTCGAAAACTTTTCTCTTGCGGGCATTTAAGCAAACACCTTGTGTGCCCAAGTTAATTTTGTGCCCATACCTCCATTTTACCTTGGACCAAGTCCAACCCTGGCCCTCCCCTGCTGCTCTGTAACACCACTATCTCTCTGGACACCATCCAAGCCACTTGCCTGCCCTTGCCATGGTCACCATGACCAATGCCAAGCCATGCCGGCCCTCTTGTCACCTCACCATGCCATCCCCTCTCCTCTCTCATCCAAGCCCATCAACCTTGTCAATCGACCTCCCCTGACCCTCCTGAAGCTGACCATGCACGCGCTGACCCGAGACGACGTCGGCATTGACCAGCAGCTGCGCGCCCAGACCACGCCCAGGGACGCCCACGCGCGCCAGGACGCGCACGCTGGCAAACCTGGACGCGACAGGACGCCGCTGGCCCCCGTCGTGCTGACCTCCTCCCGTCCTCTCCCTCTCTCCTACGCACTCACCGTGGACCCTGCAACCTCCCAGACAACTCCATCTCGCCGCGGGAACCCTGTACGTGACGCCACCGTCGACGACGTGCGCCGGTACCCGCGACAGAGACCGCACGCGCTCGTCCTCGTTTCTGCCTCTTTTTCATCGCCTTCAAGCCCCACGTCGCCGCCGTGACGTCGCCGAGCCAGGAGCGTCATCGCCAGTGCCCAGAAACCACCGTAACGCCATCGTCATCGACGACCGGCTCCGCACCCCTCGGCCTCGACCGCCCGCTATAAAAGGAGGGCGCCCCTGCCTCAATACTCCACACCACCTCGCTCCCCTACCTCTCCTTGCTCTCCTCGCACCTTTTCCCCTGTACATTAGCCACCACGCCGCCCCAATTTCACACCGGAGCTCGCCGGAGACGCGGAAGACGAAGCCGTCGAATTCGTCCACCTCAGGAGCCGCCGCGACCCTCCCTCGACTCGCCGTCGTCGACCAGCTCGTTTTCCCGCCTCGCCGACCTCGCTGGACGTCGGTAAGCCGCCCGTCGCCACCCTCCTGGCCGCCGGTAGGGTAAACCCTCGCCGGAGCTCGTCGACGAAGGGGACAAACCCTGGCCGTCGATCCTCCTTTTAATCCTACGGCCTCCATCGCTCCTTACCGCTTCGGCGTTTTAAACGCCCCGACAGTGGACCCCACGCTGTCAGCAGCCCGAACCGCCAGCTGGGCCGGCCCAATTCAGTTCCCGCCCACGTTTAAATTCAAAATGGTTTAAATCTTTTTCATTTATTTTGCAATCTGATACTAGATTCAAAATTTAATAGATCCAAATCTACTGAGCCAATTTCAACAAAATTTATATATTTAGAAAGCTCATGAAAGGCCCCATCCAACCACACTGGATTCAAATCAAAACATGTTATAGAATTTGAATAGTAAAAATAACAAATCAGTAACTTTTCAAACTTCAAATAAATCTTAAAAATCAACCATAAACTATTTTGAGGTGGTTCCACCTCTCAAAAATCACTTTTGATGTTGTCTAATTTATTATGTAATAAAATACTATGGTTGTTTCATATGATCTTGGGCTAAACTCAAATAATGGCTATCTGGCCATTTCTAGCTCATTTAAACTTTGTCAAAAATAGTATTTAAATAGTATGAGGGTAGCATCTCATTTAAATCTTTGATCCAAGTGATTCAATGAGAGTTGTTGACACATGTATTAATGACCCATAGGTTCTTGTTTGAAAATATTAAACCTTTCATAGTAGTTTTGAATTGTTCAAAACTACTTATTAAATCATATGAGATGCTTTGGTCTCATTTAAATCTTGTCTCAAGTAATTCTACATGAGGTAGAGACCATGGTCTATTAACTCTCCTAGTGAATTATTTGATGATATTAAATCATTACTAGGTTGGTATTAAATTGTATGAGGTGTTCACCTCATTTAAATCATTTTCTCAAATGATATGTGTGAAGAGGTTGACCTGGGTCCACCTAGGTCACATATTATGCATAAGAGAAATTAAATCTTAATAAGATGATAAGAGGAAATTATTTCTCTAAGTATTTAAAAGTAACACCTTATGTAGTATGAGAGGAAATTAATTTTCCTAAATAAGAAAACAACACCTTTAACCGCTTAATAGTAATGAGTGATGCTAGTTTACTTGTGTAAATTATATGAAGTGTTTCGCTTCATTTAAATCTTGTCCCAAGTATTTTCATATGAAGTTTGAACCCCTGGTCCAATACTCTCACATGAAATACTTGGAGATATTAAATCATAATAGGCATTATTAAATGGTATGAGGTATTCCTACCTCATTTAAATCATTTTCTCAAATGATGATGATGAATGGTTGACTTAGGTCAACATAAATTCATGTGTGATGATTTGGGAAATTAAATCTTAAAGAAGATTCAATGAGAGGAAATTATTCCTCGAGAACTATATGGAAACTATCTTTTACATATAAAATGAGAGGAAATTATTCTTCCTCAAAACAATACCACCAATGCACCAAATTGTATTAATTGTGTGAATAGAATAGTTTGTGTGAATTTATGTGCTGTTTGGAATAGCCAATGAATTGTTTGGTGATTGTATCCTCGTATTCGTTTATAGACGCTAGTACCGGGGACTATCAAGAAGAGGAGGTATTCTACCAAGAAGAAGGAGAAGAAGACCACTTTGATCAATACACCAACCAAGGCAAGCTAACATCCTTGCAAACCATATTATGGCCAGCAAATATTCTTGCAAGACTACCCAAGTGCAAAGCTCCACAAGAGCAAGGCACCATTACTTTTTACTTTATGCTTATAATCCTATTTCCCAGTTTTACTTTACAAGCTTTTGTTTTTGATTATTTATAACTTCTTTTATAGTTAACTTTGGTCTAGAGATAGAATACTACAAGAGTATCAAACTTAGCCTAGCAAGCTCCAAGATATTTAGCACCCCTCAGGACTAGTTGCTAGTGCTCAATATCAAAAGTGGCTACTCTAGATGGGAACTTGTGATTTGAAATGACTTTGAAAACCTTGGAATGATGAGTCATTCTATTGAAAGATTTTGAAGGTGAATGTGACTGGTGAATGACTTGGTGAATTTTACCAAAAGCGATGATTGAGTTGGATGCGATACCATTCCAATTTTGCAAGTACCCCCACAATACGATATGGGTAGGGCTTAACTAGAAGTTTATGTATCTTAGTATGGGTTCCCTCTAAACAAGCGTCATCGGGGTTATCTTGGAGGCTGCCTCTACAAAAGTGAAGTGATATGAAATGACGTGAAATGAGGTGAATGTCCGGCCCAAGCCTGTGCAGTTCCGGGTTAACGGTTGGTTTTCACCGGGAGGCCAAGCTCATGGGGAGAGATGCCTATACTAGGATCGGTAAGTGAAAGGTTAGGGTTGGTAGTCCGCACACGGAGTGTGGTAAATCAGGGCCAGTTAACCCTGACGGATTATTGCAAATGTTGTGGCACAAGTGTACGACCTCTGCAGAGTGTAGATCTATTCGAATAGCCGTGTCCACGGTTATGGACGGTTGGAAAGGCCATACTGTTCCGTCATCAGACTTTTTTTTTTTCAAAATGTGATAGGTGAAGGGTGATTTTGAACTTAAAAAGGTGAATGGTGACTTGTGATTGAATTGAAAGGTGACTTGACTTTGATTCACAACTGAGTTGTGGGAATGACACTAATGTTCCCACTTGAGTTAGTCGAGCAAATGAAGGTTTTTGATTACGAAAGTGTTTATGAAATAAAACTGGCTTTATGCAAATGAAACTAGAGCTTAGCATCCCCTTCTATAGTTGATAGTGTTTACCTTAGTATTAGTTTGCGAGTACTTTAAAGTACTCATGGCTTTGTCCCTGGCTATTCAAATGGCCAGACTATGAAGAGGAGTACCAGAACCCGGAAGAAGGACAGCAGGACGTCTACGACAACTAGGATCACTCCTGACGTCAACAGTTGCCTGTGGAATAGATGGACTACTACTACGCTACTTCGCTTCCGCTATGTGTTTTGTAATTGATCAATAGATCATCTACTATTGTAATGAGACTGGATCATGTGATCCCTTGTTGTAAGACAATTACGCGTTGTAATGAAGGATGTGTTGTGATATTAATCTATTATGTCTCGCAAAAACAATAATTCCTGGGATTGCGATGAATGGCATAATAGGCATCTGGACTTAAAAATCCGGGTGTTGACAAGTTGGTATCAGAGCCATTGTTTGACCTTAGGAGACCCTAGTTAGAATGGACGTCTGAAAAACTTAGTTTCAAAACAAATGAATTGAATATTTATGAAAACTTATTCTCACTCTTATCCTTGAGATTCTTTTCAAAAAGAGAAATCCATGCTCTACTTTTCTTGATACCCCTAAATAAAACCTTGCACACTTGATCACTTTAGTTGAACTTACACCTACGCGAGAGAGCACTAGTGTGAGTTTGTATCTGTCCCCTTGTATCGTAGAACGAATGAATGGTTCTTAAAACCAACGGTGTGTTAGTTTTGTAATATGTGATGTTTGGTATGAATGAAAAAGTGTTGTTGGTTTTTACCCCCTCAACACTACTCAAGTTTTGAAACATTTTAAATTTTACCCCAAACAAGCCATAGAAAATTCCCTCTTATCTCATGATCTACCTCAAATGTTCAGATGGCCCCACCAACCCGTAGCACCAACCAAGATGCAATGATGCAGATGCTCCAAATGATGATGGCAGATAGAGAAGCCGAGAGAGCTGAACGACAAGCCAATATTGCCGCACTGAAGCAGATAGCCCAGAACAATCAAGGCCATGGAAACCATGATCATCCTGGATCGAAGTTGAAGAATTTCCAAAACACTAATCCCCCAATGTTTAGCAAGACAGAAGAACCCCTAGATGCTGATGACTGGCTCCAGACAATGGAGAACAACCTCGAAGTTGCGCAAGTTGAAGCCGCAGAGAAAGTACTGTTTGCCACGCACTACTTAGCAGGACCAGCCAGAGCTTGGTGGACCAGCACCCGTGCCATGAATGCAGGACAGATGATGACCTGGGAAGACTTCAAGCTGAAATTTAGCAAGTACCATGTGCCCCAAGGACTGATCAAGAAGATGAGAGACGAGTTCCGTGAACTCAAGCAAGGAAGAATGTCCGTGGTGGAATACCGCGACAGATTTCTTACTCTGTCAAGGTACGCCCCGGATGAGACCGACACCAATGAGAAGAGAAAGGAAAGATTTCTGAACGGACTGCACGACGAGATGCAAACTGTGTTAGTGAACATTCCGTTCGCTGACTTAGAAGCCCTCGTGGACTCAGCCATTCAGATGGAAGGAAAGCTGCATCAGGCCAACGAGAACCGCAAGAGAAGAATGATGAACCAGAGTGGACCCCACCATAACCAGAAGTATCGCAACAACTCCTCTGGAGGATTCACCCCAAGATACAACAAGCCCCCTGCCCAGAATTATCGCCCCAACTACACCAACCACAACGGAGGACCCCCGAAGCCCGGAGGGAACAACAACAACAACAACCGCCCCAACAACAGCAACCACAATGGAAACAACAACAACCCCAATACTGCCCCAAGGACTGGAAGCAATGCTACCCCCGTCAACCCCAAAGACAAGTCCACCGTCAACTGCTATGAATGTGGAGTTGTGGGTCACTTCTCCAAGGAGTGCCCCAAGAAGCTTGCCAGGATTGCCGCCAATACCGCAGCACCTGCTCAGCAACAGCGCCGCTTCGCAGGAAGAAGGAACCAGAACAACAACAACGGCCGTCTCTACCACATGACTGCCACTGAAGCTCAGGAAGCACCCCAGACCATGCCAAGTATGTCCTCCTGTTATTAAGATACTCAATCTCTCTTAGGAACCTAACTTTTCTTAAAATCTCGGGACGAGATTTGTTTAAGGGGGAAGGGTTTGTAACAACCCAAAAATTTTCAAAACAAAACAAATGAAGTTCCCTAGTTCCAAATTTTGGAACCAACAAAAACTTTTATTAAAATAAGATTGATACATATAGATCTTGTCTAAATCTTGTGCTTTGCCCTGATGAGTGTTATTATGCTTATGTGCTAAATCCTAAAACCCTAAAGTGATCAAGTGAAGATCACCAACCCCATAAAATAAAAGAGAAAGAAATCAAATAAGGAAAAGCTTAAACCCTAATCTTCTCCAGAAATCATTTTGGATCTTTTTTGAGAAACCCAAAATAAAATAAAAGACCTATGGGAACATATAAACCCCAATAGGTAATTCTTGAACCCTACCTTTATTAATTTTGCTAAATGGTGGTGAACCTTTGTGAACCCCACTAAACCCTAGACCTCACCCCTCTTTTCACCACTACTAGATAAAATGAAATAAAAAGAAATTAAATAAGAAAAAGGTATATGTGCCTATGGCTATTTTTATAAAACTTTACCCTAAGCCTTTCTACTTTGCTTAGAGGTTTGGAAAACCTTCATATACCTTACCTAGTACCTACCAAACCAATTCCAAGTGGTTTCCAAAGAAAATAAAAAGAAACTAAAAATGCCATAGAGGCATATGTGAGAAAAATGCAAATTTGTGAATTTGAGAAGTTTGACCCTAGGACTTGTTGTGAATGGTTGGATCACTTCCAAATACCATTTCAATACTCAACAACATCAATTGGGCCAAGAACACTCAAATCAAAAATCAAATGCAACATATGCATAGAAGCATATGTGCCACATAGCCCTTTTCACCAAATCTTGACCTATGCTTTTCTACCTTGACCAAATGGTGTGAAACCTTCTCCAAACCTAATATAACACCAAATTGACCCTAACCCATGTCCAAGTGAAGCAAGGTGAACCCTTTTCAAAAATAATAAAACTTAACACATCACCTCTTATGTGTTATGGCCAATTTTGCAAATCTTGGATCAAGACCTTTTTGAATGGATTCAATGGTTTGGAAATGTTTCTAAACTCATAAGAATCACATTAGAGTCAACAAAAGTCAAAACAAATGGAGAGAAATCAATTGGTGAGAAAATCCCATCTTCACTCAATTACACATAGAGCCAAATTTGCAAATCTTCAACCAAGGCCACCTTTGCTTGATCTATGGCTTGTAAAACTCTTATATATGATAAACAAACACAATTGCATCAAAGAAACAAGAATCCAATCAAAGGAAATCTCAAAACCATCTCACATATGATAATGGTCATATGTCACTTCTATTTTATCTTCACCACTTTGCACCCTTTTATCTTCTGATTCCTCAACCAAACTTAGTCAACTATGACCATGTCATCCAAGACCATGTCAAGGTAAACAACTCCCATGTTGACCATCCCTGCTGAAGTTGACCAGGTTGACCAGTATAGTGTTGCCAAGTGGAGACTTTGAAATAAAGAGAAGATCATCTCACTTTTGCCATTTTGCATTTCTTCACCAAAATGAGCACCACCACCACCTTTCCAACTCTATGAATATATGAAGGACATCCACCAAAGGAATTTCAAAATTTCGAAAACTTTTCTCTTGCGGGCATTTAAGCAAACACCTTGTGTGCCCAAGTTAATTTTGTGCCCATACCTCCATTTTACCTTGGACCAAGTCCAACCCCTGGCCCTCCCCGCTGCTCCGTAACACCACTATCTCTCTGGACACCATCCAAGCCACTTGCCTGCCCTTGCCTTGGTCACCATGACCAATGCCAAGCCATGCCGGCCCTCTTGTCATCTCACCATGCCATCCCCTCTCCTCTCTCATCCAAGCCCATCAACCTTGTCATTTGACTTCCCTTGACCCTGCTGACGCTGACCATGCACGCGCTGACCCGAGACGACGTCGGCATTGACCAGCAGCTGCGCGCCCAGACCACGCCCAGGGACGCCCACGCGCGCCAGGACGCGCACGCTGGCAAACCTGGACGCGACAGACGCCGCTGGCCCCCGTCGTGCTGACCTCCTCCCGTCCTCTCCCTCTCTCCTACGCACTCACCGTGGACCCCGCAACCTCCCAGACAACGCCATCTCGCCGCGGGAACCCTGTACGTGACGCCACCGTCGACGACGTGCGCCGGTACCCGCGACAGAGACCGCACGCGCTCGTCCTCGTTTCTGCCTCTTTTTCATCGCCTTCAAGCCCCACGTCGCCGCCGTGACGTCGCCGAGCCAGGAGCGTCATCGCCAGTGCCCAGAAACCACCGTAACGCCATCGTCATCGACGACCGGCTCTGCACCCCTCGGCCTCGACCGCCCGCTATAAAAGGAGGGCGCCCCTGCCTCAATACTCCACACCACCTCGCTCCCCTACCTCTCCTTGCTCTCCTCGCACCTTTTCCCCTGTACATTAGCCACCACGCCGCCCCAATTTCACACCGGAGCTCGCCGGAGACGCGGAAGACGAAGCCGTCGGGTCGTCCACCTCAGGAGCCGCCGCGACCCTCCCTCGACTCGCCGTCGTCGACCAGCTCGTTTTCCCGCCTCGCCGACCTCGCTGGACGTCGGTAAGCCGCCCGTCGCCACCCTCCTGGCCGCCGGTAGGGTAAACCCTCGCCGGAGCTCGTCGACGAAGGGGACAAACCCTGGCCGTCGATCCTCCTTTTAATCCTACGGCCTCCATCGCTCCTTACCGCTTCGGCGTTTTAAACGCCCCGACAGTGGACCCCACGCTGTCAGCAGCCCGAACCGCCAGCTGGGCCGGCCCAATTCAGTTCCCGCCCACGTTTAAATTCAAAATGGTTTAAATCTTTTTCATTTATTTTGCAATCTGATACTAGATTCAAAATTTAATAGATCCAAATCTACTGAGCCAATTTCAACAAAATTTATATATTTAGAAAGCTCATGAAAGGCCCCATCCAACCACACTGGATTCAAATCAAAACATGTTATAGAATTTGAATAGTAAAAATAACAAATCAGTAACTTTTCAAACTTCAAATAAATCTTAAAAATCAACCATAAACTATTTTGAGGTGGTTCCACCTCTCAAAAATCACTTTTGATGTTGTCTAATTTATTATGTAATAAAATACTATGGTTGTTTCATATGATCTTGGGCTAAACTCAAATAATGGCTATCTGGCCATTTCTAGCTCATTTAAACTTTGTCAAAAATAGTATTTAAATAGTATGAGGGTAGCATCTCATTTAAATCTTTGATCCAAGTGATTCAATGAGAGTTGTTGACACATGTATTAATGACCCATAGGTTCTTGTTTGAAAATATTAAACCTTTCATAGTAGTTTTGAATTGTTCAAAACTACTTATTAAATCATATGAGATGCTTTGGTCTCATTTAAATCTTGTCTCAAGTAATTCTACATGAGGTAGAGACCATGGTCTATTAACTCTCCTAGTGAATTATTTGATGATATTAAATCATTACTAGGTTGGTATTAAATTGTATGAGGTGTTCACCTCATTTAAATCATTTTCTCAAATGATATGTGTGAAGAGGTTGACCTGGGTCCACCTAGGTCACATATTATGCATAAGAGAAATTAAATCTTAATAAGATGATAAGAGGAAATTATTTCTCTAAGTATTTAAAAGTAACACCTTATGTAGTATGAGAGGAAATTAATTTTCCTAAATAAGAAAACAACACCTTTAACCGCTTAATAGTAATGAGTGATGCTAGTTTACTTGTGTAAATTATATGAAGTGTTTCGCTTCATTTAAATCTTGTCCCAAGTATTTTCATATGAAGTTTGAACCCCTGGTCCAATACTCTCACATGAAATACTTGGAGATATTAAATCATAATAGGCATTATTAAATGGTATGAGGTATTCCTACCTCATTTAAATCATTTTCTCAAATGATGATGATGAATGGTTGACTTAGGTCAACATAAATTCATGTGTGATGATTTGGGAAATTAAATCTTAAAGAAGATTCAATGAGAGGAAATTATTCCTCGAGAACTATATGGAAACTATCTTTTACATATAAAATGAGAGGAAATTATTCTTCCTCAAAACAATACCACCAATGCACCAAATTGTATTAATTGTGTGAATAGAATAGTTTGTGTGAATTTATGTGCTGTTTGGAATAGCCAATGAATTGTTTGGTGATTGTATCCTCGTATTCGTTTATAGACGCTAGTACCGGGGACTATCAAGAAGAGGAGGTATTCTACCAAGAAGAAGGAGAAGAAGACCACTTTGATCAATACACCAACCAAGGCAAGCTAACATCCTTGCAAACCATATTATGGCCAGCAAATATTCTTGCAAGACTACCCAAGTGCAAAGCTCCACAAGAGCAAGGCACCATTACTTTTTACTTTATGCTTATAATCCTATTTCCCAGTTTTACTTTACAAGCTTTTGTTTTTGATTATTTATAACTTGCTTTTATAGTTAACTTTGGTCTAGAGATAGAATACTACAAGAGTATCAAACTTAGCCTAGCAAGCTCCAAGATATTTAGCACCCCTCAGGACTAGTTGCTAGTGCTCAATATCAAAAGTGGCTACTCTAGATGGGAACTTGTGATTTGAAATGACTTTGAAAACCTTGGAATGATGAGTCATTCTATTGAAAGATTTTGAAGGTGAATGTGACTGGTGAATGACTTGGTGAATTTTACCAAAAACTGATGATTGAGTTGGATGCGATACCATTCCAATTTTGCAAGTACCCCCACAATACCTGATATGGGTAGGGCTTAACTAGAAGTTTATGTATCTTAGTATGGGTTCCCTCTAAACAAGCGTCATCGGGGTTATGCTGGAGGCTGCCTCTACAAAAGTGAAGTGATATGAAATGACGTGAAATGAGGTGAATGTCCGGCCCAAGCCCTGTGCAGTTCCCGGGTTAACAGTTGGTTTTCACCGGGAGGCCAAGCTCATGGGGAGAGATGCCTATACTAGGATATGTAAGTGAAAGGTTATGGTTGGTAGTCCGCACACGGAGTGTGGTAAATCAGGGCCAGTTAACCCTGACGGATTATTGCAAATGTTGTGGCACAAGTGTACGACCTCTGCAGAGTGTAGATCTATTCGAATAGCCGTGTCCACGGTTATGGACGGTTGGAAAGGCCATACTGTTCCGTCATCAGACTTTTTTTTTTCAAAATGTGATAGGTGAAGGGTGATTTTGAACTTAAAAAGGTGAATGGTGACTTGTGATTGAATTGAAAGGTGACTTGACTTTGATTCACAACTGAGTTGTGGGAATGACACTAATGTTCCCACTTGAGTTAGTCGAGCAAATGAAGGTTTTTGATTACGAAAGTGTTTATGAAATAAAACTGGCTTTATGCAAATGAAACTAGAGCTTAGCATCCCCTTCTATAGTTGATAGTGTTTACCTTAGTATTAGTTTGCGAGTACTTTAAAGTACTCATGGCTTTGTCCCTGGCTATTCAAATGGCCAGACTATGAAGAGGAGTACCGTAACCGGAAGAAGGACAGCAGGACGTCTACGACAACTAGGATCACTCCTGACGTCAACAGTTGCCTGTGGAATAGATGGACTACTACTACGCTACTTCGCTTCCGCTATGTGTTTTGTAATTGATCAATAGATCATCTACTATTGTAATGAGACTGGATCATGTGATCCCTTGTTGTAAGACAATTACGCGTTGTAATGAAGGATGTGTTGTGATATTAATCTATTATGTCTCGCAAAAACAATAATTCCTGGGATTGCGATGAATGGCATAATAGGCATCTGGACTTAAAAATCCGGGTGTTGACAAGGCCCATCGGGGATGCCTATGTCAGTAGCTCCCGAGATTTTGCTTGAATCGGAGAATCAGGGAAAATCTCCAACTTTACAATTATTATATAACTTCTTTGAGTTAACACATATCTTTAATAAAACAGCTATATATTGTACAGGGATAACGGTAATTGGGGCTAGTTCATCTGACGGATCAGGTACTAGTTAACTGCTCTTGTGGCAATCCGCAAAAACCTATTTCAAGATCACGTCCCTGGACATGATCTCGGGATACTGGCGTAACTCGACATGTGCCGCTTAAGGTCTTACCATATGCCGAGTTCCAGTCATGTTTTATCGGGTACCTAACGCGTCCGTTAGGATTTTTCTTCGTATCTGTTGATACGGAAAAATGTAGCAAACTGCCGTCAGAGACGGTGCCACGCCGCACAGGACGGATCCGGGGACTTACCTTCGCAAAGTTTTGCGGCATTCAGAGATTATTCACGACTGAGGCGCTCTGAGAATATATTGTCGAGTGCTTTTTTCGGCTGATGGAATAGCACATTTATTCGAGTCAACGGATGAGTTGTATATTTTTATCTTGTCTTCCCGATGGGAGTATATGAAGAGTTATTTGTATAACTCGAAATATACTCATCATGCTGTTTCTAAATTCATCGGGCATGCGAACAGCATTCCCGATGGGAGTAGCCCCCGAGGCTACAGCCAAGTGCTTGGACTTGGTTGTAGGCTCACCATTTTAACGCCTTTTATTGCTATATTGTCATCTTTTTCGAATTCTGCTATCTTTCTCGGGTGCGCGACCAGCGCTCCCGATGGGAGTAGCCCCCGAGAATATGGACAAATGCTTGCATTTGATCATAGGCTCTCGCCTATTCTTTCTTGCCATACTCGAGGTTTTCCTTCTTTCTAAAGTAGCCCCCGAGCATTTGATCAAAAACTTGTATTTGATCAAAAGCTCTCGAGATTATCATCACTTCTCCATTATCATCAATCCTCATAACACCGCAGTCGAGATTTCCCTTTGTTAAAGTGACATCAGTGCTGACGATAGCCACGACCATGGTATCGGGAAAACGCGAGTTCTGTCTTGTCGCTTACCCGTGGACCCAAAGTTTGCAGCACGTTGACACGTTGCGCAAGTGGGGGACACATGTCCTCCGCTTTTTCTGGCACGCGCGCTGTAGCGCCTGTCCAGTTCCTTCACAGTGAAAATACACTTTTACCCCTTGAGCCACGTGTAGGGAATCAAATCCATTCTCATATCATCCAACGGTGCGTCGATAAGCAAGTTGCCTATAAAGGACCTTCTTCTTCCTCCGTTCTCCCCTTCGCTGCGCCGCACCTCTGCTTCTATCTCTTTCCAAAATCCCCATTGCCAAAAACGCTCATGCGCCCGTGCTTACTTCCCTACCACAGTCAATCCCACAGAATGCCGCCGCGGTCAAGGCTCACCAAGCACACCTCCCCCATGGCGACGGAAGACCTGCAGTTCCCCGAGTGGGAGAGATCTAGGATCTCCAATCAAGACGTGAACCTGCTCAAGAAGCTCGGGTTCATGAAGCAGGAGAAGACGCTGATCTTCCCCGGCGAGGAGAGCTACCCCACGCCGCGCATTGGATACCGGGTAACCTTTGTTGACCACCTCATCCGCGGCTTAGCTACTCTGATCCACGAATTTCTTCGTGGATTACTCTTTGTTTATGGTCTGCAACTCCATCATCTTACCCCCAATTCCATCCTTCACATCTCTATCTTCATCACCCTCTGTGAATGCTTTCTCGGGACCCCTCCCAACTAGGGCCTGTGGAAACGCATATTCCTTGTCCACCGCAACAACTCCCACACCACCGCCTATAATGTAGGTGGTGTAGTTATATGCGTCCGCCCAGACGTCGAATATTTCGATGTCAAGTTCCCTGACTCTGTTCAAGGGTGGCGCAAAAGATGGCTTTATGTCCAGGAGGGGCACAATGACGCGTAGGAGTACAATGTCGCTCCTTTTGATGGTGGCGAGAAAATTATTCGTCGTCGTTCGTGGGACGCTGAAGCATCTGATGAAGAAAAAACGGCGACAGATGCGCTGATGAAGCACATCCACGAACTCCAGAATACCCGCGGCAAAGAGTTGTCGGGTATCCAAATCACCGCTTATTTTCTTCGCATCCGGGTGCAGCCTCTGCAAGCTCGCAAAATCCTCTCTGGATGTATGCTGGCAAAAAAGACGTCGACCGCCTCTCCAAGGATCTTTCAGTGAAGGACTTGGAAAGGCTTGTCCGAAAAATTTCGTCACTGAGCAAGAAAGACACTATTCCATCGTCTTGTCGCGTGGAGCCGTATAGCGGCACCAACGCCCTCCCCAAGGTAAATTATTTTTGCCCTTCCAAGTTTTTAACTTTTGTCGATGACTATTTTGCTGACTTCCCTAGTATAACTTATTGTCGACATATCTTGTCATCTTGTAGAAACATCAAGTCTTATCTTCTCTTCCTCCCCTTCCTGAAGGCGGGGAAGTCGAAGAACGAACCGTCGTCACCGACGATAACCAGGGCACTTCTTGCCCTGAGAGTGAAGTTGCGGGTTCTCACAAATCCGCGGCTTCCTCTGAAAGAGAAGTTGAATCTGAGGCCTCCGAGTCCACGCATTCTCTCCCTTCTGCTGCTTCCCCGAAGAATAAGAGGAAAAGGGAGGATGTCGAGGACTCTGGCACCTCTAAAGTGGGTAAATCCCCTGCCGAGGAAACTTCACCCGAAGAAAAGGGGAAAGCCTTCAACCCTTACGACGATGCTCTTGTTAGCTCGTAAGTTCATGTCGCCTTTTGTATTTTTGCTATATTGCTTTTTCTGTATATTCTCATACTATCATTGATGCGTAGTGGCGACGAAGAAGAGGACCCCATTGTTAATGTGATTGCTCCCACGAGCACGTCACATACCTTGGTGCTTTCTGAGACTCGCCCTGCTACCGAAGAAATCTCGCCTCCTCGGCGAGATATAGGGAACCTGACTCCTCCCGGCAGCCCCCGTGCCCCTTCGCCGAAGAGGGCGAGGGTTGGCGAAGAGTCAAACCTTCTGACCGGGAGTTCGTCGACTCCTTCTTTGGATGATGTAAGTGCCCTTACCACTCATTTTTATTACTGTCGAACTTTTCTTGTTCTGGCTTTCTTATCCCTTTTATTTTCCCTCAGCCTCTGATGCAAGAATTTATTCGTCTTGGTACTCAATTTGTTGGGTATCGCGACCATGCGAATAGTTTGAAAGGTACTCCTCTTATCTCTTCCTTGTCGAACAATTTTTTCCTTTGTTACTTTGTTGTAACTTTTGTCGCTGTCTTTTGCCAGAGGCTCTCACCATAGCTAATAAACGCGCCGATGATCTTGCTCTCGAGCTGGCGAAGAGCGAAAAAGCTCGTGAGAAGGCTGAACTAGACGCTGCCACAGTTGAGGGTCTTCGAAAAAGACTCCATGACGCTGAAAATGCCTTAAGTGAGCACACATCCCAACAACTCGCTCGTGAGGGTGAAATCGCCTCCCGCTTGGAGTCGCAGAATCGACGCTTTGTCAGTAAGTACCAGTCACTTTCCTCGAGTTGTCTTTAGCATTCATTTTTTGCGTATGCTTGTTATTAACCTGGAGTTTGCTTCAGCAGGGAAAACGAGCCAGGAATATGAACTTGAAAAGCCCGATGATGACCGTCTCCTCGACGCCCTTTCTCTCCTCAAATTTTATGGGGATGAAGTGCGCCAGAGCATCTCTGATGCCAGGACGGCATTTTCGCGGCTTTTCCCCTACTTCTTCCCGAAGATGGATGAGCCCAACACTTTTGCCGTGCTTACCAAGCGCTTCATTCCGAAGGAGGATTGTCGAGGGTGCTCCTCGGCAATGCCCTCCGATAGGAGCTTAGGGTTGATGGAATCCTGCAAGCTGACACGAGACATCGGTTCACAGACAAGCGGGGAGAGCGATTTACCCAGGTTCGGGGCCCTCGATGAGGTAAAACCCTTACGTCCCGCCTGTCTGTTCTTGATTATGATGAAAACAGGTTACAATGGGGTGCCGAATAGTTCGGCTGTGATCTCGTCGAGATGCTAGTTGCTAGGGTAACCTAGTTCTAAGCTTCTGTTGGCTAATATTGCTAAGATTGATTGTCCCCCTCGATAGCCCCTCTCCTGGTCTTTATATAGGTGGCCAGGTCTCGAGAGGTCTAGTCGAGTACGAGTAGGTTTACAGTAGATCTATCTCTAAACCTTCCTTGTTCGGCTTCTTCCGTGTCTTGTACTTCAAGTAATCTTCCGCCGCACCGTCCTAGTGGCCCATCTTGCCATCGAGTACCTTCATGGGCCTCCAGCTGGACCGCATAGGGTAGAGAAACATTGGTTACCCAAAGGGTAATGCCCACGTCAGTAGCCCCCGAGTGTCTAGCCGAACATAGTTCGGGTAGAGACTGAAGCATGTCTTCTTTCGACGTCCTTCTCTTTGATCATTCTCGCTTTTCTTCTGTCTGTATTATTTTCTTCTATCGGGTGCGCGTCAGCGCTCCCGATGGGAGTAGCCCCCGAGTCTAGGTATGGATGCTTGCAATCCGTGCGTAGACTCAAGTTGTACCACTCGAACATCTTCTGCCGAAGTTTTTCCTGCAAATCTTCGTAGGTCATCCGATATATTCTCTTTATGCAAGGGATAATGAATAACGTGCCCAACTTTTGTTGGTTAACTGCCGATGGCAAAACAACGTTACCCTACACAGAATCAAGTCCCCGGGCATGATCCTGGAGTGCGAAAAAAGTTCTGTCGAGTGCGCGTCCAGCGCTCCCGATGGGAGTAGCCCCCGAGTCTGGGCACGGGCGCTTGCGTCCGGGTGCAGACTCGAGTCAAGTTTTTCCTTCGAGTCCTCATTCTGTCAGGTGCGTGTCCAGCGCTCCCGATGGGAGTAGCCCCCGAGTCTAAGTGCAGATGCTTTGCAATCTGTACATAGACTCAAATTGACCACCCGACAGCTTCTTATCTCTTCGTATGTAATCATTCCTCATGACGTCATCGATGACGTTTTTCTGACACCTCGATTCTGATTGATAAGACGCGACCCGCCGGCCCTTTTTTCAAGCAATTCCTGCTCCTCTTCCACGGTAAACGAGGCACCTCCTCGATTTCTGCAACCATTAACTGGAGAAAAGGCCCACTAGCAGTACGAGGCCTTCCTTAAGTTTCCCAAAAGATAGAAATCCCTAATCTTCACCTTCATTCATCCCTTCGTTGTTCTTCCTCTTCTCCCCTTCGCAACTGCTTGCGCCGCCACCACTGCTTTCCAGTTTTTCCCAAATCTCGCGATGGTGAAGAAGAAGAATCCTAGCACCACCGCCAGCTCCACGAGTGGAGGCGCCGCCGCCAAATCTTCCTCGATTCTTCCGAAGGAGGGCGCCCCAAACGCTCCTCCCCCAGCTCCGGCACCGCCGGCGCCACCAGGCTCAGTAGCCAGGCCCGGAGATTGGGTAGCATCGACCGTCACCAGGCGTGACGAGAAGAGATCCCGAAGCCTGGGATTGATCTCCTCCGATGAGGGGAATGTGATCTTTCCAGGTGCGATTTCTCGACCTAATCCCCCTGCCGGCTTTACCGTGATGTTTTTATCGTTCTTATATCGGGGTCTTTCGCTTCCCGTCCACGAATTCCTCCTCCATATCTTGCGAACTTACGAAATCCAACTATGGCAACTCACTCCCAACTCAATCCTCCACGTTGCTGTGTTTATCACCCTTTGTGAAGCATATCTGGGCATTGAGCCTCATTTTGGGTTGTGGAAAAAGATCTTCTATGTGAAGAGATACAGCAGTAGTAACGGATCCTTTGTCACCGGAGGAGTGGGATTTGTAGCTCGTTCGGATGTCAACTACTTCAATTTCCCAATGAGAGAGTCCGTGCAAGGGTGGAGATTGAAGTGGTTTTACGCCAAGGACTCCTTGTCACCCGAATCTCAGCTTCCTCGCTTTGTCGATGTCCTTGAAGCCAAGCCTAAGAATTCCTGGAAGAATATTCTCTCTCCCGACGAAAAACTAGCAGCCGATGAATTATTCGCCAAATTTCTTCGGATCAAGGAAGCTGACGGCCAAACTATGGTCGGCACAGAGGTGGCGGCGGTGTTCCTGAAACGTTGAGTCCAACCAGTCATGGCCAGAGTTCGCCCAATGTGGTTGTATTCTGGTCCGAAGGATGAAACCAGAATTAGCGCTGCCGAATTGTCGGAAAAGGAACTGCTCGATGAAGTCCGTCGTCTCACTTTCTTTAGCCAAGAAGACTTGATCCCATTGACGTCTTCGTATACTCCTTTTGATGCCGATCATCCACCACCAGAGGTAACTTCCCTTCTCAAATTCTTATTATGCTGCTATTTACTTAGTCGACATAATTGCTGCTGTTCTCATCTGTCTTTTTTTTGACAGACCCTTGTAGCCTCCGGAGACTTGCATAACTCGCCAGACAATATTTCTGAGGGGAGAGGCTCTTCAGAACCTGTTGATTTTGATACGTCTCCGACGTATCGATAATTTCTTATGTTCCATGCCACATTATTGATGATATCTACATGTTTTATACACATTATATGTCGTATTTATGCATTTTCCGGCACTAACCTATTAACGAGATGCCGAAGAGCCAGTTGCTGTTTTCTGCTGTTTTTGGTTTCAGAAATCCTACAAAGGAAATATTCTCGGAATTGGATGAAATCAACGCCCAGGGGCCTATTTTTACACGAAGCTTCCAGAAGACCGAAGGAGTCACGAAGTGGGGCCACGAGGTGGCCACACAACAGGGCGGCGCGGCCTGGCCCCTGGCCGCGCGGCCCTAGCGTGTGGGCCCCTCGTGACGCCCCCTGACCTACCCTTCCGCCTACTTGAAGCCTTCGTCGCGAAACCCCCAGTACCGAGAGCCACGATACGGAAAACCTTCCAGAGACGCCGCCGCCGCCAATCCCATCTCGGGGGATTCAGGAGATCGCCTTCGGCACCCTGCCGGAGAGGGGAATCATCTCCCGGAGGACTCTTCACCGCCATGGTCGCCTCCGGAGTGATGAGTGAGTAGTTCACCCCTGGACTATGGGTCCATAGCAGTAGCTAGATGGTCGTCTTCTCCTTATGTGCTTCATTGTTGGATCTTGTGAGCTGCCTAACATGATCAAGATCATCTATCTGTAATTCTATATGTTGTGTTTGTCGGGATCCGATGGATAGAGAATACTATGTTATGGTGATTATCAATCTATTACCTATGTGTTGTTTATGATCTTGCATGCTCTCCGTTATTAGTAGAGGCTCTGGCCAAGTTTTTGCTCTTAACTCCAAGAGGGAGTATTTATGCTCGATAGTGGGTTCATGCCTCCATTAAATCTGGGACAGTGACAGAAAGTTCTAAGGTTGTGGATGTGCTGTTTCCACTAGGGATAAAACATTGATGCTATGTCCAAGGATGTAGTTATTGATTACATTACGCACCATACTTAATGCAATTGTCTGTTGTTTGCAACTTAATACTGGAAGGGGTTCGGATGATAACCTGAAGGTGGACTTTTTAGGCATAGATGCATGCTGGATAGCGGTCTATGTACTTTGTCGTAATGCCCAGTTAAATCTCACTATATTTATCATATCATGTATGTGCATTGTCATGCCCTCTCTATTTGTCAATTGCCCGACTGTAATTTGTTCACCCAACATGCTATTTATCTTATGGGAGAGACACCTCTAGTGAACTGTGGACCCCGGTCCTATTCTTTACATCGCATACAATCTACTGCAATACTTGTTCTTTACTGTTTTCTGCAAACAATCATCTTCCACACAATACGGTTAATCCTTTGTTACAGCAAGCCGGTGAGATTGACAACCTCACTGTTTCATTGGGACAAAGTACTTTGGTTGTGTTGTGCAGGTTCCACGTTGGCGCCGGAATCCCTGGTGTTGCGCCGCACTACATCCCGCCGCCATCAACCTTCAACGTGCTTCTTGGCTCCTCCTGGTTCGATAAACCTTGGTTTCTTTCTGAGGGAAAACTTGCTACTGTCTGCATCACACCTTCCTCTTGGGGTTCCCAACGGACGTGTTAATTGCACGCATCAGATTTTCACACTGTCGAGCATACAAGCCCGAAAAACGATCACAATGATCCGATAGATTCCGAAATCGTTCACACCAATCTCCCTCCATCAGCCGATGACACTTGCGACACAGAGGGATCAGTGCGTGATGATGACGCTGATCACGATGCCTTTGTTAATGCAGCTGCGGAGGAGACCAGGGCTCCGCCTACGAAGAGATCAATCGGCGGCTTTGCCGACGAAGATGATCTCCTCGATATGTAAGTATCTTCCTCCTTTTCGCCATACTTTGTCCCTTTGTTTCTCGCATTCTTCTCATAACTTTTTTCGATCATGTCCTTCTTGTAGTGACGATGCTTTCGCTGAGCCTCCGTCTAAGAGGGTCAGGTCTGACGCTGTCTCGCCGGCCGCCGCGGTTTCCGAAGCTTCAGCTCCTAAAGCAGCTCCTGCGGCGCACGCATCGACTGCTTCCTCCCTTTCCAAGGGGAAAGATGCTCCTGCCGCCACCACAGCTCCTCCTTCTGTAAGTCCTTTTCGACTATGATGTGAATTCCTTTGGAGTATGCCTTGCCTAATGATTCTTTGTAAAACACATTTATTTTTTCTTAAGGACCTACGAGGTGTGATATCCTCTCTAGAGGCCTTCGCTTCTCAATTTACCTCTCTAGAGGCAGACAAAGCTCGACTGCAGGAGGAAGTCAAGTCTTCCTCTTCAAAGTTGGACGGCGCCATTAAAAATGCTGCCATAGCTCGCCAGGAGGTTGACTTCCTAAAAGAGGAGTTAAGCAAGCTGACGGAGAGGCTGAAGGAAGAAGAAGCTCGAGCAGCTGAAAAGGATGAACTCCTTCGACAATCTGCTTTGGCTCTACTTGGTAAACTCTTTCACTCATCTCTGTCGATTATTACTCTTATGAATCCATTTCTTTATCAATGATTTTCTCCAATCTTGATTTCTTGCAGAAGCCGCCAGTATCCCTGCTACTGCCTTGGACAAAGCTCCGAACAACTCTCCGGCAAATGGTGTGTCGATGGCTCTCGCCTCCCACCAGCTTACCCGGGAGCTTCTTAACAAGGGGAAGGGTGCCCTGACGCGGATGCATTCGATGATTTTCCCCAAGGTCAAGCAGGAGAAGACTTTGGGGCAGCTGATTGATGCCTTCGCGGTTGACACCAAGGAAGTTATTGAGGTATTCAAGCGTACCTCGCGTACCTATGGTGCCCTCCTTGCCTTCCAACTTATGATGGGTTATGGCTTTAAGGCTGACATCGAAGAAATGACTAAGGAGCTGCCGAAAGAAAAAGATGGGCGATTTGTTGACTTAAGCGCCTTTACAGTGTCTGCCCGTACTTCTGCTCGCCAGCTCCTCGAACTAGTTTTGTCAGGAAAGGCATCGGCTGGCCCTAGCCTATCGACTCAGACCCAGGCTCCTTGATTGTTGTAATCAATTTTATCCTCGGGATAGAGTGAAACATTATTCTGTTGCACAAACTTAAGTTTGTAATGAACACTGTGCTGGCGATGTTGCCAGCACACCTTTGTCATAATATCTTCACTTGTACTTCTCCTAATAGGAATTACGTTGGATCTTCGATTTGACCATATCCATTTATCCTTTTTAACGCTGCTTCCTGCAGGTTTTCCCGGTGCCCTCGTTTGTCGACGACTCGTCGGGTGTTCTTCCTGAAGGTGATCGAATCCAGCGGATGAAGGATCGGATCGCCCAGATGGAAAAGGACCTACGCAGCACGTACGCCCTAGCTGCTATTGTCAATAAGAAGAGCGAGATTGCAGCCGACGTGGAGCGATATGCCCTTACTGAGCTGCATAAAGCTACCGAAAGCTTGAACTGTGAGTTTCTTGATCCCTGTCCCCTCTTGTCGACAACGCCTTATCTGATCCTTTATTTATTTCTTTGCCAGTCATAGCTCTGAACCGTGCGGAAGAAAACAAACGGATTCACGAGCGAGTGTGTGCATTAACGTAGCTATCCTCAGCCGAAGAGATTTTCTGGCGGGAGCACTCGAAGGCTTCGGCTGTCGCGCAATTTCAGGATCGGGTTCAGCAGGTCCACCACTTTTTTGAGAAGTGCTACAAGGCTATGAGGGTGGTTTGGAAAACGATGTTCCCTTTGAACGCAGTTCCTCCCACGCTCCTTGCATTGATGTCTGAGTTTGGTAATGCCAAGAAGATCCGAGACTTGGTGCGTGCGCAAGTTTTTGCAGGGGCTAGGTTTACACTTGCTCTTGTACTCGCCCGTTATCCCTCAGCGGGTTTGCTGTCGATTGCCAACGCAACTGAAGACTTGGAGGCACTGTATCCGAAGGTATTGTTGCCTGCCAACATAATTGTCGACAGACTCGAGGAGGACTCGAAGGTACCTGAAGAAAGAAGAACTCCGCAAGGGTGATTTCAGGGTTTTAATGTTTGTTTTGTAAATAGATAATTTGGCTACTTCATCCAAGTATTTGGATTATGTAATGATGCCTTTTCATTCGGTAGATACATGCATGTGTACTTTTACCATGTTATTGCCGTTGGCAAGTTTTGACTTGAGCGAAACTGAGTTGCTCATTTAAATGTATGTATATTGGTTGGTTAGCAAATCTTATGAGTGATCAGCTCGTGTTGCAGGTTTTGCTAAGCCTGTTGTATGCGCAACTTTGCTTTCAACCATTTTATGTTTCGACAGGCACTCCCGAATATTTCGGGTGTAGTGGTTCTGCCGATGAGCCTGTTGTTCCTTGATATTTCCATAAGTAAAATATCGAACGTGGGTTGTGTTTATATGTATTTCCGAACTCTTGCTATTTACGGCACTCGTAGAGGCATCTGTAACAGAGGGAAAGGTGAACGTCTTTTAGCACTCGTAGAGGCTTTTTGAAGCACGATCTTCTGCCTCGTACTATGTTTGCATAGTGATGGGGCTTAGAAGTTTGTAGTTACTGCAATGCTTAACAAAGAATCGAAGCTTAAGTTCCCATTAATAAGGTAAGCACGAGGCTAAAGGGCGAAAAGAGGAAGGCCCTGTTTAAAATAAAGGAAAAAGGAGAATAAAGGCTGATAAATTGCTTAAGCAAGGAAGGGATTCTTCTCTTCTTCTGGCTTTTTCACCACGTTAGTGGTTGCTCCATCAGGGGTTTGGGCAGTGGTTGTCAGTGTCTTGCTGTCTCCTATGCCTTCTGTGCCATCAACTGCCGAACCTTTTGCTGCCGAGGCTTCTGCTGCCGAAGCTTCCGCTGCCGAAGCTTTAAGGGCAAGAGCGGCTGGCTTCTTCTTGGTTTCCCTGATATCTTTTTCCTCCTTGATTTCACGTAATGACAGCTTGGGTAAGGGGTCGACGATTTCTTGCTGTGACCCGAACTTTGCAGCAATCCTCTGAAAGTCGCGATCACAATTGTCCGAGCGTGAAAAACTTCTATAGACTGTGATGTTTGTCCCGTTGTTCCCAGGCATTTTCAGCTTGAGGTATGCATAATGCGGCACAACCATGAACTTGGCATACGCTGGTCTCTCGAGTATAGCGTGATACTGTGACTCCCAGTTCACCACTTCAAACTCGATCTTTTCCTTCCTGAAATTGTCGGCTCTGCCAAAGATAACATTCAGGTAGACTTTGCCAAGAGAGTAGCCCGGTGCGGTTGGAAGGATCCCATGGAAGCAGGTGTCTGTTTCTTCCAGCATCCTCATAGTGATCCCCATACTTCTGATTGTGTCGACGAATATCAGATTTAGCCCGCTTCCACCATCCATGAAGACTTTACTCATCCTGAACCCCCCAATTTGTGCTTCGACTACCAAGGCAACGTGTCCTGGTTTTGGTATGGTCGTCGGGTGATCTGCTCGACTGAACGTAATGTTCTGAGAAGACCACTCGACATATTCGGGGATGTTTGCCATGATGCTTTCTGCCAAGTTGATCTCTCGGGTGAGCTTTTTCATCTCCCTTTTCGAAACACCTGTCCTGTGGATCATGCTCATCTGCCCACGTGGTGGTGGGAATGCCTCGTTGGGTTGATGAGGTTGAGCCTGCTGGACTTGATGCTGCGGTGGAGGTGGGGGTGGCGGTGGTAGCTGTTGCTGGCCTGACTGCTGGATGAGTTTGTGCATGTCTAGGAACTGCCGATAGTCCCTGAGCAGGTGACTCGACTTCGTTTTGCCATCCTTGGAATCGACATACGAATGCAGGTAACAGGGGGCGTTGATCTGCTCAGCGTAGGGTAATTCAGGAGTCCTCTGCTGTCGTGGTTTATAGTTGCCATGGTTCCCAGAGTTGTTCCGATTACCGTCGTGTCGATCGTCTCGATCGTCCTGTCGATCGAAATATCCTGCGGCTACCAGATTGTTATCATCATAGTTGCGGTTCTTCCTTCTTTTGTGATGATCCCTTCGGCCACCCGAGTCGTGCTTTGGCTGGTCATCGTCTTCATCGTCACTGCGCTGTCGTGGCCTTCGTACATTGTCCTCGCCGTCAGCCCAACTGTTGGCGATTTCCATTAACTTGGTTATAGTTTTTGGCTTTTTGCGCCCGAGTTCTTCTATGTAGCTCTCCCGCTGAACGCCATCGCTGAAAGCGTCGATTGCTCTGTCGACAGATACGTCTTCGGCAACGTTCAGGAGTTTTGTGAATCTCCCGATGTATGAACGCATCGACTCCTTCTGCTTTTGTCGGCAATTCCGCAACTCTTCGATCCCAACGGGCCTCTTGTATGTTGCCTGGAAATTGGCAACGAAGGCATCTACTAGGTCGTCCCATGATTTAACGGAACCTTTCGGCAGCCCCCTTAGCCAGGCTCGCGCTAAATCCTTCAAGTAGAGCTGTAAGCATTGCATTGCTGCTATCTGGTTTCCTTTGTGCAAGATCACAGTCTGCAGGTAGTCGTCTATCCAGGATCTTGGTTCTTGCTGCCCATCGTACTTGGCAGCGTCGGTAGGGGTAGGCTTGAACTTTTTGGGCGGCATCGTTTCACGGATTTTGTAACTTAGACAGTCGGCTCCCCTGAGCTCGCCGTCGTACTCCTGATCTTCATCCGAAGAATCGCTATCGTTGTCCTTCCTAGCGGCGCGTCGTCGCCTTGCTTTGTCGATCTTGCTCTGGGTAATTTCGTCCCGAGCATCTCTCGCATGATGTTTCGAACCACTGCCTTGTACCGTGGTCATTTCCTTTTGCGGGACTAGGTTGTTCCCCAATATCGCGAGACTCTCCAGGGCACCTCGATGAGCTTGAGCCATGGATCCTTCGGGGCGCTGGTTGATGAGGTATGCGGCGAGGTTGGCCGTTGCTCCTGCAACGGTTTTCGGCCGTGGCATGCCGGCGGTATCCATAGTCATAAAGGATTTAGTCAGATTCGACGTTATTTCTCTGGCGTCATCTTCCAAAAGCCTGGATAGTCTCGACCGGTGCTTGCCTGTTCCCTGAGTGTTTCGGGAGGCACTCCCTTGCGAGCCCCTTCGCCGTTCACTGGATCGATCTGCCGCAGATAAGCGTCTCTCGAGGGTGGCTTGCTCTTTCGACAGGTGCTCCCGGTTTTTCTCTAGTATAGAGCGATAAGCATTGAGGGTTCCAACCGAAGTTCCTGCGGGGAGCGGTGTGTTGTTGAGTACTGCTGCCCTTGCTGCTGCCCACTCCTCATCCGCGATGGTGTAATCGCTATCACGGTTGCTGGCACTGTTTTCAAAACTTGCCCTTCTACTGGAACGGGGAGTATGGTCCTCGTCTCCTCTGCGCCTTGTGTTTCCCGTGTTATTGGCGACATAACCCTGATGGTGTCCCGTTCTTCGGGTGGTTCCCTGGATGATGCTGTCGATACTGTCCTCTCCCGATGAATACTGGGCGTTGCAGATGAACGGCGTGTCGCTCGATCCCAGCCCGTGCCTGGTGTCGCAGTTCAGGCAGTAGTACGAAGTTAATTCCGAAGATGTCGGATCGTCAGACCCTACCGACATGGAGGACGCCGAGCGGGGAGTCGAGGGCACGGGTGAGCACGTCGATCCTGTCAGACCAGCCGATAGGTCGTGTGTCGATGACGCGCTTGAACTCGTCGATCCGGAAGTGGGGGATTCCAGCAATCGAAGGATTCCTTCTGCGTTGACGTTGTAGTGGACGCTGCCGAAGGCCATCTCCATGTTTCCTTGTAGATCTGAAAAGTTCGAGCGGGAGGAATCGCTGTGTGGAGTAAACTCGTAGGAGCCGAATCGAATCGGGCTTCCCAGGATTGGTGATGATGGTGTCGATGAAGTCGCTGGCGAAGCCGCTGGTGTCATGATTGGATCTACCGATGACCGATCTTGTGCCGACAGGGTTCCCACAGACGGCGCCAATTGTCGAGGGTGCTCCTCGGCAATGCCCTCCGATAGGGGCTTAGGGTTGATGGAATCCTGCAAGCTGACACGAGACATCGGTTCACAGACAAGCGGGGAGAGCGATTTACCCAGGTTCGGGGCCCTCGATGAGGTAAAACCCTTACGTCCTGCCTGTCTGTTCTTGATTATGATGAAAACAGGTTACAATGGGGTGCCGAATAGTTCGGCTGTGATCTCGTCGAGATGCTAGTTGCTAGGGTAACCTAGTTCTAAGCTTCTGTTGGCTAATATTGCTAAGATTGATTGTCCCCCTCGATAGCTCCTCTCCTGGTCTTTATATAGGTGGCCAGGTCTCGAGAGGTCTAGTCGAGTACGAGTAGGTTTACAGTAGATCTATCTCTAAACCTTCCTTGTTCGGCTTCTTCCGTGTCTTGTACTTCAAGTAATCTTCCGCCGCACCGTCCTAGTGGCCCATCTTGCCATCGAGTACCTTCATGGGCCTCCAGCTGGACCGCATAGAGTAGAGCAACATTGGTTACCCGAAGGGTAATGCCCACATCAAGGATCTTGGGCTAGCTCTTCGGCAAGAAAACCTGAAGATCGGCGTTGAAGGCACCATCGCTTTGGTTGCCGAGAGCCAACAGAGTGTCGACTGGTCGAAGGTTGGTGACGTGAAGAATATGGAGACAAAGAGGTGGCATTCAATGATATTGGTTGCTGTCGCCGTAGTAGCTTTTGCGACAACATGTTATTGGTTCACTAGGAACTCTCTATTTTGTAATGCTCGTGTAAATGTCCAAATGAATCAATGGAATTCTATTTTGGCCAAGTTATTGATGTCGATATTTTCTTTCCAGTTTGTTTTTGACAACTATACCGCGACTCCTCGTTGTTCAAATGCTCTGCCCACTTCTTCCTTCTCGCGGAAAACTTCCGTTGATAATCTCAACGAGGATTCTTCGAGTGCTGACCCAGGACATGATTTGAATGAACTGCGACAGCAGCTTCAGGCGATGAAGAAACAAGTACTTGTAATAATGGAGCAATCTCGGAAGTCATCCGAAAAAGAGAAACAAGCGCTTCAACAAGCCCCGGAAGCCTTAACTTTAAAAGAAGCTGCTGTCACCGAAGCTGCATAGGCTACCTCCCGAGAAGATTATATGCTGCAATTGATGACTGACGCCAGCCTGCTTCTCCAACTTTAAGTCCTTCTTTTGCTTGCATGCTAATTGCCGCCCATTATGATACTTCTGTCGAATAGGTTCTTTTTTGGATGCTGCTGCCGAAGACCAGCAGGTTGATGCGAGATCAAACAAACTTATCAAGCTTGCCCTGGATCATGGCTCCAACTTTTGGGCTATACCTGACCGTACTCGTCAAATCGTCAGATTCCAAGATCGCACAGGCCAGGTCCGGCAATACCTTGATTTTTGCACTAAAACTTTGGCCATGGTCTATAATGCTATGTTCCCGCGAAATATTCAACACAAGACACTTCCTGAGCTGATGAACAAGTTCAAAAACGCTCAGCAGATCCATGGTTTTGTAAAGGCTCAGTTGATAGCTGGCTCCAGATTCACCTTGATTATGCTGCAGATCTGTCACTCGAAATTGGAGATGACCAAGGTCATTGAAGCTGTTCATACCAAGTTGAAGAAGCAGCGGAGGTTCGTCGACAAAATCAATGAGAGAGTGACACCCGTAGCCGAGGAAATGATCGATGACCTCCTTCGGATGGATGTTGACTTTTTCATGGAGGGCCATTATGCTGATTTCATGGGTGCGTCTGCCGACGAAGATAGAGTCAACATAGATGACCTGGTGTGTCGTGAGTAAGGGTTTGTTTGCCTTGTCGAAATTTTTCCTTGTAAAGAGGCCATGCGTACAATAAACCCTGTGTATATTGTAGAATAACTTGTCTATTTTTTCCTTTCTTATAGCCCCGAGCGTTTCGGTGACTATTATTTTTACTGGTTTGCGAGGTGTTTTAAACCAAGGCAAATAATTTTATTGAGTATATATTGTAAGGATTTGTGTATGTATATTGTCTTTGCGGGTGCGAGCCCCCGAGCCTGTCGAAGAAAAAGATGTATATCACCAATATCTTTACTATATTGCAGCACCGCGAGTCCGCCTCATTAAAAACCTTTCAGCCCCACTCGGTGCCCTGAAAGGAAAAGAGTGCGTCTGAAAACTCGCGGGCGTTTCAGTACATTGTATGTTTACATAGCGCACTATATTTCGGCTTAGGCGTAGAAACGCCTAAGCTGCGCCACGTTCCAGGGATTTGGCTCGTCGATCCCTGTCTTCTTGTCTTTTATCCTGTATGCTCCTCCTTCAATTACTTCTGTGACGATGTACGGGCGTATCCATGGCGACTCGAGTTTTTCATGTCTGTTTTGCGTGAGCCGAAGAACTAGGTCACCCACCTGGAAAGACCGTGGTCGCAAACATCGACTGTGGTAGTTTTTTTAGATCTTGCTGGTATTTGGTGACCCTTGAGAATACCTCGTCTCGAGCTTCATCGAGTGCATCAACGTCATCTTCTAGTGCCCTTCTCGAGGTTTCTTCATTGAATTCCGCCACTCTCGGGGAATTGTGTTCTATTTCTATCGGCAGCACTGCCTCAGCTCCGTGGACCAGAAAAAATGGAGTTTCTTGTGTCGCTGTATTTGGTGTTGTTGGTATACTCCATAACACGCTTGGCAGCTCCTCTGGCCAGGTGTGTCGAGCTTTTTCCAATGGTGTCAGCAGGCGCTTCTTGATGCCATTGCAGATAATGCTGTTTGCTTTCTCGACCTGACCATTGGTTTGCGGGTGTGCCACCGAGGCAAACTGTAATTTGATGCCTACCTCTGCGCAGTATGCCTTGAACTCCTTGGACGTGAAGTTGCTGCCGTTGTCTGTGACTATGCTGTGAGGAACTCCGAACTGAAAAACGATACTTTTGATGAATTTGATTGCCGACGCTGCATCTAGTGAGTTTATCGGCTTCGCCTCGATCCACTTCGTGAATTTATCGACAGCTACGAGCATGTATTCGTATCCTCCTGGCCATGCTTTATGTAACTTTCCCACCATATCAAGACCCCATTGAGCAAAGGGCCATGGCAATGGTATTGGCATCAACTCTGCTGCTGGAGAATGAGGTTTCACGGCAAACCTTTGACAGGCATCACAGGTACGCACTATGTCCTTTGCATCTTCGATTGCTGTTAGCCAGTAAAATCCTGCCCTGAAAACCTTGGCTGCTATGGCTCGACTACTAGCGTGGTGTCCACACACTCCTTCGTGTACCTTCTTTAACAGCAATCGACCTTCCTCGGGTGTGACACACCGCTGCAAGACTCCCGATATACTTCTCTTGTAAAGCTCGCCCTTAACCACAGTGAAGGCTTTGGATCGTCGAATAATTCGCCTTGCTTCTACTGGATCTTCGGGTATTTCCTTCCTTGAGATATATGCAATATAAGCTGCATCCAAGGTATTTGTACTACCATCACCTCATGCGACTCTTCTTCATCTCCCGATATACTTGCCTCTATTGCTGCTGGAGCGCTGTAGCCTTTCTCGATTTTTTCCTTCTTCTTTGGCTGTTTTTTCGCCTTGGTCGACCTTTCACTTATCTCCTCCCAAAATACTCCGGGTGGTATCGCTAAACACTGTGATCCGATGTTTGCCAGAACATCGGCTTCGTCATTACTGAGTCTACTAACATGATTCACCTCACACCCGTCGAAAAGCCTCTCTAGTTCATTGTATAACTCTTTGTATGCTATCATGCTGTCGTTGACTGCGTCACATTGATTCATTACTTGTTGAGCCACCAGTTGGGAGTCGCCGAATATTTTTAATCGGGTCGCACCACAAGCTTTCGCCATCTTCATCACATGTATCAGCGCTTCGTACTCTGTCTCGTTGTTAGAGGCGTTAGGGAACGTCATCCGTAGTACATACTTCAACTTGTCTCCTTGGGGTGAAACTAGTATCACGCCTGCTCCAGCTCCTTCTAACCTCTTGGACCCGTCGAAGTTCATAGTCCAGGTTCTCGATAAGTCAGGAGGTCCCGTATTTTGCAGTTCCATCCACTCCGCGATGAAGTCTGGTAGGATCTGTGATTTTATTGCTTTTCTTTTTTCATACGTGATGTCCCGAGGGGAAATCTCTATTCCCCAAAGGGAGACACGACCTGTAGCTTCCGGGTTATTTAGTATATTTGACAATGGTGCCTCATTTACCACTATTATCGGATGTGCCGAGAAATAGTGTCGCAACTTTCTTGCTGTTGTAAATACTCCATACGCCAGCTTCTGATAATGCGGGTATCGCTGTTTTGAAGGAGATAAAACTTCACTAATGAAGTATACCGGCCTCTGTACTCCATGGAGTTTCCCTTCTTCTTCGCGTTCAACCACAAGTACTGTGCTGACCACCTGAGGTGTGGCCGCGATGTATAGCAGAAGAGGTTCTTTTTTCCTTCGGTGCCACCAGTATTGGTGGTGTCGAGATTGTGCGCTTGAGATCCTCGAAAGCTCTATCTGCTTCTTTGTTCCACTCGAACTTTTCTCCCTGCTTAATCAAGGCGTAAAACGGCAACGCCTTTTCTCCTAGTCTAGCAACGAATCTGCTTAAAGCTGCGACTCGTCCAGTTAACTGTTGTATCTCTTTTAACTTTGTTGGCTTCCGCATTGTTACGATGGCCTGAATTTTCTCAGGGTTAGCCTCGATTTCTCTTGCTGACACCAGGAACCCGAGAAGTTCTCCCGCAGGGACGCCGAAAGAGCACTTCGTCGGATTTAGCTTGAGGCAGAACTTGTCGAGGTTGTCGAAGGTTTCCCTGAGATCATCGATCAAAGTTGACCCCTTCTGTGTTGTTATGACGACATCGTCAATGTACACCTGAACGTTCTTACCAATCTGCGTGGCAAGGCACTTTTGCATCATCCGCTGATATGTTGCACCCGCGTTTTTCAACCCGAAGGGCATTGTTCTGTAGCAGAACACGCCATAGGGGGTAATGAAAGCTGCTTTCACTTCATCTTCTTCCTTCAGTCGAATCTGGTTGTAACCAGAATATGCATCCAAAAAGGAAAGACGTTCACAACTTGCCGTGGAGTCGATAATTTGATCGATCCTTGGGAGGGGAAAGTGATCCTTTGGACAATGTTTATTGAGACACGTGAAGTCGACGCACATGCGAAGGACCTCTGTGTTTTTCTTCCGGACCAGCACTGGGTTTGCTACCCACGTGGCTTCTGTGTGTATCTCTTTGATGAACCCAGCTTCTCTGAGTCAATTAATTTCTGACAGCATAGTTTTGCGGTTTGGTTCCGAAAAACGCCGCAAAGTTTGTCTGATTGGCCTGGCCAATGGATCCAAGTTAAGGGGGTGCTCGGCAAGTTCCCTGGGTACTCCTGGCATGTCAGCTGGACACCATCCGAAGATTTCCCAGCGCTCACGGAGGAACTCGACGAGCGCGCTTTCCTATGCGAGGTCCATGTTTGTAGCGATAGCTGTCGTCTTCTTGGGATATGTCGGGTGTATTTTACTTCCTTTGAGTTCTTGGTGGTGTCAAAGGTTGGTTCCTTGAGAGGCCTCCCGACATCTTTCAACACGTCGTAGTCTGTTGTCAGCTTTGACGCCATATATTCTGCCTGCATCTCGAAGGTTTCTGACAATCGATGAAAATCCTTGTCGCACTTATCCGCTAGCGCAAAACTGCCTTTCACTATAATTGGTCCTTTGGGTCCAGGAAGCCTCCATAACAAGTACGTGTAGTGTGGTACTGCCATGAATCTGGCATATGCGGGTCGTCCCAATAGAGCATGGTACTGTGATGGGAAATCCACGACTTCGAATTCCAGCCTTTCTATCCTGTAATTCTCTCGGGTTCCAAACTGAACGTCGAGATTGATCTTCCCCAGTGGATAACTTGGCTTGTCTGGTGCCATGGAAACGCGTATCCATTGGTTTTAAGTTCGCCAGGGATATATTCATCTTCCTCAATGTATCTGCGTACATAAGGTTTAAACTGCTGCCTCCATCTATGAATACTCGCGAGACGTCAAACCCTGCGATCACCGCTGGTAAGATCAAAGATGATTGCCCTGGTCGAGGGACTTGCTGCGGGTGGTCTACAATGGTAAAACCAATATCCTGTCCCGACCAATTCAAGTACTCAACTGTTGGTGGATGCATCTTTTCTTCCATAAAGACCTGTCGTGAAATTACTTTTTGAGCTCTATTTGACGGCCTGGCCTTCTGAATCATCGACACCGCGCCATTGGTGTCAATATAAGGAGGCGGCTGTGGTGCTGCCGTTATTCGTAACTGATGTCAATTTTCGTCCGTGATCGCGGGAGGTGGAAGGTGGATCTCACTCCTTGGCCCCTGAGGGTTTCTGTTTGCTGCCTGTGCGTTGGCATGCCCCGCAAATCTGTTCAGCGCCTGGAAAGTTCAGCATTCCTTCTGCAAATGTCCCGACTGCCTTTTCCCATTTTTATCGAGATAGAAGTGCATCTGATATGGTCCGTTCATCATATCCTCGGGAGATATGTATGGCCTCGGGAGCTTGGACCGTTATTTTTTCTATTGGGATCGGAACCGTCCTTGTAGTCGCTGCGCTGCTCGCCGCTATTTTGATAATCATGGCGATTGTTTCCTCCACTATTTCCTCGAAATCCAGCCGATATTTGGCCGGGAGCATCATAATCTGGGAACTGTCGAGGAAATCGTCGTCTATTTTGAAAGTTTCGGTTGCGGTCTTCCTCAGGCGACCTGTGCTGTTTGTTGTGAACAACATCTTCTCCATCCGCCCACCTATTCGCTATTTCCATGAGTGCTGCTATTGTCTTTGGGATGGTTCTTCCCAAATCTTCGACGAAGTCCCTCCTTCGAATGCCAGCAACAAATGCATCTATTGCTCTCTCGTGAGATATATTTTTTGCCGAGTTTTTGATGATGTTCCACCTCTGGATATATGTTCTCATTGACTCGTCGTATTTCTGCTGCAAGCCCTCAATTGCTCCAATGATGCAGGTTTCTTGCACGTGGATCGAAAATTCTTCACGAATATATCCTCGAAACTTTCCCAGCTGTCGATAGACCCAGGAGACAACTTCTTTATCCACGATCGTGCGGCACCACTCAAGTGTACTTGAATGCTCTGCATGGATGTTGCTCTAGTTCCACCCACTAAGTTTACTGTCTCGAGATAATCAATTAGCCAATCCTCAGGATCTTGGGATCCATCGAATTTTTTGTAATTATCGGGTAACTTAAACCCTGATGGAACTCTAGTTCTGCGGACTCGTCTCGTAAAGCACGGGAGTCTGCACATATCTTCTTCATCAACCTTTGGTGAGTGCCGACGTTCCCTTCTTTCCTGTCGCGCTCTGTCCACTCTTGCTTGTGTTGCTGTGTCTCTTGCCCCACTTGTTCTCACAGGATCTTGCACCGCTGCAGCAGGTCGTGGACTATTTTGCCTTGCAGATCCTTGGGGAGGCGTGTTTGCGAACGCTGTTTCCATGGCTCCAACTCCTGCCATGGCCATGTTATACAATGCTTCTCTTGGATCTCCGGGAGGTGGCCTGGATGCTAAGATGAAAGCTTGTGTCGCCATGTATCCAGCTTCTGGTGTTTTGGGAATAATATTCCCCCGTGTCGATTGACATAAAGGACATGTCGAGGTTTTGAATTAAATTCTCCCTGTCAGCCTCAGGTATATTTTGCAGCCAAGATCTTGCTCTATTTCGAGCTGCTCTATGACTATCTCCCGAAGTACCTGATTGTCGGCTCAACTCCGCCCTTCGCCTGCTTGACGCGGAAGCCACGGCTTGCCTCTTATCCAGCTCAATTTTCTGTTTTTCGAGTTCCCGCCTGGTACGGGCGAGTTTATATTGATATGCTTGTAGCTCTTCAGCTGTCGCCATTACAGTCACTGGCTCTGTGCCATCAATAGCTCTTGCAACTCTATCCCACACTGCCTGCGGAAATTGCACCATCTCTCGTGTTCCAGGTCCAATATATTTGGTTCCCAAACCTCGCGTAAGATCCGCGGGATCGAAGTACGGATTTCCCACGTTATCGAAGTTCTCTGATGTCTCCTCCTGTGGGCGACTTGTATCTCCAATTGCATAGATTTGATGGTATTTTGAACTTTGATCTTTGTCGGGATTGGTGACACCGTCATATAGATCGGTGAAGACCTCTCCAACAATAGTGGATCTGTCGATGAAGTTGAAGCTGTCGATGCTGTCCGAGTCGCTGCTTATATCGGAGTCCGCAGACTACTCGAAGGACATGTCGCCGAAGATCTTGGCGAGCTTTCTGCTTGCCGTAGTTTTGATGAAGCGTGGCGGCGAAACCTCCTCGTCGCCTGTCTCGAACGATGAATCCGAAAAATCGGAATCGACCGCCGACAATCCCGACGAAATCGGAACCTCGAGACGATATGATCCTTCTTTCTCGACGCGGAAGTGGAACCTTCCGAACGTCATCTCCATAGGCTCCTCCATATACGCATATGCATCCAAATGGGAGGGCGGGTGAGGAAAAAATCGACTAGATCAGTTTCGATCCATTTACCTCTATCCATCGCGTTGCTTGCTACCGAAGAAGTTGACGATCTTGAACGTGCCATCGAGATCAGCTCCTTGTCGCCTCTAATTCCCACAGATGGCCCCAATTGACAAGGTATCAACTTGTCAATGCCTACAAGTTGTAGACTAGGGTTTTGTCGGAAGTAGAGGGCAAGTAGATCTCGAGGGTTTCAGCCGGAAAAGTACTCGACTGTTTATGAAAACTAGGGTTGTGTTGACAATAATTCGATCCTCTCTTTGTCCCTCGACTCCCCCTTATATAGGAGGTGGAGCCGAGGGTTTCGTATTACACAAGTTTACAGATTTTGGGAGACTCTCTGAGTTCAACCCGTAAAGTTACAAATCTCTTTATTCCTAATACAACTCTATCTTTCCTTAACAACTAATTGGGCTTCCGAACTTCATATTCTTCGACCTGTGGGCCTTCAGTAAACCCCGGGTACCATCTTCGGCAGGCCCATCGGGGATGCCTATGTCAGTCACTTGACGCCTCCTCTCTACCACATGTCCAAGGGTAATTCTCTCTCTTGTTCTTAAAGGAAAATTTTGCATGGCCAACTTCATATAACATCAAGAGATACAATTAACACACAATAATAAAATAATGAATAAAACATCTTTATTTCATCTCAAATCCATTACTAGGGTTTCACCATATCCCAGGAACAAAGAGACTACTCACATCTAGAGATATAAGGCATGATCATGGGCTCATGGCAATGATATATGAAATGTGTATAGATTAATACAAGTGTAATCCACAAGTTCAGATTACAACAAGATGAGAATGGGGAAATCGATGGCAGATGCGTAGATGATGATGGTGTTGATGGAGATCGATTCCGTTCCTCCTCCTTCTAAGTATCCTCTTCTTCCCCCTAAAATGGTGTGGTGGTAATGGTGGAGATCTTTGTGATGACGGCTATGGAGGCGGTAGAGCAACAGGGCTCCGCCTTGGCGGTGCGGATTGAACTTTTGTTTCTCCCTTGGCTCCCCACTCCTTTATATAGGCGTAGGAGGGCCCCCAATAGCCCCACATACCGCCCTAATGACCTAGGGAAGGTCCAGGGACAATCAGGGTCAGATTTTGTGAGGAAACATAAAAGTTTGTGAGGTTTCCGCCGCCTAGAAAACGTGGTACAGCCGGGCCGTAGGTTACGGCTCTATGATGGAAACAACTCCGTTTGTACCAACTTGTTGGGATTCCAAGTGCAGAGTGTTGCAGCAAACGTCTTTTCCCCACAAAGGTGACTCGAGGTTTCATATCAAACTCTCAGGGATTTGGCTAGAGGATGATTTCTCCTCCTCCTCTTCTAGCAATCTACAAAGAAAAGTTTTTGTCTTGTGTCCCCAACTCCACCATGTGGTTGTCAGGCACAAGGTTTCGTATTAATAGTATGAATTATAAATATAAAGTAAAGTAAATTAAAGCAAGTGAACTAAGAAAATAAGATAAAATGCAATAAAAAGATACAACCGTACTTATCGAGATACTAGCAAAGTTGGATAGGAGCAGAGGAGAAGGGGACATCTTGCTCGAGCTAGCATGGGGACAGAAAGTTTTGTGGACTGCGTTGGACCCAAACAACCTTTGGGTGCCGCAACTGGGCATTGTTTTTGGTCTTATGGCGCGCCACAGACGCTCAGCCATGCATGAAAGTCGTGAGGCCATTTGGCGCAGGCTTCGGGAGATGCGGGTCGCCTTCTTCGCTACCGGCCGAGCCTTCGGGCTGCTCGTGGGGATTCAGGCGGCTAGTCCTTGAAGGGAGCCAGCAGGCGGCATGGCGTTTGCTAGGTTGGACCTAATAATGGTGTTTGGCCCTAGTGCTCTTCTTATTCCAAGTCGCCGCCGTGCTTGATGTCAGCATCCTTGATCTGGGTGCCGACGATTTTTGGTCTTTCCTGTCGAAGATCTCCGTTGATGGGAGCATGGCGCCCCTGGATGGCGTTGTTCATGTCCATTTGGGACATGGTCCTGTGTGTCGGGTGTTTATAGACTTGCGGCGATGGCCTCGGCAAGCAGGGGTGACATACTACATTTTTTGTGGTGCTCCTTGATTATTGAGTCGATGTTTTTAGGATAAAAAGGCAAGGTCTGACCTTTATTAGTTGTACCTCGTAATGACCTTGCTGAAGGCATTGTTTTGGAAACTCAGATTTTCTCGAGGGCCAAAAGGCGACGACAAAGTTTGTGCTTTTGGAGAATCTTCTTTTTAGTCGGGGTGTTATTTTTGGTGGTGGTTTGAGTGCTGTTGTTGCCTATGTTTGATCACCTCGACAAACTCTTTTTTCCCTTTTCATTTTTATTTCCTTTTTTAGATGTAAGTCATCTTTGATGTTTTCATTCATATTATTGGTGCAGAGGCTCGTGTAATTGATATCTTGGGAATACTAATACATTTCCTTCAGGGCATCTCCAACGGGGCGACGCAAACGGACAATGAGCATCCATTTGCGTCCGATCGGACTGAAAAGGCGTGTGGACCCTGCTCTAGCAGGGCGACGCATAGTGACCGGGCCGTACACGATGACGCAAACGCGACCCAAATATGCGGCAGGTTTGCGTCTCTGCGGACGCTGCGCGGTCGCGCCGAGCGTCCTCCTTTTCTTACGCGGTCCCGCACGTTAGGGATAGCGAAATCGACCGTGCGGATTTGCTTCTTTTTCCCCTTCTTTGATGCCCTAGTGCGACGCCACCACCCCAACCCCACCCCCGCCGCCCCGCTAAATGGATCGTAGCGAACAAGAGGGGGGGTGAATGGTCGCTATAGAATTTTTATGTCTTTTTCAGTTTTTATGCGATGCAGAAGTAAAGGTGATAACTTTGGTGATAGTGGTGTTCCTAGTATGATCCTAGGCTAGTGCAACAAGCAAACAAACCGAACAAGGTAGTAAAGAGAGGGAGCGGAACAACCCGGAACGCGGAGACGAGGCGAGGTTTGTTTCCCGCAGTTCCTCCCACAATATGGAGTACGTCTGCGTTGAGGAGGTGCTAACCACGAAGGCTAGACGACCACGAAGGCCTCACCTTGTTCCCTGAGAAAGTACCACGAAGGAGCTTCCCCTTCTTCACTAAGTATCCGGTCGAGGCGGAGGTTCCTTCACAAGGTTGGGGCGAGCTCCACAAACACCAGAGGCTCCCAACACCCTATGGGGCTAGCACAACTCCAAGCTAGCCTCCATAGGAGCACTTCATCCAAGATCCCACCATAGGAACCCTAAATCCAAGATCCACTAAGGACTAGATGATATTGGTGAAATCTCTCTTGGTAGAACTATAGATCGGGGCCTCCTCCACCACTCCTCAAAGTTTGGGCAAGATTGGTTGGGTAGGTGGGGATATCCTCAAGGTTTAAGCTCAGCAACAATGGAGGAGATAGAGAAGAGATAAAATCGAGCTGGAGAAGAAGGGGCCCTTTTATAGGCTCCCCCAAATCCAACCGTTATCTGCAGATCCCGCACAACCGGTACTACCGCTTGGCCAAGAGGTTGTACCGGTCTGGGTTCGAATTCCGCCCACAGATTTGCCACTTGGGCACGAAGCGGTTGTACCGCTGCCGGTACCGCTGAGGTACCGGCATGGCCTCTGCTAGCTCCGGACTCCACCCGGTACCTTGGCGGTACCAGGGCGGAAGTTCCATAACTCAAAGTTACGGTACCAAAGTGGTACCATGTCGAAACTACCGTTTGAGAGCGGTACTTCCGCTCGAGGTACCGTCAAGGTACCGTACTTTGTTCTGTGGGCATTTCTGCGTGCAATCCCAGTGCGGTATCTCAGGCCGGTACCAGTAGGATAGCGGTACTACCGCTACTGGTACCGGTAGTACCGGTCAGGCAGATTCTGCAATTCCTCTTTCCCTCTCCAACCACGTCACTCCACGACGCACACACAAAACTAGAAAACCTATAAGCTACGCTTGAGGTTCTGTTTGTTTGGGCTGCAACTTTTAAAAAGCAGTTGTAGCTATTGGGCTGTAAAAAAACAGCTGTAAAAAACAGTTGTTGAAAGCAGAGATTTGATGTTTGGCAGAAGTGCTTTTTACGTCTACTGCTGTTGGTTCTAGGAGTGAAATGTCTGGAATGCCCCTAAGTGCTTAAGATGTTGTATAAATGTTGTTTTGAAACAAATTAGCGATTTTTGTCTGTTTTATTACATAATTATCATGCCTAATAACTAACTTACCTCAGTTTTACCCATTTTTTTACGCAATACAAAATAACATAGTTGTATCACATCAGTCCATGTTAATAAACTCACATCACTTTTCAAAAAAAAAAAGTTTATTACTCCGTAACATTTGGGAGTCCATGTTTATCTTGGCTTTTCGATTTTGACTTTTGCCTTATATTGCGCAAATCTCATGACCATGTGCAAAATGTTTGGAATTAATGCAAATAGCAACAAATACAAAGCTGTTTGGAATCTATAGATACGGATCTTGGTGCCTTTGCAAATAGCAAGCTCACACGCATCCACGATATTCCACGGAATCATACAGGTCCAGCCGCCCAGATATTTCACGGAATGAACCGATGAAGGAATACACATACGGATCTTGCTGCCTTTGCAGATTCAGATAGAAAAAGGGCGCCCAAGCACAACCGATGCCGATGGACAGTAGGACGACTGGGACGAGCTTGTCCTACCGGTGGTGAGGAGGAGGTCCTCCTATCGGAGCTCGATCCCAGCGGGCAGCCGACGGGGACCAGATCGGGAGGACGGTAATGGAGAGGAGGAGGAGTGTTGGGACGGGGGTGGCGGTTGCTGGCGGCCACGGAGGCCGTGAACGGCGACGGTGGCGAGCTGCAGGAGGACGGGACTGGAAAGAGGGAGGAGTGCTGGGACGGCGGTGGCTGTTGCTGGCGACGATGATGGTCGGGAACGGCGACGGCGGCGATCTTTAGAAGGACGAGAACAGAGAGGAGGAGGAGTGCTGGGACAGCGGCGACGGTTGCTGGCGGCCACGGCAGCCATGAACGACGGCGGCGGTCGAGAAGGGGAAACCTAACCTTAGGTTGCCATGGAAACGGGACGGGAGGAGGGGGAAATGAGCACGGGGTGTCGGGCCGGGTTGGCTTTGCGAGGGCAGGCCGCACTTATATGGGATGGAAGTTCTTGCATAAATATTTTGAAGTGTTGGGGACAATCGGGTCATCTGCCATTCGGGAAGTGGAGAAAGCTCGGGAAGCAGGTCCTGGTCAGCTTCGGCGCTCGTAGTGTATTTGGTGGCCGCGCTTCGGAGAAGTGCTTTTCTAATTGTTGTCGTTTGTTTGACCTGTCCGCTTTTTATCCCAAAAGTTCTAAAAGTAGAAGTACAAGCTTAAACTTCCGATCATGATGCGTTCAGCGAGGGCACCGTGCACCTGCAAATCTATCAAAGACAATCTATGCACACGGTTAAATTCATTCAAGTGTTGTTATCAAACACACAAATCACGAGGTATAGACCTTGCTCTTTCAATCTCTCCCTTTTTGGTGTTTGATGACAACACAAGAATTTGCAACATAGCATGAGATATTATGATAAGGTTCTAGATTTGTAAAAACTAGACGTAGCTCCCCCTAGACGTGTGCATGGTTAGAATATGCATTTGAATACAAATACACACATCATATAGATATAAATCCCCCTAGATTCTACAAACCAAGCGCATATGCAACAAGGATATTTGACATGTTTATATAGCATATGCACACTATGGAGGCAACATATGGCAATACAAGGAGCTTTGGGTGAATGTGTCATACCTTTGCCTTCTTCCAATAATAATGGCTCCATAGAAATGGTGTAGCCACAATAGATCCATCCTAAGAGAGCAACTTCTCCCCCTTTGGCATCGGAACACCAAAAAGGGAGAGGAAGCATGCTAGCGCCCCAAGGGAATCACTCGTCATCCTCGTCCTCGTCTTCCTCCTCCTCGTCCTCCTCCTCGTCCTCGTCTTCATCCTCACCATACATGTGCTCATCCTCATCCTCCTCCTCATCTTCGTCTTCGTCTTCAACTTGGCCCTTGCCATGAGGTGGTCGAGAGGGGCGCACGATGCGCTCGGGGATGGATTCCTCGGAGCTTGACCACGTATGCTTGGACTTCCATTCTCCGGGAGGGGTGATGTTGTTCTCGGAGCCATCGGAGATGGGGAGACCCAAATGAGCCATCATCGCCTTTTGACGTTGACGGATCTTCTTGTTGTCGACATGGGCTTGATACATCTTGTCTTGGAGGTCCTCCTTGAAGCAAAATGACTTCTTGAGACGAGCGGTGAGCTTGGCGAAGAGGCTTTTGGTCTTGATGGAGTTGGGCACAAAGTCAGAGTCGTCATTATCGGCCTCCTCCTCCTCCTTGTCCTTAGGAGCATTCTTGCCATAACTTGGGAGAGAATGATTCTTGATGGTGGGGCTGCGCTCTTTGTGGATAGTGATTGGGTAGCATTGTTCAAGGAGGTCTCCACGGTTGGCTTCCTCCCACTTGAGGCAAATGAGCCTCATGATGTATGGTGCATATTGAGGAAGCTTGCGGAGGAAGGCACAATCTTGCATCTCATGTCATATGTAGTCCATGACATTCAATTGCTTGCCTCGGCCCTTGTTCTCTTGAGTATGCACAAGGAGGTTCACAAGAAAACCATGCACTTCATCGTGGTTGGTGTGCTTTGGGTTGATGGTGTTGCGGTAGATGCGATTCATGATGTCGTAGGTTGGAAGGAGGTCATAGGCACTTCCACAAAGTACTCGCCCGGGGAGGTAGAGATTGACCATCTTGTCCTTGCTCATTGGCTTGTGTTGAATATGAATCCGGAAGTAGTTGATATCATTGCCGGGGAGATGATAACCAATGGCACTTGCAAACTCCTCCCAAGTGGCCTCCATCACATGCTCCTTAGTAATCCACTTGAGAGAGCGGGCGCCGGACTCGTCTTGAAGGAACATCACGGTGGCATAGAATTGACAAATCACCTCCTTGGAGTAGTTGTGGGTGAAGGTCATCAAGGGGATAAGTCCTTGCTCTTCGCATATCTCGAGTGCCTCCCCAAAGTATTCGGGCTTAGAGCGGAGCTTGTCCATGTTGATAGAGAATTGGGGGAAACAATTGAACTCCTTTGCCCCATAGACTTCATTGTATATCCTCTCTTGATTGGGGTGGTAGAAGTAGTTGTTGGAGCAGAGTCGAGGATTCCTTGGCACCAAGTAAGGGTTGACTCCCCTTATCTCCAAGAATTGGGACATTTTGAGTCCACTCATAGGCTTTTGGGGACCCGAGGTGGTCCTCTTGTTGGCTGCAGCTGCCCTTTGATGCTTTGTTGTCCTTGGCGACACAATTTACTCTTCCTCTTGGTCTCTATGACGATGAGGAACGGGAGACTTGACCTTGGCGCCACCACGGGGCTTGGATGATCCTGTGGACAACATAGGTTGTAGGGGGAATAAGGGTTAAGTGCACAAGCCTCAGAATTGTAGCGCAAAAGGACACTAACAAGCAACAAAAGTGAAACTGCATAGAGTAGTAGTACTGCAACCCAACCCGGCAGTACCGCTTGAACCGGTAGTACCGGTCACGAATGACCGGTACTACCGCTCGAGCACTGCACCACTAGATCTAGGTCGTGATTCATAGCATTGAGGCACAAAATTTCACATGGTGTTGCTAGCTAGTATCCCTCTACATGGAAAAGCTTTCTAGGATGATTCTCCACCAAGAACTCCAACAAACCCTAACCTATGCATCTAGGGAATCCAACAAACCCTAGAGAGATAGGTTCGAGTTCATACCGGAGGCCATGGTGAGGAAGGAGGTGGGGAAGCTTCTCCACGGAAGAGATTTGGCCGGGGATGGCTGGAGGAGGAGATCGGGGCTGGTCTCTGATACGTCTCAAACGTATCTATAATTTCTTATGTTCCATGCTACTTTTATGATGATACTCACATGTTTTATACATATTATATGTCATAATTATGCATTTTCCGGCACTAACCTATTGACGAGATGCCGAAGAGCCAGTTGCTGTTTTCTGCTGTTTTTGGTTTCAGAAATCCTACAAAGGAAATATTCTCGGAATTGGACGAAATCAACGCCCAGGGTCTTATTTTTCCACGAAGCTTCCAGAAGACCGAAAGGATTACGAAGTGGGGCGACGAGGCGCCGCCACGCCAGGGCCGCGCGGCCAGGCTAGGGCCCACGCCGCCCTGTTGTGTGGGGCCCTCGTGTCGCCCCTAAACCTACCCTTCCGCCTACTTAAAGCCTTCGTCGCGAAACCCCCAGTACCGAGAGCCACGATACGGAAAACCTTCCAGAGACGTTGCCGCCGCCAATCCCATCTCGGGGGATTCAGGAGATCGCCTCCGGCACCCTGCCGAAGAGGGGAATCATCTCCCGGAGGACTCTTCATCGCCATGATCGCCTCCGGATCGATGTGTGAGTAGTTCACCCCTGGACTATGGGTACATAGCAGTAGCTAGATGGTTGTCTTCTCCTCATTGTGCTATCATGTTAGATCTTGTGAGCTGCCTATCATGATCAAGATCATCTATTTGTAATGCTACATGTTGTGTTTGTTGGGATCCGATGAATATGGAATACTATGTCAAGTTGATTATCAATCTATCATATATGTTGTTTATGTTCTTGCATGCTCTCCGTTGCTAGTAGAGGCTCTGGCCAAGTTGATACTTGTAACTCCAAGAGGGAGTATTTATGCTCGATAGTGGGTTCATGCCTCCATTGAATCTGGGACAGTGACAGAAAGTTCTAAGGTTGTGGATGTGCTGTTGCCACTAGGGATAAAACATCAATGCTTTGTCTAAGGATATTTGTGTTGATTACATTACGCACCATACTTAATGCAATTGTCTGTTGTTTGCAACTTAATACTGGAAGGGGTTCGGATGATAACCTGAAGGTGGACCTTTTAGGCATAGATGCATGCTGGATAGCGGTCTATGTACTTTGTCGTAATGCCCTGATTAAATCTTATAGTACTCATCATGATATATGTATGTGCATTGTTATGCCTTCTTTATTTGTCAATTGCCCAACTGTAATTCGTTCACCCAACATGCTATTTATCTTATGGGAGAGACACCACTAGTGAACTGTGGACCCCGGTCCATTCTTTACATCTGAAATACAATCTACTGCAATACTTGTTCTTTACTGTTCTTCGCAAACAAACATCATCTTCCACACTATACGGTTAATCCTTTGTTTACAGCAAGCTGGTGAGATTGACAACCTCACTGTTACGTTGGGGCAAGGTACTTTGATTGTGTTGTGCAGGTTCCACGTTGGCGCCGGAATCCCTGGTGTTGCGCCGCACTACACTCCGTCACCAACAACCTTCACGTGTTCCTTGACTCCTACTGGTTCGATAACCTTGGTTTCTTACTGAGGGAAAACTTGCTACTGTATGCATCACACCTTCCTCTTGGGGTTCCCAACGGACGTGTGTTAACTGCACGCATCAGTCTCCTCGGGTTCTTTGAGCTTGGGAATTGCCTTTGACTTGAGGTGGGTGGGGGAAAGTGATGGATTTGATAGATCCGTCCCCACCTGGTACCTTAAGTCAAAGTTGAAAGCGGTAGTACCGGTCGCATGAGCGGTAGTACCGCTTTCCGGTACTAAATCGGTACCTCAGGCGGTAGTACCGCTCCTGGGCAAAATCCTGACAGTCGTTAGGACACTGCACAGGGGCGGTAGTACCGGCCTGACCACCGGTAGTACCGGTCTCCAAAGCTCAGAAAACCCAGATTATGGTGTAGGCTTGTGCTTTTAGACTGAAATGGCTCAAGAGGTGGGTATTGGATTAGGATTAGATGGAGAAACTGTTAAGGTACTACTCAACCAAGCTGGCAAGAATCAACATGAAAAGCCAAGCTTGGGTGAATCTCCCACAAAGAACATGGAGAAACAAAAACCAAAAGCAAATGGGAAAGAAAGCAAAAGAAGGTCAAAGAAAGTCAAAAAGAACCAAAGAGAACCAAAAACTCCTCAAGGAGGAGGTTGGTGGCCGAGGCCACCGTGTAAGAGTATAATAGCGTGAGGTCGCGTAGATGTATCTAGGACTCACAACTAAGACTCAACATGAAGCTCATTAGTCACTTATCGTACAAATAGAGTATGATTTGGATTACTTTATGCATTATGTGGGAAGGGATAGCTCAATAAATTTAAACCGCACTCCCCCTATGCTCATGCGTGCTTTCCACCAAGACATTATCTAAAGAGTGGTATGTGTGCACGACGGTCAAGTGAAGTTCGACGGATCTATGATATTTAGCTCATGCCTCAACTCAATGAAACGCTTCTCATCCAAGGGCGTTGTGAAGATGTCCGCCAATTGCTCCTTGGTGCCAATGAAGGATAGGACAATATCTCCTCGAGAAATGTGATCCCGGATGAAGTGATTCCTTATCTCAATGTGCTTCGTCTTGCCATGGAGTACCGGATTGTAGGCGATCTTGATGGCGCTCTCGTTATCACACAAAAGAGGGACCTTGCTATACTCAAGTACATAATCCCACAAGGTTTGCCTCATCCATAAGATTTGAGCACAACTACTTGCCTCGGCAACATACTCGGCCTCCGCGGTAGAGACGGAGACACAATTTTGCTTCTTCGAGTACCAACACACCAAAGATCTCCCAAGGAAGTGACACGCGCGGGATGTAGACTTCCTATCAACCTTGTCTCCCGCTCAATCCGAGTCGGTGATGCCAACCAATGAGAAGTCTGTGTCCCTTGGATACCATAGTCCGAAGTTTGGGGTATCAACTAAATATCGAAAGATCCTCTTCACCGCCATGATATGGCTTTCCTTCGGATTCACTTGAAACCGTGCGCACATACCAACACTTAACATGATGTCCGGACGAGAAGCACAAAGGTAAAGAAGCCAACCTATCATCGAACGGTAGAGCTTGGGGTCCACCGCCTTGCCGGTATCATCGAGGGTGAGTTGACACTTTAAGTGCATTGGGGTTCCTATACCGTTGGCCCCTTCATATCGAAGCGCTTGAGCATGTCTTGAACGTACTTTGCTTGATTTATGAAGGTGCCTTGACGCATTTGCTTGATCTCGAATCCAAGGAAGTACGTGAGTTCCCCCATCATTGACATCTCGAACCTATTTGTCATCAACTTGGCAAACTCATCATTAAACTTTGTGTTAGTTGAGCCAAATATGATGTCATCTACATAGAGTTGGCATATGAAGAGCTCCCCATTGAGTTTCTTAGTAAAAAGAGTGGGGTCAATTTTCCCCACTTCAAAACCACAGTCTTCAAGCAATTCCTTTAGGTGCTCATACCAAGTTCGAGGAGCTTGTTTGAGACCATATAGAGCCTTATTAAGCTTGAAGACATGGTCCAGGAAATGGGGGTCCTCGAACCCCGGGGGTTGCTTCACATACACCTCCTCATGCAAAGGACCATTAAGAAAAACACTCTTTACGTCCATTTGTTGGAGTTTGAAGCCATAGTGCGCGGCAAAGGCTAAAAGGATACAGATGGACTCGAGACTCGCAAAGGGTGCGAAAGTTTCGCCAAAGTCCACGCCTTCTACTTGAGAATAGCCTTGTGCCACCAATCTTGCTTTGTTGCGGATGACAATGCCATGTTCATCTTGCTTGTTGTTGAAGACCCATTTGGTGCCGATAACGTTGCGGCGATGATTGGGTCGCTTCATGAGAGTCCACACATCATTCCTCTTGAAATTGTTGAGTTCCTCTTGCATTGCTATCAACTAATCAGGATCTTCAAGTTCATCATTTACCTTGAGTGGTTCCACCATGGAGACAAAGGCATGGTGCTCGCAAAAGTTTGCTAGTTGTCTCCGGGTAGTCACCTTGCTCTTTAGATCTCCAATAACATTGTGCAAGGAATAAGACTTTAGGCGCAAATGTCTTGTAGTAGTATCTTCACGGCGAGTATTGGCCATAATACTGGAGTTTGGTGTGGAGCGCCTCGGTGGATACGTGTTCCGATTCGCCCTCCTTAGATGATTTCGATTGGGAATCCTACAACGATGAAATCGAAGCCATGTTGTTGTTGCTGGTGGCGGTGCATAGCCTCCACGACGAAGCCAACCGTAAGTGGAAGAGGCAAGGATCAACCATCCGTTGGCTCTGCATCCCCCAGAACCGAGCGATGTGATAGGAGATGTTGCTACGTGACTACTTCGCCGAGGTGCGTACCTGTGCTGAACATCTCTTCCCTAGATGTTATCGGATGAGGCAAGAGCTGTTCGTCAAGATAATGAACACATGCAAGGCGAAATGCCATTTTTTCACATGCCGGAGAAATGCCATCAGCCGATTACACAGACAAGTATCTTTGCATTGCGTCAATCAAATCAGTTCTCCTCTTTACGAAGACAATGATCTATATATTTTAAGAAAAGTATCTCCGTGCTCCTACTGAGGAGGATACAAAGAGGTTGATGGCTATGAATGAGGCAAGGAATGGTCAGGGATGCTTGGAAGCATCGAATATATGCACTCCATGTGGAAAAACGGCTAGAGCATGGCACAGTATAGCGGCCAGCAGTCCATCATCACATATGCTTGAAGCAGTGACCTCAGAGGATCTTTGGATTTGGTATGATTTATTTTTCTTGCCAGGATCTTTAAACGACATGTTCTGCAAAGACTACCTCTTTTTGGTAAGCTTGTCAATGGTAAGACACCGCCTTGCAACTTCATTGTTAACTGCCATTAATATACCATGGGTATTATCTGGCAGACATGATCTATTCAAAATGGTCCACATTTGTGAAAATCATCGCCAAACCCGCTACCAAAATGGAAGCTTACTTTGCAAAAAAAATGCAAGAAGCAGCTTGGAAGGACATAGAGAGAGCTTTCGATGTTTTGCAAGCTAGATTTGCACATGTTCGAGGGTCAGCCAAGCGTGAGGGCACAATATCATTACCGAGGATGAGAGGGATATAGACATCCCCTTTGAATTTGATAATGTTGAATGTTGGCAGCCCTGACAAACCTGACATAAATCTTAGTTAGATTAAAACATTCCTTGAGACATACAAGAAGATTTAGGACAATGACAAGCATTTGCAGCAGGGAGATAATCTTGTGAAGCATCACCGAAAATTGTTTGGCCGCTAGTTTATTTTTTCATCGTTTCATTCCCAATTTGTGTGAAACTATTGTTTTCTCCTCATTTGACCATTTTTTTTGTTTAGTCATTTTATTTGAACAATTATTGTAATTTGGTTGTTGTTGTATTGTGTGATGTTGGAATAACAATAAATTTGATTTATATTGCTATATATTGAGATTTTATTTCATGTATAGTCTGAGATATTACGTACATAAACAGCAAAACCGTGTTTTGCGGTGCTGCGTTGTTCGGAAGAACATATACGGCATCCGCGAAATCGTAAAAAGGAGTATTCCAATTTACCTTTTGGGGTGATGCTATGAAAAACGAGGTCTAGGCCACTTTTGACATTTTGTTTGGTAGCATGAGTTGCATTAGTGGGTGTCTGGGTACACAGGTGCCACAACGTTTAGTTGCTCGCATGATTTTCTTAGCCTCACCTCTTGGCCAAATGGTTACATTACCTATCACTTATCACAATCATGATCATGTCGTGGGACACCACCATGCCGCCTTCGTCCTCGTTGATAAGTCATGGCAGCACACGGAGAATTACCACATGGTGACCTTACCTGTCACCTCTCACCTAGCACAATCATCACCATGTCGTGATCCACGAAGCCGGACACCCCCAGGTTGTCGTTGTCCATGTCGACATACCACGCGGGGCGCGGAAATACCACCATGACATCGCCAACAAGGGTTACCACTTCTCACCTCTCAAGTACCATCACCACATCGTCGTGGTCCATGAAGCGGGCACAAGGCCTTTTTTTAGGGTAAAACAATGGGGTAAAATCCCACTGCACTTTTTATTATTATTAAGTAAAAAAAGTATTTACAAAGTTACAAACTGTACAAGGTGTACAGGAAAGAGGAGAGGGAGGAACAAAAAGCAGGAAGGAAAAAAACCTAGACTATAGAGATAAGAAAAGTGTCAAGCCAAGCTTTGTAGGCAACATTCCTTTTTTTCTTCATTCTGTAAGATAAAATAATAAGTTCTTGTCTAAAAACTGCCTTCCAAGCACTTAAAGATGGAGCCTGATCTTCAAAAATCTTCCTGTTTCTAATAATCCATATGGCCCAAGCTGCAAGAATGATAATCTCCATGGAAAAAGGAAGAGATAAATGATCTTTTATTTCATAGAATGCCTCCAGTACTGATTGCTGATTCGAAACTTGAGGGCAAATCAGGGCCCAACATAACTGAGCAAAAGGACAGCTCCAGAACAGATGTGCCAAGGTCTCTTCTTGATTACATTGCAAAGTGGCACAGTTGAAGGATGGGAGGTGACAATTCTTTCTCTTAAGAAGATTCATTGTATTAAGCCTGTCATGCAAGAGGAGCCAGAAAAAGAACTTGTGCTTGGGTTGACAAGATGATTCCCATATCCAGGTGAAGAACTTTGGTGCATGTTGTTCTCCAATCATGAATTTGTAAGCACTTATTGTTGAATACTTGTCTGATCCCCATATGTATGTCCAAGAATCAGATTGGGACTGTTGTGCCTCAGATTGCACATTATCACATAAAGATTCCAACTCCTCAAATTCAGCAAAAGCTTGTTGGGAGAGGGGAAGATGGAAGAGATCCTGCAGGAATTCCATGTGCATGACTTTACTTACAGAAACATCTGTCCTCTTGGCAAAGGAAATGAGATGTGGGAATTTTTGGTGCAAACAGGAGTCTCCCCAGAGATCAGTCCAAAAAAGCACGGATCTACCATTACCCAAATTACATCTTGCCATAGCTTTATAGGTATCAATAAGCTTAAGATGAGCTTTCCACCAAAAAGAGCCTTCCATTTTAATACCAGGAGGCCTGTCTTCATCATAGTAAGTATCTCTTATAAGATGCACCCATGGAATGTCAGAGTTGTTGTAGAACTTGTCCAAGTTTTTGAGAAGAAGAGCTTTATTTTGAACATCAAGATTAAAAACTCCCAAACCACCCTGGTCCTTGGGTCTGCAAATTTTCTTCCAAGAAACTAAAGCACTTCCTTTTGCCTGGACATCCGCGGTCTTTTTCCTCCAAAGACAATGCCTCATATATTTGATCACTTGGTCCTTAATTGTGACAGGGACATCAAGACAACACATGAAGAAAATAGGTAGAGATGATAGAACAGATTTAACCAGTTGTAATTTTCCTCCATAGTTTAGGAAATCTGCAATTCCACCAAGCCTTGTTTGAACTCTTTGTACAATTGGCAGAAAATATTCCAGAGATGGTTTTGTGATGCTAAGTGGCAGACCCAAATATGTGAAAGGGAGGGTTCCCACTTTACAGTTTAGTGTAGCAGCAAAATGGGCCAATCTGTCAGGAGTCATGTTAATTGGCATCATGCTAGATTTCTGATAATTTACTTTGAGACCAGTGGATGCAGCAAAAGATTGCAGGATTGATGTGATGACCCAGCGTACCACTGCATGGTGTAGTACACAAGTCGTTGACATAACACAAGTGAAACACCGTTCCACTCATATTACATCTCTCAGAGTGGTACAACAGAAACATATGCGAGTCCAAGGTATGTCTATAGAAGTACACACGAACTGTTTACATAAGATCAACACAACCTCCTACTTTACAGTGAGGTAAAACTTCAAATAAAGCTCCAGAAGAACGACTCGTAGTCTATCTTATTGCTAACACAAGTTCAAGAGCTACTTGGCTTGCTATAGAAATCTAGCTACTTAGGTGCTAGGATTAGGGAAATGTTCCCTTCTATTACTAGTCTAAGTTTCCACTCTAGCTGATGCAGAAGTTGACTCCATTGACTTCTTTGATTGGCTTCTTCATCTTGTTGCAGTTGACTCCTTTGTCTTCGAGTTCCACGGTAGTTTCTCCTTCGGTGCATTGCTCTAAGAAGGGGGTTCAAACGAGATAGAATGAGTACGAGCGTACTCAGCAAGTTCATATTAGGAAATATGTGTATCATGCACTAGCTACAGCCATAGACCAGAAAGTCATAGGCCAATGCAAGTTTTCATAAACATTTCTTCAAAAGGTTTATTTTATTCAGAAAACTATGCCCGTCAGTCTTCACAGGTTGACCAGAACTTCGTGGAGTTCCTTTCCTGCCGCGTTCGCAGTTCCCTTCCCGGAACAGGGAGTGACAGCCACAATTTGATACACTCTGCAGAGGTGCGTTACTTTTCCCACAAGAGACCTCACCCTTTTTTTGCCATCCGCAGGGACTTGCCCCCGTTCACACTTCCTTTGGTGTGAGGCCAGGTATAAAGATCCAAGCCCACACCGCCTTCTCCGCGACTGCAAACCCACCCTTTTGTCCACCCGTACACCTCCAGTAGACTTTCCCCCGATAATACGGCTTTACTCATGATGTACTTTGGACAATCCTTCATAGATCGTAGAGCCATCATCACTAATGGATGGGGATTTAAAAGGCTATCCCAACCTACGGCAGTGCCTCCAGCACCCCGCCGGCTCTACCAATCCGTTGGCGTGCAGAAGGGAAAAGATACGGCTGGCTTCCCCAGAGCCATTATAGATCTCATGGTCAACGCGGTTTGTACGGCGCTAGAATCACTGGACGGCATTGGTAATTAATCCTAGGGTGATATAACCCATTGCAATGGAACCTCCACCATATCAACACATACCATGGTTCCATTGCCCACCACATAGTCATATTCATAATTGTAAAATAATATTTGCTTTTCAATGCATGAGTGATAAGTATAGTACTTTGCATATAGTTTGATAAAAATAATCAAATGACATGAGCAAGCGATGAACTTGCCTTTCTTGACTGCAAGATTATGCAGGCAAAAGCTTCGATACGTGATAACTCCAAATTCTGAAATACCATCATCGTCCGGTAAGGACAATGTTTAAAGAACTGGCAAAGATGCTATAATGCATAGTATGAGATGCAATCGTCCCGCGCGTAACCTAACCTTGATGATTTAAGATGGATGAGTTGTAAAGATTTCTTTAGGGTTGGTTGCACTTTTAGAATGGTTCTCAAACAAGGTTCTTATTAGGGTTTGGTTATATTAGCATCATAATCAAGTGATATATGACATCATAACTATCATACACATAAAGAATAGTGGTGGAATAATATGTAAAGAACAGTTGTCCATTTTTAAGTTCTACAGAACATGGTTGATGATTACTTGTATTATACTTCAAAAGAATAACTTTTGAAGAACATGTTGATTAATAAAGAGTAAGTACTTCAAACAAGAACTATGGTTTCTATGGTTTGATTGATAGTTGTACTTCAAAAGAATAACTTTTGAAGAACAGGTTAAAATAAGAATATGAACTACTTTAAATAGGAGCTAAGTGCTATTAGGGTTTACTAATAGGGCTGGTTGGTGCTTAAGTAGAAGTGATCTACATGTAGCAAGTATTAGTAGGTTTATTACTATGGTTTCTCCTAAGCATCATATCAAAGGATGGTTATCAAGGTGTTGCTATGAGTTAGGGTTTACTATGACTTCATATTTGCTTTACCAAATAATCTCTAATAGTTTCTAAGCTAAGTGGTTTATCATTTCCTAAGTAAGGTTTAGTTGGATAGGAACATGTGATGTGATTTGCTACACAAAGTTGATACTATGGTTTATCACTATGGTTCTACTAGGGTTTAATGATTGAGGTTGATCTTAATGGTATGGTATAATGGATTGATGATCAATGGTGCTAACATGTGGTAACAAGCTAGGGTTTTGGAGTTGCTTCTAATTTAGGGTGATCACATGAAATAATGAGATCAAGGTCTTACTCAAATTGAAACTAGGGTTTCTAAATTATGGTACACCTCCTAAAATTATAATTGCCAATAAAGGTGTGGTAACTAATTACTTTGAAACAAAATTAATAATGGTTTAACATTTTATTAATTTTTTACAAGAATTAATATTTAGGGTAACTTTTATTTAGGTTTAATTGAGAATTAGGGTTTAACAATTTGTGATTAGGTTTTAAAATAATTAACTTGTTAATTAAAGAATGTTTAAGTTACAAAATTTGAGTTATCAAAATAATCTTGGCTTTTAATATTTTCTTGATTATTACTATTTAAAGAAAATAGAAAATAGTAAATTGCAAATTAGGGTTTATGAATTACTACTAATAATTAAGTTAATGCAAATATGGTAAATAAAATTTAATCCTAACATTTTATTTAGTTACTGAATAGTTAAATTTTAATTTTGGAACTTGATTATTTATTGAACTTAATTTGTATTTTAAATAAATGAAAAGGCATAATTAAAGAAGTTAAAAACAAGTGAATTTTTATTTTGACACACATTTTTGTTTTATATTTTATTTGAATAGAGTTTATTTTTGTGAGCATTTTGATATATTATTTGCATTTTTCTGAGTTGAAATGAATTTAATCTATTTCTGTAAAGTTTCAGCTATTTACTGGTTTTTAAATTAAACAGAAAATACTAAAGCTACTGCTTCGCACCGTAGCTACAGAGACTGACTCGTGGGGTCGTTGACTAGTCATCTGCCTCGTTGGCAGCTGACCGAGTCAAAGGGTAGCGAGGGCCCACGGCCACGTCACACTCGCCGACGGCTTGACGCCGGCGGTCAATCGGTGACGGCGCCGCCGCTACAGGGCACCCCCAGATGCGCGGTTGCTATCAAAAGAACGAGAAGAAGACGGGGAACATTATAGTGGTGGTGGAATCGGCTAGTAGTCGCCGGAACTTCGTCGGAATTCATGACCCGCGGCGGTGCTCTCCGGTGAACTCTCAATCGCGAGCCACAGATGCTTCTAGGAAACGAAAGTAGGCTCTAAAGATGCGCAAACTCACCCTGAGTAAGCTGGTATGCTCAGCTCCGGCGATGGTCGACGGAGACGACGGCGAACGGCGATCTCCCGGCGAACCCGACGGAAAAGGAATGGTCAAATTCGTCTGGCTCCGAGCTCCCCTTGACGATTGCTTGCACCCAGAGGCTCCTCTTGACGATGCGCTTCTAACGAACCACTGCACGGAGCTTGGGGTGGTCTCCTCCGTCGAACTCGTCCACGACGCCGGCGACAGTAAACAGAGAATGGTGAGAGATAGAGGGCGTCTGAGAGAGAATGGTTGGGCGGCGAGGTATTAGGGTTTCCTGGAGAAGCTCTGGGCCTATTTATAGAGCTTGGCGAGGGCAAATGAGGAAGTTCACCGCCGGCGACGGCCGAGATGTGGCGGTGACAATGGTACTGTAAACGAGCACGAATCGAGATGCTTTTGGATAGGCTCGGACGCGAGAGGATTTGGGCGCGGTTTTGAGATGTCTGCGATGTCCAGGGTCGTTCCTATCCACGGCGAGAGACGTGGCCGAGCTCCTCTGCGCTGTCGTCGTTGGAGAAGACGACGATCTCGTTTTTCTTCTCGCACGAATTTTAAAGCTCCCGAATCGGTATCTGGCTTTGGGCTGGGCCGCGTCTGGGCTGCGTTGGCCTGCTTCGGCGGGTGCGGTGCTGGCTACTGGTGGGCTTGCGTGGACGTGGTGGTGATGGGCTGCTGCGGTGCTGTTCGGCCCGCCAGGTAAGTTTCCCTCCATTTTCTTTTTCAAATTTCTGTTTTCTTTTTCTGTTTTATTTACTGGTTTTAACTTGATTTGAATTTTGTGTTGTTTTGCAGATTCTAATATATTTGAATATCAAAACCATTTGATAATGCCACCTACTGTATTGTTTTGTTTTCAAACAACTATTATATAATTAATTTATTTTGTGTTCTTATGAGACACAATTCAAATTTTCAAATAGATATGATTTTAGGGTTTATCTCAATTGCTTTGTTAATTAAGGAATTAAACATGTTTTAATTGATTTGAAATTTAGAACATGTGCATGGTGAACACATTCTATTTTTCTAGTGTTTAACCATAGTGATCATTCACATATAATTTAATTATGGCTAGGGTTTAACAAATGGTAAAGGAAATGGAATTGGTTCATGATTTTATGTGAATGATAGTTCTTAAGATTTAAGAAGGTGATTTGGATATTGGTTTCACTCAACTCACCAAATGATATTTAGTCCTAAGTACATATGGCTTAGTTTATACTTGTGATCCATGATGCACAAGTTGGGACATATTATTTTATGTGGAGTGAATTCTATGTGAAAGGTTTAGGGTTTTGCATAAGCTTCACTAAATTGAAGTATAAATAGGCATGAGGTATGGCAGGGTTCTAATTATAATCCAAGTTAATCCATGGGTTGGAATTCAAATGTAGTTTAGGGTTTAAGTAGTGATCACCAATGTGATACACAACTAGGATTAGAATATGAGCATAAGCTTTGGTTATGTTTCACTAATGGAACATGGCTCTTATCTACAAGATTAAAGGTTGGTTTAAACAAGTAAGATGTAATACTACTCTAAAATTCTCTATGATAAACATGGCTATGGTTAGCATCTATAATCTCTCTCACTTCTAAATGTCTTGTATTAGCCTAAGGTCCTACTCAAGATATGATGATATGATCCTCTAAATATCTGGTTTTCCTAGGAATTCTACCTTGGTATCTTCTGAAGCTTGTTCTTCAGGAAATCTGATAAACCTGCATCTTGTGGTATGCCTCCACCTCCTAGCTTCTTCATATTGATCCTATCTAATTCTCATGGAAGGTCTCAAGTATTTGATCCTTGTATCATGCTACAAGATGATGACATGGATGAAGGGTGTGGCTCTATTTATAGGCTTGGGCAAGCTCTAGTATCATGACACATAGGTGGTGACTCTTGTGTTGGTTTGATGAGTAAGGTGCTTGGGTGTCATGCCCTCATCCATAGCAATCCTTTGAGCATGAGGTGACAAATCTTGGGATGCAAGTCATGTAGATATTTTCATCCTATGTGGCAAGATCATTATCCCCTCATATGATTTATTTTTGGTTAGCCAAGTGGCATTTGTTACTAAATATCTTATGGATGGTTTTATTATTGTGGATGAGTCACTATATCATATTGGATTGGATTTATATTATAATATTGATCAAAAGATCAAGGTTGAAGGTTATTCCTCAAATTTGGATAGTTGGTGTTTGATTGCACCAAGGCATGATCATATGAGTTTCAAAATACTCATAGTTAGTTTTATTCAAATAGTTTGAACTATAATTTGTAATGTAAATGGATTTAGTTTTATGATATTCCATATACTTAATAAGTTATGATTTAAATAAGAATGTGTGGCTTTTATGCACTTTAGACCCTGTGGTTTAACTTATTTATAAGTGAATTAGATTACACACAAAGGTAGTTGCTGCTTTCAAGTGTTAATAAGTTAGAGTTTGATTCTTAAAGAATGTGTTGTTGTAAATATAATTCCATTTGGTCTAATCCATAGATCAAATCATCTCTACCCAAAACAAGGTTTTAACAAAGATCACAGTGAAGTTTATAGCGCTTGACTTGATGATCTACTTCAATTCCAGCAAGTCAAGTGAAACTTCAGTTACTGTGGTAAGTTTTATTTGAAGCGCGAAAATTCCCCGGATTTTCTATGCATGAATGCAATGCACACTTTGGTGTTCTCTCATTTTATAGCCTCTAAACCTGGGATATTACAGCCTCTCCCCCTTAAACTGAACTTCGTCCCGAAGTTCGAACGCTCTCACGTTTCGGAATGTGGAACTGACTTGAACAGATCACCATCCTTCAACTCCATGGTGATCACATTAGATATAATTGAATATATCCCTAGTCCAGATCCTTCATGTAGTCTTCTGATGTCTGGCACTGATACTTTCTTCCATTCTATGTTTTCTTCCAACACTCTAAGCTTATAGGCTTACTCTCCAAAGATTATTGAATTAAACATCTTATTGTGTTAATGGACTTTACTAATGGTTGTGGTGACATCTTCCTATTTGGGTACTCAAAGCTTGGTTCTAACAGCTGCGGTAATCCAGCTGCGGTGTAATATGGTACTAGGGTGTACCAGCTGCGATGTCCAAACCTTAATTCTAAAGGATTGGTTTAAGTAAGGTATTGTTTTCTTTTACTACCATAACGAAAGTAATGGTACTTCGTAAGGTATTTACAATAAGCATGGTCCTGGTGGTTTAGTCCTACGAATGGATTAGACTCATTTAGTCCATCCAATCATGGCTTCTAGTTTATGCTAGTTATCTTCCTTTTTGGTTTCTTTAGGTTCCATGAAAGGAATCTTTCTACTAGGCGTATGTTTTAGTATGGTCAAACTTCTTCGTATAGTATCTTCTTAAGCTTGGATTGTCCTCCGACATCTTCTTCATCCAACTTCATTATCTTAAGCTTAATTAAGTTCTCTTGGTTTCGAGTAATTATAATTACCCACTCAAGTTAAGGTCTAACCCTTACTTCCTCGAGATATGAACCTCGGCTTCTGGTCTGACAACCTCCTAAGAGTACTATTGTATGGATACTTCCACCAATCTTATGAATATAGGATCGGACTTCCTCTCAGTTCAGACCTTCTTCTTGGTCCATCATACTCCAAATATTATATCTTAATACTTCTCATTCAGCCTTCCTCTCCCCCTTGGAGTTTACTAATGATCTTCCAACTTCCTTTCTTCTAATCATTAAACTCCAAGGTTAGAAGATTAGTCTTGGTCTAGCTTATAGTTTGTACCTTTCTAGAGTCTCATGAAGAATTCTTTGCGGTGTATCCACACAGTTGTGGGTATCCATTATGAATCCTCTGACTAAATATTTACCAACTACGAGATACCAGCTGTGAAATACTAGCTGCGGAATCCCCCTTTCTTTTAGGGTAAAGAAATGTTTAGGCTGTGGGCTATCTGGTACCAGCTGCAGACTACCTAGTACCAGATGTGGCTTATTGGATACCAGCTGTGGCTATGTTATGGTTCTAGTCAATATCTACCTACCAGCTATGGCTACTCTTATAGTTTTAGTTAAGATATACTTCTCTTCACATATTTTCTCTTCATGATTATCCTATATCAGTTGCGGTCTTATTATACCAGCTGCGACTTCACTTGTTTATTTTCCTTCTTCTAGGGTTTGTTTTGCAAGAAAACCACTTGTTGACACTATGAAAATAGTATTGTAAGTGACTTCACTTGCATTCCCTTATTCCAGAATGAATACAGCTCTACTTCTTCTGCTCCATATTCACTATTTTCTCACTTTCATGATACTTCCATATTGAAGTACTCCTTGATTAAGGATAAAAATGAGTTTTAATTGGTCCTTCCTTCAGATTGTTGTGGTTGCTTCCCACAACTTTACTTCCTTCTTCTAGTGAACCATCATCTTGACTTCAAAATCTTCAGAATTCGTCACTTCCTCACACGAATACCTTTACCCTCTAGACCTATAACATCAAGTAAGAGCTTGATATAGCAACATGCATTTGCATATCAAAGTCAAACTTCATGTATGGATCTAGTCAATCAATGAAAATCCAATAAAATCCAAGAAGATTCAGCTTTGTGTTTATAATACACATCCTTATATGCCTGAATATAGTAGTTGGGTTAGACATCCCTAAACATCAGGTTCAGATGTGTAGTATATAACACCACATAAGATAGGTTTAGGTTGTGATACTTAGCACAATACGTGAATTTCTACTAGTGGTCTCAACATTTATCTAAATTGCACATTTGCAATGAGACAAACTTGAAACAAAATGGCATGGGATAGTTGGAGTCAACCTAGTTTTCTTTGGAAGTACTAACAAAATAGTATACCATATATATGTGCTATTGAGGACTACTTCCTATAATACAATTAGTTCTAACATGTCTACTCTAAACACATGATTGTTTAGAATATACCACCTATAACTCTAGGATTTCTCTATGTGATATGCTCTAAATAAGCCTTCTTTAAATTAAGAACTATGGTTCTAACATTCTTGACACAGTTTCTAGGATTTTAAGGCCTAAGCTTTCGAACTATTCCCTAAATCCTACTCCTTATCATCCTTTTGTTATCATACTTATGATGTTCTACTCCATCATACCATGATTCTTAAGTGAATCATATATGAGTACCTAGTTTATTATTGAAAGTAGACTCATGTAACTCCTATCACTCTTCCTTACCTCCCATGATTGACTCATCATGGGTCTAAACTACCTTATAGTACTTATCTACATTACTTAACATCAGTCATTTGACATTTTAAATGACTCTTACTTAACAATACTTATATTGGTATACTTCTTCCAATAGGATATCTTCCTTGTGGTTGTATCCTCTCTTTGGACTACCATGTGTTGTATACCAACTGTGGTCTACTACCACCAATTATCTTAAGCTCCAATGGTGTTCTAATTATTTGGAATGAAGCAAGATAACTAACTAATTTTACTTAAGAAAGATAGATAAGAAAAATTGACTCAAGTGTGTCAGGATTATTCTCAAGTGAATACCCATCTCAAGTCAAAAGAATAGTTAGTTTGGCTAAGACAACTTCCTATAGACACTACCAAACCTAAAGGTCTCCTTTAAAGGGTTTTAATCCTAGGGTCAAAGCATTTGCTCTGATACCAGCTGTGATGACCCAGCGTACCACTGCATGGTGTAGTACACAAGTCATTGACATAACACAAGTGAAACACCGTTCCACTCATATTACATCTCTCAGAGTGGTACAACAGAAACATATGCGAGTCCAAGGTATGTCTATAGAAGTACACACGAACTGTTTACATAAGATCAACACAACCTCCTACTTTACAGTGAGGTAAAACTTCAAATAAAGCTCCAGAAGAACGACTCGTAGTCTATCTTATTGCTAACACAAGTTCAAGAGCTACTTGGCTTGCTATAGAAATCTAGCTACTTAGGTGCTAGGATTAGGGAAATGTTCCCTTCTATTACTAGTCTAAGTTTCCACTCTAGCTGATGCAGAAGTTGACTCCATTGACTTCTTTGATTGGCTTCTTCATCTTGTTGCAGTTGACTCCTTTGTCTTCGAGTTCCACGGTAGTTTCTCCTTCGGTGCATTGCTCTAAGAAGGGGGTTCAAACGAGATAGAATGAGTACGAGCGTACTCAGCAAGTTCATATTAGGAAATATGTGTATCATGCACTAGCTACAGCCATAGACCAGAAAGTCATAGGCCAATGCAAGTTTTCATAAACATTTCTTCAAAAGGTTTATTTTATTCAGAAAACTATGCCCGTCAGTCTTCACAGGTTGACCAGAACTTCGTGGAGTTCCTTTCCTGCCGCGTTCGCAGTTCCCTTCCCGGAACAGGGAGTGACAGCCACAATTTGATACACTCTGCAGAGGTGCGTTACTTTTCCCACAAGAGACCTCACCCTTTTTTTGCCATCCGCAGGGACTTGCCCCCGTTCACACTTCCTTTGGTGTGAGGCCAGGTATAAAGATCCAAGCCCACACCGCCTTCTCCGCGACTGCAAACCCACCCTTTTGTCCACCCGTACACCTCCAATAGACTTTCCCCCGATAATACGGCTTTACTCATGATGTACTTTGGACAATCCTTCATAGATCGTAGAGCCATCATCACTAATGGATGGGGATTTAAAAGGCTATCCCAACCTACGGCAGTGCCTCCAGCACCCCGCCGGCTCTACCAATCCGTTGGCGTGCAGAAGGGAAAAGATACGGCTGGCTTCCCCAGAGCCATTATAGATCTCATGGTCAACGCGGTTTGTACGGCGCTAGAATCACTGGACGGCATTGGTAATTAATCCTAGGGTGATATAACCCATTGCAATGGAACTTCCACCATATCAACACATACCATGGTTCCATTGCCCACCACATAGTCATATTCATAATTGTAAAATAATATTTGCTTTTCAATGCATGAGTGATATAGTACTTTGCATATAGTTTGATAAAAATAATCAAATGACATGAGCAAGCGATGAACTTGCCTTTCTTGACTGCAAGATTATGCAGGCAAAAGCTTCGATACGTGATAACTCCAAATTCTGAAATACCATCATCGTCCGGTAAGGACAATGTTTAAAGAACTGGCAAAGGTGCTATAATGCAGAGTATGAGATGCAATCGTCCCGCGCGTAACCTAACCTTGATGATTTAAGATGGATGAGTTGTAAAGATTTCTTTAGGGTTGGTTGCACTTTTAGAATGGTTCTCAAACAAGGTTCTTATTAGGGTTTGGTTATATTAGCATCATAATCAAGTGATATATGACATCATAACTATCATACACATAAAGAATAGTGGTGGAATAATATGTAAAGAACAGTTGTCCATTTTTAAGTTCTACAGAACATGGTTGATGATTACTTGTATTATACTTCAAAAGAATAACTTTTGAAGAACATGTTGATTAATAAAGAGTAAGTACTTCAAACAAGAACTATGGTTTCTATGGTTTGATTGATAGTTGTACTTCAAAAGAATAACTTTTGAAGAACAGGTTAAAATAAGAATATGAACTACTTTAAATAGTAGCTAAGTGCTATTAGGGTTTACTAATAGGGCTGGTTGGTGCTTAAGTAGAAGTGATCTACATGTAGCAAGTATTAGTAGGTTTATTACTATGGTTTCTCCTAAGCATCATATCAAAGGATGGTTATCAAGGTGTTGCTATGAGTTAGGGTTTACTATGACTTCATATTTGCTTTACCAAATAATCTCTAATAGTTTCTAAGCTAAGTGGTTTATCATTTCCTAAGTAAGGTTTAGTTGGATAGGAACATGTGATGTGATTTGCTACACAAAGTTGATACTATGGTTTATCACTATGGTTCTACTAGGGTTTAATGATTGAGGTTGATCTTAATGGTATGGTATAATGGATTGATGATCAATGGTGCTAACATGTGGTAACAAGCTAGGGTTTTGGAGTTGCTTCTAATTTAGGGTGATCACATGAAATAATGAGATCAAGGTCTTACTCAAATTGAAACTAGGGTTTCTAAATTATGGTACACCTCCTAAAATTATAATTGGCAATAAAGGTGTGGTAACTAATTACTTTGAAACAAAATTAATAATGGTTTAACATTTTATTAATTTTTTACAAGAATTAATATTTAGGGTAACTTTTATTTAGGTTTAATTGAGAATTAGGGTTTAACAATTTGTGATTAGGTTTTAAAATAATTAACTTGTTAATTAAAGAATGTTTAAGTTACAAAATTTGAGTTATCAAAATAATCTTGGCTTTTAATATTTTCTTGATTATTACTATTTAAAGAAAATAGAAAATAGTAAATTGCAAATTAGGGTTTATGAATTACTACTAATAATTAAGTTAATGCAAATATGGTAAATAAAATTTAATCCTAACATTTTATTTAGTTACTGAATAGTTAAATTTTAATTTTGGAACTTGATTATTTATTGAACTTAATTTGTATTTTAAATAAATGAAAAGGCATAATTAAAAAAGTTAAAAACAAGTGAATTTTTATTTTGACACACATTTTTGTTTTATATTTTATTTGAATAGAGTTTATTTTTGTGAGCATTTTGATATATTATTTGCATTTTTCTGAGTTGAAATGAATTTAATCTATTTCTGTAAAGTTTCAGCTATTTACTGGTTTTTAAATTAAACAGAAAATACTAAAGCTACTGCTTCGCACCGTAGCTACAGAGACTGACTCGTGGGGTCGTTGACTAGTCATCTGCCTCGTTGGCAGCTGACCGAGTCAAAGGGTAGCGAGGGCCCACGGCCACGTCACACTCGCCGACGGCTTGACGCCGGCGGTCAATCGGTGACGGCGCCGCCGCTACAGGGCACCCCCAGATGCGCGGTTGCTATCAAAAGAACGAGAAGAAGACGGGGAACATTATAGTGGTGGTGGAATCGGCTAGTAGTCGCCGGAACTTCGTCGGAATTCATGACCCGCGGCGGTGCTCTCCGGTGAACTCTCAATCGCGAGCCACAGATGCTTCTAGGAAACGAAAGTAGGCTCTAAAGATGCGCAAACTCACCCTGAGTAAGATGGTATGCTCAGCTCCGGCGATGGTTGACGGAGACGACGGCGAACGGCGATCTCCCGGCGAACCCGACGGAAAAGGAACGGTCAAATTCGTCTGGCTCCGAGCTCCCCTTGACGATTGCTTGCACCCAGAGGCTCCTCTTGACGATGCGCTTCTAACGAACACTGCACGGAGCTTGGGGTGGTCTCCTCCGTCGAACTCGTCCACGACGCCGGCGACAGTAAACAGAGAATGGTGAGAGATAGAGGGCGTCTGAGAGAGAATGGTTGGGCGGCGAGGTATTAGGGTTTCCTGGAGAAGCTCTGGGCCTATTTATAGAGCTTGGCGAGGGCAAATGAGGAAGTTCACCGCCGGCGACGGCCGAGATGTGGCGGTGACAATGGTACTGTAAACGAGCACGAATCGAGATGCTTTTGGATAGGCTCGGACGCGAGAGGATTTGGGCGCGGTTTTGAGATGTCTGCGATGTCCAGGGTCGTTCCTATCCACGGCGAGAGACGTGGCCGAGCTCCTCTGCGCTGTCGTCGTTGGAGAAGACGACGATCTCGTTTTTCTTCTCGCACGAATTTTAAAGCTCCCGAATCGGTATCTGGCTTTGGGCTGGGCCGCGTCTGGGCTGCGTTGGCCTGCTTCGGCGGGTGCGGTGCTGGCTACTGGTGGGCTTGCGTGGACGTGGTGGTGATGGGCTGCTGCGATGCTGTTCGGCCCGCCAGGTAAGTTTCCCTCCATTTTCTTTTTCAAATTTTTGTTTTCTTTTTCTGTTTTATTTACTGGTTTTAACTTGATTTGAATTATGTGTTGTTTTACAGATTCTAATATATTTGAATATCAAAACCATTTGATAATGCCACCTACTGTATTGTTTTGTTTTCAAACAACTATTATATAATTAATTTATTTTGTGTTCTTATGAGACACAATTCAAATTTTCAAATAGATATGATTTTAGGGTTTATCTCAATTGCTTTGTTAATTAAGGAATTAAACATGTTTTAATTGATTTGAAATTTAGAACATGTGCATGGTGAACACATTCTATTTTTCTAGTGTTTAACCATAGTGATCATTCACATATAATTTAATTATGGCTAGGGTTTAACAAATGGTAAAGGAAATGGAATTGGTTCATGATTTTATGTGAATGATAGTTCTTAAGATTTAAGAAGGTGATTTGGATATTGGTTTCACTCAACTCACCAAATGATATTTAGTCCTAAGTACATATGGCTTAGTTTATACTTGTGATCCATGATGCACAAGTTGGGACATATTATTTTATGTGGAGTGAATTCTATGTGAAAGGTTTAGGGTTTTGCATAAGCTTCACTAAATTGAAGTATAAATAGGCATGAGGTATGGCAGGGTTCTAATTATAATCCAAGTTAATCCATGGGTTGGAATTCAAATGTAGTTTAGGGTTTAAGTAGTGATCACCAATGTGATACACAACTAGGATTAGAATATGAGCATAAGCTTTGGTTATGTTTCACTAATGGAACATGGCTCTTATCTACAAGATTAAAGGTTGGTTTAAACAAGTAAGATGTAATACTACTCTAAAATTCTCTATGATAAACATGGCTATGGTTAGCATCTATAATCTCTCTCACTTCTAAATGTCTTGTATTAGCCTAAGGTCCTACTCAAGATATGATGATATGATCCTCTAAATATCTGGTTTTCCTAGGAATTCTACCTTGGTATCTTCTGAAGCTTGTTCTTCAGGAAATCTGATAAACCTGCATCTTGTGGTATGCCTCCACCTCCTAGCTTCTTCATATTGATCCTATCTAATTCTCATGGAAGGTCTCAAGTATTTGATCCTTGTATCATGCTACAAGATGATGACATGGATGAAGGGTGTGGCTCTATTTATAGGCTTGGGCAAGCTCTAGTATCATGACACATAGGTGGTGACTCTTGTGTTGGTTTGATGAGTAAGGTGCTTGGGTGTCATGCCCTCATCCATAGCAATCCTTTGAGCATGAGGTGACAAATCTTGGGATGCAAGTCATGTAGATATTTTCATCCTATGTGGCAAGATCATTATCCCCTCATATGATTTATTTTTGGTTAGCCAAGTGGCATTTGTTACTAAATATCTTGTGGATGGTTTTATTATTGTGGATGAGTCACTATATCATATTGGATTGGATTTATATTATAATATTGATCAAAAGATCAAGGTTGAAGGTTATTCCTCAAATTTGGATAGTTGGTGTTTGATTGCACCAAGGCATGATCATATGAGTTTCAAAATACTCATAGTTAGTTTTATTCAAATAGTTTGAACTATAATTTGTAATGTAAATGGATTTAGTTTTATGATATTCCATATACTTAATAAGTTATGATTTAAATAAGAATGTGTGGCTTTTATGCACTTTAGACCCTGTGGTTTAACTTATTTATAAGTGAATTAGATTACACACAAAGGTAGTTGCTGCTTTCAAGTGTTAATAAGTTAGAGTTTGATTCTTAAAGAATGTGTTGTTGTAAATATAATTCCATTTGGTCTAATCCATAGATCAAATCATCTCTACCCAAAACAAGGTTTTAACAAAGATCACAGTGAAGTTTATAGCGCTTGACTTGATGATCTACTTCAATTCCAGCAAGTCAAGTGAAACTTCAGTTACTGTGGTAAGTTTTATTTGAAGCGCGAAAATTCCCCGGATTTTCTATGCATGAATGCAATGCACACTTTGGTGTTCTCTCATTTTATAGCCTCTAAACCTGGGATATTACAATTGACTTTAAGCAAAGCAATTGTGTAGCATCTGCCTTCATGACCAGGAGTGTATCATCAGCATACTGAATCACAGGGAAGTCAGGACATGGTGGGCATGGAATTGGTTTTGATAGAAGATTCTGGTTCATAGCTTTGTTCAGGACAGATTGAAGGAAATCAGCTGCAAGGACAAATAACAGGGGTGATAGAGGATCCCCTGTCTCACACCTCTTCTGCAATAAAATTTCTTCCCAGGAACACCATTTAACATAACAGCAGAAGTCCCAGAACTAAGAATCATAGATATCCAGCTAATCCACTTATCACCAAAACCTTTAGCCTTAAGGATTTTGAGAATAGTTGTATGCTCAATTTTATCAAAAGCTTTTTCAAAGTCCAGTTTAAGAATAAGAATCTCCTCCTTTGATTGATGACACTGAAAGAGATATTCAAAAGCCCATCCTAGGCAGTCTTGAATGGATCTTTTCTTCAGGAAACCATATTGATTTTTATGCACCAAAGAGAGAATGATACCTTGGAGCCTATTAGCCAGCAGCTTGGTGATGATTTTGAGGACACAATTGAGCAGAGAGATAGGCCTAAAGTCCCCAGGTGCACTTGGGCTATCAATTTTTGGAACCAGTGTAATGAAGGAAGAGTTTATACTTTCCAGGTTAATATTCTCAGCATGGAAGTCTCTTATTAGTTGTTTGACATTAGCAGCAATAATTGACCAGCAATGTTTGACAAATTCATTGTTGAAACCATCAGGCCCAGGAGACTTGTCATTTGGCAATAGTTTGACCACCTCTTCAATTTCCTTGTCAGAAAAAGGAGCTTCTAGCATCAAATTCATGTCTTCAGAGATGTTTGATTCAAGAATTATATCAAGATTAAATTGCATCTCTGGATGATCTGACTGACCCATTCTATCCTTAAATGCTTTCAATAAAATTTCTGCTTTCCCTTCATAGTCAAAGACTTCTACTTGGTCAGAATTTTGTAGCATTGCAATGTAGTTGTTTCTGTAATTGATAGTGGCTTTTGTATGAAAGAACCTGGTATTGGCATCACCTAACTTGACCCACTTAATTTTCCCTCTTTGCTTCCAGTAAGAGTTTTTATTCTGCAAAAGAGTTAGGAGGTGTGTTTTGAGAGTGTCCCTCAGATCCCATTCAGCTAGAGATGAAGTTCTGAATTCTTCCAACTGGTCAAACCAGGAAATCACTTCATTAACCTTCTCAATGAGATGTTTTAAGCAGGGCAAATTTTTTCCCACAGCTTGAGACTTCTTCTTAAGTTCTTGAATTTTGCATTTATCTTTTTAGCACTATCCATATGGCCCACAGGAATGTTCCAAGCATTTTGGACAATTTGCTTAAAATCACTATGTTGCATCCAATGATTCTCAATCCTGAAAATTTTAGCCTTTGGATTTTTTGTATTGAAAACAACAACACAGGGAACATGGTCAGAGGTGGGCCTCACAAGAGGATAAGCAAATGAAGCTGGGTAAGAGATTGTCCAGGAAGGGTAAGTGAAAACCCAATCTAATTTCTCTAGAAGAGGATCCTTCTGCATGTTACTCCAAGTAAATTTTCTTCCTTTTAAAGGTAATTCAATAATACCCAAATTACTAATTGCCTCATTAAACAAAAGCATATCATTTAGGTCCCCACCAGGTTTGTTTCTATCTGAGGGACTTCTGATGAAATTAAAATCTTCCATGATGAGCCAATCAGTGTCTTGGGGCATGTCAATGTTGGCAAACCAATCTATAAATAAAGCTTTCCTATCAGCTTGGCATGGCCCATAAATATTTGTAAGAATCCAGGAATCATTGGAGAGATTACTTTTGAATTTGACTGAGAGGGAGAATTCATTGTGCAAAGCCAGTTCACCATTGAAAAGGGCTCCATTCCAAATAATAATCAAGCCACCAGAGGCCCCCACTGAAGGAACATACTCAAACTTATTAAATTTCTTGGGACAGAACTTCTTGATGTAAGCCAAGTCAAATAACTCTCTCTTAGTTTCTTGGAGACAAATAATATCACAGCCAGATTCATCAATTTTGTTAGAGAGAGCCAACCATTTCTTCTCAGAATTAATACCCCTCAAATTCCAGTTCATAATTTTCCAAGTTTTGCAATTATCCATAGACATCATAAAGATTTTTGCATAACCAGCCCACAACAAAGTATACTCTAGGCATCCAACAGACTAATATCAATCTTATTACATCACAAGCAGCAAATGTACTTAACAAGTTCACATATAGCTGGTACATGCTGACAAAAGCAAACTTTAACAAGTCCACAAAGTGCATTGGAGGCAACCATGCCCCAATAAAAGCAAAAGCATAACAAAGGCTCATCATTGGAAACTATTTGGGGGTCTTCTTCTTGGCTGGCTGCTCTATGACAGCAGGCTTAATCTTCCCCTTCTTTTCAATGGGCTTGGTCTTTGAGCTTGTGGATGCATTGTTTGTCCTTCTAGCCTATTACTCCAGGTGGCACTGTGGTTTTGTTGTCTCCACCAGAGACCTTGTTTTTCTTCAGGATTTTCTTATCTACAGTTTCTTCAGGGACCTTGCAAAAGGATATTGCCAAATTCTTAACCACTTTAGAATTGATCATGGGTGGAGCAGCATTGCAAGTGAGGCAGTGTTTATCTGAGCAATTGGCATGGTTTTTATATCCATCATTTAACAACACAAGTCTGGGGCTTCTTCTTACCTCAGACTCTACCAGTGCCCCTTTACCCTCCCTTCTTTTCCTTTTAGGAGTTGAGGGAATCTCTTCTGTGGGTGTAGGAGAAGAGAGTCCTTCCTCCTGGTCAGACATAGTAATGCAAATAGGAGCCTTAGAGGTAGCACAAGAATCTGGAATAACAAATTGGATAGAAGCTTCTGTATTCATAGGTTCTTTAAGAATATCCCAAAGTTGTGATGAAAGAAAGTGTTTTGCCCAATCAAATTTTTCTGGAGTTGATAGCATAAGAGTAACAAAATTAAACCAACTCACAGGAATATCCACAATAAGTTTGTTGGGCTTTCCAGCACCATGCAGGTGTGGGGCAAAGAACTGCTCCCAAAGAAGTAACCCTGTTGTTGACATCCTTCTGGTCAAATCATGCTCCTCAGGTATGGGAAAGAAGTGTGTGTGTGTGTACTCTTCCAAGTGTGAGCTGCAGGTGGGCTTCATTTGGAGGAACTAGCTGCACATTGTCAGGTAAGAAAAGATTGTCCTCCATGAGATGCATCTCCGATTCAGTAGTAACCAAAGAAGGATCATTGTTGTCAGGTTGGGCAAGGGATTCCTCATTATCTTCTTCAGCAGAGTAAGCTTGTAAAATGTGCAGCAATCCTTCCCCCAGAGCTGGCACAGAGTGAGAATGACTTGCTAGAGCCAAAGGTTGAGATGAAACAACATCATTGTCTGCAGGGACCTGGGAGGCAATGTCTTCAGAGCTAGAGAAAGATAATTGCACAAAACTAGTTGCATCTGGTAAAGGAGGTCCTTGATCTTCATTATCCAAATCCACATCATCTGGCTGTTCAGGCACAAGGCCTTCCATGATGGCATGCAGAAATACCACCATAATGTCGCCCACGACGGGGGTGTTTACCACCTCTCACCTACCATCACCACCTCGCTATCCATGAAAGCGGGCACAAGGCCCTCCACAATGTCGTGTGTAAATACCACCATAATGCTGCCGCCTACGAGGGTGTCTACCACCATGGAATACCCTCTCACCTACCATCGCCACCGCACCGTCCATCAAGCCAAGCACGAGGCCTTCCACGACGACGCACGGAAATACCACCATAAAGCCGCCAAACGACGAGGGTGTCTACCACCATGGATTACCACCTCTCACCTACCATGACCACGTCGTCGTCCACGAAATCATGCACAATGCCTACCATGACGCGCGGAAATACCACCATGCCGCTGACGACAACGAGGGTGGCTACCACATGTGCACAAGCTGGGCACAAGCCCTACCACATGAAACGGTGAACCAATGAAGATGATCAAGAGGGCAGGTGAGACGTCAAGCAACATGTTACGGTACGGTACGCCCAAATAAACTCTCACATGTGCAGAAATTACAGTATACTAGCGACTAATTTATTTATATGTCTGCCGTTCACCGAAACAAAGAACTTACAACATAAGAGTTGTGGGAACTATTCCCCTAAATTTTGTCATTGCATCCAAGATCTGCGTGTATCTTGATGCATGAGATTTGTAGTGCTCTTTAGAGAAGAACAAGTTGTATCCCCATTTGATAGTAGTGAAAAATGATTTGGATGGCTTCAGCCCATTGTTTTTTTTTCTCAAGTTAAGAGGTTTTCCACGTAAACATGATTGATGTCCCTATGTGTTGATTTTCTACTGCAATTCTCAATTCTGAAATCTTAGCCACTGAATAAGACATTGGCTCTCCAAGCGTATATATGCCCAAGTGCTAACATATTTCCTCCAAGTGCTAACATATTTTCTCCATATATGCTCCTGATATGTTTTCCTCCGTGAATAGCAACGATGCGTGAGTTAGTACACAAGTGGTTCTGAATTTACATTCATTTTGTTGCATATTTTCATATCACGTTTAATATCATGATAGAAAATAAAATCTTCTGTTGCAGGTTTGACAGTCTAAAAATATACTAAAGGGAGCCATGGCCTCATCATGGTAGTCTTGTAAAAGGTCTGTAAATATTTGTTTTCTGTAATTCATCAAAAGAAAAAGGCTGCAGCAGCTATGTTTGATCCAGCAACGTCACGTGCCAAGAATGCACCCCCACATTTTCAAGGCAATATTATTTCCCTAGCAACCGGCGTGTACGCTGGTTGGCTCCTTTTACCCTGTAGTTGAGTTCCTCCACATCATCTTGTAGACCATCCATCGCTTTGTTTTGCCTGTAATTCCAATATGAAGAGTACAACACCATTCAGCAGGATGCACAGGCACAAAAAAGAAAAGAAAAACGGTTGAAATGGATTGTTATGTTGTGCATTGCGGATTGAAATATTCCTTTTATCTATGAAAAGAGGACTAGTTGATTTCTTAGTAAAAGGAAAGTAGGAATACAGAGTTATGGTGAAATGTTTTCCTTTTTTATTTGTCCCTATGGACAGTACGAGTGATAAACAAAAAAAAATGATATTTCCATTTAGTTGAAATATCATGGCATGCTTGCTTTCATAAAAAATCCAAAATTATATAGGCTCTCAGGTTTTGGTTGAGCCACTGCATTATTGTAACTTAATTCCAGAGTTTCGTGTCCATGGATTCTATGAGCAAAATATTGTCACTATTGATTGTTGACTTATTGGATATAGGTAAGCTCAAAACACACCATACAATCAAGTGCATTCATTATTTACTGCTTTATAAAAAACACCAATTCGGTTCTCATTTGATGACAGCAATCTACAGTTGTGCCTTTTAAGCGCTTAAAAGGCAACAAGACAAGTGTTGAATGCAAAACATCCATATAAATCCTTTGATACACAAACAAGGAAAGAATTGTACACGTCCATGGCCAACTCATGGACAACTAAGAGAGTAATATAGAGTTTCATAATTGATGTTTTATTTCACTTGATTGAGATTTTCAGGCTGTATCCTCATCTCTGTTTACTAATGAAGCAAGTTATGGTGAACTAAAGTCGATAAAACACATACCTATCGATTTCTGAGCCCATATCGAGAGCCATGCCCTTGAGCTGTCCCAAGACATCACTAAGATCAGAGAGGGCACTGTCTTGCTTATCTTTCTCCACCTGCAAAATAGAATGGTTCCTGATTAGTCACTAGGGTCCAATTTAAGATGCATTAATCCTAACGTCAATACAAACCTGAACCTTCTCCATGGCGTTGGTAGGATCAGGATATTTTTGAGGATTCAGATTCCCTCCAGGGTTTGAAGACAATCCTAATTTTTCTCTCTGTTCTAAATGGTTAGCCCTTCTTCTGAAGGAATCCTCTATTTCACCAAGTAACAATGTCAGTGAGCAGAAAACACCGAAATTCAACATGGTCTGAGCCCAGTGAAAGTACAAACCTCTTGTGATAATTACTGGTCCCTTTATTTGCCTAGTTTTCTTTGGCTTCCAGGATTTTGAGAAGAAGCCTCCAAGGCTTCCTAGAAGTGTCTCGCTCTGAGAAGTTAAACCAGGAGTTCAAACACCAATAAAAACAAACGGAACTACGGGCTTCGAGCTTACCCTGCTAAGGTCCTGATCAATGTTTGCAGCTGTTTCATGGGTTCTGTTGATCTGTTCACCCTGCCTATGCAAAGTGATAAGAGTGGTGGTAACATTCTCCTTGATGTTTTCAGCAAGCCGAAGGCAGTCATTCACTCTCTGAGTGGTCTCCTCGGCCTTGTGCGCAGCGTAGCCCTCCAGTTCTTGCACAGATTGGTTTTCGAATCCGCATGAATCATGGAAGCCATTCTTGTACCGGCTCTTGGCGCCAGGATCAACTGAATAGGAAGATGATGCTTTTGCAGGTCTCGAGGTAAATTCAGAATCTGATTCAGAATCGAATGGATTTGGTTTAGAAGACGGTTGCTTTGCGACAGCTGACACAGGCATCTTTCCTGTTCGTGGTCACAATTTGAATTAGTTACTGAGTATAATGTACTAGGAAGACTAGAGTAAGGTAATCAGGACTGTATTTACTGGAGACTAAGTGGTGAACCCTAATCTGATTCAAAATGGGAGCAGTAAAAAGCTAAAAAACTGAAACATCAATGATTGAAATATATGGTACTCCCTCCGTCCCATGAAGATCGTTTGAGATGTTATCGAAATTTTGAAAAATCTCAGACAACCTTCGTGGAACGGAGGGAGTACGTAAAAAAATACGGACATTTATGCCTACGGAATCATGTGAAAAAACCAATTTTCAGGAAGTTTTTTTCAAAATGTTTTAGTGGAGCAAAAATAGTACTGGGTGTGAGTTGATCTGATCTATATATCTGAGATGTTTCTAAATCAAAAAACAATTGTGTTAAGGTTCACGTCCTAAATCAGGGCATCGAATAGACGCTAAATATGAAACTGGTATGTATTAATGATTTTGATCAATTTACTTATAATAAACGAAGAAACGTGTGTGATACACATGATATGCGTATTCTGGAGGGGGAAAAAAGCACGTAACATTGCAGAAGAGCGACTTGACTTGCACAACGTCCCTGCAAAAAGCCTAAATCGACCATACCTTCCGACACCTCACACCGAAATTCACGATTATCCTGAACGCCCACAAGAACGACACTAATATGCTCATCGCAGTTAAGATCCCATTGTCGCGTCGTTCCGCTTCAAACTTAAAACGGAACGTGGAAGGGAATTCTGAAGAAACGGGAACCACCATGAGTCACCGGAAAAAAAACCCAGCAAGAAGAACAAATCCTGGAGAGGAAGAGTTCAGATGAGTCGAGAGCGGAGAAGGAATCGATCGAACCTGAGAAGAAGGGCGCGACAAGGTTTGCTGCGGTTGCCGGCCGCCTCGTGCTTCTTGGCCGGCAGGAGAGGAGGCGACGGAGATGTCCTTTTCTTTTGGACAGTTTGCAGATGACATGGTTCTTGCCTCGCAGATCGTATTTTTATACTCTGATGATTATTACCTGGCGCATGTAATAACTGAAACTAATCGGTTATTGGAAAGTTTGGAGTTTAGTGCTTACTTTGTTGCTAAGCAAACCGCTAGAGTGCATGTATGTATGCCCCTAATTACATATTTCCAATTTTGCATTTGAAAGGCAACCTATAATAAGATTAGTCTGGATAATAAAGACAGATAAATAATGTGCATTTATTTATTTAGGATTCTGCAAATATGCTCTTATTGCACAAATGAGTCTCATACAAGACACATGTACACTACAAACGCATGCCACTCACACCATTCTCATTTTGCAGATCTGTGTCAGCTACCATCATATTATATGAGTAACATCCTTGTGAGGTTGAATTTGACATGATGAATGAAGTGTTACAAGTTACATTGGCATCATCGTTGGAGCTTAACTCCAAGCGGACGCTGGGAAACTAATCCGCAAATAAAACAGCTCACTAAGGTTACAAATGCATATGCATTTACATACAGCAGTAGCACAAAGAATTCTTCTATACAGCAGCTGCACAAACATGAGTGCATCTAGCATATCTACATTCTATACTGTGTCACTGGCTGAAGCTTCATCAGGACGCCACTCTAGCAGCCCTTGGTTCTGCCAAGTTTCATCAATTTTGCTAGAGTTGGAAGGTCTCAGATCGAGTGACCCTTCAATCGAGCACTTAGACAATTCTACCAACATTGAACAGAACCCGCAAGAACAAGATCTGCAAACTCTCCCGTGATTCAGTGCGGAGTCCAGCCTCTACAATGAAACGTATGCACAGTGTATCAGTACCATAAAATGACTAATCTCAAGTAGGAGATTACTCAGAACAGTAATTCATATGACCTGCATGCACATACCCCTAAAGCGTTCTTCAGTTTCTTAATCTCCATAGCCTGTGTGTCAGCTAGTTCATGGGATTCCTGCAGTCGCCTTAGAGCTCCGCTCAATTCTGTTTGCTCTTTGGAGACCTGGTTTTGAATATCATAGAACAGGATATGTAAATTAAACCACACAAGAATTATAAATATAGCAAGACTAAGACGGTGCCTGTCATTTTTAATCATACGATTAGATTCAAAATTCAGACTATGGTCTCGTGGAGCAACAAATTCAGCCATATGTGTTTATTAATGGCGAAGCAGTTACAGTTTGGAAAAGAAAAGTCCATTTCACTACCTGAACCTCCAGCTGCTGAATTTGTTGAATAGCCGCTTGCTCAATGCAAGACCGGCGCTTGTATTCTTCCTCAAGCATGCCCGTTATCTGGTACCTCAGTTCAGCCATTTCTTGAGTGAGGTCTTCCGCATCCTCCTTTGCTTTCAGTTTCTGTTCTCGAAGTTCTACCTAACAGGTAGAGCAACATCAGAAATTCCGAATCAATAAAACAGATAGGTTCATGAATTTATCCAACTAGCAGTGCAAGCAATAGCAAAATGTTTGAAATAATTTATTTTTGAACTAGTTTGGTAGGATGGTGCCAAAATGCAGAAGTAGATGTGGTAAACGAACTCTGACCTTAAGCTGCTCAATTAGAAGTTCAGGTTCTTCATTTTGCCTCCCTATCTTTTCAAGAACTCCATGATCTCTTTCATAGTTTGCATGACCATCATTCTCCAATGTTTTGTCAAGTTGCTCCACAGATGTAGAAGAGGATTGTTTAGGAACCCTTCTAGGCAAGAATTCCTTTTTCAGTTGTGTATTCTCAACTTCAAGATGATCAATTGTCTTTCGTGCCTCTTGCAGCTGGAGCTCATACTCTCTCAGTTGCTTCTCAATTTTAGCTTTGTACTCAGCAGCATGCTGGCCAAACCTCTCAGCATCAAATAGTCTTTGCTCAAGTGTAGTCAAATCAAGTTTTAAACTCTCAATTTCACATTGTGAATCTAAAGTTACACTTTCAAGCTTCTCTATTTGTAAGGCTGCCTTTTGCAGCTCCTCTTCTTTACGTTGGACTTCTTCCATCAGAAGCCAGCACTGAGAATCAGACCGCATCAGATCATTGTCCATAACTCTCACTCTTTCAGGTCCTGATATTTAACTGATCCTGCAAATAGTCTGCATTAAGAAGAAGAAGAAGAAGAAGAAGAAGAAGAAGAAGAAGAAGAAGAAGAAGAAGAAGAAGAAGAAGAAGAAGAAGAAGAAGAAGAAGAAGAAGAAGAAGAAGAAGAAGAAGAAGAAGAAGAAGAAGAAGAAGAAGAAGAAGAAGAAGAAGAAGAAGAAGAAGAAGAAGAAGAAGAAGAAGAAGAAGAAGAAGAAGAAGAAGAAGAAGAAGAAGAAGAAGAAGAAGAAGAAGAAGAAGAAGAAGAAGAAGAAGAAGAAGAAGAAGAAGAAGAAGAAGAAGAAGAAGAAGAAGAAGAAGAAGAAGAAGAAGAAGAAGAAGAAGAAGAAGAAGAAGAAGAAGAAGAAGAAGAAGAAGAAGAAGAAGAAGAAGAAGAAGAAGAAGAAGAAGAAGAAGAAGAAGAAGAAGAAGAAGAAGAAGAAGAAGAAGAAGAAGAAGAAGAAGAAGAAGAAGAAGAAGAAGAAGAAGAAGAAGAAGAAGAAGAAGAAGAAGAAGAAGAAGAAGAAGAAGAAGAAGAAGAAGAAGAAGAAGAAGAAGAAGAAGAAGAAGAAGAAGAAGAAGAAGAAGAAGAAGAAGAAGAAGAAGAAGAAGAAGAAGAAGAAGAAGAAGAAGAAGAAGAAGAAGAAGAAGAAGAAGAAGAAGAAGAAGAAGAAGAAGAAGAAGAAGAAGAAGAAGAAGAAGAAGAAGAAGAAGAAGAAGAAGAAGAAGAAGAAGAAGAAGAAGAAGAAGAAGAAGAAGAAGAAGAAGAAGAAGAAGAAGAAGAAGAAGAAGAAGAAGAAGAAGAAGAAGAAGAAGAAGAAGAAGAAGAAGAAGAAGAAGAAGAAGAAGAAGAAGAAGAAGAAGAAGAAGAAGAAGAAGAAGAAGAAGAAGAAGAAGAAGAAGAAGAAGAAGAAGAAGAAGAAGAAGAAGAAGAAGAAGAAGAAGAAGAAGAAGAAGAAGAAGAAGAAGAAGAAGAAGAAGAAGAAGAAGAAGAAGAAGAAGAAGAAGAAGAAGAAGAAGAAGAAGAAGAAGAAGAAGAAGAAGAAGAAGAAGAAGAAGAAGAAGAAGAAGAAGAAGAAGAAGAAGAAGAAGAAGAAGAAGAAGAAGAAGAAGAAGAAGAAGAAGAAGAAGAAGAAGAAGAAGAAGAAGAAGAAGAAGAAGAAGAAGAAGAAGAAGAAGAAGAAGAAGAAGAAGAAGAAGAAGAAGAAGAAGAAGAAGAAGAAGAAGAAGAAGAAGAAGAAGAAGAAGAAGAAGAAGAAGAAGAAGAAGAAGAAGAAGAAGAAGAAGAAGAAGAAGAAGAAGAAGAAGAAGAAGAAGAAGAAGAAGAAGAAGAAGAAGAAGAAGAAGAAGAAGAAGAAGAAGAAGAAGAAGAAGAAGAAGAAGAAGAAGAAGAAGAAGAAGAAGAAGAAGAAGAAGAAGAAGAAGAAGAAGAAGAAGAAGAAGAAGAAGAAGAAGAAGAAGAAGAAGAAGAAGAAGAAGAAGAAGAAGAAGAAGAAGAAGAAGAAGAAGAAGAAGAAGAAGAAGAAGAAGAAGAAGAAGAAGAAGAAGAAGAAGAAGAAGAAGAAGAAGAAGAAGAAGAAGAAGAAGAAGAAGAAGAAGAAGAAGAAGAAGAAGAAGAAGAAGAAGAAGAAGAAGAAGAAGAAGAAGAAGAAGAAGAAGAAGAAGAAGAAGAAGAAGAAGAAGAAGAAGAAGAAGAAGAAGAAGAAGAAGAAGAAGAAGAAGAAGAAGAAGAAGAAGAAGAAGAAGAAGAAGAAGAAGAAGAAGAAGAAGAAGAAGAAGAAGAAGAAGAAGAAGAAGAAGAAGAAGAAGAAGAAGAAGAAGAAGAAGAAGAAGAAGAAGAAGAAGAAGAAGAAGAAGAAGAAGAAGAAGAAGAAGAAGAAGAAGAAGAAGAAGAAGAAGAAGAAGAAGAAGAAGAAGAAGAAGAAGAAGAAGAAGAAGAAGAAGAAGAAGAAGAAGAAGAAGAAGAAGAAGAAGAAGAAGAAGAAGAAGAAGAAGAAGAAGAAGAAGAAGAAGAAGAAGAAGAAGAAGAAGAAGAAGAAGAAGAAGAAGAAGAAGAAGAAGAAGAAGAAGAAGAAGAAGAAGAAGAAGAAGAAGAAGAAGAAGAAGAAGAAGAAGAAGAAGAAGAAGAAGAAGAAGAAGAAGAAGAAGAAGAAGAAGAAGAAGAAGAAGAAGAAGAAGAAGAAGAAGAAGAAGAAGAAGAAGAAGAAGAAGAAGAAGAAGAAGAAGAAGAAGAAGAAGAAGAAGAAGAAGAAGAAGAAGAAGAAGAAGAAGAAGAAGAAGAAGAAGAAGAAGAAGAAGAAGAAGAAGAAGAAGAAGAAGAAGAAGAAGAAGAAGAAGAAGAAGAAGAAGAAGAAGAAGAAGAAGAAGAAGAAGAAGAAGAAGAAGAAGAAGAAGAAGAAGAAGAAGAAGAAGAAGAAGAAGAAGAAGAAGAAGAAGAAGAAGAAGAAGAAGAAGAAGAAGAAGAAGAAGAAGAAGAAGAAGAAGAAGAAGAAGAAGAAGAAGAAGAAGAAGAAGAAGAAGAAGAAGAAGAAGAAGAAGAAGAAGAAGAAGAAGAAGAAGAAGAAGAAGAAGAAGAAGAAGAAGAAGAAGAAGAAGAAGAAGAAGAAGAAGAAGAAGAAGAAGAAGAAGAAGAAGAAGAAGAAGAAGAAGAAGAAGAAGAAGAAGAAGAAGAAGAAGAAGAAGAAGAAGAAGAAGAAGAAGAAGAAGAAGAAGAAGAAGAAGAAGAAGAAGAAGAAGAAGAAGAAGAAGAAGAAGAAGAAGAAGAAGAAGAAGAAGAAGAAGAAGAAGAAGAAGAAGAAGAAGAAGAAGAAGAAGAAGAAGAAGAAGAAGAAGAAGAAGAAGAAGAAGAAGAAGAAGAAGAAGAAGAAGAAGAAGAAGAAGAAGAAGAAGAAGAAGAAGAAGAAGAAGAAGAAGAAGAAGAAGAAGAAGAAGAAGAAGAAGAAGAAGAAGAAGAAGAAGAAGAAGAAGAAGAAGAAGAAGAAGAAGAAGAAGAAGAAGAAGAAGAAGAAGAAGAAGAAGAAGAAGAAGAAGAAGAAGAAGAAGAAGAAGAAGAAGAAGAAGAAGAAGAAGAAGATTAATGGCGGTGCGTATAACGAAGAGGCCTGCGGTTGCTCTTCCACGACGGTTCGGCGCTCCATTCCGACGGTTGGCGGGTTGATCGGCGCGGTTGCCACTCCGGCGGTTGACATCGGCGAGCTTACTGTGCTTTAATTCGAGGCCGATCGAGCTAGGGTCTCTCCTAGGCGGGCTTGTGGGGGAAGCGAGCGGACGCTCGGCGCGACCACGCAGCGTCCACGGAGACGCAAACATGCCGCATATTTGCGCCACGTTTGCGTCGCTGTGGACACCCCGGACACGATGCGTCGCCCCGCTGGAGCAGGGTGCGGACGCATTTAAGGTCCGCGCGGACGCAAACGGTCGCACAACATCCGTTTGCGTCGCCCCGTTGGAGATGCCCTAATGCGTGTGTGCGACCTATTTCGCCAGATATGACCTGACCAACATGCCCCTGCATTGGCCATCCGAACTGAGTTTTTTTCTTTTCCAGAACGGCGTAAAATGGTCGCGCGCGTCCGTTTGCGTCGAGGGCAGCGGACACCAAATTGGTTGTTTTTTACCGCGTGTCCATTTACGTCTGGGGTGTTTCCAGTGTGGCGACACATATTAATTTGGATGTTTGGATGTTTTAAACAACAAAATAAACAGGTTCAAAGTGGCTACATGAAAATAAGATAGTATTCATCTACGCATTATCTTCATGGCCAGCCAATACCCACTGATGATCAATCAGATCCATCTGTAGGTGTTTGGACACGTTCTCGTAGTGACTTCTACATTCATATGTAGATAGTACTGCCAGGATGATGCCCCAGGGATTGGCGCAACCAGATCATCTTGGAAATCCCATTGGTGCTCATTGCGGCCATCAGGAAACACGTTCTCAACGATCATGTTGTGCATGATCACGCAACATGTCATCACCTCATGCATGATCTTTGGTGACCATGTTCTTGCCGGGTGACGGACAATTTCCCACCGAGCTTGGAGCACACCAAATCACCGCTCCACATCTTTCCTGCAAGCCTCTTGCATCTTGTCAAACCTCTTCATCTTGGATTATGGACAGTCTTCACCAGTGTGGCCCAGTTAGGGTAGATGTCATCAGCAAGATAATATGGCTTCCCATATTCATTTTCATTGATCTCATAACTCACAGGGGGAGCTTGGCCTTGCATAAGCCTGTTGAAAACCGGTGATCGGTGCAACACACTGATGTCATTGTTGGAACCGGCCATGCCAAAGAATGAATGCCAAATCCATAAATCTTGAGATATCACTACTTCAAGAATTACAGTGCATTCCTCTGCATGGCCATTGTACTGATCCTGTCATCCAAATGGACAGTTCTTCCACTCCCAGTGCATGCAATCTATGATGTCAATCATGTCTGGGAACCCTCTGGACTCGTTGATAGACAACAGCCGCCTTGTATCCTCAATTTTTGGCTCCCTACAGTAATGTTCTCCGAACATGGCAATCACAGCTCGGCAAAACCGGTACATTTCGAGGCAGGTGCTCTCACCCAATCGAAGATACTCGTCGAATATATCAGCAGCCATTCCATAGGATAGCATGCGAATAGCTGTGGAATATTTTTGGTAAGAGGTGAAACCTAGCGCACCTGTTGCATCGGGCCTGCATTGGAAGTAGGGATCGTAGTCTCTAACGCCATGTAGAATGATCATGAACATGTCCCTTGACATCCTGTACCGGTGCCGGAACATTTTTTCCGGGAACACCGGATTGGTGCGGTCGAAGTAGTCCTTGTGGAGCCGGAGGTGCCCTTCCACTCCGTTGCACGGCATATTTTTTGAGCGGCCCTTCACAGAGCCCCGGTGCACCGACATTTGGCTGGTATTGCACTCGTGGAGGATGGAGGCTGCAACAATGGCCATTGTCTGCGTCGTCTGATCGGACTCTTCGTCGGAAGAGGGGTCAATGACCTCCGCGCGAAACTTATTCAACATCTTCCACATGTCCATCTGCGTGGGTAGCAACTGCGGATCAATAGCCGCACACAATAGCGCCCAAAATACGAGTAAGAAACCTACTAGCACAATTGACCAAACAGGTCGTGGGCGGCGAGGCCGGGCGGCTCAACCGGCAGATGTTTTGCCCCCAAACAGGCAACAGGTGGGCGCCAGAACCTACCCCGACTGAGATCCTGTTCACTGGCGCGGCAAGGACCGAGCAGACGGCATGTACTGCGGCGAGGCGGTGATGGCGTGTGCTCGTCGTATGCAGACACGCTATAGGGAAACCCCAAGAGGAAGGTGTGATGAGCACAACAACAAGTTTTCCTTCAATGGGAAACCAAGGTTTAATAGACCAGTAGGAGAAACGCGTGACTTCGGAAGGTGTTGCTGGCTGACTAGTGGCAGGGCGCACTACCGGTGTCAGCAACAACGTGGAACCTGCACACAACACAACCAAAGTACTTTGCCCCAACTTACAGTGAGGTTGTCAATCTCATCGGTTTGCTAAACATAAAGGATTAGACGTATCAAATGGAAGGAGATGTTTACAGAAAGTAAACAGAACAGGATTGCAATTGAATTTATCAGTAAAGGAAATAGGACCGGGGTCCATAGTTCACTAGATGTGTCTCTCCATAAAGAAATAGCATGTTGGGTGAACAAATAACAGCTGGGCAATTGACAGAATATCGATCATACATGACAAGATGATTACTATGATATTTGGTATTGGGCATTACAACATAATACATAGACCGTAATCCAACTACGTCTATGACTAATAATCCACCTTCAGGTTAGCGTCCGCACCCCTTCCAGTATAAAGTTGCAAGCAACAGACTATCACATTAAGCAATGCGTATAAAGTAAATAATAGAATTACCCTTGGATAAAACATTGTTGTTTTCTCCCTAGTAGCAACATCACATCTACAATCTTAGAAGTTATAAAGTCACTCTCCCTGAAAACTAGAGGCATGAACCTACTATCGAGCATAAATACCCCCTCTTGGAGTCACAAGTGTCCACCTGGCCAGAGTTTCTACTAGCAACGGAGAGCATGCAAGATCACAAATAACATATGACATGAATATATAATCAATCCAAACATACTATTCAATATTCCTCGGATCCCAGCAAACCAAACATATATGATTATATAAAGGTGATCTATATCATGTAGGGCAGCTCACAAGATCGATACATGAAGCACAAAGTGGAGAAGACAACCATCTAGCTACTGTTATGGACCCATAGTCCAGGGATGAACTACTCACCTATCACTTCGAAGGCGGGCATGGCGATGTAGATGCCTCCGGCGATGATTTCCCCCTCCGGCAGGGTGCCAGGAAGAGCTTCAGAACCCCCCCCCCCCCGAGATGGGTTCGACGATGGTGGCCGCGACGGAACTTTTCGTCGATGGAGGCTCGGATATCCAGGGTTTTTCCGAGAAGATGTATAAATAGGTGGAGGAATTAGGTTGGTGGGGCGCCTGGTGGGCCCAGACCCCCCTAGGAACGGGCTAGGCCTAGGCCGCGCCTAGGGTAGGTCTGGCCGACCTGCTACGCCTCTTCAACCCTCCTTCGGACTTCGTCTTCATTTCGGTAAAATATTGACTTCGGGTTTTGTTTCGTCCAATTCCGAGAATATTTCCTGTACAACTTTTCTGAAATACAAAAACAACAAAAAACATGGAACTGGCAGACATAGGCATCCCCAATGGGCCTGCCGAAGATGGTACCCGGGGTTTTTACTGAAGGCCCACGACCCGAAGATTATGAAGCCCGGAAGCCTAATTAGGAGAGAGTTTGGAAAGATAGAATTGTATTAGGAATATTGACTTGTAATTACTACGGGGCAGACTCAGATTGTCTCCCGAACTCTGTAACTTGTGTGTCACGAAACCCTCGGCTCCGCCTCCTATATAAGGGGGAGTCAAGGGACGAAGAGGGGATCGATTTCATTGTCAACGCAACCCTATTTTTCTAATCAGCTAATGCCTTACCCATAATCAGGTATTGTGGGGGTACTCAAGAATTGGAATGGTATCGCATCCAACCCAATCATCAGTTTTTATCAAATTCATCATGTCATCCAAGTCACATTCAACTTCAAAATATTTCAATAGAATGACTCATCATTCCAAGGTTTTCAAAATTCAAAAGTTTCACAAGTTCCCAGCTAGAGTAGTCACTTTTAATTTAGCACTAGCAACTAGGCATGAGGGGTGCTAACTAGCTTGTAGCTCTCTAGGCTAACTTTGATACTTTTGTACTACTCCATATCTAGACCAAGTGAATCATGAATCAAAAGTAAACTTTGATAAACCAAAGTCAAAAGCTTGTAAGGTAAAAACTTGGATTGGGATCATCAAGCATAAAGTATTATGTAAGAGTGCCTTGCTCTAGGAGAGCTTTGACTAAGGTAGCTTACAAGAATATTAGCTTGCCTTGGTTGGTGTACTGATCAAAGTGGTCTTCTTCTTCCTGGAAGTAGACCTGCTCCTCCTAGTACTCCTCGGTACTAGCGTCTAAAAACGAATACGAGGTAACAATCACCAAACAAAGCTTAAGAGCTAGACTAAGCACACACATGGTTCACACAAGCTATGCTAGCGTCACCACATCATTAACATGTTGGTTGACTTTGTTTTATTCTTAAGAAAATAATTTCCTCTCATTACTAATATTGATTAGGGTTTCTATTTAGTTCTTTGGAGAAATAATTTCCTCTCATTGAATCTTGTTAAAATTTAATCTCCTCAAATAATAATGTATGAACCTATGTTGACCAAGGTCAACACTTCATCTCTATTATTTGAGAGAATGATTTAAATGAGGTACTAACCTCATGCCTTTTAATACTATTATTGCAACAATTTAATGTCTCTAAGTAATCCACTATGAGTTGCTATAGATCAAATCAACACCTCATCTTGAATTTCTCAGGACCATGATTTAAATGAGGGGGGACCTCTCATACCATTTAAAAATAAATTTGGATAATTTAAAATGGCTAGAAATGGCCATATAGCCACTATTTTGCTCTAGCTCATGATCACATGAAGTAACCATGCTATATTTTTACATAAACAATTATACAATACCAAATGTGATTTATGAGAGTTGTAATCAACTCAAAATCACTTATGGTTGATTTTTAATAATTGTTTGAAGTTGCAAAAGTCTCTGCCTTGTTATTTTTACCACATTATTTCTACAACGAGTTTAGGGTTGAGACCAGTGTAGTTATTTAGATAATTTCATATGCTTTCCAAATATATAAATTTCATCAAATTTGGTTTAGCAGATTTGATTCTATTCAAATTTGAACAAAGCATCTGTGAGCAATTTGAATAAATCGAAATATTTGAATTTGAAACCGTGGGCTTAGGCGGGAAACGCAGTTGTGCCAAACAGAGAGAAAAGGAATGAGACGGCCCAGCTACGCGTCTCACACGAGTGGGCCACCCTCCACTGTCAGCGCCACTTAAAACAGCGAAGCGGTACGTTCTGTCTGGGACGCACGATTAGAAAACGATCGGACGGCTCACACTCGTCGTCGACGGGGCGAGAGGAGGGCTTACTGGCGGCGTGAGCAGGGGGTCGGGGAGCTCACCGGCGCTCCGGCGGTCGTCGGCGAGATGCGCGGCGATGTTGTGGTCGATGGTGAGGCTCTAGGTACAAGCGGCGTCGCTGGAGGTGGCGCCAATCGTCTCCTCCTTCTGTGGTGGCGCCACGTGCTCCGACGGTGCAATTGGGTGGCTCTGGTGGGCAATGTCGAGGTGGAGAGGGTGGAGGAGGTCGAGTGAGAGGAGGAGAGGCTGGCGGTGTGAAGAATTGAGAGAGGGGAGTGCCCCTTTTATAGCGGCGAGGCGAGGCCGTGGTGCTGCGGTGAGGTCAGCCATGGCGATGCATCTACAGGGGCGCGGAGTGGCTGGCGATGACGCAGGCGAGTAGGCGACGTCAGGGCGGTCACGTAGCGATTGATTGCGGGGAAAATGATGCAGTGACGAGGGCAGGCGAGGGTCGTCGCTGTCACGGGTACCGGCGGAGGTCGTCGACGATGTCGTCGTCTACAGGGTTCCTGCGGGCCAATGAGCATGTATGTGCATCTCCTGGTGGCGTGGCGCTCCTGCTGGCGAATGGAGAGGGCGAGTGGTGGTGTAGGTCAGCGGGGCGACGTCGCGTTCTGGCACGCTCCGGTGCGTGTCCGTGCACGTCCTGGCGTGCGCGGTGCGTCACTGGGCGCACATGGGCTGGCCAGTGCGGTGCTCTCTGCTGACGATGGTGTGTACCAGCAAGTCCAGGAGAGTGAGAGGGATGCGTTTGACACGGTCGTGCACGATGGAGAAGCAAGGAGAGAGGGGTGGCATGTGTGTGTGCCATGCCATGCTCGGCATGGTTGAATGGTGACGATGGCATGCACTGCAGCTTGTCTCTGGTGCTTGTCATGAAGGAGGGAGTACAGGAGAGGACTTAAGATGACCTATGGTCGATGGGTTAGGCAACAAACCACTGGACAAAGGCATGTATGGAGTTGGCAGCTCAGTGCTCACCATGTGTTCGGTCAAATGGCCGCAAGAAGAAAATTTTCAAATTTTGAAATGAATTTTTGTGGAGTTGATTCATATAATAAAAGAGACACAATGGTGGTGGTAGGGTGCAAAATGGAGTTGGTTTGTGAAATTTCAAAAATGGCCCAATCTAGAATCTGTTTCAATGTCTCTACTTTTCTTGAGCATAACTTTGAATCTAGCAAGAATTTGCAGGGGTGGTTTTGACCAAAGTTGTTCACCTTGATGAGGTCTTGGATGAGGTGCAAAGAGTTGGAATTGTTTGGTTTAAAAATCTCTTAAAACAGAGGCTCAAAGTAGGTATCAGGTTATAAATGGCAGATTTGACCATTATCATATGTGAGCTCATTTTGAATTCAAATTTGATTTGTTTTGAGTTTCTTTGATTCCAAAAGTGTTATTAGGTGTTTATAAACATTCTCCAACTAATGGCACAAGCCAAATTGGCCTAGGTTAAAGATTTTCAAAAATGGCCATAGCCATAGGTGAGGGTTTTTGCAATTTTCTATTTTCTTTCTTTTCTTCTTCTTTGTTCTTCTTTGTGATCTTCAAAGGATCAAAGGTAGGGTTTTAGTAGGATGTATAAGCACACAAACACTCCTCATGGAAAATTCACACAATAATGCACAATTACTATGCATAGCACTATATGTAAATAAAAGTTTTTGTTAGGTCTAAAATTTGAAATTTGGAAACCACCTTTCTCATTAATTTGAAATTTGGAAACCACCTTTCTCATTAATAGTGCACAATTACTATGCATAACACTATATGCAGCTTGGTTTTGCATTCATCAAAAGCAGCATCAGCTTCTACTATTAGATTTTCTATATTAATTATTTAATCCTTGAAATAGGTAAAGTTTGCTTAATCATCATCTTACATGGATAAGAGCAACTTGATTTACACTAAGTAGATTACAGAATGGTAATAATACAAGAATAAAGTGTGCCACCATTTGTGACGATTAATTGGTGTACAATAGGAAAGAAACAAGAGAGTTGTAGGTTGTATGAGGAGTAGCTAGATTTTTTGTGAATGGCTCCAGGTTGAGTTTCCCCATCATGTATGATGCTCTGCCGTGGAGGCTTTTACTTGACGAAGGATGAGAAAATACTCTTCAAGCCTTATATGCCATTTTTTTCTTTTTTGCTTGCATTAGGGTGGTGTGTGAATACTTACTTAATTAGCACAGGAGTGTTGTGTTTCTGTGAAAAGAAACTCAAAAGGTGTAGTAAGGGCATGTACAATGGACTGTTAGCCTTTCCCTTAGAGTCGATGTATTAATTTTTTTGCTGTTTTGGCAGAGAGAACAAAGAAACAAGGTTGTGTTCCGCTTATGTGCACCAGTTAAAGATAGTTGTGGTATGTGTTGTACACTGTTATTTTTATGCTGATGTAAAATGCCACTGTAATGTATATCCTGAAATGCTACTGTAATTTATATGGTGATGGTTATGGTGATGGCATGGTTATGGAGATGGTTATGGTTATGGTTGAGCTCCGGTGAAAATGTATATGTTTGCATTTCTGTTACAGGGATTGAGTTGCTATTGAGTGTCGGAATGTTGATTCATTTCCGTTCCGGCAATTCTAGCACTCCGCATGACCAATTTTTAGCAAAGGTCATGCCGAATTTTTCCGTGAATTCTAACTCTTTTTCATCTTCTATTAGTGCAAGCAACCATGGCGTCTCAAGAACAGTTAGAGGCGCACTACAATAAGTACTTCTTTAGGACTGAGGAGGATGCCGATGCCGCTGGGGGTGGCGGCGACGAGGACCATGAGATGGAGGATGCCTCTGGGGGTGGCGGCGAAAGGGGTAGTGCCGACGAGCCAAGTGCCGCCACCAGGGTGGCGGCGAAACAAGTGGCGGCGAGGCAAGCGGCGCCGCCGGGGGTGGCGGCGAGACAAGCGGCGACGATCCTAGCGGTGCCGCCAGGAGTAGTGGCACCGGGACAAGTGGCTCCAAGAGGCCGCGGAAGGCAAGGCGCCAAAACACGGTCGCCACCGGCAGAGACAATCTTAGAGGTGGACCCCGCCAGTGGTTTGCCGGTGGAGCCTAAGGATGTTGCCAAGGGGTACGGCAACCAACTGGCATGTATCCTCCGAGAGGTCATCAATCTCAACGATACGGACCTCCGAGCTGAGAACAAAGCGCATTTGCGAGTCCAGCTCATTGCGAGGTTGCACTCACGATACAAGTTCCTAGGCGACTACGCCTCCACTCATGAAACCAAAAACATTGTGAACTCACAAGCCCTCCTGAAGTTCACCAAACACCTCAGCAGCTATAAGTACATGGTGCGGAAGCTGATTGCTGACGGCAAAGGTTTCGAAGAGGTCCACTCCGCCTTTCCGCATGTCTCCTAGGCGAACTTTGATGCTTTTGTGGCCAATGAAGAGCTACAAGCGACCAAGAGTCGCAAGGTGTGGGGGAAGGAAATGCGGGAGCTTAACATCGGCAACCACAACCTTGGGAGTTGTGGGTACGAGGGAAAGGAGGCCTATTGAGCGAAGGAGGATGAGGCGTATATAAATGCCGGCATTGAGAACCCCTGGCTCAAGTACAAGGACCCGCTTGAAAGAAGATTCATCAGGTCCCGCTACCATAAGAAGAAACTAACCGGGGAACTTGTCACGGACCCCAATGTGGTAACTGACATAATTTGGTTCACGAACGACAAGAAGGTCCTGGCGTTGGAGAAAAAACTGGTAAGCAATTTACCGGTTTAATTAGATCAAGTATCGTTCATATAATAGTAGCAACATTTCTAAATGGTTCACGTTTCTTCCGTAGGAAGAAGAAAGACAAAGACTTTCTCAATGTGACGGAGGCTCCTCGTCCCAGGCGTCGACAGGCAGGGTAGCCTGGGACAAGCCTCTCGTACGGGCACTAAATATCGTTAATGAGCATTCACCTACGAGAAGGCCGCATAGAGGCCGTGTGGCTGGCGCTGGTACATGCTACAAGCATGGTCACTACGGCTTGTCGTCTGCGGCCGATAAAAATGCGCGCAATGAGAGGAAGCAGCGAGAGGCGGAGGAAATGAGGGACTCAATCCTAGCCCAAGTCCAAGCTGGTTTGGTACCACAACTGGTACCGCAACTCAAAGCTTCACTCGTACATGATATCACAGCTGAAGTCACCGCTTCAGTCCAAGCTGATTTCAACGCTGTCGTCGCGTGGTATGAGGGTGGCAAACAAGCCCCCCCCTCCCCCCCCCCCCCGCAAATGCAAGTGGTTAGCTTTGGCGGCAGCAACTCGATGGCGCCGCCGGCCGCCGGCAATACTGATGTTATAATGGAGACTCCTCCGGCCGCCGGCAATGTCGCAGGTGCTCGGGATTCACCGGTCATGCCGGGTAGCAGCCCCTCCGTCACTTGCACGCCCGCCGCCACATGTGTCGGCCCGTCGACATTAGCCCAGCTCAACGCCCTCACAGTAATCAAGCTAGTGTACATCAAGTTAATATATTAGTTTCGTCATCCTTGCCCTCTCTCTAACGTCGTACACATGTTATCGCAGGTGCTCTCAACGCCATGCACCCTTCTGATGAAAGTGAACGACGAACTCAAAGACGTCGCGAGGGGTCCATCCTTCGCCCTCTGGATAAGAAGTGGCACACACGAGATATGGAGGATGACGTTTACCGGGTTGAAGTGGACCAGGCGTTACCGGGTGGAAGGGGTCCATCCTTCGCCCTCTGGATGGCTGAAGACCCTAATTAGGATCAACACCTACTCGGGGTCGACGGCAAGCAAAGGAAAGCACCTTGCGGCGTCACAGGTCAGCGTCCCTCCACAATAGCCAGCGGTGCCAGTGGTCAGCCCCCCATCACAATAGCCAGCGGCGTCGGTGGTCAGCGCCCCACGACAACAGCCAGCGGTGCCAGAGGTCACCGCCCCACCGCAACAGCTAGCGATGCCAGATGTCGAGGCGTACGAATGTGACGACTTCAAATGGGACATTACTACGTCTTCACAAGTTACCCTGGTGGATCCGAACGTGGCGACCACGAAATATCTGTGCTCCAAGAAGTTGTTCGACTCTCAAGAAACAGCTGAGGAGGAAACGCCTGAGGAGGCCGCCATCGCCGCCTCCAAAAACATGCTGAGCCCAAACACACTCTGTGCTACGGCCACTACGGCGATGGATGGTGGTACAACACATCCCAATAAGCGGAAGAGGCCAGCGAAGAAGGATGCCAAAGCCAAGGAGGCGGCCAAATCCAAGGACACGGTCCGACACCTTGACAAGTTGCCAAACAATTGGCGGCCTGAGCATTGGATTGGTGAACCGATGCTGCCGGAGCATGTCCTCAAGGTACTCACCCCGGATATGAGGAGCTTGCATAACTCTGTCCAGTATGTGGAGAAGCAGCTTCTCAATGCAAAAGAACCTGGTTACCCTTTGTTCGTGGCGAGGGTGCCAACTGGCATGAACTTCGTCGAAAAGTACCTAGCGGACTTGTGCTTCATCAGGTTCAATGACATCTTCGACGTCTTTCGCATGAGAATTCTCCACTTTACAGTGGTTCGGCTAGTTGCTCTTAGCCTGTCTTCCCAGATCGTTAAGGAGGGGATGCCGGGCATCACGATAATGGACCCCTTCTATATGCGGGAGAGCATCATCTGCAATGCTGGGGATCGGGCGATTGCCATCAAGAAGGTCGAGGATTTCATGCTGGCGAACATTAAAAAGAGTGGCATTCTCATCCCTTACTTCCCCGAGTAAGTAATCACTCGCTAGTCCCCATCACCGTTCTATCCTATATCTTCATTTGCATTTGCAAAGGTTAATCCGTGTGTTTTCCTCAGAGACAAGTTATGCACCCTCATCGTCGTGCACCCGCAACACTCGCATGCAATCTATCTCGACTCGGGTAGGGACAACAAGAAAGACTACAGCCACATCAAGTTCGTTCTCAATGATGCTCTCACAGGCTTCGCCTCCAAGACATGCCCCCTCAAAGTACAGAGGAAAGTACTAGGAGGCTTCGCCTGAACCCACACCACCAACTTCCCCTGCCTCAAGCAGTCGGCGTAAGAAAATGGGATGGACGCGTGGTACACCATCCTTCAGATGCAGGAGTACATAAAGTACGCAGATGACATGTTGCTGTCAGAGAGTCTCAGAAACAGGTTTGAAAACATGGCGGATGTCAACGATAGAGAGCTGAGAAGCAACTGGGGTCGCATCCAGCAGTTGATTTGCATGATAATCCTGCACGATGTCAACAATAGGTCTGGCGCGTTCTTCTACGGCTACGGTCTACCACCTAATGACGAGATAGAACTCCGTTTGGAGATGTCGCGTGATGAGAGGGCATTCAACACGCTGAAGGGATGCCGTCCATTTCCCCCTAAGAAGCCTATGACCTGATCCTACGACGGAAACTCTTTTTCTTAAGCTTGAACGATATGTCCATGAACTTCCGTAGTGTAATTGATATATATTCCGGACCGATCGACTTGTCGCTTTTATTTAGTTGTATGGATGTGCATGTGAACCTGCGTCTATAATTACATTTACTTTGCTATATATTTCTAGATGATGGCGTGTTTACCTTAATCATTATTTGCATTTACTTGACCCCTTACTTGCCTCGTATTTGGAGTTCACCGATGATTAGAATGTTCGGTCACTCTTACACTCGGGGGTCGAGCCAGTGAGTCTTGCTGTGATGGCCACAAATATCAATCTATTGTGCATCCTACCTAGCCTCACTGACTCCATCCATGGATGTTAATATTTGTTTCGACCGACAAAATATGAGGCATGCTATTTAATTCATACTACTTGTCTTTTATTTGAGTTGGCACTTCTTAATTGCATTGGCCGATGATTAGAATGTTTGGTCACTTGTACACTCTAGGGTGGGGCTAGTGAGCCTTGGTGTGATGGCCACAAATATCAATCTATTGTGCATCCTACCTAGCCTCGCTGACCCCATCCCTGAATGTTAATATTTATTTTGACCAACAAAGTATGAGGCACATGCTATTTAGTTCACACAACTTGTCTCTTATTTGAGTTGGCACTTGTTAATTGCATTGGTACTAACGTTTTATTTGTCTTGTGCATAGAGATGCCGACGACATATGTCGTGTAAAAGGGGAGGGTTCCTGGAGTCTACGACGACTGGGAGGTCTGTCGGAGATAGGTGCACCGCTTCAGCGGCAATAGCTACAAGGGATACCCCACTAGGGTGGAGGCGGAAGGAAGATACGCGCGTTATCTAGCGGGAGAGATGAGGGACATGAGGAGGAACCAGATGAAGACCATGGCCTTCGTGATGATGCTCATCGTGACCATGGTCATGTTCTATGTGATTGTAGTTTAGGTTAGTAGCTACATTGTGAGGTGTATGACAACAATGGTGACGACTATGTATCGAGACTTCTAACTTTGTGAAACTTCGTCGTTCGGTGTTGCATATGCACATGTCTTGTATGAATCAACATTTCGAAACGAGACTTGCGTATTTGTGTATTGCTACCGAAATGAGACTTGGCTCTCTATGTGCTTCTCATATTGCATGTACTGCTGTATAAATATGAACTGCTTTGTAATTATATACTGCTGTATAAATATGCATTGTAATACGCTGGAAAAATCTGTAAAAATTGCATTTTGGAATATTACCACCGCCGCACCTCCAGGGCCTACTGCCGGCGCACTAGACATTCGTCACTGCTGGAAGATCTACTGCCAGCGTAGCAGGACGTGCACCGGCGGTATGCACCAACTGCTGGCGAAGCAAGCAAGGCGCGCCGGCAGTAGCTGAGCTACCGCCGGCGCACAGGCCGGTGCGCCGGCAGTAGGCAGTTATCACCGGCCCGTTCGCACAGGCGGGCTTACATGCGCCGGCAATAGCCAAAAAAGGTGCGCCGGCAGTAACCCTTTCCCTAGTAGTGCATATCGCGGCCTCCCAAGCCGCTTCCAAAGAAATCCTTGGTGGGAGCGGCCAGAGGCGTTAGCGGGTGAAATAGGAAGTGCGCCTCGACTCCCGCTAGAAGGGAACAAAGGTGTTGCCGGTGGGTATGCTTCTCAGTGGCACAGCGTGGCCGAAGCGTGCGAGGTCTAGGGCTAGAGGCGGCGGCAGCGCGAGGGTTTCGCACATAACCGAGTTGAATGTTCAGGTGCAGGTGAATTTCGACGTGACGGGGAAAACACCAAATTTCATTCGTGGAGCTGAGTATATCCGATTCGAGCTGCGATGGGGGTTTGCTTGAAAAAAAATTCGGGCCCAAATTATCTTGCCGCATCTGCACGGGTTATTTTTTGGCCCCGTACCGCAGGTGGTTATTGTCCGGATTTGGCCCGGATGGGGTATCTGCTAGAGATGGTCTAACATCCACGCAGCCACCTACCCCGGGATCCTCAAAATCCATGCACTCTACCAAATGCGCCCTAGAATCATGAACATTGATGCAACTTTACCTATGAGGGGTATTTGTTAGTTGTATTCATTCCAATTTCTTTGGATTACTATACCAACCCCAATTCTTCGATTCACAGATTTTTTTTTAAAAAAAAAATCGTCAATACAGAATGTAGTAGGAGTACTTGGAGATATTTCGTCGACAAGAGGACTTATTCATACCGTTCAAGAGCTCGCCGGAGACTCTGTCCCGAAACTAACCGTCCTGTTCGTGTGCTACTTAACACTTATCCTATCCATCTTCCTTGTGCGACGCAGATATTCCTATCTTACTATTTCCTCAGTTGACTTTACTTCAAAGTCTCGTATATAGCTCCATGCAGCAGATCCATCGAAGGCGCCGTCCTGATTACTGCCGAGCTCGAAGTCCCGTCTCTGCTAATGGCCGCTCCAGCTGGGGCCATTTTCCTGTGTGCCCTCGCTATCATTCTCCTCTTCCCCGGCCCAAGCGCCGCCGCCGGCGAGAAGGCGACCGTATCGGTGAGGGCGGTGACGGCCATCTCCCACACAGACGACAACTTCATCTGCGCGACGCTCGACTGGTGGCCCAAGGACAAGTGCAATTATGGCATGTGCCCCTGGCACGACTCCTCCATCCTCAACCTGGTATGCATGCCCAACTTTGTTATGCCAACATGTTCTGATGTTCATGTGTGCACACACCTTCAGTCCCATTGATCTTAATTGCATGGTAATTACATATGCAGGATCTCTACAATCCTATTTTGGTCAATGCAGTCAAAGGTATAACACAAAAACATAATCCATTTTGAGATGGGATCACTGATTTGATTGATCGACTTGATGAAATTCCTTGCTGCATGGCAGCCTTCAAATCGTTGCGGATTAGGCTTGGAGGGTCGATGCAGGACCAGGTGACGTACAAGGTGGGCAAGCACTACGACGATTGCCACAACTTCCGGCGAGAGGACGGCCGCCTCTTCGGCTTCACCGACGGCTGCCTCCCCATGAACCGCTGGGACGAGCTCAACATCTTCTTCCGCCGAACCAAGTAAGCGATCATACAGGCAACACGCATTTCAGCCTGCAAATCGTTTCATTTCATGGCTACAAGAAACTGAAGTTGACATGGCCTGCATGTCAGCACGACGGTGACTTTCGGGCTGAACGCGCTGAGAGGCCGGCGCAAGGCCCCCGGCAACGGCAGCACCCTCCACGTCGGCGGCTGGGACGGCCGCAACGCGCGCGACCTGATGCGCTACACCGTGGGCAAGGGCTACCGCGTGGAGTCGTGGGAGCTGGGCAACGAGCTGTGCGCCGGCGGCGTGGAGGCCAAGGTGAAGGCGGCGCAGTACGGCAAGGACGTGCTCCGGCTCAGGAGGATCGTGGAGAGGGTGTACAACGGCACCGGCGGCCGCCTCCCCAAGGTCCTCGCGCCGGGAGGATTCTACGACGGGCCCTGGTTCTCCGAGATGCTCCGCGTCTCCGGCCCCGGCGTCGTCGACGGTGTCACGCACCACATCTACAACCTCGGCTCCGGTACTGATTCTGAGTTGCCGCCACACCCGTCATGCTAGTTTCCGTGGCGTTCTTGTTTGGTGCATGACCTGTAGACGCGCGCGTGCATGCAGGGAAGGATAAGGACCTGATCAACAAGATGCAGGACCCGTTCTACCTGGACAAGGTGGCCCAGACGTTCAGCGACATGGAGGCCACGGTGCGGGAGTCCGGGCCGTGGAGCTCGCCGTGGGTGGGCGAGTCCGGCGGCGCGTACAACAGCGGCGGGAAGGACGTGTCCGACAGGTTCGCCGACAGCTTCTGGTACCTGGACCAGCTCGGCATGTCCTCCGTCTTCGGCACCAAGGTGTACTGCCGGCAGGCCCTCGTCGGCGGCAACTACTGCCTCCTCAACACCACCACGCTCGCGCCCAACCCGGACTACTACAGCGCGCTGCTCTGGGACCGCCTCATGGGCCCGGGGGTCCTCCAGACAGCCACCACCGGCGGCGCCACCTCTCCGTACCTCCGCTCCTACGCGCACTGCTCCAAGCAGAAGCCCGGCGTCACGGTGCTCCTCATCAACCTCTCCAACTCCACGGCGTTCAACGTCACGGTGGCCGGCGACATGGACCTGCACCCGCCGCCGCGCAAGTTGCTGGAGGCGGACGCCGGGGCGGTGTGCGGCGGACAGAGGGAGGAGTACCACCTGCGGCCCGAGGGCGGCGACATCCAGAGCTCCGTGGTGCTGCTCAACGGGGAGCCGCTCGCGCTCGGCCCGTGCGGACAGATACCCGAGCTGCGTCCGGCCGTCGTCGCCGACGGGTGTGCCTCCCCGCTGCGCGTCGAGCCCCACTCCATCGCCTTCGTCAGGTTCACCGGCTTCAAGGCTCCCGCTTGCGCGTAATGCATGCATGTGAGCATGAATTGGCAAGAGATGCCATCTGTACTACTAGTTACCACTTAGCAATAGCACACGTGACAGGTCACTCTGTTATTTAGAGTTAGTCGAGTAGCTATCCATACGGATATAGCAGTCAATCTATCGCATGTACTTTTGAGAAATAAGTGGTTGTTGCTCACTTTGTTCTTCCTCCAGCTTGATGGGCATACTCCCTCCATATCGTTTGTTAGGGAGTATGCATTTTGAGATAAAATTTTAATCTTTAATTTAGTCAGCAAAAATGATAAGCCAGGAGTAGCAAAAAGGTTGATGGAACTGTTAAAAATCCCGAGTTGTAATACATGAACTTTGCGATCAGGTTTCAGGAGATTTTGTGGTCTCTTTAGAGACTGCAATAATCTGGGTTACAATTTGTGTGACATTTTTTCATTTCTATGAAATGGAACAGGGCAAAATGCCTTATTTGTGGAAAAAATTAGTCAACAAAATATGAGATATATGGCATAAAAATTATAACGGTATGGAGTAGTTTATTCATAGGACAGTATTTCGTTTTCTTTGACCAGCGCATTGACCAAGAATTACCCATTTAACATGTGCCACAGAAATTATAATCAAAATAAAGTACTTCCAAATAGGAATACCGTGATGTACATTTCATGTGACATAAAATTAAATTTGGCCAAAAGTTTAGTCAAAGCAAAGGTGGAAAATATGAGTGATTAGTTTCTAGTCCCCAGGGAGCGAGCGCAACCTGGTTCGCAATGGCTTGCAAGAGAAACACATCCATCAAAGTCAAAACCCAGTAAAATTATCTTTTGGGACATTTACCCTATGATGATTTCAAGCATTGGACTTAAACAGCTAAGAAACACTGTTAGTCAAAATTCAAAGAGAGTCTCACAAGCACCCAAAACGAGAATTATCTTTTGCAAGATTGAATCTTTAACAAGTAACATGTGGGGTTTTCTTCCGTGATGGAGCTTCACACAAACAGAGGTGAAATAGTCAGGCACATGAAAACAGAGGTGAAATAGCAAACTGCAAAGCAATAATTTCAGCATAGCAAATTGCATCCAGATTTTTTAATGAATAACAGATGTTACAGAAGCATATAACACTATTGCCTCCAAATCACTAACAAAGCAACACGTTGATCACATTCGGGGACAAGGGAAAAAACAGTCGCTTCCTGACTCTTCACATAATTCGGTCAACCTTCTTCAGTTGACAACAAAAGTTTGACTGAAGATGGTTATCAGATTGCAACCAAATGAAAATAAATACAGAAGTATCTTTTTTGAAACAAGGCAAAAGCTTTGCCTATTCCATCAAGGAGAGAATTGCCCAGTTAATTACCGGAAAACCAGGCGAAAACCGATACAACGTGGCCGAGCGGACACAGATGCATACAATAGTATCGCATTCAACATATATGCAAAAAAATCTGTCGGCTGTCATTTTGTGAAGTTAAACTGGACCAGGTTCCAGGTGTAGGATCTATTGGCGTAACAACCTATTTGCTGGCCGTATCAGGAGCCTAGGGTACTAACGAGTAGGCACTGCCAGGGACTGCAACCAGCAGAAATTGGTCGTCATCTTCTGTCACTTCACTTGCCTTTGCCTGGATTTAAAAAATGGAAACAACAGTCAAAAAGCTGTCAACATCGAGAATAGCAGTGAAATATAATTATGCATGCTACAAAAATATATAAGAACTGTACAAATCGAGCTATTTATAACACAATGAAATGATTTCTAAAAGTGTTATCTGCGGAAAAATAACTCAGTGTAATGCGCCAAGACTTGGATTGTTGGAAATTTGCAGAAGTAAACATAGGAGAAAATCCTAGATTTTAGCATCCCTTACAATGATATTGCAATAAAGAATAGACAGATGATACTGCAGAGAGCTTAAATTTTGGGAAAAAAAAACTCGAGAGATAGCAGGTTGAAAGATAACTTGAAATCCAGAGAACTACTAACATCATCCTTCTGCTGATTAATGGCATTTCTCAGCAGCTCTTTTGCCTTCTTTCTTAGTTCTTTTAGCTCCTTTTGCTGAGCTTTGGTGACCTCAGCATGACAAGCCACACAAAGCGTCCTCACATTCTCAAGCGTACATTCTCCTGCCAGAAAACAGATGAATTAGGACATGCAGCGATGAGCCAAAAAAAACATAGAAAATATGCATGTACTACCTCCTCCTTTATATACAGGTACTATATGGTCTGCATGCCAAGCATTTCCATCTTTTGGCTCTCGGGCAAGCTTTTCTAGCCTGTGGTTCAGCACAGTATTAAAGAAGATAATCCACATGAAACAGACAAATTAATAATGATAATTATTCCCATTCTCATTGATATTCAGCAAGTCTTTTTATTAACTTATTATATATGTATTATATAAAGATTAGACATTCTGTAATAAGGATGTATTATTAACAAATTAATAATGATGTTCAAACAAGAGTATTCTGTAACCTGCTAGATATGCAAAAGAGAGGCCAGGAAAAGCTACAAAGATTAGAAAAGCATGGTATCAGAGTGCGGCACGTACAGTTTCCTTCTACTTGCAATTTTTGGAGCAACATTCCTGATGTGTGCTTCTCTGTCTCGCTTGCACAAGGGTTTAATATATTTGACAAGTTTGCAACAGTCAAGCTTGCACTGGGAACATATGCCATGTTCTATTTGAAACAGTGCCTGCAAAGTAGAAGTATTTAACAAGCAGAAGCTTCATTTCGTATAATTCACAATTTATGTGTGTCAAAATGGCGAAATAGCTTTATTTGTGCAACATTATATTTTTTATTTGAAACAGGCAACATTAATTTTCGCGGTAACAGCAAAAGATAAAAAAGTCATACCTGCCGCAGGTAACCGCTGCTAGTTCTGGATCTATATAGCTGGAAGCAAGCAAGACCACAGAATAGATCTTCAAAATATTCAGGTGATTTTGCAAGATTCCCGCTGAACACAAGAAAACAAATTGTTACGACAGAAAATGATTGGCTCCTAGAGCAAGTACATCAGTGAGTAGTATTACTTGCAAGGTTTTTGACATAATTTGCAGAGAGGCTCATCATCAGTAGTCCAGCCTTGAGTGTACTCTCTCTCTTTAGTAGTGCCATTATGTAGAACCACCTTTCTCCATTCAGCATTTTCGGGCAATGGATCACTAACAACACTCAATGGAGTTATACGCCTATTACTCCCCCCTTTAATCAATCCCTAAGAAAGTTCATCACAACAGACACAAAATGAAACACCATAAAACCAAGGAACAAGCCAAGTACCTATTCTGTGATTCATGTCATATGTTCTTAGTTTCGCAATCCAGCCTTACCTGAGTTAACTTATGCTACATACACTCACACATGATCTTTCGCAATTCAGACTCATTTTCTTAAGAACTTCAGCAGAAACTGGGATACTTGAAATGTTACGACCACCATGGCACCTCTAAGAACTTTGCTTTACATGAAATATACTATTGAGTATAGGAGTTATTTTGTATGAGCCTTGTATTAAATGAGGTGACATGATAAGGCCTCCAATGGTAGGAATGAGAACGCTGCAACATCCTTAGTAAATCCTGATAGAACTGGATCATTTATTTACCATCAACAACTTCTACGGCATATGTTTGTATGATATAGATATATATGCGTAACCTGATGGACACCAGGCATTTCGCAATCTTCATAATTAAAAAAAGTTGAGTTTGCAAAGAAAAGAGGTCAAGATGTGCATACTTGTGTATTGTGGTTGATGCTATTTTTCAGATAGCACAGCTCAAGACTCAATGGAAGCTGTAATGGCTTTCCCAGCAGTTGCCTCTGATCAAATGGTCTTAGTGCTAACCATTCCTTTACAAATGCCTTGAACATACTGCAAAATGCTGGATTACTCTTCAAGAGCTGCCCACTTGCTTTCTTGCCACTACTAAAGCCTAAAGGTGATTCTACTTCTTCAGGCAGAAAATTCTGAAAAAGTGGTCTGGGTCTTGAATCATGTCCTGGAACACAGATGTACAAGTGGATTCGACCTGTGTGATGGCTAACCTGTGAAAGATGATGATAAATCAGAGGAATTTGAAGAATGAGATGGCAAAATTAAGCAAACTGATACGAAATAAACTATTTGTGGGCCATGGACTTCCAACTGTGTCACAGCTCTTGGATCGCAGATTAACTGGGTGGCCTCAACAGCGGACAGCGATAACACCGCAACCTCATATGCAAGTTGGGGTTGGTCGAGGGTAGGGGCGAAGAGCCATGGAAGCTTAAGTTGTTCTAGAAACCTTTGAGCGATGACATGATCGAGGCGATTGGGGACCCTATGGGTGGTCTCTTTAGATAACCCGAGGTTGCTCGGCACCTCAGCCAGCCCATCAGGTGGTCGCCTCGTTGAGGTCTGACCCAATTTATTCCTTTCCAGGGCCTCCACATTGCCATGCCTTAGGAACCTAGGATGTTGGTGTGTGACGTTTGTGGCCTTAAAAAAAATGCACGAACAAACAGGAATGCATAAGAGGCTTGAAGAATTGAAAAAAAATTTTGCCAAATCCACCTATCATCGCCGGCATAACCATAAAAAAAAGATCATGTTGTGCGGTTGTCCGGAGCCTTGTCACTGTGACAGGGAGGTCCATGTCCATTGTACGTACCTTGTCACTATGACGGGGAGGTCCATGTCCATTGTACGTATGCGGGAGATTAAGCTTTCGATTGTATCGCACATTGTGGTAATGAAAGCTCTAGGTGCGAACTTTTGGTGATTATTTCTGCTTGTCAGCTAGAGATGCTCTCGTTGTTGCGTCGATCAGCTGTGTTGTGCAGCTCAATACGATCTATGCACGTCTATGTCAGTAGTGTGATGGCTCAAGTGACCCCACTTACAAAGGATTACTAGTGGTTGACTGAAAGAGGACCTAGAGTCTACGGACTGAAAGAGGATGTCGATAAGACTGCCTTTCTCACCAAGCTGAGCAAGCTGCGGGTCCCCCCCTAGACTCTAGGTCCTTTGCAGGGACTTCAACATGATCTAGGTCCTTCCTCATTGCACAGTGGGCAGGTTCAAGAAATTCCTAAATGACTGCAATTTGAAGAGCTGCCTTCATGGTAGATGTGGTCTAAAGAGCGGGGGGGCCCCCATGCTCATCAAGCTCGGTAGATGGATTTGCATGGTCACCGTTGTCCCTACTCGACTGCGCCACGCTGCAGGTCGGCCGATGGCATTTCCAGTATGAGTGAAGCTCAATGGCTTTGGGGTTTTGGTTGAGGTGCATGGTTGAGACCCCGATCCTTTACAGCGCTTGTTCTTCAAGCTAAAGCGCACTACGCTGATGAGCTAGAGTGCCAAATGGATAGTGTGAAACTACAACTTATGATAGCGTTGGAGGTCATTTCAGATTCATCTATCGCTGAAATGGAGGCAAGGCAGCCAAGTGTAGGATGTACACTCGGCTCAATCACGCTTAAATTGGGTTGGCCTGCACGTTAATGGGCCAACACAATGTTTTTAATGGGCCAAGGTTGCCTAGCTAAGCCAAAAGGGTGCCAACAAAACATTGTTCGACCAGCATGCTTCGTATCACAAGCTAAAGAATGTGATCCATAGCCTCGTGGACCATGCAGGCCCGGAGGCATCTTCAAGTCACTTTAACACGCTCCTAGGCACGGCTGAGGAACGCCAATTCTCGCTTTAACCTGGACTTCGTAGACTCTCGCGTCAAGCACTTGGTGAACCTAGATTCCCTTTTCTCTTAGGAGGTTTGGGAGGTGGTGAGGCGCATGCCTCATCGTAAGGCACCAGGACCGAGAACTCCTCAAGTTTGGCAACAAGGTTGTTGATCCTGCTGCCGAAGAGATGTGTATGCTTTAGGGGACTATCGACCCATAAGGCGATACACATCTTCGTCCAGTAGGTATCCAAGACCTTGGCTATAAGGTTGGCTTAAAGGCCAGGATTCTGGATGGACGAGAAACCAATGTGCCTTCATTAGGAACTGTCGTGTTCATGATAATTTAATGTTGTTTTAGCAGACTATGCGCCTCCTCCATTGTCAAGTTGGATATTGCACATGCTTTTGAGTGTCTCCTAGGGACTCCTTTTTTAGATCCTCCGGAACATAGGTTTGGGTCCAAGATTCTGCGAGTGGATCACCATTTTCCTCTCCATGTCGACCATGAGCGATGCTCAATGGCTCAATGGTGAGCTGCCCCTAGGTGTGGGACCAAAGAGGCTTGCAACAAGTCTCTGTTGTTTGTGTTGGGCCACGGTTCCGAGAGTGGATCACAATTTCCTCCCCATGTCAATCAAGTTGGATATTGCACATGCTTTTGAGTGTCTCCTAGGGACTCCTTTTTTAGGTCCTCAAAAACATAGGTTTGGGTCCATAATTCCACGAGTGGATCACCATTTTCCTCTCCATGTCGAGCTTGAGCGATGCTCAATGGCTCAGTGGTGAGCTGGACGCAGGTGTGGGATCAACAAGTCTGTTGTTTGTGTTGGGCCACGATTCCGAGAGTGGATCACCATTTCCTCCCCATGTCGAGTATGAGCTATGCTCAATGGTGAGCTGCCCCCCCCCCCCCCCCGTGTGGGACCACAGAGGCTTGCAACAAGTCGAGTATGAGCGATGCTCAATGGTGAGCTAGCCCGGCTTGCAACAAGTCTCTATTGTTTGTGTTGGGCCACGATTCCAAGCCGTGTCGAGCATGAGCTATGCTCAATGGTGAGCTGCCCCTCCCCCGGTGTGGGACCACAGAGGCACGATTCCGAGAGTGGATCACCATTTCCTCCCCGTGTTGATCAAGTTGGATATTGCACATGCTTTTGAGTGTCTCCTAGTGACTCCTTTTTTAGGTCCTCCAGAACATAGGTTTGGGTCCATAATTCCACGAGTGGATCACCATTTTCCTCTCCATGTCGAGCATGAGCGATGCCCAATGGCTCAATGGTGAGCTGGCCCCGCGTGTGGGACCACAGAGGCTTGGAACAAGTCTCCGTTGTTTGTGTTGGGCCACGATTGAGTGGACCACCATTTCCTCCCCGTGTCAAGCATTAGCTATTCTCAATGGTGACTCCTTTTTTAGGTCCTCCAGAACATAGGTTTGGGTCCATAATTCCGCGAGTGGATCACCATTTTCCTCTCCATGTCGAGCATGACCGATGCCCAATGGCTCAATGGTGAGCTGGCCCCGCGTGTGGGACCACAGAGGCTTGGAACAAGTCTCCATTGTTTGTGTTGGGCCACGATTGAGTGGACCACCATTTCCTCCCCGTGTCAAGCATTAGCTATTCTCAATGGTGACTCCTTTTTTAGGTCCTCCAGAACATAGGTTTGGGTCCATAATTCCGCGAGTGGATCACCATTTTCCTCTCCATGTCGAGCATGACCGATGCCCAATGGCTCAATGGTGAGCTGGCCCCGCGTGTGGGACCACAAAGGCTTGCAAAAAGTCTCCGTTGTTTGTGTTGGGCCACGATTGAGTGGATCACCATTTCCTCCCCGTGTCAAGCATGAGCTATGCTCAATGGTGAGGTGCCCCCCCCCCCCCCCGGTGTGGGACCATAGAGGATTGCAACAAGTCTCTGTTGTTTGTGTTCAGCCACGATTCCGAGAGTGGATCACCATTTCCTTCCAGTGTCGAGCATGTGGTGAGCTGCCCCCTCCCCACGAGGCATTGCGACCAGGGAGTTGGTGATGATGGAGACATTTTTGCCATCTTTTGCCATCCGGAAAAGACATAATTTCTTGCGGTCTACAACATTCTCAAGTTTTGCCATATGTCTAGGTTGTACACTAACTTGGCAAAGTGATCGGTATCTTCTATCAGCTGCTTCGAGGAGGTGACCCTTGAAGTGGCGGCAGTTATGGGGTGCCAATTGGCACTCCAGTTGCCCTAATCAATGAACCATGGAAACAATCAGCCAGTGTTCCCCATCAGGCAAGATGAACATGACCTCCTCAGGGTCTTCCTCTTCTTCCTCCATATCTTGATCCTCTTGGAATACTGGCCACCTCCTGGACGATAACCGACAACTGGTGCCTCCTGGACTACTGGCTAAGGCTGCAACTGTTGGGCAGGGTGTGTGCAGTGCCCCTGGAGTTAATCAGTGCACCCTGGTCCAGCATCTTGTTGGACCAGTCCAGATTACACATCTCAGTGCGAAGCATCTTCTCCATGTTGGAGGCGTCTCCATGTCCTGAAACTGAGGTTCGCATGACTTCCCGAGGTCCTCATAGGTATCCCATCCAGGTTGCGCCTTCCGAAGAACTGGCAGCCAAATTCCTCGTCAACGCTCTCACCGTGCATGTTGATGGCGCGGGCTAATGCCTCTTGCATTGCCATCGCAATACCATCCTCCCAGCTCGGATACTTCTTCTTCTAGGCCATGGTATCAGAGCACTGTGTTGCCCTTAGGTTCGTGACCCTAGGACTGGTTAGACTAGGAAAGACCCTAGGACTGATACCGTGGTCTACAGGAAAGTATCTGAGCTGGGAGGATGGTATTGTAATGGCAATGCAGGAGACATTAGCCCGCGTCATCAACATGCACGGTGAGAGTGCTGATGAGGAATCTAGCTATCAGTTCTTCGGAAGGCGCAACCTGAATGGGATACCTATGAGGACCCCGGGAAGTCGTGCGAACCTGCCTTGGATTGAGATTCAGTTTCAGGACATGAGATGTATAATCTGGACTGGTCCAAGAAGATTCTCCAGCAGAACAATGAGAAGTACCATCAGCTTAAAAAACTAGTTGATTGGCTTGGTGACAAAAGAGATCAACACTATGCAGACAATACCTAGCTGAAGAGCGACAAGGAGAAGCTAAAGGACAAGATGCTGGACCAGGGTGCACTGATTATGGCACTCCAGTTGCCCTTAGGTTCGTGACCCTAGGACTGGTTAGACTAGGAAAGACCCTAGGACTGATACCGTGGTCCACAAGTAAGTATCTGAGCTAGGAGGATGGTATTGCAATGGCAATGCAGGAGACATTAGCCTGCGTTATCAACATGCACGGTGAGAGTGTTGATGAGGAATCTAGCTATCAGTTCTTCGGAAGGCGCAACCTGAATGGGATACCTATGAGGACCCCGGGAAGTTGTGCGAACCTGCCTTGGATTGAGATTCAGTTTCAGGACATGGAGACTCACGCCTCCAACATGGAGAAGATGCTTCGCACTGAGATGTATAATCTGGACTGGTCCAAGAAGATTCTCCAGCAGAACAATGAGAAGTACCATCAGCTTAAAAAACTAGTTGGTTGGCTTGGTAACAAAAGAGATCAACTCTATGCGGACAATACCTAACTGAAGAGCGACAAGTAGAAGCTAAAGGACAAGATGCTGGACCAGGGTGCACTGATTATGGCACTCCAGGGCAGTGCGTGCACCTTGCCCAGCAGTTACAGCAACTGCAGCCTCAACCAGTTGTCTTCCCTGAGCATTTTCCACCCTCGTGAGCAATCCATGGCTGAGAAGATTGGAACTTTGTCCACGGCGCCGAAGGGTGAGTTGCACCGAGCGAGGAGGAAGGTGCGAGAGCCTCCATGGTATGGGTAGTGGCGTTCATGGTGTTAGCACCTTGCCAGCAATCTCCATGTCGCTGGCCGCCCATGGCGTGCGCGCGTGGGAGCATGCATCGACCGGAAGATGTTGTAGGTTTGCAGGGCGAGGGCAGCCACGTTCCAGCGATGGTGGACGAGCGTGGCGGCCTTCCCGCGCTGGTGGACGACCACGGCGACCTTCACGTGGTGTCTAGCATGGCGTGCGCTCCGGCCATCCCGAGATGGGCGAGCACGACGGCGTTCGGGTGCTTTTGGACAAGCGCGGACGCCAGACTGGTGTTGGTGCCGGCCTTCCCGTGCTTGCCGAGCGCGGCGGCCGTGTTCCCGCGCTGGTGGGCGAGCGAGACGTACTTCCCGTACTACTAGACGAGTTCGACGCCTCGACTATGTTCACGTGCTTCTGGACCAGCTAGGTGTCCTTCCTGCCGTGGGCGCCGACCTGCTAGTGTTGGGCGAGTGTGGAGGGTTTCCCGTTCTACTGGATGAGCACGATGGCCTGAGTGGTGCTAAACAAGAAGCCCTCCGCGATTGGGAAAAATGGATTTGCCTCTCCATTGAGGTGGAGCGCACCATCCAGGGTTGAATAGACTAGAGAGAAGGCAGCAGCAAGAAACGAAGGAGTCTTGGCAATTAATGGGAGAATTAAGGAGAGGTTTGGCGCGTACATGCAGGGGCAAGAGTGGAAGATATTTTCGCCGTTGACGCCACCTTAATCACCGCGCCATAAAATTAACTTGAGCATGGGAACGGCGGGAGAAGGAGAAAACTAGCTTTATGCAAATTATATCTAAGCTCTACCAGCCAAATGATCACGTATGTGTTAGGTTGCCTGTTGCCACTTCTGTCCACCAAAGTATCATCTTGTCAATACAATTCCAAAATGTATTGATCTTGAGGTGCAACGCTTATGTTGCGAGTTACTACTCTAGTTGAAGAATAATGGATTAGAATCACCGGTCTTTGCTTAATATGTCTGTCTTTGGCTTCATGAAGAAAAAAGGGCTCCATGCTTGAAGATTTACTTTGCTGCTATGAACTCCAGGTTAGTGCTAGCCTGAGAGCTATGCAATACATTATAGTGATGACCTTAGCCTGAGAGATATGCAATAGGTTGTAATGATGACCTTTGCTACTTGGTATTTCATCTTATACTTCGATCCAACTAGCACTATTGCATAGGGACTCTCACTTTTCAAGCTGAGGTTGAGGTCGCTACAGCTTGGGATCATTGGACTATTGACATCAGGGGTGAACTCAGCCTGGTGGCCCGTTGGCAGTACGTTCAACTTTAGGTGAGTGCTCGAGCTCTGCAGCTCATGGCTGCCCAGACATGTTGGTCTAACACTGGACGGACAATACTCCTGCTACAATACCCTCTTCCATGGGGCTATCATGTCAAAGGTCTTGGAAGCTCAACTGGCGCTCCAGGGGTCTTCCCGGGTCAAGTTATTCATTTGGCCTGGTTGTTAGGATAGTTACTCTACGAGCGAGAGGCTTGCGAGACAGGGCCTAGAACACCAATCAAGGTGTCTAATGTGTGAGCAGCCTGACAAAACTATGTTCCATCTCCTCAATGGATGCTCATTCTAACGGAATGTGACACGAGGTGCACTCATGGGTCTGATGCACAACAGGTTGCCCATTGTTGAAATTACTTCATGGAGTGGTGGTCGCAGGCCCTGCAATCCCTTCCCGTACACTTTAACTCAAGGGCCTTCTTCGGTGATCATGCTCATGGCATGGTGGATCTAGAAGCATTGCAACATAGCTGTCTTCGACAACACACATCCTAGCATAGCCCGCTTGCTTGACACGAATCGGTTTGAGGCTCAGTCGTGGACAAAAGCAGGAGCGATGTGTCTTCGCTCGGTGCTTCTTGCAGGAGTTTAGCTTAGCCGGGTAGTGTTGTATATATACCTTTTCTATCAATGCATCGACACAAAAGGCTTTTTTCTCAAAAAGATAGTATAAACGACATGGCAAAAGTTGTTAGCCTAAATATAATCTTGTCATGGTGTGACCCGCATACGTAGGTTGAGTGCATGCTATAGTGTGAATAGCACACATAGGTTGTGTGCTTGCTGTGTGTGAGAACATGGCACATGAGTTGTGTGCAGCTGTCTTCAAGTTGGCTTTGACTAGCAGTCTCCAAGTTGGATTAGACTAGTAGAAGCCAACTAGACATTAGTTGTCTAGGTCGGTTACTGTAGCACCGACTTAAAGCCTCTATATAAGGAGAGGCACCCCATATGGAGAGTAACTTGTAAGCCAAGATGTAGCATATGTTGCTATATAATAGTGAAAGAGCATTTGTTGCTCAAGCAAGTTTCTCCCCTGTTCTCCTTGCTCATGTGTGTGTCCACTAAGAATGAGCTGAGAGATTGAGAGAAGGCTGCACCCAACATTTAGTATGGGTAGGAGCTAACAATTGGTATCAGAGCCTCATGGTTCGGGGCCATGGCGAGCAGTGAGTCCGCGGTGAGCCCGGCGGACGTGGAGGCGGCGCGCTGTGACATCGTGCGCACGGCGGCATGGAGGCGCTGCACAGCAGTATGGAGGCTGCGGCGGCCGTGGCGCAGCGGCCTCATACCAGCACTAGAGCACCAGGTTGGGAGATGTCAGCACCACCACCTCTCCAGCAGCGGCGTGCGTCCGCAACCCCTCCTCCGGCAAACGAGCGACGGCGATCGCCAAGTCGGGGACGGAGCAGGGTGCGACACGGCGGGGGCGAGGTCGTGGTACAGCGGGAGGTGATCCGCGAGATGACTAGCGGCGGAGGCGGCGGTACGAGCCTCGTCTTCCCGATGCTCAAGCGCGAGACTACATCAATCGGGCCATGGTGATGGAGGTGAACCTGCAAGCGGCATCGCTCTGGGACGCGATCGAGGACGCCGCAGTCTCTCGGCGAGAGGACAAGCAGGCCTTGGCGGCACTGCTCCGCGTCTAGGTTGTGCGTGGCCATGGCGGGAGTTCAGGGTGGAGACTTGAGAGGCAACGACGATGGTGGTGACCAAGGTTTGGTTGCGGCAAGGTCATGTTAGTCGGCTCCGTTCCGGCGTGCCCGAATGTCTTCGTGGTGGTCTCCTCTTGCTGCGAAGTCGGCCGCCTCGGGCGGTGTACGATGACCTTCGAGGGGCGGTCCGGTGAAGGCCTTTTTCGGCACTTGTCTTGCGCATCCCCTCTCCGAGGCTCGTCTTCAGAATCGGAGCTGCCGGTCTCTGCTCGAAGAGCCATCTGTTTGGCATAGGCCGACTTGAGCTTCTTAGCTTTTGTGGGAAGCCAGGGTGGCTAGGTGTGCCCGTGGCGGGTGTGCCTAGCTTGTATGTATCCGGTCCACGTCGTGCGTCTGAGCGCGTTGGTGATCTTTTGAAGGCCTGTGGCGTTGTGCGCGTTGGAGCGCGTTGTGCGTGCGGCCGGTATTTGCGGATCAAGCAGCCAAGTGCGCGTCTCAAGATGAAGTGGCAGGAAGAAGTTGCGGCGTTGGTCGCCGTTGAACAAGGAGATCCTGGAGACGAGGAAGAAGATGACAAGATTAGGGGGGTGATTGTTAGCCTAAATATAATCTTGTCATGGTGTGACCCGCATACGTAGGTTGAGTGCATGCTATAGTGTGAATAGCACACATAGGTTGTGTGCTTGCTGTGTGTGAGAACATGGCACATGAGTTGTGTGCAGCTGTCTTCAAGTTGGCTTTGACTAGCAGTCTCCAAGTTGGATTAGACTAGTAGAAGCCAACTAGACATTAGTTGTCTAGGTCTGCCATCGTAGCACCGACTTAAAGCCTCTATATAAGGAGAGGCACCCCATATGGAGAGTAACTTGTAAGCCAAGATGTAGCATATGTTGCTATATAATAGTGAAAGAGCATTTGTTGCTCAAGCAAGTTTCTCCCCTGTTCTCCTTGCTCATGTGTGTGTCCACTAAGAATGAGCTGAGAGATTGAGAGAAGGCTGCACCCAACATTTAGTATGGGTAGGAGCTAACAAAAGTAAGCAGCAAACTGATACGAAAATAACTTGAGAAGTTGGGACAAGCAGTAATACATGTAAACATGAAGGCAAAAAATGATAGTTTGAGACAGTAGGTGGAGGAATTTTTAACCTCGAAACGCATATATTCCACTTGAATATGGCCATCTGAAACGGTTCCTGGAAGACCTAAAATCTCAGAATTTTCAAAAAAGCGCCTACGAGCCTGTTATATTTGAGCAGCGTAAGATACAGTGTATAAACCTTTAATATACATTGTACAAAATACAATAAAATACAAGCAAGGACTTTTGAATTACCTTTCTGGATTTACTTCTTGTAACTGAAGAGCCAAAGGAGGCTGGTGAAATAGAAAAATTACTGCAAGCTGCTGGAGCTGGACTATATTGCATGCCGAAATGAAGCCCTTCATCCTAAGAGGGTAAGGTGCACAAGCAGAATCAGCTGGAAGTCAATCATAGGAATGCTGAATGATAAGATATTACAGTGAACAATGGTGAAAAATTAGAAGGAGTATCTTGTTTGAACCTCAAATTGTAGAGGAATAGTCCTAATAGTGAAATCTGACTCAAACTCCATATCGCTGATGCTAGGAAGACAGTCGACGGACATGGTGCCACTTTCCAGAAGACCTTTTCATTCACCAGCAGAACATGTTAAAGGCTCACATATCTCAAAGTTTCTTTACGTTAATCAGCTAGTACTAAATATTGATATCATTCATTAGTAATTTGATATTGATTTTCCTAATGTTTTACCTGCATCATGATTCTCCAAAGGAAGAAACTCATGCTGTGGTCTCTCCTTACTGTTGCTGATTTCCCCAAAGTTGTGAACTTGATCAACCTTACAAAGAAACATGGTCAGATAAATGAATAAATGCTAAATAGAATAAGAGTTCCGTACATTGGTCCTAGAATCTTGTTCAAGATCCTAGTAAAACAACTCATTCGAGTAGCGATACAATAAACCAGATCTCATCTGAGTTCTGACACTTTCGAGAAGTGTAATGCGATCCAGACTTCTCCATATGTGTAAAATATTTTCTCGGTTAGTAAATTATGCTTCAAAGTTAACTCCTCAAAGCATGGTATTGAAATGATAGGGGCAGCTGCAAATGTTCCACAAATGTGCTTCATGCAGTTTTAAAAGATTAGCAGTTTAGCTTGCCTTTGTGGAATTAGTTAGCTGATAGGACGTGGCAAGTTGCAAACCCCTAAATCACCTCAATTAAAAAAATGCACTTAGCACAGTCCCTCCAAACCTCTCAAAGAAATAGTATTGCATATGATAGACCATAAATGAATGGTGAAATTTCGAAACTTTGAGGTAACTAATTACTATTAAGTTCCATGCATGTCCGAATTAATGTAGAGAAGGTGGGCAGCCCACATATACTTTAACACACGCCCACTCCCGCGTGACTCGATAAGACCTACACGTGATAGAAAGAGGGCAAGAGCAATTAAAAAAAGTGAAAGCTGACTTGAACCCAAGACATCTACTCTTTTTTTTTTTATTCCCAAGACCTCTACCCTGATACCATATTAAGTCTCAAATGTTCCACAAGTGCACTTCATGCAGTTTTAAAAGATTGGCAGTTCAGCTTGCCTTTGTGGAATTAGTTAGCTGATGGGATGTAGCCAGTTGCAAACCCCTAAATCACCTCGATCCAAAAAAATATGGACTTAGCACAGTCCCTCCAAACCTCTCAAAGAAATAGTATTGCATATGATAGACCATAAACAAATGGTGGAATTTCAAAACTTTCAGGTACTATTAAGTTCCATGCACCAACCAGTAGATACAAATATCCGATTTAATGTAGAGAAGGTGAGCAGCCCACATACACTTTAACACCCCACTCCCACGTGACTCGATAAGGCGTACACGTGATGGAAAGAGGGCAAGAGAAATTTTAAAAAAAAATGTGAAAGCCGACTTGAACCCAAGACCTCTACACTGATACCATAATAAATCTCATGCACCAAGCAATAGAACCAAAAGTTCAAACTGGTGAAGAGAAGGTCGGCAATCCACACATGCTTTAATAATTACTTCACCTTTGACCTTTACCTACCTCAATTTCTCTTATAGCATCTTTTTTCCCATTCACCACAGATGAGACACGGAACAGGCTCTGGTTCAAGTGAAGCCAATGCGGCTCATCTGATGTGTTCTGTGAGAACAAAGTAATTTAATGCTCTAGTTACTAAATTTACAAAATACACTACAGGAATAAGAAAAGGAACTAACCTTTGCACAGAATATATATATATTGACAGCATTGGTTTGACCACGCCTATGAGCTCTGTCCTCAGCCTATCAAGAAATTATCAACAATTAAATGAAGCATCGACATTCGACACAACAGTAAAAGAAGGGTGAACCATACATAGGTTCAAGATTGCACACATTAAATACAGTTCGTCAAAGTGTGAAGTGAACATGCACAGGCACAGGCACAAATTCAAAGACTTTGCAGCGACACTTCATTACACAGGTAGGTTCGCACCAACAGCTGGACTGGTTAATTTTGTACTTCTTTTACAACCAAAACTACCAAGATATTGAGAAAATTCCTCCTGGTTAAATTTGCACTTCATATGGGTTGAAAAGAAAATGTATGAGCAAGGTTCGAAAAACCAAGTACCTGAAGCAAGTCTGAAGATGATCTTGGGAGCTCCACGAAAACAACATTTTGAGCAGATGAGAAGTCTAAACCAACACCACCAGCAGTAATTCCTATTATTGCAACCTTTACCTATTTAGCAGAGTAAAATAACTCAATGATGGACAAACTAAACATCATATAGAGTAGGTAGATGAATTTTCTTCAAATTCCGCATAAAACACACATAGGAGTTTTTAGAAGTTCTCACGTGTAGGTATGGTCGGCATGCTCTATATCAATCCATAATTTCAAGAATAGACACAATCTTGTTTGCAAGATACAAAAATGGCAGATCCGCTATTTAGTTCACACAGTTGCACGTAATAATTTCCTTTTGGTATCTACAAACAGATTCAGTTTGTTACTGAAAATTTTCATTTTCATGGACAGAGAGACCTATAGCTGAAACTTTAAAGGTTATTCAAATAACTCAATGGAAATTGCACCATTTTCATGAAACTACGCGTATCCTGAATCCTGATATATCACTAGGCAAGTTACGAATCAAAATGAGGGGAATGGCAACCTCTGGATTTAGACGGAAAGAATCAACAGCTTCTTTCCTTTCTCTAGATGATGTGCTGCCATCAATGCGAACAAACTTGATCCCCTTTTCAAAGAGAAAAACCTACATGGAAAGCAAGGTATCAATATCTTTTCTAGAAATCATATACTTCCTCTGATTCATATTACTTGCCACTAGTATGGATGTACATAGAACTAAGGTATGTCTAGATACATCTATATTAGTGGCAACTAATATGGATCGGAGGGAGTAATTAGACAATATAGTTTATTTATGATTTATGGCATCTAACTAACACATCAATTTAAAGCATGCAGCCAATTCGGCACTGAAGGATGTAATCATGACCCTTGTCCAAGTATATAATATATAACTGATAACTGAATTATCTTGGTGGTAGACCTCCCATACAAGTATATCACTGTTACCAGCAAGCATGGGAACATCAATGCTATCACAGCAAGTATGATAGATACCAGTAAGTATGTTGGAGGCTAATGGTATGGGCACAGATACATAAACGTGTACAGTGTATCAGTATCGGATGGATATGGACATTCATTCCAGAAATACGGATATGTTTGACCCTTTTTTAGAATAAACAATGACTCCCACTGCAAATTGCCTGCATTGCATGTGCCACATTTGGGCACAATCTGAATCTTACTGAATAATACTTGGTCGAACCACCACTTTTGTACTCAAATTACATATAGAACCATCATAGTTGTTATTGTAAATATTACCTGCACTCCATCTAGAACCTTCAAGTGGTGGGCGAAAATTATCGTTTTCTGGCAACTTGACTGGGAGTCCAGATCATCATGTATCAAATGATTTGAGAACCACTTACTAAATCCAGGTATTTTTGCAATGCCAATTTCCTGGGGGGAGAAATGCCTTGGAGATTTCTTGCAACTATCATCTGAGGAAATTAAAAAAAAATCAACAGAAAGGAACATACCATCTACAATCATCATCTTGAATGCTAAAATGACGGAAAACATTTGATTGATCTCCCACTACCAGTTTTGACACATTTGACGATCTCATAATTATTTACATGTTGAGGAACAGGCTAAATAATATTAAAATGCTAAATTATGGAATATAAAGCATGTTTTTGGAACTATGATAATGACAATCCATGTTAAATACATTAGAACATGCATAATTTGAATTCTTCGACTGGAAAATGATTGATATTAAAGCAGAAAGCTGTAGTTCCAGCAACTTCTTTTTATTCGAATCACATCAGTTCATTGCAAATTGATAAAAGGTGATTGTGTTAGTAAGGTTGACATATGTAATTGATATCAGCTATTAGCAGCACAAATGTTACCTTTTCCCACTCTCGCTTCTTCATAGTCATTGCCTTTCTCAGGCGAGGCAACTGTAAGAGTATCAGAACTACCATATACATCACTGTCCACCCCTTGGATACAAGAAGACTTAGCTGTCCTGGTATCCAATGCCTTCAACTTCAACCTAATAATCTGTCGGCGCTTGGGGGGCAGTTCATTCAACAAATGCTCCTTCAAGCGCCTGATCTGCACGACAGAAGCAAATTCCAGTCGTTAGATCTGAAACTGATAAACCATTAAGTATCATCCTAAAACATTACTCTCTCCTCTCCAATTAATAAGGCGTAAAAATTTAGTCAGAAATCAACATCTTCCAAGTTTGACCAATGTCAATGGACAGAAAATATCAACATCGATGCTACCAAATCAATGTCAATAGATTCACCATGAAATATGTTTCATAATACATTTGTTTAATGTTGTGGATGTTGATATTTTCTTCACTATATTTGGTCAAACTTAGTAAGCTTTGACTTTTGATACATCCAATACACACATGTTACCATTAAATTTTGTAACTATATCGTACTAATGTTATATTTAAGGATATTGGATCATATAGAAGCACTTCCATTGATAATCTAGTGATATTGATTTCATGTGACAACCCAAAATACTTTTACGCCTATTTGTGGTCACACTTGTAGAAGTTCGATTGCACGCATTCTAAATAATAACTAAAAGAGAATGTAAAGAGTATTAGACACTGAAGTTAGTCTCATTCAGTTATTCTTAAACATGTTTCTGCATAGACTACGGCATTCTACAACATACTGTAATACAGACTGTATACGTAATCAGGTGAATATATACACACATAAAAACTGTATACCGCCAAGCAGATCAAAATCCATGAACATCATCAAGAACTACTATGCCCTGACCATAAATAAGTCCATGAATAGTTTGGATATCAGGAACAAGATACATACAATATCATGAAAACAATAAACACAAAAAAGTTATAAAAAGAGGCTTCAATAGCTGAAAGAGAGAGAGCCAACCATGAGAGTCTGACTGAGCAAAACATTTAACTCCGTCAACCGAGCACCCTTTGAAAAGTCCTGCATATAAAACGACGTGTAAAAAATATCAAGCCCTTTACGTACAGATTGTCAAATACTACTTCCTGAACTTAATTGCAAATGCAATTCTGCATGAACCATTAATTCATGTTTACTGAAACTTATTTATGCCTGCAAGGCTGCAACACTGACGGTGCCTAACATAACAAATGATAATCTAATAGAGCTTAGTAATAGCAACCTGCCAATCTCCTTGACAATAAGGACAATCACAAGATATAAATACCTGATAGGTTTTACCGTGAGATCTTTGAGCAACATGAAGTGAACAGTATGTCCTTGCAAACTCAAATTTATCATGTCCAAGCAAATTGGGACTGAAAAACAAGGGAGAGTGTGATCACGAAAGATCGATATGACCAACACAATAAGATGTCATTCTGCATCCCTTACCGTAACATATTTATCTGGTGATAGATGTCAAAAGGTCTGTTGTCACCTAGGAGAAAACACTGTAAGTTAAATCCCGAAAAAAACTAACAAATATGGAGAGTCAACCTCAGACAAGCAGTCAGATATATTATGCGCAGGGTAAAAAGTATAAGAATGGAAAGCCACACATGGCACTTTTAACATCACAATACAGATACTGAGCTTACACATAGAATATATAAATATCACATGTAACAACTGGTAACAAGAAAACAGTACAACTACGAACAACATCTTCAGGAAAATGGTAAAACTATAAATCTATTTGCATGTTCAAAGTTTTATATATCCATGAGTAAAATAGCACAACAGCACAATGATCCCCGAGAGAAATTCAATGGGTATATTTAGAAGTTACAACCTTGACAAAGAGGGCGTCCCAGAAAGCAACACGATGTGGTTGATACTGTGAGCTAGTTCCAGTATAGCGTTTGTCTGTCACAAGAGAGTTAAATTAAAATAAGGTGCCTGAAAGCTGAAGCAATAAGGAAAAGATTGTTCAACAGTATTTCAGTGGTTTTTCATGCTTGCAGCATTTTAAATTAAGCACAGTGAAACGATGAAAACGAGAAGCGGGTTGAAAAGCACCTTTTTTTTCATCAAACGGAGTAATAACCAAACAAAATAATGTTATGATTACAAGAGTAGCAAAATAGGATGTGCCAAATACACAAAGAACTAAATCTCCCTCCCGGATTGGGGTTTAATACGCTCGATTGTTGCCTGATAGTATCATCACCTGGTTATTTTCTTGTTTCATCTTTGTGCAGCGTATGTTGTGGGATTCATCAATGATCATCAGTGCCCATCTCCTGGTAATCATACTTTTCCGAAGGTGGCTTAACATCTTGTATGAAATAATAACAACCTTCGGACAAGCATCTAAATAATCAAGACTGTCTTGACGGCCAAACACTGAAAAACAGAGTGAGGAAAAATACAGATATAAGTTGAACAGACAAATTTGGTGCTATTTATACAAAATTAATACTGAAAAGGCTGAAAGACAAGGCAATAGAGTAGTATCCAAAAATGAAGAATTATTTATACAAGGAACAAGGACCAAGTGTACAAATATGTAATTCAGAACGTTCAGTAACTCCGGAATCTCAAGTTTGGCAAATAACCAAGCACAAGCTTCGTGAAGTCAAATTGACAAAAATACGGTGAGGAAAGTTGTGGCCACAATCCTAGCAATGAACTAAGATTAGGGGCATAATTGGTTCACTGCCATAGTTCGCCCAACTTTAGTTAGGCAAGTTCGACATTCCACTTTAGGTGTTTGGTTATTTGGCACAATGTCTTACACATGAACCGACCTGTCAAAGACTCATGTTTTTTACTATATAAACATGCTTATGGCGTGGCCAGAAAAAGAGTGCGGCAATGAGGTTCAGGGATCATAATTTATTATCTGCATTCAGTGTGACATTTAATTGGAAAAAATGAACCTTTGCTAGAACACCATCACAATACAAGCAAATCTATGGAATTTTAAGTTCAGTGAGATCCCAACATAAGTCAAATTATGGAGAACAATATTGGACTGAAGATCAACTGAAACTAGATATAAGGTGATCTTTTTTTCATATGCAATGTTACTTTGTGTACATGCAATTTTGTCCTGCAACTGTTTTTAACTGCAATGTTTCATTCTGAACTCATGCACCAAATGACTGATACCGGGGCAAAAGTTCCTGCTGTTTAGAATTTTTATAGATAAAGTACAAAATATGCAATTCGTATATGGCGATTGTTATTACTTCATGGTTATTCATGGTCAAAATGAGATACACTGCAACTATGCAATAGTGGTAATACCAGGTTTGACATCAGGAAAAAATAACACTCGCATAATTGAACTCTGAATTAGTACCAAGGTGAATATCTTTTGGCAGAAACGAAGGATCCCAGCGTTCCAGTTCCTCTGCCCAGGTATAACGCAGAACAGCTGGACAGACTATTAATATAGAGCCCTCATCCTTGAAGCAACAAGCTATTGCAATTGCCTGCATTCAAATGAATGAGAACATAATACAGTGCTACCCCTTTCTGTTAAAAAAATATATTGTGCTTTGACAAATGACAAGGAAAGATATTATACTCAAAAGAAAATATGAAGATTTATTCATATGATCTAATGATCTTAAAAAGTAAGTGTTAGTGTGTTACTGCACTTACTTGATGATGGAAGCAATAACCAAACTTCAGCAAAAATATTCATAAAATTCCAATTCATTACTACTCGAAATGTATTGATGCATGCTCAAAATATCAGTGTTTATTTATGTGCCAATGTAGAGATTTTTGTAAGTTGTGAAACCATGAAACAACAATTTTTGGCATATAAACTAACCACAAGATAGTTAATACACAAAACACGATATGCTCACCTGGAGAGTTTTGCCAAGCCCCATCTCATCTGCAATAAGGCAGCGCCCACGCCTTCGAAGCCCAAATTTCACACCTTCAAGTTGAAAGGGTAGTAGCGCATCTCGTAAGTGTTGTGGCAGCTTTGTGAGAAGCTCGTCCACTTCTTTATCAGAAGCACACTCTGTAGCATAATTTTGAACAGTGCGTCTTGTTTTATAAGCTATTCCTTGCACAACAATTCCAGGCAACTTCTTCAAGCATTGTAACACCAGCTCATAGTGCATGAGCTTAAAGACAGAAGAAACATGACCGCTTTGACTTTGTGTTGTAGAGAACGGTACGGCCTACCAACAATAAGAGGGAAGGTAAGTTTAGATTCTAGACCAAAAGGTTATTCGACCCAGAAAAGGGACTAAGAACAGATAAAATTCATATTATTATAGCAGAGGTTTACTTTTTCTATGCTTTGCATTCACAGATTATCCATTCCTTAAAAGGGTTAGTCAGAATTGTATATCATCCACAGCATAAATGTTTTCTGCCGTTTTATGCTTAGTCATGAAGTGTGTCAAGGCTCTCTGAAAACTTAGATCTTCACCATGTACTCCCCCTGTCCTACAAAAAGCTACTGTTTTGGACATTGAAAATACAACTTTGACCGTTAATTTCTCTTTAATAATTTATAAAATAAAAAAATGTATATTGTGAATGACTGAATGTACTGTTCAAGGCAAATTCACACGTCTTTCTTTCAAGCATCTAATCCTAAATTTTAGTAAATATATTAGTACTCAAAATCCCAATAGTTTACTCTATCCTTGTAGAAAACGACAGCTTTTACAGGACCAGAGGAGTATATTGTGAACATTATCATGTATTGGTTCAAAATGTAACATTGAAATATTAGTTGCAGCATTCCTAGATACCAACAATTTGTCCATAAAATTTGATAATTAGAAGGCCAACTAAAATTTTCAGCAGTCAGCAGTTAGACCACCAATTTTCAACGATCTTCCTATGTTGTGTTTAGCATTGTATTGCATTAGACAGACAGAACATTGGGCAAAGTAAATTTGGAGGAAGGTGAAGTCTGAATTTGGAGATGGCATAAGGAATCAGATTAATAATAATAAGCTATGAATGAAACCGAATCTTCTGACCCATATCAAGAATCCAGAGAAGCACCGGAAGACATCGGAGGCGAACCTCAATTAATTAAGCAATGAAACGCCCATGAACGAGTAACTGACCAAGAACCCAAATCAAAGAACGGCCATTTATCTCACAGATGAATGGACAAAGAACCAGCACATTCTTGAACCGGTTCAGGCATGCCGAAGCCGAAGAACAAAATTTGATCAAGAAAACAATCGCAAATACTACAACCGTTTGCAAAGAATGCCAAAAGAAGAGAACGTTGTGAAGAAACTCTAGATGAGATCCAAGAAAGCGCCGAATTCGTCGCGCGTCGTCAAGAAATAGACGAATCCCCAATCAGAGACCGAATCGGCAAGAAATGAGATTCAAGAATGCGAGGATCGTACCGAAGCGACGCAGTCCTCGACGGCGCGGAGGCAGTCGGCCTCCCCGGGGAAAGCCTTGCCCTCCGCTGGGCCCACCGTCACCTGGAACTCGTCGGGGCTGCAAATCTCCAGCACCGCCTGGAACCCCGTCGGAGGCCTAGGCGGCGGAAGCGGCCGCGGCGGCGTGCGCGGGGGCAGAGGGGGGACGATTCTTGGGCATTTGGCAAGCCTGAACGAGGCGGCGTCGAGGGTATTGCCGGCGGCGGCGGAGGAGCGCTTGAGCCTCTCGAGGGCGGCGATTCGATTGGCCTCGATGCGGCGGCGCTGCTCCTCCGTGAGCTTCACGGGCACCGCCGCGGTGTCCATGGATCACGCCTGCACTAGGGTTGTGGAGCCGTGGGGTTTGAAAGGGAACTGCCGGCGTTTCTTGCCGTTGGGGGAGGAGAGCTCTCTTTTTTTTCGGAGAGGGCGATATATAGGAGAGAGAAAGAGAAGAGGTGACGGCGAGACGAAGGTTGTATTGGACCAGGCCCATATTTCTTCTACGCAGCACATGGGCGGTTGTTAGAGCATCTCCACTCAGTAGAAAGGGCTTTTTAGCCGGTTGCATCCGGCGGCCCACGCCGAACCCACTAGAAAGGGAGGCTAGCGAGAACGATGCGAAACAGAAGGCGCGAGAAACTGCAGCATGCTGTGGACCTAAAATTTCAAGTGGGATGGGATTTTCCAGCAATCCCGTGTCCCATCCCATCCCACTAATCCCGCCCATCCCTCTAATTGACTCTACTAATCCCGTGTGGGCCGAGTGGGACGAGCCCATCTATCCCAGCGACCCCGTACATCCCTACTTCCTCTCTCGTGACTCGTCGAGCGATTGGAGATTTGGAGCGAACCCTTCAGGCTCTCACCGACCGCCGCCGCCGTCTCCCGCCATACCGCCGCCGCCGTCTCCCAGTCTCGGCGCGCTGCCGCCGAAGCCTCCCTTGTTCTCCGGCGAAGCTAGGCCCGTAGGCATGTAGAGAAGGGCCCCAACCAGCCGCCTGAAACCCTAGCCCGAGAGTTCCGTCACATCGCCGACGCAGCCGCCGCCGTCGCACCTCGTCCGCCCGCGGTATGACCTCTGCGCCATCCCCAAGCTCCCCCCGTGCTCGTCCTCGACTCGTGGCCTCTCCGATAGAGGCGAGTTCTTCCCCAAGCCCGGCCTCCCGACTGATTTGCTTGTACTTGCCCTTGAGGACGCCACCTCTCCTCCATTGCTGAAGCACCAAGCTCGCCAACGACTGGTTCGTCCCCAAGGTACCCCACGAGTTCTTGCTGTTTTTACTCTTCTTCCTGCAACTGTCGGTTGTACTAATTTAGGCATTCACTATGGTCAGCTAGGGCATTTGGAAATTAAAGCTAAGTGATGCAGAGTTCTTGCTTGCAAATTAAAGCTAATAATTAGCTCATCATCAAAAATTGTTAGTTTAGCTTAAAAATGGAACCTACATAAAATTTTATAGATATTCAGGGGTGTTCCACCAACTAAATTGTTTCATAAACAGCAAAGCAACATTATTTCAAGTTTTATTGTTCTTCTGAATAACTTAACCAAACCATGTAGTAAATTTTAAAAGAAAAAGTAAACTATAACAATTACCTTTCCATATAATATTTCAAGTTTTATTGTTCTTCTGTTATGATAATGTTGCAGGCCAGTATTAGTTGGTAAACCATGTCAACCTCTCAGGATGAGGAATATGATGTTTCTGAAGAACCTATACTCGAAATGTATTTTCCCCCATCATCCCAAGCAGAGCATTCACAGCGAAGGTCTCCAATCGTGCCTGTTGTCAGCTCTCCTGGTCTCAGATTGTATTTGAGCCCATCATTTGCAAGGCGGAGGAACTCTCCATCTGTTAGGAACTCTCCATTGTCTCTCGCGAATGCGCACACTTCAGCGACCAGGCGGCCTCCAAATGTCGTAGCGTCTACAGCAGGTGTGCATACTTCAGCTGATGCTACCGGTAAGTTCCTTTCTGTCTTTTATGTCTATGAAAATTGTGCTAGCAGTAGCTTTCCTGGTTTGTAATACATGCCTCCTTGTTGATAATGCAGGCCCACCAACTAGATCAAGAAAAAGAAAACTCACGTCGGACATATGGGATGATTTCACTGCTATCTATGATGACAATGGCAAACTTGTGGAAGGTCAGTGTATCCATTGTGAAACCATCTTTCCGACTTCTAAAAAGTCTGGATCTAGTCAATGCCGTCGGCATAGGTTGACCTGCACTGAAAAAGCCAAGTTAGATGAACTGATTGGTACCATTCAGCCCGGCGATGCAAGAATTCCTGCTATTAAGCGGTTTAAGTATGATAGAGATAAAGCTCTTGATGAGCTTGTCAGGATGATCGTACTCCATGAGCTTCCTTTCCGTATAGTTGAGTATGTTGGTTTTAGAAGATTCGTGGCTAGTCTGAACCCAGCCTTCAAGCTTATGTCTAGAACTACTATAAGAGATGAATGTATTGCAGAGTTCAATAGGCAAAAGACACAGCTACTAGAGGTGTTGAAAAATTTGAACTCTAGAGTTTCACTAACAGCAGATCTTTGGACATCGAATCAAGAGCTAGGTTATATTTGTGTTACATGCCATTTTGTGGATAACAAATGGAAACTCCATAAGAGAATTATCAACTTTGCTCACGTTGAAACTCCTCACAATGCCACTAATCTGTTAAATGTTATGTTAAAAACAATGGAAGATTGGGGTATAGATGATAAAATCTGCAGCATCTCTCTAGACAATGCTTCAGTTAATGATTTGATGGTCAGCTATATCAAATCAAACCTGATTGGGAGAAGACTGCTAGCTGGAAATGGTGACATATTTCATCATCGCTGTGCGGCACATGTTCTAAATCTGATCGTGCAAGATGGCCTGAAGGTCAGCTGTGGGGCTATTGATGCCATCAGGGAGAGTGTCAAGTTTGTGAGGAGCTCGGCTCAGCGGAAAGAAAACTTTGACAAAATCGTTACACAGCTTGGAATAACTTGTGAGAAACAGGTCGCATTGGATGTCAGCACTCGCTGGAACTCAACATATTTGATGATGAAGACAGCAAGTGAGTACATTGCAGCCTTTGATCAATTGGCTGTGCAAGACCTTTCATTCAAATGTGCACCATCAGCTTCTCAATGGACAATCGCGGAGGAAATTTGCAAGTTGTTAGTTGTTTTCTATGATGCTACGGTGGTAGTTTCTGGTTCACTATATCCTACAAGCAATGCATATTTCAAAATGCTTTGGAGGGTCAAATGGACGTTGGAAAAGGAAGCATCAAATGCGAATGCCACAATCAGATCAATGGTGCTGCATATGAAGAAGAAGTTCTTGAAGTACTGGAAGCTCTCATACTTAACTATGTGCATACCTATAATACTCGATCCTCGGTGCAAGGTTGAGTTCTTGAACTACAGCTTGAAGGATGATACAGAGGTTGAGGGGCCAAAGTATTTAGCAATCGTGAAGAGGAAATTCAAAGAAATGCTAAGCGCGTATTCATCAGAGCAGATTGGTGACTCGGGAATTCGAAATGAACAAGAAAATCAAGCATCATCTTCAAGTGATCCGTGGGCTAGGTGGAGTCAGCATGTGGGTCAACGCAAGCAGCGAACTAAGCAAAGTGAGTATGATATGTACTTGAAAGATGACCTTGTACCTCCAGATGTTGAAATTGATGTTCTGGAATGGTGGATGACCAATGGACATAAGTATCCTACAATTGCACGTATGGCACGTGATGTATTGGCTGTTCCTGCATCTACTGTGGCTTCAGAGTCAGCATTCTCCACTGGAAGTAGGGTGATTAGCGACTACCGTAGTCGTTTGGCTAGCGAAACCATCACGGCATTGATATGCCTGCAAGATTGGATGCGCCCATCAGGTAAACTATTGTCCTCTTGGCTACTCAATAATGTTATGTTTACTAAATTTACAAATTCTTGTTATGTTTTCAGGTGTAATTGATTCAACCACAATTGTAGAAGATCTGGATAATGAAGATGAAATTCTCAGGGCTAGTACTAATTTCAGGTACGAGCATACCTTAACATGTGTTGCTCTTTGTGGCTAGGTGTTGGGGAAAAGGTTGCAAAGTATATATCCAGAACTGGACACTTTGCAGCTGAACTTGTAGGCTTTCCTAATATCAAGGGTTCCATGTAGGATTTAAGGATGCTCACATGATTTTCTAATTTCAGAGTGGAGAGAAACGAGACACAGGTGGACTCTTGATGAACCTGTTCATTTACAATTTGTTGTGCTGTTAAGGTATGCTTTACATCCTTAGTATTAACCATTGTTCCCTGTAGTAGTAACTGAATGAACCAAGTATCCTCCAGAAACTGAGCCTGATTCTGTTGGCTTTGATTTTATCTGTACTAGCTTACTACTGCAGAATTCCATCATGTGAAATATATGGTTTTGTTGCCTGTTTTTTTCAAGTTCAGTTGATTGTTGCTAACCATGTCTTGATTAATGTCTCAGGTTACTGTCGTGACTACTGTCTCAGGAAGTGTTAAACCAGGGAACCAAGATTCTACTCAAGAGTGGCCTTTCCTGGCAGATGTTTTGACAAGATTTCCTGGCGCAGAACATAATTCCAGCGCTTCCTGCTTGAAGCATACCACAACATTTTCCTCAAATTGATTTAAGCGGCTAGCTGTAGCTTATGCAGTATTCTATTTCAATGAACTTAGATGACTCGATTCTGTACTCTGTAGTACTCTGCTTTTTAATCCTCTGTTTCTTGTTGTTTTTTTTAATTCTAGTACTAGTAGTATATTATGTTGCACATGCCACTATCTGTTTATGTGGATCTTGAGAAACTGTGCATGTGGTGTCTTGTATTAATTCTTCGGCTAGTGTCAAATTTTGTGTTTGCAAATTTTCAATTTATAATTTTTTTATTTGTAATTTCCATGATGGCATATGGGCTCTCAACGAGAAGCATATGTGCACGGAAAGCACATGAGGCGAATGCAAAAACAGCTGGTGAGAACGCAAAGACAACACGGAAAGCATATGTGCATACACCGTACGCACCTAAAGGTGGGATATCTGTGTGACAGGTGGGACATCCCACAGGAGGTCACTTAACTTCTCCTGTTGGTGGGATAATAGGGATAGGGACGGTGGGATAAATGAATGATTAGCCTGGCGGGAGGCGGACGTCCCGATCCCATCCCACCTGAAACGTTATGTGGACCTGTGATACGTTCTCAAATGTATCTATAATTTCTTATGTTCCATGCTACTTTTATGACAATACTCACATGTTTTATACATACTTTACATCATTATTATGCATTTTCCGGCACTAACCTATTAACGAGATGCCGAAGCGCCAGTTGCTGTTTTATGCTGTTTTTGGTTTCAGAAATCCTACAAAGGAAATATTTTCGGAATTGGACGAAATCAACGCACAGGGTCTTATTTTTCCACGGAGCTTCCAGAAGACCGAAGAGCATACGAAGTGGGGCCACGAGGGGCCGTAACCATAGGCCAGCGCGGGCCCCATGCAGGCCGCGCCGCCCTATGGTGTGGGGCCCCTGCGCCGCCTCCAACTCTGCCCTTCCGCCTACTTAAACTCTCCGTCGCGAAAACCCTATTACCGAGAGCCACGATACGGAAAAAGTTCCAGAGACGCCGCCGCCGCCAATCCCATCTCGGGGAATTCAGGAGATCGCCTCCGGCACCCTGCCGGAGAGGGGAATCATCACCGGAGGGCTCTACATCACCATGTCCGCCTCCGGATTGATGTGTGAGTAGTTCATCCTTGGACTATGGGTCCATATCAGTAGCTAGATGGTTGTCTTCTCCTCATTGTGCTATCATGTTAGATCTTGTGAGCTGCCTATCATGATCAAGATCATCTATTTGTAATGCTACATGTTGTGTTTGTTGGGATCCGATGAATATTGAATACTATGTCAAGTTGATTATCAATCTATCATATATGTGTTGTTTATGTTCTTGCATGCTCTCCGTTGCTAGTAGAGGCTCTGGCCAAGTTGATACTTGTGACTCCAAGAGGGAGTATTTATGCTCGATAGTGGGTTCATGCCTCCATTGAATGCGGGACAAAGGATGAAAGTTCTAAGGTTGTGGATGTGCTATTGCCACTAGGGATAAAACATCAATGCTTTGTCTAAGGATATTTGTGTTGATTATATTACGCACCATACTTAATGCAATTGTCTGTTGTTTGCAACTTAATACTGGAAGGGGTGCGGATGCTAACCCGAAGGTGAACTTTTTAGGCATAGATGCATGCTGGATAGCGGTCTATGTACTTTGTCGTAATGCCCTGATTAAATCTCATAGTAATCATCATGATATGTATGCATCTCTATTTGTCAATTGCCCAACTGTAATTTGTTCACCCAACATGCTATTTATCTTATGGGAGAGACACCACTAGTAAACTGTGGACCCCGGTCCATTCTTTTACATCTGAATACAATCTACTGCAATCATTGTTCTCTACTGTTCTTCGCAAACAAACATCATCTTCCACACTATACATTTAATCCTTTGTTTACAGCAAGCCGGTAAGATTGACAACCTCACTATTACGTTGGGGTAAAGTATTTTGATTGTGTTGTGCAGGTTCCACGTTGGCGCCGGAATCCCTGGTGTTGCGCCGCACTACACTCCGTCACCAACGACCTTAACGTGGCCCTTGACTCCTACTGATTCGATAAACCTTGGTTTCTTACTGAGGGAAAACTTGCTGCTGTACGCATCACACCTTCCTCTTGGGGTTCCCAACGGACGTGTGCTTCACGCGTTATCAACCTGCCCTGTCAGCGTCAGCGGAGTCGTCTTACTCATCGCCTTCCGCGCTCGTCATAGCCTACTCGTCTTCCGCGTCGAGTCACGTCGGCGTTAATGCGCATGCTCGTCTTCAGCGCCGCCTGCTCGTTTTCAGCGGCGGTCAAAGGTTGCTCGTCTGCAGCCTTATGTGTCGAGTCGTGTCGCGTTAATGCGCCTACTCATCTTCAGCGCCGCCTGCTTGTCTTCATCGGCGGCGTTAATGCCCGCTAACGAGCTTCCTCAACGGTATATAAACCGTCGTGCGCCTCCCTCGCCGCGCATTCCACCTCCCCTCTCCTCCTCCAAACCTCCACCGCATCGTCCTCCAGCACCCCTAGTCATGGACCACGAAGACCAAGAGAGAGCAGGCGCTACCGACAGGCTGCAGCAGCTACCTCCCGCAGCCGAAGGAGGAGGAGCCCAACGACGAGGACTACGCGGCGGTGATGTACCGCCGCCTAGGGCTAGGGCGCGGCGGCGGCAGTTGCTAATTTTTTTTAAATCTATGTTTTAAAATTTGTACAAATATCGGCCAAATATGGCCGAACTATCAATGAATTTACTTTTTCTTCGAATTTTGTATATTTTAAAATTTTAATTTTTTTTGTATAGGGGCCGCGACTGGCAACCGCCCAGCTCCTATTTTAGTTTTACCGTCGGCGCCCCATATAGGCCCTAAAACGGCTGCGCTGGAGCCCATATCGAAGGGCCGAGTGGAGATGATCTTACACCATGTTGCTCATTCGACCGGGCCCGTCCACTTGACCTTCTGCCTCTTGCCCTCCATCCAGAAAAAACGCGGCCTTCCCTAAAAAAAAATGGGTGAAATTCTCAAGAAAAATAACTCAGGCTGCCCTGCAAAAAGCTTCTTGTATTTTATGTCGGATTCTCTCCCATCCAATGGTTCTTATGGAACGAAAAGCCAGAGTTATCACACGACCTTTGATGGCAAGCTTTGTTCAAAGGTTGTGAACTAGATTCAATGGTGAGGAATTCTACAATGTAGTTGCTCTTATTGCAGGCATCGCCTCAGAAAGGGGGAAAAGGCGATGTGGATTTATAAAGGGTCTTGGGAAAATCATAAGGGATATTAAGTGATTGAAATGCTCTAGCTACAACACTTAGCCATAGGTCATTGGCTTAATGCAAGCTTACATAATTATTTCTTCGAAATTCAAGTTTTATTACTAAAGTTATTTTCATCGGTCTTCGCGGGTTTACTAGAAATTCATAGAGTTCCTTTCCCGCCATGTTCTTAGCTCTCATCCATATGAAGAGTGACAAGCCGCAGTTCAATGCACACTGCATAGACGGCTTATCTTTCCTATAAGTTTTCCAAGTCATATCAGGTTCCTCTCTTTGTAATGCAATACTCTCTCCCTTATCCTTTTTCGAAGGCCCTTGACAAACTCTACTACCCCTCCGGAGACACTAGTGCCTTCATCTTGCACCAAGATGAGGACACTTATACGCTGCAACGACAAGTCGGTCGCCGTGTCTATGATGGAGGCGAGCAGTGATGAGCGCATAGCCAACTCCCACCTAGTACAGACTTTCCCGTGTGCCCCTGTGGCGTTTGCTCTCCTTGAGCCTTTCTCCCCTAAATCTCACGGCCGGCCTCTCTCCCTCCGCCGCCGGCGGCCATGGTGGCCGGCGATTTGGGGGAGGGAGGTCTGGTTTTCAGTAGTGGTAGATTTTCTTCTCGTTATCTCCTCCCCGGCGAATAAAATGGGGGTCGGATCTAGATCCATTGATGCCCTCCTTTTGCACTCTCTTGCTCGTCTCTGCAGCCTGGCAGGTGGTTGGAGAGAGGGTGAAGATGGATCTTATGCCGGCACCTCTCAGCCGGTTCCATGGCAAGGATTTGCTTCGGCTATCCTTGCTCCTTTGTTCCCTTCCTCTTCTTGCTCTAATAATTTCGAGCTGGTGGGCTGTTCTTCTCTCCCTCCCCCTCTGTTCTTAACCATGGTGGTTAGGAAGGAGTTTGTCGGAGGGATTCAGTTTCCTAGTTCGGCGGAGTGGTGCTCCGATCTCTGCAGGCAGTGGACCAATCAACGGTTTTTCCCCTCTTCCGATTTCCGCTGCAGTGCTATCGTGGTGATAGCAGCAAGAAATTTGCAGAGAGATTGGCAACTGAAGATTGTGTTGAAGCTGGACGACTCGGACGCTCGCTCTTCGAAGGTACTGGAACTGATCCCCCAGTGCCATCCGCAGCAGGGGAGTGCGGAGGCTGCTCCCGGGAATGGAATCATGGCGGCTCTACATCGGCTGCCATCCAAGATGGTCGTACGGCGACTGCTCCCACCCTCGTCGTCGGCATCGGTTCTTCCCGGCCGACGTTTGCAGGTGAAATCAAACCTCCAGGCATTATGCCGATTTGGAGGCCCCTCAGCTCCGATGTAGTTGGCTCCCGGCACCTCGCCCCAAGTGGCCATGTCCCCGGCGGCGTTGTGCTTGACTGCATCGAGTCTTGTAGAAGCGGTGGCGTTGGAGCTGGACCCGATGGCGTTTGCTCTGTAACTTTCAAGGTCCGTAGTGCAAAGAGTCTGGGCCTGTTTGTAATCTCTTTTTTCTTTTTGGTCCTCTTTGTAATTGTGCCACTGTTTAATGAAAGCTTCTAGGTCCCTCTGGGACCGCCCCTGTTCAAAAAAAAAAAAAAAAAAAAAAATGAGCGCATAGCCAGCAAGGTCCCCGGTCATTCTTAGGGGTGCGCGTGTGGGGATGGGAGATGCTAGACGGCGGCAAAGATGATCATATAAAGTGAGGGATTAATTAGAGGGATTCCCAGACGGCGGACCAATGAAAGAAGCGGAGTCATGGCAGGACGGGCGGCGACCTGCCCGCAGTCAGTTCGGCCCAACGGTTATGCTGGTGTAGTGGTGGATACGAACGGCGTCAGTGGGCCTTGGGACGCAGCTGACAGCCGACTGCAACACTCACATTGGTCATGCCCCCGAGAGCACGTGGGTCTACCACCAGATAGACACGATGCTTCCTAAAATGAACTCCACACAGTTGCATAATACAAAACTGTGGACATATCACCAGTCGAATATCCACCAAATGGCATATCACGGCATACAATCGTGCAACTTGTAGAATCACTAACTACAAGTTCTTTCAACAACAATAAAACACTGCTAAAACTTAAAGGTGGACAAGATTAAGAATCAACAAACCATGGAAAATGAGAATTGCCACTAGCATCTACTGGATGAATAAATACACCATAAGATGGGTCAAACTTGGTGAGGAAAATACAAAATTCTTCCATGTTGCTGCCACCCAGTCCTACATAAGATGATGACGTTTATTACAATGATCATGAACCCAAAGCTGCTATAATTTGGAATACTTTCTCAAAGCATTTGGGCCCCTCTGCATTTTTCGATTGGAAACCTTGTCATTGAAACGGATGGTCTGGATTCTCTTTCCATCCCTTCACTTACGAGGAAAAAGTAAAATTTACCTACTGGCTGTGCCCTGGGAAAGGATGGCTTCAACGACATGTTTCTCAACAGGTGTTGGCATATTATTAAGGATGGTTTCCATTCACCTTGCCTTGCTTTTTTTTTTACGGCACTGTCAATCTCCAATGCATAAATAACTCACACATGATGACATGACGCTAATCTCAAAAGTTCCCAATCCTAAACATCTTGGAGACTACATGCCCATTTCACTTCTTAAATCACGCCTTAGATTACTCACCAAGCTTCTCGCCGACCGTCTTCAAAAGGTGATCCTCAAAATTGTCCACCAAAACCAATATGTCATCATCAAAAGCAAGACTATTCAAGATTGTCTTGCTTGGAGTTTTGAATTCCTCCGTCAATGTCACCAATCCAAAAGAGTGATCATTGTTCTTAAACTTGACTTCACTAGAGCCTTATACATGATTGAACATGACATGCTCCTATGTATGCTGAAACATTATGAGTTTGTGATCGCTTCATCGGATGGATCAACTCAAGTCTCGCTTCCGGCACTTCTTCGGTCCTTCTTAATGGCTTCTAGACAAAACTTTTCATTTTCACAAAGCTTGTCAACCCAATATCCTCCATCACCCCATCCCATCAGGTTTATTGTGTCTTTCCGATAATCCAATATGCGATGACACCCTCTATGTGTCGTCGTGGTGAACAGACATATGCCATAGGATGGCTTAGATTGGGGCCGAATGGACGCTAGAGGATTCGGGGGAGGGTTTGTGATCAGATGGGATGAACTTCCGGATGGTTTCCTCAAGAACTTGGCCAAGGCCAGAGGTTGAAGAAGAAAGACACAAGGAAGAACTCGCTCTAGATCACTTTCTTCATTGATTCTCACAGGTTACAGGTTTGTGCTTCGTGCCTCGCTACTTCCGTGCGTGCCCGTGAGGAGGGCTGCCCCCTCTCCTTATATAGGGGAGAGGATGGCTTACAATGCAAGAAACCCTAATGGTATCTTTGACTGGACAAACTACTTTACAAAGCTACTTTACAAAGCTACTTTAATCATAGATGACACCGGGGTCTTCTTTAGTCAGGGAGGCTGACGTCCTCCGGCTTCTTTCTCCGTCATCCTCTTCTTTATCGTCAGCCCTTCGTTTAAAGCTACTCCGCTTAGCTCATTTTTGTCTTCTAGCTCCGGAGAGGATCTTTGACCAGTCTTGCCGACATGCTCTTCCTTCCGGTGGCCCGGTACCTTTTCTATCCGGTTCCGGTATTCCTCTCCTGAGGATACCGGCTTAGCCCTGCTCAGCCAAACGCCTATCTTATGCTCCGGTATGAACATTTAACCGGTATCCTGATGGCTCAAACCATCCGGTTTGGCATGCCTTTGGCATACCGGGGGTCATCCCCCCAACATTAGTCCCCGAAGCTGGTATAGTCTGGCGGATCCTATCCAACAGACCATGCCAGGTTCTCACGTCTTTGGATACCGGTTTAATCCATCCGGCGTTGGGCTCGGATCCGGCATCTTTGCCCGGATTTTCATTATCTTTCTTTGCAAATCATTCTCCGGTATCTTATCCTCCGGCATCTTAGCCATTAAACACCTCCTCGGCGAAGTCGAGAATATCTTGGGCCCCGCGCCTGACAGAGACATGCGCACTGTGACTGACGTGCCAGTGTCAGGGGTCACTTCCCTTCGGCTTCTGCGCCAGCATTTATGGCGGCACACCGGATCCTCGTGGCCGTTCCAGATCCGTGTGGCCTTCTTGTGACAAACTGTTTTCCGCATGCGTGTTTGCGCGCCATGTGGTAGCCCGTGGGGTGAACCGTCGCGGCCCACGATCTGAACCACCAAGGCCCAGCGGTTTTCTGGCCCAGATCACCCTCTTCCTTTATAAAGCGAAACCGCTCCTTCTCCTTCCTCTCCTCGCATTCTCCACTTCTTCGCGCTTAGTGCCTTTGCCCTCTGCGCCTCCGCCTCTCCGTTCGCCGTTCAAGCTCCCCCGCCCGACGGACTTCCGCTGCTATTCCGCCGGACGCTGCCGAACTTCGCCGCGTGAAGGACCTCTGCAGCACTCCTGTCGTAGTTGCTGCATTAGCGCTTCCTCGAGTTCTTCCTCACCTCGCCATCGACGGACCTCTTCGTCGGCCGCAGGCTCACCATTTCTCCAGCAAACCCCTTCTTCTGCAGCTTCACCGCCTCAGGTTAGGCCCGACGCGCCTTTACCTCTTTTCTTCTTGCTTTCCAGATCTTGGGGCGGTAGAGTATTTATCCCCTCTTTATTTTGCTTTTTCTCTTACTCGTAGATCTTCGCGCGAGGGTCTTTCTGGGGAAAACTGTTTTTCGGTAGATTCCGGTGTCGCTCAGATCTATATGTCTAGCGAAGAGTCTCTCCCCGCCGCCACCTCTAGTAATCAAGGCAGTAGTACTTCCGACGGGCTAACTGAAGATCTCGCCCGGATGGATTTGGCGTCTCGCCAAGATCAAGAGGCCGGCACATCCAGCCGGGCCTCCGGAAAGGATCTTTCCGGTAAAACACGCGGAGCCTGGAGGGGTTCCGACGTGACTCAGTATGAGATCGACTGGCTTTACCGGTCCAGGAGAATTCCGGAAGGAGTCATCTGCCGGCTTCCAGGTGACGAGATCGAACCGGTGCTCAAACCCGGTGAGGTCGTTGTTTTCCTTGCTCATTTTGAGCGTGGCTTCGGCCTTCCTGCCTCCGATTTCTTCCGCCAATTCCTCGATTTCTACCGACTCCAACCTCACCACCTCCCCGGCAATGCCTTTTTTTACCTTTCTTGTTTTGTGGCCTTCATGGAGGGCTACATCGGCATCCGTCCCGCTCGCGAGACGTTTGCCCGCTTCTTCTCTCTCCGGATCAATTCGGTCCAGGGCAAGGACATTCCCAAGCCCAAACCCCCCGTACAATGCGGGTCTTGTATCATCGGCTCCCGCCAAGGGAGCCCCTTTTTTAAGTTCAACGGCCTCGAGTCTTGCCGGTTATGGCAGACAACGTTCTTCTACGTGAAGAACAAGAGCGCCACCAACCTCATTAACTTGCCGGCGTTCAATCCGACGCCGCCCGCCAAGATCAACTGGAACTACAACCCTGGTACGGATCACATAGAGATGAACCGGGTAGTACGCTTCATGTTGAAGCTGATGAAGAACACCAACATTTGCTCCGATGATATCATCCGCACCTTCATCTGCCGCCGGGTGCTCCCCCTTAAGCACCGCGCTCACAAGATTAGCGAGATGTACGGCCCCGGTGATCCCACCAAGATCACCGACCTGCCCTTGAGCAAAGCGGACGTGGTCCTGAAGGCTAACCAAATATGCCAAACGGACATGCCGGATGACTGGGAGTGGGGCCTTTGCCCTCTCAGCTCCAGAAATCCTCCGTCCCAAGAAGTAAGAATTCATGCGGCTCGGGTCGTTTTACCGGTAACTTTCATACTTGCGACTAATCCCCTTTTTTCCTTTGTTTTCAGGCCAGGGACCGCTTCCCCCGTATTGACTCAGATCCGCGAGGCCCTTGCCGGAAGCGACCTTTGGACAAGTACGACCCGGACCCTTTCATTCACTGGCTGGATCTGAGGATGGGCCGGACTCCAGCCTCACGCCTCGGCAAGTCTCCGCCGGAACCAGCTGGTTCGTCTGACGACCTGACCTTGCTTGAGGTAGCTTTTCTGTTTGATCTCTCATATTCTTTTGTTATTGTTGTTCTGTAGACATTCCCTCAGCCAACGTCAACCCACAGGTTCATGAGCACGTGGCTCCCCTGCAGGCCGAGGTTGGGGATGAGTTCCTGGACAAACTTATGGCCGAAGGCCAGAAGAATAATGCTCCAGCTGCTGGCGCCGGCCCTAGCCATGCTCCTCCTGCCAAACGCCCTCGGACAGAAGTCCTTGGAGGGAAGCAGGTAAGCACGAAGCGCTACAAGCAAAAGCGGATGCCAGTTTCTTCCGGGTAAGTTCTTCATTTCTTTTTTATGTTCTCTCCGTTTTCACCAAGTTCCTTTCCGGTTGCTTTTTTCCAATTCGCTCTTTTTCCTCTCTTTCAGCCCTGCGCTTGAGCTTGGTTCCAAGCCAGAGGGCTCTGCCGGCTCCGCAAGGACCTCAACTCCTCCTCCTCACTCAAGTTCGGCACCATCTGGTGCCGGCAACACCTCTGCCTCCCCTCCGGGAGGTACTACAAGTTCGGGGTGCGCGGCCCCTACACCTCCTGATCACCGCGCGGAGGAGGATTTCACCCCCCCTCCTGAAATTCAAGACACCGGCGCCAGCGACATCGGCGCCGACGAGACAGATGCCGGGCAGGCGGAACCTCTGGTTCCTCCTTCCCCGAAGAAGAAAAAGAAGAAGCAGCCCAGCTCTTCCTCCACCGCGCCGGATACTTCCGCGCCGGTATCTTCTGCTCCTCACCCGGAAGCTCTTATCCTCGAGCCTACCGGGACCACGCCGACACCGTCGCCAAGCCAAGGGCCTTCCGCGGCCAAGCGAATGCCGCCGCCAGAGACCCCCAAGATCACCAAGTTCCTCAAGCCCGGGGCTTCTCGGGGCAAGGCCGTGGAGGGCGACGCCTCAGGCGGCTCGCGGTCCGTGGTGCTGCACGTCGGCCCTGCTGCTGCTGCTGTCCAGGAAAAACCTTCCGGCCTCCTAGGCCGGATCGTTGAGCTGAATCGCGCGGGTAAGGACCTGGGGCACCTTCTCCCCTATGCCCAAAAGTGGAATGATGCGGATATCTCTGCATCTACCCACGGCTTGGGGAAGGACCGCCTTCCAGCGCCAGACCCTGCTGGGCCTCGGTCCACTAAAGAACACTTCATGCGGCTTAAACGCGCCGTAAAGGAGTTTGACAGTGCGTGGTACGATGTCACCAGCAACGTGGTGGTAAGTTTCGCCAACCCTCTTGTAATTTTTGTTGATGCCGGTTTCTTTTCTTTCCGGATCTTGTCTATCCTCCCAGTCCCCGAGTTTCGTGTTGAGAGCGTAGCTTTTAGCGCGAAACTTTAACTAGAAACGCGCGAAACCGGCATAGCCAGTCCCCGAGTTTCGGGTTAAGATCTTTGTTTCTTTCTTTCTCATAACCATCTTCCTTTGAACAGAGTACCGCGGATGCCCGGAAGCAGCTCTTTGAGGAGCTTCTGTGGGAGCATCGGGACCTTGCCGAGGCCCACAGCCACTGCCAAGGTTTGTTTTCTTTCTTCTCCTCCGGCATCTTTTCACCGGAATGTTTTCTTCTTTGATATTGTTGCGGTCAAAACCCACCGGCGGGCAGCGACGGGCAACACAGTAGAGCCGGGAACAACTTAGGGCTGCGGCTGGCCCTGGTCCCTCCGAGCGTCGGCCCGCAAAGCCTCTGGTACACACGTCCGATGCTGATGCAAGGGCGTGCCACCTGACCTATACCTGGTCAGGAAGGTGATGGAGATGCCTCGCTTAGTTTCCTGCATGGCATACACGTAAACATTAAATACGAGCCTCGATCGGCTCTCAGGTTATCCTGTGAATCGGCTCAAGGAGCCGATCCACCCATGATTCGTACGAGGTGCACGAATATATGGTGGTCCTGCTTGATCAAGATAAAGCTAAAACGATCTACGACGATTTAGGGTTTTCACCGCATAATCGGATCATCCTACTCACGATTGGGCCTCGCGGCCACGCACGGTGATCGTAAGCCGATCCTAGACAAGGCCTAAAAACCAACACGAGGTTGATCCCCGGAACATCCTGTCTAGGACTAGCAAACGACACCCTACGTGCCGCTGGATCCTCCAACCCTTTGTAAGGCCTAACTATTGCAGATATTAAACTAATCCTTGAAGAACAAGGAGCAACCGTAACGGATCGGATCTACTAAATAATGATCAAGCGGGGTGCCACCCCCACACCTAAGATAGGTGTGAGGGCGGCTAGATATGCAAGGGTCGCACTACGATAGCATGTTATACGAAGAACTATGCTAACCCTAACACATCTATGATAACTACGTTGCTCGCCATCAAAAAGGCTTCAGTACGAGCAACGCATGAACAACATAAAGCTTCTGCTGCCTAGATCGCAAGATGCGATCTAGGCAGCATGATGCTTACTGGTAGAAACCCTCGAGACGAAGGAGTTGGCGATGCGCCGAGATTGATTTGTTGGTTGAACATTGGTTGTTGTTTATTTCATAAACCCTAGATACATATTTATAGTCCAGGGGACTTTCTAATTTAGGCGTGCACCTAACCGTGCACAGGTAAAACTCTATCTCTTAATCTAAGATGTGATCTACTATATTACAGATACACGGGCAAACTAGCCCAAACTTTGCATAACAGGCCGATTCACGTATTTCTTCCGTATATAATCTTCAAGTCCATCTTGATCGCGGCCCACCTCTGACTCGGTCAAATTCTGGTGATAACACATGCCCCCCTGGTTCTGGAATTGATAATTCTAAAATCACTCTGCTTTTTCTTCGTCGGGTCATGTCGTGGCAGAACCATCGCAGTATCCTTCATCATGATGCCTTGCCTTCTCAACTTCTCTGCACGATTTGACACTGTAGTTCCTTTTCCATGGTAGGCGGCTTCATTGTGCGCACTGCCTCCTGACTTTTTTAGGCCGATCTTAATTCCGCGTTCATGAACCAAGAAGCCCAAGAATTGACCAGCCGTCACTCCAAATGCACACTTCTTTGGATTCATCCTTAGTCCGAATTTCCTAGTTCGGTCCCGGTTGCGTCGTAAATCCTCCAAGTGTCCCTCTACGGAGACAGACTTGACCACCACGTCGTCAATGTAGATCTCAACCAGTTTGCCGATCAGATCATGAAATATGTAGTTCATGGCTCTTTGGTACGTTGCACCGGTGTTCTTCAGTCCAAATGTCATGACTACATATTCAAACAAGCCCACTGAACCTGGTACTCTGAATGCAGTCTTGTGTATATATTCTGGATATTGTCAATATAAAGTAATATAACAAGTGCAATATGCAAGTATGTAGGAATCAATGCACAGTTAACACAAGTGTTTGCTTTTTTAGATAGAAGGAAATGGGTAAACTGACTCAACAATAAAAGTAGAAGAAAGGCCCTTCGCAGAGGGAAGCATGGATTGCTATATTTGTGCTAGAGCTTTTATTTTGAAAATAAGAAACAACTTTGTCAACGGTAGTAATAAAGCATATGAGTTATGTAAATTATATCCTACAAGTTGCAAGCCTCATGCATAGTATACCAATAGTGCCCGCACCTTGTCCTAATTAGCTTGGATTTACATGGATTATCATAGCATAGCATACGTTTTAACCAAGTGTCACAAAGGGGTACCTCTATGCCGCATGTACAAAGGTCTAAGGAGAAAGCTCGCATTGGATTTCTCGCTTTTGATTATTCTCAACTTAGACATCCATACCGGGACAACATACACAACAAATAGTGGACTCCTCTTTAATGCATAAGCATTCAACAACAGATAAAATTCTCATAAGAGATTGAGGTTTGTTGTCCAAATTGAAACTTCCACCATGGATCATGGCTTTAGTTAGCGGCCCAATATTCTTCTCTAACAATATGCATACTCAAACCATTTGATCATGATAAATCACCCTTACTTCAGACAAGACGAACATGCATAGCAACTCACATGATATTCAACAAAGAAATAGTTGATGGCGTCCCCAGGAACATGGTTATCGCCCAACAAGCAACTTAATAAGAAATAATATGCATAAGTACATATTTAATACCACAATAGGTTTTAATCTATTTGTCCCATGAGCTATATATTGCAAAGATAAAGAATAGAAATTTCAAAGGTAGCACTCAAGCAATTTACTTTGGAATAGCGGAGAAATACTATGTAGTAGGTAGGTATGGTGGACACAAGTGGCATAGTGTTTGGCTCAAGGATTTTGGATGCATGAGAAGTATTCCCTCTCGATACAAGGTTTAGGCTAGCAAGGTTGTTTAAAGCAAACACAAGTATGAACCGGTACAGCAAAACTCACATAAAAGACATATTGAAAGCATTATAAGACTCTATACCGTCTTCATTGTTGTACCTTTTATCATTATATCGAAACCGATCGCTTGAACCGGCCTCCTCTTTGTCCTTGCCACCAGAGTGACTGCTCTCTTCTTTGTCTTTGCCATGGCGGTAAACAGACCCTGCCATGTTGACATCTGACCATAATACTTTGCAATCCTATAGCCGATGGCTGTTCATCGGCTGTTTTGAGAATCCAGTCTCCTTCATCTTCTTGCAGCAACAGGACGGTCCAGACCCTATAGATGACGACGGCTTCCCTTTCAGGCACCTTTCCGCAGCTCTAGTAGTCTTCTTCTGTAACAACTCGCCGCTTTCGAAGAAGGTTATGATGCAGGGTCAGCCGATGACACTCCAATCGGCTTCCAAAAATAGAGTGTCTACCAAATCAGCTGTCCCCCGAGCCTCAGTTAAGGTGAGAACAGTGGCGAGGACACACAGTTCAGTCCAAGGGCCTTGAACTCAGGCAATTGAGACAGCCATCATGCAGAGGTCCTAGCCATTCCTACGAGCGTAGCTGAGAAGGTGGCCAACTTAGCCAGGCCGACGGTAGATACACCGGAGCCGATCACCTTTTCTTCCTTTGAAAGCCGATATTGCAGACGAAACACCAACGGCCTAATGAGTAAATTTTTTTTTACTGGCCGATTTTTCTATCGGCCCCCAATACTTCACTGCACATGTTCATCTGATTAGGTGCCCCCCGAGCCGAATCTGTCAGGTAACTGCGGATATCGGCTCTGTAGTTAGCCAAGGCATTGTGTTTGAACGTCGGCTCCGTTAGGACTAATGTTGACTCTCATCAGCCGACGTAAAACCGCTGCTCATTAGATCGACGTTGAACACAGGCAGAACGTGTGGTGAGGATAATTTTGGCCGATTGCTGGAATCGGCCTCCACGCTGACTGAATCGCTCAATGAAGGTTTTTGCAATGTTCCTTCATAGATCTTTGGGGCCGATCCCAAGGATCGGCCTTGCCACGTTGGTCCCACCGGGCGTGCCAGAATGTGTTGCGGTCAAAACCCACCGGCGGGCAGCGACGGGCAACACAGTAGAGCCGGGAACAACTTAGGGCTGCGGCTGGCCCTGGTCCCTCCGAGCGACGGCCCGCAAAGCCTCTGGTACACACGTCCGATGCTGATGCAAGGGCATGCCACCTGACCTATACCTGGTCAGGAAGGTGATGGAGATGCCTCGCTTAGTTTCCTGCATGGCATATACGTAAACATTAAATACGAGCCTCGATCGGCTCTCAGGTTATCCTGTGAATCGGCTCAAGGAGCCGATCCACCCATGATTCGTACGAGGTGCACGAATATATGGTGGTCCTGCTTGATCAAGATAAAGCTAAAACGATCTACGACGATTTAGGGTTTTCACCGCATAATCGGATCATCCTACTCACGATTGGGCCTCGCGGCCACGCACGGTGATCGTAAGCCGATCCTAGACAAGGCCTAAAAACCAACACGAGGTTGATCCCCGGAACATCCTATCTAGGACTAGCAAACGACACCCTACGTGCCGCTGGATCCTCCAACCCTTTGTAAGGCCTAACTATTGCAGATATTAAACTAATCCTTGAAGAACAAGGAGCAACCGTAACGGATCGGATCTACTAAATAATGATCAAGCGGGGTGCCGCCCCCACACCTAAGATAGGTGTGAGGGCGGCTAGATATGCAAGGGTCGCACTACGATAGCATGTTATACGAAGAACTATGCTAACCCTAACACATCTATGATAACTACGTTGCTCGCCATCAAAAAGGCTTCAGTACGAGCAACGCATGAACAACATAAAGCTTCTGCTGCCTAGATCGCAAGATGCGATCTAGGCAGCATGATGCTTACTGGTAGAAACCCTCTAGACGAAGGAGTTGGCGATGCGCCGAGATTGATTTGTTGGTTGAACGTTGGTTGTTGTTTATTTCATAAACCCTAGATACATATTTATAGTCCAGGGGACTTTCTAATTTAGGCGTGCACCTAACCGTGCACAGGTAAAACTCTATCTCTTAATCTAAGATGTGATCTACTATATTACAGATACACGGGCAAACTAGCCCAAACTTTGCATAACAGGCCGATTCACGTATTTCTTCCGTATATAATCTTCAAGTCCATCTTGATCGCGGCCCACCTCTGACTCGGTCAAATTCTGGTGATAACAGATATTTACGCATCTTTTTGTTTAACAGCTGTTCCGGAAGCTACCATCGAGGCCCTTAGGGCCCAGGTTGTCACGCTTCAAGGTACCACCCTTTCTTTTCCGGTTAACCTGTTCTTTTTTCATTTTATTTATTGCCACTTGCTAACACCTTTCTTTTCGGTATCTAGGCGAGAAAGAGAAGCTCATCAAGGAGCACCACGAGGCACTGGACGCCCAGAAGACCGCCTCGAGGGAGCTGAAGGAACAGGCTATGCAAGCCGCGCTCCAGCATGAGCAAGCTCTGAAGGACGCCCGGGTTGCAGCTGAGGCCAGGCTGGCGGAGGTCGTGGAGGACTCCACGAACTCCAACACGGTACTGACGGCAGAGCTGGAGGAGGAAAGGAAGGCGCGGAAGGCAGCGGAGCGCCTCACTGATGTCATGACCACTGATCACAAGGAATATAATCGGTTGGTTATGCAGATTGACGCGCTGGCTTTCCGTAAGTCCCTGCCTTGTCCCTTCTTTCGCTTATAAGCTTTCTCCTTTTGAAGATGTATCCGTGTTCCTTTTTCTTCCGGCATGCTATTTTCCGGTATCTTGTGTTTATGCTTTTCCCTTCCTCCTGTAGAGCATTTCCCGGACTCCCAGGCCCACGCTGTGAAGAAGGTGATGGAGGATCGGGTAGCGCGGCAATTTCCCAACATGGACGCGCACTGGGACGGGTACGACTATCTGGTCGCCCTCTCCGCGCGAGTCCAACATATGCGCTCCGTCGACCGGCTCCTTGGCGACCTACCGGACGCCGCCATCCAACTCTTCAAGGTGCTGTGGCCTGAAGAGGAGATGCCGGCAAACATCACGCTTACCGCCCACCGGCTCAAGGATGCCGGGCGCCGGATTCGCGAGTGGCAATGCTCCACGGCTCGTGCCGGAGCTGACACGGCGCTGCGCTCCGCATGCTCCTGGTACCCGGATCTGGATCTGGATGCTCTCCAAGGCGTACGCCAAGATGCTCCCACCGACACGGATCCGGCGCTTACCGCGAAGCGGCAGGACCGGGCCTACCGGCTTGCTGAGTATGCCGAGGTCCGCACCTTCATCCCTCCCCCTCCTGGTGTCAAGGACTACCTCAGCGATGAGGAAGAAGAAGAGGGAGATGAAGATGAGGCTGCCGAGGATGTGCCGCCGGAAGCTCCCGAGGCCAGCACTGCTCCCCCTGAAGACACCGAGACCGGTGCTGCTCCACCTGATGCCCCCGTCGCCTGAACAATTTATCTGCTCCTGCTCGCTTTACAACAGAACTCGTTAAATTCGACCCCGGTATGCCGGGGTGTATGATGTAAAACTTTTAAGTTCGCTTTTGGTTGCCACACAACATTTTATGCCGGTAAGTTATACCGGTAGTTAATTATCTTGAGTTTGCCTTAGCATATTTGCTTTTGGTTCTGCTTTTATCCTGCACTGCAAAGATTTCCAAATTGTTTCCGCATCCAATTCGATGCATACTTGGTTCTTTTGCCTTGGCTCTGCCTGCCTTCTCTGGGCGTTCTTTGGCGTATGAGCGCAAGGTTCTTTCACCAAACAAGCATTTTCTTGAACTTAGAAATAACTTCGAAATTTTGCAAAAAACCGGTTTAACCGGGGTTAGTTAAATTTTCCGGATTGTTCTTTCCTGCTCTCCCTCTTCGCAGTTCATGTGCTTATCCCCTACCGGTTTATCTTGCTTGCCATGAAGCCAGGTTGCGGACAGCAGCAGAGTCGAAGACTCCGGTAGGGTTTAGCACACTACTAAACCGGAAAGAAAAAACGTTCAATAAGCAACCGGTAAACTGAAAAAATAAACAAGTTACATGCGACCTTATTGGGGTAGTCCCCGAGATTCATTCAAGGTTCCGGCATCTTTTATTCATAGCATATAAGGTACAAAAAAGGAACTCCTTACACCACAGCTTCAAGAGTAGAAAGGACGCAACAGAGCTACGTTCCATGGACGCTTGCTCTCCTCTCCGGACCTGTCCGCCTTTCCTTTTTTCCACTCCTGTGCATCGATCAAGTAATATGCATCATTGTGAAGCACTTTGCTTACAATGAAGGGACCTTCCCATGGTGGCAAGAGCTTATGCCGGCCTTCAGTGCGCTGCACTAGGCGTAACACGAGATCTCCTTCTCGGAAAACTCTCGGATTAACCTTCCGGCTATGATAGCGTCTGAGGTTTTGCTGGTAAATGGCCGTTCTTGCCAAAGCTAGCTCTCTTGCTTCTTCTAGCAAGTCCACATCATTTTCTCTGGCCTCTTTGACCTCTTGCTCAGTATAAAGCTGTACCCTTGGTGAATCATGAATGATGTCAGTTGGTATGACCGCTTCTGCTCCATAAACCATGAAGAATGGAGTGTATCTGGTAGACCGGTTTGGAGTTGTTCTTATACTCCACAGTACTGATGGTAGCTCATCGAGCCAACATCCCGGTGACTTTTCCACCGCATCAATGAGTCTCGGTTTGATACCGGAAAGTACCAAAGCATTCATTCTTTCCACTTGGCAGTTGCCTTGTGGGTGTGCCACTGAGCACAAATCTAACCGGATGTTCTTGTCCTCACAAAACCTTTTGAACTCACCTTGAGCAAAGTTGGTTCCATTGTCAGTGATGATGCTGTGCGGGTATCCATACCGCAAAATGACATCTTTTAAGAACTTCACCGCTGTGTGCCCATCACATTTTGCGATAGGTTTCACTTCTAGCCACTTGGTGAATTTATCCACCATAACCAAGATGTGAGTCATGCTGCTTCTTGAAGTTTTGAATGGGCCAACCATATCGAGGCACCAAACGGCGAACGGCCATGTTAATGGTATTGTTTTTAAACCGGACGCTGGGGTATGACTTTGTTTGGCGTACCTCTAGCACCCGTTGCATTTTCTCACTAAATCCTCAGCGTTTTCCAAAGCAGTGGGCCAATAAAACCCATGCCGGAATACTTTTGCTACCAGCGCCCTTGATGAAGCATGATGGCCACATTCTCCTTGGTGAATCTCCTCAAGCATTTCTTTCCCCTCTTCCGGTTCCACACATTTTTGGAGGACACCGGTAACACTTCTCTTGTATACCTCGCCATTGATGAATGTATATGCCTTGGACCTTCTTTGGATTCTCCTTGATTCATTTTCGTCATTCGGCAAGGTGCCGTTGATCAGGAATTCCTTAATAGGTTTAACCCACGACGGTGCCTTTCGAACCAAAAACACCAGTGCATCTATCTCCATGCTATCTACCAGCATCATTTCTTCCGGTATGGGTACAGCAGTCCCCGAGCTTACTGGAGCAGTCCCCGAGCTTGCCGGAGCAGTCCCCGAGTTTCCTTCATCGATATCCATGGGCACTACGTGTGATTCCGGTACAAAAATTGATTCTGATTCCGGGCTTGGTTTAATCGATGGTGCTCTTAAGTGAGCTAGAGCTATTCCGGGAGGAATTACTTGCCTGGATGAGCCCAGCTTGGACAAAGCATTCGCGGCTTCATTTTCTGCGCGCGGCACATGGTGAAACTCACACCCTTCGAAGAATCCGGCAATCTTTTGCACGTGAAACCGGTACGAGGCCATGTTGGCATCTTTTGCATCCCAATCCCCGGAACACTGCTGTACCACAAGATCTGAATCTCCGTAGCAAATGATCCGGTGCGCACCGATTTCTTTTGCGACCCTTAATCCATGGATCAAGGCCTCATACTCAGCGACGTTATTTGATGCCCTGAAATGCACTTGCAAAACATACCGGAGGTGATCTCCTTTTGGCGAGGTAAGCACCACACCAGCACCTAGACCCTCTTTGAGTTTGGATCCATCAAAGTGCATTTTCCAGTATTCTATCCTCTGATCTGGCGGTTTATCTTGCATTTCCGCCCAATCGACGAGGAAGTCAGCCAAAGCCTGTGATTTTATGGCATCTCTTCTTTCATATACCGGCACATATGGTGATATCTGGATTGCCCACTTTGCAATCCTTCCACTAGCGTCCTTGTTGCACATGATATCGGAGATTGGTGCTTCACTCACCACCTTCATAGGATGTTCTTCAAAGTAATGCTTGAGTTTTGTGGCGGCCATGTACACGCCATAAGTCATCTTTTGGAAGTGAGGGTAGTTTTGTTTTGAGAGGGAGAGCACCTCGCTCAGGTAGTATACCGGCCTTTGGACGGTTTTTCCTTCCTCTTCTCTTTCAACCACAACCACTACGCTCACAACCCGGTTTGTTGCTGCTATATATAATAGCATAGGCTCTCTTTCTAGAGGTGAAGCCAGTATAGGTGCTGTGGCTAGCATTGTTTTTAGCTCTTTAAACGCTGTGTCTGCCTGAGGGGTCCAGACGAATGTGTCAGATTTTTTCATGAGAGCATAGAGTGGCAGAGCTTTTTCTTCCAACCTGCTTATGAACCGGCTTAGCGATGCCAAGCTACCGGTAAATTTTTGCACATCCTTTAGTTCTCGTGGGATAGTCATTCTTTCTATTGCCCGGATTTTTACCGGATTGACTTCAATGCCCCGGCTTGACACAAGGAAACCGAGCAACTTGCCGGCAGGGACACCGAAGGTGCATTTTGCCGGATTAAGTTTCATCCGGAACCGTCTTAGGTTATCGAATGTTTGCCGGATGTCATCGATTAAGGTGTTCTTTACCTTAGTTTTTATCACAATGTCGTCTACATAGACTTGCACATTCTTTCCGATTTGATCAAACAAACATTTTTGCATACAGCGCTGGTACGTTGCACCAGCGTTGCGCAAACAAAAGGGCATAGTGACATAGCAATAAGCCCCATGCGGGGTAATGAACGCAGTTTTTATTTGATCTTCCTTTTTCAAGGGAATTTGATGGAAACCGGAATACGCATCCAGGAAGGACAATAACTCACACCCAGCAGTTGGATCAATCACTTGATCGATCCGTGGCAAAGGAAAAGGATCTCTTGGGCAAGCCTTGTTTAGGTTGGTGTAGTCGATGCACATGCGCCATACCTTGGGAGCTTTTGCCTCCAGGTTCTCATCTTATTTCTTTTCGACCATTACCGGATTGGCCAGCCACTCTGTGTGCGTGACCTCCACAATGAATCCGGCAACGAGCAGTTTTGTTACCTCCTCTCCTATGATTTTCCTTCTATCTTCAGCGAACCGGCGCAAGGGTTGTCGCACCGGCTTGGCATCCTTCCGGACGTTTAAAGAGTGCTCAGCCAGCTCCCTCGGAACACCTACCAAGTCATCAGTTGACCAGGCAAAGATATTCCGATTCTCACGGAGGAAGCTGACGAGCGCGTTTTCCTATGCTTGATCAAGTTCGGCACCGATGCGAACGGTGCGCTCTGGGTAAGCCGGATCCAGCACAATGTCCTTTGTTTCATTTGTCGGCTTGAATGCCGGTGAGCCCAAGCTTCCACTCATTGCCGCTAAACTCAACTGTGAGGATTGAGCCAGCGCAACCGCGGTTTGCATTCTTCTTTTTTCCTCCGCGATCACCAGCGATTCCGCCAGGTTTGATCCCGCAGACGCAGTTTCCAGTGAGACCTTATAGTTCCCCACCACAGTTAAGGGTCCACGAGGTGCCGGCATCTTCATCTTGAGGTACGCTGTATGAGTTGTGGCCATGAAAGCTGCCAATGTTGGTCTTCCCAACAACGCATGGTAAGGACTATCTAGGTCCACCACCTCAAACTCAATATTTTCAACCCGGCAATTGTCACGTCCTCCAAACGCTATGTCCACCCGAACTTTTCCTACCGGAGCACGGGACAAGCCCGGAACGATCCCGTGGAACGTTGTGCGCGTTGGCTGAAGCATGTTTTCTGTTATGCCCAGCGTATGCATGGTATGCTTGTACATGATGTTTATGCTGCTACCGTTGTCTATCAGCACCTTGCTGAATTTTACTCGAGTTTGCGGCCCTTTCATGATTGGGTCCACAACAAGAGCATATCCACCCGGATTCGGCATGATTTTGGGGTGATCCTTAAATGACCAGGTAATTTCCTGATCTGACCACAGCATGTATTTGGGAACTGCCGGCTGACATAGGCATCCCCAGTGGGCCTGCCAAAGATAGTACCCGGGGTTTACTAAAGGCCCATTACCCGAAGGATAAGAAGACTCGGAAGCCCAAAGATATTATTAAGGAAAGTTAGAGTTGTAATAGGAAGTGTTGTTTGTAATATTACGGGGTGAGTTAGAAATCTTCCCGGACTCTGTAACGTGTACAATATGAATCCCTTGGCTCCGCCTCATATATAAAGGGGGAGTCAAGGGACGAGGAGATCATCAAATCATTGTTGAGTAAACCCTAGTTTATATTTCGTCGAGTACTTTTCGGCTGAAACCTTCGAGATCTACTTTCCCTCTACATCCAACAAAACCCTAGTCTACTACTTGTAGGCATTGACAAGTTGATACCTTGTCAATTGGCGCCGTCTGTGGGATTTAGAGGCGACAAGGAGCTGATCTCGATGGCACGCTCAGAATCATCGACTTCATCGGCAGCAAGCAACATCATGGATAGAGGTAAACAGATCGAAACTGGTCTCGTTGATTTTATACCTCACCCGCCCTCCCGTTTGGATGCATATACATATCCGGAGGAGCCCATGGAGATGACGTTCGGGAGGTTCCACTTTCGCGTCGGGAAGGAAGGAAGTTATCGTCTCGAAATTCCGACCTTCCCGAGGTTTCCTGTGGAGCATACTGAATCCTCAAGCTCGGCATCATCGATCGAGTCAGGCGATGAAAAAATCTCTTCGCCACGCTTCGTCAGCACCAAGGCAAGCAAAAAACTCGCTAAGATCTTCAGCGACATGTCTTTCGAGTCGTCTGCGGACTCCTATATAAGCAGCGATTCCGAAAGTGTCGACAGCTTCGACTTCATCGACAAATCTACTACCATTGGAAAGGTCTTCACCAATCTCTCTGATGGTGTCACTGAATCCGGCAAGGCGCAGAATTCTAAATATCATCAAATCTACGTCATCGGAGAAGCAAGTCGTGATCAGGATGAAACGTCGGAGGCTTTCGACGATCTGGGAAATCCATACGTCGATCCCTCCGACTTAAGGCGAGGATTGGGCAACAAATACGCTGGGCCTACACCACGTACGAGAGTTCAGTTGTCACAAGCAGCATGGGATAGAGCCGCAAGAGCTATGGATGGTTCAGAACCAATGGCGACAACCGCCACAGTCGAGGAATTGCAGGCATACCAATATAGACTCGCTCGAGCTGGAAGGGAATTGGAAAAACAAACAGAGGTTCTGAACAAAAGAAGGGAGGCAGCTTCCACGTCAAGTAGGCGAAGGGCAGACCTCAGTCGACATTCAGGAACTTCGGGAGATAGTCACAGAGAGGCTCGGAACAGAGGAAGATCAAGGTTACAACACATACCCGAAGCAGAAAGAGAGCACTTGATCCAAAACCTCGACATGTCCTTTATGTCAATCGATACAAGAGGGAACATCATCCCTAAGACACCAGAGGTTGGGTATATGGCGACACAAGCTTACATCCTCGCATCTAGACCACCTCCTGGAGATCCAAGGGAAGCATTGTATAATATGGCCATGGCAGGCGTTGGAGCCATGGGAACAGCATTCGCATCGACGCCTCCCGAAGGATCAGCAAGGCAAAATAGTCCACGACCCGCGGTTACAGCAGCAGCTCCCGAAAGAACAGGCGAAGCAAGGGACGCAGAAACCCAGGCAAGGGTAGACAGGGCACGACAATATAGAAGGGAACATCGACATTCTCCAGACTTAGCCGAAGAGGATATGTGCGGGCTACCATGTTTCACGAGGAGGGTCCGAAAAACTCGGGTGCCCTCAGGGTTTAAGCTACCCGACAATTTCAAAAAATTCGACGGATTGCAGGATCCTGAGGATTGGCTGGTAGATTACCTCGAGACAGTGAAATTAATTGGCGGCACAAGGGCAACGGCAATGCAGAGCATTCAGGTGCACTTGAGTGGAGCCACAAGATCTTGGATAAAGAAGCTTCCAGTAAATTCCATCGACAGCTGGACTGATTTTGAGGACATATTCATCAAAAAATTTCGGTCCACTTGCAAAAAACCTGCGACACTCGAGGAGCTAAGATCATGTCGACAAAAACATGATGAATCAATGAGGAAGTACATCCAAAGGTGGAATATCATCAAAAACTCGGCAGAAAACATATCTGACGAGAGAGCCATAGATGCATTTGTAGCAGGAGTCCGACGAGGAGATTTCGTGGAGGACCTGGGGAGAACTAACCCAAAAACAGTATCAGCATTGATGGAGATAGCAAACAAATGGGCAGATGGCGAGGATGCTGTGCACAATAAGCGACACAGGTCACCAGAGGAGGACCGCACTCGAAATTACCAGGGCAGGCGATGATTCTCTCGATTTTCGAGTTATGATCCACCTGGCCAAATTTCAGCTGGGTTTCGATCAGGCACTGGAGGAAACAACAGAGATAATTATCAGCGCCACAGCGAGTTGCGAAATGACAACAGAGATGACTCGCGAAATAACAGGCCAAACAACGGTCCTAGGTTTCAGAGGCCCTTTGTGACCCCCGAGGATATGATGAACGGTCCATGCCAGATGCACTTTTTCGTCGACAACAATGGGGTAAGACAGTCAGGACATCTATAGAAAGATTGTCGGAACTTTCAAGCAATGATGAGGGTTGCCGCACAAGCCCACGCCCAGGCAGCAAGTCGAAATCCCCAAGGACCTAGGAGTGAGATCCATCTACCACCTCCTCCCGCAATTACGGAAGAAAATCGACACCAGCTCAGGATAGCGGCAGCACCAGCACCACCACCATATGTCGATCCCAACTCCCATGGAGCGGTCTCGATGATTCAGAAAGGCAGGCCATCCAATAGAGCTCAGAAAGTAATCTCGCGGCAGGTGTTCATGGCAGAAAAGATGCCTCCACCAACAGTCGAGTATCTCAATTGGTCGGGACAAGATATTGGTTTCACAATTGCGGATCACCCACAACAAGTTCCTCGACCAGGGCAATCAGCACTTATTTTGCCCGCAGTAATCGCAGGATTCGACGTGTCTCGAGTTTTCATCGACGGGGGAAGCAGTCTAAACCTCATGTATGCAGATACACTAAGGAAAATGAACATATCCTTGGCAAACCTCAAACCAACGGATACGCGATTTCATGGCATCACACCAGATAAACCAAGTTACCCACTGGGAAGGATTAATCTCGACGTTCAGTTCGGCACCCGAGAGAATTACAGGATCGAAAGGTTGGAGTTCGAAGTCGTGGATTTCCCATCACAGTATCATGCTTTGTTGGGGCACCCAGCATACGCTAGGTTTATGGCAGTACCACATTACACATACTTGTTGTGGAGGATGCCTGGACCAAAGGGGCCAATCACGATTAAAGGAAGCTTTTCGCTTGCCGATAAATGTGACAATGATTTTCATCGGCTCTCAGAAACCTTCGGGATGCAAGCAGAATATATGGAGTCAAAGCTCACGACAGATTACGATGTATTACCAGATGTAGGGAGGCCTAGCAAGGAGTCAACCTTCAACACAGCAAAAGATTCCAAGGAAGTACATATTCACCCGACGGACCCGAAGAAAACGACGTCCATCGCAAATAACATGGACCTCGCATAGGAAAGCGCGCTCGTCGAGTTCCTCCGTGAGCACTGGAGAATCTTCGCATGGTGTCCAGCTGACATGCCAGGAGTACCCAGGGAACTTGCCGAGCACCACCTACACTTGGATCCAATCGCGAAACCAATCAAACAACCTCTGCGACGTTTTTCGGAGCCAAACCGCAAAGCTATGCTGTCAGAAATTAACAGACTCAGAGAAGCAGGTTTCATCAAAGAAATACATACAGAGGCCACATGGGTAGCTAACCCAGTGCTGGTGCCGAAGAAAAACACGAAGGTCCTTCGCATGTGCGTCGATTTTACGTGTCTTAATAAACATTGCCCAAAGGATCACTTCCCCTCCCAAGGATCGATCAAATTATCGACTCTACGGCAGGATGTGAACGTCTTTCCTTCCTGGATGCCTATTCCGGTTATAACCAGATTAGATTGAAAGAAGATGATGAGGTGAAAACAGCGTTCATCACCCCTTACGGCGTGTTCTGCTATCGAACAATGCCCTTCGGGTTGAAAAACGCGGGAGCAACATATCAGCGGATGATGCAGAAGTGCCTAGCAGAGCAGATCGGAAAAAATATACAAGTATACATCGACGATGTAGTCATAACATCCAAAAAAGGCGACACTCTAATTGAGGATCTGAGGGAAACTTTCGACAACCTCGACAAGTTCTGCCTCAAGCTGAACCCGACAAAGTGCTCTTTTGGAGTCCCCGCAGGAGAACTTCTCGGGTTCCTAGTATCAGCAAGAGGGATCGAAGCAAACCCCGAAAAAATACAGGCCATCGTAACGATGAGGAAGCCAACTAAGCTGAAAGAAATACAACAATTAACCGGGCGAGTCGCAGCTTTAAGCAGATTCGTCGCCAGGCTAGGAGAAAAGGCATTACCATTCTACGCCTTGATCAAACAGGGAGACAAGTTCCAATGGAACGAAGAAGCGGACAGAGCTTTTGAAGACCTCAAACGCAAAATCTCGACACCCCCCATCTTGGTGGCGCCAAAAGAGAAGGAGCCTCTGTTGCTGTATATTGCGGCCACACCCCAGGTAGTAAGTACAGTCCTTGTCGTCGAAAGGGAGGAAGAAGGAAAACTCCACGGAGTGCAGAGGCCAGTATACTTCGTCAGTGAAGTTTTGTCGCCCTCAAAACAAAGGTACCCTCAGTATCAAAAGCTAGCATATGGAGTGTTCACAACAGCACGAAAATTGCGCCACTATTTTTCGGCACACCCGATCATAGTGGTCAAAGAAGCTCCCTTGTCAAATATACTAAACAATCCAGAAGCTACGGGTCGTGTCTCCCTTTGGGGAATAGAACTTTCCCCTCGGGACATCACGTATGAAAAAAGAAAAGCAATCAAGTCACAGGTTTTGCCAGACTTCATCGCAGAGTGGATGGAGTTGCAAAACACCGGACCGCCAGATTTATCGAGAACCTTGACCATGAACTTCGACGGATCCAAGAGATTAGAAGGAGCTGGTGCAGGTGTAATACTAATATCACCAGAAGGCGACAAACTGAAGTACGTCCTGAGGATGACGTTCCAAAACGCTTCTAACAATGAGGCAGAATACGAAGCCCTCATACATGGGATGAAAATGGCAAAAGCTTGCGGTGCAACTCGACTAAAAATCTTTGGCGACTCGCAGTTGGTGGCTCAGCAAGTCATGAACCAATGCGACGCAGTCCACGATAGTATGATAGCATACAAAGAAGTTTACAACGAGCTCGAGAAGTTGTTCGACGGATGCGAAGTAAATCATATTAGCAGATTGAGCAACGACGAAGCCGACGTTCTCGCAAACATCGGGTCGCAATGCCTTGCAGTTCCGCCCGGTGTATTTTGGGAAGAGATAGCAGAGAGATCTATGAAGCCGACAAAACCAAAAAAGAAGGAGAAGAAACCCTCGATGGCTACCAAGGAAGAGCAAGAGGAAGAAGAAGAAGATCAGGACCTGGTCATGATGATACAGATACCATGGATGCAGACGTACATATCATACATCCTGAAGAAGGAAATACCCGACGATCCAGTTGAAGCAAGGCGAGTTATTAGACGATCAAAGGCTTTTACTGTGGTCAAAGGGGAGCTATACAAACGAAGTATTTCGGGAGTACTACAGAGGTGCGTCACATCCGAAGAAGGAAGGATGATCCTCAAGGACGTACACGAAGGAATTTGCGGTCACCACGCGAGTAGCCGAGCTATTGCTGCCAAAGTCTTTCGAGCCGGATTTTACTGGTTGACAGCAATAGAAGACGCAAAGGAGATAGTACGAACCTGTGATGCGTGCCAGAGGTTTGCCGCAAAACCTCACTCCCCGGCAGCAGAGCTAATGCCAATACCTTTGTCATGGCCCTTTGCTCAATGGGGCCTCGATATGGTGGGAAAGTTACACAAATCCTGGCCAGGAGGAAAGGAGTACATGCTGGTAGCTGTCGACAAATTTACAAAGTGGATAGAAGCGAAGCCGATAAACTCACCAGACGGGGCATCCGCAGTTAAATTCGTAAAAAGTCTCGTCTTCAGATTTGGAGTGCCCCATAGCATCGTCACGGACAATGGCAGTAACTTCACATCCCACGAGTTTAAGGAATATTGCAAAGAAGTGGGTATCAAGCTACACTTTGCGTCGGTTGCGCACCCGCAAACCAATGGTCAAGTCGAGAAAGCTAATGGAATCATCTGCAACGGCATCAAAAAACGCTTATTAGCACCACTAGAGAAAGCTCGACACACCTGGCCAGAGGAGCTGCCCAGTGTATTGTGGAGCATACGAACGACACCAAACACAGCGACGCAAGAAACTCCGTTCTTCTTGGTCCACGGAGCAGAAGAAGTACTACCAATCGAGATAGAGCATGATTCTCCACGAGTCGTAGAATATGATGAAGAGGCGTCGAGGAAAGCGTTAGAAGATGACATCGATTCACTCGACGAGGCTAGAGATGAAGTACTCTCTCGGGTAACCAAATACCAACAGGACTTGAAGAATTACCACAGTCGATGTTTGCGGCCAAGATCCTTTCAGGTGGGAGACCTAGTTCTTCGGCTCACGCAAAAAAGTCATGAAAAGCTCGAGTCACCATGGCTCGGTCCTTACATCGTCACGGAAGTAATCGGAGGAGGAGCGTACAGGATAAAGGACAAGAAGACAGGGGTGGAGGAGCAAAACCCCTGGAACGTGACGCAACTCAGGCGGTTCTACGCCTAGAGTTGAAATATAGTCCTTGTAAAACTTCAATGTACTGAAACGCCCGCGAGTTTTCAGACGCACTCTTTTCCTTTTTCGGGGCACCGAGTGGGGCCGGGAAAGGTTTTTAATGAGGCGGGCTCGCGGTGCTGCAATATAATAAAAATAGTGACAAAATAGCTCTTCTTCATCGACAGGCTCAAAAGCTCAGACCCGACGAATTTCAATATAGTTCTTCAAAAAAAGAAAGCCTCGCCTTGGTATTAAAACACCTCGCGAGTCAATAAAAATACAAAATAGTACTCAACAAAGAAGCTCGGGGGCTGACACTCGCCAAAACTACATATTGAATAAATGCCTTGGTTCAAAAACCTCGCAATACACAAATACAGAAAATAGCCACCGAAACACTCGGGGGCTAGACAAAAATAGAAATATGATGATCGCTTCACAATATAATCACAATCGTGGTTTACAAAGAAGAGTTGTCTACCAAAGAAAAATAATTAGTCATGATTCAATATGTCATCAAGGGTAATTCTGCCTTCTTCGGGAGCAGCGCCAAGAAAATCAGCATAATGACCGTCTGCAAAAAAGTCGGCATCCAGTTCGGTCGACACCAACTCGTCGACGCCTTACCTTCTCATGAACTTTCGCAACAACTTGGGTCAGGTCAAGCTTTGAGTGACATATCTGAAGCATGATAAGGGCAAACCTGGCTCCAGCTACCAGTTGAGCTTTGACAAAGCCATGGATCTTGTGGGGATCCTTAAATTTCCCCATTAACTCGGGAAGAGTTTGTGGCTGAACGTTGCGCGGAAACATGGAGTTATAAACCATAGACAGGGTCCTGGTACAGAAGCCAAGAAAATCGCGAGTTTGAGAGGTGCGATCCTGAAATCTGACAATCTGTCGGGTCCTCTCTGGGGTAGCCCAGAACAGAGAACCATGGTCAAGGGCAAGGTTAACAAGGAAGTCCGTCCTAGTATTTACCCTCTCTTCTTCGGCAGCAGCATCAATAAAGGAACCTATCAGACAATAGAGTAGGAAATTTTAAGAGACGCAGCATGAAGACGGAAGATATCGTGGTCTTATAAAAAAAAGGGGGGGAGGATGCGACAAGCATACCCGACATATCCGCGCTGGCTTCATTCATTAACTCGAGCATGAAATTTTCTCGAGTAGTCGCTTTTTCAGCCTCGGAAGCAGCGATTTCCTTAACAGCCACGGCCTCGCGAGCTTGCTGAAGTGCAATTTTTTCGGCTTCAGATGCCTTACGAGACTGTTCCATCATCACAAGTGTTTGCTTCTTTGCATACTGAAGTTGCTGCCGAAGTTCATCCAATTCTTGCGGCAAGGAATCTCCGACAGGTGTAGTATCAGCAAGAGTTCTCCTTGAGCGAGAAGGAGAAGGCGAAACATTGGAAGGAGCGGAAGACGGAGTATAGTTATCAAATACCAACTGAAATTTAACAAAACAAGTCAACATCAATCAACAAGCAAAGATAGAGTTTTCATTAATCTTTCGGAATAGTTACAAAGGCCTTACAATGGAGCTAATGAAGTATGTGTCGCCAAATAACTACTTTGGCGACATCATCAACAACAAAAGAAAAAAAAGAGAGAAGGCGTTCAACTAGACCTCCGGCTTTGAGGAGCTGGGAGTCGAAGCTGGCTTGATCCCTAGATAGGCCAGGATTTTCTTCGTGTTGGGCTTAGCTGCCTTGATCAACGAGCGCCACTTCGTTTGTTCTATCTGCTCAGTAGCGCCAACTTTCGACCAGTCGACAGTTTGCTGGCTATCCGCGACCAAGGCAATGGTGCTTTCGACAGCAACTTTCATGTTCTCCTGGCGCATCTTCAGTCCAAGATCTTCTGACGAATCAAATTCCTTGGCAAGGGCAAGGAAAGTTTTGGGCTCCTCTTTCTTGGGGAAGAAATAGGGGAACAACTTGGATAAACCCGCGTCAGCATGATCCATGCCCTCGCGAACTTCAGTTCCATGAAATTCCAAAAAAGAGAGTGCGTCTAGAAGAGGATCATTGTCGGGATCTTCAAGCTCAAATTCTTGGTTTATTTTGGCTGCCGAGGAAAATACACGTTGGTCGCCAGCGGGAAGGAAAATTAATATTAAAAAAAAGGAAAGGATAGAAGGGTACGATAAAATTACCGACAAAGCGCCGGTTCTGCGCGGTCAATCGCTTGGTGATTGCCTTTTCGCGAGCAGCTTGGGAGGTCTTGTGTTCATTCAAAGCAGTTTCGGCGTCAGCCAGCCTCCTCTGCAGATCTTCGACACCAGCAGCTTTGGTTGTGGCTTCTTCAGCCTCTGCTTTCGCTTGGCTAGCATCAAGATCAGCCTTCTTGCGACCATTTCACTCTGCTCTAGTTTCTGAGCAAGAGTGTCGACAAGCTTGTTGGCTTCCGCAAGTTTCTCTGCAACAATAATCAAGAAGTTTTCACAAATACAAGTAAAGCAGGAGCAGGAAATCGTAAAGCGGGTGTCATAAAAAATTAGTACCTTCAGCTTTGCTAGCACATTCACGGTACCCAACAAATTGGGCACCGATGCGAAGAAGCTCTTTGACCATAGGCTGTCAAAGGGAGAAGAAAGCAAAAATGTCGATATGAGAAAAATATGAAGGCATGCAGAAGACAACAAGAGGAAATTTAGACAATAATAAGCAGATTAATAGCTTACGTCATCCAAGAAGGAATTGGAGGAGTTACCCAATTCAAGGGTAGGTTCCACGATTGGTTCCACCCTTGTCCTTTTTGGGGAAGGAACAAGAGGGCTCGAAGGAGGAGTGGCAGCACCTACATTCAGTTGAGGAGGCGAGGATTTCTCTCCTTCAGCTGGTGTCTCTGAAACAACTAGAGTACGCGACGAGCTCGTTCGAGCAGCCACGTCAAGAGTTGGTGGTTCTTCCTCATCATCACTGCGAACAAAAGACGACAGCATAAAAAACAAGACAGACAAAAAAACTTCGAGCATATCCACCCGGATTCGGCATGATTTTGGGGTGATCCTTAAATGACCAGGTAATTTCCTGATCTGACCACAGCATGTATTTGGGAACTGCCGGCATCACAGCGTTTACCTCCATGGAGCGGCGATGCACACTTTGCCTGTCTGTTGGCTCAGTGACAAAGACAACACAGCACAGATGCGGGCCCTCGTAAACATTCCGGCCTAAAGGTGCCGGTGGAGGTGGTTGATCATCGTTCTGCTCCACCCGGTTAACTTGCTGGTACTGTTGCCTATTTGGCTGATGCTGTATCGGTAAAGCATTTGCTCCGGTGAGTGGTGGCGGTGGTGGTAGCTGTTGCTGACGCAGCATGTCCTGCGACGGTGGCAACATTGTTGAGCACCCTTGTGCCTGTGCGTCTTTTACCGCTCCCTTTTGCATCAAGTACTTGGTCCAAGAACAATCCTTCGTCAGGTGATTTGACGGGTGATCCGGGTTTGGCGTGTGCCACCGGCAAGGTTGATCCATGGCGGCTTCCATGGTGTATTTTACGGGTTCCTGCCAATTCTTTTTCTGGCCCCAGGGTTTCTTTTCGACCCACTGCTTTTTAGGACCCGCCCATGGCTGCGATCCGGTTTTTTGCCTTTGGCTGCTGCCGGTATCATAATTTTCTTGCACAGCAGCAACGTGCTGCGGAGCGTACCTTCGATCCGGGAAATCTTCCCTCCTCTTGTTGTTCCGGTTGTCCCGGTATTGTTCCTGTCGCTGCTCCGGCTCAGCTTGTACTGCCGGTTGCAATGGGTCTCCCAATGCATAGCTATCCGCCACGCGTATCATCTCTGCCAAGGTCGCTGGCATGCTTCTCTGCAGCTTTTGCCACAGCGGTGATCCTCTCCGGCATCGCTGACTGAACCAAGCAATTGCTTGCGCTTCAATTACTCCTTCACACGTGTTTCTTGTTGAGTTCCACCGGGTAAGATAATCCCTGTCTATCTCTCCGGCACGTTGCTGGCATAAAGCGAGCTGTTGGGGCCGGTTTGGCCTCTTGTAAGTGCTACTGAAATTGTTCACGAAGGCTTCCTCAAAGTCCAGCCATCCGTTAATACTTCCTGCCGGCAAGTTATTAAGCCAAATCCGTGCAGGGCCTACCAGGTAGGACGGTATGATTCTCACCGCCCAACGCCGGTTTACTCCACCCCCAGCTACATAAACAGCTGTGACATAATCCGCCAGCCAATCTTCCGGCTTGGTCGTGCCATCATACGTTTTTGTGTCTCGGGGCAACTGGAAATTGCGTATTGGTGGCTCTTCTCTCATGATCCGTGGGCCAAAACATTTCGGGCCGGGAGGACCCTCAGACTCGATTATTTCGGAAAGATGTACTCTATCCAGCCTGTGCCTCGCATCCTGGTCTGGCAAATATCTCTCCCCCAGGCGATCCCCCAAGGGGTTCCGGTAGACTCTTGTTCATTCTACTTCGGAATCTCCCTCTCCGTACCCTTCCGGTTCCGCGGCTCTTGCCTGCCGGTACCTTGGTGGTGGCATTTCTTCACACGCTGCCCTTGCAGCTCGATAATTTTGCCCGGTTTCATATCTACCGGCATGATTGTTTCCGGCATAGCCTCCTCTGGCGTAGCCTCGACCTGCCCCTTGGCTTTTTCTACCGGCATCGTGTTGCCCGGCTTGTTGCTTTCCGGCAAGAACCGGATCATACACAGTCATCTGCTGTGCGTTCGTTTCTTTTTCTCTTCTTCTGTCCGGATGGAGGGACGATGCCTGCCCATGGGACTTGCTTCCGGCATTCTTTGTTGAACGCGCGGATTTTGAGGCCGCAGCCTTGTTCAGCTTAGCCAGCTGCTCAGCATTCTGCTGCTCAATAGTTTCCAGCAGCTCTCTAACACGCTCTTGCTGTTTTGCCAAAGCATCTCCGGAAAGCGATTCACATAGCTCTACTGCAGCTTTAGCAGCTTTTATAGTTTTATCCGGGCTACTGTACTTAGGTTTTTCCACGATGCTAATAGATGCAGAAGTACTTTTGCCGGCAAGAACTTCTTTGCGCAAATCTTGATCTAGGTTGCGAGCTTTCAGCCGGTTTTCCGGCATCCTAGCAGCATGCGCGCTAACTGAAGCAAAGCCATGGGCAGCGTTATACTCACGTAGGGTTAGGTTCAGCTCGCGCTGCGCCCGAACGATGTCCTTGCCGCTCTCGAGCACCTTCTGGCGCTGCGCCTCCAGCTCCGCCTGAGCCGCTGCCGGGTCGATGTTCCGCGCGATGGGGGTGGCGAGGACGTTCATCGCCGCTTGGAGCGGTGTTTCCGGTGGCGCGGACGATGCTCCCGCTGCGCCTGCGTCGCGCTCCAGCGGTGGCTTGGCCGCACGGGTCGAAGCCGCGCGACCAGCACCTTCACCCACAGCTTCTTTTCCTGCACCAACCACGCCGGTCATCATTACCTCGACACTGCCGGCGGCGCGGCCAGCACAGAGCCATCTTGGCGGGTCCGGTGCCACCAGCACCGGCGAGAGGCGCTGGCGCACAGGGACGGTGCCGAAGTAGACGCGGTGGCTGCCAAACTCGATGATGCGGCCGTTCTTGGGGAAGATGCCGCCGTTGGCGAAGCAGCCCGCGTTATCGTTGATGAAGTCCATGGCGTAGATGCGCTGCACGAGCGCGGACACCGTACGCTCGCCGGCGATCTCGAGGATGCCCGCCCGAATATGAACTCCTGCAAGCGCCACTTCATGCCCCACGGTGGGCGCCAACTGTCGTCGTGGTGAACAGACAGATGCCATAGGATGGCTTAGATTGGGGCCGAATGGACGCTAGAGGATTCGGGGGAGGGTTTGTGATCAGATGGGATGAACTTCCGGATGGTTTCCTCAAGAACTTGGCCAAGGCCAGAGGTTGAAGAAGAAAGACACAAGGAAGAACTCGCTCTAGATCACTTTCTTCATTGATTCTCACAGGTTACAGGTTTGTGCTTCGTGCCTCGCTACTTCCGTGCGTGCCCGTGAGGAGGGCTGCCCCCTCTCCTTATATAGGGGAGAGGATGGCTTACAATGCAAGAAACCCTAATGGTATCTTTGACTGGACAAACTACTTTACAAAGCTACTTTAATCATAGATGACACCGGGGTCTTCTTTAGTCAGGGAGGCTGACGTCCTCCGGCTTCTTTCTCCGTCATCCTCTTCTTTATCGTCAGCCCTTCGTTTAAAGCTACTCCGCTTAGCTCATCTTTGTCTTCTAGCTCCGGAGAGGATCTTTGACCAGTCTTGCCGACATGCTCTTCCTTCCGGTGGCCCGGTACCTTTTCTATCCGGTTCCGGTATTCCTCTCCTGAGGATACCGGCTTAGCCCTGCTCAGCCAAACGCCTATCTTATGCTCCGGTATGAACATTTAACCGGTATCCTGATGGCTCAAACCATCCGGTTTGGCATGCCTTTGGCATACCGGGGGTCATCCCCCCAACACTATGCAAGCTTTGCCCATGTCAACTTCTATGCCTTAAAAGGTGTCCTTGAAACTTTTGCTCAATGCAGTGGTATGAGAGTAAATTTCACCAAGTCATGCCTCCTCCCGATTGATCTCGCCAACGAGAAAGCGATCCTACTGGCTGGTCTTTCTGGATGCAAGATCGAGACTTTCCCCTTTACTTAACTTGGACTCTCGCTAGGTCATAGTAGACCTCGCATTCGGGACCTCGGTCCTCTTTATTCTAGGATCAACCACTGCATTCTTCCTCTTTCTTGATGGAACAATCATGGTGAGAGGTGACTAAGGCCATCGATAGCTCTCTACCCACCTTTTATCTATGCGCTCTCAAACAGGCGGACGGAGCCATTGAAATTGTGGACAAAGCTAGGAGAATTAGTGTGTGGGGAAAATTGGATAATTCTGGCAAACCTAACTTTGTGGCTTCTTGGGACCTAGTATGCAGGCCAAAATCCAAAGGCGGACAGTGTATCACCAACCTCGTAGCTCACAATGAGGTCCTCCTTATAAAAACTTGCACAAATTTTTCAACAAGGACAGCAACCGTTTCTCTGCTAGTAAAATTTACAAGTTGAACTTCGAGCACATTCAGGTTCCGATTTTCTCGCCATGCTAGAAATCAAGATGCATGCCCAAGATAAAATTTTTTTGGCTTCTAGCTGATGACCGATTAAACACAAGGGATATCCGAATAAGGAAAAGCTTCACAAGTAATGACAATGGTCTTTGCGGAATATCAAAACGATAATGGGTCATCGGAAACAAGGGGCCATATCTTTTGGAGTTGTAGTTTCAGGAAACAATGCTGGCAATCTCAAACAATGTCATGCTTAATGGCAGTCTTGAACTTCCTCATATGATTGCGCTGCAAGTTGTAATTTTGAAAGACCATTTTTCTTCGAAGCATTTGCCACAGCATGCTGGAATATCGGGAAACATATGAGCACTCTCGTTTCCGACAATATTGTACCTTCCACTAGAAATTGGAACATTCCTTCTTTTTTACGGCATGAACAATGATCTGAAATCTCTGTAGTGTCTTTGGGCTACGCCCTGGGCTCCTTTTGTTCATTCCACTCTCCAGTCTTGTAAATATTGTTCTCTTTTCAGTTTTCAGCTCAAAAAAGAATTGCCTCTAGCATATGGCATCAGAAAGTATAGATCCATGTAAGTTGGGATGTTCAATAAATTGCAATAAAATCACTCCAACTATGCAACTTGGAAATAATAACGATGTTCAAAAAATTATTTCACATACTGATTTTATTCAAACCAAAGTCTCTTAAGAAAACATGGATTATACGACGATTCCTTTAGTTCCCAAATTTCTATTGCAGCAAAACATTGATCAAGCCAGTAGAAAAAAATAAAAAACAGTCAGGAACATCACATGAATATATGCGGTCCAATATGGGCACCAATTTTACAACGCGGTCTCATCATGCTGTGATACATATGCTCTGCACATGTAGGACAAAGCGACAGGTCGGCGTGTACATTACAATGACGAGAACAAGAAATAGGGAATCAGAAATAAACAGACCATGAAGAAACATCAGTTTTAACCTGATGCAACACCATTGCAGTTAGATGCAAAGCTAGCTGCACATTCTTGTCGCCCTGCAGTTTTGCCACGTCATGCCTTCGCGCTGTTAGACACAACCAAGATCAAGCAACAAAAGGGCACAGGCCCCATGATTCCTTCTTGCAAACCTGTAACAAATAATGGCTATATTCAGACCATATATCTTCGTTTTTGAAAAACAGATTGTCACTCAAAGATGGGAGCCATTTATGGTCCCCGTGGAACTGCCTGCTCTGGTTGAGCTGCCTCTTGCAATTCTGTTCATCGTCAAACAATAGATGTCCTGGCTATTGATAAGTTGATTTATCGCACATCAGTTATTTTTCCAAGGTTTTTTTATTAGCTACAATATACTACTAATAGGTACACTTACAAAGAGCTACGAGGTTGGTGCATCACACCTTTAAAGATAAATAAGCAGTGCAGTTTTCCCCCCAAAGAAATTACAGAGAAACAAGAGGGAAAACAGAACAAACAGTTATTATGCTTGATGCGGATTGAACAAAAACACGGGCATAGGAAATATTTGATTTTCAAAATTAGGTACAGCCATGATTCCAACTTCATTTAAGAAAGTAACATGCACTAAGATTACGAGGTTGAGTCAGCCTAATTAGCTTTCCTGCCGATATAAACATAGCCACTGATTGTTTTAATAGCAATCAAGAAAATATGTAGAATCTAAAACAAATAGAAGCATATTTTGCAAAATGTTCCAACAAGTGTTGGCTGATCCTTTTGGTGTTTCAGGAGGTAAATATCATGTGCAGGGTAAATCACATGTATGTCTGATTCAATTTTCTTGATTGAAATAAAACTAATGACAGCAATCAAGAAAACGTACTAGCGAATCATCACCTGATTCATGTTGCTGATGTTTACTCCTCGGGTGCCTCCTCAGAATCCGAGAGCGGTAGCAGGGTACCCAGTCCAATAACATGTCCATTGAGGCACACAAAGTACTCCACGGAATCGTCGTAAGCACCCAGCCTGGCAGAAGCACTCGCCGGCATCATATCGGCGTGCAGCATGTTCCACAGCTTAGCCTTACAATAGGGGCAGACCTCCTTGGGGTGGAACCTAGCCCGCTTCTCAATCAAGATCTTCTTGACCCTCGAAGTGGCAAACGACTTGAAGATGCCACGGAAGAAGCCCAAGTCGCCCTCTTCCCCCTGATCGAGATGCTCGCACGGATCGGACACGTACAGGACGTCCATCCTACACTGCATGGGCAGGAAGCTCTTGCCGGCGGTCCTGGAGAAGCGCGTCCTGAACACGAAGTGGCCCGGGACGTGGACGTTGCCGAAGAGGCCCCCCTTGGTGCACCCGTTGCAGTAGATGAGCAGCTTCCCGAGCGCCTTCCAGTTGCCGTCCACAATGTGGCTGCCGTCGGAGTGCAGGTCGAGCATCATCTTGGGCGCCCTGGCGTGGCAGAACTCCTTCCAGAGCACCTGCTTGGCCACCTCGTCGAACCACTTGCAGACGCAGGAGAGGGTGGCGATCAGCCGCGGGTTCCAGTTCATGTGGCGGAAGACGAGGAAGAGCGCGTCCTCGCTCAGGTGGCCCTTGGTGCAGGAGCAGGTCGCCGAGTGCGTGCAGCGGTGCTGCTTCACCACCAGCACCATTTTCCGGCGGCCGAATCGGCTCCCGGCAGGCACGCCACGCCACGCCGCGACGCCTACCTCCCCATCACGCGCCCCCTGGTCCTGCTCGGATTTAGGCAAGTCAGTTCCACGAAGAGCATTCAATCGCTGCTTGCTAGTGCTGTAACAGATCAGATAAAGGTTAAAGCCGCCTCCGGCTAATCGGTCCGATGTAGCGGGGGCGGATCTAGATGCTGCGCCGGGCGCGCGCCCAAAATTTGTGGGGGTTGGTCCGGGATCAAGTAATCAACGGGGTGACGAAAAGCTCGTACCTTGAAATCCACCTGCCAAGGCTGCTGGCGGGGCGGAGACAGCAGGGAGGCGACGAGGCTGAACCGGGACGGCGACGGCGGGCGGCGGCGCGCGATAGAAGAGGTGGGTTTGACGGTGTGAGGCGTCAGCGGAGACGCTGAGCTACGGCAGGGCGGCGGCTCTAGAGCGCGGCGGCGGCGGCGGAGTCAGTGTGAGAGATATTTTAGTGGCCGCATTTGGTGGGATTGGAGCTTTGGGGTAGGGCAGGACAGGAGCATGAGAGCGGCTTGCGGGAGGAAGGGATCGGGGATGAAGAGGAAAGGGACGGCGAGGGTGGAGGAGAAAAAGTCTGGCTGCTGCAGGGAAGACTCATTTTGATGGCTCAGATCCTTTTGGCTGGTAATAGATGGAGGGTGGATATTTTACCGTATCGATGAGGGTATTATACTAGGCCAGTCCAGATTATTTATAAGGACCTAAATTTAATATTCACCCGATCGTTCTAGATACATTCATATTAGTGAAAATTAATATGGATCGGAAATTTAATATTCTTTCGATCATTTTAGATATATCTATATTAGTGACAATGAAGGTATTATACTAGGCCAGTCTAGAATATTTATATGGACCAGAATTTAATATTCATCAGATCCATATTAATCATCATTTATATGTTATTAGTATGGATTTATCTAGATAATATGAATGTATCTACACATATTTTTAGTTCTATATACATCTATATTACTGACAGTTAATATGAATCGGAGGGAGAACTACAATAGTCACCATTTTTTACTAATTATATGAAGAGAAAGACATTAATGGTCCTGTGCTTTTACGAAACATCTCTTTAAATTCTTCATATTTTTACCACCAAAAATACTACTCCGAAATCGACTTCTTTTAAATAAGAGAATTGACACACTAAAACCCATCTAGATGCATACATATCTAAACCAAATCTACTCAATACTATGTCCGTTAATTTAAAATTGGAAGCAATAGTATGATTTGAAAATTATCTTTTTTTTTGGATTTTACCCGCTATATTAGGCAGACAAACAAAATCAGGTATATGCACGAAAGTCAAATCAGGTATGTGTGTGCTTTTATGAAGCTTCACCTTAAATTCTTTATATATGTTTTTAAAAATATTTCTTCCTTTTTAATTAAGTGAAATATATATTTTCAAAATAAAGGAACTAACACGCTAAAACGCGTATAAATTCTTTATATATTTTTTAAAAGTATTTCTTCCGTTCTAAACTATATTTGACCAAAACTGTGTAAAAAACAAAATCAGTTGCTTGCACCAGCAGATGACAAACAAAGCAGGTATGTTTATACCAACTAAACAAATCAGTTATATGCATCAGCTAGACAAAAAACAAATCAGGTATATTTTTCTCCTGTCGACGGCATAGGCCGTAGATACTTTGAGGACATTCCGACGCCACGGCTGCAGGTGGCTCCCAGATCTGTGAGACAAGTGAAGGAAGCGGAAGGTACCCACTTGGGCTGTCCAAGTGGCCAACTTGCGCCTGTACCGCGTCGGTCAATCGCTTTCGCGCACAGCGTTGCTCTGCACGCTGCCGCATCAACTTGCACTTCTCCTAGTGGACGCTGCTGGTGGGCAGGACCAGAGAGAAAAGAAAGACTAAATTCGACGCAACGCCCAAGGCTACGGCCCGCGTTATTTGGGCCTCATCGTGGCGCACAACCCACTGCGCGTGGGCTCTCCCCTTGAGTACAGCATGAAATAAATGGTTTTTGTATTTTTTTCTCTGCAAAAGAGATTCTGCATGACGAGCTGATTCAGGTTGTTCCACTAGCCACAGCAGAAATACATATTGATGACGGTATGCAGTGCTAAATCTTATGCAACTTTTAGGTACTCAATTATAGAGATATAGTCCTATTACAACTTTATAAGACACTGAACTAATTAAGATGTAAACAGTATATATATCCCTGACTATAAACTGAAACTATTCAAGGGTTCCTAACTATACTCAAACTATACTATATATTGGAGCGTGTTGATAAATCATCTGCAGGACCGGAAACTATGTAACTTCAGTCCATCCTCTTGATTCTACTGCGACGGCTCTGCGAAGGACAATAAACGATGTTTTGTCAGAACGCAGCGCATGCAACAAGTTATCAAGAGCTAGCAATCAAGTTAGTCAAGGCAAAATTTCAGAAGGAAATACTTACTTGGAGACGGAGCTGCTGGAGGGTTCAGCGGTGGCACAGACGCCGCTGTCATAACATCAACATGATTTCAATCTCATGCACATAATTTTTGAAAAAAAATACCAACATGGAAACGTATATGTACACAAGTGAAGAAGCTATGACTTACAGGAGCACTGGGCAAGCGCCTGCATCGGCAGCGGCACGTTGCAGCTTCCCGGGAGCGACATCATGCGCATGAAATTCATGGGCGCGGGCATGATCTTGTTGATGTCGCCGTTGAGGCCGTGGCAGAGGCAGATGGGGGCGTTGTCCACGAGCGACTTGAAAGCGCCGCAGCACGTGGCCGGGGGCGTCGGCACGGTGGTATCGGTGAGGAAGCCCATGCATGGCATCAGCCCCATCAGCGGCGTCAGGCACTCCGTGGGCTGCGCAGGCGGAGGCGGCGGGGTAGCGGGCGTGACCGGGGTGGCGGGTGTCTGTGGCGGCGGCGGGGTAGCGGGCGCTACTGCTGGGGTGGTGGGTAGCTGTGGCGACGGCGGGGTAGCGGGTGCGACCGGCGTGGCGGGTTGCTGTGGCGGCGATGGTGTAGGCGCCGGCGAGCTCGGGGAAGCAGGGACAGATGGGGCTGGGAAGCTCGGCAGGGAAGCTGCAGGGGGAGGTGGCGACGGGGTAACAGATTGAGGTGGCTTAAATGGGACGCAGGCGGGCTTGACTTTGACTGGTTGGGCTCTGATAGCGGCCGACGGCTGCAGCAGCGCGGCCGCGAGCACCACGAGGAGGAAGGCGACGCTGGACTTGGACGGCGCCATCTCGTGCATGCGTGGAGGTTCTCGATCGGTTTTTGGGTTTGTGCTCTGTGGTACGACCAATACGGGGGTGGTCGGCAATTTATAGCTAGGATGGTGATGAGATAAGGAGTTTGAACATTTTTAGATATAAATGACGTCTGAACATTCTTCTTAGTTAAAAGAACGTGTTTGCAGATTTTTTAGATAGAATGCGTTTGAACATCATTTATGCTGTAATAATAACTTACTAACATGATTTTATCTATTCATGCTTTGTTCGTTTCATCTTATCTCGAATGCATCAGCTGTTAGGACTTGTGACACTGTAATTTTACGGGATGAGAATACATACGAACATGTTCGCGTTCCTTGTTGCAGATATATGTTGCTAAGAATCCATAACCATATATATATATATAAGCCATACTTGAACTCTTTGGTTTTGTTTGATAATGCGCATGGTTGTGTTTATCTCAAACCTAAAGTTAAGGTGTCCTTAGTCCTTACTACTAGTACTCAGTAGTGCTACTAAGATGCTTAGACACGGTTGGGAGCCTGGGCGCGTGTCCGAGCTTAGACACGGTTGGGTCAGCCTATGCCTGCATCGAATAGTCTTGTAAGTTGCAAGCACTTCGAATATCGTAGGGTGTTACTGACATTGATTCATTTTCTAATACTGTACTTTTGTTTGCCTGCGAAGGTAACCGCAGAATGAATTCTTGAACATGCATTTGCTCATGTTTCTATTTTTTTTTTGAGCCAAACTGCGTATATTCAACAGATACGGATTACAGGAACCCAGGTACACGCACAGGAACACACGCAGGCACCGCAGCCAGCGGCAGCACCGACATCACCGGAGAAGAGGAGGTCGAACCACCATCTTACCCAAAGCAGAGAGCACCTACTCGCATGAAGAAGGCCGCAGGATCCATCCGCCACGCAGTGACGGAATCTGAATCGATGAACAGGCACGGCCAGCGCCCCCACAAGCCTGCTCCTCCACCTCCCGACGACCACCAACGTCGACGACGCCGGCACAGACCACCGGCAGCAGAAGCTCATGTACAAGTGCGGCACGCCGCACCACCCCCAGACCCTCCGCCGCAAGAACGGAGCCCTCCTTGCCGCGACGAAGAGAGGGACAGGGGACAAAAGCTCCAGACGCAGGCCGCCGTCTTCGCAGCACCGACCATGCCCCGAGCACCAGAACACGCCGGATCGACAGATCCGCGCAAACACACCGGCTGCAGCTCGCCGACTTCGCCGAAGACGACGCCGGGAAGGGGATCGAGCTCCAGCACCAAAACTCCAGGAAGGCACCACCATCCCCCACTCGCCGGCGCCCTCGGAGAAGCTACTCCTACTATCTACACGCCGAGAACGCAGAACCAGGGTTCCCCCACTCTCCCGCCGCCGGAGCGGCAGGCGGAGAGGAGGGGAACCACCGGCCTGGCCGGCGGCGGAGCGAGGAACTTTGGGTCGCCTCCTTATCGCCTGGGAGAGGATAAGGACGAGATGTTTTTGTTTTCTTGCAATAATTTATCCTGATCACTGGTTGGAAAAAATAATACAGCCTACAAATTTTGCTTCCAGCCTGATACTTAATCGAAGAACCTTGATACCTAGGTTTCTGCTTTAATTCATTTCTTCATTGTTGTTTTTATTTAGCATATTATTGTTCCCCTTTTCATTGTATAGTATCAAAAGTAGAGCTCATCTTACTATTAAACATGTTCGTCACGAATAGAACAAATGTGACAGCCTTTCTTGACAATGGCAAATAGGAGAAATGTCATCACGGATGTTTCATTGGAGCGTTAAAGTTTTAGCTTCTCCCGATGCAACGCACGGGCACTTTTGCTAGTAAATTAAACAAAGAGTCCAAAGCCTATCTTTTTGCCTAGCTAAAGATACCACTCATGTTTTGAATTTGGGCGTAGGTATTGGCAAATGGGACCGACGCAGATTTCGTGGACATGGGTGTATGTGGGCCATTTATAAATAGTAAAACTGAAGAAAAAAACTATTCCCTTACCCAAAGTAAAAAAAAAATCTGACATAAATCATCTGTGTAGAGAGTGTACATATATGTATGTGCATGTAAAGATTTTGAAACTAAAATATAAAAGCATGTAACTCGTGTCATGTTACTACCAACATATCACAACACTCTCCCGCCATGCATCTTACTACCATCACTTCTCACTCTGGTCCCACCTCGAACTCCATGTCGAACCCTAGATCGCAATGCTCCCCCTCTTACTAGGGTTTCCCATGAGAAGGTGCACAATATGAGATGGCCTAGATCGATGCACATGGCTTCGCTACCTGCGTTGGTCAACCGTTCTGGCAAGGCTCTTGAAGTTGCTCTGGACTCCTCCATCGGTCTTCCCACGCCGCGTGTTTATGCCCCCATCTCTTTTTCATTTTCTTTTGTCTTGTTCTTCTTTGTTTTTTTATCCACACCTCCCTCTTTCAGATCCTACGAGGGGAGGGTATTAGGCAGATCCACCGAAGAGAAAAGGATGCCACATCAGCGGTGAGGTCATCAGCACCACGCAAATCCCCACCCCGTCACAATGCAGAAGGCACGCAACTTGGACAAATGCTCAAAGACGTTGGGAAGAGGCTAAGAGGGACCTGCTTCCTAAAGAGGGCTCGCTTACAGCCAAAAGTGAATTTCGTGTAGTTAATTAGGTAGATCTAGGGATGCTGGCCGAAAAGGGGGCTCAAACCCTTCTTTATTTTAGATGAAGAATGAAATAATTACCATGCAATGAAGGGATTTATCTCGTAATGAAATGGTTGCACAATAATTCATTGGATTTTTATATTTGAATAAAGTGGAAGCAAAACACTTATTGGAATGCAACAAATGATTTGTTAGATTTGATGGTGATTAAGTTATGTGTCTCTGAACTGGGTACCTAACATGACAAAGAATGTGTCGCGCCTGATTTTCCCATAACACCAAATTTGCGCCGGTTTTTAATTCTATCAATATGCAAGATCTAAAATGTTGTTGAACAATTCCCACAATGGTTACCTATCCGCCGAGCTGCAAAATCGTTGCGGGTACGCTTTCCGTGAGATGTTTATTGTTGATAGCTTTCAAGCGCCTCCTAAACACTACCACAACCTTTATCCATGTGGTTCTTGGTGTTCAAAAGCATCTTGTAACACTTACGATGTTTAAGCGATCATCGACTTGTAGGAACCTCATTCCTCCATGGTAGAGGTGTAAACGTACAGGATATTTTATGCACCAAATCTGCCTCCAAAACAGTTTTAAACAATCCTTATCTGGTTTTTAGGGCCTATCAGACGGCCGAGGGGGGGGGGGGGGGGGGGGAGATATCCCCCGGGTGGCGCAGCTAGGGCATCAAGCCGCGCCACGAGGCCTCATTTGCAGAATGTTGATCTCCTTATGGCCCACTTTAGCATGTTGGATGCTTCTTGAAGAATCTGAAGTGTGATCTTTGACCTTACCCTTTTTAGTCCTGAAGCTGCTGGAATGTCAAAAATACTACCAGAAAGTTTTTCTGCCAGACGGAGCTAGAACCAAAATAAAGGTTTTAAAAAACTCCGAAAAATGTAATTCAAAGTAGTAATTCATAATATGGTGGAAATATGATGGAATATAACACAATGAACTACAAACAACATAGATGCATTTTAGATGCATCAATCGACGACGAAGTAATCGAAGTATTTGGGGGTATGTGTTGCATTGTTGATGAAGTAATCGAAGTCAAGCAACATAGAACCCAGAATTCCATGCTGGCACTTGTTCTTCGACTTCCCAAACCTCGAACCACCACGCTGATGAAAGAACATCTCTCAGATTATGTTTTGGAATGTTTGATGTCAATATATGTGATACACTAATGTTTGATGAAGTGATGCAGATAATATATATACATGTATATGGGTGTCTTGTGTGGAAAAACGAGACAAAAAGAAGCAGGAAGTTTTTCTCCAAGACGGATAATCCGGACCGGATATTTGCAAAATATCCCCCCCCCCCCCAAAAAAAAAATTGGCTAAGGACTTTTGGAAAAGTGGCTCAGTACTACCCTGGACATGGGCCGGATTTTTGGCTGGACTTTTTCCCGGAATTTCCCAGGGCCGGATTTTTCAGGGGGGGGGGGGGGCGGATTATCTGGCCCCAACTTACACCGGATAATCCGGCCCTCGAAGAGCTCCAACGGTTGGATTTTGGGAGGGGTATTTATACCCCCTTCTTCCTCCTTCCCAAGCTGCTCAAGCATTCCCCAAGTTTTCACCATTAGAGCCACCTCAAGAAACACAAGAATCACAAGATCTCATCCTCCACCCAACCAAAGCTCTTGATCTTTGGAGATTCGAAGGAGAAGACCCCGATCTACATCTTCACCGAAGCAATTTGCATTTCCCCCTCATATGCTTGAGGGCTCATTTGCTAGTGTTTCTATTTTGAGAAACCCTAGTTGTTTGTAGTTGATATTGTTCTTGTTTTTATTGCTGTTACAGATTTGGGAGCCTCCAATTTGGTTGTGGATGTGTGCCCCAAGAACCTTGTAAAGACCCGATTTCCGCCTCGAGGAAATCCCTTAGTGGAAGTGGGCTAGACCTTCATGGCGTTGCTCACCGGAGACCTGAGTGAAGCCTTCGTGGCGTTGGTTTGGCTTTCATAGCAACCACACTCCTCCAAACGTAGACGTACCTTCTTGCAAAGCAAGGGAACTACGGGAATCAACTCCGTGTCTCCACGTGCTCCATTCTCGGTTACCTCTATCCTTTTATCTCCCCTATATATTGTGTAGCCATATCTTGCTTAGTCGTTGGCCTTGTCATATAGGTAAATTCACATAGTTGCATATCTAGAGAATTTACCTTTCTGTCAAGCCTAAATTGAAAAAGAACTAAAAGTTGGTTAGCACCACTGTCCACAAAAGATAGTATGAGAAATTCATAAACAATGTATAAAAAGGGAAAAGACGACAGAGTAACTTATGAGCTAATGAGGGCATCGTCGTAAGGGTTGAAGGCATCCTCTTCCTCGGGGGAAGCTTCTTCGGCTGGTGACTCACTGGGTTTGGAGGTGCCAGAGTCTTCAATTTCACCTCTCTTCCTTTTGTTCTTTGGAGAAGCAGCGGAAGGAGGTGAGTGTATAGATTCGGCAGCCTCTGAATCTGTATCTTTGTTGGAAGAAGCCGCATATTTGTGAGATCACGCGACTTCACTATCAGGGCGAGAAGCGCCCTGAGTATCGTTGGCAACAACGGCTCGTTCATCGACTTCCCCACCTTCAGGTAAGGGAGGAAGAGAAGAGATAACTTGGCGGTTCTGCGGAAGAGAAATCAATTGCAAAAGATAGCTAAGGACAAGTTGGTGGCAATACAGTAAAGCAGTGAGATAGAAGTCGAGAAATTTCGATAATCAATATAGAAATTAAAAAACTCGAGAGATAAGAAATTTACCTCGGGAGGAGCATTGGTGCCACTGTATGGCTCCACGCGGCAGGAGGTTGGAACTGAATCTTTCTTGCTTAGCGATGAAAAACGTCGGACAAGCTTCTCCAAGTCCTTCACAGCAAGATTTTTGGATACGTGGTCGACATATTTCTCGCCAGCATACAGCCATAGAGGGTTTTTGCGAGCCTGTAGAGGCTGCACCCTGATCCTAAGGAAGTGCGCAGTAATTTGAACACCCGACAGTTCCTTACCGCGGGTGTTCTGGAGTTCATGGATGCGCTTCATAAGCGCATCTGTCGCTATTTTCTCTTCCTCGGTAGCTTCTGCATCCCAGGAGCGGCGGCGAAGTATTTTTGCGCTACCATCAAAGGGCGCGATGTTGTATTCCTGCGAGTTAAGATACTCCTCGCGGACATATAGCCATCTCCTGCGCCACCCTTGGACGGAGTCGGGGAATTTAACATCGAAGTAATCAATGCCGGGGCGAACACAGATAACAACACCACCTATATTATAGGAGATATTGTGGGAGCTGTTGCGGCGGATGAAGAAAATACGTTTCCACAGGGCCCAATTCGGAGGGGTCCCGAGGAAGCATTCGCAGAGGGTGATGAAGATGGAGATGTGGAGGATAGAATTGGGAGTCAGCTGGTGGAGCTGCAGCCCGTAACAAAAGAGCAGTCCACGGAGGAACTCGTGGATGGGGGGAGAAAGACCGCAGATGAGATGGTCAATGAAGGTTACCCGATATTTGATTGGAGGTGTCAGGAAGCTTTCTTTGCTGGGGAAGATCAGCGCTTCCTCCTTCTTCATTAACCCGAGCTTCTTCAGCAAGTTCAGGTCTTGGTTTGAGATCTTAGATCTCTCCTAGTCGAAGATCTCCATATTCTCCGCCGCCATTGGAGAGGTATGCTTTGAGAGCCTTGCCCGCGGTGGCATCAACGTCAGTGAGTGGAAAAGTTGGGGAAGAGCAAGGGCGCATGAGCGTGGTAGGAGTAATGGAGGTTTTTGGAGAGAGAGAGAACAAGAGTGCGGCGCGGCGAAGGGGATGATAGGAGGAAGAAGAAGGTAATTTATCATGATCTAGCGAATCGCCGCGCCGTTGGATGGTGGAAGAATATATTTGATGCCCTACACGTGTCTAGGGGTAAAAAAGTCTTTTTACTGTGAGGGAACTGGACGGGCGCTACAGTGCGTGTGCCAGGAAAAGTGGAGAAGGTGTGTCCCCCACTTGCGTAACATGTCCAAAACTGCAGAGATATGGGCCTACAGGTCAGCGACACGACATTTTTTGCGTTTTCCCAACACAGCGATCGTGGCTATCGTCAGTGTGTTGCCTGCCAAAACCCACCGGCGAGCAGCGACGAGCAACACGAAGAGCCGGGAGGCTCCCAGAACTGCTGGTGGGCCCTGGTCCCTCGGGCAACGGCCCGCAAAACTCCGGCACACGTCCCGGTTGGTGCGAGGGCGTGCCACCTGACCTATACCTGGTCAAGAAGGTGATGGATTGCTTCGATTAATTTCCTGCATGGCAGACACGTAAACATTAAATCCGAGCCTCGATCGGCTCTCTGGTTATCCTGTGAATCGGCTCAAGGAGCCGATCCACCCATGGTTCGTATTGGATCTACGATAACATGGTGGTCCTACTTGATCAATATTAAGTTAAAACGATCTACGATGATCTAGGGTTTTCACCGCATAACTGGAACATCTTACACGTAGTTGAGCCTGACAGATACGAAAGATAATAGAAAACTAGTCCTAGAAGAGGCCTAAAAACCAACACAAAGTCGATTCCCGGAACAACTCATCTTGGATCGGCAAACCATACCTTACATACTACTGGATCATTCAACCCATTTGCAAGGCCTAACCATGCGGATATCAAACTAATCCTTGGAGAACAAGGAGCGACCTTAACAGATCAAATCTACCAAATAAAGATTTAAGAAAGATGCTGCCCTTACACCTAAGATAGGTGCAAAGGCAGCTAGACGTGTAAGGGTAGCGTAACTAAGCAAACATACCGGAAAAGTATCGATGTTAGCCCTAACACATCTATGATAAAGGTGTTACTCGCCATCAAAAAAGCTTCAATACGAGCAACACAAACAACGAATAATCTTGATACTGCTCAGATCGCAGGATGCGATCTGGGCAGCATGGCGCTTACCCGGAAGAAACCCTCGAAACAAGGGTGGCGATGCGCCTAGATTGGTTTGTTGTGAACGTGATCGTCCTCCTTTCTCAATAACCCTAGGTACATATTTATAGTCTGTGGACTTTCTATCTTTGGAATAAACCTAACTGTGTACGAACTAAACTCTATCTCTTAATTCTAAACTTAAACGTAACCTACCATAATATACAGATACACGGGCAATCTAGCCCAGATTCTCGTACAGGGCCGATTCAGAAATATTTTACGTGCATATCCTCTAAGCCCATCTCAATTACGGCCCATCTCCTGATTTGGTTAAAATCCGGTGATAACACATGCCCCTGGTTTTGGCAATAATAATTCCAAAACCACTATGTTTTTTCTTCGTAGGGTCACGCGTGGCAGAGTAGAACCATCACAGTATCCTTTCATCATGATGCCTTGTCTTCTCAACTTCTCTGTACTGCACGATTTGACAGTTTTGGCACCACATCCTCGGAAACTGCCGCAGCATTGAATCATCTCCACTATATCCCCTTTATTTAACCGCATCGAGCAGTTCGCTTCCTCATCCTCTCGCTCCACACTAGCAATCGAAACCCCTTCCTCTGCAACCATGGCCTCCTCCTCCTCTGCCTCTTCGGGTCTTTCCTTCCAATCCTCCTCCTCCCGTGAGCCGACGCTGGAGTACGACCCGATAGCGGCGTACGAGGCCCTTGCTCCTGAGCATTGGGATGAGAGGGATTGGGACTTCACCGTCGGGTCAGATGGCGAACCCTTGACCGTCGTTGGGTCAGAGGATGACGAGCCCCTGACCGACGGGGAGGACGACCTCCAGTTCCTCGTCGACGGGGAGTTGGAGGAAGAGAGCGAGGACGACGCCTTCTCCTGGGGTGACTACACCTCCTCCGACGAGGAGGAGGAAGTGGAGGATGATACCTCCTCCGACGAGTACCCGCCGGCGAAGCGCTTCCGCGCCGGGTCGGAGGACGAGGACGACGACGACGAGGAGGAAGAAGAAGCCCCTGCCGACGGCTTCGGCAGCAGCGACGAGGACTTCGCCGGCAGCAGCGCCGATGGCAGCTATGACGGCGATGACGAGGGCAGCGACGGCCCTTAGATTAGCGTGTACTAGAATAGGGCTAGTAGTAGTAGATTACGTAGCAGATCTTCCTTTTGTGAGCAATCGGCTCTTCTTTGTAAAAAACCCTCTCCATCAATGAAGAATGCTTTCATGTCGATTTTGCCGATTGTCAAAATAAGTCAACGCGCAAAGAGCCGATGGCAGCGCATCGGCCTTTTACCATAAAACGCTAGCAAGGCCAAACTCAGTTGCCTATTCAAACGGTAACATGCGACCCTTGTCCGAAGGAGCAAACTCAGATCCCCAAATCGCCCATCGAATAGATTCAACTCCCAGCCACGCGAATCCCAGATCCCAATCGTGCAGATTCAACTCCGCAGCGAATCAGATGGCGGAATCGTCCAACGCCAACGCAACGGTCTCTGGCCTGAAGGTAATCCTTAACTGCTCCTCGCCATCGGAGCATAATGTTAGAATTAACAGCAAAACATCTGAATTAATGCCTTATCTCACCATTAATTTTAGGTATCGGATATTCTGTTGCCGCATCCTTCTCTTCCAAGTTCTCTTTGTCTTGGTCCTCGTTCCGTCGAGAGTCCTGCCCATTTGATTTCTTGCGAGGCCAATAGGATTCCCTTCGTGAACCAGAACTTAGATCTAACTTCTTGGGCCGACTGCTTACGAGCCTGGCCTAACCCTCCTGAAGATTGGGTTTCCTGGTACAGTAGAGTATCCAAAACTCACCAAGCCAAATGGGAAACCACAGGAATAGCCGATGCTTTGTCTTTATCATTGTCTCCCCTTGAGAAGCATGAAAACCTTCTGAAAACCATCGGCTACTTTTGGTCTGATGCTCTGAACTGCTTCATGTTTGGCCACGGCCCCATGACACCAACTCTGCTAGATGTGGCCATGATCACCGGCCTAGACGTCACATCCCCCAGCCCCTCTGCTTTTATGCTGCCAAAGGTCCCCTTCAAACTCTCCTCCAAAACAGAGTGCACAAACTGGGGTGCCTACCTTAGACGCCACATGAAAAACAAAGGCCCTGTAACAGAGAAAGAACACACGGCCTTCCTGAATTTCTGGTTGGAACACTTCATATTTTGTGGCCCTTCACTTGCTCCGACCAAGAATTATCTTTCTTTGGCCTATGAACTCGCCAGAGGCACCCAGCTTGGCATCGGCAAACTGTTCCTTGGAGAGGTCTATCGATATCTCCAACTAATGTCTGTCAATTTGTTCTCCCAAAAGACAGTCAAAACAGGAGGTCCCTGGTGGTTTATTCAGCTATGGGCTCAGCTGTATTTCCAGAACCAGATCCCAAACTTTCCACCTTTGGCCGCTTGCACCTTCCCAGATGCCAATGGGAAGCAGATCCGATGCACTAGCTACGGCCAAGCCTTATATAGCCTTCCAGGTAGTAAACTGATCCCCAAGGAAGCATCAGAGTGGTTCAGAATTTTCTTCCAAGGCCTGACGATCCTCTCTTCTTTCCTTACATGGAGTCTGAAAATTTTGAAAATCTAGTCTCCTTCAGGCTAGACAACTTTGCCGATGACGCCAGCACCCGGCAGTTGTATTCCACCATGATCCGTCCCTGCTTCCTTCCAGTTGGCATGAGCACCTCAAACAGGATCATCAAACCTGGTTATGAGTCTTATCAGCCGGTCGTAGCAGCCCGGCAGTTTGGTCTTGGGCACGTGTCTCCCCATTTCTTCCTCCACCACTTAACAGAGAGCAGAGCTGAGTTGCCCGATGTCCTCACCGGTCAGAGGTGTTACTCTTTCTTTGATGCTCTAGCCATCCCAGTCCCTCACAACCTCTCTTTCACATCATCAACTGATGGTTTTGAGAGCTGGTGGTCAATGTGGAAGACCCATGCCTTCAGGAGAGCTCTGGGACCGTTGCTGAAACAACTTGATGCTGAATATGATATCCCTGCAGAACAGGTACCACCACTCACAAATTCTCTTGCAGTGGCTTACAATGATTTTTGTAACCTTGCTCTGTCTCCTTGCAGCAACAAGATGGTCCAGAACCTGTACATGATGACGGCTCCCCCTTCAAATTCCTCCAACCAGCTCCGGTGGTCCTCTTCTGCAAAAACTCAACACCCTTGAAAAAGGTTGTGATGTAGAGCCAGCCGATTTCACCAAAATCGGCTTCCAAGAGCAAAGTATCTTCCGGGCCAGCTGCCCCCCGAGCCTCAATCAAGGCGAGAACGGCAGTGAGGAAAGTAGCTGCCAGGAAGACCTTGAAGCACCAAAACCCTACTTCAGCTCAAGAAAGTTTGCACGTAAGCTTATCCATGCCTTGACTGATTTTATCTACCCTTATGGGCTTCTGTAAATATGCTGGGGCTTACTAACTCTTCTTTTATAGGCCTCCACCGAAGACAACTCCAGCGAGGAGACGCAATCCAGTCGAAGGGACTCGAGCTCAGGCAACTCTGAGAAAATCACCACGCAGAGCCAGCAAGACTTACCACCATCGGCTTCCAGGAAAAGGTCAGTTCCTGAACCTGTTGCCCCCAAGCTCCAATCAAAGCAGGGTAGGGCGGTCTACGCACAAAGAGCCGATGCATCAAGAGAGCTCGAAAGGAACCGCAAGCCCCTTCATCAAACCAAGATGCTTCAAATGTAATTACCCTCCAACTCTCCCCGGCTCATCTCTCATGCTAATTCATTGCTGCTCACATCGGCTCGCCACCTCCTTTGCAGACTGATGACACTTCTAGTGGGGAAGTCGAGGAAGTACTGATGCCCTCCGCCAACCTGGACCTAGCAACCTCTAGAAGTGTCGCTGACAAGGTTGCCAACTTGGCCAAGCCCACAGCAGAAACACAAGAACCGATTGCTTCATCATCGGCTGTCCCCCTGGTCTTAGGAGAGGTATACTCCCTTTGTTTGGCTTGCCCTTCCCTTTTGCTGCGTACTGACGCTGCTCTTGTTGTTTGTCAGGGTTGTGACCTCTCGGGCTTGCTATCGTTCGATCCTGAATCCATCGAACCAGCTCCTTCTACGGCATGCGATGAACCAGGACCCAGCGCTATCCTTGGTCAATTCCAGTGTCTCAAAGCCCTGCTTTCCTCCTCGATCGAGATGTTGGTCGAAGACCCCGAGGAAGTGAAGAGCATTCTTGAAAAATCCAGCCCCACCTCCCGGTAACGTTGCAGGTGAAACTCTGGCCAGTTGTGACTCTGTCTGCCTACATGTCAAGGGTGAAGCTGGCTCGTCAGAGAATCGACCTACGCCATGCCCAACTTCCGTTGAAAGCCGATATCGCAGACAAATTTCAGCGGCTCAATGAGAAAAAGCCGGCCTTAGATGCCAAAACTGACACCTCTGTCAGCACTACCGAACTTGAGACCTCGCGAAAGGAATTGGAGGACCTTGAAGAGAGAGTCCGGGCAACCAAACAGCTTATTTTTGATAAGGAAGCTCTCATTGCCCGCTCCCAAGAGGAAGCAGCAGGCCTCAAAGCTCAACTGAAAACTGAACTGGCAGAAATACGTGCCCTGAACAAACAGTTAGTGACAGGCAAGGACGAGGACGACGAGGCCGAGATCGCCGAGGTGGATCGTGTCCGTGCTGACGCCCTTCGTGCCTTCGAGGCATTCCTTCAGTAGAGCCTATCCATGTAACCTAAAAACTGTTCGTAACTGTTTGTACCTCTAGAGTCGATGGCTGTGCATCGGCTTTTTAGTCTGAAGTCGATGTCTGTGCATCGGCTGTGCCTTGTATGTATATTTTTTTACTGGCCGATTTCATGCATCGGCCCCCATATTTCACTGTCCGTCATCCCACATGCTTGGGAAATATTTCTTGAGATGCTGACCATTGACAGCCACTGGGAATTTCACACCGTTCAGCTCCTCGAGCATGTATGCGTTACCCTTTAAAACTTGGTCGACTCTGTACGGCCCGTGCCAATTTGGAGACCATTTACCATATACTGCATCCTTAGTCCCCAATGGCAATACGGCTTCCCATACCAGATCACCAACGTGGAACTCCTTTGGTCTCACCTTCTTATTATATGCGCGAGCTACCTTGGCTTTGTTCTCTTTAATTTTCTCAAGCGACCAAAGTCTGAGTTCCGTTAGATCCTCAATGCTATCACTCATCAGGGCTGCATATTCTTCAGTTGTTAAATCATTCTGAAACGTAATACGTCTCGACCCAGCCGTAATTTCCCAGGGCAATACGGCTTCTTGTCAATAGACCAGATGGTATGGCGAGGTTTTTATTGCTCCATGACATGACATGCGATAAGCCCACAAAGCCTCTGACAGTACCTCGTGCCAACGTCTAGGGTGCTCGTCGACTTTCCTCTTAATCAGCTTGATAAGGCTCTGGTTGGACGCTTCAGCTTGCCCATTTGCTTGAGCATAGTATGGAGACGATCGGATCAACTTAATTCCCATGTCCTCGCAGAACTTTCTAAACTCTTTAGAAATGAAGACCGAACCTCCATCGGTCGTGATAGTCTGGGGAATCCCGAATCTATGAATGACATGTTCTTTCACAAAATTGATAACATCTTCCGATTTCACTGACTTCATAGGGACGGCCTCCACCCATTTAGTGAAGTAATCTGTAATGGCCAAAATCCACACATGGCCTTTGCTCGATGGAGGATTGATTTTGCCGATCATATCCATGCCCCAACCTCGAAATGGCCAAGGCTTGATGATGGGGTTCATTGCTGATGCGGGTACCGTCTGAATTTTCCCAAACCTCTGACATGCTTGACACCCTTTATAGTACTTAAAACAATCCTCAAGCATGGTAGGCCAATAAAACCCCGATCGCCTGATCAACCATTTCATTTTATGAGCCGATTGGTGAGTTCCACAGGCGCCTTCGTGTACCTCGTGTAAGAGCCGATTTGACTCGGTTGGTCCCAGACATTTGAGAAGTAACCCTTCCAAAGTCCTGTAGAACATGTCATCCCCGATAAGTACATACTTCATGGCCTTGTATCTTATCCGTTTAGGTGCCCCCCGAGCCGAATCTTTCAAGTAATTGAAGATATCGGCTCTCCAGTCATCCGGTTCCAGGAACTGCACCTGAACATCGGATCCTTCTGCTACGTCCTTGTAGCCTGACGCCATCTATGCGAGATCGTTTGCCTCAGTATTTTGCGACCTTGGGATCCAATTGAAGTTTATGTACCTAAATTGTGCCATCAACTCACGGCATTGCATCCATAATGGGAAGAGCGACTCGCTCTCACACTTGTATTCCTCCGTGAGTTGGGAAATCACCAATTTTGAGTCTCCAAAAGTTCCACTGCTTCTGCCCCGGCTTCCAATAGCAACTCCGTTCCCTTGCGTATTGCTTCATACTCAGCAACATTGTTGGTGCAAGGGGTAGGTAGCCTGATGGAGAAGGAATATGTTGCCCCCCGGGGTGACACGAGTAGAATGCCGATGCCGCAACCATCGTCACAAGCCGATCCATCGAAAAACATGGCCCATGCACGCACAAACAGTGCTGCTATATCAGTGTTGATTCGTTCAGCAATAAGATCAGCCAACGCCTGTCCCTTGACTGCTTTCGCAGGCTGATACCAGAGATCAAATTCCGATAATGCAAACATCCACTTACCGAGTCGGCCTTTTAACACAGGAGCCGACAGCATATGTTTGATGACATCTAATTTGCATATGATGACAATTTCCGCTGACAGCAAGACGTGACGAAGCTTGCTGCAGGTAAAAAATAGGCAGAGGCACAACTTCTCGATCTCAGGGTACCTAGTCTCTGCATCCAACATCCTTCTGCTGAGGTAAAAAACGACTCTCTCCAGACCATCGTAAACTTGCACCACCACTGAGGCGATGGAAGTGTCAGCTACTGACAAGTAAATATAGAATGGTCTGTCTTGCTGGGGCGGAACCAACACAGGTGGCTTCGTTAGATACTCTTTAATCTCGTCAAACGCCTGTTGTTGCTCTGCCCCCCAGCGAAACTCCTCATCAGATTTAATTTTTACCAATCCCATGAACGGCTCGATTCGCCCTGACAGGTTGGAGATGAATCTTCTGACGAAGTTGATTTTGCTGATGAGAGACTGGAGTTCTTTCTTCGTGGTAGGTGGCTGCATTGTTCGTACTGCCTCCTGGATTTTCAGGCCGATCTCAATTCCGCGTTCATGAACCAAGAAACCTAGAAATTGACCAGCCGTCACACCAAAAGCACACTTCTTTGGGTTCATTCTTAGTCCGAATTTTCTAGTTCGGTCCAGGATGCGTCGCAAGTCCTCCAAGTGTCCTTCTAGTGAAACAGACTTGACTACCACGTCATCGATCTAAATCTCCACCAACTTGCCGATCAGATCATGAAAGATGTAGTTCATGGCCCTTTGGTACGTTGCGCCGGCATTTTTCAGTCCAAATGTCATGACTACATATTCAAACAAACCAACCGAACCTGGCACTCTGAATGCAGTCTTGTGTATATCTTCGAGAGCCATAAAAATTTGGTTGTAGCCGGCATTGCCATCCATGAAACTTAAAACCTTATGACCAGCAGCTGCATTGATCAATGTCTCTGCTACCGGCATGGGATATTCATCCTTCGGAGTGGCTCTATTGAGATCCCAAAAATCTATGGCGACGCGCCATCGGCCATCCTTTTTCTGTACAGGTACGATACTAGAAATCCACTCAGCATACCTGCATGGCCTGATGAACCCGGCGTTCAACATTTTCTCGATCTCTTTCTTGACTTCTTCTAAAATTTCGGCCTTCATCTGTCGTGCTCGCTGCTGGAACGGCCGAAATCCTTTCTTGAGAGGGAGCCGATGCTCAATGATGCTCCTGTCTAACCCGGGCATCTCTGTGTAATCCCAAGCAAAACAATCCGGGTATTCTTTCAACAAAGCTATCATCAGGCCCCTCAGATGCGGATCTAACTTTTTGCTGATAAATGTTGGTCGTGGCTTATCCCCAGGACCAATGTCAATCTCTTCTAGCTCATCAGCCGATGTAAACCCATATCCTAGCTTTCCGTCGCCTGCTAGATCAATGCTGAACACAGGCAAAACGTGTGGAGAGGATAATTTGGGCCGATTGCTGGAATCGGCCCCCTTTTTGATCGCATTGCTCAATGAAGGTTTACAACTTATTTGTGCTCTACTGCTGGAGGGAGTCTCCCTACTACGACTACGTGACATGCTTGAGGTGAGATCATTGCTTTTTATTTTTTGGGGCCGATCGCAGGGATCGGCCTTGCCACGTACGTCCATTGACTTTGCTCTTGCTACCCTGTCAGGCCGGTGGATAAGACCAGCCTCACCCCGTTTTTTGTAGCTTCGATGCGCTCACAGCCGTCCAAACTGACTCCAGAGAGCGGCCCTTGGTCTTCCGCGTCCCAAATATTCATGCCAGCTATTGAGATCTCAATCGAGTCATCTGCATGAACGACCTCCACTTCATCTTCATCCCACTGTATCAGGCATTGATGCATTGTGGATGGAATGCAGCAGTTGGCGTGAATCCAATCCCTCCCTAGCAGGATAGCGTAGGTACTTTTGCTGTCGACGATGAAGAATGATGTAGGGATGGTTTTTCGGCCTACGGTTAGATCCACGTTCAGAACGCATTGTGTTTCTGATGCTTGGCCGTTGAAGTCGCTTAGTGTGACGTTGGTTTTGATCAGATCTTCTTTAGAGCGTCCCAAACGCCGTAGCATGGAGTACGGCATTATATTGACTGCCGCTCCCGTATCAACCAACATCTTGCTAACAGGCTGCCCATTGATATAACCTTTCAGGTACAGGGCCTTCAAATGTTTGTAGCTCTTCTCTCGCGGCTTTTCAAAGATAACTGGCCGTGGGCTGCAGTCAAACTGTGCTATCGGCACTTCTTCGGCTCTTGGAGCACAAAACTCTGACGGAAGTATGAACACCATATTCGTGCCAGCCGATGCCTTCTCATCGGCTTTTACTTGTTTGGGGCGCCATTCTTTCTTCTGCGGATGAGTCTCCGCGTCCAAAGTTTGCTGAATTTTCACGGCCAGATCGGGCCGCGCTTTCCTCAACGTGTGCAGGTATTGCGCCTCGGCTTCCTCCAAGCTACGTAGCCGCTGAACCCTACGCTTTTGGGAGTGACTGAGTCCATCAGGGCACCACCTTGGCCGGTGGTATCTATCTTCTTCTTCTTCTTCTTCTTCTTCTTCTTCTTCTTCTTCTTCTTCTTCTAACTCTTCGAAATCTTCCTCCTGAGATGATTCAGCTCGTCTGTTCTGAGATGGGAGAGGCCCTAGACGCTTGAACACTGAAACCTCACCGGTGTCCTCTTTCTGCTGTCTACATTCCGGGCAGTTGTCGATTGTAGGCAATCGGCTCATTCCCGAATCCCAGCAGTGCTTAAAGAAAGGACAATCCCAGTGTCTGTCCATGTCTTCCTGCTCTCTTGACTTCCCCTTAGCGCGGTGCTCATATTCTTCGTCGTCTCTATCATACCGACGATATTTTCTGTTGTCTGCATCAGACCGACGATATCTCTCGTCGTCTACGTTGTACCGCCGGCGTCGGTCGTACTGATGCTCATATTTGTTAAGGAGATGTGCAGAGAGTGGTCGTTGATACCGCACGTTTCTCACTTGTTCCTCGGTGATGTACCGTCTATCATCATATCGGGGCTGGTCGCATGGGCCAGCCTCCTCCTTTTGCTTGCCACGGGAGTGATTGATTTCTTCTTTATCCCTGCCATAGTGGTATACAGGCCCTGCCATGTTAACATCGAACGAAAAATCTAGCTGACGCCTCGTGGAGTGACTGAATTGCACCATGTTGACGCCAAGAAACGGTTGCGTGTCCACTTTCATGGCAAACTATCCAAAGATCAGACGGCCTTGTTCTATCGCCAGTTGGATCTGCCGACGCAACTCTTTGCATTCATTGGTGACATGAGTGAACGAGTGATGCCACTTGCAGTACGGTCTTCCGTTCATCTCTTGCACCGTAGGGATTTTATGGCATTCGGGTAACTTCAGCTGTTTCTCCTTAAGCAGTAAATCGAATATCTGCTCAGCTTTGCTTACATCGAAGTCAAACCCTTTTGCAGGCCCTTGTTGTTTCACCCATTTGCAGGACACGGGATTTGCCCCCCGAGCCCATTCAGCCACGGCTACTTCCTGGTCTTCTGCAGAGTCTCCAACTTCTTCTGTCTCGACCAGGCCTATCGGGCGTTTGAACTTGTCTTGGTACAATTCTGGGTGGCGCTGCTCATACAATGTTAATTTCTGGGCCATGTGCGCCAGTGAATTGTATTCCACTTGGAAAGCCAGGTCCTTGATCGGTGTTGCGAGGCCCAGCACTGCCAGTTCGACTGCTTCTTTCTCATTCAAACGAGCCGAATAGCATCGGTTCTTGACAGTCCTGAAATGCTGAATGTATTCCGACACTGTTTCGCCCCGCTTCTGCCGCACTTGCGCCAGATCGGCAATGCCAGCCTCGTTAGCTTCTGAGTGATATTGCATGTGAAACTGCTCTTCCAGTTGCTTCCACGTCCGGACTGAATCTGGTGGTAACGATGTGTACCACCCAAAAGCTGGTCCTGTGAGAGATTGTGCGAAAAACCTCACACGCAACGGGTCTGATGCTGAAATCATGCCCAGTTGTGCCAAATACCGACTCACATGCTCAATTGAGCTAGACCCTTCTGATCCATTGAACTTTGAGAACTCAGGGAGCCGATACTTGGGCGGTAGCGGAATCAGATCATATCCGTTGGGGTATGGCTTGGAATAGCCGATTGTTCTCCTCTTTGGCACGATGCCGAACTGGTCTCTCAAGATTGTACTGATTTGTTCCACTGTATGAGCTGCAGGGGCTGAGCTTTCATGACTCGTTCCGGTGGCATATTTAGCTAGCCACGCCTGTTTATCGGCGTCCACTCCAGAGATCCCTCCTGCTGCTCCGGAAATCCCTCCTGCTGCAATCTGGTTCGTGCACGCCAAGTTATTGCAGTCTGGCACGTACGTGCACTGATGACCCACAAGTATAGGGGGTGTATCGTAGTATCTTCGATAAGTAAGAATGTCGATCCCAACGAGGAGCAGAAGGTGTTGACAAGCAGTTTCGATGAAGGATTCACTGTAAATGCTCACAGACAAGTATTCAGGGGGTTTTGATGTAACAGTTGAATAAAGTACGAGTAAGTAAAGTGCGAGAGTAGTAATTGCAGCGAGTGGCCCAATCCTTTTTAGCACAAAGGACAAGCCGATTTGTTTACTTATAATGACCAAACGTTCTCGAGGACACACGTGATTTTAGTCTAGTGCTTTCGCTACATACGGCTAAATAATCTTCATTGTTATGATAAGTGTTGTGTGGGTGAACCTATGCTAATGTACCGCCCTTCCTAGGACTAATACATACTTGTGATTATACCCCTTGCAAGCATCCGCAACTACAAGAAAGTAATTAAGAATAAATCTAACCACAGCCTTAAACTCTGAGATCCTGCGATCCCTCCTGCATCGATATACCAACGGGGGTTTAGGTTTCTGTCACTCCGGCAACCCCGCAATTAGCAAACGAATACAAGATGCATTCCCCTAGGCCCATAAATGGTGAAGTGTCATGTAGTCGACGTTCACATGACACCACTAGAAGAATAACACCACAACTTAAATATCACACCATTGAATATTACTCAACCATAGTTCACTACTAACATTTAGACTTCACCCATGTCCTCAAGAACTAAACGAACTACTCACGAGACATCATACGGAACATGATCAGAGGTGATATGATGATGAATAACAATCTGAACATAAACTTGGTTCAATGGTTTCACTCAATAGCATCAACAACAAGTAGAAATCGATACCGGGAGAGTTTCCCCTATCAAACAATCAAGATCAAACCCAAATTGCTACGGCGATGACGGTGTCCAGCGGTGGAGACGGCGGTGATGATGGTGGAGATGATGATGATGGTGATGGAGATGATGTCCAGCTCGATGACGGTGACGATGGCGTCGATTTCCCCCTCCGGAGGAATTTCCCGGCGGATTCCCGCCCGCCGGAGAGCTCTTTTCTCTCTGGTGTTCTCCGCCCCGCAGAGGCGGCTGTAACTCTTCGCGAGGTACCCCCTGTGGCTTAGGTTTTCGGGACGAAGGATTTCGCGAAGAAAAGGAGGCGAAAGGGGTCGTGGGCCCCCCAAACCACATGGCGGCGCGGCCAGGGGCATGGGCCGCGCCGCCTAGGGTGTGGGCCCACCCTGGGTCCTCTGGCCCCTCCTTACGCTTCCTTCGTCATCTTGAAAAATAGGATTTTTGGTATAATTTCCTCCCACAGTTGATCTTCCGAAATATTGCGTTACGACGGTGCTTTTTCCAGCGAGAATCCCGGCTCCGTGCTTGATCCTCCAATAATGATGAAACATGCAAAATAGATGAAATAACATAAGTATTGTGTCCCAATATGAAATATATCAATGAATAACAGCAAATTATGATATAAAATAGTGATGCAAATTGGACGTATCAACTCCCCCCAAGCTTAGACTTCGCTTGTCCCCAAGCGAAACTGAGCTCGATAGACAGGACCACATGTTTATGGAGTGAAGAGTCGATAAATAAAATACGGACAAGAAGCATCATATTCATTCACACAAGACATTATAGTAAACAACCTCTTATAACTCAACTTGAAACAAGTATAAGGAAATCACAAGTAAAGGTGCATAAGAAATCATAATTGGTGATGGCAAACTTCGTTCTTGGTCGGAGAACAATTAACGGATTATACTTATCTCATTGAGCAGCGATCTCATGTTAAAGTTTATAAGGCACAACTTGCATACTCAATCATAATGGTCTCTTCATAATCATTGATAACTTGCAAAGCTATATTCATTCGGATAAAACTTGTACTAAACAAGGAAGAATAAAAGACATGATGAAGCAAATCACAGTATAATGGTTTGATCACAACTACTCAAATGCTTGCTTGAGATGGAGGGAAATAGGTTTACTGACTCAACATAAAGTAAAAGACAGGCCCTTCGCAGTGGGAAGCAGGGATTAAATCATGTGCTAGAGCTTTTTCAGTTTTGCAATCATATAAAGAGAATAAAAGTAACATTTTGAGAGGTGTTTGTTGTTGTCAACGACTGGTAGCGGGTACTCTAACCCCCTTGCCAGACAACCTCCTAAGAGCGGCTCCCATATTATTTTCATTTTGTGTGGCACTCCTTCCAACCTTTCTTTCACAAACCATGGCTAACCGAATCCTCGGGTGCCTGCCAACAATCTCATACCATGAAGAAGTGCCTTTTTATTTTAGCTTTATTATGATGATGACACTCCCCCCAACCTTTGCTTACACAAGCCATGGCTAACCGAATCCTTCGGGTGCCGTCCATCAATCACATACCATGGAGGAGTGTCTATTTAGTTTGATTAATTTGGGACTGGGAATCCCATTGCCAGCTCTTTTTGCAAAATTATTGGATAAGCGGATGAAGCCACTAGTCCATTGGTGGAAGTTGCCCAACAAGATTGAAAGATAAAACACCACATACTTCCTCATGAGCTATGAAACATTGACACAAATAAGAGATACTAAGTTTTGAATTGTTTAAAGGTAGCACATGAAGTATTTACTTGGAATGGCAGAAATTACCATGTAGTAGGTAGGTATGGTGGACACAAATGGCATAGGTTTGGGCTAAGGTTTGGACGCACGAGAAGTATTCCCTCTCAGTACAGGTCTTTGGCTAGCAAGGTTAATTAGCAAGCATAAGAGTCGAGGGAAACAAACAAATATACATGTGATAGAAACAATCATGCATCTTCCTTGTAAGCACAAACAATCTTAACTTCAGAATAATAAGCTATGAGCTAACAGAAAGACAATGAAACATCTACATGTATTTCTCTTTTCTACTTAAACCTCAAAGTATTGTTGCTATTGACCAATGCTAAGTTTGCCAAAACCAAATAGATTTATTCAATGCTCCCAAAGTGATACCAATACTAACAACAAGGTAAATCATATAATAGAGATTGCAAACTAGAATAGGATGTGCAATATGTAAATGATAAGACTTCTCATTAATATTCCATAACGATAACTCACACCAAGGGATACATAGATAACCAACTAAAGGAGAGATACTTCCAAACGCAACCCATCTTATATGATAACTTCCCTACTCATGATATGACACTACTTGACAATAAAAGTAAAAGGTAGTGATAATGTGATACCGCGGCACTCCCCCAAGCTTGGAACAAACCAAGGGGATGCCAATACCAATGATGAATTACTCCTGCGGCGATGGTGGTGATGAACTCCTCCCGCGCTTCTTAATAAGCTCCTTCATCTTCAGTTTCTCAGCTTGACAATTCTGCACTAAGATTCGGAGAGATTCATTGTTATCTGAAGTTGGCGATGACGACCTTGTGATGCGAATTGAGTGGTATTCCAGCATTCTTCGGAGACGGCAATTCTCCTCTTGGAGTATCTCCACTTCTCTTCTTAGAGCCCGATATTGATCACAAAACTCATCGGTAGTCCGTAGAACTTCTTCCAACATGGGGAAGGAGTCGAGGCTAAGAGCGGGTGGTAAAGGTCCCTGCAGGTTATGAGAAAAAGAACGTCGAGTGTCAACAGATCCCACCAAGATGTGCTTGCTCCTTCCGGCTTGCTGCTCTTGTCTTGATGGCACCTCCTTCACTTCTTCCTCCGAAAGCCCCTTGCCCTTGTTGTTGGAGGCCATGGTGCTTCTAGACCGACAACAGATCCTGGCAGAAACAGCTTGAAACAAAACACGTCGAGAACACGATATACGGACCTCCAGGGGTCCGGGGGATTATATAGCAAAATTTTTCGCGACACAAGGAAAGTACCAGATCGAACCAGAGTCGGAAAGGAGCGATGGGGCGGCCAAACCATAGGTCGGCGTGGGCCCAGGCTTGGCCGCGCCGGCCTATGGTGGCGCCCCCTCGTGCGTCCTTTCCACTCCGTTTCGAACTCGTAATTTTTCATATTTTCCAAAAACAGCAAAAATATTGTTCGGAAAGTAAATTGCGTACTTTTCATTACCGATCTTGTTACCTATTCAAAGTCGAGTTCTGGCGGACTGTCAATTTGCCCTTTGATGAAAGCTTCCGGTGTTTCCACTTGAATAATATCAACATCAACATTATAAGAATCACCTGAGATATAATGCTTGAGTCTTTGTCCATTCACCACTTGCGTAGCATTGCCTTGGAGAGAGCTAATTTTGATTGCTCCTGAACGATACACCTCCTCGACAACATACGGTCCTTCCCATTTCGAGAGTAATTTCCCTGCAAAGAATACGAGACAGAGACCGATACAATAGGACTTTATCCCCAATATTAAATTCTCTTTTGATAATCCTCCTATCATGCCATTTTTTAACTTTCTCTTTAAAGAGTTTAGCATTTTCATAAGCTTCACTTCTCCATTCATCTAGAGAACTTAATTGCAACAACCTCTTATCATCGGCAAGTTTTGGATCTTTATTTAATTCTCTAACAGCCCAATAAGCTTTGTGCTCTAGTTCTAAAGGTAAATGACAAGCTTTCCCATAAACCATTTTATAAGGTGACATTCCCATGGGATTTTTGTAAGCAGTTCTATAAGCCCATAGTGCATCCTTCAATTTACTAGCCCAATTCTTTCTAGTTTTATTAACGGTCTTTCCCAAAATAGATTTAATCTCTCTATTTGATAATTCTACTTGACCACTAGTTTGAGGATGATAAGCGGAAGCAATTCTATGATTAATACCATACTTAGCAAGAGTTTTTCTAAAACCTCCATGAATAAAATGAGAACCTCCATCAGTCATAATATATCTAGGTACTCCAAATCTAGGAAAAATAATATCTAAAAGCATTCTTAAAGAGGTCTCACCATCAGCACTTTTTGTAGGTATAGCTTCCACCTATTTAGTAACATAATCAACAGCAACAAGTATGCGAGTGTTACCTTCCGAAGACGGAAAAGGTCCCATGAAGTCAAATCCCCAACAATCAAACGGTTCAATAACAAGAGTATAATTCATAGGCATTTCATTGCGTCTGGAGATATTACCAACCCTTTGGCATTCATCACAAGATAAAATAAACTTTCTCGCATCTTTGAAGAGAGTTGGCCAATAAAAACCTGATTGTAGAACCTTTTGTGCGGTTCTTTCTCCGGCGTGATGTCCTCCATAAGCACTACCATGACATTTACTCAATATCTCTTGTTGTTCATATTCGGGAACACATCTTCGCATAATACCATCCACTCCTTCTTTATATAAGTGTGGGTCATCCCAGAAATAATGCCTCAAATCATAAAAGAATTTCCTCCTTTGCTGAGCTGAAAAGGTTGGAGGCAAGTACTTGGAAACAATAAAGTTAGCATAATCAGCATACCAAGGACTGTCTCGCGAGTTCACCTTTATTACAGCCAATTGTTCATTTGGAAAACTATCATTAACAGGAACAGGATCATAAGCAATATTTTCCAATCTAGACAAATTATCAGCAACAGGATTATCAGCACCTTTCCTATCTACAATATGTAAATCAAATTCTTGCAAAAGAAGTACCCATCTAATAAGCCTAGGCTTAGCATCTTTCTTTGTCATAAGGTATCTAATTGCAGCATGATCAGTATGAATAGTAACTTTTGAATCAACAATATAAGATCTAAATTTATCACAAGAAAAAACTACAGCTAATAATTCTTTTTCAGTCGTAGCATAATTTCGTTGAGCAGCATCAAGAGTTTTACTAGCATAATGAATAACATTCAGTTTTTTATCTACTCGCTGTCCAAGAACAGCGCCTACAGCAAAATCACTAGCATCACACATAATCTCAAAGGGTAAGTTCCAATCAGGAGGTTCAACTATAGGAGCAATTGTTAAGGCTTTCTTTAGAGTTTCAAAAGCTTCCTTACAATCATCATCAAAAACAAATGGTACATCTTTTTGAAGAAGATTAGTAAGAGGCTTTGAAATCTTGGAGAAATCTTTAATAAATCTCCTATAAAACCCAGCATGACCAAGAACACTACGAATACCTTTAACATCCCTCGGATAGGGCATCTTCTCAATTGCTTCAACTTTAGCTCTATCAACTTCAATACCTCTCTCAGAAATTTTATGTCCCAATACAATTCCTTCATTAACCATAAAGTGGCATTTCTCCCAATTAAAAACAAGGTTAGTTTCTTCATATCTCTGCAAAACTTTATCAAGGTTTCGCAAGCAACTATCAAAAGAATTCCCATAGACGGAAAAATCATCCATGAATACCTCTACAATACTTTCACAAAAACCAAGAAAAATAGCAGACATGCATCTTTGAAAAGTAGCAGGAGCATTACATAAACCAAAAGGCATGCGTCTATAAGCATAAGTTCCATAAGGACAAGTAAAAGTGGTTTTCTCTTGATCTTTAGGTTTAACATCAATTTGTGAAAACCCAGAATAACCATCAAGAAAGCAAAAATGAGTATTTTTAGACAATCTTTCTAGCATTTGATCAATAAATCTTAAAGGGTAATGATCTTTCTTAGTAACTTTATTAACTTTTCGAAAATCAATGCACATTCTATACCCTACAACTACTCTTTGAGGGATGAGCTCATCATTATCATTAGGCACAATAGTCATTCCTCCTTTCTTGGGAACGCAATGCACAGGACTAACCCATCTACTATCAGCAATAGGATATATAATACCAGCTTCAAGAAGTCGTAATACCTCATTCCTTACCACTTCCTTCATCTTCGGAATTAGACGACGCTGATGTTCAACAACAGGCTTTGCATCATCTTCCATATTAATAGCATGTTGGCAAATAGAAGGAGAAATCCCTTTCAAATCATCAAGAGTGTAGCCAATAGCGCCTCGGTGCTTCTTCAATATTTCCAATAACCTTTCTTCCTCAATCTCTGAAAGCTTAGAACTAATAATAATAGGATATATTTTCTTATCATCAATATGAGCATATTTAAGATTATCAGGCAAAGGCTTTAAATCAAAAACAGGATCTTCCTTTGGTGGCGGTGTTGTACCCAAATCTTCCACCGGTAAATCATGCTTGAGAATAGGTTGGCGAAGAAAAATTTCCTCAAGCTCATCTCTTTCTTTCCTAAAAACTTCACTCTCGCTATCCTCCAAATGTTGCTGCAAAGGATTGTTAGGAACAAGAACAATAGATGCACCTTTGCTCCATTTTAAAATCATTACTAGGCAAATCAGCTTTATAAGGAGTTTTAGTAAATTTAGAGAAGTTAAACTCATAAGATTCACCAGCAAATTTAGTCAAAATTTTCTCTTTCTTGCAATCTATAATAGCTCCACAAGTATTTAGAAAAGGTCTACCAAAAATAATAGGACAATAATCACTAGCAATGAGAACCAAGTACCAAAAAGTCAGCAGGATATTTAATCTTACCGCATAAAACTTCCACATCTCGAACAATACCAATTGGAGAAATAGTTTCTCTATTGGCCAGCTGAATAACCACATCAATATCTTCAAGTTCACAAGAATCAATTTCGTGCATAATCTCCGTGTAAAGCTCATACGGAATAGCACTAACACTTGCACCAATATCACATAATCCATAATAGCAATGATCACCAATTCTAACAGATAGCATAGGAACACTAGCTTGTTTGGGTTTATTAGGATGTGAAACAATATTAGAAGCATCTTCACAGAAAATAATATGACCATCCTCCACATTTTCAGTCACAAGATCTTTAACTATTGCAACAAAGGTTCAACTTTTATTTGTTCTTCGGGTTCTACAGGTTTCTTTTCACTTTTATGAACCGCACTATTTATAACAGTACTCCTTCATTTTAGCAGGGAAAGGAGTTTTTTCAATATAAGCTTCAGGAATAACATGATCAGCAGTTTCAACTACAACGCATTTATTAATAGATGAATCAATTTTATCTTTATACGGTTCATGATACTTATCAAAATTCTTCTTTGGCAATTCATAATGAGAGGCAAAAGCTTTATAAAGATTTACTGACAACTTGAGAATCAAGACCATATGTAGCACTCATATTACGAAATTTATCGGTATCCATAAAAGCTTCAATGCATTTATAATCATAAATTATACCTGATTCTCTATCCTTGTCGTTCTCCCAACCTTCAGTATTTTCTTGGATCCGATCAAGAAGGTCCCTTTTAAACTCTTCTTTGTTGCGTGTAAATGATCCAGAACAAGAAGTATCCAGCAAGGTCTTGTCTTGAAAAGAAAGTCTTGCATAGAAATTATCAATAATAACATTACCAGGAAGCTCATGAATGGGGCATTTGAGCATTAAAGACTTCAATCTCCCCCAAGCTTGGGCAATACTCTCTCCATCATGAGGCCAAAAATTATATATGCGATTCCGATCCTTGTGAATCTCACTTGGAGGATAGAACTTAGAATAAAACCGGGGCACAATATCATTCCATTCAAGAGAATCCCCATTATCCAGTAATTTATACCAATGCGCCGCTTTACCAGACAGCGATAAAGAGAATAGTTTCTTCCTCACTTCATCCATAGCAATACCTGCACATTTGAATAACCCGCATAATTCATGCAAAAACAGTAAATGATCACCAGGATGGACAGTTCCATCCCCTTCATAGCGGTTATCCATAACACGTTCAATAATTTTCATAGGTATTTTATATGGTATTACTTCCTCACCTGGCGCCTCATCCACTACCGTTGCAGTAGTAGTAGATTTCCCAAATAAAAATTGAGGAGAAGATCTCTCCATAATGACTTATAGCAGCAGGCAGAAATAAAATCAGCACAAACAGTAAAGGTTTTCCTTACCAATTCCACTTACCAATAGCGCTTCACTCCCCGGCAACGGCGCCAGAAAATAGTCTTGATGACCCACAAGTATAGGGGGTGTATCGTAGTATCTTCGATAAGTAAGAATGTCGATCCCAACGAGGAGCAGAAGGTGTTGACAAGCAGTTTCGATGAAGGATTCACTGTAAATGCTCACAGACAAGTATTCAGGGGGTTTTGATGTAACAGTTGAATAAAGTACGAGTAAGTAAAGTGCGAGAGTAGTAATTGCAGCGAGTGGCCCAATCCTTTTTAGCACAAAGGACAAGCCGATTTGTTTACTTATAATGACCAAACGTTCTCGAGGACACACGGGATTTTAGTCTAGTGCTTTCGCTACATACGGCTAAATAATCTTCATTGTTATGATAAGTGTTGTGTGGGTGAACCTATGCTAATGTACCGCCCTTCCTAGGACTAATACATACTTGTGATTATACCCCTTGCAAGCATCCGCAACTACAAGAAAGTAATTAAGAATAAATCTAACCACAGCCTTAAACTCTGAGATCCTGCGATCCCTCCTGCATCGATATACCAACGGGGGTTTAGGTTTCTGTCACTCCGGCAACCCCGCAATTAGCAAACGAATACAAGATGCATTCCCCTAGGCCCATAAATGGTGAAGTGTCATGTAGTCGACGTTCACATGACACCACTAGAAGAATAACACCACAACTTAAATATCACACCATTGAATATTACTCAACCATAGTTCACTACTAACATTTAGACTTCACCCATGTCCTCAAGAACTAAACGAACTACTCACGAGACATCATACGGAACATGATCAGAGGTGATATGATGATGAATAACAATCTGAACATAAACTTGGTTCAATGGTTTCACTCAATAGCATCAACAACAAGTAGAAATCGATACCGGGAGAGTTTCCCCTATCAAACAATCAAGATCAAACCCAAATTGCTACAGCGATGACGGTGTCCAGCGGTGGAGACGGCGGTGATGATGGTGGAGATGATGATGATGGTGATGGAGATGATGTCCAGCTCGATGACGGTGACGATGGCGTCGATTTCCCCCTCCCGGAGGGAATTTCCCAGCGGATTCCCTGCCCGCCGGAGAGCTCTTTTCTCTCTGGTGTTCTCCGCCCCGCAGAGGCGGCTGTAACTCTTCGCGAGGTACCCTCTGTGGCTTAGGTTTTCGGGACGAAGGATTTCGCGAAGAAAAGGAGGCGAAAGGGGTCGTGGGCCCCCCAAACCACATGGCGGCGCGGCTAGGGCATGGGCCGCGCCGCCCTAGGGTGTGGGCCCACCCTGGGTCCTCCTGGCCCCTCCTTCTGGCTTCCTTCGTCATCTTGAAAAATAGGATTTTTGGTATAATTTCCTCCCACAGTTGATCTTCCGAAATATTGCGTTCTGACGGTGCTTTTTCCAGCAGAATCCTGGCTCCGGTGCTTGATCCTCCAATAATGATGAAACATGCAAAATAGATGAAATAACATAAGTATTGTGTCCCAATATGAAATATATCAATGAATAACAGCAAATTATGATATAAAATAGTGATGCAAATTGGACGTATCATGCACACGTATCCATGCGGGATTTCTTTAGGCGGTTCATGTAGGAACTGGTAATCACCAGGATCGCCTCCAATCTTGTAGACGACGTAGGCCGGTGAACCCGGTGGCTCTGGAGCTGCAAGCGAGAATGGCAGTTGCGGTCTGGTTTGGAACGGTATCTCTCCCTGGTGAGTCCCTAGGGCAGGTCCTGACGGAGAGTACTGATGCTTCATGATTTCCTGAACCACGCGAACCGCAACGCGCTCGAAAGCGTTCACCAGGCTTTCAGAGTGACGGTGTAGCGAATGAGCCACCATGTAATTAACTTCTTGGCGCAGAGCTCTGGTGCGTTCCTCTGATGGGAGAGACAAATCTACTTCATCGAGAGCGCCTTCGGGTGAGAACCCTTTCCACCTAACGCCATGTTTACGAGTCCTCTCGAAAGAGCCGATGAGATTGGCTTCGAAGAGAGCTTTAAGCTCATCATACTTCTTCTTGTGCTCCTCAGGCAGCTCTTCGTATGTGATTGGTGCTTCCGCCATCTCAGCTGCAGATGTTGACGCAGTTGTTGTAGATGGTCCCACCGGGCGTGCCAGAATGTGTTGCCTGCCAAAACCCACCGGCGAGCAGCGACGAGCAACACGAAGAGCCGGGAGGCTCCCAGAACTGCTGGTGGGCCCTGGTCCCTCGGGCAACGGCCCGCAAAACTCCGGCACATGTCCCGGCTGGTGCGAGGGCGTGCCACCTGACCTATACCTGGTCAGGAAGGTGATGGATTGCTTCGATTAATTTCCTGCATGGCAGACACGTAAACATTAAATCCGAGCCTCGATCGGCTCTCAGGTTATCCTGTGAATCGGCTCAAGGAGCCGATCCACCCATGGTTCGTATTGGATCTACGATAACATGGTGGTCCTGCTTGATCAATATTAAGTTAAAACGATCTACGATGATCTAGGGTTTTCACCGCATAACTGGAACATCTTACACGTAGTTGAGCACAGCGGAATACGAAAGATAATAGAAAACTAGTCCTAGAAGAGGCCTAAAAACCAACACAAAGTCGATTCCCGGAACAACTCATCTTGGATCGGCAAACCATACCTTACATACTACTGGATCATTCAACCCGTTTGCAAGGCCTAACCATGCGGATATCAAACTAATCCTTGGAGAACAAGGAGCGACCATAACAGATCAAATCTACCAAATAAAGATTTAAGCAAGATGCTGCCCTTACACCTAAGATAGGTGCAAAGGCAGCTAGACGTGTAAGGGTAGCGTAACTAAGCAAACATACCGGAAAAGTATCGATGTTAGCCCTAACACATCTATGATAAAGGTGTTACTCGCCATCAAAAAGGCTTCAGTACGAGCAACACAAACAACGAATAAACTTGATACTGCTCAGATCGCAGGATGCGATCTGGGCAGCATGGCGCTTACCCGGAAGAAATCCTCGAAACAAGGGGTGGCAATGCGCCGAGATTGGTTTGTTGTGAACGTGATCGTCCTCCTTTCTCAATAACCCTAGGTACATATTTATAGCCCGTGGACTTTCTATCTTTGGAATAAACCTAACTGTGTACGAACTAAACTCTATCTCTTAATTCTAAACTTAAATGTAACCTACCATAATATACAGATACACGGGCAATCTAGCCCAGATTCTCGTACAAGGCCGATTCAGAAATATTTTACGTGCATATCCTCTAAGCCCATCTCAATTATGACCCATCTCCTGATTTGGTTAAAATCCGGTGATAACACAGTGCTGATGTCACAATAAAAGAAGAATTTCGGCTGCAGTGTTTGGAGAATTAGCGACAGTGAAGTATCATTGAGAATGTCGGGAGCTTTTGATCAAATACACACTTTTGCTCCAGCGCTCGGGGGCTATTTTTACAAGGGGTCTGTTAAGAAGATGATTCAAAAGAGAAAAAAGTTGAGCCTACAGCCAAGTATAAATACTCGACTGTAGCCTCGAGGGCTACTCCCATCGGGAGCGCTGGTCGCGCACCCGATAAAATGGCAATATTGGAAAAATTCGACAATATAGTGATAAAGGTATTAAAAAAGGTGAGCCTACAACCAAGCACAAGTACTTGGTTGTAGCCTCGGGGGCTACTCCATCGGGAACGCTGTTCGCGTACCCAATGAAGTTAAAGAAATCTTGTTGAGCATATTTCGAGTTATGGTGTAACTCTTCATATACTCCCATCGGGAAGACAATAAAAACATAAAGTTATCATATGACTCGAGCAAATGTGCTATTCCAGCAGCCGAAAAAGGCACTCGACAAAATATTCTCAGAGCGCCCCAGTCACAATTTAATCTCTGAATGCCGCAAATACTTTGCGAAGGTAAGACCCCAGGATCCGTCCTGCGTGGCGTGGCATCGCACCAGAATGTGCTCTGCTACTTTTTTCCGTATCAACAGATGCGAAGAAAAATCCTAACAGACGCGTTAGGTACCCGATAAAATGCGACTGGAGTTCGGCATATGGTAAGACCTTATGCGGCACATGTCGAAACTACACCAGTATACCGAGATCATGTCCAGGGACTTTCTATCTTGGGAATAAACCTAACTGTGTACGACTAAACTCTATCTCTTAGTTCTAAACTTAAACGTGATCTACCATAATGTACAGATACACAGGCAATCTAGCCCAAACTCTCGTACAAGGCCGATTCAGAAACATTTTACGTGCATATCCTCTAAGCCCATCTCAATCTTGGCCCATCTCCTGATTCGGTTAAAATCCGGCGATAACACATGCCCCCCTGGTTTTGGCAATAATAATTCCAAAACCACTCTGTTTTTTCTTCGTAGGGCCACGCGTGGCAGAGCAGAACCACCACAGTATCCTTTCATCATGATGCCTTGCCTTCTCAACTTCTCTGTACTGCACAATTTGACAGTTTTGGCACCACATCCTCGGAAACCGCCGCAGCATTGAATCATCTCCACTATATCCCCTTTATTTAACTGCATCGAGCAGCTCGCCTCCTCATCCTCTTGCTCCACACTAGCAATCGAAAAAACCCCTTCCTCTGCAACCATGGCCTCCTCCTCCTCCTCTGCCTCCTCGGGTCTTTCCTTCCAATCCTCCTCCTCCCGTGAGCCGACGCCGGAGTACGACCCGATAGCGGCGTACGAGGCCCGCGCTCCTGAGCATTGGGAAGAGAGGGATTGGGACTTCACCGTCGGGTCAGATGGCGAACCCTTGACCGTCGTCGGGTCAGAGGACAACGAACCCCTGACCGACGGGGAGGACGACCTCCAGTTCCTCATCGACGGGGAGTTGGAGGAAGAGAGCGAGGACGACGCCTTCTCCTGGGGCGACTTCACCTCCTCCGACGAGGAGGAGGAAGCGGAGGACGACACCTCCTCTGACGAGTACCCGCCGGCGAAGCGCTTCCGCGCCGGGTCGGAGGATGACGATGACGACGACGACGAAGAGGAAGAAGAAGCCCCTGCCAACGGCTTCGGCAGCAGCGACGAGGACTTCGCCGGCAGCAGCGCCGATGGCAGCTATGACGGTGACGATGAGGGCAGCGACCGTGGCGACGGCGGCGATGGCGCCGTCCCCTAGACTAGGGACTACTAGAATAGGACTAGTAGTAGTAGACTAGGCAGCAGATCTTCCTTTTGTGAGCAATCGGCTCTTCTTGTAAAAAACCCTCTTCATCAATGAAAAATGCTTCCATGTTGATTTTGCCGATTGTCAAAGTAGTTCAACGCTCAAAGAGCCGATGGCAACGCATCGGTCCTTTACCATAAAACGCTAGTAAGGCCAAACTCAGTTGCCTATTCAAACGGTAACCTGCGACCCTTGTCTGAAGGACCAAACTCAGATCCCCAAATCGCCCATCGAACAGATTCAACTCACAGCCACGCGAATCCCAGATCCCTAATCGTGCAGATTCATCTCCGCAGCGAATCTGATGGCGGAATCATCCAGCGCCAACGCTATGGTCTCTGGCCTGAAGGTAATCCTTAACTGCTCCTCACCATCCGAGCATAGTGTTAGAATTAACAGCAAACACCTGAATTAATGCCTTATTTCACCATTAACTTTAGGTATCAGACATTCTGTTGCCGCATCCTTCTCTTCCAAATTCTCTTTGCCTTGGCCCCCGTACTGCCGAGAGTCCTGCCCATTTGATTTCTTGCGAGGCCAATAGAATTCCCTTCGTGAACCAGAACTTAGATCTAACTTCTTGGGCCGACTGCTTACGAGCCTGGCCTAACCCTCCTGAAGATTGGGTTTCCTGGTACAGTAGAGTATCCAAAACTCACCAAGCCAAATGGGAAACCACAGGAATAGCCGATGCTTTGTCTTTATCATTGTCTCCCCTTGAGAAGCATGAAAACCTTCTGAAAACCATCAGCTACTTTTGGTCTGATGCTCTGAACTGCTTCATGTTTGGCCACAGCCCCATGACACCAACTCTGCTAGATGTGGCCATGATCACTGGCCTAGACGTCACATTCCCCAGCCCCTCTGCTTTTATGCTGCCAAAGGTCCCCTTCAAACTCTCCTCCAAAACAGAGTGCACAAACTGGGGTGCTTATCTTCGACGCCACATGAAAAATAAAGGCCCTGTAACAGAGAAAGAACACACGGCCTTCCTGAATTTCTGGTTGGAACACTTTATATTCTATGGCCCTTCACTTGCTCCGACCAAGAACTACCTTTCTCTAGCCTATGAACTCGCCAGAGGCACCCAGCTTGGCATCGGCAAACTGTTCATTGGAGAGGTCTATCGATATCTCCAACTAATGTCTGTCAATCTGTTTTCCCAAAAGACAGTCAAAACAGGAGGTCCCTGGTGGTTTATTCAGCTATAGGCTCAGCTGTATTTCCAGAACCAGATCCCAAACTTTCCACCTTTGGCCACTTGCACGTTTCCAGATACTAACGGGAAGCCAATCCGATGCACTAGCTATGGCCAAGCTCTATATAGCCTTTCAGGTAGTAAGCTGATCCCCAAGGAAGCATCAGAGTGGTTCAGAACTTTCTACCAAGGCCTGGACAATCCTCTCTTCTTTCCTTACACGGAGTCTGAAAATTTTGAAAATCCAGTCTCCTTCAGGCTAGACAGCTTTGCCGATGACGCCAGCACCCGGCAATTGTATTCCACCATGATCCGTCCCTGCTTCCTTCCAGTTGGCATGAGCACCTCAAACAGGATCATCAAACCTGGTTATGAGTCTTACCAGCCGGTCGTAGCAGCCCGGCAGTTTGGTCTTGGGCAAGTATCTCCCCATCTCTTCCTCCACCACTTAACAGAGAGCAGAGCTGAGTTCCCGATGTCCTCACCGGTCAGAGGTGTTACTCTTTCTTTGATGCTCTAGCCATCCCAGTCCCTCACAACCTCTCTTTCACCTCATCAACCGATGGTTTTGAGACCTGGTGGTCAATGTGGAAGACTCATGCCTTCAGGAGAGCTCTGGGACCGTTGCTGAAACAAATTGATGCTGAATATGATATCCCTGCAACACAGGTACCACTACCCACAAATTTTCTTGAAGTGGCTTACAATGATTTTTTATAACCTTGCTCCGTCTCCTTGCAGCAACAAGATGGTCCAGAACCTGTACATGATGACGATTCCCCCCTTCAAATTCCTCCCACTAGCTCCGGTGGTCCTCTTCTGCAAAAACTCAACACCCTTGAAAAAGGTTGTGATGCAGAGCCAGCCGATTTCACCAAAATCGGCCTCCAAGAGCAAAGTATCTTCCGGGCCAGTTGCCCCCCGAGCCTCAATCAAGGCGAGAACAGCAGTGAGGAAAGTAGCTGCCAGGAAGACCTTGAAGCGCCAAAACCCTACTTCAGCTCAAGAAAGTTTGCACGTAAGCTGATCCATGCCTTGACTGATTTATCTACCCTTATGGGCTTCTGTAAATATGCTGGGCTTACTAACTCTTCTCTTATAGGCCTCCACCGAAGACAACTCCAGCGAGGAAACGCAATCCAGTCGAGAAGATTCGAGCTCGGGCAACATTGGAAAAATCACCACGCAGAGCTAGCCAGATTTGCCACCATCGGCTTCCAAGAAAAGACCAGTTCCTGAACCTGCTGCCCCCCAAGCTTCAACCAAAGTGGGGCAGGGCGGTCTACGCACAAAGAGCCGATGCATCAAGAGAGCTCGAAAGGAACCGCAAGCCCCTTCATCAAACCAAGAGGCTTCAAATGTAATTACCCTCCAACTCTCCCCGGCTCTTCTCTCATGCTAATTCATTGCTGCTCACATCGGCGCACCACCTCCTTTGCAGACTGATGACACTTCTAGTGGGGAAGTCGAGGAAGTACTGATGCCCTCCACCAACCTGGACCTAGCAACCTCTAGAAGTGTCGCTGACAAGGTTGCCAACTTGGCCAAGCCCACAGCAGAAACACAAGAACCGATTGCTTCATCATCGGCTGTCCCCCTGGTCTTAGGAGAGGTATACTCCCTTTGTTTGGCTTGCCCTTCCCTTTTGCTGCGTACTGACGCTGCTCTTTTTGTTTGTCAGGGTTGTGACCTCTCGGGCTTGCTATCGTTCGATCCTGAATCCATCGAACCAGCTCCTTCTATGGCACGCGATGAACCACGACCCAGCGCTATCCTTGGTCAATTCCAGCGTCTCAAAGCCCTGCTTTCCTCCTCGATCGAGACGTTGGTCGAAGGCCCCGAGGAAGTGAAGAGCATTCTTGAAGAAATCCAGCACCACCTCCCGGTAACGTTGCAGGTGAAACTTTGGCCAGTTGTGACTCTGTCTGCCTACAGGTCAAGGGTGAAGCTGGCTCGTCAGAGGGTCGACCTACGCCACGCCCAACTTCCGTTGAAAGCCGATATTGCAGACAAATGTCAGCGGCTCAATGAGAATAAGGCGGCCTTAGATGCCAAAAGTGACACCTCTGTCAGCACTGCCGAACTTGAGACCTTGCGAAAGGAATTGGAGGATGATACGTCTCCGACGTATCGATAATTTCTTATGTTCCATGCCACATTATTTATGATACCTACATGTTTTATGCATACTTTATGTCATATTTATGCATTTTCCGGCACTAACCTATTAACGAGATGCCGAAGAGCCAGTTGCTGTTTTCTGTTGTTTTTTGTATCAGAAATCCTAGTAAGGAAATATTCTCGGAATTGGACGAAATCAACACCCAGGGGCCTATTTTCACACGAAGCTTCCAGAAGACCGAAGATGATACGAAGTGGGGCCACGAGCTGGCGACACAGTAGGGCGGCGCGGCCCAGCCCTTGGCCGCGCCGGCCTAACGTGTGGGGCCCTCGTGTGGCCCCCTGACCTATCTCCTCCGCCTACTTAAAGCCTTCGTCGCGAAACCCCCAGTACCGAGAGCCACGATACGGAAAACCTTCCAGAGACGCCGCCGCCGCCAATCCCATCTCGAGGGATTCAGGAGATCGCCTCCGGCACCCTGCCGAAGAGGGGAATCATCTCCCGGAGGACTCTTCACCGCCATGGTCGCCTCCGGAGTGATGAGTGAGTAGTTCACCCCTGGACTATGGGTCCATAGCAGTAGCTAGATGGTCGTCTTCTCCTAATTATGCTTCATTGTCGGATCTTATGAGCTGCCTAACATGATCAAGATCATCTATCTGTAATACTATATGTTGTGTTTGTTGGGATCCGATGGATAGAGAATACTATGTTATGTTGATTATCAATCTATTATCTATGTGTTGTTTATGATCTTGCATGCTCTCCGTTATTAGTAGAGGCTCTGGCCAAGTTTTTACTCTTAACTCCAAGAGGGAGTATTTATGCTCGATAGTGGGTTCATGTCTCCATTAAATCTGGGGGAGTGACAGAATCCTCTAAGGTTGTGGATGTGCTGTTGCCACTAGAGATAAAACATTGATGCTATGTCCGAGGATGTAGTTATTGATTACATTACGCACCATACTTAATGCAATTGTCTGTTGTTTTCAACTTAATACTGGAAGGGGTTCGGATGATAACCTGAAGGTGGACTTTTTAGGCATAGATGCATGCTGGATAGCAGTCTATATACTTTGTCGTAATGCCCAATTAAATCTCACAATATTCATCATATCATGTATGTGCATGGTCATGCCCTCTTTATTTGTCAATTGCCTAACTGTAATTTGTTCACCCAACATGCTATTTATCTTATGGGAGAGACACCTCTAGTGAACTATGGACCCCGGTCCATTCTTTTAATCGAATACAATCTACTGCAATACTTGTTCTACTGTTTTCTGCAAACAATCATCATCCACACTATACATCTAATCCTTTGTTACAGCAAGCCGGTGAGATTGACAACCTCACTGTTTCGTTGGGGCAAAGTACTTTGGTTGTGTTGTGCAGGTTCCACATTGGCGCCGGAATCCCTGGTGTTGCGCCGCACTACATCTCGCCGCCATCAACCTTCAACGTGCTTCTTGACTCCTACTGGTTCGATAAACCTTGGTTTCTAATTGAGGGAAACTTACTGCTGTACACATCACACCTTCCACTTGGGGTTCCCAACGGTCGCGTGCTGTACGCGTGTCAAGCTAAATTTCTGGCGCCGTTGCCGGGGAGATCAAGACACGCTGCAAGGGGAGTCTCCACTTCCAATCTCTTTACTTTGATTTTGTCTTGCTTTATTTTATTTACTGCTTTGTTTGCTGCATTATATCAAAAACACAAAAAATTAGTTACTTGTTTTACTTTACTTAATTCCATGCATGTTTTTATTTCACTAGTTAGGCTTAATGGAAAACAACAAAAATATTAGAGATCTTTATAGTATTTATCTTGAGTTAGGACATGAGGTGTTTGAAGAGAAAATTAAAAAACCTATGGAACTTTATATGCGTGCTAATGGCAATGTTATTAGTATGAATGCTTTGAACACTATTATTGCTAATGCTATGGAAGAATTTAAGCTTGGGGAAGCTGGTTTTGATGAGCATGATATTTTTAGTCCCCCAAGCATGGAGGAGAAAATTTACTTTGATGATACTTTGCCTCCCATTTATGATGATAGTGGTATTTTGGTGCCACCTACTATGGAGGATAAAGTTTATTATGATTATACTATGCCTCCTATATTTGATGAGAATAAAAATGATAGCCACTTTGTTGAATTTGCTCACACTACAATTAATAGTAATGACTATGCTTATGTGGAGAGTAATAATTTTATGCATGAGACTCATGATAAGAATGCTTTATGTGATAATTATATTGTTGAGTTTGCTCATGATACTACTGAAAGTTATTATGAGAGAGGGAAACATGGTTATATGCATCTTAATAATATTAAGTTTCCCCTCTTTATGTTGAGAATCTTGAAGTTACTCGTGTTTTATCTTCCTATGCTTGTCACTTTGTTCTTCATGAATTTGTTTATTTACAAGATTCCTTTTCATAGGAAGTGGGCTAGGTTTAAATTTGTTTTGAATTTTCTTTTTGATGCTCTCTTATGCTTCAACTACTATTTCTCGCGAGTGCATCATTAAAATTGCTGAGCCCATCTTAATGGCTATAAAGAAAAGCGCTTATGGGAGACAACCCATGTTTTTACTTCAGTACTTTTATTTTATATTTGATTCTTGAAAGTTGTTACTACTGTAGCAACCTCTCCTTATCTTAGTTTTGTGCATTGTTGTGCCAAGTAAAGTCGTTGATAGTAAGGTTCATACTAGATTTGGATTACTGTGCAGAAACAGATTTCTTTGCTGTCACGAATCTGTGCCTAATTCTCTGTAGGTAACTCAGAACATTATGCCAATTTACGTGAGTGATCCTCAGATATGTACGCAACTTTCATTCAATTTGAGCATTTTCATTTGAGCAAGTCTGGTGCCTCGTAAAAATTCGTCTTTACGAACTGTTCTGTTTTGACAGATTCTGCCTTTTATTTCGCATTGCCTGTTTTGCTATGCTTGATGGAATTTTCGATTCCATTAACTTTCAGTAGCTTTGTGCAATGTCCAGAAGTGTTAAGAATGATTATGTCACCTCTGAACATGTAAATTTTGATTGTGCACTAACCCTCTAATGAGTTGTTTTGAGTTTGGTGTGGAGGAAGTTTTCAAGGATCAAGAGAGGGAGATGATACAATATGATCAAGGAGAGTGAAAACTCTAAGCTTGGGGATGCCCCGGTGGTTCACCCCTGCATATTTCAAGAAGACTCAAGCGTCTAAGCTTGGGGATTCCCAAGGCATCCCCTTCTTCATCGACAACATTATCAGGTTCCTCTAGTGAAACTATATTTTTATTCCATCACATCTTATGTACTTTGCTTGGAGCGTCGGTTTGTTTTTGTTTTTGTTTTTGTTTGAATAAAATGGATCCTAGCATTCATTGTGTGGGAGAGAGACACGCTCCGCTATTGCATATGGACAAATATGTCCTTAGGCTTTACTCATAATATTCATGGCGAAGGTTGAATTTGCTTCGTTAATTTGTTATATGGTTGGAATCGGGAAATGCTACATGTAGCAATTGCTAAAATGTCTTGGATAATGTGATACTTGGCAATTGTTGTGCTCATGTTTAAGCTCTTGCATCATACACTTTGCACCTATTAATGAAGAAATACATAGAGCTTGCTAAGATTTGGTTTGCATAATTGGTCTCTCTAAGGTCTAGATAATTTCTAGTAAAGAGTTTGAACAACAAGGAAGACGGTGTAGAGTCTTATAATGTTTACAATATGTCTTTTATGTGAGTTTTGCTGCACCGGTTCATCCTTGTGTTTGTTTCAAATAACCTTGCTAGCCTAAGCCTTGTATCGAGAGGGAATACTTCTCATGCATCCAAAATACTTGAGCCAACCACTATGCCATTTATGTCCACCATACCTACCTACTACATGGTATTTCTCCGCCATTCCAAAGGTAATTGCTTGAGTGCTACCTTTAAAATTTCTATCCTCTACCTTTGCAATATATAGCTCATGGGACAAATAGCCTAAAAACTATTGTGGTATTGAATATGTAGTTATGCACTTTATCTCTTATTAAGTTGCTTGTTGTGCGATAACCATGTTCCTGGGGACGCCATCAACTACTCTTTGTTGAATATCATGTGAGTTGCTATGCATGTCCGTCTTGTCTGAAGTAAGGGAGATTTACCGCTAGAATGGTTAGAGCATGCATAATGTTAGAGAAGAATATTGGGCCGCTAACTAAAGCCATGATCCATGGTGGAAGTTTCAGTTTTGGACAAATATCCTCAATCTCATATGAGAAAATTAATAATTGTTGAATGCTTATGCATAAAAGAGGAGTCCATTATCTGTTGTCTATGTTGTCCCGGTATGGATGTCTAAGTTGAGAATAATCAATAGCGAGAAATCCAATGCGAGTTTTCTCCTTAGACCTTTGTACAGGCGGCATAGAGGTACCCCTTTGTGACACTTGGTTAAAACATATGCATTGCGATGATAATCCAGGTAATCCGAGCTAATTAGGACAAGGTGCGGGCACTATTAGTATACTATGCATGAGGCTTGCAACTTGTAGGATATAATTTACATAACACATATGCTTTATTACTACCATTGACAAAATTGTTTCTGGTTTTCAAAACCAAAGCTCTAGCACAAATATAGCAATCGATGCTTCCCTCTGCGAAGGGCCTTTCTTCTACTTTTATGTTGAGTCAGTTCACCTATTTCTCTCCATCTCAAGAAGCAAACACTTGTGTGAACTGTGCATTGATTCCTACATACTTGCATATTGCACTTGTTATATTACTTTATGTTGACAACTATCCATGAGATATACATGTTATAAGTTGAAAGCAACCACTGAAACTTAATCTTCCTTTGTGTTGCTTCGATACCTTTACTTTGAATTATTGCTTTATGAGTTAACTCTTATGCAAGACTTATTGATGCTTGTCTTGAAGTACTATTCATGAAAAGTCTTTGCTATATGATTCATTTGTTTACTCATGTCATTTACCATTGTTTGGATCGCTGCATTCATTACATATGCTTACAATAGTATGATCAAGGTTATGATGGCATGTCACTCCAGAAATTATCTTTGTTATCGTTTACCTGCTCGGGACGAGCAGAAACTAAGCTTGGGGATGCTGATACGTCTCCGACGTATCGATAATTTCTTATGTTCCATGCCACATTATTGATGATACCTACATGTTTTATGCATACTTTATGTCATATTTATGCATTTTCCGGCACTAACCTATTAACGAGATGCCGAAGAGCCAGTTGCTGTTTTCTGCTGTTTTTGGTTTCAGAAATCCTAGTAAGGAAATATTCTCGGAATTGGACGAAATCAAAGCCCAGGGGCCTATTTTCACACGAAGCTTCCAGAAGACCGAAGATGATACGAAGTGGGGCCACGAGCTGGCGACACAGTAGGGCGGCGCGGCCCAGCCCTTGGCCGCGCCGGCCTAACGTGTGGGGCCCTCGTGTGGCCCCCTGACCTATCTCCTCCGCCTACTTAAAGCCTTCGTCGCGAAACCCCCAGTACCGAGAGCCACGATACGGAAAACCTTCCAGAGACGCCGCCGCCGCCAATCCCATCTCGAGGGATTCAGGAGATCGCCTCCGCACCTGCCGAGAGGGGAATCATCTCTCGGAGGACTCTTCACCGCCATGGTCGCCTCCGGAGTGATGAGTGAGTAGTTCACCCCTGGACTATGGGTCCATAGCAGTAGCTAGATGGTCGTCTTCTCCTAATTATGCTTCATTGTCGGATCTTGTGAGCTGCCTAACATGATCAAGATCATCTATCTGTAATACTATATGTTGTGTTTGTTGGGATCCGATGGATAGAGAATACTATGTTATGTTGATTATCAATCTATTATCTATGTGTTGTTTATGATCTTGCATGCTCTCCGTTATTAGTAGAGGCTCTGGCCAAGTTTTTACTCTTAACTCCAAGAGGGAGTATTTATGCTCGATAGTGGGTTCATGTCTCCATTAAATCTGGGGGAGTGACAGAAACCTCTAAGGTTGTGGATGTGCTGTTGCCACTAGGGATAAAACATTGATGCTATGTCCGAGGATGTAGTTATTGATTACATTACGCACCATACTTAATGCAATTGTCTGTTGTTTTCAACTTAATACTGGAAGGGGTTCGGATGATAACCTGAAGGTGGACTTTTTAGGCATAGATGCATGCTGGATAGCGGTCTATGTACTTTGTCGTAATGCCCAATTAAATCTCACAATATTCATCATATCATGTATGTGCATGGTCATGCCCTCTTTATTTGTCAATTGCCCAACTGTAATTTGTTCACCCAACATGCTATTTATCTTATGGAAGAGACACCTCTAGTGAACTGTGGACCCCGGTCCATTCTTTTAATCGAATACAATCTACTGCAATACTTGTTCTACTGTTTTCTGCAAACAATCATCATCCACACTATACATCTAATCCTTTGTTACAGCAAGCCGGTGAGATTGACAACCTCACTGTTTCGTTGGGGCAAAGTACTTTGGTTGTGTTGTGCAGGTTCCACGTTGGCGCCGAAATCCCTGGTGTTTCGCCGCACTACATCTCGCCGCCATCAACCTTCAACGTGCTTCTTGACTCCTACTGGTTCGATAAACCTTGGTTTCTAACTGAGGGAAACTTACTGCTGTACGCATCACACCTTCCACTTGGGGTTCCCAACGGTCGCGTGCTGTACGCGTGTCAGAGGACCTTGAAGAGAGAGTCCGGGCAACCAAACAACTTATTTCTAATAAGGAAGCTCTCATTGCCCGCTCCCAAGAGGAAGCAGAAGGCCTCAAAGCTCAACTGAAGACTGATCTGGCAGAAATACGTGCCCTGAACAAACAGCTGGTGACGGGCAAGGATGAAGATGATGAGGCCGTGATCGCCGAGGTGGATCGTGTCCGTGCTGACGCCCTCAGTGCCTTCGAGGCATTCCTTCAGTAGAGCCTATCTATGTAACAGTTTGTACCTCTAGAGTCGATGGCTGTGCATCGGCTTTTTAGTCTAAAGTCGATGTCTGTGCATCGGCTGTACCTTGTGTCCTGTTGCTTTGCATATTTTCTAAAGTCGATGTCTGCGCATCGGCTGTGCTTTGTATGTATATATTTTTTTTCTTACTGGCCGATTTCATGCATCGGCCCCCATATTTCACTGTCCGTCATCCCACATGCTTGGGAAATATTTCTTGAGATGCTGACCATTGACAGCCACTGGGAATTTCACACCGTTCAACTCCTCGCGCATGTATGCGTTACCCTTTAAAACTTGGTCGACCCTGTACGGCCCGTGCCAATTTGGAGACCATTTACCATACACTGCATCCTTAGTCCCCAATGGTAACACAGCTTCCCATACCAGATCACCAACGTGGAACTCCTTTGGTCTCACCTTCTTATTGTATGCGCGAGCTACCTTGGCTTTGTTCTCTTTAATTTTCTCGAGCGACCAAAGTCTGAGTTCTGTTAGATCCTCAATGCTATAACTCATTAGGGCTGCATATTCTTCAGTTGTTAAATCATTCTGAAACGTAATACGTCTCGACCCAGCCGTAATTTCCTAGGGCAGTACGGCTTCTTGTCCATAGACTAGATGGTATGGCGAGGTTTTTATTGCTCCATGACATGACATGCGATAAGCCCACAAAGCCTCTGACAGTACCTCGTGCCAACGTCTAGGGTGCTCGTCGACTTTCCTCTTAATCAGCTTGATAAGGCTCTGGTTGGACGCTTCAGCTTGCTGATGACGCGTAAAGCACACGCTCGTTGGGAACCCCAAGTGGAAGGTGTGATGCGTACAGCAGCAAGTTTCCCTCAGTAAGAAACCAAGGTTTATCGAACCAGTAGGAGTCAAGAAGCACGTTGAAGGTTGATGGCGGCGGGATGTAGTGCGGCGCAACACCAGGGATTCCGGCGCCAACGTGGAACCTGCACAACACAACCAAAGTACTTTGCCCCAACGAAACAGTGAGGTTGTCAATCTCACCGGCTTGCTGTAACAAAGGATTAACCGTATTGTGTGGAAGATGATTGTTTGCAGAAAACAGTAGAACAAGTATTGCAGTAGATTGTATTTCAGTAAAGAGAATTGGACCGGGGTCCACAGTTCACTAGAGGTGTCTCTCCCATAAGACAAACAGCATGTTGGGTGAACAAATTACAGTTGGGCAATTGACAAATAAAGAGAGCATGACCATGCACATACATATCATGATGAGTATAGTGAGATTTAATTGGGCATTACGACAAAGTACATAGACCGCCATCCAACTGCATCTATGCCTAAAAAGTCCACCTTCAGGTTATCATCCGAACCCCCTCCAGTATTAAGTTGCAAAGCAACAGACAATTGCATTAAGTATGGTGCGTAATGTAATCAACAACTACATCCTTAGACATAGCATCAATGTTTTATCCCTAGTGGCAACAGCACAACACAACCTTAGAACTTTACATCACTTGTCCCAGGTGTCAATGCAGGCATGAACCCACTATCGAGCATAAGTACTCCCTCTTGGAGTTACAAGCATCTACTTGGCCAGAGCATCTACTAGTAACGGAAAGCATGCAAGATCATAAACAACACATAGATATAACTTTGATAATCAACATAACAAGTATTCTCTATTCATCGGATCCCAACAAACGCAACATATAGAATTACGAGATAGATGATCTTGATCATGTTAGGCAGCTCACAAGATCCGACAATGATAGCACAATGGGGAGAAGACAACCATCTAGCTACTGCTATGGACCCATAGTCCAGGGGTAGACTACTCACTCATCACACCGGAGGCGACCATGGCGGCGTAGAGTCCTCAGGGAGATGATTCCCCTCTCCGGCAGGGTGGCGGAGGAGATCTCGTGGATCCCGAGATGGGATCGGCGTTGGCGGCGTCTCTGGAAGGTTTTCCGTATCGTGGCTCTCGGTACTGGGGTTTCGTCACGGAGGCTTTAAGTAGGCGGAAGGGTAGGTCAAGAGGCGGCGCGAGGGGCCCAGACCATAGGGCCGCGCGGCCAGGGCAGGGCCGCGCCGCCTATGCTCTCGGCTGCTCGTGGCCCCTCTTCGTTTCGTCTTCGGACTTACGGAAGCTTCGTGGAAAAAATAGGCCCTGGGCTTTGATTTCGTCCAATTCCGAGAATATTTCCTTACTAGGATTTCTGAAACCAAAAACAGCAGACAACAGAATCGGCACTTCGGCATCTTGTTAATTGGTTAGTTCCAGAAAATGCACGAATATGACATAAAGTGTGCATAAAACATGTAGATAACATCAATAATGTGGCATGGAACATAAGAAATTATCGATACGTCGGAGACGTATCAGCATCCCCAAGCTTAGTTCTGCTCGTCCCGAGCAGGTAGAACGATAACACAGATAATTTCTGGAGTGACATGCCATCATAATCTTGATCATACTATTTGTAAAGCATATGTAGTGAATGCAGCGATCAAAACAATGTATATGACATGAGTAAACAAGTGAATCATAAAGCAAAGACTTTTCATGAATAGCACTTCAAGACAAGCATCAATTAAGTCTTGCATAAGAGTTAACTCATAAAGCAATAATTCAAAGTAAAGGCATTGAAGCAACACAAAAGAAGATTAAGTTTCAGCGGTTGCTTTCAACTTGTAACATGTATATCTCATGGATATTGTCAACATAGAGTAATATAATAAGTGCAATAAGCAAGTATGTAGGAATCAATGCATAGTTCACACAAGTGTTTGCTTCTTGAGGTGGAGAGAAATAGGTGAACTGACTCAACATTGAAAGTAAAAGAATGGTCCTCCATAGAGGAAAAGCATCGATTGCTATATTTGTGCTAGAGCTTTGATTTTGAAAACATGAAACAATTTTGTCAACGGTAGTAATAAAGCATATGCATCATGTAAATTATATCTTATAAGTTGCAAGCCTCATGCATAGTTTACTAATAGTGCCCGCACCTTGTCCTAATTAGCTTGGACTACCGGATCATCACAATGCACATGTTTTTACCAAGTGTCACAAAGGGGTACCTCTATGCCGCCTGTACAAAGGTCTAAGGAGAAAGCTCGCATTGGATTTCTCGCTATTGATTATTCTTCAACTTAGACATCCATACCGGGACAACATAGACAACAGATAATGGACTCCTCTTTTATGCATAAGCATGTAACAACAATTAATAATTTTCTCATTTGAGATTGAGGATATATGTCCAAAACTGAAACTTCCACCATGGATCATGGCTTTAGTTAGCGGCCCAATGTTCTTCTCTAACATTATGCATGCTTAACCATAAGGTGGTAGATCTCTCTTACTTCAGACAAGACGGACATGCATAGCAACTCACATGAAATTCAACAATGAATAGTTGATGGCGTCCCCAGTGAACATGGTTATCGCACAACAAGCAACTTAATAAGAGATAAAGTGCATAACTACATATTCAATACCACAATAGTTTTTAAGCTATTTGCCCCATGAGCTATATATTGCAAAGGTGAATGATGGAATTTTAAAGGTAGCACTCAAGCAATTTACTTTGGAATGGCGGAAAATACCATGTAGTAGGTAGGTATGGTGGACACAAATGGCATAGTGGTTGGCTCAAGTATTTTGGATGCATGAGAAGTATTCCCTCTCGATACAAGGTTTAGGCTAGCAAGGCTTATTTGAAACAAACACAAGGATGAACCAGTGCAGCAAAACTCACATAAAAGACATATTGAAAACATTATAAGACTCTACACCGTCTTCCTTGTTGTTCAAACTCAATACTAGAAATTATCTAGACTTTAGAGAAATAAAATATGCAAACCAAATTATAGCATGCTCTATGTATTTCTTCATTAATGGGTGCAAAGCATATGATGCAAGAGCTTAATCATGAGCACAACAATTTCCAAGTATCACATTACCCAAGACATTTATAGCAATTACTACATGTATCATTTTCCAATTCCAACCATATAACAATTTAACGAAGGAGAAACTTCGCCATGAATACTATGAGTAGAAACCAAGGACATACTTGTCCATATGCTAAAGCGGAGCGTGTCTCTCTCCCATAAAGTGAATGCTAGGATCCATTTTATTCAAACAAAACAAAAAACAAAAACAAACCGACGCTCCAAGCAAAGCACATAAGATGTGATGGAATAAAAATATAGTTTCAGGGGAGGAACCTGATAATTTTGTCGATGAAGAAGGGGATGCCTTGGGCATCCCCAAGCTTAGACGCTTGAGTCTTCTTGATATATGCAGGGGTGAACCACCGGGGCATCCCCAAGCTTAGAGCTTTCACTCTCCTTGATCATGTTGCATCATACTCCTCTCTTGATCCTTGAAAACTTCCTCCACACCAAACTCGGAACAACTCATTAGAGGGTTAGTGCACAATAAAAATTAACATATTCAGAGGTGACACAATCATTCTTAACACTTCTGGACATTGCATAATGCTACTGGACATTAGTGGATCAAAGAAATTCATCCAACATAGCAAAAGAGGCAATGCGAAATAAAAGGCAGAATCTGTCAAAACAGAACAGTTCGTATTGACGAATTTTAAAATGGCACCAGACTTGCTCAAATGAAAATTCTCAAATTGAATGAAAGTTGCGTACATATCTGAGGATCATGCACGTAAATTGGCTTAATTTTCTGAGCTACCTACAGGGAGGTGGACCCAGATTCGTGACAGCAAAGAAATCTGGAACTGCGCAGTAATCCAAATCTAGTACTTACTTTTCTATCAACGGCTTAACTTGGCACAACAAAACTCAAAACTAAGATAAGGAGAGGTTGCTACAGTAGTAAACAACTTCCAAGACACAAAATAAAAACAAAGTACTGTAGCTAAAAACATGGGTTGTCTCCCATAAGCGCTTTTCTTTAACGCCTTTCAGCTAGGCGCAGAAAGTGTGTATCAAGTATTATCAAGAGACGAAGTGTCAACATCATAATTTGTTCTCATAATAGAATCAAAAGGTACCTTCATTCTCTTTCTAGGGAAGTGTTCCATACCTTTCTTGAGAGGAAATTGATATTTTATATTACCTTCCTTCATATCAATAATAGCACCAACAGTTCGAAGAAAAGGTCTTCCCAATATAATGGGACAAGATGCATTGCATTCAATATCCAAGACAACAAAATCAACGGGAACAAGGTTATTGTTAACGGTAATGCGAACATTATCAACTTTACCCAAATGTTTCTTTGTAGAATGATCAGCAAGATTAACATCCAAATAACAATTTTTCAGCGGTGGCAAGTCAAGCATATTATAAATTTTCTTAGGCATAACAGAAATACTTGCACCAAGATCACATAAAGCATTACAATCAAAATCTTTAACCTTCATCTTAATGATGGGCTCCCAACCATCCTCTAGCTTTTTAGGAATAGAGGCTTCGCGCTCTAGTTTCTCTTCTCTAGCTTTTATGAGAGCATTTGTAATATGATGCGTGAAAACCAAATTTATAGCACTAGCATTAGGACTTTTAGCAAGTTTTTGCAAGAACTTTATAACTTCAGAGATGTGGCAATCATCAAAATTCAAACCATTATAATCTAAAGCAATGGGATCATCATCCCCAATGTTGGAAAAAATTTCAGCAGCTTTATCACGGGGCGGTTTCGATTTTAGCGGTTTCGAGGCGGTTTCTCGCGCTTTGCATTAGAAGTGGAAACATTGCTAACACCAATTCTTTTATTAGTATTAGTAGGAGGTGCAGCAACATGTGTAGCATTAATATTACTAGTGGTGGTAATAGTCCAAACTTTAGCTACATTCTTCTCTTTAGCTAGTTTTTCATTTTCTTCTCTATCCCACCTATCACGCAGTTCAGCCATTAATCTTATATTCTCATTAATTCTAACTTGAATGGCATTTGCTGTAGTAACAATTTTATTATGATGATTCTCATTAGGCAAAACTTTTGATTTCAAAAGATCAACATCAATGACAAGACTATCGACTTTAGAAGCAAGTATATCAATTTTCCCAAGCTTTTCTTCAACAGATTTGTTAAAAGCAGTTTGTGTACTAATAAATTCTTTAAGCATGGCTTCAAGTCCAGGGGTGAATTCCTATTATTGTTGTAAGAATTCCCATAAGAATTACCATAGCCGTTGCCATTATTATAAGGATATGGCCTATAGTTGTTACTAGAATTGTTAGGTAAGCATTGTTGTTGAAATTATTATTTTTAATGAAGTTTACATCAACATGTTCTTCTTGTGCAACCAATGAAGCTAATGGAACATTATTAGGATCAATATTAGTCCTATCATTCACAAGCATAGACATAATAGCATCAATCTTATCACTCAAGGAAGAGGTTTCTTCGACAGAATTTACCTTCTTACCTTGTGGAGCTCTTTCCGTGTGCCATTCAGAGTAGTTGATCATCATATTATCAAGAAGCTTTGTTGCTTCACCAAGAGTGATGGACATAAAGGTACCTGCAGCAGCTGAATCCAATAAATTCCGTGAAGAAAAATTTAGTCCTGCATAGAAGGTTTGGATGATCATCCAAGTAGTCAGTCCATGGGTTGGGCAATTTTTAACCAGAGATTTCATTCTTTCCCAAGCTTGAGCAACATGTTCAGTATCTAATTGTTTAAAATTCATTATGCTACTCCTCAAAGCTATAATTTTAGCAGGGGGATAATATCTACCAATAAAAGCATCCTTGCATTTAGTCCATGAATCAATACTATTCTTAGGCAGAGATAGCAACCAATCTTTAGCTCTTCCTCTTAATGAGAAAGGGAACAATTTTAGTTTAATAATATCACCATCTACCTCTTTATATTTTTGCATTTCACATAGTTCAACAAAATTATTAAGATGGGCAGCAGCATCATCGTAACTAACACCAGAAAATTGCTCTCGCATAACAAGATTCAAGAAAGCAGGTTTAATTTCAAAGAATTCTGCTGTAGTAGCAGGTGGAGCAATAGGTGTGCATAAGAAATCATTATTATTTGTGGTTGTGAAGTCACACAACTTAGTATTTTCAGTGTTGGCCATTTTAGCAACAGTAAATAAAACAAACTAGATAAAGTAAATGCAAGTAAACTAATTTTTTTGTGTTTTTGATATAGCAAACAAGATAGCAAGTAAAGTAAAACTAGCAACTAATTTTTTTGTATTTTGATTTAGTGCAGCAAACAAAGTAGTAAATAAAACTAAGCAAGACAAAAACAAAGTAAAGAGATTGAGAAGTGGAGACTCCCCTTGCAGCGTGTCTTGATCTCCCGGCAACGGCGCCAGAAATTTAGCTTGATGACGCGTAAAGCACACGCTCGTTGGGAACCCCAAGTGGAAGGTGTGATGCGTACAGCAGCAAGTTTCCCTCAGTAAGAAACCAAGGTTTATCGAACCAGTAGGAGTCAAGAAGCACGTTGAAGGTTGATGGCGGCGGGATGTAGTGCGGCGCAACACCAGGGATTCCGGCGCCAACGTGGAACCTGCACAACACAACCAAAGTACTTTGCCCCAACGAAACAGTGAGGTTGTCAATCTCACCGGCTTGCTGTAACAAAGGATTAACCGTATTGTGTGGAAGATGATTGTTTGCAGAAAACAGTAGAACAAGTATTGCAGTAGATTGTATTTCAGTAAAGAGAATTGGACCGGGGTCCACAGTTCACTAGAGGTGTCTCTCCCATAAGACAAACAGCATGTTGGGTGAACAAATTACAGTTGGGCAATTGACAAATAAAGAGAGCATGACCATGCACATACATATCATGATGAGTATAGTGAGATTTAATTGGGCATTACGACAAAGTACATAGACCGCCATCCAACTGCATCTATGCCTAAAAAGTCCACCTTCAGGTTATCATCCGAACCCCCTCCAGTATTAAGTTGCAAAGCAACAGACAATTGCATTAAGTATGGTGCGTAATGTAATCAACAACTACATCCTTAGACATAGCATCAATGTTTTATCCCTAGTGGCAACAGCACCACACAACCTTAGAACTTTCATCTTTGTCCCGGTGTCAATGCAGGCATGAACCCACTATCGAGCATAAGTACTCCCTCTTGGAGTTACAAGCATCTACTTGGCCAGAGCATCTACTAGTAACGGAAAGCATGCAAGATCATAAACAACACATAGATATAACTTTGATAATCAACATAACAAGTATTCTCTATTCATCGGATCCCAACAAACGCAACATATAGAATTACAGATAGATGATCTTGATCATGTTAGGCAGCTCACAAGATCCGACAATGATAGCACAATGGGGAGAAGACAACCATCTAGCTACTGCTATGGACCCATAGTCCAGGGGTAGACTACTCACTCATCACACCGGAGGCGACCATGGCAGCGTAGAGTCCTCCGGGAGATGATTCCCCTCTCCGGCAGGGTGCCGGAGGCGATCTCCTGGATCCCCCGAGATGGGATCGGCGTTGGCGGCGTCTCTGGAAGGTTTTCCGTATCATGGCTCTCGGTACTGGGGGTTTCGTCACGGAGGCTTTAAGTAGGCGGAAGGGTAGGTCAAGAGGCGGCGCGAGGGGCCCAGACCATAGGGCCGCGCGGCCAGGGCAGGGGCCGCGCCGCTCTATGCTCTGGCTGCCTCGTGGCCCCTCTTCGTTTCGTCTTCGGACTTCTGGAAGCTTCGTGGAAAAAATAGGCCCCTGGGCTTTGATTTCGTCCAATTCCGAGAATATTTCCTTACTAGGATTTCTGAAACCAAAAACAGCAGAAAACAGCAACTGGCACTTCGGCATCTTGTTAATAGGTTAGTTCCAGAAAATGCACGAATATGACATAAAGTGTGCATAAAACATGTAGATAACATCAATAATGTGGCATGGAACATAAGAAATTATTGATACGTCGGAGACGTATCACTTGCCCATTTGCTTGAGCATAGTATGGAGATGATCGGATCAACTTAATTCCCATGTCCTCGCAGAACTTTCTAAACTCTTTAGAAATGAAGACCGAACCTCCATCGGTCGTGATAGTCTGGGGAATCCCGAATCTATGAATGACATGTTCTTTCACAAAATTGATAACATCTTCCGATTTCACTGACTTCATAGGGACGGACTCCACCCATTTAGTGAAGTAATCTGTAATGGCCAAAATCCACACATGGCCTTTGCTCGATGGAGGATTGATTTTGCCGATCATATCCATGCCCCAACCTCGAAATGGCCAAGGCTTGATGATGGGGTTCATTGCTGATGCGGGTACCGTCTGAATTTTCCCAAACCTCTGACATGCTTGACACCCTTTATAGTACTTAAAACAATCCTCAAGCATGGTAGGCCAATAAAACCCCGATCGCCTGATCAACCATTTCATTTTATGAGCCGATTGGTGAGTTCCACAGGCGCCTTCGTGTACCTCGTGTAAGAGCCGATTTGACTCGGTTGGTCCCAGACATTTGAGAAGTAACCCTTCCAAAGTCCTGTAGAACATGTCATCCCCGATAAGGACATACTTCATGGCCTTGTATCTTATCCGTTTAGGTGCCCCCCGAGCCGAATCTTTCAAGTAATTGAAGATATCGGCTCTCTAGTCATCCGGTTCCAGGAACTGTACCTGAACATCGGCTCCTTCTGCTACGTCCTTGTAGCCTGACGCCATCTGTGCGAGATCGTTTGCCTCAGTATTTTGCGACCTCGGGATCCAATTGAAGTTTATGTACCTAAATTGTGCCATCAACTCACGGCATTGCATCCATAATGGGAAGAGCGACTCGCTCTCACACTTGTATTCCTCCGTGAGTTGGGAAATCACCAATTTTGAGTCTCCAAAAGTTCCACTGCTTCTGCCCCGGCTTCCAATAGGAACTCCATTCCCTTGCGTGCCAGAATGTGTTGCCCCCGGGGCGACACGAGTAGAATGCCGATGCCGCAACCATCATCACAAGCCGATCCATCGAAAAACATGGCCCATGCACGCACGGACAGTGCTGCTATATCAGTGTTGATTCGTTCAGCAATAAGATCGGCCAACGCCTGTCCCTTGACTGCTTTCCGCAATGAACTCTGCTATATCAGATCAAGGAGCCGATCCACCCATGGTTCGTATTGGATCTACGAAAACATGGTGGTCCTGCTTGATCAATATTAAGTTAAAACGATCTACGATGATCTAGGGTTTTCACCGCATAATTGGAACATCTTACACGTAGTTGAGCCTGGCAGATACGAAAGATAATAGAAAACTAGTCCTAGAAGAGGCCTAAAAACCAACACAAAGTCGATTCCCGGAACAACTCATCTTGGATCGGCAAACCATACCTTACATACTACTGGATCATTCAACCCGTTTGCAAGGCCTAACCATGAGGATATCAAACTAATCCTTGGAGAACAAGGAGCGACCATAACAGATCAAATCTACCAAATAAAGATTTAAGCAAGATGCTGCCCTTACACCTAAGATAGGTGCAAAGGCAGCTAGACGTGTAAGGGTAGCGTAACTAAGCAAACATACCGGAAAAGTATCGATGTTAGCCCTAACACATCTATGATAAAGGTGTTACTCGCCATCAAAAAGGCTTCGGTACGAGCAACACAAACAACGAATAAACTTGATACTGCTCAGATCGCAGGATGCGATCTGGGCAGCATGGCACTTACCCGGAAGAAACCCTCGAAACAAGGGGTGGCGATGCGCCTAGATTGGTTTGTTGTGAACGTGATCGTCCTCCTTTCTCAATAACCCTAGGTACATATTTATAGTCCCTGGACTTTCTATCTTTGGAATAAACCTAACTGTGTACGAACTAAACTCTATCTCTTAATTCTAAACTTAAACGTAACCTACCATAATATACAGATACACGGGCAATCTAGCCCAGATTCTCGTACAAGGCCGATTCAGAAATATTTTACGTGCATATCCTCTAAGCCCATCTCAATTACGGCCCATCTCCTGATTTGGTTAAAATCCGGTGATAACACAGTGCTGATGTCACAATAAAAGAAGAATTTCGGCTGCAGTGTTTGGAGAATTAGCGACAGTGAAGTATCATTGAGAATGTCGGGAGCTTTTGATCAAATACACACTTTTGCTCCAGCGCTCGGGGGCTATTTTTACAAGGGGTCTGTTAAGAAGATGATTCAAAAGAGAAAAAAGTTGAGCCTACAGCCAAGTATAAATACTCGACTGTAGCCTCGAGGGCTACTCCCATCGGGAGCGCTGGTCGTGCACCCGATAAAATGGCAATATTGGAAAAATTCGACAATATAGTGATAAAGGTATTAAAAAAGGTGAGCCTACAACCAAGCACAAGTACTTGGTTGTAGCCTCGGGGGCTACTCCATCGGGAACGCTGTTCGCGTACCCAATGAAGTTAAAGAAATCTTGTTGAGCATATTTCGAGTTATGGTGTAACTCTTCATATACTCCCATCGGGAAGACAATAAAAACATAAAGTTATCATATGACTCGAGCAAATGTGCTATTCCAGCAGCCGAAAAAGGCACTCGACAAAATATTCTCAGAGTGCCCCAGTCGCAATTTAATCTCTGAATGGCGCAAATACTTTGCGAAGGTAAGACCCCAGGATCCGTCCTGCGTGGCGTGGCATCGCACCAGAATGTGCTCTGCTACTTTTTGCCGTATCAACAGATGCGAAGAAAAATCCTAACAGACGCGTTAGGTACCCGATAAAACGCGACTGGAGTTCGGCATATGGTAAGACCTTATGCGGCACATGTCGAAACTACGCTAGTATACCGAGATCATGTCCAGGGACTTGATCTTGAAGTAGGTATTTGTTGGATTGCCACGAGAGCAGTTAACTGGTACCTGATCCGTCAGATGAACTACCCCAATTATCATTATCCCTGTACAATATAAGATAGATTCATAAAAAATATCTATTAATTTGAAGAAATCAAGTGTTCATTGTAAAGGTGGAGATTTGTAACATCCCAAATTTCAATAAAAGAACGTTAGAAGAATTCCAGAGAGCAAAATTTCAAACCAACAAAAACTTTTTAAATTGCATATAGTGCCATGCATAGGACTTGTGCATTTGATTGATATGCCATGATGATTGTTATTATGTGTATATGATAAACCCTAAAACCCTAAAGTGATCATGAGAAGATCACAAACCAAATAAACCAAAAAGAGAAAGAAATCAAATAAATGCAAAACCCTAAAAACCCTCACATATGCCCTATGGCATTTTTATAAATTTTGACCCTAGACCAATTTGGTCTTCACCATTAGTTGAATAATGTTACTAAACACTTATTACAACTTTTGGAATCAAAGAATCACAAATCAAATGGATTTCAAATACCAAACTTGCTCACATATGATAATGGTCAAAACTGCCAATTATAGTCTGATCACTACTTTGAGCCATTGCAATTCAATTTTCTCAAACCAAACCTTGCTAACTCGTTGCACCACATCCAAGTCAACATCAAGGTGAAAACTTTTTGTAAAGATCACCATGCCAAATTCTTTCTTGATCATTAGCTATGCTCATCCAAAGTTGCAACTTTTTAACATATGCAACAATCTCACACTTAGCCATTTTTGCAAAACTTTGAGTTCAACAATGCCACCACCACACCTCACCACCTCTGATCATTTCTAACTCAATGAGACACTCACAATTCAAAACTTGCCACCATTTGAATTAAACCAAATTTGGACAAAAATCAAAAATGGCATCTATGTGACTATTTGACACTATTGCAAATAGTGATCTACCTCATCCACTCTACCTAAACCCTAGTCCAAATTGTCCGTTGGTTCCCTCTCACTCATAATGGCACATAGTAAAGCTAAGGAGGAGAGGATAGCTCACATGTGCATGGCATGCCGGCCATGGCGCCACCATGCCGAGCCACCCCTCCTCTCCTTCCTTCCCCAACTTGTCCACCTTTCCAAACGACGCCACAACACTCTACTGAGCATGCTAGGGCAAGCCCTGGTCGAGGAGGAGCTCGACACTGGCCAGACCATCTCACGCCCATGGCGGCCAGTATGCCGCTCATGTCACGCGTGGCGCGCCACAGACGCGCCCTGGACACGCGCCGTCCCACGCCCTCACGCAAGCCCTGGACCCCCGTCGAGCACGTTGAGCATCACCGTGCCACCGCGGACGCGCCAGACATGCCCTCGACCGCGACCCGTGCCCGCTGTCGCCGGAGAAGGAGACCCCGATCCACCGCAGAAGCGGCAGACATGGAAACAATGCGACCAACCTAGCCACCGCCAGACCCTCGGCATCTCGCCGGCGAGACGATGAACCAGAGCCATTAGATCAGGATCTAATCCAACGCTCCCCTTTTAAACATACCGCTTCGGCGTTTAAACGCCGCTGACAGGTGGAGCCCCTTGTCAGGCAGCCCACGCGGGCACAGACGCGTGGTGGGCTGGCCTTGGGCCATTTTAAATCATTTAGGCCCAGTTAGCTTTCCCGCCGGCCCTTTTAATTCAAACTCGATTTAAACAATTCCAAATAATTTCAATACTACCCAAACTTTGAAATTAAATAGATTCAAATTGGCTTAACCAAATTCAATGAATTTTATATGGTTGGAAAGCTATGGAAAAGATCTACACAATGCCACTGGTCCCATGACCAGATTAGTTGTAGAATTAATTTGATAAAAAGAAGAAGGCAGGGACTTTTCCCTATTCAAACAATTATTAAAAATCAACCAAAATAGATATTAAGTTAATTCCAACTCTAATAGCTCACATTTGACTTACACTAATTGTTTATGCAATAAAATGGGGTGGTCACTTTGCATGATCATGCCCTAGTTTAATAAATGGACAATATGGCTAGTTTATGTAGTTGATATTGTCCAAAACTATTAAGTAAACCATATGAAGTATTATACTTCATTTAAAACTTGTCTCAATTGAATTCATGTGATGTTTGGACCCCTGGCCAAACTCACTTATATGAATTACTTGGAGATTTAAATCATATGTAGCACTATTAAATAGTATGAGGTGGTCTACCTCATTTAAATCATTTTCTCAAATGATAATGATGAATATTTGACTTAGGTCAAGATAAGTTCATATATGATTGTTTGAGAAATTAAATCTTAAGAAGATTTCAATGAGAGGAAATTATTTCTCAAGAACCCTATGGAAACTATCATTTACATATTAAATAAAAAGAAGTAAATTCTCCTCAAGCAACACAACCCATGCACCCTAATTAGATTATTTGTGTGCATAGAATAGTTTGTGTGCTTAAATGTGATACATGGAATAGCCATTGAATGAGTGAGTAATTATACTCGTATTCAAATTTAGACGCTAGCACCGGAGAGTACACGGAAGAAGAAGGTTGCTACCAGGAGGAGGAGGAGGAGAATTTTGAGAACTACCAAGGCAAGCTAATATTCTTGCAAAGTGCAAAGCCCCTTGGGGCAAGGCACCATGAATCTTACCTTTTCTTACATAAGCCTATCCCCAGTTTATACACTGCAAGTTTTTACTTGTTTTCTCAATAAGTTGCTTTTATAGTTAACTTTTGTCAAAGTAAAGAAGTTTACTAGAGTAGTAAAGTTAGCCTCCATCAAGCAAAGCAAGATAGCACCCCTCATGATTTAGAGCTAGTGCTAATGAAATAAAACTTGACTACTCTAGATGGGAACAATGTGACTTGAATTAAAATTTGAAACCTTGGAATGATGAAGCATTCCATTGAATGATTTTTGAAGGTGAATATGACCAAGAGAAGATAGTGATTTTTGATAAACATGATATTGGTTTGAATGCGATACCTTTCCAATAGCAAGTACACCCACAATACCTGATTATGGGTAGGGCTTAACTGGAAGTTTATGCATCTTAGTATGGGTTCCCTCTGAACACACGTCATAGGGGTTATGCTTGAGGCTGCCTCCGTTGTTGAGAAATGATGTGAAATTGAGGTGAATTGTACGGCCAAGCCCCGTGCAGTTCCCAGGTTGACAGTTGGTCTTCACTGGGAGGCCAAGCTCATGGGGAGAGGTGCTCATACTAGGATTTGTAAGTGAAAGGTTATGGTTGATGATCCGCGTACTGTGTTACGATGATTCGGGGTAATCCCGACGGATGAAATCAAATATTGCGGCACAAGTGTGCAACCTCTGCAGAGTGTCAATCTATTCGAATAGCCGCGTCCACGGTTACGGACGGTTGGAAAGGCCATACAGTTTCCGATGTCATATCTTTGAAAAATGATGTTGAAAGAAGATGGTGAAATGAATTGTGGTGAATTGAATTGAAATCACCACTTGAATGGTGGGAATGACACTAATGTTCCCACTTGAGTTAGTTAGCATTTGAATAAGCTTTTCTCAAATACTTGTGAACTAAAACTGGCTTTATGCAAATAAACTAGAGCTTAGCAAACTTTACTAGAATGTCTAGCACTTACATTAGTATTAGTTTGCGAGTACTTAAAGTACTCACGGCTTTGTCCCTGGCTATTCAAATGGCCAGAGTATGAAGATGAACAAGGAGATGACCAGCAAGACGCCTACGACAACTAAGAGTCTTCCGACGTCAAGCGTTGGCCTGTGGACTAGAGAGTCCTTGTATCTTACGCTTCCGCTATGAACTTGTGTTTGTTCGTTGATCAGTAGATCAACTATTCGTGTAATATGGATGATGTGATTCCAAGTTGTAAGACATTATGGTTTGTAATGAATGATGACTGTGATACTTAACTATTATGCCTCGCAACAACAATATTCCTGGGATTGCGATGTATGACATAATAGGCATTCAGACTTAAAAATCCGGGTGTTGACAAGTTGGTATCAGAGCCATTGTTTGACCTTAGAAGACCTTAGTTAGAATGGGCATTCTGAGAAACTTAACTTTGAAAATCAAATGAAGAAATATTTGTGAAAATTTACTTACACTCTTGTCCTTGAGACTTTGCCAAAAATTTGATGAATCATGTTCTATCTTATTTGAATCTACTTAAAATTTTGCCACACTTTGCACTCTCTAACTTACTCATCCAATTCTCTTTCAGATGGAGCCGAATGAACCCATCAACACCAAGTTTTACCAGCTTGGGAACGGAGGGAGCTTGATCTTCGAGCACGACCTCAACGCCGTCTCTGACTTCCTTGGGTGCCCACACCCTGAGTTCCACGGGGTTCAGTTGGACGACACGCCCGGAGGAGAGTTGCAGTGGGTGATCACTGCCGACTTGAGGGGCAAGATGGAGCCTCCCACCTCGGAGAGGATCCTCTTCTCCTTCCGCGAGAGCAACTGGCTCGACGGACTCGCACGTGGCCTTCAGGAGGCACTTGCGCACCTCTGTGGACAGAACGTGGTGCGCATCCTCGCTTCGCGCTACGCGCATCTCGTGAGGCGTGATGCCAGGGGAGTGCCCATGGAGCTGCAGCCGCACCCGGAGTTGAGGCACCATGCTGAGCACCTGGACTTCATGCTCTACCAGACTCAGAAGGACCTCGACGCCACTCGCGCTTACGCGAACCAGACCCATGCTCACATCATCGAGCAGGGTGAGGCGATCAAGCTACTCAACAACGACCGCAAGAGCCTTCGCCAGCAGCATGCCAAGAAGGACGCTACGATTGTGCGCCTTCGCGCCAAGATCGCGTCACTTGAGGCCACTGTCAAGGCCCAGGAGGACCAGATTAGGGAGCTGGAGGATGACGACGGAGGCATCGACCTTCAGGGAGGAGGAGCCTTCCTGAGCGACGACGATGACTTTGAGGAGGACGAGTTCACCGAGGAGGAGGACTACGAGTTCCTGGAGGCAGGACCTGACGACTACGTCCCGATCGACGTCGAGGATGAGGAGTAGTTGCACTAGTTTCACTTATGTAGGTGTGAGTTGTATCCCGTCCCTTGTATCGTAGCATGAGAATGGTTCTTAAAACCATTGGAGTATGTGTGTGTTAGTTTGTACTATGTGTTGAATGAATGAATGAATGTTATGTTTGTCATGAAAAGATTACAAATTTCAAATGTTTTCAAAACTTAACCAAAATAAACCATAGAATGTTCCCTCTTATCTCATGATCTTCTATATCTTCAGATGGCCCCTCCCAATCGCACCAACGACGCGATGATGCAACTGTTGCAAACCCTGCTTGCCGACAGGGAGACAGAAAGAGCTGAACGCCAAGCCAACCTCAACGCTTTGCAGAACATCGCCAATCAAGGCCATGGAAATCATGACCATCCTGGATCCAAGCTCAAGAACTTCCAGAACACCAACCCTCCGGTGTTTAGCAAGACCGAGGAACCCCTCGATGCCGATGACTGGCTCCAGACTATGGAGAACAACCTGGAAGTAGCCGGAGTGGAAGCCAACGACAAAGTCTTGTTTGCCACTCACTATCTCGCTGGACCAGCCCACGCTTGGTGGACAAGCACCCGTGCCATGAACGGAGGACAGCTCATGACTTGGGAGGATTTCAAGCTCAAGTTCAGCAAGTACCATGTACCCCCGGGTCTTATCAAAAAGATGAGGGATGAGTTCCGTGAACTGAAACAAGGTCGCATGACGGTGGTAGAATACCGCGACAAGTTTCTCACACTGTCACGGTATGCCCCTGATGAGACCGACACCGTTGAGAAGAGGAAGGAAAGATTCCTGAACGGACTGCATGATGAGATGCAGACTGTCCTCGTCAACATCCCCTTCGCCGACCTCGAAGCCCTTGTTGACTCCGCCATCCAGATGGAGGGCAAGCTGAACCAAGCCAATGAGAACCGCAAGCGCCGCATGGCGAATCAAAGTGGGTCTAGCCATACCCAGAAGTTTCGCCCCAGCTCAAGCGGAGGTTTCACTCCAAGGAACAACAAGCCACCGATGAAGAACTCACGCCCCGGTTATCAGAACCGGAGTGGAGGAAAATCCAAGCCAGGAGGCTACAACAACAACAACTACAACCGCGCTCCGCCCAGAGCCCCCAACAACAACAACAACAACACCAACACCGCTCCCAGAACCGGAAGCAACGCCGTCCCCGTTGCGAACAAGCAGGACAAGACCACCATCACTTGTTATGAGTGTGGTGTAGTGGGGCACTACTCCAACGAGTGTCCCAAGCGACTCACCAAGCTCGCCGGCAACACCGCAGCACCTGCTCAGCAGCAACGCCGTGTCTCCACCGGCAAGAAGTTCGCCCCCAACAACCCCAATAACCGCAACGGCCGCCTCTACCACATGAACGCCGAAGAAGCCCAGGAAGCACCAGATGTTGTACTAGGTATGTTTTCTGTCAACCACATCCCTGCCAGAGTGTTGTTTGATTCCGGAGCATCTCATTCTTTTGTCACCGAAGACTTTGCATCAACAAGTAAAATTCAACCCCTCAGTTTGAAGCATGTTATGATAGTTCAAATTCCCGGATCAACCACCAAAGCCAGAAAATTTTGCAAAAATGTACCTATCAAAATCCATGATGTAGATTTCTATGCCAATCTAATCATTCTGGGAACCAAAGGTTTGGAAGTCGTACTAGGAATGGACTGGATGTCCAAGCACAATGGATTGATAGACTGTGCCAAGAAAGCCATAACCATGACTAGCAGCACCGGTATCGTAGTAGAGCACGTCTCTGAAAAACTACCCAGAAAATTCACCTGCAACCAAAGTGTATCCAAGCCAACTCTGGATCAAATCAGGGTTGTTTGTCGCTACCCTGATGTGTTTCCGGATGATCTACCCGGTATGCCCCCGGATCGGGATATCGAGTTCATCATCGAGTTAATCCCCGGAACTGGACCCATAGCCCAGAGAGCCTACAGCATGAACGCAACCGAGCTTGTGGAGCTGAAGAAACAAATAGATGATATGTTGGCCAAGGGTCTGATTAGACCTAGTGCATCCCCCTGGAGATCACCAGTTTTGTTTGTGGACAAGAAGGATGGTGCAAATCGTTTATGTACGGACTATCGTAAGCTTAACGATGTCACCATCAAAAACAAATACCCCTTACCCAAGATAGAGGACTTGTTTGATCAACTCACCGGAGCCAGAGTTTTCTCCAAGATAGATCTTAGAACTGGATATCATCAGCTGAAAATCCGAGCCACCGACATTCCAAAAACTGCCTTCACCACCAAATATGGGTTGTATGAGTACAACGTCATGTCATTTGGACTGACTAATGCCCCCGCTTATTTCATGAATCTCATGAATAAGATCTTCATGAACTTTTTGGACAAGTTTGTCGTTGTCTTCATCGATGACATCCTTGTGTACTCCAAGTCCGAAGAGGAACATGAACAGCATTTGGAGACTGTCCTAGAAACCCTTAGGCATCACCAGTTGTATGCCAAGTTCAGCAAGTGTGAGTTTTGGTTGGAAGAAGTTGGATTCCTGGGACACATCTTGTCCGCAGGAGGAATTGCCGTAGATCCCGCCAAAATCAAAACTGTTATGGAATGGCAAGCCCCAACCACCCAAACCGAGGTCCGCGCTTTTCTTGGATTAGCCGGATATTACCGCAGATTTGTAGAAGGCTTTTCGAGCATCGCTCGACCAATGACCCAATTGTTGAAGAAGGACAGAAAGTACGAGTGGACCAACAAATGTGAAGAGAGCTTTCAACAGCTCAAGGGTAGACTGACAACAGCCCCAATCCTGATCATGCCAGATATCGCAAAGCCCTTTGACGTATATTGCGACGCCTCCAAGACTGGTCTTGGATGTGTGCTTATGCAAGAAGGCAAGGTTGTATCCTACCTTTCAAGACAGCTAAAGCAACATGAACAGAACTACCCAACCCATGACCTCGAGCTTGCAGCCGTGGTCCTAGCCTTGAAAGTTTGGCGTCATTACCTCATGGGTAATCGATGCGAGATCTACTCCGGCCACAAAAGCCTGAAATACATCTTCCCCCAGAAGGAGCTGAACATGAGACAACGCCGATGGATCGAATTGATCAAGGATTACGACATGGAGATTCACTACCACCCCGGCAAGGCCAATGTGGTAGCGGATGCTTTGAGTCGACTGCCGTGTCAGTTGAACTCCATGCTCGCAACTGAACAGCCCAGCTTGCATCAAGAGTTTGAACAGTTCAGACTTGAACTTGTTAGTGAAGGATTCCTAGCCAGCATAGAACTGCAACCCACATTGGTTAGCCAGATCAAGGAAGCCCAGAAGGACAACGCTAGCATCGACGGAATCAAGAAACAGATAGCCGCAGGAAAAGCCCCCGGATTCACCGTAGATGAAGCCGGAGTTCTTTGGTACAAAGAACTGATACGCGTACAGCACGCGTCCGTTGGGAACCCGAAGAGGAAGGTGTGATGCGTACAGCGGCAAGTTTTCCCTCAATAAGAAACCAAGGTTTATCGAACCAGTAGGAGCCAAGAAGCACGTTGAAGGTTGATGGCGGCGAGATGTAGTGCGGCGCAACACCAGGGATTCCGGCGCCAACGTGGAACCTGCACAACACAACCAAAGTACTTTGCCCCAACGAAACAGTGAGGTTGTCAATCTCACCGGCTTGCTGTAACAAAGGATTAGATGTATAGTGTGGATGATGATTGTTTGCAGAAAACAGTAGAACAAGTATTGCAGTAGATTGTATTCGATGTAAAAGAATGGACCGGGGTCCACAGTTCACTAGTGGTGTCTCTCCCATAAGATAAATAGCATGTTGGGTGAACAAATTACAGTTGGGCAATTGACAAATAGAGAGGGCATGACCATGCACATACATGATATGATGAGTATTGTGAGATTTAATTGGGCATTACGACAAAGTACATAGACCGCTATCCAGCATGCATCTATGCCTAAAAAGTCCACCTTCAGGTTATCATCCGAACCCCTTCCAGTATTAAGTTGCAAACAACAGACAATTGCATTAAGTATGGTGCGTAATGTAATCAATAACTACATCCTCGGACATAGCATCAATGTTTTATCCCTAGTGGCAACAACACATCCATAACCTTAGAGGTTTCTGTCACTCCCCCAGATTCACGGAGGCATGAACCCACTATCGAGCATAAATACTCCCTCTTGGAGTTAAGAGTAAAAACTTGGCCAGAGCCTCTACTAATAACGGAGAGCATGCAAGATCATAAACAACACATAGATTGATAATCAACATAACATAGTATTCTCTATCCATCGGATCCCAACAAACACAACATATAGCATTACAGATATATGATCTTGATCATGTTAGGCAGCTCACAAGATCCGACAATGAAGCATAATGAGGAGAAGACAACCATCTAGCTACTGCTATGGACCCATAGTCCAGGGGTGAACTACTCACTCATCACTCCGGAGGCGACCATGGCGGTGTAGAGTCCTCCGGCAGATCAATCCCCACTCCGGCAGGCTGCCGAATGAGATCACCTGAAACCCCCGAGATGGGATTGGCCGCCGCGGCGTCTCTGGAAGGTTTTTCGTATCGTGGCTCTCGGTACTGGGGGTTTCGCGACGAAGACTATTTGTAGGCGGAAGGGCAGGTCAGGGGGCCACACGAGGGGCCCAGACGACAGGCCAGCGCGGCCAAGACCTGGGCCGCGCCGCCCTAGTGTCTGGCCACCTCGTGGCCCCACTTTGTCTCCTCTTCGGTCTTCTGGAAGCTTCGTGGTAAAATAGGCCCCTGGGCGTTGATTTCGTCCAATTCCGAGAATATTTCCTTACTAGGATTTCTGAAACCAAAAACAGCAGAAAACAGCAACTGGCTCTTCGGCATCTCGTTAATAGGTTAGTGCCGAAAAATGCATAAATATGACATAAAGTATGCATAAAACATGTAGATATCATCAATAATGTGGCATGGAACATAAGAAATTATCGATACGTCGGAGACGTATCAGCATCCCCAAGCTTAGTTTCTGCTCGTCCCGAGCAGGTAAACGATAACAAAGATAATTTCTGGAGTGACATGCCATCATAACCTTGATCATACTATTGTAAGAATATGTAATGAATGCAGCGATCAAAACAATGTAAATGACATTAGTAAACAAATGAATCATATAGCAAAGACTTTTCATGAATAGTACTTCAAGACAAGCATCAATAAGTCTTGCATAAGAGTTAACTCATAAAGCAATAATTCATAGTAGAGGCATTGAAGCAACACAAAGGAAGATGAAGTTTCAGCGGTTGCTTTCAACTTATAACATGTATATCTCATGGATATTGTCAATGTAAAGTAATATAACAAGTGCAATATGCAAGTATGTAGGAATCAATGCACAGTTCACACAAGTGTTTGCTTCTTGAGGTGGAGAGAGATAGGTGAACTGACTCAACATAAAAGTAAAAGAAAGGTCCTTCAAAGAGGAAAGCATCGATTGCTATATTTGTGCTAGAGCTTTCATTTTGAAAACAAGAAACAATTTTGTCAACGGTAGTAATAAAGCATATGTGTTATGTAAATTATATCTTACAAGTTGCAAGCCTCATGCATAGTATACTAATAGTGCCCGCACCTTGTCCTAATTAGCTCGGATTACCTGGATTATCATCGCAATGCATATGTTTTAACCAAGTGTCACAAAGGGGTACCTCTATGCCGCCTGTACAAAGGTCTAAGGAGAAAGCTCGCATCAGATTTCTCGCTATTGATTATTCTCAACTTAGACATCCATACCGGGACAACATAGACAACAGATAATAGACTACTCTTATATGCATAAGCATGTAGCAACAATTATTAATTTTCTCATATGAGATTGAGGATATTTGTCCAAAACTGAAACTTCCACCATGGATCATGGCTTTAGTTAGCGGCCCAATGTTCTTCTCTAACATTATGCAATGCTCTAACCATTTTAGTGGTAAATCTCCCTTACTTCAGACAAGACGAACATGCATAGCAACTCACATGATATTCAACAAAGAGTAGTTGATGGCGTCCCCAGGAACATGGTTATCGCACAACAAGCAACTTAATAAGAGATAAAGTGCATAAGTACATATTCAATACCACAATAGTTTTTAGGCTATTTGTCCCATGAGCTATATATTGCAAAGGTAGAGGATAGAAATTTTAAAGGTAGCACTCAAGCAATTTACTTTGGAATGGCGGAGAAATACCATGTAGTAGGTAGGTATGGTGGACACAAATGGCATAGTGGTTGGCTCAAGGATTTGGATGCATGAGAAGTATTCCCTCTCGATACAAGGTTTAGGCTAGCAAGGTTTATTTGAAACAAACACAAGGATGAACCGGTGCAGCAAAACTCACATAAAAGACACATTGTAAACATTATAAGACTCTACACCGTCTTCCTTGTTGTTCAAACTCAATACTAGAAATTATCTAGACCTTAGAGAGACCAATTATGCAAACCAAATTTTAGCATGCTCTATGTATTTCTTCATTAATGGGTGCAAAGTATATGATGCAAGAGCTTAAACATGAGCACAAAAATTGCCAAGTATCACATTATCCAAGACATTATAGCAATTACTACATGTATCATTTTCCAATTCCAACCATATAACAATTAAACGAAGAAGAAACTTCGCCATGAATACTATGAGTAAAGCCTAAGGACATATTTGTCCATATACAACAGCGGAGCGTGTCTCTCTCCCACACAAAGAATGCTAGGATCCATTTTATTCAAACAAAACAAAAACAAAAACAAACAAACGCTCCAAGCAAAGTACATAAGATGTGATGGAATAAAAATATAGTTTCAGGGGAGGAACCTGATAATATTGTCGATGAAGAAGGGGACGCCTTGGGCATCCCCAAGCTTAAACGCTTGAGTCTTCTTGATATATGCAGGGGTGAACCACCGGGGCATCCCCAAGCTTAGAGCTTTCACTCTCCTTGATCATGGTGTATCATCTCCCTCTCTTGATCCTTGAAAACTTCCTCCACACCAAACTCAAAACAACTCATTAGAGGGTTAGTGCATAATTAAAATTTACATGTTCAGAGGTGAAATAATCATTCTTAACACTTCTGGACATTGCACAAAGCTACTGAAAGTCAATGGAATCGAAAAATCCATCAAGCATAGCAAAACAGGCAATGCGAAATAAAAGGCAGAATCTGTCAAAACAGAACAGTTCGTAAAGACAAATTTTATTGAGGCACCAGACTTGCTCAAATGAAAATTCTCAAATTGAATGATAGTTGCGTACATATCTGAGGTTCACTCACGTAAATTGGCATAATGTTCTGAGTTACCTACAGAGAATTAGGCTCAGATTCGTGACAGCAAAGAAATCTGTTTCTGCACAGTAATCCAAATCTAGTATGAACCTTACTATCAACGACTTTACTTGGCACAACAATGCACAAAACTAAGATAAGGAGAGGTTGCTACAGTAGTAACAACTTCCAAGACTCAAATATAAAATAAAAGTACTGTAGTAAAAACATGGGTTGTCTCCCATAAGCGCTTTTCTTTAACGCGTTTCAGCTAGGCGCAGAAAGTGTGTATCAAGTATTATCGAAAGATGGAGCATCTACAGCGGGGTGTGGAGTTTTCTCAACTATGCATTGTACCGTATCTATGTAAGTTTCAGCGGCTCCCTTTTCATTAGTCTTGGGCTTGCTACTCTCATCAGACAAATTTTCAGGAACAGGCCAAACATAGTTATTTTCTAGTGCCTCATGCATTGCTAGGAGCTTACGTGGTATTGGTGCTTTAATCTCCCCACCATTATTAACATTATTAGTATACTTAATTCTATCCATATCCATCTTCTCAAGTGTTCTTTTAAAATCGGTGATCACACCAAGCCTATCATGCTTACTAAAAACTTTTCTAGCTTCTTTAGCTATATCCGCAAATTCTCGCACTAAGACTTTTAGAACAAAATCTCTCTTCTCTCCCCTCTCCATACCAGAAAGTGTAAGAAACATGTGTTGTATCATGGGGTTGAGACTAATAAATCTAGCTTCCATCATGCGTACCAAACAAACAGAGGCATCTTCATAAGTAGGGACAGCTTTTGCAAGAGGTATATCTTTAAGATCTTCATGCATACTAACATGGGTGAAAAATTCTTCTATATTATCTCTCCCAATTATAGACCCTTGTCCCACAGGTATATCTTTTATAGCAAAATTAAAAGGAAACATGTTAAAATAAGTAAAGCAAATGCAAGTAACTAATTTTTTTGTGTTTTTTGATATAGAGAAGAAGATAGCAAGTAAAGTAAAACTAGCAACTAATTTTTTTGTGTTTTGATTTAGTGCAGCAAACAAAGTAGTAAATAAAATAAAGCAAGACAAAAACAAAGTAAAGAGATTGGATTGTGGAGACTCCCCTTGCAGCGTGTCTTGATCTCCCCGGCAACGGCGCCAGAAAATCTGCTTGATACGCGTACAGCACGCGTCCGTTGGGAACCCCAAGAGGAAGGTGTGATGCGTACAGCGGCAAGTTTTCCCTCAGTAAGAAACCAAGGTTTATCGAACCAGTAGGAGCCAAGAAGCACGTTGAAGGTTGATGGCGGCGAGATGTAGTGCGGCGCAACACCAGGGATTCCGGCGCCAACGTGGAACCTGCACAACACAACCAAAGTACTTTGCCCCAACGAAACAGTGAGGTTGCCAATCTCACCGGCTTGCTGTAACAAAGGATTAGATGTATAGTGTGGATGATGATTGTTTGCAGAAAACAGTAGAACAAGTATTGCAGTAGATTGTATTCAATGTAAAAGAATGGACCGGGGTCCACAGTTCACTAGTGGTGTCTCTCCCATAAGATAAATAGCATGTTGGGTGAACAAATTACAGTTGGGCAATTGACAAATAGAGAGGGCATGACCATGCACATACATGATATGATGAGTATTGTGAGATTTAATTGGGCATTACGACAAAGTACATAGACCGCTATCCAGCATGCATCTATGCCTAAAAAGTCCACCTTCAAAGTTATCATCCGAACCCCTTCCAGTATTAAGTTGCAAACAACAGACAATTGCATTAAGTATGGTGCGTAATGTAATCAATAACTACATCCTCGGACATAGCATCAATGTTTTATCCCTAGTGGCAACAGCACATCCATAACCTTAGAGGTTTCTGTCACTCCCCTAGATTCACGGAGGCATGAACCCACTATCGAGCATAAATACTCCCTCTTGGAGTTAAGAGTAAAAACTTGGCCAGAGCCTCTACTAATAACGGAGAGCATGCAAGATCATAAACAACACATAGATTGATAATCAACATAACATAGTATTCTCTATCCATCGGATCCCAACAAACACAACATATAGCATTACAGATAGATGATCTTGATCATGTTAGGCAGCTCACAAGATCCGACAATGAAGCATAATGAGGAGATTACAACCATCTAGCTACTGCTATGGACCCATAGTCCAGGGGTGAACTACTCACTCATCACTCCGGAGGCGACCATGGCGGTGTAGAGTCCTCCGGGAGATGAATCCCCTCTCCGGCAGGGTGCCGGAGGCGATCTCCTGAATCCCCCGAGATGGGATTGGCGGCGGCGGCGTCTCTGGAAGGTTTTTCGTATCGTGGCTCTCGGTACTGGGGGTTTTGCGACGAAGACTATTTGTAGGCGGAAGGGCAGGTCAGGGGCCACACGAGGGGCCCAGACGATAGGCCGGCGCGGCCAAGACCTGGGCCGCGCCGCCCTAGTGTCTGGCCACCTCGTGGCCCCACTTCGTCTCCTCTTCGGTCTTCTGGAAGCTTCGTGGTAAAATAGGCCCCTGGGCGTTGATTTCGTCCAATTCCGAGAATATTTCCTTACTAGGATTTCTGAAACAAAAAAACAGCAGAAAACAACAACTGGCTCTTCGGCATCTCGTTAATAGGTTAGTGCCGGAAAATGCATAAATATGACATGAAGTATGCATAAAACATGTAGATATCATCAATAATGTGGCATGGAACATAAGAAATTATCGATACGTCGGAGACGTATCAAGAACGTCTCTGCGTACCATCGGACTCAGACTTGAAACAAGTCATCCTGCAAGAAGCCCATGACACCCTTTATTCAATCCACCCCGGAGGTACCAAGATGTACCAAGACCTGAAGGAGCAATTCTGGTGGCACGGAATGAAGAGAGAAATCGGCAGCTACATCGCCAAGTGTGACATCTGTCAGAGAGTCAAGGCAGAACATCAACGACCCGCCGGACTGTTACAACCCCTCCAGATTCCAGAATGGAAATGGGACTCCGTAGGAATGGACTTTATCACCGGACTTCCCAAATCCAGCAAAGGCAATGATTCAATATGGGTAGTTGTCGATAGATTGACCAAAGTCGCCCATTTCATTGCCGTAAAGACCACATACCAAGGCCCAAAGTTAGCTGAACTATACATCTCCAGAATAGTCGCCTTGCACGGAACCCCGAAGTCGATAGTGTCAGATAGAGGATCACAATTCACCTCAAGATTCTGGCAGAAAGTGCATGAAGGACTAGGCACCCATCTGAATTTCAGCACCGCCTATCACCCTTAGACTGACGGACAGACCGAGAGAGTCAACCAGATACTGGAGGACATGCTGAGAGCATGTGTACTGGAATACGGATCTAAGTGGGAAGACTGCCTACCTTACGCAGAATTCTCTTACAACAACAGCTACCAAGCTAGCCTACAGATGGCCCCCTTTGAAGCCTTGTACGGAAGGAAGTGCCGTACCCCCCCTGAACTGGTCGGAAGTCGGAGAAAGCCAAGTTTTTGGCCCAGATGTTCTTCGTGAAGCCGAAGAGAAAGTCCACAAGATTCGCGAGTACCTCAAGACTGCGCAATCAAGACAGAAGAGCTACGCCGACAAGAGACGTCGGGAGATGACCTTCGAGATTGGAGACTTCGTCTATCTCAAGGTATCCCCCTTGAAAGGAATGCAGAGATTCCAGCTGAAAGGAAAGCTCGCACCCCGATATGTCGGACCTTTCAAAGTCCTCAGCCGCCGAGGTGAAGTATCTTATCAACTGGAGCTACCTGATGAGATGTCGGCTGTACACGACGTGTTTCATATCTCACTCCTCCGGAAATGCCTTGAAGTCCCCGAGAAGACCGAAGTGTTCAAGAACATCGATCACCGATCGGTGGATATCAACCAGGATTTGACTTACCGCGAAGTGCCGATTCGCATCCTGGAAGAAGCTTACCGAACCACCCGCACCCAAAGCATCAAGTTTCTGAAGATACAATGGAGCAATCATACCGAGGATGAAGCCACATGGGAACGCGAAGACTTCATGAAGAAGGAGTACCCAGATCTCTTTAGTACCTAACTTTCTTTTCGATCTCGGGACGAGATCTTTTGTAAGGGGGAAGGGTTTGTAACATCCCAAATTTCAATAAAAGAAAGTTAGAAGAATTCCAGAGAGCAAAATTTCAAACCAACAAAAACTTTTTAAATTGCATATAGTGCCATGCATAGGACTTGTGCATTTGATTGATATGCCATGATGATTGTTATTATGTGTATATGATAAACCCTAAAACCCTAAAGTGATCATGAGAAGATCACAAACCAAATAAACCAAAAAGAGAAAGAAATCAAATAAATGCAAAACCCTAAAAACCCTCACATATGCCCTATGGCATTTTTATAAATTTTGACCCTAGACCAATTTGGTCTTCACCATTAGTTGAATAATGTTATTAAACACTTATTACAACTTTTGGAATCAATGAATCACAAATCAAATGGATTTCAAATACCAAACTTGCTCACATATGATAATGGTCAAAACTGCCAATTATAGTCTGATCACTATTTTGAGCCATTGCAATTCAATTTTCTCAAACCAAACCTTGCTAACTCTTTGCACCACATCCAAGTCAACATCAAGGTGAACACTTTTTGTAAAGATCACCATGCCAAATTCTTTCTTGATCATTAGCTATGCTCATCCAAAGTTGCAACTTTTTAACATATGCAACAATCTCACAGCCATTTTTGCAAAACTTTGAATTCAACAATGCCACCACCACACCTCACCACCTCTGATCATTTCTAACTCAATGAGACACTCACAATTCAAAACTTGCCACCATTTGAATTAAACCAAATTTGGACAAAAATCAAAAATGGCATCTATGTGACTATTTGACACTATTGCAAATAGTGATCTACCTCATCCACTCTACCTAAACCCTAGTCCAAATTGTCCCCTGGTTCCCTCTCACTCATAATGGCACATAGTAAAGCTAAGGAGGAGAGGATAGCTCACATGTGCATGGCATGCCGGCCATGGCGCCACCATGCCGAGCCATCCCTCCTCTCCTTCCTTCCCCAACTTGTCCACCTTGCCAAACGACGCCACCACACTCTACTGAGCATGCTAGGGCAAGCCCTGGTCGAGGAGGAGCTCGACACTGGCCAGACCAGCTCGCGCCCATGGCGGCCAGTATGCCGCTCATGTCGCGCGTGGCACGCCACAGACGTGCCCTGGACACGCGCCGTCCCACGCCCTCACGCAAGCCCTGGACCCCCGTCGAGCACGTTGAGCATCACCGTGCCACCGCGGACGCGCCAGACATGCCCTCGACCGCGACCCGTGCCCGCCGTCGACGAAGAAGGAGACCCCGGTCCGTCGCAGACGTGGCAGACATGGAAACAATGCGACCAACCTAGCCACCGCCAGACCCTCGGCATCTCGCCGGCGAGACGATGAACCAGAGCCGTTAGATCAGGATCTAATCCAACGCTCCCCTTTTAAACATACCGCTTCGGCGTTTAAACGCCGCTGACAGGTGGAGCCCCTTGTCAGGCAGCCCACGCGGGCACAGACGCGTGGTGGGCTGGCCTTGGGCCGTTTTAAATGATTTAGGCCCAGTTAGCTTTCCCGCCGGCCCTTTTAATTCAAACTCGATTTAAACAATTCCAAATAATTTCAATACTGCCCAAACTTTGAAATTAAATAGATTCAAATTGGCTTAACCAAATTCAATGAATTTTATATGGTTGGAAAGCTATGGAAAAGATCTACACAATGCCACTGGTCCCATGACCAGATTAGTTGTAGAATTAATTTGATAAAAAGAAGAAGGCAGGGACTTTTCCCTATTCAAACAATTATTAAAAATCAACCAAAATAGATATTAAGTTAATTCCAACTCTAATAGCTCACATTTGACTTACACTAATTGTTTATGCAATAAAATGGGGTGGTCACTTTGCATGATCATGCCCTAGTTTAATAAATGGACAATATGGCTAGTTTATGTAGTTGATATTGTCCAAAACTATTAAGTAAACCATATGAATTATTATACTTCATTTAAAACTTGTCTCAATTGAATTCATGTGATGTTTGGACCCCTGGCCAAACTCACTTATATGAATTACTTGGAGATTTAAATCATATGTAGCACTATTAAATAGTATGAGGTGGTCTACCTCATTTAAATAATTTTCTCAAATGATAATGATGAATATTTGACTTAGGTCAAGATAAGTTCATATATGATTGTTTGAGAAATTAAATCTTAAGAAGATTTCAATGAGAGGAAATTATTTCTCAAGAACCCTATGTAAACTATCATTTACATATTAAATAAAAAGAAGTAAATTCTCCTCAAGCAACACAACCCATGCACCCTAATTAGATTATTTGTGTGCATAGAATAGTTTGTGTGCTTAAATGTGATACATGGAATAGCCATTGAATGAATGAGTAATTATACTCGTATTCAAATTTAGACGCTAGCACCGGAGAGTACACGGAAGAAGAAGGTTGCTACCAGGAGGAGGAGGAGGAGAATTTTGAGAACTACCAAGGCAAGCTAATATTATTGCAAAGTGCAAAGCCCCTTGGGGCAAGGCACCATGAATCTTACATTTTCTTACATAAGCCTATCCCCAGTTTATACACTACAAGTTTTTACTTGTTTTCTCAATAAGTTGCTTTTATAGTTAACTTTTGTCAAAGTAAAGAAGTTTACTAGAGTAGTAAAGTTAGCCTCCATCAAGCAAAGCAAGATAGCACCCCTCATGATTTAGAGCTAGTGCTAATGAAATAAAACTTGCCTACTCTAGATGGGAACAATGTGACTTGAATTAAAATTTGAAACCTTGGAATGATGAAGCATTCCACTGAATGATTTTTGAAGGTGAATATGACCAAGAGAAGATAGTGATTTTTGATAAACATGATATTGGTTTGAATGCGATACCTTTCCAATAGCAAGTACCCCCACAATACCTGATTATGGGTAGGGCTTAACTGGAAGTTTATGCATCTTAGTATGGGTTCCCTCTGAACACACGTCATAGGGGTTATGCTTGAGGCTGCCTCCGTTGTTGAGAAATGATGTGAAATTGAGGTGAATTGTACGGCCAAGCCCTGTGCAGTTCCCAGGTTGACAGTTGGTCTTCACTGGGAGGCCAAGCTCATGGGGAGAGGTGCTCATACTAGGATTTGTAAGTGAAAGGTTATGGTTGATGATCCGCGTACTGTGTTACGATGATTCGGGGTAATCCCGACGGATGAAATCAAATGTTGTGGCACAAGTGTGCAACCTCTGCAGAGTGTCAATCTATTCGAATAGCCTCGTCCACGGTTACGGACGGTTGGAAAGGCCATATAGTTTCCGATGTCATATCTTTGAAAAATGATGTTGAAAGAAGATGGTGAAATGAATTGTGGTGAATTGAATTGAAATCACCACTTGAATGGTGGGAATGACACTAATGTTCCCACTTGAGTTAGTTAGCATTTGAATAAGCTTTTCTCAAATACTTGTGAACTAAAACTGGCTTTATGCAAATAAACTAGAGCTTAGCAAACTTTACTAGAATGTCTAGCACTTACATTAGTATTAGTTTGCGAGTACTTAAAGTACTCACGGCTTTGTCCCTGGCTATTCAAATGGCCAGAGTATGAAGATGAACAAGGAGATGACCAGCAGGACGCCTACGACAACTAAGAGTCTTCCGACGTCAAGCGTTGGCCTGTGGACTAGAGAGTCCTTGTATCTTACGCTTCCGCTATGAACTTGTGTTTGTTCGTTGATCAATAGATCAACTATTCGTGTAATATGGATGATGTGATTCCAAGTTGTAAGACATTATGGTTTGTAATGAATGATGACTGTGATACTTAACTATTATGCCTCGCAACAACAATATTCCTGGGATTGCGATGTATGACATAATAGGCATTCGGACTTAAAAATCCGGGTGTTGACAAGATTTTCCCTGATTCTTCGATTCAAGCAAAATCTCGGGGGCTACTGACATAGGCATCCCCAATGGGCCTACCGAAGATAGTACCCGGGGTTTGCCGAAGGCCCACGACCCGAAGTTTATGAAGCCCGGAAGCCTAGTTAAGAGATAGTTTGGAAAGATAGAGTTGTAATAGGAATAATGGCTTGTAAATTTACGGGTTGAACTCAAAGAGTCTCCCGGAATATGTAACCGTGTGTAATACGAAACCCTCGGCTCCGCCTCCTATATAAGGGAGAGTCGAGGGACGAACAAAGCATCGATTTCATTGTCAACACAACCCTAGTTTTCTAGCAGTCTAGTACTTTTCCGACTGAACCTTCGAGATCTACTTGCCCTCTACTCTTTACAAAAACCCTAGTCTACAATCTGTAGGCATTGACAAGTCGATACCTTGTCAACAATGGTGCGTTAGAAGTGGGAGGTGCTTCGACATTACCCTCCTCTACCACTCCCTTGAATGGTGATCACTTAAACACAATTAAAACCCCAAGTGCTTCTCCTAGGGGAACTAGTGGAGGTGCGAGCTACAATAATGTGGCTCCACCTTTCCGCTCTCCCGATATCCCGGTTCCCCATCCTCATATAAACACTAGGGGTGATCCACCTAAATTTAATGATAAGGATTTTAGTACATGGCAATTTGAGTTTAAATCCTTTGTGTGCAGTGCCTCCAATGAATTTTGGAGAATTATTGTGGAAGGTTACAATCCTTACAACCCCAAAAGTTGACAAGAAGAGAAGAGGTTGATAACCAACTCAACTCGATTGCCTTGCACATGATTCAAACTAGTGTGGGGACACAAGACTTGTCTATTGTTTGGAACTTCACCACCGCCAAGGAAGCATGGGAAGGTTTGGACACAAGCTTCATGGGAAGTGAAAGCATGAAGAGAAACAAGTATAGTGCTCTCCGGAATCAAGCCGAAGGATTCATGAGGTTGCCGGATGAAGATCATCAAGTCATGTATAGAAGCTTTATCACTGTTGCCGATGCTTTTCGGAATGTGGGTGCCAAACACATTGATGATTTTTGGATCAAGGATAAGTATATTGATTGCATGATGCTGTTTGAGCCCATTGATGTCAAGACTCTCGTTGGGAGAGAAAGATATCCGTCTCTCACCTCACAACAAGTGGTGCACGAGTTGCAAGCTCTCAACGTGCTCGAGCAAAACTCTCAAGACTCTCACAACCGTGCCATTGGGATGTCAAGAGGGACCAACCTTGCCTTGGTGGTCAATACTGTGGAAGAAGTGAACCCTCAAGAACCATATAGGACATCTTGGAGTATGTCCTATCCGGATGATTTGGAATACCACTACAATGACCACATGGCATTCCATGCAAAAAAATTTGGGTTGATCCATCCAAGGCCAAGGAAGACAACATCAAGAGAAACAACTCAAGCGGGTTCAAGGGTTTGGGCCCAAAAACAAGAACTTGCTACAATTGTGGTGACAAGAACCATTTCATCGCCCAATTATGAGCATAGGGAAACTCGTGGTGGAAGGCTCATTCCCAAGGACAAGAGCAAAGTTTCAAAGGCTCCCAACAAGAAATTCTACAACAAGTGTAAGAAGGACAAGAGGCCTTCAAGGATTGTGCTAATAACTAAGGAAGAGTATTCTTCTGATGAAGTTGAGAGTATTAGTGATGAAGAAGAAACCTCAAAGGAAGTGTCGCCATAGCCACCACCCATATTCCCTCTTCATCTCTCTTTGAATCCCCCAATGAGAACCCTCACATCAAGACTGCACATTGCTTCATGGCAAGGTCCTCCTTGGATACATCTATTGTGCTATCAACTCAAGAAGAATACACATCCGGTGATGATGATGATGAAGAAAATGAAACTCCTAATGGATTGATGGCTCTTGCTTCCCTCTCCAACAACTCTTCATCACCAATTGAATCCCCCAATGTGGATATTATTATGAAGGAAGAAAGTTGTCTCATGGCTAAATCTTCCGAGGTATCATCCCCTAACCCCTCTATGCATATCATATCAAATAACCTAGGGGTTGATCATGCTAGTTTAAAAGTGAAACAAGAAATGCTTGATTTTGATGAGTTCATTCTTAACTTGAAAGGTGACACTAAAAAGCATGTTTCAAATCTCATGGTTCGTCTAGCACAACTAGATGATATCCTTCAGAAAAAAATGTCAAATAGAGAGAGAGGACTCTCTTGAAATCCATGCTCTTAAAAATGCCCTTGAGGAAGGACAAGAAACTATAACTTCTCTTGAAGAGAGGCTAGAAATTCTTGAAGAACCTCAAGATGAAATTAATAAGCTTACTAAAGATAGAGATCTTGCTAGGGCTAAGGTAAAAGTGCTTAAAAAGGAAAAGGCCAAATTTGGTGTTGATCATGAGAAACTTGTGAAGGATCTAGAGGAACTAGACAAGGCTCACAAAGCTTTGAAGAGTGAAAACTCTATCCTCTCCAAGTATAATGAGCAACTACAAATTAGGCTTGCTAAATATGATGTGCCTAGCTCTTCTACCCCTTCTTGTGATCATGCAAATCTCATTGAGGAAAATGCTAGGTTAAAGGATGAACTTGCTAAGACCTCCACTCCCCAAAGTAAACTTTCTTTGGATGACCTTTTGAGTAAGCAAAGGTCAAACAATGGGAAGGAGAGTATTGTCTGTAAGGCCAAGGCAAAAAATGCAAACAAGAAGAAAGCGAATACCGCACAAGAAAAGAAGAAAGTTATCACTAATGGTGAAGCCCCTAAGGCCAATACCATTAATGATGATGATGCGGGAATTGCTAACCCTCACTATGTTTTATTTAAAGATTATTATGGTGATGTTTATGCAAAATATGTTGGCCCTTATGATGGTTATGGTGCTTGGTCTATTTGGGTCCCAAAGACCCTTGTTGCTAACAAAAGAGGACCCATTGAAAAATGGGTACCTAAATCCAAGAATTGATCTCATGTAGGACTTTGCTGCCGGAGGGTCAAAATGGGTACTTGATAGTGGATGTACAAGTCATATGACCGGCGACAAGAATCTCGTCAAGGAGTTGAGGCCCAACATAAATCATATCACCGTCTCCTTTGGCGATAATTCTACATCCGAGGTATCAGGTTTTGGCAAGGTTGTGGTTGCACACAATATTACTCTTGTGGATGTCATGCTTGTCAAAACCCTTGGTTACAATTTACTTTCCGTTTCCGCCCTTGGCAAGATGGGTTTCGCTATCTTTATTGATAATGATATTGTGGTCCTCTTGTGGATCAAGACTCTAAAAGTCGCTTTCGTTGGGTATCGCGAACATAACTTGTATGTGGTGGACTTCTCGGGGACCACCACGACAAGTGCAATGTGCCTATTCGGAAAAGCGGATGTGGGTTTGTTGTGGCATCGCCGCTTGGCCCATATCAACATGAGAACTTTGCAAAGTCTTCACAAGGGGAACCATATTGTGTACTAATGGAAAATGTGTCTTTTGCCAAAGATCGTGATTGTAGGGCTTGTGTTGAAGGCAAAATGCATGACTCTCCGCACCCGAGCAAGACTATTATCTCTTCCAAGAGGATCTTGGAGATCGTTCATGTGGATCTCTTTGGTCCCACCACTCATGCAAGTCTTGGTGCGAAGAAACATTGCTTGGTGATTGTTGATGACTACTCAAGATATACTTGGGTCTACTTTATCAAAAAGAAAGATGAGACTCAACAAATCTTCATTGACTTTGCCACCGAGGTGCAACGCCAACACAACCTCCTTATAATGGCAATAATAAGTGACAACGGCTCCGAGTTCAAGAACTATACACTCAATGATTTTCTTAGTGATGAGGGGACAAGAAATCAATATTCCGCTGCATACACCCCTCAACAAAATGGTGTTGCGGAGAGGAAGAACTGGACTCTTACGAATATGGCAAGATCTATGATGGCGGAGTATAAATCCAGCTATAACTTTTGGGCCGAAGCCATCTCCACCGCTTGCCACTCTTCCAACCGGCTCTATCTCCGCAAGGGCTTGAACAAGACTCCATATGAAGTACTCACCGGGAACAAGCCTAATATCTCATACTTCAAGGTGTTCGGGTGTAAGTGTTTCTATAAAATCAAAGGAGTTCGTTTATCTAAATTTGCCCCTAAAGCTTTGGAGGGTATATTTGTTGGTTACGGTGCCGAATCTCACACTTATAGAGTCTTTGATGTATCCTCCGGGATTATCATTGAATCTTGTAGTGTGAAGTTTGAATAAAATGATGGCTCCCAAGTGGGGTAAGTTGATGTATGTGCAGGTGATGAAATACCTCAAGATGCCATAGTAAGAATGGGTGTGGGATTTTTCCGCCCCATTGAGGGACACGGTGTGGCATCTCGAGAAGGACTATGCTCTACCATGGTGGAGCCCTCATCTTCTCAACATCAACAAACTCCATCTCTTGAAGCTAATGATGCACCAACCCAAGAACAAGAACAAAACCCTCCCTCTAGTGTGCAATATCAAGGACAAGATCAACCAAAGGTTCATGATGGCTCCGATGAGGATCCATTCAATTCTTGTCATTTACCGAATAATGTCCAAGATCAAGCACATGATGTTGAGAAATCTCAAGAAATTGAGGAAGCTCAAGTTCAAGGCCAAGACGGGGACCCAAATGATCAGGTTGATCAAGTGATACCTCCAAGGCCAAGAAGAACCAAGGAGGAGACCGAGGCCCATCGTCTAGGAAGAAGGGATAGGAACTTGGAAATTCTTGGACACACTCATGATAAGGTCCTAAGTGATGTAAGAGGAAGATTTTCCACAAGAAGGCAATTGGCTTACTTTAGCAATCATCATGCATATATCTCCTTAGTGGAACCCAAGAAAGTATTTGAGGCTCTTGAAGATTCGGATTGGTTGTAAGCTATGCATGAGGGACTCAACAACTTCAAGCGCAGTAAAGTGTGGACCTTAGTAGAGAAGCCAAAGGGGTGCCGCAATGTTATAGGCACTAAATGGATTTTCAAGAACAAGCAAGATGAGTTTTGAAATGTTGTGAGGAACAAGGCAAGATTGGTAGCTCAAGTTTTCTCTCAAATTGAAGGAATTGAATTTGGAGAAACTTATGCTCCCGTGGCTCGCCTTGAGTCCAACTGTATCCTTCTTGCTTATGCATTGCATCATAACTTTAAGTTACAACAAATGGATGTGAAAAGTGCATTTCCTAATGGTCCTTTGCATGAAGAGGTTTATGTTAAGCAACCCCCAGGATTTGAGGATCTCAACTTTCCTAACCATGTCTATAAGCTTGATAAAGCACTTTATGGTCTCAAACAAGCTCCTAGAGCTTGGTATGAGCACCTTAAAGAATTATTGATAGACCGTGGGTTTGATGTTGGGCTAATCGATCCCACTCTTTTTACTAAGAAGGTCAATGGGGAGCTTTTCGTTTGCCAATTATATGTTGATGATATTATCTTTGGCTCTACTAACAAAGCTTTCAATGATGAATTTTCAAAGCTTATGACCGATAGGTTTGAGATGTCTATGATGGGAGAGATGAGGTTCTTTCTTGGTTTTGAGATCAAGCAATTGAGAGAAGGGACTTTCATCAATCAAGCAAAATATCTCCAAGACATGATCAAGAGGTTCAAGATGACCGAGATGAAGGGTGTAGCCACTCCTATGGTTACTAAATGTCATCTTGTACTAGATCCCAATGGTAAAGAGGTGGATCAAAAGGTATATCGCTCCATGATTGAATCCTTGCTTTACCTTTGTGCATCTAGACCGGACATAGTGTTGAGTGTTGGTGTGTGTGCAAGGTATCAAGCTTCTCCTAAGGAGAGTCACATGATGGCTCTCAAAAGAATCTTTCTATATTTAGTTGATACCCCAAGATATGGTCTTTGGTATCCTAAAGGCTCAAGTTTCTTTCTCAATGGATATACCGATGCGGATTGGGCGGGAGACAAGGATGATAGGAAATCAACCTCCGGGGCTTGCAAATTCCTTGGTAGGTCCTTGGTGTGTTGGTCTTCTAAGAAGCAAAATTGTATATCTCTCTCCACCGCCGAAGCCGAATATGTTGCCGCCGCTAGTGGATGCACTCAATTGTTATGGATGAGGCAAACTTTAAAGGAATACGGTGTCACTTGTGACAAAGTGACTCTTTTATGTGACAATGAAAGTGCTATCAAGATTGCTTATAATCCGGTGCAACATTCAAGAACGAAGCATATTGAGATCCGGAATCATTTTATTAGGGATCATGTTGCCCGTGGTGATATTGAGCTATGCTATGTTCCTACCAAAGATCAACTTGCCGATATATTCATGAAGCCTCTTGATGAAGCAAGGTTTTGCTATTTGAGGAATGAGCTAAATATCATTGATTCAAGGAGTATAGCTTGATCATCTTGCAAACACACCTTTGTCTCAAAACTTTATTTGGTTTAGATGTGGGCGTGGAAATAGGGGGAGTGCGGTTTAAACTATATAGCTATCCCTCCCCCCATAATTCTGATAGTTAGAAATCATTCTCTTTATATCATATGCTGATATGTGAGCTTCAATGACGAGTATTGGTTTTGGGCCCAAGATATATCTTCGCGGTGCCAAACCATATCACTCCTACATGGTGGCCTAGGCCACCACACTCTTCTTTGTGAAGAGTTGGAGTTATTTGGATCTTAATTGCATTTTATTTGCCATCTACTTGTTCTTATGGGAAATCACTCTAGTTTGGCCTTATTTGCTCGTATCTTGCAAACTTGAGTGATCATGTACCATTAACCACAAGTATAGGGGATCGCAACAGTCTTCGAGGGAAGTAAAACCCAAATTTATTGATTCGACACAAGGGGAGGTAAAGAATAATTATAAGCCTTAACAACTGAGTTGTCAATTCAGCTGCACCTGGAAAAGCACTAGTAACAGGGGTGATGTGAAAGCAGCAGTAATATGAGAACAATAGTAACAGTAACACAGCAGCAAAGAATAAGAATACAGAGGCAATGGCACCAGAAAATAGTTGATACTACTTCCAATGTCATATAGGAACGAGTATATGATGATGAGAGATGGACCGGGGTTCCCAGCTATCTACACTAGTGGTAACTCTCCAATAACAAGTGACAACTGCTGGGTGAACAAATTACAGTTGGGCAATTGATAGGATTGAAATAGCATTAAGACAGAACATCAATTTATTAATCATGTAGGCATGTTTTCCATATATAGTCATATGTGCTCGCAATGAGAAACTTGCATAACATCTTTTGTCCTACCAGTAGGTGGCCAGGACCTCAAGGGAATCTACTGGTAATTAAGGTACTCCTTTTAATAGAGCACCGGAGCAAAGCATTAACACTTGGTGAAAACATGTGATCTCATATCTAAGCCATCCCCTCCAGTTATCCCAGTTGCTGTCACTCTGGGGCCTCAGGTTCCGGACATAGACATGTGCAAACAACTTGTAGATACAATCTAAGCAATAATTATAGAGCTTAAATCTAAGATCATGCCACTCGTGCACTAGTGACAAGCATTAAACACAACAAGATTGCAGCAACAATAACTTCACAAACTTTATAGATAGACTAATCATAATGTAACAATCCATCGGATCCCAACAAACACAACACTGATTACATCAGATGAATCTCAATCATGTAAGGCAGCTCATGAGATCATTGTATTGAAGTACATGGGATAGAGAGTACCAACTAGCTACTGCTAGAACCCGTAGTCCATGGGGGAACTGCTCACGGAGCATGATGGAGGCGGTGGCGTCGATGGAGATGGCTTCCGGGGGCACTTTCCCATCCCGGCGGCGTGCCGGAACAGAGATTATGTCCCCCGAATTGGAGTTTCGCGATGGCGGCGGCGCCCCTGGAGTCTTTCTGGAGTTTCGTCAATTGTTGTAGGGTTTTTACGTCGCGAGGGATTTTATAGGCGAAGAGGCGGCGCAAGGGGGTGCCTGGGGGGCCCACCCCATAGGGCGGCGCGCCCCCCTCCTAGGCCGCGCCCCAGTGTGGTGTGGGGGCCCTGGGCCTCCTCGCCGGCTCCCCTTCGGTGTTCCGGTCCGTCTCGGTGAAATAAGATGTTTGGCTTTTGTTTCGTCAAATTCTGAGAATATTGCCCGAGCAGCTTTTCTGGAACCAAAAACAACAGATAACAGGAACTGGCACTGTGGCATCTTGTTAATAGGTTAGTTCCGAAAAATGCATAAAATCATTATAAAGTGTGAGCAAAACATGTAGGTATTGTCATAAAACTAGCATGGAACATCAGAAATTATAGATACGTTGGAGACGTATCAAGCATCCCCAAGCTTAGTTCCTACTCGCCCTAGTGTAGGTAAACGATAAAAAGAATAGTTTCTGTAGTGACATGCTACTTACATAATCTTGATCATATTATTGTAAAGCATATGAAATGAATGAAGTGACTCAAGGCAACAATCTATAGTTTGCTAACAAATAGATAACATATAGCAAAACTTTTCATGAATGGTACTTTCAAGACAAGCATCAAAAAGTCTTGCATAAGTGTTAACCCATAAAGCAATAGATTCAAAGTAAAAAAGCATTGAAGCAACACAGGATGATTAAGTTTCAGCAATTGCTTTCAACTTTCAACATGTATATCTCATGGATAATTGTCAACACAAAGTAATATGATGAGTGCAAATAAGCAAGTATGTAAGAATCGATGCACAATTGACACAAGTGTTTGCTTCTAAGTTAGAAGGAAGTAGGTAAACTGACTCAACATAAGGTAAAAGAAAGGCCCTTCGCAGAGGGAAGCAGGGATTAAATCATGTGCTAGAGCTTTTTAAGTTTTGAAATCATATAGAGAGCATAAAAGTAAAGTTTTGAGAGGTGTTTGTTGTTGTCAACGAATGGTAGTGGGCACTCTAACCCCCTCATCAAATAGACTTTCAAAGAGCGGCTCCCATGAAGGACGTTATCTCTACCAGCAAGGTAGATAATCCCTCTTCTCTTTTGTTTACACATGTACTTTAGTTTTATTTATGGATGACACTCCTCCCAACCTTTTGCTCTCACAAGCCATGGCGAACCGAATCCTCGGGTGCCTTCCAACATTTCACAAACCATGAAAGAGTGTCTATTTGCAAAATTAAGTTGCTTACTGATGAATCAGGGCAAAACATGTGAAGAGAATTATTAATGAAAGTTAATTAATTGGGGCTGGGAACCCCGTTGCCGGCTCTTTTTGCAAAATTATTGGATAAGCGGATGAAGCCACTAGTCCATTGGTGAAAATCTGCCCAACAAGATTGAAAGATAAAACACCACATACTTCCTCATGAGCTATAAAACATTGACACAAATAAGAGATGATAACTTTTGAATTGTTTAAAGGTAGCACATGAAGTATTTACTTAGAATGCCAGAGAAATACCACATAGTAGGTAGTTATGGTGGACACAAATGGCATAGGTTTTGGCTCAAGGTTTTGGATGCACGAGAAGCATTCCCTCTCAGTACAAGGCTTTGGCTAGCAAGGTTGTTTGAAGCAAACACAAGTATGAACCGGTACAGCAAAACTTACATAAGAACATATTGCAAGCATTATAAGACTCTACACTGTCTTCCTTGTTGCTCAAACACTTTTACCAGAAAATATCTAGACCTTAGAGAGACCAATCATGCAAACCAAATTTCAACAAGCTCTACGGTAGTTCTCCACTAATAGGTTTAAACTACATGATGCAAGAGCTTAAACTTGATCTACTTGAGAGCTCAAAACAATTGCCAAGTATCAAATTATCCAAGACAATATGCGGCATTTTCTGTTTCCAACCAAATAACAATAAGTGCAATAGCTTCCAACTTTTGTCATGAACATTAAAAGTAAAACGAAGAACACCAGTGTTCATATGAAAAAGCGGAGCGTGTCTCTCTCCCACACAAGGATTGCTAGGATCCGATCTTATTCAAACAAAAACAAAAATAAAAACACACAGACGCTCCAAGTAAAGCAAATAAGATGTGACCGAATAAAAATATAGTTTCACTAGAGGTGACCTGATAGGTTGTTGATGAAGAAGGGGATGCCTTGGGCATCCCCAAGCTTAGACGCTTGAGTATTCTTGAAATATGCAGGGATGAACCAAGGGGGCATCCCCAAGCTTAGACTTTTCACTCTTCTTGATCATATATCATCCTCCTCTCTTGACCCTTGAAAACTTCTGCCACACCAAACTTCTCATAAACTTCATTAGAGGGGTTAGTACTCAAAAAAAACTTTAATCCACTTTAGTCCTATAGTGACACATTGAAAGAACTCAATAAAACATTAGCTACAGCTCTCCACGTCTAGAAAGCCTTGCTTAAAGTCCACAAGAGACAATGCAAAAAACAGAGACAAAATCTGTCAAAACAGAACAGCCAGTAAAGACGAATTTTTAAGAGGTACTTCCGTTGCTCAAATCAGAAAACTCAAAACTAATGAAATTTGCGTACATATCTGAGGAACACGCATGAAAATTGGCAGATTTTTCTGAGTTTCCTACAGAGAGACCTACTCAGATTCGTGACAGATAGAAATCTGTTTCTGCGCAGAAATCCAAATCTAGCATCAACCTTCTATTAGAGACTTTACTTGGCACAACATTGCAATAAAATAAAGATAAGGAGAGGTTGCTACAGTAGTAACAACTTCCAAGACACAACAAAACAGTAGCAAAATAAAAACATGGGTTATCTCCCAAGAAGTGCTTTCTTTATAGCCATTAAGATGGGCTCAGTAATTTTAATGATGCTCACAGGAAAATAGAAAATGAAGCAAAAGGAGCATCAAGAAGCAAATTCAAAACACATTTAAGTCTAACCCACTTCCTATGCATAGGAATCTTGTACACAAAAAAATTCATGAAGAACAAAGTGACAAGCATAGGAAGATAAAACAAGAGTAACTTCAAAAGTTTCAGCATATAGAGAGGTGTTTTAGTACCATGCAAATTTCTACAACCATATTTTCCTCTCTCATAATAATTTTCAGTAGCTTCATGAATAAACTCAACAATATAACTATCACATAAAGCATGTTTTTCATGATCCACAAACACATAATTTTCATCAAGCTCAAAAATAGTGGGATTAAAACTTTCAAACCAACTTTTATCAATAATATAACAAGATGATTGATCAATCTCAAGAGATATGGGACTCCTAGATAAAGTCAAGACCTTTCCAATCCCATTTTCATTAGTAGTACAATTAATATTATCAAGTAACATAGGACCATCATCTAGAGCTTTATCATAAACATTTGCCAAGCAAAACTCTTTAGTACCTTGCATTTCGATATTAGGCACAAACAAAGCATTATCATAAGATTTATCAAAATAGCATGAATTATCATAGATAACAGTAGCATAATTATTCTCACAAGTTTTACTCATAGGGAATATTTCAAGAGAATCCACAGGGACATAACATTCATCCTCCTTTGGTAAGCATGGAGGACAATCAAATAGTGTAAGAGATAAAGAGTTACTCTCATTAGAAGGTTGGCATGGGTAGCTAATCCATTCTTCCTCCTTTTGTTCATCACTCTCCTCTTCTTTTTCATCCAATGAGCTTTCAGGTTCATCAATTTCTTCTTCCATAGGTTCCTGCAAATTGTGAGTGCATTCTTGTGCATTAATGAGTCTCTCTTTATAATCAATGATATAAGGATTATCGATATAACTTTCTACGCAAAAATTAAGGATAAAAGAGACATAATCTTTAAGGTCCTTACAAGCAACACAAGTTTCATAATTTTTAGACATGAAGGATTCGATCTCAGAAGCTCCCATAAATAAGACAAATTGTTCTACCTCTTCGAACCCAAAATGAATATAGTTATTCCAATTATAGTTCTTAATTAAAACTTCTTCACTAAAGCCACATTGGAATTTTAGATGGTTAGTATCCTGTTTAGAGCAACAGTTTATATCATGGCGTTTAAGCAAGATTTTAGCAATTGTATTCAATTTTTCTATCACAACACTCATGACTTTACCCGTTCTTGATTCTCTATAATTCATATATATTTCAATAAGCTCCAAATAGGTTGTGGGTTCTCCCATAACAACAGTTTTTAATTTTTCGGTTTTTCAAATTTTTATGGATTTTTGGGTATATAAGAAAAGTAAAACAAGACAAAAAGAAACTAGACAAAAGTAAACTAAGCAAAATAATACTAGACAGAAATAAACTAAGCACAAACAAACCAGACAAAATTAAACTAAGCAAAACAAAATAAAATAAAATAAAAACAGAGAGAGAGAGAGGTAGAGTGTACTCCCCAGGTGAACTTATGAGTAGAGATATGCCTCCCCGGCAACAGCGCCAGAAAATAGTCTTGATAACCCACAAGTATAGGGGATCGCAACAGTCTTCGAGGGAAGTAAAACCCAAATTTATTGATTTGACACAAGGGGACGTAAAGAATACTTATAAGCCTTAACAACTGAGTTGTCAATTCAGCTGCACCTGGAAAAGCACTAGTAACAGGGGTGATGTGAAAGCAGCAGTAATATGAGAACAATAGTATCGAGATAACACGAAATAGCAGAATAAAGAATACGTAGGCAATGGCACCAGCAAATAGTTGATACTACTTCCAATGTCATATAGGAACGAGTATATGATGATGAGAGATGGACCGGGGTTCCCAGCTATCTACACTAGTGCTAACTCTCCAATAACAAGTGACAAGTGTTGGGTGAACAAATTATAGTTGGGCAATTGATAGGATTGAAATAGCATTAAGACAGAACATCAATTTATTAATCATGTAGGCATGTTTTCCATATATAGTCATACGTGCTCGCAATGAGAAACTTGCATAACATCTTTTGTCCTACCAGCCGGTGGCAGCCGGACCTCAAGGGAATCTACTGGTAATTAAGGTACTCCTTTTAATAGAGCATCGGAGCAAAGCATTAACACTTGGTGAAAACATGTGATCTCATATCTAAGCCATCCCCTCCAGTTATCCCAGTTGCTGTCACTCTGGGGCCTCGGGTTCCGGACATAGACATGTGCAAACAGCTTGTAGATACAATCTAAGCAATAATTATAGAGCTTAAATCTAAGATCATGCCACTCGTGCACTAGTGACAAGCATTAAACACAACAAGATTGCAGCAACAATAACTTCACAAACTTTATAGATAGACTAATCATAATGTAACAATCCATCGGATCCCAACAAACATAACACCGATTACATCAGATGAATCTCAATCATGTAAGGCAACTCATGAGATCATTGTATTGAAGTACATGGGATAGAGAGTACCAACTAGCTACTGCTAGAACCTGTAGTCCATGGGGGAACTACTCACGGAGCATGACGGAGGCGGTGGCGTCGATGGAGATGGCTTCCGGGGGCACTTCCCCGTCCCGGCGGCGTGCCGGAACAGAGATTCTGTCCCCCGAATTGGAGTTTCGCGATGGCGGCGGCGCTCCTGGAGTCTTTCTGGAGTTTCGTCAATTGTTGTAGGGTTTTTATGCCGCGAGGGATTTTATAGGCGAAGAGGCGGCGCAAGGGGGTTCCTGGGGGGCCCACCCCATAGGGCGGCGCGCCCCCCTCCTAGGTCGCGCCCCAGTGTGGTGTGGGGGCCCTGGGCCTCCTCTCCGGCTCCCCTTCGGTGTTCTGGTCCGTCTCGGTGAAATAAGATGTTTGGCTTTTGTTTCGTCGAATTCCGAGAATATTGCTCGAATAACTTTTCTGGAACCAAAAACAACAGAAAACAGGAACTGGCACTGTGGCATCTTGTTAATAGGTTAGTTCCGGAAAATGCATAAAATCATTATAAAGTGTGAGCAAAAGATGTGGGTATTGTCATAAAACTAGCATGTAACATCAGAAATTATAGATACGTTGGAGACGTATCAAGGCGTTGTAGGACTCAAAGGTCGAGTGATGAGTTTGCACAGAATGCTCCTCGTAAGTCTGCCACTCTGAGGTGGAAAGGAAAGGCAACTAGGGAGAACTACAAGTCTATGGATAGTATTTCTTATGTTGCTATCCGACAGAAGAACTGGTATGAAGACATTGAGAGGGATGTTGAAATTGAGGACAAGCGCGTCTGGTGCATGGAGCAGAGTTACATCTTCAAGGATATCTATGAACCTATGAAGAAGGTGAGACCTATGCAAGCAATAGATGTGGAGCTTCTGGCTGTGAACGATCACTTTGAGGATGCCATTTGGGTCATCATAAGGATGGGTTTGCAAGAGCTTATGAAGGTACAGTGTGTCTACAGTCCCGATTTGATCAAGCAATTCTTTGCTACACTGGCTTTCAAGAAGGATGAAGAGCGCACTATGCAGTGGATGACTGGCTCCACTGCATGCGAGGCAACTTTACGCTGGTTTGCTTTGGTTCTTGGCCTTCCCGAGTGTTAACACCCGGATTTTTAAGTCCAGATGCCTGTTATGCCATACATCGCAATCCCAGGAATATTGTTGTTGCGAGACATAACAGTTGAATATCATAAGTCATCATTCATTACATGCCATAGTTGTCTTACAAGTAGAGATCACATGATCCCATATTACACAAATAGTTGATCTATTGATCAACGGACACAAAGTTCATAGTTTCATAGCGGAAGCGTAAATAGAAGGGACTCTCTAGTCCACAGGCCAACGTCTGACGTCAGAAGATTCCCTAGTTGTCGTGGACATCCTGGTTGCCGTCATCTTGATAGTTCTGCTCCTCTTCAGGGTCTGGCCATTTGAATAGCCAGGGACACAGCCGTGAGTACTTTAAAGTACTCGCAAACTAATACTAATGTAAGTGTTAACAATTCTAGTAAGGGGTGCTAAGCTCTAGTTTATTTTGCATAAAGCCAACTTTAGTTCACAAACCTTTTTGTAAACAACTCTTCATGTGCTAACTAACTCAAGTGGGAACATTAGTGTCATTCCCACAACTCCGTTGTGATTCAAAGTCAATGTCACCTTTCAAGTTCAAAATCACAAGTCACCATTCACCATTCATAGTTTAAGAAAAATTCTGATGACGGAACAGTATGGCCTTCCCAACTGTCCATAACCGAGGACGCGGCTATTCGAATAGGTTTAACTCTGCAGAGGTTGTACACTTGTGCCACAACAATTGCAATAGCTCGTCAGGGGTAACTGGCCCTGATTTATCGTACGCAGTACGCGAACTACCAATCCTAACCTTTCATTTACATACCCTAGTATAGGCACCTCTCCCCATGAGCTTGGCCTCCCAGTGAAGACAGACGATCAGCCTGGGAACTGCACAGGGCTTGGGCCGGACATTCACCTCATTTCGCATCATATCATATCATTTCTGTTGTGGTAGAGGCAGCTTTCGGCATAACCCCGATGACGCTTGTTTAGAGGGAACCCATACTAAGACACACAAACTTCCGGTTAAGCCCTACCCAGATTCAGGTATTGTGGGGGTACTTGTAAAATTGGAATGGTATCGCATCCGAACCCAACCCTCAGTGTTTTTTTTTGTAAAATTCACCAAGTCATTCACCAGTCATATTCACCTTCAAAATCTCTCAATAGAATGACTCATCATTCCAAGGTTTTCAAAGTCATTTCAATTCCCAAGTTCCCAATTGGAGTAGTCACTTTCAAATTAGCACTAGCATCTATATATGAGGGGTGCTAAGTATTTTGCTTTGCTTCTAGGCTAACTTTGATACTCTTGTACTAATCCAATACTAACCAAGTGAATCATGAATCAAAAAGTACTTTGATAAAACAAAAGTAAATAAAGCTTGTAAAGTAAAACTGGGAAATAGGATCGTAAGCATAAAGTAAATGGGGTAATGCCTTGCTCATAGTGAGCTTTGCACTTTGCAAGAGAATTATCTTGCATTGGTGTTAGCTTGCAACATTATAACTGGCAATAGTCTAGCTTGCATTGGTAATAGCTTGCAAGAATATTAGCTTGCATTGGTATTGGCTTGCCTTGGTTGAAGTGAGGGTCCAAGTTCTCTTCTCCTTCCTCTTTGTAGAAGTCCTCCTCCTCCTGATAGTCTCCGGTACTAGCGTCTAAAATACGAATACGGGGTACACAATCATCATACCAAACTTACATACTAAACTAAGCACGCACAAGCTTTACACAACTTAAACTAGCATCACACACTACTATTAAGTGGGTGGAGGTGTTCCTCTTATTTAAGAAAAATAATTTCCTCTCATTCTAACTTAGGTGTTACTTTTAATTACTTAGAGAAATAATTTCCTCTCATTATCTTATTAAGATTTGAATTTCTCTTATGAACAATATATGACCTAGGTTGACCCAAGTCAACCTCTTCATACTTATCATTTGAGAAAATGATTTAAATGAGGTTCCATACCTCATACAATTTAATACTAACATGGTAGTGATTTAATGTCACCAAATACTCAGCATGAGATTGTATAGACCATGGTCACTACCTCATGTTGAATTACTTGAGACCAAGATTTAAATGAGAGGGAAAACCTCTCATATGATTTAACACATAGTTGTAACTAGGTTAACAACTACCATTGAGGTGATTTAACATCATCAACAATTCATTGGCTATTCTAACATTACTTGTATTTACACCAATTATTCTATTCCCACAATTACTACAATTGGGGTGCATTGGTTGGGTTGCTTGAGGGAAATAATTTCCTCTCCTTACATATGTAAATGATAATTTCCATATGGTTCTTGAGAAATAATTTTCTCCCATTGAAATCTTCTTAAGATTTAATTTCTCAAACAATCATACATGAGATCATGTTGACCCAAGTCAACCATTCATCATCATCATTTGAGAAATTTATTTAAATGAGGTAGAGTACCTCATACCATTTAATAACACTATATAGGCTTTAAATCTCTAAGTACTTCATATAAGAGAGTTTGGACCAGGGGTCCAAACTTCACATGAATTCATTTGAGACAAGGTTTAAATGAAGTATAGGACTTCATAAGATTTACTTAATAGTTTTGGATAATATCCACTAGTTAAACTAGCCCTATTATCCATTACTTAAACTAGGGCATGATCATGCAAAGTGACCACACCATTTTCTTGCATAAACAATTAGTGTAAGTCAAATGTGAGCTATTGGAGTTGGAATTAACTTCATACCTATTTTGGTTGATTTTTAAGAATTATTTGAATGTGCAAAAGTCCCTGACTTGTTCTTTTTGTCAGATTAATTCTACAAATAATTTTGAGATGGGACCAGTGGCATATTGTAGATCTTTTTCATAGCTTTCTATCAATATAAAATTTGTTAAAATTGGCCAAGCCAAACAGATTGTATTGAATTTCAAAGTGGGGTTCAGTATTGAAAATTGTTTGAATTGAATTAATTCCAAATTGACTAGGCGGGCTGGCGGGAAAGAAACTGGGCCGAATCTATTTGAAATGCGGTAGAGAAGAGTTGGGCCGGCCCAGTTACGCTGCGGGCCAGCTGACAGCAGGCCCCACTTGTCAGCGGGTGAGACTTACCGAATCGGTACGGGGCGCTGAGGAGCGTTGGATCAGAAGAGGATCGAGCGGTGGTGGATCGTCGTCGTCGTCGACGAGAAGGTGGTGCTGGCACGGCGGAGGTAGGGGGTCGACGGCGAGCTGGGGCTCCAGCGAGGGTCAGCGGTGGCGCAGGACGACGTTGTCGAGGACGAGGAAGCAGATGGCGCAGACGGCGGCTTGAATGGTGGCCTGAATCGACGGCGGCGATCTCAGGTCCGCCGCGGGCTCCGGCGTTCGATTGGGCGGCTCCGGTGACTAATCAACGAGGAGAAGAGGTCGAGGAGGGTCAGTGAGAAGAGGGGAGTTGAGTGGTGTGAGAAATGGAGGAGGAGGAGCTCTCCTTTTATAGGCGCTCGAGGTGGCCAGAGGTCTGCGGCGAAGTCGATAGGGTCGCGGCGTTTCCGGCGAGCAATGGGGGTAGGCGAGGGCAGCGCTAGGTAGGTGAGGTCGAGGCGGTGCTAGGAGGCTAGACGGAGAGGTGGGGGACGGTCTGGCGAGCGCGCGAGAGGCGAGGTACTGGCGGCAAGATCACGGGGGTCCGGCGAGCTGGTCGTCGGCGACAGGCAGTGCGAGAGCACGGGAGCGTGTCTGGTGGGTTGGCGCGGCGACGGTGATGCTCAAGGTGCTCTGCGGTGGTCCAGGGGAGGCGCAGAGGGATGGGGCGACGCGTGCTCTGTGGGTGTCCGTGGCGCGCGCTGGGGCGTGTCCACGCCGTGATCGGCATGCCTGGGGAGATTTGGGCGCGTGAATTCCGGCCATCCTCGGCATCTTCTCCGACCAGGGTTGGCATAGGCTGCACTAGGGAGGTGAGGTGGAGCCAGAGGACAAGGTGGCCAGAGGGTTAGTCGAAGGGGAGAAGGGGAGGAAGAACATGGCCGGCATGGCCATGTACATGCAAGCTATGCTTGCTCCTTTAGGGTTTCTGTGGTGGTGTGATGAGTAGAGGGGACAAGGGGACAGGTAGGGTGGAGATGGGGTAGGTTAGGTTTAGATAGGACACTATTTCAAATAGTGTCACATAGGGCCATAGATGCTATTTGCAAATTTGGTCCAAATTTGGTTTAATTCAAATAGTTGGCCAATTTGAAAAGTGGGTGTTTAGATAGGTTGTATTTGACCAGAGAAGGTGAGAGGTGGTGGTGGAGTTTTCAAATTTAAAGAAAAGCAAAAAAGGCTAAGTGGAGATTGTTCCCCATAACAAAAAGTGCCAACTTTGGATGAGCATAGCAAATGATCAAAAATGATTTTGGCCAGGTGGTCTTTACAAAAAGTGTTCACCTTGATGTTGACTTTGAAATGGTGCAAAGAGTTAGCAAGAGTTAGTTTGAGAAAATTGAATGGCAAGGGCTCAAAGTAGTGATCAGACTAGAATTGGCAGATTTGACCAATATCACATGTGATCCCCAATTGAGTTTGAATTTGATTTGAATTGTGTTTCTTTGATTCCAAAAGTTGTAATAAGTGTTTAGTATCATATTACAATTAATGGTGAAGGCCAAAATGGTCTAGGGTCAAGGTTTATAAAAATGGCATACACCATATGTAAGGGTTTTGGGATTTTCTAGCTTTTATTCTTTTATTTCTCTTTGCTTCATTTTGACAAGAGTGAGGTTTATTTGGTGTTAGATTGAGTTAGGTGAAAGGTTCCAACCATTTTGAGGCAATGGAGGTGGCTAGGTCAAGATTGGATAATTTGGCTAAAAGTGTATGTGAGTGAAAAATGGAATTATCTCACTATTTGATTTCTCTCCCTTTGGTTTGACTTTTCTTGACTCTAATGTGATTCTTATTAGTTTAGAAACCTTTTCAAACCATTGAAACCATTTCAAATGGTCTTGCTCAAAGATTTGTAAATTTGGCCATAATACATGAGAGGTGATATGTCAATTTTTCTTATTCTTGTAATGTGCTCCCCTTGCTTCACTTGGGCAAGGTTGAGGGTCAATTTAGGGTTAGATTAGGTTTAGAGATGGTTTCACACCATTTGGTCAAGGTAGAAGTGCATAGGACAAGAATTGGTGAAAATGGCTATGTGTCACATATGCTTCTATGCATATGTGGCATTTGATTTTTAATTTGACTAGGCTTGACCCAATTGATGTTGTTGAGTGTTGAAATGGTATATAGGAGTGATCCAACCATTCACTAGAAGTCTTAAGGTCAAGATTCTCGATTTCACAAATTTGATATTTTGCTCTCATATGCCTCTATGGCATTATTACTTTCTTTTTAAAAATCCTTTGTTTCACTTTGGATTGGGTTTGGGAAGTACTAGATAAGGTTTATGAAGGTTTTCCAATCTTATAAATAAAGTAGAAAGGCTTAGGGTAAAGCTTTACAAAAATAGCCATAGGCACATATGCCTCTATGCATGTGTTTAATTTTATTTTGTTTCGCACTTGAATTGAGTGATAAGTGCTTTGTTGAGTGGGTTGAGGTATTTCAATTCATCTACTCAAGGTAGATAAGGCAAAGCTCCTCATTTTCCACAAGTATCCATAGGCTTGCATATGCCTTTTTCTTAAATAAGATCTTTCCTTTTTATTTTATTTCTCAAAGATTGATGACAAGAGGGATGAGGTTTAGGGTTTAATAAGTTTTGCAATGGTTCACCACTATTTAGCAAAATAAGAAAAGGTAGGGTTCAAGATTTTCATATTAAGGCTATAGGCCCACATATGGCTTTTTCTTTAATTTAGGTTTCTCAAAATAGATCCAAAAGATTTTTGAGAAGGTTAGGGTTTAGGGTTTTTCTTATTTGATTTCTTTCTCTTTTAATTTCATTTGGTTGGTGATCTTCACTTGATCACTTTAGGGTTTTAGGGTTTATCACATAAGCATAATAACACTCATCATGGCAAAACACAAATATTAGATATGAGCACTAAGCATAGCACCCTATTTTTGAATTTTTTTTGTTGGTTCTCATTTTTGGAAAAAGGAAATTCATTTTCGCTTTGTTTTGAAATTTGGGGTGTTACACCGAGGCAGGTGGTCGCCGCCTCCATGGCCCTCAAAAGACTGACAAGAATGTGCTCTATAATCTATATGACGAGTCTGGAACTATTGGGACTACCAGGGGGTTTCTACCTATCTATAGGCAGCTACTCCGCTTCTTTAGAGCCACCATTGCTCCAAGTGGCGGGAACAATGATGCTCTTCGTGGACCTCTAGTGGACCTTATGCATCTTGCCTATGACTGTGCTCTGGATGGTGATGAGGAGTCAGATTTCACTCTTGATATCATGGACTACATCTTTCATGAGATTCATGATGCCATGGTTTCCCGGACCACTATGCCTTATGCTCCATACATTCAGCTTCTCATCAACAAAATTGCTGCACTTACTGAAGACTTGAGTCAATTCCCTACAGAGAGTCACACTTTCAAGAAAGCCTACAAGAAGAAGCCTATTCATCGTGATCCACCTGCTTCTGGCTCTTTTATGGGTGGTGCCCGCTCTAGTGGCTTTGCACCCGGTCGCCCTGTTGCTACCCCTGTGATTCAGAAGAATGTGAAGAAGCTTAGTTGGTTTCAGCGCAATGTTTTGTGCATGAACATTGAGATTCACAAGGAAAACTATGAGGCCAGCCATCAGCGCTCAGAGATTCAGCATACTCAGGCGGTCATTCTTCACAGGCTCAGTGGTGAGCAAGGACCTCCGCCTCAGCCTCCAGTTCACCCAGCCTACAGTGGGTGGCACTCTTCCTAGGTTCCATGGACCGATCTTGAGCAGAGTATTCAGAGGGCCAGCATCGCTCGCGACTCTCTTCCAGCTGCTGACAGTGATGATGAGTATGTCTCCGAGACGGACTCCGAGTGATCTCCATGGGGCGCGTAGCATCACGTTTTCCCCCTTTTTGGCGTCTCGATGCCAAAGGGGGAGAAGTGTTCTATTAGGCCTTCTCTACGGGATTTGCTCAGGTAGGGCACACGCATATGTGTTTACCATTCCTTTCTCGCTTGTGTCCTCTTTTATGTCATTTATTTGAACTATTTGGCTTGGTTTGATTGTTCAAAACTATGTGTTATGTGTGGTTGTGAGACATTATGTTAAGGTTTTCGGAATTCTATATGTTGAGATCAAGGTTTATGATATGGTGTGTTATTTTATATATTCGGTATTATATATCTCCATATGGGTATGATCTCTATCACCTTGTCTCAACTTTATATATGCCTATGTCTCTTGCTTTGAGCTCATGTTGGATATCTTGTGTTGAGGCACCTCACACCTATATGTTGTGCATTTGTATTCAAATGCAAATTACTTGTATGCACACATGTAGGGGGAGTGCCACTATGTTTTGCCAACATGCTTGTTCTCTATAGTGGTTTTTATTGCAAATCCGTATATTGTCATCAAACACAAAAAAGGGGGAGATTGAAAGAACATCTCTCAGATTATGTTTTGGAATGTTTGATGTAAATATATGTGATACACTAATGTTTGATAAAGTGGTGCAGAGAATATATATATACATACATGTATATGGGTGTCTTGTGTGAAAAAACGAGACAAAAAGAAGCAGGAAGTTTTTCTCCAGGCCGGATAATCCAGGCCGGATATTTGCAAAATATCCGCCCCCCAAAATCGGCTAAGGACTTTTGGAAAAGTGGCTCAGTACTACCCTGGACATGGGCCGGATTTTTGGCCGGACTTTTGCCCAGAATTTTCCAGGGCCGGATTTTTCGGGGGGGGGGGGGGGGCAGATTATCCGACCCCAACTTACACCGGATAATTCGGCCCTCGAAGAGCTCCAACTGTTGGATTTTGGGAGGGGGTATTTATACCCCCTTCTTCCTCCTTCCCAAGCTGCTCAATCATTCCCCAAGTTTATCACCATTAGAGCCACCTCAAGAGTCACAAGATCTCCTCCTCCACCCAACCAAAGCTCTTGATCTTTGGAGATTCGAAGGAGAAGACCCCGATCTACATCTTCACCGAAGCGATTTGCATTTCCCCCTCATATGCTTGAGGGATCATTTGCTAGTGTTCCTATTTTGAGAAACCCTAGTTGTTTGTAGTTGATATTGTTCTTGTTCTTGTTACAGATTTGGGAGCCTCCAATTTGGTTGTGGATGTGTGCCCCGAGAACCTTGTAAAGGCCCGATTTCCTCCTCGAGGAAATCCCTTAGGGGAAGTGGGATAGGCCTTCGTGGCGTTGCTCACCGGAGACCTGAGTGAAGCCTTCGTGGAGTTGGTTTGGCTTTCCTAGCAACCACACTCCTCCAAACGTAGACGTACCTTCTTGCAAAGCAAGGGAACTACGGGAATCAACTCCGTGTCTCCGCGTGCTCCACTTTCGGTTACCTCTATTCTTCTATCTCCCCTATATATTGTGTAGCCATATCTTGCTTAGTCGTTGATCTTGTCATATAGGTAAATTCACATAGTTGCATATCTAGAGAATTTACCTTTGTGTCAAGCCTAAATTGAAAAAGAACTAAAAATTGGTTAGCACCTATCCCCCCTCTAGGTGCGGCATACGATCCTTTCAGCTGAGGAATGGCATTGAGCTGCTCTCGAAGACGAAGAAGAGCGGCCAAGATAATCATCCTCTCTTGTTGGTTAGTGGCGACATCAGTCTCCTCATTCATCAACAAATCAATCATCATCTCATTATCACTTCGCATTGTGGAAAATTTTCGAACATCATGTGGACGAACCGAGAAAACAACATTGAGGTCTGTCGTTGTTGTGTCGGTGAGTCAGGGCCGAAGAGGATGATTTGCACCGCACAAGAAGGTTACGACAATGTGTGGTTGTAGCGGCAGAAGGTGCGGGGGATTGGAGGCACCATTTTATTGCTCCCAGAGAATGGCAGAAATGGTGGTTGTTCCGTCTGAACCACGATGACAGTTGGTTAGAGGTGGTGTCAGCAGCTGATACGTCTCCGACGTATCGATAATTTCTTATGTTCCATGCCACATTATTGATGATATCTACATGTTTTATGCATACTTTATGTCATATTTATGCATTTTCCGGCACTAACCTATTAACGAGATGCCGAAGAGCGATTCTTTGTTTTCATTGTTTTTGGTTTCAGAAATCCTAGTAAGGAAATATTCTCGGAATTGGACGAAATCAACGCCCAGGGGCCTATTATCATACGAAGCTTCCAGAAGTCCGAGGGAGAGACAAAGTGGGGCCACGGGGCGCCGCCACACTAGGGCGGCGCGGCCCAGGGGGGCCCGCACGGCCCTAGCGTGTGGGGCCCCCGTGACGCCTCCTGACCTGCCCTTCCGCCTATTTAAGGTCTTCGTCGCGAAATCCCCAGTACCGAGAGCCACGATACAGAAAACCTTCCAGAGACGCCGCCGCCGCCAATCCCATCTCGGGGGATTCAGGAGATCGCCTTCGGCACCCTGCCGGAGAGGGGAATCATCTCCCGGAGGACTCTTCACCGCCATGGTCGCCTCCGGAGCGATGAGTGAGTAGTTCACCCCTAGACTATGGGTCCATAGCAGTAGCTAGATGGTCGTCTTCTCCTAATTGTGCTTCATTGTCGGGTCTTGTGAGCTGCCTAACATGATCAAGATCATCTATCTGTAATGCTACATGTTGTGTTTGTTGGGATCCGATGGATAGAGAATACTATGCTATGTTGATTATCAATCTATTATCTATGTGTTGTTTATGATCTTGCATGCTCTCCGTTATTAGTAGAGACTCTGGCCAAGTTTTTGCTAGTAACTCCAAGAGGGAGTATTTATGCTCGATAGTGGGTTCATGCCTCCATTAAATCTGGGAGAGTGACAGAAAGTTTTAAGGTTGTGGATGTGCTGTTGCCACTAGGGATAAAACATCGATGCTATGTCTAAGGATGTAGTTGTTGATTACATTACGCACCATACTTAATGCAATTGTCTGTTGTTTGCAACTTAATACTGGAAGGGGTTCGGATGATAACCTGAAGGTGGACTTTTTAGGCATAGATGCATGCTAGATAGCGGTCTATGTACTTTGTCGTAATGCCCAATTAAATCTCACAATACTCATCATATCATGTATGTGCATGGTCATGCCCTCTTTATTTGTCAATTGCCCAACTGTAATTTGTTCACCCAACATGCTTATTCTTATCGGAGAGACGCCTCTAGTGAACTGTGGACCCCGGTCCATTCTTTTAATCGAATACAATCTACTGCAATACTTGTTCTACTGTTTTCTGCAAACAATCATCATCCACACTATACATCTAATCCTTTGTTACAGCAAGCCGGTGAGATTGACAACCTCACTGTTACGTTGGGACAAAGTACTTTGGTTGTGTTGTGCAGGTTCCACGTTGGCGCCGGAATCCTTGGTGTTGCGCCGCACTACACTTCGTCGCCATCAACCTTCAACGTGCTTCTTGGCTCCTACTGGTTCGATAAACCTTGGTTTCTTACTGAGGGAAAACTTGCCGCTGTACGCATCACACCTTCCTCTTGGGGTTCCCAACGGACGCGTGCTGTACGCGTATCAAGACTGTTTTCTGGCGCCGTTGCCGGGGAGATCAAGACACGCTGCAAGGGGAGTCTCCACTTCCAATCTCTTTACTTTGTTTTTGTCTTGCTTTATTTTATTTACTATTTTGTTTGCTGCATTATATCAAAACACAAAAAAATTAGTTGCTAGTTTTACTTTATTTACTGTCTTGTTTGCATTCTCCAAAAATTAGTTACTTGCATTTACTTTACTTACTTCATCATGTTTCCTCTTAATTTTATTGTAAAATATATACATGTGGGACAAGGGTCTATAATTGGTAGAGATAATATAGAAGAATTTTTCACCCATGTTAGTATGCAAGAAGATCTTAAAGATATACCCCTGGCAAAAGCTGTCCCTACTTATGAAGATGCCTCTGTTTGTTTGGTACGCATGATGGAAGCTAGATTTATTAGTCTCAACTCCATGATACAACACATGTTTCTTACACTTTCTGGTATGGAGAGGGGAGAGAAGAGAGATTTTGTTTTAAAAGTCCTAGTGCGAGAATTTGAGGATATAGCCAAAGAAGCTAGAAAAGTTTTTATTAAGTATAAGAGGCTTGGTATGTTCACCGATTTTAAAAGAACACTTGAAAAGATGGATATGGATAGAATTAAGTACACTAATAATGTTAATGATGGTGGGGAGATTAAAGCACCAATACCTTGTAAGCTCCTAGCAATGCATGAAGCTCTAGATGATAATTATGCTTGGCTTGTTCCTGAAAATTTGTTTGATGAGAGTAGCAAGCCCAAGAATAATGAAAAGGGAGTCTCTGAAACTTATGTATCCAAAATACAATGCATGGTTGAGAAAACTCCAAACCCCGCTATTGATGCTTCGTCTCTTGATAATACTTGATATACACTTTCTGCGCCTAGCTGAAAGGCGTTAAAGAAAAGCGCTTATGGGAGACAACCCATGATTTTACTACTGCACTTTTATTTTATATTTGAGTCTTGGAAGTTGTTACTACTGTAGCAACCTCTCCTTATCTTACTTTTGTTGCATTGTTGTGCCAAGTAAAGTCTTTGATAGTAAGGTTCATACAAGATTTGGATTACTGCGCAGAAACAGATTTCTTGCTGTCACGAATCTAGGCCTAATTCTCTGCAGGTAACTCAGAAAATTATGCCAATTTACGTGAGTGATCCTCAGATATGTACGCAACTTTCATTCAGTTTGGGAATTTTCATTTGAGCAAGTCTGGTGCCTCAATAAAATTCGTCTTTACGAACTGTTCTGTTTTGACAGATTCTGCCTTTTATTTCGCATTGCCTGTTTTGCTATGCTTGATGGATTTTTCGATTCCATTAACTTTCAGTAGCTTTGTGCAATGTCCAGAAGTGTTAAGAATGATTAGGTCACCTCTGAACATGTGAATTTTGATTGTGCACTAACCCTCTAATGAGTTGTTTTGAGTTTGGTGTGGAGGAAGTTTTCAAGGATCAAGAGAGGAGGATGCTACAATATGATCAAGGAGAGTGAAAGCTCTAAGCTTGGGGATGCCCCGGTGGTTCACCCCTGCATATTTCAAGAAGACTCAAGCGTCTAAGCTTGGGGATGCCCAAGGCATCCCCTTCTTCATCGACAACATTATCAGGTTCCTCTAGTGAAACTATATTTTTATTCCATCACATCTTATGTACTTTGCTTGGAGCGTCGGTTTGTTTTTGTTTTGTTTGAATAAAATGGATCCTAGCATTCATTGTGTGGGAGAGAGACACGCTCCGCTGTTGCATACGGACAAATATGTCCTTAGGCTTTACTCATAATATTCATGGCGAAGGTTGAATCTTCTTTGTTAAATTGTTATATGGTTGGAAACGGGAAATGCTACATGTAGTAATTGGTAAAATGTCTTGGATAATTTGATACTTGGCAATTGTTGTGCTCATGTTTAAGCTCTTGCATCATATACTTTGCACCTATTAATGAAGAAATACATAGAGCTTGCTAAAATTTGGTTTGCATAATTGGTCTCTCTAAGGTCTAGATAATTTCTAGTAAGGGTCGAACAACAAGGAAGACGGTATAGAGTCTTATAATGTTTACAATATGTATTTTATGTGAGTTTTGCTGCACCGCTTCATACTTGTGTTTGTTTCAAATAACCTTGCTAGCCAAAACCTTGTATCGAGAGGGAATACTTCTCATGCATCCAAAATCCTTGAGCCAACCACTATGCCATTTGTGTCCACCATACCTACCTACTACATGGTATTTCTCCGCCATTCCAAAGTAAATTGCTTGAGTGCTACCTTTAAATTTCTATCCTTTACCTTTGCAATATATAGCTCATGGGACAAATAGCCTAAAAACTATTGTGGTATTGAATATGTACTTATGCACTTTATCTCTTATTAAGTTGCTTGTTGTGCGATAACCATGTTCCTGGGGACGCCATCAACTACTCTTTGTTGAATATCATGTGAGTTGCTATGCATGTCCGTCTTGTCTGAAGTAAGGGCGATTTACCATGAGTTGAATGGTTTGAGCATGCATACTGTTAGAGAAGAACATTGGGCCGCTAACTAAAGTCATGATCCATGGTGGAAGTTTCAGTTTTGGACAAATATCCTCAATCTCATATGAGAAAATTAATAATTGTTGAATGCTTAAGCATTAAAGAGGAGTCCATTATCTGTTGTCTATGTTGTCCCGGTATGGATGTCTAAGTTGAGAATAATCAAAAGCGAGAAATCCAATGCGAGCTTTCTCCTTAGACCTTTGTACAGGCGGCATAGAGGTACCCCTTTGTGACACTTGGTTAAAACATATGTATTACGGTGATAATCCAGGTAATCCGAGCTAATTAGGACAAGGTGCGGGCACTATTAGTATACTATGCATGAGGCTTGCAACTTGTAGGATATAATTTACATGATACATATGCTTTATTACTACCGTTGACAAAATTGTTTCTTGTTTTCAAAATCAAAGCTCTAGCACAAATATAGCAATCAATGCTTCCCTCTGCGAAGGACCTTTCTTTTACTTTTATGTTGAGTCAGTTCACCTATCTCTCTCCACCTCAAGAAGCAAACACTTGTGTGAACTGTGCATTGATTCCTACATACTTGCATATTGCACTTGTTATATTACTTTATGTTGACAATATCCATGAGATATACATGTTACAAGTTGAAAGCAACCGCTGAAACTTAATCTTCCTTTGTGTTGCTTCGATACTTATACTTTGAATTATTGCTTTATGAGTTAACTCTTATGCAAGATTTATTGATGCTTGTCTTGAAGTACTATTCATAAAAAGTCTTTGCTATATGATTCATTTGTTTACTCATGTCATTTACCATTATTTTGATCGCTGCATTCATTACATGTGCTTACAATAGTATGATCAAGGTTATGATGGCATGTCACTCCAGAAATTATCTTTGTTATCGTTTACTGCTTCGGAATGACGAGCAGGAACTAAGCTTGGGGATGCTGATACGTCTCCGACGTATCGATAATTTTTTATGTTCCATGCCACATTATTGATGATATCTACATGTTTTATGCATATTTTATGTCATATTTATGCATTTTCCGGCACTAACCTATTAACGAGATGCCGAAGAGCCAGTTGCTGTTTTCTGCTGTTTTTGGTTTCAGAAATCCTAGTAAGGAAATATTCTTGGAATTGGACGAAATCAACGCCCAGGAGCCTATTTTCACACGAAGCTTCCAGAAGTCTGAGGGAGAGACAAAGTGGGGCCACGGGCGCCGCCACACTAGGGCGGCGCGGCCCAGGGGGGCCCGCGCGGCCCTATCTTGTGGGGCCCCCGTGACGCCTCCTGACCTGCCCTTCCGCCTACTTAAGGTCTTCATCGCGAAACCCCCAGTACCGAGAGCCACAATACGGAAAACCTTCCAGAGACGCCGCCGCCGCCAATCCCATCTCGGGGGATTCAGGAGATCGCCTCCGGCACCCTGCCGGAGAGGGAAATCATCTCCCGGAGGACTCTTCACTGCCATGGTCGCCTCCGGAGTGATGAGTGAGTAGTTCACCCCTGGAATATGGGTCCATAGCAGTAGCTAGATGGTCGTCTTCTCCTAATTGTGCTTCATTGTCGGGTCTTGTGAGCTGCCTAACATGATCAAGATCATCTATCTGTAATGCTACATGTTGTGTTTGTTGGGATCCGATGGATAGAGAATACTATGCTATGTTGATTATCAATCTATTATCTATGTGTTGTTTATGATCTTGCATGCTCTCCGTTATTAGTAGAGGCTCTGGCCAAGTTTTTGCTAGTAACTCCAAGAGGGAGTATTTATGCTCGATAGTGGGTTCATGCCTCCATTAAATGCAGGACGATGTGAGAAAGTTCTAAGGTTATGGATGTGCTGTTGCCACTAGGGATAAAACATCGATGCTATGTCTAAGGATGTAGTTGTTGATTACATTACGCACCATACTTAATGCAATTGTCTGTTGTTTGCAACTTAATACTGGAAGGGGTTCGGATGATAACCTGAAGGTGGACTTTTTAGGCATAGATGCATGCTGGATAGCGGTCTATGTACTTTGTCGTAATGCCCAATTAAATCTCACAATACTCATCATATCATGTATGTGCATGGTCATGCCCTCTTTATTTGTCAATTGCCCAACTGTAATTTGTTCACCCAACATGCTTATTCTTATCGGAGAGACGCCTCTAGTGAACTGTGGACCCCGGTCCATTCTTTTAATCGAATACAATCTACTGCAATACTTGTTCTACTGTTTTCTGCAAACAATCATCATCCACACTATACATCTAATCCTTTGTTACAGCAAGCCGGTGAGATTGACAACCTCACTGTTACGTTGGGACAAAGTACTTTGGTTGTGTTGTGCAGGTTCCACGTTGGCGCCGGAATCCCTAGTGTTGCGCCGCACTACACTTCGTCGCCATCAACCTTCAACGTGCTTCTTGGCTCCTACTGGTTCGATAAACCTTGGTTTCTTACTGAGGAAAAACTTGCCGCTGTACGCATCACACCTTCCTCTTGGGGTTCCCAACGGACGCGTGTTGTACGCGTATTAGCAGCAATGGGAAATTCTAGGGTAGGTGGGGTGGGGGCAAGCACAGGAGGGGGCTGCATTGGCGGTGATGACGTTCAGGGGTGGCAATGGAGCTTGGGAGAGTTGAAGGGGGTGGGGAATATTTGTGTGTGGCAACAAAAGGGGGTCCTGCGAGCGAAATCCAATGTGGCTTGGAGTGTCGGCGGTCCTACCCCAACCCTTGTGGGTAGAAGCCGGCATGGACGCGTCGACTATTTCGTTGGGCTAAAAAGAATGTAATGGCATGTTATGGAGGACAATGGTGGGATTGTAAGGGTATATTGCCCCTATGTGTGGTTTTGGTAATTAGTGACAACCCCTATGGGCTAATGTTTTTATTGAGTTTATATGAAGGAATATTCCATAGATACTACTGGGATCCTATGTGTTGGGGTTCTATTTGTCGTTATCTTTCCAACACAATTGGTTTCATGTCAATCAGAGTTCGGGATCATTTTCTGTTTAAAAGAAAAATAAAAGGTTTTTTTAGGGGTCCCGAAATCCGGTCTCTAGCCCGGCCTGCCGAGTGCTGCTGTTGGTCAGTCCGGCACACAGCCCGGCATGCCGAGTGCTACTGCCGGGTGGGCCGACATCTGGCTCGGCCCATCGAGTGTGGTACCGACCGGCCCATCCTCCTGGTCAGCCCGGCCTCTGGCCCGGCCTGCCGGGTGCTGCTGTCGGGTGGCCCGGCCTGCCGAGTGTGCTGTCGGGTTGCCCGACACCTGGTCCGGCCCTGCCGAGCTGTATGCCGGGTTGCCCGTCTTTCTGCCCTTTTTCTCACCCAACGGTTATATTTTTCCCTAGACTATAAATAGGCCTTCTTCCACATTGGGTTGGGTAAGTTCTTACAATCTCTCTTCTCCAATGTTGACGTCGAAGAACTTACCCTATCTCTTGATTCCCCCATGATTCTTGCTCATTCTTGAGGGATCTAAGAGAAGAGATCTAGATCTACAACTCCACCAATCCTTTCCTCCTCTCTGTGAGGGGAACTCTTGGGATCTAGATCTTGGAGTCATTTGTTGACTTCCTCCATTGTTCTTCCTCTCTAATCTCATCCTAGCATTTGTTGCTTTGGTGGGATTTGAGTGTGAAATATTTGAACATCTTTGGTGTTCTTGCTTTGCATCATTGCATAGTGTTGAGCTCTCCACCACTATTAGTTCGAGTGAGAGACCGTGAGCTTGTTACTCTTGGAGGGTGATCTCCTAGTTGGCTTGGTTGGTGTTACGGTGACCTCTTCGTGGAAGATTGTGAAGAGGCCCAGGTTTCTCCTTCGTGGAGCTTGTGAAGTGGTTTTGGAGCTTGCCATCTCTGGAGTGGAGGAAAAGCTAACCATAAGGAAAGTGTCATTATCCTTCGTGGGTTTGGCTCAGAGAAGAAGGTGAGCCTTCGTGGCGTTGGGAAATCCTTCGTGGGATCCCCACCTCTCCAAACGTGACGTACCTTCTTGCAAAGGAAGGGAACACGTGAATACATCTTCGTCTCTGCGTGCCTCGGTTATTTCTATACCCATGTTTACTTTCCTTGTGATAGCCATCGAGCTTGAAGTATCTATTATATCTTGCTATTTCTATCACTTGTTGTTCATATATATTATGCCTATCTTGCTTAGCTCTAGTTGTTGTTGTTGCACTTAGTTGAGCCTAGATTATTTAGGATTTGTGCTTGTGAAATAAACGTTAGTTTAATTCCGCATTTTTACAAGCCAAATCCGTAAGAGTTTTTTAAACGCCTATTCACCCTCCCTCTAGGCGACATCTCGTCATTTCAGATAAATGAATATCACTAGGTACATCATGCAATGCATTTCATATCACTTACAGATAAATGTCTACTATAGTTTTTGACTCTTTCTATGAACTTAGGTCAAACGGGTATAAAAAACTTATTAACCTTCTCTTCATATTAAACCGATAGAGTACCGGTAAATGATACTCTATATTACTTGATGCTAATACAGATGTATCTAGACACATCTTAGTTGTAGACACATTCATTTTAGCATCAAATAATATAGATCGGAGTGAGTAGTGTTTGGAATAAAAGTACAAATCGGTGGTCCCAACAAAAAATCTGAATGAACTCAAGATCTAGACAATGATGTATCCTACAAGGGTAAAATATCTTTTGGTGAGATTTTTAGCCACACAAAGATCAAGAAACGTGACAAATTTTATAGTTTTGAAATGTTTTACATCCACACTTTATCATCTTTTTGTGTAGCCTAAAAGTATTTCGTGCTAGATTTTGCACGTTTGTAATATAAATCATTGAAAACATTCTATATTTTACTTAATTTTTTAACACTTCTAATTTTTTATAATAAAAGGCTCCCTCGAGCTCGATCTTCGTTTAGGATTTTTCCACCTATATTGTCAAATAATGTAAAGTTTCTTCAAGTTTGTACAAAAAAAGTATTCACATCAAAAATACTGAGTCGGGTACATCATGTGATATATTTCATATCCTTTATAGATAAATGTCTATTATAGTTTTGGACTCTTTCTATTAACTTGGTCAAACGGGTATAACAAACTTATATAGTATATCTTCTTCTCATGATAAATAGGTAACGTCAAAAAAAATCTGAATAAAGTCATTTTTGTTTGAGAAACACATGCATACACTCGCCCGGTCGTCCCTATGAACGCGCGCACACACCCTACCCCTATGAGCACCTCCGAAAGACTGAGCTGGCGGATTGAATCTTGAAATTGACAAAGTCGATCACCACAGACGTCTCGCTGTCGACAGGAACGTCATCTCCCACTAAATAAATATTCCGCCTTCATGAGACACACAGATATCAAACCTGAGGTTTGAACTATGCTGGGCTGGGGATACAACCATCTTCCTAACCACCCAACCTCAGGTTAAGATCTAGACAATGATGTATCATATAAGGGTGCAAAATTTTATCTCGGAATTTTGAGCCAACAAAGATGAAGAAACGTGACAACTTTTGTAGTTTTGAAATGTTTTAGATCGATCCACACTTTTATCCATGGACGGGCGCACGGACTGGTGTTTTTATAACTTCCGCTTTTATACTACCGACTCTTCCTTAGAAAATGGACTATACAAGATTGTGGACAAATGGAGTCCGAGCTCCATGGTGCCTTTTATTTTGATAAAATTGGAAAACACATTTACGAGTATCAAAATAATCTTAATGAAGTTATGATTAAGACAATAATGTATCTTTTTTTTGCTAATAAGACAATAATGTATCCTACAATGGCACAAAATCTTAAAACGAAATTTCATGCCACGAAAAGATGAAGACACATAAAAAAAAATTATAGTTTTCAAATGTTTCAGATCCACTTTTATCATCTTATGTGTAGCCTAAAACGCAAAGTATTTCATGTGGGATTTTGCTCGTTTGTAATATAAATCAATTGGAAATATTTTGAATTTTACTAAAAAAAAGTTGAAACTTTGAAATATAATTTTAGATGTTGTTAGAATAAAAGGCTCTGTGAGATCGGTGTCGATTTGGGGGTTTCCACCTATTGTCAAACAATCTACAGTTTCTTTAGTTTGTAAAAAAAAAAATATTCATGTCTAAAATACTGAATCAATATCTCCAGATACATCATGCAATATATTCCATTTATATATAAACATATATTATTCTAGTTTTTGACTCTTTCTATTAGCTTGATCAAACAGGTATAAGAAACTTATATACATTTTCATCCTAAATAGGTAACGTACAAGTAAATAATAGTTTTTGGAATACAAGTGCCAGGCAGCGGTCTCAAAGTAAGCGCAATCCTGTGAAGATCAGCAGACAGAGAGATTCCCATCTGCTGGTGCACGGACACCCAGTGTTGATCACCGGGCTTAGCATAGACGACGTAGCATGTCCTATCATCAGAAACACAAAGTACAACACTAGGTGGGGAGGTCAAGTCGTCAATGCCGGCGCAATATCGGAACACCGGGGCCCTAGTGTTGGAGAAGTAGAGCTTCAAGGCGTCGACGACGCCGGATTCCGGTTCAGTGCCATCGTATGCCCGCACCTCGGTGATCGGTGGGAACTCGGTGAGCATGCCAGTGAGCGGGTTGAGAAGACGGACGATGTTGGCGCACTGCTTGTCGCGCACGACGAGGAGGCCGTCGGCCACGCCGAAGAGGTAGTTGGTAGAGAGCGCGTCGAGGTCGACGTATGCGCGGACGCCGGAGGAGGCGTGGCGGAGGCGGCAGCGGCAGCCCGACTCTGGCGGTGGATCGCGTACCGGACTCCAGCCACGGGGCCGGAAGCGGGTATCTAGGCTGCAATCGTCGATGTACCCGCGCCAGGTCTTGCAAACTGCCCGCAAGCAGTTGAACTCCCCGACGGCCGGCCGTGGAGAATCTGGGATCAGCAGCCGGGCGGCGACGTCCCTGACGACATCGGCCGCTAGGTTGGCCCAGTCCCTCCTGCCAGAAGATCACCAACCACAGTGAGCCGCGAGGCAAAGAAAACAATATAAGGTGAGGAGGACTAGGGCCGGACATACTGCTGCTTCGGTCGCTTCCTCGGGTGGACAGGTTCGCTGCGAGCCAATGGCGGAAGATCGGCAGATCCCCGGCGGCGGTGCTGCGCTCGCGACGTCATGCTGCGCTCGCCGATCTGGTCTTTCGGATATGATGAGTTCTGGCGTCTAGGTGCGGTTGGGCAGGGTTGATTGAGAATATAAATAGAATTCCCGAGTTTTTATATTTTGGAAACCAATACTAGTTCCCCTAACAAGACGCCAGCTATTTTGGGAAAATACGTTCGTTGGGGCAGAGTTATCCTCAAACATCCCGCATCTTGTTTGGAATCTAAATTCCAAGAGTTTATATTTGACTACTTCCTTTTTTTTTTCTTTTCGAGAATTAGCTCCTGTTTTCCTAGAGTCCAAGACGACCGATTATTCGGAAGATGTGATCGTGGGACCAGATTTGGCGGATCTTTTTTTTCGACGTATGCCTGTAGACATATATTACTTGTTCACAAGCCATCTGCCCGGTTCATATGCCGCCGAGTTCAACTGAGAGTTTCCCCCACTTTTTGAAAAGTTCCATTTGTGATCTCAAAACATGTTTTAAAAATCGAAACACAAAATGATTTCCCAGATGATCTCAAATATGTGCCCTGAACATGAGTTTCGTGACGATTTTTTTTATTTTGTCTCGGCAAAAAAGTGAAATTTTGCAGAGACTGAATAGATTGAACTCGGCGACATATGATCCCGCGCCAACTCGGTGTTTCATTGGTCCAGCAAACATGCCCGGGTCCACTACCGGAGTAGGGCTTTACGTATACAGGTGGTGAAAAGTAGGCACAATACATATCTGTGGGCCCGCTTTGTGGAGAGAATTGAATTTTGGTTGATATTTTATAACTACAAGCCTGCAACGAAAGTGGTAGGGCTGTGCTTCATGAATGCAGCGGCTCAGGCCATTGTCAGAGACGTCTACACTAGCCAGATTCAAACCGGACTTTTCCTTGTTGAGACTGCATATATGGAACATGGAGGCATGTGAATCCACTTTTTGAAAAGTTCCGTTTGTGATCTCAAAACATGTTTTAAAAATCGAAACACAAAATAATTTCTCAGATGATCTCAAATATGTGCCCTGAACATGAGTTTCGTGACGATTTTTTTATATTTTGTCTCGGCAAAAAAGTGAAATTTTGCAGGGCTATATAGCAGTATATATGTGACGTATTTTGTCTTTTTTAGATTCTGAAATAAAAAAGTGGTTTCTCCGCGAAAACTTTCTACGCACACATGGAACATGCGTACGTACCCGAATATTTTTATTTCAGAATTTTTTAACAATTGGAAAATGCATTTCCAATTAGGGTTCACATCTACCCAGGTTCAAACCGGACTTTTCCTTGTTCATAAACATAACAATGCGGAGTTGGTACACATACAAATGACTCAACACAAAGAGGATATTTGACAAAAAATATAAACAGAAGCGAAAGTTTTTCTTCATCCACTAATTAAGAAAAAAAAATTGTCTATTTTTTATAAAATAATCAACAAAAACATAGAACAAATTACCAAGCCTACACAAGTAGCACACCCATACACACCCACAACCAAGTCTAATATAGCCCCAAACAACATGGTTGCATCCACTCTATCCAGTAGAAAAGACAAATGAGGTGTCTCTAGCGATTACAAAAGAATGTTTATAAGAAACTAGCAAGTTTTTGATGGTCTTCAAACTTTTTTTTCATGACATGTAAATAGCAACAAAAGTTCTCCCATAATTTAAATTTGGGGAATTTTTCTTTTTGCCCCGCTTTACCGGGTCTGAGCTTCTTCGCCCACGTGTCCTCCTCCTTCCATGTGCTCATCCGACAGCTCAACCGCCTGGCCGACGCCACGGCCACAAACTACTTCGGAGTTGGACGCTCTTGCCGAACTCAAGTAGTCCACATGGAAGCTCCCCAATGGTGGGGCCCGCTGCACTCTGGAGAAGCTCTTGCGGTGGTGCCAACACAACATGCACCGCCCTTGGGAAGCCTCGGTCTAGAACTAGGCCTACGATGCCATGGCTGTTCTCACACTCACCCGCGTTGTCTACGCCATCTACCACCGCATCGGCCTCATTCTAGAAGAAGGGGGACGAAGGGGTTGCAGTGGTGAAGGAACGGCTGGTGGAGCAGTGGACGGAGAGTAGACCGGAAGAGCATCGACGGTGATATGGTGTTGACATGGTTGAGGGAGTCGAGCTCGACTCGATTTGTCGTACAGGTATAGGCAATCTAGTCTTTAGGTGTGGGCCTGGCTTGGTAAGGGGCAAATTATCAATTGGAAAAGTAAAAGATGGCAAAAAGGTGAGCCGAGAGTAAAAGAGGGAAAATGGTAGAAGCCCGAGGTAAAATGGGGAAAATATTAAATTCACATTTTAATTTGAGCCGCAATATCAAAAGCTACGTGCATATACATAACCATTAAAATAATCAACCAACATCGACACGAATACCAACAACAATATTTGAGGGAACAATAACCGAGTTGCCTTGTCGACGTCGCTACTGAGACGATAATACGAACCACCATTGTCGAAGATGTAGCATCCGGGACAAAAATTGCAAGGATTATCTTCTTCTTAACAACCTTGATAGAAATTCCAAAATAGATTAGTAGAGACAAAATCTAAAAGACAGTGCCTACGGAACTATAATATTTCAACACCAGCATTGACGTCGGAAAGAATATCTCGATATCAAACAAAGGGTTGGAGATAAATTATAGTAGACAATGCCATATCAATTGACCCAGAAACGAATAAGATAGCTACACTAGGGCCTATAGGACCCGAGTTACCAGCGGCGTGCCAAACAAGTGGTTTGACATCATGAAGGAGATATGCCCTAGAGGCAATAATAAAGTGGTTATTATTTATATCTTTATGTTTATGATAAATGTTTATGTATCATGCTATAATTGTATTAACCGAAACATTAGTACATGTGTGATATGTAGACAACAAGAAGTCCCTAGTATGCCTCTTAAACTAGCTTGTTGATTAATGGATGATTAGTTTCATAATCATGAACATTGGATGTTATTAATAACAAGGTTATGTCATTATATGAATGATGTAATGGACACACCCAATTAAGCGTAGCATAAGATCTCGTCATTAAGTTATTTGCTATAAGCTTTCGATACATAATTACCTAGTCCTTATGACCATGAGATCATGTAAATCACTTATACCGGAAAGGTCCTTTGATTACACCAAACACCACTGCGTAAATGGGTGGCTATAAAGGTGGGATTAAGTATCCGGAAAGTATGAGTTGAGGCATATGGATCAACAGTGGGATTTGTCCATCCCGATGACGGATAGATATACTATGGGCCCTCTCGGTGGAATGTCGTCTAATGTCTTGCAAGCATATGAATGAGTTCATAAGAGACCACATACCACGGTACGAGTAAAGAGTACTTGTCAGGAGACGAGGTTGAACAAGGTATAGAGTGATACCGAAGATCAAACCTCGGACAAGTAAAATATCGCGTGACAAAGGGAATTGGTATTGTATGTGAATGGTTCATTCGATCACTAAAGTCATCGTTGAATATGTGGGAGCCATTATGGATCTCCAGATCCCGCTATTGGTTATTGGTCGGAATGAGTACTCAACCATGTCCGCATAGTTCACGAACCGTAGGGTGACACACTTAAAGTTGGATGTTGAAATGGTAGTACTTGAATATGGAATAGAGTTCGAATATTTGTTCGGAGTCCCGGATGAGATCCCGGACATCACGAGGAGTTCCGGAATGGTCCGGAGAATAAGATTCATATATAGGATGTCATTTTATGTGAATTAAAATGTCGCGGAAGGTTCTATGGAAGGTTCTAGAAGGTTCTAGAAAAGTCCGGAAGAAACCACCAAGGAAGGTGGAGTCCACATGGGACTCCACCTCCATGGCCGGCCAACCCTAGTGGGGGAGGAGTCCCAAGTGGACTCCCCCTTAGGGGGCCGGCCACCCCCCCATATGGGAGGTGGAACTCCCACCTCTAGTGGGAGTCCTAGCTTGGCTAGGTTTCCCCTCCATATGGAAGGTTTTTGGTTCGGGTCTTATTCGAAGACTTGGAGACCAACTCTTGGGATCCACCTATATAATGAGGGGCCAAGGGAGGGGGCCGGCCACCCCAAGACCACAAGCTGGCCGCCCCATTGAAGTGGCCGGCCAACCCCTCCCAAACCCTAGCCGCCCCCCTCTCCTCCATAACTCCCGCGTAGCTTTAGCGAAGCTCCGCCGGACTTCACCACCACCACCGACACCACGCCGTCGTGCTGTCGGATTCAAGAGGAGCTACTACTTCCACTGCCCGCTGGAACGGGAGGTGGACGTCGTCTTCATCAACAACCGAACGTGTGACCGAGTACGGAGGTGCTGCCCGTTCGTGGCGCCGGAACCGATCGTGATCACGATCTTCTATGCGCTTTTGCAAGCGGCAAGTGAACGTCTACCGCAGCAACAAGAGCCTCCTCTTGTAGGCTTTGGAATCTCTTCAAGGGTGAGACTCGATACCCCCTCGTTGCTACCGTCTTCTAGATTGCATCTTGGCTTGGATTGCGTGTTCGCGGTAGGAAAATTTTTGTTTTCTATGCAACGTTATCCTACAAAGGGTATCGAGCCGTGTCTATGCATAGATGGTTGCACGAGTAGAACACAATGGTTTGTGGGCGTTGATGCTCTTGTTATCTTTAGTTTGAGTACTTTGCATCTTTGTGGCATAGTGGGATGAAGCGGCTCGGACTAACTTTACATGACCGCGTTCATGAGACTTGTTCCTCGTTCGACATGCAACTTGTATTGCATAAGAGGCTTTGCGGGTGTCTGTCTCTCCTACTATAGTGAAGATTCAATTTACTCTTCTATTGAAAACATTAGTATCAACGTTGTGGTTCATGTTCGTAGGTAGATTAGATCTCTCTCGAAAACCCTAAACCACGTAAAATATGCAAACCAAATTAGAGACGTCTAACTTGTTTTTGCAGGGTTTGGTGATGTGATATGGCCATAATGTGATGATGAATATGTATGAGATGATCATTATTGTATTGTGGCAACCGGCAGGAGCCTTATGGTTGTCTTTAAATTTCATGTTGAGTAGTATTTCAAAGTAGTTGTAATAGTTGCTACATGGAGGACAATCATGAAGACGGCGCCATTGACCTTGACGCTACGCCGACGATGATGGAGATCATGCCCGAGGATGATGGAGATCATGTCCGTGCTTTGGAGATGAAGATCAAAGGCGCAAAGACAAAAGGGCCATATCATATCACATATGAACTGCATGTGATGTTAATCCTTTTATGCATCTTATTTTGCTTAGATCGCGACGGTAGCATTATAAGATGATCCCTCACTAAAATCTCAAGATAATAAAGTGTTCATCCTTAGTAGCACCGTTACCAAGTCTTGTCGTTTCGAAGCATCTCGTGATGATCGGGTGTGATAGATTCAATAAGTACATACAACGGGTGCAAGACAGTTTTGCACATGCGGATACTAAGGTGGCCTTGACGAGCCTAGCATGTACAGACATGGTCTCGGAACACGTGATACCGAAAGGTAGAGCATGAATCATATGGTTGATATGATGAACACTTTGAGTGTTCGCCATTGAAATCACACTTTTTCTCGTGATGATCGGGTTTAGGTGCGGTGGATTTGGTTCGTGTGATCACTAAGACAATGCGAGGGATATTGTTTTGAGTGGGAGTTCACTTAGATTTTTAATTATGTTGAATTAAAATTTGAACTCAATTTGTCATAAACTTAGTCTAAACTTTTGCATATATATGTTGTAGAAATGGCGTCCCCAATCAATTTTAATCAGTTCCTAGAGAAAGAGAAACTTAAGAGCAACGGTAGCAACTTCACCGACTGGTTCCGTCATGTGAGGATCTTCCTCTCTGGCGGAAATCTGCAATATGTGCTTGATGCACCGCTAGGTGACCCTCCTGCAGAAACTGAAACCGGTGAAGTAAAAGCTGTTTACGCAACTCGGAAAACTCGGTACTCTCAAGTTCAGTGTGCCATCCTGTGCAGTCTGGAATCCGATCTTCAAAAACGTTTTGAGCACCACGATCCTCATGAGTTGATGAATGAGTTGAAAGCTATATTCGAGACTCATGCGGCCGTGGAATGCTATGAAGCATCGAAACATTTCTTCAGCTGTATGATGGAAGAAGGCATCTCCGTTAGTGAGCACATGCTCGCCATGACCGGGCATGCGAAGAAACTCAGTGACTTGGGAATAGTGATTCCTAATGATCGGGGATTAATCATGTCCTTCAATCACCGCCACCAAGTTACAAGAACTTTGTGATGAACTACAATATGCAGAACATGAACAAGGAGTTACTCGAACTCTTTGGCATGCTAAAAGTCTTGAGATTGAGATCAAGAAAGAGCACCAAGTGTTGATGGTCAACAAGACCACCAGTTTCAAGAAACAGGGCAAGTCTAAGGGAAAATTCAAGAAGGGTGGCAAGAAAGCTGCCACGCCTCCTATGAAACCTAAGAACGGCCCTAAGCCTGATGCTGAGTGCTATTACTACAAGGAGAAGGGACACTGGAAGCGTAATTGCTCCAAGTATCTGGCTGATCTGAAGAGCGGCCTTGTCAAGAAGAAGAAAGAAGGTATATCTGATATACATGTTATAGATGTTCATTTCACTAGTTCTCGTTCTAGTACCTGAGTATTTAATACTGGTTCGGTTGCTCATATTTGTAACTCGAAACAGGAACTAAAGAATAAACGACAACTGCTAAATGATGAAGTGACGATGCGCGTTGGAAACGGATCCAAGGTCAATGTGATCGCAGTCGGCACACTTCCTCTACATCTACCTTCGGGATTAGTTTTAAGCCTAAATAATTGCTATTATGTACCTGCGTTGAGCATGAACATTATATCTGGATCTTGTTTAATGCAAGACGGTTATTCATTCAAATCTGAGAATAATGGTTGTTCTATTTTTATGAATAATATCTTTTATGGTCGAGCACCACAAAAGAATGGCTTATTTCTGTTAGATCTCGATAGTAGTGATACGCATATACATAACATTGATGCTAAGCGAATTAAATTGAATGATAATTCTACTTATATGTGGCAATCGCTGCCTTGGTCATATTGGAGTGAAACGCATGAAGAAACTCCATACTGATGGATTACTTGAATCACTTGACTTTGAGTCACTTGATAGATGCGAAGCATGTCTAATGGGAAAAATGACAAAGACTCTATTTTCTGGTATGATGGAGCGAGCTACTGACTTATTGGAAATCATACATACCGATGTATGTGGACCAATGAGCGTAGCATCGCGCGGTGGTTATCGTTATGTTCTAACCTTCACAGATGATCTGAGTAGATATGGATATATCTATTTCATGAAACATAAATCCGAAACTTTCGAGAAGTTTAAGGAATTTCAAAGTGAAGTAGAAAATCAACGTAACAAGAAGATCAAATTTCTACGATCTGATCGTGGAGGTGAATATCTGAGTTATGAGTTTGGCATGCATTTAAAGAAATGCGGAATACTTTCACAATTGACACCGCAGGTAACACCTCAACGTAACGGTGTGTCCGAACGTCGTAATCGAACTCTCTTAGATATGGTTCGTTCTATGATGTCTCTTACTGATTTGCCGTTATCATCTTGGAGTTATGCATTAGAGACAGCCGCATTCACTTTAAATAGAGCACCATCAAAATCCGTAGAAACGACACCGTATGAATTATGGTTTAATAAGAAACCTAAGTCGTTGCTCCTGAAAGTTTGGGGTTGCGAAGCCTATGTAAAGAAGTTACAACCGGACAAGCTAGAACCCAAAGCGGAGAAATGCGTCTTCATAGGATACCCTAAGGAAACTATAGGGTACACTTTCTATCACAGATCCGAAGGCAAAATCTTTGTTGCTAAGAACGGAACCTTTCTTGAGAAAGAATTTCTCACTAAAGAAGTGGACTGGAAGAAAAGTAGAACTCGATGAGATTGATGAATCTATACTCATTGATCGAGTAGCGCGATCGGAAATTGTACTGTACCGCCCACACCGGCAACAGAGGTAGCGAATGATAATGATCATGAAACTTCGAACGAGGAAACTATCGAACCTCGCAGATCGACAAGGGAACGTACCACTCCTGATTGGTATGATCCTTGTCTAAATGTCATGATTGTGGATAACAATGATGAGGACCGCGACGTATGAAGAAGCGATGATGAGCCCAGATTCCAACAAATGGCAAGAAGCCATGAAATCCGAAATGGGATCCATGTATGATAACAAAGTATGGACTTTGGTAGACTTACCGGATAGCCGAAAGGCTGTCGAAAATAAATGGATCTTCAAGAGAAAAACAGATGCCGATGGTAATATTACTGTCTATAAAGCTCGACTTGTCGCAAAGGGTTTCCGACAAATTCAAGGAGTTGACTACGATGAGACTTTCTCACCGTAGCGAAGCTAAAATCTGTGAGGATTTTGTTAGCAATAGCTGCATTTTTCGATTATGAGATTTGGCGAGATGGATGTCAAAACGGCGTTCCTTAATGGAGACATTGAGGAAGAGTTGTATATGGTACAACCCAAAGGTTTTGTCGATCCTAAAAATGCTGACAAAGTATGCAAACTTCAGCGTTCAATCTATGGACTGAAGCAAGCATCGAGAAGTTGGAACCGACGCTTTGATAAGGTGATCAAAGACTTCGGGTTTATACGTGTCATGGAGAGGCCCGTATTTACAAGAAAGTGAGTGGGAGCTCTATAGCATTCCTGATATTATATGTAGATGACATATTATTGATCGGGAATGATATAGAACTATTAAGCAGTGTTAAAGGTTATTTGAATAATAGTTTTTCAATGAAAGACCTTGGTGAAGCATCGTATATATTAGGCATCAAGATTTATAGAGATAGATCAAGACGCCTAATAGGGCTATCACAGAGTACATATCTGGACAAGATTCTAAAGAAGTTTAGAATGGACGAAAGTAAGAAAGGGTTCTTACCTATGTTACCAGGCAAGGTATTGAGTAAGACTCAAGGACCGGCTACGGCAGAAGAAAGAGAAAGGATGAGTAATATCCCCCATGCCTCGGCAGTAGGATCTATCATGTATGCCATGCTATGTACTAGACCAGATATAGCACATGCTGTTAGTTTGACTAGCAGATATCAAAGTGATCCAGGAATGGAACACTGGACAGCGGTCAAGAATATCCTGAAGTACTTGAAAAGAACTAAGGATATGTTTCTTTGTTATGGAGGTGACCAGGAGCTCGTTGTAAGTGGTTACACCGATGCAAGTTGGAACACTGATCCTGATGACTCTAAGTCACAATCTGGGTACGTGTTTATATTGAATGGTGCTGCATAGTCGGGCAAGCTCGAAGCGAGTGCACGGTGGCGAAGTCTTCAACGTAATCGAGTACATAGCGGCTTCAGAGGCTTCATCAGAAGCGGTATGGATGAAGAGGTTCATTGTAGAGCTCGGTGTGGTTCCTAGTGCATTGGACCCATTAATCATTTACTGTGATAACATGGGTGCCATCGCCAATGCACAAGAGCCAAGGTCACACAAGAGGCTGAAGCATATCAAGCTGCGTTACCACTCGATTCGCGAGTACATCGAAGATGGAGAAATAAAGTATTGCAAAGTACACACTGATCTGAATGTAGCAGATCCGTTGACTAAAGCTCTCCCTAGGGCAAAGCATGACCAACACCAGAATGCCATGGGTGTTAGGTATATTACAATGTAATCTAGATTATTGACTCTAGTGCAAGTGGGAGACTGAAGGAGATATGCCCTAGAGGCAATAATAAAGTGGTTATTATTTATATCTTTATGTTTATGATAAATGTTTATATATCATGCTATAATTGTATTAACCGAAACATTAGTACATGTGTGATATGTAGACAACAAGAAGTCCCTAGTATGCCTCTTAAACTAGCTTGTTGATTAATGGATGATTAGTTTCATAATCATGAACATTGGATGTTATTAATAACAAGGTTATGTCATTATATGAATGATGTAATGGACACACCCAATTAAGCGTAGCATAAGATCTCGTCATTAAGTTATTTGCTATAAGCTTTTGATACATAATTACCTAGTACTTATGACCATGAGATCATGTAAATCACTTATACCGGAAAGGTCCTTTGATTACACCAAACACCACTGCGTAAATGGGTGGCTATAAAGGTGGGATTAAGTATCCGGAAAGTATGAGTTGAGGCATATGGATCAACAAAGGATTTGTCCATCCCGATGACGGATAGATATACTCTGGGCCCTCTCGGTGGAATGTCGTCTAATGTCTTGCAAGCATATGAATGAGTTCATAAGAGACCACATACCACGGTACGAGTAAAGAGTACTTGTCAGGAGACGAGGTTGAACAAGGTATAGAGTGATACCGAAGATCAAACCTCGGACAAGTAAAATATCGCGTGACAAAGGGAATTGGTATTGTATGTGAATGGTTCATTCGATCACTAAAGTCATCGTTGAATATGTGGGAGCCATTATGGATCTCCAGATCCCGCTATTGGTTATTGGTCGGAGTGAGTACTCAACCATGTCCGCATAGTTCACGAACCGTAGGGTGACACACTTAAAGTTGGATGTTGAAATGGTAGTACTTGAATATGGAATGGAGTTCGAATATTTGTTCGGAGTCCCGGATGAGATCCCGGACATCACGAGGAGTTCCGGAATGGTCCGGAGAATAAGATTCATATATAGGATGTCATTTTATGTGAATTAAAATGTCGCGGAAGGTTCTATGGAAGGTTCTAGAAGGTTCTAGAAAAGTCCGGAAGAAACCACCAAGGAAGGTGGAGTCCACATGGGACTCCACCTCCATGGCCGGCCAACCCTAGTGGGGGAGGAGTCCCAAGTGGACTCCCCCTTAGGGGGCCGGCCACCCCCCCATATGGGAGGTGGAACTCCCACCTCTAGTGGGAGTCCTAGCTTGGCTAGGTTTCCCCTCCATATGGAAGGTTTTTGGTTCGGGTCTTATTCGAAGACTTGGAGACCAACTCTTGGGATCCACCTATATAATGAGGGGCCAAGGGAGGGGGCCGGCCACCCCAAGACCACAAGCTGGCCGCCCCATTGAAGTGGCCGGCCAACCCCTCCCAAACCCTAGCCGCCCCCCTCTCCTCCATAACTCCCGCGTAGCTTTAGCGAAGCTCCGCCGGACTTCTCCACCACCACCGACACCACGCCGTCGTGCTGTCGGATTCAAGAGGAGCTACTACTTCCGCTGCCCGCTGGAACGGGAGGTGGACGTCGTCTTCATCAACAACCGAACGTGTGACCGAGTACGGAGGTGCTGCCCGTTCGTGGCGCCGGAACCGATCGTGATCAAGATCTTCTACGCGCTTTTGCAAGCGGCAAGTGAACGTCTACCGCAGCAACAAAAGCCTCCTCTTGTAGGCTTTGGAATCTCTTCAAGGGTGAGACTCGATACCCCCTCGTTGCTACCGTCTTCTAGATTGCATCTTGGTTTGGATTGCGTGTTCGCGGTAGGAAAATTTTTGTTTTCTATGCAACGTTATCCTACAATCAAACCAAGGGTCGCCCAGGTCCGGGACAAGGCAAAGATGTACACCGCAATACCCTTGGCGCACCATTATAGTGCTAAGTGTAGATAGATATCCCTCCCCCACCCCCTCCCCCCACATACCACCGATCTCCTTTTCACTTTTGAATAATAAAAGAATGGTAGAAAAAACATCAAAATTTGAAATTGACGAGGGTGCTCCTCGGCAAGGCCCACCATGAGGAGTTTAGGGTTGACGGAATCCTGCAGACTAGCACGAGACATCAAATACCAAACAAACGGAAAGATATATTTACTAAGGTTTGGGGCCCTCGATGAGGTAAAACTCTTTATTCCTGCTTGTCTGAAATCGAATATATCGGGTTACAATGGGGTAACCGATAAGCTGCTTTGGTCGACACGCCGAGAAGCAAGATTTCTAGGTTTCTAGCTCTAACTTGTCGTGGTTCTACGTATTGATGTTGTCCCTCGACAGGCCCCCTCCTGGCCTTTATATAGCAGGCCAGGTCCCGATAGTCCTATCCGAACTCGACTAGGTTACAATGAGATCTATTCTAGTATTTCTTTTGACGGTTTCTTCTTGACTTGGTCATCAAGAATCCATCTTCTGGTAAGTCTTCTTTGCTCGAACCGACATATGGGCCCACCTTGGTTGTTGGGTAATCTTCATGGGCCCCTAGTTGAGCCGGAGGAGTTAGACTAATGTCGATTATCCGAAGGGTAATGCCCACATCAGAAATCCTTTAAGATTTCCATATGTACTGTAATCTAATTGTAAGAAAAAATAACAAACATGAATTTCAAGTATTTTGCAAAATGGCGCCATGTTTCGATAAAATGGCTTTGTATTTTGTATATGACATCGGATGAAAAAGTTTTTTATATGAAAATGTATTACAGAAAAAGTTACATCCAAATTCAACGGCCCTTTGACCGTTTACCGACTTTTTAGAATCGTCAAATTCAGAAAGGAAAATAGAGTTTTCGGCTGACTTAGATTTTGATGCAAAAAATGGGTATATACAAGAAGCACTAATCTCCTATTCCTCTTCTCCTCCCATCTTTATCTTCCTCCTTTTCCTCTTCTCTCTTTCTATTGCCTCTCCCTCTTTCTCTTCCTCCTTTTCCTCTTCTCTCTTCCCCTGCCCTCTCCCTCTTCCTCATTTTCCCCTCTTCCGCGTCCTCTTCCCCTTCTCTATCGAGCCCTCGTCCCTCTGCTCCGTCGTCGATCCCTCCTCCTCTCCGTGTCGACGGCTCCCTCACGCCACGGGAGATGACGGCCACAACGCCACCACCTCGAGCTTTTTCGACGCCTCGAGCTCCCCCTCGATGGCTCGCCAGATGATGACGACAACGCCACTGACACCTCAAGCTCCGCCATGGCCTCGAGCTCCGACGATGCCACCGTCGCAAAGAGGAGGAGGGCTCGGCGTGCCACGAACTCCATCCAGATCTCAAAAGACGGCCAGCACTACTACTGGCGTACCTGGTTGGTGCACCAGCGATAAGGAGTTACCACCGACGTGTTAGCGCTGGTAAGAACATGTGCGTCAGCAATAGCGTATTTGGGTCCACCGGTAATAGGTTTTTTCTAGTAGTGTTACCACCTAATCTCTTGAAAATACTACTTTTATTTAAAAAAAAACGCAACTCATAGATTGGATTCCCTTCCCGGCACCAGCAAGATGCTACTGAAGATATATTCATCTTCGAGCGGTGCATATCTGGTCCGAGGACAATGTTGCATTGCGTGTAACCAAGTTTGCCAACGTATGCAATTGGGAGGATTAGGATTAGGCATTCACAATCCAGCGTATCAATCATTGTGTAAATATCTCAAAGCTACACTTCTTTTATCAAAATTGTGACAAAACGTAAACATTTTACATAACCATTCATCCATGTATCAAATAGCTGCAATATATTCCCTAAAAAAAGGTGCAGTTTAGCGATATTTAAAACATTACACGAAAACTAATCAATTGGCTGCAGTTACAATCTAAGTGTCTGCGAAAACATATTGCAATGAATCTCTTTTAACTAACCATGGAGTGCATCAGTACTATATTTCAAAAAAGAAAAAACCCACATATATCAAGAATTTGGTGCAGCATCCAGTTATGACGCCTCAAAACAAATTATAGTTTTGCAGTGACAAGCCAAATCACCCAGGGACATCGTAATGCTTTATGTTTGTGCAATAGCTTAGATAATCTAGTCATGCCCGCGATTCTGTTTGGAGTAATCATCTCATAACACCCTGACTGACTGCCCACCAGTTTTATCGTTCCTTTCCAGAAAACAACATCCATTGAATAAACAGCTAAAATCACATCTCGGATTACTGTCTGCAAACACACATTAGCATGATGAGCACCTAGAAAGGCGATATAAAGAGTATAAAGATTTAAAGAACACATGCTGCCTTTAATGGGTGCCAATATATATGGACATTTTTAAAAATGATGCCAATAAAAGTTAATCGCTCAAAGGATTCACATTTTATGAGTATGAGACCGGTGAGTGAGTGGCCAAATACTATACAGGAGGGGTATTGCAGCAACCAAACCGTTGCAGTTACAAAGCAAATTGTGTGTGGCAACCTTTTAGCATTTCGTAATAGTGGTGATATTGACTATATGTTTCAAACTAAAAGCAAATCAAAAGGCAAATGAAACAACTTACCAGCTAGTCTAAAGTTGATCCTATAGCGAAGTATCCAAAACAAATCACTGTTTAATAAACTAGCTTGTACATATTTTTCCTTCAGCAGCCACTGTGATCATCTCAAAGTTTGGCCACCACATTATCTGCCTTCCTTTTGGCATATTCGTGAATTACTGTAGTTGTGCTCTCTCTATGTCGCAAATAAAATTCTGCAAGCAATATTCTATTTTCTTCGGGCGAGAGATCACTATGCTGACCCTGCAATTAAAACTAGAGATAAGATGCTGCACGTTTACAAAGACCTATCAAGCAGCTTTGTAGTCATCAATTCCCTCATTTAAAGGTAAATCAGTATGGACAGAGAAAATAAATGCATGAAAGCACAAATACAAATTTCTGTATATTTCAAAGCAGAAAGATAGTTCAGATAATCTTTTAATTTTGTTAGCGAGCTGAAACTTAAAGTAATGCTGGGACAATTTAAAGCGCCCTCTTGCTAGTTCTAGGTCGACCAAGAATTAAGTTAGTTCTAGATCAACTCTAGGACCGTTAGATTTGCTTTGTGATTCGTACACATGGGTATGCAATTGCACATCCATGTGATGTGCAATTACACTTTTTTTTTACCAACAATTACACATCTTTTTCCCCAGTTGCACATGAAATTGGGTGACCGAAAATCAAGTTATTTCTAGGTCAACCGAGAACTAGCCGTATCCTTTAAACTACTATGATCCATTAACTATCAATTGCCTGGAGTGACAATGTTATTACAACTTACAAGTTTGTAGGTCAGTCCATAAGTACAAACTGAATTGGGTTGTTATGCTTTGTGCTATAAAATTGAGTAGCAACACTTGGGACTCACAAGTCCGCTAATAAGCTTTTTTCGAGAAAACGCAAAGGACCTTTGCGTCTCACAAGTCCGCTAATAAGCTAGCTTATCCAGTTTATAATCTATAAACCCATTATTGGTATACAAGATGAGACGCATCAACCATCTGATGGATCTGATCAACTCTGGAGACTGCTCTGCAGACTATGACAAGTAAAGGAAAACTAACTGTGTAGCCCTAGTTTAAGTTAATGGTGGTGACAAAAATAAACTTAAGATAAGTAAAACATGTTCTTGACTGGCGAATGGCTGTGTACTATAGTCACCAAAGCATCCATCAATGGAAAAAGTGGGAAATCAGATTAGGAGGTCACATGACTTTTAATGCTTGGGTGTATCAAGTTTTCTATCAAGATGAAAAGACATCAAATGGGAAAAAATGTACTTACAAGGCGGGAAACTCTATCACAAACAGCATGGTGCATAAGGATTCCAGCTGCAACAGATACATTAAAAGAATCCACCATGCCTTTCATTGGAACACAACAGTGCAAGTCTGACAACTTCAGAGCGACATCGCTAATACCCCTGTCACAGAAGAACCACTAAATATCAAACCTTAACTGAAGAATGAAAACATTACTGTACCTCTAGTGTTGCAAATAGCATACTGGAAAATAATGGCTAAACTCATGCGTAAAATTTCTCAAAGCACTACATGATAACAGCAATGGATATTCGCAGTATTAGAACTAGTTTATTCGTTAAGGAAGATGTCTCCTCTTGCAAGAGGAGTTTTTTATGCAAGAGGAGAACATTCAATTCCCTCCCCACAAGGCTGTAAGCAGATCTAAGATTACAACATTTCTTGCATTTGTAAAAGAAGCGCCATAAAGATACAAGAAAGCAAGTAGAAAGCAGGAACAGGAAACTGACTGCTCCATTTAAATAGTTGACTTATTGTAGCATAAAGTATTTTATAGTATCTTTGGAACATGTGTAAATCCACTATTAATATCGTATCTAATATGATGAGTATTTTATAATATCTTTGGAACATGTGCAAATCCTCTTACAAGAGGAGAACATTCAATTCCCTCACCAAAAAACTGTAAACAGATCTAAGATTACGACATTTGTTGCATTTGTAAAAGAAGCGCCATAAAGATACAAGAAAGCAAGTAGAAAGCAAGAACAGGAAACTGACTGCTCCATTTAAATAGTTGACTTATTACAGATAACTGTGACAGAAGATACATAGCTGGCGAGAAGAGAACCTACATAGTCTCATTGCCCACAACAATAGCCGTCGGATGAGACCAATCCATATCATACACGGAAACCTACAAATACATCCAGAATATAATTATTTCCTCAGATATATTTAGAGTGTGACAGTACATGTTTTGATGAGAATTGCTATCCTGATAAATCAGAGAAATAAATAAGGAAAAGCTACTAAGAACATGTACTATTGGAAGTGAGCCCAGCTCACTTGGCTGGTTGGCCAGATGTACGACCGCCACCTGGGTTTAATCCTCACGGGTGCAAATTTGGGTTCATATTTATACTGTAGGGTTTTCTCTTAAGTTTTCTTTCAAAAAAAAAGAGCATGGACAATGTAATATCACATATTTTTATTGCAGACACCTACTTTCTTCTAGAATGTTTAGGGGGGATAGTAATCTCGATTTCAATTTAAATAATCAGAAAACATTTTATATACTGCATGGAAATAGCCTCAAATAGATGATCATCACAAGTTCACCACTACTAATTCACAATCATTCCAAGATCGACAGTCAACAATTTGGCTGCTACGAATGATAGACCATGTACCACAGATATACTACAATTTCAAGGCTTTTACCATATCTAGAACAAATGGTTCTCCTCTATGCAAGTAGCTGGATTTTCTCTCTTTTTCTTTGCAGAGCAAAACTCATTTTGACTGCAAACAACAAATGATAATATGCTAGCTGAGATGGAAAGCATGCAGCATGTGTTGTTTAAAGATTGTTCTTTAACATTGCAAGAGCATTAAAAAGATAAAATGGGCAATAGTGAGAGAATTACCGAATCAGTTCCCAAACAAGTAGATGCAATGCGATAGCCACGCTTTTTCAGAGCATGAAAACATTCTGCGGCCGAGTTCCATAGCTCAATGTCGAGCCATTTCTCAGCACCCATGCTCACATGCCTATTGTCTCTATACCTGCAGCAGTCAAGAGGGATCTTCAGTAGTGGTAGACCAACTTCAATCCAAAAGCAATAACACATGAATCGTTAAGTAGGAACCGAGCTAGTAGCATTTTTCGTAAATTTGGGTTCTCCTTTTCACCTCAGCACCTTTTGTTGGCCTCGCAGGAGATGACGTGCACTGACTGGACGCCGAGGGCGTCGGCGGACCGGAAGGCCGCGGAGACGTTGCCGAAGTCGGAGAGGCCCTCGACGACGAGGCAGACGGAGTAGCTCCTGCTCTTGACGGCGTGGCGGATCCGGTCCCGGCGCGGCTCGAGGATGTAGGGCTCCAGCACCTCCACCACCTCCTGGCTGGTCACCTCCACGCCCCCCGCTCCCCGGAACGCGTCCAGGTACGGGAACCACCTCCCCCTTCCCGGCGCCGGGCCGTCGGCGTCGGCGCGGCGCTGCAGCTTCATGAGGCGGCTCATCCGGCCGCCGCCGCCGCCGCCGCCCGGGGAGGTGGGCTTCGGGGCGAGGAGGTGCTCGACGGTGTCGACGCCCTCGTAGGGGTCGGCGTCCGCGTCGGCATCAGGGGCGGCGGCGGCGGTGGAGAGGGAGGAGGCGCGGAGGAGGTGGCCGGAGCTGAGGTGAAGGCCGCCGAGGAGGAGGCGGAGGGGAGGATGCGTGGGTCTGGAGCGCGGGTAGTAGGGGGCGAAGGCGTAGGCCAGCGAGGAGAAGGATAGCGTTCTAGCGGCCATTGCTGCAGGGGAGTTTCAGGTTTTGGTGGTTTTGGGAGGCTCTGATTTCTGAACCCAGATGCGATGCGAACGGGAAGAAGGCCTTCCCAACTCAACTTTCTGCACTGCAGGAGGATTGTCACCCCGGCCGATAGATGGTTCCGCGCGGACGGCTAGGATGTGTAGCACTGCCGACATTTGGAACTGCATATCGCAGACATTTCGCATAACACGAGTATGTGAACAATTTAGAGCACGTCTAACGCATCTCTTAAAAGGCCTAAACCCGTATAATAACCATCGGAATACGGGTTTGAGCTCCATCCGGCCGTCTAGCAGACCCCATAAAAATGGTCCCCGCTCCGATTTTTGCTGGTTTCGATTACGGGGTGGGTCTTTGCCCCCTACTTGTGCGGGGTGGGAGCGGGGATAGAGGGCCAAACCGGTATCCTCCCCTCCACTGCGCGCGAAGGGTTTCGCTGAAGCCAACCGCCGCCGCCTGATCTCCTCCGCTCCGCCCTTCCCGGCCGGATCCCGCTGCCATGGATCGTCCGCAAAGGCCGGCTACCGCCGGCGATGCACCTCCTTCGGCCGCGGTGGTTGATGTCCCCGTCGGAGGTCCGCCGAACGCCGGCGACGTGTCGGCCATGATCTCGCCACCATCCCGTCGATGAGGAAGAGGATTCCGAAGCAATTCTTCGAAGCACCTGCAGCGGCCGCAGCTTCGCCGACCGAAGCCACGCCGACTGCCAAGAAGGGGGCCAGGATGAAGACCAAGGCGGCCGGGCCGAGGGGCACTGCGCCGACCAAGGTGAGGATAAAGGCAATAAGCCGCATCGGCCTCGCGCCTCCACCGCCCTCCAAGGCCACGACCCCTCCTCCCTCTGTTCCGTCCGATGCGCCACCCGCGCCGCCGCCACCCATCATGGACGTAGACAAGGTGTTCGATGTTGAGTCCACAACATCGTACATGGACATGCTCAACGAATCCGCGGTGAATTTGGACGCCGACATCGATGCATTCGATGGGGAGTGCAACATCGAAGAGATTGATGACTGATACGTCCAAAACGTATCTACTTTCCCGAACACTTTTGCTATTGTTTTGCCTCTAATTTGTGTGTTTTGGATGCAACTAACACGGACTAACGCTGTTTTCAGCAGAACTGCTCTGGTGTCTCGTTTTTGTGCAGAAATCCAACTTTCGGGAAAAACCTCGGAATTTATGCAGAAGGCCCTATTTTTCCAGGAAACTAACGGAGCCAGAAGGGCAATTGAAGTGGAGGCCCGAGGGCCCCACACCATAGGGCGGCGCGGCCCAGGGGGGGCCCGCGCGGCCCTGTGGTGTGGCCCCCTCGGCCGGCCTCCGACGCCCTCCTTCGGACTATTTATCGGCCTCGACCTAAAAACGCACGGAGAGAAGTCGAAGTCGCCAGAAACCCTCCAGAACGCCGCCACATCGCGAAACTCCATCGCGGGAGCCAGAAGTCTCCGTTACGGCACTCCGCCGGACGGGGAATTGGAGGAGATCATCGCCGCCATCACCGCCAACGCCTCTACATCAACCAGCCATGTTTCCCCCATCCATGTGTGAGTAATTCCCCCGCTGTAGGCCGAAGGGGATGGTAGGGATTGGATGAGATTGGTCATGTAATAGCATAAGATTGTTAGGGCATAGTGCCTAGTGTCCGTAGTTGGTACTTTGATGATATTGTTGCAACTTGTTATGCTTAATGCTTGTCACTAGGGCCCGAGTGCCATGATCTCAGATCTGAACATGTTATTGCTTCATCAAGATATTCATTGTTTATGGTCTTACCTATAAGTTGTATACACATGTCGCTGTCCGGAACCGATGGCCCGAAGTGACAGAAATCGAGACAACCGGAGGGAATGGTAGCGATGTGAGGATCACATGTGTTCACGGAGTGTTAATGCTTTGCTCCGGTACTCTATTAAAAGGAGTACCTTAATATCCAGTAGTTTCCCTTGAGGCCCCGCCACCTACTGGTAGGACAAAAGATGTTGTGCAAGTTTCTCATTGCGAGCACGCACGACTATATATGGAACACATGCCTATTGATTGCTTTGTACTTGGACACCGTTTTATTATTATCTCGCAAATGCCACGCTATGATTGTTACATGAGTTTCTCTCATCCATGCAACGCCCGTCATCCGTCCCCGTGCCTACGGTATTTTAATCTGCTCGTTTACTAAAATCACTACTGCTGTCTTTGTTACTCGCTGCTTTGTTATTTCACTCTGCATCGCTATAAAACTGACATCGATAAACTCTTGCGAGCAAATCTGTTTCAGTGCAAATTTGAATTGACAACTCATTAAGGCTTCCAAGTGTTCTTTGTCTCCCCTTGTGTCGAATCAATAAATTGGGTTTTACTTCCCTCGAAGACTGTTGCGATCCCCTATACTTGTGGGTCATCAAGACTATTTTCTGGCGCCGTTGCCGGGGAGCATAGCTTTATTTGGAAGTTCACTTGGATTAATATTGTTCGCTGCAAATTCTCCATCATGGGTAAACCTCGCGATACTAAGATCGCCATATTACCATCCACTACAAGAAAAGGTACAATTCTGAATACCTCTGCTGCTCTTGATTCACCATCTGTGATTGATAAACTTGTTTCACCGCCACATGCTTCGCATGCGGGTACATCTGCTGAATCTGAACACTCTCATAATATTGATAATGTTTCTAACATGTGCTTGATGATAGTGGTTCATTGGGATCTTTTCTAGATGCTACAATTGCTAGGTCTAGACAAATTGAAAATACCGAAACTCCTAATGCTACTACACTGTTAGTTCACCCGAACTTGGTTATTTTAGTGATGATCTGAGGAAGATTATGTGGAGCTTAATGATGATTTTATTGAAAAATGCAATGCTACTACGATGCAAGAAAAATTAAAAAGTTGCTTGCGAGAACATCTTTGTTAGATATAAACTGTCTCCGATCCTAAGTTTGCCACATCTCCTATAAACATTAGGGATAAAGATTATGATTTTTCTCTTGATCTATCTCATATAGCTATTGTTGAGAAAACACCCTTTTGTGGTACTGAAAAAGAAAGTCTTGTTGAACACATGACTGAGCTATCTACTCTTAGTAGCTTGTTTTCCGATGATGTTAAGATGCGTACTTACTTTGTTGCTAAAATATTTCCATTCTCATTAAAGGATGACGCTAAAACTTGGTATAATAATTTGCCACCTAATTCTATTAAAAGTCCGAAAGAATTGCTTGATGTTTTCTTCCGCAAATACTTTCTGCTAGTGCTCAACATATTGCTTTGCAGAGAATTTATAATTTTAATCAGGGGAGATGAAGAGAAATTGCACGAGGCTTGGTCGAGATTCTGCTCTCTTATTAGAGCTCGACCTGAGCATGATTTGGAAAAGCATGATTTACTTGATATATTTTATAGTGGACTAACTATTGAGTCTAGGGCATACCTGGATAGTTGTGCTGGTTGTGTTTTCAGGAAAAGAACTCCAGACGACGCTGAAGAATTATTGGCTAAAATAAGCCGGAATCATGATGATTGGACTACGCCTGAACCGACTCCAACTCCAATATTGAAGAAGCGGGGTTTAATTAAATTGAATGATGAAGATATGAGGGAAGCCAAGAAGTCTCTCAAGGAGAAAGGTATTAAATCTGAAGATGTGAAGAATCTACCTCCTATTGAAGATATATGTGAGATAATTCCCCCTTCATCCATGATTGAGGTAAACTCCCTTCAACGCTTTACTAGGGAAGATATTCCGTATTCGAAACCTCCTGCACAATGCTTAGATGAGTTTGATAATTATATTGTTAAGCAAGAAAATTTTAATATGAGAGTAGAGAATCATTTAATGGAAAATTCTCAAGCTATTAGTGAATTGCATGATATTGTGGAGAGAACCTCCAATGATGTTAAGATGCTTGTTAAACATTTTCAAATGATTCAAACTCAAATTGATCAACTCACTAAAGTGCAAAATGACTTGTTAGGGAATAATTCTAAAGAGAAACATGCTTATGAAGTAACAACTAGAGGTGGTGTCTCTACCAGGATCCTCTATATCCCGAAGGGCATCCCAAAAGAGTTGAACAAGATTCTCAACGCATTGAACCTAGTGCTCATTCTAGGAAGAAAAAGAAGAAGAAACATAAAAATGTTGTAGAATCCTCTGAACCTGTTAATGATCCTAATAGTATTTCTATTTCTGATGCTGAAACTGAAAGTGGTAATGAACATGATAATGATAATGATAAGAATGATACTCCGATAAAGAAGAGGTTGAAGAAGAACCTGAAAAGCATGCTAAAAATAAAAAGTACACTAAAGAAGATTTTATTGCTGAGAAACATGGTAATGAAAGAGAACCTTGGGTGCAAAAGCAAATGCCTTTTCCTGCTAAGAAACTAAAATCAAAGGAAGAAGAACACTATAATAAATTCTGTGATTGGATGAAACCTTTATTCTTGCAAATCCCTTTGACTGATGCTATTAAATTGCCTCCTTATTCAAAGTATATGAAAGATATTGTTACTAACAAAAGGAAAATCCCCAATGAGGAAATTTCCACTATGCTTGCTAATTACTCTTTCAATGGCAAAATTCCAAAGAAGTTGGGCGACCCAGGTATACCTACTATTCCTTGTTCTATTAAGAATAATTATGTTAAAACTGCTCTATGTGACTTGGGAGCCGGTGTTAGTGTTATGCCTTTTTCTCTTTATAAGAGACTTTACTTAGATAAGTTGATACCTACTGATATATCTTTGCAAATGGCTGATAAATCTACTGCTATTCCTGTTGGTATATGTGAGAATGTTCCTGTTCAAGTTACTACTAACTGCTTGATATTAACTGATTTTATTGTGTTGGAAATGCCGGAAGATGATAATATGTCTATTATTCTTGGGAGACCTTTTCTTAACACCGCAGGGGCTGTTATTGATTGCAATAAAGGAAAGGTTACTTTCAATGTTGATGATAGGGAGCATACCGTTTATTTCCCCAAGAAGATTGATAAAGTATGTGGAGTCAATACTATTTTTAATGTGAGAACTATCAAAGTGGGAACTATTGATTGTCCTATATATGAGCCTAAAGAAGAATATCAAACTCTCGTGATTGGATCCATATCAATACAATTCAAGGTAACATGATTGATTTGAGGTTTATTTCTTTTTATGCTATGTAAAATTTATTTGGTGGCAAGACTTGATCAACCTTGTTAACAAATACTTTTTATATGCATAGAGGAGGTAAACAACATCTCTTTCTTCCTCCACTTGCTCTAGTTGCTGTAGCACTTTTAATTTGCAAAGTTCTTTAGTTATTTGAAGATTTCAAAATTTTTCCTGGCCAGTAATAATAAACTAAATACCCAGAAATGTGCATTTTTCAAAGTTTTCAAAAATTCACAAAAATTATACCGTTGGTCCTATTTTTCGACGAGGCACCTGGGAGCACCAGAGGATGACCTGTGGGGCACCAGAGGGCGCCAAACCACAGGCCGGCGCGGCCAAGGAGGTGGCCGCGCCACCATGTGGTGTGGGTCCCCCTCTGCCCCACTTTGTCATCTCTTTCGCCCAGAACAGTCTCTCTCCCGAAAAAACTCGTACCAAGTGTAGGATAACGTTGCATAGAAAACAAAAATTTTCCTACCGCGAACACGCAATCCAAGCCAAGATGCAATCTAGAAGACGGTAGCAACGAGGGGTTTATCGAGTCTCACCCTTGAAGAGATTCCAAAGCCTACAAGAGTAGGCTCTTGTTGCTGCGGTAGACGTTCACTTGCCGCTTGCAAAAGCGCGTAGAAGATCTTGATCACGATCGCTTCCGGCGCCACGAACGGGCAGCACCTCCGTACTCGGTCACTCGTTCGGTTGTTGATGAAGACGACGTCCACCTCCCCGTTCCAGCGGGCAGCGGAAGTAGTAGCTCCTCTTGAATCCGACAGCACGACGGCGTGGTGTCGGTGGTGGTGGAGAAATCCGGCGGAGCTTCGCTTAAGCGTGCGGGATGTGGTGGAGGAGAGAGGCCGCTAGGGTTTGGGGAGAGAGGGGGGTTGGGCGCCGGCCCTCTAAGGGGTGCGGCCAAGGCTGAGGCTTGAAGTGGTCAGCCCCCTCTCTATGCCCCTCATTATATAGGTGGAAGCCCCAAGAGTTCTAGTCCAAGTCTTCGAATAAGACCCCAACACTAAAACCTCCCATATGTGGGAAACCTACTCAAGGAGGGAGTCCTACCCAAGGTGGGACTCCCACCTTTCCTTGAGGTGGGTTGGCCGGCCACCCTAGGGGAGTCCACCTTGGACTCCTCCCCTTTAGGGTTGGCTGGTCATGCAAGTGGAGTCTCTTCGGGACTCCACTTTCCAAAGTGCCATTCTTAGGACTTTTCTAGAACCTTCTAGAACCTGCCATAAATGCACCGGATCATTTCCAAACTTGGAATATGACTTCCTATATATGAATCTTATTCTCCGGACCATTCCGGAACTCCTCGTGATGTCCGGGATCTCATCCGGGACTCCGAACAAATATTCGAACTCCATTCCATATTCAAGTACTACCATTTCAACATCCAACTTTAAGTGTGTCACCCTACGGTTCGTGAACTATGTGGACATGGTTGAGTACTCACTCCGACCAATAACCAATAGCGGGATCTGGAGATCCATAATGGCTCCCACATATTCAACGATGACTTTAGTGATCGAATGAACCATTCACATACGATACCAATTCCCTTTGTCACGCGATATTTTACTTGTCCGAGGTTTGATCTTCGGTATCACTCTATACCTTGTTCAACCTCGTCTCCTGACAAGTACTCTTTACTCGTACCGTGGTATGTGGTCTCTTATGAACTTATTCATATGCTTGCAAGACATTAGACGACATTCCACCGAGAGGGCCCAGAGTATATCTACCCGTCATCGGGATGGACAAATCCCACTGTTGATCCATATGCCTCAACTCATACTTTCCGGATACTTAATCCCACCTTTATAACCACCCATTTACGCAGTAGCGTTTGATGTAATCAAAGTACCTTTCCGGTATAAGTGATTTACATGATCTCATGGTCATAAGGACTAGGTAACTATGTATCGAAAGCTTATAGCAAATAACTTAATGACGAGATCTTATGCTACGCTTAATTGGGTGTGTCCATTACATCATTCATATAATGATATAACCTTGTTATCAATAACATCCAATGTTCATGATTATGAAACTAATCATCCATTAATCAACAAGCTAGTTTAAGAGGCATACTAGGGACTTCTTTGTTGTCTACATATCACACATGTACTAATGTTTCGGTTAATACAATTATAGCATGGTATGTAAACATTATCATAAACTCAAAGATATATTATAATAACCATTTTATTATTGCCTCTTGGGCATATCTCCAACAGTCTCCCACTTGCACTAGAGTCAATAATCTAGTTTACATTTGTAAAGATATAACACCTTGGCCTTCCGGTGCTTTATCATGTTTTGCTCATGAGAGAGGTTTTAGTCAACGGACCTGACATGCTCAGAACCGTATGTATTTTGCAATTCATTTGCGTCTCAATGCATCACTCATTTCCAAATGAGTCGGCATTAAATATGTTTGGTCTTCTGGTGGAACCTTAATTCCACGGTCTGAAATATGTCACTAATATTGTCATACACAATATAGCTTCAAAGTTCTGACACTATCGGAACTACACCAAGTTCTCAAAGAACCTCTTGACTTAACATCCTCAGTCATTGTCAAAACAATGACATATTCTGCCTTCGTTTGTAGAATCCGTCACAGTATTTAGAACTCTTCTAAATCTAGCATTGTGCTACCTTTTAAACAACACTTAGCCTAATTTTGAGATTGAAATTTTATTTTTATATGTGACAAAACCAATATCGGTGCAACACCTTACAGCGATTTGTTTGTCATTTCTCCATACAAAACTATTTATATATCCTTGGTTCTTCTAAAGTACACAGGGATATTCTTACTGTTTGTCCAATGATCATCACATGAATCATTCTGGTATATGCTCCTAACATTTTAGAGCACAGGACATCTGATTGTGTACATATTAATTGTGATCTAAATCACTCATGTGTTTTTACTCATTGAGTGTCAGATACACTCAAGTATTGTTAATACTTCACATGATAAGAACATTTTCTTAATATTTCTATATTGAACTACTTCAATATCCTTTCTATGTACTTTGACTTAAACTTATTATGTGTTTCAATCTATCTTCATAGATCTTGACACTAAATATGTTTCAGTCCATATCCTTTCATTGAAGTTAATTCTCAATGAAACCTTTTATAATCAAGTATATAATTACATCATTTATAACCAACTATATGTATCTACATAAAGTATTATAAATATGTCTCAGCGCTCCCACTTAATTTCTTGCAAATGCAAGCCTCTTCATCGTTTCTGATGAAATCAAAAAAAAACTCTTTGACTATTTCATCCGGTGAAGATTCCAACTCCGTGATACTCACTTCATCCAATTGAAGTTCGTTTACCTATCTAGTATTCCACGGACTAGCAAAACAATTGGTTGTATCTTGTATACACCTTTAATACACACTTCTGTTAAGTAATGTATTTTGCCATCCTACTATCATATCTCATGAAAGAAATACGTAGCGATTACTAGAATAATCCACATAGACTATAAGCATTGCTACGGAAGATCTAATCTTATCGTAGTCAACTCTTTGAACTTTGTCGTAAACAACTTTTCGACAAGTCGAGCTTATTCAAGGATATTCCATCCAAGTCCATCAATTTTATAGATCCGTTTACTTTCAAAAAGTATTCATCTATCTTGGATTTCATGGCGTATAGCCATTTTAACGGAGTCAGGGCCCATCATAACTTCTTTGTATGTAGTTGGTTTATCATTGTTCAAAAAACAATCCTTTGTTCACAAATCATTTATTTGATCACAAAGTAAACCATACCTACAAGGTTCAATAAGTACTTCGATCTCCATGACTATAATATTTTTTAGACATGGGAGCCATGATCGTCGTGGCCGCTTCCGGAACCAATTCGATCTTTGCGCTACTCTGATCATTATGCCTCGTGTTCATAAACCTTATCAAGTTCTATTGTCCTCCCACTCAAATACTTCGCTAAAAACAATTTCTTGGAAATAAGTAAGAAACATTGACAAACACTTTTGTCTTTGTCTCCATAGTGGAAAGAATTCCCAATCAATTCTGTGGGATAACCAACAAAGACATTCATCCGATTTTGGTTGTAAACTTATTTACTTTATGCTATGCATTCCAAAATTTAAGAAAGGACTATTAGGGTTCATACCCATGCCATAACTCGTATGGTGTCATTTCAACGGATCATGATGATGCTCTATTCAGTGTAAAAGCGGTAGTCTCTAAAGCATAATCCACAAAAAATATAATGGCATCAATATTTTATCTCATCATTGATCCAACAAGGTTTGGATACATCTCTCGGATACTCCATCATCATTATGATACTCCAAGAAACATGAGTTGTAGAACAATTTCATAACTCTCTTAGATGTTCGCTAAAACTCATAATTCAAATATTTCCCCTATGATCCAATCATAGATATTTGACTTTTCTATTACGATGATTTCCACTTCATGCTGAAATTTATTTGAATCCATTCAAATGTTTCAAACTTCTTCCTTATTGAATATATCCACATATATATATTCAATTCATTGTTGAAAGTTTTCATGAAGTGGAAGAATCTCCCGCACACAACTATGCCCAGTGAACCACATACATCATCATGTATTTTTCACTAAGTTAGTTGCCCGTTCAACTCTTGGCCTATGAACGGTATTTTAATCATTCTCTTTAGAAAAGATTTGCAAGCGCCAAATGATTCAAAAATCAAATGACTCCAAAAATCCATTTGCATGGAGTTCCTTCATGCGTTCCTTTCTAACATGACCTAAATGGCGGTTCCACAAATAAGTGGAATTCAAATCATTTGCCTTATGGCATTTTTAGCGTTAGTGTTATGTATGTGTGTTTCACCATTAAGATTTATAATAACTTATCCATCGTACATGGAGTAATGTCATAATTTGAACAACTCATTGTTTTCATTTGACCAGAGCAAAATAACAATTATTAAGTTCTTTATTATAAATTCTAAGGGCTAGATAGAATACCAACGACGAACATAATAACACTTTATTTTGTTCCAGACGTGTATTCCTATCATATTCCTTGTCAGTCACTTAGGCCATTGTATTCTTGTATTGTGTTGTTTTGTATGACACTTCATACCAACCAATATAGTACTAATACCCAAGAATTTCATAGTGTGACCTAACTAGGAATACAAACATAACATGTATATCATTTATATACACCTGAGCTAGACTTTCTAGTCTTTTCTTTCTTTTTGTCAAAATATCTTTTGCAGTTTTTCTTTTAGCTTTCCTCATTATTCAGAAAAACACTTCAACATAAATAACTTCTAGGTTTGTTGGTCAAATACCAATAACCTTGAGGTTCTTACTTTGAAGTTGATCATCATATGACAAGTGTTCTAGATTTCACTTATTAGTAACTATGATGAACAATTTCACTCATAATTTTATCCATCAATTCATGACAGCTTTTTGAGACCATGTCTGTACATGCTAGGCTCATAAAGTTTAACCTTAGTATTCGCATGTACAAATCTGGCTTGCACCCGTTGTATGCACACGTAGAATCTATCACACCCGATCATCACGTGATGCTTCGAAACGACGAGTCTTAGCAACGGTGCATACTAAGGATGATAACTTCATGGATATGCGAATATTATTAGTGCCCCAGTAGTTGGAGGATTGTGACGCCTAGCGTCTTCAACCTTCATACATTCCCATAAAACTTATGAGTTTATGTAGTCTCACCAAATTTATATTCTATCATCTTGCAATAAGGTCTTAGGTATCACATATATCTCATACCTTGATTATTTCTGAAAACTAAATTTTCAGCTCCTTACTTTTCAAACAGATTTGAACTTCAAGTTTCACGGAGACAAGATAACTTTGGGTACTAATTGAAACCATAGCTCTTTGAATCAACAATGTGAGGTTTACTAAAAGTTTGCAATAGGACTTAATCAATTCTTGATTCTTTAACAATACGGTACTAATCCGTAAAGTTTCTTATCAGATTTAACAGTATTTCTATCTCAATAACAAGACTAGCGCATAGTAGTAAACGGATGCCAATACTACAAAATTAATACAAAATACTACTCAGACTATGTTTATGATAATTAGTTCATGTTTTAATCTAATTACTAATGAACTCCCACTTAATACAACATCCCTCATAGTTATTAAGTGGTACACGATCCAAATCCACTACACCAAAACCGATCATCACGTGAGATGATGTAGCTTAAATGGTGAACATCAACATGTTGATCATATCATCCATATGACTCGTGTTCAACCTTTTGGTTTCCGTTGTCCCGAGGCCATGTCTGTACATGCTAGGCTCGTCAAGCAAACCCAAGTATTCCGCGTGTGCAACGTTGCTTACACCCGTTGTATGTGAATGTTGAGTCTATCACATCCGATCATCACGAGATGCTTCGAAACGATTTAACTGTACAACGGTGCATACGAGGGGAGAACACTTTATTATCTTGATATTAATGTGAGGGATCATCTTATAATGCTACCGTCGCGATCTAAGCAAAATAAGATGCATAAAGGATTAACATCACATGCAATTCATATGTGATATGATATGGCCCTTTAGTCTTTGTGCCTTCGATCTTCATCTTCAAAGCACGTACATGATCTCCATCATCAACGGGCATGATCTCCATCATCGTCGGCGTAGCGTCAAGGTTCATGGCGCCGTCTTCATGATTGTTCACCTCATGTAGTAACTATTACAACTACTTTGAAATACTACTCAACATGAAATTTAAAGACAACCATAAGGCTCCTGCCGGTTGCCACAATACAATAATGATCATCTCATACATATTCATCATCACATCATGACCATATCACATCACCAAACCCTGCAAAAACAAGTTAGACGTCTCTAATTTGGTTTGCATATTTTACGTGGTTTAGGGTTTTCGAGAGAGATCTAATCTACCTACGAACATGAACCACAACGGTGATACTAATGTTGTCAATAGAAGAGTAAATTGAATCTTCACTATAGTAGGAGAGACAGACACCCGCAAAGCCTCTTATGCAATACAAGTTGCATGTCGAACGAGGAACAAGTCTCATGAACGCGGTCATGTAAAGTTAGTCCGAGCCGCTTCATCCCACTATGCCACAAAGATGCAAAGTACTCAAACTAAAGATAACAAGAGCATCAACGCCCACAAACCATTGTGTTCTACTCGTGCAACCATCTATGCATAGACACGGCTACGATACCACTTTGTAGGATAACTTTGCATATTAAACAAAAATTTTCCTACCGCGAACACGCAATCCAAGCCAAGATGCAATCTAGAAGACGGTAGCAACGAGGGGTTTATCGAGTCTCACCCTTGAAGAGATTCCAAAGCCTACAAGAGTAGGCTCTTGTTGCTGCGGTAGACGTTCACTTGCCGCTTGCAAAAGCGCGTAGAAGATCTTGATCACGATCGCTTCCGGCGCCACGAACGGGCAGCACCTCCGTACTCGATCACTCGTTCGGTTGTTGATGAAGACGACGTCCACCTCCCCGTTCCAGCGGGCAGCGGAAGTAGTAGCTCCTCTTGAATCCGACAGCACGACGGCGTGGTGTCGGTGGTGGTGGAGAAATCCGGCGGAGCTTCGCTTAAGCGTGCGGGATGTGGTGGAGGAGAGAGGCCGCTAGGGTTTGGGGAGAGAGGGGGGTTGGGCGCCGGCCCTCTAAGGGGTGCGGCCAAGGCTGAGGCTTGAAGTGGTCAGCCCCCTCTCTATGCCCCTCATTATATAGGTGGAAGCCCCAAGAGTTCTAGTCCAAGTCTTCGAATAAGACCCCAACACTAAAACCTCCCATATGTGGGAAACCTACTCAAGGAGGGAGACCAACCCAAGGTGGGACTCCCACCATACCTTGAGGAGGGTTGGACTGCCAACCAAGGGGAGTCCACCTAGGACTCATCCCCATTAGGGTTTGCTGGTCCAGCAAGTGGAGTCTCTTTGGGACTCCACTTTCCAAAGTGCCATTCTTCTGGACTTTTCTAGAACCTTCTAGAACCTGCCATAAATGCACCGGATCATTTCCAAACTTGGAATATGACTTCCTATATATGAATCTTATTCTCCGGACCATTCCGGAACTCCTCGTGATGTCCGGGATCTCATCCGGGACTCCGAACAAATATTCGAACTCCATTCCATATTCAAGTACTACCATTTCAACATCCAACTTTAAGTGTGTCACCCTACGGTTCGTGAACTATGTGGACATGGTTGAGTACTCACTCCGACCAATAACCAATAGCGGGATCTGGAGATCCATAATGGCTCCCACATATTCAACGATGACTTTAGTGATCGAATGAACCATTCACATACGATACCAATTCCCTTTGTCACGCGATATTTTACTTGTCCGAGGTTTGATCTTCGGTATCACTCTATACCTTGTTCAACCTCGTCTCCTGACAAGTACTCTTTACTCGTACCGTGGTATGTGGTCTCTTATGAACTCATTCATATGCTTGCAAGACATTAGACGACATTCCACCGAGAGGGCCCAGAGTATATCTACCCGTCATCGGGATGGACAAATCCCACTGTTGATCCATATGCCTCAACTCATACTTTCCGGATACTTAATCCCACCTTTATAACCACCCATTTACGCAGTAGCGTTTGATGTAATCAAAGTACCTTTCCGGTATAAGTGATTTACATGATCTCATGGTCATAAGGACTAGGTAACTATGTATCGAAAGCTTATAGCAAATAACTTAATGACGAGATCTTATGCTACGCTTAATTGGGTGTGTCCATTACATCATTCATATAATGATATAACCTTGTTATCAATAACATCCAATGTTCATGATTATGAAACTAATCATCCATTAATCAACAAGCTAGTTTAAGAGGCATACTAGGGACTTCTTTGTTGTCTACATATCACACATGTACTAATGTTTCGGTTAATACAATTATAGCATGGTATGTAAACATTATCATAAACTCAAAGATATATTATAATAACCATTTTATTATTGCCTCTTGGGCATATCTCCAACACCAAGTTCATCTCACTCGCGTTTTTGCTCAAGAGCTCAGGAATTTTCGATCTCTTTGCTCAGCCCAGATTTCTGTCTGAAATTTGGCACATTTGCTCTTCGGTATGTGACTCCTCCACCCATCCAAGTAAAATTTCGTTTGGTTGAGTATATCTTGAATATTTTGCTGCTGTAGGTAACATGTTTAGTGAGCTTGCATGCTTGTTCTAAGTGGTAGAAACTAGTTTTGATGCATGATTAGTACTCTAGCAAGTTCCTATGGTAGTTTCCCTCAATTATATGTCACCGAATCAAATTTTTATATTGGTTGTTGAAATTTCAGAAAATGGAGTGGAATAGATATCACTTGAACCAGCAAGAATTGGAAGTCCAACAAGTTATGATAGTCAATCGTGAAGAGGGAGTATACCCCTCTTACTACCCGTGCGCGGATTTCATGAGAAGCGCGGGGATATTTGAAGATGTTCAAACTCTAATTTCTCGTGCAGGGCTGAGTGACTTTGTTGAAGGAGAGCCAAGACAATATGTAAAATTAACTATGGCTTTTGTGCAGGACTTCAAGTTTAATTGGTCGCGATCTAACCCCACGGTCCAGTATAAAATTTACAATAAAACTGTCAACTTGCCATTTAGTGCTTTTTGTGCAGCAATTAGAATACCGCAATGGGGGTCGTGCGAGAAGATAAGGGGATCGCCGCAAGAACTCTCGGATCTTTACAAGATGATTTGCGATGGAAGGAGTTTCTCAGGTGAAAGTGGTAAAATCACTAGTATTCAGCTCCCGGCTATCCGCTACTTTGCCTATTTTATTACCAAATGCGTTCTCGCTAAAAGGATTGGTGGTAAACTTTCTATCCCGGATTTGGCTTTTCTAGCTGCAGCGCTGCAAAATAGTAGGTCTTATAATTTGGGGGCATTAATAGCTTATAGACTTGCTACTAACCGTGAGAAAGGTGGAATTTGTGGAGGTCTCATCGCCTCTCGTTTACTAGCTTTTCATAATGTAGAACCTCATCATTTTGATATTCCGTTCCCCATAGAAAAACTTGACATAGCCTCTATGATTAAACATGAATTTGTTTCAGATTCCTCCAACTTGGGTAACCTGTATTATAAGATGATATTTTATAAGAAAGTTTGGAGAATAACTAAGAAAACTGAGAAATTAGTAAGATTGCTGCTACCGTTCTGTCTAACCTTGATTCCAGGGGAGATTGGTCGGTCACAGAAGGTGCACTGGATGCACACATAGAGAGAGGAGGTCAACATGCAAGAGACGACACAGAGGTCGAGGAGCACCTCGACTCATCATCCGATGCAGCAAGTTCCTCGCATCAACATGGTGGATATGCGGAGCCTCCACGCTTTTCTTCTGCACAGGAGCTCTACTATGACTACTCCATGGACTACCCACCGGCGAGGAACAACGACCCTCGTTGGGGTTGAACTCCACTTAGGCCAAAAGCCTAAGCTTGGGGGGAGGTATACCGGCATCACTCATTCTTTGCATATTATGGTTGCTGGATATTTGCACATACTTGTTTTGTTCGTTTGAGTGGTTTTCTAATGAGAGGAAGATGATATTTGGGGAAGTGCTGCCTGAAAACAGATTCTGGAACGTTACCGTAAAAATTGTCAAAAATAGCCAGAACGTCATTTTGAGCTGAAAATTTTTGTGCAGGTTCCCCAGGTTGTTATCTAACTTTCATTAGTTGAACACTTTTCGATCTGAGCAACGTAAGATTTTTGTAAAAATCGATTTCTGTACTGCTGTCAGGTTTTGGCAGATTTCTGCCATCTCGCTTTTCTGTGTTTCTTTTAGTTTGCTATTTCTTGATTTCGCTTTGTTTCCTTCCCAAAACACAAAAAGACCAAAAATATTTCTGTTGTTTCTCTTCACCATTTGTTTGCTTTGGTTTCTTGCATTTGTTTCACTTTATTTGCTATTGCTAGTTTGTTATAAGAAAACCCAAAAAGATTTTGGTTTGTTTGTTTGTTCCCTCTTGTTCTTATTTGCAATTCGAAAACACCAAAAATATTTGCTGTTCTTCTCTGGTTTGTAAAGTTCTTTATGAATTCAATGGTCTTCGGTGGCTGGAGCGTGGTTTTCATTTCATATTATCCAAGCTACACAAGTGAAAAGGCAATAATGACGATCTACGACAATCTGATTGTGGTGGGAGGCTGGTATGAACTCTATTTGCTTTCATTTTTGCACATATACTCATCCATGTGAGCATGCTTAGTTGGTTCGTGTGAGGTATATGTTATTTGAGAAAGTCTAGTAGTTCATGATCTCTCATGTTTAGCTCCAATTTATTAATATGAGTAGCATGTCATGTATGTTTGTTTGCATTGTTTTATTCATAAGTAAGTATGGCATTGTGGTATCCTCCTCTGAATAATTCATTTATATCGACTTGGCACATGCTCACGCATGCATATGACTGAACAAAAAGGTCAATTAAGCCTCGATGATCTATATTGCTTGAGTTCTTGTATCACTTTTATGCCTCCGTTAATTTATTTTGCCGCAAGCATGATTATGACACGATTCTTGCTCTCTTGATTTGTCGCTCCCTAGTCTATTGCTAGCCTTCACTTGTACTGAGCGGGAACGCTGCTCGTGCTTCCAAACACCTGAAAACCAAGTTGTTCCAAAAGTGTCCACCATAAATACCTATGCATGGCATTTCAAACCATTCCAAGTAAATTCTCATGCGCTACCTTTAAAACCTTCAAAATGCTTCTCAATTTGTGTTTATGTTTCATAGCTCATGAGGAAGTATGTGGTGTTTAGCTTTCAACCTTGTCATTTACTTTTGACGGACTCTCATATGGACTAGTGGCACATCCTCTTATCCAATAATTTTGCAAAAAGAGCTGGCAATGGGATTCCCAGTCCCGAATTAATTAACTTAAATAGACACTCCTCCATGGTTTGTGATTGTTGGACGGCACCCGAAGGATTCGGTTAGCCATGGCTTGTGTAAGCAAAGGTTGGGGGGAGTGTCATCATCATAATAAAACCAAAATAAAAAGGCACTCCTTCATGGTATGAGATTGTTGGCAGGCACCCGAGGATTCGGTTAGCCATGGTTTGTGAAAGAAAGGTTGGAAGGAGTGCCAAATAAATATGCAATAATTCATGGGAGCCGCTCTTGAAAGTCCGGTTGGCGAGGTAGTTAGTGTACCCATTACCATTCGTTGACAACAACAAACACCTCTCAAAATAATTTTACTCTGTCTTTATAAAAATGAAAAGCTCTAGCGCATGTTAATCCCCTGCTTCCCTCTGCGAAGGGTCAATCTTTTACTTTTATGTTGTGTCTCCATTATTTCTTTGAGCACTATCTTGAGAGCACAAGTTGTCATTCTTAGTATAATATGCTTGTCTCAAAATATGATTGATTGTGGTATAACTTTGATGCATTTATCTTTTGACAATCACTACTTCTAGTCTTTCTATGAACTCCAAAGGTGTCCGGGCATTTATGTTTTGCCAACCAAATACAGGCAAGCGAGATACCACTTTATCATACTCTCTTATGAACATTGCAATCTTGCTTATATACATGATCCATGATGCTTCTTATTAATTGTTGGTACCTCTCCATGATTGACATAGCTGTTAGATGATCTTATTTGCATGTATCTCATTATGAACTGCTCGAGTATTAGCCATAGCATGAGAATATATACATCATATGAGCAAATGTGTTCGTGAAAGTTCTTTTATCGCTCAGTTGTTAACTGAATTGCTTGAGGACAAGCAATAAGCTAAGCTTGGGGGGAGTTGATACGTCCAAAACGTATCTACTTTCCCGAACACTTTTGCTATTGTTTTGCCTCTAATTTGTGTGTTTTGGATGCAACTAACACGGACTAACGCTGTTTTCAGCAGAACTGCTCTGGTGTCTCGTTTTTGTGCAGAAATCCAACTTTCGGGAAAAACCTCGGAATTTATGCAGAAGGCCCTATTTTTCCAGGAAACTAACGGAGCCAGAAGGGCAATTGAAGTGGAGGCCCGAGGGCCCCACACCATAGGGCGGCGCGGCCCAGGGGGCCCGCGCGGCCCTGTGGTGTGGCCCCCTCGGCCGGCCTCCGACGCCCTCCTTCGGACTATTTATCGGCCTCGACCTAAAAACGCACGGAGAGAAGTCGAAGTCGCCAGAAACCCTCCAGAACGCCGCCACATCGCGAAACTCCGTCGCGGGAGCCAGAAGTCTCCGTTACGGCACTCCGCCGAGACGGGAATTGGAGGAGATCATCGCCGCCATCACCGCCAACGCCTCTACATCAACCAGACCATGTTTCCCCATCCATGTGTGAGTAATTCCCCCGCTGTAGGCCGAAGGGGATGGTAGGGATTGGATGAGATTGGTCATGTAATAGCATAAGATTGTTAGGGCATAGTGCCTAGTGTCCGTAGTTGGTACTTTGATGATATTGTTGCAACTTGTTATGCTTAATGCTTGTCACTAGGGCCCGAGTGCCATGATCTCAGATCTGAACATGTTATTGCTTCATCAAGATATTCATTGTTTATGGTCTTACCTATAAGTTGTATACACATGTCGCTGTCCGGAACCGATGGCCCGAAGTGGCCAATCGGGACAACCGGAGGGAATGGTAGCGATGTGAGGATCACATGTGTTCACGGAGTGTTAATGCTTTGCTCCGGTACTCTATTAAAAGGAGTACCTTAATATCCAGTAGTTTCCCTTGAGGCCCGGCTGCCACCGGCTGGTAGGACAAAAGATGTTGTGCAAGTTTCTCATTGCGAGCACGCACGACTATATATGGAACACATGCCTATTGATTGCTTTGTACTTGGACACCGTTTTATTATTATCTGCAAATGCCCTGCTATGATTGTTACATGAGTTTCTCTCATCCATGCAACGCCCGTCATCCGTCCCCGTGCCTACAGTATTTTAATCCTGCTGTTTACTAAAATCACTACTGCTGTCTTTGTTACTGCCATCTTTGTTATTTCACTATCGCTCTGCTATAAAGCTGTTACCTCTTGATAAACTCTTGCGAGCAAATCTGTTTCGGTGCAAATTTGAATTGACAACTCATTGTTAAGGCTTCCAAGTGTTCTTTGTCTCCCCTTGTGTCGAATCAATAAATTGGGTTTTACTTCCCTCGAAGACTGTTGCGATCCCCTATACTTGTGGGTCATCAATGACGAGGAGGAGGTGGTTGAGGTTGATCCGGCTGCCGTCGGTTCTTCGTCCACGCTGAAGCCACGCACGGCGAACTACAGCGAGATCGAAGACGCCATGTTGGTCCGTGCTTGGAGCAAGGTGGGGATGGATGCGTGCACCGGAGTGGACCAAGACGCCAAGCGCTATTGGCAACGCTGGCGATGGACTCGTTGATGGTTGATCACATTTGGGAACTTCCGTGGCTTGAACATTGGCCATGATCGCGTTACGATGTTAAAAACTATGAATTATGCATCACATATTTTGGATGTGCTATGTTTGATCTGAAATTGTTGTGCAAATTGTTGTCTAAAACCCTGTTTTGAAAGGCGAAAACTAGTACGAGCTAGCAGACCCCGTATCCCCGTCTGCTAGCTCGGATGAGTTTTCGGTCGGCGAAAAGTGAATACATGGCCCTCTACTCGCGTTTTAAGGGACGAAAAAATACGGGACCTGTTACATAGGCTCTTACACCGAAAGGTAATTTACTTTAGCGCGTAAAACTGTAAATGATGTTTGAGCTGACAAAGAATCAGATTCTAAGTTGTTGCATGCCAGTTTCATCATTAAAAAAAAAAAAAGATGCGGTGTGGATTTTTCTATCCATCATTTTCCATAGTAATGAAAATGCTCTTGGCTCGACAAAAAATACCCAAAATTTCAAACATGTATTTAACTTGAAATTCAAAGCTCACTTCAAATAGCTAGCTCGAACCACCAAAAGGTAGAAAATTGTTCATCTGAAAGAGAAAACACGGAACTCACTGAAATTAGGAAAAAGATTTGCTTTTAAATAATTTTTAATCAAGGTCAAAGACTTGCCACTTTCATTAATTTAAAGAAAAACGAGTTATTCCATTGATTAGGGGGAAACCGGCCTAAAACATGCATAAAAACCTCGCCGACCCTGGCTATAAACACAAACACCAAACAAACCGATAAAAATGAGGGTCATCCTAGAGGTTGTCCTTTGATTTCATCATTATCACTCTTCGGCGATCAGGGATGGAGACAAGGGGGACGAGGGGGGAGGCATCCCCCCATGCTCATGATTTTCCTTTGAACATAAGTCATGGCAGCTTCTTATTTATGTGATTTTAGCTAGTTCTGCCCCTCTTATACTTTATTCCTGGCTCCGTCCCTATCGACGATCCAAATTTCACCAAAGCGACCCTAGAAGACCTCGCCAAAGCGGCATCGTGATGCCCACACCGTACTATGCCAAACAAATAACCCTTCACGCAGAGTATGGCAGCTCGGATTTTGATAGGAAGCTCCTAGGAGAAGACAAGCAGGACCTTCGTTGATGAAGATCTTCGCGACTGAAGTACCCCTCTCAGGTCATCGTCGCCATTGTCGTTGCTGGACGCAACAGCTCCAACTTCACAGCCAATAGGGATGTCGAGCACGTCTAGCTACAAAAAAATCATGATGAGGATCAATGATCCTTCAAGGTGGCGCCTAGAGTGGGAAAGCGACGTGGCAGATCTGGAAAAGGCCATTTGCTCCTCAAACACGTATTTTCAACTCAAAAGCTAGTATTCTGAAGCCACATATTATCCTTCCATTTAACTGCAGTTGGCGCGATAGATCTTCTTTTTCACCATGCATTTTTGTATCTTCATTTCATCATGTATTGCTCACCATGAAGAACAAATTATATTTGAATAAATATTTGAGAATTTCTTATTTGTAAGTCGATAATTGCTCTTTCGCAAAAAAAAGTCGATGATTGCTCAATGTTGCCTTTCTAATCCAGATGATTTAAAAATACTATGAAGGTATTATGAATGCTGCCACCTCAAATATTTGTTACATTATTGAGTTATAAGTCGTGCCAGCCCGTTAACTTTTTGTAAGTGACATATCTCGGTTTGCTCAGTGATCAACTTGTGCTATTCTTGTTGTACCATCTTATTTGATTGTGTGAGTGTGAGCTAAGGAAGTAGTAGTTCAGTATAATCTATTGTTAGATGTAATCTTCGCAACTCCAACTCGGTATAAGCGAGTGTCAGCCGAAAACAATCCTAAGAAATTAAACCCTAATCAACATGCCCTTCCTTAGGAAATCCTCTTAGGATCATAAGACTAGTTGCTACAATTACAAAAAAAATACATTTTTAAATATTCAAAAAGTTGAAAAAAGATTTAGACGTATCTATACACATTCTTTGAGTGCGCTGTGCACATAAAGTTCAATGGAAAAGGACATTTTTGCGACCTGTGCACTCATGCCATTAAATGACTTTTTTTTTCTTTTTGGACACTACATATGTTTATTTTCATGTTTTAGGACATGTGCAGATTCCGGCTCATGGCTGCATGCCAAGTTCGGCGTGTACACTCTGCGATCAGCATACAATCTCGCAAGGACTCGAAAATTTGTTCATCGATCAAAGGAGCTTATCAAGACGAGGTCTAGCGATCGAATCAATGGAGGAGTCGAAGATTTGAAATAAGCTTTAGAATATAAAGGCTCCAGGGAAGATGAAAATCTCTGTGTGGTGCTTTGCATTGCTTACCTAGTGGTCACCAGCTCCGCTGCCGCCATATACCAGCATCGGATGTGTGTCTCTTCTGCAACCGCGAATAACCGGTGGAGCACACTCTGTTGTTTTGTCCCTACACACGTGAGGTTTGGTGTTAGGTCAAGACGGCTTTTCCTGTTCGACTATGCCACCGCCAGTTCATCACTACGAAATATTGGCTAATGGAGTTTCTGGCGAGATCGGATGACCACGCGGCGGTCACTCTAGCTCTCACAGTTTGGCATCTTTGGGATGCCCTGAATGTTGTCTGTAACGACGAACCAAGGAAGCATACGTACGGCCTAGCTGAGCAAATCTATATCTACACTACTTATCTACATCTACACTACTTAAAAAAGAGGAATAGGTTCCTTATTCTGCCAGCCGTATTACGACCAATCTTTTCGTCGTCCTTGTCGTAGTCCCGTTCCGCATGCGCCTATCTGGGCCACGCCAACATGGGCTTCGTCCCTCCCACCGAATCTCTTGTCGCTACCCTTCGTTCCATCGTTTCTTTCGTCCCTCTCCGCATCTGAGTCTAGGATTCCGGAGAAAGTATCTAGTGCTACATGGGCTATGGGTGGTACCAGTTTCCCCACGAATCTGGACCGCACAACATGGATCAAGGGACAGGATTGAACGTAACATCCCACCCTGGCACATATGCATATTGGACCCTCCTGTTACTCTAATTTGTGGTACATGATCCTCATTTCCAGTCTCTCCCCACTGAGCACATCGCCCCCAAATCGTCCTAGGGTTAAAGGAGGCGAGACGCAGCCGGAGCTTGTCAAGGTGCCGCCGCCGGAGCTTGTCAAGGTGCCGCCGCCCGAGCTGAACCAACTGGCGGTCGCCTAGTACGGATCTGGACCAACTCTCCGTCGCTAGTGGCAGCCGCTGCAGCCATGGAGCTGTACGAAGCTGGACCGACCTCTGGCGCCGCTGCCTCACGAGAAGTCGTGCTAACGCGCAACATGGAAAACTGCGAGGGTCTTTGGAGGCTGCAGCCGGTAAGCACATATATGTAATTTGTTCTTGTGATTTTTCTGTCTAGGTAGATCTCTATTATCTCCTAATTACGGAAGTTAGCATCTGTGCACAGCTCAGCAGAATCCAGAATAGCATGGAAATTGGTATTGTCTATTGTGTCAAGAGCCTCGTACAAAACAACATCTGTGGAGGTAGATTAGCTTATCCTGTTCCATCACATTAACTTTAGTAATTCCTCTGATTCTATTATTTGGGCATACAATAATTCTGGCAATTATTCTACTAGTACCCTGTATGCCATTATCAACTTCAGAGGCATAAAACAAATTCAGATTCCTTCTATTTGGAAATTAGTTGTCCCTCCTAGAATAGACATCTTTCTATGGTTGGTTATGAATAATAAAACCATGACTAGGGATAACCTTAATAGAAGGAATATCAAGAAACCCACAGAATGTGTTTTCTCTAAGGAAGAAGAAACCGTAGACCATTTGTTCTTCAAATGTATTGTGGCTAGACATATGGCAAGAAGTTAGTACTTTTTTTGGTAAAGAGGATCTTATTTAGACTCCATTGCTCATTTTTAGATAGCCAATGATAAGCATTTATGTTTTAAATTCCATTTGTGCTGCTGCCTTATGGTAAAATCTGGAAACTTAGAAATGATTTGATCTTCAATGGCATAACATGGATTAGCTTGAAACATGTTTGGTGGAGCATCTTAAGAACTATCGGGAGATGGCAGAGCCTTTTGAAGGCATCGATGATGGACTTGGCAGGAAATTTTTTCCATCACTTCCGTCATTCAATCTTGCTGGCTCCTCTCAGGATAGCAAATGGCTGAAGCTTCAGCTTGAGTGTCACAGATCACCCCTGGTATCCCCAGGACCCTATCTCTCTCTACGTACTTACGAATGACTGGGGCAGGTTCGACTTTGCTAGTGCAAAACTTCAGATGTTGACAGTGAACGTCTTCTTGGATCATAGCCCCACGTCTACGCTCGACACCGCGTCTTGTGTGTCTCCTGTGACATTGGCACTACCCCCAGGTCCCGGAGCTGGAGATGGAAGAAGCCGCTGCTGGCTAAACACAAGCCTATGTGTGCCCGCTGTAGAAACATAGTTCTAGCTCTAGCTCTTTATCGCTTTTGAATTCCTTTAGAAGTTCAGACTCTTAGCTTTCCTTTTTCGCAAAAAAAAGAACTTGTTCATCCTCTGCCTGTGTCGTGGGCTTCTTAAATGGAGCAGGAAGGTAAACCTCCTGTTATTCTAAAAAAACAAAATCTGTGGAAGGAGCTTAATTAAAAAGGCATGCTCAGCTAGATATATTGTTTTGTGATTCTTATTTTCTTATTACTTTTAAGTGCATGGCCATTTATTGATTTAGAGATTCCAATGGTCCAAGTTACTGATTAAATTCCTGTTCTTGGCAGCAGTTGCGAATTCTTGGTTCGAAGAAATAGATATTCAATCTATAGAGCTTGACGCAACAACGAATGCCTGCAAGGCACTGATGATTCCTCAAAGATTTTGAGGAAAATACTTACTGGTAATCCTGTTTACTATGACCAAAGATTGCATACCACGTTGCACAAAACAAACGCAATGCAACTGTTAGCATCTAATCCTGTTTATCCTTCTTACTGCTTTGCGCCCTAGAACATAAACAACGTCAGTTAATTAAAGCGAAGGAAAAATTGATAGAAAATTATATGTCATTACTACCTCTTTTTATTTTTTCCAGTGGCTGCTATCTCTGAAGCCTTCCTAAATCGGTGACCATTCCCTTTTGTGTGTGCTATGTCAGGTGGATGAATACTAATGTCGGTTGGGAATGTCGATCCAACAAATGACTCGAACTCTTCAACTTTATTGTGCTCTTTGGTTGTTCCCATATTTAGGACGTGGTCAACCACCTCAAAAATAGCCTTCTTGAAATACTTCATCTTCTCCTCACATTGTTTAGCAGCAATCATGCCCATGTTGAACTTAGAGCATGTATCGGAATATAACAACTTCATGGATGACGGAAGGGATGTACATGATCCTTGTAAGACATTGCCATTACCATCATATACTACCTTCTGTGTAGCGGTTTTTGTCCATCTATCAAGAACATAATGACTAGGAATTTCTAGGCATTTCTCCCACTTTAGAACAATAATTATGTGAGAACAAGGAATACCCACTGATTCAAACATCTTGCAAGAGCATTGTGCAATCTTGGTACGGGTGTTGTAAATCACTTCTCTTGGCCTACCGCTTCCACTTAAACATGTTTTCTTAAGCTCGCCAACTTGCTCCATTTTCTGTAGATCACACTTGTCCCTAGCAGCAAGCACCTCTGTTTGGAATAGTTTAAAAATGGAATGGGTGTAAACATCCCTACCATGACTCTCCATGCCCCAGTTTGTGCTTAAAACTGGTTGTGTATGAAGGGAGATATTGTCATTCTCCAATTCTTTTTGTCGTTGTTCATCCATAGCAGTCTCATATCTTATCCAGAACTCAAGTAAAGAGAGTCGCCGGTTTAGGAAGTGGCCAAAGAATGCGTTCTCACTCTCAGATCTCGATGTAGTCCTCAATATCCCACCAAGTGGTACGTCACGAAAGTATGCAGGTATCCATCGTTGCCGAATGCCAAACTTGCTAGCCAACCATCCATTGTTTCCAAGTCCATAATCCGATATTATTGAATTCCACTTTTCCTCGAACTCGTTTGGAGTCTCCGAAGCCCATACACATATTCCAAACCTCTTTAGAAAATCCTCATCCTGCATTAGAACACGCCCAACTTTTTCGGGCAGTTTGTTAAGAATGTGCCACATACAAAATCGGTGTCTAGTGCTTGGAAATACAGCTGGAACCGCTTCTTTCATGCTGGCGTCCTCATCTGTTATGATTAGTTTAGGCGCAACTCCTCCCATGGCCGCTAGAAAAGTTGAGAATAACCATTCATACGACTCAAATGTTTCATTTGCAAGGAATGCAGCACCGAAAGTAACCGAAGAATCATGGTGATTGACTCCAGTGAACGGGGCAAAAACCATGTCATATTGGTTGGTCCGATATGTGGAATCAAAGGAGACAACCTGCCCAAATAGTGCATAATTCTTCCGAGAGGTACCATCAGCCCAGAAAATATGTGTTAGCTTGTTCTCTTCATCCAGTTTGTAATCAAAGAAGAATGATGGATTGATACTTTGCTTGGATTTCATAGCACCAATAATAGTTTGTGCATCTGAATCTTTAATTATTTCCTTGAAATCACGGTAGTAATTCTGTAAATCACGCTTCAAGCAGCCAATCTGTCCAGGCCCTCTTTCTACAGTAAGCATCCGGTATGTTGCAGAAGTGCCAAGCAATGCTTTATGGCATGTGAATAATTTGCTCCTGAGTTCGCTATTTACTTCTCTATTTGATCTTAGGAACTGACGCTTATTTGGCGACACGAGCTGATGTGTGTGTTGTAGGACCAAACGGGCGACCACATACTTACCGTCATTTCTTCTCTTCAAACCTATCATAGCCTCACAACCACACCTACTTATCTTCACATTTCTTTTCCGTTTCTTCACAGCCTCATTGTTGAGCTCTTTTGTTTTTCTCCATCCTTGCTTTGCACAGACAAACCGCTTCCATAGCGCTACACCACCCTTCCCTAAGTGTTGTGTCCCTGTGCGTACTGAAAAACCAACCTCATGAGCATACCGTGTGTAGAACGACTCTCCGTTTTCCCAGCTATCAAATTCCATGCCAACTTTAGGCTGCAATTCATCATTGCATGCAGGCTCATACGTTGTTCCCTGACCAAAAATACATAGCTCTCAAATTCCGAACTTATGCATTTGATGCTAAAAGGCTTGAGCATTAAAAAAAGCTTACACAAAATGGGAGGGTGTTTTCTCTCGTGGGTGTGCTGTAGCTATCTCCGTCATATGATCTGGACAACATTGCACCCTAGAAAATGGTACAAGTCAGAAGTGACATGGCTTGGTAGTCAAATTATTACAGATGCAACTAAGCAGCTACCGTGGAAAAACTGTTGGCGTCGTCTTCAAGCGCCGTTGCCGTTGTTGACCCTAAGCTCGGAACAATGGATTCCAATGGCTCCATGATAGACTGGTTTAAGAAAATAAACACGACAGAAAATTATATCAATTTGTTTGAGGAAAATGCAATGATTAAACAGAGGGCAATAACTCTTTCTTGCACTATGAACACAATACCGAATCTGGTAATAGAAATACAGCAGCACATAACACCTCAAATAGGATATGGTGTTCTAGATGCACCACCTACAGTTCATGATCTATGACGCTCTTGCGTTTAGATATAAATATGAAAAAAATGAGTTGTCAAGTGAGCACATTAAGCCATCTGATGCATAAATAATTTCTCAGCAATATCATGCAGGGTAGCAAATCTGGTAATAGAAATAAAGTGGCATACAACACCTCAAATAGGATATGGTGTTCTAGCTGAACCACCTTCAGTTCAGTATGTACTATGCGTTTGGATTTAAATATAAATATGAAACAATGAGTTATTAAGAGAGCACATTAAGCTAACCGATGCATAAGTAATTTCTCAACTACACAGCACAACAACACAATTCCACTGCAGGAAGATGGTTGCCAACTCAGCACAAATCAGCTATAAATTCCATTTGCACAACGAGATTCCAAGTCAAACTAGAAACTAAACTCCCTGATGAATCGCACAGAACTCACCAAAGAAGGCCCAGCTACAACAAGATTTGTGGCACTCCCGGATGAATCGCACATTGGAGCGGCGCTTCTGCATATTCCGTCTCCATTCGGGAATGGAGCCACCGAGGATGCGACAAGTTCCGGCGGGCGGTACAGAACCAGAGATGTGGCCGTGTGGTCGACGGGCACATGCATCTGGAACATCTCCGTAGGTCGCGCTGGAGGATGGGATGGGCGGTCCGGCCCTGTGCTCGGTGGTGGCGGAAGGTTGAGCTCCGGCTGCATCACTCTCCTAACCCTAGTCACGATTTTGGGGATGATTCGACTGTGCGAGCGGCAGTACAGATATTGGAAATTATGGACCAGGTGGAACAAATTCGAATAAAAGAAGGGACTCATTTGTATATGTGCCACGGTGGGATATCCATCTCAGAGTTGTGTTCGATCCTGTCCCTTGATCCATGTTGTGCGGTCCAGATTCATGGGGAAACCGGTACCACCCATAGCCTATGTAGCACTAGATACTCTCTCCAAACTATAAACTAAACTCCCTGATGAATCGCACAGAACTCACCAAAGAAGGCCCAGCTACAACAAGATTTGTGGCACTCCCGGATGAATCGCACATTGGAGCGGCGCTTCTGCATATTCCGTCTCCATTCGGGAATGGAGCCACCGAGGATGCGACAAGTTCCGGCGGGCGGTACAGAACCAGAGATGTGGCCGTGTGGTCGACGGGCACATGCATCTGGAACATCTCCGTAGGTCGCGCTGGAGGATGGGATGGGCGGTCCGGCCCTGTGCTCGGTGGTGGCGGAAGGTTGAGCTCCGGCTGCATCACTCTCCTAACCCTAGTCACGATTTTGGGGATGATTCGACTGTGCGAGCGGCAGTACAGATATTGGAAATTATGGACCAGGTGGAACAAATTCGAATAAAAGAAGGGACTCATTTGTATATGTGCCACGGTGGGATATCCATCTCAGAGTTGTGTTCGATCCTGTCCCTTGATCCATGTTGTGCGGTCCAGATTCATGGGGAAACCGGTACCACCCATAGCCTATGTAGCACTAGATACTCTCTCTAGGATTCCGCTCTCCTTGGCCAGGCCGCCGCCAATGACCATCGTGCTCACTCTCCCTGCTCTCGCACTGCTCAGCTGATGCCCTCACAACTCTCCCCTCCGCCTTCACTCCCCTCCGTATCGTTGGGAACTTGCCCACCAAAGTCCAAGTGGAGGAGGCGCCGCCATGACCCAGTCCTCCCCTCCCTATTCGCGACGATGAAGAGCTCGCATGGAGGACAACGGCAGGGCGCCCACATCGTGCGAACCTAGCGTTGCTGAAGACGGCCGGCGTCCGTGCTCCGGAACTGGGCAGGGAGGCCTCGATCTCGGTCTGCAGGTGCATGGATCCGAGAGGCCCCATATGGATTGTTCATTTGATTTTTTTTTCAGTTAAAACAATCCGATTTGTTTCTGCTGTTTTCCCAGAGTTTCTTGTTCATATTGCTTCAGCCTGATTCCTAACGTCAATTCTATTGGTAGCATTGGTGGCCCAGACGGAAGTAGTAAGCACGAGGGACAGCCGGCCGAAGGACCTACAGACTTTGTGGTTCACTTGGACAATCATACATTTCAGCACGCACAACAGGATGAAGCACTACTAGGATGTATTTGTTGTTGGTGCGTACAAATGGTGACCCCTTGTCCTCTTCACTTACTATAAGCTGTAGCTTCAGAAATCTTTCAGAATGTTTTGTTCTGGTAACATCGGTGGCTTTGATGTAGGCGTGTTCTTAGTTTTCCCAAGGGGAATAACGTGGATCACTTATCAATTTACTTGGCACTCAGCCAACCTCCGATATGGTTGGAGCCAATCTTCATGCCAGTTGTTTGCCGAATCCGAATACACGTTTAGTTCTGGAGGAGAGCACAGGTTGGTCGTTGGTCGTGAATTAACCTTCGGCTTCGAAAAATTAGAGGGTCAATTATGTACACTCTTGTTTGCTTTCATAGTACATGCCTTTTATTTTGATTTTACTTCTCATGGATATTTCAGGATATGGGGGCAGCGTAGCAGGGGTCATGAACAATGACAGGTGTGGCTATTGAGTTTATTTTTTAGTTCGTTTCAGAAAATCCCATGTTAATTTTACATTGGATTTTGGCAGCTGATTCTGTCTGGTTGTGTTGAGGTCAACAACTCAACGTCACTTACATTTGTGCTATTTTCATGATAAAGGGGAAAAGGAGTGGTACTTATGCTATGGTCGTAATTGAATTCCACATAACTCAGTTCAGTGATTGGGCGAATCCGTTAGCTGCTGAAGATTCTTATGTAATTTACACACTAAGATTTTCTGATCCTTGTTACTATGTTAGTAGTAGAGATAATCGTCGTTGCAGGATATATGTAATTTCTAAAATTTGTTCTTATCTTTGCCTCATAATCTAAATGTTGTGCGATAAGGTGTATATAGGTAATCAGTAATTTCTTGTACTCTTTAATAAGGAAAGGGCATAAGGATTTCTTTTTGCAGTAACCATTATGAACAAGATATGAGTTTTCTGTTCTATATTGCAAATAAATAAATCTCCGCGAGATAAACTAAATTGGCACCTTCCAGATTCATGATTCACATATTATACAAGTTATTATCCATTCATTTATCGATGTGTTATACTTTTTTACTTAGTTCCTATACTTGATGAAAAACATGAAGTGAGATTGTGAGTTCTGTTTAACCCATGAATGAAGTAAAATTCTATTTAGGTCACTATTCTTAAAAATCTTACACTATTTGCTTGACATATTGTCACGCGTGCCACGTATTTAGATTTCCAACAGAAGGCTGTAATCAAGCACCAGGAAAAAGATCCTCAAATTCTGATTATTTGATTGCCTATTCAAGGTACGTATTTATGGGATTTTATCTTTCTTTTTGCGCATTGCTTTATGAAGCGATGTGAGTTCTTTGGAAGTTATTATAGAAAGTTTTCTCGTGAAAATCTTCCTCAAGTTCCAAAAGTTTCTTTATGAAGTTATATAATGACAATTAGACTACTAATAGTATCACTTTTGCTGATAGACTATTGCTTCCTTGCTCTAATATGTGATTGCACCTGAAATGACATTCACGTTCTGCTTCCTGGTTAGCTCTTGGTCAACTTTACACCTGAAATGACATCAAGCTTTTCTTCAGTTCATGAAATTAGATACCGGGGTATTTGAAGATGTGTCTATGATTCAGAGGTAAATTATTCCATCCCCGACCTGCTGTCAGGTCCTAAAAGTTGATTTTGTTTTGGTTATGGCTTGTGTTGTATCAAAATAAGTAAGTAGATTTATTGTGAAGATTAAGATTGTTGTCAAGATCGTGATCCCTTGTTGCTTATGTAAGTCTTTCAAGATGAGGCGACCATTTCTTCTGTTAAGTCTTTCGAGAAGAGCTGCCTAAATCTTTATTCAATCGCTTGTTCAAAGCAACTAATGGAATTCTTTTGCCGGCCTCTTCGAAAAAAATATGTAAGTTTATGGCTAATTATTTTGAGTGACATTTTCTTCCCATATGGAAAAAGAATATATATATAGAGCTGGACTATTCTCGAACCCCCTTAAGAGGGGTTGTAGAATAGCTATTCTCAAACCCCCTATTCCCGCTTTAGTTTCTTATCCCAAAACCGCCCCATCTGAACGCCCGAGAAAAGCAGGTACCACCGCCCACGCGGAACCACCTCGGGCTGACCCAAACGCCCCCCATCGCTCGTCAACCCCCACGCGACCCAGTCGCCCGCCTGTGCCCCTTCCACGAGCTCCGGCGTGCCGCCGGCGGGTCAGCGAGCCACCTCCCCGACCTCCCATGCCCCGCGGCGGGCCACACTCCCTCAACCACCTTCTGCGCTGCGTTGGCAGGCCACCGTGCACCCCGCGCCGCCCTCCCCTTCTAGGATGAGGGCATCCGTCCCGGCGCCGCCAAATTCGCCTCCAAATCGCGCGCATCCCGCCCGGCGATGCCCTGCCGCGCGCACCGATAGGTTCTCCACTCTGCCTCATGCGCTCCCCTTCCCTGGTAGCCCCCCCCCCCCCCCTTCTTACCTGATGGATCCGATGGATCTCTGGCCGGATTACCTCCACGCCACTGCCGCTGGCGCCCCTCCACTGCTAGGAGTTCACCTTCCCCTGGCCCGATCTGGAGCACACCGGCATAGCCCACCCTTCCCTCCTCGTCCACATGCCCCGGAGCCTTTCTGAACCCCCGTGGTACTTGCGCGAGCAACGACCATCCCTGGCCATCTGTGTTGTTGCTGGATGCACGACGCCTGCCTTTGTGGCTGCCCCTATTCTGCTTTTGGGCCGTGGGTGCGGCTCCTATCCCGGCACGCTGTTTCACTTCCTTCTTTCCCTGAACTAATGCGTGAAGTCTAGAAGTTCAGCTCGTCCTAATGCCTGTAGTTGGCTTTTAAATACTTCAGGTTATGGATGACTCTGTTCCTTTTCTTTTAGCCGGTATATCATGGGTGCACTGCACGGTGTGCATTTCTTTCGTGAGGGAGTTCGCCTCTCTGTAGGATTGCTTTAGTTACATTTTTTTGGATAAAACCATTTCCTGCTAGTTGATGTAGAATTGTCGGCGATGCTTAAACTTCTGAATACAGCTGCAGGTGTGCTGAGATTTTTATACAAATGGTGTATTCGTGATTTATATTCGCCAAAGTTTAGATAATTACATCACACAAACTAATTTCATAATTTTTTTGCATCTGGTCCACCAAGAGAGCCACCGCTAGGAGTGCCTGCACCGTTGGGTGCTATTTCTGACTTGCTCCAGCTGCTGAACTGAACTGGTGACCTGCTGATATGAATTAACTGCTGCTATTTTGGATAGTTTAACAATTGTTATGCAAGGAGTTATCTCCATTTATTTTATGTTACAAATAAATCATCTCTAAAATTAATTACAGGCAGTGCACTTATGACACCTATGGGGAGTTCACTAGCGCTCATCGCTAGATTTCGCCAGGAACCATGGCGGGAGTCCAACTTGAAGCGCAGCACCCGCAGGTTGTGGGTACTATTCTGATTCTCGAGGTAGCTTTCTAGTTCTTATGGTTACTATATGATCAAGGTACTATTCTGAATATTAATTCACTAAGAGTACTTGAACTTTAATTGCGCGGAAGTTCTATTTATACATATATGAAGCCCATTTCGCGAAAATATTTTTGAACTTCACTGAAACTTCGTTCGGAAGCTCACTTGGTACTTGCACGAAGTTCATTTTTGTAAGATGAAAAATGCATGTGCGGTTGTGATGTTCAATTCTTTTTGCCGGGAAGTGCAACCACAACGTTCCTGACCAAGTTTGGTTACCTGCTCTTTGATGTCTTGCTAAAAGCTTTTTGATGTTATGCTGCCGGTAGGCACTCAAAAGTGCCCCTGTTTGAATTCATATGTAGATGGTTACATGGCAGGTGCACGAGCAAATTCCCCCATGTGACTGTCATATATTTTCTTCTAAAATTTATGTGCGATAATTTGATTTAACAACATTGGAACAACCTATCTAGGGTCTGAAGTATCCCGCACATTAAAATGAACCTCTTTAGCAAGAGGAGCAGCATGAATCTGCATCTATTATTCTCAAGGATTATTACACTAAAAAATGATTGTTATGCAGTGCCATGTAATAATACAAAGTATATGTCTGGAAGTGCACATAGGATAAAATAGGTAGTTCATTGTATGTAAAATAAAAGATGTGCTCTTCTTTTTGTAACTTTACCTTCTTCCGTCCAAATAATAGAGGAAGTTCACTTTGGATTGAAAAATAGTTCTATCAGGACGCACATGGAGCCCTCCAATTGAAGAAGTTATCTAGTCAGGTGTTATTCCTCGATTTGTGTAGTTTCTTACCAGAGAAAGACCTGAACCAAATAGACTTATAACTATGACGTCTTTCTTTTTTACTTCTGTAGTTTGAAGCCTCCATCTGTGATGTGCGGCCCACGACTAGGAAGGCTTCCATGCAGCCGCAGGGAGTCCTAACCATTTGAAGTGTGAAGAATAGCTGGACTCTCATGCCCAGGTCAGCCTGCTCCTCGCATTGTCGACTATGGTTCTTGCTATGCGAAATTCTATTGCTGCATGTGGTTTTATTCTTGGTCATACTTGCTTGTTTATTTACAGCATTGAGCGGTTCACATGTTAATTATGAGCAGCTCAATTAGGCCAAAATAGGGAGTTCACTTTCCTGTTAAAAAAGATAGCAGAAAATGCTCTCGGGTCACTTGTTAGTTTTAGGAAGTTCATTCGTTTGGTTTATACAGTGCACTTGTCATTTATTTTCATCTTAACATTAAATATTTAATAGAAGTTCTGCTCTATTGTTGGCAGGGTTCATTCCAAGTTAATTACCTCGTCCACACATGAAGTTTACTTGTTTTTTTAATGGAAGTTCGCTTTGTCCAATTTTTTTTTGTTAAAGCCCACATTAAAAAGTTTAGCATAAAAACATTGATGCGACATGGGACGTTGCCTCCTCTAATATGCATAGCTGGATAGATGGCCAAAACAACACATGGAGCAGTAGGCAGCTCCAATAACTTCATTTTCTTTGACTGAATCAACACATGGTATTATTATAGGATAAATAATTGAAGTGAATACCTAGTGAGAGTAAGTAGAAACGTGTTGTGGTCTTTGTATTTGTTTTATGTCTCTTCTAGTCCTGACCATAGCCTTCCCATACTGGTCCAAATATAATAATTACACCGATACAACGTACGTCGCCGGTCCATTTTCGCCTGGAGACAACAGCGATACTACAGGGGCAACATGGAGGAAGTTCGCTTATGTTGTCCCATGTTTCTCTTTTATTTCTTCTTAATTAGTGCATCCACAACTGCTAGTTCGGCTTCCGTCTCCCTTAATCTGTTTCCATGGTGGCAACACTCTCGTTCGGGCTATAATTTCACTTCATGTTTGGATTGATTTTGCTGCTGGTTGATTTTAGAATTGTTGGTGAGGTTGTAATGCTTCTGAACTACTGTTGGTGTTGCACTATATTTATTAACTGCTGCCTTGTATGAATTTTCACATAAAGATTGTTTGCTAGCTTTGTATTTGAGCAAATGTTAGACGATTGCAGCACATAAAACAATTTAACCTATTTCACATATGAAGTTTACTCATTTGTTTTTTGGAAATTTATTGTTTCATAGACTGTGAAGTTCGCTTTTATTTAAAATGCAAGTTCGCTTGTCGAACCTAAGTATGGACTAGTATAGTTCACATTATTCAGAAAGGGAAGTTCATCTTTATTATCAGGAAGTTTATTTTGTCTACCTTTTTAGTTAAAACCACAAACATGAATTAAATAAAAAGTATAGCTCGCCTCCATATTTTTATTTTCTTTCTTGCAAGTGCATTATTTGCATTCGGGAAGTGCAGATGGATAAATTTGATATTTCTGTTCAATATTAGTGATAATTTATCTTCATTTCTGGAAGTTCACACTTCATTCCGTAGCAGATCAGTGTAGGTCTTCTTGGGGCTGACCGAGCACCTGGCTGCCGCATTGGGGTTCAAATATAATCAAACCATCTTCACTTTTTTTGGGAAGTTCACTTCGGACATAATGGGAAGCTCAATTTGCACACCGTGAAAGTTCATTTCATTTTATTATGAAACAAACTAAATGGTAATGGTGAGTTCACTTTTGTAAAAGTGAAGTTCACTCCGCAAATAAAATGAAGTTCATTTGAAAAAAAATGCATATTGCTGAGGAGCTCAGAGCAATCTTGTTTTGATGTATAAAGCATTATCTAGTATTTCGTTTGCTCTTGACCATCTACCACTGTCTACTAGTATATTTATACATTTCGTTTGTTGAGGAGCTCAGAGCTAATAATGATGTCTATGAATTGTGTTAGATTTTTTACATTATATGTAGGGAGTAGTAGCATTCTGTTTAGGCAAAGTTTGGATAATTGCAACACACAACATTCGTTTCTGAAGTTAACTTTCCGATTTCAAGAAGTTACTTCATTGCATCTCGTATGTGCAGGTGTATCTTCACAAAATACATTTTCTGAATGCTTTTGGATACTCCATTTTTTGATATTTGTAAGCCTATAAGATCTGAGAGAGGTGGAAAAGCAGTGGAGTTTTGATAAAACACAGGAATGAAACATTGCAGTTGTATTATACTATTATGGTTAATAGGTAATGGCAGTTCTTGACATACTTTTTTTTGTATCATAGACTAAGCCTTCTCTGCCAGCACTCAAAATTGTAGGAAGTTTATTTTGTTTTAGTAGACGGTAATTTTTGACAACTGAGCAGTTCAATTAGGCCGAAGGAGGGACTTCACGTTCCTGTAAAAAACAGAGAAAAATGTAACCGATACACTTCTTTATTTTTGGTTGGCTCTATTCTGAAGTTCTGCTCCGTGAATTGACTAGTGTAAACAATTTTGCTGCAAGTTCACGTTGCTTGTAGATGAAAGTTCAGTTATTATATCTGAAGTTCCTCCTGTGTTGCAGGCAAGTGAGGACACCATGGACCTGCCGTGTGTGGATGTTGCAGGGCATGAGGTGGAGCAGGAGAGTCCTGTGCCGGTGTTGCACAAGGCTCGTTGGAACTCCGGATTAGACATATGCAGTAGTTCACTTGCTCATCGTGGGAATGCCTCATTCGGCAAAGACAGAAGTTCACTTACACGATGAAGTAGGGGTGATGCACCAGGTTCTGGAGTTAAGTTCTGCCATTTTTCTGCAGTTTAGTTTATTTGTTTCTCAGTTCAGTTTTTCCCTTTCCTGAAGTTCAGTTCATCATAATGTGTCAAGTTCACTTGTCATAAGCTATGTGTTGTACTGTTGCCTGCAGGATGACGTGCAATTTCAAGGAAAGTATGATTTGTGGCAGGCTGTGAATGGTAACCAGTAGACGTAGTAATAACATGTAAGTCTCTTCCCCTATACTAGGTGATACTGATAAAACATAGTGGCATAGTTATTCTACTATTAATAGCGTTTTGGTGCCTTGTTGCTTAGTATAAAAAACACTTCTGGCAGTTAAGTATATTTTCTGAGAAATTCATTGAACTTCTGGCAGTTCGCTTAGTACTGGATTTTTGTTCTTCCTTTCGACAACAAAGAATTATTGTTGCCGTATTTTAAGATGTGTAATTCCATGAAATTCACTCCTGGGTTCGAAGTTCATTTCTTGCCAATTTGGAAGTGCAGGTATATCGCGTTTGACCTCTCTGAACCACCTTCAAGATGTGCGCCTTACCAGCTTCAGGGGATGACTGAGCGTGGCTCACTGAGTACTTCGCCAAGAGTTCTGCATCCTGTTCTAGTTTGACCTCTCTTTAATTTTTATTTTTACATTATGGCGTGATCTCCAGCCACGGCACATTGATGGAGGCATGCGCCACAGCCTTGGACATGCAAGTATTTACAAAATAATGATTATGTTACTTGGCAACCTAATGGTACTTCCAAATATGCATCAAAACAATGTCATTGTGGGAGTTTTCTTTCATTTTTTTGTTGTAATAATTTCACTTTGATATGACAGGCTGATGTTTTTTCTGCCCTGGAGTTCACTTCCTACTTATTTTTTATCAACAATGTCACTATGTATTTTCCCAAAAGTTCACTCTCTAAACATCAACCGTTCACTATTCACTATTTATTATTTGGAGAAGCTTAGCTTATCTGACGTAGGAATTAACTTTTTTAGTCCGCATAAAGACTCAATTAATCCTCTTCTCAAGAAAGTTCACATTTTTTATAGCATGAAGTTCACCAAAATTCTTATACAAGCTCGCTTCGAACTATCCACCAAGTTCATTTTTATATGAAATGTGTAACGTGGTTGTGAAGTTCAATATTGTTTTAGAAAATTAGATGATAAATTTAAAATGGTCTAGGAAGTTCATTATTTTGTTGTTGCATGGTTCATTTCATGAACATTACACCAAAATTCTTCTAGAAGCTCGCATAGAATATACACAAAAGTTCTCTCAGTGAATATTAGTAGTTCAGTTCATATAATATTGAAGTTCACTATGAACAATAGTTTGAAAGAACAACGACAAGTTCTAAAAATGGAGTTTTATATTTTTAAATCTGCTCTCAAATTGTTAAGAATGTCGATAAATCTTCTAAAAATGGAGTTCACTTCGAACTGGACTAAAGTTTCGGAAGTTCGCCCTGTACAATATTGAAGTCCGTCGGGAAGTTCAGATTCATGGAAGAAGAAGTTCACATCCACAGAAGTTCGCTATAATTTTATTATATGCCTGAAACTTTTATACCGCGATCGGAAGTTCACTAACAGATATAAGGAAGTTCACTTCTATATTCGAGCACCTCATGCACTATGTTTTTCTGGACGGAAATCATACGCATAGAAATCGTCCGTACAACCACCGATTGCGCAAATCGACCAACTCAACGTACAATTAGCACTAATATAACTCTACTAATACTCCAACAGATCGCAATGCCACACCTAATCAATCTAGATGAGCCAATTTCGAAATGTTTTCGTGTCGGCGTTATCTTCACTTTTATGTATTTCTGAAATTAAACTAAAACCATTTAGAATTTGGAAAAACATTCAACATGAAAAAGATTCTCCTAATCAATATATTTTCAACGCAATATCATTTGGAACATTCCGATGAGTGGTTCAGAAATAAGCCCCAAAAACAGTTCGAAAAACCGAGAAGTTCGAAGAACGTAATCACGTATTTTCAAATCTGCTCTTAAACTATAAAGAATTTAGAAAAGTGTTCTTCATGAAAAAGGTGCGCCTAGTCAGTACCTTTCCAACGGCGTATCATACGCATCATTCCGATAAACAGTTTGAAAACTGGAACCCCAAAACTGTACAACAATAGAGAAATCCGCGAAAACGTTGTTTTGTATATTTCAAATTAGTTTTAATCACTATAGAATTTGGGAAAACAATGAACAAGAAAAAGATGCGAAATTTCCGTGCGAATCCAGCGGTATATTATACGCATCAATCCGATAAGCGGTTTGAAAATCATCATGAAAATACTGTCCGCACGAACATGCAATTCTGGTATTCCGTCGAGAAGTTCACTTGTGAAACACGCGGAAGTTCAGAAAGGGTTCGAGAATAGTTAGTCCCGAACCGGTTCGAGAATAGCAGACCTATCTCTATAGCTATATATATATATATATATATATATATATATATATATATATATATATATATATATATAGCCCAACTATTCTCGAACCCCCTTAAGAGGGGTTCTAGAATAGCTATTCTTAAACCACCTAAACCGACCAACCAACTCGCACCGAACCGAACCCACCCGGAAAAAATTAGACCCAACACACCACCGCACGAACCCTACCTATTCACCACCTTGTTTCTCCGGACTTTTGCCCCAAATCCACGCGCGCCGCCGGCCAACCCCAATCCACCCGCGCTACCGGCCGCCCCCAAGCCACGCGCGCCGCCGCCGCCCCAAATCCACGCGCGCCGCGGCCGCCCCAAGCAACGCGCGCCGCCGGCCGCCCCAAATCCACGCGCGCCGCCGGCTGCCCGATCCACGGGCGACACCGGCCGCCCCCCAAGCAACGAGCGCCGTCGGGCCCTTCCTCAGGCGCCAGCTCGAGGGCTGCCTCCCTCCCTTGGTCGCGCCCAGTCCCGCCTTCCTCCGGCGCCGGTCGTGGGCCGCCAGTCTCCCTGGGTCGCCGCCGTTTTCACCTTCCTCGGCCACGAGGTTGAGGCGCGCCGGCCTCCCTGGTCCGCCGCTAGCCCGCTACCCCCACCTTCCTCCGCCGCGAGATCAAGCACAGGGGGGGCGGACAAACCACATCGCGCGAGTTCACATGCCCCGCCGCGGGTAGTTCACATCACTCTACGCTGCCAGCATGTGCAGCTCCATCTTCAGGTTCGTGAGATGTATCTCTCGGCAGTTTGCTGTGTGATTTTAGGGAGTTTCTTGTGCGGTTTGGTGGCCACCCGAGGTGCTCCGGATACATGGCCGCCCACTGGCTATACCCTGTCCATTTCTCTAAACTGAAGTGCCTTGCCTTGCCCTGGGCAGTGAACTTCTTCGGTGATATAAAAACTGTTGCAAGTGTTGTACTATATTTCTTAACTGCTGCTCCGTGTGTGATTTTTTTTTCATAAAGATTGTTTGCTAGCTTTGTATTTGAGCAAATATTGGATGATTGCAGCACATAAAAAACTGTTTCACCTAGTTCACACATGAAGTTTACTCATTTTTATTGGAAATTCGTTTCATAGACTGATTACTATCAAAAGCACATAAGCACCAAACTGTGAAGTTCGATTTTATTTAAGATGCAAGTGCACTTTTATTTAAAATGCAAGTTCGCTTGTCCAACTCAAGAAGTTCACCTTTTTTATCGCTAAGTTTTGTTTTGTCAGGAAGTTCACCCCATATGTGGCTGAAAGTTCATCATTATCTAGACGGTAAACTTATCTGAATAGCTATTCTAGAAGAACTAGGGTGTGATCGAGTAAGAGCAAAAAGTTCATAAGTGCAAATTTGTAATTTCATGTTTGAACTGTCGTAGTCTGTATTTATTTTAATCAATGCACTGGAGTACTAGTTCAGTAGTACTGAGATTCTATTTAATGGAAGTTGGGTGAAGCAAGTGAGCTGCTTCTACGTAACATGACAAGTCTGGTTATTTGCTACACCTGGTCGTTTGCTGGTTCGTTCTCTCTCGCTAATGAATTCTCACCTATAGCATTTGCCCTCTACATATTTGTATGATCTTATTTTTTGTGGAGTTCACTTCAACCTACGAAGGAAATCCATTTATTTTGGTCAGAGAAGTTTTATTAGTTCACACAGTAAGTTTGCATATATTTCTGTTCCCACCACCTCAGTCTGGGTAAGTTCATCTCGCCCCCCCTCTTTTGTGTACGAAGTCGAGCAACCTCTGCACTGCTTGATGCTATGGAAAGCTAATTCTGAACTACTACATGGATACAATTTAACCACAACGTGTGTCGCTTGCTAGCACTGCGCAATCTGCAGTTTAGAAAGAGTGCGCAGTTCAGAGAGATGGTGTTCAGAGAACTCATTTTCTAGGTTGTTGCTCTGCTTCTGTCTCGAGGTCTCGACAGTGCCTACAGTTCACTTCATGTAAAATGGCAAGTTCACTTTTTTATTCTTGGGGAGTTTGTTTTATGCTTTCTCCTATTATTGCTGTATGGCTGATGGGAACCTTTTCTGTTATTGTTAGTTCTCTTGAAAGTTAACCTTTTTCCTCTTTGGGAGTTCACCTATTTTTATCCAGTCAAGTCCATTCTAATAAAGCATCATGAAAAATAGTTCATTTCATTTCAGTAACAACTGCAGTTCGTTTGTGCATAATGAGTATCTCTCGGTTCTCTTTTTTCCTTCCACAAGTAAGATTCTAATTTTCTGAATTTCCTTGCTCCACTCTATTTTGTTAGTAGGTTGTTCTATCTTCTTGCAAGTTGGTGTCCTTTACTTGTTTATTTTATGCTCATGAGAACATAAATTAGTTATTCATAATTCCACTTTGTTGTTGTCCCACAGGCTGGACTCGATGGCGGACGGCCACCTATCCATCACAGTGGCGCAACATGCGGAGTAGTTAGCTAGCACGCGACGTAACCAACATTTGAGTTCACCCTGCGCTGTTCCTCGGAGTCCACGGCTTTGGAGGGTCTTTCATGCACAGGTCTGTCTGCTCCTGTCGCTATGTTGGTTGCTGCTATGCAAAAATCTACTGCTGCATGTGATTTATTCTTGGCTGTACATGCTTGTGTGTCTTACATCGCTAAACAGTTCACTTCTTAAATGTGAGCAGTTCGATTAGGCCAAAAAAAATCATAATTACTCTGAACTGCCTGATGCTTATCCATAATTACTCTATTTAACTGTTTTTGCTATTTGAAATTTTGTTTGCAGATTGTGTGTTAGATTTTTATTTGGGCAAAATATTCTGGCTACTTGCACTTTGCCCGCAATAATTTCACTCTTTGATTTTCTACTAAGTGCACTTCACATATTGTTGTCATGTTCCCTTCTATGATACAAGTTTTTTTTGTCAGGGAGTTCACTTTTCTCTCTTGAGATTCACTCCGTTTACTTTTATAAAAAGGAAGTCCACCTATTAAGATAAGAGTGGTTCGCTTAAAAAATAAATGATATTCCACTTCTAAAGGGAATACCACAAAAACATATATTGTTTTCTCTAGTTCTCCATTGATCTTTCAAATTAGCCACACAGTTGATGTATATTCCACTTTTTAGTTTCATGTATATTTCACTTTTGTTGGACAGTTCACTTTGCACATAAGTGGAAGCTCATGTACATCGTGAATGTTCATTTCATTCATCTATGAAACAAACTAAATGGTCATAGTGAGTTCATTTGGTGTAAAATGGAAGTTCACTCTCCAAATAAAATGAATTTCATTTGAAAAAAATGCATGTTACTGAAATGGAGGCGCTCAGAGCAATCTTGTTTTGCTATATAAAAGCATTATCTACTATTTCTTTTCAATAATTTGGACGGAGAAGTTCATTTCTATGGTGATTTGTCGTTTTTTGCTTAGTGGTCTGTAACTTTTTTCCATCCGGTGCAATTCATTTTATTAGGATGGCACATCGCTGCCAGTGAACTTCACTCACGTCATGGAAGTAATGTGCCATGCCATGGAAGCAAGTAAGTATTAAGATAAGTTCACTACATGTACACATGGAAGTTTCTTTCTTAGTTAATTTATGTTACATTCTACCATTCATACCATGGCGTTTTGTACTTTCCTGATAATAGTGTGAACTCCCTATTTGGCCAAGATCATTTGAGATGTATACATTTAAGAAAGCTCTCTTGCGACCCCTCCAACGAGCTCTATTGGGAAGTTCACTTCTTCTGAGATGTGGAGTTCACATATCCTAATTGGTAAATTTCACATCTCCCTGCTACTTCAGTTTAGATATTCCTGCCAGCTAAATTAGTCTTTCCGATTTTAAATTTTTTGTTAACTGAATTTTGAAATTCACAAATGGATAAATGTGAAGCTCAGATAGACATGAATGTGAAGTTCATGAATTTGCGCTCAGATAGACATGAATGTGAAGTTCATGAAAGGTAGAACAATTTTACATTTTTCTGCAACAAATTGTGCATTACTGATCTCAAAATTAGCTGAAACCTAAAAAGCTTCACAAGTGTGCACTTGATTTTGTTAGGCTTGAAAGAAATAATATATCAGGGCAGACAACTAGTAGTTCAGAAAGCTTCACAAGCGTGCACTTATCCAGAAGCATTCTTTATCCTTTGTGTCAACGACTTATAGGTGTTTGTTATAATGCCTAAGTGATATGATAAAAGCTTAATAATTATGTAATTGGAATAGATGAAAAGCAGTTCCAAAATTCTCTTATGTGAGCAACAATTTGTTAACCAGCATTAATGTTTGTATACTAGTAATCAGCCTGATGTAGTTCTTTTTATATTGCAGTTTCATGTGCGATGGTGCTAGCTTGGGGGGATTAAAGGGGTCTAGTGTCCACTGTCCAGCAAGCATTCAGCCGCTGCATCAACCAGGTGCCGCCGCAAGCTCGACCAAGCGTACTCTGCCCTTTCTTTAGAGCTCAGCATTTCACATTTTACAGAGCATCAGTTCACGTATGCTATGCAGTAGTTCACTGAGGCGTTGCCCTCAACGTTGGAGCTGTGCAGCCCTGGGAGACAGAATTGTGAAGTCGGGAAAGCTATAGCTTTGAAGTTCGGAGAGATCTCAATTTATAGTTTTGGTTGAGAAATTGAATAAGTGATGTGAACCAGATTTGTCTTTCTATTGTTTTGTTTCTCTCGCTTTGTTAATGGTTTAGTGTTGAGACCGAATGGATGCGGTTCATTGTATGAATTTTACGAGTTCACTTTTTAAGTACCAAAAGGTACACCGTGTTTACTGAAAGTTTTCTTTTTCTTGGATGATTATTTATGCAGCACATTCACTCTGTAACTTCGAGTTCACTTTTATTCTCTTGGCAGTTCATTCTTTTTTTGTAAATTGTGTTGCAGCACACGGGCACTATATTTGCATCGATTGGTTCACTGGCTTCAAATAGAAAAAGAAGTTCACCTCGTCCCCATATGAAGTTAGCTTATTTTTATGTTGGAAGTTTGTTTTGTATATTGATACTTTGTATTTTGTGATGCTGCTAGCTATTTGTTTCAACGAATTATTCTGTGAAGTTCCTCTTTATTTGTTAGGAACTTCGGTTTGCATGTATGTGAAGATCCCTTATTATTAAGATTTTTTCGAATTTCTTTCTGGAAGCTCACTTTATATATGTGTGAAAGTTCAGTATGTACGTATGTCAGTCTACGCTTTGTACTACGCATCCTGGTACCATGTGCTTCATCTGAAAATATCTAATGTAAAGCACATGTATCCTTTTTCTATAAATGTTAAAAACAAATGAAGTTCACTATTTAGGCTTCCGCGGTTTGATATACAAAACATCGAAGTCCACTAAGAGAAATAGAACAAAAACAAAGAAGTTCGAAAATTCCATACTTTAGTATATTTTGAACTGCTCCTAAAACATAACTTTTTTGGAAATATTCTATATGAAAATTTGCACTTTTTTATAACTTTCCAGCGATGTATAATTTGTATCATTTTGATCGAAAGTTTGAAAACTATCACAAAAGCTGAAAGCAAAATCGACAATTTACATACTCCGTCAGGAAGTTCACTAGCATGTCCTGAGAAGTTCACTCTCATATTCAGGGTAGTTCAACTAGTCTGCATTTTCTGGGCGGAAATCATATGCATGAAAATCGCGTGTACAGCCTCCGGTTTCCCAAATCGACCTCCACCCCATGCAATTGGCAATGATATGACTCTATTCATACTCCAGGGTGGTGACATGCCACACCTAATCAATCTAAGTGAGACAATTTTAAAATGTTCCGAGTCGGCGTTGCATCCGATTGTGGGTATTTCTGAAATTAATTTTAAACAGTTTGGAATTTCGGAAAATGTTCAGCATGAAAAAGTTTCGCTTAATCAATATCTATCCAACGACATATCATTTGTAATAATCCGACAATCGGTTAAAAATTACAACCTAAGAAACCGTTGAAAAAACGTGAACTTTGGAAAAATGGGAACAACCATTTTCAAATCTGCTCTTAAACTGTGAAGAATTTGGGAAAATGTTCAACATGAAAAAGTTTCGCCTAGTTAATAGCTTTCCAACGACATATCACTTCCATCAATCCGACAAACGGTTTAAAAACCAGAGCCAGACAAGTTCAGTAAAATCGAGAAATCCGTGAAAACATAGTTTGGCATATTTAAAATTAGTTTTAAAGCATACATAATTTCGAAAACAAATAGAAACAAAAAAGATGCGAAATTTGTATATCTTTCCAATGCTATATCATATGCGTCATTCCGATAAGAGGTTCGAAAATTGGCCGCAAAATACTGTCCGCCAAACACATGAAATTCTGGTGTTCCGCCAGGAAGTTCACTTCCATGTACCAGGAAGTTCAGAAAGGGTTCGAGAATAGTTATTCTCGAACCGGTTCGAGAATAGCAGACCTATATATATATATATATATATATATATATATATATATATATATATATATATATATATATATATATATTATCAGATCATTTCAATTTATACCTTGATCAGTGTGTGCGCAGTATTTTGTATGTACTTCATTTGCAACTTGAGGGATCCAGATGGTTGGTTAAGCTTTAGCTACACAGTGCTATACTGTCTTTTGAAATATAGAATTATCTATATGTGATTTTAATTTTATCATGTAGTGGAGCTCTTCCGCCTTCCGTTTTAAACGATGGAGATCACAATTTAGGCATCTTTTCTCTTTTTCACTAAACCTATCCCATGAAACTTCGATACTGGTACGAATGTCTCCAGTCAAATATGTGTGAGGCGCGATATAAAATTATTGCTCTGATCCAATTTGCTCATAGCATGTGTAGGGAGATGATTTCTTTGCGCTAGGAAGGATAGATCTTTATATCCAAATTCTGCTATAGGGATTGTTCTCTTCTTTGATAAATTCATAAAATGTTTTCTCTTATTTATGTATTCAGTATTTATTGAACAATGGAAATCTTACTGTTAATATAATCCAAGTTAATTCGCAAAAAAAAATCCAAGTTATATAAACCTTTTTTTACAGGGAGTTTTTTCTTATGGCCTCCCTTTCTTTGTACTATATCTTTTTCGCCTAATCAATGAACATAACAGTTCTCGTGCTATTATTAAAAAAACAAATACTGACAGAGAATAGATTTTTTCTGATGATTTTGCACGTCCTTCATCTATGAAAACGAGCTCACGAAATGTTGGCATCGGAGAAGATGGTCGGGTACTAGAACACACAAGGTGGATCCTGGTGGCGCCGTCAGCTTGAGATTGTAAACTGTGCAACAAAAATTAAGTTGAACAGATTACAGTGGTTCATGGTTGCGCCTCTCAAGAATCCGCCTGCTAACTTTCTTTTGTACTAGAGTATTGAACTGAATGCACAAATTATTGGAACGAGTTAATGCTACTTACTCCGATTCATATTACTTGCAATTAATATGGATGTATTTAGAACTAAAATGTTCTCAACGGTATGACTCCTTTTATTGCTTCATTTTTATTGCTTCATGGCAGTACTCGATCTTAGTGTGGTGGTCACAATCCTTATTGATGCTAAAATACTTTAGCTCTTCATATTCTGTTATACCCTGCTTAAAAAGTTGTCAAATAACAGAATTTGTCATGTACTTGCGGTCAAAATTAAATACTTCAAGTGATGCTGTTGTGAACGGATTGCATATCTAAGTTTTGCTGTCAAATAATGGAGTATTTTAGCATCATGTTCAGTTGTTGTTTCCTGAAATGCTTTAGCTCTTGTTCTCTGAAGCATGGGGCCTTTCACTCACCAGGATTGCTCCATGACACAAACGCACCATCAGAACAATAGATGTCCAGGTATTGTTTATTGTCTACTTCTAATCACAAGATAATCATTCTGCACTTAACCCACTTAACATTTCCATCTGTTCTTGATCAGTGGATGACGGCGGATCGAGGCATCAGGCACTTGGAGATGCTGGTGTGAATAAGAGCCTACAGGTCTGGATCAATCTCGCCTCCAAGGACAAGGTATATGTTTCCTATTAATACACCAGTCATCTTCTTGAACAACTTCATCAGTACATGGAAACGAATAATCACTCAACATTTCTACTTCTGGAAATGATTATGAATGCAAAGAGCGAGCCAATGTATAAGGAACTGTAGAGCAAGGACCTAAGCCAGGCCTCGAAGGACGGCGTCGGCGTCCGCATATTGTCGTTGAGACCTCTGGGGTGGGGTGTAGGGAGAGCGTGTCGACAGCGCAGGGAAAAAATGTTGCTTCAGGTTTGTGGTCTTTTCATGCTTGCTAAAATGACAACCATATAAATCCAAGAACTCGTTCTTTCATTTTTTGTATGGTTCATTTTCAAAGTGTATCGGTTTAAGCACTATTGTTTACTGAACATGCCCAAAGATAAGTCCCAGTTGTTATCTATGTCAACTTTAAATTGCAGGAAAATATTCTTTTTTCCAGCTTTATTAGTGATATTACGAACAAATCGTTCAAAACCATATTTTTGCAAGCAGGTGAAAAAGACACCAGACGAATAAGCGATTGTATTCAATAGTGAGCGATAGTCCCGTGAATTTGTAGACCCATATACCTCCATCTCATATGCTTTTACATTGGAAGTTTTTATTCTCTTAGTGTATAAGTCCTCTTATGGTGTCCAAATGTTTTTGGATCAATCGAATAAGGGTATATACTAATGCATGGCTGAAAATTTAACTATTTAAGTAGTCTACAAGTCAAATTATTTAAATAGAGATGAAGTAATGTAATAATTATGTCAAAATTCCTCTGATTAGTTCTGTTACTGGTTTATATCTGCAAAACAGATGTGAACAGTTATGCAACTTGCTTGCCAGAAATCCATAATCACCTCAATCTCCATCGCTCCTAGATTTTTTCTGATGCCTGACGTGTGCACCACATCAACCCGCCTCAAGAAGCAGCAGCCTTCAAGCCCTGGGTGGTTCTATACATGCATTTCATCAGCATTTCTCCAAACAATTAGCCATTTATTATATTTTACTCATAGCAGATTCCGAAATCTAATTCAAGATATAGTTACCTAGAAATTGGGAATGACATCGGCTATATCTGTACATGATGAAATCATTTTTAAGAAGCACACTTGATTTATATAAAACTGAGAAGATGGTATTGTACTGTAGCTTCCTTCTTGCATCAATGATGAAGAGATGTGCTTCTGTGATCATTGTTGATAGTATAGGGTCTTCCACTTCCAGGTTCTCAGGAAACACCTCTAAAGTACCTTCTTAACCTCTAATGTTCTTCTGGAAACCCACCTAATGCCTTCATATGTGTCCTGGTATTTGGTGCTTAGTCATTTACAGCATAGTATCAAGATAGTGCTCTTTCTTCTTTCATTCTTGTCATTCATTTCTTATATTGGCAGCAACCTTTTCTCATATTAAGTTTACAAGGTCATTTCTACTACTTACTACCATTGTTATTGCGACGAGTCTCATGCCCTTTTAACTTACAATGTCACTGCTTTACATTACAATAGTGTTGATGGAGAAATGATGAATTCCAGTTGGAGAGAATATTACGAGAGATGACACAAATTGCGGCATAGTGAAAATTGGGTGACTAATTGAGTAAGATAGCTGTTGTGTTATAGCTGGTGATATTTTTTTTTCTTGGTGTGCCCCTAGTTCCCATTTTAAGGATCAATACCACGCAGTAGAAACAATACCTCTACACCAAGAGAAACAAAAACTTAAGGATGTTATTTGAGAGCCGGTAAAACCTGCAACTTTGGTAAATAGCAATGGGCAGCAAAAGTATATGAACATCTACATGTATTATCTACTGCAGCTAACTGAAAGTTATTGATGGATTTTTTTGATCTCTTAGTGTTGTTCGTGTGTCCAGGCAAAAGAGATCAGTACAGAAGCATAAGCTAGGATGCAGGTTTTTTTTTTTGCTTCAATGGTTTCTGTTTATTCCTGGAAGTATTATCACGTTTTTGCAATAGAACAGTACATGTAGATCACCTTCTCGAATAGAGAGCAAAATATAACTCATGGTTTTCAACTTCTCAGGTGGTTTTCAACATAGGGCAAAATGAAATTCTCAGGGGGACGAGGGCCGCCACTCTTGAAGCCACCGCGGAAAGAACAGAGAGGGGATGCCTCCCCAATTCACTCCACATCCAGCAGATCCACGCCGGTAGAGAGAGGGGCGGGCGGAGGGATAGTGTGGAAGGCTCCCCAGGCTGAGGGAGAGGTGGTGCCTGGAGGCGCATGACGCTTCCTTGATGCCCTCCACAGTCGGTCAGCAGGAAGGACATGCCACTGGTACGTGCTTTGTTCTATTTTGCCGGTTCTACTCTGCCTCCAAATCCAGCTAATCTGTAGTCGCTGAGCAAGATGATTGATTCGTGTGGATTTCAGGTTCGACCACAACTGGAAGAAGATAGAGGAGCATGTCCGCACAAAGACTACGGTACAGGTAATTCCGAATTCGTAGTCGCTGAGCAAGATGATTGATTCGTGTGGATTTCAGGTTCGACCACAACTGGAAGAAGATAGAGGAGCATGTCCGCACAAAGACTACGGTACAGGTAATTCCGAATTCAGACTCGATCAACACACCTCATGATTACATGTATTCAACACATGCATGTAGTCATGCTCAGAAGTCCTTTCTTAAGGTGCAGAATCTAGGTGTCACCGCCGGGGCTGCCACACCTAAGTCATGCTCAGAAGTACTTCAATGTTTGTATGACACAAACACTGGTAAGAGTAACACAGGTACAACATTCAAAATCTACTAACTTGTCTAGCAAAAAAAAATACATTTCAGTTGCCTCCGCAAATGCGAGAGCTGATCATAACTTTATGGGTACATTTTATTTGGTTACTTTTTGTGTTATTTTTTAAGAATTTTATGTATGTAAGTGTGCCAGACTTGCTGATGCATGTGCTTTCAGTTTTATAGTGGAAGAAAGTAACTGTTTGATCGAAGCTATCTTATGAAGCTTCTGCCTACCCTACAAAATGAGTAGTTGCAATAAAATGCCACATGTGGGAGGAAAGATACGAGAAATAATGATAGGTTTTAGAGCAAATGGTTGTTTGCATTGGAGGAAATTTTTATAATGTAATTTTGTATACCTATGCTACTCATATAATATTTTCTTATTAAGAATATCTACCAATGTATAAAAAAACAGAGCCACTATACTTTATTCTTCTGTTTGCATTTGTTGGGATCAGAAAAGTTGTTCTTGTTATAGACACACTTACACAATGAAACTGCTGCTAATTGTGTTATGCAAAGATGGCCAACATGGTGGAAGATCACACATGATGGGTTGAAATGGGTAAAACGGACAGAAAGAACACATGTTGGTCTTTGAAGGGATTAAGAAGGATAAAAATGTCATATATAGGATTGGGTATCCAAAAACTAAGTTAGAAATTTATCATCCTTCTTTATATTTTGTTTTCCCGTGGCAACGCACGGGCATTTTAACTAGTACCTAATAATAAAGGAGGTAAGGTTTCTGCTAAAAAGTTTCGTCAACGCTTTTTTTTTTGGACCGTTTTGCCCTCCCACCAATCTCCATAATACTACACAACTGCCACGCCACATACCGATTCGTTTAGTTTCGTCCGGTTTGTTCGTCCACCCGAACTGGGCTGAACTGGGCCTGGAATTGTGGAAACGTCGGTGTTTGTACGTAGTGTTTCCTCCCGTCCCGCACCTAAGCTAGAGCAGTTCATAATGAACACGATTTACGATGGAATTGAATCGACAACTCTTGCCTCCTTCCGAGAAAAACCCACCTATATATAATCTGTTTCATTCTGAAGGTAATTCCTACAACACGCCGCCGCCCCATCGTGTTACTCTGCCGTGGCGAAAGAACATCTCAACTGAATCTCCTTGAATCTTACCGAAGCCTCAGATCCGGTCGCGAGAGTCAACGCATGCGTGGGGAAAGAACATCGCGATCGAATCTTACCAAAGCTTCAGATCGGTTCGCGAGAGTTTAAGAATCGGTTGTGGCTCTGCCGCAGCAGCTCAACCGGATGAATTCGATCCTCGAATTCGATCTCTAGCCCGTGAGACTCAATCCTCGCCGGTCACCTGCCGCCGGTTGTCTCTGATTCCCGCTGCTAGCAGGCCCCGTAGTGTCGATTTGTTTTCCAATGCGCCACGTTGCCTCCGCTCTCTTGTGTAAAATCCATCGGTGGCCGATCAAGATTGCCCTGCCTTGCCCGTACCGGCCGACGCGTGTTTCGCTCCACTGAATCCGGCGCCGACGTGTTGATCGTGCGCCAAGTTGCCGAAGCCTGAAGCTCTGCTCGATCTGGAATCGAGAGCAGGATTGAAAAGTTTTGGTGCTAGCCTGCTCCACGGATTGGGGAAGAAGGCACACGATCACTGTCGATTCTACATGCATAGTCCGATGCTCCGGTCCCCGGGGCTGCGTTCGACCTGGAGGCCGATCCTCTGACGCCGGTGCTGACGCAAGAGGCTATGCAAGGATATCCTCTTCTCTACACACACAGCACTCGCCACACAACGGAGACCCTATGTCTCTTCTCTGCACACACGCAGCACACCACAGAACCTAGCTGGATTCAGCTCTGAACGTGCAATTTTTAGCCACATCATTCTACGGACAAAACCTTATAAATAAATAACTGAATAATTCGATAACTCTCGCCAGTGATGAAGTTCAATTCTGTAGCAAGTGTTCCGCCAGACGTAGCTTCGCCTTAGCCGGCCAGCAGCCCGTCCACTCGTTCAGCGAACAAATGGAACTCGACGGCATATGTTAGGAAACGCGGACGACGGACGGAGAGCAAGTACGCCCCGAGGACCACCCGGCCTCGAGCACGACTGTGCCATCGTCTTCCTCTTAACCACGGTGATCTCCGTGTACAGCAAAATCAGTGCTCCTCCAATCAGAATAGCAGCACCATGGCAAGTTCCAAAGCCTCCAGGTATGATTGTGTTTTTTGACAGTTAAGCCAGCCAGTGTCACCGTGAATCGAAGATCTCGGAGTCAAACTCATCCCGCTAAGGCCGGCCGCGGTCTCCACCGGCAGACGGGGACGAGCAGCTGGACGACGGAGGCTCCGTTCCTCCATACTGAATGACTGCACGCTTCTGACGCTGGTTGATTCAATGGAATATTGAAATCTTGGGTTAGCTGTGCATATACAATGATGTTTTATACCTGCGTGTCGTCATGGACTCGAATCCAAGTGGTGGTCCACGGATTGATTCAACTATCAAGCTGCCAAAACCGATGGAGCTGACTTGGGATCATTGTGATCATGTGGCCATGGCGTCTCCTCCTACCAGAAGTACCACCACGGCGACAGGTACTGTCAAATTCAATCAAACACATTATATATCTCTCAGTCTATGCGTTCAGCCTGTGTATGTAATGCATGTGTGGGAATCGGATCCTCTAATATGCAAGAAAAGTCAGAGAAATTCGGGCGCTTGCAAATTTGGGTTATAATTTTATATGGATGAGGGATTTTTCTGAAGAGTTATTTTTTTAAAAAAACTTAGTAATTATAGTAATAACTGCTAAGCAATAACCAACCTATTGCTTAGTATTGTCGATATTCTAACCAGCAACTGCTTTTTCTCTAAAATAAAAATGAGAAGAGCCCATGTATACTGCTGCTGCCATGTTGTAATACACATCCTGCCCATGTTCTCGAAATTTTTTTTTTTGAGCAACCGGCAGGAGCACTGCCTTTTCATTAAGCAAGGGGGAAAAACCGACCAAACTATACAGGAGAGGGCATATTTAGCTTAAGGTGGGAATATGCCCCAGAAAACCACGCAAAGAAAAAAGAAGAAAAAGAAGAGGGGAAAAAAGGTCAGTCAGGTTCGGCCGGTATGGCCGGCCCGAAGCTGTTGATGGCACGATCCCTCTGGAGGACGTCTTCCTTTGCGATATCGGTGACCTCCAGATAGGTAAGGCGGCGCCCAGTGAAAATGCGTCTGTTTCGTTCTTTCCAAGCATTCCAAAGAACATATAGGAACCGGCCGCTGATGCGTTTTTGTTCCTTTGTAGCCTTTCCAGAGATCAAGTCATCCCACCACTCAGTGATGGATTGGTGGACGTGGTGATTATCAGGGCTATCATCATTGTCCCAGGTCTTCATCCGGTTCCAAATGGCTATAATGAAGGGGCAATCTTTGCATAGGTGGTTGGCCGTCTCGGGCGCATGTAGACATAGAGGACATAGAGGTTCATGAGTCCAGCCCCTAATGGCGAGCATATCAGCAGTTAGCAGCTTTCCGTGCAGGGCAAGCCATCCAAAAAGCTTACACTTCGGTTCGGCGTGAGCAGCCCAAATCTTTGTTGCGAGAAATCTAGCCTGACCACCGAAGAACTGTGCCTTGTAAGCAGAGCTAGCACTGTAAGTCGAGTCGGTAGTGAGAGTCCATATAATGGAGTCCGGTTGCTCAGGGGCCAGGTTGACGGCTTGGATGATGTCCCAAAGCTCCAAATACTGCGTCAGCTGCGTGGGTGTGTTTATCCTGTTGACGGAGCGGATTCAGTTGTTGTCGCTCAACTCTTTGGCAACCGTGCGGTTTTTCCTGGAGGCGATCTTGAAAAGGTCAGGCGCCCAAGTCGAAAGGGGGCCCCGTCCACACCAGTTGTCGTGCCAGAAGGAGGTAAGCTTTCCGTTGCCAATAGTGATCTTGGTGGAGGCCCTGAAAAGTGCCATGTCAGTCTCGTCACAGGGAAGCTTTGATCCCGCCCACGTACGCTCAGGGTCAGTCCATTGGAGCCAAGGCCAGCGGAGCCGTAAAGCTCTTCCAGATCTTTCAATATCTGGCATTCCCAAGCCCCCAGAGTCTTCGGCCTGCACACCGTTTTCCAATTCACGAGGGCTTTCCCTTGAGCCGCATGTTCTCCCTCGTCCCCTGCCCAGACGAAGGTCCTGGCAATCTTGTTGATCCTGTCTCTAGCCCATTTAGGAAGCGCTATGACCGTAGCGTGGTATATACCGGTAGCCATGAGGACCATCTTAGCAAGGATGACTCTTCCTGGCCGCGCTAAGTTCTTGCCCATCCATCCCGGCAACTTTCCCGCAATCTTGTCGATCAGAGGCTGCAGGTCGACCTTTCGGAGGCGTCGAAAGTGGAGAGGTAGGCCAAGGTATTTTCCAGGGAAGCGGCGGTTTAGCCGGGAAGTCAGTGAGGATGTCCAGCAGGTCAATGTCCGCACAGCGCACCGGGAAGATTTCCGTCTTCGTCATGTTGGTGACAAGCCCACTAGCTTTTCCGAAGCAGTCTAGGATAGAGGAGATGGCACTGAGGTCTTCCTTGCAGGGGTTCACAAAGATCCCAGCATCATCGGCGTACAGGGAAATCCGGCATCTGGTGACCCTGGAGCGAATGGGAGTGAGGATGCCCTGTTGAGTGGCAAGGGAGAGGATGCGCTGAAGAGGGTCGATTGCCCGGATGAAGAGCATGGGGGATAGCGGATCCCCCTGACGAAGACCCCGGGCGTGCCAGAAGGGGGTGCCGGGCTCGCCGTTAAGAAGCACCCTGGATGTGGCAGAGGATAAAGACAGGCATACCCAATTCCTCCAAATTTGGCCAAACCCCAGAGCCACAAGGACCTCCAGAAGGTAAGCCCAGCCAACGGAGTCGAAAGCCTTAGAGATATCTAACTTCAGGAAGAGGCTTGGCGTCTTGGAAGAGTGAAGCTCCTTGATGAGGTTCTGGACGTGGAGAAAGTTGTCGTGGATACTGCGTTTCTTGACAAAAGCACTCTGGCACTTGGAGACGATGTCTGGGAGAATCGGCGCTAGCCGGTTAGCCAGAAGCTTGGAGAAAATCTTCGTAAGGCTGTGAATGAGACTTATGGGTCCGTAATCTCCCACCGTCACCGCTTCAGATTTCTTCGGGATGAGAATGATGTTGGCGGAATTGACCAGGCTAGCACATCCATCCCGGAGATGCGACAAATGGAGAATAGCGGCGATGATGTCGTGCTTGATGATGTCCCAGCAATTCTTGAAAAAGGCGCCGATGAAGCCGTCGGGGCCGGGCGCCTTAACAGAGGGGAGGGAGAAAACAAATCTCCGCCTCGCTGAAGGGGGCATCCAAGTCCGAAAGGTCGTGAGGGGTGTAGCCCAGACCGTCCCAATCGAGGCGAAGGAGTCTGGGGGCCTTCTTCCCAAGATGTCCTTTGAAGTGGTTCAGCAGCACCTCTTCTTTGTCTTTGGCGGTGATTGCAGTGCCATGCTCAGAGGCAAGAGTCTGAATGTGGACTTTACTTCTACGTCCGTTTGCCCTGACATGAAACAGCTTCGTGTTAGCGTCGCCAAGACGAATCCAGGTTAGGCGGGAGCGCTGTCGCATTTTGATCTTCTGGATGGAGAGAAGGCCCAAGTAAGAGCATTTGAGCTGGCGCCGCAACTCCCGCTCGTCGTCCGAGAGGGGCCTAGCCTCCTCCGCCTGATCCATACGTAGGATAATCTCTTTCGCAGTTGCTAGCTGAATCCGAAGGTCACCGATGCTCTGCCTTTGCCACCTTTTAAGGGCCTTTGCCGTGCGAGCAAGCTTGATATGGACTCGACGGATGGGGTCGTGGGCGAGGATGTCCTTGTTCCAGGCTTCGGAAACCGTTTCTTTGAATCCCTGCATATGAAGGCAGAATTCTTCAAACTTGAAAGACTGCTTTCTGGGCGAGGCGACCGACCCTTGAAGAAAGAGAGGCGCGTGGTCGGAGCAGGCGGACGTAATGGCCTGGAGATGGGCATCCGGAAAAAGGGCATCCCAATCGGCGGTGCAGAAAACATGGTCTATCTTGGTAAGAACAGGGTCCGCTTGGGCATTGGACCAAGTGAAGCGCCGACCGTCCATACGCATGTCTTTTAGGACAAGGAAATCCCGTGCCGCCCGGAACTTTCCAATGAGCCTACGATTTATGTTGAGGTTGTTTTTGTCCGAAGCTTTCGTGATGAGGTTGAAGTCGCCAAGAAGAAGCCAGGCATCCTGAACGATGGCCTTCAGGCCTTTAAGTTCCTCAATGAACAGTAACTTGTCGCTCTCGCCCTGAGGCCCGTAGACACAGGAGATGGACCAAGTGGTCCCTTCACTAAGCATGGTGATCGACGCCGAGAGAGTATTAGCTGTGGCGTGAACGTTCGAGATGGTGAAGAAAGCATCTGACGCCGACAGGATCATTCCCCCCGAAGTGCCGATAGCTGGGATGAAGGCGTAGTTGGCTGTAAAGTTCGGTCCAAGGGTGGCGGAGATTATCGCGTCATCGACGTGGTCGAGCTTAGTTTCTTGTAAGCACACTATAGAAGCATGCGTGTCGCGGATGAGGTCTCGGACTGCATCACGACGTACTCTATTGTTGAGGCCGCGCGGATTCCAGTTGAAGATGTTAACATTTTTCTGCAATATTATTGTAGCGAGGCTTTCACGTTGAGGCTGAGCAGATTGCAGAAAGAGTAGAGGACGTCGGTATCGCGCGGACGAGTAGACTTCAGCTCGATCGCAGCCTTAGGGAACTTAAAACTTTGCTTACAGGCCCAGTAGCACAAATGGTGAGTAGTCTTGCTGACGCAGCAGCTTAGGTGAAGATGAAAAGAAGAGCCTAAAATACGACGGGGCTCATGCCCAGGAAGGTAGCGGCTTGGATGTTCTCTAAACATTGGCAGGGATGATCACGTTTTCGGCTGCAGGCTTTGTGGCGTCCTTCTTCTTCATTTTCTTGACCTGTTTCACAAGAGCTTCCAGGGCTTGGATGGCTGAAGCAGCGAGTGGGGCGTTGATGAACAGCTGCTGGTAGGCCGTTTTCGCCGCGTCGTCGAAAGTGGCCGTCGGTGCTAGGAGACCGCAGACACGCGCGATGAGCTCCTGGATGGCCTCCGCGCCATCGGCGAGCGATCGCGCCTTTTTCTTGATGGCGATGCGTCCGCTGCGACGCGGAGAGGCAAGCGGGAGGGCGACTTTGTTGTTCTTCTTCTTCTTAGGCGATGGAGTGCTCATGAGCGGCTGCTGAATCGGTGCAGCGATGGAGTCGAGTCGATGAAGGTCAGAAGACGCGTGGAGGCGTCAACAACCGCCGGCGTGGTGATGTTGCTTGCGGGCGGCGCGGCTGTTGCCAGAGTGGTGACCATGTCCGTGGCGTCCGCCACCACCATGGTGGCCGTCGGCGTGGTGATGTTGCTTGCGGGCGGCACAGCTGTTGCCAGAGTGGTGACCGTGTCCGTGGCGTCCGCCACCACCGTGGTGGCCGTCGGCAGCTGGACATCACCGAGGCCAGCCAGAGGCGAGTCTGGGCTTGCCATGATCAAGGGCGAGACCGCCCTTCCGCTGTCGGTGTTGATCGTGGTCGAGGGCCGCTCCGGGGAGGCGGGCAGGAGGTGGTCTGGGCCGGGTGGAGGGGAGCAATTGACGTCGGCGTTCCAGGCTTCATTCTCTGAGGAGATATCCATCTGGGCGAACAGGTTGACCGTATCAGCGAAGGGCGCATCGGCGAGGATCATACCTGGGGTATCCGGGCTATTTGTTGTCACAGCAGCGTCACCCTCAAGCAGCATCGTGGGAGACCGAGTCACAGGCATGGAAGTGACCCTTGTGAGCATGCCCTTCTCCACCAGGCCGTCGAGGAAGGCAGTGGCGCGGGCGTTCCAGCTGCGCAGCGCCTCCGATTCAGCTAGGATGGGTTTGATCGCACCATCCAAGCTGGTCTCCCCCGCAGGATGGTTCGATGGTCATTAACGTCGATGCAGTGTTGTTTTCGTCTTCAAATCGGATGGGGTCCGCGTCGGGATTAGATTTTCTGAATGCTCGCAGCCAGTTAGTGCATGTAATTGTTGAAGCATGCGACATAAGGAGTGCAGTTTCCCTCGCTCAAGAAGAAGGCCTTGATAGGATCATCCCGCTTTCTAATTGTCTCTTAGTTATCCAACGGATCAATTCTCCTGTCCAAGATTGATCCTTGGTGGGCGTTGTGGGAAGGGCATCAAGACCATCCCCACCTCTCCGTCGTCTGCGACTTTTCGTCATGTTAGTTGCTTGTGTAATAGTTCAGCATATACCCTAGCTCGTAGCGATGATAGTTTGGTAGTTGCCTTTTTTCTGATACTATTCTAGAGTTCCTCCGCGATCTATATATTGATTATGTCTAATCATTAATCAATAAAGTGCTAAAGTCTAAAAAAAATACTCACCTAAACTAGAACGTCGCCTCCCTCAAACCCAGCGACATGCAGGGGGCGTGATTGGTTGGCCACATCCCTTTGCTGCATCGGGTGAGATCTTCTCCACGAAGCCATGTTTAACTGGGCCAAGTCCATATACCTGAATGGTACTTTATTTGGTTGCCAACAAAGTTTTTTCAGCTCATTTGTGCACCTTGTTTGGTTGGCAAGAAAACTGCAATTTGCGTCTCAAGCACGCATTTTGGTTGTTTGGTTATCTACGAGACGTTAGTTCTAGTTACCACTTCTCCCAAGTGATGTCATTACCCCTCATCAACAAAGAGCAAAGAGGCAGCATAACAGCGAATGAAACTAACATGGTGGACTAACGTTGTTCAATCCTAGCTACTTCCAAATAGGAGTTTAACATAACATGTTAGGCCCTAGCTAATCATGAATGGTAATGCATAGCACACAAGTAGTCCATGGCACACATCAGGGGGTAGTTCATGGCACATCCCAATAGGGGTAGTTGAGGGAATGCTTCTCTTCTTCTTCAGATCCTGGTCTGGCCTCTATCGGTCCACATAGCGTCCGACCACTCGTGCCTCTTGTTCTTCCAGGCTGTGTCATCAGTGGCACCAACACCATGGCCAACATCGACTTCATCTGGATGGATATCACCCTCCCCCGGGAAGAACAAATCAACACCCCAATCTAGATCACCGCCGCCACCACTGTCGCCTTCTTCGCTAAAGGGAATCTCGTTTTCGCGGGGGGTGACCGACTATGGTGGACGGTGAGGCTACTTTGCGCGCCTAAATAACGATCTCCCGCATTTTCCACCGCGTTTCCCGCGCGCAAGATTTCGGCCGATTTGCGCTCAGCCAACGCATGCCCCAGTAAAACGGCTGAATCGAACGTTTCTCGCGGGCTAACTTGTGGACCGTAAACTCCGTGCGATGCAATATTTTCATGGGACCTAGGCAACCAATTATCCGATTTTTGACCCAGTAAAAACGAGAAGGGAAAAGTGCAGTAGAGCAGCGTACTGTTGCCGTCCAATTTTTTAAGGATACTAGAAGTGAATCCTATGTGTGCAGAAGATTAGCAGGCCTCTCTCTTCTTCTCACATGCAAAGGTCAACGATGCTCTCCATGTCCCTGTCTCTCCAACGCATCTCTCTTAGGCATGCACAGGCTTTCTCTCCCTTGAACAGTCAATCCAAACTTCTCACTGTTCATTTCATTTTCTCTCTTGCATGTCAGAACTCTCCCTTTTATGTGTCCCACTATTTCTTGTCTTCTTCTTTCCATTATATTTTCTTGTCGTGGAAAAGAGAGCACATGAGAGAGAGAGAGCATGCATGCCCACAACCTTTTGTTTTCTTCTTCTAGTTTTTTATGCCGAGAAGGTGCATGCAACCACGTGAGAGAGAGACAGAGCATGCAGACCATAATCACAGGAGAGACCGGAGGAAGAGGAGAAAAATAGTGCAGTTTGTACAGGAAGAGAGCTTTTGACTGCCAGCGGAAGTTTACTAGCAAAAAGACAAAATTTAATCGACACGCTTCATGCGATGGTGAGCGGTATAGATAGGGGTGCGCTCTGCGCAGGTGCTCCAAAAATTACTCTCGAAACGAGAAACGACATTCCGAGCAACCAAACCCGCTCGTGGTGTCACTCTTTTTCGGGATGTTGCCTTGGATTGTTGATATGAAAACAAAATTGAAACCGTGCCCGGGATGTTGACTTTTGGGCGGGCCAATAGCTCCTATGCAACGTCGTTGAAGAAACGCGTCCAGAATGCGACGTTGTTGGTGGAAATAGCTCTCGTGCGACAGCTAAGATGGCCCAAATAGCCTATGTGCGACAGTCGGCCCAGATACATGTTAGTGGTAGTATTATGTGATCCTCGCGGATCCCACAACTTATACACATCAGCCGAGGGGCCTCAAGCGCGGGACCCACCAGTTGTCCACGTTAAGGCGTGGGACCCACAACTAACAACAGAAAACAGAGCCGCCACTCCCCGGAGCCATCCAACGCCACCATTCCGACCGTTGCTCGCATCTTCCACCCCTCTCCCCTCTTCTTCTCGGGCTCCGGCGACAAATCGCGGCGGAAGATGTCGAGCGCTTCATCCTCCCAATCCCGCTGTCCGCAATATGGTCCAGTGCCGATGACGAGGTGCACGGATTGCCCCCGTACCGCACCCCTGAAGCGGCGTGTCACCATGTCCGACACGCACGACAATCTTGGGCACGAGTATGTCAAGTGCGACAGCAAGCCAGAGCTGGGGAATGTCAGATTTTGGTTATACCTCTCCCAATTTCATTTTGGTGTGTCCAATTTCTGCTTTTTGTGCCGATTTGGGAATTAGGGTTCATATTTCTGATTTGGGAATTAGGGTTCATCGTTCTGATTTGGGAATTGGTTTCAGGATCTACGCAGTTGCAAGCATTTTGAGTGGTTGGACGAGTACATCGATAGGATTCAAGGTCAAGGTGCATCCCTAGGGCTGATCTTGGACAAATCTGTAGCTGCCACCACCGGCGGGCTTGCTTCAACTGTTGGGAATGGGGAAGAATTCAAGGTAGCTGAGTTGAATGAGCTGAAGCAGATGCACAAAAAGATAAAGAAACTCGTGGTTCTGAAGAAGCAGGATAATATGATGGCTGCCTTTTTTTTATCTTTGTGTAATTGCTCTTGGGATTGCTTATGTGCTGATCATTAGTCGTTAGACGATGCAGTTAGATATGATTGACATGGCACATGGTCTTGTTTGATTTCCATCTAGATGACCGTCAAGAATGAATTGCAATTTAGTTTTTGTGCAATGTTAATTACCGTTCAACGTGCACTGTTTATGTGAAAGAAGAACAAAGTGCATTGTTATGTAGCCTTCAATATAAGGCAATGAGCAAATTGTAGTATAAAGTTTTGTAAATAAAATGATAACATTCAAATTTGAGGACAAAAAATGAGAAGCAAAAGAAAAAAGTAAAAAATAAATTGATGAAAAAAGTGGAGGAAAAGAGAAGCAGCCTGGGCCTGGCCCGGCCTGTTAAGCTAAATGTAAAGCGGGCTGCGTTTGTAAACGAAAAAAAGGGTTAGGATTGAGTCCTAATCCTGCAGCCCGGCTTGTTAAGCTAAATGTAAAGCACGGCCTGGGTTTTTCATTTCATTTCACTCTTTTCTACTTTATTGCACGAATCTTGTTTGAGACCTCAGTTTTAGATGTTTAAGGGTTAGGATTGAGCAATCTGATGCACAAATGTTTTGCCAAATGCATAAATGTTTGACTACATGGAAATTAAATAAAAATACTTATAAAACATGGAAATTAAATAGACTACATAAAGTGGGGCATATATGCCAAGGCAAGCACACGATACAAAATCACACGATAAAAAACACACACAATGACAATAGATAATAAAAACCAGAAAACAATAAAAAAAGACGCGACGCCGTCATCCTTGGCTAGTTGGCTTGGCTCCTCCTTGGCTAGTTGGCTTGGCTCCTCCGGTGGTCACTCCTCCTCAACGGTGGGCGGGTAGTAGAAGTTGTAGGGGAGAGAGTGCATGTTCCCGTGAGAGGGGAAGATCGCACGGAAATTGGTGAAGATGTTGTAGGTTGTGAATGCGATGAACTCGCATCCACACCAAAACACCTTCCCAAGAAGGTAGAAAGCGTCGTGGGGGTTGACGAAGCGGACGGTGAGGCTGGTCTCGAGTTCACCGTTGCCCCCGTCGAAGTACCCTTCGAGGTGGAACATGGGCGGCGCGCCACGAGGGAGGTTGAGGTGGCGGTAGCCTTGCGAGAGGAAGCACTCCACAAGTTCCCTACCAGTCCTCCACCTAGAAATGGTCCACACACGGAGTTGGTTCTCCACAATCACTCCCGCCAGGAACTCGCGCTCTCGGACGGTCGCAGGGGATGGGTGCCCTTAAATAGCCAGAGGAAGAATGGGAGTGGACGGGGGCATCGTGTGAAAGAGAAGGAGAAGGGGAGGGGGCGTGTGAGAAAATTAAAATGGAGGGCCCTTAAATGGATGAGCATGACCCGTGGTCGTTTGCATGCCCGTGTTTGCTGAAACGATGGCACGTCTGCACTGCCAATGTGAGCTGCTCCAGGGCTGAAAAGAGGGCACGCCGCTCCCCGCACTGCGACACTGAGACGTAATAAATAGCTACGGTACTACGCGGGCAGGGCTGAAAAGATGCCCTTATGATTTGGTTGTGTATGTTTGTACATGACCATTTGCACTTAAAGTAGAGTATTAAGAAGATGAATCGACTAAAATAAAATGAGTTTGTAAAATAGACACGAAAATGAGTTGATTTAAAGAAACTATGTTATGCTTGTATTTGGCAAACACACACGAAAAATGAGTTGAATAAAAGAAAATGAGTTTTGTTATGCTTGGATTTGAGAAAGACACATGAAAATGTGTTGAAAAAATTAAAATGAGTTTTGGTATGTTTGAATTTGGCAATGACACACAAGCATGATCTGATTTCAAGAAATTAAGTATGTTATGTTTGTACTTGGCAAAGACACACGAAAATGAGTTGAATAAATCAAAATGAGTTTTGTTATGTTTGGATTTGGCAATGACACCCAAGCATGATTTGATTTTCAAGAAACTAAGTATGTTATTCTTGTATTTGGCAAAGACATACGAAAATGAGTTGAATAAATCAAAATGAGTTTTGTTATGTTTGGATTTGGCAATGACACACAAGCATGATTTGATTTTCAAGAAACTAAGTATGTTATTCTTGTATTTGGCAAAGACACACGAAAATAAGTTGAATAAATCAAAATGAGTTTTGTTATGTTTGGCTTTGGCAATGCAACACGAGCACGAGTTGACTAAAATAAACTAAGTATGTTATGCTTGTATTTCAGAAAGACACATGAAAAAGAGTTGGATAAAACAAAATCAGTTTTGTTACGACACACGATAATTAGTTGAATAAAATAAAGTAAGTTTTATTACCGTTGGTTTTACCGTTGCTCCCCTAGATGCCAATGACACACGAACACTGCCCGGCCTCGTATTTTAGGGCCTCGTATTTTATGTGTAGCTTTAAAAGGAGTGGCAAGGCTGAGACCAGGATGATGCACTCTACAAGACAATAACTCTGCTGCGATGCTGCATGGGGCATGCATGCTGACGTGGGCGTTCTGCTCGATGGCTCGTTTGCACGTGCAGGCTCTCCAGGAGGTGACAAAATTCGGCCTAGCGGAAAAAAGGATGTGAGCTCAGCCCAAAGGGAGAAAAGATGGCGGCCAATCAGATTGGAGAACTAGTCCTCCCACGGATCACGCTCGCTAGCCCGCCGAATCCATCGGACGAACACGGTTGGTCCTCAGGGTTAGCTGACGGTCCAGATTGGCCGTTAGGGTTAGCTGGCCAGCAAATTTGAAATGAGGATAAAAAATTCAAAAATATTCAAAACAATATGAAACCTGCTCACATTGTCTTCTTATGTCATGTATCAACAACTAAAATTGGTAAACAAGGTCGAGATACATTGTAACGAAAAAATCATGTGTACAATGTGATATCTTGAACTCTGTCGTACGAAGTCGAGGATTTGAGAGAAGGGTTTGAACTTTGAATCATGGAATGGAACCAAAACTTGGAAATAGGTTCATTTTGGTGTAAGTAAGAAGGATCCAGGCTTCATTTCTCAATTTTGTGTTTGAACTTGTTCAAATGCTAGTCAAACCATAGCTTTGACCAGATTTGAAATGAGGATAAAAAATTTAAAAAAATTCAAAAAAATATGAAACCTGCTCACATTGTCTTCTTATGTCATGTAGCAACAACTCAAGTTGATAAACAAGGTCTAGATACATTGTAACGAAAAAATCATTTGTACAATGTGATATCTTGAACTCTGCCGTACGAAGTCGAGGATTTGAGAGAAGGGTTTGAACTTTGAATCATGGAATGGAACCAAAACTTGGAAATAGGTTCATTATGGTGTAAGTAAGAAGGATCTAGGCTTCATTTCTCAATTTTGTGTTTGAACTTATTCAAATGCTAGTTAAACCATAGCTTTGACCAGATTTGAAATGAGGATAAAAAATTCAAAAAAAAATCAAAAAAATATGAAACTTGCTCACATTGTCTTCTTATGTTATGTAGCAACAACTCAAGTAACATAAGATGATTTAGACAAGGTTGAAATTTTTTTGCTTAGAAATGTGGTCGTTTACCCTCACCTGGAGGCCGTTTTTAAACACATCTTTCATTAAACTGATGAAAATGAGTTTACTCCACAAAATTGTTCCAATTGATTAACAAGTTAGAACAAACTAGTGCAGAACATTCAAGTAACATTGCAACATCAAAAAATGATGTCATCTTTCAAATTTTGTTCAAATTTGAAATTGGTTCAAATTTGAAATTTATTCAAATTACAAATGATATGTTTCCGCATCATTGCACATAAGTTTAAAACCATTACATCAAACTATTTCTTCTGCTTCTTCCTACCACTTCTCATTGCAGTACCATAGCATAGTTTGTTCATACTCCTGAAATTTTTGCCGCAACCACTAGGCCCCCTCACCTTTTGCACATCTTTCACAGGCACATCTGGCACAGGTACAAGCACATCAGCAGCCACAGGCAAAAGCACATCAGCCACAGGCACATCTGTCATAGGCATAACCTCTTGAGCTTCAGAATTCAGCACAACCTCTAGAACAGGTTCAGAATCCTCCAGAACAGGTTCATCTGGCAACTCAATAGTCAAATATGGTTGAGGCAACAAAAGTTGCTCTGAAACAGGTTCATCTGGCACTGGTGCATCGACCAAACTGCTTCTTTTCTTTCTATAGCCATTGAGTCTTGGCTTTTTCATTGGCCAACACTGTTCAACAACAAGTGGTGGGGTTTTTTCTCCACGCTTCCTCCTGAAAAAAGCAGATTAAACAAGGTACATAAATTGGAGAATTAGCATTAACATACTTTGGTTGTACAGGAGTGTAACGGCATTTTGGGGAACCAATTCTATGCCCAAGTTCCTCACACAACTTGCACCTGTTTTTGTTACCTTTTTGAGCCCTTTTAGGCTTTTCTGTTTTTTCCTTTTTCCCCTTCTTGCTACAACCCCCTTCTCAAACCAAGCTTTGTATCTGCTCTGTTTGGGCCTCCCAGCCTTTCTTTTACCGAGAGGGGGATGATGACACGTAAAGCACACGCTCGTTGGGAACCCCAAGTGGAAGGTGTGATGCGTACAGCAGCAAGTTTCCCTCAGTAAGAAACCAAGGTTTATCGAAATAGTAGGAGTCAAGAAGCACGTTGAAGGTTGATGGCGGCGGGATGTAGTGCGGCGCAACACCAGGGATTCCGGCGCCAACGTGGAACCTGCACAACACAACCAAAGTACTTTGCCCCAACGAAACAGTGAGGTTGTCAATCTCACCGGCTTGCTGTAACAAAGGATTAACCGTATTGTGTGGAAGATGATTGTTTGCAGAAAATAGTAGAACAGTATTGCAGTAGATTGTATTTCAGTAAAGAGAATTGGACCGGGGTCCACAGTTCACTAGAGGTGTCTCTCCCATAAGACAAACAGCATGTTGGGTGAACAAATTACAGTTGGGCAATTGACAAATAAAGAGAGCATGACCATGCACATACATATCATGATGAGTATAGTGAGATTTAATTGGGCATTACGACAAAGTACATAGACCGCCATCCAACTGCATCTATGCCTAAAAAGTCCACCTTCAGGTTATCATCCGAACCCCCTCCAGTATTAAGTTGCTAACAACAGACAATTGCATTAAGTATTGCGCGTAATGTAACTAGTGACTACATCCTTGAATATAGCACTAATGTTTTATCCCTAGTGGCAACAGCACATCCATAACCTTAGAGGTTCTTGTCACCCCTCCAGATTCACGGAGACATGAACCCACTATCGAGCATAAATACTCCCTCTTGGAGTTACTAGCATCAACTTGGCCAGAGCATCTACTAATAACGGAGAGCATGCAAGATCATAAACAACACATAGATATAACTTTGATAATCAACATAACAAGTATTCTCTATTCATCGGATCCCAACAAACGCAACATATAGAATTACAGATAGATGATCTTGATCATGTTAGGCAGCTCACAAGATCCGACAATGATAGCACAATGGGGAGAAGACAACCATCTAGCTACTGCTATGGACCCATAGTCCAGGGGTAGACTACTCACACATCACACCGGAGGCGACCATGGCGGCGTAGAGTCCTCCGGGAGATGATTCCCCTCTCCGGCAGGGTGCCGGAGGCGATCTCCTGGATCCCCCGAGATGGGATCGGCGTTGGCGGCGTCTCTGGAAGGTTTTCTGTATCGTGGCTCTCGGTACTGGGGGTTTCGTCACGGAGGCTTTAAGTAGGCGGAAGGGCAAGTCAGGAGGGGGCACAGGGGCCCCACACCACAGGCCGGCGCGGCCAAGGGTGGGGCCGCGCCGCCCTAGGGTTTGGGCACCCTGTGGCCCCACTTCGTTTCGTCTTCGGACTTCTGGAAGCTTCGTGGAAAAATAGGCCCCTGGGCTTTGATTTCGTCCAATTCCGAGAATATTTCCTTACTAGGATTTCTGAAACCAAAAACAGCAGAAACAAAGAATCGGCACTTCGGCATCTTGTTAATAGGTTAGTTCCAGAAAATGCACGAATATGACATAAAGTGTGCATAAAACATGTAGATAACATCAATAATGTGGCATGGAACATAAGAATTTATCGATACGTCGGAGACGTATCAGCATCCCCAAGCTTAGTTCTGCTCATCCCGAGCAGGTAAAACGATAACACAGATAATTTCTGGAGTGACATGCCATCATAATCTTGATCATACTATTTGTAAAGCATATGTAGTGAATGCAGCGATCAAAACAATGTATATGACATGAGTAAACAAGTGAATCATAAAGCAAAGACCTTTCATGAATAGCACTTCAAGACAAGCATCAATAAGTCTTGCATAAGAGTTAACTCATAAAGCAATAATTCAAAGTAAAAGCATTGAAGCAACACAAAAGAAGATTAAGTTTCAGCGGTTGCTTTCAACTTGTAACATGTATATCTCATGGATATTGTCAACATAGAGTAATATAATAAGTGCAATAAGCAAGTATGTAGGAATCAATGCACAGTTCACACAAGTGTTTGCTTCTTGAGGTGGAGAGAGATAGGTGAACTGACTCAACATTGAAAGTAAAAGAATGGTCCTCCATAGAGGAAAAGCATCGATTGCTATATTTGTGCTAGAGCTTTGATTTTGAAAACATGAAACAATTTTGTCAACGGTAGTAATAAAGCATATGCATCATGTAAATTATATCTTATAAGTTGCAAGCCTCATGCATAGTGTACCAATAGTGCCCGCACCTTGTCCTAATTAGCTTGGACTACCTGGATTATCACCGCAATACATATGCTTTAACCAAGTTTCACAAAGGGGTACCTCTATGTCACTTTGTACAAAGGTCTAAGGAGAAAGCTCGCATTTGGATTTCTCGCTTTTGATTATTCTCAACTTAGACATCCATACCGGGACAACATAGACAACAGATAATGGACTCCTCTTTTAATGCTTTAAGCATTCAACAACAATTAATTCTTTTCTCATTAGAGATTTGAGGATGTTTGTCCAAAACTGAAACTTCCACCATGGATCATGGCTTTAGTTAGCGGCCCAATGTTCTTCTCTAACAATATGCATGCTCAAACCATTCAACTCAGTGTAGATCGCCCTTACTTCAGACAAGACGAACATGCATAGCAACTCACATGAAATTCAACAATGAAAAGTTGATGGCGTCCCCAGTAAACATGGTTATCGCACAACAAGCAACTTAATAAGAGATAAAGTGCATAATTACATATTCAATACCACAATAGTTTTTAAGCTATTTGTCCCATGAGCTATATATTGCAAAGGTGAATGATGGAATTTTAAAGGTAGCACTCAAGCAATTTACTTTGGAATGGCGGAAAATACCATGTAGTAGGTAGGTATGGTGGACACAAATGGCATAGTGGTTGGCTCAAGTATGTTGGATGCATGAGAAGTATTCCCTCTCGATACAAGGTTTAGGCTAGCAAGGCTTATTTGAAACAAACACAAGGATGAACCGGTGCAGCAAAACTCACATAAAAGACATATTGAAAACATTATAAGACTCTACACCGTCTTCCTTGTTGTTCAAACTCAATACTAGAAATTATCTAGACCTTAGAGAAACCAAATATGCAAACCAAATTTTAGCATGCTCTATGTATTTCTTCATTAATGGGTGCAAAGCATATGATGCAAGAGCACAACAATTGCCAAGTATCACATTACCCAAGACATTAATAGCAATTACTACATGTATCATTTTCCAATTCCAACCATATAACAATTTAACGAAGGAGAAACTTCGCCATGAATACTATGAGTAGAAACCAAGGACATACTTGTCCATATGCTACAGCGGAGCGTGTCTCTCTCCCATAAAGTGAATGCTAGGATCCATTTTATTCAAACAAAACAAAAACAAAAACAAACCGACGCTCCAAGAAAAAGCACATAAGATGTGATGGAATAAAAATATAGTTTCAGGGGAGGAACCTGATAATGTTGTCGATGAAGAAGGGGATGCCTTGGGCATCCCCAAGCTTAGACGCTTGAGTCTTCTTAATATATGCAGGGGTGAACCACCGGGGCATCCCCAAGCTTAGAGCTTTCACTCTCCTTGATCATGTTGCATCATACTCCTCTCTTGATCCTTGAAAACTTCCTCCACACCAAACTCGAAACAACTCATTAGAGGGTTAGTGCACAATATAAATTGACATATTCAGAGGTGACACAATCATTCTTAACACTTATGGACATTGCATAATGCTACTGGACATTAGTGGATCAATTAAATTCATCCAACATAGCAAAAGAGGCAATGCGAAATAAAAGGCAGAATCTGTCAAAACAGAACAGTTCGTATTGACGAATTTTAAAATGGCACCAGACTTGCTCAAATGAAAATGCTCAAATTGAATGAAAGTTGCGTACATATCTGAGGATCATGCACGTAAATTGGCTTAATTTTCTGAGCTAGCTACAGGGAGGTGGACCCAGATTCGTGACAGCAAAGAAATCTGGAACTGTGCAGTAATCCAAATCTAGTACTTACTTTTCTATCAACGGCTTAACTTGGCACAACAAAACACAAAACTAAGATAAGGAGAGGTTGCTACAGTAGTAAACAACTTCCAAGACACAAAATGAAAACAAAGTACTGTAGGTAAAACATGGGTTGTCTCCCATAAGCGCTTTTCTTTAACGCCTTTCAGCTAGGCGCAGAAAGTGTGTATCAAGAGACGAAGTGTCAACATCATAATTTGTTCTCATAATAGAATCAAAAGGGTACTTCATTCTCTTTCTAGGGAAGTGTTCCATACCTTTCTTGAGAGGAAATTGATATTTTATATTCCCTTCCTTCATATCAATGATAGCACCAACAGTTCGAAGAAAAGGTCTTCCCAATATAATGGGACAAGATGCATTGCATTCAATATCCAAGACAACAAAATCAACGGGGACAAGGTTATTGTTAACGGTAATACGAACATTATCAACTTTACCCAAAGGTTTCTTTGTAGAATGATCAGCAAGATTAACATCCAAATAACAATTTTGCAGCGGTGGCAAGTCAAGCATATTATAAATTTTCTTAGGCATAACAGAAATACTTGCACCAAGATCACATAAAGCATTACAATCAAAATCTTTAACCTTCATCTTAATGATGGGCTCCCAACCATCCTCTAGCTTTTTAGGAATAGAGGCTTCACGCTCTAGTTTCTCTTCTCTAGCTTTTATGAGAGCATTTGTAATATGATGTGTAAAAGCCAAATTTATAGCACTAGCATTAGGACTTTTAGCAAGTTTTTGCAAGAACTTTATAACTTCAGAGATGTGGCAATCATCAAAATTCAAACCATTATAATCTAAAGCAATGGGATCATCATCCCCAATGTTGGAAAAAATTTCAGCAGCTTTATCACGAGCGGTTTCAATGATTTTAGCAGTTTCAGGCAGTTTTTCGCGCTTTGCATTAGAAGTGGAAACATTGCTAACACCAATTCTTTTATTATTAATGGTAGGAGGTGCAGCAACATGTGTAGCATTAGCATTATTAGTGGTGGTAATAGTCCAAACTTTAGCTACATTCTTCTCTTTAGCTAGTTTTTCATTTTCTTCTCTATCCCACCTAGCACGCAGTTCGGCCATTAATCTTATATTCTCATTAATTCTAACTTGAATGGCATTTGCTGTAGTAACAATTTTATTATGATGATTCTCATTAGGCAAAACTTTTGATTTCAAAAGATCAACATCAGCAGCAAGACTATCGACTTTAGAAGCAAGTATATCAATTTTCCCAAGCTTTTCTTCAACAGATTTGTTAAAAGCAGTTTGTGTACTAATAAATTCTTTAAGCATGGCTTCAAGTCCAGGGGGTGAACTCCTATTATTGTTGTAAGAATTCCCATAAGAATTAGCATAGCCGTTGCCACTATTATAAGGATATGGCCTATAGTTGTTACTAGAATTGTTCCGGTAAGCATTGTTGTTGAAATTATTATTTTTAATGAAGTTTACATCAACATGTTCTTCTTGTGCAACCAATGAAGCTAACGGAACATTATTAGGATCAATATTAGTCCTATCATTCACAAGCATAGACATAATAGCATCAATCTTATCACTCAAGGAAGAGGTTTCTTCGACAGAATTTACCTTCTTACCTTGTGGAGCTCTTTCCGTGTGCCATTCAGAGTAATTGATCATCATATTATCAAGAAGCTTTGTTGCTTCACCAAGAGTGATGGACATAAAGGTACCTCCAGCAGCTGAATCCAATAAATTCCGCGAAGAAAAATTTAGTCCTGCATAGAAGGTTTGGATGATCATCCAAGTAGTCAGTCCATGGGTTGGGCAATTTTTAATCAGAGATTTCATTCTTTCCCAAGCTTGAGCAACATGTTCAGTATCTAATTGTTTAAAATTCATTATGCTACTCCTCAAAGATATAATTTTAGCAGGGGGATAATATCTACCAATAAAAGCATCCTTGCATTTAGTCCATGAATCAATACTATTCTTAGGCAAAGATAGCAACCAATCTTTAGCTCTTCCTCTTAATGAGAAAGGGAACAATTTTAGTTTAATAATATCACCATCTACATCTTTATATTTTTGCATTTCACATAGTTCAACAAAATTATTAAGATGGGCAGCAGCATCATCAGAACTAACACCAGAAAATTGCTCTCGCATAACAAGATTCAGTAAAGCAGGTTTAATTTCAAAGAATCCTGCTGTAGTAGCAGGTGGAGCAATAGGTGTGCATAAGAAATCATTATTATTTGTGGTTGTGAAGTCACACAACTTAGTATTTTCAGCGTTGGCCATTTTAGCAATAGTAAATAAAGCAAACTAGATAAAGTAAATGCAAGTAACTATTTTTTTTTTGTGTTTTTGATATAGCAAACAAGATAGCAAATAAAGTAAAACTAGCAACTAATTTTTTTGTATTTTGATTTAGTGCAGCAAACAAAGTAGTAAATAAAACTAAGCAAGACAAAAACAAAGTAAAGAGATTGAGAAGTGGAGACTCCCCTTGCAGCGTGTCTTGATCTCCCCGGCAACGGCGCCAGAAATTTAGCTTGATGACTGATGACCCACAAGTATAGGGGATCGCAACAGTCTTCGAGGAAAGTAAAACCCAATTTATTGATTTGACACAAGGGGAGACAAAGAACACTTGGAAGCCTTAACAGCGGAGTTGTCAATTCAGCTGCACCTGGAAACAGACTTGCTCGCAAGAGTTTATCGATGTAACAGCTTTATAGCGAGTGATTAGTGAAATAATAGCAGCAGAGTAACAGAGACAGCAGTAGTGATATTAGTAAACAGCAGGATTAAAATACTGTAGGCACGGGGACGGATGACGGGCGTTGCATGGATGAGAGAAACTCATGTAACAATCATAGCAGGGCATTTGCAGATAATAATAAAACGGTGTCCAAGTACAAAGCAATCAATAGGCATGTGTTCCATATATAGTCGTGCGTGCTCGCAATGAGAAACTTGCACAACATCTTTTGTCCTACCAGCCGGTGGCAGCCGGGCCTCAAGGGAAACTACTGGATATTAAGGTACTCCTTTTAATAGAGTACCGGAGCAAAGCATTAACACTCCGTGAACACATGTGATCCTCACATCGCTACCATCCCCTCCGGTTGTCCCGATTCTTGTCACTTCGGGGCCATTGGTTCCGGACAGCGACATGTGTATACAACTTATAGGTAAGACCATAAACAATGAATATCTTGATGAAGCAATAACATGTTCAGATCTGAGATCATGGCACTCGGGCCCTAGTGACAAGCATTAAGCATAACAAGTTGCAACAATATCATCAAAGCACCAATAACGGACACTAGGCACTATGCCCTAACAATCTTATGCTATTACATGACCAATCTCATCCAATCCCTACCATCCCCTTCGGCCTACAGTGGGGGAATTACTCACACATGGATGGGGGAAACATGGCTGGTTGATGTAGAGGCGTTGGCGGTGATGGCGGTGATGATCTCCTCCAATTCCCCGTCCGGCGGAGTGCCGGAAACGGAGACCGGCTCCCGCGACGGAGTTTCGCGATGTGGCGGCGTTCTGGAGGGTTTCTTGCGACTTCGACTTCTTCTCTGGCGTTTTTAGGTCGAGGCCGATAAATAGTCCGAAGGAGGGCGTCGGAGGCCGGCCGAGGGGGCCACACCACAGGGCCGCGCGGGCCCCCCCTGGGCCGCGCCGCCCTATGGTGTGGGGCCCTCGGGCCTCCACTTCAATTGCCCTTCTGGCTCCGTTAGTTTCCTGGGAAAATAGGGCCTTCTGCATAAATTCCGAGGTTTTTCCCGAAAGTTGGATTTCTGCACAAAAACGAGACACCAGAGCAGTTCTACTGAAAACAGCGTTAGTCCGTGTTAGTTGCATCCAAAACACACAAATTAGAGGCAAAACAATAGCAAAAGTGTTCGGGAAAGTAGATACGTTTTGGACGTATCAACTCCCCCCAAGCTTAGCTTATTGCTTGTCCTCAAGCAATTCAGTTAACAACTGAGCGATAAAAGAACTTTCACGAACACATTTGCTCATATGATGTATATATTCTCATGCTATGGCTAATACTCGAGCAGTTCATAATGAGATATATGCAAATAAGATCATCTAACAGCTATGTCAATCATGGAGAGGTACCAACAATTAATAATAAGCATCATGAATCATGTATATAAGCAGGATTGCAATATTCATAAGAGAGTATGATAAAGTGGTATCTCGCTTGCCTGTATTTGATTGGCAAAACATAAATGCCCGGGCACCTCTGGAGTTCATAGAAAGACTAGAAGTAGTGATTGTCAAAGATAAATGCATCAAAGTTATACCACAATCAATCATATTTTGAGACAAGCATATTATACTAAGAATGACAGTTGTGCTCTCAGGATAGTGCTCAAAGAAATAATGGAGACACAACATAAAAGTAAAAGATTGACCCTTCGCAGAGGGAAGCAGGGATTAACATGCGCTAGAGCTTTTCATTTTTATAAAGACAGGAGTAAAATTATTTTGAGAGGTGTTTGTTGTTGTCAACGAATGGTAATGGGTACACCAACTACCTCGCCAACCGGACTTTCAAGAGCGGCTCCCATGAATTATTGCATATTTATTTGGCACTCCTTCCAACCTTTCTTTCACAAACCATGGCTAACCGAATCCTCGGGTGCCTGCCGACAATCTCATACCATGAAGGAGTGCCTTTTTATTTTGGTTTTATTATGATGATGACACTCCCCCCAACCTTTGCTTACACAAGCCATGGCTAACCGAATCCTTCGGGTGCCGTCCAACAATCACAAACCATGGAGGAGTGTCTATTTAAGTTAATTAATTCGGGACTGGGAATCCCATTGCCAGCTCTTTTTGCAAAATTATTGGATAAGCGGATGTGCCACTAGTCCATATGAGAGTCCGTCAAAAGTAAATGACAAGGTTGAAAGCTAAACACCACATACTTCCTCATGAGCTATGAAACATAAACACAAATTGAGAAGCATTTTGAAGGTTTTAAAGGTAGCGCATGAGAATTTACTTGGAATGGTTTGAAATGCCATGCATAGGTATTTATGGTGGACACTTTTGGAACAACTTGGTTTTCATGTGTTTGGAAGCACGAGCAGCGTTCCCGCTCAGTACAAGTGAAGGCTAGCAATAGACTAGGGAGCGACAAATCAAGAGAGCAAAGAATGCTTGTCATAATCATGCTTGCGGCAAAATAAATTAACGGAGGCATAAAAGTGATACAAGAACTCCGAAGCAATATAGATCATCGAGGCTTAATTGACTTTTGTTCAGTCATATGCATGCGTGAGCATGTGCCAAGTCGATATAAATGAATTATTCAGAGGAGGATACCACAATGCCATACTTACTTATGAATAAAACAATGCAAACAAACATACATGACATGCTACTCATATTAATAAATTGGAGCTAAACATGAGAGATCATGAACTACTAGACTTTCTCAAATAACATATACCTCACATGAACCAACTAAGCATGCTCACATGGATGAGTATATGTACAAAAATGAAAACAAATAGAGTTCATACCAGCCTCTCACCACAATCAGATTGTCGTAGATCGTCATTATTGCCTTTTCACTTGTGCAGCTTGGATAATATGAAATGAAAACCACGCTCCAGCCACCGAAGACCATTGAACTCATAAAGAACTTTACAAACCAGAGAAGAACAGCAAATATTTTTGGTGTTTTCAAATTGCAAATAAGAACAAGAGGAAACAAACAAACAAAGCAAAATCTTTTTGGGTTTTCTTATAGCAAACTAGCAATAGCAAATAAAGTGAAACAAATGCAAGAAACTAAAGCAAACAAATGGTGAAGAGAAATAACAGAAATATTTTTGGTCTTTTTGTGTTTTGGGAAGGAAACAAAGCGAAATCAAGAAATAGCAAACTAAAAGAAACACAGAAAAGCGAAATGGCAGAAATCTGCCAAAACCTGACAGCAGTACAGAAATCGATTTTAACAAAAATCTTACGTTGCTCAGATCGAAAAGTGTTCAACTAATGAAAGTTAGATAACAACCTGGGGAACCTACACAAAAATTTGCAGCTCAAAATGACGCTCTGGCTATTTTTGACGATTTTTACAGTAACGTTCCAGAATCTGTTTTCAGGCAGCATTTCCCCAAATATCATCTTCCTCTCATTAGAAAACCACTCAAACGAACAAAACAAGTATGTGCGAGTATCCAGCAACCATAATATGCAAAGAATGAGTGATGCCGGTATACCTCCCCCCAAGCTTAGGCTTTTGGCCTAAGTGGAGTTCAACCCCAACGAGGGTCGTTGTTCCTCGCCGGTGGGTAGTCCATGGAGTAGTCATAGTAAAGCTCCTGTGCAGAAGAAAAGCGTGGAGGCTCCGCATATCCACCATGTTGATGTGAGGAACTTGCTGCATCGGATGATGAGTCGAGGTGCTCCTCGACCTCTATGTCGTCTCTTGCATGATGGCCTCCTCTCTCTATGTGTGCATCCAGTGCACCTTCTGTAACCGACCAATCTCCCTGGAATCAAGGTTAGACAGGCAGTAGAGCAATCTTACTAGTTTCTCAGTTTTCTTAGTTATTCTCCAAACTTTCTTATAAAATATTATCTTATAATACAGGTTACCCAAGTTGGAGGAATCTGAAATAAATTCATGTTTAATCATAGAGGCTATGTCAAGTTTTTCTATGGGGAACGGAATATCAAAATGATGAGGTTCTACATTATGAAAAGCTAGTAAACGAGAGGCGATGAGACCTCCACAAATTCCACCTTTCTCACGGTTAGTAGCAAGTCTATAAGCTATTAATGCCCCCAAATTATAAGACCTACTATTTTGCAGTGCTGCAGCTAGAAAAGCCAAATCCGGGATAGAAAGTTTACCACCAATCCTTTTAGCGAGAACGCACTTGGTAATAAAATAGGCAAAGTAGCGGATAGCCGGGAGTTGAATACTAGTGATTTTACCACTTTCACCTGAGAAACTCCTTCCATCGCAAATCATCTTGTAGAGATCCGAGAGTTCTTGCGGCGATCCCTTTATCTTCTCACATGATCCCCATTGCGGTACTCTAATTGCTGCCTGAGAAAGCACTAAATGGCAAGTTGACAGCTTTATTGTAAATTTTATACTGGACCGTGGGGTTAGATCGCGACCAATTGAACTTGAAGTCCTGCACAAAAGACATAGTTAATTTCACATATTGTCTTGGCTCTCCTTCAACAAAGTCACTCAGCCCTGCACGAGAAATTAGAGTTTGAACATCTTCAAATATCCCCGCGCTTCTCATGAAATCCGCGCACGGGTAGTAAGAGGGGTAAACTCCCTCTTCACGATTGACTATCATAACTTGTTGGACTTCCAATTCTTGCTGGTTCAAGTGATATCTATTCCACTCCATTTTCTGAAATTTCAACAACCAATATAGAAATTTGATTTGGTGACATATAATTGAGGGAAACTACCATAGGAACTTGCTAGAGTACTAATCATGCATCAAAACTAGTTTCTACCACTTAGAACAAGCATGCAAGCTCACTAAACATGTTACCTACAGCAGCAAAATATTCAAGATATACTCAACCAAACGAAATTCTACTTGGATGGGTGGAGGAGTCACATACCGAAGAGCAAATGTGCCAAATTTCAGACAGAAATCTGGGCTGAGCAAAGAGATCGAAAAATCTGGAGTTCTGAAGCAAAAACGCGAGAGAGAGGAACTTGGTACGAGTTTTTTCGGGAGAGACTGATGCAGGAGAAAGAGATGACAAAGTGGGGCAGAGGGGGCCCTCACCACATGGTGGCGCGGCCACCTCATTGGACGCGGCGGCCTGTGGTCTGGCGCCCTCTGTTGCCCCACAGTTCATCCTAGGGTGTTCCCTGGTTCCTCGTGGAAAAATAGGAGCAACGGTTTAATTTTTGTGAATTTTTGAAAACTTTGAAAAACGCACATTTCTGGGTATTTAGTTTATTATTACTGGCCAGGAAAAATTTGAAATCTTCAAATAACTAAAGAACTTTGCAAATTAAAAGTGCTACAGCAACTAGAGCAAGTGGAGGAAGAAAGATATGTTGTTTACCTCCTCTATGCATATAAAAAGTATCCGTTAACAAGGTTGATCAAGTCTTGTCACCAAATAAATTTTACATAGCATAAGAAGAAATAAACCTCAAATCAATCATGTTACCTTGAATTGTATTGATATGGATCCAATCACGAGAATTTGATATTCTTCCTTAGGCTCATATATAGGACAATCAATAGTTCCCACTTTGATAGTTCTCACATTAGAAATAGTATTAACTCCACACGCTTTCTCAATCTTCTTAGGAAAATAAACGGTATGCTCCCTATCATCAACATTGAAAGTAACCTTTCCTTTATTGCAATCAATAACAGCCCCTGCGGTGTTAAGAAAAGGTCTCCCAAGAATAATAGACATATTATCATCTTCAGGCATTTCCAACACAACAAAATCAGTTAATATTAAGCAGTTAGTAGTAACTTGAACAGGAACATTCTCACATATACCAACAGGAATAGCAGTAGATTTATCAGCCATTTGCAAAGATATATCAGTAGGTATCAACTTATCTAAGTAAAGTCTCTTATAAAGAGAAAAAGGCATAACACTAACACCGGCTCCCAAGTCACATAGAGCAGTTTTAACATAATTATTCTTAATAGAACAAGGAATAGTAGGTATACCTGGGTCGCCCAACTTCTTCGGAACTTTGCCATTGAAAGAGTAATTAGCAAGCATAGTGGAAATTTCCTCATTGGGGATTTTCCTTTTGTTAGTAACAATATCTTTCATATACTTTGAATAAGGTGGCAATTTAATAGCATCAGTCAAAGGGATTTGCAAGAATAAAGGTTTCATCCAATCGCAAAATTTATTATAGTGTTCTTCTTCCTTTGATTTTAATTTCTTAGCAGGAAAAGGCATTTGCTTTTGCACCCAAGGTTCTCTTTCATTACCATGTTTCTCAGCAATAAAATCTTCTTTAGTGTACTTTTTATTTTTAGCATGCTTTTTAGGTTCTTCTTCAACCTCTTCTTTATCAGGAGTATCATTCTTATCATTATCATTATTATTATCATGTTCATTACCACTTTCAGTTTCAGCATCAGAAATAGAAATACTATTAGGATCATTAGCAGGTTCAGAGGATTCTACAACATTTTTATGTTTCTTCTTCTTTTTCTTCTTAGAATGAGCACTAGGTTCAATGTGTTGAGAATCTTGTTCAATTCTTTTGGGATGCCCTTCAGGATATAGAGGATCCTGGGTAGAGACACCACCTCTAGTTGTTACTTCATAAGCATGTTTCTCTTTAGAATTATTCCCTAACAAGTCATTTTGCACTTTAGTGAGTTGATCAATTTGAGTTTGAATCATTTGAAAATGTTTAACAAGCATCTTAACATCATTGGAGGTTCTCTCCACAATATCATGCAATTCACTAATAGCTTGAGAATTTTCCATTAAATGATTCTCTACTCTCATATTAAAATTTTCTTGCTTAACAATATAATTATCAAACTCATCTAAGCATTGTGCAGGAGGTTTCAAATACGGAATATCTTCCCTAGTAAAGCGTTGAAGGGAGTTTACCTCAATCATGGATGAAGGGGGAATTATCTCACATAGATCTTCAATAGGAGGTAGATTCTTCACATCTTCAGATTTAATACCTTTCTCCTTGAGAGACTTCTTGGCTTCCCTCATATCTTCATCATTCAATTTAATTAAACCCCGCTTCTTCAATATTGGAGTTGGAGTCGGTTCAGGCGTAGTCCAATCATCATGATTCCGGCTTATTTTAGCCAATAATTCTTCAGCGTCGTCTGGAGTTCTTTTCCTGAAAACACAACCAGCACAACTATCCAGGTACGCCCTAGACTCAATGGTTAGTCCACTATAAAATATATCAAGTAAATCATGCTTTTCCAAATCATGCTCAGGTCGAGCTCTAATAAGAGAGCAGAATCTCGACCAAGCCTCAGGCAATTTCTCTTCATCTCCCTGATTGAAATTATAAATTCTCTGCAAAGCAATATGTTGAGCACTAGCAGGAAAGTATTTGCGGAAGAAAACATCAAGCAATTCTTTCGGACTTTTAATAGAATTAGGTGACAAATTATTATACCAAGTTTTAGCGTCATCCTTTAATGAGAATGGAAATATTTTAGCAACAAAGTAAGTACGCATCTTGACATCATCAGAAAACAAGCTACTAAGAGTAGATAATTCAGTCATGTGTTCAACAGCACTTTCTTTTTCAGTACCACAAAAGGGTGTTTTCTCAACAATAGCTATATGAGATAAATCAAGAGAAAAATCATAATCTTTATCCCTAATGTTTATAGGAGATGTGGCAAACTTAGGATCAGGAGACAGTTTATATCTAACAGCATGTTACGCAAGCAACTTTTAATTTTTCTTGCATCAGTAGTAGCATTGCATTTTTCAATAAAATCATCATTAAGCTCCACATAATCTTCCTCAGGATCATCACTAAAATAACCAAGTTCAGGTGAACTAACAGGTGTAGTAGCATTAGGAGTTTCAGTATTTTCAATTTGTCTAGACCTAGCAATTGTAGCATCTAGAAAAGATCCCAATGAACCACTATCATCAAGCACAGCAGAAACATTATCAATATTATGAGAGTGTTCAGATTTAGCAGATGTACCCGCATGCGAAGCATGTGGCGGTGAACCAAGTTTATCAATCACAGATGGTGAATCAAGAGCAGCAGAGGTATTCAGAATTGTACCTTTTCTTGTAGTGGATGGTAATATGGCGATCTTAGTATCGCGAGGTTTACCCATGATGGAGAATTTGCAGCGAACAATATTAATCCAAGTGAACTTCCAAATAAAGCTATGCTCCCCGGCAACGGCGCCAGAAAATAGTCTTGATGACCCACAAGTATAGGGGATCGCAACAGTCTTCGAGGGAAGTAAAACCCAATTTATTGATTCGACACAAGGGGAGACAAAGAACACTTGGAAGCCTTAATAGTGGAGTTGTCAATTCAGCTGCACCTGGAAACAGACTTGCTCGCAAGAGTTTATCAGTAGTAACAGTTTTATAGCGAGAGCGATAGTGAAATAACAGCAGAGTAACGAGACAGCAGTAGTGATTTTAGTAAACAGCAGGATTAAAATACTGTAGGCACGGGGACGGATGACGGGCGTTGCATGGATGAGAGAAACTCATGTAACAATCATAGCAGGGCATTTGCAGATAATAATAAAACGGTGTCCAAGTACGAAGCAATCAATAGGCATGTGTTCCATATATAGTCGTGCGTGCTCGCAATGAGAAACTTGCACAACATCTTTTGTCCTACCAGCCGGTGGCAGCCGGGCCTCAAGGGAAACTCTTTTGGATATTAAGGTACTCCTTTTAATAGAGTACCGGAGCAAAGCATTAACACTCCGTGAACACATGTGATCCTCACATCGCTACCATCCCCTCCGGTTGTCCCGATTCTTGTCACTTCGGGGCCATTGGTTCTGGACAGCGACATGTGTATACAACTTATAGGTAAGACCATAAACAATGAATATCTTGATGAAGCAATAACATGTTCAGATCTGAGATCATGGCACTCGGGCCCTAGTGACAAGCATTAAGCATAACAAGTTGCAACAATATCATCAAAGCACCAATAACGGACACTAGGCACTATGCCCTAACAATCTTATGCTATTACATGACCAATCTCATCCAATCCCTACCATCCCCTTCGGCCTACAGTGGGGGAATTACTCACACATGGATGGGGGAAACATGGCTGGTTGATGTAGAGGCGTTGGCGGTGATGGCGGTGATGATCTCCTCCAATTCCCCGTCCCGGCGGAGTGCCAGAACGGAGACTTCTGGCTCCCGCGACGGAGTTTCGCGATGTGGCGGCGTTCTGGAGGGTTTCTTGCGACTTCGACTTCTTCTCTGGCGTTTTTAGGTCGAGGCCGATAAATAGTCCGAAGGAGGGCGTCGGAGGCCGGCCGAGGGGGCCACACCACAGGGCCGCGCGGGCCCCCCTGGGCCGCGCCGCCCTATGGTGTGGGGCCCTCGGGCCTCCACTTCAATTGCCCTTCTGGCTCCGTTAGTTTCCTGGGAAAATAGGGCCTTCTGCATAAATTCCGAGGTTTTTCCCGAAAGTTGGATTTCTGCACAAAAATGAGACACCAGAGCAGTTCTGCTGAAAACAGCGTTAGTCCGTGTTAGTTGCATCCAAAACACACAAATTAGAGGCAAAACAATAGCAAAAGTGTTCGAGAAAGTAGATACGTTTTGGACGTATCAATGACGCGTAAAGCACACGCTCGTTGGGAACCCCAAGTGGAAGGTGTGATGCGTACAGCAGCAAGTTTCCCTCAGTAAGAACCAGTAGGAGTCAAGAAGCACGTTGAAGGTTGATGGCGGCGGGATGTAGTGCGGCGCAACACCAGGGATTCCGGCGCCAACGTGGAACCTGCACAACACAACCAAAGTACTTTGCCCCAACGAAACAGTGAGGTTGTCAATCTCACCGGCTTGCTGTAACAAAGGATTAACCGTATTGTGTGGAAGATGATTGTTTGCAGAAAACAGTAGAACAGTATTGCAGTAGATTGTATTTCAGTAAAGAGAATTGGACCGGGGTCCACAGTTCACTAGAGGTGTCTCTCCCATAAGACAAACAGCATGTTGGGTGAACAAATTACAGTTGGGCAATTGACAAATAAAGAGAGCATGACCATGCACATACATATCATGATGAGTATAGTGAGATTTAATTGGGCATTACGACAAAGTACATAGACCGCCATCCAACTGCATCTATGCCTAAAAAGTCCACCTTCAGGTTATCATCCGAACCCCCTCCAGTATTAAGTTGCTAACAACAGACAATTGCATTAAGTATTGCGCGTAATGTAACTAGTGACTACATCCTTGAACATAGCACTAATGTTTTATCCCTAGTGGCAACAGCACATCCATAACCTTAGAGGTTCTTGTCACCCCTCCAGATTCACGGAGACATGAACCCACTATCGAGCATAAATACTCCCTCTTGGAGTTACTAGCATCAACTTGGCAAGAGCATCTACTAATAACGGAGAGCATGCAAGATCATAAACAACACATAGATATAACTTTGATAATCAACATAACAAGTATTCTCTATTCATCGGATCCCAACAAACGCAACATATAGAATTACAGATAGATGATCTTGATCATGTTAGGCAGCTCACAAGATCCGACAATGATAGCAGAATGGGGAGAAGACAACCATCTAGCTACTGCTATGGACCCATAGTCCAGGGGTAGACTACTCACACATCACACCGGAGGCGACCATGGCGGCGTAGAGTCCTCCGGGAGATGATTCCCCTCTCCGGCAGGGTGCCGGAGGCGATCTCCTGGATCCCCCGAGATGGGATCGGCGTTGGCGGCGTCTCGGAAGGTTTTCCGTATCGTGGCTCTCGGTGCGGGGGTTTCGTCACGGAGGCTTTAAGTAGGCGGAAGGGCAAGTCGGGGAGGGGGCACAGGGGCCCCACACCACGAGCCGGCGCGGCCAAGGGGGGCCGCGCCGCCTAGGGTTTGGGCACCCTGTGGCCCCACTTCGTTTCGTCTTCGGACTTCTGGAAGCTTCGTGGAAAAATAGGCCCCTGGGCTTTGATTTCGTCCAATTCCGAGAATATTTCCTTACTAGGATTTCTGAAACCAAAAACAGCAGAAACAAAGAATCGGCACTTCGGCATCTTGTTAATAGGTTAGTTCCAGAAAATGCACGAATATGACATAAAGTGTGCATAAAACATGTAGATAACATCAATAATGTGGCATGGAACATAAGAAATTATCGATACGTCGGAGACGTATCAGGGGACACAGTGTAAATTCTATATCCACCTCAGGCCACTGAGATTGGTCAGTCAGGGCTGGAATTGGAGTTGCATATGCAGCCTTAAACTTTTGTACTGAGTAATACTCATGCAAATATGGGTGCATATTTAACCTGGGTTTAGATGCCAAAAAATTATGGCATGCTCACATGGTTTTCCAGTGTGTTGCCACTCTAGGCAAGTGCACTCCTGCAACTCAATGTTTACCACATGCTTGTTGACACTCCTTGCATCTATAACTTCAGCATCAAATAAGGATGATTTCTCAACAAATAGATGTGAAAGGTTTCTACTCTTGTTGACCACCTGTTGTACCACTGCTGGAAGCTTGTCCCCTTCCAACATATCACCAAATCTTCCTCTCAAGTCCCACAAACGCATGATCATGATCCTTATTTGGTCCACCATGTCATGCACAGGAAAATCTTTTAAATATTTCACTTTATTGTTGAAACTTTCTGCCAAGTTGTTATTGATGTGATCACATTTTATTGCAGTATTAAAACCTGATCTGTACCACAACAGAGAATGGTATGTGTTCAACCAGGAAGCAAATTCATTGTCAGCACAAGCTGCCATGATCTTACCAAGGTGGTAGGAATGTGTCTGTGCTCTGTAAGCTCTTGATGCTGGCCACATGCGCCCAAATTCATCTCCTCGGAATTTTTTTTATCAGATTCATCCACATATGTCCAAAGCACTCTCTCTGCTCAGCATGGGGGAAAACATTTTTTACAGCATTTTCCATCCCTTTACATGCATCTGTGTGGATGGCCAAAGGTGAAACTGGCCCTATGCATCTTTTCAGTTGCATGATGAACCATGTCCAGCTTGCCTCTGTCTCTGATTGAAACAGTCCAATTGCAATTGGGAACATCCAGTTGTGTCCATCCAAAGCATTGCATGCAGCCAACTGACCATTCCACTTTCCAGTCAAAAAAGAAGAGTCTATGCTCAAATATGGACGACATCCTGCTTTGAATCCATCTATGCAAGGCTTCAAACACATAAAAACTTGCTGAAGTAAACACTGCCATCCTCTGTAACCTCTGTATCTATCTCCACCACACTTCCAGGTGACCTCTTCTCCACCTCAGCTTTAAAGCTATACAACATCCTAAATGTATTTGCCCAGTCACCATACAATGATTTCATTGCCCTTTGTTTTGCCTTCCAAACTGTGGTATATTTCAGTTTGATGGGGTACAGCTTCTCCAAGTCCACTTTAAGCCTTTTTGCAGTAGTGTTTGGAGTTTTTGCTAAAATAGGAGTAATCTTCTCTGTAATCCAAAGATGGTTTGTCATATTTGAAACTCTCTGTGAAGTGGTCATACATGTATGCTGGTTTGGTATTTGATTTACCCTGACTGTACTGCCATCAGGTTGTAGTCTGGCAGATATGTACCATTTGCATGGGTTTCCACCACCATCCTAGCCTTTGCACCTAGCACAAAATTTCTTCCTATGAGTCCACATAGTCTTGGCATCAAACTCTTTTTTCACTGCATAGGTCCTAAAAGACATCCTAAACTCATTCATATTTGGCCACAACTTTCCAACCTCAACAACTGGCTTCTCTTTGTCATACAAACAGACCAGCTCATTGTCATTTGCATCATCCACATCATCTGCAGCCTGTCTCATCAGCTCTTCTTCATCCTCATTTCCACGGCCTGCATTTGTGTTACCATGTGTAGGCAAAGAACTGTCATCCTCAGTTGCACGGCCTTTATCTCTGTCATCAACTGGAATGCCAAACATTTTTGTCATTTCAATGTCAGATATTGGTGCAATGACTAAATCTGTTTTTTCATTCAACTCTACTACATTCCAGTCAACAACAATCTTTTGAGCACAATGGTTTCCCTCCTCTGCATCTGCATCAGCCCCTGTATCTTCAGCTAGTATTGTCGGTTCAGTGAACAAAGCCAACATCTACCCCCTCCTTTGTGAAGCCCACTCATCATCTTGCATCTGTGCAGCCATCTTTGATGGCACATAACCTACTTTGGAATTTGTTTGTAGATCAATAAGCTCTGCATGAAAACTTACTTGATTGCTTTCCCACCCTTCTTGACGATCAATTTCAGCAACCATGGATTCTCCATCTTCAATTCTCACATATTCACCCTTATAGTTGTCAAACCGTAGCACAGACACCTCTTGTTCTGGACCCCAAACAATCTTCTCCCCTATCTTCTCCACCAAATTGTGCACGGCCTCCTCCTCCTTTCCCTCCAATTCCTGCGGATCAACATCTTCAAGATCAAGGGCCAACCTCACGGTGCTATTTGCAATGTCTTGGACGCTTCCATCACTCAGCTTGGCTTTACAGGGAAATAATTCGACTGTAATTGCGAATGTGGTGGCAGAATCGGGCGCAGCATCTCCCCTGTCAATGGTGGGCAGCGGCCGCGTAAGCAATTGACCCCCGAATCGGCCCCCAAATCGATAACGATAACATCAAAAGAAGGGGCGCATTACCGATTTGAAGCACCAACTCGTCCCTCCATATGATTCAGCCCGCGCTCCTCTCGATCCGCCCAGATACGCAGATTCTAAATCGGCAATGAAACGGAACATCAAGCCAAGATTCAGGGATATGAGACTAGGGTTTTGCAATTACTCACTTGCAATGGCTCCACCTCCGCCGAGATAGATGCTCCGCCGCCGCCGAGATGAAAAACCAGGCCCGCCGCTGTCGGAGAAGAAGCCCAGGGCGCCGCTCGCCGCTGCTCCCAGTTCACCACGCGCGAGTCGAGCGGACCATTGAGTCGTGCGGGACCCTCAGTCGTGAACGGTTGACTCTACATGACCTGGACCATGTGGACCCCACTTGTTATAACCCTCACTGTCCGCTCCTAATCGCATCCTAACTAAGTTTCTTAACCCGCGTATGTTGCCTGTCACATGCGAGCTATTGGACGCAGAAAAAACGACGCACAGTAGCTATTCCCACCAACAACGTCGCACCGTGGACAATTTCACTCAACGACGTCGCATAGGAGCTATTCGCCCCTTTTGGGCACTCCTTTTCCTATTCTCTGTGATAGTAAACCCTAAAAATTCCAAAAATCTCCCCCGATTTGAAGCACCGACTCGTCCCTCCATCTGATTCAGCCCGCGCTCCTCTCGATCCGCCCAGATACGCAGATTCTAAATCGGCAACGAAACGGAACATCAAGCCAAGATCCAGGGGTATGAGACTAGGGTTTCACAATTACTCACTTGCAATGGCTCCACCGCCGCCGAGATAGACGCTCTGCCGCCGCCGAGATGAAAAACCAGGCCCGCCGCTGTCGGAGAAGAAGCCCAGGGCGCCGCCGCTCGCCGCTGCTCCCAGTTCACCACGCGCGAGTCGAGCGGACCGTTGAGTCGTGCGGGGCCCTCAGTCGTGAACGGTTGACTCTACATGACCTGGACCATGTGGACCCCACTTGTTATAACCCTCACTGTCCGCTCCTAATCGCATCCTAACTAAGTTTCTTAACCCGCGTATGTTGCATGTCGCATGCGAGCTATTGGACGCAGAAAAAACGACGCACGGTAGCTATTCCCACCAACAACGTCGCATCGTGGACAATTTCACTCAATGATGTCGCATAGGAGCTATTCACCCCTTTTGGGCACTCTTTTTCCTATTCTGTGTGATAGTAAACCCTAAAAATTCCAAAAATCTCCCCCGATTTGATTGTCAGCCCTTAGCCTCAGCCGGATCCTGACACAGTCCAATGGAGGGACCACCGGCGACCGATGCCGACTGGTCCGAGCTGCCCGCTGACCTCCTCAACACCGTCCTCGGCGAGCTCGAGTTCCCGGACCTCTTCTAGCTCCTCCGCCGCCGTCTGCACCACCTGGCGCGACACAGTCCGCGCCTTCCGCCACCTCGGCATGTACAACCGTCCCCAAACCCCCTGCCTCCTCTACATCGCCGCCGCCACCGGCACCCACACCGCCGAGCTATTCAGCCTCGCTGATAAGAAGACCTACAAGGCCCGTATCCCCGACCCTCCCATCGGGGAGCGAAACATCGTCGGTTCGTCGCACGGGTGGCTCGTCACGGCCGATGGCCGCTCCGAGCTCCACCTCCTCAACCCCGTGACCGGGGAGCAGATCGCGCTCCCATCCGTCGTCACCATCGAGCAGGTAAGCCCCGTCTTCGACCGCGTCGGCAGCCTCGAAAGGTACGACCTTTCTTTCTACTACGACACTACCCGAACAGAGTACAAGACGCCGCAGCCATATGCTCTGGACGAGCTCCGCGGCATATTGTATCGGAAGGTCGTATTATCCTGCGATCCTTCGCAGGGTAATTGCACCGTCATGATGATTCACGAACCCTACAATCAACTCTCATTTGCGAGAGTTGGTGATAATAAGTGGCATTGGATAACCACTTCCTTCAGCAATTACTCTGACTGCATATTCCATGATGGCGCGTTTTATGCCATGAATCTCGTTGGTGATATCCATCGCTATACCATTGGACGTCATTGTGCTACACAAGACATACTTTTCAAGGACACCTCGCCATTCATTGCACATAATTTGTACCTTTGCCGGAGTTCGTCTGGCAATTTTCTGCAAATCTTGAGGTACGGAACTAAGTTAGGCGAGGAGACTGAAGAGATCCATACAACTAGTGTTTTTATACACAAGGTTGACTTTGACAAGGAAGGTACTGCGGATGCGCATGCCTTGGGGGATGATGCATTGTTCATCGGGCATAATTACACGTGTTGTTTTTCCACAAAGGATTACCCAAGGTTATTGCCCAACCATGTTTATTTCACTGACAATGATGAGTACTGCTGCGTACCGGATTCAAAACTCAGTCGACGGGATGTTGGGATATATAATTTGGAGGCTGAATCTGTCAGTGATGTAGTCTCCCCCCAAAAGTGGTTAAACTGGCCAGCTCCTGTATGGATCACTCCAAGTTTTAATAAGATTCACAAATAGGCATGTTTCTAGAACATAGTGAATTCCTTTATTTCTTGTCAATTTGTAACCTCACGTGGGATGATTACTTCCATTCAACCTTCTGGTTGTTTTCCGTTACAATTATACTTCTTTATTGCTTAGGAACAAGAGTGTGCTTTAAATAGTGCACTTTTTTTTTTAAGAATAACTACTGTAGCAGGGTTTTGTTGTTGCTAGAATGCTAGGATTAAATAACTTTGTATTCTAGTCGTTGTTAGGACTCACTGTATTTTAGTTGTTTTTAAGACTCACTCTATAAATAGCATGTGTTCTCTATTTTATCACGGTGAGGATTCATATTTTGTTGCCTGGTATGCTGGAAAGTTCCAAGAGAGTTCTGCAAAACTCATGTTAGAATCATTCCAATACCATCGTAGTTTTCCCTTTTCGAATTTCCTTTAGTTGAACGTCTTGCTTGATATTTTAATTTGAAGTACTTGGTTCAGTTTTCCTTTTGAAACAAAAGTTGAAAGTATTTTCCTTTCCTTCTTGTTCATCTCTAGGTGACATTTTTATTGCTATCTTTTTGCACTTGAAAGGTGATCCAGCCTGAGCATGAAGCGGAAATATCTAAAGAAGGAGCATGAAAGATCGTCGCCGTGAGGTATGCTTCCAAGACCCCAATTTTGAATAATTGGCACATATGTTAAGTAGTCATAGTAGTTTTGTGCTACTTCCTTAGTTGGTTTTAGATTTCGTTAATTCTAGTTAAGTTGATATTTAGTTCTGTGATAAAAGGTTAAATCATTTATATAAAATGTATGAAGAACTAACCAATCCTCCATCCATTGTTTGGACAGGTACGGCTGGCATGATTCATCCTCAATTGCAACATCCTTTCGAAGTAGAATTCTACCCATAGGCAAAGAAATGAATGCGGAGGAAACAGACCCACCTAACTTATAGGTCCCTGGTTGATAAAATGATAAAGCGATGTTGTGCTCCTCCAGGCCTCTTCAGCGCCGAGCAACCTAACCATCTCGGCTAGCCGTCTGCCATCAGCATGCCCCGCTCCTCCTCGGTTCCTCAAGATCATTGCCTGCGTCCATAACCATGGCCAGCCATTGCCTACAGTTTAAGCTTTGCACACGAAATCTGCACATAGTTTATTTGTAGCAGGCCTTGATGGTTTGTTTCCCTTTTAGATCTGTTGAGGAGTGGAAAATGGAAGGGTTTTTTACAATGTGCAGAAGCTTCGGATATTCTTCGGTGAGAGGAAACCCAGCGTATCTTCTGTGGTTGATGTCTGTACACCCCTTTTTTTGTATACTGATGTTACTTCAGTTTTAGTTGACCGATTTGTTTTGAATCAGCCAGTTCTGTCTAATATTAACATAGAGCAGGCATTATCTTCGAGATGCAGGCAACCGACTCAACAAAGTTTGAGTGCATGAACCAAACTTTTGAATATCTTTTGCGCCCACTTCTTTCTCTTTTCCGATCATTTAGATGACTGGAATTGACACAACCTACTTTGGCGCAAGGCTATTTCTTGCGGTAGCTGAAATTCAGTTTGATCAATTAAATGAATTTAAATGATGGGATTGCAGCAATGTGCTCTCAGGCTTGTCATAGTGGAGAGTAACTTAGACTAGAAACATGCACATGGTACTAGCTTATGTTACTGCCTCTATAGTCGGTAGTACTAACTTATATGTGGTTTCATGCATTGTATTACTTATACCTTATAAACTCGTCTTGTTTCGGGCTTTGTGATGTTACGATAACATAGACCTCACTTTTTTTCTTCATTTATTATGATGTTTTTTTTCAAGAATACACCATGGAAAGGTGTATCAATCGCCATAGAAGAAAGCTAAAGAAGGCAAAGTTGATGCTGCCCACAAGGGGGAGCAGCTCCCCACACACACCTACTCTCCTAGCTGCCAGGGGAGAAAACTAGGATCAAGAAAAGCAAAAAGAGTGCCACGGAAGAGAAGCTGCCACCTATCAAACTCCACACTAATCCTGTCTCTAATGATGAACTGCGAAGCCGCCACGCCGTTGAAGACCACATCGTTCCGGTGCCTCCAAATACACCAGAACACCAGGATGATCGCGGTCCACATGTCCCGCCTATGGGCCGCCGGGCAGGTACGTGAAGACCGCCACTCCAGAAGCTCGGTGTCCGCCGCTGGGAGCCAGACCTCCCGCACCACCACACAGCCAAGGATCAGATGCCGCAGGGACTCCGGCTCCTGGTTGCACAGTGGACAGGCCGGTGGGCGAGGCACGCCACGTCTCTGAAGTCCATCGGCCGTCCAACAACGGTTCTTCGCGGCGAGCCACGCAAAGAACTTGCAACTGTAGAGGGCCAGGGAACGCCAAATCTCATCGGAGATAGGAGCCCTCACTTGTCCCTCAAAGAAGGCTCCATACGCCGACTTGGCGTAGTAGCAACCGTCAGGCGACCATCTCCACAGAGGCAGATCCTCTCGCTCAGGGTCCAAATGGAAGTTGGCCAACCTTTGCCAGAGTAAGAAAAACTCCGGGAGAGCCTCAACACTCATATCGGGGCCACAATCGCGGAGCCACTGGCCCGAGAGGCCCTCCCTCACCGAGCATGCCATGCTCTCCTCCTCGAGACCATACTAGCCACGTTCGTAGCAATCTCTGCCACTTTGGCTTCGTCAAACCAGCGATCCGTCCAGAATCTAGCCTGGTCGCCATTGCCCACCGTGTAACAAATAGCAGCGTCTGAGATCGCCATACAGAGGCTGGGGAGTTGAATGTTGAACTCCGCCCAAGCCTTTGGTGGGTCCACCTTTTGCAGCCACGCCCAATGACGTCGAAGAGCAAGATTGAGGAGGCGGAGGTTCGAAATACCTAGGCCCCCAAGCGGCTTTGGGGAAGCCAATTTGTCCCACGTGACCAAGCAGTGACCACCCGAGATCTCCCGACGCCCTTTCCAAAGGAAGGCGCGACAAATCTTCAACAACGCCTCAATGACCTTCGGAGGGATGTCCAGAGACATCATGGCGTGAACCGGGATTGCCGAGAGAGTAGTCTGGAGGAGAATGGTCCTCCCTCCACGAGTGAGAAGGTTGGCACACCACGGCTGCAGCCTATTGGTGGCACTGTCCACCACGGGTTGCAGCTGTGCCGCTGTCACCTTTCTAAGTCCAAGGGGGAGCCCCAAGTACTTGAAAGGGAAAGAGGCCACCTCGCAGCCTAGGATAGAGCTGGCCAGGTCCACTTGCTCCTGAGAGCAACAAATGGGGTGAAGCGAGCACTTGGCCAGGTTCATGTGCAGGCCCGATGCCACCCCAAAGTCCTCCACGATCTGACACAGGTCTGGATATCCAACCTGGCGGGTCTGATGAAGGTGACCACATCATCGGCATACATCGAGGTGCGATGCCGGAAACCACTAGGAGAAAGCTCCGTGAGCAAGCCCACATCCACCGCCCTCTCAAACATGAGATGGAGAATATCCATCATCGTGTCAAAGAGCAAAGGGGAGCGGGTCCATGGCGTTTGAAGATGAGAGCCCCGGCCTGACCGTTGACCAACATGCGGGTAGATGCCGAGCTAAGCAGCCCGCCCACCATGGAGGTCCACTTACGGCCAAAGCCCAACCGGGACATCACCTCTAAGAGGAATTCCCAATCCACAGTGTCAAAAGCTTTGGTGATGTCGAGCTTCAGAAGGATGGCATCGCGCTTAAGCGCGTGTAGCTGTAAGGGTATTGTACCCTTATCCATTATTTTGGTAACTATGACACCGTGCTAGAGCATTTGGACTAATACATGTCTACAAGATGATTCCCAGGTATTAGCCAAAGAGGTATAATGGTGTATCAATGGAACAAGAAGGCAATGGAAGACCCCCCACTTCGATGAAAAATCAACAAGGGTTTTCCAGAGCCTGGCCAGTCCCTGGCCCGGTGATACGTCTCCAACGTATCCATAATTTCTGATGTTCCATGCTTGTTTTATGACAATACTTACATGTTTTGCTTGCACTTTATGATGATTTTATGCGTTTTCCGGAACTAACCTAATAACAAGATGCCGAAGTGCCAGTTCCTGTTTTCTGCTGTTTTTGGTTCCAGAAAGGCTGTTCGGGCAATATTCTCGGAATTCGACGAAACGAAGACCAAACATCATAATTCACCGAGATGGACCAGGACACCGAAGGGGAGTCAGAGGGGAGGCCTGGGGCCCCCACACCATAGGGACGCGCGGGCCAGCCCCTGGCCACGCCGGCCTATGGGGAGGGCACCCTGTTGCCCCTCCTGCGCCGCCTCTTCGCCTATATAAGCCCTTTCGACCTAAAAACGCGATACGAATTGACGAAACTCCAGAAAGACTCCAGGGGCGCCACCGCCATCGCGAAACTCCAATTCGGGGGTGATACGTCTCCGACGTATCGATAGTTTCTTATGTTCCATGCCACATTATTGATGATATCTACATGTTTTATGCATACTTTATGTCATATTTATGCATTTTCCGGAACTAACCTATTGGCGAGATGCCAAAGGGCCAGTTGCTGTTTTCTGCTGTTTTTGGTTTCAGAAATCCTAGTAAGGAAATATTCTCGGAATCGGACGAAATCAACGCCCAGCATCCTATTTTTCCACGAAGCTTCCAGAACACCCGAGAGTCGCCAGAGGGGAGCCCTGGTGGGCCCAGGAGGTAGGCCGGCGCGGCCCAGGCCCTGGCCGCGCCGCCCTATCATCTCACCGCCTGTTCGACCCTCTGACGCCGCCTCTTCGCCTATTTAAGCCCCCTCGACCTAAAACCTCGGGACGAAAAAAGCCACGGTACGAGAAACCTTCCAGAGCCGCCGCCATCGCGAAGCCAAGATCTGGGGGACAGGAGTCTCTGTTCCGGCACGCCGCCGGGACGGGGAAGTGCCCCCGGAAGGCTTCTCCATCGACACCGCTGCCATCACCACCGCCATCTTCATCACCGCTGCTGTCTCCCATGAGGAGGGAGTAGTTCTCCATCGAGGCTCGGGGCTGTACCGGTAGCTATGTGGTTAATCTCTCTCCCTATGTACTTCAATACAATAATCTCATGAGCTGCCTTACATGATTGAGATTCATATGATGATGCTTGTAATCTAGATGTCATTATGCTAGTCAAGTGGATTTTACTTATGTGATCTCCGGAGACTCCTTGTCCCACGTGTGTAAAGGTGACAGTGTGTGCACCGTGTGGGTCTCTTAGGCTATATTTCACAGAATACTTATTCCCTGTTATGAAGAGCATAGTGAAGTGCTTATTTATATCTCTTTATGATTGCAATGTGTTTTGTATCACAATTCATCTATGTGCTACTCTAGTAATGTTATTAAAGTAGTTTATTCCTCCTGCATGGTGTAATGGTGACAGTGTGTGCATCGTGTTAGTACTTGGCGTAGGCTATGATTGTGATCTCTTGTAGATTATGAAGTTAACTATTGCTATGATGGTATTGATGTGATCTATGCCTCCTTTCGTAGCGTGAAGGTGACAGTGTGCATGCTATGTTAGTACTTGGTTTGGTTATGTTGATCTTTCGTGCACTGTAAGGTTATTTAAATATGAACATCGAATATTGTGGAGCTTGTTAACTCCGGCATTGAGGGTTCGTGTAATCCTACACAGTTAGTGGTGTTCATCATTCAACAAGAGGGTGTAGAGTCTAGCATCTATCTATTTATTTATGTGATCAATGTTGAGAGTGTCCACTAGTGAAAGTATAATCCCTAGGCCTTGTTCCCAAATACTGCTATCACTGCTTGTTTACTGTTTTACTGCATCTGTACTGTCCGCAATATTACCACCATCAACCACACGCCAGCAAGCACTTTTCTGGCACCGTTGCTACTGCTCATATTTATTCATACCACCTGTATTTTACTATCTCTTCGCCGAACTAGTGCACCTATTAGGTGTGTTGGGGACACAAGAGACTTCTTGCTTTGTGGTTGCAGGGTTGCATGAGAGGGATATCTTTGACCTCTTCCTCCCTGAGTTCGATAAACCTTGGGTGATCCACTTAAGGGAAACTTGCTGCTGTTCTACAAACCTCTGCTCTTGGAGGCCCAACACTGTCTACAAGAATAGAAGCACCCGTAGACATCAAGCACTTTTCTGGCGCCGTTGCCGGGGAGGAAAGGTAAAAGGCACTCATACTTCGGTTCCAGTGTAACAAAGATTTTCTGGCGCCATTGTGTTTGTGCTCGAAGCTATTTCCTTTAGATCCTGCAATTGCATCTTTTTGTTTCTTGTTTTACACTAGTTAGGCATAATGGAATAAAACTATGAGCTTTTTGATTTATTTCCTAAGTTAAGACATGAATTGTGTGATGCGAAAATTAAAGAACCTATGGAACCTCATTTGCATGCTAGTAGCAATGTTATTGGTATGAACGCAATCACTGCTAATGATATGGATAAGTCTAAGCTTGGGGAAGCTAGTTTAAATAAAAATAATCCTTTTTGCTCCTCAGCTTTGGAAGAAATATTTTGCTCTAATAATGCTTTATTTCCCATATGCGATAACTCTAATGATGCTTGTGATATTTTAAATCCACCAACTGCAAGTACTGCTTTCAAGATACCCATGAAAATTATTGAACATGTTATTGATAACCGCTATAAAGGGGATGGAACTGTCCATCCTGGAGATCATTTACAGTTTTTGCATGAATTATGCGGGTTATTCAAGTGTGCAGGTATCTCTATGGATGAAGTGAAGAAGAAGCTATTCTCTTTCTCATTTATGCAGTAAAGCGGCGCATTGGTATAAATTGTTGGAGAATAGTCATTCTCTTGGTTGGGAGGAAATTGCATCTCTCTTTTACTCTAAATTTTATCCTCCTCATGAAGTGCATATTGATAGGAATCACATTTATAACTTTTATCCTCGTGATCGAGAGAGCATCTCTCAAGCGTGGGGGAGATTGAAGTCACTAATGCTTAAATGTCCCATTCATGAGCTCCCCCGTAATGTTATTGTTAACAATTTTTATGCGAGGCTTTCAGGACAACACAAGGACTATCTGGACGCATGTTCGGAGGGATCTTTCAGAAGCAAGGAGGTTGAAGCTAGGTGGGATCTTCTTGATCGGATTAAGGAGAACGCTGAAGGATGGGAGAACAATGAAGGTAAAGAGTCAGGTATAAATTACGATTATGAATGCATTGAAGCTTTTATGGATACTGATAAATTCCGAAATATGAGTGCTACTTATGGTCTTGACTCTCAAGTTGCTGCAAATCTTTATAAAGCCTTTGCTTCTCATTTTGAATTGCCTAAAAAGAATTTTGATAAGTATCATGAACCTTTTAAAGAGGCTTGCATGAAGAATGAAATTGTTGTTAATGATTGCAATAAGCATGCTCAAACTCCTAAGGATGCTATTTCCTCTAAGCATGTTAATTTTTGTGGAATGCATAGACCTTGTGGAATTAATCAAATCAAAGATGAATATTGTATCCATCATATCAATGAAAAAACTAGAAAGTGGCTTAGGGCTCTAGATGATCTTGGTAAAAAAGTGTGTGCCCTCTATCCTTTTATTTGTGAACTTTGCCATAGAGTGGGTCATTTTAATTTTCAATGCTCCTCCAATGATAATCTGAACCCCATGAGTGCTACAAAGTTGTATTGTGATGATGAAATTACTCCTAATCAGCATGATGAACTCACTTTATTCTTGTGGTGTGAAGAGTTATCAAGGAAAATTTCTTTGTTAGATATTAATGATCTTGATATTGATGATGTCCTGCATGGGTGTTTTTCTTATTGCATTGATAATAGCCATACAAATACTTACATACACAATATTTTAGAAGATGACACCTTGCCCAAATATGATAGGACCGCTGTGTGTTTTGAACTAATTAATGAAAAGGAGGAATCCTCCCAAGTTTCTTCTATTGTTTCTGAAAGTAAATCAGGTTATGCGGACAAGACACCCTTCAAGCCTCTTCCTCCTAAAGAAGGAAACGAGGAGAAGGAAGAGAAGAAGAAGAAGAAGGGAACGAAGAAGAAGAAGAAGGAGAATAAAAAGAAAGAGGTAACGGCGTATCCCCGCGTGAATGAGATAACGTTAGGTAACCGTAAGTATGTTGCTCCTAATGGTTATTGTGATAATGAATCTGAATACGATGATCTTCCTATGCCCTTTACATACATTAGTGATCATGATTTGAATGAGCACACTACTTTTGATATTGCAAATCTCTGGGAAACTAATTCTGAAAATGATGATGATAATAATTGCCATAGTGTCAGTGCTATCCATGCTTCCTCCCATAATGATATAGAAAGATCTAAGCTTGGGGAAGAGGTGTTTGAAAATCCTTTTGGTACTGATCATTATGTGTTTGATACATCTCCTTCTAATAACAATGATGGTATGGTCATAGATAAACCGACTGTGAAAGATAACTATTCTATTTCTTATGATGACACTGTGCCTCCGATCTTTGATGATTATTATAAAGAATGCTATGATATAGGTTATAACTATCCTTATGAAACTTGTCATAGTCATGATTGGATTACCAAAAACAATTCTTTTAATATGCAACTTGTTTACCATGTTCAAATTCTTGATAATAATCTTGCTCCAATTACTATTAATGAGAATAACTCCTCTTATGCCAAAATTAATGATACTTCTATGCATATGAACCATGATAAAAATGTTTTAAGTGATGGGTATATTGTGGATTTCATCAATGATGCCACTGAAAGTTATTATGAGAGAGGGAAATATGGTTATATGCATCTTAATAATATTAAGTTTCCCCTCTTTATGTTGAGAATCTTGAAGTTACTCGTGTTTTATCCTCTTATGCTTGTCACTTTGTTCTTCATGAATTTATTTGTATACAAGATTCCTCTTCATAGGAAGCATGTTAGACTTAAATTTGTTTTGAATTTGCCTCTTGATGATCTCTTTTGCTTCAAATACTATTTCTTGCGAATGCATCATTAAAACTGTTGAGCCCATCTTAATGGCTATAAAGAAAGAACTTCTTGGGAGATAACCCATGTGTTATTTTGCTACAGTACTTTGTTTTATATTTGAGTCTTGGAAGTTGTTTACTACTGTAGTAACCTCTCCTTATCTTAGTTTTGTGTTTTGTTGTGCCAAGTAAAGTCTTTGATAGCAAGGTTGATACTAGATTTGGATTACTGCGCAGAAACATATTTCTTTGCTGTCACGAATCTGGGAAAAATTCTCTGTAGGTAACTCAGAAAATTATGCCAATTTACGTGAGTGATCCTCAGATATGTACGCAACTTTAATTCAATTTGAGCATTTTCATTTGAGCAAGTCTGGTGCCTCAATAAAATTCGTCTTTACGGACTGTTCTGTTTTGACAGATTCTGCCTTTTATTTCGCATTGCCTCATTTGCTATGTGGGATGGATTTCTTTGTTCCATTGACTTCCAGTAGCTTTGAGCAATGTCCAGAAGTGTTAAGAATGATTGCGTCACCTCTGAACATGTGAGTTTTTGATTAAGCACTAACCCTCTAATGAGTTTGTTTCGAGTTTGGTGTGAAGGAAGTTTTCAAGGGTCAAGAGAGGAGGATGATATACTACGATCAAGAAGAGTGAAAAGTCTAAGCTTGGGGATGCCCCGGTGGTTCATCCCTGCATATTTCAAGAAGACTCAAGCATCTAAGCTTGGGGATGCCCAAGGCATCCCCTTCTTCATCGACAAATTATCAGGTTCCTTCTCTTGAAACTATATTTTTATTCCATCACATCTTACGTACTTTACTTGGAGCGTCTGTGTGCTTTTGTTTTTATTTTTGTTTTAATAAATGCTTGTGTGGGAGAGAGACACGCTCCGCTGGTTTATATGAACACATGTGTTCTTAGCTTTTAATTTTCATGGCGAAGGTTGAAACTGCTTCGTTAATTGTTATATGGTTGGAAACGAAAAATGCTACATGTAGTAATTGGTATGATATCTTGAATAATGTGATACTTGGCAATTGTTGTGCTCATGTTTAAGCTCTTGCATCATATACTTTGCACCTATTAATGAAGAAATACATAGAGCTTGCTAAAAATTTGGTTTGCATAATTGGTCTCTCTAAGGTCTAGATAATTTCTAGTATTGAGTTTGAACAACAAGGAAGACGGTGTAGAGTCTTATAATGCTTACAATATGTCTTTTATGTGAGTTTTGCTGCACCGCTTCATCCTTGTGTTTGTTTCAAATAGCCTTGCTAGCCTAAGCCTTGTATCGAGAGGGAATACTTCTCATGCATCCAAAATACTTGAGCCAACCACTATGCCATTTGTGTCCACCATACCTACCTACTACATGGTATTTCTCCGCCATTCCAAAGTAAATTGCTTGAGTGCTACCTTTAAAATTTCTATCCTCTACCTTTACAATATATAGCTCATGGGACAAATAGCCTAAAAACTATTGTGGTATTGAATATGTACTTATGCACTTTATCTCTTATTAAGTTGCTTGTTGTGCGATAACCATGTTCCTGGGGACGCCATCAACTACTCTTTGTTGAATATCATGTGAGTTGCTATGCATGTTCGTCTTGTCTGAAGTAAGGGCGATTTACCACTTATTTAATGGTTAGAGCATGCATAATATTAGAGAAGAACATTGGGCCGCTAACTAAAGCCATGAATCATGGTGGAAGTTTCAGTTTTGGACAAATATCCTCAATCTCATATGAGAAAATTAATTGTTGGTACATGCTTATGCATTAAAGAGGAGTCCATTATATGTTGTCTATGTTGTCCCGGTATGGATGTCTAAGTTGACAATAATCAATAGCGAGAAATCCGATGCGAGCTTTCTCCTTAGACCTTTGTACAGGCGGCATAGAGGTACCCCTTTGTGACACTTGGTTAAAACATATGCATTGCGATGATAATCCAGGTAATCCGAGCTAATTAGGACAAGGTGCGGGCACTATTAGTATACTATGCATGAGGCTTGCAACTTGTAAGATATAATTTACATAACACATATGCTTTATTACTACCGTTGACAAAATTGTTTCTTGTTTTCAAAATCAAAGCTCTAGCACAAATATAGCAATCGATGCTTTCCTCTTTGAAGGACCGTTCTTTTACTTTTATTGTTGAGTCAGTTCACCTATCTCTCTCCACCTCAAGAAGCAAACACTTGTGTGAACTGTGCATTGATTCCTACATACTTGCATATTGCACTTGTTATATTACTTTACATTGACAATATCCATGAGATATACATGTTATAAGTTGAAAGCAACCGCTGAAACTTCATCTTCCTTTGTGTTGCTTCAATGCCTTTACTTTGAATTATTGCTTTATGAGTTAACTCTTATGCAAGACTTATTGATGCTTGTCTTGACGTACTATTCATGAAAAGTCTTTGCTATATGATTCATTTGTTTACTCATGTCATTTACATTATTTTGATTGCTGCCTTCATTACATATGCTTACAATAGTATGATCAAGGTTATGATGGCATGTCACTCCAGAAATTATCTTTGTTATCGTTTACCTGCTCGGGACGAGCAGAAACTAAGCTTGGGGATGCTGATACGTCTCCGACGTATCGATAATTTCTTATGTTCCATGCCACATTATTGATGATATCTACATGTTTTATGCATACTTTATGTCATATTTATGCATTTTCCGGAACTAACCTATTGACGAGATGCCGAAGGGCCAGTTGTTGTTTTCTGCTGTTTTTGGTTTCAGAAATCCTAGTAAGGAAATATTCTCAGAATCGGACGAAATCAACGCCCAGCATCCTATTTTTCCACGAAGCTTCCAGAACACCCGAGAGTCGCCAGAGGGGAGCCCTGGTGGGCCCAGGAGGTAGGCCGGCGCGGCCCAGGCCCTGGCCGTGCCGCCCTATCATCTCACCGCCTCTTCGACCCTCTGACGCCGCCTCTTTGCCTATTTAAGCCCCCTCGACCTAAAACCTCGGGACGAAAAAAGCCACGGTACGAGAAACCTTCCAGAGCCGCCGCCATCGCGAAGCCAAGATCTGGGGGACAGGAGTCTCTGTTCCGGCACGCCGCCGGGATGGGGAAGTGCCCCCGGAAGGCTTCTCCATCGACACCGCTGCCATCACCACCGCCATCTTCATCACTGCTGCTGTCTCCCATGAGGAGGGAGTAGTTCTCCATCGAGGCTCGGGGCTATACCGGTAGCTATGTGGTTAATCTCTCTCCCTATGTACTTCAATACAATAATCTCATGAGCTGCCTTACATGATTGAGATTCATATGATGATGCTTGTAATCTAGATGTCATTATGCTAGTCAAGTGGATTTTACTTATGTGATCTCCGGAGACTCCTTGTCCCACGTGTGTAAAGGTGACATTGTGTGCACCGTGTGGGTCTCTTAGGCTATATTTCACAGAATACTTATTCACTGTTATGAAGAGCATAGTGAACTGCTTATTTATATCTCTTTATGATTGCAATGTGTTTTGTATCACAATTCATCTATGTGCTACTCTAGTAATGTTATTAAAGTAGTTTATTCCTCCTGCACGGTGTAATGGTGACAGTGTGTGCATCGTGTTAGTACTTGGCGTAGGCTATGATTGTGATCTCTTGTAGATTATGAAGTTAACTATTGCTATGATGGTATTGATGTGATCTATGCCTCCTTTCGCAGCGTGAAGGTGACAGTGTGCATGCTATGTTAGTACTTGGCTTGGTTATGTTGATCTGTCGTGCACTCTAAGGTTATTTAAATATGAACATCGAATATTGTGGAGCTTGTTAACTCCGGCATTGAGGGTTCGTGTAATCCTACACAGTTAGTGGTGTTCATCATTCAACAAGAGGGTGTAGAGTCTAGCATCTATCTATTTATTTATGTGATCAATGTTGAGAGTGTCCACTAGTGAAAGTATAATCCCTAGGCCTTGTTCCCAAATACTGCTATCACTGCTTGTTCTTTGTTTTATCGCATACATCTTGTCCGCAATATTACCACCATCAACCACACGCCAGCAAGCACTTTTCTGGCACCGTTGCTACTGCTCATATTTATTCATACCACCTGTATTTCACTATCTCTTCGCCGAACTAGTGCACCTATTAGGTGTGTTGGGGACACAAGAGACTTCTTGCTTTGTGGTTGCAGGGTTGCATGAGAGGGATATCTTTGACCTCTTCCTCCCTGAGTTCGATAAACCTTGGGTGATCCACTTAAGGGAAACTTGCTGCTGTTCTACAAACCTCTACTCTTGGAGGCCCAACACTGTCTACAAGAATAGAAGCACCCGTAGACATCAGGGGGATAGAAGTCTCTGTTCTGGCACCCTGCCGGGACGGGGAAGTGCCCCCGGAAGCCATCTCCATCGACGCCACCGCCTCCATCATGCTCCGTGAGTAGTTCCCCCATGGACTACGGGTTCTAGCAGTAGCTAGTTGGTACTCTGTATCCCATGTACTTCAATACAATGATCTCATGAGCTGCCTTACATGATTGAGATCCATCTGATGTAATCGGTGTTGTGTTTGTTGGGATCGAATGGATAATACATTATGATTAGTCTATCTATAAAGCTTGTGAAGTTATTGTTGCTGCAATCTTGTTATGCTTAATGCTTGTCACTAGGGCCCGAGTGGCATGATCTTAGATTTAAGCTCTATAATTATTGCTTAGATTGTATCTACAAGTTGTATGCACATGTCTATGTCCGGAACCAAAGGCCCCAAAGTAACAGAAATTGGGACAACTGGAGGGGAAGGCTTAGATATGAGGATCACATGTTTTCATGGAGTGTTAATGCTTTGCTCCGGTGCTCTATTAAAAGGAGTACCTTAATATCCAGTAGATTCCCTAGAGGCCCGGCTGCCACCGGCTGGTAGGACAAAAGATGTTGTGCAAGTTTCTCATTGCGAGCACGTACGACTATATATGGAAAACATGCCTACATAATTAATAATCTTGATGTTCTGTCTTAATGCTTTGAATCCTATCAATTGCCCAACTGTAATTTGTTCACCCAACACTTGTCACTTGTTATTGGAGAATTACCACTAGTGTAGATCGCTGGGAACCCCGGTCCATCTCTCATCATCATATACTCATTCTACATGTCATTGGAAGTAGTATCAACTATTTTCTGGTGCCATTGCCTCTGTGTTACTGCTACTGCTGCTGTGTTACTATTACTACTGCTCTCATATTACTGCTACTTTCACATCACCCCTGTTACTAGTGCTTTTCCAGGTGCAGCTGAATTGACAACTCAGTTGTTAAGGCTTATAAGTATTCTTTACCTCCCCTTGTGTCGAATCAATAAATTTGGGTTTTACTTCCCTCGAAGACTGCTGCGATCCCCTATACTTGTGGGTTATCAAGACTGTTTTCTGGCGCCGTTGCCGGGGAGGCATAGCTCTACTCATAAGTTCACCTGGGGAGTACACTCTACCTCTCTCTCTGTTTTTATTTTGTTTTGCTTAGTTTATTTTTGTCTAGTTTACTTGTGCTTAGTTTATTTCTGCCTAGTACTATTTTGCTTAGTTTATTTTTGTCTAGCTTATTTTTGTCTTGTTTTATTTTCCTCATATACCTGAAAATCCATAAAAATTTGACAAATCAAAAAATAAAAACTGCTATTATGGGAGAACCTATAACCTACTTGGAGCTTATAGAATATTATAATAATTATAGAGAATCAAGAACGGGTAAAGTAATGAGTGCTATGATAGAAAAATTGAATACAATTGCTAAAATCTTGCTTAAACGCCATGATATAAATTGTTGCTCTAAAGAGGATACTAAACATCTGAAATTTCAATGTGGCTTTAGTGAAGAAGTTTTAATTAAGAACTATAATTGGAATAACTATATTCATTTTGGGTTCGAAGAAGTAGAACAATTTGTCTTATTTATGGGAGCTTCTGAGATTGAATCCTTCATTGCTAGAAATTATAAAACTTGTGTTGTTTGTAAGGACCTTAAAGATTATGTCTCTTCTATCCTTAATTTTTGCAATGAAAGTTACAGTGATAACCCTTATATCATTGATTATAAAGAGAGACTCATTAATGCACAAGAATGCACTCACAATTTGCAGGAACCTGTGGAAGAAGAAATTGATGAACCTGAAAGCTCATTGGATGAAAAAGAGGAGGAAATTGATGAACCTGAAAGCTCATTGGATGAAAAAGAAGAGGAGAGCGACGAACAAAAGGAGGAAGAATGGATTAGCTACCCATGCCAACCTTCTAATGAGAGTAACTCTTTATCTCTTACATTATTTGATTGTCCTCCATGCTTACCGAAAGAGGTTGAATGTTATGTTCCTGTGGATTCTCTTGAAATATTACCTATGAGTAAAACTTGTGAGAATAATTATGCTACTGTTATCTATGATAATCCATGCTACTTTGATAAATCTTATTATAATGCTTTGTTTGTGCCTGATGTCGAAATGCATGGTACTAAAGAGTTTCGCGTAGCAAATGTTTATGATAAAGCTCTAGATGATGGTCCTATGTTACTTGATAATATTAATTGTACTACTAATGAAAATGGGATCGGAGAGTTCTTGACTTCATGTATGAGTCCCATACCTCTTGAGATTGATCAATCACCTTGTTATATTATTGATAAAAGTGGGTTTGAAAGTTTTAATTCCACTATTTTTGAGCTTGATAAAAATTATATGTTTGTGGATCATGAAAAGCATGCTTTATGTGATAGTTATATTGTTGAGTTTGTTCATGAAGCTACTGAAAATTATTATGAGAGAGGAAAACATGGTTGTAGAAATTTGCATGGTACTAAAACACCTCTCTATATGCTGAAAATTTTGAAGTTACTCTTGTTTTATCTTCCTATGCTTGTCACTTTGTTCTTCATGAATTTATTTGTGTACAAGATTCCTATGCATAGGAAGTGGGTTAGACTTAAATGTGTTTTGAATTTTATTTTTGATGCTCTCTTTTGCTTCAACTCTTATTTCTTGCGAGTGCATCATTAAAACTGCTGAGCCCGTCTTAATGGCTATAAAGAAAGAACTTCTTGGAAGATAACCCATGTGTTTATTTTGCTACTGTTTTGTTGTGTTTTGGAAGTTGTTACTACTGTAGCAACCTCTCCTTATCTTTATTTTATTGCATTTTTGTGCCAAGTGAAGCCTCTAATAGAAGGTTGATACTAGATTTGGATTTCTGCGCAGAAATAGATTTCTGTCTGTCACGAATCTGGGCTGTGTTCTCTGTAGGTAACTCAGAAAAATCTGCCAATTTACGTGCGTGTTCCTCTGATATGTACGCAACTTTCATTAGTTTTGAGTTTTCTGATTTGAGCAACGGAAGTACCTCTTTAACATTCGTCTTTACTGGCTGTTCTGTTTTGGCAGATTCTATCTCTGTTTTTTTTTGCATTGTCTCTTGTGGACTTTAAGCAAGGCTTTCTAGACGTGGAGAGCTGTAGCTAATATTTTATTGAGTTCTTGCAATGTGTCACTACAGGACTAAAAGTGGATTCAAGTTTTTTGAGTACTAACCCCTCTAATTAAGTTTATGAGAAGTTTGGTGTGAAGGAAGTTTTCAAGGGTCAAGAGAGGAGGATGATATATAATCAAGAAGAGTGAAAAGTCTAAGCTTGGGGATGCCCCCGTGGTTCATCCCTGCATATTTCAAGAAGACTCAAGCGTCTAAGCTTGGGGATGCCCAAGGCGTCCCCTTCTTCATCAACTTATCAGGTTTCTTCTATTGAAACTATATTTTTATTCGGTCACATCTTATGTGCTTTACTTGGAGCGTCTGTGTGTTTATTTTCATTTTGTTTGTGTTTGAATAAATTCGGATCCTAGCAATCCTTGTTTGGGAGAGAGACACGCTCCGCTTTTTCATATGAACACTTGTTCTTCGTTTTACTTTTAATGTTCAATGATAAAAGTTGGAAGCTACAATACTTATTGTTATTTGGTTGGAAACAGAAAATGCCTCATAATGTCTTGGATAATTTGATACTTGGCAATTGTTTTGAGCTCTCAAGTAGATCATGATTAAGTTTTTTTTTCATGTAGTTTAAACCTATTAGTGGAGAACTACTGTAGAGCTTGTTAAAATTGGTTTGCATGATTGGTCTCTCTTAAGGTCTAGATATTTTCTGGTAAAAGTGTTTGAGCAACAAGGAAGACAGTGTAGAGTATTATAATGCTTGCAATATGTTCTTATGTAAGTTTTGCTGTACCGGTTCATACTTGTGTTTGCTTCAAACAACCTTGCTAGCCCAAAGCCTTGTACTGAGAGGGAATGCTTCTCGTGCATCCAAAACCTTGAGCCAAAACCTATGCCATGTGTGTCCACCATACCTACCTACTATGTGGTATTTCCTGCCATTCCAAGTAAATACTTCGTGTGCTACCTTTAAACAATTCAAAATGCTTCTCAATTTGTGTTAATGTTTCATAGCTCATGAGGAAGTATGTGGTGTTTATCTTTCGACCTTGTCATTTACTCTTGACGGACTTTCATAATGGACTAGTGGCTTCATCCGCTTATCCAATAATTTTGCAAAAAGAGCTGGCGCGGGGTTCCCAGCCCCAATTAATCAACTTTCATTAATAATTCTCGTCACATGTTTTGCTCTGATTCATTAGTAAGCAACTTAATTTTGCAAATAGACACTCCTCCATGGTATGAGATTGTTGGAAGGCACCCGAGGATTCGGTTAGCCATGGCTTGTGAAAGAAAAGGTTGGGAGGAGTGTCACCCTTAAATAAATAAAAACTAAAGTACATGTGTAAACAAAAGAGAAGAGGGATGATCTACCTTGCTGGTAGAGATAACGTCCTTCATGGGAGCCGCTCTTGAAAGTCTGGTTGGCGAGGTAGTTGGAGTACCCATTACCATTCGTTGACAACAACAAACACCTCTCAAAACTTTACTTTTATGACTGTCTATATGATTTCAAAACTTAAAAAGCTCTAGCACATGATTTAATCCCTGCTTCCCTCTGCGAAGGTCCATTCTTTTACTTTTATGTTGAGTCAGTTTACCTACTTCCTTCCATCTTAGAAGCAAACACTTGTGTCAACTGTGCATTGATTCTTACATACTTGCTTATTTGCATTCATCATATTACTTTATGTTGACAATTATCCATGAGATATGCATGTTGAAAGTTGAAAGCAATCGCTGAAACTTATATCTTTCTTTGTGTTGCTTCGATGCCTTTACTTTGAATCTATTGCTTTATGAGTTAACTCTTATGCAAGACTTTTGATGCTTGTCTTGAAAGTACTCTTCATGAAATTTTTTGCTATATGTTATCTATTTGTTAGCAACTATAGATCATTGCCTTGAGTCACTTCATTCATTTCATATGCTTTGTAATAGTATGATCAAGGTTATGTAAGTAGCATGTCACTACAGAAATTATTCTTTTTATCGTTTACCTACTCGAGGATGAGTAGGAACTAAGCTTGGGGATGCTGATACGTCTCCAACGTATCCATAATTTCTGATGTTCCATGCTTGTTTTATGACAATACTTACATGTTTTGCTTGCACTTTATGATGATTTTATGCGTTTTCCGGAACTAACCTATTAACAAGATGTCGAAGTGCCAGTTCCTGTTTTCTACTGTTTTTGGTTCCAGAAAGGCTGTTCGGGCAATATTCTCGGAATTCGATGAAACGAAGACCAAACATCATAATTCACCGAGACGGACCAGGACACCGAAGGGGAGTCAGAGGGGAGGCCTGGGGCCCCCACACCATAGGGCCGCGCGGGCCAGCCCCTGGCCGCGTCGGCCTATGGGGAGGGCACCCAGTTGCCCCTCCTGCGCCGCCTCTTTGCCTATATAAGCCCTTTCGACTTAAAAACTCGATACGAATTGACGAAACTCCAGAAAGACTCCAGGGGCGCCGCCGCCATCGCGAAACTCCAATTCGGGGGACAGAAGTCTCTGTTCCGGCACCCTGCCGGGACGGGGAAGTGCCCCCGGAAGCCATCTCCATCGACACCACCGCCTCCATCATGCTCCGTGAGTAGTTCCCCCATGGACTACGGGTTCTGGCAGTAGCTAGTTGGTACTCTCTATCCCATGTACTTCAATACAATGATCTCATGAGCTGCCTTACATGATTGAGATCCATCTGATGTAATCGGTGTTGTGTTTGTTGGGATCCGATGGATGATACATTATGATTAGTCTATCTATAAAGCTTGTGAAGTTATTGTTGCTGCAATCTTGTTATGCTTAATGCTTGTCACTAGGGCCCGAGTGGCATGATCTTAGATTTAAGCTCTATAATTATTGCTTAGATTGTATCTACAAGTTGTATGCACATGTCTATGTCCGGAACCAAAGGCCCCAAAGTGACAGAAATTGGGACAACTGGAGGGGAAGGCTTGGATATGAGGATCACATGTTTTCACGGAGTGTTAATGCTTTGCTCCAGTGCTCTATTAAAAGGAGTACCTTAATATCCAGTAGATTCCCTAGAGGCCCGGCTGCCACCGGCTGGTAGGACAAAAGATGTTGTGCAAGTTTCTCATTGCGAGCACATACGACTATATATGGAAAGCATGCCTACATAATTAATAATCTTGATGTTCTGTCTTAATAACCAAGCTACATAGTTTAGCCCCCGCACGTTCCAAACCAACAAAGAGAAATAGAGATCCATCATTGTTAGCAGGAAACAAGCTCACTACACATACCCAAGGTCAAACCACTAACTCATCCTCAGCCACGGGGAGAGCCTCTGGTAGCCAACCGAACAGCGCCAGGAAGGCGGCCAAGTGATCCGCCATCATGGGCTTCTCGTTGAAGAAGCGAAGGTAGGCTTGGAGGGCTTCGTCGCTGATCACCTCACCCTCACGAGCAATCCCCAGCTAGTGGATGAGAATGCGCTGATGCAGGTTGTTCGAACCACCAGAGGCGAAACTGCCAGCCACCCGCGCACTCATGCGGACCACATAGGGAGGAGAGCGCTTCTTCCTCGGCTTGCGGGGCGCCGAGCGAGGGAGGAGGGCAGCCCTCTTCAACCTGCACTTCTCTCAGAAGGCCGTAAGACCACAACGCAAGTCCACCGAGCCAGAGCCCGTCGGGGTCGCAACCGGGGTCACAAACGACGGTGGGGTCTGCGCCGAGTGTATAGGTGATACGCGTACAGCACGCGTCCGTTGGGAACCCCAAGAGGAAGGTGTGATGCATACAACGGCAAGTTTTCCCTCAGTAAGAAACCAAGGTTTTTCGAACCAGTAGGAGCCAAGAAGAACGTTGAAGGTTGATGGCGGCGGAGTGTAGTGCGGCGCAACACCAGGGATTCCGGCGCCAACGTGGAACCTGCACAACACAACCAAGATACTTTGTCCCAACGTAACAGTGAGGTTGTCAATCTCACCGGCTTGCTGTAACAAAGGATTAGATGTATAGTGTGGATGATGATTGTTTGCAGAAAACAGTAGAACGATTATTACAGTTGATTGTATTAGATGTAAAGAATGGACCGGGGTCCACAGTTCACTAGAGGTGTCTCTCCCATAAGAATAAGCATGTTGGGTGAACAAATTACAGTTGGGCAATTGACAAATAAAGAGGGCATGACCATGCACATACATGTTATGATGAGTATTGTGAGATTTAATTGGGCATTACGACAAAGTACATAGACCGCTATCCAGCATGCTTCTATGCCTAAAAAGTCCACCTTCAGGTTATCATCCGAACCCCCTCCAGTATTAAGTTGTAAACAATAGACAATTGCATTAAGTATGGTGCGTAATGTAATCAACACATATATCCTTAGAAATAGCATCGATGTTTTATCCCTAGTGGCAACAACACATCCACAACCTTAGAGGTTTCTGTCACTCCCCCAGATTTAATGGAGACATGAACCCACTATCGAGCATAAATACTCCCTCTTGGAGTTACAAGCAAAAACTTGGCCAGAGCCTCTACTAGTAACGGAGAGCATGCAAGATCATAAACAACACATAGATAATAGATTGATAATCAACATAACATAGTATTCCATATCCATCAGATCCCAACAAACACAACATGTAGCATTACAGATAGATGATCTTGATCATGTTAGGCAGCTCACAAGATCCAACAATGAAGCACAATTAGGAAAAGACGACCATCTAGCTACTGCTATGAACCCATAGTCCAGGGGTGAACTACTCACTCATCACTCCGGAGGTGACCATGGCGGTGAAAGAGTCCTCCGGGAGATGATTCCCCTCTCCGGCAGGGTGCCGGAGGCGATCTCCTGAATCCCCCGAGATGGGATTGGCGGCGGCGGCGTCTCTGGAAGGTTTTCCGTATTGTGGCTCTCGGTACTGGAGTTATTATCGACGAAGGCTTAAGTAGGCGGAGGAGGTAGGTTTAGGGGCGACGCGAGGGGCCCACACAACAGGGCCGCGCGGCCAGGGGGTGGGCCGCGCCGCCCTGGCGTGTCGCCGCCTCGTCGCCCCACTTCGTTTCTCCCCCGGTGTTCTGGAAGCTTCATGGAAAAATAAGATCCTAGGCGTTGATTTCGTCCAATTCCGAGAATATTTCCTTACTAGGATTTCTGAAACCAAAAACAGCAGAAAACAGCAACTGTCTCTTCGGCATCTCGTTAATAGGTTAGTGCCGGAAAATGCATAAATATGACATAAAGTATGCATAAAACATGTAGGTATCATCAATAAAGTAGCATGGAACATAAGAAATTATTGATACGTTGGAGATGTATCAATAGGCGCCTGCACCGGAGGCGGCTTGCTGTCGACGCCATTTTCCATGATCTCCCCCTCCTCTACCTCGTCATCATGCACCACCGCCGGAGGCGCGACCGATAGCTCCACAGTGAACAAAGAGAGGGGGCCAGAGTACGGCTTGTAGCCGGAGCACCACTAGTCAAGGCATCCAACGGAGAGTCGGGGACGCTGCGCGATGATGGAGCCGGGTTGTAGTCGAGGTCGAAGCCCTCAAAGCCCCCGACGGGTTTGACGTCATCTCCACGGACCATCGCTGCAGCAGGTTCCATCGGCCTGTGCTCCAGCACCATTGGCTCCCGCTGCTGCCAACCTTCGTACGTGCGGACAAGAGCAGCAATAGCCAGACGGGGTGCGCCATCATCCACAGGGACAGAGGGCCAAGGAAGAACAGAGGTGGTGTGACCCAAAACCACCCTCTGCTCGGCCCCTCCACGCCATCGGAGTCCGCGCGCCATGGAAGGCTCACCACGTGAGGAAGGGGTTGGCGGCGGTCGTCAGGAGGAGGGCCCTGGCGACGGCTGCTGTCGAACCCACCTGCCTCGCCACCATCAGGGCCCGGACCTAGAACGCTGCTGTTGGAGGGGCGAGTATCCACGGTGACGGTGTCCTTCACAAGGACAATGTGGATGTCAGCATCGTAGGCAAGCAGCGCCACCTCCTCTGAGACAACAGCCTCCACCGGGAGCAAAAGGTCGTCATCGTCGCCCCGAACCGGAGTGGCTCGGCGAGCCAAAACTACTTGGAGCGGGGAAGCGACGCCAGATCGTCCGTCCACGCCGTGATGCAGAGTGTCCACAGGTCGGGGCGGCTGGCTATCTCCGAGCCCAACCGCTCCACCCAGCCGGAAGAGCCCAAGATCGTCTTTGCCGTGCCCATGCTCCATGCGATCGGGGGCACGCCCACCACCTCAAGGTGAACCCGATAGCGGAAGCAGCACCGCGTCGCTTGCAGCTAGCGGTTCCACACTACGAACCTGAGGGAGAAGTCTCTACCGTCAAAGGGATTGGCGGCGGGGGTGAGCAACGTATCTCGCATGGCTCTGGAATCGAAGACCAGCAGTTTAGCCGGCCAGAACGCATGCACAGAGAAGTGCCCGTCAAGCTCAGGGAACCTCTCAAGAATGGCTGCAGACGCCGCTGCGCCAGACACCAGCCGCCGCGTGCCCGACACGAAAGCCACCAAGCCCCAACGGAGAGCTTTCTCGGCCCCTTCCACCTCCCGGGTCCTGTAAATGATCCCACGCTCGCGTGCCGGCCGCGCATCTTCCACCTCAGCCACAAGCTCTGCGACGGAACAGAGCGCTGCCCCCACGCAGCACCTGCTCACGGACTGCCACGCGATCAAGAAAGGAGCAGCCTTCAACACACTCTTCCGGTCGCAGCAACGGCTCGACACGGATGGCCCGCTCCACCCGCAGGCCACGCTCGTACGGTGTCTCAGCGGCCGGTGCAAAGGCTACAAGCGGTCATCCAGCATGCCCTCCAAGGCTGGAGGAGGGAGCGGCGGCGGTGACCCATCCCTTGGGCCAAGCCGTTGGCGCGCCGGGATCCTATACCGCTCACCCTGGGAACCCGCGTCCGGCAGGTGGTCCACGGCAGGGGCGGAGGGCCGTGCTTGTGGAGGAGGGCCACCACGGGGCGGCGACGGCGCGCTGACAACCACTTCCCCAGTGACGGGAGCAACGGGAAACATGCAGTTGCGGGCCACATGGTTCTCGCTTTTGCAGTTGAAGCAGCGCCGAGGACCTGTGCACAAGTCGGCAACGTGGCCCGGCTCGGCACAGTTGAAGCACAGACTGGCGAACCCCACCGGCACGCCCTTGGGAAGGGGACCACGGTGGTGCTGCCTCTTGGGTTGAGGGCCACACAGGCGTCGAACAGCTTGTGGGCGTGAACTGGACGCACCACCCCGCTGCAGGATCTTGGGCGAGGCCATGCGCGCCGGGCTCAGCGAGCCGTCCATGACCACGTCAGAGTAGGAGCGCTTGGAGGAGGCCTCCGAGAGCGCCATCTCCTTGTCTTCTTCGTCGGCGATGTTCGACCACCGCCGAGATCTGGGGGTGCGCCCCTCAGCCATGGCGACCACGGGGGAGAGGGGGAGGGGAGGGGTAGAGAGCAGGGCACCACGGAGGGGAGGGCCGACGGGCCGGAGGTGGACCGCCGCCGCCAGAGTGGCGGGCGACGGGCGCGTAGGGCGGCGTGCGGGGTCGCCTGCTACGCTCGCTCTCTCGCTACGCCTTCTCTTTTCTTTTCCATTTATTATGATGCTATGTTACCAAAACTTTTAGGGTGTGTGATGTTACTACCCAATGTTACTTTTATTGTGAATAGTCTTACAGATTTCTAAGCATTTCCACCTTAAACTCCAGTCTGAGTTGTTTCTTTACATCCCAATTGCATTGACGGAATCCAAGGGTGTGTTCAGTTCCGGAATCAGGTGGAATGGAACAGAACGGTTCCGCACCTAGCACCCATTCTTGTGTTCGGTTGGGTAGAAGGAATGGAACCAAGTTGTTCCTCGGAATGGAATATACCGCAAAGATGCGGAACGAACCCATCCCACCGATTCGGCAGAATCTGGAGGAACGAGGCGTTAATCATCAGTTCATCACCTAACAAATAAAAAAACTCTCTCAGCGCGCGGCGGCCAGCTCACGCGCGCGGCGGCGAGGCACGCCCGATGGCGGCCAGCATGCGCGCGGCGGCGAGGAACGCCCGACGGCGGCCAGGCACGCGCGCGACAGCGATGAGGCTCGGCAGCCAGCACGCGCTGCGGCGAGGCAAGCCCGTCGGCGGCCAGCTCACCCGGTGGAGCGGCACATGCGCGTGGCGGCGAGGCACGCCCGGTGGCGGCCATCGCACACGCGGAGGCGGCAAGCATGCGTGCTCGGCGAGGAACCCCGGCGCCGGCAAGGCACGCACGCGGCAGTGATGAGGCTCGGCGGCCAGCACGCGCTGCGGAGAGGCACGCCGGCGGCAGCCAGCTCATCCGGCAGAGCGGCACAAGCGGGCGGCGGCGAGGCACGCCCGACGGAGGCCAACGCACGCGGCGGCGACAGAGCACACGCGAGTGGCAGGGGCTTTGCTATTTGATAATTTTGGTTTGCACAAAAAAATTATGTTTAGGGCTGTGTTAATTTTGATTTGGATAAAAAAAATCATGTTTAGGCCATGATTACGGCTATTCCGTTCCGTCCCAGTTCCTCCAACCGAACACAATATGGAACCATTCCGTTCCTCGTTCCTTTCCGAACCGAACACAGGGTTGGAACCGTCCCGTGACCTCGGGACGGAATCATTCCATTCCATTCCTTCGCGTTCTGGAACCGAACACACCCCAAATTGTTCGTTCCTCAGTGGTTTCCCTCTCCAAGCCCCACTACTCCAACAATACCATTGTTTAGCCCCCGCACGTTCCAAACCAACAAAGAGAAATAGAGATCCATCATTGTTAGCAGGAAACAAGCTCACTACACATACCCAAGGTCAAACCACTAACTCATCCTCAGCCATGGGGAGAGCCTCTGGTAGCCAACCGAACAGCGCCAGGAAGGCGGCCAAGTGATCCGCCATCATGGGCTTCTCATTGAAGAAGCGAAGGTAGGCTTGGAGGGCTTCGTCACTGATCACCTCACCCTCACGAGCAATCCCCAGCTAGTGGATGAGAATGCGCTGATGCAGCTTGTTCGAACCACCAGAGGCGAAACTGCCAGCCACCCGCGCACTCATGCGGACCACAGAGGGAGGAGAGTGCTTCTTCCTCGGCTTGCGGGGCGCCGAGCGAGGGAGGAGGGCAGCCCTCTTCAACTTGCACTTCTCTCGGAAGGCCGTAAGACCACAACGCAAGTCCACCGAGCCAGAGCCCGTCGGGGTCGCAACCGGGGTCACAATCGACGGTGGGGTCTGCGCCGAGGGTATAGGTGATACGCGTACAGCACGCGTCCGTTGGGAACCCCAAGAGGAAGGTGTGATGCATACAACGGCAAGCTTTCCCTCAGTAAGAAACCAAGGTTTTTCGAACCAGTAGGAGCCAAGAAGAACGTTGAAGGTTGATGGCGGCGGAGTGTAGTGCGGCGCAACACCAGGGATTCCGGCGCCAACGTGGAACCTGCACAACACAACCAAGATACTTTGTCCCAACGTAACAGTGAGGTTGTCAATCTCACCGGCTTGCTGTAACAAAGGATTAGTTGTATAGTGTGGATGATGATTGTTTGCAGAAAACAGTAGAACGATTATTGCAGTTGATTGTATTAGATGTAAAGAATGGACCGGGGTCCACAGTTCACTAGAGGTGTCTCTCCCATAAGAATAAGCATGTTGGGTGAACAAATTACAGTTGGGCAATTGACAAATAAAGAGGGCATGACCATGCACATACATGTTATGATGAGTATTGTGAGATTTAATTGGGCATTACGACAAAGTACATAGACCGCTATCCAGCATGCTTCTATGCCTAAAAAGTCCACCTTCAGGTTATCATCTGAACCCCCTCCAGTATTAAGTTGTAAACAATAGACAATTGCATTAAGTATGGTGCGTAATGTAATCAACACATATATCCTTAGAAATAGCATCGATGTTTTATCCCTAGTGGCAACAGCACATCCACAACCTTAGAGGTTTCTGTCACTCCCCCAGATTTAATGGAGACATGAACCCACTATCGAGCATAAATACTCCCTCTTGGAGTTACAAGCAAAAACTTGGCCAGAGCCTCTACTAGTAACGGAGAGCATGCAAGATCATAAACAACACATAGATAATAGATTGATAATCAACATAACATAGTATTCCATATCCATCAGATCCCAACAAACACAACATGTAGCAATACAGATAGATGATCTTGATCATGTTAGGCAGCTCACAAGATCCAACAATGAAGCACAATTAGGAAAAGACGACCATCTAGCTACTGCTATGAACCCATAGTCCAGGGGTGAACTACTCACTCATCACTCCGGAGGCGACCATGGCGGTGAAAGAGTCCTCCGGGAGATGATTCCCCTCTCCGGCAGGGTGCCGGAGGCGATCTCCTGAATCCCCCGAGATGGGATTGGCGGCGGCGGCGTCTCTGGAAGGTTTTCCGTATCGTGGCTCTCGGTACTGGAGTTATTATCGACGAAGGCTTAAGTAGGCGGAGGAGGTAGGTTTAGGGGCCACACGAGGGGCCCACACAACAGGGCCGCACGGCCAGGGGGTGGGCCGCGCCGCCCTGGCGTGTTGCCGCCTCGTCGCCCCACTTCGTTTCTCCCCCGGTGTTCTGGAAGCTTCGTGGAAAAATAAGATCCTAGGCGTTGATTTCGTCCAATTCCGAGAATATTTCCTTACTAGGATTTCTGAAACCAAAAACAGCAGAAAACAGCAACTGGCTCTTCGGCATCTCGTTAATAGGTTAGTGCCGGAAAATGCATAAATATGACATAAAGTATGCATAAAACATGTAGGTATCATCAATAAAGTAGCATGGAACATAAGAAATTATTGATACGTTGGAGATGTATCAATAGGCACCTACACCGGAGGCGGCTTGCTGTCGACGCCATTTTCCATGATCTCCCCCTCCTCTACCTCGTCATCATGCACCACCGCCGGAGGCGCGACCGATAGCTCCACAGTGAACAAAGAGAGGGGGCCAGAGTACGGCTTGTAGCCGGAGCACCACTAGTCAAGGCATCCAACGAAGAGTCGGGGACGCTGCGCGATGATGGAGCCGGGTTGTAGTCGAGGTCGAAACCCTCAAAGCCCCCGACGGGTTTGACGTCATCTCCACGGACCATCGCTTCATCAGGTTCCATCGGCCTGTGCTCCAGCACCATTGGCTCCCGCTGCTGCCAACCTTCGTACGTGCGGACAAGAGCAGCAATAGCCAGACGGGGTGCGCCGTCATCCACAGGGACAGAGGGCCAAGGAAGAACAGAGGTGGTGTGACCCAAAACCACCCTCTGCTCGGCCCCTCCACGCCATCGGAGTCCGCGCGCCATGGCAGGCTCACCACGTGAGGAAGGGGTTGGCGGCGGTCGTCAGGAGGAGGGCCCTGGCGATGGCTGCTATCGAACCCACCTGCCTCACCACCATCAGGGCCCGGACCTGGAACGCTGCTGTTGGAGGGGCGAGTATCCACGGTGACGGTGTTCTTCACAAGGACAATGTGGATGTCAGCATCGTAGGCAAGCAGCGCCACCTCCTCTGAGACAACAGCCTCCACCGGGAGCAAAAGGTCGTCATCGTCGCCCCGAACCGGAGTGGCTCGGCGAGCCAAAACTACTTGGAGCGGGGAAGCGACGCCAGATCGTCCGTCCACGCCGTGATGCAGAGCGTCCATAGGTCGGGGCGGCTGGCTATCTCCGAGCCCAACCGCTCCACCCAGCCGGAAGAGCCCAAGATCGTCTTTGCCGTGCCCATGCTCCATGCGATCGGGGGCACGCCCACCACCTCAAGGTGAACCCGATAGCGGAAGCAGCACCGCGTCGCTTGCAGCTAGCGGTTCCACACTCCGAACCTGAGGGAGAAGTCTCTACCGTCAAAGGGATTGGCGGCGGAGGTGAGCAACGTATCTCGCATGGCTCTGGAATCGAAGACCAGCAGCTTAGCTGGCCAGAACACATGCACAGAGAAGTGCCCGTCAAGCTCAGGGAACCTCTCAAGAATGGCTGCAGACGCCGCTGCGCCAGACACCAGCCGCCGCGTGCCCGACACGAAAGCCACCAAGCCCCAACGGAGAGCTTTCTCGGCCCCTTCCACCTCCCGGGTCCTGTAAATGATCCCACGCTCGCGTGCCGGCCGCGCATCTTCCACCTCAGCCACAAGCTCTGCGACGGAACAGAGCGCTGCCCCCACGCAGCACCTGCTCACGGACTGCCACGCGATCAAGAAAGGAGCAGCCTTCAACACACTCTTCCGGTCGCAGCAACGGCTCGACACGGATGGCCCGCTCCACCCACAGGCCACGCTCGTACGGTGTCTCAGCGGCCGGTGCAAAGGGCACAAGCGGTCATCCAGCATGCCCTCCAAGGCTGGAGGAGGGAGCGGCGGCGGTGACCCATCCCTTGGGCCAAGCCGTTGGCGCGCCGGGATCCTATACCGCTCACCCTGGGAACCCGCGTCCGGCAGGTGGTCCACGGCAGGGGCGGAGGGCCGTGCTTGTGGAGGAGGGCCACCACGGGGCGGCGGCGGTGCGCTGACAACCACTTCCCCAGTGACGGGAGCAACGGGAAACATGCAGTTGCGGGCCACATGGTTCTCGCTTTTGCAGTTGAAGCAGCGCCGAGGACCTGTGCACAAGTCGGCAACGTGGCCCGGCTCGGCACAGTTGAAGCACAGACTGGCGAACCCCACCGGCACGCCCTTGGGAAGGGGACCACGGTGGTGCTGCCTCTTGGGTTGAGGGCCACACAGGCGTCGAACAGCTTGTGGGCGTGAACTGGACGCACCACCCCGCTGCAGGATCTTGGGCGAGGCCATGCGCGCCGGGCTCAGCGAGCCGTCCATGACCACGTCAGAGTAGGAGCGCTTGGAGGAGGCCTCCGAGAGCGCCATCTCCTTGTCTTCTTCGTCGGCGATGTCCGACCACCGCCGAGATCTGGGGGTGCGCCCCTCAGCCATGGCGACCATGGGGGAGAGGGGGAGGGGAGGGGTAGAGAGCAGGGCACCATGGAGGGGAGGGCCGACGGGCCGGAGGTGGACCGCCGCCGCCAGAGTGGCGGGCGACGGGCGCGTAGGGCGGCGTGCGGGGTCGCCTGCTACGCTCGCTCTCTCGCTACGCCTTCTCTTTTCTTTTCCATTTATTATGATGCTATGTTACCAAAACTTTTAGGGTGTGTGATGTTACTACCCAATGTTACTTTTATTGTGAATAGTCTTACAGATTTCTAAGCATTTCCACCTTAAACTCCAGTCTGAGTTGTTTCTTTACATCCCAATTGCATTGACGGAATCATTGTTCGTTCCGCAGCAAAGCATGATATATCATCAAGTATATATTATATAAAATAAAAAGTCATTCTTAAAAGGTCAGGCATCTAGCTATATGTGCAAAAATTCTGGCATAATCTTGTAAAATAAGGGTGTGTTCGGAACATCCCCAGCTTCCCGAAATGCTCGAATCCTGCTTCTCCCGACCGATTCCAGCGTCTTGTGCGGATCAGAGAACGTTCGGCACAGCTTCTCGTTATAGCTGGGCTGAAATCCATGTTTGTTGGGCCAGCCTGCTGGGGATGGGGAGATGTAGTCTAGAGCCCATGTTTGGGATGGCCTTTGGAGGCGGGCGTCGTGCTCGAGTTGAACTTTTTGTGGAGGAGCAAGGAATAAATGGAATGGGCGAACCGTTTTTGACTTGGCGGTGGCAGATTGCATGTAATTTACCGCTGCACCGCGATCTGCTGTTCCGAGAATCTCCGAAAGGGTCGCTCCGTGAATCAGCTTCACAGATCTAGCTCCACAGAGCTAGGGTGTTCGGCACTGCTCCGAGCTGGAGTTTGGAGAAGCTGGAAGCTGGGCTGTTTCGGAACACGCCCTAAGTGTTCAGGGTGTATCGTCCCCTGCCTCCACCGGCTCTGACACCGCCAGCACCCATGCTGCTGGCGATATCTGCTCCAGGTCATCCATCCATGCATACACCTTGAACAGAACGAGCTTTGCTCCGGGGGCTGTCTCCGGCGCCCCCTCGTCAATTGCACATTTGTGCCAAAAAGATCTTGCACCACCACTCAGTCCCATGTGTGCAGAGGCACCCCTTCGATGACTAGGTGCACCTTGGACTGCCAAATTTCGAGGGTGGCATACGCCTGTCTTGTCCACTTCCGGAAGAACACACTAGTAGAAAAATGGGCATCCATCTAAGCCTTTAGTACCGGTTCCCTTACGAACCGGTACTAAAGGGGGCATTAGTACCGGTTCCAGGGGCGGGACATCTATACCGATTCGTTATGGCCCTTTTATACCAGTTCGTGTTACGAACCGGTATGAAAGGGTTTCTGCCCAGTTTCCAGGCGGAGGTGGGGCCAGGGCTACACCTTTAGTACCGGTTCATCTAAGGAACCGGTACTAAAGGGTCCCCCCTATATCAGCGCGCGCCACCCCGCCCGAGCCCCTGCATCTCATTCTCCAATTCTCATCCTCTCTCACATTTCCAAATATTTTGCACCTCTCACACTCCAATAATCTTTATTTTTCTCCACCATTTTAACAAGATTAACAGCATACATCTATCCAAGGGTTAGCAATATCATCCTTCCTTCCGGCGTTCCTAATTTAGCTCATTTCTTTGGTAGTTTTAACTCGTACTATTTTTCTAGTGCTAGCAAGGTGTTCGATGAAATGCCTAAGTTAGGGATTTTTTATATGCAATTTGAGCTGAAATTATGGTATGTTTTGTAGGTTTTAATTAGTATCATCCCCGTCCTCACCACCGTCGATCGCCAGCATCGTCCCCTAGCCGGCACGGTACCACCTCGGTGAGCCCCTCTTCTTTTTTATAAAAAAATTAGTTTTATGTGATGAACTTGAATATTAATTAAGTTGGTCACTCATATATCCACGATGTTGTGTACTTAATGATTTTTGATATACATATAAAATGCAGATGAGTCGACAATGGATGTATGGTGACCGGTGCCATCCCGAGTTCATTAATGGCATGCATTATTTTCTCAACGTGGCTGAGGCAAACATGCGGTCGAATGGTTTCATGTATTGTCCATGTAGTTCCTGTAAGAATATGAAGGATTACTCTACCTCAAAGACCCTTCACGTCCACCTGCTGGAGAACGGTTTCATGCCCAGCTATAATTGTTGGACCAAGCACGGAGAAAGATGGGTTATATTGGAAGACAACGAAGAAGAAGAGGATAGTGACAACTATCCCTTATTCACTGAAGACGGTGATAGTAGAATGGGGGAAGACGAAGCTGAAGAAGAGCCCATTTTCGATGAGCCGATTTTTGATGACCCGGATGACGATTTGGGTCGGGCCATTCTTGATGCGAAGATGAACTGCGGAAATGAAAAGGAGAGGTTGAAGTTGGAGAAAATGTTAGAGGATCACAACAAACTGTTGTACCCAAATTGCGAAAATGGTCAGAAAAAGCTGGGTACCACGCTAGAATTGCTGGAATGGAAGGCAGAGAATGGTACTTCTGACAAGGGATTTGAAAAGTTGCTGAAAATAATAATGAAGATGCTTCCAGGGGAGAACGTATTGCCCTCTAGCACGTACGAAGCAAAGAAGGTTGTCTGCCCTCTAGGATTAGAGGTGCAGAAGATACATGCATGCATCAATGACTGCATCCTCTACCGCGGGGAGTACGAGAATTTGAATGCATGCCCGGTATGTAGTGCATTGAGGTATAAGATCAGGCGAGATGACCCTGGCGATGTTGAGGGCGAGTCCACCCCCAGGAAGAGGGTTCCTGCGAAGGTGATGTGGTATGCTCCTATAATACCACGGTTGAAACGTTTGTTCCAGAACAAGGAGCGTGCCAAGTTGTTGCGATGGCACAAAGAGGACCGTAAGAAAGATGTGATGCTGAGACACCTCGCTGATGGGTCGCAGTGGAGAAAAATCGACAGAGAGTTCAAGTCATTTTCAGATGACGCAAGGAACTTAAGATTTGGTCTAAGTACAGATGGGTTTAATACTTTCGGGGAGCAGAGCTCCAGTCATAGCACCTGGCCAGTGACTCTATGTATCTATAACCTTCCTCCTTGGTTGTGCATGAAGCGGAAGTTCATTATGATGCCAGTGCTCATCCAGGGCCCGAAGCAACCCGGCAACGACATTGATGTGTACCTGAGGCCATTGGTTGAAGAACTTTTAGAGTTGTGGCGTGATGAAGGTGTACCTGTGTGGGATGAGCACGAACAAAAGGAATTTAACCTACGAGCGTTGTTATTTGTAACCATCAATGATTGGCCTGCTCTTGGTAACATTTCAGGGCAGTCAAACAAGGGATACAATGCATGCACACACTGTTTAGGTGAGATTGACAGTAATTATTTGGGAAACAAGAATGTGTACCTGGGGCATCGTCGATTTCTTCCAAAATAACATCACGTAAGAAAGAGAGGAAATCATTTCGGAGGTGAGGCAGATAACCGAATGTAGCCTACCCGCCCTACTGGGGAAGTTATATATGATATGGTCAAGGATTTAAAAGTGATCTTTGGAAAGGGTCCTGGCGGACAATCTGTTCCGCATGCTGTTGACGGACACGTACCCATGTGGAAGAAGAAGTCGATATTTTGGGAGCTACCCTACTGGAAATTCTTAGAGGTTCACTCTGCAATCGACGTGATGCTGTTATCACCAGAATTCGACCGGATCAGAGGTGGGCCGTGATTAAGATGGGCTTGAAGAATATACACGGAAGACATACATGAATCGGCCTTGTACACGAAGTTTGGGCTAGTTTGCCCGTGTATCTGTAAATATAGTAGGATACGTGTCGGTTAGGTAAAATTTGACTCGTACACGGTTGGGATTATTCCCACGTTAGAAAGTCTACGGACTATAAATATGTATCTAGGGTTATTGAGAAAGACAACAATCACGTTCACAACAAACCAATCTAGGCGCATCGCCAACCCCTTGTTTCGAGGGTTTCTTCCGGGTAAGCATCATGCTGCCTAGATCGCATCTTGCGATCTAGGCAGTATACGTTTATTCGTTATTCATGCGTTGCTCGTGCTGAAGCCTTGTTGATGGCGAGCAACGTAGTTATCATAGATGTGCTAGGGTTAGCATTGTTTTACCTTTATACATGCTTTGATTCATGCTATCCCTAGACGTCTAGCCGCCTTTACATCTATCTTAGGTGTAAGGGCAGCACCTCGCTTGATCCGTGTTTAGTAGATCTGATATGTTATGATTGCTCCTTGTTCTTCAAGGATTAGTTTAATGTCTGCATAGTTAGGCCTTGCAAACGGGTTGAAGGATCCAGTAGCACGTAGGGTGTAGTTTGCTAGCCCTAGATAAGATGTTCTGGGAATCAACTCCATGTTGGTTTTTAGGCCTTACCTAGGGCTGGTTTATTATCATCTTGCGTGGCTGCCAGGCTCAATCACGTGTAGGATGTTCCGATTATGCGGTGAAAACCCTAAATCGTCGTAGGTCGTTTTAGCTTTATATTGATCAAGCAGGACCACCATGTGATCGTAGACCTCATACGAATCATGGGTGGATCGGCTCCTTGAGCCGATTCACAGGACAACCTGAGAGCCGATCGAGGCTCGGATTTAATGTTTACGTGTATGCCATGCAGGAAACTAAGCGAAACAATCCATCACCTTCCTGACCAGGTATAGGTCAGGTGGCACGCCCTTGCACCAGCATCGGGACGTGCGTGCCGGAGCTTTGCGGGCCATCGCTCGAGGGACCAGGGCCAGCCGTAGTTCTCGGAGCCTCCCTGCTCTACGTGTTGCCCGTCGCTACTCGCCGGTGGGTTTCGGACGCCAACACATTCTGGCACGCCCGGTGGGACAGTCTTCGACATCAACCGCATCGCCATCCGCATCTGAGATGGCGGAAGATCCAGTCACATACGAGGATCTGACGGAGGAGCTCAAGAAGAAGTATGACGATGTCAAAGCTATCTTCGAAGCCGACCTCATCGGCTCTTTCCAGAGGACCCGCTCACACGGCATCAGGTGGAAAGGGTTCTCACCTGAAGGCACGCTCGATGGAGTGGATCTGTCTACCCCTTCAGAAGAACGCACCAGGTCTCTGCGTCAGGAGGTTAATCACATGATAGCTCATTCGCTACGCCGCCATTCTGAGAGCCTGGTGAACGCTTTGGAGCGTGTCGCGCTTCGGGTGATCCAGGAAATCATGAGACACCAGTACTCTCCGTCAGGACCTGCTCTAGGGACTCACCAAGGAGAGATACCACTCCAGACCCGACCACCGCTGCCGTTCGCGCTGGCAGCACCAGAAGTGCCGAGTTCACCGGCATTCATCGTCTACAAGATCGGTGGTGATCCTAGTGATTACCAGTTCTTGTATGAGGCGCCTAAGGAGATCCCGCACGGATACGCGTGCACATATGTGCCAGACTGCAGTAACTGGGCACACACGAGCCAGACTGCAACAGCAGGGATTTCTGGAACAGCAGGAGGGGCTTGTGGATCAGATCTTGAGAAGCAGACGTGGCTAGCTAAGTATGCCACTCCAACAAACCTTCAAAGCTCAACTCCTGCAGCTAGCTCAGATCTTGAGAAGCAAGCGTGGCTAGCCAAGTATGCCACTCCAGCGAATCTTCAAAGCTCGACTCCTGCAGCTAGCACCGCGGATCAGATCAGTACCATCTTGAGAGACCAGTTCGGCATGGTGCCGAAACGGAGGGCAATCGGCTATTCCAAGCCGTACCCCAACGAGTACGATTTGATCCCACTACCACCCAAATATCGGCTCCCTGAATTCTCCAAGTTTAGTGGGTCAGATGGCTCCAGTTCAATCGAGCATGTGAGCCGATATTTGGCGCAGCTGGGCACGATCTCAGCATCAGATGCACTACGCGTGAGGTTCTTCGCACAGTCCCTCACAGGATCGGCTTTCGGGTGGTACACATCGCTACCACCAGATTCAATCCGGACTTGGAAGCAGATGGAAGAGCAGTTCCACATGCAGTATCACTCAGAGGCTTCCGAGGCTGGCATTGCCGATCTAGCACAAGTACGATAGAAGCGCGGAGAAACAGTGTTAGAATACATCCAGCGCTTCAGGACCATCAGGAACCGATGCTATTCGGCTCGTTTGACTGAAAAAGAAGCAGTCGAGCTGGCGGTGGTGGGTCTTGCATCGCCGATCAAGGATATGGCTTCCCAAGCAGAGTACGCTTCACTGGCGCATATGGTTCAGAAACTGACATTATATGAACAGCGCCACCCAGAGTTGTACCAGGACAAGTTCAAGCGTGCGGTAGTCCTGGTTGAGACAGAGGAAGGTGAAGGCTCTGCAGGAGATCAAGAGGTAGCAGTGGCTGAATGGACTCGGGGGGCAAGCCCCGTGTCCTGCAAGTGGGTTAAGCCACAAGGTCCTCCAAGGGGGTTTGACTTCGACGTAAGCAAAGCTGAGCAGATTTTCGACCTCTTGCTCAAGGAGAAGCAGCTAAAGTTACCCGAAGGCCACAAATTCCCTACGGTGCAAGAGCTGAACGGCAAGCCATATTGCAAGTGGCATAACACGTTCACCCATACCACCAACGACTGCAGGGTGTGGCGTCAGCAGATCCAAATGGCGATAGAACAAGGGCGTCTAATTTTCAGCCAATACGCCATGAAAGTTGACACGCACCCCTTCCCCGCCGTTAACATGGTGGAGTACACTTACCCCGGAAGGTGCCAGCCAGGTTTCTCGTTCAGCATCAACATGGTCGGGCCTGTGCGCCACCCTGGCAAGGACAGAGACGAGGGCAGCCGCTCTCGTGGCAAGGACAAGGAGGAAGCCGTTCCACGCGATCGGCTCCGAAACGATGGCAAGCGCTACATCACAGAGGGAGAAGTGAAGAATGTGCGATATCAGCGACCTCTCTCTCATCATCTCCTCAACAAGTATGAGCGCCAGTACGACCAACGCCGGTGATACAACGACGACGACGAAAGAGATCGTCGGTCTAGCGTAGACAACAGGAGACATAGTCGGCATGATCGAGACGACGAAAGATATGAGCGCTATGCCAGGGAAAAGCCGAGTGAGCAGGACGACGTGGACAGGCACTGGGATTGTCCCTTCTTCAAACACTGCTGGGATTCAGGAATGAGCCGATTGCCCACAATCGACAACTGCCCAGAATGTAGACAGAAGAAGAAGAGCACAGGAGACGTGTCAGTGTTCAAGCGTCTAGGACCTCTCCCATCTCGGAACAAGCAAGCTGAGTCCTCTCGGGTGGAAGATCTCGAGGAGTTAGAAGACGAAGAAGAAGAAGAAGAAGAAGAAGACAAGTACCACCGTCCAAGGTGGTGCCCTGATGGACTCAGCCACTCCCAAAAACGTAGGGTTCAGCGACTACGTTGCTTGGAGGAAGCCGAAAGGTTATACCTGCATACGTTGAGGAAAGCGCGGCCTGATCTGGCCGCGAAAATTCAGCGAACTCTGGACGAAGAGGGTCGACCACAGAAGAAAGAGTGGCGCCCCAAACAGAAGAAAGCCGATGATGAGACATCGGCTGGCACAAACATGGTGTTCATCCTTCCAGCGGAGTTTTGTGCTCCTGGAACAGAGGAAGCACCTGTGGCACAACTTGACTGCGGTCCACGGCCAGTTATCTTTGAGAAGCCACGAGAAAGAAGTTACAGACACCTGAAGGCCCTGTACTTACGAGGTTATATCAATGGGCAGCCTGTCAACAAGATGCTGGTTGACACCGGAGTGGCAGTCAACATCATGCCATACTCCATGCTACGTCGTTTGGGACGCTCTAGCTCGGATCTGATCAAGACCAACGTCACATTGAGCGATTTCAACGGCCAAGCATCAGAAGCACAAGGTGTTCTGAACGTGGATCTGATTCGTAGGAAGGAAGACCATCCCTACGACGTTCTTCATTGTCGATAGCAAGAGCACCTACGCTGTCCTGCTAGGGAGAGATTGGATCCACGCCAACTGCTGCATTCCATCCACGATGCATCAATGCTTAATACAGTGGGATGGAGATGAAGTAGAGATCGTCCACGCAGATGACTCAGCCGAGATCTCAACGGCTGGCATGAACGTTTGGGAGACGGCAGGCCAAGAGCCACTCTCCGGCATCACTTTGGACGACTGCGAGCGCATCGACGTGACAAAAAATGGGGTGAGGCTGGTCTTATCCACCGGCCTGACCGTGTAATAGGAGCAAAGTCCATGGATGTACGTGGCAAGGCCGATCCCAGCGATCGGCCCCAAAAAATAAAAAGTGATGATCTTGTCTCAAGCATGCCACGTAGTCGTAGTGACGCACGAACAAGATGTAAACCTTCATTGAGCAATGCAATCAAAATGGGGGCCGATTCCAGCAATCGGCCCATATTATTATCCTCGCCATACGTTTTGCCTGTGTTCAGCGTCGATCTAACAGGTGACGGAAAGCTAGGGTATGGGTTTACATCGGCTGATGAGCTAGAAGAAGTCGACATTGGTCCTGGGGATAAGCCACGACCAACTTTCATCAGCAAAAAGTTAGATCCACATCTCAGGAGCCAGATGATAGCTCTGTTAAAAGAATACCCAGATTGCTTTGCGTGGGATTACACAGAGATGCCTGGGTTAGACAGGAGCATCATTGAGCATTGGCTCCCTCTCAAGAAAGGATTTCGGCCATTCCAACAACGAGAACGTCAGATGAAGGCCGAAATTCTCGAAGAAGTCAAGAAGGAGATCGAGAAAATGTTAGCCGCCGGGTTCATCAGGCCATGCAGGTACGCTGAATGGATCTCCAGTATCGTACCTGTAGAGAAAAAGGACGGCCGATGGCGTGTGGCCATAGATTTCCGAGATCTCAACAGAGCCACTCCAAAGGATGAATATCCAATGCCTGTGGCAGAAACATTGATCAATGCAGCTGCTGGCCACAAGGTGTTAAGCTTCATGGATGGCAATGCCGGCTACAACCAAATCTTCATGGCTCCAGAAGATATACACAAGACTGCATTCAGAGTACCAGGATCGGTGGGCTTGTTTGAATATGTGGTCATGACTTTTGGGCTGAAGAATGCCGGTGCAACATACCAACGAGCCATGAATTACATTTTTCATGATCTGATCGGCAAGTTGGTGGAAATTTACATCGACGACGTGGTGGTCAAGTCTGTCTCCATGGAAGGACACTTGGAAGATTTGCAACGCATCCTAGACCGAACTCGAAAATTCGGGCTGAGAATGAACCCAAAGAAGTGTGCCTTTGGTGTGACGGCCGGTCAGTTCCTAGGTTTTTTGGTTCATGAATGAGGAATTGAGATCGGCCTGAAAAGTCAGGAGGCAGTACGTACCATGCAGCCGCCTACCACGAAGAAGGAACTCCAACGTCTTATCGGCAAGATCAACTTCGTCCGACGGTTCATCTCTAATCTGTCAGGACAAATTGAGCCGTTCATGGCGTTGGTGAAGATTAAATCTGATGACGAGTTTCACTGGGGGGCAGAACAGCAGCGAGCGTTTGACGAGATTAAGCGGTATCTAACAACGCTGCCTGTGCTAGTTCCACCTCAGCAAGACATGCCGTTCTATATCTACTTATCAGTTGCTGACACGTCCATCGCTTCAGTGGTGGTGCAACTCTATGAGGGTGTTGAAAAGGTCGTTTTCTACCTCAGCAGAAGGATGTTGGATGCAGAGACAAGGTATCCTGAGGTCGAGAAGCTATGCCTTTGCCTATTCTTCACCTGCACCAAGCTTCATCACATCCTTTTGACGGCAGAAATCATCATCATATGCAAGTCAGACGTTGTCAAGCACATGCTGTCGGCTCCTGTTTTGAAAGGCCAACTTGGTAAGTGGATGTTTGCGTTATCGGAATTCGATCTCCGGTATCAGCCTGCGAAAGCAGTCAAGGGACAAGCGTTCTCCGATCTCATAGCTGAACGGATCAATACTAATATAGCAGCACTATCTGTACGTGCATGGGCTATGTTCTTCGATGGATCGGCTTGTGACGATGGTTGTGGCATCGGCATTCTGCTCGTGTCGCCTCGGGGGGCAACATATTCCTTCTCCATCAGGCTATCTACACCTTGCACCAACAATGTCGCTGAGTATGAGGCGATACGCAAGGGAATGGAGTTGCTTTTGGAAGCCAGGGCAGAAGCGGTGGAACTTTTTGGAGACTCGAAGTTGGTGATCTCCCAGCTCACGGATGAATACAAGTGCGAGAGTGAGTCACTCTTCCCTTATTGGATGGAATGCCACGAGCTGATGGCAAAATTTTGGTACATCAACTTCAATTGGGTCCCAAGATCTCAAAATACCGAGGCCAACGATCTTGCACAGATGGCGTCAGGCTACAAGGACATAACAGACGGGTCAGAAGTTCAGGTGCAGTTCCTGGAACAGGATGACTGGAGAGCCGATATCTTCAATTACTTGAAGGATTCGGCTCGGGGGGCACCTAAACGGATAAGGTACAAGGCCATGGAATATGTCCTTATAGGAGATGACATGTTCTACAGGACGTTGGAAGGGTTACTGCTCAAGTGCCTGGGACCAACTGAGTCTAATCGGCTCTTACACGAGGTGCATGAAGGCGCCTGTGGAACTCACCAATCGGCTCATAAGATGAAGTGGCTGATCAGGCGATCAGGGTTTTATTGGCCCACCATGCTTGAGGACTGCTTCAACTACTACAAAGGGTGCCAAGCGTGTCAGATGTTCGGGAAGATTCAGATGGTACCCGCATCAGCAATGAATCCCATCATCAAACCTTGGCCATTTCGAGGTTGGGGCGTGGATATGATCGGCAAAATCCATCCTGCGTCGAGCAAAGGCCACGAGTGGATTTTGGCTATTACGGATTACTTCACTAAATGGGTGGAGGCTGTCCCTCTGAAGAAGGTAAAATCAGAAGATGTTATCAAATTTGTGAAAGAACATGTCATTCATAGGTTCGGGATTCCTCAAACCATCACGACCGATGGAGGTTCGGTCTTCATCTCTAAAAAATTTAGAAAGTTCTGCGATGACATGGGAATTAAGCTGATCCGATCATCCCCATACTATGCTCAAGCCAACGGGCAAGCTGAAGCGTCCAATCAGAGCCTGATCAAGCTGATTAAGAGGAAAATTGATGAGAACCCTAGGGTTTGGCATGAAACATTGTCAGAAGCTTTGTGGGCCTATCGCATGTCATGCCATGGAGCTATAAAAACTTTGCCATACCAGCTCGTCTATGGGCAGGAAGCCGTATTGCCTTGGGAAATTACGGCTGGATCGAGACGTGTCACGTTTCAGAATGATGTAACAGCTGAAGAATTTGCAGCCCTGATGAGTGATACTATTGAGGATGCAACGGAACTCAGACTTTGGTCGTTGGAGAAGATTAAAGAGAACAAAGCCAGGGTGGCTCGCGCATACAATAAGAAGGTGAGACCACAGGAGTTTCAAGTTGGTGATCTAGTATGGGAAGCGGTGTTGCCATTAGGAACCAAGGATAAAGCATATGGCAAATGGTCTCCTAATTGGCACGGTCCGTACAAAGTCGATCATGTATTGAAGGGCAATGCGTACATGCTCGAGCAGCTGGACGGTGTTAAATTCCCAGTAGCCGTCAATGGTCAACACCTCAAGAAATATTTCCCAAGCATGTGGGACGATGGACAGTGAAACATGGGGGCCGATGTATAAAATCGGCCAGTAAAAAAAAATTATATGCAAATCACAGCCGATGCACATACATCGACTTTAGGAACATGGATACCAGTACAGCCGATGCACGGACATCGACTTCAGAAGAATAAAAAGCCGATGCATAGCCATCGACTCTAGATGAATAAGCTCAATGGAGCAGGTTAACAGATTGGTTTCAGGCCAAAGTCCTTGGCATTTGAGATGGTTCTCCCATTGGAGTTGCTGAGGAGTTGAATCTGTGCGCTTGGAGGATGGCGTGAACACGGATTGGGCCTGTTTTGGCCTTAAATCGCGTTTTTTTGAGTAAAAGCCGATGACTTGCCATCGGCTCTTTGCGCGTTGACTTCGTTTGGCAATCGGCAAATTTGATAAGAGAGCAAAATCAATAGAGGAATATTTTCTTCATTAATAAAGGGGATTTCTTACAAAGAAAGAGCCGATTGCTCAAGGGAGGAAGAACAAAAGGAATGTCTATTGACCAATCTGCTACTACTACTAGACCTATACTAGTAGATCCTACTCTACGGGCCATCACTGCCCTCGTCATCGCCGTCGGAGCTCTCGTCAGCGCTGCTGCCGGCGGGCTCCTCGTCGCTGCTCCAGTGGCCCTCATTGGGGGCCTCCTCCTCTTCATCATCGTCGTCGTCTGACCCGGCGCGGAAGCGCTTCGCCGGCGGGTAGTCCTCGAGGGAGTCGTCGTCGTCTTCTTCCTCCTCTTCCTCGGAGGAAGTATAGTCGTCCCAGGAGAACGAGTCATCCTCGCTCTCCGATTCCAGTTCCCTATCGGCGAGGAGCTGGAGGTCTTCGTCTCCGCTGGTCAAGGACTTGTCGTCCTCGGACCAGACGGAGGAGGCGTGGTCCTCTTGGTCCCACTCCTCTGGGGCGCGCTCGTCGTGCGCCGCCATCGGATCCCACTCCGGCGTGGGTTCGCGGGAGGAGGAGGAGGAGGAGAAGGATTGGGAGGAGAGATCCGACGAGGCGGAGGAGGAAGAGGAGGAAGACATTGCTACTGAGATGGGGGTTTCTTGGTGCCGATGGCTAGAACAGAGCAAGGGGATGAAGTGGCGAACTGTTCGGAGCGGTTAAATAAAAAGGGATATAGTGGAGATTCAATGCTACAGCAGTTTCCGAGGAAGTGGTGCCCAAAGAAAAGAAAAAAAAACAACTGTCAAATCACGCGGAGAAGTTGAGAAGGCAAGGCATCATGATGAAGGATACTGCGGCGGTTTTACCCTGCCACGACATGACCCGACGAGGAAAAAGCAGAATGGTTTTGGAATTATCATTTCCAAAACCAGGGGGGCATGTGTTATCACCAGAATTTGACCGGATCAGAGGTGGGCCGTGATTAAGATGGGCTTGAAGAATATACACGGAAGACATACATGAATCGGCCTTGTACACGAAGTTTGGGCTAGTTTGCCCGTGTATCTATAAATATAGTAGGATACGTGTCGATTAGGTAAAATTTGGCTCGTACACGGTTGGGATTATTCCCACGTTAGAAAGTCTACGGACTATAAATATGTATCTAGGGTTATTGAGAAAGACAACAATCACGTTCACAACAAACCAATCTAGGCGCATCGCCAACCCCTTGTTTCGAGGTTTTCTTCCGGGTAAGCATCATGCTGCCTAGATCGCATCTTGCGATCTAGGCAGTATACGTTTATTAGTTATTCATGCGTTGCTCGTGCTGAAGCCTTGTTGATGGCTAGCAACGTAGTTATCATAGATGTGCTAGGGTTAGCATTGTTTTACCTTTATACATGCTTTGATTCATGCTATCCCTAGACGTCTAGCCGCCTTTACATCTATCTTAGGTGTAAGGGCGGCACCTCGCTTGATCCGTGTTTAGTAGATCCGATCTATTATGATTGCTCCTTGTTCTTCAAGGATTAGTTTAATATCTGCATAGTTAGGCCTTGCAAACGGGTTGAAAGATCCAGTAGCACGTAGGGTGTAGTTTGCTAGCCCTAGATAAGATGTTTCGGGAATCAACTCCATGTTGGTTTTTAGGCCTTAGCTTGGGCTGGTTTATTATCATCTTGCGTGGCTGCCAGGCTCAATCACGTGTAGGATGTTCCGATTATGCGGTGAAATCCCTAAATCGTCGTAGGTCGTTTTAGCTTTATATTGATCAAGCAGGACCACCATGTGATCGTAGACCTCATACGAATCATGGGTGGATCGGCTCCTTGAGCCGATTCACAGGACAACCTGAGAGCCGATCGAGGCTCGGATTTAATGTTTACGTGTATGCCATGCAGGAAACTAAGCGAAACAATCCATCACCTTCCTGACCAGGTATAGGTCAGGTAGCACGCCCTTGCACCAGCATCGGGACGTGCGTGCCAGAGCTTTGCGGGCCGTCGCTCGAGGGACCAGGGCCAGCCGCAGTTCTGGGAGCCTCCCGGCTCTACGTGTTGCCCGTCGCTACTCGCCGGTGGGTTTCGGACGCCAACAGATGCACGTGACGAAAAATCTTTGCGTGAACCTGCTAAACTTCTTGGGCGTGTATGGGAAGACAAAAGATACACCGGATGCACGGCAGGACCAGCAAAGTATCCACGAAGGAAACAACCTGAATCCAGAGAAGTATCAAGGTCCTGCCAGCTACGCTCTTACCAAAGAGGAGAAGGAGATCTTTTTTGAAGTCATGAGTAGCATCAAGGTCCCGTCTGGCTTCTCGTCGAATATAAAGGGAATAATAAACATGTCAGAGAAAAAGTTTCAAAACCTAAAGTCTCATGACTGCCACGTGATTATGACACAATTACTTCCGGTTGCATTGAGGGGGCTTCTGCCGGAAAATGTTCGAGTACCCACTGTGAAGCTATGTGCGTTTCTCAATGCAATTTCTCAGAAGGTAATCAATCCACTTACTCTACAAAATTTACAGAAGGATGTGGTCCAATGTCTAGTCAGCTTCGAGTTGGTGTTCCCACCATCCTTCTTCAACATTATGACACATCTCCTAGTTCACCTGGTCGAAGAGATTGGCGTTATCGGTCCTGTATTTCTACACAACATGTTCCCCTTTGAGAGATTCATGGGAGTCTTAAAGAAGTACGTTCATAACCGTGCTAGGCCAGAAGGAAGCATCTCCAAGGGCTATGGAGCAGAGGAGGTCATTGAGTTTTGTGTTGACTTTATTCCTGACCTTAAGCCGATCGGTGTTCCTGAATTGCGCTATGAGGGGAGACTGCGTGGAAAAGGCACGCTAGGAAAGAAATCAACAACGTGTATGGACGGACATTCTTTCACTCAAGCACACTACACAGTTCTACATAATTCCATCTTGGTGGCTCCGTACAAAGAGGAACACAAGGATATCTTACGCTCTAAATACCTGGAGCAACGTGAAGATTGGATTGATGGAGAACACATGAAGACTTTCGGTGGTTGGTTGCAAACACGTCTCATGAATGTCACCGATGACGTGCAGCTGTACTTGTTGGCCAAGCAACCATCTTCTACTATATCGACTTTTCAAGGGTACGAGATTAATGGGAACACATTTTACGCTTTCGCCCAAGATAAAAAGAGCACCAACCAAAACAGTGGTGTCCGCTTTGATGCAGAAGATGGCAATGGGAACAAGGTCACATATTATGGGTACATAGAGGAGATATGGGAACTTGACTATGGACCTAATTTCAAGGTCCCTTTGTTCCGGTGCAAATGGTTCAACCTGAAAGATGGGGTACAGGTAGACCCGCAGTACAGAATGGCTACAGTGGATTTCAAGAATCTAGGGTATGACACCGAACCATTCGTCCTAGCCAGTGAAGTGGCTCAGGTTTTTTATGTGAAGGACATGTCTAGCAAACCGAAAAAAGAAAAGAAAGGCAAGAGGACACATCATACGATGAGCCAAAGCGGCACATAGTTCTTTCAGGAAAAAGAAACATCGTGGGAGTAGAGGACAAGACAGACATGTCAGAAGATTATAATAATTTTGACGATATTCCACCCTTCAAGGTAAAAATTGACCCAAGCATCATCTTAAACAATGAAGATTGTCCATGGTTGCGTCGCAGTAAGAAGAAAGGGAAACAAACGAAGAAAACTCAGAACACTAGCTAGATATAGGGATCATAACTTGTGTATCTCAATATGGAAATCACTTTTGTGTAATGATGTTACTGTATGTAAGATATTAACAATGGAGATGGTTGGCTTGTTTTACTAGTTAAGTAGCTTTCACGGGCTTGCGAAGAAATTTTTCCGAGGCGGAACTTCCGAATATGCCATATATAGGGCATGTGCACCAAGGGCATATTCGAGAAGTTCCGCCACGGGAGATTTCCCAACCCTTTCCCCAACATTGTTAGAGGAGATGGAGTCTTTCACGGGCTTGCAGGAAATTTTTCCGAGGTGGAACTTCCGAAGATGCCATAGGGCGTGTGCACCAAGGGCATCTTCGACAAGTTCCGCCATGGGAGATTTCCCAACCCTTTCCCCAACATTGTTAGAGGAGATGGAGTCTTTCACGGGCTTGCAGGGAAATTTTTCCGAGGCGGAACTTCCGAAGATGCCATAGGGCGTGTGCACCAAGGGCATCTTCGACAAGTTCCGCCACGGGAGATTTCCCAACCCTTTCCCCATCCATGGTGATGAAACTCTCCATCCGGCAATGTTGGCTTGTTGAGCTGCTTGCCATGGCGTATCGATGCTCCTTTTATAGCTAGGCACGGTGCCGCTTCCTTCGACAGGGCGTCGTGTGCTACATGCTTTATCTCATCGAGCAGGGCGTCCTTATCCCGCCGACAGCTTTAGTACCGGTTGCACCCACCAGCCGGTACTAAATGTTACCCACGCGTCCTTATCCCACCGACAGTTTTGTTACATGACAGAAAACCACCTTTAGTACCGGTTGCACCCACCAGCCGGTATTAAAGGTTACCCACGCATCCTTATCCCACCGACAGTTTTGTTACATGACAGAAAACCACCTTTACTACCGGTTGCACCCACCAGCCGTTACTAAAGGTTTCCCGCCTATTTTCTTCCCGCGCTTTCCACCGGTTCCCGCATATTTTCTTCCCGCGCTTTCCACCGGTTCCCGCCTCCGTCATCCCGCCATTTTTTCACTATATATATGTAGGCTTGGCCTCCATTTACATATCACATCTAGACTCATATCTGCAAACCTCATCATTCTCTCCCATGGCTTCCATCGTATCTCTAACCCCCCGGGAGGCGGAGGCGCTTTGCGCCTCGAACTACCCCTGCCCGCCGGGCTACTGCGTCCCGACCGGCTGGTTGCTAAGCGTCGGAGGCGTACCGGTCCCTCAAGTCCCTCTAGGTTTGGCGCGCGAGATGGCCATCACGAACCACTACTACTTCGAGCTCACGCCAGAGCAGCGGAGGAATCCCCAGTGGCATCCCGACTACATCCCGACTTGGGAAAGCTTCTTCATCAATCGGCGTGAGAGGGCGCTTGCCAGGCACGAGGAGGGCGGCCCGCCTCCTTCGAACTTCAACGAGGCCGACCGTCGGCTGTGGTGGCGCGGCCGGACTCTCCAGGGCGTCATGGCCTACCATGGCCCCCGCCTGCGCTACCCTCAGTCCCAGCCCACGCGTGCTCACCCGCCGATGTTCGACTACCGCGACCCCGATGCCAGCGACGATGATGACGGCGACTACGATGACTACAGTGGCGACTACTACAGGGCTAGGCACGAGTATGACTGAATGACTCCAATAGTAGAATGTGGCCATGTATCTTAATTTTCAGTTAAGCTATGTACTTTTAATTCGAGTTCAATCGTAATAAAATTTTATTCCGGCCCTTTCTTTCCCGCCTTTTTTCTCCCACGCGCGGCGTTGTGGCGGGAAAGTTTCCCGCGCGACGTCGGGGCGGGAAACTTTCCCGCGCGGACGGCGTCGTGGCAGGAGTAAAGAGAAGAAATAGAAAAGAAATAGAAATGAAAAGGAAAAGAAAAAATAAATAGAAAATAAAAGAAAAATAAAAGCAATAGAAAAAATAAATAGAAAAGAAATAGAAAAGAAAAGGAAAAGAAGAGCAATAAAAAAATAAATAGAAAAGAAATAGAAAAGCAATAGAAAAAATAAATAGAAAAGAAATAGGAAATAAAAGCAATAGAAAAAATAAATAGAAATGAAAAGAAAAAGAAATGAAAAGGAAAAGAAAAGCAATACAAATGAAAAGGAAAAGAAAAAATAAATTGAAAAGAAAAGAAAAAGAAAAGCAATAGAAAAAATAAATAGAAAAGAAATAGAAAAGAAAAGGAAAAGAAGAGCAATAGAAAAAATAAATAGAAAATAAATAGAAAAGCAATAGAAAAAATAAATAGAAAAGAAATAGAAAATAAAAGCAATAGAAAAAATAAATAGAAAAGAGATAGAAAAGAAAAGGAAAAGAAGAGCAATAGAAAAAATAAATAGAAAAGAAATAGAAAAGAAAAGAAATAGAAAAGCAATAGAAAAAATAAATAGAAACGAAATAGAAAATAAAAGAAAACGAAACAGGAAAAGAAAAGAAACAGAAAAGAAAAAGAAAAGAATAAGAAATAGCAAAAGAAAAGAAAAAAGTAAAAGAAAAAACAAAAACAAAAACAAAAAAACCCTTTGGTACCGGTTGGTACCACCAACCGGTACGAAAGACGTACCGGTTGGTGGTACCAACCGGTACCAAAGGGGGGTTCGGCTCGATTTCACACTTGGCCGCGGGCAAAATCCCCAAATCGTTCACGCCGTCCCCAAATCCGCAGACGACGCGCGCGAAGACGAAGCTCCGGCCGCTAGCTCACCGTCGCCGTCGTCCACGCTGTCGCCGTCGACCGCGCCACGCCGTGCAGGCCGTCACCGTCGCCATCACCTTCGTCCACGGCGCCGCTCCTCTCCGCGCCGTCTGCAGGTATGTGCGCCGCCGGCCCGACCATCGCCTCCCTCCCCTTCTCTCGCACCGTCGCCGGCTGCCGATGCGTCGCCACCGCGAGACCGTGGCGGCCACCGCTACGCGCAACGCCGCGCACGCCACCCGACACCGCTGGAGGCCGGCCGTCCGCGCCACACGCCGCCGCCCACCACCGCTCGACGCCGCACACCAAGTGCTCGACGGAATGCAGCGACGAGGGCGAGGACGGTTGCCGCCCTCACCCTCCACGGCCCCGCGCCGCCCCGCGCCGCCCTCATCCTCCACGGCCGAGCCTCCGTGCGTGCCGCCAGGCCGTGCCCCACCCCGCGCCTCGGGCCGCTGCTGCCTCGCCACGACGCCGGCCGCGAGCATGGACAATTGTAGCTGCCCCGTGACGCGCCTCGCCGCTGCCTCGGGCCGCCGCCCTCGACGCCGCCCCGTGCCGCGTCTTTCTAGCCGCGCCGCACCTCGCCACTGCCTCGGGCCGCCGCCCTCGACGCCGCCCCGTGCCGCGTCTCTGGCTGCGCCGCGCCTCGCCATGGCCGCGCCTCTGGCTCCCGCTGGCCGCGCCTCACCGCCACCCCGTGCTGCTGCACTCGCTCACGGAGAAGGGGCTCGTGCGCCGCTCCTCGCCATGTCCGCGCCGTCTAAGGCCTCGCCACGCCCGCCATGGCCATGCTCGCCCGCCACGCACCTGCACAGAGCCGCCAGCCCCGGCCCTAGCCTCACGCGGGCGCTCTCCACACAGTTGCGCAGCCGCCGCCAACCCCCGCTGCGTGCTCGTGCCGTGGATGCAGCTGCATCATGCTGCTCAAAAGGATGGTGTCGGGTTTGGGTCATGTGTGGGATTGGAGAATAAAAATGGAGACGGACGTCTATGGATGTCCGCGCGACGACCCAAACCGATGAAATACACCACGTAGTAGCAGCGCCGCCGTATACTCGATGAGTCCAATCCGGCTAGTAGTAGCGCCGCCATACAATTTTAGAGCAACTTAATAATATTCCTATGGTCCAGAAAAATAAGAGGACGAACAACTTAATAGTAGCCTCGCCGACGCCGTAGACGCGCCCCGAAACCTCGCGTGGGAACATTGGAGCCGCCGCCGATGCCACCTCCCTAGAAATGCTATTGAAATGTGCCGATGCCACGGCCCTACTTGGATGGGGGGCTTTGTATCGTTGTTACTGTTTTATAGCTTTCAACAAATGCTTGCTTGTGTTTTTGTTTGGCATATTCATTTCAAAAGGAGGGCATATGTGTTTGTATTTCACAGGATTATGCTATTAATTGCTTTCTTAATTTTGCAGTGACATTGAGGTATGGAGGACGGCACCTTCGTCAGAGATGAGGAGGGGGAAGAAGCGGTGCAGAACTTGATCTATGAGAGTGCCCGTGGTCCGGAACCCGATGGAGATGACAACGAGTTCCAAGACTTTCTGAATGATTTCGGCGAGGGACTTGAGTCTGAACAAGTTAGAAGAGACAACGAAGTGTCCATCACAAACTCCGGGGAGGTGTATATCTATGTATCAATTAGTCTATGTTCATCCCTAGATGCATTAATTTATTTGTATTGCACTTATTAACGAATAATTTTTTCTTTTAGCCTCCTGGATCATCGAGCAAGTCTGTTAGAACAAAACGAGGCCCGACGCGGGTGCTAAAGGGCGAGGGCAGGTTAGCCCTCACGGCATTCAAGGCTAATGGTGAACCAGAGCATCCCAAAGAGTTTTTCCGCAAATTTACAAGTCAAGCCGGAGTTGTTGTTAGGGACCATGTACCGATCAGCATTCAAGAGTGGCATAAGCCGAAGAACGCGAAGAGTGGTGCTAGTTATGTCAACGACACGATGAAAAAATTTCTTTGGGACACGCTACTGACAAAGTTCAGCCTACCGGAAGACATGACGAAGGCCAGTAGAATAAAGTCAAGGAATGGACATGGAAGAAGATGGCCATACAATTCCAGACCCGGAAGAAAAATTTATGGGACAAATATAAGAATGAAGATCCAGTATTCAATAATAATCTAGTGAAGATAAAAGATCACTGGCCCGCATTTAAGGAGTATAAGCAATCGTCTACTTTTGTGTCCCGATCGAAGAAAAATACCGAAAATGCTTCAAAGAAGAAACTTCCGCATCATTTGGGGTCAGGTGGCTACAAGAGTGCCATTCCGAAGTGGACAGCGTTTGAGAATAAACTGATGAATGCATGAATCACTCCACAGACATGGGACTGGCCTGAACGGTCCAAGTTCTGGTTGTTCGCTCATGGGGCAGGGTTGGACGCAAAGACAGGGCTGATTGTTGCGAAGGGAAAATGGAAGAAAAAAAATGAGGCAATTGTACCGAAGCTTGTAGATGCAATTGAAAAGGTCAGAAAGGGAGAGTACATTCCCGATCGAGAGAATGATGAGCTGACACTCGCTCTGGGGAACCCTGAACACGTTGGACGGGTACGAGCTCGCCCAGGTCTCACCATGAAGGAAGCGTGGCCGGACAGCACTGACACTTATAGAAGCCGTTCGCGAAAGAAGAAGAAGGACGCCGACACATTAACGGCATTGTTAAATAGGGTGGAGGCTCTTGAGAAAAATCAGAGGGCACCTGATCAGCCGCTGTTTCTACAGGATCCACAAGCCGATGCTGCCCCATCTCAGCGAAGAAGCAGTGTCGGTTCCTCGCATCTTGACAGATGTGGAGGAAGCTACCCCGTGGATTATGTCACGGAGAAGACAGATTGCAAGCTACATATGTTATTCAGGACCGCGTCCGTTAAGGTGGCGGTCGGCTATGTGTACCCAAGTGAAGATGGAGCAATGCACCATCATATGCCCATTCCACCTGGCTGTGTTCGTGTCGGGGTGGATGAAGTTGTTCCGGGTTTTGAAACAGTGGAGCTTGATATTCCTAGAGGTGAAGATGAGAGGACACTGGCCGATGTCAAGCACGGTTTCGCCCTATGGCCGAAGAAGTACGTCGTCCTTTTGCAAAGGCAACCGACTCCTCCACATGAGCATCAAAGGCCCTCGACTCCTCCTCCTAGCAGTCCACATGAGCAGCAAAGTCCACACCTACCTGAGAGGGACCCCAGTGTGAGTCCACCACCTCGAGATCCTCCGTGTAAGACAGCGCCCGTTAAGCGGAACGGTACACCGCCTAGGAAGAAAGCTAGAAAGGAGAAACCACTACCGCCTATTGAGAAGTTACCTTGGGAAAAAACTCCCGAGGAATACCAGGAAGCCGTTGACTCCCAGCTGAGGACCTTTTTTGCACCGAAAGTGCCAGAGATACCTTTTCAGAAGACACTAGATCCGGTGAAAGTTGTGCGTACCGTTGAGAATCTATATGACCCTGTACCATCGCCGCCATCTGACTATAGGCGTTCTATTGAAAGGTCGTATGACGATATGATGCAGGCGAAAAAACCCTCTACCAGCTCGGGTATCAAGGAGATAAAAGGGATACACCAAGCCTACCAGCTCGCACAACAACCCGTTCAATCGGCCCCCCTCTCAAGGTGTTTGACGAGAAGGCCGTTCAAAGTTCTCGGCAATACACCGATTACCCCTTAGCTGAAGTACAATATCAATTTGTTCAAGGGAAAGATTTGGTCGAGAATCTCAGGAAGCTACCAACAAGAATGCGTAACTTGCATACGTGGTACGGTGTTGCCACAAAGGGAGGGATCGAGACTATCATGGTGCGAGATAAGGAAGAGCACTACTTCCAAGAATACTATGTGAAAGTTGACTTCGCCGAACTCTTCTAGTTATACAATCTTCGGGCCCTCGACAAATCTATCATCAGTTGCTATTGTCTGTAAGTGATTTATTTATATAATTTGAGAAGTCTTTAGCTCAGCTCCTTCATTATCTGCAAATTATAATCTTTTGTGCGCTATGTTATGCAGATCGAAGATGCTCGAATGCAAAAGGGATGAAATCACGGACATTGGGTTCATTGACCCGGACACAATGCATGTCAGGACCATAGAAGCACCCCTCTATAACAGGGATACACCGGAGACTTTGCTAAGGTTTTTGAAGCGACAACGTGACAAAAAGATAATACTTTGGCCTTACAACTTCCAGTGAGTGTTACTCTCTTATAACACATTCTATTTTGCTCACCATATGTTAAAATATTAACTGATGACTTATATATATGACACTACATATTTAAACGTGCGTAGGTTTCACTTTATTCTTCTCGTCATTACAATGTACGAAGGAGAAGTTGAAGTCTTTGACTCACTAACCAAAGAGCCTATACTATACAAGTCTTGTTTTCTTATGCTCAAAAGGTAATTCAAATTCTTATCGGTTTTTTTTTTGTGAATTTCCTGATATCAACTGATTGATAACTCTTTTGTGCATCTTCTTTTGTCGGGCAGCGTATGGGAAACTTTCATCAAGGAAGATCAGTCCTTTCAATGGGCACCGAAGCTGATATGGCGTGCGAACAAAGTAAGTAATAGTTACCTAGGTCCACACACCTTTATCATACTTGATTATTGTTTGACTGAATTATATTCTTGTACAGAAATGCGCAAAACAACCAGAGGGGACTGATCTATGTGGATACTACGTTTGCGAGTACATCCACAGAATTGTCAGCGAGAGAGCGAATAATGAAAGAAATGGAGAGGTACGAAAACAATATTCACAAATTTATTTTGTTACCATAAGTTCTGCTGAGTTTCAGTAATAATTATTTGATTTGTGCTTTGATATATACATATATATACACACACACATAGCTCATGTATTCATTTGTATCTTATTCTTTTACAGTTGACAAGAAAGCGGGAGAAGCTCTCAATCGATGAGCGCTTCAAAGCAATTGGCGAGGAATTGGCAGGATTTTTCCTTCGGGAAGTCATACCACCATCCGGAGAGTTCCACTATGCATAAAGATCTTCTCCCGCTCCTCGATTGCTTTGTGTATATATAGTTCGACTCAGAGTGTACCACTATGGTACATGTAATAGATAGTATGCCTCGAAGAGTACCGCTACGCATGAAGATCGATCTTCATGCATGTACTACTTTATTCTGGTGCATCGACTTGATATGCATCGAAGAGTACTACTTATGCAATTACATGTGTGTTATATTATATGCACCAACTTGATATGCATCACCTTGATCATCATGTACTACGTAAACCCAAACGCGTTTCTGGTGCATCGACGTGATACGAAACGCACCGATACCCCTAAACCCCTGCAAAAACCCTAAACCATGAATTCTTTGCCGCGGCAGAGATTCATGCATATTTCCTGCCGCGGTAGCCAACCTTTGGTACCGGTTTGCAATACAAACCGGTACCAAAGCTCCCTCGCCGTGCTCTCTCCTGGGCGCCCACGTGGAGGCGCCATTAATACTGGTTCGTAAGGAACCGGTACGAAAGGGGGGTGCCTTTTGTACCGGATCTTTTATACCGGTTGCAAAAACGGTGCAAATGGCCCTTACGAACCAGTATAGATGAGCGTTTTTTCTACTAGTGACAGTTGCACCGCTCCATGGAATATCGCCAGTTTCGCCGACACATGGTTCCTAAGTTTCGTTGATGCAGAGACTAAGAGTCGATCCTCGGGATTGTAAGGATGAACATAAACCATTGTGTGAGATTCCTAGTTGATGCACCAGGGCGCCGTGCACCAGCGCGCATGAGACCGCAGGCCGACAACCACACACGTATGCCACCATGGGGAACCACAGGTTGTTGACCAGGAACTCACTACGATAACCAAAAATTATTCCATATAACCAAGATCATATGCAAGATAGAGGCAATATATCATACCCCGAAGAACGGTTTAATGGAATTTGTCGATGATGTTGTCAAAGTAGACGCGAGTCGATAGGGTTACACGCTTAAGAGCGTGAGCAAATCAGATGTGATCCAACTACAGTCTAACAGTCGATACGGATCTAGCAGTCTGTCGCTGGTGCGGCGGTGCTCCTCATCCGTATGTGTGGATACCAGCGAAGGTGATGTACGTTCAACACTTTGACGATTGTGGGATTGGATAAGATCTAGGACCGCAGTACCCGATGAGCTTCATCGATATTCCGCACTTGCGTGTGTAGTGGTATGGCCTTCTACCCGGCTAGATCTTGGGAGTACCACATAGGAAAACGATTTTATTTACGTCTACATGTCCCCAAAACATGAATATATTTATCGTGTGAACCTTTCATATTAATTTCGATACCGTCGTATTACTTCTCAATATTTGACATAGCCTGTAGTGACCCACATATACTATTTTACTCATTCCATATTATCGATGTTCATGTGACATAACAATTTAGCCACACATGTCCACCCAGGTAATAACGAACACCATAATACACGAGTGGGCCCATAAAGTATCTCTCATCATCGGAGTAGCAATTCTATAACCATATAATGTATAACTACGACATACTATTCGGTTTGCATGAAGAGCACCTTTGTTGCCATCCAGTTACGAGATAACGTTTGACAATCTCACGACTTGGAAATCGTATCCTTAGTTAGTCAATTTGACTAAATTAATGTAAAACATAAAATATAAATAATATATTATTACAAACTAGCAAAGGTGCCCATGCGTTGCACCGGGAGAAACCAATTACTCAAAGCTTTCAGCAAACCATTTGTATCACAATTGTAGATGGTGGTCGCGTTTCTCCTATTCAAAACGTAAATAATCATATCAAATAAGATTAGATTGTAAATTTCTCCCGTGCATTATTTCCCTATAATTTAAAATGGTTGTTTCACTGGTAGAAAATTCATAGAAGATATTAAAATTTACCTTCTCCTCCTTAAAAACAGATGGCTTCTCTATGGCCTGCCATATCGTGTCCTACTCTTTCTACTCCCTCACTTCCCTGAAAAAAAAAAATCTGCAAGATTCTGTTTGTGATTGCGTGCAAATAAATAGTGAAATATAAAAATTTAGATTTCTATGTAAAATTAAAAAGTGGCTGCGCACATCCAAATTTAAATAAATTTATGACAAAAATCCATAAATACCTTGAAAAGATTTTGCCAACGAAGCTCCCAACGCAGTTGCACCGCACGTGGGCCTTCACGTCGCCCGCTGCTTTGTCCCCGTTATCGCCAAAAACATCATAGCAACTTGGTGTCCTAAGTTGGATATGAGCAATTTGTACTAAAAGATATGTAGATTAATCAATTTGCAGTGAAGTTAGCCGTCAGTCTCAATAGATGCATCAATGCACTGAAGTTAACTGTAGTAATTCTAACTGAAAACCTAGACTAACTGAATCTACCGTACTTCAATTCTGCAATTCTTCTGCTATATAGTAATTCTTGCTTTCTAATATAGGTTTGAGGCAACATATGTAGAACATACAGAACCTACCGCTAGAGTTCAGGAATAGGAATATGGAGAAGAACAAGCCTATCAATCTCATCCCAGAAATACAGACCTCCTAAAATCGTACATAGCATTGCGTCAAGTTGTCAAGTTTAAATGAGAATTTAATAATTACTGTTGCTTCTGTGGAAGATCAATAGACCTCCGCCAGATGGATGCTACCAAACCACCGCCACGCCAAGCTGGCTCTCGCTCGCTGGTTCCTGAGAAGCTCCGCCACCGGTTTCACAACGCAAAGCCGATGCCTATGGATGTGTCCTCCTCTCGTCCTCTTCTCTCGGACTTTCAGAGATGCCCTCGCACAGGCCAGACGTGACCAATACTACCTGTGATAAACCATGCGTTCAGAGTGCTGATTCCAAATCCATAAAATTGCATACTGGTTATCCCTACTTATCGATTCTGATAGATCCGGTGAGCTTGGTGCTGCCGATGTGACCATCTCAATTAGTATCTCTTACTGAAAATTCTGTAGCATGAATGACAACAAGCCGGCAGTTAGGAAGGCGCCTGCCCGGTTTGCTCGTCCGCGCGCCTCGACCTCCCTCGGTACCGACGATGCCCTCGCTCGCTCGAGGGAGGTCGACGTACAGGTACCACACCGTTCAGAATCTAATTTCATCGCCAACACGCAGGGCACGTTCAGACAGCACACGAACCTTGGTTTGTCCATGGGCCATGGGTCATGGCTGCCGAGACAACAGGGCGCCGGTGGCGGTTTCGAACAGATTAACGCATCTCTTATCTTGTGGCCGGGACATCGATTTACCTAGAGCTAGCGGGAGGTTCATGCCGAGGCGGAGGCGGCAGAACAAGACGTCGAGATAGCTAGGTAGCCGGGAAGGATCTCGGTGGGTAGGACTCGTCTCCGAGGTGCAACGGCTTGTCGTCCCCTCGGTGGATCGATCGAGGCCTATGCATAGAACCGGTTTCTCTATCTCCCTGGCCTGGGATGAGCATTTTGTATAGGAGGCGGCGCGGCGTGCAACCATCCCGTCGAACAACATTGACGCGTCATCGAGGCGGCCCGCAAGGTGACCAGGGGCCGTGTGCTCTATCTCCTCACCGTGGTCCGTGGGCTCTCCTCTGCCTGCCTTGTCTGCGCGGGGTGCCTGTGTTGCCGCGGGACAGCACGCAGTGGAGGAGGTTGCTGAAACTGCTTCAGTCGCCATGCTGCCTTGTATCTCACTATACGCAGAGAGAGAAAAAAACATCAGAAGAAAACAATGTGAGCATCCATAGCAGCAATCGCTCGAGATTAATCCTAGAACTTTCATTAAGGTGACTGAAGAGCAGTACGGCAGAGCTGGAGAATCTGGTCGGGTCACGATTGACTACATCAACCAATGCCTGACATCGCCAGTGCACACCAAACCCATCTCCAATTCCTGGATTAATCAGGGAGCAGTAGTTGTTCATGAGCAAGTACACCGGCATGAGGGGGAGAGTCAGGGGGCGTCGGGCGCTCCGCGCTCGTGATTAACTCCAATAGGCGTCGGCGTGAGCTTCTCAAGAGGCAGGAGGATGGGCGCCGCTCGGGGAAGGCGACCGTGTCGGAAGTGGGCGGCGCAGGAGTGCAGCATTGCTGCTCCTTCTCGGCAACGTTTTCTTCACCAAAGCCGTCCACCGTGGGAAGCGCCATCTCCGGTGGAGCTGCGGCGGCAGCCATGGCCAGTAAATCCCCAGTAATTCAGCACAAATTTCGAGTTCAAAATCCACAGTAGGCTGGCTGGAAAACAGAGAATAGCAAACGACAATTCACAAATCCCGGCGGGACTTCGAGTTGGGGTTTCGATTTCGATTTCGATCGAGGGTCTGAGTTCTCTTTAGGACGGCACCGCCTGTTGAGGAGAGTCGCTGCCGGAGCAGTCGAGCACAGTCCATGTTCGAGCCGTATTCGTACTGGAGACGTGATGGCGACCGAGGCGTTTCTTTTCCTTCCAGAACGCGATAGAACGAGATGAACTTGGCAAGCAACGCGATGGGCCATCAGGGGCTAGGGTAGCATCGAGAAGGACTTTGAAGGCGATGTGCAGGCGTTGGATGGGCTGGGCTGCGTTCAGGAAAGTTCATGGCCCCTTCGGACGGCAACGCAACGAGACATACCGAACGAAACGTTTTTTTAACTTACCGGTGGCATCTGTGGGTAATTTCGTTTAACTTTAAGGGCAGGTTTAAGTTGGACGAACGACCGAGGGAGAAACCCTTTTGCTTTTATTATTAGGTATAGACTTAGAAAGTTATATATTTTATAATGGTATAAATAATATAAATCATGTTAACGCTCTATAGATAAGCGCAACACTAATAAACCTAACCGGAGGGAGTATAGGACCTTAGAGAAAAAAAATGTGGCAAGGTCATTATGTTGTGGACAATGTGTGTCGTCGTATACCCAAGTAGAGCTGAGTGGGCCCATGGCCCCCACTAAAAAATCTGAATTTCAATAGAATTTATTCGTATTTATATAATTTTTTCAAATTCTGCAAAATTTAGACAAGGATGCCCCCTCTCAATTGATTTGCCCCTACTCATGCATTAGTTTGGTCGCCGAGAGCACAAGTGCACGACACGTCCAATCTCAAAACTTCAAAAGGTTGTTAATTTTAGAGTTACCCGAGGTTCCGTGTTTGAGGCGAGAACTTGTGTCACGTACGTACTATATAAATACACGACGAGCGCTCACCATATTTATTTGCAGCATAACAGCAAAACTCGGCGCCAACTTGTAACCCAAGCCAGAGCCACGCCCCAGCTTCGCCGCCTGAAACCGATCGACGACCGGCCGAGAGGATGATCCGATCGACGCCGATGCAGTTAGCGGAGTACGTCGCGGCCGGGTGCAGCGCCATGGTGGTCGTCGCCGTCGGCAGCTCCGTCTTTTACTTCGTCAGGGGCACCGTGCGCAGCTCCTCCAGGGGCTGCCGCCTCGCGGGCGGCGTCCAGGCGGTCGTCACCAACAGGCCCCGCGTTCGCCGCTGGGCGGCCTACTCCGGCATCTTCGTAGCCACCTTTGGCGTCATGGTGGACATGTGCGACGTCCGAGGCCCCGCGTCCATGGCGGTCGCCGCGGGCACCACCAGCGCCCTCTTCTCCGTGCGTCGGGGATCGGACGCCGCCGTCCGCTCCGGGCTCAAGGGCGCGGTCTGCGGGGGGGTCGCGTTTATCGCTATCGACAACATCGCGAGATTCTTCGAGTCTCGCTAGCTAAAAGCTTTCGATCAACTTGCTTGTGTTTGCATGCTTCCCCTGTTAAATTATTATTGAGATTTTTCATCCATGATGACGATATATATAATCTCCGCTGCACTGTCGCAGCTTTGATATAGATGAAGCGATTCTTGTTTCTTTTATTGACAATAGTATGAAGCGATTCTCGTTAATTCTTGTTGTTTCAGTTAACTCCCCGAGACAAGGTCAAGCGGTATTTCACATTTGTGTATATCAATATGATTTTTTTCTATGTGGTGTTTTTTGAAACTGACTTTGGATGTTGTTAGGAAGCAAATCTTGATTCTTGTTATTTGGGCACCTTAATGTAAAAGGACATTTTTATGGCGGGGCTAATGTAAAAATAATTTGTTTCTGAGATCAGAATAATTTGTTTCTAAGCAATGTAAGGTGATCGGCGATGTGGCAATTATCTATGTACGTTTTGCTCTATGTGCGGCAATGCGACAATTACTTCGAAACAAACTCCCGGTCTCTCCAAGATGATCGTCGGTTGCAACTTTGCAGTTGAGTCCCTCGCTTATTGCTAAATAAACCGGCTGTTCACTTAACAGATGCAAATAAGAATATGAAAAAACAAGTGCACCAGACCGTCGTGCGTCTCCCATTATCGACCTAGACGTGCACGACTCACGGTATAGGGGCAGGAGCAGAGACTGCACGATGCAATCGATCGGGGCACCATTGAGGCTCAACCAGAACGAGGCGAGGACTCTTCCGGGGCAGAGTGGAGGCTATGGAGAAGCTTCACCTGCATACATGTGTTTTGGTCATGCAACGAATGGACACCTAGGCCACCCTCGATTTGGTGCACCACACTCTGTACTAGGGCACCATGCACTGAGCACCAGAGACAAGGTCAATAACTGCCCCGAGGAAGGCACGTCACAACTTGTCCATGGCGACGAGGACCCCTGAGGGAGAGAGAGAGAGCGCCTGCTTGTGACGGTAAAGCACACGTCCGTTGGGACCCCAAGAGAAAGGTGTGATGCGTACAGCAGCAAGTTTTCCCTCAGTAAGAAACCAAGGTTATCGAACCAGTAGGAGATGAAGGCCACGTAAAGGTTGTTGGTGAAGGAGTGTAGTGCGGCGCAATACCAGGGATTCCAGCGTCAACGTGGAACCTGCACAACACAATCAAAATACTTGCCCCAACTTAACAGTGAGGTTGTCAATCTCACCGGCTTGCTGTAAACAAAGGATTAAACGTATGGTGTGGAGAATGATGTTTGTTTGAAAAGAACAACATAGAACAGTGATTGCAGTAGATTGTATTTCAGATGTAAAAGAATGGACCGGGGTCCATAGTTCACTAGTTGTCTCTCTGCAATAAGATAAATAGCATGTTGGGTGAACAAATTACAGTTGGGTAATTGACAAATAGAGAGGGCATAACAATGCACATACATATCATGATGACTAATATGAGATTTACTTAGGGCATTACGACAAAGAACATAGACCGCTATCCAGCATGCATCTATGCCTAAAAAGTCCACCTTCAGGTTAGCATCCGCACCCCTTCCAGTATTAAGTTGCAAACAACAGACAATTGCATTAAGTACTGTGCGTAATGTAAACAATACAAATATCTTTAGACAAAGCATTGATGTTTTATCCCTAGTGGCAACAGCACATCCATAACCTTAGAACTTTCTGTCACTGTCCCAGATTCAATGGAGGCATGAACCCACTATCGAGTATAAATACTCCCTCTTGGAGTTACAAGTATCAACTTGGCCAGAGCCTCTACTAGCAACGGAGAGCATGCAAGATCATAAACAACACATATATGATAGATCAATAATCAACTTGACATAGTATTCCATATTCATCGGATCCCAACAAACACAACATGTAGCATTACAAATAGATGAGATTGATCATGATAGGCAACTCACAAGATCTAAACATTATAGCCCAAGAGGAGAAGAAAACCATCTAGCTACTGCTGTGGACCCATAGTCCAAGGATGAACTACTCACGCATCAGTCCGGAGGCGGGCATGGTGATGTAGAGCCCTCCGGTGATGATTCCCCTCTCCGGCAGGGTGCCGGAGGCGATCTTTAGAATCCCCCGAGATGGGATTGATGGCGGCGGCGTCTCAGTATGTTTTCTCTTATCGTGGCTTTCGGTACTAGGGTTTTCGCGACGGAGAGATTATATAGGCGAAGGGGCAGAGTCGGGGGACGCTCGAGGGGCCCACCCCATAAGGCGGCGCGGCCAGGGGTGGGGCCGCGCCCCCTAGGGTGTGGCCGCCTCGACGCCCTCTTCGTCTCCTCTTCGGACTTCTGGAAGGCTCCGTGGAAAATAAGACCGTGGGCTTTTGTTTCGTCAAATTCCGAGAATATTTTCTATGTAGGATTTCTGAAACCAAAAACAGCAGAAAACAGGAACTGGCGCTTCGGCATCTGGTTAATAGGTTATAAAACATGTGAGTATTTTCATAAAACTAGCATGGAACATAAGAAATTATAGATACGTTTGAGACGTATCAAGCATCCCCAAGCTTAGTTCCTACTCGCCCTCGAGTAGGTAAACGATAACAAGGATAATTTCTGAAGTGACATGCTACTATCATAATCTTGATCAATACTATTGTAAAGCATATGAGATGAATGAAGTGATTCAAAGCAATGGTAAAGATAATGACTAAACAACTGAATCATATGGCAAAGACTTTTCATGAATAGTACTTTCAAGACAAGCATCAACAAGACTTGCATAAGAGTTAACTCATAAAGCAATAGATTCTTAATAGAAGGTTCTGAAGCAATACAAAGGAAGATATAATTTTCAGCAGTTGCTTTCAACTTTCAACATGTATATCTCATGGATAATTGTCAACACAAAGTAATATGATGAGTGCAAGCAAGTATGTAAGAATCAATGCACACAGTTGACACAAGTGTTTGCTTCTAAGATAGAAAGAAGTAGGTAAACTGACTCAACATAAAGTAAAAGAAAGGCCCTTCGCAGAGGGAAGCAGAGATTACTCATGTGCTAGAGATTTTTATTTTGAAAACATGGAAACAATTTTGTCAACGGTAGTAACAATTCATAAGTGTTATGCATAAAACATCCTATAAGTTGCAAGCCTCATGCATCGAATACCAATAGTGCTCGCACCTTGTCCTAATTAGCTCGGATTTCCATGGATTATCATTGCATTACATATGTTTCAACCAAGTGTCACAAAGGGGTACCTCTATGCCACCTGTACAAAGGTCCAAGGAGATAAATCATATTTGATTTCTCGATTTTGATAGATCTCAACTTGAGGACATCCATACCGGGACAACATAGAAAACAGATAATGGACTCCTCTTTAATGCTTTAAGCATTCAACAACAGATAATATTCTCATAAGAGATTTGAGGATTAATGTCCAAGCTGAAACTTCCACCATGATACATGGCTTTGGTTAGCGGCCCAATGTTCTTCTCTAACAATATGCATACTCAAACCATTTAATCATGACAAATCACCCTTACTTCAGACAAGACGAACATGCATAGCAACTCACATGATATTCAACAAAGGTGTAACAGTTGATGGCGTCCCCAGAAACATGGTTACCGCTCAACAAGCAACTTATAAGAAATAAGATACATAAGCGACATATTCTTTACTACAATAGTTTTTAGGCTACTTTCCCATGAGCTATGTATTGCAAAGACAAGGAATGAAATTTTTAAAGGTAGCACGTAAGAAATTTACTTGGAATGGCAGAAAAATACCACATAGTAGGTAGTTATGGTGGACACTAATTGCATAAGTTTTGGCTCAAGGTTTTGGATGCATGAGAAGCATTCCCTCTCAGTACAAAGCTTTGGCTAGTAAGGTTGTTTGAAGCAAACACAAGTATGAACCGGTACAGCAAAACTTACATAAGAACATATTGCAAGCATTATAAGACTCTACATTGTCTTCCTTGTTGTTCAAACACTTTTACCATAAAATATCTAGACTTTAGAGAGACCAATCATGCAAACCAAATTTCAACAAGCTCTACGGTAGTTCTCCACTAATAGGTTTAATCTACATGATGCAAGAGCTTAAACATGATCTATTTGAGAGCTCAAAACAATTGCCAAGTATCAAATTATTCAAGACCATATACCAATTACCACATGAAGCATTTTCTGTTTCCAACCAAATAGCAATGAATGAAGCCGCTTTCAACTTTCGCCATGAACATTAAAAGTAAAACTTGTTCAATATGAAAAAGTGGAGCGTGTATTTCTCCCATACATTTAATGCTAGGATCCGAATTTATTCAAACACAAACAAAAATAAAAACATACAAATGCTCCAAGTAAAGCACATAAGATGTGACAGAATAAAAATATAGTTTCACTAGAGGTGACCTGATAAGTTGTTGATGAAGAAGGGGATGCCTTGGGCATCCCCAAACTTAGATGCTTGAGTCTTCTTGAAATATGCAGGGATGAACCACGGGGGCATCCCCAAGCTTAGACTTTTCACTCTTCTTGATCATATTATATCATCCTCCTCTCTTGATCCTTGAAAACTTCCTCCACACCAAACTCAAAACAATCTCATTAGAGGGTTAGTGCATAATAAAAAATTCACATGTTCAGAGAGGACACAATCATTCCCAACACTTCTGGACATTACGCAAAGCTACTGAAATTTAATGGAGCAAAGAAATCCACTCAAACACAGTAAAGGAGGCAATGTGAAATAAAAGGCAGAATCTTTCAAAACAGAACAGTCCGTAAAGACGAATTTTTTCGAGGCACTTAACATGCTCAGATGAAGAAGCTCAAATGAAAGTTGCGTACATATCTGAGGATTACTTATGAATTTTCGCAGATTTTTTAGATTCACCTACAGAGATATCTACTCAAATTCGTGACAGCTAGAAATCTGTTTCTGCGCAGAAATCCAAATCTAGTATCAACCTTACTATCAAAGACTTTACTTGGCACAATAATGCAACAAAGTAAAGATAAAAAGGTATTGCTACAGTAGTAACAAGCACCTTGACTCAAATATATAAAAAAAATTACAGAAATAAAATAATGGGTTGTCTCCCATAAGCTCTTTTCTTTAACGCCTTTCAGCTAGGCGCAGAAAGTGTAAATCAAGTATTATCAAGAGAAGAAGTATCAACATCATAATTTGTTCTAATAATAGAATCAAAAGGCAACTTTATTCTCTTTCTAGGGAAGTGTTCCATACCTTTCTTAAAAGGGAATTGATATTTAATATTTCCTTCTTTCATATCAATAATAGCATCAATAGTTCGAAGAAAGGGTCTTCCCAAAATAATAGGACAAGATGCATTGCATTCAATATCCAAAACAATAAAATCAACGGGGACAATGTTATTGTTAACCATAATGTGAACATTATCAATCCTCCCAAAGGTTTCTTTATAGAATTATCAGCAAGATTGACATCCAAATAACAATATTTCAATGGTGGCAAGTCAAGCATATCATAGAGTTTCTTAGGCATAACAGAAATACTTGCACCAAGATCACATAAAGCATTACAATCAAAATCATTGACCTTCATTTTAATGATGGGCTCCCAACCATCTTCCAACTTCCTGGGAATAGAAGTTTCAAGTTTTAATTTCTCTTCTCTACCTTTTATGAGAGCATTTGTAATATGTTTTGTACTAGCACAAATGCCCGTGCGTTGCACCGGAAAAATATGTTGTGTATGTGTACAAAGTTCTCGAGGCCAAAACTGTGGCGTGTCACGGGAACCACGAGACATCTTTAGCGCGTACTTGAGGGGCTTCACAAGAAGGTGTGCTGCGCTAGCGCTAAAATGTTGCGCCACTCTTGCCACCTCAATCGACTTCGCAAGGGCCTTCGCATCCATCGGGCTGATCTATACTTTGAATTTAATTATGAAATTTTCTAATATTTAAACAATGTTAATTGTTTTGAATATATTGATAGAAAACATATCCTATTAATAATCTGACAGGAAAATAATTTAAAAATGAATTATGGGGTTCATGTAATTTTTTTTTGAAATTAAAATTGTGAATCGGAGTTGTTTTTACCATGTAATGAAACTTTTTACAACTGAAATACTCAATGCAGCTCCTGTCTATTAGACCTACGAACAAAATACCATACAATATTCGCGAAAATAAAAGAACATCATGCAGATAACAAGAGATGCAGTATGTATTCAAAAAGAAACACATACAAATCTTTAAATCTTCGATGCACATCACTGCTTGCCTTAAAGAGCAGCGGTCATCTAAAAAGGAGTCAAGAGTAGTGCTCGTAGATACACATATCAGATTTTTTTCTTAGCCAAACATTAGGGCTCAAACCAATTCGGTTGTTGAGTGATTATATACCGCAGAAAAATAGAGCAGGACACCCACCCGTCCGATGCAGTTCGTCTAGTATGCAGCCTCTCTGCGACTACGGCGACCGGCTCTTCAGTCGAAGTCAAGACACCTGATACTCCCTGGTGATCCTGATTGAAAATTTGACTTAAAAACCTTGCGCGTCGCCATGCTCGTCAGTCTGCAATTCCTATGTCTAGTGACAATTGAAGAGAACGTGCTGCCGTGAAGTCCGGAGCGAGCACCAGTCTCAAACTATCGCCACTGCCATGTGGAGGATCGTCGCAAGCAGATCCAAGCCGAGCACAAGTGTACGGAGGCTCGCGCCTGGAGCGCTCTCGCGGGCGCTGCCGTCCAGACGTTGTGAGTCATGCTGGGGCCAGCGCCCCCGCGCCTTCTTTCCTCACCTCCTGTGGGTCTTAGGCTTCCTGCAGGCCTGCACGGTCGAGCTCAGGGGATGCCCGACACAGTCCTTTGGTCGGATGTGGTTGCTGCTAGCTGCTAGGGCCGGTTCAAAGAAGACGTCCATACGCCGGAAGTTGACGCGCGGTTCGGCAACTCGGGGTGCTTCATTGGACTAAAAAGGAATCAGTTGTTGTGGAAAATAATCCCGACATGGACTTCTACTTCTACACGTTGCTTGCTAAACTTTCGGGAACAACGCCTGCGAGGACCATCGCCTTCCGAACTTGATCGGTCTTGATTCAGAGACAAACTCTTCTGACATAAGGATAGATCAGGGGCGGTCGGACAAACAGATGGATGTACGATTTCACAAATGAACGGACCTGATTTCACGACGTACCAAACCAAACCAAACGACGGAAACACTTTTGCTTTTATTATTAGGTATAGAAAGGCCAAGTTTATAGCGCTAGCATTAGAACTTCTAGCAAGTTTTTGCAAGAACTTAATAACTTCAGAGATATGCCAATTATCAAAATCAAAACCATTATGATCTAAACCAATGGGATCATTGTCCCCAATATTCTGAAAATTTTTAGCACTTTTATCACAAACAGTTTCAGCAGTTTCAGGCAATTTTGCATGCTTTGTATTAGAAGTAGAAACATTGCCAAAACCAATTATTTTACCATTGATAGTAGGAGATTTAGCAACATGTGAAGCATCAACATTACTAGTGGTGGTAATAGACCAAACTTTAGCTATACTATTCTCTTTAGCAAGTTTTTCTTCTCTTTCCCACCTAGCAAGCAATTCAGCCATCATTCTAATATTGTCATTAATTCGAACTTGTATAGCGCGTTTGCAGTAGCAAACGACTTAATATCTTTAGTTTCATTAGGCATAACTTTCAGTTTTAAAAGATCAACATCAGCAGCAAGACTATCAACCTTAGAAGCAAGAACATCAATTTTACCAAGTTTTTCCTCAACATATTTGTTAAAAGCAGTTTGTGTACTAATAAATTCTTTAAGCATGACTTCAAGACCAGAGGGTACACTCCTACTATTGTTGTAAGAATTACCATAAGAATTACAATAACCATTACCATTATTAGAAGGATATGGCCTATAGTTGTTACCAAAATTATTCCTATAAGCATTGTTGTTGAAATTATTATTTTTAATGAAGTTCACATCAACATGCTCTTCTTGAGCAACCAATGAAGCTAAAGGAACATTATTAGGATCAACATTAGATCTACCATTAACAAGCATAGACATAATAACATCAATCTTATCACTCAAGGAGGAGGTTTCTTCAACAGAATTTACCTTTTTACCTTGAGGAGTCCTTTCAGTGTGCCATTCAGAGTAGTTGATCATCATATCATCAAGAAGGTTTGTTGCGACACCCAAAGTGATGGACATAAAAGTACCTCCAGCAGCTGAATCCAATAGGTTTCTTGAAGAAAAATTTAATCATGCATAAAAGGTTTGGATGATCATCCAAGTAGTTAGTCGATGGGTAGGACAATTCTTTACCAAAGATTTCATTATTTTCCATGCTTGGGCAACATGTTCATTATCCAATTGCTTAAAATTCATAATGCTACTTCTCAAAGATATACTTTTAGCAGGAGGATAATATCTTCCAATGAAAGCATCTTTACATTTAGTCCATGAATCAATACTATTCTTAGGCAAAGATAGCAACCAATATTTTGCTCTTCCTCTTAAGGAGAAAGGAAACAATTTCAGTTTTATAATGTCCCCATCTACATCCTTATACTTTTGCATTTCACAAAGTTCAACAAAATTATTAAGATGGGCAGCGGCATCATCAGTACTAACACCAGAAAATTGCTCTCTCATAATAAGATTTAGTAAAGCAGGTTTAATTTCATAAAATTCTGTTGTAGTGGTAGGTGGAGCAATAGGTGTGCATATGAAATCATTATTATTTGTGCTAGTGAAGTCGCAAAACTTAGTGTTCTCAGAAGTATTCATTTTAACAATAATAAAAATAAGTAAAGCAAACGAAATTAAGTAAAGTAAAATAAGTAACTAATTTTTTTGTGTTTTTGATATAAAGAAAGCAAAGAAGACAAAAAATAAAATAAAGTAAAGTAGGAAAATAAACAAAGTAAAGAGATTGGATGTGAGAGACTCCCCTTGCAGCGTATCTTGATCTCCCTGTCAACGGCGCCAGAAAAAGAGTTGCTTGTGACGGTAAAGCACACGTCCGTTGGGAACCCCAAGAGGAAGGTGTGATGCGTACAGCAGCAAGTTTTCCCTCAGTAAGAAACCAAGGTTATCGAACCAGTAGGAGATGAAGGCCACATGAAGGTTGTTGGTGAAGGAGTGTAGTGCGGCGCAACACCAGGGATTCCGGCGCCAACGTGGAACCTACACAACACAATCAAAATACATTGCCCCAACTTAACAGTGAGGTTGTCAATCTCACTGGCTTGCTGTAAACAAAGGATTAAACGTATGGTGTGGAGAATGATGTTTGTTTGCAAAGAACAACAGAGAACAGTGATTGCAGTAGATTGTATTTTAGATGTAAAAGAATGGACCGGGGTCCACAGTTCACTAGTGGTGTCTCTCCAATAAGATAAATAGCATGTTGGGTGAACAAATTACAGTTGGGCAATTGACAAATAAAGAGGGCATAACAATGCACATACATATCATGATGACTAATATGAGATTTACTTAGGGCATTACGACAAAGAACATAGACCGCTATCCAGCATGCATCTATGCCTAAAAAGTCCACCTTCGGGTTAGCATCCGCACCCCTTCCAGTATTAAGTTGTAAACAACAGACAATTGCCTTAAGTACTGTGCGTAATGTAAACAATACAAATATCCTTAGACAAAGCATTGATGTTTTATCCCTAGTGGCAACAGCACATCCATAACCTTAGAACTTTCTGTCACTGTCCCAGATTCAATGGAGGCATGAACCCACTATCGAGCATAAATACTCCCTCTTGGAGTTACAAGTATCAACTTTATTAGAGCCTCTACTAGCAACGGAGAGCATGCAAGATCATAAACAACACATATATGATAGATCGGTAATCAACTTGACATAGTATTCCATATTCATCGGATCCCAACAAACACAACATGTAGCATTACAAATAGATGATCTTGAGCATGATAGGCAGCTCACAAGATCTAAACATGATAGCACAAGAGGAGAAGACAACCATCTAGCTACTGCTATGGACCCATAGTCCAAGGATGAACTTGATATGGGGTGGCCCGATCTTCTCAGTAAGCAACGGTGGTGATGATGATCACGGGGTGATGGCAGCGGAGATACATGACGATGAAGTGGATGATAACTTGTATGACACAACAAGATCTCTCGATTGGTCCATGTCGCCAATGCAACAGCTCTCAACCCTGCAAGATATTCGCAACTCCACACACTTGTGCACGTAGCCGCCGACCACGAAGCGGTAAGTTGCAACCGTCTAAGTCCCAATGGAACAGCAGATCACACAAGACTTTTTCAGGATCTACACAATATCAAGCAATATGGTGTAGGGATTCAATAGTTTTGCTAGAGCAAACAACTAAGAACTAGGGTTTATCTTAAACGTGGTCTAAAGCAGCTAGGGGGCATCCTGGGCACTTATATAGGCGTCCGGGACGAGTTCTGGTAAAAAAGATACAAAAATAACCGACCCAGAATAGATCTGGTCGAGACAGACTCGGACGAATCCGGTCTGGAATCCGGTCAACCGGGCCAGGGACCGGATCGGCCGGTCTGGCGTCCGGTCAACCGGGCGGCAACCGAAAACTTCGCAACTTTCTGGTTTTTGCCCGGTACGATGCATCCCATCCGGTTGGCGCCCGGTCAACCGGGCCACGGACCGGGCTGGCCGGTCTGGAGGCCGGTCTAACCGGGTGCTGGACCGGCCTGGACGTCGTCTTCTCCTCTCGCGCATGCCTCCCGCTCCTCCCTCGCGCGACCATGAGATATCTTCATGTCCAGCTCCATGTACAGCTTCACGTCCATCTTGACGTCCGTCTTCATGTCCAGCTGCTCCTCTACTCCTCGTGCGACGCTCGTCTCCTCTTGATACCTGATGATACATAAGTAATAGGACTTAGGCAGTATAAAGTTCTCATCAATCAAAGTACCGTTTAGAAACAAGTTCACCTGTTGTTTAAGTAGGTTCGCACGAGCCCTTGTAATTGGTCCAATCCGAACTTCATTGGACTTGAGCTTCACAGCAGGTTCATCTTCATTTATCAATGACGGAGGTAGTGGTGTAGTAGGGATGTCCTCATTATCTCCCTCCCTTCAAAAGGCGTCGACCTCGAAGCTCCAAGGTCTTCTCCATCATATGGTGTCAAATCAGCCACATTGAAAGAATTACTGACACCAAACTCATCAACTGGAAGATCTATCGAGTATGCATTATCATTGATCTTGGCAAGCACTTTGTAAGGACCAGCACCATGAGGCTTCAACTTAGACTTCCGCAGCTTCGGGAACCTATCCTTGCGAAAATGTACCCAGACCATATCACCAGGCTTGAACAACATCTCTTTGCGCTTCTTATTCATTCTTGCAGCATTGCTCTTGCCTTTCTTCTCTATAAACTCTTTAGTCTTCACATGGATCTTTCGCACAAAATCTGCCCTCTTGGATGCCTCCATATTAACTCTCTCATGTATGGGCAAAGGCAACAAGTCAAGTGGAGTAATGGGTTTGAAACCATACACCACCTCAAAAGGACATAACTCCATGGTAGAATGTACTGCCCTGTTGTACGCGAACTCCACATGCGGTAAACACTCTTCCCACTCCTTCAGGTTCTTCTTGATCATGGATCTCAACAGTTGTGACAAGGTTCGATTCACCACCTCAGTTTGTCCATCAGTTTGGGGATGACAAGTAGTACTGAACAGTAGCTTTGTCCCTAGCTTTCCCCAAAGTGTCTTCCAGAAGTAGCTCATGAACTTCACATCACGATTAGAAACAATTGTCTTCGGGACTCCATGTAGTCGAACAATCTCCCTGAAAAACAGGTTAGCAATATGCGACGCATCGTCGCTTTTGTGGCAGGCAATAAAGTGTGACATTTTAGAAAAATTTTCCACTACCACAAATATAGAATCATGGTCTCTTTTAGTACGCGGCAAAGCCAACACAAAATCCATACTAATATCTTCCCAAGGTGTAGTAGGTGCCGGTAATGGAGTATACAAACCGTGAGGCTCAAGCTTGGACTTGGACTTGTTGCAAGTAATGAATCTCTTGACATACCTGTCCACATCCCGCCTCATCTTTGGCCAATAAAAATGATCAGCGAGCATGAGTAGCGTCTTCTCACACCCAAAGTGACCCATCAAACCTCCAGCATGTGATTCCTGCAATAAGAGCAAACGCACAGACGATTCTGGAACACATAGTTTGTTAGCTCGAAACAAAAACCCGTCATGTATGTGATATTTCTCCCATGCTTTACCAAGAGCACATAAGCGATATGGTTCAGCAAAATCATGATCCGTAGCATACAAATCACATAGCACTTCTAATCCTGGAATTTTAACATCAAGTTGAGTTAATAGCATATTCTTCCTAGATAGAGCATCAGCAACAATATTATCTTTTCCCTTCTTATGCTTAATAATGTATGGAAAAGACTCAATGAACTCAACCCACTTAGCAAGACGCCTATGCAAAGTAGATTGGGCTTTCAGATATTTCAAAGCTTCATGATCAGAATGTATGATAAATTCTTTTGGCCACAAATAATGTTGCCAAACCTCAAGAACTCTAATTAAAGCATACAATTCTTTATCATATATTGGATAGTTCAACTTAGCACCAGAAAGTTTCTCAGAAAAATATGCAATTGGGCGACCCTCTTGCATCAACACACCACCAATTCCAATACCACTAGCATCACATTCAATCTCAAATTGCTTATTGAAATCAGGAAGTGCAAGCAACGGTGCAGAAGTTAACAATCGTTTCATTTCATCAAAAGCATGATCTTGGGCAACGACCCACTCAAATGCAACACCCTTTTTAGTCAATTCATTCAAAGGTGCAGCAATAGTAGAAAAATTGGGCACAAAACGGCGATAAAACCCAGCTAGACCATGAAAACTTCTTACTTGACTCACATTCATGGGAGTAGGCCAATTTTGAATAGCTTCAATTTTAGACACATCTACTTCTACTCCATGCTTAGAGACAACATAACCCAGAAATATGTCCTTATCTTTGCAAAATGTGCACTTCTCAAGATTACCATAGAGTTTACTATCACGCAACACTTGCAAAACATGTCGAATATGTATAATATGATCAGATTCATTGCGGCTGTAAATTAATATGTCATCAAAATACACAACCACAAATTTGGCAATAAATTCACGCAAAACATGGTTCATCAGTCTCATGAAAGTGCTAGGTGCATTAGTCAAACCAAAAGGCATTACTAACCACTCATATAAACCAAATTTTGTTTTAAAGGCGGTTTTCCACTCATCCCCTTCTTTCATCCTAATTTGATGATAACCACTACGCAAATTAATTTTAGTGAAAACAGCAGCACCACTCAGTTCATCTAGCATATCCTCTAAACAGGGAATAGGATGACGATATCGAATAGTAATGTTATTTATCGCTCTACAATCTACGCACATACGCCATGTACCATCTATCAACACCCGGATTTTTAGGTCCAGATGCCTGTTATGCCATACATCGCAATCCCAGGAATATTGTTGTTGCGAGACATAACAGTTGAATATCATAACTCATCATTCATTACATAGCATAGTCGTCTTACAAATCAAGATCACATGATCCAATATTACACAAATAGTTGACATATTGATCAACGGACACAAAGTTCATAGTTTCATAGCGGAAGCGTAAATAGAAGGGACTCTCTAGTCCACAGGCCAACGTCTGACGTCAGAAGATTCCCTAGTTGTCGTAGGCGTACTGCTGGTCGTCATCTTGATAGTTCTGCTCCTCTTCATAGTCTGGCCATTTGATTAGCCAGGGACACAGCCGTGAGTACTTTAAAGTACTCGCAAACTAATACTAATGTAAGTGCTAACAATTCTAGTAAGGGGTGCTAAGCTCTAGTTTATTTTGCATAAAGCCAATTTTAGTTCACAAACATTTTTGTAAACAACTCTTCATGTGCTAACTAACTCGAGTGGGAACATTAGTGTCATTCCCACAACTCTGTTGTGATTCGAAGTCAAAATCACCTTTCAAATTCAAATTCACAAGTCACCATTCACCATTCATAGTTTTTAGAAAAGTTTTGATGACGGAACAGTATGGCCTTCCCAACTGTCCATAACCGCGGACGCGGCTATTCGAATAGGTTTAACTCTGCAGAGGTTGTACACTTGTGCCACAACAATTGCAATTGCTCGTCAGGGGTAACTGGCCCTGATTTATCGTACGCAGTACGCGAACTACCAATCCTAACCTTTCATTTACATACCCTAGTATAGGCACCTCTCCCCATGAGTTTGGCCTCCCGGTGAAAGCAAACCGCCAACCCGGGAACTGCACAGGGCTTGGCCGTACAATTCACCTCAATTCACGTCATTTCACTTTCAACGGAGGCAGCCTCGGCATAACCCCTATGAAGCTTGTTCAGAGGGAACCCATACTAAGACACATAAATTTCCAGCTAAGCCTTACCCAGATTCAGGTATTGCGGGGGTACTTGTAAAATTGGAATGGTATCGCATCCGAACCCAACCATCAGTTTTTGTAAAGTTCACCCTGTCATTCACCAGTCATATTCACCTTCAAAATCTTTCAATCGAATGACTCATCATTCCAAGGTTTTCAAAGTCATTTCACCCACACTTGTTCCCATCTAGAATAGTCATCTTTAATTTAGCACTAGCATCTAAGTATAAGGGGTGCTAAGTACTTTGCTTTGCTTCTAGGCTAACTTCGATACTCTTGTACTAATCCAATACTAACCAAGTGAATCATGAATCAAAAAGTACTTTGATAAAACAAAAGTAAATAAAGCTTGTAAGCTAAAACTGGGAAATAGGATCATAAGCATAAAGTAAATGGGGTAATGCCTTGCTCATGGTGATCTTTGCACTTTGCAAGAGTATTATCTTGCATTGGTGTTAGCTTGCAACATTATAACTTGCAATAGTCTAGCTTGCCTTGGTTGTTGAGGTGGTCAAAGTGCTCTTCTTCTTCTGGGTAGAATCCTTCCTCTTCCTCGTATTCTCCGGCACTAGCGTCTATATACGAATACGAGTATACAATCACCAAACAATACTTAAGTATCCTTAATTAGCCTTAATGGCTCACTCCAAATGATCTAGCATCATTACTTAACATTGCTACTTAGAATTAATCTAGGGTTTCTTACTTAGTGTTAGAGGATAACTTCTCTCCTTATATATGTAAATGATAGTTTCCATATAGTTTTTGAGAAATAATTTCCTCTCATTGAATCTTCTTAAGATTTAATTTCCTCAAACAATTATACATGAAATCATGTTGACATAAGTCAACCATTCATCATCATCATTTGAGGAATTGATTTAAATGAGGTAGAATACCTCATACAATTTAATACTAACATTGTAGTGATTTAATGTCACCAAATAACTCAATATGAGATTTTATAGACCATGGTCACTACCTCATGTGCAATTACTTGAGAACAAGATTTAAATGAGAGGAATACCTCTCATATGATTTAACACATAGTTGTAACTAAGTTAACAACTACTATTGAGGTGATTTAATATAATCAACAATTCATTTGAGACATATATGAGCAGAGTCTCTACCTCATTTTGAATTGTTCATGACAAGATTTAAGTGAGAGAAAAACTCCCCTATGATTTATTAATAGTTTTGGACAATATCTTTGACTAGAAATAGCCATATAGTCCTTTAATTAATCTAGGCCATGATCATTCAAAGTAAGCATGGTATATTTTTGCATAAACAATTAGTACAAGTGTAATGTGATTTATAGGAGTTAGAATTAACCTAAAATCATTTGTGGTTGATTTTTAATAATTATTCTAAGGCAGAAAAGTCCCTGCTTGTTTATTTTACTACATTAATTCTACAACAGATATGGGTTTGAATCCAATGGCATTGTGTAGAGAAAACTCTAAGCTTTCCAACAATATATAATTCATCAAATTTGGTTGGGTAGATTTGATTCTATTTAAATTTGAAAAAGCATCTGTGAGCTATTTGAATTAAAACTGAATTTGAGATTTGAATCTAAACGGGCCGGCGGGAAACGTTACTGGGCCCAAAGCTTTTAAACAGCGCAAAGGCCAGCCCACCACGCGTCCAGCACGCGCGGGCTGCCTGACAGGTGGGGCACGCCTGTCAGTCTCCCTTAAAAACCGAAGCGGTACGTTGTATCGTGGATCGTTGGATTAGAGTGAGATCGAACGGACGCGAGGCGTCGTCGTCTCCGGCGAGAGGGGACCTTACTGGCGGCGAGGGTTGGGGTCCGGCGAGCTCTCCGGCGGTCGGCGAGGCAGGGCGTCGAAGGTGCTCGAGGTTGTCGATGACGGCGGGTTCAGTGGTGGTCGTGGGAGCGCCTGGGGTGGTCGCAATCGACGGCGGCTTGCAGGTGTTCTGGCGGGGCTCCGGCGACGAATTGGCGGGCTCCGGTGGCCAATGTGGATGGGGGAGTGATACGTCTCCGATGTATCGATAATTTCTTATGTTCCATGCCACATTAATGATGTTATCTACATGTTTTATGCACACTTTATGTCATATTCGTGCATTTTCTGGAACTAACCTATTAACAAGATGCCGAAGTGCCAGTTCCTGTTTTCTGCTGTTTTTGGTTTCAGAAATCCTAGTAACGAAATATTCTCGGAATCGGACGAAATCAACGCCAAAGATCTTAGAATCCCCGGAAGCATCCAGAACACACGAGAGGGACCAGAGGGGGGGCACAGGCCCACCACACCATACCCTGGCGCGGCCTAGGGGGGGCCCGCGCCCCCTATGGTTTGGCCAGCCCTTCAGCCTTCCTGCGCCGCCTCTTCGCCTATATAAAGCCCCTGGATCGAAAACCCTGATACGTTCGACGAAAACCACAGAAACCTTCCAGATCCGCCGCCATCGCGAGGCCAAGATCTGGGGGACAGGAGTCTCTGTTCCGGCACCCTGCCGGAGCGGGGAAGTGCCCCCGGAAGGCTTCTCCATCGACACCGCTGCCATCTCCACCGCCATCTTCATCACCGCTGCTGCTCCCATGAGGAGGGAGTAGTTCTCCATCGAGGCTCGGGGCTATACCGGTAGCTATGTGGTTCATCTCTCTCCCATGTACCCCAATACAATAATCTCATGAGCTGCTTTACATGATTGAGATTCATATGAGTTTTGTATCACAATTTATCTATGTGCTACTCTAGCAATGTTATTAAAGTAGTTTTATTCCTCCTGCACGTGTGTAAAGGTGACAGTGTGTGCACCGTGTTAGTACTTGGTTTATGCTATGATCATGATCTCTTGTAGATTATGAAGTTAATTATTGCTATGATAGTATTGATGTGATCTATTCCTCCTACATATGCATGAAGGTGACAGTGTGCATGCTATGTTAGTACTTGGTTTAGTCTTTTGATCTATCTTACACTATAAGGTTACTTAAATATGAACAAATTGTGGAGCTTGTTAACTCCGGCATTGAGGGTTCGTGTAATCCTACGCAATGCGTTCATCATCCAACAAGAGTGTAGAGTATGCATTTATCTATTCTGTTATGTGATCAATGTTGAGAGTGTCCACTAGTGAAAGTGTAATCCCTAGGCCTTGTTCCTAAATACTGCTATCGCTGCTTGTTTACTGTTTTACTGCGTTACTACTGCTGCAATACTACCACCATCAACTACACGCCAGCAAGCTATTTTCTGGCACCGTTGCTACTGCTCCTATATATTCATACCACCTGTATTTCACTATCTCTTCGCCGAACTAGTGCACCTATTTGGTGTGTTGGGGACACAAGAGACTTCTTGCTTTGTGGTTGCAGGGTTGCATGAGAGGGATATCTTTGACCTCTTACTCCCTGAGTTCGATAAACCTTGGGTGATCCACTTAAGGGAAAACTTGCTGCTGTTCTACAAACCTCTGCTCTTGGAGGCCCAACACTGTCTACAGGAAAGGAGGGGGAAGTAGACATCAAGCTTATTTTCTGGCGCCGTTGCCGGGGAGGAAAGGTAAAAGGTACTCACACTACGGATCTCGGCTACTAAGCTATTCTCCACCATTGTAAGTACTCGAAGCTATTTCCTTTAGATCCTGCAATTGCAACTTTTTGTTTCTTGTTTACACTAGTAAGGCATAATGGAAAACATCTGTGAGCTTTTTATTCTATTTCCTGAGTCAAGACATGAATGGTTTAATGCGAAAATTAAAAAACCTATGGAATCTTATTTGCATGCTAGTAGCAATGATATTAGTATGAACGCTTTGAACACCATTGTTGCTAATGATATAGAAAATTCTAAGCTTGGGGAAGCTGGTTTTGATGAGCATGATCTTTTTAGTCCACCAAGCATTGAGGAGAAAATTTTCTTTGATGATACTTTGCCTCCTATTTATGATGATTATAATGATAGTAGTCTTTTGTTACCACCTGTTATGGAGGATAAATTTGATTATGATTACAATATGCCTCCTATATTTGATGATGAGAATAATAATGATAGCTACTTTGTTGAATTTGCTCCTACTACAATTAATAAGAATAACTATGCTTATGTGGAGAGTAATTATTTTATGCATGAGACTCATGATAAGAATGCTTTATGTGATAGTTATATTGTTGAGTTTGCTCATGTTGCTACTGAAAGTTATTATGAGAGAGGAAAATATGGTTGTAGAAATTTTCATGTTACTAAAACACCTCTCTATGTGCTGAAATTTTTGAAGCTATACTTGTTTTATCTTCCTATGCTTGTTACTTTGCTCTTCATGAACTTGTTTACTTACAAGATTCCTATGCATAGGAAGCATGTTAGGCTTAAATTTGTTTCATACTTGCCTTTTGATGCTCTCTTTTTGCTTCAAATACTATTTCTTGCGAGTGCATCATTAAAACTGCTGAGCCCATCTTAATGGCTATAAAGAAAAGAACTTCTTGGGAGATAACCCATGTGTTATTTTGCTACAGTACTTTGTTTTTATTTTGTGTCTTGGAAGTTGTTTACTACTGTAGCAACCTCTCCTTATCTTAGTTTTGTGTTTTGTTGTGCCAAGTAAAGCCGTTGATAGAAAAGTAAGTACTAGATTTGGATTACTGCACAGTTCCAGATTTCTTTGCTGTCACGAATCTGGGTCCACCTCCCTGTAGGTAGCTCAGAAAATTAAGCCAATTTACGTGCATGATCCTCAGATATGTACGCAACTTTCATTCAATTTGAGCATTTTCATTTGAGCAAGTCTGGTGCCATTTTAAAATTCGTCAATACGAACTGTTCTGTTTTGACAGATTCTGCCTTTTATTTCGCATTGCCTCTTTTGCTATGTTGGATGAATTTCTTTGATCCACTAATGTCCAGTAGCATTATGCAATGTCCAGAAGTGTTAAGAATGATTGTGTCACCTCTGAATATGTTAATTTTTATTGTGCACTAACCCTCTAATGAGTTGTTTCGAGTTTGGTGTGGAGGAAGTTTTCAAGGGTCAAGAGAGGAGGATGATATACTATGATCAAGAAGAGTGAAGAGTTTAAGCTTGGGGATGCCCCGGTGGTTCATCCCTGCATATTTCAAGAAGACTCAAGCATCTAAGCTTGGGGATGCCCAAGGCATCCCCTTCTTCATCGACAACATTATCAGGTTCCTCCCCTGAAACTATATTTTTATTCGGTCACATCTTATGTGCTTTACTTGGAGCGTCGGTTTGTTTTTGTTTTTGTTTGTGTTTGAATAAATTTGATTACATCATGCTTGTGTGGGAGAGAGACACACTCCGCTGGTTCGTATGAACACATGTGTTCTTAGCTCATAATATTCATGGCGAAGTTTTCTTCTTCGTTATATTGTTATATGGTTGGAATTGGAAAATAATACATGTAGTAATTGCTATAATGTCTTGGGTAATGTGATACTTGGAAATTGTTGTGCTCATGTTTAAGCTCTTGCATCATATACTTTGCACCCATTAATGAAGAAATACATAGAGCTTGCTAAAATTTGGTTTGCATAATTGGTCTCTCTAAGGTCTAGATAATTTCTAGTATTGAGTTTGAACAACAAGGAAGACGGTGTAGAGTCTTATAATGTTTTCAATATGTCTTCTATGTGAGTTTTGCTGCACCGGTTCATCCTTGTGTTTGTTTCAAATAACCTTGCTAGCCTAAACCTTGTATCGAGAGGGAATACTTCTCATGCATCCAAATACTTGAGCCAACCACTATGCCATTTGTGTCCACCATACCTACCTACTACATGGTATTTCTCCGCCATTCCAAAGTAAATTGCTTGAGTGCTACCTTTAAAATTCCATCATTCACCTTTGCAATATATAGCTCATGGGACAAATAGCTTAAAAACTATTGTGGTATTGAATATGTAATTATGCACTTTATCTCTTATTAAGTTGCTTGTTGTGCGATAACCATGTTCACTGGGGACGCCATCAACTATTCATTGTTGAATTTCATGTGAGTTGCTATGCATGTCCGTCTTGTCTGAAGTAAGAGAGATCTACCACCTTATGGTTAAGCATGCATATGTTAGAGAAGAACATTGGGCCGCTAACTAAAGCCATGATCCATGGTAGAAGTTTCAATTTTGGACATAAATCCTCAATCTCAAATGAGAAAATTATTAATTGTTGTTACATGCTTATGCATAAAAGAGGAGTCCATTATCTGTTGTCTATGTTGTCCCGGTATGGATGTCTAAGTTGAAGAATAATCAATAGCGAGAAATCCAATGCGAGCTTTCTCCTTAGACCTTTGTACAGGCGGCATAGAGGTACCCCTTTGTGACACTTGGTAAAAACAATGCATTGTGATGATCCGGTAGTCCAAGCTAATTAGGACAAGGTGCGGGCACTATTAGTGCACTATGCATGAGGCTTGCAACTTATAAGATATAATTTACATGATGCATATGCTTTATTACTACCGTTGACAAAATTGTTTCATGTTTTCAAAATCAAAGCTCTAGCACAAATATAGCAATCGATGCTTTCCTCTTTGAAGGACCATTCTTTTACTTTTATTGTTGAGTCAGTTCACCTATCTCTCTCCACCTTAAGAAGCAAACACTTGTGTGAACTGTGCATTGATTCCTACATATTTGCATATTGCACTTATTATATTACTCTATGTTGACAATATCCATGAGATATACATGTTACAAGTTGAAAGTAACCGCTGAAACTTAATCTTCCTTTGTGTTGCTTCAATACCTTTACTTTGAATTATTGCTTTATGAGTTAACTTTTATGCAAGACTTATTGATACTTGTCTTAAAGTGCTATTCATGAAAAGTCTTTGCTTTATGATTCAGTTGTTTACTCATGTCATTACCATTGTTTCGATCGCTGCATTCACTACATATGCTTTACAAATAGTATGATCAAGATTATGATGGCATGTCACTCCAGAAATTATCTGTGTTATCGTTTTACCTGCTCGGGACGAGCAGAACTAAGCTTGGGGATGCTGATACGTCTCCGACGTATCGATAATTTCTTATGTTCCATGCCACATTAATGATGTTATCTACATGTTTTATGCACACTTTATGTCATATTCGTGCATTTTCTGGAACTAACCTATTAACAAGATGCCGAAGTGCCAGTTCCTGTTTTCTGCTGTTTTTGGTTTCAGAAATCCTAGTAACGAAATATTCTCGGAATCGGACGAAATCAACGCCAAAGATCTTAGAATCCCTGGAAGCATCCAGAACACACGAGAGGGACCAGAGGGGGGGCACAGGCCCACCACACCATACCCTGGCGCGGCCTAGGGGGGCCCGCGCCCCCCTATGGTTTGGCCAGCCCTTCAGCCTTCCTGCGCCGCCTCTTCGCCTATATAAAGCCCCTGGATCGAAAACCCTGATACGTTCGACGAAAACCACAGAAACCTTCCAGAGCCGCCGCCATCGCGAGGCCAAGATCTGGGGGACAGGAGTCTCTGTTCCGGCACCCTGCCGGAGCAGGGAAGTGCCCCCGGAAGGCTTCTCCATCGACACCGCTGCCATCTCCACCGCCATCTTCATCACCGCTGCTGCTCCCATGAGGAGGGAGTAGTTCTCCATCGAGGCTCGGGGCTGTACCGGTAGCTATGTGGTTCATCTCTCTCCCATGTACCCCAATACAATAATCTCATGAGCTGCTTTACATGATTGAGATTCATATGAGTTTTGTATCACAATTTATCTATGTGCTACTCTAGCAATGTTATTAAAGTAGTTTTATTCCTCCTGCACGTGTGTAAAGGTGACAGTGTGTGCACCGTGTTAGTACTTGGTTTATGCTATGATCATGATCTCTTGTAGATTATGAAGTTAATTATTGCTATGATAGTATTGATGTGATCTATTCCTCCTACATATGCATGAAGGTGACAGTGTGCATGCTATGTTAGTACTTGGTTTAGTCTTTTGATCTATCTTACACTATAAGGTTACTTAAATATGAACAAATTGTGGAGCTTGTTAACTCCGGCATTGAGGGTTCGTGTAATCCTACGCAATGCGTTCATCATCCAACAAGAGTGTAGAGTATGCATTTATCTATTCTGTTATGTGATCAATGTTGAGAGTGTCCACTAGTGAAAGTGTAATCCCTAGGCCTTGTTCCTAAATACTGCTATCGCTGCTTGTTTCTGTTTCTTTGCGTTACTACTGCTGCAATACTACCACCATCAACTACACGCCAGCAAGCTATTTTCTGGCACCGTTGCTACTGCTCCTATATATTCATACCACCTGTATTTCACTATCTCTTCGCCGAACTAGTGCACCTATTTGGTGTGTTGGGGACACAAGAGACTTCTTGCTTTGTGGTTGCAGGGTTGCATGAGAGGGATATCTTTGACCTCTTCCTCCCTGAGTTCGATAAACCTTGGGTGATCCACTTAAGGGAAAACTTGCTACTGTTCTACAAACCTCTGCTCTTGGAGGCCCAACACTGTCTACAGGAAAGGAGGGGGAAGTAGACATCAGGGAGGAGTGGAGGATGCTCAGGAGGAAGAGGGTAAGCGAGGAGTGTGTGGAATTCGTGCTGGGGCATGCTCTATTTATAGGGGCGAGGAGGTCTGCGGGGGTGCGGCAAGGTCGAGCATGGTGACGATGATTTGGAGCGGCGAAGGGGCAAGGGGAGGGCAGAGCTAGGTAGGCGGCATCCAGGCGACGCTAGCTCGCTTGCTATCTAGGTGGGGGACGGCCAGGTTGGTGCGCGCGACGTCGAGGTCTGGCGGCACGGGTGCGGAGGAGGGGGCGATGATGTCGACGGCGGCGGTCCTCGCGCGAGCAACGGAGCGTGTCTGGCGGACTCAGGGTGCGGCGGCGAAGCTCAGGAAAGAGAGAGGGGGGCCAGGGGTTGCGCAGCTCGTCGAGGCGGCGCGTGGCCGTGGCGCGCGCCGGCAGACACGGGATAGCATGGCCATGCCGCTCCTGTCGCGCCAGGGCGTCGCGGGCACGTGCTGGCCTGGGCGTTGCGGGCCACCATTCGACAAACGGCGCATATGTGCGTGCTCAGGGAACCATGAGGAGGCGGTGAGACATGCTGGCTAGGGCTAGGTTTGAGAGAGAGGGAGAGAAGCATGTGTGCATGTCCATGGCCGGCATGGTATTGCCATGGCCAAGCTTAGCTAGTTCCTAGGGTTGCTATGCCAAGGTTGGATGTAGAGGGGACCAGGGGACAGGTAGGGGCCAAGTGGTGGCAAGGGTTGGGCCAAAACACTATTTCAAATAGGGTTTGCCATTATGCCTATTTGCAATTTGCAAGTTTGGTAAAAATTTAGTTTGTGCACTTTGGTTCAGAAATTTGAGAATGGAGTAAATGGATGAGTTGCAATTGACCAGAGACAAAGGCAAGTGGTGGTGGAATTTTAAAAATCAAAGAATAGCTAAATTTGACAAAGTGAGATTGTTGTTCATATTAAAAAGTCTCAACTTTGCATGAGCATAGTTTTTGATCCAAGATGAATTTGGCATGGTGGTCTTTACCAAAGTTTTTCACCTTGATGTGCTCTTGGATGACATACAAAGAATTAGGAAAGTTTAGTTTGAAAAACTTGAAATAGAGAGGCTCAAAGTAGTGACCAGAATATAATTGGCAGTTTTGACCATTATCACATGTGAGCACAATTTGAGTTTGAAAATCATTTGATTTGTGTTTCTTTGATTCCAAAAGGTGTAACAAGTGTTTAGTAACATTATTCAACTAATGGTGAAGACCAAAATGGTCTAGGGTCAAAATTTATAAAAATGGCATAAGCCATATGTGAGGGTTTTGTGAATTTCTAACTTTTATTCTTTTATTTTTATTTGCTTCATTTTGACAAGAGTGAGGTTTATTTGGTGTTAGATTGAGTTAGGTGAAAGGTTCAAACCATTTTGAGGCAATGGAAGTGGATAGGTCAGGATTTGATAATTTGGCCACAACACATGAGAGGTGACATGTCAATTTTTCTTATTCTTGTAATGTGCTCCCCTTGCTTCACTTGGGCAAGGTTGAGGGTCAATTTAGGGTTAGATTAGGTTTAGAGATGGTTTCACACCATTTGGTCAAAGTAGAAGTGCATAGGACAAGAATTGGTGAAAATGGCTATGTGTCACATATGCCTCTATGCATATGTGGCATTTGATTTTTAATTTGACTAGGCTTGACCCAATTGATGTTGTTGAGTGTTGAAATGCTATATAGGAGTGATCCAACCATTCACTACAAGTCTTAGGGTCAAGATCCTCAATTTCACAAATTTGCTATTTTGCTCTCATATGCCTCTATGGCATTATTACTTTCTTTTTAAAATCTTGTGTTTTACTGTGGATTAGGTTTGAGAAGTACTAGATAAGGTTTATGAAGGTTTTCCAATCCTCTAAATAAAGTAGAAAGGCCTAGGGTAAAGTTTTACAAAAATAGCCATAGGCACATATGCCTCTATGCATATGTTTGATTTTATTTTGTTTCACACTTGAATTGGTTGGTAAGTGCTTTGTTGAGGTATTTCAATTCATCTACTCAAGGTAGACAAGGCAAAGATCATTATTTTCAACAAGTATCCATAGGCTTGCATATGCCTTTTTCTTAAATAAGATCTTTCCTTTTTATTTTATTTCTCAAAAATTGGTGACAAGATGGATGAGGTTTAGGGTTTAATAAGTTTTGCAATGGTTCACCACCATTTTAGCAAAGTAAGAAAAGTAGAATTCAGAATTTACATATTAGGGCTATATGCCCACATATGTCTTTTTCTTCTATGTTGGTTTCTAAAAATAGATCCAAATGATTTTTGAGAAGGTAGAGTTTAGGGTTTTTCTTATTTGATTTCTTTCTCTTTTAATTTTATTTGGTTTGTGATCTTCACTTGATCACTTTAGGGTTTTAGGGTTTATCACATAAGTATAGTAACACTCATCATGGCAAAAACACAAGTAATAGGTAGGAGCACTAAGCATAGCACCCTATATAGGAAAAGTTTTTGTTGGTTCTCATTTTTTCGAAAAAGGAAATTTATATTCTCTTTGTTTTGAAATTTGGGGTGTTACACCATCTTTCTTAGGAACAAGAATAACAGGAACAGCACAAGGACAAAGGCTTATGCGGATATAACATTTGTCGAGTAGCGCTTGTACTTGCTTCTGTATCTCCTTCGTCTCTTCGGGGTTCGTTCTATATGGTGCCCGATTGGGTAGCGAAGCTCCGGGAATCAAGTCAATTTGATGCTCAATACCTCGCAATGGTGGAAGTCCTGCGGGTACCTCATCCGGAAACACGTCGCCAAATTCCTGCAAAACATTAGAAACACCAAGAGGAAGAGGAGTCATGTCGTTAGAAACCAAAACCGTACCCCTGTACAAGAGCACAAGAGGCATGGCTGTAGGATCCTCGCTAAATTCTCTCATGTCTTCTTTGGTGGCTAATGAGACTAAGGAATTCACTCTCTCACTTTTCGTTATATCACTCACAACATTACAATTCTCTCGCCTATCTAAAGAAGCATCCTCCAAATTGACTTCAACTTTCTGACGAGACTCATTGACAATTTGCTGTGGTGTCATAGGCTGTAAATTAATTTTCTTGCCCTTGAACTCCAAGTGATATGTATTGGCACGGCCATTGTGTTGCATGATGACGCGTAAAGCACACGCTCGTTGGGAACCCCAAGTGGAAGGTGTGATGCGTACAGCAGCAAGTTTCCCTCAGTAAGAAACCAAGGTTTATCGAACCAGTAGGAGTCAAGAAGCACGTTGAAGGTTGATGGCGGCGGGATGTAGTGCGGCGCAACACCAGGGATTCCGGCGCCAACGTGGAACCTGCACAACACAACCAAAGTACTTTGCCCCAACGAAACAGTGAGGTTGTCAATCTCACCGGCTTGCTGTAACAAAGGATTAACCGTATTGTGTGGAAGATGATTGTTTGCAGAAAACAGTAGAACAAGTATTGCAGTAGATTGTATTTCAGTAAAGAGAATTGGACCGGGGTCCACAGTTCACTAGAGGTGTCTCTCCCATAAGACAAACAGCATGTTGGGTGAACAAATTACAGTTGGGCAATTGACAAATAAAGAGAGCATGACCATGCACATACATATCATGATGAGTATAGTGAGATTTAATTGGGCATTACGACAAAGTACATAGACCGCCATCCAACTGCATCTATGCCTAAAAAGTCCACCTTCAGGTTATCATCCGAACCCCCTCCAGTATTAAGTTGCTAACAACAGACAATTGCATTAAGTATTGCGCGTAATGTAACTAGTGACTACATCCTTGAACATAGCACTAATGTTTTATCCCTAGTGGCAACAGCACATCCATAACCTTAGAGGTTCTTGTCACCCCTCCAGATTCACGGAGACATGAACCCACTATCGAGCATAAATACTCCCTCTTGGAGTTACTAGCATCAACTTGGCAAGAGCATCTACTAATAACGGAGAGCATGCAAGATCATAAACAACACATAGATATAACTTTGATAATCAACATAACAAGTATTCTCTATTCATCGGATCCCAACAAACGCAACATATAGAATTACAGATAGATGATCTTGATCATGTTAGGCAGCTCACAAGATCCGACAATGATAGCAGAATGGGGAGAAGACAACCATCTAGCTACTGCTATGGACCCATAGTCCAGGGGTAGACTACTCACACATCACACCGGAGGCGACCATGGCGGCGTAGAGTCCTCCGGGAGATGATTCCCCTCTCCGGCAGGGTGCCGGAGGCGATCTCCTGGATCCCCCGAGATGGGATCGGCGTTGGCGGCGTCTCTGGAAGGTTTTCCGTATCGTGGCTCTCGGTACTGGGGGTTTCGTCACGGAGGCTTTAAGTAGGCGGAAGGGCAAGTTAGGAGGGCACACGAGGGCCCCAGATGACAGGGCCGCGCGGCCAAACCCTAGGCCGCGCCGCCCTGTAGTCTGGGCGCCTCGTGGCCCCACTTCGTTTCGTCTTCGGACTTCTGGAAGCTTCGTGGAAAAATAGGCCCCCGGGCTTTGATTTCGTCCAATTCCGAGAATATTTCCTTACTAGGATTTCTGAAACCAAAAACAGCAGAAAACAGCAACTGGCACTTCGGCATCTTGTTAATAGGTTAGTTCCAGAAAATGCACGAATATGACATAAAGTGTGCATAAAACATGTAGATAACATCAATACTGTGGCATGGAACATAAGAAATTATCGATACGTTGGAGACGTATCAGCATCCCCAAGCTTAGTTCTGCTCGTCCCGAGCAGGTAAAACGATAACACAGATAATTTCTGGAGTGACATGCCATCATAATCTTGATCATACTATTTGTAAAGCATATGTAGTGAATGCAGCGATCAAAACAATGTATATGACATGAGTAAACAAGTGAATCATAAAGCAAAGACTTTTCATGAATAGCACTTCAAGACAAGCATCAATAAGTCTTGCATAAGAGTTAACTCATAAAGCAATAATTCAAAGTAAAGGCATTGAAGCAACACAAAAGAAGATTAAGTTTCAGCGGTTGCTTTCAACTTGTAACATGTATATCTCATGGATATTGTCAACATAGAGTAATATAATAAGTGCAATAAGCAAGTATGTAGGAATCAATGCACAGTTCACACAAGTGTTTGCTTCTTGAGGTGGAGAGAAATAGGTGAACTGACTCAACATTGAAAGTAAAAGAATGGTCCTCCATGGAGGAAAAGCATCGATTGCTATATTTGTGCTAGAGCTTTGATTTTGAAAACATGAAACAATTTTGTCAACGGTAGTAATAAAGCATATGCATCATGTAAATTATATCTTATAAGTTGCAAGCCTCATGCATAGTGTACTAATAGTGCCCGCACCTTGTCCTAATTAGCTTGGACTACCTGGATTATCACCGCAATACATATGCTTTAACCAAGTATCACAAAGGGGTGCCTCTATGCCGCTTTGTACAAAGGTCTAAGGAGAAAGCTCGCATTTGGATTTCTCGCTTTTGATTATTCTCAACTTAGACATCCATACCGGGGACAACATAGACAACGAGATAATGGACTCCTCTTTTAATGCTTTAAGCATTCAACAACAATTAATTCTTTTCTCATTAGAGATTTGAGGATGTTTGTCCAAAACTGAAACTTCCACCATGGATCATGGCTTTAGTTAGCGGCCCAATGTTCTTCTCTAACAATATGCATGCTCAAACCATTCAACTCAGTGTAGATCGCCCTTACTTCAGACAAGACAAACATGCATAGCAACTCACATGAAATTCAACAATGAAAAGTTGATGGCGTCCCCAGTAAACATGGTTATCGCACAACAAGCAACTTAATAAGAGATAAAGTGCATAATTACATATTCAATACCACAATAGTTTTTAAGCTATTTGTCCCATGAGCTATATATTGCAAAGGTGAATGATGGAATTTTAAAGGTAGCACTCAAGCAATTTACTTTGGAATGGCGGAAAATACCATGTAGTAGGTAGGTATGGTGGACACAAATGGCATAGTGGTTGGCTCAAGTATTTTGGATGCATGAGAAGTATTCCCTCTCGATACAAGGTTTAGGCTAGCAAGGCTTATTTGAAACAAACACAAGGATGAACCGGTGCAGCAAAACTCACATAAAAGACATATTGAAAACATTATAAGACTCTACACCGTCTTCCTTGTTGTTCAAACTCAATACTAGAAATTATCTAGACCTTAGAGAAACCAAATATGCAAACCAAATTTTAGCATGCTCTATGTTCTTCATTAATGGGTGCAAAGCATATGATGCAAGAGCTTAATCATGAGCACAACAATTGCCAAGTATCACATTACCCAAGACATTTATAGCAATTACTACATGTATCATTTTCCAATTCCAACCATATAACAATTTAACGAAGGAGAAACTTCGCCATGAACACTATGAGTAGAAACCAAGGACATACTTGTCCATATGCTACAGCGGAGCGTGTCTCTCTCCCATAAAGTGAATGCTAGGATCCATTTTATTCAAACAAAACAAAAACAAAAACAAACCGATGCTCCAAGAAAAAGCACATAAGATGTGATGGAATAAAAATATAGTTTTAGGGGAGGAACCTGATAATGTTGTCGATGAAGAAGGGGATGCCTTGGGCATCCCCAAGCTTAGACGCTTGAGTCTTCTTGATATATGCAGGGGTGAACCACCGGGGCATCCCCAAGCTTAGAGCTTTCACTCTCCTTGATCATGTTGCATCATACTCCTCTCTTGATCCTTGAAAACTTCCTCCACACCAAACTCGAAACAACTCATTAGAGGGTTAGTGCACAATATAAATTAAACATATTCAGAGGTGAGACAATCATTCTTAACACTTCTGGACATTGCATAATGCTACTGAACATTAATGGATCAAAGAAATTCATCCAACATAGCAAAAGAGGCAATGCGAAATAAAAGGCAGAATCTGTCAAAACAGAACAGTTCGTATTGACGAATTTTAAAATGGCACCAGACTTGCTCAAATGAAAATGCTCAAATTGAATGAAAGTTGCGTACATATCTGAGGATCATGCACGTAAATTGGCTTAATTTTCTGAGCTACCTACAGGGAGGTGGACCCAGATTCGTGACAGCAAAGAAATCTGGAACTGCGCAGTAATCCAAATCTAGTACTTACTTTTCTATCAACGGCTTAACTTGGCACAACAAAACACAAAACTAAGATAAGGAGAGGTTTCTACAGTAGTAAACAACTTCCAAGACACAAAATAAAAACAAAGTACTGTAGGTAAAAACATGGGTTGTCTCCCATAAGCGCTTTTCTTTAACGCCTTTCAGCTAGGCGCAGAAAGTGTGTATCAAGTATTATCAAGAGACGAAGTGTCAACATCATAATTTGTTCTCATAATAGAATCAAAAGGGTACTTCATTCTCTTTCTAGGGAAGTGTTCCATACCTTTCTTGAGAGGAAATTGATATTTTATATTACCTTCCTTCATATCAATGATAGCACCAACAGTTCGAAGAAAAGGTCTTCCCAATATAATGGGACAAGATGCATTGCATTCAATATCCAAGACAACAAAATCAACGGGAACAAGGTTATTGTTAACGGTAATAAGAACATTATCAACTTTACCCAAAGGTTTCTTTGTAGAATGATCAGCAAGATTAACATCCAAATAACAATTTTGCAGCGGTGGCAAGTCAAGCATATTATAAATTTTCTTAGGCATAACAGAAATACTTGCACCAAGATCACATAAAGCATTACAATCAAAATCTTTAACCTTCATCTTAATGATGGGCTCCCAACCATCCTCTAGCTTTTTAGGAATAGAGGCTTCACGCTCTAATTTCTCTTCTCTAGCTTTTATGAGAGCATTTGTAATATGATGCGTAAAGGCCAAATTTATAGCACTAGCATTAGGACTTTTAGCAAGTTTTTGCAAGAACTTTATAACTTCAGAGATGTGGCAATCATCAAAATTCAAACCATTATAATCTAAAGCAATGGGATCATCATCCCCAATGTTGGAAAAAATTTCAGCAGCTTTATCACAAAGATTCAATGATTTTAGCAGTTTCAGGCAGTTTTTCGCGCTTTGCATTAGAAGTGGAAACATTGCTAACACCAATTCTTTTATTATTAGCAGTAGGAGGTGCAGCAACATGTGTAGCATTAGCATTACTAGTGGTGGTAATAGTCCAAACTTTAGCTACATTCTTCTCTTTAGCTAGTTTTTCATTTTCTTCTCTATCCCACATAGCACGCAGTTCAGCCATTAATCTTATATTCTCATTAATTCTAACTTGAATGGCATTTGCTGTAGTAGTAATTTTATTATGATGATTCTCATTAGGCAAAACTTTTGATTGCAAAAGATCAACATCAGCAGCAAGACTATCGACTTTAGAAGCAAGTATATCAATTTTCCCAAGCTTTTCTTCAACAGATTTGTTAAAAGCAGTTTGCGTACTAATAAATTCTTTAAGCATGGCTTCAAGTCCAGGGGGTGAATTCCTATTATTGTTGTAAGAATTCCCATAAGAATTACCATAGCCGTTGCCATTATTATAAGGATATGGCCTATAGTTGTTACTAGAATTGTTCCGGTAAGCATTGTTGTTGAAATTATTATTTTTAATGAAGTTTACATCAACATGTTCTTCTTGTGCAACCAATGAAGCTAATGGAACATTATTAGGATCAATATTAGTCCTATCATTCACAAGCATAGACATAATAGCATCAATCTTATCACTCAAAGAAGAGGTTTCTTCGACAGAATTTACCTTCTTACCTTGTGGAGCTCTTTCCGTGTGCCATTCAGAGTAATTGATCATCATATTATCAAGAAGCTTTGTTGCTTCACCAAGAGTGATGGACATAAAGGTACCTCCAGCAGCTGAATCCAATAAATTCCGTGAAGAAAAATTTAGTCCTGCATAGAAGATTTGGATGATCATCCAAGTAGTCAGTCCATGGGTTGGGCAATTTTTAACCAGAGATTTCATTCTTTCCCAAGCTTGAGCAACATGTTCAGTATCTAATTGTTTAAAATTCATTATGCTACTCCTCAAAGATATGATTTTAGCAGGGGGATAATATCTACCAATAAAAGCATCCTTGCATTTAGTCCATGAATCAATACTATTCTTAGGCAGAGATAGCAACCAATCTTTAGCTCTTCCTCTTAATGAGAAAGGGAACAATTTTAGTTTAATAATATCACCATCTACATCTTTATACTTTTGCATTTCACATAATTCAACAAAATTATTAAGATGGGCAGCAGCATCATCAGAACTAACACCAGAAAATTGCTCTCGCATAACAAGATTCAGTAAAGCAGGTTTAATTTCAAAGAATTCTGCTGTAGTAGCAGGTGGAGCAATAGGTGTGCATAAGAAATCATTATTATTTGTGGTTGTGAAGTCACACAACTTAGTATTTTCAGCGTTGGCCATTTTAGCAACAGTAAATAAAGCAAACTAGATAAAGTAAATGCAAGTAACTAATTTTTTTTTGTGTTTTTGATATAGCAAACAAGATAGCAAATAAAGTAAAACTAGCAACTAATTTTTTTGTATTTTGATTTAGTGCAGCAAACAAAGTAGTAAATAAAACTAAGCAAGACAAAAACAAAGTAAAGAGATTGAGAAGTGGAGACTCCCCTTGCAGCGTGTCTTGATCTCCCCGGCAACGGCGCCAGAAATTTAGCTTGATGACGCGTAAAGCACACGCTCGTTGGGAACCCCAAGTGGAAGGTGTGATGCGTACAGCAGCAAGTTTCCCTCAGTAAGAAACCAAGGTTTATCAAACCAGTAGGAGTCAAGAAGCACGTTGAAGGTTGATGGCGGCGGGATGTAGTGCGGCGCAACACCAGGGATTCCGGCGCCAACGTGGAACCTGCACAACACAACCAAAGTACTTTGCCCCAACGAAACAGTGAGGTTGTCAATCTCACCGGCTTGCTGTAACAAAGGATTAACCGTATTGTGTGGAAGATGATTGTTTGCAGAAAACAGTAGAACAAGTATTGCAGTAGATTGTATTTCAGTAAAGAGAATTGGACCGGGGTCCACAGTTCACTAGAGGTGTCTCTCCCATAAGACAAATAGCATGTTGGGTGAACAAATTACAGTTGGGCAATTGACAAATAAAGAGAGCATGACCATGCACATACATATCATGATGAGTATAGTGAGATTTAATTGGGCATTACGACAAAGTACATAGACCGCCATCCAACTGCATCTATGCCTAAAAAGTCCACCTTCAGGTTATCATCCGAACCCCCTCCAGTATTAAGTTGCTAACAACAGACAATTGCATTAAGTATTGCGCGTAATGTAACTAGTGACTACATCCTTGAACATAGCACTAATGTTTTATCCCTAGTGGCAACAGCACATCCATAACCTTAGAGGTTCTTGTCACCCCTCCAGATTCACGGAGACATGAACCCACTATCGAGCATAAATACTCCCTCTTGGAGTTACTAGCATCAACTTGGCCAGAGCATCTACTAATAACGGAGAGCATGCAAGATCATAAACAACACATAGATATAACTTTGATAATCAACATAACAAGTATTCTCTATTCATCGGATCCCAACAAACGCAACATATAGAATTACAGATAGATGATCTTGATCATGTTAGGCAGCTTGATACGTCTCCGACGTATCGATAATTTCTTATGTTCCATGCCACATTATTGATATTATCTACATGTTTTATGCACACTTTATGTCATATTCGTGCATTTTCTGGAACTAACCTATTAACAAGATGCCGAAGTGCCAGTTGCTGTTTTCTGCTGTTTTTGGTTTCAGAAATCCTAGTAAGGAAATATTCTCGGAATTGGACGAAATCAAAGCCCAGGGGCCTATTTTTCCACGAAGCTTCCAGAAGTCCGAAGGAGAGACGAAGAGGGGCGACGAGGGGGCCACACCCTAGGGCGGCGCGACCCCCCCCTTGGCCGCGCGGCCCTGTGGTGTGGGGCCCCCGTGCCGCCTCTTGACCTGCCCTTCCGCCTACAAATAGCCTCCGTGACGAAACCCCCAGTACCGAGAACCACGATACGGAAAACCTTCCAGAGACGCCGCCGCCGCCGATCCCATCTCGGGGGATCCAGGAGATCGCCTCCGGCACCCTGCCGGAGAGGGGAATCATCTCCCGGAGGACTCTACGCCGCCATGGTCGCCTCCGGTGTGATGTGTGAGTAGTCTACCCCTGGACTATGGGTCCATAGCAGTAGCTAGATGGTTGTCTTCTCCCCATTGTGATATCATTGTCGGATCTTGTGAGCTGCCTAACATGATCAAGATCATCTATCTGTAATTCTATATGTTGCGTTTGTTGGGATCCGATGAATAGAGAATACTTGTTATGTTGATTATCAAAGTTATGCTTATGTGTTGTTTATGATCTTGCATGCTCTCCGTTACTAGTAGATGCTCTGGCCAAGTAGATGCTTGTAACTCCAAGAGGGAGTACTTATGCTCGATAGTGGGTTCATGCTGCATTGACACCGGGACGTGTGACAGAAAGTTCTAAGGTTGTGTTGTGCTGTTGCCACTAGGGATAAAACATTGATTCTATGTCTAAGGATGTAGTTGTTGATTACATTACGCACCATACTTAATGCAATTGTCTGTTGCTTTGCAACTTAATACTGGAGGGGTTCGGATGATAACCTGAAGGTGGACATTTTAGGCATAGATGCAGTTGGATGGCGGTCTATGTACTTTGTCGTAATGCCCAATTAAATCTCACTATACTCATCATGATATGTATGTGCATTGTCATGCTCTCTTTATTTGTCAATTGCCCAACTGTAATTTGTTCACCCAACATGCTGTTTGTCTTATGGGAGAGACACCTCTAGTGAACTGTGGACCCCGGTCCAATTCTCTTTACTGAAATACAATCTACTGCAATACTTGTTCTACTGTTTTCTGCAAACAATCATCTTCCACACAATACGGTTAATCCTTTGTTACAGCAAGCCGGTGAGATTGACAACCTCACTGTTTCGTTGGGGCAAAGTACTTTGGTTGTGTTGTGCAGGTTCCACGTTGGCACCGGAATCCCTGGTGTTGCGCCGCACTACATCCCGCCGCCATCAACCTTCAACGTGCTTCTTGGCTCCTCCTGGTTCGATAAACCTTGGTTTCTTTCTGAGGGAAAACTTGCTGCTGTGCGCATCATACCTTCCTCTTGGGGTTGCCCAACGAACGTGTGAAATACACGCCATCAAGCACATTTTCTGGCGCCGTTGCCGGGGAGATCAAGACACGCTGCAAGGGGAGTCTCCACTTCTCAATCTCTTTACTTTGTTTTTGTCTTGCTTAGTTTTATTTACTACTTTGTTTGCTGCACTAAATCAAAATACAAAAAAATTAGTTGCTAGTTTTACTTTACTTGTTATCTTGTTTGCTATATCAAAAACACAAAAAAATTTAGTTTACTTGCATTTACTTTATCTAGTTTGTTTTATTTACTGTTGCTAAAATGGCCAACGCTGAAAATACTAAGTTGTGTGATTTCACAACCACAAATAATAATGATTTCTTATGCACACCTATTGCTCCACCTGCTACTACAGCAGAATTCTTTGAAATTAAACCTGCTTTACTGAATCTTGTTATGCGAGAGCAATTCTCTGGTGTTAGTTCTGATGATGCTGCTGCCCATCTTAATAATTTTGTTGAATTATGTGAAATGCAAAAATATAAAGATGTAGATGGTGACATTATTAAATTAAAATTGTTCCCTTTCTCATTAAGAGGAAGAGCTAAAGATTGGTTGCTATCTCTGCCTAAAAATAGTATTGATTCATGGACTAAATGCAAGGATGCTTTTATTGGTAGATATTATCCCCCTGCTAAAATTATATCTTTGAGGAGTAGCATAATGAATTTTAAACAATTAGATACTGAACATGTTGCTCAAGCTTGGGAAAGAATGAAATCTCTGGTTAAAAATTGCCCAACCCATGGACTGACTACTTGGATGATCATCCAAACCTTCTATGCAGGACTAAATTTTTCTTCACGGAATTTATTGGATTCAGCTGCTTGAGGTACATTTATGTCCATCACTCTTGGTGAAGCAACAAAGCTTCTTGATAATATGATGATCAACTACTCTGAATGGCACACGGAAAGAGCTCCACAAGGTAAGAAGGTAAATTCTGTCGAAGAAACCTCTTCCTTGAGTGATAAGATTGATGCTATTATGTCTATGCTTGTGAATGATAGGACTAATATTGATCCTAATAATGTTCCACTAGCTTCATTGGTTGCACAAGAAGAACATGTTGATGTAAACTTCATTAAAAATAATAATTTCAACAACAATGCTTACCGGAACAATTCTAGTAACAACTATAGGCCATATCCTTATAATAATGGCAACGGCTATGGTAATTCTTATGAGAATTCTTACAACAATAATAGGAGTTCACCCCCTGGACTTGAAGCCATGCTTAAAGAATTTATTAGTACGCAAACTGCTTTTAACAAATCTGTTGAAGAAAAGCTTGGGAAAATTGATATACTTGCTTCTAAAGTCGATAGTCTTGCTGCTGATGTTGATCTTTTGAAATCAAAAGTTTTGCCTAATGAGAATCATCATAATAAAATTGTTACTACAGCAAATGCCATTCAAGTTAGAATTAATGAGAATATAAGATTAATGGCTGAACTGCGTGCTAGGTGGGATAGAGAAGAAAATGAAAAACTAGCTAAAGAGAAGAATATAGCTAAAGTTTGGACTATTACCACCACTAGTAATGCTAATGCTACACATGTTGCTGCACCTCCTACTCATACTAATAAAAGAATTGGTGTTAGCAATGTTTCCACTTCAAATGCAAAGCTGAAAAACTGCTCAAACTGCTAAAACTGCTGAAACTGTCGTGATAAAGCTGCTGAAATTTTTTCCAACATTGGGGATGATGATCCCATTGCTTTAGATTATAATGGTTTGAATTTTGATGATTGCCACATCTCTGAAGTTATAAAGTTCTTGCAAAAACTTGCTAAAAGTCCTAATGCTAGTGCTATAAATTTGGCTTTCACGCATCATATTACAAATGCTCTCATGAAAGCTAGAGAAGAGAAACTAGAGCGTGAAGCCTCTATTCCTAAAAAGCTAGAGGATGGTTGGGAGCCCATCATTAAGATGAAAGTTAAAGATTTTGATTGTAATGCTTTATGTGATCTTGGTGCAAGTATTTCTGTTATGCCTAAGAAAATTTATAATATGCTTGACTTGCCACCGCTGAAAAATTGTTATTTGGATGTTAATCTTGCTGATCATTCTACAAAGAAACCTTTGGGTAAGGTTGATAATGTTCGCATTACCGTTAACAATAACCTTGTTCCCGTTGATTTTGTTGTCTTGGATATTGAATGCAATGCATCTTGTCCCATTATATTGGGAAGACCTTTTCTTCGAACTGTTGGTGCTATTATTGATATGAAGGAAGGTAATATAAAATATCAATTTCTTCTCAAGAAAGGTATGGAACACTTCCCTAGAAAGAGAATGAAGGTACCTTTTGATTATATTATGAGAACAAATTATGATGTTGACACTTCATCTCTTGATAATACTTGATACACACTTTCTGCGCCTAGCTGAAAGGCGTTAAAGAAAAGCGCTTATGGGAGACAACCCATGTTTTTACCTACAGTACTTTGTTTTTATTTTGTGTCTTGGAAGTTGTTTACTACTGTAGCAACCTCTCCTTATCTTAGTTTTGTGTTTTGTTGTGCCAAGTTAAGCCGTTGATAGAAAAGTAAGTACTAGATTTGGATTACTGCACAGTTCCAGATTTCTTTGCTGTCACAAATCTGGGTCCACCTCCCTGTAGGTAGCTCAGAAAATTAAGCCAATTTACGTGCATGATCCTCAGATATTTATGCAACTTTCATTCAATTTGAGCATTTTCATTTGAGCAAGTCTGGTGCCATTTTAAAATTCGTCAATACGAACTGTTCTGTTTTGACAGATTCTGCCTTTTATTTCGCATTGCCTCTTTTGCTATGTTGGATGAATTTCTTTGATCCACTAATGTCCAGTAGCATTATGCAATGTCCAGAAGTGTTAAGAATGATTGTCTCACCTCTGAATATGTTTAATTTATATTGTGCACTAACCCTCTAATGAGTTGTTTCGAGTTTGGTGTGGAGGAAGTTTTCAAGGATCAAGAGAGGAGTATGATGCAACATGATCAAGGAGAGTGAAAGCTCTAAGCTTGGGGATGCCCCGGTGGTTCACCCCTGCATATATCAAGAAGACTCAAGCGTCTAAGCTTGGGGATGCCCAAGGCATCCCCTTCTTCATCGACAACATTATCAGGTTCCTCCCCTGAAACTATATTTTTATTCCATCACATCTTATGTGCTTTTTTCTTGGAGCGTCGGTTTGTTTTTGTTTTTTGTTTTGTTTGAATAAAATGGATCCTAGCATTCACTTTATGGGAGAGAGACACGCTCCGCTGTAGCATATGGACAAGTATGTCCTTGGTTTCTACTCATAGTATTCATGGCGAAGTTTCTCCTTCGTTAAATTGTTATATGGTTGGAATTGGAAAATGATACATGTAGTAATTGTTATAAATGTCTTGGGTAATGTGATACTTGGCAATTGTTGTGCTCATGTTTAAGCTCTTGCATCATATGCTTTGCACCCATTAATGAAGAAATACATAGAGCATGCTAAAATTTGGTTTGCATATTTGGTTTCTCTAAGGTCTAGATAATTTCTAGTATTGAGTTTGAACAACAAGGAAGACGGTGTAGAGTCTTATAATGTTTTCAATATGTCTTTTATGTGAGTTTTGCTGCACCGGTTCATCCTTGTGTTTGTTTCAAATAAGCCTTGCTAGCCTAAACCTTGTATCGAGAGGGAATACTTCTCATGCATCCAAAATACTTGAGCCAACCACTATGCCATTTGTGTCCACCATACCTACCTACTACATGGTATTTTCCGCCATTCCAAAGTAAATTGCTTGAGTGCTACCTTTAAAATTCCATCATTCACCTTTGCAATATATAGCTCATGGGACAAATAGCTTAAAAACTATTGTGGTATTGAATATGTAATTATGCACTTTATCTCTTATTAAGTTGCTTGTTGTGCGATAACCATGTTCACTGGGGACGCCATCAACTATTCATTGTTGAATTTCATGTGAGTTGCTATGCATGTCCGTCTTGTCTGAAGTAAGAGAGATCTACCACCTTATGGTTAAGCATGCATATGTTAGAGAAGAACATTGGGCCGCTAACTAAAGCCATGATCCATGGTGGAAGTTTCAGTTTTGGACATATATCCTCAATCTCAAATGAGAAAATTATTAATTGTTGTTATATGCTTATGCATAAAAGAGGAGTCCATTATCTGTTGTCTATGTTGTCCCGGTATGGATGTCTAAGTTGAAGAATAATCAATAGCGAGAAATCCAATGCGAGCTTTCTCCTTAGACCTTTGTACAGGCGGCATAGAGGTACCCCTTTGTGACACTTGGTAAAAACAATGCATTGTGATGATCCGGTAGTCCAAGCTAATTAGGACAAGGTGCGGGCACTATTAGTACACTATGCATGAGGCTTGCAACTTATAAGATATAATTTACATGATGCATATGCTTTATTACTACCGTTGACAAAATTGTTTCATGTTTTCAAAATCAAAGCTCTAGCACAAATATAGCAATCGATGCTTTTCCTCTATGGAGGACCATTCTTTTACTTTCAATGTTGAGTCAGTTCACCTATTTCTCTCCACCTCAAGAAGCAAACACTTGTGTGAACTGTGCATTGATTCCTACATACTTGCTTATTGCACTTATTATATTACTCTATGTTGACAATATCCATGAGATATACATGTTACAAGTTGAAAGCAACCGCTGAAACTTAATCTTCTTTTGTGTTGCTTCAATACCTTTACTTTGAATTATTGCTTTATGAGTTAACTCTTATGCAAGACTTAATTGATGCTTGTCTTGAAGTGCTATTCATGAAAAGTCTTTGCTTTATGATTCACTTGTTTACTCATGTCATATATATTGTTTTGATCGCTGCATTCACTACATATGCTTTACAAATAGTATGATCAAGATTATGATGGCATGTCACTCCAGAAATTATCTGTGTTATCGTTTTACCTGCTCGGGACGAGCAGAACTAAGCTTGGGGATGCTGATACGTCTTCGACGTATCGATAATTTCTTATGTTCCATGCCACATTATTGATATTATCTACATGTTTTATGCACACTTTATGTCATATTCGTGCATTTTACGGAACTAACCTATTAACAAGATGCCGAAGTGCCGCTTGTCGTTTTCTGCTGTTTTTGGTTTCAGAAATCCTAGTAAGGAAATATTCTCGGAATTGGACGAAATCAAAGCCCAGGGGCCTATTTTTCCACGTAAGCTTCCAGAAGTCCGAAGGAGAGACGAAGAGGGCGACGAGGGGGGCCACACCCTAGGGCGGCGCGGCCCCCCCCTTGGCCGCGCGCCACGTGGTGTGGGGCCCCGTGCCGCCTCTTGACCTGCCCTTCCGCCTACAAATAGCCTCCGTGGACGAAACCCCCAGACCGAGAACCACGATACGGAAAACCTTCCAGAGACGCCGCCGCCGCCGATCCCATCTCGGGGGATCCAGAGATCGCCTCCGGCACCCTGCCGGAGAGGGGAATCATCTCCGGAGGACTCTACGCCACCATGGTCGCCTCCGGTGTGATGTGTGAGTAGTCTACCCCTGGACTATGGGTCCATAGCAGTAGCTAGATGGTTGTCTTCTCCCCATTGTGCTATCATTGTCGGATCTTGTGAGCTGCCTAACATGATCAAGATCATCTATCTGTAATTCTATATGTTGCGTTTGTTGGGATCCGATGAATAGAGAATACTTGTTATGTTGATTATCAAAGTTATGCTTATGTGTTGTTTATGATCTTGCATGCTCTCCGTTACTAGTAGATGCTCTGGCCAAGTAGATGCTTGTAACTCCAAGAGGGAGTACTTATGCTCGATAGTGGGTTCATGCCTGCATTGACACCTGGGACAGTGATAGAAAGTTCTAAGGTTGTGTTGTGCTGTTGCCACTAGGGATAAAACATTGATGCTATGTCTAAGGATGTAGTTGTTGATTACATTACGCACCATACTTAATGCAATTGTCTGTTGCTTTGCAACTTAATACTGGAGGGGGTTCGGATGATAACCTGAAGGTGGACTTTTTAGGCATAGATGCAGTTGGATGGCGGTCTATGTACTTTGTCGTAATGCCCAATTAAATCTCACTATACTCATCATGATATGTATGTGTATTGTCATGCTCTCTTTATTTGTCAATTGCCCAACTGTAATTTGTTCACCCAACATGTTGTTTGTCTTATGGGAGAGACACCTCTAGTGAACTGTGGACCCCGGTCCAATTCTCTTTACTGAAATACACCCATCTGCAATACTTGTTCTACTGTTTTCTGCAAACAATCATCTTCCACACAATACGGTTAATCCTTTGTTACAGCAAGCCGGTGAGATTGACAACCTCACTGTTTTGTTGGGGCAAATTACTTTGGTTGTGTTGTGCAGGTTCCACGTTGGCGCCAGAATCCCTGGTGTTGCGCCGCACTACATCCCGCCGCCATCAACCTTCAACGTGCTTCTTGGCTCCTCCTGGTTCGATAAACCTTGGTTTCTTTCTGAGGGAAAACTTGCTGTTGTGCGCATCATACCTTCCTCTTGGGGTTGCCCAACGAACGTGTGAAATACACGCCATCACAGCTCACAAGATCCGACAATGATAGCACAATGGGGAGAAGACAACCATCTAGCTACTGCTATGGACCCATAGTCCAGGGGTAGACTACTCACACATCACACCGGAGGCGACCATGGCGGCGTAGAGTCCTCCGGGAGATGATTCCCCTCTCCGGCAGGGTGCCGGAGGCGATCTCCTGGATCCCCCGAGATGGGATCGGCGTTGGCGGCGTCTCTGGAAGGTTTTCCGTATCGTGGCTCTCGGTACTGGGGGTTTCGTCACGGAGGCTTTAAGTAGGCGGAATGGCAAGTCAGGAGGGCACACGAGGGCCCCAGATGACAGGGTCGCGCGGCCAAACCCTAGGCCGCGCCGCCCTGTAGTCTGGGCGCCTCGTGGCCCCACTTCGTTTCGTCTTCGGACTTCTGGAAGCTTCGTGGAAAAATAGGCCCCCGGGCTTTGATTTCGTCCAATTCCGAGAATATTTCCTTACTAGGATTTCTGAAACCAAAAACAGCAGAAAACAGCAACTGGCACTTCGGCATCTTGTTAATAGGTTAGTTCCAGAAAATACACGAATATGACATAAAGTGTGCATAAAACATGTAGATAACATCAATAATGTGGCATGGAACATAAGAAATTATCGATACGTCGGAGACGTATCATTGCACAGAACGGTCATAGAGCCAAAGCCGACCCAATAGTAGGTGACACACCGTCATAGGAACGACATCAAAATCAATGCAATCCTTATACGGTCCAATAGCAAACTCAACACGCACCATGTGGTTTACCTTCATCTCACCATTGTCGCTCAACCACTGAATATAATATGGATGCGGGTGCGGTAGATACTTCAACTTCAGCTTGGTACACAACTCCTTGCTTGCTAAATTTCGGCAACTCCCGCCATCAATAATGACCTTGCAAGCCTTGTCTGGACCAACTAAAGCCTTTGTTTGGAACAAATTGCAACGCTGAGTAGATGCACTAGGCAACACATTAAGAGCACGCTGCGACACAACAATGGTGCGAGCATCAGACGGATATGCATCTTCACCATCAGTGTCATAGCCATCATCTTCTGGAGCATTAGGATCAACATCATCTCTAGTCTCGTACTCATTGTCCTCATTGATAACCATGACTTTGCGGTTAGGACAATCTCTCTTGAAGTGACCCTTGCCACCACATGTATGACAAACCATATCACGGTTACGTGCAGTAGACACATTAGAGCCACTCGTACTTGCAGCAGATTCGGACTTCTTTGTGTTAGACACATTGGAGACCGGCTTACTAGGCGGAGTAGAGTAAGGTGCGGAGCGCGTCGAAGGCGCCGTAGATGGGGCCGCGCGTGGTGTGAAATGCACAGCTCCTGTAGCTCGACCTTTGATCTTTGCTTCGTCAGCCAATTGTGATTCAGCTTCTCTTGCATGATGTAACAATTGATTCATATTGGTGTAGCTGTAGTGACGAACAATGCCTTTGATATCATACTTCAAACCGTTGAGGAAACGCTGCATTGTCATCTCGAGAGACTCACGGACACGGCCACGCTGCATAAGCATCTCCATCTTCATGTAGTATTCATCCACATTCTTCACACCTTGACGCAATAGAGTCAGCTTATCATATATATTCCGCAAGTAATTTGTAGGCATAAAGCGAGAAGTCATCGCCTCCTTCATGGCACGCCATGTGCGTATAGGCTGCTCACGATCCTCTTCGCGGTTACGAACAAAAGCATCCCACCAACGCAAGGCATAGCCATCAAATTCGGAAGAAGCAAGCTTGATCTTCCGAGCTTCAGTATAATGTGGATGTAAGCTCCACAACTTCTCAATCTTGAGCTCCCAAGTGAGGTATTCTTCAACATCAGCTCCTCCTTCAAACTTGGGTATGGAAAACTTGGGCTTACCCAAACCATCTTCCTCATCTTGTCCACGACCATTGCGGCCAAGTGGAACCCAACCGCGAGCACGATTACCAGGTGGTGCATCACGAGCATTGTGTGCGTCATCTTGAAGCTCAGGATCATCGTCATCTTCTTGTTGTTGTTGCGCGGTCAAATTCTAAACAGCTAAGCGTAAATCAGCAAGATTGCGTTGTACATCCGTCATTTGATCTTGCATTGTAGTGACGGTCACATGAGTAGCATCCAGCTTTTGGGAGATCTCGTCAATCTTCCCATTCAGCACATCGTCCTGAGCGCGGAATTCACGTCGCATCTCATTACGAAGAGCCTCATACTCCCTCCATGTGATGATATCTACAGCACTCTTGTTTTCCTGGTTAACAATTCTATGATCACTAGCAGACATCATTAGTAGATTAGTGCACTAAATCAAAAATATATGGTGGTACTCTCACAACTCACTCCAAACTGATAAGAAAAGGAGATCTTACCGTTCCAAAGTAAATTAGTGTTGCTTACCACTTGTAGTAACAACTAGTTCACGGATGTAGCGAAGCGAATATCAAGGGTATAAGAACAAATCACACGACAAAGTAGGGTATATGTGGGGTTGTAGGTAGGCTACCTATTTGCACCAATAACAAGCTCTAGCGCTGACCGTAGACAACTGATGTCTACTCACACTTCTTTTCCTGTAGATAATGTTGGGCCTCCAAGAGCAGAGGTTTGTAGAACAGCAGCAAGTTTTCCCTTAAGTGGATCACCCAAGGTTTATCGAACTCAGGGAGGAAGAGGTCAAATATAACCCTCTCAAGCAACCCTGCAACCACAATACAAGAAGTCTCTTGTGTCCCCAACACACCTAATACACTTGTCAGATGTATAGGTGCACTAGTTTGGCGAAGAGATAGTGAAATACAGGTGGTATGAATGAATATGAGCAGTAGTAACGGCGCCAGAAAATAGCTGATGTCTACAACTGGCGTCTGGTTGATGGTGGTAATATTGCAGGAAGTACAGATGCAGTAGAACAGTAAACAAGCGATGATTGCAGTATTTGGGAACAAGACCTAGGGATCATACTTTCACTAGTGGACACTCTCAACATTGATCACATAATAAAACCACTCTACACTCTATTGTCGGATGATGAACACCACTAATTGTGTAGGGCTACAAGAGCACCTCAATGCCGGAGTTAACAAGCTCCACAACATTCGATATTCATATTTAAATAACCTTAGAGTGCATGATAGATCAACACAACTATACCAAGTACTAACATAGCATGCACACTGTTACCATCACACTATAAAAGGAGGAATAGATCACATCAATACCATCATAGTAATAGTTAACTTCATAATCTACAAGAGATCACAATCATAGCATATACCAAGTACTTCATTATGCACACACTGTCAACATTACATCATGGAGGAGGAATAGACTACTTTAATAACATCACTAGAGTAGCACATAGATGATAGTGATACAAAACTCATATGAATCTCAATCATGTAAGGCAGCTCATGAGATCATTGTATTGAAGTACATGGAGAGAGATTAACCACATAGCTACCGGTACAGCCCTTAGCCTCGATGGAGAACTACTCCCTCCTCATGGGAGACAACAATGGTGATGAAGATGGCGGTGGTGTCGATGGAGATGCCTTCCGGGGGCACTTCCCCGTCCCGGCGGCGTGCTGGAACAGAGACTCCTGTCCCCCAGATCTTGGCTTCGCGATGGCTGCGGCTCTGGAAGGTTTTTCGTACCGTGGCTTATTCGTCTCGAAGATTTAGGTCAGGGGGCTTCTTATAGGTGAAGAGGCGGAGTCGGAAGGCTGACGGGGGCGCCACACAATAGGGCGGCGCCCCCCCTTGGGCCGCGCCAGCCACCTGTGTGGTGGCCCTGTGGCCCTCCTCTGGCCCCTCTCGGGTGTTCTGGAAGCTTCGTGCAATTATAAGATGCTGGGTGTTGATTTCGTCCAATTCCGAGAATATTTCCTTACTAGGATTTCTGAAACCAAAAACAGCAGAAAACAGGAACTGGCATTTCGGCATCTCGTCAATAGGTTAGTTCCGGAAAACGCATAAAAACATTATAAAGTGTGAACAAAACATGTAGGTATTGTCATAAAACAAGCATGGAACATAAGAAATTATCGATACGTTGGAGACGTATCAGCATCCCCAAGCTTAGTTCCTACTCGTCCCCGATTAGGTAAACGATAACAAAGATAATTTCTGAAGTGACATGCTACCAACATAATCTTGATCATCCTATTGTAAAGCATATAAGATGAATGCAGCGATTCAAAGCAATGGTGAAGACAATGGTTAAACAACTGAATCATATAGCAAAGACTTTTCATGAACAGTACTTTCAAGACAAGCATCAATAAGTCTTGCATAAGAGTTAACTCATAAAGCAATAAATTCAAAGTAAAGGCATTAAAGCAACACAAAGGAAGATTAAGTTTGAGCAGTTGCTTTCAACTTATAACATGTATATCTCATGGATAGTTGTCAATGCAAAGTAATATAATAAGTGCAATAAGCAAGTATGTAGGAATCAATGCACAGTTGACACAAGTGTTTGTTTCTAAGATGGAAGGAAATAGGTAAACTGACTCAACATAAAAGTAAAAGAATGGCCCTTCGCAGAGGGAAGCATGGATCGCTATATTTGTGCTAGAGCTTTTATTTTCAAAAAACATAGAAAGAGCATAAAAGTAAAGTTTTGAGAGGTGTTTGTTGTTGTCAACAAATGGTAATGGGCACTCTAACCCCCTTGCCAGATAGACTTTCAAAGAGCGGCTCCCATGAAAGATTTTTATTTTTGGGTGGCACTCCTTCCAACCTTGCTTTCACAAACCATGGCTAACCGAATCCTCGGGTGCCTGCCAACAATCTCATACCATGAAGGAGTGCCTTTTATTTTAGTTTTTATTTAGATGACACTCCTCCCCACCTTTGCTTTCTCAAGCCATGGCTAACCGAATCCTCGGGTGCCGTCCAACAATCACATACCATGGAGGAGTGTCTATTTGTAAAATTATGAAAGTTAATTAATTGGGGCTGGGAACCCCATTGCCAGCTCTTTTTGCAAAATTATTGGATAAGCGGATGAAGCCACTAGTCCATTGGTGAAAGTTGCCCAACAAGATTGAAAGATAATCACCACATACTTCCTCTGAACTATAAAACATTGACACAAATAAGAGGTAATAACTTTTGGAGTGTTTAAAGATAGCACTCAAGAAATTTACTTTGGAATGGCGGAGAAATACCATGTAGTAGGTAGGTATGGTGGACACAAATGGCATAGTTTTTGGCTCAAGGATTTTGGATTCACGAGAAGTAATCCCTCTCAGTACAAAGGCTTAGGCTAGCAAGGTTGTTTGAAGCAAACACAAATAAAATGGTGTTCAAAGCGTTCATACTAATATCATTGCAAGCATTATAAGACTCTACACTGTCTTCCTTGTTGTTCAAACCCTTACTAGAAAATTATCTAGACTTTAGAGAGACCAATCATGCAAACCAAATTTTAACCAGCTCTATGTATTTCTTCACTAATAGGTGCAAAGTATATGATGCAAGAGCTTAAACATGAGCACAACAATTGCCAAGTATCAAATTATTCAAGACATTATACCAATTACCACATGTAGCATTTCCCGTTTCCAACCATATAACAATTAACGAAGCAGTTCAACCTTCGCCATGAACATTAAAAGCTAAGAACACATGTGTTCATATGAACCAGCAGAGCGTGTCTCTCTCCCACTCAAGCATTTATTCAGAGAATGAAAATAACAAAACGAAAATAAAAGCACACAGACGCTCCAAGTAAAGTACATAAGATGTGACCGAATAAAAATATAGTTTCAAGAGAAGTGACCTGATAAATTGTTGATGAAGAAGGGGATGCCTTGGGCATCCCCAAGCTTAGATGCTTGAGTCTTCTTGAAATATGCAGGGATAAACCACGGGGGCATCCCCAAGCTTAGACTTTTCACTCTTCTTAATCATATATCATCCTCCTCTCTTGACCCTTGAAAACTTCCTCCACACCAAACTCAAAACAAACTCATTAGAGGGTTAGTGCATAATCAAAAATTCACATGTTCAGAGGTGACACAATCATTCTTAACACTTCTGGACATTGCCCAAAGCTACTGGAAGTTAATGGAATAAAGAAATCCATCAAACACAGCAAAAGAGGCAATGCGAAATAAAAGGCAGAATCTGTCAAAACAGAACAGTCCGTAAAGATGAATTTTTTAGAGGCACTGGAATTGCTCAGATGAAAATGCTCAAATTGAATGAAAGTTTCGTACATATCTGAGGATCACTCACGTAAATTGGCAGATTTTTCTGAGTTACCTACAGAGAACACTGGCCAAACTCGTGACAGCAAGAAATCTGTTTCTGCGCAGTAATCCAAATCTAGTATGAACCTTACTATCAAAGACTTTACTTGGCACAATAATAAGGAGAGGTTGCTACAGTAGTAACAACTTCCAAGACACAAATCTAAAACAAAATTGCTGTAGTAAAATAAAAACATGGGTTATCTCCCAAGAAGTGCTTTCTTTATAGCCATTAAGATGGGCTCGGCAATTTTAATGATGCTCACATGGAAGATAGAAAATGAAGCGAAACGGAGCATCAAGAAGCAAGTATGAAACAAATTTAAGTCTAACCCACTTCCTATGAAAAGGAATCTTGTAAATAAACAAGTCATGTAGGCATAATGCAATAAGCATAGGAAAACTAGACAAGCGCAACTTCAAGATTTTCAGCAAAAAGAGAGGTGTTTTAGTAACATGAAAATTTCTACAACCATATTTTCCTCTCTCATAAAGATTTTCAGTAGCATCATGAACAAACTCAACAATATAACTATCAAATGAAACATTCTCATCATGAGTCCCATGCATAAAATAATTACTACTCCCAACATAGGCATAGTCAATTTTATTAGTTGTAGTGGGAGCAAATTCAACAAAGTAGCTATCATTATTATTCTCATCAAGTGTAGGAGGCATAGTATAATCATAATAAAATGTACTATCCATAGTAGGTGGCACCAAAAGACTACTATCATTATAATCATCATAAATAGGAGGCAAAGTATCACCAAAGAAAATTTTCTCCTCAATGCTTGGGGGACTAAAAATATCATGCTCATCAAAACCAGCTTCCCCAAGCTTAGAACTTTCTATATCATTAGCAACAATGGTGTTCAAAGCGTTCATACTAATATCATTGCTACTAGCATGCAAATAAGATTCCATAGGTTTTTTAATTTTCGCAGCAAACAATCCATGTCTTAACTCAGGAAATAGATTAAAAATCTCATAGTTGCTTTCCATTATGCCAAACTAGTGACAAACAAGAAACAAAAAGATGCAATTGCAGGATCTAAAGGAAATAGCTTCGAGCACTTACAACGGCGCCGGAAAATAGCTTAGTAGCCGAGATCCGGAGTGTGAGTACCATTTACCTTTCCTCCCCGGCAACGGCGCCAGAAAATAGCTTGATGTCTACTCACACTTCTTTTCCTGTAGACAGTGTTGGGCCTCCAAGAGCAGAGGTTTGTAGAACAGCAGCAAGTTTTCCCTTAAGTGGATCACCCAAGGTTTATCGAACTCAGGGAGGAAGAGGTCAAAGATATCCCTCTCAAGCAACCCTGCAACCACAATACAAGAAGTCTCTTGTGTCCCCAACACACCTAATACACTTGTCAGATGTATAGGTGCACTAGTTCGGCGAAGTGATAGTGAAATACAGGTGGTATGAATGAATATGAGCAGTAGTAACGGCGCCAGAAAATAGCTGATGTCTACAACTGGCGTGTGGTTGATGGTGGTAATATTGCAGGAAGTACAGATGCAGTAGAACAGTAAACAAGCGATGATTGCAGTATTTGGGAACAAGGCCTAGGGATCATACTTTCACTAGTGGACACTCTCAACATTGGTCACATAATAAAACCACTCTACACTCTATTGTCGGATGATGAACACCACTAATTGTGTAGGGCTACAAGAGCACCTCAATGCCGGAGTTAACAAGCTCCACAACATTCGATATTCATATTTAAATATCCTTAGAGTGCATGATAGATCAACACAACTATACCAAGTACTAACATAGCATGCACACTGTTACCATCACACTATGAAAGGAGGAATAGATCACATCAATATCATCATAGTAATAGTTAACTTCATAATCTACAAGAGATCACAATCATAGCATATACCATGTACTTCATGATGCAAACACTGTCAACATTACATTATGGAGGAGGAATAGACTACTTTAATAACATCACTAGAGTAGCACATAGATGAATAGTGATACAAAACTCATATGAATCTCAATCATGTAAGGCAGCTCATGAGATCATTGTATTGAAGTACATGGAGAGAGATTAACCACATAGCTACCGGTACAACCCTTAGCCTCGATGGAGAACTACTCCCTCCTCATGGGAGACAGCAGCGGTGATGAAGATGGCGGTGGTGTCGATGGAGATGCCTTCCGGGGGCACTTCCCCGTCCCGGCGGCGTGCCGGAACAGAGACTCCTGTCCCCCAGATCTTGGCTTCGCGATGGCGGCGGCTCTGGAAGGTTTTTCGTACCGTGGCTTAATCGTCTCGAAGATTTAGGTCAGGGGGCTTCTTATAGGCGAAGAGGCGGAGTCGGAAGGCTGACGGGGGCGCCACACAACACGGCGGCGCGCCCCCCCTTGGGCCGCGCCAGCCACCTGTGTGGTGGCCCTGTGGCCCTCCTATGGCCCCTCTCGGGTGTTCTGGAAGCTTCGTGCAATTATAAGATGCTGGGTGTTGATTTCGTCCAATTCCGAGAATATTTCCTTACTAGGATTTCTGAAACCAAAAACAGCAGAAAACAGGAACTGGCACTTCGGCATCTCGTCAATAGGTTAGTTCCGTAAAACGCATAAAAACATTATAAAGTGTGAACAAAACATGTAGGTATTGTCATAAAACAAGCATGGAACATAAGAAATTATCGATACGTTGGAGACGTATCAACAACCAGTGATACTCACACAAGGCGATATAATGTGGCAATGCAACTATATGTGGGAAAGGTTGCAATGCATAAGAGAGATGCTAGCAAAGCTCAACGAGACAGGCACAAGATTGCTCAACTACAGGTGCAGAAAAGTAAACTTAGGCCTTCACTTGATTCAACTAGCACTTCACTTTTTTTTTCTTGTTGTAGAACACACGCAGCTAGGTAGCTCTTTTTGCTTCTTTTCAATTTGCTCTTTTTCTGACACAACTCCTTGATAACACGGCCAACAGAAATATGCAAAGCACCGATAACCTAACGAGCAGCCTGTCGAGCGGTAAAACTAGTCTCTTCTGGAGAAGTGATGGCGTGTAACTCACACGTTCGTTGGGAACCCCAAGAGGAAGGTATGATGCGCACAGCAGCAAGTTTTCCCTCAGAAAGAAACCAAGTTTTATCGAACCAGGAGGAGCCAAGAAGCACGTTGAAGGTTGATGGCGGCGGGATGTAGTGCGGCGCAACACCAGGGATTCCGGCGCCAACGTGGAACCTGCACAACACAACCAAAGTACTTTGCCCCAACGAAACAGTGAGGTTGTCAATCTCACCGGCTTGCTGTAACAAAGGATTAACTGTATTGTGTGGAAGATGATTGTTTGCAGAAAACAGTAAAATAGTATTGCAGTAGATTGTATTTCAGTAAAGAGAATTGGACCGGGGTCCACAGTTCACTAGAGGTGTCTCTCCCATAAGATAAACAGCATGTTGGGTGAACAAATTACAGTTGGGCAATTGACAAATAAAGAGAGCATGACCATGCACATACATATCATGATGAGTATAGTGAGATTTAATTGGGCATTATGACAAAGTACATAGACCGCCATCCAACTGCATCTATGCCTAAAAAGTCCACCTTCAGGTTATCATCCGAACCCCCTCCAGTATTAAGTTGCAAAGCAACAGACAATTGCATTAAGTATGGTGCGTAATGTAATCAATAACTACATCCTTAGACATAGCATCAATGTTTTATCCCTAGTGGCAACAGCACAACACAACCTTAGAACTTTCTGTCACTGTCCCAGGTGTCAATGCAGGCATGAACCCACTATCGAGCATAAGTACTCCCTCTTGGAGTTACAAGCATCTACTTGGCCAGAGCATCTACTAGTAACGGAGAGCATGCAAGATCATAAACAACACGTAGATATAACTTTGATAATCAACATAACAAGTATTCTCTATTCATCGGATCCCAACAAACGCAACATATAGAATTACAGATAGATGATCTTGATCATGTTAGGCAGCTCACAAGATCCGACAATGATAGCACAATGGGGAGAAGACAACCATCTAACTACTGCTATGGACCCATAGTCCAGGGGTAGACTACTCACACATCACACCGGAGGCGACCATGGCGGCGTAGAGTCCTCCGGGAGATGATTCCCCTCTCCGGCAGGGTGCCGGAGGCGATCTCCTGGATCCCCCGAGATGGGATCGGCGTTGGCGGCGTCTCTGGAAGGTTTTCTGTATCGTGGCTCTCGGTCCTGGGGGTTTCGTCACGGAGGCTTTAAGTAGGCGGAAGGGCAAGTCAAGAGGCGGCTCGGGGGGCCCAAACCATAGGCCGGCGCGGCCAGGGGTGGGGCCGCGCCGCCCTAGGGTTTGGCCACCCTGTGGCCCCTCTTCGTTTCGTCTTCGGACTTCTGGAAGCTTCGTGGAAAAATAGGCCCCTGGGCGTTGATTTCGTCCAATTCCGAGAATATTTCCTTACTAGGATTTCTGAAACCAAAAACAGCAGAAAACAGCAACTGGCACTTCGGCATCTTGTTAATAGGTTAGTTCCAGAAAATGCACGAATATGACATAAAGTGTGCATAAAACATGTAGATAACATCAATAATGTGGCATGGAACATAAGAAATTATCGATACGTCGGAGACGTATCAAGAAGTTCCTAGTCACTTTATATCGAAAGGCTGTGTCTATGGTTGGGAACAAGCACACTGTACGCTATGTGGACTCGGAGTAACAAAAACTGACACTAGACGACAAAGTAACACAAGATGATATAGGGTAAACTCAAACCCTAAAACACTAGATAGAAAGAAAAGATACACAAAAACAACTACGAAAAGCAATGAAAACTTGAAATTAGTGCAATCTAAGGCTATGGCAAACCCTACCCCTAACTTTTTATGGCTTTTCTGGATAGGAAAACACTCACAGCTCAACTATGGGGTGGATTGTGGATGGCTTACCGAGGAAAACTGGAAATCTGATACCAAGATGATATGGGGTGGCCCGATCTTCTCAGTAAGCAACGGTGGTGATGATGATCACGGGGTGATGGCAGCGGAGATACATGACGATGAAGTGGATGATAACTTGTATGACGCAACGAGATCTCTCGATTGGTCTCTGGCGCCAATGCAACAGCTCTCAACCCTGCAAGATATTCGCAACTCCACACACTTGCGCACGTAGCCGCCGACCACGAAGCAGTAAGTTGCAACCGTCTAATTCCCAATGGAACATCAGATCACACAAGACTTTTTCAGGATCTACACAATATCAAGCAATATGGTGTAGGGATTCAATAGTTTTGCTAGAGCAAACAACTAAGAACTAGGGTTTATCTTAAACGTGGTCTAAAGCAGCTAGGGGGGTGTCCTGGGCACTTATATAGGCGTCCGGGACGAGTTCTGGTCGAAAAGATACAAAAATAACCGACCCAGAATAGATCTGGTCGAGACAGACTCGGACGAATCCGGTCTGGAATCCGGTCAATCGGGCCAGGGACCGGATCGGCCGGTCTGGCGTCCGGACAACCGGGCGGCAACCGGAAACTTCGCAACTTTCCGGTTTTTACCCGGTACGATGCATCCCATCCGATTGGCGCCCGGTCAACCGGGCCACGGACCGGGCTGGCCGGTCTGGAGGCCGGTCTAACCGGGTGCTGGACCGGCCTGGACGTCGTCTTCTCCTCTCGCGCATGCCTCCCGCTCCTCCCTCGCGCGACCATGAGATATCTTCATGTCCAGCTCCATGTCCAGCTTCACGTCCATCTTGACGTCCGTCTTCATGTCCAGCTGCTCCTCTACTCCTCGTGCGACGCTCGTCTCCTCTTGATACCTGATGATACATAAGTAATAGGACTTATGCAGTATAAAGTTCTCATCAATCAAAGTACCGTTTAGAAACAAGTTCACATGTTGTTTAAGTAGCTTCGCACGAGCCCTTGTAATTGGTCCAATCCGAACTTCGTTGGACTTGAGCTTCACAGCAGGTTCATCTTCATTTATCAACGACGGAGGTAGTGGTGTAGTAGGGATGTCCTCATCAGAACTACTCACGCATCAGTCCGGAGGCGGGCATGGTGATGTAGAGCCCTCCGGTGATGATTCCCCTCTCCGTCAGGGTGCCGGAGGCGATCTTCATAATCCCCCGAGATGGGATTGACGGCGGCGGCGTCTAAGTATGTTTTCTCGTATCGTGGCTCTCTGTACTAGGGTTTTCGCGACGGAGAGATTATATAGGCGAAGGGGCAGAGTTGGGGGACGCTCGAGGGGCCCACCCCATAAGGCCGCGCCCCCTAGGGTGTGGCCGCCTCGTCGCCCCTCTTCGTCTCCTCTTCGGACTTCTGGAAGGCTCCATGGAAAATAAGACCATGGGCTTTTGTTTCGTCCAATTCCGAGAATATTTCCTGTGTAGGATTTCTGAAACCAAAAACAGCAGAAAACAGGAACTGGTGCTTCGGCATCTTGTTAATAGGTTAGTGCCGGAAAATGCATCAAAATGATATAAAGTGTATATAAAATATGTGAGTATTGTCATAAAACTAGCATGGAACATAAGAAATTATAGATACGTCTGAGACGTATCAGAGCCCATGTCATAGGACGACAACACATCAAGTACGACGTTCAGTCGGACAAGGTGATGTAACGATCCTTGCCGTTGGCGCCACACACATGGATTCAGATCATCAATTTAGATACCGCGGCGATAACCCTAGACCCTCTACACTCCACATTACATATGCACCTCTCCCAGTATGCTAGACATGCCCAGGTTTGGGTCGGGCTTGATCCAGTGGGCTTCAAAGCTGACTCTGTCTTCTTGGTCGACCTTGGCTAGGCCCAATACATGGTATAGACCCGGTACTTGACAAGTGCCACCCAGCAAGAGCTGTAACGCGCGCCAGACCGACAAGTATTTGTCGACCATGCTGATGATCGAGCGGGGTAAAAGCAACGAGTTGAAGCTTCTTAGCAGAGAGGGGGATCCCCAAGTAGGTTTGTCGGAACTCCCCAACATGTCACTACATTGTCAGCATATTCTGAATATCGGTGAGGATGTGTGGTGCGACGTGCATGAGCGCGAGGGTGCTTTTGTGGTGCAACCGCTCTTACCTACCCAATTGTCACCTCCAGCAGTCTGCCGCTGCCACACTCCACCATGGGAACACCTGACACGTGCCACCGTCGCTGCAAGAAGATCGAGGCTGTAAGATTTTTTGAGAGATCCCAACCACAACCCTTGTTCTAGCCTTGAGGCCACTGTAAGCATTCAGAATTGAAGGGAACACAAAAAAATTGGCAAAGTTTGTAGATCTAAGATGGCTCCGATTCCAAATGTAAGGCACTGCTTATTATAATTTGAATGTCTCACACGCATTTACTAGTTCATATATAATATTCTGGCGTCACGGCGAGATCCAGAAAGTCGTTGCACAACGCAAGCTATGAAGGTGGAACGGAGAGCTAGACCCGATTGGGTTCAGATTCAATTAGTACAACATGATGATCCGGGAACTCTTCATGCATGGGTGTCTTAAACTTTCGTCACCAGCTTGTGAGCTTGGTCTTAAACGCAGGCCATACGTTTCTTGGACATGTGGGCTTTGAAGATCCATTGGCGTTCGTTAGTACTCTGCTTCCTCTGGAGAGCATCGGGCATGTACTGGAGCGTGATCGACCAGTGCGAGTAGTTTGTAAAAGTTATGGCACGTGGGCTTTAGCTTAGTTAAGGACATACTGGCCTTAAACATTGCGCCACTTTTAATCTGCTATTGCAATTGGTGCGGGACATATAATGGAATATTTATTCACAATGTCCTAATATCAGGGTCCCTAATGGTTAGCTTTTTTCTTTAAGGTAGACGTATCTGTTTCATAGAAGAAAGGCCAGAAGGCCGACATACAACACTCTCGAGGCACCGCAACTCCCCGCTACCTCCGGAAAAAGGTAGCACACACATTACCCGACTACTCGCGGTATCTCCACTTATCTACTGGCGCAAGAGAGCCTCTAAAAATCCCAGCCACTCTCCACAACTCAGCCTCGTCGGAGATCTTTGAGAGCACCGTGGACTTGGAAGGTGCGACTCTGTCAAACACTATGTCATTTCGGTGTTGCCACAGGCACCAACATATGAGAGTCACACCTGTCCAGAGGTCGCGGTCTGCTCCAGGTCCTCCATGCTTGCCCTGCAGCCATCCAACGAAATATGTATCTACATGCGGCATCCAGTGCAGCTTCCCCCACCAGCGCAGACAAATCGCCCAAACCTCTCGAGCCAAACACGTCCCATCAACAAGTGGTTTAGGGTTTCCTCTCTCTGAATGCTGAAAAGGCACGCAGCCATATGGGGAAGGCCCCGCCTGCTAAGTATGTCTGCTTTCCAATGATGACCCACAAGTATAGGGGATCGCAACAGTCTTCGAGGGAAGTAAAACCCAATTTATTGATTCGACACAAGGGGAGCCAAAGAATATTTGTAAGCCTTAACAGCGGAGTTGTCAATTCAGCTGCACCTGGAAACAGACTTGCTCGCAAGAGTTTATCAGTAGCAACAGTTTTATAGCAGTAGCAGTAGTGAAATAACAGCAGCATTGTAACAAAGACAACAGTAGTGATTATAGTAAACAGTAGGATTAAAATACTTTAGGCACAGGGATGGATGAACGGGCGTTGCATGGATGAGAGAAACTCATGTAACAATCAAGGTAGGGCATTTGCAGATAGTAATAAACAGTATCCAAGTACTAAACAATCCATACGCATGTGTTCCATATTTAGTCGTACGTGCTCGCAATGAGAAACTTACACAACATCTTTTGTCCTACCAGCCGGTGGCAGCCGGGCCTCTAGGGAATCTACTGGAAATTAAGGTACTCCTTTTAATAGAGCACCGGAGCAAAGCATTAACACTCCGTGAACACATGTGATCCTCATATCACTGCCTTCCCCTCCGGTTGTCCCAATTTCTGTCACTTTGGGGCCTCGGGTTCCGGACAGCAACATGTGTATACAACTTGCAGGTAAGATCATAAAGCAATGAATATCATCATGAATTGATAACATGTTCAGATCTGAGATCATGGCACTCGGGACCTAGTGACAAGCATTAAGCATAACAAGTTGCAACAATATCATAAAAGTACCAACTACGGATACTAGGCACTATGCCCTAACAATCTTAAGCTATTACATGACCAATCTCATCCAATCTCTACCATCCCCTTCAGCCTACAGTGGGGGAATTACTCACACATGGATGGGGGAAACATGGCTGGTCGATGGAGAGGCTTCGGTGGTGATGATGGCGATGATCTCCTCCAATTCCCCGTCCCGGTGGAGTGCCAGAACGGAGTTTCTGGTCCCGAGACGGAATTTCGCGATGGCGGCGGTGTTGTGGATGTCTTCTGGCGATTTCGTCTAACCCCGTGCGTTTTTAGGTCGAAGCCCTTAAGTAGTCCAGAGGGGGCGCCTGGGGCTGGCCGAGGCGCCGCCACCATAGGCCGGCGCGGCCCAGGGGCCTGCCGCGCCGCCTGGTGGGGTGGCTGCCTCATGACCCCCCTCCTTCTGGTCTTCTGGCTCCGTCAATGTTATGTGAAAATAGGCCCATTGGAATTAATCCCGGGGATTTTCCTAAAAGTTGAGTTTCTGCACAAAAACGAGACACCAGGGCGATTCTGCTGAAAACAGCGTTAGTCCGTGTTAGTTGTATCCAATCTACACAAATTAGAGGTAAAACAATAGCAAAAGTGTTCGGAAAAGTAGATACGTTTTGGACGTATCAACTCCCCCATGCTTAGCTTATTGCTTGTCCTCAAGCAATTCAGTTAACAACTGAGTGCGATAAAAGAACTTTCACGAACACATTTGTTCATATGATGTAAATATTCTCATGATATGGACAAGTACTTAGGCAATTCATAATAAGATACATGCAAATAAAGTCATCTAATAGCTATGTCAATCATAGAAAAGGTACCAACAAATTAGTAATAAGCATCATGAATCATGTCTATCAGCAAGATTGCAATGTTCATAAAAGGATATGATAAAGTGGTATCTCGCTTGCCCGTATTTGTACAGCAAAACATAAATGCTCGGGCACCTTTGTAGTTCATGGAAAGACTGGAAGTTGAGATTGTAAAAGATAAAAGCATCTAAGTTATACCACAATTAATCACATTTTGGGACAAGCATATTATACTAAAAATGACAGTTGTGCTCTCAAGAAAGTGCTCAAAGAAAGGATGGTGACTCAATGTAAAAGTAAAAGACTGACCCTTCGCAGAGGGAAGCAGGGATTAACATGCGCTAGAGCTTTTCATTTTTAAAACAGGAGTAAAATTATTTTGAGAGGTGTTTGTTGTTGTCAACGAATGGTAGTGGGCACTCCAACTACCTCGTTAACCAGACTTTCAAGAGCGGCTCCCATGAAGGACATTATCTCTACCAGCAAGGTAGATCATCCCTCTTCTCTTTTGTTTACACACGTACTTTAGTTTTATTATGGATGACACTCCCCCCAACCTTTGCTTACACAAGCCATGGCTAACCGAATCCTCGGGTGCCTTCAAAATTCACATACCATGGAGGAGTGTCTATTTGCAAATTAAGTTTCTTACTGATAAATCAGGGCAAAACACGTGAAGAGAATTATTGATGAAAGTTAATTAATTGGGGCTGGGAACCCCGTTGCCAGCTCTTTTTGCAAAATTATTTTTATAAGCGGATGTGCCACTAGTCCATTGATAAAAGTCTGTCAGGAGTGAATGACAAGGTCGAAAGATAAACACCACATACTTCCTCATGAGCTATAAAACATCAACACAAATTGAGAAGTATTTTGAAGGTTTAAAGGTAGCACATGAGAATTTACTTGGAATGGTTTGAAATGCCATGCATAGGTATTTATGGTGGACACTCTGGAATAACTTGGTTTTCAGGGGTTTGGAAGCACGAGCAGCGTTCTCGCTCAGTGCAAGTGAAGGCTAGCAATAGACTGGGAAGCGACAATCAAGAGAGCAGTAACTGTCATAATCATGCTTGCAACAAAATAAATTAACGGAGGCATAAAAGTGATACAAGAACTCTGAGGCAAAGTAAATCATCGAGGCTTAATTGACTTTTGTTCAGTCATATGCATGCGTGAGCATGTGCCAAATCGATTCAAGTGAATTATTCAGAGGAGGATACCACAATGTCATACCTATTTATGAATAAAACAATGCAAGCAAATATCTATGACATGCTACTCATATTAATAAATTGGAGCTAAACATGAGAGATCACGAACTACTAGACTTTCTTAAATGACATATACCTCACATGAACCAACTAAGCATGCTCACATGGATGGGTATATGTACAAAAATGAAAACAAATAGAGTTCATACCAGCCTCTCACCACAGTCGAGTTGTCGTAGATCGTCATTATTGCCTTTCACTTGTGTAGCTTGAATAATATGGAATGAAAACCAAGCTTCAGCCACCGAAGACCACTGAACTCCATAATGAACTTTACAAAACCAAAGAAGAACAACAAGTATTTTTGGTGTTTTCGAATTTGAAACAAGAACAAAAGGAAGCAAGCAAACAAAGCAAAATCTTTTTGGATTTTCTTATAGCAAACCAACGATAGCAAATAAAGCAAAATAGAAACAACAAACCAAAATAAACAAATGGTAAAGAGAAACAACAGAATTTTTTTTGGTCTTTTTGTGTTTTAGGAAAGAAACAAAACAAAAACAAGAAAATGAAAACTAAAAGAGTCACATAAACACAAAGCAGCAGAAATTCGTCAAACTTGATAGCAGTACAGTAATCGATTTTTATGAAAATCTTAAGCTGCTCAACTCGAAAAGTGCTCAACTAAGGAAAGTTAGATGATAACCTGGGGAACATGCAAAAAAATTGGCTTCGCAAAATAACGTACTGGCTGTTTTTGAGAATTTTTTTGGTATCAGTCAAGAATCTGTTTTCAAACAGCACTTCCCCAAATATCGTCTCCCTCTTATTAGAAACCACTTTAAGAAGCTAAACAAGTATGTACAAGTATCCAGAAATTATAATATGCAATGAATGAGTGATGCCGGTATACCTCCCCCCAAGCTTAGGCTTTTGGCCTAAGTGGAGTTCAACCCCAGCGAGGGTCAGGGTTCCGCGCCGGTGGATCATACATGGTGTGGTCATAATAAGGTCCCTGTGCAGAAAAAAAAGGGTGAAGGCTCCACATGCCCGAAGTGCTGATGCGAAGAGCTCGCTGCATCGGATGACAAGTCGAGGTGTTCCTCGGCCTCCTCCGTGCCGTCCCCTGCATGATGGCCATCCCCCTCTATGTATGCATTCAGTTCATCTTCCGTGACTGACCAATTCTTCCTGGAATCAAGGTTAAGCAAAACAGGTGCAGGCAATCCTACTAGCCTTTCAGTTTTCTTAGTTATTCTCCAATTTTTCTTGTAAAATGTTATCTTGTAAGACAGGTTACTCAAATTAGACAAATCAGAAACAAAGTCATGTTTAATCATGGAAACAATGTCAAGTTTCTCCATGGAGAGTTGAATATCAAGATGGTGAGGTTCTACACCATGCATAGCTAATAAACGAGAGGCGATGAGACCTCCACAAATTCCTCCCTTCTCACGGTTAGTAGCAAGTCTATAGGCATCAAAGCACCCAAATTATAAGTCCTATCACCTTGCAATGCAGCAGCTAGGAAAGCCAAATCCTGGATACATAACTTATTTGCATTCTTTCTAGCAAGAACTCACTTGGTGATGAAATAAGCAAAGTAGCGAATAGCTGGGAGTTGAATACAACTGATTTTACCACTATCATCTGAGAAGCTTCTCCCTTGGCAAATCATCTTGTATAGACTCAAGAGCTCCTGCGGCAGTCCCCTAACCTTCTCGCATGATCCCCATTGTGGCACTCTAATTGCTGCACAAAAATCATTAAAGGGCAAGTTGATAGTTTTATTATAAATTTTGTATCGAACCATGGGGTTAGTTTGGGACCAATTGAATTCAAAATCCTGCACCACTGACATGGTTAGTTTTTCATATTGGTAAGGTTCACCAACAACAAAACCTTCCAACCCTGCATTGGAAATCAGATTTTGAACATCTTGCAAGATTCCCGCGCTCCTCATAAAATCAGTGCATGGGTAGTAGGAGGGGTATACTCCCTCTTCGCGGTCAACTCTCATAACTTGTTGCACCTCCAATTCTTGTTGGTTTAGTTGGTGCCTATTCCACTCCATTTTCGGAGAGCAAATGTGCCAAATTTTAGACAGAAATCTGAGCTGAGCAAAGAGATCGAAGAATCCCGAGTTCTTGAGCAAAAACACGAGTGAGAGAAAGTTGGTACGAGTTTTTTCGGGAGAGAGAGTAGAATGGGAGGAAGAGATGAGTTAGTGGGGCAAGGAGGGGCCCACACCACAGGGTGGCGCGCCCCCCTCCTTGGCCGCGCTGGCACATGGGGGCAGCCCTAGGGTGCCCCACTGGTCAGCCCCAGGTGCTCCCAGGTAGCTCTTCGAAAAATAAGACCAACGGTATAATTTTTGTAAATTTTTGAAAACTTTGAAAAATGCACAATTCTGGGTGTTAAAATTATTATTAAAGGGCAGAAAAAGATTTTGAAACCTCTAAACAACTAAAGCATCTTGCAAATCAAGCAGTGCTACAGCAAGTGGAACAAGTGGAGGAAGAAAGAAATGTTGTTTAGTTCCTCTATGCATATAAAATGTATTTGTTAACAAGGTTGATCAAGTCTTGCCACCAAATAAATTTTACATAACATAAGAAGAAATAAACCTCAAATCAATCATATTACCTTGTATTGTATTGATATGGATCCAATCATAATATTTTGATATCCTTCTTTAGGCTCATATATAGGACAATCAATAACTCCCACTTTGATAGTTCTCGCATTAGAAATTGTATTAACTCCACATACTTTATCAATCCTCTTGGGAAATAAACAGTATGCTCCTTGTCATCAACATTGAAAGTAACTTTTCCTTTATTGCAATCAATAATAGCCCCTGCAGTGTTAAGAAAAGGTCACCCAAGAATAATAGACATATTATCATCTTTAGGCATTTCCAACACAACGAAATCAGTTAATATTAAGCAATTATTAGTAACTTGAACAGGAACATCCTCACATATACCAACAGGAATAGCAGTAGATTTATCAGCCATTTGCAAAGATATATCAGTTGGTATCAACTTATCTAAATAAAGTCTCTTATAAAGAGAAAAAGGCATAACACTAACACCTGCTCCCAAATCACATAGAGCAGTTCTAACATAATTATTCTTGATGGAACAAGGAATAGTCGGTATACCTGGGTCACCCAGCTTCTTTGGAACTTTGCCATTGAAAGAGTAATTAGCAAGCATAGTGGAAATTTCCTCATTAGGAATTTTCCTTTTGTTAGAGACAATATCTTTCATATACTTTGAATAAGGAGGCAATTTAATAGCATCAGTCAAAGGGATTTGCAAGAATAAAGGTTTCATCCAATCACAAAATTTATTATAATGTTCTTCTTCCTTTGATTTTAGTTTCTTAGCAGGAAAAGGCATTTGCTTTTGAACCCAAGGTTCTCTTTCATTACCATGTTTCTTAGCAATAAAATCTTCTTTACTATACTTTTTATTTTTAGCATGCTTTTCAGGTTCATCTTCAACCTCTTCTTTATCAGAAGCATCATTCTTATCATTATCTTTATCATGTTCATTACCACTTTCAGTTTCAGCATCAGAAATTGAAATACTATTAGGATCATTAATAGGCTCAGAGGATTCTACAACAGTTTTATGTTTCTTCTTCTTTTTCTTACAAGGAGCACTAGTTTCAGTTTGTTGAGAATCTTGTTCAACTCTTTTGGGATGCCCCTCAGGATATAGAGGATCCTGAGTAGAAACACCGCCTCTAGTTGTTACTTCATAAGCATGTGTTTCTTTAGAACTATTTTTAACAAGTCATTTTGCACTTTAGTGAGTTGATCAATTTGAGTTTGAACCATATGAAAATGTTTAACAAGCATCTTAACATCATTGGAGGTTCTCTCCACAATATCATGCAAATTACTAATAGCTTGAGAATTTTCCATTAAATGATTCTCTACTCTCATATTAAAATTTTCTTGCTTAACAATATAATTATCAAACTCATCTAAGCATTGATCAGGAGGTTTTGAATACGGAATATCTTCCCTACTAAAGCGTTGAAGAGAATGTACCTCAATCATGGATGAAGGGGGAGTTATCTTGCATAAATCTTCTATGGGAGGTAAATTCTTCACATCTTCAGATTTAATACTTTTCTCCTTAAGAGATTTCTTGGCTTCCCTCATATCTTCATCATTTAATTTAATCAAACCCCTCTTCTTCAATATTGGCGTTGGGGTTGGTTCAGGTGTAGTCCAATCATCATGATTTCAGCCTATTCTAGCTAATAATTCTTCAGCTTCGTCTGGAGTTCTTTTCCTGAAAACACAACCAGCACAACTATCCAGGTATGCCCTAGAATCAATGGTTAGTCCACTATGAAATATATCAAGTAAATCATGCTTTTCCAAATCATGTCCAGGTCGAGCTCTGATAAGAGAGCAAAATCTTGCCCAAGCTTCAGGCAATTTCTCTCCATCTTCATGGTCAAAACTATAAATTTTCTGCAAAGCAATGTGTTGAGCACTAGCAGGAAAGTATTTCCGAAAGAAAACATCAAGCAAACCACTTGGACTATCAATAGAATCAGGAGGCAAACTATTATACCAAGTTTTAGCATCATCCTTTAATGAGAAAGGAAAAAATTTAGCAACAAAATAAGTACACTTCTTGATATCATCAGAAAACAAGCTACTCAGTGTAGACAGCTCAATCATGTGTTCTACAGCTCTTTCTTTTTCAGTACCACAAAAAGGTGTTTTCACAACAATAGATATATGAGATAAATCAAGAGAAAATCATATTCCTTATCCTTAATGTTTAGAGGAGATGTGGCAAATTTAGGATCAGGAGACAACTTATATCTAACAGTATGTTGTGCAAGAAGCTTTTTAATTTTACTTGCATCAGTAGTAGGATTGCATTTAACAATAAAATCATCATCAAGTTCCACATAATCTTCATCAAGATAATCACTAGAGTATTCAGACTCAGGTGAATTAACAGGTGTAACAATATTTTCATTAGGAGTTTCAGTATTTTCAATTTGTCTAGACCTAGCAATTGTAGCATCTAGAAAAGATCCTAACGAACCACTATCATCAAGCACAGCAGAGGCATCATCAAAATTATAAGAAATTTCAGATTCAGCAGAAGTACCAGCATGTGAAGCTTGTGGTGGTGAAACAAGTTGACTTATCACAGATGGTAAATCAAGAGCAGCAGAGGTACTCAGAGTTGTACCTTTTCTTGTAGTGGATGGTAATATGGCGGCTTTAGTATCGCTAGGTTTACCCATGATGGAGAATTTGCAGCGGACAATATGAATCCAAGTGAACTTGCAAATAAAGTTATGCTCCCCGGCAACGGCGCCAGAAAATAGTCTTGATGACCCACAAGTATAGGGGATCGCAACAGTCTTCGAGGGAAGTAAAACCCAATTTATTGATTCGACACAAGGGGAGCCAAAGAATATTTGTAAGCCTTAACAGCGGAGTTGTCAATTCAGCTGCACCTGGAAACAGACTTGCTTGCAAGAGTTTATCAGTAGCAACAGTTTTATAGCAGTAGCAGTAGTGAAATATCAGCAGCAGTGTAACAAAGACAGTAGTAGTGATTATAGTAAACAGCAGGATTAAAATACTGTAGGCACATGGATGGATGAACGGGCGTTGCATGGATGAGAGAAACTCATGTAACAATCAAGGTAGGGTATTTGCAGATAGTAATAAACAATATCCAAGTACTAAACAATCCATAGGCATGTGTTCCATATTTAGTCGTACGTGCTCGCAATGAGAAACTTGCACAACATCTTTTGTCCTACCAGCCGGTGGCAGCCGGGCCTCTAGGGAATCTACTGGAAATTAAGGAACTCCTTTTAATAGAGCACCAGAGCAAAGCATTAACACTCCGTGAACACATGTGATCCTCATATCACCGCCTTCCCCTCCGGTTGTCCCAATTTCTGTCACTTTGGGGCCTCGGGTTCCGGACAGCAACATGTGTATACAACTTGCAGGTAAGATCATAAAGCAATGAATATCATCATGAATTGATAACATGTTCAGATCTGAGATCATGGCACTCGGGCCCTAGTGACAAGCATTAAGCATAACAAGTTGCAACGATATCATAAAAGTACCAACTACGGATACTAGGCACTATGCCCTAACAATCTTATGCTATTACATGACCAATCTCATCCAATCCCTACCATCCCCTTCAGCCTACAGCGGGGGAATTACTCACACATGGATGGGGGAAACATGACTGGTCGATGGAGAGGCGTCGGTGGTGATGATGGCGATGATCTCCTCCAATTCCCCGTCCCGGCGGAGTGCCAGAACGGAGTTTCTGGTCCCGAGACGGAGTTTCGCGATGGCGGCGGTGTTCTGGATATCTTCTGGCGATTTCGTCTAACCCCCGTGCGTTTTTAGGTCGAAGCCCTTAAGTAGTCCAGAGGGGGCGCCTGGGGCTGGCCGAGGCGCCGCCACCACAGGCCGGCGCGGCCCAGGGGCCTGCCGCGCCGCCTGGTGGGGTGGCTGCCTCGTGGCCCCCCTCCTTCTGGTCTTCTGGCTCCATCAATGATATGTGAAAATAGGCCCATTGGAATTAATCCCGGGGATTTTCCTGAAAGTTGAGTTTCTGCACAAAACCGAGACACCAGGGCGATTCTGCTGAAAACAGCGTTAGTCCGTGTTAGTTGTATCCAAAGTACACAAATTAGAGGCAAAACAATAGCAAAAGTGTTCGGGAAAGTAGATACGTTTTGGACGTATCATCCAACACCTGTTCCTGACCGCCAGCCAAAGAAAGACCCTGCAGTTTGGTGGAGCCCTCGAGCGCCATATCTGAAGCGCCCCTGGCATACCCACCCTTGCCCCGAACATCGCGCGGTAGCCCGAGCGCGCGGAGTAGGAGAAATCTTTCTCCCATCCCCATCTGAAGCTATCCTCTACACCCTCCAGGAGGGCTACATCCTCCAACTGATCCGCCACTTCGAAGAGCTCCCGGATCGCTGGCGCGTCCAGGTCAGGTGGGATGTCATCTAGCCAAGCGCCAGCCAGCCCTTCTCGGATTGTGCGCAGTCGCACGACATTCTTTGGGACCGGCTTTGAAAGTTTTGGTGTTATGTACGATAGCCGACCCTCGGGGAGCCACCGGTCTGTCCAGAAGAAGGTGGACACCCCGTCACCTAGCACCGAGTAAGTTGCACCTTCAAAGAGCTGTCTCACCACTTGTGGTACTTGGATGTTCAGCTCCTTCCACGGCTTCGAGTCATCAACTCGTTGAAGCCACAACCATCTGACCCTTAGGGTGATGTTCATGAACCGGAGGTTGGGAATGCCAAGCCCTCCCCAATCCTTTAGGGCACAAACTTTGTCACACGCCACTAAGCAGTGGCCTCCTTTAACATCCTTCCGACCTTTCCACATGAACCCCCTTATAATCTTCTCGATGGCTGAGAGCATTTTCACTGGGATGTCAAGGGACAGCATTGAGAAAATGGGGATCACCAAGAGCGTCACACGAACCAGCTCCAGACGTCCACCCCTATCAAAAAGGGAGGCCCTCCATCCTGGCAGTTTGTTGTCCACCTTATCCACTAAGTACTGAAGCTGTGCTGCCGTCGGTTTCCTCAGCGTTAGGGGAAGCCCAAGGTAGCAGAGAGGAAAAGGGACCACTGGGCATCTGAGCTCGCGGGCAACAACCTCCTCATCCGTGCTGGAACATCTAATGAGATTCGCCGAGCATTTATCCATGTTGGTGCGGAGGCCTGAGGCATCACCAAAGTCCCGAATGATCGCGGTGAAGACCTTGAAATCAAGCACCAAGGGGAGCAGGAAAGTAACCCCGTCATCGGCATATATGGAGGTACGGTGGGGCAGTGATGTTTAGCTTTTATATAGTGTAGTATAAAACTTAACGGGTAGAATGTAGATATTATTTATAGGTAGAAAAGTATACCCACGTCCTCCCCATGTGAAAACCCATGAATAAAATATTGCCATCTTATCTTTGACTCATGCATAGAAATAGTGGGAGCATTGGAATAGGTGAATCCAGGGTATGATAGAGTTTATTTAGAACCTTCGCAGCTGGAAAAAGAAAACAAGGTAAGTTGCAAACTAAACGTGTCCCAAGAATTAGTGGGCCCATCACTAGTGGAAAAGAGGCCTTTCGTCCCACCCTTTAGTCCCCGTTTTGAACCAAACCGGGACCAATAGGGGGTATTGGTCCCGGTTCATCATGAAAACCTTGTAGTCCCGGTTCGTTTGGACCCTTTAGTCCCGGTTGGTAATACAAACCGGGACTAAAGGGTGGTCTATGGGGCAAAACCCTTTAGTCCCGGTTCGTATTACCAACCGGGACTAAAGGTCTACCCTTTAGTCCCGGTTCGTAATACGAACCGGGACTAAAGGTTTTTTGCCTCCCCATGCACCCCCACCCCCGTGGATCGCCTTTTTTAACACTGTAAAATAGAAAAGAAAATGATACAAAATTCAAAAAATAAAATGTTTTCGGATTCTTGTATGTTATGCAACCTACTATTAGGGAAAATTAACAAATTTGAATTTTCACTTATTTTGCAAAAATGTTTTGAAAAATGGTAAAACCGCAATAACTTTTGCGTACGACGTCGAAAAAAAACGTATAATATATCAAAAAAATCCTGGGAAAAAGTTACATCCGAATTTTAGCCGGTTAGCCAATTTTTAGATTCTCAAAATTCCAAATGAAAATATGAAAGCAGGAAGATTTTAGTTTTTGCCAGAAATTCGGAATTTTATTTTTTTAAATTTTTTAAAATAATAATTACATCATACATAAAGATTACTATTACTTAACCATAAAGTTAGCCAATTTTTTAGATTTTCAAATTTTCAAGTTTGGCAAAAAAATATTAAAAAATAATAAATTAAAAAAACAATTATAATACAAATTTAAAAAAATATAATTATAATACCATTACCACAACATGTACGTTATTAGTTTTGTTTATTAAAATAATTATTTGGAATTCGAATAATAAATAAGTGTGACATAGACCAACATGTTAATAGGATTGATATGATACTAGTATCACAACATGCGCGCGAAGCACTTGGAAGCGGGATGGGAAAGGAACTTGGAAGTTAAGCGTGCTAGTGCTGGAGTAGTGGGAGGATGGGTGACCAAGCGGGAAGTTGGACCACGAGTAAGTAATTTGACTAGAGATTAACGGTAGTTAGAGATTAAGTGGAGTTAGAAACTAAACTAGTTAAATAACTGAAATACTAGAAATTCTGAAAAAATAGGAAAAAAAAGAGGAGCGAAAAATAATTGGGAGCCAAATAGATAAAAAAAATAACGAAATAACCTTTAGTCCCGGTTCGTGTTACAAACCGGGACTAAAGGGTTTTTTTCTCGACGCGCGCCAGCAGCCCACGTGGCGGGACCTTTAGTCCCGGTTTGTTTTACAACCGGGACTAAAGGGGGGACCTTTAGTCCCGCCTAATTGGTCCCGGTTTGGAAACCGGGACTAAAGGCCCAAATGAACCGGGCCTATAGCCCCGTTTTCCACTAGTGCATGGATCATTCTCAAACTTGGCTCATGTGGGCTTTGAATATGCAATTGTCCTTGCTCAATGGTCAGTGCCTTCCTTGTAGATCTAAGATTGCTCTAATACGAAATATAAGGCTCTGCTTATTATAATTTGAATGTCTCACACCCATTTACTAGTTTATTTATAATATTTCGGTGTCACAGTGAGATCCAGAAAGTCGTTGCACAACGCAAGCCATGAAGAAGGAATGGAGAGCTAGACCCGATTGGGTTCAGATTCAAGTAGTACAACATGATGATCCGGGCACTCTTCGTGCATGGGTGTCTTAAACTGTCGTCACCAGCTTGTGGGCTTGGTCTTTGACGCAGGCCATACGCTCCTTGGACATGTGGGCTTCGAAGATCCATTGGCGTTCGTTAGTCCTCTGTTTTCTCATGTACTGGAGCGTGATCGTTCAGTGTGTAGTTTGTAAAAGTTATCGCACCTGGGCTCTAGCTTAATTAAGGACATATTGGCCTTAAACATTGCGCCACTTTTGATCTGCTATTGCAATTGGTGTGGAACATATAATGTAATATTTATTTGCAATGTCCTAATATCAGGGTCGCTAATGTTTAGCTTTTATATAGTGTAGTGTAAAACTTAACGGGTAGAATGTAGATATTATTTACAGCTAGGAAAGTGTACACACTTCCTCCCAATGTGAAAACCCATGAATAAAATTGTCATCTTATCTTTGACTGATGCATAGAGTGGAAGCATTTTTTTTTTTTGAAAGAAACAGTGGGAGCATTGGAATAGGTGAATCGACAGAGTTTATTTAGAAGCTTTGGCAACTGGAATAAGAAAACAAGGTAGTTGCAAACTAAACGTGTCTCAAAAATTAGTGGCCCGATGGGCCAAGCTCAAACTTGGCTCGTGTGGGCTTTGACGATGCAATCGTCCTTGCACAACGGTCAGTGCCTTCCTTGGAAGCAACAACCCACCGGTCTGTCTACAGGCAAAACAAAGAGTCGATGTCGCCGCTGTAGCCAGCTCGTGCGACTATGCATCAATCAATCCGTTGAAGCCTGCCTTGTCCCGTCCGATCACGCGCTCGCCTACCGTGCGTGCGCACGCCTCGGCTGGCTGCATCTGGAGAGCGTGACAAAAGCGTTGATGCATCGGCTAGCCGGACGCACGTGCCGCTGATTGCGACTCCGGCAGGGAACGGAACGGTCCCCCTTTAGTTCCGGTTCAAAGTTGCACCGGGTCTAAAGGCCTCGTCGCGTGGTGCGGCCAGAGAGCTCACGGTGGATGGCCTTTGGTCCCGGTTCGTGGAACGAACCGGGCCTGGGGTTGCTATTTCTCTGCCGCGGCACAGGTTTAGGCTGTACCAGCGTTTCTCTGCCGCGGCAGAGAAACAGAGCGTTTCTCTGCCACGACAGAGTTTCAGCAATGCATATATATCATTCAAGAAACCACAAAAAATCGTCGTGAATATATATATATATACATCGTCAACAGTACACGTAATGCATGCACATTTACAATATAAAGCTAGTCGGATCTCTTTACTAAATCTATTAGCTTCTACGAAGTTGCTCAATATCTCGTCGTGACCTTCGCATAGTGCTCGCCACCTGGGGTAATGACCTTGGTAACAAAGAATCCCGCGATTTCCTCTTGAATTGCTCGTATTTGATCCTCCGTTATGAGAGTGTCCCGCAGGCGTATCATCTATATTTAAAAAAGGAGATCAATAGATGAATGGAACTCAATACAATAGATGATACTAATTAAGATTAATTGTGAAAATTTGTTATCGTACACGAGTCTGGTGTATACGGGTATCCCCACCCTTGGGACAGGCCATGTCACGAATGAAGGTGCAGACGTAGTATCCACATAAGTTATTCCCGGGTTCCTGCCTCATACACTTTACAAAAAAATAGTTCGATCAAACTAATAATCAAGCATCGTATTGAAAGTAAATATCATATATAGAGTTTCACGAACATAGCTATATATATAGTAGTACTTACAGGGTAATCTTGAAATGTAAGCTCCGGTTTCCATTTACCCGGAACAGTATTGATGAACCGTTTCCAAGCCCTGCCCGGCAAAAAATAATGAGTAAATGAGTTATTGATTAGTTGATGATATCGTCGAATTAGAATAGATGAAGATGTCAATACGAAATTGATTGAAATTACCTCTGAAGGATGGCAGCCATGTCCGCCCATTCCGCATATTCTTTACGTTTCGAGTCCATGACTTTTACGACACCTTTGTGAAGATCAATGATTAGGAGAATAAAGTGGAATCTGCACAAGCATAGCTCAATGATTACGAGAATAAAGTAGAAGGTGCACAAGCATAATGTATGTTATATATAACACTCACTGGAAGTTGTAGGGAAAGAATATATCCTCTTTGTTTGCTTGCTTCTCTAAAAACATTACCATGTTGTCCTCTGTGTCCTTGGCGAAGTCTCGAACCGTAACTTCATGAACTGTGTCTGGGTCTATGAACCCCAGCGGTAGGAGCTTGCCTCTTTTGTATTCGAGCTTCTTCATTCTGCATAATTAAATGTATGGCGTACATAAAGAATATAGTGAGAATAATTGTTAGTGCAAATGAATGAGCTGAGCTACAGACTTAATTACATAAATAAATCACTTACAGGCAGTAGCAACTGATGACAGCTTTGTCGAGGGCGTCTTGATTGAATAACTGAAACAGTTCTTCTAACTCAAGGTTTATCTCCTCGGCCCCCCGGAAGTAATGCTCATCTCTAAGATACACCGTGAGGTAGCGATCACCTCTTCGACAGGCTTTCAGGTACCATTCATGCAACCTTCGCATCTGAGTCCCTAGACGCGCGAGCTCGCCAGGTTTGACGAGATCAGATCCGTATTTATACTTGTTTACCACTTGAGCCGTCGGATAGTAATCTTCGTACTCAACTGATGCTCCCTGAGCTCTAGCCGCCCGTTCGATCATCGATGCCGTCTCTGGATCATCATAGGGCTGCACGACGAAGTGGGGTACGGCCTGAATGTCCTGCTGTCCAAGCTGGGCGACATTTTTTGCTTCTTTGCTCGCTCTAGAGGACTGTCCAAGAGAGCGGTCATAATCAGCTCTCAGCTCAGGTCTCTTCATTCTCGTCTCGGCAAAGTGCTTCACTGTATGTGGTGGAATAAACATCTTCTTCGGCGCAAGAAACGCCTTTTGCTCTTCAGTCTGCTCATGTGGTAACAACTCTGGAGTCTGTGCCCTCATCGGAGTTGATGATCTCTTCGGAGCTATAGGAGGTGCCGTGGTTAGCTTCCTCTTTTGCTTAGGTGGAGGCGGCGGAGTCTCCTGACGAGGAGGAGGAGGCGGCGGAGTATTTTCACGCGGAGGAGACTGCTCATGCACAGGGGAATCATCATCGCGCAGAGGAGAATCATCACGCGGAGGAGACTGCGCAGGTGGCGGAGGAGGCGGACGAGGTGGCCTGCTTGTTGGCTTCTCACCTGGAAACACAATGTTCTCCTTCCGCCATTGCACGGTGGTTCTACGGGCTTCTCCCAGTTCTTTGATTTCCCCATCTTCACATGCAGGGTCCTCAAGCACCAAACCCTCATAATCTCTCAACACTTCATCCACCATCACAACAGAAAAGTCGTCTTGGACTGGACGGCAATGGTAAGACCTTGTAGGTAAGAGGATGCCGACCGCCGCCTTGAAGGATAGGTTGAAAACTTTAACATGCAGCTCACAAGGACGGCTCTCAGTGAGATCATCCACGGGGGGGGGGGGGGGGGTAGCGAGGAGGCTCGACCACCTGGTCATCATCATCATTATCCACCTGCTGAGAGGAAGCCACGCTGCTTTTCCGGTGTTGTTGAGATTGCAGCGGGACGAGGGCATTGAGCAATGCAGGATCTACAGCCTGCCCCTGAGCCATCTGGGATGTAAGTACTTGGGTTACCATGGTTAATTGGGCTTTCATGGTACTCATACCCTCCTCTAAGGACGCTATGCGGTCTGTTTCCCTTGCCTTTCTCCTCTCATGGCTTTTATCAGGAAATCTCTTCCTTTCCGCAAGAAAGCCATACTTCCACGGAACGGAGCCTTCTGTGCCTCGTGTTCGTCCGCCATGTTCTTTGTTCCCAAGGGCGCGTGTCAGCTCATCGTTCTCTCTTTCGGGCTGGAACCTCCCCTCCTCCACGTCCTTATGTGTTTGTTCCAGGGCTTCAATGGGAAACTTCAGATGAGCTTTCTTATAGATGCACTTCCCTGTTTCTGGATGCAACGTTCCCCCAATCCCGTAGAACCACTCCTTACACTGTTCGATCCAACCGTGTGTCCCTAATCTGATCCCTTTCCTGGTCAGTTCCGCCTCAGCTGCCTGCCACTTAGGATGGTTAGCCCTGTATCCACCTGGACCCAGAATTTGGTGATATAGCTTCAACGCAGCATTTGCCTTATTTGTTGCCGACCTTTTCTTAAATTCTTCTGACTCCGTGCTGTACTTCACGAATTCGTCCCAGTGATTTTTTACCTTCTCACTGTCTGGAGTCTTCTTTTTCTTGATAAGTCCGCGCAATCTTTTCTTGTGGTTCTTGAATAGTTCAGCCATCTTCTTCTTGGCAAACTCGCGGAGGGCCTGCTCCATCTTGGCCTTTTCAGCGTCATCCCCCTCTTCGGGTACTATGTTGAAATGTGACATGAGCTTGGTCAGAATGCTGTTTTTGGCTACATCATCGATATAAAGACCTTGAGCTTCTTCCTCTGCAGACAGCACTAGTCCCTTCGGCTTGTTCCATTCTCGAACGGTGATCGGGACGTGGTCCCTAACAAGCACTCCGCATTGAGCTATAAATGACTTTGCACCTTTCTCTGTAGCAATCGGTTTACCATCCTTAGCGATGTGGGTGATGTCGTGCCTAACACCGTCGTCCAACTTTTTGGCCGGGCCTCGCTTCCTCGACTTTACAGAAGAAGTGCTCGATCCGGAGGGCTAAAAAAGAAATAATTCATAGTCAGTACAATTTAATTAGTTAATGCATCTAGTCGATCAACAGCGGCTTAATTAACTTATATACCTGGGTGATAACTACGGTTCCGGAGCCATTATGATGATCTTCTTCCTCACCGGCGCCATTAGGATCTTCTTCCTCAATATTCTCCGCTCCCTCACCGGAGTCATTCAAAAAAGTTGCGGTGACATCGTCACCGCCATCATCTGGAATAACGTCGTCGTCGCGATCATCCAGAGTACCGTGGGCTATGAGGTTCTCCATGAAATTTTCTTGAATTTCATCTCTGTCCATGCTTTCTACAACGACCTGCAAGCTATATATAGGAACCATCATATGATCAAATTAAGGATAATGCAGAAAACTGAAAATGGAGTTACATATGTAGTTCTTAACTAAGGATCGATAATATAGTGCTGAAAGCAGATAGTGCAGTTACATGCATACATAGATCGGGTTCATGTTTATTTAACCCGAATACATCAATCAATACTACAACCTCTCAACCGCGCCGACCGGGTCCTAGAGGGCGCCGATCGGGTCCTAAGCCGCGCCGGGTGAACCCCCAAAGCCACGGAACAATCACGGGAGCATGGCTAACATGAGATCCCTGCATAACGCTCCATCCGGTCCTATACATGTTGTCTAACGCATACATGTAACGGCGAACGTGCTTGTCCTCCGCCGCAATGCGCTGAGCTACCTCCTCCGGAGGGGCCGGCTCCCTCTGAAACGACCGTGGCCCATAAGACCTCCACCAAAGAATATCCGGGTCGATGACGGGACCCGGATTCCGCACCAAGGTGCGCGACCCGGAAGCTAAGACCTCCCAGTGCCACCCCGGTGGAGCCAAGTCCCGGACCTCCCCCATCTGCTGCATCTCCTCGGTGAGAGTCAGACCACGGTGCGGCGGCTGTCGCGGCATCGTAGCTACGAAAACAAATCATATATATATGTACCAACGTTAACATAAATTAAAAAATAACTTCACTACTTTTATGTTAGTCGGCGCCGGCACTACCGTTTGGGCGGGCGCCGGCACTACATACTCTATTTTGGGGGCGCCGGCAGGGGCGTCGGCACTACCGTATTTTGGGGGCGCCATCGCGAGCGTAGTGGTTACCGGCGCGGCGGCCCTCATAACGGCGCGGCGGCCCTCATAATGACGCGTAGTGGTTACTCTATTTTCACAACTTTTTAAATTTCTAACTATTTTACTAACTAATTTTCTAACTATTGTTTTAACTAAATTTCTAACTATTTTACTAACTAATTTTACAAACTAATTTTCTAACTATTGTTTTAACTAAATTTCTAACTATTTTTCACTAACACTAACTAACTAATTTTACAAACTAATTTTCTAACTATTGTTTTAACTAAATTTCTAACTATTTTTCACTAACACTAACTAACTATTTTACTAACTAATTTTACTAACTAATTTTCTAACTATTGTTTTAACTAATTTTACTAACTTTTTTCTAACTATTGTTTCTAACTAATTAACCTAACAAGTAATCTAATAACAAATAAAAAAAGGGGGTGGAGGCCGGGGCTCACCTTGGCGGAGAGGAGCGAGGTGGCCGACGCGGGCGGCGGCGGCGGGAGCGGAGGAGGCGGCCGACGTGGGTGAGCCGCGACGTCGACGGCGACGGCGGGCGGTAGAGAGAAGGAGGCGCGGGCACGGCAAGGTGGAGGAGGAGGCGCGGGCGCGGCAGAGAGGAAGGAGAGGCGCGCGCGCGGCAGCGCGGAGCGCGGCGGCGTGTGGGGGAGGAGGCGGAGGGTGGCGGCGCACGGGGACGGCGGAGGTGGCGGCGCGTGGCGAGCGGCGGAGGTGGCGGCGCGGGGCGAAAAAACGGCAGCCTGGCGGCGTCGTGCTCTTCGTCTCCGCGGGATTGATCTCCGCGGAGACGAAGGGGCGACAGTTATAGGCCCCCCCTTTGGTCCCGGTTTGTATTACAAACCGGGACTAAAGGCCCCCTTTGGTCCCGGTTTGTAATACAAACCGGGACTAAAGGCCTATTTTGCGCGAACCGGGACCAAAGGCCATTTTTTTTAAAAAAAATTATTCCCGCCTTATTTCAAATATAAAAAAAACCACGTACTGGCCACCGCACTGCCACATGTGTCCACCGCCGCCGCCGCCATGTATTGGCCACCGCCGCCACCACCACCACCACCACCGACGTGTACTCACCACCGCCGCCACCGCCACCGGCATGTATAGGCCACCGTCGCCACCGCCGTGTACTGGACACCACCGTCACCGCCATGTACTGGCCACAGCCGCCATCGCTGTGTACTGGCCACCACCGCCACCGCCATGTACTGGCCACCGCCGCCGCCGTGCCACACGTGTCCCTTCCCCGTGCCATGTGTCCCTTCCCCGTGCCACGTGTCCCTTCCCCGTGCCACCTGTCGCCGCCGCTTCAACGTGCCTCGCCCCGCCGCCACCGCTGTGCGACGTGTAGATCCCGCTTCCACGTGCCACGCCCCGCCGCTTCCCGGCGCCACCTGTCGCCGCCTCTTCCACGTGCCTCGCCCCGCCGCCGCCGGCGTGCGACGTGTAAATGCCGCTTCCACGTGCCACGCCCCGCCGCTTCCCCGCGCCACCTGTCGCCAAACTTGCTGCAACGCTGTGCTATAAAGCGCCGCGTGCGCGCGGAACCACACGTCACCGTCGCCTACGTTCATTCGTCGCCGGGATGCCGTCGCGGCTCGTCCGGCTTCCATGGCGTCCGAGCGCGTCCGAACGGTAGGTTCTACGCCGAGATGCGCGCCGGTGGCTTCCGGCTCACCCTCGGCATGTACAACACCCCGGAGCTGGCGGCGCGCGCTTACGACGCGGCCGCATGGCGATTTCGGCGGCCACGATGCGACATGAACTTCCCATACGTCGAATCGCTAGAGGAGGCGGAGTTCCTCGAGCCGACGCCGTGCCTCGTCGACGATGAGGACCATCGCCGCCACCGCCAGGTGCAGCGCCGGATCGCCATCGCCGAGCACGACGAGGAGTTGATGCGCGAGTGGAGGGCGCAGTTCCCCAACGACGTCGACAACACCGACGTGTTCTTCGCTGACCTCCGGGCACATCGCAGGTCCAACAGGCGCCACCGTCGGGCCGTCGCCGTGTTCGAGCTCGACAACCCGAATACAACTTGGGCCGACAACGACCCTCGGTGGGACGACATTTGGACCGAGACAACCTCCAACGACGAGTAGATCGACTAGACTAGTTGGTTATCTATTTTAAATGTATTTTCAATAAAGTCGTTGTGGCAGACGCTGATGATGAGAAAAGTTTTCCGCCAGATACATGGAATTAAAGTACAGAGCTCAACTGAAAATTAATTAAGATACATGGCCAGATTCGACTGTTCGAGTCATTCAGTCATACTCGTGCCTAGTCCTATAGTACTCGCCAATGTAGTCGTCGTAGTCGCCGTCATCATCGTCGCTGGCATCGGGGTCGCGGTAGTCGAACCTCGGCGGGAGAGCACTGATGTCTACTTCCCCCTCCTTTCCTGTAGACAGTGTTGGGCCTCCAAGAGCAGAGGTTTGTAGAACAGCAGCAAGTTCTCCCTTAAGTGGATCACCCAAGGTTTATCGAACTCAGGGAGGAAGAGGTCAAAGATATCCCTCTCATGCAACCCTGCAACCACAAAGCAAGAAGTCTCTTGTGTCCCCAACACACCTAATAGGTGCACTAGTTCGGCGAAGAGATAGTGAAATACAGGTGGTATGAATATATATGAGCAGTAGCAACGGTGCCAGAAAATAGCTTGCTGGCGTGTAGTTGATGGTGATGGTATTGCAGCAGTAGTAACACAGTAAAACAGTAAACAAGCAGCGATAGCAGTATTTAAGAACAAGGCCTAGGGATTACACTTTCACTAGTGGACACTCTCAATATTGATCACATAACAGAATAGATAAATGCATACTCTACACTTTTGTTGGATGATGAACACATTGCGTAGGATTACACGAACCCTCAATGCCGGAGTTAACAAGCTCCACAATTATGTTCATATTTTAGTAACCTTATAGTGTAAGATAGATCAAAAGACTAAACCAAGTACTAACATAGCATGCACACTGTCACCTTCATGCATATGTAGGAGGAATATATCACATCAATATTATCATAGCAATAGTTAACTTCGCAATCTACAAGAGATCATGATCATAGCATAAACCAAGTACTAACACGGTGCACACACTGTCACCTTTACACACGTGCAGGAGGAATAGAACTACTTTAATAACATTGCTAGAGTAGCACATAGATAAATTGTGATACAAACTCATATGAATCTCAATCATGTAAAGCAGCTCATGAGATTATTGTATTGAGGTACATGGGAGAGATGAACCACATAGCTACCGGTACAGCCCCGAGCCTCGATGGAGAACTACTCCCTCCTCATGGGAGCAGCAGCGGTGATGAAGATGGCGGTGGAGATGGCATCGGTGTCGATGGAGAAGCCTTCTGGGGGCACTTCCCCGCTCCGGCAGCGTGCCGGAACAGAGACTCCTGTCCCCCAGATCTTGGCGTCGCGATGTCGGCGGCTCTGGAAGGTTTCTGTGGTTTTCGCTGAACGTATCAGGGTTTTCGATCCAGGGGCTTTATATAGGCGAAGAGGCAGCGCAGGAGGGTCGAAGGGGCGACGACACCATAGGGCGGCGCGGCCAGGGCCTGGGCCGCGCCGGCCTATGGTCTGGGGGCCCAGTGCCCCCCCTCTGGTTCTTCCCGGGTGTTCTGGATGCTTCCGGTGAAAATAGGAACTTGGGCGTTGATTTCGTCCGATTCCGAGAATATTTCGTTACTAGGATTTCTGAAACCAAAAACAGCAGAAAACAGGAACTGGCACTTCGGCATCTTGTTAATAGGTTAGTTCCAGAAAATGCACGAATATGACATAAAGTGTGCATAAAACATGTAGATAACATCAATAATGTGGCATGGAACATAAGAAATTATCGATACGTCGGAGACGTATCAGCATCCCCAAGCTTAGTTCTCGGCGTCCCGACAGGTAAAACGATAACACAGATAATTTCTGGAGTGACATGCCATCATAACCTTGATCATACTATTTGTAAAGCATATGTAGTGAATGCAGCGATCAAAACAATGTATATGACATGAGTAAACAAGTGAATCATAAAGCAAAGACTTTTCATGAATAGCACTTCAAGACAAGCATCAATAAGTCTTGCATAAGAGTTAACTCATAAAGCAATAAATTCATAGTAGAGACATTGAAGCAACACAATGGAAGATTAAGTTTCAGCGGTTGCTTTCAACTCGTAACATGTATATCTCATGGATAGTTGTCAATGCAAAGCAATATAACAAATGCAATAAGCAAGTATGTAAGAATCAATGCACAGTTCACACAAATGTTTGCTTCTTGAGGTAGAGAGAGATAGGTGAACTGACTCAACAATAAAAGTAAAAGAATGGTCCTCCATAGAGGAAAAGCATCGATTGCTATATTTGTGCTAGAGCTTTGATTTTGAAAACATGAAACAATTTTGTCAACGGTAGTAATAAAGCATATGTATCATGTAAATTATATCTTACAAGTTGCAAGCCTCATGCATAGTGTACTAATAGTGCCCGCACCTTGTCCTAATTAGCTTGGACTACCGGATCATCACAATGCACATGTTTTAACCAAGTGTCACAAAGGGGTACCTCTATGCCGCCTGTACAAAGGTCTAAGGAGAAAGCTCGCATTGGATTTCTCGCTATTGATTATTCTCAACTTAGACATCCATACCGGGACAACATAGACAACAGATAATGGACTCCTCTTTTATGCATAAGCATGTAACAACAATTAATAATTTTCTCATATGAGATTGAGGATATATGTCCAAAACTGAAACTTCCACCATGGATCATGGCTTTAGTTAGCGGCCCAATGTTTTTCTCTAACAATATGCATGCTTAACTATAAGGTGGTAGATCTCTCTTACTTCAGACAAGACGGACATGCATAGCAACTCACATGAAATTTAACAAAGAGTAGTTGATGGCGTCCCCAGTAAACATGGTTATCGCACAACAAGCAACTTAATAAGAGATAAAGTGCATAATTACATATTCAATTCCACAATAGTTTTTAAGATATTTGTCCCATGAGCTATATATTGCAAAGGCGAATGGTGGAAATTTAAAGGTAGCACTCAAGCAATTTACTTTGGAATGGCGGAGAAATACCATGTAGTAGGTAGGTATGGTGGACACAAGTGGCATAGTGGTTGGCTCAAGTATTTTGGATGCATGAGAAGTAATCCCTCTCGATACAAGGTTTAGGCTAGCAAGGTTATTTGAAACAAACACAAGGATGAACCGGTGCAGCAAAACTCACATAAAAGACATATTGTAAATATTATAAGACTCTACACCGTCTTCCTTGTTGTTCAAACTCAATACTAGAAATTATCTAGACCTTAGAGAAGCCAAATATGCAAACCAAATTTTAGCATGCTCTATGTATTTCTTCATTAATGGGTGCAAAGCATATGATGCAAGAGCTTAATCATGAGCACAACAATTGCCAAGTATCACATTACCCAAGACATTAATAGCAATTACTACATGTATCATTTTCCAATTCCAACCATATAACAATTTAACGAAGAGGAAACTTCGCCATGAATATTATGAGCTAAGAACACATGTGTTCATATGCAACAGCGGAGCGTGTCTCTCTCCCACACAAGCATGATGTAATCCAATTTATTCAAACACAAACAAAAATAAAAGCATACAGACGCTCCAAGTAAAGCACATAAGATGTGATCGAATAAAAATATAGTTTCAAGAGAAGGAACCTGATAATTTGTCGATGAAGAAGGGGATGCCTTGGGCATCCCCAAGCTTAGACGCTTGAGTCTTCTTGATATATGCAGGGGTGAACCACCGGGGCATCCCCAAGCTTAGAGCTTTCACTCTTCTTGATCATAGTATATCATCCTCCTCTCTTGACCCTTGAAAACTTCCTTCACACCAAAATTCTCATAAACTTCATTAGAGGGGCTAGTACATAATCAAAAACTCACATGTTCAGAGGTGACACAATCATTCTTAACACTTCTGGACATTGCTCAAAGCTACTGGAGTTTAATGGAACAAAGAAATCCATCCCACATAGCAAAAGAGGCAATGCGAAATAAAAGGCAGAATCTGTCAAAACAGAACAGTCCGTAAAGACGAATTTCTAATAAATACTTCCGTTGCTCAGATCAGAAAACTCAAAACTAATGAAAGTTGCGTACATATCTGTGGAACACGCACGTAAATTGGCATATTTTTCTGATTTTTCTACAGAGAGAAAATTCCAGATTCGTGACAGATAGAAATCTGTTTCTGCGCAGAAATCCAAATCTAGTATCAACCTTCGATTAGAGGCTTCACTTGGCACAACAAAACACAAAACTAAGATAAGGAGAGGTTGCTACAGTAGTAAACAACTTCCAAGACACAAATATAAAACAAAGTACTGTAGCAAAATAACACATGGGTTATCTCCCAAGAAGTTCTTTTCTTTGTAGCCATTAAGATGGGCTCAGCAGTTTTAATGATGCACTCGCAAGAAATAGTATTTGGAGCAAAAGAGAGCATCAAGAGGCAAATTCAAAACACATTTAAGTCTAACATGCTTCCTATGCATAGGAATCTTGTAAATAAACAAGTTCATGAAGAGCAAAGTAACAAGCATAAGAAGATAAAACAAGTGTAGCTTCAAAAATTTCAGCACATAGAGAGGTGTTTTAGTAACATGAAAATTTCTACAACCATATTTTCCTCTCTCATAATAACTTTCAGTAGCATCATGAGCAAACTCAACAATATAACTATCACATAAAGCATTCTTATCATGAGTCTCATGCATAAAATTATTACTCTCCACATAAGCATAATCAATTTTATTAGTTGTAGTGGGAGCAAATTCAACAAAGTAGCTATCATTATTATTCTCATCAAGTGTAGGTGGCATAGTATAATCACAACAAAATTTACTCTCCATAGTAGGTGGTACCAAAAGACCACTATCATTATAATCATCATATATGGGAGGCAAAGTATCATCAAAGAAAATTTTCTCCTCAATGCTTGGGGGACTAAAAAGATCATGAAAACCAGCTTCCCCAAGCTTAGAACTTTCTATATTATTATCAACAATGGTGTTCAAAGCGTTCATACTAATATTACTACCAGCATGCAAATAAGATTCCATAGGTTTTTTAATTTTTGCATCAAACAATCCATGTTTTAAATCAGGAAATAGAATAAGAAGATCATTCTTGTCCATTATGCCAAACTAGTGTAAACAAGAAACAAAAAGTTGCAATTGCAGGATCTAAAGGAAATAGCTTTGAGTACTTACGGCGCCGGAAAATAGCTTAGTAGCCGAGATCCGGAGCGTGAGTACCTTTTACCTTTCCTCCCCGGCAACGGCACCAGAAAATAGCTTGATGTCTACTTCCCCCTCCTTTCCTGTAGACAGTGTTGGGCCTCCAAGAGCAGAGGTTTGTAGAACAGCAGCAAGTTTTCCCTTAAGTGGATCACCCAAGGTTTATCGAACTTAGGGAGGAAGAGGTCAAAGATATCCCTCTCATGCAACCCTGCAACCACAAAGCAAGAAGTCTCTTGTGTCCCCAACACACCTAATAGGTGCACTAGTTCGGCGAAGAGATAGTGAAATACAGGTGGTATGAATATATATGAGCAGTAGCAACGGTGCCAGAAAATAGCTTGCTGGCGTGTAGTTGATGGTGATGGTATTGCAGCAGTAGTAACATAGTAAAACAGTAAACAAGCAGCGATAGCAGTATTTAAGAACAAGGCCTAGGGATTACACTTTCACTAGTGGACACTCTCAATATTGATCACATAACAGAATAGATAAATGCATACTCTACACTTTTGTTGGATGATGAACACATTGCGTAGGATTACACGAACCCTCAATGCCGAAGTTAACAAGCTCCACAATTATGTTCATATTTTAGTAACCTTATAGTGTAAGATAGATCAAAAGATTAAACCAAGTACTAACATAGCATGCACACTGTCACCTTCATGCATATGTAGGAGGAATAGATCACATCAATATTATCATAGCAATAGTTAACTTCGCAATCTACAAGAGATCATGATCATAGCATAAACCAAGTACTAACACGGTGCACACACTGTCACCTTTACACACGTGCAGAAGGAATAGAACTACTTTAATAACATTGCTAGAGTAGCACATAGATAAATTGTGATACAAACTCATATGAATCTCAATCATGTAAAGCAGCTCATGAGATTATTGTATTGAGGTACATGGGAGAGATGAACCACATAGCTACCGGTACAGCCCCGAGCCTCGATGGAGAACTACTCCCTCCTCATGGGAGCAGCAGCGGTGATGAAGATGGCGGTGGAGATGGCAGCGGTGTCGATGGAGAAGCCTTCCGGGGGCACTTCCCCGCTCCGGCAGCGTGCCGGAACAGAGACTCCTGTCCCCCAGATCTTGGCGTCGCGATGGCGGTGGCTCTGGAAGGTTTCTGTGGTTTTCGCCGAACGTATCAGGGTTTTCGATCCAGGGGCTTTATATAGGCGAAGAGGCAGCGCAGGAGGGTCGAAGGGGCGACGACACCATAGGGCGGTGCAGCCAGGGCCTGGGCCGCACCGGCCTATGGTCTGGGGGCCCAGTGCCCCCCCTCTGGTCCTTCCCGGGTGTTCTGGATGCTTCCGGTGAAAATAGGAACTTGGGCGTTGATTTCGTCCGATTCCGAGAATATTTCGTTACTAGGATTTCTGAAACCAAAAACAGCAGAAAACAGGAACTGGCACTTCGGCATCTTGTTAATAGGTTAGTTCCAGAAAATGCACGAATATGACATAAAGTGTGCATAAAACATGTAGATAACATCAATAATGTGGCATGGAACTTAAGAAATTATCGATACGTCGGAGACGTATCAAGCACGCGTGGGCTGGGACTGAGGTTAGCGCAGGCGGGGGCCACGGTGGGCCATGACGCCCTGGAGAGTCCGGCCGCGCCACCACAGCCGACGGTCGGCCTCGTTGAAGTTCGAAGGAGGCGGGCCACCCTCCTCGTGCCTGGCAAGCGCCCTCTCACGCCGATTGATGAAGAAACTTTCCCAAGTCGGGCTGTAGTCGGGATGCCACTGGGGATTCCTCCGCTGCTCTGGCGTGAGCTCGAAGTAGTAGTGGTTCGTGATGGCCATCTCGTGCACTACACCTAGAGGGACAGGAGGGACCGGTACGCCTCCGACGCTCAGCAACCAGCCGGTCGGGACGCGGTAGCCCGACGGGCAGGGGTAGTTCGACGCGCAAAGCGCCTCCGCCTCCCGGAGGGTTAGAGATACGATGAAGCCATGGGACAGAGTGATGAGGTTTGCAGATATGAGTCTAGATGTGATATGTAAATGGAGGCCAAGCCGACATATATATAGTGAAAAAATGGCGGGAGGACGGAGGCGGGAAGCAGTGGAAAGCGCGGGAAGAAAAATAGGCGGGAACGCAGTGGCGCCGAAAACATTAGTCCCGGCTGGTGGGTACAACCGGGACTAAAGATCATTTTTTTTGTCATCTAACAAAACTGTCGGTGGGATAAGGACGTGTGGGTAACCTTTAGTCCCGGCTGGTGGGTACAACGGGATGAAATATCCTTTTTTTGTCATCTAACAAAACTGTCGGTGGGATAAGGACGTGTGGGTAACCTTTAGTCCCGGCTGGTGGGTACAACCGGGACTAAAGATGTCGGCAGGATAAGAACGCATGGGTGGACGCACTGCTCGATGAGATAAAGCATGTAGCGCACGACGCCCTGTCGAAGGAACAAGACAAAGTAGAAGATGTGTCGTGCCTATAAAAGGAGCATCGATACGCCTTGCCAAGCAGAGTTTCATTCCCATGGATGAAGGGAAGGGTTGGGAAATCTCCCGTGGCGCAGCTTCTCGAAGATGTCGTTGGTGCACAAGCCCTACGGTATCTTCGAAAGCTGCTCCTCGGAATTTTTCCCTGCAAGCCCCTGAACAACTAAATCTCATCTAACAGTGTTGGGGAAAGGGTTGGGAAATCTCCCGTGGCGCAGTTTCTCGAAGATGTCGTTGGTGCACACGCCCTACGACATCTTCGTAACCGCGCCTTGGAATTTTTTCCTGCAAGCCTGAACGACTACATCTCCTCTAATGTTGTTGGGGAAAGGGTTGGGATATCTCCGTGGCGCTTTCTCGAAGATGTCGTTGGTGCACACGCCTACGGCATCTTCGAAAGCGCTTGGAATTTTTCCCTGCAAGCCCCTGAACGACTACATCTCCTCTAACAGTGTTGGGAAAAGGGTTGGGAAATCTCCCGTGGCGCATCACCACTTTTAATATCTTACATACAGTTAAATGATTACACAAAAATAAATGGGAAATTGATTGCCATGTTGAGATACTCATTTGTGCCATGAACATTCTTCAATTAACTTGATGATGGAGCATCTTCATCATTTAATCTTCTTCGGCCGTAACCATGGAGCATCTTCATCATTTAACTTGATGCTTGGATCAATGTTCACTCTGAAGGGTGGAATTTCATCAAACTGATTATAATCTTCTGACATGTCTGTCTTGTCCTCCACTCCCATGATGTTTCTTTTTCCAGAAAGAACTATGTGGCGATTTGGCTCATCGTTTGATGTATTTGTTTCCTTATGTTTCCTTTTTCTTGGTTTGGTAGACATATCCTTCACATAGAAAACCTGGGCCACATCCTTGGCTAGGACGAATGGTTCGTCTCTATACCCAAGATTGTTGAGATCCACTGTTGTCATTCCATACAACTTGTCTACCTGAACCCCGCCTCCTGTTTTGTTGATCCATTTGCACCTAAACAAAGGGACCTTAAAAGAAGGTCCATAGTCAAGTTCCCATATATCCTCTATGTAACCATAATATGTGTCATTTGGGCCTTCATTCATTATTGCATCAAATCGGACACCACTGTTTTGGTTGGTGCTCTTTTTATCTTGGGCGATCGTGTAAAATGTATTCCCATTTATCTCGTACCCTTGGAAAGTCACTACAGTCGAAGATGGTGTCTGGGCCAGCAAGAACAACTGATCTTCAATATCTTTGTTATTCAGGAGATGTTTTTGCAACCAACCGCCGAAAGTCGACATGTGTTCACATCCAATCCAATCGCTCGACTGCCCCGGGTTCTGGGAGCGTAGAAAGTTCTTGTGGTCACCGATATACGGAGCCACCAAGGTGGAACTTTGTAGAACTGTGTAGTGTGCTTGAGTCAAAGAAATCACGTCCCTACATATCATTGATTTCCTTCCTAGCGTGCCTTTTCCACTTAGTCTCCCTTCATGCCGCGATTCAGGAACACCAATCGGCTTAAGGTTAGGAATAAAGTCAACACAGAATTCAATGACCTCCTCTGTTCCATAGCCCTTGGAGATGCTTCCTTCTGGCCTAGCACGGTTATGAACATATTTCTTTAAGACTCCCATGAACCTCTCGAAGGGGAACATATTGTGTAGAAACACAGGACCGAGAATGGAAATCTCATCGACCAGGTGAACGAGGATATGTGTCATAATATTGAAGAAGGATGGTGGGAACACCAGCTCAAAACTAACGAGACATTGGACCACATCATTCTGCAACCTCGGTAGAATTTCTGGATTTATTACCTTCCGAGAAATTGCATTGAGGAATGCACATAGCTTCACAATGGGCAGACGAACATTTTCCGATAGAAGCCCCCTCAATGCAATCGGAATCAACTGTGTCATTATCACGTGACAGTCATGAGACTTCAGGTTCTGGAATGTTTTCTTCTCCATATTTATTATTCCTTTTATATTGGAGGAGAAGCCAGACGGGACCTGTAGGATAACGTTGCATAGAAAACAAAAAATTTCCTACCGCGAACACGCAATCCAAGCCAAGATGCAATCTAGAAGACGGTAGCAACGAGGGGGTATCGAGTCTCACCCTTGAAGAGATTCCAAAGCCTACAAGATGAGGCTCTTGTTGCTGCGGTAGACGATCACTTGCCGCTTGCAAAAGCGCGTAGAAGATCTTGATCACGATCGGTTCCGGCGCCACGAACGGGCAGCACCTCCGTACTCGGTCACACGTTCGGTTGTTGATGAAGACGACGTCCACCTCCCTGCCCAGCGGGCAGCGGAAGTAGTAGCTCCTCTTGAATCCGACAGCACGACGGCGTGGTGTCGGTGGCGGTGTAGAAGTCCGGCGGAGCTTCGCTAAGCTACGCGGGCAATATGAAGTGGAGGAGCAAAGCTAGGGTTTGGGAGGGGGTAGCCGGCCACTCAAGGGGGGCGGCCAAGCTATGGTCTTGGGGTGGCCGGCCCCCTCCCTTGGCCCCTCATTATATAGGTGGATCCCAAGTGTTGGTGTCCAAGTCTTCGAATAAGACCCGAAACCAAAACCTTCCATAGGAGGGGGGAAACCTAGCCCAACTAGGACTCCCACCCAAAGGTGGGATTCCCACCTCCCATGTGGGGGGTGGCCGGCCCCCTATGGTGGAGTCCACTTGGGACTCCACCCCCACTAGGGCTGGCCGGCCATGGAGGTGGAGTCCCTTGTGGACTCCACCTTCCTTGGTGGTTTCTTCCGGACTTTTCTAGAACCTTCTAGAACCTTCCATAGAACCTTCCGCGACATTTTATTTCACATAAAATGACATCCTATATATGAATCTTATTCTCCGGACCATTCCGGAACTCCTCGTGATGTCCGGGATCTCATCCGGGACTCCGAACAAATATTCGAACTTCATTCCATAATTCAAGTGCTACCATTTCAACATCCAACTTTAAGTGTGTCACCCTACGGTTCGAGAACTATGTGGACATGGTTGAGTACTCACTCCGACCAATAACCAATAGCGGGATCTGGAGATCCATAATGGCTCCCACATATTCAACGATGACTTTAGTGATCGAATGAACCATTCACATAAATTACCAATTCCCTTTGTCTCGCGATATTTTACTTGTCCGAGGTTTGATCTTCGGTATCACTCTATACCTTGTTCAACCTCGTCTCCTGACAAGTACTCTTTACTCGTACCGTGGTATGTGGTCTCTTATGAACTCATTCATATGCTTGCAAGACATTAGACGACATTCCACCGAGAGGGCCCAGAGTATATCTATCCGTCATCGGGATGGACAAATCCCACTGTTGATCCATATGCCTCAACTCATACTTTCCGGATACTTAATCCCACCTTTATAGCCACCCATTTACGCAGTGGTGTTTGGTGTAATCAAAGTACCTTTCCGGTATAAGTGATTTACATGATCTCATGGTCATAAGGACTAGGTAACTATGTATCGAAAGCTTATAGCAAATAACTTAATGACGAGATCTTATGCTACGCTTAATTGGGTGTGTCCATTACATCATTCACACAATGACATAACCTTGTTATTAATAACATCCAATGTTCATGATTATGAAACTAATCATCCATTAATCAACAAGCTAGTTTAAGAGGCATACTAGGGATTTCTTGTTTGTCTACATATCACACATGTACTAATGTTTCGGTTAATACAATTCTAGCATGATATATAAACATTTATCATAAACATAAAGATATAAATAATAACCACTTTATTATTGCCTCTAGGGCATATCTCCTTCAGTCTCCCACTTGCACTAGAGTCAATAATCTAGATTACATTGTAATATACCTAACACCCATGGCATTTTGGTGTTGGTCATGCTTTGCCCTAGGGAGAGCTTTAGTCAACGGATCTGCTACATTCAGATCAGTGTGTACTTTGCAAATCTTTACTTCTCCATCTTCGATGTACTCGCGAATCGAGTGGTAACGCAGCTTGATATGCTTCAGCCTCTTGTGTGACCTTGGCTCTTGTGCATTGGCGATGGCACCCATGTTATCACAAGAAATGATTAATGGGTCCAATGCACTAGGAACCACACCGAGCTCTACAATGAACCTCTTCATCCATACCGCTTCGATGAAGCCTACTGGAAGCCGCTATGTACTCGATTCTGTTGAAGACTTCGCCACCGTGCAATCGCTTCGAGCTTGCCCACCATCGCAGCACCATTCAATATAAACACGTACCCAGATTGTGACTTAGAGTCATCAGGATCAGTGTTCCAACTTGCATCGGTGTAACTTGTTACAACGAGCTCTTGGTCACCTCCATAACAAAGAAACATATCCTTAGTTCTTTTCAAGTACTTCAGGATATTCTTGACCGCTGTCCAGTGTTCCATTCCTGGATCACTTTGATATCTGCTAGTCAAACTAACAGCATGTGCTATATCCGGTCTTGTACATAGCATGGCATACATGATAGATCCTACTGCCGAGGCATAGGGGATGTTACTCATCCTTTCTCTTTCTTCTCGTAGTCGGTCCTTGAGTTTTACTCAATACCTTGCCTGGTAACATAGGTAAGAACCCTTTCTTACTTTCGTCCATTCTAAACTTCTTTAGAATCTTGTCCAGATATGTACTGTGGATAGCCCTATTAGGCGTCTTGATCTATCTCTATAAATCTTGATGCCTAATATATACGATGCTTCACCAAGGTCTTTCATTGAAAAACTATTATTCAAATAACCCTTAACACTTTAATAGTTCTATATCATTCCCGATCAATAATATGTCATCTACATATAATATCGGGAATGCTACAGAGCTCCCACTCACTTTCTTGTAAATACAGCCTCTCCATGACACTCGTATAAACCCGAAGTCTTTGATCACCTTATCAAAGCGTCGGTTCCAACTTCTTGATGCTTGCTTCAGTCCATAGATTGAACGCTGAAGTTTGCATACTTTGTCAGCATTTTTAGGATCGACAAAACCTTTGGGTTGTACCATATACAACTCTTCCTCAATGTCTCCATTAAGGAACGCCGTTTTGACATCCATCTGCCAAATCTCATAATCGAAAAATGCAGCTATTGCTAACAAAATCCTCACAGATTTTAGCTTCGCTACAGGTGAGAAAGTCTCATCGTAGTCAACTCCTTGAATTTGTCGGAAACCCTTTGCGACAAGTCGAGCTTTATAGACAGTAATATTACCATCAGCATCTGTTTTTCTCTTGAAGATCCATTTATTCTCGACAGCCTTTCGGCTATCAAGTAAGTCTACCAAAGTCCATACTTTGTTATCATACATGGATCCCATTTCGGATTTCATGGCTTCTTGCCATTTGTTGGAATCTGGGCTCATCATCGCTTCTTCATACGTCGCAGGGTCCTCATCATTGTTATCTACAATCATGACATTTAGACAAGGATCATACCAATCAGGAGTGGCATGTTCCCTTGTCGATCTGCGAGGTTCAGTAGTTTCCTCGTTCGAAGTTTCATGATCATTATCATTAGCTTCCTCTGTTGCCGGTGTAGGCAGTACAGGTACAACTTCCGGTACTGCGCTACTCTGATCAACGAGTATAGATTCATCAATCTCATCGAGTTCTACTTTTCTTCCAGTCACTTCTTTAGTGAGAAATTCTTTCTCAAGAAAGGTTCCGTTCTTAGCAACAAAGATTTTGCCTTCGGATCTGTGATAGAAAGTGTACCCTATAGTTTCCTTAGGGTAACCTATGAAGACGCATTTCTCCGCTTTGGGTTCTAGCTTGTCCGGTTGTAACTTCTTTACATAGGCTTCGCAACCCCAAACTTTCAGGAACGACAGCTTAGGTTTCTTATTAAACCATAATTCATACGGTGTCGTTTCTACGGATTTTGATGGTGCTCTATTTAAAGTGAATGCGGCTGTCTCTAATGCATAACTCCAAAATGATAACGGCAAATCAGTAAGAGACATCATACTACGAACCATATCTAAGAGAGTTCGATTACGACGTTCGGACACACCGTTTCGTTGAGGTGTTCCCGGCGGTGTCAATTGTGAAAGTATTCCGCATTTCTTTAAATGCATGCCAAACTCATAACTCAGATATTCACCTCCACGATCAGATCGTAGAAATTTGATCTTCTTGTTACGTTGATTTTCTACTTCACTTTGAAATTCCTTAAACTTCTCGAAAGTTTCGGATTTATGTTTCATGAAATAGATATACCCATATCTACTCAGATCATCTGTGAAGGTTAGAACATAACGATAACCACCGCGCGATGCTACGCTCATTGGTCCACATACATCGGTATGTATGATTTCCAATAAGTCAGTAGCTCGCTCCATCATACCAGAAAATGGAGTCTTTGTCATTTTTCCCATTAGACATGCTTCGCATCTATCAAGTGACTCAAAGTCAAGTGATTCAAGTAATCCATCAGGATGGAGTTTCTTCATGCGTTTCACTCCAATATGACCAAGACGACAGTGCCACATATAAGTAGAATTATCATTAAGTTTAATTCGCTTAGCATCAATGTTATGTATATGCGTATCACTACTATCGAGATCTAACAGAAATAAGCCATTCTTTTGTGGTGCTCGACCATAAAAGATATTATTCATAAAAATAGAACAACCATTATTCTCAGACTTGAATGAATAACCGTCTTGCATTAAACAAGATCCAGATATAATGTTCATGCTCAACGCAGGTACATAATAGCAATTATTTAGGCTTAAAACTAATCCCGAAGGTAGATGTAGAGGAAGTGTGCCGACTGCGATCACATTGACCTTGGATCCATTTCCAACGCGCATCGTCACTTCATCTTTCAGCAGTTGTCGTTTATTCTTTAGTTCCTGTTTCGAGTTACAAATATGAGCAACCTAACCATTATCAAATACCTGTGTACTAGAACGAGAACTAGTGAGATAAACATCTATAACATGTATATCAGATATACCTTCTTTCTTCTTCTTGACAAGGCCGCTCTTCAGATCAGCCAGATACTTGGAGCAATTACGCTTCCAGTGTCCCTTCTCCTTGCAGTAATAGCACTCAAGATCGTGCTTAGGGCCGTTCTTAGGTTTCATAGGAGGCGTGGCAGCTTTCTTGCCACCCTTCTTGAATTTTCCTTAGACTTGCCACTGTTTCTTGAAACTGGTGGTCTTGTTGACCATCAACACTTGGTGCTCTTTCTTGATCTCAATCTCAGCAGCTTTTAGCATGCCAAAGAGTTCAGGTAACTCCTTGTTCATGTTCTGCATATTGTAGTTCATCACAAAGTTCTTGTAACTTGGTGGCAGTGATTGAAGGACACGATTAATCCCCAGTCTGTTAGGAATCACTATTCCCAAGTCACTGAGTTTCTTCGCATGCCCGGTCATGGCGAGCATGTGCTCACTAACGGAGCTGCCTTCTTCCATCATACAGCTGAAGAAATGTTTCGATGCTTCATAGCATTCCATCTGCCGCATGAGTCTCGAATATAGCTTTCAGCTCATTCATCAACTCATGAGGATCATGGTGCTCAAAACGTTTTTGAAGATCGGATTCCAGATCGCACAGGATGGCACACCGAACTTGAGAGTACCGAGTTTTCCGAGTCACGTAAACAGCTTTTACTTCATCGGATTCATCTTCTCAGGAGGGTCACCTAGCGGTGCATCAAGCACAAATTGCAGATTTCCGCCAGAGAGGAAGATCCTCACATGACGGAACCAGTCGGTGAAGTTGCTACCGTTGCTCTTAAGTTTCTCTTTCTCTAGGAACTGATTAAAATTGATTGGGGACGCCATCTCTACAACATATATTTGCAATAGTTTAGACTAAGTTTATGACAAATTGAGTTCAAATTTTAATTCAACATAATTAAAAACCTAAGTGAACTCCCACTCAAAACAATATCCCTCGCATTGTCTTAGTGATCACACGAACCAAATCCACCGCACCTAAAACCGATCATCACGAGAAAAGGTGTGATTTCAATGGCGAACACTCAAAGTGTTCATCATATCAACCATATGATTCATGCTCTACCTTTCGGTATCACGTGTTCCGAGACCATGTCTGTACATGCTAGGCTCGTCAAGGCCACCTTAGTATCCGCATGTGCAAAACTGTCTTGCACCCGTTGTATGTACTTATCGAATCTATCACATCCGATCATCACGAGATGCTTCAAACGATAAGAATTGATAACGGTGCTACTAAGGATGAACACTTTATTATCTTGAGATTTTAGTGAGGGATCATCTTATAATGCTACCGTCGCGATCTAAGCAAAATAAGATGCATAAAAGGATTAACATCACATGCAGTTCATATGTGATATGATATGGCCCTTTGTCTTTGCGCCTTTGATCTTCATCTCCAAAGCACGGACATGATCTCCATCATCTTCGGGCATGATCTCCATCATCGTCGGCGAAGCACCAAGGTCAATGGCACCGTCTTCATGATTGTCCTCCATGTAGCAACTATTACAACTACTTTGAAAAACTACTCAACATGAAATTTAAAGACAACCATAAGGCTCCTGTTGCCACAATACAATAATGATCATCTCATACATATTCATCATCACATTATGGCCATATCACATCACCAAACCACTGCAAAAACAAGTTAGACGCTCTCTAATTTGGTTTGCATATTTTACGTGGTTTAGGGTTTTCGATATAGATCTAATCTACCTACGAACATGAACCACAACGTTGATACTAATGTTGTCAATAGAAGAGTAAATTGAATCTTTACTATAGTAGGAGAGACAGACACCCGCAAAAGCCTCTTATGCAATACAAGTTGCATGTCGAACGAGGAACAAGTCTCATGAACGCGGTCATGTAAAGTTAGTCCGAGCCGCTTCATCCCACTATGCCATAAAGATGCAAAGTACTCAAACTAAAGATAACAAGAGCATCAACGCCCACAAACCATTGTGTTCTACTCGTGCAACCATCTATGCATAGACACGGTTACGATACCACTTGTAGGATAACGTTGCATAGAAAACAAAAATTTTCCTACCGCGAACACGCAATCCAAGCCAAGATGCAATCTAGAAGACGGTAGCAACGAGGGGGTATCGAGTCTCACCCTTGAAGAGATTCCAAAGCCTACAAGATGAGGCTCTTGTTGCTGCGGTAGACGATCACTTGCCGCTTGCAAAAGCGCGTAGAAGATCTTGATCACGATCGGTTCCGGCGCCACGAACGGGCAGCACCTCCGTACTCGGTCACACGTTCGGTTGTTGATGAAGACGACGTCCACCTCCCCGTTCAGCGGGCAGCGGAAGTAGTAGCTCCTCTTGAATCCGACAGCACGACGGCGTGGTGTCGGTGGCGGTGTAGAAGTCCGGCGGAGCTTCGCTAAGCTACGCGGGCAATATGAAGTGGAGGAGCAAAGCTAGGGTTTGGGAGGGGGTAGCCGGCCACTCAAGGGGGGCGGCCAAGCTATGGTCTTGGGGTGGCCGGCCCCCTCCCTTGGCCCCTCATTATATAGGTGGATCCCAAGTGTTGGTGTCCAAGTCTTCGAATAAGACCCGAAACCAAAACCTTCCATAGGAGGGGGAAACCTAGCCCAACTAGGACTCCCACCCAAAGGTGGGATTCCCACCTCCCATGTGGGGGTGGCCGGCCCCCTATGGTGGAGTCCACTTGGGACTCCACCCCCACTAGGGCTGGCCGGCCATGGAGGTGGAGTCCCTTGTGGACTCCACCTTCCTTGGTGGTTTCTTCCGGACTTTTCTAGAACCTTCTAGAACCTTCCATAGAACCTTCCGCGACATTTTATTTCACATAAAATGACATCCTATATATGAATCTTATTCTCCGGACCATTCCGGAACTCCTCGTGATGTCCGGGATCTCATCCGGGACTCCGAACAAATATTCGAACTTCATTCCATAATTCAAGTGCTACCATTTCAACATCCAACTTTAAGTGTGTCACCCTACGGTTCGAGAACTATGTGGACATGGTTGAGTACTCACTCCGACCAATAACCAATAGCGGGATCTGGAGATCCATAATGGCTCCCACATATTCAACGATGACTTTAGTGATCGAATGAACCATTCACATAAATTACCAATTCCCTTTGTCTCGCGATATTTTACTTGTCCGAGGTTTGATCTTCGGTATCACTCTATACCTTGTTCAACCTCGTCTCCTGACAAGTACTCTTTACTCGTACCGTGGTATGTGGTCTCTTATGAACTCATTCATATGCTTGCAAGACATTAGACGACATTCCACCGAGAGGGCCCAGAGTATATCTATCCGTCATCGGGATGGACAAATCCCACTGTTGATCCATATGCCTCAACTCATACTTTCCGGATACTTAATCCCACCTTTATAGCCACCCATTTACGCAGTGGTGTTTGGTGTAATCAAAGTACCTTTCCGGTATAAGTGATTTACATGATCTCATGGTCATAAGGACTAGGTAACTATGTATCGAAAGCTTATAGCAAATAACTTAATGACGAGATCTTATGCTACGCTTAATTGGGTGTGTCCATTACATCATTCACACAATGACATAACCTTGTTATTAATAACATCCAATGTTCATGATTATGAAACTAATCATCCATTAATCAACAAGCTAGTTTAAGAGGCATACTAGGGATTTCTTGTTTGTCTACATATCACACATGTACTAATGTTTCGGTTAATACAATTCTAGCATGATATATAAACATTTATCATAAACATAAAGATATAAATAATAACCACTTTATTATTGCCTCTAGGGCATATCTCCTTCAGGACCTTGATACTGCTCAGACATTCAAAAAATATTTACTTCTCTGCTTTTGTAAGAGCGTAGCTGGAGTAATGACGTCCTTTAACTCTCTCATGCAGTTTTTTGGGGTCTTTCCTACGTTGCTGGTCCTCCTGTGCTTCTGGTGTATCTTTTGTCTTCCCGTACACGCCTAGAAAGCCTAGCAGGTTCACGCAAAGATTATTCGTCACGTGCATCACATCGATTGAAGAGCGGACCTCTAAGACTTCCCAATAGGGTAGATCCCGAAATATAGATTTCTTCTTCCACATGGGCACGTGTCCGGACCGTCCGCCAGGACCCTTTCCAAATATTACATCTAGATCCTTGACCATACCAAATATATCAACACCATAACGATGGGGAGGCTTCCTCCGGTGATCATCCGCACCGTTGTAATGCTTGCCTTTCTTTCTTATGGGATGGGTAAGCCTAAGAAATCGACGATGCCCCAGGTACACGACCTTCTTACATTTTTCCAAATAATCACCTTCGAGCTCATGTAAACAGTGCGTGCATGCATTGTATCCCTTGTTTGACTATCCTGAAATGTTACCAAGAGCAGGCCTGTCATTGATGGTTACGAAAAGCAGCGCTCTTAGGTCAAATTCCTCTTGCTTGTGCTCGTCCCACACACGTACACCTTCTAGGGACCACAGCTGTAGAAGTTCTTCGACTAATGGCTTCAGGTACACATCAATGTCGTTCCCGGGTTGCTTCGGGCCGTGTATGAGCACTGGCATCATAATGAACTTCCGCTTCATGCACAACCAAGGAGGAAGGTTATATATACAAAGAGTCACAGGCCAGGTGCTATGGCTGCAGCTCTGCTCTCCAAAAGGATTCATGCCATCTGTACTTAGACCAAACCTTAAGTTCCTTGCATCCTGTGCAAAGTTTGGGAACTCTCTATCGATTTTTCTCCATTGGGAGCCATCAGCAGGGTGCCTCAATATCATGCCTTTCTTACGGTCTTCTTTGTGCCATCGCAACAACCTAGCATGCTCTTTATTTCTGAACAAGCGTTTCAGCCGTGGTATTATAGGAGCATACCACATAACCTTGGCAGGAACCCTCTTCCTGGGGCGCTCGCCCTCAACATCACCAGGGTCATATCGTCTGATCTTATACCGCAATGCAGTGCACACCGGACATGCATCCAAATTCTCGTACTCACCACGGTAGAGGATGCAGTCATTAATGCATGCTTGTATCTTTTGCACATCTAATCCTAGAGGGCAGACAATCTTCTTCGCTTCGTACGTACTGGCGGGCAATTCGTTACCCCTTGGAAGCTTCCTCTTAATTATTGTCAGCAACTTTCCAAATCCTGAGTCAGTGACACCGTTCTCTGCCTTCCATTGCAACAATTCCAGTGTCTTTGCCTAGCTTTTATGGCCATCTTCGCAAGTTGGGTATAACAATTTGTTGTGATCTTCTATCATCTTGTCGAAGGCCAACCTTTCCTTTTCAGTTTCACATTCTCTCCTTGCATCGCAATGGCCCGACCAAGATCATCATCGTTGTGCTCATCTGGTGCCTCTTGATCTTCTACTTCATTGTCTTCATTGCCTTCTGTAGTATCATCGTATTCAGGGAAATTGGGATAACCGTCATCATCCTCTTCCTCTTCTTCATTGTCTTCCATCATAACCCCTCTTTCTCCGTGCTTGGTCCAACAATAGTAACTGGGCATGAAACCGGATCGCAGAAGGTGGCTGTGAATGAGACTCGAGTGAGCGTAATTTACAGTATTCTTGCAGTCCACACATGGACAATACATGAAGCCACCATGTTTGTTTGCCTCCGCCACGGCCATAAAATTATCCAGGCCCGAAGTGAACTCGTCAAACCGTCGGTCAATGTACATCCATTGCCGATTCATCTGCATGATATAATTAAGCCGATCAAAATCATTACAGAACATCACGATGTATATATACACATGCATTTTATCAATTGCAGATGAAAAGGATAAAGTTGTTAACCTCGATGAAGAAGAAAAAAGCAAGTTAAGTGTGGCTTGATTTGCGTAAACTCAAGTGGCAAATCCTCTTAAGCATTTCATCGAACACCTCTTGTGCATGTGAAGAAGAGAGGAGAGCAATACACCCCTCTTGTGAAGAAAGTGAAAAAATGGCCAAGTGTGGCTCACACTTGGGCAGGGGCAAGGTTATATAGCCAGAGGGGGGTCTTTGGACCCGGTTTGTAATACAAACCGGGACTAAAGGTTTCCCACGCCTGACACGGCCTGCCGCGCCCTGCCGTGGACCCTTTAGTCCCGGTTTGTATTACAAACCGGGTCCAAAGGCCACTACAGGACAGGCGTCAGTTAGTGGGGTCGCCCTGGGCAAAACGAACCGGGACCAATGTCCCTCATTGGTCCCGGTTTGGTTCTGCACTGGGACATTTGCTTGGGACCAAAGGCCTCTTCTCCACTAGTGCGATGGATGGATCACTCGCAACAGCATCCATTTCGTCGCCTACTCCACTCCCGGCCGACGGCGCCATGCTTCTCAATGCGCTGTGCTCGCGACCAACCATCCAATAATCATTCCCTCCCGATTTCCCCGGTTCTAAATAATGGATCGCCGATCATCAGGCAAGCTAGCTAGGGTGGAGTAGTTTGCTTCACGATACCGTCTGTAGGGATTCTGTGCCAGGCGTAAAGTAAGGGCAACTCCAACGGGGCGACCCAAACCGCGCCCGCGCGTCCGGATGGGTTGAGCCGGACAAAAACGCGGACCAACGCGGGGACGCACCGCAAAAGCGGACGGCCGCGCCGTCCGGAACGACGCAAACCCGGCCCAAATCTGGGCTAGGTTTGCGTGGCCGCGGATGGCACGCGCCGTCCGCTCGCGTCCGGGCGCTGGGCGCCTCGTCTCCCGGGGGCCCACCTGTCGGTGACCAGGGAGTCTATTAAATGGGGACTGGAGGCACTACAACAAAAAAGACACATAGAGACGTTCAATTTATGTGCTAAAGTCGCTTTAAAGCATCACTACGTGCTTGTAGAGACGCTTGTGTAAAGCGTCTCCTTATGCACCGTCTCAAGTTCTGTAAAGACGCATTAGAAGCGTCTTTACATGGCATGAGACGTTGATAAAGCGTGCCAAGCCTTTTTAGAGACGTCGCCCTAAATTCCCCAATACATCGTCTTTAGAGTAAGGTCCTTGCGTCTTATAGAATCTTAAGACGTTTTATTGTTTTACACAAAAATAATTATTTTACTTTTGTTGCCATCTTCCGGCTAGTTATCAGGATAATCATACATTGTACATGCTATCAGCAAGCACATCAAAACGGAAAAATACGTTGCATTCTTTAGAATAAAAAAAGAACTTTATTTCTAGAGAATAGCAGTAATTTACAATTTATTTGTACATTTTCATGAAACAATTACAATCTTGACCAGGCAAAATCCTGCAAATCTTATACATTTTCTTCTTGTAGTTCGAATAGGGGGAAGCTTCCGCATGGAAATGATACATCAGCTCTCCATGGCCACTAATGTTGGTTTGCTTTAAATTCTGTGTTGTTGCTTAAAAACCTTCACAAACAATTTCTCTGTAGACAATGTCAGCTGAAAAACAAATTCTTCTTTCCACATGCACAAATGAAGCACATGCCACCGCTGTGACAGAGCAGTATCCGTATAATGAAAGCACCATCTCTTCACATTGGTATTTTAGCTCTTCGTTGGCATAAAGTTGCATATGGCATACCTAGTACTGGCTGCTGCACGAAAAAAAAGTTACTAAATACTAAACAACCATATAGAAATATAGAGTGCTTACTTGAGTGAAGATAAAAAATAAGTATATATTGGTTCTGTATAAAACATAGAGTGCTTTACAAGTAAAGTAGAGATTAGTTCAGAAGCCACTCTAAGGATTCAGTCATTCAGCATGTAAAGCATGTACATCAAAAGTGATGCTTGGTTACGTACTTAATAAGAAAGTATTCAGAAGATTACATACATGGCTGCAGTTAGATAAATCAGACTTCAGAGGATTAGATAATTGCTCATGGTATATTGGTATCTGATGAAACAGAGGCTTATAACTGAGAAGAAAACAAAATGGAATGTACCTTGGCATTGGCTTTACAAGTAAATCATGCCGATGGACCAATTCTTTCGGTTCACAACAATGACTAGATTACAAATGCAAACAATCTCCTGAAGTTGCGAAACAATGGAACATAAAATCTGTATGTTAAGCTTGAAGAAAAAAAACAATTAGTCCGCATGGTTCACATCTATGGTTTCACTCTAAGCCTTGATGCCACCATAGTTTACTTATATAAGTCACTCAATGCAAAACCAAAGTGAAATACTTGAAAGGCAACAATATAAATGAAAATTAACACAATGCATGTACGGATTCAGTTCCGAGAGGTAGCTAACCAAACCAAGATGTTGCGGTCTTACAGAACAACAGGCCAACTCATGCCAGAATTAGCTCAATATGTGAGGCATAGATTAATTACGCTGCTACTTCTGCTCTGTCACACACTTCATCTCTGGATTGGCACCTGTACATTGCCTGCTGCTGGCCTGCTGCTGCCTGGTAGAGCACACCTACCATGTAATCCACTTAGCCAAGCGTCAACCATGACCGCAGGTTCATACACCATACTGATCTGAAATCTGCATCATAAAAGCAAGAAAATCCCAGATCTAAAAAAGACTACTCGTGCATGATATGGTCTGATAACTGAGTGGAAGTTCTGTTGCATGACACTGGAAAATGACAGCCATATATATCTTGGAGTGAAATGCAAAACTTACAATTTATGTTACTTGGGCTGAAGATTCATTATACATTACCGGTGAGACGTTATCAATCGGTGCAGGACCTTGTAAACCATATTCATCTAGTTGTACATTTTCTGCATCTCGTTCTGTAAAAACTGGTCTTTCGCAGTCGGTTAGGTATCCTCGACATGACAACTTTTCCTAAAGGAACACAATCAGTCACTCCTTTCGTTCAGTAAATGTGACACATAATACAGTAAGCTAGCTAGATCAAACTTGATTACAATATGAATCCTCAGAATTTAGATGTCAAACAAATGGTGGGAAAGAAAACAACAGATCAAACCTTAAAATAGGCACTCACAAGGTCTCACCTGGGTGCGTTCTTCCCATCGTACGAGGACAGAAGCACCACTAGAATGGGTTAGGCCGTCTACCACTGGGTGCACGCCTACACGCACTGCACCTCACGGAAGAGGCCTGCCGCTACTAGGGCGATGGGGTTCACTTCGCTACCAGCAGACCGACAACACCGCGATGGGGTTCACCTCGTGCCCGTCTCGGCGACTGGATCTAGCGGCATAGCGTATTGCATTAGACAACCTAGATTGATTTAGTAGTTGAAAATGCAACATCTAACTGAGACGGAATTGATGGAGCACAAACCTGAGCGGAACTGTGGAAGCACAAGGACGGCGGACTCGATCTACAATTTTTTTCGAAATTGAATAGATCTTCCATGAGCAGTTGAAGATCTGTGGTGGCGGCTGAAGAGATAGAGGCGATGAGGAAAATATGGGCGATTTATATGATAGTTTTTTCCTGGGAAAAAAAGCGCGTATGTTTTCAGGAAGCGGTAAAACTAAAAATGTTAGCGCCGAAGCAAAATATTTTAAGGGACATCCAGGAGTCTGCCCGCTATCGTCTCTACATATTCACGAATTGGCAATTGCATTCATTTGGGTACCTAGACATTTTGGGACGTTGAGTGGAACGTCGCAAGAAACGTCTTCACGTGAGGGTGATCCTTTCCTTTAGGGACGAAAATAATTGCGTCTCATGGATAACGTCTCTATATGATCATTTTCTTGTAGTGAGGGGATCTGGCCCTCCACTCCAGTCCCCACTCCACTCCCCGCAGCAAAACCGCCGCCATGGCCAAGCGACTGTTCGCTTCCGCCAACGACGACGAGGCGAGCAGCAGCCGCCGTCGCCCGCCGGCGTTGCGGGCTGCGGGAAGAAACCGAGGCGGCCTCCACATCGGAGAGGCCGCCCGCGGCGGTGCGGCATTGCCGTAACCGCCGCCTCTCCTGCTCGAGCCGAAGCCCGAGTCCTCGGAGGAGGACCCGGACCTCCGCGCCGCGCTGATGATCTCGGCGGCGGAGGAGGAGGCGAAATGGCCGCACCTCCATGTGGCCATTCGCACGTCCGAGATGGAGGAGGCGGCCCGGTGGGAGGTCGAGGAGGCGGAGGGCTAGGAGCTCTACGCCCAGGCCCGCCAGGCGCGACGGGAGGAGGAGGAGGCGGCGCGGCGGGAGGAGGCCAGGCGCCGCGCCTGGCAGGAGAGGGAGCAGCGCCTCAGGGAGGAGGCGCTGCTCCGTGCGCCGCCGCAGCCTCGGGTGGCTCCGGACCCCCACTCGGCCTGGGAGGAGGCCACTGTGGTCTCCGTGGGCCGGAGTCCCCGGCGCGGTCCAGCCACAACAGCGCGTCGCCGCCCGGGGACGTCGTCCACGATGACGACGTCGCCGACGACGCCCACAGGGGCTAGGCGGCGCACCGGCGGCCACCGCTCCGCCGACCAAACCCTAATAGAGGGTTTTTTATATTAGTTTAAATTTAAAAGCCCATATAGGGGCTTCTTTTGTTAGTTTTATTTGCCCAAAATAGGGCTATGTACAAATTTGCCCAAAATAGGGCATATGTTCAATGAAATTTCGTTTAAATTCGCATTTTTTTTTCAAATGTTTTTCTATTTCCTTGATTATGCGCTGCATCCGCGCGTTGGGCGCTGCGCGCGACCCAAACGGCCCAAACCAGATGGCCCCAGCGCGTCCGTTTGGATCGCGTGGTTGGAGATACCCTAACCATGGACGAGGACGGAGGGAGCTTTTGCACGTGCAGCCGACGCCATACGTCGCCGGCTAGTCTCCCGTCCGCCGCGCCGCGCGGCTTGGTACTCACCGGATTTTGTCCGTGTCTCGTCCAGGGGGAGAATATTACACGCTGTTCACCATGCATCATGGTGTGTGCGGTGCATGCACCTTGATTAGCTCGATCAGCCTAATTTTGTTTAGGTTACATCCCGTCGGTCTGACATAACCAGAAAGAAACAATCTAGACCGCTAGCTGGTGAATTACAGACTGAACCAACTAACCTGCAGCAGCAGCACAGATCGGAGCAAGTCAAAGCTTGGAGTTCAAGTCGAAGCCAAGCAGCCGCTGGAGACACAGGAGAGTGCTCTGTGCTCTGTACGGAACGATGTGTACGCATGCACGTAAATTCAAACGTGGGTCAGACCACAAACAGTTTTCGCAACCCCATGCCGTGCACGCGCGCGTGTAAACTAATGTGAAAAATGAAAGTTCTTGCCTGCCGCCGCCATATATGCATATGCTTAGAAAAGATCGCGTGGAAACCTCGACGTTCTCTCTGAAAATAAGGGGCGGCATGCATACAAGAGCTTGCGCACGTCAAGATCAGCGAAATAGCCAGTCAATTCCCACCACGTGTTTGATTTTTTGATAAATAAAATATATTAATATGGTGAAGATATCAATTATATCTAACCACTGCAATAATGAAATATCTTAAAAATATTATGATGCACATAGCCTTACTACAAAAATGAACAAGGTCAATAAAAATAAAAGATCTCGCCACGGTGATCATAACCTCATAGCTGCAACATAAACCACTGCCAAAACAACACCCAGGCTCCGCACAAGGTGTTTGACACTATCAACAACTTAATTCTGAAATACCAAAGAGTGAATAACACAATTAACTCTAGTTCTATGTTTCAAGCTTTATGAGGAATCATATCGTTAGGAAGAGACTAAGTCCTTTTGGTTGTCAACTATAGGGCAAAAGGAGGCAGGCAAGGGTCTTGGCCTAAAAGATGATACTCCCTCCGTTCCTTTCTAAAGTGCCTATAGATTTTTCGCATTTGTTTCAGAATATAAGGTTGCAGTTTGGCTTTTTTTTTTCAATTACCCCCTCCCCCGTTCAGCTCCCACACAATATGCGTGAGAAAAAATTCATACAAAATTGGAAACAATTAATTGAGATTTCTAATTAAGGACATGTACAATGGTGATATCTTAACAATGCCACGTAAGATAAATGCTGATGTGGAGGAAAGAGAAAGTGAAAAAAAGACTTTGCCTTCTCTTAGCTAAGAGATGATCTCTTAGCATAATCTGTCTCACCACATATTTAGATGTCTAATTACTAAAGATAAGACTAAAAACTAACCCATTGTACATCATATTTTACTATCATATCTAGATTACATGGCACAGTTAAAATAAGACGGTCTTATCAACCATTGCACATGCCCTAATGCATGGCTCAACGATTCCTTAAAATTAGGAAGCAATGTTTTACTTTCCTTAATTAAACTTGGCTGCACATATATGGAGAATCAACAAGAGAGATTTCTGGGATTTGTTATGGTAAGTTATGAAGATATGGATTTCCCAAATTTTACGTTGATCTCAAATCATTCAGCTAGGGGTTGATACGTCTCCAACGTATCGATAATTTCTTATGTTCCATGCTACTTTATTGATGATACCTACATGTTTTATACATATTTTATGTCATATTTATGCATTTTCTGGCACTAACCTATTAACGAGATGCCCAAGAGCCAGTTGCTGTTTTCTGATGTTTTTGGTTTCAGAAATCCTAGTAAGGAAATATTCTCGGAATTGGACGAAATCAACGCCCAGGATCTTATTTTTCCACGAAGCTTCCAGAACACCGGGGGAGATACGAAGTGGGGCGACGAGGCAGCCACACACCAGGGCGGCGCGGCCCAGGCCCTGGCCGCGCCGGCCTGTGGTGTGGGCCCCTCATGGCGCCCCCTGACATACCCTTCCGCCTACTTAAGCCTTCGTCCATAATAGTTCCAGTACCGAGAGCCACGATACGGAAAACCTTCCAGAGACACCGCCGCCGCCAATCCCATCTCGGGGGATTCAGGAGATCGCCTCCGGCACCCTGCCGGAGAGGGGAATCATCTCCCGGAGGACTCTTCACCGCCATGGTCGCCTCCGGAGTGATGTGTGAGTAGTCTACCCCTGGACTATGGGTCCATAGCAGTAGCTAGATGGTCGCCTTCTCCTAATTGTGCTATCATTGTTGGATCTTGTGAGCTGCCTAACATGATCAAGATCATCTATCTGTAATGCTACATGTTGTGTTTGTTGGGATCCGATGAATAATGAATGCTATGTTATGTTGATTATCAATATCATCTATGTGTTGTTTATGATCTTGCATGCTCTCCGTTGCTAGTAGAGGCTCTGGCCAAGTTTTTGCTTGTAACTCCAAGAGGGAGTATTTATGCTCGATAGTGGGTTCATGTCTCCATTAAATCTGGGGGAGTGACAGAAACCTCTAAGGTTGTGGATGTGCTGTTGCCACTAGGGATAAAACATCAATGCTATGTCTAAGGATATATTTATTGATTACATTACGCACCATACTTAATGCAATTGTCTGTTGTTTGCAACTTAATACTGGAGGGGGTTCGGATGATAACCTGAATGTGGACTTTTTAGGCATAGATGCATGCTAGATAGCGGTTTATGTACTTTGTCGTAATGCCCAATTAAATCTCACAATACTCATCATAACATGTATGTGCATGGTCATGCCCTCTTTATTTGTCAATTGCCCAACTGTAATTTGTTCATCCAACATGCTTATTCTTATCGGAGAGACACCTCTAGTGAACTGTGGACCCCGATCCATTCTTTACATCGAATACAATCTACTGCAATACTCGTTCTACTGTTCTCTGCAAACAATCATCATCCACAGTATACATCTAATCCTTTGTTACAGCAAGCCGGTGAGATTGACAACCTCACTGTTACGTTGGGACAAAGTACTTTGGTTGTGTTGTGCAGGTTCCACGTTGGCGCCGGAATCCCTGGTGTTGCGCCGCACTACACTCCGCCGTCATCAACCTTCAATGTGCTTCTTGGCTCCTACTGGTTCGATAAACCTTGGTTTCTTACCGAGGGAAAACTTGCCGCTGTACGCATCACACCTTCCTCTTGGGGTTCCCAACGGTCGCGTGTTGTACGCGTATCAAGACTGTTTTCTGGCGCCGTTGCCGGGGTGATCAAGACACGCTGCAAGGGGAGTCTCCACCTCCAATCTCTTTACTTTGTTTTTGTCTTGCTTTATTTTATTTAGTACTTTGTTTGCTGCACTAAAACAAAACACACAAAAAATTAGTTGCTAGTTTTACTTTATTTGCTATCTTGTTTGCTATATTAAAAACACAAAAAATTAGTTACTTGCATTTACTTTATCTAGTTTGTTTTATTTACTGTTGCTAAAATGGGTACTCCTGAAAATACTAAATTGTGTGACTTCACAACCACAAATAATAATGATTTCTTATGCACACCTATTGCTCCACCTGCTACTACAGCAGAATTCTTTGAAATTAAACCTGCTTTACTGAATCTTGTTATGAGAGAGCAATTTTCTGGTGTTAGTTCTGATGATGCTGCTGCCCATCTCAATAATTTTGTTGAACTATGTGAAAAGCAAAAGTATAAGGATGTAGGTAACATTATAAAATTAAAATTGTTTCCTTTCTCATTAAGAGGAAGAGCTAAAGATTGGTTGCTATCTCTGCCTAAGAATAGTATTGATTCATGGACTAAATGCAAGGATGCTTTTATTGGTAGATATTATCCTCCTGCTAAAATTATATCTTTGAGAAGTAGCATAATGAATTTTAAACAATTGGATAATGAGCATGTTGCCCAAGCATGGGAAAGAATGAAATCTTTGGTTAAAAATTGCCCTACCCATGGACTGACTACTTGGATGATCATCCAAACCTTTTATGCGGGACTGAATTTTTCTTCACGGAACCTATTGGATTCAGCTGCTGGAGGTACCTTTATGTCCATCACTCTTGGCGATGCAACAAAGCTTCTTGATAATATGATGATTAATTACTCTGAATGGCACACGGAAAGAGCTCCACTAGGTAAGAAGGTAAATTCTGTTGAAGAAACCTCCTCCTTGAGTGATAAGATTGATGCTCTTATGTCTATGCTTGTGAATGGTAGGACAAATATTGATCCTAATAATGTTCCGTTAGCTTAATTAGTTGCCCAAGAAGAACATGTTGATGTAAACTTCATTAATAATAATAATTTCAACAACAATGCTTATCGGAACAAATTCTAGTAACAACTATAGGCCATATCCTTATAATAATGGCAACGGCTATGGTAATTCTTATGGGAATTCTTACAACACTAATAGGAATACACCCCCTGGACTTGAAGCCATGCTTAAAGAATTTATTAGTACACAAACTGCTTTTAACAAATCTGTTGATGAAAAGCTTGGGAAAATCGATATACTTGCTTCTAAAGTCGATAGTCTTGCTGCTGATGTTGATCTTTTGAAATCGAAAGTTATGCCTAATGAAAATAATGATATTAAGTCATTTGCTACAGCAAATGCCATCCAAGTTAGAATTAATGAGAATATAAGATTGATGGCCGAATTGCGTGCTAGGTGAGAAAAAGAAGAAAATGTTAAAGAAGATAATATAGCTAAATTTGGACTATTACCACCACTAGTAATGCTAATGCTCCACATGTTGCTGCACCTCCTACTATCAATGGTAAAATAATTGGTGTTGGCAATGTTTCCACTTCTAATGCAAAGCCTGAAAAACTGCCGGAAACTGCTAAAACTGCTGAAACTGCCTGTGATAAAACTGCTGAAATTTTTTCCAACATTGGGGACAATGATCCCATTGCTTTAGATTATAATGGTTTGGATTTTTATAATTGCCACATCTCTGAAGTTATAAAGTTTTACAAAAACTTGCTAAAAGTCCTAATGCTAGTGCTATAAATTTGGCCTTTACAAAACATATTACAAATGCTCTCATAAAAGCTAGAGAAGAGAAATTAGAACGCGAAGCTTCTATTCCTAGGAAGCTAGAGGATGGTTGGGAGCCCATCATTAAGATGAAGATCAATGACTTTGATTGTAATGCTTTATGTGATGTTGGTGCAAGTATTTCCGTTATGACTAGAAAAATCTATAATATGCTTGACTTGCCACCATTGAAAAATTATTATTTGGATGTTAATCTTGCTGATAATTCTACAAAGAAACCTTTGGGGAGAGTTGATAATGTTCGCATTACGATTAACAATAACCTTGTCTCCGTTGATTTTGTTGTCTTGGATATTGAATGCAATGCATCTTGTCACATTATTTTGGGAAGACCTTTTCTTCGAACTGTTGGTGCTATTATTGATATGAAGGAAGGTAGAGTGTGGATTTTGTACACCCAAGCATGAGTGTGGGTGTGTTCTTTGCCATCCATCTGTACCTTGAGATCTGTGCAGTGTGGAGCTGGGCCGGACATTTTGTTCCGCGTGGGTAATTTTTCAGTCGCATCAACTCCCTTTTTCGCTGGCTTTTCAGCATCTGACCCGGTGTCGCACGTGGGCTCTGTTTTCTCTGTTTTCTTGTCAGGGACACATTTGCTGCCGCCGTCCAAAAAGTAGTGTTGTTGCTATTGCCACCGGCAGAGAATTCTTTTCCCCCGCGCCGGCCATCTTCTGTAGGTGCGGCTACCATCCAACTCCACCCGGCCGCCGGGAGCCATATAAACCGTGTCGCGGACCCGCAGGCATAGGACACCATCGCCGTGCTTCATCGCCGTCGCCACCGAGCCATCTACACTGCGTCGCCGACGCGCAGGTAAAGTACGCCGTCACCAGCGAGCCATCTAAATCGCGCCACGGACGCGCAGATACAGTACGCCGTCGCCGTCGTCCCAGAGAGATGCAGGAGGCAGCAACGCGGACGTGTCTTGGCCCGATCTGGACCAGAGGTCGCGGCTGGTGCTTGCGTCCGCGTCGAGACTCGAGCGTAGCGGCCGACGAAGCGACGGCGCACTCGGACGGGACAGCGTGCTCTGACGCGAATTGGCGCAGCAGCGCATGGGAAGGGAGGGGAGGCAGTGACGCTGTTCAACCCCACCTCTTGCGCGTGCTCTGTTCTGCACCTCCTCCCCTTAGCCGCCGGCGCGGCTGCTCCGAGGTTCAGGTACTGCACCTCCCATCCTCCCCGGCGGTGCCGCCTGTACGCAGGTACGTCGAAGCCGGACTTTGATTGCTTCTTCCTACCAATCTCCTTGCCTTTCCGTTTTGCATGCCCTCCTACTTTCGCCTCTGGCTCTGCTGTACCGGCAGGTGCACTCCACCTGTGACGCTCGGCGGTGAAGGCGCCATCAGCATCGGACAACACCGCGTGAGAGCTCCCCGTGCATATAAAACTGTATGGCAATGTATTAGTTAGAGGCAATTAGTGGTTTGGTTTGTGGCTAGACAGGTAATTAGCAGTGGTTGCATTTTTTTGGCCTCATGATGGCATGATGTGAGTACATTTTGCTTAGTACTGGTTTACATGCACGCAAGCCGTCCGCTTGAGACGGAAGTTTGAGGATGGTCTGTCGTGTGATGTACGAGGGGTTAATTAGCTCAACATTTGTATTCCATGAAAAATGGGACCAAAGAAACTAATTGCGGCACTGGTCGTGCACATAGCTGCGAGGGGAAAATTGCAAGATACGGATTTATCTGTTCCCCATATACTGAAACCATGGCTCCGTCAGCTCCCCCTATATGTGAGCAATGGCACAGTGGTACTAGCCCGCTCTCAGCAAAAGGAAGAATAACAAAATACAATTACGTAGCATATGATTAAGCTGGATTCTTACCCGCAAAATAAAACTGGATTCTGACATCAGGTTGTGAGAATTATGCGTGATTCACCAGCTCACAAAATTCCAAAATATCACAGCCTCGATGTATGAACTAGGAACTAGCCTCCCCTGTGCGTGCACCCGCTGCAAAAAATTCCATGGCGCGCTGATTCTCATTCTGGCTTGCCTACCAAGCTGACAGTGATGTCGACGGTCGAGGTGCTGAGCCGAGCAGCCGACGGCATCTGGTGCGAGGCGCCACCCACCTGCAGTCCTGCACCGTTCGGCCGTTCGGGTCTGCCATGCGTGCTGCCGAGTGAGGGGGAGCAACAGTCAACAGGGGAGCGCTCGGGAGGAAGACAAATTTTGACAGAAGTAAGGATGTGATGTGCTTGCTGATGTGCCTGGGGGATAGAAAAGGGATATGACTCGTAGATGGGCATCACACGAGCTTCTCCTAGATTTCGGCTGGAATCTTAGCTAAGTCCATGCGTGGCCAGATCCGCCGCTGCTGCGACGCGAGCCTCGCCTGACATCAGAGAAGCGAGGGCAGCAATGGAGGTAGGCGTGAGGAAGGAAGGAAGGAGAGGAGACGATGCTGGAGAAGAAACGAGAGAGGAGAACGGGAACCGGTGGGAGATGGACGGTGCTGCATGGACCGCCGCATCCGCCCCCACCGCCGCGTCCTCCGCCGCTGCCGCATCCTCCGGCAGAGCCGCATCCGCCGCCGCCGCATCCGCCGTCGGTGCTGCTGCGCAGAGAAGAGTGGGACATGGTGCTCCTCCGGTGCAGAGTTGACTGAGATGTTGGTGAACAAGAGGGGAATCAGACCGGGAGTAGAGATGCTTGTCGCGGCCGGCCGCTGTCGGGTGAGAGATGAGAAGGAGCCGCGGGATCGTGGGGTCAAAAGCCGTGTCGGCTGGCTTCTGCCCCTCTTCATGTGGCTCACCAGCGTTACAGAATATAGAAGTAAATTGAGCAAAATGATTTCTCTCACATGCATCCTGTCCGAATCTCCAAGCATCCGATGGACGTGGAAACACCCACACCCATCCTTGGGTGTACAAATGTATTTCCGAAGGAAGGTAATATTAAATATCCATTTCCTCTCAAGAAAGGTATGGAACACTTCCCTAGAAAGAGAATGAAGTTACCTTTTGATTCTATCATTAGAACAAATTATGATGTTGATGCTTCATCTCTTGATAATACTTGATACACACTTTCTGCGCCTAGCTGAAAGACGTTAAAGAAAAGCACTTATGGGAGACAACCCATGATTTTACTACTGCACTTTTATTTTATATTTGAGTCTTGGAAGTTGTTACTACTGTAGCAACCTCTCCTTATCTTAGTTTTGTTGCATTGTTGTGCCAAGTAAAGTCTTTGATAGTAAGGTTCATACTAGATTTGGATTACTGCACAGAAACAGATTTCTTGCTATCACGAATCTGGGCCTAATTCTCTGTAGGTAACGCAGAAAATTCTGCCAATTTACGTGAGTGATCCTCAGATATGTACGCAACTTTCATTCAATTTGAGAATTTTCATTTGAGCAAGTCTGGTGCCTCTTATAAATTCATCTTTACGGACTGTTCTGTTTTGACAGATTCTGCCTTTTATTTCGCATTGCCTGTTTTGCTATGCTTGATGGATTTTTCTATTCCATTAACTTTCAGTAGCTTTGTGCAATGTCCAGAAGTGTTAAGAATGATTATGTCACCTCTGAAAATGTGAATTTTGATTGTGCACTGACCCTCTAATGAGTTGTTTTGAGTTTGGTGTGGAGGAAGTTTTCAAGGATCAAGAGAGGAGGATGATACAATATGATCAAGGAGAGTGAAAGCTCTAAGCTTGGGGATGCCCCGGTGGTTCACCCCTGCATATTTCAAGAAGACTCAAGCGTCTAAGCTTGGGGATGCCCAAGGCACCCCCTTCTTCATCGACAACATTATCAGGTTCCTCTAGTGAAACTATATTTTTATTCCATCACATCTTATGTACTTTGCTTGGAGCGTCTGTTTGTTTTTGTTTTTGTTTTGTTTGAATAAAGTTGGATCATAGAATTCATTTTGTGGGAGAGAGACACGCTCCGCTGTTTCATATGGACAAATATGTCCTTAGGCTTTACTCATAATGTTCATGGCGAAGGTTGAAACTGCTTCGTTAAATTGTTATATGGTTGGAAACGGGAAATGCTACATGTGGTAATTGGTAGAATGTCTTGAATAATGTGATACTTGGCAATTGTTGTGCTCATGTTTAAGCTCTTGCATCATATACTTTGCACTTATTAATGAAGAAATACATAGAGCTTGCTAAAATTTGGTTTGCATAATTGGTCTCACTAAGGTCTAGATATTTTCTAGTAAGGGTCAAACAACAAGGAAGACGGTATAGAGTCTTATAATACTTACAATATGTCTTTTATGTGAGTTTTGCTGTACCGGTTCATACTTGTGTTTGTTTCAAATAACCTTGCTAGCCTAAGCCTTGTATCGAGAGGGAATACTTCTCATGCATCCCAAATCCTTGAGCCAAACACTATGCCATTTGTGTCCACCATATCTACCTACTACATGGTATTTCTCCGCCATTCCAAAGTAAATTGCTTGAGTGCTACCTTTAAATTTCCATCCTTTACCTTTGCAATATATAGCTCATGGGACAAATAGCCTAAAAATATTATGGTATTGAATATGTACTTATGCATTTTATCTCTTATAAGTTGCTTGTTGTGCGATAACCATGTTCCTGGGGACGCCATCAACTACTCTTTGTTGAATATCATATGAGTTGCTATGCATGTTCGTCTTGTCTGAAGTAAGGGCGATTTACCATGAATTGAATGGTTTGAGCATGCATATTGTTAGAGAAGAACATTGGGCCGCTAACTAAAGCCATGATCCATGGTGAAAGTTTCAGTTTTGGACAAATATCCTCAATCTCATATGAGAATATTAATTGTTGTTGAATGCTTAAGCATTAAAGAGGAGTCCATTATCTGTTGTCTATGTTGTCCCGGTATGGATGTCTAAGTTGAGAATAATCAAAAGCGAGAAATCTAATGCGAGCTTTCTCCTTAGACCTTTGTACAGGCGGCATAGAGGTACCCCTTTGTGATACTTGGTTAAAACATATGTATTGCGGTGATAATCCAGGTAATCCGAGCTAATTAGGACAAGGTGCGGGCACTATTAGTATACTATGCATGAGGCTTGCAACTTGTAGGATATAATTTACATGATGCATATGCTTTATTACTACCGTTGACAAAATTGTTTCTTGTTTTCAAAATCAAAGCTCTAGCACAAATATAGCAATCGATGCTTCCCTCTGCGAAGGGCCTTTCTTCTACTTTTATGTTGAGTCAGTTCACCTATTTCTCTCCATCTCAAGAAGCAAACACTTGTGTGAAGTGTGCATTGATTTCTACATACTTGCATATTGCACTTGTTATACCACTTTATGTTGACAATATCAATGAGATATACATGTTACAAGTTGAAAGCAACCGCTGAAACTTAATCTTCCTTTGTGTTGCTTCAATACCTCTACTATGAATTTATTGCTTTATGAGTTAACTCTTATGCAAGACTGATACGTCCAATTTGCATCACTATTTTATATCATAATTTGCTGTTATTCATTGATATATTTCATATTGGGACACAATACTTATGTTATTTCATCTATTTTGCATGTTTCATCATTATTGGAGGATCGAACACCGGAGCCAGGATTCTGCTGGAAAAAGCACCGTCAGAACGCAATATTTCGGAAGATCAACTCTGGAAGGAAATTATACCAAAAATCCTATTTTTCAAGATGACGAAGGAAGCCAGAAGGAGGAGCCAGGAGCAGCCAGGGTGGGCCCACACCCTAGGGCGGCGCGGCCCAGGCCCTGGCCGCGCCGGCCTATGGTCTGGGGGGCCCACGACCCTTTTCGCCTCCTTTTCTTCGCCAAACCCTTCGTCCCGAAGACCTAAGCCACAGAGGGTACCTCGCGAAGAGTTACAGCCGCCTCTGCGGGGCGGAGAACACCAGAGAGAAAAGAGCTCTCCGGCGGGCAGGAATCCGCCGGGGAAATTCCCTCCGGGAGGGGGAAATCGACGCCATCGTCACCGTCATCGAGCTGGACATCATCTCCATCACCATCATCATCATCTCCACCATCATCACCGCCGTCTCCACCGCTGGACACCGTCACCGCCGTAGCAATTTGGGTTTGATCTTGATTGTTTGATAGGGGAAACTCTCCCGGTATCGATTCCTACTTGTTGTTGATGCTATTGAGTGAAACCATTGAACCAAGTTTATGTTCAGATTGTTATTCATCATCATATCACCTCTGATCATGTTCCGTATGATGTCTCGTGAGTAGTTCGTTTAGTTCTTGAGGACATGGGTGAAGTCTAAATGTTAGTAGTGAATTATGGTTGAGTAATACTCAATGGTGTGATATTTAAGTTGTGGTGTTATTCTTCTAGTGGTGTCATGTGAACGTCGACTACATGACACTTCACCATTTATGGGCCTAGGGGAATGCATCTTGTATTCATTTGCCAATTGCGGGGTTGCCGGAGTGACAGAAACCTAAACCCCCGTTGGTATATCGATGCAGGAGGGATCGCAGGATCTCAGAGTTTAAAGCTGTGGTTAGATTTAATTCTTAATTACTTTCTTGTAGTTGCGGATGCTTGCAAGGGGTATAATCACAAGTATGTATTAGTCCTAGGAAGGGCGGGACATTAGCATAGGTTCACCCACACAACACTTATCACAACAATGAAGATTATTTAGCCGTATGTAGCGAAAGCACTAGACTAAAATCCCGTGTGTCCTCGAGAACGTTTGGTCATTATAAGTAAACAAACCGGCTTGTCCTTTGTGCTAAAAAGGATTGGGCCACTCGCTGCAATTATTACTCTCGCACTTTACATACTCGTACTTTATTCAACTGTTACATCAAAACGCCCGAATACTTGTCTCGTGAGCATTTACAGTGAATCCTTCATCGAAACTACTTGTCAACACCTTCGCTCCTCGTTGGGATCGACATTCTTACTTATCGAAGATACTACGATACACCCCTATACTTGTGGGTCATCAAGACTATTTTCTCGGGCGCTCGTTGCCGGGGAGCGAAGCGCTATTGGTAAGTGGAATTGGTAAGGAAAACCTTTCTTGTTGTGCTGATTTTCTGCTGCTATAAGTCATTATGGAGAGATCTTCTCTTCAATTTCTATTTGGGAAATCTACTACTACTGCAACGGTAGTGGATGAGGCGCCAGGTGAGGAAGTGATACCATATAAAATACCTATGAAAATTATTGAACGTGTTATGGATAACCGCTATGAAGGGGATGGAACTGTCCATCCTGGTGATCATTTACTGTTTTTGCATGAATTATGCGGGTTATTCAAATGTGCAGGTATTGCTATGGATGAAGTGAGGAAGAAACTATTCTCTTTGTCGCTGTCCGGTAAGGCGGCGCATTGGTATAAATTCTGGATAATGGGGATTCTCTTGAATGGAATGATATTGTGCCCGGTTTTATTCTAAGTTCTATCCTCCAAGTGAAATTCATAAGGATCGGAATCGCATATATAATTTTTGGCCTCATGATGGAGATAGCATCGACCAAGCTTGGGTGAGATTGAAGTCTTTAATGCTCAAATGCACCATTCATGAGCTTACTGGTAATGTTATAAATGATAATTTCTATGCAAGACTTTCTTTTCAAGACAAGACCTTGCTGGATACTTCTTGTTCTGGATCATTTACACGCAACAAAGAAGAGTTTAAAAGGGACCTTCTTGATCGGATCCAAGAAAATACTGAAGGTTGGGAGAACGACAAGGATAGAGAATCAGGTATAATTTATGATTATAAATGCATTGAAGCTTTTATGGATACTGATAAATTTCGTAATATGAGTGCTATATATGGTCTTGATTCTCAAGTTGCTGTAAATCTTTATAAAGCTTTTGCCTCTCATTATGAATTGCCAAAGAAGAATTTTGATAAGTATCATGAACCGTATAAAGATAAAATTGATTCATCTATTAATAAATGCGTTGTAGTTGAAACTGCTGATCGTGTTATTCTGAAGCTTATATTGAAAAACTCCTTTCCTGCTAAAATGAAAGAGTACTCTGTTATAAATAGTGCGGTTCATAAAAGTGAAAAGAAACCTGTAGAACCTGAAGAACAAATAAAAGTTGAACCTGCTGTTGCAATAGTTAAAGATCTTGTGACTGAAAATGTGGAGGATGGTCATATTATTTTCTGTGAAGATGCTTCTAATATTGTTTCACATCCTAATAAACCCAAACAAGCTAGTGTTCCTATGATATCTGTTAAAATTGGTGATCATTGTTATTATGGATTATGTGATATTGGTGCAAGTGTTAGTGCTATTCCGTATGAGCTTTACACGGAGATTATGCACGAAATTGATTCTTGTGAACTTGAAGATATTGATGTGGTTATTCAGCTGGCTAATAGAGAAACTATTTCTCCAATTGGTATTGTTCGAGATGTGGAAGTTTTATGCGGTAAGATTAAATATCCTGCTGACTTTTTGGTACTTGGTTCTGCTGCTAGTGATTATTGTCCTATTATTTTTGGTAGACCTTTTCTAAATACTTGTGGAGCTATTATAGATTGCAAGAAAGAGAAAATTTTGACTAAATTCGCTGGTGAATCTTATGAGTTTAAATTCTCTAAATTTACTAAAACTCCTTATAAAGCTGATTTGCCTAGTAATGATTTTAAAATGGAGCAATGTGCATCTATTGTTCTTGTTCCTAATAATCCTTTGCAGCAACATTTGGAGGATAGCGAGAGCGAAATTTTTAGGAAAGAAAGAGATGAGCTTGAGGAAATTTTTCTTCGCCAACCTATTCTCAAGCATGATTTACCGGTGGAAGATTTGGGTACAACACCGCCACCAAAGGAAGATCCTGTTTTTGATTTAAAGCCTTTACCTGATAATCTTAAATATGCTCATATTGATGATAAGAAAATATATCCTGTTATTATTAGTTCTAAGCTTTCAGAGATTGAGGAAGAAAGGTTATTGGAAATATTGAAGAAGCATCGAGGCGCTATTGGCTACACTCTTGATGATTTGAAGGGGATTTCTCCGTCTATATGCCAACATGCTATTAATATGGAAGTTGATGCAAAGCCTGTTGTTGAACCTCAAAGATCGTCTAATTCCGAAGATGAAGGAAGTGGTAAGGAATGAGGTATTACGACTTCTTGAAGCTGGTATTATATATCCTATTGCTGATAGTAGATGGGTTAGTCCTGTGCTTTGCGTTCCCAAGAAAGGAGGTATGAATGTTGTGCCTAATGATAATGATGAGCTCATTCCTCAAAGAGTAGTTGTAGGGTATAGAATGTGCATTGATTTTCGAAAAGTTAATAAAGTTACTAAGAAAGATCACTACCCTTTACCATTTATTGATCAAATGCTAGAAAGATTGTCTAAAAATACTCATTTTTGCTTTCTTGATGGTTATTCTGGGTTTTCACAAATTGCTGTTAAAGCTAAAGATCAAGAGAAAACCACCTTTACCTGTCCCTATGGAACTTATGCTTATAGACGCATGCCTTTTGGTTTATGTAATGCTCCTGCTACTTTTCAAAGATGCATGTCTGCTATTTTTCATGGTTTTTGTGAAAGTATTGTAGAGGTATTCATGGATGATTTTTCCGTCTATGGGAATTCTTTTGATAGTTGCTTGCGAAACCTTGATAAAGTTTTGCAGAGATGTGAAGAAACTAACCTTGTTCTTAATTGGGAGAAATGCCACTTTATGGTTAATGAAGGAATTGTATTGGGACATAAAATTTCTGAGAGAGGTATTGAAGTTGATAGAGCTAAAGTTGAAGCAATTGAGAAGATGCCCTATCCGAGGGATGTTAAAGGTATTCGTAGTGTTCTTGGTCATGCTGGGTTTTATAGGAGATTTATTAAAGATTTCTCCAAGATTTCAAAGCCTCTTACTAATCTTCTTCAAAAAGATGTACCATTTGTTTTTGATGATGATTGTAAGGAAGCTTTTGAAACTCTTAAGAAAGCCTTAACAACTGCTCCTATAGTTGAACCTCCTGATTGGAACTTACCATTTGAAATTATGTGTGATGCTAGTGATTTTGCTTTGTAGGCTGTTCTTGGACAGCGAGTAGATAAAAAACTGAATGTTATTCATTATGCTAGTAAAACTCTTGATGCTGCTCAAAGAAATTATGCTACAACTGAAAAAGAATTATTAGCTGTAGTCTTTGCTTGTGATAAATTTAGATCTTATATTGTTGATTCAAAAGTTACTATTCATACTGATCATGCTGCAATTAGATACCTAATGACAAAGAAAGATGCTAAGCCGAGGCTTATTAGATGGGTACTTCTTTTGCAAGAATTTGATTTACATATTGTAGATAGGAAAGGTGCTGATAATCCTGTTGCTTTGATAATTTGTCTAGATTGGAAAATATTGCTTATGATCCTGTTCCTCGTTAATGATAGTTTTCCAAATGAACAATTGGCTGTAATAAAGGTGAGCTCGCGAGACAGTCCTTGGTATGCTGATTATGCTAACTTTATTGTTTCCAAGTACTTGCCTCCAACCTTTTCAGCTCAGCAAAGGAGGAAATTCTTTTATGACTTGAGGCATTATTTCTGGGATGACCCACACTTATATAAAGAAGGAGTGGATGGAATTATGCGAAGATGTGTTCCTGAGTATGAACAACAAGAAATATTGAGTAAATGTCATGGTAGTGCTTATGGAGGACATCACGCTGGAGAAAGAACCGCGCAAAAGGTTTTACAATCAGGTTTTTATTGGCCAACTCTCTTCAAAGATGCGAGAAAGTTTATTTTATCTTGTGATGAATGCCAAAGGGTTGGTAATATCTCTAGACGCAATGAAATGCCTATGAATTATACTCTTGTTATTGAACCGTTTGATTGTTGGGGATTTGACTTCATGGGACCTTTTCCGTCTTCGGAAGGTAACACTCATATACTTGTTGCTGTTGATTATATTACTAAATGGGTGGAAGCTATACCTACAAAAAGTGCTGATGGTGAGACCTCTTTAAGAATGCTCTTAGATATTATTTTTCCTAGATTTGGAGTACCTAGATATATTATGACTGATGGAGGTTCTCATTTTATTCATGGAGGTTTTAGAAAAACTCTTGCTAAGTATGGTATTAATCATAGAATTGCTTCGCTTATCATCCTCAAACTAGTGGTCAAGTAGAATTATCAAATAGAGAGATTAAATCTATTTTGGGAAAGACCGTTAATAAAACTAGAAAGAATTGGGCTAGTAAATTGAAGGATGCACTTTGGGCTTATAGAACTGCGTATAAAAATCCCATGGGAATGTCACCTTATAAAATGGTTTATGGGAAAGCTTGTCATTTACCTTTAGAACTAGAGCACAAAGCTTATTGGGCTGTTAGAGAATTAAATAAAGATCCTAAACTTAGGTGATAAGAGGTTGTTGCAATTGAGTTCTCTAGATGAATGGAGAAGTGAAGCTTATGAAAATGCTAAACTCTTTAAAGAGAAAGTTAAAAAATGGCATGATAGGAGGATCATCAAAAGAGAATTTAATATTGGGGATAAAGTCCTATTGTATCGGTCTCGTCTCATATTCATTGCAGGGAAAATACTCTCGAAATGGGAAGGACCATATGTTGTCGAGCAGGTTTATCGTACAGTAGAAAACAAAATTAGCTCTCTCCAAGGCAATGCTACGCAAGTGGTGAATGGACAAAGACTCAAGCATTATATCTCAGGTGATTCCTATAATGTTGATGTTGATATTATTCAAGTGGAAACACCGGAAGCTTTCATCAAAGGACAAATTGACAGTCCGCCAGAACTCGACTTTGAATAGGTAACAGTACTGGTAATGAAAAGTACGCAATTTACTTTCCGAACTATATTTTTGCTGTTTTTGGAAAATATGAGAAATTACGAGTTCGAAACGGAGTGGAAAGGACGCACGAGGGGTGCCACCATAGGGCGGCGCGGCCTGACTGGGCCGCGCCGGCCTATGGTTTGGCCGCCCGTCGCCCCTTTCCGACTCTGGTTCGATCTGGTACTTTCCTTTTGTCGAGAAATTTTTTGCTATATAATCCCCCGGACTCGGAGGTCCGTATATCGTTTTCTCGACGTGTTTTGTTTCGAGTTGTTTCTGCCAGGATTTGCTTCGGATCTAGAGCCATCATGTCTTCGTCGGAAACTCCGAAGGACAGCTCCAGCAAGGATGTTGGCAACTTGTACATGGAGGAGCTGAGGATGCACCCCAAGGAGTTGCTGCTCGTTGAAGGAGAACTGCAGGTCAAGGATGTCCAGGGTCCTAAAGGAGAAGGAAGCCTGGAAGACAGGATGGAGAAGCTAGAACAAGAGGTTTTCAAATACAAGAAGATGGCTGAGCGTGAGGTGGATATTTTCCACAGGATTGTGTCTGAACTCATTGCTGAACATGAGAAGGAAACTGCAAAGCTTTGGAGCGATATCCTCTCACTTCACGACACCACCAACAAGCTCCAAGCACAACTCTATGATTTTCAGAATCAGAACTGTGAGTATGAAAACGGGTTTAAATACATAAGCCGTGCTGCTAGTTTCAGGATCCCCGAGACCAAGATGTCGTTTCTTGATGGAGAGCCTCTTCCTTGGAAGTTTGATGACGGGAGTTCATCACCACCATCACCGCAGGAGTAATTCATCATCGGTATTGGCATCCCCTTGGTTTGTTCCAAGCTTGGGGGAGTGCCGCGGTATCACATTATCACTACCTTTTACTTTTATTGTCAAGTAGTATCATATCATGAGTAGGGAAGTTATCATATAAGATGGGTTGCGTTTGGAAGTATCTCTCCTTTAGTTGGTTATCTATGTATCCCTTGGTGTGAGTTATCGTTATGGAATATTAATGAGAAGTCTTATCATTTACATATTGCACATCTTATTTTAGTTTGCAATCTCTACTATATGATTCACCTTGTTGTTAGTATTGGTATCACTTTGGGAGCATTGAATAAATCTATTTGGTTTTGGCAAACTTAGCATTGGTCAATAGCAACAACACTTTGAGGTTTAAATAGAAAAGAGAAATACATGTAGATGTTTCATTGTCTTTCTTGTTAGCTCATAGCTTATTATTCTGAAGTTAAAATTGTTTGTACTTACAAGGAAGATGCATGATTGTTTCTATCACATGTATATTTGTTTGTTTCCCTCGACTCTTATGCTTGCTAATTAACCTTGCTAGCCAAAGACCTGTACTGAGAGGGAATACTTCTCGTGCATCCAAACCTTAACCCAAACCTATGCCATTTGTGTCCACCATACCTACCTACTACATGGTATTTTCTCGCCATTCCAAGTAAATACTTCATGTGCTACCTTTAAACAATTCAAAACTTAGTATCTCTTATTTGTGTCAATGTTTCATAGCTCATGAGGAAGTATGTGGTGTTTTATCTTTCAATCTTGTTGGGCAACTTCCACCAATGGACTAGTGGCTTCACCCGCTTATCCAATAATTTTGCAAAAAGAGCTGGCAATGGGATTCCCAGTCCCAAATTGATTAAACTAAATAGACACTCCTCCATGGTATGTGATTGATGGACGGCACCCGAAGGATTCGGTTAGCCATGGCTTGTGTAAGCAAAGGTTGGGGGAGTGTCATCATCATAATAAAGCTAAAATAAAAAGGCACTCCTTCATGGTATGAGATTGTTGGCAGTGCACCCGAGGATTCGGTTAGCCATGGTTTGTGAAAGAAAGGTTGGAAGGAGTGCCACACAAAATGAAAATAATATGGGAGCCGCTCTTAGGAGGTTGTATGCGGCAAGGGGTTAGAGTACCCGCTACCAGTCGTTGACAACAACAAACACCTCTCAAAATGTTACTTTTATTCTCTTTATATGATTGCAAAAATTGAAAAAGCTCTAGCACATGATTTAATCCCTGCTTCCCTCTGTGAAGGGCCTGTCTTTTACTTTATGTTGAGTCAGTAAACCTATTTCCCTCCATCTCAAGCAAGCATTTGAGTAGTTGTGATCAAACCATTATATTGTGATTTGCTACATCATGTCTTTTATTCTTCTTTGTTTAGTACAAGTTTTATTTGAATGAATATAGCTTTGCAAGTTATCAATGATTATGAGTAGACCATTACGATTGAGTATGCAAGTTGTGCCTTATAAACTCTAACATGAGAGCGCTGCTCAATGAGATAAATATAATCTGTTAATTGTTCTCTGACCAAGAACGAAGTTTGCCATTACCAATCATGATTTCTCATGCACCTTTACTTGTGATTACCTTATACTTGTTTCAATATGAGTTATAAGAGGTTGTTTACTATAATGTCCTGTGTGAATGAATATGATGCTTCTTGTCCGTATTTTATTTATCGACTCTTCACTCCATAAACATGTGGTCATGTCTATCGAGCTCAGTTTCGCTTGGGGACAAGCGAAGTCTAAGCTTGGGGGGAGTTGATACGTCCAATTTGCATCACTATTTTATATCATAATTTGCTGTTATTCATTGATATATTTCATATTGGGACACAATACTTATGTTATTTCATCTATTTTGCATGTTTCATCATTATTGGAGGATCGAACACCGGAGCCAGGATTCTGCTGGAAAAAGCACCGTCAGAACGCAATATTTTGGAAGATCAACTCTGGAAGGAAATTATACCAAAAATCCTATTTTTCAAGATGACGAAGGAAGCCAGAAGGAGGAGCCAGGAGCAGCCAGGGTGGGCCCACACCCTAGGGCGGCGCGCCCAGTGCCCCCGGCCGCGCCGGCCTATGGTCCTGGGGCCCACGACCCTTTCGCCTCCTTTTCTTCGCCAAACCCTTCGTCCCGAAGACCTAAGCCACAGAGGGTACCTCGCGAAGAGTTACAGCCGCCTCTGCGGGGCGGAGAACACCAGAGAGAAAAGAGCTCTCCGGCGGGCAGGAATCCGCCGGGGAAATTCCCTCCGGGAGGGGGAAATCAACGCCATCGTCACCGTCATCGAGCTGGACATCATCTCCATCACCATCATCATCATCTCCACCATCATCACCGCCGTCTCCACCGCTGGACACCGTCACCGCCGTAGCAATTTGGGTTTGATCTTGATTGTTTGATAGGGGAAACTCTCCCGGTATCGATTCCTACTTGTTGTTGATGCTATTGAGTGAAACCATTGAACCAAGTTTATGTTCAGATTGTTATTCATCATCATATCACCTCTGATCATGTTCCGTATGATGTCTCGTGAGTAGTTCGTTTAGTTCTTGAGGACATGGGTGAAGTCTAAATGTTAGTAGTGAATTATGGTTGAGTAATACTCAATGGTGTGATATTTAAGTTGTGGTGTTATTCTTCTAGTGGTGTCATGTGAACGTCGACTACATGACACTTCACCATTTATGGGCCTAGGGGAATGCATCTTGTATTCGTTTGCCAATTGCGGGGTTGCCGGAGTGACAGAAACCTAAACCCCCGTTGGTATATCGATGCAGGAGGGATCGCAGGATCTCAGAGTTTAAGGCTGTGGTTAGATTTAATTCTTAATTACTTTCTTGTAGTTGCGGATGCTTGCAAGGGGTATAATCACAAGTATGTATTAGTCCTAGGAAGGGCGGTACATTAGCATAGGTTCACCCACACAACACTTATCACAACAATGAAGATTATTTAGCCGTATGTAGCGAAAGCACTAGACTAAAATCCCGTGTGTCCTCGAGAACGTTTGGTCATTATAAGTAAACAAACCGGCTTGTCCTTTGTGCTAAAAAGGATTGGGCCACTCGCTGCAATTATTACTCTCGCACTTTACATACTTGTACTTTATTCAACTGTTACATCAAAACCCCCTGAATACTTGTCTGTGAGCATTTACAGTGAATCCTTCATCGAAACTACTTGTCAACACCTTCTGCTCCTCGTTGGGATCGACATTCTTACTTATCGAAGATACTACGATACACCCCCTATACTTGTGGGTCATCAAAGACTTATTGATGCTTGTCTTAAAAGTACTATTCATGAAAAGTCTTTGCTATATGATTCAATTGTTTACTCATTGTATTTACCATTGCTTCGAATCACTGCATTCATTACATGTGCTTACAAATAGTATTGATCAAGATTATGATGGCATGTCACTTCAGAAATTATCTTTGTTATCGTTTACCTACTCGGGACGAGCAGGAACTAAGCTTGGGGATGCTGATACGTCTCCAACGTATCGATAATTTCTTATGTTCCATGCTACTTTATTGATGATACCTACATGTTTTATACATACTTTATGTCATATTTATGCATTTTCTGGCACTAACCTATTAACGAGATGCCGAAGAGCCAGTTGCTGTTTTCTGTTGTTTTTGGTTTCAGAAATCCTAGTAAGGAAATATTCTCGGAATTGGACGAAATCAACGCCCAGGATCTTATTTTTCCACGAAGCTTCCAGAACACCGGGGGAGATACGAAGTGGGGCGACGAGGCAGCCACACACCAGGGCAGCGCGGCCCAGGCCCTGGCCGCGCCGGCCTATGGTGTGAGCCCCTCGTGGCGCCCCCTGACCTACCCTTCCGCCTACTTAAGCCTTCGTCGATAATAGTTCCAGTACCGAGAGCCACGATACGGAAAACCTTCCAGAGACGCCGCCGCCGCCAATCCCATCTCGGGGGATTCAGGAGATCGCCTCCGGCACCCTGCCGGAGAGGGGAATCATCTCCCGGAGGACTCTTAACCGCCATGGTCGCCTCCGGAGTGATGTGTGAGTAGTCTACCCCTGGACTATGGGTCCATAGCAGTAGCTAGATGGTCGTCTTCTCCTAATTGTGCTATCATTGTTGGATCTTGTGAGCTGCCTAACATGATCAAGATCATCTATCTGTAATGCTACATGTTGTGTTTGTTGGGATCCGATGAATAATGAATGCTATGTTATGTTGATTATCAATATCATGTATGTGTTGTTTATGATCTTGCATGCTCTCCGTTGCTAGTAGAGGCTCTGGCCAAGTTATTTCTTGTAACTCCAAGAGGGAGTATTTATGCTCGATAGTGGGTTCAATATCTCCATTAAATCTGGGGGAGTGACAGAAACCTCTAAGGTTGTGGATGTGTTGTTGCCACTAGTGATAAAACATCAATGCTATGTTGATACGCGTACAGCACGCGTCCGTTGGGAACCCCAAGAGGAAGGTGTGATGCGTACAGCGGCAAGTTTTCCCTCAGTATGAAACCAAGGTTTATCGAACCAGTAGGAGCCAAGAAGCACGTTGAAGGTTGATGGCGGCGAGATGTAGTGCGGCGCAACACCAGGGATTCCGGCGCCAACGTGGAACCTGCACAACACAAACCAAGTACTTTGCCCCAACGAAACAGCGAGGTTGTCAATCTCACCGGCTTGCTGTAACAAAGGATTAGATGTATAGTGTGGATGATGATTGTTTGCAGAAAACAGTAGAACAGTATTGCAGTAGATTGTATTTCAGTAAGAGAATTGGACCGGGGTCCACAGTTCACTAGAGGTGTCTCTCCCATAAGATAAACAGCATGTTGGGTGAACAAATTACAGTTGGGCAATTGACAAATAGAGAGGGCATGACCATGCACATACATATTATGATGAGTATAGTGAGATTTAATTGGGAATTACGACAAAGTACATAGACCGCTATCGAGCATGCATCTATGCCTAAAAAGTCCACCTTCAGGTTATCATCCGAACCCCTTCCAGTATTAAGTTGCTAACAACAGACAATTGCATTAAGTATTGCGCGTAATGTAATCAGTAACTACATCCTCGAACATAGCACCAATGTTTTATCCCTAGTGGCAACAGCACATCCATAATCTTAGAGATTTCTGTCACTTCCCCAGATTCACGGAGACATGAACCCACTATCGAGCATAAATACTCCCTCTTGGAGTTGCAAGCATCTACTTGGCCAGAGCATCTACTAGTAACGGAGAGCATGCAAGATCATAAACAACACATAGATATAAATTGATAATCAACATAACATGGTATTCTCTATTCATCGGATCCCAACAAACACAACATATAGAATTACAGATAGATGATCTTGATCATGTTAGGCAGCTCACAAGATCCGACAATGAAGCACAATGGGGAGAAGACAACCATCTAGCTACTGCTATGGACCCATAGTCCAGGGGTAGACTACTCACACATCACTCCGGAGGCGACCATGGCGGCGTAGAGTCCTCCGGGAGATGATTCCCCTCTCCGGCAGGGTGCCGGAGGCGATCTCCTGAATCCCCCGAGATGGGATTGGCGGCGGCAGCGTCTCTACAAGGTTTTCCGTATCGTGGCTCTCGGTACTGGGGGTTTCGCGATGAAGGCTATTTGTAGGCGGAAGGGCAGGTCAGGGGGCCACACGAGGGGCCCACACTACAGGTCGGCACGGCTAGGGCTTGGGCCGCGCCGCCCTAGGGTGTGGCCACCTCGTGGCCCCACTTCGTCTCCTCTTCGGTCTTCTGGAAGCTTCGTGGCAAAATAGGACCCTGGGCGTTGATTTCGTCCAATTCCGAGAATATTTCCTTACTAGGATTTCTAAAACCAAAAACAGCAGAAAACAACAACTGGCACTTCGGCATCTTGTTAATAGGTTAGTTCCAGAAAATGCACGAATATGACATAAAGTGTGCATAAAACATGTAGATAACATCAATAATGTGGCATGGAACATAAGAAATTATCGATACGTCGGAGACGTATCATATGTCTAAGGATATATTTATTGATTACATTACGCACCATACTTAATGCAATTGTCTGTTGTTTGCAACTTAATACTGGAGGGGGTTCGGATGATAACCTGAAGGTGGACGTTTTAGGCATAGATGCATGCTGGATAGCGGTCTATGTACTTTGTGGTAATGCCCAATTAAATCTCACAATACTCATCATAACATGTATGTGCATGGTCATGCCCTCTTTATTTGTCAATTGCCCAACTGTAATTTATTCACCCAACATGCTTATTCTTATCGGAGAGACACCTCTAGTGAACTGTGGACCCCGGTCCATTCTTTACATCGAATATAATCTACTGCAATACTCGTTCTAATGTTCTCTGCAAATAATCATCATCCACACTATACATCTAATCCTTTGTTACAGCAAGCCGGTGAGTGTAATATCCCAGGTAATGGGGTTACAAAAATAGAGGAAACAGATGTGTGCATTGCATTCATGCATAGAAAATCTGGGGAATTTTCGCGCTTTAAAGTAAAACAGTCACAGTAACTGAAGTTTCACTTGACCTTGGTGGAATTGAAGTAGCTCATCAAGTCAAGCGCTATAAACCTCAATGTGACTTTGTTAAAACCTTGTTTTGGGTAGAGATAATTTGATCTAAGGGGTTAGATCAAATGGAACTAATAATCAACACAACAACACTTTACTCAATGATCAAATGCTTGATCTTATAAAAGATTATAATATGGTAATCCTTACCATAACATATGAACATACATCTATTTGGAAATCAAGTAACAATAAATGGAGAAACCATTCTTCACTTATCTTTTCCATGTCTTAAACTAATCCTTAATCCTACGATGAGCCTCATGGTATTCATTCCACTTCAACATTGGAACTATAACAAGGAGATCCACTCAAGAAGTATATATTCTTCTACATTTCAAGTTATTACACATCAAACCTAGAGAGGTGAGAGTTCTATAGTATCTATTAGAGAAGCAATGGAAAACCTTAAGCTAAAACCTTATATATACATCCATGCATTTAAATCATCATCTTTAAGAGAAACCATTTATGTTCAACATAGATATTGATGATCACACCAATCTCTATGGAGCCTAAACTCATGTTAGTATTAAAGTCCTTCCCAAATAAGAGAGACCATTCATATCAATCTTAGCTTTACCTACTTAAGAATAAGTGACAACCATTGAACTAAAGCATTAGATTTGTAAACCATTTCATCTTGGAGTGGTGAGACAACCTAATATCACATGGAATAAGATTATATCCATGGATTAAAGAGGAGAGGAGGAGATTAATTCAACCAAGATAGCCAAGTGAAGTTTTGGACTAAATACCTAATGAGATCTTGTGAACATACCATAAACCCCAGAATAAATATTCTTATGAAAGAGAGCTCAAGCCATGGTGTTACACTCAAGCTAGTTGAGGCAACACTTGAATGTGAGGGAGAGAACTATCTATATAACCAGATGATTATATCATCATTGATTAAGTAGAACCTAACATAATATCTCAGGCATTACCCTGGGATATATATTTTAGAGGCAACCATAGTAGGCCATCCTAGAAAGTGAAATAGAAGTACTATACCCTAGATGATCAAGACAATGCTTGATCTTAGAAGTGAGAAACTTAACTTAGGAAAGATATACTATATGAAGCCAAACCTTGATTATCATAAATTGAGTAATGATCATAAACCCTAAGAACTTGAGGTAAAGATATTAAGAACCAGATGATCATGCCTAAACCATGGTCATGCCCTTGAACTATGAGAGGATAAGTTAAACCCTAGTAGGATAAACAGATATCATTCACCCCAAGAAATAATAGGGAGGTAACTAGAAAGCAACCATAGGCTTATATCCCAACCTTAACTTGTGAACCACTTGGTGATCATAAGTAGAATCCTACCATATCCATACTTCAGAAATTAAACAAACCAAGAAAAACTTTAGAGTAAAACTCTATACTTTACATGATGAGAAACTATTTATCATTAGAACCAAAGTTAACTATAAAAAGAACCATATCTACTTTTGTTACTTAAACAATAGATTAAGGATATAATAGAAATCAAGTGGAAAAAAATAAAACCATTTCTCAAGTCCTTAGTAACTAAAGGAGAACATCAACTATTAAGTAAATAATCACCTTATAATGGATAGGGGAGACTAAACCCTAGTTGGTGCATCATTTGGGTGATCCACAACTAAAACCTAAGCCATAAAGTTCCAAAACCTTAGCCAATAGATGAGAACATAAAATTATAAGAAAGTGACCACATTATCAAATAATATATTAAGTAATATGGTCCACTCCAAGTTGTTTTCTTATAAAAGTAATACAGATAAATACTATTATATATTAATAAGAGACCTTATAAACCTTAATAAAATATTCCTGGAACTAAGAGAGTGGTGGGTTGAATTATCACCATAAAGAAACCTATCTGAAAAGTTAGCCATATTCTAAAATGCAAGTGAATAACCAATATGGTTAAACACATAATCCAACCCTACTCATATTTCTACCATAAACAAGAAGGTAATTTCAAATAATTTAAACAGAATTGATCTCACAAGAATATGGAACTTAAAATGAATACATAAATTCATGTTTATTTAATATTTTGAATAACCCACAAGTATGCAATCTAATCAAATCTAAAATAATTGTTTCAAATAGAAAAGTAGTGGAATCATCATTGCACTACATATTAACATCATAAGGAACCTGCAAGATATAAACAGGATTCAAATTTGAATTGAAAAACAGTATTCAAAATAGAAAATAAAAAAAATAGAAAAGAAAAGAGAGGAGAAGGGGCTTACCTGGCCGCAGCAGCCCAGCTGCCAAGCCCAACACCAGAGCCCAGCAGCAGCTCGTCCATGCCGTCCGAACCAACCCAGGAGCAGCCCACTAAGACGGCCCAGCCCAGCCCACATACCTTTTCGCCTGGATAAGATCGAAGACGAGGTCATCGTCTTCGTCTTCGCAATCGACGACGCGCAGGTGAGCGCCAGCGCGACGAGGAGAGCCACGTCCCGGCCGCCGTTGCTGACCACACTCACGACGTCGACCGTTTGGCATCGTATAAATACGGGGAGGAACCCCAGAGCCTCTCTCTTCTTCTTTTCGTCGCCATGGCCGAAACCCTAGCCGTCGGCTGCCCTAGCAAACCACCGTTCCCGACCACCTTGGAGACCGCCGATGAGCTCAGGAGGAGCGCCGCGAAGTCCTCGTTCATCTGGTGTAGCCGCACGCCGAGGGAAGCTCGGAGGGGGAAGAATTAAGCCGTTCCCTTTCGCAGTACTGCGAGGGAAATGGCGACCGCCTCGTCGCTACCGTCCTCGATCGACCTCCTCGACCAGCTAGAAAGCATCAGGGTGAGGTTTCGCATCCCATAAGCATCCTATTGAGCCCTGGATCGTACCATAGCGCCTTGCCACCGTCGACCTCTGTTCGCCGCCGCGGTACCTCGCCGTCGAGCATGCTTCGGTGGTCATTAGCGGGCGGCGCGACCACCATTCGACGTCTTTTAGCTCACTGGATCGAATAGAAATAGTTCCGTGTCCGCGCGAGCCCGGGAACGGCGGCGCCGACGCCGACATTCCGCCGGCAGAGAGCCTCCACGCCACCTCGTCGATTTTGACCCCGGTCAAAGTTAACGTGGCATGTGACCAGGCCAGGACCCCACCAGTCATAGACTGTGGGTGTGTTCTGCCCGGGTACATCTAATAGATTTCATTTTAAATTTAAATCTCATAATTCCAGAAACTTTGAAGTAATTTAGAAAATTCATATTAACTCAGAAAAATGAAAATGAGATATAAAAATGTTCCTAAAAATAAAATCTATCCAATAAAAATATAAAATGAAATTTTTATTTTTAATCAAAAATTCAATTATTTTATACTTGTTATTTAAACCTTTAATTTTAATGCTAAATTCAGTTAAAATTCAATAATTAGTAAAAAATTCCAAAAGTAAATAAAAAACCAGCAAATAAATAAAGAAAACATTAAAATTAATTTTCTTTATTTATTATTTGTTAAATCTTTATTAGAGAGATTTAAACCCTAATTAATAATTACCTAATTATTAATTGTTTAAAAATAATAAAATGCCAAATTCAATATTATTTTTATTTCCAAGTTATTAATAACTTCAACTTTAAATTGAAGTTATTAATCATAGAACTACATGATAATTAGAAAACCCTAATTTCATATTGAATGAAGATTACCACATCATAATTTCAGGTGGAACCCTAAAACCCTAATTCAACCATGCACCAAACCCTAGTTCCAATAATCAATATGAAACCTAAATTGCTTCTAACCTAAACCCTAGGTTAGAACATGGGATCATGGTACTTTAATTCAAATCATAGAGCCACCATTAGCAACTAAAGAACATACCTATGCTCACATAAAATGTAGAACCCTATCACTAACAATTTAGTATTCCATGTATGCATATCACTAAACCTAGTTGATCAAGTAGGATCAACCAAGTTTAAACCCTAGCTTCTACTGTCAACACCATCATCCTTATTTATCCCTATTTAGCATCACACCATTGTGATGAATCATAATAGCAACCATGCCCATTAATTGTCCATCACACACTATAACCACTAAACCCTACTAGTATTAAATAATTAACAAACATCCTATTTAGGAACCAACCAATCTTTACTTAGGAAATTCAATAGCAAACCTAAACAACCCCAACCTAATTATTATACTTCTTATTATTTAAGAAGTATGTTCTTCAAAAGTTTTTCTTTTGAAGAAAATAGAGAATAACCTCAACCCTAATTGATATACTTCTTATTACTTAAGAAGTATGTTCTTCAAAAGTTATTCTTTTGAAGAAAATAAGGAATTCTCATCAACCCTGCTTATAAGAACCTACTATAAACCCTAGCTAGCAATCACCAGCAAGATGAACCCACCATGATAGCAACCATGTATAAATAATTGCTTAAGTTGTTCATGCTTAAGTAAAACCAATCAAGACTAATTGCTGATGAATCCAACCATGTTGTGATCCATTTACTACTCACTCCAGAAGCAGTGGAAACCAAAGTAAACCATAGAACCCCACAACCCTAATTATCATACTTGTTCTTTATTAAAGAACATGTTCTTCAAAAGTTATTTTTTTGAAGTGTATGATATTTAATCATTAACCATGCCATGTAGTATTAAAACCAACCACTATTAATTACATGTTAGGATTATACCAAATGTTATTGTTGTGTGCTAATAATGCTATTATTATGATATATTGCAGCACATGTTTAGGATACCGTGTAACAACACCTGAATAAGAACCTTGTATGAGAATCATTCTAAAAGTGCAACACAACCGAAACTAATCATTACCACTCACTAATCCTAAATCATCGGGGTTAGGTCACGCTTAGAGCGATTGCATCTCATACTTATGCATTATTGCATCCTTGCCAATCTTTTAAACATCGTCCTTACCGGACGATGATGCTATTTCAGAATTTGGAGTTATTGCGTATCGAAGACCTTGCCTGCATAATCTTGCAGTCAAGAAAGGCAAGTTCATCACTTGCTCATGCCATTTGAGTATTTCTATCAAATTACTTGCAAAGTATTATGGTTATCACTATTGCATAAAAATCAAAACCACTACTTTCATAACTATGAATATGACTATGTGGTGGGCAATGGAACCATGGATTGTGTTGATATGGTGGAGGTTCCATTGCACGGGTTTATATCCATCTAGGATTAAACAACAAATGTCGCCAGTGATTCTTGTGCCGTAATACCCGTGTTAACCATAAGATCCGGAGTGGGACGGAGTAGTCAAAAGTGTTTCCACCTCTCGTTCATCAACGGATGCGCTTACCGTAGCAGTTGTGTCTGGCGGAACAACCGGAGGGTGGGGATCCCATTCTAATTCCCCACGGTAAAGCATTGCTTGCCGTAGCAGTTGTGTCTTGCGGAACAACCGGAGGGTGGGGATCCCATTCTAATTCCCCACGGTAATGCGGTCTATGATGGGTTGCAGCTACCGGCGTAGGAGTGTATGGTAGAGCCCAGCACTGTCGTCGTGGTCGGGGTCCACCCTGAAATTACGGGAATAATGGGACCGGCGTGGACCCAGGATCGGGGCATGCAACAAAGGGTGGGTGTTCGAGGTAGCGGAGGAACATGATTGGCTAGACCTTATACCGGGCCTCACACCATAGGAAGTGTGGACGGGTTGCGCGCCCGGTTGGCACCAAGGTTAAGATCTCTTATGGGTAAAGCAACACACCTCTGCAGAGTGTAAAGAACCGTGACCTGTCACTCCCTGTTCCGGGATATGGAACTGCGAACGCTGCCGGAAAGGAGCTCCATGAAGTTCTAGTAAACCGGTGAAGGCTGACGGACATAGCTCTTCTGAATAAAAGCAACCTCTTGAAGAAATGATTATGAAAACCTGCATTGGTATTAGACTTTCTGGTCTAATGCCGTAGCTAGTGCATTAAACACCTCTTCTCTATAATGAACTTGTTGAGTACGCTCGTACTCATCCTACTCTTAAATCCCCTGCTTAGATTTGGAGGCATCGAAGGAGGATCTACAGTGCAACTCGAAGGCCGAGGAGTCAACAACTACTTCAAGATACAAGACCCTGTCAGCAGAGTCAGATACGTCATCCAATAAGGAGAAAACCTAGATTAGCAGTAGAAAGGAACTAGCTTCCTCAACCTAGCTCCTACTTAGCTAGAATCTATTCTTAGCCTCTATAGCTAGTCAAATACTCTACAAATAGAGTTCGTGATAAGACTAGACTACGAGTCGTTCTCCTGGAGTTATTTGCAGTTTTACCTCATTGTAAAGTAGGAGGCTGTGATGATCTTATGAAACAGAGTCAATGTTGTAATTCTATAGACATGCCTTGGACCCGCATATGTTTCTGTTGTACCACTCTGAGCGATATAATACGAGTGGAACTGTGTTTCATTGGTGTTATATCAGACTTGCATACTACACCATGCAGTGGTATGCCGGGTCACCACAGTTGGTATCAGAGCAAATGCTTTGACCCTAGGATTAAAAACCTTTAAAGGAGACCTATAGGATTGGAAGTGTCTATAGGTAGTTGTCCTAGGTGCACCAAATACTTCTTATGACTTGAAATGGATATTCACTTGAGAATAATCCTGACACACTTGAGTCAACCTTTCCTACCTATCTTTCCTAAGTAAAGATAGTTAGCTAATCCCAGACATGTAGCACACCTTTACATTCTTAAAACAATAGATGAGTAGATCACAATTGGTATACAATACATGGTAGTCCAAAGAGAGGGAGTATATAATAGAACATCCAAAACTAGTACCCTATGAATTATACATCACAAAGAACTGGAATATAGGTCATCTGTGTAGTTTTTTTTTGCTTTAGAGGATGTTGTATGTTAGGGCACCCAAACTGTAATATATGACTGATGTCACGTGATGTGACCATGATGCGACCATGATGTTAGCAAGGTGCCTGCTCGCTCATTGAGCACATTCCCGATGAATGAGAGCGGGGACACGGGGTGGTTCGTGTTCGAAGCGGCCAGCGGGGCTTCGCGACGAAACGAATAGTGGCAGCACCGCGATCCATTTGTCTTTGGAAGAGTTCCAGCGACGAGCTTCCACGGGGACGCATGACAACTCTCATCGGAGCGACGAATAGGAGCGAGAGTGGAAATGGGATCCATAAGGATCTCAAGCTCACCTTCAGCGCGATGGTGTGCTCGGTGACAACGGGGTGGACAGAGGCGAGCAGATCAATGCCGGCTGGAGTTCGCAATGACGACGACGAGGGATCGCCCTGCACAAATTCCTTCGAGTGGGCAGCGCGGTGTGTCGATGCAGAGCTCCTGGTCGACTCAGTGACAACTGAGGTGGATGGAGGCGAGGAGATGGATAGCGCCAATAACAGACGATGGGTGACACATGTGGGCCAAAATATTCACCATGGTAGTTGGGATGCGCATGATTTGTGGAATTTGTTTTGCATCACCTGGGTGGTGATATATATTTACATCACATGAGAAGAAATATACATGACCTGTAAAGGAATCACTGTATAGCTATAGGTTTTCTTCTGGAGAAGTCATTTTTAGTCACGAGTGATGTAAAAGTTTATACCTAGTATACATCATCTCGTAAAAATGCTCTAACGGTACCTCGAAGATGCATCTCCAAAGTGAACCCAGCATTGGAGTAGGTCGCGAGCGTTTTGGGGTCAATACATCCAAACTCAGCAATCAGGATTTATGTTCACGTAACAGCGGGTGGTCACCAAATGGTAAAAGTGGCACGAAGTATCTATATATACCACACCCGACCGTGGGTTGACAGGTCTCCAACATATTCTCGCTTTATAGTTGGTGCGAGTTCCTTTTTCGGAAAGCAAGAAAACACATGAAATAATTCCTTTTTGGAAAGCATCAAAGCATCTCATCATGTCTTAACGTCAAAATGACAAACATATATTCCCCACCGACATAACTGCGTTTGATTCCTTTTTTCACATCGCTGGCGAGTCTCACCGTGGATGCCACAACGGCTCAACTAATGCGCCCCTGATCAGTGTGATGTTACTATGTTTTCTGTGTTTAACAACTTGGCGGACGAGGTGAAAGAAAATATAAAGGAGTCCCCTGGAATAATTCTTTTGTCTCCCAATCCAAGTGTATACTTTTGGCTCCCAGTCATGGAGCCAAGTGTTCTCAAAACACAAAGTAAAAAAAATCATAGTACATGTTTTCAGATTTTTTTGAACTAATCTTATTGTAGATAAATGTATGTCCTTATCTATCGTGCAATCTATCCGCATTATAAGTTTTTCCATTTGATTTTATCTACTGAATGCAAGATCCAACATCGATCAGGTATATATTTCCGAATCTTGATGATCTTTAATTGGTCAAATACACTTCAATTCCACATTGACTAAATTTAGCGTGCATATTTCATTCTGAGACCTTATTGTCTCATGCGTTTTTTGTACCCTTCCATTTAGAAAATAAAGTTTCTAAGGAGGTTCCAGTTACGTGGGGTATCGTTCTAGTATTATAAAGATGTGTAACGAAACTTATTGGTTTTTGTACTGCATAAAAAATACGTGAATCTATAAATAGTATCATAAATATGATTTTTGCAAGTCCATAGTGAGCACATGTGCACGCAAGAAAACATAGAGCATAAAAAATCTGAAAATTTGTTGAGAATGTGCTCAAGAACACTGCCTTCAAGACGATGTTGTTCATCATGCTCTGCCATTATCAACTAGGGTCTATCTTGGATCAATGCCCTAGACATCATGTTTTATGAAAATTCCAAACAATGCCTTACAGGGAGCAATATAGAAAGCACCCCCCATTATCATTTTCGACCAATGAAGACATACACGATTTCTTCACAATGAACCTCGAGAACCGGTACTCGAAGTGCCACACCAAACCAAGGTCATCGGGTGGTGCAACTCCCCCTCTCCACACTCTAGAAGCTAACACTACGAGCCCATGACAAATTTGTAGCAAGACAAGGAATACCAAAGATTTTATGCATACCAGATTGAGTGGGGCCGCGCCACCTAACAATCCTAGGTCCACCTAAGTTTATAAGTATGTGAGGCCACATATTTCTAGCTCGTTATCTCCATGCTAGATCCCCATTCAAGACAGGCAAAGTTAGGAAAAAAATGTCATTTCCACCATTGGCTAACCTCCCACCTAGGGTTGGAGAAACGGGATCCGATGTGTCCCGCAAAATGCATGAACCTGTACAAATTACACTATAAGATCTAATTCGACATCTAGGTAAATTGCACTATTCGGAGCCTACTCCGTCCCGCATATCCTGCCACTTGCATCCCTGCTCCCATCCAATAGGTGATGCCCACCGAAGAACCGCCAAAAGCGCATGGCCATATCCTACTATATTGTAGGGATCCAATCCATCTTACCGATGGGAAACGAGTGGTCTGTTGGTTTAGCCACAGTGTGGCGGCATTAAAGACCCGTTAGATCCCTCAAAAGGGATGTTGCAAAATGCAAACGAATCCACTATAGCACCCTGAAATACCTTTTTAGCCAAATGGTTATGCCGAAGATCTCATAGACATTAAGACACGAACTATTTGTTTCCAAAACATTATGCAACATATGAGTGTAACAAAAACTTGGTTATTCACCATAGAAAACAGTTGGTGTAAAATGGACTTTACTCGGCATTTTCCTCATGGGAGTAGCTACTCCCACCATGAAAAACATATTTTAAAGTATTCAAAATATTTTTTTTTCTTGAGAATGTGCATGTACGGATGTACGGTGTCTTTTACATGTCCTGAAACAAAATTAGAAGAAAAAACATATGTTTGTTGGCTGTGGTTACTTATCAAGCATGCCGTTCGATGAGAAAAAACCCATACTTAATGTTGTAGGTAAGCAAGTTCTTAATACATAGACTTAAGCAAGTTCTTAATACTTATGAAGCGGGCACGTGGCAATTAATTAAACCAGCCAAATGTTATATTATGTTCAGCAATGCATGCCCTGAAGCTCCTCAGGCATTGGGGCGGTCTGCGCTTGGTGTGGTTCAACAGGTGTTTGAGGAGAAATACCTTGGTCTGCCCACTTCGGAAGGGCGAATGCATAAAGGGAAATTCCAAAATCTTCAATCTAAATTAAGCAAAGTTTTGATGGAATGGGGAGATGGTCTTCTTGCCCAAAGTGCATGAGAGATTCTTATCAAGCCAATCGCTCAAGCAATCCCAGCTTATGTAATGGGGTTTTTTAAGCTGCCAGATTAGGTGTGTGATGATCTTACAAGGTTAATTTGAAATTATTGGTGGGGTGCTGAACAAGGGAAGCGGAAGAAGCATTGAGTCAGCTGTCCTAAAATCATTAGATCGAAAGATCAAGGCGGCATGGGTTTCCGTGAAATGCGTCTGTACAATCAAGCCCTGCTAGCTCGACAAGCATGGCGTTTAATTGCTTTCCCTAACAGTTTATGTGCACGAGTACTGAAGGCAAGAAACTACCCGAGAGGTAACCTGATCGACACGGTATTTTCAGGTAATCCATCGTGAACATGGATAGCTATTTCCTATGGTTTGGACCTACTGAAGAAAGGCCTAATTATCGAGTAGGAAATGGCGCAAATATCAGGGTTTGGCAGGACAGCTGGATCCCGAGACAATCTTATTTGAAAGTTCTAACGCCAAAAAGAAATTGTCGGATCCGACATGTTTCTGAATTGTTGGACCATCTGAACTGGAATGAGGAAAAGGTTCGGAATGCTTTCCTCCTCATTGACGCGAACCTGATATTGAAGATTGTTCCTGGCCGTCGAGTTGGAGGGGATATCCTCGTGTGGCAACTAGAGAAGTCAAGAATCTTTTCAGTCTGTAGTGCTTAGAAGTTTGGTCTGAACGACCGTCCTGATCAATGTTCGTTTGCTGCAACTAGCGATAGAGGAGATGGAAGTGATCAGTGCTTGACAGCCATTTGGGAATCTGCTCTACCACCAAAACTTAAAGTATTTTTCTGAAAAGCACCAAATAATGTGTTGGCAACTGAAGAAAACAAGAAGAGAAGAGGTATACTTGTGCCTGGACTTTGCAGTATATGTAGACTTGAGCAAGAGGATGTGGCACATGCGCTGTTTCGTTGCTCGCATGCTTACCGTCTATGGACGACTATGAAAGCATCCTGGAATCTCCCATCTGATATAGATGTCCAGGTTAATCCCGTTTCCTGGTACAAAGAAGTTCTAGTGGCATGAATGATCCTGCAAACACAAGTGAATCTTTATACCCGTGACCTCGCGAGCCTGGTATGCTCGTAATGGAGTTACTCATTCTAAACCCCTCCCCACGATCGAAGGATCAAAACGCTTCCTTACTGCTTATGTGAAGTTGTTCCATGATGTTAAAAAGATATCGACCAATGATATCATAAAAGGGAAGTCGGCCGTGGTGGTGGATCAATTTGCTTCTCATACTGTAAGATTGAAAAAACCAAGCGAAAGTTGATGGAAAAGACCCTCTCCAGGCTGGGTTAAACGAACTTTGATGGCTCGGTTAAGATGGAGAACGGCTCAGCAGGAGCTGGCATGATTCTCTGCAATGAAAATGATGGAATCGTTTTTTCGGCATGTCGTCAGCTTGTTAACTGCTTGGATCCTCTTGAGGCTAAAGCGAGGACGTGTGAAGAAGGGTTGAAGCTGGCCCTACAATTATCCGGTAAGCAAATCATCATGGAGTCTGATCGTGCAGGTTTAGTGACGGCAGAGAAAGGCCAAGATCGATCTTATTTAACGCAGATTATCTAAGATCAAGTTTTTAATGCAGGGTACTAGAGTTATTTCCTTTGTAAAAGTAGATCATACCAAAATAGGGTTAGTCCTTGCTAATTTGGCAAGAGCAGATTCTAGAACTATGGTTTGGCTAGGTGCAGGACCTGAATGTGTTCATGAGGCTCTTGACTTAGATTTTCTTGTAAGCCCGGATGCGTAATATATCTGCTTTTACCCGCAAAAAAATGATGTAGGTAAGAAGACAAAAATGTATCATGAATAATTGTTCTGTGGCACTGGAAATTGTCTTTTTTACACATTTAGCACGGGCGGGAGACTGATATACATCCTTATTCTCTGTCATTCAACATTGTCGGAGCACAGCACGCCTCTCTTGTTTGCTTTCCCTCCTCAGTCCTGACCACCGGACACGCGACACGCATCATTACGTACGCTTTCAGAAACTTCACGACTGCATGCGCGCGCCTACCATGCGCATGCTCGCCGCCCGTGCGCAAGCCGCTCTCCGTAACTCCGGTGGCAGACCGATCGAAAGCGTTCGTTTTCTTTCTTTTCTCCTCGTCAACAACGGCTGCTGCCATACCCAGAACCCCTAAAACACACAAACGCAAAAACACGTTCACGTCAGCGAAGTTTCTAAACGAACTTGTAAAAGAACACATTTCCATGCCAGCCAGTCAGAGCACGCGCGCTTCGCTGATCGAGGAGAAGAAAACATCCAACGAAACTTCCGGTGGAATTTCGGCGGGGATCTAAGTGTATGTTCGGGACAATAGTCATGGGCACACAGCAGCTTGGGATGTCAGTGTTATTAGAACTAGCAAGGTGGTCCTCGCAAATGCGAGGGTATAATTTTTGGTGTGTCGAAAGTGTGTGGAATAAACTTATAGTTTATTTATATTCATATTTGGTGGCAGGAAATTATACAGTTTAATAGTCGTAGTTAATGCAAAGCTAAATATACTATCGCTTGTAATATAGTTTATTATCTATAATTTGGTGGTGAATTATGATTATGTTATAAAATTTGTACTTAAATCCTTTTGAAACTCATCTGTGCAATTAGTGTACAAAAATCAAAAGGTTGATCAAACATACATCCTTCTTCTGCCTTCGGATTATGGTATGCTCCGGATAATAATTAGGGTCCCTTTAATCATTGAAAAATTATGTTTGAGTTTTCAAACACGTTAAGAAAACCAATTAGCTTATTGACATGACATAAAAAAGAATTTATCACCACTAAGACTTTCTTTCATTGAGTACCCCAATTAATGTTAAACATATGTATGAGGGTTGAATCCCGGCCTTGAGTTTCCTTACATAACTGGAAAATCGATGTGATAGTATAATTTATTTTTATTATTTTAAAATTAACACTTTAATGCAAAATAAGGAAATATCCATTACATATTTTTCTGATTACTGTAATCTAGTTTTGGTAGTTTGCCTAGGGACTCTCAAGTAGGTGGACACTTCTGTTGTAATAAATTCATTCATACAATCATTCGTGTGTTATTATATATTCTACTATAGTTTGATAGTGGTTTTAGCGACATGCTCTGGATCTTTTTTTTTGCGAGAGTTGAACAGTTGAACATCAAATTTTAAATTAAGTTAGCTGTCTCCGTGTGTTTTTCTGTCGTTTCCGCTTGTTTGATTTTGTTGTTTCTGTGATATTTTGTTCAGTTTGGACATATGTTTGTATTTTCAGAGTTGCTCGTAGGTTTTTTCCCTTAGGTTTCCACCATATTTTCTAGTTTATAGTAGCTCCGGTGACACGCATATCACAAGTGTAACTTAAAACATGATCATGTAGCTTAGCGTTGTGACATATTAATCAGATTTCGGCGTTTGTTTCATCATCGCGCTTCAAGGTATTAGCTTCCCCTATATGGCTATAGTCAGCCTAGAATCTATATACATAAATCAAGTCAATAGGAATTTGTCGGTTGTATGAATACCATTGTCTAGTTAAATCCTAACTATGTATCACAAGCAGGTCTCTCCTTATACAACACGCTAGAAAAGGAATACAATTTATACTTTATAGCCCAATATAACATACATGCATGAATCCAATACACGATGGATCGATCGGTTTTGGTATTCCTCTAGCATTATAGAGACTTTGCACGTATAACTAACACGGACTAAAGTTACATGGACTTTGTTAATCTAACATAGCTGGAGTCCTAGAAACATACATGTGATTTCAAAAAATAACATGAACGGGTCAAATCTACTCACATCTTATCTGATCTTATCTTATATGGTGCAGTTGAGGTCAAATCTACTCATATCTTATCTGATCTTGTCTTATATGGTGCAGTTGAGGTCAAATCTACTCACATCTTATCTGGTCTTGTCTTATATGGTGCAGTTGTTTCCTTTTCTAATTTGTACATACTCGAATATCAAACATAATTATACATTTATGTAACCATTAAACTTTTATTAAAATATAAGAATCTAAAATAAACTTGCGTACTAATCGAGCACGTAAAAAGATAGTTCTATATGCTGATATGATATCCTTAAAAAAGGGTAGTGCTGATAATCCTCCGGAGGCTGGAAACAACCGAACCTCCGACTCCCCAGGTCGACACGTGTCCATCCTAACCACCACTCACGTTCTCTTCCCCCGGGATTCCATGAAACCGGACACACTCGAACAAAAAAAGACGCGGAAGAAGATGACCGACATCTGTAGGGTAACCCTCAGCAGTCGCCGTTGTCGAAGAAGCCCCCCATGGCGGCACCCTTGCAGCAGCCGCCGGTGCCGGAAATTTTGCCCGCGGCGCCGCCCCTTCTAGCAGTCGCCGGCGTCGGAAAATTCGCCCGCGGCGGCGCTCATTGCAGCAGCCACCGGTGACAGAGAAGACAACCATTCCCCGCGGCGGAGCCCCAGCAGCATTCGTCTTCGTCGCCGGAGAAGACAACCCCCGTAGCATGTGCAGCATCCCGGCCTCCTTGTCGTCGCCGGAGAAGCTCACACCCTTGCAGCAGGCAAAGGCCGGGCTTTGCACTTTTGCAGTAGCCCGACCAGCCTTTGAAGCTCTAGAGGGAAGCCTTTGCAGCACTGCTGTCGTTCATTCGCAGCTTTGGCGAGCAGCTTCTGTAGCACGACCTCCCTTCATTTGCAGCTCCGGCGAGAAGCGTTTGCAGCTCCGGCGAGCAATCTTTGCAGCACCGTCGTCCTTCGTTTGCAGCTCCAGCGAGCAGCCTTTGCAACACTGTCTTCCTTTATTTGAAGCTCCGATGGGCAGTCTTTGCAGCACCGGCGGGTAGTCTTTGCAGCTGCGGCAACCACTGCATGGCCTTGCAGCGCCGCCGGGCCGAGTTCCTTCGCCTTGTCGCCGCCTGCTGCTCGCAGCAGCGCCGACTCTCCCTTGCAGCTGCGCCTCCTGTCGCTTGCAGCTGTGAGCAGCGCAACAGCTGCGGACCGAGCAAAGAGACGACGGGCTTGTGCCGGGGTCGGAGCAGCAGTGGCGGGAGGCCGGGAGAGGAGTCCGCACGGAGGAGGTCGACGCCGAGCTCGACGCAGCAGCAGGAGAGGCGTGGCTGAGCTCATCATGAGGCTGGACAAAGGCGAGGTGGCGCCGATCGCAGGAGAGACATGGGAGTTCGGTGGCGCATCGGCGTTGCCCGAGAAGAAGAAGCGAGATGTGGTGCTCGTGAGAAGAAACTAATGAAGGGAAAGGGAGTGGATGAGAGAATTTCAGGGAGAAGATAGGAAAGAGAAGACAGCGTGGGTGGGCCCTACCGTGCATGGGTTTTCCTTTTCTTGCGTGGACGCGTGTCGCACGCTCGACCCGGAGGTCGCGAGCGGTGGAGCCTTAGGAGCAAATAAAGCATTTTCCCTTTAAAAAAAACAGGTGACATCTGAACGTTTTTTGGAGGGTCTAAAAAATAGGCTGTCATCTGAACTTTTTTTTTTTTTGGAAGGTCTTCTGTACATGGAGTCCACTCTAGGCACGCGTATTATTTTTTCTTCTTTCCATTGGCAGGACAAAACTGACCGGTTAGGAATAAAAGAGTGCCGGCATGGCTCGGGCCAAGCCAGGTCGGAACTAATGGAATATTTCTTTTGTTAACTTATCTGGTCTTATATGATGCGGCAGTTTTCTTTTATAATTTATACATAGTGGAACGTGTTAAACATGATTATACACTTACGTAACCATTAGAGTCCTATTAAATCCTAACCACAAATTTTATATCTAACCGTTAAAATAATTCCGATGATGTGGATTAACGTGGTGTCTCTATTTTAGATCTTCGTATTGTGCTTTTAGTATATAATAGAAGATTATCCAATTGCTTCGCCTGCTCTTATATTTATTTCATGAAAGGTTGGAAGATTAGATTTTGCAAGGATAATTAAGTAGTTAGGTAACTCCACACTCCAAAATCAGTATCCAGCTTATACTGGTTTAAGAAGTTCCTCCCTAAATATGACGTTCAGAAGAGATTTGATTCGGTCCAGGTTAGCGCGCGGCATGAAGTGCTCTTTTAGAACGGCTAACTTTGGTGCAAGTGTCACAGGGGACCAACGAATTTTGACAGAATCTACAAGAGAGTGGCTAATTCTATGTGTACGTCTTGCATAGTGCAAAATTGAACTTAGGTAATACCAGTTTAGATATCATGCAATCAAATATGCCGAATTTCTATCCATCTACTCAGAACTCAAAATTGCTAGGAGCCAAACAAAATACATAAATAAGCTGAAAATAGATGTTGGCAACTAAACTAGATGCACAACATAATTTTGCACTAAGCACGGTAAATTATTGCTTCAAAAGATAGTCTTACTATACACAGAAAAATAGTGCGAGCGACCAAACTGACCTTTAATCGCCCGGCTCAGCCATGCGTGCAAGCAGGTACACGTATATCGATCCACATTGCCGCCGGGCAAGCAGTCGATGTCGCGGCTCTAGGCAGCTTGTGTGAGAACATGCATGCATGACTCCCTTGACAGCTGCCTTGTCACGTACCGCCTGAATGGTGACACGCCCTCCTACCGTGCGTGCGCACGCCTCGGCAGCATCTAGAGCTCGATTGCGACGAAAGGCGTGGCGCCGCTGCGCTATCCTGGCCGGGGCGCCGGCCACACATCGGTTAGCCGGCCGGAGGCATGTGCCGCCGATTGCGACGCCGCGGGAACGGGACAAGACACACAGATCACTCGAAACAGATGCGCTGTGCTCGCGACCAACCATGACTCGATCGATCCAACAATCATTCCCTCCCGATTTCCCCGGATCTAAATAATGAATCGCCGATCATCAGGCAAGGGTTGGAGTTTTACTTGACGATACCGTCTGTAGGGATTCTGTGTCAGGGTGTAAAGTACCAGCATGAAGCCATATATGGACAAGGACGGCGGGAGGTTGCACGTGCAGCCGACGCCACACGTCGCTGGCTAGCTTCTCTCCGCCGCGCCGCGCGGCTTGGTACTCACCGGCTTTTGTCCGTGTCTCGTCCAGGGCGGGAATATTACACGCTGTTCACCATGGTGCGCAATTAGCTCGATCGGCCTGACCTAACCTAACCAGAAAGACACAATCTACACTGCTCTGCCGGCTGATGAGCTACTGACTAAACTAATTACTCCACTGTTGTAGTAGTAGCAGCAGCAGCAGCATATCGGAGCAAGTCAAAGCGTGGAGCTCAAGTCAGGACCAACGGCCAAGCAGTCGCGCTCGAGAGCGCCTCCGTACGGAACGCGAACGATGCGTACGAACGCATGCACGTAGATTCAAAAGCCGGTCAGACGATAAACAGTTTTTCAAACCCCATGCGATGCACGCGCGCATGTAAACTAGTGTGGAAATCTCGACGTTTTTCTACGCCTGCGCGCACGTCAAGATCAGCGGAACAATCCTCTCCCCTTAATTCAAGCCACGTGTTTGACGCTACCAACAATTAAATTGTAAAGAACGAGCGAACAACAAGATTAACTCTACTTCTCTATTATCTGAAGCTTTATTATGGGTCATCATATCGTTAGCTTAGCTCGGAAGAGAGCACGAACTGTAATGTTAGTCGTTAACTCTAACCCCCTGTTTGGTTGCACAGAATTCAGGCTCCGAATTGGAATTGAGGTCCAAATTGACGAATTCCGCTGTTTCTTTGTGCTCGGTATTGGATCCTGGAACCGATGGGCCAATTCCAAGGGCAGCCCGCGCGCGGCTAACTTACATGCGTACCGATTCAGTGAGTCAGACCTCCGTATTGCTCTGAATTGGAGATTGCTTCGGTCCGCCTCGCTCGCCCCGGCCGACCCTTTCCAGCGCCGCCGTCCCCGATTCCAGCATCGCCTCTCCCTAGGTCGGCCCTCTCTGGCTCCCCTCTCCTCCACCGGCCCAGATTTCGGCGCCGCCTCACCCTGGCCGGCCCTCTCCGGCTCCCCTCCTCGACCATCCCGGATTCCGACGCTGCCTCGCCCCTAGCCGACCCTCTCCAGCGCTGCCTTGGCCGACCCTCTCCAGCGCCGCCGTCCCCGATTCCGGTGCCACCTCGCCCCTGTTCGGCCCTCTCCGGCTCCCCTCTCCTCCACCAGCCCGGATTCCGGCGCCGCCTCGCCCCTGGTCAGCCCTCTCCGGCGTCGCCCTGGCTGACCCTCTCCAGCGCCATTGTCCCCGATTCCGGCACGGCCTCGCCCCTGGCCGGCCCTCTCTGGCGCTGCATCGCCTGGGGCTGCCTTACCCCCGCCTTCCCTCCTCGTCGCCTCCCTCCCCGCCTCCGACCTCTGGGCCACCCGCCGCCGCCTGGAGGGATCCCGCGCCGCCGATAGGAGGGCTGGCACGCAGCAGCTCTGCAACCGCCGCCGGTGACTAGGGCATGATCTGCCTTTTTTCGTTTTCTAATTTATTTCCACACATGTGACATCCAAGAAGGATTTTCAATTCCATTGAAACCAAAAATCTATAGCTGAATACCATGCGCATCCAAACACTTTTTGTTGTATTCCATTGAATTGGTTGATTTGGTTTTTCATTGCCAATTCAATACGGAGGTCAATTCTATGCAACCAAACAGGGCATAAATCAAAAGGAGGGAAGGCGAGGGTCGTGGCCTTTAATTTGGCTCATAGCTAACGGTGCCTCTAGAATGCAGAGACACGGAGCGCACGAAGAGAGGACGCACACGCGATTCATTGTTAGGCATGCATCTTCAAAGTGAACCGAACACTGCAGGAGGTCGTGAGCCTACGGTTTTGGGTGTGTATATATACGTCTGGCCAACGAAGCCATTACGACGGCTGGTCTAGGTCTTTGTCGTATGTTCCCTATCGGGACACGGCAAATATTTGTGCCATGTTGCACCCATTCCTTTCCTGCGCATGGTGGAGTTTCGCATCTCCCGCGCCTTTGTTTCCCGCCCTAATATGTGCCATGTGCTATGCTGTATGCACATGGCCAAGGATCTGTTGCCAAATGTTTGTGGCAATTCACTCAGCAAACAACTCCTTCCTGTCTTATGTTCACGTCATCCCCCAACCATCGTGCCCCGATGTATAGCCATCTTTCGGATAAATAATTCACCCCTCCACCCCCCCCCCCCCCCCCACACCACCCCACACACACACACCAGTGTATGTGTTTGTGATTGCCGTGGAAAATAGAAGTCACTCGTGTCCCGTTCGTCAATTTGGGTTGGCCGTCAAGTGCCCATTTTTTCGAGGGAGGGGGAGGGGAGGGAGGGGGGAGGGGCAACACCCGGCAATAGGTTTGCCCGTTTTTTCAGGAGAGGGGGGACACCCGGCAACAGGTTTGTCCAATTCCGAACAAAAAAACACTTGCCAAATCGTGCTCGCTGAGGAAAATTGTGTCGTCCAATGTTTGCCAAGTGAAAGCACACGACAAAAGGGTTTGTCGAGTTCCAAGCAAAAAGAACTCTACAAACATTGATGGGCTGGTTGCTGAGGGAATTTGTACCCCTGCAATGTTTGCCGGGTGTAAACAACGGCGAAGGATTTTGCAGAGTGTTCAGGCTTTCTTTGTCGGGTGTTCTGTCATGCAAATGTGTGACTCACTACGGGAACGCGCCGAGGTGCCGACGGCCAGATCTAGTGACGACGGCAAAATATCGGGGCCGTCGGCACAGGACCCGTTCCGGCCAGGCCAGCAGGTTAGCCGTCGGCACAGGAAAACCGTCGGCACATGAAGGTCTGTGCTGACGGCAACCGTCGGCACAGGAAAACTGTCGGCACATGAAGGTCTGTGCCGACGGCAACCATCGGCACAGTTTCGGCCATCGGCACAGCCTCTCCGTCGTAACGGCGAGGTAACAACGTCAGGTCTGTGCCGACGGCTTTGCCGTCGGCACATATTTCAGCCCTGTGCCGACGGCTTTGCCGTCGGCATAGCTATTTTCCATTTTACCACATTAATCTTCGAAAAATCATAACTAAATCATTATAATTTAGAAAAATACAAATAATATATCAAAATTTTCAGAAAAATAAAATCTATCTTGGGAAAATATCAAACATGGAATATTACAAATATCTCAAAAAATCTTCATAAAATGAGCTATCATGTCTGATGTTTTATGGCTTTCACACAGAACAACCAATGTTATGGCTAGAATCATCGCATAGTTTGTGATAATGTGCCCATATTGTGCACACATGTGCATCTTGGGATTGAAGGAGATATGCCCTAGAGGCAATAATAAAGTGGTTATTATTTATATCTTTATGTTTATGATAAATGTTTATATGTCATGCTATAATTGTATTAACCGAAACATTAGTACATGTGTGATATGTAAACAACAAAGAGTCCCTAGTATGCCTCTTAACTAGCTTGTTGATTAATGGATGATTAGTTTCATAATCATGAACATTGGATGTTATTAATAACAAGGTTATATCATTGTATGAATGATGTAATGGACACACCCATTTAAGCGTAGCATAAGATCTCGTCATTAAGTTATTTGCTATAAGCTTTCGATACATAGTTACCTAGTCCTTATGACCATGAGATCATGTAAATCACTTATACCGGAAAGGTACTTTGATTACACCGAACGCCACTGCGTAAATGGGTGGTTATAAAGGTGGGATTAAGTATCCGGAAAGTATGAGTTGAGGCATATGGATCAACAGTGGGATTTGTCCATCCCGATGACGGATAGATATACTCTGGGCCCTCTCGGTGAAAAGTCGTCTAATGTCTTGCAAGCATATGAATAAGTTCATAAGAGACCACATACCACGGTACGAGTAAAGAGTACTTGTCAGGAGACGAGGTTGAACAAGGTATAGAGTGATACCGATGATCAAACCTCGGACAAGTAAAATATCGCGTGACAAAGGGAATTGGTATCGTATGTGAATGGTTCATTCGATCACTAAAGTCATCGTTGAATATGTGGGAGCCATTATGGATCTCCAGATCCCGCTATTGGTTATTGGTCGGAGTGAGTACTCAACCATGTCCGCATAGTTCGCGAACCGTAGGGTGACACACTTAAAGTTGGATGTTGAAATGGTAGAACTTGAATATGGAATGGAGTTCGAATATTTGTTCGGAGTTCCGGATGAGATCCCGGACATCACGAGGAGTTCCGGAATGGTCCGGAGGATAAGATTCATATATAGGATGTCATTTTATGTGATTTAAAATGATCCGGAAGGTTCTATGGAAGGTTCTAGAAGGTTCTAGAAAAGTCCGGAAGAAACCACCAAGGAAGGCGGAGTCCCGGTGGGACTCCACCTCCCATGGCCGGCCAACCCTAAGGGGGAGGAGTCCCAAGTGGACTCCCCAAAGGGGGCCGGCCACCCCCTCCCAAGGAAGGTGAGATTCCCATCTCTAGTGGGAGTCCTAGCTTGGGTAGGTTTCATGTGTTATGGAAGGTTTTGGTCTGGGGTCTTATTCGAAGACTTGTAGACCAACTCTTGGGTGTTCCACCTATATAATGAGGGCCAAGGGGAGGGGGCCGGCCACCCCAACAACCACCAAGGTGGCCGCACCCCTTGAGGCTGGCGCCCCCCTCTCCCAAACCCTAGCCGCCCCCCTCTCCTCCATAGCTCCCGCACGCTTAGCGAAGCTCCGCCGGAGTTCTCCACCGCCACCGACACCACGCCGTCGTGCTGTCGGATTCAAGAGGAGCTACTACTTCCGCTGCCCGCTGGAACGGGAGGTGGACGTCGTCTTCATCAACAACCGAACGTGTGACCGAGTACGGAGGTGCTGCCCGTTCGTGGCGCCGTGATCAAGATCTTCTACGCGCTTTTGCAAGCGGCAAGTGAACGTCTACCGCAGCAACAAGAGCCTCATCTTGTAGGCTTGGAATCTCTTCAAGGGTGAGACTCGATAATCCCCTCGTTGCTACCGTCTTCTAGATTGCATCTTGGCTTGGATTGCGTGTTCGCGGTAGGAAAATTTTTGTTTTCTATGCAACGTTATCCTACAGTGGTATCAGAGCCGTGTCTATGCATAGATGGTTGCACGAGTAGAACACAATGGTTTTGTGGGCGTTGATGTTCTTGTTATCTTTAGTTTGAGTACTTTGCATCTTTGTGGCATAGTGGGATGAAGCGGCTCGGACTAACTTTACATGACCGCGTTCATGAAACTTGTTCCTCGTTCGACATGCAACTTGTATTGCATAAGAGGCTTTGCGGGTGTCTGTCTCTCCTACTATAGTGAAGATTCAATTTACTCTTCTATTGAAAACATTAGTATCAACGTTGTGGTTCATGTTCGTAGGTAGATTAGATCTCTCTCGAAAACCCTAAACCACGTAAAATATGCAAACCAAATTAGAGACGTCTAACTTGTTTTTGCAGGGTTTGGTGATGTGATATGGCCATAATGTGATGATGAATATGTATGAGATGATCATTATTGTATTGTGGCAACCGGCAGGAGCCTTATGGTTATCTTTAAATTTCATGTTGAGTAGTATTTCAAAGTAGTTGTAATAGTTGCTACATGGAGGACAATCATGAAGACGGCGCCATTGACCTTGACGCTACGCCGATGATGATGGAGATCATGCCCGAAGATGATGGAGATCATGTCCGTGCTTTGAAGATGAAGATCAAAGGCGCAAAGACAAAAGGGCCATATCATATCACATATGAACTGCATGTGATGTTAATCCTTTTATGCATCTTATTTTGCTTAGATCGCGACGGTAGCATTATAAGATGATCCCTCACTAAAATCTCAAGATAATAAAGTGTTCATCCTTAGTAGCACCGTTGCCAAGACTTGTCGTTTCGAAGCATCTCGTGATGATCGGGTGTGATAGAATCAACAAGTGCATACAACGGGTGCAAGACAGTTTTGCACATGCGGATACTAAGGTGGCCTTGACGAGCCTAGCATGTACAGACATGGTCTCGGAACACGTGATACCGAAAGGTAGAGCATGAATCATATGGTTGATATGATGAACACTTTGAGTGTTTGCCATTGAAATCACACCTTGTCTCGTGATGATCGGACTTAGGTGCGGTGGATTTGGTTCGTGTGATCACTAAGACAATGCGAGGGATATTGTTTTGAGTGGGAGTTCACCTAGATTTTTAATTATGTTGAATTAAAATTTGAACTCAATTTGTCATAAACTTAGTCTAAACTTTTGCAAATATATGTTGTAGAGATGGCGTCCCCAATCAATTTTAACCAGTTCCTAGAGAAAGAAAAACTTAAGAGCAACGGTAGCAACTTCACCGACTGGTTCCGTCATGTGAGGATCTTCCTCTCTGGCGGAAATCTGCAATATGTGCTTGATGCACCGCTAGGTGACCCTCCTGCAGAAACTGAAACCGATGAAGTAAAAGCTGTTTACGAAACTCGGAAAACTCGGTACTCTCAAGTTCAGTGTGCCATCCTGTGCAGTCTGGAATCTGATCTTCAAAAACGTTTTTAGCACCACGATCCTCATGAGTTGATGAAAGAGTTGAAAGCTATTTTTGAGACTCATGCGGCCGTGGAATGCTATGAAGCATCGAAACACTTCTTCAGCTGTATGATGGAAGAAGGCAGCTCCGTTAGTGAGCACATGCTCGCCATGACCGGGCATGCGAAGAAACTTAGTGACTTGGGAATAGTGATTCCTAACAGACTGGGGATTAATCGTGTCCTTCAATCACTGCCACCAAGTTACAAGAACTTTGTGATGAACTACAATATGCAGAACATGAACAAGGAGTTACGTGAACTTTTTGGCATGCTAAAAGCTGCTGAGATTGAGATCAATAAAGAGCACCAAGTGTTGATGGTCAACAAGACCACCAGTTTCAAGAAACAGGGCAAGTCTAAGGGAAAATTCAAGAAGGGTGGCAAGAAAGCTGCCACGCCTCCTGTGAAACCTAAGAACGGCCCTAAGCCTGATGCTGAGTGCTATTACTGCAAGGAGAAGGGACACTGGAAGCATAATTGCTCCAAGTATCTGGCTGATCTGAAGAGCGGCCTTGTCAAGAAAAAGAAAGAAGGTATATCTGATATACATGTTATAGATGTTTATCTCACTGGTTCTCGTTCTAGTACCTGGGTATTTGATGGTTCGGTTGCTCATATTTGTAACTCGAAACAGGAACTAAAGAATAAACGAAGACTACTGAAAGATGAAGTGACGATGCGCGTTGGAAACGGATCTAAAGTCGATGTGATCGCTGTCGGCACACTTCCTCTACATCTACCTTCGGGATTAGTTTTAAGCCTATATAATTGTTATTTTGTACCCGCGTTGAGCATGAACATTATATCTGGATCTTGTTTAATGCAAGACGGTTATTCATTCAAGTCTGAGAATAATGGTTGTTCTATTTTTATGAATAATATCTTTTATGGTCGAGCACCTGAAAAGAATGGCTTATTTCTGTTAGATCTCGATAGTAGTGATACGCATATACATAACATTGATGCTAAGCGAATTAAATTGAATGATAATTCTACTTATATGTGGCACTGTCGTCTTGGTCATATTAGAGTGAAACGCATGAAGAAACTCCATACTGATGGATTACTTGAATCACTTGACTTTGAGTCACTTGATAGATGCGAAGCATGTCTAATGGGAAAAATGACAAAGACTCCATTTTCTGGTATGATGGAGCGAGCTACTGACTTATTGGAAATCATACATACCGATGTGTGCGGACCAATGAGCGTAGCATCGCGCGGTGGTTATCGTTATGTTCTAACCTTCACAGATGATCTGGGTAGATATGGGTATATCTATTTCATGAAACATAAATCCAAAACTTTCGAGAAGTTTAAGGAATTCCAAAGTGAAGTGAAAAATCAACGTAACAAGAAGATTAAATTTCTACGATCTGATCGTGGAGGTGAATATCTGAGTTATGAGTTTGGCATGCATTTAAAGAAATGCGGAATACTTTCACAATTGACACCGCCGGGAACACCTCAACGAAACGGTGTGTCCGAACGTCGTAATCGAACTATCTTAGATATGGTTCGTTCTATGATGTCTCTTACTGATTTACCGTTATCATTTTGGAGTTATGCATTAGAGACAGCCGCATTCACTTTAAATAGAGCACCATCAAAATCCGTAGAAACGACACCGTATGAATTATGGTTTAATAAGAAACCTAAGTCGTCGTTCTGAAAGTTTGGGGTTGCGAAGCCTATGTAAAGAAGTTACAACCGGACAAGCTAGAACCCAAAGCGGAGAAATGCGTCTTCATAGGATACCCTGAGGAAACTATAGGGTACACTTTCTATCACAGATCCGAAGGCAAAATCTTTGTTGCTAAGAACGGAACCTTTCTTGAGAAAGAATTTCTCACTAAAGAAGTGACTGGAAGAAAAGTAGAACTCGATGAGATTGATGAATCTATACTCGTTGATCGAGTAGCGCGATCTGGAAGTTGTACTGCACCGCCTACATCGGAAACAGAGGAAGCTAATCATAATGATCATGAAACTTCGAACGAGGAAACTACTGAACCTCGCAGATCGACAAGGGAGCGTGCCACTCCTGATTGGTATGATCCTTGTCTAAATGTCATGATTGTGGATAACAATGATGAGGACCCTGCGACGTATGAAGAAGCGATGATGGGCCCAGATTCCAACAAATGGCAAGAAGCCATGAAATCCGAAATGGGATCCATGTATGATAACAAAGTATGGACTTTGGTAGACTTACCTGATAGCCGAAAGGTCATCGAGAATAAATGGATCTTCAAGAGAAAAACAGATGCTGATGGTAATATTACTGTCTATAAAGCTCGACTTGTCGCAAAGGGTTTCCGACAAATTCAAGGAGTTGACTACGATGAGACTTTCTCACCTGTAGCGAAGCTAAAATCTGTGAGGATTTTGTTAGCAATAGCTGCATTTTTCGATTATGAGATTTGGCAGATGGATGTCAAAACGGCGTTCCTTAATGGAGACATTGAGGAAGAGTTGTATATGGTACAACCCAAAGGTTTTGTCGATCCTAAAAATGTTGACAAAGTATGCAAACTTCAGCGTTCAATCTATGGACTGAAGCAAGCATCAAGAAGTTGGAACCGACGCTTTGATAAGGTGATCAAAGACTTCGGGTTTATACAGTGTCATGGAGAGGCCTGTATTTACAAGAAAGTGAGTGGGAGCTCTGTAGCATTCCTGATATTATATGTAGATGACATATTATTGATTGGGAATGATATAGAACTATTAAGTAGTGTAAAAGGTTATTTGAATAACAGTTTTTCAATGAAAGACCTTGGTGAAGCATCGTATATATTAGGCATCAAGATTTATAGAGATAGATCAAGACGTCTAATAGGGCTATCACAGAGTACATACCTGGACAAGATTCTAAAGAAGTTTAGAATGGACGAAAGTAAGAAAGGGTTATTACCTATGTTACCAGGCAAGGTCTTGAGTAAGACTCAAGGAGCGGCTACGGCAGAAGTTTGTGACAGGTTGAGTAATATCCCCTATGCCTCGGCAGTAGGATCTATCATGTATGCCATGCTATGTACTAGACCGGATATAGCACATGTTGTTAGTTTGACTAGCAGATATCAAAGTGATCCAGGAATGAAACACTGGACAGCGGTCAAGAATATCCTAAAGTACTTGAAAAGAACTAAGGATATGTTTCTTTGTTATGGAGGTGACCAAGAGCTCGTTGTAAACGGTTACACCGATGCAAGTTGGAACACTGATCCTGATGACTCTAAGTCACAGTCTGGGTACGTGTTTATATTGAATGGTGCTGCAGTAAGCTGGGCAAGCTCGAAGCAGTGCACGGTGGCGAAGTCTTCAATAGAATCAGAGTATATAGCGGCTTCAGAGGCTTCATCAGAAGCGGTATGGATGAAGAGGTTCATTGTAGAGCTCGGTGTGGTTCCTAGTGCATTGGACCCATTAATCATTTACTGTGATAACATGGGTGCCATCGCCAATGCACAAGAGCCAAGGTCACACAAGAGGCTGAAGCATATCAAGCTGCGTTAGCACTCGATTCGCGAGTACATCGAAGATGGAGAAGTAAAGATTTACAAAGTACACACTGATCTGAATGTAGCAGATCCGTTGACTAAAGCTCTCCCTAGGGCAAAGCATGACCAACACCAGAATGCCATGGGTGTTAGGTATATTACAATGTAATCTAGATTATTGACTCTAGTGCAAGTGGGAGACTGAACGAGATATGCCCTAGAGGCAATAATAAAGTGGTTATTATTTATATCTTTATGTTTATGATAAATGTTTATATGTCATGCTATAATTATATTAACCGAAACATTAGTACATGTGTGATATGTAAACAACAAAGAGTCCCTAGTATGCCTCTTAACTAGCTTGTTGATTAATGGATGATTAGTTTCATAATCATGAATATTGGATGTTATTAATAACAAGGTTATATCATTGTATGAATGATGTAATGGACACACCCATTTAAGCGTAGCATAAGATCTCGTCATTAAGTTATTTGCTATAAGCTTTCGATACATAGTTACCTAGTCCTTATGACCATGAGATCATGTAAATCACTTATACCGGAAAGGTACTTTGATTACACCAAACGCCACTGCGTAAATGGGTGGTTATAAAGGTGGGATTAAGTATCCGGAAAGTATGAGTTAAGGCATATGGATCAACAGTGGGATTTGTCCATCCCGATGACGGATAGATATACTCTGGGCCCTCTCGGTGAAATGTCGTCTAATGTCTTGCAAGCATATGAATAAGTTCATAAGAGACCACATACCACGGTACGAGTAAAGAGTACTTGTCAGGAGACGAGGTTGAACAAGGTATAGAGTGATACCGATGATCAAACCTCGGACAAGTAAAATATCGCGTGACAAAGGGAATTGGTATCGTATGTGAATGGTTCATTCGATCACTAAAGTCATCGTTGAATATGTGGGAGCCATTATGGATCTCCAGATCCCGGTATTGGTTATTGGTCGGAGTGAGTACTCAACCATGTCCTCATAGTTCGCGAACCGTAGGGTGACACACTTAAAGTTGGATGTTGAAATGGTAGAACTTGAATATGGAATGGAGTTCAAATATTTGTTCGGAGTCCCGGATGAGATCCCGGACATCACGAGGAGTTCCGGAATGGTCCGGATGATAAGATTCATATATAGGTTGTTATTTTATGTGATTTAAAATGATCCGGAAGGTTCTATGGAAGGTTCTAGAAGGTTCTAGAAAAGTCCGGAAGAAACCACCAAGGAAGGCGGAGTCCCGGTGGGACTCCACCTCCCATGGCCGGCCAACCCTAAGGGGGAGGAGTCCCAAGTGGACTCCCCAAAGGGGGCCGGCCACCCCCTCCCAAGGAAGGTGAGATTCTCATCTCTAGTGGGAGTCCTAGCTTGGGTAGGTTTCATGTGTTATGGAAGGTTTTGGTTTGGGGTCTTATTCGAAGACTTGTAGACCAACTCTTGGGTGTTCCACCTATATAATGAGGGCCAAGGGGAGGGGGCCGGCCACCCCAACAACCACCAAGGTGGCCGCACCCCTTGAGGCCGGCGCCCCCCTCTCCCAAACCCTAGCCGCCCCCCTCTCCTCCATAGCTCCCGCACGCTTAGCGAAGCTCCGCTGGAGTTCTCCACCGCCACCGACACCACGCCGTCGTGCTGTCGGATTCAAGAGGAGCTACTACTTCCGCTGCCCGCTGGAACGGGAGGTGGACGTCGTCTTCATCAACAACCGAACGTGTGACCGAGTACGGAGGTGCTGCCCGTTCGTGGCGCCGTGATCAAGATCTTCTACGCGCTTTTGCAAGCGGCAAGTGAACGTCTACCGCAGCAACAAGAGCCTCATATTGTAGGCTTGGAATCTCTTCAAGGGTGAGACTCGATAATCCCCTCGTTGCTACCGTCTTCTAGATTGCATCTTGGATTGGACTGCGTGTTCGCGGTAGGAAATTTTTTGTTTTCTATGCAACGTTATCCTACAGGGATGTCTTACGATGTTAGGTTCACAACATACTATTTCATTAGAGATCTAGTGCAAGTTTGGCGAGCCTCTGCCCCAGGCAAAGGATCTTCTTACCCGCTGTTTTGAATATAGTTTGAAACGGGCATAAAAAATTCGAAAACGATCCAAACAATGTGAAACCTTCGCGTGGTGCCATATTATATGTCATAGTTACAAGCAAAAATATTAAAGTTGGAAAATTGTGAACATCACAAAAAATCCTTCGCAAAATGAGCTATCATATTCGAGGTTTCATGACATTTAGGTCAAACGATCAATATTATGGATAGAATCGTGGCATAGTTTGTGATAATGTGCCCATATTGTGCACACATGTGCATATTGGTATGTCTTACGATATTGCAGGAGGAAGTTTTCCATTTCATCGCACGAAAAAACCATTTTCCATTTTTGAGGTGCCGAAAACAGGGTGTTTTATGAAGCAAGCACCAAATTAAAGATTCACATTGGTACCTATACATTTTTAAAAAATACTAGACAAACTAAGATGGAAAATTTCGCAACCGGTGTATCTGGAACTTTTCCGTCCTTCCCTCATGAAAAAGACAAATTTCTGTCGAATCGGTAGGAGGCCAGCCAGATTTGAACTACTGGTACATGATCTAATGCTCATGAATTTTTGGAAAAATTATTTTTAGATTCAAAATATGATATAGATGTCATATTTGGATTCCTCTCATTTTTCTAATTGATTTAGACATATTATTTGTCAAATTTTGATTTACATATTTAAAGATATTAATTATTCCATATTAAATAAAAAAGAAAAAATAAATCATTTTATTGTCCATTTGAATTCAAGATTAATATACTTATTATTGTAGTTTATGTTGGCAATTGTTTGGAATTCAAAAATTAATGATATGCAACATCAAGTAATAAGGGTTAATAGTATTGATATGGTATTATTGTCAACAAGGTGTTATTTCTTTCATGTAATCTAGTCTAAATGGAACCGAGAAGTTAAGCGTGCTAGGAGTGGAGTAGTGTGAAGGTGGGTGACTGACCGGGAAGTCTGACCACGAGTGAAATTTGACCTAATATTAAGTGTAGTTATAGTTAAAATGGTGCATGTGAGATATTAAAAAAATTGAATTTTTTTTTTGAAAAATTTCGAGCCAGAATTACCAAACAGCGTTATTTCTATGCCGACGGCTTTGCCGTCGGCACAGGATGCTGTGCCGACGGCCAGCCTGTGCCGACGGTAACTTTGCTTGTGCCGAGGCGTTATTGTGCCGACGGCTGCCATCGGCACAAGGCTGTGAAGATGGGTGACTGACCGGGAAGTCTGACCACGAGTGAAATTTGACCTAATATTAAGTGTAGTTATAGTTAAAATGGTGCATGTGAGATATTAAAAAAATTGAAATTTTTTTAAAAAAAATTTCGAGCCAGAATTACCAAACAGCGTTATTTCTATGCCGACGGCTTTGCCGTCGGTACAGGATGCTGTGCCGACGGTCAGCCTGTGCCGATGGTAACTTTGCTTGTGCCGAGGCGTTATTGTGCCGACGGCTGCCGTCGGCACAAGGCTGTGCCGACGGCCGCCTTGACTGGTTCCGTAGTGACTGCCGGTCGTGCAGGATTTACGTTTACCTCACCGTGGGTCCTGACCAAATGGTAAAAGTTCGGTCAAATATCTGTACCGTGCCTGACCGTTGGTTGACAGGTCTCTTCCATATTCTCAGCTCACTTTACAGCTGGTGCAAATACCTTTTTCGGAAAGCAAGAAAAGTGAAGAAAGAATTCCTATTTGAGAAAGCATGAGATGAGATCGTTTCATCCTGCTCTTAAAGTCAGAATGCCAAGCATATATTCCCGACCAACATTTTGAAGTGTGTTTTTGGCAACTCGAGCATCTGGCCCCTATGATGCATAGTAGATTTGCGATTTTTCTTTCCTCCGTTTTTATGAACAAAGCGCACGCGTATTTCAAGATTTTTGGCCATTGTACATCACATAATTATATTCCATCCATTCCGATGAACAAGAATCACACGCTTTTCAAGATTTTTCTTTGACAAACAATTAGTCAATGTATATCAGACATATTTGATATAGGATGGGTATTATTAAAAGGTGTTTTCCAATACCCAATTATCTATTATCCAATTGAGGTGCTTAAATTTTTCGGTCAAGGTTCGTCTTAAATATGTGTGTTTATTCACATAGACGGAGATAGTGTCAGTTTGCAAAATATGCGACCCACACGCCCTTTTGGTTCACGACAGTCATCATCGCGCGAGATGATGCACATTTAATAATGGCAATGGGCATGGTATATGTAGGGTAGAGAAATACCACATTTATATCTTTATAGTTAATAGTTAGTGGGTGTAAAACGATACCATAATCGTACCCATGGGTATGCAATTTTACCCATACTCATACCGGACGGATTCCCATACCCATTGGCTACACAACAAGTAGATCAAATAGTGCATAGGTTAGTCACAATTTTACATTCATCAATAGAACATTTGAAATTAAAAAAATAATTTATCTCAACTCAATAATAGTATATGACAATTATCAGAATTTAGAAATCACAATCTTATACTCATAAGTTATAACTCATAAGTCAACAAGAGTAGACAGTCACACAATAAATTGACAATTGTTGACAACTTAAATGGAAAAATGGATAAAGTATGCATATAAATGGATAAACTATGAGTATACCTAGGAATACATGGCCATTCCATGTTTCACCCGTAACTTAACGGCTAGATATGGATATTACACATGAATATAAAGATATGTGTGCCATGTCGGATTTTGTCCGAGGGTCCTGTCTGGCGGCCACAAAGCAATTTCATTATGTCGTCCGCCACTCCAGCTTTAATGAGACGTCTTGGATACCGTCGGAGGCGTTCGCCGTCTTAATAGATGCGCCGAGTCCCCAAGCGGAGATGCATATCCTCCTATTTATAACACCATACGCCACACTCGTCTCTAGACCTCCGCCGCGCTCGCCTCCGCCGCCCTTTCCTCCACACCTCCCAGACCAGTTGTGTCCGGCGCACTCGCCGCAACGCCACTTCAGCTCACCTCCATCTGCTGTATGTCGGGGCGCAACGGCAGCACGCCGACATGGCCGGCGGATCCGAGCTGACCAACGCCGCCATCTTCGATTGTGTCGCCCAGATCTCGCGCAAGCGGGAGACCATGAAAGAGGCAGGTCGCCTCCTCGTTGCGATCGAGTGGCAGAGGATGCTCGAGCTAAACGCCCAGCACCAGGACGAGGCGACTTCCGCGAAGAAGCGTGGGTCGGCCAACTGTCGCAGGAAGCTCCTGCGACACATGCGTCGATGCTGCCCCATCAGATGCGGGGTGCAATGGAGGAGAGGCGGGTGTGGGCCAAAGCTCTATATTTAGATAAATTTTAGCATTTTGCATTCAACTTGGAAAAATTAACTAAATTTTAATAAAAATCGCCATTTGAGTTTTTTTTAACAATCAATACCACATATATTCATAGTAATAAATAATACATGGTAGAGATACATGAACTGACTCCAACGATTGCAAAATAAAGTCTAAAAGATAGTAACAAATCTTCGAGGTCTTTAATTTCTTTCTTCTTCCAGAACACAATCCTGTACTCTTCTGAAGGCAGCCAAAAATAGATAACGAACCATAGACGTGTAGATACCGACGAAAGTTCTCCCATAATTTTTTGAGCCGCAATGCCAAGGCTCCGTGCACGCACGCAACCATTAAAGCAGTCATACAACATCGGCAAGAGTACCAACACCAGTATATCAGGGAATAATAACCAACTTATTTTGTCGTCGTCGATGGCGAGCCGAGAGTACGAATCACCATTTGAGTTAGCATCCGTCTCAAGCCAAAAGCAAAGTAGAGGGATTACCGATGTGGAAACCACTACCCAAATAGAGTGAGCTGCGCCTCAATAGAACACACGGACTGACCTGCCGATGCCTATTTAGAGAGGCGCCCCGGAGAAGATGTTCTTACCCGTGGTAAGAAATAATTATGTCTACGTATACAAAGATATACGGAGTATCCGTGTTTAGCACCTGGCCATGACCGACAATACATTCTTATTCTCTGCCATTCAACTTCTCAACTTTGTCGGAGCACAGCGCGTCCCACTAAGGACATGTACAATGGTTTATAAGATAGTGTTATCTTAATCCTGCCACGTAATCTAGATATAATAATAAAACATGATGTACAATGAGCTATTTGTTAGCCTTATCTTTTGTCACGAGACATTCTAAATTTATGGTGAAAGAGATTATGCTAAAAGATGATCTCTTAGCTAAAAGAAAACAAAACCTTTTTTTTATTTTTTTATTTTCTCCGTCTCAGCGTTTATCCTACGTAGCAGTGCTAAGATATTACCATTATACATATCCTAACCTTGTTTTCCTTTCCCTCCTGACCGCTGGACGCGCGCAGCTGGCATTATTACGTTTTGAAGGTTCACGACAAGCATGCGAGCGCGCCTACCATGCGCATGCTCCCTCCCCCGGGTCGCCCGTGCGCAAGCCGCTCTCCATAACTCCGGCGGTAAACCGACCGAAAGCGTTGTTTTTTTATTCTTTATTGTCCTTGTCAACAACGGCGGCCGCTGGCCAACAGAAAAAACCCAAAAAATACAAACGGAAGAAAACACCATCACGTCAGCGAAGTATCTAAATAAGCTTAGAACAGAACATCCAACGAACGAAAGTACGAATACGAACTTCCGGTGGAATTTCGGCGGGGTTCTACTACGCACGGTCGGAACAAGGAGGCCCATGCTGGCGTCACGCAGCCATGGTAGCTTTAGATGTCACGAATGTTCAAATTTTGGTTCACCTGCTCTTCAATCTCTTCCTGCTCCAATATTTATTCCCGACAAGGGTGACGAATGGCCCTCTAGGCCTCTATCTTTTCTTTTCTTTTTGAACAAGGACAGGGCCTAGAAGGCCCCAGAATTTCATTCATCCAAACATGGCAGGTAAAAATTACAAAAAGGACCTCTAACATCTCTTGCCCCGAGAAACCAATAATTTGAAGAAGGGTCCTTTCGAATTACAGAAAACACCCTGGGACAAAATGTGGAAAAGCAATCAGGTCCCTGTGTGCCGCCGCCACCAGACGCCGGCGTCCTCAAGGCGTCGCCGCCGAGGAACCGGAGCAGTATGCTCGATAGCTCCATTTCCGACGAAGAGTCGAAGCCGCTGGTCACCTTCTGATCGTCGGGGACGAACCACTTGATGAAGAGGAGGCACCGAGCTCCAGCCGCTGACTCGAAGAAGACCTCCGTGTTGGAGGTTGAAATCGCGCCGCCCTGTCGGCAGAAGATCACAGGAGCCCAGATGGCTCTTGTGTGATTGAGCTCGAGGAAATAGCACCCTTCAGGCAGCAGCCTGCTCCAGATGGTACCCGCAACAACTTCTCCTCCCCTCCCAGCACCTCCATGGTGAAACAGAGATAGAAGCAAGTTGCAGATCGACCCCATCCAACATCACAGCTGAACGAACCTGGATCTTGTCGGAGCAGAGAGAGTTCTTCCGCTGCCCCGCTCTCCCTCGCCTCCAAGGCCGGCCGAGAGAAGGGCCGCAGCAAGAAACGCCAAGATTTCTTCCTTCTCCTCCTCGCCGCCGCGGTCGGCCAGGAGAAGGATCTCATCTTGGACTCCACATCGCCAGCAGAGATCCACCGCCGATTTATTGAAAAGGGTGGCTCTGCTTCTTCTTCCGCTGATCTCCACCCATAGGAGCTCAAGCATCAGTAGGAGCAGCCCTACAAGGCCCTGGATCTGGCGTCGATTTGGGCCGCCACCACCACTACGGGGCATACGCCCAGAACACGACATAGAGCCGGAAACTACAAGAAACCTAAAAGAAACCCTAACCAATCTACTCCGGCGCGTCACCTCAACCTACTCCGGCCGGCTATTCCGGCGGAGAGGTCTTGGATCGGCCCTGTTATTTGGAGGAAGAAGACCAGTTACTGTAGTCGAGCGAGAGCTAGACGGGGGGGATGGACTGTTTATACAACCTCTAGGCCTCTATCGAGCTCTGCCCTTCTCAGGATGTATCGTCCCCGGTCACGACCGACGTCAACTGGGACTGCTTCGCACCACACAAAGTCCGGGTGTTCTTCTGGATTCTACGCCTCTTAAAAACCAGGACGCATACGCTGTTGTACCACCTTGTTGTGTGCCCTCTCCGAACTGCCCATTTTGCGCGGGCCAAACATAAAGCATCAAACACTTGTTCGTTGGTTGCCCCCGCCTCCGGCCTTTATGGAGTATCGTCTCTCCCTCGGGGACGCCCCCATGCTGGTGCCGACGTGCCGACTCATCTCGATGCCCTCTCCGAAGACCTACCACTCATGCACCAAAGGGTGTGTAACACTGTCATTCTTGCCCTCTTGTGGTCCATCTGGAAATCTCGCAACATGATGATCTTTGACGCAAACCTCGTGTCTACTTCCCGTGTGCTTGCTATGGTAGTCGACCACCTCCGCATGTGGACCGTTCGTGCCCCCGCTAGGGTAAACATGGACCCCCTGTTGGCTTGGTGTCAGTGTATCTCTTAGCCATCTATGTCCCCCCACCCCCTCCCAGTGTAACTGGTTCTCCCTTCTTGGGCCGCCCCAGACCCAGGATGCTGGTTGCAACCCCTGGAGTCGCACTCTGTACCCTTGACGTTTTTTGATGAAATATGAGTTCAGGTGGGCGATCGCCCCCCGTTGATTTCTCAAAAAAAGAGTGATGAATGTTGCCTCCAAAATGTATTTAAAACCCTGGTATAAAATGGTGAAAAATCAAGGCCTTATATGGAAAGCTAAGGAGGAAGAAAATTCAGAGGCCACAACCTTTTCTAAACAAAAACAAAAGCCACATGTCATGCCCACACAAGACCCTGACCACAAAGTAGAGACACCACTCCGTCAGACGAGACAACCATTCACCACCGCTAGAGAGAAGACGTGGTGACTACTATGGAAGGAGCACACACGGGACTCTTGAGCCTAGATGAAGACGCCAACCCTCCGAGTAGCTGCACCAAAGTGATGTGAAGTGCCAGCATCGAGGGCAACCTCGTCGTCCACATGACACGATGTCAACACCCTCAACGGTGTCAAAGTTTCGGGGTTGTCGCCCCGACATCCATCTGCTCCATCACGCCAAGCGGACCACCTAGAACACCTTCCACAACCACCATCCAGACATGCCATCACTAGCACAGGAGCCACGCCCCGCGCGAGTGTTCAGCCACTCACAACCCAAGCTGCAAAAGGCTAACCGCTCGTAGACCAGGTTGTCACACCACATCCGGGGCCGCCGCCAAGGCCTAGCGGTCAAACCGCCTCCGCTGAGACGCATCGATTTAGCTGACAATCTCGCCGCCCTTGCGACATAAGATTGTCACCCAAGCCAAGCCAAACAACTACCCCACCTCGTGAAGCTATCACCCATCATGGTTTTCGTTGCCACCGCCTCCACGCACAAATATCATTTGCTTAGGGTCGGTGCACCGACTTCTACCACCATGACGACGAGAGAAACAAGCACCAACTTCTCCAAGAGCAGCCCGAGAAGCTCATGACCGGCCAGAGCACAATACCACCAAGAGCAGACCGAGGGAATCCAGGGCCAGATCTGTAGCATCAACTGCTCCTGCCCGACCTTGCGTTACAAGCCTCCCCCATGGGCGTCGCCGACCGATGGTACCAATGTGTATACATCAGGATCTCCTAGCACCACACGCCTCCGTCTTTCCCTTAGCACAACGGATCAGCAGATCACCAAGCCCTAGTCACGGCCAATCCATCACCCACCACCTTCGGGACGGGGGCCCGCCGTCATCGCAGAACCGCGGTGCTTCCCCCTCCCAGCAAAAAAAAAGTATGATAGCTTCTTAGGCTTTAGGCTTTATATCACGTACTCCCTCCGTCTATAAATATGTGTCTTCGATTTGTCAAAATTTAGATGTATAAAGACACTAGAGATAGTACTTATTTTCATTTTTGCTGGATTTTTTTTTTTTTTTTGAGAAACACAGTACAAACGCAGACGCTCATATACACGCGCATACACTCACCCCTATGAACGCACACACGCACACCCCTACCCCTATGAGCACCTTCGGAAGACTGAGCCGGCGGATTGGATCTTGAAATTGACGAAGTCACCACAGGCGCCTCGCTGTCGACGGGAACGTCGCCTCCCACTGAATGAATGTTCCGCCTTTATGAGACACACAGATGTCAAACCTGGGATTTGAACTCTGGTGGGCTGGGGGTACAACCACCCTCCTAACCACCCAACCTCAGGTTGGTTCTCATTTTTTTGCTGGATTTATGTGAGTGTGTGCATCCTATCTACCTATGGAGCGGCTGGATGTAAGCTCTAAATATTATTTTTTTGAACTGAGCTCTAAGTATTATTGTATCATCCACGAGTACAAACTTTCGAGTAATAAAGGATAGTTTACCATAGAAATTTATTCCCGACATTGCTGACGAATGTTTGCTCCAAAGCCCCAAATATAAAATGGTGAAAAATCAAGGCCTCAAATGGAAAGCTAGGGAGGAAGCAAATTCAGAGGCCACAACTCAAAGTGAGTCGGTCGGTCAGCCTCGTCTCCCTTTGCGGTTTTGCCTCCTCGTGCAGTCAGCGCTAGCAACTGTTGATTACTAACAAAGTTGGAATCCTCAAATCAAACAGCACTTGCTGAGACTACTATTCCTGTGACTGTGAGCAGCAAGAATTCAAAGGCACGGACGGGGGGACAACGACGGCCATGCGTACTAGTCTCTTCTTCTCTCCAGTCTCCACTCACATGTGGATTACGCCCTAAATAGCCTAGGATTTTTTGTGTGTATGTAAAGCCCACCCTTTTTGTCTTTCCTCCCATCTTCTTCGACCGAATTGAGGAGCGAGACAAGCAGAGGATAGAGCTTAGCTAAGACATAGTAGCAGAGAAGCAGAGAATTGAGGAGCTTGAGCTCGCACGCACATGAGGAGGAGGCTTCCCGCACCTTTCGTCTAGGATTCTTCCATGTTTCAGGAACGCAGGCCATGTCTCCCCTGCTCCTCCAATTCCTCTGCCTACTCTTCCTCGCAGGTAGGAATCTTGCTCTGTTCTCTTCTTGGGTTGCTCTGTTCTTGGTTTGCTATATCTGAATTACGATTGGAGTTAGTCTGACGGTATCGATTACTTAATCTTGAAGGTGAGGTGGTGCTGATCGGCGCACAGAGCGGCGGCGGCGGCGACAAGGAGGTGCTGGTGGAGCTCAAGCGGTTCCTGGTCACGAACAACAGGGTCAACCGCGGCGACTACGATGCGTGGCCGGAGTCGGACCCGTCGCCCTGCAGGTGGCACGGCGTCACTTGCGACGCGAACGGCCGCGTCGCGTCGCTGAACCTGTCGCGCTCGAGCATCTCCGGCGCGGCGTTCGGCAACTTCTCGCGGCTCACGGCGCTCGCGTCGCTCGACCTCTCCGACAACTCCATCACCGGCACGCTCCCCGCCGCCGACCTCAACCAATGCCGCGGCCTCCTGCACCTCAACCTCTCCCACAACCTCATCGCCGGGCCGCTGGACCTCTCCGGGCTGACCAGGCTGCGGGAGCTCGACGTGTCGGGGAACCGGCTCGAGGGCGCCGTCGCCGGCAACTTCCCGGCGATATGCGCCGACCTCACCTCGCTCGACTTGTCAACCAACAACCTCACCGGCAACATCACCGGCCTGTTCGACGGCTGCCCCAGGCTGGAGTACGTCGACCTCAGCTCCAACAATTTCACCGGCCAGTTATGGCCGGGCGTCGCAAAATTCAAGCAATTCAGCGCCGCCGAGAACAACCTCACTGGAATCGTCACGACGAGCACGTTTCAGGACAGCTGCAGACTCCAATCCTTGGACCTTTCCGCTAACAAGCTGGCCGGAAACTTCCCGGATTCCATCGCCAATTGCAACAATTTGACTTACATGTCGCTGTGGGGGAATAAATTCACCGGGATGATACCCGCCGGAATCGGAAAGCTCGCCGTCCTCGAGACGCTGATTCTTGGGAAGAACGGGTTCGAGCGGCAGATACCGCCGGAGCTGACCAACTGCACGAAGCTCCAGTTCTTGGACATCAGCAGCAACATGTTTGGAGGGGATGTGCAGGAGACCTTTGGCAACTTTGTGAGCTTGAAGTATCTCGTACTGCACCACAACAGGTACACCGGCGGCATCGTGTCCTCCGGCGTGCTGCAGCTGCCGGAGCTCGCCAGGCTCGACCTCAGCTTCAATGAGTTCACAGGCAATCTCCCTCTAGAGGTGGCCGACATGAAGAGCCTCAAGTACCTGATGCTGGGCGAGAACAACTTTTCCGGCGAGATACCGCCCGAGTACGGCCGGCTCCCGGAGCTCCAGGCGCTGGACCTGTCTAACAACACGCTCACGGGCGTAATCCCGTCGAGCATAGGGAACCTCACGTCGCTCCTCTGGCTGATGCTCGCCGGCAATCAGCTCTCCGGTGAGATACCACCTGCAATCGGCAACTGCAGCAGCTTGCTCTGGTTGAACCTGGCCGATAATCGGTTAACTGGCAAGATCCCGCCGGAGATGGCAGAGATTGGGAAGAACCCTGGACCAACATTCGCCAAGAACCGGAACGATCCGAGCGTGCTCGCCGGCTCCGGCGAATGCCAGGCCATGAAGCGGTGGATTCCGGCGAGCTATCCTCCGTTCAGCTTCGTTTACTCTGTCATGACTCGGGAGAACTGCCGCAGCATATGGGACCGCATCCTCAAGGGCTACGGAATCGTCCCAATTTGCACCAACTCGTCGTCGCCGGTGAGGTCCAACACGGTCTCCGGGTACGTGCAGCTATCAAGGAACTTGCTTTCCGGAGAGATACCATCGAGCATCGGTGCAATGCGGAACATCAGCTTGCTCCACCTCGACGGCAACCATCTAACAGGGCGGCTGCCGCCGGAGCTCAGCCGGCTCCCGCTGGTTATGCTGAACGTCTCGAGGAACAACATCTCGGGGCCGATCCCGCCTGAGATCGGCGACATTCTGTGTCTGGAGAGGATGGACCTGTCATTCAACAACCTCTCCGGCGAGCTCCCGGCGAGCCTGTTCAAGCTCACCGACCTGGTTATATTCAATGTGTCATACAACCCGCTTCTCTCCGGCAATGTCTCCACCACCGGCCAATTCGGCACCTTCGACGAGGAGTCCTTCCGCGGCAACCCGCTCATATCATTTAATCAGGGTGGAGCTGCCGGTAAGCAGCAACCGCGACCAGAAGCTGCCGATGTTCCCCCGGTTAGGAGACGCAGCATGCTGCGGAGAACCATTGTGATGTGGTTCTTTTTCTCCCTCGTCCTCTCCTTCATCGCCGGCACCGTCGTCTTCATCATCGCCAGCCTGCGCACCCGGTTTCCGGTGGAGCAAGAGCCGGACCAGGAATCGTTCTCCCGCGAGCACCCGAAGGGCGGCAAGCACTCGTTCCAAATGTGGACGTCGTCGCCCCCGTCCGGCTCGTCATCGACGGCGACTGGGTGCTCCTCTTCGACGGAGGGAGTGAAGGTGTTCCGGCTGGACAAGACGGCGTTCACCTACCGCGACATCGTGGCCGCCACGGGCAACTTCTCCGACGACCGGGTGATCGGGCGTGGCGGCTACGGCGTGGTGTACCGCGGGGTGCTCCCCGACGGCCGCGCTGTGGCGGTCAAGAAGCTCTCCAGGCCGCGCGACTGCTGCGGGGACGACGACGGCGAGCGCGAGTTCCGCGCCGAGATGGAGGTGCTCGCCGACCGGATGGGGTTCACGTGGCCGCACCCGAACCTCGTCACGCTGTACGGGTGGTGCCTCTCCGGCGCCGCCAAGATACTGGTCTACGAGCACCTGGAAGGCGGCAGCCTGGACGAGCTGATCTGCGACACCGCCGCGTTCGGGTGGCCGGCACGGCTGGACGTGGCCATCGGCGTGGCGCGCGCGCTCACGTTCTTGCACCACGAGTGCGTGCCCGCCGTCGTGCACCGCGACGTGAAGGCCAGCAACGTGCTCCTGGGCCGCGACGGCCGCGCCAGGGTGACGGACTTCGGACTGGCCAGGGTGGTCCGTCCCGGCGACACCCACGTGAGCACGGTGGTGGCCGGCACGGTCGGGTACGTGGCGCCGGAGTACGGGCAGACGTGGCGCGCCACGACGAAAGGCGACGTGTACAGCTACGGCGTGCTCCTGATGGAGCTCGCCACAGGCCGGCGCGCCGTCGACGTCGGCGAGGAGGAGTGCCTCGTCGACTGGGCTCGGCGCACGGCGAAGGAAGGCCGGAATACAAGGCATCAAGAAAGGGAGGATCAATCGACGAGCGGCGCGGTGTTCTGGGAACTGCTCGCGCTCGGCATGCGGTGCACGGCCGACGCGCCGCACGAGCGGCCCGACATGCCGGAAGTGCTCGCCGCGCTGCTCGACATCGCCGCCGCCAACGGCACAACGACGACGAGTTGTTTAACATGTTCCAGGACATAGTTGTTCCAGGTTACGATAGACATTGATTCTTTGTGTACAAAATTTTGATTGTTTAGTTCAGCTTGGCGTTCATTCCTGACGTGAATTCAAAATGTACATAGTTTCTTCTTAGAAGGCACATGTATAGCTAGAAGAGAGATGTTTTTACCATAAAATGAAGAAGATTTAAGCAGTACACTTAACCTCCTAATGTACACGGCCGCTTGGATTCAAACGTATCAAAAATAAAATAAAAAGGAAAAAAATAGAATTGTATATACGCCTAAAGTGATGGAGCATCAATTCAATATTTATCCTACCATTCACGTTGGATAAAAAGTATTTGTCGGCGTGTCCTCCAACCATGTAGTGTGGGTATGACCATGAAGGGAGCAAAATTATGCACTCATAGATAATCTGGATTGGAGGGAGAAAAATCATTGACAAGCCTGTTATTTCTAGATAGCCCTAGCAGACCAAATAGCTCTCTCACCCTAATAACTATTTTAAACATATAATCCACACCATTTAGCCAATTGTTGTATATAATCGCAACGATACCTAGCGGGCATAAGGTAGAACCTATTTAGATAACTGATCATATAGATATAATAAATTTGCAATAGAAAAATAAGTGTTTGATAGTCTCATCATGATGATATAATACACAATTTGTACTTCCATTCCAATTATGATTCACAAGGTTGTCTTTACTAAGGATTACACCTCTATGGAGATATCATGCAAGAACCTTAGTCTTTAACGGAATATCCATTTTCCAAAAGAATTGGTATTATCAAGTGGCATTTCTAACTGGATTAATGCTATATACATGAAGTTCATAGAGAATTAACACTCTTATTTAGATTTTATCAAAATTTGTTAGTCCCTTGTGCCAATTGGACCATAGCCTAACATTGTAGCAAATCAGTCCATGATGCAAGCCTAGGACCAACAAGATGTCTTCCGAACATCACATTTGGTGGTGAATATTCAAAAACCTTAGCAATTGTATCGCCATTGTAACACACAATATCGTAAAGAGTTGGATATTGTTCTCATAGTGTAGCATTATTCAGCCACTTATCCTCCCAGAACCTTATTTTCGAGACATCTTTAATTGTAAATGAACCATATGAAAAAAAGTATTTTTTCGTCGCCTTTAGTCCAGCCCAAAAATGCGAGTTCTCGGGTTTCCAATATACCTGATACAGTGCTCGTGAGCCTATGTATTTCCTTTTTAGAAGAGCTTGCCACACCCCATCTTCGTCAAGAAGATTAAAAAAATCATTTACCTAGAAGTGCTTTGTTCTTGACATGGAGGTCATGAATACCAAGTTTTCATTGGTTTTTAGGGCGAAAAACAATGGACCATGTAGTCAATCGATATTTCCTTTTTCTCACTATCTCATTTTAAAATCTCTACGGGCAAGGATACATGGGACGAAATAGAGTCCAACGTTGGGGTCTTGGATGCGGTAGTGAACTGCATGTCATGGAGCAATTTTATGATTACAAGATGATTGATGAGCGCTCCAGCAATGAGTAGGTTCATGAGATATAGTCCATTGCTAAGGAACTTGAGTAGTTTACATGCGTCTTACCCGATAATTTTATTGCCGGGGGCATCATTGCCAAACTTCCTCCTTCATTGAGGAATTTTGCTACGTCTCTGAAGCACTTTATATGGATCCAATTGTGTCACTTTATATGGAAGAAAAGGCGAGAGCAAAAGATACATGTGTTCGATGCGTTGAGAGAGGTCTAGTGCAAACTTGGTACAAAAGAAAAACTTTCAATCCTACAAGTCCAAGAACAAGTATGATGACAAGAAAATTTTGATGGGAATAACAAAGATTCATATTCTACCAACTTCATGAAGAAAACTGATAAGAAGAAAGGAATGTGCCACGTTTGTGGTGATCCTGATCGCTGTTGAATCAGAGTTGCTTCGTGAGCTCTTCATGAACTTACCTATGTTTGAAAAATCAATACCCATTATTCATGTGAACTATCATAATCAAACTGTGATCATAAATGTAAACAGTTCTAAGGATGATATGAAGTACTCACAGCATGTTAAGAGAAGATGAAATCTATCCGAAAAATGAGAAACTCCAGAGTTATTGCATTGCATTATATTGATACACTAGAAATTTGGCAGATCCCTTCAAAAGGGTCTATCACGTTATGTGATAGATAATACATCAAAGGATACGGGTATGAGACCCACCATATAAGTTGACCATAGCGGTAACACGGTCTATGTGATCAAAGATCCCGTGAATTAGTATTAGGAGACAAGTTGTTGGTTAACTGGGAGAAAAGTATCCTTACTTTTGTATAATACCCCTCTGTGAAGATGAAATACTTTTCTAATATGTATGGTAGGCTGATATTATCTTAATGTGATTTGATCGTCTTATTTAAGCAGAGATGTTGCCCTACAAAACATATTTTGAAGAACACACCTATATGAATCCGGCTGTTAAAGTCGTGGTCTATAACAGTAGGGTGTTCTCTAATAAACTCATGGAAGTTCATGGAGTATGACACATAACCTTCACCCATGGGGAAGCCTGACGACAACCTAGTATCGGTCAAGACTTTGTGTGAAGCTAGATTTGCAGAAGAATTGCAGTTCAAGGTCTAGTCCACTGTTTAAGTAGCAATCTAACGTAACATGGAGTTCTAGTTGAAAGTTCAACTTAGCCGTTTCCACTATAGTTCCGGTATATAAAAGAATGTTCTGGAACCAAATTAAGGAACACTTTATGTGACTCTAGGATCTGGTGGGGGATTGTTGATTTTTTTTTCCTAATATAGGCCCAGCCCACTTAAGTTAATCCATAATTTCTGAAAATGCCAAAGGCACAATTGACTGATTCATGCATGGCAAGAGGTAGGACAAATGTTTAGTCACACATTGCTAGTTTAGAGAGAGTTGGATCTCATTATAAGGGGAGTTGCTTCACTTGTTGTATGAGCATAAGAAGAGGACTCCTACACGAGCGCTCCTCCTCCGCCACCCGCCTCACCTCATCATGGCACGCGCTCCGTGGGTTGTAGGGAATGAGTCAAGACTTTTTTTGTGACGCATGAATAAAAAATGAAGAGCTCCATATAAGCTGAAAAAAATTCACGGTAGTGAAAAATGAATACGAAGGTTGTTCGGCTTCGTTCACTACCAATTCGGTTCACCTTCTAACTCCTCATTCCGCTTCTCGTCGTTGCTTGTTTGCCTCCTCTTCCATGTCTATAAGAGAGGTCGCTCCTTTCTAGAGTCAAACACAATACAGAACATCACAAATTCTATGGCCCTACCGCTAGGTTCTAGAGCACTGCCACTAGTATAGGTTAGGCCTTTTAGGGCATGCCCAATGCACTGCCCTAAAGCTACTGCCTCACACCTTTAACTAGGTTCGGGTGGTCCAAAGTAGGTTCGGATGAGGAGGCAGCCTCCTCTTCAAGAAGTGGGATCTTAAGCCTAAAAATCATGCTTTTTGGAGAGAGAAAGAGATACATAATGTCATATTTGTGGGGTCCCTTCTCTCTTTTTTCTGACCAAAGTTGTAGCTTTCATTGGAGCGATAAAATTGACCATGTTGCTTCTGACAACTTTTTTACATGGAGAAGCTAGTTGTGTATGCCACCATTGCTCATGCCCCCATGGCGCATGAATGAGATTTCAGTGTGTGGTGAGGACCAACGTTTACGCCCCAAAACATGAACTGTGTACGAGGGCTCCAGGTAGTCCCATGGGCGGACAAAACGAACACGGAAAATATCTGTGCAGCATAACAAAAAGTTAGCACACAAAACAAAAACCATCAACGTACACTACTTTTCGCAAACGGGTCGTGAAAGGAGAACGGTGTGCGACTACTTTGCGATGAGCCTCTATTCCGGCCCGTCTCTTTTCTTCCCCTATCACAAACGGTTGGTTTTGACAAAGTCATGTGTAGATATTTTTCGAGGTTGCCTCCTCCCTGTGTTTTTGGTAAACAGTCGCCTGGGCTGGTCAGTGCGACCCACTTTTGTGAGGGGCACCCCTTCTCCCGAAGTTACGGGGCTATTTTGCCGCCACTCCATCGACGCGTAGCCTCTTCGCCTTCCTCCCACGTGCCACGCGTTGCTGACGAGTCGGCTTCCTCGGCCGGCCTACATAAAGCCCCCCGCCACTATAGTGTCGGCACACTAGCATTATGGTAGACAAGCAGTTCAATGCATCATGGTTCGCACAAAGAAGAACGCTCAGCTTTCCTGCATCGCGCAATACCCGTAGGCGAAGCGCCGCCGTGTAGAGCAGGAGGCTCTGAAGGCGGAGCAAGAGGCTCCGTTGGTGGAGCAGGCGCCTCCGGTGGCGGAGGAGGAGCACCCCTACTGGTCCTCCTCCGATGACGAAGAAGGCGAAATAAATCTGGAGGACGACGAAGACGCGATGAATGTGAGCGATGAAGACGAGTCGCCATAGCTACAATGGTGGGAGAAGATAGAGCGGCAGGCTGAGGAGGAGTTTCTCGAGGAGCAGGAGGTGCTCCTAGCGTCCTTCGCATACAAACATGAGGAAGACAGAGAGCGCGCGGAGATAGCCGCCGCTGCCGAAATCATTGTCATCCACGACGACAAGTAGATTTAGGATCTAAATATATGAAATATCCTTTTGGTGTCTTATAGTTTGTAAACCTATATATATTTAGAAGAACATCCCAATTGTGTGCGTATTTTTCTCACGAGGTTTTCCTGTTATTTACCGTTTGCCAAGATTATCACATCGCACACGCTTTTCAATAGTCAAAGTGTGTGCGAAAATATCGCAAACGAGAATTTGGGAGAAAACCGTGTGCGACATTCACAAATGGCGATTGCCAGAGAAAGGGGATCATCCATCTTCAAACCACACAACACTCCGCACAACAGCTGCCCCGTACTTCCTCTTTTGTATTTGCTAGCTATACCAAAAGGCGCATCTGGTCGGAGCTAACGCCGACGAGGGGTTGCATCGCCGGTGCGATGTACATCCAAGGCTCCAAGCTACGCGCTGCATCTACGTCGTCACGTCTTCTTCATCGACGCGAGTGGAGATGCACGACCTCCTGACCAAGTAGGTACCGGTGTTTCCGTTGCTCCCTTGCAAAGCAGGTTGTTAAATCAATCATTCGTTTTTCTTAAATCCTTCGAATGAATAGGTTGATTTAGTCAACTTGTTATTTAGTTAACTTGTTAGATCTATATATGCATGGATGATTTGTTATTTAGTTTGCTATTAGGATAGTCTTGCAGTTTAGATTTGTACAATGTGGTCTTTTTTAATTACTTCACATCTATAGCTTATTTGTTAAGTGAACTTGTATAATAGTGAATTTGTATCGTCTTGTATGGTTGTGTTAGATCTATATATGCATTAGGCCGATGTGTATTACCATCTAAAATAATATCTTTTCATTCTATATTTGTATAATACTCCCTCTGTTTCTTGATATAAGCCATATAGTTTTTGGCACGGAAATTAAAGAACGCACATGGAGAGAAAATTACACCAGATTTGGATGGGATTAGCCCTATAAAATCGACGTGAGAAAGTAGAGGATTTTGCAAAACATAAGGAAAGGTAAACTAATCCCTAGAAAAACGTGTGCAATCAAGTGGTGCAAAGCAATACGCCCTATATTCTGGAAACCCTATATTCTGGAATTTTTGTCGGAAAATTATTTGGCTTATATCTAGGAACAGAGGGAGTAGTGATCTTATTTTGGTAACACCGCACGAGAACAAGGCAAGGTGATGCGTGCGATGTCGTATCGGCATTCCCTGTTCTTTTTTACAGCCACAGATTATGCCGGTATGTTCCCTAACCATATAACCGCAGATTACAAGACCAAAAATATATGATAGCTTTCTCACATTTATGATAATTATGTGTAGAAACACCTTGTTGTAAGAAAATAAAGAGGCTAAAGCTCACATCATTCCTTCTGCCTTGTACCATGCCATTTCAGCCGTGCGTGTACTAGTGTGCCCTGCCGCTCAAAATTTCCTCATTATGTGTGCCAGTGTGCATCACTCGACGGGACAACAAGCTTCTGGAATCATGTGTCTTGTGATCCTATATGGGAGAGAGGCGGCAAGATTTTTAGAGAGCGATCTAGCGCAACTATTGGCTTCTTCATCACATATGTTGACACGGACGCTGGCGCCTACTTTCCTAGTGGAGACTTCTTCCTGACATCAACGACTTCTTCAGCAGCATGGCTCTGAACGGCGACAACTAGTTTGTTCTCGATCTTTCTAGTCATGTTTTATCTACTGTTTTGATGGATAACATCGTGGAAAAAATTGCTAATACACCGATCTCACGATTTTGTCAGTTCGTGAATTTTTGTCTTTCTTTACAGAGAGCCAAATACAACATTGTGTATGTCAATGTACTGTTTTCAGAATTCTTTGAAACTTTGAAAGTTTTGAAATGGGAGAAAAGGGCTTACTTGGGTTTCCGGAAGCCTCGTCCACATTGTACCACAACAAAACAGTTGTGGCAAAGCAACGTCCTTGTATGCGTACGCACGCTTCCTGGTCTACGAATCCGTCGATCCAGTCTCTGTCCTGGACCGTGACCCATGCTTGTCAAGGGATGCGTCAAAGCTGAAGGCAGACAAGTGGTCAAAGATTGCGATTGCTGTCGTGACAGACACACATGATAATCCTGGAAACACACCGTCCAGTCTTTTACAACTCGTCTCCTTCACAAAGCAGCAGAGGCCGTTGGTAAAGCGCGCACACATGCGTACCCGACCCGATCCATGTGGGAAAAGAGACGACGCTCCCAACAGAAAGCTCGCGATGAACGACGAAGCATGATGATCCAGGCGACCGCCCATCCATCATGCATGGTGTGGCCGTAGGCGACACTACTCGATTCAATTGGCGTGCACGGCTGGTGTGCCAACGACAACGACAACGAGTCGCCGCTCACTCGACTCAGCCGTTCGCGTCGCGCACGCAACGCAATCACCCCAAACCTTCTTTGGATTTCCCGGTCTACCAAGGCTGCTCCTGCTCGGTCGGCCGCTCCGTGTGCCTGATGGAACCAGGATGGGTGGGAAGGCGGCGTTCGCGCGTGTTTGGCTCGATCGTGCCGCGGACATCTTCTGTTTTCACTTGTGTCGCCCACTTTCTACTGCTACCTCGGAGACCCCAACGAGATGATACGATCTGCACATGCATGTATCATGGAGACGAGTCGTTTTTTGTCACAAAAACATGGCTGACCTGTTTGATTCCTCGCCGAGTCGTTTCTGGCATACAGAGAGAGAAGAAAATCGTGTCTGGTAGCTTGGGTCGACTTTGGGTTTCATAGGTCTTACAGCATCTTCAATCACGTTCCCCAAACCGTCCCTTGAAGCGATTTGGGGCGCGCCGGATACAAAACGTTCTCAACCGCGTTCTCCAAAGTCGTCTTTTGTCCGGCGCTCCCCAATATGGTGTACGGCGGCCCGAGCCCGTCCCCGCCCCAAAGGGGACGCACCGGGGACGTCGGACACACCGAAAAGCGAGGCGGGGAGTGGCGGGCCGACCCGTCAGCGGCACATTGAATTTTAACCTAACCGTCGCCTACCTCGCGACGGAAGTTATTGGCGCGCAGCGACGATGCAGTTCCCGTAGAGGCGCGGCAAAGCGTCTCGTCGCGCCTAGTCCGCGTGCCGGCGTTAATGAGCGTCACCGCTCCCCCGCCTCCCTCCGGCCTATAAGAAAGCGCTGCCTCTCACCGTCCCTCTCACACATAAACCCTAGCGCCTCTCCCCCAACCCTAGCCGCCACCATCTCAAGAGTCGACGACATCGCTGGTAGAGGCGGAGGCCGAGCTCGCGGCCGTGGTCGTGGTCGTGGCCGTGGCCGCGGCAGAGCTGCACGCTCGCGGTTGCCTGCGACGTCGTCGTCATCCTCATCGTCGGACAGGCAGGACGAGGAGGGGGCCGTGCTGTTCGAGTTCATCGTCGTCCCCAAGGGCGACCCACACGGTATCCAGAGGCTGTCGGACGACTTCACGACTTCATCGCCGATGACGAGCGCTCAGGCTCGATGCATCTGCGGGAGGATGGCTGCCGCTGTTGCGTGTGGATCGTCGACGTGATCTACGACGCGCGCGGCATGATGTACCTCCACATCGGCTGGGAGAAGTTTGCGCGCTACCACCGCCTCGAAGCCGGCTTCGTGCTCGTGTTCTCCTACTTCGGCGACATGAACATGAACGTGTTGCCGTCGGAACTACCACTGCGACAACGCCGAGGAGGACGACGGCTGAAGAGTGTTGTTTCTTCGCAGCGAAAAATGCACGAAGGTTTCTGGATGTTCTTCCTCGAAAGAACCAACAGGGGCACCCTCATTAGCTGTATTTTCCAGTTTGGGTGACTGGGTGTGCCCTCGAGTGTTTTTTCTTAGCAGCGAACACACGAAACCTTCGATGCACGACCAAGTTAGGTTTAGTTTTTTTGCAATATTTTATATTTATGTCAATCATGATTCAAACTATGTATTAGTTTGTGAAAAACCATATTTCAAACTATATCTTTATGTAAACCACGTTTCAAATTATGTATTAGTTTGTGGAATATTTCTTCTCTTTATTGAAATAAAAATGCAAAAAAATAAAAAAGAGTATTTTAATATTTAGGGGTGGCGTTAGAGGGACGCAAGTGAGGAGCGATGTCCCAAACGTAGCACGAACGAAACACGTTCCCCAAACGCTCAATTCGGCGCCATTTTGAAAATGGTTTGGGGGACGCAACTGGAGATGCTCTTAGCTATTACAAACGGGCTCATAACTGACGAGTTGTTGGGTAGCTTGTGAAGGATTTATGTGCACCAGTCGAGCAACAAAACCTGGCTGGTTTGGTGTCTTGCACACATCCCGTTTTGACTGTGCTAGCTATTGTTGTTTGGTTGCATGCACGAGGCTACCATACTTTTACCATGGCTTAGAACTTTAGATATAGTGAGATTACCATGCATTGCATGCTACATCCGATAGCCTCCCTGCGATGTGTCCCTCACAGCGCGACGGCCATATTGGTGAAGGCTACAAGCTCGTCTTCCTCTTACCAACACACACCTTTTCAGGTGCGTCAACGGGCTTCTCAGGGTGCCATCGCCGACCACCCCATTAGAATCCTAGGTGCCAGCGTCTTCAGCTGAAGTGTCAACAGGCGGTAGGCCGAGGGTCTCAGTTGAACCCAGGGCGTACTTGCCGACGGTGAGGCCAAATGAGAAGATAGCATGCATCTCATCATAGTTCAGAATGGGTGTGTTCAGGACCTCGACGTCCTTGGGGTGATCCTGAAGGACTGCGGAATATGATTGTATTGATATGTGGTAATTGGTGATTACATTGAGCCTCTTGGGCTGTTTATATAGTAGTAGAAGACTTGGGGACTAAGAAGCCTAGTAGAGATAGAATTGGAGTACAATCTTAAACTACCTAATATAGCCTAGACGTGATATACTCTAACACCCCCCCGCAGTCGGATTGGTAGTGACGCGAATACAGCAAGAGCGTCGCGGACGGTCCGACTGGAGCATAAGCCGAAAGCGCCGACTGGAGAGGGGGCCGGTGGATGATATCCCTTGAAGCCGATGTCGTTGTAGCCGGTAGCCAGGGCGTTGTAGTCGCGGTCGATGGAGCCGTGTGTGATTTAATCGCCGTTGATGAAGTTGTTGATGTTGATGTTGTTGTGATCGGTTTCGTCTTGAGCCCGGGGGAAGTCGCCATAGTGATAAAATAAAAGGCGATTGCAGCGGTAGTCAACTCGAGGTAGACGTAGCTGGATTTGTGGTAGTTGAGGTAGGCGACACGCCGCGTCGAACTTGCCGGGCTCGGGAGCGCGCCGGGGACGAAGGCACGCGCCGGTGTTGCCGGTACCGGGCGTGCGAAGACAGGGACCACCATGAGCCATGCGCGCCAGAGTTGGATGGAGTAGCAGAGAAGGCCTCCGTGTACGGTCGGTTGCGCGCCGTATGCGCCGGAGTAGACGAAGTGGTTGCAAGAAGAAAATTGAGCACATGCGGTGCAAACAAAAATTAGACTGTAACTTCTGGCGGTATGATCATTGTGGACGAAGATGACGAGGTGGTTGTCGATGGCGATTGAACTGTAGCGGTAGTAGATGTCGGGGATCGAACCCGTTTTATTCATCTACATGCAGGAGCGCGGCGACGCAGAACCCGTTGGCGTTGACGAAGCCCTTGATTGGTGATGACGGCGATGATGCAGTACATGTGGCGGAGTTGTTGGCGTAGATGGTTGTTAGTGATGATGACGGCGAGGCGACGTAGATCGGCTTGGCACCGTGACGACTTGCCGTGCAGACGTGCAGCCCGATCGATGCAGCTTGGCGTGGACAAGAGGTGATCCTTCTTGCCCCATTGCCCGCGCACGCTGCGTGATGCGACATGGGCCATGCATCGCTGGTGCCCATTGGAGTAGGCGCTGCGTGTGCAGCTGGCTGTTGTTGATCGAGCGTGTGCACGGCCGGGCGAACGGGTTGAAGCAGTTCGTAGTGTAGCCTGAGTAGATCGATCTACTGGAGCACCGGCGAGAAGACTTGATTGGATTATTTGGTGGCTAAAGAAAAAAAACAGATCTAAAAAGAGAACGGAATTTGCTAAACTAAGAACCAGTCTATAATAATTGGAAGAAAAACTAGCTACGAGATCTGATGCCCCCGGCGGAGATCATGGAGATCGATCTCCCCGGGGGCAGCGGAAGCGGTGGGTGGCTAAACCCTAGGTCGCAGAAAGAACCGCTCTGATACCATGAAGAACTGCGGAATATGATTGTATTGATATGTGGTAATTGGTGATTACATTGAGCCTCTTGGGCTGTTTATATAGTAGTAGAAGACTTGGGGACTAAGAAGCCTAGTAGAGATAGAATTGGAGTACAATCTTAAACTACCTAATATAGCCTAGACGTGATATACTCTAACAGATCCTACGGTAGGACGATTGTGTGTTAGATGTGCAAATGAGCGACTAATGATGAAGGCGACAATGGTGGAGGGCAGTGTGCTAACCGCGACGTGTCCTTGCACCATTGAGCTCCGCTTAGATCGCAGAGGCTGCTAATAGTGAGCCACTTCACCCTCCACTTTTTCTTAGTTGGTTGTACACCCGCGTGGAGCTAACATCGGCACCGTAGTTCTTCAGGAGGGCCTTAGCCAAAATAGTGAGATGAACTTCCTTGAAGTCCTTGTTAGTGCGGATGCCAGTCTTGATCAGCTCGCCCATCTTCTCCAGCATGGACTTGGACATGAAGGGGAGCCATTTCATGGTCCCCTTGTGCGCAACCTTCATGGCCTTCTCTGCATCATTGCGGTTCTTGGATTTCTTCTTCTTGGTGGAGGCCATCCTTTCTGCCACCTCCGCCACGACCTTGGCCACGAGAGAAGCCATAGAGCGCTCGTCGGCCGGCACATCCGACACTGACACCTGGTACTCACCGATCGGCTGCCAACCACGCACTTGCGAGGGGATCTGCAAATCAGGCACTTGCGAGAAGATCTGCGAATCACCAACTCTCACCAAGGTCTGGCTAAATTCGTCACACAGTGATTCCTACAATGACCACACAACGCAGATCATTGCAACAACTTACACTACACGATATGAACAACCAGTAGAAGATCAAGATAATGGCAGTGCAAAATTTTGATAGTACCTACCAAGGTGAATCAACGTGCATTTCAACAGTACTGATCCTAGATCAAGAAAGTGGCAGTGTAAAATTTCATCCTAGTGTTGGATATGGTTCCCTAGAGGAAAATATGAAAGTGTTTATTATTATATATCAGTAGTTTATAATAGTTCCGTGCCAAGCTATAACAGCATTCACGTGCCGTATTGTAAACAAACCAGGATCCCTAGTAAGCACACATGTGCACGACTAGTTCATTGAGGTCAATTGATGATTGAGGTTTTACGATCATGGGCACGCACGTCATTGACAGTAGATTCATATCATTGGGTGAATAATATGATGGACATTCCCACTATAAATATTGCAACATGATCAAGTCACAAAGTTCACGTCACGAAAGTTATGAAGTGTAGTGATCTAATCCTTAGACTGTGAGCTCATATCTAATCACCATCATCGGAGGCTGCGTTGATTGCATCAACCATCACTTCGTAATAGGGTGATCATAAAGATATAATTGGTATTCCAATGGGACGGGTTGAGGCGTATGTATCAATAAAGATATTTGTTCATCCGTGTGATGGAAGATACTCTCGGCACACTCCATGAGATTACATATATCCAAGTTGCAACACATGACTAGGTCATGAGGATGGAGTCACACGGGAACGAGTTGAATGGCCTTCCCGGTAACGAGATAGAACTAGGTATGACGTTACCGATGATCACATCTCGGACAAGTGCCAGTATCGAAGTAATAAAGGGAATAGGACATGGCGTAGGAGTTCGTATGATGATCACATCTTCATAGAATGCATGGGGGTCATTATTGTTCTCCAGAACACCCTGATGACCATTGACGAGAGAAGTGTCTCGGTCATGTCTGCATATTCTTGAACCGTAGGGAAACATACTTAAGGGTTCCCCGAAACTTAATGCACTGAGTATTGTTTTGGATTCATTGGAAACACCTGAGAATAGATAAGAGAGAACCAGAATGGGTTCCGGGAGAATCCTAAGGATGTTTGGGTTGGTTCGGGAGGTGTCTCGGATCATCGGAAATTAAATAATATATATTATATCGTATTAATTAAGTACATTAATATTAAATATGTATTTATTTGTGTATTAAAAGGTGCGGCCCACCTTAATGCGCCCCTCCCCCCCCCCCCCCCCGAGACGAGCACATTAAGTGGCTGGCCGCACCCCATGGGCTTATAGCTAGGGGCTAGGGTTTGGGAGAGAGGGGGCGCAGCTGGCCACCACCTCCCCTTCCCCCATTTTAGTCCCATATTGCTAAGGCATGAAACTCCACCCCTCCCCTTTCCCCTATATATAGTGGAGACATGTGGAGGGAGGAGTAAACACAATTAGGGTTGAGAAAAAGGAGATCCCCTTGGGAGCCTCCTCCTCTCTTCCCCTCTCCATATCCCTAGTTATGTCTCTCATACGTGGTTCCTCGAAGAGCTGCGCGCGAAGGGAGTACTCCACCCGGTACGCAGAAGCATTATCGGGACCAGGATCTAGAAGATCTACTTCAGCACCCGGGAGCATCATTAAGCACCGTATGTGTGTGAAACTACGAGATGTTGCATTTGACGTTGTACAAGAGGCCTTCAACATGACCCCGAGGTCAGCAACGAGTACGACTACATCAACCACCTTCTAGCGGAACGTTAACCTCTTTCGGTATACGAGGGTACGTCGCCGAAACCTTTCTCGTTACAGCATTACCAGTAGATAGGTCTTGGGCATATCGGCATGCGTTAGTCCGAATTTTTGTTTTATGATACGGAATCCGATAGTATTATCAGAGCCAATTTATGCGTATGCTTTTACGTAGTATGCTTTTACGGTTAGAATGCATGTGTGGCATGCGCGCATCGATTCTATAATTGTTACGCTCTCACATGTACTTGTTCATACTGCAACATTACTTGATGAAGCGGCCCGTCGATCGACCTCACGCGTCTACGCACGCGAAACTGTTTCCACACTTCACATATGACTTGTACCATATACGCGGTTAAGGGGTATATGTCTCTCTTTCTTTAACAATATGGCATTTGCAATGGAGGGCCCCAAAACGGGTGTAATAGAGACAATTATCTAGTCGGTGTTGTGGTTGCATTTTCGTAGGTGAGAATGGTTCTTTTCGCGAAAGCCCTAACAACCACGTAAAATTTGCAAAAGATAATTAAGATATATGCATCTAACTTTATGTTGCAAGAAGGCTTGTAGCATGATATGGTCATGGTGTAAAGTAGTTTTATGCTTGTTGTTGCTAAGTTGTAGTGATAGCCCATCACCATGATGTTCGATCAAATGGAGGCGTCATGAAGTGGGCGCCATGCTAGAGCACAAGATGGGCATCTAGTTGCCTAAATGAATCACCTATATCATGTCACCTAATACATTTGATATAGATACCGTAATACATCTTGTTTAGTTGCTAGTGTTATGTTTTCTCAATGGTAGCTTTAAATAAGATGATCCCTAACATTAATACCAATAAAAGTGTTCTTCCTTGAGTGTGCACCACAAACAAAGTTCAACGGTATGAGGTAGGCCATGACGATCGGGTGTCTGACATACCTGCGTTCGCAGATGGTGGGTGTAAGCCACATTGCACTGCAAATACACTAAGGTTAATTTGGCGAGCCTAGCATGTTCTAACATGGCCTCGGAACACGAGAGATTTAAAGATCCAGCATGAGTCACATGGATGATGTGATCGACATTTCGCTGTCTACCTTTGCAACTATGCCGATGGTCGTGACTATAGGAGAAGGTATAGTTAATAGGGTTCATGTAATCACTAAGACATTTTGCGGGGTGATTGTTTTTAGTGGATCCCATTAATAATTTGATTAAATTTTGAACTCGTAATATTATGAACTTAGTCTTAAATGTCTTTGCAAATATCTTTGTAGATCATGCCATACCCCAATGCTTAAGTCAATTATGGTTTATTGTGCGTAATAAGAAACATAGAATAATGGGTCTAACTTCATAGATTTGCACCAACGCCTGAGGTACATCCTCATTAGTAATGACATGCTCTATGTAATACGAGAACTGCTAGGAGATGAACTCAAGAACTTCGCGAATGAGAATGATAATGGTGATTATCATACTCGCCGTGACTTGTATGTGTGCCATGTTTTACTCCTTGGATTCTGAGCTGCGAATGTGATTTTGGAACACCAACACATTTGATGTGGTTGATGAACTTAAGGCATTGTTTGTATCGCTAGTCAGAATAGTAAAGTATGAGTGGATCGATGTGTTTCTTTCAACTAGGTTCGAAGAGAATACCTGCTTAGAAACTCACAGTTGACGAACATAAATGGGATTCATGGAGCGCCTAGTGTATGTTTTTGACTACTGGAGGACGAACCTATTTGCAAATTGCAATAGCTGGGATGATGCGTTCTCTTTCTCTGCTACAAATATCGTGTCTTGGAATATGTCACGGGACAGAAATCGTTCACCTCTCATGAATTCCTGGCAGAGTTTAGAACTTTGAAAGTAGAACCAATTGCAAGGGAAGTCATTGGCGGAGATGGTATATATGATATACAAGTTATAGATGTTTTCCTTAAAACACTTGTTGCGGTTTACAAAATATTTGATACTTGGTCCGTTTTGTTGGAAAATAGAACCTACTGCTCGAGAGTTGTTTGGATAAAATGAGGTGACAATGTGTGTTGATGACAAGCAAGATAGTTGGTGGCCAAGGAACACTCTCCATCCACATCTATCTTTTGGATTAGTTAAATGGATTTGAATATATATTTGTAAGTGTCATGAATGTGAACCTTATTAGCATGACTTGCGTCTCGCAAGACAATTATTCGTATGTGTTAGAGACAATCAGATGTCCTACTTATGAATAAAGTCCTTTATGTTCACCTTTTGTTATGAATGAGTTATTCTTATCATAGTCCTGATGATGATGTATTGAATATTTATAAAACTCTAAAATGTCAGAAAATATTCAAACTTGATAATGACATCATTTTCAAATGAAACTACCGTTTCATATTGGCATGGTGTATGTTCATATTCGATGAAACACCAAAGTCATTTGATGCATAATCTCTTGACATATGTAAGTTATGCCTTATGAATAAAACTTTGCATTCTGGTAAAACAGAATGTGCACTAAAATTGTTTTCAGTATCATACATAATGATGTATTGGATATCATCAAGTAGTGGATATCATTGTTTCGTAGACCTCATTGTTGATTTAAGTGAATATATGTATTTGCTAAATGAAACGTAAGTCTGAAACTATTTGATGGGATCAAGAAATTTCAGAATAAAGAAGGGTTTAGTTAACAAGAAAAACGAGTCTCCAAGTGTCAAAGTGGCACAATAAAGAAGGAGCAAAGTTTGTATTGCTAAACATGGTACCTTCTTGAGAAAGAGGTTCTCGTTAAGGGTGTTCATGGAAGAAAGTAAAACAAAACCAAAGGTAATTGACCTTACCTCCAAGTGTCAAAGTGGCGCAACGGAACATGTTCCGGAACCAAAACTATGCGAATAGAGGAAAGACAAATTGATAATGATCATGGTGTCTTAGTATAAGTTTTACAAAAGTGAGTAGGATTCAAGAATACATTCTGCCTCTTCGCAAAATAATATTCATGATTCACTTTTCCTGGAATAAGACATACCTACGAACTACAAAGAAGCGACAAGCGACAGTGGACCTAAATGCGAGAAATGACTCCGAGTCATGAAATCCTATATTAAGTTCCATTTAAGATTTTAAACTATTTTTATACTTGATCTTATTAAGTAAAGATGTTACTTAATCTTCCTTAGAAGAAATGAAATTTTAAGAAAAACATAAAGCACAAAGGATGTTTTCAAAAATTCAAAATGTTGACTACAAAAGTGTAGCGATGCTTGAGTCATATGGGTTGTAACTAGCAATTACTTCAATTCGTGAATTGATATAAGTTTGTCAAAAACTACATCTCCTTCAATACTTGTATTATAGAAGAGTTGTAATTGATACAACGAGCAGGATTTGCCAAATCACATGGATGCTAGTGTATCACAACTAAAATCTTCGATTTGATGGATTATAAAAGGATTTTTGGGATTACCAAAATATCAAGAAGACATGCAAGAAATTGAGTGGGAGCTAATATAGCCCTCCTGATCTTCTTATGTGTAGATGACACATTTAAGTGATAGCTGAATAGTCTTCCTAATCTTATGTGTAGAGTCACATGTTGAGTGAGACCAAAGGGATTCCAAATCATCATAATGGAGATGACACAAGTTGAGTGGGAGCTAAGTGATTTTCCTGGACTCATATGTGACTAACATATTTTGAGTGGGAGTTGAGCGCGTTTTTCCTGATCTTATATATGTGGCTAACATATTTGAGTGGGATCTTAACGATATTCTTATATGTAGATGACATATTATGAATTCTATAAGTGGTACTTATGATTATTGATAATGATAGTAAATATTGTATGAATGAAGTTCAAAATCAAAACGTTAAAAGGTTTACCGAGATGGACCAACATAATGTTACTCAAAGTTCTTGGCTAGAAGAACATGTTCCGAAGTGATTTATGAGTTAATCACTGAACATAGTTTTAGTTATGTGTTTTCCCGTGTTTGGTTATAAGTAACTGAGAATATTTTCATAAATCTGTAAAAGACGGTAAACTTGAACGTAAGTTGTTACGCTAGTGCAAGTTGTGCTGACCTGAAAGATTGGAAAACTCACACTAGTAAAAAGCCGTAAGTTGAACATCTTCAGAATCTAAACTTGGGCGCCAAGGTCGCCATGGCCAGTGCGGCATGCACATGTTCCTGCTCCGACGCTAGCGCCCCTCCTACCGGAACTGGTCATGGCTGCGGGAGCCACTAGTCTTCATCAATCTGGTCGACAGTCCGGCACAAACCCTATCTATGGTTTAGTTTATTTTACTTTTCCCCTTTTCTACTCTATGTAAATTGTATTTTAATTTATGAAATATTATGAAAATGGGTCATTACCTCCGACCCAAATAGACCAAGGGCCGGGCACCGTAGCATTTCTGTCTGTAGCCCGACCTAAACAAATGAAAGCAGGTACATTTGGTGTTTAAATGGGTGAGGGTGCCTTTCCAGGATTCAAGCAAAGATGTATGCAAGTTACATATCATCATTGAAGTTGGAACTCACGTAGACAACATTCCTTGCCTTATATCCAGACACTCAGTGATTCACATTACACGACCACATCCTATTCATTATTCACGTGCTATAGTAATACTGTTTACTTCACAGGAGAGACTACGTTTCTTCAGAAATAGTATAAGGCTATCGATCGCTGCCAGCTTGCTAGACATCCATCCGTATAACGATGGAGCGGAACAGGGTCATTGTCTGGGAACACCAGAGAGCAGGTTGAGGAAGCAGGAGCTCGCGAGCTGCCCGTTAATCTCAAGGGAGGGTCCTCCTCGAGATGACATCAAACGACAGGCCATTCTCCTCGAGGCGCTTCTGGAGATCCGTGGGGCCGAAGACGGCGCCTGGAGTATACACCCCGCCTTTCGGCAGGTTGCCTCGCTGGCTCAGCAGGACGAGGGCGGACTGGATGAGTACGATCGGGGTGGTGATGTACCCGATCTCCGGCCCCGAAACCCTGGTCACGATCTCCTTGTCCGGCTTGCCTCCACGTCCCGCCGCGCGGGTTGAGTCACCGTAGCCGTGCCCAACGAACCACATCTTGAAGGAGGCGCTGCTGACCTCTGCCTCCGTCGGCCCGCTCTTTCTGAACCATCCCATGGAGAAGAGCGCAGGGAACTTTAGCAGGAGAGACCTGCCAAAGGAGAAACCCCCAAGAATGCCAATGAACAGCCCGGTACAGATCATCGGGATAACGCCCAGGATGGAACGTGTGCCGATCTTCACGCCGAAGTGTGCTGGTTTGACGGAGGACCAGAACTCCTGCCTGCGCTCGGCGAAATCTGGGGTTTCTTCCACGCCGGGAAGGCCCTCGGGATGCTGGGTCACCTTTGATAGGGTTCTCTTCACAACCACTGTGTCAGCAGAAGGCAACTTCATCACCCACAGTCCTAGTGCCTTGTCATGCTTAATCAGTGGTCCTGTGGGAGGTGGAGGCCCTGGGATCTGCATAAAAGGAGAAACTTCAGTATCAAACATCACTGCAAACATTGGATTCAGAGTTCAAGATTATGGCAAGTGCGGTGGACACTTTTTCACTGGGATCTTTGTACTACAAATTATTACAAAACATAAAAATATACCCATGTACCTGCATGATCAATCACAAACATCAGAACAGGTAAAAACACCAGAGACCTAGGTTGTGATCTCAGTTAAATAAATGCAAGATCTGCTTTATCTTCACCCAGAATTCACAATTGTGGGGTTAGAGTTAGTAAGATGAAAATACACAATGACCTTGACATTTGTATCTCCTACATGGTTTTAAAGGCGTCGCCTAGGCGTCGCCTTAGGGACGCCTAGGCGTCCAAGCGCTCCCCCTCCGCCTTAGAAAAACACCCGCCTTAGGCGCCTAGGCGTCCAAAGCGTCCGCCTAGGCGTCGCCTAAGCGTCAGAGCGCCCCCCCTTCGCCTTAGGACGCCTTGGCGCCTTTAAAACCATGATCTCCTAACAGCCTCGTGATGTTTATTCACCAATAGCTTCTGCTCCCTTTAAGATTTTGGGGTTTCCAGAGTGGAAAATAGTTTTTTTATGATATTTACTGCATGTTGATCAGGAACATGACAGCAGATGATACAGCTAAAAGGTTGAAGCCAACGGTCCATGCTCAAGATGCTTTATCATAAACTTGAATATCGAATATGTTTTCGACATTGACTGAATTCAACTAAAATAATGACAACTGGCAATACAAACCAAACAATACTGTCATTAGGTACGGACAGATCTATCATAACCTCTATGGCTCAAATTATCAAGGAGCCCTTCCCTGCCATATAATGTCTTCAACTTTCAGCAAAGGGCAGTGGGATTTCCATTCCTACTATACTTCTCATTTCCTAAGAGTTGACCATGGAAAGAAATGGAAGATCAAAACATGCTATGGAGGTCCACGAACAACTCCTCATGTGAATACTATAAACTATGAACTTCTGCCAATGAGTAATAGGCCCCCAGGACGTGGCAGTAGCAAGTAGCAAACACCAAATGAAATCGTGAATCTTTGTTAATGGGATTAAAGGCAAACATGGAGTATTTATCTACTAATATATGGCAGAATATAATATGAAACATTTAGAGACACACACTGTTCATGAAGTAGCACACTTAGAAATATCCACACTACAAAAGGCTTGGTAGCCATCATTTACATGTGACAGCACCAAGGTTTTACTGAGCTGAAGGATATGTGTTAGCAGTTGGTTCACAATATATGTCAACTGATTTTATAGTGGTTACCAGATAGGAGTAGGCAGTTGGCACGGCATACATGACCATACAAAAGAATGGAAGATAACAGGCAACTCCTCAAACAGGTGTATTCCATATTACGAACTATGAACTTATTACATATGAATATTAGGCCCCAAGGACATGGTAGTAGCAAGTAGCAACTTCAAATCAAAGCGTGAATCATTATTAAGGATATTAAATGCAAACATGCAGTATTTACAATTTATCTACCAAAAAATATGACTCAATATGAAACACCCAGTCTTCATGAAGTAGCACATACATTTATACAACATAAGACATGGTAGAAAATCATTTACATGTGACAGCACAAAGGTTTTTCTGAGCTGAAGGATTATTTAGTAGCTAGCAGTTGGCCCATGATATATGTCAACTGATTTAATGGTGGTTAACTACTTAATTGGTTGGAGTAGGCAGTTGGCACAACATACATGACTACAGAATAAATAAGTATACATAATAATTAACTGGTTTTCAGAATGGCAATAGTTTTTTTATGATATTTACTGCCTGCTGACCAGGAATATGACTGCAGATGATACAGTTAAAGGTTGGAGCCAATGGTTCAGGCTCAAGATGCTTTATCATAAACTATAATGCCAAATATGTTTTCAACATTGACTGAATGCAACTAAAATAATGACAGCTGGTAATACAGACCAAACAATATTGTCATTAGGTAAAAACAGATTTATCATAACCTCTGTGGCTCAAATTATTCAAGGAGCCCTTCCCTGCCTTATAATGTCTTCATCTTTCAGTAAACAGATGTGGGTTTTCCAGTCCTACTATATTTCTCACTTCCTAGGAGTTGAACATGGAAAGAAATGGAAGATCAAAACACGCTATGGAGGTCAACAAACAACTCCTCATGCGAATATCATAAACTATGAACTTCTGCAAATGGAAGCAGTAGCAAGTAGCAAACACCAAATGAAATTGTGATTCATTGTTAAGGGGATTAAAGGCAAACATGGAGCATTTATCTACCAATAAAATATGGGAAAAGGCTAATGTGATACACTTAGAAATACCCACTCTTCATGAAATAGCACATATACTTACACCACAAAAGACTTGGTAGCCATCATTTACATGTGACAGCACCAAGGTTTCACTGAGCTGAAGGATTATGTAGTAGTTAGCAGTTAGTTCATGATATATGACTGATTTTACAGTGGTTGACGGGTAGGAGGTAGGCAGTTGGCACACAACATACATGACCATACAAAAGAATGGAAAATAACAGGCAACTCCTCAAACAGGTGTATTCGATATAGCAAACTATAAACTTCTACAAATGGATAATAGGCCCCAACGATACCAAGTAGCAACTTCAAATCAAAGTGTTAATCGTTATTAAGGGTATTAAATGCAAACATGCAGTATTTATTATCTACCAAAAAATTATGGCAATAGGGCAATGTGAGTTAGTAATATGAAATACCCAGTCTTCATTAAGTAGCACATACATTCACACAACATAAGGCATGGTAGAAATCATTTACATGTTCGCACCAAGGTTTTTCTGAGCTGGATTATTTAGTATTCCATGGTACTATCTGTCAACTAATTTTATGGTGGTTAACTGGTTGGAGTAGGCAGTTGGCACAGCATGACCGTACAAAATAATTAACTGTAAAATTGTGATGCCTTGAAACAAAGGTATTGGTCAGTAGTAGGCAATATATAATGTTTTTGCATGAAAGCAAAGTAAATATTACCAAGTTTGTTGACAAGTAGCAATAAACCATATGTACCCCAGATATACCGTATATTCTCAATGAGAACAGACGAGCAACAAGATCCATTTATTCGATATTCTCAAGTCTGTATCTAGTCTATAACCTTCTGCGTCCTTACTTACATAACAAAAAACAAGACCTTATTGCTCAAGCAAGAGAAATGGTGCCAGTACACACATAATACACACATCGTTCTACTTGGCGCAAAATTAGCACTCAGAAAGGAAATCCAAATATTCTGAGAGACAGATATCAGGGTTTTAAGTAAAATTAGAAGTTTGCTGTAACACCAAGTTTATTAGAACTAACAACACTAACACTCTCGCACTCCTCAGACTTTATGTCTACTCAAATTTCAACAGAACTTTAGTAGGAAAGCACTAAATGTGGCAGCAAAAGGAAACTCCATACTAGCTTAATGCTAGGTAATTAGGAATCTGACCCAACAAAGCCAGCAATTAGCAGTACTCCCTCCATCCCGCAAAGGATGCCTCAGATTTGGATGTATCTAGTCAGAATTTAGTGTGTAGATACATCCAAATCTAGACAAAGTTGAGACATCTTTTGTGACAGGGAAGGAGTAGAATCGTGTACCATGACAGTCAGGAACAGGAACATGATTAACCGAATGCAAAAGTTGCTATGAGGGGTAATTAACTGTAGATTCCCTGACAAATCACTTGTACCGTACAAGCAGGTTGCTATGATAAAACAAGCAAGTAAATCGGTTCTTCAACTGCACTACCATTCAAGGAGTTGGCCGCTATGATAAAACAAGTAGTAAATCAGTTTCGAAACTGCAATGTAAGAAGAATCCCTCCGTTCCCTAATTATTGTCGCAGATTCGGCCGTATGTATGTAGTACAAAATGTGTCCATCTACTAAATACATGTAAATCAGAAGAAGAATAATTATGGAATGGAGGTAGTAGTAACTCACTCTGGGCTTGGCTAGCCTAGGGCGGGAGCGGCGCAGCGCCTGCAGCTTGCTGGCGCTGGCGAAGCCGAGGACGGCGGACTCGAAGGTGGCGAAGTTCCCGACGATCTTCTTGTGGGACTCGAGGCTGAGGTGCGCGACGATGCTGACGGGCGCGGAGGGCGGATCCCACTGCCTGGAGTTGAAGAAGAAGCCGAGCTCGGCGGGGATGGAGTCGAACCCGCAGGCGGAGACGATGAGCGACCCGTTCCTGGCGGCGACCTCGTGGAGATCCGCCTCGACGCGCTCCATGAACTCGGGCTCGCCGGAGATGTCGAGGCAGTCGGCCCCGGCCTCCGCGCAGGCCGCGGCCACCTGGTGGCCGTAGAGGCGGAAGGGCCCCGCGCAGGAGAGGAGGACGCGGGCCCGGGACGCGAGCGCGGCGAGGGAGGCCGGGTCGGAGGCGTCGGCGACGAGGATGGGGACGTCGGGCGCGGGGCCGGGCGCGGCGGCCCAGCGGAGCGCGGCGGCGACGCGGTCCCGGCTGCGGCCGGCGAGCGCGAGGGTGCGGAGCGGGGAGGCGTTGGGGGGCAGGAACTTGAGCGCCTCGCGGATGACGTACTTGCCGGTGAAGCCCGAGGCCCCGAAGATGACGACGTCGAACACCTCCGGCTCCGGCTCCGTCGCCGGCGTCGCCATGGTCTGGGGAGGGTTTGGGTTGCGGTGCGGTGCGGTGCGGTGGGCTGGTGCGTAGTGTGTGTGCGCGCCTGTGTCTGTGTTCTCCTGCTCGTTTGCGACCGCTTTTCACTTGGTTTGGGCGCGCTCACATTTTCAATTTTTTTTCACGTGTGATCGCATAATTTTTCATGTGCTTAGTAGCTATCAATCAGGTAGGAGTCTGTTGGCAGCTGGCGTGCATTGCTAGCATGTTTAAGTTGCATGAGAGGTCTGATTCAGATGTGACTGATCGGTTAGCTAGCAGGGATTGTGTGACTTTGTGGGCTGACAAAGTCACTGAAGCACAATCCAGCTAGCAGGTGCATTGTTGTTGGACCAGAACAGGACCGTGCGTTGGTTCTGCGACGCCAAAAACAAAGAGTCTTCTGATTTTTAATTTGACTACATTTTAAACTAGAAATCACAAAAATGGATTGTAGGTGGAATTTTGGCGGGATCCTCTACTTGCATCTTCAGTTGTACACTTTGAAACGCTGGAATTTAGAATGAAACAAAAGAGGTCGGACCGGATGCATGTTTCGGCAAACAACTCGTTCTTTAAGAAAACATTGCTTTTTTTTATGGAAACATTGTTCGATGTTTGATAGAGAAAGAGGATTACCGTGTGTAGGTGTCAAGACTAAAAACAAACATCGGGTAACATGTTAATTGTGGAAATTGGTGTGGAACGCACGAGCTGTGATAATTATTGTGAAATCGATGTATTCAATGTAGAGAGATGATGAGTTCAGTTCTGATAACTACTCTTACGGAACGATCGTGCAATAGTAGAACGAGTTTGCGAAAACAAAAGTGGATTGTAGGTGGAATTTTGGCGGGGTCCTACTTGCAACTTCAGTTGTACGCTTTGAAACGCTGGAATTTAACATGAAACAAAAGAGGAATTCCTTTACGTTTGGATCGGATGCATGTTTCTGCAAACAACTTCGAATTAATACGCGTTCTTTAAGAAAACACTGCTTCTTTTTTTATCATGTGTGATATGGATACTTTGTTCGACGTTGGATCGAAAAAAGGATTACCGTGGATAGGTATCAGAACTGAAAACAAACATTGAGTAACATGTTTATTGTGGAAATTGGTGTGGACCACGAGCTGTGATAATTATTGTGAAATAGATGCATCCAACATGGAGAGATGATGAGTTCAGTTCTGATATTTATTCTTTTGGAACAACCGTGCGAAGCTAGAACGAGTTTGCAAAAACAATTATCGTTGCACTTGCTCCATGCCAAAGATAAGTCACTCGTGTGTTGCCATGGGTTGCTTCATAAGGGTGGAGCTCAACTTGCGTCATCGAGCTTGGGGTGTTAATAGGAGGACGAGGTCCATGTAACCCAATCCGACTCTTACAGTGATATGGATTCGGCGTCATCGTCGATGAATCCAAGGCCACTAGGTTGTGAGGCCATAAATGTTGGTGAAAGATGAGTTATGTTATTTTTTTTACGTTGTGTGTCTTTGTTTGACATGTTACAAACTCATTTTGGTTTGCTGTCTAGATACATAAAAGGGACATGGTGCGGTGATTTTACGTATGTTTTCAACGTTGTGTTCATGCTGCAACTTCCTTTTTGCTTGTTGTTTTGCTTGTTGCAAGCATTAGCTTCTATGCTACGGAGAAATGGTTTTAGCATACACACAAAATATGTTGAGTCCATGTATTAATATGTGCGATGACCTTTTACATCCCATGGAAAAAAACTATCTCCACGATGTTGGCAATGCATAAAAAATATTGCACATGGGGAATTCATGATGTTTTTTTTATAAAGGGAGTTTCATTACTCAAACATAGTATCACACGCATGCAATTCAAGAGCTTACACATGATCTCTGTATCCACAACAATTTAGAAAGAAAAGTAAATAAAAGGCCCAATACAAGAATGTTATCAAGCTCATAGAACCTCTATGGTGTTGGAGGACCAATCTGTATATCACCCTGCCATCCATGTGAGATATAAATATCCTTCAATCACGCAGATACCTACATAAACATGTCTCGGTTTCACCTGACCACAAATAAAGCAAATAAGTACACATGTAGATGACCTGCATAAGAGAAGAATTGTTACCATTAAAAAAACATATCGTTCCAACGTAGCCAAAGCAACCATATTATGACAATCGCTCTCACCCTAATGAGATTTCTAAACTTGTCATCAATTCCACGTACCAAAAACGTTTGTAAAACCATGTGGATTAATTTTCTCATCACACTGAGAAAAACACACTTTGTGCTTTCATGCCAGTTGCGGTAATAATGTTGTACTTGGTAAGGATTACTCCTTTACGAAGGTACCATACAAGTTTTTAGTAGTGCCTTTATTATCAAAATTTTCTTGTTATTAACGACTCACACCTATGTATGAACAACTGCTCTATACATAGCAAGAATCAACTAAGAAATTAATGTTCTCATGTGTATTCCAGCGAAATTTATTGGGCCTGTGTGATAGCCATTGTCAACTGCCCTATTAGAGCATTCCACACAATCATAGTGCCAATTAAATCCCGTATGAATGCCACATTTTGTCAAAGTGTCTCCAACAATGTGGCAATTTTATCGGTCTTGTGACAAACTATGTTATATAGAGCAAGATATTGTTCCCATAGTGTGGTGTTTTCTAACCACTTGTTCCAGGACATACTTAATAATCAATGATCCAAAGTGGAAGAAGTGTTTCTTCATTGCATTAGACCAGCCAAAAAAGTGTGAGTCTCCTGGTATCCAATGAACCTAGGAAAAATCATTTGAGCATATGTATTTTCTTTTTAGAAGAATTCGCCAAATCCCATCTTTGTTGACAAGCTTGAAAAGCCATTTTCTGAGAAGGGACGTGTTTTTTTTATTGAAACGTGAATACCTAGCCTCGTTGATCTTAGGTCAGCATACCACATCCCATCTAGCAAGCCGATATTTCCTCTTTTCACTATCCCTATGCCAAAATAATCTTGATCTGACATAATCCAATATAGCAGGACTCGTACAACCATGTTACTTAGTACCAAATTAATTAGAACTATTCTTACATCAAGAGATAGTAGTTTTCTTTACAAATGCTTAGCCTTTTTTGTAAGATATACTCGACATGTTTCCATTTGGCATTTGTCAGCCCCCGATAATAAATTGAAATACCCAAACAACTAACTAGAATTTTGCATTGCTCACAATCAATAAGTTCAGCATACAGAGCATCCATGGCTTGGGCTTGTCCAAAACTGAACAATTCACTCTTATGAAAATTTACTTTTAGCCCCAAAAGTTTCTCGAATGTTGACAAAATTAATTTATGGTTCTTAGAGTTTTCAAGGTAGAATCATATTTTCTGCATCAATAATCCCCCGTCCAAAAGACGTGGAATTATCACCTCAATTTGGCCATCATTTTTTGTGCACTCAAACATGATAGCTGACATATTAGCCATTATATCATATAGTATTAGCGATAATCGGTCAAATTGTGGTAACCCTTTATTCATTTGGAAATGCTAGCCAACATCGTCATTGACTTTAATGCCCACAGTACCTCCAATAAAAAAATGTGGATCTAAGCAAGCTATTCTTTCGAGAACCCTTTCATTCTCAGAGTTTGTTGAAGAAACGACCATTTAACCTTGTCATGCACCTTGAAAATCAGTTTTAGATATCACCCATTTAAATTTTTTGGTGCATTTCGTGGACCATTTCATGTAGGACCACCAACTCATCTAGGATGTTTCTACCTTGCATGAACGTTGTCTGCATAGGTCGAACCATGTGGCCGGCCTTCAAATTTATCCTAATGGTTGCAGTCTTAGTGAAATTTTCAAAACTAAATTTAAGAAGGTAGATAATCATGTGTTGTTGGTTCCATTCTACATCATTAATCGTATGTACTCCCTCCGACTCAAAATAATCGCCTAAAAAGGATATATCAACCCTAAAAAAGGATGTATCAACATTTTGATACATCTGTTTTTAGGCAATAATTTTGAGTTGTACGGAGTAACAAATTATCTCACCAATATTTAGGAAAACCAGTATAGTTTCCATCATGAGATAAGCCAGTATAGTTTAAGCCAAACAATTTAGAAGGTACGCTTTAATGACATCTCATAAGTTTAGACAAAACTCAGCAGCAAAAACATCTGAACCGAGGACTATTATGTTCCATTTGGAAGATGGCATTTTCCACATCGTCCTCGGAGAAAAATGCAATAAGAAAGGCATTTTCCTCATCTGGATCTTTGGTGATATCATTTGTTCTAGACTCATCAAGGGAGAACCATCTCTTCTCTAGAGCCCATGTCTAACATTTGTAATATATTTTGATATATGATTTTAGTTGCTCATGGGTCATGGCCCTTGATCATTCCATGCGTTTTGATGCAGTAGACATGCAATCTGTGCATTTTCGTGGGTTTTTAGTTCAATCTCTTGCACTGTCAAAGGACGTCTTCCATCATTGCTTCGAGCTCATTAATGATATTTGAAAGCTAATGTTTTCATTTTTTTTTGAAAGAAAGGCAAAAGATTTGCCTTAATTCATTGATAAAGAAGAGAGAAGAACCAGCAATGTTTCAGGTTTACAGCCCGTAGGCAACAACCCCATGGAGGGGGAACCAATCAAAAGGAAACTAATCTCCCGGCATAAGATGACCCAAGAATTCAGCCCCCGCGAAGGACCAAGATCTAGCTTCAAACTTGATGCGGTCCAATGTTTTCGTTTTTAATATTACCAGTAGTATGGCGTGCCAACCTTCCAAGGTTTTTTTTTTTTTTTGAAACAAACCTTCCAAGGTTTTTCTGCGTAGTGTGAAATTATTATTCTATCTTTGGTGTTCTTCACTCACTTGTCTTATTCACATCTCTTACAACATATCATAAAAACCATGATAATGTATCCATCCAAGCGAAAATTTGAATTAGTGTTTTCCATGCGACCTTGACATACATGTGAATAAATAATAGAGTGTGGATCGATAAAGCCTCAATACATTCTACTACATGTATGATGACCAAGCAATATTTGGATTCTCATTTCGTATCCATAAGCACGTGACCTAGCTTCTCATATGTTAGCTTAGGGAGGCTGTCCGCCCATGTGAATTAACAGCCACACCAGAATGTATTCAAAAGTTGGTGACCTCTGAAGGTGGGGAGGTGGGCTATCGTCAGCTCCCCCAACCCGCTCGACTAACATCGAGCGGATCATTTTAATAAACATTGTGTTTTATCTCCCCGCAAAGTCAGTGCATGGCAGAATAGCCCACGTCATAGGATCCATGTCGGGCAAGCAAGTGAGCTGGTCCACAGGCGGTGGCACGACCAACGACATCCAGGATGGAGGCCGTGGCTGGAGCGACGCGGCAAGCAGGGAAGTTGCACTACCGAGCTCGGACGGGGGTGAGCACCTCCCTGGACGTGTGGAGAGACCGACTAGCACTAGTGGATCCCAACACCGCGTGGAGGAGAACTGCGGCTGCGCCGAGAAGATGCAGCAGGCAGGAGTGGGCACTGGTGTACAAGGAACGGGAATCGGTCTTGGGAATTGAGGATATAACTGACCAGACTGATCTGAAATTCGCAAAGAAAAAAAATCTGAAATTCGTTTTTGACAGTTGTGAGCCCCTCCCTCGAGATTCATCAGATTTCCCATGAAAATCGGAAATCCACAGTGCAATATTTCGAGATATTTCGAGGTATTTGTACTGCCTATTGTACCGCGACCTGATTCAAGACCGTATCTTCACCGTTTATTCCTAATCTTCCTCCACTGCTGGAGTATGTTCTTTACTTCACTATCCTGTACTTGGCATGTTGGTTACTTTTGATGTTGCTTCCCTGTGTATGTTTAAAGACAGTCAATTTTTCTATATTACGAGTTACACATGTCTCTTTGGTTTAACTTCAGGAGGTCTTCAACGCAGGTCTGCTCTATTCTCATGGCCGGCCTGCTCAGCAAATTCCCAACTTCGTTCTCACGCTAACCTACTGGGGTAATCATTAATCTCCAATCTCTCCATATATTTACATGCTCAGCTGCTCTATTCTCAGGTTATTCGGTCATGACATTCGTTTATTTGCAAGTGGATATTATTTCGTTGCCACCTACACCATGTGTAGTACTTATTTTTGGTTGGGACAAATGAATTTTTTTTGCCACGCTGCTGCTATTTGAGTGTTCGCCATCAGCACAATAAAACGGTGAAGCCCCCTCTCACCATTTTATCTTACAATGTATCTTAATCTGGGTAGATATATAGATTCTTGCCTAAATGTATGTTTTTGTTTTCCAGGCAAGCATTGGTTTTAGATACCACCAAATGAAATATTACTAAATTTTGTGGGCTGGTACATATCATTGATTTCCTTTTGTTGGGTCAAATAATTATTTTCTTGCTGAAAAGGAAGCTAACAAGACAAAGCGCGTGTAGCTAAAATGAATTGTGTAGTATTCAGCACAAAATTGTGTGTATATATATGTTATGTTGAGTAGAAAAAAGTTTCTCTAATATAATTTTTATAATCAGGAGTATAATTGAATTGCATTTGTACTTCATACTCTCAAATTCATTATATTTGATTCATCGATTCACAAAGGAAATGAAGAAGATCTCCTTGAACACTGATATTATGTTGCTTAATACCCGATGACTCTTTCATTCTGGTAATTACTCATAATTTTTTTGGATAAAGGAAATATATTAATGGCGCGAAGATACAATTACACCCGACCTCTGCAATAACGCAGTAACCTTACGGCAATACGGATGCACAAAACGAAAAAGAAAAGAAAAGATGAATTACAGAAAACAAAATCCCGCTATAGTGATCAATTCCTTGTAACAGCAGATCAAACACCACCAAGACAATCAGAGATCCAACTTCTCCAAAAGGTGACGCCTCCAAGAAGGAAACGGTGCACAAGCTCTGCTATCGCGCTGATCAAAGATCATAGGTTTTCACCCAGAAGAAAGTCCGCGCTCACACAAGACCTTTGACAGGCACAACCAATTAAGGCCAGACCTTGGGTTTTCACCCTGCAAGTCTAGACTTTGAATCTTCACTCGCGATGTCACCCTCACTTTTCGATGCCATTGGTCCAAGTCACTGACCACCAAGCCAAACCTTCTCGCCATCAAGACACGAATCGCCATTACTAGTGTCCCGATCTCTGCTTCCATGTCCTTCTCCATGACTGACTTCACCATGGACCTAAAGACATGTCCCACGATGGAAATAGACTGCAATGCTTCGCAACGCTCCCTCTGAAACCAAGCGGTAAAAAAACATGGTTGCGCATGACCAAAACCCATCCGATCCGGCAATCTCCCGGCATGTCGTCCATTGGGTTTCACCGGCGGAGCATTTCGAAACTCGACACATCAACCAGATCAAAGAAGACATGCATCAAGGAGATCCTCGCCATGGCAGCGACCAGCGAGAGGGATCCAAGGACCAAACTCCCTTTATTCAGAGCCAGCCCGGAAGCCCCCACACTAGCGGACTTCACGGGCCGCCAGACCCATCGGAACTAGGCCGACAGATCGAGGGCTTATATATTTCCGCAGAAACATGCAGGATATCATCTAGTATATATAACTAGCAATGGATGGGCACGGCGGCACGCCGCACCAAGTGTGTAATATGATGGTTGTAATATTTTTAAGGTTATACTTGAATTTTTTTTCATCTAAACAATGAGCTTTTAAGATGGTTGGTAATGAAATCTTATACAACATACACTAAAATCATGTGCATGGTATCCGATGAATCTAAAGAGATATGTTAGCCCAAATAAACCAAAGCTTCATTCTGTTGGTACATGTTGAGGCCTCTACTGTCACCGTATGCTCCAGAACCGTTGTCTTTGCAGTCCCAGACCGAGGTGTGCAGGGGACGGGATCCTCTAACGTGCATGAGTGAAGTCAGGTAAGCAACAGTATCCTGACTTCTCTTCTTTCAATTTGTGTGATCAAGGCCAAAAGGACTTAAATTATTTTAAACAATACAAATTTTTGTTATGCATTTAGAGTAACTACATACAGACAAAATTATGGTGCAATAAAATTTAATTCAAACTTTTTATGTCAACAGTAATCATCTACAGTAATTATTTATAACACATAATATGGTAATTCTGCTACAGTTCCCTGACTTTGCCACCTTCTTTTCCCTGACTTTGCTCCTCAACGTTAGAGGAGCCGGTTCCGGTGTGCAGGTACTCCCAGCGAGAAACTGATGCCATGGAGCACTGTTTGTTTTTTGACGGTAGATGATTGTGCTAGGCAGCACGATCGTGCGCCTGCTCCTTGTATTATTCCCCTTATATTTCTCTCTCTCTTTTTACTGTTGGGGCATTTTCGTCGAATTGTGTTGTGTTCTGTTTCAATTGTTGTGTATCACTGATTAAATTTTATGAGATCAGAAAAAGAAACATGTCTAAATACCCTTACACACTAATTTAACTCAGAGCATCCCCTATTATGTTCCGTTTAGCATATATGTTTTTATGCAGAAATATTTCTTTTTAATTAGCTATTGCTGAAAATCAATTTGGTAAAGGAGGAGACGTTTCTATTTTACTTTTGCAAGTTCAAGAGCAAATTCCTTAGTGCATCAAAAAATTGTAAATGAGGACGCGTTTCTGACCCTCACGCCTGGAACCATCCTAGGACAGTCCCTCCCGCGCCCCAGCTTTGGCATTTTCTCCAAAAGAAAAAAAAATCAGTAAAAATACAATTCCGTCCGTATCCTTCTCCTCTGTATTATACACATCTCCGTGTCCTCTTTCCGCTTCCGTATTCTTCCCCAATTGCTCTGTATGAACTCGAGCTAAGCAAGAATTGAAGCAGCCGATGGAAGCTGAGCCGTCTGGCGAGTCCTCTGGTTGTGCTCCTGTCCCTCTGGCCCTTCAGCTCTCCTGTCGACAGATCTCACCGCTCCTCCGTCCCCTTTGGGTCAGAGCTGTGGAACCTCGAGCTGGGCGAGCTGAGGAAGTAGAGTCCCGCACAAGCCGGCGGCAGGGATTGGCGGCCCGGCGCGAGTGCTGTTGGCGGTCACCCTCCTCGGGAGCGCAAGCCCGCAAAGTTCTTGGTCGATGGGATCGTCCGCGCCACGTTCCGCTGCTACCGGGGCGCATGCCACTGCTTGGCATATACGCTGCCAACTTCTTCCTCTACACCATCATGTCAAATCAGGACGGTATGTTTCATTCTTGAATAATCATAATATACATTAGTTACTCTGTTTCTTGGCAAGCCTGTCACCAAATTTGGTCTTTATTCTTTCCAGCTCTCAAGGCTGATTAGAGGATTAACTTCAGTGGATGCAGGAGCTTCATGCTCTGGCAGACGGCGGTGCACCACGCTGTCGCTGATGACACCGGGTCGGAATGGGCGCTGGTGTACTCGTTGTCTCATCAGACCACAGCCGGAGCAAGCAGAACAATGGGATTCCCTTTCTCTTTTTGGCCTGACGTCTAGCTCCTGCTCCTCCTCACAAAGTTTCTCCTGCTCCTCCTCCCAAATTTTGGAGGCCGCCACCGCTGATCGACGATTTGGAGGAGTCTGAAGCGCCGATGCAAGCACTGTGAATCAGAGTTTAAGCAGCGTTGGGTAAGCACGCGGCATGTACAAAAAAGGAGCAGATTTTCTCCACCTACTTCGAGTATTTGACTACCAGCTTGGCGTCCTAACTCATTATCAGCAATATGCCATTTGAGAGTGAGTGTTGCCGTATGCCATTGCCATGCTATGAGGTCTTCCCCGAGACAAAGAGCCAAAGTTTTCAGCAGAAAAAAACATCACTACAGGTGACCTCTTCTCCTTTTCCCGTTAATCCCTTTTCTTCGTTTGGCTTAGAAAAAATATTATTGACATATATTAGTGCCAATCTGTTACACATGCACCAGCCGTTGTCATTCCATAGACAAAAAAGAACAGTGTGACCTTCAAATCTTACTTTGAGGTCTACTTATTTACGCCATATTCAGAACCAGTACATTTACAATGATCAAACAAATGATAACTACATGGTAATGTAAGACCTAAAAGCAAAGTTGTACATGTTCGGATTAGCAGTAAAATAAAGTGCTCTTGATGCGTGTTTCTGTGTGCAGCTCCCATAATCAGAAGCGTTCTTGATATTTGTTTCTGTGTGAAGCAACTAAAACTCTGTATAAAAATTAGACAAAAAAACAGGGGTGATCTTCAAGCATATTTTCTGAGATAGAGAACTGTCTACCTATGCCATACTCAGAACAATACATCTAGGCTACTCACACTAACCAAAATTATGTGTTAAATTATGAACTGGAAACATAGTTGTACGATGTCCGGTTTTTCAGTAAAAATATGTTCATGATGCTGCTCAGTAAGGTTAGCAAATAGTGCAGACATGAGATTCTAAACTCTAAATTAGTGGCCACCCAATTGGTGACAAATCACTATCTAGCAAACCAAATTATACAATAAAAGAACAATACAGTTTTTCCTTCATTGTTACTTTTATAGCATACTATAGATAAAGTGTATTTGTCTGATGGGTAAACTAAATAAATCAGGGATGTTAAACACGTAAAATGCGGGAAACAAAAGGTGAAAAATATGTAGAAAGATCAACCAATCATCTATTTTTCATATGTATTAAAAATAATCTTAAGATGTATGATGAACATACCTTCCGTCGATTTCAATTCGAGCATAGATCAACTTTAAACTATTGCAATAGACAAAGAAAAAGTGGAATATTTGCCGCTCGCATATAGCTTTCCGAGATAAATATCAAACTACACGACATTTATTTACCATGAGCGAGATAACACGATGTAGATGCATAGCAACAAAGAAAAACACAGAAATAGTCTTTGCGAGGTATATCGTGAAAAATATTAGAACATAGACACAACAGATAGTACCAAATAAATTGCAGTGAACGCTCACTTCTTCCATCTTATTTTCAGGAATTTCATGTGTGGTCTGAACTTTCTCCATCTTCCACATCTTATTCTAGCATCAACTATAGTCTTACAAAATTGAACCCACGAAAACCTTATCATATTTGTGTAAATCTAAATGCTAGTATGAAATACTGTGAGTGCTCTGTTCTTCTATGAGACCATATCTTGCCGTTCTTCTATAAGGCTCCATCTTGCGCAATCAATTGCACTTTATAATTTAAAAGAAAAAGGAAAGGAAATTTCTATAAATTATGTCGGTACCCACATAGAAAATACGCTGAAACCAATGGAAGCGAAAACTACGAAACTATTAAAGGTTTCATCATGAAGATTATATAACAAGGTACATAAATATTTAGGCAACTATCTAGGTATCACAAATATGGACAACAATGCCTCAAAATTTCTCATGAAAAGAAAATTAGGGAAGTCTGAAATATAAATTAAGAGCTAGCATACCTTGTAACAGAAGGAACTCATAAGTAATACTTCGGGTCTAAGACCTAAAATTAATCCCATCAAGAATACTGTGAAGCTGCAGATCATGACAAAGAACTGTCTTTTAGTTTTCAATGTTTTTTATCGAAAAGAATGTGCATGTGTGTATGTAATCATGGACATAGTGTTTTGGATTAGAAAGATGCAGAGGATGAGAAATATCTTGAGTTCTTACCAAACTACTACCTCTGGACTTCTTTAATTGACGCGCCCGCATGCATACATTCTCCTCTAGCTAGCTAGCCTTCGCGTCAATTATATCCGGACGGAGGGAGTAATTAGTAAGCCCCAACTCTCTGGTTTACTAATTATCATTTATTTTCTTCTTCCTTTTTATAGTACATCTCTCTAATACATTCAGGTTCATCATCTTCTCATTGCAAAACATGCATTTGAAATGACATTCTATCAGAAATAGCAAAAACAGATTTGCAGACCCTAGCAAAGGATTCACGCTATAACATAGTAGAAATGTTTTATTATATGACCTTCACTCAAAGATATGGCTTGAAGTAGGTTTGCCTTTTTTCTTTCTAGTCTGTTCCACTTTATTCCTGTGAACGTTGAGGCAATCCTCCTCCAGTTGCAATAGCACACTGTCCCGTTCAAGTTCATCGATCCTAAACAATTTCTCTCCATTGTTCTTGCATCAACAGATCCAATATTTAGACAATTCTAATAAAATTTTATGTAGAAAGAAACAAAAGAAGCAAGAACAACATGACACCTGGCTTAAGTACATACCAAGACATAAATAAATGCAAAATAGGAAAATTATAGACAAAAGTTTGCCAGAATCATAACTACATCCCAGCGAACCAGAGTGAGTAGGAAAAATGGTATGAGTCTACATCATAAAATTTTTAATCAACGGTGAACACAGAGAAAAAGAATGGGCATAAAGATTGAACTATGGTGCAATACTTGGATTGCAGCCAGATCTTCCAAAATCGCAAAACACACAAGCAGATCACTCAATACCTTCGTGACTTCATCCCTATATGACAATATGAATGGAAACACATGATAATGATAATCAACAAACAACTCTTTGTGGGCAAATCAAATCGACTAATTATTACCTTGAAGATGGGTGACTTGATAGCCACTTCCAGCTCCATCTTCACGGCAGAAACCACAAAGGGTTCCCCATGGTGGTATGGTGAGTAGGCAATTTGTCGCTGACACCATGATCTCGCCGGTGATCCGTGGCCTCAAGGTGCGGTGCACGACCAGAGCAGCCGCCGCTGCTGCCCGATGGCTGTATCAGGCCGCTGAACTTGGTCGCCATTCTCTAGATCGTGTCCAGGCATCAGTATTACTCCGCATCCATCTGCGCATAACCAGAGAGCACAATGGTTATTGGCAAATCATGTAATAAAACTAAAAAATGTATGGAACCATAAAACAATTAGAGCTCACAAACCTGCATACCCACATAGACTAAGGAGCAGATGAATAGAAGGGGAAAATAATATTGCTGGAGAGCACTAACCTGCTGGTCGATTTTGGTCATCATCGTCGGCATCCGCCAATCCAAAGTGTGCTCGACTTGAATCAAAGCTGATGCAAACGATCTTGATGGAAAACGCACGAAGGAGCTCGGCCGGGCTCCTTGGCAGGGCCGGCGCCGCCTGGGCTGCGTCCGCGATAGAGGGATCTGACGTGGTGGAGGACGCATCAGATTTTGGAGCTCTGGGATGGGAATCCCCTCCAACTCGTCCTTGTCCTAGAAATCCAGTGATGAAGTGGGATTCGGAGGCACGGGATTGTGGTGGTCAATGGAGGCGAAAGAGAGGATATGGGTGGCGGGATCGGCGCGGACAGGAGGTGAACGTCGAGGCGGAGCATCTCCTCGCCATCGTCGCCATACGCGAGGTCGGCGGCTGTGCCGTGGAGGAGCTCTCTCCTCGCCATCGCCGCCAGACGTGTGCTCGGCGGCTGCGTCGTGGAGGATCTCGTCCATCTTGAAGCCATCGTGTTGAGGTGGACAGAGGAGAATAAAAAATCTACAAAACGTGAGCCGATTGGGGACTTGGAGTGCTATTAAGGGAAGGCAGGCGGGGAGACAAAATAAAGCGGTGCCAGAGCCCACCACCACACGTCTAGGCCCCACCATAAAACAATAATGCTATGTCCCGGGCCAAAGAAAATGCAGCACACACCAAAGGAAAGGAACAACAAAAAATGCAAGAAAACACCAGATATGCACACAGGAAAATCACATTGGAAATCAACCAGAAAACTATATACGTGTCAGCTACAGGTTAATCCCAAAAAAAGTCCAAAACTCTGAGAAAAAGCGAAGCTGTTGAGGATTAATATAGTAGTTATAATTGGTAAAAATAAATACTTAGTTATACATTATTATCATCATCATCACTATCTCTACTACTTCTAGTGCTATTATTAATATTGGTACTATTACTACACTATGATGCGACTAGCATGAGCCATTAGTTAATTACATGTACATTTCATTCTTATGTGATATTGTTATCTTAATAAGACTACATGGACCATTCCATGTATTGTGTTTCTTATGGTTTTTTTACTATGTATTGTTTTTCTTACATTTTTTATATAATTGGTTGATGTGGGTATTCTCGTATAAGGATCAATAAATCTCAAAATTGAAAGGTCAATAAATTTGGTTGATGCTTTGATTTTTGTTTGTTTGCAAAACTTGCTTGATTGAGGCGACCAATGAAGGGTCATGTAGACATCTTGTGCAACTTCTCATCTTCATGTTAATAACTTAATATGGAAAGAATGTTGATGCAAGCAAATGGGGGGGGGGGGGGCATCTTCATGTTCATCCAACACCAATGCATGGTACATCATGTTGATACATGATACAAATATTTTGGTTCACAATCTACAAAGCCATGAAGACCAAGCGAAAAGTACCGAGAGCAGAGTACTACCGTCATTAACTATTCGTGTTATTCCTCGTCGCCACAACTATTGGGGCCACCAATAGAATGCAACAATGAGACACAATGTCGATGATCGACACACAATTATGATATCCCTTCTTCTGGACTATGATGTTGATGATAACCGGAATATGTTGCACGGGGATAGTGTCCTACATTCGTATAAAAAAGAGGTAAATCCTTCGCATCTTCCTTGTTGTGGACAAATGGACTTTTCTCTTACGATTTTTTCGTTCATTGTACACCTATGGCCTTAGTATTTCAAGTGAGCCTCATGTTTACTACACCTACTCATGGCACACAAGCCACTTTACAAATTCATAATACTAAAAATATAACGAATACATATGATACTATTATACATAACAATTAATCACAAATATCAACACAAACTTTTCTATGCATTGCACAAAATTTAATTTCATATTTGAGGTTAAGCATGTACACTTTATTGAGGTACATATATATAATTATATCATGATATGGTGTCTATGTTATTGCATCACAACCTAGTCTTTATGGAGTGGAAAACCCGCATGCTAATCGTATTTAAATTATCATTTTTTTGCTCGTGTCCTGAAATGACGGTTAAAAATCAACATGTGATGTGTTATTATTTAATTTTAAGTGTATGAAATAAATTTGTGCGTACTTTTTTTAAAAACTATTATGTAGATAGAAGCGGGTAGGATCGTGATCTTGTTTTAGTATTTCAATATCCCATACCATGTAGTAATACAATGTTGCTTTGTTTTTAAGTTTAACTTTGAATTGTTAGACTATGATATATCTACACTTTCTACCTATATTTGTCCATGTTTCCCCTAAAAATCTTTGTAGAAGCCTTTAGAATGCATGAGCTAACTTGGATGTTGATGTGTCTACTGGATTTGAATTGAATGGTAGGTGATACGATGCTTCATTTGTGATATATGTTTATTTTATGATTTTTATGACGATAATTTATGTTATCAGTTAACACTTAAAATTAGAGTGTGTGGTATCTACTTGCGCGTGAATGACTATCTAGAGAGCTACATAATCATTCCAGGAAAATATCAAAATGAGAGAGAGTTCCCTGAACTAGCGATTCATTCAAAAAAAAAAGGTCCCTTCCATTTTCATAAAATAGGTACCTTTAGTGGAATGTTCGCCTTCCAAATCATAACCCATGTTGTCCAAACGTTGTCTGGTCTGGTGCTTAAAGCACCCACATATTGATGAAGCATGGGTTACCGAAAGCTATCATATAAAAACTCGTAACCAAGAGCATAATCTGCTTACCAGGGTGCCATTCTAGGAAATATAAGCAATCTGATGTTATGTGTTGGATTCTAAGATTTCTTTCACATCAAGCGGCAAAAGTGTTACAATCCACATCATTTCCTACTTGGTACTAACTCTCGAAGAAGAAATAAACATGAATCAAATGGTATAACTAATTCATCGCCGATCTTATTTTCGCACCGAAAGGACCTAGATGTTGCTTAAAGGGGCATAGGCAGTTTAAACCAATTACGAGTTTTCCTGAACAAATGTGGAAATAAAAATAGCGTCTAATTTATCAAACACAAAACCTAAATAAGCTAGACACAGCTATGTGCACCAACAACTTATGCTAAACAAGATAAACAACTATATGATAGCAAGATAAATAACTTCAAACACATATATCACAATTTAAATGCATAAGTAAAGAGCTAAGGTATAAAAGTAATGAGACACATGAAGACTAAGATCTATCCTAAAGTTCACTTTTCAAATAAAGCTAATTTTCGTTGAAGAGGCGTGAAGGCTCAATGCTCTTGAAGCAACACTAAGGGTGTGTTTGGTAGCCTAGGTCAACAGAGAATAGCTATCTACACTCATACAAGCTGACCCTAGCTTAGTTGGACTCAGATTTTTTCAGTGTGTTTGGTAGCCCTGGCGAGCTGAGACATGCTGAGTGGGTCTGTTGTTTGGTGGGTTGTATGTAGTGAGAATTATAAAATTTGCACAACTGACCCTTGCCTACAAAAATGAGACACAACCGGATCCCTATATAATACTATATATTATAGGGCAACCTACTTCATTTTTCTCATAATTTTGAGGCATGCTCTGAGTGAACGTCCTGTTGACACGTGTGTTGTTTGGGTTAATTGATTTCCGAAGGGTTTCTTCTGTGTGTAGTTTTGGTGCCTCTAGGAAATTTCCGGTGATCCTTTTTCACGTTCTTCGATTCCGATGTTGCACTATCGTGGTCTTCTATTTGGGTGCCTATAGCTGCCTATAGCACCGTTTAGCTATTCTCCCCACGTGTCCTCTCTCGATAACTCCCGAAATCCCCAATCAGATCGCCTCTCTTCTTGGTCGTCTCCGGCATCCACGAGGGCGGCGTGGCCCGTGGGGTGGAGGGGCGTGGCGCGGCGTCCTATGACGATGGTGGCGCATGCGTGCTGGTGAATGATGCGGAAGGCCTATCCATGTCCTGGTGGTGCCACCAGCCACCGGCCGCGGAGACCGACGGCGAACGGCAGCGCGACCACTGGGAGCGCTCCCTGCGTCGGCCATGGCTTCTCCTCCTCCGTCTCGGCTTCGTGGTGGTGGAGGTGCAGCTGGTGGACGTTCCCGTGGTGGTGATTGCACGCGCCGCCGCTGCCCGCGACGCCCCCACGCCTACATCGCTGTCCTCCCTCCCGCGGCGTCGACTGCTTCAAGAATGTCGATCAAATCGGCGAGGGAACCTACGGGTTGTTACCTGTACCCTACTTATTTCTTCCTCTCAGCAGCAATTCGTCGATCTAGAATCTGATTCCGTCGCCACCGGCCGTTGTCAGGAAAGTCAACATGGCAGGAGACGAAGACGACCAAGATTGTGACCCTCGATAAGATCCGCGCGAGTATAGGGGTGGTCTCCTGGCGCGGGCGCGGGAGGCGTGAACGTCGGGTCGCTGATCTCCCCGGCGACCAGCCTCGGCTGCTACTGGTTTGCCTTGGTTTTCTGCTACTGTTCCTCCTGGCACGGCTGGTTCAGCGCGGACCACTGCTTCTTGTTTTGTGCTGGACACTTCTCCGGGTGTGCGCGTTCATGCCGGTGGGAAGCCTTCTTCCAATGATTCCCAACACTAGATTCCTGGCCTTCCAGCTACCTCTATGATGGCGAGTGAGGCTGGTCCATCCTCTTCACGATCTGTTCGAGGTTTGATTTCATCTTGCCATCGGTCTTCTTTCTCAGTTCTGTTCTTATGTGTCCTTATTCTGGTTACTGATTTGCTTTTGGCAAGCGCACGTATTGCAGCTGCGGAATCTGCACACAAGAGGAGATTTGTACGAGCTTGATTTTGCTGTCATCGGCCGTGAGGTACTTCCCGTGTTCGTCCTCTTCACGATCTGCTTCAGGCTTGATTTTGAGTACATTTTTTTACGTTAGTTAATTTCTATACAACAGTGCATAAATGAGATGGTTCCCCCAGTCAGGGATTCTCCTAATGTTATTTAGTCCAGCTAACTGTATTAAATAATGAATATAGATTCAGACAAGTTTCGTTCGCAGCAATGAAAACTCCTAGGCCAGATGTATATTCTATTTTGTTCTTCCCCTTCGTATTCTAAGTGGCATGCCCACTGGTGTACATAACAATGCATGCACTGCCCCAAAGACGAGCTCAATGCCATGTGCCCTCCCATACGTATTGCTCTTTTTAAATAGACTCAAATCAACAGTTATATATCACTCTCTTGTTTTTTTTCTCTCTAAAAAAGTTATATATCAGTCTCTTTGTTTGTTCTCTGAACAAAATATTCTATACAACCTCATGTAAAGAGAATTTGTTAAGGGGTCTGCACGCTGCATTCTATAAATGTCCCTACATTTCCTTCCCTTTGCTTGCTATACCATCTTGTGTCGGTAGAACTGTCCATATCCTTCCTCTAATACAATCCCTGCCTTCAATAACATTGCAGGGAGACATAACGGAGGATTGTGTGCCACAAAACTGCATCGACCAATTCAGGGATCAACGGAAAGAAGGATCAATCTTGACGATTAATTTTTTTGTTGTCGACATGCCCAAGACGGCAAGACCTATATAGTATCAGACTGTTCAATTTCTATCAGGAACCCATTATACAGTGCATTCAGTCCAATTTCTTTTATACCTGCTTTCTTCCCCTCAAAACAACTAATGATGCTTTCATGTACAATACCTTCTTTGTTTGTTGCTATGACCGTAGTCAACAGGTATAAAGATTTCAGCCACGCACCCCAAATACTCACCGGTTGGATTTACCGGCCGCTAACTTTAACCTCTATCTGGTTTTGACACAATATAGGTGTGTGGGCTCTCAAGAGCACACACATAACATGTTGTTATATAAATTACTACAGTTTTGATGCCGGTGGTTTTATATTAATGCATAATCATTACCCCAAGTTGTTATATCCGTGCACTGTATTGTATTACACAAGGGGGAGAAGCTTTACCACAAGCTGCAGGTGTATGGTCAATCTTCAGCATTGCAAGAGGCATGTGGTATTTTTTGGTATTGTTAGTCAGCTTTTAGCACTAAGCAAACTAGAGATTGAAGACGAGTTCAATCACTTTTTCTCCTGGAACATATGAAAAAGATGGGTACTTAGTTTCTTCTAGCCTACTGTGCTGCCATATATTGTTCTCTCCTACGACAAGTTCTTTTGACAGCTTTGAAAGCTCTATCCATGCATATTCATTTACTGATGCCTGATCTCTGGACTTTTCTATGCTTTGTATTGCACTTTATCATAGATAGATGGTACGTTCTGTTTGCTCTCACGCCGATATTCATGTATGCTGAGTACCAAAATACTAATATAGTGAGCATTTTATGTAGTATATTCACAGTATTTGATCCATCGGAAAAAATGCTGGCAAAATAGATTGGTGTTTTGAAAAATTTGTTGCTACCTGCAGTTCTATTCTCCTTTCATAGTCTCTTGCTCCGGCTCTTGGTCTCAGGCAGATGTGTGTAGCCTGCAGGTCGCAACACTGAAGAATGGAGCGGTTGGTGGAGGGCGTCTCTACATTGTTTCCAGAGAGATAATGAAATAGATGCTGATTACATCTTAAACTAAGGTGCATAAGTTATCTCATTCATTTATGGTCACTCAACAAACTTCTCCAGTCCAGGAATTTAAACCTTTTTCAACAGCTCTGCAGATATTTTTCCAAATGTACTGATAGGTTTATTTTTCTTCCAAATTTCTTTACAAGTTCTTCTACATACTGTTGTCAACTTGTCATCAAAGTCTCGACGCTTCCAGGATGGTCATTGACTATCTTTCTTATTATACTTTTGACATGCCTCAACATATTGTATTCGTTCCTGGATTTAGGTTGTCCTTAAATGGAAATCACATCAAGAAAAACATTTAGATGGTCAGATTTAGTGGATTGAGTTTGTTCATTTAACATAATAATGGAATTAATCCTGAATTGCTGACTAATATCCTGGTGAGTGCCTCTTTTCATGTGATCATACTGCAATATTGGTTCAACTCTTGTGAATGCCTTTTTTCTTTTCTTTGAGCATACTGCAATATTGGTTCATCTCTTTCAGCTGTACAGTCTCATGTTTTATGGGCACCATACCTGTCGGGTGCAACATAAAGTGATAATGACATATGTCCCATAAACTATGTATATAGGTTTTTGATCTAACATCGTACTCTCCCTAATTTCTCATATATATTCTTATCCTGCCCTTTTGGTATTCCTGGTATGCCACTTGCTTTCTTAGGATTATTCACTGTAATAATATAATTTGTCATTTAACTGCTCAATACATGAAGTAGAGGTTGATTTTAATGACATGTGATGGTAGAAAATGTCTATTTTTTCAGTAAAATTTTCAGATTTCAGATGAACTTCTTTAAATATGGTGAGGATATAACACATGGTAAATCAAATAGGTGGTATGTATGCAGTGATCTTTTGATGGCCTATGGTAGAACCAAGAATTATACATGAACACTACTAATGTGCTCAGTTCACCTGAACTAAATGATGGGCGCGTACCAAGCTTCAAGAAATTTTCCTGGAGGCACATTCATGTATTTTTGTTCTGTTGGGTACATTTTGATATATTTGCCGTCCTTCTGGTTTCCAATTTATCTTATTTTCGTATTTGTCATTTTGATTTTCTTAAGTAGTGGAGTTTGTAAATGATACCGTTTATTATTGAGGATAACTTGCTAATGCTTATCAACCACTATGTACTTTATACTCATTTATACAAGTGACTCTTGCAAGTTTCTTAACTAGGTATTCACGGTACTACCAATATGCATGAATGGAGTTGAGGAATTTCAAAGCGCCTTTAAAAGGTTGTATGGGTCGTTGCTACCATCATTGTTTAAGAGTTTCAAGTTGTAATATGGCCACTTACAGAAGGAGTAACAAATTCGCTAGAAAGTTAATGTATTCACAGTTCTTGGTGTAAGAATGTTATCAAGTGAGTTTAGTTTTGGTTTCTATCTAAATGTCCACTTCAAAAAAACAAAGACCAATATAGAGTTTTCAGTATGGTTACACAATTATCAATTACACACTGCGAGTGGCAAGCTTCATTTTGATTGACAATGGACACCTAATTTACTGCTCCTTTGACAGTTGTCTCATGGATTCGATTGACTGATATCCTTTTGATGAAAACACATGGAAAGGATAAAGTTACTGATAGTGTATAGATTTTTCATATCTTCTGATATGTTCAATTCTTCAGCATAATGGTAGTAATAATTCAAATAAAGTTTTTATGCCACATGATCGTTCCTGTGTGTCAATAATTACACACTGTGAGCGGCAAGCTTCATTTTGATTGACAATGGGCATCTAATTTACCGCTCCTCTGACAGTTGCCTCATGGATTGGATTGTCTGTTGTCAGATCTGCCATGGAGAATTTCTAAAGAGCATGCAGGTTAAGAAAAACTAAGAAGTATATGCTGTGGTGCATGTCCATAATAGAATAGCTTTATCTCCATGATGGATAAACTATTCGGTGTTGTGTAACCAAGGGCCCATAACTGATTAAGTGACTATTAACCACTATTTGGTGCTCTATATCAATTTGGTCCAAGGATCTTTAAATTCTACCAAAAATAAGCAGACACAGCGATGCAACGCCGCCACCGTCAAGACCCTGCACAAGCATGGCAAAATCCGCTGTATGAAAATTATATTCTGCAGCGTCATCTATAGATCTTACTGCCAGTCTTCTGGCACTATTTGTCCATATCGCTAGAATCCTTCCTGATGAATATTCTCCTCAATGCATACTTATAACTCAACCTCTGCACGTCACACGCTGTTCAAAGCCACTAACTAATTACGTCAGAAGAATACCACTACTTTGCAATGCAAAGACAATTGCCCGTTAAAACAATTGCACAGATTAATTCCATGCAATCATTCTCGGCAGCCTTCTCTGCAAATATAGTCACATAGTCCGGCAATGGCACAAAACTCCTCCACCAAAAAAAAACCAAGCAGCCTTTGCAGGCCCACACTCCGCAAAGAAAAACAAGGAATGCATTATTATTTTTCGTCGGACGACGAAAGGAGTAATAAAAAACAGTAGATCAGGGTAGAGACACTCATGGCCCCCTAATACACTCCATCCTCTCTACTTTGTATCGTGTCCATTATTTAGTGTGATTTACATTTCATGTTATCTCTTTGTCTAAACTTGTTTTAGTAAGGAATTACATACAAGGAAATAAAAGCTGCTATTTAAATGATGTATTTATAGTTAAATGATGTATTTTATATCTCAGGTGTTAATATATACTAGCAGAAAGTACTAGCTGCCCCTCCTCCTCTCATGACCTAGCCGCCGCCCTCCTCCTCTCCCGCCCCCCTCCTGGGCGGTGGCGGAGGACCCGCCTGCCCCGCCACGAGCAGCCGCCCACGGACCGCCGCCCCTTAGCCGCCGCTGCTGCTGGCCTCGGCCCCGGGCACAACCCCGACCCCGACGGTGGTGGCGGCGCCTCTTCCGTCAAACGACGAGGGGGAGGAGAGGGTTTCTGCGACGGCGTTCCATGGGAGGTGATGAAGCGTCGGTGGAGGAAGCCGGGCGGCATGGCTACTTGGCCGGGGCCTGATGCTCTCTGTTGGTAGCCTTCGAGGATTCGGTGGAGCGTTGGCGGCCTCCGCCCCCGGTGATGGTTCGGAGGTGGTACACATGATCCGCGCCACCGTCCTCTTCCCTGGTGATCCGGCAGGAGGGACTGGCGGCGTGGGGCTGCTGGTCTTGCTTTGTTTTTGGTGGCGGCCCTCGGGTTTCTCGCAAGCGAAGATGAAGATCTATCGGAGGTCCGTTTGCCTTGATATGGCTGGAGAGATGAGTTCCGGAAAGCTCCACCGGCGAATGAAACAATGCATCTTTTGCCTGGAGTTTGCTGGATCGGGTGGTATTCGGTCGCGCGCACCCACGTTTTTATTCCGACCGTTTGGTTCCGGAGAGAGCGGCGCGAAACTCTATTCTGTGTTGACATCAGGTGACTACTTGGTCCATGGTGAAGTCAGAAGAAGGAATATCATGAAGGCCGGATTGGTGGACTAGCTAAAGGAGGTTCGAGTCTCTGTGATGCTGAGGGATTTGCTTGGCGTTCCGGGCTCCACAGCAGTGGTATGCATGTGGGGGCGGCAGCACGGGTGAAGTTCAAAGTCTTACATCTCAGGGTAAAAACCCAAGGTCTGGCCTTAACTGGTTGTGCCTGGCAATGATCTTGTTGGAGGCATTGTTTTGAGAGTGGGTACTATTTTCAGGATGAAAATCTAAGACCTTTGGTCGGGCGACGGCGGCACGGGTGCACTATTCCCTTCTTGGAGGCGTCGCTTTTGGAGTGTCTGTGTTATCACGGTGGTGGTTGTATTGATGTTGCTAGGTCTGGAAGGCTGTAGCGGGACTTTTATTTCTTAATTTTCTTTACTCTTTTTTGGCTGTGTGCATCCGTACTGCCACTAGGGTGGGGCGTTGTTGCAAAGGCTGGGTGTAATTGATATCTTTTGATATTAATATATTTCTTTTATCTAAAAAAATAGTTAATATTCGTTCGATGAATAGAAACACAATGACACAATATCTAAATATGAATAAATTGTGGCCCACTCAATTTTACATGGGCCAACACCATAAAACCACATATTTCAGCATTGTAGAGACCCACGGGTATTTACTAGCCCATTTGATTTAGGTAATCGGGTTTATATATTATAATTAAAGCAATGTATCAAGTTTTTGCACCAAAATTTCCATCAGTCAGCCACTATACTGGCGCGGCGTGCCGCCGCACCGATCTTGGCTAGTACAAACTAAAAAGCAATCAGGTTCCTCTAAAAATAAAAGAAAAAGCAATCGGGTCCCTAGACCAGCTCCCTCAGCTCCGGCGAGGTAGCTCAGCTCCGGCGAGGCGACGGAGCTCCGGCCAGCAGCAGCTCGTCGCCGCCCGCGTGAAGTCCGGCAGCAGCTCGCTGCCTCGTCCTCCTGGCGCTCCTCCACGCGCAGCTGCAACGACAACCGTCAGGCGCGGGCTGCTAGAGTTCGGGCGCGTCCAGCTGGCCATGGCTCGGGCCGAAAGAGAGCTCGGGCGAATCGGGCCGGAGGGGATCTCCAGCGCGGGGGAGGTTGGTCGAGCTCGCAGGCGGCCATGGCACGGGCCGAGTCGGAGTTCTGGCGCGTCGGGCTGAGGGAGATCTCCAGCGCGTCGGGCTGAGGGAGATCTCCAGCGCGGCGGAGGACTCCGTGGCTGGTCGCACTCGCAGGCTGCGCGTCGTTTCCATGGCGCGCCCAGGCAGTGCCTCGTCCCCGTGGAGGTCGCCGGCGCGTCCAGGCGTGGAGGCAGAGGTTGCAGGCGGTGGCGCCCCGGGAGGAGAAACGTAGCGGCCAGGGAAGCGAGAGGAGGATTGGGGGGAAATGAGGAGAGCGGGTGGGGGTCTGGGGGGTGCGGGGCGTGGGGCAGCGGCCAGCTACAGTCTTTTGCGGGGCGAGCTCAGCCTGGTCGACCTGTGAAGCTCGATTTGAGCTTCTCATCTCGGCCTGGCTGAGAGGCTATTTTGGTATGAGCTCAGCAGTGCTGAGTTGGACCGAACCGGACTAACAAACAACAAATAGGCACTTCAGCTAGGTTGGATTGGGAATATCTGAGCTCACCCGGGCTACCAAACACACCCTAAGGCTTACCTTATTTTTCTCGAGTCCTCGCACAATGCAAGGTGCCTCAACCAACTAAGAAAATGCCTATAGAAGACATGTACACCTAGTGCAGATTGATGTTGTCTAAACAAATATAGATATGCTAAGTGAAGACGATCTTCTCTCTTTTAACTAAACAAAATTGTAGCGCGACATCTCTAGGTAAAGACTTAGAGCATCTCCACTCGTCTCCCCGACTAGGCCCCCGAGCGATGTTTTTTTCAATCCGGACGGCGTTATTCGGCCCAGTCGCGCCCCCGGTTCCTCGATTTCGTTCGGATTTGGCCTAAATTCATCCGGCGATCCCATGCCATCCCCGGCCCCCCGGGGAGCGGTCGGGGACTCCGGACGAAACAAAAGCACGCGAAACGTCGAGGAAACTTCCCGCGCGTCTGGTGGCCCCAACTTGTCGGCGAGAGACACCGATCGTCGTCCTCATCGCATCGTCTTCCGCGCGCTGTAAAAGCCTGCCGCCGGTCAGTATTCGCCGGACGCGTAGCTTCCACGCGGCGAGGTTAATGCCGTCGCCTCGGTATCACGCGCGCCTACCTCTATTTATCGCCGAACTACCGCGTATGCCCCGCATTCACCTCTCCCGCATTCCACCAAATCTTCCCCGAACTCGAAAGAGGTAGCAATGGCGAACGACGGTGAGGCCAACAACGGCTTCGGCCGCCGCTCTCTCCACCAATGGGAGGGACGGCTCCTCCACGCGGCGGGCTACCCAGCGCCGCCGGACTTCCGCGCACCGGGGGGATGGAGGCTGAGCGCAGGCGGCGTGCTGATCCCGCCGCCGCCAACGGGTGGGGCCTTACTCGAAACGGTGATCAACGAGGTACTCGTCACTCTCAGTGACGAGAAGCGCGTGGATCCGCGTTTCTTCCCCGACAACCACGAATCGTGGATCGCGTTCTTTCGGCGCAGGTATGAACGCGAACTCCGGGCGTACGACGGCCCTCCTCCTCCTCCGGCAAGGAATAACGCCGCCGACCGCCGCCGATGGTGGAGCGCGCCTGGCCGCACCCTTGAGAATGTGCTTGCGCACATCGAGGACGGGAACTCCCCCGTCCTGGGGATGCCGCCGCCGGTGGCGGCTACCGTGTCGCGCCGGCACGGTAGTTCCTGGATGCCGAGGAGGATGGCGCCATCCTCCTCCTCGTCTGGCTCGCGGTCGGCGTCCAGGTCCGGCGGGTCGACGCCGGCCACCGTCAAGCAGGAGTGGGCGTCTCCTTCGACCGTCAAGAAGGAACCGGCGTCGCCACCGCTGACCAGAGGGCGCAGCAGCGGCGCCCTGCTTGCGTGTAGTTAACACACGTCCGTTGGGAACCCCAAGAGGAAGGTGTGATGCGTACAGCAGCGAGTTTTCCCTCAGTATGAAACCAAGGTTATCGAACCAGTAGGAGTCAAGGAACACGTGAAGGTTGTTGGTGACGGAGTGTAGTGCGGCGCAACACCAGAGATTCCGGCGCCAACGTGGAACCTGCACAACACAATCAAACTACTTTGCCCCAACGTAACAGTGAGGTTGTCAATCTCACCGGCTTGCTGTAAACAAAGAATTAAACGTATGGTGTGGAAAATGATGTTTGTTTGCGAAGAACAGTAAAGAACAGAGTTTGCAGTGGATTGTATTTCAGATGTAAAAGAATGGACCGGGGTCCACAGTTCACTAGTGGTGTCTCTCCCATAAGATAAATAGCATGTTGGGTGAACAAATTACAGTTGGGCAATTGACAAATAGAGAGGGCATAACAATGCACATACATATCACGATGACTACTATGAGATTTAATCAGGGCATTACGATAAAATACATAGACCGCTATCCAGCATGCATCTATGCCTAAAAAGTCCACCTTCAGGTTAGCATCCGCACCCCTTCCAGTATTAAGTTGCAAACAACAGACAATTGCATTAAGTATGGTGCGTAATGTAATCAACACAAATATCCTTAGACAAAGAATTGATGTTTTATCCCTAGTGGCAACAGCACATCCACAACCTTAGAACTTTCTGTCACTGTCCCAGATTCAATGGAGGCATGAACCCACTATCGAGCATAAATACTCCCTCTTGGAGTTACAAGTATCAACTTGGCCAGAGCCTCTACTAGCAACGGAGAGCATGCAAGAACATAAACAACACATATATGATAGATTGATAATCAACTTGACATAGTATTCCATATTCATCGGATCCCAACAAACACAACATGTAGCATTACAAATAGATGATCTTGATCATGATAGGCAGCTCACAAGATCTAACATGATAGCACAGTGAGGAGAAGACAACAATCTAGCTACTGCTATGGACCCATAGTCCAGGGGTGAACTACTCACACATAAATCCGGAGGCGATCATGGTGATGAAGAGTCCTCCGGGAGATGATTCCCCTCTCCGGCAGGGTACCGGAGGCGATCTCCTGAATCCCCCGTGATGGGATTGGCGGCGGCGGCGTCTCTGGAAGGTTTTTCGTATCGTGGCTCTCGGTACAGGGGTTTTCGCGACGAAGGCTATAAGTATGTGGAAGGGCAGAGTCGGAGGGCTGACGAGGGGCCCACAACATAGGGTGGCGCGGGCCCCTCCCTGGCCGCGCCGCCTTATGGTCTGGCCACCTCGTGGCCCCACTTCGTATCCTCTTCGGTCTTCCGGAAGCTTCGTGGAAAAATAAGACCCTGGGCGTTGATTTCGTCCAATTCCGAGAATATTTCCTTTGCAGGATTTCTGAAACCAAAAACAGCAGAAAATAGCAACTGGCTCTTCGGCATCTCGTCAATAGGTTAGTGCCGGAAAATGCATAATAATGACATAAAATGTGTATAAAACATGTGAGTATCATCATAAAAGTAGCATGGAACATAAGAAATTATAGATACGTTTGAGACGTATCAAGCATCCCCAAGCTTAGTTCCTACTCGTCCTCGAGTAGGTAAACGATAACAAGGATAATTGCTGAAGTGACATGCTATCATAATCTTGATCAATACTATTGTAAAGCATATGAGATGAATGCAGTGATTCGAAGCAATGGTAAAGACAATGATTAAACAACTGAATCATATAGCAAAGACTTTTTCATGAATAGTACTTTCAAGACAAGCATCAATAAGACTTGCATAAGAGTTAACTCATAAATCAATAAATTCTTAGTAGAAAGTTTTGAAGCAACACAAAGGAAGATATAAGTTTCAGTGGTTGCTTTCAACTTCAACATGTATATCTCATGGATAATTGTCAACATAAAGCAATATAACAAGTGCAATAGGTAAACATGTAAGAATCAATGCACACAGTTGACACAAGTGTTTGCTTCTAAGATAGAAAGAAGTAGGTAAACTGACTCAACATAAAGTAAAAGAATGGCCCTTCGCAGAGGGAAGCATGGATTACTATTTTTGTGCTAGAGCTTTTCATTTTGAAAACATAGAAACAATTTTGTCAACGGTAGTAATAAATCATATGTGTTATGTATAAGACATCCTATAAGTTGCAAGCCTCATGCATAGAATACCAATAGTGCTCGCACCTTCTCCTAATTAGCTTGGATTAACACGGATTATCATTGCATAACATATGTTTCAACCAAGTGTCACAAAGGGGTACCTCTATACCGCCTATACAAAGGTCCAAGGAGATAGATCGCATTTGATTTCTCGTTTTTGATAGATCTCAACAAGGACATCCATACCGGGACAACATAGAAAACAGATAATGGACTCCTCTTTAATGCGTAAGCATTCAACAACAGATAATATTCTCATAAGAGATTGAGGATTTGTGTCCAAACTGAAACTTCCACCATGATTCATGGCTTTAGTTAGCGGCCCAATGTTCTTCTCTAACAATATGCATACTCAAACCATTTGATCATGAAAATCGTCCTTACTTCAGACAAGACGAACATGCATAGCAACTCACATGATATCCAACAAAGGTGTAAAAGTTGATGGCGTCCCCAGAAACATGGTTACCGCTCAACAAGCAACTTGTAAGAAATAAGATACATAAGCTACATATTCTTTACCACAATAGTTTTTAAGGCTATTTTCCCATGAGCTATATATTGCAAAGACAAGGAATGAAATTTTAAAGGTAGCACTCAAGTAATGTACTTTGGAATGGCAGAGAAATACCATGTAGTAGGTAGGTATGGTGGACACAAATGGCATAGTTTTTGGCTCAAAGATTTGGATGCACGAGAAGTAATCCCTCTCAATACAAGGCTTAGGCTAGCAAGGTTGTTTGAAGCAAACTCAAGTATAAACCGGTACAACAAAACTTACATAAGAACATATTGCAAGCATTATAAGACTCTACACTATCTTCCTTGTTGTTCAAACACCTTAACCAGAAAATATCTAGACTCAGAGAGACCAATCATGCAAACCAAATTTTAACAAGCTCTATGTAGTTCTTCATTAATAGGTGCAAAGTACATGATGCAAGAGCTTAAACATGATCTATATGAGCACAACAATTGCCAAGTATCAAATTATTCAAGACATTATACCAATTACCACATGAAGCATTTTCTGTTTCCAACCATATAACAATGAACGAAGCAGTTTCCACCTTCGCCATGAACATTAAAAGTAAAGCTAAGAACACATGTGTTCATATGCAACAGCGGAGCGTGTATCTCTCCCATACAAAGAATGCTAGGATCCGATTTTATTCAAACAAAAACAAAAGCAAAAGCAAACAGACGCTCCAAGTAAAGCACATAAGATGTGACTGAATAAAAATATAGTTTCACTAGAGGTGACCTGATAAGTTGTCGATGAAGAAGGGGATGCCTTGGACATCCCCAAGCTTAGATGCTTGAGTCTTCTTGAAGTATGCAGGGATGAACCACGGAGGCATCCCCAAGCTTATACTTTTCACTCTTCTTGATCATATTGTATCATCCTCCTCTATTGACCCTTGAAAACTTCCTCCACACCAAACTCGAAACAAACTCATTAGAGGGTTAGTGCGTAATTGAAAATTCATATATTCAGAGGTGACATAATCATTCTTAACACTTCTGGACATTGCACAAAGCTACTGAAAGTTAATGGAACAAAGAAATCCATCAAACATAGCAAAACAGGCAATGCGAAATAAAAGACAGAATCTGTCAAAACAGAATAGTCTGTAAAGACGAATTTTTCTGGGGCACTTAACTTGCTCAGATGAAAAAGCTCAAATTGAATGAAAGTTGCGTACATATCTGAGGATCACGCACGTAAATTGGCAGAATTTTCTGAGTTACCTACAGACGGGGCTGCTAAATTTCGTGACAGCAAAAAATCTGTTTCTGCGCAGTAATCCAAATCTAGTATCAACATTACTATCAAAGACTTTACTTGGCACAACAATGCAATAAAATAAAGATAAGGAGAGGTTGCTACAGTAGTAACAACTTCCAAGACACAACAAAATAGTAGCAAAATAAAAACATGGGTTATCTCCCAGGAAGTGCTTTTTTTATAGCCATTAAGATGAGCTCAGTAATTTTAATGATGCTCGCGCAAGAAATAAGAGTTGAAGCAAAAGAAAGCATCAAAAGCAAATAAGAAACACTTTTAAGTCTAACCCACTTCCTATGAAAAGGAATCTTGTAAATAAACAAGTCATGTAAGCGTAATGCAACAAGCATAGAAAGGCAACACAAGCGCAACTTAAAGATTCTCAACATAAAGAGGGGAAACTTAATATTATTAAGATGCATATAACCATGTTTCCCTCTCTCATAATTACTTTCAGTAGCATCATGAACAAACTCAACAATATAACTATCACATGAAACATTCCTATCATGAGCTACATGCATAAAATTATTACTCTCCACATAAGCATAGTCATTACTATTAATTGTAGTGGGAGCAAATTCAATAAGATAGCTATCATTATTCTCATCACCATAATCATCATATATAGGAGGCATATTGTAATCATAATTAATTTTCTCCTCAATGCTTGGGGGACTAAAAATATCATGCTCCTCAAAACCAGCTTCCCCAAGCTTAGAATGTTCCATAGCATTAGCAACAATGGTGTTCAAAGCATTCATACTAATAACATTGCCATTAGCGTGCATATAAAGTTCCATAGGTTTTTTAATTTTCTCTTCAAACACCTCATGTACTAACTGATACGTCCCCGACGTATCCATAATTTCTGTCGTTCCATGCTTGTTTTATGACAATACTTACATGTTTTGCTTGCACTTTATGATGATTTCATGCATTTTCCGGAACTAACCTATTAACAAGATGCCACAAAGCGCTCCTGTTTTCGCTGTTTTTGGTTCCGTAAAGGCTGTTCGGCAATACTCTCGGAATTGGACGAAATCAACACCAAACCTCCTATTTTTCTCAAGGCTCCAGAACACCGAAGAAGAGCCTGAGAGGGGCCAGGGGGCCACCACACCACATGGCGGCGCGGGCGTGACCTCCGGCCGCGCCGGCCTAGGGTGTGGCACCCTGTGTGCCCCCTGCGCCGCCTCTTCGCCTATAAAATCCCTTTCGACCTAAAAACACCGTACCAATTGACGAAACTCCGTAAAAGACTCTGTGGGCGCCGCCACCGTCGCGAAACTCCAATTCGGGGGACAGAACTCTGTTCCGGCACCCTGCTAGAACGGGGAAGTGCCCCCGGAAGCCATCTCCATCGACGCCACCGCCTCCATCATGCTCCGTGAGTAGTTCCCCCATGGACTACGGGTTCTAGCAGTAGCTATGTCGGTATACTCTCCCCCATGTACTTCAATACAATGGTCTCATGAGCTGCCTTACATGATTGAGATCCATCTGATGTAATCGGTGTTGTGTTTGTTGGGATCCGATGGATGATACATTATGATTAGTCTATCTATAAAGTTTGTGAAGTTATTGTTGCTGCAATCTTGTTATTCTTAATGCTTGTCACTAGGGCCCGAGTGGCATGATCTTAGATTTGAGCTCTATATGTATTGCTTAGATTGTATCTACAAGTTGTATGCACATGTCACTGTCCGGAACCAAAGGCCCCGAAGTGACAAGAATCGGGACAACCGGAGGGGATGGTAGTGATGTGAGGATCACATGTTTTCACCAAGTGTTAATGCTTTGCTCCTGTACTCTATTAAAAGGAGTACCTTAATATCCAGTAGTTTCCCTTGAGGCCCGGCTGCCACCGGCTGGTAGGACAAAAGATGTTGTGCAAGTTTCTCATTGCGAGCACGTACGACTATATACGGAAAACATGCCTACATAATTAATAATCTTGATGTTCTTTCTTAATGCTTTGATTCCTATCAATTGCCCAACTGTAATTTGTTCACCCAACACTTGTCACTTATTGGAGAGTTACCACTAGTGTAGATCGCTGGGAACCCCGGTCCATCTCTCATCATCATATACTCGTTCTACATGTCATTGGAAGTAGTATCAACTATCTTCTGGTGCCATCGCTCTCATATTGCTATTACTGCTGCTGTGTTACTGTTACTATTGCTCTCATATTACTGCTACTTTCACATCACCCCTGTTGCTAGTGCTTTTCCAGGTGCAGCTGAATTGACAACTCAGTTGTTAAGGCTTATAAGTATTCTTTACCTCCCCTTGTGTCGAATCAATAAATTTGGGTTTTACTTCCCTCGAAGACTATCGCGATCCCCTATACTTGTGGGTTATCAAGACTGTTTTCTGGCGCCGTTGCCGGGGAGGCATAGCTCTACTCATAAGTTCACCTGGGGAGTACACTCTACCTCTCTCTCTGTTTTATTTTATTTTGTTTTGCTTAGTTTACTTTTTCCTAGTTTACTTGTGCTTAGTTTATTTCTGTCTAGTATTACTTTGCTTAGTTTACTTTTGTCTAGTTTATTTCAGTTTTGTTTTATTTTCCTCATATACCCAAAAATCCATAAAAATTTGAAAAACCAAAAAATTAAAAACTGCTGTCATGGGAGAACCAACAACCTACTTGGAGCTTATGGAATGTTATAATTGTTATAGAGAATCAAGAACTGGTAAAATAATGAGTGCTATGATAGAAAAATTGAATACAATTGCTAGAATCTTGCTTAGACGCCATGATATAAACTGTTGCTCTCAACAGGATACTAAACATCTTAAATTTCAATGTGGCTTTAGTGAGGAATATTTTATTAAGAGCTATAATCGGAATTGCTATATTCATTATGGGTTCGAAGAGGTAGAACAATTTGTCTTATTTATGGGAGCCTCCGAGATAGAATCCTTCATGGTTGAGAATTATGAAACTTGTGCTATTTGTAAGGACCTTAAAGATTATGTCTCTACTATCCTTAATTCTTGCATAGAATGCTACAATAGGAATCCTTATATCCTTGATTATAAAGAGAGACACATTAATGCACAAGAATGCACTCACAATTTGCAGGAACCTGTGGAAGAAGAAACTGATGAACCTAAAAGCTCATTGGATGAAAAAGAGGAGGAAATTGATGAACCTGAAAGCTCATTGGATGAAAAAGAAGAGGAGAGCGACGAACAAAAGGAGGAAGAATGGATTAGCTACCCATGCCAACCTTCTAATGAGAGTACCTCTTCATCTCTTACACTATTTGATTGTCCTCCATGCTTACCGAAAGAGGTTGAATGTTATGTTCCTGTGGATTCTCTTGAAATAGTACCTATGAGTAAAACTTGTGAGAATAATTATGCTACTGTTATTTATGATAATCCATGCTACTTTGATAAATCTTATGATAATGCTTTGTTTGTGCCTGATGTCGAAATGCATGGTACTAAAGAATTTTGCTTAGCAAATGTTTATGATAAAGCTCTAGATGATGGTCCTATGTTACTTGATACTATTAATTGTACTACTAATGAAAATGGGATTGGAGAGTCCTTGACTTATTCTATGTTTCCCATATCTCTAGAGATTGATCAACTACCTTGTTATATTATTAATAAAAGTAAGTTTGAAAGTTTTAATTCCACTATTCTTGAACTTGATAAAAATTATGTGTTTGGAAATCGTGAAAAGTATGCTGCATGTGATAGTTATATTGTTGAGTTTGTTCATGAAGCTACTGAAAATTATTATGAGAGAGGAAAATATGGTTGTAGAAATTTTCATGGTGCTAAAACACCTCTCTATGTGCTTAAAATTTTGAAGTTACACTTGTTCTATCTTCCTATGCTTGTTACTTTGCTTTTCATGAACTTGTTTATTTACAAGATTCCTCTGCATAGGAAGCATGTTAGACTTAAATGTGTTATGGATTTGCCTTTTGATGCTCTCTTTTGCTTCCAATACTATTTCTTGCGAGTGCATCATCAAAACTGCTGAGCCCATCTTAATGGCTATAAAGAAAGCAACTTCTTGGGAGATAACCCATGTGTTATTTTGCTACAGTACTTTGTTTTATATTTGTGTCTTGGAAGTTGTTTACTACTGTAGCAACCTCTCCTTATCTTAGTTTTGTGTTTTGTTGTGCCAAGTGAAGCCTCTAATCGAAGGTTGATACTAGATTTGGATTTCTGCGCAGAAACAGATTTCTATCTGTCACGAATCTGGGCTGTTTTCTCTGTAGAAAAATCAGAAAAATATGCCAATTTACGTGCGTGTTCCTCAGATATGTATGCAACTTTCATTAGTTTTGAGTTTTCTGATTTGAGCAACGGAAGTATTTATTTAAAATTCGTCTTTACTGGCTGCTCTGTTTTGGCAGATTCTGTCTCTGTTTTTTGTATTGTCTCTTGTGGACTTTAAGCGAGGTTTTCTAGACGTAGAGGGCTGTAGCTAATGTTTTATTGAGTTCTTGCAATGTGCCACTACAGGACCAAGGTGGATTCAAAATTTTTGAGTACTAACCCCTCTAATGAAGTTTATGAGAAGTTTGGTGTGAAGGAAGTTTTCAAGGGTCAAGAGAGGAGGATGATATATGATCAAGAAGAGTGAAAAGTCTAAGCTTGGGGATGCCCCCGTGGTTCATCCCTGCATATTTCAAGAAGACTCAAGCGTCTAAGCTTGGGGATGCCCAAGGCATCCCCTTCTTCATCAACTTATCAGGTTCTTCCCCTGAAACTATATTTTTATTCGGTCACACCATATGTGCTTTACTTGGAGCGTCTGTGTGCTTTTATTTTGTTTGCGTTTGAATAAATTCGGATCCTAGCAATCCTTGATTGGGAGAGAGACACGCTCCGCTTTTTCATATGAACACTTGTTCTTCGTTTTACTTTTAATGTTCAATGATAAAAGTTGGAAGCTACTTATCTTTATTTGGTTGGAAAAAGAAAATGCCTCATATGTATTAGATAATTTGACACTTGGCAATTGTTTTGAGCTCTCAAGTAGATCATTAAGTTTTTGCATGTAGTTTAAACCTATTAGTGGAGAACCACCGTAAAGCTTGTTGAAATTGGTTTGCATAATTGATCTCTCTTAAGGTCTAGATATTTTCTGGTAAAGTGTTTGAGCAACAAGGGAGACAGTGTAGAGTATTATAATGCTTGCGATATGTTCTTATGTAAGTTTTGCTGTACCGGTTCATACTTGTGTTTGCTTCAAACAACCTTGCTAGCCTAAACCTTGTATCGAGAGGGAATACTTCTCATGCATCCAAATACTTGAGCCAACCACTATGCCATTTGTGTCCACCATACCTACCTACTACGTGGTATTTCCTGCCATTCGAAAGTAAATTGCTTGAGTGCTACCTTTAAACAATTCAAAATGCTTCTCAATTTGTGTCAATGTTTTATAGCTCATGAGGAAGTATGTGGTGTTTAGCTTTCAACCTTGTCATTTACTTTTGACGGACTCTCATATGGACTAGTGGCACATCCGCTTATCCAATAATTTTGCAAAAAGAGCTGGCAACGGGATTCCCAGTCCCAAATTAATTAACCTAAATAGACACTCCTCCATGGTTTGTGATTGTTGGACGGCACCCGAAGGATTCGGTTAGCCATGGCTTGTGTAAGCAAAGGTTGGGGGGAGTGTCATCATCATAATAAAACTAAAATAAAAAGGCACTCCTTCATGGTACGAGATTGTTGGCAGGCACCCGAGGATTCGGTTAGCCATGGTTTGTGTAAGAAAGGTTGGAAGGAGTGCCACATAAACAAGCAAATAATTCATGGGAGCCGCTCTTGGAAGTCCGGTTGGCGAGGTAGTTAGTGTACCCATTACCATTCGTTGACAACAACAAACACCTCTCAAAATTTTACCTTTTATGCTCTCTATATGTTTTCAAAACCAAAGCTCTAGCACAAATATAGCTATCGATGCTTCCCTCTGCGAAGGGCCATTCTTTTACTTTTATGTTGAGTCAGTTACCTAATTCCTCCCACCTTAGAAGCAAACACTTGTGTTAACTGTGCATTGATTCTTACATACTTGCATATTTGCATTCATCATATTACTTTATGTTGACAATTGTAAGGGTATTTTACCCTTATCCATTATTTTGGTATCTATGACACCGTGCTAGAGTATTTGGACTAATACATGCCTACAAGATGACTTTCAGGTATTAGCCAAAGAGGTATGATGGTGTAGCAATGGAACAAAAGGCAACGGGAGACCCCCCCAATTCGACGAAAAATCAGCTAGTTTTTTCTGAGCCTGGCCGGTCACAGATCCGGTCGGACCGGCCCTGGCACCGGGAGGCCCGGTCACCAACCGGACACAGAACCGGTGCCATCCGGGCAAGTTCCAGTAAAGAAGAGAAGCTCTCCGGCGTGCGTCCGGTCACCAGCCCGGTTTCGAACCGGCTGCTCCGGTCCACGGCCCGGTCCGACCGGGCGCCTGACCGAGCGGCCCGGCCAAGAACCGGACTGCGCCCGTGACATCCGGCACCATCCAAGAAGCTCGAAGCCTGCCCGGTCAAGACCCGGTCCCAGCTCCGGTTGGAAACCGGCCGGCCCGGTCCGTGGCCCGGTCTCGACCGGCCGTGGACCGCCTGTCCGGCGCCAAATCCGGTTGACCGGGTTTCTCGAAGAATCTGCTGATGTGGCAAGTGACCAACGGCCGTATTTCGAAGAACACTATAAATAGGTCTTCTCCTACCTCTGAACAGTTAGGCACTACACTACAAGCTGTTCTTGAGCTCTCTCTCTCTTACTCCATTGCTAGAAACACCAAAAGCCTCAGATCTCCTTCCTCCTCCACCCAAACTCAAATCCCTCCGGGGAATCATTAGAGGAGGACCCGATCTACCGTTCTACCAAGCCAAATCTCATTCCCCCTTGTATTCATTGAGAAGCTTGCTTTCTAGGGTTCCTTGGAAACCCTAGGTAGGCAAGAGGAGTCCGGAAGCATCCGGGCTGTGGATTTGCTCCGGGCAAGATTGTGAAGGTTTGGAGGCTACCTCAAAGTCTACCACAAGTGAGTGAGCTATTCCTTCGTGGGATAGGCTCCGGAGAATAGGGTGAGCCTTCGTGGCGCGGGGAATCCTTCGTGGGACCTCCACTCCTCCAAACGTGACGTACCTTGTTGCAAAGCAAGGGAACACGGGAATACATCCTCGTCTCCGCGTGCTATCGGTTATCTCTAACCAAACTCCTTACTTGTGATTTAACTGCCTGTGAGAGCCTTCGTGCTTGAGTTAGTTGTATCCTCATATAGGTTGCTTCACCTAGTTTGCATTAGGCTCATCTTTATATTCCGCAAAGCCTAATATTGCAAAGAAAGAATTAAAATTTGTAGAAACCTATTCACCCCCCCCTCTAGGTTTACCATCTCTATACTTTCAATTGGTATCGAGCCTCGGACTCTTATTAAGGGCTTCACCGCCTTAAGAGTGAGATGGATAAACTCTTCGAGGGTCTAGATGAAGACTCTAACCTTTCGGTTAAAGAGATGAAATCTAGATTCTTGGCATATGAGGCCGAGAAGAAGAAAAAGGAGGATGAGCTACAAAACCAAATGACAGAAATGACTGCCATGCTTAAGAACCTAACTGCGGGTGGAACTCCTAGTGGGGCTTCGGCCTCTAAGGAATCCTACCATGATGTTAACCATGACTATCCCAGAAACACTTCACCCATGCCTCATATAAACCATAGTGGGACCGTTCCCCATTACGATGGAACTCACTTTCCACATTGGAAATCTGCTATGGAATCTCATATTCGCAGAAATTCAGCAGTGTGGAGCTATGGGAGCTCATTGTTCATGGACATCAGGAGCCACAAGATCCTACTCGGTTGACCTCCACCGAGTTCTACAACCGTCAACTCAATGCATCCGCACGTGACAAGATTAGAAGTGGCATCAACCGCAAGCTTCTTGATCAAGTCGATGACATTGTCTCCGCTAAAGAGTTGTGGGATCGGATCGTAGTACTCCAAGAGGGAACCGATTTGATCCAATCAGCTCTCTATGAGACCGCAAAGCAAGAGGCCTACCAATTCATGATTCGAGATGGAGAATCCATATTCGATGCCTATGCTAGGCTTGGTGCTCTGAAAGTAAGGGTCAAGGGACTTGGTGTTGAGAAGTACAATGACGGATTTGAGATGAACGAAGCCTTCATAAAATCCAAGGTCATTGCTATGATTGCCGTCAAACAAGAAGACACCAACCTTGGACTCAACTTGCAAATCATGACCAAGAGTGCCGATCTCAACTCCGATGATCTAGTCTCCTATGTGGCCGCCAATGAAAGCATGGCCAAAGCCGGAAAGAGGCTCAAGGCAATGAACCGTGTTGATGAAGCCTCACACAACCATGAAGCTTCACACAACCTTGCTCTCAAAGCTAGAGCCGACCATGAAAGCAAAGAAGACTATGAGATTGAAGAAGATGAAGAGATGACTTCAACTAGTGACATTGCTACCGACTTTGCTTTCTTTGACAAGAAGTACAAGGCGAAGTTCCCAATGCTCCTCAATGACAAGAAGAAGAAGAGAACTTGCTACAATTGTGATGAAGATAACCACTTTGCAAATGAGTGCCCTTATGAGAAAAGGGTAGACAAGCCAAAGTTCATCAAAGGGGTCAAGCCAAGATTGAAGCCGAACCCAATCAACGATCGGTACAAGAAGAACAAGGGAAGAGCTTTTGTTGGGGCTGAGTACTTGTCCGATGAAGAAGAGGAAGATGAGGAGAAGGAGGCCGGAGTGGTCGGTTTAGCTTACTCTAAGCCCGGGTCACTCTTCACATATGACTACTCCAAAGATTACTCCACGGAGAATGATGTTGGCTCTTCCTTCATAGCAAGAACAACTCAAGATGATGACTCCGATGACTCTCCCTCCTCTTCAATTATTGGCTCTTGTCTTATGGCAAGGGAAACCAAGGTAATGGAACCTCCACCTTCCCTATCTAGTGTTCTTGATGATGAAAACGAAGATCAAGAAGAATTAATTATGCTTAAGGAACTCTATGATGTTAGATGCACCCTTCGTGGTGAAGCTCTTATCAAGTTTGATTTCTTGATGGACTCACTCAAAGAAAAGGATGAGTCCATTGAGGAATTATAATATCAATTGAATGAGAAGGAACGGAGATTCAATCTCCTAAGACAAGAGCTAAAAACCGAAAGGTGCATATCTCAAGGCCTTAAGCAACAAATTGAAACTTATGAACTTGATAAAGTTAAGGACCTAGAAACTATTGATAGGGCTCAATTATTGATCCAAGAGCTCAATGCTTCAAAGGAGGAACTTGAAGTTGCTCATGCTTCTCTCACTAGGGATCTTGACCACCTTGAAAGAGCTAACAAGCTTGTCAAGGATGAGCTCAAGAAACTTGGAGAGAATCATGATCTACTTCAAGAATCCTACAAAAAGGCTCTTGGATCAATGAAGGATCCCAATGATATTGAAAAGCTTGCTTGTTCCTCCATTTCCTTTACTAGTGAGCATGCTAAACTTGTTGAGGAACATGTTCGTCTACAAGAGGAACTTTCTTTGCATGTTGAGACCAATGCATATCTTGAGTCCTTGGTGACCAAATATGGTCTTGACTATCATCCTAATGAATCTTCTTGTGAGCAAGCATCTATTCTTGAGGAAAATGTTAGGCTAACAAAGGAACTTGCAAAGTTCACCACCGCCAAGAACAAGATGGGATTGGATGACCTCTTGAGTAAGCAAAGGTCAAACAATCAAAAGTATGGACTTGGATATACTCCCAAGTCCCACAAGAAGAACAACTACAAGAAGGAGAAACCCGCTCAAGATAAGAACAAGAAGGTCACTAACAATGGCAAAGCCTCAAAGGGCAAAGCCACTAGTGGTGCCCGCACGGGGCCAAACGATCACTATGCATTATTTGTTGATTATTATGGTGATGTCTATGCTAACTATGTTGGCCCTCCTAATGGCTATGCTTATAGAGAGTACTCAATTTGGGTACCAAAAGATATTGTTGTCATTGCAAAGGAACCCATTAATCGATGGGTTCCTAAATCCTCTACTTGATTTTGTAGGGGTATTCCTCCGGTGGTCCAAAATGGGTGTTTGATAGTGGATGCACCAATCATATGACCGGAGGAAAAGGTGTGCTTGATCAATTCATTGAAGATATCCACAAGAAGTCAAGCATTACCTTTGGTGACAACTCAAAGGGAAAGGTACTTGGGTATGGCAAGGTAGCAATCTCTAAGGACTTGTGCCTTGAGACGGTTATGCTTGTTGAACACCTTGGCTATAACTTACTTTCTATATATCATCTTGCCGATGCCGGGTACAATTCATATTTCACTAAATATTATGTGCAAGTCTTTAGGAGTGACAATCTCAAATTGGTCCTTGTTGGATTTGTGGAGAACAACCTTTATGTGGTTGACCTCTCAAAAGAGAGCCCCTCCTTCTCCACATGTCTAATGGCGGCCAAGCATGACGAAGGATGGTTGTGGCATCGCCGCCTTGGTCATGTTAACATGAGGAATCTTAAACAACTCCTAAAGGGTGAGCATATTGTGGGACTAACCGGTGTTTCTTTTGAGAAAGATCGTGTTTGTAGTGCATGTGTAGCCGGAAAGCAACTCAAGAAGAAGCATCCCATCAAGAGTATTGTTACCACATCTAGGCCTTTGGAGCTCCTTCATTTGGACCTCTTTGGGCCATCACACTATGATACTCTTGGTGGAAGCAAGTATGGACTTGTCATTGTTGATGATTACTCAAGATACTCTTGGGTCTTTCTCCTTAAGTCTAAGGACGAGACCCATAGAGAGTTCATCACCTTCGCCAAGAAAGCTCAACGTATGTATGAATCCGAGATCAAGGCAATTAGGACCAACAATGGCACCGAGTTCAAGAACTACACTATGCAAGAGTTTGTGGATGATGAGGGCATCAAGCATGAGTTTTCGGCGCCATACACCCCTCAACAAAACGGTGTTGTTGAAAGGAAGAACCGGACTATCATTGAGATGGCAAGAACCATGTTGAGTGAATTCAACTCACCCCACAACTTTTGGGGAGAAGCCATCTCTACGGCCGTCCACTACTCCAACCGGCTCTTCCTCCGTCCCCTCCACAACAAAACCCCATACGAGCTCCTTACCGGTAACAAGCCTAATGTCATGTATATTCGTGTCTTTGGATGCAAATGCCTTGTTAAGAACAACAAAGGAAAGCTCGGTAAATTTGAAACTAGAACCATAGAGGGTATATTTGTTGGATATGCGGAGAACTCACGCCTATAGATACTACAACCGGTCCTCCGGGACTATTGAAGTATCTTGTGACGTGGTGTTCTTGGAGGATAATGGCTCCCAAGTGGAGCAAGTTGTTCCATGTGTTGCAGGTAATGATGTTGATCCATCTAGTGCCATCAAGCATATGGGCATTGGACACATCCGGCCCATGGAGGTTCATAATGATGATCAAGATGATGGAGTAGATGTCTCAAGCACGCCACAAGTAGAGCCTAGCTCAACCCAAGCCGAACCATCAAGTGCAACTCAAGAACCACCCTCCACTCAAGATGAGTCTCAATCCGAAGAACAAGAAGAAGATCCTCATTCCATGGAGCAAGATCATGATGACGATCAAGAAACATCCTCAACTCATGATCAAGCTCAAGTGGTCCCTCATGATCAAGTACTAGCAAGAGATGAATTCATTGATCATGAAGGAACCGCTCGGAAGATCAAGGCCGCTACAAGGGCAAGTGACATGAAAGTGGATCAAGTCCTTGGTAGCATCTCAAGAGGAGTGGTAACTCGTAGACACCATGCATTACTTATCACTTATTGTCAACATCATGCTTTTGTGTCTAGTTTTGAACCACTTAAGGTACATGAAGCCTTGGTCGATCCGGATTGGGTAATTGCCATGCAAGAAGAATTGGAGTGTTTCACTCGTAATGAAGTATGGTCTCTAGTTGAGAGACCCAAGGATCATCGCATCAATGTCATTGGGACCAAATGGGTATTCAAGAACAAGCAAGATGAGAATGGCATTGTTATACGAAACAAAGCAAGGTTAGTGGCGCAAGGGTTTGCCCAAATAGAAGGTATGGATTTTGAGGATACCTTTGCGCTGAGTCTGCCTCTTGAAGCTATTCGTCTTTTTGCTTGCATTTGCATCTTTCCACAATTTCAAATTATATCAAATGGATGTGAAAAGTGCATTTTTGAATGGTCCCCTAAAGGAAACCGCATATGTGGCTCAACCCCTGAGTTTCAAGACCCATGCCGACCCAACCACGTGTATTTACTCCATAAGGCACTCTACGGTCTCAAGCAAGCTCCACGTGCTTGGTATGAGTTCCTTAGGGATTTCTTACTACATGATGGGTTTTGCATGGGTACGGTCGATTCCACCCTCTTCACCAAGCGGGTTAAAGGGGGTGGCCTCTTTATATGTCAAATATATGTTGATGATATTATTTTTGGTGGAACTAACCCCAATCATAACAAAGCTTTTGAGCTATTGATGACTAGGAAATTTGAGATGTCCATGATGGGAGAGTTGAAGTTCTTTCTAGGCTTCCAAGTGAGGCAACTTGCAAAAGGCACCTTCATCTCTCAAGAAAAGTATGTGAAGGACATGCTCAAGAAATTCAACATGACCAATGCAAGTCCAATGAAGACACCCATGCCCGTAAAGGGGCAACTTGGTTCATGTGACGGTGAGAAGGATGTGGACATAAAGGTATACCGCTCCATGATAGGATCCTTGCTCTACCTTTGTGCCTCTAGGCCGGATATCATGCTAAGTGTAGGGATGTGTGCTCGTTTTCAATCCGCTCCCAAGGAGAGCCATTTAGTGGCGGTCAAACGGATACTAAGATACCTTGTTCTCACTCCTACTCTCGGCTATGGTATCCAAAGGGGTCAACCTTTGAACTCATTGGCTATTCGGATTCCGATTGGGCCGGTGATAAGGTTGATCGGAAGTCTACCTCCGGGCTTGCCAATTTATTGGCCGGTCATTGGTGAGTTGGTCATCCAAGAAACAAAACTCCACCGCCCTATCCACCGCCGAAGCCGAATACATATCCGCGGCATCTTGTTGCACTCAATTGTTATGGATGAAGCAAACCTTGAAAGACTATGGTGTGTCTCTTGGTACGGTGCCTCTTCTTTGTGACAATGAAAGTGCAATAAAGATCGCCAACAACCCGGTTCAACATTGTCGCACCAAACATATTGACATTCGCCATCACTTCCTACGTGATCATGTTGCCAATAAGGATATTGATCTCACTCATGTGGGAACAACCTACCAATTGGCGGATATTTTCACTAAGCCTTTGGATGAAGCCCGCTTTGTTAACTTGAGAGGAGAACTTGGTATTCTTGATCCTAAAAACTTGGATTGATTAACTTCTTGCACTATATTCTTGCATTTATCTTGCTATCTAGCTTAGAGGCATAGCACATATGGGGATAGTCATTCTACCATATCTTGGTATGATGCATACCTATGTGTGCAACATAAATAGACCCAATGTCATTATATGGACCCAAGCATGTCTCTTCGAGGTCTCATGACATTTGCGCTTTCACATAGGGGAAGTAATCCCCCGCCCCTCATTGAGCCTTCATTACAACTTGATTTGACTATATAAGGCCAAATGATCTTATTACAAAAACTATTTCAAAATGCTCTTATGATTCTTGATATACTTCGAATCATGCCCATTGTAGCTATTTGTATCTTGTTTGCATTTTCACTCCAATGGGTATGCCTAGAGAACTTTGTGTTTTCCAATCCCATGTCTATGCTCATCTCATCATCATCTATCTATCTATATGTACATGTCATCATATGAGCACTCACACACATTTACACAAAGAATAGGGGCAAAACGAGGCAAAATGACACATTTTTGGGAAAATTGACTCTGGCCGGTCATCGTCCGGCCGGACCGGCTTTGTGCGCCGGATCGTCCGGTCACTGCCCGGCCGACCGGCGCCCGACCGCCGTGCGGGCTGTTATGTTTTGAAGAGGATACCCTTGGGGATCTTCTTCCCCATTATCCCCCACCTCTCAAACCTCCATGGCCGCCGCCTCCACCATCTCCACCACACCCTAGGCACTTCCCACCACTAGATTCTCCCCAAACTTCACACAACCATAGATCGGGATCTCTCAAGCACCTTCACCAAAGGATTTGGTCCCTCTCAAGCTCGTTTGGGAGATCGTGGGGATTTGGTCCTCAAGCCTTCTTCACGAGTTCTTCTTGCTCACTTGGGCCAAGAGGACAATGTCTTCGGGTAAATCTTTCTCCCTATCCCTCTCCCTCTTGCTTTCCCTATCCCATTGCTCATTTTTGAGGAAAGTTGAGAAAAGTTAGGGTTAGGGTTAGGGTTAGTAAGTCCTCATGCCACCTAGAGTGTCACACCCCTCCTATGCACATTGTTCACTCTCCTGGTATAATCTATGTTCAAGTTTGTGAGTTTTGCATGATTTTATGTCGAATTTCTGGGCAAACATCACAACTCAGCATGACCCGGTCTACAGCCCGGTCGACCGGCCTCTCGACCGGCTGGTCCGGCGCACCGCCCGGTCAACCGGATGGCCAACCGGCTCGTCCGGTCTGTCGTCCGGTCGGACCGGCTCCTGCGCCGGCTCGCCCAGCTTTTTCGCATGATCTCGTCGAGACACTTGAATCTAGGCTATGCTTTTGGCTTCCTCACATATGCTGATGACATGTACACTTACCTCCTTGCTATCCTCGCCCTATTTTGCTGATTCACAGGTGATGAATGGACTGATGCGGACCTTGGCCCTGTTGCCAAGAGAGGGAGGCGCTCCGGGGTTCCACCCCGGCGCTCTACTGGTCGTGCTCCTCAGACTACGGGTGGCAGCTCAACTAGAGGCCGAATCAAGAAATCTGCCAATAAGAGGAAAGATAAAGAGGCAGCACAGGATGGTGATGAGGTTCTGCCAGATTTCCATGTTGGTAATGTACATATTGGGGCATGGAGAAGACTCAGAGAGTCCAACCCCTATCGCTTTGAGGAACCCACTTACACAGGGGGAGATCAATTTTTCTGGACCAACACACAGCAAGTCATGTGGGATGACTTCTATAACTCCCGCGAGCACATGAAGAAAGGAACCATTGTTATGCCCAAGGCCATCAAGGATGTCATTGGAATGTATGAAGCCACCAAGTTTCGCTTTGTGGTTGCGACCTTGAGGCGGATGGGGTTGTATGATCTTATGTGCTTGACACCTACTGATGGGTGCTATTGTCCAACCTTGGTGAGACAGTTTCACTGCACGGTCTTTTTCCATGATGATGCAGCTCGAACTATGACTTGGATGACTGGCAAACAGAAATACACTTGCAACTATCTTGATTTCTGTGACGCTTTGGGGTTTGGTGGAGGGCGTGCTTCTGGCTTCAAGATATATTCTCAGCAGAAGTTCAACCGTGGGGACATTGCCGGTTGCTATCCGCCGGAACCCACACCTGGACCTCCCACCATCTCTGGGATGTACTACTCCTACCTCTTACTTGCCAAGCTATTCCGTGAGACTCTCATCAGCAAGTCCGGCGATACAAGTGAATGCCGTGCATATCATCTGAACTTGATGTACTACTGTATGCCTGAGCACCGGCAAGTTATTGATGGCTGTGATCTCATCTACTGTGAGTTACGGCGCTGTGTTCGCGAGAGGTTGACTCCTAATCTTGCCCAGTACGTTCAGCTGCTCATCAACAAGGTTGTGCCCGCACCTCTCAATACTCTAGGTGAGCGGGTCAGGCTGGAAGCTTTCAAAATACCTGCCCAAGGTGATAACCCGGATGTTCCTGAAATGATGCCTTCTGAGCGCCGGTCCAAGGCACGCCATGACCATGCTAGCTCCAGCTCCTCTCGTCGCCCACAGCGTGGTGTCGCACGGTTCTTCTCTCGCTTATGGCAGATGTGCAAAAATACAAATGATGTTGCACATCAAAGTCTCTCTTTGAACCAAGAGACAAGGAGGCGCCAAAATGAGTTCATGGCTGCTAGGAATGTGCCTATCCCTCCTCCTGGCCCTGAGTTGGAGCCTGTCCATGCACCAGACTGGGAGATGCCTCTTCTCACTGATGAGATGTTCCAGAACTTTGATCCTTCTCTGTACTTTGGTGGTCCTACTCCTAGATTTGCTCGTGCACCTCCTGCTGATGATGATGATGATGAAGAGGATGAAGGAAATGAGGATGATGATGAAGAGGATGACGATGAAGAGGATGACGATGGGGATGGTGATGGCAACTCTCCATCCGCGGGGCCCCATTTCTATTGACGGGACGCTAGCATCTCTCTTTTTTTTTCTTCGCCTTTTTGGTGTTCCGATGCCAAAGGGGGAGAAGAGAGTAGAGCCTAGAATTACGGGGTTCTTTCGTTGTCACAAGCCATGGGAGTTGCTTTATTTGGATTTTATATGGCTTGTGCGTATTTGCTTTGATTTCTCAAGAACCATTTGCTACTTTGAATAATTCATGTATGGATATGTATGGACGACTATTATGTGTGCTACTCTATGTTAGGATAATCATGCTTTATGGATAATCATGCTTTATGCTTATATATGTTGATATACTTGTCCATATCATGCTTGTTTCCTAAAGATATTGGGGGAGCTTCTCATATTCCACAAATGGTGCACTTTGCATTCAAACGCAAATTCTCCAAGTGCACACATTATGGGGGAGCTGTCGTAATATCTTATATGGAATCAAGGTTTAGAGCTTATCATAATATCTATGTGTTACTCTAGCTCGGTTTGTCATCGTATACCAAAAAGGGGGAGATTGTAAGGGTATTTTACCCTTATCCATTATTTTGGTATCTATGACACCGTGCTAGAGTATTTGGACTAATACATGCCTACAAGATGACTTTCAGGTATTAGCCAAAGAGGTATGATGGTGTAGCAATGGAACAAAAGGCAACGGGAGACCCCCAATTCGACGAAAAATCAGCTAGTTTTTTCTCGAGCCTGGCCGGTCACGATCCGGCCGGACTGCCTCGGCACCGGCGGCCCGGTCACCAACCGGACACGTAACCGGTGCCATCCGGCAAGTTCCAAGAAAGAAGAGAAGCTCTCCGGCGTGCGTCCGGTCACCAGCCCGGTTTCGAACCGGCTGCTCGGTCCACGGCCCGGTCTGACCGGCGCTGACCGAGCGGCCCGGTCAGCAACCGGACTCTCGCGCTGTGACATCCGGCACCATCCAAGAAGCTCAGAAGTCTGCTCGGTCAAGACCCGGTCCCAGCCTCCGTTGGAAACCGGCCGGCTCGGTCAGGTCTTGGCTCGATCGGCTGTGGACCGCCTGTCCGGCGCCAAATCCGGTTGACCGGGTTTCTCGAAGAATCTGCTGATGTGGCAAGTGACCAACGGCCGTATTTCGAAGAACACTATAAATAGGTCTTCTCCTACCTCTGAACAGTTAGGCACTACACTACAAGCTGTTCTTGAGCTCTCTCTCTCTTACTCCATTGCTAGAAACACCAAAAGCCTCAGATCTCCCTCCTCCTCCACCCAAACTCAAATCCCTCCGGGGAATCATTAGAGGAGGACCCGATCTACCGTTCTACCAAGCCAAATCTCATTCCCCCTTGTATTTATTCAGAAGCTTGCTTCCTAGGGTTCCTTGGAAACCCTAGGTAGGCAAGAGGAGTCCGGAAGCATCCGGGCTGTGGATTTGCTCCGGGCAAGATTGTGAAGGTTTGGAGGCTACCTCAAAGTCTACCACAAGTGAGTGAGCTATTCCTTCGTGGGATAGGCTCCGGAGAATAGGGTGAGCCTTCGTGGCGCGGGGAATCCTTCGTGGGACCTCCACTCCTCCAAACGTGACGTACCTTGTTGCAAAGCAAGGGAACACGGGAATACATCCTCGTCTCCGCGTGCTATCGGTTATCTCTAACCGAACTCCTTACTTGTGATTTAACTGCCTGTGAGAGCCTTCGTGCTTGAGTTAGTTGTATCCTCATATAGGTTGCTTCACCTAGTTTGCATTAGGCTCATCTTTATATTCCGCAAAGCCTAATATTGCAAAGAAAGAATTAAAATTTGTAGAAACCTATTCACCCCCCCCTCTAGGTTTACCATCTCTATACTTTCAACAATTATCCATGAGATATGCATGTTGAAAGTTGAAAGCAACCGCTGAAACTTATATCTTCCTTTGTGTTGCTTCGATGCCTTTACTTTTAATTTATTGCTTTATGAGTTAACTCTTGTGCAAGACTTTTGATGCTTATCTTGAAAGTACTATTCATGAAAAGTTTTGCTATATGTTATCTACTTGTTAGCAACTATAGATCATTGCCTTGAGTCACTTCATTCATTTCATATGCTTTGTAATAGTATGATCAAGGTTATGTAAGTAGCATGTCACTACAGAAATTATTCTTTTTATCGTTTACCTGCTCGGAACGAGCAGGAACTAAGCTTGGGGATGCTGATACGTCCCCGACGTATCCATAATTTCTGTCGTTCCATGCTTGTTTTATGACAATACTTACATGTTTTGCTTGCACTTTATGATGATTTCATGCATTTTCCGGAACTAACCTATTAACAAGATGCCACGGTGCGCTTCATGTTTTCTTGCTGTTTTTGGTTCCGTAAAGGCTGTTCGGGCAATATTCTCGGAATTGGACAAAATCAACGCCAAATCTCCTATTTTTCCGGAAGGCTTCGAACACCGAAGAAGAGCCTGAGAGGGGCCGGGGGCCACCACACCACATGGCGGCGCGGGCTGCACCTGGCCGCGCCGGCTTAGGGTGTGGCGCCCCCAGTGTGCCCCCGCGCCGCCTCTTCGCCTATAAAATCCCTTTCGACCTAAAAACACCGTACCAATTGACGAAACTCGAGAAAAGACTCCAGTGGGCGCCGCCACCGTCGCGAAACTCCAATTCGGGGACAACTCGTTCCGGCACCTCGCCGAACGGGGAAGTGCCCCCGGAAGCCATCTCCATCGACGCCACCGCCTCCATCATGCTCCGTGAGTAGTTCCCCCATGGACTACGGGTTCTAGCGTAGCTATGTCGGTATACTCTCCCCCATGTACTTCAATACAATGGTCTCATGAGCTGCCTTACATGATTGAGATCCATCTGATGTAATCGGTGTTGTGTTTGTTGGGATCCGATGGATGATACATTATGATTAGTCTATCTATAAAGTTTGTGAAGTTATTGTTGCTGCAATCTTGTTATTCTTAATGCTTGTCACTAGGGCCCGAGTGGCATGATCTTAGATTTGAGCTCTATATGTATTGCTTAGATTGTATCTACAAGTTGTATGCACATGTCACTGTCCGGAACCAAAGGTTCCGAAGTGACAAGAATCGGGACAACCGGAGGGGATGGTAGTGATGTGAGGATCACATGTTTTCACCAAGTGTTAATGCTTTGCTCCGGTACTCTATTAAAAGGAGTACCTTAATATCCAGTAGTTTCCCTTGAGGCCCGGCTGCCACCGGCTGGTAGGACAAAAGATGTTGTGCAAGTTTCTCATTGCGAGCACGTACGACTATATACGGAAAACATGCCTACATAATTAATAATCTTGATGTTCTTTCTTAATGCTTTGATTCCTATCAATTGTCCAACTGTAATTTGTTCACCCAACACTTGTCACTTATTGGAGAGTTACCACTAGTGTAGATCGCTGGGAACCCCGGTCCATCTCTCATCATCATATACTCGTTCTACATGTCATTGGAAGTAGTATCAACTATCTTCTGGTGCCATCGCTCTCATATTGCTATTACTGCTGCTGTGTTACTATTACTATTGCTCTCATATTACTGCTACTTTCACATCACCCCTGTTGCTAGTGCTTTTCCAGGTGCAGCTGAATTGACAACTCAGTTGTTAAGGCTTATAAGTATTCTTTACCTCCCCTTGTGTCGAATCAATAAATTTGGGTTTTACTTCCCTCGAAGACTATCGCGATCCCCTATACTTGTGGGTTAACACTAACTCAAGATAAAGTTCATAAAGATCTCTAATTTTTTTGTTGTTTTCCATTAAGCCTAACTAGTGAAGTCACACAACTTAGTGTTCTCAGGAGTATTCATTTTAACAGTAGTAAATAAAGCAAACTAAATAAAGTAAATGCAAGTAACTAATTTTCTTGTGTTTTTGATATAGAGAACGCAAACAAGAAACTAAATAAAGTAAATGCAAATAACTAATTTTTTTGTATTTTTAATATAGAGAACAAAGAAAGCAGTAAATAAAATAAAGTAAAGCAAGACAAAAACAAAGTAAAGAGATTGGATGTGGGAGACTCCCCTTGCAGCGTGTCTCGATCTCCCCGGCAACGGCGCCAGAAAAATCCTTGCTTGCGTGCAGTTAACACACGTCCATTGGGAACCCCAAGAGGAAGGTGTGATGCGTACAACAGCGAGTTTTCCCTCAGTATGAAACCAAGGTTATCGAACCAGTAGGAGTCAAGGAACACGTGAAGGTTGTTGGTGACGGAGTGTAGTGCGGCGCAACACCAGAGATTCCGGCGCCAACGTGAAACCTGCACAACACAATCAAACTACTTTGCCCCAACGTAACAGTGAGGTTGTCAATCTCACCGGCTTGCTGTAAACAAAGAATTAAACGTATGGTGTGAAAAATGATGTTTGTTTGCGAAGAACAGTAAAGAACAGAGTTTGCAGTGGATTGTATTTCATATGTAAAAGAATGGACCGGGGTCCACAGTTCACTAGTGGTGTCTCTCCCATAAGATAAATAGCATGTTGGGTGAACAAATTACAGTTGGGCAATTGACAAATAGAGAGGGCATAACAATGCACATACATATCACGATAACTACTATGAGATTTAATCAGGGCATTACGACAAAGTACATAGACCGCTATCCAGCATGCATCTATGCCTAAAAAGTCCATCTTCAGGTTAGCATCCGCACCCCTTCCAGTATTAAGTTGCAAACAACAGACAATTGCATTAAGTATGGTGCGTAATGTAATCAACACAAATATCCTTAGATAAAGAATTGATGTTTTATCCCTAGTGGCAACAGCACATCCACAACCTTAGAACTTTCTGTCACTGTCCCAGATTCAATGGAGGCATGGACCCACTATCGAGCATAAATACTCCCTCTTGGAGTTACAAGTATCAACTTGGCGAGAGCCTCTACTAGCAACAGAGAGCATGCAAGAACATAAACAACACATATATGATAGATTGATAATCAACTTGACATAGTATTCCATATTAATCGGATCCCAACAAACACAACATGTAGCATTACAAATAGATGATCTTGATCTTGATAGGCAGCTCATAAGATCTAACATGATAGCACAATGAGGAGAAGACAACCATCTAGCTACTGCTATGGACCCATAGTCCAGGGGTGAACTACTCACACATCAATCCGGAGGCGATCATGGTGATGAAGAGTCCTCTGGGAGATGATTCCCCTCTCCGGCAGGGTGCCGGAGGCGATCTCCTGAATCCCCCGAGATGGGATTGGCGGCGGCGGCGTCTCTGGAAGGTTTTCCGTATCGTGGCTCTCGGTACAGGAGTTTTTCGCGACGAAGGCTATAAGTAGGCGGAAGGGCAGAGTCGGAGGGCTGACGAGGGGCCCACACCATAGAGCGGCGCGGGCCCCTCCCTGGCCGCGCCGCCTTATGGTCTGGCCACCTCGTGGCCCCATTTCGTATCCCCTTCGGTCTTTTGGAAGCTTCGTGGAAAAATAAGACCCTGGGCGTTGATTTTGTCCAATTCCGAGAATATTTCCTTTGTAGGATTTCTGAAACCAAAAACAGCAGAAAACAGCAACTGGCTCTTCGGCATCTCGTCAATAGATTAGTGTCGGAAAATGCATAATAATGACATAAAGTGTGTATAAAACATGTGAGTATCATCATAAAAGTAGCATGTAACATAAGAAATTATAGATACGTTTGAGACGTATCACGCCCTCGTCATCCGCCACCAGCCTTCCTCTCCGCAGAGCGGGCGGAAGAGGAAGTCGTCGAAGAAAGAGGCCGCCGCAAACCAGCTCGCCGAGGAGGAGGCGAAGCGCGCGGAGGACGCCGCGATGGCGGAGGCGATCGCTGTGTCGCCGAACGACCCGGTGCCCGCCGACAACAGCCTCCCCCATCGACGCCGCACCGGAGTGGTCCAGCGCGACCGGGAGCGCGAGGAGGCGGAGCAGCAGCGGCCGATGGATCCGGCTGCCGCGCGTCAACTCGCCGCCCGCGCCGCCGCACCATCCACCGGTAGGAACGTCGCGCCCAGGAGGGAGGTGGTCAAGCTCGAGGAGAGCAGCGATGACGACATCTACCGTCCATCGCCGCCACGCGTCGGCGACGCTGGCCAGGGCACGAGCCGCTGGTACGAGGCGCCGCCGCCCCAGGACGACGCCGGCTCGAGCGACGACGACGGCGGCGACTACACGGCCTTCTACCACCATTTCGGCATGTAGGAGGCCGCTTTTTTGCTTAAGTTTTAGTTTGCCAATCGCCGAATTCAAATATATGTACGAATTCGGCATATTTATGTACGAACTCGCCTCTATATGTTAAATATCATTAAATTTCGCTTATGTTTGAACGAAGTCGCCAATTTTATCTGAATTCGCCGAAGTCCGTTACATCCATCCTGAGCTCGCGGCTAGGAAAATGGGCCTCCCCAGTCAAATTTCCCTCCAATCCGGACGGAATCAGATATTTGACTTGAGTTTTCTGATCACCGATCAGAGAAAAGAAAATGCATAAAGGAGAGAAGAAAAAGCAGAGAAAAAGAACAAGGAGAAAGATGCTTCAAACCGCCCCATGGCGTCATCGCGTGGTTCGAACGCGAAGAGATGCCGCGACTCCACGGCCGTACACCTGTCCCGATCCCCTGGCCTAATTCACACCTCAAATCAGTCTACCTGAAGATAAATTTATCTGAAGCCGACATGCGGGTCCTCCGTACCGCTGGCCCACCCGTCATCGTCACAGGCGTAATCAACAGAGGTAGGTCCGGCCGGAACACGCACGCGCTGTCAGCGTTATAAATGTACTGGAACCCTAGGATGCGCCGCGTGCTTATCGCTTATCATCATCAGCGCCCCTGCCTTCCCTCCTCGTCCCCGAGAACCGCGATCCATCTAGACCAGGTAACTTTTAATTATGGAATTCAGTTCCCAATCTAGCAGTTCAGCTGTTCGAAGTCTTGATTTGGAGCGACGACGCCTGATCTTGTTGTTTGGACTTGATTTGATTTGATCAGAGGGGGAGAAGCGAACCAGCAGCAGGGTCACCATGTCGGACTCCGAGCACCACTTCGAGTCCAAGGCCGACTCCGGGGCGTCCAAGACCTACCCGATGCAGGCCGGCGCCATCCGCAAGGGTGGCTACATCGTCATCAAGAACCGTCCCTGCAAGGTTAGTTACCTCGATTCCGATTCACCGATTGGATGGTGCTACTGTTTGCAGTGCCGCGCGATCGCAGTTCTGATTAGGTTGTGTTATAAGTTGTTCTAGCCGTACTATGATGGGGAGTGATGAACGACCTGGTGATACCGTTATCTGTCGATAGTTGGGAGATGTCTTGTGCTGCTTTTGTTTTTCGGATTAGTGAGTGAAATTAAGACGAATATGTGAGGATTGCCATCTGGAGTTATGTTCTGCTGGGTCTAATTATTGCTAGGCGCCCTCGTTTTCTGTGTTTTTTCTTTGACCAAGAATAACTCCAAATACATCAAGATTGTTGGTATAAGATCAGCATCATTAAAAAGTGTTTTTCAATACGGATCCAACGATACTAATTACATATAATATAATCAAAAATAAATTCCTTATTTTTTGGGGTCAAAGTTCGTCTTAAAATTCGTGTGATCCTTATACATCGAAACGGAGGTAGTATTTGACACGGACAGGCTTGACTAGATTGCCCTTTTGAGTTCTGTACGCCTGTGGATTAGCCATTGAAAGGTGTGGACTAGCTCAAGAGTAAAACTGAACCCATAGTACAAAGATGGATTATTTATTTATTGGGTAGGAGGGACTATTTTAAGCATGTTGAGGGGTCAGATGGTTCCTTCACGAATCGCAAGTAGTGGGAACCACTATCTACTAGCATGTACGATTATTGGGAGGGGCCAAAAACAGGGAACATGCTGTTTTTCTTAGTTATGATATCTGATCGCTTTTGCTGTAATAAAAAACACGAGCATTGGCTTATAAGGAATACTCTATGCTTTATGTGGTACAAGTACAACTAAGCTTGTTAAAAATGTCTACATCAATCCTTAATCTGAATTGCAAGGTAGGAGAAAGTTTGGTAGCAAAAACGGTTTTGACTTCCGCTTTATATAAAAACCGAGTCTGTTTGGTTCCTCGCCACATATTGCCACATCTCAAGTTAGGCAAGATTAACCAAGTTAGGTGAGTGTTTGGTTCCAACCACAGTCCACACCTTAGGCCAGATTCTTTTGTGACAAGTAAGCCTTCTGTGTCATTTACTAAAAGAAGCGTGGAAGGATTCCTTTAGGCAGGCCAAAGTGTGGCTAAGAATTAATTCACCCAAGATTAGGAAAGTTTGGCAAAAATTGTGTAGCAAACTATGGCAAAGTTAGCTTCCAACCAAGCAGGCCACACATATTTCAAGGAAAGCCTCGACGATAATTATTTTTTGTTTTCGTAGAAGCAATTTAAAATTTGTCAGGGCCAAACAGATAAGATTGCTGTGCACTCTATGAGATAGGTATCGGATGATAGTTCTCTCACCTTTTTAGTACATATTTCTTCACCAACTCTTGTCCTTATGTTTTCCTGAAAGCTGTGATGGCTACCATTGTGATCAGTAATACAATTATCAGGTTGAAGCCTGAAATATGCGGTGTTTCTTCTGCTCTAGATTATCGTTCTCTCACCTGATCACGTTGTGTTTAACTAATCAACTTACGTTGCAGGTGGTTGAGGTTTCTACCTCGAAGACTGGTAAGCATGGTCATGCTAAGTGCCACTTTGTTGCCATAGATATATTCAATGGTAAAAAGCTTGAGGATATTGTTCCTTCATCCCATAACTGTGATGTAAGTTATGATATATGATTGTGCAGTTAAGAACTGTGGTTGGTTCATTACAATCAACTCACCATTCAATTTGTTGTTCAGGTGCCACATGTGGACCGTACTGAATATCAGCTGATTGACATATCAGAGGATGGATTTGTATGCTCTACAATCAGTCAAAATGTATCTCTTTTGTGCATAAATGTTGGGTTCAATACTTATTATGTTATTTGTTTTAGGTGAGCCTTCTTACTGATAGTGGTGACACTAAGGATGATCTTAAACTCCCAACAGATGAGACTATCCTGAACCAGGTTTGTCTGACAATTCTTTATTTTTTATATTTGTGTGATTATATCCATGATAAGAATGCATCCCTAATCATCTGTTGGGTTCTTTAGGCTGTGTTCCTAGCTTGGTAGGATTTTTTCAACCCCTTACTATTCTATTAATTCTTTTTATACCCCAGCAGCTGTTATTGATATTTCTGATCTTAGTTATCAATGTTATGTAGAATTTTTGTGCACAATAGTATGCCATGTTCTATATCTAAGTCTATCAGTGCCACCTTTTCCTTGTAGTGTTACATTTTATTGGTTGCTGTTTGTGTAGTGCATGCTTCTGAAATTGTTAGCCTAAAAACTAGAAGAATTCTACGCACTCCCTCCCTCGTGTAGTAATCATATGTTTTTTCTTTCTTTGGGTTATGGGAGGCAGAGAATTCTAGATAATCCAACGTAGTTACAGTATGCGTAGTAGCCACACAAAAACCCAGTTGATGTGACTGGTTGTGTATACTGATGTGACCTTGATGCTCAATGTCTTGTCTTGCAGCTAAGTATAACCTGTTTACTACTCTGTTTTTTGATGTACTTGTTGCATTTTCTCTATTTCGTACTTCATTTTTGAAGTGACATTAGTAAAAATCCTGTTTGGAAGTGTTCCTGTTGTCTTGCAGCCGAGTCTAACCTGCATATTCCTCTGTTTTTGATGTACTGCATTCTCTATTTAGTATTGTTATTTTTTAAAGTGACGTAAGTAAAATCCTGTTTGGACGTGTTCCTGCTGTTTCCTTTTCACCACTGTTGTGCTGGCATGCTTACTTCATTTCTGCATCTCGATTCCCTTTTCATCTGTCTGCCTGGAAGCAATGTTGATTTTTTTTTTCTTTTCCGACTCTATTATGAGCATGATTACTTCTGCTTCTACAAACCCATCCATTACTTTTTATGTAGTATACTGTACAAATTGCTTACTCGATAAAATGCTTTGCGATTCAGCTCAAGACTGGATTTGCAGAGGGGAAGGATCTTGCGTTGACGGTCATGTCCTCCATGGGGGAGGAGCAAATCAACGCGATTAAGGATGTTGGCCCCAGGTAAACTTCCTGAAATGAGGACCAAGAGAAACAGAAATAAAGACAAGGACTATGTATCAAGAAGGAATGCTATCGAGACAATTCACCTAAGCCTGAGTCAAGTGCAGTGATTGCTGGGTGTAGCATATCTGGTTGCCAATACCTATCTGTGACGTTTGAGACTCTGTATTTCGTAGTATCGTTTTATGCGCTTGGTATCAATAATTCATTGATGTGGAACTTCGAAAGAAACTGTAATGGCTGAAAGCATGGCTGGACATTATTATTACGGATTTCATGCTTGGTGTTCGGTGTTCCTTTCCTGTTTAAAATTTTATATTGTAGCATTTCTATTAGGTAAAAAATCTAACCATTTATCAAGGGAAATTGCAGAATTGTAAAAAGATCATGGGCTTCACACCACATCTTGGGTTACTCGCGAAACGTCCCATCAGAACATACAGTTGCAACGTTGCCTGTTACAACTTGCCCGTCGTGATGGAGGGGGGTGTGGGAGAAAGCCTGAGGTGATATGTCAGGCCAAGGGGCATAACAAAGAAAAAAAAGATACGTCAAAAGAAAACTTCCTCGACATGAGGGGTAAATAGCAAGGCTGGTCAGTTCTTGGTTATGACCACAAGAGAGCACAAAGTGGTCTCTATAACCTCTAAATGTCTGTAGCATACTTAACCACGCGGAGCTGACCAATTTCTTTTGAGCTAATTTCTTTTGAGCTCAATAGGACTGACCATTTGGCCAATCAAACTTTTGGCATATCGAAGCGGCTTTGTGTTGGATCTATAGTAACCTGAATTGACAAAAGCACTCTCATGATGCTCCACTGACTCAACCACTCAAACCAAGTAACTAGATCGAAGTATTCAAAGTGAAAACAATTTTACCCAATTTGGAGCCAATTTATATACGAGTTTGAGCCTCCAACTGTTATCTTGAAGATAATGAAGATCAACATGTGCAGTAAAGTGGCTCCACCATGTGACCGACCTGCTTTGGGTCCACGACGAGCACAATTGTCATCTCGAGGGTGACAGGACCCATCTGGATGGTAGCATCTCGGATCGGCAATGGAATGTGTTCTTGTCGGTCCAGCGAGAACCCGGGTTCCCACTACCCCTAGAGAGGCACTGGCCACGATGCAGGATTTCTTAGAAGACCCCCGGAAAAGAGATTGCGTGGGGACAATGAGCTGGCCCAAGACCTCCCCCTGGAGGACAATCGGAGGCATCATGATAACGCCACATATCGGAAGTCTCTGATGCGTGGGTAACGCGTGTCTGGCATGCAGCTGGGCTCTCCACCCTATAAATAGGAGGCCTCGACATCGAAGGAGGGGGTTGGATTCCAGTGTGCTACAAAGAGATTCTTCTCATCGCAGCTCTTCTGGTCCTCGAAAGATTTTGCTGGGCTCTCCCTAGAAAGCCAGTTCGGATTGTAATCCCTCAAGAACTACATCAATAAGATCATCCACATGACGTATGGTCGCTAGAGTTTGCTAGCAACCTGAACTTGGGCAAATCCGCTGTGTGTTTGCCGTTGTGTGTGAGATTGTTCGCATTGCCTTACTGCCCCACAACGAACCTAAAAGGGGGTGGTCTCTCCCTGTTCCGTGAACGCACCCGCGCGGTGCTAGAAAAGTGTCGCCCCTATCCGTCCTTCTCTCCATGGTTTCGTTGCAATCTCTTGAGCGCTTTGGCGTGGCTCCGACTTTTGGTTCCTTTCCAAGGGTGAAATGCTATAAGTCATATTTGCGAAGTCATTCTAAGTTTGTGGAGGCATCGTTCGGAGCCTCACATGTTTGTGGCCCGACGTCTGTGTTGGGTTTTGTCTCCATCTTTGGTGAAAACCTAGCTTATAGGGACTTCTGAGTCATTGAGACTCAGTAGTTTATTTTTGCATGACAACGTCGATCGACATTCCTTCTTTCTATTTGTTTTGAAACATGCATTGACGAAGGACGAAAATAATCTTAGATAGGGCGAACTCTAAAATAAGAGGTAAAGACCCAAATAGTCCTTAGATATTGTGATGCATGTAATTCTAACGCAATCCCAATAAATAGAAATATATTTGATTATAAGTCAAACCTACATACCTACCAATTATGTAAGATCAATGGCAAAACTTTAGTTTTTTTTTAAATCAATTGTAATTCGATTGATCAAAAAAATTCAATATGTCTTGCTCGATGCACAACTCGGAATTGATGATCTTTGTTGCTGAGAAATCCCTTTCAGAGTTCCTTTGATTCATAGGATAGGAAAAACATAGCAATAGAAAATCATATGTATCTCATGACTATTTGAATCCTAGGGGAAGATGAGTTTTCTTTGACTGTACCAAAGAAATTCCTCCCTGCGTGTTGGACTCAGCTCAAAATGATTGTAACGACAGTTGTAAGCATGACTCTCAAGTTTAAGTAATTGTTGACTGCCAAAACCCACCGGCGGGCAGCGGCTGTCAACACTGTAGAGCCGGGAACAACCTAGAGCTGCGGCTGGCTGAGGTCCCTCCGAGCGACGGCCCGCAAAGCACTTCTGGTCACACGTCCGATGCTGGGTGCAAGGGCGTGCCACCTGACCTATACCTGGTCAGGAAGGTGATGGAGATGCCTCGCTTAGTTTCCTGCATGGCATACACGTAAACATTAAATACGAGCCTCGATCGGCTCTCAGGTTATCCTGTGAATCGGCTCAAAGAGCCGATCCACCCATGATTCGTACGGGGTGCACGAATATATGGTGGTCCTGCTTGATCAAGATAAAGCTAATTAGATCTACGACGATTTAGGGTTTTCACCGCATAATCGGATCATCCTACTCCAGGTTGGGCCTCGCGGCCACGCACGGTGATCGTAAGCCGATCCTAAACAAGGCCTAAAAACCAACACAAGGTTGATCCCCGGAACATCCTGTTTAGGGCCAACGAACGACACCCTACGTGCCGCTGGATCCTCCACCCCTTTGTAAGGCCTAACTATTGCAGATATTAAACTAATCCTTGCAGAACAAGGAGCAATCGTAACGGATCAGATCTACTAAATAATGATCAAGCGGGGTGCCGCCCCCACACCTAAGATAGGTGTGAGGGCGGCTAGATATGCAAGGGTTGCACTACGCTAGCATGTTACGCGAAGAACTATGCTAACCCTAACAAATCTATGATAACTACGTTGCTCGCCATCAACAAGGCTTCAGTACGAGCAACGCATGAACAACGTGGAGCTTGTGCTGCCTAGATCGCAAGATGCGATCTAGGCAGCATGTCGCTTACCGGATAGAAACCCTCGAGACGAAGGAGTTGGCGATGCGCCGAGATTGGTTTGTTTGGGTTGAACGTGTGTTGTTGTTTATTCCATAAACCCTAGATACATATTTATAGTCCAAGGGACTTTCTAATTCAGGCGTGCACCTAACCGTGCACGGGTAAAACTCTATCTTCTAATCTAAGATGTAATCTATTATAATTAAAGATACACGGGCAATCTAGCCCAAACTCTTCGTACAAGGCCGCTTCAGAGATCTTCCACGCTTCCAAGCCCATCTCCCTTACGGCCCACCTCCTGATTTGGCCAAAATCCGGTGATAACACATGCCCCCCTGGTTTTGGCAATGATAATTTCAAAACCACTCTGTTTTTCCTTCGAAGGGTCATGTCGTGGCAGAGCAGAACCGTCGCAGCATCTTTCATCATGACACCTTGCCTTCTCAACTTCTCTGCACGATTCGACAGTTTTGGCACCACCTCCTCGGAAATCATCACAACATTAAATTTCCCCGTCCCCTTTATTTTTAACCGCGTCGAGCGGTCTGCTTCTTCATCCTCCTGCTCCGCAGTAGCTATCGGCAAACAAAAAACCCTTCTCAGCCGCCATGGATTCCTCTTCCTCTTCCAGCCTGTCCTTCCAGTCCTCCTCCTCCAGTGAGCTCGAGCAGGAGGTCAATCTGATGGCCATCTACGAGGCCCGCGCCCCAGAGTATTGGGACGCGCGAGACTGGGACTTGTCCATTGAATCGGAAGACGACGAGCCCCTCACCGATGGGGAGGAGGACCTCCAGTTCCTCGTCGACGGGGAGCTGGTACCGGCGAGCGACGACGACCTCTTCCCATGGGAGGCAGTCCTCTCCTCCGACGAGGAGGAAGAAGAGGCGGAGGAGTCGGAGGACGACTCCTCCTCTGCGGGATACCCGCCGGCCAAGCGCTTCCGTGGCTGGGCCTGGTCGGATGACGACGACGACGATGACGACGAGGAGGATGAAGCCCCTGCCGGCGGCCTCATCAGCAGCGACGAGGAGCCCGCTGGTAGCAGCGCCGACGGCAGCTACGATGATGACGACGAGGGCAGCGACGGCCCTTAGATCAGGGAGTAGCATAGGGCTAGTAGTAGTAGTGCATTAGGCATCGGATGATCTTTTGAGAGCCATCGGCTCTTCCTTGTAAAAATCCCTCTTCGAATCAATGAAAATCGTTCTTTCAATGTGATTCTCCATTTGTTCAATTTTAAATCTTCCGACTGCCAAAACGAGTCAACGCACCAAAAACCGATAGCAACGTATCGGCTTTTCACCCTCACACGCCCATAAGGCCGAACTCAAATCCCAAATCAAACAGATATCCAGGCAAACACTCCTCGAATTCAGACTGTAACTTGATATCTGACCACGTCATTTTGCAACTCTACAGTCGATGTCTATACATCGGCTGTTTCAAAAACTTTTTACTGGCCGATTTCGTGCATCGGCCTCCACATTTTACTGTCCATCATCCCACATGCTTGGGAAGTACTTCTTGAGGTGCTGTCCATTGACAGCCACTGGAAACTTCACACCATCCTTCAATTCTTCACTGATGATCCTGAGATCTGGTGGGCAACGTAGAGTCTTCAGGAAAGCCTTTGAATTCCTCCAACCAGACCCAATGGTCTTCTTCAAACACTCATCATTTTGTGAAGAAAGTTGCAACGAAGGTTTAGCCGATGGTACCCCAATCGGCTCCTGAACAGAGCATCTACCAGGCCTGCTGCCCCCCGAGCCTTACTCAAGGCGAGAACGTCGGTGGGGACGCACCAAAACCGATCACCTTCCTTCCCTTGAACGCCGATATATCTCTTCTGACAGCCTCGCTGAACTAGCACCAAGGGTTGCAAATCCTCCATAAGAAGGTTCAGGCGCCAGAATTAGCTCCAGGCAGCTGAGGAAGGTTTTCATTGTTTTACTTTCTCAATGAAGCAGAAGGCCCCACAGCTGGACTGGACTTGGTGAAGATTCGTGCTTTGAATACGTAGCCAGTAGGTCCTACGTGGCTGTGCATCGGCTTGGTCTCTTAGTTCTGAAGTCGATGTCCGCATCGGCTGTATGTCATAAAAAAAAAAAAATTTCACTGGCCGACTTTTTTCCTATCGGCCCCCAGTATTTTACTGCACACATGTTTACTGCACATGTTCATCTGATTAGGTGCCCCCCGAGCCGAGTCTGTCAGGGAATGGCAGATATCGGCTTTTATTTTGATTAGCCAGGGTACTGCGCTTGCACGTCGGCTCCGCGAGGATTCGTGCTGACTTTCATCCGCCGACGTGGCCGCTGCCCAGTGGATCGATGCTGAACACAAGCAGAACATGTGGTGAAGATAATTTTGGCCGATTGCTGGAATCGGCCTCCATATCCATTGGAGCGCTGACTGAAGGTTCTGTAATGTTCCTTCATAATTTTGGGGCCGATCACAAGGATCAGCCTCGCCCCGTTTGCTCATTGGTTTAATCTTGCTACTCGGTCAGGCTGGTGGATAAAACCAGCCCAACCTCTGACTTGATGCGCCTGCTGTCGTCCACCTTGAGCGCATCGTAGAATCGTGGAGCACTAAGCTCCGTCGGAAGGACGAGCACCATGTTCGTGCCAGCCGATGTTTCACCATCGGCTTTCTTTTGCTTGGGACGCCACTCCATTTTCCGTGGACGACCCTCTTCATCCAGGGTTCGCTGAACTTTCGCGGCCAGATCAGGTCGTGCCTTCCTTAGCGTATGCAGGTATAACCTTTCGGCTTCCTCCAGGCCGCGCAATCGCTGAACCCTGCGCTTTTATGAACGGCTGAGTCCGTCAGGGCACCACCTTGGACGGTGGTACCTATCTTCTTCTTCTTCTTGTCCCTCGTCTTCGGAATCCTCGAGATCTGCCCACCGAGGGGACTCAGCACGTTTGCTCTATGGCGGGAGAGGCCCTAGGCGCTTGAACACAGACACGTTGGCTGCCTCCTTCTTCTTCTGGTTGCATTCTGGGCAACTGCCGATTGTGGGCAATCGGCTCATTCCTGAATCCCAGCAGTGTCTGAAGAAGGGGCAGTCCCAGTGCCTGGCGTTGTCATCTTGCTCCCTTGATCTTTCCGTGGCACGGCGCTCGTGCTCCTCCTCATCGCGATCGTGCCGACGATGGCTTCTGGCTTCTCTAGCCAGACGATCTCCTTCATCACCATAGCTGGACCGTCGGCGTTGGTCATACTGACTCACATATTTGTTGAGGAGGTGATCAGAGAGGGGTCGCTGATATCTTATGTTCTTCACCTCTCCCTCTGTGACGTAGCGCTTGCCATCATGACGGAGCCGATCGCGTGGAGCGGCCTCCTCTAGGTCCTTGCTACGAGAGCAGCTGCCCTCGTCTCCATCTTTGCCAGAGTGGTTCCCAGGTCCTACCATGTTGATGCTGAACGAGGATCCTGGCTGGCAACCTTCAGGGTAAGTGCACTCCACCATGTTAACGGCGGGGAAGGGCTGGGTGTCGACCTTCATGGCGTACTGGTTGAAAATCAGTCTTCCCTTCTCTATCGCCGCTTGGATGTGCTGACGCCACACCCTGCAGTCGTTGGTGGCATGGGAGAGCGAGTTATACCATTTGCAGTATGGCTTTCCGTTCAGCTCTTGCACCGTGGGGAATTTGAGACCTTCAGGAATCGTCAACTGTTTCTCCTTGAGCAGGAGGTCGAAGATTTGCTCAGTCTTGGTCACGTCAAAATCAAATCCCCTGGGTGGGCCTGGTGGCTTTACCCATTTGCAGGGCACGGGGGTTCCTCCCCGAGTCCATTCAGCCACTGCTACCTCTTGTTCTCCCGCAGGAACTTCGTCTTCCTCTGCATCGACCAGGACCACTGCACGCTTGAACTTGTCTTGGTACAGGTCCGGGTGGCGCTGTTCATATGCCGATAGTTTCTGAACCATATGCGCCAGTGAGGGATAATCTGCTTGGGAGGCCATGTCCTTGAGCTGTGATGCAAGGCCTGCTACTGCCAACTCGACTGCTTCCTTTTCAGTTATACGAACCGAATAACATCGGTTCCTAAGATTCCTGAAGCGCTGGATGTATTCTGTCACAGTTTCTCCACGCTTCTGACGTAGTTGTGCTAGATCGGCAATGCCGGACTCGGAAGCCTCTGAATGGTACTGCGTATGGAACTGTTCTTCCAACTGCTTCCAAGTCCGGATGGAGTCTGGTGGCAACGAGGTGTACCATCCGAAAGCCGACCCCGTGAGGGACTGTAAAAAGAGCCTCACGCGTAGTTGATCCGACACTGAAGCCGGTCCTAGTTGCACCAAATATCGGCCGACGTGCTCGATGGAGCTGGAGCCATCTGATCCACTGAATTTGGAGAAATCAGGGAGCCGATATTTGGGTGGTAGCGGGATCATCTCGTATTCGTCGGGGTACGGCTTGGAATAGCCGATTGCCCTCCTTTTCGGCACCATGCCGAACTGGTCTCTCAGTATGGTACTGATCTGATCCGCTGTGCTGGCTGCAGGAGTTGAACTCTGAAGATTCGCCGGGGTGGCGTACTTAGCCAGCCATGCTTGCTTTTCCAGCTCTGAGCCAACTGCAGGAGCTGGGCTCTGGAGGTTCGTCGGGGTGGCGTACTTAGTTAGCCACGTCTGCTTCTCAAGCTCTGTTGTTGACGTTCCTCCTATTTTCCCAGAAGTCCCTGATGTTGTGGCCTGGTTTGTGAGTGCCCAGTTACCACAATCTGGCACATACATGCACGTGTATCCGTGAGGGATCTCCTTAGGCGCCTCAGGCAAGAACTGGTAGTCACCAGGGTCACCACCGATCTTGTAGACGACGAATGCCGGTGAAGCCGGCACTTCTGGTGCTGCCAACGCATATGGCAGCGGTGAACGGGACTGGAGTGGCAACTCTCCTTGATGCGTCCCGAGGGCTGGTCCTGACGGCGAGTACTGGTGCCTCATGATCTCCTGGATCACGCGAAGAGCGACACGCTCCAACGTGTTGACCAGGTTCTCAGAGTGGCGGTGTAGCGAGTGAGCCACCAAGTAGTTGATCTCCTGCCGCAGGGACCTGGTGCGTTCCTCCGACGGGGCAGAGAGGTCTATCCCATCGAGTGCACCTTGCGGTGAGAACCCCTTCCATCTGATGCCATGGGAACGGGTTCTCTGAAAAGAGCCGATGAGGTCGGCTTCGAGGGTGACTTTGATCTCATCATACCTCTTCTTGAGCTCGTCGGGCAGCTCCTCGTAGGTGACTGGCGTGCCGTCCGCCATCTCAGATGTAGATGGCGATGTGGTTGATGTAGAAGCGTGTCCCACCGGGCGTGCCAGAATGTGTTGACTGCCAAAACCCACCGGCGGGCAGCGGCTGTCAACACTGTAGAGCCGGGAACAACCTAGAGCTGCGGCTGGCTGAGGTCCCTCCGAGCGACGGCCCGCAAAGCACTTCTGGTCACACGTCCGATGCTGGGTGCAAGGGCGTGCCACCTGACCTATACCTGGTCAGGAAGGTGATGGAGATGCCTCGCTTAGTTTCCTGCATGGCATACACGTAAACATTAAATACGAGCCTCGATCGGCTCTCAGGTTATCCTGTGAATCGGCTCAAAGAGCCGATCCACCCATGATTCGTACGGGGTGCACGAATATATGGTGGTCCTGCTTGATCAAGATAAAGCTAATTAGATCTACGACGATTTAGGGTTTTCACCGCATAATCGGATCATCCTACTCCAGGTTGGGCCTCGCGGCTACGCACGGTGATCGTAAGCCGATCCTAAACAAGGCCTAAAAACCAACACAAGGTTGATCCCCGGAACATCCTGTTTAGGGCCAACGAACGACACCCTACGTGCCGCTGGATCCTCCACCCCTTTGTAAGGCCTAACTATTGCAGATATTAAACTAATCCTTGCAGAACAAGGAGCAATCGTAACGGATCAGATCTACTAAATAATGATCAAGCGGGGTGCCGCCCCCACACCTAAGATAGGTGTGAGGGCGGCTAGATATGCAAGGGTTGCACTACGCTAGCATGTTACGCGAAGAACTATGCTAACCCTAACAAATCTATGATAACTACGTTGCTCGCCATCAACAAGGCTTCAGTACGAGCAACGCATGAACAACGTGGAGCTTGTGCTGCCTAGATCGCAAGATGCGATCTAGGCAGCATGTCGCTTACCGGATAGAAACCCTCGAGACGAAGGAGTTGGCGATGCGCCGAGATTGGTTTGTTTGGGTTGAACGTGTGTTGTTGTTTATTCCATAAACCCTAGATACATATTTATAGTCCAAGGGACTTTCTAATTCAGGCGTGCACCTAACCGTGCACGGGTAAAACTCTATCTTCTAATCTAAGATGTAATCTACTATAATTAAAGATACACGGGCAATCTAGCCCAAACTCTTCGTACAAGGCCGCTTCAGAGATCTTCCACGCTTCCAAGCCCATCTCCCTTACGGCCCACCTCCTGATTTGGCCAAAATCCGGTGATAACAGTAATACACACCAAATTCAAAAAAAACCCGTAAGGTATGACCTAATGTTTCTTCCTATAGGATTTGCTGTACAAGATTCCTATAGGATATGTTCCTATGAATATAACCAGTACTGCAGGAATAATTTCCATAGGATCTAAGTCCTACATAAATCCTATGAAAATCCAATAAATCAAAGGAGCTCTCGGTTGTTTTCGTCACCACATATAAAATCAACGCCAACTCAATGAGGTAATAATGTCATCGAATGAAATATGATGTGTCTTCAAATATCAAGAAATATCTAAAGCCTTCAATTATCCGCGTATGATAATGAATAGCTCAAGGAATATATAGTAAGATCCATGGTACATCTATGTAAGACAAAAAAATCTTTTTAACGTGGAAAACGAGTCTATGTTTTTTGGTACCTAGTCTATTTTTTCGAAGTAGGTTTCACGTAGTATTCACTAAAATAGGCACAACTTTGACATATGAAGTTCGTTTTCAACCGTATGAACACTCATAATGTTCAGAAAAACACATGCATATGAATGTATTCACCAAAAATCAAGGTAGGACGGCTACCCTACCTTTCCATAATGGGAACTTCACCCATAGAAACATGTGTTGTCCCCCTTAAATTGAAGATCAATGCAGTGCTTTATTTGAAGCCTGACTACTATGGGTCTCACTCTTGGTGGGTTCGTTTCATTTTGGGGTTTTCGCTGGCTGTTTCTCTTTTGGAAATTTTTAGTTTTGATTTTTATTTTTCTTTTACCATTGTCGTCATTTTGTATTTGGAGCGTCTTTTTTTAAAGGAATACGGTAGGAGGAAACCTCTAAAGTGATATTATTATTAATAATAATACCCAAATCCGCGTCTTTGGGGACTTAAACCTGGGTGGCTGAATTTTTGAGCACTTTTGGTGCTTTATTTGTCGTACATAGTTGATACACAAGCTGATTTTACTCATATATCATCCTGATGGGTTAATTAAATCATGCATTATACAAAATAATTAATAGGATGCACGCATGGATTGCTGCTTTTTTGGCATTTAAAAAAAAACTAATGTCACCGTGCTGACGCAATAAACTTGTAGGTGCCCATCAGTCGTTGAGCGAGCGGCACATGCGGGGTATTGGCCAATCCGTTATAGTCACGCCTCGATGACACGAGTGAGAGCATCTCCAGTCGCGTTCCCTAAAGCGTCCTCTAAATTACGCTGGATCGAGTGTTTGTGAGACATTGTTCCTTGGTGCCGCATTTGGGGGGTGTTGCTGCTCAGTCGCGCCCCCAAACGAGGTCCTAATTTTTTTGCTAGAGTATTCAAAAACACAACCATTTTATTAAACATAGCATACAAATAAACATGTTTGCTAAAATTGTTTTTCAATTAAAATAGAAAAATAATAAGAAACTAAACAAACATAATAAGTCGGGCTAGATCAAGTCGCCGCCGCATTTGCTGATAATCCTTTGACCCTCTGATACGTCTCCAACGTATCGATAATTTCTTATGTTCCATGCTTGTTTTATGACAATACCTACATGTTTTGTTCACACTTTATATCGTTTTGATGCGTTTTCCGGAACTAACCTATTGACGAGATGCCGAAGTGCCAGTTGCTGTTTTCTGCTGTTTTTGGTTTCAGAAATCCTAGTAAGGAAATATTCTTGGAATTGGACGAAATCAACGCCCGGCATCTTATAATTCCACGAAGCTTCCAGAACACCCGAGGGGGACAAGAGGGGGGCCCTGTGGGCCCCACACAGTAAGGCGGCGCGGCCACAGAGGAGGGGCGCGCTGGCCTGTTGTCTGGTGGCCCTAGACCCCTTCCGACTCCGATTCTCCGCCTATTTAAGCCCTGGTGACCTAAATCTTCGATACGAATAAGCCACGGTACGAGAAACCTTCCAGAGCCGCTGCCATCGCAAAGCCAAGATCTGGGGGACAGGAGTCTCTGTTCCGGCACGCTGCCGGGACGGGGAAGTGCCCCCGGAAGGCATCTCCATCAACACCACCGCCATCTTCATCAACGCAGCTGTCTCCCATGAGGAGGGAGTAGTTCTCCATCGAGGCTAAGGGCTGTACCGGTAGCTATGTGGTTAATCTCTCTCCTATGTACTTCAATACAATGATCTCATGAGCCGCCTTACATGATTGAGATTCATATGATGAGTTTTGTATCACTATTCATATATGTGCTACTCTAGTGATGTTATTAAAGTACTCTATTCCTCCTCCATGATGTAATGGTGACAGTGTGTGCATCATGTAGTACTTGGCGTAGTTTATGATTGTGATCTCTTGTAGATTATGAAGTTAACTATTACTATGATGGTATTGATGTGATCTATTCCTCCTTTCATAGTATGAAGGTGACAGTGTGCATGCTATGTTAGTACTTGGTATAATTGTGTTGATCTATCATGCACTCTAAGATTAATTAAATATGAATATCGAATGTTGTGGAGCTTGTTAACTCCGGCATTGAGGTGCTCTTGTAGCCCTACAAAAATAGTGGTGTTCATCATCCAACAAAAGAGTGTAGAGTGGTTTTATTATGTGATCAATGTTGAGAGTGTCCACTAGTGAAAGTATGATCCCTAGGCCTTGTTTCCAAATACTGCAATCATCGCTTGTTTACTATTCTGCTGCATCTTTACTTACTACACGCCAGCAAGCACTTTTCTGGCGCCATTGCTACTGCTCATATACATTCATACCACCTGTATTTCACTATCTCTTCGCCGAACTAGTGCGCCTATACATCTGACAAGTGTATTAGGTGTGTTGGGGACACAAGAGACTTCTTGTATCGTGATTGCAGGGTTGCTTGAGAGGGATATCTTTGACCTCTTCCTCCCTGAGTTCGATAAACCTTGGGTGATACACTTAAGGGAAAACTTGCTGCTGTTCTACAAACCTCTACTCTTGGAGGCCCAACACTGTCTACAGGAATAGAAGCGTGCGTAGACATCAAGCACTTTTCTGGCGCCGTTGCCGGGGAGGTAAGGTAAAAGGTATTCACATCCTCCGACTACTAAGCTATTTCCTAGCACTGTTGCCGGTGTGTGAGTGCTCGAAGCTATTTCCTTTAGATCCTGCAATTGCATCTTTTTGTTTCTTGTTTTTATTTTCACTAGTTAGGCATAATGGAAAACAACAACAAATTTAGTGAGCTTTTTAATCTATTTCCTGAGTTAAGACATGAATTGTGTGATGCGAAAATTAAAAAACCTATGGAACCTTATTTGCATGCTAGTAGCAATGTTATTAGTATGAACGCAATTACTGCTAATGCTATGGAGAAGTCTAAGCTTGGGGAAGCTAGTTTATATAAAAATAATCTTTTTTGCTCCTCAGCTTTGGAAGAAATATTTTGCCCTGATAATGCTTTGTCTCCAATATGCGATAACTCTAATGATGCTTTGTGATATTTTAAATCCACCTACTGCAAGTACTGCTTTCAAGATACCCATGAAAATTATTGAACGTGTTATGGATAACCGTTATGAAGGGGATGGAACTGTCCATCCTGGAGATCATTTACTGTTTTTGCATGAATTATGCGGGTTATTCAAGTGTGCAGGTATCTCAATGGATGAAGTGAGGAAGAAACTATTCTCTATTTCGTTGTCTGGTAAAGCGGCGCATTGGTATAAATTGCTGAAGAATAGTCATTCTCTTGGTTGGGAGGAAATTGTATCTCTCTTTTATTCTAAATTTTATCCTCCTCATGAAGTGCATATTGATAGGAATTACATTTATAACTTTTATCCTCGTGATGGAGAGAGTATTTCCCAAGCATGGGAAAGATTGAAGTCTTTAATGCTCAAATGCCCCATTCATGAGCTTCCTGGTAATATCATCATTGATAATTTCTATGCAAGACTTTCTTTTCAGGATAAAACCTTGCTAGATACTACTTGTTCTGGATCATTCACGCGCAACAAAGAAGATTTTAAAAGAGACCTTCTTGATCGGATTGAGAAGAACGCTGAAGATTGGGAGAACGACACAGGTAGAGAGTCAGGTATAAATTATGATTATGAATGCATTGAAACCTTTATGGATACTGATAAATTTCGAAATATGAGTGCTACTTATGGTCTTGACTCTCAAGTTGCTGTAAATCTTTATAAAGCTTTTGCCTCTCATTTTGAATTACCTAGGAAGAATTTTGATAAGTATCATGAACCTTTTAAAGACACTTGCATGGAAAATGGAATTGTTGTTAATGATTGCAATGAACATGCTCAAACTTCTGAGAATGCTATTTCCTATAAGCATGTTAATTTTTGTGGAATGCATAGACCCTGTGGAATTAATCAAATCGAAGATGAATATTGTATCCATCATATGAATGAAAAAACTAGAAAGTGGTCTAGGGCTCTAGATGATCTTGGTAAAAAGTTTGTGCCATCTATCCTTTTATTTGTGAACTTTGCCATAGAGCGGGTCATTTTAATTTTCAATGCTCCTCCAAAGATAATTCGAACCCCATGAGTGCTGCAAATTTGTATTGTGATGATGAGATTACTCCCAATCAGCATGATGAACTCACTTTATTTTTGTGGTGTGAAGAGTTATCAAGAAAAATCTCTTTGCTACATATGAGTGATCTTGATATTGATGATGTCCTGCATGGGTGTTTTTCTTATTGCATTAATAATTGCCATACAAATACTTACATACAAAATATTTTAGAAGATGACACCTTGCCAAAATATGATAGGACCGCTGTGTGTTTTGAACTTATTAATGAAAAGGAGGAATCCTCCCAAGTTTCTTCTATTGTTTCTAGAAATGAATTAGGTTATGTGGAGAAGCCTCCCTTCAAGCCTCTTCCTCCTAAAGAAGGGAACGAGGAGAAGGAAGAGAAGAATAAAAAGAAGAAGGGAGCGAAGAAGAAGGGAACGAAGAAGAGGAAGGGAAATAAAGAGAAAAAGGTAACAGCATATCCCCGCGTGAATGAGATAACGATAGGTAACCGTAAGTATGTTGCTCCTAATGACTATTATGATAATGAATCTGAATACGATGATCTTCCTATGCTCTTTACATACATTAGTGATCATGATTTGAAAGAGCACACTACTTTTGATATTGCAAATCTCTGGGAAACTAATTCTGAAAATGATGATGATAATAATTGCCATAGTATCAGTACTATCCATGCTTCCTCCCATAATGATATAGAAAGCTCTAAGCTTGGGGATGAGGTGTTTGAAAATCCTTTTGCTACCGATCATTACATGTTTGATACATCTCTTTCTTGCAACAATGATGGTATGGTCACAGATGAACTTACTGTGAAAGATAACTACTCTATTTCTTATGATGACACTATGCCTCCGACCTTTGATGATTATTATAAAGAATGCTATGATATAGGTTATAACTATCCTTATGAAACTTGTCATAGTTATGATTGGATTGCCAAAAACAATTCCCTTAATATGCAACTTGTTTACCATGGTCAAATTCTTGATAATAATCTTGCTCCAATTACTATTAATGAGAAGAACTCTTCTTATGCCAAAATTAATGATACTTCTATGCATATGAACCATGATAAGAATATTTTAAGTGATGGGTATATTGTGGATTTCATCAATGAGGCTACTGAAAGTTATTATGAGAGAGGGAAACATGGTTATATGCATCTTAATAATATTAAGTTTCCCCTCTTTATGTTGAGAATCTTGAAGTTACTCGTGTTTTATCTTCCTATGCTTGTCACTTTGTTCTTCATGAATTCATTTGTGTACAAGATTCCTTTGCATAGGAAGTGGGTTAGAATTAAATGTGTTTTGAATTTGCTTCTTGATGCTCTCTTTTGCTTCAACTCTTATTTCTTGGGAGTGCATCATTGAAATTACTGAGCCCATCTTAATGGCTATAAAGAAAGCACTTCTTGGGAGATAACCCATGTGTTTATTTTACTGCAGCACTTTTATTTTATATTTAAGTCTTGGAAGTTGTTATAACTGTAGCGACCTCTCCTTATCTTTGTTTTATTGCATTGTTGTGCCAAGTAAAATCTTTGATAGTAGAGTTGATACTAGATTTGGATTGCTGCGCAGTAACAGATTTCTTACTGTCACGAATTTGAGTCGCCCCGTCTGTAGGTAACTCAGAAAAATATGCCAATTTATGTGCGTGATCCTCAGATATGTACGCAACTTTCATTCAATTTGAGCATTTTCATCTGAGCAAGTTTAGTGCCCCAGAAAAATTTGTCTTTACGGACTGTTCTGTTTTGACAGATTCTGCCTTTTATTTCGCATTGCCTCTTTTGCTATGTTGGATGGATTTCTTTGTTCCATTAACTTTCAGAAGCTTTGTGCAATGTCCAGAAGTGTTAAGAATGATTGTGTCACCTCTGAATATGTGAATTTTTGATTATGCACTAACCCTCTAATGAGTTTGTTTCGAGTTTGGTGTGGAGGAAGTTTTCAAGGGTCAAGAGAGGAGGATGATACAATATGATCAAGGAGAGTGAAAGCTCTAAGCTTGGGGATGCCCCCGTGGTTCATCCCTGCATATTTCAAGAAGACTCAAGCATCTAAGCTTGGGGATGCCCAAGGCATTGTAGGATAACGTTGCATAGAAAACAAAAATTTTCCTACCGCGAACACGCAATCCAAGCCAAGATGCAATCTAGAAGACGGTAGCAACGAGGGGGTATCGAGTCTCACCCTTGAAGAGATTCCAAATCCTACAAGAGGAGGCTCTTGTTGCTGCGGTAGACGTTCACTTGCCGCTTGCAAAAGCGCGTAGAAGATCTTGATCACGATCGCTTCCGGCGCCACGAACGGGCAGCACCTCCGTACTCGGTCACACGTTCGATTGTTGATGAAGACGACGTCCACCTCCCCGTTCCAGCGGGCAGCGGAAGTAGTAGTTCCTCTTGAATCCGACAGCACGACGGCGTGGTGTCGGTGGTGGTGGAGAAATTCGGCGGAGCTTCGCTTAAGCGTGCGGGATGTAGTGGAGGAGAGAGACCGCTAGGGTTTGGGGAGAGAGGGGGGTTGGGCGCCGGCCCTCTAAGGGATGCGGCCAAGGCTGAGGCTTGAAGTGATCAGCCCCCTCTCCTATGCCCCTCATTATATAGGTGGAAGCACCAAGAGTTCTAGTCCAAGTCTTCGAATAAGACCCCAACACTAAAACCTCCCATATGTGGGAAACCTACTCAAGGAGGGAGTCCTACCCAAGGTGGGACTCCCACCTTTCCTTGAGGTGGGTTGGCCGGCCACCCTAGGGGAGTCCACCTTGGACTCCTCCCCTTTAGGGTTGGCTGGCCATGCAAGGTGGAGTCCCTCCGGGACTCTACTTTCCATGGTGATTTCTTCCGGACTTTTCTAGAACCTTCTAGAACCTGCCATAATGCACCAGATCATTTTCAAACTTGGAATATGACTTCCTATATATGAATCTTATTCTCCGGACCATTCCGGAACTCCTCGTGATGTCCGGGATCTCATCCGGGACTCCGAACAAATATTCGAACTCCATTCCATATTCAGGTTCTACCATTTCAACATCAAACCTTAAGTGTGTCACCCTACGGTTCGCGAACTATGCGGACATGGTTGAGTACTCACTCCGACCAATAACCAATAGCGGGATCTGGAGATCCATAATGGCTCCCACATATTCAACGATGACTTCAGTGATCGAATGAACCATTCACATACGATACCAATTCCCTTTGTCACGCGATATTTTACTTGTCCGAGGTTTGATCATCGGTATCACTCTATACCTTGTTCAACCTCGTCTCCTGACAAGTACTCTTTACTCGTACCGTGGTATGTGGTCTCTTATGAACTTATTCATATGCTTGCAAGACATTAGACGACATTCCACCGAGAGGGCCCAGAGTATATCTATCCGTCATCGGGATGGACAAATCCCACTGTTGATCCATATGCCTCAACTCATACTTTCCGGATACTTAATCCCACCTTTATAACCACCCATTTACGCAGTGGCGTTTGGTGTAATCAAAGTACCTTTCCGGCATAAGTGATTTACATGATCTCATGGTCATAAGGACTAGGTAACTATGTATCGAAAGCTTATAGCAAATAACTTAATGACGTGATCTTATGCTACGCTTAATTGGGTGTGTCCATCACATCATTCATACAATGACATAACCTTGTTATTAATAACATCCAATGTTCATGATTATGAAACTAATCATCCATTAATCAACAAGCTAGTTAAGAGGCATACTAGGGACTCTTTGTTGTCTACATATCACACATGTACTAATGTTTCGGTTAATACAATTATAGCATGACATATAAACATTTATCATAAACATAAAGATATATAATAACCACTTTTATTATTGCCTCTTGGGCATATCTCCTTCAGGCATCCCCTTCTTCATCAACAACTTATCAGGTCACTTCTCTTGAAACTATATTTTTATTCGGTCACATCTTATGTACTTTACTTGGAGCGTCTGTTTGTTTTTATTTTTGTTTTGTTTGAATAAATGCATGCTTGTGTGGGAGAGAGACACGCTCCGCTGGTTCATATGAACACATGTGTTCTTAGCTTTTAATGTTCATGGCGAAGGTTGAAACTGCTTCGTTCATTGTTATATGGTTGGAAACATAAAATGCTACATGTGGTAATTGGTATAATGTCTTGAATAATTTGATACTTGGCAATTGTTGTGCTCATATAGATCATGTTTAAGCTCTTGCATCATGTACTTTGCACCTATTAATGAAGAACTACATAGAGCTTGTTAAAATTTGGTTTGCATGATTGGTCTCTCTAGAGTCTAGATATTTTCTGATAAGGGTTTGAACAACAAGGAAGACAGTGTAGAGTCTTATAATGCTTGCAATATGTTCTTATGTAAGTTTTGTTGTACCGGTTCATACTTGTGTTTGCTTCAAATAACCTTGCTAGCCTAAGCCTTGTATTGAGAGGGAATACTTCTCGTGCATCCAAAATCCTTGAGCCAAAAACTGTGCCATTTGTGTCCACCATACCTACCTACTACATGGTATTTTCTGCCATTCCAAGTAAATACTTCGTGTGCTACCTTTAAACAATTCAAAATGCTTCTTAATTTGTGTCAATGTTTCATAGCTCATGAGGAAGTATGTGGTGTTTTATCTTTCAATCTTGTTGGGCAACTTTCACCAATGGACTAGTGGCTTCATCCGCTTATCCAATAATTTTGCAAAAAGAGCTGGCAATGGGGTTCCCAGCCCCCAATTAATTAACTTCATTAATAATTCTCTTCACATGTTTTGCTCTGATTCATCAGTAAGCAACTTAATTTTGCAAATAGACACTCCTCCATGGTATGAGATTGTTGGAAGGCACCCGAGGATTCGGTTAGCCATGGCTTGTGTAAGCAAATGTTGGGAGGAGTGTCATCCATAAATAAAACTAAAGTACATGTGTAAACAAAAGAGAAGAGGGATGATCTACCTTGCTGCTAGAGATAACGTCCTTCATGGGAGCCGCTCTTTGAAAGTCTGCTTGGCAAGGGAGTTAGAGTGCCCACTACCATTCGTTGACAACAATAAACACCTCTCAAAATTTTACTTTTATGCTCTCTATATGATTTTAAAACTTGAAAAGCTCTAGCACATGATTTATCCCTGCTTCCCTCTGCGAAGGGCTATTCTTCTACTTTTATGTTGAGTCAGTTTACCTACTTCCTTCCATCTTAGAAGCAAACACTTGTGTTAACTGTGCATTGATTCTTACATGCTTGCATATTTGCATTCATCATATTACTTTATGTTGACAATATCCATGAGATATACATGTTACAAGTTGAAAGCAACCGCTGAAACTTAATCTTCCTTTGTGTTGCTTCAATGCCTTTATTTAGAATCTATTGCTTTATGAGTTAGCTCTTACGCAAGACTTATTGATGCTTGTCTTGAAAGTACTATTCATGAAAAGTCTTTGCTATATGATTCAATTGTTTAATCATTATCTTTACCATTTCTTTGAATCGCTGCATTCATCTCATATACTTTGCAATAGTATGATTAAGATTATGTTGGTAGCATGTCACTTCAGAAATTATCTTTGTTATCGTTTACCTACTCGGGACGAGTAGGAACTAAGCTTGGGGATGCTGATACGTCTCCAACGTATCGATAATTTCTTATGTTCCATGTTTGTTTTATGAAAATACCTACATGTTTTGTTCACACTTTATATCGTTTTGATGCGTTTTCCAGAACTAACCTATTGACGAGATGCCGAAGTGCTAGTTGCTGTTTTCTGCTGTTTTTTGGTTTCAGAAATCCTAGTAAGGAAATATTCTCGGAATTGGACGAAATCAACGCCCAGCATCTTATAATTCCACGAAGCTTCCAGAACACCCGAGGGGGACCAGAGGGGGGCCCTGTGGGCCCCACACAGTAAGGCGGCGCGGCCATAGAGGGGGGGCGTGCCGGCCTGTTGTCTGGTGGCCCCAGACCCCTTCAGACTCCGATTCTCCGCCTATTTAAGCCCTGGTGACCTAAATCTTCGATACGAATAAGCCACGGTACGAGAAACCTTCCAGAGCCGCCGCCATCGCGAAGCCAAGATCTGGGGACAGGAGTCTCTGTTACGGCACGCTGCCGGGACAGGGAAGTGCCCCCGGAAAGCATCTCCATCAACACCACCACCATCTTCATCAACGCCGCTGTCTCCCATGAGAAGGGAGTAGTTCTCCATCGAGGCTAAGGGCTGTACCGGTAGCTATGTGGTTAATCTCTCTCCTATGTACTTCAATACAATGATCTCATGAGCTGCCTTACATGATTGAGATTCATATGATGAGTTTTGTATCACTATTCATCTATGTGCTACTCTAGTGATGTTATTAAAGTACTCTATTCCTCCTCCATGATGTAATGGTGACAGTGTGTGCATCATGTAGTACTTGGCGTAGTTTATGATTGTGATCTCTTGTAGATTATGATGTTAACTATTACTATGATGGTATTGATGTGATCTATTCCTCCTTTCATAGTATGAAGGTGACAGTGTGCATGCTATGTTAGTACTTGGTATAATTGTGTTGATCTATCATGCACTCTAAGGTTAATTAAATATGAATATCGAATGTTGTGGAGCTTGTTAACTCCGGCATTGAGGTGCTCTTGTAGCCCTACACAAATAGTGGTGTTCATCATCCAACAAGAGAGTGTAGAGTGGTTTTATTATGTGATCAATGTTGAGAGTGTCCACTAGTGAAAGTATGATCCCTAGGCCTTGTTTCCAAATACTGCAATCATCGCTTGTTTACTGTTCTGCTGCATCTTTACTTACTACACGCCAGCAAGCACTTTTCTGGCGCCGTTGCTACTGCTCATATACATTCATACCACCTGTATTTCACTATCTCTTCGCCGAACTAGTGCGCCTATACATCTGACAAGTGTATTAGGTGTGTTGGGGACACAAGAGACTTCTTGTATCGTGATTGCAGGGTTGCTTGAGAGGGATATCTTTGACCTCTTCCTCCCTGAGTTCGATAAACCTTGGGTGATCCACTTAAGGGAAAACTTGCTGCTGTTCTACAAACCTCTGCTCTTGGAGGCCCAACACTGTCTACAGGAATAGAAGCGTGCGTAGACATCACCCTCCACAGATGCCCATCGAGATCAGGTTGAAGTTACTCGTGAACATTGTTGTCACGAATCTCTGCATGCATGGCAAGGAAATCAACAAAATCTGAAGGCACCTCATGATCAACCTCCGCAAGAGGGCTCTGACACTCATAGGGACCAACATGTGTCCTGACCCAATTCTTGCGGTCATCACCTCCCATATTTGGTCGTGAGGCCAGCTTAGAGCAGGGTACCGGACAATAGAAAATTAAGCTTGAAGCACACCAAATGCCCGCTCAACACCCTTCCTGCAAGCCTCCTATCTCAAAGCAGATGGCCCCGGGATTGTTTTTACAAAATTCGCCCATTTTGGATATATACTATCGACTACATAATATCCTTTGGTATATTGGTGGCCGTTGATCTCATAGTTGCATGGTGGAGCATGACCTTCCACTAGTTTGCTAAACATCGGAGACCGTTGCAATGCGTTGATGTCATTGTGTGATCCCGTTATGCAAAAGAAAACAAGCCAAATCCATAGGTCATAATCTGTCATAGCTTCAAGCACCACACTGCAATATCCATGACGCCCTTTGTATATACCTTGCCAAGCAAACGGGCAGTTCTTCCATGAGCAGTGCATACAATCGATGCTTCCAAGCATGTCAGGGAATCCTCTCGCTGCATTTTGGGCCATGAACCTTGCGGTCTCTTTTCAGTTGGCCCTCTCAAGTAGTACTTGCCAAACTTTCCCACCACAGCTCGACAAAACTTATACACGCACTCAATGGCAGTAGACTCACTCAAGCGTATGTAGTCATCCTATGTATCGGCAGGTGCTCCGTATGCAAGCATCCTCATGGCGGCGGTGCACTTCTTAATCTACGAGAACCCGACCGTGCCAACCTCGTCGTGCTTTAGCTTGATGTAGGGGTCAAACTCTCGAACGCCGTGGAGGATATTCATGAACAAACCCTTCTCATCCTATACCGACGCCAAAATTGTCGGCCCATGTTGCCTCTTTTGCGAAGTAGTCGTTGTGCAGCATGGTTTGCACCTCCATCCTCTGCCGTGGCTTCGACTTCTTTCTTCCCGCCTTTGAACCTTCGCGGCACGGCCTCTTCCTCTTCTCCGCGTCGGTGTCAAACACGTTTTGGTGGGACGCGATTATCGACAAATGCTTTCGAAGGTCGTTGTCGAAGGCTTGCTCGCCCTCCATCATTTGGATAACCATCTCGTCATCGCTATCCATGTCCGAAGCAACAAAAAAAACTGGTTAAAATTCATCCGCGGCAGAGGAGGCAATGAACAGCGACATGTCGCGCCTACCAGACGAACTGCCGAACACCTTATGTGCGCGGAGGAGGGGCGGATTTGCCGGCGCATTCTGGGACGCGTTGGCGAAGCGGCTAAAAAGACGGCGAGGGAGCCAACCGTCACGACAGTGCCCAACTTAGGAGATGCTCTGAGAACCTTAGAGTGACAAATATCTATGCACATCTCGTATTCCGTAGCTTGTCAAATATGTGAAAAAATAACCCACCTACAGACGAACGAAAGGCCGTCCTTATCCTCATCCACAAGGAAAGGCGTTCTTGAGAGTCGACCCCGGTGAGCCGGGTCGCTCCGATGCCCTCCTTGCCGGTGAGGCCGGCTGGAGATGGCTAGGAGGTGACGCCGGAGAGCTCGTACTTAGTAGTAGTACTAGGTTTGGTTTTGCTTGTCGGCTGTATGCCGTGCTTTGGCGCTATGCCGAGTTTCTCAGGCCGAACTCGGTGTTGGCCGGCGCTGGGCTTTCTCGTGGTGGAGCTCCTATGGTCGGAGCCACATGCGACGATGGAAGCTGCTGCTGAAGCCTCCGAGAATAAGGCCTTGGTCTCTTGCAGGCTTCTTGCTGGTGGTCAACGCCTGAAGGCTCTCTCTTCTGGTCGTGGTGATAGAGAAGAGGGAGGATTTGGTGCTGCTGGTTGCCATGCGCCGGGTCTGCAGCAGGGGAGCTGCGGTGAGCTCTGCTTCTTGAAGGTGCTGATGCCTCTTTCTCCGGCCGGCCGAGGTGGCGAGGGGAGAAGAGGTTGTGGCGTTCTGGAGGCTGTTGCTTGGCGTTGGTGGGGTTTGATCTGTGGTGGTTGTGAGCTCTGGTTCCTTGTTGCTTTTGTTGTCTTTCCTTCTCCGGCCGGCCGTGGTGGCGAGGGGGATTATGGAAGGTGGCTTCTTGTGACGGGGTCTGGAGCTCTGGGGACTGATCGTTTAGCTCGACTGCGGAGTTCATCCACGGAGGCCATGTTCGCCGATGTGATCCTTGGCCAATGGAGGCCACTCCGCGCTGTGATGTGCAGCTGGCACTACAGCTTCTTCTTCCTCCAGGTCAGAGTGCCATGTTGGAGGATCTTTGGTTTCGGCATGGCGCAGCACACTGCCTTCGGCCCAAGTGGTGTTGTCCCCGGTGTCATCGGCGGTGGCCATGCTTCGAAACCGTACCTGAGCTATGGCGGAGGCGAAGGACCCGATTGCTTTTTCTTTATTTTGTTTAGGGTCTTGTTTGCATATGCTGAGGACCAGGTTGTTATGTCTATATTTCTTCAAGTCCTCTTTGTATTTGGTATCGCCAAGTAATATAGCTTCCAGGGCCTTCGGGCCTCTCCCCGTTCAAAAAAAAAAAAAAAAAAAAAAATATCGGCTGCTGGTTTTGTTATTGCTAGTGTGGCTGGCTTCCATTTTGAGGGAGACGCGAGAAATATCTCCGTTGCAGTTTCGGAAAATATCCAGGTTTCGGCGTTTGGCTTCCGTTTCCGGGTGGTGGGAGCGACTGACGAGTTGGGGAGCTTCCTCCACTGGATCAGCAGGCGGGCAGCCAATCATCCGGCGTCCTTGCGATTTTTGTTGGCACTCCCCTCCTCCCACTCGCACGCACGCACGCACTCCGAGCGAGAGAGCGAGCTGGAGTAATAAACTCCTCTCTCTCTCTCTCTCTCTCTCGCGACGGGACAGACCACACGTACGGCACCGCTCGCACCTCGCAATCTCGCACCGGAAAGAAAACCTCCACCTTCCTCCATTCCACTTGCCCCTCATGGCGACCGGCCCGTGGCCAGGCATCGGCATCGGCGACGCCGGCGGCCTCTGGGCCCCGCCCCCCGCCCAGCTCGACGCCCTCTTCTCGGACGACCACCCGCCGCCGGCCGCAGCGGCGCTGGGCTTCTTCGGGGGCTCCCTCGCGCAGCTCCCGTCCCCTCCGCCGCTCCTCGGGTACCCGCCGCAGGTGCCCATCCATCTCAGCCCCTCCCCCACACCTGCTCTCGCTCGCGCCGCTGTACTTATTCTTCGGCCAATCAATCAATCAATCAGTCGTCCCTGTAGCTCCGCGTACCGGGAATCGCATGAACAGCGCGGATTCCCATTCCCGTCTGTTTTCTGCATATCCAGTTACCCCCCGCGCTTGCTATTTCAGGCCGCGGATTTGGTTAATCTGCGGCGTACAGCTCCAAACCAAGATTGTCCTTGGACACCCCAACCGCGCGCGGGGGGACCAGCTTGGCCCGCCCGCGACGAATCGCCTGCATTCCACGTTCCTCAAAATTAAGCGCGCGCGGGGTCCGTGCACGGTACTCCCACCACATTGATAACCGACTGAGATCCTCCCTCCCGGCACCCAGCTCCATGTGCGCATTCTGTTTCCGCTGACAGCTACCCATGCTCTGCTTCAGCATTTCTCCTTGTCCTTGCACTTGCACAAAATCAGATATAGTATATGCCAACAGGCCAAAGTAGACGAGCACCATCGCCGTCGACAAGCAGCGCCGGCCAGGTCGATAATTCCAAGAACCCGACGTAGAGGTGCTGTTCTTGCGACGGTGGAGTAGGTTTGGGATCGATTTAGTTTAGTTACAACATTTAAGCACGGCGCATCAGTTTCTCGGCACTACCGCTTGGCCTCTCAGGATGGCACCTTCTTCCTCTTCTTCTTCTTCTTCTTCTTCCTCCATTTAGAAAGTTTTACTCCCTCCGTTCCTTGATATAGGGAGTGTTAAGGAGCCTGATTGGTTCATCACTTAGTGATGGTAGAAATCACCCCAATGCTTGTCCTTGATTCCTTTACATCAAAGTTCGTTTGGGGTCGATTTAGGAGAGAGCATCCCAGCATGAGGGCATCAGTATCTCAGCCGGCCAGCGTTACCCCCTGACCTCTCAGAATGTGCTCTTTTTTAAAGCGCAAAGGAGCCCCCCGAATGTTTCAATTAGTAATGGTAGAAATCATGGCTCACGGTTCTGATGCTTGCCTTTATTCCTTTACGTCAAAGTTTATATTTTTGATACGACATCGTAGATGCGTGGTTTCTGTTACTAGCTAATCGTTGTGCTATGTTTTAATGAAGCCGGTATGTAATATCTTCTTCTCCTTCTTATGCAGGACAACTTTGATGTGTTCCATGAACAAGACCTTGCACGGCTAGCAGCACAAGTTGCTCAAAAGGCAGAGTTGCAGCAGCAACTTTCTGAGCACGGCATACTCGGTCGAGCGGATGGATCTTCTTTCCCGTTGGCAACTCCAAAGCTGGCATCTCAGCATGTCAGTTCTTCCGTAATCGTGCCGACTCTGCCGTCACATGCAGATAGTATCAACACTGGATCGGCTGGAGTTTTACAAGCTCTCCAAGGTTCATCCATCACTCTGGATAGGCCTGCTGATGACGGATACAATTGGCGCAAGTATGGACAGAAGGCAGTCAAGGGTGGTAAGTACCCGAGGAGCTACTACAAATGCACCCTCAACTGTCCGGTCAGGAAAAATGTGGAGCACTCTTTAGATGGCCGGATTATTAAAATTGTTTACAGAGGTCAGCACTGTCATGAACGTCCCTCGAAGAGGTTCAAAGTTTGTGGCAGTTTACTGAACGAGTTAGATTGTTTCAATGACACTGAGGATGCTTCAAGTAGATCACAATTTGACTGTCAAGGCTATTATGGAAAACCTATAACATCCATTGGCACCATGGGAGATCCTTCATTGCCAACAAAAGAAGAGGGAGATGAGCAATTCTCTGGTTCTGGTGATAACCGGGAAGAAGGTGATGATGAAATAGGAGCTGTTGATGGAATTGTTGGTGATGCCAATGCAAATGAAAGGTATTTGCTACTGCCACATATAACTTCCTTGCTTGGAACTTTCTAAGTTCATTCATACTTCTTAATTAGCACCTTTAAGCTTACTGTTGCTATTTTCATGAGGCAGGAATGCACCAGGTCAAAAGATCATCGTGAGTACGACGAGTGATGTCGATCTGTTGGACGACGGCTACAGGTGGCGCAAGTATGGACAAAAGGTTGTGCGGGGAAATCCTCACCCAAGGTAAGCTCTTAACTATTTACCGCTTTATATTAGAATTACCTACGGAATTATGTGGCGACAAATGCATGCCTTGGTTTATAGTTTTTATATTTCTTAATTGATATGAATAATGGTATCCGGCTGATGTTCTGAGACGAATATGTAGTGGCCCTGATTTGTTTGAGTTTACATTTGACTATTACATACATAGTTAGCTAGAAAAAGAACATAGTTTCTTCTTTTCCATTCCTTAAGTTTAGTGATCAGGTGATGAACAATCTTATCAATTGCATGTTTGATGATGTATCTTCTGCTATTTTTAAAACTCATCTGGTACACACCATTTCTCCAGATTGAAATATCATACCCCATAGTGTTTTTGAGACCTGAATTTCATGAACCTGAGTTGGGTTCTCTGTTTGTGCCATGTAGGAGCTATTACAAGTGTACATTCCAAGGCTGTGATGTAAAGAAACACATTGAGAGATCTTCCCAGGAACCGCATGCTGTGATAACTACATATGAAGGGAAGCATATCCATGATGTGCCTGCGTCGAGGAACAGAGTCCAAGCTGCAAGTCAACCATACTGCACAGAGGAGACTTATACAGACCAAACACCTGCTAACTTCTGCAGTAGCTCTGAAAAAAGAAACTATGGAACGATCACTCTAAACCATCTTGCTTTCTAGCTTAATGTGTTTTTACATGCTTCAACGCCTAAACCAGTGGTTAACAAATCAATGAACCACAATTCAATTGGTTCTTCTGCTATTGGTTCTCAGTCATTACAAGATCCTGTTATCATCTCTGTGTGCTTCCAAGACCTTTGCATGCTCCGTTATGCACCATTGTTGCGCATGTTCTGTCTGCTGCAACTATTGTAAATTCGCGACTCCAGTTGTTACTCTTAAATTGTTTGCTGCAAGTGCTATTTCAAAAGGATACACACAAGTTGTAACTGCAAAACATGGTGATTGTACATTGTCAGACAATCTTACATGACTGCATTTTAAAACCTTCCAGTCTAATCAGCATGATTTCATTTTAGATGCACTTATCGTATATGTTCATCTTACATGATGCCTGCTTCAGTTCCAGGAGCAGAAGGCAATGGTTGTGTGTTAACTGTAAACCCAACTGTAAGTACAAGTTGACCCACAAAAGAAAAGCATATCAGAAGTTACTTAACATTTCAGTGACATCTTTTTAATTGTATATTTTCTGCTTTATCCTGGCACATGAAGGAAAAAAAAAGGAAAGCAGGGCATCTTGCTTCTTGCTCTGCCAACATCTTCCACATCCATGAGAAATCTTGCCATCCTGAACCGTACTATGGTTGTCTCAGCCGTTCCTCCAATCCCAGCAGACCAGCAGTAGTTACATTATTCAGAGATTTTTGGAGGATCTGTATTGTTCTCCATGGAATTTTCCTATATCTATTATTCCAGCATTTCCAGCAGGTTCGTTGTGATACATCTGAGCGCGACCCAATGAATATTGATCACCTGTTGTCTACTTGTCTGTTGATACCACTCTCGTGTTCAGTTCACCTGAGTTTCTGGCCTTCAAAGCCAAGTACAGAGCAGCCAAATATAACACATACTACCTACATCCAAAAATAAGTGTCACAAGTTTAGACAGTTATTTTTGGACGGAACTCTCATCTTCGCTTCACCCAAGTTCAGTGAACCACCACGTTCTTGATACTGAATGTTTTGGACGGACCAGTTAATTTTTGCATCATTTCTCCCATTTCCCTTTTCTTCCGCCCTCTCTTCCGGTACAGCTGAAACAACATAAATCATGCAGTGCAACTGTGCACGCAGCGGCTAGCTGCTCACGCTTTTGGAGACACGCACCGTCGAGTCGAGTCCAGTCGTTTCTGAATGTTCTGAACCACGTCAGACAAGCAGAAAAGAGCCAAGGAAACTACGAGTGCCCACACGAACAGTAAAGAAAGAGAGAGCAAGCGCATGCACACTATGCATTCTCGCCGTCTTCAGTTTCTAGTACTTTTTTTTCACCATGTGCCAGGATAAAGCAGAAAATTAAAACGGGGGTTTGCAAACCAACTGAATCAGCATGAAGGAAAAAAAGTTGGAGTACATACAAAGCGGGTACGCTTTTTAAAATTCAACTTTCACCAGGGGTTAGTCTAATCATACATGATTTCAGTTATACAAAATAGATATATACCATCCATCCAACTTCCAAGGCTAGAAATGAAACACTTCTTCGTTATCACTTGTTAGTCACTTATCATTGATTACACAAGGTTTCGAATATTTCCGCACTCAAGAATTATGGAATGTTAAGAAATGTCTTTTCAGAGTTTAACTTCAACAAGATTTACACATTTAATGTTTTGGAGATCCCTCAGAACTTTTGAAAACTCTAAAATTAGCATGCCACAACGACCCAATCCTCTCGAATGCTGATCAAACAAGAACATAGGCGTGCATTACTGAAAAAGAGAACACCTCCGTACCAAAAACCTTTATTATCGTACATCCAAATAAATAGAGAACAATTACATATTTGGAGCGTCGGTAGTCCAAAAAGAGAAACAGGGTCCCAGGATCAAGATTATATTGTGATAAAACAAAAGACATTATTCATCACGATAATGACAAATCAAAGAAACAAAAAATAACTATGAAATGCCATAGTAATGATTTAAATAAACAAAGCATATGCAGGAACAACGCATCGACGGCGCCCATGCAGTGAAGGGCTGCCACTCACGGCCGGGGGCCAGCAGCTTCGCTGTACTTTTTGGCAATTTCTAATAGCTCGTTGGATTCTTTCTCGATCGCAAGGAGCTTTTCGGGCGGGGCATTTGCGCCCTCCAACAATTTCTGGTTAGAAGCTTCAATGTACCGAAGCGCCACAGCCGTGTTCTTGCAAAAAACATTGCACTTTGGGGTGCATACCTCCTTACCTCCCTTGCACTCCTGAAGGCAGTGTTCCCAACAGTCTTCAGCGGTCGTCGTGGAGTGAGATCAGGTGACATGCACCTTTTGCATGTCACCGTGTGACATGCGGCCTAAACCTAAATTTAAACTTTGCGAAAAAATCTAAAAAAAATCATGCATGTTCACAGCACATATTAAGACAACCCCTAAAATTTTCAGATCAAAATTCGAAACATACGTCGAGAAACAAAAAAGAGAAATCTGTCATGAATAGTTCTCGAATTCAAATCTGAGTTTCTCTGAGACTATTCATATCTGAGTTTCTCTTTTTTGTTTCCCGATGTATGTTTCGAATTTTGATCTGAAATTTATAGAGATTATCTTAATATGTGTTGTGAACATGCATGATTTATTTCAAATTTTTTCGCAAAGTTTAAATTTGGATTTAGGCTGTAATATCCCAGGTAATGGGGTTACAAAAATAGAGGAAACAGTTGTGTGCATTGCATTCATGCATAGAAAATCCGGGGAATTTTCGCGCTTTCGTTTAAAACTATCAAAGTGATCGAGGTTTCTCTTGCATCGGTAGAATTGAGTTAGACATCGATGTGAGTGCGACAAATTTCGACATGACCTTTGTGAATTCATGTGTTTTGGGGGGAAACAATTTGAATTCAAGTTCAAATATGAAAGACAGACATTCAAATAAGAATTTGAAATCTAAACTATTGTATAAAATACAAAGTAAAATTAATTAGTAATGAGGATCGGATATTATAAATAATAATTCACATAAGTATTATGACAAAATTTATGAAAATTTAAACAAGTATTTCAATACAAAAAGTAAGAGCAAACACAATTGAGAATTCATAACAAATAAGCAATTTAAAACTTATTACAATACAATTATTTACAAGTTACAAAAGAAAAAGAAGAGTACAAAGAAATAACAAGAAAACCTAAACTATCCCACATCTTCTTATTCTTGTGTACCTGCAAAACCAATAACAAAGACAGAAAGGAATTGTTTGTGTTAATGTTAAAATGTTTGCCTCACTTTTGGTGAGGCAATGTTAATATTGGAAACTAGCTAAATGGGAATTAGGAACTTGTCCTAATTCCCAAATGGTGATTAGAGGGAGTAAATCAGAATTCGGCATCAACGAGGCATTATCATCGAAAACCAGTGATCAAGAAGGTAACCAGGGACGCAAGGCATCATTAGATGATCCATCTCTGAGGGACAAGGCAACACATGATGCTCCACTAAATATAGGCAAATATATTTTCCCTCTAATCTAGCTAGAATCTGTGAGGCACCACAAAGTTGTTTTAATGGGTCATTACTGACATGGAAAAGTCAGTATGATCCTAAGCCATTAGTTAATAACCACCTGTACATAAGCAGGATTGAATTTAAATCCACACTTAGTTAAGTAAAATGGCCATTAACTAAAGCCATATAGAAACCGCAGCCAACAGGAGTATTTTCATTTAACAGTACCAAAGATAGACCGAATAGGATAAGTACAAGGTTGAGCAATGACTTGCACATGAGGCAAGGAAAGCCAATTTGACTACCTACACATGGAGAGAGGGGCCACCTGAAAGCAGCTCACACAACCATGCACATGTGTGTTGTCACTCCCACAACCAACATCCCCGCACTATATAAACAACACAGCCACAGCCAGCCAAACTATTTGATCTTAACCGCAATGGAATGGCATCAGCAGCTATAGAACAGCAAGAATTCCTTTTATTCTCCATCAGCTCAAAGAAGAACAATAAATAGAACTTAGGAACCAGAATAGGAGGAAGCAGATCAAGAAGCTAGGAGGAGGAGGAGGCCATCCACAAGAAGCAGGTTGATCAATAGACCAGAAGATCAAGATGTTCTACAGCTGCAGGTTATTAGGCAACAAATCTGCATATCATGTGTTCTTAGTTGGCATAGTCACACCAGGGGGATTAGGGGAGTATCCAAAATAAACCATCTCGCTATCCTTCGACTAGGTTTTTACCTAAGAGGATGGAGAGATGGATTTCTCTCAGATTGGCATAGAAGTGCTATGCCAATATCATCACTGAGAAATAAAAAGCCACATAAAAGCATCTGTTCTTATCCAGTATTTTTGCCTCAGCCTTTGCATCACTGGCTAGGCCAAAAAGCAAGTATAAATCTGTTCTTATCAGTCATGGCTAGGAAAAGGGGACAGCAAGATCCACCAGTAAAATCCAACAATACCAAAATCATCTCTTAGTTGCTAACCAGCAACTAGATCTTATTCAAGCAGCCATCATTTAACAAGCTTCAGAGAATTGCTTGGGGTCCAGGAAATGCTCCGGGGCCAACCAAGTAATCTCCAAGAAGAGCCATAATCAAATTAACCATTTATATGCCACCAGCCAACAAGCATCATGTTATTGCCAAGCAACACAAGTACCAACCATGACTTGCTTTTATAGCATATTTGAGCTCAACATGGATTTAACAGTAGTAGAACTGAACTTCTTCAGTTAACAATACAACATACATGCAGTAGATAAAAGCTATTTCATCCTCACAAAAAGCCATACTATCTCTGGATGATTAGATCATCCAAAGTGAGATACCACCACTACCAACAGTACTTGTATCTTGATGTCTTCATTGAAATACAGCACCACTCTATCATAATAAGATCTCAAGCCGAGGCATGTGCATAGATAAATAGAGTATAACTGAAATACTTGGGTATAGAGTAGTGCATATTCATTTTTATCAGCAACAGTGTAACTGAAACCATATGTGCATTTGGATAATTAAATCATCCCATATGAGATACAACAGTCAGCAGCAGATTCATTGCAGCACCGTAAATCAGCACCAAGTAAAGCACATGATTTCCAATTCATGGTCATGGACAGTATAGAGAGGAGAGAGGAGTTAGCTCACATTGCAGTAGGGGTAGTAGATGATGTAGTCGATGCCAGGGTTGCGTCACAGCACCATCCCGCCGGCGTCGAGGTAGAGGGCGGCAGCATGTCCAAGCATCGCACCACCACGAGCACATCAGCAGTACCCCATCAAACCACAGCTCACCGCCGTAACATCAACACAGCGCCAGCACCACGACCGCAATCATGACACAGGGCCGCGAATCGGAAGACACCGGGGTTGCACTTCACTGGCCGTCCCGCCGGTACCGAGAGGGAAGTCGTAGTTGTCGACGAAGACGACTAGGAGCGTGGGAGTGTCGTCGAGGAGGTGCAGACCGAGGCATGGGAGCAGCCAGAGGAGCGACGCGACGGCAGACGCCGGTGCTCGCCGAGGCCGGCGGCGGCCAGAACCAACACAAATAAGAAGCTAGGGTTCCGGGGTCGGGGCCGACCGCTAGCGACCACAAAGTTTAGATCGACAGAGGGGAGTGGTAGAGCTCGTCGGGGGAAGCAAGAACCCCAACTCGCCGGAGCTTGAGAGGGCCGGAAGCGGGCAGACTACAGTGGCGACGCGACGGAGTCTTTGGGGTGAGTTCTGGCGACAGGAATATCTAGGAGAGGAGAGTGTTGGTGGAGGAGAGCGAGGAGAGGACAGCGGAGCCCCGTGGGCGAGTGGCGGCGCCGGAGTCGACAAGCAGCTGGCCGGCGATGACGGCCGGAACGGCATCGGCGTCATCGCCAGGAGGGGAATAAGCGAGGTTGACCTCGCGTGCAAGTGCGGTAAGAGAAGGAGAGTGGGGGTCGGAGTGGGTTCGACCCAACTGACTCAGGCTATAGGGCCGGGCCTGTTTGACTAGACCATTGGGCCAATCCAACAGGCCATTTGGTCTATTTTTTTTCTTTTTCCTAGAAATTTTATCATTAAAAGAATTAATTAATTAACAAACAAAAATGAGTATCAGCAAATGACCTTTATAATAAAAAATAATAGAAAGACAAATACTCTAAAATCAAAAGAACCATAATGTGAATTTTTCTCTAAATTTTAGAAGACCAATTTTAATCTTAAGCCATTAAGACCTAAAAACTAAAAATATAATTTTCTGGTTTCTATGTTTCACCTCAAGAAAATATTAAATATTACTTTGTATTAAAATACCACAATTGTTCCATATGGTTATGTTTAATCATATAAGAATCCTAATTAATCATTACTTCAACTATTAATTAAAACCCTAAACCCTAATAGTAATTATCAATATTTTATTAAGTCTGTTAAAATAATATAATGTTAGATCCACTATTATTTCTATTTCAAGGTTATTAATAATTCCAACTCTCTTATCAATCAATACTTTAATAATTGTATCACAACTTGGGAACCTAGTTCTAATATGTGTAAAGACCTTAACCCTATTATTTTATGTGAAAACCCTAAATTGTTTTCAACTCTAAAATCCTAATGCCACTAGGAACTCTAGCTCCATTAAATCATATGGACCCTAAATTGCTTCTAACATAAACCCTAGGTTAGAACATGTGATCATGGTACATTCTTTCAAAGCAAAGAACCCTAGTAGCAAATAAATACCTGTCTTGGTCACATAAAATGTAGCAGACCTATCACTAATATAGGGGTATTCCATGTGTTCATCATCATCAGACCTAAATAATCCAGTAGGGTCAACCAAGTGTAAACCCTAGATCCTATTACCAAAGCCATCATCCTTGTTTATCCCTATTTAGCATCACACCATTGTGATGAACCCTAATAGCAACCATACCTACTATTTCACATTACATAACCCTGTTCCACTAAACCCTACTAGTGTAAGATACTTATCAACCATCCTATTCAGGAGCCAATTATTCCTTACTTAATAGAACCAATAGTACAACCTAAACCACCTCAACCCTAATTGATATACTTCTTATTATTTAAGAAGTATGTTCTTCAAAAGTTATTCTTTTGAAGTAAATAAAGAATCATCCTCAAACCTGCTTATAATTACCTATAAACCCTAGCCAGCTATCACTAGCAAGATAAACCAACCTTGACAACAATCTTGTATAAATAATTGCTTAGAATGCCAGGCTTAACTCAACCTTACAAGCCCTCTGTGTTGATGAATCCAACTAGGTTGTGATCCATCTACTACTTACTCCAGAAACCAATTAGAACCATAGAAAACCATAGAACCCCACAAACCTGATTATTATGCTTTGACCCTAGGATTAAAACCCTTTAAAAGAGACCTATAGGATTGGTAGTGTCTATAGGAAGTTGTCCTAGGTAAACCAAATGCTTTTTATGACTTGAGATGGATATTCATTTGAGGATAATCCTGACACACTTGAGTCAACATTTCTTACCTAGCTTACCAAGATAAAGTAAAGTCAGTCAGCTAATCCCAAATATGTAGTATACCATTAAGTACTTAAAACAATAGATGAGTAGATCACAGATGGTATACAATACATGGTAGTCCAAAGAGAGGATACAACCATAAGGAAGCTATCCTATTGGAAGATGTGTACCAACATATGTTCTGATTAAGTAAGAGTTATCCAGAATTATACTAGGAGTTATATCAAATGATGAAGATAATTAAGATATCCTAATAGAAGAGGTAGACCCGGATAAGTAATGAGTAAGTAAAATTATCTAGACATGTGAAATAATTGATAATAAGTGATAACTATGAGTCATATGAGGTAGTATCGACCATGATGATGAAGGAGATATGCCCTAGAGGCAATAATAAAGTGGTTATTATTTATATCTTTATGTTTATGATAAATGTTTATATATCATGCTAGAATTGTATTAACCGAAACATTAGTACATGTGTGATATGTAGACAAACAAAGAAGTCCCTAGTATGCCTCTTAAACTAGCTTGTTGATTAATAGATGATTAGTTTCATAATCATGAACATTGGATGTTATTAATAACAAGGTTATGTCATTGTGTGAATGATATAATGGACACACCCAATTAAGCGTAGCATAAGATCTCGTCATTAAGTTATTTGCTATAAGCTTTCGATACATAGTTACCTAGTCCTTATGACCATGAGATCATGTAAATCACTTATACCGGAAAGGTACTTTGATTACACCAAACACCACTGCGTAAATGGGTGGCTATAAAGGTGGGATTAAGTATCCGGAAAGTATGAGTTGAGGCATATGGATCAACAGTGGGATTTGTCCATCCCGATGACGGATAGATATACTCTGGGCCCTCTCGGTGGAATGTCGTCTAATGTCTTGCAAGCATATGAATGAGTTCATAAGAGACCACATACCACGGTACGAGTAAAGAGTACTTGTCAGGAGACGAGGTTGAACAAGGTATAGAGTGATACCGAAGATCAAACCTCGGACAAGTAAAATATCGCGAGACAAAGGGAATTGGTAATATATGTGTATGGTTCATTCGATCACTAAAGTCATCGTTGAATATGTGGGAGCCATTATGGATCTCCAGATCCCGCTATTGGTTATTGGTCGGAGTGAGTACTCAACCATGTCCGCATAGTTCTCGAACCGTAGGGTGACACACTTAAAGTTGGATGTTGAAATGGTAGTACTTGAATTATGGAATGGAGTTCGAATATTTGTTCGGAGTCCCGGATGAGATCCCGGACATCACGAGGAGTTCCGGAATGGTCCGGAGAATAAGATTCATATATAGGATGTCATTTTATGTGAAATAAAATGTCGCGGAAGGTTCTATGGAAGGTTCTAGAAGGTTCTAGAAAAGTCCGGAAGAAACCACCAAGGAAGGTGGAGTCCACAAGGGACTCCACCTCCATGGCCGGCCAGCCCTAGTGGGGGTGGAGTCCCAAGTGGACTCCACCATAGGGGGCCGGCCACCCCCCACATGGGAGGTGGGAATCCCACCTTTGGGTGGGAGTCCTAGTTGGGCTAGGTTTTCCCCCCTCCTATGGAAGGTTTTGGTTTCGGGTCTTATTCGAAGACTTGGACACCAACACTTGGGATCCACCTATATAATGAGGGGCCAAGGGAGGGGGCCGGCCACCCTAAGACCATAGCTTGGCCGCCCCCCTTGAGTGGCCGGCCACCCCCTCCCAAACCCTAGCTTTGCTCCTCCACTCCATATTGCCCGCATAGCTTAGCGAAGCTCCGCCGGACTTCTACACCGCCACCGACACCACGCCGTCGTGCTGTCGGATTCAAGAGGAGCTACTACTTCCGCTGCCCGCTAGAACGGGGAGGTGGACGTCGTCTTCATCAACAACCGAACGTGTGACCGAGTACGGAGGTGCTGCCCGTTCGTGGCGCCGGAACCGATCGTGATCAAGATCTTCTACGCGCTTTTGCAAGCGGCAAGTGATCGTCTACCGCAGCAACAAGAGCCTCCTCTTGTAGGCTTTGGAATCTCTTCAAGGGTGAGACTCGATACCCCCTCGTTGCTACCGTCTTCTAGATTGCATCTTGGCTTGGATTGCGTGTTCGCGGTAGGAAAATTTTTGTTTTCTATGCAACGTTATCCTACAAAGTGGTATCGAGCCGTGTCTATGCATAGATGGTTGCACGAGTAGAACACAATGGTTTGTGGGCGTTGATGCTCTTGTTATCTTTAGTTTGAGTACTTTGCATCTTTATGGCATAGTGGGATGAAGCGGCTCGGACTAACTTTACATGACCGCGTTCATGAGACTTGTTCCTCGTTCGACATGCAACTTGTATTGCATAAGAGGCTTTGCGGGTGTCTGTCTCTCCTACTATAGTAAAGATTCAATTTACTCTTCTATTGAAAACATTAGTATCAACGTTGTGGTTCATGTTCGTAGGTAGATTAGATCTCTCTCGAAAACCCTAAACCACGTAAAATATGCAAACCAAATTAGAGAGCGTCTAACTTGTTTTTGCAGGGTTTGGTGATGTGATATGGCCATAATGTGATGATGAATATGTATGAGATGATCATTATTGTATTGTGGCAACCGGCAGGAGCCTTATGGTTGTCTTTAAATTTCATGTTGAGTAGTATTTCAAAGTAGTTGTAATAGTTGCTACATGGAGGACAATCATGAAGACGGTGCCATTGACCTTGGTGCTTCGCCGACGATGATGGAGATCATGCCCGAAGATGATGGAGATCATGTCCGTGCTTTGGAGATGAAGATCAAAGGCGCAAAGACAAAAGGGCCATATCATATCACATATGAACTGCATGTGATGTTAATCCTTTTATGCATCTTATTTTGCTTAGATCGCGACGGTAGCATTATAAGATGATCCCTCACTAAAATCTCAAGATAATAAAGTGTTCATCCTTAGTAGCACCGTTATCAAGTCTTATCGTTTCGAAGCATCTCGTGATGATCGGATGTGATAGATTCGATGAGTACATACAACGGGTGCAAGACAGTTTTGCACATGCGGATACTAAGGTGGCCTTGACGAGCCTAGCATGTACAGACATGGTCTCGGAACACGTGATACCGAAAGGTAGAGCATGAATCATATGGTTGATATGATGAACACTATGAGTGTTCGCCATTGAAATCACACTTTTTCTCGTGATGATCGGGTTTAGGTGCGGTGGATTTGGTTCGTGTGATCACTAAGACAATGCGAGGGATATTGTTTTGAGTGGGAGTTCACTTAGGTTTTTAATTATGTTGAATTAAAATTTGAACTCAATTTGTCATAAACTTAGTCTAAACTATTGCAAATATATGTTGTAGAGATGGCGTCCCCAATCAATTTTAATCAGTTCCTAGAGAAAGAGAAACTTAAGAGCAACGGTAGCAACTTCACCGATCGGTTCCGTCATGTGAGGATCTTCCTCTCGGCGGAAATCTGCAATTTGTGCTTGATGCACCGCTAGGTGACCCTCCAGAAGAAGATGAATCGGATGACGTAAATGCTGTTTACGCGCATCGGAAAAGTCGGTACTCTCAAGTTCGCTGTGCCATCCCGTGCGGCCGGAATCCGATCTTCAAAAACGTTTTGAGCACCATGATCCTCATGAGTTGATGAATGAGCTGAAAGCTATATTCGAGACTCATGCGGCCGTGGAATGCTATGAAGCATCGAAACATTTCTTCAGCTGTATGATGGAAGAAGGCAGCTCCGTTAGTGAGCACATGCTCGCCATGACCGGGCATGCGAAGAAACTCAGTGACTTGGGAATAGTGATTCCTAACAGACTGGGGATTAATCGTGTCCTTCAATCACTGCCACCAAGTTACAAGAACTTTGTGATGAACTACAATATGCAGAACATGAACAAGGAGTTACCTGAACTCTTTGGCATGCTAAAAGCTGCTGAGATTGAGATCAAGAAAGAGCACCAAGTGTTGATGGTCAACAAGACCACCAGTTTCAAGAAACAGGGCAAGTCTAAGGGAAAATTCAAGAAGGGTGGCAAGAAAGCTGCCACGCCTCCTATGAAACCTAAGAACGGCCCTAAGCCTGATGCTGAGTGCTATTACTGCAAGGAGAAGGGACACTGGAAGCGTAATTGCCCCAAGTATCTGGCTGATCTGAAGAGCGGCCTTGTCAAGAAGAAGAAAGAAGGTATATTTGATATACATGTTATAGATGTTCATTTCACTGGTTCTCGTTCTAGTACCTGGGTATTTGATACTGGTTCGGTGGGTCATATTTGTAACTCAAACAGGAACTAAAGAATAAACGACAACCGCTGAAAGATGAAGTGACGATGCGCGTTGGAAACGGATCCAAGGTCAATGTGATCGCGATCGGCACACTTCCTCTACATCTACCTTCGGGATTAGTTTTAAGCCTAAATAATTGCTATTATGTACCTGCGTGAGCATGAACATTATATCTGGATCTTGTTTAATGCAAGACGGTTATTCATTCAAGTCTGAGAATAATGGTTGTTCTATTTTTATGAATAATATCTTTTATGGTCGAGCACCACAAAAGAATGGCTTATTTCTATTAGATCTCGATAGTAGTGATACGCATATACATAACATTGATGCTAAGCGAATTAAACTTAATGATAATTCTACTTATATGTGGCACTGTCGTCTTGGTCATATTGGAGTGAAACGCATGAAGAAACTCCATACTGATGGATTACTTGAATCACTTGACTTTGAGTCACTTGATAGATGCGAAGCATGTCTAATGGGAAAAATGACAAAGACTCCATTTTCTGGTATGATGGAGCGAGCCATCGACTTATTGGAAATCATACATACAGATGTATGTGGACCAATGAGCGTAGCATCGCGCGGTGGTTATCGTTATGTTCTAACCTTCACAGATGATCTGAGTAGATATGGGTATATCTATTTCATGAAACATAAATCCGAAACTTTCGAGAAGTTTAAGGAATTTCAAAGTGAAGTAGAAAATCAACGTAACAAGAAGATCAAATTTCTACGATCTGATCGTGGAGGTGAATATCTGAGTTATGAGTTTGGCATGCATTTAAAGAAATGCGGAATACTTTCACAATTGACACCGCCGGGAACACCTCAACGAAACGGTGTGTCCGAACGTCGTAATCGAACTCTCTTAGATATGGTTCGTAGTATGATGTCTCTTATCGATTTGCCGTTATCATTTTGGAGTTATGCATTAGAGACAGCCGCATTCACTTTAAATAGAGCACCATCAAAATCCGTAGAAACGACACCGTATGAATTATGGTTTAATAAGAAACCTAAGCTGTCGTTCTGAAAGTTTGGGGTTGCGAAGCCTATGTAAAGAAGTTACAACCGGACAAGCTAGAACCCAAAGCGGAGAAATGCGTCTTCATAGGTTACCCTAAGGAAACTATAGGGTACACTTTCTATCACAGATCCGAAGGCAAAATCTTTGTTGCTAAGAACGGAACCTTTCTTGAGAAAGAATTTCTCACTAAAGAAGTGACTGGAAGAAAAGTAGAACTTCGATGAGATTGATGAATCTATACTCGTTGATCAGAGTAGCGCAGCATCGGAAGTTGTACCTATACCGCCTACACCGCAACAGAGGAAGCTAATGATAATGATCATGAAACTTCGAACGAGGAAACTACTGAACCTCGCAGATCGACGAGGAACGTGCCACTCCTGATTGGTATGATCCTTGTCTAAATGTCATGATTGTAGATAACAATGATGAGGACCCTGCGACGTATGAAGAAGCGATGATGAGCCCATATTCCAACAAATGGCAAGAAGCCATGAAATCCGAAATGGGATCCATGTATGATAACAAAGTATGGACTTTGGTAGACTTACCTGATAGCCGAAAGGCTGTCGAGAATAAATGGATCTTCAAGAGAAAAACAGATGCTGATGGTAATATTACTGTCTATAAAGCTCGACTTGTCGCAAAGGGTTTCCGACAAATTCAAGGAGTTGACTACGATGAGACTTTCTCACCTGTAGCGAAGCTAAAATCTGTGAGGATTTTGTTAGCAATAGCTGCATTTTTCGATTATGAGATTTGGCGAGATGGATGTCAAAACGGCGTTCCTTAATGGAGACATTGAGGAAGAGTTGTATATGATACAACCCAAAGGTTTTGTCGATCCTAAAAATGTCGACAAAGTATGCAAACTTCAGCGTTCAATCTATGGACTGAAGCAAGCATCAAGAAGTTGGAACCGACGCTTTGATAAGGTGATCAAAGACTTCGGGTTTATACAAGGTCATGGAGAGGCCTGTATTTACAAGAAAGTGAGTGGGAGCTCTGTAGCATTCCCGATATTATATGTAGATGACATATTATTGATCGGGAATGATATAGAACTATTAAGCAGTGTTAAGGGTTATTTGAATAATAGTTTTTCAATGAAAGACCTTGGTGAAGCATCGTATATATTAGGCATCAAGATTTATAGAGATAGATCAAGACGCCTAATAGGGCTATCACAGAGTACATATCTGGACAAGATTCTAAAGAAGTTTAGAATGGACGAAAGTAAGAAAGGGTTCTTACCTATGTTACCAGGCAAGGTATTGAGTAAAACTCAAGGACCGGCTACGGCAGAAGAAAGAGAAAGGATGTGTAACATCCCCTATGCCTCGGCAGTAGGATCTATCATGTATGCCATGCTATGTACTAGACCGGATATAGCACATGCCGTTAGTTTGACTAGCAGATATCAAAGTGATCCAGAATGGAACACTGGACAGCGGTCAAGAATATCTGAAGTACTTGAAAAGAACTAAGGATATGTTTCTTTGTTATGGAGGTGACCAAGAGCTCGTTGTAAACGGTTACACCGATGCAAGTTGGAACACCGATCCCGATGACTCTAAGTCACAATCTGGGTACGTGTTTATATTGAATGGTGCTGCGATGGTGGGCAAGCTCGAAGCAGTGCACGGTGGCGAAGTCTTCAACAGAATCAGAGTACATAGCGGCTTCAGAGGCTTCATCAGAAGCGGTATGGATGAAGAGGTTCATTGTAGAGCTCGGTGTGGTTCCTAGTGCATTGGACCCATTAATCATTTACTGTGATAACATGGGTGCCATCGCCAATGCACAAGAGCCAAGGTCACACAAGAGGCTGAAGCATATCAAGCTGCGTTACCACTCGATTCGCGAGTACATCGAAGATGGAGAAGTAAAGATTTGCAAAGTACACACGGATCTGAATGTAGCAGATCCGTTGACTAAAGCTCTCCCTAGGGCAAAGCATGACCAACACCAGAATGCCATGGGTGTTAGGTATATTACAATGTAATCTAGATTATTGACTCTAGTGCAAGTGGGAGACTGAAGGAGATATGCCCTAGAGGCAATAATAAAGTGGTTATTATTTATATCTTTATGTTTATGATAAATGTTTATATATCATGCTAGAATTGTATTAACCGAAACATTAGTACATGTGTGATATGTAGACAAACAAAGAAGTCCCTAGTATGCCTCTTAAACTAGCTTGTTGATTAATAGATGATTAGTTTCATAATCATGAACATTGGATGTTATTAATAACAAGGTTATGTCATTGTGTGAATGATATAATGGACACACCCAATTAAGCGTAGCATAAGATCTCGTCATTAAGTTATTTGCTATAAGCTTTCGATACATAGTTACCTAGTCCTTATGACCATGAGATCATGTAAATCACTTATACCGGAAAGGTACTTTGATTACACCAAACACCACTGCGTAAATGGGTGGCTATAAAGGTGGGATTAAGTATCCGGAAAGTATGAGTTGAGGCATATGGATCAACAGTGGGATTTGTCCATCCCGATGACGGATAGATATACTCTGGGCCCTCTCGGTGGAATGGCGTCTATTGTCTTGCAAGCATATGAGTGAGGTCATAAGAGACCACATACCACGGTGCGAGTAAAGAGTACTTGTCAGAGACGAGGTTGAACAAGGTATAGAGTGATACCGAAGATCAAACCTCGGACAAGTAAAATATCGCGAGACAAAGGGAATTGGTAATATATGTGTATGGTTCATTCGATCACTAAAGTCATCGTTGAATATGTGGGAGCCATTATGGATCTCCAGATCCCGCTATTGGTTATTGGTCGGAGTGAGTACTCAACCATGTCCGCATAGTTCTCGAACCGTAGGGTGACACACTTAAAGTTGGATGTTGAAATGGTAGTACTTGAATTATGGAATGGAGTTCGAATATTTGTTCGGAGTCCCGGATGAGATCCCGGACATCACGAGGAGTTCCGGAATGGTCCGGAGAATAAGATTCATATATAGGATGTCATTTTATGTGAAATAAAATGTCGCGGAAGGTTCTATGGAAGGTTCTAGAAGGTTCTAGAAAAGTCCGGAAGAAACCACCAAGGAAGGTGGAGTCCACAAGGGACTCCACCTCCATGGCCGGCCAGCCCTAGTGGGGGTGGAGTCCCAAGTGGACTCCACCATAGGGGGCCGGCCACCCCCCACATGGGAGGTGGGAATCCCACCTTTGGGTGGGAGTCCTAGTTGGGCTAGGTTTCCCCCTCCTATGGAAGGTTTTGGTTTCGGGTCTTATTCGAAGACTTGGACACCAACACTTGGGATCCACCTATATAATGAGGGGCCAAGGGAGGGGGCCGGCCACCCTAAGACCATAGCTTGGCCGCCCCCCTTGAGTGGCCGGCCACCCCCTCCCAAACCCTAGCTTTGCTCCTCCACTCCATATTGCCCGCATAGCTTAGCGAAGCTCCGCCGGACTTCTACACCGCCACCGACACCACGCCGTCGTGCTGTCGGATTCAAGAGGAGCTACTACTTCCGCTGCCCGCTGGAACGGGGAGGTGGACGTCGTCTTCATCAACAACCGAACGTGTGACCGAGTACGGAGGTGCTGCCCGTTCGTGGCGCCGGAACCGATCGTGATCAAGATCTTCTACGCGCTTTTGCAAGCGGCAAGTGATCGTCTACCGCAGCAACAAGAGCCTCCTCTTGTAGGCTTTGGAATCTCTTCAAGGGTGAGACTCGATACCCCCTCGTTGCTACCGTCTTCTAGATTGCATCTTGGCTTGGATTGCGTGTTCGCGGTAGGAAAATTTTTGTTTTCTATGCAACGTTATCCTACAGATGAGTCAATCATGGTAGGTAAGGAAGAGATAAAAGAAATGAAATATGTCTACTTACATAGTAGTGAGAGAAATCACATATGATTCACTTGAGATTCGTCATGTGAGGGATTAGAACATCAAAAATATTTAGGAGGAGTATGATAAGAAGCCAAGTGGTAAACAATAGTGCAAGATTTGTGTTCAAAAACAATGGGAAGTGTGCCAAGCACCTCATGACCATAGTTTTATGATAGAAACACTTGGAAATATAGGAAATATATCTTAATAGATATGTATTCAGAGTAGCAAAGTTAGAACTTAGATATATCATGTGAAGTAGTCCTCAACAAAATGGAAGCTAATTTGATTCTTCCAAAGAACTTTAGGTCAACCACAACTATTCTAGACCACTTTGTTTCAAGTTTATCTCATTGCAAATGTGCAATTAAGGTAAATGTTGAGACAAATAGTAGAATCCCATATAATCGTGCTAAGTATCACGATATAAACCTACCTTATGTGGTGTTATATACTACACATCAGAGCCTGATGTTTAGAGATGTCCTACTCAACTATTATATTCAGGCTTATGATGGTGTGTACTATAAACACAAAGCTGAATCTTCTTGGATTTTATTGGATTTTCATTGTTTGACTAGATCCATACAGGAAGTTTGACTTTGGTATGCAAATGCATGTTGCAATATCAAGTCCTTACTTGATGCTATAGATCTAGAGGGTAATAGTATTTGTGTGAGGAAGTGACGTATTCTGAAGATTCTGAAGACAAGATGAAGGTTCATCAGAAGAAGGAAGCAAAATTGTGGGAAGCAACCACAATATTCTGAAGTAAGTGTCAATCAAAAACTCATGCTTTACCTCATCAGAGGAGTACTTTAGTACATAAGAAGCATGAGGGTGAGAAATCTGGTGATTATGGTGAAGCTGAAGCAGATCCATAGTCCACATAGAAGAGGGAATGCATGGGAAATCACTTAGGATACTATATTCATAGTGTCAGTTAGTGGTTTTCTTGCAACAATCAACCCTCTATGAAAGGAAGAGGACCTATGAAACCATAGAAGACATAAGAAGACCACAGTTGGTATCAGAAGACCACAATTGGTATAGGATCAATACTGCGAGATAAAGTAGATGATGTCTCGTCCAGTTGATCAGAACCTATAATAGAATCCATTTTTTTTAGATAACAAATAGCTACAATTGGTATCAAGTAGTCCACCATTTGCGTTATTTGTACCAAGAAATTGTGAACAAATAAAAACTTTGTTAGCCAAATAACTATGATCTATAATCATTCAGTCGAAGGATTCACCTTGGATGTCCACAATTGAGTGGATACACCCCAAACATTATTCATGAGACCTAAGAAGAAATACAAACCATAAGCTACACCTAGACCAATATTCTAACCATAAGTCCAATAGTTGGGAAGAAAAGGAGTTGAAGACCATAAGAAAACTCTAAGGGGTAGAGTAAAGATTGAGTTGGAAGTACAAAAAACTCAATATTTTGAGCAAGATAGATGACGAAGGTCTGAACTGAGAGGAAGTTTATCTTATTTTCATAAGATTTTTGAACACTACTTTCAGAATGATGTCAGACCAGAAGCCGAGGTTCATACCTCGAGGAAGTAAGAAGTGGACTATAACTTGAGAAAGTGAGTAAAATTTACTCAGAAGTACGGAAGCTCAAGTAAGCTAAGTATAATGAAGTTGGACGAAGGAAATGCCATAGACCAATAAAGCCCAAGATGGCCAAAGACTGAAGTAGATTGACCATACCAAAACTAAAGTCTATTTGAAAGATTCCTTTCATGGAACCTAAATAACCCAAAATAGTTATAGGTATCAATTATAAACCACGATTGGATGGACTAAATGAGTCTACTCCATTCTTAGAGGAATAAACCATCATGATCATTTCCATGTTAAGTACCTTACTTAGCACCATTATTGCAGTTTTGGTAGTAAGGGAAAACAAAGACCTATTTATCAATTAGGAGTGTACTATCAAATCAGTCTTCAGTTAAGACTAGCAGCACCAGAAGAAGTCCTATCATTGATTCTTCAATGAGAAAGGAAACAAGCTTATAGAGTTGAAAGAAATCAAAGAATAAAAGAAAGAACCATGGTTCAGAGACAAACCCTAATGGATTCCAGGAAGAATCTGGACAAGGGATATATTCAATTATATCCAGTGAGATCACCAAGGAGTTTGAGAAAAAAATTTGTAGTCTGCACAAGTCAGATCCACACTCCGAAACATGAGAGAGATCAAACTTCGAGGACGAAGTTTAGTTTAAGGGGTAGAGACTGTAATATCCCAGGTAATGGGGTTACAAAAATAGAGGAAACAGTTGTGTGCATTGCATTCATGCATAGAAAATCCGGGGAATTTTCGCGCTTTCGTTTAAAACTATCAAAGTGATCGAGGTTTCTCTTGCATCGGTAGAATTGAGTTAGACATCGATGTGAGTGCGACAAATTTCGACATGACCTTTGTGAATTCATGTGTTTTGGGGGGAAACAATTTGAATTCAAGTTCAAATATGAAAGACAGACATTCAAATAAGAATTTGAAATCTAAACTATTGTATAAAATACAAAGTAAAATTAATTAGTAATGAGGATCGGATATTATAAATAATAATTCACATAAGTATTATGACAAAATTTATGAAAATTTAAACAAGTATTTCAATACAAAAAGTAAGAGCAAACACAATTGAGAATTCATAACAAATAAGCAATTTAAAACTTATTACAATACAATTATTTACAAGTTACAAAAGAAAAAGAAGAGTACAAAGAAATAACAAGAAAACCTAAACTATCCCACATCTTCTTATTCTTGTGTACCTGCAAAACCAATAACAAAGACAGAAAGGAATTGTTTGTGTTAATGTTAAAATGTTTGCCTCACTTTTGGTGAGGCAATGTTAATATTGGAAACTAGCTAAATGGGAATTAGGAACTTGTCCTAATTCCCAAATGGTGATTAGAGGGAGTAAATCAGAATTCGGCATCAACGAGGCATTATCATCGAAAACCAGTGATCAAGAAGGTAACCAGGGACGCAAGGCATCATTAGATGATCCATCTCTGAGGGACAAGGCAACACATGATGCTCCACTAAATATAGGCAAATATATTTTCCCTCTAATCTAGCTAGAATCTGTGAGGCACCACAAAGTTGTTTTAATGGGTCATTACTGACATGGAAAAGTCAGTATGATCCTAAGCCATTAGTTAATAACCACCTGTACATAAGCAGGATTGAATTTAAATCCACACTTAGTTAAGTAAAATGGCCATTAACTAAAGCCATATAGAAACCGCAGCCAACAGGAGTATTTTCATTTAACAGTACCAAAGATAGACCGAATAGGATAAGTACAAGGTTGAGCAATGACTTGCACATGAGGCAAGGAAAGCCAATTTGACTACCTACACATGGAGAGAGGGGCCACCTGAAAGCAGCTCACACAACCATGCACATGTGTGTTGTCACTCCCACAACCAACATCCCCGCACTATATAAACAACACAGCCACAGCCAGCCAAACTATTTGATCTTAACCGCAATGGAATGGCATCAGCAGATATAGAACAGCAAGAATTCCTTTTATTCTCCATCAGCTCAAAGAAGAACAATAAATAGAACTTAGGAACCAGAATAGGAGGAAGCAGATCAAGAAGCTAGGAGGAGGAGGAGGCCATCCACAAGAAGCAGGTTGATCAATAGACCAGAAGATCAAGATGTTCTACAGCTGCAGGTTATTAGGCAACAAATCTGCATATCATGTGTTCTTAGTTGGCATAGTCACACCAGGGGGATTAGGGGAGTATCCAAAATAAACCATCTCGCTATCCTTCGACTAGGTTTTTACCTAAGAGGATGGAGAGATGGATTTCTCTCAGATTGGCATAGAAGTGCTATGCCAATATCATCACTGAGAAATAAAAAGCCACATAAAAGCATCTGTTCTTATCCAGTATTTTTGCCTCAGCCTTTGCATCACTGGCTAGGCCAAAAAGCAAGTATAAATCTGTTCTTATCAGTCATGGCTAGGAAAAGGGGACAGCAAGATCCACCAGTAAAATCCAACAATACCAAAATCATCTCTTAGTTGCTAACCAGCAACTAGATCTTATTCAAGCAGCCATCATTTAACAAGCTTCAGAGAATTGCTTGGGGTCCAGGAAATGCTCCGAGGCCAACCAAGTAATCTCCAAGAAGAGCCATAATCAAATTAACCATTTATATGCCACCAGCCAACAAGCATCATGTTATTGCCAAGCAACACAAGTACCAACCATGACTTGCTTTTATAGCATATTTGAGCTCAACATGGATTTAACAGTAGTAGAACTGAACTTCTTCAGTTAACAATACAACATACATGCAGTAGATAAAAGCTATTTCATCCTCACAAAAAGCCATACTATCTCTGGATGATTAGATCATCCAAAGTGAGATACCACCACTACCAACAGTACTTGTATCTTGATGTCTTCATTGAAATACAGCACCACTCTATCATAATAAGATCTCAAGCCGAGGCATGTGCATAGATAAATAGAGTATAACTGAAATACTTGGGTATAGAGTAGTGCATATTCATTTTTCATCAGCAACAGTGTAACTGAAACCATATGTGCATTTGGATAATTAAATCATCCCATATGAGATACAACAGTCAGCAGCAGATTCATTGCAGCACCGTAAATCAGCACCAAGTAAAGCACATGATTTCCAATTCATGGTCATGGACAGTATAGAGAGGAGAGAGGAGTTAGCTCACATTGCAGTAGGGGTAGTAGATGATGTAGTCGATGCCAGGGTTGCGTCACAGCACCATCCCGCCGGCGTCGAGGTAGAGGGCGGCAGCATGTCCAAGCATCGCACCACCACGAGCACATCAGCAGTACCCCATCAAACCACAGCTCACCGCCGTAACATCAACACAGCGCCAGCACCACGACCGCAATCATGACACAGGGCCGTGAATCGGAAGACACCGGGGTTGCACTTCACTGGCCGTCCCGCCGGTGCCGAGAGGGAAGTCGTAGTTGTCGACGAAGACGACTAGGAGCGTGGGAGTGTCGTCGAGGAGGTGCAGACCGAGGCATGGGAGCAGCCAGAGGAGCGACGCGACGGCAGACGCCGGTGCTCGCCGAGGCCGGCGGCGGCGTAACCAACACAAATAAGAAGCTAGGGTTCCGGGGTCGGGGCCGACCGCTAGCGACCACAAAGTTTAGATCGACAGAGGGGAGTGGTAGAGCTCGTCGGGGGAAGCAAGAACCCCAACTCGCCGGAGCTTGAGAGGGCCGGAAGCGGGCAGACTACAGTGGCGACGCGACGGAGTCTTTGGGGTGAGTTCTGGCGACAGGAATATCTAGGAGAGGAGAGTGTTGGTGGAGGAGAGCGAGGAGAGGACAGCGGAGCCCCATGGGCGAGTGGCGGCGCCGGAGTCGACAAGCGGTGGCGGCGATGACGGCCGGAACGGCATCGGCGTCATCGCCAGGAGGGGAATAAGCGAGGTTGACCTCGCGTGCAAGTGCGGTAAGAGAAGGAGAGTGGGGGTCGGAGTGGGTTCGACCCAACTGACTCAGGCTATAGGGCCGGGCCTGTTTGACTAGACCATTGGGCCAATCCAACAGGCCATTTGGTCTATTTTTTTTCTTTTTCCTAGAAATTTTATCATTAAAAGAATTAATTAATTAACAAACAAAAATGAGTATCAGCAAATGACCTTTATAATAAAAATAATAGAAAGACAAATACTCTAAAATCAAAAGAACCATAATGTGAATTTTTCTCTAAATTTTAGAAGACCAATTTTAATCTTAAGCCATTAAGACCTAAAAACTAAAAATATAATTTTCTGGTTTCTATGTTTCACCTCAAGAAAATATTAAATATTACTTTGTATTAAAATACCACAATTGTTCCATATGGTTATGTTTAATCATATAAGAATCCTAATTAATCATTACTTCAACTATTAATTAAAACCCTAAACCCTAATAGTAATTATCAATATTTTATTAAGTCTGTTAAAATAATATAATGTTAGATCCACTATTATTTCTATTTCAAGGTTATTAATAATTCCAACTCTCTTATCAATCAATACTTTAATAATTGTATCACAACTTGGGAACCTAGTTCTAATATGTGTAAAGACCTTAACCCTATTATTTTATGTGAAAACCCTAAATTGTTTTCAACTCTAAAATCCTAATGCCACTAGGAACTCTAGCTCCATTAAATCATGTGGACCCTAAATTGCTTCTAACCTAAACCCTAGGTTAGAACATGTGATCATGGTACATTCTTTCAAAGCAAAGAACCCTAGTAGCAAATAAATACCTGTCTTGGTCACATAAAATGTAGCAGACCTATCACTAATATAGGGGTATTCCATGTGTTCATCATCATCAGACCTAAATAATCCAGTAGGGTCAACCAAGTGTAAACCCTAGATCCTATTACCAAAGCCATCATCCTTGTTTATCCCTATTTAGCATCACACCATTGTGATGAACCCTAATAGCAACCATACCTACTATTTCACATTACATAACCCTGTTCCACTAAACCCTACTAGTGTAAGATACTTATCAACCATCCTATTCAGGAGCCAATTATTCCTTACTTAATAGAACCAATAGTACAACCTAAACCACCTCAACCCTAATTGATATACTTCTTATTATTTAAGAAGTATGTTCTTCAAAAGTTATTCTTTTGAAGTAAATAAAGAATCATCCTCAAACCTGCTTATAATTACCTATAAACCCTAGCCAGCTATCACTAGCAAGATAAACCAACCTTGACAACAATCTTGTATAAATAATTGCTTAGAATGCCAGGCTTAACTCAACCTTACAAGCCCTCTGTGTTGATGAATCCAACTAGGTTGTGATCCATCTACTACTTACTCCAGAAACCAATTAGAACCATAGAAAACCATAGAACCCCACAAACCTGATTATTATACTTGTTCTTTATTCTAGAACATGTTCTTCAAAAGTTATTCTTTTAAAGTATATATGATAATCAATCATTAACCATGACATATAGTGCTAAAACCAACCACTATTCATTACATGTTAGGATTACACCAAATCTTATGGTTGTGTACTATTAATGTTATTGCTATGATATATTGCAGCTCATGTTTATAATACCAAGTAATCACACCTGAATAAGAACCTTGTATGTGAATCACTCTAAAAGTGCAACACACCCTGAACCAATCATTACAACTCAATGATTCCAAATCATCGGGGTTAGGTCACGCTTAGAGCGATTGCATCTCATACTTATGCATTATTGCATCCTTGCCAATCTTTTAAACATCGTCCTTACCGGACGATGATGCTATTGCAGAATTTGGAGTTATTGCGTAACGAAGACCTTGCCTGCATAATCTTGCAGTCAAGAAAGGCAAGTTCATCACTTGCTCATGTCCTTTGATTATTTCTATCAAATTACTTGCAAAGTACTATGGTTATCACTATTGCATAAAAACCAAAACCACTACTTTCATAACTATGAATATGACTATGTGGTGGGCAATGGAACCATGGATTGTGTTGATATGGTGGAGGTTCCATTGCACGGGTTTATATCCATCTAGGATTAAACAACAAATGTCGCCAGTGATTCTTGTGCCGTAATACCCGTGTTAACCATAAGATCCGGAGTGGGACGGAGTAGTCAAAAGTGTTTCCACCTCTCGTTCATCAACGGATGCGCTTTACCGTAGACACTTGTATCTGTCGGCGGCAAGCGGTAGGCTGGGGAAGCCTTAAGTCCCCACGGCACAGTCCGTAGACACTTGTCGTTCGAAGAACAAGCGGTAGGCTGGGGAAGCCTTAAATCCCCACGGTATTGCGGTCTATGATGGGTTGCAGCCACCGGCGTAGGAGTGTATGGTAGAGCCCAAAGATCGTTGTCGTGGTCGGGGTCCACCCTGAAATTACGGGAATAATGGGACCGACGTGGACCCAGGGTCGGCGCATGCAACAAAGGGTGGGTGTTCGAGGTAGCGGAGGAACATGATTGGCTAGACCTTATACCGGGCCTCACACCAAAGGAAGTGTGGACGGGGAGTACGCCCGGTTGGCACCAAGGTTAAGATCTCTTATGGGTAAAGCAACACACCTCTGCAGAGTGTAAAGAACCGTGACCTGTCACTCCCTGTTCCGGGATATGGAACTGCGAACGCGGCCGGAAAGGAGCTCCATGAAGTTCTAGTAAACCGGTGAAGGCTGACGGACATAGTTCTTCTGAATAAAAGCAACCTTTTGAAGAAATGGTTATGAAAATCTGCATTGGTATTAGACTTTCTGGTCTAATGCCGTAGCTAGTGCATTAAACACCTCTTTCCTATAATGAACTTGTTGAGTACGCTCGTACTCATCCCACTCTTAAATCCCCTGCTTAGGTATGGAGGCATCGGAGGAGAATCTACAGTGCAACTCAAAGGTTGAGGAGTCAACAACAACTTCAAGAGACAGGACCCTGTCAGAGGAGTCAGATACCACATCCAACAAGGAGAAAACCTAGTTTAGCCATAGAAGGGAACTAGCTTCCTAAACCTAGCTCCTATTTAGCTAGAGTCTATTCTTAGCCTCTGTAGTTAGTGAAATACTCTACCAATAGAGTTCGTGATAGGACTAGACTACGAGTCGTTCTTCTGGAGTTTATTTGCAGTTTTACCTCATTGTAAAGTAGGAGGCTATGTGGATCTTTTGTAAAGAGTCTGTATGTAATTCTATAGACATGCCTTGGACCCGCATATGTTTCTGTTGTACCACTCTGAGCGATATAATACTAGTGGAACAGTGTTTCATTGGTGTTATATCAGACTTGCATACTACACCATGCAGTGGTATGCCGGGTCACCACATAGGCCGCATGTCACACGGTGACATGCAAAAGGTGCATGTCACCTGATCTCACTCCGGTCGTCGTTGGTGCCGACGTAGCAGCCACCATGATGGCGATAAGGATTACTGCTACAGTTGCATTCTTGATATTTTGCGCCATCTTTGCTGGGTTCTCGATGTCGTTTTCACGAAGTAAGGGTTTATGGATGATGAGATGTTTGTGGTGTGGAGGGAGTGCTGCCCATTATTGGGTATATATAGCATGCCAGGAAGAAGAAAGTGCGGTAGCGAGAGATCCATGGGCAATCCCACGTTGCCGATTACATGCATGACGTCGATAGGCATTCCTCTTCCTCGTATTGAGCATAGGATGTTGGTGCTAGGTGTTGGGCATGGAAGCCTCTTGTTTTTTGGGAAAAATTTATAATTTGCCACACATTAGTTCACACCTTTATAATTTGCCACACATTACTTAGGCTTCTACAATTTGCCACACATTAGATTGTTTTCTTTCTATTTTGCCCTTTTCCTCCTTTTACGGATATATTCTTTTCTTATAGTAACTCCTAAATACGGTATGATATACTGTATGTTGGTTGATCGGGAAATCAGAGGTTCCAGAGGTGCTGCGGCGGAAGCGCTGCCGCCTGCCGGACCACGACGGGCGAAGCAGCAACGCAGCCGCTGGCCGCCGGGCCACCACCACGGACGCAGCAGGAGCGCCGACCATCCTCCCGGCGGCAAGCACTAACGACACACCTACCATGATGGCAGAGGAGGCGCAGAGCTGCCGCCCGCCGGCGACACCGACCAGACCAATGGCGGAAGCCTTGTGGAGGCAGATGAAATATCCCTGCCCTACACGGCTACAGGACGACATCGGCCGGACCAACTGCAAGGCCGGACTCCAAGTACAATCCATCCGTGCCGATACTGAATGTGGTGGTGCTAGCTTGAAGCCGAACAATGACTTCAACTGAATATGCAGCGATGAGACTCCTTCAGGACTGCTTGTTCTTGCTTGTTCAACTGAATATGTCACAAAATGCTTGCTGGTGATGAACTACTTGTGTCAGATCAAAAAAAAATCACGGCATACATCCATATATCAGAAAATCTGAAGGATTACATGGAATTGACAGGATTCATCACACGCCGGATCCAGGAGGTATATTCTACTCAAAGTCTTAAATCAATCTCTAAGATCATTACTGCATTACTAAATACTAACTACCAGATCCTAGTGTCACCCTCTCGAGTGTGGCTACTGTTCGTCGTCGCCGATCATGGATGTGTCCGTGGTAGTTTGGCGGGTGGCAGCGGCGCTGCTTCTGTGTCCTTGGTAGTCCCGACGCTACTACTGCGTCTGTGGTAGTTTGGCGGGCGGCATCGGCGCTGCTTCTGCGTCCGTGATAGTCCGGCGGCCAGCGGCGGCGACGCTACTGCTGCGTCCGTGGTTGTCCGGCGGCGGCGCTCCCGCCCTAATCTGTTTTCCCCGAACCTCTGTTTTCCGATCAATCAGATCATTCTCAGTTTGGCCAAGCGGTACCAACGTACCGTATCTCATATTCTCATACCGTATTTGGGAGTTATAAGAAAAGAATATATCGTAAAAGGAGGAAAAAGGCAAAATAGAAAGGAAACAATCTAATGTGTGGCAAATTGTAGAAGTCTAAGTAATGTGTGGCAAATTATAAAGGTGTGAACTAATGTGTGGCAAATTATAAATTCTCCCTTTTTTGGGATGGTACTAGTTGTGCAAAGGAACTTATTGGAAGAGAAAAGGACGGCCGAAAGCTGAAGCTGAGAAAACCGTTAAGATTGTCATGAAAGCTCCCATGTTTCCTGTAATAAGAGGTGTGAGCTCCTTCCTCACTAATTGTCTATCTATTGTACGAATCGCACTGTCTCCTGAAAATTCTTTGCATTTGAACTAGTCTGGAGCCGAGCGGTGCTGGTATTCCGTTTTCTTTCGTGGAGCTGCTATCCTTGTTGCCTGGAGTAAACGCCATTTAACGGGCGCTATAATTTTGCCTCTTGGCAATTTTTTCTAGATATGCGATATACCTTTTAGGTTGTACTAGTCAAATCCGTGCGTTGCTACGGGGTCTAAAGTATACATGATACAAGTGAATGTTTGGGTGAACATTTTCAAACATACCATCCACAAAAGCTGAGTTTTGATTACTCAAACTATCTCTCCTTATGCCTCTCTCTAAAAACGTAGAACCGCAAAGGCATGACAAGCCATGCATTTGCCATGCCTTTCCATTTTCCGTCGGCCTCTCAACTTCACCTCTTTCACCAGAGTATCGACATTGTGCCTAGACCGCCTGCCAAACATCCCACTAACAACGTGTCCTCAGCCACTACGCACTGTTTTTGCCCACTCTAGCGAATCTCCACAATTGTTCTCATAGCCCATGACATATCACTATATCAGTAATGAAGGATATATGGACATATTCAATTGTTATTTGCTAATACGAAATTGTCGCATATAGTCTCAACAAATTAAAAGTACCTAAGCATCACCTTCTAGAAATAACCGTTGTGCATATTACAGCAGAATGAACTACAACTAAATACAACACATGCACCCCACAATTCCAGACCAATAAAAAAATAGAGATATTGCTTATCTCCAGTGCTTCTGCAACTCATCGTTCTCATTCAGCAGAATCACCCTTGTGACAGAGCCTAACCATGTAAGAGAAATATCTATGCTTCCATATAATGGTAACACAAATCAAATACGATACTTTTCATTAGAAAAATTTCCACATGCTTAAGTAATAAGGTACATGTATAAAGAGCCTTCTGAATTTCCATTTCGCTGCAGCACGAACATGATCATGCAACAATTCCTCTTGTTTTCATGCCTGAGAGCACCAAGTGTTGAAGGGATACAAAACTTTCTCCAAACATCATCTCAGGCGAACATGCCCAGGTGGTTCTGCTCCGCGACTGCAACACTCCCTTGGCCATCAGTTCTTGGACGCGGACGGTGATGCGGATCAAAAACAAAATCATGGGGGTTGCTGGGGCCCACATGCAACCTTCCCTGGCAACTTTCAAAAGTAGTTTGGGTGTAAAATGGCATATTTGTACGCTATAAGGGTCCAAAACAAAATAGGGGAGCAATACGTAATACTTAAGTGATTGTTTGGTTACTAAACATAGTGCCACGCTGAAGCATAGTGCCACAATCTAGACCAAAAGTCTGAGACATGTGAAGTTACTTAACATAGTAGTCATAGAGGCAGAGACGAAGAGCATGAGGAGTGAAGGAGAAAGCAAATACACCCTTCTCTTTAACACCCATATATATGCCAGATTAATATTTTATTGCATAAAACTTTTTATAGATGTAGTTGAAAGCGAAACTTAAAGAGGAAAAGAAAAAACGAGAGAATCGCGGGCACTTAGCTAGTTAATACATAACTGATTCAACTTTTATAGCTGAAGAAAGTAAGTACAGAACACATAAGTGGTTATGAAATCCAGGAGTGACCACTAACAAAGCAAAGCATACGTGAGTTTCGAGTATGACTAAACAGGAAATCTATAAGCAACCTGAATCCTTGATCAAGTAAGAAGTCAGGAATCTAAGTTTCCTACTTTATATTACAATAGTCTAATGAAAAGAGGGAAGAAAGATTATAGTTTAAGGCTGGGGTGCGTTGTGGGACTCGATGGCCACCTCTTCACCAGAACAACACCGTGTATCGCCTCCGCTACTACCACTTTCAGTTCGGCCGTCGCCGATCGGTCCCATGCCACCGCCTCATCCATCTTATGTCTCATACAGAATGTGTGAATAGCACCTGGGCAGTGACAATGATTCTATCAAACATTAGAATTTAACACATCTTTATGTTAAAAAGGGATGACTATTTTCTGAACAGACTTTGACCCAATTCAGATAAGCACTCAAAGAACTCTGGCAACAACTTGTGAAATAGAGTTGGGGCATATCCTGCTAGGTATATCAAGTGTGCAGTAACACAATGTATTGTCAAGATTTTGCTATTGAGAGAAAGTAAAAAACTACAATGATTGTAATTTAACCCGCCAATCCAAAATTTACATTAAACAATTTTTCGAATGAAAACACTGGAAAATATACCACTGGTTACAGTTGATTCCTCTGGTCACCTCGTAATCATCCTTGTATTTTGGAAATGGTAAGTATTCAGATTTTGTATGAGAATATGACCTAAATAGGAGATAACTACAACAATGTAGCTCATTCACCTTACAAGAAACCCAAAAGAACACAAGCATAGTGTCTGGAAGAAATAAAAAAAATTCTAGCTAACAAAAGGGTAAATGACTATGTTAGGATCTTGTAAAATAATCTAAACCAGGAAACATACATTAATTTGGAGAATCTCTGACCAATCTTCATATATCCAACAATATTTCAAAACGTATCATACCCCTCCCACGATTTTGGAGATCTCTTACAGGTCAACTGATGTTCTTGAGTGCCAATGCAACTTCCTCTTATCAGAACGGCATAGACTGCAGTGACGTTCTAACAACAATAAAATGAAATCGTGGAGAAACATGTCGCCTATTCACTTTACCTTTTTCTGCAAAACTGTGCTGAACTTCTAAAAATAATATTTTAATTTGATATATGAGCCTATAGTAATTATTGTCTGCTGCAAATTCAAGAAATCACTCATAAAGATACCACAAATTTAATCAACGGAACAAACAAAGGATTACCATTTAAGTTTTTGCAACACCAACAATGCCATTAAGGTCCAAGTTTTCATATTTGGTAGTTCATCTACAAACATTTCCAAGTGACAAATGGAGCAAGCAAAAATTTAAGGTTGGGACATACTGAGTGATAATTGGCAATTATCAAGTTGTAGAGTGGTATGAAATTCACTATGTTGTAATCATACTGACATCTATATTGGAGGAAGAAACACAATATTAGAGCAGATTACCTACCAAAAAGGGATATAAAAATAAATCAAAAAACTGAAGCACATGAAGACAAGTGGCATCCGAATTTTGATATGATATGCAATGGTAATAAAATTATTCAAGCTAACCACATGGAAATATATTTAAGATAATGACCTGGTGATAGTCATATCTCAGTGGATCTGCCTTTTATACACAAGATTTCCCAAGTCGGACATGTCTTAGCTGAAAAAATCAAACAGAATGTCTACATTATTTAGTGAACAAAATGCAATAGAACTACAACTTTAGGTTTACTTTGACCATAGCGCAAATGGAATAAAACTGAAAAAGATATTATAGACCACTATGTACTCATACCTATTCTGGTGTAGACCGTCTTACATCCTGTAACAGCAGAAAATTGCATAAAAACATGTTATTTGTTCTAGCTAGCGATCCAAATATAGTCTCAGTTGCAACCAAACCAAAGTAGTAAATCCAGTAAATACATATATCTGAGTGTTCTTGTTTTGCAAGGTGTATGCTAACTGATTTTACATATTAAAACGGTGTGTAGTGTATCTAAATGCAAAATAAACTCCACAAAAATAGATGGAATGATATTTCAGCAAGCATGCCTAAGAAAACATCACATGTATATGTGTTGTGAGATCGTAGGCTACATAAAAGTCTGAATAATTCGGTACTATATAGTTTTTTTCAGTTGACAGACCTGGAGCACACTCGTAGGTTCCAAATCAACTATTGCATCCTAAAATTTGGCCTACTCTTGCATGGTGACCTTTTGTCGGTTGACAGACCTGGAGGCACACTGGTAGGTTGCAAATCAACTATTGCATCATAAAATTTGGCCTACTCTTGCATGGTGATTTGTCTGATATGTTCGCTCAGCACCTATCTTCAGAATGCATCATGAGCCGTAGACTTGTCCCTGTACAAAATTTCAGCCAACAGAAAGCTTAATATCCTCTACAAAAATGAGTATCAAAAATTTGGACCAAAACATAGCAATAGCACGCCCAAACAACATAGGAGTAGCGCAACCCCAATCTCTCATCATCTCTCTCTGTTCTGCCCGCTCGGTCCACACTGGAGTGCGGCCGTGCTTGGATCAAGACCCTGTCGTCCTTCTCTTACCTCGAGAAAAAAGGGTACAGTACATCAACCAGGAGCTTGCCTTCCAAACGGGTTGTCCAACATCGAGGCACACTCGTTCTTGGGGCCTTTGTAGAGAGTCTACGCAAAGCATAGTGACTACGTCAACTATTTTTCTTTGCTCGGGATTGCCCGCCTGAAAGTAAGAAAAGATCAACTATGAGGCTACAAATCTTATCTGAATACATAAATTTAACCACGAAATAATTACCTACAAGTGACACATTCCTAATTAGGTAAAAAAATGTACAGTACTGTCTAAACAAATTTATGAACAACTGTAGATGAAAAGTTCGTTTAAATCTAAGTGACGACATGTATTCTCGAAAAATCTAAGTGACGACATCACCTACATCAACAACATAAATTAGGTATATGCAGGGCCGGTCCTAAAATTTCATGGACCTGGGGCGAAACAAAAATATAGGGCCCTAGAAGTCTCAAAGAATAATTTATACACACATATATACATATGAAATCATAATGATAAACATTTAAATTCTACAGAAGAAAATTTTATATTAAATTTATATTTGTTGTCTTAAAGAATCCAATCCAATGTTTCTACGTCTCGCTGATTTAGCATAACTTTATACTAAATTAATGATACTTAATATGAATCGAAGGAAGTAGATTTATAAAGTCACAAATTATGGTATGCCAATAATATATATGTTAATATAATGATCTTTTGATTGAAATAATGATAATTTTATTTTAAAAGACACTAATGATAATAATTTACGCCATTACTAGCCAAGTATGAGGACCTACATCATCATATAGGGATTTTAGAGCAAGCATACGCCCTTGTTGACCCTCGTTTTCTCATGCTAGAAACAGAATCCTTCACTTCAAAAAGTGATTACTTAGCGTGATTTCTGAAACTGATATCTATGTGTGATGTGCGTGTATAACATCCTCCATGCAAAGTGTTGATTTACCTCGACAGGCCACACCCACTCAATCCCCTCATTGCTAATTAATGCGAAAAGGCCTAAAGTGATCAAGGGGGGAAAAAGCCCAACGTACCAGGGAAAAGAATTTCCAGCCCACTAGATAGAATAACGCTTCGTCCTCCTCCTCTGAACGGCACGAGAGTGACATGCTCATCTCCAGCCGCGTCCCCCAAACCGCGCCGGATTGAGCGTTTGGGGGACGTGTTTTGTTCGTGTCGTCTTTGGGGGACGTCGCTCCCCAGCCACGTCCCCCAAATGCCTCCCCCAAACATTTAAAATACTTTTTTGGCATTTTTATTTCAATTTCCACAAACTAATACATAATTGGGTACGTGGTTTCCATAAACTAATACATAGTTGGAACCGTCGCTGCGCGCCAATAACTTCCGTCGCGAGGTAGGCGACGGTTAGGTTAAAATTTATTGTGCCGCTGACGGGTCGGGCCCGCGTCGCTAAGCCTCGCTTTTCGGTGCGTCCGGCGTCCCCGGTGCGTCCCCGGTGGGACGGGGACGGGCTCGGGGCTGGACACCGTATCGGGGCGCGCCGGATAAAAATGGGCTTTGGGAAACGAGCTGGAACGCATTTTTTATCCGACGCGCCCTAAATTGCTTTGAGGGACGTTTTGGGAGAAGCGTCTGGAGATGGTCTAATGGCGCCGCGAACTTCCGCCGCTGCCCGCTGGTGCGTATGCCTATGCCTATGCCTTAGCTAACCGGGACTTGGGGCCCCTTGAGTTTGGGGACCCGAGGCGGCCGCCCCGCCTGCCCCCCCCTCAGGGCCGGGGCTGGGTATATGTATGGGATATGTATGCGTAGCCATTCCTATCTTCGATTCTACACCATGTATTTGAGTATTAGCATCGCTGCATCGGCAGGCGGCAGCGGAAACATGCTGCCGGACGAGACTGTCCGGGCGTTGGGAAAACCCGTGTCCGTAGCCAAGCTCACGGTGGAGCACCCATGCCACTTCGCCGTGTGGACGCGCGCCTTATCTCCACTGGTGCTGCAGGCTAACGACGGGATGCACACGCGTTGCTGGGTGTACGTCATGCTCCCGTCCACCCTAGGCAGGGTCTCTTGCCACGCCTGCCGTCTGCTAGGGCCTCGGGGCAGCGTCGCCACGCCACACATGACGGGGACACCGCGCTCGTGGTGGTCGTCCACCGTCGGCTCGAGGCGGATCCACTCTTCCGCCGCCGCGCTCGCTGTGCTCCCGGCCGCACGGCGAGCTTACCCTAGCTCAGCCTTTGTCACACTGTACCGCGCGGAGGGAGGGAGATAGGGAGAGAAGGAAAAGATGAGGATGTTGACTTAGGGGGCTAGAGTTTCGGGGGCTGGGTTCCGGTTCCGTCTTGACACGCTTGGCCCAGTTGACGGAATCGGTTGACGAAGGAGCAACGTAGAACGTACCGTCTATCGACGGAACCTGTTCCGGGTGCTCCTATCCAAGGGAACTGCTACCGCTCAAAAAAAAATCCAAGGTAACTGCTATACGCCGACCTGGTCGGCTAGTGCGGGGCGCCGCACACCCCAGCGACCAGGTCGGGTAGGCTGGGCCTCGGCCCATTAGGCTCAGATACGGTTTTTTCTTTTTTCTTTCTTCTTTTTTCTGTTTCTTTTCTGTTACTACTATTTTCTTTTTCATAATCTAACAGTTTTTATAAAAATAAAAATTCGAGATTTTTTTGAAATATGAACAGTTCTAAAACTCGAACAACTTTTAGATCTGAACATTTTTTAAATTTGAATGGATTTTCAAAATCTGAATAATTCAAAAAATCATAATTTGAAAAGTTTTTAAAGCTGTATATTTTTTTTGAGCAAACCAAATTTCAAATTTGAACATTTTAGATATGAACAATTTTCAAATTTGAACAGTTTTTAGGTATGAACAATTTTTAGATATGAACAATTTTAAAATTTGAACAAATTTTAGATATGAACAATTTTTAGATTTAAACAATTTTCAGATTTGAACAATTTTTTCTCTTTTTTTAAAATTACAAAAATTTCAAATTATATTTGTTTATCATTTGTTTGAATTTTAACGTTTTTAAAACCTACGAGAAAAAATAGAAAAGAAAAAGAAACAGAAATGAAAAAAAATAGAACAAAAAATTACTAAAAAAAAGAAACGGCCAACTCGCCCAACACCCGAACTGGGTCGGCCCGTACTGCAAGCGTGGGTGTGCGGCGCGTGGTACGCGCCGAACTGGTCGGTGTATAGGAAATCCCCCTATCCGGGAGCGCCTACTCTCCGCCTTAAGCGGGAGGCAGCGTTCGCTCTCCGCCTGAAGAGGTTTCCCGTGGGCCGCTCCAAACCTGGGCGCAACAAAAGGTACTGCTTCTCCCTTTTCTTTCCTTTCAGTTTAGATCTTTAAAATTGTTTAAATTTAAAAAATGTTCAAATCTAAAAATGTTCAAAAATAAAAAAAAGTTTGAATTAAAAAATGTACAGATTAAAAAATGTTTGAATCTAAAAAATTCGAATCTCAAAAAGTACAAAATTTGAAAATGTTTAAATTTACAAATGTTCGAATTTTAAAAATGTTCGAATTTTAAAAATGTTCAAATAAAAAATGTTTAAATTTTAAAATTGTTCAAATTAAAAAATGTTCGAATCTGAAAAGGTTTGAACTCAAAAGGTTCAAAATTAAAAAATGTTCAAATATAAAAAATGTTTTTATCTAAAAACGTTCGAACTTCGAAAAAGTTCAAATTTCAAAAAGAAAAGTTCAGAATAATTTTTAAAATCGACCAAAAACAGAAGAAAAACCGAAAAAACTCGTTAAAAACCAACACACGTAGAACCAGTTGGCAGCCAAAAACCGAGAAAACCGGAGAAAAAAGTTGCGTCGCTAAACTTAGTTGTAACGGGCCGGCCCATAAAATCGCCCCCTGAGCGGAGCCCCAGATACGTCCCGGAATGAGCGGGGAATAGGATTCACCCCCCTATCCAACGTTTTAAGCGATGGTTCCGTTCGGGATCGCGTCAGGACCTGCGGGTGATGGGCTCGGCCCATTTATTTTGCTATTGCGCTGAGATTGCTTTGGACGTGAGTGTACTGCTTCTGCACGTTGGCTGTAGCTATTTCTATCTATTTATATCGTCATTTTGTTGTGTTTTTGTCAGTTGCTTCAACGTTTCTATCCGGTGGTCGGTGCCTTCAGTGTTCACTACTATATATGCAAGTCACCAAAATAAAAAGTTTGAATTAAAAAATGTTCAATTTCAAAAATTGTTCGATCTGAAAAATGTTCAAATTTTAAAAAAAATGTTTGAACTAAAAAAATGTTTGGATCTAAGAAATGTTGTAACCTAAAAACAAATGTTCGAACTTTAAAATGCTGAATCCGAAAAATGTTTGAATTAAAAAATGGTTCTAATCTAAAAAAATGTTCAAACTTTAAAAATGTCGAATCCAAAAAATGTTTAAATCAAAAAAAAATTAGTTCTAAAAATTGTTCTAATCTAAGAAATGTTCAAACTTTAAAAATGCTAAATCCAAAAAATGTTCGAGTTAAAAAAATGTTTAGATCTAAAAAAAATTCTAATATAAAAATAGTCAAAATTTGAAAATGTTCAAAATTCAAAATTTTCAAATACTAAAATTGTTCGAATTAAAAAGTTGAAAAATTCTAATTTCAAAAAGTTCAAAAATAAAAATTGTTTGGATTAAAAAAGTTCAAGAAAATAAAATAAACTAATTTTAAAAAAAGTTAAGGTTCGAAAAAACTTCAAAAGGCTGACGAAAAATCGGAAAATCGAAAGAAAACCAGAGAAAATCGGCTAAACATAAGAAAAACAGAGGAAATAACACACTGCCCTCGCTACATGGGCCGGCCCAGAAACAACTGCCCGTGTGCGGAGCGCCGAATCTCTCTCGCTATAAATGGAGAATAGGAATTGCCACCTGTTCCCCTTTTTAAAGTAGTACAGATTGACGAGATTGTTGGGCTTGACACGCTTGGCCCAGTTGACCCAGTTGACGGAATCGCTTGACGAAGGAGCATCGTACCGTCTGACGACGGAACCTGTTCCCCTTTTTTAAGTAGTACAGATTCTTGAAGAAAAATGTTTAGCAACTAATTTAATACAGTAGCACGTAACAAATGTACTAGGAGTAATGCAACTTATCTTGCTCTTGTGTCCAGTTCACCTGAGTTTCCTGCCCTTGGAAGTTGGAAGCCAAGTATAGAGTTCCCAGGTAGTATAACACGTGTCTCGCGTCTTCACTTGACGGGAGTTTTCACTGAACCATCATCCTTGTCAAATTTACTGAATGTTTTGGACGGACCAATGAATTCTCTGCATCACTCGCATGGCCTTTCTCCCGTCCCATTTTCCTTGTGCCAATCTGCCCTCTCTCGAGGTACAGCTGAAACAACATAAATCGTGCAGTGCAACTGTGGAGGCAGCAGCTAGCTGCTCGCGCTTTTGGAGACACCCGGCATCGAGTTCGGTCGTTTCTGAAAGTTCTGAACCACTCCAGACAAGAAGAAAAGATGGAGGAAAACCTACTACGAGTGCCCCACATGAACAATAGGGAGAGCCTGCACATTCTGTACCTGGCGCTATCCTTGTTCGCTTCTGCAAAAGAAAAGAGGGTGGTTTTTTAAAACGTAGAGACTGCGACGCATACAACATTCTGAAATCTGAATCTTCACGAAGACATATATAACTGATCTGAAGAAACGTATGCTTTGTCGCTGCTCGGAGAGGCCTTTTGGCGCCACCGAACAGTCTAAACTGAGTCGGTTACGAGGAGTCTAGGACAGGTATACTTTCTTCTCATCTCTACGGACAGAACTGTACTACCTGGGTCAGTTATCAGCGAAGATTTTGATAATCGGAGGCATAACTATGTTGAAGTGTGGGCACCTTAATCTGCACTGTACTGAGGAGTGGGGTCGATAGATGGTTCCGCAGTTCACGCCCGGGGTTGCCGGTGTCATCTTGGAGGCTCCAACGATACACAATGATGGGCGATGAGTGAAGCGAGCCATACTAGGTCGTGTGTACAATTAGCTCGTCAGGATTATGATAAGCAATACATGATTTTTTTAAGTACAGAATTATCTGTCTGTCACTACCGTTTCCTGCCAAGCTGAACAGAATCGAGTAAAGCACGATGAGTGCTGTCGGAAGCGATCTACAAGATCTCTCTAAGCTGGAAGAGTACACCAGTGTTTTGAAACTATTGAAAATTAATATGGTGCATTGTGTGAAGACTTAATTTTTGGTTGCTGGGGTGTATTACGGTAAACGTACTTTATAATTTATTGCAGAAAAGAAGTTGGCGAAATAGAAAAGATGGTTAATAAAGCACAATCACTGATATGTCCGAAGAGATCCACATGATCTCTAAGCTGGAAGGTTCTACAGTATACGAACGCAAGCTTAAACTAATGAGAATATGGGACAATGAATTAAGACTTGGTTTGCTACTACCTGTATCCATAAAAAAATATCTAAGATATTTTAGATTTGTCTAAATTTGAATGTATTTCACGCCATGCTTTCCCTTGATTTGTCCGTCAAGATGCTTGATGTGTTTTAAGGTATTCTTTGAGGCTTCATGCATGTGGAAAGGAAGGAAGGACTGGCAAGATCTTTGAGCGAAAATCATGCTAGTAGATATTCCCAAACTAGTTGCGTCCGCACCCCATTTTTGTTGTGACATTTCCAAGTTTTCAAGATACAACACAATGTATATCTAAAATTTTAGTTGGTATTTTTTAGAAACTTGGAAGCGTCACAGCAAAAAAGGGGTGCGGGCGTAACTAGTTGCAAATGAGAGTTTCCCAGTTTCCGGTGCATTTGGAAGCATCGAAATAACCTGGTCTTAATGAAGAGGCCATATGGGCCGAAGATCAATTAGATGATACAGACGGAGTTCGGGGCCTAGAAGATAGTGTGGGTTTGTTTGGCGATGAGGAGTTCTGCTTCCCGACATCACTATGGATTGTTTTCCACGATGGTCGCACGGGATTTATACGAAATGATGCGGTTGGTGGCTTGATAGTAGAATTACACTAATGTTTTATTGCATGTGTTAATTTGAAATTCCAAGCCAAAAAAATCATGTTTAACTGTGCCACAAGGATTTTTATGAAATGAAATTATTTCTAGAAAAATGACAGGGTTAGAGAAAGGAATTGACTTAATTACCATGCAATACCAATTCCTAAAAATTGCAATTGAAATGACCGAGTCCATTCTATAACAGACAAACATATTAGGTATGGAATATAGATTGAATATGATTCCACCTAAGGGTCTCCAGCTACCTAAGAATAACTCTTAAAATGATGTCAAAGCAAATCCTTGCAGTGAGTTTGTTCCTTTCTCATGAATGAAACGGTGAGTTAAGAGCGGGAGGTGAGGGTGATGATCGGGCTGTCTTGTCACGTTACTCTCTAGCTAAGCATCCGGTTGGTTCATCTAATAAAAAAGCATCCGGTTGGTTTGTACAGAACTTGCTCACATGGCAATGGTAGTTGGATTAACAGAAAACTAATTATTGTACCAACGGGTTAATCTACCGTAGAGGTTGTGCCTAACTCAAAATTAGGCAGTAAAGCACAGCTCTTCCTGTTGGTTTGCCAATGATTCAGAGTTTTCGCGAGATACTGAGATCCAACCGAAGGACTAGAGGAATTGATTCCCCGGTTTACCTTAATCTAGGAGGCTCGGGTACGGACGAGGGGCCTAAGACTCGTTAGCAGCTGTTGATCAGAACAAAATGAGATCGAGACAGTGTACTTCCTAGGAGCAGTTCGGAAAACGAACAAGGAACACATGAGAGCGAGAAGAGCATCACCAGTGAAGTAGCTAGTTTTTCCCATGTGCGGCTCGTGGCTTGAGGACGAGAAACCAAATCGTGCGTACCTCGTGCGTGCCGTCCCCGTAGTTTGAAAACACGGTCCTGCTTCGCAGCCGCACTGACTCCGCGACATCTGTTTCAGACCTTCCGCATCATCGCCTCTTGCACTAATGCTTTCTGCCGTCCCACACGCCCTGGATTTCTCTTTTGAAAACCAAAGATTTGGATGATTGTGTCGTCGAAAGGCACTCCTAAGATTCCATTGCGGGAGCGAAGAAAAGAAACTACTAAAAAACTATTTTTTGCGGAAAAGAAAACTAATTTAATATCCGCATTTCAGAGAAGGAAAAAGTGTTTTAGCATAGACCCAATTGGCAGTACAGTTCTGTTCTTTTTTCAGATAATGTACATGATGTTTTTAGCTTCGCGAAGCCATATTACCATATTTTTTTTACAAATTTACTCTAAAATATAGTACGATTTGTTTACCATCAATACCACATATATCTAAAGTAGTTTAAAGTAGCAAATATATATTATACAGTGGAGATACATGTGTTGTCTACAACGATTAACAAAATAAAGTATAAAAAAAGCAAATTTCTTTCTAGACTCATAACTGCATTTTACTCAACATTCAGTAACCCCAACAAGCCGTAACTCATTCATGCATTTCTTTCTAGACTTCACAAGTGTAGTACTCTGCTCATTCATGCAAAATACATTGACTATTTCATGCAAAATAAATTGACTATTGAGTCTTTTCTTCACAGCATCTGTAACCCAAAGGCAAAAAACCTTTAGAGGAGCAAATTTGCTCTTCTAACGGCCCGAAGTGGCACCTAACCGAAAGCCAAAAAGACTTTCGGACATTACAAAAATAATTCATTTATAATCTAGGACCGAAATATCATAATTTAAAAAACACATAATCATCAACGACAATCGGTATTCGTTCATGGTAAGCACACTATAAGTCGACCCAAAAGGGGCATCATCATTTTAAATGAAAAGCACACATAATATGCGTTCATGGCGATGATCTATCTTCGTCCTTTCCACTCTGACCAACATCGAGGCAGGCACCAAAAGGGGCTTCATCATTCGACCCATCATCACCATCCAGGCGAAAAGCATAGTAAAGTATTAAAGTTAATATAAAAATAATGCATGCAAAAAAAAAATACAACACGAGATTGGCAATATACCCTACCTCGTCACTCTCATCGTAACCATCGCCTCGAAAATGATGATTTGCCACAATGTACAAATCATACTTTTTGGTATCTTGATGGGCTCTCACCATTTCATCTACATCCTCTTGATTTAAGAGGAGGACCAATCCTTCCGATGGTACACACCCAGGCTTGATGTGGTACAATTCGGGATTTCTACCATAAGCATGTACACACAGAGCGCCTTGCAATTCTGACCACTCCACTTTGGTGGCAGGTTCAGTAATTATCGTCTCGCCGGGTAATTCATAGTATCCTCTAGGAATACGAGAAAACTCACGGTCCCTAAAAACACGAAATGCCCTAAAATTAACAAATTCTTGATCAATGGTCAACTTTTGCTTGTAGGAGCAAGTCAATCGAGGAGAATATGACTTGCGACCAGATCCTCGGGCTCAAGCATCGACGGCCTAGAAACAGAATTACAAAAGTTCAGTAACAGCAACATCAGAGAGTATTAGTCCAAAATTTAAATTTTCAAGAACAGGGGAAAGAACTATCGGAGGAGGACAACCTTACAAGATTATGCTTCTTAAGTGCATTCAGATTCTTGTCATTGTCGTTTTGCCAAAGTTCACACCACCCATGTAGCTAAGGATATTCAGAACAATCACACCTTCTGTATCCTGATAAGCACATGGCATCAGAAGAAACGCCGAAGATAAATCAAATACTGGAGATACATGAAAGATATAAAGTAGGCTATACTAAGGTCACCGGGCATTTGGCAATGATCGACGACTTACCGGGCATGTGAAGTTGCGCCGGAGTGGCCGCCGCCCACTCCTTCCTCCCCTAGCTCCGTCAGCCGACAGCCACCCGCCGCCGCCACCGCTTCTCTTCTCGCCGGTCACGTTAGATGCCGCAGCCGCCGCTCCTCCCCTCTCCGGCCTCTACAAACATCATCGCCTCCGCTCCTTCCCTCCTCAGCCGCCCCGACAAGCGCTTCGCGCTGTCCCCTTCCCTCCGTCGCCTTCACCTCCATCCATCGCGGGGATCTCCGGGACAGGCCGGTCCCTTCGCCTTCTCCTCCCCTTTGTCGGATGGCCGCCGTCTCCTCCCCTCCCTCGCGGGGATCGCCGGGCAGGCCGGTCCGTCCCCTTCCCATCCCCTCCATTAGATGGCCGGGAGAGACCCGACGCCGCCGTCCCCTCCGTCGCGGGGATCGCTGGGACTCCATCGCCGTCCCCTCACCGTCACCTGCATCGCGGGGATTACCGGTTGTGGAGCGGCTGTGGAGGGTGAGAGAGACGAGCGGATAGTGGGAGAGTGGATAGTGAGAGAGTATGAGACATGAGGGGGAATTTTATTATTTGCCCCTATTTACATGGGAACTATACGATTTGCCCTTGTTTACATTAGACTTTTTTTTTTTGAGAAACATAGTACAAACACAGACACTCACATACACGCGCATACACTCACCCCTATGAACGCACACACGCACACCCTACCCCTATGAGCACCTCCGGAAGACTGAGCTGGCGGATTGGATCTTGAAATTGACGAAGTCACCACATGAGCCTCGCTGTCGACGGGAACGTCGCCTCCCACTGAATGAATATTCCGCCTTTATGAGACACACAGATGTCAAAGTTGGGGTTTGAACTCTGGTGGGCTGGGGGCACACCACCCTCCTAACCACCCAACCTCAGGTTGGTTCTCCATTAGACTCTTTTTTGACACACTTTACTTTGCCAATCAATAGTTTGCCCCTTGTGAGATCCAGCCCACGCCTAAAGACTGAAACGCCCCCGTATCTGTGACCTGGGTGATTGATACGTCTCAAACGTATCTATAATTTCTTATGTTCCATGCTAGTTTTATGACATTACCTACATGTTTTGTTCACACTTTATGATGATTTTATGCATTTTTCGGAACTAACCTATTAACGAGATGCCGAAGTGCCAGTTCATGTTTTCTGCTGTTTTTGGTTTCAGAAATCCTAGTAAGGAAATATTCTCGGAATTGGACGAAATCAACGCCCAGTATCTTATTTTTTCCACGAAGCTTCCAGAACACCGGAGAGAGACCAGAGGGGAGCCAGGGGGCCCCACACGCCAGGGCGGCGCGGCCAAGGGGTGGGGCGCGCCCCCCTAGTGTGTGGCCCCACCAGGGCCCCTCCGAGGCTGCCCTTCCGCCTACTTAAGGACTCCGTCGCGAAAACCCTAGAAGAATAAGCCACGGGACGAGAAAAGTTACGCAGCCGCCGCCATCGCGAAGCCAAGATTCGTTGGACAGAAGTCTCTGTTCCGGCACGCCGCCGGGACGGGGAAGTGCCCCCGGAAGGCATCTCCATCGACACCACCGCCATCTTCATCACCGCTGCTGTCTTCCATGATGAGGAGGGAGTAGTTCTCCCTCGAGGCTAAGGGCTGTACCGGTAGCTATGTGGTTCATCTCTCTCTCCCATGTGATCTTTATGTGATCATGAGCTTTGTGATCTAGTTGAATATCATCTATGTGCTACTCTAGTGATGTTATTAAAGTAGTCTATTCCTCCTTCATGATGTAATGGTGACAGTGTGTGTGCATCATGTAGTACTTGGTATAAGCTATGATTGTGATCTCTTGTAGATTATGAAGTTAACTATTACTATGATAGTATTGATGTGATCTATTCCCCCTTTCATAGTGTAATGGTGACAGTGTGTGCGCTATGTTAGTTCTCGGTATAATTGCAATGATCTATTATGCACTCTAAGGTTATTTAAATATGAACATCGAATGTTGTGGAGCTTGTTAACTCCGGCATTGAGGTGCTCTTGTAGCCCTACACAATGAATGGTGTTTGTCATCCAACAAGAGAGTGTAGAGAAAGTAGTATTTGTTTATTCAGTTATGTGATCAATGTTGAGAGTGTTCACTAGTGAAAGTATGATCCCTAGGCCTTGTTTCCGAATAAGTTACACCACAGAGAATTGCTTCCCACGCCAGCAAGCTATTTTCTGGCACCGCTTGTTTACTGTTTTACTTAATCTTTACTTCCTGCAATATTACCACCATCCATATTACTTGTATTTCACTATCTCTTCGCCGAACTAGTGCACCTATACATCTGACAAGTGTATTAGGTGTGTTGGGGACACAAGAGACTTCTTGTATCGTGATTGCAGGGTTGCTTGAGAGGGATATCTTCGACCTCTTCCTCCCTGAGTTCGATAAACCTTGGGTGATCCACTTAAGGGAAACTTGCTGCTGTTCTACAAACCTCTGCTCTTGGAGGCCCAACACTGTCTACAGGAAAAGAAGCGTGCGTAGACATCAGTGATGTCGATCCAGCTGAGCTGATTCCATGAGAAATTGTTGCGGGCGTGCCGCCGCTGCTCCGCTCTTGGCGCTGTAGTCGGAGGCTCTCTGACCGAAGGGGCAAAGGTGGCGGGCGCGGCGGCTGCTGTGGCGGCGTGCCATCCGGGTGACTTCCTCGCGCTGTAGACCTTCGCGGGGAATCTCACCGCCAGGGACATCATCCTACGCACCGCCTGTTCCGGCGGCGACTCGTGCTGCGGATGGGAGAGCATGAGCATCCCTGCAACGCCGTGTGCGAGCTCATTGTCGTCCGCCCAGATCACGCGCTCCAGCCATGCTCTCGATCTGCCGGCTCCAGTAGCTAGGCGAACATCTCGGCTGCCACGACGTCGCCGAGGCGGACGACGAGGTGGAGGGGCGGTAGATGACGGAAGCTGCGCAAGTGCTGCAGTGGCTAGCGGCGCCGGCGGCAGCTGCGCTTGTGGACAGTTCTTCCCAGCCCCAATCCTGTTCTGAACAGAAGAGAAAAGGACCGATCTGATTCTATTCCCTTGTGCAGCTAAATAAGGGCAGATCGTATAGTTCCTAGGTAAATAGGAGGCAAAAATAAAATTCCCCAGATCTGAGGTGGTTTGATTTTGGTTTACACCGGGCAGATTTAAGATATGTGTAAATATGATGAATTATTTGTTGCTTTAAGATTTGTGTAGACTAATGAGATGCTTCGGCCATTCAAACGGACGTTTGTCTTTTATAATGTTGGTAAATTATATTTGAGGTTTCGGTCCCACAAATTTTGGTTCCGGTCCCGCGGTTCCGGTTCCGTCAATTTGGTTCCGTCTAATTATCACCATTAGATCGGGGGCAGATGGACGATTATTAAAAATGCCAATCACCCTAAAACTTGTATAAAATAAAACACATATTGCAATCTTTAATGTTAGTGAGCACTTTCACGAGCACTATTCTAGATTCCGGGATTTGTCTAAATTTTAACGAAAGGAATGTCGTCAGTTAGTTTAGCTTTGCCTTTTGCATTGCTAATGAATAATCATTCACATGCGGCCGAAGATAATATAATTTGGAGAGAGGAATCGTCCTTTAGAAAGCTAGATTGTTCCATTGCTTAGATTCATCGTGCACTCGGCAGATTGGAAAACTATCATGTGTCAACGCCCAATAATCCTAGACTTACGGAAAGGAGAGCCTACGGAAATGTTACGGGATTACCTGGAGTGATTTGGTTGGTTGAGCTTTTATTTCTCCCTCAAAAATCGGACCATGTTCCCTTGCATGCAGTGCTATGGTGTGAGTCCGTAAGAAAATTCTGTAGAAATCATCCGTACGTGTAGCATTGATCAACGTCCTGTCGGGCCATCACATGCCCACTCTGCTACTAATAATTACCAAACTACTTAATCAGGCATAGACTATCAGACCGGCCAAAACCCACTCACTTAGAAAATTCACGCAAGGCTGCTCACTCTAATATCATCTCGACCCTCTCGTTCAAGATATAGCCAGCAGCTGCCCCACGATGCTGCTCCTAGAACATAGCAGACAAAAAGTAGCCATTCAGACGGCTGTCTTTCTGACCTAATTTAACTTGCCTGGTTATAACTAAATTTGAACATTTTTAGGGTGAAAATTTAAGATCTCAATCGAACGACGACAACGCTTGTGTATTGTTTCCTTTATAAAGGTTTTGGAGAGTCTATTTTGTATTTCGGGTGTTATCTCTGGTGGTGGTTGGACAGTTGTTATTGCGAGTGTTTCATCACATCACCGTGACAGTGTCTTTGTTTTCAGTTTTTTTTTTTTTCTTCTCCTTGGTTGTGTCAATCCTTGTTAATGTAGAGGCTTAGTATAATTGATATCGTCACAATATTAATGTATTTCATTCATCAAAAAAAAACTCTATGAAAAAACAGAGAAATACTACACTGGCTTTTATCCAACCAATTACCAAACGATAACAAGTTGTTATTGGAGAAGGCAGATGGCAGAGCTTTGTATGCTTGGATTGTTTGAGATAAAGAATTTCGTGGAAAATTTGAGCGACATGGTCCAATCCACCCGGGATTGATGTTGCTCCAGACACGACCTGATAGAAAACCAGAATTGCCCCAGAACCAACTACTTGTACTGATACTGATTCAGAAGTACATGTCTTTTTCCCTTTGGCCTTTTGAGGTTGAGGTTGTCAACTCTCAAGTAGTGGCCCCCAACCTAATCCTGATTAGTAGTTGACAATGTCTTGCTCCAATTTTAGACTCTTCTCCAGATCTTCACATGTTGACCAAAAATGTGCATAGGGATATCTTTGCTGGGACAGCTCGAAACGCAATGCGGTGTCATGTCTAATTTTGTTATACATATAGTAGTTTGGAAGGGGCAGTTGGGATTTGGGAATATAGTATTAGTAGGTCCAAATGGCATAACGTGCGGATGACTGAATGAGAAAACGAATGCTGCTGAGTGCTGAGTGCTGTGATAGTGACAGTGTGAGGCATGGTGGTGGTGACTTGTTTCGGTGTGGAGCGGATGGTCACTCACGGGAAGATGAATGGAAAACTGGAGATCGGTGTACAGTGTAGTGAATGGAATGGAAGGATATTTATTTTGGTTTAGATAACCAAGCAAGTGACATGACATTTCCTTGGAAAGTCTCTCTACTGAAAGGACACGCCTATATTTTTTAAAACCTGCAAATATATTATATGGAAACAAAGTAATACAATAGGGAGTACAAACTACGAGGGCCCCAAATCCGTGTATTTTTGCACCACACACGCAAACACTCGGGAACTTCATGGATGCTTTTGATAGCCTGTGCCTTATTTGGAGCGCAGTGGGGTAACCTTCATAAGTTGTTGCATGTTAAAATAGGTCGCATGCCAATTTTGATCAGTTGTTTGATAGGCTGGACCGCATTATTTGGTACCTAAGGCTCAGTTTGTTTGGTTGGGTGAAAATTATTGTCACCGTGTTCAGTCATAAATTCAATCACAAAACATGTGTTTGGTTACCATTTTAAGCACAGACATGTGCTATCTCCTCGCTATATTCAAACATGATAAGCTTACCACCAAACAAGACATACACACAATCAAAGCATGCATAAAAGCATACTACACATGATATGAACATGTGACCTACTACTAACTTACTTAGTGCTAGCGAGACACTAGTAACCCGCACTTAGTTCATCCTAATCAGTATCATACTTACACCAAAGGCACACACCCCTGGCACAAAAGGATTGTTCAATAGCCTCGTGAGGCAGACAATACAACCATAATATCACAAAAGCAACTACATACACAAGTAGGCAGATAACATGGTAGGCTCCCTCTAATGGTGACGTTCATACCGAGGATCTTCCCAATGGCCCTGGCGGTGCTTTTTGCGGCTCCAGATACTCGCAATAGAGGTGACATACCTTTACTACCGGAGGTCGAAGCCATCGTCCATGGGGGTGAATACGACCATCTCGTCAATGGACATCTCGGATTTTCGGGCGAACTCACTCCAGCCTTTGATGAAGGCGACCATGTCACCCCTCCACAACAGTTGTACATTGTTCTCATAGTACTTCACCATATACAACAATGTCTTCACCTGCTGCTTGTCCTTCTTAACCTTTTACTTCTTGACCAGTGCCTGCTCCATGACGGGGGGCACACTCAGTGCGAGGAGGTCACTCCTGGAGAGCTGCACGGAGAAGGCTTGGAGATTTTGTCGAGGATCATTGCCTAGGTTTGCAGAATGACCTGATGAAGCTTGGACGTGTCGATCTCGCGGTAAGCATCCATCAATGCAACATTGTTGTCCTGGAGCTGCACCCAAGGCGTAATGTCTTCAAGGCCCTCCATCGGCCCGCGTGAGGGTTCTCCCGTAGATACTCCTAGTTCTGCAGATGACATGACAATTATATTCAAGCATAGAAAGGGTGATAACCACGACATTTCAATGGCAAGCATGTCAATGACATGCTTCCGTGCACGGCCGACAAAGATTACACTGACAAAATCACAAATCTACCCTAAATCGAATGACATGAACTAGTTTCGGATCTAACAAACCATTATCGAAATCAAAAATAGGGGAAATGACAACTTAGAATCGGTCAAAGGGAAAGTGGCCACATGGTCGAAGATGTCCCACGCCCCATACAGGAAGAGGCGCCGCTTGAACTGCTACGGGTGGCGCCACGGACGCCGTTCAAGAAGGTGCAACTGCTGGGGGTTGCCCCGCTCTTGGCCTAGCATGCCATAGGAATGGTACAAACCCCGGCAACACGGCCATCTCCCAACAGGAGACTGCTCCACCCGCCGCCATGGCCGCCACTCTGACCTTCGCAAACCCTAGGTGGGAGATTTTTTGCCCCCATCGTGGGATCCAATGGTCGAATTCCAGCGGTGGCCACCACCGCGATCCGCGACCCTAATCGGCCTCGCGGAGATGGGGTGATCCGTGCGTGGTCGGAGACCTGCCAGGGAGTGAGCTTCGCCGCGGGAGCCATCGGCGGACCAGCCGGAGGGAGTGGATGAGGCGAGGAGACCATCGAAGGGCGGTTGAAGGAACGTGTGGTTCGGTGTCAGCGAGAGCAAGTGAGGAAAAGAGAGGGAGGGGTGGTGACTGGAGTGGAGACCAGCGCACGCGAGTAATTCCCGCATCTCCCGCGCTTCTCCACGCGCGCAACAGTTGCGCGAGCGCGTACACATTTCCACAACAACAGGCTAGGCTCCACAAAAACGGCCGACTCGGCCTTTCCACTCAAGGTAGGCCCAACACTGCTTTAAGAATCGTGCTATGCGACAACGCGGAGACGCTCAGGAAACCAAACAGCCTATTTTTCATCTCCACGGATGTGCCTTGTGGGCCAAAGGGAGGGAAGGCTACCAAACACGCCCCCTAAGTTAGATAGGATATGTGGTATATTTTATACATGTTACTAATATAGTCCAACGTGTTTGTGTGGCAACGATGGAGATGGTGAGCGGAACCAAGTCGTGGTATGTCCTCCGGCACTGATGGTCCAACATGTTTATACAAATTCTTTTGCTGCATATTGTCATGAAGGGGTGAAGTTGGAGGCGAATTTTTTTTAAATAATACGAATTTTTTATTTAATTCCAGGAATAGCGCGCGATTTCAAAAAATTCCAAAAGTGTGACCCGGTCGGTCAGTAGCTGACCGATCGGTCACTAGTAGTCCGTCTGGGAGTCGGCTGCTGCTGCTTGTCAGAGGGCAGAAGTAGTTGGTCGATAGCTGACCAACTGGTCAGCTACCGACCAATTGGTCAGCTACCGACCGACCACTGCATGGATTTTTAGGTTTATTATTGGCACTTCTCCCCCATTATTTTCTGGCCATATCTTCTCCCTCTCCCGTTCACACCGCCGTGTTTCCCTCCCGCCCTTGTCGCCACCCTTCCCGCCACTTCTTCCCGCCATTCCTTCCCGCCACCATCTCCCGCCACCATCTCCCGCTATATTTTCCCGTCACGCTCTCGGATTTTTTCCTATAAAAGCAGGCATCGACACTCATAGCAGCAGAAGTGCTACTATCTCTTTTTTTTTATGTTGGCTCACCCTTAGCCGTCATGAGTGTGTCGTGCTCTGACCAGGAGTTTAGGCCGGTGAAGGCGAAGGCTGCAAGTTTGCCCCGGGTGTGACTGCGGAGCGGTGTTGGTGCGGCCGTCTTGCTAAGGTTAAGCAGGTGGAGGATTTCTCCGACCAGTGGCGGGAAGAAGTGGCGGGAAGGGTGGCGGGATAAATTTGGCTGGAGGGAAATACGGCGGTGTGAACGGGAGCGGGAGAAGATATGGCGGGAAAATAATGGGGAGAAGTGCCAGCAGATATCCCTCGTAATAAACGTAAACTAAATCCATGTAGGGGTGGCCAATTGGTCTGTAGCTGACCAATTGGTCAGCTATCGACCAATTACTTTTGAGCTGTCGGTGTACGAGCAACGACTTGTAATCGTCGGCCATCGACCGATCGGTCAGTAGCTAACCGACTGGGTCACACTTTTGGAATTTTTTGAAATCGCGCGCTATTCCTGAAATTATATAAAAAATTCGTATTATTTAAAAAAAATTCGCGAAGTTGGAGCTGGTTTCCCTAGGGCGGCATGTCGATGTCGTCAATCGTGTTAGAGCTTGGGATGAAATTGTCCGCCCTTTCCCTTTTTGCCTTCACGGTTCGGTCTAAAGTTTGGGGCGGTGCCCTCCTTCCCCTAGCTTTCACCAAGCTCTGCCACTAATCGACAACAACGTGACGTGGTTGGTAGTGTCATCATTTCAATGTCCGACTTTCACATGGATTCTGCAGGTGCCAAGATGTGCAACCTTTTCTTGTGAAGCTCATTGTTGAAGTCGAAGCTGCTTTCCTCAATGTGTTAGGTCGGCATAGGTTCCGGCGTTTGGCAGCGATGGCTTCGTTGATCGTTGTCGAACGTGAAGTTGGAATCTCAAGGAGGAGTGGGGACGACGACGCTCGATGACAACCTCGACGGTGGTTTTTCTTCTCCACTGAGTGTGTACTTTTTGCGGGACCTTAGTGACCAGGGTGGTGGTGTTTCACGACGAGATGTATTACCTCCGTTCTAAAAATGTATGTCTTTTTGAAAAGCTAATAATAAGTAATTATGTTCTATATATCGGCAAAATCGTTCGCTTCAGTTCAGTATGAAAAAACTATATGCCCGGTCAGCCTGGCAATACTGGTCTTGATCACGAGCCATTATATCTTTTGAAGAAAAGAAAAACATGAGCCGCTTGTGTAGAATGTAGATCAGTCGTAGAACGTCAGAAACAGGGGTCAAAGGTGGCACGGGCACGCGTGCGGACAAAACAGAGCTGTGGCGCAAAGTCTGGGTACGCATTAATAATTCGTCGACCGGGTCGTCAGAAACCGGTTCGCTGGTTTGGAGCTTTGCCCTTGCCAGCACGAACGGTTTGACTAAATCGGGCTACCGCCTCCATCCACCGTTTACATCCATGGACCCGTGTCTCGCGCGAGGCAGCTGGGCCGCCGAGCTCGCGTCCCTTTCACACCTGACGAGAGACCACACGAGCCCTAATCTGACACCAGCACTGCGAGCCGAATCGGACCGGTCGGATCCAGGAGGCGGAGCCCACGTATGTATGCTGCCCTGTCGTTGCCTCTCCCGCTACATCGCAAGAAATATTATCTAGGGTAAAAAAAATACCAGCATACTTTGTTCAAGGCATTTTCAGCAGGTCGACCTATTTCGACACAAATCATATTCTTTTGATTTGTTTAGGTTGAACCGTGGACATAAAACATACCTTATCATCATTATTATCTGTTTGAGCTATACCCAACGGGATATGATGCAATTTATAATTCCACTACCATGTAACATATGAGTCGGGGTGGATCGAATCCTCCGCACGGGCGATCCATAAGTGTGCATGATTTTTACATGCCTGGAGTGCGTCACGATGAGAGATGCCCACGACAGAAGCAGGAAGAGCCGTGGAAAGGGCCGTTTTCCTTAAGTAAGTCCACATTATCATCCCCTATGTTCGTCATAGGAGATCCAATTGCTCTGCTCATGCATGAGTGGAGCTCAAATAACAACATGAAGAAAAATGACCGAGGAATATCGATGGAGCTTAGACAACTTGAATCAAGATGATTTGTTGGACGTTCTCATCAGCATCGAGGAAACTGTAACAGAACCACTTTGCTAATAAATTAATGTTGCTAAGTTGTCATGTGCATGCATGCATTTGCATTAAAATTTGAGAAATCTTGCACTCAAAATGTCATGAAACAAAGTTGCAAATAGTTGTAGTTTTGCTCTAATAAAATTTATGCAAAAATCCCCTTAAATTTATGGGTTAAAATACCCTCAAAAATCCCAAATTCTCTCTTATTCCAAAATTTCCAGGGAATTTCCCGAAAACCCAGGGGGTTTTTCAGAAAACCCCCTTTCTTCTTCTTCTCCAGCAGCAGGACGCATGTCGGGCGCGCTCTGGTCGCCCGATGGCGCCGGCCGCCGGGATTGCTCCCGCCGCCCTGGCCGCCTATAAAGGCCGCCGCCGACTGTGGAGAAGCTCCGTTTCGCCACCTCCCTCCTCTCCTCTTCTCTCGCGCCGAACGGGAGCAAACCCTAGCTCCGGCCTCCACCGCCGCCGTTCCGCGCTCCCCACGCCGGGCCGCCACCGCCAGAGCTCCGCCGACCCCCTCTTCCTCCTCGCCTAGCGGCAGCCCGCCGGGAGCCTCTGGCGCCAATCGGGCTTCGTCCCCGACGCCGCCACCACCGTTCGTCGCCGATTTCTCCGCCGTCCGGCCACCTCCGGCGACGCCGTCTTCACCGGCGTGCTCACGGTGAGCTGCTGGTCCCCGTGGTGCCCGCCGTTCGCCTGCCTCGCCGCGTAGCACGCCCGCCACGCGCGCCGCTGTCCGCCCGCCGCTCGGGCTCGCCGGAGGGAGCCCTCCGTGACCAATAGCGGGCGCCGCCTCGTTGGGTTCGCCCCGAGCCCGCGCGTCGAACGCGCCTCGCCTCGCGGCCCCTGGCGCCCCGCTTCGTCGAGGCCGTGGCCAACCTGGCCGGCCATGGCCTTGGCTGACGTCATGCTGACGTCATTATGACGTCAGCCCACCCCTTTTTATTTTCTGTTTTATTTAATAATTCAGAAAATGATGTATTATATATCAATTTGCTCAGAATTTAAAATCCTACATGTTTATGAGCATCTCATACATCATTACAACATTTAAACTTGCAAATTTAGCGAAACCCTAATCGAACCCTCTCATATGTCGGGGTTCGATGCCGGAACCCCTTTAATTTGACGATGCACCTAGGGTTGCTCAATTCCATTCACATGACATGTCATTCATATTGTATGCGCATTGCATTATGCCATGTCGTGAATGTTTGTTTCCCTTTCCGGTATTTGGTTCTTCGCGATAGGATCTGAGCCGGAGACCGACGTCAACACTATCGAAGAACAAGACTGCCTACCGAGGGACAAGGCAAGCCCTAACCTGGTTCATCTATGTTTTCGAAATGTTTTATCTGTGGTTCCTACATATCGCATACGATTCAACTGTCTTTTATCGATAGATAGAGTTACCCTATCTGTTGCATGTCCGACCTTTGTAGCCTCGATACCCTGATCCACTGCTCCTAGCATAACTAGGTTTGGCATGTGTGCGTCGCGAGAGCCTTTATCTCTTATGCTTAGCCATGCTTAGTTTGTTACGCTACTACTCCGGTCTTCGGACTGGAGCCTTACAATGAAATGAATCTAGCATGACAGGTTGACGTGGTAAGTATAGAGATGATAATGATAAACATGATTAAAGGCTCAGACGAGAGGCCACATTGGGATGTGGTGGGTTGTTTCGTTTCTGCCGACCCTAGGAACCGAGTTCTCGCCTCTTGAACCAAGACCGAGCGTACAACCACACGAGGCCCTATTATGGTACCCTCTCGACTCACTAACTTGCCTAGTAGATTCCATGAGTCACATAGTTTGCGCGTTATTTGGACATATGCATTGAAAATGTTTGTGAAAAGGTGCATAGCATACAGGTAGGTAAGCGTGGCCGAGGTGGCTTGGGTTAGAGTCCCTGGTGAAACCCACCTCGCCTCACATCGTTAAGGACCGACTTCGGGACTTGACCCGTTACGGCGGAACAATCCTTAGCGCGTGACTCATGGTCTCGGCGACAGCAAGGTAAAGGTCGTGGTCGACCACCCTCTGCCGGCTTTCCACGGAAGAGAGCTAATATATTGGCATTAAGAGCTCGGTTGGCACGTGTGGGTAAAGTTGTGCACCCTGCAGGGTTAAATCTTTTCGAAAAGCCGTGTCCACGGTTATGGACGACTTGGGAATGGATTCTGTGATCATAGACAACTTTAACCTGATCGTAAAACTTGGCAAACAATGTGTGTTTACGGACACCTTCTTCGGGTGTTGAGGGGGTGATCCGAGGATAGTGGTTCGAGATGATGACGTTTGGTGTATACAATATGATGATCAATAGAGATAGAGATGTCGCTCTCTTATCCCCTTTCAAAGGTTCTGAGTAGTCGAGCTTCTCTTCTCTCTTATCTTACAAAGGAAAACTGGCTTTACGCAAAAGAAGATCTACCAGAAAGCCTGCATACCCGCTTTGCTAAAAGGTTGTACTAAGTCTTGCTGAGTCCCTGTACTCAGCTTTGCATGCGTTTGTTTCAGATGAAGTCACTACAGCCGAAGGTGGTTTCTACGTTAATATCGATGGTTAGCTTGGAGTTCCCAGGCAGCAGCCTGCGACTTATGGGCTGGGACGTCGCTTTATGTTATGGCTTCTTAAGCCCTTTGCTATCTTGTTATTTAGAATAACATAATTTGCTTCCGTTGCTTGTTGAATGTTGGGTCAGTGACCTCTGCGTGTAATAATTTGGATCTTACTCTTCTAAGAGTTGTAATATATTCTTTTGAGTCGTAGAGTCACTGTTGTGTTACCGATTCTCTCACTGTAGTCTCTCGAGCTCAAGGTTAGGCTTATGTCGGACGAAGATCTGGTATTTGTCTAACCCTGATCCCGGGGGTGCCACAGGTTTTGGTATCAGAGCAGGTGACACTTTGTAGGAAACCCTTGTTCACTGGTCGATGTTGAGTCTAGTTGTTGCGAAAACTATTTGAAAGGTAAAGATTATTTGCAAAACTCTGAATAGGATTCTTTTTACTCCTTATCTGGTGTCACTCTAATGCTGAGTCATCTTATCTGGTTTTGATTGGAAAAAGATTTCTCTTCTTTCCTATCAATTCAATATCTAGGATACACGGGTTTGGGTTATTTTTCTCCAGTACTCCGTATCTGGTTGCTTGTCTCAGAGTTTCCAGAATGCCTCAGTTCATCTGAAGCATTATTCCTTTATTCTTGCTTCGGGTGCTTAGCATCCAATTGTTTGCCTTTATGTGACATGGTGATGGTATGTCATCTCTGCATTCCATCTTCATGGTTTGTGAGTCGGTTAGTAGTGTGTACATTTTGTATGCTTGTTCAACTACTATGATCGATACGATGATATATCTTCATATCACATGTCTTGTCCTTCAGCATGCACATTGCATTCGGTACATGCTATCCTTTTGTTAAATCCTTCTGGTGAATCCATGTCTCATGATTTTTGTTTTCTCCTCAGGATGTCAGGCGGTACTAGAAGTGGTGCTGGCCGTGGTCGTGGTCGTGGTCATGGCCGTGGCAATGGTCGTGGAGATGGCCACGAGGAGAATCCTGACCTTCCTCCTCCTCCTTCTATGGTCCAACTTATGGCCATGTATGAAGCCAATCGCGCAGACAACATTAGGCTCCTTGAAAGGATTGAGCGTAACACAGCTCAGCGTCATGAGGAACAAGTGGGGATTCGAAGCTTCATCCGCCTCACCCCACCAGTGTTCAGCTATTCCACTGAGCCACTTGATGCCGATCATCGGCTCCGTACCATCGAGCGCAAGCTTGAGGTTGCCCACGCTGCTCAAGCAGATTGGGTGAACTTTGCCACCTACCATCTTGAAGGAGCTGCTGGTTCATGGTGGGAAAACTTCCTGTTGATGCAGCCTGCTGGTCATGTCGTAACTTGGCCAGAGTTCAAAGCTGCTTTCCGTGCATATCATATCCCAGAGGGTCTGATGGACGAGAAAAGAGAAGAGTTTCTGAAGCTGACGCAGGGCAGTGGTTCTATCTGTGATTATCAAGGTAATTTCTATCGTCTTGCCTGCTATGCTCCTGAAGAAACTTCCACTGATGCCAAGAAGCAAGCCTTGTTCCGCAAGGGACTTGATCCTGATCTTCGTCGAGATCTTCATCTCCTGGACTTCCCAACCTGCCAAGATCTTGTCAACAAGGCTATGAAGGCAGAAAGAGGAAAGGTGGACTATGAGGAAAGTCGCAAGCGCCCTCGAGATAATTCTCAGTCTTCTGGATCAGGCAATCAGCGTCGTCGTGTTTTCATTCCATACAGTGCTGTGCCTCGTGCTCCTAATGCACCAAAGCCTTCTGGTTATGCTCCTCGCCCACAAGCTCCAAGCAATGCCGGTGGAACAAACTATCGTTCTTCTATGGGTACTCCAGGCAGTGGTGCGTGCTTCACTTGTGGTCAACCTGGCCACTTCAAGAGAGAGTGCCCTCATGTGACTACTGTTCATGGAGTTCCACAGTCAACTAAGTCTACCAAGCCTCCAGTTGCTGGTCGTGGTCGTCTGACCCATGTCACAGCTGAGGAGGTCAAGGCATCCAAGCGTCATAATGGGTACGCTTGAATCAACTCCATTATAGCTACGATTGTTTGATTTCTGAGCATCGCATTCATTCATATCCCAAGAGTTTGCCCAATTGCATGGGATAACCTTTGTGAAGTTGCCTACTACTCTAATGGTTCAGTCCCCGGGTTCCACTTGGCGAACCAATATGGTTAGTCATGGGAATAAAATCGAGATTGGATATCTTCTTTTTCCAATTCCCCTCATTGCCCTCAAGTCAACCGACATTGATATCATTTTGGGCATGGATTGGCTAGCTAAATATCAGGCTGTCCCTGATTGTGCAGCCAGGTCTCTTACTCTGACCGATCTTTCCGGAAGCTCCATTCTGTATTGGTCTTCGTCAGCAACATCTCCATCAGCAGTACATATTCCTGATGCTGAGTTGTATGCCCTTGATGTCTTACCTCCGCTTGAAATTTCTGATGTTCCGGTGGTTTGTGACTTCCCTGATGTCTTTCCGGAAGAATTACCTGGCATGCCACCTGATCGAAGTGTGGAGTTTGTCATCGAGCTGGTTCCTGGAACTGCTCCTGTATCTCGACATCCTTATCGTATGCCTCGAGAAGAGTTGGTTGAACTGAAGAAGCAGTTAGAAGAGTTAGAAGGGAAAAGATACATCCAACCTAGTACTTCATCTTGGGGTTGTCCCGCACTCTTTGTCAAGAAGAGGGATACCAACGTTCCGCGTCTGGTTGTTGATTACCGGCCGATCAACGCAGTAACCATCAAGAACAAGTATCCTCTACCTCGAATCAATGATCTTTTCGATCAATTGAGTGGTGCCACAGTCTTTTCCAAGATGGATTTGAGATCAGGCTACCATCAAATCAAAATCCGAACGGAGGACATTCCAAAAACGGCGTTCATGACTCATTATGGTCTTTACGAGTACACCGTCATGTCCTTTGGCCTCACAAATGCTCCAGCCACTTTTATGCGGCTCATGAACTCAGTGTTTATGGAGTATCTTGACAAATTCGTCATTATCTACATTGATGATATTCTGGTCTACTCCAAAACCGAAGAAGAACACACTGAACACTTGCGTTTGGTGCTAACCAAGCTTCGTGAACATCGCCTCTATGCCAAGTTCTCTAAATATGAGTTTTGGTTACAAGAGCTCATCTTTCTTGGCCATGTGGTCTCTGCGAAAGGTGTTGCAGTCATTCCAGATAAAGTTCAATCCGTTCTTGACTGGAAGACTCCTAAGTCAGCCAAAGAAATCCGGAGTTTTCTTGGGTTGGCGGGTTATTACCGCCGATACATCGAGAATTTCTCCAAGATCGCCAAACCAATGACTGATCTTCTCAAGAAAGATAAGAAATTTGAGTGGTCAGAAAAGGCTGAAGAAAGTTTTCAGACACTGAAAGTAAAGCTGACTACCGCTCCTGTACTTGTCCTTCCAGACACAAGCAAAGACTTTGTCATCTTCTGTGATGCCTCTCTTCAAGGGCTCAGATGTGTGTTGATGCAAGATGGCCATGTAGTGGCTTATGCCTCTCGACAGTTGAAACCACATGAGCTCAATTATCCAACTCATGATCTAGAGCTTGCAGCTGTGGTCCATGCTCTTAAGCAATGGCGACCTTACCTTTACGGTAATCGTTACGAGTTATACTCGGATCATCAAAGCCTGAAGTATCTCTTTACCCAACCAGATCTGAATCTCAGGCAGACAAGATGGTTGGAACTCATCAAGGACTATGATTTGGGTCTTAACTATCAGCCCGGCAAGGCCAACGTCGTTGCTGACGCCCTAAGTCGGAAGTCATATTGCAACAATCTGATGCTCAAGCAATATCAACCTGCCCTCCATGAGGAATTTGCAAGACTCAATCTTGAAGTTGTTCCTCAGGGATTCCTTTCCAACTTAGAGGTGAAACCCTCTCTTGAAGACCAGATCAAAGACGCTCAGAAGCGTGATTTGGGTATCACTAAGATCAAAGAGAACATTTCTAGCGGAGATGCTAAATGTTTCTCTGTCAACGATCAAGGTGTTGTCTACTTTGGTAACCGCTTGGTGGTGCCGAAGAAAAAGAACCTGAGAGAGCTGATCCTCCGAGAAGCTCATGAGTCTCCTCTATCTATTCATCCTGGAAGCACAAAGATGTATCAGGATCTTCGCCAAAGGTTCTGGTGGACCCGGATGAAAAGAGAAATCGCTCGCTTTGTAGCTGAATGCGACGTTTGCCGTCGTGTAAAAGCTGAACATCAAAGACCAGCTGGTACTCTTCAACCTCTATCTACTCCTGAATGGAAATGGGATGAAATTGGTATGGATTTCATTACCGGACTTCCCAAAACTCAGAAAGGAAGCAATGCTATATGGGTAATTGTTGATCGCCTATCCAAGGTTGCTCACTTCCTTCCTATCCGAGAAGACATTACTGCTAGCAAGTTGGCAGATCTGTATGTTTCTCGAATAGTCTCTCTTCATGGTGTTCCGAAGAGGATTATCTCTGACCGAGGAAGCTTGTTTACCTCCAAGTTCTGGGCCAGTTTCCAACAAGCTATGGGAACTCGTCTTTCCTTCGGCACGGCCTATCATCCTCAAACCGGTGGTCAAACCGAGAGGGTGAATCAAATCCTTGAAGATATGCTCAGGGCCTGTGTTATATCCTTCGGTAAGAATTGGGAAAAGTGCCTTCCATTTGCTGAATTCTCCTATAACAACAGTTTTCAATCTAGCCTGGGCATGGCGCCTTTTGAAGCTCTATATGGACGGAAATGTCGAACCCCTCTGAATTGGTCAGAAACCGGTGAAAGACAGTTCTTTGGACCGGACATGATCAAGGAAGCAGAAGATCAAGTTGGCATTATCCGAGAATGTTTGAAAGCTGCTCAGTCTCGTCAAAAGAGCAATTATGATCATCATCATCAAGAAGTTCGCTATGAAGTTGGCGAGCAAGCTTATCTTCGAGTCACTCCTTTAAGAGGTGTCCATCGTTTCGGTATAAAAGGAAAACTAGCTCCTCGCTATGTTGGTCCTTTCCGCATCCTTGCTAAACGAGGTACACTTGCTTACAAGTTGGAACTCCCTCCAACTTTTCCTGAAGTTCATGACATCTTCCATGTCTCCCAACTCAAACGTTGCTTCAAAGATCCCATCCGTGGTGTTGATCACGAAACACTTGATCTCCAAGAGGATCTGACCTATCGAGAGTATCCTGTTCGTATCCTTGATGAAGCTGAGCGTAAAACTCGGCGTCAAACTATCAAATTCCTGAAAGTTCAATGGTCTCATCACTCTGAGTCAGAAGCAACCTGGGAACGAGAGGATCGTCTCCGATCTGAGTACCCTGCCTTCTTTTCTAAAACTTAGGAATCTCGGGGACGAGATTCTTGTAAGGGGGGTAGAGTTGTAACAGAACCACTTTGCTAATAAATTAATGTTGCTAAGTTGTCATGTGCATGCATGCATTTGCATTAAAATTTGAGAAATCTTGCACTCAAAATGTCATGAAACAAAGTTGCAAATAGTTGTAGTTTTGCTCTAATAAAATTTATGCAAAAATCCCCTTAAATTTATGGGTTAAAATACCCTCAAAAATCCCAAATTCTCTCTTATTCCAAAATTTCCAGGGAATTTCCCGAAAACCCAGGGGGTTTTTCAGAAAACCCCCTTTCTTCTTCTCCAGGTAGGCAGGGACGCAGCTGCCTGGCGCGCCCTTGGCCGCCCGATGGCGCCGGCCGCCGGGATTGCTCCCGCCGCCCCCTGGCCGCCTATAAAGGCCGCCGCCGACCAGGGGAGAAGCTCCGTTTCGCCACCTCCCTCCCTCTCCTCTTCTCTGCGCCGAACGGGAGCAAACCCTAGCTCCGGCCTCCACCGCTCGCCGCCGTTCCGCGCCTCCCCACGCCGGGCCGCCACCGCCAGGAGCTCCGCCTCGACCCCCTCTTCCTCCTCAGCTAAGTGGCAGCCGCCGGGGAGCCCTCTACAGCGCCAATCGGGCTTCGTCCCCGACGCCGGCCACCACCGTTCGTCGCCGATTTCTCCGCCGTCCGGCCACCTCCGGTGACGCCGTCTTCACCGGCGTGCTCACGGTGAGCTGCTGGTCCCCGTGGTGCCCGCCGTTTGCCCTGCCTCGCCGCGTAGCACGCCCGCCACGCGCGCCTGTCCGCCCCGCCGCTCGGGCTCGCCGGAGGGAGCCCTCCGGTGACCAATAGCGGGCGGCGCCGCCCTCGTTGGGTTCGCCCCGAGCCCGCGTGTCGAACGCGCCTCGCCTCGCGGCCCCTGGCGCCCCGCTTCGTCGAAGCCGTGGCCAACCTGGCCGGCCATGGCCTTGGCTGACGTCATGCTGACATCATTATGATGTCAGCCCACCCCTTTTTATTTTCTGTTTTATTTAATAATTCAGAAAATGATGTATTATATATCAATTTGCTCAGAATTTAAAATCCTACATGTTTATGAGCATCTCATACATCATTACAACCTTTAAACTTGCAAATTTAGCGAAACCCTAATCGAACCCTCTCATATGTCGGGGTTCGATGCCGGAACCCCTTTAATTTGACGATGCACCTAGGGTTGCTCAATTCCATTCACATGACATGTCATTCATATTGTATGCGCATTGCATTATGCCATGTCGTGAATGTTTGTTTCCCTTTCCGGTATTTGGTTCTTCGCGATAGGATCTGAGCCGGAGACCGACGTCAACACTACCGAAGAACAAGTGCTCGCCGAGGGACAAGGCAAGCCCTAACCTGGTTCATCTATGTTTTCGAAATGTTTTATCTGTGGTTCCTACATATCGCATACGATTCAACTGTCTTTTATCGATAGATAGAGTTACCCTATCTGTTGCATGTCCGACCTTTGTAGCCTCGATACCCTGATCCACTGCTCCTAGCATAACTAGGTTTGGCATGTGTGCGTCGCGAGAGCCTTTATCTCTTATGCTTAGCCATGCTTAGTTTGTTACGCTACTACTCCGGTCTTCGGACTGGAGCCTTACAATGAAATGAATCTAGCATGACAGGTTGACGTGGTAAGTATAGAGATGATAATGATAAACATGATTAAAGGCTCAGACGAGAGGCCACATTGGGATGTGGTGGGTTGTTTCGTTTCTGCCGACCCTAGGAACCGAGTTCTCGCCTCTTGAACCAAGACCGAGCGTACAACCACACGAGGCCCTATTATGGTACCCTCTCGACTCACTAACTTGCCTAGTAGATTCCATGAGTCACATAGTTTGCGCGTTATTTGGACATATGCATTGAAAATGTTTGTGAAAAGGTGCATAGCATACAGGTAGGTAAGCGTGGCCGAGGTGGCTTGGGTTAGAGTCCCTGGTGAAACCCACCTCGCCTCACATCGTTAAGGACCGACTTCGGGACTTGACCCGTTACGGCGGAACAATCCTTAGCGCGTGACTCATGGTCTCGGCGACAGCAAGGTAAAGGTCGTGGTCGACCACCCTCTGCCGGCTTTCCACGGAAGAGAGCTAATATATTGGCATTAAGAGTCGGTTGGCACGTGTGGGTAAAGTTGTGCACCCCTGCAGGGTTAAATCTTTTCGAAAAGCCGTGTCCACGGTTATGGATGACTTGGGAATGGATTCTGTGATCATAGACAACTTTAACCTGATCGTAAAACTTGGCAAACAATGTGTGTTTACGGACACCTTCTTTGGGTGTTGAGGGGGTGATCCGAGGATAGTGGTTCGAGATGATGACGTTTGGTGTATACAATATGATGATCAATAGAGATAGAGCTGTCGCTCTCTTATCCCCTTTCAAAGGTTCTGAGTAGTCAAGCTTCTCTTCTCTCTTATCTTACAAAGGAAAACTGGCTTTACGCAAAAGAAGATCTACCAGAAAGCCTGCATACCCGCTTTGCTAAAAGGTTGTACTAAGTCTTGCTGAGTCCCTGTACTCAGCTTTGCATGCGTTTGTTTCAGATGAAGTCACTACAGCCGAAGGTGGTTTCTACGTTAATATCGATGGTTAGCTTGGAGTTCCCAGGCAGCAGCCTGCGACTTATGGGCTGGGACGTCGCTTTATGTTATGGCTTCTTAAGCCCTTTGCTATCTTGTTATTTAGAATAACATAATTTGCTTCCGTTGCTTGTTGAATGTTGGGTCAGTGGCCTCTGCGTGTAATAATTTGGATCTTACTCTTCTAAGAGTTGTAATATATTCTTTTGAGTCGTAGAGTCACTGTTGTGTTACCGATTCTCTCACTGTAGTCTCTCGAGCTCAAGGTTAGGCTTATGTCGGACGAAGATCTGGTATTTGTCTAACCCTGATCCCGGGGGTGCCACAGAAACTATTTTGGAAAGTCACAATTTCATTGATAGTGTGATTATCGCTGACAGTGGAAGGGGGAAGGTCCTTTAATCTAGAGTAAATAATGTAGGATGGAGAATCTTCATACAATAAAAATCTAGTAATTTTTTTTTGTTTCATGTTGTGTGATTAGTTACAAAAGGATAATTAACTCCGCATTAAATATGTCATTTTTTTTGGATATGTGCGGTGTTTTTTAGTTCTTACCATTTTTCGTGTTGAAACCTAGATCTTACCATTTTTCACCATGTAAAGTACGGTTAGGATGCTTTTAATGATGAGTGTTGAGCGCTGAGTTGTGATGTACCACCGAAACCAACTCCCATTTAATATAAAATATTATGTATTTTACACAGTGATAAAGCATAATCATATCTTATTTTCAAGTGAAACTCTCCATGTATTTAACACTATGCATCTCAGTTCACATCTTCCTTTGTTATAAACATAGTGTTTAAGGAATGGAGAGTAAGAAATTTGGACACATCTTTCAAAACATAGTGTGAGATGCATAGTGTTAAATGCATGAAGAGTAAGAAATTTGGACACATCCTTCAAACACATAGTGTGATAAGTATTGATATGTATCTCACATAAATTCACTCGAGTGTTAATAACATATATATAATTCTGCCAGAAAATTGGAACACATAAGAATTATGTGCAACATCCATATATATATTCCAATTAAATCGACCATTGTGTTTATAGTTCTGGACAAAACTCCTAGCAGTATTGCACTCTTTGGAAGTTTGTAATTTGTCAAACATGCTGACTACATTGCCCAACACCACAAAATAAGTAACAAATATACTAGACATGAGGCTTTGTATATGGTGTTAAGGAGAATGGGTTTTCCTGAGTTATTTATCTCATGGGCTAGGAGCTTGCTTGAGACTAGCACGTCTGCTGTTCTTGTGAATGGGATGCCTGGAAGAAACTTCAGATGTAAGAGGGGAGTAAGGCAAGGCGATCCCTTATCCCCTCTTTTGTTTTTCTTTGGGGCAGAGCTACTGCAATATATTGTTAATAATCTCAAAAATAAAGGACTATTGAAGCTACCTATTCATGTTCATCAACAAGAGTTCCCTATTGTTCAGTAAGCGGGTGACACTATTTTGGTTCTTCGGGCAGATCCTTCCCAGTTGGCAGTCATCAAGAAGGTGTTGCATGATTTTTCTCTATCCACGGTTCTGGCAATTAATTTTCATAAGTCATGCATGCTTCCTATTAATATTTCAGATGATTGTGTGAAGTCTCTGGCTGAGGGGTTTGAGTGCATCGAGGGGTCCCTCCCATTTACATACTTGGGACTACCGATGGGAACAACAAAACCAAAAATGGTGGAGTTTATGCCTTTGGTGGATAGGTTGGAGAGACGTTTAACGGCCAGTTCATCCTTTTTGGCTTATGGAGGAAGGCTGCAGCTAATTGCTTCTTGCTTGTCATCAATGCATATTTTCTTTCTCTGCTCACTAGATATTCCAGAAGGGATTTTGAAGAAAGTTAATAGGATTATTAGGCAATGTTTATGGAGGAAAATGGGCGAGGAGTCTCTTGGTCATTCTTTGGCAATCTACGAGATGGTTTGCAAACCCAAGGATAAGGGGGGTTTAGGAATTTTGGATTTCAGGAAACAGAATGAGGGGCTCTTGATGAAGCATCTGCATAAAATTTATAAAAACATGATACCCCATGGATGCAACTTGTCTGGCAATATTATACTCATGAAGTTCCTCATATATGCCTCTAAATTATGTGGCTCTTTCTGGTGGAAGGATATTATGAAATTAGCTGATAAATATATTCCTCTTTGCAAAGTCACAATTGGTGATGGAGACACTGCTTTGTTTTGGTCAGATATGTGGCATGATAGGACTATGCTCCAAAGGTTTCCAAGATTACATTCTTTCACTCTGGATGATAAGCTTTCACTGAGAGAGTTTCTATTGGCACCCAATAGAGCTGAGTTGTTTGAGCTGTCTTTATCACAGCAAGCATGCATATCACAAGTTGACGGATCTGGAGAGTATGTTGGCTCAGTTTCAGCTGCAAGATGGTGTGGCTGATGTGTGGAATACAGTATGGTCTGAGGGATGTTTACCTCCCAGTTATATTACAAACATTGTTTCAAGTCTTTGCCTGAAGTTGGTATTTTTAAATGGGTATGGCAGAGTAAGGTGATTTTGAGGATCAAGGTGTTTGCTTGGTTGTTGGTTAGTGATAGACTTAACACTCGTGATATGCTCAGAAGGAGACATTGGAATGTTGCTGAGGATCCTCATTGTGTTCTTTGCCCGACTCATGTCACCGAAGATTGGATGCACATGTTCTTTCAATGTAATTTTAGTATCAGGATTTGGACTTATCTACAGATTGAGTGGGATCCTGGTCCAACTTTTGAAGTAATTGTTTCAGCCGCCAGGAAAAAAATCAATAAGCCTTTCTTCTCTGAAGTGGTGATCTTGGTACTTTGGCATATTTGGAAACAAAGGAATGAGGCTATTTTCCAAGGAGTTTTACCCTCTTTTAAGGGATGGAGAAGTTGTTTTATTTTAGAGATCTCTTTGCATAAGCATAGGGTGAAGGACAAGCATGTTCAGAGCTTGTCAAGATGAATTGACTCTCTCATTTGATTTTCTGTTGTTTTTTGTAAATATGTGTACAATGTTCTTTTTGTTATAATAAAATATTGCGAGGCTCAAGCCTTACAGTTCTTGCTCAAAATATACTATACATGGGCAAAAGCATGTTGACGTTGCATACTATATTGTTGGCTTGATGGAATCGTACGACCCGGGTTAAGATCTCATAAACAAATCATGGACGATGATGATCCATACGTTTGTAGCGAGTCTATTCACCTCATAGATGAGACTCTGTCGGCCTTTCCATCCACCCAACGTAGATTTCCAATGCCTGCAAGTTACACCATACACATTCATAAACACCAACTGGCTGGTACTGTTCCTAAAATTAGGGAAATCTAAATAAATAACCGGTCAGTAAATATAGGTAGCTTGCCTAACCCATTCAAAATTGTTAAATTTGGACAAAAAATGGAAGTAAACTAATTGTAACATCAAAGCAATTAGCAGCCCTGGTTTATCCACATTTTTCCTAAATTGCCTCGTCGAACGACTAGAACGAGAGATGTGCACATGACGGCAGAGCGAAAATACAAAGAACAGGCAGGATGCTACTGCATTTGGATGGCCATGGGGCTCTTGTTAGACGATGAACCTACAAAGCAAGTACACCATCGAACTAGATGTCGGGGCAAAGGCCGGAGCATACTACCCGACGTTAGTAACATGCGCTCTAGGGAAGAAATTCATTGATATGAGCAACGGTTGAGGGAGACATGCGACCATGGAGTTTGGAAGGGCAGGATGGGAGAGCTCGAAGAAGTGGGCCAGCGGAACCCTACTATCCTACTAAAGTGAGGAAAACATATAGTCTGGATAACCCCATGGTTGAAGGTACCCACCCCATTTAGATAAATACCATGTTGAAGACCTAAATTGAACTTCCAACATAATTAATTTTCTAAGCTAAATATGGAAACACCAGTATCCATCGCAGAACGTATCAGACGATGAAAAAAAATCCATCCCTAAAAAATGTAAGGTCGCAACAATATAGTAAGCACAAACCTAGGTTCCTAAATATGTATTAGCACAAACCTAAAGAATACTAAACTTTTAGATTTATATTCTAAAATTCAAATTGGTCAAAAATTATACGCATAAAGTAGACTCGAACCAAGTAAATTAAAATTGTACAAATAGAGGAGCCAAACTGCAGCCTAGAGAGCATGTGTTCCCTCATAGAATAGTAGAGGGATCAAAGTAATATTTGCACATGAATAAAAAATCAAGAATAGTACACATGCTTGAATTCAAATATATCAAATTCGAGTATCATTCCGTGGAAAATCATCCTTTATGTGTACTAGGAAAAGGTAACAAATTTAGCATGTGAATAAGTTGTTATTTTCGGTGCTTTTACTCCGGAACATGTATTATGTTATTATGTAGTCAATGGTAGTTGACATCCATACAAAAAACATAGAAATATTGCTAACCTCATAAAACACACTATATATAGATTTACGTTTCATTTAAATTTTACCATCAGATAAAGTTGTTCTCAACTATTGAGCCGAATCCGCTCAAAAGGCAGCAATAGATAATGATGATGATGATGATGATGATGATGATGATGATGATGATAGTAATAAAACAACAAGGCAATCATGAAACATTTCAAAATAAAGTTAGAGAATTTTGATCGCTTTCCCGTGATAATTGCAAACTAAATTACAAAGATGAGATTTCCAAGTTCACCTTGCAGCCTTCAACACCTAGGTCTCTTCCACTTATAGTGCCTCTGTTGGGCAAACATGCTCTTGTGTTTACACACCTCCAGACACGGTCGTTATGTAATACTCTGATGCCATGATTATGTACAACTTAGTCCTCACCGCAACATCAACAGGCAAAAACCACAATAAACCAATCACCAATCACATAAAATCAGATATCATTACAAACATGTACTAAAACTACCATGGAACATGAGAGTCGAGTGGATTGCTTCCTCTGCACGGGCGAGCCATAAGTGTGCGTGATTGGCACATGGCTGGAGTGCGTCACGATGAGAGACGCCCACGAGGGAAGCAGGGAGGGCCGTGGCATGGGCGCTGGGGAAGACACTATGTCAAGGTCATTTTCCAAGCAGATTTGTTGCCGTGATCGTGTCCAACTTGCTCCTCACCACAACATCTACAAATAAAATCCACTATCAATCAATCACCAATCTCATAAAATCGTATCAGATTACAAATATGTACCAACACTAACATATAAAGTCAGAGTCAGGGTGGATCGCCTCCTCCGCATGGGCGAGCCATAAGAGTGCATAATTGGCACATGCCTGGAGTGGGTCACTGTGATAGACGCCCGCGAGAGAAGTAGGGAGAGTCGTGGCAAGGACCCCTTGGAAAGACAGTATGTCAAGGTTGTTTTCCACAAACAGGTCCACAATATCATCCATTGTGCAGTACTTTGTTGCCATGATCATGTCCAACTTACTCCTCACCACAACATCTTTAAATAAAATCCACTATCAATCAATCACCAGTCACATAAAATCATATCAGACTATAAACCTGTATCAACACTACCATGGAACATGGGAGTCAGGGTAGATCGATTTTACGCACGAGCGAGCCATAAGCGTGTATATATGATTGACACATTCCTGGAGTGCCTCACGGTGAGAGACGCCCACGATAGAAGCATGGAGAGCCTTGGCAAGGGCCGTCAAGGAAGACACCATGAGTAGGTCCGCATTATCATCACCGATGTTTCGCATAGGAGATGCAATTGCTCTGCTCATGTATGAGTGGAGCTCAAATAACAACACGAAGAAAAAAGACCGAGGAAGATCGATGGAGCTCAGAGACGTGAATAAGACGATTGGTTGGATGTTCTCACCAGCCTCGAGGAAACTATTTTGGCATGTGAAAATTTCATTGATAGCATGATTATCGCTGACAGTGGAAGGCAAAAGGTCCTTTAGTCTACAGTAAATAATGTAAGCTGGAGAATCTTCATACAATACAAATCAAGTAAATAGTTTTGTTTCATGCCGTGTGATTAGTTACAAATGGATGATTAACTGCAAATTAAATATGTGATTTTTTGGGGTCTATGCGGCATTTTTTTTATTTCTTACCATTTTTCATGGTGAAAAACCTATGTGCCATTGGATATATACGGTTACAATGGTTTTAGTGATGAGTGTTGAGCATTGAGTTGTGATGTACACGGTGATAATGCATCATCATATCTTCTTTCCTGGTGAAACTATCCATGTATTTAACACTCGCATATCAGTTTACATCTTGTATTTTTTACAAAACATAGTGTTAAATGCATGGAGAGTAAGAAATTAGGACACATATCCTTCAAAACATAGTGTGCTAACTGCTAAGAATTGATATGTGTATAAATGTAACTCACATATACTCGCTCGAGTGTTAACAACACATACATAATTCTGCCACAAAATCATGACACGTAATAATTAGGTGAAACATCCATATATATTCCAATTCAATGGACCATATGGTTTATAATCCCGTCAAAACTCCTTCTAGAAGTATTGCACTCTTTGGAAGTTTTCAATTTTTCAAAGTGGGGCACAGCGGAAGTAAAGCAAATAGTAACAACAAAGCAATTAGAAGCTACAGTTTATCCACAATTTTTCCTAACTCGCCTCATCGAACGAATCAAATAAGGCATGTGCATAGGACGAGAGAACAAGAATACAGAGCGCGGGCATGATGATGTTGCATCTGGATGGCCATGGAGCTCTTGATAGATGGTGACCCAGGTGTTAGAACAAACAGTTTCAGACGAAGCACTTACATCAGCAACATGGGTGTCGAGTCAAAGGCCAGAGTAGACCACCCGACGTCAGGAACTTTATGTGCCATGGACTACAACCAACAATACGAGCAGTGGTCGAGGGCATACATGCGTCCATATAGTTGGGAAGGGCAGGATGAGAGAGCTTAAAGAAGTGGGCCAGCGGAACACTCATGTACTACAAAACTGAGGAAAATATGTAGCCTGGCTAACACCATGATTGAAGGTACCCCCAGTAAGATAATCACCTATGGAGATGCAAACTAAACCTCCAACATCACTAGTCCTCTAATATAAAATTACAAACCACAATATCCATAGCCGAACGTATTGGACGATGAACAGATTCCATCCCTAAGAAATGTAAGCTCACAATAATATGGTAAGTACAAACCTAGGTTCCTAAATATGTATTAGCACAAAGCTAAAGAATGTTAAAATTTTATACTGATATTCGAAAATTCAAATTTATAAAAAAATATATGCATAAAGTAGACTAGAAACATGTTAAGTAAGTATGTACAAATAGAGGAGCCAAACTATAGCCTAGAGTGCATGTGTTCCCTCATAGAATAACAGAGGGATCAAAATGAGTACATTTCAAGAATAGTAAACATGCTTAAGTTCAAATAGATCAAATTCCAATATCATTTCATGGAAAATCAAACATTCTATGTCCTAGGAAAAAGGAAACAAATTTAGCATGTGAATAAATTTTTATTTTCGGTGCTTTTACTCCAGACCAGGTATTGTGTTATTATTTAGTCAATGGTAGTTGGCATCCATACAAACAACATAGAAATATTTCTAACCATAGATAAATTGACATTTCATTTAATTTTTACCCTAGATAAAGTTATTCTCAACAAATTAATGAGTCGAATTAGCTCAAACAACAACGACAAATAATGATGATGATGATGCTAATGATGATGATAGTAGAGTTTAACGAGGCAATCATGAGACATCAAAATAAAGTTGCAGAATGATGATCGCTTCCGCGTGCCAAATGCAAACTAAATTACAAACATGAGATTTCCAAATTCACCCTGCAGCCTTCAACAACTAGGTTCTATTTCACTGAAAGTGCCTCTGTTGGGCAAACATGCTCTCATGTGTTTACACACCTCCAATCCCAGTCGTTGTGAAATACTCAAATGCCATGATTATGTACGACGTAGTCCTCACCGCAGCATCTACAGACAAAAACAACAATAAATCAATCACCAATCACATAAAATCGGATCTGATTACAAACCTATATCACAGGCGAGCTATAAACGAGCATGATTTGGCAAAAGCCTGGAGTGTGTCACGATGAGAGACTCCCACGAGAGAATGAGGGAGAGCCGTGGCAAGGGCCGGCTTGAAAGACACTATGTGAACGTAGCTTTCCACGAGTAGGTCCACAATATCATGCATTGTGTAGTACTCTATTGCCATGAACATGTCCAAATTACTCCTGACCACAACATCTACAAATAAGATGCACTATAAATCAGTTAGAAACTACATAAAATCAGATCAGATTACAAACCTATATCAACACTACCATATAATGTATGAGTCAGGGTAGATCGACTCCTCCGCACGGGCGAGCCATAGGCGTGCATGCTTGGCACATGCCTGGAATGCATCACGACGAGAGACGCCCACGATAGAAACATGGAGAGCCGTGGCAAGGGTCGTTAGGGAATACATTATGTCAAGTTCGTTCTCCATGAGTAGGTCCACATTATCATCCCCGATGTTTGTTATAGGAGATGCAATTGCTCCGCTCATGCATGAGTGGAGGTCAATTAACAACATGAAGAAAATGACCGAGGATGATCGATGGAGCTTAGATGACGCGAATCAAAACGATTGGTTGGGCGTTCTCATCAACCTCGAGGAAACTATTTTGGAAAGAGAGAATTTCAGTGATAGTGTGATTATCGTTGCCAGTGGAAGGGGGGTGGTCCTTTAATCTACATTAAATAATGTAGGATGGAGAATCTTCATACAATAAAAATCTAGTAAATATTTTTTGTTTCATGTCGTGTGATTAGTTACAAAAGGTTAATTAACTCCACAATAAATGAGTGACTTTTTTGAGTCAGTGCGGTGTTTTTTTAGTTCTTACCATTTTTCGTTGTGAAACTTATGTGACATTGGATATATATGCTTATTATGCTTTAATAACATGTGTTGAGCTTTGAGTTGTGATGTACCACCGAAACCAACTCATGTTTAATATAAAATATTATTTATTTTACACGGAGATAATGCATCATCATATATCTACTTTTCTTGTAAAACTCTCCATGTATTTAACACTATGCATCTCAGTTCACATCTTCTTTTGTTACAAAACATAGTATTAAATCAATGATGAGTAAGAAATTTGCGACATCCTTCAAAACATAGTGTGCTAAGTATTGATATGTGTACAAATGTAACTCGCATAGACTCGGTCGAGTGTTAATAACATATATATATAATTCTACCACAAAATTGGGACACATAATGATTAGGTGCAACCATGTTTATTCCAATTCAATGGACCATAGTCTTTATAATCTTGGACAAAACTCCTAGCAATATTGAAGTTTGCAATTTGTCAAACATGTTGATTTCATTTCCCAACACCAAAAAATAAGGATCAAATATAATATACATGGGCAAAATCATATTGATGTTGCATATTGTGTTGTTGTCTTGATGGAGTCGTAGAAGCCGGGGTTAGATCTCATAACCAAATTGTGAACAATGATGATCCGTACGCTTGTAGCGAGTCTCTTCATCTCATGGTTGAGACTCCGCGAGCCTCGCCATCTACACTGATGTCTACGTTCCCCCTCCTTTCCTGTAGACAGTGTTGGGCCTCCAAGAGCAGAGGTTTGTAGAACAGCAGCAAGTTTTCCCTTAAGTGGATACCCAAGGTTTATCGAACTCAGGGAGGAAGAGGTCAAAGATATCCCTCTCATGCAACCCTGCAACCACAAAGCAAGAAGTCTCTTGTGTCCCCAACACACCTAATAGGTGCACTAGTTCGGCGAAGAGATAGTGAAATACAGGTGGTATGAATATATATGAGCAGTAGCAACGGTGCCAGAAAAGTGCTTGGCGCGTAGTTGATGGTGGTGGTATTGCAGCAGTAGTAACACAAGAAACAATGAAACAAGCGTAGTAACTCAGCAGTATTTAGGAACAAGGCCTAGGGATTACACTTTCACTAGTGGACACTCTCAACATTGATCACATAACAGAACAGATAAATGCATACTCTACACTTTTGTTGGATGATGAACACATTGCGTAGGATTACACGAACCCTCAATGCCGGAGTTAACAAGCTCCACAATAATGCTCATGTTTAAGTAACCTTTAGTGTAAGATAGATCAACGCTACTAAACCAAGTACTAGCATAGCATGCACACTGTCACCTTCATGCATATGTAGGAGGAATAGATCACATCAATAATATCATAGCAATAGTTAACTCCATAATCTACAAGAGATCATGATCATAGCACAAACCAAGTACTAACACGGTGCACACACTGTCACCATTACACACGTGCAGGAGGAATAGAACTACTTTAATAACACATCGCTAGAGTAGCACATAGATGAATTGTGATACAAAACTCAGATGAATCTCAATCATGTAAAGCAGCTCATGAGATCATTGTATTGAAGTACATAGGAGAGATTAACCACATAGCTACCGGTACAGCCCCGAGCCTCGATGGAGAACTACTCCCTCCTCATGGGAGCAGCAGCGGTGATGAAGATGGCGGTGGAGATGGCAGCGGTGTCGATGGAGAAGCCTTCCGGGGGCCCTTCCCCGCTCCGGCAGCGTGCCGGAACAGAGATCCTGTCCCCCAGATCTTGGCTTCGCGATGGCGGCGGCTCTGGAAGGTTTCTGTGGGTTTCGTCAATCGGTGTAGGGTTTTCTGATCCAGGGGCTTCTTATAGGCGAAGAGGCGGCGCAGGAAGGTCGAAGGGGGGCCCACACCCTAGGGGGGCGCCCCCTAGGCCGCGCCGGGTGTGGTGTGGTGGCCCCGCCTCCCTTCTCTCGGCGGTTCTCGTGTGTTCTGGATGCTTCCGGTAAAATAGGAACCCGGGCGTTGATTTCGTCCGATTCCGAGAATATTTCGTTACTAGGATTTCTGAAACCAAAACAGCAGAACAAAGAATCGGCACTTCGGCATCTTGTTAATAGGTTAGTTCCAGAAAATGCACGAATATGACATAAAGTGTGCATAAAACATGTAGATAACATCAATAATGTGGCATGGAACATAAGAAATTATCGATACGTCGGAGACGTATCAGCATCCCCAAGCTTAGTTCTGCTCGTCCCGAGCAGTTAAACGATAACACGAGATAATTTCTCGAGTGACATGACATCATAATCTTGATCATACTATTTGTAAAGCATATGTAGTGAATGCAGCGATCAAAACAATGTATATGACATGAGTAAACAAGTGAATCATATAGCAAAGACTTTTCATGAATAGCACTTCAAGACAAGCATCAATAAGTCTTGCATAAGAGTTAACTCATAAAGCAATAATTCAAAGTAAAGGCATTGAAGCAACACAATGGAAGATGAAGTTTCAGCGGTTGCTTTCAACTTGTAACAAGTATATCTCATGGGTAGTTGTCAACATAGAGTAATATAACAAATGCAATATGCAAGTATGTAGGAATCAATGCACAGTTCACACAAGTGTTTGCTTCTTGAGGTGGAAAGAAATAGGTGAACTGACTCAACATTGAAAGTAAAAGAATGGTCCTCATAGAGGAAAAGCATCGATTGCTATATTTGTGCTAGAGAATTGATTTTGAAAACATGAAACAATTTTGTCAACGGTAGTAATAAAGCATATGCATCATGTAAATTATATCTTATAAGTTGCAAGCCTCATGCATAGTATACTAATAGTGCCCGCACCTTGTCCTAATTAGCTTGGACTACCTGGATTATCACCGCAATACATATGCTTTAACCAAGTATCACAAAGGGGTACCTCTATGCCGTCTGTACAAAGGTCTAAGGAGAAAGCTCGCATTTGGATTTCTCGCTTTTGATTATTCTCAACTTAGACATCCATACCGGGACAACATAGACAACAGATAATGGACTCCTCTTTTAATGCTTTAAGCATTCAACAACAATTAATTCTTTTCTCATTAGAGATTTGAGGATGTTTGTCCAAAACTGAAACTTCCACCATGGAACATGGCTTCGGTTAGCGGCCCAATGTTCTTCTCTCACAATATGCATGCTCAAACCATTCAACTCAGAGTAGATCGCCCTTACTTGGACAAGACGAACATGCATAGCAACTCACATGAAATTCAACAATGAGTTGATGGCGTTCCCAGAAACATGGTTATCGCACAACAAGCAACTTAATAAGAGATAAAGTGCATAATTACATATTCAATACCACAATAGTTTTTAAGCTATTTGTCCCATGAGCTATATATTGCAAAGGTGAATGATGGAATTTTAAAGGTAGCACTCAAGCAATTTACTTTGGAATGGCTGGAAAATACCATGTAGTAGGTAGGTATGGTGGACACAAATGGCATAGTGGTTGGCTCAAGTATTTTGGATGCATGAGAAGTATTCCCTCTCGATACAAGGTTTAGGCTAGCAAGGCTTATTTGAAACAAACACAAGGATGAACCGGTGCAGCAAAACTCACATAAAAGACATATTGAAAACATTATAAGACTCTACACCATCTTCCTTGTTGTTCAAACTCAATACTAGAAATTATCTAGACCTTAGAGAAACCAAATATGCAAACCAAATTTTAGCATGCTCTATGTATTTCTTCATTAATGGGTGCAAAGTATATGATGCAAGAGCTTAATCATGAGCACAACAATTGCCAAGTATCACATTACCCAAAACATTTATAGCAATTACTACATGTATCATTTTCCAATTCCAACCATATAACAATTTAACGAAGGAGAAACTTCGCCATGAATACTATGAGTAGAAACCAAGGACATACTTGTCCATATGCTACAGCGGAGCGTGTATCTCTCCCATAAAGTGAATGCTAGGATCCATTTTATTCAAACAAAACAAAAAAACAAAAACAAACCGACGCTCCAAGAAAAAGCACATAAGATGTGATGGAATAAAAATATAGTTTCAGGGGAGGAACCTGATAATGTTGTCGATGAAGAAGGGGATGCCTTGGGCATCCCCAAGCTTAGACGCTTGAGTCTTCTTGATATATGCAGGGGTGAACCACCGGGTGCATCCCCAAGCTTAGAGCTTTCACTCTCCTTGATCATGTTGCATCATACTCCTCTCTTGATCCTTGAAAACTTCCTCCACACCAAACTCGAAACAACTCATTAGAGGGTTAGTGCACAATATAAATTGACATATTCAGAGGTGACACAATCATTCTTAACACTTCTGGACATTGCATAATGCTACTGGACATTAGTGGATCAAAGAAATTCATCCAACATAGCGAAAGAGGCAATGCGAAATAAAAGGCAGAATCTGTCAAAACAGAACAGTTCGTATTGACGAATTTTAAAATGGCACCAGACTTGCTCAAATGAAAATGCTCAAATTGAATGAAAGTTGCGTACATATCTGAGGATCATGCACGTAAATTGGCTTAATTTTTTGAGCTACCTACAGGGAGGTGGACCCAGATTCGTGACAGCAAAGAAATCTGGAACTGTGCAGTAATCCAAATCTAGTACTTACTTTTCTATCAACGGCTTAACTTGGCACAACAAAACACAAAACTAAGATAAGGAGAGGTTGCTACAGTAGTAAACAACTTCCAAGACACAAAATAAAAACAAAGTACTGTAGCAAAATAACACATGGGTTATCTCCCAAGAAGTTCTTTTCTTTATAGCCATTAAGATGGGCTCAGCAGTTTTAATGATGCACTCGCAAGAAATAGTATATGAAGAAAAAGAGAGCATCAAGAGGCAAATACAAAACACATTTAAGTCTAACATGCTTCCTATGCAAGGGAATCTTGTAAATAAACAAGTTCATGAAGAGCAAAGTAACAAGCATAGGAAGATAAAACAAGTGTAGCTTCAAAAATTTCAGCACATAGAGAGGTATTTTAGTAACATGAAAATTTCTACAACCATATTTTCCTCTCTCATAGTAACTTTCAGTAGCAACATGAGCAAACTCAACAATATAACTATCACATAAAGCATTCTTATCATGAGTCTCATGCATAAAATTATTACTCTCCACATAGGCATAATCAATTTTATTAGTTGTAGTGGGAGCAAATTCAACAAAGTAGCTATCATTATTATTCTCATCAAGTGTTGGAGGTATAGTATAATCACAACAAAATTTACTCTCCATAGTAGGTGGCACCAAAAGACCACTATCATTATCATCATAAATAGGAGGCAAAGTATCATCAAAGAAAATTTTCTCCTCAATGCTTGGGGGACTAAAAATATCATGAAAACCAACTTCCCCAAGCTTAGAACTTTCTATATCATTATCAACAATGGTGTTCAAAGCGTTCATACTAATATTACTACCAGCATGCAAATAAGATTTCATAGGTTTTTTAATTTTCGCATCAAACAATCCATGTTTTAAATCAGGAAATAGAATAAGAAGCTCACTGTTGTCCATTATGCCAAACTAGTGTAAACAAGAAACAAAAAGATGCAATTGCAGGATCTAAAGGAAATAGCTTCGAGCACACACACGACGGCGCCAGAAAAATACTTTACCTGGAACCGGAGTATGAGTGCCTTTTACCTTTCCTCCCCGGCAACGGCGCCAGAAAAGTGCTTGATGTCTACGTTCCCCCTCCTTTCTCAGAGCAGGTGTTGGGCCTCCAAGAGCAGAGGTTTGTAGAACAGCAGCAAGTTTTCCCTTAAGTGGATACCCAAGGTTTATCGAACTCAGGGAGGAAGAGGTCAAAGATATCCCTCTCATGCAACCCTGCAACCACAAAGCAAGAAGTCTCTTGTGTCCCCAACACACCTAATAGGTGCACTAGTTCGGCGAAGAGATAGTGAAATACAGGTGGTATGAATATATATGAGCAGTAGCAACGGTGCCAGAAAAGTGCTTGGCGCGTAGTTGATGGTGGTGGTATTGCAGCAGTAGTAACACAAAGAAACAATGAAACAAGCGGTAGTAACTCAGCAGTATTTAGGAACAAGGCCTAGGGATTACACTTTCACTAGTGGACACTCTCAACATTGATCACATAACGAACAGATAAATGCATACTCTACACTTTTGTTGGATGATGAACACATTGCGTAGGATTACACGAACCCTCAATGCCGGAGTTAACAAGCTCCACAATAATGCTCATGTTTAAGTAACCTTTAGTGTAAGATAGATCAACGCTACTAAACCAAGTACTAGCATAGCATGCACACTGTCACCTTCATGCATATGTAGGAGGAATAGATCACATCAATTCTTTCATAGCAATAGATAACTCCATAATCTACAAGAGATCATGATCATAGCACAAACCAAGTACTAACACGGTGCACACACTGTCACCATTACACACGTGCAGGAGGAATAGAACTACTTTAATAACACATCGCTAGAGTAGCACATAGATGAATTGTGATACAAAACTCAGATGAATCTCAATCATGTAAAGCAGCTCATGAGATCATTGTATTGAAGTACATAGGAGAGATTAACCACATAGCTACCGGTACAGCCCCGAGCCTCGATGGAGAACTACTCCCTCCTCATGGGAGCAGCAGCGGTGATGAAGATGGCGGTGGAGATGGCAGCGGTGTCGATGGAGAAGCCTTCCGGGGGCACTTCCCCGCTCCGGCAGGGTGCCGGAACAGAGATCCTGTCCCCCAGATCTTGGCTTCGCGATGGCGGCGGCTCTGGAAGGTTTCTGTGGGTTTCGTCAATCGGTGTAGGGTTTTCTGATCCAGGGGCTTCTTATAGGCGAAGAGGCGGCGCAGGAAGGTCGAAGGGGGGCCCACACCCTAGGGGGGCGCGCCCCCCCCCTAGGCCGCGCCGGGGTGTGGTGTGGTGGCCCTGCCTCCCTTCTCTGGCGGTTCTCGTGTGTTACGGATGCTTCCGGTAAAATAGGAACACGGGCGTTGATTTCGTCCGATTCCGAGAATATTTCGTTACTAGGATTTCTGAAACCAAAAACAGCAGAAAACAAAGAATCGGCACTTCGGCATCTTGTTAATAGGTTAGTTCCAGAAAATGCACGAATATGACATAAAGTGTGCATAAAACATGTAGATAACATCAATAATGTGGCATGGAACATAAGAAATTATCGATACGTCGGAGACGTATCATACACCAACATAGATTTCGAGTGTGTGCAAGTTACACCACACACATCCAGAAAGAGCATATGGCTGCCACTTTTCCTAAAATAAGGGAAATCCAAAATCAAAAAGCCGGTCATAAAATCTAGGTAGCTTGGGCTTACCTGCTAAAAATTGTAAAAGTTGGACACAATGGAAGTAAACCAATTGTAACATCAAAGAAATTAGAAGCTCCAGTTTATCCACAACTTTTCATAAATTTCCTCGTGAAACGACTCGAACGAGGCATGTGCACATGACGCCAGAGCGAAAATACAAAACACGAGCAGGATGCTACTGCATTTGGATGGCCATGGAGCTTTTGTCAGACGGTGAACCTAGGTGTCAGAATAAATGGTAAGATACGAAGCATTTACACCATCGACATGGATATCAGGGCAAAGGCCAGAGCGGACCACCCGACATTAGTAACTTGCACTTCAAGGAAGAAATCCATTGATATGGGCAATAGTCGAGGCTAGTCATGCGACCATGGAGTGGCAGCTCGAAGAAGTGGGCCAACAGAACCGTACTATCCTACTAAAGTGAGGAGAATATGTAGCCTCGCTAACCCAGTGGTTGAAGGTACCACCCTAGTTAGATAAACATCGTGTTGAAGGCCTAAATTGAACCTCCAGCATAACTAATCCTCTAAGCTAAAACTGGAAACCAAAATATCCATCACATAACGTTCAGACGATGAATGGATTTCATCTCTAAGAAATGTAAGGTCGCAACAATATGGTAAGCACAAACCTAGGTTCCTAAATATGTATTGGCACAAAACTAAAGAATGGTGAACTTTTATATTTATATTCTTAAATTCATATTGGTCAAAATTATAAGCATAAAGTAGGCTGGAAACATGTGAAGTAGAAAACTACAAATAGAGGAGGCAAACTGGACCCTAGAGAGAATGTGTTCCCTCATAGAATAGTACAGGGATCAAAACAATATTTGGAGCTGACTAAAACTCAAGCACACTGCACATGCTTAAGTTAAAATAGATCAAGTTCGAGTATCATTTTGTGGAAAATCAAACATTCTGTGTCCTAGGAAAAAGGAATCAAATTTAGCATGTGAATAAGTTGTTATTTTTTGTGCTTTCATTCCGGGACATGTATTGTGTAATTATGTAGTCAGTGGTAGAGTTGACATCCATACAAAAAAACATAAAAAAATACTTCTAACCTCATAAATCACACCATAGATAAATTGATATTCCATTTAATTTTCTCCCTCGTATAAAGTTGTTCTCAACAATTGAGCCAAATCAGCTCAAATAACATCAACAAATGATGATGGTGATGTTGTTGGTAATAGTACAACGAGGCAATCATGAAACATATCAAAATGAAGTTAGAAAATGTTGATCGCTCCCCGTGCTAAATGCAAACTCAATTACAAAGATGAGATTTCCAAATTCACCTTGCGGCCTTCAACAACGCTAGGTTCTCTTCCACTAATAGTGCCTCTATTGGGCAAACATGCTCTTGTGTTTACACACCTCTAGCCACATGCATTGTGTAATACTCTGGTACAATGGTTATGTACAACTTAGTCCTCACTATAGCATCTACAAACAAAAACCACAATAAATCAATCAACATTCACGTAAAATCATATTTGATTTAAAACCTGTATAAAAACTACCATGGAACATGGGAGTCATGATTGATTGGCTCCTCAGCATGGGGAAGCCGACGTGCATGATTAATACATGCCTGAAGTGTGTCACGATGACAGACACCCACGAGAGAAGCAGGGATATCCATGACATGGGCCGCTTGGGAAGACACTATGTCAATGTCGTTTTCCACGAGCGGGTCCACAATATCATCCATTGTGTAGTACTATGTTGCCATGATCATGTCTAGCATACACGTCACCGCATCATCTACAAATAAAATCCACTATCAATCAATCACCAATCACATAAAATTATATCAGATTACAAACTTGTATCGACACTACCATGTAACGTGGGAGTTAGGGTGGATCGAATCCTCCGCACGGGAGTGCCATAAGTGTGCATGATTGGCACATGCATGGATTGTGTCACGATGATAGACACCCATGAGAGAAGTAGGGAGACCCGTGGCAAGGGCCGCCTGGGAAGACACTATGTCAAGGTCATTTTCCACGAGAAGGTCCACAATATCCTCCATTGTGTAGTACTTTGTTGCCATGATCATGTCCAAATTACTAACCAAAAAAATTTCAAATAAAATCCGCTATGAATCAACCACCAATCACATAAAATCAGATCAGACTGCAAACCTGCATCAACACTACCATGTATCATGAGAGTTAGGGTGGATCAACTCCTACGCACAGGCGGGCCATAGGCGTTCATGGTTGGCACATTCCTAGAGTGCGTCACGATGGGAGATGTCCACGATAGAAGAAGGGAGAGCTGTGGCTAGGGCTGTCAGGGAAGACACTATGTCCAGGTCGTTCTCCACGAGTAGCTACACATTATCATCACCGATGTTTGTCATTGGATATGAAATTTCTCCGCTCGTGCATGAGTGGAGCTCAAATAATAACATGAAGAAAATTGACCGAGGATGATCGATAGAGCTTAGACGATGCAAATAAGGACGATTGGTTGGATGTTCTCACCAGCCTCGAGGAAACTATTTTGGCAAGAGAGAATGTCATTGATAGCGTGATTATCGTTGAAAGTGGAAGCGATTAGGTCCTTTAATCTAGATTATATAATGTTGCATGTACAATCTTCATAGAATAAAAATCTAGTAATTTTTTTTGTTTCATGTCGTGTGATTATTTACAAAAAGATATTTAATTGCACATTAAATATGTGATTTTTTTGAGTCAGGGCGGTGTTTTTTTATTTCTTACCATTTTTTGTTGTGAAACTTTTGTGACATTGGATATGTATGGTTAGGATGCTTTTAATGACAAGTGTTGAGCATCGAGTTGTGATGTACCACCGAAACCAACTCATTTTTAACTGAAAAATATTATGTATTTTACACTGTGAATGCATTCATATACCTTCTTTTCTCATAAAACTCTGCATGTATTTAACATTATGCATATCATGTCACATCTTCTTTTGTTACAAAACATAGTATTAAATGCATTATGAGCAATAAATTTGGACACATCCTCCAAAAAATAGTGTGCTAATTATTTATATGTGTACAAATGTAACTCGCATAGACTCGCCTAAGTTTGCAATTTGTCAAACATGCTAAATGCATTGCCCAACACCACAAAATAAGGATCAAATATACTAGACATGGGCAAGAGCATGTTGACGTTGCATATTGTGTTTTTGGCTTGACGGAGTTGTACGAGCCAGGGTAGATCTCATAATCAAACCATGGATGATGATGATCCGTACGCTTGTAGCGAGTCTCTTCGCCTCGTGTCTGAGACTATGTCGGCCTTCCATCCACACCAACATAGATTTCCATTGCCTGCAAGTTACACCACACACATCCAGAAAGGACATTTGGCTGCCACTTTTCCGAAAATAAGGGAAAGCCAAAATTAAATAGCCGGTCATTAAATCTATGTAGCTTGAGCTAACATGCTAAAATTTGTAAAAGTTGGACACGATGAAAGTAAACCAATTGTAACATCAAAGCAATTAGAAGCTCCGGTTTATACACAAATTTTTCTTATATGCCTCGTCGAACGACTCGAATGAGGCATGTGCACATGATGCTAGGGCAAAAATACAAAGCACGAGCATGATGCTACTGCATTTATATGGCCATGGAGCTTTTGTTAGACAGTGAACCTAGGTGTCAGAATAAATGGTAAGATACGAAGTATGTACACCATCGACCTGGATGTCAGGGCAAAGGCCAGAGCGGACCACCCGACATTAGTAACTTGCGCTTCAAGGAAGAAATACATTGATATGGGCAATGGTCGAGGTAGTCATGCGACCATGGAGTGGGAGCTCGAAAAAGTGGGCCAATGGAACCGTACTATCCTACCAAAGTGAGGAGAATATGTAGTCTCGATAACCCAGTGGTTGAAGGTCCCCACCCTAGTTAGATAAACATCGTGTTGAAGACCTAAATTGAACCTCCAGCATAACTAATCCTCTAAGCTAAAACTGGAAACCACAATATCCCTCACATAACGTATCAGACGATGAATGCATTCCATCTCTAAAAAATGTAAGGTCGTAACAAAATGGTAAGAACAAACCTAAGTTTCTAAATATGTATTGGCACAAAACTAAAGAATGTTAAAATTTTAGATTTATATTCTAAAATTCAAATTGGTCAAAAATTGTACCCATAAAGTAGGCTGGAAACATGTGAAGTAAAAAAATACAAATAGAGGAGGCAAAGTGAACCCTAGAGAGCATGCGTTACCTCATAGAATAGTAGAGGGATCAAAATAATATTTGCAGCTAAGTAAAATTCAAGAATAGTACACATGCTTAATCTCAAATAGATCAAATTCGAGTATCATTTTGTGGAAAATCAAACATTCTGTGTCCTAGGAGAAAGGAAACAAATTTAGCATGTGAATAAGTTGTCATTTTTGTGCTTTTACTCTGGTACATGTATTGTGTAATTTTGTAGTAAATGGTGTAGTTGACATCCATGCAAAAAACATAGAAATACTTATAACCTTATAAATCACACCATGGATAAATTGATATTTTATTTAATTTTTACCCTTGGATAAAGTTGTTCTAAACAATTGAGCCGAATCAGCTTAAACAACAACAACAGATAATGATGATCATGATGATGATGATGGTAATAGTACAATGAGGAAATCATGAAACATATCAAAATGAAGTTAGAAAAATGGTGATTGCTTCCCCGTGATAAATGCAAACTCAATTACAAAGATGAGATTTCCAAATTCACCATGCGGCCTTCAACAACGCTAGGTTCTCTTCCACTAGTAGTGCCTATGTTGGGAAAATATGCTCTTGTGTTTACACACCTCTAGCCACAGCCATAGTGTAATATTCTGATACAATGATTACATACAACTTAGTCCTCACTGCAACATCTATAGAAAAAACCACAATAAATCAATAACCATTCACATAAAATCATATCTGATTAAAACCTATATCAAAACTACCATGGAACATGGAAGTCTGTGTGGATTGGCTCCTCGGCACGGGAGAGCCATACACATGCATGATTGGCACATTCCTGGAGTGTGTCACGATGACAGACACGCACAAGAGAAGCAGGGAGAGCTGTGTCACGGGTCGCTTGGCAAGACACTATGTCAAGGTCGTTTTCCACGAGCGGGTCCACAATATCATCCATTGTGTAGTGCAATTTTGCCATGATCATTATCGTCACCAAAACATCTACAAATAAAATCCACTCGCAATCAATCACCAATCACATAAAATCATATCAGATTACAAACTTGTATCGACACTACCATATAACATGGTAGTAAGGGTGGATCGGCTAATTCGCACGGGAGAGCCATAAGCGTGGATGATTAGCACATGCATGGATTGTGTCACGATGATAGACACCCATGAGAGAAGTAGGGAGATCCGTGGCAAGGGCCGCTTGGGAAGACAATATGTCAAGGTCATTTTTCACGAGCAGGCCCACAATATCATTCATCGTGTAGTACTTTGTTGCCATGATCATGTCCGAATTACTCCTTACCACAACATCTTCATATAAAATCCACTATCAATCAGTCACCAAGTACATAAAATAAGATCATACTACAAACTTGTATAAACACTACCATGTAACATGGGAGTCAAGGTGAATCAACTCTCCCGCACGGGTGATCCATTGGCGTGCATGTTTGGCACATGCTTGGCGTGCATCACAATGAGAGATGCCCACGATAGAAGCAGGGAGAGCCGTGACAAGGGCCGTTAGGGAAGACACTATGTCAAGGTCGTTCTCCACGAGTAGGTCCACAATATCATCCTCGATGTTTGTCATAGGAGATGCAATTGCTCCGCTCATGCATGAGTGGAGTTCAAATAACAACATGAAGAAAAATGATCGAGGTTGATCGATGGAGCTTAGACGACGGGAATCATGACGATTGGTTTGACGTTATCACCAGCCTCGAGGAAACTATTTTGGCATGAGAGAATTTCATTAATAGCGTGATAATCGCTGACAGTGGAAGGGAGAAGGTCCTTTGATCTACAGTAAATAATGTAGGATGGAGAATCTTCATACAATAAAAATCAAGTAATTTTTTTTTGTTTCTAGCCGTGTGATTAGTTATGAAAGGATAACTTATTGCACATTAAATATGTGATTTTTTGGTATGTGCGGTGTTTTTAGTCCTTACCATTTTTCGTGATGAAAATTATGTGACATTGGATAGATATATTAGGATGTTTTTATTGATGAGTGTTGAGCATTGAGTTGTGATGTACCACCAAAACCAACTCTCGTTTAATATAAATATTTGTATTTTACATGGTGATAATGCATCATCATATCTTCTTTTGGTGAAACTCTCCATGTATTTAACACTACGCATTTTAGTTCACATCCTTCTTTTGTTATAAATCATAGTGTTAAATGCATGGAGAGTAGTAATTTGGACACATCCTTGAAAACGTAGTGTGCTAAGTATTGATATGTGTACAAATGTACCTCACATAGGCTCGCTCGAGTGTTAATAACATATATATACTTCTGCCACAAAATTGGGACACATAATAATTTGGTGCAATATCCATATATTTTCCAATGGAACATAATGTTTATAATCCCGGACGAAACTCCTTCTAGCAGTATTGCACTCATTGGAAGTTTGCAATTTATCGAACATGCTGCTTGCATTGTCGAACACCATAAATTAAATAAGGTACACATATACTAGACATGGGAAAACGCATGTTGACGATGTGTTGTTGGCTTGACGAGTCATACGACTCAGGGTTAGATCTCATAACCAAATTGTAAGAGCAAAATTCACACCGCAAGTTTTGTGTGTTTAATGACAACGCTTGAGTAATCTCACCGTGTGCCTTGAGTATTATTGTTAGATTTGCAAGAGCACGGAGACCTCGCCGGACGCGTCAAGATCGGAAGACTGAAGCGTAGTTGATAGGTTTTCTGGCTTTATGTGTGTTTAGCGAGGTGACATGATTGGAGAGAAAAAGGGAAGAAAACCAGATTTAGCCAGGCCGGTACTACCGGTACCTGTAGCGGTAGTACCGCTATCCCTATAAGTACCGCACTCGGTACCGCTCTGAGTCTGCGCTCAGAACACGCTGCGGTACCCCTGCAGTACATAGGGCGGTAGTACCGCTCACGAGCGGTAGTACCGCTCACGGTACCGCTTAGGTACCGTAACCGAGTTACGGTCGTACCGCCCTGGTACCGCTCTGGTACCGCTTTGGATCCAGTAAGGTCTGGACCCTATTGCGGTACCTCAAGCGGTACCTCGTGCGGTAGTACCGCTCTGCGTCCTTTGACCAGATCTGGAGGGATTTCGAACTCAGAGCGGTAGTACCGCTTCCATTAAGCGGTAGTACCGCTTAGGCCAAATCTGGACATAACGGTTGGATTTGGAGGAGCCTATTTAAGGGCCCCTTCTTCCCCAACACGATTTTATCTCTTCCCCTTCTCTCTCCTCCATTGTTGCTGAGCTTAATCCTTGAGGATCTCCTTCCCCATCCAACCAATCTTGCCCAAACTTTGAGGATAGGTGAAGGAGACCCCGATCTATAGCTCTACCAAGAGAGATTTCACTAATACTAGCTATTCCTTAGTGGATCTTGGTGGTAGGGTTACTTAGTGGGGCATTGGAGAAGAGTTCCTTTGGTGGAGCATTGGAAGAGTTCCTTGGTGGGGCATTGGAGAAGAGTTCCTTTGGTGGAGCATTGGAAGAGTTCCTTTGGTGGAGCATTGGAGATGGGTTCCTATGGTGGAACATTGGAGATGTGCAGCTATGGAGTCTAGCTTGGTGATGTACTAGATCCATAGGGTGTTGGGAGCATCCTTGTGTGTGGAGCTCGCCCCAACCTTGTGAAGGAATCACCGCCTCGACCGGTGCCTTAGTGGAAGAGGGAGAGCACCTCCGTGGAGATCTCTCGAGGAAGAAGGTGAGGCCTTCCTTCGTGGTGTGGCCGCCTAGTCTCTTGTGTGAGACTAGCACCACCTTAACGCATACGTACTTCCTTTAGCGGAAGAAACTACGGGAATGTTGCGGTCAAAACCCACCGGCGGGCAGCGACGGGCAACACAGTAGAGCCGGGAACAACTTAGGGCTGCGGCTGGCCCTGGTCCCTCCGAGCGACGGCCCGCAAAGCCTCTGGTACACACGTCCGATGCTGATGCAAGGGCGTGCCACCTGACCTATACCTGGTCAGGAAGGTGATGGAAATGCCTCGCTTAGTTTCCTGCATGGCATACACGTAAACATTAAATACGAGCCTCGATCGGCTCTCAGGTTATCCTGTGAATCGGCTCAAAGAGCCGATCCACCCATGATTCGTACGAGGTGCACGAATATATGGTGGTCCTGCTTGATCAAGATAAAGCTAAAGCGATCTACGACGATTTAGGGTTTTCACCGCATAATCGGATCATCCTACTCACGATTGGGCCTCGCGGTCACGTACGGTGATCGTAAGCCGGTCCTAGACAAGGCCTAAAAACCAACACGAGGTTGATCCTCAGAACATCCTGTCTAGGGCTAGCAAACGACACCCTACGCGTCGCTGGATCCTCCAACCCTTTGTAAGGCCTAACTATTGCAGATATTAAACTAATCCTTGAAGAACAAGGAGCAACCGTAACGGATCGGATCTACTAAATAATGATCAAGCGGGGTGCCGCCCCTACACCTAAGATAGGTGTAAGGGCGGCTAGATGTATGAGGGTTGCACTACGACAGCATATGATACGAAGAACAATGCTAACCCTAACACATCTAAGATAACTACGTCGCTCGCCATCAAAAAGGCTTCAGTACGAGCAACGCATGAACAACGTAATAAGCTTGTGCTGCCTAGATCGCAAGATGCGATCTAGGCATCATGATGCTTACCGGTAGAAACCCTCGAGACGAAGGAGTTGGCGATGCGCCGAGATTGATTTGTGTTGAACGTTGGTTGTTGTTTTATTTCATAAACCCTAGATACATATTTATAGTCCAGGGGACTTTCTAACATGGGAATAATCCCAACCGTGCACGAGGCAAACTCTAACTAACCGACACGTAATCTACTATGTTACAGATACAAGGGCAAACTAGCCCAAACTTTGCATATAAGGCCGATTCACGTATTTCTTTCGTATATAATCTTCAAGTCCATCTTGATCGCGGCCCACCTCTGACTCGGTCAAATTCTGGTGATAACACATGCCCCCCTGGTTTTGGAATTGATAATTCCAAAATCACTCTGCTTTTTCTTCGTCGGGTCATGTCGTGGCAGAACCGTCGCAGTATCCTTCATCATGATGCCTTGCCTTCTCAACTTCTCCGCGTGACCTGGCAGTTTTTTTTTCTTGTAGGCACCACTTCCTCGGAAACTGCTGTGGCATTGAATTTCCACTATATCTCCTTTTATTTAACCGCTCCAAACAGTTTGCTTCCGCATCCCCTTCGCATTAGCACTCCAAAAGCCCTCCTGCGCCACCATGTCTTCTTCCTCCTCTGCCCCATCGGATCTTTCCACCCAGTCCTCCTCTTCCCGCGAGCCGACGCCGGAGCCGAACTAGGAGGAGGTCCACGCGGTGAACACCCGCCGCGCCATCGAAGCCGGGGAGGAGTCCAGCCACGACTTCTCCGTCTGGTCTGAGGACGACAAGTCCTTGACCGACGGGGAAAGCGACCTCCGCTTCCTCGCCGATGGGGAAACGGAGGAGGAGAGCGATGACGATCGCTTCTCCTGCGACGACTTCACCTCTCCCGAGGAGGAGGAGGAGGAGAAGGAGGAGGAGGAGGAGGAGGAGGACGACACCTCCTCCGACGAGCCGCCGGCCAAACGGTTCTGCCCCTGGCCGGGGAACCTCAGTGACTTCGACAGCGACGATGACGACGCTGACGAGGAGGATGAGGACAACGAGGGCCCAGCCGGCGGCCGCTGGAGCAGCGACGACGAGCCCGCCGGGAGTAGCGCCGACAGCGGCGACGACGGTGACGACGAGGGCAGTGACGGCCCGTAGATAGGACCTTTAGCATAGGATCAGTAGTAGTAGATGGGGCAATGTATCCCCTAGTACTTCCTTTTGAGAGCAATCAGCTCTTTATGTAAGAAATCTTGCTTATCAATGAAGAACTTCTCCCAATTTGATTTTGCCGATTTCCTTTGAGCTTAATTTAGCCGATCTCCCCTCATACTGATTTTGCCGATCTGTCCCCTTAGCCAATGCGTAATGAGCCGATAGCAACGCATCGGTCCTTTAAAATCCATCCTTCAATTCTTCAACTGATGATCTTGAGATCTGGTGGATAATGTAGAGTCTTCAGGAAAGCCTTTGAATTCTTCCAACCATACCCAATGGTCTTCTTCAAACACTCATCATTTTGTGAAGAAGGTTGCGACGAAGGATCAGCCGATGGTGCCCCAATCGGCTCCTAAACAGAGCATCTACCAGGCCTGCTGCCCCCCGAGCCTTGCTCAAGGCGAGAATGTCGGTGAGGATGCACCAAAGCCGATCACCTTTCTTCCCTCGAAAGCCGATATATCTCTTCTGACAGCACTGCTGAACTAGCACCAAGGGCTGAAAATCCTCGACAAGAAGGTTCAGGCACCACAATCGGCTCAAGGCAGCTGAGGAAGCTCTCATTGTTTTACTCCCTCGAGGAAGCAGAAGGCCCCACAGCTGAACTGGACTTGGTGAAGATCCGTGCTTTGAATACGTAGCCAGTAGATCCTGCGCAGTTATACTAGAGTCGATGGCTGTGCATCGGCTGTATGTCATGAATTTTTTTTTTACTGGCCGATTTTTCTAATCGGCCCCCAATGTTTCACTGCACACATGTTCATTTGCACGTGTTCATCTGACTAGGTGCCCCCCGAGCCGAATCTGTCAGGTAACTGCAGATATCGGCTCTGTAGTTTAGCCAAGGCACCGTGTTTGCACGTCGGCTTTGGTAGGACCAATGTTGATTTTCCCTGACTCATCAGCCGACGTAAACCGCTGCCCAGTAGATCGACGTTGCATACAAGCAGAACATGTGGTGAGGATAATTTTGGCCGATTGCTAGAATCGGCCTCCATATTGATCGAAGCGCTTCAATGAAGGTTTTGTAATGTTCCTTCATAGATCTATGGGGCCGATCCAAAGGATCGGCCTTGCCACGTTTCTCATCGGTTTGTTCTTGCTACTCGGTTAGGCCAGTGGATAAGACCAGCCTAACCCTGCCCTTCGTCACGTCGATGCGCTCGCAGTCGTCCAAATTGATACCTGAGAGGGGTTCTTGGCCTGCTGCTTCCCAAGCGTTCATGCCAGCCGTTGAAATTTCGGCTGAGTCATCGGCCTGGACGACCTCTACTTCATCTCCATCCCACTGTATTATGCATTGGTGCATCGTGGAGGGAATGCAACAGTTGGCGTGGATCCAATCTCTTCCTAGCAGAACAGCATAGGTGCTCTTGCTATCGACGATGAAGAACGTCGTAGGGATAGTTTTCCTTCCTACGGTCAGATCCACGTTCAGAACACCTTGCGCGTCAGACGCCTGGCCATTGAAATCGCTCAATGTTACATTGGTCTTGATTAGATCCGAGCTAGAGCATCCCAACCGACGTAGCATAGAGTATGGCATAATGTTGACTGCCGCTCCGGTGTCCACCAGCATCTTATTGACAGGCCTCCCATCGATATAACCTCGTAAGTACAGGGCCTTCAGATGTCTGTAGCTTCTTTCTCGTGGCTTCTCAAAGATAACCGGCCGTGGGCCGCAGTCAAGTTGTGCCACAGGTGCCTCGTCTAATCCTGGAGCATTGAACTCCGAAGGAAGGATGAACACCATGTTTGTGCCAGCCGATGTCTCATCATCGGCTTTCCTTTGCTTGGGGCGCCACTCCATTTTTCGTGGTCGACCCTCTTCATCCAGGGTTCGCTGAATTTTCGCGGCCAGATCAGGCCGCGCCTTCCTTAGCGTGTGCAGGTATAACCTTTCGGCTTCTTCCAAGCCGCGCAATCGCTGAACCCTACGCTTTTGGGAACGGTTGAGTCCATCAGGGCACCACCTTGGCCGGTGGTACCTGTCTTCTTCTTCTTCTCCCTCGTCTTCCAAATCCTCAAGATCTTCCGTCCGAGGGGACTCAGCGCGTTTGCTTTGAGGTGGGAGAGGCCCTAAGCGTTGGAACACGGACACGTTGGCTGCCTCCTTCTTCTTCCAGTTACATTTTGGGCAATTGCCGATTGTAGGCAATCGGCTCATTCCTGAATCCCAGCAGTGTCTGAAGAAGGGACAGTCCCAGTGCCTATCCTCGTCGTCTTGCTCCCTTGACTTTTCCTTGGCACGGCGCTCGTACTCCTCCTTATCGCGATCATGCCGACGATGTCTTCTGGCTTCTCTATCCAGACGATCTCTTTCATCGTCATCGTCGCTGGATCGCCGACGTTGGCTATACTGACTCACATACTTGTTGAGGAGGTGATCAGAGAGAGGTCGCTGATATCTTATGTTCTTTACTTCTCCGTCTGTGACGTAGCGCTTGCCATCGTGACGGAGCCGATCGCGTGGAGCGGCCTCCTCTGTGTCCTTGCTATGAGAGCAGCTGCCCTCATCTCCATCCTTGCCAGAGTGGTGTCCAGGTCCTACCATGTTGATGCTGAACGAGGATCCTGGCTGGCAACCTTCAGGGTAAGTGCATTCCACCATGTTAACGGCGGGAAAGGGGTGGGTGTCTACCTTCATGGCGTACTGGTTGAAAATCAGTCGTCCTTGTTCTATCACCATTTGGATCTGCTGACGCCACACCCTGCAGTCGTTGGTGGCATGGGCGAGCGAGTTATGCCATTTGCAGTATGGCTTTCCGTTCAGCTCCTGTGCCGTGGGGAATTTGAGACCTTCGGGTATCTTCAACTTCTTCTCCTTGAGCAGGAGGTCGAAGATTTGCTCAGTTTTGGTCACGTCAAAATCAAACCCTCTGGGCGGACCTGGTGGCTTAACCCATTTGCAGCACACGGGGGTTGCCCCCCGAGTCCATTCAGCCACTGCTACCTCTTGATCTCCCGCAGAAACTTCGTCTTCCTCTGCCTCGACCAGGACTACTGCACGCTTGAATTTGTCCTGGTACAAGTCCGGGTGGCGCTGTTCATATGCTGACAGTTTCTGAACCATGTGCGCTAGTGAAGGGTAGTCTGCTTGGGAAGCCATATCCTTGATTTGTGAGGCAAGGCCCACCACTGCCAACTCGACTGCTTCTTTTTCAGTTACACGAGCCGAATAACATCGGTTCCTCAGATTTCTGAAGCGCTGGATGTATTCTGCCACGGTTTCTCCATGCTTCTGACGTATTTGAGCTAGATCGGCAATGCCGGCCTCGGAAGCTTCTGAGTGAAACTGCATGTGGAACTGTTCTTCCAACTGCTTCCAAGTCCGGATCGAGTCCGGTGGCAACGAAGTGTACCACCCGAAAGCCGATCCCGTGAGGGACTGTGTGAAGAACCTCACGCGTAGTGGATCCGACGCTGAGGCCGTTCCTAGCTGTGCCAAATATCGGCTCACATGCTCGATGGAGCTGGAACCATCTGATCCACTGAACTTGGAGAAGTCAGGGAGCCGATACTTGGGTGGTAGCGGGACCAACTCGTATTCATCGGGGTACGGCTTGGAATAGCCGATTGTCCTCCTTTTCGGCACCATGCCGAACTGGTCCCTCAGGATCGTGCTGATCTGATCCGCGGTGCTGGCTGTAGGAGTCGAACTCTGGAGATTCGCCGGGGTGGCGTACTTAGCCAGCCATGCTTGCTTTTCCAGCTCTGAGCCAACTGCAGGAGCTGAGCTCTGGAGGTTCGTCGGGGTGGCGTATTTAGCTAGCCACGTCTGTTTCTCAAGATCTATCGCTGACGTTCCTCCTGCTTTCCCAGAAGTCCCTGATGTCGCGGCCTGGTTTGTGAGTGCCCGATTACGCAGCCGGCACGTATGTGCACATGTACCCGTGAGGGATCTCCTTAGGCGCCTCATGCAAGAACTGGCAGTCACTAGGGTCACCACCGATCTTGTAGACGATGAATGCCGGTGAATTCGGCACTTCTGGTGCTGCCAACGCAAATGGCAGCGGTGGACGGGACTGGAGTGGCATCTCTCCTTGGTGTGTCCCGAGAGCTGGTCCTGACGGAGAGTACTGGTGCCTCATGATCTCCTGGATCACCCGAAGAGCGACACGCTCCAAAGTGTTCACCAGGTTCTCCGAGTGGCGGTGCAGCGAGTGAGCCACCAGGTAGTTGATCTCCTGATGTAGGGACCTGGTGCGTTCTTCTGACGGGGCAGAGAGGTCTATCCCATCGAGCGCACCATCAGGCGAGAACCCCTTCCACCTGATGCCATGTGAACGGGTTCTGTGAAACGAGCCGATGAGGTCGGCTTCGAGGATTGCTTTGACCTCGTCATACTTCTTCTTGAGCTCGTCGGTCAGATCCTCGTACGTGACTGGAGTGCCGTCCGCCATCTCAGATGTAGATGGCGATATGGTTGATGACGAAGCTTGTCCCACTGGGCGTGCCAGAATGTGTTGCGGTCAAAACCCACCGGCGGGCAGCGACGGGCAACACAGTAGAGCCGGGAACAACTTAGGGCTGCGGCTGGCCCTGGTCCCTCCGAGCGACGGCCCGCAAAGCCTCTGGTACACACGTCCGATGCTGATGCAAGGGCGTGCCACCTGACCTATACCTGGTCAGGAAGGTGATGGAGATGCCTCGCTTAGTTTCCTGCATGGCATACACGTAAACATTAAATACGAGCCTCGATCGGCTCTCAGGTTATCCTGTGAATCGGCTCAAAGAGCCGATCCACCCATGATTCGTACGAGGTGCACGAATATATGGTGGTCCTGCTTGATCAAGATAAAGCTAAAGCGATCTACGACGATTTAGGGTTTTCACCGCATAATCGGATCATCCTACTCACGATTGGGCCTCGCGGTCACGTACGGTGATCGTAAGCCGGTCCTAGACAAGGCCTAAAAACCAACACGAGGTTGATCCTCGGAACATCCTGTCTAGGGCTAGCAAACGACACCCTACGCGTCGCTGGATCCTCCAACCGTTTGTAAGGCCTAACTATTGCAGATATTAAACTAATCCTTGAAGAACAAGGAGCAACCGTAACGGATCGGATCTACTAAATAATGATCAAACGGGGTGCCGCCCCTACACCTAAGATAGGTGTAAGGGCGGCTAGATGTATGAGGGTTGCACTACGACAGCATATGATACGAAGAACAATGCTAACCCTAACACATCTAAGATAACTACGTCGCTCGCCATCAAAAAGGCTTCAGTACGAGCAACGCATGAACAACGTAATAAGCTTGTGCTGCCTAGATCGCAAGATGCGATCTAGGCAGCATGATGCTTACCGGTAGAAACCCTCGAGACGAAGGAGTTGGCGATGCGCCGAGATTGATTTGTGTTGAACGTTGGTTGTTGTTTTATTTCATAAACCCTAGATACATATTTATAGTCCAGGGGACTTTCTAACGTGGGAATAATCCCAACCGTGCACGAGGCAAACTCTAACTAACCGACACGTAATCTACTATGTTACAGATACAAGGGCAAACTAGCCCAAACTTTGCATATAAGGCCGATTCACGTATTTCTTCCGTATATAATCTTCAAGTCCATCTTGATCGCGGCCCACCTCTGACTCGGTCAAATTCTGGTGATAACAGGGAAACAAACCTCGACTCGCCTCGCGCCCCCCCCGGTTGTCTCGCTCCTTACTCTCGTTATCTTGTTGATTCCTTTACTTGTTGCACTTGTCCGATATTCATTGTAGGATCACCCCCATTGCTAAAGTTCACACCTTTACCTTCCGTTGCATAAAAATTGAAAAAGACTAAAACTTGCCGTAGCGCCATTCACCCCCCCTCTTGTTCGCTACGATCCATTCAAGTGGTATCAGAGCAAGGTTTTCTTGCTCGGGCTTTACCGCCTAAGAAATGGCCGAACAGGAGGCGGACAAGAATGGGTCACCTTCCCTTGTGCCACCTGCTCCATCATCGCCCATCGATTCCACGACGGCTACGTTGGATGACCTCAAGAAATTGGAGTCATCCATCGTTGCCCAAATGAAGGCGATGATGATGGATTTGGTTGTACAAAAACCAAACCCTCCACCAAAAGCAAGTGCCGAGGATCCGCCACCAAAAGCTAACCCCCTTCCTCTTGTTGATTTTGTCGCGCAAGCGACAAAACATCCACAAAAGGAAGGGCTTGGGGATACCGGCACTTCAACAAAAGGGAAGGATGATGACACACCGGTTGCGGAACGTCAAGGGGGTTATCATGCGGTGCCACCACCAAATGATTACACCATAAACGTTCCAATACCGATGCCGCATATCTTGTCGCATGGTTCACCACCGTTACTCGAGTCAAACAACTTTGAGAATTGGCAATTCTTAATGCGTTCTCATGTGCGCAACGCTTCTACCGAGCTTTGGCGTATCATTGAGGAGGGCTATTCACCACGAGATCCAAAGAGCTTGACAAGAAGAGATGTGGTGGATGACCAACTCAACGCCACCGCCATCAACATGATTCATATGGCCATCACCCCCAAGGACCGCGCTCATATCCGCTCGCTCAAGACCGCCAAGGAAGCATGGGACAAACATGAGAAGCTCTTCCTCGGCAATGCAAGCATCCAAAGCTCTCGTTTTGATGAAGTGAACAACATGGCCGACAACTTCATCATGGTTGAAGGAGAGACCCCCGAAGAAATGTATCGGCGCCTCATCGCTCTTGCCGTGCAAATGCAAGATCTTGGAGCAACGTTCGTGGATGACCATTGGATCAAGCGCAAGTTCTACAACGCTCTCCTCCCTTATGAGGAAGTGAAGTTGACGGCCATCCGCCAAAACGCCTCCTTCCGTGCTATGACATCCGATGAAGTCCTTAGCGAAGTCATCGCTTTGGACATCTCCAAGAAGAATGCGGAGGATCTTGTTGCTCGCGCCCACAACTCCCGCAAGACCAACCTTGCATTGAAGATGAAGGTGCATGAATCTAGTGAAAGCGATGAGGATCCCGTTGAGTGGGGATCGGATGATCTCAAGATCAACTACCATGAGCACATGGCTCTCGCCGCCAAGAAGTTTTGGGATGGAAACATGTCCCGAAACACAAGACCAAGAAGATCATGTGATTCTCCAAGAAGACTCTCCAAGAGCCCAAGAGAAGGGACAAAGGGAAGAACATGCTACAATTGCGGTGACAAGAATCATTTTGTCGCGGATCGTATGTTTGAGAGAAGAAAAGATCATGGTGGAAGGCTTATCCCAAAGGATAGGTACAAGCCACTTTCCAAAGGATTCTCCAAGTTCTCCCCAAGGTCCGATGACGACAAGGTCTCCTCCAACAAGAAGCCTAGAGCCTTCATCATTCGAGAAGAGTACTCCTCCGATGAAGATGGAGAGCATGAGGACAAGCGTTCCAACAAGGAAGGAGAGGGAGTGGCCGCCATCGCCATTTCCACTCCCTCTATCTTCCTCTTCGACTCTCCTAATGAGAACCTCATCACCAACAATGCACGTTGCCTTATGGCAAAGGTATCCACGGAGGTAAATCCCCTTCCAAACCATCATCTTCGACTAATGCCTTATATATTGATGATGCCACTAGTCTCACCGTTAAACGTGAGATTATGGGTTTGGATTCCATGGATTCTTTTCTCACTAACATGAAGGGGGACACCAAGATTCATGTTGGGGCTCACTTGGCCCAACTTAGTGCGGCACAAGATCTTATTGAGAAGAGGGAGAAGTTGGAAAGGGAAGCGGCCTTTGAGCTTGCCAATCTCAAGGAGGAGCTTGATGATGAACGGAACCTTCGCATGTCTCTTGAAGCTAGTGTCATCGTCCTTGAAGACAAGAACGAGGTTATTGTTTCACGACTCACCAAGGATCGAGACCATGCTCTTGAGTTGGTTGGTGACCTCAAAAAGAAGATGCTCTCTCTCGAGGAAGCCAACAAAGGAAAAGATGATGAAGACCCCAATCCTTGTCACGATGAGCTTGTGGATCAAGTTACTTCCTTGAGGAGGCATGATACGTCTCCGACGTATCGATAATTTCTTATGTTCCATGCCACATTATTGATAATATCTACATGTTTTATATACATTTCATGTCATATTTGTGCATTTTCTGGAACTAACCTATTGACAAGATGCCGAAGGGCCAGTTGCTGTTTTCTGCTGTTTTTGGTTTCAGAAATCCTAGTAAAGAAATATTCTCGGAATCGGACGAAATCAACGCCCAGCATCCTATTTTTCCACGAAGCTTCCAGAACACCCGGGAAGGACCAGAGGGGGGCCACAGGCCCACCAGGAGGGTGGCCGGCGCGGCCTAGGGCTGGCCCGCGCCGCCGTACCCCCTCACCGCCTCATCGCCCCTCTGACGCCGCCTCTTCGCCTATATAAAGGTCCTCGACCTAAAACCTCGAGACGGAAAAGCCACGGTACGAGAAACCATCCAGAGCCGCCGCCATCGCGAAGCCAAGATCTGGGGGACAGGACTCTCTGTTCCGGCACGCCGCCGGGACGGGGAAGTGCCCCCGGAAGGCTTCTCCATCGACACCACCGCCATCTTCATCAACGCTGCTGTCTCCCATGAGGAGGGAGTAGTTCTCCATCGAGGCTCGGGGCTGTACCGGTAGCTATGTGGTTCATCTCTCTCCTATGTACTTCGATACAATAATCTCATGAGCTGCCTTACATGATTGAGATTCATATGATGATGCTTGTAATCTAGATGTCGTTATGCTAGTCAAGTGAATTTTACTTATGTGATCTCCGGAGACTCCTTGTCCCACGTGTGTAAAGGTGACAGTGTGTGCACCGTGTGGGTGTCTTAGGCTATATTTCACAGAATACTTATTCACTGTTATGAATGGCATAGTGAAGTGCTTATTTATATCTCTTTATGATTGCAATGTGTTTTGTATCACAATTTATCTATGTGCTACTCTAGTGATGTTATTAAAGTAGTTTATTCCTCCTGCACGGTGTAATGGTGACAGTGTGTGCCCCGTGTTAGTACTTGGCGTAGGCTATGATTGTGATCTCTTGTAGATTATGAAGTTAACTATTGCTATGATGGTATTGATGTGATCTATGCCTCCTTTCGTAGCGTGAAGGTGACAGTGTGCATGCTACGTTAGTACTTGGTTTAGTTGTGTTGATCTGTCATGCATTCTAAGGTTATTTAAATATGAACATCGAATATTGTGGAGCTTGTTAACTCCGGCATTGAGGGTTCGTGTAATCCTACACAGTTAGTGGTGTTCATCATCCAACAAGAGGGTGTAGAGTATGCATTTATCTATTCTGTTATGTGATCAAAGTTCAGAGTGTCCACTAGTGAAAGTCTAATCCCTAGGCCTTTGTAATGTCCCAGGTTTAGAGACGATCGAGGGGTAGATTTTAGAAAGGGATGTGCATTGCATTGTAATTTACGGGGAAATTTCGCGCTTTTAAACAAAAACTGCATCGAAGGGGGACAAGTTTCTCTCTCGACACCTTACATGGTTAGGGTTTCGAGAGTGCGACAAACCTGTTCCTTATTCAACTAAACTAGGGTTTTGAGAAGAGAGTGGAGAGTTTGCGTCACAAACTTAAGCTGCATGATTGAATTCTAAACTAAGTTGTATGATTGAATTCAATCCAAATTTGAATTTGAAATTCAAATTCAAACATCAAATGATTATCACATAATTCAAACTTGAGATAATTTCATAAACAATTATCAATAATCAAGATTATAAGTAATACAACAATTATGTAAAGCTCATTAAGGAAAATGGGAGCTTTATTGATAATCACACATTATACATTGTCAATTACAATATTCAGAATTTAAATAAATGAATTATTACAACACATTACACAAATTTGGGTAAATAGAAAATGAAGATAAAAGAAAAGTACAAGTATGAATCTGTCCTAAATACTACAATGTGAATATCATCTAATCTTGAGCTTGAAGATCATCATGTTCATTTGATCATCAATTTGAACCTGCACATAAGCACAACAAACACAAGTTATGCCAAGTGGCATAGCCACTTGGCAGGTTAGAAACTAAATGAAAAGGGAGGGGATATGATCAAAGCTGCCGAGCTGATCCATCTCTCAGCCAAGACACAAGCCAGATACCAAGCATGTGCACACACACACAGCCTAGCAGCTTACCAGGCCTTGTGGATGCAGCACACACACACATCACAGAGAGGAGTCACCAACACATGCCAGCAAGTCTTTGTCGACCCGAGAGAAGCAAGGGCCAGGCATATAAAACCCTTTTCCACGGTAAACCCTAGCTCATCCATCGACACAGCAGGGGTAAGTCACCGAGATAGCAAGAACAGCTCAAGAACACCAAGAACAGGTGAACGACGGAGCTGTCTCACCTATTCCCAAATCACCAGAACATAACCAAGCATCAAGCTTGCAAGGAGGAGCAGGGCAAGCCAAGAAATCAACCAGCAGCAAAACCTCTACACCAACACAAATTCTAGGAGCTGGAGTGAGGTATACTCAAATCCATGATCAAACATCAGTTTTGCTCATAACACAAGCATGTGCATAACACATACACAAGCCTGGGGGTATGATTACCCTATGTGCATCATCATTTGGTGTAAACCATTTGATGCTGGCAAAATAGGGATTAAGCCAGAAGAAACTAACCCTAGGGAAGAATTGGTCAAGCCAAGTGATTCCTCACTAGGGCAAACCAAAGAATCCAGCAAGGGATTGATTCAAAGCTAGTCTAATCCCAACTCACCTAGCACCACATGATCACTAAACCATCAGATATGTAGACAAATCATTGTCTATTTGATTTCAACAGCAAAAGCTACTGGCAATCCAACAATAGGATCACCCAGAAAGCATCTTGTGATCCACAGCAAAGCCAACAAGGGTGGGAGCTACCTTAACAGCAAAGAAATGCTGTCAGAGTTACCTCAACCACTGAATCAAACCAAACCATCTAACCCAGCACTTGTATCATCACCCAGAAGGGTTCAAAGTGGAGCTAGGGTCCCCAACAATTGTTGGCATCCCTCTAGCTCAAGTCAATCAAGTTAAAGAATCATAACTGCAGAAACAGTTCATCTCATTTATCAAATAAATCTTGCTAAGCTACACAGATAAATGATTTATATAAGTAATCCAGACACCAGAGCCTTGCAGTGGGATCCAATGAATCATCGAAAGCAACAAAGCAGATGCTTAAGCCGACAAAGACACACCAAAGACTTATCTGTAAACCACACACAGCTCAAATTGAGCACCAGTAAGGCACAAGATGGAGCATCACAGCTTTTAACAAGCAACTGATGAACACAGGATCATCAGCAGCTTGCTAGAGCATGCCAGGGCATGCTAGAGCATCACTGGCATCACACAAGAATCATATAAATTAAACAGCCACAGTAAGCAACAATTGAGTCACAAACAAGTACATAAATCACTTTTATGATTGTATCCAGAAGCATATCATCAAGGAATTGATGGATATGAACTACAATTAAGCAAGGTCAAGCCTACCATGAGCCAGAACCAATAATCATCACACAAACAACACTATCTCTTGCTAAAAGCAAGGACTACTCACAGTAATCAAGCCTGAGGCAAGAACCAAGGATACACATGGTTATCCAATAACAGCAACAACAGTTGGAGCAACATGGCAAGCCATGAGCAAGTATAGTGGCGGCACAGAAGAAGAACTCGCATGAATATGAGCATAGGCTTAGCAGCACACGCATAAGCAGTAGAGCAGCATAGCAACAACATGCGCATGTCAGCATAATCACAGCAGTAATGGCGTAAGGCCGCAGGAGCATAGCCGCAGCAGTACATCTACATGGCAAGCATCTCCACAGGGAGAGCAGGCCAGCGGTGGAGCTAGTCGAACAGGAGTAGACGGAGCAGAGTGAGAGAGAGAGAGAAGAGGCGTAGAGCACTCACAGGTGAGGGGAGCCAGCGAACACGGCCGTGGCGGCCACAGCGGCCCACGCCGGGCGAGCGGCGGCGCCAGCCAGGCCAGGCCGCGGCGGAGAAGCAGCACCAGCACCACCACGGCGAGGCTCGCGGTGGCGACACAGCGCTAGAGGCGCCAGGGAGAAGGCCACGGCTTCTCCAGCGCACGATGGCGATGAACGCCGAAAAGCCTGGCGCACTTGAGGGTCGAGGTCGAGCGAACGGGGACGCGAGCGTCAGATCGACGTGGACCACCGTGTCCGCCGTCGAGAGGCGGTTCAGATCCACCTAACCTCACCGGCGGCGACGGCCGGAGTTGGCCGGGATAATTCGGTGAAGGAGGCGGCGACGCGGGGATCGCCAGAGCCCGTGAGGGCTAGGGTTCGTGCGCGAGTGGGGAAGAAGGGGTCGGTGCGACCGACCGAGCCACGAGTGGCTCGGGTTAGGGTTAACCCACTGGGCCGCACTGACAAGTGGGCCCAGGGGCAATTCAGTCATTTCATAATTCCAATAAATACAGAAACTTTGAAATTATATAAGAAATGTTTAATAGCTCTAAAAAAATAATTAAAAATATGAAAATAGATCAGCATAAAATTCTCTATCATAATAAAATACAAAAGGGAATTTTTGAAGACAATTAGGAATAAGTCTTCATTTGATGATTTAAATAATCATTTGAATCACACATATTATTTTCAATAAAGAAAATAAGTCCATTAATGCATTTGGACTTTAAAAACACCTTGACAATATTTCAAGGTTGTATTTACCCTAAATTAAGTATCTCCAAATTATTTTTAGTATTAACCTCTCAAGTAAAATAACAACGACATCGGAAGGGGGAATCAAACCCTAAAACTGGAACCATGCATAATTGCTTTTTTAACCATTGCCCTTATCGGACAATGATGCTATTTTTCAGAACCAGAGGACAAGGGTCAGTCCACACCATCCAACTGCAAAACTTTGCAGTGTTCAGGCAAGTTCATCACTTGCTCATGTCATTTGAGTATTTCTATCAAATTACTTGCAAAGTATTATGGTTATCACTATTGCATAAAAATCAAAACCACTACTTTCATAACTATGAATATGACTATGTGGTGGGCAATGGAACCATGGATTGTGTTGATATGGTGGAGGTTCCATTGCAAGGGTTTATATCCATCTAGGATTAAACAACAAATGTCGCCAGTGATTCTTGTGCCGTAATACCCGTGTTAACCATATGGTCCGGAGTGGGACGGAGTAGTCAAAAGTGTTTCCACCTCTCGTTCATCAATGGATGCGCTTTACCGTAGTACACTTGTAATCCAAGGGGGCAAGCTGGTGAGGCTGGGGAGTCCTAAGTCCCCACGGCATTGTCCGTAGTACACTTGTCGCCCGAAGGAGCAAGATGGTGAGGCTGGGGAGTCCTAAGTCCCCACGGTATTGCGGTCTATGATGGGTTGCAGCTACCGGCGAAGGAGTTTGGTTCGATCCCAGACTGTCGTCGTGGTCGGGGTCCACCCTGAAATATATGGGAATAATGGGACCGGCGAGGACCCAGGGTCGGGGCATGCAACAAAGGGTGGGTGCTCGAGGTAGCGGAGGAACATGATTGGCTAGACCTTATACCGGGCCTCACACCGAAGGAAGTGTGGACGGGAAAGCTGCCCGGTTGGCACCAAGGTTAAGATCTCTTATGGGTAAAGCAACACACCTCTGCAGAGTGTAAAGAAGCGTGACTGTCACTCCCTCGTTCCAGGATGAGGAGCTATGACAACGCGGCCGGAAAGGAGCTCCATGAAGTTCTAGTAAACCGGTGAAGGCTGACGGACATAGCTCTTTGGTATAAAAGCAATCTCTTGAAGAAATGTTTATCAAAACTTGCATTGGTATTAGACTTTCTGGTCTAATATCGTAGCTAGTGCATTAAACACCTCTTATCTATAATGAACTTGTTGAGTACGCTCGTACTCATACCACTCTTAAATCCAATGCTTAGATTGTCTGAATCGTCTGGAGGAGGACTACGACAACAATGAAGGAGCCGAGATCATCGGCTATGAAGAACCAGACCTCTCTGGAGGTATAGAAGGCGTAGACTACCTCATCGTCTACGGATCCGGGGAGGCTTCCGGAGGAGATCAAGCCTAGAGATATCCAGTAGTAGTAACCGAGCAGCCCGAACTTTTAGTATTTAGCTGCTCGAGGAAATAAATGTATAACTTAATGAGACTCTTATATTGTAAGCTAAGTTGGGTTCGCCTCGAACCCAGGAGTATTCCTCTTAGGACCCAAGAGGAGCTCCAAGATGACATGTGTATGATAGTTGTAATAATAAATGAATGAGTTATGGACCTGCTATGTTCTGTTGTACTACTCTGAGGGATGTAATATTTGCGGAATGGTACTTCGTGAATGTTATATCAACGACTGGCATACTACAACATGCAGTGGTATGCAGGGTCACCACAGTTGGTATCAGAGTAAAAGCTTTGACCTTAGGTTGGAACCTAGTAAATGGGACCAAACGTTAGGAGTCAAATAGGATTAGTAAAGAATTCTCTAAAAATATGGTGTATATTCAATTGAGAATACAACAATCATATCTTTTAGTGCGATAATTCTTTATTATCTCTATTATGATGCATTATTACTAATCTTATAATCTTTCTATTTCTACAGCCAACATGGCAAGTTCACGTCCCGGACGAAATGTGAAAGTGATGGATTCCACACTGAGTGAATACGAAGGAGGACTTGCAGATATTCTACGAGCCATGTTACTTGAATTTGGGTGTGATCCCAAGATCCAAGTAAAGAAATACATGTACTATGATGGTACTATATTGGCCAAGTGTAGGGTAGGACTGCGACTTCCCGAATCTCTGGGAATGAGCGTAGTCATGCCAGCAGGGGAAGCCAGGACTATCTACACAGCCTACCATATAGCTATTATGAGAGCCATAACCGACATTCGGGAACATAAGACGAAAGAGCTTATGGGTTCCGAATTCTCCCATATTCCTCATAATCAGGAGGAAGAAGATCCCATGCTTAACCACTACAAATATGCAAAACGCAAACCCATAGCAGCTGCAAAATACATGGATAATAGCCGCAACTTCATATCATTACTCTTTCAGTTGAACCATCATCTGACGGGAGCAATTGATACGATGCTAGAGGAGTTTACTGAACCCAAGGAGGAGATTAGGGGGAAAGAACCTATGGAGAATGTGGTGCACACACCAGTTTACTCAGCTGGTGACTACATTAGTATTGATCCTCTTGAGCGTGAAACTACACCTGTTACACCTGGGAACTTTCTGGGTAGTTCCTATGGGGGATACGAGGGCGGAGAGGAATCCGGAAACAATCAGCGTTCCGAGACTCCTATAGAAAATTCCACGGGTTGGCGTTGGGGATCTGATACTGGAACTCATAGTACTTCTGTGTATTATGATGGGGAGATGAATGATGACGCCACAACCCAGAACCAGAGTTATCCTAGTAATGAAGGAGTTGATGGAGGGTATCCGACACAGGTTGAGTCGGGTATGAGTGTTGGTAACACATATGGCGAAGCTACAGGGGAGTACACCCGATGGGTGGACTATGATGCACTTAACGATCAGTTTGTGAACACTGATTTCTCCCTAGGATCATCATCTGATTCGGATCACCAGCCAACGGGGAGACCTTATGTTCCAGGGTCTATCAGGAGGACGACACGTTCGACCGGATGGAAGCCTGGGATGTACCGGGAGTGAAGATCGACTAGAGTCCACCAAGGGAGGCGAGGCTATAATACACAAGTACCACGTGTATTATAGTATGTAATATTTGTATAAATTGTACATATACTTTAATAAGTGAGTTTGCATACTCACATCGACTTGAGTATTGTAATAAGACCACTTAAGTATGTATATACATGGTATATGTTTTGTATGATTTGGATTTGCTTCTTGATTTCCATTGCGTGACTAGTTCTGTGCACAAAGTTGAGCTCAGAAAACTTGCGCATGGAGTAATTATGAGTATCATCTTGTGTTGCAGAACTAGGGGGTTATGTCGGGAGCGTTAGGAGAGGAGACCGAAGCGCAGCGCATGGAGCGCGAAGCAAAACAAAAGGAAGAGGCTGAGGGAGCAGCCAGAGATCAGTTTCCACCACCACCACCCATGACGCAGCAGAATTTCATCCAGTACATGCAGCTGGTAGAGGAAAGACAACGTGTAACGTTGGAGCAGCAGAACAAATTCTTCCAAGAGCTGCTGCAACAGAACCGGGTGGAGAGACCCGAGAATCCGGGAGTCACCTTAGCAGACTTCCAGAACACCAAGCCTATATCTTTTGCATACGCGCCCGAGCCAATGGACGCGGAAGATTGGCTTATGGATACTGAGCGAAAGCTCAATACCGTTGGATGTAACGACCAAGAGAAGGTTCGTTATGCTACTCATCTGCTGTGTGGACCTGCCGCATCATGGTGGGACAATATCATAGCCGTTTATCCGGCTGGAAAGGTATTTACCTGGGAGGAGTTCGCAAGGAAGTTCAGGGAATCCAATGTCCCTGAAAGTATTGTGGAACTGAAGCGTCGAGAGTTTGAAAGTCTCGAGCAGAAAGACAAGGCCATCCTGACCTATGTCAGGGAATTCTCCAAGCTGTCTCGGTATGCGGTTGAAGAAGTCAACACCGAGGACAAGAAGAAGAAGAGGTTTCTGAGGGGGTTAAGTCCCCAGTTCAAAGTACAGCTCCGTATGATGAGAGCAACGGAATTTCAAGAGTTGGTGGATGCAGCCATCACTCTGGAAGATGATTTCAAACAACTGCAGGAGGAGAAGAGGAAAAAGGCCAAGTTTGAGCCCAAGAGGTTTTCCAATAACAAGCCTAATACCAGCTTGAATTTCAAGCCAAGATACAACAACAACAACAACAACAACAACAGCAACTACTACGGTAGTAGGAAGAATCAAGCATTTCAGACTGCAAACCAAATAGTTTGCCGTATTTGTGGAATTAAAGGACATACTTCGAAGGACTGTCGCAAACCCAGAATCATCTGCTTCGGGTGTCGTCAGGAGGGGCACATGATGAAAGACTGCCCTAATAAGAAGAATGGAGGAGGTCAGTCTGGAGGAGGTGGAAGCTGAGGAGGAAACACCAGAGGGAACTGGAAGAATAAGAAGCCCTTCGGCAAGCTAAACTGTACCAGTCTGGAGGAGGTGGTCAACTCCGATCAGGCGGTGATAGGTACGCTCCAGATACTCACTCATCCTGGCAAAGTACTTTTCGATACTGGTGCAACTACATCATTCATTTCTCAACAATTCATCATCAAACATGGGATTAGTTGCACTAAGTTAGATACACCCATAACTATACTTTCCGCGGGGGGAACGATAGTAGTAACCCATACCAAACAAAAACAAGTCATCATGATCAATAAGTGCGCGTTTGACGCGGACCTGTTCATTTTACCGATGAAGGACATTGATGTCATTCTTGGTATGAACTGGTTGGAAGCTAATGGAGCATTGATCGACTGTGTGAACAAGACAGTATCTTTGAAAAGCCCCGATGGAAGTAGAATGATTTACCAAGGCGACAAACATACACAGATTGAAGTGGAGCTACAGCTGAACAGCATGAAGGAGGTGAAATTAGAGGATATACCTGTAGTAAATGAATTCCAGGATGTATTTCCTGCGGAATTACCTGGTATGCCACCAGATAGGGAGATAGAATTCACTATCGACCTAATTCCAGGAACAGCTCCGATTGCTAAGGCACCATACAAAATGGGGCCCAAGGAGTTGAAAGAACTTAAGGAGCAATTGGATGATTTGGAACAGAAAGGATTTATTCAAGAAAGTGTTTCACCATGGGGATCACCTGTGATCTTCGTGGATAAAAGGGATGGAGGAAGAAGGATGTGCGGAGATTACAGGAATCTGAACAACATCACAATCAAGAACAAGTATCCACTTCCAAGAATACAAGATCTATTTGATCAAGTTAGAGGCGCGGGAGTCTTTTCCAAGATTGATCTAAGATCCGGTTATCACCAGATAAAGATCAAGAAGGAAGACGTTCCGAAAACTGCCTTTGTCTCAAGGTATGGACATCATGAATACCTTGTAGTGCCTTTTGGATTAACCAATGCCCCAGCAATATTCATGAATCTCATGAATAAGATCTTCATGCCATATCTAGACAAGTTTGTCATCGTATTCATCGATGATATCTTGATATATTCCAAGAACAAGGCCAAACATGCTGAACATTTGAGGTTAGTGTTGCAAACACTAAGGGAACATCAACTCTATGCCAAATTTAGCAAGTGTGAATTTTGGCTAGATCAAGTGGAATTCCTTGGTCATGTTATTAGTAAAGATGGAATAGCTGTTAACCCGAGTAAGGTAGCAGCAGTTCTAGAATGGGAAGCACCCAAGACTGTCAAGGAAATCCAAGGATTCCTAGGAATGGCAGGATATTACCGGAGATTCAATGAAGGATTCTCTAAGATAGCAGGACCAATGACAAAGCTGTTAAGGAAGAACACACCATTCGTGTGGTCAGAGGAGTGTGAGAAGAGTTTTCAAACTCTGAAGGAGAAACTCACCACGGCACCGGTGTTAGCAGTTCCGGAAGTTGGCAAGGATTACACCGTGTACTGTGACGCATCCAAGCACGGATTGGGTTGCGTACTCATGCAAGATTGGAAAGTGATATCTTATGGATCGAGGCAACTCAGACCTCATGAAGTGAATTATCCAACACATGATTTAGAGTTAGCAGCAGTCGTATTTGCACTCAAAACTTGGAGACATTTTCTTTATGGAGTCAAGTGTGAGCTCTATACCGATCATAAGAGTCTCAAATATTTCTTCACCCAGAAGGAACTCAACATGAGGCAGAAAAGATGGCTTGAACTAATCAAGGATTATGATTTAACCATCAATTACACTCCAGGGAAGGCTAATGTTGTAGCAGATGCCTTGAGCAGGAAGAGTACCGACGGAGTGGAACAAGAGATATCACCGGAGTTGAGGAAGGAAATAAGTCAAGCCCAAATACAACTTTGGGAGAAGGTAGCTCATGAAGGATTATCGGCGTTGCAAGTAGCCGATGAGTTAAATGTCAACCTGAAGAATGAGATAATGATGGATCAGCTGGACGATCCATTTATCGTTGAGGAGATGAGAAGAATAGATGAAGGAAAACCATCAGAATTTCACCGCGGAGAATCTGGATCATTATGGTTCCAGAAGAGAATTTGCGTTCCGGATATTGCTGAAATTAAGGAAGTAATACTCTGGGAAGCTCAACAAACACCATATTCCATACATCCGGGAAGTACAAAGATGTACATGGATCTAAAGGAACTATTCTGGTGGAATAACATGAAGAGAGAGATAGCACAATATGTGGCGGAATGCCATACCTGCCAGAGAGTGAAGGCTGAACACCAGAGTCCGGCAGGAAAGTTACAACCTTTACCTATTCCAGAGTGGAAATGGGAGGAAATAGGGATGGATTTCATCACTGGACTACCCATGACTACTAAAAAGAAGGACATGATATGGGTAATCGTGGACCGGTTGACGAAGAGTGCACACTTCTTAGCGGTAAATCAGCAGGATAAAGGAGAGAAACTCATCGATCTTTACATCAAAGAGATCGTGAGTAAGCATGGAGTGCCCAAGAAGATCGTGTCGGATCGAGGATCTGTGTTCACATCAGCATTCTGGAAGCAACTACACGAAGCTTTAGGATCTAAGTTGGATTACAGTACCGCTTATCATCCCCAGACAGGTGGACAAACCGAGAGAACCAACCAAATCTTAGAGGATATGCTTAGGGCTTGTGCCCTAGACTTCGGAGGATCATGGGAGGAGCACTTACCACTAGCAGAGTTTTCATATAACAATAGTTACCAAAGCAGCATCAAGATGGCACCATTTGAAGCTCTTATGGAAGGAAGTGTAGATCACCGATATGTTGGTATGAAGCCGGAGCAAGCAAAGAGTTCAACCCTGATTATGTCAAGGAAAAACAACAAATCATTGACATCATCAGAGATAGGCTCAAGATAGCCCAAAGTCGACAAAAGAGTTATGCCGATCAGAAGAGGAGAACATGGGAGCCACGAGTTGGAGACATGGTATATCTTAAGGTGAGCCCGATGAAAGGACTCCAGAGGTTTGGAGTAAAAGGAAAGCTCAGTCCTAGATACATAGGACCTTTCAAGATACTGAGTCAGAACCGAGGTTTAGCCTTTGAATTGGATCTACCGGGAAGGCTAGCTCAAGTTCACAATGTATTCCATGTGTCACAACTCCGAAAGTGTCTGAAAACCCCCGATGAACCAGTATCACATGAAGAGCTCGAGTTACAACCAGACTTGACTTACATCGAGAAGCCAGCCAAGATTCTCGAGGAGAGCTGGAAACAACTCAGAAATAAAGCTATCAAGTATTGCAAGATACAATGGAAGCATCACCCCGAGAGGGAAGCCACCTGGGAAAAGGAGGAAGACCTGAGGAAAACATACCCCGAACTCTTCAGGTATTACAACCACAACTTCGGGACGAAGTTTTCTTTAAGGGGGAAAGGCTGTAATGTCCCAGGTTTAGAGACGATCGAGGGGTAGATTTTAGAAAGGGATGTGCATTGCATTGTAATTTACGGGGAAATTTCGCGCTTTTAAACAAAAACTGCATCGAAGGGGGACAAGTTTCTCTCTCGACACCTTACAGGGTTAGGGTTTCGAGAGTGCGACAAACATGTTCCTTATTCAACTAAACTAGGGTTTTGAGAAGAGAGTGGGAGTTTGCGTCACAAACTTAAGTTGCATGATTGAATTCTAAACTAAGTTGTATGATTGAATTCAATCCAAATTTGAATTTGAAATTCAAATTCAAACATCAAATGATTATCACATAATTCAAACTTGAGATAATTTCATAAACAATTATCAATAATCAAGATTATAAGTAATACAACAATTATGTAAAGCTCATTAAGGAAAATGGGAGCTTTATTGATAATCACACATTATACAATGTCAATTACAATATTCAGAATTTAAATAAATGAATTATTACAACACATTACACAAATTTGGATAAATAGAAAATGAAGATAAAAGAAAAGTACAAGTATGAATCTGTCCTAAATACTACAATGTGAATATCATCTAATCTTGAGCTTGAAGATCATCATGTTCATTTGATCATCAATTTGAACCTGCACATAAGCACAACAAACACAAGTTATGCCAAGTGGCATAGCCACTTGGCAGGTTAGAAACTAAATGAAAAGGGAGGGGATATGATCAAAGCTGCCGAGCTGATCCATCTCTCAGCCAAGACACAAGCCAGATACCAAGCATGTGCACACACACAGCCTAGCAGCTTACCAGGCCTTGTGGATGCAGCACACACACACAGCACAGAGAGGAGTCACCAACACATGCCAGGCAGTGCTGTCGACCAGAGAAGCAAGGGCCAGGCATATAAAACCCTTTTCCACAGTAAACCCTAGCTCATCCATCGACACAGCTGCAGGGTAAGTCACCAGATAGCAAGAACAGCTCAAGAACACCAAGAACAGGTGAACAGCCAGAGCTGTCTCACCTATTCCCAAATCACCAGAACATAACCAAGCATCAAGCTTGCAAGGAGGAGCAGGGCAAGCCAAGAAATCAACCAGCAGCAAAACCTCTACACCAACACAAATTCTAGGAGCTGGAGTGAGGTATACTCAAATCCATGAGCAAACATCAGTTTTGCTCATAACACAAGCATGTGCATAACACATACACAAGCCTGGGGGTATGATTACCCTATGTGCATCATCATTTGGTGTAAACCATTTGATGCTGGCAAAATAGGGATTAAGCCAGAAGAAACTAACCCTAGGGAAGAATTGGTCAAGCCAAGTGATTCCTCACTAGGGCAAACCAAAGAATCCAGCAAGGGATTGATTCACAGCTAGTCTAATCCCAACTCACCTAGCACCACATGATCACTAAACCATCAGATATGTAGACAAATCATTGTCTATTTGATTTCAACAGCAAAAGCTACTGGCAATCCAACAATAGGATCACCCAGAAAGCATCTTGTGATCCACAGCAAAGCCAACAAGGGTGGGAGCTACCTTAACAGCAAAGAAATGTTGTCAGAGTTACCTCAACCACTGAATCAAACCAAACCATCTAACCCAGCACTTGTATCATCACCCAGAAGGGTTCAAAGTGGAGCTAGGGTCCCCAACAATTGTTGGAATCCCTCTAGCTCAAGTCAATCAAGTTAAAGAATCATAACTGCAGAAACAGTTCATCTCATTTATCAAATAAATCTTGCTAAGCTACACAGATAAATGATTTATATAAGTAATCCAGACACCAGAGCCTTGCAGTGGATCCAATGAATCACTGAAAGCAATAGCAGATGCTTAAGCCAGCAACAGCACACACCAGCACTTATCTGTAAACCACACACAGCTCAAATTGAGCACCAGTAAGGCACAAGATGGAGCATCACAGCTTTTAACAATCAACTGATGAACACAGGATCATCAGCAGCTTGCTAGAGCATGCCAGGGCATGCTAGAGCATCACTGGCATCACACAGGAATCATCTAAATTAAACAGCCACAGTAAGTAACAATTGAGTCACAAACAAGTACATAAATCACTTTTATGATTGTATCCAGAAGCATATCATCAAGGAATTGATGGATATGAACTACAATTAAGCAAGGTCAAGCCTACCATGAGCCAGAACCAATAATCATCACACAAACAACACTGTCTCTTGCTAAAAGCAAGGACTACTCACAGTAATCAAGCCTGAGGCAAGAACCAAGGCTACACATGGTTATCCAATAACAGCAACAACAGTTGGAGCAACATGGCAAGCCATGAGCAAGTATAGAGGCGGCACAGAAGAAGAACTCGCATGAATATGAGCATAGGCTTAGCAGCACACGCATAAGCAGTAGAGCAGCATAGCAACAACATGCGCATGTGAGCATAATCACAGCAGTAATGGCGTAAGGCCGCAGGAGCATAGCCGCAGCAGTACATCTACATGGCAAGCATCTCCACAGGGAGAGCAGGCCAGCGGCGGAGCTAGTCGAACAGGAGTAGACGGATCAGAGTGAGAGAGAGAGAGAGAAGAGGCGTAGAGCACTCACAGGTGAGGGGAGCCAGCGAACACGGCCGTGGCGGCCACAGCGGCACACGTCGGGCGAGCGGCGGCACCAGCCAGGCCAGGCCGCGGCGGAGAAGCAGCACCAGCACCACCACGGCGAGGCTCGCGGTGGCGACACAACGCTAGAGGCGCCAGGGAGAAGGCCACGGCTTCTCCAGCGCACGACAGCGATGAACGCCGAAAAGCCTGGCGCACTTGAGGGTCGAGGTCGAGCGAACGGGGACGCGAGCGTCAGATCGACGCGGACCACCGTGTCCGCCGTCGAGAGGCGGTTCAGATCCACCTAACCTCACCGGCGGCGACGGCCGGAGTTGGCCGGGATAATTCGGTGAAGGAGGCGGCGACGCGGGGATCGCCAGAGCCCGTGAGGGCTAGGGTTCGTGCGTGAGTGGGGAAGAAGGGGTCGGTGTGACCGACCGAGCCACGAGTGGCTCGGGTTAGGGTTAACTCACTGGGCCGCACTGACAAGTGGGCCCAGGGGCAATTCAGTCATTTCATAATTCCAATAAATACAGAAACTTTGAAATTATATAAGAAATGTTTAATAGCTCTAAAAAATAATTAAAAATATGAAAATAGATCAGCATAAAATTCTCTATCATAATAAAATACAAAAGGGAATTTTTGAAGACAATTAGGAATAAGTCTTCATTTGATGATTTAAATAATCATTTGAATCACACATATTATTTTCAATAAAGAAAATAAGTCCATTAATGCATTTGGACTTTAAAAACACCTTGACAATATTTCAAGGTTGTATTTACCCTAAATTAAGTATCTCCAAATTATTCTTAGTATTAACCTCTCAAGTAAAATAACAACGACATCGGAAGGGGGAATCAAACCCTAAAACTGGAACCATGCATAATTGCTTTTTTAACCATTGCCCTTATCGGACAATGATGCTATTTTTCAGATCCAGAGGACAAGGGTCAGTCCACACCATCCAACTGCAAAACTTTGCAGTGTTCAGGCAAGTTCATCACTTGCTCATGTCATTTGAGTATTTCTATCAAATTACTTGCAAAGTATTATGGTTATCACTATTGCATAAAAATCAAAACCACTACTTTCATAACTATGAATATGACTATGTGGTGGGCAATGGAACCATGGATTGTGTTGATATGGTGGAGGTTCCATTGCAAGGGTTTATATCCATCTAGGATTAAACAACAAATGTACTTGATGATTCTTGTGCCGTAATACCCGTGTTAACCATAAGATCTGGAGTGGGACGGAGTAGTCAAAAGTGTTTCCACCTCTCGTTCATCAACGGATGCGCTTTACCGTAGTACACTTGTAATCCAAGGGGGCAAGCTGGTGAGGCTGGGGAGTCCTAAGTCCCCACGGCATTGTCCGTAGTACACTTGTCGCCCGAAGGAGCAAGATGGTGAGGCTGGGGAGTCCTAAGTCCCCACGGTATTGCGGTCTATGATGGGTTGCAGCTACCGGCGAAGGAGTTTGGTTCAATCCCAGACTGTCGTCGTGGTCGGGGTCCACCCTGAAATATATGGGAATAATGGGACCGGCGAGGACCCAGGGTCGGGGCATGCAACAAAGGGTGGGTGCTCGAGGTAGCGGAGGAACATGATTGGCTAGACCTTATACCGGGCCTCACACCGAAGGAAGTGTGGACGGGAAAGCTGCCCGGTTGGCACCAAGGTTAAGATCTCTTATGGGTAAAGCAACACACCTCTGCAGAGTGTAAAGAACTGTGACCTGTCACTCCCTGTTCCGGGATGAGGAACTGTGAACGCGGCCGGAAAGGAGCTCCATGAAGTTCTAGTAAACCGGTGAAGGCTGACGGACATAGCTCTTTGGTATAAAAGCAATCTCTTGAAGAAATGTTTATCAAAACTTGCATTGGTATTAGACTTTCTGGTCTAATATCGTAGCTAGTGCATTAAACACCTCTTATCTATAATGAACTTGTTGAGTACGCTCGTACACATACCACTCTTAAATCCAATGCTTAGATTGTTTGAATCGTCTGGAGGAGGACTATGACAACAATGAAGGAGCCGAGATCATCGGCTATGAAGAACCAGACCTCTCTGGAGGTATAGAAGGCGTAGACTACCTCATCGTCTACGGATCCGGGGAGGCTTTCGGAGGAGATCAAGCCTAGAGATATCCAGTAGTAGTAACCGAGCAGCCCGAACTTTTAGTATTTAGCTGCTCGAGGAAATAAATGTATAACTTAATGAGACTCTTATATTGTAAGCTAAGTTGGGTTCGCCTCGAACCCAGGAGTATTCCTCTTAGGACCCAAGAGGAGCTCCAAGATGACATGTGTATGATAGTTGTAATAATAAATGAATGAGTTATGGACCTGCTATGTTCTGTTGTACTACTCTGAGGGATGTAATATTTGCGGAATGGTACTTCGTGAATGTTATATCAACGACTGGCATACTACAACATGCAGTGGTATGCAGGGTCACCACAGCCTTGTTCCTAAATACTGCTATCGCTGCTTGTTTACTGTTTTACTGCGTTACCACTGCTGCGTTACTACTGCTTGTTTACTGTCCTGGGCAAAGCACTTTTCTGGTGCCGTTGCTACTACTTATTTATACCACCTGTATTTCACTATCTCTTCGCCGAACTAGTGCACCTATTAGGTGTGATGGGGACACAAGAGACTTCTTGCTTTGTGGTTGCAGGGTTGCATGAGAGGGATATCTTTGACCTCTTCCTCCCTGAGATCGATAAACCTTGGGTGATCCACTTAAGGGAAACTTGCTGCTGTTCTACAAACCTCTGCTCTTGGAGGCCCAACACTGTCTACAAGAATAGAAGCTCCCGTAGACATCAAGCACTTTTCTGGCGCCGTTGCCGGGGAGGAAAGGTAAAAGGCACTCATACTCCGGTTCAGGTAATGATGCTTTTACAGCGCCATTGTGTGTGTGCTCGAAGCTATTTCCTTTAGATCCTGCAATTGCAACTTTTTGTTTCTTGTTTACACTAGTTAGGCATAATGGAAAACAACAAAAATATGAGAGATCTTTATGAACTTTATCTTGAATTCGGACATGATGTGTTTGAAGAGAAAATTAAAAAACCCATGGAACTTTATATGCATGCTAATGGGAATGTTATTAATATGAATGCTTTGAACACTATTGTTGCTAATGCTATGGAAAATTCTAAGCTTGGGGAAGCTGGTTTTGATGAGCATGATCTTTTTAGTCCCCCAAGTATTGAGGAGGAAATTTACTTTGATGATACTTTGCCTCCTATTTATGATGATTATAATGATAGTAGCCTTTTGTTACCACCTGTTATGGAGGATAAATTTGATTATGATTACAATATGCCTCCTATATTTGATGATGAGAATAATAATGATAGCTACTTTGTTGAATTTGCTCCCACTACAACTAATAAAATTGATTATGCTTATGTGGAGAGTAATAATTTTATGCATGAGACTCATGATAAGAATGCTTTATGTGATAGTTATATTGTTGAGTTTGCTCATGATGCTACTGAAAGTTATTATGAGAGAGGAAAATATGGTTGTAGAAATTTTCATGTTGCTAAAATACCTCTCTATGTGCTGAAATTTTTGAAGCTACACTTGTTTTATCTTCCTATGCTTGTTACTTTGCTCTTCATGAACTTGTTTATTTACAAGATTCCTATGCATAGGAAGCATGTTAGACTTAAATGTGTTTTGAATTTGCCTCTTGATGCTCTCTTTTGCTTCAAATACTATTTCTTGCGAGTGCATCATTAAAACTGCTGAGCCCATCTTAATGGCTATAAAGAAAGAACTTCTTGGGAGATAACCCATGTGTTATTTTGCTACAGTACTTTGTTTTATATTTGTGTCTGGGAAGTTGTTTACTACTGTAGCAACCTCTCCTTATCTTAGTTTAGTGTTTTGTTGTGCCAAGTAAAGTCGTTGATAGTAAAGTTCATACTAGATTTGGATTACTGCGCAGAAACGGATTTCTTTGCTGTCACGAATCTGGGCAAAATTATCTGTAGGTAACTCAGAAAATTATTCCAATTTACGTGAGTGATCCTCAGATATGTACGCAACTTTCATTCAATTTGAGCATTTTCATTTGAGCAAGTCTGATGCCTCAATAAAATTCGTCAATACAAACTGTTCTGTTTTGACAGATTCTGCCTTTTATTTCGCATTGCCTGTTTTGTTATGTTCGATGGATATTTTGATTCCATTGACTTTCAGTAGCTTTGTGCAATGTCCAGAAGTGTTAAGAATGATTATGTACCTCTGAACATGTATATTTTGATTGTGCACTAACCCTCTAATTAGTTGTTCTAAGTTTGGTGTGGAGGAAGTTTTCAAGGATCAAGAGAGGGAGATGATACAACATGATCAAGGAGAGTGAAAGCTCTAAGCTTGGGGATGCCCCGGTGGTTCACCCCTGCATATATCAAGAAGACTCAAGCGTCTAAGCTTGGGGATGCCCAAGGCATCCCCTTCTTCATCGACAACATTATCAGGTTCCTCCCCTGAAACTATATTTTTATTCCGTCACATCTTATGTGCTTTGCTTGGAGCGTCGGTTTGTTTTTGTTTTTGTTTTGTTTGAATAAAATGGATCCTAGCATTCTTTGTGTGGGAGAGAGACACGCTCCGCTGTTGCATATGGACAAGTATGTCCTTAGGCTCTACTCATAATATTCATGGCGAAGTTTCTGCTTCGTTAAATTGTTATATGGTTGGAAACGGGAAATGATACATGTAGTAATTGCTATAATGTGTTGGATAATGTGATACTTGGCAATTGTTGTGCTCATGTTTAAGCTCTTGCATCATATACTTTGCACCTATTAATGAAGAAATACATAGAGCTTGCTAAAATTTGGTTTGCATAATTGGTCTCTCTAAGGTCTAGATAATTTCTAGTATTGAGTTTGAACAACAAGGAAGACGGTGTAGAGTCTTATAATGTTTACAATATGTCTTTTATGTGAGTTTTGCTGCACCGGTTCATCCTTGTGTTTGTTTCAAATAACCTTGCTAGCCTAAGCCTTGTATTGAGAGGGAATACTTCTCATGCATCCAAAATCCTTGAGCCAACCACTATGCCATTTGCGTCCACCATACCTACCTACTACATGGTATTTCTCCGCCATTACAAAGTAAATTGCTTGAGTGCTACCTTTAAATTTCTATCCTCTACCTTTACAATATATAGCTCATGGGACAAATAGCTTAAAAACTATTGTGGTATTGAATATGTACTTATGCACTTTATCTCTTATTAAGTTGCTTGTTGTGCGATAACCATGTTCCTGGGGACGCCATCAACTGCTCTTTGTTGAATATCATGTGAGTTGCTATGCATGTTCGTCTTGTCTGAAGTAAGGGCGATCTACCACCTTATGGTTAGAGCGTGCATATTGTTAGAGAAGAACATTGGGCCGCTAACTAAAGCCATGATCCATGGTGGAAGTTTCAGTTTAGGACATATATCCTCAATCTCATATGAGAAAATTAATTGTTGCTACATGCTTATGCATAAAAGAGGAGTCCATTATCTGTTGTCTATGTTGTCTCGGTATGGATGTCTAAGTTGAGAATAATCAATAGCGAGAAATCCAATGTGAGCTTTCTCCTTAGACCTTTGTACAGGCGGCATAGAGGTACCCCTTTGTGTTACTTGGTTAAAACATGTGCATTGCGATAATCCCGGTAGTCCAAGCTAATTAGGACAAGGTGCGGGCACTATTAGTATACTATGCATGAGGCTTGCAACTTGTAAGATATAATTTACATGATACATATGCTTTATTACTACCGTTGACAAAATTGTTTCTTGTTTTCAAAATCAAAGCTCTAGCACAAATATAGCAATCGATGCTTTCCTCTTTGAAGGACCTTTCTTTTACTTTTATGTTGAGTCAGTTCACCTATTTCTCTCCATCTCAAGAAGCAAACACTTGTGTGAACTGTGCATTGATTCCTACATACTTGCATATTGCACTTGTTATATTACTTTGCATTGATAACTATCCATGAGATATACATGTTACAAGTTGAAAGCAACCGCTGAAACTTAATCTTCCTTTGTGTTGCTTCAATACCTCTACTATGAATTATTGCTTTATGAGTTAACTCTTATGCAAGACTTATTGATGCTTGTCTTGAAAGTACTATTCATGAAAAGTCATTGCTTTATGATTCAGTTGTTTACTCATGTCATTACCATTGTTTTGATTGCTGCATTCATTACACATGCTTACAATAGTATGATCAAGTTTATGATGGCATGTCACTCCAGAAATTATCTTTGTTTATCGTTTACCTGCTCGGGACGAGCAGAAACTAAGCTTGGGGATGCTGATATGTCTCCGACGTATCGATAATTTCTTATGTTCCATGCCACATTATTGATAATATCTACATGTTTTATATACATTTCATGTCATATTTGTGCATTTTCTGGAACTAACCTATTGACAAGATGCTGATGTCTACTTCCTCCTCCTTTTCCTGTAGACAGTGTTGGGCCTCCAAGAGCAGAGGTTTGTAGAACAGCAGCAAGTTTTCCCTTAAGTGGATCACCCAAGGTTTATCGAACTCAGGGAGGAAGAGGTCAAAGATATCCCTCTCATGCAACTCTGCAACCACAAAGCAAGAAGTCTCTTGTGTCCCCAACACACCTAATAGGTGCACTAGTTCGGCGAAGAGATAGTGAAATACAGGTGGTATGAATATATATGAGCAGTAGCAACGGTGCCAGAAAATAGCTTGCTGGCGTGTAGTTGATGGTGGTAGTATTGCAGCAGTAGTAACGCAGTAAAGCAGTAAACAAGCAGCGATAGCAGTATTTAGGAACAAGGCCTAGGGATTACACTTTCACTAGTGGACACTCTCAACATTGATCACATAACAGAATAGATAAATGCATACTCTACACTTTTGTTGGATGATGAACACATTGCGTAGGATTACACGAACCCTCAATGCCGGAGTTAACAAGATCCACAATTAATGTTCATATTTTGGTAACCTTATAGTGCAAGATGGATCAACATAACCAAATAGATCACATCAATACCATCATAGTAATAGTTAACTTCACAATCCACAAGAGATCATGATCATAGCCTACGACAAGAACCACATGGTGCACACACTAGTCACCTTTACACCATGCAGGAGGAATAGAATACTTTAATAACATCACTAGAGTAGCACATAGATGAATTGTGATACAAAACTCATATGAATCTCAATCATGTAAAGCAGCTCATGAGATTATTGTATTGAGGTACATGGGAGAGAGATGAACCACATAGCTACAGCGAAGCCCTCAGCCTCGGGGGTGGATTACTCCCTCCTCATCATGGAGGCAGCGATGGCGGTGAAGATGGCGGTGAAGACGGCGGTGGAGATGGCTCCGGGGGCAATTCCCCGTCCCGGCAGGGTGCCGGAACAGAGACTTCTGTCCCCCGAATTGGAGTTTCGTGATGTGGCGGCGTCCCTGGAGTCTTTCTGGAGTTTCGTCAAGCGGTACTGCGTTTTTAGGTCGAAAGGGGTTTTATAGGCGAAGAGGCGGCGCAGGAGGGCTGACAGGGTGGCCTCACCCTAGGCCGGCGCGGCCAGACCCTGGCCCGCGCGGCCCTATGGTGTGGGGCCCCCCTGGCTCTCCTCCGACTCTCCTTCGGTGTTCTGGAGCCTTCCGGGAAAAATAGGAGGTTTGGCGTTGATTTCGTCCAATTCCGAGAATATTGCCCGAACAGCCTTTCTGGAACCAAAAATAGCAGAAAACAGCAACTGGCCTTTCGGCATCTCGTCAATAGGTTAGTTCCGGAAAATGCATAATAATGACATAAAGTGTGAACAAAACATGTCGGTATTGTCATAAAACAAGCATGGAACATCAGAAATTATAGATACGTTGGAGACGTATCAGCATCCCCAAGCTTAGTTCCTGCTCGTCCCGAGTAGGTAAACGATAAAAGATAATTTCTGAGGTGACATGCTACCAACATAATCTTAATCATACTATTGTAAAGCATATGAGATGAATGCAGCGATTCGAAACAATGTAAATGCAATGAGTAAACAATTGAATCATATAGCAAAGACTTTTCATGAATAGTACTTTCAAGACAAGCATCAATAAGTCTTGCATAAGAGTTAACTCATAAAGCAATAATTCAAAGTAAAGGTATTGAAGCAACACAGTGGAAGATTAAGTTTCAGCGGTTGCTTTCAACTTGTAACATGTATATCTCATGGATAGTTGTCAATGCAAAGTAATATAACGAGTGCAATAAGCAAGTATGTAAGAATCAATGCACAGTTCACACAAATGTTTGCTTCTTGAGGTAGAGAGAGATAGGTGAACTGACTCAACAATAAAAGTAAAAGAATGGTCCTTCAAAGAGGAAAGCATCGATTGCTATATTTGTGCTAGAGCTTTTATTTTGAAAACATGAAACAATTTTGTCAATGGTAGTAATAAAGCATATGTATCATGTAAATTATATCTTACAAGTTGCAAGCCTCATGCATAGTATACTAATAGTGCCCGCACCTTGTCCTAATTAGCTTGGACTACCGGATCATCACAATGCACATGTTTTAACCAAGTGTCACAAAGGGGTACCTCTATGCCGCCTGTACAAAGGTCTAAGGAGAAAGCTCGCATTGGATTTCTCGCTATTGATTATTCTCAACTTAGACATCCATACCGGGACAACATAGACAGCAGATAATGGACTCCTCTTTTATGCATAAGCATGTAACAACAATTAATAATTTTCTCATTTGAGATTGAGGATATATGTCCAAAACTGAAACTTCCACCATGGATCATGGCTTTAGTTAGCGGCCCAATGTTCTTCTCTAACAATATGCATGCTTAACCATAGGGTGGTAGATCGCTCTTACTTCAGACAAGACGAACATGCATAGCAACTCACATGAAATTCAACAATGAATAGTTGATGGCGTCCCCAGTGAACATGGTTATCGCACAACAAGCAACTTAATAAGAGATAAAGTGCATAATTACATATTCAATACCACAATAGTTTTTAAGCTATTTGTCCCATGAGCTATATATTGCAAAGGTGAATGATGGAATTTTAAAGGTAGCACTCAAGCAATTTACTTTGGAATGGCGGAGAAATACCATGTAGTAGGTAGGTATGGTGGACACAAATGGCATAGTGGTTGGCTCAAGTATTTTGGATGCATGAGAAGTATTCCCTCTCGATATAAGGTTTAGGCTAGCAAGGTTGTTTGAAGCAAACACAAGCATGAACTAGTACAGCAAAACTCACATAAAAGACATATTATAAGCATTATAAAACTATACATCGTCTTCCTTGTTGTTCAAACATCTTACTAGAAAATATCTAGACTCTAGAGAAACCACTCATGCAAACCAAATTTTAACAAGCTCTATGTATTTCTTCACTAATAGGTGCAAGGTATAGGATGCAAGAGCTTAAACAAGAGCACAACAATTGCCAAATATCAAGTTATTCAAGACATCATACCAATTACTACATGTAGCATTTTCCGTTTCCAACCATATAATAATTAACGAAGCAGTTTCAGCCTTCGCCATGAAAATTAAAAGCTAAGAACACATGTGTTCATATGAACCAGCGGAGCGTGTCTCTCTCCCACACAAGCATTTATTCAAACAAAAACAAAAACAAGAAACATACAGACGCTCCAAGTAAAGTGCATAAGATGTGACGGAATAAAAATATAGTTTCAGGGGAGGAACCTGATAATGTTGTCGATGAAGAAGGGGATGCCTTGGGCATCCCCAAGCTTAGACGCTTGAGTCTTCTTAGAATATGCAGGGGTGAACCACCGGGGCATCCCCAAGCTTAGAGCTTTCACTCTTCTTGATCATAGTATATCATCCTCCTCTCTTGACCCTTGAAAACTTCCTTCACACCAAACTTCTCATAAACTTCATTAGAGGGGTTAGTACATAATCAAAAACTCTCATGTTCACAGGTGACACAATCATTCTTAACACTTCTGGACATTGCTCAAAGCTACTGGAAGGTAATGGAACAAAGAAATCCACCCAACACAGCGAAAGAAGCAATGCGAAATAAAAGGCAGAATCTGTCAAAACAGAACAGTCCGTAAAGACGAATTTCTAATAAATAATTACGTTGCTCAGATCAGAAAACTCAAAACTAATGAAAGTTGCGTACATATCTGAGGAACACGCACGTAAATTGGCATATTTTTTTGATTTTTCTACAGAGAAAACAGCCCAGATTCGTGACAGATAGAAATCTGTTTCTGCGCAGAAATCCAAATCTAGTATCAACCTTCGATTAGAGGCTTCACTTGGCACAACAAAACACAAAACTAAGATAAGGAGAGGTTGCTACAGTAGTAAACAACTTCCAAGACACAAAATAAAAATAAATTACTGTAACAAAATAACACATGGGTTATCTCCCAAGAAGTTCTTTCTGTATAGCCATTAAGATGGGCGCAGCAGTTTTAATAATCCATTCGCGGGAAATAGTATTTGAAGCAAAAGAGAGCTTCAAGAGGCAAATTCAAAACAAATTTAAGTCTAACATGCTTCCTATGAAGAGGAATCTTGTACACAAATGAATTCATGAAGAACAAAGTGACAAGCATAAGGGGACAAAACACGAGTAACTTCAAATTTCTCAATATAAAGAGGGGAAACTTAATATTATTAAGATGCATATAACCATATTTCCCTCTCTCATAATAACTTTCAGTAGCATCATTGATGAAATCCACAATATACCCATCACTTAAAACATTCTTATCATGGTTCATATGCATAGAAGTATCATTAATTTTGGCATAAGAAGAGTTATTCTCATTAATAGTAATTGGAGCAAGATTATTATCAAGAATTTGAACATGGTAAACAAGTTGCATATTAAAAGAATTGTTTTTGGTAATCCAATCATGACTATGACAAGTTTCATAAGGATAATTATAACCTATATCATAGCATTCTTTATAATAATCATCAAAGATCGGAGGCACAGTGTCATCATAAGAAATAGAATAGTTATCTTTCACAGTCGGTTTATCTATGACCATACCATCGTTGTTATTAGAAGGAGATGTATCAAACACATAATGATCAGTAACAAAAGGATTTTCAAACACCTCTTCCCCAAGCTTAGAGCTTTCTATATCATTATGGGAGGAAGCATGGATAGCACTGACACTATGGCAATTATTATCATCATTTTCAGAATTAGTTTCCCAGAGATTTGCAATATCAAAAGTAGTGTGCTCATTCAAATCATGATCGCTAATGTATGTAAAGGGCATAGGAAGATCATCATATTTAGATTCATTATCACAATAATCATTAGGAGCAACATACTTACGGTTACTTAGCGTTATCTCATTCACGCGGGGATACGCCGTTACCTCTTTCTTTTTATTCTCCTTCTTCTTCTTCTTCTTCTTCGTTCCCTTCTTCTTCTTCTTCTCTTCCTTCTCCTTGTTCCCTTCTTTAGGAGGAAGAGGCTTGAAGGGTAGCTTGTCCGCATAACCTGATTTACTTTCAGAAACAATAGAAGAAACTTGGGAGGATCCCTCCTTTTCATTAATTAGTTGAAAACACACAGTGGTCCTATCATATTTTGGCAAGGTGTCATCTTCTAAAATATTTTCTATGTAAGTATTTGTATGGCTATTATCAATGCAATAAGAAAAACACCCATGCAGGACATCATCAATATCAAGATCACTCATATGTAACAAAGAGATTTTTCTCGACAGTTCTTCACACCCCAAAAATAAAGTAAGTTCATCATGCTGATTAGGAGTAATTTCATCATCACAATACAAATTTGCAGCACTCATTGGGTTCAAATTATCATTGGAGGAGCATTGAAAATTAAAATGACCCACTTCATGGCAAACTTCACAAATAAAAGGATAGAGGGCACAAACTTTTTTACCAAGATCATCTAGAGCCCTAAGCCACTTTCTAGTTTTTTCATTAATATGATGGATGCAATATTCATCTTTGACTTGATTAATTCCACAAGGTCTATGCATTCCACAAAAATTAACATGCTTATAGGAAATAACATTCTTAGGAGTTTGAGCATGCTTATTGCAATAATTAACAACAATTTCATTCTTCATGCAAGCCTCTTTAAAAGGTTCATGATACTTATCAAAATTCTTCTTAGGCAATTCGAGATGAGAAGCAAAGGATTTATAAAGATTTGCAGCAACTTGAGAGTCAAGACCATAAGTAGCACTCATATTTCGAAAACTATCGGTATCCATAAAAGCTTCAATGCATTCATAATCATAATTTATACCTAACTCTTTACCTTTGTTGTTCTCCCATCCTTCAGCGTTGTCCTCAATCCGATCAAGAAGATCCCACCTAGCTTCAACCTCTTTGCTTGTGAAAGATCCTTCCGAACAGGCATCCAGATAGTCCTTGTGTTGTCCTGAAAGTCTCGCATAAAAATTGTTAACAATAACATTACGGGGGAGCTCATGAATGGGACATTTGAGCATTAGTGACTTTAGTCTTCCCCACGCTTGAGAAATACTCTCTCCATCACGAGGATAAAAGTTATAAATATAATTCCTATCAATATGCACTTCATGAGGAGGATAAAATTTAGAATAAAACCGGGGCACAATATCATTCCATTCAAGAGAATCCCCATTATCCAGTAATTTATACCAATGTGCCGCTTTACCAGACAGCGATATAGAGAATAGTTTCTTCCTCACTTCATCCATAGCAATACCTGCACACTTGAATAAACCGCATAATTCATGCAAGAACAATAAATGATCTCCAGGGTGGACAGTTCCATCCCCTGTATAACGGTTATCCATAACGCGTTCAATAATTTGCATAGGTATTTTATACGGAATACTTTCGGCAGGTGGATTTAAAATATCAGAAGCATCTTTAGAGTTATCGCATATGGGAGATAAAGCATTATCAGAGCAAAATATTTCTTCCAAAGCTGAGGAGCAAAAAAGATTATTTTTATATAAACTAGCTTCCCCAAGCTTAGACTTATCCATAGTATTAGCAGTAATTGCATTCATACTAATAACATCACTACTAGCATGCAAATAAGGTTCCATAGGTTTTTTAATTTTTGCATCAAACAATTCTAAATCAGGAAAAAGACTAAAAAGCTCACCAATTTTTTTGTTGTTTTCCATTATGCCTAACTAGTGTAAACAAGAAACAAAAAGTTGCAATTGCAGGATCTAAAGGAAATAGCTTCGAGTACTTACAATGGCGGAAAATAGCTTGGTAGCCGAGGTCGGAGTGTGAGTACCTTTTACCTTTCCTCCCCGGCAACGGCGCAGGAGAAAATAGCTTGATGTCTACTTCCCCTCCTTTTCCTGTAGACAGTGTTGGGCCTCCAAGAGCAGAGGTTTGTAGAACAGCAGCAAGTTTTCCCTTAAGTGGATCACCCAAGGTTTATCGAACTCAGGGAGGAAGAGGTCAAAGATATCCCTCTCATGCAACTCTGCAACCACAAAGCAAGAAGTCTCTTGTGTCCCCAACACACCTAATAGGTGCACTAGTTCGGCGAAGAGATAGTGAAATACAGGTGGTATGAATATATATGAGCAGTAGCAACGGTGCCAGAAAATAGCTTCTTTGGCGTGTAGTTGATGGTGGTAGTATTGCAGCAGTAGTAACGCAGTAAAGCAGTAAACAAGCAGCGATAGCAGTATTTAGGAACAAGGCCTAGGGATTACACTTTCACTAGTGGACACTCTCAACATTGATCACATAACAGAATAGATAAATGCATACTCTACACTTTTGTTGAATGATGAACACATTGCGTAGGATTACACGAACCCTCAATGCCGGAGTTAACAAGCTCCACAATTAATGTTCATATTTTGGTAACCTTATAGTGCAAGATAGATCAACATAACCAAATAGATCACATCAATACCATCATAGTAATAGTTAACTTCACAATCCACAAGAGATCATGATCATAGCCTACGACAAGAACCACATGGTGCACACACTAGTCACCTTTACACCATGCAGGAGGAATAGAATACTTTAATAACATCACTAGAGTAGCACATAGATGAATTGTGATACAAAACTCATATGAATCTCAATCATGTAAAGCAGCTCATGAGATTATTGTATTGAGGTACATGGGAGAGAGATGAACCACATAGCTACAGCGAAGCCCTCAGCCTCGGGGGTGGATTACTCCCTCCTCATCATGGAGGCAGCGATGGCGGTGAAGATGGCGGTGAAGACGGCGGTGGAGATGGCTCCGGGGGCAATTCCCCGTCCCGGCAGGGTGCCGGAACAGAGACTTCTGTCCCCCGAATTGGAGTTTCGCGATGTGGCGGCGTCCCTGGAGTCTTTCTGGAGTTTCGTCAAGCGGGACAGCGTTTTTAGGTCGAAAGGGGTTTTATAGGCGAAGAGGCGGCGCAGGAGGGCTGACAGGGTGGCCTCACCCTAGGCCGGCGCGGCCAGACCCTGGCCCGCGCGGCCCTATGGTGTGGGGCCCCTCTGGCTCTCCTCCAACTTTCCTTCGGTGTTCTGGAGCCTTCCGGGAAAAATAGGAGGTTTGGCGTTGATTTCGTCCAATTCCGAGAATATTGCCCGAACAGCCTTTCTGGAACCAAAAACAGCAGAAAATAGCAACTGGCCTTTCGGCATCTCGTCAATAGGTTAGTTCCGGAAAACGCATAATAATGACATAAAGTGTGAACAAAACATGTCGGTATTGTCATAAAACAAGCATGGAACATCAAAAATTATAGATACGTTGGAGACGTATCAGATGCCGAAGGGCCAGTTGCTGTTTTCTGCTGTTTTTGGTTTCAGAAATCCTAGTAAAGAAATATTCTCGGAATCGGACGAAATCAACGCCCAGCATCCTATTTTTCCACGAAGCTTCCAGAACACCCGGGAAGGACCAGAGGGGGGCCACAGGCCCACCAGGAGGGTGGCCGGCACGGCCTAGGGCTGGCCTGCGCCGCCGTACCCCCTCACCGCCTTGTCGCCCCTCTGACGCCGCCTCTTCGCCTATATAAAGGTCCTCGACCTAAAACCTCGAGACGGAAAAGCCACGGTACGAGAAACCATCCAGAGCCGCCGCCATCGCGAAGCCAAGATCTGGGGGACAGGACTCTCTGTTCCGGCACGCCGCCGGGACGGGGAAGTGCCCCCGGAAGGCTTCTCCATCGACACCACCGCCATCTTCATCAACGCTGCTGTCTCCCATGAGGAGGGAGTAGTTCTCCATCGAGGCTCGGGGCTATACCGGTAGCTATGTGGTTCATCTCTCTCCTATGTACTTCAATACAATAATCTCATGAGCTGCCTTACATGATTGAGATTCATATGATGATGCTTGTAATCTAGATGTCGTTATGCTAGTCAAGTGAATTTTACTTATGTGATCTCCGGAGACTCCTTGTCCCACGTGTGTAAAGGTGACAGTGTGTGCACCGTGTGGGTGTCTTAGGCTATATTTCACAGAATACTTATTCACTGTTATGAATGGCATAGTGAAGTGCTTATTTATATCTCTTTATGATTGCAATGTGTTTTGTATCACAATTTATCTATGTGCTACTCTAGTGATGTTATTAAAGTAGTTTATTCCTCCTGCACGGTGTAATGGTGACAGTGTGTGCCCCGTGTTAGTACTTGGCGTAGGCTATGATTGTGATCTCTTGTAGATTATGAAGTTAACTATTGCTATGATGGTATTGATGTGATCTATGCCTCCTTTCGTAGCGTGAAGGTGACAGTGTGCATGCTACGTTAGTACTTGGTTTAGTTGTGTTGATCTGTCATGCACTCTAAGGTTATTTAAATATGAACATCGAATATTGTGGAGCTTGTTAACTCCGGCATTGAGGGTTCGTGTAATCCTACACAGTTAGTGGTGTTCATCATCCAACAAGAGGGTGTAGAGTATGCATTTATCTATTCTGTTATGTGATCAAAGTTGAGAGTGTCCACTAGTGAAAGTCTAATCCCTAGGCCTTGTTCCTAAATACTGCTATCGCTGCTTGTTTCTTGTTTCTTTGCGTTACCCTTTCTGCGTTACTCTTTGCTTGTTCTTGTCCTGGGCAAAGCACTTTTCTGGTGCCGTTGCTACTACTTATTTATACCACCTGTATTTCACTATCTCTTCGCCGAACTAGTGCACCTATTAGGTGTGTTGGGGACACAAGAGACTTCTTGCTTTGTGGTTGCAGGGTTGCATGAGAGGGATATCTTTGACCTCTTCCTCCCTGAGATCGATAAACCTTGGGTGATCCACTTAAGGGAAACTTGCTGCTGTTCTACAAACCTCTGCTCTTGGAGGCCCAACACTGTCTACAAGAATAGAAGCTCCCGTAGACATCAAGGCACAATGCTCTTCTCTTGGAAGTCAATGCTCTTCAAGAAGAAGCCTTGGATGAATATTACCGCTTGTTCAAAGAGAAGACCTCATGTTGCAACCATGAAGAAGAAATTGCCGCTCTTGAGATCACCAAGGCCAAGCTATTGAGTTTGAGTAGCAAGCAAGAAGAGTCGTTGGTGGAGTGTCTCCGCATGAGCAAGGAGAAGGATACGTGTTGTGATCATGAGGAGGAAATAGCCGCCTTGAAGAGAAGGGAAGCCAAGCTCATGGAGGTCAACTCCATGCAAGAAGAAACCTTGAAGGAGTACTTTCCTTTGAGCAAGGACCGTGCATGTTGCACTCATGAAAGCGACATTGCCAAGATGGAGAATGACAAGCGCTTGCTCATGAAGTTGAACGCTCTCCAAGAAGAAGCTTTGATGGAACACTTCCGGGTGAACAAGGCAAAGGAGGTCCAAGTGTTTGATATTTGCCATCCCCACCCGGAGCATGAAGATGAAGTCAATCGCTTGAAGGCCAAGGTTGATAGACTCCAAGTTCAAGCCAAGTACTTGGAAGGAATTATTGAAGCTAAAGATGGAGCCAAAGAGGGCTCGTGCAATGAAGGAGGAGTGGCTACCAAGCCAAAGAGGAAGAGGAAGAGGAGGACCAAGAAGAAGAAGACCAAGGAGAACATGGAGACCAACCTTGAAGGGAGCAATGCTAGCTCAAGAAGAGATGGAGTACCCAACTCCGCCTCGACGGGTTTCGCCGGCTCTAACAACCCTTCTCATGTTATTTTTGTTGATTACTATGGACATATTCGTGCTCGCTTTATTGGTCCTCAAAAGGACAATGTTGATTGGACTATTTGGGTTCCCAAACCCCTTGTTACTAACATGCTAGGACCCATTGAAAAATGGGTACCTAAATCCAAGACTTGATTCCTTGTAGGACTATGCTTCCGGTGGCGCTAAATGGGTGGTTGATAGTGGAGCCACAAGTCATATGACCGGAAGCAAGGATATTGTTGTCGACCTCGTGCCTTCTCTCTCCACCGTTTCATATGGCGACAACACGTGCTCTAAGGTATTGGGTCTTGGCAAGGTGGTGGTAACACCCGACATCTCACTTGTGAATGTACTCCTTGTCGAGACCCTTGGTTACAACTTACTCTCCGTTCATCAAATTGCTCGTATGGGTCTATGCACATTCTTTGATGAACATATGGTGGTCCTCTTGTGGAGCAAGACACTCAATGTAGCTTTTGTTGGATATGTAGAGAACGGTTTGTATGTTGTCGATTTCTCCGGAAAGACAACGTCTTCCGCTCTTTGCCTATTCGCCAAAGGTGACAAGGGTTAGTTATGGCATCGCCGACTAGCCCATGTCAACATGAGGACTTTGCAAAGTCTCCACAAGGGTGGCCACATTCTCGGACTAAAAGAAGATGTCTCTTTTTGCAAGGATCGTGTTTGTAGGGCTTGCGTACAAGGAAAAATGCATGGAGCTCCTCACAAGGCCAAGACTATCATCTCCACCACAATATGCTTGGAGCTCCTACATGTTGATCTCTTCGGTCCACCATCTCATGAAAGTCTTGGAGGAAAGAAGTATTGCCTCGTCATCGTTGATGACTATTCACGCTATTGTTGGGTGTTCTTCTTCAAGTACAAGAGTGAGACTCAACGGACCATGATGGAGTTTGCCAACCAAGTTCAACGCAAGTACGACAACAAAATCCTCGCAATAAGGAGCGACAATGGAACGGAGTTCAAGAACTACACATTGGATGACTTCCTCGGTGAAGAAGGAATCCAACACCAATACTCCACGCCATATACTCCCCAACAAAATGGGGTCACCGAAAGGAAGAATCGAACCTTGATCGAAGCCGCTCGAACCATGATGATGGAATACAAGTTCAACTACAATTTTTGGGCGGAAGCTATCTCTACCGCATGCCATGCTACTAATCGCCTCTACTTCCGCAAAGGTCTTGAGAAGACACCATATGAGATCCTCACCGGCAACAAGCCAAATGTGTCATACTTCAAGGTCTTCGGATGCAAATGCTACATACTTGTCAAAGACACGCGCCTATCCAAGTTTGATTCAAGAGCCCAAGAAGGAATTTTCGTTGGCTATGCTACGGATTCTCACGCCTATAGAGTCTTCCACAAGTCAAGTGGACGTGTTTTAGAATCTTGTGATGTGACATTCGATGAAGATGATAGATCTTTGGAGGAGCGAAGTGCTTCTTGTGAGAAAGGAGATGCAATTCCCCCGGATACCATAGGAAGGATGGGTGTTGGCATTCGCCTACCTCAAGAGCTACCTTCTATGAGTACCGGGGAAGGACCAAGTTCCACCCAAGTGGATCCATCTACACCACAAGGCCAAGCTTCTTCTATTGATCTAACAAATGCAAGTCAACCTCTACAACAACCTCAAGTTCAACCTCAACCACAAGTTCAACCTCGACATCTACAACAACAATCAAGTCCAAGTCCACCTCAACAAGCTCAAGAACAACACTCACCGCAAGCTCGTCTACCTCAACACCCAACATCAAGTGACCAAGGTCAAGCTTCAAGTTCTTCTCCGAGTGGTTCGGGGATAATCTTCATGGACAATAATATTCCCAATACCCCCGAGCCGTCCGGATCTCATGACAATGATGCCCCTTTCAACGACAATGGAGGTCAAGGCGAGGAACTAAACCGTGATGAAGGCCAAGAGGACTCACAAGAATCATCTTCTCTAGCCAACACTCGCCGTGAAGATCCTACTACAAGACACTTGCGTCTCAAGTCTCATTCCTTGCAAAATATCATTGGTGATCTAAAGAGAAATGTTACCACTCGGAGGCAACTTGCAAACTTTTGTGCGCACCACGCCTTTGTCTCTAAGGAGGAACCACTCAAAGTTGATGATGCTCTCAAAGATCCCGATTGGTTGAATGCAATGCAAGAGGAACTCAACAACTTCAAGAGGAATGATGTATGGACTCTCATGAAGCGACCCGATCATTGCCGCAATGTTATCGGCACCAAGTGGATCTTCAAGAACAAGCAAGATGAAAGTGGCACGGTCATCCGCAACAAAGCAAGATTGGTGGCACAAGGCTATTCTCAAGTCGAAGGCGTGGACTTTGGTGAAACCTTTGCACCCGTTGCAAGGCTTGAGTCCATCCGTATCCTTTTGGCTTTGCCTCACATCATGGCTTTAAGTTGCAACAAATGGATGTTAAGAGTGCTTTTCTTAATGGTCCTCTACATGAGGAGGTATATGTGAAGCAACCCCTGGGGTTCGAGGACCCCCATTTCACGGACCATGTCTTCAAGCTCAAAAAGGCCATATATGGTCTCAAACAAGCTCCTAGAGCTTGGGATGAGCATCTCAAGGAGTTGCTTGAAGACCGTGGTTTCGAAGTGGGGAAAATCGATCCCACTCTTTTTACTAAGAAGGTCAATGGGGAGCTTTTCGTATGCCAACTCTATGTAGATGACATCATATTTGGCTCTACTAACACAAAATTCAATGACGAGTTTGCTATGTTGATGACAAATAGGTTTGAGATGTCAATGATGGGTGAACTCAAGTACTTTCTTGGGTTCGAGATCAAGCAAATGCAACATGGCACCTTCATCAATCAAGCAAAGTACCTCCAAGACATTCTCAAGCACTTTGATATGAAGGGTGCCAAGGGGATTGGAACTCCGATGCAACTCAAGTGTCAACTCACTCTTGACGAGGCCGGCAAGGCGGTGGATACCAAGCTCTACCGTTCGATGATAGGTTCACTTCTCTACCTTTGTGCCTCTCGCCCGGATATAATGTTAAGCGTTGGTATGTGTGCACGGTTTCAAGCAAGTCCGAAGGAAAGCCACCTTGTGGCGGTCAAGAGGATCTTTCGATATTTAGTTGATACCCCACACTTCGGATTATGGTACCCAAGGGACACGGACTTTGCTTTGGTTGGTTTCACCGACTCCGATTGGGCGGGCGACAAGATTGATAGGAAGTCTACCTCCGGAGCATGTCACTTTCTTGGAAGATCTTTGGTGTGTTGGTCCTCGAAGAAGCAAAATTGTGTCTCCGTCTCCACCGCGGAAGCCGAGTATATTGCCGCGGCGAGTAGTTGTGCTCAAATCTTATGGATGAGGCAAACCTTGCGGGATTATGGACTCGAGTATAGCAAGGTGCCTCTTTTGTGTGACAATGAGAGCGCAATCAAGATCGCCTACAATTTGGTTCTTCATGGCAAGACGAAGCACATTGAGATACGGAACCACTTCATCCGGGATCACATTGCTCGCAGAGATATTGTACCATCCTATATTGGCACCAAGGAGCAATTGGCGGACATCTTCACGAAGCCCTTGGATGAGAAGCGTTTCATTGAGTTGAGGCATGAGCTAAATATCATTGATCCATCGAACTTTGCTTGACCGTCGTGCGCACATACCACTCCTAACCTTTATATCTAGATGAAAGGCACGCATGGACATAGGTGGAGTGCGGTTTAAATCCATTGAGCTATCCCTCCCCCCATAATGCATAAAGAAATCCAAAACATTTGCTATTTGTCAATCAAGTGACTTATGAGCTTCATGTTGAGTTGTAGTCCGTGAGTCCTAGATACATCTACGCGACCTCACAACTACTTTACTCTTACACGGTGGCTTTGGCCACCAACACCCCCTCTTTGAGGGTTTTTCGGTTTCTTGTGACCTTGTTTTGTCTTTCTTCTTTGCTTTCTTCTTCTTGTTTTTGGAGAACCTCTTTCAAGCTTGTTTTCTCATGATTTTTGCAAGCTTGGTTGTATGTTCTTTTTCTCCATCCTTCTAGTTCCGTTACCCTCCTTTTTGGTGTTCCGATGCCAAAGGGGGAGAAGTTCCTAGGGGGATGGGACCTTCGTTGTTTGTAGCCGTTTGGTTCTAGTTGCTCATCTTGTCCTATGGATACATCAACAACCCTATGGAGGCATCTTATTGTGAGTTTGGGTATTCTCAAGGCTATGGTATGATAACTTCACCCAAATCTTCGTGCATGATCTTATGTTGCCTCCATATTGTGCATATGCTACTTGAACATGTCATTTATCTATGTTGCATATGTGCTTGGTTTGTAAAAACTAGGGGGAGTGATGTCTCTATAACATGTGCATTTGTGTTCAAATACATATTCTTGATATGCACATGTGTAAGGGGTGCTCCGTCAAGTTTTTGCAAATCTAATGATCTCATCATAATATCATATGTTATTGTCAACCCTTGTGTTGTCATCAAACACCAAAAAGGGGGAGATTGTAAGAGCAAAATTCACACCCCAAGTTTTGTGTGTTTAATGACAACACTTGAGTAATCTCACCGTGTGCCTTGAGTATCATTGTTAGATTTGCAAGAGCACGGAGACCTCGCCGGACGCGTCAAGATCGGAAGACTGAAGCGTAGTTGATAGGTTTTCTGGTTTTGTGTGTGTTTAGCGAGGTGACATGGTTGGAGAGAAAAAGGGAAGAAAACCAGATTTAGCCAGGCCGGTACTACTGGTACCTGTAGCGGTAGTACCGCTACCCCTATAGGTACCGCCCTCGGTACCGCTCTGAGTCTGCGCTGATTTCGTCCTCCAGAACACGCTGCGGTACCCCTGCAGTACCTAGGGCGGTAGTACCGCTCACGAGCGGTAGTACCGCTCACGGTACCGCTTAGGTACCGTAACCGAGTTACGGTCGTACCGCCCTGGTACCGCTTTGGATCCAGTAAGGTCTGGACCCTATTGCGGTACCTCAAGCGGTACCTCGTGCGGTAGTACCGCTCTGCGTCCTTTGACCAGATCTGGAGGGATTTTGAACTCGGATCGGTAGTACCGCTTCCATTAAGCGGTAGTACCGCTTAGGCCAAATCTGGACGTAACGGTTGGATTTGGAGGAGCCTATTTAAGGGCCCCTTCTTCCCCAACACGATTTTATCTCTTCCCCTTCTCTCTCCTCAATTGTTGCTGAGCTTAATCCTTGAGGATCTCCTTCCCCATCCAACCAATCTTGCCCAAACTTTGAGGATAGGTGAAGGAGACCCTGATCTATAGCTCTACCAAGAGAGATTTCACCAATACTAGCTATTCCTTAGTGGATCTTGGTGGTAGGGTTCCTTAGTGGGGCATTGGATAAGAGTTCCTTTGGTGGAGCATTGGAAGAGTTCCTTGATGGGGCATTGGAGAAGAGTTCCTTTGGTGGAGCATTGGAAGAGTTCCTTTGGTGGAGCATTGGAGATGGGTTCCTATGGTGGAGCATTGGAGATGTGCAGCTATGGAGTCTAGCTTGGTGATGTACTAGATCCATAGGGTGTTGGGAGCATCCTTGTGTGTGGAGCTCGCCCCAACCTTGTGAAGGAATCACCGCCTCGACCGGTGCCTTAGTGGAAGAGGGAGAGCACCTCCGTGGAGCTCTCTCGAGGAAGAAGGTGAGGCCTTCCTTCGTGGTGTGGCCGCCTAGTCTCTTGTGTGAGACTAGCACCTCCTCAACGCAGACGTACTTCCTTTAGTGGAAGGAACTGCGGGAAACAAACCTCGACTCGCCTCGTGCCCCCCGGTTGTCTCGCTCCTTACTCTCGTTATCTTGTTGATTCCTTTACTTGTTGCACTTGTCCGATATTCATTGTAGGATCACCCCCATTGCTAAAGTTCACACCTTTACCTTCCGTTGCATAAAAATTGAAAAAGACTAAAACTTGCCGTAGCGCCATTCACCCCCCCCCCCCCTCTTGTTCGCTACGATCCATTCACAAATCATGGACGATGATGATTTGTGTGCTTGTACCGAGTCTCTACACCTCGTGGATGAGACTCCTCCGGCCTCCCCATCCACCCAAACATCGATTTCCAATGCCTGCATGTTACAACACACATATCCGCAGACGCCAACAGGATGCCACTTTTCCTAAAATAAGGGGAAGCCAACATTAGATAACCGGTCATTAAATATAGGTAGGTTGAGCTAACCTGCTAAAAATTCTAAAAGTGGGACACAATGAAAGTAAAAGATTTGTAACATCAAAGTAATTAGGGTCTCCGGTTTATCATTGCTAAATTGCCTCGTCAAACGAGGCATGTGGACATGACGGCCGAGCAAAAAATACAAAGCATCAGCATGATGCTACTGCATTTGGACAGCCATGGATCTCTTGTTAGACAATGACCTAGGTCTCATAATAAATGGTCAAATACAAAGCACGTACACCATCGACCTGGATGTCAGGGCAAATGCCGGAGCGGAGCACCCGACATTGGTAACTTGTACTCCAGGAAAGATATCCATTGTTATGAGTGATGGTCGAGGGTATACATGCGACTATGGAGTTGGGAAGGGCAGGATAGAAGAGCTCGAAGATAAGTGGGCCAACAAAACCCTACTGTCCTACTAAAATGAGGAAAATTTGTAGCCTGTATAACCCTGTAGTTGAAGGTACCCACCCCAGTTAGACAAACAATGCTAGTGGATGATTCATACTGATGACCACCTTGTTGAATACCTAAACTGAACCTCCTACATATCTAATCCTCTAACGTAAAACAGGAAACCACAATATCCATGGCAGACGTATCACACGAGATGAACGGATTCCATCCATAAGAAATGTATGATTACAACAATATGATAAGCACAAACTTAGGTTCCTAAATATGTATTAGCAAAAAATAAAGAATGTTAAACTTTTAAGTTTATATTGTAAAATTTAAATTGGTTAAAAATAATACAGATCAAGTAGATCTAAAACATATGTGAAGTAAAAATGTACAAATAGAGGAACCAAAATGCAACCAAGAGCATGTGTTCCCACATAGAATAGTAGAGGGATCAAAATAGTAGTGCCGATGACTATAAATTCAAGAATAATACACATGCTTAAGTTTAGACTGATCAAATTTCAGTATCATTTGTTGGAAAATCAAACATTACGTGTCCTAGGAAAAAGGAAACAAATTTAGCATGTGAATAAGTTGTTATTTTTGTGGCTTTTCCACTGTAACAGGTACTATGTTATTATCTAGTCAATGGTAGCTGACATCCATACAAAATGAAATATTTATGACCTCAAAAATCACACTACAGAGGAAGTGCCCTTTCATTTAATTTTTCACTTCAGATAAAGTTATTCTCAACAGTTGAACTAAATCAACTCAAAAAGCGGAAACAGATAATGATGATGGTGATAATAATAATAATACAAGAAGTCAATCATGAAATATATCAAAATTAAGCTATAGAACGATGCTCACTTCCCCGTACTAAACACAAACTAAACTATAGAGATGAGATATCCAAATTCACCTTGCAGCCTTCAGCAGCTAGGTTCTGATTGTGCCTTTGGTGAGGCAAACATTCTCTCCTATATTTGCACACCTACAAACGCAGTTGTTGTGTAGTACTCTGATGCCATGATCAATTCCAACTTACTCCCCACTGCAACATCTGCACACAAAATCCACTATCAATCAATCACCAATCACATAAATCATATCAGATTACAAAACTATGTCAACACTACCATGTAACTTGGGAGTCAGGGTGGGTCGGCTCCTCGACATGGGAGAGCCATAAGCGTGCATGATTGGCTCATGCATGGACTGCGTCCTGATGAGAGAGGCCCACGGCAGAACTAGGGAGAGTCGTGGCAAGGGCTGCCAGGGAAGAAACTATGTCAAGATCATTTTTCAAGAGCAGGTCCACACGGTGTAATATTCGACATAGTCATAGGATATGTAGTTGCTCTGCTCATGCATCACTCAAATTCAAATGACATCAGGAAGAAAATATATGAAGGAAGATGGATCTGAAACGATGTGAATCAATACGATTGGTTGGACGCTCTGATCGGCCCCGAGGAAACTATTTTGGCAAGTGATGATTTAACTGATAGCATAATTATTGCTATCAATGGAAGGGAGAAGGTCCTCTAATCTACACTCACTAATGCGGGATGGAGCAACTTCATACAATAAAAATCGAGTAAATATTATGTTTGTTTCATGCGATGTGATTAGTTACAAAAGGATAATCAACTGCACATGAAATTCCCAATAATTTTTGGGTATTTGCGGTGTTTTTTAGTTCTTACCATTTTTTGTGATGAAACCTGCTATGTGACATTGGATATATATGGTTAGGATGCTTTTAAGGATGGGTGTTGAGGGTTAAGCTGCGATGTACCACCGACGCCAACTCCCATTTAGTAGCAAATATTTTGTATTTTACATGGTGATAATGCATCATCATATCTTCTTTTCGTGGCGAAACTATCCATGTATTTAACACTATGATATATATTTTACTTAATCACCGCATCTCAGTTCACATCTTTTTTTTGTGACGGAACATAGTGTTAAGTACATGGAGAGTAAGAAATTTTGACACATCCTTCAAAACATAGTGTGCTAAGTATTAATACATGTACAAATGTAACTCACGCTAGTGTTGATAACATATATATATATATATATATATAATCTACCTTAAAATTTGTACAAATAATGATTAGGTGCAACACCCATATATACTCCAATTCAATGGACTGGAGTGTTTATAATTGCGGACAAAACTCGTTCTAGCAGTATTGCAGTCTTTGGAAGTTTGCTATTTGTCATACATGTTGATTGCATTTCCCAACACCAGAAAATAAGAACAAGTAAACTAGACATGTGCAAAAAAATATTGATCTTTCTTACCTTGTTGTTGGCTTTACGGGTCAACCTGGGGTTAGATCTCTTCACCAAGTCATGGACGATGGTGATCCGTCCGCTTGCAGGGATTCTCTTCACCTTGTGGTTGAGACTTCGCCTGCCTCGTTATCCAACCCAAAATTGATTTCCAATGCCTACAAGTCACGCTACACATATCCACAAACGCCAACTAGTTGGCACTTTTCCTAAAACAAGAGAAAGCCAAATTAAATAACTAGTTAGGAGGCAGCCTAAGCCGGCATGCTAAAAATTGTAAATGTGAGACATGGTGGAAGTAAAAAAATAGTAACATAAAATAAATTAACAACTCTGCTTTATCCACAAATGTTCCTAACTTGCCTCGACAAACGACTTGAATGAGGCATGTGCACAGGACGGCATAACGAGAATACAAAGCGCTTGCAGGATGATGTTGCATCTCGACGGACATGAAACTCTTGTTTGACGGTGTCCTAGGCGTCAAAACAAATGGTCGGAGATGAAGCGCATACACCTGCAACCTAGGTGTCAGGGTAAAGGCTAGAGTGGAGCACTCGACGTTAGTAACTTTTGTGTGCTAGGGAAGACTGTTGATACAAGTGACACTCAAGGGAAAACAAGCGACCATGGACTTGGGAAGGGCGGGATGGGAGAGCCCGAATAAGCAGGATAGTGGAACCCTACTATCCTACTAAACCGAGGAAAAAATGTAGCTTGGCTAACTCCATGATTGAAGGTACCCACCCAAGTTAGTTTAGCGCTGATGGTGACCCTAACTGAACCTCCAATAGAACTAATCCTCTAAGCTATAAGTGGAAACCACAATATCCATTCGATCCCTAAGAAATGTAAGGTCGATACATGGTAAGCACAAACCTAGGTTCCTACATATGTATGAGCACAAAACCGAAGAATTTTAAAATTTAGATCTATATTAAAATTCAAATTGGTCAAAACTCATACCCATAAAGTAGACATGAAACATGTGAAGTAAAAATGTACAAACAGAGGAGCCAAGCTGCAACCTAAAGCATGTGTTCCCACATATAATAGTAGACGGGTCAAAATGATATTTGCAGATTACTAAAAATTTGAAACAGTACACATGCTTAAGTTCAAATAGATCAAACTTTGGTATCATTTTGTGCAAAGTCAAACACTCTATGTCGTGGGAAAAGGAAACAAAATTGTCATGTGAATAAGTTTTTATTTTTGGTGCTTTCCCTGCGGAATAGGTACTATGTTATTATCTAGTCAATGGTAGATAACATCCATACAAAATAACATACAAATATTTCTAACCGCATAAATCGCACCATAAAGTGCCCTTTCATTTAGTTTTTTTTTTACCCCAGCTAAAGTTATTCTCAACAATTGAACTGAATCATCTCAAACAACTGCGACAAATAATGATGATGATAACGATAATAATAGTACAATGAGTCAATCATGAAACATATCAAAATGAAGCTATAGAAGGATGATCACTTCCCCATGTTAAACACAAACTAGACTACAAAGATGATATTTCTAACTTGACCTTGTGACCTTCAACACCCAGGTTCTCTTCAACTAATAGTGCCTCTGGTGAGATAGACATGCTCTCATGTGTTTACACACACACCTCGAAACGCAGCCCTTGTGTAGTAATTTGATGCCATTATCATGTCCAATTTACTACTCACTGTAGAATCTACATAAAAATCAACAATCAATCAACTACCAATCACATAAAATTAGATCAAACTACAAAGTTGTATCAACACTACCATGTAGCATAGGAGTCAGGGTGGATTAGCTCCTCGGCAAGGGAGAGTCATAAGCGTGCATGATCGGCACATGCCTAGAGTGTGTCACGATGAGAGATGTCCACGACGAAAGCATGGAGAGCCGTGGAAAGGGCCTCCAGTGAAGACACTATGTCAAGGTCGTTTTCCATGAGCAGGTCCACAATATCATCTCTGAGGTTTTCATAGGGCATGTATTTGTTCCGCTGATGCATTAGTGGAGCTCAAATGACAAAAATAAGAAAAATAACCGAGGAAGACGGAGCTCAAATGATGGGAATCAAGACGATTGGTTACACGTTCTCACCAGCCTCGAGGAAAATATTTTAGCAAGTGATAATTTAATTGATAGCGTGATCATCACTAACAGTGGAAGGAAGAAGGCCCTCTAATCTACACTACATAATTTAGGATAGAGCAACTTCATATAATAAAAATAAGGGAAAGATATTTTTCGTTCCATGTGGTGTGATTAGTTAAGAAGGATAATTAACCGTACATTAAATCGCCAATTTTTCTTGGGCCGTGCGGTGTTTTTTTTCCATTTCTTACCACTTTTTGTCGTGAAACCTTTATGTTGTTGGATATATATATACGGTTAGGATGATTTTAATGATGGGTGTTGAGCATTGAGCTGCAACATGCCATCGACATCAACTATCGTTTAATAGCAAATAATATGTATTTACAATGTGATAATGCATCAAATACATGGGGAGTAATAAATTTGGACATATCCTTCAAAACATAGTGTGCTAAGTATTAATATGTGTACAAATGTAACTCACATTGACGGTGGAGTGTTAATAACATATATATAAGTCTACCATAAAATTGGGACACATAATAATTAGGTGTAACGTCCATATATATTTCAATTCAATGGACTAGAGTGTTTATAACCCTGAACAATACTCCTTCTAGCAATATTTCACTCTTCGGAAGTTTGCAATTTGTCAAAGATGTGATTGCAGTGCCCAACACCACAAAATAAGGAACAAATAAACTAGACGCGGGGAAAATAATGTTGATGTTGCATACCATGTTGTTAAATTGACGGAGTCATACAACTTGGGGTTAGATTTCATCATGATGTCGTGGATGACGAAGATTCGTTCGCTTGTAGAGAGTCTCTTTACCTCGTGCTTGAGACTCAGTCAGCCTCGTCATCCACCCCAAAAATAAATTTCCAATGCCTACAAGTCACACCACAGACATCCGCAAATGCCAACTGGATGCCACTTTTCCTAGAATAAGGGAAAGCCAAAAGTAAATAGCCATTTATTGAATTAGGAGGTAGCCTGAGCTAGCATGCTAATAATTTTAAAAGTGGGACTTAATGAAAGTAAACAAATAGTAACATCAAAATAATTAGCAGCTCTGGTTTATCCACATTTTTTCCTAACTTTCCACGTGCACAGGATGGCAAAGCGATAATACAAAGTGTGGGCATGATGTTGTTGCATCTGTATGGCCATGGAGCTCTGGTTAGATGATGACCTAGGTGTCAGAATAAACGGTCAGATACGAAGATAGTACACTAGCGACCTAGGTGTCGTGGTAAAGACGGAGCGGCACACCCGGTGTTAGTAACTTGCGTATCATAGAAGACAACCTCCAATACACACGGCAGTCGAGGGCATACATGCGACCATGGGGTTGGGAAGGGCATGATGGGCGAGCTCAAATAAGTGGGCCGGCGGAAATCTTCTATCCAACTAAACTTAGGAATATATGTAGGGATGTAGCAAAACTCCATGATTGAAGTTACCCACCCCAGTTATATAAACACCGATGAAGACCCAAACTGAACCTCGAATATAACAAATCCTCTAAGCTAAAAGCAGAAACCACAATAACCATAGCAGAACGTATAAAATGGTGAACAAATTCCATCCCTAAGAAATGTAAGGTTACCACAATAATCTAAGCACAAACCTAGGAACCTTAATATGTATGAGCACAAAAACTAAAGAATGTTAAACTTTTCGATTTATATTCTAAAAATCAAATTGGTCAAAAATCATACACATAAAGCAGATCCAGAAACAATGTACAAACGGAGGAGCCTAACTATAACATAGGGCATGTGTTCCCTCATAAAATAGTAGAGGGATCAAAATAATATTTGTAGAGGACTAAAAGTTTAAGAATAATACACATGATCAAGTTTATAAAGATCAGAATTTAGTATCATTTCGTGGAAAAACAAACATTGTGTTTCGTGAAAAAAATGAAACAAATTTAGTATGTGAATAAGTTACTATGTTTCGTTCTTTCCATCTGGAACAGGTACTATGTTATTATCTAGTCAATGGTAGTTTACATCCACACAAAATAACGTAAAACTATTTCTAACCTCATAAATCACACCATAGATAAAGTGGCCTTTCATTTACTTTTTTTACTCCAGCTAAAGTTATTCTCAACAATTGAATAGAATCAACTCAAACAGCAGGAACGTATAATGATGATGATAATAGTAATAGTACAACAAGTCAATCATGAAACAGACCAAAATGCAGTTAAAGAATGATGATCACTACCCCGTTCTAAACAAAATAGAAATTACAAAGATGAAATTTCCAAATTCACCTAGTGGCCTTCAACAACTAGGTTCTCTTCCACTCATAATGCCTCTAGTGAGGCAGACATGCTCTCTTGTACATGTTTGCGCGCCTCCGACCGCATCCATTGTGTAGTACTTTGTTGACATGATCATGTCCGACTTACTAGTCACCAAAATATATACAAATAAAATCCACTTTCAATCAATTGACAATCACATAAAATCGTATCAGCACTACCATGTAATGCGGGATTCAGGGTGGATCGGATCCTCCACACGAGCGGGCCATAAGCATGCACGATTGGTACATGCTTGGAGTACGTCCCAATGAGGGATGCCTACAACAAAAGCAGTGAGAGTCGTGGCAAGGGCCACTGGGAAATACACTATGTCAAGATCATTTTCCACGAGCAGGTTGACAATATCATCCCCAATATAGTCATAGGAGATGCATTTGCTCCACTCACGCATCAGTATAGCTCAAATGACATTAGGAATAAAAATGACCGAGGAAGATGGAGCTCAGATGACACGGATTAAGACAATTGGTTGGACAATCTCAACGGCCTCGAGGAAACTAGTTTGTCAAGTGACGATCTAATTGATAGCGCGATTATCGCTAATAGTGGAAGAGAGAAGGTCCTCTTATCTACACTAAATAATGCAGGATGGAGCAACTTCATACAATAGAAAAATGAGTAATTATTTTTTTGATTCATGCGGTGTGATTAGTTACAAAACGATAATTAACTGCACATTAAATCCCCTATTTTTTCGGGTATGTGCGGTGTTTTTTACTTCTTACAATTTTTTTGTAATAAAACCTATTGATACGTCTCCAACGTATCTATAATTTCTGATGTTCCATGCTTGTTTTATGACAATACCTACATGTTTTGTTCACACTTTATGATGATTTTATGCGTTTTCCGGAACTAACTATTGACGAGATGTCGAAGTGCCAGTTCCTATTTTCTGCTATTTTTGGTTTCAGAAATCCTAGTAAGGAAATATTCTCGAAATTGGACGAAATCAAGGCCCATGATCTTATAATTCCACGAAGCTTCCAGAACACCGAAGAGGGACCAGAGGGGAGGCCCAGGGCCACCACACATGGTGGCGGTGCGGCCAAGAGGGGGGCCGCGCCCCCCTGTTGTGTGGAGCCTCCAGACCCCCTCCGACTCCGACTCTTCGCCTATTTAAGCCGTCCTGACCTAAAACTTCGAGGGGAATAAGCCACGGTACGAGAAAAGTTCCAGAGCCGCCGCCATCGCGAAGCCAAGATTCGGGGGACAGAAGTCTCTGTTCCGGCACGCCGCCGGGACGGGGAAGTGCCCCCGGAAGGCATCTCCATCGACATCACCGCCATCTTCATCGCCGCTGATGTCTCCTATGATGAGGAGGGAGTAGTTCTCCATCAAGGCTAAGGGCTGTACCGGTAGCTATGTGGTTAATCTCTCTCTCCATGTACTTCAATACAATGATCTAATGAGCTGCCTTACATGATTGAGATCCATATGATGAGCTTTGTAATTTAGATGTCGTTATGCTATTCAAGTGGATTTTACTTATGTGATCTCCGGAGACTCCTTGTCCCACGTGTGTAAAGGTGACAGTGTGTGCACCGTGTGGGTCTCTTAGGCTATATTTCACAGAATACTTGTTCACTGAATTATGATTTGAGTTGGATGTCTCTATGAAATTGTGGTGTGTTAGTACCTCCTATGGATGCTCACAGTGACAGCGTGGGTGTTTATTAGTACTTGGGAATACATCTTTAAGGTTTGCCTACATGATGAATTAGAGTTCGTTATCTTGCCAGAGAGTAATTCAGAATAGCATAGTGAAGTGCTTATATTTATATTCCTTTATGATTGCAATGTTGAGAGTGTCCACTAGTGAAAGTATGATCCCTAGGCCTTGCTTCTAAGCATCGAAACACCGTTTCCAACAAGTTCTGCTACATGTTCGCTTGCTGCAATTTATATTTCAGATTGCAATTACTGCTTATACTCATCCATATTACTTGCATCTCACTATCTCTTCGCCGAACTAGTGCACCTATACATCTGACAAGTGTATTAGGTGTGTTGGGGACACAAGAGACTTCTTGTATCGTGATTGCAGGGTTGCTTGAGAGGGATATCTTTGACCTCTTCCTCCCTGAGTTCGATAAACCTTGGGTGATCCACTTAAGGGAAAACTTGCTGCTGTTCTACAAACCTCTGCTCTTGGAGGCCCAACACTATCTACAAGAAAAGAAGCGTAGACATCAAGCTATTTTCTAGCGCCGTTGCCGGGGAACAAAGAAAAGCTACACCACAGAGATTTCTACCTCCCACGTCAACCACGCGCCAGTTGTGGACAACAAGCTATTTTCTGGCGCCGTTGCCGGGGAGGAAAGGTAAAAGGCACTCACACTCCGGATCCCGGCTACTAAGCTATTTTCTGGGTGAGTGCTCGAAGCTATTTCCTTTAGATCCTGCAATTGCATATTTTTGTTTCTTGTTAAACACTAGTAAGGCATAATGGAAAACAGTTGTGAGCTTTTTAATCTATTTCCTGAGTTAAGACATAAATGGTTTGTTGCAAAAATTGAAAAACCTATGGAACCTTATTTGCATGCTAATGTCAATGTTATTAGTATGAATGCTTTGAACACCACTGTTGCTAATGATATAGAAAGTTCTAAGCTTGGGGAAGCTGGCTTTGATGAGCATGATATTTTTAGTCCCCCAAGCATTGAGGAGAAAATTTTCTTTGATGATACTTTGCCTCCTATTTATGATGATTATAATGATAGTAGTCTTTTGGTGCCGCCTACTATGGAGGATAAATTTGATTATGATTACAATATGCATCCTATATTTGATGATAGCTACTTTGTTGAATTTGCTCCCACTACAATTAATAAGAATGACTATGCTTATGTTGGGAGTAGTAATAATTTTATGCATGAGACTCATGATATGAATGTTTCATTTGATAGTTATACTGTTGAGCTTGTTCATGATGCTACTGGATATTATTATGAGAGAGGAAAATATGGTTGTAGAAGTTTTCATGTTACTAAAACACCTCTCTATATGCTGAAAATCTTGAAGTTGCGCTTGTCTTGTTTTCCTATGCTTGCTGCATTATGCTTAAATGACTTGTTTATTTACAAGATTCCTATGCAGAGGAAGCATGTTAGACTTAAATGTGTTTTGAATTTTCTTCTTGATGCTCTCTTTTGCTTCAACTCTCATCTTTATGAGTGCATCATTGAAATTACTGAGCCAATCTTAATGGCTATAAAGAAAGCACTTCTTGGGAGATAACCCATGTTTTTATTTTACTACATTAATTTTGTTTTATATTTGAGTCTTGGAAGTTGTTACTACTGTAGCAACCTCTCCTTATCTTTATTTTATTGCATTGTTGTGCCAAGTAAAGTCTTTGATAGTAAGGTTGATACTAGATTTGGATTACTACGCAGAAACAGATTTCTGTCTGTCACGAATTTGGGCAGTGTTCTCTGTAGGTAACTCAGAAAAATCTGCCAATTTACGTGAGTGATCCTCAGATATGTACGCAACTTTCATTCAATTTGAGAATTTTCATTTGAGCAAGTCTGGTGCCTCTAAAAAATTCTTCTTTACGGACTGTTCTGTTTTGACAGATTCTGCCTTTTATTTCGCATTGCCTCTTTTGCTGTGTTGGATGGATTTCTTTGTTCCATTAACTTCCAGTAGCTTTGAGCAATATCCAGAAGTGTTAAGAATGATTGTGTCACCTCTGAACATGTGAGTTTTTGATTATGCACTAACCCTCTAATGAGTTTGTCTTGAGTTTGGTGTGGAGGAAGTTTTCAAGGGTCAAGAGAGAGGATGATATATGATTAAGAAGAGTGAAAAGTCTAAGCTTGGGGATGCCCCCATGGTTCATCCCTGCATATTTCAAGAAGACTCAAGCGTCTAAGCTTGGGGATGCCCAAGGCATCCCCTTCTTCATCAACAATTTATCAGGTCACTTCTCTTGAAACTATATTTTTATTCGGTCACATCTTATGTACTTTACTTGCAGCGTCTGTGTGCTTTTTTTCATTTTTTTTTCATTCTCTAAATAAATTCATGCTTGTGTGGGAGAGAGACACGCTCCGCTGTTGCATATGAACACATATGTTCTTAGCTTTATTCTTAATGTTCATGGCGAAGGTTGAAACTGCTTCGTTAATTGTTATATGGTTGGAAACGGGAAATGCTACATGTGGTAATTGGTATAATGTCTTGAATAATGTGATACTTGGCAATTGTTGTGCTCATGTTTAAGCTCTTGCATCATATACTTTGCACCTATTAGTGAAGAAATACATAGAGCTTGCTAAATTTGTTTTGCATGATTGGTCTCTCTAAAGTCTAGATATTTTCTGGTAAGGGTTTGAGCAACAAGGAGGACAATGTAGAGTCTTATAATGCTTGCAATATGTTCTTATGTGAGTTTTGCTGTACTAGTTCATACTTGTGTTTGCTTCAAACAACCTTGCTAGCCTAAGCCTTGTATTGAGAGGGATTACTTCTCGTGCATCCAAAATCCTTGAGCCAAAAACTATGCCATTTGTGTCCACCATACCTACCTACTACATGGTATTTCTCCGCCATTCCAAAGTAAATTGCTTGAGTGCTATCTTTAAACACTTCAAAAGTTATTACCTCTTATTTGTGTCAATGTTTTATAGCTCATGAGGAAGTATGTGGTGTTTATCTTTCAATCTTGTTGGGCAACTTTCACCAATGGACTAGTGGCTTCATCCGCTTATCCAATAATTTTGCAAAAAGAGCTGGCAATGGGGTTCCCAGCCCCAAATTAATTAACTCTCATAATTTTACAAATAGACACTCCTCCATGGTATGTGATTGTTGGACGGCACCCGAGGATTCGGTTAGCCATGGCTTGAGAAAGCAAAGGTGGGGAGGAGTGTCATCTAAATAAAACTAAAATAAAAGACACTCCTTCATGTTATGAGATTGTTGGTAGGCACCCGAGGATTCGGTTAGCCATGGTTTGTGAAAGCAAAGGTTGGAAGGAGTGTCACCCAAAAAAATTTTTTTTTCATGGGAGCCGCTCTTTGAAAGTCTGTCTGGCAAGGGGTTAGAGTGCTCACTACCATTCGTTGACAACAACAAACACCTCTCAAAACTTTACTTTTATGCTCTCTTTATGTTTTCAAAATAAAATCTCTGGCACAAATATAGTAATCCATGCTTCCCTCTGCGAAGGGCCATTCTTTTACTTTTATGTTGAGTCAGTTCACCTACTTCTTTCTATCTTAGAAGCAAACACTTGTGTCAACTGTGCATTGATTCTTACATGCTTGCTTATTGTACTTATTATTCTACTTTATGTTGACAATTATCCATGAGATATGTATGTTGAAAGTTGAAAGCAACTGCTGAAACTTAAATCTTCCTTTGTGTTGTTTCAATGCCTTTACTTTAAATTTATTGCTTTATGAGTTAACTCTTATGCAAGACTTATTGATGCTTGTCTTGAAAGTACTATTCATGAAAAGTCTTTGCTATATGGTACAATTGTTTATTCATTGTCTTTACCATTGCTTTGAATCACTTCATTCATCTCATGTGCTTTACAATAGTATGATCAAGATTATGTAAGTAGCATGTCACTTCAGAAATTATCTTTGTTATCGTTTACCTACTCGAGGACGAGTAGGAACTAAGCTTGGGGATGCTGATACGTCTCCAACGTATCTATAATTTCTGATGTTCCAGCTTGTTTTATGACAATACCTACATGTTTTGTTCACACTTTATGATGATTTTATGCGTTTTCCGGAACTAACCTATTGACGAGATGCCGAAGTGCCAGTTCCTGTTTTCTGCAGTTTTTGGTTTCAGAAATCCTAGTAAGGAAATATTCTCGGAATTGGACGAAATCAAGGCCCATGATCTTACAATTCCACGAAGCTTCCAGAACACCGAAGAGGGACCAGAGGGGAGGCCCAGGGCCACCACACATGGTGGCGGCGCAGCCAAGAGGGGGGCCGCGCCCCCTGTTTGTGTGGAGCCTCCAGACCCCCTCCGACTCCGACTCTTCGCCTATTTAAGCCGTCCTGACCTAAAACTTCGAGGGGAATAAGCCACGGTACGAGAAAAGTTCCAGAGCCGCCGCCATCGCGAAGCCAAGATTCGGGGGACAGAAGTCTCTGTTCCGGCACGCCGCCGGGACGGGGAAGTGCCCCCGGAAGGCATCTCCATCGACACCACTGCCATCTTCATCGCCGCTGCTGTCTCCTATGATGAGGAGGGAGCAGTTCTCCATCGAGGCTAAGGGCTGTACCGGTAGCTATGTGGTTAATATCTCTCTCCATGTACTTCAATACAATGATCTCATGAGCTGCCTTACATGATTGAGATCCATATGATGAGCTTTGTAATCTAGATGTCGTTATGCTATTCAAGTGGATTTTACTTATGTGATCTCCGGAGACTCCTTGTCCCACGTGTGTAAAGGTGACAGTGTGTGCACCGTGTGGGTCTCTTAGGCTATATTTCACAGAATACTTGTTCACTGAATTATGATTTGAGTTGGATGTCTCTATGAAATTGTGGTGTGTTAGTACCTCCTATGAATGATCACAGTGACAGCGTGGGGTGTTTATTAGTACTTGGGAATACATCTTTAAGGTTTGCCTACATGATGAATTAGAGTTCGTTATCTTGCTAGAGAGTAATTCAGAATAGCATAGTGAAGTGCTTATATTTATATTCCTTTATGATTGCAATGTTGAGAGTGTCCACTAGTGAAAGTATGATCCCTAGGCCTTGCTTCTAAGTATCGAAACACCGTTTCCAACAAGTTCTGCTACATGTTCGCTTGCTGCAATTTATATTTCAGATTGCAATTACTACTTATACTCATCCATATTACTTGCATCTCACTATCTCTTCGCCGAACTAGTGCGCCTATACATCTGACAAGTGTATTAGGTGTGTTGGGGACACAAGAGACTTCTTGTATCGTGATTGCAGGGTTGCTTGAGAGGGATATCTTTGACCTCTTCCTCCCTGAGTTCGATAAACCTTGGGTGATCCACTTAAGGGAAAACTTGCTGCTGTTCTACAAACCTCTGCTCTTGGAGGCCCAACACTGTCTACAGGAAAAGAAGCGTGAGTAGACATCAAGCTATTCTCTGGCGCCGTTGCCGGGGAACAAAGAAAAGCTACACCACAGAGATTTCTACCTCCCACGTCAACCACGCGCCAGTTGTGGACAACACTGATACGCGTACAGCACGCGTCCGTTGGGAACCCCAAGAGGAAGGTGTGATGCGTACAGCGGCAAGTTTTCCCTCAGTAAGAAACCAAGGTTTATCGAACCAGTAGGAGCCAAGAAGCACGTTGAAGGTTGATGGCGGCGAGATGTAGTGCGGCGCAACACCAGGGATTCCGGCGCCAACGTGGAACCTGCACAACACAACCAAAGTACTTTGCCCCAACGAAACAATGAGGTTGTCAATCTCACCGGCTTGCTGTAACAAAGGATTAGATGTATAGTGTGGATGATGATTGTTTGCAGAAAACAGTAGAACAAGCATTGCAGTAGATTGTATTCGATTAAAAGAATGGACCGGGGTCCACAGTTCACTAGTGGTGTCTCTCCCATAAGATAAATAGCATGTTGGGTGAACAAATTACAGTTGGGCAATTGACAAATAGAGAGGGCATGACAATGCACATACATGATATGATGAGTATAGTGAGATTTAATTGGGCATTACGACAAAGTACATAGACCGCTATCCAGCATGCATCTATTCCTAAAAAGTCCACCTTCAGGTTATCATCCGAACCCCTTCCAGTATTAAGTTGCAAACAACAGACAATTGCATTAAGTATGGTGCGTAATGTAATCAACAACTACATCCTCGGACATAGCATCGATGTTTTATCCCTAGTGGCAACAGCACATCCACAACCTTAGAACTTTCTGTCATCGTCCTGCATTTAATGGAGGCATGAACCCACTATCGAGCATAAATACTCCCTCTTGGAGTTAAGAGTAAAAACTTGGCCAGAGCCTCTACTAATAACGGAGAGCATGCAAGATCATAAACAACACATAGATATAAATTGATAATCAACATAACATAGTATTCTCTATCCATCGGATCCCAACAAACACAACATATAGCATTACAGATAGATGATCTTGATCATGTTAGGCAGCTCACAAGACCCGACAATGAAGCACAATTAGGAGAAGCCGACCATCTAGCTACTTCTATGGACCCATAGTCCAGGGGTGAACTACTCACTCATCACTCCGGAGGTGACCATGGCGGTGAAGAGTCCTCCGGGAGATGATTCCCCTCTCCGGCAGGGTGCCGGAGGCGATCTCCTGAATCCCCCGAGATGGGATTGGCGGCGGCGGCGTCTCTGGAAGGTTTTCCGTATCGTGGCTCTCGTGCGGGGGTTTCGCGACGAAGGCTATAAGTAGGCGGAGGAGATAGGTCAGGGGGCCTGACAGGGGGCCCACACACTAGGCCGGCGCGGCCAAGGGCCAGGCCGCGCCGCCCTAGCGTCTGGCCACCTCATGGCCCCACTTCGTGACTACTTCAGTCTTCTGGAAGCTTCGTGTGAAAATAGGCCCCTGGGCGTTGATTTCGTCCAATTCCGAGAATATTTCCTTACTAGGATTTCTGAAACCAAAAACAACAGAAAATAGCAACTGGCTCTTCGGCATCTCGTTAATAGGTTAGTGCCAGAAAATGCATAAATATGACATAAAGTATGCATAAAATATGTAGATATCATCAATAATGTGGCATGGAACATAAGAAATTATCGATACGTCGGAGACGTATCAGCATCCCCAAGCTTAGTTTCTGCTCGTCCCGAGCAGGTAAACGATAACAAAGATAATTTCTGGAGTGACATGCCATCATAACCTTGATCATACTATTGTAAGCATATGTAATGAATGCAGCGATCAAAACAATGGTAATGACATGAGTAAACAAATGAATCATAAAGCAAAGACTTTTCATGAATAGTACTTTCAAGACAAGCATCAATAAGTCTTGCATAAGAGTTAACTCATAAAGCAATAATTCAAAGTAAAGGTATTGAAGTAACACAAAGGAAGATTAAGTTTCAGCGGTTGCTTTCAACTTGTAACATGTATATCTCATGGATATTGTCAATGTAAAGTAATATAACAAGTGCAATATGCAAGTATGTAGGAATCAATGCACAGTTCACACAAGTGTTTGCTTCTTGAGATGGAGAGAAATAGGTGAACTGACTCAACATAAAGGTAAAAGAAAGGCCCTTCGCAGAGGGAAGCATTGATTGCTATATTTGTGCTAGAGCTTTGGTTTTGAAAACAAGAAACAATTTTGTCAACGGTAGTAATAAAGCATATGTGTTATGTAAATTATATCTTACAAGTTGCAGGCCTCATGCATAGTATACTAATAGTGCCCGCACCTTGTCCTAATTAGCTCGGATTACCCGGATTATCATTGCAATACATATGTTTTAACCAAGTGTCACAAAGGGGTACCTCTATGCCGCCTGTACAAAGGTCTAAGGAGAAAGCTCACATCGGATTTCTCGCTATTGATTATTCTCAACTTAGACATCCATACCGGGACAACATAGACAACAGATAATGGACTCCTCTTTTATGCATAAGCATTCAACAATCATTAATTTTCTCATATGAGATTGAGGATATTTGTCCAAAACTGAAACTTCCACCATGGATCATGGCTTTAGTTAGCGGCCCAATGTTCTTCTCTAACATTATGCATGCTCTAACCATTCTAGCGGTAAATCTCCCTTACTTCAGACAAGACGGACATGCATAGCAACTCACATGATATTCAACAAAGAGTAGTTGATGGCGTCCCCAGGAACATGGTTATCGCACAACAAGCAACTTAATAAGAGATAAAGTGCATAAGTACATATACAATACCACAATAGTTTTTAGGCTATTTGTCCCATGAGCTATATATTGTAAAGGTAGAGGATTAGAAATTTAAAGGTAGCACTGATGACCCACAAGTATAGGGGATCACAACAGTCTTCGAGGGAAGTAAAACCCAATTTATTGATTCGACACAAGGGGAGACAAAGAACACTTGGAAGCCTTAACAACGGAGTTGTCAATTCAGCTGCACCTGGAAACAGACTTGCTCGCAAGAGTTTATCAGTAGTAACAGTTTTATAGCAGTAGCAGTAGTGAAATAACAGCAGCAGAGTAACAGAGACAGCAGTAGTGATTTTAGTAAACAGCAGGATTAAAATACTGTAGGCACGGGGACGGATGACGGGCGTTGCATGGATGAGAGAAACTCATGTAACAATCATAATAGGGCATTTGCAGATAATAATAAAACGGTGTCCAAGCACAAAGCAATCAATAGGCATGTGTTCCATATATAGTCGTGCGTGCTCGCAATGAGAAACTTGCACAACATCTTTTGTCCTACCAGCCGGTGGCAGCCGGGCCTCAAGGGAAACTACTGGATATTAAGGTACTCCTTTTAATAGAGTACCGGAGCAAAGCATTAACACTCCGTGAACACATGTGATCCTCACATCGCTACCATCCCCTCCGGTTGTCCCAATTCTTGTCACTTCGGGGCCATTGGTTCCGGACAGCGACATGTGTATACAACTTATAGGTAAGACCATAAACAATGAATATCTTGATGAAGCAATAACATGTTCAGATCTGAGATCATGGCACTCGGGCCCTAGTGACAAGCATTAAGCATAACAAGTTGCAACAATATCATCAAAGTACCAATTACGGACACTAGGCACTATGCCCTAACAATCTTATGCTATTACATGATCAATCTCATCCAATCCCTACCATCCCCTTCGGCCTACAGCGGGGGAATTACTCACACATGGATGGGGGAAACATGGCTGGTTGATGTAGAGGCGTTGGCGGTGATGGCGGTGATGATCTCCTCCAATTCCCCGTCCCGGCGGAGTGCCAGAACGGAGACTTCTGGCTCCCGCGATGGAGTTTCGCGATGTGGCGGCGTTCTGGAGGGTTTCTGGCGACTTCGACTTCTCTTCTGGCGTTTTTAGGTCGAGGCCGATAAATAGTCCAAAGGAGGGCGTCGGAGGCCGGCCGAGGGGGCCACACCATAGGGCCGCGCGGGCCCCCCCTGGGCCGCGCCGCCCTATGGTGTGGGGCCCTCGGGCCTCCACTTCAATTGCCCTTCTGGCTCCGTTAGTGTCCTGGGAAAATAGGACCTTCTGCAGAAATTCCGAGGTTTTTCCCGAAAGTTGGATTTACGCACAAAAACGAGACACTGAGCAGTTCTGCTGAAAACAGCGTTAGTCCGTGTTAGTTGCATCCAAAATACACAAATTAGAGGCAAAACAATAGCAAAAGTGTTCGGGAAAGTAGATACGTTTTGGACGTATCAACTCCCCAAGCTTAGCTTATTGCTTGTCCTCAAGCAATTCGATTAACAAGCGAGCGATAAAAGAACTTTCACGAACACATTTGCTCATATGATGTATATATTCTCATGCAATGGCTAATACTTAAGCAGTTCATAATGAGATACATGCAAATAAGATCATCTAACAGCTATGTCAATCATGGAGAGGTACCAACAATTAATAATAAGCATCATGAATCATGTAAATAAGCAGGATTGCAATGTTCATAAGAGGGTATGATAAAGTGGTATCTCGCTTGCCTGTATTTGATTGGCAAAACATAAATGCCCGGGCACCTCTGGAGTTCATAGAAAGACTAGAAGTAGTGATTGTCAAAAGATAAATGCATCAAAGTTATACCACAATCAATCATATTTTGAGACAAGCATATTATACTAAGAATGACAGTTGTGCTCTCAAGATAGTGCTCGAAGAAATAATGGAGACACAACATAAAAGTAAAAGATTGACCCTTCGCAGAGGGAAGCAGGGATTAACATGCGCTAGAGCTTTTTATTTTTATAAAGACAGGAGTAAAATTATTTTGAGAGGTGTTTGTTGTTGTCAACGAATGGTAATGGGTACACTAACTACCTCGCCAACTGGACTTTCAAGAGCGGCTCCCATGAATTATTGCATATTTATTTGGCACTCCTTCCAACCTTTCTTGCACAAACCATGGCTAACCGAATCCTCGGGTGCCTGCCAACAATCTCATACCATGAAGGAGTGCCTTTTTATTTTAGTTTTATTATGATGATGACACTCCCCCCAACCTTTGCTTACACAAGCCATGGCTAACCGAATCCTTCGGGTGCCGTCCAACAATCACAAACCATGGAGGAGTGTCTATTTAAGTTAATTAATTCGGGACTGGGAATCCCATTGCCAGCTCTTTTTGCAAAATTATTGGATAAGCGGATGTGCCGCTAGTCCATATGAGAGTCCGTCAAAAGTAAATGACAAGGTTGAAAGCTAAACACCACATACTTCCTCATGAGCTATGAAACATAAACACAAATTGAGAAGCATTTTGAAGGTTTTAAAGGTAGCACATGAGAATTTACTTGGAATGGTTTGAAATGCCATGCATAGGTATTTATGGTGGGCACTCTGGAATAACTTGGTTTTCAGATGTTTGGAAGCACGAGCAGCATTCCCGCTCAGCACAAGTGAAGGCTAGCAATAGACTAGGGAGCGACAAATCAAGAGAGCAGTAACTGTCATAATCATGCTTGCGGCAAAATAAATTAACGGAGGCATAAAGGTGATACAAGAACTCTGAAGCAATATAGATCATCGAGGCTTAATTGACTTTTTGTTCAGTCATATGCATGCGTGAGCATGTGCCAAGTCGATATAAATGAATTATTCAGAGGAGGATACCACAATGCCATACTTACTTATGAATAAAACAATGCAAACAAACATACATGACATGCTACTCATATTAATTGATTGGAGCTAAACATGAGAGATCATAAACTACTAGACTTTCTCAAATAACATATACCTCATATGAACCAACTAAGCATGCTCACATGGATGAGTATATGTACAAAAATGAAAACAAATAGAGTTCATACCAGCCTCTCACCACAATCAGATTGTCGTAGATCGTCATTATTGCCTTTTCACTTGTGTAGCTTGGATAATATGAAATGAAAACCACGCTCCAGCCACCAAAGACCATTGAACTCATAAAGAACTTTACAAACCAAAGAAGAACAGCAAATATTTTTGGTGTTTTCGAATTAGAAACAAGAACAAGAGGAAACAAACAAACAAAGCAAAATCTTTTTGGGTTTTCTTATAGCAAACTAGCAATAGCAAATAAAGTGAAACAAATGCAAGAAACCAAAGCAAACAAATGGTGAAGAGAAACAACAGAAATATTTTTGGTCTTTTTGTGTTTTGGGGAAGAAACAAAGCAAAAACAAGAAATAGCAAACTAAAAGAAACACAGAAAAGCGAAATGGCAGAAATCTGCCAAAACCTGACAGCAGTACAGAAATTGATTTTAACAAAAATCTTACGTTGCTCAGATCGAAAAGTGTTCAACTAATGAAAGTTAGATAACAACCTGGGGAACCTACAAAAAAATTTGCAGCTCAAAATGACGCTCTGGCTATTTTTGACGATTTTTACAGTAACGTTCCAGAATCTGTTTTCAGGCAGCATTTCCCCAAATATCATCTTCCTCTCATTAGAAAACCACTCAAACGAACAAAACAAGTATGTGCAAGTATCCAGCAACCATAATATGCAAAGAATGAGTGATGCTGGTATATCTCCCCCCAAGCTTAGGCTTTTGACTCTTCTTGATCATATATCATCCTCCTCTCTTGACCCTTGAAAACTTCCTTCACAACAAACTTCTCATAAACTTCATTAGAGGGGTTAGTACTCAAAAAAAATTTGAATCCACCCTGGTCCTGTAGTGGCACATTGCAAAAACTCAATAAAACATTAGCTACAGCTCTCTATGTCTAGAAAAACTCGCTTAAAGTCCACAAGAGACAATGCAAAAAACAGAGACAGAATCTGCCAAAACAGAACAGCCAGTAAAGACGAATTTTAATAAAATACTTCCGTTGCTCAAATCAGAAAACTCAAAACTAATGAAAGTTGCGTACATATCTGAGGAACACGCACGTAAATTGGCATATTTTTCTGATTTCCCTACAGAGGAAACAGCCCAGATTCGTGACAGATAGAAATCTGTTTCTGCGCAGAAATCCAAATCTAGTATCAACCTTCGATTAGAGGCTTCACTTGGCACAACATTGCAATAAAATAAAGATAAGGAGAGGTTGCTACAGTAAGTAAAACAAGTGGAGGAAGAAAGAGATGTTGTTTACCCTCTCTATGCATGTAAAAAGTATCCGTTAACAAGGTTGATCAAGTCTTGTTACCAAATAAATTTTCATAGCATAAGAAGAAATAAACCTCAAATCAATCATGTTACCTTGAATTGTATTGATATAGATCCAATCATGAGAGTTTGATATTCTTCCTTAGGCTCATATATAGGACAATCAATAGTTCCCACTTTGATAGTTCTCACATTAGAAATAGTATTAACTCCACACGCTTTCTCAATCCTCTTGGGAAAATAAACGGTATGCTCCCTATCATCAACATTGAAAGTAACCTTTCCTTTGTTGCAATCAATAACAGCCCCTGCGGTGTTAAGAAAAGGTCTCCCAAGAATAATAGACATATTATCATCTTCAGGCATTTCCAACACAACAAAATCAGTTAATATCAAGCAGTTAGTAGTAACTTGAACAGGAACATTCTCACATATACCAACAGGAATAGCAGTAGATTTATCAGCCATTTGCAAAGATATATCAGTAGGTATCAACTTATCTAAGTAAAGTCTCTTATAAAGAGAAAAAGGCATAACACTAACACCGGCTCCCAAGTCACATAGAGCAGTTTTAACATAATTATTCTTAATAGAACAAGGAATAGTAGGTATACCTGGGTCGCCCAACTTCTTTGGAATTTTGCCATTGAAAGAGTAATTAGCAAGCATAGTGGAAATTTCCTCATTGGGGATTTTCCTTTTGTTAGTAACAATATCTTTCATATACTTTGAATAAGGAGGCAATTTAATAGCATCAGTCAAAGGGATTTGCAAGAATAAAGGTTTCATCCAATCGCAAAATTTATTATAATGTTCTTCTTCCTTTGATTTTAGTTTCTTAGCAGGAAAAGGCATTTGCTTTTGCACCCAAGGTTCTCTTTCATTACCATGTTTCTCAGCAATAAAGTCTTCTTTAGTATACTTTTTATTTTTAGCATGCTTTTCAGGTTCTTCTTCAACCTCTTCTTTATCAGGAGTATCATTCTTATCATTATCATTATCATTATCATGTTCATTACCACTTTCAGTTTCAGCATCAGAAATAGAAATACTATTAGGATCATTAACAGGTTCAGAGGATTCTACAACATTTTTATGTTTCTTCTTCTTTTTCTTCCTAGAATGAGCACTAGGTTCAATGCGTTGAGAATCTTGTTCAACTCTTTTGGGATGCCCTTCAGGATATAGAGGATCCTGGGTAGAGACACCACCTCTAGTTGTTACTTCATAAGCATGTTTCTCTTTAGAATTATTCCCTAACAAGTCATTTTGCACTTTAGTGAGTTGATCAATTTGAGTTTGAATCATTTGAAAATGTTTAACAAGCATCTTAACATCATTGGAGGTTCTCTCCACAATATCATGCAATTCACTAATAGCTTGAGAATTTTCCATTAAATGATTCTCTACTCTCATATTAAAATTTTCTTGCTTAACAATATAATTATCAAACTCATCTAAGCATTGTGCAGGAGGTTTTGAATACGGAATATCTTCCCTAGTAAAGCGTTGAAGGGAGTTTACCTCAATCATGGATGAAGGGGGAATTATCTCACATATATCTTCAATAGGAGGTAGATTCTTCACATCTTCGGATTTAATACCTTTCTCCTTGAGAGACTTCTTGGCTTCCCTCATATCTTCATCATTCAATTTAATTAAACCCCGCTTCTTCAATATTGGAGTTGGAGTCGGTTCAGGCGTAGTCCATTCATCATGATTCCGGCTTATTTTAGCCAATAATTCTTCAGCGTCGTCTGGAGTTCTTTTCCTGAAAACACAACCAGCACAACTATCCAGGTATGCCCTAGACTCAATGGTTAGTCCACTATAAAATATATCAAGTAGATCATGCTTTTCCAAATCATGCTCAGGTCGAGCTCTAATAAGAGAGCAAAATCTCGACCAAGCCTCAGGCAATTTCTCTTCATCTTCCTGATTAAAATTATAAATTCTCTGCAAAGCAATATGTTGAGCACTAGCAGGAAAGTATTTGCGGAAGAAAACATCAAGCAATTCTTTCGGACTTTTAATAGAATTAGGTGGCAAATTATTATACCAAGTTTTAGCATCATCCTTTAATGAGAATGGAAATATTTTAGCAACAAAGTAAGTACGCATCTTGACATCATCAGAAAATAAGCTACTCAGAGTAGATAATTCAGTCATGTGTTCAACAGCACTTTCTTTTTCAGTACCACAAAAGGGTGTTTTCTCAACAATAGCTATATGAGATAGATCAAGAGAAAAATCATAATCTTTATCCCTAATGTTTATAGGAGATGTGGCAAACTTAGGATCAGGAGACAGTTTATATCTAACAGCATGTTCTGCAAGCAACTTTTTAATTTTTCTTGCATCAGTAGTAGCATTGCATTTTTCAATAAAATCATCATTAAGCTCCACATAATCTTCCTCAGGATCATCACTAAAATAACCAAGTTCGGGTGAACTAACGGTGTAGCAGCATTAGGAGTTTCGGTATTTTCAATTTGTCTAGACCTAGCAATTGTAGCATCTAGAAAAGATCCCAATGAACCACTATCATCAAGCACAGCAGAAACATTATCAATATTATGAGAGTGTTCAGATTCAGCAGATGTACCCGCATGCGAAGCATGTGGCGGTGAAACAAGTTTATCAATCACAGATGGTGAATCAAGTGTAGCGGAGGTACTCAGAATTGTACCTTTTCTTGTAGTGGATGGTAATATGGCGATCTTAGTATCGCGAGGTTTACCCATGATGGAGAATTTGCAGCGAACAATATTAATCCAAGTGAACTTCCAAATAAAGCTATGCTCCCCAGCAACGGCGCCAGAAAATAGTCTTGATGACCCACAAGTATAGGGGATCGCAACAGTCTTCGAGGGAAGTAAAACCCAATTTATTGATTCGACACAAGGGGAGACAAAGAACACTTGGAAGCCTTAACAACGGAGTTGTCAATTCAGCTGCACCTGGAAACAGACTTGCTCGCAAGAGTTTATCAGTAGTAACAGTTTTATAGCAGTAGCAGTAGTGAAATAACAGCGGCGAGTAATGAGAGACAGCAGTAGTGATTTTAGTAAACAGCAGGATTAAAATACTGTAGGCACGGGGACGGATGACGGGCGTTGCATGGATGAGAGAAACTCATGTAACAATCATAATAGGGCATTTGCAGATAATAATAAAACGGTGTCCAAGCACAAAGCAATCAATAGGCATGTGTTCCATATATAGTCGTGCGTGCTCGCAATGAGAAACTTGCACAACATCTTTTGTCCTACCAGCCGGTGGCAGCCGGGCCTCAAGGGAAACTACTTGGATATTAAGGTACTCCTTTTAATAGAGTCTGGGAGCAAAGCATTAACACTCCGTGAACACATGTGATCCTCACATCGCTACCATCCCCTCCGGTTGTCCCACTTCAAGTAACTTCGGGGCCATTGGTTCCGGACAGCGACATGTGTATACAACTTATAGGTAAGACCATAAACAATGAATATCTTGATGAAGCAATAACATGTTCAGATCTGAGATCATGGCACTCGGGCCCTAGTGACAAGCATTAAGCATAACAAGTTGCAACAATATCATCAAAGTACCAATTACGGACACTAGGCACTATGCCCTAACAATCTTATGCTATTACATGATCAATCTCATCCAATCCCTACCATCCCCTTCGGCCTACAGCGGGGGAATTACTCACACATGGATGGGGGAAACATGGCTGGTTGATGTAGAGGCGTTGGCGGTGATGGCGGTGATGATCTCCTCCAATTCCCCGTCCGGCGGAGTGCCGAAACGGAGACTTACGGCTCCCGCGACGGAGTTTCGCGATGTGGCGGCGTTACGGAGGGTTTACGGCGACTTCGACTTCTCTTACGGCGTTTTTAGGTCGAGGCCGATAAATAGTCCAAAGGAGGCGTCGGAGGCCGGCCGAGGAGCCACACCACGGGGCCGCGCGGGCCCCACAGGGCGCGCCGCCCTATGGTGTGGGGCCCTCAGGCCTCCACTTCAATTGCCCTTCTGGCTCCGTTAGTTTCCTGGGAAAATAGGGCCTTCTGCATAAATTCCAAGGTTTTTCCCGAAAGTTGGATTTCTGCACAAAAACGAGACACCAGAGCAGTTCTGCTGAAAACAGCGTTAGTCCGTGTTAGTTGCATCCAAAATACACAAATTAGAGGCAAAACAATAGCAAAAGTGTTCGGGAAAGTAGATACGTTTTGGACGTATCAAGCACTCAAGCAATTTACTTTGGAATGGCGGAGAAATACCATGTAGTAGGTAGGTATGGTGGACACAAATGGCATAGTGGTTGGCTCAAGGATTTTGGATGCATGAGAAGTATTCCCTCTTGATACAAGGTTTAGGCTAGCAAGGTTATTTGAAACAAACACAAGGATGAACCGGTGCAGCAAAACTCACATAAAAGACATATTGTAAACATTATAAGACTCTACACCGTCTTCCTTGTTGTTCAAACTCTTACTAGAAATTATCTAGACCTTAGAGAGACCAATTATACAAACCAAATTTTAGCAAGCTCTATGTATTTCTTCATTAATGGGTGCAAAGTATATGATGCAAGAGCTTAAACATGAGCACAACAATTGCCAAGTATCAAATTATCCAAGACATTTTAGAATTACTACATGTATCATTTCCCGATTCCAACCATATAACAATTTAACGAAGAAGATTCAACCTTCGCCATGAATACTATGAGTAAAGCCTAAGGACATATTTGTCCATATGCAGCAGTGGAGCGTGTCTCTCTCCCACACAATGAATGCTAGGATCCATTTTATTCAAACAAAACAAAAACAAAAACAAACCGACGCTCCAAGCAAAGTACATAAGATGTGATGGAATAAAAATATAGTTTCACTAGAGGAACCTGATAATGTTGTCGATGAAGAAGGGGATGCCTTGGGCATCCCCAAGCTTAGGCGCTTGAGTCTTCTTGAAATATGCAGGGGTGAACCACCGGGGCATCCCCAAGCTTAGAGCTTTCACTCTCCTTGATCATATTGTATCATCCTCCTCTCTTGATCCTTGAAAACTTCCTCCACACCAAACTCAAAACAACTCATTAGAGAGTTAGTGCACAATTAAAATTTACATGTTCAGAGGTGACATAATCATTCTTAACACTTCTGAACATTGCACAAAGCTACTGAAAGTTAATGGAATAGAAAAATCCATCAAGCATAGCAAAATAGGCAATGCGAAATAAAAGGCAGAATCTGTCAAAACAGAACAGTTCGTAAAGACGAATTTTATTGAGGCGCCAGACTTGCTCAAATGAAAATGCTCAAAGTTGCGTACATATCTGAGGATCACTCACGTAAATTGGCATAATTTTCTGAGTTACCTACAGAGAATTCTGCCCAGATTCGTGACAGCAAAGAAATCTGTTTCTGCGCAGTAATCCAAATCTAGTATGAACCTTACTATCAACGACTTTACTTGGCACAACAATGTACAAAACTAAGATAAGGAGAGGTTTCTACAGTAGTAACAACTTCCAAGACTCAAATATAAAATAAAAGTACTGTAGTAAAAACATGGGTTGTCTCCCATAAGCGCTTTTCTTTAACGCCTTTCAGCTAGGCGCAGAAAGTGTATATCAAGTGTTATCAAGAGGTGATGCATCAACATTACCTTGGGCTTTACCCTTACCTTTATTGTTATTTTTCTTACTCTTTGATTTAGGGAATACATGTCTTCCCCCCGGTGTAGAGGTGAATTTCAGGGTGCCCTCTCCCATATCTATGACTGCTCCCAATAGTTTCAGCAGGGATCTTCCGAGTGTGATTTGTCCTGTTCCTGCACATTCAATAACAAGATAATCAATGGATATTGTTCTTCCAAGAATGGTTGTATGCACACCCGCAGCTATTCCCTTGGGAATTATAACAGAGTTATCAATAAGAGTTATTCCTTCTCCCCTTCAACGAATCCCCAAAGTGTCAAAGATTCATGAATACTCTTAGGCATAAGGCAAAATTCAGACATAATATCACAATTGGCATGAAGAGTTTGATCACCGATAACAATTTTAATAGTAGGGTCCCATAATGAAGGTTCAGAGTTCACTAAAACTTGATCAAGACGGTTACGAACATATCTATAATTTTCATTCAAGCGAGATGCACTTGTCTCAAGAGTGTTTAATCTATTATAAATGCTAATAAGGGCTGAATCAAAGTTATTAGTTGGATCATGTGATGCAACCAACTTCTTTATGGCATTAAAAGCTTGATCCCCATTGCAATGAAGGAAATCTCCTCCCACTAAAGCATCCAAGGCATATCTATAGCGAATCATAAGACCAAAATAAAAATTACTAAGGAGCAAACTTAGAGTCATTTGAGGTTCAGCTTTATGATAAGAAGTAAAAAATTCTGGACCAAGCATCTTTAAAACTCTCCTCATCCCCTTGTTTAAAAGTGAAGACTAATTCCTCAGGTGAAAAAGTAACAGGTGCAGAGCAAGACATGGTAACAAAAGTAAAATGCAAGTAACTAATTTTTTGTGTTTTTGATATAGAGTGCAAAACAATAAATAAAGTAAAGCTAGCAGCTAATTTTTGTGTGTTTTGATATAATGCAGCAAACAAAGTACTAAATAAAATAAAGCAAGACAAAAACAAAGTAAAGAGATTGGATTGTGGAGATTCCCCTTGCAGCGTGTCTTGATCTCCCCGGCAACGGCGCCACAAAAAGAGCTTGATACGCGTACAACACGCGTCCGTTGGGAACCCCAAGAGGAAGGTGTGATGCGTACAACGGCAAGTTTTCCCTCAGTAAGAAACCAAGGTTTATCGAACCAGTAGGAGCCAAGAAGCACGTTGAAGGTTGATGGCACGACATCACGACACTCGGGGCTTCTAACCCATCAATGAAAAAACAAAGATATCTTATTACGACAGGAGGAAAAATCTTCGAGATAGCAAAACAGTATAAACTCCAGCCAGAGGCTCGGGGGCTCGGTGATCAAAAATAGAAAAAATACAGAGTTGACAGCTTTACAATATAGATTGTGTTTACAAGTACACAAAGATGTATCAATGATGGAACTACAGCAAGAAGAGGAAAAAGTCTTCAAGGGAAACCTAGCACATGGTCTATGGTTATTCGCTCAGTAGAAGGACGAGTACTATGCTCAGCATAGCTTCCCTTCACGAAGAACTCAGAATCCATTCGAAGAAGTTCATCCATCATAGTAGGATGAACAAAATCCATCACACAAAGTACTTTGGTTGTGTTGTGCAGGTTCCACGTTGGCGCCGGAATCCCTGGTGTTGCGCCGCACTACATCTCGCCGCCTGACATAGGCATCCCAAATGGGCCTGCCGAAGATAGTACCCGGGGTTTACTGAAGGCCCATTACCTGAAGAATAAGAAGATTCGGGAGCCCAAGATATTATTAAGGAAGACTAGAGTTGTAATAGGAAGTGTTATTTGCAATCTTACGGGATGAGTTAGAAACCTTCCCGGACTCTGTAACTTGTACGGCACGAATCCCTCGGCTCCGCCTCCTATATAACGGGGAGTCGAGGGACGCAGAGATCATCGAATTATTGTTTACAAACCCTAGTTTCATAATCGTCGAGTACTTTTCGGCTGAAACCTTCGAGATCTACTTGCCCTCTACTTCCAACTAAACCCTAGTCTACAATCCGTAGGCATTGACAAGTTAATACCTTGTCAATTGGCGCCGACCGTGGGGACTAGAGGCGTCAAGGATCTGGTCTCGATGGCACGTTCAAGATCGTCGACTTCACCGACCGCAAAATCATCGACTTCGTCAACCGCAAGCAACGCAATGGATCGAGGTAAACAGATCGCTATGGAAACGCATTTTCTTCTGCCGCCGTAATGGCTCGCCCAATGTTGCCTATAATATAGGCGGCGTTGTAATATCTGTTCGGCCCACTGTCGACTACTTCGACGTCAAACTCCCTGACTCAGTTCAAGGGTGGCGCAAGAAGTGGTTGTACATTCAAGAGGAGAACCACGGGTGTGCTGAAGACAACATCCCTCCTTTTGATGGCGCCGAAAAAATCCTTCGCCGCCGCTCCTGGGACGCAGAAGCTACCGAAGAAGAGAAAACGTCGACAGAAGCCTTGATGACTCGCATCCATGAGTTGCAAAATACTCGCGGCAAAGAGTTGTCGGGTATTCAAATCACGACATATTTTCTTAGGACTAGAGTGCAGCCACTTCAGGCGCGCAAATACCCTCTCTGGAAATATGCTGGCGACAAGGACGCAGATCGGCTGTCGGTGGATTTAGAGGTCAAGGACTTAGAAAAACTTGTCCAAAAAATCTCGTCTCTTAGCAAAAAAGATCCTGTCCCTTCTTCTTGCCGTGTAAAACCATTCAGCACCGCCAATCCACTTCCCAAGGTAATCCTTGTCGATTAATTTGTTATTGCCTTGCTTATCTTTTTTGTAACTCCTTTTCTGATATCTTTCCTTGTTTCATTGTTGTTTTGTACAGAACCATCCAAACCTTGTCTCGCTTCCTCCTCTTCCTGAAGGTGGAGAAGTCGAGGAAAGGGCCGTTGTCACTGATGACAACCAAGAGGCCCCCTCCTTTGTAAATGAACCTGTGGATTCTCTAAAATCTACGGGATCTTCTGAGAAGGATGGTGCCTCCGAAGGTACTGCATCAGTGCAATCTCCTCCTCCTGCTGTTTCTCCAAGGAACAAAAGGAAAAGGAATGATGTCGAAGACTCCGGCACCTCCAAAGCCGTAGAAGTTGATCCTTCACGTCAGAAGGCAACTTATGATCCCTATCTTGAATCCCTCATCAGCTCGTAAGTCACTTTGATTTCCCCTTATTTCTGTACTCGAAGATTTTTGTCTTATCTTGCTTTTTATGCTGTCGATCTTTAATCACAGTGATGATGAGGAAGAAGTACCAAATCTTGACGTGGCTCCTCGAACGAGCACGTCACATACTTTAATTGTTTCGGAGACGCCAGTTGAGGGAGAAAAATCCTCGCCTCCTCAACAAAACGTCGTCACCACCACTCCTCCTTCAAGCCCTCTTGCTCCTTCACCAAAAAGGACAAGGGTGGAAACGATCGTGGAGCCTACCCCTTTCTTTTCCAGTTAATATTTGATAACTACTCGCCAATCCTTGTTCTGCCGATACTTCACCTGCTTCTTCATTCTCGAAGAAAACCTTTGCCGGAGATTTTTCAAGTGAACACTTGTCGCAAGATTTGCAAGAACTTCGCCAACAACTTCAATCCATGAAGAAACAAACTCTTGCGATGATGGAACAATCTCGACAAGCGTCTGCGAGAGAGAAAATTGCTCTTCAACAGGCAAAAGAAGCCATTGCTGCGAAGGATGCTGCTGTTGCTGAGGCTGCTGAAACTTCTTCTCGCGAGAATTATATGCTTCAGCTAATGACTGACGCTAGTTTGGACATGACAGGTATGTTTCCTGTTCATAACCACGTTGAATGTTGTTCTTTGCTATTCGTTCCTTGATACTTTGTTTGCTGTGCCAGGCTCATTTCTGGATACTGCTGCCGAGGACCAACGTGTTGAAGCTCGAACCAATGTTTTGCTGAGACTGGCTGCGCAACATGGATCTAACTTTTGGGTTACTCCTGAGCGCACCCGCCAAATTGTCAGATTTCAAGATCGCGCGGCTCAAGTCCGTGACTTCCTTGACTTCTGTACGAAGACTTTATTCTTAGTTTATGGAACCATGTTCCCTCGGAACAAGATGCCAGAGACCCTTCCAGCTTTAATGGAAAAATTTCGAGATGCTCCTCGAATCCATGGCTTTGTGCGGGCTCAACTTTCTGCTGGCGCAAGATTTGCCATGATGATGATAAAAATTTGCCATCCGAAATTGCCCATAGATCAAATTGTTCCTACTTGCCTGGCGAAGATGGCAAAGAAAAAGAGAAATATGGGCAAGATTGATGATTTGGTGACTCCTGTTGCCGAAGATATGATGGATGAACTTCTTCGGATGGATTCTGAGTTCTTCGTGAAGGGAAGCTATGCTGAGCATAGTACTCGTCCTTCTACTGAGCGAATAACCATAGACCATGTGCTAGGTTTCCCTTGAAGACTTTTTCCTCTTCTTGCTGTAGTTCCATCATTGATACATCTTTGTGTACTTGTAAACACAATCGATATTGTAAAGCTGTCAACTCTATATTTTTTCTATTTTTGATCACCGAGCCCCCGAGCCTCTGGCTGGAGTTTATACTGTTTTGCTATCTCGAAGATTTTTCCTCCTGTCGTAATAAGATATCTTTGTTTTTTCATTGATGGGTTAGAAGCCCCCGAGTGTCGTGATGTCGAAGTTCTATATTTTTTGTTGCAAGGTTTTCAGACCAAAGCAGTAAGATTTTGACGAGTATAGTATATTTATAATTTGTTAGCTTCCGATGTTATATTTGGCGAGGTATTAGTGTACCAAGGCGAAATATTTCGGTAAGTCCAGTTTGTCTATATTGTGCGTATTTTGAGACTTGAAGGCGTTGAGCCCCCGAGCGTGTCGAAGAATAAGAAGTATATCTCCACTATCTTTATTATATTGCAGCACCGCGAGCCCGCCTCATTAAAAACCTTTCCGGCCCCACTCGGTGCCCCGAAAAGGAAAAGAGTGCGTCTGAAAACTCGCGGGCGTTTCAGTACATTGTATTTTTACAGAGGAGGACTATATTTCGACTCTAAGCGTAGAACCGCCTGAGCTGCGCCACGTTCCAGGGGTTTTTCTCGGGAGCCCCTGTCTTCTTGTCCTTGATCCTGTATGCTCCTCCGTCGATGACTTCCGTGACGACGTAAGGGCCTAGCCATGGTGATTCGAGCTTTTCAGTACTTTTTTGATTTAACCGCAAGACCAAATCCCCGACCTGGAAAGATCTGGGTCTTAGCCGTCGACTGTGGTAGTTTTTGAGGTCCTGCTGGTATTTGGTGACTCGTGAAAGTACTTCATCTCGAGCTTCGTCGAGTGCGTCCATATCATCCTCCCGAGCTTTTTGTGATGTTTCTTCGTCATACTCTGTTACTCTTGGAGAATCATGCTCTATTTCAATTGGTAGTACAGCTTCGGCTCCGTGGACGAGAAAAAACGGAGTTTCTTGTGTCGCCGTATTTGGTGTTGTTCGGATGCTCCACAAAACACTTGGCAATTCCTCTGGCCAGGTATGTTGAGCTTTTTCAAGCGGTCCTAGCAGGCGCTTTTTGATGCCGTTGCAGATGATGCCATTGGCTTTCTCGACTTGGCCATTGGTTTGCGGGTGCCCAACTGACGCAAAGTGCAATTTAATGCCTACTTCTGCGCAGTACTCCTTGAATTCCTTGGACGTAAAGTTTGAACCGTTATCTGTAACAATGCTATGAGGCACTCCAAACCGAAAAACGAGGCCTTTCACAAACTTTATTGCTGACGCTGCATCTGGTGAATTTATTGGCTTCGCTTCTACCCACTTGGTGAATTTGTCGACAGCGACCAGCAGGTACTCATATCCTCCTGGCGAAGCTTTGTGCAACTTGCCCACCATATCAAGTACCCATTGGGCAAAGGGCCACGACAATGGTATTGGTGCCAGTTCTGCCGCTGGAGAGTGAGGTTTTGCGGCAAATCTTTGGCACGCATCGCAAGTTCGTACTATTTCCTTGGCGTCCTGAATTGCTGTTAGCCAATAAAATCCTGCCCGAAAAACCTTGGCTGCAATGGCTCGACTACTTGCGTGGTGGCCACATATTCCTTCGTGTACATCCTTCAGAATTATTCTTCCTTCTTCGGGTGTGACACACCTTTGCAAGACGCCTGAAATACTTCGCTTGTATAAGTCCCCTTTGACCACTGTGAAAGCTTTGGATCGTCGAATAACTCGCCTTGCCTCAACTGGATCGTTGGGTATTTCTTTCCTGAGGATATATGATATATATGCTTGCATCCAAGGAACTTCTACCATCATCACAAGCTCTTGGTCTTCTTCGTCCTCCGTGGTTTCTTTGAGGGGCGCCGAAGTTTTTTCGTCCTTTGCTTTTTTCTGCACCTTTTTCGGCTTCGTGGATCTCTCCGCTATTTCTTCCCAAAATACTCCTGGCGGGATTGGGAGGCACTGCGACCCGATGTTTGCGAGAACGTCGGCTTCATCATTGCTCAATCTACTGATGTGATTTACCTCGCATCCATCAAACAGCTTCTCGAGCTCATTGTACACCTCCTTGTATGCCATCATGCTATCATTGACTGCGTCACATTGGTTCATAACTTGCTGAGACCAATTGTGAGTCGCCAAAGATTTTTAATCGAGTTGCACCGCAAGCTTTCTCCATCTTCATCCCGTGTATGAGGGCTTGATATTCTGCTTCATTGTTGGATGCGTTAGGGAACGTCATCCGGAGGACGTATTTTAACTTGTCGCCTTCAGGTGATATAAGTACCACTCCTGCGCCAGCTCCTTCTACTCTCTTGGACCCATCGAAGTTCATGGTCCAAGTTCTCGACAAATCTGGGGGTCCCGTGTTTTGCAGCTCCATCCACTCTGCAATGAAATCTGGCAGAACTTGCGATTTGATTGCCTTTCTTTTTTCATACGTGATGTCCCGAGGGGAAAGTTCTATTCCCCAAAGGGAGACACGCCACTAGCTTACGGATTGTTTAGTATATTTGAAAGAGGTGCTTCGTTGAATACTATTATCGGGTGTGCCGAAAAATAGTGGCGCAACTTCCTTGCCGTTGCAATTACTCCATATGCTAGTTTCTGGTACTGCGGGTACCGCTGTTTGGAAGGCGATAAAACTTCACTGATGAAATATACCGACCTTTGCACTCCATGGAGTTTTCCTTCTTCTTCTCTTTCAACAACTAGCACCGTGCTAACCACTTGGGGTGTGGCTGCAATGTACAGCAGGAGAGGTTCCTTTTCCTTCGGCGCCACCAAGATTGGTGGTGTCGAGATTGTGCGCTTCAGATCCTCGAAAGCTCTGTCGGCCTCTTCGTTCCACTGGAATTTCTCTCCTTGCTTTATCAGAGCGTAAAATGGTAATGCTTTTTCTCCCAGCCTGGCGATGAATCTGCTCAAAGCTGTGACTCGCCCAGTTAGCTGCTGTATTTCTTTCAACTTCGTTGGCTTCCTCATTGTCACGATAGCTTGTATTTTGTCGGGATTTGCTTCAATCCCTCTTGCTAAAACTAGAAAACCCAAAAGTTCTCCTGCTGGGACGCCGAAAGAACACTTCGTCGGGTTCAGCTTGAGGCAGAATTTGTCGAGGTTGTCAAAGGTTTCCTTGAGATCCTCGATCAGCGTCGCCCCCTTTTTTGACGTTATGACGACATCGTCGATGTATACTTGCACGTTTTTCCCAATCTGTGTCGCCAAACACTTCTGCATCATCCTCTGATATGTTGCTCCCGCGTTTTTCAGACCAAAGGGCATTGTTCTGTAGCAAAACACGCCATAAGGTGTGATGAACGCTGTCTTTACTTCATCTTCTTCTTTCAATCTGATCTGGTTATAACCAGAATATGCGTCCAGGAAGGAAAGACGTTCACATCCAGCCGTGGAGTCGATAATTTGATCGATCCTCGGGAGGGGAAAGTGATCCTTTGGACAATGTTTATTGAGGCACGTAAAGTCGACGCACATGCGAAGGACCTTAGTGTTTTTCTTCGGCACCAACACAGGATTTGCTACCCATGTGGCCTCTGTGTGCAGCTCCTTGATAAAACCAGCTTCTCGTAGTCGATCGATTTCTGACAGCATAGCCTTGCGGTTTGGTTCCGAAAAACGCCGCAAAGGTTGTTTGATTGGTCTCGCTAGTGGATCCAAGTTTAGGTGGTGCTCGGCAAGTTCCCTGGGTACTCCTGGCATGTCAGCTGGACACCATGCGAAGATTTTCCAGTTCTCACGGAGGAACTCGATGAGCGCGCTTTCCTATGCGAGGTCCATGTCGTTTGCGATGGATGTCGTCTTTTTCGGGTCTGTCGGGTGAATCTGCACCTCCTTAGAATTTTTCTCAGTATTGAAAGTTGACTCTTTATTTGGCCTTCCAACGTCTGGCAGCACGTCGTAGTCAGTCATACTCCTTGACGCCAAATACTCAGCTTGCATCCCGAAAGTTTCTGATATCCGATGAAAATCCTTATCGCACTTATCGGCTAAGGCGAAGCTTCCTTTGACTGTGATTGGTCCCTTAGGTCCGGGCATCCTCCACAACAGGTATGTATAATGTGGTACCGCCATAAATCTAGCATATGCTGGTCGTCCCAGCAGAGCGTGATACTGCGACGGAAAATCCACAACTTGAAACTCTAGCTTCTCGATTCTATAATTCTCTCGGGTTCCAAACTGAACGTCGAGATTAATCTTCCCCAGTGGATAACTTGGTTTCTCCGGTGTGATACCATGGAACCTCGTGTCTGTTGGCTTCAGGTTTGCTAGGGATATGTTCATCTTCCTCAATGTATCTGCATACATAAGGTTTAAGCTGCTACCGCCATCTATGAACACTCGAGAGACATCAAATCCCGCAATGACTGCTGGTAGGATAAGTGCTGACTGCCCTGGTCGAGGAACTTGCTGCGGATGATCTGCTATGGTGAAGCCAATATCTTGCCCTGACCAATTAAGATACTCGACTGTTGGTGGAGGCATTTTTTCTGCCATGAACACCTGTCGCGAGATTACTTTCTGAGCCCTATTGGATGGCATTCCCTTCTGAATCATCGACACTGCTCCGTTGGAGTTAGGATCAACGTAAGGTGGTGGTGGAGGTGCTGCCGCTATTCTGAGCTGATGTCGATTGTCGTTCGTAATCGTGGGAGGAGGTGGCAAGTGAATCTCACTCCTGGGTTCTCGAGGATTTCTCTGTGCTGCTCGAGCGTTAGCATGCTCCGCCCACCTTAACATTGCCTGGAAATTGCGACAATCTTTCTGCAGATGTCCTGACTGCCTTTTCCCGTTGCTATCGAGGAAAAAGTGCATCTGACACGGCCCATTCATCATCTCTTCAGGAGACACGAAAGGCCTCGGGAACCTAGGCCCGCTATTTTGCCTGTTGTTTCGAGAGTCATCTCCATTGTCGCCTCGCTGCTCATTGATTCTCTGATAATCATCTCTGTTGTTTCCTCCAGTGTTTGCTCGAAAGCCTGCCGAAATTTGTCCTGGGGCATCATAGCTCGGGTACTGCCGAGGAAATCGTCGCCTCGGTTGATAATTTCGACCGCGGTCCTCCTCTGGAGACCTGTGCCGTTTGTTGTGAACAGCATCTTCCCCATCTGCCCATCTGTTTGCTATTTCCATTAACGCGGATACTGTCTTTGGGTTGGTCCTCCCCAAGTCCTCGACAAAATCTCCACGCCTGATTCCTGCGACAAACGCATCTATCGCTCTCTCGTCAGATATATTTTCTGCCGAGTTTTTGATGATGTTCCACCTTTGGATATATTTTCTCATTGGCTCGTCTGGCTTTTGTCGGCATGCTCTCAACTCCTCTAATGACGCAGGTTTCTTGCACGTGGACCGGAAGTTCTTGACAAACACGTCCTCGAAGCTTTCCCAGCTGTCGATGGATCCTGGAGGAAGTTTCTTTATCCAAGATCGTGCGGCTCCACTCAGATGCACCTGGATGCTTTGCATAGCTGTTGCTCTGGTTCCTCCTGTAAGCTTCACTGTCTCGAGATAGTCCACTAGCCAATCTTCTGGATCTTGAAGGCCGTCGAATTTCTTGAAGTTATCAGGTAACTTGAATCCTGAAGGGACTCGAGTTTTTCGAACTCTCCTCGTGAAGCACGGCAAGCCACACATATCCTCGTCGTTTAACTCTGGGGACTGCTGATGTTCCCTTCTGCTTTGTCGCGCTCTGTCGACTCTTGCTTGTGCTGCCGTGTCCCTTGCTCCACTTGGTCCTTCGGGAGCTGCTGCTGCTGCCGCAGGTCGTGGACTATTTTGCCTTGCCGCTCCTTCGGGAGGTGTTGATACAAACGCCGTCCCCATAGCTCCAACTCCTGCTATCGCCATGTTGTACAGTGTTTCCCTTGGATCTCCTGGAGGTGGTTTAGATGCGAGGATAAAAGCTTGTGTCGCCATATACCCAGCCTCTGGTGTCTTAGGGATGATGTTTCCTCTCGTGTCTATCGACATAAAAGACATGTCGAGGTTTTGGACTAAGTGCTCTCTTTCTCCTTCGGGTACGTGTTGTAACCTCGATCTTGCTCTATTCCGAGCCTCCCTGTGGCTATCACCCGAAGTTCTAGATTGTCGACTCAGCTCTGCCCTTCTCCTGCTGGATGCAGAAGCTACCTCCTTTCTTCTGTTTAACTCAGGTCTGCTTTTTCCAATTCCCTTGCGGCTCGTGCGAGCCTATATTGATATGCTTGTAATTCCTCTGGCGTGGCTGTGGTGGCCATTGGTTCTGAGCCATCCATAGCTCTCGCGGCTCTATCCCATGCTGCTTGCGGGAGTCGAACTACATCTCGCGAGTGTGGCCCGATATATTTATTGCCTAGACCTCGTCGCAAATCAGAGGGATCAACGTATGGATTTCCCAAATCGTCGAAAGCCTCAGATGTTTCTTCTTGGTCATGGCTTGGCTCTCCGATGACATAAATCTGATGATACTTTGTATTCAGATCTATGTTGGGTTTGGTGACACCATCGTTAAGATTGGCGAAGACCTTGCCAACTGTAGTAGATTTGTCGATGAAGTTGTAGCTGTCGACACTGCTTGAGCCATCGCTTATATATGAGTCGGCAGATGACTCAAACGTCATGTTGCTGAAGATCTTGGCGAGTTTTTCTCTCGCCCTGGTGCTGATGAAGCATGACGACGAAGTTTCTTCCTCTCCTGATTCGGTTGACGATGTATAGCTTGAAAAATCGGAATCGACCGCCGACGATTCCGACGAAATCGGAATTTCGACACGATACGATCCCTCTTTCTCGACGCGAAAGTGAAACCTTCCGAACGTCATCTCCATAGGCTCCTCCAGATACGCATATGCATCCAAACGGGAGGGCGGGTGAGGAACAAAATCAACAGGACCAGTAGTGATTTGTTTACCTCGATCCATTGCGTTGCTTGCGGTTGACGAAGTCGATGATTTTGCGGTCGGTGAAGTCGACGATCTTGAACGTGCCATCGAGACCAGATCCTTGACGCCTCTAGTCCCCACGGTCGGCGCCAATTGACAAGGTATTAACTTGTCAATGCCTACGGATTGTAGACTAGGGTTTAGTTGGAAGTAGAGGGCAAGTAGATCTCGAAGGTTTCAGCCGAAAAGTACTCGACGATTATGAAACTAGGGTTTGTAAACAATGATTCGATGATCTCTGCGTCCCTCGACTCCCCCTTATATAGGAGGCAGAGCCGAGGGATTTGTGCCGTACAAGTTACAGAGTCCGGGAAGGTTTCTAACTCATCCCGTAAGATTGCAAATAACACTTCCTATTACAACTCTAGTCTTCCTTAATAATATCTTGGGCTCCCGAATCTTCTTATTCTTCGGGTAATGGGCCTTCAGTAAACCCCGGGTACTATCTTCGTCAGGCCCATTTGGGATGCCTATGTCAGGCGGCGAGATGTAGTGCGGCGCAACACCAGGGATTCCGGCGCCAACGTGGAACCTGCACAACACAACCAAAGTACTTTGCCCCAACGAAACAGTGAGGTTGTCAATCTCACCGGCTTGCTGTAACAAAGGATTAGATGTATAGTGTGGATGATGATTGTTTGCAGAAAACAGTAGAACAAGTATTGCAGTAGATTGTATTCGATTAAAAGAATGGACCGGGGTCCACAGTTCACTAGTGGTGTCTCTCCCATAAGATAAATAGCATGTTGGGTGAACAAATTACAGTTGGGCAATTGACAAATAGAGAGGGCATGACAATGCACATACATGATATGATGAGTATAGTGAGATTTAATTGGGCATTACGACAAAGTACATAGACCGCTATCTAGCATGCATCTATGCCTAAAAAGTCCACCTTCAGGTTATCATCCGAACCCCTTCCAGTATTAAGTTGCAAACAACAGACAATTGCATTAAGTATGGTGCGTAATGTAATCAACAACTACATCGATCCTCGGACATAGCATCGATGTTTTATCCCTAGTGGCAACAGCACATCCACAACCTTAGAACTTTCTGTCACTGTCCAGATTTAATGGAGGCATGAACCCACTATCGAGCATAAATACTCCCTCTTGGAGTTAAGAGTAAAAACTTGGCCAGAGCCTCTACTAATAACGGAGAGCATGCAAGATCATAAACAACACATAGATATAAATTGATAATCAACATAACATAGTATTCTCTATCCATCGGATCCCAACAAACACAACATATAGCATTACAGATAGATGATCTTGATCATGTTAGGCAGCTCACAAGACCCGACAATGAAGCACAATTAGGAGAAGACGACCATCTAGCTACTGCTATGGACCCATAGTCCAGGGGTGAACTACTCACTCATCACTCCGGAGGCGACCATGGCGGTGAAGAGTCCTCCGGGAGATGATTCCCCTCTCCGGCAGGGTGCCGGAGGCGATCTCCTGAATCCCCCGAGATGGGATTGGTGGCGGCGGCGTCTCTGGAAGTTTTTCCGTATCGTGGCTCTCGGTACTGGGGGTTTCGCGACGAAGGCTATAAGTAGGCGGAGGAGATAGGTCAGGGGGCCTGACAGGGGGCCCACACACTAGGCCGGCGCGGCCAAGGGCCAGGCCGCTCCGCCCTAGCGTCTGGCCACCTCGTGGCCCCACTTCGTGACTCCTTCGGTCTTCTGGAAGCTTCGTGTGAAAATAGGCCCCTGGGCGTTGATTTCGTCCAATTCCGAGAATATTTCCTTACTAGGATTTCTGAAACCAAAAATAGCAGAAAACAGCAACTGGCTCTTCGGCATCTCGTTAATAGGTTAGTGCCGGAAAATGCATAAATATGATATAAAGTATGCATAAAACATGTAGATATCATCAATAATGTGGCATGGAACATAAGAAATTATCGATACGTCGGAGACGTATCAAACACCTATGTGATATTGGATTTGTACGGTTAGGATGCTATTAACTATTGGTGCTAAGCGTTGAGCTGCGACGTACCACACCCAAACCAATTTCCATTTAATAACAAATATTATGTATTTTACACCGTGGTAGTGCATCATCACATCATGTTTTCGTGGTGAAACTCTCCATGTATTTAACACTGTGATGTTTGTTTTACTCAATCACTGCATCTCAGTTCACATCTTTTTTTGGTTACAGAAAAATGTTAAATACATGAAGGGTGAAATTTGGACATATCCTTCAAAACATAGTGTGATAAGTGTTAATATGTGTACAAATGTAACTCACATTGACGTCAGAGTGTTAATAACATATACATAAGCTTACCATAAATTTGAGACACATAATAATTAGGTGGAAAGTCCATATATCTTCCAATTTAATAGATCAGAGTGCTTACAATCCTGGACAAAACTCCTTCATACAATATTGCAGTCTTTGGAAGTTTGGAATTTGTCAAACATGCCGATTGCATTGCCGAACACCACAAAATAAGGAACAAATAAACTAGACATGGGCAAAATAAATGTTGACGTTGCATACCGAGAGTTGTTAGCTTGACGAAGTTGTACAAACCGGGACTAGATCTCATCACAAGTCGTGGATGATGATGACCCATCCGCTTGCGGGGAGTCTCTCACCTCGTGAGTGAGACTGTGTCAGCCTCATCATCCACTCCCAATGCATTCAAGTACTGGGACACACATCCACAAACGCCATTTGGCAGCCGCAAATCAGGAGGTAGCCTAAGACGGCCTGCTAAAAATTGTAAAAGTGCAACAAGGTGGAAGTAAATATATAGTAACATCAAAACAATTAGCAGCTTCAGTTTATCCAAAATCTTTCCTAACTTGCCTCGTCGAACGATGAATGTGCACAGGACAACATCGTGAGAATAAAAAGAGCGGGCAGGCTGCTGCATCTCGATGGCCATGGAGCTCTTATTAGACTGTAATCTAGGTGTTAGTACAAATGGTCATATATGAAGGACGTACACCAACGGCCTAGGTGTGTGCGGCAAAGGCTGGAGTGGAGTACCCGACGTTAGTAACTTGCGTGCCAGGGAAGACAATCATCGATACGAGCAAAGATCAAGGGAAGACATGCAACCATGGAGTTGGAAAGGGATGGATGGATACCTTGTAGGGCGGAACCCAACTATCCTACTAAACTGAGGAAAATATGTAGCCTGGCTAACCCCATAATTGTGAGACTCTCAACCTTTGTCTCCTAATCATCATTTCTCTTGTGTTTCAACGACTAGAGGGATCAAAATAATATTTGTCATCATAGATGACTAAAAGTTTAAGAATAGTACACATGCTTTAGTTCAGATAGATCAAATTTCAAGATCATTTAGTGTAAAATCAAACATTCTATGTCCTGGGAAAAAGGAAACAAATTTAACATGTGGATAAGTTGTTATTTTTGGTGCTTTTCCTCTGGAAGAGGTAATATGTTATTATCTAGTCAATGGTAGCTAACATCCATTCGAAACAACATAGAAATATTTATAACCTCATAAATAACACCATAGAGAAAGTGACCTTTCATTTAATTCTTTTTACCCCGGATAAAGTTATCTCAACAACTGAACCAAATAAGCTCAAACAGCAGCAACATATGGTGATGATGATAATAATAATAGTATAACGAGTAAGTGGTGAAACATATCAAAACCAAGTTATAGAACGATGATCACTTCCCCGTGCGAAACACAAACTAAATTACAAATAATGAGATTTTCAAATTCACCTTGTGGCCCCTGATATTGTCTCTGGTGAGGTAGATATCCTCTCTTGAGTTTGCACACTTCCAACCGCAATTTTTGTGTAGTACTCTGATGCCATGATTATGTCCAACTTAGTTCTACCGCAACATATACAAACAAAGCCACAATCAATCAATCAATCAATCAATCAATCAACAATAACATCAAATCATATTAGATTACAAACCTGTATCAACACTACCATGTTACATGGGAGTCAGTGTGGATCGGCTCCTCGGCACGTGCGAGCAATAAGCGTGCATGATTGCACATGTCTGAGTGCATCACGATGAGAGACACCCACGATGGAAGCAGGGCGAGCCGTGGTAAGGTCCGCCAGGGAAGACACTATGGCAAGGTCGTTATCCAAGAGCAGGTCCACGGTATCACCCCCGACGTAGTAATAGGAGATGCGGTTGCTCCGCTCATGCATTATTTGAGGTTAGATGACAACCTGAAGAAAAAATATCGAGGAATATGGAGCTCAGGCAACACGAATCAAAACGATTGGTTGGATGTTCTCGTCTGCCTCAAGGAAACTATTTTGGCAAGTGACGATTTAATTGATAGCATGTTTAGCAAAAACAGTGGAAGGGAGAATGTTCTCTAATCTACACTAAACAATGGAGGATGGAGAAACTTCATACAATAAAAAGAGAGTATAGATTTTGTGTGTGTTTCATGCGATGTGATTAGTTACAAAAAGATCATTAACTACACATTAAATCCTCAATTTGTTTGGTTTGGTGGTTTTTTAGTTCTTACCATTTTTTTTGGTGAAAACATGTGCGACATTTGATATAGATAAAATGGTTATGATACTTGTAATGATGGGTGTTGAGGGGCGACGTACCACCCACACCAACTAAAGAAGCAATCCAAGCTTTCAGACTCTCAATCTTTGTTTTGTTAATGCGGTAGCAAGTGATCTTTAGGTCTCCCAAGAATTTGATTCTCCAGGAGTGTCAGTTCGGCCTTTTTTCCTTCGAATATAAAGCCATTTATCTATTTCCAAATGTTTCATGCTGCGCATGTGATTATTTTGAAGAAATTAGGGCCTTGAAAATTTATCTCCGCTCTCAAAAATATGTTACTCATCGAAGCTCCAAAGTGCCACTCAATGTTACATTAATCCTAACATCTCTTGGAAAAAGGGCATTCAATAAAAATATGGTCTATTGTCTCAAGATGATTTTGATTACACATAGCACAATTGGCTCATGTTTGAAGGTGTCAATGTCTCATAATCATCATGTCTCTTGTATTTAAGCCATTAGAGGGATCAAAATAATATTTGCAAATGACTAAAAGTTTAAGAATATTACACATTCTACGGTCTAGATAGATCAAATTTCAATATCATTTAGTGGAAAATCAATCATTTTGTGTAGTGAGAAAAAGAAAAACAAATTTAACATGTGAATAAGTAGTTATTTTTGGTGCTTTTCCTTGGGAAGAGGTGCTATGTTATTACATCTAGTCAATGGCATCCATACGAAACAAGATAGAAATATTTCTAACCTCATAAATCACACCATAGATATAGTGATCTTTCATTTAATTCTTTTTTATCCCGGATAAAGTTATTCTCCACGATTGAACTAAATAAGATCAAACAATAGCAACAAATAATGATGATGATAATAATAATAGTATAACAAGTCAATCATGAAACAGATCAAAATAAAGTTAGAGAACGATGATCACTTCCCCGTTCTAAACACAAACTAAATTACAAAGAATGAGATTTCCAAATTCACCTTGTTTGGTGAGGCAGATACGCTCTCCTGTGTTGGCACACCTCGAACCGCAGTCGTTGTGTGGTACTCTGATTCCATGAGTATGTCCAACTTAGTCCTACCGCATCATACACAAACAAAAGCCACAATCAATTAATCAATCACCAATCACATCAAATCGGATCAGATTACAAACATGTATCAACACTACCATGTTACATGGGAGTCAGGGTGGATCGGCTCCTTGGCACGGGCGAGCCATAAGCGTGCATGATTGACACATGCCTGGAGTGCATCACGATGAGATACACCCACGACAGAAGCAGGGCGAGCCGTGGCAAGGGCCGACAGGGAAGACACTATGTCAAGATCGTTTTCCATGAGCAGGTCCATGGTATCATCCCTGGTGTAGTCATAGGAGATATAGTTGCTCCGCTCATGCATCCATGGAGTTCAGATGACAACAGGATGAAAAAGACCGAGGAAGATGGAGCTCGGACATTGCAAATCAAGACGATTGGTTTGATGTTCTCACTGGCCTCGCGAAAACTTATTGGAAAGTGACGATTTAGTTGATAGCATGATTAATACTAATAGTGGAAGAGAGAAAGTCCTCTAATCTACACCAAACAATGGGGGATGGAGCAACTTCATACAATAAAAGGCGGGCAAAGATTATTTTTGTTTCATGCGGTGTAATTACTTACAAAAGGATAATTAATTGCGCACTAAATCTCCAATATTTTTTTGGGTATGTGCGGTGTTTTATTTATTTATTTCATATAGCATTTTTCATGGCGAAACATATGTGCGACATTCGATATAGATAAAACAGTTATGATGCTTTCTAATGATGGGTGTTGAGGCACGACGTGCAATCCACATCAACTCCCATTTAAATGTAAAGACATCAAACATATTTGTTGACATGCTTCGACACCATTGGTTACGTAAATGAAATATTGCCATCATGCAAGAGAATATATTTCTCTTTACACCAAATTTGTGTCCAAAGCACTTGAAAATAATACCATCGCTGACGGTCACAGGAATATGTTTCCACCACAAATACAATATGTTTCCATCATTCCACAGAAACGCACACATAAATGCTTGAATAGGTCACAAATGATTGTTGGAAACAAATCACAATTCACCTGATATTTTCAGGAAAATGCGGGATTCGTTGTGATCCGTGGAAGTTGTAATATTAGTAGGAACGGAAATCTGTTGCTCAATCAATCAAATCAAAAGGACTCCCACGTACACGTCCAGGAGCACGGGGCTACAGGTACGTCCTTGGACGCCGATCCAGCAAATCGCGATGTACCCAATAAAAGGAATGGAATTCGCGAAGAATGATCGGAAAAATTATTAGAGGATGGAGATGGAAACCAGTCGTACTCTGCTTGCGTACATGCAGCGCAAGCAAGCAGGGACCGGTCGAGTCGAGTCTGTCAGCACCACCGAACTCGGCGCGCAGACGTGCTGGGTACTCAGTCACGGGCACGATCGCACCGGCACGTACGGCCATGACCCCGCCCGAGGTTGAAGATGGAAGGAAAAGAGGCAGCAAGAAATAAAGAGTTGCTGGGGCCGGATTCCCGCTAATCTCGCTACTAGTACAAGAATGGCCGCGGCGGAGCAGAGGAGATGAAAGGCGAAGGCGACGACGCCCCGACAAAGCGAGCAAAAAGCGTGCGAAACCCCTCGTCGCTCGCCATTTAAAGCCCCATTCCCACCTGCGATTCCGCCCCCACTCCCCTGATCATCAGGGGAAGCTTTCTTTCCCCTCCCTCCATCCCTCCCTCCACCCCGCCGTCTCCCCCATCTGTCACTCCGGCGAGCCGACGCGGCGGCGTGTTACGGCCCCCGTGCCGGTTCTTGGTATGATGTTGGTGGTTATTCCGGCGGCTTCTTGATTGATCTGTCGCTCGCTGCGGAGGTAGCTTTCCCCGGTTTTCTCGTGCTGCCCTCCTCCCTGTCAATCACGGTTCCTTCCGCGTCTGCAAATACATCTGTCTCCATCTGTCCAACTCGGCGGAGCAGGCGGCGACCGCCAGGGTCTCCCTCCCTCTACAACTTTCGGTTTGGTGGTGGCGAGCGTCGCCTAAATCGCGCCATTTATTAGTCTCCAGGTCAATCCCGACCCCCTCTTGACCTCTGCCGTGCCTGCCCCGTGACGGCCACGCCTTTCGCCCAAGCCTCAAAGTCCTCTCGATTCTCTCTGCTCCCCTCGGTTCATCAAATGCGGCAGTGACGAGCTCGAGAGTCCTCCGTGTTCGCTGGTACCGTTGCACTGCGCCGCCGGCCGCGATGGGCTGTGTCGCGTCCAAGAACGGCGGCCCGGCCAACCCGGCGGCCGACTCGTCCGGCGCCGGCGCGCGCCGGGGCAGGAGGCGGCACCGCGCGCTGGCGCCGGAGCCCGCGCCGAGGTCGCTCTCCGTCTCCTCCCTGCGCAGCTCGGCGGCAGCGTCGGCGGCGGCGGAGAGGTTGCTGGAGAAGAAGCACGAGGCGGAGGAGCCTGCTGGGAAGGCCGTGGTCTCCGTCGCGGCCGCGTCCCGGAGCTTCCGTCTGCGGAGCCTCCGGAACAGCCTGGAGGGTGAGCAGGTGGCGGCCGGCTGGCCGTCCTGGCTCAGCGCCGTTGCGGCGGAGGCCATCCAGGGCTGGATCCCTCTCAAAGCCGACAACTTTCAGAAGCTCGAGCAGGTACTGTGCTCTGCTTTCGTTTCGCTTCATGTTCTCCTTCCAATGGATTCAATTGATTTTCTCGCGGGTCGTTTTCCATCGCAATTATTGTTTCACGCGTAGACGCGTAGTATCAAGTTTTGGAATGAAGATGGTTAATTGATTTGGTATTTGTCTTGACTAATGATTTGTAGGCATCTTTATACTCTAGAATATATCTTGTACTTATGTGTTAGTTATATTTTGTTGGGTGGTGGATAAGTACACGAAGACTAGTAGTAGTACTACCAAAGTTTGGTGTCCCCTTCTATTGTTTGTTAGGTTTTGCTGGTAGGAAATTATACTTCACTCATCTTGTCAAGCTGAACACTAGGTGGGTGAAGCTGTGGATTAGACAAGGAAGTTTTTTGAGAATTATTACATGAGGAAGTTTGCTCTTGTGCCTTTTGTGCTGTGCAGTTTCTGAACCTGCACCTTTTATCTCGAAATTTATTCATGAAGTTTCGTTTGACGCAGGGTTGTTGTGTGCCTCATAGGGACTGACAACGTTTTGTGGTTGTTCTGTATGTCTCTGTGTGCAGGTTGGGCAAGGCACATATAGCAGTGTTTTTAGGGCTCGGGATCTTGATACTGGAAAGATTGTCGCACTGAAGAAGGTGCGGTTCAACAATTTTGAGCCAGAGAGTGTTAGATTCATGGCACGAGAGATACAAATACTCAGAAGGCTTGATCATCCAAATGTCATGAAGCTGGAAGGCTTGATTACCTCTCGGTTATCATGCAGCCTTTATCTAGTCTTCGAATACATGGAGCACGATCTCGCTGGACTTTCTTCCTCACCCGACATCAAGTTCACTGAAGCACAGGTATGTCCATTACAAATGAAGTGTATTTGATTCCGACCTTACAGCTTTTACATTACGTTGTGTTTACATGACATTTTCCCTGTTTCTCACCTATTGTAGGTTAAGTGTTACATGAACCAGTTATTGTCAGGACTGGAGCATTGCCATTCACGTGGTATTCTTCACCGTGACATCAAGGGTGCCAATCTCCTTGTCAATAATGAAGGAGTTCTAAAAATAGCTGATTTTGGTCTTGCTAATTACTGCGATCCGAGTAGAAACCATCCTCTGACCAGCCGGGTTGTTACACTGTGGTACCGACCACCTGAACTATTGCTAGGTTCTACTCACTATGATTCAGCTGTTGATTTATGGAGCGCAGGATGTGTCTTTGCTGAGCTGCTTCGTGGGAAACCGATCCTGCAGGGAAGAACTGAGGTAATTAATTAGCACATCTTGTTTTATGATTTTATGCCTTCCATAACTTAGTTTTCCCAGATATTATATGTTTCTACCTATCCCAGTTTAGACTAAGGTGTTGCATGCTATATGTTGACATGACACAACTTTGCTTTCATGTTTCAGGTGGAACAATTGCATAAGATTTATAAGCTATGTGGCTCTCCTGCCGATGCCTATTGGAAGAAGTCGAGGTTGCCTAATGCAACAATATTCAGACCTCACTGTCCTTATCTAAGTACCCTTCGCGATGTTTTTAAAGAGGTGCCGGAACATGCATTTAGTTTACTAGAAACTCTTTTGTCGGTGGAGCCATACAACCGTGGCACTGCATCATATGCTCTTGCATCTGAGGTAAGATTTCGTCATGTAATGTCATATATATTCCTTTTTGTACGTGTAATAATGAAATATTGAAAAACATAGCCAGTTTCTACTTTTATCAAGTTTACTACTAATTTGATCCTGCCTTTTCCCTTTTCTATCCCTCGGAATAGTATTCTTGCACTCTTCGAGGTAGGAAATAGTAACGCTAGTGCATTGTAGATATTTTAAGCTATAAATTACTACATCTATCCTTGTTGCGAGTTAATCTTACTTATCTCTATCGCAAATGTAAGATTCGCTCATTGAATCAAATAACTACAAAAATACCTTATGTATATCATTTTTTCTTCTTTTATTACTGGAACAGTTTTTCCGGACAGAACCCTACGCATGCGAACCATTAAGCTTGCCTCAGTATGCACCCAACAAGGAGATGGATGCAAAGTTACGAGAAGAGAGACTCAGGTGGGCTTGTTTAAATGTTGAACCATTATTTCAACAGAAAATAAGTCCTAAACTTGTAGCATTTCTTACCAAGTACACTTTACTATTGATTCTTAAGGGTATGCTTCATTAGTTGTAAAGGGCTTATCGTAAATTTTTTGTAAAGGACTTCCCGGCACAACAACATTTCTCTTGTTGAGAGTTAAGCAAAAAATATGTGGTGTTTGTTCTAACACTTAGCAACCTTATTTTTCTTATTTTTCTTTTGTTTCTTTTTAGAAGAAAGGCCAGTAGCAGAGGCCATCGCCCAGAAGCATCAAAGAAGTCATCAAGGCTAAGTAGAGCAGAAAGAGAACAAAATGCAGTCAATAAGCAAAGCGATTGCAGAGAGGTATACTTTTTTTTTATTGCAGGAAGCCTTCACTAAATGTCAACAGCAGATCTATCTGCCAAGCTGTATAAAGATTTCTATGTGCATGATACTATTGATAAAATTTCTTCTGAATTTCTTCTTCATTCAGGTTCCCAAAGCAAATGTAACTAAGGATGGTGTAAGACACGTTAGTACAAAATTAAATGGTGATGCTAAACTATTTGCAGATGTACAAAGAGTGTCCACAGCCCAAGTTAAAGAAAGGGCTAGTCATTTTACGAATGATTCGCTAGAAGAAATCCCTTTCTCTGGGCCCTTGATTGTTTCATCATCCAGTGGCTTCGCATGGGCCAAAAAACGTGATGGTTGCTCTTTTACCAGATCACGAACCAGATCTAGTTCAAGAGACGACTTCGCTGCTGAGGTAGGTCAGGACAATAAGCTACAACTTAAAGAGAATGTTGGCTTGAGGGAACAGCATAACAGAGATGTGCAAATAGCACGTGTCAACCCCAGGGTCCAAGAGCCTCATGAGGTAGCAAATCGCGCAGTTCTGAAGAAGTGGTCACAGTTAGAGCATCCAGATTCATTTGATTCTCGCGACACATATCACTCCCAGAAATTTTCGAATGCAATATATCTTGGGGATGCTCTCTCGTCCAAAAATAGCATGAAGGTAAGACATTGGTTGATTTGATAGTTTACGCGCTTTCGTATTAAGGAAGTTGTAAAATAGTGTGCTATTTGAAATTTCAGGACCACGATCATGGAGAGAGGGTTGAATATTCAGGGCCTTTAATGTCCCAGTCCCACAAGATTGATGAACTGCTAGAGAAACATGAGCGCCACATTCGGCAAGTAGTCCGAAAATCGTGGTTTGGAAGAGATAAAGTTGTTTCAGAAATTAATAGGTACTTGTCAATCGTACTAAATACTCTAATTTTCATTGTTCCCTTTCTGTTTATTGATGCTATTTTGTTGAGATTATTCTTTGTGGATCTGACATTTATCAAATGCCAATCAATTATATACTACAAATTACATTTTACAGTAGTCAATCATATTCAAAATTTCGAAATGCCAATTCTTTTGTCTCGCTGTAGTAGTTCTTCCTATCATCTTTGCTAACCTAAAAGAATACCGCTTTTTGATATATACAAGATAGCAACAGATAACCATAATGACATGTCATGTGTGCTTCCCTTCAACTGTTTTGGTGTCTTTCTAGATTTCTACTTCTAGGATGCCAAACTGAGATTTTCCAACTCATCTGCTTCATGCTCTTTATGATAATAATTTATCAATGCATGAACTGCATTTGATGGTTGCATGGTCATATGGTAACAGGAAGAAATCAACACAAGTGAGGAAAGCTTGACCGTTTGTTTAAACGGAGAAGAGGCGATGGTACATGTATATAGTGAAGGCTAGAACCTGGCGCGGCGTTTGACGATACATTGACCTGAAGACCATTACTGGGAGAATTATGCTTCCCAGCTCACAGCAAAATCTTGCTTAATGCTTCCGCTGGAGAATAATTCTGGTACTATAGAAAGACCAAGATGCAGTGCCATATCTTTTTCTTCTTCAGTTACACATGTTTAGGAATAACAGGCTGCTACGAGTTTGGTTAATTTTGGGTAGGTTAAGTTGAACCAGTCAGACATTTGTGTAGCTGAACCAATAACCACCACACCTTGGTGTGGCAATTCTTGTATAGCTGTCCTCTTCTAAATGAAGTAAAATCAAAGATTTACTGATCTAATGATGATGGAGAGTCACTTTGGCTAATAAAAATAGTGGAATTATTTCCCTAAAAAATTAAATTGTTCTGGATTTCACAAAGATATTTAAACTTTCCAACTTTCAACCAAAATTTTGAACGACTTCAATCAGATCCGAACCAGCTTTCAACCAATTTTTTTTTTTGCAATGAAAGTATATGTATTTGGGCCGTCTCCACTGCCATCTTCAGCCTGGACGGTGCGGAATTGACAGTGGCAGCCGATGATATGATATGGCAGCCCAGTAGCCCAGGATGCGCAGCTCGGATTAGCAGTTATCCGAGGCATCAGGCATGGTAAAAAAAACTGACTCGGTTGAGAGTGAAGCATCGTGCCGGCCGGCCGCTGCGTGTCGTGGCTTGGCGTACGGCTGGAGGGACGTCCGTTGCGTGGCTGCCTACCGACCGGGTGCCGGCCGCCGTGGATAAACTGAAAAGCGAGACATGTCGCTTTTAGGCGGGGAAGACCTGCTGTCGTCGCAGCTTCACACACACATACACATATGACACTCCCATTCCCATTAGACAACTTAACGAACCTAACAAGATCAATCAATTTACTAATTATGTCCATGAAAGAATGTTGAAAGTTTATTGGAATTTGGATGTATCAAGACACTCTTTAGCATATAGATACATCATAAATTTATCAAACCTCCGAGGGTACTAGTAAAAGACCAATTTCTTATTTTACCGACATAGAATCCAAGTATACCCACTACAAAAGTGTAGTTAACGACGAGTACTAGTAAAAGAGGCTGATGCCTACAAGTTCCAATTTAAAGGGAACATCGCTAAATGCTTTGTTTTGGAAGATCTGGGCTCCGCCAAAATGCAATATTTTGCGTGTTTGGTAATTGAAGATATGATTTGGATGGTGGATAGATTTCAACGAGAGGGTGAAAAAATTGTGGTAATTGCCCACTTTGCAACCAAGTGAAAGAGTTTGCGGGCACCTTCTCTACAAATATCGATTCACAATCCGTATTCACAATCACTTGGTGTGGTATATCCATGGCACATCACCGTAGCAATGGGCGTTGACGAGGACGACATGAACGATTGATGGGCCAAACATGCCCTTCAGGGCTCGTTTGGTTGTCAGGTACCAAAAAACCTGGGAAGTACGCCCCCAACCGGAACTTCCCTGGGCACAAGGGATCCCCGTTCCACCCATGGAGAGATCAGCGCAGGCATTTGAACATCACGCGGAAGGGAAGGGAACAGAAAATAGAGTACCGAAGGGAACATAAAATCTTAGGAAAATCATGGGGGCAGGGAGCGGAGGAATAGAGACACATGCGGAGGAGGGCAAGGCGGTTGAGGTCGACTCGTCGCGAGAGAAACCATGAAAAATCATCTCGAGGTGCGGAGGTGGGGAACAACAGCCCGGGGATTTCAGACGGATGGGGCAGATCAGGCCAGAAATTCCCTTCCCCGATGGGCACCAAATAGCCCGCTAAAAAAACCTGGGCCAAGTTTCCGCGCGGACTCCTCACCCGGGGAAAGAACCGGGATCCCAGGAGGATCCCTTGCATCCAAACGAGCCCTCAAAGGGGGGGGGGGGGGTGAAGAGGAGGGCAATGAACTCATTAATTATGCTCATTTCATGAGAAATTTAGAAAGAGCGTAACGCGGGAATTTTCCACCATGCTTTCTCTACCGCGAACATGATCATGGTTAGGATTAAAGATGAGGCCAATGTTAGATTTCTAGGACCTCTAGCTGTTGCATCTAGTGAGTAATTGCATCTAGCCTAACCGGGATGAACACTAGAGGGGAACAACAGGGTGCATACCGTCGGTCTTCGTCGACGAGGAGCTCGCCATGGCGGCGACGGAGGAGTGGCGGCGATGTCGGTGGTGCTTCCCACCGCTACAGCGCCTCACCAGATCGGGTGGTCTAGGGTTTGGTGTGTCGGTGGGGAGGACGGCAGCGGACAAACCTTGGCGTCCGTGCCCCGGCCCCCACCTCTTTTATATGGCGCTGGCGACGGGGGCCCACCAACCATACGGGTTGGGCGCCCCCGATCAGGGCGCGAGATCAGGTCGTACTGGAGATCAAACTATCATTCTTCCCCTTGATCTCATCTTACTTTAATCTTAATCTTAGACTTAAACTTTTCTTGGTACCCATTTCATCACAGATTAGCATATAGAGCATGTCTCGTCATGATGGTCAGTTACGCGCCATCAGATTCAATAGCTACTACACACCTTTCCATTTTAAAATAGATTCTTCCTCTAGGCCCTTAATATCCAGGTATCATAGGCTTTCCCGTAAACCCATGCCGGCTACGTGTTCTCTGAACACACTGGGTGGTAAGCCTTTCGTAAGCGGATCCGCGAGCATTCTCTTTGTGCTTATATGCTCTAAACTTATGGTATGATCCTGGATTCTATCTTTCACAACATAATACTTGATGTCAATGTGCTTGCCAGCATCACTTGACTTATTGTTGTGAGCATAAAATACTGCTGGCTCATTGTCGCAGTACATTCTAAGTGGTCTTTGAATGTTGTCTACCACTCTCAACCCGGGTATAAATTTCTTTAACCAGTTTGCCTGCCCCGATGCCTCATAACATGCTACATACTCAGCAACCATCGTGGACGGTGCCGTGATAGATTGCTTGAAGCTTCTCCACGATATAGCTCCACCTGCGAGAGTGAATACATAACCTGATGTGGATTTTCTGTCATCTACATCTCCCGCAAAGTCTGCATCTGAATACCCTTCTATCTCAAGGGAATCAGTTCTTCTATATGTTAGCATGAGGCCTTTCGTGCCTTGCGCATAACGCAATGCCTTCTTCACCATTTTCCAGTGATCTATTCCTGGATTACTTTGGAATCTTCCAAGTACCCCGGTAACAAAAGCTAAGTCTGGGCGCGTACATACTTGAGCATACATTAGGCTTCCGACAGCGGAAGCATATGGAACCGCTTTCATTTGATCGATCTCATATTGGTTCCTGGGAGATTGAAAATCCCCAAATCTATCGCCCTTGACTATAGGAGCAGGCGTGGAATTACTCGCATGCATACCATACTTCTTTAGAACTTTCTCTAAGTATGCCTTTTGCGATAATCCTAAAACCCCTCTTTGTCTATCTCGGTGAATTTCAATTCCTAGAACGAATGAAGCTTCACCAAGATCTTTCATATCGAAGTTCGAGGACAAGAACTTCTTCGTCTCCAATAGTAGACTAACATCACTACTAGCAAGCAGAATGTCATCCACATATAGGATAAGGAAAATGAATTTCCCTTTCTTAAACTTTGCATATACGCAATTGTCCTCTCTATTCTCATTAAACCCAAAACTTTTAATTGTCTCATGGAACTTCAAGTACCATTGCCTGAAGGCTTGTTTTAATCCATAAATGGATTTCTTCAGACGGCATCCCATATGTTCTTTTCCTTCCACGACAAAACCCTTGGGTTGTGCCATGTAAACATTTTCCTCCAAATCTCCATTCAAGAAGGCCGTCTTTACATCCATTTGATGCAACTCTAAATCATGGTGTGCCACTAAAGCCATTATAATTCTAAAAGAATCCTTACATGAGACCGGAGAAAAGGTCTCATTATAGTCTATTCCTTCTCTTTGAGTGAAACCCTTCGCAACAAGTCGTGCTTTATATCTTTCAACATTCCCTCTAGAGTCACACTTTGTTTTGTAGACCCATTTACAGCCTACTATTTTGGCTCCTTTAGGAATTTCTTCTAAATCCCAGACTTTGTTGCTACTCATTGATCTCATTTCATCAACCATGGCTTCAATCCACTTCGATGAATGAGCACTTCTTGAGGCTTCTTCAAAAGTGGTGGGATCACCCTCCATTTGAACTTCTTCACTGACATAGATCTCAAAATCGTCAGGAATAGCTGGCTTTCTTGCTCTTTGAGACCTTCTAAGGTTCTCGATCTCTGGCGCACTTTCTATGTGGGGCGGTTGCAGCTCTTCCTCATGTGTGGTAACATTCTCTCTATTTTCATTCATTGTTGCCACAGGAGAACTAACAACAGGTGTCGCAATGACATCGTCCTGTGTCGGTGCAGCAGCAGCAGGTATCGAGAAAAATGGTTCCTGGATCATCGGAGTGGGTGCATACACCCGCTTCTCCTCAAGGTTGATTTCTCGGGATACCGTGATCCCCCTGATCATCTCATCCTCCAGAAACACAGCGTGTCTCGTTTCTACAAACTTAGTGAGTCTGTCTGGACAATAGAAACGATAACCTTTCGACTTGTCTTAGGATCTAATTTCCCAATGTTCGGGTTAAAGAGTTTAGCCTCAGCTGGACAGCCCCACACTCGCAAATAATTGAGTGAAGGTTCTCGATTAGTCCACAATTCATATGGTGTTTTAGACACCGACTTACTAGGAACTCGATTAAGTATGTGAATAGCGGTTTTTAACGCCTCCATCCACAAACTAATCGGTAAAGTGGAGTAACTTAACATGCTTCTCACCATATCCATCAGGATACGGTTTCGTCTTTCAGCTACTCCATTCTGCTGAGGCTCGCCCGGTGTAGAATACTGGGCAACTATGCCATGTTCCTGTAGGAACCTTGCAAAAGGTCCAGGAACTTGGCCATATGGGGTGTGCCGACCGTAGTACTCCCCACCACGGTCAGACCTTACTATTTTAATCTTTATGCTATGCTGATTTTCTACTTCAGCCTTAAATATCTTGAATTTATCCAATGCTTCTGAACGCTCTTTAATTGGATAAATATAACCATAACGCGAATAATCATCCGTGAATGTTATGAAGGAATCATAGCCATCCACAGATCTCACAGGAAACGGACCGCATATATCCGTATGAATTATTTCTAAAACTCCTGTGCTTCTTTTGGCGCCCTTCTTTATGTTCTTTACATACTTTCCTTTAATGCAATCGATGCATTGTTCTAAATTCGAAAATTCCATAGGTGGAAGGATTGATTCTTTTACTAAGCGTTCTATTCCCCCCCTCGAAATATGGCCTAAACGACAGTGCCATAATTTCGAAGAGACTTCATCAATTCTCTTCCGCTTATTATTTTCATTCAGGGATGTGGAGACATTCTCATTATCAGCGCTTAAAACATTCACATTCTCATCACAAAGTGACAATAAATAAAGCTTGTCTTGTCTGAAGGCAAGACCAACAATCTCATTATTAAACTTGATCTTACATTGACCATCGCCAAAATGGCAAGCAAAACCATCATCATCTAAGCGCGATACACTTATTAAGTTCCGATGCAAAGAGGGTACATAAAGCACATCTACTAATAAAAGTACAAAGCCATTAGCTAATACTAATGGGAGATCTCCAATGGCTTCGACTTCAGCTTGGACGCCGTTTGCTACTTTAATGCATCTTTCTCCTCTTTGCAGGGTCTGTCTCATACGGAATCCCTGTAATGAATTTGCAACATGAACAGTTGCACCTGAGTCAATCCACCAAGTAGATTTTGCATAACTTAAAAATAAGGATTCATCTACAAATGTAATTAAATCCTCACCTTTCTTGCACAGATGTTTCAGGAATGCCACACAGTCTTTCTGGTAGTGGCCCTTTTCCTTGCACCACTTGCAAGTGTCCTTGGCCACCTCTTCATGCGGCTGATGATCTTGAGCTTTTCCATGTGGCTTAGCAGGAGGAGGATTCCACTGAGGTTTCCCTTGTGGCTTGGCACTACAAGAAAAGTTGCCATGGCCGACGAAGTTGAAGTCGCGCCGTGGTTGCTGGTGTACCATGGCCGACGATTTTTGGTCCCTCCGTGGTGCATGTCAAAACTTTTTTTTTCTCGTTTTTGAGGCCACCTAGCCCGACGAAAGCGGCCAAAACGTCGCGTATGGTGGCCCGGGACGTGGTGCATCTCGAAATCTCGGGTTCGCCGGCCGAGTCAATGCAAATCCGCACCGCCGAGGGATGTAGGGCCCAGATGGCAGCCTCTCTGGCATTGTTTTTTTTCTAGATCGCGCCATCTCGTTCAACGTTCTCCGATCGAGCCGTTTACGATGCAGGATCATGGGTCCCGCATGTCATCCTCTATGAACCAAAATTCTTTCTATTCTTGGATTTTTTTGACCCCCTGATTTCTGGCTACTTCCTTTTTCTTTTGATCCCTTGCCGCCTTGGAAACGTTGAGACCGCTGCTGCTAAATGGGACCCGCATGTCATCCTCTATGTGCAATCAACTTTCTTTTCTTGGAGTTTTTTTTGGCACCTCAAATTTGGTCACTTGCCTTTTTCTTTCGATCCCCCGCCGCCTCTCAAACGGTGATACCGCTGCGTCGCTAACTGGGACCCGCATGTCATCCTCTATGTACTATAAAACTTTCTTTTCTTGAATTATTTTTGGCACCTCATATTTGGTCACTTACCTTTTTCTTTCGATCCCCTGCCGCCTCTCAAACGGTGATACCGCTGCTGCTAAATGGGACCCGCATGTCATCCTCTATGTACTATAAAACTTTCTTTTCTTGAATTATTTTTGGCTCCTCATATTTTTTCACTTGCCTTTTTCTTTCGATCCTCTGCCGCCTCTCAAACGGTGATACCGCTGCTGCTAAATGGGACCCGCATGTCATCCTCTATGTACTATAAAACTTTCTTTTCTTGAATTATTTTTGGCTCCTGATATTTTTTCACTTGCCTTTTTCTTTCGATCTCATGCCACGTTTGAAACGTTGAGGAACCTGCTGGCTCATGGGACCCGCATGTCATCCTCTAAGAACAATAAAAGTTGATTTTCGTGGTTTTTTCACCCTCGATTTTTGGCAATTTCTTTTTCTTTTGATCCCCAGTAGCCTCTCAAACGGTGATACCGCTTGCTAAATGGGACCCGCATGTCATCCTCTATGTACTATAAAACTTTCTTTTCTTGAATTATTTTTGGCTCCTCATATTTGGTCACTTGCCTTTTTCTTTCGATCTCATGCCACGTTTGAAACGTTGAGGAACCAGCTGGCTCATGGGACCCGCATGTCATCCTCTATGTGCTATAAAAGTTTATTTTCTTTATTTTTTTCACCCTCTGATTTTTGGCTATTTCCTTTTTCTTTTGATCCTCGCCGCCTTGGAAACGTTGGGTAAGGCTGCTGACTCATGGGACCCGCATGTCATCCTCTATGTACAATCAACTTTCTTTTTCTTTTGATCTCAAGCCGCATTTGAAACGTTGAGACCGCTGCTGCTAAATGGGACCCGCATGTCATCCTCTACGTACAATAAAGTTTCTTTTCTTGGATTATCTTTGGCTCCTGATATTTTGTCACTTGCCTTTTTCTTTCGATCTCATGCCGCCTTTGAAACGTTGAGTAAGCTGCTGGCTCATGGGTCCCGCATGTCATCCTCTACGAACAATAAAAGTTTCCTTTCTTGGAGTTATTTTTTACCCCTAATTTCTGGCTATTTGCCTTTTTCTTTTGATCTCCTGCCCCCTCTGAAACGATGAGGACGTTGTTGGCAGGTCGGTCCCACATGTCATCCTCTATGAACAATAAAAGTTTCCTTTGATGGATTTATTTTGAACCCCTAATTAATTTCTGGATATTTCCCCTGCCGCCTTGGAATCGTTGAGGATGCTGCTGCCTCATGGGTCCCGCATGTCATCTTCTCAGAACGGTAAATGTTTATTTTCTTGGATTTTGTTGACCAAACGATTTTTGGCTTATTTTTTCTTTCGATCACGTGCAGCCTTTAAAACGTTGAGGACGCTGCTGGCTCACGGGTCCCACATGTCAACCTCTATGAACAATAAACAGATGCTGCTGCCTCATGGGTCCCGCATGTCATCCTCTCAGAACGAAAATGTTTCTTTTCTTGGATTTTTTACCAACAGATTTATGGTTTATTTTTTCTTTCCATCCCCTGCCACCTTTAAAATGTTGACGACGCTGTTGGCTCATGGGTCCCCGATGTCAGCCTCCCCGTACAAGAAACATATGATATCTTGATTATTTTGCAGACAATAAACAATGTATTGCGCTCTGAGCTATTTCAAACGGATAATTAAATCTTTATTTTTACATAAACAAACTTATATGTTGAATCTCCTTGTTTTTTTGTCTTTGCGAAGCATAGGACTTTCCTGTTTTTTTAGAAAATTCGGAACTTTCCTGTTTTGGAGTGGGCTGAAATTGTACGAGTCAAAAGGCCAAGCAGGATAGTTCGAAGGCCCAGATGTCCAGATGCAGCCCAATTGAAATCTTTCTTCTTGGATTTTTTTCACCCCCTGATTTCTGGCTATTTCATTTTTCTTTTGGTTCTGTGCCGCCTTGGAAACGTTGAGACCGCTGCTGCAAAATGGGACCCGCATGTCATCCTCTAAGTACAATAAAATTTCTTTTCTTGGATTATTTTTGGCTCCTGATATTTGGTCACTTGCCTTTTTCTTTCGATCCCGTGCAGCCTCTCAAACGGTGATACCGCTGCTGCTAATTGGGACCCGCATGTCATCCTCTATGTACAATCAAGTTTCTTTTCTTGAATTATTTTTGGCTCCTGATATTTGGTCACTTGCCTTTTTCTTTCGATCTCATGCCACGTTTGAAACGTTGAGGAACCTGCTGGCTCATGGTGACAAGGTATCAGCTTGTCAATGCCTATGGATTGTAGGCTAGGGTTTAGTTGGAAGTAGAGGGCAAGTAGATCTCGAAGGTTTCAGCCGAAAAGTACTCGACGATTATGAAAACTAGGGTTTGTTAACAATGATTCGATGATCTCCTCGTCCCTCGACTCCCCCTTATATAGGAGGCGGAGCCGAGGGATTCATGTAGTACAAGTTACATAGTCCGGGAAGGTTTCTAACTCATCCCGCAAGATTACAAATAACACTTCCTAATACAACTCTATCTTTCCTTAAATACATCTTGGGCTCCCGAATCTTCTTATTCTTCGGGTAGTGGGCCTTCAGTAAACCCCGGGTACTATCTTCGGCAGGCCCATTTGGGATGCCTATGTCAGTAGCCCCCGAGATTTTGCTTGAATCGTAGAGTCAGGGAAAATCTCCACTGTTTATTTTTATTCGACAGCTTCAACCTTTCTATATTTCTTCACATAAAATTCTATATTGTACAGGGATAATGGTAGTTGGGGCTAGTTCATCTGACGGATCAGGTACTAGTTAACTGCTCTCGTGGCAATCCGCAAAAACCTACTTCAAGAGCACGTCCCTGGACATGACCTCGGGATACTGGTGTAAACTTCGACAGGCACCGCTTAAGGTCTTAACATTCTATCGAGTCCCAGTAAAATTTATCGGGTACCTAACGCGTCCGTTAGGATTTTTCTTCGTATCTGTTGATACGGATAAAAGTAGCAGAGCGCAGTCTTCGGCGATGCCACGCCCAGCAGAACGGATCTGGGGTCTTACCTTCGCAAATTTGCGGCATTCAGAAATTGATCGCAACTTTGGCATTCTGAGAATATATTGTCGAGTGCTTTTCCGGCTGTTGGAATGGCACATTTTATCGAGTCAAAGATGACTTATATTGCTCTCCCGATGGGAGTATATGTAGAGTTAGTTATAACTCGAAATATACTCTTTTCCTCTTCTATCTTTCTTTTTTCTCTTTCTTTCTTTCTTTTATAATTTCATCGGGCACGCGAACAACGTTCCCGATGGGAGTAGCCCCCGAGGCTATAGCCAAGGACTTGTTCTTGGTTGTAGGCTCCACGCCTCATGCCGCTATATTCTTTTTTATCTCCCGAAGTTTTATAATTCCTCAGGTGCGCGAACAGCGCTCCCGATGGGAGTAGCCCCCGAGGCTATGAACAAATATTTGTATTTGATCATAGGCTCATGCCACTTTTATTTTGTCTTTCCAGATCTTTTTCCTTTTTCCAAAGTAGCCCCCGAGCATTTGATCAGAAACTTGTATTTGATCAAAAGCTCAATCATTATTTTTCCGTGTCGCCTTTTATGAAGCTGTTGAGTCGAATTTTTCCTTCTGTCAAGATGACGTTGTTGCTGACGATAGCCACGATTGCCTGTCAAAAATTTGCGACAAGCCTTTTCTCGCCGCCATGCGGGCCCAATTAATCCACTATCTTGACACGTCGTGCAAGTGGGGGACACACGTCCTCCGCTTTTTCTGGCACGCACATCGTAACTTCCGCGACGTTGAATTACTTATTTACCCTTGATGCCACGTGGCTATCATCTGTCACACATTTTCCTTATCCAACGGTTCGTCGTTTCACCGCACCCCTATATAAATTCATCTTCTTCCTCCTTGGACACTTCCGCCCGCGCCTTCTTCCTTCTCTCATCTGCAAATCTCCCCTTGCAATCCACAACCTCCTGAGCTCCTCACCTCCAAACTACGAATCCTGCGCCATTGTTGATGCCACCTCGTCGCTTGACAAGGCACAACACGCCGGAATCCTCCATGGCCGCCGTGGATCTCGGAACGGCGGAGTGGGAAAGATCCAAAATTTCCACTCAAGACGTCAACCTGCTGAAGAAACTGGGGATCACCAAGAAACCCCAGGCATTGCGCTTCCCCAGCGAGGAGAGCTACCCAACCCCTCCAATGGGGTACCGGGTAAGCTTTGTCGACCACCTCATCCGCGGTCTCTCCGCCCCCATCCATCCTTTTCTCCGTGGACTTCTTTTTGTCTATGGTTTGCAACTCCACCACCTCACGCCGAATTCAATCCTCCACATCTCCATTTTCATCACTTTGTGCGAGGCCTTCCTTGACGTCCAGCCTAACTGGGCGCTATGGAAGCGCATTTTTTTCTGCCGCCGCAATGGCTCGCCCAATGTCGCCTATAATATAGGCGGCGTTGTAATTTCTGTTCGTCCCACTGTCGACTACTTCGACGTCAAGCTTCCTGACTCAGTTCAAGGATGGCGCAAGAAGTGGTTGTACATTCAGGAGGAGAACCACGGATGTGCGGAAGACAACATCCCTCCTTTTGATGGCGCCGAAAAAATCTTTCGCCGCCACTCATGGGACGCGGAGGCCACCGAAGAAGAAAGGGCGTCGACAGAAACCTTGATGGCTCGTATCCACGAGTTACAAAATACTCGCGGCAAGGAGTTATCGGGTATCCAAATCACTGCGTACTTTCTTAGGGCTAGGGTGCAGCCGCTCCAGGCTCGCAAGCATCCTCTCTGGAAATATGCCGGCGACAAGGACGTAGATCGGTTGTCGGTGAATTTGGAGGTCAAGGACTTAGAAAGACTTGTCCGAAAAATTTCATCTCTCAACAAAAAAGATGCTGTCCCTTCTTCTTGTCGAGTGACGCCATTCAGCGCCACCAATCCACTTCCCGAGGTATTCTTTGTCTAATTGTCTTGTTGTTGCTTTGCTATCTTTTTTGTAACTTTATTTCTGATATTGCTCCCTGTTTTGTTTTGCACAGAATCATCCAGACCTTGTCTCGCTTCCTCCTCTCCCTGAAGGTGGAGAAGTCGAAGAAAGGGCCATTGTCACTGATGACAATCAGGAAGCTCCATCTTTTGCGAATGAACCCGTGGATTCTCGAAAATCTGCGGGTTCTTCCGAAGGTACTGCGTCGGCACAATCTCCTCCTCCCGCTGTCTCCCCGAAAGGCAAAAGGAAGAGGAATGATGTCGAAGATTCCGGCACTTCTAAAGCCGAAGAAGTTGACCCTTCTCATCAGAAGGCAGCTTATGATCCTTATCTTGAATCCCTCGTCAGCTCGTAAGTCATTTTTATTTCTCCTTATTTCTGTACTCGAAATGTTTATCTTGTCTTGCTTTTTATGCTGTCGATTTTGAATCACAGTGATGACGAGGAAGAAGTACCAACTGTTGACGTGGCTCCTCGGACGAGCACGTCACATACATTACTTGCCTCGGACACGCTAGTTGAAGGAGAAGAATCCTTGCCTCCTCAACGAAACGTCGTCACCACTACTCCGCCATCAAGCCCCCTTGCTCCTTCACCAAAAAGGACAAGGATTGAAACAATTCTTGAGCCTGCCCCTCAATTGGGCAGCTCTTCTACCCTGCTCTTGGATGATGTAAGTTTTTTCATTTTCTTGCCGCTGTCTATATTTCCTCTATTTTGCTTTTTCACGCCTTCACTCTGTTTTCATACTGGTATTTCCCTTTCTTTGTTCTTCTTTGACAGCCCATGATCAAAGAGCTTATCCGCATCGGATCCCAATTCATTGGGTACCGTGAGTATGCCAACAGAGCTGAAGGTAATAACTTTTTTGCTGTCGTTGCTTTTGACTTCTTGCTCCTGTCATTTGTCGCAACTTTTTTGACCTTTCTTGTTTTTCTTTTTTATTTCGACAGAGAAACTTGCAGAGGCCAACAAGCGTGCCGACGCACTTGCTCAGAAACTAGAGCAAAGTGAAGCGGCTCGCAAGAAAGCCGAACTTGTTGCTAGCGAAGCCAAAGCAGAGGCTGATGAAGCCAAAGCAAAAGCTGCTACTGTCGAGGAACTGCAGAAAAGACTTGAGGATGCTGAAACTGCTTTAAACGAGCATAAAGCTGCACAGGATACTCGTGAGCAGGGGATCCTCAAGCGCCTGAAATCACAAAGTCGACGCACTCAAAGTAATATTATTGATCCCTTCTATTTTTATGAGACCCGCTGTTTCTTGTTTTTGACCAACGTTTTGTTTCCTGTGGCAGACCAAACAAACCAAGAGTTTGACCTGGAAAATCCCAACAATGATCCTCTCCTTGACGCACTTTCTTATCTGGAGCTTCATGGATCCGAAATTCGTGAAGGCGTGGCGAATGCTAATGCGGGACTGTCGACGCTGTTCCACTACTTCTTCCCGAAGAAAGAGGAGCCCCCGACTTTCCTTGCCCTTGCCAAGAGCTTCAATTCATCAGAGGACCTTGGACTGAAGATGCGCCAGGAAAACATGAAGATTGCTGTCGAGAGTACTGTTGCCTGTCGCCGATACCAACAAACTGTTGGTTGGATGAAGGTTGGCGACACCGACCAGATAGAGCAGTCAAGATGGAGGTCGTTGATTAAGGCAGCCAAGCCCAACACGAAGAAAATCCTGGCGTATCTTGGGATCAAACCAGCTTCAACTCCTAGCTCATCAAGGCCGGAGGTCTAGTTGCATGCCTCTTTGTTTTTTCGTTCTCTGTTTCTGTTGCCCTTGTCGCCAATTTAGCTGTGGCGACAATTATCCTGGTAGTCCTTTAGGAGAAACTTCTTTTGTAATGCATATGTAAATATTTCTAGAAATTAATGAAATTCCCTCTGGCACTATCATTGATCCTGGCGCTTTCTTTTCCAGTTAATATTTGACAACTATTCGACCAATCCTTGCTCTGCCGATGCTTCTCCCGCTTCTTCCTTCTCGAAGAAAATGCCAATCGCTGATAACCCTCTCGAAGGTTCTTCAAGCAAACATTCGTCAGAAGATTTGCAAGAACTTCGACAGCAACTTCAATCCATGAAGAAGCAAACTCTCGCAATGATGGAACAGTCTCGAAAAGCATCTGAACAAGAAAAACTTGCTCTCCAACAAACCAAAGAAGCTGTGGCTGCCAAGGATACTGCTGTATTGGAAGCAAAGGGAGCCACTACCCGAGAAAATAGCATGCTCGAGCTAATGTTGGAGGCTAGCACTGATATGTTAGGTATGTTTTTCCAACCTCGCAATGCCTCCTCTTTATTTTACTGTGCCCCCTTCAAATTTTTGTCTTGTCGCTTTAATAGGCTCAGTTCTTGATGCTGCCGCCGAAGATCAAAGAGTAATCGAGAGAACAAATCTTCTCGTCAATCTTTCCCTTAATCATGGCTGTTTATTCTGGGCCTCCCCTGAACGAACCCAGCAAATTGTCAGGTTTCAAGATCGTGCTTGCCAAGTGCGCGAATTTCTCAATTTTTGCACGACAACATTAACCCTTGTTTACAAAACTCTGTTTCCTCGGAATGAAATTCCCAAGACTCTTCCTGAATTGCTGGAGGTTTTCAGAGATGCTCCCCGCATTCATAATTTTGTGCGAGCTCAGTTGACTTCTGGAGCAAGGTTCGCCATGATTATGATAAATATTTGCCATCCAAAATTAGACCTGACGAAGATTGTTGCTGATTGCCTGGCGAAGAAATCGCGGCAAAAAATGATATTGACTCAATCAATGAGATGGTAACTCCTGTGGCTGAGTCGATGATAGATGAACTCCTTCGGATGGACTCAGAATTCTTCATCAAAGGGTCCTATGCTGAGCATAAGACAACCAGAGGCTTGTCCATAGATAGTATTCTAGGTTTTGATTGATTTATACTATATTGAACAACATTATGTCTGTATCTTTTTTGATTTCCAAAGAAATTTGTTGTATATTGTAAACTGCTCTGTATTGTTGAAGCCCCCGAGCCTTCTGGCTAAAGTTGTACTATTTTTTCCATCTCGAAGATTTTTCCTCCTGTCATAATAAGATATCTCTGTTTTTTCATTGATGGGTTGAAAGCCCCCGAGTATCGTGGTGTCAAAGTTCTATATTTTTGTTGCGAGGTTCTTGGACCAAAGCAATAAGTTTTTTGACGCGTACACTATATTTATAATTTTATTATCTTCCGATATTTGGCGAGGTATTTATTGTACCAAGGCGAAATATTTTGGTAAGTCTATATTGTATGTAAAAACTTGAAGGCATTGAGCCCCCGAGCGTGTCGAAGAATAAGAAATAGATCTCCACTATCTTTATTATATTGCAGCACCGCGAGCCCGCCTCATTAAAAACCTTTCCGGCCCCACTCGGTGCCCCGAAAAGGAAAAGAGTGCGTCTGAAAACTCGCGGGCGTTTCAGTACATTGTATTTTTACAGAAGAGGACTATATTTCGACTCTAGGCATAGAACCGCCTGAGCTGTGCTACGTTCCAGGGGTTTTTCTCGGGAACCCCCGTCTTCTTGTCCTTGATCCTGTATGCGCCTCCGTCGATGACTTCTGTGATAACGTAAGGTCCCAACCATGGCGACTCGAGTTTTTCAGTGCGCTCTTGATTGAGTCGCAGAACTAAGTCTCCGACTTGAAAATATCTTGGTCTCAAATGTCGACTGTGGTAATTTTTCAGGTCCTGCTGATATTTGGTTACCCTTGATAATACTTCGTCGCGAGCTTCGTCGAGTGCGTCGACGTCGTCTTCCAATGCCTTCCTAGAAACTTCTTCATTATACTCTGTGACTCTAGGGGAGTCGTGCTCTACTTCTATTGGCAGTACTACCTCTGCTCCATGAACAAGGAAAAACGGGGTCTCCTGTGTCGCTGTATTTGGTGTTGTTCGGATGCTCCATAACACACTTGGTAGTTCTTCTGGCCAGGTATGTCGAGCTTTTTCCAGTGGTCCTAATAGGCGTTTCTTGATGCCATTGCAGATGATGCCATTGGCTTTCTCGACTTGACCATTGGTTTGAGGATGTGCAACTGATGCGAAGTGCAATTTGATGCCTACCTCTGCACAGTACGCCTTGAACTCCTTTGACGTAAAGTTGCTGCCATTGTCTGTAACGATGCTATGAGGTACTCCAAATCGAAAAACGATGTCCTTCACGAATTTTATTGCTGATGCTGCATCTGGTGAATTTATCGGCTTTGCTTCTATCCACTTGGTGAATTTATCGACAGCAACCAGCAAGTACTCATATCCTCCTGGCGAAGCTTTATGCAATTTGCCCACCATATCAAGTCCCCATTGGGCAAAAGGCCACGACAATGGTATTGGTGTTAGCTCTGCTGCTGGAGAGTGAGGTTTTGCGGCAAACCTTTGACACGCATCGCAAGTTCTTACTATTTCCTTGGCGTCCTCGATTGCTGTCAACCAGTAGAATCCTGCCCAAAAAACCTTGGCTGCAATAGCTCGACTACTTGCGTGGTGGCCACATACTCCTTCGTGTACATCCTTCAGAATTATTCTTCCTTCTTCGGGTGTGACGCACCTTTGCAGGACGCCTGATATACTTCGCTTGTATAATTCCCCTTTGATCACTGTAAAAGCTTTAGATCGTCGAATAACTCGCCTTGCCTCAACTGGATCATCGGGTATTTCTTTCTTGAGGATGTATGATATATATGCTTGCATCCAAGGAATTTGTACCATCATCACAAGCTCTTGGTCCTCTTCGTCCTCCGTGGTTTCTTTGAGGGGTGCCGAAGTTTTCTCTTCTTTTGCTTTTTTCTGCACCTTTTTTGGCTTCGTGGATCTCTCCGCTATTTCTTCCCAAAATACTCCTGGCGGGATTGGGAGGCACTGCAACCCAATGTTTGCGAGAACGTCGGCTTCATCATTGCTCAATCTATTGATGTGATTTACCTCGCATCCATCAAACAGCTTCTCGAGCTCATTGTACACCTCCTTGTATGCCATCATGCTATCATTGACTGCATCACATTGGTTCATAACTTGCTGAGCCACCAATTATGAGTCGCCAAAGATTTTTAGTCGAGTTGCACCGCAAGCTTTCGCCATCTTCATCCCGTGTATGAGGGCTTCATATTCTGCTTCATTGTTAGATGCGCTAGGGAACGTCATCCGAATGACGTACTTCAACTTGTCGCCTTCAGGTGATATAAGTACTACTCCTGCGCCAGCTCCTTCTACTCTCTTGGACCCATCGAAGTTCATGGTCCAGGTTCTCGACAAATCTGGGGGTCCCGTGTTTTGTAGCTCCATCCACTCTGCAATGAAATCTGGCAGAACTTGTGACTTGATTGCCTTTCTTTTTTCATACGTGATGTCCCGAGGGGAAAGTTCTATTCCCCAAAGGGAGACACGCCCTGTAGCTTCTGGATTGTTCAGTATATTTGAGAGAGGTGCTTCGTTGACTACTATTATCGGGTGTGCCGAAAAATAGTGGCGCAACTTCCTTGCCGTTGCAATTACTCCATATGCTAGTTTTTGGTACTGCGGGTACCGTTGTTTAGAAGGCGACAGAACTTCGCTGATGAAATATACTGGCCTTTGCACTCCGTGGAGTTTTCCTTCTTCTTCTCTTTCGACAACTAGCACCGTGCTCACCACTTGGGGCGTGGCTGCAATATACAGCAGGAGAGGTTCCTTTTCCTTTGGCGCCACCAAAATTGGTGGTGTCGAGATTGTGCGCTTCAAATCCTCGAAAGCTCTATCGGCCTCTTCGTTCCATTGGAATTTATCTCCTTGCTTTATCAGAGCGTAGAATGGTAACGCTTTTTCTCCCAGCCTGGCGACGAATCTGCTCAAAGCTGCGACTCGCCCAGTTAGCTGCTGTATTTCTTTCAACTTTGTTGGCTTCCTCATTGTTACGATGGCCTGTATTTTATCCCTCTTGCTGAAACTAGAAACCCCAGAAGTTCTCCTGCTGGTACGCCAAAAGAACACTTCGTCGGGTTCAGTTTGAGGCAGAATTTGTCAAGGTTGTCAAAGGTTTCCTTGAGATCCTCGATCAGCGTTGCCCCCTTTTTTGATGTTATGACGACATCGTCGATGTATACTTGCACGTTTTTCCCAATCTGTGTCGCCAAACACATCATCCTCTGATATGTTGCTCCCGCATTTTTTAGACCAAAGGGCATTGTTCTGTAGCAAAACACGCCGTAGGGTGTAATAAACGCGGTCTTTACTTCATCTTCTTCTTTCAATCTGATCTGGTTATAACCAGAATATGCGTCCAGGAAGGAAAGACGTTCACATCTAGCCGTGGAGTCGATAATTTGATCGATCCTCGGGAGGGGAAAGTGATCCTTTGGACAATGTTTATTGAGACACGTAAAGTCGACGCACATGCGAAGGACCTTAGTGTTTTTCTTCGGCACCAACACAGGATTTGCAACCCATGTGGCTTCTGTAAATATTTCTTTGATAAAACCAGCTTCCCTTAGTCGATCGATTTCTGACAGCATAGCTTTGCGGTTTGGCTCCGAAAAACGCCGCAAAGGTTGTTTGATTGGTCTCGCTAATGGATCCAAGTTTAGGTGGTGCTCGGCAAGTTCCCTGGGTACTCCTGGCATGTCAGCTGGACACCATGCGAAGATCTTCCAGTTCTCACGGAGGAACTCGACGAGCGCGCTTTCCTATGCGACGTCCATGTCGTTTGCGATGGATGTCGTCTTTTTCGGGTCTGTCGGGTGAATCTGCACCTCCTTAGAATTTTTCTCGGTGTTGAAAGTTGATTCTTTGTTTGGCCTTCCAACGTCTGGCAGCACATCGTAGTCAGTCATACTCCTTGACGCCAGGTACTCCGCTTGCATCCCGAAAGTTTCTGATATCCGGTGAAAATCCTTATCGCATTTGTCGGCTAAGGCGAAGCTTCCCTTGACTGTGATTGGTCCCTTTGGTCCAGGCAACCTCCACAATAGGTATGTGTAATGTGGCACCGCCATAAATCTAGCATATGCTGGTCGTCCCAACAAAGCGTGGTATTGTGACGGAAAATCCACGACTTCAAATTCCAGCCTCTCGATTCTATAATTCTCTCGGGTTCCAAACTGAACGTCGAGATTGATCTTCCCCAATGGATAACTTGGTTTCTCTGGTGTGATGCCGTGGAACCTTGTGTATGTTGGCTTCAAGTTTGCTAAGGATATGTTCATCTTCCTCAATGTATCTGCATACATAAGGTTTAGGCTGCTGCCGCCGTCTATGAACACTCGAGAGACATCAAATCCCGCAATAACTGCTGGCAGAATAAGTGCTGACTGCCCTGGTCGAGGAACTTGCTGCGGATGATCTGCTATGGTGAAGCCAATATCTTGTCCTGACCAATTAAGATACTCGACTGTTGGTGGAGGCATTTTTTCTGCCATAAACACCTGTCGTGAGATTACTTTCTGAGCTCTATTGGATGGCCTTCCCTTATGAATCATCGACACCGCTCCGTTGGAGTTAGGATCAACATAGGGTGGTGGTGGAGGTGCTGCCGCTATTCTGAGCTGATGCCGATTGTCGTCTGTAATCGCGGGAGGAGGCGGCAAGTGAATCTCGCTCCTGGGTTCTCGAGGATTTCTCTGTGTTGCCCACGCGTTAGCGTGCTCTGCGTACCTTAGCATTGCCTGAAAATTTCGACAGTCTTTCTGCAGGTGCCCTGACTGTCTTTTACCGTTGCTGTCGAGGAAAAAGTGCATCTGACACGGCCCATTCATCATCTCTTCAGGGGACACGAAAGGCCTTGGGAACCTAGGCCCGCTATTTTGCCTGTTGTTGCGAGAATCATCCCTGTTATCACCTCGCTGTTCACTGCTTCTCTGATAATCATCTCTGTTGTTTCCTCCTGTGTTTGCCCGAAAACCTGCCGAAATTTGCCCTGGAGCGTCATAGTTCGGGTACTGCCGAGGAAATCGTCGCCTCGGTTGATAATTTCGACCACGGTCCTCCTCTGGCGACCTGTGCCGTTTGTTGTGGACAGCATCTTCTCCATCTGCCCATCTGTTCGCTATCTCCATTAACGCGGATACTGTCTTTGGATTGGTCCTTCCCAAGTCCTCGACAAAATCTCCACGTCTGATTCCTGCGACAAACGCATCTATTGCTCTCTCGTCAGATATATTTTCTGCCGAGTTTTTGATGATGTTCCACCTTTGGATATACTTTCTCATTGGCTCATCTGGCTTTTGTCGACATGCTCTCAACTCCTCTAACGATGCAGGTTTTTTGCACGTGGATCTGAAGTTCTTGACGAACACGTCCTCGAAACTTTCCCAGCTGTCGATAGATCCTGGAGTAAGTTTCTTTATCCAAGATCGTGCGGCTCCACTCAAATGCACCTGGATGCTTTGCATAGCTGTTGCCCTGGTTCCTCCTGTGAGCTTCACTGTCTCGAGATAATCAACTAGCCAATCCTCTGGATCTTGAAGGCCGTCGAACTTCTTGAAGTTGTCGGGTAAATTGAATCCTGAAGGGACTCGAGTTTTTCGGATTCTCCTCGTGAAACACGGCAAGCCACACATATCTTCGTCGTTAAGCTCTGGGGATTGCCACTGTTCCCTTCTGCTTTGCCGCGCTCTGTCGACCCTTGCCTGTGCTGCCGTATCTCTTGCTCCACTTGGTCCTTCAGGTGCTGCCGCTGTTGCTGCTGCAGGTCGTGGACTATTTTGCCTTGCCGCTCCTTCGGGAGGCGTTGATACAAACGCTGTCCCCATGGCTCCAACTCCTGCTACCGCCATATTGTATAGTGTTTCCCTTGGATCACCTGGCGGTGGTTTAGATGCGAGGATAAAAGCATGTGTCGCCATATACCCAGCCTCTGGTGTCTTAGGGATGATGTTTCCTCTTGTATCTATCGACATAAAGGACATGTCGAGGTTTTGGACCAAGTGCTCTCTTTCTGCTTCGGGTATATGTTGCAACCTTGATCTTGCTCTGTTCCGCGCCTCCCTGTGGCTATCACCCGAAGTTCTAGATTGTCGACTTAGATCTGCCCTTCTCCTGCTAGATGCAGAAGCTGCCTCCTTTCTTCTGTTTAACTCAGCTGTCTGTTTTTCCAATTCTCTTGCAGCTCGTGCGAGCCTATATTGATATGCTTGCAATTCCTCTGGTGTGGCTGTGGTAGCCATTGGTTCTGAACCGTTCATAGCTCTCGCAGCTCTATCCCACGCTGCCTGCGAAAGTTGAACTCTGTCTCGCGGCTGTGGCCCAACGTATTTGTTGCCCGGGCCTTGTCGCAGATTGGAGGGATCGACGTATGGATTTCCCAGATCGTCGAAAGCCTCAGATGTTTCCTCTTGATTTTCAATGGCATAAATCTGATGATATTTTGTATTCAGATCTATGTTGGGTTTGGTGACATCATCGTTGAGATTGATGAAGACCTTGCCCACTGTGATAGATTTGTCGATGAAGTCGTAACTGTCGACATCGCTTGAGCCATCGCTTATATATGAGTCCGCAGATGACTCAAACGACATGTCGTTGAAGATCTTGGTGAGTTTCTCTCTTGCTCTGGTGCTGACGTAGCGTGTTGACGAAGTTTCTTCTTCTCCTGATTCGGTTGACGATGTATAGCTTGAAAAATCGGAATCGACCGCCGACGATCCCGACGAAATCGGAATTTCGACACGATACGATCCTTCCTTCTCGACGCGAAAGTGAAACCTTCCGAACGTCATCTCCATGGGCTCCGCCAGATACGCATATGCATCCAAACGGGAGGGTGGGTGAGGAACAAAATCGACAGGACCAGCAGCGATCTGTTTACCTCGATCCATTGCGTTGCTTGCGGTTGATGATGTCGAAGATCTTGAACGTGCCATCGAGATCAGATCCTTACGCCTCTAGTTCCCATAGACGGCGCCAATTGACAAGGTATCAGCTTGTCAATGCCTATGGATTGTAGGCTAGGGTTTAGTTGGAAGTAGAGGGCAAGTAGATCTCGAAGGTTTCAGCCGAAAAGTACTCGACGATTATGAAAACTAGGGTTTGTTAACAATGATTCGATGATCTCCTCGTCCCTCGACTCCCCCTTATATAGGAGGCGGAGCCGAGGGATTCATGTAGTACAAGTTACATAGTCTGGGAAGGTTTCTAACTCATCCCGCAAGATTACAAATAACACTTCCTAATACAACTCTATCTTTCCTTAAATACATCTTGGGCTCCCGAATCTTCTTATTCTTCGGGTAGTGGGCCTTCAGTAAACCCCGGGTACTATCTTCGGCAGGCCCATTTGGGATGCCTATGTCACATGGGACCCGCATGTCATCCTCTATGTACTATAAAAGTTCATTTTCTTTGTATTTTTTTCACCCTCTGATTTTTGGCTATTTCCTTTTTCTTTTGATCCCCTGCCGCCTTGGAAACGTTGAGTAAGCTGCTAGCTCATGGGACCCGCATGTCATCCTCTATGTCCATCAACTTTATTTTCTTGGATTTTTTTTGACCCCCTAATTTCTGGCTACTTTCTTTTTTCTTTTGATCTCAAGCCGCATTTGAAACGTTGGGACCGCTGCTGCAAAATGGGACCCGCATGTCATCCTCTATGTAAATAAAGTTTCTTTTCTTGGATTATCTTGGGCTCCTGATATTTTGTCACTTGCCTTTTTCTTTCGATCTCATGCCGCCTTTGAAACGTTAAGTAAGCTGCTGGCTCATGGGTCCCGCATGTCATCCTCTACGAACAATAAAAGTTTCCTTTCTTGGAGTTATTTTTTACCCCTAATTTCTGGCTATTTGCCTTTTTCTTTTGATCTCCTGCCCCCTTTGGAACGATGAGGACGCTGTTGGCAGGTCGGTCCCACATGTCATCCTCTATGAACAATAAAACTTTCCTTTGATGGATTTATTTTGAACCCCTAATTAATTTCTGACTATTTCCTTTTTTTCTTTGATCCCCTGCCGCCTTGGAAACGTTGAGCATGCTGCTGCCTCATCGGTCCCGCATGTCATCCTCTCAGAACGATAAATGTTTTCTTTTCTTGGATTTTTTTACCAACTGATATTTGGTTTTTTTTTATTTTCGATCCCCTGCCGCCTTTGAAACGTTGACGATGCTGATGGCTCATGGGTCCCTGATGTCAGCCTCCCCGTACAAGAAACATGTGATATCTTGATTATTTTGCAGACAATAAACAGTGTATTTCGCTCTGAGCTATTGCAAACGGATAAATTAAATCTTTATTTTTACAACTTATATCTTGAATCTCCTTGTTTTTTGTTTTGGCGAAGCATAGGACTTTCCTGTTTTTTTTTTTGAGAAAAATCCGAACTTTCATGTTCTGGAGTGGGCTGAAATTGTACGAGTCAAAAGGCCCAGAAGGATAGTTCGAAGGCCCAGATGTCCAGATGCAGCCCAATTGAAATCTTTCTTTTCTTGGATTTTTTCACCCCTGATTTCTGGCTACTTCATTTTTCTTTTGGTCCTGTGCCGCCTTGGAAACGTTGAGACCGCTGCTGCAAAATGGGACCCGCATGTCATCCTCTATGTACAATAAAGTTTCTTTTCTTGGATTATTTTTGGCTCCTGATATTTGGTTACTTGCCTTTTTCTTTCGATCTCATGCCACGTTTGAAACGTTGAGGAATCTGCTGACTCATGGGACCCGCATGTCATCCTCTATGTACAATAAAAGTTTAATTTCTTGGATTTTTTTCACCCTCTAATTTTTGGCTATTTCCTTTTTCTTTTGATCCCCTGCCGCCTTTGAAACGTTTAGTAAGCCGCTGGCTCATAGGTCCCACATGTCAGCCTGTATGAACGATAAAGCTTTCCTTTCTTGGAGTTTTTTTTTGACCCCCTAATTTCTGGCTACTTTCATTTTCTTTTGATCTCAAGCCGCATTTGAAACGTTGGGACCACTGCCGCACAATGGGACCCGCATGTCATCCTGTATGTACAATCAAGTTTTTTTTTGGATTATTTTTGGCTCCTGATATTTGGTCACTTGCCTTTTTCTTTCGATCTCATGCCACGTTTGAAACGTTGAGGAACCTGCTGGCTCATGGGACCCGCATGTCATCCTCTATGTACAATCAAGTTTCTTTTCTTGGATTATTTTTGGCTCCTGATATTTGGTCACTGGACTTTTTCTTTTGTTCCCCTCTGCCCCCTTTGAAACGTTGAGTAAGCTGCTGGCTCAAGGGACCCGCATGTCATCCTCTATGTCCATCAACATTCTTTTCTTGGATTTTTTTGACCACCTAATTACTAGCTACTTTCTTTTTCTTTTGATCTCAAGCCGCATTTCAAACATTGAGACCGCTGCTACAAAATTGGACCCACATGTCATCCTCAATGTACAATAAATCTTGGATTATTTTTGGCTCCTGATATTGGGTCACTTGCCTTTTTCTTTCGATCTCATGCCGCCTTTGAAACGTTGAGTAAGCTGCTGGCTCATGGGTCCTGCATGTCATCCTCTACGAACAATAAAAGTTTCCTTTCTTGGAGTTATGTTTGACCCCTAATTTCTGGCTATTTGCCTTTTTCTTTTCATCCCCTGACCCCTTTGAAACGATGAGGACGCTGTTGGTAGGTCGGTCCCACATGTCATCCTCAATGAACAATAAAAGTTTCCTTTGGTGGATTTATTTTTGACCCCTAATTAATTTCTGGCTATTTCCTTTTATTCTTTTGATCCCCTGGCGCCTTGGAATCGTTAAGGATGCTGCTGCCTCATGGGTCCCGCATGTCATCCTCTCAGAAAGGTTAATGTTTCTTTTCTTGGATTTTGTTTACCAACTGATTTTTGGCTTTTTTTTCTTCTTTCGATCTCCTGCCGCCTTTAAAACGTTGACGACGCTGCTGGCTCACGGGTCTCACATGTCAGCCTCTATAAACAATAAACGTTGAGGATGCTGCTGCCTCATGGGTCCCGCAGGTCATCCTCTCAGAATGATAAATGTTTTCTTTTCTTGGATTTTTTTTACCAACTTATTTTTGTTTTTTTTTATTTTTGATCCCCTGCCGCCTTTGAAACGTTGACGACGCTGCTGGCTCATGGGTCCCCGATGTCAGCCTCCCCGTACAAGAAACATGTGATATCTTATTTTGCAGACAATAAACATTGTATTTCGCTCTGAGCTATTGCAAACTGATAAATTAAATCTTTATATTTACATAAACAAACTTATATGTTGAATCTCCTTGTTTTTTGTTTTTGCGAAGCATAGGACTTTCCTGTTTTTTTTTAGAAAAATCCGAACTTTCCTGTTTTGGAGTGGGCTGAAATTGTACGAGTCAAAAGGCCCAGCAAGATAGTTCGAAGGCCCAGATGTCCGTGATGCACCCAATTGAAATCTTTCTTTTCTTGGATTTCTGGCTACTTCATTTTTCTTTTGGTCCTGTGCCGCCTTGGAAGCGTTGAGACCGCTGCTACAAAATGGGACCCGCATGTCATCCTCTATGTACTATAAAACTTTCTTTTCTTGGATTTTTTTTGGCACCTCATATTTGGTCACTTGCCTTTTTCTTTCGATCGCCTGCCGCCTCTCAAACGTTGATACAAATTCCGCTAAATGGGACCCGCATGTCATCCTCTATGTACATTCAAGTTTCTTTTCTTGGATTATTTTTGGCTCTTGATATTTGGTCACTTGCCTTTTTCTTTCGATCTCATGCCACGTTTGAAACGTTGAGGAACCTGCTGCTAAATGGGACCCGCATGTCATCCTCTATTTGTTATAAAAGTTTATTTTCTTGGTATTTTTTCACCCTCTGATTTTTGGCTATTTCCTTTTTCTTTTCATCCCCTGCCGCCTTGGAAACGTTGAGTAAGCTGCTGGCTCATGGGACCCGCATGTCATCCTCTATGTCCATCAACTTTCTTTTCTTGGATTTTTTTGAGCCCCTAATTTCTAGCTACTTTCTTTTTCTTTTGATCTCAAGACGCATTTGAAACATTGAGACCGCTGTCGCAAAATGGGACCCGCATGTCATCCTCTATGTACAATAAATCTTGGATTATTTTTGGCTCTGATATTTGGTCACTTGCCTTTTTTTTGATCACCCGCCGCCTTTGAAACGTTGAGGATTCTGTCGGCTCATGGGTCCCACATGTCACCTCTATGAACAATAAAGTTTCTTTTCTTGGATTATCTTTGGCTCTGATATTTTGTCACTTGCCTTTTTCTTTCGATCTCATGCCGCCTCAAACGTGGAGTAACTCACTGGCTCATGGGTCCCGCATGTCATCCTCTACGAACAATAAAAGTTTCCTTTCTTGGAGTAATTTTTGACCCCTAATTTCTGGCTATTTGCCTTTTTCTTTTGATCCCCTGCCCCCTTTGAAACGATGAGGACGCTGTTGGTAGGTCGGTCCCACATGTCATCCTCTATGAACAATAAAAGTTTCCTTTGGTGGATTTATTTTTGACCCCTAATTAATTTCTGGCTATTTCCTTTTTTTTCTTTTGATCCCCTGTCACTTCTCAAACGGTGATACCGCTTGATGCTAAATGGGACCCGCATGTCATCCTCTATGTACTATAAAACTTTCTTTTCTTGGATTTTTTGGCACCTCATATTTGGTCACTTGCCTTTTTCTTTCGATCGCCGCCGCCTCTCAAACGTTGATACAAATGGGCCGCTAAATGGGACCCGCATGTCATCCTCTATGTACAATAAAGTTTCTTTTCTTAGATTATCTTTGGCTCCTGATATTTGGTCACTTGCCTTTTTCTTTCGATCTCATGACGACTTTGAAACGTTGAGGCTGCTGGCTCATGGGTCCCGCATGTCATCCTCTATGAACAATAAAAGTTTCCTTTGTTGGATTTATTTTTTACCCTCCTTAATTTGTGGCTCCTTCCTTTTTTTTTTGATCCTCGCCGCCTTTGAATAGTTGAGGATGCTGCTGCCTCATGGGTCCCGCATGTCATCCCCTCGTAAAGGTAAATGTTTCTTTTCTTGGTTTTGTTTACCAACTGATTTTTGGCTTATTTTTTCTTTCGATCTCCTCGCCGCCTTTAAAACGTTGACGACGCCGTCGGCTCATGGGTCCCTGATGTCAGCCTCCCCGTACAAGAAACATGTGATATCTTGATTATTTTGCAGACAATAAACAGTGTATTTCGCTCTGAGCTATTGCAAAGGGATAAATTAAATCTTTGTTTTTACATAAACAAACTTATATGTTGAATCTCCTTGTTTTTTGTTTTTGCCAAGCATTGGACTTTCCTGTTTTGGAGTGGGCTTAAATTGTACGAGTCAAAAGGCTTCCAAGACGATAGTTCGAAGGCCCGAGATGTCCAGATGCAGCCCAATTGAAATCTTTCTTTTCATGGATTTTTTGACACCCCGATTTCTCGGCTACTTCCTTTTTCTTTTGATCCCGTGCCGCTGGAAACTATGAGACCGCTATTGCAAAATGGGACCCACATGTCATCCTCTATGTACAATAAAAGTTTCTTTTCGTGGATTATTTTTGGCTCCTGATATTTGGTCACTTGCCTTTTTTCTTTCGATCCCGTGCAAAATGGGACCCGCATGTCGTCCTCTATTTACAAAAGAAGTTTCCTTTCTTGGAGTAATTTTTTACCCTAATTTGTGGCTACTTCCTTTTTTTTTTGATCCCCTGCCGCCTTTGAAACGTTGAGGACTCTGCTGGCTCATGGGCCCCACATGTCAGCCTCTGTGAACAATAAACCTTTCCTCTGTGAACACTAGCATTGACGAACTGAATGTGAACATGCGTTATGTGCTTTTTTTAGTAAATTTTGTCAACCAATTGCTAGCTTCTGTATATATCACTAGTAGTACATACATCGCGAAAGCATTAGAATATTAGACCATGTTCACAAGAATAACATCAAGTCTGAACTACATTAACAGAGTGATAAAATATATTGTTCAGACCAGTACAAAATATAGGGAGTTAAACTAACACTATGCAGAAATTGGCCCATCTCTTGCATATATCCCTCTAGCAAAGGGATCAGCCACTGACAAGTCATGTACCAACTAGCTAAGAACACCGTCCGAGCTGAACTTATCTAAGGATGGTAAATATCCAAACTGAAAATCAACATCTCTATAAGCGGTGTTCTTCAGGTCTAGCTGCTTGAACTGGGTATCCCACCAGATCTTCTTGTGATGATATCTTACACCAAAATTCATTACTTTGAGCATTCTAGTGTTCTGTATAAAGAACCTGGAGACAATAACATCATTTCTCCTTCCTCGGTAGTCAGAAATCGAAATTTCTTTGAGGTGGAGATCAAGGCATTCAATGGGACAGGCTGGCTCATTATGCAGCACATGAACCTTATTGCCGGTTCTATAAAACTGCAAAGAAGTCAAATTAAGTAGTCGGTACAATAACAAACTACTTCATAGCTATCAACTAATGAATATCTCGTGTGAGTTGAATCATGTGTTAATTGAGGACCGTGGAACAACATAATCCCCTGACACGTTCCAATTTGATAGACGCACTTTTTTACATCTGTTATTGTCATTGTAAAGTTGGGGAAAGGTTACCAACATGGGAAACTCCAATCCGCAACTAGTTGCGGGTGCACCCCATTTTTCTTTTGACACTTCCAAGTTTCCAAAAAAATGTAAACTAAAAGTCTGGACATACATTGTGTTCTATCATGTGCTTCTGTGAAGTTTCATCCAAAAATATGATAATATGTGATCTACACAAAAAAAGAACAAATGATGTGTAAATAGTAAGTCACACTATTTACATATGTCTTCTCTTTTTTACACAGATCACATATTATCATGTGTTTATATGAAACTTCACAGATGCACAAGATACAACACATTGTATGACAAGAAGTTTAGTTTTGAACCAACATAATATAACTCCATTGTGGATGTTCTTCTAGTACAATTGTTCAACTGATCTAGGCTAATAACAGGTTAACTCCATGTAACTCTACAGTTTTTGCTCATAGTGGTAAACAGTTAACAACAACGAATTTACCTGGATATATAGCTTCTCTGTGCAGGGAAAGCATCTAAGAAATGCAAGTAGTTGATCCAGCATTTAGGTCAGATTTTAGAACCAAGTTCTTCACTGTGCACAGAGAATTTTCCAAGCTTATGGGCATCATCCTCTACAGGACAATGGTACATATGTCAAAAAAAAATAACAAAAATGTGAGTTAATTCAACAAGAAGAAGGCTGTTCTACCAAAAAGTTTATGCGTCCAATAACAAGTTGGCAGCCAGGGTACGACGCAAAGCCCAACACCATCAACTTTGGTGCGTTGGTGACCTGGATTAGTAGTGGAACATCATCAACGCATATGACCAATCTCTCGAGGCAAGATGCATCCATAATTTGCACCGTGTCTAACTGAATAAGTTCGGTGGTGTTGCGTTTCCAATAGCTAGCCACACTAATTGTACGAAGATTTGGCATTTGAATGTTGAGTTGGGTGAACCCGTGGACCCCCTCAAGGTGAAGTGCCTCGAGCACAATACAGCGGGTGAACAGGCGGTCGATGTTCGTCGCCTTACAGATGTAGACGTTATAGAGCAAGAGCCTTTTGAGTTGGGGGAAAAGAAGCATGGAGTTGGCATGAATCTCGGGCAAATAGCAAGTAGAAATGCTGACAATGCGCAGCGTGGGCGCGCAGCGGAACGCGGACAGCGGGAAGGAGCGCATCACTGTTCCAGCATCAAATCTGAGGTTCTCGACGCAAGATAGGGTGCTGGACCGGAACCAGCTGTCGGGTGTGGTGTCGACCTTGCAAGTGGTTTTGAAGGGGTCGATTGACACGCTTCTGGCGGGGCCAGGGTGAGCGGCGAGGATACTGGAGACCGCGGCGATGCGTTTGTGGTTTTGCTTGGCGAGTTGGTCGTCGATCTCGAGGTTAAGTGGGACGGAGTGCCAGAGGTGGCGCCACCGTTTGGAGACCAAGGTTGTCCTTACAGCGGATATAGTGGGTAGGTGGGAGATGATGATGTGGAGAATCTGGTCCGGTAGGTGGCTGATGAGGTCGTTGTCGCCGACGAGGAGGTTAAGTGGGACGGAGCGCCAGAGGTGGCGCCACCGTTTGGAGAGCAATGTTGTCCTTACAGCGGATATCATGGGCAGGAGGGAGATGATGATGTGCAGCATCTCGTCGGGGAGGCGGCTGATGAGGTCGAGGCTCGACGGAGGCTCTTCCCGATCTGGCTCGACCCGCCTTCGGGAGTTGAGCGGCTCCGCCTCCATCTGACACGGTGGCAACACACGCAACGCCGCAGTCGTCTGCTCGAAGTGTGTAGCAGGTAGCGGAGCGGATCTGCTGGACAGGGGAATAGGCGCAGCGGCGGTGGTGAGGACAGAAAGGTACTCGGCGGTGGATTTAGGTGGATGGCGGATGCAAGTGCGCTGGGGGTTTTTGGAGGAGACGGCAAGCGCTATGCAAGGAACTATTGCGGCGGGCGGCCAGCCGGGGTGCCTGAGGAGAGAAAGGTATACTACTAGTACTAATGATGCGGTGCGGCGTTTGCGTCTCCCTTCCCCACGCGTGCAGCCTTCACATTTCACAAGACGTGCGAGTTTTTCAACAGAGATTATCAAGTGGAGAGACTTTCCCAATGCAATTGTCTCTCCACTTGATAATCACTCTTGAAAACACCGAGAAGATGGCGGTGAATAAGATGGAGAGGCAAGGAAAAAAACAATATCAATTGAAATCAAATATAATACGGGCGTTCCTTCTCTCTCTGGTCTCTGCTGCACTTATCGCACTGTGTGGTGCAAAGGCGTGTGACCCGAGAAGAAGCTAATGTATCGTATAGCCGTCCCTTGCACGCCGTGTAGCTGTATTTTGTCTCGTCAAATCAGCTCGGGACAGTTTCACAGAAGTTTTTTCTTGCCATCATCATAATAGGCGAACATTACCACGGGCACACGGTAGTGCACATCCAACTTCTACTACTCAATCCTCCATATGCTGCACAAACCACCACTTTAACTTTTTCTTCGCAGTTTTCATGATTTTTAGCAGTTTCCACCATGTGGTGGTCTAATCTGTTGCAATTTTTACCACTTGGTCATCTGATCAGTTATTTTGTCATGTCGATAGCAAAATCAACAAGTGGATGCCAAATTTTTTGAAGGGCTACTCTCTAAAACACAGTTTGCATTATGGCATGTTTGGTATTTTCCCTAGGTAGTACATCCAAAAAAAAATTGACTACATGCTTTTATTTGCCTATTTTAAGCACCTTTTACCATGATTTCAAATTTAGGTCAAACTCACGGGGGCCATAGGATGCACGGCATTTATTTGGCAATTGTTTCAGTATGGCCAACTAGTTAGGCCTCCTTTGGTTCATAGGAAAAGGAAAATCATAGAATTGGGATGTCATATCTACTTGAATCCTATGGGAATCGTGCTCCTTTGATTCATATGATTGTCATAGGAATTATGTTGGATTTGGTTCTTATGGGAAAAATTCCTATACAAGTCATTTGATTCATAGGAACTATTCATATAGGAATCTTGTAGTGCAAATCTTATAGGAAAAAACCATTAGCTAATACCTCATGGAAAAGTTCCTTTGCCACAATCAAAGACACATCATGCCGAAGTTTTGTTCTAGGACATGGACACGTTCAAACTAATCATGGTAATAGATGATACAACATCGCACACATAAATAGACGACATGTCTAAAATCATACATTTTTTGAACACACAAATGTCCCGAAGGACTGGCGACACTGCTTTTATATTATGATGATGACGGTGGGATTACAGATCGCAAGCTAGGAGGACCCTCCAAGTAAAAGGAAACTACAGACAAGACATCCAAAAGTACAAAAAGAACTCTAGTTCTAGAAAAGGAAACTCCATCCGGTCCTTCTCCACCGAGTAAATATTCTCTTACTTTGCATCTCAAACATTTTCCTGACTTTGAGTCCCTGAACGCGCGCTAGTACACTCAATAAAGACATAGAGAGAGAGAGACGCTGAGGAGGACTTTGAATTCTAGTACCTCACCTGCCCGAAATAAGTACGCTGGCAGCCTGACCTGCCCTAAGTACGTCCGGTCAAATCGATGCCTTGCCTTGCACACCGTCTGCGCGCATCCATGTCTTCCCGATGAAATTGTCAGTCCAATAAAATCGGAAATTTAATTCGGCTATTGGGCGGATATGCTACCTCGACCCAAAAAAACATATTTTTAATTTTCAAAAAATTCTAACAAAAAAATCCGCATGTACTTCTCGATAATCTATGTGTGTTCGTGTAGTTTCGTGAAAAGCCGATATTTTTTGTGGTTGATGTAAGAAGACAAAAGCAAGTACTCCGTATTACAAACAGCTTTATTTTTAGCAATAAATTTTATCTTTTTTACATAGCCCAAACGATAATTTAGTTTTTTATGGAAAGACTTTATGCGCTCTTAGCATGTGAAGATGAAAAGATTAATTTTTTGTTTGGAATTTTTTTACATTTCAAAATATATAGATGTTGCAGTTCAAACTAAAGGGAGCATACGCAACCAGGAGCCAAAACATCCTCCCCAAAAAATATGATTTGTTTTCTATTTGCGACGCTTCTGCGATGCCTATCACATGTCTGTATAGCCGCAGCTAGCACCATCGAGCACGCCCCAATGCTCTGTGTATTGTCTTGTCAATTCAATGGTCAAGGTAATCTGACCAAAAGATACGTCTTGGAGTACACGTGCGCCTTATTCCTTGAAATGGAGGTAGTGTGGCCCAAATGCGAAAAGTGTTACTCCTCCTATTCTAGTATACCATACTACGTATTACTCAAAACAAGTTAGAAGTTATGTCAAGTATGACTAGTGCAAATAAACCCTCTAGCATTAAGAGTATGTTAGAAGTTCGGATCATGATGAACAAGTTAAATGTAATCTTCAAAACGTACAGCTATGTCAAGTATGACTAGTGCAAATAAACCCTCTGGCATTAAGAGAAACATCAAATAGTACAAAACACCTGAACAAAAACGAAATTACAACAAAATCCTTGAGATGCCCTTCGTCTTCAACCTCCAGACCGTGTCGACAGCACCATGGCCGACACTAATCCAACCCAGGAAGCCAGAATCCTAGGATAAGCAAGCTCGGAAGGTAGGTGGCCACGGAAGCTCTAGCACGTACCAATTCAGCACGCGCGAGGGCCTGCCCAGCATCTCAATCGGCACGGTGTGAAGCCAGTCCTCGTCTCGAGCTCTCTCGAAGCGTGAGAGCTCGCCGGATTCTCTGTCGAGAGCAAGAATAAAGTTTCCGAGCCCACCGAACACGTACCACTGGAAGAAACGGGCGTTGCACCCCACAAAGAGGATATCCGACAGGCCTGTGTGCGTGGCGTGGAGAGGCACGATGGCGCCGGAGGAGGTCCAAGCGTGGCCACCAGGGCCAGGCGAGAACACGCAGGTCTTGCAGATGCCGTCATGATAGATCAGGCACGTCACCCTGTAATTTGACAGACTGATGCGCGCCGCAGCGTCCTCGCCATGGAGGGCGACGCCCAGGAACAAGCTTACGAATGTTGTGTGCGAAACAAATAGGGGGTGGAGGGACCGTCACGTGCGACCTGCCGGGGGATCGCAGACGACGAGACGTGAAGGCTGCTCGAAAGGCTTTCCGTGTTCGGTGTGGTCGAAGTCCGCAAGGAGTAGGAGGCCGCCCCGAGAGTCGGCGAGCTCCAAACTGAGGTCGCCGTTTGGCGCCCGTGGGAGGAAGTCGAGCGCGAGATTATTTGCGGCGACCCCGGCCCAACATGACGAGGAAGAGGGAACGAAGTGGGGCAGCAAGCCAGACGGCCGATAGTGACAATGGGAGAAGCTGATGTGGTAGTGGCCGGCGACTATGGAGGATGGCGCACCGTGGCGAGCGGAGAGGACACGAAAGTCCTCCGCCGCGATGACCTTGCGCCAGCTCCTGCAGGCGAACGCGGCGCGGACGAGATCCAGAGGCGAGGTGAGGCGCAGGAACACCAGCCCGAGAAGTTCATCCGGGATGGCGTCACCCTTGTCCTCCTGCCCGGACTTCCTCTGAGCATTCTTCCAGCGGGGGCGGCTGTGCCCCATCTCCGGCTGGACCTAGCTCGCGTACGGGGGCGAGGTGTGCCAGAGGGAGGAAGCTAGGGAAGTAGCGAGGCGGCCGGCTTGGTAGAGACTAGAGGAGTTAAGGAGGAGACTTATGTACTGAAAAGTTCCGTGGAATCAAATTCCTATATTGGTTAATTACATGCAAGGATGAGCAGAGTAGTTGGTTGTGTAATTGAGACGAGATTACGAGCTTGATCCCCACACACGAACCACATCGTAAAGCTTCATGAAAGAAAAATAGGAAAACAACAAAATTGTGTGGCACAACAGTTGCTTTCTCCAAGTTCCTATAGAGGGAGTACTATGAACATATTCAAACTAGACAAATCATGTATCCCCTAACCCCTAAAACTCAGTCTTATGAAATCTAGCATAAAGAGATCGAAGTCGTTTTGGGTTTCAAACATGGAAATTTCAAGAACATTCCAAAAGCTTCATTTTAGAGTGACTAAGAAGGATCCATGCTTACCTTTTCATTTTCATGTTTTAAACTTGTTTAAATCATGGTCAAACCTAGGATTTGACCAAGATTCAAATGGGCCTAAAAATTCAGAAAAAATCAAAAGAATGAAAAACCAAAGCACATATATAACATTCTTATGTCATATATATAGTAAGCATTCAAGTTGATAAACAAGGTCTAGACATATATATTCAAACCAGAAAAATCATGTATATATCTACCCCTAAAACCCTAAACTCTGTCTTATGAAGTCAATCATGAAGAGAAGTGGTTTTGGGTTTCAAACATGGAAATTTCAAGAACCTCCCGAAAGCTTCATTTTAGAGTGACTAAGAAGGATCCAGGCTTATCTTTTCATTTCATGTTTTAAACTTGTTTAAATCCTGGTCAAACCTAGGATTTGATGAAGATAAAAATGGGTGGGCACAATATTCAAAAAAATCAGAAAAATGAAAAACCAAATCACATTGTCTTCTTATGACATATCGTAAGCATTCAAGTTGATAAACAAGGTATAGATATATCCAAACCAGACAAATCATGTATCTACCCCCTGTCGATCTTATGAAGTCTAGCATGAAGGGAAGTCGTTTTCGGTTTCAAACATGGAAATTTTCAAGAACATCCCAAAAGCTTCCATTTTAGAGTGACTAAGAAGGATACAGACTTCCTTTTTTATTTTCATGTTTTAAACTTGTTTAAATCTTGGTCAAACCAAGGATTTGACCAAGATTCAAATGGGCCTAAAAATTTAGAAAAAAATCAAAAGAGAATGAAAAACCAAAGCACATAGCATTCTTATGTCATATGTATAGTAAGCATTCAAGTTGATAAACAAGGTCTAGACATATTCAAACCAGAAAAATCATGTATATATCTACCCCTAAAACCCTAAACTCTGTCTTATGAAATCAATCATGAAGAGAAGTGGTTTTGGGTTTCAAACATGGAAATTTCAAGAACCTCCCAAAAGATTTATTTTAGAGTGACTAATAAGGATCCATGCTTACCTTTTCATTTTCATAATTTAAACTTGTTTAAATCTTTGTCAAACCTAGGATTTGACCAAGATTCAAATATATGGGCATAAAATTCAAAAAAAATGAGAAAAATGAAAAACAAAAGCATATAGTCTTCTTATGTCATATAGTAAGCATTCAAGTTGATAAATTAACAAGGTTTGGACATATTCAAACCATACAAATCATGTATCTACCCCCTAACCCTAAACTCAGTCGATCTTATGAAGTCTAGCATGAAGAGAGGTCGTTTTGGGTTTCAAACATGGAAATTTCAAGAACATCCCAAAAGTTCATTTTAGAGTGACTAAGAAGGATCCAGGCTTACTTATTCGTTTTCACGTGTTAAACTTGTCTAAATCTTGGTCAAACCTAGGATTTGACCAAGATTCAAATGCGCAGAAAATTAAAAAAATCAGAAAAATGAAAACCAAAGTACATAGTCTTCTTATGTCATATAGTAAGCATATTCAAGTTGATAAACAAGGTTTGAACCTTGATCTGTAGTACTGGGCAAAACCCTAGTTTAACCTATTTAGGGCTCCTTTGATTTAAAGGATAGGAAAAGCATAGGAATAGGAAAGGTATAGGATTGGAATGGCATGTCTACTTAAAACCTATAGGAAGATGAAGTTTGTTTGATTGTAGCAAAGGAATTTTTCCATGAGGTATGAGCTAATGCTTTTTTCCTATAGGAATTACACTAGGGCTCCTTTGATTTAAAGGATAGGAAAAGCATAGGAATAGGAAAGGTATAGGATTGGAATGACATATCTACTTAAAACCTATAGGAAGATGAAGTTTGTTTGATTGTAGCAAAGGAATTTTTCCATGAGGTATGAGCTAATGCTTTTTTCCTATAGGAATTACACTAGAAGATTCCTATAGGAATTTTTCCTATAGGATATATTCCTATGAATCAAACAACATGTAAAGGAATTTTTCCCATAGGAACCAAATCCTACACAATTCCTATGCAAATCCTTTGAATCAAAGGAGCCCTAGAAGATTCCTATAGGAATTTTTCCTATACGATATATTCCTATGAATCAAACAACATGTAAAGGAATTTTTCCCATAGGAACCAAATCCTACACAATTCCTATGCAAATCCTTTGAATCAAAGGAGCCCTTAATTATAGATTCGTAGGTTGATTTTTCTACCTTTTTATTATTACTATGCAGCATATGTGTGTTTGCCCGTCGAGTGAAACTCGGAGGAAGAGGGATCACTCGGAAGGAGAGAAGAAGGGAGAGCATTATGGTGTCTTCCCTTTTTCGGGTGATGATGTTGACTTTTGTGCAGGGGTTTGTCAGTGAGCAGGAGGTGCGAGCGAGCGAGTCGAGCGAGGCCGAGAATGAGAGAGATTTGTTTTTTTTGTGAGAGGGACAACCGAAGGATCCAGAAGGACCCACAGGCTTCCAATACGCATCCTGATGCGTCTTCTCTTGACAAAGAAGATGGCTGGGAGTTTGCGTACCTATTGCACGTGACTTGTGCTCACTGAAGTGTGGGACCTCACGCGTGGGCACCACACGTAAGTGACAGACCTGTTGGTGTAAAAACTCGGTTGATTATTATAGTGCATTAGAACAAAGTTTCCTATGGATTCAACGGTAGGAAATCCAAGTTAACTCATTTACATGACATTATTTTTCTTATGTCATATAGTAAGCATTAAAGTTGATAAACAATGTCTAGACATATTCAAACCAGACAAATCATGTATCTATACCCCTAACCCCTAAACTCTGTCTTATGAAGTCAAGCATGTGAAGAGATGTGGTTTTGGGTTTCAAACATGGAAATTTCAAAAACCTCCCAAAAGCTTCATTTTAGAGTGCCTAAGAAGGATACATGCTCCCCTTTTCATTTCATGTTTTAAACTTGTTTTAATTATCTTGGTCAAACCTAGGATTTGACGAAGATACAAATGGGTGGGCACAAAATTCAAAAAAATCAGAAAAATGGAAAACCAAATCACATAGTCTTCTTATGTCATATCGTAAGCATTCAAGTTGATAAACAAGGTCTAAATATATCCAAACCAGACAAATCATGTATCTACCCCCTGTCGATCTTATGAAGTCTAGCATGAAGGGAAGTCGTTTTGGGTTTCAAACATGGAAATTTCAAGAACATCCCAAAAGCTTCATTTTAGAGTAAATAAGAAGGATACAGACTTCCCTTTTCATTTTCATGTTTTAAACTTGTTTAAATCTTGGTCAAACCAAGGATTTGACCAAGATTCAAATGGCCCTAAAAATACAGAAAAAATCAAAAGAATGAAAAACCAAAGCACATAGCATTCTTATGTCATATGTATATATAGTAAGCATTCATGTTGATAAACAAGGTCTAGACATATATATTCAAACCAGAAAAATCATGTATATATCTACCCCTAAAACCCAAATTAAACTCAGTCAATCATGAAGAGAAGTGGTTTTGGGTTTCAAACATGGAAATTTCAAGAACCTCCCAAAAGCTTCATTTTAGAGTGACTAAGAAGGATCCAGGCTTACTTATTCGTTTTCACGTGTTAAACTTGTCTAAATCTTGGTCAAACCTAGGATTTGACCAAGATATGATTCAAATGCGCAGAAAATTAAAAAAATCAGAAAAAATGAAAAACCAAAGTACATCATATTCAAACCATACAAATCATGTATCTATACCCCCTAACCCTAAACTTTGTCTTATGAAGTCAAGCATGAAGAGAAGTGGTTTTGGGTTTCAAACATGGAAATTTCAAAAACCTCCCAAAAACTTCATTTTAAAGTGACTGAGAAGGTTACATGCTTCCCTTTCCATTTTCATGTTTTAAACTTGTTTAAATTATCTTGGTCAAACCTAGGATTTCATGAAGATACAAATGGGTGGGCACAATATTCAAAAAAATCAGAAAAATGAAAAACCAAATCACATTGTCTTCTTATGTCATATCGTAAGCATTCAAGTTGATAAACAAGGTCTAGATATATCCAAACCAGACAAATCATGTATCTACCCCTGTCGATCTTATGAAGTCTAGCATGAAGGGAAGTCATTTTCGGTTTCAAACATGGAAATTTCAAGAACATCCCAAAAGCTTCCATTTTAGAGTGACTAAGAAGGATACAGACTTCCCTTTTCATTTTCATGTTTTAAACTTGTTTAAATCCTTGTCAAACCAAAGATTTGACCAAGATTCAAATGGGGGCCTAAAAATTTAGAAAAAAAATCAAAAGAGAATGAAAAAACCAAAGCACATAGCATTCTTATGTCATATGTATAGTAAGCATTCAAGTTGATAAACCAGGTCTAGACATATATATTCAAACCAGAAAAATCATGTATATATCTACCCCTAAAACCCTAAACTCTGTCTTATGAAGTCAATCATGAAGAGAAGTGGTTTTGGGTTTCAAACATGGAAATTTCAAGAACCTCCCGAAAGCTTCATTTTAGAGTGACTAAGAAGGATCCAGGCTTATCTTTTCATTTCATGTTCTAAACTTGTTTAAATCCTGGTCAAACCTAGGATTTGATGAAGATACAAATGGGTGGGCACAATATTCAAAAAAATCAGAAAAATGAAAAACCAAATCACATTGTCTTCTTATGTCATATCGTAAGCATTCAAGTTGATAAACAAGGTCTAGATATATACAAACCAGACAAATCATGTATCTACCCCCTGTCGATCTTATGAAGTCTAGCATGAAGGGAAGTCGTTTTCGGTTTCAAACATGGAAATTTCAAGAACATCCCAAAAACTTCCATTTTAGAGTGACTAAGAAGGATACAGACTTCCTTTTTTATTTTCATGTTTTAAACTTGTTTAAATCTTGGTCAAACCAAGGATTTGACCAAGATTCAAATGGGCCTAAAAATTTAGAAAAAATCAAAAGAGAATGAAAAAACAAAGCACATAGCATTCTTATGTCATATGTATAGTAAGCATTCAAGTTGATAAACAAGGTCTAGACATATTCAAACCAGAAAAATCATGTATATATCTACCCCTAAAACCCTAAACTCTGTCTTATGAAGTCAATCATGAAGAGAAGTGGTTTTGGGTTTCAAACATGGAAATTTCAAGAACCTCCCAAAAGATTTATTTTAGAGTGACTAATAAGGATCCATGCTTACCTTTTCATTTTCATAATTTAAACTTGTTTAAATCTTTGTCAAACCTAGGATTTGACCAAGATTCAAATATATGGGCATAAAATTCAAAAAAATCAGAAAAATGAAAAACAAAAGCATATAGTCTTCTTATGTCATATAGTAAGCATTCAAGTTGATAAATTAACAAGGTTTGGACATATTCAAACCATACAAATCATGTATCTACCCCCTAACCCTAAACTCAGTCGATCTTATGAAGTCTAGCATGAAGAGAGGTCGTTTTGGGTTTCAAACATGGAAATTTCAAGAACATCCCAAAAGCTTCATTTTAGAGTGACTAAGAAGGATCCAGGCTTACTTATTCGTTTTCACGTGTTAAACTTGTCTAAATCTTGGTCAAACCTAGGATTTGACCAAGATTCAAATGCGCAAAAAATTAAAAAAATCAGAAAAATGAAAACCAAAGTACATAGTCTTCTTATGTCATATAGTAAGCATATTCAAGTTGATAAACAAGGTTTGAACCTTGATCTCAGAAAATAGGGCAAAACCCTAGTTTAACCTATTTAATTATAGATTCGTAGGTTGATTTTTCTACCTTTTTATTATTACTATGCAGCACATGTGTGTTTGCCCGTCGAGTGAAACTCGGAGGAAGAGGGATCACTCGGAAGGAGAGAAGAAGGGAGAGCATTATGGTGTCTCCCCTTTTTCGGGTGATGATGTTGACTTTTGTGCAGGGTTTGTCAGTGAGCAGGAGGTGCGAGCGAGCGAGCGAGCGAGCGAGGCCGAGAATGAGAGAGATTTGTTTTTTTTGTGAGAGGGACAACCGAAGGATCCAGAAGGACCCACAGACTTCCAATACGCATCTGATGCGTCTTCTCTTGACAAAGAAGATGGCTGGGAGTTTGCGTACCTATTGCACGTGACTTGTGCTCACTGAAGTGTGGGACCTCACGCGTGGGCACCACACATAAGTGACAGACCTGTTGGTGTAAAAACTCGGTTGATTATTAGAGTGCATTAGAACAAAGTTTCCTATGGATTCAAGGGTAGGAAATCCAAGTTAACTCATTTACATGACATTATTTTTCTTATGTCATATAGTAAGCATTAAAGTTGATAAACAATGTCTAGACATATTCAAACCAGACAAATCATGTATCTATACCCCTAACCCCTAAACTCTGTCTTATGAAGTCAAGCATGTGAAGAGATGTGGTTTTGGGTTTCAAACATGGAAATTTCAAAAACCTCCCAAAAGCTTCATTTTATAGTGCCTAAGAAGGATACATGCTTCCCTTTTCATTTTCATGTTTTAAACTTGTTTTAATTATCTTGGTCAAACCTAGGATTTGACGAAGATACAAATGGGTGGGCACAAAATTCAAAAAAATCAGAAAAATGGAAAACCAAATCACATAGTCTTCTTATGTCATATCGTAAGCATTCAAGTTGATAAACAAGGTCTAAATATATCCAAACCAGACAAATCATGTATCTCCCCTGTCGATCTTATGAAGTCTAGCATGAAGGGAAGTCGTTTTGGGTTTCAAACATGGAAATTTCAAGAACATCCCAAAAGCTTCATTTTAGAGTAAATAAGAAGGATACAGACTTCCCTTTTCATTTTCATGTTTTAAACTTGTTTAAATCTTGGTCAAACCAAAGGATTTGACCAAGATTCAAATGGCCCTAAAAAATTCAGAAAAAAATAAAAAGAATGAAAAACCAAAGCACATAGCATTCTTATGTCATATGTATAGTAAGCATTCATGTTGATAAACAAGGTCTAGACATATATATTCAAACCAGAAAAATCATGTATATATCTACCCCTAAAACCCAAATTAAACTCAGTCAATCATGAAGAGAAGTGGTTTTGGGTTTCAAACATGGAAATTTCAAGAACCTCCCAAAAGCTTCATTTTAGAGTGACTAAGAAGGATCCAGGCTTACTTATTCGTTTTCACGTGTTAAACTTGTCTAAATCTTGGTCAAACCTAGGATTTGACCAAGATATGATTCAAATGCGCAGAAAATTAAAAAAATCAGAAAAAATGAAAAACCAAAGTACATCAAATTCAAACCATACAAATCATGTATCTATACCCCCTAACCCTAAACTTTGTCTTATGAAGTCAAGCATGAAGAGAAGTGGTTTTGGGTTTCAAACATGGAAATTTCAAAAACCTCCCAAAAACTTCATTTTAAAGTGACTGAGAAGGTTACGTGCTTCCCTTTCCATTTTCATGTTTTAAACTTGTTTAAATTATCTTGGTCAAACCTAGGATTTCATGAATATACAAATGGGTGGGCACAATATTCAAAAAAATCAGAAAAATGAAAAACCAAATCACATTGTCTTCTTATGTCATATCGTAAGCATTCAAGTTGATAAACAAGGTCTAGATATATCCAAACCAGACAAATCATGTATCTACCCCCTGTCGATCTTATGAAGTCTAGCATGAAGGGAAGTCATTTTCGGTTTCAAACATGGAAATTTCAAGAACATCCCAAAAGCTTCCATTTTAGAGTGACTAAGAAGGATACAGACTTCCCTTTTCATTTTCATGTTTTAAACTTGTTTAAATCCTTGTCAAACCAAAGATTTGACCAAGATTCAAATGGGGGCCTAAAAATTTAGAAAAAAAATCAAAAGAGAATGAAAAACCAAAGCACATAGCATTCTTATGTCATATGTATAGTAAGCATTCAAGTTGATAAACCAGGTCTAGACATATATATTCAAACCAGAAAAATCATGTATATATCTACCCCTAAAACCCTAAACTCCGTCTTATGAAGTCAATCATGAAGAGAAGTGGTTTTGGGTTTCAAACATGGAAATTTCAAGAACCTCCTGAAAGCTTCATTTTAGAGTGACTAAGAAGGATCCAGGTTTATCTTTTCATTTCATGTTTTAAACTTGTTTAAATCCTGGTCAAACCTAGGATTTGATGAAGATACAAATGGGTGGGCACAATATTCAAAAAAATCAGAAAAATGAAAAACCAAATCACATTGTCTTCTTATGTCATATCGTAAGCATTCAAGTTGATAAACAAGGTCTAGATATATCCAAACTAGACAAATCATGTATCTACCCCCTGTCGATCTTATGAAGTCTAGCATGAAGGGAAGTCGTTTTCGGTTTCAAATATGGAAATTTAAAGAACATCCCAAAAGCTTCCATTTTAGAGTGACTAAGAAGGATACAGACTTCCTTTTTTATTTTCATGTTTTAAACTTGTTTAAATCTTGGTCAAACCAAGGATTTGACCAAGATTCAAATGGGCCTAAAAATTTAGAAAAAAATCAAAAGAGAATGAAAAACCAAAGCACATAGCATTCTTATGTCATATGTATAGTAAGCATTCAAGTTGATAAACAAGGTCTAGACATATTCAAACCAGAAAAATCATGTATATATCTACCCCTAAAACCCTAAACTCTGTCTTATGAAGTCAATCATGAAGAGAAGTGGTTTTGGGTTTCAAACATGGAAATTTCAAGAACCTCCCAAAAGATTTATTTTAGAGTGACTAATAAGGATCCATGCTTACCTTTTCATTTTCATAATTTAAACTTGTTTAAATCTTTGTCAAACCTAGGATTTGACCAAGATTCAAATATATGGGCATAAAATTCAAAAAAAATCAGAAAAATGAAAAACAAAAGCATATAGTCTTCTTATGTCATATAGTAAGCATTCAAGTTGATAAATTAACAAGGTTTGGACATATTCAAACCATACAAATCATGTATCTACCCCCTAACCCTAAACTCAGTCGATCTTATGAAGTCTAGCATGAAGAGAGGTCGTTTTGGGTTTCAAACATGGAAATTTCAAGAACATCCCAAAAGCTTCATTTTAGAGTGACTAAGAAGGATCCAGGCTTACTTATTCGTTTTCACGTGTTAAACTTGTCTAAATCTTGGTCAAACCTAGGATTTGACCAAGATTCAAATGTTATGAGAAAATTAAAAAAATCAGAAAAATGAAAACCATAGTACATAGTCTTCTTATGTCATATAGTAAGCATATTCAAGTTGATAAACAAGGTTTGAACCTTGATCTTTAGTCCGGGGCAAACCCCTAGTTTAACCTATTTACTTATAGATTCGTAGGTTGATTTTTCTACCTTTTTATTATTACTATGCAGCACATGGGTGTTTGCCCGTCGAGTGAAACTCGGAGGACGAGGGCTCAGTCGGGAGGGGAGGAGATGGGAGTGCAGGATGGGGTCTCCCTGTTTCGGGGGCTGATGTTGACGTTTGGGCAGGGGTTTGTCGGTGAGCGGAGGTGCGAGCGAGCGAGCGAGCGAGGCCGAGAATGAGAGAGATTTGTTTTTGTGAGAGGGACAACCGAAGGATCCGGAAGGACCCACAGACTTCCAATATGCATCTGATGCGTCTTCTCTTGACAAAGAAGATGGCTGGGAGTTTGCGTACCTATTGCACATGACTTGTGCTCATCGAAGTGTGGGACCTCACGCGTGGGCACCACACGTAAGTGACAGACCTGTTGGTGTAAAAACTCGGTTGATTATTATAGTGCATTAGAACAAAGTTTCCTATGGATTCAAGGGTAGGAAATCCAAGTTAACTCATTTACATGACATTATTTTTCTTATGTCATATAGTAAGCATTAAAGTTGATAAACAATGTCTAGACATATTCAAACTGCATAAATCATGTATCTATACCCCTAACCCCTAAACTCTGTCTTATGAAGTCAAGCATGTGAAGAGATGTGGTTTTGGGTTTCAAACATGGAAATTTCAAAAACCTCCCAAAAGCTTCATTTTATAGTGCCTAAGAAGGATACATGCTTCCCTTTTCATTTTCATGTTTTAAACTTGTTTTAATTATCTTGGTCAAACCTAGGATTTGACGAAGATACAAATGGGTGGGCACAAAATTCAAAAAAATCAGAAAAATGGAAAACCAAATCACATAGTCTTCTTATGTCATATCGTAAGCATTCAAGTTGATAAACAAGGTCTAAATATATCCAAACCAGACAAATCATGTATCTACCCCCTGTCGATCTTATGAAGTCTAGCATGAAGGGAAGTCGTTTTGGGTTTCAAACATGGAAATTTCAAGAACATCCCAAAAGCTTCATTTTAGAGTAAATAAGAAGGATACAGACTTCCCTTTTCATTTTCATGTTTTAAACTTGTTTAAATCTTGGTCAAACCAAGGATTTGACCAAGATTCAAATGGCCCTAAAAAATTCAGAAAAAAATCAAAAGAATGAAAAACCAAAGCACATAGCATTCTTATGTCATATGTATAGTAAGCATTCATGTTGATAAACAAGGTCTAGACATATATATTCAAACCAGAAAAATCATTTATATATCTACCCCTAAAACCCAAATTAAACTCAGTCAATCATGAAGAGAAGTGGTCTTGGGTTTCAAACATGGAAATTTCAAGAACCTCCCAAAAGCTTCATTTTAGAGTGACTAAGAAGGATCCAGGCTTACTTATTCGTTTTCACGTGTTAAACTTGACCAAGATATGATTCAAATGCGCAGAAAATTAAAAAAATCAGAAAAATGAAAAACCAAAGTACATCATATTCAAACCATACAAATCATGTATCTATACCCCCTAACCCTAAACTTTGTCTTATGAAGTCAAGCATGAAGAGAAGTGGTTTTGGGTTTCAAACATGGAAATTTCAAAAACCTCCCAAAAACTTCATTTTAAAGTGACTAAGAAGGTTACATGCTTCCCTTTTCATTTTCATGTTTTAAACTTGTTTAAATTATCTTGGTCAAACCTAGGATTTCATGAAGATACAAATGGGTGGGCACAATATTCAAAAAAATCAGAAAAATGAAAAACCAAATCACATTGTCTTCTTATGTCATATCGTAAGCATTCAAGTTGATAAACAAGGTCTAGATATATCCAAACCAGACAAATCATGTATCTACCCCCTGTCGATCTTATGAAGTCTAGCATGAAGGGAAGTCATTTTCGGTTTCAAACATGGAAATTTCAAGAACATCCCAAAAGCTTCCATTTTAGAGTGACTAAGAAGGATACAGACTTCCCTTTTCATTTTCATGTTTTAAACTTGTTTAAATCCTTGTCAAACCAAAGATTTGACCAAGATTCAAATGGGGGCCTAAAAATTTAGAAAAAAATCAAAAGAGAATGAAAAACCAAAGCACATAGCATTCTTATGTCATATGTATAGTAAGCATTCAAGTTGATAAACCAGGTCTAGACATATATATTCAAACCAGAAAAATCATGTATATATCTACCCCTAAAACCCTAAACTCTGTCTTATGAAGTCAATCATGAAGAGAAGTGGTTTTGGGTTTCAAACATGGAAATTTCAAGAACCTCCCGAAAGCTTCATTTTAGAGTGACTAAGAAGGATCCAGGCTTATCTTTTCATTTCATGTTTTAAACTTGTTTAAATCCTGGTCAAACCTAGGATTTGATGAAGATACAAATGGGTGGGCACAATATTCAAAAAAAATCAGAAAAATGAAAAACCAAATCACATTGTCTTCTTATGTCATATCGTAAGCATTCAAGTTGATAAACAAGGTCTAGATATATACAAACCAGACAAATCATGTATCTACCCCCTGTCGATCTTATGAAGTCTAGCATGAAGGGAAGTCGTTTTCGGTTTCAAACATGGAAATTTCAAGAACATCCCAAAAGCTTCGATTTTAGAGTGACTAAGAAGGATACAGACTTCCTTTTTTATTTTCATGTTTTAAACTTGTTTAAATCTTGGTCAAACCAAGGATTTGACCAAGATTCAAATGGGCCTAAAAATTTAGAAAAAAATCAAAAGAGAATGAAAAAACAAAGCACATAGCATTCTTATGTCATATGTATAGTAAGCATTAAAGTTGATAATCAAGGTCTAGACATATTCAAACTAGAAAAATCATGTATATATCTACCCCTAAAACCCTAAACTCTATCTTATGAAGTCAATCATGAAGAGAAGTGGTTTTGGGTTTCAAACATGGAAATTTCAAGAACCTCCCAAAAGATTTATTTTAGAGTGACTAATAAGGATCCATGCTTACCTTTTCATTTTCATAATTTAAACTTGTTTAAATCTTTGTCAAACCTAGGATTTGACGAAGATTCAAATATATGGGCATAAAATTCAAACAAAATCAGAAAAATGAAAAACAAAAGCATATAGTCTTCTTATGTCATATAGTAAGCATTCAAGTTGATAAATTAACAAGGTTTGGACATATTCAAACCATACAAATCATGTATCTACCCCCTAACCCTAAACTCAGTCGATCTTATGAAGTCTAGCATGAAGAGAGGTCGTTTTGGGTTTCAAACATGGAAATTTCAAAAACATCCCAAAAGCTTCATTTTAGAGTGACTAAGAAGGATCCAGGCTTACTTATTCGTTTTCACGTGTTAAACTTGTCTAAATCTTGGTCAAACCTAGGATTTGACCAAGATTCAAATGCGCAGAAAATTAAAAAAATCAGAAAAATGAAAACCAAAGTACATAGTCTTCTTATGTCATATAGTAAGCATATTCAAGTTGATAAACAAGGTTTGAACCTTGATCTGTAGTACTGGGCAAAACCCTAGTTTAACCTATTTAATTATAGATTCGTAGGTTGATTTTTCTACCTTTTTATTATTACTATGCGGCACATGTGTGTTTGCCCGTCGAGTGAAACTCGGAGGAAGAGGGATCACTCGGAAGGAGAGAAGAAGGGAGAGCATTATGGTGTCTTCCCTTTTTCGGGTGATGATGTTGACTTTTGTGCAGGGGTTTGTCAGTGAGCAGGAGGTGCGAGCGAGCGAGTCGAGCGAGGCCGAGAATGAGAGAGATTTGTTTTTTTTTTGTGAGAGGGACAACCGAAGGATCCTGAAAATGAAAAGGCAAGCATGCATGGATCTTTTTGAAACCAAAAACCACTTCTCTCTCATTCATGCATGCTTGCCTTCATAAGACAGAGTTTAGGGTCAGGGGTAGATATATATATGATTTTATGGTTTGAATATGTTTAGACCTTGTTTATCAACTTGAATGCTTACTATATATATGACATAAGAATGATATGTCCTTTGTTTTTTCATTCTTTTTTTTTTCTAAATTTCTATGCCCATTTGAATCTTTTGGTCAAATCCTAGGTTTGACCAAGATTTAAACAAGCATAAATCCTAGGTTTCATTTTTCTGATCTTTTTTTTAAAAAATCTTCCCATTTGAATCTTGGTCAAATCCTAGGTTGTTTGACCATGATTTAAACAAGTTTAAAACACGAATATGAAAAATTAAGCATCTATCCTTCTTAAGTCACTTTAAAATGTAACTCTTGGGAGGGTTTTTGAAATTTTCATGTTTGAAACCAAAAACCACTTCTCTTCATGCTTGACTTTCATAAAATCGACCGAGATTAGGGTTAGGGGGTAGATGAATGATTTGTCTGGTTTGAATATGTCCAAACATTGTTTATCAACTTTAATGCTTACTATATGACATACGTGTATCTCTAGATCGCAAATTTAACTAATGTAACACAAAATATATACAACAAAATATATATCATTAGAAAAACTCAGATGTTATACTATTTAATGGTATAATTTTTATAGCATAAATATTATATTATATTAGTTAAATTAACAATATTGGGATACGCGTAGGCCTTGTAAACCGGGACGGAGGGAGTACCCAGCTATAACTCCTCTTTCCTCTCTATCCCATCGTCTTCTCCCCTCGTTGCTAACTGCACGGATTGATTTCTCTTCTCGTCTTCTTCCCAAGGACCGTTGGAAAATGGAGATAAAAAGCTGCAGCACATGGAGTTCCGTCGGGCCATCGCCGGAAATAACACTCACAAGCAATGGAGGGAGAGAGAGATGGCGATTTAGAGTTCCATGTCCATGAGAAAGTTCCGTCGTGGGCATGGGTGGAAGCTCTCGACGCAGACATGCAGACCTGGATCCAATCCTTCGGCGACGGCGGCCATGTCATGGTGGATCAGTTGGTTGTGCTGCCTGCGATGGAGATGGTGGCGCCGCCCGCGATGGACACGGTCGTGGCCGTCGTCGACGAGGTTGTGCCTGCCGTCAACAGCGAAGAAAAAGAAGAGGCTCAGGGCGTCATGCGTGAAGGCGAGGGGGCGGTGCTCGTCGTCCAGGCAGAGCAGGCGGAGCTCGACCATGGCGAGGGCGCGCAGGTGGTTGCGCACTGCATGCCGGCAGCCGCCGAGAATGCTAAGGAGAAGTATGAGAGCAAGTACAATAAGTCCTAGTCAGCTGGCTACAACGCCGGCGACATCGAGTTGCAGAGGGTCTTCGCTGTAATTTCAATCTTGTTTGGGTGCCTTTCTGTAATTTTTGTCCTTTAATATCATCAGTGGTTTCCCGCAAAAAAAAAGCTGGCTACAAGGATTAAAATAATATATTGGTGTCTAGTTCGAGGAGAGAGAAGCGGAGAGAGAGTGTAAGAGCGGAAATTCAATTCGGCTCCCGGGTGCGTATGCTCTCTCTGCCAAAAAATCATATTTCAAAATGTCGAAAAATTTGGACACAAAATTCTACATGTACATCTCCATAATATACGAGCGTTCGTCAAGTTTCATGAAAACCGATATTTTGTGTGGTCTATATAAAAAAGCGAAAGTTTATCTTGTGAAAAGCATTATTTTTAGCACTGAAATTTGTCTTTTTTACACACATCACATGATAAGTCGATTTTTTATGAAACGACTTTGTGAGCACGTAGCATGTGAAGATGTACGTGCAAACTTTTAATTTCAATAAGAAAACTACGTATGTGCTTTGGTTTTTCATTTTTCATTTTTTTTTGAATTTTCCGCCCATTTGAATCTTTGTCAAATCCTAGGTTGGACCAAGATTTAAACAAGTTTAACACGTGAAAACGAAAAGGTAAGCATGGATCCTTCTTAGTCACTCCAAAATGTACCAATTGATAGATGTGTTAACTTTGCTTCATGGAAAAAATAATGTCATGTAAATGAGTTAACTTGGATTTCCTACCCTTGAATCCATAGGAAACTTTGTTCTAATGCACTATAATAATCAACCGAGTTTTTACACCAACAGGTCTGTCACTTACGTGTGGTGCCCATGCGTGGGGTCCCACACTTCAGTGAGCACAAGTCACGTGCAATAGGTACGCAAACTCCCAGCCATTTTCTTTGTCAAGAGACACTACAAGAAAAGTTGCCATGGCCGACGAAGTTGAAGTCGCGCCGTGGTTGCTGGTGTACCATGGCCGACAATTTTTGGTCCCTCCGTGGTGCATGTCAAAACTTTTTTTTTCTCGTTTTTGAGGCCACCTAGCCCGACGAAAGCGGCCAAAACGTCGCGTATGGTGGCCCGGGACGTGGTGCATCTCGAAATCTCGGGTTCGCTGACCGAGTCAACGCAAATCCGCACCGCCGAGGGATGTAGGGCCCAGATGGCAGCCTCTCTGGCATTGTTTTTTTTTCTAGATCGCGCCATCTTGTTCAACGTTCTCCGATCGAGCCGTTTACGATGCAGGATCATGGGTCCCGCATGTCATCCTCTATGAACCAAAATTCTTTCTATTCTTGGATTTTTTTTGACCCCTTGATTTCTGGCTACTTCCTTTTTCTTTTGATCCCTTGCCGCCTTGGAAACGTTGAGACCGCTGCTGCTAAATGGGACCCGCATGTCATCCTCTATGTGCAATCAACTTTCTTTTCTTGGAGTTTTTTTTGGCACCTCAAATTTGGTCACTTGCCTTTTTCTTTCGATCCCCTGCCGCCTCTCAAACGGTGATACCGCTGCTGCTAACTGGGACCCGCATGTCATCCTCTATGTACTATAAAACTTTCTTTTCTTGAATTATTTTTGGCACCTCATATTTGGTAACTTACCTTTTTCTTTCGATCCCCTGCCGCCTCTCAAACGGTGATACCGCTGCTGCTAAATGGGACCCGCATGTCATCCTCTATGTACTATAAAACTTTCTTTTCTTGAATTATTTTTGGCTCCTCATATTTTTCACTTGCCTTTTTCTTTCGATCGCCTGCCGCCTCTCAAACGGTGATACCGCTGCTGCTAAATGGGACCCGCATGTCATCCTCTATGTGCCTAAGAAGGATACATGCTCCCCTTTTCATTTTCATGTTTTAAACTTGTTTTAATTATCTTGGTCAAACCTAGGATTTGACGAAGATACAAATGGGTGGGCACAAAATTCAAAAAAATCAGAAAAATGGAAAACCAAATCACATAGTCTTCTTATGTCATATCGTAAGCATTCAAGTTGATAAACAAGGTCTAAATATATCCAAACCAGACAAATCATGTATCTACCCCCTGTCGATCTTATGAAGTCTAGCATGAAGGGAAGTCGTTTTGGGTTTCAAACATGGAAATTTCAAGAACATCCCAAAAGCTTCATTTTAGAGTAAATAAGAAGGATACAGACTTCCCTTTTCATTTTCATGTTTTAAACTTGTTTAAATCTTGGTCAAACCAAGGATTTGACCAAGATTCAAATGGCCCTAAAAATTCAGAAAAAATCAAAAGAATGAAAAACCAAAGCACATAGCATTCTTATGTCATATGTATATATAGTAAGCATTCATGTTGATAAACAAGGTCTAGACATATATATTCAAACCAGAAAAATCATGTATATATCTACCCCTAAAACCCAAATTAAACTCAGTCAATCATGAAGAGAAGTGGTTTTGGGTTTCAAACATGGAAATTTCAAGAACCTCCCAAAAGCTTCATTTTAGAGTGACTAAGAAGGATCCAAAGCTTACTTATTCGTTTTCACGTGTTAAACTTGTCTAAATCTTGGTCAAACCTAGGATTTGACCAAGATATGATTCAAATGCGCAGAAAAAATTAAAAAAATCAGAAAAAATGAAAAACCAAAGTACATCATATTCAAACCATACAAATCATGTATCTATACCCCCTAACCCTAAACTTTGTCTTATGAAGTCAAGCATGAAGAGAAGTGGTTTTGGGTTTCAAACATGGAAATTTCAAAAACCTCCCAAAAACTTCATTTTAAAGTGACTGAGAAGGTTACATGCTTCCCTTTTCATTTTCATGTTTTAAACTTGTTTAAATTATCTTAGTCAAACCTAGGATTTCATGAAGATACAAATGGGTGGGCACAATATTCAAAAAAATCAGAAAAATGAAAAACCAAATCACATTATCTTCTTATGTCATATCGTAAGCATTCAAGTTGATAAACAAGGTCTAGATATATCCAAACCAGACAAATCATGTATCTACCCCCTGTCGATCTTATGAAGTCTAGCATGAAGGGAAGTCATTTTCGGTTTCAAACATGGAAATTTCAAGAACATCCCAAAAGCTTCCATTTTAGAGTGACTAAGAAGGATACAGACTTCCCTTTTCATTTTCATGTTTTAAACTTGTTTAAATCCTTGTCAAACCAAAGATTTGACCAAGATTCAAATGGGGGCCTAAAATTTTAGAAAAAAAATCAAAAGAGAATGAAAAACCAAAGCACATAGCATTCTTATGTCATATGTATAGTAAGCATTCAAGTTGATAAACCAGGTCTAGACATATATATTCAAACCAGAAAAATCATGTATATATCTACCCCTAAAACCCTAAACTCTGTCTTATGAAGTCAATCATGAAGAGAAGTGGTTTTGGGTTTCAAACATGGAAATTTCAAGAACCTCCCGAAAGCTTCATTTTAGAGTGACTAAGAAGGATCCAGGCTTATCTTTTCATTTCATGTTTTAAACTTGTTTAAATCCTGGTCAAACCTAGGATTTGATGAAGATACAAATGGGTGGGCACAATATTCAAAAAAATCAAAAAAATGAAAAACCAAATCACATTGTCTTCTTATGTCATATCGTAAGCATTCAAGTTGATAAACAAGGTCTAGATATATCCAAACCAGACAAATCATGTATCTACCCCCTGTCGATCTTATGAAGTCTAGCATGAAGGGAAGTCGTTTTCGGTTTCAAACATGGAAATTTCAAGAACATCCCAAAAGCATCCATTTTAGAGTGACTAAGAAGGATACAGACTTCCTTTTTTATTTTCATGTTTTAAACTTGTTTAAATCTTGGTCAAACCAAGGATTTGACCAAGATTCAAATGGGCCTAAAAATTTAGAAAAAAATCAAAAGAGAATGAAAAAACAAAGCACATAGCATTCTTATGCCATATGTATAGTAAGCATTCAAGTTGATAAACAAGGTCTAGACATATTCAAACCAGAAAAAATCATGTATATATCTACCCCTAAAACCCTAAACTGTGTCTTATGAAGTCAATCATGAAGAGAAGTGGTTTTGGGTTTCAAACATGGAAATTTCAAGAACCTCCCAAAAGATTTATTTTAGAGTGACTAATAAGGATCCATGCTTACCTTTTCATTTTCATAATTTAAACTTGTTTAAATCTTTGTCAAACCTAGGATTTGACCAAGATTCAAATATATGGGCATAAAATTCAAACAAAATCAGAAAAATGAAAAACAAAAGCATATAGTCTTCTTATGTCATATAGTAAGCATTCAAGTTGATAAATTAACAAGGTTTGGACATATTCAAACCATAGAAATCATGTATCTACCCCCTAACCCTAAACTCAGTCGATCTTATGAAGTCTAGCATGAAGAGAGGTCGTTTTGGGTTTCAAACATGGAAATTTCAAGAACATCCCAAAAGCTTCATTTTAGAGTGACTAAGAAGGATCCAGGCTTACTTATTCGTTTTCACGTGTTAAACTTGTCTAAATCTTGGTCAAACCTAGGATTTGACCAAGATTCAAATGCGCAGAAAATTAAAAAAATCAGAAAAATGAAAACCAAAGTACATAGTCTTCTTATGTCATATAGTAAGCATATTCAAGTTGATAAACAAGGTTTGAACCTTGATCTGTAGTACTGGGCAAAACCCTAGTTTAACCTATTTAATTATAGATTCGTAGGTTGATTTTTCTACCTTTTTATTATTACTATGCAGCACATGTGTGTTTGCCCGTCGAGTGAAACTCGGAGGAAGAGGGATCACTCGGAAGGAGAGAAGAAGGGAGAGCATTATGGTGTCTCCCCTTTTTCGGGTGATGATGTTGACTTTTGTGCAGGGTTTGTCAGTGAGCAGGAGGTGCGAGCGAGCGAGGCCGAGAATGAGAGAGATTTGTTTTTTTTGTGAGAGGGACAACCGAAGGATCCAGAAGGACCCACAGACTTCCAATACGCATCCTGATGCGTCTTCTCTTGACAAAGAAGATGGCTGGGAGTTTGCGTACCTATTGCACGTGACTTGTGCTCACTGAAGTGTGGGACCTCACGCGTGGGCACCACACGTAAGTGACAGACATGTTGGTGCAAAAACTCGGTTCATTATTATAGTGCATTAGAACAAAGTTTCCTATGGATTCAAGGGTAGGAAATCCAAGTTAACTCATTTACATGACATTATTTTTCTTATGTCATATAGTAAGCATTAAAGTTGATAAACAATGTCTAGACATATTCAAACCAGACAAATCATGTATCTATACCCCTAACCCCTAAACTCTGTCTTATGAAGTCAAGCATGTGAAGAGATGTGGTTTTGGGTTTCAAACATGGAAATTTCAAAAACCTCCCAAAAGCTTCATTTTATAGTGCCTAAGAAGGATACATGTTTCCCTTTTCATTTTCATGTTTTAAACTTGTTTTAATTATCTTGGTCAAACCTAGGATTTGACGAAGATACAAATGGGTGGGCACAAAATTCAAAAAAATCAGAAAAATGGAAAACCAAATCACATAGTCTTCTTATGTCATATCGTAAGCATTCAAGTTGATAAACAAGGTCTAAATATATCCAAACCAGACAAATCATGTATCTACCCCCTGTCGATCTTATGAAGTCTAGCATGAAGGGAAGTCGTTTTGGGTTTCAAACATGGAAATTTCAAGAACATCCCAAAAGCTTCATTTTAGAGTAAATAAGAAGGATACAGACTTCCCTTTTCATTTTCATGTTGTAAACTTGTTTAAATCTTGGTCAAACCAAAGGATTTGACCAAGATTCAAATGGCCCTAAAAAATTCAGAAAAAAATCAAAAGAATGAAAAACCAAAGCACATAGCATTCTTATGTCATATGTATAGTAAGCATTCATGTTGATAAACAAGGTCTAGACATATATATTCAAACCAGAAAAATCATGTATATATCTACCCCTAAAACCCAAATTAAACTCAGTCAATCATGAAGAGAAGTGGTTTTGGGTTTCAAACATGGAAATTTCAAGAACCTCCCAAAAGCTTCATTTTAGAGTGACTAAGAAGGATCCAGGCTTACTTATTCATTTTCACGTGTTAAACTTGTCTAAATCTTGGTCAAACCTAGGATTTGACCAAGATATGATTCAAATGCGCAGAAAATTAAAAAAATCAGAAAAATGAAAAACCAAAGTACATCATATTCAAACCATACAAATCATGTATCTATACCCCCTAACCCTAAACTTTGTCTTATGAAGTCAAGCATGAAGAGAAGTGGTTTTGGGTTTCAAACATGGAAATTTCAAAAACCTCCCAAAAACTTCATTTTAAAGTGACTGAGAAGGTTACATGCTTCCCTTTTCATTTTCATGTTTTAAACTTGTTTAAATTATCTTGGTCAAACCTAGGATTTCATGAAGATACAAATGGGTGGGCACAATATTCAAAAAAATCATAAAAATGAAAAACCAAATCACATTGTCTTCTTATGTCATATCGTAAGCATTCAAATTGATAAACAAGGTCTAGATATATCCAAACCAGACAAATCATGTATCTACCCCCTGTCGATCTTATGAAGTCTAGCATGAAGGGAAGTCATTTTCGGTTTCAAACATGGAAATTTCAAGAACATCCCAAAAGCTTCCATTTTAGAGTGACTAAGAAGGATACAGACTTCCCTTTTCATTTTCATGTTTTAAACTTGTTTAAATCCTTGTCAAACCAAAGATTTGACCAAGATTCAAATGGGGGCCTAAAAATTTAGAAAAAAAATCAAAAGAGAATGAAAAACCAAAGCACATAGCATTCTTATGTCATATGTATAGTAAGCATTCAAGTTGATAAACCAGGTCTAGACATATATATTCAAACCAGAAAAATCATGTATATATCTACCCCTAAAACCCTAAACTCCGTCTTATGAAGTCAATCATGAAGAGAAGTGGTTTTGGGTTTCAAACATGGAAATTTCAAGAACCTCCTGAAAGATTCATTTTAGAGTGACTAAGAAGGATCCAGGCTTATCTTTTCATTTCATGTTTTAAACTTGTTTAAATCCTGGTCAAACCTAGGATTTGATGAAGATACAAATGGGTGGGCACAATATTCAAAAAAATCAGAAAAATGAAAAACCAAATCACATTGTCTTCTTATGTCATATCGTAAGCATTCAAGTTGATAAACAAGGTCTAGATATATCCAAACCATACAAATCATGTATCTACCCACTGTCGATCTTATGAAGTCTAGCATGAAGGGAAGTCGTTTTCGGTTTCAAACATGGAAATTTCAAGAACATCCCAAAAGCTTCCATTTTAGAGTGACTAAGAAGGATACAGACTTCCTTTTTTATTTTCATGTTTTAAACTTGTTTAAATCTTGGTCAAACCAAGGATTTGACCAAGATTCAAATGGGCCTAAAAATTTAGAAAAAAATCAAAAGAGAATGAAAAAACAAAGCACATAGCATTCTTATGTCATATGTATAGTAAGCATTCAAGTTGATAAACAAGGTCTAGACATATTCAAACCAGAAAAATCATGTATATATCTACCCCTAAAACCCTAAACTCTGTCTTATGAAGTCAATCATGAAGAGAAGTGGTTTTGGGTTTCAAACATGGAAATTTCAAGAACCTCCCAAAAGATTTATTTTAGAGTGACTAATAAGGATCCATGCTTACCTTTTCATTTTCATAATTTAAACTTGTTTAAATCTTTGTCAAACCTAGGATTTGACCAAGATTCAAATATATGGGCATAAAATTCAAACAAAATCAGAAAAATGAAAAACAAAAGCATATAGTCTTCTTATGTCATATAGTAAGCATTCAAGTTGATAAATTAACAAGGTTTGGACATATTCAAACCATACAAATCATGTATCTACCCCCTAACCCTAAACTCAGTCGATCTTATGAAGTCTAGCATGAAGAGAGGTCGTTTTGGGTTTCAAACATGGAAATTTCAAGAACATCCCAAAAGCTTCATTTTAGAGTGACTAAGAAGGATCCAGGCTTACTTATTCGTTTTCACGTGTTAAACTTGTCTAAATCTAGGTCAAACCTAGGATTTGACAAAGATTCAAATGCGCAGAAAATTAAAAAAATCAGAAAAATGAAAACCAAAGTACATAGTCTTCTTATGTCATATAGTAAGCATATTGAAGTTGATAAACAAGGTTTGAACCTTGATCTGTAGTACTGGGCAAAACCCTAGTTTAACCTATTTAATTATAGATTCGTAGGTTGATTTTTCTACCTTTTTATTATTACTATGCAGCACATGTGTGTTTGCCCGTCGAGTGAAACTCGGAGGAAGAGGGATCACTCGGAAGGAGAGAAGAAGGGAGAGCATTATGGTGTCTTCCCTTTTTCGGGTGATGATGTTGACTTTTGTGCAGGGGTTTGTCAGTGAGCAGGAGGTGCGAGCGAGCGAGCGAGTCGAGCGAGGCCGAGAATGAGAGAGATTTGTTTTTTTTTGTGAGAGGGACAACTGAAGGATCCAGAAGGACCCACAGGCTTCCAATACGCATCCTGATGCGTCTTCTCTTGACAAAGAAGATGGCTGGGAGTTTGCGTACCTATTGCACGTGACTTGTGCTCACTGAAGTGTGGGACCTCACGCGTGGGCACCACACGTAAGTGACAGACCTGTTGGTGTAAAAACTCGGTTGATTATTATAGTGCATTAGAACAAAGTTTCCTATGGATTCAAGGGTAGGAAATCCAAGTTAACTCATTTACATGACATTATTTTTCTTATGTCATATAGTAAGCATTAAAGTTGATAAACAATGTCTAGACATATTCAAACCAGACAAATCATGTATCTATACCCCTAACCCCTAAACTCTGTCTTATGAAGTCAAGCATGTGAAGAGATGTGGTTTTGGGTTTCAAACATGGAAATTTCAAAAACCTCCCAAAAGCTTCATTTTAGAGTGCCTAAGAAGGATACATGCTCCCCTTTTCATTTTCATGTTTTAAACTTGTTTTAATTATCTTGGTCAAACCTAGGATTTGACGAAGATACAAATGGGTGGGCACAAAATACAAAAAAATCAGAAAAATGGAAAACCAAATCACATAGTCTTCTTATGTCATATCGTAAGCATTCAAGTTGATAAACAAGGTCTAAATATATCCAAACCAGACAAATCATGTATCTACCCCTGTCGATCTTATGAAGTCTAGCATGAAGGGAAGTCGTTTTGGGTTTCAAACATGGAAATTTCAAGAACATCCCAAAAGCTTCATTTTAGAGTAAATAAGAAGGATACAGACTTCCCTTTTCATTTTCATGTTTTAAACTTGTTTAAATCTTGGTCAAACCAAGGATTTGACCAAGATTCAAATGGCCCTAAAAATTCAGAAAAAAATCAAAAGAATGAAAAACCAAAGCACATAGCATTCTTATGTCATATGTATAGTAAGCATTCATGTTGATAAACAAGGTCTAGACATATATATTCAAACCAGAAAAATCATGTATATATCTACCCCTAAAACCCAAATTAAACTCAGTCAATCATGAAGAGAAGTGGTTTTGGGTTTCAAACATGGAAATTTCAAGAACCTCCCAAAAGCTTCATTTTAGAGTGACTAAGAAGGATCCAGGCTTACTTATTCGTTTTCACGTGTTAAACTTGTCTAAATCTTGGTCAAACCTAGGATTTGACCAAGATATGATTCAAATGCGCAGAAAATTAAAAAAATCAGAAAAATGAAAAACCAAAGTACATCATATTCAAACCATACAAATCATGTATCTATACCCCCTAACCCTAAACTTTGTCTTATGAAGTCAAGCATGAAGAGAAGTTGTTTTGGGTTTCAAACATGGAAATTTCAAAAACCTCCCAAAAACTTCATTTTAAAGTGACTGAGAAGGTTACATGCTTCCCTTTTCATTTTCATGTTTTAAACTTGTTTAAATTATCTTGGTCAAACCTAGGATTTCATGAAGATACAAATGGGTGGGCACAATATTCAAAAAAACATAAAAATGAAAAACCAAATCACATTGTCTTCTTATGTCATATCGTAAGCATTCAAATTGATAAACAAGGTCTAGATATATCCAAACCAGACAAATCATGTATCTACCCCCTGTCGATCTTATGAAGTCTAGCATGAAGGAAGTCATTTTCGGTTTCAAACATGGAAATTTCAAGAACATCCCAAAAGCTTCCATTTTAGAGTGACTAAGAAGGATACAGACTTCCCTTTTCATTTTCATGTTTTAAACTTGTTTAAATCCTTGTCAAACCAAAGATTTGACCAAGATTCAAATGGGGGCCTAAAAATTTAGAAAAAAATCAAAAGAGAATGAAAAACCAAAGCACATAGCATTCTTATGTCATATGTATAGTAAGCATTCAAGTTGATAAACCAGGTCTAGACATATATATTCAAACCAGAAAAATCATGTATATATCTACCCCTAAAACCCTAAACTCCGTCTTATGAAGTCAATCATGAAGAGAAGTGGTTTTGGGTTTCAAACATGGAAATTTCAAGAACCTCCTGAAAGCTTCATTTTAGAGTGACTAAGAAGGATCCAGGCTTATCTTTTCATTTCATGTTTTAAACTTGTTTAAATCCTGGTCAAACCTAGGATTTGATGAAGATACAAATGGGTGGGCACAATATTCAAAAAAATCAGAAAAATGAAAAACCAAATCACATTGTCTTCTTATGTAATATCGTAAGCATTCAAGTTGATAAACAAGGTCTAGATATATCCAAACCAGACAAATCATGTATCTACCCCCTGTCGATCTTATGAAGTCTAGCATGAAGGGAAGTCGTTTTCAGTTTCAAACATGGAAATTTCAAGAACATCCCAAAAGCTTCCATTTTAGAGTGACTAAGAAGGATACAGACTTCCTTTTTTATTTTCATGTTTTAAACTTGTTTAAATCTTGGTCAAACCAAGGATTTGACCAAGATTCAAATGGGCCTAAAAATTTAGAAAAAAATCAAAAGAGAATGAAAAAACAAAGCACATAGCATTCTTATGTCATATGTATAGTAAGCATTCAAGTTGATAAACAAGGTCTAGACATATTCAAACCAGAAAAATCATGTATATATCTACCCCTAAAACCCTAAACTCTGTCTTATGAAGTCAATCATGAAGAGAAGTGGTTTTGGGTTTCAAACATGGAAATTTCAAGAACCTCCCAAAAGATTTATTTTAGAGTGACTAATAAGGATCCATGCTTACCTTTTCATTTTCATAATTTAAACTTGTTTAAATCTTTGTCAAACCTAGGATTTGACCAAGATTCAAATATATGGGCATAAAATTCAAACAAAATCAGAAAAATGAAAAACAAAAGCATATAGTCTTCTTATGTCATATAGTAAGCATTCAAGTTGATAAATTAACAAGGTTTGGACATATTCAAACCATACAAATCATGTATCTACCCCTAACCCTAAACTCGGTCGATCTTATGAAGTCTAGCATGAAGAGAGGTCGTTTTGGGTTTCAAACATGGAAATTTCAAGAACATCCCAAAAGCTTCATTTTAGAGTGACTAAGAAGGATCCAGGCTTACTTATTCGTTTTCACGTGTTAAACTTGTCTAAATCTAGGTCAAACCTAGGATTTGACAAAGATTCAAATGCGCAGAAAATTAAAAAAATCAGAAAAATGAAAACCAAAGTACATAGTCTTCTTATGTCATATAGTAAGCATATTGAAGTTGATAAACAAGGTTTGAACCTTGATCTGTAGTAATCGGGCAAAACCCTAGTTTAACCTATTTAATTATAGATTCGTAGGTTGATTTTTCTACCTTTTTATTATTACTATGCAGCACATGTGTGTTTGCCCGTCGAGTGAAACTCGGAGGAAGAGGGATCACTCGGAAGGAGAGAAGAAGGGAGAGCATTATGGTGTCTTCCCTTTTTCGGGTGATGATGTTGACTTTTGTGCAGGGGTTTGTCGGTGAGCAGGAGGTGCGAGCGAGCTTAGCGAGTCGAGCGAGGCCGAGAATGAGAGAGATTTGTTTTTTTTTGTGAGAGGGACAATCGAAGGATCCGAAGGACCCACAGGGCTTCCAATACGCATCTGATGCGTCTTCTCTTGACAAAGAAGATGGCTGGGAGTTTGCGTACCTATTGCACGTGACTTGTGCTCACTGAAGTGTGGGACCTCACGCGTGGGCACCACACGTAAGTGACAGACTGTTGGTGTAAAAACTCGGTTGATTATTATAGTGCATTAGAACAAAGTTTCCTATGGATTCAAGGGTAGGAAATCCAAGTTAACTCATTTACATGACATTATTTTTCTTATGTCATATAGTAAGCATTAAAGTTGATAAACAATGTCTAGACATATTCAAACCAGACAAATCATGTATCTATACCCCTAACCCCTAAACTCTGTCTTATGAAGTCAAGCATGTGAAGAGATGTGGTTTTGGGTTTCAAACATGGAAATTTCAAAAACCTCCCAAAAGCTTCATTTTAGAGTGCCTAAGAAGGATACATGCCCCCTTTTCATTTTCATGTTTTAAACTTGTTTTAATTATCTTGGTCAAACCTAGGATTTGACGAAGATACAAATGGGTGGGCACAAAATACAAAAAAATCAGAAAAATGGAAAACCAAATCACATAGTCTTCTTATGTCATATCGTAAGCATTCAAGTTGATAAACAAGGTCTAAATATATCCAAACCAGACAAATCATGTATCTACCCCCTGTCGATCTTATGAAGTCTAGCATGAAGGGAAGTCGTTTTGGGTTTCAAACATGGAAATTTCAAGAACATCCCAAAAGCTTCATTTTAGAGTAAATAAGAAGGATACAGACTTCCCTTTTCATTTTCATGTTTTAAACTTGTTTAAATCTTGGTCAAACCAAGGATTTGACCAAGATTCAAATGGCCCTAAAAATTCAGAAAAAAATCAAAAGAATGAAAAACCAAAGCACATAGCATTCTTATGTCATATGTATAGTAAGCATTCATGTTGATAAACAAGGTCTAGACATATATATTCAAACCAGAAAAATCATGTATATATCTACCCCTAAAACCCAAATTAAACTCAGTCAATCATGAAGAGAAGTGGTTTTGGGTTTCAAACATGGAAATTTCAAGAACCTCCCAAAAGCTTCATTTTAGAGTGACTAAGAAGGATCCAAAGCTTACTTATTCGTTTTCACGTGTTAAACTTGTCTAAATCTTGGTCAAACCTAGGATTTGACCAAGATATGATTCAAATGCGCAGAAAATTAAAAAAATCAGAAAAATGAAAAACCAAAGTACATCATATTCAAACCATACAAATCATGTATCTATACCCCCTAACCCTAAACTTTGTCTTATGAAGTCAAGCATGAAGAGAAGTGGTTTTGGGTTTCAAACATGGAAATTTCAAAAACCTCCCAAAAACTTCATTTTAAAGTGACTGAGAAGGTTACATGCTTCCCTTTTCATTTTCATGTTTTAAACTTGTTTAAATTATCTTGGTCAAACCTAGGATTTCATGAAGATACAAATGGGTGGGCACAATATTCAAAAAAACATAAAAATGAAAAACCAAATCACATTGTCTTCTTATGTCATATCGTAAGCATTCAAATTGATAAACAAGGTCTAGATATATCCAAACCAGACAAATCATGTATCTACCCCCTGTCGATCTTATGAAGTCTAGCATGAAGGGAAGTCATTTTCGGTTTCAAACATGGAAATTTCAAGAACATCCCAAAAGCTTCCATTTTAGAGTGACTAAGAAGGATACAGACTTCCCTTTTCATTTTCATGTTTTAAACTTGTTTAAATCCTTGTCAAACCAAAGATTTGACCAAGATTCAAATGGGGGCCTAAAAATTTAGAAAAAAAATCAAAAGAGAATGAAAAACCAAAGCACATAGCATTCTTATGTCATATGTATAGTAAGCATTCAAGTTGATAAACCAGGTCTAGACATATATATTCAAACCAGAAAAATCATGTATATATCTACCCCTAAAACCCTAAACTCCGTCTTATGAAGTCAATCATGAAGAGAAGTGGTTTTGGGTTTCAAACATGGAAATTTCAAGAACCTCCTGAAAGCTTCATTTTAGAGTGACTAAGAAGGATCCAGGCTTATCTTTTCATTTCATGTTTTAAACTTGTTTAAATCCTGGTCAAACCTAGGATTTGATGAAGATACAAATGGGTGGGCACAATATTCAAAAAAATCAGAAAAATGAAAAACCAAATCACATTGTCTTCTTATGTCATATCGTAAGCATTCAAGTTGATAAACAAGGTCTAGATATATCCAAACCAGGACAAATCATGTATCTACCCCCTGTCGATCTTATGAAGTCTAGCATGAAGGGAAGTCGTTTTCGGTTTCAAACATGGAAATTTCAAGAACATCCCAAAAGCTTCCATTTTAGAGTGACTAAGAAGGATACAGACTTCCTTTTTATTTTCATGTTTTAAACTTGTTTAAATCTTGGTCAAACCAAGGATTTGACCAAGATTCAAATGGGCCTAAAAATTTAGAAAAAAATCAAAAGAGAATGAAAAAACAAAGCACATAGCATTCTTATGTCATATGTATAGTAAGCATTCAAGTTGATAAACAAGGTCTAGACATATTCAAACCAGAAAAATCATGTATATATCTACCCCTAAAACCCTAAACTCTGTCTTATGAAGTCAATCATGAAGAGAAGTGGTTTTGGGTTTCAAACATGGAAATTTCAAGAACCTCCCAAAAGATTTATTTTAGAGTGACTAATAAGGATCCATGCTTACCTTTTCATTTTCATAATTTAAACTTGTTTAAATCTTTGTCAAACCTAGGATTTGACCAAGATTCAAATATATGGGCATAAAATTCAAACAAAATCAGAAAAATGAAAAACAAAAGCATATAGTCTTCTTATGTCATATAGTAAGCATTCAAGTTGATAAATTAACAAGGTTTGGACATATTCAAACCATACAAATCATGTATCTACCCCTAACCCTAAACTCAGTCGATCTTATGAAGTCTAGCATGAAGAGAGGTCGTTTTGGGTTTCAAACATGGAAATTTTAAGAACATCCCAAAAGCTTCATTTTAGAGTGACTAAGAAGGATCCAAAGCTTACTTATTCGTTTTCACGTGTTAAACTTGTCTAAATCTAGGTCAAACCTAGGATTTGACAAAGATTCAAATGCTTGTGAAAATTAAAAAAATCAGAAAAATGAAAACCAAAGTACATAGTCTTCTTATGTCATATAGTAAGCATATTGAAGTTGATAAACAAGGTTTGAACCTTGATCTGTAGTACTGGGCAAAACCCTAGTTTAACCTATTTAATTATAGATTCGTAGGTTGATTTTTCTACCTTTTTATTATTACTATGCAGCACATGTGTGTTTGCCCGTCGAGTGAAACTCGGAGGAAGAGGGATCACTCGGAAGGAGAGAAGAAGGGAGAGCATTATGGTGTCTTCCTTTTTCGGGTGATGATGTTGACTTTTGTGCAGGGGTTTGTCGGTGAGCGGAGGTGCGAGCGAGCGAGCGAGTCGAGCGAGGCCGAGAATGAGAGAGATTTGTTTTTTGTGAGAGGGACAACTGAAGGATCCAGAAGGACCCACAGGCTTCCAATACGCATCCTGATGCGTCTTCTCTTGACAAAGAAGATGGCTGGGAGTTTGCGTACCTATTGCACGTGACTTGTGCTCACTGAAGTGTGGGACCTCACGCGTGGGCACCACACGTAAGTGATAGACCTGTTGGTGTAAAAACTCGGTTGATTATTATAGTGCATTAGAACAAAGTTTCCTATGGATTCAAGGGTAGGAAATCCAAGTTAACTCATTTACATGACATTATTTTTCTTATGTCATATAGTAAGCATTAAAGTTGATAAACAATGTCTAGACATATTCAAACCGGACAAATCATGTATCTATACCCCTAACCCTAAACTATGTCTTATGAAGTCAAGCATGTGAAGAGATGTGGTTTTGGGTTTCAAACATGGAAATTTCAAAAACCTCCCAAAAGCTTCATTTTAGAGTGCCTAAGAAGGATACATGCTCCCCTTTTCATTTTCATGTTTTAAACTTGTTTTAATTATCTTGGTCAAACCTAGGATTTGACGAAGATACAAATGGGTGGGCACAAAATACAAAAAAATCAGAAAAATGGAAAACCAAATCACATAGTCTTCTTATGTCATATCGTAAGCATTCAAGTTGATAAACAAGGTCTAAATATATCCAAACCAGACAAATCATGTATCTACCCCCTGTCGATCTTATGAAGTCTAGCATGAAGGGAAGTCGTTTTGGGTTTCAAACATGGAAATTTCAAGAACATCCCAAAAGCTTCATTTTAGAGTAAATAAGAAGGATACAGACTTCCCTTTTCATTTTCATGTTTTAAACTTGTTTAAATCTTGGTCAAACCAAGGATTTGACCAAGATTCAAATGGCCCTAAAAATTCAGAAAAAAATCAAAAGAATGAAAAACCAAAGCACATAGCATTCTTATGTCATATGTATAGTAAGCATTCATGTTGATAAACAAGGTCTAGACATATATATTCAAACCAGAAAAATCATGTATATATCTACCCCTAAAACCCAAATTAAACTCAGTCAATCATGAAGAGAAGTGGTTTTGGGTTTCAAACATGGAAATTTCAAGAACCTCCCAAAAGCTTCATTTTAGAGTGACTAAGAAGGATCCAGGCTTACTTATTCGTTTTCACGTGTTAAACTTGTCTAAATCTTGGTCAAACCTAGGATTTGACCAAGATATGATTCAAATGCGCAGAAAATTAAAAAAATCAGAAAAATGAAAAACCAAAGTACATCATATTCAAACCATACAAATCATGTATCTATACCCCCTAACCCTAAACTTTGTCTTATGACGTCAAGCATATGAAGAGAAGTGGTTTTGGGTTTCAAACATGGAAATTTCAAAAACCTCCCAAAAACTTCATTTTAAAGTGACTGAGAAGGTTACATGCTTCCCTTTTCATTTTCATGTTTTAAACTTGTTTAAATTATCTTGGTCAAACCTAGGATTTCATGAAGATACAAATGGGTGGGCACAATATTCAAAAAAATCAGAAAAATGAAAAACCAATCACATTGTCTTCTTATGTCATATCGTAAGCATTCAAGTTGATAAACAAGGTCTAGATATATCCAAACCAGACAAATCATGTATCTACCCCCTGTCGATCTTATGAAGTCTAAATTTCAAGAACATCCCAAAAGCTTCCATTTTAGAGTGACTAATAAGAAGGATACAGACTTCCCTTTTCATTTTCATGTTTTAAACTTGTTTAAATCCTTGTCAAACCAAAGATTTGACCAAGATTCAAATGGGCCTAAAATTTTAGAAAAAAAATCAAAAGAGAATGAAAAACCAAAGCACATAGCATTCTTATGTCATGTGTATAGTAAGCATTCAAGTTGATAAACCAGGTCTAGACATATTCAAACCAGAAAAATCATGTATATATCTACCCCTAAAACCCTAAACTCTATCTTATGAAGTCAATCATGAAGAGAAGTGGTTTTGGGTTTCAAACATGGAAATTTCAAGAACCTCCCAAAAGATTTATTTTAGAGTGACTAATAAGGATCCATGCTTACCTTTTCATTTTCATAATTTAAACTTGTTTAAATCTTTGTCAAACCTAGGATTTGACCAAGATTCAAATATATGGGCATAAAATTCAAAAAACAAATCAGAAAAATGAAAAACAAAAGCATATAGTCTTGTTATGTCATCTAGTAAGCATTCAAGTTGATAAATTAACAAGGTTTGGACATATTCAAACCATACAAATAATGTATCTACCCCTAACCCTAAACTCGGTCGATCTTATGAAGTCTAGCATGAAGAGAGGTCGTTTTGGGTTTCAAACATGGAAATTGCAAGAACATCCCAAAAGCTTCATTTTAGAGTGACTAAGAAGGATCCAGGCTTACTTATTCGTTTTCACGTGTTAAACTTGTCTAAATCTTGGTCAAACCTAGGATTTGACCAAGATATGATTCAAATGCGCAGAAAATTAAAAAAATCAGAAAAATGAAAAACCAAAGTACATAGTCTTCTTATGTCATATAGTAAGCATATTCAAGTTGATAAACAAGGTTTGAACCTTGATCTGTAGTACTGGGCAAAACCCTAGTTTAACCTATTTAATTATAGATTCGTAGGTTGATTTTTCTACCTTTTTATTATTACTATGCAGCACATGTGTGTTTGCCCGTCGAGTGAAACTCGGAGGAAGAGGGATCACTCGGAAGGAGAGAAGAAGGGAGAGCATTATGGTGTCTCCCCTTTTTCGGGTGATGATGCTGACTTTTGTGCAGGGTTTGTCAGTGAGCAGGAGGTGCGAGCGAGCGAGGCCGAGAATGAGAGAGATTTGTTTTTTTTGTGAGAGGGACAACCGAAGGATCCAGAAGGACCCACAGACTTCCAATACGCATCCTGACGCGTCTTCTCTTGACAAAGAAGATGGCTGGGAGTTTGCGTACCTATTGCACGTGACTTGTGCTCACTGAAGTGTGGGACCTCACGCGTGGGCACCACACGTAAGTGACAGACCTGTTGGTGTAAAAACTCGGTTGAATATTATAGTGCATTAGAACAAAGTTTCCTATGGATTCAAGGGTAGGAAATCCAAGTTAACTCATTTACATGACATTATTCTTCTTATGTCATATAGTAGGGATATTCAAGTTGATAAACAAGGTTTGGACATATTCAAACCATACAAATCATGTATCTATACCCCCTAACCCTAAACTTTGTCTTATGAAGTCAAGCATGAAGAGAAGTGGTTTTGGGTTTCAAACATGGAAATTTCAAAAACCTCCCAAAAACTTCATTTTAGAGTGACTGAGAAGGTTACATGCTTCCCTTTTCATTTTCATGTTTTAAACTTGTTTAAATTATCTTGGTCAAACCTAGGATTTCATGAAGATACAAATGGGTGGGCACAATATTCAAAAAAATCAGAAAAATGAAAAACCAAATCACATTGTCTTCTTATGTCATATCGTTAGCATTCAAGTTGATAAACAAGGTCTAGATATATCCAAACCAGACAAATCATGTATCTACCCCCTGTCGATCTTATGAAGTCTAGCATGAAGGGAAGTCGTTTTGGGTTTCAAACATGGAAATTTCAAGAACATCCCAAAAGCTTCATTTTAGAGTAAATAAGAAGGATACAGACTTCCCTTTTAATTTTCATGTTTTAAACATGTTTAAATCTTGGTCAAACCAAGGATTTGACCAAGATTCAAATGGCCCTAAAAATTCAGAAAAAAATCAAAAGAATGAAAAACCAAAGCACATAGCATTCTTATGTCATATGTATAGTAAGCATTCATGTTGATAAACAAGGTCTAGACATATATATTCAAACCAGAAAATCATGTATATATCTACCCCTAAAACCCAAATTGAACTCAGTCAATCATGAAGAGAAGTGGTTTTGGGTTTCAAACATGGAAATTTCAAGAACCTCCCAAAAGCTTCATTTTAGAGTGACTAAGAAGGATCCAGGCTTACTTATTCGTTTTCACGTGTTAAACTTGTCTAAATCTTGGTCAAACCTAGGATTTGACCAAGATATGATTCAAATGCGCAGAAAATTAAAAAAATCAGAAAAATGAAAAACCAAAGTACATAGTCTTCTTATGTCATATATATAGTAAGCGCATTAAAGTTGATAAACAAGGTCTGGACATACTCAAACCATACAAATCATGTATCTATAACCCTAACCCTAAACTTTGTCTTATGATCGAAGTCAAGCATGAAGAGAAGTGGTTTTGGGTTTCAAACATGGAAATTTCAAAAACCTCCCAAAAACTTCATTTTAAAGTGACTAAGAAGGTTACATGCTTCCCTTTTCATTTTCATGTTTTAAACTTGTTTAAATTATCTTGGTCAAACCTAGGATTTGATGAAGATACAAATGGGTGGGCACAATATTCAAAAAAATCAGAAAAATGAAAAACCAAATCACATTGTCTTCTTATGTCATATCGTAAGCATTCAAGTTGATAAACAAGGTCTAGATATATCCAAACCAGACAAATCATGTATCTACCCCTTGTCGATCTTATGAAGTCTAGCATGAAGGGAAGTCATTTTCGGTTTCAAACATGAAAATTTCAAGAACATCCCAAAAGCTTCCATTTTAGAGTGACTAAGAAGGATACAGACTTCCTTTTTTATTTTCATGTTTTAAACTTGTTTAAATCTTGGTCAAACCAAGGATTTGACCAAGATTCAAATGGGCCTAAAAATTTAGAAAAAAATCAAAAGAGAATGAAAAACCAAAGCACATAGCATTCTTATGTCATATGTATAGTAAGCATTCAAGTTGATAAACAAGGTCTAGACATATTCAAACCAGAAAAATCATGTATATATCTACCCCTAAAACCCTAAACTCTGTCTTATGAAGTCAATCATGAAGAGAAGTGGTTTTGGGTTTCAAACATGGAAATTTCAAGAACCTCCCAAAAGATTTATTTTAGAGTGACTAATAAGGATCCATGCTTACCTTTTCATTTTCATAATTTAAACTTGTTTAAATCTTTGTCAAACCTAGGATTTGACCAAGATTCAAATATATGGGCATAAAATTCAAAAAAAATCAGAAAAATGAGAAACAAAAGCATATAGTCTTCTTATGTCATATAGTAAGCATTCAAGTTGATAAATTAACAAGGTTTGGACATATTCAAACCATACAAATCATGTATCTACCCCCTAACCCTAAACTCAGTCGATCTTATGAAGTCTAGCATGAAGAGAGGTCGTTTTGGGTTTCAAACATGGAAATTTCAAGAACATCCCAAAAGCTTCATTTTAGAGTGACTAAGAAGGATCCAGGCTTACTTATTCGTTTTCACGTGTTAAACTTGTCTAAATCTTGGTCAAACCTAGGATTTGACCAAGATTCAAATGCGCAGAAAATTAAAAAAATCAGAAAAATGAAAACCAAAGTACATAGTCTTCTTATGTCATATAGTAAGCATATTCAAGTTGATAAACAAGGTTTGAACCTTGATCTGTAGTACTGGGCAAAACCCTAGTTTAACCTATTTAATTATAGATTCGTAGGTTGATTTTTCTACCTTTTTATTATTACTATGCAGCACATGTGTGTTTGCCCGTCGAGTGAAACTCGGAGGAAGAGGGATCACTCGGAAGGAGAGAAGAAGGGAGAGCATTATGGTGTCTTCCCTTTTTCGGGTGATGATGTTGACTTTTGTGCAGGGGTTTGTCAGTGAGCAGGAGGTGCGAGCGAGCGAGCGAGCGAGTTGAGCGAGGCCGAGAATGAGAGAGATTTTTTTTTTGTGAGAGGGACAAGCGAAGGATCCAGAAGGACCCACAGGCTTCCAATACGCATCCTGATGCGTCTTCTCTTGACAAAGAAGATGGCTGGGAGTTTGCGTACCTATTGCACGTGACTTGTGCTCACTGAAGTGTGGGACCTCACGCGTGGGCACCACACGTAAGTGACAGACCTGTTGGTGTAAAAACTCGGTTGATTATTATAGTGCATTAGAACAAAGTTTCCTATGGATTCAAGGGTAGGAAATCCAAGTTAACTCATTTACATGACATTATTTTTCTTATGTCATATAGTAAGCATTAAAGTTGATAAACAATGTCTAGACATATTCAAACCAGACAAATCATGTATCTATACCCCTAACCCCTAAACTCTGTCTTATGAAGTCAAGCATGTGAAGAGATGTGGTTTTGGGTTTCAAACATGGAAATTTCAAAAACCTCCCAAAAGCTTCATTTCATAGTGCCTAAGAAGTCTACATGCTTCCCTTTTCATTTTCATGTTTTAAACTTGTTTTAATTATCTTGGTCAAACCTAGGATTTGACGAAGATACAAATGGGTGGGCACAAAATTCAAAAAAATCAGAAAAATGGAAAACCAAATCACATAGTCTTCTTATGTCATATCGTAAGCATTCAAGTTGATAAACAAGGTCTAAATATATCCAAACCAGACAAATCATGTATCTACCCCATGTCGATCTTATGAAGTCTAGCATGAAGGGAAGTCGTTTTGGGTTTCAAACATGGAAATTTCAAGAACATCCCAAAAGCTTCATTTTAGAGTAAATAAGAAGGATACAGACTTCCCTTTTCATTTTCATGTTTTAAACTTGTTTAAATCTTGGTCAAACCAAGGATTTGACCAAGATTCAAATGGCCCTAAAAATTCAGAAAAAAATCAAAAGAATGAAAAACCAAAGCACATAGCATTCTTATGTCATATGTATAGTAAGCATTCATGTTGATAAACAAGGTCTAGACATATATATTCAAACCGGAAAAATCATGTATATATCTACCCCTAAAACCCAAATTAAACTCAGTCAATCATGAAGAGAAGTGGTTTTGGGTTTCAAACATGGAAATTTCAAGAACCTCCCAAAAGCTTCATTTTAGAGTGACTAAGAAGGATCCAGACTTACTTATTCGTTTTCACATGTTAAACTTGTCTAAATCTTGGTCAAACCTAGGATTTGACCTAGATATGATTCAAATGCGCAGAAAATAAAAAAAAACAGAAAAATGAAAAACCAAAGTACATAGTCTTCTTATGTCATATATATAGTAAGCGCATTAAAGTTGATAAACAAGGTCTGGACATATTCAAACCATACAAATCATGTATCTATACCCCCTAACCCTAAACTTTGTCTTATGAAGTCAAGCATGAAGAGAAGTGGTTTTGGGTTTCAAACATGGAAATTTCAAAAACCTCCCAAAAACTTCATTTTAAAGTAACTGAGAAGGTTACATGCTGCTTCCCTTTTCATTTTCATGTTTTAAACTTGTTTAAATTATCTTGGTCAAACCTAGGATTTCATGAAGATACAAATGGGTGGGCACAATATTCAAAAAAATCAGAAAAATGAAAAACCAAATCACATTGTCTTCTTATGTCATATCGTAAGCATTCATGTTGATAAACAAGGTCTAGACATATATATTCAAACCAGAAAAATCATGTATATATCTACCCCTAAAACCCTAATTAAACTTAGCCAATCATGAAGAGAAGTGGTTTTGGGTTTCAAACATGGAAATTTCAAGAACCTCCCAAAAGCTTCATTTTAGAGTGACTAAGAAGGATCCAGGCTTACTTATTCGTTTTCACGTGTTAAAGTTGTCTAAATCTTGGTCAAACCTAGGATTTGACCAAGATATGATTCAAATGCGCAGAAAATTAAAAAAATTTAGAAAAATGAAAAACCAAAGTACATAGTCTTCTTATGTCATAGTAAGCATATTCCAGTTGATAAACAAGGTTTGGACATATTCAAACCATACAAATCATGTATCTATACCCCCTAACCCTAAACTTTGTCTTATGAAGTCAAGCATGAAGAGAAGTGGTTTTGGGTTTCAAACATGGAAATTTCAAAAACCTCCCAAAAACTTCAATTTAGAGTGACTGAGAAGGTTACATGCTTCGCTTTTCATTTTCATGTTTTAAACTTGTTTAAATTATCTGTGTCAAACCTAGGATTTCATGAAGATACAAATGGGTGGGCACAATATTCCTAAAAATCAGAAAAATGAAAAACCAAATCACATAGTCTTCTTATGTCATATCGTAAGCATTCAAGTTGATAAACAAGGTCTAGATATATCCAAACCAGACAAATCATGTATCTATACCCCCTAACCCTATAGTTTGAGGCCATTTGGATGAGGTCGAAAAAATTCTTGGATTAGAATCGTGTTGTTCGAACCCCGTAGTTGGATTTTTTTGAACCTTGATCTGTAGTACAGGGCAAAACCCTAGTTTAACCTATTTAATTATAGATACGTATATCGATTTTTCTACCTAGGATTTGACCAAGATTTATGGGCATAAAATTCAAAAAAATCAGAAAAATGAAAAACCAAAGCACATAGTCTTCTTATGTCATATAGTTAGCATTAAAGTTGTTAAAAAAGGCCTAGACATATTCAAACTAGACAAACCACATGTATCTACACCCCCTGACCCCTAAACTCTATCTTATGAAGTCAGGCATGAAGAGAAGTGGCTTTGGGTTTCAAACATGGAATTTTCAAAAACCTCCCAAAAACTTCATTTTAGAGTGACTAAGAAGTATACATGCTTCCCTTTTCATATTCATGTTTTAAACTTGTTTAAATTATCTTGGTCAGACCTAGGATTTGACAAGATTCAAATGGGCATCAAAATTCAAAAAAATCAGAAAAATGAAAAAAAAAAAGCAAATAGTTTTCTTATGTCATATAGTAAGCATTCAAGTTGATAAACAAGGTCTAGACATATTCAAACCAGAAAAATCATGTATATATCTACCCCTAACCCTAAACTAATCTGTCGATCTTATGAAGTCAATCATGAAGAGAAGTGGTTTTGGGTTTCAAACATGGAAATTTCAAGAACCTCCCAAAAGCTTCATTTTAGAGTGACTAAGAAGGATCCAGGCTTACTTATTCGTTTTCACGTGTTAAACTTGTCTAAATCTTGGTCAAATTTAGGATTTTACCAAGATTCAAATGCGCAGAAAATTAAAAAAATCAGAAAAATGAAAAACCAAAGTACATAGTCTTCTTATGTCATATAGTAAGCATATTCAAGTTGATAAACAAGGTCTAGACATATTCAAAGTTTCAAACTAGACAAACCATGTATCTACCCCTAACCCCTAAACTCTGTCTTATGAAGTAAAGCATGAAGACAAGTGGTTTTGGGTTTCAGACATGGAAATTTCAAAAACCTCCCAAAAACTTCATTTTAGAGTGACTAAGAAGGATACATGCTTCCCTTTTCATTTCCATGTTTTAAACTTGTTTAAATTATCTTGGTCAAACCTAGGATTTGACAAGATTCAAATGGGCATCAAAATTCAAAAAAAAATCAGAAAAATGAAAAACCAAAGCAAATAGTTTTCTTATGTCATATAGTAAGAATTAAAATTGATAAACAAGGTATAGACATATTCAAACCAAACAAATCATGTATATATCTACCCCTAACCCTAAACTCTGTCTTATGAAGTCAAGCATGGAAATTTCAAGAACATCCCAAAAGCTTCATTTTAGAGTGACTAAGAAGGATCCATGCTTACTTTTCATATATTTTAAACTTGTTTAAATCTTTGTCAAACCTAGGATTTGACCAAAAGATTCAAATGGGCATAAAATTCAAAAAAATCAGAAAAATGAAAAACACTACGAACAGTGAACAATACTGTTTCGCGTCCCTACAAGACACCATGGACAAGTGTTGCGAGTGACCCGTGTCCTTCACGGATAGAGATCAGGTGACATGCACCTTTCGCATGTCACCTGGTGACATGCGGCTTAAATCTAAATTTAAATATTGCGAAAAAATCATGTCCCAACCTATAGCCCTCTCGATTTATAGGCCCCTGCCGCCTCTCCCCATTCACTTCACTTCTCGCTACCTCACTCCTCTCGATTTATAGGCCCCTGCCGCCTCTCCCCATTCATCTTCAAAATCCTATAGCCCCAACCTGTACAGTGCTCGCCGGCGGCTGTACCATCCACAACCTCTGTATTAGCGCCTCCCTGCACCCCCATCTTCCGGCGATGAATCCCACGAGTGGACAAGGGGGCCTGTTAGGTGTGCGGCCCACCGTCGTAATCCCCAAAGAGCAACTACGGGACCTCGCCGCCAACTCGCACGCCCCCTACAGCTGCAGCAGGCGCATGGCGGCCTTGCCGTTGAGTCCGATGTGCCCACCAAGAGGCAGCGGATCAACGACCTCTCCGTGGGCTCGACGTGATGTCCCGCTGCAGCCGCAAGACAACCTCGCCGTCACCGGAGTCGGTCCTCTCCAAGGAGGAGAGCTTCGAGGTCGATGGTTAATGTAGTTTAATCATTGGTTTAAAACTAGTTAGCCCCCTACTGAGTATTATTCGGAGGGGATTTGATGCAAAATACTTCATTCACCATGTTTTGGCGTGAGTATTTGCGGCAGATCAGGACAACCTGAGAGATAGCCTGTCCCGGGGCATTATTACTCGTAGTTTTTTTTTGAGGGGTTCCTCGGGCCTTATTAGTGAAGCGTCCAATTTCTATTCACGTAATCCATGCCAGCAGGCCTCAGGACTTGTAATTTTGCATTGGAATCAATCTCTCAGCCTGATCCATGCTAGAACGGGGTGGATGCCTGGAAGGAGAAGCAGCAATCGGAGCACGTATGTGGAACGACCAGAAACGCGAGAGCATAGAGGTGTTGCGGTTCCACGTCCACCCGACGTGCGCGGAAGTGTTTCCTGAGGATCCCCGCGACTCTGATCCTGTCCAATACTCTTCTGCCAAACAGATAAAATGTGTTCTTATTAAGAAAGACCCAGATATTACTCACTGAACCATGTGAAAACACGTCAACCAAACAAGGCACAAGGGATTTCTACTGCACTAATACTAGCTGCATTACCACTTTCGAACTTCAATGCAAACTTGAAACTTCACTGCAGTCTTTTTTCCCCTTTCGAACTTGAGATCCAGCCTCTCCATCGATTGATGCATAGGGCAAACTTTATTAGTTCATGTTTCGTTCTTAGTTTGAAACTTTATTACTCCAAGCTCCGGAGTACTCATATTACTACAGTATTGCAATTGAAATTTATACATATTACAATTACTATTGAAGTTAGTCTTGTACAGATTACTATGAGTATTGAAGTTTAAGTCCTGCAAACTTTCGGAGTACTATATTTTTACTATTGAAGTTACACTCTTGCACTTTATTAGTATAATATCATGTGTCACACAGGGTCGCTCTGTGAATCTACCATCTAATGAATGACGACAACATGAAGCGTCTCTGCAAGTAATCCGGCGGTCGCTCCTGGATGAGTCGCGCGAGTTGATTGACCATGCGTCCAAGCTCCGAGATGTGAACGCACATGTGGTAAACCGTGCTATGAAGCTATGGAATGAGTATGACGTACTCTTGAATGAGCACTCATCTCTATCAAAGGAGAACTCATCTCTATCGAAGGAGAACCTCTCCATGGTAAATCAGAACGGGTCTCTAACGAAGGAGAACATCTCCATCCTAAAAGAGAACTCATCTCTGAAAAAGGAGAACATCTCCATCCTAAAAGAGAATTCATCTCTGAAAAAGGAGCACACCTACTACAAGTGGCGGAGCATGACAGGAAACAAGTAATCTTCTTCGGGTGTGAAGAAGTTGTACCCATATGTGCATGTAGAGAGGTGGAGACGGTTGCCGATGAGACAAGTGAGTAGATTGAGGAGGGCAGCCACAACCCACAATGTTTGTAGTTACAAATCTTCTATCATAAAAGTAGTAGTATCGAAATTAATATGTATCCCTTAATATATGTGGTGTTTGACAATATATAGTTTAACATGCAAGGACTCTGCAATGTAATTTGTATCAGTTTGATTGGCTTTCTACCCAAGTGAGCATGTGTCATATTTGTCCAAGGTTTGATTTTTGCATCTTATCATATTTTGTTGAATACCATACTAAAAAATTCCATGTGCATCATTTTGATGCAGAGGCTGGGGGTCTCAACTTCCATTACGAAAAGGATTTGTCAAGACATGAAACATTGGATAAAATCCTTGACTGTACCCTGCACTTAGAAACAATGATTAAAATTCAAAGCTGCATCTCCTACCAATACAAATGGTATATCAGACAATTTTGAAACAAATTGAATCCAACCCGAAATAAATTAAATTATATTTGGAAGAAGATATGTAGTAGTACCCCTGTACAGTAGGACGCTATGTGCAATGCACGACATATTGGCAAAAAATTACCCTCATGTACCAAAGGCATGGGCACCAAGATCTGATGCAAATTTGAATTCGGCCAAAGGAGGGTACTAGCAAAGATTTCGATCGTGTCAGCGATCCAGACATTCTTATGAAGTAAAGGGAATTTGATCATCTTGGTCTTGCAAGTAATGAAATGTGGGGACTCCTAAGATCGACGCCTTCAACACCGATGTTTCTTTTTCATCAGAAGCTAGTGGCTGACAACTTTGATTCCTATTCGGCTGATGCAGATATCCATGAGATCATCAAGAGGATCTTGGAACATGTTGAAGCACGTGTCGACATTCTGCTCTCGTGCTTGAAGGCAGATGATTTTGATAGGGTGATGCAAAAGCCGCCATATGGTCAATAGATTGTTATTATATACAAGGATGTTGTTTCTTGGGTCATCATCTAGATCTTTTGTTTTCTTATGTGTTAGCAGTACTTTATGGAAACTATGTTAGTATTGTCTTATACTGAATTGTTGCTATATCTGGACACCGGATGCTTATGTTCTATGACATTATGGAATGTATGGAAAAAAAGATGACACCTTTTTAGCTATTCAGAAAAGGCAAAAAAACAACAACAATTTGTTTCCCACAATAAAATGAAATCTTATTGCACCTTTCCCCAAAATGGTAATGCACATTTTACCTTGGGCATTTTCGTTAAGACCCATGGTTTTTTATATAAAATGGTAGGCCATATTTTGAAGCTAGTTTTTTTAAAACATATCAAAATTCAAGCTTATCATTTTATAGCCACAAGTTCACTTTTTTTTCTTCATTTTTTCCAAAACAGGGTGGGAATCGACTGCATGCCATTCCTTGCAAACATTGGCGAATGTCGGAAATAATCTTAGATAGGGCGAACTCTAAAAGAAGAGGTAAATACCGAAATAGTCCCGAGACATTGTGATGCATGTAATTCTAACGCAATCCCAATAAACCAAAACATATTTTATTATAAGTAGAACCTATCTACATACCAATTATGTGATCAATGGCAAAACTTTAGTTCTTTTGAAAATCATTTTGTAATTCGATCGATCAAGAATTTTTTCAATATCTTTTGCTCGATGCACAACTCGGAATTTATAATCTTTGTTGTCGAGCCATTTCAGGAGTCCTTTAAGTCATAGGATAGGAAAAACGTATGTACATCTTGTCTATTTGAATCCTATGGGAATATGAGTTTCTTTGATTGTACCAAAGGGATTTTTCCCTGAGGGATGACCTAATGTTTTGTTCATATAGGATTTGTAGTACAAGATTCATATGGGATATGTTCCCTATGAATATAACCAATAGTGTAGAATAATTCCCGTAGGATCTAAATCCTATAAATCAAAGGAGCCTCGCTTGTTTTCGGCACCCCATATAAAATCAGCGCCAACTCAATGAGATGATAAATGTTGTCGGATGAAACATGGCGTTTCTTTCAAATATAAAGAAATATCTGAAGTCTTCAATTCTACGCGTATGATAATGAATAGCTCAAGGTTATTTTACATATACTAAGATCCATGATACATCAATCTTTTTAATGCGGAGAACGAGTCTATATATGTTTTTTGGTACCTAGTCCATGTTTTGTTTTCGAAATCGGCTCCACGCAGTGTTCACTAAAATAGGCGCAACTTTGTCATATGAAGTCCGTTTTAAGTACTCAAATGTTCAGAAAAAAACACATATATATGAATGGATATTCACTAAAAATCAAGGTAGGATGGCTGCCGTACCGCCCATGCTTACAAATGAGACCTTGATGCGGTCGGACAGCGTCCATTTTTTTTCGCGCATCCACCAAACCATTTCAACGAAGCGCCAAAACACCGGCGAAAATAGCTCGGGTTGCTGCCTCCAATTTTCAAATGTTCGAATTTCCCATCTTATCCTTTCATCAAAAACGTCCCCAGCGGTTCTTCTCTTATTCGGGCCAAGGCCAATCTCACCCCAGCCATTAAAACATACCACCGGCACAGGCGCCGAATCCCACATCTCTCACGCGTCACCCACCGAATCGGAGCATCTCGCCCGACGACGGCAGTGCACCACCGTCCCACCTCGCCACCACAGCCTCCTGACCAGCCGCTGTAGTGTCCGAGAAGACGTTCTCAAGCAAGCCGGAGCCGCTTCCCCGACGAAGGCGCACACCGCACCATTTGTGCTCCACCGTAGCCGACGCCCACCGCGCCGGATCCTGCTCAGGGACGCCGTCCACCTCCGCCGCTGCGTCGGATCTGCTTCCCGACTCCCTGGTCTACCGCACGGTGAAATGGGTAGACCCCGCGCCCAACCGGTCCACCGCGCGAAACCAAAGCGTAAAGCCGTCCACTCCCCATGCGAAGGTTGGTGTTTAGCCGCTTCCGTTATGCATTTCATTTCCGAACATCAGTTTCGTGCGATCTGTTTTAGGGCTTGTTTGGTACTAGAGTTTTACTGGGATTAGCAGGGATAATCCGCTCCAAACTTTAAATCCCCACTTATCCCCAATGCATGTTTGGTGCTAGAGTATGAGCGAGTTTAATCCCCACTTGTCCCTACTTTTCCGCAAAATTTAGTGTATTTTTTCAATCCCCAATACTCTACCCCTACCTAGTGGATTGGGGATGGGGTTTTGTGGGTATTGGGTGAATTCTGCTGTCACCCAATACTCTAGAGTATTATCCCCACTAATCCCCACTAAAACACTGGACAGAGATCAGGTGACATGCAATAGGCATGTCACCTGAGAATGATGTTGTGACATGCGACCATGTTCTGATCGTTGGACTGAAAATGGAGGGCCAGATCAACATGAACAGTAGACGCTACAGGGACAATCCACAGTGCATCGCTACAGGGACAAATCTACAGTGCATCGATACAGTACATCTGCTACAGGGTCATCTACAGTACATCACTACAGTGCTTGATCTTGTCTACTCATTTTCGATCCAACGGCCGAAAGTGCATGTTACGGCACTGTTCATCGGTGACATGCCTATGGTATGACTGTAGTAGAAGTCAAGCCTGCAGAGTGATTAGTCGACATTATTAAACTGCATGTTTATAAATCTTGTAATCATCAATTGGCATGCACAGGGAAATCATTTATTTTTGATCTACGCTTTATTCCTTTGTGAGCTATCATCTACTTGCTACTACTAATTTGCCCTTCTACTGCTCTACTCAAAGTTCCATGATAAATCTCGTTAGCATTTTTTTCTAATGCATGCTAAAGATACTGTAGTAGAGTACAAAGAGGGCCGGAGAGAAAATATAGGCATCACCAGTGAACAATCAAACACCTCTCCTGTCTCCATCGATAACAATCAATTTTCTTATTCAGAACTTGATCCTACTGAACAAGAGTCTGAGGGAGACCTGAGTAAAGAGGATGCCCTTGTCAAGCACCCTACTCCACCCCCAAGGTGATTGCTCGCTCTTTTCATTGGCATTATTGTTGCATCTTCAATAACTGTGATGTATCTCGTCCAACCCAGCCCAAGTTATAGCATTATCATCTCGCTCGATTAACACATAATAATAACATATGTTTCATCATGTCTTGGCTTGTTGTTCTTATGTTCCATAATCGTATCAAGCATGTATATGATTTTGTTGATTGAAGTACCGTTTATCTCTGGCAGGCATCAGGGACTTCACGTAAGGACGTTTCAAATACCAACAAGGTGAAGAACATAGTTCAACAGGAAGATCAATATCTGACAGCTCACCTAAAAATAAAAAGGGTTCAAGCTGGTCATGTCAGATCACAAACAAATGCGATGAACAGAGTAAAAACAAGGTCTCGGACTCGAGTCACTCTAATCTAGTTGAAAATGATGACCAGGCAAAAAAATATTGTAATGCGAAACACCAACATAAAAGCTTCGACCTAACCCCACATCGGTTGGTCTAAAAGTCAGACGGAGCAAATACCAAACCACATGTTCCCCACCCACATGTTGCCAATCCAGTTACCCAAGAACAATTCACAGCAGACCCAGTTTCAACAGCAGGTTCTCAACACCTAACTAATCACGATCGCCCGCTGACATTTAGTCCTGCCAGAGACAACTTCTTCCTTAAAGATGATGGTGGGGCCGAATTAGGTACGTGTTCCCTTACATGCTCCGTTACATAAATACCTTGATAGCTTGATGTAATGCTTAAATTTGCAGTTCCACCACGACCAAGAAAACGAAGGGGGCCAACGACTTTGAAATCACTTAAAAATAAGATTGCCCGAATGGGAACAAGATTTCCCATCACATCAGTTATAGCAGGTATCAGAAGGCCACTGGATCCACAAGAATCATCTAATATAGCATCGATCACAAAGCGTTTTTGTCAGGACTCAAATTCCTATCTTTCCATCATGGAAACAACACGTAAACACCCCTTCCCATTTTGAAGGTTTATCGCACATGTTACATGTAAGTCATTTTCGTAAACAATACCATGTTGCTCGTTCACATTCCCTCTAGCTTTCTGTTGGCTAGCTATCTAACACATGAACGGTTCCCATTGTTGTAAACAGACATGTCTTGAGTTTGATGATGACATGAAGAATGTAATCACTGTTATCAGGAGCATATTCTCTTCAGCGTTGCGCCAGGAGCGCCATAGGCTAAAGATGAGATACTTTGCTGGGAGGACTCCTAGCGATATTCCAACAACCTCTCCTATACTACAGATGACTGATGATCAATGGTGTGATCTTGTTGAGTATTGGTCTGCTCAAAAGAATTTGGTATGTTCTGTGAAGACAGTGAGACAAGATCACATTACTGATTCCTTTCTAAGCATGTGTCTCACAAGTCTTCATTTGTAGTTCATCGCTCGAAGTAACATGCGTGCTCGTAATAATGTACGTTTACAACAGCGTACAGGATCTCGTAGCTTGATTGGACACCTCTACTGTATGGTAAGAAATGTTATCTGTACAACTATATTTAAATTAGTAAATCATTTAGAATTTATAGATGCACAATATACATCGTAAATTGATGTCTCTGTTTTATTTATATATTTTTTAAAACTTTCAATTGTCGCATGTCGGCATGTGACGTGGTTGTGAAACTAATTTATATTTTCTCTTGCGAAAATATCAGAAGGCAAGGCAAGCATACTGTGAGAGTACAGACAGAGAGATGAGTCTACTTGAGCAATTCAAGGTGTGCCAGACGAGCAGAAATGGTTTGACTGGACATTTTGCACAGAGTGTTATTGTAAGTATTCTCTACTAATGTCAGTTATGGTTTTCAATTGTATGCAGAAATATCTTATCATATTTGTCAAGCTTCATGCACTAGCCAACACAACCAAATGTCCGAACTGGTGGAAAGGGCTAGTACAATTCACTTATATACTTCTCAGCAATATCATGCACATTACGAATTCTACACATGGATCCATGCATATTTTTATAGTCCTGCTATTACGTGTTAGCAATAGAAGACATGTCAATATGATGTAACATGCTCTTACTAAAATGTATATGCGGTAATCAGCCATGCCAGTTTGTAGGATTATTAGAGGTAGTTCATACACATGTCTTCACATTATAATCTCTTCTCTTACACATGTGTAACAACTGAAAACTCCTCAGTCTGACATGAAAGTGGAGCTGGCAAAACCAAAGAAAGATGGTATAGAAAAAACCCAGGAAGAATGTCTGAATTCATTTTCCAAGGTACTACAATGTCATGGTATAGCCAACAACACATTTCTGCGTAATGCTGGGTTCAGAACTAATTTGTCGAGGTCCAAGTCCAAGTCAAAGCCCAAGCGTAGGTTGAGGTCCAAGTCATTGTCTTTTTATGTTCTCGAGGAACTACTCAAAGAGGAACGAGCAATAGTGGCTGCACAAAGAGTAGTCATCCACCGTATAACTGCAGGATTAGAAGCAAGTCAAGCCCACCTGGGCAACATCCTGAGAAAGTGTGGGAGATGCTGAATACCACAGTGAACACTGACAGTCAAAGGTATCCCTTGGTTGTGTGAAAGGGTTTGTGATGCTGAACTATTTTGTTGGTGCTTCTATCTGCACTTGTTATGTACCTGGTGGTTGTTTCCTTGGTGATGTGGATTAAATGAAAACTGAATGGATTGGATGCAACAATATTTAATCAATGTTTAATCTGATTTGTAGTATTTTTTATATTGCGCTGCATGGGAAAAGTATAACTATTAGTTGGCCCATTGGTGACCATTTTCATACATTATTTTAGTTGACGGGTCCTTGTCCTTGTATCCCTGAAAGGAGGCAGTACTACAGTAAGCTACCAAATTTTCTAGTACAGTATTTTTTTAGCGCCAGCTAAATTGAAAATATCTGTCAAGCGCTACAATCTCCCGCCAATAAAATCCAAAATATTCGCTACGCGTTTTTAAATTTAAGTTTTTTTAGGAGATAGTACATGGGAACTGATTTTGGTTGTGATTATGACTTGATGTGACCGTATAGTAGTGTCATGCGCATGCGGGAGTGGTGTTTTGAAACATAGGAGCATATGCTCCCTCCATTTTGAAATGCATCTTACACATATTTTGAATTTCAAAAAAAAAATGAAACAAAAAATTCGCATGTACATCTTCTCGTGCTACGCCCTTACAAAGTTGCGACTTGTCATGTGACGTGTGTAAAAGGATAAAATACAGTACTAAAAATAATGCTTTTCACAAGATAAGTTTTCTCTTTTTTACATAGACCACAAAAAATATTGGTTTTTCGTGAAACTTGACGAACGAACATATATTATGAATATGTACATGTAAAATTTTTTGCTAATTTTTTCGACATTTTAAAATATGATTTTTTTGGTAGAGGGAGCATATGCACCCGGGAGCCAAATTGAATTTCCGCATGCATATGACACTACTCTATGTTACTACCTTCATAATGCATAGTAACTTAGATGTAGTACTATCATGCATGATTGTTTTAGTTAGTATGTAGACTCATTCTATCTTGAAAAGTGTTATGGTAACATAGCTAGTTACCACAACCAGCTCTATGTTAATACTCCTTAGTTACTCCCACTATGAGTAGTCTAAGTAGCATGGTCTACCCCGGAAGTAGATCCTCTAACGTGCAACAGACAAGTCGGGTAAGCTACACCTCTCTAATTTTCCTTCTCCACATCTACATGATTAAGTCTAATTTGATCTAAATTAACTTCCATAATATATGTAAGCCATATGCATTTACGATAATTAGTAACAATCAAAATTATGACTATCTTTTTTTAATATTTATACGATTTTTTTATACAGTAAAAATATACAGTGATTGCTACAGTAAATACGTACAGTATTTGTTACATTTTCCTGATTTTTCTTCTACGTTTTGCACTACTTAAGCACTGTGCTTACCTGACTTGTCATCTCTACGTTAGAGGATATGGTTCCGGTCTACCCCTGGTCTTATATTACAATCACGAGTATATTACTTGGACCATCTGTACAACATACTTTTGTTGCTCCTTGCAAAAAAAATACTTTTGTTGCGACTGGATTATTAATAAAGGCCGTGTGCATCACCACGATGCAGAGGCTGGGGTCATATCCCCTTTTCGAAGAAAAAAAATTACTTAGACCATAGCCTTATTCAAAATCAATTCTTAGTCAAGCTGCAAAATCTCCTATTACCAATCCCGAAATATTTCAGAAGGGCTTTTCAAAATTGATTTTCAAGATATATCATGATTATGATCGTGGTAACCGATTTTCAAGTGATGATGACTTGATGTGACACTTGGCCGTACTAGTACGGTCTCATATTTTTGTATTACTTGACCGTAGCCAAATTCGAAATCTCATTCCAGCGGCAAAACTTCCCGCCCGAAAAATACAAATATTTCACACGCCTCTAACTTCCCATTCTACCCTCGTAAAGATGACAACAATGTCCATGCATAAGTCGGTTGGTGGGGGGTCTACCCGTCATTTTTTCGATCACCACCTCCCTAGCTCCGAAACTCCCCGAAAAAAATTCATTTCCCTCACTCTCTCCTCTGAGACCACCCACCGGAACTTCCCAAGTCCCTCTCTCTCCCACCTCCACGACCACCGCACCGGAACATCCCCGCCGGACTTCCCTGGCCTACCCGAGGCCTCGCGATCCTCGTCATCCGGCTGTCTACCGGAGCCGCTTCATCGACGCCGTCATCAACCGGACTGGATCATCCCCGCCGAACCTCGAAACCATATACTCATCCAAAGAGTCTACCGCAGCCGCTTCAGCTGCGGTATCGTCCACCCCACCGAGCCGCTTCGCCGGATCCGTCGTCCACCGCATCGGATCTAGCTCACCGACACCGCCGTGCATGAACCGGATCCGCTTCACCGGCACCTTGCATGATCTAAACTCTTCTACCGTTGCTTTTCTATTGCTTGCCTCGCAAGTTCTTGTTTAATCTTGGGAACCTGTTTGTGCTAACGACGCGTCGTTACGTTTTTGCAGATGAGATGAGTAATCATGAAGTGTAATGGCCGTCTCTCCAACCCCAAGTAGCACATGTAGCGTACTTCATCACCGGATCTATCAACCCTGTGAAGATCTGTCGTGACTCTCACAGAGTGCTTCTCCTAATGTAAGTCCCTTGTTTTAGCGCCATGTTCGGGTTCAGATGCTTGTTTGTCCGAAGCTCTTTTAGTTCATTCCTAGCTATGACCGTAACACGTTGCTATTTTCTACTTCATTGCTAACTTTAAGCGATTGAACATTTTGGTTTGCATTCCCTGCTCTGTAGATGTAGCCATCATAACTTCTATCTTGCTCAGTCGTTGTTACAAAAATTATAGGTATTATAGTAACATCCTGCTATTATTTAGTTCATGGCCAATTTTAAGTAATTGTCACATGTTGGTTCGCATTCCCTGCTCTATAGCTTTTGGCATCGTAACTTCTATATTTGGTTTACATTCCCTGCTCTGTAGATCTAGCCATCATAACTTTATCTTGCTCAGTCGTTGTTACAAAAATTATGGCCTGCTACTATGTTGTTTGTGCCAATTTTTTACTCCATGAACATGTTGGCTTGCATTCCCTGTACTACAGGTGATGCCATTGTTTTGTATCTAGTTCATTGTAAGCTAACAAAGTAAGGACTTAGTTTGGCATGCTATCACTCTGCTATCTAGCCTGTAGTACAAATAAACTTGTCATACTACTAGATAATAATTTTGCGTGCCATCTTGTTCTTCAAAAGCTGCATTATTGACTTGTTTCTCTGACTTGGCATGACGCTCACATATGCAAAGCTTAACATATTGGTTTGCATTCCCTCTTATACAAGTTCACAGGTGATCCCACTATATTCTGTATCTGGTCCATCCTAAGCTCCAGCATTAACTATCCTCTATGTGTTGCTCATTACAAGTTTATATCCCGAAACATCTTGATTTGCATCCCCTTCACTATAAGTTCAGGAGTATTATTTAGTTCACGGCCAAAATGAAGTAATTGCACTTGGCACATGTTGGTTCACATTCCCTCCTCTTTAGTTCACGGCCAAAACTTCTATTTTTGGTTTACATTCCCTGCTCTGTAGATGTAGCCATCATAACTTCATCTTGCTCAGTCGTTGTTACAAAATTTATAGCATGCTACTATGTTGTTCATGCCAATTTTGTACTCCCTGAACATGTTGGTTTGCATGGGACTCGACAGTAGTAAGTCTCATTGTTTCATTCTAACATGCTCGTTATATTGGCTGTTGGTATGCGGCATGCACTCTTTGTTTGCTTATTGTGCGCATTACAATGATCTTGTTATAACGACGAAATGATGAGTTCCAAATTCTTTGGCAAACAATATTGCAGTGTCTTTGCGTTTCCATAGTTGTTGTCTTAACTTGTAATGTCTTTGTTTCAGATATAGGTGCTGCATGGACAACTTAAAAGATTGCCGGATCGCTTCATTGTATTGCTAGGTTTAATTACCATTCAATTTCTCTGGGTTCTGTAATATTTTTTCAAAGCCTTGCAGCTGATGTAACATTTAGTTAGTTTTTATAGTTCTTTCGCGCATTTTTTCTTTGGTGCTTGTGGTAAGTGAGGCTATCCGACAGAAATCAATGCTGCGTAAATATTCTCAGTATCTAAATCACGAATTCCCATCCCTTAAACGGCCCAATTAAGCGAAATCACATATGTGCCGACCCGCAAAATCCTAAAGCGCCTATTACGCCGGCATATAAACAACAACTAAACGGGCTGGCCCACTTACTTATTGGGCCAGCCCACTTGATTTACGGTGGACCCCACACTCTAATTGGGCCGGCCCACTTGCTTGAAGGTGGACCCCACCCACTATTGGGCCGGCCCACTAACTAGTTGGGCCAGCCCAATTGCTTTTGTGGTGGACCCCACATACTAAATGGGCCGGCCCTTTAAGACGAAAGTGGGACCCACCAGTGTTTTTGGCCCGGCCCACTATCTTGTTGGGCCGGCCCACTTGCTATATGGTGGACCCCACATACTAAATCGGCCGGCCCGATAACAGGAAACTGGGACCCACCTGGTAAATTGGCCCTGCCCACTAGCGTGTTGGGCCGGCCCACTAGCTATATGGTGGACCCCACATACTAAATGGGCCGGCCCTTTAGCAGGAAAGTGGGACCCACCTGTGTTTTTGGCCCGGCCCACTATCTTGTTGGGCCGGCCCAATTGCTATATGGTGGACCCCACATACTAAATGGGCCGGCCCTTTAAGACGAAAGTGGGACCCACCTGTGTTTTGGCCCGGCCCACTATCTTGTTGGGCCGGCCCACTTGCTATATGGTGGACCCCACATACTAAATGGGCTGGCCCTTTAACAGGAAAGTGGGACCCACCTGTGCTTTTGGCCCGGCCCATCGGCTTGTTGGGCCGGCCCGATTGATCTAGTGTGGACCCCACCTACTAAATGGGCCGGCCCTCTAGCAGGAAAGTGGGACCCACATGCTAATTGGGCCGGCCCAATAATTTTTTGGGCCGGCCCACTTGCTTTAAGGCGGACCCCACTTGTTAAATGGGCCGGCCCGATAACAGGAAAGTGGGTCCCTCATGTCTTGTGGGCCGGCCCTTTTGCCTGTTGACCGGTCAAACGAGTGCATTCGGCCCGGCCCACATGCTTAGTGGGCCGGCCCATTAAAGTTTTGACCAGTCAACTTTAGAGGTTAGGCCCGGCCCACGTAACTAATGGACCAGCCCAGCTATATAGTTGACCGGTCAAACTAAGTCAGCTGGCCCGGCCCGTAAACTTAATGGGCCAGCCCGCTTAAGACGTGGCAGGCCTCGTGTGGGCCTACCATCTACCACGGGGTTTCAGCCGGTTAACGCCGTTAACTGCCAGTTAACGGCGTGTGCCACGTGTCAGTTTGCATGACGTCAGCAGTCAACGGGCTCCCGGAAACACTTGGGCAACGGTCCGATTTTCCGTGGCGGAAGGGCGCCCAAGCACGACGGACCGAAAAAATCGTCGTAGGACTTTGCCTGACGCAGTTTCCACAACAGAACCCATATCGTCGGGTTAGGCCCATAGGCGACGAAAAATACCCCTTAGCGGACGATTTTGAGACGTTGTCTATCAGAACTTTTCTTGTAGTGTGGAACTCTAAAAGTTCCTCTTCTTGGTTGGGCTTAGGTAATTGACAGAATCACCAGATTGCCCCTTGATCCTCTCTTCTTCTTGCACACATGGCAATCATCTTCTCAATGGCCCACTTTTCTGGCTGTGCATTGTAGTTCACAGCAAAAGTCTCAAATTCTTTTGGGAGTGAGGCAAAGATCAGATGGATGACGAACTGTTCTGGAAGCTCCATCTCCATAGACTTGAGCTTGGAAGACATATGGCTCATCCTCAATATGTGATCCCTTACTCCACCACCAGTGTACTTGGTAGTGACAAGCTTTCTTATGAGAGTGCTAGCATAGGCCTTGGAAGACCCAGTAAACTGACTCTCTACCTTTTTCAGGTACTCACTGGCGGTGTCACACTGTGGGATTGCTCCCCTTATAGCCTCCAAAATGGAGCTCTTGATCACCATCAAGCACTTTCTGTTGGACGAGTCCCACTTAGCACGATCAAGATCGTACTTCATTCTTTTTGGTCCATGGTCAAGAACCCTTTTGTTGAAGTCATCTTCACTTTCTTTGTCGCCCCTCACGGGGTCCTTAGGTTCTATGGGACAAGCCTCTATCAGGGCCAAGTCGAGGTCAAGCAAAGCAAGACCCATCTCAACCTTCTCTCGCCACGAGCCATAGTTCCCTCCATTGAGGGGCTCAATAGCCGAGATAAAACTCATAGGATTTCCTGAAACAAAATTTTCATCAAAATGAGTTAATTCAACGTTGGTCAAATTAAAACATGGCACTTCTCAATATTAATTCTACGTCACCGTTGGGCAGAAATAGAACCAATAATGATAATTCTGAATCTTGCGGAATACAATTTTATTAACAACGTTGGTCATTAAATAAAATCATCATACTAAAAAAAATAACTCTCATTTCCTAATTCAATTTTTCCGTTGGTTCCAATAAAATTAGGAAACAATAAAATATGACTTCAATTTAACTAACACAGCAGAAACTTAACTTAATTTTTCGAACTTTAACCCACAGGAAAAAATTCATATCTCACATTTATTCTTATTACTAAACTATTTCCAGAAAATTAAAACATAAATTTTTTTTTACTGGAAACAAAAAAACAGACATAACAGCCCAGATGGGCTCTTCTCTGATGCTCTGTTAAAAGCAACAAAACGCGCACGGGCAGAAAACAAGTCGCGCCGCTAGATGGGCCGCGCCCAGCCTCTGGCCCGCGGCACTGTCTTTCTCTCTCGGGCCCAAGGAGATACACCGGGCGGCTGCTGACCGTCGGATCGCATCCGACGGCTGTGCGCCGAGATCGGCCGCACAAAACCGCCGGCAGCTGACCCGAAAACCCTAGCCCCTTCATTTCTCATCTCTCTGCCTCTCTCACTCACCACCCGACGGCGGCGGCGCGAACCAGACGAGGACGGCGATGGTGGCCGTCGAAATGGGCCGTCGCGTGGAGAGATGGTGGCGCCGTTGCCTACCCTCTCGCCGGTGCGCGCGTTCCCCTTGCGGGTGGGCGCGCCGCCGTCGAGCGGATTGGCCGCGGTGCCCTGGCGTCGGCGCCTCTGCGGAGGGCCCTTCCCGGAGCAAAGCCGGTAAGTGGAGGCCGGCATGGTGCCGCCTCCCTCTCTCTGTCCCCTTTTTTTCTCTTTTCTAATCCATGTTCTACTCGGGATGATCCGTTCTAGGGTTAGGGTTTGCCTAAAAAATTAAAACTTCTCTGTTTTGTTCATCTATCCCGGTTTGGGTTACTACCTCAACTAGATCAACGAAACTAGACATGCTCTGATACCATTGTTAGATTTCTAGGACCTCTAGCTGTTGCATCTAGTGAGTAATTGCATCTAGCCTAACCGGGATGAACACTAGAGGGGAACAACAGGGTGCATACCGTCGGTCTTCGTCGACGAGGAGCTCGCCATGGCGGCGACGGAGGAGTGGCGGCGATGTCGGTGGTGCTTCCCGCCGCTACAGCGCCTCACCAGATCGGGTGGTCTAGGGTTTGGTGTGTCGGTGGGGAGGACGGCAGCGGACAAACCTTGGCGTCCGTGCCCCGGCCCCCACCTCTTTTATATGGCGCTGGCGACGGGGGCCCACCAACCATACGGGTTGGGCGCCCCCGATCAGGGCGTGAGATCAGGTCGTACGACCGTTGGGTCGTACTGGAGATCTAACAGCCAAAGCTTGGAGCACTGCCGGCCGGGAGGATTGGATTTCATTTGAAGTCCTAGGGATTGTCCTAGGCAAATGTTCTCGGCCTGGTCCAGCGCTTTATCTCGGTGAGCACGATCCGGATGGAGGGAGAGCTCTCTCACTATGCATGTGCATGCTCAACTCAACGTTGTGGGCTGGCCAATATTCCGCCTGTCGCCCGCATCGCCGAAAAGAGTAGGAGCACCGGCATGTGCCCGGCCGGCTGGTCCCGCCGCGTGCACCCTGCGTGCGTGCGGCCACCACATAGCTCTAGCATGTAGATGCGCAACCAACAAGTCCAACACCATCACCTACCTAGCAGGGAGTGGCAGCGGCAGTGGCGCCTCCCAAAAGCTGGACGCTCCCCTCTATCATTGCGCCCGTCGATCGGGCACGCCGGAGCTAATTTCCCAGCGCAAAATGCAATTATAACGATATCCTCACTGAACTAGCTTGTCGTCCGGTTCATCATTATATTGAACGAAGAAATGAAAATGGGATCCGGCCGGTCTTGGGCGCAAGCTGGTGGCGTTTTCTGCGTGATGGCGTGGTCGTATCTCCTCCCTATCCAGTTTATGGCGCAGAAGGACGTAGTCACGTCACATAGCATGTTCACGGCGGCCTGCGAGGCGGACTAGCTTGGCAGGAGTAGTTGCTCCTCCTCAGGGCTCAGGCCATCTCCAGCGGTACAGCCTTTCGAGGTGATATATCTTGATCCACAGGAGGATACAAAAGGAGAAAAAAACTCGACCTAGCGGCCAGTCGTAAACGGATCAAGACGTGCAAACTGATTTATTCTCGGCCTAAATTTGGGTTAGAAATGCGTCGTGCGACGCGGCGACGTGCATGTTGACAGCGGCGTGCGACGCGGACTAGCTTGGCAGAGTAGTTGTTCCTCCTCAGACATTTCACCCTGCTTCAGCGGGACGACGCATAGTGACCGGGTCGTCCGCGGAGATGTAAACGCGTTCTAAATATTTAGCAGGTTTGCGTATCCATGGACCCTGCGTGGTCGCGCTGAGCGTCCTTCTTTTCTTACCCGGTCTAGCACGTTAGGACAACGAAATCGATCGCGCGGATTTGCTTTCTTTTCCCCTTCTTTGCTGCCCTAGTGCGACGCCACCACCCGACCCCACTCCCGACGCCTCGCTGCACCGCCGTAGTACACGCCATCTGCTCGGTCCTCACCGCGCCGGAGAACAGGATAGGTCGGGGTAGGTTCTGGTGCGCACATGTCGCCTGTTTGGGGGCCAAACATCTGCCGGTTGCGCCGCCTGACCTCGCCGTCCATGACCTGTCGGTCAATTGCGCCGGTAGGTTTCTTACTCATCTTTTGGGTGATATTGTGCCCGACCATTGATCCGCAGTTGGTACCCACGCAGATGGACATGTGGAAGATGCTGGATAAGTTCCGCGCTGATGTCATTGACTCCTCTTCTGACGAAGAATCCGATCACACGACGTAGACCATGGCTACTGATGCGGCCTCCATCCTCCACGACTACAATGCCAGCCAGATGCCGGTGCACCGGGGCTCTGTGAAGGGTCGCTCAAAAAACCTGCCGCGCAACAGAGTGAAAGGGCACCTCCGGCTCCACAAGGACTACTTCCACGGCACCAATCCGGTGTACCCGGAAAAAATATTCTGGCGCATGTACAGGATGTCAAGGGACCTGTTCATAGTCATTCAAGGGGCGTCAGAGGCTACGACCCCTACTTCCAATCCAGGCCCGATGCAACATGTGCGCTAGGTTTCACCTCTTACAAAAAATGTTCTGCAGCTGTTCATATGATATCCTATGGAATGACTGCTGATATATTCGACGAGTATCTTCGAATGAGTGAGAGCACCTACCTTGAGTCCACGTACCGATTTTGTCGAGCTGTGATTTCCATGTTCGGATAACATTACTGTTGGGAGCCATCAATTGAGGATACAAGCCGGCCGTTTTCTATCAACGAGTCTAGAGGGTTCCCAGAAATGATCGATAGCATAGATTGCATGCACTGCGAGTAGAAGAACTGTCCATTTGGATGGCAGGGTCAGTACAACGACCATGCAGAGGGATGCACTATAATTTTTGAAGCAGTGTTATCTCAAGATTTATGGATTTGACATTCATTATTTGGCATGGACGGTTCCAACAATGACATCAATGTGTTGCACCGGTCACCTGTTTTTAACAGGCTTATGCAAGGCAAAACTCCCCGGCTGAGCTACGAGATCAATGGAAATAAATATGACAAGCCATATTATCTTGCTGATGGCATCTACCCTAACTGGACCACACTTCTGAAGATTGTCCGTAATCCAAACACGGAAAAGACGAAGAGGTTTACCAAGACGCAAGAGGCTTGTAGGAAATATGTGGAGCAGAGATTTGGTGTGCTCCAAGCTCAGTGGGCAATTATGCGTCACCCGGCAAGAACATGGTCGTTGAAGATCATGCATGAGGTGATGACATGTTGCGTGATCATGCACAACATGATCGTTGAGACTACGTTGAACCTATTAATTTTGTTGTTTAAAACATCCAAATTCATGCGGACGCGCAAATACGTCGCTCCACTAGAGGCACCCAGGCGCAAACGGCCGCGTGGTAAAAAAACAACCAATTTCGTGACCACTGCCCAATGCAAACGTACGCGTGTGACCATTTTACGCGTTCGATATGCGTCGTCCCGTTGGAGATGCCCTTAGGGCTCAGGCTCTCTCCCGCGCTACAGCCTTTCGAGGTGATATGTCTGGATCCACATGAGGATACAAAAAAAAACTCGACCTAGCGGCCGGCGTAAACGGATCAAAACGTGTGAACTGATTTATTCTCGGTCCAAATTTGGGTTAGAAATATGTCTCAGAGAGTCTATGTTTATGGGGGATTCATCAATGTTCATCGACCTAGCCGACGCTGACGAGTAGTTGGTGCAGGCGGCGCAAACCTTAGATAGGTTTTTATCAGTTTATTTAATTTTAAATGTTTTTTTATTTGGACCTTTCTAATTAAGTTTTCATAAATGAAATATTAATCTTTAAAAAACACGCTGCTGGGTTTACCTTAATCCAAATATACCATGAGCCGAATCAAAATGAACCGAAACGAACATATTCAGTGTTTGAAATAACCAGATTGCTAACTCGCGGTTAGCCGGGAACTAAAATAGAGCCCAATCAACTCGATAACCGTTAGATTTGCATCGTGATTTATGCTTACAAAAATTACACATGATGTGTAATTGCACATGCATGTGTAATTGTATATCGTTTTAATTTGCCTCAATTACAGTGAATTACACATAAAAACAGATTGACCGGGAATTAGCCACCTCCTTGAAATAAATCAGCCTCTACTATAGGTGGGTCCGATGCCAATAATCGTTGTCCCCGACGACGTTACCGACGGGGCTTCTATTCCCTGTCAGTCGCCACTCTTTCGTTCGTTGGTAACCTGTCACGATTGTTCATGTCAAAGATCCTGTCGCGGTTGTATGTCCAGTGTCCACCAAGCATCCGTAAATACGCGGGGATGTTGTAGGCTTTTAGTACGTGCTCCATTACTCCAGTATGTAGGCACGTATACGGTATACAGCCAGTAGTATAAAAGTGGGTGCGAATTCGCAGAGGGTGGGTAGGCTAGCGCTGGGTTCACGGACGCCGTGTGGGCTGTCCGGAGTGAATACTCTCAGGCGTACACTTGTGCTCGGTATACGCTATACGACTTGGTCGTACATCGCTAAACAGAGGGCGCTCCGATTTTACTGGCATATACGCGCGCTCACTGTTCACCTTTTCGCAGGTCACGACTCACGAGCAATAATTAATAAGGAACAGTAGTGATGTCCGGTAACGGCCTAATCATGGCACGCCAGAAAGAATTCCAATAGTAGAAAATACCGCTTATATAAGTAAGTCATGTCATCTATAGCTAACTTAGAGCCAACATATACAATAGTGAGCTATAAAAGTGTAATACTTTTATAATACATGGTCCACCTTTTAGTCTCACATAGTGCCTAGGAGCACGTGCTAGAGCTGGCTATAAGATAAGAGCCCACTCTTCTTCTCTCTCCTAATCTCTCTCCTCCAACTAAGCAAATTTATAATATTTTATCTCTTATAGCCAGCTGATTGTACCTTATTGTACTTGCTCTTAGTGATATGCTGATGTGCAAGGACTCCGGATCTGCCCCTTCATCAACAGCATGGGCGCCACTATTACCCCGGTGTAAGCAGAAAGGTGATTCAAAATCATTATAGAAGAATTTAGGTCATCTCTAATGACGGCCCTCACGGGTGGCATCTGAACCCAGGGCAGGGTGGTCGTGCCGCCATGAGATCTTGCGGCACATGTCTTTCCTACTGTGAGATCTCCGGCGAGACCCCGCAAAAGCGGTAAACCCACCACTGTCGACAAGATGGTTTGAAGCCGAGCATACTGCTCGGCGTCAATCAATCGAGACCCACCTGGATAGCCTCGACGACAACATCGCTGACTACGAGGTGTAAGAGGCACACGAGGAGAAAGCGGCGCCGGAGCAGATGCCGTCAGTGAAGGAGGAGGCGCAGGGGGAGTGGGGTACGTAGTCCCACCCCCACACCACGGGAGGCCCCATTGGTCACAACACTGTTGTGCGGTCACGCAATACGTGGACCCATCGCCGCTAGTGTCGGCATGCCCGCACGAGTTGGTTGTTGAGGAGGTCGAGGACCCACCGCGATGACATGGACTTCGAGCCCATGAAGGAGGAGGAGTCGCCGCTCACCGACTCCGTCGAGCTCTCCAAGCAGGAGGAGCTTGCCAAGTAGGAAGGCGTTGCCGAGGCCATCCAAATGTCACGACATTGCCGTGGCACCACCGAGGCCGAATTATCAAGATTTTTCTTTTTAAAGTAATTAAAACATGGACGTTTAGTGCCTGATAATGTAAAATATGTCCTTTTTTCGGTGGCTTCTGTTAGTGCCACCCGAAAACGAATTTGAGCCGTTAGCTTGTTATGGGTCCACTGTAAACGAACCGATTTAGACACCTTTATGTGTGAAATGTGATGGTCCGTTGCCTTCAGAATGAGAAATTAGATGAAGTACGGGTTCATTACCTCTTTCTGATTGATCCGAATAGACATGTACTGCATCTTCTGGTGATCAATTAGCGGTTGATTGGGATCGAGCGCTGGATTCATTGCACACGCTCGTCACGCGTGTACCGCTGCTTTTATTACCGGATCGATGCATTGCATGCGGCCAGGTGTTTCCATGCATATGCTCCATTGCTCCTGCTACCGAGATCGCGGATCGCGACGTCGCACCGGTCACCCATGACGATGGGGCCGGACTGCCTGGCGCCGCATGGCGAAACTCGCCGGCGACGTGGAAGCCCCACTGTCAAAAGACTCTTTTCTTCCCGATGCTATGGAAACAAACACAAAACGGCAAAACGGATGGAAAAAACATTCCACGTCCGGTACCTCTCAGCTCAGCACGCTAGCGGCCGCATCTCCGTGTCACAGAACCCACGGAGCACTATCTACAAACACGTCACCGTTTCGGACGCATCCGACAAGTTCATCGTCATGCATGGGTCGGCCGCCGCTGGAGTATATATCCCAAGTGCCATGCTCCACTCCAACCTTGCAGCCGCCGGCATGCTCTTGTCGCCGCCCGAGATGAAGTGACGCTCCCGCCGTGCCGTGCCGTGCCGTGGGGTGACCTCTCCAGCCCTTCTGTTCTGAGTTTCTGACCTTCTTAGCCCTACGCTTTGTTCCTTTGTGACCTGGGCCATTCAACCCGTCAATGCTGATCTTTGCTGGCTGGCCCTTGCTTGCCGGTCAAGCTTTTTTTTATGATGTCATTTCAACTTGTGATCGAGCGGATTCCAAGCTTCGACAACATTGTTGCAATCCTGGGGTTTTGGAAGAGAGAGAACTCTTCCCTCGCGTCACCCCATCCAGGTGACCGAGGGGTGAAACTCTAGTTCCACCGCCGCTTTCCCCCTTCGTTTTCTCCCTCCTCATCACCCCTGAGGCACCACCAGGCCAAGCTCGCGACGCTGGCGAAGGGGGTGATGGGGACCTAGGCTTTTCGATCCCCGTGTTGTGTCTAGGTGGATGAACATTGTGTGGGGATCGCCGTGGCCGATCTAGGCGCTTTGACGGATGGCCTCTGGCTCGGCCTTAGCTAAGGGAGGCCTCTGGCGGCGGCTGCCTCGGTGGGATCTCGGGATTTTAGGGCGGCGGCCCTGGACTGGTTGAGGGACGCCTAGCGGTGCTTGCGGGTGCGGGCCAGTCTCTGCGGCCGTGCGGACGACGCGGAGCCGGCGGGTGTTGGCCTTGGCTCGCGGAACCCCTTAGTGGTCGCCAGCGCCAGATCGGAAGACTCCAACTCCTCCTCTCCTCAGATGCACCCAATCTTGTTGCGACCGGGATAAATCCCTGACCGGTGGTTCCGGTCAAGACATCGACGATATTTATGGGCGTTGCATTCCCTATTGGGGGCGCCGACGAGGTAATGCCCCTCCGCCCTCCACCTACTTCACTAGGTGAAAACCTAATCATGGATTGGGCGGCAGTGGCGCCGTGGCATCGCTCCCCTGGCTGAAGGTGTGGTCTTGTGGAGCTTCAGGTGGTGGCGTGTGTTTGATGTGTGTTTGGAGGTGTGCCGGTTTCTTCTCCAGCTTTCCCAGCAACTTCACCTCCAACGTGTTCGATCTCCAGTCTTTTGTTGTACTTCTCAGTGTGTATGCCATGGCGTTGACTTCCTTCCAACCGTCTCCCTCGGTCCTCGACGTTAATATGCATCCAAGCTCAGGGGAGCGCCTCTATTGGCCGATGGATGGTACGACTCCCTTCGAGCCATGGCGAGGAGGCATGGATCATTCTTCGATGATGGACAAGATGAGGTTGACGCTCGACTCCCTCGTGTTTTCCATGTCAAGTCACACCTGCCGGCTCCTGCTCTCGAGTTCGACCGGCGCCGGGTTGTTGATCACTGAAAAAGACCATGATGTTGCAAGTTGTTCTTCAATCTTCTATGTTGTTTGGTTGTAATTTCGTTTTGTTGTAAGCAGTTCTCAGCATCCATGCACTATCTGTTAATGTGACTTTGTTAATTTAAAGCTAGGCTAAAATAGCCTTATGTTTAAATAAAAATAACACTGTCGCGATCTCCTCCGCAAGCAGAAGCTTTGGCAATGCTCATGGCGGCAAAAATTGCAGCTGCTCTCCAGCTTTTCCACCCTGCTTTTCTAGCTGATAACCTGGCTCTGGCGAGAGCTACTGCAGCAAGAGCTCGATGATAACTAAAGAGATTCAAAGCCACATCTCTTAACTTAAACAGGTTACCCAGGTTCTTCACCCGGCGATAGACCACATCAGAAGAGATTTGAATGGAGTACCACGTACACAACTGCTCACAACAGGCTACTAGAAAATCTTCTTCTGGGCCTATATCTAGCTGTACGATAATGTATATACTCCTACTCCATTATTACTACAGTAGGCACATAATAATGTACAACCGTCCTACTCCATTGTACGATAATGTATTACCGTCAGAGTACGTAGGTATACAGATATACAAAATGGTGTGAATATACTGAGCGGGTGCGTCGTAAGGCTAGTCTAGTCTGGCTAGATGCCTAGGGGTCTGTTTGGTATCCTGATCGAATTTTTGCATCACTGTGCCAGTGAAAAGAAACGCACTGCACGGTTGCGAAGCATTTTCTGCATCAGCGAGAGAAGACATCTCTCATTGTTTGGTTGCTCGCATGCTTTTTCTAGCCTCACCTATATGCTAATATGGTGATCTTATCTCACCCATCATAAGCATTGGCACGTCGTCAACCACGAAGGTAGCTACCACCATGGCACCGTTGTTTACGCCGGTCACAAGCATCACCACATCGCCGACCACGAAGACGAACACCACCATGACACCGACATTTACGTCCGTCACAAGCATCACCATGTCGCCGACCACGAAGCTGAATACCACCATGACACCACCGATCACAAGCATCACCACGTCGCCGATCACAAAGACGAACACCACCATGACACCACCGGTCACAAGCATCACCACGTCGCCGATCACGAGACGAACACCACGATGACACCGCCGGTCACAAGCATCACCACGTCGCTGACCACGAAGACGTACACCACCATGACACCACCGGTCACAAGCATCACCACTTCGCTGAACACGAAGACGAACATCACCATGCCGCCACCACCATGGATTATCACCTCTCACTTGTCACTATCATCACCATGTCGCCCATAAAGATGTCAAGTAAGAACTTGAGGAAAAGTACTCCAAAATATACTCACACATACGTATGAATTAAACTATACTATTGAGTCATTTATCTATCCGTCTATGTCCACCGAAACAAAAACCTTTCAACACGAAAGTCATTCGGAATGGTGAGGTAACCTACTCCTCAAAGAAAATTTCAAACGGTTGAGCGTGTGTGATAAATTTGGCAAAATTTTCTCAAAATTTCATACACGAAATTGACGATTTACGACCGACGAAACTCGAAACCGATTGTCGGATTTCATTCATATCATCGACACTCATCTTTTTCATGTACAACTTATTTTGATTGGTTGTGTTGATTTAAAAAAAAGGTGTGTGAAGTAGTGTAAGAAGAGTCACCCTAATCTAGTCCACCTGAAGAGGTTGCGTCCATCCAGCAGCGAAGTGAACACAACGGGACAAGCCCACTGGAAACGTTCATTTTTGGGCGTTGCTCCAGGGCCTAGCTAGAAGGTGATTTAAAACCCGGTTCATGCAAATCCAGCCAACCAAAAAGGTCCATTTCGCTTCACAACTAATGGAAAAAAAAACAGGCGTGCATTCTACCAAGCAGACCTAGATGTACCAAATGGTGCACGGACGAGGTTTAGGGCTCTCCGGATGCGGAGTGAATCATGTCAAGCACGTAATTTTTTTGCGGGTTCAAGCGAAAAGTGTCTTTGACACATGGATACCAATGCTCTCCTCACTTTTAGATTTTTAATTTTTTTAAAATATCAAGTTTCTAAGTCTCCAAAAATTATGACGTTAAATATATAGATAGATATATACAAGTGGGATGTATGCAAGAAACTTCGGTTGAAAAATACTTTGTATTTTGAAATTCCTTTTGTCAGGAATTTGTTTTTTTGCATTTATTATTAAAATTTAAAATATTTTTTACTGATTTTTTTTTTTTGCATATACTTCTCATTAACACATCTATCTACAACTTTAACGTCATAATTTTCATAAACATAAAAATGTGAGATTTTGAAATTTAAAAAAAACTGAAAATGGAGGGAGCATGGGTGGCCAGGTGCCCCAAATCCCTGTCCGGGTTCAAGCACGTACATTTTCATTTGTGCTCGAGCATGCGACTTAATCGTAATACATCGCTAGACAGAGGGCGGTCCGACGTTATCGTACGCGCTCCCAGTGTTCACCTTTTCGCAGGTCACGAGCAATTCATAAGGAACAGTAATGATGTCCGGGGTAAGGGCGTAATCATGGCACGCTTAATGCCCTACTAGGTTTTATTATGGGATCGCTGCATTGTATGTGATCGGCTGGCCCGCGCTTGCAGATGTTTCCTGCTGCCGAGATCGCGGATCACGACGTCGTAGGCTCGTAGCAATCTGGTCACAGCGGAAGTAACTTAAACTAGCTAGCAAGACTAGTTACGGTAGATAGTATCACGAGTAGTATCATGGCGATTTTTTTTAATAATATTTTTTCCATTAATTTTATAAATAATACTTGATTTTTAATTTTTTTTAAAAATAATACACCGTCGGGTTAGTGTTTTCTAATTAGTACTAATCGAATTCCCTGAACCCGATTAGTGCTAATCGGGAAACTCTAACCCGATTAGCATCAAGCACATGCAGCCTAGTGGTAGTCGGGTTCCTCTACCCGACTAGTACTAATCGGGTTTCTCTAACCCAATTAATACTAATCGGGTTTCCCTAACTTGACGGTGTATTATTTTTGAAAAAAAATAAAATTGAGTATTATTTGTAGAATTAATGGGAAAAAAGTATTATTAAAAAAATTCTCTAGTATCATGCATACGATGTTACTATCTTCACAATACACAATATCATGAAGTAATATTATAGGCTAGTTATATTTATTGATTTGCAGAACCTCAATACAAAATTGTGTACAAGATTTTTTTGGAATTAATTTCTCTCGTTCTATGTGCTATGATACGGTATCATTATATGGTACTATTATCATCTCTTCCGTCATTTATTGATGTGACTCATCAACTTTTTTATGCATGTAGTGCATGATAGTAGCTATGATAACCCCATTGTGGATAGTCTAACATATTTCCTCCGTTCTGATTTGCTCTACAGTTTAGAAAAACGAGAAATATTAGTGTTGCATTTATTAGTACTATTTGGATATGTGAAGAATCACTCAAACTATATTGAAAATAATAACGGGTCCAAGAAAGAGAGCCAAACCACTTCATTTCCGATGTTGTTGTTGACTAAAAGCTAGATTGTAGTTTCTTTTAGAAAAAAAAAATTAGGGCTAGAATATAGAGTATTTTAGAACGAAGGAAGTACGTTATGTTGCTAGTCTAAATTACTACCTCCACAGTGGATCCGTTAACTTGTATGTAGGTCATGCCTTGTGTCATTTATTCATTGTTACGGTAACATAACTACCATCTCACTTTTTTTCATTTATTATGATACCATGTCACCAAAACGTCTTGAGTGTATGATGTTACTAGTTATGTTACTCCTCCGATGAGAACCTTGGTTAGAGGTAATGTCCTCGATCGGATTGATTTTCTAGGTCCGATAATTTGAAGTACTCTGTACCTTCACCTTATTTTCCGAGAGTTGAACCCTTTTGCTAGTTCTTTTTTTCTGATAAAGCTTTTGCTAGTTCTAGGTTAATGAAAATTAAGTTAATTCTATGTCAACTTTAAAATTATAAGGCTTTCTTTGAGATTCGTGCACATTAAAATTACATATGAATGTGCAATTACAAGTGGTTATCCAATTGCATTCTTTCCCCGATTAGATATAAATTGGGTGGTGGAGAATTAAGTTAGTTCTAGAACCTCTAGGTCGATCGAGAACTCGCCACGTCCTTTTAATATAAAACTCTCTGCCATGCTAAAACATTTCTAGGAAGAGTATTTGAGTGCATTGCAGGGATTGTGTGAACACAAAATACTCTCTCATTCCTAAACATCTCATAGGTGAAAATACAAAACATGTAAACAAGTGGAAATCTATTTTGTCTCATAGGTGTAGATGCACCTACTACCCATAAAATATGGGTGTGGCTATTTTCGAGTCGACTGAGAACTAACTTCGTTCTCAGTTAGATTATATCATCAAATCTCAATTGCAACTCATGTTGCAACTGATAACTAACACGAATTACGAAATAAATATAACGGTGTAGGACTTGACTGAGCACGAACTTCAGCTAGCTGAGAACTAGCAAACCCCATAAAATATATTTCAAAATGTTAAAAAAAATATGAAAAAATCTAGGTGTACATCGGGACATTTTGTGTCCACACAAAAAGTTTCGCGGAAAAATGATATTTTTGGTGTCTTGTGTTAGAAGATAATTTCCGGTTCTCCAAAATAGCTTCTCATGAGATTTTTTTTTATCTTTTTGCACACCTCACGAAAAATGTTTTTTCCTTACAAAATTTTGTGTGTGAACATAGCATATCTGGATGTACATCTACAATTTTTTTTTCCTTTTCATAATAGGTGCATTTGGACGTACGAGCCAACACCATGTCAAACAAGGTCCTAATCAGGATATATATAACTCGTCTATACACACATGAATGCATATCAGCTTTGACATCTTCCGGGTGCCATGGAGATACACACAAAACTGCAAAACAGAGAAAAAAGATTCCACGTCCTGTACCTCTCAGCTCGCTACCCGTTTCACAATCCACAAACACTATCTACAAACACGTCACCGTCGCGGACGAACCCAAGTATGCTACACTACATGTTCATGGGTCGGCCGCCGTTGCCGTATCCCAAGTGCCAAAGCTCCCGTCCAAGTCCAACAACCTTGCCGCCGCTGCATATATGCTCTTGTCGCCGCCCGGCGAAGTGGCGCTCGCGCCGTGCGGTAACCGCGCCAACTTTTCCGTTTGACCTCGGTACAGCTTATCCCCATGTTTGGTTTGGCGTACGATCGCTTTCCCTTGATCCGCACGTGTCCTCTCGGCCTTCCACTACCCTTTGCCCCCTTCGTGTTCACGCATGGGCTTGGGAGCCGCCAGTTTATGACGTGTTGCTTGCCGGTCAAGTTTTTCAAATGTCGTTTCCAATTTCTATGATGACCGAATTCCTTAGAATATAAAGCTGAATTTTGCAAAAGTTTGTTTCTTTCCTCTCTAGCTATCTCGGACATGTCGCGTTTGATATGCTTGGCAAATGTCACAAACATAGATTTTGGTGGGAATTCTGTTCGGAAGTGAGACGGCGAGGCTACATACACACACACTCTATTGCAGCGATTACGGGGTATACACAAGGGAATTTCTCTCGCTCTGCAAACGCGTTTCATTTTTGTTGTCTGCATTATCCACATACAATTTTTTTGACGTTGCATATGTTGTCATGAAAATTCGCTGCTTCGCTAGAGATGAAATACAAACATGCCCCACTGTTCAGAAAATAGCGATACTATCATACACACTCCATTGATCAAGTGGCTTGGATACTAATTAGCACACATGCTGTTATTCACTAAGCAAATTAGTGGCTTGGGAACTAATTAGCACACATATTCCTCTTGTCCAGAGAAAAATAGGTTACATCGGAACGTCAATTTTCACTTTTTCATTGTTCTCTAACATGTAGCCGATAACATGAGTTCGACATCAAGAGAGGCGACACTATAATGTGTTGTTTAGAGGACCTAGAGGATGCTAGGGTCACCGGTTTGAGTAGAAATAGTTGGTGCAATGGTGGTCACATTTTAATAGTGGTCGTGTACTCTTATGTGGCAATGCTTTTCAAGCACCAAGTTGGATATTATTTTCCTGTTTTAAAAAATGCACGACAATACGTATCGTCTCAACAAATTGCACAAAGTTCAATTCCATCACCAGTGAGAACACTGTAAGTGTACAAGACGCACAAATGTTCCTCCCATCCGGCCACTTATGTACAATGCATAGTAAATTAAGAACAGAAGCAGCCAAACTAGACAGTTGTAACTACTAACTATTCTTCCTTAAAAATATAACCTTTAGTCCCAAAAAATCATGTCGACCATATAATCTGATTAGAATGACAGTAAAATAGTCTGCTCCTAAATGAGGTAGCAAAACAGTATAACCAAACAACACATGACCAGTCCTCCCAAAAATAGCAAGCATGTTCATGTCAATGATCTCTTTCTCGCCCTCTGGCAACCTTCCGCGAGAACTAAGGGAAGAGTCGTAGTAAAGAATCGGCTAAAATCGGAAAGATCCACCCTGTCACCTGCAATGGAAGAAGGAAAATCCGGAGACGCTTCAAGCTCTAGTGTTGGCCGCTACCTACGGCTATCTCTCATGCAACTTTCAACATTGTTCCAAAAGGGAGGCCCTTCATGAGCTTCAAAGTGGCAAGCTCTGTCTTCTCCACCCCAAAAATTCCTTGATGGTCGTGCGGGTGGCCTTGTTCTAGAGCTCCAAGCATTTCCCGTTGAGAAGAACCTGATTATGATCTTTGTTTGCAATTTGGGGCACGTGTGTAAAATCCAAGGGCTATAATATAATTTATGTTTTATTTAAGCTCCTCTTTGGAATTTGTAATCCTAACGATTAAACTTACTGCCGTTTGGTCCTCAGGGGACCTTCCCTTGTTAAAAAAATGGTTGGTGATTTATTTACTAGGTTATTCTTGGTTGCTAAATTTTAAATGCTAAGCATTTAATTGTGGGTTATTACCATGTCTTCACTAATAATTTCAATATGTTGGCACTAAATATTTGGACACACAATTTTGGAAGACATTAATTTGTAAAATGATTTAAATCACACGATCGTGACTCTACCACCCTGGTGTTGCTCATCCTCTCCCCTCACCGTCAATTTCTTCTTACCAATTTTTGACCGCCACACTCCTCTAGGTGAGCCAGCTATTGCCCTTATCTCTCCTACCGCTTGTTGTCGTTCCTCCGTCGCTCATCTAATTGTTGCAGCGTTCGTCTACATCAAAGTTGCATGCCCCATCCTCGTTCGGTGCTTCTCTCGTGGCGCCCCTGGTGTACGACGATGAGCTGGCCATGGACGGCAAGCTACCCAAACGCCACCATGCTGGAGAAGAGTACGCCCGCGAGTGGATTGGTTCGGCAGTCAATTGATCTAGCTTCGAGGCGCCTTTGAAGTAGCGGATTCATGGTCAGTGAGTTCAAATTGGAAAAGTTCACGCTTCTATTGTTGACCTGAGAGGTAAGTAAAACCGTTTTTCTTTCAGTGTTGTATACGGTGTTTCAACATGCTGCTAACCATGGAAAATAATTTCGCTTGAATAAATGTTTCGCTCACAAATGAAATTAACAAAATTTCCAAAATTTCATAAATTTTGTAAATGATCTCATAAAAATTAACAAAATTTTATTTGAATTTGAATAAATTTAAAGTCAAACTAACCTATATAAAAATATTCTATTTTTTGTCATAGAACCTTTACCGTCCTAGTGGTGTTTTCACTGTTGCCATGAGGTTTCCTCGCGATGCAAAATATTTTAGGAAAAAAGAATCACTGATTTGGTGCTCGAAATAAAGACCCCTAGCTAGGAACAGAGAAGACTTACCACTGTTGCAGGAAACTTCTTGTTATTAAGAACATATTTTGTAGTTTTTTAGTCACCAAGTTTAGATGTGCTGATATATTTTGAGCAAAATCCAAATATTTTGCTAACCTCTGAAACAAACAAAATTTCGTGAATTTTAAACCGTGTTTCATCGATTCTAGGGTATTATCAAATGGAATTTCTCCCATGTTGCAAACACGTTCCCTTTTTGTTGTGTGTGTTATCCACATACACTTCGTATATTTGTTTCTGATGTTGCATATGCAGTCATCGATATTCTAGATTATGTTTCCAATCACTGAAACTCGTTAGAGATGGATTAGAAACGTGACACTCCCCTCACAAAATTGCAATGCTATCGGACACACTCCATCCATCAAGTGGTTTGGGCACTAATTAGCATGCATATTGCTATTTCATGGGCGGATTAGGTAACATCATAACACCACTTTTCACTGTTGTCTAGTAGTTAGCCCATAACACAAGTTACACATCAAGAGAATATGCAACAGTAAGCGGTATTAAGCAGATCTAGCAGATGGTGGGGTCACCGGTTCTTATACTACTATTGTTGGTGGAATGGTGGTCACATTTTAATACAGTGGTCTTATGCAACAATGTTTTTCTAGCAGGACATTAGATACTCTTTCCCCGTTTTAAGAAGTGCACGGCAATATGCATCATCTCAACACATTGCACCAAGGAAAGGTTCAATTCTATTACCGGTGGCAACGCAACTAATTGTACCAAGCGCACAAATGTTTCTCCTACTTATGTACAACACATAGTAAATTAAGAAGAGAAGAGGCCACACTAGACAACTGTAACTAGTATTTTTTCCTCATAAAAGCTGAGCCGGACGCACCCTCAGCTCCTATAGCTTGGGTGCAAATGCCAGTAAAATAGTTTGCTCCTAAATGTGGTAGAAACATAATCTGACCAAACAACACAGGATCAGTCCTCCCAAAAAATACCAGCCATGTTAATGTCAATGATCTTCTTCTCACTCTCTGCCCTCCGCACACCAACCTTCCTCTGAATTTAGGGAAAGAATAACAGTAAAGAATCCTCTAAACATGCGAGATCCATCCGTCCGCCTGCAATGGAAGGAGAAGGAAAATTCGGAGACGTTCCGAGCTCTAGCACTGGCTGCTTTGTGCCGCTATCTCTCTTGCAACCTTCGTCCTCGATCCAAAAGGGAGGACCGTCATCATCTTCAACGTGACAACCTCTGTATTCTCCACCCCAGGTGGCGTGGTCATGATGATGCCACGTCTAGAGCTTCAAGCATTCCCCGTCGAGAAGAACGTGATTGCAAGCTTTGTTTCCGGTTGGCGGTCATGTGTGTAGAATCTTAGGATTATGATATAATTTCTGTATTCTTTGATGTTTCCTTTGTAATTTGTAATCCCACCAATGAGACTTAATGCAGTTTCTATGTCCTTGGGGGACCTTCCCTTGTCAATTTTTTTGCTGGTGATCTATTTACTACGTATTTTGGTTGTCGAATATTAAACGGTAAACATTTAATTGTGGATAATGACCACGTCTTCACTACTAATAATTTAAAACTTTTTAGGCAATAATAATTTGGACACAAAATTTTGGAAGACATTAATTTGAAAATTGATTTAAAATGTGTGACTGCGGATCTACCGCCCTGGTGGTTCTCCTCCTCCCCCCTCTATGTTGATTGTTGCTGGGCAATTTTTTACCGCGCTTCTCTAGGCGAGTCAGCTGCAGCCGTTATCTCTTACCGCCTGTTGCCGCTCCTCCTCCACCCATCTAATTGTTGCAGCCGCGTTCTGTGCTGAATTGGCCGGTTCCATCCATCCTCGTTTGGTGCTTCTTCCATGGCACCCCGGGTGAAGGATGACGATCTCCCCACACGCCACCATGCCGGAGAAGACTGCATAAATTTTGCTCGAAAAATCTGACCCACGCGGGACTGACGTACCCTATTCTCAAATTGCTTGAGTACGAATGGCCGTAAAATAGTTTGCTCCCAAATGTGGTATCAAATCAATTTGGCCAAACGACACATGATCAGTCCTCCCAAAATTAGCAACCACGTTCACGTCAATGATCTCCTTCTCATCCTCCCCCCCTCGACACACCAACCTTCCACGAGAAATAAGGGTATATTCGCAATAAAGAATCGCCTAAACTCGGCAAGATCCACCCTGTCACCTCCAATGGAAGGAGAAGGAAAATCTGGAGTAGTTTTGAGCTCTAGGGCCAGCTGCTACATGCGTCTATCTCTTATGTAACCTTCGTTGTCAATCAAAAAGGAAGGACTTAACCGGGCAAGCTCTGCTTTCTCCACCCCAAGTGGTGCAGTCCCTGATGGTGGTGCTGATGGTGATTCGACTGACCATGTTCTAGAGCTCCAAGCATTTCCCATGGAGAAGAACCTGATCGCGATCTTCGTTTTCAATTTTTTGTCATGTGTATAAATCAAATGGGCTATGATATAATTATGTGTTCTTTGAAATCCTCTTTATAATTTGTAATCCCACTGATGACACTTACGGTCTTTTCTGGGTTCTCCAGGGACCTTTCCTTATTAAAAAATGGTTGGAGGTTTATTTACTAAGTTTCTTTTGGTTGCTAAAGTTTAAATATCAAAATTTAATTATGGATCATTACCAAGCTCTTCCCTAATAATTTGAAACTTTAGGCACAAATAATTTTATACATAATTTCGGAAGACATTAATTTGAAAAATTATTTAAAGCACGCGGGTGCAGCTCTACCGCCCGGTGTTGCTCCTCCTCTCCCCTCTCCGTCGATTGCTGCTCAACATTTTTTTACTGATACGCTCCTCTAGGCAAAAGACTTTCCCTTTTTGTTGTGCGTGGGTTATCCACATACTACCTCTGTTCTGATTTAGCCTATATTTTAGAGAAAATGGGACAAACTAGTGTTGCATTTATTAGTACAACCTAGATATGTGAACAATCAATGCAAACTACGTTGAAACATAATAATGTCCAATAAAGAGAGTAAAATCACTTTATTTTCAGTATTATTGTTGATTAAAAGTTAGAATATAAAATATTTTAGAACAAATTTTGATGTTAGAATGTGGACTATTTTAGAACACAGTGAGTGTGTTTTGTATATTTGTCATATGCAGCCATCGATATTCTACATTATGTTTCCGGTCACGGAAACTAGCTACAGGGATGGATTAGAAATGTGACACTCCGCTCAAAAATTGCAATGCTATCAGATACACTCCATCGATCAAGTGGCTTGGGCACTAATTAGCATGCGTACGTATTGCTGCTTCCTGAGCGGATTAGGTAACATCAGAAAGTTTTCACTGTTCTCTAATAGTTAGCCGATAACATGAGTCCCACATCAAGAGACCATGCAATAATAATGCATTATTAAGCGGACCTAGCTAATATTGTTGGTGGAATGGTGGTCACATTTTAGTACAGTGGTCTTATGCAATAATGCTTTTCTAGCAGCACAATGGATATTCTTTCTCTTATTTTAAGAAGTGCACGACGATATGCATCATCTCTACAAATTGCACCAATGAAAGGTTCAATTCCATCACCGGTGAGAAAACTGTACCAGACGCAAAGATATTGCTCTCATCTGACCTCTTATGTACAACACATATTAAATTAAGAACAGAAGCAGCCAAACTAGTTGTAACTACTATTCTCCTCTAAAAATATAGTATAACTGCGGAAATACACTTTTGATTCCATATGCATATGCTCCTGCTGCCAGCAAAAATATTTTAAAATGTTAAAAAATTCTAAACACAAAATTTTGCGTACCCCAAGTTTCGTGAAAAATCGACATTTTTCACGTCCTGTGTAAGAAGACAAAGAAATATCTCGTGAATAGCTGTTTTTAGCACCGACTTTTATCCTTTTTACATACTCTCTCCGTTCTAATTTAGTCTATATTTTAGAAAATGCAAGATAAACTAGTGTTGCATTTATTTGTACTAATTAAATTTGTGAACAACCAATCTAAGCTGCATCGCAACAAACAATGTCCAACAGAAAGAGCAAAATCACTTTGTTTTCAGTGTTGTTGTTGACCAAAAGCTAGAATATCGATTATTTTAGAATAAATTTTATGGCTAAAATGTATTTCAGAACAAAGGAAGTATGTCATAATACAATTCGGTTTTCTGTGAAACAACTTCCCGAGCATATAGAACATCGAGATGTACATGCGGTAATTTTTGTCGGAAATTTTACACATTTCCAAATATGTTCAAACGCATTTGAAAAATCAGAACCATATGCTGCTTGGTGCAGAAATGCTTTGTGCTTTTTTTAAATGAAGAATCCCCAGCCTCTACATCAGTTGATGCATACGATTTTTTATTGCATTATTGGTGAAACGATTTGTGCCTATAACCGTTTGTCCTAAAAAATCGTACTAACCACCTAACCTGAATAGAAATTTACTCAAACAAGGTGACCTAGACCGACCCACTCTGAGCTCAAATAGCTTGGGTACAAATGTTAATGTAATAGTCTCTTCCAAATATGGTACTCCCTCCGATTCATATTACTTGATGCTAATGTAGATGTATCTAGACATATTTTAGTTGTAGATACATCCATTTTACCATTAAATAATATGAATCAGAGGGAGTAGTAAAATAATATGACCAAACAACACAGAATCAATCCTCTCAAAAATACCAGCCATGTTTATGAGAGTAACCTCCTTCTCACTCTTTGCACTCGGCACATGAACCTTCCACAGGAACTTATGGGGAGAGTCGCAGTAAATAATCGGCTAAGCTTGCAAGATCCATTCCATCGCCTACAATGGAAGGAGACCAAAAATCTGGAGACGTTCCGAGCTCTGGCACTGGCTACTTCGTGCCGCTATCTCTCATGCAACCTTCGTCGTCGATCCAAAAGGGAGGCCCGTCACCAGTTTCGATGAGCCAACCTCCGCTTTCTCCACCCAAGTGGCGTAGTCCGTGATGGTGGTGCGGTGATACGTCTTCAACGTATCTATAATTTCTGATGTTCCATGCTTGTTTTATGACAATACTTACATGTTTTGCTCGCACTTTATAATGTTTTTATGCGTTTTCCGGAACTAACCTATTAACAGATGCCGAAGTGCCAGTTCCTGTTTTCTGTTGTTTTTGGTTCCAGAAAGGCTGTTTGGGCAATATTCTCGGAATTCGACGAAACAAAGACCCAATATCTTATTTTTCCCGGAAGATTCCAGAACACCGAAGGAGAGTCGGAGGTGGGCAGCAGGAGGCCCACACCATAAGGCGGCGCGGGTGGCCCCCTGGCCACGCCAGCCTATGGTGAGGGGGCCCCAGGCGCCCTCCTGCGCCGCCTCTTCGCCTATATAAGCCCTTTCGACCTAAAAACGCGAGATGAATTGACGAAACTCCAGAAAGACTCCAGGGGCGCCGCTGCCATCGCGAAACTCCAATTCGGGGGACAGAATCTCTGTTCCGGCACGCCGCCGGGATGGGGAAGTGCCCTCGGAAGCCATCTCCATCGACGCCACCGCCTCCATCATGCTCCGTGAGTAGTTCCCCCATGGACTACAGGTTCTAGCAGTAGCTAGTTGGTACTCTCTCTCCCATGTACTTCAATACAATGATCTCATGAGCTGCCTTACATGATTGAGATCCATCTGATGTAATCGGTGTTGTGTTTGTTGGGATCCGATGGATTGTTACATTATGATTAGTCTATCTATAAAGTTTGTGAAGTTATTGTTGCTGCAATCTTGTTGTGTTTAATGCTTGTCACTAGTGCATGAGTGGCATGATCTTAGATTTAAGCTCTATAATTTTTGCTTAGATTGTATCTACAAGTTGTTTGCACATGTCTATGTTCGGAACCCGATGCCCCAGAGTGACAACAAACTGGGACAACCGGAGGGGAAGGCTGTGATATGAGGATGACATGTTTTCACCGAGTGTTAATGCTTTGCTCCGGTGCTCTATTAAAAGGAGTACCTTAATAGCCAGTAGATTCCCTTGAGGCCCGGCTGCCACCGGCTGGTACGACAAAAGATGTTATGCAAGTTTCTCATTGCGAGCACGTATGACAATATATGGAAAACATGCCTACATAATTAATAATCTTGATGTTCTGTCTTAATGCTATTTCAATCCTATCAATTGCCCAACTGTAATTTGTTCACCCAACACTTGTCACTTGTTATTGGAGAGTTACCACTAGTGTAGATAGCTGGGAACCCCGGTCCATCTCTCATCATCATATACTCGTTCCTATATGACATTGGAAGTAGTATCAACTATTTTCTGGTGCCATTGCCTTTGTGTTACTACTACTGCTGATGTGTTACTGTTACTATTGCTCTCATATTACTGCAGCTTTCACATCACCCCTGTTACTAGTGCTTTTCCAGGTGCAGCTGAATTGACAACTCAGTTGTTAAGGCTTATAAGTATTCTTTACCTCCCCTTGTGTCGAATCAATAAATTTGGGTTTTACTTCCCTCGAAGACTGTTGCGATCCCCTATACTTGTGGGTTATCAAGACTATTTTTTGGCGCCGTTGCCGGGGAGGCATAGCTCTACTCATAAGTTCACATGGGGAGTACACTCTACCTCTCTCTCTGTTTTTATTTTATTTTATTTTGTTTTGCTTAGTTTACTTTTGTCTAGTTTATTTGTGCTTAGTTTATTTCTGTCTAGTATTATTTTGCTTAGTTTACTTTTGCTTAGTTTCTTTTTGTCTTGTTTTGTTTTTCTCATATACCCAAAAATCCATAAAAATTTGAAAAACCAAAAAAATTAAAAACTGCTGTTATGGGAGAACCTACAACCTATTTGGAGCTTATTGAATTATATAATAATTATAGAGAATCAAGAACGGGTAAAGTCATGAGTGCTGTGATAGAAAAATTTAATACAATTGCTAAAATCTTGCTTAAACACCATGATATAAACTGTTGCTCTAAACAGGATACTAAACATCTGAAATTCCAATGTGGCTTTAGTGAAGAAGTTTTAATTAAGAACTATAATTGGAATAACTATATTCATTTTGGGTTCGAAGAGGTAGAACAATTTGTCTTATTTATGGGAGCTTCTGAGATCGAATCCTTCATGGTTAAAAATTATGAAACTTGTGCTGTTTGTAAGGACCTTAAAGATTATGTCTCTTCTATCCTTAATTTTTGCATAGAAAGTTACAGTGATAATCCTTATATCATTGATTATAAAGAGAGACTCATTAATGCACAAGAATGCACTCACAATTTGCAGGAACCTGTGAAAGAAGAAATTGATGAACCTGAAAGCTCATTGGATGAAAAAGAGGAGGAAATTGATGAACCTGAAAGCTCATTGGATGAAAAAGAAGAGGAGAGTGATGAACAAAAGGAGGAAGAATGGATTAGCTACTCATGCCGACCTTCTAATGAGAGTAACTCTTTATCTCTTACACTATTTGATTGTCCTCCATGCTTACCAAAGGAGGATGAATTTTATGTTCCTGTGGATTCTCTTGAAATATTACCTATGAGTAAAACTTGTGAGAATAATTATGCTACTGTTATCTATGATAATCCATGCTATTTTGATAAATCTTATGATAATGCTTTGTTTGTGCCTGATGTCGAAATGCATGGCACTAAAGAGTTTTGCGTAGAAAATGTTTATGATAAAGCTCTAGATGATGGTCCTATGTTACTTGATAATATTAATTGTACTACTAATGAAAATGGGATTGGAGAGTTCTTGACTTTATGTAGGAGTCCCATATCTTTTGAGATTGATCAATCATCTTGTTATATTATTGATAAAAGTGGGTTTGAAAGTTTTAATCCTATTATTTTTTAGCTTGATAAAAATTACGTGTTTATGGATCATGGAAAACATGCTTTATGTGATAGTTATATTGTTGAGTTTATTCATGAAGCTACTGAAAATTATTATGAGAGAGGAAAATATGGTTGTAGAAATTTTCATGGAACTAAAACACCTCTCTATATGCTGAAAATTCTGAAGTTACTCTTGTTTTATCTTCCTATGCTTGTCACTTTGTTCTTCATGAATTTATTTGTGTACAAGATTCCTATGCATAGGAAGTGGGTTAGACTTAAATGTGTTTTAAACTTGCTTTTTGATGCTCTCTTTTGCTTCAACTCTTATTTCTTGCGAGCGCATCATTAAAATTGTTGAGCCCATCTTAATGGCTATAAAGAAAGCACTTCTTGGGAGATAACCCATGTGTTTATTTTGCTACTGTTTTGTTGTGTCTTGAAAGTTGTTACTACTGTAGCAACCTCTCCTTATCTTTATATTATTGCAATGTTGTGCCAAGTAAAGTCTCTAATAGGAAGTTGATACTAGATTTGGATTTCTGCGCAGAAACAGATTTCTTGCTGTCACGAATTTGAGCAGGGCTCTCTGTAGGTAACTCAGAAAAATCTGCCAATTTACGTTCGTGTTCCTCAGATATTTACGCAACTTTCATTAGTTTTGAGTTTTCTGATTTGAGCTACGGAAGTACCTCTTAAAAATTCGTCTTTACTGGCTGTTCTGTTTTGACAGATTCTGTCTCTGTTTTTTTGCATTGTCTCTTGTGGACTTTAAGCAAGGCTTTCTAGACGTGGAGAGCTGTAGCTAATGTTTTATTGAGTTCTTGCAATGTGTCACTACAGGACTAAGGTGGATTAAAGTTTTTTTTTTAGTACTAACCCCTCTAATGAAGTTTTTGAGAAGTTTGGTGTGAAGGAAGTTTTTAAGGGTCAAGAGAGGAGGATGATATATGATCAAGAAGAGTGAAAAGTCTAAGCTTGGGGATGCCCCCGTGGTTCATCGCTGAATATTTCAAGAAGACTCAAGCGTCTAAGCTTGGGGATGCCCAAGGCATCCCCTTCTTCATCAACAACTTATCAGGTCACTTCTATTGAAACTATATTTTTATTCGGTCACATCTTATGTGCTTTACTTAGAGCGTCTGTGTGTTTTTATTTTATTTTTTGTTTGATTAAGATCGGATCCTAGCAATCCTTGTGTGGGAGAGAGACACTCCGCTTTTTCATATGAACACTTGTTCTTCGTTTTACTTTTAATGGTCATGACAAAAGTTGGAAGCTATTGCACTTATTGTTATTTGGTTGGAAACAGAAAATGCCTCATATTGTCTTGGATAATTAATACGTCCATTTTGCATCACTATTTTATATCATAATTTACTGTTATTCATTGATATATTTCATATTTAGAGGTGATACTTATGTTATTTCATCTATTTTGCATGTTTCATGATTATTGGAGGATCGCTCACCGGAGTCAGGATTCTGCTGAAAAAAGCACCGTCAGAATGCAATATTTCGGAAGATCAACAATTGACGGAAATTACACTGAAGATCTTATTTTTCCAGAAGACGAAGCCAGCCAAAAGGAGGGACCGAGGAGGGCCGCCATGGCCCCCCATAGGCCGGCGCGGGCCCTGGCCTGGCCACACCGCCTTGTGGGGAGGGGGCCCACAGCCCCCTTCGGCTGCCTCTCCTTCGCGTACTTCTTCGTCCCGAAAACCTAAGCTCCAGAGGATAGTCGCGAGGAGTCACAGCCGCCTCTGCGGGGCGGAAAACACCAGAGAGAAAAGAGCTCTCCGGCAGGCTGAAATCTGCCGGGGAAATTCCCTCCCGGAGGGGGAAATCGACGCCATCGTCACCGTCATCGAGCTGGACATCACTGGGATCATCATCACCATCATCTCCATCATCATCACCGCCATCTCCACCGCTGCACCTCGTCACCGCTGTAACATCTAGGGTTGAATCTTGATTGTTTGATAGGGGAAACTCTCCCGGTATTGATTACTACTTGTTATTGTTGCTATTGAGTGAAACCATTGAACCAAGGTTTATGTTCAGATTGTTATTCATCATCATATCACCTCTGATCATGTTGAAAGGACACGGATGTCGCCTAGAGGGGAGGGTGAATAGGCGATTTAAAACTTTTACGAGATGGGCTTAACAAATGCGGAATAAAACTAGCGTTTACTTTGTCAAGCCCAAAGCCTATATACTATGGTTCACCTATGTGCACAACAACTTATGCTAAGCAATACAAGCAAGTATGTGATAGCAAGATATATATAACTTCAAGCACGATGGCTATCACAAGGTAAAGTGCATAAATAAAGAGCTCGGGTATAGAGATAACCGAGGCACACGGGAGACAACGATGTAGACCGAAGTTCACACTCTTGCGAGTGCTACTCTCCGTTGGAGCAGTGTGGAGGACAAGTCACTCCAAATGCATGAGGGCCACCGTATTCTCCTCGAGAATTCCCACCAAGAGGGATGTCCTCGATCCACTATGTAACCTTAGGGAGGTTACTGATACGGGTACAGCACGCGTCCGTTGGGAACCCCAAGAGGAAGGTGTGATGCGTACAGCAGCAAGTTTTCCCTCAGTAAGAAACCAAGGTTTATCGAACCAGTAGGAGCCAAGAAGCACGTTGAAGGTTGATGGCGGCGAGATGTAGTGCGACGCAACACCAGGGATTCCGGCGCCAACGTGGAACCTGCACAACACAACCAAAGTACTTTGACCCAACGAAACAGTGAGGTTGTCAATCTCACCGGCTTGCTGTAACAAAGGATTAGATGTATAGTGTGGATGATGATTGTTTGCAGAGAACAGTAGAACAATTGCAGCAGATTGTATTTCAGATGTAAAGAATGGACCGGGGTCTACAGTTCACTAGAGGTGTCTCTCCCATAAGATAAATAGCATGTTGGGTGAACAAATTACAGTTGGGCAATTGACAAATAGAGAGGGCATGACCATGCACATACATGATATGATGAGTATAGAGAGATTTAATTGGGCATTACGACAAAGTACATAGACCGCTATCCAGCATGCATCTATGCCTAAAAAGTCCACCTTCAGGTTATCATCCGAACCCCTTCCAGTATTAAGTTGCAAACAACAGACAATTGCATTAAGTATGGTGCGTAATGTAATCAATAACTACATCCTCGGACATAGCATCAATATTTTATCCCTAGTGGCAACAGTACATCCATAACCTTAGAGGTTTCTGTCACTCCCCCAGATTCACGGAGACATGAACACACTATCGAGCATAAATACTCCCTCTTGGAGTTAAGAGTAAAAACTTGGCCAGAGCCTCTACTAATAACGGAGAGCATGCAAGATCATAAACAACACATAGATATAAATTGATAATCAACATAACATAGTATTCTCTATCCATCGGATCCCAACAAACACAACATATAGCATTACAGATAGATGATCTTGTGTTGCGGTCAGAAACCCACCGGCGAGCAGCGACGGGCAACACAGGAGAGCCGGGAGCAACTTAGGGCTGCGGCTGGCCCTAGTCCCTCCGAGCGACGGCCCGCAAAGACTCCGGCACGCACGTCCGATGCTGGTGCAAGGGCGTGCCACCTGACCTATACCTGGTCAGGAAGGTGATGAAGATGCCTCGCTTAGTTTCCTGCATGGCATACACGTAAACATTAAATACGAGCCTCGATCGGCTCCCAGGTTATCCTGTGAATCGGCTCAAAGAGCCGATCCACCCATGATTCGCACGACGTGTACGAATATATGGTGGTCCTGCTTGATCAAGATAAAGCTAAAACGATCTACGACGATTTAGGGTTTTCACCGCATAATCGGATCATCCTACTCACGATTGGGCCTCGCGGTCACGCACGGTGATCGTAAGCCAATCCTAGACAAGGCCTAAAAACCAACACGAGGTTGATCCCCGGAACATCCTGTCTAGGGCTAGCAAACTTCACCCTACGCGTCGCTGGATCCTCCAACCCTTTGTAAGGCCTAACGATGCAGATATTAAACTAATCCTTGAAGAACAAGGAGCAACCATAACGGATCGGATCTACTAAATAATGATCAAGCGGGGTGCCACCCCTACACCTAAGATAGGTGTAAGGGCGGCTAGATGTCTAAGGGTTGCACTACGATAGCATATGATACGAAGAACAATGCTAACCCTAACACATCTAAGATAACTACGTTGCTCGCCATCAAAAAGGCTTCAGTATGAGCAACGCATGGACGACGAATAAACTTGTACTGCCTAGATCGCAAAATGCGATCTAGGCAGTATGATGCTTACCCGGAAGAAACCCTCGAGACGAAGGAGTTGGCGATGCGCCTAGATTGATTTGTGGTGAACGATGATTGTTGTTTATTTCATAAACCCTAGATACATATTTATAGTCCAGGGGACTTTCTAATTTAGGCGTGCACCTAACCGTGCACGGGTTAAACTCTATCTTTTAATCTAAGATGCGATCTACTATATTACAGATACACGGGCAATCTAGCCCAAACTCTTCGTGCAAGGCCGCTTCAGAGATCTTCCACGTGTAATCTTCCAAGCCCATCTCCCTTACGGCCCATCTCCTGATTTGGCCAAAATCTGGTGATAACACATGCCCCCTGGTTTTGGCAATGATAATTTCAAAACCACTCTGTTTTTCCTTCGAAGGGTCATGTCGTGGCAGATCAGAACCGTCGCAGTATTCTTCATCATGATGACTTGCCTTCTCAACTTCTCTGCACGATTTGACAGTTTTGGCTCCACCTCCTCGGAAACTGCTCGAGCAATAAATCTCTATTCTATCCCCTTTTATTTACAGCATCGAACAGTTCACCTCTTCATCCCCCTGCTCCAAATTAGCCGTCAGCCAAAAAACCCTCTCCTTCCATAGCCATGTCGTCCTCTTCCTCCTCTTCCGTTTCTCTCCAATCCTCTTCCTCAAGCGAGTTGATCCCAGGGCACAACCAGATGGAGGCATACAATAGGCGCGCTCCCAAGCATTGGGACGAGCGGGAGTGGGACTTCGATTTCGTGCCAGAGGGCCTACCCGAGGACCTCGTCTGGTCAGATGGGGCCATGCCCCTGACTGACGGGGAGGATGACCTCCGGTTCCTGATTGACAGAGCACTGGAGGCGGAGAGCGACGATGACGACCCTCCCTTCCGGGGTAAATTCACCTCCATCACCAAAGAAGAAAAAGAGGATGACGAAGACGAAGACATCTCCTCCGACACGAAGAAGGAACAGGAGGACGACACCTCCTCCGACGAACCACCGCCAAAGCGCATCCGTGGCTGGGCTTGGTCAGATGAGGACGATGATGATGACGAGGAAGAAGCCTCCGCTGAAGGTTACAGTAGCAGCAACGAGGAACTCGTCGACAGCAGCAATGACGGCAGCTACCCCAGCGACGGCGAAGACAGCAACAGCCCTTAGAGCAGGGACCTACTAGCATAGGATTAGCAGTAGCAATCTGTTCCTTTTTTTTGTTGAACAATCGGCTTCTCTTTGTAAGAAATCTTATTATCAATGAAAAACTTCCTTTGATTTTGCCGATGTCCTTTATGCTGATTTAGCCGATTTTTCCTCATCTAACTTTGTCGATTGTTAGCCTAATCAATGCTCAATGACCGATGGCAACGCATCGATCTCTCACGATAATCTGCGAGACAGGCCAATTCAGTCATCCCTCCAAGTTAGCTAGCTCCGCCGATGACGATAGCACTTGGTACAACCGATCGCAGCAGGCCGGCGATTTGGTCTTGAGCAGGCGTCTTTAAGAGAGCCCTGGAACTGTTGCTGAATCAGCTTGGATGCTGAAACTGATAACTCTATAACAAAAGCACCACTCTTCAGAACAGTTGCGATGTAGAGCCAAACGATTCCAACAAAATCGGCTCCCCAGAGCGAAAAACCTTTCGGGCGAGTTGCCCCCCGAGCCTCTTCAGCTCCCATCAAAACATGGCAGGAAAGCTTACGCCCAAAGAACCGACGCACTGAAAGGGTTCGGAAAGATCAGCAAATCCGTCCCTTGAACCAAGAAGCCTCAAATATAATGGCTTTCCAACTCCTCCTAGTTCAATCCTTTGCGCCTTGCTGATCACATCGGCTCATCATCTTTGGCAGACTGATGCAACTTCCGGTGAGGATGTTTTGAATTTCTGATGCCCTCCAAGACTCTGGACGTAACAACCTCTGAAAGTGACATCGACCAAGCCGCCACCTTGGTCTACGCCAGGCAAAACGCCATAGCCGCTTGATTCGTCATCGGCTGTGCTCATGCTCCTAGGATAGGTATGCTCCCCTTGTTGGACCCACCCTTAACCTGATCTGCATGCTTACACTGGCACAGCTGAACTTGAAGACTTGCAGAAGGAGTTGGAGGTCTTGAGAAGGAATTCATCCAGTAGAGCCTCTCCTTGTAACTCAACAACTGCTCCATCGGGCTTCTGCTTATATCAGCTGTACCTCTTGAGTCGATGGCCATGCATCGGCTTTTTTTATTCTAAAGTCGATGTCTGTGCATCGGCTATGTTTAAAAAATTTGTATTATTTTTTTATATGGCCGATTTATTTATGCATCGGCCCCCATACTTCAATATCCATCATCATCAGAGAATATATCTTGAACTGCTGGGCATTTGACAGCCACTTCAAACTTCGTATCCTCGTGTCTTGTCCATCTAAGTGGCCCCCGAGCCGATTCTTTCAAGTAATTGAGGGTATCTGCTCTTCAGGCATCCTCTGTTGGATCAACGCTGAACCCAGGCAAAACGTATGTCGAGGATGATTTTGGCCGATTGCTAGAATTGGCATCCATATTGATCGAAGCGTTCAATGAAGGTTTTGTAATGTTCCTTCATAGATCCTTGGGGCTGATCCCTAGGATCGGCCTCGCCACGTTTGCTCATCGGTTTGTTCTTGCTACACGGTCAGGCCAGTGGATAAGACCAGCCTAACCCTGCCCTTCGTCACGTCGATGCGCTCGCAGTCGTCCAAATTGATACCTGAGAGTGGCTCTTGGCCTGCTGTTTCCCAAGCGTTCATGCCAGCCGTTGAAATCTCGGCTGAGTCATCGGCCTGGACGACCTCTACCTCATCTCCATCCCACTGTATTACGCATTGGTGCATCGTGGAGGGAATGCAACAGTTGGCGTGGATCCAATCTCTTCCTAGCAGAACAGCATAGGTGCTCTTGCTATCGACGATGAAAAACGTCGTAGGGATGGTTTTCCTTCCTACGGTCAGATCCACGTTCAGAACACCTTGTGCGTCAGACGATTGGCCATTGAAATCACTCAATGTCACGTTGGTCTTGATCAGATCCGAGCTAGAGCGTCCCAACCGACGTAGCATAGAGTATGGCATAATGTTGACTGCCGCTCCGGTGTCCACCAGCATCTTGTTGACAGGCCTCCCATCGATATAACCTCGCAAGTATAGGGCCTTCAGATGTCTGTAGCTTCTTTCTCGTGGCTTCTCAAAGATAACCGGCCGTGGGTCGCAGTCAAGTTGTGCCACAGGTGCCTCGTCTAATCCTGGAGCACTGAACTCCGTAGGAAGGATGAACACCATGTTTGTGCCAGCCGATGTTTCATCATCGGCTTTCCTTTGCTTGGGGCGCCACTCCATTTTTTGTGGTCGACCCTCTTCATCCAGGGTTCGCTGAATTTTCGCGGCCAGATCAGGCCGCGCCTTCCTTAGCGTGTGCAGGTATAACCTTTCGGCTTCCTCCAAGCCGCACAATCGCTGAACCCTACGCTTTTGGGAACGGCTGAGTCCATCAGGGCACCACCTTGGCCGGTGGTATCTGTCTTCTTCTTCTTCTTCATCGTCTTCCAAATCCTCGAGATCTTCTACCCGAGGGGACTCAGCGTGTTTGCTTTGAGGTGGGAGAGGCCCTAGCTGTTTGAACACGGACACGTTAGCTGCATCCTTCCTCTTTTGCTTACATTCTGGGCAGTTGCCGATTGTAGGCAATCGGCTCATTCCTGAATCCCAGCAGTGTCTGAAGAAGGGGCAGTCCCAGTGCCTATCCTCGTCGTCTTGCTCCCTCGATTTTTCCTTGGCACGGTGCTCGTACTCCTCCTCATCGCGATCATGCCGACGATGTCTCCTGGCGTCCCTAGCCACACGGTCTCTATCATCATCGTTGTTGGATCGTCGGCGTTGGCTGTATTGACTCACGTACTTGTTGAGGAGGTGATCAGAGAGAGGTCGCTGATATCTTACATTCCTCACTTCTCCCTCTGTGATGTAGCGCTTGCCGTCGTGCCGGAGCCGATCACGTGGAGCGGCCTCCTCTGTGTCCTTGCTACGAGAGCAGCTGCCCTCGTCTCCATCCTTGCCAGAGTGGTGCCCAGGTCCTACCATGTTGATGTTGAACGAGAATCCTGGCTGGCAACCTTCAGGGTAAGTGCACTCCACCATGTTAACGGCAGGGAAGGGGTGGGTGTCGACCTTCATGGCGTACTGGTTGAAAATCAGACGTCCTTGTTCTATCGCCATTTGGATCTACTGACGCCACACCCTGCAGTCGTTGGTGGCATGGGAGAACGAGTTATGCCATTTGCAGTATGGCTTTCCGTTCAGCTCCTGTACCGTGGGGATTTTGAGGCCTTCGGGTATCTTCAACTGCTTCTCCTTGAGTAAGAGGTCGGAGATTTGCTCAGTTTTAGTCACGTCAAAATCAAACCCTCTGGGCGGACCTGGTGGCTTAACCCATTTGCAGGACACGGGGGTTGCCCCCCCGAGTCCATTCAGCCACTGCTACCTCTTGATCTCCCGCAGAACCTTCGTCTTCATCTGCCTCAACCAGGACTACCGCACGCTTGAATTTGTCCTGGTATAAGTCCGGGTGGCGCTGTTCATATGCCGACAGTTTCTGAACCATGTGCGCCAGTGAAGGGTAGTCTGCTTGGGAGGCCATGTCCTTGATTGGTGACGCAAGGCCTACCACTGCCAACTCGACTGCTTCCTTTTCAGTCACACGAGCCGAATAACATCGGTTCCTAAGATTTCTGAAGCGCTGGACGTATTCTGCCACGGTTTCTCCACGCTTCTGACGTATTTGAGCTAGATCGGCAATGCCGGCCTCGGAAGCTTCTGAGTGAAACTGCATGTGGAACTGTTCTTCCAACTGCTTCCAAGTCCGGATCGAGTCCGGTGGCAACGAAGTATACCACCCGAAAGCCGATCCCGTGAGGGACTGTGCGAAGAACCTCACGCGTAGTGGATCCGATGCTGAGGCCGTTCCTAGCTGTGCCAAATATCGGCTCACATGCTCGATGGAGCTGGAACCATCTGATCCATTAAATTTGGAGAAATCAGGGAGCCAATATTTGGGTGGTAGCGGGACCAACTTGTACTCGTCGGGGTACGGCTTGGAATAGCCGATTGTCCTCCTTTTCGGCACCATGCCGAACTGGTCCCTCAGGATCGTACTGATTTGATCCACGGTGTTGGCTGCAGGAGTCGAAGTCTGAAGATTCGCCGGAGTGGCATACTTAGCCAGCCATGCTTGCTTTTCCAGCTCTGAGCCAACTGCAGGAGCTGCGCTCTGGAGGTTTGTTGGAGTGGCGTACTTAGCTAGCCACGTCTGCTTCTCAAGATCTGTTGCTGAAGTTCCTCCTGCTTTTCCAGAAGTCCCTCCTCCTGTTGTGAGCGCCCAGTTACCGCAGTCTGGCACGTATGTGCACGTGTATCCGTGAGGGATCTCCTTAGGCGCCTCATGCAAGAACTGGCAGTCACTAGGGTCACCACCGATCTTGTAGACGACGAATGCCGGTGAATTCGGCACTTCTGGTGCTGCCAACGCGACTGGCAGCGGTGGACGGGACTGGAGTGGCATCTCTCCTTGGTATGTCCCGAGAGCTGGTCCTGTCGGAGAGTACTGGTGCCTCATGATCTCCTGGATCACCCGAAGAGCGACACGCTCCAAAGTGTTCACCAGGTTCTCAGAGTGGCGGTGCAGCGAGTGAGCCACCATGTAGTTGATCTCCTGACGCAGGGACCTGGTGCGTTCTTCTGACGGGGCGGACAGGTCTATTCCATCGAGCGCACCATCAGGGAACCCTTTCCACCTGATGCCATGTGAACAGGTTCTGTGAAAAGAGCCGATGAGGTCGGCTTCGAGGATAGCTTTGACCTCGTCATACTTCTTCTTGAGCTCGTCGGTCAGATACTCGTACGTGACTGGGGTGCCGTCCGCCATCTCAGATGTAGATGGCGATGTGGTTGATGTCGAAGATCGTCCCACCGGGCGTGCCAGAATGTGTTGCGGTCAGAAACCCACCGGCGAGCAGCGACGGGCAACACAGGAGAGCCGGGAGCAACTTAGGGCTGCGGCTGGCCCTGGTCCCTCCGAGCGACGGCCCGCAAAGACTCCGGCACGCACGTCCGATGCTGGTGCAAGGGCGTGCCACCTGACCTATACCTGGTCAGGAAGGTGATGAAGATGCCTCGCTTAGTTTCCTGCATGGCATACACGTAAACATTAAATACGAGCCTCGATCGGCTCTCAGGTTATCCTATGAATCGGCTCAAAGAGCCGATCCACCCATGATTCGCACGAGGTGTACGAATATATGGTGGTCCTGCTTGATCAAGATAAAGCTAAAACGATCTACGACGATTTAGGGTTTTCACCGCATAATCGGATCATCCTACTCACGATTGGGCCTCGCGGTCACGCACGGTGATCGTAAGCCGATCCTAGACAAGGCCTAAAAACCAACACGAGGTTGATCCCCGGAACATCCTGTCTAGGGCTAGCAAACTTCACCCTACGCGTCGCTGGATCCTCCAACCCTTTGTAAGGCCTAACGATGCAGATATTAAACTAATCCTTGAAGAACAAGGAGCAACCATAACGGATTGGATCTACTAAATAATGATCAAGCGGGGTGCCGCCCCTACACCTAAGATAGGTGTAAGGGCGGCTAGATGTCTAAGGGTTGCACTACGATAGCATATGATACGAAGAACAATGCTAACCCTAACACATCTAAGATAACTACGTTGCTCGCCATCAAAAAGGCTTCAGTACGAGCAACGCATGGACGACGAATAAACTTGTACTGCCTAGATCGCAAGATGCGATCTAGGCAGTATGATGCTTACCCGGAAGAAACCCTCGAGACGAAGGAGTTGGCGATGCGCCTAGATTGATTTGTGGTGAACGATGATTGTTGTTTATTTCATAAACCCTAGATACATATTTATAGTCTAGGGGACTTTCTAATTTAGGCGTGCACCTAACCGTGCACGGGTTAAACTCTATCTTTTAATCTAAGATGCGATCTACTATATTACAGATACACGGGCAATCTAGCCCAAACTCTTCGTGCAAGGCCGCTTCAGAGATCTTCCACGTGTAATCTTCCAAGCCCATCTCCCTTACGGCCCATCTCCTGATTTGGCCAAAATCTGGTGATAACATCTTGATCATGTTCGGCAGCTCACAAGATCCGACAATGAAGCACATAAGGAGAAGACAACCATCTAGCTACTGCTATGGACCCATAGTCCAGGGGTAGACTACTCACTCATCACTCCGGAGGGGACCATGGCAGCGTAGAGTCCTCCGGGAGATGAATCCCCTCTCCGGCAGGGTGCCGGAGGCGATCTCCTGAATCCCCCGAGATGGGATTGACGGCGGCGGCGTCTCTGGAAGATTTTCCGTATCGTGGCTCTCGGTGCTGGGGGTTTTGCGACGAAGGCTATTTGTAGGCGGAAGGGCAGGTCAAGGGGTGTCACGAGGGGCCCACACACTAGGTCGGCGCGGCCAGGGCTTGGGTCGCGCCGCCCTAGCATGGCGCCGCCTCGTGGCCCCACTTCGTTAGCTCTCCGGTCTTCTGGAAGCTTCGTGTGAAAATAGGCCCCTGGGCATTGATTTCGTCCAATTCCGAGAATATTTCCTTACTAGGATTTCTGAAACCAAAAACAGCAGAAAACAGCAACTGGCTCTTCGGCATCTCGTTAATAGGTTAGTTCTAGAAAATGCATAAATATGACATAAAGTATGCATAAAACATGTAGATATCATCAATAATGTGGCATGGAACATAAGAAATTATCGATACGTCGGAGACGTATCAGCATCCCCAAGCTTAGTTTCTGCTCGTCCCGAGCAGGTAATCGATAACAAAGATAATTTCTGGAGTGACATGCCATCATAACCTTGATCATACTATTGTAAGCATATGTAATGAATGCAGCGATCAAAACAATGTAACTGACATGAGTAAACAAATGAATCATATAGCAAAGACTTTTTATGAATAGTACTTCAAGACAAGCATCAATAAGTCTTGCATAAGAGTTAACTCATAAAGCAATAATTCAAAGTAGAGGTATTGAAGCAACACAAAGGAAGATGAAGTTTCAGCGGTTGCTTTCAACTTATAACATGTATATCTCATGGATAATTGTCAACATAGAGTAATATAACAAGTGCAATATGCAGGTATGTACGAATCAATGCACAGTTCACACAAGTGTTTGCTTCTTGAGATGGAGAGAAATAGGTGAACTGACTCAACATAAAAGCAAAAGAAAGGCCCTTCAAAGAGGAAAGCATCGATTGCTATATTTGTGCTAGAGCTTTGGTTTTGAAAACAAGATACAATTTTGTCAACGGTAGTAATAGAGCATATGTGTTATGTAAATTATATCTTACAAGTTGCAAGCCTCATGCATAGTATACTAATAGTGCCCGCACCTTGTCCTAATTAGCTCGGATTACCGGGATTATCATCGCAATGCACATGTTTCAACCAAGTGTCACAAAGGGGTACCTCTATGCCGCATGTACAAAGGTCTGAGGAGAAAGCTCGCATTGGATTTCTCGCTATTGATTATTCTCAACTTAGACATCCATACCGGGACAACATAGACAACAGATAATGGACTCCTCTTTTATGCATAAGCATGTATCAACAATTAATTTTCTCATATGAGATTGAGGATATTTGTCCAAAACTGAAACTTCCACCATGATTCATGGCTTTAGTTAGCGGCCCAATGTTCTTCTCTAACAATATGCATGCTCTAACCATTAAATGAGTGGTAAATCTCCCTTACTTCAGACAAGACGGACATGCATAGCAACTCACATGATATTCAACAAAGAGTAGTTGATGGCGTCCCCAGGAACATGGTTATCGCACAACAAGCAACTTAATAAGTGATAAAGTGCATAAGTACATATTCAATACCACAATAGTTTTTAGGCTACTTGTCCCATGAGCTATATATTGTAAAGGTAGAGGATAGAAATTTAAAGGTAGCACTCAAGCAATTTACTTTGGAATGGCGGAGAAATACCATGTAGTAGGTAGGTATGGTGGACACAAATGGCATAGTGGTTGGCTCAAGGATTTTGGATGCATGAGAAGTATTCCCTCTCGATACAAGGTTTAGGCTAGCAAGGCTATTTGAAACAAACACAAGGATGAAGCGGTGCAGCAAAACTCACATAAAAGACATATTGTAAACATTATAAGACTCTACACCGTCTTCCTTGTTGTTCAAACTCAATACTAGAAATTATCTAGACCTTAGAGAGACCAAATATGCAAACCAAATTTTAGCATGCTCTATGTATTTCTTCATTAATGGGTGCAAAGTATATGATGCAAGAGCTTAAACATGAGCACAACAATTGCCAAGTACCACATTATCCAAGACATTATAGCAATTACTACATGTATCATTTTCCAATTCCAACCATATAACAATTTAACGAAGAAGAAACTTTCGCCATGAATCTTATGAGTAAAGCCTAAGGACATATTTGTCCATATGCAACAGCGGAGCGTGTCTCTCTCCCACACAATGAATGCTAGGATCCATTTTATTCAAAAACAAAAACAAACCGACGCTCCAAACAAAGCACATAAGATGTGATGGAATAAAAATATAGTTTCAGGGGAGGAACCTGATAATGTTGTCGATGAAGAAGGGGATGCCTTGGGCATCCCCAAGCTTAGACGCTTGAGTCTTCTTGAAATATGCAGGGGTGAACCACCGGGGCATCCCCAAGCTTAGAGCTTTCACTCTCCTTGATCATATTGTATCATCTCCCTCTCTTGATCCTTGAAAACTTCCTCCACACCAAACTCAAAACAACTCATTAGAGGGCTAGTGCACAATCAAAATTCACATGTTCAGAGGTGACATAATCATTCTTAACACTTCTGGACAGTGCACAAAGCTACTGAAAGTTAATGGAATCGAAAAATCCATCAAGCATAGCAAAACAGGCAATGCGAAATAAAAGGCCGAATCTGTCAAAACAGAACAGTTCGTAAAGACGAATTTTACTGAGGCACCAGACTTGCTCAAATGAAAATGCTCAAATTGAATGAAAGTTGCGTACATATCTGAGGATCACTCACGTAAATTGGCATAATTTTCTGAGTTACCTACAGAGTATTTTGCCCAGATTCGTGACAGCAAAGAAATCTGTTTCTGCGCAGTAATCCAAATCTAGTATGAACCTTACTATCAACGACTTTACTTGACACAACAATGCACAAAACTAAGATAAGGAGAGGTTGCTACAGTAGTAAACAACTTCCAAGACTCAAATATAAAATAAAAGGTACTGTACTAAAAATATGGGTTGTCTCCCATAAGCGCTTTTCTTTAACGCCTTTCAGCTAGGCGCAGAAAGTGTGTATCAAGTGTTATCAAAAGATGGTGCATCTACAGCGGGGTGTGGAGTTTTCTCAACCATGCATAGTATATTGGATACATAAGTTTCAGCGGCTCCCTTTTCATTAGTCTTGGGCTTGCTACTCTCATCAAACAAATTTTCAGGAACAAGCCAAGCATAATTATTTTCTAGTGCCTCATGCATTGCTAGGAGCTTACATGGTATTGGTGCTTTAATCTCCCCACCATTATTAGCATTATTAGTATACTTAATTCTATCCATATCCATCTTTTCAAGTGTTCTTTTAAAATCAGTGATCATGCCAAGCCTATCATGCTTACTAAAAACTTTTCTAGCTTCTTTAGCTATATCCGCAAATTCTCGCACTAAGACTTTTAGAACAAAATCTCTCTTCTCTCTCCTCTCCATATCAGAAAGTGTAAGAAACATGTGTTGTATCATGGGGTTGAGACTAATAAATCTAGCTTCCATCATGCGTACCAAACAAACAGAGGCATCTTCATAAGTAGGGACAGCTTTTGCAAGGGGTATATCTTTAAGATCTTCATGCATACTAACATGGGTGAAAAATTCTTCTATATTATCTCTTCCAATTATAGACCCTTGTCCCACCGGTATATCTTTTACAGTAAAATTAAAAGGAAACATGATGAAATAAGTACGGTAAATGTAAGTAACTAATTTTTTTTTGTGTTTTTGATATAGAGTGCAAGACAGTAAATAAAGTAAAACTAGCAACTAATTTTTTTTGTATTTTGATTTAGTGCAGCAAACAAAGTAGTAAATAAAATAATGCAAGACAAAAACAAAGTAAAGAGATTGGGACGTGGAGACTCCCCTTGCAGCGTGTCTTGATCTCCCCGGCAACGGCGCCAGAAAAAGAGCTTGATACGCGTACAGCACGCGTCCGTTGGGAACCCCAAGAGGAAGGTGTGATGCGTACAGCAGCAAGTTTTCCCTCAGTAAGAAACCAAGGTTTATCGAACCAGTAGGAGCCAAGAAGCACGTTGAAGGTTGATGGCGGCGAGATGTAGTGCGGTGCAACACCAGGGATTCCGGCGCCAACGTGGAACCTGCACAACACAACCAAAGTACTTTGCCCCAACGAAACAGTGAGGTTGTCAATCTCACCGGCTTGCTGTAACAAAGGATTATATGTATAGTGTGGATGATGATTGTTTGCAGAGAACAGTAGAACAATTGCAGCAGATTGTATTTCAGATGTAAAGAATGGACCGGGGTCCACAGTTCACTAGAGGTGTCTCTCCCATAAGATAAATAGCATGTTGGGTGAACAAATTACAGTTGGGCAATTGACAAATAGAGAGGGCATGACCATGCACATACATGATATGATGAGTATAGTGAGATTTAATTGGGCATTACGACAAAGTACATAGACCGCTCTCCACCATGCATCTATGCCTAAAAAGTCCACCTTCAGGTTATCATCCGAACCCCTTCCAGTATTAAGTTGCAAACAACAGACAATTGCATTAAGTATGGTGCGTAATGTAATCAATAACTACATCCTCGGACATAGCATCAATGTTTTATCCCTAGTGGCAACAGTACATCCATAACCTTAGAGGTTTCTGTCACTCCCCCAGATTCACGGAGACATGAACCCACTATCGAGCATAAATACCCCCTCTTGGAGTTACTAGCAAAAACTTGGCTAGAGCCTCTACTAATAACGGAGAGCATGCAAGATCATAAATAACACATAGATATAAATTGATAATCAACATAACATAGTATTCTCTATTCATCGGATCCCAACAAACACAACATATAGCATTACAGATAGATGATCTTGATCATGTTCGGCAGCTCACAAGATCCGACAATGAAGCACATAAGGAGAAGACAACCATCTAGCTACTGCTATGGACCCATAGTCCAGGGGTAGACTACTCACTCATCACTCCGGAGGCGACCATGGCGGCGTAGAGTCCTCCGGGAGATGAATCCCCTCTCCGGCAGGGTGCCGGAGGCGATCTCCTGAATCCCCCGAGATGGGATTGGCGGCGGTGGCGTCTCTGGAAGGTTTTCCGCATCGTGGCTCTCGGTGTTGGGGGTTTCGCGACGAAGGCTATTTGTAGGCGGAAGGGCAGGTCAAGGGGCATCACGAGGGGCCCACACACTAGGTCGGCGCGGCCAGGGCTTGGGCCGCGCCGCCCTAGCGTGGCGCCGCCTCGTGGCCCCACTTCGTTAGCTCTCCGGTCTTCTGGAAGCTTCGTGTGAAAATAGGCCCCTAGGCGTTGATTTCGTCCAATTCCGAGAATATTTCCTTACTAGGATTTCTGAAACCAAAAACAGCAGAAAACAACAACTGGCTCTTCGGCATCTCGTTAATAGGTTAGTTCCAGAAAATGCATAAATATGACATAAAGTATGCATAAAACATGTAGATATCATCAATAATGTGGCATGGAAAATAAGAAATTATCGATACGTCGGAGACGTATCAGTTACCGAACCCGCACAAAGCTTGGGGCTATCTCCACAACTTAATTGGAGACTCCCAACAAATTGCCACAAAGGTCTTGTCCTTGAAGAATCTCCACAACTTAATTGGAGTCCCCAAGAACACCACTAAGATGCCACAAAGGCCTTGCCCTTGAAGATTCTCCACAACTTAATTGGAGTCCCCAAGAACACCACAAAGATGCCACAAAGGCCACTAAGCCATCTAGGGTCCAAAGACCCAAGAGAAACAACCTTCTTGCTTTCACCACCATGAATCACCGTGGAGAACTCAAACCTATGCACCAAATGCAATGGCAAGAACACCACAAAGATGCTCAAGTACTTCTCTCTCAAATTCCAACAAAGCTACAAAAGCTATTGGGGGAATAAGAGAGGAAGAACAAATAAGAGGAGGAACACCAAATTTCTCCAAGATCTAGATCTAGTGGATTCCCCTCACAAAGAGAGGGATTTGATTGGTAGGAATGTAGATCTAGATCTCCTCTTCCTTTTCCCTCAAAAAGATTCAAGAAGCATAGGATGAGTAGACGGAAAGGGAAGCTCTCAAGGTCAACAATGGTGGAGAGCACTTGGGGGAAGAGTTAGCTGCCCAAGGAGGAAGAAGGGGGTCTTAAATACCCCCTCCCATCGAAATATGACCGTTCGGGTCAGCTCAGGCCGGATTTTCCGGGCTGGATATTTGCAAAATATCCGGGGCCCCAAAATCGGCTAAGGACTTGAGAAAACTGCTCGCAGTAAGGGGGCCAGACATTTGGCCGGATATTTGGCCGGATTTTCCCAAAAACCGGATTTTTCGGGGGGGGGGGGGGGGGCGGATTATCCGGCCCAAACTTGGGCCGGAATATCCCCCCCCCCCCGAAAACTGGCAGAAACATCAAACTGAAACGGGCATAACTTTAGCATCCCGACTCCGATTTTGATGATCTTGGGCTTGTTTTAAAGCTAGGAACAAGCTCTACAAGATCATGCAGGAAACCATCATAGTACAACAAGGGAGGATAGAAACAAATGATGAAAGGTTTGACCTATCTAAAAAAGTCATACCGGTAAAACCTCCAATCTTGAAAATGCAACAAGTTGCCCATGCAAAAACCATTTTCGATGAACTAGAGCTTGTCATGAGAATAAGCACAAGCTCTAAAACATAACATGGATAAGATCCAAATAAAACCAAGAGAGATGATGAACCAAACTCGAAAACACAACAAGTGATCTATGCGAAATCCGTTTTCGATGAACTAGAGCTTGTCATGAGAATAAGCACAAGCTCTAAAACATCACATGGATAAGGTCCAAATAACAACCAAGAAAGATGATGCAAGGATGCAAAGGTTTGAGCTCTCTCCGAACGATACAATCGAGTTACTCACTCGAGAGCCCTCTTGATAGTACGGCAACTAAACTATAAACCGGTCTCCAACTACACTATGAGACCGGTGAGAAAGAAACCATATCAAGAGCAAACCTTATACTTGCGCATTCCACTTGAGCTCGATGACGATGATCTTGACCTCAACAAGATGGAACGCCTTTCTTGCTTGTGCTTTCTTGACGAAGTCTTGTGGATTGCTCCCCCATAATCCACCATGGGAGAGCTTCTTCTTCGGCGCATCTTCACATAACCATGACCACACCATGTGGATTGCTCCCCCATAATCCACCATGGGAGAGCTTCTTCTTCGGCACATCTTCACATATCCATGATCACCATATGGATGGCAAGACTCAAGCAAAGGATCTCTTCGAGATGGCTCATCTTGAACTTGCACTTCATTTCTCCATGGCAAGCTTCAAGCTTATGAACTCTTCGAGTTGGCTCATCTTGAACTTGCACTTCATTTCTTCATTCTTCATCATGTTGATGTCTTGAAGTAACTTGAGGGCTCACTTCATCTTCATCTTCAAGACATACTTGACACTTGATATCCTTCATCAATTTCTTCTTATTGCAACCTTGAAGCCAACAAATGGTTCAAGAATTGCCTATGGACAACTCCTACAAATATAACTCAATGCAAACATTAGTCCATAGGGATTGTCATTAATTACCAAAACCACACATGGGGGCTCCATGCACTTTCAATCTCCCCCATTTTGGTAATTGATGACAATCTCTTTGAGAGGGTTTATATAAGGAATTGAAGTAGCAAGCAAGTTGAATGTATAGAGCAAACTCCCCCATAATATATGCGTGTGTGAATGATCTTGACTTTCATTGCATATATTGGCATTCAAAGCCTAGTGGAGTTTCCTCTAACTATTCAACTATGCAAAGCAACAAGATGCAATGCAATAAAAGCACATGCTTGAGCACAAAGCAAAGACATAACCAAATTCTAACCAAATTCCCTTAAACCCTCCAAACTTCTCCCCCATTGGCACCAATTGCCGAAATGGGTGAAAATTTTAGAAGGTCAATATAGTGAGAGTTCCTCCATAGCGTGTGCATTTCTCATAATTTGAGTGGAATCAAATGCACGTATCCAATGACGAATATTCGGATGGAATCACACTATAGATAGGATCAAAGATTGCAAAAAGATAACAAAGTCTAGAAGCTTCAACAAATGAAGCAAGCAACCAAATGAACCACAAAGAAGATACCAAAAGAAAGATAGATATTATGTTAAGATCAAGAAGATTACTCTAAATAATATGAGGAAGCTCCCCAAGGTTTGTGCACAAAACTAGACAACTTGCATTGGAGTATAAAGTGCACAAACATGGAATCATCACTCCCATAATATCATTAAAAAACAAAAGATACCAAGTGAATCAAACTCTAATAATCACAAAAAGATAGTGCTCTAAATCAAATGAGGAAGCTCCCCAAGGTACATGCATAAATTAAAATGTTGTATTTGAATACAATATGCATAACATGGAATCCTCACTCCCTCATTACCATTTAAAACACAAACATTTGCAATAGATCATAGATAAAAAAAATAAGCTTAACACTTGCAACAAACAAATAGTTGAGCAACAAGAAAGAGGCACCATAATAAAAAGGCTCAACCAAGAGGATATGTGAAAGGCATGATAAAGCATATTATAAGACTATTACAAGGATGAGCAAAAAGCATCATCATAGTCTTCAATGAATTATATTGCTTTGCATGACCAATCAACATGCAATAAATAAGTAAGATATCAAAAGGAGATGTATCATCTCTTATGTGTATAAGTTTCTCTAAGTGGGCAATATCACAAAGATATTTATCCACAAAGAAACATGCACACACAAAATAGATACGCAAGAAAAATAGTATGATATCCAAGACGAAGTCATGCAATATACCAATAAGAATTTTTGCTTAATAGCATGGCCAAAGGCTCAATTTCATCTTATTGTACATTCATGAACTTCAACCACAAACAACTAAAATACATCACAAATATCAACAAGAGATAGAAGATAGTTGGGATGCATTTGAGAAAGGCAACAAGTATCACAAACGAGGATACCAAAAGAAGTAACTAAATTTGCACTTTCATCTATATTGCACATGTGAGAGACTTGAGGAATTGATATGCAATAAAATTTCTAGATAGGCATAGTTGGGATGGATGAATCATGAGCATGATTTAAAATACTTCCCAACAAATGCACTCATCTCAAATTACTCACATTCACAATAGAGAGGTTTAATTAAGACTTTTGCAAGAAGCACAATATTTGCAAATCAAGAGATTCATGCAAAGATGCAACCGCATGGTTGGATGCTAGAAAAATATGCATGAGAAGATACTTGTTACCGAGATAACATTGGTGTGGATGTAGTAGATATGTGTTCGTTGACCATCCTAGCTTCGCTCAAGTTACCATTGAGTCACCACTTATTCCCAAGAGTGAGACAAGCATCCAATGCATATCCATTGTACCTAACACAAAGGTAAGTACAAAAAGGTCCCCAAACTAATTGGGTCCGAATTAGTTAGACACACTACAACATATAGGACAAACTCCACAATTCTATGTGCATATAGATATGAAATTGAATTTCATGCACATCTTAGCCAAATTAGGATTTGATGGAGTTTACCCTATATATTGGATCAAAGAAAGTGACACATGCCATAAGATACACATATATTAAATATGCATGCACAATACTTTCAAGAACCAAAGGAAGATACAATTTGGACAAAACACCAAATAAATCAAGAGACAATGGTTGCCCAAATTATATCAAAGAATCAAATCAACACAAGATTGACTCCAAAGACTTATCTCATTATAAGAAGCTAATTAAGCCTAAACACAAAGGAATGAGATAACCAACTCCCAAGAGAGCAAGGTTCCAACAAATAAACCAAACCCTCGACATTTTTTATGATGGCACAAAGTACCAAAAAGAAAATTTTATGTCTCCCAAAACCAATTTTTTTATAATGATCAAGAGATGTTAAGCATTCTAACAAATATAGAAGAGCTCCCCCAAGATTAGTGCATTATCTAGGATTTTTCATATGAATACAAAATGCACAAAACTAGGATCATCACGCTACCTATATCTACTAAAAATGCTAAGAAAGTTTGAATAGACAAATTAGATCCATGAGATGCAAGGAAGACACATGGGAGTCAAAGCACAACAAATTCATGGCAATAAATAAGGCAATTTAAACACAAGCGCCAATCTAGATATGATCAATAAATATCTACCTCATAATTGATTACCAATTGTCCTAGGACAAGAGGTAGTAGGAAATATTTCCCGGTGGTAGTTTGTAAGTATACATAGGATCATATTTACAACGAACAAAGCATATGGTAAAAGATAAGAGTTAACCATAATGCAAAGAAAGTTTCTTGATAGCTTCATTTAGTCATACCAACATGCAAGGCAATTAATAGTATTCATACCAACATGCAAAGCAATTAATAGTATTCATACCAACATGCAAAGCAATTAATAGTATGACTTGAAGCACATGGTTTTCCAAAAATGTATTGAGGGACACGTTGTGAAAAACCATGCCAAGAAAAACTTTCACAAATAAGATCCACAAAGATATTAGCAATGAAGCTATTTAAGCAAATTGGAGTTTGTTTGAGCAAACATGCCACATAGGAGAGAAATAATTTACAATATCAATTCTATGTGACACAACCTCAAACGTTCACATTTTCTAGGTTTGTAATATGCACAAAGCTTATTACACCCCCATAATGTGATAAGGAATTTATTTTCACAAGAGGCAAATAAGATCCAAGTAGAGATATTAATGGACATTAGAATTTGAATTTCTCATGAAGATGACATACCACATAGCGACTAGATAATCTCGCAATATCAAATCTAAGTGATATTCCTCGTGTACACACATTGTTTAGGATCATGAAATTCCCAAAGGAATATCACTCCCCCAAAATGGGATTGTCCATTAATCGCTCATAAGAGCCATATAAGATACAACAAGATGCAAAGAGGCTCCAACAAAAACACAAATACATGGTGTGCAACCCAACATGCATAGACTTGATTTCTCAAGCAAAACAATTAGGAAGCACAACATATACAAACACATGTTAGGAACAAAACTAACACATGCAAAGGGGCGAGTAACTTTCAATATAAATGAGTTGAGAACATGTTACCGCAAGGAGGAACATTGGATATATGATAGTAGCAAGATAATCAAAAGACTTGGCTTGATATAATATAAATGATGAAGATCCCTTAATTCTTCATGATGTAGCCAAGTCTCCAATGCCCTCCAACAAGCACCTATTGATCAAGTTTTGGATTGTTGGTCCCCAACTAAGTTGGGTCCTAAGAGGTTAGTCACAATAGGCTTGGCAACTGATGTCTACGCCCCCTCCTTTTCCTGTAGACAGTGTTGGGCCTCCAAGAGCAGAGGTTCGTAGAACAGCAGCAAGTTTTCCCTTAAGTGGATCACCCAAGGTTTATCGAACTCAGGGAGGAAGAGGTCAAAGATATCCCTCTCATGCAACCCTGCAACCACAAAGCAAGAAGTCTCTTGTGTCCCCAACACACCTAATAGGTGCACTAGTTCGGCGAAGAGATAGTGAAATACAGGTGGTATGAATATATATATGAGCAGTAGCAACGGCACCAGAAAAGTGCTTTGCCCAGGACAGTAAACAAGCAGTAGTAACGCAGCAGTAGTAACGCAGTAAAACAGTAAACAAGCAGCAATAGCAGTATTTAGGAACAAGGCCTAGGGATTAGACTTTCACTAGTGGACACTCTCAACTTTGATCACATAACATAATAGATAAATGCATACTCTACACTCTCTTGTTGGATGATGAACACATTGCGTAGGATTACACGAACCCTCAATGCCGGAGTTAACAAGCTCCATAATTCAATGTTCATATTTAAATAACCTTAGAGTGTAAGATAGATCAACACAACTAAACCAAGTACTAACGTAGCATGCACACTGTCACCTTCATGCTAAGAAAGGAGACATAGATCACATCAATACTATCATAGCAATAGTTAACTTCATAATCTACAAGAGATCATAATCATAGCCTACGCCAAGTACTAACACGGATGCACACACTGTCACCATTACACCGTGCAGGAGGAGTAAAACTACTTTAATAACATCACTAGAGTAGCACATAGATGAATTGTGATACAAAACACATTGCAATCATAAAGAGATATAAATAAGCACTTCACTATGCCATTCATAACAGTGAATAAGTATTCTGTGAAATATAGCCTAAGAGACCCACACGGTGCACACACTGTCACCTTTACACACGTGGGACAAGGAGTCTCCGGAGATCACATAAGTAAAATTCACTTGACTAGCATAACGACATCTAGATTACAAGCATCATCATATGAATCTCAATCATGTAAGGCAGCTCATGAGATTATTGTATTGAAGTACATAGGAAGAGAGATGAACCACATAGCTACCGGTACAGCCCCGAGCCTCGATGGAGAACTACTCCCTCCCCATGGGAGACAGCAGCGGTGATGGAGATGGCGGTGGTGTCGATGGAGGAGCCTTCCGGGGGCACTTCCCCGTCCCGGCGGCGTGCCAGAACAGAGACTCCTGTCCCCCAGATCTTGGCTTCGCGATGGCGGCGGCTCTGGAAGGTTTCTCGTCCCGTGGCTTTTTTCGTATCGAGGTTTTAGGTCGAGGGCCCTTAAATAGGCGAAGAGGCGGCGTCAGAAGGTCGAAGGGGCGCCGACACTATAGGGGGGCGCGGGCCCCCCTGGCCGCGCCGGCCTAGGGTTTGGTGGGCCTGTGCCCCCTCTCTGGCGGTTCTCGTGTGTTCTGGATGCTTCCGGACAAAATAGGAACCTGGGCGTTGATTTCGTCCAATTCCGAGAATATTTCGTTACTAGGATTTCTGAAACCAAAAACAGCAGAAAATAGCAACTGACACTTCGGCATCTTGTTAATAGGTTAGTTCCAGAAAATGCACGAATATGACATAAAATGTGCATAAAACATGTAGATATCATCAATAATGTGGCATGGAACATAAGAAATTATCGATACGTCGGAGACGTATCAGCATCCCCAAGCTTAGTTTCTGCTCGTCCCGAGCAGGTAAACGATAACAAAGATAATTTCTGGAGTGACATGCCATCATAACCTTGATCATACTATTTGTAAAGCATATGTAGTGAATGCAGCGATCAAAACAATGTATATGACATGAGTAAACAAGTGAATCATATAGCAAAGACTTTTCATGAATAGTACTTCAAGACAAGCATTAATAAGTCTTGCATAAGAGTTAACTCATAAAGCAATAATTCATAGTAAAAGCATTGAAGCAACACAAAGGAAGATTAAGTTTCAGCGGTTGCTTTCAACTTGTAACATGTATATCTCATGGATATTGTCAACATAGAGTAATATAATAAGTGCAATATGCAAGTATGTAGGAATCAATGCACAGTTCACACAAGTGTTTGCTTCTTGAGGTGGAGAGAAATAGGTGAACTGACTCAACAATAAAAGTAAAAGAATGGTCCTCCATAGAGGAAAAGCATCGATTGCTATATTTGTGCTAGAGCTTTGATTTTGAAAACATGAAACAATTTTGTCAACGGTAGTAATAAAGCATATGAGTTATGTAAATTATATCTTACAAGTTGCAAGCCTCATGCATAGTATACTAATAGTGCCCGCACCTTGTCCTAATTAGCTTGGACTACCGGATCATCGCAATACACATGTTTTAACCAAGTGTCACAATGGGGTACCTCCATGCCGCCTGTACAAAGGTCTAAGGAGAAAGCTCGCATTTTGGATTTCTCGCTTTTGATTATTCTCAACTTAGACATCCATACCGGGACAACATGGACAACAGATAATGGACTCCTCTTTAATGCATAAGCATGTGGCAACAATTATTATTCTCATATGAGATTGAGGATATATGTCCAAAACTGAAACTTCCACCATGAATCATGGCTTTAGTTAGCGGCCCAATGTTCTTCTCTAACAATATGTATGCTCCAACCATTAAGGTGGTAGATCGCTCTTACTTCAGACAAGACGAACATGCATAGCAACTCACATGAAATTCAACAAAGAGTAGTTGATGGCGTCCCCAGGAACATGGTTATCGCACAATGAGCAACTTAATAAGAGATAAAGTGCATAAGTACATATTCAATACCACAATAGTTTTTAGGCTATCTGTCCCATGAGCTATATATTGTAAAGGTGAAGAATGGAAATTTAAAGGTAGCACTCAAGCAATTTACTTTGGAATGGCGGAGAAATACCATGTAGTAGGTAGGTATGGTGGACACAAATGGCATAGTGGTTGGCTCAAGTATTTTGGATGCATGAGAAGTATTCCCTCTCGATACAAGGTTTAGGCTAGCAAGGTTATTTGAAACAAACACAAGGATGAACCGGTGCAGCAAAACTCACATAAAAGACATATTGTAAACATTATAAGAATCTACACCGTCTTCCTTGTTGTTCAAAACTCAATACTAGATATTATCTAGACTTTAGAGAGACCAAATATGCAAACCAAATTTTAGCATGCTCTATGTATTTCTTCATTAATGGGTGCAAAGTATATGATGCAAGAGCTTAAACATGAGCACAACAATTGCCAAGTATCACATTATCCAAGACATTATAGCAATTTACTACATGCATCATTTTTCAATTCCAACCATATAACAATTTAACGAAGAAGAAACTTCGCCATGAATACTATGAGTAGAGCCTAAGGACATACTTGTCCATATGCTACAGCGGAGCGTGTCTCTCTCCCATAAAGTGAATGCTAGGATCCATTTTATTCAAACAAAAACAAAAACAAAAACAAACCGACGCTCCAAGAAAAGCACATAAGATGTGATGGAATAAAAATATAGTTTCAGGGGAGGAACCTGATAATGTTGTCGATGAAGAAGGGGATGCCTTGGGCATCCCCAAGCTTAGACGCTTGAGTCTTCTTAGAATATGCAGGGGTGAACCACCGGGGCATCCCCAAGCTTAGAGCTTTTACTCTTCTTGATCATAGTATATCATCCTCCTCTCTTGTCCCTTGAAAACTTCCTTCACACCAAACTTCTCATAAACTTCATTAGAGGGGTTAGTACATAATCAAAAACTCACATGTTCAGAGGTGACACAATCATTCTTAACACTTCTGGACATTGCTCAAAGCTACTGGAAGGTAATGGAACAAAGAAATCCACCCAACACAGCGAAAGAAGCAATGCGAAATAAAAGGCAGAATCTGTCAAAACAGAACAGTCCGTAAAGACGAATTTTTAATAAATACTTCCGTTGCTCAGATCAGAAAACTCAAAACTAATGAAAGTTGCGTACATATCTGAGGAACACGCACGTAAATTGGCATATTTTTCTGAGTTACCTACAGAGAAAACAGCCCAGATTCGTGACAGATAGAAATCTGTTTCTGCGCAGAAATCCAAATCTAGTATCAACCTTCGATTAGAGGCTTCACTTGGCACAACAAAACACAAAACTAAGATAAGGAGAGGTTGCTACAGTAGTAAACAACTTCCAAGACACAAATATAAAATAAAGTACTGTAGCAAAATAACACATTGGTTATCTCCCAAGAAGTTCTTTCTTTATAGCCAATAAGATGGGCTCAGCAGTTTTAATGATGCACTCGCAAGAAATAGTAGTTGAAGCAAAAGAGAGCATCAAGAAGCAAGTTCAAAACAAATTTAAGCCTAACATGCTTCCTATGCATAGGAATCTTGTAAATAAACAAATTCATGAAGCATAATGCAACAAGCATAGAAAGATAAAACAAGTGTAGCTTGAAAAATTTCAGCACATAGAGAGGTGTTTTAGTAACATGAAAATTTCTACAACCATATTTTCCTCTCTCATAATAACTTTCAGTAGCAACATGAGCAAACTCAACAATATAACTATCACATAAAGCATTCTTATCATGAGTCTCATGCATAAAATTATTACTCTCCACATAAGCATAATCAATTTTATTAGTTGTAGTGGGAGCAAATTCAACAAAGTAGCTATCATTATTATTCTCATCATCAAATATAGGAGGCATATTGTAATCATAATCAAATTTATCCTCCATAACAGGTTGCACCAAAAGACCACTATCATTATAATCATCATAAATAGGAGGTAAAGTATCATCAAAGAAAATTTTCTCCTCAATTCTTGGGGGACTAAAAAGATCATGCTCATCAAAACCAGCTTCCCCAAGCTTAGAATTTTCCATATCATTAGCAACAATGGTGTTCAAAGCGTTCATACTAATATCATTGCTACTAGCATGCAAATAAGATTCCATAGGTTTTTTAATTTTCGCATTAAACCATTCATGTCTTGACTCAGGAAATAGAATAAAAAGCTCACAGATGTTTTCCATTATGCCTTACTAGTGTAAACAAGAAACAAAAAGATGCAATTGCAAGATCTAAAGGAAATAGCTTCGAGTACTTACAATGCGCCGGAAAATAGCTTAGTAGCCGAGATCCGGAGTGTGAGTACCTTTTACCTTTCCTCCCCGGCAACGGCGCCAGAAAATAGCTTGATGTCTACGCCCCCTCCTTTTCCTGTAGATAGTGTTGGGCCTCCAAGAGCAGAGGTTTGTAGAACAGCAGCAAGTTTTCCCTTAAGTGGATCACCCAAGGTTTATCGAACTCAGGGAGGAAGAGGTCAAAGATATTCCTCTCATGCAACCCTGCAACCACAAAGCAAGAAGTCTCTTGTGTCCCCAACACACCTAATAGGTGTACTAGTTCGGCGAAGAGATAGTGAAATACAGGTGGTATGAATATATATATGAGCAGTAGCAACGGCACCAGAAAAGTGCTTTGCCCAGGACAGTAAACAAGCAGTAGTAACGCAGCAGTAGTAACGCAAAGAAACAAAGAACAAGCAGCAATAGCAGTATTTAGGAACAAGGCCTAGGGATTAGACTTTCACTAGTGGACACTCTCAACTTTGATCACATAACAGAATAGATAAATGCATACTCTACACTCTCTTGTTGGATGATGAACACATTGCGTAGGATTACACGAACCCACAATGCCGGAGTTAACAAGCTCCACAATTCAATGTTCATATTTAAATAACCTTAGAGTGTAAGATAGATCAACACAACTAAACCAAGTACTAACGTAGCATGCACACTGTCACCTTCATGCTAAGAAAGGAGGCATAGATCACATCAATACTATCATACCAATAGTTAACTTCATAATCTACAAGAGATCATAATCATAGCCTACGCCAAGTACTAACACGGATGCACACACTGTCACCATTACACCGTGCAGGAGGAGTAAAACTACTTTAATAACATCACTAGAGTAGCACATAGATGAATTGTGATACAAAACACATTGCAATCATAAAGAGATATAAATAAGCACTTCACTATGCCATTCATAACAGTGAATAAGTATTCTGTGAAATATAGCCTAAGAGACCCACACGGTGCACACACTGTCACCTTTACACACGTGGGACAAGGAGTCTCCGGAGATCACATAAGTAAAATTCACTTGACTAGCATAACGACATCTAGATTACAAGCATCATCATATGAATCTCAATCATGTAAGGCAGCTCATGAGATTATTGTATTGAAGTACATAGGAAGAGAGATGAACCACATAGCTACCGGTACAGCCCCGAGCCTCGATGGAGAACTACTCCCTCCTCATGGGAGACAGCAGCGGTGATGGAGATGGCGGTGGTGTCGATGGAGGAGCCTTCCGGGGGCACTTCCCCATCCCGGCGGCATGCCGGAACAGAGACTCCTGTCCCCCAGATCTTGGCTTCGCGATGGCGGCGGCTCTGGAAGGTTTCTCGTCCCGTGGCTTTTTTCGTATCGAGGTTTTAGGTCGAGGGCCCTTAAATAGGCGAAGAGGCGGCGTCAGAAGGTCGAAGGGGCGCCGACACTATAGGGGGGCGTGGGCCCCCCTGGCTACGCTGGCCTAGGGTTTGGTGGGCCTGTGCCCCCTCTCTGGCGGTTCTCGTGTGTTCTGGATGCTTCCGGGCAAAATAGGAACCTGGGCGTTGATTTCGTCCAATTCCGAGAATATTTCGTTACTAGGATTTCTGAAACCAAAAACAGCAGAAAACAGCAACTGGCACTTCGGCATCTTGTTAATAGGCTAGTTCCAGAAAATGCACGAATATGACATAAAATGTGCATAGAACATGTAGATATCATCAATAATGTGGCATGGAACATAAGAAATTATCGATACGTCGGAGACGTATCAGCAACCCAAATGGTTCTTTTCTTGACACCACTTTGAGCACCAACAAATTTGGCAAACACATTGCCACCCTCATCCTTACGAAGAGAATAAACATCATCAATGGTGATAGAGTTGGATGAGATACCAATAGTGCAAAAGGAGGAGATGTGGCCCTTCTCACGACATATGTAGCAAGTTCTTTTCTTCTCCTTCTCCTCACTAGATTTCTCCACAATGGGAGCATTGGCTTGATTCTTCTTGGGAAGTGGCATTTCTTCAACTTGAGGTTGAATATGAGTTTGAGCTTGAGTCTGCTTCCCTTTTTGCTTATTCTTCAAAGGGCAAGATCTAACATGATGCCCTTCAATTTTGCACTTGAAGCAAACAATCTTGGCCGGGTCTTTGACTTGTACTTGGCCCTTCTTCTTATTGTTGTTCTTGGACTTGTTCTTGTTGTTGGAGTTGAATCCTAGTCCACTCTTGTCATTGGGGGATTGTTGCACACTCAACATCTTGTCAAGTTTGCATTTCCCTTCATGACTCTTTACCAAGTCGTTCTTCAAAGAAGAGACTTGGGCCTTGAGCTCTTTGATTTCCTCTACATGGTTAGTAACAACACAAGTACTAGAGGAAGTAGAACCTTCATTGTTAGAGCAACAAGGCAAGGAACATAATTCATCACAAGATTTAGCAATATTATGAGTGGATGAATTACTAGAACTAGCACATGGCAATATAACACTTTGAGTAGTAGTGCTAGTACCCACATGACGCTCATAAGGTGTTGCCTTAGATATTATAGCCTCATGAGCTAACTTTAGCCTATCATGAGAGGCTAGAAGATCCTCATAGGAGCTAGAAAGCTTTCCATGGTTTTCTTCCAATTTCCATAATTGCTAGTTAGCAATTTAAGTTGAGCCCTTAGCTCAACATTCTCCTTCAAGATAGATGCTTCACAAGAAGTAGAGTTAGTAGCACAAGCATCATTATTAATAGTAATGGGAGAAGGCAAGTTGTCATGCTCTTTTAGATAAGAAGCTTTAAGTTGCTCATGCGACTCGGTGAGTTTGGTGAGCGCACTCTCAATAACCCTTGAGCCCTTTTTGAGTTGCTCAAAATCCTCAAGGAGTTTAGCATTAACAAACACAAGCTTATCATTTTTTAGCTTTAGTTCATTTGCCACCTCAATAGCTTTATCATGGTTTTCCTTTTCTCTAGACAATTCTAGAGCAAAGGTTTCCTCAAGAGCTTCCTTGGTGGTTTGTTCTTCTTCAAGTTCATCCTTTAGGGATGCCACATCATTGGCATACTCACGTTCAAGAGCACCCATTTTATCAATGGTGTTCTCATGCATCCAAATAAGTTTTTGGCTCTCAATAGCGGTAGTCAAGATTTCAAAGAAGTGAGAGCTAGCAATCTTATCTTTGCAAAGAACCTTGAATACACTCTTACCCTTATCGCGTAGAGAGACAACCCAATCCTCTTCTTCATATTCATCCTCATCCTTATCACCACGAGACATATTAGGTTCCATGGTAGGAGGTACCGTGGAACCCTTGGCCATAAGGCATACATGAGGACCGTGAGATAAAGATGAGGAGTTACTTGAGGCTCCTTTCAAGATCTTGTCTTGACCAATAGAATCTTTGGTTTCCTCTACATTGTTAGACACACAACAACTAGAGGAAATAGAAGCATTTTTATCATGGCCACAAGACAATGCAAGCATATCATCATGAGATTTATTCAAGCAACTTACACATGATATGCAAGGACAATCAACACAAGCATGTAAATCATTTCTAGTGCTTGATGTGTTTAAGTCCAAAGATGAAGCATTGCAATGAGATAGAGATGAAGAATCATCAATAGTAAGCTCAATATCAACATTGCAATTTTCATCACCACTCACCATATCATTACCTTGTGTCTTACCACACTTTGGTGAAGTGGATGAAGATGAGAACTCATCACGGCCGAAAGTGGAAGCAATACAATCATCCTCAATAATATTGGACACATCATATTTATCTTGAAGCTTTGTCCATAATTCATGAGAGCTCCCAAAAGGCATGATTGAAGAAGTAACTACATTGTTCACAACAATGGAAAACACATGAGAAGCAAGAGCATGGAGGCAAGAGTTTTTCTCCTCCTCAAGAGATAAATTTTGAGGATCCTTAGGAGAAGAAAAACCCATGCCAAGAAATCGCTCCATGTCCGGGGACATACCCCGTAAGATGTTAAGCACATAAATTTTCCATAGAGCATAATTTGTGCCATCAAATATAAACAAGTTATTGTGCACTAATCCCCTAACCGACATCTTTACTCTCAAGGCGGGGAAGCCTAAGAATGAGAGACCTTGCTCTGATACCAATTGAAAGGACACGGATGTCGCCTAGAGGGGGGGTGAATAGGCGATTTAAAACTTCTACGAGATGGGCTTAACAAATGCGGAATAAAACTAGCGTTTCCTTTGTCAAGCCCAAAGCCTATATACTATGGTTCACCTATGTGCACAACAACTTATGCTAAGCAATACAAGCAAGTATGTGATAGCAAGATATATATAACTTCAAGCACGATGGCTATCACAAGGTAAAGTGCATAAATAAAGAGCTCGGGTATAGAGATAACCGAGGCACGCGGGAGACGACGATGTAGACCGAAGTTCACACTCTTGCGAGTGCTACTCTCCGTTGGAGCGGTGTGGAGGACAAGTCACTCCAAATGCACGAGGGCCACCGTATTCTCCTCGAGAATTCCCACCAAGAGGGATGTCCTCGATCCACTATGTAACCTTAGGGAGGTTACCGAACCCGCACAAAGCTTGGGGCTATCTCCACAACTTAATTGGAGGCTCCCAACAAATTGCCACAAAGGCCTTGCCCTTGAAGAATCTCCACAACTTAATTGGAGTCCCCAAGAACACCACTAAGATGCCACAAAGGCCTTGCCCTTGAAGATTCTCCACAACTTAATTGGGGTCCCCAAGAACACCACAAAGATGCCACAAAGGCCACTAAGCCGTCTAGGGTCCAAAGACCCAAGAGAAACAACCTTCTTGCTTTCACCACCACGAATCACCGTGGAGAACTCAAACCTATGCACCAAATGCAATGGCAAGAACACCACAAAGATGCTCAAGTACTTCTCTCTCAAATTCCAACAAAGCTACAAAAGCTATTGGGGGAATAAGAGAGGAAGAACAAATAAGAGGAGGAACACCAAATTTCTCCAAGATCTAGATCTAATGGATTCCCCTCACAAAGAGAGGGATTTGATTGGTAGGAATGTAGATCTAGATCTCCTCTTCCTTTTCCCTCAAAAAGATTCAAGAAGCATAGGAGGAGTAGAGGGAAAGGGAAGCTCTGAAGGTCAACAATGGTGGAGAGCACTTGGGGGAAGAGTTAGCTGCCCAAGGAGGAAGAAGGGGGTCTTAAATACCCCCTCCCATCGAAATATGACCGTTTGGGTCAGCTCAGGCCGGATTTTCCGGGTCGGATATTTTGGGCCCCGAAAATCGGCTAAGGACTTGAGAAAACTGCTCGCAGTAAGGGGGCCGGACATTTGGCCGGATATTTGGCCGGATTTTCCCAAAAACCAGATTTTTCGGGGGGGGGGGGGGGGGATTATACGCCCCAAGGATATTTGGCCGGATTTTCCCAAAAACCAGATTTTTCGGGGGATTATCCGGCCCAAACTTGGGCCGGAATATCTGCCCCCCCCCCCCCCCCCGAAAACTGGCAGAAACATCAAACTGAAACGGGCATAACTTTAGCATCCGGACTCCGATTTTGATGATCTTGGGCTTGTTTTAAAGCTAGGAACAAGCTCTACAAGATCATGCAGGAAACCATCATAGTCCAACAAGGGAGGATAGAAACAAATGATGAAAGGTTTGACCTATCTAAAAAAGTCATACCGGTAAAACCTCCAATCTTGAAAATGCAACAAGTTGCCCATGCAAAAACCATTTTCGATGAACTAGAGCTTGTCATGAGAATAAGCACAAGCTCTAAAACATAACATGGATAAGATTCAAATAAAACCAAGAGAGATGATGAACCAAAATCGAAAACACAACAAGTGATCTATGCGAAATCCGTTTTCGATGAACTAGAGCTTGTCATGAGAATAAGCACAAGCTCTAAAACATCACATGGATAAGGTCCAAATAACAACCAATAAAGATGATGCAAGGATGCAAAGGTTTGAGCTCTCTCCGAATGATACGATCGAGTTACTCACTCGAGAGCCCTCTTGATAGTACGGCAACTAAACTATAAACCGGTCTCCAACTACACTATGAAACCGGTGAGAAAGAAACCCTATCAAGAGCAAACCTTATACTTGCGCATTCCACTTGAGCTCGATGACGACGATCTTGACCTCAACAAGATGGAATGCCTTTCTTGCTTGTGCTTTCTTGACGAAGTCTTGTGGATTGCTCCCCCATAATCCACCATGGGAGAGCTTCTTCTTCGGCGCATCTTCACATAACCATGACCACACCATGTGGATTGCTCCCCCATAATCCACCATGGGAGAGCTTCTTCTTCGGCACATCTTCACATATCCATGATCACCATATGGATGGCAAGACTCAAGCAAAGGATCTCTTCGAGATGGCTCATCTTGAACTTGCACTTCATTTCTCCATGGCAAGCTTCAAGCTTATGAACTCTTCGAGTTGGCTCATCTTGAACTTGCACTTCATTTCTTCATTCTTCGTCATGTTGATGTCTTGAAGTAACTTGAGGGCTCACTTCATCTTCATCTTCAAGACATACTTGACACTTGATATCCTTCATCAATTTCTTCTTATTGCAACCTTGAAGCCAACAAATGGTTCAAGAATTGCCTATGGACAACTCCTACAAATATAACTCAATGCAAACATTAGTCCATAGGGATTGTCATTAATTACCAAAACCACACATGGGGGCTCCATGCACTTTCACATGTTCCATATGATGTCTCGTGAGTAGTTCGTTTAGTTCTTGAGGACATGGGTGAAGTCTAAATGTTAGTAGTGAATTATGTAGGGTAATATTAAATGGTTTGATATTTAAGTTGTGGTGTTATTCTTCTAGTGGTGTCATGTGAACGTCGACTACATGATACTTCACCTTTATGGGCCTAGGGGAATACATCTTGTATTCGTTTGCTAATTGTGGGGTTGCCGGAGTGACAGAAACCTAAACCCCCGTTGGTATATCGATGCGGGGGGATAGCAGGATCTCAGAGTTTAAGGCTGTGGTTAGATTTATCTTAATTACTTTCTTGTAGTTGCGGATGCTTGCAAGGGGTATAATCACAAGTATGTATTAGTCCTAGGAAGGGCGGTGCATTAGCATAGGTTCACCCACACAACACTTATCAAAACAATGAAGATTAATCAGCTATATGAAGCGAAAGCACTACACTAAATTCCCGTGTGTCCTCAAGAACGTTTGGTCATTATAAGTAAACAAACCCGCTTGTCCTTTGTGCTAAAAAGGATTGGGCCACTCGCTGAAATTATTACTCTCGCATTTTACTTACTCGTACTTTATTTATCTGCTACATCAAAACCCCCTGAATACTTGTTTGTGAGCATTTACAGTGAATCCTTCATCGAAACTGCTTGTCAACACCTTCTGCTCCTCGTTGGGTTCGACACTCTTATTTATCGAAAGTACTACGATACACCCCCTATACTTGTGGGTCATCAATAATTTGATACTTGGCAATTGTTTTGAGCTCTCAAGTAGATCATGATTAAGCTCTTGCACCATGTAGTTTAAACCTATTAGTGGAGAACTACCATAGAGCTTGTTGAAATTGGTTTGCATGATTGGTCTCTCTAAGGTCTAGATATTTTCTGGTAAAAGTGTTTGAGCAACAAGGAAGACAGCGTAGAGTCTTGTAATGCTTGCAATATGTTCTTATGTAAGTTTTGTTGTACCGGTTCATACTTGTGTTTGCTTCAAACAACCTTGCTAGCCAAAGCCTTGTACTAAGAGAGAATGCTTCTCGTGCATCCAAAACCTTGAGCCAAAACCTATGCCATGTGTGTCCACCATACCTACCTACTATGTTGTATTTTCTGCCATTCCAAGTAAATACTTCATGTGCTACCTTTAAACAATTCAAAAGTTATTATCTCTTATTTGTGTCAATGTTTTATAGCTTATGAGGAAGTATGTGGTGTTTTATCTTTCAATCTTGTTGGGCAGACTCTCACCAATGGACTAGTGGCTTCATCCGCTTATCCAATAATTTTGCAAAAAGAGCTGGCAGCGGGGTTCCTAGCCCCAATGAATCAACTTTCATTAATAATTCTGTTCACATGTTTTGCTCTGATTCATCAGTAAGCAACTTAATTTTGCAAATAGACACTCCTCCATGGTATGTGAAATGTTGGAAGGCACCCGAGGATTCGGTTAGCCATGGCTTGAGAAAGCAAAGGTTGGGAGGAGTGTCATCTCTAAATAAAACTAAAATAAATAGACACTCCTTCATGGTATGTGAATGATTGCAAGGCACCCGAGGATTCGGTTAGCCATGGCTTGTGAAAGCAAAAGGTTGGAAGGAGTGTCACCCAAAAATAAAAATAAACTAAACTAAAGTACATGTGTAAACAAAAGAGAAGAGGGATGATCTACCTTGCTGGTAGAGATAACGTCCTTCATGGGAGCCGCTCTTTGAAAGTCTGTTTGATGTGGGGGTTAGAGTGCCCACTACCATTCGTTGACAACAACAAACACCTCTCAAAACTTTACTTTTATGCTCTCTATATGATTTCAAAACTTGAAAAGCTCTAGCACATGATTTAATCCCTGCTTCCCTTTGCGAAGGGCCTTTCTTTTAGTTTATGTTGAGTCAATTTACCTACTTCCTTCCATCTCAGAAGCAAACACTTGTGTCAACTGTGCATTGATTCTTACATACTTGCTTATTTGCACTTATTATATTACTTTGTGTTGACAATTATCCATGAGATATGCATGTTGAAAGTTCAAAGCAACCGCTGAAACTTATATCTTCCTTTGTGTTGCTTCGATGCTTTTACTTTGAATCTATTGCTTTATGAGTTAACTCTTATGCAAGACTTTTGATGCTTGTCTTGAAAGTAATATTCATGAAAAGTTTTGCTATATGTTATCTATTTGTTAGCAACTATAGATCATTGCCTTGAATCACTGCATTCATCTCATATGCTTTACAATAGTATGATCAAGGTTATGTAAGTAGCATGTCACTACAGAAATTATTCTTTTTATCGTTTACCTACTCGAGGGCGAGTAGGAACTAAGCTTGGGGATGCTTGATACGTCTCCAACGTATCTATAATTTCTGATGTTCCATGCTTGTTTTATGACAATACTTACATGTTTTGCTCGCACTTTATAATGTTTTTATGCGTTTTCCAGAACTAACCTATTAACAAGATGCCGAAGTGTCAGTTCCTATTTTCTGTTGTTTTTGGTTCCAGAAAGGCTGTTCTGGCAATATTCTCGGAATTTGACGAAACAAAGACCCAATATATTATTTTTCCCGGAAGATTCCAGAACACCGAAGGAGAGTCGGAGGCGGGCAGCAGGGGGCCCACACCATAAGGCGGCGCGGGTGGCCCCCTGGCCGCGCCAGCCTATGGTGAGGGGGCCCCAGGCGCCCTCCTGCACCGTCTCTTCGCCTATATAAGCCCTTTCGACCTAAAAACGCGAGACGAATTGACGAAACTCCAGAAAGACTCCAGGGGCGCCACCGCCATCGCGAAACTCCAATTCGGGGGACAGAATCTCTGTTCCGGCACGCGGCCGGGACGGGGAAGTGCCCCCGGAAGCCATCTCCATCGACGCCACCGCCTCCATCATGCTTCGTGAGTAGTTCCCCCATGGACTACGGGTTCTAGCAGTAGCTAGTTGGTAGTCTCTCTCCCATGTACTTCAATACAATGATCTCATGAGCTGCCTTACATGATTGAGATCCATCTGATGTAATCGGTGTTGTGTTTGTTGGGATCCGATGGATTGTTACATTATGATTAGTCTATCTATAAAGTTTGTGAAGTTATTGTTGTTGCAATCTTGTTGTGTTTAATGCTTGTCACTAGTGCACGAGTGGCATGATCTTAGATTTAAGCTCTATAATTATTGCTTAGATTGTATCTACAAGTTGTTTGCACATGTCTATGTCCGGAACCCGAGGCCCCAGAGTGACAGCAACTGGGACAACCGGAGTGGAAGGCTGTGATATGAGGATCACATGTTTTCACCGAGTGTTAATGCTTTGCTCCGGTGCTCTATTAAAAGGAGTACCCTAAAAGGAGGCACGGCTGCCACCGGCTGGTAGGACAAAAGATGTTATGCAAGTTTCTCATTGCGAGCACGTATGACTATATATGGAAAACATGCCTACATAATTAATAATCTTGATGTTCTGTCTTAATGCTATTTCAATCCTATCAATTGTCCAACTGTAATTTGTTCACCCAACACTTGTCACTTGTTATTGGAGAGTTACCACTAGTGTAGATAGCTGGGAACCCCGGTCTATCTCTCATCATCATATACTCGTTCCTATATGACATTGGAAGTAGTATCAACTATTTTCTGGTGCCATTGCCTCTGTGTTACTACTACTGCTGATGTGTTACTGTTACTATTGCTCTCATATTACTGCTGCTTTCACATCACCCCTGTTACTAGTGCTTTTCCAGGTGCAGCTGAATTGACAACTCAGTTGTTAAGGCTTATAAGTATTCTTTACCTCCCCTTGTGTCGAATCAATAAATTTGGGTTTTACTTCCCTCGAAGACTGTTGCGATCCCCTATACTTGTGGGTTATCATGCGGATGGCCGTGCTCTGGAGCTCCTAACATTTTCCCGTGGAGAATAACATGATTGCGATCTTCGTTTCCAATTTGCAGTCATGAGTGTAAAATTCTGAGGGTCTTGCTGATATAATTTACGTATTCTTTGATATCCTCTCTGTAATTTATAATCCCAATGATAAAATTAAATGCAGTTTCAATATCCTTTTGAGAGTTTCCGTTGTTAAAAAATGTCAATGATTTATTTACTTCATATTTTTGGTTGGTGAAGATTAAATGGTAAACATTTATTTGTGGATTATTACCGCGTCTTCACTACTAATCATTTGAAACTTTAGCCAATAATAATTTGGACAGATAATTTCGGAAGACATTAATTTGAAAAATGATTTAAAACGTGCGGTTGTTGATCTACCGCCCCATCGGTTCTCTTCCTATCCCCTCCATGTCGATTGCCGCTCGACAATTTTTGACCGTTGCGCTCCTGTGGGAGTGCCAGCTGCAACCCTTATCTCTTACCGCTTGTTGCCGCTCCTACGCTACCCCTCTAATTGTTGCGGTCGCCGTTCTACGCCGAATTGACCCGTTCCATCCATCCTTGTTCGGTGCTTCTTCCATGGCGCCCCGGGTGAAGGATCACGAGCTATCCAAACGTGACCATGCTGGAGAAGACTGCATCCCCGTGTGGATTGGTCCGGCGGTCAACCGACTTGGCTCCGACGCGCACCTGAAGTGGCGGATTCATGGTTGGCGTGTTTGAATTGAGAGAGCTCACACCTCGATTGTCGACGTTAGAGGTAAGTGAAACTGCTTTTTTTTTCTTTCAAATGTTGTGTGCGGTGTCTCGATATGCTGGTAACACATACTCCGTTACTCCTTACAAATATAACCGTTAGTCCCAAAAAAATCATGTCAATCACCTAACCTGTCTAGTAGTAGAAAATTTCCTCAAAAAATCTGAGTAGCTTGAGTTCAAATGGCACTAAAATAGTTTGCTACCAAATGTGGTTGCCACACAATTTGACCAAACAACACATGCTCAATCCTCCCAAAAATAGCAACCACGTTCATGGCAATGATATCCTCCTCGCACAGCACACAAAACCTTCCCCGGAAACTTAGGGGAGAGTCGTAGTAAAAAAAATCCGCGAGATTCGACCCGTCGCCTCGCCTGCAATGGAAGGAAGGAGGGAAGGAGAAGGAAAATCCGGAGATGTCCGTACTGGCACAGCCACCGAGCCCCAATCCCCTCTGCATCCGCACGCCAGTCCAAGCCTACCATATCATGTTCCATTCGCTGACACCGTGGCCCACCACAGCTGGTCCCACGGAAAAATCAGAGAGGCTCCAAGACGCCGGCGTCGCGAAGCCGAGCACGCAACCTTCACCGCTGTCATGGGAACATCCGGTCAATAATCAATCCAATACATAATTTTATACACGATATCAATAAGTTCAGCAGGCCATTCCTGGTTAAAACATGCCGCATTTCGTGCCTTCTAGAGAGCCCAGAAAACAGCAGCAACTCCAACCGAAATTAGTCTCCTTTTTTTTTGGAAATCATTTCAGCCAAACCACAAAGCAATTATCTATATCTGTGAATTGGCAAGAAAAGCCAGTTGCACAGCTGAAAATGCCCCAGACATATCTGGCTACAGGACATTTAAATAAGAGATGATTGATAGATTCATTTTTACCACAAAAAGGCAGTTCTTTGGACAAGCTCCTCCTGGCTTGAGCAAAACGTCTCTAGAATGATTTTTTTCAAAACCATCCGGACAAAGGTTTTAACTCTGAGAGGGATTTTAACCCGCCATAGAAAGTTAAACGGTATTTTTCCACAATTCTGCATAGCAATATAAAAGGATTTGACACTAAATCCCCCAGATGGGGATAGTGTCCAGATGAGCTTGTCTTCAACATTACTGTTGAGCGAAACATCATTCCAAATTTTTAAAATTTTAAATCAAGATTTTGCTTTATTTCCAACTAGCCTACGTCTAAAAGTTAAATTTGTGATGCCACCCTGGGAAACTTTTTCTACTGTTATCTGTTGGTTTTGAGTGACTAAGTATAGATCAGGAAAAATCTGTTCTAGCACCACTCCCCACTTTAATTCAACAACATGGCCAAAAGAGTTTTTTCACATCCATTAGACCCTACCAAAAATGAGAATCTCCATTTTTGGCAACGACTTGGCCCAGAGTGGTTTTGGAAAGATATTTCTCCAAATAAGATCTTGCCATGGACCAGTTCCATTGAATAATTTCCACAACCACTTGGATAGCAAGGAAATATTCATGACTTCCAAATCTAGGATACCTAGGCCACCTTGGTCTCTAGGAAGGCAAACAGTTGACCATTTAACCAAGTGATATTTCTTATTGTTCTTATCCCCACTCCAAAGAAAACGGGACTCAATCATGTTCACTTTATGTTTAATACCGACTGGTAACCTATAGAAGGTTAACATGTATAGAAGAATACTAGTCAAGGAAGAGGAAATTAAAGTGGATCTCCCACTAATAACTAGATTCTTCCCTTGCCAGCAACTCAATTTGTTTTCATGCTTTTCCAGGATAGGTTTCCAATCTTTTAAGTTAAGTACTTTTTTCATCAATGGGAATTCCCAGGTATTTCATAGGAAGTACACGAGATTTGCAATGGAAAATCTCCTCAAAATCCATTCACATATTCTTTGCATCTCCCAGGCATATAACCTCACTTTTGTGAAAATTTATTTTCAAGCCCGACATTTTCTCGAAAAGACATAAAATGAATTTTAATTTCTTGGCCTGTTCTAAATCATCTTCCAGGAGAAGAATCATGTCATCTGCATACTGCAGAATTGACACTCCATTTTATACTAGTCTAGACGCAAGCCCCTTTAAAATCCCACTATCAACGGCTCTCTCGATCATAATAGACAAAGCATCTGCAGCTAGGTCAAATAGCAGGAGAGAAAGTGGATCTCCCTGCCTTAATCCTTGATGCGTGCAAAAATAAGGACCAATATCATTGTTCACTCTAATTGCCACTTCCCCCCTTTTATAGTGTTCATGAGCAAGTCATTCCAGCTAGGCGGGAACCCTTTCATCTAAAGAATTTGTAAAAGGAAAGTCCAATTGACTTTATCAAAAGCTTTTTCAAAATCAATTTTGAAAAGAACTCCCGAATATTTTTTGTATGCATCTCATTAAAAATTTCATGCATTAACACCACACCCTCAAAAATATATCTTCCTTTAAGAAAAGTTGTTTGCGAGAGTTTAATCACTTTCCAGATAATCTTAACTAATCTAGTGACAAGAGCTTTTGTGAATTTTTTTAAAATCACATTCAAGAGACAGATGGGTCTATATTTATGGATGCAGTCAGCGTCTTTCCCCTTAGGGATAAGAGTGACCACACCATAATTGAATCTTGTAATGTCCAACTTTCCAGCATAGAATTTATCAAACATAGACTTGATATCACTTTTAACCAGCTCCCAATTTTTTTGGTAAAAATCCGCATTGAAGCCATCCGGGCCTGCTGCTTTATTTGGCTCCATGCCAAACACAGCTTCCTTGATTTCTTCCAGCGAGAATTGCTCCAACAAACATTTTTGGTCATCATTAGAGATTTTATCCACACCTTCAGGGTCTAGAGATATTTGGGATATTTCAGACTTCCCAAAAACTGTTTTATAAAACTCGGTAATATATTTGGTTAAGTTCTGTTGCCCTTCAATCACACCCTCTGCTTGGTTTAACCTAACAATATTTATTTCCTTCGGCGCCCTTTTGCTTTTTGATGGTAATATTTTGAGTTAATGTATCCTTCTTTTAATTCAAGTTCCTTCGCCCTGTGAATCCATTTCACTTCTTCCTCTCTATTTAGCAATCTCAGTTGATGCTGCAACTGGATTTGAGTTCATCTATTTTGAGTTGTCATCCCAATCACCTCACTAAGTCTATCTAGCTTGTCTATTTCCTCTAAAATGTCCTTTTTAATTTTCTGGTTTTTCCTTCAACATTTATGTTCCATCCTTGTAGCGTTTGCCTCATGTTTCTCATCTGGTTCTGCCATACTTCCTATATACTCTAAACTCATTACTCCACTCATTAGCAATGACTTGCTTCAGATCAGGCCTTAGAAACCAGCATTTTACAAATCTGGAGATTGTTGGGTGCTTAGGCTTTTCTCCCGTTATCAACAATAGCGGGGTATGATCAGAAAGCTCTCGATTTAAAGCTAACACGATTTAAAGCTAACACCGAAACTAATGGGTATTTTTCCTTCCAGGCCGGAGAAACTAGCACTCTGCCCAATAATTCATAGGTGGGATTGTCCTTATGATTATTTGACCGGGTGTATTTTCTACCACTAAGAGAAATTTCCATCAATTCCCCCTGAGCTATAATAGAATTAAAAAGCATACTCCATTTGTTGTAGCCACCCGGTTTGGTCTTGTCACTATCTCTCCTAGTTAGGTTGAAATCCCTAGCAATTAGCATTGGCAATTTTGTTTTATTGATGAACCGAGCTGGTTCAATCAAAAAAGCAATTTACCAGATTGTTGGGCATCACCATAAACTATGATTAGATTCCAACAGAACCCATCGATTTTGTTACTGAGCTTAATTCTAATATAGTAAGTTCCTAATTCTTTCTCTATTACTTGGAGGGAATTTTTATTAGTGCCAACCAAAATACCTCTGGATGGGATACTTGTTCAATTAAAATCAAGGTTTCCACGGAGAGAATTTAGAAAACTCTCCGGGTACTCTTGCGTAATAGTTTCTTATATCCCAATGAAATCTACCGAGAAATTAACGGTGGTGTCACGTATAAAATCCCTTTTATTTACATCTCTAACTCCACGACCATTCAAAATGAAACCAGTCAACATTTCTTTATTGGTGGGCCTAGAAGATGCTTGGGCCAATTGTTCGAGCAGAAATAGTTGGTGCAATGGTGGTCACATTTTAAAACAGTTGTCTTATATATAATCTTTTGTGGCAATGCTTTTCAAGCACTATGTTGGATATTCTTTCCATGTTTTAAGAAGTGCACGACAATATGTACCGTGTCAACAAATTGCTCCAAGGAAAAGTTCAATTCCATAACCAACGAGAACACAATAAGTGTACAAGACGCACGAATGTTCCTCCCATACGGCCACTTAGTATGTACAATGCATAGTAAATTAAGTTCAGAAGTAGCCAAACTAGACAACTACTATTCTTCCCTAAAAATATAACCGTTAGTCCCAAAAATTCATGCCGACCATCTAATCTGACTAGAAATTTTGCTGAAAAAACCTGACCCAAGCAGCGACCCATGCACCCTGAGCCCAAATAGCTTGATCAAGTACAAATGGCAGTAAAATAGTCTGCTCCAAAATGTGGTAGCAAAACAGTATGACAAAACAACACATGATCAGTCCTCCCAAAAATAGCAACCATGTTCATGTCAATGATCTCCATCTCACCCTCTAACCTGGGCACATCAACCTTCCGCGAGAACTAAGGGGAGGCTCGCAGTAAAGAATCGGCTAAACTTGGCGAGATCCACCACGTCGCCTGCAATGGAAGAAAGAAAATCCGGAGACGTTTCGAGCTCTAGTGCTGGCCGCTAACTACGGCTATCTCTCATGCAACTTTCGCCATTGTTCCAAATGGGAGCCCTTCATGAGCTTCAATGTGGCAAGCTCTGTTTTCTCCACCCCAAGTGTGTAATCTCGGCATGTTGAGGGCTTCGTTAATTCAAAGTTGGGCTTTCCAGCCTTAAATTTAAAAAGAAGTCCTTGATGGTCGTGCGGGTGACTGTGTTCTAGAGCTCCAAGCATTTCACGTGGAGAAGAACCTTATTACGATCTTTGTTTGCAATTTGGGGCATGTGTGTAATATCCAAGGACTATTATATAATTTATGTTTTATTTAAGCTCTTTGTGATTTGTAATACTACCTCTGAAACTTGCTGCTGTTTCTAGGTCCTTAGGGCCCCTTCCGTTGTTTAATAAAAATGGTTGGTGATTTATTTACTAGGTTATTTTTGGTTGCTAAAGTTTAAATCCCAAGCATTTAATTGTGGATTATTACCATGTCTTCACTAATAATTTCAAACTTTTGGCACCAACTATTTGGACACACAATTTTTGAAGACATTAATTTGGAAAATGATTTAAATCACACCGTCGTGAATCTACCGCCCTGGTGTTGCTCCTTGTCTCCCCTCTCCTTCGATTGCTTCTTACAAAATTTTGACCGCCGCACTCGTCTAGACGAGCCGGCTACTGCCCTTATCTCTCCTACCGCTTGTTGTCGCTCCTCCGTCGCTCGTCTAATTGTTGCAGCCGCCGTTCTACACCAAAGTTGCATGCTCCATCCTCATCCGGTGCTTCCCTCATGGTGCCCCACGTGTAGGACATTGAGCTCCCCATGGATGGCAAGCTCCCCAGACTCCACCATGCCGGAGAAGACTATGCCCGTGAGTGGATTGGTTCGGTAGTCAACCGATCCAGCTTCGATGCGCCTCTGGAGTAGCAGATTCATGGTCGGCAAGCTTAAATTGAAAATGTTCTGGCTTCTATTGTTGACGTGAGAGGTAAGTAAAACGGTTTTCGTTTTAGTGTTGTATACGGTGTTTCAACGTGCTGCTAACCATGGAAAATAATTTTGTTTGAATAAATGTTTCGCTCACCAACGAAATTAATGAAATTTCCAAAAGTTTGTAAGTTCCGTATATTATTTCATAGAAATTAACAAATTTTATTTGAATTTGAATAAATTTGACATCAAACTAACCTATATAAAGAATATTATACGTGTTATCACAGAACCTTTAACGTCCTAGTGGTCTTTTCACTATCGCCACCAAGTTTAGTTCCTGGCGATGCAATATATTTTAGCAACAAAAAATCTGATTTGGTGCTCAAAATAAAGACACCTAGATAGGAACCCAGAAGACTTATTACCACCGTTGCAGGAAACTTCTTGTTATTAAGAACATATTTTGTAGATTCTTAGTCGGCAAGTATAAACGTACTAATATATTTTGAGCGAAATCTAAATATTTTGCCGACCTCCGAAATGAACAAAATTTAGAGAATTTTAAACCGTATTTCATCGATTCTAGGGTATTATCCAAGGGAATTTCTCTCATGTTGCAAACACGTTTCCTTTTTATTGTGTGTGTTATCCACATACACTTCGTATATTTGTGTCTGATGTTGTATATATGCAATCATATTTTCTTGATTATTTTTCCAATCACGGAAACTCGTTAAAGATGGATTAGAAACGAGACACTCCGCTCACGAAATAGCAATGCTCTCGGACACACTCCATCCATCAGGTGGCGTGGACATTAATTGGCATGCATACTGTTGTCTTATGAGCGGATTTGGTAACATCATAACACTGGTTTTCACCGTCCTGTAATAGTTAGCCCATAACATGAGTTACACATCAAGAGAGTATGCAACAATAATGCATTATTAAGCGGATCTAGCAGATGGTGGGATCGCCGGTTCTTGTACTAATATTGTTGGTGAAATGGTGTTCACATTTTAATACAATGACGCAAAAATGTTTTTCTAGCAGCACATTAGATATTCTTTCCCGGTTTTAAGAAGTGCACGGCAATATGCATCATCTCAACACATTGCACCAAGGAAAGGTTCAATTCTGTCACCGGTGACAATGCAAAAATTGTACCAGACGCACAAATGTTCCTCCCTTCTAGCCGCATATGTAGAACATATGGTAAATTAAAAAGAGAAGGGGCCACACTAGACAACTGTAACTACTATTTCCCCCCAGAAAAACTGAGACTGACCGACGCACCCTCTGCTCAAATAGCTTGTGTGAAAATGCCAGTAAAATAGTTCGCTCCTAAATGTGGCAGCAAAATAATCTGACCAAGCAACACATAAATGCTTGGAGCTCTAGAACATGGTCAGTCGCACCACCATCAGGGACTGCACCACTTGGGGTGGAGAAAGCAGAGCTTGCCCCGTTAAGTCCTTCCTGTTTGACTGGCAACGAAGGTTACGTAAGAGATAGACGCAGGTAGCGGCTGGCCCTAGAGCTCCTACGGGGACCTGAGCTATAATAGAATTAAAAGGCATACACCCTTTGTTGTAGCCACCCGGTTTGTTCTTGTCACTATCTCTCCTAGTTAGGTTGAAATCCCTAGCAATTAGCATTGTCAATTTTGTTTTATTGATGAACTGAGCCAGTTCAATCAAAAAAACAATTTTACCAGATTGTTGGGCATCACCATAAATTATGATTAGATTCCGACAAAACCCATCGATTTTGTTACTAAGCTTAATTCTAATACAGTAAGTTCCTAATTCTTTCTCTATTACTTGGAGGGAATTTTTATTAGTGCCAACCAAAATACCCCCGGATCTACCTCTGGATAGGATACTTGTCCAATTGAAATCAAGGTTTCCGAGAATTTAGAGAACTCTCCGGGTACTCTTGCGTAATAGTTTCTTATATCCCAATGAAATCTACCGAGGAATTAATGGTGTTGTCACGTATAAAATCCCTTTTATTTACATCCCTAACTCCACGACCATTCCAAATGAAACTACTTAACATTTATTTATTGGCGGACCTAGAAGATGCTAGGGCCAATTGTTCGAGCAGAAATAGTTGGTGCAATGGTGGTCACATTTTAAAACAGTGGTCTTATATATAATATTATGCGGCAATGCTTTTCAAGCACCACGTTGGATATTCTTTCCATGTTTTAAGAAGTGCACGACAATATGTACTGTGTCAACAAATTGCACCAACGGAAAAGTTCAATTCCATCACCAATGAGAACACAATAAGTGTACAAGACGCACAAGTGTTCCTCCCATACAGCCACTTAGTATGTACAATGCATATTAAATTAAGTTCAGAAGCAGCCAAACTAGACAACTACTATTCTTCCCTAAAAATATAACCGTTAGTCCCAAAAATTCATGCCGACCATCTAATCTTACTAGAAATTTTGCTGAAAAAACCTGACCCAAGCAGCGACCGATGCACCCTGAGCCCAAATAGCTCGATCGAGTATAAATGGCAGTAAAATAGTCTGCTCCTAAATGTGGTAGCAAAACAGTATGACCAAACAACACATGATCAGTCCTCCCAAAAATAGCAACCATGTTCATGTCAATGATCTCCTTCTCACCCTCTAACCTGGGCACATCAACCTTCTGCGGGAACAAAGGGGAGGCTCGCAGTAAAGAATCGGCTAAACTTGGCGAGATCCACCACGTCGCCTGCAATGGAAGAAAGAAAATCCAGAGACGTTTCGAGCTCTAGTGCTGGCCGCTAACTACGGCTATCTCTCATGCAACTTTCGCCATTGTTCCAAAAGGGAGCCCTTCATGAGCTTCAATGTGGCAAGCTCTGTCTTCTCCACCCCAAGTGTGTAATCTCGGCCTGTTGAGGGCTTTGTTAATTCAAAGTCGGGCTTTCGAGCCTTATGTTTGAAAAGAAGTCCTTGATGGTCGTACGGGTGACCGTGTTCTAGAGCTCCAAGCATTTCACGTGGAGAAGAACCTTATTACGATCTTTGTTTGCAATTTGGGGCATGTGTGTAAAATCCAAGGACTATGATATAATTTATGTTTTATTTAAGCTCTTTGTGATTTGTAATCCTACCGATGAAACTTTCTGCTATTTCTAGGTCCTTGGGGCACCTTCTGTTGTTTAATAAAAATGGTTGGTGATTTATTTACTAGGTTATTTTTGGTTGCTAAAGTTTAAATCCCAAGCTTTTAATTGTGGATTATTACCATGTCTTCACTAATAATTTCAAACTTTTGGCACTAACTATTTGGACACACAATTTTTGAAGACATTAATTTGGAAAATGATTTAAATCACACGGTCGTTACTCTACCGCCCTGGTGTTGCTCCTTGTCTCCCCTCTCCTTCGATTGCTTCTTAGCAAATTTTGACCACCGCACTCCTCTAGATGAGCTGGCTACTGCCCTCGCTTCTTGTCGCTCCTCCGTCGCTCGTCTAATTGTTGTTGCCGCCGTTCTACACCAAAGTTGCATGCTCCATACTCATCCGGTGCTTCCCTCATGGCGGCCCATGTGTAGGACATTGAGCTCGCCATGGACGGCAAGCTCCCCAGACTCCACCATGTCGGAGAAGACTATGCCCGCGAGTGGATTGGTTCGTTAGTCAACCGATCCAGCTTCGATGCGCCTCTGGAGTAGCAGATTCATGGTCGCCAAGCTTAAATTGAAAATTTTCTTTCTTCTATTGTTGATGTGAGAGGTAAGTAAAACGGTTTTCCTTTTAGTGTTGTATACGGTGTTTCAACGTGCAGCTAACCATGGAAAATAATTTTGCTTCAATAAATGTTTCGCTCACCAACGAAATTAACGAAATTTCCAAAAGTTTGTAAGTTCCGTATATTATTTCATAGAAATTAACAAATTTTATTTGAATTTGAATAAATTTGACGTCAAAATAACCTATATAAAGAATATTCTACTTGTTATCACAGAACCTTTACCGTCCTAGTGGTCTTTTCACTATCGCCAACAAGTTCAGTTCCCGGCGATGCAAAATATTTTAGCAAAGAAAAATCTGATTTGGTGCTCAAAATAAAGACACCAAGCTAGGAACCCAGGAGACTTATTACCACCGTTGCAGGAAACTTCTTTTTATTAAAAACATATTTTGTAGATTCTTAGTCGGCAAGTATAAACGTACTAATATATTTTGAGCGAAATCTAAATATTTTGCCGACCTCCGAAACGAACAAAATTTAGAGAATTTTAAACCGTGTTTCATCGATTCTAGGGTATTATCCAAGGGAATTTCTCTCATGTTGCAAACACGTTCCCTTTTTATTGTGTGCGTTATCCACATACACTTCGTATATTTGTGTCTGATGTTGTATATATGCAATCATATTTTCTTGATTATGTTTCCAATCACGGAAACTCGTTAAAGATGGATTAGAAACGAGACACTCCGCTCACGAAATAGCAATGCTATCGGACACACTCCATCCATCAGGTGGCGTGGACATTAATTGGCATGCATATTGCTGTCTTATGAGCAGATTAGGTAACATCATAACACTGGTTTTCACCGTCATGTAATAGTTAGCCCATAACATGAGTTACACATCAAGAGAGTATGCAACAATAATGCATTATTAAGCGGATCTAGCAGATGGTGGGATCGCCGGTTATTGTACTAATATTGTTGGTGAAATGGTGTTCACATTTTAATACAATGACGCAAAAATGTTTTTCTAGCGGCACATTAGATATTCTTTCCCGGTTTTAAGAAGTGCACGACAATATGCATCATCTCAACACATTGCACCAAGGAAATATTCAATTGTATCACCGGTGACAATGCAATAATTGTACCAGACGCACAAATGTTCCTCCCTTCTAGCCGCATATGTACAACATATGGTAAATTAAAAAGAGAAGGGGCCACACTAGACAACTGTAACTACTATTTCCCCCCAGAAAAACTGAGTCTGACCGACGCACCCTCAGCTCAAATAGCTTGTGTGAAAATGCCAGTAAAATAGTTCGCTCCTAAATGTGGCAGCAAAATAATCTGACCAAGCAACACAGAAATGCTTGGAGCTCTAGAACATGGTCAGTCGCACCACCATCAGGGACTGCACCACTTGGGGTGGAGAAAGCAGAGCTTGCCCCGTTAAGTCCTTCCTTTTTGACTGACAACGAAGGTTACGTAAGAGATAGACGCAGGTAGCGGCTGGCCCTAGAGCTCCTACGGGGACCTGAGCTATAATAGAATTAAAAGGCATACTCCCTTTGTTGTAGCCACCCGGTTTGTTCTTGTCACTATCTCTCCTAGTTAGGTTGAAATCCCTAGAAATTAGCATTGGCAATTTTGTTTTATTGATGAACTGAGCCAGTTCAATCAAAAAAGCAATTTTACCAGATTGTTGGGCATCACCATAAATTATGATTAGATTCCGACAGAACCCATCGATTTTGTTACTGAGCTTAATTCTAATACAGTAAGTTCCTAATTCTTTCTCTATTACTTGGAGGGAATTTTTATTAGTGCCAACCAAAATACCCCCGGATCTACCTCTGGATAGGATACTTGTCCAATTGAAATCAAGGTTTCCGAGAATTTAGAGAACTCTCTGGGTACTCCTGCGTAATAGTTTCTTATATCCCAATGAAATCTACCGAGGAATTAATGGTGTTGTCACGTATAAAATCCCTTTTATTTACATCCCTAACTCCACGACCATTCCAAATGAAACCACTTAACATTTATTTATTGGCGGACCTAGAAGATGCTAGGGCCAACTGTTCGAGCAGAAATAGTTGGTGCAATGGTGGTCACATTTTAAAACAGTGGTCTTATATATAATATTATGCGGCAATGCTTTTCAAGCACCACGTTGGATATTCTTTCCATGTTTTAAGAAGTGCACGACAATATGTACTGTGTCAACAAATTGCACCAACGGAAAAGTTCAATTTCATCACCAATGAGAACACAATAAGTGTACAAGACGCACAAATGTTCCTCCCATACAGCCACTTAGTATGTACAATGCATATTAAATTAAGTTCAGAAGCAGCCAAACTAGACAAATACTATTCTTCCCTAAAAATATAACCGTTAGTCCCAAAAATTCATGCCGACCATCTAATCTGACTAGAAATTTTGCTGAAAAAACCTGACCCAAGCAGTGACCGATGCACCCTGAGCCCAAATAGCTCGATCGGGTATAAATGGCAGTAAAATAGTCTGCTCCTAAATGTGGTAGCAAAACAGTATGACCAAACAACACATGATCAGTCCTCCCAAAAATAGCAACCATGTTCATGTCAATGATCTCCTTCTCACCCTCTAACCTGGGCACATCAACCTTCCGCGAGAACTAAGGGGAGGCTCGCAGTAAAGAATCGGCTAAACTTGGCGAGATCCACCACGTCGCCTGCAATGGAAGACAGAAAATCCGGAGACGTTTCGAGCTCTAGTGCTGGCCGCTAACTACGGCTATCTCTCATGCAACTTTTGCCATTGTTCCAAAAGGGAGCCCTTCATGAGCTTCAATGTGGCAAGCTCTGTCTTCTCCACCCCAAGTGTGTAATCTCGGCCTGTTGAGGGCTTTGTTAATTCAAAGTCGGGCTTTCGAGCCTTATGTTTGAAAAGAAGTCCTTGATGGTCGTGCGGGTGACCGTGTTCTAGAGCTCCAAGCATTTCACGTGGAGAAGAACCTTATTACGATCTTTGTTTGCAATTTGGGGCTTGTGTGTAAAATCCAAGGACTATGATATAATTTATGTTTTATTTAAGCTCTTTGTGATTTGTAATCCTACCGATGAAACTTTCTGCTATTTCTAGGTCGTTGGGGCACCTTCTGTTGTTTAATAAAAATGGTTGGTGATTTATTTACTAGGTTATTTTTGGTTGCTAAAGTTTAAATCCCAAGCTTTTAATTGTGGATTATTACCATATCTTCACTAATAATTTCAAACTTTTGGCACTAACTATTTGGACACAAAATTTTTGAAGACATTAATTTGGAAAATGATTTAAATCACACGGTCGTTACTCTACCGCCCTGGTGTTGCTCCTTGTCTCCCCTCTCCTTCGATTGCTTCTTAGAAAATTTTGACCACCGCACTCCTCTAGATGAGCCGGCTACTGCCCTTATCTTCTACCGCTTGTTGTCGCTCCGCCGTCGCTCGTCTAATTGTTGTTTCCGCCGTTCTACACCAAAGTTGCATGCTCCATCCTTATCCGGTGCTTCCCTCATGGCGCCCCATGTGTAGGACATTGAGCTCGCCATGGACGGCAAGCTCCCCAGACTCCACCATGTCGGAGAAGACTATGCCCGCGAGTGGATTGGTTCGTTAGTCAACCGATCCAGCTTCGATGCGCCTCTGGAGTAGCAGATTCATGGTCGCCAAGCTTAAATTGAAAATTCTCTGGCTTCTATTGTTGATGTGAGAGGTAAGTAAAACGGTTTTCCTTTTAGTGTTGTATACGGTGTTTCAACGTGCAGCTAACCATGGAAAATAATTTTGCTTCAATAAATGTTTCGCTCACCAACGAAATTAACGAAATTTCCAAAAGTTCGTAAGTTCCGTATATTATTTCATAGAAATTAACAAATTTTATTTGAATTTGAATAAATTTGACGTCAAAATAACCTATAGAAAGAATATTCTACTTGTTATCACAGAACCTTTACCGTCCTAGTGGTCTTTTCATTATCGCCAACAAGTTCAGTTCCCGGCGATGCAAAATATTTTAGCAAAGAAAAATCTGATTTGGTGCTCAAAATAAAGACACCAAGCTAGGAACCCAGGAGACTTATTACCACCGTTGCAGGAAACTTCTTATTATTAAAAACATATTTTGTAGATTCTTAGTCGGCAAGTATAAATGTACTAATATATTTTGAGCGAAATCTAAATATTTTTCTGACCTCCGAAACGAACAAAATTTAGAGAATTTTAAACCGTGTTTCATCGATTCTAGGGTATTATCCAAGGGAATTTCTCTCATGTTGCAAACACGTTCCCTTTTTATTGTGTGCGTTATCCACATACACTTCGTATATTTGTGTCTGATGTTGTATATATGCAATCATATTTTCTTGATTATGTTTCCAATCACGGAAACTCGTTAAAGATGGATTAGAAACGAGACACTCCGCTCACGAAATAGCAATGCTATCGGACACACTCCATCCATCAGGTGGCGTGGACATTAATTGGCATGCATATTGCTATCTTATGAGCGGATTAGGTAACATTATAACACTGGTTTTCACCGTCATGTAATAGTTAGCCCATAACATGAGTTACACATCAAGAGAGTATGCAACAATAATGCATTATTAAGCGGATCTAGCAGATGGTGGGATCGCCGGTTCTTGTACTAATATTGTTGGTGAAATGGTGTTCACATTTTAATACAATGATGCAAAAATGTTTTTCTAGCATCACATTAGATATTCTTTCCCGGTTTTAAAAAGTGCACGGCAATATGCATCATCTCAAGTTGATAATATCACCGGTGACAATGCAATAATTGTACCAGACACACAAATGTTCCACCCTTCTGGCCGCTGATGTACAACACATGGTAAATTAAAAAGAGAAGGGACCACACTAGACAACTGTAATTGCTATTTTCCCTCAGAAAAACTGAGCCTGGCCGACGGACCCTGTGCTCAAATAGCTTATGTGCAAATGCCAGTAAAATAGTTCGCTCCTAAATGTGGCAGCAAAATAATCTGACCAAACAACACATAAATGCTTGGAGCTCTAGAACATGGTCAATCGCACCACCATCAGGGACTGCACCACTTGGGGTGGAGAAAGCAGAGCTTGCCCCGTTAAGTCCTTCCTTTTTGATTGACAACGAATATTACATAAGAGATAGACGCAGGTAGCGGCTGGCCCTGGATCTCCTACGGGAACCTGAGCTATAATAGAATTAAAAAAGCATACTTCATTTGTTGTAGCCACCCGGTTTGTTCTTGTCACTATCTCTCCTAGTTAGGTTGAAATCCCTAGCAATTAGCATTGCAATTTTGTTTTATTGATGAACCAAGCCAGTTAATTCAAAAAAGCAATTTTACCAGATTGTTGGGCATCACCATAAACTTTGATTAGATTCCAACAGAACCCATCGGTTTTGTTACTGAGCTTAATTCTAATACAGTAAGTTCCTAATTCTTTCTCTATTACTTGGAGGGAATTTTTATTAGTGTCAACCAAAACACCCCCGGATCTACCTCTGAAAAATCCCCGGGTACTCTTGTGTAATAGTTTCTTATATCCCAATGAAATCTACCGAGGAATTAATGGTGGTGTCACGTATAAAATCCCTTTTATTTACATCTCTAACTCCACGACTATTCCAAATGAAACCAGTCAATATTTCTGCGGTCAATAATCAATCCAATACATAATTCTATACACGATGTCAATAAGTTCAGCAGGTCATTTCGGGTTAAAACATGCCGCATTTCATGCCTTCCAGAGAGCCCAGAAAACAACAGCAACTCCAACCGAAATTAGTCTCCTTTTCTTTTTTGGAAATCCTTTCAGCCAAACCACAAAGCAATCATCTATATCTGTGAATTGGCAAGAAAAGCCAGTTGCACAGCTGGCAATGCCCCAGACATATCTGGCTACGGGACATTTAAAGAAGAGATGATTGATAGATTCATTTTTACCACAAAAAAAGCAGTTCTTTGGACAAGCTCCTCTTGGCTTGAGCAAAACGTCTCTTTTTTCGAAACCATCCGGACAAAGGTTTTAACTCTGATAGGGATTTTAACCCGTCCATAGAAAGTTAAAGGGTATTTTTCCACAATTCTGCATAGCAACATAAAAGGATTTGACACTAAGTCCCCCACATGGGGATAGTGTCCAGATGAGCTTGTCTTCAACATTACTGTTGAGCGAAACATCATTCCAAAAAAAAAAAATTTTAAATCAAGATTTTGCTCTATTTCCAACTAGCCTACGTCTAAAAGTTAAATTGGTGATGCCACCCTGGGAAGCTTTTTCTACTGTTATCCGTTGGTTTTGAGTGAATAAGTATAGATCAGGAAAATTCTGCTCTAGCACCACTCCCCACTTTAATTCAACAACATGGTCAAATGAGTTTTTTCACATCCATTAGACCCTGCCAAAAATGAGAATCTCCCACTAATAACTAGATTCTTCCCTTGCCAGCAACTCAATTTGTTTTCATGCTTTTCCAAGATAGGTTTCCAATCTTTTAAGTTAAGTATTTTTTTCATCAATGGGATTTCCCAGGTATTTCATAGGAAGTACACCAGATTTGCAAGTGAAAATCTCCTCAAAATCCATTGACCTATTCTTTGCATCTCCCAGGCATATAACCTCACTTTTGTGAAAGTTTATTTTCAAGCCCGACATTTGCTCGAAAAGACATAAAATTAATTTTAATTTCCTGGCCTGTTCTAAATCATCTTCCAGGAGAAGAATCGTGTCGTCTGCATGCTGCAGAATTGACACTCCATTTTCTACTAGTCTAGACGCAAGCCCCTTTAAAATCCCACTATCAACGGCTCTCTTGATCATAATAGCCAAAGCATCTGCAGCTAGGTCAAATAGCAGGAGAGAAATTGGATCTCCCTGCCTTAATCCCTTATGCGTGCACAAATAAGGACCAATATCATCGTTCACTCTAATTGCCACTTTCCCCCCTTTTATAGTGTTCATGAGCAAGTCATTCCAGCTAGGCAGGAACCCTTTCATCTCAAGAATTTGTAAAAGGAAAGTCCATTTAACTTTATCAGAAGCTTTTTCAAAATCAATTTTGAAAAGAACTCTTGGATATTTTTTTGTATGCATCTCATTAAAAATTTCATGCATTAACACCACACCCTCTAAAATATATCGTCCTTTAAGAAAAGCAGTTTGCGAGAGTTTAATCAATTTCCAGATAATCTTGACTAATCTACTGACAAGAACTTTTGTGAAATTTTTTAAAATCACATTCAAGAGACATATGGGTCTATATTTATGGATGAAGTCAGCGTCTTTCCCCTTAGGGATAAGAGTGACCACACCATAATTGAATCTTGTAATGTCCAACTTTCCAGCATAGAATTTATCAAACATATACTTGATATCACTTTTAACCAGCTCCCAATTTTTTTCGTAAAATTCCGCATTAAAGCCATCCGGGCCTGCTGCTTTATTTGGCTCCATGCCAAACACAGCTTCCTTGATTTCTTCCAGCGAGAATTGCTCCAACAAAGATTTTTGGCCATCATTAGAGATTTTATCCACACATTTAGGGTCTAAAGATATCTGGGATATTTCAGACTTCCCAAAAACTGTTTTATAAAACTCTGTAATGTATTTGGTTATGTTCTGTTGCCCTTCAATCACAACCTCTACTTGGTTTAACCTAATAATATTTTTTCCTTCGGCGCCCTTTTGCTTTTTGATGGTAATATTTTGAGTTAATGTATCCTTCTTTTAATTCAAGTTCCTTCGCCCTGTGAATCCATTTCACTTCTTCCTCTCTATTTAGCAATCTCAGTTGATGCTGCAACTGGATTTGAGTTCCTCTATTTTGAGTTGTCAGCCCATCCAGCTCACTAAGTCTATCTAGCTTGTCGATTTCCTCTAAAATGCCCTTTTTAATTTTATGTTTTTTCCTTCAACATTTTTGTTCCATCCTTGTAGCGTTTGCCTCATGTTTCTCATCTGGTGTTGTCATACTTCCTCAATACTCCTACCTCTAAACTCATTATTCCACTCATTAGCAATGATTTGCTTCAGATCAGGCCTTAGAAACCAGCATTTTACAAATCTGAACATTGTTGGGTGCTTAGGCTTTTCTCCCGTTGTCAACAATAGTGGGGTATGATCAGAAAGCTCTCGATTTAAAGCTAACACGATTTAAAGCTAACACCGAAACTAATGGGTATTTTTCCTTCCAGGCCGGAGAAACTAGCACTCTGCCCAATAATTCATAGGTGGGATTGTCCTTATGATTATTTGACCAGGTGTATTTTCTACCACTAAAAGAAATTTCCATCAATTCCCCCTGAGCTATAATAGAATTAAAAAGCATAATCCATTTGTTGTAGCCACCCGGTTTGGTCTTGTCACTATCTCTCCTAGTTAGGTTGGAATCCCTAGCAATTAGCATTGGCAAGTTTGTTTTATTGATGAACCGAGCCAGTTCAATCAAAAAAGCAATTTACCAGATTGTTGGGCATCACCATAAACTATGATTATATTACAACAGAACCCATCGATTTTGTTACTGAGCTTAATTCTAATACAGTAAGTTCCTAATTCTTTCTCTATTACTTGGAGGGAATTTTTATTAGTGCCAACCAAAATACCACCGCATCTACCTCTGAAAACTCTCCGGGTACTCTTGTGTAATAGTTTCTTATATACCAATGAAATCTACTGAGGAATTAATGGTGGTGTCACGTATAAAATCCCTTTTATTTACATCTCTAACTCCACGACCATTCCAAATGAAACCAGTCAACATTTCTTTATTGGCGGGCCCAGAAGATGCTAGGGCCAATTGTTCGAGCAGAAATAGTTTGTGCAATGGTAGTCACATTTTAAAATAGTTGTCTTTTGCGGCAATGCTTTTCAGGCACCACGTTGGATATTCTTTCCATGTTTTAAGAAGTGCACGACAATATGTACCGTGTCAACAAATTACACCAACGAAAAGTTCAATTCCATCACCAATGAGAACACAATAAGTGTACAAGAAGCACAAATGTTCCTCCCATACGGCCACTTAGTATGTATAATGCATAGTAAATTAAATTCAGAAGCAGCCAAACTAGACAACTACTATTCTTCCCTAAAAATATAATCGTTAGTCCATAAAATTCATGCCGACCATCTAATCTGACTAGAAATTTTGCTGAAAAAACCTTACCCAAGCAGCGACCGATGCACCCTGAGCCCAAATAGCTTGATCGACTACAAATGGCGGCAAAATAGTCTGCTCCGAAATGTGGTAGCAAAACAGTATGACCAAACAACACATGATCACTCCTCCCAAAAATAGCAACCATGTTCATGTCAATGATCTCCTTCTCACCCTCTAACATGGGCACATCAACCTTCCACGAGAACTAAGGGGAGGCTCGTAGTAAAGAATCGGCTAAACTCGACGAGATCCAACATGTCACCTGCAATGGAAGAAAGAAAATCCGGAGACGTTTCGAGCTCTAGTGCTGGCCGCTAACTACGGCTATCTCTCATGCAACTTTCGCCATTGTTCCAAAAGGGAGCCCTTCACGAGCTTCAATGTGGCAAGCTCTGTCTTCTCCACCCCAAGTGTGTAATCTCCTCCTGTTGAGGGCTTTGTTAATTCAAAGTCGGGCTTTCGAGCCTTATGTTTAAAAACAAGTCCTTGATGGTCGTGCGGGTCACCGTGTTCTAGAGCTCCAAGCATTTCACGTGGAGAAGAACCTTATTACGATCTTCGTTTGCAATTTGGGGCATGTGTGTAAAATCCAAGGACTATGATATAATTTATGTTTTATTTAAGCTCTTTGTGATTTGTAATCCTACCGATGAAACTAGGTCCTTGGGGCACCTTCCGTTGTTTAATAAAAATGGTTGGTGATTTATTTACTAGGTTATTTTTGGTTGCTAAAGTTTAAATCCCAAGCATTTAATTGTGGATTATTACCATGTCTTCACTAATAATTTCAAACTTTTGTCACTAACTATTTGGACACACAATTTTTGAAGACACTAATTTGGAAAATGATTTAAATCACACGGTCGTGACTCTACCGCCCTGGTGTTGCCCCTTGTCTCCCCTCTCCTTCGATTGCTTCTTAGAAAAGTTTGACCGCCGCACTCCTCTAGACGAGCCGGCTACTGCCCTTATCTCTCCTACCGCTTGTTGTCGCTCCTCCGTCGCTTGTCTAATTGTTGCAGCCTCCGTTCTACACCAAAGTAGCATGCTCCATCCTCATCCGGTGCTTCCCTCATGGCGCCCCACGTGTAGGACATTGAGCTCCCCATGGACGGCAAGCTAGCCAGATTCCACCATGCCGGAGAAGACTATCCTCGCGAGTGGATTGGTTCGGTAGTCAACCGATCCAGCTTCGATGCACCTCTTGAGTAGCAGATTCATGGCCGGCAAGCTTAAATTGAAAATGCTCTGCCTTCTATTATTGACGTGAGAGGTAAGTAAAAACGGTTTTCGTTTTAGTGTTGTATACGGTGTTTCAACGTGCTACTAACCATGGAAAATAATTTTTCCTGAATAAATGTTTCGCTCACCAACGAAATTAATGAAATTTCCAAGAGTTCGTAAGTTCCGTATATTATTTCATAGAAATTAACAAATTTTATTTGAATTTGAATAAATTTGACGTCAAAATAACCTATATAAAGAATATTCTACTTGTTATCACAGAACCTTTACCGTCCTAGTGGTCTTATCACTATCGCCACCAAGTTCAGTTCGCGGCGATGCAAAATATTTTAGGAAAGAAAAATCTGATTTGGTGCTCAAAATAAAGACACCTAGCTTGGAACCCAGAAGACTTATTACCACCGAACTTCTTGTTATTAAGAACATATTTTGTAGATTCTTAGTCGGCAAGTATAAACGTACTAATATATTTTGAGCGAAATCTAAATATTTTGCCGACCTCCGAAACGAACAAAATTTAGAGAATTTTAAACCGTGTTTCATCGATTCTAGGGTATTATCCAAGGGAATTTCTCTCATGTTGCAAACACGTTCCCTTTTTATTGTGTGCGTTATCCACATACACTTCGTATATTTGTGTCTGATGTTGTATATATGCAATCATATTTTCTTGATTATGTTTCCAATCACGGAAACTCGTTAAAGATGGATTAGAAACGAGACACTCCGCTCACGAAATAGCAATGCTATCGGACACACTCCATCCATCAGGTGGCGTGGACATTAATTGGCATGCATATTGCTATCTTATGAGCGGATTAGGTAACATTATAACACTGGTTTTCACCGTCATGTAATAGTTAGCCCATAACATGAGTTACACATCAAGAGAGTATGCAACAATAATGCATTATTAAGCGGATCTAGCAGATGGTGGGATCGCCGGTTCTTGTACTAATATTGTTGGTGAAATGGTGTTCACATTTTAATACAATGACACAAAAAAAAATTAGCAGCACATTAGATATTCTTTCCCGGTTTTAAGAAGTGCACGGCAATATGCATCATCTCAACACATTGCACCAAGGAAAGGTTCAATTCTATCACCGGTGACAATGCAATAATTGTACCATACGCACAAATGTTCCTCTCTTCTGGCCGCTTATGTACAACACATGATAAATTAAAAAGAGAAGGGGCCACACTAGACAAATGTAACTACTATTTTCCCTCAGAAAAACTGAGCCTGACCGAAGCACCCTCAGCTCAAATAGCTTGTGTGTAAATGCCAGTAAAATAGTTCGCTCCTAAATGTGGCAGCAAAATAATCTGACCAAACAACACAGAAATGCTTGGAGCTCTAGAACATGGTCAGTCGCACCACCATCAGGGACTGCACCACTTGGGGTGGAGAAAGCAGAGCTTGCCCCGTTAAGTCCTTCCCCTTTTTGATTGACAACGAAGGTTACATAAGAGATAGACGCAGGTAGCGGCTGGCCCTAGAGCTCCTACGGGGACCTGAGCTATAATAGAATTAAAAAGCATACTCCATTTGTTGTAGCCACCCGGTTTGTTCTTGTCACCATCTCTCCTAGTTAGGTTGAAATCCCTAGCAATTAGCATTGGCAATTTTGTTTTATTGATGAACCGAGCCAGTTCAATCAAAAAAGCAATTTTACCAGATTTTTGGGCATCACCATAAACTATGATTAGATTCCGACAGAACCCATCGGTTTTTTTACTGAGCTTAATTCTAATACAGTAAGTTCCTAATTCTTTCTCTATTACTTGGAGGGAGTTTTTATTACTTCCAACCAAAATACCCCCGGATCTACCTCTGGATAGGATACTTGTTCAATTGAAATCAAGGTTTTGTAAGGGTATTTCACCCTTATCCATTATTTTGGTAACGATGACACCGTGCTAAAGTATTTGGCTTAATATGTTTATAAGGATAATCTCAGGTATTAGGCAATGAGGCGTAAATGGTGTATCAAAGGAACAAGAAGGCTAAAGGAGACCCCCCATTTCAACAACAATCAAAAAGGGGTTACAGGAGAAATCCGGTCTACAGCCCGGTCCAACCGGGCCAGCAACCGGCCTGTCCGGCGTGCTGGCCGGTCAACCGGGCGGCAACCGGGCTCCAAAGGAGGAGCCAGCAGATCAGGTTTGCGCCCGGTCAACCGGGCTCCTGACCGGCGGGTCCGGCGCTCCGTCCGGTCGACCGGGCGGCAACCGGGCAGCAACCGGAGAAGCGCCAGGATGACGCAAAGGAGCTCCGGTCACTGATCCGGTCTGACCGGCCTCACGACCGGGCTGTCCGGTCTGTGGCCCGGTCAACCGGGTTTGTCGAGGAAAAATGCTGAGGTGGCAAGTGGCAACGGCCAGATTTTGAAGAACACTATAAATACCTCTTCTTCTACCTTGGAAGGGTTAGGCAACATACTACAAGCTGTTCTTGAGCTCTCTCTCTCTTACTCCATTGTTAGAAACACCAAAAGCCTCCGATCTCCCTCCTCCTCCACCCAAACTCAAATCCCTCCGGGGAATCACTAGAGGAGGACCCGATCTACTGTTCTACCAAGCCAAATCTCATTCCCCCTTGTATTCATTGAGAAGCTTGCTTCCTAGGGTTCCTTGGAAACCCTAGGTGGGCAAGAGGAGTCCGGAAGCATCCGGGTTGTGGATTTGCTCCGGGCAAGATTGTGAAGGTTTGGAGGCTACCTCAAAGTCTACCACAAGTGAGTGAGCTATTCCTTCGTGGGATAGGCTCCGGAGAATAGGGTGAGCCTTCGTGGCGTGGGGAATCCTTCGTGGGACCTCCACCCCTCCAAACGTGACGTACCTTGTTGCAAAGCAAGGGAACACGGGAATACATCCTCGTCTCCGCGTGCTATCGGTTATCTCTAACCGAACTCCTTACTTGTGATTTAAACTGCCTGAGAGAGCCTTCGTGCTCGAGATAGTTGTATCTTCATATAGGTTGCTTCACCTAGTTTGCATTAGGCTCATCTTTATATTCCGCAAAGCCTAATATTGCAAAGAAAGAATTAAAATTTGTAGAAACCTATTCACCCCCCCTCTAGGTTTACCATCTCTATACTTTCAATTGGTATCAGAGCCTGGACTCTTATTAAGGGCTTCACCGCCTTAAGAGTGAGATGGAAAAACTATTTGAGGGTCTAGATGAAAACTCTAACCTTTCGGTTAAAGAGATGAAATCTAGATTCTTGGCATATGATGCCGAGAAGAAGAAAAAGGAGGATGAGCTACAAAGCCAAATGGCAGAAATGTCTACCATGCTTAAGAACTTGACTAGTGGGCCTCCTAGTACGGCTTCGGCCTCACTAGGGAGTTATCGCGAAGTCAACCATGACTATCCCAAGAACACCTCACCCATGCCTCATATAAACCATAGTGGGAATGTTCCCCATTTTGATGGAACTCACTTTCCTTTTTGGAAATCTTCTATGGAATCTCATATTCGCAGCTGCAGCGTGGAGTTGTGGGAGATCATTGTTCATGGATACCGGGAGCCACAAGATCCCATTCGGTTGACCTCCACCGAATTCTACAACCGTCAACTCAACGCCTCCGCCCGTGACAAGATTAGGAGTGGCATCAACCGCAAGCTCCTTGATCAAGTCAATGACATAGAGTCCGCTAAAGAGTTGTGGGATCGAATCGTAGTACTCCAAGAGGGAACCGATTTGATCCAATCCGCTCTTTATGAGACCGCAAAGCAAGAGGCTCATCAATTCATGATTCGAGAAGGAGAGTCCGTGGCCGATGCTTATGCAAGACTCGGTGCTCTTAGAGTAAGGGTCAAGGGACTCGGTGTTGAGAAGTACAATGACGGCTTCGAGATGAATGAAGCATTCATAAAGTCCAAGGTCATTGCTATGATTGCCGTCAAACAAGAAGACACCAACCTTGCACTCAACTTGCAAATCATGACCAAGAGTGCCGACCTCAACTCCGATGATCTAGTCTCTTATGTGGCCGCCAATGAAAACATGGCCAAAGCGGGAAAGAGGCTCATGGCAATGAACCGTGTTGATGAAGCCTCACACAACCATGAAGCGCCACGCAATCTTGCTCTCAAGGCTAGGGCTGATCATGGAGAAGAAGAAGAATATGAATTTGAAGAAGAGGAAGAGATGACCTCAACTAGTGACATTGTTACCGACTTTGCCTTCTTTGCCAAGAAGTACAAGGGAAAGCTTCCAATGCTCTTCAACGACAAGAAGAAGAAGAGAAATTGCTACAATTGTGATGAAGATAGCCACTTTGCAAATGAGTGCCCTTATGAGAAAAGGGTAGACAAGCCAAAGTTCATCAAAGGGGTCAAGCCAAGGTTGAAGCCAAACCCAATCAATGATCAATACAAGAAGAACAAGGGAAGGGCCTTTGTTGGGGCCGAGTACTTGTCCGATGATGAAGAGGAAGATGAGGAGAAGGAGGCCGGGGTGGCCGGTTTGGCTTTCTCTAAGCCCGGGTCACTCTTCACATATGACTACTCCAAGGACTACTCCATGGAGAATGATGTTGGATCCTCTTTCATGGCGAGGATAACTCAAGATGATGACTCCGATGACTCTACCTCATCTACAATCATTGGCTCTTGTCTTATGGCAAGGGAAACCAAGGTAATGGAACCTCCACCTTCCCTATCTAGTGTTCTAGATGATGAGAACGAAAATCAAGATGAATTAATTGTGCTTAAGGAACTCTATGATGTTAGATGCACCCTTCGTGGTGAAGCTCTTGTCAAGTTTGATTTCTTGATGGACTCACTCAAAGAAAAGGATGAGTCCATTGAGGAATTAGAATATCAATTGAATGAGAAGGAACGGAGATTCAATCTCCTAAGACAAGAGCTAAAAACCGAAAGGTGCATATCTCAAGGCCTTAAGCAACAAATTGAAACTTATGAACTTGATAAAGTTAAGGACCTAGAAACTATTGATAGGGCTCAATTATTGACCCAAGAGCTCAATGCCTCAAAGGAGGAGCTTGAAGTTGCTCATGCTTCTCTCACTAGGGATCTTGACCACATTGAAAGAGCTAACAAGCTTGTCAAGGATGAGCTCAAGAAACTTGGAGAGAACCATGATCTACTTCAAGAATCCTACAAAAAGGCTCTTGGATCAATGAAAGATCCCATTGATGTTGAAAAGTTTGCTTGTTCCTCCACTTCCTTTACTAGTGAGCATGCTAAACTTGTTGAGGAACATGTTCGTTTACAAGAGGAACTTTCTTTACATGTTGAGACCAATACATATCTTGAGTCCTTGGTGACTAAATATGGTCTTGACTATCATCCTAATGAATCTTCTTGTGAGCAAGCATCTATTCTTGAGGAAAATGTTAGGCTAACAAAGGAACTTGCAAAGTTCACCACCGCCAAGAACAAGATGGGATTGGATGACCTCTTGAGTAAGCAAAGGTCAAACAATCAAAAGTATGGACTTGGATATGCTCCCAAGTCCCACAAGAAGAACAACTACAAGAAGGAGAAACCCGCTCAAGATAAGAACAAGAAGGTCACTAACAATGGCAAAGCCTCAAAGGGCAAAGCCACTAGTGGTGACCGCACGGGGCCAAACGATCACTATGCATTATTTGTTGATTATTATGGTGATGTCTATGCTAACTATGTTGGCCCTCCTAATGGCTATGCTTATAGAGAATACTCAATTTGGGTACCAAAAGATATTGTTGCCATTGCAAAGGAACCCATTAATCGATGAGTTCCTAAATCCTCTACTTGATTTTTTAGGGGTATTCCTCCGGCGGTCCAAAATGGGTGTTTGATAGTGGATGCACCAATCATATGACCGGAGGAAAAGGTGTGCTTGATCAATTCATTGAAGATATCAACAAGAAGTCAAGCATCACCTTTGGTGACAACTCAAAGGGAAAGGTACTTGGGTATGGCAAGGTAGCAATCTCTAAGGACTTGTGCCTTGAGACGGTTATGCTTGTTGAACACCTTGGCTATAACTTACTTTCTATATATCATCTTGCCGATGCCGGTTACAATTCATATTTTACTAAATATTATGTGCAAGTCTTTAGGAGTGACAATCTCAAATTGGTCCTTGTTGGATATGTGGAGAACAACCTTTACGTGGTTGACCTCTCGAAAGAGAGCCCCTCCTTCTCCACATGTCTAATGGCGGCCAAGCATGACGAAGGTTGGTTGTGGCATCGCCGCCTTGGTCATGTCAACATGAGGAATCTTAAACAACTCCTAAAGGGTGAGCATATTGTGGGACTAACCGGCATTTCTTTTGAGAAAGACCGTGTTTGTAGTGCATGTGTAGCCGGAAAGCAACTCAAGAAGAAGCATCCCATCAAGAGTATTGTTACCACATCTAGGCCTTTGGAGCTCCTTCATTTGGATCTCTTTGGGCCATCACATTATGATACTCTTGGTGGGAGCAAGTATGGACTTGTCATTGTTGATGATTACTCAAGATACTCTTGGGTCTTTCTCCTTAAGTCTAAGGACGAGACCCATAGAGAGTTCATCACCTTTGCCAAGAAAGCTCAACGTATGTATGAATCCGAGATCAAGGCAATTAGGACCGACAATGGCACCGAGTTCAAGAACTACACTATGCAAGAGTTTGTTGATGATGAGGGCATCAAGCATGAGTTTTCGGCGACATACACCCCTCAACAAAACGGTGTTGTTGAAAGGAAGAACCGGACTATCATTGAGATGGCAAGACCCATGTTGAGTGAATTCAACTCTCCCCACAACTTTTGGGGAGAAGCCATCTCTACGGCCGTCCACTACTCCAACCGGCTCTTCCTCTGTCCCCTCCACAACAAAACCCCATACGAGCTCCTTACCAGTAACAAGCCTAATGTCATGTATATTCGTGTCTTTGGATGCAAATGCCTTGTTAAGAACAACAAAGGAAAGCTCGGTAAATTTGAAACTAGAACCATAGAGGGTATATTTGTTGGATATGCGGAGAACTCTAACGCCTATAGATATTACAACCGGTCCTCCGGGACTATTGAAGTATCTTGTGACGTGGTGTTCTTGGAGGATAATGGCTCCCAAGTGGAGCAAGTTGTTCCATGTGTTGCAGGTAATGATGATGATCCATCTAGTGCCATCAAGCATATGGGCATTGGACACATCCGGCCCATGGAGGTTCATAATGATGATCAAGATGATGGAGTAGATGTTTCAAGCACGCCACAAGTGGATCCTAGCTCAACTCAAGCCGAACCATCAAGTGCAACTCAAGAACCATCCTCTACTCAAGATGAGTCTCAATCCGAAGAACAAGAAGAAGATCCTCATTCCATGGAGCAAGATCATGATGACGATCAAGAAACATCCTCAACTCATGATCAAGCTCAAGTTGTCCCTCATGATCAAGTACTAGCAAGAGATGAATTCATTGATCATGAAGGAACCGTTCGGAAGATCAAGGCCGCTACAAGGGCAAGTGACATGAAAGTGGATCAAGTCCTTGGTAGCATCTCAAGAGGAGTGGTAACTCGTAGACACCATGCATTACTTATCACTTATTGTCAACATCATGCTTTTGTGTCTAGTTTTGAACCACTTAAGGTACATGAAGCCTTGGTCGATCCGGATTGGGTAATTGCCATGCAAGAAGAATTGGAGTGTTTCACTTGTAATGAAGTATGGTCTCTAGTTGAGAGACCCAAGGATCATCGCATCAATGTCATTGGGACCAAATGGGTATTCAAGAACAAGCAAGATGAGAATGGCATTGTCATACGAAACAAAGCAAGGTTAGTGGCGCAAGGGTTTGCCCAAATAGAAGGTATGGATTTTGAGGATACCTTTGCGCCGGTAGCCCGTCTTGAAGCTATTCGTCTTTTGCTTGCATTTGCATCTTTCCACAATTTCAAATTATATCAAATGGATGTGAAAAGTGCATTTTTGAATGGTCCCCTAAAAGAAACCGCATATGTGGCTCAACCCCCGGGTTTCGAAGACCCATGCCGACCCAACCACGTGTATTTACTCCATAAGGCACTCTACGGTCTCAAGCAAGCTCCACGTGCTTGGTATGAGTTCCTTAGGGATTTCTTACTACATAATGGGTTTTGCATGGGTACGGTCGATTCCTCCCTTTTCACCAAGCGGGTTAAAGGGGGTGGCCTCTTTATATGTCAAATATATGTTGATGATATTATCTTTGGTGGAACTAACCCCAATCATAACAAAGCTTTTGAGCTATTGATGACTAGGAAATTTGAGATGTCCATGATGGGAGAGTTGAAGTTCTTTGTAGGCTTCCAAGTGAGGCAACTTGCAAAAGGCACCTTCATCTCTCAAGAAAAGTATGTGAAGGACATGCTCAAGAAATTCAACATGACCAATGCGAGTCCAATGAAGACACCCATGCCCGTAAAGGGGCAACTTGGTTCATGTGACGGTGAGAAGGATGTGGACATAAAGGTATACCGCTCCATGATAGGATCCTTGCTCTACCTTTGTGCCTCTAGGCCGGATATCATGCTAAGTGTAGGGATGTGTGCTCGTTTTCAATCCGCTCCCAAGGAGAGCCATTTAGTGGCGGTCAAACGGATACTAAGATACCTTGTTCTCACTCCTACTCTCGGGCTATGGTATCCAAAGGGGTCAATCTTTGAACTCATTGGCTATTCGGATTCCGATTGGGCCGGTGATAAGGTTGATCGGAAGTCTACCTCCGGGGCTTGCCAATTTATTGGCCGGTCATTGGTGAGTTGGTCATCCAAGAAACAAAACTCCACCGCCCTATCCACCGCCGAAGCCGAATACATATCCGCGGCATCTTGTTGCACTCAATTGTTATGGATGAAGCAAACCTTGAAATACTATGGTGTGTCTCTTGGTACGGTGCCTCTTCTTTGTGACAATGAAAGTGCAATAAAGATCGCCAACAACCCGGTTCAACATTGTCGCACCAAACATATTGACATTCGCCATCACTTCCTACGTGATCATGTTGCCAATAAGGATATTGATCTCACTCATGTGGGAACAACCTACCAATTGGCGGATATTTTCACTAAGCCTTTGGATGAAGCCCGCTTTGTTAACTTGAGAGGAGAACTTGGTATTCTTGATCCTAAAAACTTGGATTGATTAACTTCTTGCACTATATTCTTGCATTTATCTTGCTATCTAGCTTAGAGGCATAGCACATATGGGGATAGTCATCTTACCACATCTTGGTATGATGCATACCTATGTGTGCAACAAAAATAGACCCAATGTCATTATATGGACCCAAGCATGTCTCTTCGCGGTCACATGACATTTGCGCTTTCACATAGGGGGAGTAATCCCCCGCCCCTCATTGAGCCTTCATTACAAATTGATTTGACTATATAAGGCCCAATGATCTTATTGCGAGCATCATTTCCAAAATGACTTATGGTACTTGATATACACTTCGAATCATGCCCATTGTTGCTATTCACATCTTGTTTGGATTTTCTCTCCAATGGGTATGCCTAGAGAACTTTGTGTTTCCAACCCCATGTCTATGCTCATCTCATCATCATCTATCTATCTATATGTACATGTCATCATTTGAGCACTCACACACATTTACACAAAGCATAGGGGCAAAAACGAGGCAAAATTAGACAATTCTGGGCTAGCCGGTCCCTGGCCCGGTTGGACCGGGTCCCTGACCGGATGGTCCGGTTGACCGGGCGGCAACCGGGGTCTGGGCCGGGTCAGCCGGTCACCAGCCCGGTCTGACCGGACTCCTGACCGGTCGCGCAGCCTCCTATATATTGGGGAAGGGATACCCCTTGGGGTCATCTTCCCCATTGTTCCCCAACCTCCAACCTCCATGGCCGGCGCCCTGACCATCTCCACCACAGCCTAGGTCTTTCCCACCGCTAGTTCCTCCCCAAACTTCACCCAACCGTAGATCGGGGTCTCTCAAGCTTCTTCACCGAAGGATTTGGTCCTTCTCGAGTTCGTTTGGGAGATCTTGGGGATTTGGCCCTCAAGCCCTCTTCACGTGTTCTTCTTGCTCACTTGGGCACCAAGGACAATGTCATCGGGTAAATCTCCCTTCTATTCCCTCTCCTTCTTGCTTTCCCTCTCCCATTGCCACATGTTGAGGAAAGTTGAGAAAACTTAGGGTTAGGGTTTGTAAAGTCCTCATGCCTTTAGAGTGTCTCACACCACAATGCACTTCTCCACTATATTGCTATAGTCTATATTCAAGTTTATGAGCTTTTGCATGGTTTTGTGGTAGAAAATCTGGGCACAACATCTCAACTCGACAGACCCGGTCACCCGCCCGGTCGACCGGCCGCTCAACCGGCCGGCCCGGTGCATGGCCCGGTCAACCGGGCGCTAACCGGCATGTCCGGTCTGCTGCCCGGTTTGACCGGCCTGTGCGCCGGGTTGCCCAGTTTTCGCACAATTTCATCATTACACTTGGATATATGCTATGCTCTTTTGTCATCCTGACAGAGTGAGGAAGATTGATGGCTGTGATCTTATCTACTGTGAACTGAAGAGAGCAATTATGGACCGCATGACTCCTAACTACGCTCAGTATGTTCAGCGGCTCATCAACTACATTGTTCCCACTCCTAAGAACGTTCTTGGTGAACGAGTCATCATGGACACATTCAAGTTCCCCATTCAGGAGGCCACTCGTCCAGACGTTCCCTCCATGATGCCCCCCTCTGAGCGCCGTTCCAAGGCACACCATGATCATGATGCTAGCTCCAGTCACTCTCGGCGCTCCCAGCATGGGGCCGCTCGATTCTTCACCAGCATGTGGCAAATGTGCAAGAACAGCAATGATGTTGCACATCAGACCCTTACTATGACCCAGGAGACACGGAGGCGCCAGAATGAGTTCATGGCCTCTAGGAACCACCCTGTTCCTCCTCCTGGACCTGAGATGGAGCCTGTGGTAGCGCCTCAGTGGGAGATGCCTCCTCTTACCGATGAGATGCTCCAGAACTTCGACTTCTCTGTGTACGCTCATGGTGCTCTTCCTACTAGGACTGCTCGTGCTCCCATTCCTGATGATGATGATGATGGTCATGACGATGATGATGATGAGGTTGATGCGGGTGCACGCGATGATGATGGCGAGAGCTCCTCCTCGATGGGGCTTGGTCACTACTGATGGGTTCGATAGCATCTCTCCTCTTTTCTTTGCCTTTTTGGTGTTCCGATGCCAAAGGGGGAGAAGAGAGTAGAGTCTAGGACCATGGGGTTCTTTGATTGCCACAAGCCATGGGAGTTGCTTTATTTGGATTTTATATGGCTTGTGCTTGTTTACTTTGAGTTTTTCAAGAACCATTTGCTATTTCCAATAATTCGTGTATGGATGTGTATGGACGACTATTATGTGTGCTACTCTATGTTAGGATGATTATGTGTGCTATGCTTATATATCTTGATATGCACATCTCCATAGCATGCTTGTTTCCTAAAGATATTGGGGGAGCTTCTCATGTTTCACAAATGGTGCACTTTGCATTCAAACGCAAATTCTCCAAGTGCACACATTATGGGGGAGCTTTCGTAATATCTTATATGGAATCAAGGTTTAGAGCTTATCATAATATCTATTTGTGACTCTAGCTCGGTTTGTCATCGTATACCAAAAAGGGGGAGATTGTAAGGGTATTTCACCCTTATCCATTATTTTGGTAACGATGACACCGTGCTAAAGTATTTGGCCTAATATGTTTATAAGGATAATCTTAGGTATTAGGCAATGAGGCGTAAATGGTGTATCAAAGGAACAAGAAGGCTAAAGGAGACCCCCCATTTCAACAACAATCAAAAAGGGGTTACAGGAGAAATCCGGTCTACAGCCCGGTCCAACCGGGCCAGCAACCGGCTTGTCCGGCGTGCTGGCCGGTCAACCGGGCGGCAACCGGGCTCCAAAGGAGGAGCCAGCAGATCCGGTTTGCGCCCGGTCAACCGGGCTCCTGACCGGCGGGTCCGGCGCTCCGTCCGGTCGACCGGGCGGCAACCGGGCGGCAACCGGGCAGCAACCGGAGAAGCGCCAGGACGACGCAAAGGAGCTCCAGTCACTTATCCGGTCTGACCGGCCTCACGACCGGGCTGTCCGGTCTGTGGCCCGGTCAACCGGGTTTGTCGAGGAAAAATGCTGAGGTGGCAAGTGGCAACGGCCAGATTTTGAAGAACACTATAAATACCTCTTCTTCTACCTTGGAAGGGTTAGGCAACATACTACAAGCTGTTCTTGAGCTCTCTCTCTCTTACTCCATTGTTAGAAACACCAAAAGCCTCCGATCTCCCTCCTCCTCACCCAAACTCAAATCCCTCCGGGGAATCACTAGAGGAGGACCCGATCTACTGTTCTACCAAGCCAAATCTCATTCCCCCTTGTATTCATTGATAAGCTTGCTTCCTAGGTTTCCTTGGAAACCCTAGGTGGGCAAGAGGAGTCCGGAAGCATCCGGGTTGTGGATTTGCTCCGGGCAAGATTGTGAAGGTTTGGAGGCTACCTCAAAGTCTACCACAAGTGAGTGAGCTATTCCTTCGTGGGATAGGCTCCGGAAAATAGGGTGAGCCTTCGTGGCGTGGGGAATCCTTCGTGGGACCTCCACCCCTCCAAACGTGACGTACCTTGTTGCAAAGCAAGGGAACACGGGAATACATCCTCGTCTCCGCGTGCTATCGGTTATCTCTAACCGAACTCCTTACTTGTGATTTAAACTGCCTGAGAGAGCCTTCGTGCTCGAGATAGTTGTATCTTCATATAGGTTGCTTCACCTAGTTTGCATTAGGCTCATCTTTATATTCCGCAAAGCCTAATATTGCAAAGAAAGAATTAAAATTTGTAGAAACCTATTCACCCCCCCTCTAGGTTTACCATCTCTATACTTTCAGGTTTCCACATAGAGAATTTACAAAACTCTCCAGGTACTCTTGCATAATAGTTTCTTATATCCCAATGAAATCTACCGATGAATCAATGGTGTTGTCACGTATAAAATCCCTTTTATTTAAATCCTTAACTCCACGACCATTCCAAATGAAACCAGTCAACATTTCTTTATTGGCGGACCTAGAAGATGCTAGGGCCAATTGTTCGAGCAGAAATAGTTGGTAAAATGGTGGTCACATTTTAAAGCAGTGGTCTTATATATAATCTTATGCGGCAATGCTTTTCAAGCACCACGTTGGATATTCTTTCCATGTTTTAAGAAGTGCAAGACAATATGTACCGTGTCAACAAATTGCACCAACGAAAAGTTCAATTCCATCACCAATGAGAACACAATAAGTGTACAAGACGCACAAATGTTCCTCTCATACAGCCACTTAGTATGTACAATGGATAGTAAATTAAGTTCAGAAGCAGCCAAACTAGACAACTACTATTCTTCCCTAAAAATATAACCGTTAGTCCCAAAAATTCATGCCGACCATCTAATCTGACTAGAAATTTTGCTGAAAAACCTGACCCAAGCAGCGACCGATGCACCCTGAGCCCAAATAGCTTGATCGAGTACAAATGGCAGTAAAATAGTCTGCTCCTAAATGTGGTAGAAAAGCGGTATGACCAACCAACACATGATCAGTCCTCCCAAAAATAGCAACCATGTTCATGTCAATGATCTCCTTCTCACCCTCTAACTTGGGAACATCAACCTTCCGCGAGAACTAAGGGGAGGCTCGCAGTAAAGACTCGGCTAAACTCGGAGAGATCCACCACGTCGCCTGCAATGGAAGAAAGAAAATCCGGAGAAGTTTCGAACTCTAGTGCTGGCTGATACGCCTCCAACGTATCGATAATTTCTTATGTTCCATGCTTGTTTTATGACAATACCTACATGTTTTTTTCATACTTTATGATGTTTTTATGCGTTTTCCGGAACTAACCTATTGACGAGATGCCGAAGTGCCAGTTCATGTTTTCTGCTGTTTTTGGTTTCAGAAATCCTAGTAAGGAAATATTCTCGGAATTGGACGAAATCAACGCCCAGCATCTTAGAATCACACGAAGCTTCCAGAACACCCGAGAGCCACCAGAGGAGGGCCCTGTGGGCCCCAGACGCCAGGGTGGCGCGGCCCAGGCCTTGGCCGCGTCCCCCTAGTGTGTCACCGCCTCGTCAACCCTCCGACTCTGCCTCTTCGCCTATATAAAGGTCCCTAACCTAAATCTTCGATACGGAAAAACCACGGTACGAGAAACCTTCCAGAGCCGTCGCCATCGCGAAGCCAAGATCTGGGGGACAGGAGTCTCTATTCCGGCACGCCGCCGGGACGGGGAAGTGCCCCCGGAAGGCTCCTCCATCGACACCACCGCCATCTTCATCACCGCTGCTGTCTCCCATGAGGAGGGATTAGTTCTCCATCGAGGCTAAGGGCTGTACCGGTAGCTATGTGGTTAATCTCTCTCCTATGTACTTCAATACAATGATCTCATGAGCTGCCTTACATGATTGAGATTCATATGAGTTTTGTATCACTATTTATCTATGTGCTACTCTAGTGATGTTATTAAAGTAGTCTATTCCTCCTACACGGTGTAATGGTGACAGTGTGTGCATCGTGTAGTACTTGGCGTAGGTTATGATTGTAATCTCTTGTAGATTATGAAGTTAATTATTGCTATGATAGTGTTGATGTGATCTATGCCTCCTTCATAGTGTGATGGTGACAGTGTGCATGCTATGTTAGTACTTGGTGTAATTGCAATGATCTATCATGCACTCTAAGGTTATTTAAACATGAATATCAAATATTGTGGAGCTTGTTAACTCCGGCATTGAGGGTTCATGTAATCCTACACAATTAGTGGTGTTCATCATCCAACAAGAGAGTGTAGAGTAGAGCATATATCTATTTATTCTGTTATGTGATCAATGATTGAGAGTGTCCACTAGTGAAAGTATAATCCCTAGGCCTTGTTTCCAAATACTGCAATCATCGCTTGTTTACTGTTCTACTGCATCTGTACTTCCTGCAATATTACCAACATCAACCACACTTCAGTTGTAGCAGCAAGCTATTTTCTGGTGCCGTTACTACTGCTCATATACATTTATACCACCTGTATTTCACTATCTCTTCGCCGAACTAGTGCACCTATACATCTGACAAGTGTATTAGGTGTGTTGGGGACACAAGAGACTTCTTGCTTTGTGGTTGCAGGGTTGCATGAGAGGGATATCTTTGACCTCTTCCTCCCTGAGTTCGATAAACCTTGGGTGATCCACTTAAGGGAAAACTTGCTGCTGTTCTACAAAACTCTCCTCTTGGAGGCCCAACACTGTCTACAGGAAAAGAAGCGTGAGTAGACATCAAGCACTTTTCTGGCGCCGTTGCCGGGGAACGAAGGAAAGCTACACCATTTCCTCCCTCGTCAACCACGCGCCAGTCCTGGGCAGCAAGCACTTTTCTGGCGCCGTTGCCGGGGAGGAAAGGTAAAAGGTACTCACAATCCGGATCTCGGCTACTAAGCTATTTTCCGGCGCCATTGTAAGTACTCGAAGCTATTTCCTTTAGATCCTGCAATTGCATCTTTTTGTTTCTTGTTTTACACTAGTTTGGCATAATGGATAGCAACATGGAGCTTTTTATTCTTTTTCCTGAGTTAAGACATGGATGGTTTGATGCGAAAATTAAAAAACCCATGGAACATATTAGTATGAACACTTTGAACACCATTGTTGCTAATGATATGGAAAATTCTAAGCTTGGGGAAGCTGGTTTTGATGAGCATGATCTTTTTAGTCCCCCGAGCATTGAGGAGAAAATTTACTTTGATGATACTTTACCTCCTATTTATGATGATTATAATGATAGTGGTCTTTTGGTGCCGCCTGTTATGGAGGATAAATTTGATTATGATTACAATATGCCTCCTATATTTGATGATAGCTACTTTGTTGAATTTGCTCCCACTATTACTAATAATATTGATTATGCTTATGTGGAGAGTAGTAATTATTTTATGCATGAGACTCATGATAAGAATGCTTTATGTGATAGTTATATTGTTGAGTTTGCTCATGATGCTACTGGATATTATTATGAGAGAGAAAAATATGGTTGTAGAAATTTTCATGTTACTAAAACACCTCTCTTTTTGCTGAAAATCTTGAAGCTGCACTTGTTTTATCTTTCTATGCTTGTTGCATTATGCTTCTTGAACTTGTTTATTTACAAGATTCCTATGCATAGGAAGCATGTTAGGCTTAAATTTGTTTTGAATTTGCTTCTTGATGCTCTCTTTTGCTTCAAATACTATTTCTTGCGAGTGCATCATTAAAACTGCTGAGCCCATCTTAATGGCTATAAAGAAAGAACTTCTTGGGAGATAACCCATGTGTTTATTTTACTACAGTAATTTTGTTTTATATTTGTGTTTTGGAAGTTGTTACTACTGTAGCAACCTCTCCTTATCTTTATTTTATTGCATTGTTGTGCCAAGTAAAGTCTTTGATAGCAAGGTTGATACTAGATTTGGATAACTGCGCAGCAATAGATTTCTGTCTGTCACGAATCTGGGCCTAATTCTCTGTAGGTAACTCAGAAAATTCTGCCAATTTACGTGAGTGATCAACTTTCGTTCAATTTGAGCATTTTCATTTGAGCAAGTCTGGTGCCTCAATAAAATTCGTCTTTACGGACTGTTCTGTTTTGACAGATTCTGCCTTTTATTTCGCATTGCCTCCTTTGCTATGTGGGATGGATTTCTCTGTTCCATTAACTTCCAGTAGCTTTGAGCAATGTCCAGAAGTGTTAAGAATGATTTTGTCACCTCTGAACATGTGAGTTTTTGATTATGCACTAACCCTCTAATGAGTTTGTTTCGAGTTTGGTGTGGAGGAAGTTTTCAAGGGTCAAGAGAGGAGGATGATACAATATGATCAAGGAGAGTGAAAGCTTTAAGCTTGGGGATGCCTCGGTGGTTCACCCCTGCATATTTCAAGAAGACTCAAGCATCTAAGCTTGGGGATGCCCAAGGCATCCCCTTCTTCATCGACAAATTATCAGGTTCCTTCTCTTGAAACTATATTTTTATTCCATCACATCTTATGTACTTTACTTGGAGCGTCTATTTGTTTTTGTTTTTGTTTTTGTTTGAATAAATGCTTGTGTGGGAGAGAGACACGCTCCTCTGGTTCATATGAACACATGTGTTCTTAGCTTTTAATGTTCATGGCGAAGGTTGAAACTGCTTCGTTAATTGTTATATGGTTGGAAACGGAAAATGCTACATGTGGTAGTGGTATAATGAAATAGTTGCATAATCTTGTAGATCATTGAGCTTTTATAACTTGATTCTTTGCAAATGTTTTGAGGTATTTAGATGGTAAGGCTTGCTGGATAAATAAGTCAAAATTAGTAGTGGATTGTTGTCTTTAAGCTTGTGTCATACTACAAACTCTACTTAAATAGTTGAAGGTGTAGTTGGACTTGATAGCTTTCCATGTCTGAGAGTTCATCGTAATAACTAAGTTGTGCTGAAGGTCGAGGGAGCTAGCGGGGTACTTGTGCCACCGTGAACGGCCCTCCTTGGAGTAAATTTTAATCATGCTCTTAATGATGAACCTGCTAGTTGTTTGCAATAAGCTTGTGAGTTCTTTTTTACTAATGTTAAGCTACGGTTTTTGGCACTTCCACCATCTAAATTTGCTAGCCTCTTGATCGTGCATTGCCTTTTGCTCACATTGAGGATTGTGCATACTTCGCCGGTACATCCAAACCCGTGGGAGGACTTTCTCTTGTCCTCCTACACATAAGCCCATACATCTCCTCAAAACAGCCACCATACCTACCTACCACAGTATTTTCATAGCTGTTCCGAGATATATTGCCATGCAACATATCCATTTTACATTCCATGCCATGTTGTCATTCATTATTTATATATTGCTTTGCATGATTCTATACAGCTGATGTGAGTTTTACCCATGTTACGCTAGATCATTGCACATCCTGCTACACTGGTAGAGGCATACAGTTTCATACATCATGTTTTATTCATTATGAGTTATTTGTACCAAAAAGTGTGTTGTCATATTAGGATGTTGCCCCTAAAAGTGAAAAGAGCCATGGAGGCCATCAAAAAGAGAAAAAGAAAAGAAAGAAAAAAATAGAAAAGAAAAAGAAAAGAAAAAAAGAGAATAAAGAAAAAAGGGGCAGCATTACTATCTTTTATCCACACTTGTGCTCATGTTTTAGCACCCGCATTATTCATAGTCATCATTTGTGCTCATGTTTAGCACCTACACTTCATATGAGAGAGTTTTCATGTTTTATTAGTATAACTATGTGGGGAATTTACACTATAGAACTTGGGTTGTATATTCCAATGATGAGCCTCCTCAAAAGTGCTCTAGGTCTTCGTGAGCAACCAAGTTGGATGCACCCCCACTAGTTCCATTGGAGAGCTTTCATACACATATAGCTCTATGTGCATCCGTTGCATGGCAATCACTACTCCTTGCATAGCTTCGATCATAAGGCTTCCTCTTGTCTAATGGTCACTTATAGCTTTGCAAGCCTTTCTTCCATTTGGCCTTCCAAACCCCCATTAACGTTCTTTATGCCATAACATCCTGGTGCTAATACCAAATACTTGCGCTCACCGGTTGAGTAGACTTCGAAACAGTTGATTCATGACATTGTTATCACCAGAATTTGACCGAATCAGAGGTGGGCCGCGATCAAGATGGGCTTGAAGAATATACATGGAAGGAATACATGAATCGGCCTTATATGCAAAGTTTGGGCTAGTTCGCCCGTGTATCTGTAATAGAGTAGGATACGTGTCGGTTAGTTAGAGTTTGGCTCGTGCACGGTTGGGATTATTCCCACGTTAGAAAGTCTACGGACTATAAATATGTATCTAGAGTTTATGAAATAAACAACAATCACGTTCACCACAAACCAATCCAGGCGCATCGCCAACTCCCTTGTCTCGAGGGTTTCTTCCGGGTAAGCATCATGCTGCCTAGATCGCATCTTACGATCTAGGCAGTACAAGTTTATTCGCTGTTCATGCGTTGCTCGTACTGAAGCCTTTTTTATGGCGAGCAACGTAGTTATCTTAGATGTGTTAGGGTTAGCATTGTTCATCGTATCATATGCTGTCGTCGTGCAACCCTGAGACATCTAGCCGCCCTTACACCTATCTTAGGTGTAGGAGCGGCACCCCGCTTGATCATTATTTAGTAGATCCGATCCGTTATGGTTGCTCCTTGTTCTTCAAGGATTAGTTTAATATCTGCATAGTTAGGCCTTACAAACGGATTGAAGGATCCAGTGGCGCGCAGGGTGTAGTTTGCTAGCCCTAGACAGGATGTTCCGGGGATCAACCTCGTGTTGGTTTTTAGGCCTTGTCTAGGGATGGTTTACGATCACCGTGCGTGGCCGCCAGGCTCAATCATGAGTAGGATGTTCCGATTATGTGGTGAAAACCCTAAATCGTAGTAGATCGTTTTAGCTTTATATTGATCAAGCAGGACCACCATATATTCGTACACCTCGTGGGAATCATGGGTGGATCGGCTCTTTGAGCCGATTCACAGGACAACCTGAGAGCCGATCGAGGCTCGTATTTAATGTTTACGTGTATGCCATGCAGGAAACTAAGCGAGGCACATCCATCACCTTCCTGACCAGGTATAGGTCAGGTGGCACGCCCTTGCACCAGCATCGGACGTGCGTGCCGAGTCTTTGCGGGCCGTCGCTCGGAGGGACCAGGGCCAGCCGCGATCTGGGAGCCTCCCGGCTCTACTGTGTTGCCCATCGCTGCTCGCCGGTGGGTTTCTGACCGCAACACATTCTGGCACGCCCGGTGGGACCGTCTTCGACATCAACCGCATCGCCATCTACATCTGAGATGGCGGACGGCACCCCAGTCACGTACGAGGATCTAACCGAGGAGCTCAAGAAGAAGTATGACGAGGTCAAAGCGATCCTCGAAGCCGACCTCATCGGCTCTTTTCACAGAACCCGCTCACATGGCATCAGGTGGAAAGGGTTCTCACCTGAAGGCGCGCTCGATGGAGTGGATCTGTCCGCCCCGTCAGAAGAACGCACCAGGTCCCTGCGTCAGGAGGTTAACTTCATGGTAGCTCATTCGCTACACCGCCATTCTGAGAGCCTGGTGAACACTTTGGAGCGTGTCGCTCTTCGGGTGATCCAGGAAATCATGAGGCATCAGTACTCTCCGTCAGGACCAGCTCTCGGGACTTACCAAGGAGAGATGCCACTCCAGTCCCGTCCACCACTGCCATTCGCGTTGGCAGCACCAGAAGTGCCGAATTCACCGGCATGCGCCGTTGACATGGTGGAATGCACGTACCCTGGGAGGTGCCAGCCAAGATTCTCGTTCAACATCAACATGGTAGGACCTGGGCGCCACCCTGATAAGGACAGAGACGAGGGCAGCTGCTCTCATAGCGAGGACAAGGAGGAAGCCGTTCCACACGATCGGCCCCGGCAATTCCAAAAAGTCCCGGTTACAATCAAGATGAAGGCCGATTCCAGCAATCGGCCCGTATTATCCTTACCACACGTTCTCCCTGAATTTAGTGTCGATCTAACGGGTGACGGAAAGCTAGGGTATGGGTTTACATCGGCTGATGAGCTAGAAGAAGTCGACATCGGACCTGGGGATAAGCCGCGACCAACTTTTATCAGCAAGAAGTTAGATCCACATCTTAGGAGTCAGATGATAGCTCTGTTAAAAGAATACCCAGATTGCTTTGCATGGGATTACACAGAAATGCCTGGGTTAGACAGGAGCATCATTGAGCATCGGCTCCCCCTTAAGAAGGGATTTCGGCCGTTCCAACAACGAGCACGTCAGATGAAGGCCGAAATTCTGGAAGAGGTCAAGAAAGAGATTGAGAAGATGTTGGCCGCCGGGTTCATCAGGCCATGCAGGTATGCTGAATGGATCTCCAGTATCGTTCCTATAGAAAAGAAGGATGGCCGATGGCGTGTGGCCATCGATTTCCGAGATCTCAATAGAGCCACTCCAAAAGATGAATATCCGATGCCTGTGGCAGAAACGTTGATCAATGCAGCTGCTGGCCACAAGGTGTTGAGCTTCATGGACGGCAACGCCGGCTATAACCAAATCTTCATGGCTCCAGAAGATATACACAAGACCGCATTCAGAGTACCAGGGGCAGTAGGCTTGTTTGAATATGTAGTCATGACCTTTGGGTTGAAGAATGCTGGTGCAACGTACCCAAGAGCCATGAATTATATATTTCATGATCTGATCGGTAAGTTGGTGCAAATCTACATCGATGACGTGGTAGTCAAATCTGTCTCCATGGAGGGACACTTGGATGATTTGCGACGCATCCTAGACCGAACTCGGAAGTTTGGACTGAGAATGAATCCAAAGAAGTGTACTTTTGGTGTGACGGCTGGTCAGTTCCTAGGTTTTCTGGTTCATGAACGGGGAATTGAGATCGGCCTGAAAAGTCAAGAGGCAGTGCGTACCATGCAGCCGCCCACCACGAAGAAGGAGCTCCAACGTCTCATCGGCAAGATCAATTTTGTCCGACGGTTCATCTCTAACCTGTCAGGACGAATCGAGTCGTTCATAGCACTGGTGAAAATTAAATCTGATGACGAGTTTCATCAAAGGGGAAACAGCAGGCGTTTGATGAGATTAAGCGGTATCTGACAACGCCACCTGTGCTAGTTCCGCCCCAACAAGACAGGCCGTTCTATATCTACTTGTCAGTAGCTGACACGTCCATCGCTTCGGTGGTGGTGCAACTCTATGAGGGTGTTGAAAAGGTCGTTTTCTACCTCAGCAGAAGGATGTTGGATGCGGAGACAAGGTATCCTAAGGTCGAGAAGCTTTGCCTTTGCCTGTTCTTCACCTGCACCAAGCTTCATCACATCCTTTTGACGGCAGAGATCATCGTCATATGCAAGTCAGACGTTGTCAAGCACATGCTGTCGGCCCCTGTTTTGAAAGGCCGACTTGGCAAGTGGATGTTTGCATTATCAGAGTTCGATTTTTGGTATCAGCCTGCGAAAGCAGTCAAGGGACAAGCGTTGGCCGATCTTATAGCTGAACGGATCAATACCAATATAGCAGCACTATCTATACGTGCATGGGCTATGTTCTTCGATGGATCGGCTTGTGACGATGGTTGTGGCATCGGCATTCTGCTCGTGTCGCCTCGGGGGGCAATGTACTCCTTCTCCATCAGACTATCTACCCCTTGCACCAACAATGTCGCTGAGTATGAGGCAGTATGTAAGGGAATGGAGTTGCTGCTGGAAGCCGGGGCAGAAGCGGTAGAGCTTTTTGGAAACTCGAAGTTGGTGATTAACCAGCTCACGGATGAATATAAGTGCGAAAGTGAATCGCTTTTCCCATATTGGATGGAATGCCGTGAGTTGATGACACGGTTTCGGTACATCAACTTTAATTGGGTCCCGAGATCCCGAAATACCGAGGCCAACGATCTCGCACAAATGGCGTCAGGCTATAAGGACATATCAGACGGGTCAGAAGTTGGGTGCGGTTCTGGAACAGGATGATTGGAGAGCCGAAATCTTCAATTACTTAAAAGATTCGGCTCGGGGGGCACCTAAACGGATAAGATACAAGGCCATGAAGTATGTCCTCATAGGAGACGACATGTTCTACAGGACGTTGGAAGGGTTACTACTCAAGTGCCTGGGACCAACTGAGTCTAATCGGCTCTTACATGAGGTGCATGAAGGCGCCTGTGGAACTCACCAGTCGGCTCATAAGATGAAGTGGCTAATTAGGCGATCAGGGTTTTATTGGTCCACCATGCTTGAGGATTGCTTCAAGTACTACAAGGGGTGCCAAGCGTGCCAGATGTTCGGGAAGATTCAGATGGTACCCGCATCAGCAATGAACCCTATCATCAAGCCGTGGCCGTTTCGAGGGTGGGGCATGGATATGATCGGCAAAATCCATCCGGCGTCGAGTAAGAAACATGAATGGATTTTGGTCATTACAGATTACTTCACCAAGTGGGTGGAGGCCGTCCCTATGAAGAAGGTGAAATCAGAAGATGTGATCAAGTTTGTGAAAGAACACGTCATTCATAGGTTCGGGATTCCCCAAACCATCACGACCGATGGAGGTTCGGTCTTTGTTTCTAAAGAATTCAGAAAGTTCTGTGATGACATGGGGATTAAGCTGATCCGATCATCTCCATACTATGCTCAAGCCAACGGGCAAGCTGAAGCGTCCAATCAGAGCCTGATCAAGCTGATCAAGAGGAAAATTGACGAGAACCCTAGGGATTGGCATGAAATGTTATCAGAAGCTTTGTGGGCCTACCGCATCTCGTGCCATGGAGCTATAAAAACTTCGCCATACTAGCTCGTTTATGGGCAGGAAGCCGTATTACCTTGGGAAATTTCGGCTGGATCAAGACGTGTCACGTTTCAGAATGATCTAACAGCTGAAGAATATGCAGCTTTGATGAGTGACACTATTGAGGATGCAACGGAACTTAGACTTTGGTCGTTGGAGAAGATTAAAGAGAACAAAGCCAGTGTAGCTCGTGCATACAATAAGAAGGTTAGACCAAAGGAGTTTCAAGTTGGTGATCTAGTGTGGGAAGCTGTGTTGCCATTAGGAACCAAGGGCAAAGCATATGGCAAATGGTCTCCTAATTGGCACGGTCCGTACAAAGTCATCCAGACCTTGAAGGGTAATGCATACATGCTGGAGCAGCTGGACGGCGTTAAGTTTCCAGTAGCCGTCAATGGTCAACACCTCAAGAAGTATTTCCCAAGCATGTGGGATGACCAGTAAATGAAGTATGAAGGGGGGCCGATTGGAAATCGGCCAGTGAAATTTTTTTATACGAATCTTAGCCGATGCGCAGACATTGACTTGAGAAATATGGATACCAGTATAGCCGATGTACGGACATCGACTTTAGAATAATGAAAAAGCCGATGTGTAGCCATCGACTCTAGAGGAACAAAACTCAATGGAGCGGATTAGATCATGCCAGAATTCATGGCACCTGAGGTATTTTTCCCGTGGATTTTGCTGAATCTGTGCGTTTGAGACCGGGAGATGGCGTGGACACGAATTGGATCTGTTGACCGCGTGAATAGGCAACTTTTATGGCCTTAAAGCATGTTTATGGCATAAGCCGATGCCCTGCCATCGGTTCTTTGTGCATCGACTTCGTTTGACAATCGGCAAAATCGACAAAGAGGCAGAATTAATGGGGGAATATTTCTTCATTAATAAAGGATTTCTTACAAGGAAAGAGCCGATTGCTCACGGGAGGAAGAACAAAAGAAGGGCCTATCGGCCGATCTGCTACTATTACTAGACCTATACTAGTCATCCCTACTCTACGGGCCGTCGCTGCCCTCGTCATCGGAGCTCTCGTCAGCGCTGCTACCGGCGAGCTCCTCGTCGCTGCTCCCATAGCCCTCTATGGGAGCCTCCTCCTCCTCCTCGTCGTCGTCGTCGTCGTCATCATCCGATCCGGTGCGGAAGCGCTTCGCCGGCGGGTAGTCCTCGAGGGAGTCGTCGTCGTCTTCTTCTTCCTCCTCTTCGGAGGAAGTGTAGCCATCCCACGAGAACGAGTCGTCCTCGCTCGTCGCTTCCAGCTCCCCATCGGCAAGGAACTGAAGGTCGTCGTCGCCACTGGTCAAGGACTTGTCGTCCTCGGACCAGACGTAGGGCTCGTGGTCCTCCTTGTCCCACTCCGATGCGGCGAGGATGTCGTGCGCCGCCAGCGAGCCCCACTCCGGCGTAGGCTCGCGAGATGAGGAAGAGTCGGAGAAGACTGACGAGGCGGAGGAGGACGAAGAGGAGAAGGACTGGGAAGAAAGATCCGACGAGGCGGAGGAGGAAGAAGAAGAAGACATGGCTCCGGGAGATTGGGGATTTTTGGGTGCCGATGGCCAGAACAGAGCAAGGGGATGAAGTGGCGAACTGTTCAGAGCGGTTAAATAAAGGGGGTGTAGTGGAGATTTAATGCCACAGCAGTTTCCGAGGAAGTGGTGCCCAACAAAAAAGTTTTTGCCAGGTCACGCGGAGAAGTGGAAAAGGCAAGGCATCATGATGAAGGATACTGCGACGGTTCTGCCACGACATGACCCGACGAAGAAAAGCAGAGTGATTTTGGAATTATCAATTCCAAAACCAGGGGGGCATGTGTTATCACCAGAATTTGACCGAATCAGAGGTGGGCCGCGATCAAGATGGGCTTGAAGAATATACATGGAAGGAATACATGAATCGGCCTTATATGGAAAGTTTGGGCTAGTTCGCCCGTGTATCTGTAATAGAGTAGGATACGTGTCGGTTAGTTAGAGTTTGGCTCGTGCACGGTTGGGATTATTCCCACGTTAGAAAGTCTACGGACTATAAATATGTATCTAGGGTTTATGAAATAAACAACAATCACGTTCACCACAAACCAATCCAGGCGCATCGCCAACTCCCTTGTCTCGAGGGTTTCTTCCGGGTAAGCATCATGCTGCCTAGATCGCATCTTGCGATCTAGGCAGTACAAGTTTATTCGCTGTTCATGCGTTGCTCGTACTGAAGCCTTTTTGATGGCGAGCAACGTAGTTATCTTAGATGTGTTAGGGTTAGCATTGTTCATCGTATCATATGCTGTCGTCGTGCAACCCTGAGACATCTAGCCGCCCTTACACCTATCTTAGGTGTAGGGGAGGCACCCCACTTGATCATTATTTAGTAGATCCGATCCGTTATGGTTGCTCCTTGTTCTTCAAGGATTAGTTTAATATCTGCATAGTTAGGCCTTACAAACGGATTAAAGGATCCAGTGGCGCGCAGGGTGTAGTTTGCTAGCCCTAGACAGGATGTTCCGGGGATCAACCTCGTGTTGGTTTTTAGGCCTTGTCTAGGGACGGTTTACGATCACCGTGCGTGGCCGCCAGGCTCAATCACGAGTAGGATGTTCCGATTATGTGGTGAAAACCCTAAATCGTAGTAGATCGTTTTAGCTTTATATTGATCAAGCAGGACCACCATATATTCGTACACCTCGTGCGAATCATGGGTGGATCGGCTCTTTGAGCCGATTCACAGGACAACCTGAGAGCCGATCGAGGCTCGTATTTAATGATTACATGTATGCCATGCAGGAAACTAAGCGAGGCACATCCATCACCTTCCTGACCAGGTATAGGTCAGGTGGCACGCCCTTGCACCAGCATCGGACGTGCGTTCCGAGTCTTTGCGGGCCGTCGCTCGGAGGGACCAGGGCCAGCCGCAGTCCTGGGAGCCTCTCCCGGCTCTACTGTGTTGCCCGTCGCTGCTCGCCGGTGGGTTTCTGACCGCAACAGACATTCATGTTTATGTTTACTTGACTGAATCCTTCTTACGTTGTGAAAATTTACTTGATGCTTGGAATGAAGGATAGAACTTCTATGCTGGATACTTAACACATCTTTAATGAACTTTGTACGGTTTCATGTCTTTGAAGCAATAGTTCATGAAAACTTCTAGCTTGTTTAACTCTTGCATTATCATCTCTTATATCAATATAGACATTTGCTTTGAGTGATTTGATCTCAGTTCATATGCTTTACATTATTATTGGATCAATATTATGTTGGTAGCATGTCACTTCAGAAATTATCTTTGTTATCGTTTACCTACTCGGGACGAGTAGGAACTAAGCTTGGGGATGCTGATACGTCTCCAACGTATCGATAATTTCTTATGTTCCATGCTTGTTTTATGACAATACCTACATGTTTTGTTCATACTTTATGATGTTTTTATGCGTTTTCTGGAACTAAACTATTGATGAGAAGCCGAAGTGCCAGTTCCTGTTTTCTGTTGTTTTTGGTTTCAGAAATCCTAGTAAGGAAATATTCTCAGAATTGGACGAAATCAACGCCCAGCATCTTAGAATCACACGAAGCTTCTAGAACACCCGAGAGCCACCAGAGGAGGGCCCTGTGGGCCCCAGACGCCAGGGTGGCGCGGCCCAGGCCTTGGCCGCGCCCCCCTAGTGTGTCACCGCCTCGTCGACCCTCCGACTCCGCCTCTTTGCCTATATAAAGGTCCCTGACCTAAATCTTCGATACGGAAAAGCCACGGTACAAGAAACCTTCCAGAGCCGCCGCCATCGCGAAGCCAAGATCTGGGGGACAGGAGTCTCGGTTCCGGCACGCCGCCGGGACGGGGAAGTGCCCCCGGAAGGCTCCTCCATCGACACCACCGCCATCTTCATCACCGCTGCTGTCTCCCATGAGGAGGGAGTAGTTCTCCATCGAGGCTAAGTGCTGTACCGGTAGCTATGTGGTTAATCTCTCTCCTATGTACTTCAATACAATGATCTCATGAGCTGCCTTACATGATTGAGATTCATATGAGTTTTGTATCACTATTTATCTATGTGCTACTCTAGTGATGTTATTAAAGTAGTATATTCCTCCTGCACGGTGTAATGGTGATAGTGTGTGCATCGTGTAGTACTTGGCGTAGGTTATGATTATAATCTCTTGTAGATTATGAAGTTAATTATTGCTATGATAGTATTGATGTGATCTATGCCTCCTTCATAGTGTGATGGTGACAGTGTGCATGCTATGTTAGTACTTGGTGTAATTGCAATGATCTATCATGCACTCTAAGGTTATTTAAACATGAATATCGAATATTGTGGAGCTTGTTAACTCCGGCATTGAGGGTCCGTGTAATCCTACACAATTAGTGGTGTTCATCATCCAACAAGAGAGTGTAGAGTAGAGCATATATCTATTTATTCTGTTATGTGATCAATGATTGAGAGTGTCCACTAGTGAAAGTATAATCCCTAGGCCTTGTTTCCAAATACTGCAATCATCGCTTGTTTACTGTTCTACTGCATCTGTACTTCCTGCAATATTACCACCATCAACCACACGCCAGTTGTAGCAGCAAGCTATTTTCTGGTGCCGTTACTACTGCTCATATACATTTATACCACCTGTATTTCACTATCTCTTCGCCGAACTAGTGCACCTATACATCTGACAAGTGTATTAGGTGTGTTGGGGACACAAGAGACTTCTTGCTTTGTGGTTGCAGGGTTGCATGAGAGGGATATCTTTGACCTCTTCCTCCCTGAGTTCGATAAACCTTGGGTGATCCACTTAAGGGAAAACTTGCTGCTGTTCTACAAACCTCTGCTCTTGGAGGCCCAACACTGTCTACAGGAAAGAAGCATGAGTAGACATCAAGCACTTTTCTGGCGCCATTGCCGGGGAACGAAGGAAAGCTACACCATTTCCTCCCTCGTCAATCACGCGCCAGTCCTGGGCAGCACTGGCCGCTAACTACGGCTATCTCTCATGCAACTTTCGCCATTGTTCCAAAAGGGAGCCCTTCATGAGCTTCAATGTGGCAAGCTCTGTCTTCTCCACCCCAAGTGTGTAATCTCGTCATGTTGAGGGCTTTGTTAATTAAAAGTCGGGCTTTCGAGCCTTATGTTTAAAATGAAGTCCTTGATGGTTGTGCGGGTGACCGTGTTCTAGAGCTCCAAGCATTTCATGTGGAGAAGAACCTTATTACAATATTTGTTTGCAATTTGGGGCATGTGTGTAAAATCCAAGGAATATGATATAATTTATGTTTTATTTAAGCTCTTTGTGATTTGTAATCCTACCGATGAAACTTACTGTTGTTTCTAGGTCCTTGGGGCACCTTCTGTTGTTTAATAAAAATGGTTGGTGATTTATTTACTAGGTTATTTTTGGTTGCTAAAGTTTAAATCCCAAGCATTTAATTGTCGATTATTAACATGTCTTCACTAATAATTTCAAACTTTTGTCACTAACTATTTGGACACACAATTTTTGAAGACATTAATTTGGAAAATCATTATAATCACACGGTCGTGACTCTACCGCCCTCGTGTTGCTCCTTGTCTCCCCTCTCCTTCGATTTCTTCTTAGCAAAGTTTGACCGCCGAACTCCTCTAGACGAGCAGACTACTGCCCTTATCTCTCCTACCGCTTGTTGTCGATCCTCCATCGCTCGTCTAATTTTTGCAGCCGCAGTTCTACACCAAAGTTGCCTGCTCCATCCTCATCCAGTGCTTCCCTCATGGCTCCCCACGTGTAGGACATTGAGCTCGCCATGGACGGCAAGCTCCCCAGACTCCACCATGCCGGAGAAGACTATGCCCGCGAGTGGATTGGTTCGGCAGTCAACCGATCCAGCTTCGATGGACCTCTGGAGTAGCAGATTCATGGTCGGCAAGCTTAAATTTAAAATGTTCTGGCTTCTATTCTTGACGTAAGAGGTAAGTAAAACGGTTTTCCTTTTAGTGTTGTATACGGTGTTTCAATGTGCTTCTAACCATGGAAAATAATTTTCCATAAATAAATGTATCGCTCACCAACGAAATTAACGAAATTTCCAAAAGTTTGTATGTTCCGTATATTATTTCATAGAAATTAACAAATATTATTTGAATTTGAATAAATTTGACGTAAAAGTAACCTATATAAAGAATATTCTACTTGTTATCACATAACCTTTACCGTCCTAGTGGTCTTTTCACTATCACCACCAAGTTCAGTTCCTGGCGACGCAAAATATTTTAGCAAAGAAAATTCTGATTTGGTGCTCAAAATAAAGACACCTAGCTAGGAACCCAGAAGACTTATTACCACCGTTGCAGGAAACTTCTTGTTATTAAGAACATATTTTGTAGATTCTTAGTCGGCAAGTATAAACGTACTAATATATTTTGAGCAAAATCTAAATATTTTGCCGATCTCCGAAACGAACCAAATTTAGAGAATTTTAAACCGTGTTTCATCGATTCTAGGGTATTATCCAAGGGAATTTCTCTCATGTTGCAAACATGTTCCCTTTTTATTGTGTGCGTTATCCACATACACTTCGTATATTTGTGTCTGATGTTTTATATATGCAATCATATTTTCTTGATTATGTTTCCAACCACGGAAACTCGTTAAAGATGGATTAGAAACGAGACACTCTGCTCACGAAATAGCAATGCTATCGGACACACTCCATCCATCAGGTGGCGTCGACATTAATTGGCATGCATATTGCTGTCTTATGAGTTGATTAGGTAACATCATAACACTGGTTTTCACCGTCCTGTAATAGTTAGCCCATAACATGAGTTACACATCAAGAGAGTATGCAACAATAATGCATTATTAAGCGGATCTAGCAGATGGTGGGATCGCCGGTTCTTGTACTAATATTTTTGGTGAAATGGTGTTCACATTTTAATACAATGACGCAAAAAAAAATCTAGCAGCACATTAGATATTCTTTCCCGGTTTTAAGAAGTGCACGGCAATATGCATCATCTCAACACATTGCACCAAGAAAAGGTTCAATTCTATCACCGGTGACAATGCAATAATTGTACCAGACGTACAATTGTTCCTCCCTTCTCTGCCGCTTATGTACAACACATGGTAAGTTAAAAAGAGAAGGGACCACACTAGACAACTGTAATTACTATTTTCCCTCAGAAAAACTGAGCCTGACCGCCGCACCCTCAGCTCAAATAGCTTGTGTGCAAATGCCAGTAAAATAGTTCGCTCCTAAATGTGGCAGCAAAATAATCTGACCAAACAACACAGAAATGCTTGGAGCTCTAGAACATGGTCAGTCGCACCACCATCAGGGACTGCACCACTTGGGGTGGAGAAAGCAGAGCTTGCCCCGTTAAGTCCTTCTTTTTTGATTGACAACGAAGGTTACGTAAGAGATAGACGCGCAGGTAGCGGCTGGCCCTAGAGCTCCTACGGGGACCTGAGCTATAATAGAATTAAAAAGCATACTCCATTTGTTGTAGCCACCCGGTTTGTTCTTGTCACTATCTCTCCTAGTTAGGTTGAAATCCCTAGGAATTAGCATTGGCAATTTTGTTTTATTGATGAACCGATCTAGTTCAATCAAAAAAGCAATTTTACCAGATTGTTGGGCATCACCATAAACTATGATTAGATTCCAACAGAACCCATCAATTTTGTTACTGAGCTTAATTCTAATACAGTAAGTTCCTAATTCTTTCTCTATTACTTGGAGGGAATTTTTATTAGTGCCAACCAAAATACCCCCGGATCTACCTCTGAAAACTCTCCGGGTACTCTTGTGTAATAGTTTCTTATATCCCAATGAAATCTACCGAGGAATTAATGGTGGTGTCACGTATAAAATCTCTTTTATTTACATCTCTAACTCGACGACCATTCCAAATGAAACCAGTCAACATTTCTTTATTGGTGGACCTAGAAGATGCTAGGGCCAATTGTTCGAGCAGAAATAGTTGGTGCAATGGTGTTCACATATTAAAACAGTGGTCTTATATATACTCTTATGCGGCAATGCTTTTTCAAGCACCACGTTGGATATTCTTTCCATGTTTTAAGAAGTGCTCGACAATATGTACCGTGTCAACAAATTGCACCAACGAAAATTTCAATTCCATCACCAATGAGAACACAATAAGTGTACAAGAGGCGCAAATGTTCCTCCCATCCGGCCACTTAGTATGTACAATGCATAGTAAATTAAGTTCAGAAGCAGCCAAACTAGACAACTACTATTCTTCTCTAAAAAGATAACCGTTAGTCCCAAAAATTCATGCCGACCATCTAATCTGACTAGAAATTTTGCTGAAAAAACCTGACCCAAGCAGCGACCGATGCACCCTAACCCCAAATAGCTTGATCGAGTACAAATGACAGTAAAATAGTCTTCTCCTAAATGTGGAAGCAAAACAGTATGACCAAACAACACATGATCAGTCCTCCCAAAAATAGCAACCATGTTCATGTCAATGATCTTCTTCTCACCCTCTAACCTGGGCACGTCAACCTTCCGCGAGAACTAAGGGGAGGCTCGCAGTAAAGAATCGGCTAAACTCGGTGAGATCCACCACGTCGCCTGCAATGGAAGAAAGAAAATCCGGAGACGTTTCGAGCTCTAGTGCTGGCCGCTAAATACGGCTATCTCTCATGCAACTTTCGCCATTGTTCCAAAAGGGAGCCCTTCACGAGCTTCAATGTGGCAAGCTCTGTCTTCTCCACCCCAAGTGTGTAATCTCGGTCCGTTGAGGGATTTGTTAATTCAAAGTCGGGCTTTCGAGCCTTATGTTTAAAAACAAGTCCTTGATGGTCGTGCGGGTCACCGTGTTCTAGAGCTCCAAGCATTTCACGTGGAGAAGAACCTTATTACGATCTTTGTTTGCAATTTGGGGCACGTGTGTAAAATCCAAGGACTATGATATAATTTATGTTTTATTTAAGCTCTTTGTGATTTGTAATCCTACCGATGAAACTTACTGATGTTTCTAGGTACTTGGGGCACCTTCCGTTGTTTAAAAAAAATGGTTGGTGATTTATTTACTAGGTTATTTTTGGTTGCTAAAGTTTAAATCCCAAGCATTTAATTGTGGATTATTACCATGTCTTCACTAATAATTTCAAACTTTTGTCACTAACTATTTGGACACACAATTTTTGAAGACATTAATTTGGAAAATCATTATAATCATACGGTCGTGACTCTACCGCCCTCGTGTTGATCCTTGTCTCCCCTCTCCTTCGATTGCTTCTTAGCAAAGTTTGACCGCCGCACTCCTCTAGACGAGCAGACTACTGCCCTTATCTCTCCTACCGCTTGTTGTCGCTCCTTCGTCGCTTGTCTAATTATTGCAGCCGCCGTTCTACACCAAAGTTGCATGCTCCATCCTCATCCGGTGCTTCCCTCATGGCGCCCCACGTGTAGGACATTTAGCTCCCCATGGACGGCAAGCTCCCCAGACTCCACCATGCTGGAGAAGACTATGCCCGCGAGTGGATTGGTTCGGTAGTCCACCGATCCAGCTTCGATGCGCCTCTGGAGTAGCAGATTCATGGTCAGCAAGCTTAAATTGAAAATGTTCTGGCTTCTATTGTTGACGTGAGAGGTAAGTAAAACGGTTTTCCTTTTAGTGTTGTATACGGTGCTTCAACATGCTGCTAACCATGGAAAATAATTTTGCTTGAATAAATGTTTCGCTCACCAACGAAATTAACGAAATTTCCAAAAGTTCGTAAGTTCCGTATATTATTTCATAGAAATTAACAAATTTTATTTGAATTTGAATAACTTTGACGTCAAAATAACCTATATAAAGAATATTCTACTTGTTATCACAGAACCTTTACCGTCCTAGTGGTCTTTTCACTATCACCACCAAGTTCAGTTCCTGGCGATGCAAAATATCTTAGCAAAGAAAAATCTGATTTGGTGCTCAAAATAAAGACACCTAGCTAGGAACCCAGAAGACTTATTACCACCGTTGCAGGAAACTTCTTGTTATTAAGAACATTTTTTTTTAGATTCTTAGTCGGCAAGTATAAATGTACTAATATATTTTGAGCGAAATCTAAATATTTTGCCGACCTCCGAAACGAACAAAATTTAGAGAATTTTAAACCGTGTTTCATCGATTCTAGGGTATTATCCAAGGGAATTTCTCTCATGTTGCAAACACGTTCCTTTTTTGTTGTGTGCGTTATCCACATACACTTGGTATATTTGTGTCTGATGTTGCATGTATGCAATCATATTTTCTTGATTATGTTTCCAATCACGAAAAATCGTTAAATATGGATTAGAAACGAGACACTCCACTCACGAAATAGCAATGCTATTGGACAAACTCCATCCATCAGGTGGCGTGGACATTAATTGGCATGCATATTGCTGTCTTATGACCGGATTAGGTAACATCATACACTGGTTTTCACCGTCCTGTAATAGTTAGCCCATAACATGAGTTACACATCAAGAGAGTATGCAACAATAATGCATTATTAAGCGGATCTAGCAGATGGTGGGATCCCCGGTTCTTGTACTAATATTGTTGGTGAAATGGTGTTCATATTTTAATACAATGACGCAACAATGTTTTTCTAGAGTCACATTAGATATTCTTTCCGGTTTTAAGAAGTGCATATCAATATGCATCATCTCAACACATTGCACCAATGAAAGGTTCAATTCTATCACCGGTGACAATGCAATAATTGTACCAGACGCACAAATGTTCCTCTCTTCTAGCCGCTTATGTACAACACATGGTAAATTAAAAAGAGAAGGGACCACATTAGACAACTGTAACTACTATTTTCCCTCAGAAAAACTGAGCCTGACCGACACATCCTCGGCTCAAATAGCTTGTGTGCAAATGCCAGTAAAATAGTTCGCTCCTAAATGTGGCAGCAAAATAATCTGACCAAACAACACAGGATCAGTTCGCTCCTACGGGCACTTTCCCTTGTCATTTCTTTGTTGGCGATCTATTTACTATGTATTTTTGGTGTTGAAGATTAAATGGTTAACATTTAATTGTGGATTATTATTACCTCGTCTTCACTACTAATCATCTGAAACGTTTTAGGCAATAAAAATTTGGACACGCAATTTTGGAAGACATTAATTTGAAAATGATTTAAAACGCGTGACTGCGGATCTACCGCCCTGGTGTTTCTCCTCCTCTCCCCTCTATGTCGACTGTCGCTCAGCAATTTTTGACTGCCGCGCTTCTTCGGGCGAGCCAGCTGCAGCCCTTATCTCTTACCGCTTGTTGCCGCTCCTCCGCCACTCCTCTAATTGTTGTGGTCGCCGTTCTACGCTGAATTGGCCGGTTCCATCCACCCTCGTTTGGTGCTTCTTTCGTGGCACCCCGGGTGAAGGATGATGAGCTCCCCAGTCCCCACACGCCACCATGCCAGAGAAGATTGCATAAATTTTGCTCGAAAAACCTGACCCAAGCCAGGGACCGATGCACCCTAAGCTCAAATGGCTAGAGTATGAATGGCTGTAAAATAGTTTGGTCCAAATGTGCTATAAAAAAATTGACCAAACGACACATGATCAGTCCTCCCAAAAATAGCACCACGTTCAAGACAATGATCTCCTTCTCACTCTCCCCCTCTACACACCGACATTCCAAGAGAACTAAGGGGGGAGAGTTGCAGTAAAGAATTGCCTAAACTCGGCAAGATCCACCCCATCACCTCCAATGGAAGGAGAAGGAAAATCCGGAGTCGTTTTGAGCTCTAGCACCGGCCGCTACCTGCGGCTATCTCTGTTGCAACCTTTCGTTGTCAATCAAAAAGGGAGGGCTTAACGGGGCAAGCTCCGCCTTCTCCACCCCAAGTGGTGTAGTCCCTAATGGTGGTGCGACTGACCATGTTCTAGAGTTCCAAGCATTTCTCGTGGGGAAGAACCTGATCGCGATCTTCGTTTTCAATTTTGGCTCATGTGTGTAAATCAAAGGGCTACGATATAATTATGTTTTCTTTGAAATCCTCTTGATAATTTGTAATCCTAGTGATGAAACTTACTACCGTTTATGGGTTCCCCGGGGACCTTACCTTCTTAAAAATGGTTGGTGGTTTATTTACTAAGTTACTTTTGGTTGCTAAAGCTTAAATTGTAAAAGTTTAATTGTGGATTATTACCAAGCTCTTCACTAATCTTTTGAAAATTTAGGCACTAACAATTTGAATACATAATTTGGGAAGATATTAATTTGAAAATGATTTAAAGCAAGCGGGTGTAGCTCTACCACCACGGCGTTGCTCCTCCTCTCCCCTCTCCGTCGATTGTTGCTCAACAATTTTTGACTGCTACGCTCCTCTAGGTAAGCCGGCTACCGCCTTTATCTCCTACCGCTTGTTGGCACTCCTCCATCACTCCTCTAATTGTTGCAGCCACCTTACTACACCAAAGAGTTGCATGCTCCATCCTTGTTCGGTGCTTCTGTCATGGCACCCCAGGTGAAGGACGATGAGCTCTTCATGGGCGGAGAGCTCCCGACAAGCTGCCATGCTAGAACAGACTACTTCTGCGAGTGGATTGGTTGGGCAGTCAACTGATCTAGTTTCAACTCGCCTCCAAAGATTTGTGGTCGTCGAGCTCGAATTGGCAAAGTTCACGCTTATATTGTTCATGTGAGAGAGGTAAGTGAAACCATTTTTTCAATGTTGTATACGGTGTTTCAACATGCTGCTAACCAGGGAAAAGAATTCCGTTTGGTTAAAAGTTTTGCTGACCAACAATTAACGAAATTTCCAAAATTTTGTAAATTTCATACAAATTAAGAAAATTTTATTTGAATTTCAACATTTTGGAATCAAACTAACCTATATAGAAAAAGTATATATGTCGTCACATAAGCTTTACCATCCTAATGGTGTTTTCCCTATTGCCATAAGGTTCAACTCCTGGCGAATGGCAGGAAACTTCTTGTTATAAAGAAAGTATTTCGTAGTTTTTTGGTCAGCAAACTTAACGATATATTTTGAGAAAACTTCAAATCTTTCGTGAATTTAGGCGAAATTTAAACCATGCTGCTAACACATGCATCATTTGCTACACACACCCGCTCACCCTGTTACATCGACTCTGGGGTATTATCCATGGGAACTTCTCTCTATTGCAAACACTTTCCCTTTTTGTTGTGTGTGTTATCCACATACTCCCTCCGTTCTGATTTAGTCGAGAAATGCGACAAATTAGTGTTGCATTTATTAATACTATCTAGATATGTGAATAATCAATCCAAACTACATTTAAAAATAACAATATCCAATAAAGAAAGAAAATCACTTTGTTTTCAGTGTTGTTGTTGACTAAAAACTAGAATGTAGAGTAAATTAGAACAAATTTAGGATTAGAATGTAAACTATTTTAAAACGGAGAAATTCACTTTGTTTTCAGTGTATATGCTCCTACCACCATCAAAAACATTGTAAAATGTAAAAAAATCCGAAAAAAAAATTGTACGTGTACGTTAAGTTTTGTGGAAAATCGATTTTTTGTGTCACTTGCGAAAAGATAAAGAAATGTCTCGTGAATACCTGTTTTTAGCACCAAGTTTTATCTTTCTTACATAGTCCCTTCCTTCTGATTTAGTCTATATTTTTTAACAATCGGAACTAACAATGTCCAATACAAAGAACAAAACCACTTTAGTTTCAGTGTTGTTATTGACTACAAGTTAGAATGTAGATTATTCCAGAACAAATTTTATGGCTAAAATGTAGACTATTTTAGAACTGAAGAACCTAATACAATTCGGTTTTTCGTAAAACAACTTTACGAGCATATAGAACATCGAGATGTACATGCGGAAATTTTTGTCAGAAATTTTTGATATTTCCAAATGAGTTCAAACCGAAAGCATATGCTGCTGGGTGCAAAAACGCTTTGTGCGTTCTTTTTGAAATAGGGAAGCTCTAGCCTCTGCATCAACTGATGCATACAGATTTTTATTGCATTATTAATGAAATAATTTGTGCGCATAACAGTTTGTCCTAAAAATTCATGCTAACCACCTAACCTGACTAGAAATTTCCTCAACAATGTTGCCCAGATCGTCCCATTGAGCTCAAATAGCTTGGGTACAAATGCTAGTGAACTCCCAAATGTGGTAGCAAAAATAACACAGGATCAGTCCTCCCAAAAATACCAGCCATGTTTATGAGAACTAGCTGGATGGCCCGCGCAAATTGCGCGGCTAGCAATGCTAGATGATTTTAATCTTCATGTCTAATGTATTTGTGTTCTTATTGATACCATTTTCAAACATTTTAAGAGAAAGTAAGTGAAAATAGGTTAATTTATTTTTTACTCAATATACAAAGCTTCCCAACTACGTACGCACTCTTTTCAATGTGGGTGATAATACACGTGTTATAATGCAATACCTGGGTAACTTCACTTTTCTTTGTTGCAAGTTCTCATCCCTATAAAATTATTTCTTCCATGTTTGGAAACATAGCCAAAGATCGGTGATGTACCAGCTATTTTTTTTGTTACACCTGCTACTGATTAGGCTCTTTTTGATGAAAAATGTTAATTGTAATATTTCTAACTGAATTTTTTATGATGATAGAAAGGACACGAAGCAAGATATATGAGTTTGACTTTCATAGGAGTGGGAGTGATGTTTTGGCACATGAGATCATATGCTCCCTTTATTTTGAAATACATGTTAGACACATTTTAAAATGTCAAAAAAATTGAAACAAAAATTTCGCACGTACATCTTCATGTGCTACGCGCTCACAAAATCGTTTCATGAAAAATCGATATGTCATGTGATGTGTGTAAAAAAGAAAAAATTTGATGCTGAAACAAAGACTTGTCACAAGATAAATTTTCCCTTTTTCGCTTAGACTACAAAAAATATCATTTTTTCGTGAAACTTGATGAATACACATATATTATGGAGATGTACATGTAAATTTTTTTGTCAAAATTTTTTAACACTTGAAAATATGTTTTTATGGTAGACGGATCATATGCACCCGGGAGCCGAATTGAGTTTCTGGTATATACACTTCGTGAAATAATCTTACCCACTCAAATATGAATCAAAAAATTTCAAGATAAGCACTATAAATGGAAATGTCTCAATATTTATCCCCATGTAATCATTTTCCTTATCTATGGGAGAGGAATAATAAGCCTGTAAATTATTGTTTAATTTGCTAATGATCTACGTGACTTGCTGATAAAAGGTAAGAAGTAAATGACCTGACATGTGCCCACATGATTTTACTGAATTCCACAAACGATTATGGAACAGAATCTGAAACCTACAAAAATGAAAAAGAGATGAAATAGTATAAACAAATAAAATTGTGTTTTACGTGAACTGAGGCAGTAAGCTTTAATTGTTTCAAACATAGATGGTAAAGAGAGAAGCAGATTTTTTTTTGAGAACAGTACAACGCAGACGCTCACAAACATGCACGTACAAACACCCCTATGAACGCACGCACGCACATCCTACCCCTATGAGCACCTTCGAGGGACTGAGCCGGCATATCTTGAGGTTGACGAAGTCACCACTGGCGCCTCGCTGTTGACGGACACGTCACCTACTACTGAAAGCATAGCGGCGGTTAAATCCTGGAATAACTCCAGGTAAATGCAAACACCCATGCCAAGTCTAGAACTTGAACCTGGGTGGGCTGGTTCCACCATAAGGGACCTAACCACCAGAGCCAGGCTCTGTTTGCAAAGCAGATATTTATTGTCTTGCAAAAAAGATCGGTCCTAGTTTCCACTCAGCCATCTGCGAGCAAGGGATATTAATGTGCAAACATACTGACAAAAAAGATAATTAGAAAATTAATGGCACCATCAGTCGAGTCATCTGAAAATAAAATAATATCTAATGTGTACACTAAGAACCTTCAGAATAGACTTAGTGGTGAATTTGTTTACCGGGGCCGTATGACTCCTATGAGTAATAAATCAGATAGAAACTAATAGTAAAACATATGTTATTCTTTCAATTATATTGTAATGTGCTCCCCATCTTGAGCTTGCACAAATGTGAACATCATCCTTCATTATGTGTGCGCCCAAGTAAAAAAGCAGTGGCTGCAGCCCATCACGGTATTCTAGTTATCCTCAACCTATCATGATATGTACCTGTATATAATTACTTGTTCTGCCCGATCTTGTTATTCTGTTCCTCTGCATGGTATCACACACCAGGTTCTCAACACGATTCAACCCCTGCTTTCCGGCCAGTCATCCATGACGTCCGAGTCCTAGTTCAGCTACAACCTCTTCGCTGATGGCCGTGGAGCATCTTCTCTCCACCTCAAAATTTTTGGGTCCACGTCTCGGTCACTCTGCAGCTCTCGCCATTCTATACCGGCAGTCTGGCATCTGCGACCTATTCGATGACACCATGGACGATCATCTCATGTTCGTCTTGACGATGCCAACTGAACCCATATCAACACGTTCGTTGTTTCCATGATTTACACCATGGTCTACGCCAAGCTGCTGCATGATCATGCTCCGGCGGGACGACATCGATCCCACGTCTGGACGGCCATCTGCACAATATTCCTCTTCAGCCGGAACCAAGCCGTCCACGCGCTCTAAGAATTTCACGGGCTGTTCCAGGGTGACAGCACTACCCAAACCTGCAGCCGTTTCAAGATCCGCGGCGGCACACTGCTGGCTGTGGCCCATCTGATCTCCAGACCTCTGCAATGACGGTTCGGTGGCATCACAGGGGAAGAATTAAGATGCATGATCTCTTCCGTGAAGGTAGGTTTTGCTTAGAATAAGTTTTCCTTTTCCTGATTGAGCAGTTTGTAGACGTCAGGAAGAGACATATGTATACGCGCAAACCAAAATCAACACGGCTGCAGATCAGACATTAGGATGTTTATTACGAAAAAAATCCAGAAATTGAGCTTGCCTACATCCATCGAGGAGTACATGGATCACTTGGTGTGCCAAGGGGAACAACTTCTGTTCCTCACTGGTGTTGTCGTGTCACCGTCCATGGCATCGATGGACTGGTTCCAACGCACGTGGGGTGCCACTGTCAATTGGATCCTTGAGGACAACGATGGAAAAGACAAATTTATGTGTGAATATCCATTGGATTGTTGATGCAAAAGAGCCACAACTTAAAGTGTCCGTATCTCATGGTAGCCACCACCCGCGCCGGCATGTTCTGCCACCGCACGGTGTATTGGGCGATTGCCTATTTGCATCGGAGCTGTGCGGGGCGGCGGCAATGGCGGACACGCACAGGAGTGGCGGCGGCAGATTAAGGTTAGTTTATCCTGGAACGTGAGAATTATTTTCTCGGAAGGATGTGCAATATACGAACGTATCTATCAAAATTGACAAAATTGACACCGGCAGCACGTTATGTTAATTAGGAAGCCAATCTTGGCCCTTGTTTTTTATTTAGCTAATCTACACCAGATATTAGCATGTTGTACATTTAATATGTTATATTGCATCATTTTTCATACGATTTGTTTCTATCGAATTTAAGAAAAATGATATAGCATTAACAATAAATACATGTAAAGGAGTGTACGGAAAAAATATTTCAAGTGAAACGTCATAGGGTAAAGTATATTTGCATTTAGTTCATTAGATTGTTGCTAAGGAACTAATTTAGTGATGGTAGAAGTAATATGATATTGAGATATAGGTCCTCTATGCCACAATATACACTTCCATACCGACTTTATATTTTTCACTATTGACTTGTAGTTTGTACTTGTCCACAAATACTTTTTATAATGAACTTTACACTTATGGCTCGTAAATTGAACATGTGTTATTTTCCCTGTCATATTAATCATTGGTCATACTTCATTATCAAGCCTCTTAGTCTGTATATGCTTACATTCATGCTCATCTTAATCTAATTACATATGTTGAGTGTCCTTCAAAGATACCCATTCATATTCAGTAGAAATTTCTCAAACATTATCTCTTAAGCTATCTTGTAGCTTATTCTCTCTTAGGACAACAATGTGATTTCTGTATTACTGACCTGAATTTGCACATTATGTGCACGCCACTAAATTATTTAGGATGCAAGTGAAATAGACCACATTCTAGATTCAAAGTCATTTCGTATATAAATAGAAGTTTTAATTTGTATGTGAAACTTACCTATCAACTTTAATGGAGATTTTGTAAATTCAAGGTGGTACTTTATCTGCCAAATAAGTTGGCACCTGCAAAGAATTATTAAGATATTATTTTTTGGTAAATATTAGTACACTAAATCTCGACAATATAAATCTGAATGGAGATTTTACAGTGCAAATATGACTCACCCTTCCCTGAGTACATATTCTCTTTGTCTGATGCATAAGAATCTTCCAGAGTTCTATTCCTTATATTCCATGAAGAGAATATTATTTTAGGAATCAAGCCTTGCTCACCTTGTAAGGGAAAATCATGTATAATGAAATATAATTTAATGTTTCCGTATTTATATCTATATTTGTAGCTACCATACACTATGCTGTTTTATTTTTTATTTTTTTGTGTGCGCAAGTTACTTGCCCTCAAGTCAACTATTATACTGATGGGATTTCTATTTTCGTGCCCCTGGTTCATTAGTTGTACTCAGTTTTCCCCAGCCTTTTAACTTTTCCTCAGTTTTCCCCTCCCTCTAGTTTGAAACCCCTCGCAGAGGCTCGGACGGGTGGGTTGCCGTCTGGTCAGAGGCCTTCCGTTACCGGTGACGGCTAGGGAGCCGCGGTGGTTTTGACTTGACCGTTGCTTTCGAAATGTGTTGACTATTGACTGGAAGAGCTGACCCAAAGCTTTCCCCTCCGCCCGAGACTGGAGGAGCTCACACACCGCCCCTCCGCCGCCACGCCATCCTGCCCACCTACCTTATGGCGTCGTCCGCCGCCGAGCCGGCCCCGCCCCCACCACCACCCCCGGGCTCCGCCTCCACCAGATCTGGATCTACCCCTGTCCTCTTTGTAATTCCATCTGGTGTGCCGACTATTCCCGCCAGCCGTGGAGAAGATTGGGAATCGGAGGTATCTAACGCATGGATTCCATCTGGGTAAGCATCGTCTGCCTATGTGAATTAACAGTAGGCAGTTTTTGAGTGCCAATCGTTGTTGCTCAACTAACTGCGTTGCTTTTCGAATAGGATGGATCCAGCGCTGGCTTTTCGGCTGGTGGTTAGGCTGGATTCTAGCTTTACGCGTGATTCTAAACGCTGTAAGACTGGGTTTTACTTCCCTGCGGTGGTTGCAACCACCATCTCGTTAAGCGATTTCAAAGCTAACATCTACGATAAGTACACCTGGAGCTCTTTCGATGTAGTTCATTTCGAATATTTCAACAGCCTGGAGGGAAGATTTGTTCCACTAATTTCCGAAGACGATCTGGGAATTCTTTTTGCTTTGAATGCTTCTTGCCGGTTCGGTAAAATTCATATCCATGTGGACAGGGGCCAGACATCATCTGGTGCTGGGGCATCATCAGGTGGTCGGGCATCATGTCTCTCTACTGTTGCTGCCTCTGCTAATAGTGTGCGCCGTGGCGCTCCTTGTAGGTCCACAGCAGCACCATCTGTCCCCAGTGCTAGTGGTAGCCAGATCGTTCATACGGTCGATGTGGAGGACGATGCAGACATTGAGGATCAGTCTCCTCAAGATGATGAGGATGAGTTGATGTTTCCTGAATTGGTAGATCGATGCAGTAAGCAGGCAATGGAGGATCAATACATGGAAGATATTGCTTTTGGTGCCAGATTTGATGACACTGATGATGAAGAGAAGAATGAGAATGATGACAGCCTCGTTTTAGCCGATTACGAAGGTGAAGACTTGCCAACAATTGAGTGGAACAGGGAGGATCCCCAGCTTGCAGAAGGCACCGTGTTTCAAACGATGATGGACTGCCGTAATACAAATACTACATATCACATTCTCACTAAGAATAATTATGAGGTTATTAAAAGTGAGCCAGGTAGGTTCACAATTAAATACCCATACCTAAGGTGTAGGTTTAGGCTGCATGCATCCACAATGCGCAGAAGTAGCTCGGTTCAGGTACTACGCCAACCAGTTGTGTATTGAGATCACGGTGTAAAATTTGTTATCTATTACTGACATCCCTTATCATTATGTTTCAGATAAAGAAGAATAAGGAGATCCATAGGTGTCCACCTCTAGGGGGAGAGCCAGAGCTAAAAACAAAGCTAGCGAAGACTAGGTGGTTGGCAGATATAATCCTAGATTGGCTGAGAGAAAATCCTTCACTTGGTCCAACAGCACTCGTAAAAAAGGTGGTTGAGAAGTATAAAATGGAAGTACCTTACATGAGGATGTTCTATGCAAAGGAAATGGCTCTTGACAAGATCAATGGTCCATGAAATGAAAGCTTTTAGTTGCTTTACACTTTCAAAGCTGAAGTGGAGATGGCTAGTCCAGGCAGTGTTGTAGCGATAGATGATGACCCACAAGTATAGGGGATCGCAACAGTCTTCGAGGGAAGTAAAACCCAATTTATTGATTCGACACAAGGGGAGACAAAGAACACTTGGAAGCCTTAACAACGGAGTTGTCAATTCAGTTGCACCTGGAAACAGACTTGCTCGCAAGAGTTTATCAAGAGTAACGCTTTTATAGCAGTAGCAGTAGTGAAATAACAGCAGCAGAGTAACAGAGACAGCAGTAGTGATTATAGTAAACAGCAGGATTAAAATACTGTAGGCACGGGGACGGATGACGGGCGTTGCATGGATGAGAGAAACTCATGTAACAATCATAGCAGGGCATTTGCAGATAATAATAAAACGGTGTCCAAGTACAAAGCAATCAATAGGCATGTGTTCCATATATAGTCGTGCGTGCTCGCAATGAGAAACTTGCACAACATCTTTTGTCCTACCAGCCGGTGGCAGCCGGGCCTCAAGGGAAACTACTGGATATTAAGGTACTCCTTTTAATAAAGTACCGGAGCAAAGCATTAACACTCCGTGAACACATGTGATCCTCACATCGCTACCATTCCCTCCGGTTGTCCCGATTTCTGTCACTTCGGGGCCATCGGTTCCGGACAGCGACATGTGTATACAACTTATAGATAAGACCATAAACAATGATTATCTTCATGAAACAATAACATGTTCAGATCTGAGATCATGGCACTCGGGCCCTAGTGACAAGCATTAAGCATAACAAGTTGCAACAATATCATCAAAGTACCAATTACGGACACTAGGCACTATGCCCTAACAATCTTATGCTATTACATGACCAATCTCATCCAATCCCTACCATCCCCTTCACCTACAGCGGGGGAATTACTCACACATGGATGGGGGAAACATGGCTGGTTGATGTAGAGGCGTTGGCGGTGATGGCGGTGATGATCTCCTCCAATTCCCCGTCCCGCCGGAGTGCCAGAACGGAGACTTCTGGCTCCCGCGACGGAGTTTCGCGATGTGGCGGCGTTCTGGAGGGTTTCTGGCGACTTCGACTTCTCCCCTGGTGTTTTTAGGTCGAAGCGAATAAGTAGTCCGAAAGAGGGCGTCGGAGGCCGGCCGAGGGGGCCACACCACAGGGCCGCGCGGGCCCCCCCTGGGCCGTGCCGCCCCATGGTGTGGGGCCCTCGGGCCTCCACTTCAATTGCCCTTCTGGCTCCGTTAGTTTCCTGGGAAAATAGGGCCTTCTGCATAAATTCCGAGGTTTTTCCCGAAAGTTGGATTTCTGCACAAAAACGAGACACTGTGAGCAGATTCTGCTGAAAACAGCGTTAGTCCGTGTTAGTTGCATCCAAAATACACAAATTAGAGGCAAAACAATAGCAAAAGTGTTCGGGAAAGTAGATACGTTTTGGACGTATCAACTCCCCCAAGCTTAGCTTATTGCTTGTCCTCAAGCAATTCAGTTAACAACTGAGCGATAAAAGAACTTTCACGAACACATTTGCTCATATGATGTATATATTCTCATGCTATGGCTAATACTTAAGCAGTTCATAATGAGATACATGCAAATAAGATCATCTAACAGCTATGTCAATCATGGAGAAGCACCAACAATTAATAATAAGCATCATGAATCATGTATATAAGCAGAATTGTAATGTTCATAAGAGAGCATGATAAAGTGGTATCTCGCTTGCCTGTATTTGGTTGGCAAAACATAAATGCCCGGGCACCTCTGGAGTTCATAGAAAGACTAGAAGTAGTGATTGTCAAAAGATAAATGCATCAAAGTTATACCACAATCAATCATATTTTGAGACAAGCATATTATACTAAGAATGACAGTTGTGCTCTCAAGATAGTGCTCAAAGAAATAATGGAGACACAACATAAAAGTAAAAGATTGACCCTTCGCAGAGGGAAGCAGGGATTAACATGCGCTAGAGCTTTTCATTTTTATAAAGACAGGAGTAAAATTATTTTGAGAGGTGTCTGTTGTTGTCAACGAATGGTAATGGGTTCACCAACTACCTCGCCAACCGGACTTTCAAGAGCGGCTCCCATGAATTATTGCATATTTATGTGGCACTCCTTCCAACCTTTCTTTCACAAACCATGGCTAACCGAATCTTCGGGTGCCTGCCAACAATCTCATACCATGAAGGAGTGCCTTTTTATTTTAGTTTTACTATGATGATGACACTCCCCCCAACCTTTGCTTACACAAGCCATGGCTAACCGAATCCTTCGGGTGTCGTCCAACAATCACAAACCATGGAGGAGTGTCTATTTAAGTTAATTAATTCGGGACTGGGAATCCCATTGCCAGCTCTTTTTGCAAAATTATTAGATAAGCGGATGTGCCACTAGTCCATATGAGAGTCCGTCAAAAGTAAATGACAAGGTTGAAAGCTAAACACCACATACTTCCTCATGAGCTATGAAACATAAACACAAATTGAGAAGCATTTTGAAGGTTTTAAAGGTAGCGCATGAGAATTTACTTGGAATGGTTTGAAATGCCATGCATAGGTATTTATGGTGGACACTCTGGAATAACTTGGTTTTCATGTGTTTGGAAGCACGAGCAGCGTTCCCGCTCAGTACAAGTGAAGGCTAGCAAAGACTAGGGAGCGACAAATCAAGAGAGCAGTAACTGTCATAATCATGCTTGCGGCAAAATAAATTAACGGAGGCATAAAAGTGATACAAGAACTCTGAAGCAATATAGATCATCGAGGCTTAATTGACTTTTTTGTTCAGTCATATGCATGCGTGAGCATGTGCCAAGTCGATATAAATGAATTATTCAGAGGAGGATACCACAATGCCATACTTGCTTATGAATAAAACAATGCAGACAAACATACATGACATGCTACTCATATTAATAAATTGAAGCTAAACATGAGAGATCATGAACTACTAGACTTTCTCAAATAACATATACCTCACATGAACCAACTAAGCATGCTCACATGGATGAGTATATGTACAAAAATGAAAACAAATAGAGTTCATACCAGCCTCTCACCACAATCAGATTGTCGTAGATCGTCATTATTGCCTTTTCACTTGTGCAGCTTGGATAATATAAAATGAAAACCACGCTCCAGCCACCGAAGACCATTGAACTCAAAAAGAACTTTACAAACCAGAGAAGAACAGCAAATATTTTTGGTGTTTTCAAATTGCAAATAAGAACAAGAGGGAACAAACAAACAAAACAAAATCTTTTTGGGTTTTCTTATAGCAAACTAGCAATAGCAAATAAAGTGAAACAAATGCAAGAAACCAAAGCAAACAAATGGTGAAGAGAAACAACAGAAATATTTTTGGTCTTTTTGTGTTTTGGGAAGGAAACAAAACAAAAACAAGAAATAGCGAACTAAAAGAAACACAGAAAAGCAGGATGACAGAAATCTGCCAAAACCTGACAGCAGTACAGAAATCGATTTTTACAAAAATCTTACGTTGCTCAGATCGAAAAGTGTTCAACTAATGAAAGTTAGATAACAACCTGGGGAACCTACACAAAAATTTGCAGCTCAAAATGACGCTCTGGCTATTTTTGACGATTTTTACAGTAACGTTCCAGAATCTGTTTTCAGGCAGCATTTCCCCAAATATCATCTTCCTCTCATTAGAAAACCACTCAAACGAACAAAGCAAGTATGTGCAAGTATCCAGCAATCATAATATGCAAAGAATGAGTGATGCCGGTATACCTCCCCCCAAGCTTAGGCTTTTTGGCCTAAGTGGAGTTCAATCCCATCGATCCCATGAAGTAGTGTCTCCGTAATATGAAGAAGATGGGTCGTATTCCGGGTATGTGCTAGAAGAAGCACCCGGATATGTGACGGTGTGGTCGTAGGAGGTCCCGACGTCCTCGGAGTCATGTTGCTGGTGGAATTCTTGTATCTTCATATGTTCATCCACCTCCTCCTTGGTGCACGACCATGATTGCCTGTCAATACTTAACAAACCAGGTTGGGGAAGAGGGATTTCCTTCTCCTCCCCGTCAGAAAACAACATTCTATACACCATATTATCTAAAGTAGAGTCAGTGGTAACAAAATGATGACTCTTCATAGCAGTAATATCGAGTCTCCTAGGGGCCAATGGCACATCATTAGGATCAAGAGGAAGATTAAGATATGTTAAAACACGCAATGCGATAGTTCCTCCAAAAATAGGCCCCCTGGTAGTCAGGCGGCGAGCAATAAGAGCACCGAGGTGATAGGAAGTTTGACCAGTAAGTGCAATATGCAAGAAAGCAAGATGGTAACTAGAGATATTACTAGTGTTCTCCCTACCAAGAATGCTAGTAGCAATGTAGTATGCGAAATACTTAATGGCGGGAAGTTGGATGTTCCTTATCTTGCCCCGCTGGATGGTGCGACAATCATCCTCGGTGATCCCTCGGTAGAGCTCCAGCAAGTCCCGGGGGTTGTCATCAATCCTACTTGCTGTACCTACAGGGGCAATGTCCAAAGCACAACAAAAATCCTTCAACGGCATAGTCACAGTCTTACCATAGATTCTGAATCCAACCGTTGGCTCATATTGTTTGTTGTCGAACTGGAAACTCTCGACAAAGATCTTGGTGAGCATGTGGTATTGCTCCCTTTCATCGCTCATATAGGTGGTTAACCCTGCCCTGTTGACAAGGGTCAAGAAATCCTCCAGTATCCCTGCATTCCTTAGAAAATCATAACATGGAAAAGTAGAAGCATTAGGGGGACCGTGGTCCTCTTCGGGCGCGAAGCTAGGCGCGAGGATGTCTTCATTGTATGATTGCCTAATCCGGGTGGCGGCCCTAGAAGGCCTCCCGGTGCTGGTTGTCCCCTTCTTGAACAACTCTCCAAAGCTAAACTTCTTCATAGCTTCTCGAAGAGCAAATGTGCCAAATTTCAGACAGAAATCTGGGCTGAGCAAAGAGATCGAAAAATCTGGAGTTCTGGAGCAAAAACGCGAGTGAGAGGAACTTGGTACGAGTTTTTTCGGGAGAGAGACTGTTCTGGGCGAAAGAGATGACAAAGTGGGGCAGAGGGGGTCCCACACCACATGGTGGCGCGGCCACCTCCTTGGCCGCGCCGGCCAGTGGTGTGGCGCCCTCTGGTGCCCCACAGGTCATCCTCTGGTACTCCCAGGTGCCTCGTCGAAAAATAGGACCAACGGTATAATTTTCGCGAATTTTTGAAAACTTTGAAAAACGCACATTTCTGGGTATTTAGTTTATTATTACTGGCCAGGAAAAATTTTGAAATCTTCGAATAACTCAAGAACTTTGCAAATTAAAAGTGCTACAGCAACTAGAGCAAGTGGAGGAAGAAAGAGATGTTGTTTACCCTCTCCATGCATATAAAAAGTATCCGTTAACAAGGTTGATCAAGTCTTGTCACCAAATAACTTTTTCATAGCATAAGAAGAAATAAACCTCAAATCAATCATGTTACCTTGAATTGTATTGATATGGATCCAATCACGAGAGTGTGATATTCTTCCTTAGGCTCATATATAGGACAATCAATAGTTCCCACTTTGATAGTTCTCACATTAGAAATAGTATTAACTCCACATGCCTTCTCAATCCTCTTGGGAAAATAAACGGTATGCTCCCTATCATCAACATTGAAAGTAACCTTTCCTTTATTGCAATCAATAACAGCCCCTGCGGTGTTAAGAAAAGGTCTCCCAAGAATAATAGACATATTATCATCTTCAGGCATTTCCAACACAACAAAATCAGTTAATATCAAGCAGTTAGTAGTAACTTGAACAGGAACATTCTCACATATACCAACAGGAATAGCAGTAGATTTATCAGCCATTTGCAAAGATATATCAGTAGGTATCAACTTATCTAAGTAAAGTCTCTTATAAAGAGAAAAAGGCATAACACTAACACCGGCTCCCAAGTCACATAGAGCAGTTTTAACATAATTATTCTTAATAGAACAAGTAATAGTAGGTATACCTGGGTCACCCAACTTCTTTGGAATTTTGCCATTGAAAGAGTAATTAGCAAGCATAGTGGAAATTTCCTCATTGGGGATTTTCCTTTTGTTAGTAACAATATCTTTCATATACTTTGAATAAGGAGGCAATTTAATGGCATCAGTCAAAGGGATTTGCAAGAATAAAGGTTTCATCCATTCGCAAAATTTATTATAGTGTTCTTCTTCCTTTGATTTTAGTTTCTTAGCAGGAAAAGGCATTTGCTTTTGCACCCAAGGTTCTCTTTCATTACCATGTTTCTCAGCAATAAAATCTTCTTTAGTGTACTTTTTATTTTTAGCATGCTTTTCAGGTTCTTCTTCAACCTCTTCTTTATCAGGAGTATCATTCTTATCATTATCATTATCATTATCATGTTCATTACCACTTTCAGTTTCAGCATCAGAAATAGAAATACTATTAGGATCATTAGCAGGTTCAGAGGATTCTACAACATTTTTATGTTTCTTCTTCTTTTTCTTCCTAGAATGAGCACTAGGTTCAATGCGTTGAGAATCTTGTTCAACTCTTTTGGGATGCCCTTCAGGATATAGAGGATCCTGGGTAGAGACACCACCTCTAGTTGTTACTTCATAAGCATGTTTCTCTTTAGAATTATTCCCTAACAAGTCATTTTGCACTTTAGTGAGTTGATCAATTTGAGTTTGAATCATTTGAAAATGTTTAACAAGCATCTTAACATCATTGGAGGTTCTCTCCACAATACCATGCAATTCACTAATAGCTTGAGAATTTTCCATTAAATGATTCTCTACCCTCATATTAAAATTTTCTTGCTTAACAATATAATTATCAAACTCATCTAAGCATTGTGCAGGAGGTTTCGAATACGGAATATCTTCCCTAGTAAAGCGTTGAAGGGAGTTTACCTCAATCATGGACGAAGGGGGAATTATCTCACATATATCTTCAATAGGAGGTAGATTCTTCACATCTTCAGATTTAATACCTTTCTCCTTGAGAGACTTCTTGGCTTCCCTCATATCTTCATCATTCAATTTAATTAAACCCCTCTTCTTCACTATTGGCGTTGGAGTTGGTTCAGGCGTATTCCAATCATCATAATTCCGGCCTATTTTAGCCAATAATTCTTCAGCGATAAATGCCTGGAGTTCTTTTCCTGAAAACACAACCAGCACAACTATCCAGGTATGCCCTAGAATCAATGGTTAGTCCACTATAAAATATATCAAGTAATTCATGCTTTTCTAAATCATGGTCAGGCAAAGCTCTAATAAGAGAGCAAAATCTCGCCCAAGCCTCAGGCAATTTCTCTTCATCTCCTGATCAAAACTATAAACTCTCTGCAAAGCAGCATGTTGAGCACTAGCAGGAAAATATTTCCGAAAGAAAACAGCAAGCAATTCTTTTGGACTTTTAATAGAACTAGGTGGCAAATTATTATACCAAGTTTTAGCGTCATCCTTTAATGAGAATGGAAATATTTTAGCAACAAAGTAAGTACGCTTCTTAACGTCATCAGAAAACAAGCTACTCAAAGTAGATAACTCAGTCATGTGTTCAACAAGACTTTCTTTTTCAGGTACCACAGAAAGGTGTTTTCTCAACAATAGCTATATGAGATAGATCAAGAGAAAAATCATAATCTTTATCCCTAATGTTTATAGGAGATGTGGCAAATTTAGGATCAGGAGACAGTTTATATCTAACAGTATGTTCTGCAAGCAACTTTTTAATTTTTCTTGCATCAGTAGTAGCATTGCATTTTTCAATAAAATCATCATCAAGCTCCACATAATCTTCCTCAGGATCATCACTAAAATAACCAAGTTCAGGTGAACTAACAGGTGTAGTAGCATTAGGAGTTTCAGTATTTTCAATTTGTCTAGACCTAGCAATTGTAGCATCTAGAAAGGATCCCAATGAACCACTATCATCAAGCACAGCAGAAACATTATCAATATTATGAGAGTGTTCAGATTCAGCAGATGTACCCACATGCGAAGCATGTGGCGGTGAAACAAGTTTATCAATCACAGAGATGGTGAATCAAGTGTAGCGGAGGTACTCAGAATTGTACCTTTTCTTGTAGTGGATGGTAATATGGCGATCTTAGTATCGCGAGGTTTACCCATGATGGAGAATTTGCAGCGAACAATATTAATCCAAGTGAACTTCCAAATAAAGCTATGCTCCGGCAACGGCGCGAGAAAATAGTCTTGATGACCCACAAGTATAGGGGATCGCAATGGTCTTCGAGGGAAGTAAAACCCAATTTATTGATTCGACACAAGGGGAGACAAAGAACACTTGGAAGCCTTAACAACGGAGTTGTCAATTCAGTTGCACTGGAAACAGACTTGCTCGCAAGAGTTTATCGGTAGTAACAGCTTTTATAGCGATAGCAGTAGTGAAATAACAAAGAAGAGTAACGAGACAGCAGTAGTGATTATAGTAAACAGCAGGATTAAAATACTGTAGGCACGGGGACGGATGACGGGCGTTGCATGGATGAGAGAAACTCATGTAACAATCATAGCAGGGCATTTGCAGATAATAATAAAACGGTGTCCAAGTACAAAGCAATCAATAGGCATGTGTTCCATATATAGTCGTGCGTGCTCGCAATGAGAAACTTGCACAACATCTTTTGTCCTACCAGCCGGTGGCAGCCGGGCCTCAAGGGAAACTACTGGATATTAAGGTACTCCTTTTAATAAAGTACCGGAGCAAAGCATTAACACTCCGTGAACACATGTGATCCTCACATCGCTACCATTCCCTCCGGTTGTCCCGATTTCTGTCACTTCGGGGCCATCGGTTCCGGACAGCGACATGTGTATACAACTTATAGATAAGACCATAAACAATGATTATCTTCATGAAACAATAACATGTTCAGATCTGAGATCATGGCACTCGGGCCCTAGTGACAAGCATTAAGCATAACAAGTTGCAACAATATCATCAAAGTACCAATTACGGACACTAGGCACTATGCCCTAACAATCTTATGCTATTACATGACCAATCTCATCCAATCCCTACCATCCCCTTCACCTACAGCGGGGGAATTACTCACACATGGATGGGGGAAACATGGCTGGTTGATGTAGAGGCGTTGGCGGTGATGGCGGTGATGATCTCCTCCAATTCCCCGTCCCGGCGGAGTGCCAGAACGGAGACTTCTGGCTCCCGCGACGGAGTTTCGCGATGTGGCGGCGTTCGGAGGGTTTACGGCGACTTCGACTTCTCCCCGGTGTTTTTAGGTCGAAGCGAATAAGTAGTCCGAAAGAGGGCGTCGGAGGCCGGCCGAGGGGCCACACCACAGGGCCGCGCGGCCCCCGGGCCGCGCCGCCCCATGGTGTGGGGCCCTCGGGCCTCCACTTCAATTGCCCTTCTGGCTCCGTTAGTTTCCTGGGAAAATAGGGCCTTCTGCATAAATTCCGAGGTTTTTCCCGAAAGTTGGATTTCTGCACAAAAACGAGACACCAGAGCAGTTCTGCTGAAAACAGCGTTAGTCCGTGTTAGTTGCATCCAAAATACACAAATTAGAGGCAAAACAATAGCAAAAGTGTTCGGGAAAGTAGATACGTTCTGGACGTATCAATAGACAAGCATACAGTTCCCTACAAATTGAAAAGCGGGAAGGTAATGCACAAGAAATGTTTTAGAAGGGCTTTTGTTTGTTTCAAAGCTTGCTGGAAAGGCTTTTTGGAAGGTTGCAGGCCTTATTTGGTCGTGGATGCATCAGCTCTTCATGGCAGGTTTAAAGGACAGCTAGTTGCTGCTACTGCAGTTGATGGACATAATTGGATGTTCCCTGTTGCTTATGGGGTTTTGGAGGTTGAGTCACAGGAAAGTTGGACTTGGTTTCTGCAGAATTTGCGCGACCTTATAGGTCATCCACCAGGACTAGCTTGTTATCCACACAGACGCTTGCAAAGGTTTGGAGACTGCGGTAGAAGCAGTATTCCCTGGAGTGGAGCATAGGGAATGTATGCGACACTTGGTACAGAATTTTACAAAGAAATTCAAGGGTAAAGTTTTTACTGACAACCTATGGCCAGCTTCATACACATGCAGCTCTAGGAAGCATCTGTTTCATTTGGATGTGTTGTATAAACAAAAACCTGGGGTGAAGGAGTACTTGGATGAACATCATGGTACGGTGTGGTCAAGAAGCCAATTCAATGAAATTTGCAAGGTAGACTATGTAACAAGTAACCTTGCAGAGAGTTTCAATTCAAAGGTCAAGTCATTGAAAGGGCTTATGCTGTGGCAAATATTTGATAAGATTAGGCAGATGATCATGATAAAGATCGATATGCGTCAGAGAATTGCATCCACAAATTATGTTGGCCATCTCATGCTACCATCTTTGATTAAGTCTTTGCATGACAGGGCAAAACAATTGAGGATGCAATGCGTCAGAAAAGGAATGGAGGCTGAGGTAACCTACACTGACAAACAAAACAGGCAGTGGAGGTATCCAGTGAGTTTGGTTGATAGGACATGCCATTGTAGGGGATGGCAGATCCGTGGGATACCCTGCATACACGCATTGTTTTTCATGAGTGTTATAGGGGGTGAAGATGGAGAAGTTGATCAGTATGTGTCAGAGTATTTCTCTGTTGCCAAATTTAGGGCTGCATATGCTATGAATGTTCCTACCTTGTTGGGAAAAGACCAATGGATGAAAGTCGATCCAGGCTTCAAACTGTACTATCCAGTATTGACTAGACCGTCAGGTAGGCCAAGGAATAATAGGATCAGAGCTAGTGCAGAGGGTGGTGCACCGATTCGAAAACGTAAGTGCAAACGTTGTGGAATCCCTGGACACATTGCTAGGCTTTGTAAAAATGCAGTTGACCCAGCTTTTGGAATGGAAGATCAGGCGGGAGCAGCAAATGCAGAGGAGAATGAAGCAGCAATTCAACTTGAGATTGAAGCAGCAGTTCAACATGAGGAGATTGAAGCAGCAAATGCAGAGGAGATTGAAGCAGCAATTGAACATGAGGAGATTGAACCGATGGATCGAGAGCAGAGGGAACAGATGGATGTAGAATGGCTTCAACCGATGAGTCCAGAGGAGAGGGAACAGTATAATCGAGAGTGCCTCGAAAGTAGTAAGGCCCTAATAGATGCTAACTTCGCAGAGTACATGGCAGAAGAAAAAGCACAAGCTTCGCAGAAGAAGAAGAACAAGAAAGAGGGCAAAAGGAAGGTAGACACCGGTAATATCCCTGGTAGGGTTACCCGGAGTAAGGTGGTGGCCCCGGCGAGTCACACCAGGAGCAAGAGAAAGATTTTATTCTGAACAACTAATTTGAATTTGTATGAACAATTTGTATTGGGGTTCCCTTTGTATTGGGGATCCCTTTGTGTTGAACAATTTGTATTGGGGTTCCCTTTGTATTGGGGATGCCTTTGTGTTGAACAATTTGAATTTCTATGAACAATTTGAATTTGTATGAACAATTTGTATTGGGGTTCCCTTTGTATTGGGGATCCCTTTGTGTTGAACAATTTGTATTGGGGTTCCCTTTGTATTGGGGATGCCTTTGTGTTGAACAAGTTGAATTTCTATGAACAATTTGAATTTGTATGAACAATTTGTATTGGGGATGCCTTTGTGTTCAAAAATTTGAATTTGTATGAACAATTTGTATGCCACATTTAAGCCACATTTATCATTTTCTCTAGGGTTTAGGGTTTTAGGTTTTAGGGTTCAATTCAAAATAATTCAAAACATGGTGGAATCTTCCCATGGAGCCTTGTTATGTTACCTACAACCTAGAGAAATAATAATGGAAAAGGGTATATAGAGATATGAAGTTTTTATGCCAAAAGCTTCAAAACCACTTCCTAGTCCATGAGCTACTAGATATGAAGATGCAGGGCTTTCTGCTCAATACACCTCCCAAATACCCACTATGCTTACAAACTTTGTCCAAATGAGTCCAAATTCGTCACACTTGTGTATCTTTGAATTGCAAACAATATCTAGTCGGCCAAAATGTAATATGTTGTTCAAATAACACAATTTTACAATTTTTATGCCAAAAGCTTCAATTTCCCTTAGTCCCTTTATTATTTGGGTGCCCCGGTTTTACTTAGTGTTACTCAGTTTTCCCCCTCCGGGCCCACTTGTTTTACTCAGTCGTACTCAGTTTTGCCCTTCCGATAAACATTTCCTCACTTTTCCCCCTCTTAGTTGTACTCAGTTTTCCTAACTTGTACTCACTGGCTGATCTCTGATTGGTCGAGATGTATGTCACACGGATCTTGGTTGGTTGAAAGCTCAACGAACGCTTGCACCGTTCGATCATTTATGATCGGACGGCCTGTATATCTCTCTCTACCACGATGGACGCATACGGAGACAAGAGAAGAGCACATACCTACCAACCCTGGCAGTCGCATATTCCAGTCGCATCTTCCTCTCTCGTATTTCCTCTCTTACTCCGGCGGTCGCGGCGGCACGGATCTAACCGTGCGTGCGCCGGCGTGCGGCGGCGCGGATCTAAACGTGCGTTCGGCGGCGCGGATCTAACCGTGTGTGCGGCGGCGCGGATCTAACCGTGCGTGCGGCAGCGCGGATCTAACCGTGCGTGCGCCGTGGATCTAAGAGTGCCGGTGAGGATCTAACCGTCAGATATAGTTGAAATGTCTCTCTCTGTCTCACTTTCGTTTCTCTTCTCAGATCTGTTGAATGATGAAGAACACCAAGACGGCGGCCGTGCCGACAGTGGTCATCGATGCCACGAACATTGAAGCCATCGCCTACAACATCGCTTCGACGGCGCAGACCCAGCCTTCAATGTCGGAGCCTGTTGATGTCTCACTTCCGGTGCCGAGAGTGCGAATCGATGCCAAGACGATTGAAGCCATCGTCTACAACCGCGCTGCAAAGCCGCCGATCCAGCCCTCCGCAGATCCGTCGCTGATGAAGTACACCAAGACAGCGGCGGTTCCGACACTGGTCATCGATGCCACGAACATTGAAGCCATCGCCGATAACATCGCTTCAACGGCGGATGGCGCAGATGACCACCCCTCAGCCACCCGTCGTCCCGGCCTTTCTTGCCCATCGCTGCGCGGCCGTGTTCGACGCCGCAAATTGGGATAAATTATGATAAATTTGTATTTTTCAATTTCCAATTGGGATAAAATTGTTCGAACTACTACCTCCGTCTCAAAAAAAGCTTCTCCACGTTCTTGATGTGTCCATGTACATCTGTATGTATGATTTGAACTCTATCCCAACTTGATTGGGAAGATATTGATATGTATTTGATCCGGAGGCTGGTACATGCTTTCACTTTTGGGATCCCTTCACTTTTATAAAATGTTCATGCATGCTAAAATTTTCGTGCGCATTACTTAGCACAAGTAGGAAATTGTACGCCAAAATACAGTGCTTAGAGCCACAACAAAATACAGTGGTTAGAGCCATCTAGTGAATAACAATTCTATACTAAATCGTCTACCAGAACCACATAACTGCTAGGACAGGGATGACACCTAATAAAACTGCACAGATGAATCTACTTTTCTCCTCTCCCATCACTTTAAGTTCATGTTCTAGATTTTCTACCACTTGATCAAATACGGCAAGATCTGTCTCAACTCTCAACTTCTCCTTGCGAATAAGCTCTGGATTCTTCTTTTCTTCCTCCACAATACGCTTCAGCTCGAATATCATCAGGTTTTTACGGGCCAATTCATCACCTAAATTGGCCACCTTCTCCTCCAAATCCATCCTCTGGCTACACCACTAGGTTGATTCATCTTGGTATGCAATGTACCATGGATCATCGGCTTGCACAGCTAAGCTGTAACAATAATGGAAAAAAGAACAACTGAAATCACTCCAACAGGCCATGGCGGAACTTTCAACGGTAGTACAGAGAGCTGAAGCTAGATACCTGCACTTCCGACGAGGTAGGAGAAGTAGAACGTGGCCACGACATGATCGAATCCCCACCCTCGCCGGTGTACCCGCTACGACCAGACATTGAGGACTATTTCGTACCTGCAAACTCCAATAAATTACGGGAACCGAATCGATTAGGGGGCGGGGGAGGCAGAAGCGGAGGTCTTACCAAGCTATACTACCAATTGGTGCGCGGGACAAATCCCGGTCGTCGTGGGCGGTGGATCTGCTTGCGGCGGACTTTCCTGCGGTGGGTACAATGTGTGCGGACGAAACAAGTGCTGGAGCCGTGGTTGACGTGCAGCGCCGCAGTCCGTCTGACGCCGCCGGGGGACAGAGCCGGCGGCGCGACGAGGCGCCGGCGATGGCTGCTCCGTCCGACGGTGGGGAACGAGCTGCCAGCGGTTCTCCGGTCTAGCTTAAGAATAATTAATTAGCGAACTTGTTGCTTCTCTCTATGATATTCTCTAAAGACATATATCAGAGCGACAATATGTGTCTTTTCCTGGAAAATAGACGACCCCACTGGTCATTGGCTGCGGAGGCCCCACAGAGCGGCAATATATGATTTTCTCTAAATAAATAGACGACCCCACTGGTCATTGGCTGCGGCAGCCCCACAGAGCGGCAATATGTATTTTCCTGAAAAATATACGACCCCACTGGTCATTGGCTGTGGCGGCCCCACGGAGCGGTAATATATGATTTTCTCTAAATAAATAGACGACCCCACTGGTCATTGGCTGCGGCAGCCCCATAGAGCGGCAATATATGTTTTTTCCTGAAAAATATACGACCCCACTGGTCATTGGCTGCGGAGGCCCCACAGAGCGGCAATATATGATTTTCTCTAAATAAATAGACGACCCCACTGGTCATTGGCTGTGGCAGCCCCACAGAGCGGCAATATGTCTTTTCCTGAAAAATATACGACCCACTGGTCATTGACTGCGGCAGCCCTATAGAGCGGCCCCATTTATCATTGGCAACAACGCGTATAAAATCATGACATAAAACGGCCCACACGTCAGCGATAGATGGATGGCTGCTCCGACGTGTCTCCTGACCCTACCCGTCAGCACGAGACGGTCAGGGAGGAGCTGCCCCTGTGCGGCCCCACCCGGTCAGACTAACGGTCAAGGCCTCTGACCTGACGGCTACCGGCCGTTCCAGCACATGTGCGTGTTTCAAACTAGAGGAGGGGAAAACTGAGGAAAAACTAAGGGACTGGGGAAAACTGAGTACAACTAACGAACCAGGGCACGAAAATAGAAATCCCTATACTGATACACTATTTAGTTAGCGGCTATATTATCATTGCTGCATCTAAAAGTGAGTGACAGGTTAAGCAATAAGAAAGAAAAATATGTTTGTTTCAGAAAAGAAAGCAGACCATTAGTGTACTGAAACTTGTTTACCAAGTCACGTAGAATTAATAGATCTTCAAAAAAATTCCTGAACATGTTTGAGCCATCGATCTGGTAGACTTACACACTTATACTGATTGTACCTAAACTTCTAACAATTTATTCTTAATCAAGTGGAATATAATAATATATATGACAAAAATTCCAATGGTTTGCTCCGTGTGAGAATTACGCATATTACTTCACCACAAAACGATCGGAAGCAAGCATCCATCATCCATGTCCTATCTTGAAATTTATAACACATGCATATGTCTCACAAACGCTTATAAAGCAGGCTAGCAGGTACAATCATATTAACGTGGTTTTAATCAACATACCAGACAGCAGCTTGTAAAGCAGTTCGTTTCATCTTCCTCCTCATGCCGGTCAAGACCACAACCATGTCAACCACGTCCTATTACTTCGCTGATTCATGCCGTACCGATTGATCAATAGTGCTCCCTCTTGATGCTTCCATGTGGTGTTGGGATATGCAAAAGGTTAAGCGGCAGCTACGTAGTGCAAGTCTACAACAGGACGGAACTTCTGCGAGGCGTATTTCTTCGGAGGATCATTCTGAGACCTCACCGTGCAACGCCAACTGCAACTGCAAGGTTGGTTCATACTGCCGCGGACACCTTGACACGCCCAGCGGGTCCCTGACACAATTGTCAATAGCTCCATAGCAAATCCAATTTAATGACCGGAGCTAGGACTCTTGATTGCATGACCGCTGTCGCGACTCTCCAAGCATGCATGAGGAATTGATGATAGAGCCTGGCAGAAGGGACTCGCGAGTGAAGCTGGAAGTCTGGGCCTAGGAGGTCCCGGCCACAATTGTCAATAGTGACATGTAGCCCTTCTTCTGATAGATATGAACTGTGATCACGCTAAGCAGACCCCCTAAGCCATGCACCCGCACCTCCTCCTGCACCACACGAAATCACAAGCGAAAACCTACATCAGGAAGTCGCCCAGAGATCAAGGGGAGCCAACAAACAGCCGCTAACTGGTCCGCGATTCCGACGCGAATCTGAGGGATCTCGGAGCGGGGAAACGGACCATACCTACAGCGGCGTGGGTGATCGGCGAGGGCTGGCAGCGGTCGCCTGGGCGAGTCTGACAGCGTGGGCATGGCGGATTTGGCGGCTGGGATGGGTGGATTTCGCATCTCTGATTGGCCGAGCTCGAGCGAGGGGAGAGTTTTCTTACGTAACCTAATTGATCATTAACTGACCCCTTCTATCTTAGCGTTACGTTTTCTCATTAATCTAAACCGTTGTTTGTTTATGCTTATTCTAAGTTTAATCCGAGCCGTTAAATGTTTGTTGTTTTAATTATATAATAGATAGATAACCTCCTTCTCACTCTCCGCACTCGGCAGACGAACCTTCCACGGGAACTTATGGGGAGAGTCGCAATAAATAATAGGCTAAACTCCCAAGATCCATCAGCTTCGATGCGTCAACCTCTGCCTTCTCCGCCCCAAGTGGCGTAGTCCGTGTTGGTGGTGCGGGTGGCCGTGTTCTAGAACTCCAAACATTTCCCCATGGAGAAGAAGGCCATTGCGATCTTCATTTCCAATTTGCGGTCATCGTGTGTAAAATCTGAGGGCTATGATATAATTTACATATTCATTGGTATCCTCTCTGTAATTTATAATCCCACCGATAGAACTAAATGCAGTTTCTAATTCTTTGGAGGCTTTCCATTGTCAAAAAAATGTCGATCATTTATTCTGCGTATTTTTGGTTGGTGAAGATTAAATGGCAAACATCTAATTGTGGATTATCACCACGTCATCACTACAAATCATTTGAAACTTTAGCCAATAATAATTTGGACACACAATTTTGGAAGACATTAATTTGAAAAAATGATTTAAAACGCGTGACTACGGATCTACCGCACTGCTGGTTCTCCTCCTCTCCCCGCTATGTCGATTGCCGCTAGACAAATTTTGATTGCCGCGCTTCTCTGGTCGAGCCGGTTGATTCCCTTATCTCCTGCATTATGTTGCCGCTCCTCCGCCACTCCTCTAGTTTTTGCGGCCGCCATTCTACACCGACTTGGCTTGCTCCATCCATCCTCGTTCGGTGCTTCTTTCGTGGCGCCCCGGGTGAAAGACGGCGAGCTCCCCACACACCACCATGCCCAAGAAGACTGTGCCCCCATGTAGATTGGTCTGGAGGTCAACCGACAGGGCTCCGACACGCCTCTGAAGTGGCGGATTCATGGCCCGCGAGTTCGAATTGGTAGAGCTCACACCTCTATTGTTGACGTTAGAGGTAAGCGAAACCGCTTTTTTTCTTCAAATGTTATCTACGGTGTCTCGATATGCTACTAACACATACTCCGTTACTCCCTACAAATATAACCGTTAGTCCCCCCCAAAAAATCATATCAATCGTCTGACCTGACTAGTCCAAAATTTTGTCAAAAAACCTGACTGGCTTGAGCTCAAATGGCAGTAAAATAGTTTGCTCACAAATGTGGTAGCAACACAATTTCACCAAACAGCAAATGATCAATCCTCCCAAAAGTAACAACCACGTTCATGTCAATGATCTCCTTCTCACACACCAAACCTTCCCCGGAAACATAGGGGAGAGTCGCCCCAAGTGGTGTGTTCTCGTGATGATGCCACGTCTAGAGCTCCAAGCATTCCCCGTCGAGAAGAACGTGATTGCGATCTTTGTTTCCAGTTGACAGTCATGTGTGTGGAATCTTAGGATTATGATATAATTTCCGTATTTTTTATCTTCTGTTTGTAATTTATAATCCCACAAATGAGACTTAATGCAGTTTCTATGTCCTTGGGAGACTTTCCCTTGTCAATTTTTTTGTTGGTGATATCAAAAAAGAATTATTTTTTTGTGGGTGATCTAATTACTATGTATTTTGGTTGTTGAAGATTAAATGGTAAACATTTAATTGTGGATTATGACCATGTCTTCACTACTTATCATTTTGAAACTTTTTAGGCAATACTAATTTGGACACAAAATTTTGGAAGACATTAATTTGAAAATTGATTTAAAATATGTGACTGCAGATCTACCTAGTGTTGCATTGAAAAATAATAGTATCCAATAAAGAGAAAAAAATCATTTTGTTTTCAGCATTGTTGTTGGCTAAAAGCTAGAATATAAAATATTTAAAACAAAATTTAAGGTTAGAATGTAGACTATTTTAGAACGAAGGAAGTGTGTTTTGTATATTTGTTGCTGATGTTGCATATGAAGCCATCGATATTCTAGATTATGTTTCCGGTCACGGAAACTAGCTAGAGATGGATTAGAAACGTGACACTCCGCTCAAAAATAGCAATGTTATCGGACACACTCTATCGATCAAGTGGCTTGGGCACTAATTAGCTCGCGTATTGCTTCCTGAGCGGATTAGGTAACATCAAACAGTTTTCGCTATTCTCTAATAGTTAGTCGATAACATGAGTTCCACATCAAGAGACCATGCAACAATAATGCATTATTAAGCGGACCTAGCAGATAGTGGGGTCAACGGTTCTTGTACTAATATTATTGGTGGAATGGTGGTCACATTTTAATACAGTGGTCTTATGCAGTACAATGGATATTCTTTCCCTTGTTTTAAGTGCACGACGATATGCATCATCTCTACAAATTGCGCCAATGAAAGGTTCAATTTCATCACCGGTGCAAAAACTGTATCAGACGCAGATATATTGCTCTCATCTGGCCGCTTATGTACAACACATAGTAAATTAAGAACAGAAGCAGCCAAACTAGTTGTAACCACTATTAATATATGCTCTTTATCGAAAAAAATCCTCCTCTAAAAATATAGTATAACCACGGAACTACACTTTTGATCTCATGTGCATATGCTCCTGCCGCCAACAAAAATATTTTAAAATGTTAAAAATTCCAAACACAAATTTTGCGTAGTGAAAATCGACATTTTCATGTCCTGTGTAAAAAGACAAAGAAATGTCTCGTGAATAGCTTCTGATCTGTACCCCCGACTAGTGTAGCCAACATCTTCGGTAATTGGCTTCATGGGATCGATCACGGATTTAGAACGTTTAATAGGATGGGGCCGCTTGCCATTATATGGTCGTTATGGCTGTGTAGAAATGACAAAGTTTTTAATGAAAAGAATTGTTCTCTCTTGCAGGTTATCTACAGATGTACCGCTACTCTCCGTTCGTGCACTGCACTGCAGAAGGTGGAGAACTGCGACCCGAAGGTCTCTACACGGTTGGAGGACACGGCGAGGGATACTTTTTCCCTACATGAGTGGCAGCATAATCTCTAGATTGGGTCTCCGCCTTCACCTTAGGCGTTTCACATTTGCTCATATCTGATATGTAATTCGCTCTTTTTAGTACTCAAAAAGTGTCCCAGACCGACCCACTCTGAGCTCAAATAGCTTGGGTACAAATGTTAGTGTAATAGTGGCTCCCAAATATGGCCCAAATATGGCAGTAAAATAATATGACTAAACAACACAGAATCAGTCCTCCCAAAAATACAAGCCATGTTTATGAGAGTAACCTCCTTCTCACTCTCTGCACTCGGCACACGAACCTTCCACGAGACCCATCCCATTGCCTACAATGGAAGGAGACCAAAAATCTGGAGACGTTCCGAGCTCTGGCACTGGCTGCTTCGTGCCGCTATCTCTCATGCAACCTTCGTCGTCGATCCAAAAGGGAGGCCCGTCACCAGCTTCGATGCGCCAACCTCCGCTTTCTCCACCCAAGTGGCGTAGTCCGTGATGGTGGTGCGGTTGGCCACGTTCTAGAGCTCCAAACATTTTCCCGTGGAGAATAACATGATTGCGATCTTCGTTTCTGATTTGCAGTCATGTGTGTAAAATTCGGAGGGTCTTGTTGTTATAATTTATGTATTCTTTGATATCCTCTCTGTAATTGATACTCCCTTGGTAAAACTAAATGCAGTTTCTATATCCTTTCGAGACTTTCCCTTATTAAAAGAATTGAATTGTTGATGATTTATTGAATGCCTATTTTTTGGTTGTTGAAGATTAAATGGTAAACATTTAGTTGTGGATTATTACCGCGTCTTCACTACTAATCATTTGAAACTTTAGCCAATAATAATTTGGACAGATAATTTTGGAAGACATTAATTTGAAAAGGATTTAAAACACGTGGCTGCGGGTCTACCGCCCCTTCGGTTCTCTTCCTATCCCCTCCATGTTGATTGCCGCTCGACAATTTTTGACCGTCGCGCTCCTCTGGGAGAGCCAGCTGCAACCCTTATCTCTTACCACCTGTTGTCACTCCTACACCACCCCTATAACCGTTGTGGCCGCCGTTCTACGCCAACTTGGCATGTTCCATCCATCCTTGTTCGGTGCTTCTTCCGTGGCGCCCCGAGTAAAGAATGGTGAGCTCCCCACACTCCACCATGCTGGAGAAGACTACGTCTCTGTGTGGATTGGTCCGGTGGTAAACCAACAAGGATCTGGCGCGCCTTTTGAAGTGGTGGATTCATGGTTGGCGTGTTCGAATTGGGAGATCTCACACCTCGATTGTCGACGTTAGAGGTAAATGAAACCGCTTTTTTCTTTTAAATGTTGTGTACGGTGTCTCGATATGCTGGTAACGCATACTCCGTTACACCCTACAAATATAACCGTTAGTCCCCAAAAAATCATGTCAATCACCTAACCTGTCTAATAGTAGAAAATTTCCTCAAAAAATCTGAGTAGCTTGAGTTCAAATGGCAGTAAAATAGTTTGGTCCCAAATGTGGTAGCCACACAATTTTACCAAACAGCACATGATCAGTCCTCCCAAAAATAGCAACCACGTTCATGGAAATGATCTCCTCCTCGCACAGCACACCAAACCTTTCCCCAAAACTTAGGGGAGAGTTGCAGTAAAAAAAGTCCGCGAGATTCGTCACGTCGCCTCACCTGCAATGGAAGGAAGGAGGGAAGGAGAAGGAAAATCCGGAGACGTCCGTACTGGCACAGCCACCGAGGCCCAATCCCCTCCGCATCCGCACGTCAGTCCCAGCCTACCATATCATGTTCCACTCGCTGACACCATGGCCCCACCACAGTTGGTTCCCACGGACCAATCAGAGAGGCTCCAAGACGCCAGCATCGCGAAGCTGACCACGCAGCCTTCACCGCTGTCACGGGAACATCCGGTCAAAAAAATAAAAAGGGAAAAGAAAAGACGCAGGGGAGAAGTCGTAGCAGTAAAAACTCGGGAAGCATTAGCAGCAGTAGCGCTAGCTGTGGCGAGAGAGATAGGAAAGCTTAGCAGCAGTGAAGGAACTTGTTTGTGCTCATCCCATGCATGTACACCTGGTTTGGCCCACAAATGTAAGAGTTCTTCAAATAATGGCTTTAGGTACACATCAATGTCGTTTCCGGGTTGCTTTGGGCCTTGGATGAGCACTGGCATCATAATGAATTTCCGCTTCATGCACAACTGATATGTTGCAAACGTATCTATAATTTTTTATGCTCCATGCTTATTTTACACCAATTTATATATGTTTTGTTTACACTTCGTTGCACTTTTATACATTTTCCGGCACTAACTTATTGACAAGATGCCACAATGCCCAGTTCCCTGTTTTCTGTTGTTTTGTATTTCAGAAAAGTTGTACAGGAAATATTCTCGGAATTGGAAGAAACAAAAGCTGAAGTCAATATTTTACCGTAACGAAGACAAAGTCTAGAGGGGGGCGAGGAGGCGCCACATGGCTGCCAGACCACCCCATGGCGCGGCCTGGGTGTGGCCCGCGCCAAGGGGTGGCGTGGGCCCCCCAGGCGGACATCGACCTCGCCCTTCCGTCTATATATTCACGATCTCAGGAAAAACCTAAAGACCGGAGCCTCCATCCACGAAAAGTTCCGCCGCGGCCACCATCGCAGACCCTAGCTCAGGAGGTCTGAAGCTCTTCCCCGCACCCTGTTGGCGGGGGAGATCATCACCGGAGGCCTCTGCATCGCCATGCCCGCCTCCGAAGTGATGTGTGAGTAGTTCATCCCTAGACTATGGGTCCATAGCAGTAGCTAGATGGTTGTCTTCTCACATTTGTGCCTCATGTTTAGATCTTGTTAGCTGCCTATCATGATCAAGATCATCTTTATGTAATGCTACATGTTGTGTTTGTTGGGATCTGATGAATATTGAATACTATGTTGAGATTGATTATATACCTGTCCTATGTTATTTGTGATCTTGTATGCTCTCCATTGCTAGTGGTTGCTCTGGCCAAGTAAATGCTTCTGACTCCCTTGCAACTTAATACTGGAAAGGGTTCAGATGATAACCAGAAGGTGGATTATTTGTCATAGACGCAGTTGGATTACGGTCTATGTATTATGTTGTAATCCCCAAACGAATCTCATAGTAATCATCTTGTCATGTATGGTATTTGTTATGTCAATTTCCCAGATGTAATTTGTTCACCCAGCACGTTATTTATCTTTATGGAGAGACACCACTAGTGAATTGTGGACTCCGGTCTCTTCTTTTACAGTGCAAATACATGTTCTTGTTATTTCCAACTCCCCCGGCAACAGCTCTTTTACTATTCTCTTTAATTCCACTGCAAACATCTCTTTCCACACTATACATTTAATCCTTCGCGTTCAGCAAAACCGGTGAGATTGACAACCTCACTGTAAGTTGGGGCAAAGTATTTTGGTTGTGTTGTGTGCAGGTTCCACGTTGTTGCTGATACCGGTAGTGTGCCCTGCCACAAGTCAGCTAGCAACACCTTCAGAAGTCATGCATTTCTCCTACTGGTCGATTAAACCTTGGTTTCTTACTGTGGAAAAACTTTCTAATGTGCTCATCATACCTTCCTCTTGGGGTTCCCCAACGGTGTGCAATCTGCACTCATCAAGCTACTTTTATGGCGTCGTTGCCGGGTAGAAAGAGGATTTCTGCAAGGGGAATCTCTCATCTCCAATCTCTTTACTTTTTGTTTTGCTTAGTTTATTTTACTTTGTCTTGTTTGCTTCATTATATCAAAAACACAAAAAAATAGTTTCTATTATAGGTTTTATTTATGTTGCTCTGTTTTAATTTTACCAGTAGTGCGCCCTGCCACAAGCATCCGCAGCTACAAGAAAGTAATTAAGATAAATCTAACCACGGCCTTAAACTTTGAGATCCTACACTCCCTCGTGCACCGGTTTCCTAACGGGGGTTTGGGTTCCTGTCGCTCCAGCAACCCTACAATCAGTAGCCAAATACACGATGCATTCCCCTAGGCCCATAAAGGTGAAGTATCATGTAGTCGACGTTCACATGATACCACTAGAAGAATAGCACCACAACTTAAATATAAAATCATTGCATATTACTGAGCATAGTTCCACTACTAACAACATGACTTCTCTCATGTCCTCAAGAACTAAACGAACTACTCACGAGACATCATATGGATCATAATCAGAGGTGATATAATGATGAATAACAATCTGGACCTAAACCTTAATTCAATGGTTTCACTCAATAGCATCAACTACAAGGAGTAATCAACATCGGGAAAGTTTCCCCTATGAACTAGACAAGTATCAAACCCAAGATGTTACAGTGGGACGGCGTGGAGGCGGTGGTGATGATGGTACTGGTGGTGGAGATGATGGTGATGATGATCCCGATGAAATCAAGCTTGATGGCGGTGACGATGGCGATGATTTCCCCCCTCCGAGAAGGAATTTCCCCGGCAGAATTCTGCCTGTCGGAGAGCTTTTCGCTCCCTCTGGTTCTCCGCCCCGTAGCGGTGGCAGAATATTTCTCTGGTCACTCTCGGGGGTGAAATACACGAGGAGCAACGTCAGAGGTGGGCCAGGGCACTCAGACCATGCCTAGGCGCGGCCAGGGCTTGGCTCGCGCCTAAGGGTGGTCTGGCCCCCTCCTAGCCCATCTCGGCCTCCCCTTCTGGCTTCCTCCATCATCTGGAAAAATAGGATTCTTTGTATATTTTCTAGGAATTGTTATTCTCCAGAAATGTGGTGTCTTGGCGGTCCTTTTTCCAGCAGAATCCGGGCTCCGGCGGTTAATTCTCCAATAATCATCAAACATGCAAAAATAGATGGAATGATATAAGTATTACCTCTAAATATGAAATATATCGATGAATAACAGTAAATTATGATATAAACTAGTGATGCAAATTGGACGTATCAACTCCCCCCAAGATTAGACCTCGATTGTCCCCAAGCGAAACTGAACTTAGTAAACCAGACCACTGGTTTATGGAGTGAAGTGTCGATAAACAAAATACGAACAAGAAGCATCATACTTACCAATACTGAAAGAACATCTCTCATATTATGTTTTGGAATGTTTGATGTCAATATATGTGATACACTAATGTTTGATGAAGTGGCGTAGAGAATATATATATACATGTATATGGGTGTCTTGTGTGGAAAAACGAGACAAAAAGAAGAAGGAAGTTTTTCTCCAGGCCGGATAATCCGGGCCGGATATTTGCAAAATATCCGGGCCCCCAAAATCGGCTAAGGACTTTTGGAAAAGTGGCTCAGTACTACCCTAGACATGGGCCGGATTTTTGTCCGGACTTTTTCCCGGAATTTCCCAGGGCCGGATTTTTCACGGGGGGGCGGATTATCCGGCCCCAACTTACACCGGATAATTCGGCCCTCGAAGAGCTCCAACGGCTGGATTTTGGTAGGGGGTATTTATACCCCTTCTTCCTCCTCCCCAAGCTGCTCAATTATTCCTCAAGTTCATCACCATTAGAGCCACCTCAAGAAACACAAGAATCACAAGATCTCCTCCTCCACCCAACCAAAGCTCTTGATCTTTGGAGATTTGATGTCTACTCATGCTTCTTTTCCTGTAGACAGTGTTGGGCCTCCAAGAGCAGAGGTTTGTAGCACAGCAGCAAGTTTTCCCTTAAGTGGATCACCCAAGGTTTATCGAACTCAGGGAGGAAGAGGTCAAAGATATCCCTCTCAAGCAACCCTGCAATCACGATACAAGAAGTCTCTTGTGTCCCCAACACACCCAATACACTTGTCAGATGTATAGGTGCACTAGTTCGGCAAAGAGATATTGAAATACAAGTGGTATGAATGTATTTGAGCGGTAATAACAGCGCCAGAAAATAGCTTGCTGGCGTGCAGTTGATGGTGGTAATATTGCAGGAAGTACAGATGCAGTAGAACAGTAAATAATCGATGATTGCAGTATTTGGAAACAAGGCCTAGGGATCATACTTTCACTAGTGGACACTCTCAACATTGATCACATAATAAAACCACTCTACACTCTCTTGTTGGATGATGAACACCATTAATTGTGTAGGGCTACAAGAGCACCTCAATGCCGGAGTTAACAAGCTCCACAACATTCGATGTTCATATTTAAATAACCTTAGAGTGCATGATAGACCAACGCAATTATACCAAGTACTAACATAGCATGCACACTGTCACCGCCAGACTATGAAAGGAGGAATAGATCACATCAATACTATCATAGTAATAGTTAACTTCATAATCTACAAGCGATCACAATCATAAACTACGCCAAGTACTACATGATGCACACACTGTGACCATTACATCATGGAGGAGGAATAGAGTACTTTAATAACATCACTAGAGTAGCACATAGATTAATAGTGATACAAAGCTCATATGAATCTCAATCATGTAAGGCAGCTCATGAGATCATTGTATTGAAGTACATGGGAGAGAGATTAACCACATACCTACCGGTACAGCCCTTAGCCTCGATGGGGAACTACTCCCTCCTCATGGGAGACAGCAGCGGTGATGAAGATGGCGGTGGTGTCGATGGAGATGCCTTCCGGGGGCACTTCCCCGTCCCGGCGGCGTGCCGGAACAGAGACTTCTGTCCCCCAGATCTTGGCTTCGCGATGGCGGCGGCTCTGGAAGGTTTCTCGTACCGTGGCTTATTCCCCCCGAAGTTTTTAGGTCAGGAGGCTTCTTATAGGCGAAGAGTCGGAGTCGGAGGGGCCACGGGGCCTCCTCACACTAGGGGGGCGCCCCCTTGGGCCGCACCGCCACCATGTGTGGGGCCCCCAGGGCTCCCCTCTGGTCCCTCTCTGGTGCTCTGGAAGCTTCCTTGAAATATAAGATCGTGGGCATTGATTTCGTCCAATTCCGAGAATATTTCCTTACTAGGATTTTTGAAACCAAAAACAGCAGAAAACAAGAACTGGCACTTCGGCATCTCGTTAATAGGTTAGTTCCGGAAAATGCATCAAAACGATATAAAGTGTGAACAAAACATGTAGGTATCATCATAAAAGTAGCATGGAACATAAGAAATTATAGATACGTTGGAGACGTATCAGCATCCCCAAGCTTAGTTCCTACTCGTCCTCGAGTAGGTAAACGATAACAAAGATAATTTCTGAAGTGACATGCTACCGGCATAATCTTGATCATACTATTGTAAAGAATATGAGATGAATGCAGCGATTAAAAGCCATGGTAAAGACAATGGTTAAACAACTGAATCATATAGCAAAGACTTTTCATGAATAGTACTTTCAAGACAAGCATCAATAAGTCTTGCATAAGAGTTAACTCATAAAGCAATAGATTCAAAGTAAAGGCATTGAAGCAACACAAAGGAAGATATAAGTTTCAGCAGTTGCTTTCAACTTGTAACATGTATATCTCATGGATAATTGTCAATGCAAAGTAAAATAATAAGTGCAATAAGCAAGCATGTAAGAATCAATACACAGTTAACACAAGTGTTTGCTTCTAAGACAGAAAGAAGTGGGTAAACTGACTCAACATAAAAGTAGAAGAATGGGCCCTTCGAAGAGTGAAGCATGGATTGCTATATTTGTGCTAGAGCTTTTATTTTGAAAACAAGAAACAATTTTGTCAACGGTAGTAATAAAGCATATGTGTTATGTATAAGATATCCTACAAGTTGCAAGCCTCATGCATAGATTACCAATAGTGCCCGCACCTTGTCCTAATTAGCTCGGATTTACATGGATTATGATCGCAATACATATGGTTTAACCAAGTATCACAAAGGGGTACCTCTATGTCGCCTGTACAAAGGTCTAAGGAGAAAGATCGCATTGGATTTCTCGCTTTTGATTATTCTCAACTTAGACATCCATACCGGGACAACATAGACAACAGATAATGGACTCCTCTTTAATGCATAAGCATTCAACAACAGATAATATTCTCATAAGAGATTTAGGATTGTTGTCCAAAACTGAAACTTCCACCATGGTTCATGGCTTCAGTTAGCGGCCCATTGTTCTTCTCTAACAATATGCATACTCAAACCATTGAACTCATGATAAATCACCCTTACTTCAGACAAGACGAACATGCATAGCAACTCACATGATATTCAACAAAGTGTAATAGTTGATGGCATCCCCAGGAACATGGTTACCGCTCAACAAGCAACTTATAAGAATAAGATACATAAGTACATATTCAATACCACAATATTTTTTAAGCTATTTTCCCATGAGCTATATATTGCAATAACAAAGAATGGAATTTTAAAGGTAGCACTCAAGCAATTTACTTTGGAATGGCAGAGAAATACCATGTAGTAGGTAGGTATGGTGGACACAAATGGCATAGTTTTTGGCTCAAGGATTTTGGATGCACGAGAAGTAACCCCTCTCAATACAAGGCTTAGGCTAGCAAGGTTGTTTGAAGCAAACACAAGTATGAACCGGTACAGCAAAACTCACATAAGAACATATTCCAAGCATTATAAGACTCTACACTGTCTTCCTTGTTGTTCAAACCCTTACTAGAAAATATCTAGACTTTAGAGAGACCAATCATGCAAACCAAATGTCAACAAGCTCTACAGTAGTTCTCCACTAATAGGTGCAAAGTGTATGATGCAAGAGCTTAAACATGATCTATATGAGCACAACAATTGCCAAGTATCAAATTATTCAAGACATTATACCAATTTACCACATGTAGCATTTTCTGTTTCCAACCATATAACAATTAACGAAGCAGTTTCAACCTTCGCCATGTACATTAAAACTAAGAACACATGTGTTCATATGAACCAGCGGAGCGTGTCTCTCTCCCACACAAGCATGAATTTATTCAAACAAAACAAAAATAAAAACAAACAGACGCTCCAAGTAAAGTACATAAGATGTGACGGAATAAAAATATAGTTTCAATAGAAGAAACCTGATAAATTGTTGATGAAGAAGGGGATGCCTTGGGCATCCCCAAGCTTAGACGCTTGAGTCTTCTTGAAATATGCAGGGATGAACCACGGGAGCATCCCCAAGCTTAGACTTTTCACTATTCTTGATCATATATCATCCTCCTCTCTTGACCCTTGAAAACTTCCTCCACACCAAACTCAAAACAAACTCATTAGAGGGTTAGTGCATAATCAAAAATTCACATGTTCAGAGGTGACACAATCATTCTTAACACTTCTGGACATTTCCCAAAGCTACTGGAAGTTAATGGAACAAAAAATCCATTCAACACAGCAAAACCGGCAATGCGAAATAAAAGGCAGAATCTGTCAAAACAGAACAGTCCATAAAGACGAATTTTTTAGGTGCACTAGACTTGCTCAAATGAAAATGCTCAAATTGAATGAAAGTTGTGTACATATCTGAGGATCACGCACATAAATTGGCAGATTTTTCTGAGTTACCTATAGAGAACCCTGCCCAAATTCATGACAGACAGAAATTTGTTTCTGCGCAGTAATCCAAATCTAGTATCAACCTTGCTATCAAAGACTTCACTTGGCACAACAATGCAATAAAGTAAGATAAGGATAGGTTGCTTCAGTAGTAACAACTTCCAAGTTTCTCAAAAAAAACAACTTCCAAGACTCAAATATAAAACAAAATTGCTGTAATAAAATAAAAACATGGGTTATCTCCCAAGAAGTGTTTTCTTTATAGCCATTAAGATGGGCTCAGTGATTTTAATGGTGCGCTCCCAAGAAATAAGAGTTGAAGCAAAAGAGAGCATCAAAAAGCAAATTCAAAACAAATTTAAGCCTAACCCACTTCCTATGAAAAGGAATCTTGTACACAAATAAATTCATGAAGAACAAAGTGACAAGCATAGGAAGATAAAACACGAGTAACTTCAAGATTCTCAACATAAAGAGGGGAAACTTAATATTATTAAGATGCATATAACCATGTTTCCCTCTCTCATAATAACTTTCAGTAGTATCATGAACAAACTCAACAATATAACTATCACATAGAGCATTCTTATCATGAGTCTCATGCATAAAATAATTGCTACTTCCAACATAAGCATAGTCATTCTTATTAATTGTAGTGGGAGCAAATTCAACAAAGTAGCTATCATTATTATTCTCATCAAGTGTAGGAGGCATAGTATAATCATAATAAAATTTACTCTCCATAGTAGGTGGCACCAAAAGACCACTATCATTATAATCATCATAAATAGGAGGCAAAGTATCATCAAAGAAAATTTTCTCCTCAATGCTTGGGGGACTAAAAATATCATGCTCATCAAAACCAGCTTCCCCAAGCTTAGAATTTTCCATAGTATTAGCAACAATGGTGTTCGAAGCGTTCATACTAATATCTTTGCTACTAGCATGCAAATAAGGTTCCATAGGTTTTTTAATTTTCGCATCGAACAATCCATGTCTTAACTCAGGAAATAGATTAAAAAACTCACTATTAATTTCCATTATGCCTAACTAGTGAAAAACAAAAACAAGAAACAAAAAGATGCAATTGCAGGATCTAAAGGAAATATCTTCGAGCACTCACAACGGCGCCAGAAAATAACTTAGTTACCTGGGACCGGAGTGTGAGTGCCTTTTACCTTACCTCCCCGGCAACGGCGCCAGAAAATAGCTTGATGTCTACTCACACTTCTTTTCCTGTAGACAGTGTTGGGCCTCCAAGAGCAGAGGTTTGTAGAACAGCAGCAAGTTTTCCCTTAAGTGGATCACCCAAGGTTTATCGAACTCAGGGAGGAAGAGGTCAAAGATATCCCTCTCAAGCAACCCTGCAATCACGATACAAGAAGTCTCTTGTGTCCCCAACACACCCAATACACTTGTCAGATGTATAGGTGCACTAGTTCGGCGAAGAGAAAGTGAAATACAAGTGGTATGAATGTATTTGAGCGGTAATAACGGCGCCAGAAAATAGCTTGCTGGCGTGCAGTTGATGGTGGTAATATTGCAGGAAGTACAGATGCAGTAGAACAGTAAATAAGCGATGATTGCAGTATTTGGAAACAAGGCCTAGGGATCATACTTTCACTAGTGGACACTCTCAACATTGATCACATAATAAAACCACTCTACACTCTCTTGTTGGATTATGAACACCATTAATTGTGTAGGGCTACAAGAGCACCTCAATGCCAGAGTTAACAAGCTCCACAACATTCGATGTTCATATTTAAATAACCTTAGAGTGCATGATAGACCAACGCAATTATACCAAGTACTAACATAGCATGCACACTGTCAGCGTCAGACTATGAAAGGAGGAATAGATCACATCAATACTATCATAGTAATAGTTAACTTCATAATCTACAAGAGATCACAATCATAAACTACGCCAAGTACTACATGATGCACACACTGTCACCATTACATCATGGAGGAGGAATAGAGTACTTTAATAACATCACTAGAGTAGCACATAGATTAATAGTGATACAAAGCTCATATGAATCTCAATCATGTAAGGCAGCTCATGAGATCATTGTATTGAAGTACATGGGAGAGAGATTAACTACATAGCTACCGGTACAGCCCTTAGCCTCGATGGGGAACTACTCCATCCTCATGGGAGACAGCAGCGGTGATGAAGATGGTGGTGGTGTCGATGGAGATGCCTTCCGGGGGCACTTCCCCGTCCCGACGGCGTGCCGGAACAGAGACTTCTATCCCCCGGATCTTGGCTTCGCGGTGGTGGCGGCTCTGGAAGGTTTCTCGTAACGTGGCTTATTCCCCCAAAGTTTTTAGGTCAGGAGGCTTCTTATAGGCGAAGAGTCGGAGTCGGAGGGGCCACGGGGTCTCCTCACACTAGGGGGCGCCCCCCCTTGGGCCGCGCCGCCACCATGTGTGGGGCCCCCAGGGCTCCCCTCTGGTCCCTCTCTGGTGCTCTGTGTGGGGCCCCCAGGGCTCCCCTCTGGTCCCTCTCTGATTTCGTCCAATTCCGAGAATATTTCCTTACTAGGATTTCTGAAACCAAAAACAGCAGAAAACAGGAACTGGCACTTCGGCATCTCGTTAATAGGTTAGTTCCGGAAAATGCATCAAAACGATATAAAGTGTGAACAAAACATGTAGGTATCATCATAAAAGTAGCATGGAACATAAGAAATTATAGATATGTTGGAGACGTATCAAGATTCGAAGGAGAAGACCCCGATCTACATCTTCACCGAAGCGATTTGCTTTTCCCCCTCATATGCTTGAGGGATCATTTGCTAGTGTTCCTCTTTTGAGAAACCCTAGTTGTTTGTAGTTGATATTGTTCTTGTTCTTGTTGTTGTTACAGATTTGGGAGCCTCCAATTTGGTTGTGGATGTGTGCCCCAAGAACCTTGTAAAGGCCCGATTTCCGCCTCGAGGAAATCCCTTTGTGGAAGTGGGCTAGGCCCTCGTGGCGTTGCTCACCGGAGACCTGAGTGAAGCCTTCGTGGCGTTGGTTTGGCTTTCATAGCAACCACACTCCTCCAAACATAGACGTACCTTATTGCAAAGGAAGGGAACTACGGGAATCAACTTTGTGTGTCCGCGTGCTCCACTCTCGGTTACCTCTATCCTATTATCTCCCCTATATATTGTGTAGCTATATCTTGCTTAGTCGTTGACCTTGTCATATAGGTAAATTCACATAGTTGCATATCTAGAGAATTTACCTTTGTGTCAAGCCCAAATTGGAAAAGAACTAAAAATTGGTCAGCACCTATTCACCCCCCCCCCCTCTAGGTGCGGCATACGATCCTTTCAATTGGTATCAGAGCCTCGGCTCTTATTTTGGGCTTAACCGCCTAAGAGTATGTCGGATGATGAGAGTGCGGAAGGGGCCGCAAAGCGGGCCTCCATGGGTGATCTCAAGTCAATGGAAACATCCTTGAGGTCCTCCATGGAAATTCAAATGTGTAACACCCCATTTTTCAGAACCTGCATATTTTCAAATAACTTAAAAATCTGAGCCAACAAAAACTTTTATTTGGTGCCTGTGAGTGTGCTTAGATTTAATTCTTGCATAACCTAGTTTGGTGTGTTAATTTATGAAATAACACTAACAACCAAATTGAGCACCCCTCTTTAACTCATTAGGGTTTAACCCACCTATGCAAATGACACCACCTCTAATAATGCACTTTTCACCAACAAACCCTAACCCTAATTTTTAGTTCACCACAACAAAGATCAGAGGGAACACACCCCTCTCTTTTCTTCTTGGTGACCCCTAATCCCCTAGGGTTTGCACCCTTAACATCATCACCACCTCTTTTCTTTCTTGTTGTTCTTCAACACTTGTGCACATGCAATTTTTTCCACCCTTTGGCACATGCACATAGCATGCCCCCCTCTCTCTTTCATCCCTGCCCATTTTTCCTTCTCTCCCTTTTCTCTCTGGGTTTTGGCCGAGAGACAAAGAGGAGGGAAACCTCCCCCTCTCTCTTTTCTTCTTTTTCCCTCTCTCTCTTTTCCCCCTGGCTTGGGTCGTGGACGACGCCACCTCTCCCTCCCTTTCCCTGGCCCAACCCTGGCCCCCCTTCCACCTCTCTCTCCTGGCCCAAACGCCGCCAGTACACCTTCCCCGCCGAACCCTAGCGCCAGCCCGCGAGCACGCTTGGAGGAGACATGATGGCGACGCCTCGTACGACGCGCCATCAGCCTCGACTGCCAACCCGCCCCTCGTTTCTCTCCCCTGCTGACGCCACCAAGGCGACGTAACCGTGGGGCCGGCTCATGATGCCAGCCCTTGGCCGCTGGTTGGCCATCGCCACCGCCGCTCCACTACCCGCACCCCTCTCTACCGGTAACCAAGTATGCAATCCTATCTGTGCAGATTTCCCAACAGCACCAATAAAAAGTAAAATACAAATCAGAGTTACGGCACCGAGAGACACTCCTCTCCCATCAGCTCCCCCTCTAAACACGCCGTTAGGCTGCTCCACTCCCTGCCTGGCTGCTTGAGCAGCAGCTCAAGCCACTGTTGTTGCCGCGCCGAGACGCTCACCGCGGTCACCGCGTGGGTGACGCGCAGGTGGTCACCGCCGCGACGCCATCAACGCCTCCCTCTCGTCTCTCTCGTTGCCAGCACCATCCCCTGCAGCCCCTCAGCCTTTCCCCTGCCCCTGTCGCGCAGATCTGCAGCAAGGCGACGACGACGACGATGACCCGATGACGCCCGTGATGCAAACACCGCAGAACGAGGCGATGAGGACGTGTCCGAGCGCCGCCAGGACGACCACGAGCCGCACGACCACGCCACCCGCACGTCTGCACGCCACTGAGCCGCCGTTGACCACTGGTAAGCCGCCGAGCCGCCCCTTTCTTCTCCTGCGCCAGCGAGCGCCGCAGACGTCGAGCACGCGCCGGATCTGGGCCGTCCGATCCAGATCTGACGGGCGCATGGCGCATGCACGGCCACGTCGGCGTGCATGGCCGCGTCCGCCTGACCTGGCCTGCCATGGGCCCCCGGCCTCCTTTTTCTCCTGCCAACTGGAGAGCCCCACTGGGCCAGCCCATCACAGCAGCACCGCACGGCCCAAAGTTTCCCGCCCACGCAAAAATCTTTTAAAATTTTGAAACAGAAATTAAAACTTGAAATGTATCTGCGAGCTTTTTTGTAAATAACTTGAGTTTGGTAGATCCGATTGAGATGAGTCTAACTGCAGTAGAACCAGATTGAAAATATCTACCAGATGCCACTGACCTTGTATTTTTAGGATTTTTATACAATTTTTAATAAATAAAACACTATCATTGTATTCTGGTTAGTATTTCTAACCCCTAAAGTTGGAAAATTAATATTTTTTGATGAATCCAATTGTGTTAATCTTGTTTTGTTACTGCACATCTAGGAAAAAATACCAAAAGTCTCTGTTTATGATATTTTGTCTCTGGTTATGAATGTATGTGTGTCACATGCAATGATAGGTTTAAAATCTATTTGTTTTATTCAAATCCTTGTCACCTTTTTTATTTTAAAAATGGCCAACCTATGATTTGTTACTGTCAAACAACTCCCCTGCATGTTTTCATCTTTTAATAATTTTACCCTTGTTCTTGAGTTGTATATTGATTGTATGTATCGTTTACTTTTGCGACGCTAGATACGAACGAGGGTGAAGTTGAAGGGGAGGACTTTGGAGAAGGATTTGAGGAAGACCAGGGACAAGCCAACCAAGGCAAGCCATCTTTTGATCTCTGATATGGTGTCTCTTTGGATGACATCTTGTTGCTATTCTTAGCATCTTGGTTCTATGTGTGATGATCTCCATATTGTTATCATCTATGCTTGATTGCAAGCATGCTACCCTTTGTGGTTATCTTGCCAAGGTCTTGATTTCCATCCCCATATATTGATTTAGTTACATAGACCACAAATCTGAAAGTATTTTCCCTCTTGTGTTGTCATAATACATGCTTACCTTAAGCAAGTATGATCCACTCCAATACCACTTTTTCATACCCTCAATAGCGTGATGACCCTCATCTTGGCCATGGTGATGTATTAGTTCCACTCATGAAACTATAGGTTGGGAACCCCTCAAGGTTTACCTTGTTGTAAATGTTTATGAAAACCTTGGGCGAGGCAATCTTACCCAAGTGTATGGTTTAAGAAGGAAAAAAGATCTTGTCAAAGATGTGTGAGAAGGATCGTGTGTGTGGCTTGGGTTTTTGAGAAAAATGACACATGGTTCTTAGTATTCGCCCGGAACAACCAAACAGCGCAACCACACTATCCAAAGTGGGCACGGGCTTAGTCTGACATATGTTGAAATTGGCATGAGCCACCTTCACAACTATCTAGGAGGGTCACGACGACCTCTGACGCCGGGTTATGCTCTGGATGAGGCAATACACTGTAGGTGCCTATAGCTGGAAGATAATTGAGGGTCTTCTGTCATGGCGCCGGAGATACGCTCAAAAGGAGGTATGCTGCCGGGGTGCCGGGAAGGGGTAAGCGCAGGGAAGGACTCATGTCAAGGGAGACAGGCGAAAGACTATGACTGATTATCTGGAACTCGCATACTTTCGTATGACGATCCGGGGATGATCCCGGCGGATTTATCGGTTCTTGTGGGGAAAGTGCGCACATTCTGCAGAGTTAAAACTATTCGAATAGCCGCGTCCGTGGTCATGGACGGTTGGAATGGCCGTTGCCAAGCTGTGTCAACTTTTGTTTTATAAATTGCTTTACAAAGAAAGAGAATTTGTTGGATGTACCGGAAGGGTACGGGAAAGGTTGTGTCGACCATATGGAGATGGTTGAGTAAAGTGAAACAAAATTGGGTGACCTTTCCTAGTGTTTCATGTAGAGGAAATCTTCTTCAATAAAAGATATAGAGATGTCATAGAACTTTCCTAGTTTCTCCATCAACTGAGATGGCGTGAAGCTAACTCTTCTTCAATAAAGATATAGAGATGTCATAGTTATCTTTTGAAGTATCTTCTTCAATAAAGATATAGAGATGTCCTAGTACCACCATAGTGTCCCATCATTTGAGATGTCGGGATGCTATATCCACAAGAGAAACTGACACTCTTATGCATGCTATATCCACAAGAGAAACTGTTCTCTCTCCCTTGTCTCAATAGTTAGATCTTGTTAGTATCTTCATGATGGTTTGCGAGTACAATTCCAAATGTACTCACGGCTTTGTCCCTGGCTATTAACTTGGCCAGACTATGAGGAGGACTATGAAGACGATGGAAGCTACCTGGATGACTATGCGACCTAGGACGATCTCCAAGTCAGCTGCCTGTAGGTCTAAGGCGTGACTTGGGCCCGACGCTGTTGACGTGTATCCGCTGCTATGTTTGTGTGAACTCGCCCGAAGTGGCATTTATGTAAGATTGGGTCATGTGACCCTATTGTTGTAAGATTTTTATTCGGTACTTGTAATGGATGTTGTAACTCTGGATATTCAGTTCGGTTATGTGCTCACGGTACACTGAACATGGGATCGTGAGTTGGATGCATAACAGGGTATTTCGGACAGCTAGTCTGGGGTCCCCACAAAATGGAAAGCTTGATGAAAATGATTTCCGACCGCTTGCCACCAGTTCCCTCCGTTTCTCCCATCATAGAGGAAAAGGACAAGGGTGCGTTAGAAGTGGGAGGTGCTTCGGCATTACCCTCCTCTACCACTCCCTTGAATGGTGATCACTTAAACACAATTAAAACCCACAGTGCTTCTCCTAGGGGAACTAGTGGAGGTGCGAGCTACAATAATGTGGCTCCACATTTCCGCTCTCCCGATATCCCGGTTCCCCATCCTCATATAAACACTAGGGGTGATCCACCTAAATTTAATGATAAGGATTTTAGTACATGGCAATTTGAGTTTAAATCCTTTGTGTGCAGTGCCTCCAATGAACTTTGGAGAATTATTGTGGAAGGTTACAATCCTTACAACCTCGAAAGGTTGACAAGAAGAGGAGAGGTCGATAACCAACTCAACTCGATTGCCTTGCACATGATTCAAACTAGTGTGGGGACACAAGACTTGTCTCTTGTTCGGAACTTCACCACCGCCAAGGAAGCATGGTAAGGTTTGGACACAAGCTTCATGGGAAGTGAAAGCATGAAGAGAAACATGTATAGTGCTCTCCGGAATCAAGCTGAAGGATTCATGAGGTTGCCGGATGAAGATCATCAAGTCATGTATAGAAGACTTATCACCGTTGCCGATGCTTTTCGGAATGTGGGTGCCAAACACATTGATGATTTTTGGATCAAGGATAAGTATATTGATTGCATGATGCCGTTTGAGCCCATTGATGTCAAGACTCTCGTTGGGAGAGAAAGATATCCGTCTCTCACCTCACAACAAGTGGTGCACGAGTTGCAAGCTCTCAAGGTGCTCGAGCAAAACTCTCAAGGCTCTCGCAATCGTGCCATTGGGATGTGAAGAGGGACCAACCTTGCCTTGGCGGTCAATTCCGTGGAAGAAGTGAACCCTCAAGAACCATATAGGACATCTTGGAGTATGTCCTATCCGGATGACTTGGAATACCTCTACAATGACCACATGGCATTCCATGCAAAAACCTTTTGGGTTGATCCATCCAAGGCCAAGGAAGACAACATCAAGAGAAACAACTCAAGCGGGTTCAAGGGTTTGGGCCCAAAAACAAGAACTTGCTACAATTGTGGTGACAAGAACCATTTCATCGCCCAATGCCCCTATGAGCATAGGGAAACTCGTGGTGGAAGGCTCATTCCCAAGGACAAGAGAAAAGTTTCAAAGGCTCCCAACAAGAAATTCTACAACAAGGGTAAGAAGGACAAGAGGCCTTCATGGATTGTGCTAATGACTGATGCGTGTGGTTGGCACGTCCGTTGGGAACCCCAAGAGGAAGGTGTGATGCGCACAGCGGCAAGTTTCCCTCAGTAAGAAACCAAGGTTTAATCGGACCAGTAGGAGTCAAGAAGCACGTTGAAGGTTGATGGCGGCGAGATGTAGTGCGGCGCAACACCAGTGATTCCGGCGCCAACGTGGAACCTGCACAACACAACCAAGATACTTTGCCCCAACGAAACAGTGAGGTTGTCAATCTCACCGGCTTGCTGTAACAAAGAGTTAACCGTATTGTGTGGAAGATGATTGTTTGCAGAAAACAGTAGAACAAGTATTGCAGTAGATTGTATTTCAGTAAAGAGAATTGGACCGGGGTCCACAGTTCACTAGAGGTGTCTCTCCCATAAGACGAACAACATGTTGGGTGAACAAATTACAGTTGGGCAATTGACAAATAAAGAGAGCATGACCATGCACATACATATCATGATGAGTATAGTGAGATTTAATTGGGCATTACGACAAAGTACATAGACCGCCATCCAACTGCATCTATGCCTAAAAAGTCCACCTTCAGGTTATCATCCGAACCCCCTCCAGTATTAAGTTGCAAAGCAACAGACAATTGCATTAAGTATGGTGCGTAATGTAATCAACAACTACATCCTTAGACATAGCATCAATGTTTTATCCCTAGTGGCAACAGCACAACACAACCTTAGAACTTTCTGTCATCGTCCTGTGTTAATGCAGGCATGAACCCACTATCGAGCATAAGTACTCCCTCTTGGAGTTACAAGCATCTACTTGGCCAGAACATCTACTAGTAACGGAAAGCATGCAAGATCATAAACAACACATAAGCATAACTTTGATAATCAACATAACAAGTATTCTCTATTCATCGGATCCCAACAAACGCAACATATAGAATTACCGATAGATGATCTTGATCATGTTAGGCAGCTCACAAGATCCGACAATGATAGCACAATGGGGAGAAGACAACCATCTAGCTACTGCTATGGACCCATAGTCCAGGGGTAGACTACTCACACATCACACCGGAGGCGACCATGGCGGCGTCCTCCGGGAGATGATTCCCCTCTCCGGCAGGGTGCCGGAGGCGATCTCCTGGATCCCCCGAGATGGGATCGGCGGCGGCGTCTCTGGAAGGTTTTCCGTATCGTGGTTCTCGGCATCGGGGTTTTCGTCACGGAGACTTTTATAGGCGAAAGGGCAGGTCAAGAGGCGGCACGGGGCCCCACACCACAGGGCCGCGCGGCCAAGGGGGCCGCGCCGCCCTAGGGTGTGGCCCCTCCGTGGCCCCTCTTCGTCTCTCCTTCGGACTTCTGGAAGCTTCGTGAGAAAATAGGCCCCTGGGCTTTGATTTCGTCCAATTCCGAGAATATTTCCTTACTAGGATTTCTGAAACCAAAAACAGCAGAAAACAAAGAATCGGCACTTCGGCATCTTGTTAATAGGTTAGTTCCAGAAAATGCACGAATATGACATAAAGTGTGCATAAAACATGTAGATAACATCAATAATGTGGCATGGAACATAAGAAATTATCGATACGTTGGAGACGTATCAGCATCCCCAAGCTTAGTTCTGCTCGTCCCGAGCAGGTAAAACGATAACACCGATAATTTCTGGAGTGACATGCCATCATAATCTTGATCATACTATTTGTAAAGCATATGTAGTGAATGCAGCGATCAAAACAATGTATATGACATGAGTAAACAAGTGAATCATATAGCAAAGACTTTTCATGAATAGCACTTCAAGACAAGCATCAATAAGTCTTGCATAAGAGTTAACTCATAAAGCAATAATTCAAAGTAAAGGCATTGAAGCAACACAAAAGAAGATTAAGTTTCAGCGGTTGCTTTCAACTTGTAACATGTATATCTCATGGATATTGTCAACATAGAGTAATATAATAAGTGCAATAAGCAAGTATGTAGGAATCAATGCACAGTTCACACAAGTGTTTGCTTCTTGAGGTGGAGAGAAATAGGTGAACTGACTCAACATTGAAAGTAAAAGAATGGTCCTCATAGAGGAAAAGCATCGATTGCTATATTTGTGCTAGAGCTTTGATTTTGAAAACATGAAACAATTTTGTCAACGGTAGTAATAAAGCATATGCATCATGTAAATTATATCTTATAAGTTGCAAGCCTCATGCATAGTGTACCAATAGTGCCCGCACCTTGTCCTAATTAGCTTGGACTACCTGGATTATCACCGCAATACATATGCTTTAACCAAGTATCACAAAGGGGTACCTCTATGCCGCCTGTACAAAGGTCTAAGGAGAAAGCTCGCATTTGGATTTCTCGCTTTTGATTATTCTCAACTTAGACATCCATACCGGGACAACATAGACAACAGATAATGGACTCCTCTTTTAATGCTTTAAGCATTCAACAACAATTAATTCTTTTCTCATTAGAGATTTGAGGATTGTTGTCCAAAACTGAAACTTCCACCATGGAACATGGCTTCGGTTAGCGGCCCAATGTTCTTCTCTCACAATATGCATGCTCAAACCATTCAACTCAGTGTAGATCGCCCTTACTTCAGACAAGACGAACATGCATAGCAACTCACATGAAATTCAACAATGAACAGTTGATGGCGTCCCCAGTAAACATGGTTATCGCACAACAAGCAAATTAATAAGAGATAAAGTGCATAATTACATATTCAATACCACAATAGTTTTTAAGCTATTTGTCCCATGAGCTATATATTGCAAAGGTGAATGATGGAATTTTAAAGGTAGCACTCAAGCAATTTACTTTGGAATGGCGGAAAATACCATGTAGTATAGGTAGGTATGGTGGACACAAATGGCATAGTGGTTGGCTCAAGTATTTTGGATGCATGAGAAGTATTCCCTCTCGATACAAGGTTTAGGCTAGCAAGGCTTATTTGAAACAAACACAAGGATGAACCGGTGCAGCAAAACTCACATAAAAGACATATTGAAAACATTATAAGACTCTACACCGTCTTCCTTGTTGTTCAAACTCAATACTAGAAATTATCTAGACCTTAGAGAAACCAAATATGCAAACCAAATTTTAGCATGCTCTATGTATTTCTTCATTAATGGGTGCAAAGCATATGATGCAAGAGCTTAATCATGAGCACAACAATTGCCAAGTATCACATTACCCAAGACATCTATAGCAATTACTACATGTATCATTTTCCAATTCCAACCATATAACAATTTAACGAAGGAGAAACTTCGCCATGAATACTATGAGTAGAAACCAAGGACATACTTGTCCATATGCTACAGCGGAGCGTGTCTCTCTCCCATAAAGTGAATGCTAGGATCCATTTTATTCAAACAAAACAAAAACAAAAACAAACCGACGCTCCAAGAAAAAGCACATAAGATGTGATGGAATAAAAATATAGTTTCAGGGGAGGAACCTGATAATGTTGTCGATGAAGAAGGGGATGCCTTGGGCATCCCCAAGCTTAGACGCTTGAGTCTTCTTGATATATGCAGGGGTGAACCACCGGGTGCATCCCCAAGCTTAGAGCTTTCACTCTCCTTGATCATGTTGCATCATACTCCTCTCTTGATCCTTGAAAACTTCCTCCACACCAAACTCGAAACAACTCATTAGAGGGTTAGTGCACAATATAAATTGACATATTCAGAGGTGACACAATCATTCTTAACACTTCTGGACATTGCATAATGCTACTGGACATTAGTGGATCAAAGAAATTCATCCAACATAGCAAAAGAGGCAATGCGAAATAAAAGGCAGAATCTGTCAAAACAGAACAGTTCGTATTGACGAATTTTAAAATGGCACCAGACTTGCTCAAATGAAAATGCTCAAATTGAATGAAAGTTGCGTACATATCTGAGGATCATGCACGTAAATTGGCTTAATTTTCTGAGTTACCTACAGGGAGGTGGACCCAGATTCGTGACAGCAAAGAAATCTGGAACTGTGCAGTAATCCAAATCTAGTACTTACTTTTCTATCAACGGCTTAACTTGGCACAACAAAACACAAAACTAAGATAAGGAGAGGTTGCTACAGTAGTAAACAACTTCCAAGACACAAAATAAAAACAAAGTACTGTAGGTAAAAACATGGGTTGTCTCCCATAAGCGCTTTTCTTTAACGCCTTTCAGCTAGGCGCAGAAAGTGTGTATCAAGTATTATCAAGAGACGAAGTGTCAACATCATAATTTGTTCTCATAATAGAATCAAAAGGCACCTTCATTCTCTTTCTAGGGAAGTGTTCCATACCTTTCTTGAGAGGAAATTGATATTTTATATTACCTTCCTTCATATCAATGATAGCACCAACAGTTCGAAGAAAAGGTCTTCCTAATATAATGGGACAAGATGCATTGCATTCAATATCCAAGACAACAAAATCAACGGGAACCAGGTTATTGTTAATGGTAATGCGAACATTATCAACTTTACCCAAAGGTTTCTTTGTAGAATGATCAGCAAGATTAACATCCAAATAACAATTTTTCAGCGGTGGCAAGTCAAGCATATTATAAATTTTCTTAGGCATAACAGAAATACTTGCACCAAGATCACATAAAGCATTACAATCAAAATCTTTAACCTTCATCTTAATGATGGGCTCCCAACCATCCTCTAACTTTTTAGGAATAGAGGCTTCACGCTCTAGTTTCTCTTCTCTAGCTTTTATGAGAGCATTTGTAATATGATGCGTGAAAGCCAAATTTATAGCACTAGCATTAGGACTTTTAGCAAGTTTTTGCAAGAACTTTATAACTTCAGAGATGTGGCAATCATCAAAATTCAAACCATTATAATCTAAAGCAATGGGATCATCATCCCCAATGTTGGAAAAAATTTCAGCAGCTTTATCACAGGCAGTTTCAGCAGTTTTAGCAGTTTCAGGCAGTTTTTCGCGCTTTGCATTCGAAGTGGAAACATTGCTAACACCAATTCTTTTATTAGTATGAGTAGGAGGTGCAGCAACATGTGTAGCATTAGCATTACTAGTGGTGGTAATAGTCCAAACTTTAGCTATATTCTTCTCTTTAGCTAGTTTTTCATTTTCTTCTCTATCCCACCTAGCACGCAGCTCAGCCATTAATCTTATATTCTCATTAATTCTAACTTGAATGGCATTTGCTGTAGTAGTAATTTTATTATGATGATTCTCATTAGGCAAAACTTTTGATTTCAAAAGATCAACATCAGCAGCAAGACTATCGACTTTAGAAGCAAGTATATCAATTTTCCCAAGCTTTTCTTCAACAGATTTGTTAAAAGCAGTTTGTGTACTAATAAATTCTTTAAGCATAGCTTCAAGTCCAGGGGGTGAACTCCTATTATTGTTGTAAGAATTCCCATAAGAATTACCATAGCCGTTGCCATTATTATAAGGATATGGCCTATAGTTGTTACTAGAATTGTTCCGGTAAGCATTGTTGTTGAAATTATTATTTTTAATGAAGTTTACATCAACATGTTCTTCTTGTGCAACCAATGAAGCTAATGGAACATTATTAGGATCAATATTAGTCCTATCATTCACAAGCATAGACATAATAGCATCAATCTTATCACTCAAGGAAGAGGTTTCTTCGACAGAATTTACCTTCTTACCTTGTGGAGCTCTTTCCGTGTGCCATTCAGAGTAGTTGATCATCATATTATCAAGAAGCTTTGTTGCTTCACCAAGAGTGATGGACATAAAGGTACCTCCAGCAGCTGAATCCAATAAATTCCGTGAAGAAAAATTTAGTCCTGCATAGAAGGTTTGGATGATCATCCAAGTAGTCAGTCCATGGGTTGGGCAATTTTTAACCAGAGATTTCATTCTTTCCCAAGCTTGAGCAACATGTTCAGTATCTAATTGTTTAAAATTCATTATGCTACTCCTCAATGATATAATTTTAGCAGGGGGATAATATCTACCAATAAAAGCATCCTTGCATTTAGTCCATGAATCAATACTATTCTTAGGCAGAGATAACAAACAATCTTTAGCTCTTCCTCTTAATGAGAAAGGGAACAATTTTAGTTTAATAATATCACCATCTACATCTTTATATTTTTGCATTTCACATAATTCAACAAAATTATTAAGATGGGCAGCAGCATCATCAGAACTAACACCAGAAAATTGCTCTCGCATAACAAGATTCAGTAAAGTAGGTTTAATTTCAAAGAATTCCGCTGTAGTAGCAGGTGGAGCAATAGGTGTGCATAAGAAATCATTATTATTTGTGGTTGTGAAGTCACACAACTTAGTATTTTCAGCGTTGGCCATTTTAGCAACAGTAAATAAAGCAAACTAGATAAAGTAAATGCAAGTAAACTAATTTTTTTTGTGTTTTCAATATAGCAAACAAGATAGCAAGTAAAGTAAAACTAGCAACTAATTTTTTGTATTTTGATTTAGTGCAGCAAACAAAGTAGTAAATAAAACTAAGCAAGACAAAAACAAAGTAAAGAGATTGAGAAGTGGAGACTCCCCTTGCAGCGTGTCTTGATCTCCCCGGCAACGGCGCCAGAAATTTGCTTGATGCGTATGGTTGGCACGTCCGTTGGGAACCCCAAGAGGAAGGTGTGATGCGCACAGCGGCAAGTTTCCCTCAGTAAGAAACCAAGGTTTAATCGGACCAGTAGGAGTCAAGAAGCACGTTGAAGGTTGATGGCGGCGAGATGTAGTGCGGCGCAACACCAGTGATTCCGGCGCCAACGTGGAACCTGCACAACACAACCAAGATACTTTGCCCCAACGAAACAGTGAGGTTGTCAATCTCACCGGCTTGCTGTAACAAAGAGTTAACCGTATTGTGTGGAAGATGATTGTTTGCAGAAAACAGTAGAACAAGTATTGCAGTAGATTGTATTTCAGTAAAGAGAATTGGACCGGGGTCCACAGTTCACTAGAGGTGTCTCTCCCATAAGACGAACAGCATGTTGGGTGAACAAATTACAGTTGGGCAATTGACAAATAAAGAGAGCATGACCATGCACATACATATCATGATGAGTATAGTGAGATTTAATTGGGCATTACGACAAAGTACATAGACCGCCATCCAACTGCATCTATGCCTAAAAAGTCCACCTTCAGGTTATCATCCGAACCCCCTCCAGTATTAAGTTGCAAAGCAACAGACAATTGCATTAAGTATGGTGCGTAATGTAATCAACAACTACATCCTTAGACATAGCATCAATGTTTTATCCCTAGTGGCAACAGCACAACACAACCTTAGAACTTTCTCACATCGTCCTGTGTGTTAATGCAGGCATGAACCCACTATCGAGCATAAGTACTCCCTCTTGGAGTTACAAGCATCTACTTGGCCAGAGCATCTACTAGTAACGGAAAGCATGCAAGATCATAAACAACACATAAGCATAACTTTGATAATCAACATAACAAGTATTCTCTATTCATTGGATCCCAACAAACGCAACATATAGAATTACAGATAGATGATCTTGATCATGTTAGGCAGCTCACAAGATCCGACAATGATAGCACAATGGGGAGAAGACAACCATCTAGCTACTGCTATGGACCCATAGTCCAGGGGTAGACTACTCACACATCACACCGGAGGCGACCATGGCGGCGTAGAGTCCTCCGGGAGATGATTCCCCTCTCCGGCAGGGTGCCGGAGGCGATCTCCTGGATCCCCCGAGATGGGATCGGCGGCGGCGGCGTCTCTGGAAGGTTTTCCGTATCATGGTTCTCGGTACTGGGGTTTTCGTCACGGAGACTTTTTATAGGCGAAAGGGCAGGTCAAGAGGCGGCACGGGGGCCCCACACCACAGGGCCGCGCGGCCAAGGGGGGGGCCGCGCCGCCCTAGGGTGTGGCCCCTCCGTGGCCCCTCTTCGTCTCTCCTTCGGACTTCTGGAAGCTTCGTGAGAAAATAGGCCCCTGGGCTTTGATTTCGTCCAATTCCGAGAATATTTCCTTACTAGGATTTCTGAAACCAAAAACAGCAGAAAACAGCAACTGGCACTTCGGCATCTTGTTAATAGGTTAGTTCCAGAAAATGCACGAATATGACATAAAGTGTGCATAAAACATGTAGATAACATCAATAATGTGGCATGGAACATAAGAAATTATCGATACGTCGGAGACGTATCAATGACCAAGGAAGAGTATTCTTCCGATGAAGTTGAGAGTAGTAGTGATGAAGAAGAAACCTCAAAGGAAGTGGCCGCCATCGCCACCACCAATATTCCCACTTCATCTCTCTTTGAATCCCCCAGTGAGAACCCTCACATCAAGAATGCACATTGCTTCATGGCTAGGTCCTCCTTGGACACATCTATTGTGCTATCAACTCGAGAAGAATATACCTCCGGTGATGATGATGATGAAGATGAAACTTTGAATGGATTGGTTGCTCTTGCTTCTCTCTCCACCAACTCTTCATCACCAAATGAATTCCCCAATGAAGACATTCACTTGGAGGAAGAAAGTTGTCTCACGGCTAAATCTTCCAAGGTATCATCCCCTAACCCCTCTATGCCTATCATATCAAATGACCTAGGGGTTGATCATGCTAGTTTAAAAGTGAAACAAGAAATGCTTGATTTTGATGAGTTCATTCTTAACTTGAAAGGTGACACTAAAAAGCATGTTTCAAACCTCATGGTTCGGCTAGCACAACTAGATGATATCCTTGAGAAAAAATGTCAAATAGAGAGAGAGGACTCTCTTGAAATTCATGCTCTTAAAAATGCCCTTGAGGAAGGACAAGAAACTATAACTTATCTTGAAGAGAGGCTAGAAATTCTTGAAGAACCTCAAGATGAAATTAATAAGCTTACTAAAGATAGAGATCTTGCTAGGGCTAAGGTAAAAGTGCTTAAAAAGGAAAAAGGCCAAATTTGGTGTTGATCATGAGAAACTTGTGAAGGATCTAGAGGAACTAGACAAGGCTCACAAAGCTTTGAAGAGTGAAAACTCTATCCTCTCCAAGTATAATGAGCAACTTCAAATTAGGATTGCTAAATATGATGTGCCTAGATATTCTACCCCTTCTTGTGATCATGCAAATCTTGTTGAGGAAAATGCTAGGTTAAAGGATGAACTTGCTAAGACCTCCACTCCCCAAAGTAAAGTAAGCAAAGGTCAAACAATGGGAAGGAGGGCATTGGCTATAAGGCCAAGGCAAAGAAGGCAAACAAGAAGAAAGCCAAGCCCACAGAAGAAAAGATGAAAGTTATCACTAATGGTGAAGCCCCTAAGGCCAATACCATTAATGATGATGATGCGGGAAATGCTAACCCTCACTATGTTTTATTTAAAGATTATTATGGTGATGTTTATGCAAAATATGTTGGTCCTTATGATGGTTATGTTGCTTGGCCTATTTGGGTCCCAGAGACCCTTGTTGCTAACAAAAGAGGACCCATTGAAAAAGGGGTACCTAAATCCAAGAATTGATCTCATGTAGGACTATGCCGCCGGAGGGTCAAAATGGGTACTTGATAGTGGATGTAAAAGTCATATGACTGGCAGCAAGAACCTCGTCAAGGAGTTGAGGCCCAACATAAATCATATCCTCATCTCCTTTGGTGATAATTCTACATAAATCATATGACCGACGGCAAGAACCTCGTCAAGGTTTTGGCAAGGTTGTGGTTGCACACAACATTACTCTTGTGGATGTCATGCTTGTCAAAACCCTTGGTTACAATTTACTTTCCGTTTCCGCCGTTGGCAAGATGGGTTTCTCCGTCTTTATTGATAATGATATTGTGGTCCTCTTGTGGAGCAAGACTCTAAAAGTCGCTTTCGTTGGGTATCGCAAACATAACTTGTATGTGGTGGATTTCTCGGGGACCACCACGACAAGTGCGATGTGCCTATTCGGAAAGGCGGATGTGGGTTGGTTGTGGCATCGCCGCTTGTCCCATGTCAACATGAGAACTTTGCAAAGTCTTCACAAGGGGAACCATATTGTGGGTCTAATGGAAAATGTGTCTTTTGACAAAGATCGTGTTTGTAGGGCTTGTGTTGAAGGCAAAATGCATGACTCTCCACACCCGACCAAGACTATTATCTCTTCCAAGAGGATCTTGGAGCTCCTTCATGTGGATCTCTTTGGTCCTACCACTCATGCAAGTCTTGGTGTGAAGAAACATTTCTTGGCGATTGTTGATGACTACTCAAGATACACTGGGGTCTACTTTCTCAAAATGAAAGATGAGACTCAACAAATCTTCATTGACTTTGCCACCGAGGTGCAACTCCAACACAACCTCCTTATAATGTCAATAAGAAGTGACAACAGCTCCGAGTTCAAGAACTATACACTCAATGATTTTCTTAGTGATGAGGGGATAAGACATCAATATTCTACTGCATACACCCCTCAACAAAATGGTGTTGCGGATAGGAAGAACCGACTCTTATGGATATGGAAAGATCTATGATGGCGAAGTATAAATCCCGCTATAACTTTTGGGCCAAAGCCATCTCCACCGCTTGCCACTCTTCTAACCGGCTCTATCTCCGCAAGGTCTTGAACAAGACTCCATATGAAATACTCGCCGGGAACAAGCCTAATATCTCATACTTCAAGGTGTTCAGGTGTAAGTGTTTCTATAAAATCAAAGGAGTTCGTTTATCTAAATTCGCTCCTAAAGCTTTGGAGGGTATATTTGTTGGTTACGGTGCCGAATCTCACACTTATAGAGTCTTTGATGTATCCTCCGGGATTATCATCGAATCTTGTAGTGTCATGTTCGAAGAAAATGATGGCTCCCAAGTAGGGCAAGTTGATGTTTGTGCAGGTGATGAAATTCCTCAAGATGCCATAGTAAGAATGGGTGTGGGGTTTTTCCGCCCCATTGAGGGACACGGTGTGGCGTCTCGGGAAGGACTATGCTCTACCACGGTGGAGCCCTCATCTTCTCAACATCAACAAACCCCATCTCTTGAAGCTAATGATGCACCAACCCAAGAACAAGAATAAAACCCTCCCTCTAGTGTGCAAGATCAAAGACAAGATCAACCAAAGGTTCATGATGGCTCCAATGAGGATCCATTCAATATGTGTCATTCACCGAATAATGTCCAAGATCAAGCACATGATATTGAGCAATCTCAAGAAATTGAGGAAGCTCAAATTGAAGGTCAAGACGGGGACCCAAATGATCAAGTTGATCAAGTGATACCTCCAAGGCCAAGAAGAACGAAGGAGGAGATCGAGGCCCGTCGTCTAGCAAGAAGGGATAGGAACTTGGAAATTCTTGGGCACACTCATGATAAGGTCGTAAGTGATGTAAGAGGAAGAGTTTCCACAAGAAGGAAATTGGCTAACTTTAGCAATCATCATGCTTATATATCCTTAGTGGAACCCAAGAAAGTATTTGAGGCTCTTGAAGATTCGGATTGGTTGGAAGCTATGCATGAGGAACTCAACAACTTCAAGCTCAATAAACTGTGGACCTTAGTTGAGAAGCCAAAGGAGTGCCGCAATGTTATAGGCACTAAATGGATTTTCAAGAACAAGCAAGATGAGTTTGGAAATGTTGTGAGGAACAAGGCAAGATTGGTAGCTCAAGGTTTCTCTCAAATTGAAGGAATTGACTTTGGAGAAACTTATGCTCCCGTGGCTCGCCTTGAGTCCATCTGTATCCTTCTTGCTTATGCATCGCATCATAACTTTAAGTTACAACAAATGGATGTGAAAAGTGCATTTCTTAATGGCCCTTTGCATGAAGAGGTTTATGTTAAGCAACCCCCGGGATTTGAGGATCTCAACTTTCCTAACCATGTCTATAAGCTTGATAAAGCACTTCATGGTCTCAAACAAGCTCCTAGAGCTTGGTATGAGCACCTTAACGAATTATTGATAGACCGTGGGTTTGATGTTGGGCTAATCGATCCCACTCTTTTTACTAAGAGGGTCAATGGGGAGATTTTCGTTTGCCAATTATATGTTGATGATATTATCTTTGGCTCTACTAACAAAGCTTTCACTGATGAATTTTCAAAGCTTATGACCGATAGGTTTGAGATGTCTATGATGGGAGAGATGAGGTTCTTTCTTGGTTTTGAGATCAAGCAATTGAGAGAAGGGACTTTCATCAATCAAGAAAAATATCTATAAGACATGCTCAAGAGGTTCAAGATGGCCGAGATGAAGGGTGTAGCCACTCCTATGGTTACTAAATGTCATCTTGCACTTGATCCCAATGGTAAAGAGGTGGATCAAAAGGTATATCGCTCCATGATTGGATCCTTGCTTTACCTTTGTGCATCTAGACCGGACATAGTGTTGAGTGTTGGTGTGTGTGCAAAGGTATCAAGCTTCTCCTAAGGAGAGTCACATGATGGCTCTCAAAAGAATCTTTCGATATTTAGTTGATACCCCAAGATATGGTCTTTGGTATCCTAAAGGCTCAAGTTTCTTTCTCAATGGATATACCGATGCGGATTGGGTGGGGGACAAGGATGATAAGAAATCAACCTCCGGGGCTTGCCAATTCCTTGGTAGGTCCTTGGTGTGTTGGTCTTCTAAGAAGCAAAATTCTATATCTCTCTCCACCGCCGAAGCCGAATATGTTGCCGCTGCTAGTGGATGCACTCAATTGTTATGGATGAGGCAAACTTTAAAGGAATATGGTGTCACTTGTGACAAAGTGCCTCTTTTATGTGACAATGAAAGTGCTATCAAGATTGCTTATAATCCAGTGCAACATTCTAGAACGAAGAATATTGAGATCCGAAATCATTTTATTAGGGATCATGTTGCCTGTGGTGATATTGAGCTATGCTATGTTCCTACCAAAGATCAACTTGCCGATATATTCACGAAGCCTCTTGATGAAGCAAGGTTTTGCTATTTGAGGAATGAGCTAAATATCATTGATTCAAGGAGTATAGCTTGACCATCTTGCAAACACACCTTTGTCTCAAAATTTTATTTGGTTTAGATGTGGGCATGGAAATAGGGGGAGTGCGGTTTAAACTATTGAGCTATCCCTCCCCCCATAATGCTGATAGTAAGAACTCATTATATTTATATCATATGTTGATATGTGAGCTTCAATTACGAGTATTGGTTTTAGGCCCAAGATATATCTTCGTGGTGCCAAACCATATCACTCCTACATGGTGGCCTAGGACGCCACACTCTTCTTTGTGAAGAGTTAGTGTTATTTGGATCTTATTGGATTTTATTTGACATCTACTTTTTCTTATTTGCCCGTATCTTGCAAACTTGAGTGATCATGTACCATTAACAGTTCGGTCATTCTAAACCCAAGCCTACACTCATCTATAAGCCATTTCCATCTTGCTCCTATGTCATGTTTTGGTAAAAACTTGGAGTTTGAGGAGTTTCGGTCGGATGATCTCGGTTGTCCCACCTTATTGGTAAATTTGCATCTTATATGTGACGTGATATCTTATTGCATCACATATGGGCTTAAGCAAATAGCCAACTAAAGATAGGCAGGATTTCCGAAATTATGGATTTATCCAGAAAACCGGATAATCCGGCCCGTTGGCACCCCGGAAAATCAGGCCCGGCCGGATTATCCGCCCTAACATAGGGTCGGAATACCCGGCCTGGGAAGGATGCGGGGATTTGAGGAGGGGCCGCGGGGAGGACGGTTGCCAAAGCAACCAGTCTCCCCACGTGCCCTCTCTCTCCTCCAAAGCCGCCGGACCTCCTCCTCCTCGCTGGAGCCGCCCCGTCCGCTCCCTCTCGGAGTTTTTGGGTGGATCGGGTGCTCCTCCTCCCTAGCTTTCATCCCCTCCAAGCGGCTCCTCCAATGTAAGAGGGTATGGCTCATAATCCCTAACCCTAGGTGTTGTGATTTGTATGTGCTATTTTCTTGATGGGCATGTTGTCTAGTTATTCCAAATCATGTGTAGTATACTCCATTTGCATGTTATGAGGCCGATCTGGTTCTAGACAAGTTTTTGCTTGAGATTTCTGCAGATTCGCAGGGCCGGATTATCTGGCCCCCGCGATAGCCGGATTATCCGGCCAGGCCGGAATATCCGCCCCTCGGGGACCCCGGATTATCCGACCTGGAGCTATGTTGCTACTGCAGTTTTGATTCAATCTATCATGTCTAAACTTTTACCGACTCATAGTATGTTTCTAGAGTACACTACTGTATCAATACATGACTTATGAGCATTATCTTCTCTTTGCTATCCATCTTTGTCTATGGATAGTATCTCTTATGCTCCTATCCGACAGAAGAACTGGTATGAAGACATTGAGAGGGATGTTGAAATTGAGGACAAGCGCTTTTGGTGCATGGAGCAAAGTTACATCCTCAAGGATATCTATGAACCTATGAAGAAGGTGAGACCTATGCAACCAATTGATGTGGAGCTTCTGGCTGTGAACGATCACTTCGAGGATGCCATTTGGGTCACTGGAAGGATGGGTTTGCAGGAGCTTATGAAGGTACAGTGTGACTACAGTCCTGATTTGATCAAACAATTCTTTGCTACACTGGCCTTCAAGAAGGATGAAGAGCGCACTATGCAGTGGATGACTGGCTCCACTTCATGTGAGGCCACTTTACGCCGGTTTGCTTTGGTTCTAGGCCTTCCCGAGGTAGGTGGTTGCCGCCTCCATGGCCCTCAGAAGACTGATAAGAATGTGCTCTATAATCTATATGATGAGTCTTGAGCTATTGGGACTACCAGGAGGCTTCTACCTATCTATGGTCAGCTGCTCCGCTTCTTTAGAGCCACCATTGCTCCAAGTGGCGGGAACAATGATGCTCTCCGTGGACCTCTAGTGGACCTTATGCATCTTGCCTATGACTGTGCTCAGGATGGTGATGAGGAGTCAGATTTCACTCTTGATATCATGGACTATATCTTTCATGAGATTCATGATGCCATGGTTTCCGGGACCACGATGCCTTATGCTCCATACATTCAGCTTCTAATCAACAACACTGCTGCACTTACTAAAGACTTGAGTCAATTACCTTTAGAGAGTCACACTTTCAAGAAAGCCTACAAGAAGAAGCCTATTCACCGTGCTCCACCTGCTTCTGGCTCTTTTATGGGAGATGCCCATCTAGTGTCTTTGCACTCGGTCGCCCTGTTGCTACCCCTGTGATTCAGAAGAATGTGAAGAAGCTTAGTTGGTTTCAGCGCAATGTTCTGTGCATTAACATTGAGATTCACAAGGAAAACTATGAGGCCAGCCGTCAGCGCTCAGAGATTCAGCATACTCAGGCGGTCATTCTTCACAGGCTCAGTGGTGAGCAAGGACCTCCGCCTCAGCCTCCAGTTCACCCAGCCTACAGTGGGTGGCACTCTTACCAGGTTCCATGGACTGATCTTGAGCAGAGAACAGAGGGCCAGCATCGCTCGCGACTCTCCTCCAGCTACTGACAGTGATGATGAGTATGTCTCCGAGACGGACTCCGAGTGATCTCCATGGGGCGCGTTCTATTAGGCGTTCTCTTCAGGATTTTCTCGGGTAGGGCACAAGCATATGCATTTACCATTCCTTTATTGCTTGTGTCCTCTTTTATGTCATTTATTTGAACTATTTGGCTTGGTTTGTTCCTGTAGGGATTCGTTGCATAGAAAACAAAAAATTTCCTACCGCGAACACGCAATCCAAGCCAAGATGCAATCTAGAAGACGGTAGCAACGAGGGGATTATCAAGTCTCACCCTTGAAGAGATTCCAAAGCCTACAAGATGAGGCTCTTGTTGCTGCGGTAGACGTTCACTTGCCGCTTGCAAAAGCGCGTAGAAGATCTTGATCACGGCGCCACGAACGGGTAGCACCTCCGTACTCGGTCACATGTTCGGTTGTTGATGAAGATGACGTCCACCTCCCCATTCCAGTGGGCAGCGGAAGTAGTAGCTCCTCTTGAATCCGGCAGCACGACGGCATGGTGTCGGTGGTGGTGGAGAAACCTGGCGGAGCTTCGCTAAGCGTGCGGGAAGTGGAGGAGTGGGGCGGCTCGGGTTTGAGGAGAGGGGGGCGCCGGCCACTTGAGGTGGTGCGGCCACCTTGTGCTTGTTGGGGTGGCCGGCCCCCTCCCCTTGGCCCCTCATTATATAGGTCGAAGCCCCAAGTGTTGGACTACAAGTCTCCGAATAAGACCCGAACCCAAAACCTTCCATGTAATAGGGAAACCTACCCAAGGTGGGAATCCCACTTGGGGTGGGATTCCCCCCTTCCATGTGGGGGGGTGGCCGGCCCCCTTAGGGGAGTCCACTTGGGACTCCTCCCCCTTTAGGGTTGGCCGGCCATGGTGGTGGAGTCCCTTTGGGACTCCGCCTTCCATAGTGGTTTCTTCCGGACTTTTCTAGAACCTTCTAGAACCTTCCATAGAACCTTCCGGATCATTTTAAATCTTATAAAATGACTTCCTATATATGAATCTTATTCTCCGTACCATTCCGGAACTCCTCGTGATGTCCAGGATCTCATCCGGGACTCCGAACAAATCTTCAAACTCCATTCCATATTCAAGTTCTACCATTTCAACATCCAACCTTAAGTGTGTCACCCTACGGTTCGCGAACTATGTGGACATGATTGAGTACTCACTCCGACCAATAACCAATAGCGGGATCTAGAGATCCATAATGGCTCCCACATATTCAACGATGACTTTAGTGATCGAATGAACCATTCACATACGATACCAATTCCCTTTGTCACGCGATATTTTACTTGTCCGAGGTTTGATCATCGGTATCACTCTATACCTTGTTCAACCTCGTCTCCTGACAAGTACTCTTTACTCGTACCGTGGTATGTGGTCTCTTATGAACTTATTCATATGCTTGCAAGACATTAGACGACATTCCACCGAGAGGGCCCAGAGTATATCTATCCGTCATCGGGATGGACAAATCCCACTGTTGATCCATATGCCTCAACTCATACTTTCCGGATACTTAATCCCACCTTTATAACCACCCATTTACGCAGTGGCGTTTGATGTTATCAAAGTACCTTTCCGGTATAAGTGATTTACATGATCTCATGGTCATAAGGACTAGGTAACTATGTATTGAAAGCTTATAGCAAATAACTTAATGACGTGATCTTATGCTACGCTTAATTGGGTGTGTCCATTACATCATTCATACAATGATATAACCTTGTTATTAATAACATCCAATGTTCATGATTATAAAACTAATCATCCATTAATCAACAAGCTAGTTAAGAGGCATACTAGGGACTCTTTGTTGTTTACATATCACACATGTATCAATGTTTCGGTTAATACAATTATAGCATGGTATATAAACATTTATCATAAACATAAAGATATATAATAACCACTTTATTATTGCCTCTAGGGCATATCTCCTTCAGTCTCCCACTTGCACTAGAGTCAATAATCTAGATTACATTGTAATATACCTAACAGCCATGGCATTCTGCTGTTGGTCATGCTTTGCCCTAGGGAGAGCTTTAGTCAACGGATCTGCTACATTCAGATCAGTGTGTACTTTGCAAATCTTTACTTCTCCATCTTCGATGTACTCGCGAATCGAGTGGTAACGCAGCTTGATATGCTTCAGCCTCTTGTGTGACCTTGGTTCTTGTGCATTGGCGATGGCACCCATGTTGTCACAGTAGATGACTAGTGGGTCCAATGCACTAGGAACCACACCGAGCTCTACAATGAACCTCTTCATCCATACCGCTTCTGATGAAGCCTCTGAAGCCGCTATGTACTCTGATTCTGTTGAAGACTTCGCCACCGTGCACTACTTCGAGCTTGCCCAGCTTACTGCAGCACCATTCAATATAAACACATACCCAGACTGTGACTTTTTGTCATCAGGATCAGTGTTCCAACTTGCATCGGTGTAACCACTTACAACGAGCTCTTGGTCACCTCCATAACAAAGAAACATATCCTTAGTTCTTTTCAAGTACTTCAGGATATTTTTGACCGCTGTCCAGTGTTCCATTCCTGGATCACTTTGATATCTGCTACTCAAACTAACAACATGTGCTATATCCGGTCTAGTACATAGCATGGCATACATGATAGATCCTACTGCCGAGGCATAGAGTATATTACTCATCCTTTCTCTTTCTTCTGTCGTAGCCGGTCCTTGAGTCTTACTCAAGACCTTGCCTGGTAACATAGGTAAGAACCCTTTCTTACTTTCGTCCATTCTAAACTTCTTTAGAATCTTGTCCAGATATGTACTCTGTGATAGCCCTATTAGGCGTCTTGATCTATCTCTATAAATCTTGATGCCTAATATATACGATGCTTCACCAAGGTCTTTCATTGAAAAACTATTATTCAAATAACCTTTTACACTGCTTAATAGTTCTATATCATTCCCAATCAATAATATGTTATCTACATATAATATCAGGAATGCTACAGAGCTCCCACTCACTTTCTTGTAAATACAGGCCTCTCCATGACACTGTATAAACCCGAAGTCTTTGATCACCTTATCAAAGCGTCAGTTCCAACTTCTTGATGCTTGCTTCAGTCCATAGATTGAACGCTGAAGTTTGCATACTTTGTCAGCATTTTTAGGATCGACAAAACCTTTGGGTTGTACCATATACAACTCTTCCTCAATGTCTCCATTAAGGAACGCAGTTTTAACATCCATCTGCCAAATCTCATAATCGAAAAATGCAGCTATTGCTAACAGAATCCTCACAGATTTTAGCTTCGCTACAGGTGAGAAAGTCTCATTGTAGTCAACTCCTTGAATTTGTCGGAAACCCTTTGCGACAAGTCGAGCTTTATAAACAGTAATATTACCATCAGCATCTGTTTTTCTCTTGAAGATCCATTTATTCTCGACAGCCTTGCGGCTATCAGGTAAGTCTACCAAAGTCCACACTTTGTTATCATACATGGATCCCATTTCGGATTTCATGGCTTCTTGCCATTTGTTGGAATCTGGGCTCATCACCGCTTCTTCATACGTCGCAGGGTCCTCATCATTGTTATCCACAATCATGACATTTAGACAAGGATCATACCAATCAGGAGTGGCACGTTCCCTTGTCGATCTGCGAGGTTTAGTAGTTTCCTCATTCGAAGTTTCATGATCATTATCATTAGCTTCCTCTGTTGCCGGTGTAGGTGGTACAGGTACAACTTCCGGTATTGCGCTACTCTGATCAACGAGTATAGATTCATCAATCTCATCGAGTTCTACTTTTCTTCCAGTCACTTCTTTAGTGAGAAATTCTTTCTCGAGAAAGGTTCTGTTCTTAGCAACAAAGATTTTGCCTTCAGATCTGTGATAGAAAGTGTACCCTATAGTTTCCTTAGGGTATCCTATGAAGACGCATTTCTCCGCTTTGGGTTCTAGCTTGTCCGGTTGTAACTTCTTTACATAGGCTTCGCAACCCCAAACTTTAAGGAACAACAGCTTAGGTTTCTTATTAAACCATAATTCATACGGTGTTGTTTCTACGGATTTTGATGATGCTCTATTTAAAGTGAATGCGGTTGTCTCTAATGCATAACTCCAAAATGATAACGGCAAATCAGTAAGAGACATCATAGAATGAACCATATCTAAGAGAGTTCGATTACGACGTTCGGATACACCGTTTCGTTGTGGTGTTCCCGGTGGTGTCAATTGTGAAAGTATTCCGCATTTCTTTAAATGCATGCCAAACTCATAACTCAGATATTCACCTCCGCGATCAGATCGTAGAAATTTAATCTTCTTGTTACGTTGATTTTCTACTTCACTTTGGAATTCCTTAAACTTCTCGAAAGTTTCGGATTTATGTTTCATGAAATAGATATACCCATATCTACTCAGATCATCTGTGAAGGTTAGAACATAACGATAACCACCGCGCGATGCTACACTCATTGGTCCACACACATCGGTATGTATGATTTCCAGTAAGTCAGTAGCTCGCTCCATCATACCAGAAAATGGAGTCTTAGTCATTTTTCCCATTAGACATGCTTCGCATCTATCAAGTGACTCAAAGTCAAGTGATTCAAGTAATCCATCGGTATGGAGTTTCTTCATGCGTTTCACTCCAATATGACCAAGGCAGCGATTGCCACATATAAGTAGAATTATCATTCAATTTAATTCGCTTAGCATCAATGTTATGTATATGTGTATCACTACTATCGAGATCTAACAGAAATAAGCAATTCTTTTCGGGTGCTCGACCATAAAAGATATTATTCATAAAAATAGAACAACCATTATTCTCAGACTTGAATGAATAACCGTCTTGCATTAAACAAGATCCAGATATAATGTTCATGCTTAACGCGGGTACAAAATAACAATTATTTAGGCTTAAAACTAATCCCGAAGGTAGATGTAGAGGAAGTGTGCCGATAGCGATCACATCGACTTTGGATCCGTTTCCAACGCGCATCATCACTTCATCTTTCAGTAGTCTTCATTTATTCTTTAGTTCCTGTTTCGAGTTACAAATATGAGCAACCGAACCAGTATCAAATACCCAGGTACTAGAACGAGAACCAGTGAGATAAACATCTATAACATGTATATCAGATATACCTTCTTTCTTTTTCTTGACAAGGCCGCTCTTCAGATCAGCCAGATACTTGGAGCAATTACGCTTCCAGTGTCCCTTCTCCTTGCAGTAATAGCACTTAGCATCAGGCTTAGGGCCGTTCTTAGGTTTCATAGGAGGCGTGGCAGCTTTCTTGCCACCCTTCTTGAATTTTCCCTTAGACTTGCCCTGTTTCTTGAAACTGGTGGTCTTGTTGACCATCAACACTTGGTGCTCTTTCTTGATCTCAATCTCAGCAGCTTTTAGCATGCTAAAGAGTTCAGGTAACTCCTTGTTCATGTTCTGCATATTGTAGTTCATCACAAAGTTCTTGTAACTTGGTGGCAGTGATTGAAGGACACGATTAATCCCCAGTCTATTAGGAATCACTATTCCCAAGTCACTGAGTTTCTTCGCATGCCCGGTCATAACGAGCATGTGCTCACTAACGGAGCTGCCTTCTTCCATCATACAGCTGAAGAAGTGTTTCGATGCTTCATAGCATTCCACGGCCGCATGAGTCTCAAATATAGCTTTCAGCTCATTGACCAACTCATGAGGATCGTGGTGCTCAAAACGTTTTTGAAGATCGGCTTCCAGACTGCACAGGAGGGCACACTGAACTTGAGAGTACCGAGTTTTCCGAGTTGCGTAAACATTCTTTACTTCCTCGGTTTCAGTTTCTGCAGGAGGGTCACCTAGCGATGCATCAAGCACAAATTGCAGATTTCCGCCAGCGAGGAAGATCCTCACATGACGGAACCAGTCGGTGAAGTTGCTACCGTTGCTCTTAAGCTTTTCTTTCTCTAGGAACTGGTTAAAATTGATTGGGGACGCCATCTCTACAACATATATTTGCAAAAGTTTAGACTAAGTTTATGACAAATTGAGTTCAAATTTTAATTCAACATAATTAAAAATCTAGGTGAACTCCCACTCAAAACAATATCCCTCGCATTCTCTTAGTGATCACACGAACCAAATCCACCACACCTAAGTCCGATCATCACGAGACAAGGTGTAATTTCAATGGCGAACACTCAAAGTGTTCATCATATCAACCATATGATTCATGCTCTACCTTTCGGTATCACGTGTTCCGAGACCATGTCTGTACATGCTAGGCTCATCAAGGCCACCTTAGTATCCGCATGTGCAAAACTGTCTTGCACCCGTTGTATGCACTTGTTGATTCTATCACACCCGATCATCACGAGATGCTTCGAAACGACAAGTCTTGGCAACGGTGCTACTAAGGATGAACACTTTATTATCTTGAGATTTTAGTGAGGGATCATCTTATAATGCTACCGTCGCGATCTAAGCAAAATAAGATGCATAAAAGGATTAACATCACATGCAGTTCATATGTGATATGATATGGCCCTTTTGTCTTTGCGCCTTTGATCTTCATCTCCAAAGCACGGACATGATCTCCATCATCTTCGGGCATGATCTCCATCATCGTCGGCGTAGCGTCAAGGTCAATGGCGCTGTCTTCATGATTGTCCTCCATGTAGCAACTATTACAACTACTTTGAAATACTACTCAACATGAAATTTAAAGACAACCATAAGACTCCTGCCGGTTGCCACAATACAATAATGATCATCTCATACATATTCATCATCACATTATGGCCATATCACATCACCAAACCCTGCAAAAACAAGTTAGACGTCTCTAATTTGGTTTGCATATTTTACGTGGTTTAGGGTTTTCGAGAGAGATCTAATCTACCTACGAACATGAACCACAACGTTGATACTAATGTTGTCAATAGAAGAGTAAATTGAATCTTCACTATAGTAGGAGAGACAGACACCCGCAAATCCTCTTATGCAATACAAGTTGCATGTCGAACGAAGAACAAGTCTCATGAACGCGGTCATGTAAAGTTAGTCCGAGCCGCTTCATCCCACTATGCCACAAAGATGTAAAGTACTCAAACTAAAGACAACGAGAGCATCAACGCCCACAAAACCATTGTGTTCTACTCGTGCAACCATCTATGCATAGACACGGCTCTGATACCACTGCGGGGATTCATTGCATAGAAAACAAAAAATTTCCTACCGTGAACACGCAATCCAAGCCAAGATGCAATCTAGAAGACGGTAGCAACGAGGGGATTATCGAGTCTCACCCTTGAAGAGATTCCAAAGCCTACAAGATGAGGCTCTTGTTGCTGCGGTAGACGTTCACTTGCCGCTTGCAAAAGCGCGTAGAAGATCTTGATCACGGCGCCACGAACGGGCAGCACCTCCGTACTCGGTCACACGTTCGGTTGTTGATGAAGACGACGTCCACCTCCCCGTTCTAGCGGGCAGCGGAAGTAGTAGCTCCTCTTGAATCCGGCAGCACGACGTCGTGGTGTCGGTGGTGGTGGAGAAACCCGGCGGAGCTTCTCTAAGCGTGCGGGAAGTGGAGGAGTGGGGCGGCTAGGGTTTGGGGAGAGGGGGCGCCGGCCACTTGAGCTGGTGCGGCCACCTTGTGCTTGTTGGGGTGGCCGGCCCCCTCCCCTTGGCCCCTCATTATATAGGTGGAAACCCCAAGTGTTGGACTACAAGTCTCCGAATAAGACCCGAACCCAAAACCTTCCATGTGATAGGGAAACCTACCCAAGGTGGGAATCCCACTTGGGGTGGGATTCCCCCCTTCCATGTGGGGGGGTGGCCGGCCCCCTTAGGGGAGTCCACTTGGGACTCCTCCCCCTTTAGGGTTGGCCGGCCATGGTGGTGGAGTCCCTTTGGGACTCCGCCTTCCATAGTGGTTTCTTCCGGACTTTTCTAGAACCTTCTAGAACCTTCCATAGAACCTTCCGGATCATTTTAAATCTTATAAAATGACTTCCTATATATGAATCTTATTCTCCGGACCATTCCGGAACTCCTCGTGATGTCTGGGATCTCATCCGGGACTCTGAACAAATCTTCAAACTCCATTCCATATTCAAGTTCTACCATTTCAACATCCAACCTTAAGTGTGTCACCCTACGGTTCGCGAACTATGTGGACATGATTGAGTACTCACTCCGACCAATAACCAATAGCGGGATCTGGAGATCCATAATGGATCCCACATATTCAACGATGACTTTAGTGATCGAATGAACCATTCACATACGATACCAATTCCCTTTGTCACGCGATATTTTACTTGTCCGAGGTTTGATCATCGGTATCACTCTATACCTTGTTCAACCTCGTCTCCTGACAAGTACTCTTTACTCGTACCGTGGTATGTGGTCTCTTATGAACGTATTCATATGCTTGCAAGACATTAGACGACATTCCACCGAGAGGGCCCAGAGTATATCTATCCATCATCGGGATGGACAAATCCCACTGTTGATCCATATGCCTCAACTCATACTTTTCGGATACTTAATCCCACCTTTATAACCACCCATTTACGCAGTGGCGTTTGATGTAATCAAAGTACCTTTCCGGTATAAGTGATTTACATGATCTCATGGTCATAAGGACTAGGTAACTATGTATTGAAAGCTTATAGCAAATAACTTAATGACGTGATCTTATGCTACGCTTAATTGGGTGTGTCCATTACATCATTCATACAATGATATAACCTTGCTATTAATAACATCCAATGTTCATGATTATGAAACTAATCATTCATTAATCAACAAGCTAGTTAAGAGGCATACTAGGGACTCTTTGTTGTTTACATATCACACATGTATCAATGTTTCGGTTAATACAATTATAGCATGGTATATAAACATTTATCATAAACATAAAGATATATAATAACCACTTTATTATTGCCTCTAGGGCATATCTCCTTCAGTTCGTTCAAAACTATGTGTTATGTGTGGTTGTGAGACATTATGTTAAGGTTTTCGGAATTCTATATGTTGAGACCAAGGTTTATGATATGGTGTGGTATTTATATATCCGGTAATATATATCTCCATATGGGTATGATCTCTATCACCTTGTCTCATATATATATATATGCCTATGATCCCAAAAATCTTGGTATCCAAATTTTTTTTGAGCTCATGTTGGATATCTCTTGTGTTGAGGCACCTCGCACCTATATGTTGTGCATTTGTATTCAAATGCAAATTACTTGTATGCACACATGTAGGGGGAGTGCCTCTACGCTTTGCCAACATGCTTGTTCTCTATAGTGGTTTTTTATTGCAAATCCGTATATTGTCATCAAACACCAAAAAGGGGGAGATTGAAAGAACATCTCTCAGATTATGTTTTGGAATGTTTGATGTCAATATAAGTGATACAATAATGTCTGATGAAGTGGTGCAGAGAATATATATATACATGTATATGGGTGTCTTGTGTGGAAAAACGAGACAAAAAGAAGCAGCAAGTTTTTCTCCAAGCCGGATAATCCAGGCTGGATATTTGCGAAATATCCGGGCCCCCAAAATCGGCTAAGGACTTTTGGAAAAGTGGCTCGGTACTACCCTGGACATGGGCCGGACTTTTGCTCGGAATTTCCCAGGGCCGGATTTTTTAGGGGGGGGGCGGATTATCCGGCCCCAACTTACACCGGATAATCCGGCCCTCAAAGAGCTCCAACGGCTGGATTTTTGGAGGGGGTATTTATACGCCCTTCTTCCTCCTCCCCAAGCTGCTCAATCATTCCCCAAGTTCATCACCATTAGAGCCGCCTCAAGAAACACAAGAATCACAAGATCTCCTCCTCCACCCAACCAAAGCTCTTGATCTTTGGAGATTCGAAGGAGAAGACCCCGATCTACATCTTCACCGAAGCGATTTGCTTTTCCCCCTCATATGCTTGAGGGCTCATTTGCTAGTGTTCCTCTTTTGAGAAACCCTAGTTGTTTGTAGTTGATATCGTTCTTGTTCTTGTTGTTGTTACAGATTTGAGAGCCTCCAATTTGGTTGTGGATGTGTGCCCCAAGAACCTTGTAAAGGCCCGAATTCCGCCTCGAGGAAATCCCTTTGTGGAAGTGGGCTAGGCCTTCATGGCGTTGCTCACCGGAGACCTGAGTGAAGCCTTCGTGGCGTTGGTTAGACTTTCGTAGCAACCACACTCCTCCAAACGTAGACGTACCTTCTTGCAAAGGAAGGGAACTACGGGAATCAACTCCGTGTCTCCGTGTGCTCCACTCTCGGTTAGCTCTATCCTATTATCTCCCCTATATATTGTGTAGCTATATCTTGCTTAGTCGTTGACCTTGTCATATAGGTAAATTCACATAGTTGCATATCTAGAGAATTTACCTTTGTGTCAAGCCCAAATTGAAAAAGAACTAAAAATTGGTTAGCACCTATTCACCCCCCCCCCTCTAGGTGCGTCATACGATCCTTTCAAATACACAAGTCATTATAGACAACAACTTCTTCTTATATAATTCATCTTGCAATGAGTAAGGAGTCACTAAATAGAGGTGCATAGAAGAAATCATAATTGGTGATGGCAAACTTTCGTTCTTGGTCAGAGAACAATTAACAGATGGTACTTATCTTTCGAGCAGAGTCTTTATATTAGAGCTTATTGCAGAAATCACATGCTCAATCATCACAGTCTCTTTACAATCATAGATAGCTTTCAACGTTATATTCATTTAGATAAAAGCATTGTGCTACACAAGGAAGAATAAAAGATTTGATTGAATGTATCAACACACATAAATGGTTGGATTACAACAAATCAAATGCTTGCTTGAGGTAGAGGGAAATAGTTTTACTGACTCAACATAAAAGTAAAAGAAAGGCACTACACAGAGGGATGCAAGATTATTTATGTGCTAGAGATTTTTGTTTTGATGCAATAGCAGTGTTGAAAATATATATTTTGAGAGGTATGCATGTCTATGTCAACGAATGGCATCAAAATATCTATCGTCCTTTCATATAGTGACCTCAAGAGCGGCTCCCATGTAGTTCTCCATTGCACACCATTATTTAGTATCTCTCCAGTACATAATGTGCGGAGCATTATTTGATTTATTTGTTTATTTTATATTTTTGTTTGGGATGGGCACCCGGTTTCCTTGCTCTTTCTGCAATATTAAGGACTTAGCACATTATTCATGCTAGTCACGGAATGAAGTCATGAAAATACACTAAATCATTCAATACTTCCTCATGATCTAAGAACAAAACACAAAACATGTAAAATGTTTGAAGGTTTAAAGGTAGCACACAATCAATTCACTTTGGAGTGGCGGTGAAATACCACAAATATATAGGTATGGTGGACACAAATGGCATGAGTTTTTGGTTCATGGTTTGGATGCACGAGAATCATTCCCTCTCAGTACATGTCTTTGGCTAGCAAGGTTGGGTAGCATGCATAAGAGTTGAGCGAAACAAGCAAATATGCATGTGATAGAAAACAATCATGCAATGTTCCTTGGAAGTACAAAAGATTCAATCTTAACAATATTAAGCTTATGAGCCAACAAGAAAGAAAGATAAAGGAATAATATATCTACATGTATTTCTCTTTTTTCTACTTAAGCCTCAAAGTAACGTTGCCACTAACCAATGCTAAGTTTGCCAAGACCAACTAGAATTACTTGATGTTCCCAAAGTGGTACCAATACTAACCAACAAGATTAATCTATGATAGAAATCACAAACTAAAATAAGATGTGCAGAAAGTAAATGATAAAATTTCTCATTAATATTCCATACGGCAACTCACACCAAGGGATACATAGATAATAGACTAAAGGAGAGGTACTTGCACACTGCAAACTATCCTATATGATAACTTCAATACTCATGATATGACTCTACTAAAAAGTAAATAGGTAGAAGATAATAGTGTGATACCGTGGCACTCCCCCAAGCTTGGAACAAGCCAAGGGGATGCCAATACCAATGACGAATTACTCCTTCCGTGGTGGTGCATCCATGATTGGAGTAAGAAAGTTCTCCAACATCTTGCGAAGCCTGTTGTTCTCCTCTCGAAGAATCTCCGCCTCCTTCCTCAGATCTTGATATTTATCGCAAAACTCATCGGGGATTCGAATGGCTTCCTTTGCTACAGGGAAGGAACTGAGGTCTAGAACTGACGGTATCGGTCCCTGCATATTATGAGAAAATGCACGTCCAGTGTTAATTGATCCTACAAGGGTAGGTTTCCTTGCCCTCAATCTTGCGGTAATTTGTCCCCCTTCGCTTGATGATATCTCCTTTACTTCCTCCATCCGTCCAACAAGAGTCCCCTGATCAAGATCACGGAGGAGCTCGCGCCAGCGTTGAAGCTCGTGATCCTCTGAAGATGAACCCCGGGATGACATCTGGACAGAAACAGATCGAAACAAAAACACCACGAGAAAACGATATACATGCCTCGGTGGATCTCGGGGATTATATAGCAAAAAGTTTCGTAATAAAGGAAGGGAACAAGGCAAAACTGGGTCGGAAAGGGGCTCCAGGGCGCCCAGACCATGCCTAGGCGCGGCCTGGAGCTGGCACGCGCCTAGGGGTGGTATGGTACCCCTGGGCACCTTCTCCTACCCATTTTCGTCTCGTAATTTTTCATATTTAGCAAAAACAACAAAAACATAACCTGGAAAGCCTAACACGAACTTTTTCTCACTAAAATTGTTACCTATTCGGGATTTGCTCCTTAATGAATTCTTCCGGAGTCACCACTTGAATAACATCAATATCTTCATTATAAGAATATCCAAAAAATATAGTGTTTGAGTCTTTGCCCATTCACCACTTGTGTAGTGTTATCCTTCAATGAAGCAGTTTTTATGGCACCAGAACGATACACCTCTTCAATAATAAAAGGTCCTTCCCATTTCGAGAGTAATTTTCCCGCAAAAAATCTGAGATGAGACCTATACAATATAACTTTATCACCAACATGGAATTTTCTCTTAAGAATTCTCTTATCATGACACTTTTAAACCTTCTCTTTAAAGAGTCTAGCATTTCCGTAAGCTTCAATGCTCCATTCATATAAATAACTCAAGTCAAGCAACCTTTTCTTACCGGCTTGTTTAAAGTCTCTATTAAGTTCCTTCACTGCCCAATAATCATTGTGTTCTAATTCTAAAGGCATGTGACAAGCTTTTCCATAAACCATTTTGTAAGCAGACATGCCCATAGGATTTTTATAAGCAGCTCTATAAGCCCATTGACATAGGCATCCCGAATGGGCCTGCCAAATAAAGTACCTGAGATAAACTGAAGGCCCACGAATCAAAACTTTCAAGGTCCAGAAGCCCGGCGAACATTGATAAGGAATCTAGAGATATATTAGGAATCATGAATCATGTAATCATATGGGAAAGACTCGGATAACTTCCCAAAGCTTGTAACTTGTACGACACGAAATCCCTCGGCTCTCCCTCCTATATAAAGGAGTGTCGAGGGGAGGAGAATCTATCGAATCTATTGTCAACATACACCCTAGTTTTCTTAGTCGAGCACCTTTTCGGCTCAGTCTTCGAGATCTAGTTGCCTTCTACTTTCTATGAAATACTAAGTCTACAATACATAGGCATTGACAAGTTAATCCCTTGTCAATTGGCGCCGTCTGTGGGGATTGGAGGCTGGAAAGAGGTGATCTCGATGGCATCGTCAACATCATCAATGGCAAGCAAAACGATGGACAGAGGAAAATGGATCCAACCTGATCTCGATGATTTTGTTCCTCACCCTTCCGCCTGTTTGCATGCATATGCCAATCTGGAGGAGTCGATGGAGATGATGTTCGGGAGTTTCCGCTTCCGCGTTGGGAAAGAAGGATCGCATCGTCTCGCGGCATGATACGCGTACAGCACGCGTCCGTTGGGAACCCCAAGAGGAAGGTGTGATGCGTACAGCGGCAAGTTTTCCCTCAGTAAGAAACCAAGGTTTATCGAACCAGTAGGAGCCAAGAAGCACGTTGAAGGTTGATGGCGGCGAGATGTAGTGCGGCGCAACACCAGGGATTCCGGCGCCAACGTGGAACCTGCACAACACAACCAAAGTACTTTGCCCCAACGAAACAATGAGGTTGTCAATCTCACCGGCTTGCTGTAACAAAGGATTAGATGTATAGTGTGGATGATGATTGTTTGCAGAGAACAGTAGAACAAGTATTGCAATAGATTGTATTCGATGTTAAAGAATGGACCGGGGTCCACAGTTCACTAGTGGTGTCTCTCCCATAAGATAAATAGCATGTTGGGTGAACAAATTACAGTTGGGCAATTGACAAATAGAGAGGGCATGACAATGCACATACATGATATGATGAGTATTGTGAGATTTAATTGGGCATTACGACAAAGTACATAGACCGCTATCCAGGATGCATCTATGCCTAAAAAGTCCACCTTCAGGTTATCATCCGAACCCCTTCCAGTATTAAGTTGAAAACAACAGACAATTGCATTAAGTATGGTGCGTAATGTAATCAATAACTACATCCTCGGACATAGCATCAATGTTTTATCCCTAGTGGCAACAGCACATCCACAACCTTAGAACTTTCTGTCACTGTCCTAGATTTAATGGAGGCATGAACCCACTATCGAGCATAAATACTCCCTCTTGGAGTTAAGAGTAAAAACTTGGCCAGAGCCTCTACTAATAACGGAGAGCATGCAAGATCATAAACAACACATAGGTAATAGATTGATAATCAATATAACATAGTATTCTCTATCCATCGGATCCCAACAAACACAACATATAGCATTACAGATAGATGATCTTGATCATGTTAGGCAGCTCACAAGACCCGACAATGAAGCACATAAGGAGAAGACAACCATCTAGCTACTGCTATGGACCCATAGTCCAGGGGTGAACTACTCACTCATCACTCCGGAGGCGACCATGGCGGTGAAGAGTCCTCCGGGAGATGATTCCCCTCTCCGGCAGGGTGCCGGAGGCGATCTCCTGAATCCCCCGAGATGGGATTGGCGGCGGCGGCGTCTCTGGAAGGTTTTCCGTATCGTGGCTCTCGGTACTGGGGGTTTCGCGACGAAGACTATATGTAGGCGGAAGGGCAGGTCAGGGGGCCACACGGGGGCCCCACACGGTAGGGCCGCGCGGGCCCCCCTTGGGCCGCGCCGCCCTAGTGTGGCGGCGCCCCGTGGCCCCACTTCATCTTCCCTTCGGTCTTCTGGAAGCTTCGTGTGAAAATAGGCCCCTGGGCGTTGATTTTGTCCAATTCCGAGAATATTTCCTTACTAGTATTTCTGAAACCAAAAACAGCAGAAAACAGCAACTGGCTCTTCGACATCTCGTTAATAGGTTAGTGCCAGAAAATGCATAAATATGACATAAAATATGCATAAAACATGTAGATATCATCAATAATGTGGCATGGAACATAAGAAATTATCGATACGTCGGAGACGTATCAGCATCCCCAAGCTTAGTTTCTGCTCGTCCCGAGCAGGTAAACGATAACAAAGATAATTTCTGGAGTGACATGCCATCATAACCTTGATCATACTATTGTAAGCATATGTAATGAATGCAGCAATCCAAACAATGTAAATGACATGAGTAAACAAATGAATCATAAAGCAAAGACTTTTCATGAATAGTACTTCAAGACAAGCATCAATAAGTCTTGCATAAGAGTTAACTCATAAAGCAATAATTCAAAGTAGAGGTATTGAAGCAACACAAAGGAAGATGAAGTTTCAGCGGTTGCTTTCAACTTATAACATGTATATCTCATGGATAGTTGTCAATGTAAAGTAATATAACAAGTGAAATATGCAAGTGTGTATGAATCAATGCACAGTTCACACAAGTGTTTGCTTCTTGAGGTGGAGAGAGATAGGTGAACTGACTCAACATAAAAGTAAAAGAAAGGCCCTTCGCAGAGGGAAGCATTGATTGCTATATTTGTGCTAGAGCTTTGGTTTTGAAAACAAGAAACAATTTTGTCAACGGTAGTAATAAAGCATATGTGTTATGTAAATTATATCTTACAAGTTGCAAGCCTCATGCATAGTATACTAATAGTGCCCGCACCTTGTCCTAATTAGCTCGGATTACCTGGATTATCATCGCAATACATATGTTTTAACCAAGTGTCACAAAGGGGTACCTCTATGCCGCCTGTACAAAGGTCTAAGGAGAAAGCTCGCATTGGATTTCTCGCTATTGATTATTCTCAACTTAGACATCCATACCGGGACAACATAGACAACAGATAATGGACTCCTTTTTTATGCATAAGCATTCAACAACAATTAATTTTCTCATATGAGATTGAGGATATTTGTCCAAAACTGAAACTTCCACCATGGATCATGGCTTTAGTTAGCGGCCCAATGTTCTTCTCTAACATTATACATGCTCTAACCATTCTAGCGGTAAATCTCTCTTACTTCAGACAAGACGGACATGCATAGCAACTCACATGATATTCAACAAAGAATAGTTGATGGCGTCCCCAGGATGTTATCGCACAACAAGCAACTTAATAAGAGATAAAGTGCATAAGTACATATTCAATACCACAATAGTTTTTAGGCTATTTGTCCCATGAGCTATATATTGTAAAGGTAGAGGATAGAAATTTTAAAGGTAGCACTCAAGAAATTTACTTTGGAATGGCGGAGAAATACCATGTAGTAGGTAGGTATGGTGGACACAAATGGCATAGTGGTTGGCTCAAGTATTTGGATGCATGAGAAGTATTCCCTCTCGATACAAGGCTTAGGCTAGCAAGGCTATTTGAAACAAACACAAGGATGAACCGGTGCAGAAAAACTCACATAAAAGACATACTGTAAACATTATAAGACTCTACACCGTCTTCCTTGTTGTTCAAACTCAATACTAGGAATTATCTAGACCTTAGAGAGACCAATTATGCAAACCAAATTTTAGCATGCTCTATGTATTTCTTCATTAATAGGTGCAAAGTATATGATGCAAGAGCTTAAACATGAGCACAACAATTGCCAAGTGTCACATTATCCAAGTCATTTTAGCAATTACTACATGTATCATTTTCCAATTCCAACCATATAACAATTTAACGAAGAAGATACTTCCTTCGCCATGAATATTATGAGTAAAGCCTAAGGACATATTTGCCCATATGCAACAGCGGAGCGTGTCTCTCTCCCACACAAAGAATGCTAGGATCCATTTTATTCAAACAAAAACAAAAATAAAAACAAACCGACGCTCCAAGCAAAGTACATAAGATGTGATGAAATAAAAATATAGTTTCACTAGAGGAACCTGATAATGTTGTCGATGAAGAAGGGGATGCCTTGGGCATCCCCAAGCTTAGACGCTTGAGTCTTCTTGATATATGCAGGGGTGAACCACCGGGGCATCCCCAAGCTTAGAGCTTTCACTCTCCTTGATCATGTTGTATCATCTCCCTCTCTTGATCCTTGAAAACTTCCTCCACACCAAACTCAAAACAACTCATTAGAGAGTTAGTGCACAATCAAAATTTACATGTTCAGAGGTGACATAATCATTATTAACACTTCTGGACATTGCACAAAGCTACTGAAAGTCAATGGAATCGAAAAATCCATCAAGCATAGCAAAACAGGCAATGCGAAATAAAAGGCAGAATCTGTCAAAACAGAACAGTTCATAAAGACGAATTTTATTGAGGCACCAGACTTGCTCAAATGAAAATGCTCAAATTTAATGAAAGTTGCCTACATATCTGAGGATCACTCACGTAAATTGGCATAATTTTCTGAGTTACCTACAGAGAATTAGGCCCAGATTCGTGACAGCAACGAAATCTGTTTCTGCGCAGTAATCCAAATCTAGTATGAACCTTACTATCAACGACTTTACTTGGCACAACAATGCACAAAACTAAGATAAGGAGAGGTTGCTACAGTAGTAACAACTTCCAAGACTCAAATATAAAATAAAGGTACTGTAGTAAAAACATGGGTTGTCTCCCATAAGCGCTTTTCTTTAACGCCTTTCAGCTAGGCGCAGAAAGTGTATATCAAGTATTATCAAGAGATGGTGTATCTACATTACCTTGGGCTTTGCCCTTACCTTTCTTGTTCTTTTTCTTACCCTTTGATTTAGGGAATACATGTCTTCCCCCCCGGTGTAGAGGTGAATTTCAGGGTGTCTTCTCCCATATCTATGACTGCTCCCAATAGTTTCAGCAGGGATCTTCCGAGTGTGATTTGTCCTGTTCCTGCACATTCAATAACAAGATAATCAATGGATATTGTTCTTCCAAGAATGGTTGTATGCACACCTGCAGCTATTCCCTTAGGGATTATAACAGAGTTATCAATAAGAGTTATTCCTTCTCCCCCTTCGACGAATCCCCAAAGTTTCAAAGATTCATGAATACTCTTAGGCATAAGGGAAAATTCAGACATAATATCACAATTGGCATGAAGAGTTTGATCACCAATAACAATTTTAATAGTAGGATCCCATAATGAAGGTTCAGAGTTCACTAAAACTTGTTCAAGACGGTTACGAACATAGCGATAGTTGTCATTCAAGCGAGATGCACTTGTCTCAAGAGTGTTTAATCTATTATAAATGCTAATAAGGGCTGAATCAAAGTTATTAGCTGAATCATGTGATGCAACCAACTTCTTTATGGCATTAAAAGCTTGATCCCCATTGCAATGAAGGAAATCTCCTCCCACTAAAGCATCCAAGGCATATCTATAGCGAATCATAAGACCAAAATAAAAGTTACTAAGGAGCAAACTTAGAGTCATTTGAGGTTCAGCTTTACGATAAGAAGTAAAAATTCTGGACCAAGCATCTTTAAAACTCTCCTCATCCCCTTGTTTAAAAGTGAAGACTAATTCTTCAGGTGAAGAAGTAACAAGTGCAGAACTAGACATGGTAACAAAAGTAAAATGCAAGTAACTAATTTTTTTGTGTTTTTAATATAGAGTGCAAACAAGATAGCAAATAAAGTAAAACTAGCAACTAATTTTTTTGTATTTTGATTTAGTGCAGCAAACAAAGTAGTAAATAAAATAAAGCAAGACAAAAACAAAGTAAAGAGATTGCGATGTGGAGACTCCCCTTGCAGCGTGTCTTGATCTCCCCGGCAACGGCGCCAAAAAATCTGCTTGATACGCGTACAGCACGCGTCCGTTGGGAACCCCAAGAGGAAGGTGTGATGCGTACAGCGGCAAGTTTTCCCTCAGTAAGAAACCAAGGTTTATCGAACCAGTAGGAGCCAAGAAGCACGTTGAAGGTTGATGGCGGCGAGATGTAGTGCGGCGCAACACCAGGGATTCCGGCGCCAACGTGGAACCTGCACAACACAACCAAAGTACTTTGCCCCAACGAAACAGTGAGGTTGTCAATCTCACCGGCTTGCTATAACAAAGGATTAGATGTATAGTGTGGATGATGATTGTTTGCAGAGAACAGTAGAACAAGTATTGCAATAGATTGTATTCGATGTTGAAGAATGGACCGGGGTCCACAGTTCACTAGTGGTGTCTCTCCCATAAGATAAATAGCATGTTGGGTGAACAAATTACAGTTGGGCAATTGACAAATAGAGAGGGCATGACAATGCACATACATGATATGATGAGTATTGTGAGATTTAATTGGGCATTACGACAAAGTACATAGACCGCTATCCAGCATGCATCTATGCCTAAAAAGTCCACCTTCAGGTTATCATCCGAACCCCTTCCAGTATTAAGTTGAAAACAACAGACAATTGCATTAAGTATGGTGCGTAATGTAATCAATAACTACATCCTCGGACATAGCATCAATGTTTTATCCCTAGTGGCAACAGCACATCCACAACCTTAGAACTTTCTCGTCACCTTGTCCTGCATTTAATGGAGGCATGAACCCACTATCGAGCATAAATACTCCCTCTTGGAGTTAAGAGTAAAAACTTGGCCAGAGCCTCTACTAATAACGGAGAGCATGCAAGATCATAAACAACACATAGGTAATAGATTGATAATCAACATAACATAGTATTTTCTATCCATCGGATCCCAACAAACACAACATATAGCATTACAGATAGATGATCTTGATCATGTTAGGCAGCTCACAAGACCCAACAATGAAGCACATAAGGAGAAGACAACCATCTAGCTACTGCTATGGACCCATAGTCTAGGGGTGAACTACTCACTCATCACTCCGGAGGCGACCATGGCGGTGAAGAGTCCTCCGGGAGGTGATTCCCCTCTCCGGCAGGGTGCCGGAGGCGATCTCCTGAATCCCCCGAGATGGGATTGGCGGCGGCGGCGTCTCTGGAAGGTTTTCCGTATCGTGGCTCTCGGTACTGGGGGTTTCGCGACGAAGACTATATGTAGGCGGAAGGGCAGGTCAGGGGGCCACACGGGGGGCCCACACGCTAGGGCCGCACGGGCCCCCCTTGGGCCGCGCCGCCCTAGTGTGGCGGCGCCCCGTGGCCCCACTTCGTCTTCCCTTCGGTCTTCTGGAAGCTTCGTGTGAAAATAGGCCCCTGGGCGTTGATTTCGTCCAATTCCAAGAATATTTCCTTACTAGGATTTCTGAAACCAAAAACAGCAGAAAATAGCAACTAGCTCTTCGGCATCTCGTTAATAGGTTAGTGCCGGAAAATGCATAAATATGACATAAAGTACGCATAAAACATGTAGATATCATCAATAATGTGGCATGGAACATAAGAAATTATCGATACATCGGAGACGTATCACGGCACAAATTTTTTCGGGACCGTTAGCGGCCGATTCCGATTTATCGGGATCATCAGCATCATTGATCGAGTCAGGCGACGAGGAGGTTTCGCCACCAAGCTTCACCAAGCCCGCCGTCAGCAGAGGACTCGTTGATCTGTTCGGCGACATGACTTTTGGTTCGTTCACGGATTCCGATCTGGGTAGCGACTCGAAAAGCATCGACAACTTGGACTTCATCGACATATCTACTTTTATTAGGGAGGTCTTCGCCGATCTATACGAAGGTGTCACCGATCATGAAGATGAAAACAAAACTACAATATATCATCAAGTTTGCGCAATCGGGGAATCAAGCCGCCAAGAAGATAAAGCGTTGGAGGCTTTCGATGATTTGGGAAATCCATATAATGATCCCACAGATCTCACACGTGGAACAGGAAACAAATACATCGGGTCCATGCCGCGAGAGAAAATATAGCTACCGCAAGCAACTTGGGACGGAGCTCAGAGAGCCATGAATGGCACAGAGCCGATGACTACCACGGCTACACCAGAAGTGTTGCAAGCATATCAATATAAACTTGCTCATGCTAGACGAGAGTTGGAAAAACAAAGAAAGTTACTCGACGAAAGGTTCAGCTTCTGCGTCAAGTGCGCGCAGGGCTGCCTTGAGTTGACAATCAGGAACCTCAGGAGATAGTCACAGAGACGTTGTGCAAGAAACAGATCGTGATTGGTGATACGTCTCCGACGTATCGATAATTTCTTATGTTCCATGCCACATTATTGATGTTATTTACATGTTTTATGCACACTTTATGTCATATTCGTGCATTTTCTGGAACTAACCTATTAACAAGATGCCGAAGTGCCAGTTGCTGTTTTCTGCTGTTTTTGGTTTCAGAAATCCTAGTAATGAAATATTCTCGGAATTGGACGAAATCAACGCCCAGGGTCCTATTTTGCCACGAAGCTTCCAGAAGACCGAAGAGGAGACGAAGTGGGGCCACGAGGTGGCCACACCCTAGGGCGGCGCGGCCCCCCCCCCCCCCTTGGCCGCACGGCCCTGTGGTGTGGGCCCCTCGTGCCGCCTCCTGACCTGCCCTTCCGCCTACTTAAATCCTCCGTCGCGAAACCCCCAGTACCGAGAGCCACTATACGGAAAACCTTCCAGAGACGCCGCCGCCGCCGATCCCATCTCGGGGGATTCAGGAGATCACCTCCGGCACCCTGCCGGAGAGGGGATTCATCTCCCGGAGGACTCTACGCCGCCATGGTCGCCTCCGGAGTGATGAGTGAGTAGTCTACCCCTGGACTATGGGTCCATAGCAGTAGCTAGATGGTTGTCTTCTCCCCATTGTGCTTCATTGTCGGATCTTGTGAGCTGCCTAACATGATCAAGATCATCTATCTGTAATTCTATATGTTGCGTTTGTTGGGATCCGATGAATAGAGAATACTTGTTATGTTGATTATCAAAGTTATGTCTATGTGTTGTTTATGATCTTGCATGCTCTCCGTTACTAGTAGATGCTCTGGCCAAGTAGATGCTTGTAACTCCAAGAGGGAGTATTTATGCTCGATAGTGGGTTCATGCCTCCATTGATATCTGGGACAGTGACAGAAAGTTCTAAGGTTGTGGATGTGCTGTTGCCACTAGGGATAAAATATTGGTGCTATGTTCAAGGATGTAGTTACTGATTACATTACGCGCGATACTTAATTCAATTGTCTGTTGTTAGCAACTTAATACTGGAGGGGGTTCGGATGATAACCTGAAGGTGGACTTTTTAGGCATAGATGCATGCTGGATGGCGGTCTATGTACTTTGTCGTAATGCCCAATTAAATCTCACTATACTCATCATAATATGTATGTGCATGGTCATGCCCTCTTTATTTGTCAATTGCCCAACTGTAATTTGTTCACCCAACATGCTGTTTATCTTATGGGAGAGACACCTCTAGTGAACTGTGGACCCCGGTCCAATTCTCTATACTGAAATACAATCTACTGCAATATTGTTCTACTGTTTTCTGCAAACAATCATCTTCCATACAATACGGTTAATCCTTTGTTACAGCAAGCCGGTGAGATTGACAACCTCACTGTTTCGTTGGGGCAAAGTACTTTGGTTGTGTTGTGCAAGTTCCACGTTGGCGCCGGAATCCCTGGTGTTGCGCCGCACTACATCCCGCCGCCATCAACCTTCAACGTGCTTCTTGGCTCCTTCTGGTTCGATAAACCTTGGTTTCTTTCTGAGGGAAAACTTGCTGCTGTGCGCATCATACCTTCCTCTTGGGGTTCCCAACGAACGTGTGAGTTACACGCCATCAAGCTCTTTTTCTGGCGCCGTTGCCGGGGAGATCAAGACACGCTGCAAGGGGAGTTTCCACATCCCAATCTCTTTACTTTGTTTTTGTCTTGCTTAGTTTTATTTACTACTTTATTTGCTGCACTAAATCAAAATACAAAAAAATTAGTTGCTAGTTTTATTTTATTTGCTATCTTGTTTGCTATATCAAAAACACAAAAAATTAGTTACTTGCATTTACTTTACTTGATTCATCATGTTTCCTTTTAATTTTACCACGAAAGACATACCGGTAGGACGTGGGTCTATAGTTGGGAGAAATAATATAGAGGAATTTTTCAACCATGTTAGTACCGTTGACGATTTTGAGGATAGACACTTGGTAGACCTTGCCCCTACTTATGAAATTGCTGCTGCTGCTTTAGTTCGCATGTTGGAAACTAAATTTGTTAATCTCAATCCTATAATCCAACACATGTTTCTCACACTTGGTGATATGGAAGAAGGGGAAAAGAAAGATTTTGTTTTAGAAACCCTTCTTAGAGAATTTGGTGGTATAGCAAGAGAGGCTAGAAAGGTCTTTGCTAAATTTAATATGCTTGGTTCTTATACCAATTTTGTTAGTCTCCTTGAAAAGATGGATATGGATAGAATAAAGTACACTAATAATATTAATGATGGTGGGGAGATCAAAGCACCAATACCATGTAAGCTCCTAGCGATGAATGATGCACTAGAAAATAATTATGCTTGGCTTGTTCCTGAAAATTTGTTTGATGAGAGTAGCAAGCCCAAGACTAATGAAAAGGGGGACGCTAAAACTTATGTATCTAATATACTATGCCTGGTTGAGAAAACTCCACACCCCGCTGAAGATGCACCACCCTTTGATAATACTTGATACACACTTTCTGCGCCTAGCTGAAAGGCGTTAAAGAAAAGCGCTTATGGGAGACAACCCATGGTTTTTACCTACAGTACTTTGTTTTTATTTTGTGTCTTGGAAGTTGTTTACTACTGTAGCAACCTCTCCTTATCTTAGTTTAGTGTTTTGTTGTGCGAAGTAAAGTCGTTGATAGAAAAGTTCATACTAGATTTGGATTACTGCACAGAAACAGATTTCTTTGCTGTCACGAATCTGGGCTGTTTTCTCTGTAGGTAACTCAGAAAATTATGCCAATTTACGTGAGTGATCCTCAGATATGTACGCAACTTTCATTCAATTTGAGCATTTTCATTTGAGCAAGTCTGGTGCCTCGATAAAATTTGTCAATACGAACTGTTCTGTTTTGACAGATTCTGCCTTTTATTTCGCATTGCCTCTTTTGCTATGTTGGATGAATTTCTTTGATCCATTAATGTCCAGTAGCTTTATGCAATGTCCAGAAGTGTTAAGAATGATTGTGTCACCTCTGAACATGTTAATTTTTATTGTCGCTAACCCTCTAATGAGTTGTTCTAAGTTTGGTGTGGAGGAAGTTTTCAAGGATCAAGAGAGGAGTATGATGCAACATGATCAAGGAGAGTGAAAGCTCTAAGCTTGGGGATGCCCCGGTGGTTCACCCCTGCATATTCTAAGAAGACTCAAGCATCTAAGCTTGGGGATGCCCAAGGCATCCCCTTCTTCATCGACAACATTATCAGGTTCCTCCCCTGAAACTATATTTTTATTCCATCACATCTTATGTGCTTTGCTTGGAACGTCGGTTTGTTTTTGTTTTTTGTTTTGTTTGAATAAAATGGATCCTAGCATTCACTTTATGGGAGAAAGACACGCTCCGCTGTAGCATATGGACAAGTATGTCCTTAGTTTCTACTCATAGTATTCATGGCGAAGTTTCTTCTTCGTTAAATTGTTATATGGTTGGAATTGGAAAATGATACATGTAGTAATTTGCTATAATGTCTTGGGTAATGTGATACTTGGCAATTGTTGTGCTCATGTTTAAGCTCTTGCATCATATGCTTTGCACCCATTAATGAAGAAATACATAGAGCATGCTAAAATTTGGTTTGCATATTTGGTTTCTCTAAGGTCTAGATAATTTCTAGTATTGAGTTTGAACAACAAGGAAGACGGTGTAGAGTCTTATAATGTTTTCAATATGTCTTTTATGTGAGTTTTGCTGCACCGGTTCATCCTTGTGTTTGTTTCAAATAAGCCTTGCTAGCCTAAACCTTGTATCGAGAGGGAATACTTCTCATGCAGCCAAAATACTTGAGCCAACCACTATGCCATTTGTGTCCACCATACCTACCTTCTACATGGTATTTTCCGCCATTCCAAAGTAAATTGCTTGAGTGCTACCTTTAAAATTCCATCATTCACCTTTGCAATATATAGCTCATGGGACAAATAGCTTAAAAACTATTGTGGTATTGAATATGTAATTATGCACTTTATCTCTTATTAAGTTGCTTGTTGTGCGATAACCATGTTCACTGGGGACGCCATCAACTACTCTTTGTTGAATTTCATGTGAGTTGCTATGCATGTTCGTCTTGTCTGAAGTAAGAGCGATCTACCACCTTATGGTTAAGCATGCATATTGTTAGAGAAGAACATTGGGCCGCTAACTAAAGCCATGATCCATGGTGGAAGTTTCAGTTTTGGACATATATCCTCAATCTCATATGAGAAAATTATTAATTGTTGTTACATGCTTATGCATAAAAGAGGAGTCCATTATCTGTTGTCTATGTTGTCCCGGTATGGATGTCTAAGTTGAGAATAATCAATAGCGAGAAATCCAATGCGAGCTTTCTCCTTAGACCTTTGTACAGGCGGCATAGAGGTACCCCTTTGTGACACTTGGTTAAAACATGTGCATTGTGATGATCCGGTAGTCCAAGCTAATTAGGACAAGGTGCGGGCACTATTAGTATACTATGCATGAGGCTTGCAACTTGTAAGATATAATTTACATGATACATATGCTTTATTACTACCGTTGACAAAATTGTTTCATGTTTTCAAAATCAAAGCTCTAGCACAAATATAGCAATCGATGCTTTTCCTCTATGGAGGACAATTCTTTTACTTTCAATGTTGAGTCAGTTCACCTATTTCTCTCCATCTCAAGAAGCAAACACTTGTGTGAACTGTGCATTGATTCCTACATACTTGCTTATTGCACTTATTATATTACTCTATGTTGACAATATCCATGAGATATACATGTTATAAGTTGAAAGCAACCGCTGAAACTTAATCTTCCTTTGTGTTGCTTCAATACCTTTACTTTGAATTATTGCTTTATGAGTTAACTCTTATGCAAGACTTATTGATGCTTGTCTTGAAGTGCTATTCATGAAAAGTCTTTGCTTTATGATTCACTTGTTTACTCATGTCATATACATTGTTTTGATCGCTGCATTCACTACATATGCTTTACAAATAGTATGATCAAGGTTATGATGGCATGTCACTCCAGAAATTATCTGTGTTATCGTTTTACCTGCTCGGGACGAGCAGAACTAAGCTTGGGGATGCTGATACGTCTCCGACGTATCGATAATTTCTTATGTTCCATGCCACATTATTGATGTTATCTACATGTTTTATGCACACTTTATGTCATATTCGTGCATTTTCTGGAACTAACCTATTAACAAGATGCCGAAGTGCCGATTCTTGTTTCTGCTGTTTTTGGTTTCAGAAATTCTAGTAACGAAATATTCTCGGAATTGGACGAAATCAACGCCCAGGGTCCTATTTTGCCACGAAGCTTCCAGAAGACCGAAGAGGAGACGAAGTGGGGCCACGAGGTGGCCACACCCTAGGGCGGCGCGGCCCCCCCTTGGCCACGCGGCCCTGTGGTGTGGGCCCCTCGTGCCGCCTCCTGACCTGCCCTTCCGCCTACTTAAAGCCTCCGTCGTGAAACCCCCAGTACCGAGAGCCACGATACGGAAAACCTTCCAGAGACGCCGCCGCCGCCGATCCCATCTCGGGGGATTCAGGAGATCGCCTCCGGCACCCTGTCGGAGAGGGGATTCATCTCCCGGAGGACTCTACGCCGCCATGGTCGCCTCCGGAGTGATGAGTGAGTAGTCTACCCCTGGACTATGGGTCCATAGCAGTAGTTAGATGGTTGTCTTCTCCCCATTGTGCTTCATTGTCGGATCTTGTGAGCTGCCTAACATGATCAAGATCATCTATCTGTAATTCTATATGTTGCGTTTGTTGGGATCCGATGAATAGAGAATACTTGTTATGTTGATTATCAAAGTTATGTCTATGTGTTGTTTATGATCTTGCATGCTCTCCGTTACTAGTAGATGCTCTGGCCAAGTAGATGCTTGTAAATCCAAGAGGGAGTATTTATGCTCGATAGTGGGTTCATGCCTCCATTGATATCTGGGGACATGTGATGAAAGTTCTAAGGTTGTGGATGTGCTGTTGCCACTAGGGATAAAACATTGGTGCTATGTTCAAGGATGTAGTTACTGATTACATTACGCGTGATACTTAATGCAATTGTCTGTTGTTAGCAACTTAATACTGGAGGGGGTTCGGATGATAACCTGAAGGTGGACTTTTTAGGCATAGATGCATGCTGGATGGCGGTCTATGTACTTTGTCGTAATGCCCAATTAAATCTCACTATACTCATCATAATATGTATGTGCATGGTCATGCCCTCTTTATTTGTCAATTGCCCAACTGTAATTTGTTCACCCAACATGCTGTTTATCTTATGGGAGAGACACCTCTAGTGAACTGTGGACCCCGGTCCAATTCTCTATACTGAAATACAATCTACTGCAATACTGTTCTACTGTTTTCTGCAAACAATCATCTTCCACACAATACGGTTAATCCTTTGTTACAGCAAGCCGGTGAGATTGACAACCTCACTGTTTCGTTGGGGCAAAGTACTTTGGTTGTGTTGTGCAGGTTCCACGTTGGCGCCAGAATCCCTGGTGTTGCGCCGCACTACATCCCGCCGCCATCAACCTTCAACGTGCTTCTTGGCTCCTCCTGGTTCGATAAACCTTGGTTTCTTTCTGAGGGAAAACTTGCTGCTGTGCGCATCATACCTTCCTCTTGGGGTTCCCAACGAACGTGTGAGTTACACGCCATCAATTGGCAAATGTTCCTGAGCATGAACGGGAGAACCTGGTCCAAAACCTCGACATGTCCTTTGTGTCGATATACACGAGAGGGCACATCATCCCAAAAACACCGGAAGCAGGATATATGGCGACACATGCCTTCATACTGGCATCGAAACCACCTCCAGGAGATCCTAGGTAAGCACTGTATCAGATGGCTTTGGCAGGAGTCGGCGTTATGGGGATAGCGATAGTTCGCTCGAGTACACCACAACCCGAAAGTGCTCCACGAAGAAATAGCCCAAGGCAAAATATTCCTCGACCCACTATGGTGGCGGCGCGAGATCCTCCACGACAAGGTGACGCGAGAAACACGGTAACGCAAGCACGAGTCGACAGAGCACGATAGGAGAGGGACCGTGAAAACAAAACACGAGAGTGTCGGCATTCATCGGAAGTTAGCGAGGAGGATTTATGTGGGCTCCCTTGCTTTACCCGACGAGTTCGCAAAACTAAAGTGCCTTCTAGCTTCAAGTTACCTGACAGCTACAAGAAATTTGATGGATTACAAGATCCTGAGGATTGACTAGTTGACTACTTGGAGACTGTGAAGCTGATGGGCAGAACCAGGGCAACAGCCATGCAGAGCATTCAGGTCCACCTCAGCAGAGCCGCAAGATCTTGGATGAAAAAGCTACCGGAAGGATCTATCGACAGCTGGGAAACTTTCGAGGACTTGTTCGTAAGGAACTTCTGTTCCACGTGCAAGAAATCCGCGTCAATAGAACAGCTAAGGACCTGCAGGCAGAAGTCAGACAAATCAATGAGGATGTACATCCAGAGGTGAGCATCATACAAAACTTGGCTGAGAACGTGTCGGATGAAAGAGAAATCGACGCGTTTATCGCAGGAATCCGAAGAAGAGATCTAATCGAGGAATTGGGAAGATCTAACCCAAGAACAATAGCTGACCTCATGGAGATAGCGAATCGTTGGGCTGACGGAGAAGATGTTGTTCATAACAAACGACAGAGGTCACCCGAGGAAGATCGTAACAGGATTAACAATCAAAATAGGCGATGTTTTCGACCCTTCACTGATGATGATGGTCGTAGCCAAGTGGCGGCTAGCTTCCGAGGAAACAGTGGAGGAAATCATCGGGATGATTACCAGCAGAATAATAAACAGCGCAATGATCATAGAGATGCACCGAGTTCCAGCAGGCAAAATAACTGGCCTAGGTTCCCAAGGCCATACAACAGTCACCCGAAGATTTATTGAACGGGCCATGCCAGATGCACTTCTACCTCGACAATGGGGAAAGAGACAGTCGAGTCATCTCCAGAAGGACTGCCGAACTTTTCAAGCTCTGCGAAGATACGCGGAGAACACCAACACGCAAGCAGCAAACACGGGGTACGTGCAGGGGCCAAGGAGTGAAATTCACCTTCCACCACCACCCGCAATTACTAGCGCAAATCAACATCAATTGCAACTTGCGGCACCTCCAAGCGATGATGGTGACTTCATAAACACAATGGGAGAAGTATCGATGATACAGAAAGGCAGACCCTCAAACAAAGCGCAGAAGTTAATTTCGCGACAGGTATTCTTGGCAGAAAAGTCGCCTCCACCAACCATTGAGTACCTCAATTGGTTGGGACAGGCCATAGGATTCAACCAAGAGGACCACCCACCTCAAGTTCCACGACCAGGGCAGTCAGCCATGATACTACCAGCGGTGATTGCGGGATTTGAGGTTTCCCGCATATTCATAGATGGAGGAAGCAGTTTAAATCTGATATACGGAAGATGAATATCTCTCTGGAAAATCTGACACCAATGGATACTCGTTTCCATGGCATCACACCTGAGAAGCCGAATTATCCTATAGGAAAGATCTTACTCGACGTACAGTTTTGAACTCGAGAGAATTTCAGGAAGGAGAAGCTGGAGTTCGAAGTTATCGATTGGCCATCACAATATCATGCTCTCTTGGGATGACCCGCATACGCTAGATTCATGGCCGTGCCGCATTATACGTACTTGTTATGGAGGATCCTTGGACCCAATGTCCCAATCACAGTCAAAGGAAGCTTTGCTCTGGCCGATAAGTGTGACAAGGATTTTCACAAGCTTTCCTAAACCTTGGGGATGCAGGCTGAATACAAAGCATCCAAGCTCACCACCAACTACGACGTGTTACCCGACGGAGGCAGATCCTTGCAAGAGCAAGCATTCGACACTTCCAAAAACTCTAAGGAAGTGCAGATCCACCCGACAGATCCAAAAAAGACGACATCCATCGCGTCTAACTTGGACAGCGCATATGAAAGCGCGCTCGTCAAGTTCCTCCGTAAGCACTGGGAAATCTTTGCATGGTGTCCAGCTGACATGCCAGGAGTACCCAGGGAACTTGCCGAGCACCCTCTCAATCTGGATCCAAGAGCTAGACCAATTCGACAACCTTTGCGGCGATTCTCCGAGCCAAACTGCAAAGCTATGCTATCTGAGATCTGTTAGCTGAAAGAAGCGGGTTTCATCAAGGAGCTGCACACTGAGGCCACGTGGGTCGCTAACCCAATGTTGGTCCCGAAGAAAAACACTGAAGTCCTTCGCATGTGCATCGATTTCACGTGTCTCAATAAACATTGTCCAAATGATCACTTTCCCCCCTTGAGGATCGACCAAATTATCGATTCCACGGCAGGTTGCGAACATCTTTCCTTCCTCGACGCGTATTCTGGTTATAATCAGATCCGCTTGAAAGAAGAAGATGAAGTCAAAACAGCTTTCATAACCCCTTATGGTGTGTTCTGCTACAGAACAATGCCCTTCAGGTTGAAAAACGCGTGAGCCACGTATCAGCGAATGATGCAGAAGTGCTTGGCCACGCAGATTGAAAAAAATGTTCAAGTGTACATCGACGACGTCGTCATAACAACAAAGCAAGGATCATACCTAATTGATGATCTCAAGGAAACCTTCGACAACCTCGACAAGTTCCGCCTCAAGGTAAACCCGACAAAATGTTCCTTTGGTGTTCCTGTGGGAGAACTCCTCGGATACTTAGTGTCAGCCAGGGGAATCGAGGCCAACCCCGAGAAAATACATGCTATCTTGACAATGAGAAAACCAACCAAGCTCAAGGAGATACAGCAGCTGACTGGACGTGTCACGGCTTTGAGCAGGTTTGTTGCCAGGTTGGGAGAAAAAGAGCTGCCTTTTTACGCGCTAATCAAGCTAGGGGGAAAATTCGAGTGGAATGAAGAAGCAGACAAAGCTTCTGACCGTCTGAAGCGGACTATCTCGACACCACCAGTACTGGTGGTACCCCAATAAAAAGAACCGTTGTTGTCATATATTGCGGCCGCACTTCAAGTGGGCAGCAGAGTCCTCGTGGTAGAACGAGTAGAAGAGGGGAAGATTCACGGGGTTCAGCATTCGATATATTTCCTTAGTGAAGTTTTATCACCATCCAAATAGCGCTACCTGCAATATCCGAAGCTAGCTTATAGAGTTTTCATGTTAGCACGGAAGTTAAGACACTATTTTTTGGCGCACCCGATAATAGTAGTCAATGAGGCTCCTCTCTCGAATATACTGAACAACCCAGAAGCTACGAGACGTGTCTCCCTTTGGGGAATCGAGCTTTCCCCTTGGGACATCACATATGAAAAAATAAAGGCGATCAAGTCACAAATTCTGCCGGACTTTGTCGCAAAGTGGATGGAACTTCAAAATACGGGACCCCAAGATTTATCGGGTACCTGGCACATGAACTTTGACAGGTCCAAGAGATTGGAAGGAGCAGGAGCAGGCGTGGTACTTGTCTCACCCCAAGTCGACAAGATGAAGTATATATTGTGGATGACCTTCCCCAATGCATCAAATAATGAGGCAGAATATGAAGCCCAGATTCACGGGATGAAGGTGGCAAAGGCGTGCGGTCTACCCGCTTAAAAATCTTCGGTGACTCCCAGTTGGTGGCTCAACAGGTGATGACCAAATCCGATGCAGTCAATGATAGCATAATAGCGTATAAGGAGGTGTACAACAAACATGAGAAAACCTTCGACGACTGCGAAATTAATCACATCAGCAGGCTCAGCAACAATGAAGCCAACATTCTAGCAAACATCGGCTCGCAGTGCCTCCCCATACCACCTGGAGTCTTTTGTCAAGAGATAAGTGAGAGATCAACCAAGGAGAAAAAGGTGTCGAAGCAGCCAAAGAAAAAGGAGAAATCCAAGAAAGAGTCGGGGGCTCCAGCAGCTCCAAAAACACATACATCGGAAGATGAGGAGGAACCAGAGGAAGTCATGATGATCCAAATTCTCTGGATGCAACTTTACCTGGCGTAAATCACGAAGAAAGAGATACCCGAAGATCCGGTTGAGGCAAGGCGAGTTATTCGACGATCCAAAGCTTTCACCGTGGTCAAAGGAGAACTATACAGATGAAGCATCTCAGGAGTATTACAGAGGTGCGTTACACCCGAAGAAGGGTGAATCATATTAAAGGATATACACGAAGGAATATGTGGCCACCACGCAAGTAGTCGAGCAATAGCAGCCAAAGACTTTCGCGCAGGGTTTTATTGGTTGACGGCAATAGAGGATGAAAAAGACATAGTACGCACTTGCAACGCGTGTGAGAGATTCACATCCAAACCTCACTCTCCAGCGGCAGAATTAATGCCGATACCATTGGCATGGCCTTTCGCACAATGGGGGCTTGACATGGAGGGAAAATTACACAAGTCCTGGCTAGGAGGACACGTGTATTTGCTTGTGGCTTTCGACAAATTCACCAAGTGGATCGAAGCAGTACCAGTAACTTCGGCAGATGCAACATTGGCAGTGAACTTCATCAAGGGGATATTTTTTGGTTTGGCGTCCCCAACAGCATAGTTATGGACAATGGCAACAATTTCACCTCCCGAGAATTCAAGGACTACTGTGAAAGCGTGGGCATCAAGCTGCAGTTCACATCAGTGCCGAACCCGCAAACCAACGGTCAAGTCGAAAAATCCAACGGGCTTATCTGCAATGGCATCAAGAAGCTTCTGTTAACACCGCTGGAGAAAGCGCGACACACTTGGGTCAACGAGTTGTCGTACATATTATGGATCTTACGAACGCAGCAACCCAAGAAACACCTTTCTTCTTCGTCCATGGAGCCGAAGCACTGCTGCCGATAGAAATAGAACACAACTCCCCTAGAGTCGCGGAATACGAAGAGGAAACTTCGCAGAAGGCGCGGGAGGATGATGATGGCGCACTCGATGAAGCGAGAGATGAGGTACTATCAAGAGTAAGCGCATACCATCAGAACCTCAAAAACTATCACAGTCAACGTTTGCGGCCCAGGTCCTTTCAAGTTGGCGATCTACTCCTTTGACTCACACAAGATCGACACGAGAAATTTGAATCTCTATGGTTGGGACCATATATCGTCACTCAAGTTATTCCGCGGGGAGCTTATCGGTTGAAGGACAAGAAATCGGGCAAGGATGAACCAAACCCGTGGAATATGGCGCAGCTACGGTGTTTCTACGCTTAGAAATCAATATAGTATCAACTATGTAAGCATACATTGTACCCGAAGAGCTCTCAAGTTTTCAGACGCACTCTTTTCCTTTCAGGGCACCGAGTGGGGCTGAAAGGTTTTTAATGAGGCGGGCTTACGATGCTGCATATAGCATGGTTGAAATAAAAATAATGATGGCATGTAATTGTTGGGGGGATAACCCCCGGTATGCCAAAGGCATGCCAAACCGGATGGTTTGAGCCATCTTGATACCGGTTTAATGATCTTACCGGAAGCCTAGTAGGAATCCGGGAAAGCAAAGCTAAGCCGGTATCCCCAAAGGGGTATGCCGGAACCCGGTATAGAAGATATCGGAAAGGAGAGCCTGTCGGCAGGACTGGTCAAAGATTCTCTCCAGAGCAAGAAGACAAGGATGAGCTAAGCAAAGTAACTTTATTCAGAGCCCTGGCGCCAAAGAGAGAGGTGACGGAGAAAGAAGCCGGAGGACGTCAGCTTCTATGATAAAAGAAGGCCCCGGTGTCATCTATGATTAAAGTAGCTTTGTACAGTAACTCTGTAAAGTAGTTTGTCCAGTCAAAGATGCCATTAGGGTTTCTTGCTCTGTAAGCCACCCTCTCCCCTATATAAGGAGAGGGGGCAGCCCTCCTTGCGGACACGATACGACGATACGACGATATGATGAAAGAGAGGTAGACAGAACTTGTAACCATGCTGTGTTCAATGAAGCTTGCGATCTAGTAAAGAGTTCTTCCTCTTGTCTCTCTTCTTGTATACCGGTCTCTGGCTGTGTTCTTGAGGAAAGCATCCGGAAGTTCTTCCCATCTAATCGCAAACCCTCCCCCGAATCCTCTTGCGTCCATTCGGCCCCAATCTAAGCCATCCTATGGCATCTGCTCGTTCACCACGATGACAGTTGGCGCCCACCGTGTGGCATGAAGTGGCGCTTGATGGAGTTCACATTCGGGCGGGCGTCCTCGAGATCTCCGGCGAGCGTACGGTGTCCGCGTTGGTGCAGCGCATCTACGCCATGGACTTCATCAACGACAACGCGGGCTGCTTCGCCAACGGCGGCGTCTTCCCCAAGAACGGCCGCATCATCGAGTTCGGCAGCCACCGCGTCTACTTCGGCACCGTCCCCGTGCGCCAGCGCCTCTCGCCGGTGCTGGTGGCACCGGACCCGCCAAGATGGCTCTGTGCTGGCCGCGCCGCCGGCAGCGTCGAGGTAATGATGACCGGTGTGGCTGGTGCAGGAAAGGAGGTTGCGGCTGAAGGTGCCGGTCGCGCGGTTTCGACCCGTGCGGCTAAGCCACCGCTGGAGCGCGGCGCAGGCGCAGCGGGAGCATCATCCGCGCCACCGGAGACACCGCTCCAGGCGGCGATGAACGTCCTCGCCACCCCCATCGCGCAGAACATCGACCCGGCAGCGGCTCAGGCGGAGCTGGAGGCGCAGCGCCAGAAGATGCTGGAGAGCGGCAAAGACATCGTCAGGGCGCAGCGCGAGCTGAACCTAACCGTACGTGAGTATAACGCTGCCCATGGCTTTGCTTCTGTTAGCGCGCATGCTGCTAGGATGCCGGAGAACCGGCTAAAGGCTCGCAACCTAGATCAGGATTTGCGCAAGGAGATTCTTACCGGCAAGAGTGCCTCTGCATCTGTTAGCATCGTGGAAAAGCCTAAGTATAGCAGCCCGGATAAAACTATAAAAGCTGCTAAAGCTGCCGTAGAGCTATGCGAGTCGCTTTCCGGGGAGGCTTTGGTAAAGCAGCAAGAGCGTGTTAGAGAGCTGCTGGAAACCATAGAGCAGCAAAATGCTGAGCAGCTGGCTAAGCTGAACAAGGCAGCGGCCTCAAAATCCGCGCGTTCGACAAAGAATGCCGGTAGCAAGTCCCATGGGCAGGCATCGTCCCCCCATCCGGATAGAAGGAGAGAAAAAGAAGTGAATGCGCAGCAGATGACTGTGTATGATCCGGTTCTTGCCGGAAAGCAACAGGCCGGGCAACATGATGCCGGTAGAAAAAGCCAAGGGGCAGAGCGAGGCTACGCCAGAGGCTATGCCGGAAACAATCATGCCGGTAGATATGAGATCGGGCAAAACTATCGAGCTGCAAGGGCAGCGTACGATGAGGAGGAAATAGATCCCCCAAGGTACCGGCAGGCAAGGGCCGCGGTGCCGGAATGTTACGATGAAGCCGATTCTACAAGACCGGCAGCATACCGGAACCCATTGGGAGAACGCCTAGGAGAAAGATACTTACCGGAACGGGATGCGAGGCACCGTCTGGATAGAGTGTACTTGTCAGAAATGATCGAGGAGGAAGGTCCTCCAGGTCCAAAGTGCTTTGGCCCAAGGATCATGAAAGAAAAACCACCAGTTCGCAACTTTATGTTGCCTCGTGACACAAAAACATACGATGGCACCACAAAGCCGGAAGATTGGCTCGCGGATTACGTGACCGCAGTGTACGTTGCAGGCGGTGGAGGAACCGTAGCAGGAGGAGGAAACCGGCGTTGGGCCGTGAGGATCATACCATCGTTTTTGGTTGGACCGGCAAGAATCTGGCTAAACAACTTGCCGGCAGGAAGCATAAATGGCTGGCTGGATTTTGAGGAGGCCTTTGTGAGCAATTTCAGCAGCACCTATCAGAGGCCAAACAGGCCGCAGCAACTTGCTCTGTGCGTGCAGCGCCCGAACGAAACAGACCGGGATTATCTGGCCCGGTGGAACACTACAAGGAACTCCTGTGAAGGGGTAATCGAGGCACAAGCCATTGCTTGGTTTAGCAGTGGATGCAGAAGAGGTTCACCGTTGTGGCAAAAGTTGCAGCGCAACATGCCGACAACGCTGGCAGAGATGATACGTGTGGCTGATAGCTATGCGTTGGGAGACCCAACGCAGCCGGCAGTGCAACCGGAGCCGGAGCAGCTGCGCCACGAACAACACCGGGACAACCGGAATAACAAAAGAAGGGAAGATTTTCCGGATCGAAGGTATGGTCCGCAGCAAGTTGCTGCTGTGCAGGAAAACTTTGAGGCCAGCGACAGCCAGAGGCAAAAAACCGGATCGCAGCCATGGGCAGGTCCTAAGAAACAATGGGTGGAAAAGAAACCCTGGGTCCAGAAAAGAAACTGGCAAGAACCCGCAAAATACACCATGGAAGCTGCCATGGATCAACCTTGCCGGTGGCACACGCCGAATCCGGCACACCCGTCAAACCATCCGACGAAGGATTGTACCTGGACCAAGTACTTGATGCAAAAGGGAACGGTAAAAGATGCACGGCCACCACAAGATATGCCGCGGCAGCAGCAACAGCTACCGCCACCACCGCCACTTACCGGGGCAAACGCCTTACCGGTACAGCCAAACCGGCAGAAGTACCAGCAAGTTAACCGGGTGGAGCAAAACGATAACCAACCACCTCCACCGGCACCTTTAGGCCGGAATGTTTACGAAGATCCGCATCTGTGCTGTGTTGTCTTTGTCACTGAGCCAACAGACAGGCAAAGTGTGCACCGCCGCTCTCTGGAGGTCAATGCTGTGATGCCGGCAGTTCCCAAGTACATGATGTGGTCCAATCAGGAAATTACCTGGTCATCTAAGGATCACCCAAAGATCATGCCGAATCCGGGTGGATATGCTCTTGTTGTGGACCCAATCATGAAAGGGCCACAAACTCGAGTGAAGTTCAGCAAGGTGCTGATAGACAATGGCAGCAGCATCAACATCATGTACAAGCACACCATGCATACGCTGGGCATAACAGAAAACATGCTTCTGCCAACGCGCACGACGTTCCACGGGATCGTTCCTGGCTTGTCCTGTGCCCCGATAGGAAAAGTTCGGGTGGACGTAGCATTTGGAGGACGTGACAATTGCCGGGTGGAAAATCTGGAGTTTGAGGTGGTGGATCTAGACAGTCCCTACCATGCATTGCTGGGGAGACCGGCATTGGCAGCCTTCATGGCCACAACTCATACGGCTTACCTCAAGATGAAGATGCCGGCACCTCGTGGACCATTGACTGTGGTGGGAAACTATAAGATCTCACTGGAAACTGCATCTGCCGGATCGAACTTAGCGGAATCGCTGGTGATCGCGGAGGAAAAGAAAAGAATGCAAACAGCTGTTGCGCTGGCTCAGTCCTCACAAATGAGCTTAGCGGCAATGAGTGAAAACATGGGCTCACCGGCATTCAAGCCAACAAATGAAACAAAGGACATCGTGCTGGATCCGGCTTACCCAGAGCGCACCGTTCGTATTGGTGCCGGCCTTGATCAAGCATAGCAAAGCGCGCTCGTCAGCTTCCTCCGTGAGAATCGGAATATCTTTGCCTGGTCAACTGATGATTTGGTAGGTGTTCCGAGGGAGCTGGCTGAGCACTCCTTAAACGTCCGGAAAGATGCCAAGCCGGTGCGGCAACCACTACGCCGGTTCGCTGAAGATAGAAGAAAGATCATAGGAGAAGAGGTAACTAAACTGCTTGTTGCCGGATTCATTGTGGAGGTCACGCACACAGAGTGGCTGGCCAATCCGGTAATGGTTGAAAAGAAGAAAGATGAGAACCTGGAGGCAAAAGCTCCGAAGGTGTGGCGCATGTGCATCGACTACACCAACCTGAACAAGGCTTGCCCAAGAGATCCTTTTCCTTTGCCACGAATCGATCAAGTGATTGATTCAACTGCTGGGTGTGAGTTGTTGTCCTTTCTGGATGCCTATTCCGGTTTCCACCAGATTCCCTTGAAAAAGGAAGATCAAATAAAAACTGCGTTCATTACCCCGCACGGGGCTTATTGCTATGTCACTATGCCTTTTGGTTTGCGCAACGCTGGTGCAACGTACCAGCGCTGTATGCAAAAATGCTTGTTTGACCAAATCGGAAAGAATGTGCAAGTCTATGTGGATGACATTGTGATAAAAACTAAGGTAAAGAACACCTTAATCGATGACATCAGGCAAACGTTCGATAACCTAAGACGGTTCCGGATGAAACTCAATCCGGCAAAATGTACCTTCGGTGTCCCTGCCGGCAAGCTGCTCGGTTTCCTGGTATCAAGCCGGGGCATAGAGGTTAATCCGGTAAAGATCCGGGCAATAGAAAGAATGGCTATCCCTCGAGAGTTAAAAGATGTGCAGAAGTTTACCGGAAGCTTGGCATCGCTAAGCCGGTTTGTAAGCAGGTTGGGAGAAAAAGCTCTGCCACTCTATGCTCTCATGAAAAAATCTGACACGTTCGTCTGGAACCCTCAGGCAGACGCAGTGTTTAAAGAGCTAAAAACAATGCTAGCCACAGCACCCATACTGGCTTCACCTCTAGAAAGGGAGCCTATGCTGTTGTACATAGCGGCAACAAACCGGGTTGTGAGTGTGGTGGTTGTGGTTGAAAGAGAAGAGGAAGGAAAAACCGTCCAGAGGCCGGTATACTACCTGAGCGAGGTGCTCTCCCTCTCGAAACAGAACTACCCTCATTTCCAGAAAATGACTTATGGCGTGTACATGGCCGCCACAAAACTCAAGCACTATTTTGAGGAGCACCCCATGAAGGTGGTGAGTGAAGCACCAATTTCCGACATCATGTGCAACAAAGATGCCAGCGGCCGGATTGCGAAATGGGCAATCCAGATATCGCCGTACGTGCCGGTATATGAAAGAAGAGATGCCATAAAATCACAGGCTTTGGCTGATTTCCTTGTTGATTGGGTGGAGATGCAATATAAACCACCAGATCAGAGGATAGAGTACTGGAAAATGCACTTTGATGGATCCAAGCTCAAGGAGGGTCTAGGTGCCGGTGTGGTGCTTACTTCACCAAAAGGAGACCACCTCCGGTATGTTTTGCAAGTACATTTCAGGGCATCGAACAATGTCGCTGAATATGAAGCTTTGATCCATGGGCTTAAGGTCGCAAAAGAAATCGGTGCACACCGGATCATTTGCTATGGAGATTCAGACCTTGTGGTACAGCAGTGTTCCGGAGATTGGGATGCAAAAGATGCCAACATGGCCTTGTACCGGTTTCATGTGCAAAAGATTGCCGGATTCTTCGAAGGGTGTGAGTTTCACCATGTGCCGCGAGCAGAAAATGAAGCCGCGGATGCTTTGTCCAAGCTGGGCTCATCTAGGCAAGAAATTCCTCCCGGAATAGCTTTGGCTCACTTAAGAGTGCCATCGATCAAACCGAGCCCGGAATCAGAATCAATTTTTGTACCGGAGTCACACGTAGTACCCATGGATATCGATGAAGGGAACCCGGGGACTGCTCCGGCAAACCCGGGGACTGCTCCGACAAGCTCGGGGACTGCTCCGGTAAGCTCGGGGACTGCTGTACCCATACCGGAAGAAATGATGCTGGTGGATAGCATGGAGATAGATGCACCGGTGTTTTTGGTTCGAGAGATACCGTCATGGGTTAAACCTATTAAGGAATTCCTGATCAACGGCACCTTGCCGGCTGACGAAAATGAATCAAGGAGGATACAAAGAAGGTCCAAAGCTTACACATTCATCAACGGTGAGGTGTACAAGAGAAGCGTTACCGGTGTCCTTCAAAGATGTGTGGAACCGGAGGAAGGGAAAGAAATGCTTGAGGAAATTCACCAAGGAGAATGTGGGCATCATGCTTCATCAAGGGCGCTAGTAGCAAAAGTATTCCGGCATGGGTTCTATTGGCCCACTGCTTTGGAGAATGCTGAGGATTTGGTAAGAAAATGCAACGGCTGCCAGAGGTACGCCAAGCAAAATCATACACCAGCATCCGGTTTAAAGACAATACCGCTAACATGGCCATTCGCCGTTTGGTGCCTTGACATGGTTGGACCATTCAAAACTGCAAGAAGCAGCATGACTCACATCTTGGTGATGGTGGATAAGTTCACCAAGTGGCTAGAAGTAAAACCTATCGCAAAGTGTGATGGGCATACAGTGGTGAAATTCCTAAAAGATGTCATTTTGCGGTATGGATACCCGCATAGCATCATCACTGATAATGGAACCAACTTTGCTCAAGGTGAGTTCAAAAGGTTCTGTGAAGACAACAACATCCGGTTGGATTTGTGCTCAGTGGCACACCCACAAGGCAATGGCCAGGTGGAAAGGATGAATGCTTTGGTGCTTTCCGGTATCAAACCTAGACTAATTGATGCAGTGGAGAAGTCACCGGGATGTTGGCTCGATGAGCTACCATCAGTTCTGTGGAGTATAAGAACAACCCCAAACCGGTCTACCGGATACACTCCCTTCTTCATGGTTTATGGAGCAGAAGCGGTCATACCAACCGACATCATTCATGATTCACCAAGGGTACAGCTCTATACTGAGCAAGAGGTCAAAGAAGCCAGAGAAAATGATGTCGACTTGCTGGAAGAAGCAAGGGAGCTGGCTTTGGCAAGAACTGCCATTTACCAGCAAAACCTCAGACGCTATCATAACCGGAAGGTTAACCCGAGAGTTTTCCGGGAAGGAGATCTTGTACTTCGCCTGGTGCAGCGCACTGAAGGCCGGCATAAGCTTTTGCCACCATGGGAAGGTCCCTTCATTGTAAGCAAGGTGCTTCACAATGATGCATATTACTTGATCGATGCACAGGAGTGGAAGAAAGGAAAGGCGGACAGGTCCGGAGAGGAGAGCAAACGTCCATGGAACGTAGCTCTGTTACATCCTTTCTACTCTTGAAGTGGTGGTGTAAGAAGTTCCTTTTTGTACCTTATATGCTATGAATAAAAGATGCCGGAACCTTGAATGAATCTCGGGGACTACCCCAACTTAAGTTGCATGTAACTTGTCTATTTTTTCAGTTTACCGGTTGCTTATTGAATGTTTTTTCTTTCCGGTTTAGTAGTGTGCTAAATCCTACCGGAGTCTTCGACTCTGCTGCTGTCCGCAAACCGGCTTCATGGCAAGCAAGATAAACCGGTAGGAGATAAGCACATGAACTGCGAAAAGGGAGAGCAGGAAAGAACAATCCGGAAAATATAACTAACCCCGGTTAAACCGGTTTTTTGCAAAATTTCAAAGTTATTTCTAAGTTCAAGAAGATGCTTGTTTGGTGAAAGAACCTTGTGCTCATACGCCAAAGAACGCCCAGAGAAGGCAGGCAGAGCCAAGGCAAAAGAACCAAGTATGCATCAAATTGGATGCGGAAACAATTGGGAAATATTTGCAGTGCAGGATAAAAGCAGAACCAAAAGCAAAATATGCTAAGGCAAACTTATAAATACTTAGCTACCGGTATAACTTACCGGCAGGAAATGTTGTACGGCAACCACAGGCAAACTTAAGTTTTACATCATAGACCCCGGCATACCGGGGCGGAATTTAACAGATATTGTCTTAAGGCAAGCAGGACCAACAGATATAGCAAGCAAACACTTCAAAGAGAATCATCAAGCAGCAGGGGCTTCCGGAGGAGCATCGCCGGCATCAGCATCGTCCAGGAGCTCTTCTTCGGCTTCATCCTCCTCCTCGTCGAGATAGTCCTTGACGCCAGGAGGGGGAGGGATGAAGGTGCGCATATCGGCATACTCAGCGATGCGGTACGCGCGATCCTGCCGCTTAGCGGTGAGGATCGGGTCCAGATCCGTTTCTGCGTCTTCACGCACGCCGGTAAGGGCGTCCAAGTCGAGCTCCGGATACCAGGAGCAGGCAACGCGGAGGGCGGAGTCCGCTCCAGCGCGGGCAGCAGAGCACTGCCACTCGCGGATCCTCCTGCCGGCACCCTTGAGACGATCGCTGATAAGGGAGAAGGTGTCCGGCACCTCTTCGCTAGGCCATAAAGTCCTGTAGAGCTGGGTAGCTACATCAGGGATGTCCGACAGATTGCGGTCTATGGCGCGCATATGGGACACCCGCGCGTTAAGCGCGACCAGATGGTCCTTGGGCGTCCATGGCACGGTAAGATTCACTCGGCCTTGGTCCTTGCGGCGCGCGTCGACCTTCTTGATGGCGTACCTCTGCGAGTCCGGAAAGAGGCCTGTGCGAAGAAAGAAAAAAGTTAAGGAAAAGAGTCCGGAAGAAAAAGAGACCGGAGAGAAAAGAATCCGGAAGAAAAGAGACCGGAAGGAAAGATAACGGAAAGAAAATGAGGTCGAAGGAAAAAAGGCTCATATGCAGTAGTCAAAGTGTAAAAGAAAAGAACTTACGGTGGGCGAGTGTGTCGGTTAGCAGGATCAGTTGATCGCATTCCTTATGCTCCTCCTCCAGCCGCGCGGCCTTCTCCTCGGCACCCTTCCGGGCCTTGGCCATCTCCTCCAGCTCTGCCCGCAACACCACAGTGGCATTGCAGGCATCCTCCAGAGCCTCGTCCAACTTGGCCGCTGCGGTCACTTCAGCGGCTTTGAGGGCCTTGGCGTGGTCAAGCCCCAGCTGAATCAGCTGAGACTTGAGCTCCTGGTAGCTGGTCTTGAGGGCGTTCAGCTCCTCCTGGTGCTGCTGGCTGAGCTGGTCCTTCTCCCCTGTAACCGGAAAAAAGAGTGTTAACAAGGTTATACTAGTAAAACTGAAAAGAAACCAAGTTCAAAGGAGAAAGGAAAAAATTGTACGTTGGGCCGCGGCGAGCTGCTCCTTGAGAGCATCGATGGAAGCTTCCGGGATCACTGTTAAACAGAAATTACGAATGTCACAAGGAAAAAAGGTTTCCGGTAGCAAAGATGCCGGTGGAACAAAAAATTTACCTTGGCACTTGTCATGTGCCTCAGCGAGCTCCCGGTGCTCCCATAAAAGCTCCTCGAAGAGGGCCTTCCGAGCGTCAGCCGTGAGCTGTTCAAGAAAAAGAAGAAATGAGTTAAGTTTTGCGCTAAGAACAAAGTTCTTAACCCGAAACTCGGGGACTGGCAGTGCCGGTTTTGCGCGTTTTAAAGTTAAGTTTTGCGCTAAGAACAAAGTTCTTAACCCGAAACTCGGGGACTGGCAGTGCCGGTTTTGCGCGTTTTTAAGGTAAATTGTGTGTTAAAAAGAAGGTGTTTAACCCGAAACTCGGGGACTGGCAGTGCCGGTTTCACGCTAAGTTTTTAAGTTAAGTTTTGCGCTAAGAGCTGCGCTCTCACCACAAAACTCGGGGACTGGGAAGATAGACAAGAGAGAAACCGGCATGAAACTAAAGAAAAGATAAAACAGAGCCGGAAACGAAGAAATCGGCAAAGATTAAAAGTTAGTAGAACGTACCGTTAGATTGTTCGTGGAATCGTACCACGCGCTGTCGAGCTCTTTTACGGCGCTGCGAAGCCGCATAAAGTGCTCCTCAGAACACCGATCCCCGACTGGATCAGGTGCCGGCAGCCGGTCCTTGCCCATTCCGCGGGTCGCCGGAGTGATGTCCGCGGTGTTCCACTTTTGAGCATAGGGCAGAAGGTGCCCCAGGTCCCGGCCTTGGCGCTGGAACTCCGTGATGCGGCCAAGGAGGCCGGTGGCCTTCATGCTGGCACCTTTGGCGGCCTTGGAGACGTGCAGCACCAAGGGCTGCTGGCCGCCCGAAGGGGCGCTGGAGGCCGTCGCCTTCCCTTTGATGAGCTTGGAAGGCTTGGGCGGTGGCGCGGTAGAGGCGGCCCCGGAGGTCTTGGCCGGCGGCGCGTTGGGAGCGGCCTTGGAGGGCTGGGCGCGAGGAGCCTCTGACGGAGGCATGAGGATGGTGCGTGGAGAAGGGGGAGCGCTAGGAGCGTCACCCGTGTTGGAGCCTTCCGGCGCGGAAGATTCCGGCGCGGAAGCTGTCTTTTCAAGGACGGGAGGAGCAGAAGGCTCCGCCCGCCCGGCAGCTTCTTCTTCTCCGGCGCCGATGTTGCTGGCGCCGGTGTCCTGGTGTTCTGGGAGGAAGGAAAGATCCTCCTCCGTGCGGTGATCTGACAATGAAGGGGCCGCACGCCCCGAATTTGTTGTGCCCCCCGAAAGGGAGGCAGAGGTGTTGCCGGCACCAGATGGTGCCGGGCTTGAGCGAGGAGGAGGGGTTGAGGTCCTTGCGGATCCCTCAGAGCCCGATGGCCTTGGGCCAAGCTTGAGAGCGGGGCTGAGAGAAAGAAAAGACAAATGGTTGAGAAAAAGCAACCGGTAAAAGAACTTAGCAAAAAAGAGGCAAGCCGGAAAATAAAATTACCCGGAAGCGGTTGGCATCGCTTTGCATCCGTAGCGGCGCACGCCCACTTCCTTCTCCCCCACGGGCTCCGTCCGGAAGCGCTTGGAGGGAGGAGCATGGCTGGAGCCGGCGGTAGATGCCGGCTGCTTATTCTTTTGGCCCTGGGCCATGAGTTTGTCCACAAACTCTGAGCCGGCCTCGGCGCGCAGGGGCGGCACGCGCTCGTGGATCTGTGAGTTGGATATGGCTAAGAAGCAATTCGCAAGAAAGCAATAGCGGCAAAGTACAGAAAACCGGAAAAGAAAGTACCTCGAGCACGGTCAGGTCGTCGGGGTTTCCGGTTGGCTCCGGCGGGTCCCGGCCAAGGCGCGCAGCCGGAGTCTTGCCCATCTTCAGATCCTTCCAAAAGATGTAGGGATCTGGGTCGAAGGAGTCGAAGGCGCGCTTCCGGAGAGTTCCTCGCCGCTCTGCCTGGATGAGAGGGAAGCGGTCCCTGGCCTGAAACAAGGTAAAAAAGAAGGTTAACCAAAGCAGAAAGTTACCGGCAAAGACAACCCCAAATTGCGCAATCTCTTACTTCTTGAGTCGGAGGGTTAGAGGAACTGAGGGGAAGGAGGCCCCATTCCCACGCAAAAGGCATAGCAGTTTGACAAATCTGCTTAGCCTTGCGAACAACGTCCTTCTTGCTGAGAGGACGGCCTGTGATCTTGGTAGGATCGCCTGGGCCATACATCTCGCTCATCCTATGTGCGCGGCGCTTCAGAGGAAGCACCTGGCGCGATATGAAAGTCCGGATGACATCATCAGAACAGATGTTGGTCTCCTTCTTCAAAGAGGCCAAGAAGCGCACTACCCGGTTGGTTTCGGCGTGTTCCGTCCTCGAGTTGTAGCTCCAATTGGTTCTGCTGAGGGGCCCAGCTCGATATGGAGGAAGATTGATAAGATTGGCGCGGCCGCTGTTCTTCACATAGAAGAAAGTTCCTTGCCAGGCGCGGCAAGACTCGAGGCCGGAAAACTTAAGAAAGGTGCTCCCTTGGCGGGAGCCAACAATGCAAGAGCCGCACTCCACGGGCGGCTTGGGCTTAGGGATTTCCTTGCCCTGGACGGAGTTGATCCGCAAGTTGAAGAAGCGGGCAAACGTCTCACGAGTGGGACGAATGCCGATGTAAGCCTCCATGAAGGTGGCATAGCAAGAAAGATAGAAAATGGCGTTGCCAGGAAGGTGGTGAGGTTGGAGTTCGTAAAAATCTAGAAACTCCCGGAAAAAAGAGGAGGCAGGAAGGCCGAAGCCACGCTCAAAGTGAGCAAGAAAAACAACATACTCGTCGTCTTCGGGATCCGGTTCGATCTCGTCATCAGGAATCCGGCAGGTAACTCCTTCCGGAATCCTCCGAGACCGGTACAACCAATCGATCTCAAACTCAGTAACGTTGGAGCCCATCCAGGCTCCACGGGTGATCGGGGAAGGCTCCTCGCCGGAAGATTGGCTGGAGCTGCTAGAGGCTTGGCCAGAGCTACTGGCTTCTTGGCTACCGGAAGCTTGGCTAAAGCTACCGGATTCTAAGTGGCCGCCGGACTCTTGGAGGCTACCGGATTCCTGCTGATTGCCGGAATCGGTCTCCATCGGATCTGAAGCCGTGGATTCACCGGGAGAGGGTCTACGGCGCTTGAGAGAAAGGGAAGAAGAAGAGGCGGAGGAAGACTCCTCGTCAGACATTGCGAGGGTAGGCGAAGAAACAGAAATCCCAAACTTGAACCCCGCGTGAAGATCTACGAGTAAGAAGAAAACCAAAGAAAAAGAGCAAATAAGAACACCAAAGGCCTAAGATCTGGAAGGCAAGCGAACGACGAGTAAAGTAAAATTAGTACCAACCTTGAGCGGCGCGGTCGCTGAGGGAAGTGTTTGCTGGCGGTGAAGCGGGTCTGCGGTCACCGGCGAGCACCGTCGACGGCGAGGCGGAGAAGCTCGCAAAGAAACGCGAATGCGGCGGGCGCGATGAGGTTGCTGCTGAAGATCTCCGCACGGCGAAGTCCAGCGGAAGCACGGCGTGAGTTCGCCGGGCGCCGGAGCTTGAATGAGCGACGGCGGACGGAGAGCGGCGGTGGCGCAAAGGCGTGGAGCTCTGTGCGCGAAGGAGGAGAATGCGAAGAAGATGAAGGAGAAGGGGCGGTTGTGTTTATAAAGGAGAGAGAGAGTGGGCAGGGAACCGCTGGGCCGCGGTGGTTCGCCTCGCGGCCCGCGACGGTTCGCACCTTGGGCCGCCACGTGGCGAAGGGATACACGCGAGAAACGGAGGACACATGGAGGCGCACACGGGATCCCGAAGAAGTAGTGGGATCCGCAGCGGTGCATTAAATGGGCGCGCGGGAGTCGAAGCGATGTGACAACGGACACTGGCGCGTCAGTTACAGTGCGCATGTCTCTGACAGGCGCGGGGCCCGAAATATTCTCGACTTCGCCGAGGAAGGAGTAAAGACACGTGGTACCGGAAAAAAGAGATGCCGGAACGAGCCTTGCAAAGAGAAGAAAAGGAACGAGGGTGAAGGTGCCGGAACTAAGCTCAAGACATGAGTGATTAAACCGGTATCTTAAAAAGATGAAAACCTGGCATGGTCTGTAGGATAGAATCCTCCAGGCTATACCAGCTTCGGGGACTAATGTTGGGGGGATAACCCCCGGTATGCCAAAGGCATGCCAAACCGGATGGTTTGAGCCATCTTGATACCGGTTTAATGATCTTACCGGAAGCCTAGTAGGAATCCGGGAAAGCAAAGCTAAGCCGGTATCCCCAAAGGGGTATGCCGGAACCCGGTATAGAAGATACCGGAAAGGAGAGCCTGTCGGCAGGACTGGTCAAAGATTCTCTCCAGAGCAAGAAGACAAGGATGAGCTAAGCAAAGTAACTTTATTCAGAGCCCTGGCGCCAAAGAGAGAGGTGACGGAGAAAGAAGCCGGAGGACGTCAGCTTCTATGATAAAAGAAGGCCCCGGTGTCATCTATGATTAAAGTAGCTTTGTACAGTAACTCTGTAAAGTAGTTTGTCCAGTCAAAGATGCCATTAGGGTTTCTTGCTCTGTAAGCCACCCTCTCCCCTATATAAGGAGAGGGGGCAGCCCTCCTTGCGGACACGATACGACGATACGACGATATGATGAAAGAGAGGTAGACAGAACTTGTAACCATGCTGTGTTCAATGAAGCTTGCGATCTAGTAAAGAGTTCTTCCTCTTGTCTCTCTTCTTGTATACCGGTCTCTGGCTGTGTTCTTGAGGAAAGCATCCGGAAGTTCTTCCCATCTAATCGCAAACCCTCCCCCGAATCCTCTTGCGTCCATTCGGCCCCAATCTAAGCCATCCTATGGCATCTGCTCGTTTACCACGACGACAGTAATTTTCTCGCAAGCAAGGCTCGAGGGCTCGAACCCAACAAATTTACAAAATATATTCGACTTCAAAGTTTCTCTCAATTTACACGCCTTGGTTCCATGAAAAACCTTGCGAACAATAAAGATAGTCACGCTAGCCGAGATACTTGGGGGCTCAAAGGAAAAAAGATAACACGAGAATTTGCCTTGACTTTACATGAGTCTCACAATGACAGTTACAATATACACCACTTACAAATACATGCAATTTCGTGGTTCGGTTCAAAGCAAACACGTTTGAGAAAAGAAAAAGAATTCCTACACAAATCTATCTATGGTTATGTTATCTCTTGTAGCATGGACAATCTGTGTCGAATCATCATACCGAAACTCCTTGAAGAAAGTGGCGTCCACTCTAAGAAGCTCGTCGATCACTTTTTCGGCTACAGGAGATACAACCGCACGACGTTTGTCAACATTTATCCTCATCTTCGACGTCTTGCGGTAAAAAGTGTCGATAACATCGCTAAAGTCCAACTTCGAGTGGCAGACCTTCAACTAAATCAGGGAGAACTTAGCGCCAGCCACCATTTGAGCCTTCGCAAAGTCGTGGATACTTTGCGCATCTCTAAATTTACCCATAAGCTCAGTAAGATTTTCAGACTGGGGGTTCCGAGGAAACATAGCATTGTACACCATGGCCAGAGTACTGCCGAAGAAGTCACGGAATTCCTGAACTTGGGCAGCTCGATCCTGGAATTGAACGATACGATGGTGTGATCTTCATCTACCCAGAAGTCACTATCATTTTGCTTGGCAAGTCGAAGAAGGATTTCGAATCGCGAATTTACCCATTGCTCTTCGGCGGCAGCATCCAAAAATGAGCCTATAAGCAACAAAAGGAAGAAACAAGACAACGTGCGAAGGGATACGAAGAATATAAAAGGAGCGACAAGATAAAAGTAGCATACCAGCCATATCTTGGCTTGCATCAGTCATCAAGTCAAGCATATAACTCTCGCGTTGAGTAGCTTGTGAGGCATTGGCAGTCGCAGACTCCTTCAATTCAAGAGCCTCATGTGCTTGTCGAAGAGCAGCTTGCTCACGATCCAAAGATTTACGAGATTGGTCCATAACTATCACAGCCCGTTTCTTCATAACTTGCAACTGTTGTCAAAGACCGATCATTTCTTGGTGTATCAAGTCAGCACATGAGGAATCGTCCAAGCAAACGCCGCCAGGAGGTCTGGCAGAATGAGAAGTGGCGGGTGAAGCATTGGAAGGTCCGGTAGCCCCAGTATAGTTATCAAAAATCAACTGGAAGACAAGAAAGATCAACATCAATCATTCGGCAAGGAACATTTTTCATTCATATTCACCACATTTACATAAGGCGAGGCCTTACAAAAGACGGCTCCTAGAGAGCCCATACAAATTGTCGGGAGCAACAAAAGGTGACGCTAGCTACAAAAGAGAAAAGAAAAAAGAGACACGTGTTGGTCTACTTGACCTCCGTCCGAGCGGTGCTAGCAGAAGCGGAGGACATCGGGTCAAGGAAGGCAATGAGTTTCTTCGAGTGAGGCTTGGGAGTGCCAGCTTACACCCAGTCGACTTTCTGGCCGCTGGCCGCGACCACGGCGATGGTCCCTTCGACTCCAATCTTCAGGCTAGCCTGACGATAAGCCAAAGCAGGATCTTCCGTCGCCAGGAAATGCTGGGTGAGCTGGGAGAAGATCTCCGGCTGAGCATCCTTGGGGAAGAAGTGGGGGAAGACGCACTTCAGGGTGGCCCGTGCGGAAGAAATGTTTGTGCGCGCCAAGTCGCAGTTCAGTTCAAGAATTTCGATAGCGTCATTAATACGATCATCAGATTCTTGGTTCAAAGTATACTGCTCACCCATCCTCCCCGCTGAAGAAAAGCAGGAGTTCATCAACACTAAAGACAAACAAACACAAGCAAAAACATAAGGCAAATGAAAGCACGGCTTACTTGTAAATCTTCGGTCCTGCGTTTCGAAGCACTCCACTATGGTATTTTCACGCTCGACTAGATGGGCCTCCTTGTTTGCTCAAAGCGTCCTTAGCGGTCTTGAGCCTCTGGCGAAGACTCTCGACAGCAGCGGCATCTTTCTCAGCCTTTTTGCGAGCTGTCTCGCTAGTTTGACACTTGGCCTCCAGCGCGTCGGCACGTTCTTCGGCACGGCGAAGTGCCTCTGAAAGGAAAATGTTAGAAGACTAAGAATCAAAATTGGGATATGAAACATATTAAGAGCAGTGCAGCTTTACCTCTTAAAGTGGCAGCCTCATCGCGGAACCCAATAAATTGGGAACCCAGGTTGACCAGCTCTTTCATTAAGGGCTGCACAAAGTCGACAAGATAGAAAAAACATCGTCAGGGGAGAAAAATTTGACAAGCAAAAGAGATGACAAGCAGGAAAAAGGGAACTTACATCTTCAAGGAGAGGAGCCGATGTACTCACAATGGCAAGCTCTTGTGTGCTACCAGCCCCGATCCTAGCTTTCTTCGCCTTCGACGCTCGGGGCTGGGCACGGGAGTTGGCGCTTCTGAGTTATGCTATGAGGGAGGCGAGGTTCGCGCAACAGCATGGTGTTCTTCGGAAAGAACCACCGTGTTGGAGGTGCTCGTAGGAGCTGGCCCATGAGCTACGGGTTCCTCTTCTTCTGCTCCTTCTTCAGCTCTGTCAATATAGCAGCAAAGTAAAAATATGAGAGTACCGAAGGAAAAAAAAGAGATAGACAAAGACAAAAAAGAGCAACTTACGAGCTAACAGCGCTAGTCTCGGCGAAGGGGTCGAAGGCATCTTGTTCCTCCGGGGAAGATTCTTTGGCAGCTGGTTCGGCGAGCTTGGATGCACCGGAATCTTCATCATTGTCTCTTTTCATCTTGCGCCAATCCGGAGAAGTGGCAAGAGGAGGAGAGATGGAGTGGGCAGATTCAGAATGTTGTTCTAATTCTGTATCTTTTTCGGAGGAACCCGCAGATCTTTGAGATTCCACGGCTTCACTCTCGGGAAGAGAGGATTCATGCGAATTGTCGATAACAACGACTCGACCATCCACCTCTCCACCTTCGGGTAGTGGGGGAAGAGAGGAGAAAGTTTGGTGGTCCTACAATGTACAAAACAAAGAGAAGGCAAGAAAATGAGCACACAAAGGAAATCAACAGTAGTCGAAAAATAGGAAACACAACCCGAAAGAACACACTTACTTCGGGAAGAGCGTGGCTACCACTATATGGTTCCACGCGACAGGATGACGGGACTTCGTGGTTTTTGTTCAAGGAAGTAAAACGACGGACGAGCCTCTCCAAGTACTTCACAAAAAGGTCCTTAGAAATAAGGTCAACATCCTTAGCACCTGAATACATCCAAAGAGGATTTTTGCGAGCCTGCAGAGGCTGCACTCGAATCCAAAGGAAGTGGGCAATTATTTGTACATTCGAAAGTTCTTCCCTGTTGGTATTTTGAAGCTCGTGGATGCGGGTCATCAGGGTGTCGGTTGGCCGCCTTTTCTTCGGCTGTGGCTTCTGTGTCCCAAGAATTGCACCTCTGAATTTCGTCGGTAGGATCAAAGGGCGTGAGACCATAATATTGGGTGAGAGAGGACTCATCCTGGATGTATAGACACTTCTTGCGCCAACCTTGGACGGAGTCGGGAAACTTCACATCGAAATAATCAACATCGGGACGGACGCAGATACGAATGCCACCTACATTGTAGGTGATGTTCCTCGAATTGTTGCGCTGGAGGTAGAAGATGTGTTTCCAAAGGCCCCAATGGGGATGGATGCCCAGGAAACACTCGCAAAGAGTGATAAAAATAGAAATGTGGAGGAGAGAATTTGGGGTTAGTTGATGCAGTTGGATCCCATAGATGAATAGCAAGCCACGAAGGTATTCGTGGACAGGAACGACAAGGCCACGAACGAGGAAGTCGATGAAAGTTACCCAGAATCCAATCAGAGGATGAGGAGGGCTCTCATCTCCGGGCATCTTCGGGGCCTCCTTCTTCTTCAGCAGACCCATCTTCTTCAGCAGATTCTGGTCTTGGGCGGAGATCTTCGATCGCTCCCATCCAGAGGCCTTGACCTTCTCCGCGGTCTCGTCGGTGCCCGGAGCGCGGTTCTTGCATTGCTTCGTGCGCGGAGCCATGGCGGAAACTTTGGTGGAGAAACAAGGGGAGAGAGAGCTTGTGTGCGAGGAGCTCGAGAAGCAGCAATGGCGGAGAGAGAGATGAGATGTGCGGCGCAGCGAAGGGGATGCATGAGGAGTAAAGGATGAATTTATAGAGAGAAGATGATACGTTCAGCTGTTGGATGAAAAGGGGGAGTGTTTTGAACCTTACGCGTGTCCAAAGGGTAAAAGGGTCTTACCGCTCCAAATTTACTGAAGGGAAGTTACTTCGCGCGTGCCGGAAATTACGGAGGACGTGTGTCCCCCACTTGCACGATGTGTCGATGGCGCAGAGTTTTGGACCCACGATCCAGTGAGGTGACAGGAGTCGTGGCTTCCCAAGATGGGCGTGATACGTCTCCGACGTATCGATAATTTCTTATGTTCCATGCCACATTATTGATGATATCTACATGTTTTATGCATACTTTATGTCATATTTATGCATTTTCCGGCACTAACCTATTAACGAGATGCCGAAGAGCCAGTTGCTGTTTTCTGCTGTTTTTGATTTCAGAAATCCTAGTAAGGAAATATTCTCTGAATTGGACGAAATCAACGCCCAGGGGCCTATTTTGCCACGAAGCTTCCAGAAGACCGAAGATGATACGAAGTGGGGCCACGAGCTGGCGACACACTAGGGCGGCGCGGCCCAGCCCTTGGCCGCGCCGACCTACTGTGTGGGGCCCTCGTGTGGCCCCCTGACCTGCCCTTCCGCCTACAAATAGTCTTCGTCGCGAAACCCCCAGTACCGAGAGCCACGATACGGAAAACCTTCCAGAGACGTCGCCGCCGCCAATCCCATCTCGGGGGATTCAGGAGATCGCCTCTGGCACCCTGCCGGAGAGGGGATTCATCTCCCGGAGGACTCTACACCGCCATGGTCGCCTCCGGAGTGATGAGTGAGTAGTTCACCCCTGGACTATGGGTCCATAGCAGTAGCTAGATGGTTGTCTTCTCCTCATTATGCTTCATTGTCGGGTCTTGTGAGCTGCCTAACATGATCAAGATCATCTATCTGTAATGCTATATGTTGTGTTTGTTGGGATCCGATGGATAGAGAATACTATGTTATGTTGATTATCAATCTATGTGTTGTTTATGATCTTGCATGCTCTCCGTTACTAGTAGATGCTTTGGCCAAGTTGATGCTTGTAACTCCAAGAGGGAGTATTTATGCTCGATAGTGGGTTCATGTCTCCGTGAACTGGGAGTGACAGAAGCCCCTAAGGTTATGGATGTGCTGTTGCCACTAGGGATAAAACATTGATGCTATGTCCGAGGATGTAGTTATTGATTACATTACGCACCATACTTAATGCAATTGTCTGTTGTTTGCAACTTAATACTGGAAGGGGTTCGGATGATAACCTGAAGGTGGACTTTTTAGGCATAGATGCATGCTGGATAGCGGTCTATGTACTTTGTCGTAATGCCCAATTAAATCTCACTATACTCATCATATCATGTATGTGCATGGTCATGCCCTCTCTATTTGTCAATTGCCCAACTGTAATTTGTTCACCCAACATGCTATTTATCTTATGGGAGAGACACCACTAGTGAACTGTGGACCCCGGTCCATTCCTTTACATCGAATACAATCTACTGCAATACTTGTTCTACTGTTCTCTGCAAACAATCATCATCCACGCTATACATCTAATCCTTTGTTACAGCAAGCTGGTGAGATTGACAACCTCACTGTTTCGTTGGGGCAAAGTACTTTGGTTGTGTTGTGCAGGTTCCACGTTGGCGCCGGAATCCCTGGTGTTGCGCCGCACTAACATCTCGCCGCCATCAACCTTCAACGTGCTTCTTGGCTCCTACTGGTTCGATAAACCTTGGTTTCTTACTGAGAGAAAACTTGCCGCTGTACGCATCACACCTTCCTCTTGGGGTTCCCAACGGACGCGTGCTGTACGCGTATCAAGCTCTTTTTCTGGCGCCGTTGCCGGGGAGATCAAGACACGCTGCAAGGGGAGTCTCCACATCGCAATCTCTTTACTTTGTTTTTGTCTTGCTTTATTTTATTTACTACTTTGTTTGCTGCACTAAATCAAAACACAAAAAAAATAGTTGCTAGTTTTACTTTATTTGCTATCTTGTTTGCTATATCAAAAACACAAAAAAATTAGTTACTTGCATTTACTTATTTCATCATGTTTCCTTTTAATTTTACTGTAAAAGATATACCGGTGGGACAAGGGTCTATAATTGGAAGAGATAATATAGAAGAATTTTTCACCCATGTTAATATGCATGAAGATCTTAAAGATATACCCCTTGCAAAAGCTGTCCCTACTTATGAAGATGTCTCTGTTTGTTTGGTACACATGATGGAAGCTAGATTTATTAGTCTCAACCCCATGATACAACACATGTTTCTTACACTTTCTGATATGGAGAGGGGAGAGAAGAGAGATTTTGTTCTAAAGGTCTTAGTGCGAGAATTTGCGGATATAGCTAAAGAAGCTAGAAAAGTTTTTAGTAAGCATGATAGGCTTGGCATGATCACCGATTATAAAAGAACACTTGAAAAGATGGATATGGATAGAATCAAGTACACTAATAATGTTAATGATGGTGGGGAGATTAAAGCGCCAATACCCTGTAAGCTCCTAGCAATGCATGAGGCACTAGAAAATAATTATGCTTGGCTTGTTCCTGAAAATTTGTTTGATGAGAGTAGCAAGCCCAAGACTAATGAAAAGGGAGCCGCTGAAACTTATGTATCCAAAATACTATGCATGGTTGAGAAAACTCCACACCCCGCTGTAGATGCTCCATCTCTTGATAACACTTGATATACACTTTCTGCGCCTAGCTGAAAGGCGTTAAAGAAAAGCGCTTATGGGAGACAACCCATGTTTTTACTACAGTACTTTTATTTTATATTTAAGTCTTGGAAGTTGTTACTACTGTAGCAACCTCTCCTTATCTTAGTTTTGTGCATTGTTGTGCCAAGTAAAGTCGTTGATAGTAAGGTTCATACTAGATTTGGATTACTGCGCAGAAACAGATTTCTTTGCTGTCATGAATCTGGGCCTAATTCTCTGTAGGTAACTCAGAAAATTATGCCAATTTACGTGAGTGATCCTCAGATATGTACGCAACTTTCATTCAATTTGAGCATTTTCATTTGAGCAAGTCTGGTGCCTCAATAAAATTCGTCTTTATGAACTGTTCTGTTTTGACAGATTCTGCCTTTTATTTCGCATTGCCTGTTTTGCTATGCTTGATGGATTTTTCGATCCCATTGACTTTCAGTAGCTTTGTGCAATGTCCAGAAGTGTTAAGAATGATCATGTCACCTCTGAACATGTAAATTTTAATTGTGCACTAACCCTCTAATGAGTTGTTTTGAGTTTGGTGTGGAGGAAGTTTTCAAGGATCAAGAGAGGGAGATGATACAATATGATCAAGGAGAGTGAAAGCTCTAAGCTTGGGGATGCCCCGGTGGTTCACCCCTGCATATTTCAAGAAGACTCAAGCGTCTAAGCTTGGGGATGCCCAAGGCATCCCCTTCTTTATCGACAACATTATCAGGTTCCTCTAGTGAAACTATATTTTTATTCCATCACATCTTATGCACTTTGTTTGGAGTGTCTGTTTGTTTTTGTTTTTGTTTTTGTTTGAATAAAATGGATCCTAGCATTCATTGTGTGGGAGAGAGACATGCTCCGCTGTTGCATATGGACAAGTATGTCCTTAGGCTTTACTCATAGTATTCATGGCGAAAGTTTCTTCTTCGTTAAATTGTTATATGGTTGGAATTGGAAAATGATACATGTAGTAATTGCTATAATGTCTTGGATAATGTGATACTTGGCAATTGTTGTGCTCTTGTTTAAGCTCTTGCATCATATACTTTGCACCTATTAATGAAGACATACATAGAGCTTGCTAAAATTTGGTTTGCATAATTGGTCTCTCTAAGGTCTAGATAATTTCTAGTATTGAGTTTGAACAACAAGGAAGACGGTGTAGAGTCTTATAATGTTTACAATATGTCTTTTATGTGAGTTTTGCTGCACTGGTTCATCCTTGTGTTTGTTTCAAATAACCTTGCTAGTCTAAGCCTTGTATCGAGAGGGAATACTTCTCATGCATCCAAATCCTTGAGCCAACTACTATGTCATTTGTGTCCACCATACCTACCTACTACATGGTATTTCTCCGCCATTCCAAAGTAAATTGCTTGAGTGCTACCTTTAAAATTTCTATCCTCTACCTTTACAATATATAGCTCATGGGACAAATAGCTTAAAAACTATTGTGGTATTGAATATGTACTTATGCACTTTATCTCTTATTAAGTTGCTTGTTGTGCGATAACCATGTTCCTGGGGATGCCATCAACTACTCTTTGTTGAATATCATGTGAGTTGCTATGCATGTTCGTCTTGTCTGAAGTAAGGGAGATTTACCGCTAAAATGGTTAGAGCATGCATAATGTTAGAGAAGAACATTGGGCCGCTAACTAAAGCCGTGATCCATGGTGGAAGTTTCAGTTTTGGACAAATATCCTCAATCTCATATGAGAAAATTAATTGTTGTTGAATGCTTATGCATAAAAGAGGAGTCCATTATCTATTGTCTATGTTGTCCCGGTATGGATGTCTAAGTTGAGAATAATCAATAGCGAGAAATCCAATGCGAGCTTTCTCCTTAGACCTTTGTACAGGCGGCATAGAGGTACCCCTTTGTGACACTTGGTTAAAACATGTGCATTGCGATGATAATCCAGGAAATCCGAGCTAATTAGGACAAGGTGCGGGCACTATTAGTATACTATGCATGAGGCTTGCAACTTGTAAGATATAACTTACATAACACATATGCTTTATTACTACCGTTGACAAAATTGTTTCTTGTTTTCAAAATCAAAGCTCTAGCACAAATATAGCAATCGATGCTTTCCTCTTTGAAGGACCTTTCTTTTACTTTTATTGTTGAGTCAGTTCACCTATCTCTCTCCACCTCAAGAAGCAAACACTTGTGTGAACTGTGCATTGATTCCTACATACTTGCATATTGCACTTGTTATATTACTCTATGTTGACAATATCCATGAGATATACATGTTACAAGTTGAAAGCAACCGCTGAAACTTAATCTTCCTTTGTGTTGCTTCAATACCTCTACTATGAATTATTGCTTTATGAGTTAACTCTTATGCAAGACTTATTGATGCTTGTCTTGAAGTACTATTCATGAAAAGTCTTTGCTATATGATTCATTTGTTTACTCATGTCATTTACATTGTTTGGATCGCTGCATTCATTACATATGCTTACAATAGTATGATCAAGGCTATGATGGCATGTCACTCCAGAAATTATCTTTGTTATCGTTTACCTGCTCGGGACGAGCAGAAACTAAGCTTGGGGATGCTGATACGTCTCCGACGTATCGATAATTTCTTATGTTGCATGCCACATTATTGATGATATCTACATATTTTATGCATACTTTATGTCATATTTATGCATTTTCCGGCACTAACCTATTAACGAGACGCCGAAGAGCCGATTCTTTGTCGCTGTTTTTGGTTTCAGAAATCCTAGTAAGGAAATATTCTCGGAATTGGACGAAATCAACGCCCAGGGGCCTATTTTGCCACGAAGCTTCCAGAAGACCGAAGATGATACGAAGTGGGGCCACGAGCTGGCGACACACTAGGGCGGCGCGGCCCAACCCTTGGTCGCGCCGACCTACTGTGTGGGGCCCTCGTGTGGCCCCCTGACCTGCCCTTCCGCCTACAAATAGTCTTCGTCGCGAAACCCCCAGTACCGAGAGCCACGATATAGAAAACCCTCCAGAGACGCCGCCGCCGCCAATCCCATCTCGGGGGATTCAGGAGATCACCTCCGGCACCCTGCCGGAGAGGGGATTCATCTCCCGGAGGACTCTACACCGCCATGGTCGCCTCCGGAGTGATGAGTGAGTAGTTCACCCCTGGACTATGGGTCCATAGCAGTAGCTAGATGGTTGTCTTCTCTTCATTATGCTTCATTGTCGGGTCTTGTGAGCTGCCTAACATGATCAAGATCATCTATCTGTAATGATATATGTTGTGTTTGTTGGGATCCGATGGATAGAGAATACTATGTTATGTTGATTATCAATCTATGTGTTGTTTATGATCTTGCATGCGCTCCGTTACTAGTAGATGCTTTGGCCAAGTTGATGCTTGTAACTCCAAGAGGGAGTATTTATGCTCGATAGTGGGTTCATGTCTCCGTGAATCTGGGGGAGTGACAGAAGCCCCTAAGGTTATGGATGTGTTGTTGCCACTAGGGATAAAACATTGATGCTATGTCCGAGGATGTAGTTATTGATTACATTACGCACCATACTTAATGCAATTGTCTGTTGTTTGCAACTTAATACTGGAAGGGGTTCGGATGATAACCTGAAGGTGGACTTTTTGGGCATAGATGCATGCTGGATAGCGGTCTATGTACTTTGCCGTAATGCCCAATTAAATCTCACTATACTCATCATATCATGTATGTGCATGGTCATGCCCTCTCTATTTGTCAATTGCCCAACTGTAATTTGTTCACCCAACATGCTATTTATCTTATGGGAGAGACACCACTAGTGAACTGTGGACCCCGGTCCATTCCTTTACATCAAATACAATCTACTGCAACACTTGTTCTACTATTCTCTTGTAACACCCCAAATTTCAATAAAAAGAAAGTTAGAGAATTCCAGAAAACAAAATTTCAAACCAACAAAAACTTTTCTGTTTGCATATAGTACCATGCATAGGACTTGTGCATTTGAGTGATATGCCATGATGATTGTTATTACTTGTATTTGATATGCTCTAAAACCCTAATGTGATCATGAAGATCACCAACCAAATAAATCCAAGAGGAAGAAAATCCAATAATTGAAAAACCCTAAAAACCCTAACATATGCTCTATGGCTTTTTTATAAATTTTGACCCTAGACCTATTTGGTCTTCACCATTAGTGGAATAATGTTATTAAACACTTATTGCAACTTTTGGAATCAAAGATTCACAATTCAACTGAAATTCAAACACAAATCCCACTCACATATGATAATGGTCAATTTTGACAATTCTAGTCTGATCACCACTTTGAGCCCTTGCCATTCATTTTTCCCAAACCAACTCTTGCTAACTCTTTGCACCATTTCAAAGTCAACATCAAGGTGAACAACTTTGGTGAAGATCACCATGCCAAAATCATCTTTGATCATGAGCAAGGCTCATCCAAAGTCCCAACTTTTTAACATATGGAACAATCTACACTTAGCCATTTTGGCAAATTTTTGAATTCTAAAAATTCCACCACCACCTCAAATCACCTCTGGTCATTTACAACTAATATCAACACTCACATTTCAAACACTTTCACCATTTGAATTATTTCAAATTGGGCTATTTTTGAATTTTCCAAATTCGGGCACTATTTGCAACTATTGCAAATAGTGATTCTACTCAACCTAATCTACACTACACTACCCCAATTGGTCCCCTGGTCCCCTTAATCCATTTTAATGCCAAATAGAAACCTAGGGAGAGAGAGGGCAAGGCTAGACATGGCCATGCCGGCCATGTCGCCCAACCCGACCACCTCCCTCTCTCCCATTGCATCCCTGCACTGGCCACCATGCCACAGCTCACCACCGTGCTCTCCTACGCCGCCCTAGCACCTCCACGGTCGAGCTCGACGGCGACAATGGCCGGACGACGCGCGCCCAGCACACGCCCAGACGCCGCTCGTGTCGCGACCATGCGCGCCATGGACGCGCACTGGCCACGCGCCGCGTAGCCACCTCGCCCACGCCCTGGATCCCCTGCGAGCACCTTGAGCATCGCCGTGACACCGCAACAACGTTGGACAACAGCTCGACCACGACCCGCACCCGCCGTCGCCGGAGAAGCCAACCCTGGTCCGCCGCGGACGCGACGGACATGGAAGAAACACGACACCGCCAGGCCCTCCCCGACCAAGCTGTCGCCACCCAGAGGACCGTGGCGATGCCACGAACACACATGCGCCCTCGCCTAGCTCGATAGCTCGCCAGAGCAGCCGCGCCCATGTCGCCCACCTCACTGCCCCGCAACCCTCTCTCGATTCTATAAATAGGAGGTTCCCTGGACCAAACCAACGACACCAGCTCACTCCCCACCTCTCACTGCTTCGCCACCACCCCTCCACTCACTCGATCGTCGCCGGAGCCGCCCCAATTTGAAGCTCGGAGCCGCCAGTACCTGGTGGACGCCGCCGTCGATTGGAGCCACCTCAAGCGATGCCACCTGTACCTGGAGCTTCGCCGTCGTCCACATCTACCTCACGCACACTGCCATCCCTTGCTGGAGCCGCCGTAAGCTCTCCCACCCCCTACCATCGCCTCCAGCACGTCGGGTTCTCGTCGGCGACGACGATGAACCACGGCCGTTGATCTGGATTCTAATCCGACGCTCCCCTTTAAAACGTACCGCTTCGGGCGTTATGAGCCACTGACGCCTGGCCCCCACCCTGTCAGGCAGCCCGCGCGTCTGTGGACCGTGGTGGGCTGGACTGGGCCGTTTTTATTTGAATCGGGCCCAGTTTCGTTTCCCGCCGGCCTTTTAATTCAAACTAGATTTAATTAATTCAAATAAATTTGAATACTGCCTCCACTTTGAAAATCCCTAGTTTCAAATTGGCTAAACCAAATTTAGTGAATTTTATGTTGTTGGAAAGCTACTGAAATTCTCTACAACATGCCACTGGCCCCATGGTCAGATTCTTTGTAGAATAAATGTGATAAAAATAACAAGACAGGGACTCTTCCCTATTCAAATAATTCTTAAAAATCAACCAAAATAGATATTAAGTTAATTCCAACTCTAATAGCTCACATTTGAATTACACTAATTGTTTATGCAATAAAATGGTGTGGTCACTTTGCATGATCATGCCCTAGTTTAATTAATGGATATTATGGCTAGTTTAACTAGTTGATATTGTCCAAAACTATTAAAGTAAATTATGTGGAGTCTTACACTTCATTTAAAACTTGTCTCACATGAATTCATGGGATGTTTGGACCCCTGGTCCCAAACTCTCTTATATGAATTACTTGAGATTTAAATCAAATATAGTGTTATTTAAATAGTATGAGGTGATCTACATCATTTAAATCATTTTCACCAATGATGATGATGAACATTTGACTTAGGTCAATATGAGTTCATGCATGATTGTGTGAGAAATTATATCTTAAGAAGATTTCAATGAGAGGAAATTATTTCTCAAGAACCCTATGGAAACTATCATTTACATATTAAATACAAAGAAGTGAATTCTATTTAAACCCCACAACCCATGTATTCTAGTTAATTTATTTGTGTGCATAGAGTAGTTTGTGTGTATATGTGATGTATGGAATAGCCATTGAATTAGTGAGTAATTATACTCGTATTCAAATTTAGACGGTAGCACCGGAGAGTACGCCGAAGAAGAAGGTTGCTACCAGGAGGAGGAGGAGGAACAGTTTGAGAACTACCAAGGCAAGCTACTACCAATGCAAGCTATTATTCTTGCAAAGTGCAAAGCCCCTTGGGGCAAGGCACCATGATTCTTATCTTATCTTACATAAGCCTATCCCAATTTTACTTTACAAGCTTTACTTGTTTTCTAAATGAGTTACTTTGATAGTTAATTTTGGTCAAAGTACCAGTTGGTTACTAGAGTAGTTAGTTAGTCTCTCCAAGCAAAGCAAGATAGCACCCCTCATGAATTAGAGCTAGTGCTAATGAATTAAAACTTGACTAATCTAGATGGGAACAATGTGATTTTGAAATGGATTTGAAACCTTGGAATGAAGATGCATTCCATTGAATGATTTTGAAGGTGAATGTGAACAAGAGAAGATGGTGATTTTTGATAAACAATGATGTTGGTTTGAATGCGATACCTTTCCAATTAATAAGTACCCCCACAATACCTGATTATGGGTAGGGCTTAACTGGAAGTTTATGCGTCTTAGTATGGGTTCCCTCTAAACAAGCGTCATCGGGGTTATGCCGAAAGCTGCCTCTACCACAAAAGAAATGATATGATATGATGCGAAATGAGGTGAATGTCCGGCCCAAGCCCTGTGCAGTTCCCAGGTTGACAGTTGGTCTTCACTGGGAGGCCAAGCTCATGGGGAGAGGTGCTCATACTAGGATTTGTAAGTGAAAGGTTATGGTTGATGATCCGCGTACTGTGTTACGATGATTCGGGGTAATCCCGACGGATGAAATCAAATGTTGTGGCACAAGTGTGCAACCTCTGCAGAGTGTAAACCTATTCGAATAGCCGCATCCACGGTTACGGACGGTTGGAAAGGCCATACAGTTTCCGATGTCATATTTTTGAAAACGATATTGAAAGATGATGGTGAAATGACTTGTGGTGAATTGAATTGAAATCACCACTTGAATGGTGGGAATGACACTAATGTTCCCACTTGAGTTAGTTAGCACTTGATTAAGCTTTTCTCAAACTTTGTGAACTAAAACTAGCTTTATGCAAATAAACTAGAGCTTAGCAAACCATACTAGAATGTCTAGCACTTACATTAGTATTAGTTTGCGAGTACTCAACGTACTCACGGCTTTGTCCCTGGCTATTCAAATGGCCAGAGTATGAAGATGACCAAGGAGATGACCAGCAGGACGCCTACGACAACTAAGCGCCTTCCGACGTCAAGCGTTGGCCTGTGGACTAGAGAGTCCTTGTATCTTATGCTTCCGCTATGTTGAACTATGAACTTGTGTGTGTTCGTTGATCAATAGATCAACTATTCGTGTAATATGGATCATGTGATTCCAAATTTGTAAGACTTATGGTTTGTAATGGATGATGACTGTGATACTTAACTATTATGCCTCGCAACAACAATATTCCTGGGATTGCGATGTATGACATAATAGGCATTCGGACTTAAAAACCCGGGTGTTGACAAGTTGGTATCAGAGCCATTGTTTGACCTTAGAAGACCTTAGTTAGAATGGGCGTTCTGAAAAACTTAACTTCGAAATCAAATGAAAGAAACTATTTGTGAAAATTTACTACACTCTTGTCTTTGAGACTTGGCCAAAATTTGATGAATCATGTTCTATCTTATTTGAATCAACTTAAAACTTTGCCACACTTTGCACTCTCTAACTTACTCATCCAATTCTCTTTCAGATGGCGCTGAATGAACCCATCAACACCAAGTTTTACCAGCTTGGGAACGGAGGAAGCTTGATCTTTGAGCATGACCTCAACGCCCTCTCTGACTTCCTTGGGCGCCCACACCCCGAGTTTCACGGGGTTCAGCTGGACGACACGCCCGGAGGAGAGTTGCAGTGGGTGATCACTGCCGACTTGAGGGGCAAGATGGAGCCTCCCACCTCGGAGAGGATCCTCTTCTCCTTCCGCGAGAGCAACTGGCTCGACGGACTCGCACGTGGTCTTCAGGAGGCACTTGCGCGCCTCTGTGGACAGAACGTGGTGAGCATCCTCGCCTCTCGCTACGCCCACCTTGTGAGGCGTGATGCCGCGGGAGTGCCCATGGAGCTGCAGCCGCACCCGGAGTTGAGGCACCATGCTGAGCACCTGGACTTCATGCTCTACCAGACTCAGAGGGACCTCGACGCCACTCGCGCTTACGCGAACCAGACCCACGCTCACATCACCGAGCAGGGTGAGGCGATCAAGCTACTCAACAACGATCGCAAGAGCCTTCGCCAGCAGCGTGCCAAGAAGGACGCTACGATTCGTCGCCTTCGCGCCCGGATCGCGTCACTTGAGGCCACTGTCAAGGCCCAGGAGGATCAGATTCGTCAGCTGGAGGATGACGATGGAGGCATCGACATTCAGGGAGGAGACGCCTTCCTGAGCGACGACAACGACTTTGAGGAGGACGAGAACACCGAGGAGGAGGACTACGAGTTCCTGGAGGCAGGACCCGACGACTACGTCCCGATCGATGTCGATGATGAGGAGTAGTTGCACTAGTTCCACTTATAGTAGGTGTGAGTTGTATCCCGTCCTTTGTATCGTAGCATGAGAATGGTTCTTAAAACCATTGGAGAATGTGTGTAGTTTGTACTATGTGTTGCATGAATGACTGTTATGTTTCTCATGAAAAGATTACAAGTTTCCAAATGTTTTTCAAACTTAACCAAAATGAACCATAGAATGTTCCCTCTTATCTCATAATCTGCTACATCTTCAGATGGCCCCTCCAAATCGCACCAACGACGCAGCGATCTGCAAGCTGCAAACCATGCTTGCAGACCGGGAAACCGAAAGAGCCGAACGCCAAGCCAACCTCATCGCCTTGCAGAACATCGCCAACCAAGGCCATGGAAATCATGACCACCCCGGATCCAAGCTCAAGAACTTCCAAAACACCAACCCTCCGGTGTTTAGCAAGACCGAGGAGCCCCTCGACGCCGACGATTGGCTCCAGACTATGGAGAACAATCTGGAGGTAGCCGGAGTAGAAGCCAACGAGAAGGTTTTATTTGCCACTCACTATCTCGCTGGACCAGCCCGCGCTTGGTGGACAAGCACCCGTGCCATGAACGGAGGTCAATTCATGACTTGGGAGGATTTCAAAATCAAGTTCAGCAAGTACCATGTACCCCCGGGTCTTATCAAGAAGATGAGGGATGAATTCCGTGAGCTGAAACAAGGTCGCATGACGGTGGTTGAATACCGCGACAAGTTTCTCACCTTGTCAACGTATGCCCCTGATGAGACCGACACCGTTGAAAAGAGGAAGGAGAGATTCCTGAACGGACTGCATGATGAGATGCAGACTGTCCTCGTCAACATCCCCTTCGCCGACCTCAAAGCCCTTGTTGACTCCGCCATCCAGATGGAGGGCAAGTTAAACCAAGCCAACGAAAACCGCAAGCGCCGCATGGCGAATCAGAGTGGATCAAGCCACCCCCAGAAGTTTCGCCCTAGCTCAAGCGGAGGTTTCACTCCGAGAAACAACAAACCCCAGCTGCAGAACTCCCGCCCCGGTTATCAGAACCGGAGTGGAGGAAACTCCAAGCCAGGAGGCTACAACAACAACTACAACAACAACAACAACTACAACCGCGCTCCACCCCGAGCCCCTAACAACAACAACACCAACACCAACACCGCTCCCAGAACCGGAAGCAATGCCGTTCCCGTTGCGAACAAGCAGGACAAGACCACTATCACTTGTTATGAGTGTGGTGTAGTGGGGCACTACTCCAACGAGTGTCCCAAGCGTCTTGCCAAGCTCGCCGGCAACACCGCTGCACCTGCTCAACAACAACGCCGTGTCTCCACCGGCAAGAAGTTTGCCCCCAACAACCCCAACAACCGCAACGGCCGCCTCTACCACATGAACGCTGAAGAAGCCCAGGAAGCACCCGATGTTGTACTGGGTATGTTTTCTGTCAACCACATCCCTGCCAGAGTGTTGTTTGATTCCGGAGCATCTCATTCCTTTGTCACTGAAGACTTTGCATCAACAAGTAAAATTCAACCCCTCAGTTTGAAGCATGTTATGATAGTTCAAATCCCTGGATCAACCACCAAAGCCAGAAAATTTTGCAAAAATGTTCCAATCAAAATCCATGATGTAGATTTCTTTGCAAATCTAATCATACTTGGAACCAAAGGTTTGGAAGTTGTCCTAGGAATGGACTGGATGTCCAAACACAATGGATTGATAGACTGTGCCAAGAAAGCCATCACTATGACTAGCAGCACCGGTATCGTAGTTGAGCACGTCTCTGAAAAACTACCCAGAAAATTTACCTGCAACCAAAGTGTATCCAAGCCAACCCTGGATCAAATCAGGGTCGTTTGTCGCTACCCTGATGTGTTCCCGGAGGATCTACCCGGTATGCCCCCGGATCGGGATATCGAGTTTATCATCGAGTTAATCCCCGGAACTGGACCCATAGCCCAGAGAGCCTACAACATGAACGCAACCGAGCTTGTGGAGCTGAAGAAGCAAACAGATGACATGTTAGCCAAAGGTTTGATTAGACCAAGTGCATCCCCCTGGAGATCCCCCGTCTTGTTTGTCGACAAGAAAGATGGTGCAAATCGTTTATGCACGGACTATCGTAAGCTTAACGATGTCACCATCAAAAACAAATACCCCTTACCCAAGATCGAAGACTTGTTTGACCAACTCACCGGATCCAAAGTTTTCTCCAAGATAGATCTTAGAACTGGATATCACCAACTAAAGATCCGAGCCACCGACATTCCAAAAACTGCCTTTACCACCAGATATGGGTTGTATGAGTACAACGTCATGTCATTTGGACTGACCAATGCCCCCGCTTATTTCATGAATCTCATGAATAAGATCTTCATGAACTTTTTGGACAAGTTTGTCGTTGTATTCATCGACGACATCCTCGTCTACTCCAAGTCCGAAGAGGAACATGAACAGCATTTGGAGATTGTCCTAGAAACCCTTAGACAGCACAAGTTATATGCCAAGTTTAGCAAGTGTGAGTTTTGGCTGGAAGAAGTTGGATTCCTGGGACACATCTTGTCCGCAGGAGGAATTGCTGTAGATCCCGCCAAAATCAAAACTGTTATGGAATGGCAAGCCCCAACCACACAAACCGAGGTCCGCGCTTTTCTTGGATTAGCCGGATACTACCGCAGATTTGTAGAAGGTTTTTCGAGCATCGCTCGACCAATGACCCAACTGCTGAAAAAGGACAGAAAGTTTGAGTGGACCGACAAATGCGAAGAGAGCTTTCAACAGCTCAAGAGTAGGTTGACAACAGCCCCAATCCTGATCATACCAGATATCGCAAAGCCCTTTGACGTATATTGCGACGCCTCCAAGACTGGACTTGGATGCGTGCTTATGCAAGAAGGCAAGGTTGTATCCTACCTTTCAAGACAACTCAAGCAACATGAACAGAACTACCCAACCCACGACCTCGAGCTTGCAGCCGTGGTCTTAGCCCTGAAAGTTTGGCGTCATTACCTCATGGGTAATCGATGCGAGATCTACTCCGACCACAAAAGCCTCAAATACATATTCACCCAGAAGGAGCTGAACATGAGACAACGCCGATGGATCGAATTGATCAAGGATTACGACATGGAGATTCACTACCACCCCGGCAAGGCCAACGTGGTAGCGGATGCTTTGAGTCGACTGCCGTGTCAGTTGAACTCCAGGCTCGCAACTGAACAGCCCAGCTTGCATCAAGAGTTTGAACAGTTCAGACTTGAACTTGTTAGTGAAGGATTCCTAGCCAGCATAGAACTGCAACCCACCTTGGTTGGTCAGATCAAGGAAGCCCAGAAAGACAACGCTAGCATGGACGGAATCAAGAAACAGATAGCCGCAGGAAAAGCCCCCGGATTCACCGTAGACGAAGCCGGAGTTCTTTGGTACAAAGAACGTCTCTGCGTACCATCGGACTCTGACTTGAAACAAGTCATTCTGCGAGAAGCCCATGACACCCTTTACTCAATCCATCCCGGAGGTACCAAGATGTACCAGGACCTGAAAGAACAATTTTGGTGGCACGGGATGAAGAGAGAGATCGGTAGCTATATCGCTAAATGTGACATCTGTCAGAGAGTCAAGGCAGAACATCAACGACCCGCCGGACTGTTACAACCCCTCCAGATTCCGGAATGGAAATGGGACTCCGTAGGAATGGACTTTATCACCGGACTGCCCAAATCCAGCAAAGGCAATGATTCAATATGGGTAGTGGTCGATAGATTGACCAAAGTCGCCCATTTCATCGCCATCAAAACCACCTATCAAGGCCCAAAGTTAGCTGAACTTTACATCTCCAGAATAGTCGCGCTGCACGGAACCCCCAAATCGATAGTGTCAGATAGAGGATCACAGTTCACCTCAAGGTTACGCGAAAGTGCATGAAGGACTAGGCACTCGCCTAAATTTCAGCACCGCCTATCACCCTCAGACCGACGGACAGACTGAGAGAGTAAACCAGATACTGGAAGACATGCTTAGAGCATGCGTACTGGAATACGGATCCAAGTGGGAAGACTGCCTACCTTATGCAGAATTCTCCTACAACAATAGCTATCAAGCCAGCCTACAGATGGCCCCCTTTGAAGCCTTGTACGGAAGGAAGTGCCGTACCCCCCTGAACTGGTCAGAAGTCGGAGAGAGCCAAGTCTTCGGCCCAGACGTTCTTCGTGAAGCCGAAGAAAAAGTCCACAAGATCCGCGAGTACCTCAAAACGGCGCAATCCAGACAGAAGAGCTACGCCGACAAAAGACGTCGGGAGATGACTTTTGAGATCGGCGATTTTGTCTATCTCAAGGTATCCCCCTTGAAAGGAATGCAAAGGTTCCAACTGAAAGGAAAGCTTGCACCCCGCTATGTCGGACCTTTCCAAGTCCTCAGTCGCCGAGGTGAAGTATCTTATCAACTGGAGTTGCCTGAAGAAATGTCGGCTGTGCACGACGTGTTTCACATCTCACTTCTCCGGAAGTGCCTTGAAGTCCCGGAGAAGACCGAAGTGTTCAAGAACATCGATCACAGATCGGTGGATATCAACAAGGATCTGACTTACCGCGAAGTGCCGATTCGCATTCTGGAAGAAGCTTACCGAACCACCCGCACCCGAAGCATCAAGTTTCTGAAGATCCAATGGAGCAATCATACCGAGGATGAAGCCACATGGGAACGCGAAGACTTCATGAAGAAGGAGTACCCAGATCTCTTTAGTACCTAACTTTCTTTTCGATCTCGGGACGAGATCTTTTGTAAGGGGGAAGGGTTTGTAACACCCCAAATTTCAATAAAAAGAAAGTTAGAGAATTCCAGAAAACAAAATTTCAAACCAACAAAAACTTTTCTGTTTGCATATAGTACCATGCATAGGACTTGTGCATTTGAGTGATATGCCATGATGATTGTTATTACTTGTATTTGATATGCTCTAAAACCCTAATGTGATCATGAAGATCACCAACCAAATAAATCCAAGAGGAAGAAAATCCAATAATTGAAAAACCCTAAAAACCCTAACATATGCTCTATGGCTTTTTTATAAATTTTGACCCTAGACCTATTTGGTCTTCACCATTAGTGGAATAATGTTATTAAACACTTATTGCAACTTTTGGAATCAAAGATTCACAATTCAACTGAAATTCAAACACAAATCCCACTCACATATGATAATGGTCAATTTTGACAATTCTAGTCTGATCACCACTTTGAGCCCTTGCCATTCATTTTTCCCAAACCAACTCTTGCTAACTCTTTGCACCATTTCAAAGTCAACATCAAGGTGAACAACTTTGGTGAAGATCACCATGCCAAAATCATCTTTGATCATGAGCAAGGCTCATCCAAAGTCCCAACTTTTTAACATATGGAACAATCTACACTTAGCCATTTTGGCAAATTTTTGAATTCTAAAAATTCCACCACCACCTCAAATCACCTCTGGTCATTTACAACTAATATCAACACTCACATTTCAAACACTTTCACCATTTGAATTATTTCAAATTGGGCTATTTTTGAATTTTCCAAATTCGGGCACTATTTGCAACTATTGCAAATAGTGATTCTACTCAACCTAATCTACACTACACTACCCCAATTGGTCCCCTGGTCCCCTTAATCCATTTTAATGCCAAATAGAAACCTAGGGAGAGAGAGGGCAAGGCTAGACATGGCCATGCCGGCCATGTCGCCCAACCCGACCACCTCCCTCTCTCCCATTGCATCCCTGCACTGGCCACCATGCCACAGCTCGCCACCGTGCTCTCCTACGCCGCCCTAGCACCTCCACGGTCGAGCTCGATGGCGACAATGGCCGGACGACGCGCGCCCAGCACACGCCCAGACGCCGCTCGTGTCGCGACCATGCGCGCCATGGACGCGCACTGGCCACGCGCCGCGTAGCCACCTCGCCCACGCCCTGGATCCCCTGCGAGCACCTTGAGCATCGCCGTGACACCGCAACAACGTTGGACAACAGCTCGACCACGACCCGTACCCGCCGTCGCCGGAGAAGCCAACCCTGGTCCGCCGCGGACGCGACGGTCATGGAAGAAACGCGACACCGCCAGGCCCTCCCCGACCAAGCTGTCGCCACCCAGAGGACCGTGGCGACGCCACGAACACACCTGCGCCCTCGCCTAGCTCGATAGCTCGCCGGAGCAGCCGCGCCCATGTCGCCCACCTCACTGCCCCGCAACCCTCTCTCGATTCTATAAATAGGAGGTTCCCTGGACCAAACCAACGACACCAGCTCACTCCCCACCTCTCACTGCTTCGCCACCACCCCTCCACTCACTCGATCGTCGCCGGAGCCACCCCAATTTGAAGCTCGGAGCCGCCAGTACCTGGTGGACGCCGCCGTCGATTGGAGCCACCTCAGGCGACGCCACCTGTACCTGGAGCTTCGCCGTCGTCCACATCTACCTCGCGCACACTGCCATCCCTTGCTGGAGCCGCCGTAAGCTCTCCCACCCCCTACCATCGCCGCCAGCACGTCGGGTTCTCGTCGGCGATGACGATGAACCACGGCCGTTGATCTGGATTCTAATCCGACGCTCCCCTTTAAAACGTACCGCTTCGGGCGTTATGAGCCATCGACGCTGGCCCCCACCTGTCGGGCAGCCCGCGCGTCTGTGGACCGTGGTGGGCTGGACTGGGCCGTTTTTATTCGAATCGGGCCCAGTTTCGTTTCCCGCCGGCCTTTTAATTCAAACTAGATTTAATTAATTCAAATAAATTTGAATACTGCCTCCACTTTGAAAATCCCTAGTTTCAAATTGGCTAAACCAAATTTAGTGAATTTTATGTTGTTGGAAAGCTACTGAAATTCTCTACAACATGCCACTGGCCCCATGGTCAGATTCTTTGTAGAATAAATGTGATAAAAATAACAAGACAGGGACTCTTCCCTATTCAAATAATTCTTAAAAATCAACCAAAATAAATATTAAGTTAATTCCAACTCTAATAGCTCACATTTGAATTACACTAATTGTTTATGCAATAAAATGGTGTGGTCACTTTGCATGATCATGCCCTAGTTTAATTAATGGATATTATGGCTAGTTTAACTAGTTGATATTGTCCAAAACTATTAAAGTAAATTATGTGGAGTCTTACACTTCATTTAAAACTTGTCTCACATGAATTCATGGGATGTTTGGACCCCTGGTCCCAAACTCTCTTATATGAATTACTTGAGATTTAAATCAAATATAGTGTTATTTAAATAGTATGAGGTGATCTACATCATTTAAATCATTTTCACCAATGATGATGATGAACATTTGACTTAGGTCAATATGAGTTCATGCATGATTGTGTGAGAAATTATATCTTAAGAAGATTTCAATGAGAGGAAATTATTTCTCAAGAACCCTATGGAAACTATCATTTACATATTAAATACAAAGAAGTGAATTCTATTTAAACCCCACAACCCATGTATTCTAGTTAATTTATTTGTGTGCATAGAGTAGTTTGTGTGTATATGTGATGTATGGAATAGCCATTGAATTAGTGAGTAATTATACTCGTATTCAAATTTAGATGGTAGCACCGGAGAGTACGCCGAAGAAGAAGGTTGCTACCAGGAGGAGGAGGAGGAACAGTTTGAGAACTACCAAGGCAAGCTACTACCAATGCAAGCTATTATTCTTGCAAAGTGCAAAGCCCCTTGGGGCAAGGCACCATGATTCTTATCTTATCTTACATAAGCCTATCCCTATTTTACTTTACAAGCTTTACTTGTTTTCTAAATGAGTTACTTTGATAGTTAACTTTGGTCAAAGTACCAGTTGGTTACTAGAGTAGTTAGTTAGTCTCTCCAAGCAAAGCAAGATAGCACCCCTCATGAATTAGAGCTAGTGCTAATGAATTAAAACTTGACTACTCTAGATGGGAACAATGTGATTTTGAAATGGATTTGAAACCTTGGAATGAAGATGCATTCCATTGAATGATTTTGAAGGTGAATGTGAACAAGAGAAGATGGTGATTTTTGATAAACAATGATGTTGGTTTGAATGCGATACCTTTCCAATTAATAAGTACCCCCACAATACCTGATTATGGGTAGGGCTTAACTGGAAGTTTATGCGTCTTAGTATGGGTTCCCTCTAAACAAGCGTCATCGGGGTTATGCCGAAAGCTGCCTCTACCACAAAAGAAATGATATGATATGATGCGAAATGAGGTGAATGTCCGGCCCAAGCCCTGTGCAGTTCCCAGGTTGACAGTTGGTCTTCACTGGGAGGCCAAGCTCATGGGGAGAGGTGCTCATACTAGGATTTGTAAGTGAAAGGTTATGGTTGATGATCCGCGTACTGTGTTACGATGATTCGGGGTAATCCCGACGGATGAAATCAAATGTTGTGGCACAAGTGTGCAACCTCTGCAGAGTGTAAACCTATTCGAATAGCCGCGTCCACGGTTACGGACGGTTGGAAAGGCCATACAGTTTCCGATGTCATATTTTTGAAAACGATATTGAAAGATGATGGTGAAATGACTTGTGGTGAATTGAATTGAAATCACCACTTGAATGGTGGGAATGACACTAATGTTCCCACTTGAGTTAGTTAGCACTTGATTAAGCTTTTCTCAAACTTTGTGAACTAAAACTAGCTTTATGCAAATAAACTAGAGCTTAGCAAACCATACTAGAATGTCTAGCACTTACATTAGTATTAGTTTGCGAGTACTCAACGTACTCACGGCTTTGTCCCTGGCTATTCAAATGGCCAGAGTATGAAGATGACCAAGGAGATGACCAGCAGGACGCCTACGACAACTAAGCGCATTCCGACATCAAGCGTTGGCCTGTGGACTAGAGAGTCCTTGTATCTTACGCTTCCGCTATGTTGAACTATGAACTTGTGTGTGTTCGTTGATCAATAGATCAACTATTCGTGTAATATGGATCATGTGATTCCAAATTTGTAAGACTTATGGTTTGTAATGGATGATGACTGTGATACTTAACTATTATGCCTCGCAACAACAATATTCCTGGGATTGCGATGTATGACATAATAGGCATTCGGACTTAAAAACCCGGGTGTTGACATCTCTGCAAACAATCATCATCCACACTATACATCTAATCCTTTGTTACAGCAAGCCGGTGAGATTGACAACCTCACTGTTTCGTTGGGGCAAAGTACTTTGGTTGTGTTGTGCAGGTTCCACGTTGGCGCCGGAATCCCTGGTGTTGCGCCGCACTAACATCTCGCCACCATCAACCTTCAATGCGCTTCTTGGCTCCTACTGGTTCGATAAACATTGGTTTCTTACTGAGGGAAAACTTGCCGCTGTACGCATCACACCTTCCTCTTGGGGTTCCCAATGGACGCGTGCTGTACGCGTATCAGGGCGTCGTGGCTATCGTCGGCAGCAACGTCATTCAAAAAGCTTCGAGTGGTTTAACAAAATATAGCGATAACAAAACTTCGAGTTCTAAAAGATAGAAACTTCGAGAGCCTATGATCAAATGCAAGCATTTGTTCATATGCTCGGGGGCTACTCTTATCAGAAGTATTGTCTATACTTCTGATAAGATGATGAGGCGAAAGAAAAAATATAGAGTTGACAAAAGTAGCAAAAGTTGAGCCTACAACCAAGTGCAAACACTTGGTTGTAGCCTCGGGGGCTACTCCCATCGGGAGCACTGGTCGCGCACCCGATGAAATATGAGGAAGAAAAAACAAGAGAATGACAAGACAATATAGAAGTGCAGATGAAGAATTATCATCGTACATCTTCGATTTACACATAACTCGTCATGTACTCCCATCGGGAGATCAAGATATTGTCATCAGACAACTCGAAGAAATTCGCAATTCCAACAGCTGACAAAGGCACTCGACAATATATTTTCAGAGCGCGTCCGTCGTGGTAAAAACTCTGAATGCCGTAACTTTTTATGAAGGTAAGTCCCCATGATCCGTTCTGTGTGGCGTGGTATCGCACCCGAATGCGCTCTCCCACTTTTTCCGTATCAACATATGCGAAGAAAAATCCTATTAGACGCGTTAGGTACTCGATAAAACATAACTGGGATTTGATTCACGGTAAGACCTTAAGCGACGCGTGTCGAATCACGCCAGTATACCGAGTTCAAGTCCAGGGACTTGAGCTTGATGTAGGTTTATGCGGGTTTGCCACAAGAGCAGTTAACTGGTACCTAGTATGTCAGATGAACCAGCCCCATCTTCCAATATCCCTGTACAAAATATATGTTAAGCAAAAATATTCGGCTCATCGATATATAAAGATGTGAATCATCGATGGAGATTTTGCTTGATTCTGCGATTCAAACAAAATCTCGGGGGCTACTGACATAGGCATCCCAAATGGGCCTGCCGAATAAAGTACCCAAGATAAACTGAAGGCCCATGACTCGAAACTTTCAAGACCCAGAAGCCCGACGAACATCGATAAGGAATCTAGAGGTATATTAGGAATCATGAATCATGTAATCATACGGGAAAGTCTCGGATAACTTCCCAGAGCTTGTAACTTGTACGACACGAACCTTCGAGATCTACTTGCCCTCTACTTTCTACGAAACCTTAAGTCTACAATACGTAGGCATTGACAAGTTAATCTCTTGTCACCCATAAAGCATCATTTAACTTACTAGCCCAATTCTTCCTAGATTTATTAATAGTATTTTGGAAGATAGATTTAATCTCCCTATTTGATAATTCTACTTGCCCACTTATTTGAGGATGATACGCTAAAGCAATTCTAGGATTAATATCATATCTAGCAAGGGTCTTTATAAAACCAAAATGAATAAAATGAGAACCTCCATCAGTCATAAGAGCACCTCCAGCCAGGCCCCCGAGAAGCCCCCCAGGACCAACTTTTTTCATCCGGATGGAGTAAAACGGCCCAGTCGTGCGCCCAGAGTCTCGATTTCGCCCGGATTTGGACTTATATCCGTCCGGACTCCCCATGCCAAGCCCGGTCCCCCGGGGAGCTGCTGGGGGCTCCGGATGAAACATTTTCGTCCACCTGGCCCGCTGTCAGGGACTAGTCTCCTCTCTCTTCTCATTTTTCTCTCCACCTACCGCCCTTCTCTCTCCTTGATTTTTTCCCCGGCATCCACGGCATCCACGGCGGCCGCCGGCCGGGACGACGAGCCCATGCTGTTCGACGGCGCGGGGGATCGTGCCGAGGCGGAGCGCTTCCTCCGCGCGGTGGACGACATCCGCCGCCTCGCGCCGCCGTCCGGGCTCGGGGGCGGCGGCGGCGTCCGGGCTCGGCGGCTCCAGCGCCGTGCAGGTGGCCATGGCGCGGCTCGAGGACGAGTTCCGGCACGTGCTCTCCTCCTGCGCCTTCGACCTCGAGATCGAGGCGCTCGCGGACCTCACCTCGCTCTCCACCATCTCCGGCCGACCGCTCCAGCTCGCTCTCCTCCGTCGACCTCCCCGCCGTCGACGAGGACGACCCGTCGCCTACCGCGTCGGCCGCCGCAGCAGCTACCGCTCGCTGCGCAAAGATCCGCGAGATCGACCTCCTCCCCGACGACGCCGTCGCCGACCTCCGCGCCATCGCCTCCCGGATGGCCGCCGCCGGCTACGGCCGCGAGTGCGCGCAGGTCTACGCCTCCGTCCGCAAGCCCGCCGTCGACGCCTCCCTCCGCCGCCTCGGCGTCGAGCGCCTCAGCATCGGCGACGTCCAGCGCCTCGAGTGCCACGTCCACCACCATCGGGTGCATGGCCGGCATGGTCGATGCTGGTCGAACACCTTCCAGGCATCCTCACGAGCGCCGTGTGTGGGGAGATGACTGGAAAAGTGTAGCTCCCCATGCCAAAAATAGGTCCAATCCGGACCAATTTCTATCCGGATTATGCCCCGGGGGCCTCCAACGAGTGGGGATGCTCTAAGATATCTAGGCACACCAAATCTAGGGAAAATAACATCTTTAAGCATTTTCAATGAGCTCTCACCATCATCACTCTTTGTAGGTATAGCTTCTACCCACTTAGTAACATAATCAACAACAATAAGTATATGAGTATAACCTTCTGAAGGAGGAAAAGGACCCATAAAGTCAAATCCCCAGTAGTCAAATGGTTTAATAACAAGAGAATAATTCATAGGCATTTCATTGCTTCTAGAAATACTACCAACTCTTTGGCATTCATCACAAGATAAAATAAACTTTCTTGCATCCTTAAAAAGAGTATGACAATAAAAACCTGATTGTATAACCTTTTGTGCAGTTCTGTCTCCAACATGATGTCCTCCATAAGCACTACCATGACATTTTCTCAATATCTCTTGTTGTTCATATTCCGGAACACATCTTCGCATAATACCATCCACTCCTTCTTTATATAAATGTGGGTCATCCCAAAAATAATGCCTCAAATCATAAAAGAATTTCCTTCTTTGCTGAGCTGTAAATGTTGGAGGCAAATACTTGGAAACAATAAAGTTAGCATAATCAGCATACCAAGGACTCTCACGCGAAGTTACTTTTATTGCAACCAATTGTTCATATGGAAAACTATCATTAAAAGGTATATGATCATAAGAAATGTTTTCCAATCGAGACAAATTATCAGCAACAAGATTTACAGCACCTTTCCTATCTACAATATGCAGATCAAACTCTTGTAAAAGCAACACCCATCTAATAAGCCTAGGCTTAGCAACTTTCTTTTCCATAAGGTATCTAATAGCAGCATGATTAGTATGAATAGTAACTTTTGAATCAACAATATAAGGTCTAAACTTCGCAAGCAAAGACTACAGCTAGAAATTCTTTTTCAGTAGTAGCATAATTCTTTTGAGCAGCATCAAGAGTCTTACTAGCATAATGAATAACGTTCAACTTCTTATCTACTCGTTGTCCAAGAACAACACCTACTGCAAAATCACCAGCCTCGCACATAATTTCAAAGGGTAAATTCCAATCAGGTGGTTGAATAATAGGCGCAGTGGTGGAAAGCCTTCTTTACAGTTTCAAAAGCTTCCTTACAGTCATCATCAAAAACTAAAGGTACATCCGTTTGGAGAAGATTAGTAAGATGCTTTGAATTTTTTGATAAATCTTTAATAAATCTTCTATAAAAATTAGCATGGCCAAGAATACTACGAATACCTTTAACATCCCTGGGACAGGGCATTTTCTCAATTGCTTTCACTTTGGCTCGGTCGACTTCAATTCCTCTTTCAGAAATTTTATGTCCAAGAACAATTTCTTCATTTACCATAAAGTGGAATTTCTCCCAATTAAGAACAAGATTAGTTTCTTCACATCTCTGCAAAACTTTATCAAAGTTGTGCAAACAGTTATCAAAAGAAGTCCCATATATGGAGAAATCATCCATGAATACTTCCACAATGTCTTCACAAAAACCATGAAAGATAGCAGACATGCATCTTTGAAATGTAGCAGGAGCATTACACAAACCAAAAGGCATACGTCTATAAGCATAAGTTTTATAAGGGCAAGTAAAAGTGGTTTTCTCTTGATCTTGCTTTTTAACAGCAATTTGAGAAAACCTAGAATAACCATCAAGGAAACAAAATTGAGTTTTCTTAGACAACCTTTCGAACATCTGATCAATAAAAGGTAAAGGATAACGATCTTTCTTAGTAACTTTATTAACTTTTCTAAAATACATGCACATCCTATAACCAACTACTACCTCCGTCCCAAGGAATAAGGCGCACGTGTATTCCAAGACGAACTTTGACCATAGAAATTGAGCAATAAAATCTTGGTTATATTATATGTAATTAGTATCGTTGGATTCGTATTGAAAAGCACTTTCTAATGATATTAATTTTATACAAACAATCTTTATATATTTGAAGTAATACTTATTCAAACGAAAAGCACGTAAAACGAGGATGCCTTATTCCTTGAATCGGAGGTAGTACTACTCTTTGAGGAATAAGTTCATTTTTCTCATTAGGCACAACAGTAAATCCTCCTTTCTTAGGGACACAATGCACATAACTAACCCATCTACTATCAGCAATAAGATAAATAATACCAGCATCAAGAAGTTTCAATACCTCATATCTTACCACATCCTTCATTTTCGGAATTAAACGGCATTGATGTTCAACAACTGGCTTTGCATCCAGTTCCATATTAATAGCATGCTGACATATAGTAGGATAAATCCCCTTCAAATCATCAAGAGTATATCTCATAGCTCCTCGGTGCTTCTTCAATACTCCCAATAACCTTTCCTCTTCCTGTCCTAAAAGTTTAGAACTAATAATAACATGATTTTTTTTATCATCGATATAAGCATATTTAAGATCATCAGGTAAAGGTTTTAAATCAAAAATAGGATCCTCCTTCGGTGGTAGTGTGGTACCCAAATCTTCCACAGGTAAATCGTGCTTAAGCATCTCCAATTGATGAAGAAGAATCTCATCAATTTCATTCCTCTCCTCCATAAAGATCTCACTTTCGTGATCCTCCATATATTGCTGCAAAGCATTGTTAGGAGCAAGAGCAATAGATGCAAGTTGCTCTACTCTAAAATCTTCATTAGGCAATTCAATTTTATAAGAAGCTTTAGCAAACTTAGAAAAATTAAACTCATAAGACTCTCCATCAAATTTAGTAAGAATTTTCTCCTTCTTACAGTCTGTAATAGCAGCACAGGTATTTAAGAAAGGTCTACCAAAAATTATAGGACAAATCTTACTAGCAGCTGAACCAAGTACTAGAAAATCAGCGGGATATTTAATCTTACCACATAAAACTTCCACATTTCTAACAATATCAATCAGGGAGATGGTCTCTCTATTAGCAATCTAAATAACCACATTAATTTTTTCACGTTCACAAGAACCAATTTCATGCATAATTTCCTTGTAAAGCTCATAAGGAATAGCACTAGAACTTGCACCAATATCACATAAACCATAATAGCAATGATCACCTATCCTGACTGAAAGCACATGAACACTAGTTTTCTTGGATTTACTAGGATGTGAAATAATATTAGAAGATCTTCACAGAAAATAATATGTCCATCTTCTACATTTTCAGTAACCAAGTCCCTTACTATTGCTACTGCAGGTTCAATAGTTACTTGTTCATCAGGTTCTATAGCTTTCCTTTTACTTTTATTAACCACACTAGTTACAATAGAATGTTCCTTTACCTTGGCAGGGAAAGGTACTTTCTCAATATAAGGTTCAGGCAAAACACGATCAGCGGTACAAACTTCAATATTTCTAGAAGGAACACAATTAACAATATCTTTATAAGGTGCATGGTACTTGTCCCACTCCTTTTTGGGAATATCAAGATAAGAGGCAAAAGCCTTAAAACAATTTGCAAGAATTTGAGGATCAAGACCATATACAACACTAGTATTATGAAAGTCATCAGTTTGCATAAAAGATTCAATGCATTCATAATCATAATGTACACCTGACTTTCTTCCTTTATCATTCTCCCATCCTTCAGTATTTTCCTGAATGTGGTCGAGAAGATCCCGTTTAGCTTCTTCTTTCATACGTGTAAATGATCCGGAACAAGAAGCATCCAATAAATCCTTACCATGAAGAGAAAGCCTTGCATAGAAGTTCTTAATAACAATATTACTGGGGAGCGCATGAATGGGGCATTTGAGCATTAGTGACTTCAATCTCCCCCACGCTTGGGCAATACTCTCTCCATCTTCAGGCCAGAAATTATATATTTGATTGCCCTTTATGAATCTCACTTGGAGGATAGAATTTAGAATAAAAGAGAGGTACAATTTCCTCCCATCCAATAGATCGGCCATTTTTCAGCATCTTATACCATTCTGCAGCTCTTCCCTTAAGTGATAAAGAGAATAATTTCCTCTTAACTTGGTCCATTGAGATACCTGCACACTTGAACAACTCGCATAATTAATGTATAAAGAGTAAATGATCACCCAGATGGAAAGTTCCGTCTCCAAAATAGCAGTTATTCATAACACGTTCAACAATTTTCATAGGTATTTTAAAAGGATCCAATTGAGCACGCGGTGGTTCAACTACTACTATAACAGTGGTAGCAGTAATTCCAAATAGAGAGTCAAATGGAGATGTCTCCATAATAAAATAAAGCAATAAAAACAACACTTACAGTAAAAGTTACCTTTACCAATCCCACACTTCAATAACGCTTCACTCTCCGGCAACGTCGCCAGAAAATAGTCTTGATGACCCATAAGTATAGGGAGTGTATCGTAGTACTTTCGATAAATAAGAGTGTCGAACCCAACGAGGAGCAGAAGGTCTTGACGAGCAGTTTTGATCGAGAATTCAGTGTAAACATTAGCAAACAGGTTTGCAAGGGTATTTGGTATTGTAGATAAATAAAGTACGAGTAAATAAAATGCAATAATAATAATTGCAGCGAGTGGCCCAATCCTTTTTAGAGCAAAGGACAAGCCGGTTGCTTTACTTATGATGACCAAACGTTCCTGAGGACACACGGGAATTTCATCATGCGTGTTCGCTTCACATAGCTAAATAATCTTCAATGGTTTCGTAGTGTTCTGTGGGTGAACCTATGCTAATGAAATACCCCATACTTGGACTAATACATACTTGTGATTGTATATACCTCTTGCAAGCATCTGCAACTACAAGAAAGTAATCATGATAAATCTAACCACTGCCTTAAACTTTGAGATCCTACACTCCCTCGTGCACCGGTTTCCTAACGGGTGTTTGGATTTCTGTCGCTCCCGCAACCCCACAATTAGTAGCCAAATACACGATGCATTCTCCTAGGCCCATAAAGGTGAAGTATCATGTAGTCGATGATAGCGCTTATCGTAACGCCGACTTCACACTGTTGGGGAACCCCAAGAGGAAGGTATGATGAGCACAGTAGCAAGTTTTCCCTCAGTAAGAAACCAAGGTTTAATCGACCAGTAGAAGAAAGGAGTGACTTCTGAAGGTGTTGCTGGCTGACTAGTGGCAGGGCGCACTACCAGCGTCAGCAACAACGTGGAACCTGCACACAACACAACCAAAGTACTGTGCCCCAACTTGCAGTGAGGTTGTCAATCTCACCGGTTTGCTGGACACAAAGGATTAGACATATCGAATGGAAGGAGATGTTTGCAGAAAGTAAACATAATAGGATTGGAGTTGAATTTATCAGTAAAGGAAATAGGATCGGGGTCCACAGTTCACTAGAGGTGTCTCTCAATAAAGAAATAGCATGTTGGGTGAACAAATTACAGCTGGGCAATTGACAGAATAAAGACCATACATGACAAGATGAGTAGCATGAGGTTTAGGTACATGTATACTTACAATGACAATAACTTATTTGGGACCTAAGTTGAGTAGCATGAGGTTTAGGTACTCGTATTCAAGGGCATGAGATTATCAACTTGTTATTTGTCAAGCATATAACTCATATTTGCCCTCACATTAACTTTAACCATTCAAGATGCTTATGATAGGGGCAATGAGAGCTCAAAGGTATTGAGTACCATACTTTTTGGAAGGTTTATAAAACTTGTTAATCTAGCTTCCTTCTACGAAGGACCTTCCTTCTACTTTTATGTTGAGTCTTCATCTTCTTGCTTTATGCACCAATTAAGAGAGCATAGTTTCCATTCTTAGTATAATGTGCATAGTCCCAAAATGTATTATTGATTGATTCATGATTATTCTATTGCTTGTTCTTAAATTACTTGTATCTAGTCACCCTTTGAACTTTAAAGGTGTCCTAGCATTTATGTTTTGCTACTTCATAAAGGACAAGCTGAGTACCACTTTGCTATGTTTTCTCTATGCTCAAAAACAAAACAGTTGCTTTCAATGCACAATTATTCAGGATCCCTTGTTTGAGTTACTTCTCATGTTATAACATAGTTGCTAAGTTCTATTGTTAGGATTATATCTATCATGCCTATGTTTAGAGTACTTTGATCCCAGCTCATAATGCTTTACAGTAACTTGATCAAGATTGTGTTGGCTGCATATCACCTCAAAAATTATTTTTGTTATCACTTACCTACTCGAGGACGAGCAGGAGTTAAGCTTGGAGATGTTGATACGTTGCAAACGTATCAATAATTTTTGATGCTCCATGCTTGTTTTACACCAATTTATATATGTTTTGTTTACACTTCGTTGCACTTTTATACATTTTCTGGCACTAACCTATTGACAAGATGCCACAGTGCTAGTTCCCTATTTTCTGTTGTTTTCTATTTCAGAAAAGTTGTATAGGAAATATTCTTGGAATTGAACGAAACAAAAGCCGAAGTCAATATTTTACCGTAACGAAGAAGGAGTCCAGAGGGGGGACAAAGAGGAGCCACAGGGCGGCTGACATAGGCATCCCAAATGGGCCTGCCGAAGATAGTACCCGGGGTTTACTGAAGGCCCACTACCCGAAGAATAAGAAGATTCGGAAGCCCAAGATATTATTAAGGAAAGCTAGAGTTGTAACAGGAAGTGTTATTTGTAATCTTGCGGGATGAGTTAGAAACCTTCCCGGACTCTGTAACTTGTACAACACGAATCCCTCGGCTCCGCCTCCTATATAAGGGGGAGTCGAGGGACGAAGAGATCATCGAATCATTGTTTCTCAAACCCTAGTTTCAGAATCGTCGAGTACTTTTCGGCTGAAACCTTTGAGATCTACTTGCCCTCTACTTCCAACTAAACCCTAGTCTACAACCTGTAGGCATTGACAAGTTAATACCTTGTCAGCGGCCAGACCATCCCTAGGCGCGGCCTGGCCTCTAACCGCGCCAAGGGGTGGTGTGGGCCCCTTGCCTCCACCGACCTTGCCCTTCCGCCTATTTGTTCACGATCCTGGAAAAAACCTAAACACCCGAGCCTCCATCCACAAAAAGTTCCGTCGCGGCCGCCATCGCAGACCCTAGCTCGGGAGGGTTCTGAAGCTCTTCCCGGTGATACGTCTCAAACGTATCTATAATTTCTTATGTTCCATGCTAGTTTTATGACAATACTCACATGTTTTATATACACTTTATATCATTTTGGTGCATTTTTCGGCACTAACCTATTAACAAGATGCCGAAGCGCCAGTTCCTGTTTTCTACTGTTTTTGGTTTCAGAAATCCTACACAGGAAAAATTCTCGGAATTGGACGAAACAAAAGCCCACGGTCTTATTTTCCACGGAGCCTTCCAGAAGACCGAAGAGGAGACGAAGAGGGGCGACGAGGCGGCCACACCATAGGGGGGCGCGGCCCCACCCCTGGCCGCACCGCCCTATGGGGTGGGCCCCTCGAGCGTCCCCCGACTCTGCCCCTTCGCCTATATAATCTCTCCGTCGCGAAAACCCTAGTACCGAGAGCCACGATACGAGAAAAGTTACTGTGACGCCGCCGCCGCCAATCCCATCTCGGGGGATTCAGGAGATCGCGTCCGGCACCCTGCCGGAGAGGGGAATCATCACCGGAGGGCTCTACATCACCATGCCCGCCTCCGGACTGATGCGTGAGTAGTTCATCCTTGGACTATGGGTCCATAGCAGTAGCTAGATGGTTGTCTTCTCCTCTTGTGCTATCATGTTTAGATCTTTTGAGCTGCCTATCATGATCAAGATCATCTATTTGTAATCCTACATGTTGTGTTTGTTGGGATCCGATGAATATGGAATACTATATCAAGTTGATTATTGATCTATCATATATGTGTTGTTTATGATCTTGCATGCTCTCTGTTGCTAGTAGAGGCTCTAGCCAAGTTGATACTTGTAACTCCAAGAGGGGGTATTTATGCTCGATAGTGGGTTCATGCCTCCATTGAATCTGGGACAGTGACAGAAAGTTCTAAGGTTATGGATGTGTTGTTGCCACTAGGGATAAAACATCAATGCTTTGTCTAAGGATATTTGTATTGTTTACATTACGCACAGTACTTAATGCAATTGTCTGTTGTTTGCAACTTAATACTGGAAGGGGTGCGGATGCTAACCCGAAGGTGGACTTTTTAGGCATAGATGCATGCTGGATAGCGGTCTATGTTCTTTGTCGTAATGCCCTAAGTAAATCTCATAGTAGTCATCATGATATGTATGTGCATTGTTATGCCCTCTCTATTTGTCAATTGCCCAACTGTAATTTGTTCACCCAACATGCTATTTATCTTATTGGAGAGACACCACTAGTGAACTGTGGACCCCGGTCCATTCTTTTACATCTGAAATACAATCTACTGCAATCATTGTTCTCTGCTGTTCTTTGCAAACAAACATCATTCTCCACACCATACGTTTAATCCTTTGTTTACAGCAAGCCGGTGAGATTGACAACCTCACTGTTAAGTTGGGGCAAAGTATTTTGATTGTGTTGTGCAGGTTCCACGTTGGCGCCGGAATCCCTGGTGTTGCGCCGCACTACACTCCTTCACCAACAACCTTCATGTGGCCTTCATCTCCTACTGGTTCGATAAACCTTGGTTTCTTACTGAGGGGAACTTGCTGATGTACGCATCACACCTTCCTCTTGGGGTTCCCAACGGACGTGTGCTTCACGCGTCATCAAGCTAAATTTCTGGCGCCGTTGCCAGGGAGATCAAGACACGCTGCAAGGGGAGTCTCTCACATCCAATCTCTTTACTTTGTTTATTGTCTTGCTTTACTTTATTTATTTTCTGTCTTGTTTGCTTTCTTTATATCAAAAACACAAAAAAATAGTTACTTGTTTTACTTTACTTAATTTAGTTTTCTTTACTTATTTTTATTATTGTTAAAATGAATACTCCTGAGAACACTAAGTTGTGTGATTTCACTAGCACAAATAATAATGATTTCATATGCACTCCTATTGCTCCACCTGCTACTACAGCAGAATTTTATGAAATTAAACCTGCTTTACTAAATCTTGCTATGAGAGAGAAATTTTCTGGTGTTAGTACTAATGATGTTGTTGCCCATCTTAATAATTTTGTTGAACTTTGTGAAATGCAAAAGTATAAGGATGTAGATGGGGAAATTATAAAACTGAAATTGTTTCCTTTCTCCTTAAGAGGAAGAGCTAAAGATTGGTTGCTATCTTTGTCTAAGAATAGTATTGATTCATGGACTAAATGTAAAGATGCTTTCATTGGAAGATATTATCCTCCTGCTAAAATTATATATTTGAGAAGTAGCATAATGAATTTTAACCAATTGGATAATCAACATGTTGCCCAAGCATGGGAAAGAATGAAATCTTTGGTAAAGAATTGCCCTACCCATGGACTGACTACTTGGATGATCATCCAAACCTTTTATGCAGGATTAAATTTTTCTTCAAGGAACCTATTGGATTCAGCTGCTGGAGGTACTTTTATGTCCATCACTTTGGGTGTCGCAACAAAGCTTCTTGATGATATGATGATCAACTACTCTGAATGGCACACTGAAAGGACTCCACAAGGTAAAAAGGTAAATTCTGTTGAAGAAACCTCCTCCTTGAGTGATAAGATTGATGTTATTATGTCTATGCTTGTTACTGGTAGATCTAATGTTGATCCTAATAATGTTCCTTTAGCTTCATTGGTTGCTCAAGAAGAGCATGTTGATGTGAACTTCATTAAAAGTAATAATTTCAACAACAATCCTTATAGGAATAATTTTGGTAACAACTATAGGCCATATCCTTCTAATAATGGTAATGGTAATGGTAATTCTTACAACAATAGTAGGAGTGTACCCTCTGGTCTTGAAGTCATGCTTAAAGAATTTATTAGTACACAAACTGCTTTTAACAAATCTGTTGAAGAAAAGCTTGGTAAAATTGATGTTCTTGCTTCTAAGGTTGATAGTCTTGCTGCTGATGTTGATCTTTTAAAATAGAAAGTTATGCCTAATGAAGATAAAGATACTAAGTCATTTGCTACAGCAAACACTATACAAGTTCGAATTAATGACAATATTAGAATGATGGCTGAATTGCATGCTAGGTGGGAAAGAGAAGAAAAACTTGCTAAGGAGAATAATGTAGCTAAAGTCTGGACTATCACCACCACTAGTAATGTTAATGCTTCACATGTTGCTAAACCTCCTACTATCAATGGTAAAATAATTGGTGTTGGCAATGTTTCTACCTCTAATACAAAGCATGCAAAATTGCCTGAAACTGCTGAAACTGTTTGTGATAAGAGTACTGAAATTTTTTTAGAATATTGGGGACAATGATCCCATTGCTTTAGATCATAATGGTTTTGATTTTGATAATTGTCATATCTCTGAAGTTATAAAGTTCTTGCAAAAACTTGCTAGAAGTCCTAATGCTAGTGCTATAAACTTGGCCTTTACAAAACATATTACAAATGCTCTCATAAAAGCTAGAGAAGAGGAATTAAAACTTAAAGCTTCTATTCCTAGGAAGTTGGAAGATGGTTGGGAGCCCATCATTAAAATGAAAGTCAATGATTTTGATTGTAATGATTTATGTGATCTTGGTGCAAGTATTTCTGTTATGCCTAAGAAACTTTATGATATGCTTGACTTGCCACCATTGAAACATTGTTATTTGGATGTTAATCTCGCTGATAATTCTATAAAGAAACCTTTGGGGAGGATTGATAATGTTCACATTACGGTTAACAATAACCTTGTCCCTGTTGATTTTGTTGTCTTGGATATTGAATGCAATGCATCTTGTCCTATTATTTTGGGAAGACCCTTTCTTCGAACTGTTGGTGCTATTATTGATATGAAAGAAGGAAATATTAAATATCAATTCCCTCTTAAGAAAGGTATTAAACACTTCCATAGAAAGAGAATGAAGTTGCCTTTTGATTCTATCATTAGAACAAATTATGATGTTGATGCTTCTTCTCTTGATATTACTTGATTTACACTTTCTGCGCCTAGCTGAAAGGCTTTAAAGAAAAACGCTTATGGGAGACAACCCATTATTTTACTTCTGCAATTTTTGTTTTATATTTGAGTCAAGGTGCTTGTTACTACTGTAGCAATACCTTTGTATCTTTACTTTATTGCATTGTTGTGCCAAGTAAAGTCTTTGATAGTAAGGTTGATACTAGATTTGGATTTCTGCGCAGAAACAGATTTCTAGCTGTCACGAATTTGAGTAGGTCTCTCTGTAGGAAACTCAGAAAAATCTGCGAAAATTCATGAGTAATCCACAGATATGTACGCAACTTTCATTAAATTTGAGCTTCTTCATCTGAGCATGTTAAGTGCCTCTAAAAAAATCATCTTTACGGACTGTTCTGTTTTGACAGATTCTGCCTTTTATTTCACATTGCCTCTTTTACTGTGTTGAGTGGATTTCTTTGCTCCATTAACTTTCAGTAGCTTTGGATAATGTCCAGAAGTGGTGGGAATGATTGTGTCCTCTCTGAGCATGTGAATTTTTAATTATGCACTAACCCTCTAATGAGATTGTTTTGAGTTTGGTGTGGAGGAAGTTTTCAAGGATAAAGAGAGGAGGATGATATAATACGATCAAGAAGAGTGAAAAGTCTAAGCTTGGGGATGCCCCCGTGGATCATCCCTGCATATTTCAAGAAGACTTAAGCATCTAAGCTTGGGGATGCATCCCTGATACGCGTACAGCACGCGTCCGTTGGGAACCCCAAGAGGAAGGTGTGATGCGTACAGCGGCAAGTTTTCCCTCAGTAAGAAACCAAGGTTTATCGAACCAGTAGGAGCCAAGAAGCACGTTGAAGGTTGATGGCAGCGAGATGTAGTGCGGCGCAACACCAGGGATTCCGGCGCCAACGTGGAACCTGCACAACACAACCAAAGTACTTTGCCCCAACGAAACAGTGAGGTTGTCAATCTCACCGGCTTTGTCAGAACAAAGGATTAGATGTATAGTGTGGATGATGATTGTTTGCAGAGAACAGTAGAACAAGTATTGCAGTAGATTGTATTCGATGTAAAAGAATGGACCGGGGTCCACAGTTCACTAGAGGTGTCTCTCCCATAAGATAAATAGCATGTTGGGTGAACAAATTACAGTTGGGCAATTGACAAATAGAGAGGGCATGACAATGCACATACATGATATGATGAGTATTGTGAGATTTAATTGGGCATTATGACAAAGTACATAGACCACTATCCAGCATGCATCTATGCCTAAAAAGTCCACCTTCAGGTTATCATCCGAACCCCTTCCAGTATTAAGTTGCAAACAACAGACAATTGCATTAAGTATGGTACGTAATGTAATCAATAACTACATCCTCGGACATAACATCAATGTTTTATCCCTAGTGGCAACAACACATCCACAACCTTAGGGGTTGTTGTCACTCCCCCAGATTTAATGGAGACATGAACCCACTATCGAGCATAAATACTTCCTCTTGGAGTTAAGAGTAAAAACTTGGCCAGAGCCTCTACTAATAACGGAGAGCATGCAAGATCATAAACAACACATAGATAGATTGATAATCAACATAACATAGTATTCTCTATCCATCGGATCCCAACAAACACAACATATAGCATTACAGATAGATGATTTTGATCATGTTAGGCAGCTCACAAGACCCGATAATGAAGCACAATTAGGAGAAGACGACCATCTAGCTACTGTTATGGTCCCATAGTCCAGGGGTGAACTACTCACTCATCACTCCGGAGGCGACCATGGCGGTGAAGAGTCCTCCGGGAGATGATTCCCCTCTCCGGCAGGGTGCCGGAGGAGATCTCCTGAATCCCCCGAGATGGGATTGGCGGCGGCGTCTCTGGAAGGTTTTCCGTATCGTGGCTCTCGGTACTGGGGGTTTCGCGACGAAGGCTATAAGTAGGCGGAGGAGATAGGTCAAGGGGCGACGCGAGGGGCCCACACACTAGGCCGGCGCGGCCAAGGCTTGGGCCGCGCCGCCCTAGCGTTTGGCCACCTCGTGGCCCCACTTCGTATCATCTTCGGTCTTCTGGAAGCTTCGTGTGAAAATAGGCCCCTGGGCGTTGATTTCGTCCAATTCCGAGAATATTTCCTTACTAGGATTTCTGAAACCAAAAACAGCAGAAACAAAGCAATCGGCTCTTCGGCATCTCGTTAATAGGTTAGTGCTGGAAAATGCATAAATATGACATAAAGTATGCATAAAACATGTAGATATCATCAATAATGTGGCATGGAACATAAGAAATTATCGATACGTCGGAGACGTATCAGCATCCCCAAGCTTAGTTTCTGCTCGTCCCGAGCAGGTAAACGATAACAAAGATAATTTCTGGAGTGACATGCCATCATAACCTTGATCATACTATTGTAAGCATATGTAATGAATGCAGCGATCAAAACAATGGTAAATGCAATGAGTAAACAAATGAATCATATAGCAAAGACTTTTCATGAATAGTACTTTCAAGACAAGCATCAATAAGTCTTGCATAAGAGTTAACTCATAAAGCAATAATTCAAAGTAAAGGCATTGAAGCAACACAAAGGAAGATTAAGTTTCAGCGGTTGCTTTCAACTTGTAACATGTATATCTCATGGATATTGTCAATGTAAAGTAATATAACAAGTGCAATATGCAAGTATGTAGGAATCAATGCACAGTTCACACGAGTGTTTGCTTCTTGAGATGGAGAGAAATAGGTGAACTGACTCAACAATAAAAGTAAAAGAAAGGCCCTTCGCAGAGGGAACCATTGATTGCTATATTTGTGCTAGAGCTTTGATTTTGAAAACAAGAAACAATTTTGTCAACGGTAGTAATAAAGCATATGTGTCATGTAAATTATATCCTACAAGTTGCAAGCCTCATGCATAGTATACTAATAGTGCCCGCACCTTGTCCTAATTAGCTCGGATTACCTGGACTATCATCGCAATGCATATGTTTTAACCAAGTGTCACAAAGGGGTACCTCTATGCCGCCTGTACAAAGGTCTAAGGAGAAAGCTCGCATCGGATTTCTTGCTATTGATTATTCTCAACTTAGACATCCATACCGGGACAACATAGACAACAGATAATGGACTCCTCTTTTATGCATAAGCATTCAACAATTATTAATTTTCTCATATGAGATTGAGGATATTTGTCCAAAACTGAAACTTCCACCATGGATCATGGCTTTAGTTAGCGGCCCAATGTTCTTCTCTAACATTATGCATGCTCTAACCATTATAGTGGTAAATCTCCCTTACTTCAGACAAGACGGACATGCATAGCAACTCACATGATATTCAACAAAGAGTAGTTGATGGCGTCCCCAGGAACATGGTTATCGCACAACAAGCAACTTAATAAGAGATAAAGTGCATAAGTACATATTCAATACCACAATAGTTTTTTAGGCTATTTGTCCCATGAGCTATATATTGCAAAGGTAGAGGATAGAAATTTTAAAGGTAGCACTCAAGCAATTTACTTTGGAATGGCGGAGAAATACCATGTAGTAGGTAGGTATGGTGGACACAAATGGCATAGTGGTTGGCTCAAGGATTTTGGATGCATGAGAAGTATTCCCTCTCGATACAAGGTTTTAGGCTAGCAAGGCTATTTGAAACAAACACAAGGATGAACCGGTGCAGCAAAACTCACATAAAAGACATATTGTAAACATTATAAGACTCTACACCGGCTTCCTTGTTGTTCAAACTCTTTACTAGAAATTATCTAGACCTTAGAGAGACCAATTATGCAAACCAAATTTTAGCAAGCTCTATGTATTTCTTCATTAATAGGTGCAAGGTATATGATGCAAGAGCTTAAACATGAGCACAACAATTGCCAAGTATCACATTATCCAAGACATTATAGCAATTACTACATGTAGCATTTCCCGATTCCAACCATATAACAATTTAACGAAGAAGATTTAACCTTCGCCATGAATATTATGAGTAAAGCCTAAGGACATATTTGTCCATATGCAACAGCGGAGCGTGTCTCTCTCCCACACAATGAATGCTAGGATCCATTTTATTCAAACAAAACAAAAACAAAAACAAACAGACGCTCCAAGCAAAGTGTATAAGATGTGATGGAATAAAAATATAATTTCACCAGAGGAACCTGATAATGTTGTCGATGAAGAAGGGGATGCCTTGGGCATCCCCAAGCTTAGACGCTTGAGTCTTCTTGAAATATGCAGGGGTGAACCACCGGGGCATCCCCAAGCTTAGAGCTTTCACTCTCCTTGATCATATTGTATCATCTCCCTCTCTTGATCCTTGAAAACTTCCTCCACACCAAACTCAAAACAACTCATTAGAGGGTTAGTGCACAATTAAAATTCACATGTTCAGAGGTGACATAATCATTCTTAACACTTCTGGACATTGCACAAAGCTATTGAAAGTTAATGGAATCGAAAAATCCATCAAGCATAGCAAAACAGGCAATGCGAAATAAAAGGCAGAATCTGTCAAAACAGAACAGTTCGTAAAGACGAATTTTATTGAGGCACCAGACTTGCTCAAATGAAAATGCTCAAATTGAATAAAAGTTGCGTACATATCTGAGTATCACTCACGTAAATTGGCATAATTTTCTGAGTTACCTACAGAGAATTAGGCCCAGATTCGTGACAGCAAAGAAATCTGTTTCTGCGCAGTAATCCAAATCTAGTATGAACCTTACTATCAACGACTTTACTTGGCACAACAATGCACAAAACTAAGATAAGGAGAGGTTGCTACAGTAGTAACAACTTCCAAGACTCAAATATAAAATAAAGGTGCAGAAGTAAAAATATGGGTTGTCTCCCACAAGCGCTTTTCTTTAACGCCTTTCAGCTAGGCGCAGAAAGTGTGTATCAAGTATTATCAAGAGACGATGCATCTACAGCGGGGTGTGGAGTTTTCTCAACCATGCATTGTATTTTGGATACATAAGTTTCAGCGGCTCCCTTTTCATTAGTCTTGGGCTTGCTACTCTCATCAAACAAATTTTCAGGAACAAGCCAAGCATAATTATCATCTAGAGCTTCATGCATTGCTAGGAGCTTACAAGGTATTGGTGCTTTAATCTCCCCACCATCTTTAACATTATTAGTGTACTTAATTCTATCCATGTCCATCTTTTCAAGTGTTCTTTTAAAATCGGTGGTCATACCAAGCCTATCATGCTTACTAAAAACTTTTCTAGCTTCTTTAGCTATATCCTCAAATTCTCGCACTAGGATTTTTAGAACAAAATCTCTCTTCTCTCCCCTCTCCATATCAGAAAGTGTAAGGAACATGTGTTGTATCATGGGGTTGAGACTAATAAATCTAGCTTCCATCATGCGTACCAAACAAACGGAGGCATCTTCATAGGTAGGGACAGCTTTTGCAAGGGGTATATCTTTAAGATCTTCATGCATACTAACATGGGTGAAAAATTCTTCTATATTATCTCTTCCAATTATAGACCCTTGTCCTACCGGTATATCTTTTACGGTAAAATTAAAAGGAAACATGATGAAATAAGTAAATGCAAGTAACTATTTTTTTTATGTTTTTAATATAGCAAACAAGACAACAAGTAAAGTAAAACTAGCAACTAATTTTTTTGTGTTTTGTTTTTTAGTGCAGCAAACAAAGTAGTAAATAAAATAAAGCAATACAAAAACAAAGTAAAGAGATTGGGATGTGGAGACTCCCCTTGCAGCGTGTCTTGATCTCCCAGGCAACGGCGCCAGAAAATCTGCTTGATACGCGTACATCACGCGTCCGTTGGGAACCCCAAGAGGAAGGTGTGATGCGTACAGCGGCAAGTTTTCCCTCAGTAAGAAACCAAGGTTTATCGAACCAGTAGGAGCCAAGAAGCACGTTGAAGGTTGATGGCGCCGAGATGTAGTGCGGCGCAACACCAGGGATTCCGGCGCCAACGTGGAACCTGCACAACACAACCAAAGTACTTTGTCCCAACGAAACAGTGAGGTTGTCAATCTCACCAGCTTGCTGTAACAAAGGATTAGATGTATAGTGTGGATGATGATTGTTTGCAGAGAACAGTAAAATAAGTATTGCAGTAGATTGTATTCGATGTAAAAGAATGGACCGGGGTCCACAGTTCACTAGAGGTGTCTCTCCCATAAGATAAATAACATGTTGGGTGAACAAATTACAGTTGGCCAATTGACAAATAGAGAGGGCATGACAATGCACATACATGATATGATGAGTATTGTGAGATTTAATTGGGCATTACGACAAAGTACATAGACCGCTATCCAGCATGCATCTATGCCTAAAAAATCCACCTTCAGGTTATCATCCGAACCCCTTCCAGTATTAAGTTGCAAACAACAGACAATTGCATTAAGTATGGTGCGTAATGTAATCAATAACTACATCCTCGGACATAGCATCAATGTTTTATCCCTAGTGGCAACAGCACATCCACAACCTTAGGGGTTGCTGTCACTCCCCCAGATTTAATGGAGACATGAACCCACTATCGAGCATAAATACTCCCTCTTGGAGTTAAGAGTAAAAACTTGGCCAGAGCCTCTACTAATAACGGAGAGCATGCAAGATCATAAACAACACATAGATAGATTGATAATCAACATAACATAGTATTCTCTATCCATCGGATCCCAACAAACACAACATATAGCATTACAGATAGATGATCTTGATCATGTTAGGCAGCTCACAAGACCCGACAATGAAGCACAATTAGGAGAAGACGACCATCTAGCTACTGCTATGGTCCCATAGTCCAGGGCTGAACTACTCACTCATCACTCCGGAGGCGACCATGGCGGTGAAGAGTCCTCCGGGAGATGATTCCCCTCTCCGGCAGGGTGCCGGAGGCGATCTCCTGAATCCCCTGAGATGGGATTGGCGGCGGTGGCGTCTCTGGAAGGTTTTCCGTATCGTGGCTCTCGGTACTGGGGGTTTCGCGACGAAGGCTATAAGTAGGTGGAGGAGATAGGTCAAGGGGCGACGCGAGGGGCCCACACACTAGGCCGGCGCGGCCAAGGCTTGGGCCGCGCCGCCCTAGCGTTTGGCCACCTCGTGGCCCCACTTCGTATCATCTTCGGTCTTCTGGAAGCTTCGTGTGAAAATAGGCCCCTGGGCGTTGATTTCGTCCAATTCCGAGAATATTTCCTTACGAGGATTTCTGAAACCAAAACACGAGAAAACAAAGAATCGGCTCTTCCGCATCTCGTTAATAGGTTAGTGCCGGAAAATGCATAAATATGACATAAAGTATGCATAAAACATGTAGATATCATCAATAATGTGGCATGGAACATAAGAAATTATCGATACGTCGGAGACGTATCAATCCCCTTCTTCATCAACAACTTATCAGGTCACCTCTAGTGAAACTATATTTTTATTCTGTCACATCTTATGTGCTTTACTTGGAGTGTTTGTATGCTTCTATTTTTGTTTTTTTAATAAATTCGGATCCTAGCATTCCTTGTGTGGGAGAAAGACACGCTCCGCTTTTTCATATTGAACACTGGTGTTCTTAGCTTTACTTTTAATGTTCATGGCGAAGGTTGAAAACCGCTTCGTTTATTGCTATTTGGTTGGAAACAGAAAATGATTCATGTGGTAATTGGTATATTATCTTGAATAATTTGATACTTGGAAATTGTTTTGAGCTCTCAAATAGATCATGTTTAAGCTCTTGCATCATGTAGTTTGAACCTATTAGTGGAGAATTACTGTAGAGCTTGTTGAAATTTGGTTTGCATGATTGGTCTCTCTAAAGTCTAGATATTTTCTGGTAAAAGTGTTTGAACAACAAGGAAGACAGTGTAGAGTCTTATAATGCTTGCAATATGTTCTTATCTAAGTTTTGCTGTACCGGTTCATACTTGTGTTTGCTTCAAACAACCTTGCTAGCCAAAGCCTTGTATTGAGAGGGAATGCTTCTCGTGCATCCAAAACCTTGAGCCAAAACTTATGCCATTTGTGTCCACCATAACTACCTACTATGTGGTATTTCTCTGCCATTCCAAATTAAATTGCTTGCGTGCTACCTTTAAAATTTCATTCCTTGTCTTTCCAATATATAGCTCATGGGAAAGTAGATTAAAAACTATAGTGGTAATGAATATGTCGCTTATGTATCTTATTTCTTATAAGTTGCTTGTTGAGCGGTAACCATGTTTCTGGGGACGCCATCAACTGTTACACTTTTGTTGAATATCATGTGAGTTGCTATGCATGTTCGTCTTGTCTGAAGTAAGGGTGATTTGCCATGAGTTGAATGGTTTGAGTATGCATATTGTTAGAGAAGAACATTGGGCCGCCAACCAAAGCCATGTATCATGGTGGAAGTTTCAGCTTGGACATTAATCCTCAATCTCTTATGAGAATATTATCTGTTGTTGAATGCTTAAGCATTAAAGAGGAGTCCATTATCTGTTTTCTATGTTGTCCCGGTATGGATGTCCTCAAGTTGAGATCTATCAAAAACGAGAAATCAAATGTGATCTATCTCCTTGGACCTTTGTACAGCTGACATAGAGGTACCCCTTTGTGACACTTGGTTGAAACATATGTAATGCAATGATAATCCATGGAAATCCGAGCTAATTAGGACAAGGTGCGAGCACTATTGGTATTCGATGCATGAGGCTTGCAACTTATAGGATGTTTTATGCATAACACATATGAATTATTACTACCATTGACAAAATTGTTTCCATGTTTTCAAAATAAAAGCTCTAGCACATGAGTAATCCCTGCTTCCCTCTGCGAAGGTCCTTTCTTTTACTTTATGTTGAGTCAGTTTACCTACTTCTTTCTATCTTAGAAGCAAACACTTGTGTCAACTATGTGCATTGATTCCTACATACTTGCTTATTTGCACTCATCATATTACTTTGTGTTGACAATTATCCATGAGATATACATGTTGAAAGTTGAAAGTTGAAAGCAACTGCTGAAACTTAAATCTTCCTTTGTGTTGCTTCAAAACCTTCTATTAAGAATCTATTGCTTTATGAGTTAACTCTTATGCAAGACTTGTTGATGCTTGTCTTGAAAGTACTATTCATGAAAAGTCTTTGCTATATGATTAAGTTGTTTAGTCATTATCTTTACCATTGCTTTGAATCACTTCATTCATCTCATATGCTTTACAATAGTATTGATCAAGATTATGATAGTAGCATGTCACTTCAGAAATTATCCTTGTTATCATTTACCTACTCGAGGGCGAGTAGGAACTAAGCTTGGGGATGCTTGATACGTCTCAAATGTATCTATAATTTCTTATGTTCCATGCTAGTTTTATGACAATACTCACATGTTTTATATACACTTTATATCATTTTGATGCATTTTCTGGCACTAACCTATTAACAAGATGCCGAAGTGCCAGTTCCTGTTTTCTGCTATTTTTGGTTTCAGAAATCCTACACAGGAAATATTCTCGGAATTGGACGAAACAAAAGCCCACGGTCTTATTTTCCACGAAGCCTTCCAGAAGACCAAAGAGGAGACGAAGAGGGGCGACGAGGCGGCCACACCATAGGGGGGCGCGCCCCACCCCTGGCCGCGCCGCCCTATGGGGTGGGCCCCTCGAGCGTCCCCCAACTCTGCCCCTTCGCCTATATAATCTCTCCGTCGCGAAAACACTAGTACTGAGAGCCACGATACGAGAAAAGTTACTGTGACGCCGTCGCCGCCAATCCCATCTCGGGGGATTCAGGAGATCGCCTCCGGCACCCTGCCGGAGAGGGGAATCATCACCGGAGGGCTCTACATCACCATGCCCGCCTCCGGACTGATGCGTGAGTAGTTCATCCTTGGACTATGGGTCCGTAGCAGTAGCTACATGGTTGTCTTCTCCTCTTGTGCTATCATGTTTAGATCTTGTGAGCTGCCTACCATGATTAAGATCATCTATTTGTAATGCTACATGTTGTGTTTGTTGGAATCCGATGAATATGGAATACTATGTCAAGTTGATTATTGATCTATCATATATGTGTTGTTTATGATCTTGCATGCTCTCCGTTGCTAGTAGAGCTGGCTCTGGCCAAGTTGATACTTGTAACTCCAAGAGGGGGTATTTATGCTCGATAGTGGGTTCATGCCTCCATTGAATCTGGACAGTGACAGAAAGTTCTAAGGTTATGGATGTGCTGTTGCCACTAGGGATAAAACATCAATGCTTTGTCTAAGGATATTTGTATTGTTTACATTACGCACAGTACTTAATGCAATTGTCTGTTGTTTGCAACTTAATAATGGAAGGGGTGAGGATGCTAACCCGAAGGTGGACTTTTAGGCATAGATGCATGCTGGATAGCGGTCTATGTTCTTTGTCGTAATGCCCTAAGTAAATCTCATAGTAGTCATCATGATATGTATGTGCATTGTTATGCCCTCTCTATTTGTCAATTGCCCAACTGTAATTTGTTCACCCAACATGCTATTTATCTTATTGGAGAGACACCACTAGTGAATTGTGGACCCCAGTCCATTCTTTTACATCTGAAATACAATCTACTGCAATCATTGTTCTCTGCTGTTCTTTGCAAACAAACATCATTCTCCACACCATACGTTTAATCCTTTGTTTACAGCAAGCCAGTGAGATTGACAACCTCACTGTTAAGTTGGGGCAAAGTATTTTGATTTGTGTTGTGCAGGTTCCATGTTGGCGCCGGAATCCCTGGTGTTGCGCCGCACTACACTCCTTCACCAACAACCTTCACGTGGCCTTCATCTCCTACTGGTTCGATAAACCTTGGTTTCTTACCGAGGGAAACTTGCTGCTGTACGCATCACACCTTCCTCTTGGGGTTCCCAACGGACGTGTGCTTCACGCGTCATCACCCGGCACCCTGCCGGAGGGGGAGATCATCACCGGAGGCCTCGACTCCGAAGTGATGCGTGAGTAGTTCATCCCTGGACTATGGGTCCATAGCGGTAGCTAGATGATTGTCTTCTCCCAATTTGTACCTCGTGTTTAGATATTGTGAGGTTCCTATCATGATCAAGATCATCTTTATGTAATACTACATGTTGTGTTTGCTAGGATCTGATGAATATTGAATACTATGTTGAGATCGATTATATACTAGTCATATGTTATTTGTGATCTTGCATGCTCTCCATTGCTAGTAGTTGCTCTGGCCAAGTAAATGCTTGTGACTCTAAGAGGAAGTATTTATGCTCGATAGTAGGTTCATACCTCTAGTTTTCTGGAAGAGTGACAATAATTTCTAAGATTGTAGATGTGATATTGCTACTAGGGAGAAAACAGCAATGTTTTATCCAAGGTTAGTTCTATTGTTTACTTTACACACACTGCTTAATGTGATAATCTATTACTTGCAACTTAATACTAGAAGGGGTTCGGACGATAACCGGAAGGTGGATTATTAGTCATAGATGCAATTGGATTACGGTCTATGTATTATATTGTAATGCCCAAATGAATCTCATAGTAATCATCTTGTCATGTATGGTCTTTATTCTGTCAATTGCCCAGCTGTAATTTGTTCACCCAACATGTTATTTATCTTTATGGAGAGACACCTCTAGTGAACTGTGGACCCCGGTCCCTTCTTTTACACTGTAAATACTTGTTCTTGTTATTGCCAACTCCCACGGCAAGAGCTCTTTTACTGTTCTCTTTAATTCCACTACAAACATCTCTTTCCACGCTATACACTTAATCCTTTGTGTTCAACAAAAACGGTGAGATTGACAACCTCACTATAAGTTGGGACAAAGTATTTTGGTTGTGTTGTGTGCAGGTTCCACGTTGTTGCTGACGCCGGTAGTGCGCCCTGCCACAAGTCAGCTAGCAACACCTTCAGAAGTCACATATTTCTCCTACTAGTCGATTAAACCTTGGTTTCTTACCGAGGTAAAACTTTCAACTGTGCTCATCATACCTTCCTCTTGGGTTCCCCAACGATGTGTAATATGCGCTCATCAACAACCAAGGAGGAAGATTATAGAAACATAGAGTTACAGGCCAGGTGTTATGACTGCAGCTCTGCTCCCCAAAAGGATCCATGCCATCTGTACTTAGACCAAACTTTAAGTTCCTCGCGTCACCTGCAAATTTCGGGAACTCTCTATCGATTTTTCTCCACTGCGACCCATCAGCTGGGTGTCTCAACATCTCGTCTTTCTTACGGTCTTCTTTGTGCCATCGCAATAACCTAACATGCTCTTTGTTTCTGAACAGACGTTTCAACCATGGTATTATAGGAGCATACCACATAACCTTGGCAGGAACTCTCTTCCTGGGGGGCTCGCCGTCAACATCACCAGGGTCATCTCGTCTGATCTTATACCGCAGTGCAGTGCATACCGGACATTTTCCAAATTTTCGTACTCCTCACCGTGGTAGAGGATGCAGTCATTAATGCATGCATGTATCTTCTGCACCTCTAATCCTAGAGGGCAGAGAACCTTCTTTTCTTCGTACGTACTGTCAGACAATTCGTTATCCTTTGGAAGCTTCTTCTTCATTATTTTCAGTAACTTCTCAAATGCCTTGTCACATATACTAGCCTCTTCCTTCCATTGCAGCAACTCCAATGTGGTACCGAGCTTTGTGTTGCCATCTTCACAATTTGGGCACAACTTTTTCTGTGATCCTCTAACATGATCTTTAACTTCCGCTTCTCGTTTACACTTTCCGCTTCTCTGTGTGCATCGGCGATGGCCCGACGAAGATCATCAGCAAGCTCATCTGATGTCTCTTCATCTTCAGCTTCCCCTGCCTCTTCATCTTTAGCCTGGCCCGTTGCAGTATCACCGTATTTAGGGTACATATTATCATCCTCTTGTTCTTGTTCTTGTTCTTCTTCATTGTCTTCCATCATAACCCCTCTTTCTCTATGGTTGGTCCAACAATTTATAGCTGGGCAGGAAACCTTTCCAAAGCAGGTGGGAGTGAAGGACTTACCATCTAGAGCATTGCTTTATGTTCGGATTGTCAACACATGGATAACACATAAAACCACCCGCCTGCGGGTTTTCCTCAGCCACACGGAGAAAATCTTTCAGTCCCGCAATGAACTCGAGTAGGCGTCGGTCAACGTACATCCATTGTAGCCGATTCATCCACATCATATAATTAAGTTTATAAAAAAAACCATTACAAAACACCATAAATAGTGAAATGACCACTGTACAAATGAAAGGGTAAAGTTGCTTACCTTGACTGAGGAGGAAAGAAAGAGGAGAAAGCTTAAGTGTCGCTCTGGCACCTCATATCATTTTTATTTTGCGTGAAATCAAGCGGCATCATTCTCTCAGGCATTTCATCGAGCACCTCGTGTGCATAGGAAAGAAAACAAACAAGCACAGAACCCTCACACCTTCCACCAAGAAAAATAATAGAGAGGGCTGGCTGGGGTGAGCTGAATTTATAGGCAACGGGGGAGCTTTAGCACCGGTTCGTGTCACGAAACGGTGCCAATGTTTAACTTTAACACCAGTTCGTGTCACGCACCGGTGCTAAAGGTTTCGCCCTTGCCACGTGCCTGGCGACAACCCTTTGCACCGGTTCATAAGGTCCCGCACGAACCGGTGCTAAATCTCTGCTGGTCCCCTGCGACATCCTGGCTGCACGAACCGGTGCTAATACACCCTTTAGTCTGGGTTTGTAGCACAACCGGTGGTAATGCTCTTTGGAGCTAAAAATATAAGCCATTTTCTACTAGTGACACGAACCTTCCAGGCTAACTTACGGGTAGACGGAGTAAATAATCAGCTAAACTCGCAAGATCCATCCCATCGCCTACAATGGAAGGAGACCAAAAATCTGGAGATATTCCGATCTCTAGCACTAGCTGCATCGTGCCGCTATCTCCCTTGCAACCTTCGTCGTCGATCCAAAAGGGAGGCCTGTCACCGGCTTCGACGCGGCAACGCCCGCCTTTTGCACCCAAGTGGCCTAGTCTGTGATGGTGGTGCGGGTGGTTGTGTTTTAGAGCTCCAAACATTTTCCCGTGGAGGAGGACCTGATTGCGATCTTCATTTCCATTTTGCGGTCATTGTGTAAAATCTAAGGGTATGATATAGTTTAAGTATTCTTTGATATCCTCTCTGTAATTTATAATCCCACTAATAAAATTAGATGCAGTTTCTAGATCCTTTGGAGTCTTTCCCTTGTAAAAAAACGTCGATGATTTATTTACTGTGTATTGATAACGCGTGAAGCACACGTCCGTTGGGAACCCCAAGAGGAAGGTGTGATGCGTACAGCAGCAAGTTTTCCCTCGGTAAAAAACCAAGGTTATCGAACCAGTAGGAGATGAAGGCCACGTGAAGGTTGTTGGTGGAGGAGTGTAGTGCGGCGCAACACCAGGGATTCCGGCGCCAACGTGGAACCTGCACAACACAATCAAAATACTTTGCCCCAACTTAACAGTGAGGTTGTCAATCTCACCAGCTTGCTGTAAACAAAGGATTAAATGTATGGTGTGGAAAATGATGTTTGTTTGCAATGAGCAGCAGAGAACAATGATTGCGATGGGATTGTATTCAGATGTAAAAGAATGGACCGGGGTCCACAGTTCACTAGTGGTGTCTCTCCAATAAGATAAATAGCATGTTGGGTGAACAAATTACAGTTGGGCAATTGAAAAATAGAGAGGGCATAACAATGCACATACATATCATGATGACTAATATGAGATTTACTTAGGGCATTACGAAAAATTACATAGACCGCTATCCAGAATGCATCTATGCCTAAAAAGTCCACCTTTGGGTTAGCATCCGCACCCCTTCCAGTATTAAGTTGCAAACAACAGACAATTGCATTAAGTATGGTGCGTAATGTAATCAACACAAATATCCTTAGACAAAGCATTGATGTTTTATCCCTAGTGGCAACATCACATCCACAACCTTAGAACTTTCTGTCACTGCCCCAGATTCAATGGAGGCATGAACCCACTATCGAGCATAAATACTCCCTCTTGGAGTCACAAGTATCAACTTGGCCATAGCCTCTACTAGCAACGGAGAGCATGCAAGATCATAAACAACACATATATGATAGATTGATAATCAACTTGACATAGTATTCCATATTCATCAGATCCCAACAAACACAACATGTAGCATTACAAATAGACGATCTTGATCATGATAGGTAGCTCAGAAGATCTAAACATGATAGCACATGAGGAGAAGACAACCATCTAGCTACTGCTATGGACCCATAGTCCAAGGATGAACTACTCACACATCAGTCTGGAGGCAATCATGGTGATGTAGAGTCCTCCGGGTGATGATTCCCCTCTCCGGCAGGGTGCCGGAGGCGATCTCCTGAATCCCCCGAGATGGGATTGGCGGCGGCGGCGTATCTGGAACTTTTCTCGTATCGTGGCTCTCGGTAATAGGGTTTTCGCGACGGAGAGTATATGTAGGCGGAAGGGCAGAGTCGGGAGAGGCACGGGGCCCCACACCATAGGGCGGCGCGGGCCCCTCCTTGGCCGCGCCGCCTTGTGGTGTCGGCGCCTCGTGGCCCCACTTCGTATCCCCTTCGGTCTTCTGGAAGCTCCGTGGAAAAATAAGACCCTGGGCTTTCGTTTCGTCCAATTCCGAGAATATTTCCTGTGTAGGATTTCTGAAACCAAAAATAGCAGAAAACAGGAACTGGCGCTTCGGCATCTCGTTAATAGGTTTGTGCCGGAAAATGCATAATAATGACATAAAGTGTGTATAAAACATGTGAGTATTTTCATAAAACTAGCATGGAACATAAGAAATTATAGATACGTTTGAGACGTATCAAGCATCCCCAAGCTTAGTTCCTACTCGCCCTCGAGTAGGTAAACGATAACAAGGATAATTTCTGAAGTGACATGCTATCATAATCTTGATCAATACTATTGTAAAGCATATGAGATGAATGAAGTGGTTCGAAGCAATGGTAAAGACAATGATTAAACAACTGAATCATATAGCAAAGACTTTTCATGACTAGTACTTTCAAAACAAGCATCAATAAGACTTGCACAGGAGTTAACTCATAAAGCAATAGATTCTTAGTAGAAAGTTTTGAAGCAACACAAAGGAAGATATAAGTTTCAGCAGTTGCTTTCAACTTCAACATGTATATCTCATGGATAATTGTCAACACAAAGTAATATGATGAGTGCAAATAAGCAAGTATGTAGGAATCAATGCACACGGTTGACACAAGTGTTTGCTTCTAAGATAGAAAGAAGTAGGTAAACTGACTCAACATAAAGTAAAAGAAAGGCCCTTCGCAGAGGGAAGCATGGATTACTATTTTTGTGCTAGAGCTTTTATTTTGAAAACATAGAAACAATTTTGTCAACGGTAGTAATAATTCATATGTGTTATGCATAAGACATCCAATAAGTTGCAAGCCTCATGCATAGAATACAAATAGTGCTCGCACCTTGTCCTAATTAGCTTGGATTTCCATGGATTATCATTGCATAACATATGTTTCAACCAAGTGTCACAAAGGGGTACCTCTATGCCGCCTGTACAAAGGTCCAAGGAGATAAATCACATTTGATTTCTCTTTTTTGATAGATCTCAACTAAGGACGTCCATACCGGGACAACATAGAAAACAGATAATGGACTCCTCTTTAATGCATAAGCATTCAACAACAGATAATATTCTCATAAGAGATTGAGGATTAATGTCCAAACTGAAACTTCCACCATGATTCATGGCTTTAGTTACGGCCCAATGTTCTTCTCTAACAATATGCATACTCAAACCATTTGATCATGATAAATCACCCTTACTCCAGACAAGACGAACATGCATAGAAACTCACATGATATTCAAAAAAGGTGTAATAGTTGATGGCGTCCCCAGAAACATGGTTACCGCTCAACAAGCAACTTATAAGAAATAAGATACATAAGCTACATATTATTTACCACAATAGTTTTTAAGGCTATTTTCCCATGAGCTATATATTGCAAAGACAAGGAATGAAATTTTAAAGGTAGCACTCGAGCAATTTACTTTGGAATGGCAGAAAAATACCACATAGTAGGTAGGTATGGTGGACACAAATGGCATAGGTTTTGGCTCAAGGATTTGGATGCACGAGAAGTATTCCCTCTCAGTACAAGGCTTTGGCTAGCAAGGTTGTTTGAAGCAAACACAAGTATGAACTGGTACAACAAAACTTACATAAGAACATATTGCAAGCATTATAAGACTCTACACTGTCTTCCTTGTTGTTCAAACACTTCACCAGAAAATATCTAGACTTTAGAGAGACCAATCATGCAAACCAAATTTCAACAAGCTCTACAGTAATTCTCCACTAATAGGTGCAAAGTACATGATGCAAGAGCTTAAACATGATCTATTGAGCAAAACAATTGCCAAGTATCAAATTATTCAAGACAATATACCAATTACCACATGAAGCATTTTCTGTTTCCAACCAAATAACAATGAACGAAGCAGTTTCAACCTTCTCCATGAACATTAAAAGTAAAGCTAAGAACACCAGTGTTCATATGAACGAGCGGAGCATGTCTTTCTCCCACACAAAGAATGATAGGATCCAAGTAAAACACATAAGATGTGACGGAATAAAAATATAGTTTCACTAGAGGTGACCTGATAAGTTGTTGATGAAGAAGGGGATGCCTTGGGCATCCCCAAGCTTAGATGCTCGAGTCTTCTTGAAATATGCAGAGATGAACCATGGGGGCATCCCCAAGCTTAGACTTTTCACTCTTCTTGATCATATTGCATCATCCTCCTCTCTTGATCCTTGAAAACTTCCTCCACACCAAACTCAAAACAAACTCATTAGAGGGTTAGTGCATAATCAAAAATTCACATATTCAGAGGTGACACAATCATTCTTAACACTTTTGGACATTGTTCAAAGATACTGAAAGTTAATGGAACAAAGAAATCCATTCAACATAGCAAAAGAGGCAATGTGAAATAAAAGGCAGAATCTGTCAAAACAGAACAGTCCGTAAAGACGAATTTTTTAGAGGCACTTAACTTGCTCAGATGAAAAATCTCAAACTAAATGAAAGTTGCGTACATATCTGAGGATCACTCATGAATTTTCGCTGATTTTTCTGAGTTACCTACAGAGAGACCTACTCAAATTCGTGACAGCAAGAAATCTGTTTCTGCGCAGTAATCCAAATCTAGTATCAACCTTACTATCAAAGACTTTACTTGGCACAACAATGCAATAAAATAAATATAAGGAGAGGTTGCTACAGTAGTAACAACTTCCAAGACTCAAATATAAAACAAAATTGCAGAAGTAAAATAATGGGTTGTCTCCCATAAGTGCTTTTCTTTAACGCCTTTCAGCTAGGCGCAGAAAGTGTGAATCAAGTATTATCAAGAGATGAAGCATCAACATCATAATTTGTTCTAATAATAGAATCAAAGGGTAACTTCATTCTCTTTCTAGGGAAGTGTTCCATACCTTTCTTAAGAGGAAATTGATACTTAATATTCCCTTCCTTCATATCAATAATAGCACCAACAGTTCGAAGAAAAGGTCTTCCCAAAATAATGGGACAAGATGCATTGCATTCAATATCCAAGACAACAAAATCAACGGGGACAAGGTTATTGTTTACCGTAATGCGAACATTATCAATCCTCCCCAAAGGTTTTTTTTATAGAATTATCAGCAAGATTAACATCCAAATAACAAATTTTCAATGGTGGCAAGTCAAGCATATTATAGAGTTTCTTAGACATAACAGAAATACTTGCACCAAGATCACATAAAGCTTTACAATCAAAATCATTGACCTTCATCTCAATGATAGGCTCCCAACCATATTCTAACTTCCTAGGAATAGAAGTTTCAAGTCTTAATTTCTCTTCTCTAGCTTTAATGAGAGCATTTGTAATATGTTTAGTAAAGGCCAAATTTATAGCACTAGCATTAGGACTTCTAGCAAGTTTTTGTAAGAACTTAATAACTTAAGAGATATGACAATCATCAAAATCTAAACCATTATGATCTACAGCAATGGGATCATTGTCCCCAATATTTTGAAAAATTTCAGCAGTTTTATCACAAACAGTTTCAGCAGTTTTAGCAGTTTCAGGCAGTTTTGCACGCTTTGCATTAGGAGTAGAAACATTGCCAACACCAATTATTTTATCATTGATAGTAGGAGGTCTAGCAACATGTGAAGCATCAACATTACTAGTGGTGATAATAGTCCAAACTTTAGCTACATTATTCTCTTTAGCAAATATTTCTTCTCTTTCCCACCTAGCATGCAATTCAGCCATCAATCTAATATTTTCATTAATTCGAACTTGGATAGCGTTTGCTGTAGCAAATGACTTAATATCCTTAGTTTCATTAGGCATAACTTTCAATTTTAAAAGAGCAACATCAGCAGCAAGACTATCAACCTTAGAAGCAAGAACATCAATTTTGCCAAGCTTTTCTTCAACAGATTTGTTAAAAGCAGTTTTTGTACTAATAAATTCTTTAAGCATGGCTTCAAGACCAGGGGGTACACTCCTATTATTGCTGTAAGAATTACCATAAGAATTACCATAACCATTAAGCTCCATTGGTTGCTCAAGAAGGGCATGTTGATGTGAACTTCATTATTATTTTTAATGAAGTTCACATCAACATGCTCTTCTTGAGCAACCAGTGGAGCTAAAGGAACATTATTAGGATCAACATTATATCTACCATTAACAAGCATAGACATAATAACATCAATCTTATCACTCAAGGAGGAGGTTTCTTCAACAGAATTTACCTTCTTACCTTGTGGAGTCCTTTCAGTGTGCCATTCAGAGTAGTTGATCATCATATTATCAAGAAGCTTTGTTGCGGCGCCTAAGGTGATGGACATAAAAGTACCTCCAGCAGCTGAATCCAATAGGTTCCGCGAAGAAAAATTCAATCCTGCATAAAAGGTTTGGATGATCATCCAAGTAGTCAGTCCATGGGTAGGGCAATTCTTTACCAAAGATTTCATTCTTTCCCATGCTTGGGCAACATGCTCACTATCCAATTGCTTAAAATTCATTATGCTACTTCTCAAAGATATAATTTTAGCGGGAGGATAATATCTACCAATGAAAGCATCCTTGCATTTAGTCCATGAATCAATACTATTCTTAGGCAAAGATAGCAACCAATCTTTAGCTCTTCCTCTTAAGGAGAAAGGAAACAATTTCAGTTTTATAATGTCACCATCTACATCCTTATACTTTTGCATTTCACAAAGTTCAACAAAATTATTAAGATGGGCAGCAGCATCATCAGAACTAACACCAGAAAATTGCTCTCTCATAACAAGATTTAGTAAAGCAGGTTTAATTTCATAAAATTCTCATGGCAGCGAGTGGAGCAATAGGTGTGCATAGGAAATCATTATTATTTGTGCTTGTGAAGTCACACAACTTAGTATTCTCAGGAGTACCCATTTTAGCAGTAGTAAATAAAGCAAACTAAATTAAGCAAAGTAAATGCAAGTAACTATTTTTTTATGTTTTTGATATGGAGAAAGCAAACAAAGCAGTAAATAAAATAAAGTAAAGCAAGACAATAACAAAGTAAAGAGATTGGATGTGAGAGACTCCCCTTGCAGCATGTCTTGATCTCCCCGGCAACGGCGCCAGAAAAAGAGCTTGATAACGCGTGAAGCACACGTCCGTTGGGAACCCCAAGAGGAAGGTGTGATGCGTACAGAGCAAGTTTTCCCTCAGTAAGAAACCAAGGTTATCGAACCAGTAGGAGATGAAGGCCACGTGAAGGTTGTTGGTGGAGGAGTGTAGTGCGGCGCAACACCAGGGATTCCGGCGCCAACGTGGAACCTGCACAACACAATCAAAATACTTTGCCCCAACTTAACAGTGAGGTTGTCAATCTCACCGGCTTGCTGTAAACAAAGGATTAAATGTATGGTGTGGAAAATGATGTTTGTTTGCAATGAGCAGCAGAGAACAATGATAGCAGTAGATTGTATTCAGATGTAAAAGAATGGACCGGGGTCCACAGTTCACTAGTGGTGTCTCTCCAATAAGATAAATAGCATGTTGGGTGAACAAATTACAGTTGGGCAATTGACAAATAGAGAGGGCATAACAATGCACATACATATCATGATGACTAATATGAGATTTACTTAGGGCATTACAACAAATTACATAGACCGCTATCCAGCATGCATCTATGCCTAAAAAGTCTACCTTCGGGTTAGCATCCGCACCCCTTCCAGTATTAAGTTGCAAACAACGGACAATTGCATTAAGTATGGTGCGTAATGTAATCAACACAAATATCCTTAGACAAAGCATTGATGTTTTATCCCTAGTGGCAACAGCACATCCACAACCTTAGAACTTTCTGTCACAGTCCCAGATTGTAATATCCCAGGTATTGGGGTTACAAAAATAGAAGAAACAGATGTGTGCATTGCATTCATGCATAGAAAATCTGAGGAATTTTCGCGCTTTAAAGTAAAACAGTCACAGTAACTGAAGTTTCACTTGACATTGGTGGAATTGAAGTAGCTCATCAAGTCAAGAGCTATAAACCTCAATGTGACTTTACTAAAACCTTGTTTTGGGTAGAGATGATTTGATCTAAGGGGTTAGATCAAATGGAATTAAATCTAACACAACAACACTTCAATTAATGATCCATTGCTTGATCTTATAATAGATCATAATATGGTAATCATTGCCATAACATAAGAACATCTGTTCAATTACAAACCAAGTAACAATAAAATGGAGAAACCATTCTTGACTATCTTCTCCATGTCTTAAAACTAATCCATGATCCTACCATGAAACCTCATGGTATTCATTCCACTTCAACATTGGAATTATAACAAGGAGATCCACTCAAGAAGTATATATTCCTCTACATTCCAAATTATTACACATCAAACCTAGAGAAGTGAGAGTTCCATATTACTTATTAGAGGATCAATGATAAACCTTGAACTGAACCTTGGATATACATCCATGGATTCAAACCATCACCTTTAAGAGAAACCCTAGGATATTATTCCAGACCATCCCTAGAGAGAGAACCCAATTATGTTAAACATAGATATTGATGATCACATCATTCTCTATGGAGCCTAAACTTAGGTTAGTGTTGAAGTCCTTCCAAATGAGAGAAACCATAGATACCAATTTTTATCTTTACATATTTAACAATCAAGAATAACCTTGAGCCAAAGTATTAGGTTGTAAACCATTTCCTCTTGGAGTGGTGGGATAACCTAATATCAAGTGAAATAATATTATATCCATGAATTGATAAAGAAAGGAGGAGACTAATCCAACCAAGATAGCCAAGTGGAGTCTTAGCCTAGATACCTATTGAGATATTGTGAATACACCATAAACCCTAGAATAACTATTCCTATGAAAGAGAGCTCAAGCTATGGTGTTATACTCAAGATAGTTGAGGCAACACTTAAATCTAAGGGAGAGAACTATCCATATGTCCTGATGATTAAATCATCATTCCTTAAGTAGAACTATAAGTTATTATCTTAGGCATTCTCCTGGGATATAAAATTATTGAGGCAACCATAGTAGTCCCATACATGAAAGTAAAATAGAAGTGCTATACCTTAGTTCATCAAGACAACGCTTGATCATGGAAGTAAGAAACCCATTTAATGAGAGATACCTTAGGAAGCCAAACCTTGATCATTATAAATTGAGTGATGATCATAAACCCTAAGAACTTGGGGTAGAGATTTTAAGAACAAGTTGATCATGCCTAATCCATGATCATGCTCTCGAGGTATGTGAGGATAAATAAAATCCTAATAGGATAAGTAGATATCCTTCACCACATGAAATCATAGGGAGGTAACTAGTAAGAAAACTTAGGCTTATATCTCAATTCCAACTTGTGAATCACTTGGTGATCATAAGTAGAACCCTATCACATCCATATTCCATTTATTCCTCCAATAAAGGACCTAAGAAAACCTTAGAGTGAAACTCCATACTTTATATGGTGAGAAACCATTAATCCATATGACCAAAGTTAACTATAAAAAAGAACTATAATAACTTTAGTTACTTTAACAATTGATTAAGGACATAATAGAAATCTATTGGTATAAGATAAAACCAATTCTCAAGTCCCTAGTAATTAAAGGAGAACTGAAATAATTAAGCAAGTAACCATATTACCTTGGTTAGGGGAGATTAAACCCTAGCAAATGCAATATGATGTCATCCCAATTCCATAAACTAGAATTATATCTCAACCCTAGTTTATACTCCATTATGGCAATCATAATATAAACCCATGCCATAATTGAGATTCAATCCATGTGTCATTAGGTAATTAGCATTTGAACCCTAATGGTTCATTAATCAAATCCTATGTTTCAATTATAAAACAAAGAGCCACCTAATGCTAAGTCCTATAACTAAACCCATGTGTGGTTATCAACCACTTATTCTTGTAACCAAGAGCAACCTTGAGGGAGACAATACCTACCTTAGGTACTTTCAAGATAATAATAGTGTTAACTTTACAAGGGGGTTGTAATAGAAATCATAAAACCCTAATAGATTGATGCTCACATAAAATCATATGTGAACACCCAACTTTTCAAATAAGATAACAAGTCCTAATGATAACCTCTGAAATACCTTGAGCTGGAATTATCAACTCTAATACTTTAAACAGATTGATCCACAAGAAAAACATAAAAATAAAATGAGGATATAAACTCATAATTAATTGCTATCTTGGATAAGCCCACATATATAAAATACCTTCTTCAATTGGGAGAGTGGTGTAATAGTCATTACAATAGATATTCAGTAAATTAACATAATTGAGGAGTCTAAAAAAAACACAAAGGTTAGATTTGAATTCAAAATAATCAAAACCAAAAAGAGAAAAAGAAAACAGAAAAGAAAATAAGAAAGAAAAGGGGCTTACCTATCAGGCCACGGCAGCCCAGACGCAGCCTACATCCTGGCCCAAGCCGGAGCCCAAAAACCAACCCAGCACCACGGCCCAGACCAGCCCAACTTACCTCTTCGTTGAAAATCAACGAGAGGAAGTCATCCTCATCCTCTCAGCGCGCATGGACGCCAACAGCACGCCGTGCTCCTCTTCTCCTCTCGCTGGCGACCCCTCCTTGAACGACGACGTGACGAGGCCCTCTCCAACGCAGTATAAAAGCTCCAGGACGAAAACGAGCGACGAATTCTTCCTCCTCTCCTAAAAATTCCCCACACCCAAAACCCTAGCTGCGCCGGTCACCATTACCGCCGGCGATTGGAGCACCCCCGAGCCAAGCTGAGCACACCATCGTCTCCGCCGTCCTCGACATGCTCTCGGTGCAAAAGGAATCAGACCAGGGCAAGCTGTAGCCTCGCCGTCGAGCTCGTCTTCTCCGACGGCCGGCGCCATGAAATCCGGTGAACCTGACCACGGCAAGCCACGCCATCAAGCCCTACACGCTCCTGGTGAGCTCCTCGATCTCGTGGTGTGCCTGCCCTGCTCAATCATGCGCCGTAGCATCGTCGCGTCATTAGCCCGTGAGCTCTGCCGCTCGGCCTCACCGCTGGATAAGCTCCGGCGACCATTTGGTGGCGGCGTCACCACCAGTAGGTTCCTCTCGTCGCCCTCGTTCGATTAAGCACGCGCACAGTCCCTCGGAAGCACCCTATCGCCGGCGTCAACCACCACTGGCCGCCGGTGAGGCACAAGGTTGCCACATCGACGCCTGTGTGGCAGCCACCGTGGCAATGGCCCACTGGCCAGTGGCTGTGTGTATCCTGTCTCAGGTAGCTTTAGTCATTTCTGTTTAAATTCAATTCCAGGAAATTGCTGCAACTTTGACAAATTGTAGAAAATCCAATATAGCTCAGAAAATAAATATAAGATATCAAAATTCTTATAAAGATAAACCCTATCCAATAAAAATATAAAATGAAATTTTTATTTTTAATAAAAATTTAATTATTTAATACTTGTTATTTAAGCCTTTAATTTTAATTCTAAATTCAATTAAAATTCAATTATTAGTAAAAATTTCCAAAAGTAAATAAAAACCAGTAAATAAATAAAGAAAACATTAAAACTAATTTTCTTTATTTGTTATCTTGTTAAATCATTATTAGAAAGATTTACACCATGATTAATAATTACCCTAAATTATTAATTGTTCAAAAATAACAAAATGGCAAATTCAATATTATTTTTATTTCAAAGTTATTAATAACTTCAACTTTAAAAATGAAGTTATTAAGCATAGAACTATATGGTAAATAGCAAACCCTAATTCCTTATTGAATGATATTACAACATTATCATTTCATGTGAAACCTAAAACCCTAATTCAATTGGGAACCCTAGCTCCATTACTTCATATGAAACCTAAATGGTTTCCAAACCTGCATCCCAAGTTAACATGTGATCATGTTACTTAATTAGTAGTCATAGAACCATAGTAGCAACTAAATACTCGTCATGTCCACATAAAATGTAGTAGACCTATCACTAATAGATGGGTATCCCATGTGTTCATTTTCATCAGACCTAGATAATCAAGTAGGGTTAACCAAGTGTAAACCTAGATCCAATTACCAAAGCCATCATCCTTATTTATCCATATTTAGCATCACACCAGTGTGATGAACTCTAAATAGCAACCATGCCCATTATCTTGCATTACCTAACCATACTCCACTAAAACCTATCAGTGTGAGATAATTATTAATCATCCTATTTAGGAAACCACCATTCCTTACTTAGTAGATTCAATAGTAAACCTAGACAACCTCAACCTCAATTGTAATACTTCTTCTTACTTAAGAAGCATGTTCTTCAAAAGTTACTCTTTTGAAGAAAGTAAAGAATAGCCATCAACCCTGCCTTATAGGACATATAAACCCTAGCTAGCTAGTACAACAAGGTATACCAACCTTGATAGCACCCATATGCAATTAAATGCTTAAGATACTCATGCTTCACTAAAACTTTACAAGCTCTAGTTGTTGATGAATCCAACTGTGTTGAGACCCATCTAATACTTACTCCAGCAACTACATGAAACCATAGTCAACCATAGAACCCCAACCTAATTATCATACTTGTTCTTTATTAAAGAATATGTTCTTCAAAAGTTATTCTTTTGAAATATATAATAAGTAATCATCAACCATGCACTATAGGACTTAAAATTGACAACTGCTGTTTACTTATTATACAACTATTATTCCTGGGTGTGTACTATGCATTTTACCACCTGCTTAGGATTCTAAAACCACACAACCATGAATAAGAACCTTGTTTGTGAATCACTCTAAAAGTGCAACACACCCTGAACTAATCATTACCACTCACTAATCCTAAATCATCGGGGTTAGGTCATGCTTAGAGCGGTTGCATCTCATACTTATGCATTATTGCATCCTTGCCAATCTTTTAAACATCGTCCTTACCGGACGATGATGCTATTTCAGAATTTGGAGTTATTGCGTATCGAAGACCTTGCCTGCATAATCTTGCAGTCAAGAAAGGCAAGTTCATCGCTTGCTCATGTCATTTGAGTATTTTTACCAAATTACTTGAAAAGTACTATGTTTATCACTATTGCATCAAAAGCAAAACCACTATTTTCATAACTATGAATATGACTATGTGGTGGGCAATGGAACCATGGATTGTGTTGATATGGTGGAGGTTCCATTGCAAGGGTTTATATCCATCTAGGATTAAACAACAAATGTCGTCCAGTGATTCTTGTGCCGTAATACCCGTGTTAACCATAAGATCTGGAGTGGGATGGAATAGTCAATCGTATTTCCACCTCTTGTACATCAACGGATGCGCTTACCGTAGCGGTTGTATCTTGCGGAGCAATTGGAGGGTGGGGAGCCCCTTCTAATTCCCCACGGTATTGCAAATTGCTTACCGTAGCGGTTGCTGCTTGCGGAACAACTGGAGGGTGGGGATCCCCTTCTAATTCCCCACGGTAATGTGGTCTATGATGGGTTGCAGCTACCGGCGAAGGAGTTTGGTTCGATCCCAGACTGTCGTCGTGGTCGGGGTCCATCCTTAAGTGGTGTAAGAGGACCGACGAGGACCCAGGGTCGGGGTTTGCAACAAAGGGTGGGTGTGCGAGGTAGAGGAGGAATATGATTGGCTATGACCTTATACCGGGCCTCACACCAAAGGAAGTGTGGACGGGAAAATTGCCCGGTTGGCACCAAGGTTAAGATCTCTTATGGGTAAAGCAACACACCTCTGCAGAGTGTAATGAATCGTGACCTGTCACTCCCTGTTCCGAGATATGGAACTGCGAACGCTGCCGGAAAGGAGCTCCATGAAGTTCTAGTAAACCGGTGAAGGCTGACGGACATAGTTCTTCTGAATAAAAGCAACCTTTTGAAGAAATGGTTATGAAAACCTGCATTGGTATTAGACTTTCTGGTCTAATGCTGTAGCTAGTGCATTAAACACCTCTTTCCTATAATGAACTTGTTGAGTACGCTCGTACTCATCCCACTCTTAAATCCCCTGCTTAGATACGGAGGCATCGAAGGAGGATCTACGATACAACTCGAAGGCCGAGGAGTCAACAACTACTTCAAGGGACAGGACCCTGTCAGAAGAGTCAAATACCACATCCAACAAGGAGAAAACCTAGATTAGCCATAGAAGGGAACTAGCTTCCTAAACCTAGCTCCTACTTAGCTAGAATCTATTCTTAGCCTCTATAGCTAGTTAAATACTCTACAAATAGAGTTCGTGATAAGTCTAGACTACGAGTCGTTCTTCTGGAGTTTATTTGCAGTTTTACCTCATTGTAAAGTAGGAGGCTGTGATGATCTTATGTAACATAGTCAATGTTGTAATTCTATAGACATGTCTTGGACCCGCATATGTTTCTGTTATACCACTCCGAGCGATATAATACTAGTGGAACGGTGTTTCATTGGTGTTATATCAGACTTGCATACTACACCATGCAGTGGTATGCCGGGTCACCACACAGATTCAATGGAGGCATGATCCCACTATCGAGCATAAATACTCCCTCTTGGAGTCACAAGTATCAACTTGGCCAGAGCCTCTACTAGCAACGGAGAGCATGCAAGATCATAAACAACACATATATGATAGATTGATAATCAACTTGACATAGTATTCCATATTCATAGGATCCCAACAAACACAACATGTAGCATTACAAATAGACGATCTTGATCATGATAGGCAGCTCACAAGATCTAAACATGATAGCACATGAGGAGAAGATAACCATCTAACTACTGCTATGGACCCATAGTCCAAGGATGAACTACTCACACATCAGTCCGGAGGCGATCATGGTGATGTAGAGTCCTCCGGGTGATGAGGGATTCCCCTCTCCGGCAGGGTGCCGGAGGCGATCTCCTGAATCCCCCGAGATGAGATTGGCGGCGGCGGCGTCTCTGAAACTTTTCTCGTATCGTTGCTCTCGGTAATAGGGTTTTCGCGACGGAGAGTATATGTAGGCGGAAGGGCAGAGTCGGGAGAGGCACGGGGGCCCCACACCATAGGGCGGCACGGGCCCCTCCTTGGCCGCGCCGCCTTGTGGTGTCGGCGCCTCGTGGCCCCACTTCGTATCCCCTTCGGTCTTCTGGAAGCTTTCGTTTCGTCCAATTCCGAGAATATTTCCTATGTAGGATTTCTGAAACCAAAAACAGCAGAAAACAGGACTGACGCTTCGACATCTCGTTAATAGGTTAGTGCCGGAAAATGCATAATAATGACATAAAGTGTGTATAAAACATGTGAGTATTGTCATAAAACTAGCATGGAACATAAGAAATTATAGATACGTTTGAGACGTATCACGTATTTTTGGTTGGTGAAGATTAAATGGTAAACATTTAATTGTGGATTATTACCGCGTCTTCGCTACTAATCATTAGAAACTTTAGCCAATAATAATTTGGATAGACGATTTTGGAAGGCATTAGTTTGAAAAAAGCAATTTAAAACGCGCGACTGCGGATCTACCGCCCATCGGTTCTCCTCCTCTCCGAGCTATGTTGATTGCCGCCGGACAAATTTTGACCGTCGCGCTTTTCTGGGCGAGCCGGCTGCTGCCCTTATCTCCTACTTCACATTGCCGCTCCTCCGCCGCTCCTCTAATTTTTGCGGCCACCGTTCTGCACCGAATTGGCCTGTTCCATCCATCCATGTTCGGTGCTTCTTCCGTGGTGCCACAGGTGAAGGACGACGAGCTCCCCACACACCACCATGCCGGAGAAGACTACGCTATTGTGTGGATTGGTCCGGTAGTCAACCGACCGGGCTCTGATGCGCCTCTGAAGTGGCAGATTCGTGGCCGGCGAGCTCGAGTTGGCAGAGCTCACACCTCGATTGTCGACGTTAGAGGTAAGTGGAACCCCTTTTTTTTTTCGTTCAAATGTTGTCTATGGTGTCTCGATATGCTGGTAACACATACTACGTTACTCCCGGCAAATATAACCGTTAGCCCCCCCCAAAAAAACCCATGTCAATCACCTAACCTGGCTAGTCCAAAATTGACTCAAAAAACCTGACTAGCTTTGAGTTCAAATGGCAGTAAAATAGTTTGCTCCCAAATGTGGTAGCAACACAATTTGACCAAACATCACATGATCAATTTTCCTCCAAAAATAGCAACCACGTTCATGGCAATGATCTCCTCCTCACACACCACACCAAACCTTCCCCGGAAACTCAGGGGAGAGTCGCAGTAAAAAAATCGGCGAGATCCGTCCCGTCGCCTCGCCTGCAACGGAAGGAAAATCCGGAGACGTCCGTACTGGCACTGCCACCGAGGCCCAATCCTCTCCGCATCCGCACGCCAGTCCAATCCTAACATATCCTGCTCCACCCGCTGACACCTCGGCCCCACCTGATCTGGCCCCACGGACCAGTCAGAGAGGCTCCAACGGGCCAGCGTCGCGAAGCCGAGCACGCAGCCTTCACCGCTGGCAACATCCGGTCAGTCAAAAAAATAGTAAAACGGAAAAAGAAAAGACGCCCAAGTCGTGCAGTAAAAACTCGGGAAGCAATTAGCAGCGGTAACTCCTAGCTGCTGCTGCGGCGAGAGAGAGAGGAAAGCTTAGCAGCGGTGAAGGAAAAAAAAATTAAAGTAGAGTTTAAACAGCGAGAGGAGAAGCAGCAGCAGCCCGCAGCAGAGGGAGAGGAGTCCCAATCCCACGCCGCCTCCCACCACCACCACCGCGCGCGCGCGAGCTCGCTGACGGCGCGGAACCCTAGGCGCGGGAGGAGATCTCTCGCGCGGGGCGCGGCGCGGCGCGGCGGCGACGCCCACTCGCCGGCGGCGGCGGGGGAGGGCGGCCCCCATGCCTTTGGCGCCCCGATCGGAGCCGATCGGTGGCCGCGTCAGCCGTCGCAGCACCTCACCGTCCGCGGCGGCGGGCGCCGGAGAAGCGGAGGCGGCGCCCAAGGGAGCGGAGGAAGAGGAGGAGGAAGAGGATGGCGCTGTTCCGCAAGTTCTTCCTCAAGAAGACGCCGGATCGGCTGCTCGAGATCTCCGAGCGGGTCTACGGTATAATGCCCGCGTCCCTGGGTCGAGTTGGTGCGGGGTTCGCCGGGGAGCCGCCTTCTCCGGCGAGGATTTCCGGGTTTCGTGCTGGTTTGGTTTCGGGGGTTTCGGATTTTGCGGCGACTGCTGTTTTCCCGTTTTCGAGGAGGTTTACTTCGAGCTAGCTGGCTGGAATCCAGTGCGTTCGGGGGCGTACTGGGCTAGATTTGGTAAAACTTGAAGTTAGATGCTGCTGGCCCTTGAGTTTAGCCTAGTTCTGGGTTCCCAGTGTGCGCACGCAGGAGACTTCGATTTACCTGCATTTGACTTACAGTAAATCGGCTGTGTTTGTTCACGCTCGATTTCTGCGCTGCTTTAGTTGGATATTTGCACTGGGGGAAGCTCTTGGATTTACTTGCATTTGGCTCAAACATGAAATAATCGTCTAGTGCCTGTATCATACCCACATTTCAATTGTTGCTTACTTCAAACCTAGCTAGTTATAAATTATGATGGAGTTCTTACTTATCTGTTGGAACCATGTCATTGCGATACTTGGTTGCATCTGGAAATGCGGCGGATTTAAGTGCATACGCAGTGTGGAAACTAGGATCCTGCTAGCTTGCCAGCACTTGATATGTGTTCTCCATTTTTCTGATATTAGTTGAATGCTGCAAACCTGAGCATGCCATCTTGCTAGCTAATCTCGATGCGTATGTGTTTCCAGTGTTCGACTGTTGCTTCTCAGCGGAAGCCTTGGGCGAGGACGAGTACAGGGACTACTTGAGCGGCGTTGTGGCGCAGTTGCAGGACTACTTCCCCGATGCGTCGTTCATGGTCTCCAATTTCTGGTCTGGGGACAAGAGGAGCCGGATTTCAGATATACTGTCCGAGTATGACATGACGGTCATGGACTACCCGCAGCAGTACGAAGGGTGCCCGCTCCTTCAGCTCGAGATGATCCACCATTTCTTGAAGTCGTGCGAGAACTGGCTGTCAGTGGAAGGGCAGCAGAACATGCTTCTAATGCACTGCGAAAGAGGGGGGTGGCCAGTGCTTGCCTTCATGTTGGCCGGACTGCTTCTGTACCGGAAAACATACGCTGGCGAGCAGAAGACTCTAGAGATGGTCTACAAGCAGGCGCGCAGGGACTTTATCCAGCAGTTCCTTAAGTTGAATCCTCAGCCTTCGCATCTTAGATATTTGCACTATGTAACAAGACACGGAAGTGGTTCGGAATGGCCTCCGGTTAGCCGGACTCTCGTCTTGGATTCACTAGTTCTCCACACCACGCCTAGATTCGATTCTGATGGGGGCTGTAGGCCGTATTTGCGTATACATGGGCAAGACTCAAGTCCTGGTAACAAGAGTGCAAAGGTTCTTTTTGAGGTGCCAAAGACCAAGAAACATCTCCGGCGTTATGGGCAGGTAGTGATTACTTCTAAGCTGTTAAAATGTTTATCGCCATCCAAACTCTACCCTGACCGATGGTTGCAATGCAGGCCGAAGTTCCGGTGAAGCTTAGTGCTTTTTGCCGTGTTCAGGGAGATGTGGTTCTTGAATGCATCCACATTAGCAGTAACTTTGATCGTGAGGAAACAATGTTCCGTGTCATGTTCAATACTGCATTCGTTCAATCAAATGTCCTTGGGCTGAATCGTGATGATATCGATGCTGCTTGGAATGTGAATAATCAGTTCCCGAGGGACTTCCGAGCAGAGGTACTAAATTCACCTGCCTGCCCTTCTTCTACTCTCTTTTGTATCTTTCTCTTGCGTTGTGAAATCTAAGAATAGAGCTGCAATTCTGATCCAGGTACTCTTTTCGGACCCGGATTCCTTCAAGCCTTCTGCTGCAGTAGAAGAGGCAGGTGATGATGGAGATGAGACTGATGTTGCATCAGTAGATACAGGAGATGAGTTTTATGAAGCAGAGGAGGATTGGCATGATGCTAGAAAGGATCCAGATACTCAATCAACTGAAGGAAGAATTTCATTAGAAGTTGGCAACACAGAATTGGATGGTGACGCAAGTGAGAGAAACAGCACCGTAGAGAATCATCTGACTGATGAGGATGTGAAGATTATTATCTCTGAGCATTCAGGTGGCATGAACAACAAAGGGCCAACTGCACCTGTTCCAAGTTTGGAAAATCATGGAGGTTTACAGAAGGCATGCAAGGTTCTTGAGAAGTCTAAGTTAAGCAACGAAAGTGACCAAGAAGACCATGCTGTGCAGGACATACAGGTTGTTGCTGCTTCTATAGGTTCAGAAGGGCGCAAGTTTGGATCTAACTGTCAGGAGGATACAAAAGGTGTAATTGCACAAACCTTAGTTACTGCAACTGATCCAAGTTGCAGTGATGAAGTTCAGTGTCACCCAGGTGAATCCACAAAACTATCAAGATACAGTGATTTGGACTATAATGCTTTCAGTCCTCCTAGAACATTATCTAGCATGGATGAGGATACCCACTTGAGGACATTGCCAAATGAAAGGCACCAGAATGGTGACATCAAGATTATTACTGAAAACACAGTAACTGTGGACAGTGAGCTACTGATCTATGAAGAGAAAACAGTAGTTGATAATGGAAATGTAACGCAGGAGGTAAAGAATGTTGTCAAGGAAGAGAGTGCTATTGTTTCAAAGATAGAAAGAACTGCTATTGAGAATATGGACTCACGAGATAACAACAATTACAAGGTAGAAAAGGTTAAGGTTGCTGATACAGCTGATAGAAGATTGGATCAAAGTAAATTGAAATCTGATCTTGGAGATACCATACCTGCAAAGATCAGTCTGCAGGATAGTATTGTTGTGTTACCAGCTAATGAAATAGCAACGCAAATGAAAGCCAAGCGAGAAGAGGGTGGTGGCAGATGGGATTTGGGCATAGCTCTTCCTCAAAGTAAAATAGAAGCTAGAGATAATAATAATAGCCCAAAGATAAGTGATGTCCAAAGGCAAGCACCAGATAAATCATTTTCCTCGGTATCAAAGAAGGTACCAGTAGGTAATGCACCTGAGCCAGTGTTATTGGAAGCAATGGTTGGGAATAATGGTCAACTGGAAGAGCAATCAAAGCCATCCAAACCAAAAACAATACGTAGATGGGTCTCACCCAAGAAGGAATCTGAAACTGCCTCTGTGCATAGGCCATCTCACCCTCCATCCAGATATGACAGTTCTCCAGCTGCACTAGCTATCCGTTCCATGTCTACAGATTTCAAAGTCAATAATGTGAAAGGTGCACCTCTAGTACGACCTGGAACGCTGTATGGCAATCACTTAACACAAGATGCAACACTGTCTCCTCGATTTCCTTCACGACGACCGTTGTTGTCAGGTGCACAAGCTGCACCAAGAATTGAAGCTACAGCTCCTACTCCACCTCCACCACCGCCACCGCCACCTCCATTCTATGCTTCTTCAAGTTCATCTACGAAGCAACTATCACCTCCACCTCCACCACCGCCCCCTCCATTCTATGCATCTTCAAGTTCAGCTACGAAGCACCTATCACCACCTCCACCTCCACCTCCACCACCTCCTCCTCTGGCTTCAGTAGGCTTGTCAAACATACCTCCCCCTCCCCCTCCACCTCCACCTATGTCTTTTGGAGCACAATCACAGAACTTTGCACCTGCCCCTTCCCCTCCTACTCCGCCCGCCCGTGGAAACATTCCACCACCACCTCCACCTCCTCCAGTTCAATCATTCATAACACGTTCAGGTGCTCCTCCTCCTCCTCCTCCACCTCCACCACCAATGGCACGCTCTACTGCTCCTCCTCCACCGCCACCTCCCCCACTTCCAGTGACACGTTCTGGTGCTCCACCTCCACCACCACCGCCTCCTCCTAGGGCACTTTCTACTGCTCCTCCACCTCCTCCTCCACCACCACCAATGACCCGTTCAGGAGCACCACCTCCACCGCCCCCTCCTCCTGGTGCACGTCCTGGACCTCCACCTCCACCTCCACCTCCGCCACCACCACCAATGACTCGTTCAGGAGCACCACCTCCCCCGCCCCCTCCTCCTGGTGCACGTCCTGGACCTCCACCTCCGCCACCACCACCAATGACCCGTTCAGGAGCACCACCTCCCCCGCCCCCTCCTCCTGGTGCACGTCCTGGACCTCCACCTCCACCACCCCCTCCAGGTGCACGTCCTGGCCCTCCACCTCCCCCACCCCCTCCAGGTGGCCGTCCAAGTGCTCCACCTCCCCCACCTCCTCCAGGCCGACCAGGAGCTCCACCTCCCCCACCTCCTCCGGGCCGACCAGGAGCCCCACCTCCCCCGCCTCCTCCAGGACGACCAGGAGCCCCACCTCCCCCGCCTCCGCCAGGCCGACCAGGAGCTCCACCTCCCCCGCCTCCACCTGGAGGTGGCGGGAGAGCACCTCCGCCACCACCTGCACCTGGGGGAAGGCTTGGTGGCCCTCCTCCACCTCCTCCTCCAGGTGGCCGTGCACCACCTCCTCCTAGAGCACCAGGTGCGCCACCACCACCAGGAGGCAATCCTAGTAGTTTATTATCGAACTCCTTGGGTAGAGGGCGCGGCGGGGCTGTACGCACTCCAGCATCAGGTTTTGGGGCTGCAGCTGCACGCAAATCAACATTAAAGCCACTGCATTGGGTGAAAGTGACAAGGGCTGTGCAAGGTAGTCTCTGGGAGGAATTGCAGAGATATGATGACCCACAGAGGTAAAAATTTCTGTCCTCTTGATTTCACATAGTATTATTTCATCTCGAGTATGCTAACTACATTGTTTGCCATTTCAATGATGTAATCTTTCTGACGTCGATCCAGACTTCTTAGTTTTAATGCTATCCACTTTGCCATTTCAATGATGTAATCGTTATGAGGTTGATTCAGACTTTTATACAGATCACGATGGTACACATCACATGATCACATCACATTAAAAGCAATTGTTCGATAACTTTTACAGCTATACGCCATGATCACATCACATTCATATGATTGACACCATTTGATATTTTTTACCTTAATATTGGGGAGCTGTTTTCTGCAGTGTATCGGATTTCGATTTATCAGAACTGGAGAGCCTTTTTCCAGCAGTCGTACCAAAGTCCGATAACACCTCCAAAAATGACCGGAGAAAATCTCTTGGATCAAAGCCAGAGAAAGTTCACCTGGTAAGTAAAATGCTAAGATTTTGGAATGAAGTTTGCAGTATTAAATTTTACTCATTTTAGCATTTGTGGCCTGTTAATATTAGCAGGCAAAGTGAAGATGCATTATGATGCAATTGCTGCCACTGAATTAGATGCCTTGTAATTTTACTTGTTTACAATTAATAGATATTCTAGTGCGAAGTCTTTTTTTTTGCTTGGTTTTTAAATCTCGTATGATTGCTACATTGTTACTTAAACCTTTAGCATAACTAGGAAAAATGCCCGTGCGTTGCACCGGAGAAAGAAAAATGTTTGACAGACATACACATTCGTCCACTCCTACATCGTCGTCGTCCCTTCAAATTCGAGTAAGTCGACGGGGTTAGGATAAACTTCTGATGTAGTCGGCACAGTCCAAATTTCCTCCCCGCTATCAATCTACCCGTTTCATAAGTATTAAAAAGATGGTTAAAATAAGCAATGCAAGCCAACCTTTGGAATTGCCTTTAAAAAATACTACTCCCTCTAGTTTAAAATAATTGCCTAAAACAAATATATCTAGATATATTTTCGTGTGTAGATACACTATTTTTGGGCAATTATTTACCTAAAATAGATCTGTGTTGCCACTTCACTTCTTTGCCAACACCATCGATGATGGTTAATTGTTCACATATTCACCATGAAGATGATCAATCCCAAGGCGAAGAGCTTGGTCATCATACTCTAACAGCGCGCTTCGTGAGCCCACATACTCACAACTGTACTGCCAAGAATAAAATAATTAAATTTGGTCTACTATTTGTCACAATCTCTAGTTTGTATTATCTTGTTATATAATTTTCTATGCATAATTTCAATTTCATATTTATTAAATTTTCTATTATAGAATCTGTTAAAAATTATTTACTTTTTATTCTCAATATAATCTACCCATATATCTCCATCTCCTAGCCGTATATCACATTCACAGTACAGTTTTGAGAAAGAACTAGTTTCCCTATGTGACATCTCTTTGTAAGCATTCATCTAACCTGGTAGCTCATATGAATAGATTGAGCTGAGGAGGGCAAACAACACAGAGATCATGCTGACCAAAGTGAAAATGCCGCTGCCAGATTTGGTGGTAAGAATTTGAGCAATAAAAACAAAAATAATGTTAATTATGACATGGTAAGATTATTGTGATCACTAAATGTTCAACAGAATGCGGCCCTGGCACTGGATCAATCTACCTTGGATGTTGATCAAGTGGAGAATCTCATAAAGTTCTGTCCAACAAAAGAGGAAATGGAACTTCTTAAGGTGCATATTAGTGAAATGTTGCTTTGCATCCTTTGTGATGTCATATTAACACAGCATCACCTTCGTTTTTCTTGTCAGAACTATACTGGAGACAAGGAGCTTCTGGGAAAATGTGAACTGGTAATGGCTATCTACGATCTATGATGTTTTTATTTTGTGTGCTACTTAATACTACCATCAAAAAATTACTAATGCTTTGCGTTTGCTGAATTTGTATGCTCTAAACTTCTTGAAAAATTAAAAGCACATCAACCTCATACTATTAGTTTGTCGTAATTGATAGTTGTGACAATTTAACACAATTGATAATCGCAATAATTAACATAATTGATAATTGCGATAATCTAACATCAAAGCACGGCAATAATAGTCAAGGACTCAGAGTTGAACCCACGTGTATGTGAGCCTTTGTTTGACTCTTAAATCGAAAGACTCAGACCGTTATATCTATTCCTTAGATTGATCATTGTTACCCTAGGAAATTAAAATAGCCAGGTTGGATATGTATGTGAGCCTGTTGGGCCCAATTTTACATAAAATGGCATTAGGAGTTAATACTCAACAGTTCATGCTTACCTGTTTGAGTAGATCAGTGTTTAAACAATTGCATTCTTCTTGCAGTTCTTCCTCGAATTGATGAAAGTCCCACGAATGGAGTCAAAACTGCGAGTGTTTTCCTTCAAGATCCAGTTTGGTTCACAAGTTGCAGATCTTGGGAAAAGTTTGAAAACAATAGATTCTTCATGTAATGAGGTATGTTGCGAGTTCGGCATAGTGATATGATTTGATCTTCGCTTGTTGTGTGCTAAGTGAAATTCTTCCGTATCAGATCCGAAGTTCTCTCAAGTTGAAGGAAATAATGAAGAGAATACTCCTCCTTGGAAATACATTGAACATGGGAACTGCTAGAGGTAATAAGAACTGTTCTTCCTATGTATGAATGAGCGGTAGAGTTGTTGTAACTTGTAAGCCTGTTTATTTTAGCTTGTTTGGTAGTATTCTATCCTTCTAAGGTTCTGTTCCTTATTTAACTCCCTTAAGAGTAGAAATTAGCACAATACAATGCATGATGATGCAAAGAAAATTACACCACTAATAATATGCGTGCATGTTGTCTTGAGCTTCTAAGTGCAACAACGGTGAATCAGAAAGTTCATTTCATGTCTTAATCAAGTATCCTTATGTTAACTTTTTGGTAACTCGATGCATTCCTCCTGGGTAGTTTGAATCAGAGATCATTAATATTAAGTCATTGTTGCTGACTAGTGAAGTCATTAATCGGGGATAGAAATACATGTGGAGAAAAAAAATACCATTCTTTGGCAGGTTCACATCTGTATAAATGTTTACAGGTGCTGCAGTTGGCTTCCGGTTGGATAGTCTGCTAAAACTTACAGATACCCGGGCAACAAATAATAAGATGACATTAATGCACTACCTCTGCAAGGTATGCATTTATCTGTCCTCTACTGTTGAGTTCTCATATGTGTGTTAGTACCCTTACCAATAGGTAACTTGTAATTGGAAATTATAGTCCATGGTCTGCATCGTTCATGAAGTGTCAAATTTGATTTCGTGGTGGAACTTACTGTTCACATGATGTATTCAATCAACGGATTGTCAGATGGCAATTGCCTGGGCTGGCAACCAGCATATGTTCTGAGTAGCTATGTGGCTTCTTTGCTGCAAAGTGGATGTAGAGATTAGATAAACTATGGTTTTGGGTTCATCAGAATCCTAGATGTAAGCAAAGATAAATACAGCAAACTTGGTAATAAGCTGTGATCTTCTATCAAGATTGTAATTAACAATTTCTATGTAAGATTGTCAGTAATCAGTTTAGGTTTATCTAAGTTAGACCAGTTGCAGAAATCGAGCAACTTTGACAACTTCAGGCTACCTTGAAATAATAAACCAGTAGCAGATTACAATAGCCTCAAGACACCTTCAAGTAGCGTTGCGATTTGTGTTCCATTTATCCAATGGTTAGGTTAACCGTACCTAAAAAAAAAACCAATAGGCCATCAAATGGTTCAGCCCTAAACTGCATATGGTCCTTTAGGTTCGATCAGGGTTACCCTGCACGCGAGCCTTATGCCTCCCTACCTAGCGACGAGCACCCTCCTGCCTCCCGAGCGCTGCCTTCACTGCCGATGAGTCGACCGCTCTCCATCCGTTCCATCTCTGTCCGCCGGCTTGCCCACCATCCCTTCCATCCTTTCACTGATGTACTGACCCCACATCTCCTGTCTCTTGGATGACTCGCCAGCGGCCTCCCCAACTGCAACTTTGCTGGCAGGCCCTGGTGCCGGCGTCCCTCATCCCGGCGCCCTGGTGCTCCCGCATCTCCTCTCCGACCTTGAAGTCCTCCTACCGGACCCTGGATGGCACCGGTGGCTGCGGCCTTCTCGCTCTTGATATTTGGTTAGAAGGTCATGGAATTTTCATATGGGAACTGCTGTTTAATTTTGCGTCAGCATGAGAGAATCACAGGCCTTTTGTTTGATTATAATTCATGATCGACTTTAAAATTCTTGCTTCCAAACCTGTACCTTGCAATTGAGCATTCTCTGAAGTCTGAAGTTAGCATTCTCTTTGTTGGGAATATTACAACATTACAATTGTCCCTGCATTGCAACATAACTAGTCCTCCGATTTCTGATTTTTTTTTAGATCAAGTTCTGAGTGTGTAAATTCTTGTACTACGTGCCTTCGTTCCATAAGTTTGCCAAAACGTTTTACAGTAAAGAACAGATGTAACATTTAAGAAGCGTGTTTTAGTTGACAATGAGTGCTAGTAGATTTTGCAGTTATATGAGCAAGGATTTACCATTTACCAATTATTTTTTCAAGTGTATATTTTGCAAATTAACGTCGGTACATTTTGTTCTTAGTACTGACATTTACTTACTGTTGTGCTTGCACCTAGCGTTCGAGTTGGCAAGCCGAGCTTTGTGGATATTTGACATCGTTACATAATGTTAAAAGTGGTTCGACCCTTAATAACCAGCGGTTAACCATTTAAACCGTAATAACCTAATGGTTAACCTATATTATCCCTTCACAGAAAATGGTTCAATAGTTTCGAATCTGAAAGATAAATGGTTAACCAAATCCCATCGTGACCTTCACGTTTCTGAATGTATGTGTTGCTGATTTTAATTGACTGTACATGACAGTAAATACAAACTCCATTTACTTTGCACAATATTTTAGTTCTTTATCCTAAAGCAATCTACAATTTGAGTGTCTGAAGTTGGTGGCTTATAATCCTGGGTCTAATTAACTTACAGAATTTGCACATTGCCACATTCGTATCTATCTTCCATATTCGCGCTAACAGAAAAATATCTTAATATCAGGTGCTTGCTGCAAAATCACCACATCTTTTGAACTTCTATGTGGATCTTGTTAGTTTAGAAGCTACATCAAAGGTTTGGGTTTTCTTTTAACATTCTATCAGTTATTTAGCATATGTAGTATGGTGTTCGTTTAAGATGTATGCTTTCTTGTAACTGATGCTCTTGAACAGAGTACGGTTAAGATGTACATGCTTCTTTCTAATTGATGCTTTTGAACAGATACAACTGAAAATGTTAGCAGAAGAAATGCAAGCAGTCAGTAAAGGGCTGGAAAAAGTTGAGCACGAATTTAAAGCTTCAGAAAGTGATGGTCCAGTGTCAGAAATTTTCCATGAGGTAACTCACTGCCTCATTTGAATTTCAGGTTTTATAGTAGTGTGCATATAATATGGACAGTGCCTTACTAGCGAATACAACCTATCATTTGGAGCAACCCTCTTTTGGACAAAATAACATGATTATGCAACGCCTGTCCGTAGCTGTCTGGGTAAAAGCCAGAACCTCTGTCTTCTTTTCATATGCTTGTTTAATGCCGGCCCTCTAGCTCGAGGGCTCAGACAGTCAGACGGCTGGCATTAATTTTGACAGGACAAGTCCAAAGAACAAAACAAAAAAAAGGCAGAGGGCAAACAAAATCTAAAATATGATATACAATACATCAGGTTCCTCTGTTGGTGGGTGGTGCTCAGATCCAGTTATCCTGAAGGTTCTGTAAATATTAATTGGCAACTCTGTGTGCGCATGCAGTTCAGTTGCTGATGTTCTGTTCACTAAATCCATCTTAGATGCTGAATTAGCACCTTATTTAAATACTAGCAGGTTGCTTTTGATCATGTGAATTTGTGTTCATATGAATGTCATTTGTTCTAAACTGGTCTTACTGGATTGTGTAGAAACTGAAAGAGTTCACTGACAATGCTGGAGCAGATGTGCAGTCATTGTCTTCATTGTTCTCTGAAGTGGTATGTTTCTGTTGTTTGGTTCTAGGAAGATTAGTTGACATACATTCTTCTCGTATTTGATTTTCTTGCTTCATTCTTTTTACAGGGAAAAAAGGCTGATCAGCTGATCAAATATTTCGGCGAGGACCCTGTGCGTTGCCCATTTGAACAAGGTAGGATCAGTTTTATTGGTTACTTTTAATGATCAAGGTGACTTATTAATGAGGTTGTGTGCTCGTTATACATTCTTGGAATACCTTTCAAGATAGATCTCTTATGGAATTTTTTCTGCCCGGGCATTCTCAAACACACTTATCATGATATGATTTATTTTGTGCGGACACGACTGGTTAAAGCATTTCTGATCTGTGATCTTTTAAGCACCAAGCACACATGTTCTGTTTGTTTGATTGCTTCCCTAACTCACCTTTACTCTATGGTCATCATCATCTTGCAGTTATGTCTACCCTGTTGACATTTGTAACAATGTTTCGAAAAGCACACGAGGAGAATGTCAAGCAAGCTGATCTTGAGAAGAAAAAAGCTCAAAAAGAGGCAGCAGAAGCAGAAAAGTCTAAAAGTGCACAGTTGGCCAGTAAAAATGTATTGATCCTTGATTATACATGTTTTAGTGTTACTCAACCACAAGAGTTTCTTTATGTATGTGTTTTAATCTGCTCGTAGGACTCAAAAGCTTCAAATCCAAGCCGGCAAGCAAAACAAACGTTAGAGAAAACAAGATCTATAAGTAGACGAGGAAAAGATACTGGGTGATCTGAGATGACCAACTCCAGTTGTTGTGTTGATCTGCCCATGGGGCAAATGCATGCCTGCTCGATGGATGGGGAAGGACCGAGGATTCACACTGCGTCTTTGAGGGGCAAGAGAAGTTGTGGGAAAGGATGCAGTCATCAGCGGAAGTAGCACGCGTCGAAGCAACTGCACAATACTCCCTCTACGGTAGTGTACACAGAACTTTGCCTCACAATGTACTGAACTGCGCTAGTCTAACTAATTTCTTGTTAGCAGGTCTCACTGGCAATGGTCGACTATTTTTTCCCTACGGCCAGCAGGGGTTCAGTACCAACATCTGACTGCTGTAAAGAACTAACTGTGAAGCTAACTTCATTCTTTTTTTCTTACCTGTGCTACGTTACTTGTTCTTTCTAACACCGGTGGCCAAGTACAGGCGTAGCCTTAGGAAGGTACAACCAGGCAGAAAGTACAGGGCACAAAGGTGCGAATTGTACAAATAGGAGTAGGGAAAGGGTAGAGAAACAATGGGAGCAAAGATATGTGCTTGGTGGAGTAAATATGAGATGTAAATACATCTGTAGCATGGCCAATCATATTTTTTTGTAGAATAGCGTACCATAACTTTTCATTATCTGTATTCTTATCAGCTGCTCTGCTCTCGAGGTGCTAACACATTTGATGGAGTAATTGCTCTGTATATGTGGGGAAGATAGTTACGAAACATTTTTCTAAGGTTTTACATGAGCACTAACAGATGGAAAACCCTTCTGCCACATAAGCTTTTCCGTACAACCGTACGGAGATGGTCGCTGTGTGTCAATGATAACGTGATCTGACTTGTCCTCTGATCTAAGCACAATTGGCCTGGGTAGTTATTTACTTCCCATTAAGTTCTGTAGTCGAAAATGACGGGAACATTTCAGGTCCTTTCTAGGGCTGATCATGTGAAACTGATCATCATGCGTTGGTAAGAACGGTTGCTTGTTTGGAGGCTTGCTCACAATAGCCTAGCAAACAGAATGAAAATCCAAAGGCTTGGGGTAGACCTCGATACGACATGTCCTGTGTGCCATCGCTTGAATGAGGATGGGGGACATGTTTTTTTGAAGTGCAAAAAAGTTAAAGAGTGTTGGAATATTTTGGCTCTAGGTGAGACCCGTGAGAAGCTCATGTCTTGCACCTCAGCCCATAGCATGCTGGAAGATCTCTGAAAGTGCAACGATGAAACACAACCTAAGGCTGTGACTCTGATGTGGGAATGGTGGAGCGTTCGCAACGAGGCAAATGCAGGTGAGGTGACTCCTAGCCTCGAGGCTGTGTGCCATCGAGTTGAGAAGCTCTTGGTGCAGCAACTAAGTCTGAAGAAGCCAAACAAACCACCGAAACCTCCAGATATTCACAAATGGAGTAAACCGCCAGATGATCATGTGAAATTCAACTTTGATGGCGCTTTCGATTCTGACTCGGGTTCTGGCGGTTGGGGCTATGTCATCCGTGACCAGGCTGGTGATTTCATTGCTGCTGGTGCGGGGAAATCTGTCCATCTTCGTGATGCCTTGCATTCTGAAGCTGTTGCTTGCCTTGCTGCCATTGCTGGGGCAAATAGAGTGGGGGCGAACAGAATTATATTTGAATCTGATGCTTCAAACCTAGTGAATGCCCTCAAGTCCAATGCCTTCGACAGATCAGAAATTGGTGTGCTGGTGAAAGAAGCGAGAAGTTTTTGTGCTCTAAACTTTAGTTCTTCTCTCTTTTCTTTTAGTCGGCGTTCCTGTAACTCTGTAGTCCATGAGCTTGCAAAGCTGGGTGTTATTTCCGAGTCTGAGGACTCTTTCTGGGAGGCCACTGCCCCAGAGTGTATTGTAAACCTGTTGGCCAGCGATTCTGCTGTGCAAGTTTAATGGAAATTCCATTTCCCCATCAAAAAAAGAACGGTTGCTTGCCTGTACTCAGGGCAAAAGGGCAGTGTCAGGACGCGGGTCCATGGCCCGATGCTCGTATCCTCCACTCACAAGAGGACAATTGTTTAGGTAAAACAAGCAGGCGACCGTGAGTCTTATCAGCGCCAAGGCCATGGCCATCCCAGCCCCGTGCATTATCATGCTAAGCCAAGATCCAATTCACGTGCTCAGCTCCATCGAAATATTCAAAAGTGGCACCCTCGTCATCCCAAAGCAGACCAAGAAACTTGCTCACCGCAAGAAGTCACAGGCCAGCTTTTTTTATGCCTTTGGTCACAGCACACTCACTGACTCACTAATTTGTCACACTGACCCTAGCGCTCACGACTCACAAGAGGTATCAGGCATCTTCCCGTCTTGCCAATTGCCAAATGCCAACCCCGACATGCAGAGATACCAGGGGCTAGTAAGGGACACATGTAAGAAGTTAAGTACATGTGCGCATGGTGTCATCTACCCATCTCAATCCGGTTAAGGGTTGTTCACTTGAGCGGCACAATGAGTGAGAAGTGTGGTGTTTTGTTTCGGCTGAGTGTACTTGGGGCCCTTGGGATAGAGTGTGATGCCTGCAATGGTGTGGCACAATCGGATGACAGAATTGTAATGGCTGAAACAACGATTTTTCTGTATCCCTCGGTGGAATCCAAAGCATTCCGTTTTTGAAATAAATGTTTGAAATGAGTAGGTTGATATTATTAACAGATGCCACATGGCACTAGATACTCGGTTGCTAAATGAATATCTTTGGACGGTTGGACAGTACTCTTCTCACAACCAAAGCTAACCAAAGCTACATACTCCCTTGCTTTTTACCATAACCATTTTTATGTCAGAAAATATTTTAAAAAAGTGCACAGCATCAGCATGAAAGAACTTTACAAGATTACCCGGAAAAAAAGAACATTACAAGATGGATCTAATGACATTATGTTCATATAATGAACCGGTGTATACTTTCCTGCTCTTGCAATACCTCATCGGCTCATCCCATGCATAGCAAGGGTGATTTCCTTCATCCTAGCACCTTGCTTAAGCATGGGATTCAACTGGCGATCCAAAAGTCACCATAGCTTTACCAAAGTTGGTTATTGTTTTTGCATCTTCCCTTATGATGATTATGATTACAAAACTTTTGACATTCTCTATAGGTTTTTAATTGACTCTTTCTTCGGAGTGGTGTTTTGGCACCGCTCCCGATTTTTAAATCTTGTTTTAAATACACTTTTAAAATATTGAAAAATTTGGTCACAAAAATTGATGGGTACATCTCGAAGTTCTACACGCTCACAATCGTTCCACGGAAAACCGACATTTTTAGTATCATGTGTAAAAAATACGAATTTTGATGTAAAAAAAAGGTTGTCTAGATGACGCTTTTTTGGTTTTTTTACACAAGTCACAAAAAAATGTTGGTTTTTCGTAAAACTTGATGTGCGCACATAAAATGTCGATACGTAACCGCGAAATTTTTTGTTCGATTTTTTTTTTTTACATTTCAAAATGTTTTTTTCCGGTGGCTCGAGCATATGCTCTTTCCTTAAAAACAAAGGTAGTAATCACTTACTAGTTTTTGGCAATTTTGTTTTTGAGTGAATTCCACTTTTTACCCTGTAGTTTTGCATTTGTGACACTAATTACCCCGCGGAGTGAAAATTTGTGTAGATTACCCATTTTAAAAGCTTTCTACATTCATTCTTTCGGTTTGTGTCCATTGAGCAAGGTGTTAGGTGACGATTGGGGTCCAAAATTATCAAAACATTAGTGATGAAGGAAACATATAGATTAAACAAGTTTGGCCATAAATCGTCCATGAGGCCCTTCTATATTTACATATTTTATCGCTCCACATCGACATATCATACCTATTCTATCTAACAATAACAAGTAAAATGATAAATTGGGTCTAAGTCGTGTTTAAAGTCTCCTAAATGTGATATTTTGGTAAAAGTTCCACTAAATGAGGTAATATGTGTCACAAATGCACAACTACAGGGTAAAAAGTGGAATTTACTCTTTATTTTTATACTAAGTTTCATTGTTTTTGTCCACTCTTCGTTTTCCGTTTAGGTTTCACCACTGCTTGAGGCCTTTCAGAGTAGGGACGGACAAACAGCAAGTGTAGTGTATTATATGCTTCACTCGTCTTCTATTTGCTTATATTTTAGATCTTTTATAAAGCCCATGGAGAGAGTGGTTGCAAGGAGAACAAGCAGCAAAGGGCACGCGCATGCAAACCAATAAACGCATTAGCTCAAGGTAGTTTAGTAGTAGAGGAGTCAGAGATCTCTGGGGTCAAGACTCATGGCATGTGCCGATCGATCTGTATATGGGTCGTATTAAACTAAGCTGGTGCAATCATGGAATTCGTCAACAATATAATCATATCGGCGCAATTAGTTCTTTAATCGATGTGGCTAACTGCTTGTGAGAGTTGTATGAGTGTATGATGCCACTGATGTTGGATTTTCGTATTTTTTGACCTGGAGTTCATCATCCCACTCTATTAGGAGTGCATTTGCTGACCTTCATGGAATGGTTCTTTGGTGATGTTTGTTAATGGTTGTATTGTATATTTACATTACATCCCATGTCTTCTTTTTGCATATCTTAGTTGTTAAGAAAGCGGCCGCACACTAGTAGAAAACAGGGCTTTCGTCCAGCACCCCTGAAAGTTTTAGTCCCGGTTTAAAAACGAACTGGAACTAATGAGGGGCATTGGTCCCGGTTCATCCTAGAAAGCCTTTAGTCCCGCTTAGTATTACGAACCGGGACTAAAGGGGTCAAAAGACTTTAGTCCCGGTTGCTTTACCAACCGGGACTACATGATTTTTAGGTTTTTTTTTGGCTCTCTACGCACCTCCACCCCCTCCCCCGTGGATCGCCTTTTTTAGCTCTATATAATAGAAAAGAAAATGATAGAAAATTCAAAAAAAAAATCTTTTAAGATTCCAGTATGTTATGCATCCTAATGTTAAGGAAAATTAATAAATTTGAATTTTGACTTTTTTTGCATAATTTTTTTTAGAAAAGGGTAAAATGGCATTAACTTTTGCATATGACGTCGGAAAAAAGCGTATAATATATCAAAATGATCGTGGAAAAAAGTTACATCAGAATTCACCTGGGTTTACCTAGTTATCCAATTTTAGATTCTCAAAATTCCAAATGAAAATATGAAAGGAGGAAGATTTTAGTTTTTGCCAGAAATTTAGGATTTTATATTTTTATTTTTTAAAATTAATAATTGCATCCTGCATAAAGATTACGATTACTTAACCATAAAGTTAGCCAATTTTTAGATTTTCAAATTTTCAGGTTTGGCAAAACAATTATTAAAAAATTAAAATTAATGAAACAATTATAATACAAATTAAAAAGTTAATATTTAAAAGAATTTAAATTTATAATACAATTATAATAGAATTATAATACAAGATTAGTTTTGTTTATTAAAAGAATTATTTGAAATACAAACAATAAAGAAGTGTGACATCGACCAACATGTTAATAGGATTGATATGATATTACTATCAACAACATGCACGCGAAGCATTTGGAAGCGGGACGGGAAGGAACTTGTAAGTTAAGCGTGCTAGTGCTGGAGTAGTGGGAGGATGGGTGACCGAGCGGGAAGTTTAACCACGGGTAAGTAATTTGACTAGAGATTTAGTGTATAGTTAGAGACTAAACTTGTCAAACAACTGAAATACTAGAAATTCTGGAAAAAATAGAAAAAAAGAGTGAGCAAAAAATAATTAAAAAAACAAAAGTGGCTATTTTTTTAACGAAATAGCCTTTAGTCCCGGTTGATGTTACAACTTGGAAGCGGGACAGGAAGAATCTTGGAAGTTAAACGTGCTAGTGCTGAAGTAGTGGGAGGATGTGTGACTGAGCGGAAAGTTTAACCACGGGTAAGTAATTTAACTAGAGATTAAGTGTATAGTTAGAGACTAAACTTGTCAAACAATTGAAATACTAGAAATTCTGAAAGAAAATAATTAGAAAAACAAAAATGGATAATTTATTTTAACGAAATAGCTTTTAGTCCCGGTTGGTGTTACAAACCGAGATTAAAGGTCATTGCCTCGACGCACGCCAGCAGCCCACGTGGCGGGACCTTTAATCCCGGTTTGTTTTATAACCGTGACTAAATGGAGAGCCTTTAGTTTCGAATGACTAGTCCCGGTTGCAAAACCGGGACTAAAGGGCCTATCAACTGGAATTTGGGCCCTTTTTTACTAGCGTCAATTCGAACTTTGCCAAAGCCGAGTTGAACTAGCTCGCTCGTTGCCGATTCTTACTTGTTCGAGGAACTACTACTTTTTAACACCGTTAGGAAGAACTATCACAAGGCTCAAATGGATAGTTCAATTGTGAAAAAACGGAATATTGGCTTATCCCAGCGCACTCAAAATGTTCTTCAAGAAAAACAAAGATAAAATTAACACGTGTATGAGGGGTTTCCATCCAAATTCGGATGAAGAAGTTTGTACTCATGGAATTGGCACACATTATTAGGATTATAATTCAAAGTAAACATGAGATACTCAAGGCAAACAAATGAACAATAGATATTCCAATGGTCTCCTTCGGTAGTGAAGACACGTCCTGCTCGACTAGCTCCTCTAACATACGGTACCTTTACCTGGGTGAACTCGTGGCATCTGCATCAAAATGATGCACACAACATTGTTTATTTATATTATTCAGCAGAGTCTTACAGAAGAAAATATTATTATCAATCCGAAGCCACTTCACTAGCGACAACTGTTGCAAAACCTACAAACTTGATGAAAAAGGTGGTCATGTAGGGGCCGCGCCTCTAACCTCACACCTACACACATCATATTAAAACCGCATGCCTCACCAAACCACTCAATGGCGAGTCGGAAGCATAAACCGGTCCAGCAGATCCTCGGCGTACACCGTTGCACACACTCGAGGAATGGTTGCCGCCATCTTCAGCCGACTCATCTTCAGGACAAGAATCAAGACATTGACCTTCTCAGGCCTGCCGTCGACGCTGCCACGATGCCAGATGATACCTTCGATCCGGATTATGGATTGTAGTATGATAAGCTTTTTCCCTAGAAGACCTAGGTTTAATCGAACCTTGGAAATCACTGCTAAAATGGTGTAAAGGAAACGTCTAAAAGACTTTGCTAGTTGATTTGATTTTATGTTTACCAGACCGATCTAGTTTATTTTAATTGGGTTGTGTTCAATGGATGGAAATAGGCCAGGGTTAAGGATTCACCTGCAGCTATGCATACATATAGAAATGAAGTGCAAATTTGTAGTAAATAAAATAGTGATAAGAGATTTATGAGTAGCACATCCGTAAATACTCTTGCCCCTAAAGCCAGAGGTGACAAGATCCTTTTGGTACAACCATTGTTTCCACAGCCGCGAGTAACAACAATTATTAAGTAAATGAATACATACCAAAGCATTAAAAAAGATGATTGTGCCGTTGATCCCGAGTGAATTACTAAACATGTATTGTTACTTTCCCCTTTCTGTTACTGAGGTTTCGCGGTAGCACGCCTTTCTTCCCTCATCCCACCTCTTTCCTTGATCGATCCGATAGACATGGGTACCTGCAGATCATCGAACCGAGGAAAAGAGACAGGGATACAAGATTGCAAAGCTCCTATTCAATTATTACACATATTTATGAGATTAGATGCATATAAATGCTGGGAGAATTCACCCCACCCCACAATCCGTGAGGACTACTCGCACATAATATCAAGATTAAAGATAGAAATCATTGTTGCAAATACTTGAATTGAAATCACAATACTCTTACAATTGTCGCCAATTCTCAAGGAGATCTCTATTACAATGGTGATGGCTATGGCTAGGGAGAAGATGGGAGATGAAATGGGTGAACTATGGTGGTGATCTCCTTCGGTGTGGTGTAGATGGATCTGATGGATGTCGGCTCTGTTTGGCGATGAATGACTCTCTTGTCGGCGTCGGTTCCTTCACAGAACTTATAGGGTTAAAACTTCGGGAAGGCTGCGGCACCCGGTACGGGCGGGCCTTTCCCGTACTGATGTCTGCTAAAGCTTCTCGAACCGCATTTCGACGTCTGGTCAACTTTGCTGCACTTGTTACGTGATTTTTCTTCAGTTATTGCGGGTTCATTTGCCATTATGACGTGATTTCCTGCACACCATTCAAAGATAGAAGAGACTGCACATCTTTGCAATAATTAGTCATTAGTAGCACAATGAGAGGGAAACTTAGTTAATTTCTTGACATAGCTAAAGATTTAAACGCGAGAAAAAATGGCGTATTTTACAGCCATCACTAGACAGGGTCACCACCCTATGCATCATCGTGTGCCCCCGCCGAGACCCCCCGCGCCATGCCGCCAAGACACGACGACAATGACACGATAGAAATCAAGCCGATCCACCTTCGGACTATTCGATTTGGCACCTGCTCCATAAAAGATGCCTCCAACAAGGAGAACGGCGCACGATACCGCCATCATCCGATCTGGGAGACACATATCTAGGGTTTCCCATGGAGTAGCCTAAGTTGAGCAATGTGATCTTCTCCAGCGGTGCCTTTGACAAGATAACGACGCCGAAGAGACGCCACCAGCCTGCCATGACCGAAGTAGATGCTTAGTTTTCACTAGTAGTCGTGCCGCCCCAAACTTGCCACCGGACAAATTTGGGGTCAGATCCACTGTCGTCTCCTATCGGCTACTACCACCACCATGCAAGCACGCAGTAGGCAACCACCACCACCCGCCGCCAGCCACTTCACCACTACTCCGTAGGCCTACCCAAGCCCATCCTGGAGCAAGAGGCGACAATAGCCACGAAATCCCAGCTGAAGAGTAACACCAAAACAAAAATGATCATATTTTGAGCATCTAGACTTTGATTTCTTTGAACCTGGGTTCGCTTTTAAGATAAAGCAAGCTTTGGAATATCATGGAGAGAAATATAATAGTCCAACCAAGGAGCACAATCCACGCGATCAAAGGTTTGACCTCTCCATAAAAGTTGAATCGACAAAACCTGTCTATGAAAGACGCACCAGGTTTTCTTTAGGAATTTGTTTTTTATGAACTTGAGCTTTTCATGAACATAGACACAAGCTCTAAATCCTCAAAATGATAAAATGCAAATGTGAACAAGAAATATGATGCCAAGGATGCAAAAGTTTGATCTCACTAGGAATGATACGATCAAGTTACTTACTTGAGTGCCTCCCGTGATAGTGCATCTATCGATCCTCTGTAACCCGCCGGTCTCCTAAAAAACACTATGAGACCGGTGGAATAGGAAACCTATAAAACATACCGGTGAAACAACAATCCACTTGAGCTACACAATGACGATCTTGACATTCTCAAGTTGGATCTTCCTTATTGATGAAGTCATGTGAATTGCTCCCTCATACTTCCCCATTGAGAGATTCTTCTTAGGCACATCTTCAAATGTCTAGCTATGATCTCCAAATGGACGACAAACTTCAAGCATGTATGATCTCTTCTAGATAGATCATCTTGATCTTGGCTTCTCAACCTTGATGACAACCACAAATTAATGATGTCTTCTCATGGGTTGTATGAGATATTCTTTTCAGTGCAAGCCCATGTAGAGATACTTAATCATATTATTCAATACATGTTTTCAAATGCTCAAATCTCATATGCCAATTCTTTGGGTCACACATTCAATGTCACCTTCGTCATCTTCATTGTTTATGAACAAACCCTTTAAGTATAACTCAACGCAAACATGACCAATATGGCTTGCCAGGATCCTCAACTGGGAGGGAAGGCTAGTTAGTCTCCTGAATTAGAAGTGAAATCTTTGAATTTCTTAGATTTTTTTTGCTGAATTAGATGCACTAATGATGCACAATTGAATAATAGTACATTTTTATGATTTTTATGTAGATGAAGCATTCAAGTGATGATTTGGAGAATGATGCGATGCATTTGAGCTTTGTTTGTGTTGAAAACAATTAGGGCAAGAGTAATAAGATTGTTAGAGAGGTTTAAAAAGAGAACCCCCAACCCGGATCGTGCAACCACCTCAGGTCTAAGGATTCCATTGCTCTAGTCAGAGCACATGGCGACTTTCACGTGCCGACTAGATTTTTTAGGTCGGCCCAACTTGCTTAACTCTTTGACATAGCCAATGTATGTCGGTTCAACGTCTCGACGCTCTACGATAGGTGGAACCTAGTCGTCTCACCGATTCACACATTAGTCTCAGTAGTGCGTGTCCAACACAACCTCAAAAAACTATGTACAAATATTCTACAAACCAATTAAGCATAGGTTCCACATCGAGACCACGTTCGGCTGTAGTGCAATAGTTCACACAAGGACGACTGATAGAGTCGGAAAGTGGAACCTGAGCAGCATTCCTAGCACTTCCAATACCAAAATTCAGAACAATGAAACATATTGTCAAACTTCCAATTTTTTTTTTGTTACCAACTGCAGAAACATGTCATCTTCTTAATCCCTATATCTATGATCATACACCTCAATTATTGCTTAGTAATTGACTGCAAGGTAACAACATCGTACACAAACCCTATCACAACTCAATCAAACGAAAAAATGATGGCTTTGCAGACATGGAAACCACACCGTAATATGACACACTCTAATAATATAATATCCACACGATACATGGGGAAAGGATTCCTGCACACTACCCCTACCAATATCATTGTCACATGAACCCTACCTAAAACCCTATCACTGCATCGACATGGCAGTGGAGGAAACACCTGCACGCAGAGAGAAGACACTCGCCGTAGTGTAGAGGTTCGTCGTCCCATCCGCGGTGGTGCGGATCATCGACCATCATCGCCTAGATCGAGGTCCAACTCTGTTGTCCTCGCCTACGTCCTCGAGGTGAACAAGGCAACTGCCAAACCAAAGATGCATGGAATCGAGATACAAGGGTTGATAAGTTGCGATGTAAATAAGAAATACAAAATAGAATATGGCACTTTTAGTTAATGTTTGGTGGCTATCCGTTTGAAGGACCAACTTTCTAATACTTCTAGTTTCCCAGGGGCTTCTTTGCAAATTCACTGGTCGATTGTGGCAGCTAGCTTGTTGTTTGGGACGGTCCTTTACCGTTTGTAGCCGCATTTTAACTTTTTGTACCGCGGGAATACAAGTTGCAACTTGTTGCATGAAAATGCACCTAATGGGCAACTTTTTGTACAGATGATGCAATTACTCCCTTCTGTCCATAATATGTTACACATAATTTTTTTTGCAAGTCAAACTTAGCAAACTTTTAAAAAGAGCATAGATAATAATATAAAGATCGACTATATACCAAATGCATATAATATGAAAAATATTTCATGATAATTCTAAAAATATAACGTTTTCATTGTATGTGTTTATATTTTTGTTAATATACATGGTAAAACGTTATCAAATTTGACTTCGACCAAATTTATATGCAACATATTTTGGACATGAGGGAGTACTTCCGTTTGAACGATCTCAAATCACATGTCATTTCGATGAAAAGATCGATCACCATGACTTTGACAAAAAAAAGCATGACAACATAGTAGTGTTCGGCGAATCTCCGTGTTTGGACGATCTCAAATCACATGAAATGCGTTCGTTGGTGTGATTTCAGGTCGGTCGCGATGGTTGCCGCTCCATTTCGCTACTAAAAAAAAAACTTTAATGCGACAAGATTTGTTCATGGAGGAATGAGGACATCAGCGTGCCTTCGGAACGTGCTAGTGTTGCAGTATTAGTGGTTGCTAGGTGGTGCAGACCTATTTATAATTTTAATTGGTTTTGAAAATAAATTATCAATAGATGGGTGTATTTTTCGTAGAAAAAAAAGTAAACCGCTGGAAATTTGTTATGGCTGCAAACGTGCGAGTGAAACAAACAGCTATGGACCAAACGCCACCACTGAGAACGGCCGTGCCATTGAGCCCCACAGTGACAGACAGGCAGTCAGTCTGGTCCAAGCATACACACTCTCCCTGGCCCTGCCACTGCCACAGTCCTCGCCATGGAGCGACGAGCTACCTAGCTGCTAGCTTCACGTGAGCGACCAAAGAAAACCAGACCAGCCACCCTTCTCTTCCCTCGCTCGCTGCTTGATTTGCTTCGCTCTCCCTCTCCGCCCCCGCGGTAAATCTGAGCAGCGCCGCATTTATTGCCCCTCCTCTCCTCTGGTCTCCCTCCCAATTCCCAAACCCCTCCTGCCCCCGTCCCCTTCTCCCACAGATCAAATCCATGAGCCGGCCGGCCGCGCCAGTTCTTGATTCCTGGAGAGGCCGGTCCTTTTCCCCTCTCGCGCTCATCGGCGGCGCCCTTTGACGCAACAAGGAGGGTTTCCGTCTGCGTTTCTTCCGTCTTCTTTCCCCGCGGTTCTGAACGGCGATGAGGCGCCATGGGTGGCAGCTCCCGTACCACCCTCTCCAGGTCTCTTCTCGCCTCTTCCTCGCGGTGAAATTTCGTGCCTTTGCTTCGTCTGTCCCGCGGTGAAGGGCTGATGGACGCTTGCTTGCTGCAGGTGGTCGCCGTGTCCGTGTTCTTGGCGCTGGCGTTCGCGTTCTACGTCTTCTTCGCGCCCTTCGTCGGGAGGAAGGTGTTCCAGGATGCCGCCGTGGGGCTCTACACACCCCTGGTAATTAGCTTCTGAATTGGCTGCCCCCCTCTCCTCGCTGTCATGGTGAATCAGTGACATTCTGACAGAGTGAGTGAGTGACTGCCCTGTGGTTTGGCACGTTTTGGATCCCAATCTTGGGGCTGCATGATGGGCCCCCATTAAGTGGTGGTTGCTGGAACTTGGGGAAGTGCCAAATTAAGTAGGTCTCAGATTGAAATGATCTACTTAGCACTCTGCGTATGCGGTTGGGTTTCTATGATTTTTTTGTTTGTTGTCTGTTGGAGTGTGATAGTGATAGAAACTAGTGCTTAAACTTTGGGGGTAGTCCTCTGGCCAATTCTGGCAATGTCATGTGACCCTCACACATGCCTAACTCTGCAAGTCATTGTGTAGTTTGTTCAGCAGCTTTGCTCCCACATTCATAGTTGGTGACCTATGCTTTGTTCTCAAGGTTAAGAACAGTATATGCAGGCTATTTTCTGTATGTGATGGCAATGTGGATAATTCATATGATTAAGGGCAAGCATGGACTATACAGTGCAAACTCTTAGTGCTTCTTTTATTTTACAAATGTGTTTAAGGTCCTAAAAACCTTTGTAATTCAGTTTACTGCTTTTAATCAATGAATATAGCAGTTCTCCTTCTGTATTAAAAAATACTTAGGGCTTCTTCAGACAATCCATTTCAAAAGTAGCGTCTTTTTTTGTGGGGAATAACAGTGCCTTTGGGTAATATGGAGATCTTGCAGTGTTTGGTTCGTGAGATCTTGTAACTCTGTTAGATGGAGAGTGATGTGACATAAGTTGTATGTACTTCACTAACATTAATTGTTTCTTACGGTCCTATCCTTCTGATACCATGGTATCGTTTTTGGTGCTTTCTGGTTATAATCATGCCAACTTGAGAAAGGAGTTTCCTTTGAATCGGGCAAATGTTATTTCTTGCAAATAGATTATCCCTGCGTTAGTCTTGACTTCTTTGTAGTTCATAGACTGATAGCGACATGATAGTCCTACCTAACATCTCTGGAAACTTTCTTTACTTGTAAGAAAACTGTTGTATTTATGCTGTAATGAGCAGCAATATTCTTGATAAGGGTGCCCATTTGGTCTTGTGAAATGTACTACAAAGTGGCATGCACCACATGGAAGCACACCTTTTGTCTCTTCATGATTAACCCTTGTTTAGTTTTTTCTTCTGAACGAACAGTAAACATGTTTTGCTAGTGATCAGGCAGTCATGGCTTGCTTACATTTTTGGATGGAGTCAGATTTTTTCTTCAAAAAATCTCATGCTTGAGTTCACAAAACTGGAATTTGTCGTGATGCTGGAAGGCACCAGAGCATGATTTCATTGTAGATATAAGTTTCTTTGGCACACTTAATCCTAACTGCCCCTTAAAAAAAACTTAATCCTAACTGCACCTTTCTCCCTTTTTTGCCTGACTGCAACTTGCCTTATTATTTTCCCAACAGCACTTTTTTTTACCACAGGTAAATACATATCTAAAATAAAGTAATTTACTCTGAATATATGGTGACCATTCTATTTTATCAAGCTGTGGCCTTTAGTAGGAAAAGACTATATTTTGTAAAACCCCATTATGATTTTACTTACAGCTGCTATGGTTGAAAGTTGCTGTTTAACTTTATACATTTATGATAAAAGTCTGTAATCTGTTTTTTTAGGTTTTGTGTGTATTCTTTCTGTACATCTGGTGTGCTGCGGCAGACCCAGCAGACCCAGGGGTCTTCAAATCAAAGAAGTACCTAAGATTGTATGCAAGCTGCAAGCATAGGCATCTGAAGGAGTCCAGGCAAGGTGTTTCAGATGTTGTGTTACAACTAGATGAAACTGGAGAAAAGAAAGAACGTGAGGTTGCTGAGGCTAGTGAAAAATTAATGACTCAACAGAAGAGCTCATCTTGCTGGGGTGCAACTTTCTCTGCGCTTCTCCTTATATTCTACCCTCTCTCTTTTGTTTTCTCCTGCTGCCAATCGCGTGAGTGGTCCTCTGAGCAGCAAGACAGTGAGGAAGGGATGTTTTTCTGCAGCCTCTGTGAAGTTGAGGTATGTTTTTTTTTTCCATATGTTGGTTTGATGTGTGATTTCTTATGCAAGTAAGTATTTAACGAGCTGCTATTTTTTGTTAGGTGTTGAAGTACAGTAAGCATTGTCGAGTTTGTGACAAATGTGTTGATGGGTTTGATCATCACTGCAGAGTAACATACTCCTTAATAAATTTCTGTCTTCTTTATATGAGTATGAATAATTCTCTTCTAATCTCTATTAGCCTATACACAGTGACTCACTTGATTTCCTCAATCTCAACAGTGGCTCAACAATTGTATTGGAAAAAGAAACTATAGGAGGTTTTTTCTTCTAATGACAACCGCCCTTTTCTTGGTAAACTCATGTTCTCAAGTTCTGATATTAGTGTAGTTGTGTTAGCATGTAGCCAACATCAACTGCATTCTAGAAACAGTCTTATGCATTTGAATTTGGTCATCATTATGCAGAGAGCATTTTATTCTTGGTCCTTTTCATCCTAGTTGACCATTGACAGGTCTTCATGATTTGTGCACTTTGGGCCAGCTTATCTTACAATCGGCAACTGGAGTATTGGTGCTAGTTCTCTGCTTTGTAGAGCGAAAGGAATTTTCTACGCAAATTGTGTCAAAGCTAGGAAGCAGCTTCTCTATAGTGCCTTTCATCATTGTGGTGGTATGTTCAGTCGTCCTAGATCCTTCTAGTAGTGGCTACTTCAAGTATTTTATTCAATATTTCTTGAAATATTACTAAAATTGTTGATCTTCGTACATGCAGGCATCCTGTACCATCCTAGCTATGGTTGCTTTACTGCCAATTGCTCAACTTCTCTTTTTCCACATCATTCTCATCCAGAAGGCAAGTCCTGGCACCATTCGATTTTAAGTAACCGTTGTTATACAAGCAATTCCGTATTATCCCTGTGCTATTGGCGACTTAGCTTATCTGAAATTCTCAGAGTACCGCATTGATATATTTAGTGGAAAATGTAGCTTGTGACACTTTACCTGGCATGCAGTGTTAAAATTGATAGCATACATTTACACACTGAGCAAACAACTGTTATATCACTGGTACATTTTTTCCCTCATAATTTCCCTGATAAACTGCAAAGGGTGCAGTGAAACACTAAAAAACGAAATGCACTAGTTGTTATTCTGAATTAGAAAATGTATAGATACATCAATGATGATTTCCATTGTTGCCTTTCAAGGTGTCCATTTTTTCCCTTATAATATCCCTGATAAACTGCAAAGGGCACAGTGAAAAACTAAAGAACAAAATGCACTACTTGTTTTCAATCTGAATTGGAAAATATAGAGATATCATGGATGATTTCCGTTGTTACCTTTCAAGGTGGTCTCAAATTGAAGAACCTAAGCACAATTTTGTGAACTTCATGCAGGGCATCAGTACATATGACTACATCATTGCCCTTAGAGAGCAAGAACAAGAAGAGATCAGTGGGCAGCAGAGTCCGCAGATGTCTCATGTAAGCTCCTATACTGGCGGGCTCAGCAGTACTAGTTCCTTTGGTGCACTGCGTCGTGGTTCATGGTGCACTCCTCCAAGACTGTTTCTTGAGGATCAGGTGAGAAATTTATATCGTCAAACTTAATGAACAACAATGAGACAGATAAATTAGCGTTAGAACTGGCGTTGTTGCTGGCAAAGTGAAGGTGGTTTGCTTCTACTCATACTCATGTGAACTGAAGTTATCAAATTAAGCTGTTTGATTCTTATTTAAATAGTCAATGCGGTTCTCGATATGCCTTGGACCTCTTGAACTTTCCTGGATCATTATAATATTGCATTTGTAACTAAGAACTTACTCCTATGCACTTGTGTGCCAACATGAGTTTTGCTCACATGGCTGCACAAGATAGGCGTGTCACCTTTTTTGCATTCAGTGTTTTCCCGTCAGTTCACAAATAATTTAAAGTTACTCAAACTTCTTCACAGTTTGATGTTATTCCATCGGAGGCTGGCTCTTCTCATAATTCTGCTACCAAGAGAAAAGAAGATGAAGTAAGGAGGAAGAAAACCTCAGGGGCTGTGAAAATTAGTCCATGGGCATTGGCTCGTCTTAATGCAGAAGAAGTTTCTCGAGTTGCTGCTGAGGCTCGGAAGAAGTCCAAAGTTTTAGTGCCTATCAGAAAAGATGATTATTCGCTCGGGCATGAAACAGATAGTAGCTATGGAGGCATGGGCAGTAGGATTGATCTAGGGCCTGATGACACGAGGAGAACAAACAGGAGAGGAAGGCCCCATGGTGATCTCTCTCTTAAACCTGTTGCAAAAATATCAACAGATGTTATTGATAGTAATGGCAGTGACATGGGCCCTGAAGCATTGTCCAGTTTAGCACCACTGCAACTTGAGGCGCGGAGTGCCTTTCATCCAAGTAGAGCTGCTTCTTCTGCTAACATTGATGGGTCATCTCCAGATAGCAGTTTGGACTCGCCTGATCTGCACCTGTACCGATTCTCAGCTGTCTCCTCATCTGCAACTGAAGACTTGCAGTTGGCAGCTCCCACTGCCCCAGGGAGCACTCCATATCAAGGGATCCTGCTGTCTAGATCAACCAGCGATGGCTACGAAGCATCAGGTGGTGAAGACAGTGACCGTATTCCGTCGAGGATAGTGCATCGCTCCTCAAACTGGGCAAGCATCATACTCAGCACTGATCAGAATACGTCCTCATCTGGCATCCTTGTGCCGAAGAACAGATCCTTGACTTCAGATCAAGTCCATGCGCAGCACAGAAATTGAGAATGTAAATGACCCTTATGACTTATGAGAGATTCCAGTGTCCTACCTCGTTTGTCATCACCTTCTGTTCCATAGTTAAAATCTTTTCTCACCGATGTGTCAGCTGTTATTTTCAGAGTTGGTAGGTAGGGAAGGCGAGTTGTTTCATCCGCAAAGGCTTAAGTGCTTGTAGTTTTGCTGTTAGATGACAAATGTACACTTGATTAGTGCCTCATTTCCTTGGTTGCCAACTGTGCCCGAGGTTTTATAAGGTTAACTATTCATGAGGTGGACTTGTTAGCGTCATACCGTGTGACGAACAAAGTCATGATATGCAACTAGTTGTCTAAAGAAATGTTATGGCATGTGCAAATCCATTCATCTGAATCACGTTTGGCAACCCATTGATAAGTATCTGACAAAGTCCTAACTACTAAGGATGGCAATTTTACCCACGGGTACCGTGCCCGCATGGGCAAGGTATGGGTACACTTTTATGCCCATGGGTAGTACCCATACCCTGCCCGTTAAGTCATGGGTAGGGTACGGGTATAGCCTCGTACCCGCGGGTATACCCATACCCTGCCCGTTTATTGTTAAATTCTTACGTGACACGTCTACTTCTATGGACTTATGAGTTAGAATATGAGAATGTGATTTTTAAATTATGTTAATTGTTATATACTCAACTACTTATTATTTAGTTGAGATAATTAATTTTTTCAATCGAAATTGTTATCGACAAATGTAAAATTGTGATTGACTTGTGTACAATTTAACCTACCCACCGAGTACCCAATGGGTACGGGTACCCGCCGGGTACGGGTATGGGTTATGTTTTATACCCATGGGTACGAGTATGGGTAGAAGTTTATAACCATTGACTATACGAGTATGGGTATGGTATTGGTCTACCCTGCCCATTGCCATCCTTACTAACTACTTTGTTTAAGCCTTAAAGTCTACAGCCAAGTCAAACATGTCCCAAATACTAGATCTGAGACTATTTTGTTTAAACCTTGAAGTACACAGCCAAGTCAAACATGTCCCAAATACTAGATCTGAGACTAAATAATGGCACACGATGATGTGATGGCCAGTCAACTACCTTTAGCTAGTGAAAATTTTGCTACCTAGAAAGGTTTCAGTCATCCATTATAAAAACGTAAGTATCTATGTTACAGGGTAAGAGATATTTCTTTAGTTTAGTGCATTAGCACTTTCCGAAAATAAATTTTGGCACTTAAAAATAAGTATAAATGCACAATATTTCAAATTGTTCTGAAATTTTTGTGGGGACATGAACATAAACAGAAGATGTATGCACCGGATGTCCAAGACCAAAGTCACATGGAGTGATGGGTTTCGGGGATTTTCGCGTGTTCAATCAGCTCGTCAAGCCTGGAGACTAATAGAAAACCCGGACAGCTTATGTACCCGGCTACTAGAGGCCAGATATTATCCAAATGGTAACTAGCTGGACACATCATTTATTCGCAACCCGTCGGCTTCCTGGCAGGGAGTTTATGCATGGCCTGATCTTCTTAAACGGGGTGCCACCTGGAGGATCGGCACGGGTTCTCAGGTTCGCATTTGGCGAGACAACTGACTGCAGAGAAGTGAAGTTTCAGGTAAAATGAAGGAGACACGTTTGCATTGGGTTTCTGAATTAATTAAGCCTGATACTCGTTCATGGGATGAAGCTACAGTATGAAAATATATTTACCCACATGATGCCGATGACATATTAGCAATCAAGCTCACGCAAAGGCCTTCTGATGATTTAAGACGTACAATGGGATCTTTACCGTGAGGTCAGCGTCTAGCTTCTGGACAGTCAAGCTCTGCTCCGTGGGGAATGGTTGAACAATGATCACAATGCTTCTAAAGAAACTACAGTGAAACTCTTTTACCTGTTCTGGCGAGTGTGGCACACCGCAATAACATAGTCAATGGGGACGGTAAGGCATCCTATCGCTGCTTCAGTGTCATTCCTACAGAACTATCTTACTTCCTTTTCTGAAGCAAATGCAAAGTCACATGATACAAAAGGCAAGGCTCTGATGTTTCCAAGCCAGAGATATGGGGGCCTGCCGGATGAGGTGTCCAAATGGCAGCCACCGCCGGCAGGCTACCTCATGCCCAGCGTCGATGCAGGCTGGGACGCCTTGAGTAAGCGAGCAGGGAGCCAGGGATTGGTGTTGTGGTGCGTGATGAAAAAGGTGCAGTGATACGCAGGGTTTAGGACTTCTTACCTTACAGTACTAGTGCAGAGGAAGCAGAAGCTAGAGCATGTACGGCAGGTCATCGACATTCAACAGCTGCCTGGCATTGTGGAGACTGACTGCCCGCGTGTTATACATGCAGCAACATCTGGTGTGTTGGGCCGATATGTACCGATATCAAAGACCTACTTCGTACCCCACCCTCTGCTAGAAGTTTGGAAGATCAACAAGAGTAGCAACAAGGTAGCGCATGGCTTATCGCAGCTAGGGAAACGTGAGTCGAGTGGAGTGTTAAGAGTCAGCACCGGACTGTGTGTCGGCGCTGATCACAAATGATTGTAAACCCTTTATTTTATAATCAATAAAGCTGACGTTTCCCCTAAAAAAAGCTGTGGTGTAGTTGTCGGTGCCAATTATTTCATATCTTAGTTTTGCTTTACTCGCTTCTCCAGTAAACACTTGGTTCAATGAATACTACAAGTTCCAACTTGGGGACAATGCACAGCAATACTAAATGGAAGTCAATGTGCTGTGCTCATGATCTAAAGTAGGAAAAAAAATGTACACCTGTCATATAAAAAAGATTTCCAAGCCCTTCCCCAAGGAAGGTATCATTGAGTAAAGAAGATAAAAGACAGAAGATGCTTCATATGCAAGATTCTAAGCTTCAGAGTTGAGAAAGTATTGTACCAGCAGATCCAGAAATGAAAAGAAAACCCAGGAATCCATGAAGGCTTCTTCTTTGATCCATATATCAATAAATTCAGAACTACAGTCTCTGCTGAAAAGAAATGAATCATCTACAGGCCCTGTAAATAATCTCCACTTATTTTCCCGGAGAGTTGGAATAACCAAAATGTAGACATATCAGACTTGTACACTTTTTTTCGCGAAAACGCAAAAGCCTTGCGTTTCGATGCATTGATAGAAAAGAAGGTTATATGTACAAGCCCGAAAAACGGACGAACACCACGCCGTACAACTCGACCCAAGAAAAGGAAACCTAGTCTAGGGGAGTAGAAGGCGCACACCCCGGGCTCCCGCGTCCGCCCAAAGCCGCGCTTCCGTCACGATGTCGTTGAATAGGGTCGTCACCGAAGGCCGCACGTTGTCGAAGACCACCGCGTTTCGATGCTTCCATATCCACCATGCCGTAAGCATGATAACCGACGACGTGCCTTTGCGTAGCTGGCGAGGGGCGGTCCGCACCGCCAGGGACCACCACTCCGCGAAGTCGCCCTCAGCCATGGGAGGGCTTGAAGTGGATCGGATCCAGGACAGCACCTCAAACCAAACCATCCTGGAGAACGAGCAGCCTGTGAGAAGATGGCGCATGGTCTCCATGGACTGGTCGCAGAGCGGGCAGTTGGGGGTATGCGGTAACCCCGTCGGCGATCGCTCCCCCGTCCAGCACCTGTCAAGACAGGCCAGCCACAAGAAGAATTTCACCCTTGGCGGCGCCCAGGATTTCCAGTTCAACTTCCAGAAGCCTGCAACTATCGCCCCTTGGAAGAGGGCATCATAGCAAGAACTGGATGAGTACTGGCCATCCGTCGTCCAACGCCAAACCATCCTGTCCGGGTCCACCGAGAGTTGGGTGTCCCTGAGCCGGATCCACAGCTGCACGTACTGCCATAGAGCCAGAGCGCTCGGTGCCCCTACTATGTCAGCGATCCAAGTGCGGTCCATCAGGGCTTGGCGGACCGTACGCGCCTTTCTCCGGCGCTTTGGTACCAGCGCATATACCTCAGGCGCCACCTCCTTCATGGCTTTGCCGTCCAGCCATCTGTCTTCCCAGAAGAGGGCGGATTCCCCGTTCCCGATCACCATGGTGGTGGAGACCGCGAAGGCATCCAATTCCGTCTTCGAGAAGTTCATGTCCAGCCCGCGCCAAGGTCGCAGGGGGTCGGTATGCATCCTCCATATCCACCTCACCCTTAGGCTGGTAGCAGTGCGAGCTAGGTCCGGAATCCCGAGGCCCCCAAGCCTTAGGGGTCGGCAGACACGTGCCCAATTGACGTGGCAGTGCCCGCCATTGGCATCAGCTCTGCCGGCCCAGAGGAAGCCCCGTAGGATTTTGTTGACCTGCTTCAGAGTGGTTTTGTTGACCCCCAACACCAACAGTTGGTGTAGCGGGATCGCGGCGAGCACCGAGCGGATAAGCGTCAGACGCCCCGCCCTTGGCATCATAGCCGCCTTCCAAGTGGGAAGTCTGTCGGCAATCCGGTCTGCCAGAGGCTGGAAAGAGGCAGCCGTCAACCTCCTGATAGACAGTGGTATGCCAAGGTACTTCACCGGGAAAGGTGCTAGTTGACAACCCATGCGCTCAGCAGCGCCAGCAGCCTCCTCATCCGAGCACCCGATCGGGGATACCGAACATTTGGCGAAGTTGGTATGCAGCCCTGAGGCCATCCCAAAGAGCTCCAGGATACCACGGACAGCTCGCAGCTCCGTCTCATCTGGGTGGCAGAAGATCACCACGTCGTCCGCATAGAAGGAGACCGAAGTCATCAAGTCTCGTCTTGCAAGACGCTTTAGGACACCCAGCTCGATGGCCTTCGCCAAGAGCTTGTTGAGCGAGTTCATCACCAGAACAAACAGAGATGGCGACAGGGGGTCTCCCTGTCTCAGACCCCTCCGATGCCAGATGGGGGGGCCTGGCTCGCCATTGAGCAACACCCTAGTACTCGCCGTGGATAGCAGGATGGACACCAACTCGCAAAACCTAGGGCCGAACCCTAGTTTGCGCAGGATCTCCAGAAGGAAGCCCCACGAAACAGAGTCGAAGGCGCGAGCGATATCCAACTTGAGCATCACTCTCGGCTGCTTTTCCCTATGTAGGAATCTAGCAGTCTGCTGGACCAACATAAAGTTGTCATGGATGCACCGTCTGCGAATGAACGCGCACTGGTTGCGATCCACCAAAGAATCCATCCGGGGGGCCAGGCGGGTAGCCAACGTCTTCGCCACCAGCTTGGCGAAGATGTGGATAAGACTGATCGGCCGGTAGTCACCCAAAGCAGCCGCATCAGGGCGCTTAGGCAGCAGGGTTAGAAGGGCCTGGTTAAGACCCTGGAACCTGCGCCCACACATCGTGTACATCTTGTCAAAGGCAGCCATGAAATCACCCTTGACCACGCTCCAGCATTTCTGCAGGAACTCAGCCGTGAAGCCGTCCGGTCCTGGCGCCTTGCCTGTCGGCAGTCGCCGAACCACCTCCCAAACCTCGTCCTCGGTGAATGCTACCTCGAGCTCGGATAGATCCTCCGAGTGGGTGCCCAGGAAATCCAGGTCCAGCGAGTGCAGCCTGTCGACCGAGGTGCCCAGCAGGCCCTCAAAGTGCGAGAAAGCCGCTTCAGCCATGGCCGCATGGTCAGAGATGACCGCGCCTTCAACCTGCAGGCTATGGATCACATTTTTCTGGCGCCTGTACGCCGCATGCTGGTGGAAGAAGGCCGTGTTGGCATCCCCCTCCTTGAGCCAGGCAATCTTGGCCCGTTGCCGAGCCATAGTGCGCTCGAGGGAGGCCAGACCCAGGTAAGCATGTTTGAGGTGGGCCCTGAGTCGACGTTCATCCGGAGACATGCGTCGTGATTCCATGGCAACATCCAGCCTCAACACCACCTCCCGCGCTATCATCAGCTGCAGTTTGACACACCCTACCTTCTTGTCGCTCCAGCTCTGCAGGCAGCGTGCTGTGCGTTTAAGCTTGGCGGTAAGCCGCCGAAAGGGATCGGGGTCCCCTTCGATAACCTCCCAGGCGTTCCACACAGCCTCGTCGAACCCATCGAGCTTCAACCAAAAGCGCTCAAACTGGAAGCGCCTACGCCCCGTGCACTTGGTGGTGCAGTCAAGAAGGAGTGGGCAGTGGTCAGCCACCACCGTTGCCAGACAGCGCAACATGCAGCTGGAGTGGAGCTCCTCCCAGTCAACCGTGACGAACACCCGATCAAGCCGGACGAGGGTGGGCGTCTCCCTCTCGTTGGACCAAGTGTAGCGTCGCCCGTGCAGGTAGATCTCTTTGAGCTCGCAATCATTCAGAAAGCGCCGGAATCTGCCCATCATCCTGCGGTTGAGGTTCCCATTATTTTTGTCCTCATCCCGGTAAATCAAGTTGAAGTCCCCGCAGAGGGCCCAAGGTCCAGGGTGGCCTCCGCGGACATCACGCAACTCAGCCAGAAAGGCGACCTTGTCAGCCTCAGCCTGTGGACCGTATACACAAGTAAGCCACCACCCAGTGCCACCACCCACCGGGGAGACCCTGGCTGTGACACTGTTATTGCCATAGTGGGCGCTGTCAAGCTGCACCACCCGGCTAATCCATGCCACAATAATCCCACCCCGAGTATCAGACGCCGGCAAGCAGAAATAGTCATCAAACTCCGCGCCAAGCGCTTCCATAACGATAGCATGGGTTACAACAGATAGTTTCGTCTCCTGGAGACACACGATAGACGCACCCGTAGTACACACTACACTCCTAACAGCGGAACGCCTTGCGCGATCATTGAGGCCTCGCACATTGGCCACCATCACCCTAGGTTCGTACAACATTGGAACGATTGGAGGCACCCGTGGAACACCCGAGGGGGTCAAGCCTCAATGAGGCGACCACCCGTCATCCCCAACATCGGTGGAGAGCAGCCTCTGATCCCCAATATCAGACTTGTACACTAAAAACACAAGAGAGACAACCATGGAACTCAACTGAGCACAATATTTAGCATGGTTAGCAGTACTTAATTATGTCATTGCCAAAAAGGAATCATTCAGAATACAAGGTCCAGAGTAATCGGTATCTCAGTAGTAAAATTTTAAAGGTGTTCAGATAGAAAAAAAGGTGTTAGCATGATTGCATATGTTTCATTCTGTATAACCAAAAAGGTGTTAAGATTAAAAAATCTATCGCAATTTAGCTGATATCTAGTTACATCATTCCAAAAGAATGCTACACACATTGCCAGATCTCAGATCTCTGTCGATACTGACCAAGAAATACCAAATTTAAGATTTCCCCTGTCTTCTCTTTTACATCCGTGCCATTGCATAAGCTTAGAAGACCCCAAATGACTGCAAAAGACTTCATTTGCCATAACCATCAACCAATCAACCATATAGTGATGGCACCACAACTCCCACTACCCAATCTTCATAAAACAGGACAGTGCCCAACCTCAATTATTTCCCATGAGATTATGAACAAATACACCTTGGAAAAATAATCCTATCTTCATCACCTGACTTCATCTGACTTTCCATCCACCATCATCTCAAGCTCCGCAACCGATCCGCCTTCCTCATCCAGAATTTCCAAGCTCGATGGCCAGTAAATGAAGTAGAACACCACGCTCACCATTGATTCGACCAGCATCACAAAAGAGTACCTTGGGATAAGCAATGGCCCTTTCCAGAGCCGTGACGTGCCATTTACGTAGCTCAGCATCTTAACCCCGTGCTCAAACAGCCCCTCGACGAAGGCCAGACCAATGGTGGATAGAAGAAAGATGAACTAGCTGTCTAACTATTAAGAAATGAATAGCTTGTCTAAATCCATCCATCTAGATCACATTTGGCAAACCCATTATTAAGCATCTGATGAAGTCCTAAATAGTTTGATTAAGCCTCCAAGTACATAGCCAAGTCAAACACGTCCCAATTACTAGATCTGAGACTATATAACACATACTATTATATAAGACGGCACATGATGATGTGATGGCCAGTCAACTGAACCAGTTTTTGCTTCGGCCAGTGAAAACTGTGCTACCAAGAAAGGTTTGAGTCATTCATTATCAAAACTTAAGTATCTATGTTACAGGGTAAGAGATATTTATTCAGTTTAGTTAAATAGCGCATTAATTATTCCATATTTTTTGTTCTTGGCACATAAAAATAAGTACAAATGCAAGGTATAGTTCACATATATTATAGTAATTTTGTAGCAAACTGGGTAATGTGGTTACCCACAAAAAGGAAAAAAGGAAAAAAAAAAAAGATGCAGTGTAACTGTCAGTGTCAATTATCAACTGATAGCTTACACACACAAGCTGAATCTTGCAGTCTTGCTTCATTCGCGTCTCCAGTAAACGCTTGACAAATTGTATACTCGTATGGTTCAGCGAATACTGCAAGTTCCATCTTGGGGACAATACATGACCAGTACTAAATGAACCCCGGTTCAGATAAAACCACTTGGCGGGGAAAATACATGACCAGTACTAAATGTAAGTCAACGTGCTGTGTTTATGATCTGACGTAGGAAGAAATATACATCTGTTGTAGAAAAAGAGTTGAAGTCCCACCCCCATTAGTTAAGAAGATGGAAGACAGAAGATGCTTCATATGCCAGATCCTAAGCTTCAGAGTTGAGAAAATACTCACCAGAAGATCCAGCAATTAAAAGAAAACTCATGAAACAATGAAGGTTCCTTTGCTCCATATACGAAAATTTTGTCTGCTGAAAAGAAAGGAATCATCTACACATCCTGTAAATTATCTTCAGTTACATTCTTGTTAGAACAGGAATAACTGAAATGTAGACATATCAGACTTGTGAACTAAAAGAATTAAGAGAAAACAAACATGAATCTGCTTACCAGTAGTTGTTAAAAAAGCGCTATTCAGAATACAAGCTTGGAAGTCACTGAAAAGTAAATTTGCACTAAGTGACACTTGAAGAATCAAGTTTCAGAGTAATCAGTATCTCAGTAGTACAATATGTTTCATTCTGTATAACCAAAAAGGTGTTAAGACGGAAAAAAAAACTCTATCGCGATTGAATCGATATACTAGTTACATGATTGATTTCAAAAGAATGCTACACACATTGCCAGATCTCAGATCGCTGTCGATACTGACCAAGAAAAACCAAACCTAAGATTTCTCCTGTCTTCTCTTTTGCATCTGCGCCATTACATGAGCTTAGAAGACCCCAAATGACTGCAAAAGAATTCATTCGCCATGACCATCAACCAATGAACCATATAGTCATGGCGCCACCATTGAATCTTGAGAAAACAGGACAATGCCCAGCAGCCTCAATTATTTCCCCTGAGAATATGAACAAATACACCTTCGACGAATAGTCCTACCTTGATCACCTGACTTCATCTGACTTGCCATCGACCATCATCTCAAGCTCCGCAACGGATTCCTCATCCAGAATTCCCAAGCTTGATGATCGGCAAGTGAAGTAGAACACGGCGCTCATCATCGAATCGATGAGCATCACAAAGGAGTACATGAGAATAAGCAATGGCCCCTCCCAGAGCCGAGACGTGCCATCTCCGTAGCTGAGCGTCTTGACCCTGTGCTCAAACAGCCCCTCGACGAAGGCCAGGCCAATGGTGGACAGAAGAAAGATGAGCAGCCCGACATGGGTTTGCCCGCGCATCAGCTGCACGGACCGGCGCAGCGCATTGGCCCCAGCCACGTCCTCGAGAACGGCGATGACTCCGGCGAGGTTGGAGATTATGATGGCGTGCGCGTACACGACGGAGAAAGCCAGGACCGTGAGGAGGCCGGCGCTGACGACGACGTCCGGCGGGTAGAGCAGGGACTTGAGCGTGGAGCAGACGGTGACGAGGAGCGCGAGGGAGGCGGCGAGGCAGGCGACGACGGCCGCGCAGGACAGGCCGTAGGTGGCGGCGAGGCGCGGCCAGGCGCGGCGCGCGAGGAGCGAGAGGTCGGCGGCGGGGAGGGGCTTCCCCGCGTAGACGGCGGCGACGGCGTAGGCGACGGCGGCGCGCGCGGCGAGGAGCAGCGTGAGGAGCGCCGGGAAGGAGACGACGGCGGCGACGAGCGTGGCGGCGAGGTGGTGCGCGAGCTGCCGGAGGAAGTGCGTGGCGGGCAGGCCCGACTCCGCGGCGGCGGCGAGGAGGCGGCGCGCGAGGGGGAGGACGAGCGTGCCCTCCAGCGCGGCGGCGGAGAGGAGGAGGACGCCCGAGGCCGGGCAGAGCAGGAGGAAGAGCACGGAGGTGAAGGCGTGCGGGTCCGCGCGCAGCACGCGCACCGTCTCCCGCAGCACCTCCAGCGCGTTCATCTGCGGCAGCCGCACCGCCCCGTTCCGCGGCTGCGCCATCCCCGGCGCCGCTCCTTGTCTGGGTTCGAACGACGCCGCCGCCGGGTCAGATCCGAGGCAAGATCAGATTCTTGGAACAGCACCAGTCCCGCAATGCGCGGCTCCGCTGCTGGAGACGACGCCGGCGCGGAATGGGTCTGAAGTGGCGGCACGGGGCGGGATCTCGGGGGACGGGAATGGCGTCCCTGGGAGGTGGAGGGAGAAGCTTCTTGTTTGGAGTAGGAGATCGAGGTTGTTGAAGAAGGAGGAGATGACGCGAGCAAGGTGAAGGTGAGACTACCGACACTTCACTGGTGGCTATGACACGCGGGGCCCAACCAGGGGAGTTTCCATCTGGCAGTATGTCACGTGGGGCCGGCGAGGCCCGAGCTCCAGTGAAGCTTCCTGCCACGCCCGTTTACTGTTTCTTTGGATTCTGTCTCTTGCAAATTGTTCTGAAATGGCAGCAGAAATATAAACATGTTGAGGTTCTGCTGCTATATTTGTACTCCTATATGAAATAGGAAGCAAACTAGGGAGATCATTTTCTGAAAAGATCGAAAGTGGCATTTGAAAGTTTAAAAATTTGGGAAAAATACTCGGAAATAACTTTGTACACACAAGTATGGGTGAGGAAGCAATCGTTACCGTTCAGAGCACCAGGTTGCTTTGAGATCCGGAGAAAAAAAATAGTTAGAGGAATTCGCTTGTGCACCAGTCTTGCATTTCCTTGCAGCAGTGGCAGCACCATGCAAACGCTTCATAAAAATTATAAGGATCAAAATCTGTCCATGTATTTGAGTCGAATTAGAGGCGTTAACTCGTGATCAACTAAATATAGATGTTCCATGGAGATTGGCGTCAGGCTTTTCTAACGATCAATTGGCCATATCTCCTAAATTAAAAAGTTCATGGACCCTATACGGAAAATGAAGGGCTGGTGGCTCCAAACACATAAGAAGTCGTTTGGAAGCCAGATTTTCATTTCATTTGTAGCATTTTGAAATGAATACATGCATTCATTTCATTTACATTGTAATTCCAGAAATGGACACTTGTTTGGTTGCCACAGGAATTGTAAATGACAGTATAATTCAATATTGAATTTGTTTGATTGCCACAGGAATTGTGAATGACAGGTTTCAGCTCGGAATTGTGATTACACATGGCATCATTTTGCTGGATTTCCCAAATGAAATGATGGCCCAATTCTGTGGCAACCAAACAGCCCACCTATGGAATTTTAAAATGAATTCCAGGATTCTAGGCTCAAATGATGGATACCAAACAACCTATAAGTGGCATTGTCCCGGGTTTATTGAAAATCGGGTGACTCACAGTTTTGGGCTGCCTTAATGGCGACGAAGAAATTATTTTTTCAATATGACTCTTTCTATATTAAAGTTTTTGGAGGATAAATGGCTAGCCAATACCACAGTCTAGAACAATACCTAGCTCTCACAAAAGTGGTACAATCGCTAAGGTGTTGAAAACTTTTCCACCAAATATGACGTTCACAAAATATCTCGTGGGTCCTTTGCTAGCATCATGGAATGCATTGCTATAATGTCTCACTTTGGTCCAATTGGCCTAGGGGGGCAATGAGTTTCCCTAGAACCTTTCATGAGAATGGGAAATTCTCTATGGATTCTATGTAGAAAGCATTAATCCAGCCATATGTGCAGGTTGATAATAATAAAAACATATGGAAGATGGAGATTTCACTAAAATCTCAGGTTTTCACGTGCTATCTTCATCGAGGTGTAATCCTCACTAAAGACAACCTTGCAAGTCGTAATGAGTAGGGAAGTAAAAAAACATATCTTCTGTCATCATGACGAAACTATCAAAACACCTATTGATTTGTATGGTTATTCATTCAAATAGGTTCTACCTTATACCTAGCATGCAACGTTGCAAATATATTTAGCAATAGGATAAATATGGTGCATCATAGGTTTTAAATTACTTATGTGGGTGAGTGCTTGTCATTATTTGGTCGCTTTATCTATGTAGAAATGAAAAGATTTTCAATGACAAAAAATCTTCTCCCATGCAAGTTATCTGCCGTGCACATCTCTGCTCTGTCCATGATCGTCTCTACAACGTGTGGAGCATCGCGATCTGTTTACAGAGATGACTACATGGTTGTGGGACATATAGATGGATACTTTTTTCCAACATATATGGGCAACATAATCTCTGGATAGACCCTCCATCACCTTACGCATTTATAATTTCTCAGATTTGATATGTATTCCTCCCTTTGAGTTTGTAATTTTAACTTGATTCGACTGTGTGCATCCTAGATATGAAGAGACCGGATTAATGCATAAATATTTTAAATAATAAAACACACACGTTATCAAAATATACTTTTTTGCGGGTAAAAGGAGATGATATTAGAACGGCACAATTTAGATCCAACAGAAAATACTAATTACACCCATGTCCTCCTGCAACTCGACAACACTGACGAGAAGGACGAGCTGATGGCGCGCCGTCGCCGCCACTCCACTTGATGCCTTGGTTTGGAAGTGACAAGGTATCAACTTGTCAATGCCTACGGGTTGTAGACTAGGGTTTAGTTAGAAGTAGAGGGCAAGTAGATCTCGAAGGTTTCAGCCGAAAAGTACTCGACAATATGAAAACTAAGATTGTGAGATAATGAATCGATGCTTTCTTTGTCCCTCGACTCCCCCTTATATAGGAGGCGGAGCCGAGGGATTCTTGATGTACAAGTTACAGAGTTCGGGAAGGTTTCCAACTCCTCCCGTAATATTACAAAGTGTTCTTCCCTAATACAACTCTAGCTTTCCTTAACTAACAAGTTGGGCTTCCGAATTCTTCTTATCCTTCGGGTCGTGGACCTTCAATAAACCCCGGGTATCATCTTCGGCAGGCCCATTGGGGATGCCTATGTCAGTAGCCCCCGAGATTTTGCTTGAATCGTAGAGTCAGGGAAAATCTCCACCTTTATTTTTATTCAATAACTTAAACTTTATCATATATTTTTGCATACAAAATTCTATATTGTACAGGGATAATGGTAGTTGGGGCTAGTTCATCTGACGGATCAGGTACTAGTTAACTGCTCTAGTGGCAATCCGCAAAAACCTACTTCAAGATCACGTCCCTGGACATGATCTCGGGATACTGGTGTAAACTTCGACAGGTGCCGCTTAAGGTCTTACCATTCTGTCAAGTCCCAGTCATATTTATCGGGTACCTAACGCGTCCGTTAGGATTTTTCTTCGTATCTGTTGATACGGATAAAAGTAGCAAACCGACGTCAGAGACGGCGCCACGCCACACAGAACGGATCCGGGGTCTTACCTTCGCAAAGTTTTGCGGCATTCAGAAATTGTTCGCAACTTTGGCGTTCTGAGAATATATTGTCGAGTGCTTTTTCGGCTGTTGGAATAGCACATTTTATTGAGTCAACGGATGACTTATATTTCTCTCCCGATGGGAGTATATGTAGAGTTATGTATATAACTCGAAATATGCTCACTTTTTCTTCTTCTTTTTCTCTCTCTTTTTTATAATTTCATCGGGCACGCGAACAGCGTTCCCGATGGGAGTAGCCCCGAGGCTACAACCAAGGACTTGTGCTTGGGTGTAGGCTCCACGCCTTATGTCGCTATATTTTTCACCTGTCGCATAATTTTTTAAATCTTTTGGGTGCGCGAACAGCGCTCCCGATGGGAGTAGCCCCCGAGGCTATGAGCAAATATTTGTATTTGATCATAGGCTCATGCCGTTTCTATTTTGTCTTTTCTCGAATTTTTTCATTTTTCCAAAGTAGCCCCCGAGCATTTGATCAAAAACTTGTATTTGATCAAAGGCTCTCGAAATAATCAATATTCTTCTACTGTCTTCCTCTTCACGAAGTTGCATAGCCGAATTTTTCTTTTATCCAGATGACATCATTGCTGACGATAGCCACGACCAATTTTCTCTCTCTCTATCTTGCGGGCCCAGAAACTTCATTAGTTTGACACTTCGTGCAAGTGGAGGACACACGTTCTCTGCTTTTCCTCGCGCACGCGCTGTAACGCTTGCATGGCGAAATTAATTTTTTACCCTTGCTCCACGTGTGCACCATCTGTCGCACACTTTTTCCATCCAACGGTGCGCCGATTCGCCGCACCTCTATTTAAGGTATTCATCTTCTTCCTTCCGCCCTTTCGCTCGCGCCGCTCCTCTGCTCTCCTCTGCGAAAATCTCCTCTTGCGCCCCATAGCTCCTTGAGCTCAACCGCTCTCACGCTGTACTCCTGCGCCATTGTTGATGCCACCGCGCAGATTGACCAGGCACAACACTCCTGAATCGAAGATGGCTTCCGCAGATCTGGGGAGCACTGAGTGGGAGAGATCCAAAATCTCTGCCCAAAACATTAACCTCTTGAAAAAACTAGGGATCAGCAAGAAGCCAAAGGCGCTACTCTTCCCCAGCGAAGAGTGCTACCCAACCCCTCCAATGGAGTATCGGGTTAGTTTTGTTGATCATCTCATCCGTGGCCTCTCTGCCCCCATTCACAATTTTCTTCGGGGGTTGCTTTTCGTTTACGGATTGCAACTTCATCATCTCACTCCCAACTCTATCCTCCATATTTCCATCTTCATCACTCTTTGCGAATCCTTCCTCGGCGTCCAGCTGAACTGGGCGTTATGGAAACGCATCTTTTTGTGTCGCCGTAATGGCTCTGCCAATGTCGCCTATAACATAGGCGGCGTTGTTATCTGCGTTCGCCCTGATGTCGAGTACTTCGATGTCAAATTCCCTGACTCAGTTCAAGGGTGGCGCAAAAAGTGGCTGTATATCCATGAGGAGAATCATGGGTCTATTGAAGACAACATTCCCCCCTTTGATGGTGCCGAGAAAATCTATCGCCGTCGGTCCTAGGATGCAGAGGCTACCGACGAAGAAAAAATGGCGACGGAGGCGCTGATGACTCGCATCCACGAGCTTCAAAGTACCCGCGGTCAAGAACTGTCGGGTATCCAAATCACGGCATATTTCCTTAGGATCAGAGTGCAGCCTCTGCAAGCTCGCAAAAATCCCCTCTGGAAGTATGCTGGCGACGAGGATGTGGATCGCCTGTCGGTGGATTTGCCGGTCAAGGACTTAGAAAAACTTGTCCGAAAAATCTCCTCCCTCAACAAGAAAGATGCTGTCCCCTCTTCTTGTCGCGTAAAGCCATATAGCGCCACCAATGCGCTCCCCGAGGTAACCTTTGTGTAGACTATTTTTCGACTTGCTCATTTTTGTTTGCCATCCTTTGCATAACTCTTTTGTTGACATCCCTCCTTGTTTTTATAGAACCATCCAGATCGTGTTTCTCTTCCTCCCCTTCCTGAAGGTGGAGAAGTCGAAGAATGGGCCGTTGTCACCGACGACAACCAGGGTGCTTCTCGCCCTGAGAGTGAAGTCGCGATTTCTCGAAAATCTGCGGTATCCTCTGAAAAAGATGCTGATTCTGAGGCCACTGCCTCAGCACACTCCCTTCCTCCTGCTGTTTCTCCAAGGAACAAAAGGAAAAGGGACGACGTCGAAGACTCCGACACCTCCAAAGCCGAAGAAGCTGCTCCTTCAAATTTGAAGGCAGCTTTCGACCCATACCTCGATGCCCTCGTCAGCTCGTAAGTTAACCCTTGCTTCTCACTGTTTTTGCTCTTTAACGTTTTGTGTCTATCTTGCTTCTTATACTGTCGCTATTTTATTGTAGTGGTGACGAAGAAGAGGCGCAAGCTATTGATGCGACTGCTCGAACGAGTACGCCACATACTTTAGTTGTTTCTGAAGCGCACGTTGAAGGAGAAGAATCTTCGCCTCCTCCTCAAGATGCAAAGCATCCAACACCAGTTGCAAGCCCCCGAGCCTCTTTACCGAAGAGGGCTAGGACAGAACTATCCACGGACCCTGTCCTGGTGGCCAATACGTCCGCGACTCCTTCACTGGATGACGTAAGTATTTCTCTTCTTCCTTTTCGTCTCGACGTTTGTCAATGTTTGCCTCTTCCCTCCGTTTTATTTTAATTGCTGTCGAATTTTCATCTTCTATATTGATTTCTCTTTTCCTTTGGTTTGCTCTCCAGCCCGTGATGCAGTCATTTATTCGCCTCGGTACCCAATTCATCGGGTACCGTGATCATGCGAATAAACTGGAAGGTACTGTTTTTCCCTTGCCCTCTTTGCTGCATACTCCTTTAGTATGTTTGTCGTGACGTTGTACCGTTGTTTGTTTTCTCCAGAAAATCTTGCCAGAACCAACAAACGTGCTGACGAGCTTGCAATTAAATTAGAGCAAAGCGAATCAGCTCGTAAGAAGGCTGAAGCAGATGCTGCCTCAGTTGAAGACCTCCGAAAAAGGCTTCATGACGCGGAATCTTCTTTGAGCGAGCACATAACCGAACAATCTTTTCGCGAAGCAGCAATTATCAAGCGCTTGGAGTCACAAAAACGCTGCTTTGTCAGTAAGTGCCCGAGCTATTTTGCATTCCTTGCTTCTCTTTACTCATTTGTTGATCAATTAATTTTTGCCTCGACAGGGAAAACGTCTCAAGAATATGAACTTGAAGATCCCGACAATGATCCCCTTCTTGATGCACTTTCTTTCCTTGAGTTTCATGGAGATGAAGCACGCGAAGGCCTTACTGAGGCTAAGGAAGGATTGTCGCGGCTCTACCCTTACTTCTTCCCGAAGAAAAAGGAACCCGCGACTTTTCTTGCTCTTGCCAAATGCTTCAATCCCCCAGAAGATCTTGGCCTTAAGCTTCGCCAAGAAAATATGAAGGTTGCCGTTGAAAGCACTATTGCCCTGGTTGCTGACAGCCAGCAAAGCGTCGACTGGACCAAAGTTGGCGACACACAGGAGATGGAGACCACGAAGTGGCAATCGCTGATCAGGGCTGCAAAGCCTAACTCATAGAAGATCCTCGCCTATCTTGGATGCAAGCCGACTCCTGCTCCTAGCTCGACGAAGCCGGAGGTCTAGTAGAATGCCCTATCTTCTTTTTTTTACTGTTTCTTTTGATGTTGTTGTCACAATAGCTTTGGCGACAACTGTCGTAGTAGTTCTTTTAAAGACTCCTTCTGTAATAGTTGTGTAAATTTTCCGAAGATCAATGGAATTCTGTTTTGCGTGATCATTGATACTGAAATTTTCTTTTCCAGTTGATATTTGATAACTACTCCGCAAATCCTCATCCTACCGATGCTTTTCCTGCTTCATCCTTCTCGAAGAAAACACTTGTTGATGATGACCTTATCGAAGGTTCTTCAAGTAAACACTCCTCGCAAGATTTGCAAGAACTTCGCCAACAACTTCAATCCATGAAAAAGCAAATTCTTGCGATGATGGAGCAATCCCGCAAAGCATCCGAAAGAGAGGAACTTGCTCTTCAACAAGCTCTAGAAGCCGTAGCTGCCAAGGAAGCCGCCGTTTCTGAAGCTGAAAAGGCGACTACTCGAGAAAATTCCATGCTTGAATTGATGAATGAAGCCAGCGCTGATATGTCCGGTATGCTTTTTCAAACCAGAACTTCTTCTATCTTTTTGCTGTATCCCCTCTTTTTTTGAATTTCTCGTTCTGTCGCTCAATAGGTTCTTTTCTCGACGCTGCTGCTGAAGATGAAAGGGTGAATGTAAGGACGAATCTCCTCGTTAACCTTTCTCTTAACCACGGCTGTCTGTTCTGGGCCACTCCAGAGCGGACTCGACAGATTGTCAGGTTTCAAGACCGCGCCTATCAGGTTCGCAATTTCCTTGATTCTGCACTAGAACCTTGTCCCTTGTTTACAAAACTATGTTCCCTCGAGATGAAGCTCCCGATACTCTTCTTGGCTTGATGGAAAAGTTTCGAGATGCCCCTCGTATTCATAACTTTGTACGAACTCAGTTGACTGCTGGAGCAAGATTCGCCATGATCATGATACAAATCTGCTATCCGAAATTAGATCTGACGAAGATTGTCTCCAAGTGCTTGGCCAAGAAATCGAAACGAAAAAGTAACGTCGACGAAATCAATGATGTTGTAACCCCTGTAGCCGAAGAGATGATGGATGAACTTTTTCGGATGGATTCTGAATTCTTTGTCAAGTGGAGCTATGCTGATCATAAGACGACTGCTGCAAATAACAAAGGTCTATCCATAGATAGTATATTAGGCATTTGACTAAATTGTGCTATATTGCGACAAATTATGTCTATATTTTTCATCAAATTCTTTGTATTGATGAAGTTGTCTATATTGTGAAGTGTAATCTTTATTGCGAAGCCCCCGAGCCTTTGGCCGGAACTTATACTATTTTGTCGTCTCGAAGATTTTACTGTTTTGCGGGAGTATATATATTTTGCTGTCGTGGGTTATGATCCCCCGAGCCTGTCAAAGAAAAAGATGTATGTCACCAATATCTTTTACTATATTGTAGCACCGCGAGCCCGCCTCATTAAAAACCTTTCCAGCCCCACTCGGTGCCCTGAAAAGGAAAAGAGTGCGTCTGAAAACTCGCGGGCGTTTCAGTACATTGTATTTTTACAAAGGAGGACTATATTTCGACTCTAAGCGTAAAACCGCCTGAGCTGCGCCACGTTCCAGGGGTTTTTCTCGGGAACCCCTGTCTTCTTGTCCTTGATCATGTATGCTCCTCCTTCGATTACTTCTGTGACGATGTAAGGGCCAAGCCATGGTGACTCGAGTTTTTCAGTACTCTGTTGATTGAGTCGTAGGACTAAATCTCCGACCTGAAAAGATCTTGGCCGCAGCCGTCGACTGTGGTAGTTTTTCAATTCTTGCTGGTACTTGGTGACCCGTGATAGTACTTCATCTCGAGCTTCATCGAGTGCATCGACATCGTCCTCCAATGCTCTTCTTGAAGTTTCCTCGTCATACTCTGTGACTCTTGGGGAATCATGCTCTATTTCGATTGGCAATACTGCCTCAGCTCCATGGACTAGGAAGAACGGAGTTTCCTGTGTCGCGGTATTTGGTGTTGTTCGAATACTCCACAAAACACTTGGCAGCTCTTCTGGCCAAGTATGTCGAGCTTTTTCCAGCGGTCCAAGTAAGCGCTTCTTGATGCCGTTGCAGATGATACCGTTGGCTTTCTCGACTTGGCCATTGGTTGGGTGCCCAACTGACGCGAAGTGTAGTTTGATGCCTACCTCTGCGCAGTATGCCTTGAATTCTTTGGACGTAAAGTTACTGCCGTTGTCTGTGACGATGCTATGAGGTACCCCAAATCGAAAAACAATGCTCTTCACGAATTTTATTGCTGACGCTGCATCTGGTGAATTTATCGGTTTTGCTTCTATCCACTTGGTGAACTTGCCGACAGCGACAAGCATATACTCGTATCCTCCTGGCGAAGCCTTGTGCAATTTTCCCACCATATCAAGACCCCATTGAGCAAAGGGCCATGACAATGGTATTGGCATCAGTTCAGCTGCCGGAGAATGTGGTTTTGCTGCGAATCTCTGGCACGCGTCGCAAGTTCTTACTATCTCTTTTGCGTCCTTGATTGCTATCAACCAATAAAATCCGGCTCGAAAAACCTTGGCCGCAATAGCTCGACTGCTCGCATGGTGACCACATATTCCCTCGTGTACATCCTTTAATATTATCCTTCCTTCTTCGGGTGTAACGCACCTTTGTAGCACGCCCGAAATACTGCGCTTGTATAACTCCCCTTTGACCACTGTGAAGGCTTTGGATCGTCGAATAACTCGCCTTGCTTCAACTGGATCATCGGGTATTTCTTTCCTTAAGATATACGATATGTACGCTTGCATCCATGGGACTTCCACCATCATCACCAGCTCCTGGTCTTCTTCTTCTTCTGGTGCTTCTTTGGGAGGCGCCGAAGTTTTCTCCTCCTTCTCCTTCTTCTGCGCCTTCTTTGGTTTTGTGGATCTCTCGGCTATCTCTTCCCAAAACACACCTGGCGGAATCGTGAGGCACTGCGACCCGATGTTTGCGAGAACATCGGCTTCATCGTTGCTCAGCCTACTGATGTGATTTACTTCGCATCCATCAAATAACTTTTCGAGCTCATTGTACACTTCCTTGTATGCCACCATACTGTCATTGACTGCATCACATTGGTTCATGACTTGCTATGCCACCAACTGCGAGTCGCCAAAGATTTTTAATCGGGTTGCACCACAAGCTTTCGCCATCTTCATCCCGTGTATGAGAGCTTCGTATTCTGCTTCATTGTTAGATGCGTTTGGGAACGTCATCCGTAGGACATACTTCAGTTTGTCGCCTTCAGGTGATATAAGTATCACGCCTGCACCAGCTCCTTCTACCCTCTTGTTATCACCAGAATTTGACCGAGTCAGAGGTGGGCCGCGATCAAGATGGATTTGAAGAATGTGTATATGGAAGAAATACGTGAATCGGCCTGTTATGCAAAGTTTGGGCTAGTTGGCCCGTGTATCTGTAATATAGTAGGATACGTATCGTTTAGGTAGAGTTTGTCTCGTGCACGGTGGGGATTATTCCCACGTTAGAAAGTCCCCTGGACTATAAATATGTATCTAGGGTTTATGGAATAAACAACAACCAACGTTCAACCACAAATCAATCTCGGCGCATCGCCAACTCCTTCGTCTCGAGGGTTTCTACCGGTAAGCATCATGCTGCCTAGATTGCATCTTGCGATCTAGGCAGCACAAGCTTTATGTTGTTCACGCGTTGCTCGTACTGAAGCCTTTTTGATGGCGAGTAACGTAGTTATCTTAGATATGTTAGGGTTAGCATCGTTCTTCGTATCATATGCTATCGTAGTGCAACCCTTGCATATCTAGCCGCCCTCACACCTATCTTAGGTGTGGGGGCGGCACCCCGCTTGATCATTATTTAGTAGATCCGATCCGTTACGGTTGCTCCTTGTTCTTCAAGGATTAGTTTAATATCTGCAATAGTTAGGCCTTACAAAGGGTTGGAGGATCCAGCGGCACGTAGGGTGTCGTTTGCTAGTCCTAGACAGGATGTTCCGGGGATCAACCTCGTGTTGGTTTTTAGGCCTTGTCTAGGATCGGCTTACGATCACCGTGCGTGGCCGCGAGGCCCAATCGTGAGTAGGATGATCCGATTATGCGGTGAAAACCCTAAATCGTCGTAGATCGCATTAGCTTTATCTTGATCAAGCAGGACCACCATATATTCGTGCACCTCGTACGAATCATGGGTGGATCGGCTCCTTGAGCCGATTCACAGGATAACCTGAGAGCCGATCGAGGCTCGTATTTAATGTTTACGTGTATGCCATGCAGGAAACTAAGCGAGGCATCTCCATCACCTTCCTGACCAGGTATAGGTCAGGTGGCACGCCCTTGCATCAGCATCAGACGTGTGTACCAGAGGCTTTGCGGGCCGTCGCTCGGAGGGACCAGGGCCAGCCGCAGCCCTAAGTTGTTCCCGGCTCTACTGTGTTGCCCGTCGCTGCTCGCCGGTGGGTTTTGACCGCAACACATTCTGGCACGCCCGGTGGGACAAGCTTCGTCATCAACCACGTCGCCATCTACATCTGAGATGGCGGACGGCACTCCAGTCACGTACGAGGGTCGACCACAAAAGGGGAGTATGGCGCCCCAAACGAAGGAAAGCCGGTGATGAGACATCGGCTGACACAATGAGATGTAAGCCTCTTTTGAGCCATACAATCAAAATAGGGGCTAATTCAGCAGCCGCCCCGTATTATCTTTGCCATACGCTTCGCCTGCTTTCAGCGTCGATCTAGCGGGTGACGGAAGACTGGAGTATGGGTTTACATCAGCTGGCGAGTTCAGGGAAATCAGCATTGGTCCTGACTGCAGAGCCGATGTTCAGGAATAATCCTACCGATAACCGCGGAGCCGATATCTGCAGTGACCTGACAGATTCGGCTCGGGGGGGGGGCACATGATCAGACAGACGCATAGGCAATGAAATATTAGGAGCCGATGGAAAATCGGCCAGTAAAAAAAAATGTAGCAAGTACAGCCGAAGCAGAAATATTGGTACTTCTCAAGTTCAACGAAACATTTGTCTCTGGAGGCCCTACTGAAGAAACGCGTCGAGGGCGTGAAGGGCATCAACACGGATGCGATCTACCTCAGCGATCTCAGCCTCATCGTCCTCGTCTTTACCCGTCACCGGTGGCTGCTCGAGTGCAATTTCAGCCAGATCGGTCTTCAGATCGGCTGCGAGGCCTTTTGCTTCATCTTGAGAACGGGCAATAAGAGCTTCCTTGTCTTGGATGAGCTGCTTGGTCACCCTGACCCTCTCTTCAAGGCTCTCCAGCTCCTTGCGCAGGGTCTCGAGTTCGGCGCGATTGGCAGAAGTGTCCGTCTTGGCGTCCAGAGCAGCCTTCTTCTCGTTGAGCTGTTGACACTTTTCCGCAATATCGGCTCTCAGTGGAAGCTGGGTGCGGCGAAGAGTAATCCTTTGTCGAGCCGATTGCACCCTTGACTTGAAGACCGACAGAGTAACAGCGGGCCAGAGCTTCACTTGCAGTGTCATAGGGAGATGGGGCTGGATATCTTCAAGGATGCCTTTGACTTCCTCGGAATTTTCAATCAGGGTCTCAGTTGAGGAAGAGAGCAAGTCTTTGAGACGCTGGAGTGGACCATGGACCGTGCTAAGACTCGGCTCTCCACTTGCCTTAGAAGAAGTTGGTTCGATGGATTCTGGATCGAACGTTAGCAAGCTCGAGAGATCACAACCCTGATAGGGCAAACAAAGCGAGTTTAGCATACAATGAAGAAAGTGATGGAGCCAAAGAGAGGGGGCATACCTCTCCCAAGGTAGGAGGAACAGCCGATGTAGTGACGATCGGCTTTTCTGTGGACTTGGCTAGGTCAGCCACTTGGTCAGCCGCGATCGTCGAGGTGGCTAGGTCCAGGGTGGTGGACGGCATCGGTACCTCCTCGACGTCTCCGCTAGAAGTTTCTTCGGTCTGCAGGAGGAAGTGGTTAGCCAATCCAAACGACGATGGGTTAGCACGGAGTGTGACCGGGGAGAGAATTACATTTGAGACCTCCTGGCTTGAGGGAGAGGCTCGTGGATCTTTACGAGCCCTTTTGACGCATCGACGCTTCGTGCGTGACCCCGATCTGGTCGGGGCTGGGGGAGCAGGAGGCTCGGGGATCGACCTTTTCTTAGAAGCCGGCGCTGGTGAAGCCGTCTGGCTCTGAGTGGTGGACCTCTCAGAATTGCCCGAGCTCGAGTCCCCCTGGCTGGATTCTACGGCCCCACTCGAGGTTCCTTCAGTGGAAGTCTGTAGAAAAGAATACGAGCGTGTTGTAAAAGACTGGGAAAGCAGATAAATGTGGACAGGGCATGAACCAACTTACATGCAAGCTTTCTTGGGCAGGAGCTTTACGCTTCAGGGTCTTCCTGGCAGCTACCTTCCTCACTGCCGTCCTCGCCTGAGTCGAGGCTCGGGGGCAACCGGCCCTGAAGATGCTGTACTCTTGGGTGCCGATTGCGGTGAAATCGGCCGACTCGCATTATGACTTTCTTCGGGGTGGCGAGCTGCGCGAGAAGAGAACCAGCGGTGCCGGAGGAAGGAATACGAAAGGGAACCATCGGCTTGCGTGGAGCCGGGCCATCTTGTTGCCGCCAGGAAATGGAGTCGGTCACGAGACAATCTCCATAATCTTTGTCATACAAGAAATGTGTAAGTGATGGTACCTGGTCTGCAGGGATGTCATAATCGGCATCAAGTTGTCTCAGCAGCGGTCCTAGAGCCCTCCTGAAGACGTGGGTCTTCCACATGGACCACCAAGTCTCGAAACCATCGGTAGTGAAGGAGAAACGGAGGTCGTGGGGAATTGGAATGGCCAAAGCATCAAAGAAGGTATAACACCTTTGGGCAGTAAGGATGTCAGGCAGTTCAGCTCTACTTGCTGTCAGGTGATGTAAGAAGAAATGTGGAGGCACCTGCCCGAGACCAAGCTGTCGGGCTACCACTACCGGTTGATAACACTCATAACCGGGCTTGATGATCCGGTTCGAGGTACTCATACCAACAGGGAGGAAGCAAGGACGAATCATGATAGAGTATAGATCTTTGAGTCTTTGGCGTCATCGGCAAAGTCATCCAGTCGAAAGGAGACTGGGTTTTCAAAGTTCGCCGATTCAGTATAAGGAAAGAACAGGGGGTTGTCCAAACCTTGGAAGAAAATCTTAAACCACCCTGCTGCTTCCTTAGGGATCAGCCTGCTGCCCGGGAGACCATACAAAGCTTGGCCATAGCTGGTGCATCGAATATCCTTTCCATTAACATCTGGAAAGGTGCAGGTGGTCAACGGTGGGAAGTCTGGGATCTGGTTCTGAAAGTATAGTTGGGCCCACAACTGAATAAACCACTGTGGGCTGCCGCTTTTAACTGTCTTTTGAGAGAACAGCTTTGATGACATCGCTTGGAGGGATCGATAGACCTCTCCAAGAAGCAGTTTGCCTAGGCCAAGTTGGGTGCCTTTAGCAAGTTCATAGGCCAGGGACAGGTAATTCTTGGTAGGGGCGAGCGATGGGCCACAGAATATGAAGTGCTCCAACCAGAAGTTCAGGAAGGCTGTGTGTTCCCTCTTTGTCACGGGGCCTTTGTTTTTCATATAACGATTGAGATAGGCACCCCAGCTGGTACACTCTTTTTTAGAGGAAAGAGTGAAAGGAACTTTCGGCAGTTTGAATGCAGAAGGGCTGGGGGATGCAATGTCTAGGCCTGTGATCATGGCCACATCCAGCAGAGTCGGTGTCATAGGGCCATGGCCAAACATGAAGCAATTCAGTGCATCAGACCAGAAGTAGCCGATGGTTTTCAGAATATTTTCATTCTTCTCAAGAGGAGACAATGATAATGACAGGGCATCGGCTATCCCTATGGTTTCCCAAGTGGCATAATGGGTTTTGGATACCCTATTGTACCATGCCACCCAACCCTCAGGAGGATTAGGCCAGGCTCGCAGGCAGTCGGCCCAGGAAGTCAGATCTAAGTTCTGATTCACGAAGGGGATTCTGTTAGCTTCACACGAAATTAACAGGGCGGGACTCTCGGAAGAACGAGGACCGAGGCACATCGAATTTGCGAGAGAAGGATGTGGCAGAAGAATGTCTGAAACCTAAATTAATAGCGGAACGAATCATTAATCCAGGTGTTTGCCATTAATCCCATGTCGAGTCGAATGGCGAGAGGAGGTTGAGGATTACCTTCAGACCAGAAGCCATGGCGTTGGTGTTGGATGATTCCGCCATTGGATGCGTTGAAGGAGTTGGGGGCAGCGCGGTCGAGATCTGTGATGCAGTCGGTCTTGAGTTGGAACTGCTCAGGCGGCGATTTGGGGATCTGAGTTTGCTTTCTCAGATGGAGGTGGCAGGTTACCGTTTGGAGGGGCGGCTAGGTCGACCTTACTCGTGTTTTTATGATAGAGACCGGTGCGATGCCATCGGCTCTTTTCGGAGATTATTTGACTTTGACTATCGGCGAAAAAGTTGACTGGAAATACTTCTTCATTAACAAAGGAGGGTTTTTTACAATGAAGAGCCGATTGTTCAAGGAAAGAGGAACAAAAGAAGAGCCGATTGCTCGCGTACTACTGATCCTATGTCACTAATCCTCGCTGCCCTCGTCGTCGGCGTCGTAGCTGCCGCCGGCGCTACTTCCGGAGAACTCTTCGTCACTGCTGCCCCAGCCTTCGACCGGAGTTTCTTCCTCTTCGTCGTCATCATCATCTTCACTGACCGCCCAAGCACGGAGGCGCTTCGCCGACGGGTACTCAGCGGAGGAAGAGGAATCGTCTTCTTCCTCTTCTTCCTCTACCTCCTCGTCCTCCTCTTCCTCCCCATTGTCGGAGGAAGTGAAGTTCCTCCATGAGTGGAGGTCATCCTCGCTTTCGCTCTTCAGTTCCCCTTCAATGAGGAACTGGAGGTTGCCTTCTCCATCAGTCAGGGGCATGTCGCCATCTGACATGAAGTCAAAGTCCCACTCGGGCTCTGACATCGGCTCGCTCGAGGAAGAAGATTGGAAAGAAAGGCCAGAGGAGACGGAGGAAGAAGAAGACATTGCTACAGGGGAAGAGGGTTTTTTGGTGCCGATAGCTAGACCCGAGGAGGGGGATGAAAAATCAAGTCAGTCGGCACAGTTAAATAAGGAGGAACCTGATGGAGGTTAATGCCTTTGCAGTTTCCAAGGAAGTAGTGCTGAAGCTATCAAATTTTTCAGAGAAGTTGAGAGGACAAGGCACTATGATGAAGAATACTGCGACGGTTCTGCTCTGCTACAACATGACCCGACGAAGGAAAAACAGAGTGATTTTGGAATTATCAATTCCAAAACCAGGGGGGCATGTGTTATCACCAGAATTTGACCGAGTCAGAGGTGGGCCGCGATCAAGATGGATTTGAAGAATGTGTATATGGAAGAAATACGTGAATCGGCATGTTATGCAAAGTTTGGGCTAGTTGGCCCGTGTATCTGTAATATAGTAGGATACGTATCGTTTAGGTAGAGTTTGTCTCGTGCACGGTGGGGATTATTCCCACGTTAGAAAGTCCCTGGACTATAAATATGTATCTAGGGTTTATGGAATAAACAACAACCAACGTTCAACCACAAATCAATCTCGGCGCATCGCCAACTCCTTCGTCTCGAGGGTTTCTACCGGTAAGCATCATGCTGCCTAGATCGCATCTTGCGATCTAGGCAGCACAAGCTTTATGTTGTTCACGCGTTGCTCGTACTGAAGCCTTTTTGATGGCGAGTAACGTAGTTATCTTAGATATGTTAGGGTTAGCATCGTTCTTCGTATCATATGCTATCGTAGTGCAACCCTTGCATATCTAGCCACCCTCACACCTATCTTAGGTGTGGGGGCGGCACCCCGCTTGATCATTATTTAGTAGATCCGATCCGTTACGGTTGCTCCTTGTTCTTCAAGGATTAGTTTAATATCTGCAATAGTTAGGCCTTACAAAGGGTTGGAGGATCCAGCGGCACGTAGGGTGTCGTTTGCTAGTCCTAGACAGGATGTTCCGGGGATCAACCTCGTGTTGGTTTTTAGGCCTTGTCTAGGATCGGCTTACGATCACCGTGCGTGGCCGCGAGGCCCAATCGTGAGTAGGATGATCCGATTATGCGGTGAAAACCCTAAATCGTCGTAGATCGCATTAGCTTTATCTTGATCAAGCAGGACCACCATATATTCGTGCACCTCGTACGAATCATGGGTGGATCGGCTCCTTGAGCCGATTCACAGGATAACCTGAGAGCCGATCGAGGCTCGTATTTAATGTTTACGTGTATGCCATGCAGGAAACTAAGCGAGGCATCTCCATCACCTTCCTGATCAGGTATAGGTCAGGTGGCACGCCCTTGCATCAGCATCGGACGTGTGTACCAGAGGCTTTGCGGGCCGTCGCTCGGAGGGACCAGGGCCAGCCGCAGCCCTAAGTTGTTCCCGGCTCTACTGTGTTGCCCGTCGCTGCTCGCCGGTGGGTTTTGACCGCAACACCTCTTGGATCCGTCGAAGTTCATGGTCCAAGTTCTCGATAAATCTGGGGGTCATGTATTCTGCAGCTCCATCCACTCCGCGATGAAATCTGACAGAATTTGCGACTTTATTGCTTTTCTTTTTTCATACGTGATGTCCCGAGGGGAAAGTTCTATTCCCCAAAGGGAGACACGTCCTGTAGCTTCTGGATTGTTCAATATATTTGATAGAAGTGCTTCATTGATCACTATTATCGGGTGTGCCGAAAAATAGTGGCGCAATTTTCTTGCTGTTGTGAACACTCCATATGCTAACTTCTGGTACTGCGGGTACCGCTGTTTGGAAGGCGATAAAACTTCACTGATGAAATATACCGGCCTTTGTACTCCATGGAGTTTTCCTTCTTCTCTTTCGACAACTAGCACCGTGCTGACCACCTGAGGTGTGGCTGCAATGTATAGAGGTTCCTTATCTTTCGGCGCCACCAAGATCTGTGGTGTTAAAATTGTGCGTTTAAGATCCTCGAAGGCTCTGTCTGCCTCCTCGTTCCACTGGAATTTCTCTCCTTGCTTAATTAAGGCGTAGAACGGCAACGCCTTTTCTCCCAGCCTGGCGATGAATCTGCTCAAAGCTGCGACTCGCCCAGTTAACTGCTGTATTTCTTTCAACTTTGTTGGCTTTCTCATTGTTACGATAGCTTGAATTTTTTCGAGATTAGCTTCAATCCCTCTCGCTGAAACTAGGAACCCAAGAAGTTCTCCTGCAGGGACGCCAAAAGAACACTTTGTTGGGTTCAACTTGAGGCAAAACTTGTCGAGGTTATCGAAAGTTTCCTTCAGGTCCTCGATTAGCGTTGTTCCCTTTTTTGAAGTTATCACGAGATCGTCAATGTAGACTTGTACGTTTTTCCCGATCTGTGTTGCTAGACACTTCTGCATCATCCTCTGGTACGTTGCTCCTGCGTTTTTCAGACCAAAAGGCATTGTTCTATAGCAAAACACGCCATAGGGTGTGATGAACGCTGTTTTGACCACGTCTTCTTCTTTCAATCTGATCTGGTTATAACGAGAATATGCATCCAGGAAGGAAAGACGTTCACATCCTGCCGTGGAGTCGATAATTTGATCGATCCTCGGGAGGGGAAAGTGATCCTTTGGATAGTGTTTGTTGAGACACGTAAAGTCGACACACATGCGAAGGACTTTAGTGTTTTTCTTCGGGACCAATACTGGGTTTGCGACCCATGTGGCCTCTGTATGCAGCTCCTTGATGAAACCAGCTTCTCTCAGTCGATCAATTTCTGATAACATGGCTTTCCGGTTTGGCTCCGAAAAACGTCGCAAAGGTTGTTTGATAGGTCTCGCTAATGGATCCAAGTTTAGGTGGTGCTCGGCAAGTTCCCTGGGTACTCCTGGCATGTCAGCTGGACACCATGCGAAGATTTTCCAGTGCTCACGGAGGAACTCGACGAGCGCGCTTTCCTATGCGAGGTCCATGTCTGTCGCGATGGACGTCGTCTTCTTGGGATCTGTCGGGTGAATCTGCACTTCCTTAAAAAAATTCGTGGTGTTGAAAGTTGATTCTTTGTTAGGCCTTCCTACATTTGGCAACACATCGTAATCAGTCATGAGCCTTGACGCCATGTACTCTGCTTGCATCCCGAAGGTTTCTGAGAGTCGATGAAAATCTTTGTCACATTTATCGGCTAGCGCGAAGCTTCCTTTAACTGTGATTGGTCCCTTAGGTCCAGGCATCCTCCACAACAAGTATGTGTAATGTGGTACCGCCATAAACCTGGCATATGCTGGGCGCCCCAACAAAGCGTGGTACTGTGATGGGAAATCCACGACTTCAAACTCCAGCCTTTCTATTCTGTAATTCTCTCGGGTCCCAAACTGAACGTCGAGATTGATCTTCCCCAACGGATAACTTGGCTTCTCCGGTGTGATGCCATGGAATCGTGTGTCGGTTGGTTTCAAATTTGCTAGAGATATGTTCATCTTCCTTAGTGTATCTGCATACATAAGGTTTAAACTGCTGCCTCCATCTATGAATACTCGAGATACATTGAATCCTGCGATTACTGCTGGTAAGATAAGTGCTGACTGCCCTGGTCGAGGAACTTGCTGTGGATGATCCGCTATTGTGAAGCCAATGTCTTGCCCTGACCAGTTAAGGTACTCAACCGTTGGTGGAGGCATTTTCTCTACCATGAACACCTGTCGCGAGATTACTTTCTGAGCTCTATTGGATGGACTGCCTTTCTGAATCATCGAGACCGCTCCATTGGAGTTGGGATCAACATAAGGCGGTGGCGCTGGTTGATACGTCTCCAACGTATCGATAATTTCTTATGTTCCATGCCACTTTATTGATGATACCTACATGTTTTATGCATACTTTATGTCATATTTATGCATTTTCCGGCACTAACCTATTAACGAGATGCCGAAGAGCCAGTTGATGTTTTCTGCTGTTTTTGGTTTCAGAAATCCTAGTAAGGAAATATTCTCGGAATTGGACGAAATCAACGCTCAGGATCTTATTTTTCCACGAAGCTTCCAGAAGTCCGGAGAGGAAACGAAGTGGGGCGACGAGGCGGCGACACGCCAGGGCGGCGCGACCCACCTCCTGGCCGCGCGGCCCTGTTGTGTGGGCCCCTCACATCGCCCCTAAACCTACCTCCTCCGCCTACTTAAGCCTTCGTCGATAATAACTCCAGTACCGAGAGCCACGATACGGAAAACCTTCCAGAGACGCCGCCGCCGCCAATCCCATCTCGGGGGATTCAGGAGATCGCCTCCGGCACCCTGTCGGAGAGGGGAATCATCTCCCGGAGGACTCTTCACCGCCATGGTCGCCTCCAGAGTGATGAGTGAGTAGTTCACCCCTGGACTATGGGTCCATAGCAGTAGCTAGATGGTCGTCTTCTCCTAATTGTGCTATCATTGTTGGATCTTGTGAGCTGCCTAACATGATCAAGATCATCTATCTGTAATGCTATATGTTGTGTTTGTTGGGATCTGATGAATAAGTGAATGATATGTTATGTTGATTATCAATATCATCTATGTGTTGTTTATGATCTTGCATGCTCTCCATTGCTAGTAGAGGCTCTGGCCAAGTTGATACTTGTAACTCCAAGAGGGAGTATTTATGCTCGATAGTGGGTTCATGTCTCCATTAAATCTGGGGGAGTGACAACAACCCCTAAGGTTGTGGATGTGTTGTTGCCACTAGGGATAAAACATCAATGCTATGTCCAAGGATATATTTGTTGATTACATTACGCACCATACTTAATGCAATTTTCTGTTGTTTGCAACTTAATACTGGAGGGGGTTCGGATGATAACCTGAAGGTGGACTTTTTAGGCATAGATGCATGCTGGATAGCGGTCTATGTACTTTGTCGTAATGCCCAATTAAATCTCACAATACTCATCATAACATGTATGTGCATGGTCATGCCCTCTTTATTTGTCAATTGCCCAACTGTAATTTGTTCACCCAACATGCTTATTCTTATGGGAGAGACGCCTCTAGTGAACTGTGGACCCCGGTCCATTCTTAACATCGAATACAATCAACTGCAATACTCGTTCTACTGTTTTCTGCAAACAATCATCATCCACACTATACATCTAATCCTTTGTTACAGCAAACCGGTGAGATTGACAACCTCACTGTTACGTTGGGACAAAGTACTTTGGTTGTGTTGTGCAGGTTCCATGTTGGCGCCGGAATCCCTGGTGTTGCGCCGCACTACACTCCGCCGCCATCAACCTTCAACGTGCTTCTTGGCTCCTACTGGTTCGATAAACCTTGGTTTCTTACTGAGGGAAAATTTACCGCTGTACGCATCACACCTTCCTCTTGGGGTTCCCAACGGTCGCGTGCTGTACGCGTATCACTGGTGCTGCCGCTATTCTGAGCTGATGTCGATTATCGTCCGTAATTGCGGGAGGAGGTGGCAAGTGAATCTCACTCCTGGGCCCTTGCGGGTTCCTATTTGTCGCCTGGGCATTGGCATGCCCTGCCCATCTTAGCATTGCCTGAAAATTTCGGCAATCCTTCTGCAGGTGTCCTGACTGTTTTTTCCATTGTTGTCGAGATAAAAGTGCATCTGGCACGGCCCGTTCATCATCTCCTCAGGGGACACGAAAGGTCTCTGGAACCTAGGCCCATTGTTTGGTCTGCTGTTTCAAGAATCAATTCTGTTGTCGCCTCGCTGCTCATTGCTTCTCTGATAATCATCTCTATTGTTTCCTCTGGCGCTTGCTCGAAAGCCAGCCGAAATTTGCCCAGGAGCATCATAACCCGAGTACTGCCGAGGAAATTGTCGCCTATTTTGATAGTTTCGACCGCGGTCCTCTTCTGGTGACCTATGTCGTTTGTTGTGAACAGCATCTTCTCCATCTGCCCATCTGTTTGCTATCTCCATTAATGCAGATACTGTCTTTGGATTCGTTCTCCCCAAGTCCTCGACGAAATCTCCCCGCCTGATTCCTGCGACAAACGCATCTATCGCTCTCTCGTCAGATATATTCTCTGCCGAGTTTTTAATGATATTCCACCTTTGGATGTATTTCCTCATTGATTCGTCTGGCTTTTGTCGACACGCTCTCAGTTCCTCTAGTGATGCAGGTTTCTTGCAAGTGGACCGGAAATTCTTGACGAACACGTCCTCGAAGCTATCCCAGTTGTCGATAGATCCTGGAGGAAGCTTTTTTATCCAAGATCGCGCAGCCCCACTTAAATGCACCTGGATGCTTTGCATAGCTGTTGCTCTGGTTCCTCCTGTGAGCTTCACCGTCTCGAGGTAATCAACTAGCCAATCCTCTGGATCTTGTAGGCCGTCGAATTTTTTGAAGTTATCAGGCAGTTTAAACCCCGAAGGGACTCGAGTTTTTCGAACTCTCCTCGTGAAGCATGGCAAACCGCACATATCCTCGTCGTTTAATTCTGGGGAATGCCGATGTTCTCTTCTATTTTGCCGTGCTCTGTCCACCCTTGCTTGCGTTGCTGTGTCTCTTGCTCCACTTGTTCCTTCGGGGACTGCTGCCGCAGGTCGTGGACTATTTTGTCTTGCTGTTCCTTCGGGAGGTGTTGATACAAACGTTGTTCCCATGGCCCCGACTCCTGCCATCGCCATGTTGTACAATGCCTCCCTTGGATCTCCTGGAGGTGGCCTGGATGCAAGGATAAAGGCCTGTGTCGCCATATACCAAACTTCTGGTGTCTTGGAGATAATGTTCCCTCTCGTGTCTATCGACATAAAAGACATGTCGAGGTTTTGAACCAAGTGCTCTCTTTCTCCTTCAGGTATGTTTTGCAGCCTTGATCTTGCTCTGTTCCGAGCTTCCCTGTTTTGCTCCCGAAGTTCCTGATTGTCGACTTAACTCCGCCCTTCGTCTGCTTGATGCGGAGGCTGCCTCCCTTCTTCTGTTCAGAGCGGCTGTCTGTTTCTCCAAATCCCTTGCAGCTCGCGCGAGTCTATATTGATATGCTTGCAATTCTTCTGGCGTGGCTGTTGTGGCCATTGGTTCTGAGCCATCCATAGCTCTCGCAGCTCTATCCCATGCTGCTTGTGGAAGTTGAACTCTAACACGTGGTGTAGGCCCGACGTATTTATTGCCTAAACCTCGCCTTATGTCAGAGGGATCGACATATGGATTTCCCAAATCGCCGAAAACCTCCGATGTTTCCTCCTGATCGCGACTTGGTTCTTCGATGGCATAAATCTGATGATATTTTGAATTCAGATCTTTGCTGGGTTTGGTGACACCATCATAGAGATTGGAGAAGACCTTGCCCACAGTGGTGGATTTGTCGATGAAATTGAAGCTGTCGACGTTGCTCGAGTCATCGCTTATATAAGAGTCCGCAGATGACTCGAAGGACATATCGCTGAAGATCTTGGCGAGCTTTTCGCTTGCCCTGGTGCTGATGAAGCGTTGCGATGAAGTCTCCTCTGCGCCTGACTTGATTGACGATGTTGAGTTCGAAGAATCGGAATCGACCGCTGACAATCCCGACGAGATCGGAATTTCGAGACGATACGCTCCCTCCTTCTCGACCCGAAAGTGGAACCTTCCGAACGTCATCTCCATAGGCTCCTCCAGATACGCATATGCATCCAAACGGGAGGGCGGGTGATGAACAAAATCGACAGGACCAGTTGCGATCTGTTTACCTCGATCCATCGCGTTGCTTGCTGTTGATGAAGTCGACGATCTTGAACGTGCCATCGAGATCAGATCCTTGACGCCTCTAATTCCCACAGACGGCACCAATTGACAAGGTATCAACTTGTCAATGCCTACGGGTTGTAGACTAGGGTTTAGTTAGAAGTAGAGGGCAATTAGATCTCGAAGGTTTCAGCCGAAAAGTACTCGACGATATGAAAACTAAGGTTGTGAGACAATGAATCGATGCTTTCTTTGTCCCTCGACTCCCCCTTATATAGGAGGCGGAGCCGAGGGATTCTTGATGTACAAGTTACAGAGTTCGGGAAGGTTTCCAACTCCTCCCGTCATATTACAAAGTGTTCTTCCCTAATACAACTCTAGCTTTCCTTAACTAACAAGTTGGGCTTCCGAATTCTTCTTATCCTTCGGGTCGTGGGCCTTCAATAAACCCCGGGTACCATCTTCGGCAGGCTCATTGGGGATGCCTATGTCAGGAAGCGCCCCCTCCGCAAATGGGAATTCACCAGGCAACGGTCCCAAAGGACCTACCCCCTTGCTCACCGCCGTTGTCGCTCTGTTCTGCAACACATCTTCTTCAACAACTTCAACAACATTCAGATCCGCTACCCGCGAACTTCGAAGAGGGATTAGTGCGCCGAGAAGCTCAACAGAGCCCCGAGCACGAGGAAGACGGTCGATCTGCAGTAGAGCTCCTTAGACCTCCACCAAGAAAGAGGAAGACCACCGTCGCAAAAACCACTCTGGCCATGCCGGCGTGCCGCCACTCCCCAACGCCGCTGGCTAGCTCCCTACACGAACCTACGCTATATACACACCGCAGATCGGGGTTTCCCCATCCTTCGGCTGCCGAAGTAGCTGCTGAGGGTGAGGAAACCGCCGATCTGGCGGTAGCGAGGTGGAACGCACAGGGTCACACAAGCCGTCTCTCTCGCTAGAACAGGGAGAGGATAAGACCAAGGTCTGAAAAAGTGAAAAAAAACAGATAACTAAACGGAACCTCTATTTTGAATAACATGATTTGCATGACCTTCCGTGTCTTGAAAATGGATCAATCGGAAACTCAGTGTTGACCTTTTTAACTCGGTTGATGTCCACCGGCAAGATTTCTTTCATCATTATAATTAAAAAGATCGAGGTCCCTACTCCATTCGGGATTTCGGGCAAATGGTACCGACATCTGTTTCCGTGATATAGCCAAGTCGAAAGAGATGTGGAAGTCTAAGTTTATAATTTTGACGTTAATCGCGGTAAAACGTCACGATAGCTGGAATAGCTCAGTTGGCTAGAGCGTGTGGCTGTTAACCACAAGGTCGGAGGTTCAAGCCCTCCTTCTAGCGATTTTTTTTTCCGATTTTTATTTACTGGTTCTTTTTAAAATTAATTTCCTACACTCTTTGTATTCGAATTTACATGTCACTTTTAATTATTTATCTCTGTTGCTGGTTCGATTGGTTTCAAATTATTATCCTATTGAACATGTGCTCATATTAGGAATTGAATAATTACATTAGTTTTATGCCCTAATTTTGTGTTTTGTGCAAGTATATTCTTCAAACCCTCCTTCTAGCGAACTTTGTTTTCCGATTTTTATTTACTGCTGATTTTTAAAATTAATTTCCTACACTCTTTGTATTCAAATTTACATGTCACTTTTAATTATTTATCAAGCCCTCCTTCTAGCGACTTTTTTTTCCGATTTTTATTTACTGCTTCTTTTTAAAATTAATTTCCTACACTCTTTGTATTCGAATTTACATGTCACTTTTAATTATTTATCTCTGTTGCTGGTTCGATTGGTTTCAAATTATTATCCTATTGAACATGTGCTCATATTAGGAATTGAATAATTACATTAGTTTTATGCCCTAATTTTGTGTTTTGTGCAAGTATATTCTTCAAACCCTCCTTCTAGCGAACTTTGTTTTCCGATTTTTATTTACTGCTGATTTTTAAAATTAATTTCCTACACTCTTTGTATTCAAATTTACATGTCACTTTTAATTATTTATCTCTGCTGCTGGTTCGATTGGTATCAATTTGTTATCCTATTGAACATGTGCTCATATTAGGAATTGAATAATTACATTAGTTTTATACCCTAATTTTGTGTTTTTTGCAAGTATATTCTTCAAACTAAAATTTACATCTTAATCACATCCCATTTTTATCTAGTTTTCCATCTTCTAAAATTATCATGTCAAACTATATTTCCCTAATTTTTTTTTTTGAACAAGAGACGGGTCCATAAGGACCCAGTAGCAGCTTCAATAGAATTTCAGAGCAGTACAGCAAGGACCCCAAAGAAAAATAAAATTACAACCCGGTCCAGTATTTTCGCTAGAAGGACCTTGAACACTGATTGAGAAATGCAATTGAGTCCTTCTTGGCAACGAGTTCGATCCAAAATCAGCACCACCGGGGACGCTACCACTTGGGGTGTTGATCTCGCCGCCGCTCCGCCTCCAACACTCGCCGGAGAAGGAAGAGACGAACACCAAGCTATTGCCAACCTGCCTCCCATTTGGCATCATGGCCAGGAGGAATTTCAGGAGCCGGCGCCAAACGCCAGAGCTCGCCAAGGCCGCCTTTCGGCCAGAAAGGTCAACAACGAAGCAGAGCGTCGTTGAGAATATGCACCAACTGGAGCAGCTGCAATCTCTCCAGATCCAAAGCCGGAAACCCGTCTCCGATACGACTGTTGATTTGAAGAGGCAGGGGACGAAGACCACAACAACTTTACTCCCACAACCACCGTGGGCAAAGAAGCCATGGGAAACCACCACCATCCTCACCCAAATCAACTGCCACACGAGCTTATTTAGAGAGCTCTTACCAGATCCAACACCTACTGCTACCGTCCACCATGGACAGCCTGCAGGAGGACAAGACGGCGGTCGCCGGACGCGGCTCGCGGGCGTCGACGACGAGCTCAGGAACGGCATCACGCCATACTCCACATGGGAAAAACTCAACCTTGATCTACAACTAATATATACAAGCCGCCGTGCACCTTTCCCTTCTCCTCTCCGGCCGGCCACGCCGTCGAAGGAGCAACGGGATCGGGCCGGGATCTGGAGATGTTCAGCGACTCTCAACGGGGGCGCTCTCGTGGCAGAGAAAGAAAGAGTCTGTTCGTCATATTTCCCTAAATTAAGGTGACCTTTTAACTGAATGGTAACCAATGTGCATATTTGTGTATCCATTTTTCATTTACACCCATATAATATCTTTGTAACCGTATATGATTTCTGCATCAAATAAAATTTTCTTACTTCAGTAGTCGAGTAGAACATAAGAAAAAAAAAATATATTTTACACTATAATTACTTTTTTTTTGCGAATCACACTATAATGACTTCTACACCGCACTTTTATGCCCACTTTTTTTTATTCCAAGTCAATATAGTGTACTTATTACTAGTATATATAAAACATAAATTTATGGGCGTAATAACATAGAAACTAGAAGATACCCCGCGCGTTGCTGCGGGAATCTTGTTTCAACAATGCTTATAGATAATACAAAAAAATACGTAAAATATATTGCCAAGAAAATGGCCAGATTACTTAAAAGTACACAAAATAAGCATCAAACACAATGTTGTGTGAATCATGTTTAATACCAAGCTGAAAGGTCTTGTTTTGGATTCTGGATGCCCAATCTGGTAAACATATTGGGTATGAACTCCAGATATATGCACCACTGCAAGAAAGGCTTAATCAAACTTATGAGATTCACAATTTGTCTTTAGCGATGTATACATCTGCATAACAGATCTATAGTTAATAAAATAAACATATGCAGAAGAATTTCTACTGAGACCCTTACAGAGACATTCATACAAAAGATATTGATGTGCCCCCTACTGCTCAGTTGTTCATGAGTTGGCTCTTTAATATTGCAGAGCAATCTTTTCGCAAGTTTATTAAAAAATGTTCCACTCTAAAACGTAGAGCCACTATCCTGTATAAATATTTTTTAAGCTCTTTACAAACAACTGGTCTAAGTATACCTTTAATCAGCTTATGTAGTAGTATATACCTTCGATTAAACAATTTGGAAAATCTGCTACGTGTAAGCATTCACTGTAAGCCATGTAGTTGCCGAGGTCCCTTATCTCCTGCAATTTAACATAGGGTCAATCAAATTCTTTTATGAAATGGAATTTGAGCTTTGCTTTTGCAAGGTACTACAGATTACAAACAAAGATACCAAGTAAAATCTAGATTTGGTTAACAGATGCCTAACCTATATACCTACAAAATATTGATGGATGCATATGTACATGAGTGAAGCAGCAAATCACCGTCAGATTCTTACTCATCTGAAGAATAGCACATCCTGAAATAACAACATACTAAAACGCAGAAGAAAACAGGTGCTTGACAATCAGGATTCACAACAATATTCAATCGTTGCCGTCGGCGGAAGGTTTATATCTTGTGAAATTGGAATAGAAAAATGGTGAAACTGGGGAAGGTCAAGAAGAATTAAGCTGAGCAAGGTGATTCACCAATCAGTAGGTTAGTCGGACGCCGATATGCTGATCTTAACAGGCGCGTATACTGTTACCAAGGATGATGTGGGTGGATCGGCTCAAATACAGCCAGCTATTTAAAGGCAAGCAACGATTGATTGGCTTCCTTCATCAGTCAAGCCCCGTTCAGTTTCTTCTCCATCAATTCTACGTTCAATTTCTCTTGATGGGGAGGGGAAGCGATGGGTTGGTAAGGAGAGGATTAAAATCATACCCATGTCCGTAAAACAAAGAGGGCCTGCTGATGGTGTGGCTTCTACTTAATTATAAAAGATGCTAGTTTTTTCTAAATAAAAGTAGTAATTAAATTTAAGAATTTAGTGAGGTGGCAGGTTGATGTGGCATGCTTGCATGTTGAGAGAAATCACCTAGTGGGGAGCTCCTATTTAGAGATAAAAGATATGTCAATTAGAGTTTCTATTCCGTTACATATATATAATTGCGTTTCTAGATAAAGCCTTTAATTTCAGTGCTTATCAAATACTCCATTTTTATCTATATTTTCGGAGTATATATTTTCATGATATCCTGCCATTTAAAGTTATGTAAACTAAAGAAATTCGGGTTACCCACTAGGAAGTTCCTCTACAAGTACCCTGCAAAAGTTGGAAGAAAACAGAAGAAAATCATGGAGGCATCTAATCTTGCGCTTTTGGTCGTCCTTGCGATGGCAGCCGCCATGCTTGAACCCTCGAATGCCCAGAATTCGCCGCAAGACTACGTCACCGCGCACAACGCCGCGCGCGCCGCCGTGGGCGTGGGACTGAGGCCCGTGGCCTGGGACGCGGCCGTCGCGTCCTACGCAGAGAGCTACGCCAGGCAGCGCTCCGGCGACTGCGAGCTGGCGCACTCAGACTCACAGTACGGGGAGAACCTCTTCTGGGGCTCCGGCGTGGACTGGACGGCGGCGCAGGCGGTGGAGAAATGGGCCGACGAGAGGCCCGACTACAGCTACGCTTCCAACAGCTGCGTCGACAGCAGGATGTGCGGGCACTACACGCAGATAGTGTGGCGCAACTCCACGGGCATCGGCTGCGCGCGCGTGGTCTGCGACCACGACGCCGGCACCTTCATCACCTGCAACTACAGCCCGCCCGGCAACTACATCGGGGAGAGGCCTTATTGATTAATTTGGCTGTCCGCCAACAGATTTAGATCGGCATTTTTTTTTGTTTCTGGTGCTCAGCAAATTGGTTAAAAGACAAAAAAAAAGTGTTTTCAACTTTTTTAGGGCTAATCGTCCAGAATACCTTATTAACCAAAAAAAATGATTACAAAGATGGCACATTCATAAGTAGGACAGGCGTAGAATCCTAAGCAAAACCTTATGCAACTGAATCCGTCACTCAGGTTGACAACGCATCAAGGGAAGAGAGAATGAAGGTAGGTAGAGTAGTATCTGAGTCGTCCACACAAACTTGTAGAAGGAAATTCCTCGAAGAAGTGTAAAAGTCGCTGCAGAAGCAACTCGCTACGTACAACGGGACCTGGGGAAGAAGCTGAATTAGTGGGGGTGCGCCCGGCAGACTAGAATCACTAGTGAGAGCCGATGGCTGAGCCCAAGTATGTCCGCGGGTGGGAACTACCTGGACATAAGACGACCAACAATTCGACGACCAGACCAACACCACACATAGCCAGAGCACAAGCCCGACGACGATAGAGACCCACTAGCTCCTTGACACCGTCAACCACGTCACTGAGATGGGGTTGAAGCCAGGGTATCATTACTGGATGTAGTGCCACCACCGTCATATGAAGGGACCCGTCGATCGCCAGTTGGACGAGATGGAGGAGGGGGCTAGGGTTTCATGGAGGAGAAGCGGCCGCTCAGGTATAGTTTTCGAGTGGAGTATTCTTTAAGAGTTTTAAACTTTAGTAAAAATGAACTTATTTTGATGCAAGCGATTTGTTTTTTTAGTGGAAGCGATTTGTTTATTTAATGCTAGGTGGCTTGGAGTTTTTTTTTTGTTTTTTTGCGAAACTGGCTTGGAGTTCTTCATGGACCTATTTTAAGCGGCTTTCTGTTTAGCTAGACAGGTTTGGAGTAGTGGACTTGTGATCCTGTATTGGGCCATGTTCCAGGTAGGACGGGCCGGTCCATCATGATGCCCAGATCCAAATATGACCAGAACTGTCCGCTTTATTCAGAAATCATTATCAAAAGAATTCGTGCAAATTAACAAATGAAACAGTTAATGCAGTGCATCCCTAAGCTAGCGTGGGAGTATATATGTACTTAGCTATAGTTTATGTGACTAAGTGAGCCTTGATCATGTAAGTACAACTCAAAGTCTCAGACTGCCGCGGCCGCTTTCCTCCCATGGAACCCACGAGACGGCGCCGCCTCTACCAGCTGCAGGCCGCACGACTCGGCCACCGCGCCGGCACCGGCAACGATGACTGTCTCCTTTGCCGCCATGTCGCCACTGCCTCCATCGAGCAGCATTCCTCCCAGAAACATTTTGACGACCCATGTGGCGGGGGCGACGGCGTCCGCCTCCCACGCAGCGCGCTCCGCCTCGACGTCGTCCACCTCGCCGACCTTGAGCGCAAGGACTCTGGTGACGTCGAGGCGGCGGAGGCTCCAGCCGGGGAGGCCACGGAAACGGTGGATCTTCCGAAGCTGGCGGCGCACCAGCCCGCACGTGTTCTCCTTGATCTCGTCGACGGCAGCCGTGAGGACACCGGTGCGCAGCGCATCGTCCCCGTCGAGCGCTCCAGCGGCCTCCAGCCGAAAGTATGCATCCATCTCCGGCACGCCGATAGCCCTCCTGATCCCGCGGGAGTAATCCGCGTCAGGACTGTAAAACTCCCGCACCTCGGCGACGAGCCCCTGCTCCACCATGCAGTCGACGCGATCGCGGACGTACTGGTCCAGCACCGTCAGGTCGGCGTCCACCCAGAGGAAGCAGATGTCGTACCGCGCGCGGAATGCCCGGTCGCCGCCGCCGTCCAGCAGCGCCTCGAGGTACCTGTTGGAGCCTCCGGCCAGGACCGGCACGCGACCCCTCGCGACGACAGACTCGACGGCGCGCGTGACGTCGCGGCAGAAGTCGGAGACGGAGTAGTCGGCGTCCGGGTGCACCCCGCCGATGAGGTGGTGTGGCACGCCGGCCTGCTCGCGGGCGGTGGCCTTGTTGGTGACGACGTCGAGGCCGTCGTGCACCTGGACCTTGTCGGTGTTCACGACCTCGCCGCCGAACCGCAGCGCGAGGTCGACCGCCAGCTTGGACTTGCCGGTGGCCGTGGCGCCCATGACCACCACCACCTTGCCTTTCTTCTTCCCGTTACCGTTCGCCATCTTGCTAATGCCCGCCATGCAAACTAACTTTCCTGATGATCGAGACTGAGTGACTGACGGCCTTCTCTCTTTCTTAGTGCACGAACGTCTAAATGAAGATGCAGCAAACCGTGTGAGATGGATCGACGGAAGTTGGAAGGGATGCATGGAGCGATATAAGAAGACGCCTATTTATACAATCTACTTATACAATCGATCGCGCGTAGGTGTGAGGTGCCCCACTATTTTCTGTTTGAATATTTCTTTAGATTTTTTTTGAAATTTCAACATTTCTTTAGATTTGCGCGCGCGCGGTGTTTAGATAGCGATAACCACCGTTGACAGGTTTCTTTACTGGAAAAAAAAAAAGCGCTGACACCTTTGCCCGTCAGAACACAGCTAGCTGAAGTCGATTGAAAAATATTCGCAAGTGCGGATGCATGCGCCTGGAGTGTCAACTATATATCTGACTGACATCGTCGCTGCGTGTCCCCCGATCGAGTTCACGAGTTGGTGAGTCTGAATTCTGGCTTCTCAGCAGGAAACCTACAGAAATGCTGTCACCGGGAGAAGGGACGCAGAAGACACCCCGGTGCCGGAGGTGCGCTTTCGGCGTCGAAAAGGATGCAGCGCACTGTGAATATGTTCACCGAAAAGTATATATGCATATTTTTCAACCAAAAAAACTTTCTACTACATGCGTCTAGATGGTAAAACTCTGCCTAAAACAAGTCGCATGGATCGACCTCCTTGCATCGCTAACCACCTACTTGACCATCTGACGAATAAGTCTTAACACACACATACATCCCTAACCAAGTTTTGACTGTTTCTCGGACTCAGTCCAAGGTTAAAAGAGAGCTTAGATTCAGTGAAAAAGAGATACAATTGTTTCTTGAACTGGCCCTCCCGCGACCCTCTCCCCCTAGTGACCTAGGGTGGGCCGCCACCACCCCTCTCACCATTGGTGGAGCTAGAAAGAAAAAGATGGGCGGGCCAGGATGGCAAATTCTTTTTTGTTCGCGTCTAAGAGCATCTCTAATGGGGTTCACAACTCATGGAAACGGCAAAAAATCACAGACACAACTCACGGCACATCATCTGTGCCGGATACAAGAGCCCCTAGACCTAGGAATAGAGGCCACACCTTATATCCAACACAGATAAACTCCAGAAACACACAAGTACACTCACCACTGGCAGCGCACCGATACGCATCCTCGCAACAAAAGTTGATCTATACTAAGGCGCGTTGAGGCGTGCGTTTCTTCTTGTGCATCTGCAAATAATGTTGCATCTTCTCATTCAGGATTTCTTCATTGACTTTCCCTTTGCTCTTGATTTTTGGAACCTCTCCAAAAGCCTCCGCCGCCTATACTCTGCGCGCTTGGTTACAGGAATATCACAATCTTTGTTTTTGTTGTCCGAACGGCTGCTGCGTCGCGCTAAGAGAGATGGAGCAGCCTCCCACAACTGCGCATTTTGGGGTGAGCTCGACACACCGAGAGCAAGCTCTTCAAGGAACTCCCCCCACGGAGAAGGCGAGGCCCTCTCAAGTGGCTCATCAGCATCCATATGGATCAACTCCTTCACCTCCTCCAGACGTGCGGCAAACATGGCCTGCAACTTGGTGCTTAGCGCCTCTGCTTGGGATGCAAGGAGAGGCTTTAGCAGAAGCAAAACCGCTGCAGAATCACCCAGAGCAGCCGCAAATACATCTCGAACAGCCGCAAAATGACCCGGAAAAGCCGCAGGATCGCCCAAATGAACAACAACCGATGCCCATGAGCGAAGAGGTGCCGAGGCGAGCCACTAGGAATGTCACTAGTAGGGCATGGAGGAGATGGAGGCGAGTGACCATGGCTAGCAACTGGAGGCGCAATAGCAGCTGCCCATGATCCAAAGGCTGGCGAGGACTACTTGCAGTCTGACTGGAACAGAGGGGGCCCTGATTGGATTGCCAACGCTTCCAGCAGTCGCACTCGCGGTGGCCAGAGCGGAGGCATGCCAAGCATCTGGTGAGGCCAAGACAGGCGGCAATGCAGTGGTCGGGCTCGAAAGCACCCGCACATGCCGTGCGCCCTCCGCCTGAAGGCGATGACACAGACATCCCTCTCACGATGAGGAGAAGAGGGCAGTTTGCTTCGCTGCAGTTGACGATGCTCGCGCACCTCCTGCCAACCCAGCTCACCACCGGCCTCGTCTGGAACAGCACATGTCGGCCAAACCACCTGCGGCTTGAAGTTGGGCGGGAGCTTGTCCGTAGGAGGCCGTAGCAGGGGCGCTGGGACCAGGGCAGCAAGGGCTAGAGCGGCAGGGGTCGAAGCAGTAAGGGTTAGAGTAGCAGGGGCTAGCAGTGCCCATCCCCCACTAGAGTGACCGTCGGAGCGGCAGGGGCCAGAGCGGCTGAGGCCGGGGGCGGGGCAGTGATGTCTACACACGCTTCTATTCTTGTAGAAAGTGTTGGGCCTCCAAGTGCAGATGTTTGTAGAACAGTAAGTGGATCACCCAAGGTTTATCGAACTCAGGGAGATAGAGGTCAAAGATATCCCTCTCAAGCAACCTTGCAATTACGATAGAAGAGGTCTCTTGTGTCCCCAACACACCCAATACACTTGTCAGGCGTATAGGTGCACTAGTTCGGCGGAGAGATAGTGAAATACAAGTAATATGGATGATTATGAGTGGTAATTCCAATCTAAAATAAAAATAGCAGCAAACAAACATGTAGCAGAACTGGTTGTAAACGGTGTTTTAATGCTTGGAAACAAAGCCTAGGGATCATACTTTCACCGGTGGACACTCTCAACAATGATACCATAATTGAATACATAGATATTATCACTTCGCTATGATACTTTGAACCACTCTTCGGTTTGATAACAAACACAAATTCACTGCGTAGGGCTACATAATCATTCCTTAAAGTTCGCATTCCCGATCTATGGATGCCCCCACGCTATCACTTTGAGAATACAAAGATGGTACTAACTAGACACCACAATTCATAAGTATTTCTGTAAATTAAGCTTGAGAAACAAACACGGTGTTCACTGTCACCTTCACACCGCTGGACAAGGTGTCCCCGGAGATCACATAATAAAATCATTTGAGTAGCACAATAGTTGAAGAATAACATATACTTATTCAACTAGATTACAAAGCGCATGTTCACATAAAGATCATACATGGAGAGACAGATAGACCACATAGCTACCGGTAAAGCCCTCAGCCCCGAGGGAGAACTACTCACTCCTCATCGTGGGAGTCAGTGTAATATCCCAGGATTTGGGGTTACAAAAATAGAGGAAACAGATGTGTGCATTGCATTCATGCATAGAAAATCCGGGGAATTTTCGCGCTTTAAAGTAAAACAGTCACAGTAATTGAAGTTTCACTTGACCTTGGTGGAATTGAAGTAGCTCATCAAGTCAAGCGCTATAAACCTCAATGTGATTTTGTTTAAAACCTTGTTTTGGGTAGAGATGATTTGATCTAAGGGTTTAGCTCAAATGGAATTAAAACTAACACAACAACACTTTAATCAAGGATCAATTACTTGATCTCATCAAAGATCATAACATGTTATTCCTTGTCATAACATATGAACATTTATTTAATTACAAATCAAGTAACAATAAAATGGGGAACTATTCTTCATTTATCTTTTCTATGTCTTAAACTAATCCAAGAACCTACCATGAAACTCATGGTATACATTTTATTTCATTCTTGGAATCATGACAAGGAGATCAACCCTAGGAATATATATTCTTGTCCATTCCAAGTTATTATACATCAAACCTAGAGTGGTGAGAGTTCTATGTTAATTATTAGAGAAGCAATGACAAGCTTTGAGCTAAACCTTGGATATGCATCCATGTATTCAAATCATCTTTAAGAGAAACCCTAGGATATTATTCAAGACATTCCCTAGAGAGAGAACCCAATTATGTTAAACATAGATATTGAGATCACATCAACCTCTATGGAGCCTAACCTTAGGTTAGTATTGAAATCCTTCCCAAATGAGAGAGACCACTCATATCAATCCTAGCTTTACCTATTTAAGAATAAAGGACAACCATTGAACTAAAGTATTAGGTTATAAATCATTTCACCATGGAGTGGTGAGATAACCTATTATCACATGGAATAATACCATATCCATGAATTGATAAAGTAAGGATGAGATTAATTCAACCAAGATAGCCAAGTGGAGTTTTTACCTATTGAGATATTGTGAGTACATCATAGACCCTAGAGTAATCATGCCTATGCAAGATAATACACATTGCGTGTTACACTCTAGTTATTTAAGCAAACACTTGATCTTGGAAGTGAGAACCATATGTCATGAGAGATCTATACCTATTTAGAAAGTATTACCAACGCTTTATTTAGAATCGTAGAAGATAATCCAATCCATTTATAAGTGGGAGAGGTTAACTACATTCTAAATCAACTAGAGCGGTAATTTCATGCGAGGGCAGCAAAAAGTAAAAATTACATACCTTTATTTTGGGAACGGTTTCTAATAAATGAAATTTCTAAATATCTAAATGGCTACATGGAAAAGACCTTTAATCAGAGATTGTAAAATATAAATATTTGTATTTTATACAAGAGCGCTAAATGGTAAAAAACAATATTTCTACTTGCCTATATATGTCAAAAGTATATTTGCAAAGGGGTAGAAAACCCAAAACATTTGGATAAACATCCAATCCATCGGAGGCAACTAACAACAATGGTTCTGTCCACACTAGCTTGTTTTACATAGAAGTCCCCAGCAAAAATATTGACTATGGTTCAACACAGCCGAGAGTCACAAGCAGGTGAGTCATCTGGTGCCATGCAACCAGCAGGAGCTGGCAAGCTTTAGGACCAAGCCTTGCTGTACATGCCACGCACTGGTCCTTGTAAAAATATCAGGATAGCATGAGCCGACTTTGGGGGAAGGAAGAGACGTAACCAAGTAGTGCTACGGTGCCACGTCGTAGTAGCAGATCACCATATGCACCGAACATCCCTATCGTCTCATCCAAAGAAGCCAAGAACCGAACCCAAACCAAAGCCATGGCTGTGACCTAAAAGAGAGCAAGCACCAGGGAGGAAGAGATCTGTTCAGTTGCATGGGCAGAGGAGAGGAAGGCCAGGACCAGCGATAAGCTGCAGCAAAGGAGGCGTTCACGACCGCCGGCCGGACGGCCGGAAAAGAGCAGCGAGAGCCCTAGGAGAGTTAAGGGGGCCAAATTCCACCAAGAGCCTGATTTAGGAGTTCCCTAGTACAGGTATAAGTGGTATTGGTCGCACCATGTTCAGTACCTTTTCTTTCATGAACGAAATCCTTTGATTGTTGTCCTGTTTCGGTAGTATAGATAGGCTTATTGCTTGTATATAAGTGGGAATCCGATGCGTGGTGAGAAAGTGAGAAAACCAACGTGAGAAAGAGAGGGACTTTGGTTTAAAGTGTTCAGGTATTCAGCAGCAACTCACTGTTTTGCAAATAGTAATCAGGTTAGAACTTGTCCCTGGCATCTAATTGCACGCATAAATCTCATGCGAGCGGTTATCTAAGAGTTGCCCTGCTTATCATGCTAAAACAGTAGTAGCTACATAACTATCAAGTGCAGTTTATAAATTTTATTAGAGTTAGATGTTCTTTAAATTTCTGCAGCTAATCTTTGACTGTGTGTGGTTTTAGTTTCACTGTACAAAAGCTACACGAGCAATTGAACCTATTTCCTATTTAAAGTCTGTGTGACTAACTGAACTTTTGCACACATATTTCTGAACCAAGGTTTTGATAAGCTAATGTCCTGGAATTTACATCAGTAGTGTATACTCGATGATTGATTACAGGGGAGTAGTTTCAGTCATGTAGCTTATATGTCTGTTTTTGCTAACTGGAAAAGGTAAACGCATCCCTGAGCTCCGTATGCTCCTATTCCTGGTCGTTTGGAGCGGATCTGCTACTGTGTATACTTTGCCTTGCTTAATTGTTTGATCAATGAAGTGTGCAAATTCGAGAAAACAAAAACGAACTATTCTAACTCCGAAATCTTTTGCACACATGATCTTTTACTAACGCTAAACATTTATGTTTCTCGAGCCGCTCGTTCGTTCACCTCGTTGAGGTGCATCGAACCCACTAACCACGCCGTGGCGAGAGCCTTGAATCGGCGCCACTATCCTCGGCCGGCCAGCTGAAGTCGTTCGCCGGCGAGGATGACATGGCTAGGGGAACTCATGACCAGGTCAGCCTCTCATGTAGCAGTCAACGTGACCAGGACATCGTTACATAGCATTTTTGTTTAATTGAAATTTTAGTAAATGCTCAAACTTAATAAATTTATAGCAAATTCATTTTAAATCATAAAATACAAATCAGGTATCAAAATGTTCAGAAAAAAATTATCTATTAAAAATATAAGATTAAATTTTGTTTTAACAAATGAAAATTCAATTATTCAACAAATCTTGTTTGTGTCTTTTCTTTTATTCTAAAATTTCAAAAAAAATGACTAATAAGAACTAATATTTTGAAAGGTTAAATAATTGTATAGAAACTCAAGAAACTATTAAAATAAGATTTCATTTGTTATCAGTCAGTCACAATTATTAATTATTAATTTCTAAAAAGGAATTTATTCTAACTATTATTCTCTAAACATATTAGAAATTAATAAAAATGTTAAAATCATTATAACTTGTATTTAAAAGTTGTTCTCCAACTTTAAACATTATTCAACAAGGTAATTCTTTAAAAAAGGATAAGAAATAAAGTGAAACCCTAACTTGAGTCTAGTAATACTTACAAACTATAACTCTAAAATCCTAAGGCAATATTAACAGTGATCACCTTGTCTTAGAAATTATCTTTAGATTTTTATTAAGAAAGTGACATGCATGCTCATGTTATGCTAGAATATCACCAGTTCCAAATACAAATGAAGTTATTATTCCATGTCTTCATTTTGAATAAGATCTTATATGACCAACTAGGACGACCTCATGGTGAACTCTAATTTGATACTTTCATGTCATCACCATTAATCATCATTCATTGGTATAATTCCACTTTGATCAACTAAAGTAGCATCCATCTATTAAGATGTACCTTAAGTGCTCATGCTCAAGTAAATCATCCAACTACTATATGATTAGAAGTTCATTTCATTTAAAGATCTACCACATATTTACTTAATGGAACCCTTGAAAAGGAATTGTAAACCCTAGCTTCTATTCTCCAAGCCATCATCCTTAACTATCCATATTTAGCATCACATCAAGGTGATCCACTCTAATAGCAACCATGTCCAATATATTGCATCACATAACCATACCCAACTAAACCCTACAAGTACTAAATAATTATGAACCATCCTATTTAGGAACCAACTATTCCTTACTTTGTGAACCCAAGAGCAAACCCTAGAAACCACAAGCCTTAATTGAAATAATTATTATAACTTAAGTAATATGTTCTTCAAAAGTTATTCTTTTGAAGTAAATAAAAAGTAGTCATTAAACCTGCCTAATAGAACCTATAGACCATAGCTATCTATCACCAATAAGATATAACCAACCATAGTAACAACCATGTACACTCAATTGCTTAAGATGCCTAGGTTTAGCTCAACCTTACAAATTCTAGCCTTAATGAATCCAACTATGTTGTAATCCATCTAATACTTACTCCAGAAACTAGATGAAGCCATAGTCAACCATAGAACCCCACCAACCTAATTATCATACTTGTTCTTTATTAAAGAACATGTTCTTCAAAAGTTATTCTTTTGAAATATATTATAAGTAATCATCAACCATGCACTATAGGACTTAAAATTGACAACTGCTCTTTACTTATTATACAACTACTATTCATTGGTGTGTATGATTGTTACTATGCATTTTACCACTTGCTTATGATTCTAAAACAACACAAACCTGAATAAGAACCTTGTTTGTGAATCTCTCTAAAAGTGCAACACACCCTGAACCAATCATTACAACTCACTGATCCTAAATCATCGGGGTTAGGTCACGCTTAGAGCGATTGCATCTCATACTTATGCATTATTGCATCCTTGCCAATCTTTTAAACATCGTCCTTACCAGACGATGATGCTATTTCAGAATTTGGAGTTATTGCGTATCGAAGACCTTGTCTGCATAATCTTGCAGTCAAGAAAGGCAAGTTCATCACTTGCTCATGTCATTTGAGTATTTTTATCAAATTACTTGCAAAGTATTATGGTTATCACTATTGCACAAAAATCAAAACCACTACTTTCATAACTATGAATATGACTATGTGGTGGGCAATGGAACCATGGATTGTGTGGATATGGTGGAGGTTCCATTGCACGGGCTTATATCCATCTAGGATTAAACAACAAATGTCGCCAGTGATTCTTGTGCCGTAATATCCGTGTTAACCATAAGATCCGGAGTGGGACGGAGTAGTCAAAAGTGTTTCCACCTCTCGTTCATCAACGGATGCGCTTTACCGTAGACACTTGTATCTGTCAGGGCAAGCGGTGGGCTGGGGAAGCCTTAAGTCCCCACGGCATAGTCCGTAGACACTTGTCGCTCGAAGTGCAAGCGGTGGGCTGGGGAAGCCTAAAGTCCCCACGGTATTGCGGTCTATGATGGGTTGCAGCTACCGGCGAAGGAGTTTGGTTCGATCCCAAACTGTCGTCGTGGTCGGGGTCCACCCGTGAGTGGGAATAATGAGACCGGCGAGGACCCAGGGTCGGGGCATGCAACAAAGGGTGGGTGTTCGAGGTAGCGGAGGAACATGATTGGCTAGACCTTATACCGGGCCTCACACCAAAGGAAGTGTGGACGAGAACTAGACTCGGTTGGCACCAAGGTTAAGATCTCTTATGGGTAAAGCAACACACCTCTGCAGAGTGTAAAGAACTGTGACCTGTCACTCCCTGTTCCGGGATATGGAACTGCGAACGCGGCCGGAAAGGAGCTCCATGAAGTTCTAGTAAACCGGTGAAGGCTGACGGACATAGTTCTTCTGAATAAAAGCAACCTTTTGAAGAAATGGTTATGAAAACTTGCATTGGTATTAGACTTTCTGGTCTAATGCTGTAGCTAGTGCATTAAACACCTCTTTCCTATAATGAACTTGTTGAGTACGCTCGTACTCATCCCACTCTTAAATCCCCTGCTTAGATATGGAAGCATCGAAGGAGGATCTACAGTGCAACTCGAAGGCCAAGGAGCCAACAACTACTTCACGAGACAAGACCCTGTCAGTGGAGTCAGATATGTCATCCAACAAGGAGAAAACCTAGATTAGCAGTAGAAAGGAACTAGCTTCCTCAACCTAGCTCTTACTTAGCTAGAATCTATTCTTAGCCTCTATAGCTAGTCAAATACTCTACAAATAGAGTTCGTGATAGAATTAGACTACGAGTCGTTCTTCTGGAGTTTATTTGCAGATTTACCTCATTGTAAAGTAGGAGGCTGTGCTGATCTTATGTAATAGAGTAAATGTTGTAATTCTATAGACATGCCTTGGACCCGCATATGTTTCTGTTGTACCACTCTGAGCGATATAATACTAGTGGAACGGTGTTTCATTGGTGTTATATCAGACTTGCATACTACACCATGCAGTGGTATGCCGGGTCTCCACAGTTGGTATCAGAGCAAATGCTTTGACCCTAGGATTAAAACCCTTTAAAGGAGACCTATAGGTTTGGTAGTGTCTATAGGAAGTTGTCTTAGTTAAACCAAATATTCTTATGACTTGAGATGGATATTCACTTGAGAATAATCCTGACACACCCGAGTCAAACTTTTCTACCTATCTTTTCTAAGTGAAGTTAGTTAACTAATCCCAAACATATAGTACACCATGAAGTCATTAAACAATAGATGAGTAGATCCCAGTTGGTATACAATACATGGTAGTCCAAAGAGAGGATACAACCATAAGGAAGATATCCTATTGGAAGATGTGTACCAACACATGTTATGGTTAAGTAAGAGTTATCCAGACTTGTAATATGAGTAATATCAAGTAATAAAGAGAAGTATATAAGGAAGATATCCTGCTAGAAGGTGTATACCAAGACAGTTAATGGGTAAGTAAAATCTATCCAAACTTGTGAAACAGTTGATAGTAAGTGATAACTATGAGTTATATGAGGTAGTATAGACCATGATGAGTCAATCACGGGAGGTAAGGAAGATATATAGGAATAAAATATGCCTACTTAAATGGTAGAGATAGAAATCATATATGATTCACCGGAGAATCGTTATGTGATGGACTAGAACATCATAAATAATTAGGAGGAGTATAATAAGAAGTCAGGTGTTCAACAATAGTGCAAGAATTGTGTTCCAAAACCATGGGAAGTGTGCTAAGCACATCATGACCATATGTTTATGGGAGAAAAACTTGGAAGTATCAGAGCTATATTCCAATAGTTATGTATTTAGATTAGCTATGTTAGAATCTAGATATACCATATGAAGTAGTCCTCAACATAATGGAAGCTAAGTTAGTACTTCCAAAGAAAATTAGGTTAACCTTAACTATCCTAGACCACTTTGTTTCAAATTTATCTCATTGCAAATGTGCAATGAAGGTAAAGGTTGAGACAAATAGTAGACTTCCATATATAAGTGATAAGTATCACGATATAAACCTATCTTATGTGGTGTTATATACTACACATCAGAGCCTGATGTTTAGAGATGTTTTACTCAACTATTATATTCAGGCCTATGATGATGTGTATTATAAGCACAAAGCTGGATCTTCTTGGATTTTATTGGATTTTCATTGTTTGACTAGATCCATACATGAAGTTTGACATTGATATGCAAATGCATGTTGCAATATCAATTCTTTACTTGATGCTATAGATCTAGGGGTAATGGTATTCGTGTGAGGAAGTGACGAATTCTGAAGATTCTGAAGACAAGATGAAGTTTCACCAGATAAAGGAAACAAAGTTGTGGGAAGCAACCACAACATTCAGAAGGAAGTACCAATCAAAACTCATGCTTTACCTCCACAGAGGAGTACTTTAGTACATAAGAAGCATGAAGGTGAGAAATATGATGATTATGGTGAAGCTCAAGCAGATCCCTAGTCATCATGGAAGAGGGAATGCATGGGAGATCATTTCGGATACTATATTCATAGTGTCAGCTAGTGGTTTTCTTGCAACAATAAACCCTCGAAGAAGGAAGATGACCTATGAAACCATAGCAGATATAAGAAGACCGTAGTTGATATCAGAAGACCACAATTGGTATAGGATCAATACTGCGAGATAAAGTAGAAGATGTCTCGTCCAGTTGATCAGAACCTATAATAGAATCCATTTTTAGATAACAAATAGCCACAATTGGTATCAGGTAGTCCACCATTGGATTATTTGTACCAAGAAGCTGTGAACAAATAAAATTTTGTTAACTAAATAACAGTGACCTATAATCATTTATTCGAAGGATTCACATTGGATATCCACAATTGAGTGGATACACCACAAACATTCTTCATGAGACTTTTAGAAGAGTACAAACCATAAACTACATCTAGACCAATATTCTGACCATCAATCCAATGGTTGGAAGAAAAGAAGTTGAAGACCATAAGAAAACTCTAAGGGGTAGAGTAAAGATTGAGTTGGATGTACAATAACTCAATACTGTAAGCTTGATAGGAGCAGAATGTCTGAACTGAGAGGAAGTTCAATCTTATTTTCATAAGATTGTTGAACATTACTTTCAGAAGGATGTCAGACCAGAAGCCGAGGTTTAGACCTCGAGGAAGTAAGAAGTGGACTATAACTTGAGCAAGTGAGTAATATCTACTCAAAAGTACGAAAGCTCAAGTAAGTCAAGCAAAAAGAAATTGGACGAAGAAAATACCGTAGACCCAATAAAGTTCAAGATGGTCAAAGACTGAAGGAGTTTGACCATACCAGAACAAAAAGACTAATACCAAGATTCCTTCCATGGAACCTAAATGAACTAAAATAGTTATAGGTATCAATCATAATCCATGATTGATATAGATTAAATGAGTCTGATCCATTCTTAGGAAAATAAACCATCAAAACCATTTCCATGGTAAGTACCTTACCAAATACCATTATTGCAGTTTTGGTAGTAAGGGAAAACAAAGACCTATTCTGCCAATTACGAGTATGTTATCAAATTAGTCCCCAGTTAAGATTATCAGCATATGAAGTTGTCTCAATCATTGAATCTTCAATGAGAAAGGAAACACGCTTATAGCCTTGGAATAAATCATAGAACTAAAGTAAGAAGTCAATGTTCAGAGGAAAACATTAATGGATTCCAGGAAGAATCTGGATAAGGGATATATTCAATTATATCCAGTAAGATCACCACGGAGTTCGAAAAAAAAGTAGTCTGCACAAGTTAGATCCACACTCCGAAACGTGAGAGAGATCAAACTTCGAGGACGAAGTTTAGTTTAAGGGGTAGAGACTGTAATATCCCAGGATTTGGGGTTACAAAAATAGAGGAAACAGATGTGTGCATTGCATTCATGCATAGAAAATCCGGGGAATTTTCGCGCTTTAAAGTAAAACAGTCACAGTAATTGAAGTTTCACTTGACCTTGGTGGAATTGAAGTAGCTCATCAAGTCAAGCGCTATAAACCTCAATGTGATTTTGTTTAAAACCTTGTTTTGGGTAGAGATGATTTGATCTAAGGGTTTAGCTCAAATGGAATTAAAACTAACACAACAACACTTTAATCAAGGATCAATTACTTGATCTCATCAAAGATCATAACATGTTATTCCTTGTCATAACATATGAACATTTATTTAATTACAAATCAAGTAACAATAAAATGGGGAACTATTCTTCATTTATCTTTTCTATGTCTTAAACTAATCCAAGAACCTACCATGAAACTCATGGTATACATTTTATTTCATTCTTGGAATCATGACAAGGAGATCAACCCTAGGAATATATATTCTTGTCCATTCCAAGTTATTATACATCAAACCTAGAGTGGTGAGAGTTCTATGTTAATTATTAGAGAAGCAATGACAAGCTTTGAGCTAAACCTTGGATATGCATCCATGTATTCAAATCATCTTTAAGAGAAACCCTAGGATATTATTCAAGACATTCCCTAGAGAGAGAACCCAATTATGTTAAACATAGATATTGAGATCACATCAACCTCTATGGAGCCTAACCTTAGGTTAGTATTGAAATCCTTCCCAAATGAGAGAGACCACTCATATCAATCCTAGCTTTACCTATTTAAGAATAAAGGACAACCATTGAACTAAAGTATTAGGTTATAAATCATTTCACCATGGAGTGGTGAGATAACCTATTATCACATGGAATAATACCATATCCATGAATTGATAAAGTAAGGATGAGATTAATTCAACCAAGATAGCCAAGTGGAGTTTTTACCTATTGAGATATTGTGAGTACATCATAGACCCTAGAGTAATCATGCCTATGCAAGATAATACACATTGCGTGTTACACTCTAGTTATTTAAGCAAACACTTGATCTTGGAAGTGAGAACCATATGTCATGAGAGATCTATACCTATTTAGAAAGTATTACCAACGCTTTATTTAGAATCGTAGAAGATAATCCAATCCATTTATAAGTGGGAGAGGTTAACTACATTCTAAATCAACTAGAGCGGTAATTTCATGCGAGGGCAGCAAAAAGTAAAAATTACATACCTTTATTTTGGGAACGGTTTCTAATAAAATGAAATTTCTAAATATCTAAATGGCTACATGGAAAAGACCTTTAATCAGAGATTGTAAAATATAAATATTTGTATTTTATACAAGAGCGCTAAATGGTAAAAAACAATATTTCTACTTGCCTATATATGTCAAAAGTATATTTGCAAAGGGGTAGAAAACCCAAAACATTTGGATAAACATCCAATCCATCGGAGGCAACTAACAACAATGGTTCTGTCCACACTAGCTTGTTTTACATAGAAGTCCCCAGCAAAAATATTGACTATGGTTCAACACAGCCGAGAGTCACAAGCAGGTGAGTCATCTGGTGCCATGCAACCAGCAGGAGCTGGCAAGCTTTAGGACCAAGCCTTGCTGTACATGCCACGCACTGGTCCTTGTAAAAATATCAGGATAGCATGAGCCGACTTTGGGGGAAGGAAGAGACGTAACCAAGTAGTGCTACGGTGCCACGTCGTAGTAGCAGATCACCATATGCACCGAACATCCCTATCGTCTCATCCAAAGAAGCCAAGAACCGAACCCAAACCAAAGCCATGGCTGTGACCTAAAAGAGAGCAAGCACCAGGGAGGAAGAGATCTGTTCAGTTGCATGGGCAGAGGAGAGGAAGGCCAGGACCAGCGATAAGCTGCAGCAAAGGAGGCGTTCACGACCGCCGGCCGGACGGCCGGAAAAGAGCAGCGAGAGCCCTAGGAGAGTTAAGGGGGCCAAATTCCACCAAGAGCCTGATTTAGGAGTTCCCTAGTACAGGTATAAGTGGTATTGGTCGCACCATGTTCAGTACCTTTTCTTTCATGAACGAAATCCTTTGATTGTTGTCCTGTTTCGGTAGTATAGATAGGCTTATTGCTTGTATATAAGTGGGAATCCGATGCGTGGTGAGAAAGTGAGAAAACCAACGTGAGAAAGAGAGGGACTTTGGTTTAAAGTGTTCAGGTATTCAGCAGCAACTCACTGTTTTGCAAATAGTAATCAGGTTAGAACTTGTCCCTGGCATCTAATTGCACGCATAAATCTCATGCGAGCGGTTATCTAAGAGTTGCCCTGCTTATCATGCTAAAACAGTAGTAGCTACATAACTATCAAGTGCAGTTTATAAATTTTATTAGAGTTAGATGTTCTTTAAATTTCTGCAGCTAATCTTTGACTGTGTGTGGTTTTAGTTTCACTGTACAAAAGCTACACGAGCAATTGAACCTATTTCCTATTTAAAGTCTGTGTGACTAACTGAACTTTTGCACACATATTTCTGAACCAAGGTTTTGATAAGCTAATGTCCTGGAATTTACATCAGTAGTGTATACTCGATGATTGATTACAGGGGAGTAGTTTCAGTCATGTAGCTTATATGTCTGTTTTTGCTAACTGGAAAAGGTAAACGCATCCCTGAGCTGAGAGTAAAACGTATGCTCCTATTCCTGGTCGTTTGGAGCGGATCTGCTACTGTGTATACTTTGCCTTGCTTAATTGTTTGATCAATGAAGTGTGCAAATTCGAGAAAACAAAAACGAACTATTCTAACTCCGAAATCTTTTGCACACATGATCTTTTACTAACGCTAAACATTTATGTTTCTCGAGTCATTGCTCGTTCACCTCGTTGAGGTGCATCGAACCCACTAACCACGCCGTGGCGAGAGCCTTGAATCGGCGCCACTATCCTCGGCCGGCCAGCTGAAGTCGTTCGCCGGCGAGGATGACATGGCTAGGGGAACTCATGACCAGGTCAGCCTCTCATGTAGCAGTCAACGTGACCAGGACATCGTTACATAGCATTTTTGTTTAATTGAAATTTTAGTAAATGCTCAAACTTAATAAATTTATAGCAAATTCATTTTAAATCATAAAATACAAATCAGGTATCAAAATGTTCAGAAAAAAATTATCTATTAAAAATATAAGATTAAATTTTGTTTTAACAAATGAAAATTCAATTATTCAACAAATCTTGTTTGTGTCTTTTCTTTTATTCTAAAATTTCAAAAAAAATGACTAATAAGAACTAATATTTTGAAAGGTTAAATAATTGTATAGAAACTCAAGAAACTATTAAAATAAGATTTCATTTGTTATCAGTCAGTCACAATTATTAATTATTAATTTCTAAAAAGGAATTTATTCTAACTATTATTCTCTAAACATATTAGAAATTAATAAAAATGTTAAAATCATTATAACTTGTATTTAAAAGTTGTTCTCCAACTTTAAACATTATTCAACAAGGTAATTCTTTAAAAAAGGATAAGAAATAAAGTGAAACCCTAACTTGAGTCTAGTAATACTTACAAACTATAACTCTAAAATCCTAAGGCAATATTAACAGTGATCACCTTGTCTTAGAAATTATCTTTAGATTTTTATTAAGAAAGTGACATGCATGCTCATGTTATGCTAGAATATCACCAGTTCCAAATACAAATGAAGTTATTATTCCATGTCTTCATTTTGAATAAGATCTTATATGACCAACTAGGACGACCTCATGGTGAACTCTAATTTGATACTTTCATGTCATCACCATTAATCATCATTCATTGGTATAATTCCACTTTGATCAACTAAAGTAGCATCCATCTATTAAGATGTACCTTAAGTGCTCATGCTCAAGTAAATCATCCAACTACTATATGATTAGAAGTTCATTTCATTTAAAGATCTACCACATATTTACTTAATGGAACCCTTGAAAAGGAATTGTAAACCCTAGCTTCTATTCTCCAAGCCATCATCCTTAACTATCCATATTTAGCATCACATCAAGGTGATCCACTCTAATAGCAACCATGTCCAATATATTGCATCACATAACCATACCCAACTAAACCCTACAAGTACTAAATAATTATGAACCATCCTATTTAGGAACCAACTATTCCTTACTTTGTGAACCCAAGAGCAAACCCTAGAAACCACAAGCCTTAATTGAAATAATTATTATAACTTAAGTAATATGTTCTTCAAAAGTTATTCTTTTGAAGTAAATAAAAAGTAGTCATTAAACCTGCCTAATAGAACCTATAGACCATAGCTATCTATCACCAATAAGATATAACCAACCATAGTAACAACCATGTACACTCAATTGCTTAAGATGCCTAGGTTTAGCTCAACCTTACAAATTCTAGCCTTAATGAATCCAACTATGTTGTAATCCATCTAATACTTACTCCAGAAACTAGATGAAGCCATAGTCAACCATAGAACCCCACCAACCTAATTATCATACTTGTTCTTTATTAAAGAACATGTTCTTCAAAAGTTATTCTTTTGAAATATATTATAAGTAATCATCAACCATGCACTATAGGACTTAAAATTGACAACTGCTCTTTACTTATTATACAACTACTATTCATTGGTGTGTATGATTGTTACTATGCATTTTACCACTTGCTTATGATTCTAAAACAACACAAACCTGAATAAGAACCTTGTTTGTGAATCTCTCTAAAAGTGCAACACACCCTGAACCAATCATTACAACTCACTGATCCTAAATCATCGGGGTTAGGTCACGCTTAGAGCGATTGCATCTCATACTTATGCATTATTGCATCCTTGCCAATCTTTTAAACATCGTCCTTACCAGACGATGATGCTATTTCAGAATTTGGAGTTATTGCGTATCGAAGACCTTGTCTGCATAATCTTGCAGTCAAGAAAGGCAAGTTCATCACTTGCTCATGTCATTTGAGTATTTTTATCAAATTACTTGCAAAGTATTATGGTTATCACTATTGCACAAAAATCAAAACCACTACTTTCATAACTATGAATATGACTATGTGGTGGGCAATGGAACCATGGATTGTGTGGATATGGTGGAGGTTCCATTGCACGGGCTTATATCCATCTAGGATTAAACAACAAATGTCGCCAGTGATTCTTGTGCCGTAATATCCGTGTTAACCATAAGATCCGGAGTGGGACGGAGTAGTCAAAAGTGTTTCCACCTCTCGTTCATCAACGGATGCGCTTTACCGTAGACACTTGTATCTGTCAGGGCAAGCGGTGGGCTGGGGAAGCCTTAAGTCCCCACGGCATAGTCCGTAGACACTTGTCGCTCGAAGTGCAAGCGGTGGGCTGGGGAAGCCTAAAGTCCCCACGGTATTGCGGTCTATGATGGGTTGCAGCTACCGGCGAAGGAGTTTGGTTCGATCCCAAACTGTCGTCGTGGTCGGGGTCCACCCGTGAGTGGGAATAATGGGACCGGCGAGGACCCAGGGTCGGGGCATGCAACAAAGGGTGGGTGTTCGAGGTAGCGGAGGAACATGATTGGCTAGACCTTATACCGGGCCTCACACCAAAGGAAGTGTGGACGAGAACTAGACTCGGTTGGCACCAAGGTTAAGATCTCTTATGGGTAAAGCAACACACCTCTGCAGAGTGTAAAGAATCGTGACTGTCACTCCCTCGTTCCGGGATATGGAACTGCGAACGCGGCCGGAAAGGAGCTCCATGAAGTTCTAGTAAACCGGTGAAGGCTGACGGACATAGTTCTTCTGAATAAAAGCAACCTTTTGAAGAAATGGTTATGAAAACTTGCATTGGTATTAGACTTTCTGGTCTAATGCTGTAGCTAGTGCATTAAACACCTCTTTCCTATAATGAACTTGTTGAGTACGCTCGTACTCATCCCACTCTTAAATCCCCTGCTTAGATATGGAAGCATCGAAGGAGGATCTACAGTGCAACTCGAAGGCCAAGGAGCCAACAACTACTTCACGAGACAAGACCCTGTCAGTGGAGTCAGATATGTCATCCAACAAGGAGAAAACCTAGATTAGCAGTAGAAAGGAACTAGCTTCCTCAACCTAGCTCTTACTTAGCTAGAATCTATTCTTAGCCTCTATAGCTAGTCAAATACTCTACAAATAGAGTTCGTGATAGAATTAGACTACGAGTCGTTCTTCTGGAGTTTATTTGCAGATTTACCTCATTGTAAAGTAGGAGGCTGTGCTGATCTTATGTAATAGAGTAAATGTTGTAATTCTATAGACATGCCTTGGACCCGCATATGTTTCTGTTGTACCACTCTGAGCGATATAATACTAGTGGAACGGTGTTTCATTGGTGTTATATCAGACTTGCATACTACACCATGCAGTGGTATGCCGGGTCTCCACAGTCAGCAACGGCGATGGAGATGGCGGTGAAGTCGATGGAGATGGCTCCGGGGGCAATTCCTTGTCCCGACAGGGTGCCGGAACAGAGACTTCTGTCTCCCGAATCTTGTCTTCGGCGGCGGCGGAGCTACAGAACTTTTCATGGACGGAGGCTGGTTGATTTAGGGTTTTTGCGTCGGGAGGCATTTATAGGCGGAAGGGCGAGGTCGTGGGGCCCTGTGCCACCCCTAGGTGCGGCCAGGGCCTGGGCCACGCCTAGGGCCCGTGTGGACGCTTCGTGGCTCCCCTTCGTCTCTCCTCTGGACTCCGTCTTCGCGCCGGAAAAAATAGGAATTTTGGCTTTTATTTCTTCCAATTCCAAGAATATTTTCTGCACAACTTTTCTGAAATACAAAACAACAGAAACAAGGAACTGACACTGTGGCATCTTATCAATATGTTAGTTCCAAAAAATGCATAAAAGCGTCACAAAGTGTAAACAAAAAATATAGCAATTGATGTAAAACAAGCATGGAGCATAAAAAATTATAGATACGTTTGCAACGTATCAGCATCCCCAAGTTTAACTCCTGCTCGTTCTCGAGTAGGTAAGTGATAATCAAAAATAAAGCCAGCCCAATCTTGATCAAATTATTGTAAAGCATTATGAGATGGGATCAAAGTACTCAAACATAGGCACGATAGATATAATTCTAACAATAGAACTTAGCAACTATATTACAACACAAAAAGTAGTTCAAACAAAGGATCATGAATAATAGTGCGCTGAAAGCAACTGTTTGTTTATGAGCACAGAGAAAACATAGCAAAGTGGTACTCAACTTGTCCTTTATGAAGTAGCAAAACATAAATGCTAGGACTCCTTTAAAGTTCAAAGGGTGACTAGATACAAGTAATTTGAGAACAAGTAATATCATAATCATGAATCAACGAATAATAAATTTTGGGACTATGCACATTATACTTAGAATGAAAACTATGCTCTCTTAATTGGTTCATAAATCAAGAAGATGAAGGCTCAACATAAAAGTAAAAGAAAAATCCTTCGTAGAAGAAAGCAAGATTAACAAGTTTTATAAACCTTCCAAAAAGTATGGTACTTATTAGTTTTGAGCTCTCATTACCCCTATCATAAGTATCTTGAATGGTTAAAGTTAATGTGAGGGCAAATATAAGTTATATGCTTGAAAAATCACAAGCTGAAAATCTCGTGCCCCTTGAATACGAGTACCTAAACCTCATGCTACTCAACTTAGGTCCCAAATAAGTTCTTATCATTGTAAGCATACACGTATCATTGGAACGCCAATGGGGTACCTCTTGCCCTATGATATAGGAGCACTCCTGCCCTATGATATAGAAGCATTCTCATACCAAATGACAAGACAAACAAACAATACATCGACTGGACGGACAAGTGGTTGGCTTATGAATAGGCGCCAGTCTCCGCGTGCTTCTTGTGCGGTGATCAAGCTGGAACGGTGTTGCATCAACCGCGTCCACAATGATGGGTCTCAGTGGCGTGGCGTAGCGGGGCCTTGCTGGTAGACGCGGTGTGATGCACGAGCACAAGGTGGGGGCGATGTCTGGTGCCATGGCCGCGTCGATGACATGCCGGACAATAGTTATGCAGATCTTTGCCCTGAAGATGGACCTGAAGATGGACCAACAGTTTATGGTAGTAACGGCTTCTGTAGCGTGTGCACACATGCTCGCTAAAGAGTCTAATAGATCGGATGAGTGCTTCCATTTCGCTTAGTGGGTGTCTCGAGATATACGATGTTCAGTTTTTCATTGTTTTTGAGGGAATAAGGCCATGTTGACATGATCTTCGCTCGTTTCCAGGTATGTAGGTGTTACATGGTGGCTTCGGGTATTTTGATGTATGTTATTTATCAAACATTTATTGAATAATTCAATAAAAAAAGTCGTTATGCGTCTTTACGATGCAGAGGCTGAGAGTACTCCCTCCATTTCGAAAAAAGTAAAAAAGGAGGGAGAGTTGCAAATTAACACAAAATGCAACTAAAAGTTCTTCCAGCGCATGAGGTCCAGTGACCCCTCCATAAAAATTTAAGAATCATATTTATATGTTTCAAAAAATTGAAAATAATTATGGACTTTGTAAATTATATATCCTACTACATGCAAAATGCATTATGAAATTATTTTATTATGGGCTACACAAAAATGACATAATCTGATATTTTTTGGAGATTGAAAATACGATACTCATATTCACAATGTCGTCATTTTGTTGTAGCAAAAAATACACATTATATCTCAACAATTTCAATAGATAGTTTACACTTTTATTGTATATACATCACTCGCTACACCTTAATTTGTTTTCGTAATTTTCTAAACTGATTTTCGTTTTAAAAAATGGGATCACTTGTGTCTATGTGCACCAAATCTCCACTTTGCACTCACCTGCTGCTAGGGAAAGCGGTACGATGGTGATTATGAGCTTATCCATGGATTGCGCTTCTGTTTTACATCTGGCCATACATGCTGGAAACGCCTCCCGTGTCACACCCCTGGGCGGCACTGAGGGCAAACCCTAGCACCGCCAGTAGGAGTCCACACTTATGTGTCTCTGCGGTTGCATTGTATTTCTCTAGTTTTTGTTTTTGACTCAGTGGAAGTTCAAACTGCGAATAGTACCACAAAATCTGTGAGTATTGCATGCAGTCTAGAGTTGTGGCGATCACTTGCAAGTAACCAATGAATTATCTAAAAAAAGATTAATTTCGAAGTAGTAATGGCATAAGATGCATCTACCGTGCACGTAGGCAGCAGAATTTGAAGTTTAAATTTGATTTACATGATGAGATCGAGACTACGCCCGAGCACCAGAGGACTGAGCATTGTCGGTTCAGTTGTCAGGTTAATTTAATCAATCACTTGCAGAGGGGCTCCTAATAGGGTGAAGAACTGAAGACAGTGACATAGTATTCGCTTCTTAATTTGTGATGACTGATAAGAACATGTTCGACCGAGGGGCGACATTCCCAGGTGTCAAAAGACCAGTGCCTTTGCAACGCCCAAACTGCAAGGAAAAATGTAAAAGCAAAACCGTGGGCGGCAATGAGCGGCTCACCGACGACGACCCTCCGCCGGAGCTAAGCTTTCTCTTTGCAGCCGGATTTCTTGTGATCACCGACTGCAGCTTACGAAAGAAACATAAAATAAATTGCTCCGGCATTCTCTTGTTACTCGCTAATCTATATTTTTTCAATTTGTATTTGTTGGGGTTAGCATATACTACACCTAAGACCGTGTTGACAATGCTGCCTATCTAGTCGCGATCCTTGCACCGAACTGGTGATGTATTCATTTATGTAGCTTTGCTTATTAAGTTAGTTGATGCTTGGTAGATTACAGCCAGGAGCTAGCACGACCGGTCGGTCGTTTACTTTTCGTTTTTTTAATCTGTCCGATCTCTGTTGCTCAAGGCTATGCGCACGTATTGAAGTACTCATGCTTAGGGAGAATCTGATGTTGTATGCCCGATCTCTTATAATTTAGAGGAGTAAACCGCCCAACATTGTTTAGAGTAATATATTTGCTCCTCCAAAATGTGTGTTTTTTAATTAAATCACTAGATTTAACTTCCTTTAATTTACATTTCGTCAAACGCTAGATATGCGTCTCCGCAGCAAGTGTCGACACTGTGACTTTTTCTGCACAAGCAGCACCGGCAAGGAGGACGCGTCAACGGTGACCCCAGGACGCGCAGCCATGTCCCTCTTCTTCCCCAACGTTGGCTTCATCCACCCGGGAGGCCGGGAGGCAACATTGCATAGGTAGCCTCCTCTACCTCGCCTTCGTCCACTGCATCTTGAGCTCCGACCACTAGCGCCTCCACCTCGCTCTCGTCACTGTTTTGCATCCCAAACCCTCAACCATCTCACCATCGACCTCCCCGAGGTGAGACGTCTCTTCCCGCCTCTCCAGCTCAGTTTCCCATTGTTTGTGCGTCGTCCCTCAATGACGCTGACCCGCACATGCTCTCTGGGCTTTGATGGCACAATATTAGCTAGGATACCAATTTATTGGGACTCCAAGCACAAAGTGGTGTAGCAAGTGCTTCTTCCCCACAAGGATGACTCGAGGGTTTATATCGAACTCTCGGGTAACACATTCAAGAATTGCACTTTTCTTTCCTTTTCTAACAACCTAGAAAACAAAATAGTTGCATTGTGTCCCCAACTCCACTAAATAGTTGTCAAGAACAAGATTTCATATTAGAACTAAAACAAATAAAAATGTAAAGTATATGAAATAAGTATGCAACAAGGCAAGTTATTTAAATGCAATAATAGTTTCAAAAAATGCAATATGAATGGTAAATTAAATGCTAGAAAAAGTAAAGTGGTATGGTAATGGTGATGGTGTAAATTGTATGGAAGAACTAAATGCAAGTATAATAAATGGTTTTGTACTTTTGGATTAATTACAGGCTGAAATTGTGAAGATATTTAAATGCAAGTAAAAGATGTTTTATGATAAAAAATGGACCGGGTTCATGGTTTAACTTGTCTACTCTCTTATAAACACAATGAAATAAAAAAGGCTTCAAGGAAAGTATATTATTGATGTACCTTCAAGAAAAAGGAGATGGATATGTCATCAAGGGGATGCTATTTAATGGGCTGTTTGTGAAGAAATGTTGGTCCATTATTAAACAGGATTTTTATCAATTGTCTGATTTTTATGATGAGACTATTCAGCTCAAAAACATAAATGGATCTTATATCACACTTGTGCCCAAAAAGCAATGTCCAATTTATGTAAATGAAGGCCAATCTCTTTGACAAATGTATGTGTGAAATTTTTGACAAAACTGGCTGCTAATAGGCTTTAAGGGAAAATATTATCTTGCATTCACAAAAATCAGTATGGGTCTTGAGAGGTAGGACAATTCAAGATTGTTTGGCCTGGGATTTTGAGTATTTGTATCTCTGCCAAGTGTCAAAAAAGCTAATTATTATTCTCAAGTTGGATTTTGCTAAAGCCTTTGGTACTATTGAGCATGAGGCAATTCTCCAAGTGATGAGGTTTAATGATTTAACAACAAATGTATTAATTGGGCCAGGATCGTTCTTTCTACTGCTACTTCTTCCATTTTGTTGAATAGCATCCCTGGAAAACAGTTTGAATGTACGAGAGGGGTAAGGCAGGGTGATCCAATTTCTCCCCTCTTCTATCTTTTTGGGTCTGATCTGCTGCAATCTGCAGTTAATGACATGGTGCTGCAAGGGACTCTGTCTTTGCCAATTGATACAAATGAAATAGATTTTCCAATAATTCAATATGCTGATGATATATTGTTAATCCTACCGGTAGATAGATCGCAGTTAATTGAGCTCAAGGAAACTCTCGGGAAATTCTCTATGTCCACAGATTGAAGATTAATTATGATAAATCTCAGATGGTTCCCATTAATGTGGAGGATAGTTTGGTTATGGAGTTAGCAGAGGTGTTTGGTTGCCAGTTAGGCCAGATGCATTTTACTTATCTAGGGCTACCATTGGGGCCTACACGACCAACAATTTCTGAACTTTCTCCTTTAGTCTATCGGCTGGAGAGGAAGCTCACATCAAGTTCTAGCTTTTTATCACAAGGTGCAAGGTTACAACTCATAAATTCAGCTTTATCCTCTATGCCATTGCATTTCCTTTGTACTCTGTAGTTGCCACCAGGCCTCACAAAGCAGTTGGATCGTATACTCAGGCAATGTCTATGGAGGGATCAGGATGGGGAACCAAAACAGTCTCCAGCTGCTTGGGAGATAGTTTGTAAGCCTAAACTTAAGGGTGGTTTGGGAATTATAAATTTTGATAAGCAAAATGATGCCTTGTTGATTAAGTTTTTGGACAAGGTTTACAATAAAAAGGATATTCCTTGGGTGCAATTGATTTGGTATGCTCACTATCCTGGAAAACTATCGCATGAGGAAAAACTTGCTGGTTCTTTTTGGTGGAGAGATGTGCTAAGGCAAGTAGACAATTTTAGAGGAATGGCTGTGGTTACACATGGAAGGGGAGATACCATTTCATTCTGGAATGATAATTGGAATATTGCACATTCTGCTTTGCCAAGAGTACTAGATTTTCAAGGATTCACTCTTATGAAGTTCAACAGACTATTTCTGTATCTGCAGTATATCAAATGGAGGATTTACAGTCATTGTATTATCAGCCTATGTCTCAGCAAGCTTACCAAATTTTGGAGAGAGTTATGCAGGATAATCCCTTGTTGAATCAGAATGATGAGTGGAATTATTGTTGGGGCAAAAGCTATTCTGCAAAAAAAATTCTATAATCGTATACATGCACATATTTAGGTGCCCAATGTGTACAAGTGGCTATGGAAATCGTGTTGTATGATGAAAACTAAGGTGTTTGCTTGGCTCCTGTTATCAAACAGACTGAATACTAGAGATTTATTACATCGAAGGCATTGGAATGTGAGTGATGATCAGCATTCTGAGCTATGCTTGTTGAGATCATATGAGGATAGGATAGATTTATTCTTTGAATGCAATTTCAGTGCAAGAATTTGGTCTTATCTTCAGATTGATTGGCAGCCTTTGGGGGACATACAACTTGCAGTACAACATGCCATGAGGAGTTTTGGACAACCTTTTTTTTTATGGAAGTGCTTATCACGGCATGTTGGAATACATGGCTTATCAGAAATGCAAAAATCTTTAGACGAGAGAAATGCTCATTCATTGAGTGGAAGAGAAAATTCATCCTTGACATGACACTTTTGCAATATAGGATCAATGTTAAGCACAAAGATAGCCTCTTGAGTTGGATTAGGTCTCTGCCTTAGTGTCCTTTTTCTGCTCTGGATGATGTATATATCTTTAGTTTTTCTCTTTTTTCTTGGTTAGTTTTTTTATATAAGTTGGACTTTGGACTTTAGACTTTGTTTAAGTTTAAATAATAAATTTGCTGTGGAGCTATTTATTGGAGATATGCCCAAGAGGAAATAATAAAAGTGGTTATTATATATCTTTGTGTTTATGATAAATGTTTATATACCATGCTATAATTGTATTAACCGAAACATTGATTCATGTGTGTTATGTAAACAACAATGAGTCCCTAGTAAGCCTCTTAACTAGCTTGTTGATTAATAGATGATCATCGTTTCATGATCATGAACATTGGATGTTATTAATAACAAGGTTATGTCATTATATGAATGATGTAATGGACACACCCAATTAAGGGTAGCATAAGATCACGTCATTAAGTTATTTGCTATAAGCTTTCGATACATAGTTACCTAGTCCTTTCGACCATGAGATCATGTAAATCACTTATACCAGAAAGGTACTTTGATTACATCTAACACCACTGCGTAAATGGGTGGTTATAAAGGTGGGATTAAGTATCCGGAAAGTATGAGTTGAGGCATACGGATCAACAGTGGGATTTGTCCATCCCGATGATGGATATACTCTGGGCCCTCTCGGTGGAATGTCGTCTAAATAGCTTGCAAGCATATGAATAGTTCATAAGAGACCACATACCACAGTACGAGTAAAGAGTACTTGTCAGGAGACGAGGTTGAACAAGGTATAGAGAGATACCGATGATCAAACCTCGGACAAGTAAAATATCACGTGACAAAGGGAATCGGTATCGTATGTGAATGGTTCATTCGATCACTAAGTCATCATTGAATATGTGGGAGCCATTATGGATCTCCAGATCCCGCTATTGGTTATTGGTCAGAGAGAGTTCTCAACCATGTCTACATAGTTCGCGAACCGTAGGGTGACACACTTAAGGTTTGATGTCGTATTAGTAGAACTTGAATATGGAATGGAGTTCGAAGTTTTGTTCGAAGTCTCGGATGGGATCCCGGACATCACGAGGAGTTCCGGAATGGTCCGGAGAATAAGATTTATATATAGGAAGTCATTTTATAAGTTTGAAAATGATCCGGTGCAATTTTGGAAGGTTGTAGAAAAGTCCGGAAGAATTCACTTTGGAAGGCGGAGTCCCGAAGGGACTCCACCTCCCATGGCCGGCCAACCCTAGAGGGGTGGAGTCCCAAGTGGACTCCACCAAGGGGGCCGGCCACCCCCCCTCATGGAAGGGTGGGAGTCCCACTTGAGGTGGGAATCCCACCTTGGGTAGGTTTCCCTACACATGGAAGGTTTTGGGTTGGGGTCTTATTCGAAGACTTGTAGTCCAACACTTGGGGGTTCCACCTATATAATGAGGGGAAAGGGGAGGGGCCGGCCACCACAACACCACCACCTTGGCCGCACCCCTTGGAGGCCGGCCACCCCCTCTCCCCAAACCCTAGCCGCCCCACTCCTCCACCTCTCCCGCAACGCTTAGCGAAGCTCCGCCGGAGATCTCCATCGCCACCGCCACCACGCCGTCGTGCTGCCGGATTCAAGGAGGAGCTACTACTTCCGCTGCCCGCTGGAACGGGGAGAAGGACGTCGTCTTCATCAACACCGAACGTGTGACCGAGTACGGAGGTGCTGCCCGATTGTGGCACCGTCAAGATCTTCTACGCGCTTTTGAAAGCGGCAAGTGATCGTCTACCGCAGCAAAAAGAGCCTCATCTTGTAGGCTTTGGAAATCTTCAAGGGTGAGTCTCGTTCATCCCCTCGTTGCTCCCGTCTTCTAGATTGCATCTTGGCTTGGATTGTGTTCTCGCGGTAGGAAAATTTTTGTTTTCTATGCAACGAATCACTACAGTGGTATTAGAGCCGTGTCTATGCATAGATGGTTGCACGAGTAGAACACAATTGTTTTGTGGGCGTTGATGCTTATGTTGTCTTTAGTTTGAGTACTTTGCATCTTTGTGGCATAGTGGGATGAAGCGGCTCGGGCTAACTTTACATGACCGCGTTCATGAGATTTGCACCACGCTCGACATGCAACTTGTATTGCATAAGTGGCTTTGCGGGTGTCTGTCTCTCCTACTATAGTGAAGATTTAATTTACTCTTCTATTGACAACAGTAGTATCACCGTTGTGGTTCATGTTCGTAGGTAGATTAGATCTCACTCGAAAACCCTAAACCACGTAAAATATGCAAACCAAATTAGAGACGTCTAACTTGTTTTTGCAGGGTTTGGTGATGTGATATGGCCATAATTGAAGGAGATATGCCCTAGAGGCAATAATAAAGTAGTTATTATTTATATCTTTATGTTTATGATAAATGTTTATATATCATGCTATAATTGTATTAACCGAAACATTAGTACATGTGTGATATGTAGACAACAAAGAAGTCCCTAGTATGCCTCTTAACTAGCTTGTTGATTAATGGATGATTAGTTTCATAATCATGAACATTGGATGTTATTAATAACAAGGTTATATCATTGTATGAATGATATAATGGACACACCCAATTAAGCGTAGCATAAGATCTCGTCATTAAGTTATTTGCTATAAGCTTTCGATACATAGTTACCTAGTCCTTATGACCATGAGATCATGTAAATCACTTATACCGGAAAGGTACTTTGATTACACCAAACGCCACCGCGTAAATGGGTGGTTATAAAGGTGGGATTAAGTATCCGGAAAGTATGAGTTGAGGCATATGGATCAACAGTGGGATTTGTCCATCCCGATGACGGATAGATATACTCTGGGCCCTCTCGGTGGAATGTCGTCTAATGTCTTGCAAGCATATGAATGAGTTCAGAAGAGACCACATACCACGATTTAGTAAAGAGTACTTGTCAGGAAACGAGGTTGAACAAGGTATAGAGTGATACCGAAGATCAAACCTCTGACAAGTAAAATATCGCGTGACAAAGGGAATTGGTATTGTATGTGAATGGTTCATTCGATCACTAAAGTCATCGTTGAATATGTGGGAGCCATTATGGATCTCCAGATCCCGCTATTGGTTATTGGTCGGAGTGAGTACTCAACCATGTCTGCATAGTTCACGAACCGTAGGGTGACACACTTAAAGTTGGATGTTGAAATGGTAGAACTTGAATATGGAATGGAGTTCGAATATTTGTTCGTAGTCCCGGATGAGATCCCGGACATCACGAGGAGTTCCAGAATGGTCCGGAGAATAAGATTCATATATAGGATGTCATTTTATGTGAATTAAAATGATTTGGAAGGTTCTATGGAAGGTTCTCGAAGGTTCTAGAAAAGTCCGGAAGAAACCACAAAGGAAGGTGGAGTCCCGGTGGGACTCCACCTCCATGGCCGGCCAACCCTAGTGGGGGAGGAGTCCCAAGTGGACTCCCCCTTAGGGGGCCGGCCACCCCCCCCATATGGAAGGGGGGAATCCCACCCCAAGTGGGATTCCCACCCTAGGTAGGTTTCCTTTTCATATGGAAGGTTTTGGTTTCGGGTCTTATTCGAAGACTTGGAGTCCAACACTTGGGGTTCCACCTATATAATGAGGGGCCAAGGGAGGGGGCCGGCCACCTAAAGACCACAAGCTGGCCGCCCCATTGAAGTGGCCGGCCACCCCCTCCCAAACCCTAGCCGCCCCCCTCTCCTCCATATCTCCCGCGTAGCTTTAGCGAAGCTCCGCCGGAGTTCTCCACCGCCACCGACACCACGCCGTCGTGCTGTCGGATTCAAGAGGAGCTACTACTTCTGCTGCCCGCTGGAACGGGAGGTGGACGTCGTCTTCATCAACAACCGAACGTGTGACCGAGTACGGAGGTGCTGCCCGTTTGTGGCGCCGGAAGCGGTCGTGATCAAGATCTTCTACGCGCTTTTGCAAGCGGCAAGTGAACATCTACCGCAGCAACAAGAGCCTCATCTTGTAGGCTTTGGAATCTCTTCAAGGGTGAGACTCGATACCCCCTCGTTGCTACCGTCTTCTAGATTGCATCTTGGCTTGGATTGCGTGTTCGCGGTAGGAAATTTTTTGTTTTCTATGCAACGTTATCCTATAGTGGTATCAGAGCCGTGTCTATGCATAGATGGTTGCACGAGTAGAACACAATGGTTTGTGGGCGTTGATGCTCTTGTTATCTTTAGTTTGAGTACTTTGCATCTTCGTGGCATAGTGGGATGAAGCGGCTCAGACTAACTTTACATGACCGCGTTCATGAGACTTGTTCCTCGTTCGACATGCAACTTGTATTGCATAAGAGGCTTTGCGGGTGTCTGTCTCTCCAACTATAGTGAAGATTCAATTTACTCTTCTATTGAAAACATTAGTATCAACGTTGTGGTTCATGTTCGTAGGTAGATTAGATCTCTCTCGAAAACCCTAAACCACGTAAAATATGCAAACCAAATTAGAGACGTCTAACTTGTTTTTGCAGGGTTTGGTGATGTGATATGGCCATAATGTGATGATGAATATGTATGAGATGATCATTATTGTATTGTGGCAACCGGCAGGAGCCTTATGGTTGTCTTTAAATTTCATGTTGAGTAGTATTTCAAAGTAGTTGTAATAGTTGCTACATGGAGGACAATCATGAAGACGGCGCCATTGACCTTGACGCTACACCGTCGGTGATGGAGATCATGCCCGAAGATGATGGAGATCATGTCCGTGCTTTGGAGATGAAGATCAAAGGCGCAAAGATAAAAGGGCCATATCATATCACATATGAACTGCATGTGATGTTAATCCTTTTATGCATCTTATTTTGCTTAGATCGCGACGGTAGCATTATAAGATGACCCCTCACTAAAATCTCAAGATAATGAAGTGTTCATCCTTAGTAGCACCATTGCCAAGACTTGTCGTTTCGAAGCATCTCGTGATGATCGGGTGTGATAGAATCAACAAGTGCATACAACGGGTGCAAGACAGTTTTGCACATGCGGATACTAAGGTGGCCTTGACGAGCCTAGCATGTACAGATATGGTCTCAGAACACGTGATACCGAAAGGTAGAGCATGAATCATATGGTTGATATGATGAACACTTTTGAGTGTTCGCCATTGAAATCACACCTTGTCTCGTGATGATCGGACATAGGTGCGGTGGATTTGGTTCATGTGATCACTAAGACAATGCGAGGGATATTGTTTTGAGTGGGAGTTCACCTAGATTTTTAATTATGTTGAATTAAAATTTGAACTCATTTCTGTCATAAACTTAGTCTAAACTTTTGCAAATATATGTTGTAAAGATGGCGTCCCCAATCAATTTTAACCAGTTCCTAGAGAAAGAAAAACTTAAGAGCAACAGTAGCAACTTCACCGACTGGTTCCGTCATGTGAGGATCTTCCTCTCTGGCGGAAATCTGCAATATGTGCTTGATGCACCGCTAGGTGACCCTCCAGTAGAAACTGAAACCGATGAAGTAAAAGCTGTTTACGAGACTCGGAAAACTCGGTACTCTCAAGTTCAGTGTGCCATCCTGTGCAGTCTGGAATCCGATCTTCAAAAACGTTTTGAGCACCACGATCCTCATGAGTTGATGAATGAGCTGAAAGCTATATTCGAGACTCATGCGGCCGTGGAATGCGATGAAGCATCGAAACATTTCTTCAGCTGTATGATGGAAGAAGGCAGCTCCGTTAGTGAGCACATGCTCGCCATGACCGGGCATGCGAAGAAACTCAGTGACTTGGGAATAGTGATTCCTAACAGACTGGGGATTAATCGTGTCCTTCAATCACTGCCACCAAGTTACAAGAACTTTGTGATGAACTACAATATGCAGAACATGAACAAGGAGTTACCTGAACTCTTTGACATGCTAAAAGCTGCTGAGATTGAGATCAAGAAAGAGCACCAAGTGTTGATGGTCAACAAGACCACCAGTTTCAAGAAACAGGGCAAGTCTAAGGGAAAATTCAGAAGGGTGGCAAGAAAGCTGCCACGCCTCCTATGAAACCTAAGAACAGCCCTAAGCCTGATGCTGAGTGCTATTACTGCAAGGAGAAGGGACACTGGAAGCGTAATTGCTCCAAGTATCTAGCTGATCTGAAGAGCGGCCTTGTCAAGAAAAAGAAAGAAGGTATATCTGATATACATGTTATAGATGTTTATCTCACTGGTTCTCGTTCTAGTACCTGGGTATTTGATACTGGTTCGGTTGCTCATATTTGTAACTCGAAACAGGAACTAAAGAATAAACGAAGACTACTGAAAGATGAAGTGACGATGCGTGTTGGAAATGGATCCAAAGTCGATGTGATCGCTGTCGGCACACTTCCTCTACATCTACCTTCGGGATTAGTTTTAAGCCTAAATAATTGTTATTTTGTACCCGCGTTGAGCATGAACATTATATCTGTATCTTGTTTAATGCAAGACGGTTATTCATTCAAGTCTGAGAATAATGGTTGTTCTATTTTTATGAATAATATCTTTTATGGTCGAGCACCACAAAAGAATGGCTTATTTCTGTTAGATCTCGATAGTAGTGATACGCATATACATAACATTGATGCTAAGCGAATTAAATTGAATGATAATTCTACTTGTATGTGGCACTGTCGTCTTGGTCATATTGGAGTGAAACGCATGAAGAAACTCCATACTGATGGAGTACTTAAATCACTTTACTTTGAGTCACTTGATAGATGCGAAGCATGTCTAATGGGAAAAATGACAAAGACTCCATTTTCTGGTATGATGGAGCGAGCTACTGACTTATTGGAAATCATACATACCGATGTGTGTGGACCAATGAGCGTAGCATCGCGCGGTGGTTATCGTTATGTTCTAACCTTCACAGATGATCTGAGTAGATATGGGTATATCTATTTCATGAAACATAAATCCGAAACTTTCGAGAAGTTTAAGGAATTTCAAAGTGAAGTAGAAAATCAACGTAACAAGAAGATTAAATTTCTACGATCTGATCATGGAGGTGAATATCTGAGTTATGAGTTTGGCATGCATTTAAATGAAGCGATTCAACCCGGTAAGGATTGGATCTCTGTGCATAATGTGCTAGTCCCTGGATCGACTCGCTAGCACACACAGTTCGATGAATAAACAGAATAGCAAATGCGTCATTTATTACAACGTATGATCCAGAATATATTTATTACAACTTGCATAGCTCATGGCTAGCTCAAATAATAGAGTTCAAAGCGGAAACAAATAAATTCAAAGAGCTCCATCACGCCACAGGCGAACATGTTGAGTGGAAGCTCGCGACCTAAAAACGATACCTTACTCGTCCTCGGAGTAACCTGCAACATAAAACGTTGCAGCCACGCAGGGTCAATACATTTGGAATTGTATTGGCAAATGTCACTATTTGGTGGATATATATAATGGCGCCTAACAACTACGTGCTCATTTGGCATGTGGAGTTTATGCTCATTTGCGGAAAGCAATATTTTCCCTATCTTTTATAAATCATTTTATTTCTTTAGAAACATCGTTTAAAAACATATTAGCACAACCCATGCTGCAGCAAGACAGTCGGCTTCATATGCTCCTAAACATCTATGGACATGCTAGCATAGACCCATGTAGACACAAGCCAGCCTAGCTTTGCATGCTCCTAAACATCTATGGACATGCTAGCATAGACCCATGTAGACACAAGCCAGCCTAGCTTTGCATGCTCCTAAACCCATTGTTTGTCCCATCAAGTTTTATTAAGAAATTGGAATGCTGAGATCTTCCAAACAGTAACATGCCTAGTTGCTCATAGTTGTCCGTAACCGGGGACAAGGCTAAGTACTTAGTTTGACACTCTCGAGAGGATTGTACACTTTACCCACATGACCTAGTCAGCCCCTTCTACCATGATGCTCAATTTGCTCAAATGGTCGGGAAAAGACTAAGTCGAGGCCGTTTTCAGAAGTAGGACCCCAAGCCATCTGGACGGACCCATGCCAACCTACACAGCTACATCCGCTAGTCACGTCAGGTCGGGTTCCTACAACTTACTTAGTCAAGCCAGAGCCCATATGACATGCGGGTGTACACGGAAGCTACTAAACAAGAAACCTGTCCAATCTCTTTGATCCCTGGGCGGCAATCTCCACCATTGTTCACCGTGCAGACGCTCCCGTCTTCCAATCCGCCCAGGTGTTTCATTATTCAGGTTGTTTTCATTATATCAAAACATATAATTTTATTCATCTAAACTTATCACGATAACCCAATCCACGCATCTAAGATAGCATTGCTAAGCAAACAACAATACGGTGGCCACAAAAGAATCAAGTGTTGAACATGTGGTTGTTCTAATAGGTGTTCATAGCATAGCAATATATATTTTTAAAACAATCCTACACATGGATAGCTACTGAAAATAACTACAAAGTGCATAGAAAAATAGTAGGACAGAACGGTGTGTGACACTTGCCTTCGTTGTTGTTCAGACAATCACCGCAGTCGCACTCGTTGCACTCCGGACAATCTAATACAAGCAAACAATTACACATTCAATAACCAGAGCAATGCAAACAATATATGCATGCATGATATTTCATAATCTTAACAATTTAACACCCTTCTGATTATTTAGGGTAACATATGATGCATGCACAAAATATTTCCATGCATAAAACTATTTTAGTTTGCAAAATATAGCATGTTAATGACATATTTCGAAATCTGAACAATTTATTGCGAAAAACTCTTAAATAAATTTGGTTTCTGGTTCTCTGTTTGGGTATTTAAATTTGAAAACCGATGCAACAAGAATCAACTTAATCGGACTTGTAGAACTAAAGTTACGTTAAAAATACTCCATTAGAGTGATTGATATTCACGAAAATTATTTTACAGTAAACCTTAAGTTTTATTGCATATTAATATTCTACATACTTTTCTGAATCCGTGCATATTTTATTTACGAAAAACGGACTTGTAGTTATTTTTCTACGAATTTTACAAGATAAAACGTAAATTCGATTTTTTGACTAAAACGACTCGGCCATGTGGCGCGATCTGATTCGCTGATACCCCTTCACGCGGATCACGCTTGTGGGTCGTCGGATTAAAGCGAAAACGTGTAGTCCAGATTGAATCTGGGAGCTCACCGGAATCAATGGACGACGGTGGCGGCGACCGCTCAGACGATGAACTTGGCGACGGTTCCGACGGTTCTTGGCGGCGGCGAAGTGGACGACGAGATGCAACGGACAACAGCGGTCACAGTTGTGTATTTTCCGTCGTGTTCCTCTCTCTCAGGTGGCAACTACGGGTGAATGGAGCTCCAGGCTATGGTGAACTCCGACGAAAACTCCGGCGAGGAATTACCGGCGTCGTGGTGCTCTGCAGATGGGGAAAAAGTGTGAGGACGACGTTGTACTGAGAGGGGAAGAAGTTAGAACAAAAAGGAGGGGCAGAGGTTGTCGGATTCGTCGGCGACATCAACCTCCGAGCTCCAACAATGGTGGCTGTAGATCGGATCTCCGGCGAGAAATTTTCGCAGCCGCAATAAATTGTTCAGATTTCGAAATATGTCATTAACATGCTATATTTTGCAAACTAAAATAGTTTTATGCATGGAAATATTTTGTGCATGCATCATATGTTACCCTAAATAATCAGAAGGGTGTTAAATTGTTAAGATTATGAAATATCATGCATGCATATATTGTTTGCATTGCTCTGGTTATTGAATGTGTAATTGTTTGCTTGTATTAGATTGTCCGGAGTGCAACGAGTGCGACTGCGGTGATTGTCTGAACAACAACGAAGGCAAGTGTCACACACCGTTCTGTCCTACTATTTTTCTATGCACTTTGTAGTTATTTTCAGTAGCTATCCATGTGTAGGATTGTTTTAAAAATATATATTGCTATGCTATGAACACCTATTAGAACAACCACATGTTCAACACTTGATTCTTTTGTGGCCACCGTATTGTTGTTTGCTTAGCAGTGCTATCTTAGATGCGTGGATTGGGTTATCATGATAAGTTTAGATGAATAAAATTATATGTTTTGATATAATGAAAACAACCTGAATAATGAAACACCTGGGCGGATTGGAAGACGGGAGCGTCTGCACGGTGAACAATGGTGGGGATTGCCGCCCAGGGATCAAAGAGATTGGACAGGTTTCTTGTTTAGTAGCTTCCGTGTACAGCCGCATGTCATATGGGCTCTGGCTTGACTAAGTAAGTTGTAGGAACCCGACCTGACGTGACTAGCGGATGTAGCTGTGTAGGTTGGCATGGGTCCGTCCAGATGGCTTGGGGTCCTACTTCTGAAAACAGTCTCGACTTAGTCTTTTCCCGACCATTTGAGCAAATTGAGCATCATGGTAGAAGGGGCTGACTAGGTCATGTGGGTAAAGTGTACAATCCTCTCGAGAGTGTCAAACTAAGTACTTAGCCGTGTCCCCGGTTACGGACAACTATGAGCAACTAGGCATGTTACTGTTTGGAAGATCTCAGCATTCCAATTTCTTAATAAAACTTGATGGGACAAACAATGGGTTTAGGAGCATGCAAAGCTAGGCTGGCTTGTGTCTACATGGGTCTATGCTAGCATGTCCATAGATGTTTAGGAGCATGCAAAGCTAGGCTGGCTTGTGTCTACATGGGTCTATGCTAGCATGTCCATAGATGTTTAGGAGCATATGAAGCCGACTGTCTTGCTGCAGCATGGGTTGTGCTAATATGTTTTTAAACGATGTTTCTAAAGAAATAAAATGATTTATAAAAGATAGGGAAAATATTGCTTTCCGCAAATGAGCATAAACTCCACATGCCAAATGAGCACGTAGTTGTTAGGCGCCATTATATATATCCACCAAATAGTGACATTTGCCAATACAATTCCAAATGTATTGACCCTGCGTGGCTCCAACGTTTTATGTTGCAGGTTACTCCGAGGACGAGTAAGGTATCGTTTTTAGGTCGCGAGCTTCCACTCAACATGTTCGCCTGTGGCGTGATGGAGCTCTTTGAATTTATTTGTTTCCGCTTTGAACTCTATTATTTGAGCTAGCCATGAGCTATGCAAGTTGTAATAAATATATTCTGGATCATACGTTGTAATAAATGACGCATTTGCTATTCTGTTTATTCATCGAACTGTGTGTGCTAGCGAGTCGATCCAGGGACTAGCACATTATGCACAGAGATCCAATCCTTACCGGGTTGAATCGCTTCAGATGGTATTAGAGCATTGTGTTGACTGTAGGTTCGTGACCTTAGAAAATAGAGTAGATTAGGATGACCATAGGAACTGAAAACCTATTTAAGTTTGTCTTATATCTTCTCGTTCTTCATTTCTCATAATTCTATATCTATCATTTTTCTCACTCTTCTCTATTCAAAATAGTAGATGTTCATTACCCACTTTAGTTAATGAGTCAAACCTTTGTTGGAATAATTATTGGAAAATATGAACATGATGATGAGGATGGTGATGGAATCAAAGGTGGTGCAAACGCTGAAGATGAAGAGGAGGACCCCGAGGAGGTGGTCTACATTATTTCCGATGATGAGGAAGATCCTAAGGGAGGATGTGCGACCTGCAATGAACAATCGCTCGAAGAAGCGCAAGTGTATGAGAGTCCCGAACTCCTCAAGATCTTCAAAGTTTAACTAGGATTTGCCCGCCATTAATTCTTCGTTAGGAAATCGATATTCGTGATAGTTAGGATATTGACCATATTGCCTTGTGGTATGGCCAATATTTTTCTTAGGATCTGTTATTCTTTGATCTTCAAATTGTTAGGAATTTTCGTGAGAATTTATAATATTAAATGCGTTTTCCATAAAGTATTGAATTGAAGAAGTGCAGTTTTCTGGATGTTGCTGTTTACCACGCGATTTTTCATTCTTTACTGGTAACTCCAAAAATCGCGAAAAAATCAGGTTAGGTGCGGAATTCGTTCCTGTACATGCACAAAATTTGGCTAATTTTTCTGACGTATTTAAGTGCCTCTGTAAAATACGTTTTCACAGTAGTAAAATTCTGGACAGATTCTGTCTTTGTTATAGGGATGTCTTGTTTGATTGTTGTGTGATATGTTTGGTGTGTATGCTTGCTGCCATGATTGTGATTAGTATGGGTAGTATTTTTTCTATAGTTCTATCTATCTAAAACTCATCTATGCTGACCCAAACAGATGCCGCCTCGACGTGCACGCACCGGCAACAACAACAACAACAACAACGACACTGGCAACAACAATAATGATATGCAACAGATGTTGGCAGCACAGACACAGTTGATGCAAGTGATGACTCAGTTCATGGCGAACAACAATCAGAACCAGAACAACAATAATAACAACAATCCACCTCCACATGTGGACATGCTCACAAGGTTTCTGAGGTTGAGGCCTGCCAAGTTCTCTAGTGCACCTGAGCCAATGATAGCTCTCGATTGGCTGCGTTCTGTGAGTAAGGATCTCGTAACTGTGGGATGTACGGATGAGGAGAAGGTGAGATTTGCTGCTCACTTGCTTGAAGGACCCGCAGCCTCTTGGTGGGACAATTTCCAGATAACCCATCCTATTGATGGCATCACCTGGGAGATGTTCCAAGAGGGTTTTCGCACAGCTCATGTTTCATCTAGAGTTATGAGCTTGAAGAGAAGGGAGTTTCACAACCTGCGACAGAACTACCGCACAGTGTCTGACTACATAGAGGATTTTAGCAATTTGGCACGCTATGCGCCAGAAGATGTGGATACTGATGCAAAGAGGAAAGAGAGATTCTTGGATGGATTGAATGATGAGCTTGCTGTTCAACTGTCAGTGGTTCATGTTCCTGACTTCCAAACACTGATGGACAAGGCTAGAATCCTTGAGGGAAAGAAGAAGCAAGCTGAGAACCGCAAGAGGAAGCACAACAACTACAACTCAGGGCCGCAACAGAAGACACGTACATTCAATGATGGGAATGGAAATTCTGGACACCACAAACATGGAAGCAACGGACACAGCAACCATGGAGGAAATGGCCGCCACCATAATGGCCACAAGAGTCACAACCACCACAACTCTGGAAGGGGTAATGACCAAAACCGCAACGGTAACTTCACACATAGGGATATTAGCAAGGTGGAATGCTTCAGTTGCAAGAAGACTGGGCATTATTCAAGAGACTGCCCTGAGAAGAACAAGAATGACGGGAACAAGACAAACCCATTCCAGAAGGGGCATGTTAATCATGTCAATGTGGAGGGAGTTTATGATGAACCTGATGCAGTGATCGGTACGTTCTTGCTCAACAAATTTTCAGCACTCGTACTATTTGATACTGGTGCATCACATTCAATCATATCAAGGGTATTTGTGGATAGAAATAGAATAACTACTGAAACCATCAACACACCCGTTAGAATTAGTTCTCCCGGTGGAGAATTGGTAGCAGCCTTTGGGTGTCGTCGTTTAATCTTAGAAATTGGAGCACATAGTTTTCCCACTAGCCTAATTGTTTTGGAGTCACAAGGCTTAGATGTTATCCTAGGAATGGATTGGATGACTGAATATGAAGCTGTTATAGAATGTGCTAAGAGATCAATAATGCTTACAACCCCGGAGAAGAAACGCATCCGTTTCAAGTCAACCTTTGAACTTAGAGGTACCAAGATTAATTCTCTTAAGGGGGTTAGCATAGAGGATGTTCATATAGTGAGAGAGTATCCTGATGTGTTTCCAGAGGAGTTTCCAGGGATGCCACCAGATCGAGACGTTGAGTTTCTAATTGATTTGATGCCCGGAACTGGACCCATAGCTAAGAGACCGTATAAGATGGATGTGGAGGAACTGAAAGAGCTGAAGAAACAACTTAGAGAGCAGTTGGATAAAGGTTTCATTCAGCCTAGTTCATCATCATGGGGAGCTCATGTTTTATTTGTGGAGAAGAAGGATTCTAGTAAGAGATTGGTAGTTGATTACCGTAATCTTAATGAAGTGACAATTAAGAACAAGTACCCATTACCCAATATCAATGACTTGTTTGACCAATTAAAAGGAGCAAAGGTGTTTTCCAAGATCGACCTTCGATCGGGCTATTTCCAATTGAATATTCGAGAGCAAGACATACCTAAGACTGCTTTCACTACTAGGTATGGTTTATATGAGTATACTGTTATGTCATTTGGGCTAACAAATGCCCCGGCATACTTTGTGACCATGATGAACAAGGTATTCATGGAGTACTTGGATAAATTTGTAGTGGTGTTCATTGATGACATATTGATATATTCTAAAGATGATGCTGAGCATGAGAAGCATTTGCGTTTGATCATGGAGAAGCTTAGGGAACACAAGTTGTATGCCAAATTCAGTAAATGTGAGTTCTGGTTAAACAAAGTGGGATTTCTTGGACATATAATTTCAGCAGAAGGTGTCGCAGTGGATCCAAGCAAGGTAGCATCCGTGACTGAATGGGAGACACCTAAAAATGCAGGAGATATCCGAAGCTTCTTAGGACTTGCAGGATATTATCAGAGATTCATAGAGAACTTTTCCAAGATTGCTAGGCCAATGACTGAATTATTGAAGAAGGAGAAGAAGTTCATTTGGACCGATGCTTGTGAAGCCAGCTTTCAGGAATTGAAGCAACGCCTTGTAAGTGCACCTGTTTTGTGTTTGCCTGATATCCAGAAGGATTTCCAAGTTTATTGTGATGCCTCTCGTCAAGGACTTGGTAGTGTATTGATGCAAGATGGGAGAGTAGTATCATATGCCTCACGCCAACTTAAGCAGCATGAAAGGAATTATCCTACCCATGACTTGGAGCTAGCATCAGTCGTACACGCACTCAAGGTGTGGAGACATTATCTGATGGGGAAGCATTGTGATGTGTACACCGACCATAAAAGCCTGAAGTATATATTCACTCAGAAGGAGCTGAATATGAGACAAAGGAGATGGTTGGAACTCATAAAGGATTATGATATGAATCTGCAATACCACCCCGGAAAAGCTAATGTGGTAGCTGATGCGCTTAGTCGTAAGACCTATGTAAATGGTCTCACCGTAGGAGAGTTACCTTTGGATTTGTGCGAACAATTCAAGGATCTCAGGCTGGAAATAGTGCCACAGGGATATCCAGCATCAATGGAAGTGATGCCAACTCTGTTTGATAGAATCAGAGAAGCCCAGAAAGGAGACAGTGAGATGGAAGAAATAAAAGGGAACATGAGCAAGGGAAAAGCGGAAGGTTTCCGTTTGGATGAACAAGGAGCACTATGGTTTGGGAAGCGTTTATGTGTGCCCAATGACCCTGAGATTAGAAAGCTGATACTACAGGAAGCTCATGATTCTCCGTATTCTATTCATCCGGGTAATACTAAGATGTACATGGACTTGCGAGATAGATTTTGGTGGTCTAATATGAAGAGAGAAATTGCAGAGTATATTGCCCTATGTGATGTGTGTAGTAGAGTAAAAGCTGAACATCAGAAACCAGCAGGATTGCTACAACCATTGCCCATACCTGATTGGAAGTGGGACAAGATTGGAATGGATTTCATCACGGGATTACCCAAGACTAGATCTAGATATGATTCAATTTGGGTTGTTGTTGATCATTTGACTAAAGTGGCTCACTTCATACCTGTGAAGACCACATACACAAGTGCCAAATTAGCCAAGATTTATATGAACAAGATTGTGTGTTCGCATGGAGTTCCGAAGGGAATTGTTTCTGATAGAGGTACTCAATTCACTTCTCACTTTTGGCGTCAATTGCATGAATCATTGGGTACTAGATTGGAGTTTAGTACAGCTTTTCACCCACAGACTGATGGGCAGACTGAAAGAGTAAACCAAATATTAGAGGACATGTTGAGAGCCTGTGCTCTAGATTATGGATCTAGTTGGGATGAGAATCTACCATATGCCGAGTTCTCCTACAACAATAGCTATCAATCTAGCATTGAGATGGCTCCATTCGAAGCACTGTATGGTAAGAAGTGTAGAATGCCGCTGCTATGGGATGGAGTTGGAGAGCGTAGTTTATTCGGACCTGACTTGATCAAGGAAGCTGAAGAGAAGGTTCGAGTTATTCGTGATAGGCTGAAAGTAGCACAATCAAGACAAAAGAGTTATGCGGATTCTAAGCGTAGAGAGGTGACATATGAGATAGGAGATAGAGCATACCTTAGAGTTTCACCGCTACGTGGAGTTAAGAGGTTTGGTATTAAGGGAAAATTGGCACCGCGATTCATTGGACCCTATAAAATCCTGGCTCGCAAGGGAGAGGTAGCTTATGAGTTAGAGTTGCCCGAGGCATTGGCAGCAGTACATAATGTGTTCCATGTGTCCCAGTTAAAGAAGTGTCACCCGGAGATGGCGGATATGCCGCTAAGGGATACAATTCCGTTGGATGAGGTTCAGCTAGAAAGTGATCTCACATATGAGGAGAAACCTATCAAGATTTTGGACACAGCGGAGAGGTTTACTCGCACCAAGACAATTAAATTTTGCAAGGTTCAGTGGGATCATCACTCCGAGGAGGAAGCCACTTGGGAACGAGAGGAAGATCTTCGAGAAGACCACCCACACCTATTTGCTAGCCACTCCGAATCTCGAGGGCGAGATTCATCTTAAGGGGGTTAGGTTTGTAACATCCCAAAATCCGTGCATTTTCAAATTCATGCATTGCATCATTGCACCATGCCAAAGTTTCAGTTTTAAAAGAGTGTTTATTCTTTTCATGCACAGAATCACACACATACGTATATACTTTATAAGTTTGAACTAATAGACTATTAGCAAAACTTGGTATAGAAATTGATTCTGTGCATGAAAATAATAAAAACTCTTTTAAAACTGAAACTTTGGCATGGTGCAATGATGCAATGCATGAATTTGAAAATGCACGGATTTTGGGATGTTACATTAAAGAAATGCGGAATACTTTCACAATTGACACCGCCGGGAACACCTCAACGTAACGGTGTGTCTGAATGTCGTAATCGAACTCTCTTAGATATGGTTTGTTCTATGATGTCTCTTACTGATTTGCCGTTATCATTTTGGAGTTATGCATTAGAGACAGCTGCATTCACTTTAAATAGAGCACCATCAAAATCCGTAGAAATGACACCGTATGAATTATGGTTTAATAAGAAACCTAAGCTGTCGTTCCTGAAAGTTTGGGGTTGCGAAGCCTATGTAAAGAAGTTACAACCGGACAAGCTAGAACCCAAAGCGGAGAAATGCATCTTCATAGGATACCCTAAGGAAACTATAGGGTATACTTTCTATCACAAATCCGAAGGCAAAATCTTTGTTGCTAAGAACGGAACCTTTCTTGAGAAAGAATTTCTCACTAAAGAAGTGACTGGAAGAAAAGTAGAACTCGATGAGATTGATGAATCTATACTCGCACTACAAGAGATGGGGGATTTGTTGACGAAAACCCTGGTGACAAAAATGCATACCGTCATGGATGTGTCCTTATAGGTGACGAATTCATCTTTCGTCAAGCATTTAAGGTAATGCTTGACGGTATGATTTCTCGTCAAGAAAAAATCGTCACCCATTACCCAAGCGGGAAGGGCTTCCATCGTGTCTGTTAATAGGTGACGAAATCAAAGATCGAGGTGACGAAATATTACTAAGTTACTTTATTAAATGTTATTAGTTTTATATATCATGCGTGACCCACTTGTCAGGAACATATTTAATTAAGTAAAAATTGTGGTTTGGAAGAATCGAACAAGGGCTTCGGCGTGACCGACGCGGAGTCTTACCGCTAAGGTAGATATGGAATTTTGATCTGGATCCGTAAGTAGTCTATTCTACATATTTATTTCAATGGTGTGATCTAGATGTTACGACATAATAATTCCCTTATTAATATTTATGTCGGCCGAGGGTGCCTCGTTTAAGTCGCGCCGCTAGCAGACACGGCCTATATAGGTGCTCTTGCTAATGATCCGAATCGACTAGGGTTCTCGTCGAGGTGAGAAGAATTCCGTGAAGGCTCCATTGTGGTGGCGGCGAGACGCATCATCGGTGAGTTGTCCTGATTGTTCGTTAGGTCTAGATTTTTTAATCAGTTGTCAAGATCTGTTCTGAAGAACGTTGGCATGTTCTTAACTGAATTGTAGGCAATGGATCGAAGTTGGATAACTGATGGCACCAAGAAGTTCACAACAAAGTACATGGCAGGTGTTAGGGATTTCATCAAGTTTGCGCGAGAACACTTGGACAATACAGATGAACCAATCTTGTGCCCTTGCAAGGACTGCCTAAATCTGATACGTCAGGATATAAAAACGATCGAGGATCACCGCAATTGTCTCGTGTATGTCCATGACGTATACAAGATGGACTAGACATGGGGAAGATTTTAGTGATGACGAAGGGCGGGATAGAAACGATGATGGTGCGTATGATAGTGACAACGATGAAGAGGAAGACAATGGTGTTTGTTATGTTGATGATTCGTCTAGTATGATCGATGAACTGCAGAAGTCTGGAAATAAAGGTCCTGACCTGCCAAATCTGTATGCTAATCTAATTGAGTCAGCGAAAAAGAACTTTATGAGGGATGCACCTCTTACACTAGGTTGTCGTTCATCATTAAGCTCCTTCATGTCAACTCATACAGCCGGATAACAAACAGAGGATTTGACCTCTTACTTCAGCTTTTACGTACAGCTTTGCCAGATGTGGACTTTCCCAAATCATATGCTGATGCTAAGAGTGTTCTTTACGATGTTGGGCTTGGTTATGAGACAATTCATGCATGCAAGTTTGATTGTTCTTTATTTTGGGGAGATCACAAGGACGATACGAACTGCCATGTTTGTGGATTATCAAGATATAGAGACCCTATCGGAAAAAAGAAAATCCCTCACAAGGTGTTAAGGTACTTTCCTATAATTCAAAGGTTGCAGAGACTATTTGTTCAAAAGGAAATTTCGACACATACTAGATGGCACAAAGAGAAGAGGGTTGTTGAGCACAATGTACTGAGGCACCCTGCTGATGGTGAGGCATGGAAGCACTTTGATGGCAAGTTTGATTGGTTTGCTAAAGATCCTCGTAACATAAGACTAGGTTTTGCCACGTACGGCTTCACCCTTTTGGAAGTATGAGTAATCCTTACGTATGTGGCCTGTTTTTGTGATTCCTTACAACTTCCCACCATGGATGTGCATGGATCAATCGAATTACATGATGGCATTGCTAATTCCCGGAAAGTATTCCCCAGGGAAAGATTTTCATGTATTTATGCAGCCACTGATAAAAGATATGATGCAGCTATGGAGCGGTGTGGAGACATTTGATGCATGCACAGAGGAATATTTCCCATTGCATGCTGCGTTTCTTTGGTCTATTCATGATTATCCTGGATATGCCACTATGTCAGGCCGAAGCACAAGAGGATTTCATGCGTGTGTGCATTGCGATGAGAATCCTTGCGCTGAAACTTTGAAAAACAAAATTGGATATATTGGGCACCGGCGATTTCTTGATAAAAATCACCCATACAGAACGCAGACTTTTCAATGGTACAACTGAGACTAGAGATCCACCAAGGAAGTACACACCCAAAGAGGTAGCTGCGAAGGTAGAAATGGTTAAGGATTTTGAACATGGGAAAAATCCAATATGTAGAAAGCGGAAGCGTGCAACTGTACCCGGTGAACCAACATGGCACCTGAAAGTCAGCTTACATCATCTACCGTATCGGCAGAACTTAAGATAGCTCACAACTTAGATGTGATGCATATTGAGAAGAACATATGTGACAATATTGTTGGTACACTACTTGAACTTGAGGGCAGGAATAAGGACACCGTTAGTGCTAGAATTGATTTGAGGAAATTCAAAATGTGGAAGAAGTATTGGTTGAAGAAAATTGTGAAGGATGATGATGATGCAGAAGTAACTTATGCGAAGCCCCCGCACCGTGGACGCTTTCGAAGGAACGGAAGAGACATTTGTGTAGGTATTTGGCAAACACTAGGTTCCCAGATGGTTATTGCGCAAACCGGGGAAGATGTGTGAATATTGATGGTTGTAAGGTTACCGGTATGAAGACGCATGATTGCCACATACTTCGCAGCGAGTGTTGCCGGCTGGGCTCAAGGGAATTGCATCTAAGGAAATGTATGTGGCTATTGCAGAGCTAGGAAGATTTTTTAGGAGCTGTGTGCCAAAACCCCGAAAGTTGATGTGCTGAATCGATTGAAGGTTGAAATTGTTGTGATCCTATGCAAACTTGAGAAGCTCTTCCCCCAGCTTTTTTTGATGTAATGGTGCACTTAGCTATTCATCTTCCCGAGGAGGCTCTTTCGAGGGGTCCTGTTCATTATGGTTGGATGTATCCAGTTGAGAGAAGATTAGGTTATCTAAAGTCTACGGTCCGTAACAAAGCAAGGCCGAAGGTTCTATCGCAGAGAGCTACATTGTTGATGAGTGTTTGATTTTTTGCTCTAGATTTTTCAAGGATGGCACGAAACAAGATTTAACAAAGATGATAGGAACCAAGACATTCGGAGAAAACCTGATCCCGACGAGATGGAAGTATTTTCAGTTGGAGCTAAAGGTCTTGGGAAATCCATTTTGAAACATTTTGACAAGGAATTTGACAACATGGTTTGGTATGTGCTGAACAACTGTGACGATGTAGAATGTTATATCAAGTAAGTAGTTAGCTTCACTTTAATAACAACTTCTCAATGTTGCTGTCATAATTGTCCCGTATTTCATATGTGTTTTTTCTATGTTTCAGTTGAATTCCGACAAGAATTGGGAGGTAGGGGTGTGCGTGACATCGAGGAGACGGTTCAGAGAGAGTTTGCAGGTTGGTTTGCAAACCATGTGAGACAGCTTGGACAATGCATCAGAAGATTTGAAGTCTCTCGGCTGCTGGGCCAGACCGGCGTGTAGTAGTATACGCTGGTTGCAACGTAAAGGGTGCGAGGTTTCGCACGCTTACTCGGGATAAAGACACGAAGACTCAAAATTCGGGCGTAGCGACTAAGGGATCTTTTGGTGATGCAGATGAGACCGACTACTATGGTGTTCGCAAGAAGTTCTTGAACTGCAAGACGGGACTAACAAACACGGTGACAGGTCCGTGTACTTGTTTCGTTGCGATCGGTTCGACCTTGCGAGCAAGGGTTCCAAGATTAAAGATGATGGTTTTTTTAAAAGCGTTAACACTTCTATCCTATGGTTCAAGAATTCACCATTCATATTGGCCAGTCAAGCTGAAACATGCTTCTATTTGGAGGATACAAAGTTTGGTGATCCGTGGAAAGTGGTGCAGAAGTTCAGCCATAGACATGTGTACGACGTTCAATTAGAAGATGGTAACGATGATGCATTTGTACGGAATGAAGACGCATACCAGGAGGAGGATGAAGGTTTAGTCGACCATACATTTCATGATGTTGTCGACCTAGACGAGGAAGCAGAGGTGGAAGCAGAGGAGGATGATCATCGTGTCTGAAGTTGTACGTATTCATGATGCTCGTACAATCCGTGAACTAGAGAATGAGGAAGATAGTCCCAATGTTGACATGGATATGAGCGAAGATGAACTAGAGAATCAGGAAGATAGTGTCATTTTGGAAGAGAACATACATGATGACGAGGGAAAAAATTCAGAAGAAGATAGTGATTTAGATTGATAGAAACATGTAATGCATACAACTATATGTTTTGTTCCAAACATTTGAAATGTTCTTATTTAGATGTTTACGATCTCGAACTTGTCATTGAATTATCCGAAGGGTTTAAGAGCAAATTAATATAAGCAAAAATATGGACAAATATAAGAAAGCCAACATGTCGGTAACATAACTTTGACAATGGTTTTAATTAATCGACACTTGACACGATTACAACCAGCAGCACGATATGACTAACTATTGTTTTAACACAAGCAAAATCGACAATCGCATAAAGAGTCTTACAACTTAATTTAAACCTAAAGGGGCTGCATAGTTGGACACACGGGCACCATGAATCACGGACTAGCTACTCCAGATCGATTTCTGTGCACATGGGTAGCAAACAAGTAAACCCTGCATTTCCTGTGTAAAGCAAGAACAGCATCTTGTCACCCATCTGAAGGTGCTTTTCCTTGTCCATGAACTCCTTCCACCCACTGACGCAGAGATGACCATCGTCTGAAGAAATTGCGTAGGACGCATGCACCAAAGTACCGGGATGGCACACAATACTGATTGCACCATATTGTTCCATATCTTTAGGAACCAAACGGCTAGGGATTTTCTGTTCCAACAGTAGGGACATAGTTTAGTTAACACTTGTACGTAATGTAGGTCGCAAACTTAATGAAATGATATGATCTACTGCTTACCACGTGTTTGTTGTAATTTTCGCTGTTTGTCCAATTCAGAGTATGCAGCATTGGGACAACTAGTGCTCCTTGATCATAATCTCCAGCATTGTGGTAGTCAACAAGGTAGTCCAAGTTGTCCACCTGAAGAATGACGGTATGCATCATCCTCCAATTTATCATTGTTCCATCAAGATTACCGAGCGAGTCAACAATGTCACGCTTCGTACGGGACAACTGGTAGTAAGCTGCATAATTAAAATAATCGACATAAGATGGAATAATTAATATGATCAATCATTGTGTCCAAAGGTGGAAAATTACCTGGATGGATTAGTGGTTCAGTTCAGCTTATTACAAGAGTATCTGAGCAGATGAGTTAACTCTGAAAATTAACTCCATGCCAACCTTAAAATTGTACACTCTAGCAAATTCGTTCCAAAATCTTCCGTTGATATAGGTTCTGCCAGCTCTGTTGGTAACATTAACAACAAATGCATGGCCATCTTTGGTTTTGAGTGCAGCTTCAAAAGTTGTCCTGTGGGAGGTCTGGACACCATACTTCTTAAGGAAATACGGTCTATAGTAGCAAGGGATGACCTAAATTCAGTAGAGTTAATACAAAAGTAAGTTAAATATGCGTCTACTCGGATAATCACCGAGTCTCAGATCTTGGACTTCTATCAAGACATATCTGAACTTCTATCAGCACATATCTAAACTTCTATCAGCACATATCTGAACTTCTATCGGTATAGGACTGAACTACCGATACCTCTATCTCTAACAGCTACAACTATCGTAAAACTGGTATGAACGTAAAAGTTATCACAACTATCGTAAAACTCTACCATAAATAAGCGGTTAATACATATGGTGACCAACAATTATTACACACATCTGAATAATAGTACTAAACTAGCAATAACTACTAGGATCACGTGTTAAACTTTGATGTGGCGGCGAATTAATAAAACATCTGAATGAATTTTAAACTTGTAAGTGCATGTACCGTCTTCTCCTCAAAACCCTCTTGTAGTGTTTGGACGAAAAACCTAACGCGACTCCTCCGCCGCGCACATCCCCTTCTTGTCAAAGCAACCGGACACCGCAAAAAATATGAAGAAAGATTACAAATCGGAAACAACGATCGATCGCGAGACGTACATGTTATTTACGTACTCCACTAGTAGGCGCCATCGTTGGTCTCGACGCGAGCGCGAGTCTTACAAGTCTCGCCGGCGAGAGACGTGGCGAGCCGTGGGCGGCGAGAGAGACGTGACGAGATCTGGCGGCGAGAGACGTGGCGAGATCTGGCGGCGGCTGAAGGAGGTCGTGATATGATGGCAAGTTATATCGTGGAGTAAATTTCGGTAGGTCAATAGGAGTGCAAATGGGCGGTGCTGGGTTTAGACGTGACAACACGGTTGACTGCGCGTCAGTTGGACTAGACCCGCGTCAGTTTTCTCTTCGTCTGCCGTGTCAATATTCGGACGGAGTAATTAATGGGGATGATATTTATCCCCTTCCCCCTCCCCTACCGTCTCAATATTCGCACCGCATCCTGGTTTCCACTTTCCACACTTCTCGTCGTCTCCTCTCCCTCATTATCTTCGTCTCCCGCCGCTGCGTCGCCATGGACATGGATGAACGGCAAATGTACAATCGGACTAGCACGCGCGCAGTCCACATGCACGACGAGGAGGACCTGGAGGTGGTCTACACCAACGACCCCTGGGAAGTGCGCCGCGTCCTCGACATGTACACGGAGTGGCTCATGGAGGACGAGCACAAGTTCGTCGGCCTCGACTTCGAGTACACCAACCATCGAGCCGAGGACGAGAAGAAGATCGCCGTGGTTCAACTCTCGCATGCGTCGACATGTGCCGGTGTTCCACTACGCAGCGTAAGAACTAATCCCCTTTTTTAATCTTTCGATTGGGGTTTTTTACTTGCCGCCGTTCTGTCTCTCTTTGATTTTCGTTAGACATTGTTCCCGAAAATCAGTACATTCCCGATCTAAATCTGCTACACATTGTTCCGTAAAAGCAAGTACATTCCCGATCTAAATCTGCTACACATTGTTCCCGATTTATTAATTTGTTTCATCTTCGTCACCTCTTTAGGTTCTTGCATATTTGTAACTGATCTGTGACTAGTACATTACTTTGTTTCTGCAGTGCTAAGCGGTGGGAGTCTCCGGCAATCTGCGATTTCTTTCGAGAAGGCGCTACGTTTGCAGTGTTGACATCCGTGGTGACAAGAGAGTTCTGCGGAGGACATGGCACATGGAGATTCCTTCTGAGTACTATGTCGATCTCCAGGACGAGTACTTCAAGTACACTGGTCATGCGAGGGCTGGCATGGCTACCATGGCAGCAAGACTCATTGATTCATGGTTCGGTGATATGAAGAAGAAGTTCCACCACCATCGGCACAGCATCGTGGGGGGACTTCCCACTTCCAACTATGAACATCGAGTATGCAGCCATTGATGCTTGGGTCTCGTACGAGCTCTACCGCAAGATCGTGGTCGACAAAGTCCCGCTCGATGGTGGATTGATCATCTCTTCTCGCCGCATGACCCCCGATCTTTTGGTTTGGTCTCCCTCCGTGAGGTGCTTTTGGCTAGTAGTCCATTCTTTTGAAACTGTAAATATTTTGCCATGATATGTTAACAATTGTCTTGGGAGGTTTCAATTTTATGTTGTCTACATCCTAGTACTTCAAAGTGCTAGTAAACTAAATGTTCAGAGCAGTAGAGTTCTTCAAAATCAAAACATACAATACGTAAAAATCACCAAAAATTGTGATTCAAATTTTCTTTATGACTTTTACTCATTTATCTGAAATTTTTCATCGAAAAAATCTCAAAGTGGTGAACAATAACATAATATGGTGTCCCCATGGTGGACATGTGTCGAACGAGAGGTTTTCGGACGAAAAGAGGGGGAAATCGCCAAAAACTGACCAAACCACCTTGGATTTGGGGCATGATTTGGCACCCTTGTGCACATTGTGATATGACACCTTGGTTGCTATGGGTTTTCATTTTTTGGAGTTGGTGGCATGGTGTCCCCATGGTGGACATGTGTCGAACGAGGGGTTTTCGGACGAAAAGAGGGGGAAATCGCCAAAAACTGACCAAACCACCATGGATTTGGGGCATGATTTGGCACCCTTGTGCAGATTGTGATATGACACCTTTGTTGCTATGGGTTTTCATTTTTTGGAGTTGGTGGCATGGTGTCCCCATGGTGGACATGTGTCGAACGAGGGGTTTTCGGACGAAAAGAGGGGAAATCGCCAAAAACTCACCAAACCACCATGGATCTGGGGCATGATTTGGCACCCTTGTGCACATTGTGATATGACACCTTGGTTGCTATGGGTTTTGATATTTGGGAGTTGGTGGCTTGGTGTCCCCATGGTGGACATGTGTCGAACGAGGGGTTTTCGGACGAAAAGAGGGGGAAATCGCCAAAAACTCACCAAACCACCATGGATTTGGGGCATGATTTGGCACCCTTGTGCACATTGTGATATGACACCTTGGTTGCTATGGGTTTTGATATTTGGGAGTTGGTGGCTTGGTGTCCCCATGGTGGACATGTGTCGAACGAGGGGTTTTCGACGAAAAGAGGGGGAAATCGCCAAAAACTCACCAAACCACCATGGATTTGGGGCATGATTTGGCACCCTTGTGCACATTGTGATATGACACCTTGGTTGCTATGGGTTTTGATATTTGGGAGTTGGTGGCATGGTGTCCCCATGGTGGACATGTGTCGAACGAGGGGTTTTCGGACGAAAAGAGGGGAAATCGCCAAAAACTCACCAAACCACCATGGATCTGGGGCATGATTTGGCACCCTTGTGCACATTGTGATATGACACTTTGGTTGCTATGGGTTTTGATTTTTTGGAGTTGGTGGCATGGTGTCCCCATGGTGGACATGTGTCGAACGAGGGGTTTTCGGACGAAAAGAGGGGAAATCGCCAAAAACTCACCAAACCACCATGGATCTGGGGCATGATTTGGCACCCTTGTGCACATTGTGATATGACACCTTGGTTGCTATGGGTTTTGATATTTGGGAGTTGGTGGCTTGGTGTCCCCATGGTGGACATGTGTCGAACGAGGGGTTTTCGGACGAAAAGAGGGGAAATCACCAAAAACTCACCAAACCACCATGAATTTGGGGCATTTAACGTCACCACATTACCCTACAACAGAAGTTTCACTTGGAAAAAGGTTTGACAACCTCTTAGTGCAATTAGGTCAACCTAGGTTTCACCAAACACTCAAACTTTCATATAAAATTGAAAATTTGTTGAAATCTTTCCAAACCTTGTGTATTGGCCAATGTGTGGCTAACACTTTCCATGGAAAATAACAAACTAGAAAAAATTTTGGCATAAGGGTGCATCAACATGTGGGTAATGATGCTAGCATGCTATCTTGGCAGTTTGGTTTGGAAATTTTCAAAAAATCATCCCCTAAACTCAAGAAGAGGCTATGTGTGATCACTAATTCGTATTTCAAATAATTTAGAGTATTTAATACCCATACTGAAAATTCTGTGCCAGCCCATCCGTCATGCATGGGACCCATGTCAAAGTAATGGGAAAGTGGACTGACTACATGCAGCAATCCACGTTTTCACACCCACGCGTCAGAGAGAGGAACCCAAACGGCAGCACCTACTGTATATCCATCGGCCCCATCGTCTCTCCCACCCGCAACTTCTATTCCCCAATCTCTGGCGAAAAACCCTGCTTGCACCTCCACCAGCGCAACACCGACCTCCCCTTCCACCGAAGATCCCGAAGATGAAGCGTGTTCGCGGAGACGAGCCGGAGGCGAGTGCGGTCGTCAACGTCGACAGAGGCGACGGCGAGGGTCCGGTAGTAGTCGACGTCGCGGAGGCGGGATCTTCTTCCGGACCTGGAGCCGCTCTTCGCCGCACCGTGACCGTGGAGGGCTCCGCCCAACCGGCCGTGGTCGCCGTCGCTGATGAGGCCTGTGGAGACGTCCCCGCTCCCGCGGCACAAGCAGATGACCAGGGCTTCGATCCGAATGACCCGTTCTACCGCCACTCTGTGCAGCATCGCGAGCTATATGGCCCCAGAGAGTGCGACGAGTTCGAAGAGGAGGCCTCCGACAATCGCAGCGAGGTACTCTACTATTCCGATCGATCCCGTTTTTCTTGATCTTACCGTTCACCATAGGGTTTGCTCATAGGGTAGATTGATTTGCCCCGTCTCTGCGACTTCTTGTACAAATTGATGATTCTGGGGTTTTTGCTCATCTGATTTATGGTTTGTAGTTACTAGATCTGTAATATTTGATGCACATCTTGATTCAACTGTAATGATTCCTTTTGTGTGATGAATGATACCTGCTTAGTGTAACGCTCAATGCATTTCAAACTTAAATTCATCCGAATATGAATCATACCAGTGTGATTATGATTACAAGAATTATATTATAGGTAGTATTAATTGATCTGATACATGGATTTTATAATCACCATTTGTTTTAAACTGGTGCTTATTTATACGATGAAACCATAGTGTGTACATCATTTTAATTTGGGAACAAGTGAATTATCAGTTGCATGTAATTTATGACCATAATTTTTGTTCAATTCACTGCTTATTGACGTCATGAATCCATATTGTTTTATGAATCAAGACATCTTCGGGAACAAATGATTGATCCCTGATCCATGAAATTTATAATCACCATTTTCTCTTAAATTGGTGCTTACTTATAATACTGAAATAATGATTGGACTACCCATGAACCAGTTGTGACAACAGTTTAAATTGGTGGTTATTTATATTAGTGAAGTAATTATGTATCGTTGGATCTGGATCATAAATGTTGATTCTACATGATTAATTCTTAATAATGTTCATACAAAAATATTTAATGCTTCAATTGTATTTCAGTTAATTTCCTTCTCTCACTTCTTCTTTACTTTCAAAATCGCAGGAAGACTCTGAGGACGTTGACAGCGACAAGGAGGACCGGGACCGGAAGAGCCGCTTCGTTCTGAAGAAGCTGAAGATCGGCCAGATCCCTTTCCGTCGTAACGGAAAGCCACATTGCCCATTCTGCGGCAGGGTTTTCCCGAACGATCTCGTGTGTCTGATCCGGCACGCGACGGAGTTGGAAAAGGTAGCAAGCGAAGCACAATCCTCGCTAGCAAGGCGAAGCACGCTGCCTTTGGCAAGTTCCTCGTGGACTACGTCAGATCGGCCTCATCCCGCTCGTCGGTCCAGCTGTTGGCCCTCATGTTCTCCACTAAATTTAGTTTCTGTTTAGTTGTTCCCCTGTAGGTTCATGGTTAAACTATGTCATGTTTCAAAGACTATGTTCTACTTTTGTTATTTGGAACCTGGGCAATCATACCCAGTTGTTTAACTACCAGCCTAGTGGGCTTGTTCTGTTTTTCGCAAGGCCCAGGGAAGTACATATTAATTTGCAAAAAATGAACAATTAAAATCAGTGAAAATTGAACTGGCAGTAGAAAAAATGCAGGACCAAATAGTCAATCGTAAAGTGTACCCCCTACATAATCCCACTATACAATCCCTTCACACAAGAGCGGCCAGGGTAGCGATATGACATAAACACACAATGGGCACACAAAAATTGTAGACTAAAACAATTATATCATATGATAAAGATTATATCATAGGATATCAACTGAAACTTCAATACCACCACGGCCGCCCGGTTGAAAAGAATGAGAACAACATTCCCAGATTCAAAGTTATACTCCTTAGTAAACTCCGACCAGCAGGAATCGAACTTCATCCTTCCATCGCAGTAGTGTAGTATGCACCACGAGGGTGGTAGCCATAGTCATCAACAAAAAAACATGCCTCCCCGCTTTCGTGAGATATTCAAGGACCTAACAACTTCCTTCGGTATACGCTGAATAATAAAAATTAAATTATATATGGGAAGGATATAAAGGATAACTAAGATTACATAAAGAAAAGGAGAATTATACCAGTCCATTGCCCTTCAAATCAGTATTCGTCAAGGTGTGCACAAAAACAACACCAAGACCAAGACCACGCTCACGGAGAAGTTGTTCCTTCTTCAATGTTTGAGCAGTATTAAGCATAACACCTTTAGTGTGGACAACTGCAGTTGGAATTTCTGCATACAAATTTAAAATTAATAAAAGAATAAAAAAAGAGGAGATATAACATCAGTTATATTAAAAAAATGGGCAACACATGGTAAAAGGTAAAACAGAATTACCATCGACACAATGCTTTTCAGTGCCATCAGGACCTACTGCAAAAATCCCAAACAGTTCAGGAGCACTATCAAACCCAAACATGATACAGTCACCAACTTTCGTGTCGTAGTCATGAAGAAATTTTTGGTATCCAAGACCAAAAACACGTGTCTTCGAACTGCCTTTCTTAACATGAAATTTGTACTTCACTTTATCCGATGTAACGACAAAAAAGATATTACCAACAAGGTTGTTGAACTGCCTCCTCACAAAACAAGGCACAGTCTGAAAAAACAGTAGAACAAAAATGCAGAAAATAAGGATATAGTCTAGAATCTGTCAACAAAAAGATACATTCTAAAAAAGGATATATACCATAAAGTCATCAAATCTGCTTCCAAGATAACAATGAAATGAATCGAGAGTCTCCCGCCTCTGCTGACAATGATTGCCCATCGAACCACAAACAACACAGTTCATCCTGTGTATATTTAGCAATTTTACCAAAGCTAGTACAAAATACAGGTAGGTAGGGCATATTCATAGAAATCTATCCATAGATCTGAAACCATACACACATATATCCATAGATCTGAACAAACAAGATTATTCAGAGGACAAAAAGGATTTTCAACAAACAGAGAAAAAGGAGGTGAGGTGAAGTAGTGACATGTAAAAACATATTTTCCTACCTCTCAAAACAAACGAAAATCTTTAGAGAGAAAAGAGATTTTCAGCACAAAAGAGAGAGAAAGAAGATGAAGGAGACTTGCTTCACCGCATGAACAAGTGAGGGCAGAAGGCAAAACCAACCAGGGGCATTATAAATACAATAAGTAGTAGTAACTGCCTACAACCGCTATTTAATGAGGCTGTGGGGTAGATGGTGGTTGCTATCCTGTAAGTTCAAAAGTCAAACACAAAGTATGTCATGCAAAAATGGAGCCCACTGCTATTATGTAAACTCTGTCAATAAGTTCACAATGGCAAAACATCAGCACATTGAAAAATACATTGAATCATAACGTTGCACTTCAAAATTATTTAAAACCATATGATTTACAACTTCAAATGTACAACAAAATGTTGACTACATGCCTTTGTTCGGACTATAGGTTAGGTCGAACAATTATGGCATGTTAGTCATTTTTGAACATACATAAAAAACAAATGCTCATTTGTGGACGAAGTGCACAATTATACCAAAGTAGGCATCACTTCAACACATCAAACTACACCAAACCTCATGAAAAATTTAAATTTGAATTTTCCACATGAATGTCACAACATTTACTCAATCCCACTAGTTACTGATGATTTTACATTGAATTTAGCATTTACTATGAGTTTTACTCGTTTTCTGTCATTTTTTAATAAAAAAATCAACAAACACCTAAAATTGTCAGAAAAATCTGAAACTCCTTAGGCACACATACCTACCCTTCATGACCACTCACAAAAATTTGCAGCTCAATCTGAGTATTTGAAGTGCAGCTTGCTTGAAAAAGAGCCCTTCACCGACATGATCGATGTGGGTCCACACATGGATCGACCCAACCAACATGAGGTTCCACAAGTGTTTTCAGACAAAATCTCACATGTATATGTGGGATGTGTTCTCACATATACCTCACATGCAAAAGGTTTTACAACTTCCGGGGTCGACGATTCGACCGTTATGCCGAAAATGCCCTCACTTGTGTAAATTCACATCAAACTACACCAAACCTCATGAAAAATTTAAATTTGAATTTTGCACATGAATGTCACAACATTTACTCAGTCCCACTAGTTACTGATGATTTTACATTGAATTTAGCATTTATTATGAGTTTTACTCGTTTTCTGTCATTTTTTAATTAAAATATACATGTACAGTTCCATTTTCAGAGTAATATTTTTTCTTTCGCGGCAAAAACTTGTTCCCTCCAAATTGTAGTACGCCGGCTGCCAAAACGCCCAAATTTTTTGTTCCCTCCACTCCTCCCGCGCACCCCACCTATCAAATATTTCGCCCTCCCTTATATACGTCGTGCCTCTACCCCATGATTTACGAGCATCTTAACTACCCACCCCCCCGACGGCCCGACCTCATCCTCTCGTGCTCACCCCGATCCGGTGTCTTCGCCGGACGTTCATCCATCTCGCATCTATCTCCCCGGCCGGTGGTCGCCATGGCCGGCAGTCGTCGAAACGTCGGGGGGAAGGAAAATCGCACACACACGCCGAAGAAGGCGCCCGGCTCGAAGAAACGCCAAGGTAAATCTGTCGGTGATCGGCTTGTTGTCGTGTTTTTCAGATGGTTAGATCGAGAGATCGGTTTTACATGTCTACCATGCCCGTTTGACCTATATCTAGATCTTGCATATTTGATAGATCCAATCCCGACATCATACGTATAGGGTTTATCGTTTTTATTGCAGAGACAATCATGCCGTGCTATACAATCTTTGCCATCCCATTTCTTTGTACAATCTTTTGCATAGACAATTGTTTGCCGAAACACTTAACTGAACTAATTCCAGCCGTTGCCGAAAACAGCCTGACGAGCTACGGTGAACAACGACATTGCTTCGGACTTTTATTCCTCGGTTTAGAGGAAGCAGAGTTTGATCTAGAACAATTGTTTGCTGTTTTCTATGGAACTAGTTAGTTTGCACCTGCAATGCACGTCTTAACAATGTAATGAAGTTTTTTTAATCATGTACTTTGTTTCATCAGTCTATTTATTTCCACAATTTTTGTTTATCTATGTCTTTCAAAAGTCAAAAATCAAATTTCAGCACATATCTGAACTTCTGTCAGCACAAATCTGAACTTCTATCAGCACATATCTGAACTTCTATCAGCACATATCTTATGTTTTCAATCAGCACGTAGACTCTTATGTTTTCAATCATTTGCTGCTGTACAATATTTTGCAAAGACAATTATTTGCTGTTTTCTATGGAATTGGCCCCCTCTTATGTTTTGTTCACGCTCCGCTCTTCCGATTATTTCAGCGGAGACACAAAACCCCGTCAAGCCGGCATATGAGCTTGCCAAGGAGAAACAAATGCAAGAAAATGTAGTACGCATGGAAAAAAATTTATTTGAAAGATATGGACCTGCCCACAAATTTCAGAAAGATTTCTCTGGTTTTGCACGTACATTAGTGTATGGTGGGGTACAAATAGGAACTAGTAACAATCTAAAGGACACAGACTGCGAAGAGATGGAGGTCGAAGAGGACCCTTCGTATGAACCGAATCCAGAAGAGATAGCTACTGCGATGATGATCTTCATTCAGATGAGGATCGGCGCACGGTCGGCAAAACTTCAGCTCAGTGTCCGTGGAACTATGTACGAAGTATGATAGGAAATACGTACATGCTAAATGTTTCCTACTAATGTAGCCTCTACTTTGCTTGTAGATAGTTGCTTCTTACGCAATAGTTGCACGTAAGAAGCGATCCATACCTGAAGTTGCACCATCCAACATTGCAACAAGATCAATGGCAACAACCGAACCTCGAGGCTGGGTCATCGATGAGCCGACGGCCATCGCTGGTCCGAACACCGAAGGAGCACCCTCACCTAACCAGATCATGACATCCGGAGGCAGCACCTCATCTCCCGAGGACAATCAAATTGTAAACTTTGAGCGGCAAGGTATGAAAATTTGTAAAAACTAAACAACTTGTACCGCATATTTTCATATAAAAGAGAATCATTTCATATATCTTCTTTCGAGACACCGACAACATCTCGGCGGTAGTAAGAGAAAGAGAGGTGGACGCAGCATTTACCATGGGCCATGGACTACATGAGTACACAAGAAGACATGGTGGCAATAAGATGCCAATTGAATTCACCGCTGGTGTCGGGAGACCCAAGGATTATGTCCGATCGGCAAAGCTGAGCAATGAGGTTGGTATTCACATCCGTGAAAAATGCCGCTTGCAACACACTGGACACGGTATAAGAAAGATGACACTCTCAAACATGTCATTCCTCATGCTATAAGTACGATAGCGGTGAGTCTGTACAATCTTGGTTTAACCTAATTAGTATGCTACATGATCAACTATCTAAGATTCTACCGATTAATGCATCACTATTTTGAAGGGAAAGTTTAATATGGACAAAAATGATGAGGTGGCTCAAGATGTGTGCACCGATATCTGCAAGTTAGTATTCGGCGGTTCGATATAGGCTTAAAAAGGAGTATTGGCCGAAAATTAAAAATCTCACACTTGGAGCAAGCATATCTCAAGAAGCCAGGTCATGTAGAAGAGAAAAGCTGGAAAGAAGCTGGTGAAAAGATGGTTTGATGAGAAGTACCGGTACATAAACGTTATTCCTTTCAATAACGACTCTTTTGAATTCTTACATTTCTCTGATCCGGATAAATAAAATGCATGTCTTGAACATAGGGACTGTGTGAAATAAATGGAAAGAACAGAGAAGCTGTGAAACAGTTCCATACCACCGGATCTCGAAGCTATGTTGCTCACTGGGAACATCTAGTAAGTGTTGTGAATTTCCCAATACAGTTCATACTTCAGTACACGGTGTACAATGGTAATGTGCATTCTACATTTTTCAAGCGTAAGGCTAAGCAGGAAGAAGAAACCTCTCCAATTGAATTTTTTAGAATCACACACACTAACAAGGATAACATTATGAGTGCTTTGAAGCAAAAAGTGCATATGTAAGAAATATTTCTTATTAGCACAATATAATATAATCCAGTTTTGTATGTTGTCCATGCAATGATTGTAATCTTTATGCGGGATCAAATGGTGGCAAAAAAGCGGCGCCACGCAATGAAGATGAACCTGATTTGACTGATTTGCAAATTGTTCAGCTAGTTACGAGCGAGAAAAGCCCATCCACCACCTGCAACAGACATTCCTACCAAGATTGGGCGTCGCAACAAGTTCCAGGAAGTCTTCTGTCTCGGCTACACGCATCCGAGAGCTACAACAAAGACTCGGCAGATCAAGAGCGAGAACTCCATACGTGCGGTGAAACGTACTACGGTGAGATGCAGGCAAGACTACAAGGACAAGATGAAAAATTTGAAGAGATCAGAAGAAGCGGGAGGAAGAACTTGAAGCCGTGAAGAAAGCCCAAGAAGAAAAGACTACGGCTTATGAAAAGAGGCTGAGAAATGGATGCCGTGCTTAATTTGCTCTTGAGGACATCCCAGCCACCATCCATGTCTCAATCCCAGGGCAACTAATCTATTGCACCACCGTCCTACAACATTATTAATCATAGGTCTTTTAATTTCTTTGTGTTCCAATTGTAATTTTCTTATGAATCTTTCGGTCTGTGAGAGACATATATACTTCTTGTGCCACCATTTAAGTATGATATTTATTGTCTACTTTTTGATATTTCGCCAGTTTTTTTGTTTCCCAAATTTCGCAAATAATTCAAATGCTCTCAAATTTTGTCAAATTCAAAAGGTGACGGAAAATGTCACAACGTCACTATTAAATGAAACCACGTGGCACCAATTTCTGGTCCCACTTGTCAGAATTTGTGGGTCCCACCAGTCAGCATTATTGGGACCCATATGTCGGCAACAACCTGGTCCCACTTGTCTGAATTTTGTGGATCCCACCGGTCAGAATATTGTGGGTCCAGCTTGTCATAATATTTTGTGGGTCCCACCAGATATCCATGTCAGCGCCGTCGGACCCATGTTGTCAGAAGCCAAATGGACCCACATGTAAGGCCACGTATGCTTTTTTTGGACCAATCAGAAGCTTCCCAAGATTTAGATATTGACGAAAGTTGCAATTTTTCGTGACAAACCTGTCTGTCAACAATGAACCTTTGATGTTGATGAATTTGCAGGTCGTCACCATCAAACATTTGACGTTGACGAAAAAATGCATACCGTCACCCCCGATATTTTATGACGGAGCTTCCTTGACGAACCCCATGACGATCAAATTTTGTCACCGCGAAGTAATCCTTGACGAAAATTGGCCTTAACATGACGAAAGTGATTTGTCAAAAAAAATGTTTTCCTTTGTAGTGTCGTTGATCAGAGTAGCGCAGTACCGGAAGTTGTACCTGTACCGCCTACACCAGCAACAGAGGAAGCTAATGATAATGATCATGAAACTTCAAACGAGGAAACTACTGAACCTCGCAGATCGACAAGGGAACGTACCACTCCTGATTGGTATGATCCTTGTCTAAATGTCATGATTGTGGATAACAATGATGAGGACCCTGCGACGTATGAAGAAGCGATGATGAGCCTGGATTCCAACAAATGGCAAGAAGCCATGAAATCCGAAATGGGATCCATGTATGATAACAAAGTATGGACTTTGGTAGACTTACCTGATAGCCGAAAGGCTGTCGAGAATAAATGGATCTTCAAGAGAAAACAGATGCTGATGGTAATATTACTGTCTATAAAGCTCGACGTGTCGCAAAGGGTTTCCGACAAATTCAAGGAGTTGACTACGATGAGACTTTCTCACCTGTAGTGAAGCTAAAATCTGTGAGGATTTTGTTAGCAATAGCTGCATTTTTCGATTATGAGATTTGGCAGATAGATGTCAAAACGGCGTTCCTTAATGGAGACATTGAGGAAGAGTTGTATATGGTACAACCCAAAGGTTTTGTTGATCCTAAAAATGCTGACAAAGTATGCAAACTTCAGCGTTCAATCTATGGACTGAAGCAAGCATCGAGAAGTTGGAACCGACGCTTTGATAAGGTGATCAAAGACTTCGGGTTTATACAGTGTCATGGAGAGGCCTGTATTTACAAGAAAGTGAGTGGGAGCTCTGTAGCATTCCTGATATTATATGTAGATGACATATTATTGATCGGGAATGATATAGAACTATTAAGCAGTGTAAAAGGTTATTTGAATAATAGTTTTTCAATGAAAGACCTTGGTGAAGCATCGTATATATTAGGCATCAAGATTTATAGAGATAGATCAAGACGCCTAATAGAGCTATCACAGAGTACATATCTGGACAAGATTCTAAAGAAGTTTAGAATGGACGAAAGTAAGAAAGGGTTCTTACCTATGTTACCAGGCAAGGTCTTGAGTAAGACTCAAGGACCGGCTACGGCAGAAGAAAGAGAAAGGATGAGTAATATCCCCTATGCCTCGGCAGTAGGATCTATCATGTATGCCATGCTATGTACTAGACCGGATATAGCACATCTTTGTTAGTTTGACTAGCAGAGATATCAAAGTGATCCAGGAATGGAACACTGGACAGCGGTCAAGAATATCCTGAAGTACTTGAAAAGAACTAAGGATATGTTTCTTTGTTATGGAGGTGACCAAGAGCTCGTTGTAAGTGGTTACACCGATGCAAGTTGGAACACTGATCTTGATGACTCTAAGTCACAGTCTGGGTACGTGTTTATATTGAATGGTGCTGCAGTAAGCTGGGCAAGCTCGAAGCAGTGCACGGTGGCGAAGTCTTCAACAGAATCAGAGTACATAGCGGCTTCAGAGGCTTCATCAGAAGCGGTATGGATGAAGAGGTTCATTGTAGAGCTCGGTGTGGTTCCTAGTGCATTGTACCCATTAATCATTTACTGTGATAACATGGGTGCCATCGCCAATGCACAAGAGCCAAGGTCACACAAGAGGCTGAAACATATCAAGCTGCGTTACCACTCAATTCGCGAGTACATCGAAGATGGAGAAGTAAAGATTTGCAAAGTACACACTGATCTGAATGTAGCAGATCCGTTGACTAAAGCTCTCCCTAGGGCAAAGCATGACCAACACCAGAATGCCATGGGTGTTAGGTATATTACAATGTAATCTAGATTATTGACTCTAGTGCAAGTGGGAGACTGAAGGAGATATGCCCTAGAGGCAATAATAAAGTAGTTATTATTTATATCTTTATGTTTATGATAAATGTTTATATATCATGCTATAATTATATTAACCGAAACATTAGTACATGTGTGATATGTAGACAACAAAGAAGTCCCTAGTATGCCTCTTAACTAGCTTGTTGATTAATGGATGATTAGTTTCATAATCATGAACATTGGATGTTATTAATAACAAGGTTATATCATTGTATGAATGATATAATGGACACACCCAATTAAGCGTAGCATAAGATCTCGTCATTAAGTTATTTTCTATAAGCTTTCGATACATAGTTACCTAGTCCTTATGACCATGAAATCATGTAAATCACTTATACCGGAAAGGTACTTTGATTACACCAAACGCCACTGCGTAAATGGGTGGTTATAAAGGTGGGATTAAGTATCCAGAAAGTATGAGTTGAGGCATATGGATCAACAGTGGGATTTGTCCATCCCGATGACGGATAGATATACTCTGGGCCCTCTCGGTGGAATGTCGTCTAATGTCTTGCAAGCATATGAATGAGTTCATAAGAGACCACATACCATGGTACGAGTAAAGAGTACTTGTCAGGAAATGAGGTTGAACAAGGTATAGAGTGATACCGAAGATCAAACCTCGGACAAGTAAAATATCGCGTGACAAAGGGAATTGGTATTGTATGTGAATGGTTCATTCGATCACTAAAGTCATCGTTGAATATGTGGGAGCCATTATGGATCTCCAGATCCCGCTATTGGTTATTGGTCGGAGTGAGTACTCAACTATGTCTGCATAGTTCACGAACCGTAGGGTGACACACTTAAAGTTGGATGTTGAAATGGTAGAACTTGAATATGGAATGGAGTTCGAATATTTGTTCGGAGTCCCGGATGAGATCCCGGACATCACGAGGAGTTCCGGAATGGTCCGGAGAATAAGATTCATATATAGGATGTCATTTTATGTGAATTAAAATGATTCGAAAGGTTCTATGGAAGGTTCTAGAAGGTTCTAGAAAAGTCCGGAAGAGACCACCAAGGAAGGTGGAGTCCCGGTGGGACTCCACCTCCATGGCCGGCCAACCCTAGTGGGGGAGGAGTCCCAAGTGGACTCCCCCTTAGGGGGCCGGCCACCCCCCCATATGGAAGGGGGGAATCCCACCCCAAGTGGGATTCCCACCCTAGGTAGGTTTCCTTTTCATATGGAAGGTTTTGGTTTCGGGTCTTATTCGAAGACTTGGAGTCCAACACTTGGGGTTCCACCTATATAATGAGGGGCCAAGGGAGGGGGCCGGCCACCTAAAGACCACAAGCTGGCCGCCCCATTGAAGTGGCCGGCCACCCCCTCCCAAACCCTAGCCGCCCCCCTCTCCTCCATATCTCCCGCGTAGCTTTCGCGAAGCTCCACCGGAGTTCTCCACCGCCACCGACACCACGCCGTCGTGCTGTCGGATTCAAGAGGAGCTACTACTTCCGCTGCCCGCTGGAACGGGAGGTGGACGTCGTCTTCATTAACAACCGAACGTGTGACCGAGTACGGAGGTGCTGCCCGTTCGTGGCGCCGGAAGCGATCGTGATCAAGATCTTCTACGCGCTTTTGCAAGCGGCAAGTGAACGTCTACCGCAGCAACAAGAGCCTCATCTTGTAGGCTTTGGAATCTCTTCAAGGGTGAGACTCGATACCCCCTCGTTGCTACCGTCTTCTAGATTGCATCTTGGCTTGGATTGCGTGTTCGCGGTGGGAAATTTTTTGTTTTCTATGCAACGTTATCCTGCAATAACGTGATGATGAATATGTATGAGATGATCATTATTGTATTGTGGCAACTGGCAGGAGCCTTATGGTTGTCTTTAAATTTCATGTTGGGTAGTATTTCAAAGTAGTTGTAATAGTTGCTACATGAGGTGAACAACCATGAAGATGGCGCCATGGACCTTGACGCTACGCCAACGATGATGGAGATCATGCCCGTTGATGATGGAGATCATGTCCGTGCTTTGGAGATGAAGATCAAAGGCGCAAAGACAAAGGGGCCATATCATATCACATATGAACTGCATGTGATGTTAATCCTTTTATGCATCTTATTTTGCTTAGATAGCGACGGTAGCATTATAAGATGATCCCTCTCACTAAAATATCAAGATAATAAAGTGTTCATACTTAGTAGCACCGTTGCCAATACTTGTCGTTTCGAAGCATCTCGTGATGATCGGGTGTGATAGAATCAACAAGTGCATACAACGGGTGCAAGCCAGTTTTGCACATGCGGATACTAAGGTTGCCTTGACGAGCCTAGCATGTACAGACATGGTCTCAGAACACGTGATACCGAAAGGTAGAGCATGAATCATATGATTGATATGATGAACACTTTGAGTGTTTGCCATTGAAATTACATCTTGTCTCGTGATGATCGGACTTAGGTGTGATGGATTTGGTTCGTGTGATCACTAAGACAATTCGAGGTATATTGTTTTGAGTGGGAGTTCACCTAGATTTTTAATTTTGTTGAATTAAAATTTGAACTCAATTTGTCATAAACTTAGTCTAAACTATTGCGAATATATGTTGTAGATATGGCGTCCCCAATCAATTTTAACCAGTTCCTAGAGAAAGAAAAGCTTAAGAGCAACGGTAGCAACTTCACCGACTGGTTTCGTCATGTGAGGATTTTCCTCGTTGGTGGAAACCTGCAATATGTGCTTGATGCACCGCTAGGTGACCCTCCTGCAGAAACTGAAACCGATGAAGTAAAGAATGTTTACGAGACTCGGAAAACTCGGTACTCTCAAGTTCAGTGTGCCATCCTATGCAGTCTGGAAGCCGATCTTCAAAAACGTTTTGAGCACCACGATCCTCATGAGTTGGTCAATGAGCTGAAAGCTATCTTTGAAACTCATGCGGCCGTGGAATGCTATGAAGCATCGAAACACTTCTTCAGTTGCATGATGGAAGAAGGCAGCTCCGTTAGTGAGCACATGCTCATCATGACTGGGCATGCGAAGAAACTCAGTGACTTGGGAATAGTGATTCCTAACATACTGGGGATTAATCGTGTCCTTCAATCACTGCCACCTAGTTACAAGAACTTTGTGATGAACTACAATATGCAGAACATGAACAAAGAGTTACCTGAACTCTTCGCCATGCTGAAATCTGCAGAGATTGAGATCAAGAAAGAGCACCAAGTGTTGATGGTCAACAAGACCACCAGTTTCAAGAAACAGGGCAAGTCTAAGGGAAAATTCAAGAAGGGTGGCAAGAAAGCTGCCACGCCACCTGTGAAACCTAAGAATGGCCCTAAGCCTGATGCTGAGTGCTATTGCTGCAAGGAGAAGGGACACTGGAAGCGTAATTGCTCCAAGTATTTGGCTGATCTGAAGAGCGGCCTTGTCAAGAAGAAGAAAGAAGGTATATCTGATATGCATGTTATAGATGTTTATCTTACTGGTTCTCGTACTAGTACCTGGGTATTTGATACTGGCCGGTTCGGTTGCTCATATTTGTAACTCGAAATAGGAACTAAAGAATAAACGAAGACAATTGAAGGATGAAGTGACGATGCGCGTTGGAAACGGATCCAAAGTCGATGTGATCGCTGTCAGCACACTTCCTCTACATCTACCTTCGGGATTAGTTTTAAGCCTCAATAATTGTTATTTTGTACCCGCGTTTAGCATGAACATTATATCTGGATCTTGTTTAATGCAAGACGGTTATTCATTCAAGTCTGAGAATAATGGTTGTTCTATTTTTATGAATAATATCTTTTATGGTCGAGCACCTGAAAAGAATGGCTTATTTCTGTTAGATCTCGATAGTAGTGATACACATATACATAACATTGATGCTAAGCGAATTAAATTGAATGATAATTCTACTTATATGTGGCACTGTCGTCTTGGTCATATTGGAGTGAAACGCATGAAGAAACTCCATACCGATGGATTACTTGAATCACTTGACTTTGAGTCACTTGATAGATGCGAAGCATGTCTAATGGGAAAAATGACTAAGACTCCATTCTCTGGTATTATGGAGCGAGCTACAGACTTATTGGAAATCATACATACCGATGTGTGCGGACCAATGAGTGTAGCCTCGCGTGGTGGTTATCGTTATGTTATAACCTTCACAGATGATCTGAGTAGATATGGGTATATCTATTTCATGAAACATAAATCCGAAGCTTTCGAGAAGTTTAAGGAATTCCAAAGTGAAGTAGAAAATCAATGTAATAAGAAGATTAAATTTCTACGATCTGATCGCGGAGGTGAATGATACGTCTCAAAAGTATATATAATTTCTTATGTTCCATGCTACTTTTATGATGATACTCACATGTTTTATACACACTTTATGTCATATTTATGCATTTTCCGGCACTAACCTATTGACGAGATGCCGAAGAGCGAGTTGCTGTTTTCTGTTGTTTTTGGTTTCTGAAATCCTACAAAGGAAATATTCTCGGAATTGGACGAAATCAACGCCCAGGGTCTTATTTTTCCACGAAGCTTCCAGAAGACCGAAAGGATTACGAAATGGGGCGACGAGGCAATGCCACGCCAGGGCCGCGTGGCCAGGGCTGGGGCCGCGCCGCCCTGTTGTGTGGGCCCCTCGTGTCGCCCCTAAACCTACCCTTCCGCCTATCAGAAGCCTTCGTCGAGAAAACCCCAGTACCGAGAGCCACGATACGGAAAACCTTCCAGAGACGCTGCCGCCGCCAATCCCATCTCGGGGGATTCAGGAGATCGCCTCTGGCACCCTGCCGGAGAGGGGAATCATCTCCCGGAGGACTCTTCATCGCCATGATCGCCTCCGGAGTGATGTGTGAGTAGTTCACCCCTGGACTATGGGTCCATAGCAGTAGCTAGATGGTTGTCTTCTCCTCATGTGCTATCATTGTTCGATCTTGTGAGCTGCCTAACATGATCAAGATCATCTATTTGTAATGCTACATGTTGCGTTTGTTGGGATCCGATGAATATGGAATACTATATTATGTTGATTATCAATCTATATGTGTTGTTTATGATCTTGCATGCTCTTCGTTGCTAGTAGAGGCTCTGGCCAAGTTGATACTTGTGACTCCAAGAGGGAGTATTTATGCTCGATAGTGGGTTCATGCCTCCATTTAATCTGGGACAGTGACAGAAAGTTCTAAGGTTGTGGATGTGCTGTTGCCACTAGGGATAAAACATCAATGCTATGTCTAAGGATATTTGTGTTGATTACATTACGCACCCTACTTAATGCAATTGTCTGTTGTTTGCAACTTAATACTGGAAGGGGTGCGGATGCTAACCCGAAGGTGGACTTTTTAGGCATAGATGCATGCTGGATAGCGGTCTATGTACTTTGTCGTAATGCCCAATTGAATTTCACACTACTCATCATAATATGTATGTGCATTGTTATGCCCTCTTTATTTGTCAATTGCCCAACTGTAATTTGTTCACCCAACATGCTATTTCTTATTGGAGAGACACCACTAGTGAACTGTGGACCTCGGTCCATTCTTTTACATCGAATACAATCTACTGCAATACTCGTTCTTACTGTTCTTTGCAAACATCATCTTCCACACTATACATCTAATCCTTTGTTACAGCAAGCCGGTGAGATTGACAACCTCACTGTTACGTTGAGGCAAAGTACTTTGATTGTGTTGTGCAGGTTCCACGTTGGCGCCAGAATCCCTGGTGTTGCGCCGCACTACACTCCGCCACCATCAACCTTCACGTGCTTCTTGGCTCCTACTGGTTTGATAAACCTTGGTTTCTTACTGAGGGAAACTTGCTGCTGTACGCATCACACCTTCCACTTGGGGTTCCCAACGGACGCGTGCTGTACGCGTATCAAGCTAAATTTCTGGCGCCGTTGCCGGGGAGATCAAGACACGCTGCAAGGGGAGTCTCTACTTCCAATCTCTTTACTTTGTTTTTGTCTAGCTTTACTTTACTTTATTTACTGCTTTGTTTGCTCATTATATCAAAAATACAAAAAAATTAGTTACTTGTTTTACTTTATTTACTATCTTGTTTGCGTTCTCTATATTAAAAACACAAAAAAATTAGTTACTTGCATTTACTTTATCTAGTTTGCTTTATTTACTATTGCTAAAATGGGTACTCCTGAAAATACTAAGTTGTGTGACTTCACTAGCACAAATAATAATGATTTCTTATGCACACCTATTGCTCCACCTGGTGCTACAGCAGAATTCTTTGAAATTAAACCTGCTTTACTAAATCTTGTTATGAGAGAGCAATTTTCTGGTGTTAGTTCTGATGATGCTGCTGCCCATCTTAATAATTTTGTTGAACTATGTGAAATGCAAAAGTATAAGGATGTAGATGGTGACATTATAAAATTAAAATTGTTTTCTTTCTCATTAAGAGAAAGAGCTAAAGATTGGTTGCTATCTTTGCCTAAGAATAGTATTGATTCATGGACTAAATGTAAGGATGCTTTCATTGGTAGATATTATCCTCCTGCTAAAATTATATCTTTGAGAAGTAGCATAATGAATTTTAAGCAATTGGATAATGAGCATGTTGCCCAAGCATGAGAAAGAATGAAATCTTTGGTCAAGAATTGCCCTACCCATGGACTGACTACTTGGATGATCATCCAAACCTTTTATGCAGGATTGAATTTTTCTTCGCGGAACTTATTGGATTCAGCTGCTGGAGGTACTTTTATGTTCACCACTCTAGGCGCCGCAACAAAGCTTCTTGATAATATGATGATTAATTACTCTGAATGGCACACAGAAAGAGCTCCACAAGGTAAGAAGGTAAATTCTGTTGAAGAAACCTCCTCCTTGAGTGATAAGATTGATGCTATTATGTCTATGCTTGTGAATGGTAGATCTAATGTTGATCATAATAATGTTCCTTTAGCTTCATTGGTTGCTCAAGAAGAGCATGTGATGTGAACTTCATTAAAAATAATAATTTCAACAACAATGCCTATCGGAATAATTCTAGTAACAACTATAGGCCATATCCTTCTAATAATGGTAATGGTTATGGTAATTCTTATGGGAATTCTTACAACAATAATAGGAATGTACCCTCTGGTCTTGAAGCCATGCTTAAAGAATTTATTAGTACACAAATTACTTTTAACAAATCTGTTGAAGAAAAGCTTGGTAAAATTGATATTCTTGCTTCTAAGGTTGATAGTCTTGCTGCTGATGTTGATATTTTAAAATTGAAAGTTATGCCTAATGAAAATAAAGATATTAAGTCATTTGCTACAGCAAACTCCATCCAAGTTCGAATTAATGAGAATATAAGATTGATGGCTGAATTGCGTGCTAGGTGGGAAAAAGAAGAAAATGCTAAAGAGAATAATGTAACTAAAGTTTGGACTATTACCACCACTAGTAATGATAATGCTTCACATGTTGCTACACCTCCTACTATCAATGATAAAATAATTGGTGTTGGCAATGTTTCTACTCCTAATGCAAAGCGTGCAAAACTGCCTGAAACTACTAAAACTGCTGAAACTGCTTGTGATAAAACTGCTGAAATTTTTCAAAATATTGGGGACAATGATCCCATTGCTGTAGATCATAATGGTTTAGATTTTGATGATTGTCACATCTCTGAAGTTATAAAGTTCTTACAAAAACTTGCTAAAAGTCCCAATGCTAGTGCTATAAATTTGGCCTTTACAAAACATATTACAAATGCTCTCATTAAAGCTAGAGAAGAGAAACTAAAACTTGAAACTTCTATTCCTAGGAAGTTATAAGATGGTTTGGAGCCCATCATTAAGATGAAGGTCAATGATTTTGATTGTAATGCTTTATGTGATCTTGGTGTAAGTATTTCCGTTATGCCTAAGAAAATCTATGATATGCTTGACTTGCCACCATTGAAAAATTGTTATTTAGATGTTAATCTTGCTGATAATTCTACAAAGAAACCTTTGGGGAGGATTGATAATGTTCGCATTACGGTTAACAATAACCTTGTCCCCGTTTATTTTGTTGTGTTGGATATTGAGTGCAATGCATCTTGTCCCATTATATCGGGAAGACCTTTTCTTCGAACTGTTGGTGCAATTATTGATATGAAGGAAGGTAATATTAAATATCAATTTCCTCTCAAGAAAGGTATGGAACACTTCCCTAGAAAGAGAATGAAGTTACCTTTTGATTCTATCATTAGAACAAATTATGATGTTGATGCTTCATCTCTTGATGTTACTTGATTCACACTTTCTGCGCCTAGCTGAAAGGCGTTAAAGAAAAGCGCTTATGGGAGACAACCCACGATTTTACTTCTACACTTTTGTTTTATATTTGAGTCTTGGAAGTTGTTAATACTGTAGCAACCTCTCCTTATCTTTATTTTATTGCATTGTTGTGCCAAGTAAAGTCTTTGATAGTAAGGTTAATACTAGATTTGGGTTACTGCGCAGAAACAGAGTTCTTGCTGTCACGAATTTGAGTAGTATTCTCTGTAGGTAACTCAGAAAAATCTGCCAATTTACGTGATTGATCCTCACATATGTACGCAACTTTCATTCAATTTGAGCATTTTCACCTGAGCAAGTTAAGTGCTCCAGAAAAATTCGTCTTTACGGACTGTTCTGTTTTGACAGATTATGCCTTTTATTTCGCATTGCCTGTTTTGCTATGTTTGATGGATTTCTTTATTCCATTAACTTTCAGTAGCTTTGTGCAATGTCCAGAAGTGTTAAGAATGATTATGTCACCTCTGAACATGTGAATTTTTGATTATGCACTAACCCTCTAATGAGTTTGTTTTGAGTTTGGTGTGGAGGAAGTTTTCAAGGGTCAAGAGAGGAGGATGATACAATATGATCAAGGAGAGTGAAAGCTCTAAGCTTGGGGATGCCCCCGTGGTTCATCCCTGCATATTTCAAGAAGACTCAAGCATCTAAGCTTGGGGATGCCCAAGGCATCCCCTTCTTCATCGACAAAATTATCAGGTCATCTCTAGTGAAACTATATTTTTATTCCGTCACATCTTATGTGCTTTACTTGGAGCGTCTGTTTGTTTTTATTTTTGTTTTTGTTTTGAATAAATTGGATCCTAGCATTCATTGTGTGGGAGAGAGACACGCTCCGCTGTTGCATATGAACATATATGTTCCTAGCTTTATTCTTAATGTTCATGGCGAAGGTTGAAACTGCTTCGTTAATTGTTATTATGGTTGGAAACGGAAAATGCTACATGTGGTAAATGGTATAATGTCTTGAATAATTTGATACTTGGCAATTGTTGTGCTCATATAGATCATGTTTAAGCTCTTGCATCATGTACTTTGCACCTATTAATGAAGAACTACATAGAGCTTGTTGAAATTTGGTTTGCATGATTGGTCTCTCTAGAGTCTAGATATTTTCTGGTGAGGTGTTTGAACAACAAGGAAGACAGTGTAGAGTCTTATAATGCTTGCAATATGTTCTTATGTAAGTTTTGCTATACCGGTTCATACTTGTGTTTGCTTCAAACAACCTTGCTAGCCTAAGCCTTGTATTGAGAGGGAATACTTCTCGTGCATCCAAATCCTTGAGCCAAAAAACTAAGCCATTTGTGTCCACCATACCTACCTACTACATGGTATTTGTCCACCATTCCAAAGTAAATTACTTGAGTGCTACCTTTAAAATTTTATTCTTTGTCTTTGCAATATATAGCTCATGGGAAAATAGCTTAAAAACTATTATGGTATTGAATATGTACTTATGTATCTTATTTCTTAATAAGTTGCTTGTTGAGCGGTAACCATGTTAATTTCTGGGGACGCCATCAACTATTACCTTTGTTGAATATCATGTGAGTTGCTATGCATGTTTGTCTTGTCTGAAGTAAGGGTGATTTATCATGATCAAATGGTTTGAGTATGCATATTGTTAGAGAAGAACATTGGGCCGCTAACTAAAGCCATGATCCATGGTGGAAGTTTCAGTTGGACACTAATCCTCAATCTCTTATGAGAATATTATTTGTTGTTGAATGCTTATGCATTAAAGAGGAGTCCATTATCTGTTGTCTATGTTGTCCCGGTATGGATGTCTAAGTTGAGAATAATCAAAAGCGAGAAATCCAATGCGAGCTTTCTCCTTAGACCTTTGTACATGCGGCATAGAGGTACCCCTTTGTGACACTTGGTTAAAACATATGCTATGGAATGATAATCCATGTAAATCCAAGCTAATTAGGACAAGGTGCGAGCACTATTGGTAATCTATGCATGAGGCTTGCAACTTATAGGATACCTTATACATAACACATATGATTTATTACTACCGTTGACAAAATTGTTTCTATGTTTTCAAAATAAAAGCTCTAGCACAAATATAGTAATCCATGCTTCCCTCTGCGAAGGGCCATTCTTCTACTTTTATGTTGAGTCAGTTTACCTACTTCTTTCTATCTTAGAAGCAAACACTTGTGTCAACTGTGCATTGATTCTTACATGTTTACCTATTGCACTTGTTATATTGCTTTATGTTGATAATTATCCATGAGATATACACGTTGAAGTTGAAAGCAACCGCTGAAACTTATATCTTCCTTTGTGTTACTTCAAAGCTTTCTACTATGAATTTATTGCTTTATGAGTTAACTCTTATGCAAGTCTTATTGATGCTTGTCTCGAAAGTACTATTCATGAAAAGTCTTTGCTATATGGTTCAGTTGTTTACTCATTGTTTTTACCTTTGCTTCGAATCGCTGCATTCATCTCATGTGCTTTACAATAGTATTGATCAAGATTATGATAGCATGTCACTTCAGAAATTATCTTTGTTATCGTTTACCTACTCAATGACGAGTAGGAACTAAGCTTGGGGATGCTTGATACATCTCAAACGTATCTATAATGCATTTTCCGGCACTAACCTATTGACGAGATGCCGAAGAGCTAGTTGTTGTTTTCTGCTGTTTTTGGTTTCAGAAATCCTACAAAGGAAATATTCTCGGAATTGGACGAAATCAACGCCCAGGGTCTTATTTTTTCCACGAAGCTTCCAGAAGACCGAAAGGATTACGAAGTGGGGCGACGAGGCGACGCCACGCTAGGGCCGCGCGGCCAGGGCTGGGGCCACGCCGCCCTGTTGTGTGGGCCCCTCGTGTCGCCCCTAAACCTACCCTTCTGCCTATAAGAAGCCTTCGCCGAGAAAACCCCAGTACCGAGAGCCACGATACGGAAATCCTCCAGAGACGCCGCCGCCGCCAATCCCATCTCGGGGGATTCAGGAGATCGCCTCCGGCACCCTGCCGGAGAGGGGAATCATCTCCCGGAGGACTCTTCATCGCCATGATCGCCTCCGGAGTGATGTGTGAGTAGTTCACCCCTGGACTATGGGTCCATAGCAGTAGCTAGATGGTTGTCTTCTCCTCATGTGCTATCATTGTTCGATCTTGTGAGCTGCCTAACATGATCAAGATCATCTATTTGTAATGCTACATGTTGCATTTGTTGGGATCCGATGAATATGGAATACTATGTTATGTTGATTATCAATCTATATGTGTTGTTTATGATCTTGCATGCTCTCCATTGCTAGTAGAGGCTCTGGCCAAGTTGATACTTGTGACTCCAAGAGGGAGTATTTATGCTCGATAGTGGGTTCATGCCTCCATTTAATCTGGGACAAAGGATGTGAAAGTTCTAAGGTTGTGGATGTGCTGTTGCCACTAGGGATAAAACATCAATGCTATGTCTAAGGATATTTGTGTTGATTACATTACGCACCATACTTAATGCAATTGTCTGTTGTCTGCAACTTAATACTGGAAGGGGTGCGGATGCTAACCCGAAGGTGGACTTTTTAGGCATAGATGCATGCTGGATAGCGGTCTATGTACTTTGTCGTAATGCCCAATTGAATTTCACACTACTCATCATAATATGTATGTGCATTGTTATGCCCTCTTTATTTGTCAATTTCCCAACTGTAATTTGTTCACCCAACATGCTATTTATTATTGGAGAGACACCACTAGTGAACTGTGGACCCCGGTCCATTCTTTTACATCGAATACAATCTACTGCAATACTCGTTCTTACTATTCTTTGCAAACATCATCTTCCAAACTATACATCTAATCCTTTGTTACAGCAAGCCGGTGAGATTGACAACCTCACTGTTACGTTGGGGCAAAGTAATTTGATTGTGTTGTGCAGGTTCCACGTTGGCGCCGGAATCCCTGGTGTTGCCCCGCACTACACTCCGCCACCATCAACATTCACGTGCTTCTTGGCTCCTACTGGTTCGATAAACCTTGGTTTCTTACTGAGGGAAACTTGCTGCTGTACGCATCACACCTTCCACTTGGGGTTCCCAACGGATGCGTGTTGTACGCCTATCAGTGAATATCTGAGTTATGAGTTTAGCATGCATTTAAAGAAATGCGGAATACTTTCACAATTGACACCGCCGGGAACACCACAACGAAATGGTGTGTCCGAACGTCGTAATCGAACTCTCTTAGATATGGTTCGTTCTATGATGTCTCTTACTGATTTGCCGTTATCATTTTGGAGTTATGCATTAGAGACAGCTGCATTCACTTTAAATAGGGCACCATCTAAATCCGTTGAAACGACACCGTATGAATTATGGTTTAATAAGAAACCTAAGCTGTCGTTCCTTAAAGTTTGGGGTTGCGAAGCCTATGTAAAAAGGTTACAACCGGACAAGCTAGAACCCAAAGCGGAGAAATGCGTCTTCATAGGATACCCTAAGAAAACTATAGGGTACACTTTCTATCACAGATCCGAAGGCAAAAAATTTGTTGCTAAGAACAGAACCTTTCTTGAGAAAGAATTTCTCACTAAAGAAGTGACTGAAAGAAAAGTAGAACTCGACGAGATTACTGAATCTTCTCTTATTGATCAGAGTAGCGCAGTATCGGAAGTTGTTCCCTGCATCACCGCACCGCAATGAGGAAGCTAATGATAATGATCATGAAACTTCAAATGAGATAGCTACTGAACCTCGTAGATCGACAAGGGAACGTACCACTCCTGATTGGTATGATCCTTGTCTAAATGTCATGATTGTGGACAACAATGATGAAGACCCTGCGACGTATGAAGAAGCGATGATGAGCCCAGATTCCAACAAATGGCAAGAAGCCATGAAATCCGAAATGGGATCCATGTATGATAACAAAGTGTGGACTTTGGTAGACTTACCTGATAGCCGCAAGGCTGTCGAGAATAAATGGATCTTCAAAAGAAAAATAGATGATGATGGTAATATTACTGTCTATAAAGCTCGACTTGTCGCAAAGGGTTTCCGACAAATTCAAGGTGTTGACTACGATGAGACTTTCTCACCTGTAGCGAAGCTAAAGTCTGTGAGGATTTTGTTAGCAATAGCTGCATTTTTCGATTATGAGATTTGGCAGATGGATGTCAAAACAGTGTTCCTTAATGGATACATTGAGGAAGAGTTGTATATGGTACAACCCAAAGGTTTTGTCGATCCTAAAAATGCTGACAAGGTGTGCAAACTTCAGCGTTCAATTTATGGACTGAAGCAAGCATCAAGAAGTTGGAACCGACGATTTGATAAGGTGATCAAAGACTTCGGGTTTATACAGTGTCATGGAGAGGCCTGTATTTACAAGAAAGTGAGTGGGAGCTCTGTAGCATTCCTGATATTATATGTAGATGACATATTATTGATTGGGAATGATATAGAACTATTAAGCAGTGTAAAAGGTTATTTGAATAATAGTTTTTCAATGAAAGACCTTGGTGAAGCATCGTATATATTAGGCATCAAGATTTATAGAGACAGATAAAGACGTCTAATAGGGCTATCACAGAGTACATACCTGGACAAGATTCTAAAGAAGTTTAGAATGGACGAAAGTAAGAAAGGGTTCTTACCTATGTTACCAGGCAAGGTCTTGAGTAAGACTCAAGGACCGGCTACGGCAGAAGAAAGAGAAAGGATGAGTAAGATCCCCTATACCTCGGCAGTAGGCTCTATCATGTATGCCATGCTATGTACTAGACCGGATATAGAACATGCTGTTAGTTTGACTAGCAGATATCAAAGTGATCCAGGAATGGAACACTGGACAGCGGTCTAGAATATCCTGAAGTATTTGAAAAGAACTAAGGATATGTTTCTTTGTTATGGAGGTGACCAAGAGCTCGTTGTAACCGGTTACACCGATGCAAGTTGGAACACTGATCCTGATGACTCTAAGTCTCAGTCTGGGTACATGTTTATATTGAATGGTGCTGCAGTAAGCTGGGCAAACTCGAAGCAGTGCACGGTGGCGAAGTCTTCAACAGAATCGGAGTACATAGCGGCTTCAGAGGCTTCATCAGAAGCGGTATGGATGAAGAGGTTCATTGTAGAGCTCGGTGTGGTTCCTAGTGCATTGGACCCACTAGTCATCTACTGTGACAACATGGCTGCCATCGCCAATGCACAAGAACCAAGGTCACACAAGAGGCTGAAGCATATCAAGCTGCGTTATCATTCGATTCGCGAGTACATCGAAGATGGAGAAGTAAAGATTTGCAAAGTACACACTGATCTGAATGTAGCAGATCCGTTGACTAAAGCTCTCCCTAGGGCAAAGCATGACCAACACGAGAATGCCATGGGTGTTAGGTACCTTACAATGTAATCTAGATTATTGACTCTAGTGCAAGTGGGAGACTGTTGGAGATATGCCCAAGAGGCAATAATAAAAGTGGTTATTATATATCTTTGTGTTTATGATAATATTTATATACCATGCTATAATTGTATTAACCGAAACATTGATACATGTGTGTTATGTAAACAACAATGAGTCCCTAGTAAGCCTCTTAACTAGCTTGTTGATTAATAGATGATCATCATTTCATGATCATGAACATTGGATGTTATTAATAACAAGGTTATGTCATTATATGAATGATGTAATGGACACACCCAATTAAGCGTAGCATAAGATCACGTCATTAAGTTATTTGCTATAAGCTTTCGATACATAGTTACCTAGTCCTTTCGACCATGAGATCATGTAAATCACTTATACCGGAAAGGTACTTTGATTACATCAAACACCACTGCGTAAATGGGTGGTTATAAAGGTGGGATTAAGTATCCAGAAAGTATGAGTTGAGGCATATGGATCAACAGTGGGATTTGTCCATCCCGATGACGGATAGATATACTCTGGGCCCTCTCGGTGGAATTTTGTCTAAATAGCTTGCAAGCATATTAATAGTTCATAAGAGACCACATACCATGGTACGAGTAAAGAGTACTTGTCAGGAGACGAGGTTGAACAAGGTATAGAGAGATACCGATGATCAAACCTCGGACAAGTAAAATATCACGTGACAAAGGGAATCGGTATCGTATGTGAATGGTTCATTCGATCACTAAGTCATCGTTGAATATGTGGGAGCCATTATGGATCTCCAGATCCCGCTATTGGTTATTGGTCAGAGAGAGTTCTCAACCATGTCTACATAGTTCGCGAACCGTAGGGTGACACACTTAAGGTTTGATGTCGTATTAGTAGAACTTGAATATGGAATGGAGTTCGAAGTTTTGTTCGAAGTCTCGGATGGGATCCCGAACATCACGAGGAGTTCCGGAATGGTCCGGAGAATAAGATTCATATATAGGAAGTCATTTTATAAGTTCGAAAATGATCCGGTGCAATTTTGGAAGGTTCTAGAAAAGTCCGAAAGAATTCACTTTGGAAGGCGGAGTCCCGAAGGGACTCCACCTCCCATGGCCGGCCAACCCTAGAGGGGTGGAGTACCAAGTGGACTCCACCAAGGGGGCCGGCCACCCCCTCATGGAAGGGTGGGAGTCCCACTTGAGGTGGGAATCCCACCTTGGGTAGGTTTCCCTACACATGGAAGGTTTTGGGTTGGGGTCTTATTCGAAGACTTGTAGTCCAACACTTGGGGGTTCCACCTATATAATGAGGGGCAAGGGGTGGGTGTCGGCCACCACAACACCACCACCTTGGCCGCACCCCTTGGAGGCCGGCCACCCCCTCTCCCCAAACCCTAGCTGCCCCACTCCTCCACCTCTCCCGCAACTCTTAGCGAAGCTCCGCCGGAGATCTCCATCGCCACCACCACGCCGTCGTGCTGCCGGATTCAAGGAGGAGCTACTACTTCCGCTGCCCACTGGAACGGGGAGAAGGACGTCGTCTTCATCAACACCGAACGTGTGACCGAGTACGGAGGTGCTGCCCGATTGTGGCACCGTCAAGATCTTCTACGCGCTTTTGAAAGCGGCAAGTGATCGTCTACCGCAGCAACAAGAGCCTCACCTTGTAGGCTTTGGAAATCTTCAAGGGTGAGTCTCGTTCATCCCCTCGTTGCTCCCGTCTTCTAGATTGCATCTTGGCTTGGATTGCGTTCTCGCGGTAGGAATTTTTTTATTTTCTATGCAACGAATCACTACACTATTTGCCTCACAGTCCAGGTTTTAATAAAAAGTATTTGACAAGTATTTGTATGGGCATCACGTTTTATAGTTGAGATGATGCAACACATCTCATTAATACACCTCTAGTAAGAGAAAACTCCACAAACTAGATTTAAGATGAAGAAAGTATTGAATTTGCTTCTATGACATGATGTTGAATGTCAAATATGCTACCTAAAAAGATATGAGATCATCATTCGTTGTCACTTGGTAATAGTAGCACATGCATTCATTTATCCCTAGTGAGATAGAAACAGAAAGGTAAAAAATCATAGTAGGACCCAAATTTTCTAGTCACAATTGAGTTCCATACTACCATGTTAGGATGTGTTCGAAAAGCCTCAAGCATCCCAAAATCCGCATATCCGGCTACGTCAGACCAACTCCAGCGTCTAGGTCGGAGCGGTAAATGCTCAGTGCAAATCCATGTTTTCAGAATGGGCCGAGAGACCATTAGCGTGTTAGGCCCGTTCAGACGAGAAAGAAATGAGACCATCAAACCAGTCTAGGACTGCTTCGGCCATTTTTTTCACGGTCTTCTTCCCCAGCGTTTGGTCGGGATTTGCGATTCCCCTCACCATCAAATATCCACCCCCATCCCCGCGCCCTACACTGCCCTCCGCCGGCTAACACACCTCCAGGAAGGATCCCCGTCGCTGCTACGGCCTAGCCCAGGAATGTTCTTGCCCCGCCATTGCACAAATCAAGGTTGGAGGAGGATCAGTGGAGCAACGGTCGGAGGAGATCAGGGGAGTGGCGACCGAAGAAGCTTATTCGAAGTCAAAGGAGGACGCCGACAGGCTCATGGGGGCGCATGTGGATCGGGCCGAGCTCGAGTGGATGACCTCGACAACTGCTCGCAGTGTGCGGCTCGGCCCTGGGTCTCTGTACCTGAGGCCGGTGGATGCATATGGAGGGGTCAACAGGTTGGCAGCATGCGCAGTGGACGGCGGCGGAGGCACATATCACCTCCTGGCGGCGTTGGTACTTGGTTCAGTAGAGGATGGGAGGAACGCGTGGTGGACAGAGGAGGAAGAAAAGAGAGATCGAAACGGTTCTCACTTGGCAGTGGCAAACCTGATGTAATATGCCTCGATCCGCGTTTTCCACTTCTAGGGAATTGCAAATGCGTTCGCTCCGCGTTTTGTTCACAAAAAACTAATCAGCTTCATGGATCAAGCTCCACGAAGTTGAGGTGTTTCGCTGAGCTTTACACGAGGAGTTGGAGAAGCTGAAGCTGGGAAGTTGCTGAATACGCCCTTACTCCAACTTGTAATAAAAACAGGGTACATAAGATAAATCTACTCATACACTAGACACAAACTTATAATTGCAATCTCCAATGTTAATCTCATATAAATCAAAGATCAATCACAAATTGGCATGGCGGCACGCCATGCCCGTAGGGATATCATGAGGAGATTAATAAAAAGTAGTAACATTTGTTTCGTGAGTAAAAGAGGTGATGGATAATGTAGCTTTTTTGAAATAGCTGTAGAAGAAGGTATTCGTATTCTCGTAAGGCAATCGTGAGGCGATTAACAGAAGGTATTAATATCATTGTCAAATAGAAAAAGGCGATAAATAGTGGAGTATTTTGTTTCTCACATCTACCATAGCAGAACCATGAAAATATTATAGAAGAAGGCAACTACAAATAAAGAGTTACCACCGGCAAATTATTGCAAAAGATTGTTGCTCGGGCACATTTGGAAATTATAGATGAACGCTGGTTCGTGTGCACATTTGGAAGCTGTTGTTAAATAATTACCATAGGAAAATTACTATTCGGGACTAATGATTTGCGTGGAATTACTGCTGGCACGCCGATGAAGGATTAACCATCAAAGAAATCGACAAATAATATTCGAAGTTACCATGGTGAAACTACAACTCGAAAAATATGTCAAATAATAGAAAAATGGAAAAAATAAATTACTCCTATACGAGAGTTACTCATTGTAGAGGAGGTACCTTTGGGTAAGTTCTAGTGGGACATTATAGCCTGGAGGTTATCTTGAAAAGTTGCCATCAAAGAGTAAAAAAAGAGAAACGAAAAAATGGTCGAAAAAGTACGGTGGGATAATTTTGTCATCATCGAGGAGGTACCGTGGGGTAAATATTGGTATAAAATTACGGACGGAAAGTTATCCCTTGAAGTTAGCAGTCAGAATTAATAAAAGGCAAAAACGTACAAAAAATTCTAGCAAAGGGCCACATGGCAGCCACTAATTGATAGGAAATGATGCCTCTCCAGTGCTCATGCGGTGGAGCATTGTGAGCTATATATATATTCACGCTGGTATGTTGTATATATGTATACCCTGGCTGCATGATATATTATATCTGATAGCATTTTCTTATACATGTAGACACATGGAATTTACATCCTGACTGAAGAAGTGAGAGTATTGAAACCATGTAGGAAAACTATGGTTGGAAAGGTATGTCAGAGAATTACTATCTAAGGGAAAGTTTACGATTGATAGCCGACAATAAATTATGTCCATAAAACTACACAATCTCGAAGACTTGTTGTAGGGTAACTACTGATTGAAATTTATAGGAAGAAGGTTGTGCTGGAAAATGACCATCTAATAATTAAAGGAGTTGAAAAAATACCACCGTGGATGTAGGCTAACTACCGTCAAAAAGTTACGGCCGAAAATGTGTATCGAATCGAGTTGTGTCAAAGATTACGATCGGAAAATTGTGCCGGAAGATTACCGTGAAGTAACTTTTGTAAGAATGAGCTAAAAATAGACGGTCTGCGAATTATGCCATAAAGATGTGTTAAGGAAATATCGCCAAGTAGCTTTTAAAACGGGACAAAAGCGGTGTTGCAGACGTATGTAACTTTTTTTTGTTCAAGAGGTAGACCTTGTTGGAGATATGCCAAAGAGGCAATAATAAAGTGGTTATTATATATCTTTATGTTTATGATAAATGTTTATATACCATGCTATAATTGTATTAACCGAAACATTGATACATGTGTGATATGTAAACAACAAAGAGTCCCTAGTATGCCCCTTAACTAGCTTGTTGATTAATGGATGATTAGTTTCATAATCATGAACATTGGATGTTATTAATAACAAGGTTATATCATTGTATGAATGATATAATGGACACACCCAATTAACCGTAGCATAAGATCACGTCATTAAGTTATTTGCTATAAGCTTTCGATACATAGTTACCTAGTCCTTTCGACCATGAGATCATGTAAATCACTTATACCAGGAAGGTACTTTGATTACATCAAACGCCACTGCGTAGATGGGCGGTTATAAAGGTGGGATTAAGTATCCGGAAAGTATGAGTTGAGACATATGGATCAACAGTGGGATTTGTCCATCCCGATGACGAATAGATATACTCTGGGCCCTCTCGGTGGAATGTCGTCTAATGTCTTGCAAGCATATGAATAATTTCATAAGAGACCACATACCACGGTACGAGTAAAGAGTACTTGTCAGGAGATGAGGTTGAACAAGGTATAGAGTGATACCGATGATCAAACCTCGGACAAGTAAAATATCGCGTGACAAAGGGCATTGGTATCATATGTGTATGGTTCATTCGATCACTGAAGTCATCGTTGAATATGTGGGAGCCATTATGGATCTTCAGATCCCGCTATTGGTTATTGGTCGGAGAGAGTACTCAACCATGTCCGCATAGTTCACGAACCGTAGGGTGACACACTTAAGGTTTGATGTTGAAATGGTAGAACTTGAATATGGAATGAAGTTCAAAGTTTTGTTCGAAGTCTCGGATGGGATCCCGGACATCACGAGGAGTTCCGGAATGGTCCGGAGAATAAGATTCATATATAGGAAGTCATTTTATAAGATTTAAAATGATCCGGAAGATTTTACGAAAGGTTCTAGAAGGTTCTAGAAAAGTCCGGAAGAAATCACTAAGGAAGGAGGAGTCCCGGAGGGACTCCACCTCCCCATGGCCGGCCAACCCTAGAGGGCGGAGTCCACCTTGGACTCCACCAAGGGGGTGATACGTCTCCAACGTATCCATAATTTATGATGTTCCATGCTTGTTTTATGACAATACTTACATGTTTTGCTTGCACTTTATAATGTTTTTATGCGTTTTCCAGAACTAACCTATTAACAAGATGCCACAGTGCCAGTTCCTGTTTTCTGCTGTTTTTGGTTCCAGAAAGGCTGTTCGGGCAATATTCTCGGAATTGGACGAAATCAACGCCAAACATCCTATTTTTCCCGGAAGCATCCAGAACATCGAAGGAGAGTCGGAGGAGAGCCAGGGGGCCACCAGGAGGGTGGGCCGCGCGGGCCAGCCCTTGGCCGCGCCCCCCTATGGGGAGGCCACCCTGTCGACTGTCAACACCCGGATTTTTAAGTCCAGATGCCTGTTATGCCATACATCGCAATCCCAGGAATATTGTTGTTGCGAGACATAACAGTTGAATATCATAAGTCATCATTCATTACATATCATAATCGTCTTACAACAAAGGATCACATGATCCAGTCTCATTACAATAGTAGATGATCTATTGATCAATTACAAAACACATAGCGGAAGCGAAGTAGCGTAGTAGTAGTCCATCTATTCCACAGGCAACTGTTGACGTCAGGAGTGATCCTAGTTGTCGTAGACGTCCTACTGTCCTTCTTCCGGGTTCTGGTACACCTCTTCATAGTCTGGCCATTTGAATAGCCAGGGACAAAGCCATGAGTACTTTAAAGTACTCGCAAACTAATACTAAGGTAAGTATTATCAACTATGGAAGGGGATGCTAAGCTCTAGTTTCATTTGCATAAAGCCAGTTTTATTTCATAAGCACTTTGGTAAACAAAGACTTTTCATTTGCCTAACTTAACTCAAGTGGGAACATTAGTGTCATTCCCACAACTCAGTTGTGATTCAAAGTCAAAGTCACCTTTCAAACTCAAGTCACAAGTCACCATTCACCATTCATAGTTTTAGAAAAGTTCTGATGACGGAACAGTATGGCCTTTCCAACTGTCCATGACCGTGGACGCGGCTATTCGAATAGGTTTAACTCTGCAGAGGTTGTACACTTGTGCCACAACAATTGCAATAGTTCGTCAGGGGTAACTGGCCCTGATTTATCGTACGCAGTACACGAACTACCAATCCTAACCTTTCATTTACATATCCTAGTATAGGCACCTCTCCCCATGAGCTTGGCCTCCCAGTGAAGACAGACAGTCAGCCTGGGAACTGCACAGGGCTTGGGCCGGACATTCACCTCATTTCACGTCATTTCACATCACTTCACCAGTACGGAGGCAGCCTCGGCATAACCCCTATGACGCTTGTTCAGAGGGAACCCATACTAAAATACATAAGTTTCCAGCTAAGCCTTACCCAGATTCAGGTATTGTGGGGGTACTTGTAAAATTGGAATGGTATCGCATCCGAACCCAACCATCAGTTTTGGTAAAATTCACCAAGTCATTCAGCAGTCATATTCACCTTCAAAATCTTTCAATAGAATGACTCATCATTCCAAGGTTTTCAAAGTCATTTCACACACACAAGTTCCCATCTAGAATAGCCACATTTTTATTTGTTAGCACTAGCACTAGTCATGAGGGGTGCTAACTAGCTTATAGCTTTCTAGGCTAAGTTTGATACTCTTGTAGTACTCTATCTCTAGACCAAAGTTAACTATCAAAGCAAGTTATAATAATCAAAGTAAAAGTTTGGAAGAATAAAACTTGGGATGGGATCATGAAGCATAAAGTAATTGGTGAGTGTGCCTTGCTCTAGTAGAGCTTTGCACTTTGCAAGAATATTAGCTTGCAACAATATAACTTGCATTAGTCTAGCTTGCATTGGTAATAGCTTGCAAGAATATTAGCTTGCCTTGGTGGTTGAGGTGATCAAAGTGGTCTTCTTCTCCTTGAAAGTAGACTTCCTCCTCCTCTTGATACTCCTCGGTACTAGCGTCTAAAATACGAATACGAGGATACAATCACCAAACAATTCATTGGCTATTCCCAACATCACATATATTCACACAAACTATTCTATTCACACCATTAATACAATTTGGTGCATTGGTGGTATTGCTTTGAGGAAGAATAATTTCCTCTCATTTTATATGTAAATGATAGTTTCCATATAGTTCTTGAGGAATAATTTCCTCTCATTGAATCTTCTTTAAGATTTAATTTCTCAAACCAACACACATGAGTTTATGTTGACCTAAGTCAACCATTCATCATCATCATTTGAGAAAATGATTTAAATGAGATAGGGATACCTCATACCATTTAATAATGCCTATTATGATTTAAAATCTCCAAGTATTTCATGTGAGAGTATTTGACCAGGGGTTCAAACTTCATATGAAAGTACTTGGGACAAGATTTAAGTGAAGTGAAACACCTCATATAATTTACACAAGTAAACTAGCATCACATATTACTATTAAGTGGGTAAATGTGTTGTTTTCTTATTTAGGAAAAATAATTTCCTCTCATACTAAATAAGGTGTTACTTTTAATTACTTAGAGAAATAATTTCCTCTCATTATCTTATTAAGATTTAATTTATCTCATGAACAATATATGACCTAGGTTGACCAAAGTCAACCTCTTCATACTTATCATTTGAGAAAATGATTTAAATGAGGTTCCATACCTCATACATTTTAATCCTAACATGGTAAAGATTTAATATCATCAACAATTCATGTGAGACCTAAATGACCAGAGTCTCAACCTCATTTTGAATTGTTCATGACAAGATTTAAATGAGAGAACACTCCCATAAGATTTAATAATTTGTTGGCACAATTTAAATGCTACTATGGCAAACATTTAATATTCTTAAGTGAGCAAAAATGAGACCAAGCAACCAGGGTCATCACACTACTTCATACAACTTGAGAAGATGATTTAAATGAGGTGCTACACCTCATAGATTTAAAATCTTAAATTTGGAAATAATTTAAATGGGCTAGTAATGGCTACATAGCCATTATTTGATGCTAACCCATGATCATATACAGTACCCATATCATATTTTTACATAATCAATTAGAGTATTTGAAATGTGAATTATGAGAGGTGGAATCACCTCAAAATTCAAAAGGGTTGATTTTTAATAATTATTCTAAGGAAGAAAAGTCCCTGTCTTGTTTATTTTGCTACTTTAATTCTACAACAGCTATTGGTTTGAATCCAGTGGCAGTGGATAGATAATTTCACCGGCTTTCCAACCATATAAAATTTGTCAAATTTGGTGTGGTAGATTTTCCCCTATTGATTTTTGAAGTTGTCATCAGATTGCAATTTGACTGAAAAGGTTTAAATCGAAAATATACAGATGGGCCAGCGCGGGAAAACTACTGGGCCGAAAGATTTGAAACAGAGGAAACCAGCCCAGTATCTCTACAGGCTGCTGACAGCATGGGGCCCAGTGGTCAGCGAGTCACTCACCCGAAGCGGTACGCAGGGCTTAAGGCCGTTGGATCAGACGACGATCGAACGGAGGAGCGTCGTCGTCGTCGTCCGCGAGAAGCAGCGGCGGGCACAGCGGAGGTAGGGGGTCGGCGGCGCTTCCGGGCTCCGGTGATCGACGGCGATGGGCGGCGGCGACGTTATAGTGGACGGGGAGGAAGATGGAGCAGACGGCGGCTCAGATGGTGGCCGCAATCGACGGCTTGCTTGGCGGCGGTGCTGCGGGTCTTCAGCTCGCAATTGGGTGGCTGCCGGCGACGATGTGGTTGGGAGAGGGGCGGTGGAGGATCAGAGAGGGGAGAGGAGTAGATTGGCGTGAGAAATCAGTCGCGGAGGGGTCTCCTTTTATAGGTTCAAGGGGTGGCCGTGGCGCTCGGGGTAGGTCGACGGCGAGATCGCCGTTCCAGGGTGATGAAGAGGCAAGGAGTGGGCGCGTCGTGTTCTTGATGTCACGGTGATGCTGACGCGCGTCGTGGCGCGGCCAGAGATGGAGTGATCACGTCGTTATCGTCATCGGACACCAGGGTACTGCGGCGGATGGTCGTCGTCCGTGACGACGGCGACAGGGCGAGCGCGTCCAATTGGCGATGTCTGCGAGCTAGCTGATGTCGAGGGGAGGCTGCAGGTGAAAGGAGAGGTCGAGGGGAGCGCTGAGTTGACGGGGCACGGCGGCGTCCTGTCGCGTCCAGGGATGTCACCGTGCGCGTCCTGGCGAGCGTGGGCATCCTCTGGGCGTGTCTGGGCGCGCGTGGCCTGGGCGGTGTCGACGTCATCCTGGTCAATGGCTTGCAGGAGCAGCTTCAGGAGGGTCAGGGGAAGGCAGCTGACATGGTGGAGTGGCTTGGATGGGAGAGGAGAGGGGGTGAGCATGTGGAGTGACAAGGTGGCCGGCATGGTTTGGGTTTTGGTCATGGTGACCAAGAGAGAGGGGTGCAGTGGCTTGGATGGATGCTGAGGGGTGAGGTGAAGTGTCAGGGCAGCAGAGAGGGGCCAGGGTTGGACTTGGTCCAACAAAAATCCTAGCATGGGCACAAAAATAGGTGCTGCCCACAAGGTGTTTGATGATATGGCCGAAAGAAAATTGTTTTCAAATTTTGGAAAATCCTTTGGTGGATCTCATTCATATATTCATAGGGATGGAATGGTGGTGGTGGTGGTCAATTTGGTGTTGTTTTGCAAGTTTTCAAAAAGTGGATCATCTTCTCTTTGTTTCAAAGTCCCCTCTTGTCAAAACTATACTGGTCAACCAAGTTAACATTAAGTATGGTGGTCAACATGAAAGTTGTTCACCTTGACATAGTCTTGGATGACATGGCAATGGTTGACCAAGTTTGGTTGAAGAAAAGTCAAAGCCAGAGGGGTAAAGTGAGGAACATTTTATAAAATGGCCAAATGACCATTATCACATGTATGTTGAATTTGAGCTTTGCTTTGATTTGATTTTGGTTTCTTTGATGCAATTGTGTTTGTTTATCATATATAAGAGTTTTACAAACAATAGATCAAGCAATGGTGGCCTTGGTTGAAGATTTGCAAATTTGGCTAAGTGTATGTGAGTGAATTTTGGGGATTTTCTCCCTATTTGATTTCTCCCCATTTGAGTTGACTTTGGTTGACTCTAAAGTGGTTCTTATTAGTTTAGAAACATTTTCCAACCATTGAAACCAATTCAAATGGTCTTGTTCAAAGATTTGCAAAAATGGCCATAACACATAAGAGGTAATGTGTCAAATTTCATTATTCTTGTAAATTGTTCCTCTTGCTTGACTTGGGCATGGGTTAGGGTCAATTTAGTGTTATATTAGGTTGAGAGATGGTTTCACACCATTTGGTCAAGGTTTAAAGTCATAGGGCAAAATTTGGGGAAAATGGCTATGTGTCACATATGCTTTTATGCATATGTTGCATTTGATTTTTAAGTTGAGTGTTCTTGGCACAAAAGGTGTTGTTGAGTGTTGAAATGGTATATGGAAGTGATCCAACCATTCACAACAAGTCCTAGGGTCAAGATTCTTAATTTCACATATTTGCTATTTTACTCACATATGCCTCTATGGCATTTTTAGTTTCTTTTTATTTTCTTGGGAAACCACCTGGAATTGGTTTGATAGGTACTAGGTAAGGTGTATGAAGGTTTTCCAAACCTCTAAGCAAAGTAGAAAAGATTAGGGTAAGGTTTTAAGAATATAGCCATAGGCACATATGCCTTTTTCTTATTTAATTTCCTTTTATTCCATTTTAACTAGTATGGTGTAAAGAGGGGGGAGGTTTAGGGTTTAAGATCATTTCAAAACTACTATTACAAGCAAACATGGCAATAGCACAAGAATTACGCAAGATCACTATGTATCATATTTAATTTAATAAAAGTTTTTGTTGGTTCCAAAATTTGGAACAAGGGAAATTTATTTTGTTTGTTTTGAAATTTTTGGGATGTTACATCGACCCTCCTGCACCGCCTCTTCACCTATATAACCCCTTTCGACCTAAAAGCGCAGTACAAATTGACGAAACTCCAGAAAGACTCCAGGGGCGCCACCGCCATCGCGAAACTCCAATTCGGGGGACAGAAGTCTCGTTCGGCACTTCGCCGGACGGGGAAGTGCCCCCGGAAGCCATCTCCATCAACGCCACCGCCTCCATCATGCTCCGTGAGTAGTTCCCCCATGGACTACGGGTTCTAGCAGTAGCTAGTTGGTATACTCTCCTCCATGTACTTCAATACAATGATCTCATGAGCTGCCTTACATGATTGAGATCCATCTGATGTAATCGGTGTTGTGTTTGTTGGGATCCGATGGATGATACATTATGATTAGTCTATCTATAAAGTTTGTGAAGTTATTGTTGCTGCAATCTTGTTATGCTTAATGCTTGTCACTAGGGCCCGAGTGGCATGATCTTAGATTTGAGCTTTATAATTATTTCTTAGATTGTATCTACAAGTTGTATGCACATGTCGCTGTCCGGAACCAAAGGCCCCGAAGTGACAGAAATCGGGACAACCGGAGGGGATGGCGGTGATGTGAGGATCACATGTTTTCACGGAGTGTTAATGCTTTGCTCCGGTACTCTATTAAAAGGAGTACCTTAATATTCAGTAGATTCCCTTGAGGCCCGGCTGCCACCGGCTGGTAGGACAAAAGATGTTGTGCAAGTTTCTCATTGCGAGCAAGTACGACTATAATTGGAAAACATGCCTACATGATTAATGAATTGATGTTCTTTCTCAATGCTTTATCAATCCTATCAATTGCTCAACTGTAATTTGTTCACCCAACACTTGTCACTTGTTATTGGAGAGTTGCCACTAGTGTAGATCGCTGGGAACCCCGGTCCATATCTCATCATTATATACTTGTTCTATATGTCATTGGAAGTAGTATCAACTATTTTCTGGTGCCATCGCCTCTGTGTTACTGTTACTGCTGCTGTGTTACTATTACTATTGCTCTCATATTACTGCTACTTTCACATCACCCCTGTTACTAGTGCTTTTCCAGGTGCAGCTGAATTGACAACTCAGTTGTTAAGGCTTATAAGTATTCTTTACCTCCCCTTGTGTCGAATCAATAAATTTGGGTTTTACTTCCCTCGAAGACTGCCGCGATCCCCTATACTTGTGGGTCATCAAGACTATTTTCTGGCGCCGTTGCCGGGGAGGCATAGCTCTACTCATAAGTTCACCTGGGGAGTACACTCTACCTCACTCTCTGTTTTTATTTTATTTTATTTTGTTTTGCTTAGTTTACTTTTGTCTAGTTTATTTGTGCTTAGTTTAATTCTGTCTAGTATTATTTTGCTTAGTTTGTTTTTGTCTTGTTTTATTTTTCTCATATATCCAAAAATCCATAAAAATTTGAAAAACCTAAAAATTAAAAACTGCTGTTATGGGAGAACCTACAACTTATTTGGAGCTTATAGAATGTTATAATAATTATAGAGAATCAAGAACTGGTAAAGTAATGAGTGCTATGATAGAAAAATTGAATACAATTGCTAAAATTTTGCTTAAACGCCATGATATAAATTGTTGCTCTCAACAGGATACTAAACATCTTAAATTTCAATGTGGCTTTAGTGAGGAATTTTTAATTAAGAACTATAATCGGAATTGCTATATTCATTATGGGTTCGAAGAGGTAGAACAATTTGTCTTATTTATGGGAGCCTCCGAGATAGAATCCTTCATGGTTAAGAATTATGAAACTTGTGTTGCTTGTAAGGACCTTAAAGATTATGTCTCTTCTATCCTTAATTGTTGCATAGAATGCTACAGTGATAATCCTTATATCATTGATTATAAAGAGAGACTCATTAATGCACAAGAATGCACTCACAATTTGCAGGAACCTGTGGAAGAAGAAACTGATGAACCTGAAAGCTCATTGGATGAAAAAGAGGAGGAAATTGATAAACCTGGAAGCTCATTGGATGAAAAAGAAGAGGAGCGTAATGAACAAAAGGAGGAAGAATGGATTAGCTACCCATGCCAACCTTCTAATGAGAGTAACTCTTCATCTCTTACACTATTTGATTGTCCTCCATGCTTACCAAAAGAGGTTGAATGTTATGTTCCTGTGGATTCTCTTGAAATAGTCCCTATGAGTAAAACTTGTGAAAATAATTATGCTACTGTTATCTATGATAATCCATGCTACTTTGATAAATCTTATGATAATGCTTTGTTTGTGCCTGATGTCGAAATGCATGGTACTAAAGAATTTTGCTTAGCAAATGTTTATGATAAATCTTTAGATGATGGTCCTATGTTATTTGATAATATTAATTGTACTACTAATGAAAATTGGATTGGAGAGTTCTTGACTTTATCTATGAGTCCCATATCTCTTGAGATTGATCAATCATCTTGTCATATTATTGATAAAAGTGAGTTTGAAAGTTTTAATTCCACTATTTTTGAGCTTGATAAAAATTATGTGTTTGGAAATCATGAAAAGTATGCTGCATGTGATAGTTATATTGTTGAGTTTGTTCATGAAGCTACTGAAAATTATTATGAGAGAGGAAAATATGGTTGTAGAAATTTGCATGGTACTAAAACACCTCTCTATATGCCTAAAATTTTGAAGTTACACTTGTTCTATCTTCCTATGCTTGTTACTTTGCTTTTCATGAACTTGTTTATTTACAAGATTCCTATGCATAGGAAGCATGTTAGGTTTAAATGTGTTTTGAATTTGCCTCTTGATGCTCTCTTTTGCTTCAAATACTATTTCTTGCGAGTGCATCATTAAAATTGCTGAGCCCATCTTAATGGCTATAAAGAAAGAACTTCTTGGAAGATAACCCATGTGTTTATTTTGCTACAGTACTTTGTTTTATATTTGTGTCTTGGAAGTTGTTTACTACTGTAGCAACCTCTCCTTATCTTAGTTTTGTGTTTTGTTGTGCCAAGTGAAGCCTCTAATCGAAGGTTGATACTAGATTTGGATTTCTGCGCAGAAACAGATTTCTATCTGTCACGAATCTGGGATGTTTTCTCTGTAGGTAACTCAGAAAAATATGCCAATTTACGTGTGTGTTCCTCAGATATGTACGCAACTTTCATTAGTTTTGAGTTTTCTGATTTGAGCAACGGAAGTATTTCTTTAAAATTCGTCTTTACTGGCTGTTCTGTTTTGGCAGATTCTGTCTCTGTTTTTTGCATTGTCTCTTGTGGACTTTAAGCAAGGCTTTCTAGACGTGGAGAGCTGTAGCTAATGTTTTATTGAGTTATTGCAATGTGTAACTACAGGACCAAGGTGGATTCAAATTTTTTGAGTACTAACCCCTCTAACGAAGTTTATGAGAAGTTTGGTGTGAAGGAAGTTTTCAAGGGTCAAGAGAGGAGGATGATATATGATCAAGAAGAGTGAAAAGTCTAAGCTTGGGGATGCCCCCGTGGTTCATCCCTGCATATTTCAAGAAGACTCAAGCGTCTAAGCTTGGGGATGCCCAAGGCATCCCCTTCTTCATCAACTTATCAGGTTTCTTCTATTGAAACTATATTTTTATTCGGTCACATCATATGTGCTTTACTTGGAGCGTCTGTGTGCTTTTATTTTTGTTTGTGTTTGAATAAGATCGGATCCTAGAAATCCTTGTGTGGGAGAGAGACATGCTCCGCTTTTTCATATGAACACTTGTTCTTCGTTTTACTTTTAATGTTCAATGATAAAAGTTGGAAGCTACAATACTTATTTGGTTGGAAACAGAAAATGCCTCATAATGTCCTGGATAATTTGACACTTGGCAATTGTTTTGAGCTCTCAAGTAGATCATGATTAAGTTTTTTCATGTAGTTTAAACCTATTAGTGGAGAACTACTGTAGAGCTTGTTGAAATTGGTTTGCATGATTGGTCTCTCTTAAGGTCTAGATATTTTCTGGTAAAAGTGTTTGAGCAACAAGAAAGACAGTGTAGAGTATTATAATGCTTGCAATATGTTCTTATGTAAGTTTTGCTGTACCGGTTCATACTTGTGTCTGCTTCAAATAACCTTGCTAGCCCAAAGCCTTGTACTGAGAGGAAATGCTTCTCGTGCATCCAAAACCTTGAGCCAAAACCTATGCCATTTGTGTCCACCATACCTACCTACTACATGGTATTTCCTGCCATTCCAAAGTAAATTGCTTGAGTGCTACCTTTAAACAATTCAAAATGCTTCTCAATTTGTGTCAATGTTTTATAGCTCATGAGGAAATATGTGGTGTTTATCTTTCAATCTTGTTGGGCAACTTTCACCAATGGACTAGTGGCTTCATCCGCTTATCCAATAATTTTGCAAAAAGAGCTGGCAATGGGATTCCCAGTCCCAAATTAATTAACAAAAATAGACACTCCTCCATGGTATGTGATTGTTGGACGGCACCCGAAGGATTCGGTTAGCCATGGCTTGAGAAAGCAAAGGTGGGGAGGAGTGTCATCATAATAAAACTAAAATAAAAAGGCACTCCTTCATGGTATGAGATTGTTGGCAGGCACCCGAGGATTCGGTTAGCCATGGTTTGTGAAAGAAAGGTTGGAAGGAGTGCCACACAAAAATAAAAATAATTTATGGGAGCCGCTCTTTGAAGGTTTGTCTGGCAAGGGGGTTAGAGTGCCCACTACCATTCGTTGACAACAACAAACACCTCTCAAAACTTTACTTTTATACTCTCTAGATGTTTTCAAAATCAAAGCTCTAGCACAAATATAACAATCAATGCTTCCCTCTTCGAAGGGCCTTTCTTTTACTTTATGTTGAGTCAGTTTACCTACTTCCTTCCATCTTAGAAGCAAACACTTGTGTCAACTGTGCATTGATTCTTACATACTTGCATATTTGCATTCATCATATTACTTTGTGTTGACAATTATCCATGAGATATGCATGTTGAAAGTTGAAAGCAACCGCTGAAACTTATATCTTCCTTTGTGTTGCTTCGATGCCTTTACTTTGAATCTATTGCTTTATGAGTTAACTCTTATGCAAGGCTTTTGATGCTTGTCTTGAAAGTACTCTTCATGAAAAGTTTTGCTATATGTTATCTATTTGTTAGCAACTATAGATCATTGCCTTGAGTCACTTCATTCATTTCATATGCTTTGTAATAGTATGATCAAGGTTATGTAAGTAGCATGTCACTACATAAATTATTCTTTTTATCGTTTACCTGCTCGGGACGAGCAGGAACTAAGCTTGGGGATGCTGATACGTCTCCAACGTATCCATAATTTCTGATGTTCCATGCTTGTTTTATGACAATACTTACATGTTTTGCTTGCACTTTATAATGTTTTTATGCGTTTTCCGGAACTAACCTATTAACAAGATGCCACAGTGCCAGTTCCTGTTTTCTGCTGTTTTTGGTTCCAGAAAGGCTGTTCGGGCAATATTCTCGGAATTGGACGAAATCAACGCCAAACATCCTATTTTTCTCGGAAGCATCCAGAACATCGAAGGAGAGTCGGAGGAGAGCCAGGGGGCCACCAGGAGGGTGGGCCGCGCGGGCCAGCCCTTGGCCGCGCCCCCCTATGGGGAGGCCACCCTGTCGACCCTCCTGCGCCGCCTCTTCGCCTATATAACCCCTTTCGACCTAAAAACGCAGTACGAATTGACGAAACTCCAGAAAGACTCCAGGGGCGCCGCCGCCATCGCGAAACTCCAATTCGGGGGACAGAAGTCTCTGTTCCGGCACCCTGCCGGGACGGGGAAGTGCCCCCGGAAGCCATCTCCATCAACGCCACCGCCTCCATCATGCTCCGTGAGTAGTTCCCCCATGGACTACGGGTTCTAGCAGTAGCTAGTTGGTATACTCTCCTCCATGTACTTCAATACAATGATCTCATGAGCTGCCTTACATGATTGAGATCCATCTGATGTAATCGGTGTTGTGTTTGTTGGGATCCGATGGATGATACATTATGATTAGTCTATCTATAAAGTTTGTGAAGTTATTGTTGCTGCAATCTTGTTATGCTTAATGCTTGTCACTAGGGCCCGAGTGGCATGATCTTAGATTTGAGCTTTATAATTATTGCTTAGATTGTATCTACAAGTTGTATGCACATGTCGCTGTCCGGAACCAAAGGCCCCGAAGTGACAGAAATCGGGACAACTGGAGGGGATGGCGGTGATGTGAGGATCACATGTTTTCACGGAGTGTTAATGCTTTGCTCCGGTACTCTATTAAAAGGAGTACCTTAATATCCAGTAGATTCCCTTGAGGCCCGGCTGCCACCGGCTGGTAGGACAAAAGATGTTGTGCAAGTTTCTCATTGCGAGCACGTACGACTATAATTGGAAAACATGCCTACATGATTAATGAATTGATGTGCTTTCTTAATGCTTTATCAATCCTATCAATTGCTCAACTGTAATTTGTTCACCCAACACTTGTCACTTGTTATTGGAGAGTTGCCACTAGTGTAGATCGCTGGGAACCCCGGTCCATATCTCATCATTATATACTTGTTCTATATGTCATTGGAAGTAGTATCAACTATTTTCTGGTGCCATCGCCTACGTATTCTTTATTCGCTCTTTGTGTTACTATTACTATTGCTCTCATATTACTGCTACTTTCACATCACCCCTGTTACTAGTGCTTTTCCAGGTGCAGCTGAATTGACAACTCAGTTGTTAAGGCTTATAAGTATTCTTTACCTCCCCTTGTGTCGAATCAATAAATTTGGGTTTTACTTCCCTCGAAGACTGCCGCGATCCCCTATACTTGTGGGTCATCAGGGGGCCGGCCGCCCCCCCTCATGGAAGGGGGGAATCCCACCTCAAGTGGGATTCCCACCTTGGGTAGGTTTCCCTACTACATGGAAGGTTTTGGGTTGGGGTCTTATTCGAAGACTTGTAGTCCAACACTTGGGGGTTCCACCTATATAATGAGGGGCCAAGGGGAGGGGGGCGGCCACCCCAAGACCACAAGGTGGCCGCACCCCCTAGTGGTCGGCGCCCCCCTCTCCCAAACCCTAGCTGCCCCCTCTCTCCTCCACCACTCCCGCACGCTCAGCGAAGCTCCGTCGGAGTTCTCCACCACCACCGCCACCACGCCGTCGTGCTGCCGGATTCAAGGAGAAGCTACTACTTCCGCTGCCCACTGGAACGGGGAGGTGGACGTCGACTTCATCAACACCGAACGTGTGACCGAGTACGGAGGTGCTGCCCGATCGTGGCACCGTGATCAAGATCTTCTACGCGCTTTTGCAAGCGGCAAGTGATCGTCTACCGCAGCAACAAGAGCCTCATCTTGTAGGCTTTGGAAATCTTCAAGGGTGAGTCTCGATCATCCCCTCGTTGCTACCGTCTTCTAGATTGCATCTTGGCTTGGATTGCGTTCTCGCGGTAGGAAATTTTTTGTTTTCTATGCAACGAATCCCTACAGTGGTATCAGAGCCGTGTCTATGCATAGATGGTTGCACGAGTAGAACACAATGGTTTTGTGGGCGTTGATGCTCTTGTTGTCTTTATTTTGAGTACTTTGCATCTTTGTGGCATAGTGGGATGAAGCGGCTTGGACTAACTTTACATGACCGCGTTCATGAGACTTGTTCCTCGTTCTACATGCAACTTGTATTGCATAAGAGGCTTTGCGGGTGTCTGTCTCTCCTACTATAGTAAAGATTCAATTTACTCTTCTATTGACAACATTAGTATCACCGTTGTGGTTCATGTTCGTAGGTAGATTAGATCTCTCTCGAAAACCCTAAACCACGTAAAATATGCAAACCAAATTAGAGACGTCTAACTTGTTTTTGCAGGGTTTGGTGATGTGATATGGTCATAATGTGATGATGAATATGTATGAGATGATCATTATTGTATTGTGGCAACCGGCAGGAGCCTTATGGTTGTCTTTAAATTTCATGATGAGTAGTATTTCAAAGTAGTTGTAATAGTTGCTACATGAGGTGAACAACCATGAAGATGGCGCCATTGACCTTGACGCTACGCCGACGATGATGGAGATCATGCTCGAAGATGATGGAGATGATGTCCGTGCTTTGGAGATGAAGATCAAAGGCGCAAAGACAAAAGGGCCATATCATATCACATATGAACTGCATGTGATGTTAATCCTTTTATGCATCTTATTTTGCTTAGATCGCGACGGTAGCATTATAAGATGATCCCTCACTAAAATATCAAGATAATAAAGTGTTCATCCTTAGTAGCACCGTTGCCAAGACTTGTCGTTTCGAAGCATCTCGTGATGATCGGGTGTGATAGAATCAACAAGTGCATACAACGGGTGTAAGCCAGTTTTGCACATGCGGATACTAAGGTGGCCTTGACGAGCCTAGCATGTACAGACATGGTCTCGGAACACGTGATACCGAAAGGTAGAGCATGAATCATATGGTTTATATGATGAACACTTTGAGTGTTCGCCATTGAAATTACACCTTGTCTCGTGATGATCGGACTTAGGTGTGGTGGATTTGGTTCGTGTGATCACTAAGACAATGCGAGGGATATTGTTTTGAGTGGGAGTTCACCTAGATTTTTAATTATGTTGAATTAAAATTTGAACTCAATTTGTCATAAATTTAGTCTAAACTTTTGCAAATATATGTTGTAGAGATGGCGTCCCCAATCAATTTTAACCAGTTCCTAGAGAAAGAAAAGCTTAAGAGCAACGGTAGCAACTTCACCGACTGGTTCCGTCATGTGAGGATCTTCCTCGCTGGCGGAAATCTGTAATATGTGCTTGATGCACCGCTAGATGACCCTCCTGCAGAAACTGAAACCGATGAAGTAAAGAATGTTTACGCAACTCGGAAAGCTCGGTACTCTCAAGTTCAGTGTGCCATCTTGTGCAGTCTGGAAGCCGATCTTCAAAAACGTTTTGAGCACCACGATTCTCATGAGTTGGTCAATGAGCCGAAAGCTATATTTGAGACTCATGCGGCCATGGAATGCTATGAAGCATCGAAACACTTCTTTAGCTGTATGATGGAAGAAGGCAGCTCCGTTAGTGAGCACATGCTCGTTATGACCGGGCATGCGAAGAAACTCAGTGACTTGGGAATAGTGATTCCTAATAGAATGGGGATTAATCGTGTCCTTCAATCACTGCCACCAAGTTACAAGAACTTTGTGATGAACTACAATATGCAGAACATGAACAAAGAGTTACCTGAACTCTTTGGCATGCTAAAAGCTGCTGAGATTGAGATCAAGAAAGAGCACCAAGTGTTGATGGTCAACAAGACCACCAGTTTCAAGAAACAGGGCAAGTCTAAGGGAAAATTCAAGAAGGGTGGCAAGAAAGCTGCCACGCCTCCTATGAAACCTAAGAACGGCCCTAAGCCTGATGCTGAGTGCTATTACTGCAAGGAGAAGGGACACTGGAAGCGTAATTGCTCCAAGTATCTGGCTGATCCAAAGAGCGGCCTTGTCAAGAAGAAGAAAGAAGGTATATCTGATATACATGTTATAGATGTTTATCTCACTGGTTCTCGTTCTAGTACCTGGGTATTTGATACTGGTTCGGTTGCTCATATTTGTAACTCGAAATAGGAACTAAAGAATAAACGAAGACTACTGAAAGATGAAGTGACGATGCGCGTTGGAAACGGATCCAAAGTCGATGTGATCGCTGTCGGCACAGTTCCTCTACATCTACCTTCGGGATTAGTTTTAAGCCTAAATAATTGTTATTTTGTACCCGCGTTGAGCATGAACATTATATCTGGATCTTGTTTAATGCAAGACGGTTATTCATTCAAGTCTGAGAATAATGGTTGTTCTATTTTTATGAATAATATCTTTTATGGTCGAGCACCTGAAAAGAATGGCTTATTTCTGTTAGATCTCGATAGTAGTGATACGCATATACATAACATTGATGCTAAGCGAATTAAATTGAATGATAATTCTACTTATATGTGGCACTCTCGTCTTGGTCATATTGGAGTGAAACGCATGAAGAAACTCCATACCAATGGATTACTTGAATCACTTGACTTTGAGTCACTTGATAGATGCGAAGCATGTCTAATGGGAAAAATGACTAAGACTCCATTTTCTGGTATGATGGAGCGAGCTACTGACTTATTGGAAATCATACATACCGATGTGTGCAGACCAATGAGTGTAGCATCGCGCGGTGGTTATCGTTATGTTCTAACCTTCACAGATGATCTGAGTAGATATGGGTATATCTATTTCATGAAACATAAATCCGAAACTTTCGAGAAGTTTAAGGAATTCCAAAGTGAAGTAGAAAATCAACGTAACAAGAAGATTAAATTTCTACGATCTGATCGTGGAGGTGAATATCTGAGTTATGAGTTTGGCATGCATTTAAAGAAATGCGGAATACTTTCACAATTGACACCGCCGGGAACACCTCAACGAAACGGTGTGTTCGAACGTCGTAATCGAACTCTCTTAGATATGGTTCGTTCTATGATGTCTATTACTGATTTGCCGTTATCATTTTGGAGTTATGCATTAGAGACAGCCGCATTCACTTTAAATAGAGCACCATCAAAATCCGTAGAAACGACACCGTATGAATTATGGTTTAATAAGAAACCTAAGCTGTCGTTCCTTAAAGTTTAGGGTTGCAAAGCCTATGTAAAGAAGTTACAACCGGACAAGCTAGAACCTGTTATCACCAGATTTTGGACAAATCCAGAGGTGGGCCGTAAGAGAGATAGGCTTGGAAGACTACACGTGGAAGATTTCTGAAGCGGCCTTGCACGGAGATTTTGGGCTAGGTTGCCCGTGTATCTTTAATTATAGTAGATTGTATCTTAGATCAAGATTAGAGTTTGTATCGTGCACGGTGGGATATTCCCACGTTAGAAAGTCCCCTGGACTATAAATATGTATCTAGGGTTTATGGAATAAACAACAACACAACGTTCACCCCAAAACAAACCAATCTCGGCGCATCGCCAACTCCTTCGTCTCGAGGGTTTCAATCAGGTAAGCGACATGCTGCCTAGATCGCATCTTGCGATCTGGGCAGCACAAGCTCCACGTTGTTCATGCGTTGCCCGTACTAAAGCGTCTTTGATGGCGGGCAACATAGTTATCTTAGATGTGTTAGGGTTAGCATAGTTCGCCGTATAACATGCTTACGTAGTGCAACCCTTGCATGTCTAGCCGCCTTCACACCTATCTCAGGTGTGGGGGCGGCACCCTGCTTGTTCATTATTTAGTAGATCTGGTCCGTTACGATTGCTCCTTGCTCTGCAAGGATTAGTTTAATATCTGCAATAGTTAGGCCTTACAAAGGGGGGGAGGATCCAGCGGCACGTAGGGTGGCGTTCGCAAGTCCTAAACAGGATGTTCCGAGGATCAACGCCATGTTGGTTTTTTGGCCTTGTTTAGGATCGGCTTACGAGCACCGTGCGTGGCCGCGAGGCCCAACCTGGAGTAGGATGATCCGATTATGCGGTGAAAACCCTAAATCGTCGTAGATCTCATTAGCTTTATCTTGATCAAGCAGGATCACCAAGTATTCGTGCACCCCGTACGAATCATGGGTGGATCGGCTCTTTGAGCCGATTCACAGGATAACCTGAGAGCCGATCGAGGCTCTTATTTAATGTTTACGTGTATGCCATGCAGGAACTAAGCGAAGCATCCCCATCACCTTCCTGACCAGGTATAGGTCAGGTGGCACGCCCTTGCACTTCGCATCGCCGCGTGTGACCAGAAGAGCATTGCGGGCCGTCGCTCGGAGGGGTCTCAGCCAGCCGCAGCTCTAGGCTCTTCCCGGCTCTACACTGTGTTGACAGGCCGCTGCCCGCCGGTGGGTTTTGGCAGTCAACACATTCTGGCACGCCCGGTGGGACAATCGTCTACATCAACCACATCGCCATCTACATCTGAGATGGCGGCGGACGGCACGCCAGTCACCTACGAGGAGTTACCTGCCGAGCTCAAGAAGAAATACGACGAGATCAAGGTCACCCTCGAAGCCGACCTCATCGGCTCTTTTCAGAGAACCCGTACCCATGGCATCAGATGGAAGGGATTCTCACCACAAGGTGCACTCGATGGGATAGATCTCTCTGCCCCGTCGGAGGAACGCACCAGGGGCCTACGGCAGGAGATCAACTACTTGGTGGCTCACTCGCTACACCGCCACTCTGAAAACTTGGTCAACGTGTTGGAGCGTCTCGCTCTGCGCGTGATCCGAGGAGATCATGAGCCACCGGTACTCGCTGTCGGGACCAGCTCTCGGGACGCATCAAGGAGAGTTGCCACTCCGGTCCGTCCACCGCTGCCATATGCGTTGGCAGCACCAGCTGAAAGTGCCGGCTACACCGGCATTCGTAAATCTACAAGATCGGTGGTGACCCTAGTGACTACCGGTTCTTGGCTGAGGCGCCTAAGGAGATCCCTCAAGGATACGCGTGCACGTATGTGCGGATTGTGGCAATGGCCACTCTCAAACCAGGCCACAATGTCGGGGACTCCGGCGCAAACGGGAGGAACGTCAACAACGAGCTTGAGAAGCGAGACGTGGCTAACTAAGTTCGCGACCCCGACGATACTACAGAGCCCAGCTCCAGCAGTTGGCTCGAGCTGGAAAAGCAAACATGGCTGGCTAAGTACGCCACCCGGCGAATCTCCGAGTGCATCTCCTGCAGCCAGCACGGCGGATCAGATCGGTACCATGCGAGAGACCAGTTCGGCATGGTGCCGAAAAGAAGGGCAATCGGCTATTCCAAGCCGTACCCTGACGAGTACGAGATGATCCCGCTGCCACCTAAATATCGGCTCCCTGACTTCTCCAAATTCAGTGGATCAGATGGCTCCAGCTCCATCGAGCACGTCGGCCGATATTTGGCGCAACTAGGACCGGCTTCAGTGTCGGATCAGCTACGCGTGAGGCTCTTTTCACAGTCCCTCACGGGATCGGCGTTCGGATGGTACACTTCTTTGCCAGCAAACTCCATCCAGTCTTGGAAGCAATTGGAAGAACAATTCCATACGCAATACCATTCAGAAGCTTCCGAGTCTAGCATTGCCGATCTAGCACAACTACGTCAGAAGCGCGGAGAAACGGTGACAGAGTACATCCAGCGCTTCAGGAATCTTAGGAACCGATGTTATTCGGTTCGTATAAGCTGAAAAGGAAACGATCGAGTTGGCGTAGCTGGCCTTGCAACACAGCTCAAGGACATGGCCTCCCAAGCAGATTATCCTCATTGGCGCACATGGTTCAGAAACTATCAGCATATGAACAGCGCCACCGGACTGTACCAAGACAAGTTCAAGCGTGCGGTAGTCATGGTCGATACGAGAGGAAGGTGAAGTGCTGCGGGAGACCAAGAAGTAGCGATGGCTGAGTGGACTCGGGGAGGAACCCCGTGTCCCGCAAATGGGTAAAGCCACCAGGGCCGCCAGGGATTTGATTTTGACGTGACCAAGACTGAACAAATCTTCGACCTCCTGCTCAAGGAGAAACAGTTGACGATTCCTGAAGGTCTCAAGTTCCCCACGGCGCAAGAGCTAAACGGAAAGCCGTACTGCAAATTCCACAACTCGCTTTCCCATGCCACCAACGACTGCAGGGTGTGGCGTCAGCACATCCAAGCGGCGATAGAGAAGGGGCGTTTAATTTTCAACCAGTACGCCATGAAGGTAGACACCCAGCCCTTCCCCGCCGTTAACATGGTAGAAGTCATCTACCCTGAGGGTTACCAGCCAGGTCCCACGTTCAGCATCAACATGGTAGGATGGAATATCCCAGGTAATGGGGTTACAAAAATAGAGGAAACAGATGTGTGCATTGCATTCATGCATAGAAAATCTGGGGAATTTTCGCGCTTTAAAGTAAAACAGTCACAGTAACTGAAGTTTCACTTGACCTTGGTGGAATTGAATTAGCTCATCAAGTCAAGTGCTATAAACCTCAATGTGACTTTGCTTAAACCTTGTTTTGGGTAGAGAAGATTTGATCTAAGGAGTTAGATCAAATGGAACTAATAATCTACACAACAACACTTTACTCAATGACCAACTACTTGATCTTATAACAGATCATAACATGGTAATCATTGCCACAGCATATGAACATCTATTCAATTACAAACCAAGTAACAATAAAATGGAGAAACCATTCTTGACTATCTTTTCCATGTCTTAAACTAATCCCTGATCCTACCATGAACCTCATGGTATTCATATTATCTCATTCTTGGAAACATAACAAGGAGATCCACTCTAGAAAAATATATCTTTCTCTATACCAAATAGTTAAGCATCAAACCTAGAGAGGTGAGAGTTCTGTTATAATTATTAGAGAAGCAATAACAAACCTTGAGCTAAATCTTGGATATACATCCAAGTATTCAAATCATCATCTTCAAGAGGAACCCTAGAGTATTATTCAAGTCCTTCCCAAATGAGAGAGAGATCAATCATACTAATTCTAGCTTTACCTATTTAAGAATCAATGTTAAACTTTGAACTAAAGTATTAGGTAAACCATTCCACCTTGAAGTGGTGAGATCACCAAATACCAAATGGAATAAGACTATATCCATGACTTAGTGAAATAAGGAGTGGAATAAACCAACTAATTTGGACAGTTGAATCTTTAGCTTAGCTACCTAAATAAATATTAGGAGTATACCATAAACCCTAGAATAACTATTCCTATATGAGAGAACTCAAGTTATAGTGTTACACTCAAGTTAATGAGGCAGCACTTGGAATTGAGGGAGAGAACTACCATACACCTTGATGATAAAATCATCATTCAGTGAGAGAACTCTAAGTGAATATCTCAGGCATTCTCCTGGGATATAAATTATAGAGGCCACCATAATAGCCCATCCTAGAAAGTAAAATAGAAGTGCTATACCTTAATTGATCAATATAATGCTTGATCATAGAAGTGAAAACCATTACATTAGAAATACCTTAGGAAGCCAAACCTTGATCATAATAAATTGAGTGATGATCATAAACCCTAAGAACTTGAGGTATTGAGAATAAACCCTAATAGGATAAGTAGACCTCATTCACCACATGAAATCATAGGGAGGTAATTATTAAGCAACCCTAAACTCATGTTCCAACCTTAACTTGTGAATCACTTGGTGATCATAAGAAGAATCTTACCATATCTATGTTTCATAAATTAAAGAACCTAAGAAAACCTTAGAGTTAAACTCTATGCTTTATATGGTGAGAAACCATATACCCATATGACCAAAGTGAACTATAAAAAAGAACTATAACCAATGTAGTAACTTAAATGATAAATTGAGGTTAAGAATAGAAGCCAATTGGTAGAAGATTAAACCAATTCCCAAATCCTTAGTAATAAGAGAAGCACATAAAATATTAAGCAAGTAACCATCTTATCATGGTTAGGGGAGATTAAACCCTAGCACATGCAATATGGTGTTATCCCATCTCTATAACCTAGAATTAAATCTCAACCCTAGTTTGAGTATCACTTGGGTGATCATAACTAAAACCTAAGCCACAACTAAGTTCCAAACCATATGCCATTTGGTAAATAAATTAGAACCCTGGAATTGCCATTAGTTAAAATTCTATGTTTCACTAATTAAACCTCAGAAACATCTAATGCTAAGCTCCATAATTAAAAGCACATGTGTGGTGAATAACCACTCATGGCAACCATTTGACTTAATAACCAAGAACCAACTATGAGGAGAGTAGTACCTACTCTAAGTACTTCAAGGTGCTAATTAAATATAATCCTAGTGCTACCTTTGAAACATGGTTATAATAAAAATTACAACACCTTACCACGCAAGTGCTCACATAAAATTATGTGCAAGAGACAAATTCCTTAATAGAAACCAAGCAGTAATAACAATCTATGAAATACTTTGAATTCAAGTAGTAACTCTAATCATTCCAAAGTATTTGATTCATAAGAAAAAGGAAAGTAAAAATGAGAATATAAACTCTTGTTTAATTGCTATTTTAAATAAGCCAACAAGTATGAAATGTAATCAGATATAACTACTTATTATAAATAGAAAGAATGGTGTAATATTCATTGTTCTTCAACTTGATGAAATTAACCTAGATGAGAAGCCTGCAAAAAAATAACAAAGTTTGAATTTGAATTCAAATAAGCAAAACTAAAAAGAGAAAAAGAAAACAGAAAAGAAAATAAGAGAGAAAAGAGGCTTACCGGATGGGCCACCGCAGCCCAGCACCAATCCACCGAACAGCCCAAGGCCCAGCCCAGCTTCCAGAGCCAGCACAGCCCAGCATAACGCTTTGCTGGATAAGATCAAGGACGAGGACGCCATCTTCGTCTTCGTCTCTGCCTGCTCGACGCGCGGGAGAACGCCACGGCGCCGGCCAGCCTCCACGTCCTGCATTCGCCGCCGATGTTGACTGCCAGCACACACCGAAGAAGCTATAAAACGCGCGGGAGCCCTCCACTTCTTCCTCTTCTGCCCAAATTTCATCCGAGACGAAACCCTAGCCGTCGGCCACCATACCACCCCACCGTTACCGACCACCCCGGAGCCTGCCGACGAGCTCAGGAGGAGCGCCACGCTGTCCTCGTCCATCTGGTGCAATCACGCGTTAAGAGAAGTTCGGGGAAGGGAGAATTCGACCATTCCCTTCCGCGGTACGGCGAAGGAAATGGCGACCGCCGCGTCGTTTCCGTCCTCAATCGTCCCCATCGACCGTCTGGGAAGCATCCTGGTGAGCACGCGCTTCTCGAGAGCCCCTTATTGCCTCCTGGTTCGCATCATAGCTCGCTTGCATCATCAGCCGCCGTGCGCCGCCGCTGTTTACGCTCGCCGGCGCTACTCCGGCGACCTTTTCGAGGTGGCGCCGCTACCTAGTGGTTCACCTCGTTGCCCCGGTTCCAAATCACACGCACATAGCCCGGCGGGAGCTCTCCAGAGCTGGCGCCGCCGTCGATTGGCTCGCCGGCAGTGAGCCCATGGCCACGCCAGCGATTTTGACCTTAGTCAATGCCGCGTGGCAGCTGACGTGGGTCACTGGTCCACCTGTCTGTGGCTAGGGGTAGCCCTGTCCGGGTAGTTCTAGTGTTTAGTTTCATTTTAATTCAAGTCCATCAATTCCAGGGATTTCAAATTAATGTATAAAATTCAATATAGCTCAGAAAAATATAAATAAGACATCAAAATTCTTAGAAAAGTAAACTCTATCCAATAAAAATATAAAATGAAATTTTTATTTTTAATAAAAATTCAATTATTTAATACTTGTTATTTAAGCTTTTTATTTTAATTCTTAATACAATTAAAATTCAGAAATTAGGAAAACTATCCAAATTAAATAAAAACCAATAAATAAATAAAGAAAAACATGAAATCTAATTTTCTTTATTATTATTTGTTAAATCTTTATTAGAGAGATTTAAACCCTAATTAATAATTACCTAATTATTAATTGCTTAAAAAGAATAAAATGCCAATTTCAATATTATTTTTATTTCCAAGTTACTAATAACATCAACTTTACCATGAAGTTATTAATCTTTGAACCATAGGGTAAATAGCAAACCCTAATTCCATATGGAATGATATTACAACCCTATCGTTTCATTGGAAACCCTAAACCCTAAATTCATTTAGAATCTAGTTCCATTATTACATGTGAACCCTAATTTGCTTCTAACCTAAAACCAAGGTTAGAACAGGTGATCATGGTACTTTATTTCAAATGATAGAGCCATCATTAGCAATTAAAAGACATACCTATGTCCACATAAAATGTAGAACCCTATCACTAACAATTTAGTATTCCATGTATGCGTATCACTAAACCTAGTTGATCAAGTAGGATCAATCAGGTGTAAACCCTAGATCCTATTACCAAAGCCATCATCCTTATTCATTCCTATTTATCATCGCACCATTGTGATGAACCCTAACAGTAACCATACCTATTATTTTGCACTACATATCCTTGTTCCACTAAAACCTACTAGTGTTGGATACTTATGAACCATCCTATTTAGAAATCAACCATTCTTTACTTAGGAAATTAAATAGCAAACCTAAACAACCTCAACCCTAATTGATATACTTCTTATTACTTAAGAAGTATGTTCTTCGAAAGTTATTCTTTTGAAGAAAATAAGAATCACCATCAACCCTGCTTATAAGAACCTATAAACCCTAGCTAGCAATCACCAACCAGCTGAATCAACCTTGATAACAACCATGTATAAATACTTGCTTGGGATGCCTAAGCTTAACTCAGCCTTACCAGCCTTAGGTATTGATGAATCCAACCTTGTTTGGATCCATCTAAATCTTACTCCAGAAAATTAGTTGAAACCATAGTAAACCATAGAACTCCACAACCTTAATTATCATACTTGTTCTTTATTAAAGAACATGTTCTTCAAAAGTTATTCTTTTGAAGTATATGATAATTAACCATGCCATGTAGTGCCAAAACCAACCACTATTCATTACATGTTAGGATTATACCAAATGTTATAGTTGGGTGCTATTAATATTATTGTGATGATATATTGCAGCACCTGTTTATTATACCATATAACCACACCTTAATAAGAACCTTGTTTGTAAATCACTCTAAAAGTGCAACACACCCTGAATCAATCATTACAACTCACTGATCCTAAATCATCGGGGTTAGGTCACGCTTAGAGCGATTGCATCTCATACTTATGCATTATTGCATCCTTGCCAATCTTTTAAACATCGTCCTTACCGGACGATGATGCTATTTCAGAATTTGGAGTTATTGCGTATCGAAGACCTTGCCTGCATAATCTTGCAGTCAAGAAAGGCAAGTTCATCACTTGCTCATGTCATTTGAGTATTTCTATCAAATTACTTGCAAAGTATTATGGTTATCACTATTGCATAAAAATCAAAACCACTACTTTCATAACTATGAATATGACTATGTGGTGGGCAATGGAACCATGGATTGTGTTGAAATGGTGGAGGTTCCATTGCACGGGCTTATATCCATCTAGGATTAAACAACAAATGTCGCCAGTGATTCTTGTGCCGTAATATCCGTGTTAACCATAAGATCCGGAGTGGGACGGAGTAGTCAAAAGTGTTTCCACCTCTCGTTCATCAACGGATGCGCTTTCAGTAGACACTTGTATACGTCGGGGCAAGCGGTGGGCTGGGGAAGCCTAAAGTCCCCACGGCATAGTCCGTAGACACTTGTCGCTCGAAGTGCAAGCGGTGGGCTGGGGAAGCCTAAAGTCCCCACGGTATTGCGGTCTATGATGGGTTGCAGCTACCGGCGAAGGAGTTTGGTTCGATCCCCATCGTCGTCGTGGTCGGGGTCCACCCTGAAATATATGGGAATAATGGGACCGGCGAGGACCCAGGGTCGGGGCATGCAACAAAGGGTGGGTGTTCGAGGTAGCGGAGGAACATGATTGGCTAGACCTTATACCGGGCCTCACACCAAAGGAAGTGTGGACGAGCACGCGGCTCGGTTGGCACCAAGGTTAAGATCTCTTATGGGTAAAGCAACACACCTCTGCAGAGTGTAAAGAACCGTGACCTGTCACTCCCTGTTCCGGGATATGGAACTGCGAACGCGGCCGGAAAGGAGCTCCATGAAGTTCTAGTAAACCGGTGAAGGCTGACGGACATAGTTCTTCTGAATAAAAGCAACCTTTTGAAGAAGTGATTATGAAAACCTGCATTGGTATTAGACTCTCTGGTCTAATGCCGTAGCTAGTGCATTAAACACCTCTTTCCTATAATGAACTTGTTGAGTACGCTCGTACTCATCCCACTCTTAAATCCCCTGCTTAGGTATGGAGGCATCGAAGGAGGATCTACAGTGCAACTCGAAGGCCGAGGAGTCAACAATTTCTTCAAGAGACAGGAACCTGTCAGATAGTCAGATACCACATCCAACAAGGACAAAACCTAGTTTAGCCATAGAAAGGAACTAGCTTCCTAAACCTAGCTCCTATTTAGCTAGAGTCTATTCTTAGCCTCTGCAGTTAGTTAAATACTCTACAAATAGAGTCCGTGATAAGATTAGGCTACGAGTCGTTCTTCTGGAGTTTATTTGCAGATTTACCTCATTGTAAAGTAGGAGGCTGTGATGATCTTATGTAAAAGAGTCAATGTTGTAATTCTATAGACATACCTTGGACCCGCATATGTTTCTGTTGTACCACTCTGAGCGATATAATACTAGTGGAACGGTGTTTCATTGGTGTTATATCAGACTTGCATACTACACCATGCAGTGGTATGCCGGGTCACCACAGTTGGTATCAGAGCAAATGCTTTGACCCTAGGATTAAAAAACCCTTTAAAGGAGACCTATAGGATTGGTAGTGTCTATAGGAAGTTGTCTTAGTTAAACCAAATCTTCTTATGACTTGAGATGGATATTCACTTGAGAATAATCCTGACACACTTGAGTCAATCTTTCTTACCTATCTTTTCTAAGTAAAGTTAGTTAGCTAATCCCAAACATGTAGGACATCAATAAGTCCTTAAAACTATAGATGAGTAGATCACAGTTGGATACAATACATGGTAGTCCAAAGAGAGGATACAACCATAAGGAAGATATCCTATTGGAAGATGTGTACCAACACCTGTTACAGTTAAATAAGAGTTATCCAGACCCGTAATAGGAGTTATATTAAGTGACAAAGATAATTAAAATATCCTAATAGAAGATGTAGGCCAAGTTAAGTAATGAGTTAGTAAAATTATCTAGACAGGTGAAACAATTGATAGTAAGTGATAACTATGAGTCATATGAGGAAGTAAAGACCATGATGAGTCAATCATGGGAGGAAAGGAAGAGTGATAGAAATGAAATATGTCTACTTACATGGTAGAGATAGTAATCATAGTGATTCACTTGAGAGTCATTATGTGATGAACTAGAACATCATAATATTAGGAGGAGAACAATAAGAAGCCAGTTGTTCAATAATAGTGCAAGATCTGTGTTCCAAAACCATGGGCAGTGTGCCAAGCACATCATGACCATAGTTTTATGGTAGAAACAATTGGAAGTATAGGAGCTATATTTTCATAGTTATGTGTTTAGAGTAGCAATGTTAGAACCCAGATATATCCTGTGAAGTAGTCCTCAACAAAATGGAAGCTAAGTTAATTCTTCCAAAGAACTTTAGGTCAACCACAACTATTCTAGACCACATTGTTTCAAGTTTATCTCATTGCAATTGTGCGATTAAGGTAAATGTTGAGACAAATAGTAGAGTCCCATATAATCGTGCTAAGTATCACGATATAAACCTATCTTATGTGGTGTTATAGACTACACATCTCAGCCTGATGTTTAGAGATGTCTTACTCAACTAGTATATTCAGGCTTATGATGGTGTGTATTCTAAACACAAAGTTGAATCTTCTTGGATCTTATTGGATTTTCATTGTTTGACTAGATCCATACATGAAGTTTGACTTCGATATGCAAATGCATGTTGCAATATCAAGTTATTACTTGATGCTATAGATCTAGAGGGTAATAGTACTCGTGTGAGGAAGCGACGAATTCTGGAAGATTCCAAAGATAAGATGAAGGTTCATCAGAAGAAAGAAGCAAAGTTGTGGGAAGTAACCACAATACGCTGAAAGAAGTACAATCAGAAACTCATGCTTTACCTCAATAGAGGAGTACTTTAGTACAGGAGAAGCATAAAGGTGAGAAATCTGGAGATTATGGTGAAGCTCAAGCAGATCCATAGTTAATATAGAAGAGGGAATGCATGGGAAATCACTTAGGATACTATAATCATAGTGTCAGCTAGTGGTTTTCTTGCAACAATAAACCCTGAAGAAAGGAAAATGACCTGTGAAACCATAGCAGATATAAAAAGATCCTAGTTGATATCAGAAGACCACAATTGGTAGAGTATTAATATTCCGAGATGAAGTAGAGGATGTCTCGTCCAATTGATCAGAACCTATAATAGAATTCATTTTTAGATATCAAATAGCCACAGTTGGTATAATAACCACAGCTGGTATCAGTTGGTATTACAAATAGTCCACGATTTAATTATTTGTAACAAAAGTTTGTGAACAAATAAAACCTTATTAGCCAAATAACAATGATCTATAAACATTTAGTCGAAGGATCCACATTGGAGGTCCACAATTGAGTGGATACACCACTGATATTCTTCGTAAGACCTTAGAAGAGTACAACCCATAAGCTAGACCCAGACTAATATTCTAAATCATAAGCTCAATAGTTGGAAGAAAAGGAGTCGAAGAACATAAGTAAACTCTAAGGGGTAGAGTAAAGATTGAGTTGGATGTACAATAACTCAATACTTTGAGCAAGATAGATGAAGAAGGTCTGAACTGAGAGGAAGTTCGATCTTATTTTCATAAGATTGTTGGACATTACTTTCAGAAGGATGTCAGACCAGAAGCCGAGGTTTATACTTCGAGGAAGTAAGAAGTGGATTGTAGCTTGAGAAAGTGAGTAATATTTACTCAGAAGTATGATAGCCCAAGTAAATTAAGGCTAAGGAAGTTGGATGAAGGATTGTAGGAGACCAAATAAAGCTCAAGAAGACCCAAAGACCGAAGGAAATTGACCATACCAGAACCACAGATTAATAGAATGATTCCTTTCATGGAACCTAAATAACCCAAAATAGTTATAGGTATCAATTATAAACCATGATTGGATGGACTAAATGAGTCAAATCCATTCCTAGGGAAATAAACCATCACGAACATTCCCATTATAAATACCTTACTAGTACCATTATTGCAGTTTGGGTAGTAAGGGAAAACAAAGACCTGTTTATCAATTAGGAGAATTATCAAATTAGTCTTCAGTTAAGACTAGCAACACCAGAAGAAGTCCTAATTATGGAATCTTCAAAGAGAAAGGAAACAAGCTTATAAAGTTGGAAGAAATCAAAGAATCAAAGTAAGAACCATGGTTCAGAGACAAAACCTATTGGATTCCAGGAAGAATCTGGACAAGGGATATATTCAATTATATCCAGTGAGATCACCATGGAGTTCGAGAAAAGTTTTAGTCTATACAAGTCAGATCCACACACCGGAAACGTGAGAGCGATCAAACTTCGAGGACGAAGTTTAGTTTAAGGGGTAGAGACTGTAATATCCCAGGTAATGGGGTTACAAAAATAGAGGAAACAGATGTGTGCATTGCATTCATGCATAGAAAATCTGGGGAATTTTCGCGCTTTAAAGTAAAACAGTCACAGTAACTGAAGTTTCACTTGACCTTGGTGGAATTGAATTAGCTCATCAAGTCAAGTGCTATAAACCTCAATGTGACTTTGCTTAAACCTTGTTTTGGGTAGAGAAGATTTGATCTAAGGAGTTAGATCAAATGGAACTAATAATCTACACAACAACACTTTACTCAATGACCAACTACTTGATCTTATAACAGATCATAACATGGTAATCATTGCCACAGCATATGAACATCTATTCAATTACAAACCAAGTAACAATAAAATGGAGAAACCATTCTTGACTATCTTTTCCATGTCTTAAACTAATCCCTGATCCTACCATGAACCTCATGGTATTCATATTATCTCATTCTTGGAAACATAACAAGGAGATCCACTCTAGAAAAATATATCTTTCTCTATACCAAATAGTTAAGCATCAAACCTAGAGAGGTGAGAGTTCTGTTATAATTATTAGAGAAGCAATAACAAACCTTGAGCTAAATCTTGGATATACATCCAAGTATTCAAATCATCATCTTCAAGAGGAACCCTAGAGTATTATTCAAGTCCTTCCCAAATGAGAGAGAGATCAATCATACTAATTCTAGCTTTACCTATTTAAGAATCAATGTTAAACTTTGAACTAAAGTATTAGGTAAACCATTCCACCTTGAAGTGGTGAGATCACCAAATACCAAATGGAATAAGACTATATCCATGACTTAGTGAAATAAGGAGTGGAATAAACCAACTAATTTGGACAGTTGAATCTTTAGCTTAGCTACCTAAATAAATATTAGGAGTATACCATAAACCCTAGAATAACTATTCCTATATGAGAGAACTCAAGTTATAGTGTTACACTCAAGTTAATGAGGCAGCACTTGGAATTGAGGGAGAGAACTACCATACACCTTGATGATAAAATCATCATTCAGTGAGAGAACTCTAAGTGAATATCTCAGGCATTCTCCTGGGATATAAATTATAGAGGCCACCATAATAGCCCATCCTAGAAAGTAAAATAGAAGTGCTATACCTTAATTGATCAATATAATGCTTGATCATAGAAGTGAAAACCATTACATTAGAAATACCTTAGGAAGCCAAACCTTGATCATAATAAATTGAGTGATGATCATAAACCCTAAGAACTTGAGGTATTGAGAATAAACCCTAATAGGATAAGTAGACCTCATTCACCACATGAAATCATAGGGAGGTAATTATTAAGCAACCCTAAACTCATGTTCCAACCTTAACTTGTGAATCACTTGGTGATCATAAGAAGAATCTTACCATATCTATGTTTCATAAATTAAAGAACCTAAGAAAACCTTAGAGTTAAACTCTATGCTTTATATGGTGAGAAACCATATACCCATATGACCAAAGTTAACTATAAAAAAGAACTATAACCAATGTAGTAACTTAAATGATAAATTGAGGTTAAGAATAGAAGCCAATTGGTAGAAGATTAAACCAATTCCCAAATCCTTAGTAATAAGAGAAGCACATAAAATATTAAGCAAGTAACCATCTTATCATGGTTAGGGGAGATTAAACCCTAGCACATGCAATATGGTGTTATCCCATCTCTATAACCTAGAATTAAATCTCAACCCTAGTTTGAGTATCACTTGGGTGATCATAACTAAAACCTAAGCCACAACTAAGTTCCAAACCATATGCCATTTGGTAAATAAATTAGAACCCTGGAATTGCCATTAGTTAAAATTCTATGTTTCACTAATTAAACCTCAGAAACATCTAATGCTAAGCTCCATAATTAAAAGCACATGTGTGGTGAATAACCACTCATGGCAACCATTTGACTTAATAACCAAGAACCAACTATGAGGAGAGTAGTACCTACTCTAAGTACTTCAAGGTGCTAATTAAATATAATCCTAGTGCTACCTTTGAAACATGGTTATAATAAAAATTACAACACCTTACCACGCAAGTGCTCACATAAAATTATGTGCAAGAGACAAATTCCTTAATAGAAACCAAGCAGTAATAACAATCTATGAAATACTTTGAATTCAAGTAGTAACTCTAATCATTCCAAAGTATTTGATTCATAAGAAAAAGGAAAGTAAAAATGAGAATATAAACTCTTGTTTAATTGCTATTTTAAATAAGCCAACAAGTATGAAATGTAATCAGATATAACTACTTATTATAAATAGAAAGAATGGTGTAATATTCATTGTTCTTCAACTTGATGAAATTAACCTAGATGAGAAGCCTGCAAAAAAATAACAAAGTTTGAATTTGAATTCAAATAAGCAAAACTAAAAAGAGAAAAAGAAAACAGAAAAGAAAATAAGAGAGAAAAGAGGCTTACCGGATGGGCCACCGCAGCCCAGCACCAATCCACCGAACAGCCCAAGGCCCAGCCCAGCTTCCAGAGCCAAAGACAGCCAAAGATAACGCTTCGCTGGATAAGATCAAGGACGAGGACGCCATCTTCGTCTTCGTCTCTGCCTGCTCGACGCGCGGGAGAACGCCACGGCGCCGGCCAGCCTCCACGTCCTGCATTCGCCGCCGATGTTGACTGCCAGCACACACCGAAGAAGCTATAAAACGCGCGGGAGCCCTCCACTTCTTCCTCTTCTGCCCAAATTTCATCCGAGACGAAACCCTAGCCGTCGGCCACCATACCACCCCACCGTTACCGACCACCCCGGAGCCTGCCGACGAGCTCAGGAGGAGCGCCACGCTGTCCTCGTCCATCTGGTGCAATCACGCGTTAAGAGAAGTTCGGGGAAGGGAGAATTCGACCATTCCCTTCCGCGGTACGGCGAAGGAAATGGCGACCGCCGCGTCGTTTCCGTCCTCAATCGTCCCCATCGACCGTCTGGGAAGCATCCTGGTGAGCACGCGCTTCTCGAGAGCCCCTTATTGCCTCCTGGTTCGCATCATAGCTCGCTTGCATCATCAGCCGCCGTGCGCCGCCGCTGTTTACGCTCGCCGGCGCTACTCCGGCGACCTTTTCGAGGTGGCGCCGCTACCTAGTGGTTCACCTCGTTGCCCCGGTTCCAAATCACACGCACATAGCCCGGCGGGAGCTCTCCAGAGCTGGCGCCGCCGTCGATTGGCTCGCCGGCAGTGAGCCCATGGCCACGCCAGCGATTTTGACCTTAGTCAATGCCGCGTGGCACCGACGTGGGTCACTGGTCCACCTGTCTGTGGCTAGGGGTAGCCCTGTCCGGGTAGTTCTAGTGTTTAGTTTCATTTTAATTCAAGTCCATCAATTCCAGGGATTTCAAATTAATGTATAAAATTCAATATAGCTCAGAAAAATATAAATAAGACATCAAAATTCTTAGAAAAGTAAACTCTATCCAATAAAAATATAAAATGAAATTTTTATTTTTAATAAAAATTCAATTATTTAATACTTGTTATTTAAGCTTTTTATTTTAATTCTTAATACAATTAAAATTCAGAAATTAGGAAAACTATCCAAATTAAATAAAAACCAATAAATAAATAAAGAAAAACATGAAATCTAATTTTCTTTATTATTATTTGTTAAATCTTTATTAGAGAGATTTAAACCCTAATTAATAATTACCTAATTATTAATTGCTTAAAAAGAATAAAATGCCAATTTCAATATTATTTTTATTTCCAAGTTACTAATAACATCAACTTTACCATGAAGTTATTAATCTTTGAACCATAGGGTAAATAGCAAACCCTAATTCCATATGGAATGATATTACAACCCTATCGTTTCATTGGAAACCCTAAACCCTAAATTCATTTAGAATCTAGTTCCATTATTACATGTGAACCCTAATTTGCTTCTAACCTAAAACCAAGGTTAGAACAGGTGATCATGGTACTTTATTTCAAATGATAGAGCCATCATTAGCAATTAAAAGACATACCTATGTCCACATAAAATGTAGAACCCTATCACTAACAATTTAGTATTCCATGTATGCGTATCACTAAACCTAGTTGATCAAGTAGGATCAATCAGGTGTAAACCCTAGATCCTATTACCAAAGCCATCATCCTTATTCATTCCTATTTATCATCGCACCATTGTGATGAACCCTAACAGTAACCATACCTATTATTTTGCACTACATATCCTTGTTCCACTAAAACCTACTAGTGTTGGATACTTATGAACCATCCTATTTAGAAATCAACCATTCTTTACTTAGGAAATTAAATAGCAAACCTAAACAACCTCAACCCTAATTGATATACTTCTTATTACTTAAGAAGTATGTTCTTCGAAAGTTATTCTTTTGAAGAAAATAAGAATCACCATCAACCCTGCTTATAAGAACCTATAAACCCTAGCTAGCAATCACCAACCAGCTGAATCAACCTTGATAACAACCATGTATAAATACTTGCTTGGGATGCCTAAGCTTAACTCAGCCTTACCAGCCTTAGGTATTGATGAATCCAACCTTGTTTGGATCCATCTAAATCTTACTCCAGAAAATTAGTTGAAACCATAGTAAACCATAGAACTCCACAACCTTAATTATCATACTTGTTCTTTATTAAAGAACATGTTCTTCAAAAGTTATTCTTTTGAAGTATATGATAATTAACCATGCCATGTAGTGCCAAAACCAACCACTATTCATTACATGTTAGGATTATACCAAATGTTATAGTTGGGTGCTATTAATATTATTGTGATGATATATTGCAGCACCTGTTTATTATACCATATAACCACACCTTAATAAGAACCTTGTTTGTAAATCACTCTAAAAGTGCAACACACCCTGAATCAATCATTACAACTCACTGATCCTAAATCATCGGGGTTAGGTCACGCTTAGAGCGATTGCATCTCATACTTATGCATTATTGCATCCTTGCCAATCTTTTAAACATCGTCCTTACCGGACGATGATGCTATTTCAGAATTTGGAGTTATTGCGTATCGAAGACCTTGCCTGCATAATCTTGCAGTCAAGAAAGGCAAGTTCATCACTTGCTCATGTCATTTGAGTATTTCTATCAAATTACTTGCAAAGTATTATGGTTATCACTATTGCATAAAAATCAAAACCACTACTTTCATAACTATGAATATGACTATGTGGTGGGCAATGGAACCATGGATTGTGTTGAAATGGTGGAGGTTCCATTGCACGGGCTTATATCCATCTAGGATTAAACAACAAATGTCGCCAGTGATTCTTGTGCCGTAATATCCGTGTTAACCATAAGATCCGGAGTGGGACGGAGTAGTCAAAAGTGTTTCCACCTCTCGTTCATCAACGGATGCGCTTTACCGTAGACACTTGTATCTGTCAGGGCAAGCGGTGGGCTGGGGAAGCCTAAAGTCCCCACGGCATAGTCCGTAGACACTTGTCGCTCGAAGTGCAAGCGGTGGGCTGGGGAAGCCTAAAGTCCCCACGGTATTGCGGTCTATGATGGGTTGCAGCTACCGGCGAAGGAGTTTGGTTCGATCCCAGACTGTCGTCGTGGTCGGGGTCCACCCTGAAATATATGGGAATAATGGGACCGGCGAGGACCCAGGGTCGGGGCATGCAACAAAGGGTGGGTGTTCGAGGTAGCGGAGGAACATGATTGGCTAGACCTTATACCGGGCCTCACACCAAAGGAAGTGTGGACGAGCACGCGGCTCGGTTGGCACCAAGGTTAAGATCTCTTATGGGTAAAGCAACACACCTCTGCAGAGTGTAAAGAACCGTGACCTGTCACTCCCTGTTCCGGGATATGGAACTGCGAACGCGGCCGGAAAGGAGCTCCATGAAGTTCTAGTAAACCGGTGAAGGCTGACGGACATAGTTCTTCTGAATAAAAGCAACCTTTTGAAGAAGTGATTATGAAAACCTGCATTGGTATTAGACTCTCTGGTCTAATGCCGTAGCTAGTGCATTAAACACCTCTTTCCTATAATGAACTTGTTGAGTACGCTCGTACTCATCCCACTCTTAAATCCCCTGCTTAGGTATGGAGGCATCGAAGGAGGATCTACAGTGCAACTCGAAGGCCGAGGAGTCAACAATTTCTTCAAGAGACAGGAACCTGTCAGATAGTCAGATACCACATCCAACAAGGACAAAACCTAGTTTAGCCATAGAAAGGAACTAGCTTCCTAAACCTAGCTCCTATTTAGCTAGAGTCTATTCTTAGCCTCTGCAGTTAGTTAAATACTCTACAAATAGAGTCCGTGATAAGATTAGGCTACGAGTCGTTCTTCTGGAGTTTATTTGCAGATTTACCTCATTGTAAAGTAGGAGGCTGTGATGATCTTATGTAAAAGAGTCAATGTTGTAATTCTATAGACATACCTTGGACCCGCATATGTTTCTGTTGTACCACTCTGAGCGATATAATACTAGTGGAACGGTGTTTCATTGGTGTTATATCAGACTTGCATACTACACCATGCAGTGGTATGCCGGGTCACCACATAGGACCTGGGAACTACTCTGGCAAAGATGGAGATGAGGGCAGCTGCTCTCATAGCAAGGACACAGAGGAGGCCGCTCCACGCGATCGGCTCCATCATGATGGCAAGCGCTACGTCACAGAGGGAGAAGTGAAGAACATAAGATATCAACGACCTCTCTCTGATCACCTCCTCAACAAATATGTGAGTCAGTATGACCAACGCCGACGGTCCAACTATGATGATGAAGGAGATCGTCTGGCTAGAGAAGCCAGAAGACATCGTCGGCAGGATCGCGATGAGGAGGAGCACGAGCGCCGTGCCACAGACAAGTCAAGGGAGCAAGATGACAACGCCAGACACTGGGACTGCCCTTTCTTCAGACACTGCTGGGATTCAGGAATGAGCCGATTGCCCACAATCGGCAATTGCCTTAATGCAACAAGAAGAAGAAGGAGGCAGCCAACGTGTCTGTGTTTGAGCGCTTAGGGCCTCTCCCACCACCAAGCAAACGCGCTGAGTCACTTCGTTGGGCAGATCTTGAGGATTCCGAAGACGAGGGACTAGAAGAAGAAGAAGACAGGTACCATCGTCCAAGGTGGTGCCCTGATGGACTCAGCCGTTCACAAAAACGCAGGGTTCAGCGGTTGCGCGGCCTGGAGGAAGCCGAAAGGTTATACCTGCATACGCTAAGGAAGGCACGGCCTGATCTGGCTGCAAAGATTCAGCGAGCCCTGGATGAGGAGGGTCGTCCACGGAGAATGGAGTGGCGTCCCAAGCAAAAGAAAGCCGATGATGAAACATCGGCTGGCACAAACATGGTGCTTGTCTTGCCGACAGAGCTTAGTGCTCCACGATTATACGATGCACTCAAGGTGGATGACAGCAGGCGCATCAAGTCAGAGGTTGGGTTGGTTTTATCCAGCCTAACCGAGTAGCAAGATTAAAACAATGAGCAAACCGGGTGAGGCTGATCCTTGTGATCGGCCCCAAAAAATTTATGGAGGAACATTACAAAACCTTCATCGAACAAGCAATGTGGGGGCCGATTCCAGCAATCGGCTAAAATTATCTTCTGCACATATTCTGTTTGTGGTCAGCAACGATCTACTGGGCAGCGGCCACGTCGGCAGATGAAATGTCAGCATGAATCTTTGCGAAGCCGACGTACAAGTACAGTGCCCTGACTAACCATGAAGCCGATATCTGCAGTCATTTGGCAGATTCGGCTCGGGGGGCATATATTCAGATGAACATGTGCAGGTAACACGTGCAGACATGCATGCAGTGGAATATTGGGGGCCGATTCGGAAAAATCGGCCAAATAAAAAAAAACACACAAAAAGTTTAGCCGATGCAGATACGTGGCCATCGACTCAAGAGGTACAGCTGTTATGAGCGGAAAGGGTCAATGGAAAGGGTCAATGGAACAGGACGGAAGTCACGAAGAGAGATTCTAATGGAAGAACTCCTCAGTTGAGTGGCTTGATGACTTCGATTTTCTCTTCAAGAACCTCTGGTTTCCTTTTGCGAGTAATGTACAGATCAGGTTAAGGATGGGTTGCATCAGATCCACCACAGGGAAGGAGCCGATCTGACCTGCAAGGCGCGAAAAGTGGACTGAAGAAGCTCGGGGGGCAGCTCACTCTGAAGGTTCTCTGCTCTGGAGAGCCGAGTTTGCTGAAATCGGCTGGTTCCGCATCATGACTTGGGAACCGATGGCGACACATTTGGAGCAAGTCGTGTCGGCAGTGGTCCTGGGGCTCTCGTGAGAACGTCGATCTGCCTAGTTGTTAGCCAGAGCTCAAAGGGATGGGGCATTGAGATACCGGTGCGTTGTCATCAGCTCGTTGGGCATTGGCTAAGTGACGATCGGCGGGGTCAGCAGAAGAGGGAATCGGCTCAATTAAACTCTGAAGAAATCGGCAAAATCAAATTGAGGAAAAGTTCTTCATTGATAAACTAGATTTCTTACATAGAAGAGCTGATTGCTCTCAAAAGGGAGTACTAAGGGGATACATTGCCCCGTCTACTGTTGCTGATCCTATTCTAGAGGTCCTATTCTACGGGCCATCACTGCCCTCGTCGTCACCGTCGTCAGCGCCGTCGGCGCTGCTCTCGGCGGGCTCGTCATCGCTGCTGTAGCGGCCGCCGGCAGGACCTTCGTTGTCCTCGTCCTCCACGTCGTCGTCGTCGTCGTCGCTATCATAATCACTGAGATTCCCTGGCCAGGGGCAATGGCGCTTGGCCGGCGGCTCGTCGGAGGGGCTGTCGTCGTCATCCTCCTCCTCCTCTTCCTCCTCCTTCACCTCGGAGGAGGTAAAGTCATCCCAGGAGAAGCGATCGTCATCGCTCTCCTCATCCGATTCCCCGTTGGCGAGGAAGCGGAGGTCGCTCTCCCCGTCCGTCGAGGACTGTTCGTCCTCGGACCAGATGGAGAAGTCATGGTCTGACTCCTCCCCGGCCTCAATGGCGCGGCGGATGTTGGCCGCATGGACCTCTTGTGGGCTCGGTGCTGGCATCGGCTCGGGAGAGGAGGACTCGAAGGAAAGTCCCGACGAGGCAGAGGAAGAAGAAGACATGGTGCGCAGAAGGGTTTTTTGGGGATGCCGATGGCTGGAACAGAGGAAGGGGATAAAGATAACTAATCAGTCGGCACGGTTAAATAATGAGAAACCTGGTGGGAATTACTGCCATTACAGTTTCTGAAGGGGTAATGTCAGAGCTGTCAAATTTTGCAGAGAAGCTGAGAGGACAGGGCATAATGATGACGGATGCTGCAAATGGCTACGTTACGCCACGACATGACCCTTCGAAAGGAAAGCATAATGATTTTGGAAATGTTATTTCCAAAACCAGGGGGGCATGTGTTATCACCAGATTTTGGACAAATCCAGAGGTGGGCCGTAAGAGAGATAGGCTTGGAAGACTACACGTGGAAGATTTCTGAAGCGGCCTTGCACGGAGATTTTGGGCTAGGTTGCCCATGTATCTTTAATTATAGTAGATTGTATCTTAGATCAAGATTAGAGTTTGTATCGTGCACGGTGGGATATTCCCACGTTAGAAAGTCCCCTGGACTATAAATATGTATCTAGGGTTTATGGAATAAACAACAACACAACGTTCACCCCAAAACAAACCAATCTCGGCGCATCGCCAACTCCTTCGTCTCGAGGGTTTCAATCAGGTAAGCGACATGCTGCCTAGATCGCATCTTGCGATCTAGGCAGCACAAGCTCCACGTTGTTCATGCGTTGCCCGTACTGAAGCGTCTTTGATGGCGGGCAACGTAGTTATCTTAGATGTGTTAGGGTTAGCATAGTTCGCCGTATAACATGCTTACGTAGTGCAACCCTTGCATGTCTAGCCGCCTTCACACCTATCTCAGGTGTGGGGGCGGCACCCTGCTTGTTCATTATTTAGTAGATCTGGTCCGTTACGATTGCTCCTTGCTCTGCAAGGATTAGTTTAATATCTGCAATAGTTAGGCCTTACAAAGGGGGGGAGGATCCAGCGGCACGTAGGGTGGCGTTCGCAAGTCCTAAACAGGATGTTCCGAGGATCAACGCCATGTTGGTTTTTTGGCCTTGTTTAGGATCGGCTTACGAGCACCGTGCGTGGCCGCGAGGCCCAACCTGGAGTAGGATGATCCGATTATGCGGTGAAAACCCTAAATCGTCGTAGATCTCATTAGCTTTATCTTGATCAAGCAGGATCACCAAGTATTCGTGCACCCCGTACGAATCATGGGTGGATCGGCTCTTTGAGCCGATTCACAGGATAACCTGAGAGCCGATCGAGGCTCTTATTTAATGTTTACGTGTATGCCATGCAGGAACTAAGCGAAGCATCCCCATCACCTTCCTGACCAGGTATAGGTCAGGTGGCACGCCCTTGCACTTCGCATCGCCGCGTGTGACCAGAAGAGCATTGCGGGCCGTCGCTCGGAGGGGTCTCAGCCAGCCGCAGCTCTAGGCTCTTCCCGGCTCTACACTGTGTTGACAGGCCGCTGCCCGCCGGTGGGTTTTGGCAGTCAACAGAACCCAAAGCGGAGAAATGCGTCTTCATAGGATACCCTAAGGAAACTATAGGGTACACTTTCTATCACAGATCTGAAGGCAAAATCTTTGTTGCTAAGAACGGAACCTTTCTTGAGAAAGAATTTCTCACTAAAGAAGTGACTGGAAGAAAAGTAGAACTCGATGAGATTGATGAATCTTTACTCGTTGATCAGAGTAGCGCAGTACCGGAAGCTGTTCCTGTACCGCCTACACCGGTAACAGAGGAAGCTAATGATAATGATCATGAAACTTTGAACGAGGAAACTACTGAACCTTGCAGATCGACAAGGGAACGTGCCACTCCTGATTGGTATGATCCTTGTCTAAATGTCATGATTGTGGACAACAATGATGAGGACCCTGCAACGTATGAAGAAGCGATGATGAGCCTAGATTCCAACAAATGGCAAGAAGCCATGAAATCTGAAATGGGATCCATGTATGATAACAAAGTATGGACTTTGGTAGACTTACCTGATAGCCGCAAGGCTGTCGAGAATAAATGGATCTTCAAGAGAAAAACAGATGCTGATGGTAATATTACTGTCTATAAAGCTCGACTTGTCGCAAAGGGTTTCCGACAAATTCAAGGAGTTGACTACGATGAGACTTTCTCACCTGTAGCGAAGCTAAAATCTGTGAGGATTTTGTTAGCAATAGCTGCATTTTTCGATTATGAGATTTGGCAGATGGATGTCAAAACGGCGTTCCTTAATGGAGACATTGAGGAAGAGTTGTATATGGTACAACCCAAAGGTTTTGTCGATCCTAAAAATGCTGACAAAGTATGCAAACTTCAGCGTTCAATCTATGGACTGGAGCAAGCATCAAGAAGTTGGAACCGACGATTTGATAAGTTGATCAAAGACTTCGGGTTTATACAGTGTCATGGAGAGGCATGTATTTACAAGAAAGTGAGTGGGAGCTCTATAGCATTCCTGATATTATATGTAGATGACATATTATTGATTGGGAATGATATAGAACTATTAAGCAGTGTAAAAGGTTATTTGAATAATAGTTTTTCAATGAAAGACCTTGGTGAAGCATCGTATATATTAGGCATCAAGATTTATAGAGATAGATCAAGATGCCTAATAGGGCTATCAAAGAGTACATACCTGGACAAGATTCTAAAGAAGTTTAGAATGGACGAAAGTAAGAAAGGGTTCTTACCTATGTTACCAGGCAAGGTCTTGAGTAAGACTCAAGGACCAGCTACGGTAGAAGAAAGAGAAAGGATGAGTAATATCCCCTATGCCTCGGCAGTAGGATCTATCATGTATGCCATGCTATGTACTAGACCGGATATAGCACATGATGTTAGTTTGACTAGCAGATATCAAAGTGATCCAGGAATGGAACACTGGACAGCGGTCAAGAATATCCTGAAGTACTTGAAAAGAACTAAGGATATGTTTCTTTGTTATGGAGGTGACCAAGAGCTCGTTGTAAGCAGTTACACCGATGCAAGTTGGAACACTGATCCTGATGACTCTAAGTCACAGTCTGGGTACGTGTTTATATTGAATGGTGCTGCAGTAAGCTGGGCAAGCTCGGAGCAGTGCACGGTGGCGAAGTCTTCAACAGAATCAGAGTACATAGCGGCTTCAGAGGCTTCATCAGAAGCGGTATGGATGAAGAGGTTCATTGTAGAGCTCGGTGTGGTTCCTAGTGCATTGGACCCACTAGTCATCTACTGTGACAACATGGGTGCCATCGCCAATGCACAAGAACCAAGGTCACACAAGAGGCTGAAGCATATCAAGCTGCGTTACCACTCGATTCGCGAGTACATCGAAGATGGAGAAGTAAAGATTTGCAAAGTACACACTGATCTGAATATAGCAGATCCGTTGACTAAAGCTCTCCCTAGGGCAAAGCATGACCAACACCAGAATGCCATGGGTGTTAGGTACATTACAATGTAATCTAGATTATTGACTCTAGTGCAAGTGGGAGACTGTTGGAGATATGCCCAAGAGGCAATAATAAAAGTGGTTATTATATATCTTTATGTTTATGATAAATGTTTATATACCATGCTATAATTGTATTAACCGAAACATTGATACATGTGTGATATGTAAACAACAAAGAGTCCCTAGTATGCCTCTTAACTAGCTTGTTGATTAATGGATGATTAGTTTCATAATCATGAACATTGGATGTTATTAATAACAAGGTTATATCATTGTATGAATGATATAATGGACACACCCAATTAAGCGTAGCATAAGATCACGTCATTAAGTTATTTGCTATAAGCTTTCGATACATAGTTACCTAGTCCTTATGACCATGAGATCATGTAAATCACTTATACCGGAAAGGTACTTTGATTACATCAAACTCCACTGCGTAAATGGGTGGTTATAAAGGTGGGATTAAGTATCTGGAAAGTATGAGTTGAGGCATATGGATCAACAGTGGGATTTGTCCATCCCGATGACGGATAGATATACTCTAGGCCCTCTCGGTGGAATGTCGTCTAATGTCTTGCAAGCATATGAATAAGTTCATAAGAGACCACATACCACGGTACGAGTAAAGAGTACTTGTCAGGAGACGAGGTTGAACAAGGTATAGAGTGATACCGATGATCAAACCTCAGACAAGTAAAATATCGCGTGACAAAGGGAATTGGTATCGTATGTGTATGGTTCATTCGATCACTGAAGTCATCGTTGAATATGTGGGAGCCATTATGGATCTCCAGATCCCGCTATTGGTTATTGGTCGGAGAGAGTACTCAACCATGTCCGCATAGTTCGCGAACCGTAGGGTGACACACTTAAGGTTTGATGTTGAAATGGTAGAACTTGAATATGGAATGGAGTTCGAAGTTTTGTTCGAAGTCTCGGATGGGATCCCGGACATCACGAGGAGTTCCGGAATGGTCCGGAGAATAAGATTCATATATAGGAAGTCATTTTATAAGATTTAAAATGATCCGGAAGATTTTACGGAAGGTTCTAGAAGGTTCTAGAAAAGTCCGGAAGAAATCACTAAGGAAGGAGGAGTCCCGGAGGGACTCCACCTCCCCATGGCCGGCCAACCCTAGAGGGGGGAGTCCACCTTGGACTCCACCAAGGGGGCCGGCCACCCCCCCTCATGGAAGGGGGAATCCCACCTCAAGTGGGATTCCCACCTTGGTTAGGTTTCCCTACTACATGGAAGGTTTTGGGTTGGGGTCTTATTCGAAGACTTGTAGTCCAATACTTGGGGGTTACACCTATATAATGAGGGGCCAAGGGGAGGGGGCCGGCCACCCCAAGACCACAAGGTGGCCGCACCCCCTAGTGGCCGGCGCCCCCCTCTCCCAAACCCTAGCCCCCCTCTCTCCTCCACCACTCCCGCACGCTTAGCGAAGCTCCGCCGGAGTTCTCCACCACCACCGCCACCACGCCGTCGTGCTGCCGGATTCAAGGAGAAGCTACTACTTCCGCTGCCCGCTGGAACGGGGAGGTGGACATCGACTTCATCAACACCGAACGTGTGACCGAGTACGGAGGTGCTGCCTGATCGTGGCACCGTGATCAAGATCTTCTACGCTTTTGCAAGCGGCAAGTGATCGTCTACCGCAGCAACAAGAGCCCCATCTTGTAGGCTTTGGAAATCTTCAAGGGTGAGTCTCGATCATCCCCTCGTTGCTACCGTCTTCTAGATTGCATCTTGGCTTGGATTGCGTTCTCGCGGTAGGAAAATTTTTGTTTTCTATGCAACGAATCCCTACAGACCTAGTTAGCTACATCCTACAATCTAGAAGTCTCAAAAGAGAAAAAAAAGAAAGAAAAAGAAACACATTTTAGCATAGGCCACGTGGCAAAGATTGATTGGAAGAAAGTGAAGATCTACAGTGAATTTTTTTGGAGCAATCTCATGCAAGCAAAAGCCTTCAGCTTTAATATACAGTACCTTTTAAAACGGAACGTAAAAACGGTGTTGCAGACATATATAATTTTTTTGTTTGAGAGGTAGACCTAGTTAGCTGCATCCTACAATCTAGAAGTCTCAAAATAGAAAAAAAAAGAAAAAAAATACATTTTAGTATAGGCCACGTGACAAAGATTGATTGGAAGAAAGTGAAGATCTACAGTGCAAAAAACTTGGAGCAATCTCATGCAAGCAAAAGCCTTCACCTTTAATATATAGGATCCCCATCGCCGCTGCGGCCTCGCCCAGGAACGCCCTTGCCCCGCCATTGCACAAGTCAAGGTTGGAGGAGGAGCAGGGGAGCAACGGTGGGAGAAGATCAGGGGAGTGGCAGCCGGAGAAGCTGATTTGAATTCGAAGGAGGACGCCAGCAGGCTCGTGGGGGCGCATGTGGATCGGGCCGAGCTCGAGTGGATGACCTCGACGGCTGCTCGCAGTGTGAGGCTGGGGCCTGGGTCTCTATAGCAGAGGCCGATGGATGCATATGGAGGGGTCAACAGGGTGGCAACATAGGCAGTGGATGGCGGCGGAGGCACGGATCACCTCCTGGTGGCACTGGTACCTGGTTGAGTAGAGGATGAGAGGAATGAGTGGTGGACAGAGGAGGAAGAAAAGAGAGATCGAAATGGTTCTCACTTGGCGGTGGAAAACCTGATATAATATGCATCGCTCCGTGTTTTGTTCACAAAAACTAGTCAGCTTCACGGTTCTAGCTCCACAAAGTTGAGGTGTTCGGCTGAGCTTCACACGGGGAGTTGGAGAAGCTGAAGCTGGGAAGTTGCCGAATACGCCCTTACTCCAACTTGTAATAAAACATAGGATACATAAGATAAATCTACTCATACACCAGACACAAACTTATAATTGCAATCTCCAATGTTAATCTCATAAAAATCAAAGATCAATCACAACTGGGTTGCACTAGGAAGTATTGGCACGGCGGCATGCCGTGCCCGTAGGGATATCATGATGAGATTAACAAAAAGTAGTAACATTTTTTTCGTGAATAAAAGAGGCGATGGATAATGTAGCTTTTTTGAAATAGCTGTAGAAGAAGGTATTCGTATTCTCGTAAGGCAATCGTGAGGCGATTAACAGAAGGTATTAATATCATAGTCAAATAGAAAAAGGCGATAAATAGTGGAGTATTTTGTTTCTCACATCTACCATAGCAGAACCATGAAAATATTATAGAAGAAGGCAACTACAAATAAAGAGTTACCACCGACAAATTATTGCAAAAGATTGTTGCTCGGGCAAATTTGGAAATTACCGATGAACGTTGCTTCGTGTGCACATTTGGAAGCTGTTGTTAAATAATTACCATAGGGAAATTACTATTTGGGACTAATAATTTGCGTGGAATAACTGTTGGCATGCCGACGAAGGATTAACCATCAAAGAAATCGACAAATCATATTCGAAGTTACCATGGTGAAACTAAAACTCGAAAAATATGTCAAATAATAGAAAAATGGAAAAAATAAATTACTCCTATAAGATAATTACTCATCGTAGTGGAGGTACCTTTGGGTAAGTGCTAGTGGGATATTATAGCCGGGAAGTTATCTTGAAAAGTTACCATCGAAGAGTAAAAAGAGAGAAACGAAAAAATGGTCGAAAAAGTACGGTGGGATAATTTTGTCATCGTCGAGGAGGTACCGTGGGGTAAATACTGGTATAAAGTTACGGGCGGAAAGTTATCCCTAGAAGTTACAATCAGAAAATAAAAGGCAAAAACGTAAAAAAAATTCTAGCAAAGGGGATATGGCAACCGCTAATTGGTAGGAAATGATGCCTCCCCAGTGCTCATGCGGTGGAGCATTGTGAGCTATATATATTCACGCTGGTATGTTGTATATATGTATACGCTGACTGCATGATATACTATATCCGATGTGTATTTTCTTATACATGTAGACACATGGAATTTACATCCTGACTGAAGGAGTGAAGAGTATTAAAACCATGTAGGAAAACTAAGGTTGGAAAGGTATAAGAATTACTATCTAAGGGAAAGTTTATGATTGGTAGGCGACAATAAATTACGTCCATAAAACTACGCAATCTCAAAAACTTGTTGTAGGGTAACTGCTAATTGAAATTTATAGGCAGAAAGTTGTGCCGAAAAATGACCATCTAATAATTAAAGGAGTTGGGAAAATATCACCGTAGACGTAGGCTATCTACCGTCAAAAATTTACGGCCGAAAATGTGTATCGAATCAAGTTGCGTCAAAGATTATGGTTGAAAAGTTGTACCGAAAGATTACCGTCCAGTAACTTTTGTAAAAATGAGCTAAAAATAGACGGTCTGCGAATTATGCCCATAAAGGTGTGTAAGAAAATATCGCCAATTAGCTTTTAAAACGGAACATAAAAGCGGTGTTGCAAACCTATGTAACTTTTTTTGTTTGAGAGGTTTGACCTAGTTAGCTACATCCTACAATCTAGAAGTCTCAAAAGAGAAAAGAAAGAAAGAAAAAAAAACACATTTTAGTATAGGCCACGTGGCAAAGATTGATTGGAAGAAAGTGAAGATCTACAGTGCAAAATTTGAAGCAATCTCATGCAAGCAAAAGCCTTCAGCTTTAATATATAGTAGCTTTTAAAACGGAACGTAAAAGCGGTGTTGCAGACGTATGTAATTTTTTTGTTTGAGAGGTAGACCTAGTTAGCTACATCCTACAATCTAGAAGTCTCAAAAGAGAAAAGGAAAGAAAAAAACATATTTTAGTATAGGCCACGTGGCAAAGATTGATTGAAAGAAAGTGAAGATCTACGGTGCAAAAATTTGGAGAATCTCATGCAAGCAAAAACCTTCAGCTTTAATATATAGTATTGCAAGCAAAAGCCTTCAGCTTTAATATATAGTAGCTTTTAAAACGGAACGTAAAAGCGGTGTTGCAGACGTATGTAAATTTTTTGTTTGAGAGGTAGACCTAGTTAGCTACATCCTACGATTTAGAAGTCTCAAAAGAGAAAAGGAAAGAAAAAAACATATTTTAGAATAGGCCATGTGGCAAAGATTGATTGAAAGAAAGTGAAGATCTACAGTGCAAAAATTTGGAGCAATCTCACGGAAGCAAAAACCTTCAGCTTTAATATATAGTATTATGTAGATGCCACAATGAATGGATCGTAGCGAACAAGAGGGGGGTGAATGGCGCTACGGCAAGTTTTAGTCTTTTTCAATTTTTATGCAACGAAAGGTAAAGGTGAGAACTTTAGCAATAGAGGTGATCCTACAATGATTATCGGACAAGTGCAACAAGTAAAGGAATCAACAAGATAACGAGAGTAAGGAGCGAGACAACCGGGGGCGCGAGGCGAGTCGAGGTTTGTTTCCCGCAGTTCCTTCCACAATAGGAAGTACGTCTGCGTTGAGGAGGTGCTAGTCTCACACAAGAGACTAGATGTCCACACCACGAAGGAAGGCCTCACCTTCTTCCTCGAGAGAGCTCCACGAAGGTGCTCTCCCTCTTCCACTAAGGCACCGGTCGAGGCGGTGATTCCTTCACAAGGTTGGGGCGAGCTCCACACACAAGGACGCTCCCAACACCATATGGAGCTAGTACATCACCAAGCTAGACTCCATAGCTGCACATCTCCAATGCTCCACCATAGGAACCCATCTCCAATGCTCCACCATAGGAACCCTTCCAATGCTCCACCAAGGAACCCTTCCAATGCTCCACCAAAGGAACTCTTCTCCAATGCTCCACTAAAGGAACCCTACCACCAAGATCCACTAAGGAATAGCTAGTATTGGTGAAATCTCTCTTGGTAGAACTATAGATCGGGGTCTCCTCCACCAATCCTCAAAGTTTGGGCAAGATTGGTTGGATGGGGAAGGAGATCCTCAAGGATTAAGCTTAGCAACAATGGAGGAGAGAGAGGGAGAAGAGATAAAATCGTGTTGGATAAGAAGGGGCCCTTAAATAGGCTCCTCCAAATCCAACCGTTATGCCCAGTTTTTGCCTAAGCGGTACTACCGCTTTGGGTAAGCGGTACTACCGCTCTGAGTTTGAATTCCCCCAGATCTGGTCAAAGGACGCAGAGCGGTACTACCGCTCGAGGTACCGCAACAGGGTCCAAACCTTACTGGACTCGAAGCGGTACCAGGACGGTACCAGAGCGGTACAGTCGTAACTCGTTTACGGTACCTGGGCGGTACCGTGAGCGGTACTACCGCTCGTGAGCGGTACTACCGCTCCAGGTACTGCAGAGGTATGATACGTCTCCGACGTATCGATAATTTCTTATGTTCTATGCCACATTATTGATGATATCTACATGTTTTATGCATACTTTATGTCATATTTATGCGTTTTCCGGAACTAACCTATTGACGAGATGCCGAAGGGCCAGTTGCTGTTTTCTGCTGTTTTTGGTTTCAGAAATCCTAGTAAGGAAATATTCTCGGAATCGGACGAAATCAACGCCCAGCATCTTAGGATTGCATGAAGCTTCCAGAACACCCGAGAGCCGCCAGAGAGGGGCCACAGGGGGCCCACACATGGTGGCGGCGCGGCCCAGAGGGGGGGCGCGCCGCCCTAGTGTCTGGTGGCCCCAGACCCCTTCTGATGCCGCCTCTTCGCCTATAAGAAGCTCCTCGACCTAAATCTTCGATATGAATAAGCCACGGTACGAGAAACCTTCCAGAGCCGCCGCCATCGCGAAGCCAAGATCTGGGGGACAGGAGTCTCTGTTCCGGCACGCCGCCGGGACGGGGAAGTGCCCCCGGAAGGCTTCTCCATCGACACCACCGCCATCTTCATCACCGCTGATGTCTCCCATGAGGAGGGAGTAGTTCTCCATCAAGGCTAAGGGCTGTACCGGTAGCTATGTGGTTCATCTCTCTCCTATGTACTTCAATACAATAATCTCATGAGCTGCCTTACATGATTGAGATTCATATGATGATGCTTGTAATCTAGATGTCATTATGCTAGTCAAGTGGATTTTACTTATGTGATCTCCGGAGACTCCTTGTCCCACGTGTGTAAAGGTGACAGTGTGTGCACCGTGTGGGTCTCTTAGGCTATATTTCACAGAATACTTATTCACTGTTATGAATGGCATATTGAAGTGCTTATTTATATCCCTTTATGATTGCAATGTGCTTTGTATCACTACTATTCTGTGTGCTACTCTAGTGATGTTATTAAAGTAGTTTATTCCTCCTGCACGGTGTAATGGTGACAGTGTGTGCATCGTGTAGTACTTGGCGTAGGCTATGATTGTGATCTCTTGTAGATTATGAAGTTAACTATTGCTATGATAGTATTGATGTGATCTATGCCTCCTTTCGTAGCGTGAAGGTGACAGTGTGCATGCTATGTTAGTACTTGGTTTGGTTATGTTGATCTGTCGTGCACTCTAAGGTTATTTAAATATGAACATTGAATATTGTGGAGCTTGTTAACTCCGGCATTGAGGGTTCGTGTAATCCTACACAGTAAGTGGTGTTCATCATCCAACAAGAGAGTGTAGAGTATAGCATTTATCTATTCTGTTATGTGATCAATGTTGAGAGTGTCCACTAGTGAAAGTATAATCCCTAGGCCTTGTTCCTAAATACTTCTATCGCTGCTTGTTTACTGTTTTACTGCATCTGTACCGCCTGCAATATTACCACCATCAACCACACGCCAGCAAGCACTTTTCTGGCGCCGTTACTACTGCTCATATACATTCATACCACCTGTATTTCACTATCTCTTCGCCGAACTAGTGCACCTATTAGGTGTGTTGGGGACACAAGAGACTTCTTGCTTTGTGGTTGCAGGGTTGCATGAGAGGAATATCTTTGACCTCTTCCTCCTGAGTTCGATAAACCTTGGGTGATCCACTTAAGGGAAACTTGCTGCTGTTCTACAAACCTCTGCTCTTGGAGGCCCAACACTGTCTACAAGAATAGAAGCACCCGTAGACATCAAGCACTTTTCTGGCGCCGTTGCCGGGGAGGAAAGGTAAAAGGTACTCACACTCCGGATCTCGGCTACTAAGCTATTTTCCGCCGTTGTAAGTACTCGAAGCTATATCCTTTAGATCCTGCAATTGCATCTTTTTGTTTCTTGTTTTACACTAGTTAGGCATAATGGAAAACAACAAAAATATGAGAGATCTTTATGAACTTTATCTTGAATTAGGAGATGATGTGTTTGAAGAGAGAATTAAAAAACCCATGGAACTTTATATGCATGCTAATGGGAATGTTATTAATATGAATGCTTTGAACACTATTGTTGCTAATGCTATGGAAAATTCTAAGCTTGGGGAAGCTGGTTTTGATGAGTATGATCTTTTTAGTCCCCCAAGCATTGAGGAGAAAATTTACTTTGATGATACTTTGCCTCCTATTTATGATGATTATAATGATAGTAGTCTTTTGGTGCCACCTGTTATGGAGGATAAATTTGATTATGATTACAATATGCCTCCTATATTTGATGATGAGAATAATAATGATAGCTACTTTGTTGAATTTGCTCCCACTATAACTAATAAAATTGACTATGCTTATGTGGAGAGTAATAATTTTATGCATGAGACTCATAATAAGAATGCTTTATGTGATAGTTATATTGTTGAATTTGCTCATGATGCTACTGGATATTATTATGAGAGAGGAAAATATGGTTGTAGAAATTTTCATGTTACTAAAACACCTCTCTATGTGCTGAAATTTTTGAAGCTACACTTGTTTTATCTTCATATGCTTGTTGCATTATGCTTCATGGACTTGTTTATTTACAAGATTCCTTTTCATAGGAAGCATGTTAGACTTAAATTTGTTTTGAATTTGCCTCTTGTTGCTCTCTTTTGCTTCAACTACTATTTCTTGCGAGTGCATCATTAAAACTGCTGAGCCCATCTTAATGGCTATAAAGAAAGAACTTCTTGGGAGATAACCCATGTGTTTATTTTACTACTGCACTTTTATTTTATATTTGAGTCTTGGAAGTTGTTAGTACTGTAGCAACCTCTCCTTATCTTAGTTTTGTTGCATTGTTGTGCCAAGTAAAGTCTTTGATAGAAAGGTTGATACTAGATTTGGATTACTGCACAGAAACAGATTTCTGTCTGTCACGAATTTGGGCAGGGTTCTCTGTAGGTAACTCAGAAAAATCTGCCAATTTTTGTGAGTGATCCCCAGATATGTACGCAACTTTCATTCAATTTGAGAATTTTCATTTGAGCAAGTCTGGTGCCTCTTTAAAATTCGTTTTTACGGACTGTTCTGTTTTGACAGATTCTGCCTTTTATTTCGCATTGCCTCTTTTGCTATGTGGGATGGATTTCTTTGTTCCATTGACTTCCAGTAGCTTTGAGCAATGTACAGAAGTGTTAAGAATGATTGTGTCACCTCTGAACATGTGAGTTTTTGATTATGCACTAACACTCTAATGAGTTGTTTTGAGTTTAGTGTGGAGGAAGTTTTCAAGGGTCAAGAGAGGAGGATGATATACTACGATCAAGAAGAGTGAAAAGTCTAAGCTTGGGGATGCCCCGGTGGTTCATCCCTGCATATTTCAAGAAGACTCAAGCATCTAAGCTTGGGGATGCCCAAGGCATCCCCTTCTTCATCGACAAATTATCAGGTTCCTTCTCTTGAAACTATATTTTTATTCGGTCACATCTTATATACTTTACTTGGAGCGTCTGTGTGTTTTATTTTTGCTTTGTTATTTTCATTCTCTGAATAAATGCTTGTGTGGGAGAGAGACACGCTCCGCTGGTTCATATGAACACATGTGTTCTTAGCTTTTAATTTTCATGGCGAAGGTTGAAACTGCTTTGTTAATTGTTATATGGTTGGAAACAGAAAATGCTACATGTAGTAATTGATATGATGTCTTGAATAATGTGATACTTGGCAATTGTTGTGCTCATGTTTAAGCTCTTGCATCATATACTTTGCACCCATTAATGAAGAAATACATAGAGCTTGCTAAAATTTGGTTTGCATAATTGGTCTCTCTAAGGTCTAGATAATTTCTAGTAAAGTGTTTAAACAACGAGGAAGACGGTGTAGAGTCTTATAATATTTACAATATGTCTTTTATGTGAGTTTTGCTGCACCGGTTCATCCTTATGTTTGTTTCAAACAACCTTGCTAGCCTAAGCCTTGTATTGAGAGGGAATGCTTCTCGTGCATCCAAAACCTTGAGCCAAAACCTAAGCCATTTGTGTCCACCATACCTACCTACTACATGGTATTTCTCCGCCATTCCAAAGTAAATTGCTTGAGTGCTACCTTTAAACAATTCAAAATTTATTACCTCTGATTTGTGTCAATGTTTTATAGCTCATGAGGAAGTATATGGTGTTTATCTTTCAATCTTGTTCGGCAACTTTCACCAATGGACTAGTGGCTTCATCCGCTTATCCAATAATTTTGCAAAAAGAGCTGGCAATGGGATTCCCAGTCCCAAATTAATCAACCTAAATAGACACTCCTCCATGGTATGTGATTGTTTGACGGCACCCGAAGGATTCGGTTAGCCATGGCTTGAGAAAGCAAAGGTGGGGAGGAGTGTCATCATAATAAAACTAAAATAAAAAGGCACTCCTACATGGTATGAGATTCTTGGCAGGCACCCGAGGATTCGGTTAGCCATGGTTTGTGAAAGAAAGGTTGGAAGGAGTGCCACCCAAAAATAAAAATAATTCATGGGAGCCGCTCTTTGAAGGTTTGTCTGGCAAGGGGGTTAGAGTGCCCACTACCATTCGTTGACAACAACAAACACCTCTCAAAATGTTACTTTTATGCTCTCTTTATGTTTTCAAAATAAAAGCTCTAGCACAAATATAGCAATCCCTGCTTCCCTCTGCGAAGGGACATTCTTATACTTTTTTGTTGAGTCAGTTTACCCATTTCTCTCTATCTTAGAAGCAAACACTTGTGTTAACTGTGCATTGATTCTTCCATACTTGCTTATTGCAGTTGTTATATTGCTTTGCATTGACAACTATCCATGAGATATACATGTTACAAGTTGAAAGCAACCGCTGGAACTTAATCTTCCTTTGTGTTGCTTCAATACCTTTACTTTGAATTATTGCTTTATGAGTTAACTCTTATGCAAGACTTATTGATGCTTGTCTTGAAAGTACTATTCATGAAAAGTCTTTGCTATATGATTCATTTGTTTACTCATGTCATTTACCATTGTTTGGATCGTTGCATTCATTACATGTGTTTACAATAGTATGATTAAGATCATGTTGGTAGCATGTCACTTCAGAAATTATCTTTGTTATCGTTTACCTACTCGGGACGAGTAGAAACTAAGCTTGGGGATGCTGATACGTCTCCGACGTATCGATAATTTCTTATGTTCCATGCCACATTATTGATGATATCTACATGTTTTATGCATACTTTATGTCATATTTATGCATTTTCCGGAACTAACCTATTGACGAGATGCCGAAGGGCCAGTTGCTGTTTTCTGCTGTTTTTGGTTTCAGAAATCCTAGTAAGGAAATATTCTCGGAATCGGACGAAATCAACGCCCAGCATCTTAGGATTGCATGAAGCTTCCAGAACACCCAAGAGCCGCCAGAGAGGGGCCACAGGGGGCCCACACATGGTGGCGGCGCGGCCCAGAGGGGGGGCGCGCCGCCCTAGTGTCTGGTGGCCCCAGACCCCTTCTGACGCCGCCTCTTCGCCTATAAGAAGCTCCTCGACCTAAATCTTCGATACGAATAAGCCACGGTACGAGACACCTTCCAGAGCCGCCGCCATCGCGAAGCCAAGATCTGGGGGACAGGAGTCTCTGTTCCGGCACGCCGCCGGGATGGGGAAGTGCCCCCGGAAGGCTTCTCCATCGACACCACCGCCATCTTCATCACCGCTGCTGTCTCCCACGAGGAGGGAGTAGTTCTCCATCAAGGCTAAGGGCTGTACCGGTAGCTATGTGGCGGTATTACTGAAGGCCCACTACCCGAAGAATAAGAAGATTCGGGAGCCTAAGATATATTAAGGAAAGTTAAGAGTTGTAGTAGGAAGTGTTATTTGTAATCTGGCGGGATGAGTTAGAAACCGTCCCGAACTCTATAACTTGTATAGCACGAATCCCTCGGCTCCACCTCCTATATAAAGGGGGAGTCGAGGGACGAAGAGATAATCGAATCATTGTCTACAAACCCTAGTCTTCACAATTGTCGAGTACTTTTCGGCTGAAACCTTCGAGATCTACTTACCCTCTACTTCCAACTAAACCCTAGCCTACAATCCATAGGCATTGACAAGTTGATACCTTGTCAATTGGCGCCGTCTGTGGGAACTAGAGGCGTAAGGATCTGATCTCGATGGCACGTTCAAGATCTTCGACATCGTCAACCGCAAGCAACACAATGGATCGAGGTAAACAGATCGCTGCTGGTCTTGTCGATTTTGTTCCTCACCCACCCTCCCGTTTGGATGCATATGCGTATCTGGCGGAGCCCATGGAGATGACGTTCGGAAGGTTTCACTTTCGCGTCGAGAAGGAGGGATCGTATTGTGTCGAAATTCCGAATTCATCGGGATCGTCGGCGGTCGATTCCGATTTTTCAAGCTATGCATCATCAACCGAGTCAGGAGAAGAAGAAACTTCGGCGACACGCTACGTCAGCACCAGAGCAAGAGAGAAACTCGCCAAGATCTTCAACGACATGTCGTTTGAGTCATCTGCGGACTCATATATAAGCGATGGCTCAAGTGATGTCGACAGTTATGACTTCATCGACAAATCTATCACAGTGGGCAAGGTCTTCATCAATCTCAACGATGATGTCACCAAACCTAACATAGATCTGAGTACAAAGTATCATCAGATTTATGCCATTGAAGATCAAGAGGAAACATCTGAGGCTTTCGACGATCTGGGAAATCCATACGTCGATCCCTCCAATCTGCGACAAGGCACGGGCAACAAATACGTCGGGCCAGAGCCGCGAGATAGAGTTCAACTTTCACAAGCAGCGTGGGACAGAGCCGCGAGAGCTATGAACGGTACAGAACCAATGGCTACCACGGCCACACCAGAGGAATTACAAGCATATCAATATAGGCTCGCACGAGCTGCCAGGGAATTGGAAAAACAGACAGCTGAGTTGAACAGGAGAAAGGAGGCAGCTTCTGCATCCAGCAGGAGAAGGGCAGATCTAAGTCGACAATCTAGAACTTCGGGTGATAGCCACAGGGAGGCGCGGAACAGAGCAAGATCAAGGCTGCAACACATACCCGAAGCAGAAAGAGAACACTTGGTCCAAAACCTCGACATGTCCTTCATGTCGATAGATACAAGAGGAAACATCATCCCTAAGACACCAGAAGCTGGGTATATGGCGACACATGCTTTTATCCTTGCATCTAAACCACCTCCAGGTGATCCAAGGGAAACATTGTACAATATGGCGGTAGCAGGAGTTGGAGCTGTGGGGGCAGCGTTTGTATCAACGCCTCCGAAGGAGCGGCAAGGCAAAATAGTCCACGACTGCAGCAAAGACAGCGGCAAAGACTCGAAGGACCAAGTGGAGCAAGAGACACAGCAGCACAAGCAAGGGTCGACAGAGCACGGCAAAGCAGAAGGGATCATCGGCAATCTCCAGAGCTTAACGACGAAGATATGTGCGGCTTACCATGCTTCACGAGGAGAGTCCGAAAAACTCGAGTCCCCTCGGGATTCAAGTTACCCGATAATTTCAAAAAGTTCGACGGCCTTCAAGATCCAGAGGATTGGCTAGTCGACTATCCTGAGACGGTGAAGCTCACGGGAGGAACCAGGGCAACAGCTATGCAAAGCATCCAGGTTCATTTGAGTGGAGCCGCACGATCTTGGATAAAGAAACTCACTCCAGGATCCATCGACAGCTGGGAAAGTTTCGAGGATGTGTTCGTCAAGAACTTCAGATCCACGTGCAAAAAACCTGCGTTGTTAGAGGAGTTGAGAGCATGTCGACAAAAGCCAGACGAGCCAATGAGAAAGTATATCCAAAGGTGGAATATCATCAAAAACTCGGCAGAAAATATATCTGACGAGAGAGCAATAGATGCGTTTGTCGCAGGAATTAGGCGTGGAGATTTTGTCGAGGACTTGGGAAGGACCAATCCAAAGACAAGGTATCCGCGTTAATGGAGATAGCAAACAGATGGGCAGATGGAGAAGATGCTGTCCACAACAAACGGCACAGGTCACCGAGAGGAGGACCGCGGTCGAAACTATCAACCAAGGCGACGATTTCCTCGGCGGTATCCGAACTATGACGCTCCGGGGCAAATTTCGGCAGGCTTTCGGGCAAACATAGGAGGAAGCAACAGAGATGATTATCAGAGAAGCAATGAGCAGCGAGGTGATAACAGGGATGATTCACGCAACAGGCAAAATAGCGGGCCTAGATTCCCAAGGCCTTTTGTGTCCCCTGAAGAAATGATGAATGGACCGTGTCAGATGCACTTTTTCCTCGATAGCAACGGTAAAAGACAGTCAGGGCACCTGCAGAAGAGCTGTCGAAATTTTCAGGCAATGTTGCGGTATGCGAGAAACGCTAACGCGCGAGCAACACGGAGAAATCCTCGGGAACCCGAAGCGAGATTCACTTGCCGCCTCCTCCCGCGATTACAGACGACAATCGGCATCAGCTCAGAATAGCGGCAGCACCTACACCACCACCTTATGTTGATCCTAACTCCAACGGAGCGGTGTCGATGATTCAGAAGGGGAGGTCGTCCAATAGAGCTCAGAAAGTAATCTCACGACAGGTGTTTATGGCAGAAAAAATGCCTCCACCAACAGTTGAGTATCTTAATTGGTCAGGACAAGATATTGGCTTCACCATAGCAGATCATCCGCAGCAAGTTCCTCGACCGGGCAGTCAGCACTTATTCTCGCCAGCGATTATCGCGGGATTTGATGTCTCTCGAGTGTTCATAGACGGCGGCAGCCTAAACCTTATGTATGCAGATACATTGAGGAAGATGAACATATCCTTAGCAAACTTGAAACCAACAGACACAAGGTTCCACGGCATCACACCGGAGAAACCAAGTTATCCATTGGGGAAGATCAATCTTGACGTTCAGTTTGGGACCCGAGAAAATTATAGAATCGAGAGGCTCGAATTTGAAGTCGTGGATTTTCCGTCGCAATACCACGCTCTGTTGGGACGACCAGCATATGCTAGGTTTATGGCGGTACCACACTATACATACCTGCTGTGGAGGTTGCCTGGACCAAAGGGACCAATCACAGTCAAAGGAAGCTTTGCCTTAGCCGATAAGTGCGATAAGGACTTTCACCGGCTGTCAGAAACTTTCGGGATGCAAGCTGAGTACTTGGCGTCAAAAAGCATGACTGATTACGACGTACTGCCAGACGTTGGAAGGCCAAACAAAGAATCAACTTTCAATACCGAGAAAAATTCAAAAGAAGTGCAGATTCACCCGACAGACCCAAAAAAGACGACATCTATCGCAAACGACATGGATATCGCATAGGAAAGCGCGCTCGTCAAGTTCCTCCGTGAGAACTGGAAAATCTTCGCATGGTGTCCAGCTGACATGCCAGGAGTACCCAGGGAACTTGCCGAGCACCACCTAAACTTGGATCCAGATGAGCGAGACCAATCAAACAACCTTTGCGGCGTTTTTGAACCAAACCGCAAAGCCATGCTATCAGAAATAAATCGACTTGAGGAGGCTGGTTTTATCAAAGAGATATCTACAGAAGCCACATGGGTAGCTAACCCAGTGATGGTGCTGAAGAAACACACGACAGTCCTTCGCATGTGCGTCGACTTTACGTGTCTCAATAAACATTGTCCTAAGGATCACTTTCCCCTCCCAAGGATCGATCAAATCATCGACTCCACGGCAGGCTGTGAACGTCTTTCCTTTTTGGATGCATACTCTGGTTATAACCAGATCAGATTAAAAGAAGATGATGAAGCCAAAACAGCGTTTATTACACCTTACGGCGTGTTCTGCTACAAGACAATGCCCTTTGGTCTAAAAAATGCGGGAGCAACATATCAGAGGATGATGCAGAAGTGTTTAGCGACACAGATCGGGAAAAACGTGCAAGTATACATCGATGATGTCGTCATAACGTCAAAAAAGGGGGCAACGCTGATCGAGGACCTCAAAGAAACTTTTGACAACCTCGACAAATTCCGCCTGAAGTTGAACCCGACGAAGTGTTCTTTTGGCGTCCCAGCAGGAGAACTTCTGGGGTTCCTAGTTTCAGCAAGAGGGATTGAAGCAAATCCCGACAAAATACAAGCTATAGTAACAATGAGGAAGCCAACAAAGTTGAAAGAGATACAGCAGCTAACTGGGCGAGTCGCAGCTTTGAGCAGATTCGTCGCCAGACTGGGAGAAAAAGCGTTACCATTTTACGCTCTGATAAAGCAAGGAGATAAATTCCAATGGAACGAAGAGGCCGACAGAGCTTTCGAGGATTTGAAGCGCACAATTTCGACACCACCAATTTTGGTGGCGCCAAAGGAAAAGGAACCTCTCCTGCTGTATATTGCAGCCACACCCCAAGTGGTTAGCACGGTGTTAGTTGTTGAAAGAGAAGAAGAAGGGAAAATCCATGGAGTGCAGAGGCCAGTATACTTCGTGAGCGAAGTTTTGTCGCCCTCAAAACAAAGGTACCCTCAGTACCAAAAGCTAGCATATGGAGTGTTCACAACAGCACGAAAATTGCGCCACTATTTTTCGGCACACCCGATCATAGTGGTCAATGAAGCTCCCTTGTCAAATATACTAAACAATCCAGAAGCTACGGGTCGTGTCTCCCTTTGGGGAATAGAACTTTCCCCTCGGGACATCACGTATGAAAAAAGAAAAGCAATCAAGTCGCAAGTTTTGCCAGACTTCATCGCAGAGTGGATGGAGTTGCAAAACACAGGACCTCCAGACTTGTCGAGAACCTGGACCATGAACTTTGATGGGTCCAAAAGACTAGAAGGGGCTGGCACAGGAGTAGTACTCATATCACCTGAAGGCGACAAGTTGAAGTACATCCTTCGGATGACGTTCCCTAACGCATCTAACAATGAAGCAGAATATGAGGCTCTCATACACGGGATGAAGATGGCGAAAGCCTGCGGTGCAACTCGACTAAAAATCTTTGGCGACTCACAATTGGTGGCTCAGCAAGTTATGAACCAATGTGACGCAGTCAATGATAGCATGATGGCATACAAGGAGGTGTACAACGAGCTCGAGAAGTTGTTCGATGGATGTGAAGTAAATCATATTAGTAGATTAAGCAACGACGAAGCTGATGTTCTTGCAAACATCGGGTCGCAATGCCTTGCAGTCCCGCCAGGTGTATTCTGGGAAGAGATAACAGAGAGATCCACCAAATCGACAAAATCAAAAAAGAAGGAGAAGAAACCCTCGGGGGCTACCAAGGAAAAGCAAGAGGAAGAAGAAGAAGATCAGGACCTGGTCATGGTGATACAGATACCATGGATGCAGACGTACATATCGTACATCCTCAGGAAAGAAATACCCGATGATCCAGTTGAGGCAAGACGAGTAATTCGACGCTCCAAAGCTTTCACGGTAGTCAAAGGGGAATTGTACAAGCGGAGTATTTCAGGCGTCCTGCAAAGATGTGTCACACCCGAAGAAGGAAGAATAATTCTGAAGGATGTACACGAAGGAATATGTGGCCACCACGCAAGTAGTCGAGCTATTGCAGCCAAGGTTTTTCGGGCAGGATTCTACTGGTTGACAGCAATCGAGGACGCCAAGGACATAGTAAGAACTTGCGACGCGTGTCAAAGGTTTGCCGCAAAACCTCACTCTCCAGCAGCAGAGCTAGCACCAATACCATTGTCATGGCCCTTTGCCCAATGGGGACTTGATATGGTGGGCAAGTTACACAAATCCTGGCCAGGAGGAAAGGAGTATATGCTAGTAGCTGTCGACAAATTTACAAAGTGGATAGAAGCGAAGCCGATAAATTCACCAGACGGAGCATCCGCAGTAAAATTCATAAAAGGCCTCGTCTTCAGATTTGGAGTGCCCCACAGCATCGTCACAGACAACGGCAGTAACTTCACATCCCACGAATTCAAAGATTATTGCGAAGAGGTGGGTATCAAGTTGCACTTTGCGTCAGTTGCACATCCTCAAACCAATGGGCAAGTCGAGAAAGCCAATGGCATCATCTGCAATGGCATCAAGAAACGCTTGTTAGGACCACTGGAAAAAGCTCGACATACCTGGCCAGAAGAACTACCAAGTGTATTGTGGAGCATCCGAACAACACCAAACACAGCAACACAGGAAACTCCGTTTTTCTTGGTTCATGGAGCGAAGCTGATTACCAATCGAGATAGAGCACAACTCTCCACGCGTCGTCGAATATGACGAAGAAGTGTCGAGAAAAGCGCTAGAAGATGATGTCGACGCACTTGATGAAGCTCGAGATGAAGTACTGTCTCGGGTAACCAAATACCAACAGGACTTGAAGAATTACCACAGTCGACGTTTGCGGCCAAGATCTTTTCAGGTGGGAGACCAAGTTCTTCGGCTCACGCAAAAAAGTCATGAAAAACTCGAGTCACCATGGCTTGGCCCTTACATTGTCACGGAAGTAATCGGAGGAGGAGCATACAGGATAAAGGACAAGAAGACAGGGGTGGAGGAGCCAAACCCCTGGGAACGTGGCGCAACTCAGGCGGTTCTACGCCTAGAGTTGAAATATAGTCCTTGTAAAACTTCAATGTACTGAAACGCCCGCGAGTTTTCAGACGCACTCTTTTCCTTTTTCGGGGCACCGAGTGGGGCCGGGAAAGGTTTTTAATGAGGCGGGCTCGCGGTGCTGCAATATAATAAAGATAGTGTCAATATAACCTTTTCTTTATCGACATGCTTAAAGTCTCTCGCTCCGACGAATTTCAATATAGTTCATCGAAAAAGAAAAGCCTTGCCTTGGTATTAAAATACCTCGTGAGTCAATAAAAACACAAAATAGTACTCAATAAAGAAGCTCGGGGGCTCATATTCGCCATAAATACATAAATGCCTTGGTTCAAAACCTCGCAATATACAAATACAGTAAAGAGTCACCAAAACACTCGGGGGCTAGACAAACATAGAAATATAATGATTGCTTCACAATATAATCATAGTCATGGGTCACAAAGAAGAATTATCTACAAGGGGAAAACAGCTAGCCTTGATTCAATATGTCATCAAGGGTAACTCTGTTTTCTTCGGAGGCAGCGCCAAGAAAATCAGCATAATGACCATCGGCAAAAAATCGGCGTCCATCCGAAGAAGGTCTTCAATCATTTCTTCGGCTACGAGCGAAACCTTCGTGTTAATTCGGTCAACACCAACTCTCCGACGTTTTACCTTCTGATGAACTTTCGCGACAACTTGGGTAAGGTCAAGATTTGAGTGGCAGATCTGGAGCATGATAAGAGCAAATCTGGCGCCAGCTACCAATTGAGCTTTGACGAAGTCATGGATCCTGTGAGCTTCTTTGAATTTCTCCATTAACTCAGGAAGAGTTTTTGGTTGAATGTTCCGAGGAAACATGGAGTTATAAACCATAGACAAGGTCTTGGTACGAAGTCAAGGAAGTCGCGAGTTTGAGAGGTGCGATCCTGAAACCTGACGATTTGGCGGGTCCTCTCCGGAGTAGCCCAAAATAGAGAACCATGGTCAAGGGAAAGGTTAACAAGGAGGTTCGTCCTAGTATTTACCCTCTCTTCCTCGGCAGCAGCATCAATAAAGGAACCTATCAAAACAACGAAGTAGAAACCTTTAAGAGACATAGCATGAAGATGAAAGATATCGGAGGATGAAACAAGCATACCCGACATATCTGTCGGCTTCATTCATTAACTCGAGCATGAAATTTTCTCGAGTAGTCGCCTTTTCAGCCTCGGAAGCAGCAATTTCCTTAGCAGCCACGGCCTCGCGAGCTTGCTAAAGTGCAATTTTTCGGCTTCGGATGACTTATGAGACTTCTCCATCATCACAAGTGTTTGTTTCTTTGCATGCGAAGTTCTTGTCGAAGTTCATCCAGTTCTTGCGACAAGGTATCTTCGACAGGTGCGATATCGGCAAAAGCTCTCCTCGAGCGAGAAGAAGAAGGCGAAATATTGGAAGGAGCGGAAGACGGAGTATAGTTATCAAATATCAACTGAAATTTAGACAAGACAACATCAAACAACAAGCAAAGATAGAGTTTTCATTAATCTCTCGGAATAAATTACAAAGGCATTACAGTGGAGCTAAGGAAGTACGTGTCGCCAAATGACTACTTTGGCGACAAGAGCAAAAGAAACATAGAAAGAAAAATAAAGAGGCATGCAACTAGACCTCCGGCCTTGATGAGCTAGGAGTCGACGCTGGTTTGATCCCGAGATAGGCCAAGATCTTCTTCGTGTTGGGCTTGGCTGCCTTAATCAGCGACCTCCATCTTGATTGCTCTATCTCGCTCGGTGTCGCCAACTTTCGTCCAATCAATAGCTTTGTTGATCGACAACCAAAGCAACAGTGCTTTCGACGGCAATTTTCATATTTTCTTGGCGCATCTTCAGTCCAAGGTCTTCTGTTGAATTGAACATCTTGGCAAGGTTAAGGAAAGTCGAGGGCTCCTCTTTCTTCGGGAAGAAGTAGGGGAACAACGCCGACAATCCTGCATTAGCATTTGCCACGCCTTCACGAATTTCGGACCCATGCAGCTCCAGATAGGAAAGTGCGTCAAGGAGAGGGTCATCGACAGGATTCGCCAGATCAAAATCTTGGTTTGTTTGATCTGTCAAGAAAACAAAGCGTTGGTCAAACAATAAGAAACAGCGGCTCTCATAAAAATAGAAGAAATCAATAATATTACTGAAAGTGCGGCGACTTTGTGTTTTCAGGCGCTTGAGAATCCCCTGTTCACGAGAAGCTTGTGCAGCTTTGTGCTCGTTTAAGGCAGATGCAGTATCCTCAAGTTTTTTCTGCAGTTCCTCGACACTAGCAGTTTTTGCCTTGGCTTCATCAGCCTCGGCCTTGGCTTCGCTAGCAACAAGTTCGGCTTTCTTACGAGCCGCCTCACATTGCTCAAGTTTTTGAGCAAGTGCGTCGGCACGTTTGTTGGCCTCTGCAAGTTTCTCTGTCGAGATATAAAAAAGAGAGAGAAGAAAGATCAAAAATCGCGACAAGCAACAGGAGCAAAAAGTCAAGGAAAAACGGCAAGTATAAAAGTTGTTACCTTCGGCTCTGCTAGCATACTCACGGTACCCAATAAATTGGGATCCGATGTGGATAAGCTCTTTGATCATGGGCTGTTAAAGAAGAACACAGCAAGAGAAACATAGGCATGAAAAAGAGAGTGAAGGCGCGAAGAAGCAAAATAGCGGAAATATAGATATCGACAAACTTACATCATCTAAGAGCAGAGTCGACGAGCTGCCCAATTGAAGGGCAGGTTCAAGATTTGTTTCAATCCTTGTCCTTTTTGGTGAAGGAGCAAGGGGGCTTGCTGGTGGAGTTGTGGTGACGACGTTTCTTTGAGGAGGCGAGGATTCTTCTCCTTCAACTAGCGTGTACGAGGCAAGTACAGTATATGACGTGCTTGTCCGAGGAGCTACGTCAACAGTTGGTACTTCTTCCTCGTCATCACTGTTGATCAAAAAATCGGCAGCATAAAAAGCAAGACAAGATAAATATTTTGAGTACAAACATAGGAAGAAATAAAGACGACTTACGAGCTGACGAAGGATTCAATATAAGGATCATAAGCTGCCTTCGGATGAGAAGGAACAACTTTTTCAGCCTTAGAAGTGCCAGAATCCTCGGCATCATTCCTTTTCCTTTTGTTCCTTGGGGAAACAGCAGGAGGAAGGGATTGCGTCGACTCACTGGCTTCAGATTCAACTTCTTTTTCATGGGAAGCCGCAGATTTGTGAGAACCTGCGACTTCACTTTCAGGAATAGAAGAACCTTGGATGTCTTCGGCAACGATAGTTTGTTCTTCGACTTCTCCATCCTCGGGAAGAGGAGGAAGGGGAAGTCATAGTAGGATGGTTACGTAAGAAAATAGCGACAAACGAAAAATTAGAGCGATACCAATACAATGAGATGCAGGGAAAATTCGGAACAAGATAGAAACTCGAGAAGACAAAATACCTCGGGAGAGGATTGGCGGAGCTGTATGGTTCCACGCGACAAGAGGAGGGAATAGGATCCTTCTTGGCCGAGGCGGGAAACTCTTCGAATCAATTTCTCCAAGTCCTTTGCGAGAAAGATCACTGGAGATTCTATTGGCGTCGTTTTCACCGGAATACGTCCAAAGGGGATTTTTGCGAGCACGAAGAGGCTGCACTCTAATCCTAAGAAAGTAGGCAGTGATTTGAACACCGAGACAGCTCTTTGCCTCGAGTGTTTTGAAGGCGATGAGTACGAGACATGAGTGCCTCTGTCGCCTTTTTCTCTTCATCGGAAGCTTCGGCATCCCGGGAGCGGCGGCGCTGAATTTTGGCACTTCCGTCGAGAGGATAGATGTTGTGTTCAATTGAGTTGGCGCTTTCTTCGTGAATGTAGTGCCACCTTTTGCGCCATCCGTGGACTGAATCAGGAAATTTGACGTCGAAGTAATCGACATTAGTTCGGACACAGATAACAACGCCGCCTATGTTATAGGTGGCGTTGCGGGAGCCATTGCGGCGGAGGCAGAAAATGCGTTTCCACAGAGCCCAATTAGGAGGGATTCCGAGGAAGCATTCGCAAAGTGTGATAAAAATGGAAATGTGAAGGATGGAATTGGGGGTCAACTGGTGCAGTTGAATCCCGTAAACAAAAAGAAGGCCGCGGAGGAAATCGTGAATTGGGGCCGAAAGGCCGCGGATGAGGTGATCAACGAAACTAACCCGATACTCCATTGGAGGGTTGGGGTAGCTTTCTTCGCTGGGAAAGCGGATGGCGTCTTCCTTCTTCATGAGGCCAAGCCTCTTGAGTGTTGACGTCCTGGTTGGAGATTTTAGATCTCTCCCACTCAAGATCTTCGGCGGCCATCTTGGATTCTGGAGTGCTGTGGCGAGTGAGTCGCGTACGCGGTGGCATCAACGGCAATGGGCAAAGCAATGTTCGTGAGTGCGGAAGATCCGAGAGAGTTGGGCGCAGGGGAAGCTTTTGCGAAGAGGAACAGATGTGCGGCGCAAGCGAGGGAGTGAACGGAGGTTGAAGAAAGGTTTATATAAGAATCGGGTGAAGCAATGCACCGTTGGATGAAGAAATCGTGTGGTGACAACAAATCTTCTAGATAAAAGGGTAAAAAGGTATTTTTACTGAAGATAAGCGTTACCGTACGTGCGCCAGGAAAAGCGGAGGACGTGTGTCCCCCACTTGCACGACGTGTCAACGTGGTAGAAGCAATGGACCCACAGGGCAGAAAAATCACGACTATTAAACAGAGATGAAGTAAATTTGATTAAGGGAAGCATGCCGACAAGAAAATAAAAGAAGATTGGCGACAGGAGGAGTTATTTGAATACTTCGGGAGCCTTTGATCAAATACAAGTTTTTGCCCAAATGCTCGGGGGCTACTTCGACAAAAAGTAAAATTTCGAGTATGGCAGTATAGAAATTGCGGGAGCCTACAACCAAGCACAAGTCCTTGGCTGTAGCCTCGGGGGCTACTCCCATCGGGAGCACTGTTCGCACACCCGAGAGATAAAAAGAAGATCATATTGGAACATAATGACAATATAGTGACAAGGTGGACTAAAATGTTGAGCCTACAACCAAGCACAAGTTCTTGGCTGTAGCCTCGGGGGCTACTCCCATCGGGAACGCTGTTCGCGTACCCGATGAAGTTCAAAAATAAAAGATAGAAAAGCAAGAGAGTATATTTCGAGTTATAATTAACTCTACATATACTCCCATCGGAAAAGCAATATAAGTCATATTTGACTCGATAAAATGTGCCATTCCAACAGCCGGAAAAGCACTCGACAATATATTCTCAGAACGCCAAAGTTGCGATCAATTTCTGAATGCCGCAAATTTGCGAAGGTAAGACCCCAGATCCGTTCTGCTGGGCGTGGCATCGCCAAAGACTGCGCTCTGCTACTTTTATCCGTATCAACAGATACGAAGAAAAATCCTAACGGACGCGTTGGGTACCCGATAAATTTGCGGGACTCGACAGAATGGTAAGACCTTAAGCGGCACCTGTCGAAGTTTACACCAGTATCCCGAGATCATGTCCAGGGACGTGATCTTGAAGTAGGTTTTTGCGGATTGCCACTAGAGCAGTTAACTAGTACCTGATCCGTCAGATGAACTAGCCCCAACTACCATTATCCCTGTACAATATAGAATTTTATGTGAAGAAGTATAAAAAGGTTAAAGCTTTCGAATAAAAATAAACAGTGGAGATTTTCCCTGACTCTACGATTCAAGCAAAATCTCGGGGACTACTGACATAGGCATCCCAAATGGGCCTGCCGAAGATAGTACCCGGGGTTTACTGAAGGCCCACTACCCGAAGAATAAGAAGATTCGGGAGCCTAAGATATATTAAGGAAAGTTAAGAGTTGTAGTAGGAAGTGTTATTTGTAATCTGGCGGGATGAGTTAGAAACCGTCCCGAACTCTGTAACTTGTATAGCACGAATCCCTCGGCTCCACCTCCTATATAAAGGGGGAGTCGAGGGACGAAGAGATAATCGAATCATTGTCTACAAATCCTAGTCTTCACAATTGTCGAGTACTTTTCGGCTGAAACCTTCGAGATCTACTTACCCTCTACTTCCAACTAAACCCTAGCCTACTCTCTCCTATGTACTTCAATACAATAATCTCATGAGCTGCCTTACATGATTGAGATTCATATGATGATGCTTGTAATCTAGATGTCATTATGCTAGTCAAGTGGATTTTACTTATGTGATCTCCGGAGACTCCTTGTCCCACATGTGTAAAGGTGACAGTGTGTGCACCGTGTGGGTCTCTTAGGCTATATTTCACAGAATACTTATTCACTGTTATGAATGGCATAGTGAAGTGCTTATTTATATCCCTTTATGATTGCAATGTGCTTTGTATCACTACTATTCTGTGTGCTACTCTAGTGATGTTATTAAAGTAGTTTATTCCTCCTGCACGGTGTAATGGTGACAGTGTGTGCATCGTGTAGTACTTGACGTAGGCTATGATTGTGATCTCTTGTAGATTATGAAGTTAACTATTGCTATGATAGTATTGATGTGATCTATGCCTCCTTTCGTAGCGTGAAGGTGACAGTGTGCATGCTATGTTAGTACTTGGTTTGGTTATGTTGATCTGTCGTGCACTCTAAGGTTATTTAAATATGAACATTGAATATTGTGGAGCTTGTTAACTCCGGCATTGAGGGTTCGTGTAATCCTACACAGTTAGTGGTGTTCATCATCCAACAAGAGAGTGTAGAGTATAGCATTTATCTATTCTGTTATGTGATCAATGTTGAGAGTGTCCACTAGTGAAAGTATAATCTCTAGGCCTTGTTCCTAAATACTGCTATCGCTGCTTGTTTACTGTTTTACTGCATCTGTACTGCCTGCAATATTACCACCATCAACCACACGCCAGCAAGCACTTTTCTGGCGCCGTTACTACTGCTCATATACATTCATACCACCTATATTTCACTATCTCTTCGCCGAACTAGTGCACCTATTAGGTGTGTTAGGGACACAAGAGACTTCTTGCTTTGTGGTTGCAGGGTTGCATGAGAGGGATATCTTTGACCTCTTCCTCCCTGAGTTCGATAAACCTTGGGTGATCCACTTAAGGGAAACTTGCTGCTGTTCTACAAACCTCTGCTCTTGGAGGCCCAACACTGTCTACAAGAATAGAAGCACCCGTAGACATCAAGGTACCGCAACTCGTTCTGAGGGACGAATTCAGCGCAGAACTCAGAGCGGTACCGTGGGGCGGTACCTATAGGGGTAGCGGTACTACCGCTACAGGTACCGGTAGTACCGGCCTGGCTAAAACTGGTTTTCTTTCCTTTTTCTCTCCAACCATGTTACCTCGCTAAACACACACAAAACTAGAAAACCTATCAACTACGCTTCAGTCTTCCGATCTTGACGTATCCAGCGAGGTCACCGTGCACTTGCAAATCTAACAATGATACTCAAGACACACGGTGAGATTACTCAAGTGTTGTCATCAAACACACAAAACTTGGGGTGTGAATTTTGCTCTTACAATCTCCCCCTTTTTGGTGTTTGATGACAACACAAGAGTTGACAACAACATATGATTTTATGATGAGATACTTAGATTTGCAAAAACTCGACGGAGCTCCCCCTACACCAGGGGCGGAGCCAACAGTGTGGAAGGGTGGGGCGGGCCCCACCCTAAGATTTGGCCCAGCCCATATTTCTTATACAGAAAATATGAAAAAAAATAAAAAAAAGCCCAGCCCAACTAAGGCCTGCCCCACCCTAGCAAAATGGGCTGGATTCGCCACTGCCCTACACATGTGCATATCATGAATATGTATTTGAATACAAATACACATGTTATAGAGACATCACTCCCACTAGTTTTCACAAACCAAGCACATATGCAACATAGATAAACGACATGTTCAAATAGCATATGCACAATATGGAGGCAACATAAGATCATGCACAGAGATTTGGGTTAAGATATCATACCATGGCCTTGAGAATACCCAAACTCACAATAAGATGCCTCCATAGGGTTGTTGATGTAGCCATAAGAAAAGATAAGCAACTAGAACCAAACGGCTACAAACAACAAAGGTCCCCATCCACCTAGGAACTTCTCTCCCTTTGGCATCGGAACACCAAAAAGGAGGGTAAAGAAACTAGAAGGATGGAGAAAAAGAACATACAACCAAGCTTGCAAAAAAAACGAGAAAACAAGCTTGGAAGAGGTTCTCCAAAAACAAGAAAAAGAAAGCAAAGAAGAAAGACAAAAGAAGGTCACAATGAAACACAAAGAACCGAAAAAACCTCAAAGAGGGGGTGTTGGTGGCCGAAGCCACCGTGTAAGAGTATAGTAGTGTGAGGTCGCGTAGATGTATCTAGGACTCACGGACTACAACTCAACATGAAGCTCATAAGTCACTTATTTGACAAATAGCAAATGTTTTGGATTTCTTTATGCATTATGGGGGGAGGGATAGCTCAATGGATTTAAACTGCACTCCCCCTATGTTCATGCGTGCCTTTCATCTAGATATAAAGGTTAGGAGTGGTATGTGCGCACGACGGTCAAGCAAAGTTCGATGGATCAATGATATTTAGCTCATGCCTAGCTCAAGGAAACGCTTCTCATCCAAGGGCTTCGTGAAGATGTCCGCCAATTGCTCCTTGGTGCCAATATAGGAAGTACAATATCTCCGCGAGCAATGTGATCCCGGATGAAGTGGTTCCGTATCTCAATGTGCTTCGTCTTGCTATGAAGAAACGGATTGTAGGCGATCTTGATTGCGCTCTCATTGTCACACAAAAGAGGCACCTTGCTATACTCGAGTCCATAATCCCGCAAGGTTTTCCTCATCCACAAGATTTGAGCACAACTACTTGCCACGGCAATATACTCAGCTTCCGCGGTGGAGACGGAGACACAATTTTGCTTCTTCGAGGACCAACACACCAAAGATCTTCCAAGAAAGTGACACGCTCCGGAGGTAGACTTCCTATCAATCTTGTCGCCCGCCCAATCGGAGTCGGTGAAACCAATCAATGCAAAGTCCGTGTCCCTTGGGTACCATAATCCGAAGTGTGGGGTATCAACTAAATATCGAAAGATCCTTTTGACCGCCACAAGGTGTCTTTCCTTCGGACTTGCTTGAAACCGTGCACACATACCAACGCTTAACATTATATCCGGGCGAGAGGCACAAAGGTAAAGAAGCGAACCTATCATCGAACGGTAGAGCTTGGTATTCACCGCCTTGCCGGCCTCGTCAAGAGAGAGTTGACACTTGAGTTGCATCAGAGTTCCAATGCCCTTGGCACCCTTCATATCAAAGCGCTTGAGCATGTCTTGGAGGTACTTTGCTTGATTGATGAAGGTGCCTTGTTGCATTTGCTTGATCTCGAACCCAAGAAAGTACTTGAGTTCACCCATCATTGACATCTCAAACCTATTTGTCATCAACATAGCAAACTCATCATTGAATTTTGTGTTAGTAGAGCCAAATATGATGTCATCTACATAGAGTTGGCACACGAAAACCTCCCTATTGACCTTCTTAGTAAAAAGAGTGGGATCGATTTTCCCCACTTCGAAACCACGGTCTTCAAGCAACTCCTTGAGATGCTCATACCAAGCTCTAGGAGCTTGTTTGAGACCATATAGGGCCTTTTTGAGCTTGAAGACATGGTCCGGGAAATGGGGGTTGATACGTCTCCGACGTATCGATAATTTCTTATGTTCCATGCCACATTATTGATGATATCTACATGTTTTATGCATACTTTATGTCATATTTATGCATTTTCCGGAACTAACCTATTGACGAGATGCCGAAGGGCCAGTTGCTGTTTTCTGCTGTTTTTGGTTTCAGAAATCCTAGTAAGGAAATATTCTCGGAATCGGACGAAATCAACGCCCAATATCTTATTTTGCCCGGAAGCTTCCAGAGCACCGAAGAAGGGCCAGAGGGGAGCCAGGGGGGCCCCACCCCACAGGGCGGCGCGGCCAAGGGGGGGCGCCCCCCTAGTGTGTGGGCCCCCCGTGGCCCATACGACTCCGCCTCTTCGCCTATTTGAAGCCTCCTGAACTAATTCCTCGACACCGATTGACGAAACCAGAGAAAACCATCCAGAGCCGCTGCCATCGCGAAACTCCAATTCGGGGGACAGAAGTCTCTGTTCCGGCACGCCGTCGGGACGGGGAATTGTCCCCGGAGTCATCTCCACCGCCGTCTCCATCGCCATCTTCACCGCCATCGCTGTCTCCATGATGAGGAGGGAGTAATTCACCCCCGGGGCTGAGGGCTCCGCTGTAGCTATGTGGTTCATCTCTCTCTCTTTGTGATCTAGTTGAATATCATCTATGTGCTACTCTAGTGATGTTATTAAAGTAGTCTATACCTCCTCGACGGTGTAATGGTGACAGTGTGTGCATCGTGTAGTACTTGGCGTAGGTTATGATTGTAATCTCTTGTAGATTATGAAGTTAACTATTGCTATGATAGTATTGATGTGATCTATGCCTCCTTCATAGTGTGATGGTGACAGTGTGCATGCTATGTTAGTTCTCGGTGTAATTGTGTTGATCTATCTTGCACTCTAAGGTTATTTAAATATGAATATCGAATATTGTGGAGCTTGTTAACTCCGGCATTGAGGTGCTCTTGTAGCCCTACACAATTAGTGGTGTTCATCATCCAACAAGAGGGTGTAGAGTGGTTCTATTATGTGATCATTGTTGAGAGTGTCCACTAGTGAAAGCAGGATCCCTAGGCCTTGCTTCCAAGCATCGAATCTCCGTTTGTTTACTGTTTTGTTGCATGTTTACTCGCTGCCATATTTTATTCAGATTGTTATTACCACTCATACTCATTCATACTACTTGTATTTCACTATCTCTTCGCCGAACTAGTGCACCTATACATCTGACAAGTGTATTAGGTGTGTTGGGGACACAAGAGACTTCTTGCTTTGTGGTTGCAGGGTTGCTTGAGAGGGATATCTTTGACCTCTTCCTCCCTGAGTTCGATAAACCTTGGGTGATCCACTTAAGGGAAACTTGCTGCTGTTCTACAAACCTCTGCTCTTGGAGGCCCAACACTGTCTACAAGAATAGAAGCACCCGTAGACATCAAGCACTTTTAAAGCGCCGTTGCGGGAGGAAAGGTAAAAGGTACTCACACTCCGGATCTCGGCTACTAAGCTATTTTCCGGCGCCGTTGTAAGTACTCGAAGCTATTTCCTTTAGATCCTGCAATTGCATCTTTTTGTTTCTTGTTTTACACTAGTAAGGCATAATGGAAAACAACTATGAGCTTTTTAATTTATTTCCTAAGTTAAGACATGAACTGTGTGATGCGAAAATTAAAGAACCTATGGAACCTCATTTGCATGCTAGTAGCAATGTTATTGGTATGAACGCAATCACTGCTAATGCTATGGATAAGTCTAAGCTTGGGGAAGCTAGTTTTTGTGATCTTTTTAGCTTCCCATCTTTAGGTGAGAAAATTTGTTCTGATAATTCTTGATCTCCCATGTGCGATAACTCTAATGATGCTTGTGATATTTTAAATCCACCTACTGCAAGTACTGCTTTCAAGATACCCATGAAAATTATTGAACGTGTTATTGCTAACCGTTATGAAGGGGATGGAACTGTCCATCCTGGAGATCATTTACTGTTTTTGCATGAATTATGCGGGTTATTCAAGTGTGCAGGTATCTCTAAGGATGAAGTGAGGAAGAAGCTATTCTCTGTTTCGCTGTCTGGTAAAGCGGCGCATTGGTATAAATTGTTGAAGAATAGTCATTCTCTTGGTTGGGAGGAAATTGTATCTCTCTTTTATTCTAAATTTTATCCTCCTCATGAAGTGCATATTGATAGGAATTACATTTATAACTTTTATCCTCGTGATGGAGAGAGTATTTCTCAAGCGTGGGGGAGATTGAAGTCATTACTTCTCAAATGTCCCATTCATGAGCTTCCCCGTAATGTTATTATTAATAATTTTTATGCAAGGCTTTCAGGACAACATAAGGACTATCTGGATGCCTGTTCGGAGGGATCTTTCACGAGCAAGGAGGTTGAAGCTAGGTGGGATCTTCTTGATCGGATTGAGGAGAACGCTGAAGGATGGGAGAACAACAAAGGTGAAGAGTCAGGTATAAATTATGATTATGAATGCATTGAAGCTTTTATGGATACTGATAAATTTTGAGATATGAGTGCTACTTATGGTCTTGACTCTCAAGTTGCTGCAAATCTTTATAAAGCCTTTGCTTCTCATTTTGAATTGCCTAAGAAGAATTTTGATAAGCATCATGAACCTTTTAAAGAGGCTTGCATGAAGAATGAAATTGTTGTTAATGATTGCCATAAGCATGCTCAAACTCCTAAGAATGCTATTTCCTATAAGCATGTTAATTTTTGTGGAATGCATAGACCTTGTGGAATTAATCAAATCAAAGATGAATATTGTATCCATCATATTAATGAAAAAACTAGAAAGTGGTTTAGGGCTCTAGATGATCTTGGTAAAAAAGTGTGTGCCCTCTATCCTTTTATTTGTGAACTTTGCCATGGAGTGGGTCATTTTAATTTTCAATGCTCCTCCAATGATAATTTGAACCCCATGAGTGCTAAAAATTGGTATTGTGATGATGAAATTACTCCTAATCAGCATGATGAACTTACTTTATTTTTGTGGTGTGAAGAGCTCTCAAGAAAAATCTCTTTGTTACATATGAGTGATCTTGATATTGATGACGTCCTGCATGGGTGTTTTTCTTATTGCATTGATAATAGCCATACAAATACTTACATACAAAATATTTTAGAAGATGACACCTTGCCAAAATATGATAGGACCGCTGTGTGTTTTGAACTAATTAATGAAAAGGAGGAATCCTCCCAAGTTTCTTCTATTGTTTCTGAAAGTAAATCAAGTTATGTGGACAAGCCACCCTTCAAGCCTCTTCCTCCTAAAGAAGGGAACGAGGAGAAGGAAGAGAAGAAGAAGAAGAAGAAGGGAACGAAGAAGAAGAAGAAGAAGAAGAAGAAGAAGAAGGAGAATAAAGAGAAAGAGGTAACGGCATATCCCCGCGTGAATGAGATAACGCTAGGTAACCGTAAGTATGTTGCTCCTAATGATTATTATGATAATGAATCTGAATACAATGATCTTCCTATGCCCTTTACATACATTAGTGATCATGATTTGAATGATCACACTACTTTTGATATTGCAAATCTCTGGGAAACTAATTCTGAAAATGATGATGATAATAATTGCCATAGTATCAGTGCTATCCATGCTTCCTCCCATAATGATATAGAAAGCTCTAAGCTTGGGGAAGAGGTGTTTGAAAATCCTTTTGCTACTGATCATTATGTGTTTGATACATCTCCTTCTAATAACAATGATGGTATGGTCACAGATAAACCGACTGTGAAAGATAACTATTCTATTTCTTATGATGACACTGTGCCTCCGACCTTTGATGATTATTATAAAGAATGCTATGATATAGGTTATAACTATCCTTATGAAACTTGTCATAGTCATGATTGGATTACCAAAAACAATTTCCTTAATATGCAACTTGTTTACCATGTTCAAATTCTTGATAATAATCTTGCCCCAATTACTATTAATGAGAAGAACTCTTCTTATGCCAAAATTAATGATACTTCTATGCATATGAACCATGACAAGAATGTTTTAAGTGATGGGTATATTGTGGATTTCATCAATGATGCTACTGAAAGTTATTATGAGAGAGGGAAACATGGTTATATGCATCTTAATAATATTAAGTTTCCCCTCTTTATGTTGAGAATCTTGAAATTACTCGTGTTTTATCCTCTTATGCTTGTCACTTTGTTCTTCATGAATTCATTTGTGTACAAGATTCCTTTGCATAGGAAGTGGGTTAGACTTAAATGTGTTTTGAATTTGCCTCTTGATGCTCTCTTTTTGCTTCAAATACTATTTCTTGCGAGTGCATCATTAAAACTGCTGAGCCCATCTTAATGGCTATAAAGAAAGAACTTCTTGGGAGATAACCCGTGTGTTTATTTTACTACAGTAATTTTGTTTTATATTTGTGTTTTGGAAGTTGTTACTACTGTAGCAACCTCTCCTTATCTTATTTTATTGCATTGTTGTGCCAAGTAAAGTCTTTGATAGTAAGGTTCATACTAGATTTGGATTACTGCGTAGAAACAGATTTCTTGCTGTCACGAATATGGGCCTAATTCTCTGTAGGTAACTCAGAAAACTATGCCAATTTACGTGAGTGATCCTCTGATATGTACGCAACTTTTATTCAATTTGAGCATTTTCATTTGAGCAAGTCTGGTGCCTCAATAAAATTCGTCTTTACGGACTGTTCTGTTTTGACAGGTTCTGCCTTTTATTTCACATTGCCTCTTTTGCTATGTGGGATGGATTTCTTTGTTCCATTAACTTCCAGTAGCCTTAGGAAATGTCCAGAAGTGTTAAGAATGATTGTGTCACCTCTGAACATGTGAGTTTTTGATTATGCACTAACCCTCTAATGAGTTTGTTTCGAGTTTGGTGTGGAGGAAGTTTTCAAGGGTCAAGAGAGGAGGATGATACAATATGATCAAGAAGAGTGAAAGCTCTAAGCTTGGGGATGCCCCGGTGGTTCACCCCTGCATATTTTAAGAAGACTCAAGCGTCTAAGCTTGGGGATGCCCAAGGCATCCCCTTCTTCATCGACAAATTATCAGGTTCCTTCTCTTGAAACTATATTTCTATTTCATCACATCTTATGTACTTTACTTGGAGCGTCTGTTTGTTTTTGTTTTTGTTTTTGTTTGAATAAATGCTTGTGTGGGAGAGAGACACGCTCCGCTGGTTCATATGAACACATGTGTTCTTAGCTTTTAATTTTCATGGCGAAGGTTGAAACTGCTTCGTTAATTGCTATATGGTTGGAAACGGGAAATGCTACATGTAGTAATTGGTATGTGATACGTCTCCGACGTATCGATAATTTCTTATGTTCCATGCCACATTATTGATGATATCTACATGTTTTATGCATACTTTATGTCATAATTATGCGTTTTCCGGAACTAACATATTGACGAGATGCCGAAGGGCCAGTTCCTGTTTTCTGCTGTTTTTGGTTTCAGAAATCCTAGTAAGGAAATATTCTCGGAATCGGACGAAATCAACGCCCAGCATCTTAGGATCACGCGAAGCTTCCAGAACACCCGAGAGAGGCCAGAGGGGGGCCACAGGCCCACCACACATGACCCTGGCGCGGCCAAGGGGGGCCCGCGCCCCCCTAGTGTGTCGTCGCCTCGTTGACCTTCTGACGCCGCCTCTTCGCCTATAAAAAGGTCCCTGACCTAAATCTTCGAGACGGAAAAGCCACGGTACGAGAAACCATCCAGAGCCGCCGCCATCGCGAAGCCAAGATCTGGGGGACAGGAGTCTCTGTTCCGGCACGCCGCCGGGACGGGGAAGTGCCCCCGGAAGGCTTCTCCATCATCTCCACCGCCATCTTCATCACCGCTGCTGTCTCCCATGAGGAGGGAGTAGTTCTCCATCGAGGCTCAGGGCTGTACCGGTAGCTATGTGGTTAATCTCTCTCCTATGTACTTCAATACAATGATCTCATGAGCTGCCTTACATGATTGAGATTCATATGAGTTTTGTATCACAATTCATCTATGTGCTACTCTAGTGATGTTATTAAAGTAGTCTATTCCTCCTCCATGATGTAATGTTGGCAGTGTGTGCATCATGAAGTACTTGGTTTATGCTATGATTGTGATCTCTTGTAGATTATGAAGTTAACTATTACTATGATGGTATTGATGTGATCTATTCCTCCTTTCATAGTGTGATGGTCACAGTGTGCATGCTATGTTAGTACTTGGTTTGGTTATGTTGATCTATCTTGCACTCTAAGGTTATTTAAATATGAACATTGAATATTGTGGAGCTTGTTAACTCCGGCATTGAGGGTTCTTGTAGCCCTACGCAATTAGTGGTGTTCATCATCCAACAAGAGAGTGTAGAGTCTAGCATCTATTTATTTATTCTGTTATGTGATCAATGTTGAGAGTGTCCACTAGTGAAAGTATAATCCCTAGGCCTTGTTCCTAAATACTGCTATCGCTGCTTGTTTACTGTTTTACTGCATCTGTACTGTCTGCAATATTACCACCATCAACCACACGCCGGTCTGGATGACAAAGCACTTTTCTGGTGCCATTGCTACTGCTCATATCTATTCATACCACCTGTATTTCACTATCTCTTCGCCGAACTAGTGCACCTATTAGGTGTGTTGGGGACACAAGAGACTTCTTGCTTTGTGGTTGCAGGGTTGCATGAGAGGGATATCTTTGACCTCTTCCTCCCTGAGATCGATAAACCTTGGGTGATCCACTTAAGGGAAACTTGCTGCTGTTCTACAAACCTCTGCTCTTGGAGGCCCAACACTGTCTACAAGAATAGAAGCTCCCGTAGACATCAAGCACTTTTCTGGCGCCGTTGCCGGGGAGGAAAGGTAAAAGGCACTCATACTCCGGTTCTAGGTAACTAAGTACTTTTCTGGCGCCATTGTGTGTGTGTTCGAAGCTATTTCCTTTAGATCCTGCAATTGCATCTTTTTGTTTCTTGTTTACACTAGTAAGGCATAATGGACAACAATGAGCTTCTTATTCTATTTCCTGATTTAAGACATGGATGGTTTGATCCGAAAATTAAAAAACCCATGGAACATATTAGTATGAACACTTTGAACACCATTGTTGCTAATGATATGGAAAATTCTAAGCTTGGGGAAGCTCGCTTTGATGAGCATGATCTTTTCAGTCCCCCAAGCATTGAGGAGAAAATTTACTTTGATGATACTTTGCCTCCTATTTATGATGATTATAATGATAGTAGCCTTTTGGTGCCACCTGTTATGGAGGATAAATTTGATTATGAATACAACATGCCTCCTATATTTGATGATGAGAATAATAATGATAGCTACTTTGTTGAATTTGCTCCCACTACAACTAATAAAATTGACTATGCTTATGTTGGGAGTAGTAATAATTTTATGCATGAGACTCATGATAAGAATGCTTTAAGTGATAGTTATATTGTTGAGTTTGCTCATGATATTACTGGACATTATTATGAGAGAGGAAAATATGGTTGTAGAAATTTTCATGTTACTAAAACACCTCTCTATGTGCTGAAATTTTTGAAACTACACTCGTTTTATCTTCCTGATCTTGTCACTTTTCTCTTCATGAACTTGTTTATTTACAAGATTCCTTTTCATAGGAAGCATGTTAGACTTAAATGTGTTTTGAATTTGCCTCTTGATGCTCTCTTTTGCTTCAAATACTATTTCTTGTGAGTGCATCATTAAAACTGCTGAGCCCATCTTAATGGCTATAAAGAAAGAACTTCTTGGGAGATAACCCATGTGTTTATTTTGCTACAGTACTTTTAATTTGTATTTGAGTCTTGGAAGTTGTTACTACTGTAGCAACCTCTCCTTATCTTAGTTTTGTTGCATTGTTGTGCCAAGTAAAGTCTTTGATAGTAAGGTTCATACTAGATTTGGATTACTGCGCAGAAACAGATTTCTTGCTGTCACGAATCTGGGCCTAATTCTCTGTAGGTAACTCAGAAAATCATGCCAATTTACGTGAGTGATCCTCAGATATGTACGCAACTTTCATTCAATTTGAGCATTTTCAGTTGAGAAAGTCTGGTGCCTCAATAAAATTCGTCTTTACGGACTGTCCTGTTTTGACAGATTCTGCCTTTTATTTCGCATTGCCTCTTTTGCTATGTGGGATGGATTTCTTTGTTCCATTAACTTCCAGTAGGTTTAGGCAATGTCCAGAAGTGTTAAGAATGATTGTGTCACCTCTGAACATGTGAGTTTTTGATTATGCACTAACCCTCTAATGAGTTTGTTTCGAGTTTAGTGTGGAGGAAGTTTTCAAGGGTCAAGAGAGGAGGATGATACAATGTGATCAAGAAGAGTGAAAGCTCTAAGCTTGGGGATGCCCCGGTGGTTCATACCTGCATATTTCAAGAAGACTCAAGCATCTAAGCTTGGGGATGCCCAAGGCATCCCCTTCTTCATCGACAAATTATCAGGTTCCTTCTCTTGAAACTATATTTTTATTCGGCCACATCTTATGTATTTTACTTGGAGCGTCTGTTTGTTTTCGTTTTTGTTTTTGTTTGAATAAATGCTTGTGTGGGAGAGAGACACGCTCCGCTGGTTCATATGAACACATGTGTTCTTAGCTTTTAATTTTCATGGCGAAGGTTGAAACTGCTTCGTTAATTGTTATATGGTTGGAAACGGGAAATGCTACATGTGGTAATTGGTATAATGTCTTGAACAATGTGATACTTGGCAATTGTTGTGCTCATGTTTAAGCTCTTGCATCTATACTTTGCACCTATTAATGAAGAAATACATAGAGCTTGCTAAAATTTGGTTTGCATAATTGGTCTCTCTAAGGTCTAGATAATTTCTAGTAAAGAGCTTGAACAACAAGGAAGATGGTGTAGAGTCTTATAATGTTTACAATATGTCTTTTATGTGAGTTTTGCTGCACCGCTTCATCCTTGTGTTTGTTTCAAATAACCTTGCTAGCCTAAACCTTGTATCGAGAGGGAATACTTCTCATGCATCCAAATCCTTGAGCCAACCACTATGCCATTTGTGTCCACCATACCTACCTACTACATGTTATTTCTCCTCCATTCCAAAGTAAATTGCTTGAGTGCTACCTTTAAAATTTCTATCCTTCACCTTTACAATATATAGCTCATGGGACAAATAGCCAAAAAACTATTGTGGTATTGAATATGTACTTATGCACTTTATCTCTTATTAAGTTGCTTGTTGTGCGATAACCATGTTCCTGGGGACGCCATCAACTACTCTTTGTTGAATATCATGTGAGTTGCTATGCATGTCCGTCTTGTGCGAAGTAAGGAGATTCTTGCTAGAATGGTTAGAGCATGCATAATGTTAGAGAAGAACATTGGGCCGCTAACTAAAGCCATGATCCATGGTGGAAGTTTCAGTTTTGGACAAATATCCTCAATCTCATATGAGAAAATTAATTGTTGTTGAATGCTTAAGCATTAAAGAGGAGTCCATTATATGTTGTCTATGTTGTCCCGGTATGGATGTCTAAGTTGAGAATAATCAATAGCGAGAAATCCAATGCGAGCTTTCTCCTTAGACCTTTGTACAGGCGGCATAGAGGTACCCCTTTGTGACACTTGGTTAAAACATATGCATTGCGATGATAATCCAGGTAATCCGAGCTAATTAGGACAAGGTGCGGGCACTATTAGTATACTATGCATGAGGCTTGCAACTTATAGGATATAATTTACATAACACATATGCTTTATTACTACCGTTGACAAAATTGTTTCTTGTTTTCAAAATCAAAGCTCTAGCACAAATATAGCAATCAATGCTTCCCTCTACGAAGGGCCTTTCTTTTACTTTTATGTTGAGTCAGTTCACCTATTTCTCTCCATCTCAAGAAGCAAACACTTGTGTGAACTGTGCATTGATTCCTACATACTTGCATATTGCAATTGTTATATTGCTTTGCATTGACAACTATCCATGAGATATACATGTTACAAGTTGAAAGCAACCGCTGAAACTTAATCTTCCGTTGTGTTGTTTCAATGCCTTTACTTTGAATTATTGCTTTATGAGTTAACTCTTATGCAAGACTTATTGATGCTTGTCTTGAAAGTACTATTCATGAAAAGTCTTTGCTTTATGATTCATTTGTTTACTCATGTCATTACCATTGTTTTGATCGCTGCATTCATTACATGTGCTTACAATAGTATGATCAAGGTTATGATGGCATGTCACTCCAGAAATTATCTTTGTTATCGTTTACCTGCTCGGGACGAGCAGAAACTAAGCTTGGGGATGCTGATACGTCTCCGATGTATCGATAATTTCTTATGTTCCATGCCACATTATTGATGATATCTACATGTTTTATGCATACTTTATGTCATAATTATGCATTTTCCGAAACTAACCTATTGACGAGATGCCGAAGGGCCAGTTCCTGTTTTCTGCTGTTTTTGGTTTCAGAAATCCTAGTAAGGAAATATTCTCGGAATCGGACGAAATCAACGCCCAGCATCTTAGGATCACGCGAAGCTTCCAGAACACTCGAGAGAGGCCAGAGTGGGGCCACAGGCCCACCACACATGACCCTGGCGCGGCCAAGGGGGGGCCCGCGCCCCCCTAGTGTGTCGTCGCCTCGTTGACCTTCTGACGCCGCCTCTTCGCCTATAAAAAGGTCCCTGACCTAAATCTTCGAGACGAAAAAGCCACGGTACGAGAAACCATCCAGAGCCGCCGCCATCGCGAAGCCAAGATCTGGGGGACATGAGTCTCTGTTCCGGCACGCCGCCGGGATGGGGAAGTGCCCCCGGAAGGCTTCTCCATCATCTCCACCGCCATCTTCATCACCGCTGCTGTCTCCCATGAGGAGGGAGTAGTTCTCCATCGAGGCTCGGGGCTGTATCGGTAGATATGTGGTTAATCTCTCTCCTATGTACTTCAATACAATGATCTCATGAGCTGCCTTACATGATTGAGATTCATATGAGTTTTGTATCACAATTCATCTATGTGCTACTCTAGTGATGTTATTAAAGTAGTCTATTCCTCCTCCATGATGTAATGTTGGCAGTGTGTGCATCATGAAGTACTTGGTTTATGCTATGATTGTGATCTCTTGTAGATTATGAAGTTAACTATTACTATGATGGTATTGATGTGATCTATTCCTCCTTTCATAGTGTGATGGTCACAGTGTGCATGCTATGTTAGTACTTGGTTTGGTTATGTTGATCTATCTTGCACTCTAAGATTATTTAAATATGAACATTGAATATTGTGGAGCTTGTTAACTCCGGCATTGAGGGTTCTTGTAGCCCTACGCAATTAGTGGTGTTCATCATCCAACAAGAGAGTGTAGAGTCTAGCATCTATTTATTTATTCTGTTATGTGATCAATGTTGAGAGTGTCCACTAGTGAAAGTATAATCCCTAGGCCTTGTTCCTAAATACTGCTATCGCTGCTTGTTTACTGTTTTACTGCATCTGTACTGTCTGCAATATTACCACCATCAACCACACGCCAGTCCTGGACAGCAAAGCACTTTTCTGGTGCCATTGCTACTGCTCATATCTATTCATACCACCTGTATTTCACTATCTCTTCGCCGAACTAGTGCACCTATTAGGTGTGTTGGGGACACAAGAGACTTCTTGCTTTGTGGTTGCAGGGTTGCATGAGAGGGATATCTTTGACCTCTTCCTCCCTGAGATTGATAAACCTTGGGTGATCCACTTAAGGGAAACTTGCTGCTGTTCTACAAACCTCTGCTCTTGGAGGCCCAACACTGTCTACAAGAATAGAAGCTCCCGTAGACATCAGTATGATGTCTTGAATAATATACTTGGCAATTGTTGTGCTCATGTTTAAGCTCTTGCATCATATACTTTGCACCTATTAATGAAGAAATACATAGAGCTTGCTAAAATTTGGTTTGCATGATTGGTCTCTCTAGAGTCTAGATATTTTCTAGTAAGGTGTTTGAACAACAAGGAAGACAATGTAGAGTCTTATAATGCTTGCAATATGTTCTTATGTGAGTTTTGCTGTACTAGTTCATAGTTGTGTTTGCTTCAAATAGCCTTGCTAGCCTAAACCTTGTACTGAGAGGGAATACTTCTCGTGCATCCAAATCCTTGAGCCAAACACTATTCCATTTGTGTCCACCATACCTACCTACTACATGGTATTTCTCCGCCATTCCAAAGTAAATTGCTTGAGTGCTACCTTTAAACAATTCAAAATTTATCACCTCTGATTTGTGTCAATGTTTTATAGCTCATGAGGAAGTATGTGGTGTTTATCTTTCAATCTTGTTGGGCAACTTTCACCAATGGACTAGTGGCTTCATCCGCTTATCCAATAATTTTGCAAAAAGAGCTGGCAATGGGATTCCCAGACCCAAATTAATTAACCTAAATAGACACTCCTCCATGGTATGTGATTGTTGGACGGCACCCGAAGGATTCGGTTAGCCATGGCTTGAGAAAGCAAAGGTGGGGAGGAGTGTCATCATAATAAAAATAAAATAAAAAGGCACTCCTTCATGGTATGCGATTGTTGGCAGGCACCCGAGGATTCGGTTAGCCATGGTTTGTGAAAGAAAGGTTGGAAGGAGTGCCACCCAAAAATAAAAATAATTCATGGGAGCCGCTCTTTGAAGGTTTGCCTGGCAAGGGGGTTAGAGTGCCCATTACCATTCGTTGCCAACAACAAACACCTCTCAAAACTTTACTTTTATGCTCTCTTTATGTTTTCAAAATAAAAGCTCTAGCACAAATATAGCAATCAATGCTTCCCTCGTCGAAGGGCCTTTCTTCTACTTTTATGTTGAGTCAGTTTACCTATTTCTCTCCACCTCCAGAAGCAAACACTTGTGTGAACTGTGCATTGATTCCTACATACTTGCATATTGCACTTTTTTATTACTTTACATTGACAATATCCATGAGATATACATGTTATAAGTTGAAAGCAACCGCTGAAACTTAATCTTCCTTTGTGTTGCTTCAATGCCTTTACTTTGAAATTATTGCTTTTTGAGTTAACTCTTATGCAAGACTTATTGATGCTTGTCTTGAAAGTACTATTCATGAAAAGTCTTTGCTATATGATTCATTTGTTTACTCATTGCATTACCATTGTTTTGATCGCTGCATTCATTACATGTGCTTACAATAGTATGATCAAGGTTATGATGGCATGTCACTCCAGAAATTATCTTTGTTATCGTTTACCTACTCGGGACGAGCAGGAACTAAGCTTGGGGATGCTGATACATCTCCGACGTATCGATAATTTCTTATGTTCCATGCCACATTATTGATGATATCTACATGTTTTATGCATACTTTATGTCATATTTATGCATTTTCCGGAACTAACCTATTGACGAGATGCCGAAGGGCAGTTCTTTGTTTCTGCTGTTTTTGGTTTCAGAAATCCTAGTAAGGAAATATTCTCGGAATCGGACGAAATCAACGCCCAATATCTTATTTTGCCCGGAAGCTTCCAGAGCACCGAAGAAGGGCCAGAGGGGAGCCAGGGGGGCCCCACCCCATAGGGTGGCGCGGCCAAGGGGGGGCACGCCCCCCTAGTGTGTGGGCCCCCCGTGGCCCATACGACTCCGCCTCTTCGCCTATTTGAAGCCTCCTGACCTAATTCCTCGACACCGATTGACGAAACCAGAGAAAACCATCCAGAGCCGCCGCCATCGCGAAACTCCAATTCGGGGGACAGAAGTCTCTGTTCCGGCACGCCGCCGGGACGGGGAATTGCCCCCGGAGTCATCTCCACCGCCGTCTCCATCGCCATCTTCACCGCCATCGCTGTCTCCATGATGAGGAGGGAGTAATTCACCCCCGGGGCTGAGGGCTCCGCTGTAGCTATGTGGTTCATCTCTCTCTCTTTGTGATCTAGTTGAATATCATCTATGTGCTACTCTAGTGATGTTATTAAAGTAGTCTATACCTCCTCCACGGTGTAATGGTGACAGTGTGTGCATCGTGTAGTACTTGGCGTAGGTTATGATTGTAATCTCTTGTAGATTATGAAGTTAACTATTGCTATGATAGTATTGATGTGATCTATGCCTCCTTCATAGTGTGATGGTGACAGTGTGCATGCTATGTTAGTTCTCGGTGTAATTGTGTTGATCTATCTTGCACTCTAAGGTTATTTAAATATGAATATCGAATATTGTGGAGCTTGTTAACTCCGGCATTGAGGTGCTCTTGTAGCCCTACACAATTAGTGGTGTTCATCATCCAACAAGAGGGTGTAGAGTGGTTCTATTATGTGATCATTGTTGAGAGTGTCCACTAGTGAAAGCAGGATCCCTAGGCCTTGCTTCCAAGCATCGAATCTCCGTTTGTTTACTGTTTTGTTGCATGTTTACTCGCTGCCATATTTTATTCAGATTGTTATTACCACTCATACTCATTCATACTACTTGTATTTCACTATCTCTTCGCCGAACTAGTGCACCTATACATCTGACAAGTGTATTAGGTGTGTTGGGGACACAAGAGACTTCTTGCTTTGTGGTTGCAGGGTTGCTTGAGAGGGATATCTTTGACCTCTTCCTCCCTGAGTTCGATAAACCTTGGGTGATCCACTTAAGGGAAACTTGTTGCTGTTCTACAAACCTCTGCTCTTGGAGGCCCAACACTGTCTACAAGAATAGAAGCACCCGTAGACATCAGGGGTCCTCGAACCCCGGGGGTTGCTTCACATATACTTCCTAATGTAAAGGACCATTAAGAAAAGCACTCTTAACATCCATTTGTTGCAACTTAAAGCCATGATGAGAGGCAAAGGCCAAAAGGATACGGATGGACTCAAGCCTCGCAACGGGTGCAAAGGTTTCACCAAAGTCCACGCCTTCGACTTGAGAATAGCCTTGTTCCACCAATCTTGCTTTGTTGCGGATGACCGTGCCACTTTCATCTTGCTTGTTCTTGAAGATCCATTTGGTGCCGATAACATTGCGGCAATGTTCGGGTCGCTTCATGAGAGTCCACACACCATTCCTCTTGAAGTTGTTGAGTTCCTCTTGCATTGCATTCAACCAATCGGGATCTTCGAGAGCGTCATTAACTTTAAGTGGTTCCGCCCTAGAGACAAAGGCGTGGTGCTCACAAAAGTTTGCTAGTTGCCTCCGAGTGGTAACTTTTCTCTTTAGATCACCAATGATGTTATGCAAGGAATGAGACTTGAGACGCAAGTGCCTTGTAGTAGGGTCTTCACGGCGAGTGTCGGCTAAAGGAGATGATTCTTGTGAGTCCTCTTGGCCTTCATCACGGTTTAGGTCCTCGCCTTGACCTCCATTGTCGTTGAAAGGGGCATCATTGTCATGAGATCCGGACGGCTCGGGGGTATTGGGAGTAGTATTGTCCATAAAGATTATCCCCGAACCACTCGGAGAAGAACTTGAAGCTTGACTTTGGTCACTTGATGTTGGTTGTTGAGGTAGATGAGCTTGCGGTGAATGTTGTTCTCGAGCTTGTTGAGGTGAACTTGGAGTTGATTGTTGTTGTAGATGTCGAGGTTGATCTTGAGGTTGAACTTGAGGTTGTTGTAGAGGTTGACTTGCATTCGTAAGATCAACGGAAGAAGCTTGGCCTTGTGGTGTAGATGGCTCCACTTGGGTGGAACTTGGTCCTTCCCCGGTACTCATATAAGGTAGCTCTTGAGGTCGGCGAATGCCAACACCCATCCTTCCTATGGTATCCGGGGGAATTGCATCTCCTTTCTCACAAGAAGCACTTCGCTCCTCCAAAGATCTATCATCTTCATTGAATGTCACATCACAAGATTCTACAACACGTCCACTTGACTTGCTGAAGACTCTATAGGTGTGAGAATCCGTAGCATAGCCAACGAAAATTCCTTCTTGAGCTCTTGAATCAAACTTGGATAGGCGTGTGTCTTTGACAAGAATGTAGCATTTGCATCCGAAGACCTTGAAGTATGACACATTTGGCTTGTTGCCGGTGAGGATCTCATATGGTGTCTTCTCAAGACCTTTGCGAAAGTAGAGGCGATTAGTAGCATGGCATGCGGTAGAGATAGCTTCCGCCCAAAAATTATAGTTAGACTTGTATTCCATCATCATGGTTCGAGCGGCTTCGATCAAGGTTCAATTCTTCCTTTCGGCGACCCCGTTTTGTTGGGGAGTATATGGCGTGGAGTATTGGTGTTGGATTCCTTCTTCGCCGAGGAAGTCATCCAAGGTGTAGTTCTTGAACTCCGTTCCATTGTCGCTCCTTATTGCAAGGATCTTGTTGCCGTACTTGCGTTGAACTTGGTTGGCAAACTCCATCATGGTCCGTTGAGTCTCACTCTTGTACTTGAAGAAAAATACCCAACAATAGCGTGAATAGTCATCAACGATGACGAGGCAATACTTCTTTCCTCCAAGACTTTCATGAGATGGTGGACCAAAGAGATCAACATGTAGGAGCCCCAAGCATCTTGTGGTAGAGATGATAGTCTTGGCCTTGTGAGGAGCTCCATGCATTTTTCCTTGTACGCAAGCCCTACAAACACGATCCTTGCAAAAAGAGACATCTTCTTTTAGTCCGAGAATGTGGCCACCCTTGTGGAGACTTTGAAAAGTCCTCATGTTGACATGGGCTAGTCGGCGATGCCATAACCAACCCTTGTCACCTTTGGCGAATAGGCAAAGAGCGGAAGACGTTGTCTTTCCGGAGAAATCGACAACATACAAACCGTTCTCTACATATCCAACAAAAGCTACATTGAGTGTCTTGCTCCACAAGAGGACCACCATATGTTCATCAAAGAATGTGCATAGACCCATACGAGCAATTTGATGAACGGAGAGTAAGTTGTAACCAAGGGTCTCGACAAGGAGGACATTCACAAGTGAGATGTCGGGTGTTACCACCACCTTGCCAAGACCCAATACCTTAGAGCACGTGTTGTTGCCATATGATACGGTAGAGAGAGAAGGCACGAGGTTGACAACAATATCCTTGCTTCCGGTCATATGACTTGTGGCTCCACTATCAACCACCCATTTAGCACCACCGGAAGCATAGTCCTACAAGGAATCAAGTCTTGGATTTAGGTACCCATTTTTCAATGGGTCCTAGCATGTTAGTAACAAGGGGTTTGGGAACCCAAATAGTCCAATCAACATTGTCCTTTTGAGGACCAATAAAGCGAGCACGAATATGTCCATAGTAATCAACAAAAAGAACATGAGAAGGGTTGTTAGAGCCGGCGAAACCCGTCGAGGCGGAGTTGGGTACTCCATCCCTTCTTGAGCTAGCATTTCTCTCTTCAAGGTTGGTCTCCATGTTCTCCTTGTTCTTCTTCTTCTTGGTCCTCTTCTTCCTCTTCCTCTTTGGCTTGGTAGCCACTCCTCCTTCATTGCACGAGCCCTCTTTGGCTCCATCTTTAGCTTCAATGATTCCTTCCAAGTACTTGGCTTGAACTTGAAGTCTATCAACTTTGGCCTTCAAGCGATTAACTTCATCTTCATGCTCCGGGTGAGGATGGAAAATATCAAACACTTGGACCTCCTTTGCCTTGTTCACCCGGAAGTGTTCCATCAAAGCTTCTTCTTGGAGAGCGTTCATCTTCATGAGCATGCGCTTGTCATTCTCCATCTTGGCAATGTCACTTTCATGAGTGCAACATGCACGGTCCTTGCTCAAAGGAAAGTACTCCTTCAAAGTTTCTTCTTGCATGGAGTTAACCTCCATGAGCTTGGCTTCCCTTCTCTTCAAGGCGGCAATTTCCTCCTCATGATCACAACATGTGTCCTTCTCCTTGCTCATGTGGAGACATTCCACCAAAGACTCTTCTTGCTTGCTACTCAAACTCAATAGCTTGGCCTTGGTGATCTCAAGAGCGGCAATTTCTTCTTCATGGTTGCAACATTAGGTCTTCTCTTTGAACAAGCGATAATATTCATCCAAGGATTCTTCTTGAAGAGCATTGACTTCCAAGAGAAGAGCATTGTGCCTCCTTAAGGAAGTAACTTGATCAACAAGCTCATCATGACAAGGGTTGGGGTCTTCATCATCTTTCTCTTTGTTGGCTTCCTCAAGTGAGAGCATCTTCTTTTTGAGCTCACCAATCAGCTCAAGAGCATGGTCTCGATCCTTGGTGAGTTGAGAGACAATAGCTTCTTTGGTGTCTTCAAGGACGATGACGCTAGCTTCAAGAGACATGCAAAGATTTCGTTCATCATCAAGCTCCTCCTTGAGATTGACAATCTCATGTGCCGCTTCCCTTTCCAACCTCTCCCTCTCCTCAATAAGATCTTATGCCGCACCAAGTTGGGCTAAGAGAGCCTCAATATGAGTCTTGGTATCCCCTTTCATGTTAGTGAGAAAAGAATCCAAGGAATCCAAACCCATAATCTCACGTTTAACGGCGAGACTAGTGGCATCATCAATATATAAGGCATTAGTTGAAGATGATGGTTTGGAAGGGGATTTTACCTCCGAGGATACCTTTGCCATAAGGCAACGAGCATTGTTGGTGACGAGGTTCTCATTAGGAGAGTCGAAGAGGGAGATAGAGGGAGTGGAAATGGCGATGGCGGCCACTCCCTCTCCTTCCTTGTTGGAGCGCTTGTCTTCATGCTCTCCATCTTCATCGGAGGAGTACTCTTCTCGAATGATGAAGGCTCTAGGCTTCTTGTTGGAGGAGACCTTGTCGTCATCGGACCTTGGGGAGAACTTGGAGAATCCTTTGGAGAGAGACTTGTACTTATCCTTTGGGATAAGCCTTCCACCATGATCTTCTCTTCTCTCAAACATACAATCCGCGACAAAATGATTCTTGTCGCTGCAATTGTAGCATGTTCTTCCCCTTGGCCCCTCCCTTGGGCTCTTGGAGAAACTTCTTGGAGAATCACGTGATCTTCTTGGTCTTGTGCTTCGGGACATGTTTCCATCCCAAAATTTCTTGGCGGCGAGAGCCATGTGCTCATGATAGTTGACCTTGAGATCATCCGGTCCCCACTCAACGGGATCCTCATCACTTTCACTAGCTTCATGTACCTTCATCTTCAATGCAAGGTTGGGCTTGCGGGAGTTGTGGGCGCGAGCAACAAGATCCTCCGCATTCTTCTTGGAAATATCCAAAGTGATGACTTCACTAAGGACTTCATCGGATGTCATAGCACGGAAGGAGGCGTTTTGGCGGATGGCCTTCAACTTCACCTCCTCATAAGGGAGGAGAGCGTTGTAGAACTTGCGCTTGATCCAATGGTCATCCACGAACGTTGCTCCAAGATCTTGCATTTGCACGGCAAGAGCGATGAGGCGCCGATACATTTCTTCGGGGGACTCTCCTTCAATCATGATGAAGTTGTCGGCCATGTTGTTCACTTCATCAAAACGAGAGCTTTGGATGATTGCATTTCCGAGGAAGAGCTTCTCAAGTTTGTCCCATGCTTCCTTGGCGGTCTTGAGCGAGCGGATATGAGCACGGTCCTTGGGCGTGATGGCCATGTGAATCATGTTGATGGCGGTGGCGTTGAGTTGGTCATCCACCACATCTCTTCTTGTCAAGTTCTTTGGATCTCGTGGTGAATAGCCCTCCTCAATGATACGCCAAAGCTCGGTAGAAGCGCTGCGCACATGAGAACGCATTAAGAATTGCCAATTCTCAAAGTTGTTTGACTCAAGTAACGGTGGTGAACCATGCGACAAGATATGCGGCATATGTATTGGAACGTTTATGGTGTAATCATTTGGTGGTGGCACCGCATGATAACCCCCTAGACGTTCCGCAACCGGTGTCTCATCATCCTTCCCTTTTGTTGAAGTGCCGGTCTCCCCAAGCCCTTCCTTTTGTGGATCTTTTGTCACTTGCGCGACAAAATCAACAAGAGGAAGGGTGTTAGCTTTTGGTGGGGGATCCTCGACACTTGCTTTTGGTGGAGGGTTTGGTTTTTGTACAACCAACTCCATCATCATCGCCTTCATTTGGGCAACGATGGATGACTCCAATTTCTTGAGGTCATCCAACGTAGCCATCGTGGAATTGATGGGCGATGATGGAGCGGGTGGCACAAGGGAAGGTGACCCATTCTTATCCGCCTCTTGTTCGGCCATTTCTTAGGCGGTAAAGCCCGAGCAAGAAAACCTTGCTCTGATACCACTTGAATGGATCGTAGCGAACAAGAGGGGGGGGGGGGGTGAATGGTGCTACGGCAAGTTTTAGTCTTTTTCAATTTTTATGCAACGGAAGGTAAAGGTGAGAACTTTAGCAATAGGGGTGATCCTACAATGATTATCGGACAAGTGCAACAAGTAAAGGAATCAACAAGATAACGAGAGTAAGGAGCGAGACAACCGGGGCGCGAGGCGAGTCGAGGTTTGTTTCCCGCAGTTCCTTCCACAATAGGAAGTACGTCTGCGTTGAGGAGGTGCTAGTCTCGCACAAGAGACTAGACGGCCACACCACGAAGGAAGGCCTCACCTTCTTCCTCGAGAGAGCTCCACGAAGTTGCTCTCCCTCTTCCACTAAGGCACCAGTCGAGGCGGTGATTCCTTCACAAGGTTGGGGCGAGCTCCACAAACAAGGATGCTCCCAACACCCTATGGAGCTAGTACATCACCAAGCTAGACTCCATAGCTGCACATCTCCAATGCTCCACCATAGGAACCCATCTCCAATGCTCCACCATAGGAACCCTTCCAATGCTCCACCAAGGAACCCTTCCAATGCTCCACCAAAGGAACTCTTCTCCAATGCTCCACTAAAGGAACCCTACCACCAAGATCCACTAAGGAATAGCTAGTATTGGTGAAATCTCTCTTGGTAGAACTATAGATCGGGGTCTCCTCCACCAATCCTCAAAGTTTGGGCAAGATTGGTTGGATGGGGAAGGAGATCCTCAAGGATTAAGCTCAGCAACAATGGAGGAGAGAGAGGGAGAAGAGATAAAATCGTGTTGGAGAAGAAGGGGCCCTTAAATAGGCTCCTCCAAATCCAACTGTTATGCCCAGTTTTTGCCTAAGCGGTACTACCGCTTTGGGTAAGCGGTACTACCGCTCTGAGTTCGAATTCCCCCAGATCTGGTCAAAGGACGCAGAGCGGTACTACCACTCGAGGTACCGCTCGAGGTACGGCAACAGGGTCCAAACCTTACTGGACTCGAAGCGGTACCAGGGCGGTACCAGAGCGGTACAGTCGTAACTCGTTTACGGTACCTGGGCGGTACCATGAGCAGTACTACCGCTCGCGAGGTACCGCAACTCGTTCTGAGGGACGAATTCAGCGCAGAACTCAGAGCGGTACCGTGGGGCGGTACCTATAGGGGTAGCGGTACTACCGCTACATGTACCGGTAGTACCGGCCTGGCTAAAACTGGTTTTCTTCCCTTTTTCTCTCCAACCATGTTACCTCGCTAAACACACACAAAACCAGAAAACCTATCAACTACGCTTCAGTCTTCCAATCTTGACGTATCCAGCGAGGTCATTGTGCACTTGCAAATCTAACAATGATACTCAAGACACACGGTGAGATTACTCAAGTGTTGTCATCAAACACACAAAACTTGAGGTGTGAATTTTGCTCTTACACACAACCTCTCTTGCAGGGCTCCATGCCACATGCATATGCTGCTGAAAAGTTTGCGGACTAAAAAAAATTGATCATCAACTTTAGGCCCTCCTTGGGAGCCTCTTCCTCTTCCTCAAACACGAGGACGTCATATTCCTCTTCCTCAATCCCGAGGAGATACAACATATCATCGAGAGCTTCAACTTTATTGTTTCTTCATCCACTAGCCTGGTTCGTCTAGTTGGAATCTGGCGAAGCAATGACATAGATCTTGGAGAATTCCTAACAAAACCTTAGGTGCGTCTACGTGCTACGAGTGAGAACTTGTAGATGAAACTCGTGTCAATCCGTACCCAACAGGGAGAGGGCACACCGGGGACCGGAGGAAAAGGACTCAATATCGTGATCGATCGCCAGAGCTCTAGTGAGAACTTGTAGATGAAACTCATGTCAATCCGTACCCAACAGGGAGAGGGCACACCAGGGACCGGAGGAAAAGGACTCAATATCGTGATCGATCGCCAGAGCTCTAGGTCCTACAGGTTCAGACCTCACACTGCAATATGCTCCCATTAAAACAAAGGGAGTTGCTAGTTCTTGATAGACTTAGAACTAAGCTAGTCTTTATTAGACTCTTGCAATATCAGATTTGTATTGTGATTCGTGCACTTAAAAATTCCTCCAAACCGTTAGTGTTGCATCGTGATCGATGTTAATAGTATGTTGCAACATGTTGCAACTGAAATTTGATACAGTAACATCATTCCTCGAAATAGGCTTTCGCCCCGCTATATTAATATAGCACACCATCGATACAACATAGGATCCATTGCTGGGGCAAACAGCACAAAGCAAGCCCAAAAGAAAACACAAAAGAAAGAAAAGAGAAACTAATGCCGAAAGGATCGGATCAACGAAAACGGAGATGCATCGCAACCGCTGCGCCCGCCGGATAATGCCCACCACCCTCCTAGCACTCTGAAGTTCCGCGTACCAAGCAACACCTTCAAGAAGGGGTGCGACGACGACGCCACTGCTGCTCGGAGTAGTCCTAGGGTTTCCCCCGGTACGCGCAAGGACAAGGAAACAATGCTTCACCCAACGCCCTTCAAGAAGGAAGAGTGGCGCCCGCGGGCATCACCGCGTCGGTGCCGGCAATGCCGACAGGGATTTCTCCCGACCCTCGCAACCTCGCCTTGGACACTCCATCGTGCTCCACCACACTCGCCACCCACCACCATGCGCCACCACGGCCTTGCAAGCACCACCGCCGTCTCGCCGTGACCAACGAAGCGGGGTCATCACGAACAGGACGAGCCAACCGGGAGCGCAAAGCAGCACGTCAGCAACCACGCCGGAGGAACCACCTCCACCGCCACCTGCGGACACCGACCGGACGCGACGACCGGAACACACCTGGCCCTTCGCCCTCGTACAGTACCGTGACCTCTTCGCCCCAGTAACATCGTTCTACTGAAAACTAAGTTAATTGAAACTAGTCACACGCTTTAAAAAGCATTATTTTGGAACAGAGGTAATCTTTCTTTTTAAAGATTTCTCCTTTACTTGTTCGGCCACCCGACCGAGTACTCTGAAGTCTGATCGAGTTCCGTCATAAATCCTACTCCGACACCAATTGCCCAAGAGTTTCCCCGGCTACAAGGCCCCAACTGGTCCGAGTGATTCCTCCGCCGTCGCTCCCCACGCCGCAGCAGAAGGTTATCTTCGTTTCTTTGTGCGTTCTATCTCGCTTGGTCACCGATCGACTGCCTGCCATCAAAGTATTAGCGAATCAGGCGCCTGTGCTATTTTCCCCGTTCCGTGAACTTTGGCCTTCTTAAGGTTAGTGGTATGGATGGGAGGATCTACTCGTCTAGATCAAGGTTTCGACTTGGATTTATGTTAGATCTGGAGTTAGTAAATCATCCCCAAAATTCGATTTCGTGAATATCTGTAATTGCACCGTTTAAATTAGAAGGTATTACTTTGCCAGGACATACTATCCTTTGCACATGAATGGCAATGGCAACCATGTGCTCACACTCCGTCGGTTTAACATGTTGTTTCCTTATCCTTGATCGATTGATGTTTTGTCTGTCTCATCTCTCATGACACTGTTGTGTCTGTAGTCTGTACGTACTACGGTACTAGTGTCATTTGGGTGAGGTTATGCGGTTGCGTTAATGTGGCGCCATTGGGTTGAGAGATTTGCTTCACTTCCATATATGGCAGGGCCAAATACATATGCTTGTGACTTTTCACTTACTTGTACATATATTTTTCTTGTTAAGCTGCACTCCTCCACGAAGCTCTGCTAGCGCGTGTGGCTTTGTGTGTTTCATCTTCTTTGTACTACTCCCTCCGTCCATATAAAGGATAACGAAAATTTGTCTAAATTTAGATGTATTTATGCCCTAAAGAGTGTCTGGGTACGTCTAAGTTTAGATAAACATGCGACAACCTTTTATGAACAGAGGTAATACTTGAGATTGTACTCACAGGCCACAGGGTGCTGCACTCCTTTGCAGAATCCAATGGAAGTGGAGGAGGATCTAGGACTTGTGGCCAGTACTTCTTTCGACCCAGTGGCTGATGTGCTAATCAAGCCTCTCCCCATCGACGAAGAGAAGGAGGAGCACAAGTGGAAGGAGGAGGAACAGAAGCAGAAAATTCAGGAACAAAACCGTGAGGAGGAGGAAGAAAGGGCGGAGATCGAGGCAGCAAGAAAAGAGTGTTTGAAGCTCGTACTATCAAGAATGGAATTTCTGAGGAAGATCGGCAGTCCTGCCTCTCTCTTGCCTCTCATGAACATCAAGAACCTGGACTATCGTAAACTGCTCAATCGCAAGAGCAACTGTGACAAAATCGACTGGGGAAACGGGTAATAAGTACTGTTATTGAATATCAAAATGAAATCTTCGGTTCTTGAAATATATCTTCCTTTTTCAGTAGCAACCGGCACACCTTTTCTCATGCATTGTGAACAAGTAGTTAATATTTGCATGTATGGGAACTTCTTCCTGATAGTGGATTAAGGGGCATATAGAGAGACATAACCACATGAGCGCATAAGAGAACTACGCATCTTGCATGACTAGCCTAGATCGAGGATCTCACCGTGATGCCTAGCCGCAGCAGGAAAGTTACGACGGGGAGGGAGGCTTACATAATCATATAACGTCAGCTGTGGGGGTGCTCTTTCTCATTCTTTTCGCTTCATATCCACGTGCATAATCATCACATAGACTTTTTTTTTTGCATCACCATGATCTTAATTTATACAATTTTCATCTCCAATTTCTCCTTTTAGCTTAAATCCGGACCCTCTAAGAATAATTTATGTACTAATTTAATATGCAACAATTATTTCTCGTTTTATGTTGTTAGATCTTTTCCAAGCTTAACCTACTCCGGTATGGCTTAAATTTTTTTTTCATTCTAGGCCTGTTCGTAAGGAGATTTTGCTTGATAAAGAAAAGGCCCTCTGGAATGCTGCTATGGAATATCGGAAAGCTCAAAACATGGTGATCCATCACTTCGTTGACATTCTTTCATGCACACTGTTTATAGTGATTCCCACTGCAACATGATAACTACCTAATATACTGTCTTTACATATTATTTCTTGTCTATAGAACTAAATAGCAATACTATCTAATGTTAACAGTAGCCATGGATATGCTATATCCAACTGTACACTAAAAAAACTGACATTTCCTGCCGCAGGGTATCGTCCACATTAACCAGATTCTGCCTCTTCTTTGTTTCACCTATTTTTGCTATAATTTATGTTTTACACCACATTTAGGATCCGGCTATCACCTTGAAAGGTAGAGTCTAGAAGACTGATAAGATAAGAATTACCAGCATTATTGTTATGGTACTTAGTACCGTAAAACTGGTTTCTGATTCAGTTAAGAAATAGGGTAGTGATTTATTGTTCAGGCAAATTAAGTAACTTAGGCACATCGTACATTGAACTTCCTATCTTGTAGTTTCTTACTGATCCTCAATTCTTTTCATCAGGACTCTGAGTATGATTTGATTCCTAGCCACATGACCTTATTTCCTATAATGTCGACGAAGTGCATGTGGTACCATTGCAATCTCGTGGGCTGTAAGAGAGAAACTCCTTTAAAAGGGGTGCAACAATATTTCTTTATTGAGATCAACATAACTGGAGTGAAGACTGTCACGTCATGCATTGCACTTGGTATGTACATGTTTAAGCAGACAAGTCACTGATCTTCAACAAATATAAATGATTCTAATTTAACTTTTAATACCTGGTGATTTATTGCATCATTCTGTTTTGTCTTTAGATGAGGACGACGACAATACCTGCAATGCGTGTCCTTCTCATATTGGCATTTTGCATCCGCGCAAGGGCGGATTTACTTATGGGAGCAAAGAAGGTTAGATAATTTTCTGATGCTTTAATATGGTGTTAAGTTGGCTGCCTTACGGTATTGCCATTTATCAGGACCAAGTAAGGAGGATTTTGGAGCCACACCAGCAAGATGAGCAAAAAGAGGCTAGATTGTTGGAAATTGGGATTTCTCCCACTTGGTTGGAGGGTTACAGTGTTAAATGCTTGTATGTCAAGTACCCTGGTATACCACTTGTCTATGTACAGGTTACCAATATGCATCGTTGAAAACTTAGATAGAAACTATTTAGAATCATTTTTCGTAGCAAGTATGGAGTAGCAAAAAGTTAGACATCTGATCTGTAAAACAAATTAGTATTGACATTCTCTGTAAATTGTGGTGGTCGCTCGAAGCTAAAACCAGACCCATCATAAGATGTGATTAGGAAGAAATATATGGGGTCTGGGATTTATCACATTCAAAGAAAACATTTGGATCAGCCCCTTCGACCAACCTGTTGGTACTTGTAAGAGATATATTTGTATGGTTGAGTAACATTGTTGATAGGACGTGGTAAAATAACTGGTTTGTGGGGTGTGTTTTTTTCTTCGATAAAGGCGGGGTGATTTTTTATAGAGAAAATATATTAATATCAATCTGATAACACTTACATCTGACATCTCCAACATGGTGGGGTGATTCTTGGTGTGGACTCAATCCATTTGAAGTGTGGTTTCCATGTCTCTCGTTGCAGACGCATTTGTCTAGTAATGTTTCTGATAGGGCCTTTAAACATTTGTGCTTGAATTCCATTGAAAATCAAGATATGATTATGGATTATTTCACAGAACGTACTACACCTACCACAAAACTTTAGGGCATGTTTGACTCTTAAGATAGGAAAACCGTAGGAATAGAAGAAAATTAGGATTGCAATATCATCTCCGTCTCCATCCTACAAGAATTTATAGGAAGCAAAGTTTGTTTAATTTTACCACAGAAAAAGCAAATGATTATGAAAAGAGTTGTGAGTGGATTTCTGATTCCCTATCAAATCTAGTGCAAAGAACTCCTTATAAAAAATTCCTATGAGAGTCAATCCTACAAGTCAAACAACCATCATAGAAAAAATTCCGATAAGATTAAATCTTACAAATTTCCTATGCAAAACCTTCAAATCAAACAAGCCCGTAGGTTCCTAAAACTAGATCTCAGTCATCGTAATCACACAAAACCTCTATGGAGAAATTTGATCGTGTTCCAAAGCAAATTGCTAGGGGTGTGCACTGAATACTAGTGAGGATACCCCTACGGTGGATTAAGTCTGGCAAAAATTATGTTAACTCGTCGCACACATATCTGTCCAGTAATACCGTTGAGAGGGCTTCATTGAAAATCAAAGTTTGTTTGTAGCTTATAGAACCTCCGAGGATGATCTAAATCTTCTAGTCTGTATATATCCCATATAGACTATCATCTACGAAAATCTTGTCCTTTATATCTTGAGAAATTCACCCTCTATATTTTCTCATATATTTTATAGTAATATCATGTAACCATCGTTTTGCTATATGGCTCTATTCCAATGGACATAGTTTATACAATTCACAAATTTACCTTATATTATAACTCTTCTCCCACCTAACTCCTACCATTTTAGACTTTCGTGAGGCTTCACTGGCCAAATCAATGGTGATCGCAGCTAGTTCTTGTACAAATAATCTGCTTTCTATAAAACTAAGATACTTCTAGACATACTCTTTTTAAAAAGGCTCTCGTGACTGTGAGTTTGTTAAGGAGGTGCTCATGAACTCATCGCTGTCCCCATCTCGCGTGAGCTGTTTGCAACATTCACAAACTGAACACCAATGGCATATTTAGATTAATATTATTAAATATAAGTAAGAAAACTTTCACTTGCGAGCAAGAAGAAGAGGTGAATGTTCGATACCATGATGGCTTCAAGCCTGGCCATAAAAAATTTACACACCAAAGAGATGAATGGCATGTTAGAATGATGGCGAGATGCATATAGAAGATGACAATTTAGCTTTAGATATCGGATGACTAAATATTTCTAGAGGGAATTGGCCATGTTGTAAGCAAATTATTGGATATTGCTGATAGGGCAAAAATTTATGGAAAACGAATCAATTGCAAATCAAGGTTTGTCTGTGGCTTAGTAGGAAGATGATAATTTAGCTTCAGATATCTGATGATTAAATATTTGTAGAAAGAATTGGCCATGTTTTAAGCAAATAACCGAATGTCGCTGAGAGGGCAAACACTGGAAAACGAATCCATTGAAAATCAAAGTTTGTTTGTAGCTTAGAGAACCTCCGACGATGATCTAAATCTTCTAGTTTGTATATATCCCATATTTTTTTGAACAAGGAGTGCCCCGAAGGGGCAGGAAGCTTTTCATTAAACGCAAACGGTGGCGGTACAAAAAGTTACAAAGGACCCCATAAGATCTAAAATTACATATAGATCCCTAGCATTTGCAGAAAAGACCTCACTAAAAGATGAAGTAAAGCAATCAGATCCTTCTCTTTCGCCACCGTCGAGCCAGAGAGCTGCTACGCCGCCGTCATGCGAAGAGGCGGGGACGAAACCACTTGCCTCCACGCAGCCGTAGTATGCGACTGCAACCCTCAGGAAGAACCTCACAACGGAGGTTGAAACGCCGGAGTCCATCGCCGGCAATTGGATAGGCCATGGAGTGGCCTTGGAGCTGCTCAAGAAAGTAACTCCCCACCTCCGGAAAGCAGAGAAAACACCGTCGTCACCATCTTCATCTTCCACCTCGCCTCCACGGCCGGCCAGGTCGATGTCGAGGATGTCAAGGGCGCACCTTTGCAACCCGCAGTGCTTATTGCAGGGGGGCTTGGCAGGAGTAGCAAACGATTCCATCCCCCGCCTTGGGGACTTGACATCGCCGCTGCTCGGCCATCCACCGGTGCCGCACCAACACACCAGGGAGCCCTTGCTCATCTCCAACGATCCACCGTCCTCCATCCGTCTTCCCCACCCCTCACCACCATGGCCGGCCAGTGGGAGAAGAACGAATAGAACAAACATGGAGATCGAAGAGGAAGAGCAAACCTTGGGCTTATTGACGGAGATCCTTGGGGGAAGGTCGAGCGGCGCCATCTCCGACCGCCGGAGCTCCATGCCGCGCCGCCTCCACCACCAAACACACCGGATCTTGCCCAAAAGATCAGGTGCTAGACTCCCAAACGATGGCATCCAGCCGAAAATACAAGATCTGAACCTATCTACAGAACCGGCGCCTCCCCCTCCCCATCTCCGGCCGGCAGCGCCGCCGGAGAAGGGACGGGTTCGGCCCGGCCGCCCTCGGTCAACGGGCAGAAGAAAGGATGGGGGCAGAGAGGGAGGAAGAAGGAGAGAGGAGCGGTTCTGACGTGGATTTCGGTTTGATGTTGTATATATCCCATATAGACTCCCATATAGACTATCATCTACGAAAATCTTGTCCTTTATATCTTAAGAAATTCATCCTCCATATTTTCTCATATATTTTATAGTAATATCATGTAACTATCGTTTTGCTATGGCTCTATTCCAATGGACATAGTTTATACAATTCACACATTTACCTTATATTACAACTCTTCTCCCACCTAACTCCTACCATTTTAGACTTTCGTGAGGCTTCACTCGCCAAATCAATGGTGATCGTGGCTAGTTCTTGTACAAATAATCTGCTTTCTATAAAACTAAGATACTTCTAAACATACTCTTTTTAAAAAGGCTCTCGTGACGGTGAGTTTGTTAAGGAGGTGCTCATGAACTCATCGATGTCCCCATCTCGCGTGAGCTCTTTGCAACATTCACAAACTGAACACCAATGGCATATTTAGATTAATATTATTAAATATAAGTAAGAAAACTTGCACTTGCGAGCAAGAAGAAGAGGTGAATGTTCGATACCATGATGGCTTCAAGCCTGGCCATAAAAAATTTACACACCAAAGAGATGAATGGCATGTTAGAATGATGGCGAGATGCATATAAAATATGACAATTTAGCTTTAGATATCGGATGACTAAATATTTCTAGAGGGAATTGGCCATGTTTTAAGCAAATTATTGGATATTGCTGATAGGGCAAAAAAATGGAAAATGAATCAATTGCAAATCAAGGTTTGTTCTGTGGCTTAGTACTTAGTAGGAAGATGATAATTTAGCTTCAGATATCTGATGATTAAATATTTGTAGAAAGGATTGGCCATGTTTTAAGCAAATAATTGAATGTCGCTGACAGGGCAAACACTGGGAAACGAATCCATTGAAAATCAAGTTTTGTTTGTGACTTAGTCGGAAGATGACAATTTAGCTTTAGATATCGGATGGCTAAACTTTATACGGAGAATTGGCCACATTTTAAGCAAATAACTGAATATCACCGGTAGGGCAAACATTTGTGGAAAGCGAATTCATTGAAAATCAAGGTTTGTTTGTGGCGTAGTAGGAATAAAAAAAATCAACAAGACAAAAAAGTACAAAACCACATGTCAACTTCTCAAGCACCGCATGAGAGGACAACCTTTTTTCTGGACGACGCCTCGAGATAACCGAAAAACCAAACCCAGTAGCAGCTCAGCTGCAGCAGTGGCCATGGACGACAGGCCTCAGCCGCCGGCGGCGACGCCGACGCCGGCGCCGCAGTCCCTGTTCGTCACCTCCATGTCCGCCCCGGGCTCGCCCTACTCCGCGCTCCACCCGCTCCTCCTCCCGTCCCCGAACCCGCACCTCCTCCTCAAGCCCAAGACGTTGACCCTCTCGCTCTCCTCCTCCTCACTCGCCTCCTCCTCCCCACCCGCCCCCGCCTCCGACGCCTGGGAGCTCGTCCACCCAACAGTAACCGTTGCCGCCGCCTCCCCCGTCGACGGCGGCCTCGACGACTGCGCCATCTTCCCCCCGCGCCTCCACGAGGGCCTGGGCCTTGAGGCGGAGGCCGAGGAGGCGGCCACCAAAGAAGAGAAGGATGAGGAGGAGACTGATGATGAGGAGGAGGACGAGTGGCTGTGGGGGTGGGGGAGGTGCCGCGCGGCGGCGAAGCGCGCGTGGGCGGCCGGTGCCGGATCCGTGCTCGTCCACGGAGACTGCGGATGTCCCGCGGTGAGGCCTGCCGTATGGTCCGCCGCCGCGGCCGCCGTTGTGGTTGGGGCGCTGCTGTATGTGCGCCGCCGGGACAGGAGGGAGAGGGATCTCCTCGTCCTCCTCTCGCAGGAGAAGGATAAGGTTTGTGGATCTTTACAGCCTTTGGTCATGATGTGAATGCAATCTGCGTGTGTTTGGCAGATTTAGAACTGGTCAATGCTTTTTTTGGGAGAATTAGAACGTATCAATGTAGTCTTGAGTTGATTGAACCCAAGAGATTTTGTTAGGAGTTGTCAACATTAGAAACTGGTGATATGCTTCAATGTAGTATTGAAGTAATTCAATTTCTGGGGAAGTTGAATTGATTGAGCACAAGTGATTTCCTTGGTAATTGGCAATTCGATTTGGGAAGCCAGCAGTGATTTTTTCTATTTGTTCTTACAATGGTTGATATTAGGGAAAACCCAGAGATGAACATACATTATCATGTATTCACTCCATTCAATGTTGGCATACACTGTCTTTGGACATTTGGTGTGTTACTTAGTTGATGTTCACACCCTAGCCTCTTAGTCCACCAACTAGTAGAACCAAAAGCCCGAACTGATGAAGAAGGCTAAGCAGCATATACTACAACACCCCATCTTACGTGTGGCTTGATAAGGCCTAAACGTGGATATAAGAGAGCAAGCAAAAAAATTCTAAATTCTGAAAGCGACTTGAACCCAAAACCTTTGCTCTGATACCATATTAAGTTTCGTGCACCAACAGATACCATATTAAGTTTCATGCACCAACCGGTAGAATCAAAGTCTGAACTGCTGGAGAAGGTTGGGCAATCCACATAGACTTCAACAGGGTTAAGGGAAGCGAATGCACTATGGTGTAGATACTTCTTGGTGATAGTGTTTTGCCATGTTCCACAAGTTCCAAATAAATTGCACTTTTCATAGTAGCCTATATTATATTGTTAATTATTATTGTGTACCTTTGTCATATTCCCTTCAGTTAAAACTTACTCAAGAGTTTTTCCTTTGTTCACAAGCTTTGCTTCTAAAACTTTGGAAGCTGGACATTCCTTTATTTCCTATGATGACCCACAACATAATCTGTCCACAGATTAGTGCTTCAAGGTTTCATTATGTATTCTTATGCATTTCTGCATTTCCAAATATGAAAATCTGCATTGGTTAACAAACTGCCAACAATTTTGTTGTCACTTGACTGTATCTTTCTCCATGTACACTCATCTTCTATTGCTCTTTTAAAATCTTAAAAAAAACGTTGACCAACGGGGGAATGATCCCTCCCTTGGCTATACGTTGTTAGGTAGAAATGAGACTCTCCCCGCGGATGGACGCTAGGATGATAACCCGATTAAAGTTCGCCCCTCCCGCGAAATTACCGCGTGATGGGGATTCGAACCCGGGTGGGCTGGCTGCGCACTCGCCTTGCCTTGCTCTTTTAAAATCTTGTGAATAAGGTTTAAAAATGCATTTGGCACTCGGCAGATTACTGAGCATATGTTCCTTTTCTCGATTTGCTTCCCTCGTTACATTCTTATTTATTTTTATTGCAGAGGATAGCACAACTTCTACATCAAATTGCTCTGCTGAGTGATATCAGAACTGGGAGTGAAGCAATTAAAATATTGAGAAACTCTTAGGCGTTGCTTCACCGTGGAAGACGTTTGGTTGTAATACTGTATAGCACTTCGGTTAGGAAGTTACATAATGTTGTATCAGGAAGTACTCCAGGATTGTGTAGCCTAATTATAGCTTAGTTGCGTAATCTTCAATTTATCTGATGTTTGTGTAATTCGAGAACTGCAACTCCTTGGGAGCAAACCTCAAGAAATCAGCTCTTGGTCCCAGTTTGTTCCTAAGATCTGTAAATAGATTGGTGATCACATTGTCAGTTATAAATTTGTCAAAATTGCTATTCAAATTAACATTGAACGCAGTTCAATATACGAAGAATTTATATTTTCAGTTCTGATCTTAATGGGTTCACTGAACCTTGAACCCTTTTGGTTATCTTCTTTAATCCCAGCTAGTACATTCTGTGCAATCATATTTTTCTCCGATGCGATCAGAAATGAACTTGTGCTGGGATAGTGTTCCTGGGTCTCTCATGGGAAGTTGAGCCCACTGGAAATCGAAGGAGTGCCATGGAAACTGAGCATACTGGAGAAGAAAGAAATAGAAAACATCTGTTTATGCTTTTGAATGTTGCCTCCAAATTTGAAAGTTTGAACACACAAAAAGGTATCTGCATGCGAAAATGGTAGTCCAGGACTCTAGGTGGTGACACAATCCCTTAGTGAATCCAGTCAGTTTATGTGAATATGATAGTTTGTCTTGCATTACCATATTCTACTCTGTAATTTAATGCAGTTAACAGTTACCCTTGCTGATGTAAAGCACTATTCGCCATGATTTTTTTTTGGGCGAATGCAACTAATTCACCATAATGGTTGCTTGACCGGGCTTAGTGATGATGTATAATTGTATAAGCTCTGTTTGCTTTAACAATGTATTTCTTGCATTGTTGTTTGTGCAATTCTTTATAATCCCTCCGTTCCACAAAAAAGCTTCTCAACTTTGTCTAGATTTGGATGTATATAAACATATTTTAGTTATAGATACATCCGTATCTAGAAAAAGTTGAGAAGTTTTTTTTTTTTTTGGGGGGGCGGAGGGAGTATAAGAAGTTAAGAACCAAACAAGCAAATGGCTTCCTTTGGGGATCAAATGAGTGGGAGATATGCACTAATTGTAAGTTGTTCTTTCCTTTCCTTTGAAACAGAACACTTGGAACAGAAATCAATGTCTAACAAATATACAGCAGTGAAAAATCGACTAGACTACGAACCAACTCATCGTTATCATCATTCAGAAAAGACAGATAGTTTCAGCTCTTCCTATTCGCCTCCTTAACAAGCACTAACCAATGCTTTGTACAAACAAAATCGAACGTAGTCTGTAGTGAAGAGATCTGCACAAATTCACTGGTAGAAGCGCAGCAAGATCCACATGCAGCACAGAAGGAATCAAACAACAAGTGGAGCAAAACAACATGTCATCTTTTTACAGGCGATCTGGCAGTGGCATTCTATGGGATTGTTTCTGCAGCAGCGTGGCGATTACACAGGGACTCGTCTTCCTCTGAACCGAGTGAGCAGCTGCGAAATGCGAGTAGGAAACATCAGTAAGAACAATGGGGACAAAGAAGTTAGATTCAGTCATGTGGCACTCACCAATCTCCAAACAAGTTAATGTTCAGACAAATTTGGCTTACACTACAATAAAATTAGCAGGCCAGTTGTAAACAGTAAAGCTTTAAAGAAGAAATACATAATGCCTTACCGAAGTAACAATAGGGTGCTGGAAGATCCAACCAACGCTGGGGGTCTTTTGCAGGTATACAGCAGCAGTAGGCCAGAAGCCGCTGTGTCGAAATTCAGCAGCAATCAGATACAGTGGCCAAATATTTCACTGAAGACCAGCTTTCAGATGATCATGTAAAAACGCAATACAGAATTTACAAACCTGAATAGCGCGACAAAGCCATAGGACTCCACCATCATGCCCAAGACAGGCCAACCAATAAGGACAAGGAAAAGGCCGACCCCGAAAGCAATCGAACCCTGCACGTTCAGGTGAATCTTGTTAGCTCATAACTGAACTGGAACTGAACATTCTGGATAGATGACTGAGCTTGCATTGTTACATGTTACAGGACCTTGTGATTCCTAGGCTTGGTGAAGAACTGTACGGTTGAGTTCAGCCCAATGGTTAGTGTAACACCAGACACGAAGAGAATCTGGCAAGCACATGGTGATTAGAAAGGAGTAGGCTGCAGTCAAGTGTAAGTAAAGCAGGAGGATGATACTTACATTCCCCATTGCCAGGAACCCCTTGTCAAACAGCATGATGATCCCAAGAAACGAGAAGAGAACTCCGAACCCAGTCAAGCCCAGCCCAATCTCTGTTGGAACAGTTCGAGCAAAAGTTCAGAAGTGCAGGTGCATTGTGCAGGACAAGCAAGGAAGTGTCAGCAAGTTAAATTACAGAAACCTAATTTAGCAAATACTGTAGCTTAGTTCCACCTGCTCACCAATGAATCTACAGAGCTATATCTAGTTGACAATTTATTCACCAACGAATGATAAAATACTGACACGTGCACAGGTGATTCTTATTGTGAACAGACGCCATGTTCTTAAGCCCAATTTGATTGTGTACCTACCCCTAGATCATCCAAACATCAGAATTAACACTGTCCTATAGGGACGCCCATGCAGAAGCATAGTTTGCCACATTTGACAGTAGCTGGCAAGTAAGAAGCACTAAACGAATACAGGGTCCTGACACAAAACGCCGCTGGATTTGGGCGAGGTTCTACACACCAAACGAGAATAGATGCAACTTGCACAGTAAAGCCATTAGAGATGAATTGTGGGATTCGTAGCTACCATGGACGCGAAATAATCGTTCCAGGACTCAATCATGGTGTCAGAACGAAAAATCCGTCTCAATCTATTACGGCTTTCGGCAGCAGAGTAGCAGACGAGGACAAATCTCCGTCGGAAATTTCACATCAGTGTATCAAACACCACCGAATCGATCTCCCGCCGAACGAAATCATGAATTGCTCGAGGAAGATAAAGGGGGAGGGAGAGTGGGTGGTTGCGGAGTCGCGTACTCTTGCGGTCGCTCACGTCGAAGGAAACCATCGCTTCCGCCGTCCGCTACACCGGCACAACGCAAGCAGCCAGCCACCGCCTGCAACAGGGACGAAAGGTAAAAGCAGTAGTCAGAACCATGGCCAGATCAAGGTGCCGCAGCGCCAAGCCTCCACGAAGCAGTACACCGAAACCCCAGTGGAAATCAAACTCGCAACGCGAAGGAAATCGGCCAAATCTCTCCGGCCGGATCGAAACACCTCGCGAAACGCACGCGAACTGGGGAAGAGGGAGATCGATCGATCGAAGGGTGCCCGCACGCACCTGTTCCGTGCTCCTGCAAGAGCGCGCCTCCACGGACCGGTCGCCGGCAGGCGGGGACGGCGAACTCGGGGAACTCGAGAGGGAGTGGCGAGAGACGAGAGCGGAGGAGGCGGCGATGGGTCGGTTCGAATGAACGGAACGGTTCTGGCAGAGGGAGAGAGATGCCTCCTCTCCGTTCTTATTGCGGGGCCAGATGCGAGTCCCGCGCCGTCGGATCGGCCGGCGCGTGCGCCGAGGCCTCGATCGGACGGTCGCGGCCGGTTCAAAATTGGCCGTTGGGTTTGTGCGGCGCTGAGCGAAGGTACTGGAATCTTCGCCCCGGTGCGGTGTGCCCGGCTGGATAGCTTGCTTCTGAAGTACAACGTCCCTTCGGCTCGAGGTTTTGGGCCATGAGGGCGTTGGGCCAATGGTGCGTGTACACGTGGAGTGTCCTAAAGGAGATCTTAGTTGGCAAATAGTACAAACTTGGATTGGCAGGGCTTTACTTTGAGATTTTACATTTGTATTCTGGCCTTTACTTTCTGTAGGACTTCTTTTTTCAGAAGGGTGCTACTTTGTTAATGCATCAAACCAATGCAAATAAGCAAAATCTGGGCTACGCGATATTCTGAAGAATAGCATCTCCACCGAGCCGACACAAACAACTGTGGCAGCCTGTTTTGGTCCACATAGATAGTAGGACAACGAAAACCCATCCCATCGGTCCAACGGAAACGGATCGACATGCACTGACCGACCCATTCGAAGCCCACATTTGGGCGGGGAATGCGTCTGGGTGGACCGTGCACTTGTCCTCCTGCTTCCGATCTAGGCCTGACGGGCAGTGCCCGTTTTTGCACAGTCATCAATGGCTCGCTTCATCTTCTGCACTGCCATGGATGCCAACACGTGCTTGGAGTCCAGCGTCGCCATTGATGGCGGTTGCATCCGCGTCCTTTTAAGACAAGCACGGGCATTCATGTCTTCAGTCCAAACACCTCTCTCCATTGCCACATCGAGGCATTCATGTCTTCAGTTCAACCATGGGCAATGGGTGGCCGTTCAGAAAGATGAGGTTAGGTCCTCGCGGGCCAAGGCGAAGCTGCAATGCAACCGCGTCTACATCCTCATGGATGTCGTGTCAGTGCTCTACTACACCAACACGTCGACAGGGTGGAGCAACGTCCACCTCCCGGCGGTTGGCTCCTCAACGCCCGTAGGGTGCCTATGTCGCAGGTTCCGCGTGGAGGGCGATGCGATGAGACCAGGCATCGTCACCAGATCATGTCACCGCCGGATATGCGGGAAGACCCCGCCTACGCCCTCAAATCCCCGATGTGGGAGGCATTAATGCATATGGAGTGGGGCTCAATATACCAAGCCGAATTCCTCGGCGGCGACGAGTTTGACTGCATTCAGGCCCCTATCGTGTATGTGGTGGAGGAGGAGGACCTCACGGTCGAGAGGGATCTTTTTTCATCAAGGATATCCCAATCAAGGAGGTGCGAGATGATACCACCGACTACCTCGGCCTCCTCACGTGGCAGGAGGAGCAAGCTAACGCCTTGGGCATGGAGGCTGAGATCTCGTACCAGTTGTTTGATCTGTTCAACAAGGAGGCTATGAAGTTTGACATCGCTGCAGGAGGAGAGCGAGTGGCAGTGCCTTGTCGTGCAGACACGGGAGTCCGCGCTCACTTAGGGGCACCCTGCACACCACCGACGACTCCACAACACTCGCATGCGCCTGCACCAAGGTCGTCATGGAACCAATGGCCATCTGATGTGACTTGGTCACAGATTTGCACCCGATCTTACAAATTGACCAAAGGGAAGAGCGAAGAGTGATGCACATGATGGACTCACACACTCTACAACCCCATACAAAGACGAATTCAACTCTCAATGGCTCGAATAACCACCCCGATAGAATTAACCGAGAAAGACCGTGAGGTAGAGTCTCGGTGGATAGATCGATGATGAACCACCAATTTCAACAAAGAATGCCTTGGATTACATAGGTCATGACCCCAGAGGAATGAAGGAGCTAAGCTCAAGAGGATTTTATTTCCAAATATTTGTCTAACCCTAGAAGGAGCAGCCAAGCGAGTACTTATAGGCCTAGATTCACAGGGGTAGTTTAGCCCTTATTACAAAACATAGCAGAGCCTTACATGTGACAATGAACAGTGGACATGGTGCTGCCAGACATCCAACGACAACACCAGTCCTAATTAGGCAGTACTACTGCTTGCTTTTCAATCACACTTGGGGTTAAGCGGTAATGCCGCTTAACCCCAAGTGTTATCAGAGCGGTAGTACCGACTGTTGCGCTTTGGTTGCTCCATAAGCGGTAGCTTCGGGGTGGTGCTGTGGTTGGTACTCAGCACGGAAATCCCTTGAGCGATAGTGAATCAGTAGCGGGCGGTGATATTGGGCATGATGTTGGGTGTAAATGGAGCAGAAGTGGGCTGGTAGTACCGCTGTGGACACCTTCAACTTCTTCTCCTTGTCTTTTTCTCCTTGGTTCTATGCCTTGGTCCATTTTAAGGAGCTCATTATGGTGGTATGTGATAGCACATAGGGTATTATCATTGAGTAGTATACCATCCAAAGGAGTGTCGAAGTTGCATGTTGAGAGGAGCGAGTTCACCTCTTATTGGAGGGCTTTGGCTCTAGCTCAAATCCTCGGTCCACTTTGCGAACTTGGTGGCCTTGATGTAGTGTTCACTATCAGAGGAGTTGCATCACATCGCCTGCACCGGCCCCTCCAACCGCAGCGGTAGCAACAACAGTTCCAACGCCATTAATGGTCCCGTGGCCGTATCCATGGCCAGCGTCGGTGCTCGTCGGCCTGATCAAGGACGACGAGGAGGACTAGATATAACTAGGCCGTAAATTACAATTGTAAGAGTATATAATTTTTTTTAAATGGGTCGTGTCGCTGGGTGTGACCCCTAAACCAAACGGACAAGTGGGGACACGGCCGAATTTATGTCCGCATCCCCACCTATAAATATACCAAAAGGGAACGGACACAGGAGATGCCCTAATTCAGGTTGTATTTCATAGAACTAATCCAACTATTGGCTTTGCTGAACCGGACTTCTTTATAGATTTTTACAGGCTCTTTGTGCTAGGATATTGTATGATTGGTTATACGTGATTTTCCTTAACAAAACAAGAGTATTTAACTAGTGATAGCTAATTTAACATTCGTGAAAACTGCCATTGTTCTGTTGCCATCACATGTTCTTTGCAGAGAATAGACCAACTGAAGGTCACATGGAATTCAAACGCAAGATGATTTGGCCGTACATATTTTTTCAACAATCTTTGGCACAAATCACTTGGTTTTTAAATTCGCATGAATCAGCAAGTTTATCCTCCGGTGCTGCAATCACTTATACCAGGCATGAGGGGGCAAAAATCACTTGTTTTCTTTTTACCAATAGAAAGAAAGGCCATAACATGATGTAGAAAAACACGATAAAATGCCCTGCAAACTGAATAAATGGTTCAATAAAGCATTTTAAATGCACAATCTTAGCTGACAAGCACAGATTTGCGATGTTGTACCAGTTACAACCACTCTGGTCTTCTCGAGCCAACACCAGACAGCAAATGGAAAGAGCTTGGCCAGGAGCCCAACATCCAGTTGACATTCAAAAATAGTTTTAAGCAAGCATGATTTAAACAGTAGTACGCATCATATAAATCTCTATCTCCACTACTTAAAAAGACTAAAGTGGTTCCTTATTCTGCCATCCACAATACGTCAACTTTGGTCGTCCTTCCCACCTGGGCTTCGGTCGTTCGCTTCGTCAAACATTTTTTGGTTTCGCACGGGCTCAACTGGGCCGAGGCCCAGCTATCTCCTCACGGAACGTGAACCCATCGCCTGAAACCCTCGCCCCTAACCTCGTCATCCTCCTCCCCTGCGCGGATTCCACAACCCGAGCCGCCGACCACCCTCCGCCGCTTGTTCCTACAGTAGCGTGGAGAAGGAGGCCGTCCCTCCCTGTCTCGTGCAGCCGCGGGTCGCGGAGGACAGGGGCCAGGTCGGGGCGGCGCCAGCAATCTGGACTTTTGGGCGGCACCGGTCGCTCAAGCTCCCTGCGTCGGATCCGCCGACGCACACGATGGAGACAAAGCTAGGGCGGACACGACTACTGGATGGGGGCAATCTCCTCGGACCATGCGGCTGCTCAAGATGGCGATCCAATCCATCCTCTCCCTAGCCACCTCCCCTGAGATGGATTGAATTTCTCCCCAGCTTCCAAATTCGGACCATGCTGCAATTCAGAATCACTTTTGCCCCAATCAACTAATCAATATTTTTTGATGCACCGCAGGAGCAGAATAGCCGACAGCAGTTTGAAGTGGATCGGGTAGCTGCTGTTGTCGGCGTGGCTGCCGAGTGGAGGATCTAAACTACGTTGGACTGGTGCCACAACGGTTGACCTCCCCGACACCGTTCGAGTTCCTGGGCGTCGCTACATGCCATAACACGCAGCAAAGTAACTCCCATCTCCTATAATTTGCTGCTATATTCTCAAGAACTGTGTACAGATGTTTGTCCATGATACCCTATGTCGCATAAATGTTTCTGCAGTCCCATCCATTAGTGCAAATGAGCCATTGAAACATGCAAGCAGAGGGTTCTTAGTTCCCCCTAGAAGAAATGCAATCATGACCATTGTGCCTAAATACGTCCATTTATGCCCTGGCCAGATTCTTTAGTTATGTGATAGCAACCTGTACCATAACATGTTATTGATTAACACAAATATATGCTTCATTACAGAGAAATTCTTAGAATTTGAGAAGCCAAAGTATGATGAGAGCAGATCATTACTTCGTTCAGGTCCAGCTGGGTATCAATATTCGAGAAATAAGTTACTCTTCTGATGAAATAATAGCATGGCACATGTATTTTCATTAACTGTTAAGTCCTGCTGTCCATTCATACCTCCGTAAATAGAAAGAAAGGATCAATGTGTAAAAAATATTCCCTCTAACAAATTCTTATTTATAAAATTAATGTAGAACTAAATTTCCAGCTTCTTCGGTTTCGTTGAAAGCATTTTCTGATGATGGCCATTTTCATGTTCCTTTACAAGAGCAATTCGTCATAGAGGGCACCTTATCGGCAAGACGCCCGTGGACCGTGGTGTACATAACATTATCTCTGCAGTTCATGCCTGAGCCGTAGCTAGGCACGCGGCGGCGAGCTGGTCAATGAAGGCGTCACCGCGTCGCTGGGAGAAGGGAAGGACGAGCGGGAGGAGAAGAGAAGCGGGGCTAGCTCGCGCAGCCAGATGCCCATCGACGCCCTGCTCCTGCAGTGCCGCTTTTTCCTATTCTTGAAGGTTTGTCTCACACCTCAGCATTTTCTTCCGAGGTAAACTTATACATGTCCATAATTTATCCCAGCATGATCTGAATCTACCATATATACAATGTTTCCACCGTTGGTCATTTGATGCATGATTGTTTTGGTATATACTTGCATACCATTAATGACAGTATTTCAGCACAAGGGAAGTGTCAGACGAGAATAACAGAGGCATGCCTAAGCATATTTGTTCTCTCCTATTTGCTGCCTTGTACGAGAGGTTTGGATGGCAAAAGAATGTTGAAGTAAAAGAACCACAAGAAAAATGTGTTACAAGATGGGTTCACGTCCTTGTAGAATTTGATGAATCGACACTGGAAATTTATTTGTCATAGATTAGCTTGGAAGATAGGTTCTTTTACGTTTGCATCATGCTAATTGCTGAACTTAACATCTGCAAGTCGCGGATGCCAGACCAATGCCTGCCTGTACACTGGCTGAACACAATACACAAACGCATGTACTGACGCACATACAGCTTAGATATCGAACAGGAAAGATATTTTTTGATGAAGTATAGAAGTAGTAGCTTTTTTAGCAATCTGTATATACTCTTCCGGATCTGAACCTAGAGTTAGCGTTCCAATCTAGAGAAATTAAGAGGAGGATTTCCGCGTTTTCTGACCACCAAATGTTTATGTTTATGCCTACAAAGATATTTTCCGCAAGGGTAAACGCATGAACTTAACATATTTTTAATTTCACTAGATGATTCATTCATACTCCGTTGACAATCTCCAATAGTTTACCCTTGCGTAATTTGTAATTCTACTTTTACCCATTGACGATTATGTTTGAATACTTGAAGATGCCTGTCTTAGTTAGCATAAATTAATTATTGGCATGTCATCCCGTCTGTTATCAGGATTAGTGATTTTCGCGGTCTAATTTGGCAAGAAAATGAAGGAGGCTGAGTTGGTGATGGCGGCATGGGAGAGTGGCGCTGATAGCGGGAAGCTTCTATGACATCGGAGACAGCGCCGAGCAAGGTATGAAACTGAATTATGAATGTTGTGAACTTAATTTACATTCCTATTTCGCAGGCCATGTTTTCATATTAAACGCAGATAAGAACTATATTGCTGAAAAAATAGATACAATTTATCTTTTTTGTGAAACTGATATACATACAAGTTAGGGCTTCTATATAAGAAAGGCTTTGATAAAAAAAATACCCGTTTTTGATGCGCATGTGGCCTGAAATACCACTGTATGAGATAGTACTGCATGGCTCAGGTACCTATCATGAAAACAATCCATTCCGCTTATTAGGTATGAGATAGTGCATGGCTCAGGTTCCTTTAGTTTTGCACTCCTGGTGATAACGTAGGGTTCCAGTGTAGGTATACTGATTGGAGTCATGGTTAATTTCTTAATTGATTATGAGTGGGTTATATATAACCGTGGTATCCTGAATCAAAGGCTCCAATTGTGCTTTGTACTGTGTATTTATACCAACAGATTGCATAATTGCTTATTTTATTTTTTTCATTTCATTTATCTTTACAATTTTGCAGAAGTTGGTCCAAAAGATTTGTGAGTTTTTGATCTAGAATATAGAAACTTGATTCACAAGACTTTCTTCTTCCATAGAAATGATGTTGTATTGGCCTTTTTACAGTGTGAAAACCAGTGTTAAGACACTATACATTGAAGCTATGCGAGGTTTTCAAATATGAGTATAATGTTATATCCAATGGTTTTATTCTGACATTATTAGGTTGATGAATTCTTTATCGTCCAAAGTTTTGTTTTTTCTGCCCGTACGTTGGCGCGCTGCAAGGCATGGGGACATTATTAACTGGAAGTGGAAGTGTTGTATTAAAAGAATCATGTCTAAGTTAGCTCAACGCAAACTATATATACTCATGTTGTAGTTCAGTGTTTTATCTCTTCAATTATCCTCTCCTCCGTTTTCTTTTCTTTTCGAGCAGCTACAAATTGATCAGCTGCATCACAAGATTGGTGCGTTTGTGACCATTACCAGTATAAAGTATACCTTTTAAAGGACATGGGAACAAGATAACATCCTGAGATGACATCTGCTTTATTTTTGCAAATCAAGGTATATCTGAAATTTGTTAATATCTTACATTCTGTGTAATTTGGCTAGGTGTTATGTTCGTTTGTGAAATTGTTACTTCATTTCCTATTTGTTAGGTTGTAGGCAACTACTGTTGCTGAGCATGCGTGTCCTGATCCAAATATTAATTTATATAAACTGCTATATGCATATGGAAGGGTTGAGATTGAGGTTTATGAACTTTGATAGATCCAGAAGTTGAAAATTTCAAGAATAGTAAAAGCTTGGTTCAAACTTATTCAATTGTTGGCTGCTCGTGTGTGGCTATTTTCCTCGTTTTTCCATTTGACTGAGTTTGACTCTGTATTTGATGTCTGCCTATGATTTACTCTAAATTTGATACGGACATGTGCATCCTTCATCTGATTTTTGATATTTTTCAGGAAGGAAACGGAACACCAACTTCGCTCAAATGTATTCTCTATAGCCTTCTGCACTGACCCACAAGGTCTACTGTATGATTAGCATGGTTGTGATGCTCAACATGGCCATTAAATTAAAACGAAGTCCCTACTCTTACAGATATGGTAAAGTGAGTCCTTCAGGCATTTTACAGGAAAAGCACACACTTTTCCTGATTTTAGATTTTGGGTTCTGTTTGCTAATACAAAAAATAGTAGGCATGGTAAAATGCTACAGTTTGTAATTCTGACAGAGTTGCAAATAAAAATATCCATCACTCTGCCATGTTCTAAAATCACTGGCATATTGCGACGGAACTTGCATGTGCATGTATCAGCCATGCTTGCCACCGTGATGTCATCATCCTCTTGTAGTAGCACAAATTTCATTTTCTTCGTTTAACTATTATTATAATTTAGGGTTTTTTTTTGCTCAGGACAAGACCGGTAGCATCATGTATCTATGTGAATAATTGCTTATGAATCAGGATATTTTTCTGTTCAGCAGTTAACAGTTCTCTGGTTTTCAATCAGGATTCTCCTTCATCCAAGCTCTATAGTGAACTGGTTCAGTTCGCACAAAAGACCTGCAGCTCATTGTATGCAGTTCGTGCTGATAAATTGGACAACACTTGACTTTTTAGAGGTGATTTTTCTAATAATGTTGGCCTATTGTGACTTATGATTTTATCGATCTCTTTCCCGCTGATAAATTTGTGAAGAAAACAAAATGCCCTTCATAAGAGCCGATTATATATCAAGTCAAATCACGAGTGCTTCTCTTGACTACTGGTTTGCGGAGAAGAAGAAGGCACTGGAAGTGCCAAGTCAAGACTACTGGTTTTAGTTATTCCATATTTTGTTTAGTGCAGTGATGTTTGAAAGTGCCAAGTCAAACCTGTTATATTTTCTATGTTTGGTACTGATGTAGTACTCATTTTGCTGCCATTATCAGTGCTTGTTGAACAAGTGATATGTGCTATATTTTTTCCACTATTCAATCAGTCTGATTTGTTTAGTGCAAATCTGTGCAAAAAATGACGTTATGTGCAAGAACTACCCAATATTATCTTATATATCAAATCTGGGCAAAAATAACATAGTTCTGGACATGTTTGATATTTGCTCATATTGCAAATCTGGGCAATATATGAAAGTCATATGCATGGATTGCTCATGTATCTGTTATATTCAGCTCTGGACAAATACTACGAAGCTCTGGGCATACATTGTTCAGTATTTTCTTATATTTCAAATCTGTCAAAAAAATATGACTGTTATGTGCAAAAAAAATCTCAATTATCTCATATATTCAAATCTAGGCAAACACAGAACACATGACAGAGCACATCAAAGAGAAAATGGAGGCACACGGATTTTGTAGGACATTTGGATTATACAAACATCCTATTACAATCAGTGCAGGAGCAGTAACGCCATCACCAGACACACTAAAATCCCTATACAAAGCACTAAAGCTTTGAGCAGCAAATCAATTTCCACCAAATGTCTTTGGGCTCTCACAATCGGCATTATGACAAATATCTTTGTAGGACATTTGCAGATTCAAGTATTGAAACTAGGGCTTTTCTCAGTTCTCTCTTCATTGTAGTTGGTTGCTCCTTTTATTTAATAAAATTGTCTATGCCAATTTTTATAGTCGAAGTACACCTAAGTACATATTGTACAGTAATTGGTTACTACAACAGTCACATATAGTACATGCTTCAGTAGGTTAAGTTACTGCAGTTAGACAAAATATTTTAGCACCAGGGTATGACCTCCTAATTTAATATCTTCATATGCAAACCTATATCACTCAAGTACATCTACACTCAAGTACAGATACATATGAGTACAAATACATGTGAGTTATGAATTATATATGCGCATTAAGAAATAAAACTTGAGGACCAGTGGCAACGCACGGGCATTTATACTAGTAAACTAAAAGTATCTTCTCAATGCAATGGTAGAACCTTTATGACACTCACAGAGCACGCACCAAGCCAAACCATAAACAAATAACCATGGATGTGACTGAACCTGTCTTGCACAAATCTGGGAATGTTGAAACCATCAGCGCTATCACAGGAATCATCCTTTGAAAACTGGGGGAAGGGAACGAATCAAGTCACCAAGAAGTTCTCGAAACTTGGTTTAGTATTAAGATTCTTCTCTTCCAGCGTAGTACAACTTAAAAAGCAATGACTGGGACAACCTTCATAGACCATATGTCGATTTAATTTTATGCCATTTCAGCTTCCTATTATCTTTTTTACCACTCGAATATTGTGCAGGAACATCACACAGTACTGCTGTGCCAGGTATATATGGAAGTACCAGAGAACATCAACCATATAAGAACTATAGTATCTTCTGACTAGGGAAACTACGAAACATCAATAACATGGCGGGTAGCTGGCTTCAATGCCATGGATGGACATAAGCCAACAAACAACAATCAATATCCACAGTTGGTAGCTCTAGCTCAAATGTCATGGTATCAAACAGCTATTTTCAAATTTCAATCGCTGCATGGAAGTATATCAGAAATTTCACGAAAAATATATGGCAATGTTGATATATTATGAAATGTAGATACCGTTGAAGTGTTAAGCCCTGCATGTTGTATTGTACCAAAGTCTGCAAAACCAGTACCATTTCAATCTAATAAATTATGATGCTCACACAGCATAAAACTCCATGTTTGTTTTTAATGCACCCTGAGGCATTTTAAAAGGAGACCCCATGCTGATTAGGTCGATGAGAATTTAAGCATTGGCAACTAGCATAAAGCATTGGTGGAAGAAACTGAACCTTCAAAACTGAGTATCTGGTAAAATGTACCTCTCATCTAGCAACACATGACCAATGCATATTCAACTTTAACTACTAACTTAATTTCATATGCAAATGTAGCTGCATAGTGCCCACCCAGCATTGCGATCTGGTATTCTTCATTGGAATGCTATGATTTCCATTCAGTCATCCAACAGTTGACTATCACTCTGAATGTATCAATTGTATATACACAACAAACATGTAGTTAAAAGCTAGATGAGCACACCAGAAAACCTTACAACACCGTGTGTGTCCTGTTTTTTTTTTTAACTCAAAACGTATGGTAATAAGCTCAGCAATATAACATATTAGTACCTATAAGAAATAGCGCAGTCCAAGTGTACCAGGTTGAAAACAAGAACAAAGTTGAAACGAAACTGGCAAGCATACTATTGACACTATTGATGTAAATATCCACTGGCGCAATCTCTTTGCAAAGTTGCAATCTACTACAGACAGTACAGATGGCCTGATGAATCATTCAGTGCACACAGCACACCTGACTGGCATGGCCGCTGATAGGTTACAGCTTGAATATTATAGCAAGGTACCAGATTCATCATGAAACAAACATCAATTCCTCATCACAAACGGATTTCTGATACAGTAGCACTAGTGATAATAACAATAGAAGATAATCTCCAACGAAATGCTAAAATAGCAGCAGTTCTCGGTGGATCAAAGCTCGGGGGTGGGGGGCAGCACCTTACTCCTCGGCCGGGGCCGGAGCAGTCGCCGACGAGGCCTCCGACTCCTCCGCGCTCAGCTCCGCGGGGGGCGCCGGGGCGGCGGCGGCGGCGCGGGCCTTGGCGAGGTCGAGGAGGCGGCGGCTGACCTCCTTGGAGTAGGCCTGGAGGACCTCAATCCCGTCCTCGAGGGAGGCCGGGGAGGCGGTGGCGGAGTCGGAGGCGGCGGCGAAGGCGTCGGCCTCGACGGCGGCGGCGGCGCGCTCGGCCTCGGGCTCGGGGAGGGCGCCGTAGCGCCGGGAGAGGGCGCTGGGCGCGGCCAGGGTCTGCACGACCCGGCGCACGACGGCGTCGCGCGTGCGCTGCGACGGCGGCCAGATGCTGAGCGACGGGAGCAGCGCCTCCGCGGAGGCCTTGTCGGCGGGTGGGGGAGGGGCGGCGGAGTCGGCGGCGGCCTCGGTGGGGGCGGGGTGGGTGCCCTCGGCGCCGGCGGTGGGGGCGTCCTCCGCCATGGTGGTGTGGAGAGCAAGGGAGAGATCTGTGGCGTGCGGAGAGAGGAGAGAGAGGTGTGAGCTTTGGGTTGGAGAGACTTGAAGGGTGGGTCTGATTTTGTTCGAGTCACGGGTGAGGGTGACGGCTCACGTGTCACGACTCACGCCGACACCAATAGCGTGCGCCTCTTGGGTTGGACTATCGGGCTGGTATATGGGTTACTGGGCCGTCAGTTATGCTCTCACTCCAAATGAACACGTTGTGCCTTCTTTTTCGGCTGCCCCTATACGTCGCTCGCGTGCGTGCGAGGCGGTTCTTATACACGGACCAGCTCAGTGCCCACTGCACACATCTCGTCGGATATCAGGCCGAAATATTTTTGCTTTTTTTCCTTTCTTTTTATTTTTTGTTTTTTGTTTAAATTCGATAAATTTCAAGTTTGAAATTAGTTTACATTTGAAAAATTTCTAATTTAAAAATTGTTTGTGTTTGAAAAATGTTCAAAATTAAAATATGTTCATAAATGTTAAATGTCATAAACAATATAATCAAAAATTTGAAATAATGTTCAAGTTCGAAAAATGTTCAACGTCTAAAAATATTTCTATTAAAAAACGATTTCTTGAAAAACAAAAAAAATAAAATCTTGGGTTTTAAAAAATCGGATATAAAAATATTTGTTTAAATTCAAGGTTTTTTCATTTTAAATTTGTTTAGATTTTGTATTTGTTCGAGTTTCAAAAACAAGTTTGTTTTTGAAAAATGTTCACATATTTAAAATGTGATATATTGAAAATTTTCAAAATTTAAATTTGTTTAGATTAAACATTCAAAATTTAAAATATAAATTTCTCAAAAAAATTGGATTTTGAAAATATGTTTAGATTTAAAAATGAAAAAAAAAACATAAAAGAAATAATAGAAAATGAAGAGAAGAAAAGGAGATGTACCTGCTGTGCGTCGTGGCCCATCAAGCTGCAGCCTGGTTCAGGCCTGAGTTTTGAGCCTGAACGTTGGGCCGGGCCGGGCCGGGCTCGAGCTTGCAGGAAACACAATTTAAGCTTAGTTCGAGCTGGGCTTGTCTGGCCAGGCCGAGCCGGGCTTTCTTCTTTTTGGGCCTGATTTGTAAGCCCAAAGGTCGGGCTTGGGCCTAGGAATTTAAGGTCAGAATTTTTCAGGCCCGGCCCGAACCCGACCCAGCCCAAGAAATGCCCAGGTGTACTCCCTGCCTCTACTCTCCGCCTAAAAACGTAAGGGAATCCCGAGGTATATGATAGGGAGTGAGCGACGAAATGTGTTGGGAAATACAAGTGCACGGTTCGACCTCACTTGGCGGTGGCATTTCAGCGTAAATCTGTAGTAGGTCTTGGGTGGTACTGTCATTTACGATGGATTTCTAGCAATGGAAAAATAGAGGACAACGTAATCGTCCAGTTAAAAGAGTTTGGCACATGTCAGTTGACATGGCATCAACAATCAATGGTCTCCCGAAATCGATCCACTTGACAAATATTTGTGGTTGATGACCACTTATCCGCCACAGATAAAAAAAACCTATGGTACATCTTCTACTGAAGTGATATCTACCATGACTGTCGTTTCATCCCAGATGGCTATATAGCCACGAAGAACACCCTTTAACCACGGATTTAAGCCGTGGGTAATAACAACTTTTTTGGTAGTGACCATATGAAATGTTTTTATTGGGTGTTCTTATCAATGATCATTATTTACACTAGAAGGATGCCCCGCTCGTTGCAACGGGAATTTCTCCGATAACTCTAATTTGTAAAAAACAAAAGGATATAAGTTGATTAAAATAGGATGTTATTTGTAGGAAACATGCATGATTCAATCGGCGTAAATAGTCAATAGGCTAATTTAAAAAAAAACTAACTTGAAATGGTTATGTTGTTGGCGGGTAAAAGTTGATGACGTGGATAATTGGATGGCTTAAAAAATAGATGATATGGCTTGCATGTAGAGTATTAATGAATGTTAGTGGGGGATGACATGGACAATTGGATGGCTAATAGAATGGACGATGTGGATAGCTTGCATGTTGAGATAGACAACTGAAATGACCCTCTAGTGAGGTTTTGCTTTATAAGAGATATAGATTTAAAATATTAAACCTTTGGGCATGAGGAGGACTTGTCGTAGTTACATTCATGCCTTTTTAAGGGATTTACCTTTTGTCTCTTCTCAGGGAGGGGTGTTTTGGTTATTTGAGGCACTTATGATATCCCTTAAGTGGGGCTATGTCTTTCGGTAGGTTTTGGAGGCCTTCAGGGACTTTCGTATTGGTGTTATGAATTTTTGCAGTCTTCTCTCGAGTTGCTATTTCAGAAAGACTATCTTGATCTTGGGTTCTAGAGTTTGTGGTATATTTTTGCCTTGTGCTCCTAGATTCATATGGTCTAATGGGTGATGCTTCTGAAAGGATCGTATGCCGCACCTAGAGGGGGGGGGGGTGAATAGGTGCTAACCAATTTTTAGTTCTTTTTCAATTTAGGCTTGACACAAAGGTAAATTCTCTAGATATGCAACTATGTGAATTTACCTATATGACAAGGTCAACAACTAAGTAAGATATAGCTACACAATATATAGGGGAGATAATAGGATAGAGGTAACCAAGAGTGGAGCACGCGGAAACACGGAGTTGATTCCCGTAGTTCCCTTCCTTTGCAAGTGTAGGGATTCGTAGCATAGAAAACAAGAAATTTCCTACCGCGAGAACGAAATCCAAGCCAAGATGCAATCTAGAAGATGGTAGCAACGAGGGGATCACGAGACTAACCCTTGAAGATTTCCAAAGCCTACGAGATTAGATCTCGTTGTTGCAGAAGATGATCACTTGCCGCTTTGAAAAGCGCATAGAAGATCTTGACGGTGCCACAATCGGGCAGCACCTCCGTACTCGGTCACACATTCGGTGTTGATGAAGACGACGTCCTTCTCCCCGTTCCAGCGGGCAGCGGAAGTAGTAGATCCTCCTCGGAATCCCGGCAGCACGACGGCATGGTGGCGGTGGCGATGGAGATCTCCGGCAGAGCTTCGCTAAAGGGTATGCGGGAGAGGTGGTGGAGGAGGGCGGCTAGGTTTTGGGGTGAGGGGGCGCCGGCCACTATGGGTTGCGGCCAACTAGGGCTTGGTGTGGCCGGTGACAAGGGATTAACTTATCAATGCCTACAGATTGTAGACTAGGGTTTTAGTCGGAAGTAGAGGGCAAGTAGATCTCGAAGGTTTCAGCCGAAAAGTGCTCGACGATATGAAAACTAGGGTTGCGTGAAATAATGAATCGATCCTCTCTTTGTCCCTCGAATCCCTCTTATATAGTTGGCGGAGTTGAGGGATTCATAATACACAAGTTACAGAGTCCGGGAGGGTTTCTAACCCGTCCCGTAAAATTACAAGTCTATATATCCTAATACAACTCTAACTTTCCTTAACATAACTTGGGCTCCTAAACTTCATATTCTTCGACTCGTGGGCCTTCGGTAAACCCCGGGTACCATCTTTGGCAGGCCCATTGGGGATGCCTATGTCAGTAGTGATGAGGACTAAGTCCAAGGATGTGCCCGATCTTCACGGATTTGGGTGGAACTCGTGGGGGTAGGTGGATGAACGCGATGAACATGAAGAACGCGAGGGGGAATCGTGGGGATACAACACACACACGCACACAAACCGGTTTTCCCTCGTTGGCCCGATACACCAACTCGATAGAGGTTGCGAGAAAAGACCTTCCGGTAGAAGTCCCGCAAAGAGATCGACAAATCGAAGCTCGCAAGATCTAGAAGGGTGAAAAGACCGGAAGGTTGATAGAAGTGCAAGCAAAAGATCAAACAAACGGTAGAAGTCACCAAAGAGATCTTGACAAGTCGATAAGGAACCCGGGTGGGTACAAGATCTAAGATCTAGGTAGGGTTCCCACAAGGGTGAGCTAAGCTCAGGTTTAATTTCACATCAAGTCTAATCTCAGATCTGAGCCAACTAGGCTATTTATAGTAGGTGGGGCGAAGGGATAAGTTACAAGCTGAATCTGCCAGTTTTGTTGCTGAAACGCGTATGGGCGGAAGTTCCGGTCCTGAGGGGCGGAAGTTCCGGTCGGGCGGAAGTTCCGGTCGTCCTAGGCGGAAGTTCCGGCTGGATTCCTTTTAGACAGCATCTTCGAAGCATCTGGGCGGAAGTTCCGGTCCTGGAGGCCGGAAGTTCCGGTCGGGCCGGAAGTTCCGGCCAAGTTCCGGCCTAGTTCCGGAATTCGTCCATTTCCTCGCAGTAACATCCAGTATGGTTTTGACGGACTTTCGGAACTTGGGCGGAACTTGGGCGGAAGTTCCGGCGGGCGGAAGTTCCGGTCCTCCGAGGCGGAAGTTCCGGTCATGGGCGGAAGTTCCGGCCATCAGGGGCGGAAGTTCCGGCCTGGAGCGTCCAGCTCCTCTTTCTCCTTCTCTTCCATGCTTCCGTGACATCGGCCTTGTGTCCTCGGGTCTCCATGGCATCCTCTCTTCTCCCCGTACTTGTCGTCGAGTTCCTATCATCAAGATATGTCGTAGTATGAAGTAGTATATCGTCCCAAGTAGGCGATTCGAGGCACGCGTAAAGGAGAAGATTCACCTTAGCGTGTCGTTTTGGCGATGAAGCACATGATGCGGTGAAAACCGAAGGTCGGGCTGCATCATCTCCCCCCACTTGAAAAAGAGTCGTCCTCGACGATAAATCTTGATGAATGTGTAGGGGAGGTAGATGACACCAACGCTTGAATGTCGCTTCACTTGTCAAGAGCCCTATCAATAGCACAAGAAAAGCCAAACAACACTCAAAGCATAGCCAATGTTCCACGGGTTTAGCAAGATAGCGCAAGTAGAAGGAGGTCACCTCAGCAAGATGTCGGTGTGCTCTCATTGAGAGATCTTGTGTAGTAGATGTATGGGGTTGAACCCATTCGTTGACGGTCATTCTCAAGTCACGTGTACCTTCACACAACAAAGACCAAGCAAAGTATGTTTGTGTGTGATATTGGAGCACATCATCGATGACATGTCCTTTCATATTCACAACACCGTTAGCACAACACAAATTTATCAAGAATAATGCATGTGCAAGGTCAATGTGTAAGAACTCCATATGAACATCTTCCAAATGCGGAAACACAAAAACTCCAAATTGTGAGACGACCATGGTGTCCATCTCATGTAGAAACTCATTTTCATTGTTGCTCTCAAGGCATCGGAAAGAGAAATTGTTCAACATCCTTGAAGCAATAAGTGGAGAATTTGGCAAAAACACATACGGAAGAGTGTCCAAAATATCATCAACATGTGTGCACACAAACCATTGGAAAGAGAAATTGGTCCTCATATTTGGTGCAACACACAACATATCTTCCAAAACGTTCACCAAAAGAACATGTACACAACCGTGTGTGCCAACAAACCAAATGAAATAGGAATTGGTCAACTTGGTTGAGGCAACACCAACGGTAAGAATCACATCATCATGCTTGCAAAAGAACCAAGAGAAAGAGAAATTTTCCGACATGTTCAATGCAAAGCATGGGAAAGGTATTAGAGCCGGGTTCGATCTTGAACTCACTTGTATTATGCTCTCTAGAGCTCTCTTTGTCAACTCGTGCTCAATCGAGGTTGACATTGGCATTCTTGTACCTACACACACAATAGGCGAAGCAAAGAACGTGTGTGCATGGTATATGAACACATCATCCATCATGATGGTCCATTTCTTTTGCACATCACCATTAGCGTTAAGCAAAGCATCATAGTTGATATGGTGAATATGCGGAGCAAACATGGGAACATGCTCAACATGGATATATGCAAAGTCTCCAAAATTTGAGAGAGCTATGGGGGCAATCTCATTCACAAGCATATTAACATCATTGCAAACCAAGCATTGGAAAGAGCAAGTATTCAATATTTTGGTTGCATTAATGGGAGAGTATTGCAAGCATCTAGCACAAAACATGTTCAACATTTTATCATTGTTGTCGACAAACCTAGGGAAAGAGCAATTGTTCATCAAGGTTGTCACAACACAAGCGTTAGCATCCTCATTATCGTCATTGCAAGCAACACATGGGAAAGAGAAATTGTTCGACAAGTTGCATGCAATGGGAGATATATTGAAACACTCATAGCATGGCATGATCATATTGTCACAAGCAAGTAATTCCACATGATCAACAATGTTATCAAGCAAAGCATCACATGGAGGAATGAACGAAGCATATGACATAGCAATTGTATCATCATCATCATGCATGAATTCACAAATCATCATGTCCACTAGTGGGATCATGGCATCATCAGCACCCATATAGGTACCTTTGTAGTCCGACTCATTTGCGGTAGGTGTTGTGGAAGAGGTAGGCTCCATGTGGCCTCCATGTTCATCTTCAATCAAGCATGGTGTGATAGCATCATCTTCATGCACCATGTACATCTTCTCCATGATCGGGAACTCGTCATCCATGGGACCTAATGAGACACAAGGAAACACACTAGAGGTAGAGGGTAAGTTGTTAGAATTCGAAATGGCCTCACATGACCTATCAACTACCACTCTCATCTCGCTCGGTGTATCACTCATATCCTCAATGTGGAGGCACTCAAGCTCATGTATAGTGGATTCACTCATCTCATATATAGTGGAGTCGCTCATCTCACCTTTAGTGGAGTCGCTCATCTCACATATAGTGGAGTCGCTCATCTCACCTATAGTGGAGTTCCTCATCTCCATGGCAATGACGTTATCGATGTCCAAGCAACCTAGCAAAGAGGAAGACAACACAAGCGGAGTAGAGGTTAATGTGTTAGAAATCAAAGCGTCCTCACTCAACTCATGTGGTGTGTCACTCTTGCTCTCAAGGTGTTTGAAGTAGGATTTGCACTCGGCTTTGTCTTTCGGGGTCATATTGGCTTCAAGAGCTTCTAGCTCGGCAAATGTGAGGCACTCAAACTCACATATGGGGTGGGAGTCACTCAACTCACTATCACTCTCACTCAAGTGGGCTAAGTGGCTCTCATTCTCACATGGGATTGGTACCATCTCCTTATTCAAGTATATTGGAGTAGGCTCGATTTTCTCATCTCCATGCGCCTCCATTGGTGAAGGGATCATCCCATGCTCACCATTCTCAACTCCATTCGCCTCCTTGGTTGAAGGGAGAATCCCATGCTCAACCGTCTCAACTCCATCGCCTCCCATGTTGACACCGTTTGATGGCGCTATGGTGTTGTTGAGAGCTAGGCTCGAATCAACGTCACCCTTGACATGGCCTTCTTGTGCTTCATCTTGAAGTGTGGACTTCATAGTCTTCCTCTTGGCCATTTCCTTGCACCATTCTTTGAAGACAATGGTATCTTGAAGTGTCTTGTTGGCAATTTCGGCATCCAATTGGGCGAAGTAGAGCTTGTGGGCTTGTGGTGTGTTGCACTCCCATGTCATGTGCTTGTTGGATGTGCACACATCACAATGGAGATTGGGGCATTCCCAAAGATTACCGTCTTGATTGCAACGAAAGCATTGGGAGCTACTTGATCTTGGTGGACAACGCATTGTCATGTTGGCATAAGGATGGGTAGATCGTCCTTCATCTTGAAGTGTAGACTCCATGGTCTTCATCTTGGGGCTTGAGCTTCTTGTAGGCACCATTATGGTGGTGGCGGTAGGAGGGAGAAGCACCATGACATGTGGTCCCTCTTTCTTTGCACTTGGCACCATCTTGCTTGTTGGTGTAGCGCCTTGTCTTGCACCATTGGAGATCTTCTCATGTGTAGGCGGTCTTGGAGATGCCATTTTTGTGGTGGCGCTAGGCTTTGTGGACACCATATGGTTGGTGTTGTTGTTCTTTGTAGCCTTGGCCGCTTCATGTCGAGGATCTCGTCTTCTTGCATCATCACCATGTCTTGGGGGGTGTCGTCGAAGATCCTTGGTAGGTGTTGGTCGATGGTGAACATGAGGTGACTTGTGTCGGTGACGGTCATGTGGTGATGTATGACTATGGTGGTCATGAGGTGTGGATGGTCGACGACGATCATGAGGTGACTTGTGTCGGCGATGGTCATGTGGTGATGCATGTCGATGGTGGTCATGAGTTGGTGATGGTCGACGACGATCATGAGGCGACGTGTGTCGATGACGATCCTCGGCATGCCTAGATGATGGTTCATGAGGCTTGGCACTTTTCTTGTGGCGCCTTCTTGAGCTCGGAGGAGAGTGTCGATGGCGATCATGGTGGTGGCTCGATCTCTTGATGTTCCCTAGGATGAGCTCGGTGTAGATGATCATGTGCATAAGCACTCTCATGGTTGCGCCGTCTTGGAGGTCCTCTATCTTCATATGTAGTTCCACTTGCCAAGGTGGGGAACTTGTAGGCACCGGTCTTGTTCAAGGTGGAGTCGAAGCTAGATTCCACCATGGTGTCGATGTCATGCTCGAGGTAGTGCTCGGTGCGGTGCTCCATCATGGTGTCGTAGTCGTAGTCGAGGTAGTGCTCAACCATGTCGTCGTGGTCGTAGTCGTGGTCGAGGTAGTGCTCAACCATGTCGTCGTGGTCGTAGTCGTGGTCGAGGTAGTGCTCAACCATGTCGTCGTGGTCGTAGTCGTGGTGGAGGTAGTGCTCAACCATGTCGTCGTGGTCGTAGTCATGCTCGGAGTGGTGGTCCACCATGTTGTCCATGCTTGGCGAGTCATGGTCGGTGTAGAGATGCTCGATGTCGGTCACGTCGCCAATGCATGTGGAGCCATAGTCGGTGTCGGGCTCCCCATGGTCCTCCATATCCGCGGTGCTTGCGGAGCTATCACCCTCATCGGACTCCATGTCGTCCTCCGTAGGTTCATCCTCACTATCCATGTTAGTCTATAGGATTGGTGTATATATGGTGGAGGGAAAACTACCAAAAGGGTCAAAACTTGCAAACCAAAATCGAAAAGGTGTTTCAAGGTGGAGGGCAACCGATATGTATGCACACACACAAAAACAAAAACTCTATATGGTGTTAGGTATGGATGTGGAAAGCCAAATGGAAGAACCAAACGAAAAGTCTATTGTCAAAAGTGGGTAAGATCCAAAAGTCACAAGTTAAAGGTGGTGATCACAAAAGGCATACACAAGGAGGAACACACGCGTGGGACAAAAATGGGATTAGCGCGACTTGGAAAATGAGCAAGAACAAAATGGTCCTAACGAAGACTACTAGCTCGGTGTCACGCTAACGCAAGAGAGATCGTGGCTTGGTTGCAAAATTGAGAAGCAACAAGATTTGCACAAGACGCCTCTCTTCTCTTTTTCTCTCTTTTGCTTAAAAGCTTTGGACTCTTTTGTGTATAGGTGTCACTCACACACTTTTTCTTTTTGTATTTTTCTTTCTTTTTCTCACTATGTAAGGATACTACTATCTATGTAAGTATGTCACACTTCTTTTGCTTATCTTTTCGCATGAGCTTGCTTCGAAGCTTTGCTCAACACACGCACACCCTCACGGTCGGGACGCTTGCGCAATGCTTCACAACACTAGAAAGCCACTCTCGATAGGAAAGGTACGCAAAAGAGGCTAGGGTTACAAGTTAGGAGCAAGTTATACCACTTGATGATGGTGGCCGACGATCTTGAACTTGCTATGGTGGAGGTGTCAAATGAACCGCTTGGATCCTCGGGGTGCCGTCGTCGTTGTCGATGTTGCGGAAGCTTTGTGGTAGCTGAAATGGCACTCAAACCGAAGTCCAAACACAAGGGGGTTAGTACCAAAACGAAAAACGAAGGTTGCTGTCAAAATTTCGGCCAGGCGGAACTTCCGGTCCTGAGGGGCGGAACTTCCGGTCCCCGGGCGGAACTTCCGGTCCTTCCGGGCGGAACTTCCGGTCGCAATCAGATCTGCGGGCTGTTCGTCGATTTGGGCGGAAATCCGGGCCGAAATCCTTCGAATTCGAGGAAAATTTGGCACTAGAAGCTGTGGGAAGGTGGGGGAATTGCAGATCAACACCAAAGACAAGTTTCTATTGGAGCAAAACCACAAATAACTCAACAAATCGAGAGATCGATCCAAGGCCAATTTGGGGCTATTTTTTTTTTGGGAATTTTTTTTTGGGCGAAATTGGTGGAATTGGGGGCGGTGGGGGTCAAATCCGTGGCAACCAAAGAGCTCTTGATACCATATGATGAGGACTAAGTCCAAGGATGTGCCCGATCTTCACGGATTTGGGTGGAACTCGTGGGGGTAGGTGGATGAACGCGATGAACACGAAGAACGCGAGGGGGAATCGTGGGGATACAACACACACACGCACACAAACCGGTTTTCCCTCATTAGCCCGATACACCAACTCGATAGAGGTTGCGAGAAAAGACCTTCCGGTAGAAGTCCCGCAAAGAGATCGACAAATCGAAGCTCGCAAGATCTAGAAGGGTGAAAAGACCGGAAGGTTGATAGAAGTGCAAGCAAAAGACCAAATAGGTAGAAGTGCAAGCAAAAGATCAAACAAACGGTAGAAGTCACCAAAGAGATCTTGACAAGTCGACAAGGAGCCCGGGTGGGTACAAGATCTAAGATCTAGGTAGGGTTCCCACAAGGGTGAGCTAAGCTCAGGTTTAATTTCACATCAAGTCTAATCTCAGATCTGAGCCAACTAGGCTATTTATAGTAGGTGGGGCGAAGGGATAAGTTACAAGCTGAATCTACCAGTTTTGGTGCTGAAACGCGTATGGGCGGAAGTTCCGGTCCTGAGGGCCGGAAGTTCCGGTCGGGCGGAAGTTCCGGTCGTCCTAGGCGGAAGTTCCGGCTGGATTCCTTTTAGACAGCATCTTCGAAGCATCTGGGTGGAAGTTCCGGTCCTGGAGGCCGGAAGTTCCGGTCGGGCCGGAAGTTCCGGCCAAGTTCCGGAATTCGTCCATTTCCTCGCAGTAACATCCAGTATGGTTTTGACGGACTTTCGGAACTTGGGCGGAACTTGGGCGGAAGTTCCGGCGGGCGGAAGTTCCGGTCGTCCGAGGCGGAAGTTCCGGTCATGGGCGGAAGTTCCGGCCATCAGGGGCGGAAGTTCCAGCCTGGAGCGTCCAGCTCCTCTTTCTCCTTCTCTTCCATGCTTCCGTGACATCGGCCTTGTGTCCTCGGGTCTCCATGACATCCTCTCTTCTCCCCGTACTTGTCGTCGAGTTCCTTTCATCAAGATATGTCGGAGTATGAAGTAGTATATCGTCCCAAGTAGGCGATTCGAGGCACGCGTAAAGGAGAAGATTCACCTTAGCGTGTCGTTTTGACGATGAAGCACATGATGCGGTGAAGACCGAAGGTCGGGCTGCATCAAGTAGCCCCCGAGATTTTACTTGAATCGAAGAATCATGGAAAATCTCCAATTTTATAATCATCCAATAACCCTGTCGAATTTATCACATATCTTTGGATACGCAATTATATATTGCACAGGGATAATGGTAGTTGGGGCTAGTTCATCTGACGGATCAGGTACTAGTTAACGGCTCTAGTGGCAATCCGCAAAAACCTACTTCAAGATCACGTCCCTGGACATGATCTCGGGATACTGGTGTTAAGTTCGACAGGTGCCGCTTTAGGTCTTACCATCTGTCGAGTCCCAGTCATGTTTTATCGGGTACCTAACGCGTCCGTTAGGATTTTTCTTCGTATCTGTTGATACGGAAAAAAGTAGCAAACCTACGTCAGAGACGGTGCCACGCCGCTCAGAACGGATCTGGGGTCTTACCTTCGCAGAGTTTTGCGGCATTCAAAGATTATTCACGACTTTGGCGCTCTGAGAATATATTGTCGAGTGCTTTTTCGACTGTTGGAATAGTACATTTTATTGAGTCAACGAATGACTTATCTTGTCTTCCCGATGGGAGTAGAGTTATTTGTATAACTCGAAATATGCTAACTTCTTTTTATAATTTCATCGGGCACGCGAACAGCATTCCCGATGGGAGTAGCCCCCGAGGCTACAGCCAAGGACTTGTGCTTGGTTGTAGGCTCAAGACTGTAACGCCTTATGTCGCTATGTTGTCATTCTTTCTCAAGCTTTTCATACCTACCGGGTGCGCGACCAGCGCTCCCGATGGGAGTAGCCCCCGAGGCTATGAACAAATGCTTGCTTTTGATCATAGGCTCTTGCCATTTCTATTTTGTCATACTCGGATTTTTCTTTTTTCCAGAGTAGCCCCCCTGCCGAAGAAGTTGTTCCCGATGAAGAAGGGACAACTTTCAATCCTTATGACGATGCCCTCGTCAGCTCGTAAGTTCTTGTTGCTTTTTGTTGCTTGCTCTCGATATTTTGTCTATGTTGTTTCTTATACTGTCGCCTATTTATTGTAGTGGTGACGAGGATGAAAATCCACCTATTGACGCGACTGCTCGAACGAGCACGTCTCGTACTTTAGTGGTTTCTGAAGCTCAACCTGATGGGGATGAAACCTCGCCTCCTCGGCAAGACATCGAGCAACCAACTCTTTGCGAGCCTCCGTGCCTCTTCACCAAAGAGAGCTAGGGTTGAGCCAGTCAAGGAGCCTACCCTATTAATTGGTGGCTCCACGACTCCTTCAATGGATGATGTAAGTTTTCTCCTCTTTTTTTACGTTCCGAATATTTCTGTGTTTTCGACTCCCCTTTGGTTTTTATTTGGTGCTGTCGAACGTTCGCTTCCTATATTGATTTCTCTTTTCTTTGGTTTTCTCTTCAGCCTTTGATGAAGGAATTTATCCATCTCGGTACCCAATTTATCGGGTACCGTGACCATGCCAAGAAGCTTGAAGGTACTATTTTTCCTGCCTCTTCTGCTAAATAGACTCCTTCATTATTTTGTCATGACATTTTACTGTCGGTTGTTTTGCTAGACAATCTTGCGGAAGCTAACAAACGCGCTGATGCTCTTGCTATCAAGTTGGAGCAAAGCGAAAAAGCTCGCAAGAAAGCTGAGTCAGATGCTGCCGCTGTCGAAGATCTTCGAAAAAGACTTCACGACGCGGAAACTTCTTTGAGTGAAAACATAAGTCAGCTGTCTGCTCGTGAACAAGAAATCCTCAGTCGCTTGGAGTCGCAGAGCCGATGTTTTATTAGTAAGTACTCAAATCATTGTTATTTCTTCGGGTCATCATATTTTTCCTGGCATGCTTTTTGACAAGCTTTGTTTTGCTTGTTTAGGGAAAACACATCAGGATTTTGATCTAGGAAATCCTGAAGGCGATCGCCTCCTCGACGCGCTCTCCCTCCTCGAGATTCATGAAGATGAGGCACGCTAAGGCCTTGCTGACGCTAAAGCAGGTCTATCGAAGCTTTTTCCATACTTCTTCGCGAAGAAAGAAGAACCCGAGACTTTTACTGCTCTCGTCGCGTGCTTCAATTCGCAAGAAGATGTTGGGCTCAATCTCCGACAAGAAGGCTTGAAGATTGGTGTTGAAGGCACCATCGCCTTGGTTGCTGACAGCCAACAAAATATTGACTGGGCGAAAGTTGGCGATGTACAGAAGATGGAGACGAAGAGGTGGCAGTCTTTGATTAAGGCTGCCAAACCAAACTCGAAGAAAATCCTCGCCTTCCTCGGATGCAAACCAACTCCAGCTCCTAGCTCCTCAAAGCCGGAGGTCAAGTAGACCACCTTGTCTCTTTTTTGTTGTTTCTCTTTTGATGCTGTCGCCATAGTAGCTTTGGCGACAACTGTTCCATTAGTTCACTAGGAACCTTCTTTTGTAATAGTCATGTAAATATCTGACCTTATTAATGAAAAGCTATGTTGTCGAGTTATTGATATCGAAATATTTCTCTTCAGTTGATTTCTGACAACTATACCACTGGGCCTCATTCCTCGGCTGCGTTGCCTGCTGCGTCTTGTTCAAAAAAGTCCTCTGCTGTCGAGTGTATTGGCGGTTCTTCGAGTGCTGCACAAAATGAAGACTTGGATGAACTCCGTCAACAATTGCAGTTGATGAAGAAGCAAGCGCTCGTGATGATGGAACAATCTCGAAGATCTTCGGACAAGGAACAACTTGCTGTTCAGCAAGCTCGAGAAGCCATAGCTTTGAAGGAAGCTGCGGTTGTTGTGCTGAAGCTGCTTCCCGAGAAAATTATATGCTTCGACTGATGAACGACTCCAGCCTGGATATGACGGGTACACTTTGTAAACTTGGTCATACTTTATTTTACTCTTACTATCCTTTATTCCTTGCTGATGCCTTCGCTGAAACAGGTTCTTTTTTGGATACTGCTGCTGAAGATCAACGTGTTGAAGCCCGAACCAATGTGCTTCTCAAGCTTGCCCTTCAGCATGGTTCCAATTTCTGGGTTACTCCTGAGCGTACTCGCCAAATCGTCAGATTTCAAGATCGCGCGAGTCAGGTTCGCGATTTTGTCGACTTCTGCACAAGAACCTTGTTTTTAGTCTATAGTACTATGTTTCCACGCAACAAAATACCAGAAACTCTTCCTGCTCTGATGGAGAAATTCCGAGATGCCCCTCGTATTTATGAATTTGTGCGGGCTCAACTATCTGCGTGGGCAAGATTCGCCATGATTATGATACAAATCTGCTACCCGAAGCTAGACCTGACTCGAATTGTCACCAAGTGTCTGGCCAAACAGGCGAAGCGGAAGAGGAATATTGATAAAATCAACGACACTGTAACCCCCGTAGCCGAAGAGATGATGGACGAACTGCTTCGGATGGATGCATAATTCTTTGTAAAAGGTAGCTATGCTGAACATAGAACTAGTGCTGCAAACAACGAAGGTGTAAACATAGATGATATACTAGGTAGCAACTGAGTTTTACTATATTGCGGGAGTTCATATATATTTTTCCTTGTCGAATTTTTCTCGATGATGAGGTTGTGTGTATTGTAAAATATAATCTATATTGCAAAGCCCCCGAGCCTTTTGTTGGCCGGTGCTTGAGCTATTTTTTACGCCATGGTGAATTTACTATTTTTGCGGGAGTTCTTATATATATTTTGTTGCCGCGATTTATGAGCCCCCGAGCCTGTCGACGAAAAAAGATGTATATCACCAATACCTTTTACTATATTGTAGCACCGCGAGCCCGCCTCATTAAAAACCTTTCAGCCCCACTCGGTGCCCTGAAAGGAAAAGAGTGCGTCTGAAAACTCGCGGGCATTTCAGTACATTGTATGTTTACAAGGAGGACTATATTTCGACTTCAAGCGTAAAAACGCCTGAGCTGCGCCACGTTCCAGGGATTTGGCTCGACAACCCCCGTCTTCTTGTATTTTATCCTGTATGCTCCTCCTTTGATTACTTCTGTGATGATGTAAGGGCCAAGCCATGGTGGTTCGAGTTTCTCGTGGCTTTTTTGTCCGAGCCGAAGAACCAGGTCGCCTACCTGAAAGGATCTTGGCCGCAAACGTCGACTGTGGTAGTTTTTCATGTCTTGCTGGTACTTAGTGACTCGTGATAACACTTCATCTCGAGCTTCGTCAAGTGCATCGACATCATCCTCCAATGCTTTTCTTGAAGCTTCTTCGTCATATTCAGTTACTCTCGGAGAATCATGCTCTATTTCTATCGGCAGTATTTGCTGGTGTTGTTCGAATACTCCATAACACACTAGGCAACTCCTCTGACCAAGTATGTCGAGCTTTTTCCAATGGTGCTAGCAGGCGCTTCTTGATACCATTGCAGATGATGCCATTGGCTTTCTCGACTTGATCATTGGTTTGCGGGTGCGCAACTGATGCAAAGTGTAGTTTGATGCCTACTCCTGCACAATATGCTTTGAATTCCTTGGATGTGAAATTGCTGCCATTGTCCGTGACGATGCTATGAGGTACTCCAAACCGAAAAATGATGCTTTTCACGAACTTGATTGCAGACGCTCCGTCTGGTGAATTTATCAGGTTTGCTTCTATCCACTTGGTGAATTTGTCGACAGCGACGAGCATATACTCGTATCCTCCTAGCGAGGCCTTGTGTAATTTTCCCACCTTATCGAGACCCCACTGAGCAAAGGGCCAAGACAACGGTATTGGCATCAACTCTGCTACCGGAGAATGAGGTTTTGCGGCAAATCTCTGGCACGCGTCGCAAGTACGAACTATTTCTTTCGCATCCTCGATTGCTGCCAACCAATAAAATCCTGCTCTGAAAACCTTGGCTGCTATTGCTCGACTGCTTGCGTGATGACCACATATTCCTTCGTGTACATCCTTCAGAATTAGCCTTCCTTCTTCGGGTGTGACGCACCTTTGTAACACTCCCGAAATACTTCGTTTGTACAACTCCCCTTTGACCACAGTAAAGGCTTTAGAACGTCTGATAACTCGCCTTGCTTTAACTGGATCGTCGGGTATTTCTTTTCTTAGGATGTATGATTTGTATGCTTGTATCCATGGAATTTGTACCATCATGACTAGGTCCGGTTCCTCTTCTTCTTCCAGTGCTGCTATTTTAGCCCCCGAGGGTTTCTCATCCTTCTTCTTCTTATGTGTTTTCTTCGGCTTTGTAGATCTCTCAGCTATCTCTTCCCAGAACACGTGTAACACCCCAAATTTCAATGAAAAAGAAAGTTAGAGAATTCCAGAAATACAAAATTTCAAACCAACAAAAACTTTTCTTTTGCATATAGTACCATGCATAGGACTTGTGCATTTGAGTGATATGCCATGATGATTGTTATTACTTGTATTTGTTATGCTCTAAAACCCTAGAGTGATCATGTGAAGATCACCAACCAAATAAATCAAAGTGGAAGAAATTCCCATAATTGAAAAACCCTAAAAACCCTCACATATGCCCTATGGCATTTTTATAAATTTTGACCCTAGACCTATTTTGTCTTCACCATTAGTGGAATAATGTTACTAAACACTTATCCCAACTTTTGGAAGCAAGGGTTCACAATTCAATTGATTTTCCAACACTTTTCCCACTCACATGTGATGATGACCAAATCTGCCAATTATAGTCTGGTCACCACTTTGAGCCCCTGCAATTCAATTTTCCCAAACCATTCTTTGCTAACTCCTTGCACCATTTCAAAGTCAACATCAAGGTGAACAACTTTGATGAAGACCACCCTGCCAAATTCATCTTTGATCACTAGCTATGCTCATCCAAAGTTGCAACTTTATAATAAGTTCAACAATCTTCACTTAGCCATTTTGGGCCATTTTTGAAATCCAATTTTTCCACCATCACCTCAACTCATCTCTGGTCAAATACAACTTATCTCAACACTCACATTTCACAAACATTCACCTTTTGCATTATTTCCATTTTTGATATTTTTGAATTTTCCAATTTTGAACCCTATTCACACACTATTGCAAATAGTGATCTACCTCACATTTTTCAAACCAAAGCTACACTACATGGTTCCCCTGCCCCCTCTAACCCTAAGGGAAGCATAGTGGAGCTAAGGAGGAGGAGCTAGATTGCATGGCATGGCCATGCCGGCCATGGCATCACCATGCCGAGCCTCCCCCTCTCTTCCTTGCTTGCCAACCTTGGCCCCCTCACCACAGCACGCCACCACACTGCCTAGCCTCGCCTAGCACAGCCCTGGTCGAGGAGGAGCTCGACAACGCCGAGACCAGCTCGCGTCCATGGCGCCCTGGACGCCGCGCACATCGCGCGTGTGCACGCCGCGGGCACACACTGGCCACGCGCCGCGCCGTCACCACAAGCACGCCCTGGACTCGCTGACCAGCCGTTGAGCATCGCCGCGTCGCCACGCAACCACCAGACATGCTCTCGACCACGACCCGTGCCCGCCGTCGCCGGAGAAGAGAACCCCGATCCGCCGCAGACGCGCCCGTCGCGGAAGCAACGCGACCAACCTAGCCACCGCCCGACCCCGCTGTCGCCGCCAATAGCATCGCCAGGAGCCGTAGAACACTGCCACCACCTCGCCTAGCTCGACCGCTCGCCGTAGACGCCGTGCCCTGGTCGACTTCTTCACGGCCAAGCCGCACCCTTGGCCATCTATAAATACCGCGTTCCCTGGACGAAGCTGAGCACACCACCACGTTCACCACCCTCCACTGCTTCTCCTCCACCCAACCACTCGCTCGATTCTTGCCGGAGTTGCTCCAATTTGAAGCCCGGAGCCCGCCAGTACCGCACCTCGCCGCCGTCGATTGGAGCCGATCCAGGAGACGCCGCCGGTGCCAGGAGCTTCGCCGTCGTCCACATCGACATCACGCACACTGCCAGCCACCGCGGGAGCCCTGGTTAGCTCTCCCACCCCCTACCCGAGCCGCCGGCGAACCTCTCTCTCGCCGGCGAGACGATGCACCTCAGCCGTTAGATCCCTCTCTAATCCTACGCTCCACGTCGCCGTGCCGCTTCGGCGTTTAAACGCCGCTGACATGCGGGACCCCTGTCAGGCAGCCCACGCGGGCACAGACGCGTGGTGGGCTGGCCTTGGGCCTGTTTAAACTATTTCAGCCCGTTAGCTTTTCCCGCCGGCCTGTTTAATTCAAATTCGTTTTAAACATTTTCCAAACATTTTCAATACTGCCCAAACTTTGAAATTAAATAGTTTCCAATTGGCTAAACCAAATTTAGTGAATTTGACATTGTTGGAAAGCCACTGAAATTCTCTATCCAATGCCACTGGCCTCTTGGTCAAATTCTTTGTAGAATTAATGTGACAAAAATAACAAGCCAGGGACTTTTCCCTATTCAAATAATTCTTAAAAATCAACCAAAATAGATATTAAGTTAATTCCAACTCTAATAGCTCACTTTTGACTTACACTAATTGTTTATGCAATAAAATGGTGTGGTCACTTTGCATGATCATGCCATGGTTTAATGAATGGATATTTTGACTAGTTTAACTAGTTGATATTATCCAAAACTATTAAAGTTAAATTGTGTGAAGTCTTACACTTCATTTAAACTTGTCTCACATGAATTCATGGGATGTTTGGACCCCTGGTTCCAAACTCTCTTATATGAATTTCTTGAGATTTTAATCAAATTTAGTGTTATATAAATGGCATGAGGTGTTCCACCTCATTTAAATCATTCTACCAAATGATGATGATGATGAACATTTGATCTAGGTCAAGATGAGTTCATCCATGATTGTTGGAGAAATTAAATCTTAAGAAGATTTCAATGAGAGGAAATTATTTCTCAAGAACCCTATGGAAACTATCATTTACATATAGAATACAAATCCTATTTTAATCCCACAACCCATGCACCCTAGTTTATTTATGTGTGTGCATAGAGTAGTTTGTGTGTTTATTTGTGATGTGTGGAATAGCCCTGGAATTAGTGAGTAATTATACTCGTATTCAAATTTAGACGGTAGCACCGGAGAGTACGCCGAAGAAGAAGGTTGCTACCAGGAGGAGGAAGAGGAACAGTTTGAGAACTACCAAGGCAAGCTAAATTACTATGCAAGCTTTTATTCTTGCCAAGTGCAAAGCCCCTTGGGGCAAGGCACCATGTCTTACCTTTTCTTATGTGAACCCATCCCAAGTTTTTACTTGTTTTCCAAATGATTTTCCTTTTATAGTTAACTTTGGTCAAAATACAAGTTGGATACTAGAGTAGTGAGTTAGTCCCTTCCCAGCAAAGCAAGGTAGCACCCCTCATGAATTAGAGCTAGTGCTAATGAACTAAACTACTCTAGATGGGAACAATGTGATTTGAAAGGATTTTGAAAACCTTGGAATGAAGATGCCTTCCATTGAATGAATGTTGAAGGTGAATATGACCAAGAGAAGATGGTGATTTTTGATAAAACATGATGTTGGTTTGAATGCGATACCTTTCCAATTCTCAAGTACCCCCACAATACCTGATTATGGGTAGGGCTTAACTGGAAGTTTATGCGTCTTAGTATGGGTTCCCTCTAAACAAGCGTCATCGGGGTTATGCCGAAAGCTGCCTCTACCACAAAAGAAACGATACGATATGATGCGAAATGAGGTGAATGTCCGGCCCAAGCCTGTGCGGTTCCCAGGTTGACAGTTGGTCTTCACTTTGGGAGGCCAAGCTCATGGGGAGAGGTGCTCATACTAGGATTCGTAAGTGAAAGGTTATGGTTGATGATCCGCGTCTTGTGTTACGATTATTCGGGAAATCCCGACGGATGAAATCAAATGTTGGGGCACAAGTGTGCAACCTCTGCAGAGTGTAAACCTATTCGAATAGCCGCGTCCACGGTTACGGACGGTTGGAAAGGCCATACGGTTTAGATGTCATATCTTTGAAAATGATGTTGAAAGGTGATGGTGAAATGACTTGTGGTGGATTGAATTGAAATCACCACTTGAATGGTGGGAATGACACTAATGTTCCCACTTGGGTTAGTTAGCACTTGAGTAGGCTTTTCTCAAAGCTTTGTGAACTAAAACTAGCTTTATGCAAATAAACTAGAGCTTAGCAAACCCTACTAGAATGTCTAGCACTTACATTAGTATTAGTTTGCAGTACTCAACGTACTCACGGCTTTGTCCCTGGCTATTCAAATGGCCAGAGTATGAAGATGAACAAGGAGATGACCAGCAGGGATGCCTACGACAACTAAGCGCCTTCCGACGTCAAGCGTTGGCCTGTGGACTAGAGAGTCCTTGTATCCTACGCTTCCGCTATGTTGAACTATGAACTTGTGTTGTCCGTTGATCAATAGATCAACTATTCGTGTAATATGGATCATGTGATTCCAATTTGTAAGACTTATGGTTTGTAATGAATGATGACTGTGATACTTAACTATTATGCCTCGCAACAACAATATTCACAGGATTGCGATGTATGACATAATAGGCATTCGGACTTAAAAATCCGGGTGTTGACAAGTTGGTATCAGAGCCATTGTTTGACCTTAGAAGACCTTAGTTAGAATGGGCGTTACGAAAAATTTAACTTTGAAATCAAATGAAAGGACTTATTTGTGAAAATTTACTACACTCTTGTCTTTGAGACTTTGCCAAAATTTGATCATGTTCTATCTTATTTAAATCAACTTAAAACCTTGCCACACTTTGCACTCTCTAACTTACTCATCCAATTCTCTTTCAGATGGAGCCGAATGAACCCCTCAACACCAAGTTTTATCAGCTTGGAAACGGAGGAAGCTTGATCTTCGAGCATGACCTCGACTCCCTGTCGGATCACCTTGGCCGCCCACACCCCGAGTTTCACGGGATTCAGGTGGACGACCAGCCGGGAGGAACTGCGGTGGATTATCACTGCCGACTTGAGGGGCAAGCTGGAGCCTCCCACCTCGGAGAGGATCCTTTTCTCTTTCAGGGAAAGCAACTGGCTCGACGGGCTTGCACGTGCTCTTCAGGAAGCACTTGCTCGTCTGTGCGGACAGAATACCGAAGCCCTTCGTGAGGAACGCTTTGCGCATCTCGCACGGCGTAACTCTGACGGAAGACCCATGGATGTGCCACTCCACCCCCAGTTGAGGCACCATGTGGATCACTTGGACTTCATGCTCTACCGGACTCGAGAGGGACCTCGACGCCTCTCGCGCTTACGCGAACCAGACCCATGCTCACATCATCGAGCAGGGTGAGGCGATCAAGCTACTCAACAACGACCGCAGGAACCTTCGCCGGCAGCGTGCCAAGAAGGACGCTACGATTCGCCGCCTTCGCGACCGGATCGCGTCACTTGAGGCCTTGTCACGGCCCAGGGAGGATCAGATTCGTCACATTGAGGAGGACGATGTAGGCATCGAGATTCAGGGAGGAGACGCCTTTCTGAGCGATGACGATGACTTTGAGGAGGACGAGAACACCGAGGAGGAGGACTACGAGTTCCTGGAGGCCGGACAGGATGACTACGTCCCGATTGATATCGACGATGAGGAGTAGTTGCACTAGTTTCACTTATAGTAGGTGTGAGTTGTATCCCGTCCTTTGTATCGTAGCATGAGAATGGTTCTTAAAACCATTGGAGTATGTGTGTAGTTTGTACTATGTGTTGCATGAATGAATGAATGTTATGTTTGTCATGAAAAGATTACAAGTTTTCAAATGTTTTTCAAACTTAAATGAACCATAGAATGTTCCCTCTTATCTCATGATCTTCTATACCTTCAGATGGCCCCTCCGAATCGCACCAACGACGCGATGATGCAGCTCTTCTGCAAACCCTGCTTGCAGACCGGGAAACCGAGAGAGCCGAGCGCCAAGCCAACATCATCGCCTTGCAGAACATCGCCCAAGGCCATGGAAATCATGACCACCCCGGATCCAAGCTCAAGAACTTCCAGAACACCAACCCTCCGGTATTTAGCAAGACCGAGGAGCCCCTCGACGCCGACGATTGGCTCCAGACTATGGAGAACAATCTGGAAGTAGCTGGAGTGGAAGCCAACGAGAAGGTGTTGTTCGCCACTCACTACCTCGCTGGACCAGCTCGCGCTTGGTGGACAAGTACCCGTGCCATGAACGGAGGTCAATTCATGACTTGGGAGGATTTCAAACTCAAGTTCAGCAAGTACCATGTACCCCCGGGTCTTATCAAGAAGATGAGGGATGAGTTCCGTGAACTGAAACAAGGTCGCATGACGGTGGTTGAGTACCGCGACAAGTTTCTCACCTTGTCAAGGTATGCCCCTGATGAGACGGACACCGTTGAAAAGAGGAAGGAGAGATTCCTGAACGGGCTGCATGATGAGATGCAGACTGTCCTCGTCAACATCCCCTTCGCCGACCTCGAAGCCCTTGTTGACTCCGCCATCCAGATGGAGGGCAAGTTGAACCAAGCCAATGAGAACCGCAAGCGCCGCATGGCAAATCAGAGTGGATCAAGCCACCCCCCAAAAGTTTCGCCCTAGCTCAAGCGGAGGTTTCAATCCGAGACATAACAAACCCCCGATACCGAACTCTCGCCCCGGTTATCAGAACCGAAGTGGAGGAAACTCCAAGCCAGGAGGCTACAACCCCAACTACAACAACAACAACTACAACCGCGCTCCACCTCGAGCCCCGAACACCAACAACACCAACACCAACACCAACCCCAGAACCGGGAGCAATGCCATTCCCGTTGCGAACAAGCAGGACAAGAGCACTATCACTTGTTATGAGTGTGGTGTAGTGGGGCACTACTCCAACGAGTGTCCCAAGCGTCTTGCCAAGCTCGCCGGCAACACCGCTGCTCTGCTCAGCGACAACGCCGTGTCTCCACCGGCAAGAAGTTCGCCCCCAACAACCCCAACAACCGCAACGGCCGCCTCTACCACATGAACGCCGAAGAAGCCCGGGAAGCCCCGGATGTGGTGCGGGTATGTTTTCTGTCAACCACACCACTGCTAGAGTGTTGTTTGATTCCGGAGCATCGCATTCCTTTGTCACTGAAGATTTTGCATCAACAAGTAAAATTCAACCCCTCAGTTTGAAGCATGTTATGATAGTTCAAATCCCCGGATCAACCACCAAAGCCAGAAAATTTTGTAAAAATGTGCCAATCAAAATCCATGATGTTGATTTCTTTGCAAATCTCATCATACTTGGAACCAAAGGTTTGGAAGTTGTCCTAGGAATGGACTGGATGTCCAAGCACAATGGATTGATAGGCGCCAAGAAAGCCATAACCATGACTAGCAGCACCGGAATCGTAGTTGAGCACGTCTACGAAAAACTACCCAGAAAATTTACCTGCAACCAAAGTGTATCCAAGCCTACTCTGGATCAAATCGGGGTCGTTTGTCGCTACCTCGATGTGTTTCCGGATGATCTACCCGGTATGCCCCCGGACCGGGATATCGAGTTTATCATCGAGTTAATCCCCGGAGCTGGACCCATCGCCCGAGAGAGCCTACAGCATGAACGCAGCCGAGCTTGTGGAGCTGAAGAAGCAAATAGATGACATGTTAGCCAAAGGTTTGATCGGACCAAGTGCATCCCCTGGAGATCCCCGTCTTGTTTGTCGACAAGAAGGATGGTGCAAATCGTTTATGCACCGACTATCGTAAGCTTAACGATGTCACCATCAAAAACAAATACCCCTTACCCAAGATCGAAGACTTGTTCGACCAACTCACCGGATCCCGAGTTTTCTCGAAAATTGATCTTAGAACTGGATACCACCAACTGAAAATCCGAGCCACCGATATTCCAAAAACTGCCTTTACCACCAGATATGGGTTGTATGAGTACAACGTCATGTCATTTGGACTGACCAATGCTCCCGCTTATTTCATGAATCTCATGAATAAGATCTTCATGAACTTCTTGGACAAATTTGTCGTTGTTTTCATCGACGACATTTTGGTCTACTCCAAGTCCGAAGAAGAACATGAACAGCATACGGAGATTGTTCTAGAAACCACGAGACAACACCGGTTGTACGCCAAGTTTAGCAAGTGTGAGTTTTGGCTGGAAGAAGTTGGATTCCTCGGACACATCTTGCATGCAGGAGGAATTGCCGTAGATCCCGCCAAGATCAAACCTGTTATGGAATGGAAAGCTCCGACCACACAACCGGCGGTCCGTGCTTTTCTTGGATTAGCCGGATATTACCGCAGATTTGTAGAAGGTTTTTCGAGCATCGCTCGACCAATGACCCAACTGCTGAAAAAGGACAGAAAGTTTGAGTGGACCGACAAGTGTGAAGAGAGCTTTCAACGGCTCAAGAGTAGACTGACAACAGCCCCAATCCTGATCATGCCAGATATCGCAAAGCCCTTTGACGTATATTGCGACGCCTCCAAGACTGGACTTGGATGCGTGCTTATGCAAGAAGGAAAGGTTGTATCCTACCTTTCTAGACAACTCAAGCAACATGAGCAGAACTACCCAACCCACGACCTCGAGCTTGCAGCCGTGGTCTTAGCCTTGAAAGTTTGGCGTCATTACCTCATGGGTAATCGATGCGAGATTTATTCCGACCACAAAAGCCTCAAATACATTTTCACCCAGAAGGAGTTAAACATGAGACAACGCCGATGGATCGAATTGATCAAGGATTACGACATGGAGATTCACTACCACCCCGGCAAGGCCAATGTGGTAGCGGATGCTTTGAGTCGATCGCGTGCTGATTGAACTCCATGCTCGCAACCGAACAGCCTAGTTTGCACCAAGAGTTTGAACAGTTCAGACTTGAACTTGTAAGTGAAGGATTCCTAGCCAGCATCGAGCGCAACCCACCTTGATTGGTCAGATCAAGGAAGCCCCGAGAAAGGACAACGCTAGCATTGATGGAATCAAGAAACAGATAGCCGCAGGAAAAGCCCCCGGATTCACCATTGACGAAGCCGGAGTGCTTTGGTACAAAGAACGCCTCTGCGTACCATCGGACTCTGACCTGAAACAAGTCATCCTGCAAGAAGCCCATGACACCCTTTACTCAATCCACCCCGGAGGTACCAAGATGTACCAGGACCTGAAAGAACAATTTTGGTGGCACGGAATGAAGAGAGAGATCGGTAGCTATATCGCTAAGTGTGACATCTGCCCGGCGAGTTAAGGCAGAACACCGAGAGACCCGCCGGACTGTTGCAACCCCTTCAGATTCCAGAATGGAAATGGGACTCGTAGGAATGGACTTTATCACCGGACTGCCCAAATCCAGCAAAGGCAATGATTCCATATGGGTAGTGGTCGATAGATTGACCAAAGTCGCCCATTTCATCGCCGTCAAAACCACCTATCAAGGCCCCAAGTTAGCTGAACTCTACCTCTCCAGAATAGTCGCTTTGCATGGAACCCCCAAATCGATAGTGTCAGATAGAGGATCACAGTTCACCTCAAGGTTAGCGAGAAGGTGCATGAAGGACTAGGCACTCGCCTAAATTTCAGCACCGCCTATCACCCTCGGACAGACGGACGATCGAGAGAGTAAACCAGAATCTTGGAAGACATGCTTAGAGCATGCGTACTGGAATACGGATCCAAGTGGGAAGACTGCCTACCTTACGCAGAATTCTCATACAACAATAGTTATCAAGCCAGCCTACAGATGGCCCCCTTTGAAGCCTTGTACGGAAGGAAGTGCCGTACCCCCCTGAACTGGTCAGAAGTCGGAGAGAGTCAAGTTTTCGGCCCAGACGTTCTTCGTGAAGCCGAAGAGAAGGTTCACAAGATCCGCGAGTACCTCAAGACTGCGCAATCCAGACAGAAGAGCTACGCCGACAAGAGACGTCGGGAGATGACCTCTGAGATCGGAGATTTTGTCTATCTCAAAGTATCCCCCTTGAAAGGGATGCAAAGGTTTCAGCTGAAAGGAAAGCTTGCACCTCGCTACGTGGGACCTTTCCAAGTCCTCAGCCGCCGAGGTGAAGTATCTTATCAACTGGAGTTGCCTGAAGAAATGTCGGTTTGTGCACGACGTTTTTCACATCTCACTTCTCCGGAAATGTCTTGAAGTCCCTGAGAAGACCGAAGTGTTCAAGAACATCGATCACCGATCGGTGGATATCAACAAGGATCTGACTTACCGCGAAGTGCCGATTCGCATCCTAGAAGAAGCATACAGAACCACCCGCACCCGAAGCATCAAGTTTCTAAAGATCCAATGGAGCAATCATACCGAGGATGAAGCCACCGGGAACGCGAAGACTTCATGAAGAAGGAGTACCGATCTCTTTAGTACCTAACTTTCTTTTGATCTCGGGACGAGATCTTTTGTAAGGGGAAGGGTTTGTAACACCCCAAATTTCAATGAAAAAGAAAGTTAGAGAATTCCCGGAAATACAAAATTTCAAACCAACAAAAACTTTTCTTTTGCATATAGTACCATGCATAGGACTTGTGCATTTGAGTGATATGCCATGATGATTGTTATTACTTGTATTTGTTATGCTCTAAAACCCTAGAGTGATCATGTGAAGATCACCAACCAAATAAATCAAAGTGGAAGAAATTCCCATAATTGAAAAACCCTAAAAACCCTCACATATGCCCTATGGCATTTTTATAAATTTTGACCCTAGACCTATTTTGTCTTCACCATTAGTGGAATAATGTTACTAAACACTTATCCCAACTTTTGGAAGCAAGGGTTCACAATTCAATTGATTTTCCAACACTTTTCCCACTCACATGTGATGATGACCAAATCTGCCAATTATAGTCTGGTCACCACTTTGAGCCCCTGCAATTCAATTTTCCCAAACCATTCTTTGCTAACTCCTTGCACCATTTCAAAGTCAACATCAAGGTGAACAACTTTGATGAAGACCACCCTGCCAAATTCATCTTTGATCACTAGCTATGCTCATCCAAAGTTGCAACTTTATAATAAGTTCAACAATCTTCACTTAGCCATTTTGGGCCATTTTTGAAATCCAATTTTTCCACCATCACCTCAACTCATCTCTGGTCAAATACAACTTATCTCAACACTCACATTTCACAAACATTCACCTTTTGCATTATTTCCATTTTTGATATTTTTGAATTTTCCAATTTTGAACCCTATTCACACACTATTGCAAATAGTGATCTACCTCACATTTTTCAAACCAAAGCTACACTACATGGTTCCCCTGCCCCCTCTAACCCTAAGGGAAGCATAGTGGAGCTAAGGAGGAGGAGCTAGATTGCATGGCATGGCCATGCCGGCCATGGCATCACCATGCCGAGCCTCCCCCTCTCTTCCTTGCTTGCCAACCTTGGCCCCCTCGCCACAAAGACGCCACCACACTGCCTAGCCTCGCCTAGCACAGCCCTGGTCGAGGAGGAGCTCGACAACGCCGAGACCAGCTCGCGTCCATGGCGCCCTGGACGCCGCGCACATCGCGCGTGTGCACGCCGCGGGCACACACTGGCCACGCGCCGCGCCGTCACCACAAGCACGCCCTGGACTCGCTGACCAGCCGTTGAGCATCGCCGCGTCGCCACGCAACCACCAGACATGCTCTCGACCACGACCCGTGCCCGCCGTCGCCGGAGAAGAGAACCCGATCCGCCGCAGACGCGCCGTCGCGGAAGCAACGCGACCAACCTAGCCACCGCCCGACCCCCGCTGTCGCCGCCAATAGCATCGCCAGGAGCCGTAGAACACTGCCACCACCTCGCCTAGCTCGACCGCTCGCCGTAGACGCCGTGCCCTGGTCGACTTCTTCACGGCCAAGCCGCACCCTTGGCCATCTATAAATACCGCGTTCCCTGGACGAAGCTGAGCACACCACCACGTTCACCACCCTCCACTGCTTCTCCTCCACCCAACCACTCGCTCGATTCTTGCCGGAGTTGCTCCAATTTGAAGCCCGGAGCCCACCAGTACCGCACCTCGCCGCCCGTCGATTGGAGCCGATCCAGGAGACGCCGCCGGTGCCGGGAGCTTCGCCGTCGTCCACATCGACATCACGCACCTTGCCAGCCACCGCGGGAGCCCTGGTTAGCTCTCCCACCCCTACCCGAGCCGCCGGCGAACCTCTCTCTCGCCGGCGAGACGATGCACCTCAGCCGTTAGATCCCTCTCTAATCCTACGCTCCACGTCGCCCGTACCGCTTCGGCGTTTAAACGCCGCTGACATGCGGGACCCCTGTCGAGCAGCCCACGCGGGCACAGACGCGTGGTGGGCTGGCCTTGGGCCTGTTTAAACTATTTCAGCCCGTTAGCTTTTCCCGCCGGCCTGTTTAATTCAAATTCGTTTTAAACATTTTCCAAACATTTTCAATACTGCCCAAACTTTGAAATTAAATAGTTTCCAATTGGCTAAACCAAATTTAGTGAATTTGACATTGTTGGAAAGCCACTGAAATTCTCTATCCAATGCCACTGGCCTCTTGGTCAAATTCTTTGTAGAATTAATGTGACAAAAATAACAAGCCAGGGACTTTTCCCTATTCAAATAATTCTTAAAAATCAACCAAAATAGATATTAAGTTAATTCCAACTCTAATAGCTCACTTTTGACTTACACTAATTGTTTATGCAATAAAATGGTGTGGTCACTTTGCATGATCATGCCATGGTTTAATGAATGGATATTTTGACTAGTTTAACTAGTTGATATTATCCAAAACTATTAAAGTTAAATTGTGTGAAGTCTTACACTTCATTTAAACTTGTCTCACATGAATTCATGGGATGTTTGGACCCCTGGTTCCAAACTCTCTTATATGAATTTCTTGAGATTTTAATCAAATTTAGTGTTATATAAATGGCATGAGGTGTTCCACCTCATTTAAATCATTCTACCAAATGATGATGATGATGAACATTTGATCTAGGTCAAGATGAGTTCATCCATGATTGTTGGAGAAATTAAATCTTAAGAAGATTTCAATGAGAGGAAATTATTTCTCAAGAACCCTATGGAAACTATCATTTACATATAGAATACAAATCCTATTTTAATCCCACAACCCATGCACCCTAGTTTATTTATGTGTGTGCATAGAGTAGTTTGTGTGTTTATTTGTGATGTGTGGAATAGCCCTGGAATTAGTGAGTAATTATACTCGTATTCAAATTTAGACGGTAGCACCGGAGAGTACGCCGAAGAAGAAGGTTGCTACCAGGAGGAGGAAGAGGAACAGTTTGAGAACTACCAAGGCAAGCTAAATTACTATGCAAGCTTTTATTCTTGCCAAGTGCAAAGCCCCTTGGGGCAAGGCACCATGTCTTACCTTTTCTTATGTGAACCCATCCCAAGTTTTTACTTGTTTTCCAAATGATTTTCCTTTTATAGTTAACTTTGGTCAAAATACAAGTTGGATACTAGAGTAGTGAGTTAGTCCCTTCCCAGCAAAGCAAGGTAGCACCCCTCATGAATTAGAGCTAGTGCTAATGAACTAAACTACTCTAGATGGGAACAATGTGATTTGAAAGGATTTTGAAAACCTTGGAATGAAGATGCCTTCCATTGAATGAATGTTGAAGGTGAATATGACCAAGAGAAGATGGTGATTTTTGATAAAACATGATGTTGGTTTGAATGCGATACCTTTCCAATTCTCAAGTACCCCCACAATACCTGATTATGGGTAGGGCTTAACGGGAAGTTAATGCGTCTTAGGATGGGTTCCCTCTAAACAAGCGTCATCGGGGTTATGCCGAAAGCTGCCTCTACCACAAAAGAACCGATACGATATGATGCGAAATGAGGTGAATGTCCGGCCCAAGCCTGTGCAGTTCCCGGGTTGACGGTTGGTCTTCACTGGGAGGCCAAGCTCATGGGGAGAGGTGCTCATACTAGGATTCGTAAGTGAAAGGTTATGGTTGATGATCCGCGCGTCGTGTTACGATTATTCGGGGAAATCCCGACGGATGAAATCAAATGTTGGGGCACAAGTGTGCAACCTCTGCAGAGTGTAAACCTATTCGAATAGCCGCGTCCACGGTTACGGACGGTTGGAAAGGCCATACAGTTTCCGATGTCATATCTTTGAAAATGATGTTGAAAGGTGATGGTGAAATGACTTGTGGTGGATTGAATTGAAATCACCACTTGAATGGTGGGAATGACACTAATGTTCCCACTTGGGTTAGTTAGCACTTGAGTAGGCTTTTCTCAAAGCTTTGTGAACTAAAACTAGCTTTATGCAAATAAACTAGAGCTTAGCAAACCCTACTAGAATGTCTAGCACTTACATTAGTATTAGTTTGCGAGTACTCAACGTACTCACGGCTTTGTCCCTGGCTATTCAAATGGCCAGAGTATGAAGATGAACAAGGAGATGACCAGCAGGATGCCTACGACAACTAAGCGCCTTCCGACGTCAAGCGTTGGCCTGTGGACTAGAGAGTCCTTGTATCTTACGCTTCCGCTATGTTGAACTATGAACTTGTGTTGTCCGTTGATCAATAGATCAACTATTCGTGTAATATGGATCATGTGATTCCAATTTGTAAGACTTATGGTTTGTAATGAATGATGACTGTGATACTTAACTATTATGCCTCGCAACAACAATATTCCTGGGATTGCGATGTATGACATAATAGGCATTCGGACTTAAAAATCCGGGTGTTGACAACACGCCTGGTGGAATCGCGAGACACTGTGACCCAATGTTTGCAAGAACATCGGCTTCATCATTGCTCAGCCTGCTGATGTGATTTACCTCGCATCCATCAAACAGCTTCTCTAGCTCGTTATAAACTTCCTTGTATGCTATCATACTATCATTGACTGCATCACATTGATTCATGATTTGCTGAGCCACCAATTGTGAGTCGTCGAATATTTTTAGTCGAGTTGCGCCACACGCCTTCGCCATCTTCATCCCGTGTATAAGAGCTTCGTATTCTGCCTCATTGTTAGACGCGTTTGGAAATGTCATCCGTAAGACATACTTTAATTTGTTGCCTTCAGGTGATATTAGTATCACGCCTGCTCCAGCTCCGTCTAATCTCTTGGACCCGTCGAAGTTCATAGTCCAGGTTCTCGATAAATCCGGGGGTCCCGTATTTTGTAGCTCCATCCACTCTGTGATGAAGTCTGGTAAAATTTGCGACTTGATTGCTTTTCTTTTTTCATACGTGATGTCCCGAGGGGAAAGCTCTATTCCCCACAGGGAGACACGACCCGTAGCCTCTGGATTGTTTAGTATATTGGATAAAGGCGCCTCATTGACCACTATTACCGGATGCACCGAAAAATAGTGCCGCAATTTTCTTGCGGTTGTAAACACTCCATATGCTAGCTTCTGATACTGCGGATAGCGCTGTTTTGAAGGCGATAAAACTTCACTGATGAAATATACCGGCCTCTGCACTCCATGGAGTTTTCCTTCTTCCTCTCTTTCGACTACGAGTGCTGTGCTGACCACCTGAGGTGTAGCTGCAATGTATAGCAGGAGGGGTTCCTTCTCCTTAGGCGCCACCAAGATTGGTGGTGTCGAAATTGTGCGTTTGAGATCCTCAGAAGCTCTGTCTGCCTCTCGTTCCACTGAAACTTCTCTCCTTGCTTGATCAGAGCGTAGAACGGCAACGCCTTTTCTCCGAGTCTGGCGACGAATCTGCTCAAATCTGCGACTCGCCCAGTCAGTTGTTGTATTTCTTTCAACTTTGTTGGCTTCCTCATTGTTACGATAGCTTGAATTTTTTCTGGATTGGCTTCGATTCCTCTTGCTGAAACTAGGAACCCGAGAAGTTCTCCAGCAGGGACGCCGAAAGAGCACTTTGTCGGGTTCAGCTTGAGACAAAATTTGTCGAGGTTGTCGAAAGTTTCCTTTAGATCCTCGATCAACGTTGACCCCTTCTTTGTCGTTATGACGACGTCATCAATGTATACTTGTACATTTTTGCCAATCTGTGTTGCAAGACACTTCTGCATCATCCGCTGGTATGTTGCTCCCGTGTTTTTTAAACCAAAAGGCATTGTTTTGTAACAAAACACGCCATAAGGTGTTATGAATGCTGTCTTGACCTCATCATCTTCTTTTAATCTGATCTGGTTATAACCAGAATATGCGTCCAGGAAGGAAAGACGTTCACATCCTGCCGTGGAGTCGATAATTTGATCGATCCTTGGGAGGGGAAAGTGATCCTTTGGGCAGTGTTTATTGAGACACGTAAAGTCGACACACATGCGAAGGACTTTCATGTTTTTCTTCGGGACCAAAACTGGGTTGGCTACCCATGTGGCCTCTGTATGTAGTTCTTTGATAAAACCAGCTTCTCTGAGTCGATCAATCTCCGACAGCATGGCTTTGAGGTTTGGTTCCAAAAAACGCTGCAAAGGTTGTTTGATTGGTCTCGCTATTGGATCCACATTTAGGTGGTGCTCGGCAAGTTCCCTGGGTACTCCTGGCATGTCAGCTGGACACCATGCGAAGATTTTCCAGTGCTCACGGAGGAACTCGACGAGCGCGCTTTCCTATGCGAGGTCCATGTCTGTTGCGATGGTCGTCGTTTTCTTTGGATCTGTCGGGTGAATCTGCACCTCCTTGGAATCCTTGGTAGTGTTAAAGTTTGGCTCCCTGAGTGTCCTTCCTACATCTGGCAACACATCATAATCGGTTGTTAGCCTTGACGCCATATATTCTGCTTGCATCCCGAAGGTTTCTGACAGTCGATGAAAATCCTTGTCGCATTTATCAGCTAACGCAAAACTTCCTTTGACTGTAATTGGTCCCTTAGGTCCAGGTAACCTCCACAACAATTACGTGTAGTGTGGTACCGCCATAAACCTGGCATACGCTGGTCGTCCCAACAAGGCGTGATATTGCGACGGGAAATCCACAACTTCAAACTCCAGCCTTTCTATCCTGTAATTTTCTCGAGTTCCAAACTAAACATCGAGATTGATCTTCCCCAGCGGATAACTCGGCTTCTCTGGTGTGATACCGTGGAAACGTGTATCAGTTGATTTTAGGTTTGCCAGGGATATGTTCATCTTCCTTAGTGTATCTGCATACATAAGGTTTAGACTGCTGCCTCCATCTATGAATACTCGAGATACGCCGAATCCTGCGATCACTGCTGGTAAGATAAGTGCTGACTGCCCTGGTCGAGGAACTTGCTGCGGGTGATCTGCTATTGTGAAGCCAATGTCCTGTCCCGACCAATTTAGGTATTCAATCATTGGTGGAGGCATCTTTTCTGCCATGAACACTTGACGCGAGATTACTTTCTGAGCCCTGTTAGACGGCCTAGCTTTCTGAATCATCAAGACCGCGCCGTTGGAGTTGGGGTCGACATATGGAGGTGGGGGTGGTGCCGCCACTATCCTGAGCTGGTGTCGATTTTCGTCTGTAATTGCGGGAGGAGGTGGCAGGTGCATCTCACTCCTGGGCCCCTGGGGATTTCTATTTGTTGCTTGAGAATTGGCTTACCCTGCAAACCTCAACATTGCTTGAAAATTTTGACAGTCCTTCTGCAGATGTCCTGACTGCCTCTTACCATTATTGTCGAGATAAAAATGCATCTGACACGGCCCGTTCATCATATCCTCGGGAGATACATATGGTCTTTGGAACCTTGGTCCACTATTTTGTCTGTTGTTATTATCGCCTCGCTGCTCGCTACTCCTTTGATATTCATCTCTATTGTTTCCGCCAGTGTTTCCTCGGAAACCAGCCGATATTTGGCCAGGAGCATCATAACTCGAGAACTGCCGAGGAAATCGTCATCTATTTTGAAAATTTTGACTGCGGTCCTCCTCTGATGACCTATGTCGCTTATTGTGAACAACATCTTCTCCATCTGCCCACCTGTTTGCTATCTCCATCAATGCTGATACTGTCCTTGGGTTGGTTCTCTCCAAGTCTTCGACAAAATCTCCTCGTCGAATTCCTGTTACGAACGCATCTATTGCTCCCTCGTCAGATATGTTCTCTGCCGAGTTTTTAATGATGTTCCACCTTTGGATGTACTTTCTTATTGATTCATCATGCTTTTGTCGACACGATCTCAACTCTTCTAGTGATGCGGGTTTTTTGCAGGTGGATCGGAAATTCTTGACGAACACATCCTCAAAACTATCCCAGCTGTCGATGGAACCCGGAGGAAGCTTCTTTATCCAAGATCGCGCGGCTCCACTCAGATGTACTTGAATGCTCTGCATGGCTGTTGCTCTGGTTCCTCCTATCAGCTTCACAGTCTCGAGATAATCAACTAGCCAATCCTCGAGATCTTGCAGGCCGTCGAATTTTTTGAAATTATCGGGTAATTTAAACCCTGAAGGAACTCGAGTTTTCCGGACCCTCCTTGTAAAGCACGCCAGCCCACACATGTCCTCGTCGTCTATTTCTGGGGAATGCCGATGTTCCCTTCTATTTTTTCGTGCTCTGTCTACCCGTGCTTGAGTTGCTGTATCTCTTGCTCCACTTGTTCTCTCGGGACTTGGTGCTGGTGCAGTAGGTCGTGGACTATTTTGCCTTGCTGATCCTTCGGGAGGCGAATTTATAAACGCTGTTCCCATGGCTCCAACTCCTGCCATAGCCATATTGTACAATGCTTCTCTTCGATCTACGGGAGGTGGCTTGGATGCGAGGATGAAGGCTTGCGTCGCCATGTACCTAGCTTCTGGTGTCTTAGGGATAATGTTCCCCCTCGTGTCTATCGACATAAAGGACATGTCGAGGTTTTGAACCAGATTCTCCCTATCTGCCTTAGGTATATTTTGCAGCCGAGATCACGCTCTATTTCGAGCTGCTCTGTGACTATCTCCCGAGGTACCAGATTGTTGACTCAAATTAGCTCTTCGTCTGCTTGACGCATTCATTGCGCGGGCGCTTGTCCACCAGGCTCTTGCAGGTCCTGATAGGTAGTGGGTGGCGAATAGCACTTTCTCTGCGGCTTCAACTCCCGCAACTTCCAGGTTGTTCTCCATTGTCTGGAGCCATTCATCTGCGTCTAGTGGCTCTTCGGTCTTGCTGAAAATAGGTGGGTTGGTGTTTTGAAAGTTCTTCAGTTTTGACCCAGGGTGGTCGTGGTTTCCATGGCCTTGGTTGTTCTGAGCGATCTGCTGCAGTGCAGCGATGTTGGCTTGGCGTTCAGCTCTCTCGGCTTCTCGGTCGGCCATCATCATCTCTAGCATCTGCATCATGGCGTCTTGGTTGGCGCTGCGGGTTGGTGGGGCCATCTGAACATCGAGGTAGATGATAAGATAAGAGGGAAATTTCTATGGTTTGTTTGATTTAAAGTTCAAAATGTTCAAAACTTGAAAACTTGAGTAGTGTTGAGGGGGTAAAAACTAGCAACACTTTTTCATTCATACCAAACATCATACATTACAAATCTAACACACCGTTGGTTTGAAGAACCATTCGTTCGTTCTACGATACAAGGGGATCCTGATACAACTCACACCTACTCAAGTGCTGGAGTGATACTACTCTTCAGGGTGGATTCTTCGTCTTCATGGGTAATGTGCTTGGTGAGAGGCGAGGGCGTTGTCCAACTACTTGCGGGTCTTGTACAGCATGACGTCGAGGTGTGTGATGTCTACGGGAGCTTCTATTCTTGTAGACAGTGTTGGGCCTCCAAGAGCAGAGGGTTGTAGAACAGCAGCAAGTTTCCCTTAAGTGGATCACCCAAGGTTTATCGATCTCAGGGAGGAAGAGGTCAAAGATATCCCTCTCAAGCAACCCTGCGATCACAATGCAAGAAGTCTCTTGTGTCCCCAACACACCTAATACACTTGTCAGATGTATAGGTGCACTAGTTCGGCGAAGAGATAGTGAGATGCAAGTAATATGGATGAGTATGAGTGGTAATAGCAATCTGAATAGAATATGGCCGCGAGTAAACATGCAACAAAACAGTAAACAAACGGAGATTCGATGCTTGGAAGCAAGGCCCAGGGATCCTGCTTTCACTAGTGGACACTCTCAACAATGATCACATAATAGGACTACTCTGCACCCTCTTGTTGGATGATGAACACCACTAATTGTGTAGGATTACACGAACCCTCAATGCCGGAGTTAACAAGCTCCACAATATTCAATGTTCATATTTAAATAACCTTAGAGTGCAAGATAGATCAACACAATCAAACCAAGTACTAACATAGCATGCACATTGCTACCATCACACTATGAAAGGAGGAATAGATCACATCAATACCATCATAGTAATAGTTAACTTCATAATCCACAAGAGATCACAATCATAGCATATACCAAGTACTTCATGATGCACACACTGCCAACATTACATCATGGAGGAGGAATAGACTACTTTAATAACATCACTAGAGTAGCACATAGATGATATTCAACTAGATCACATAAAGAGAGAGAGATGAACCACATAGCTACAGCGGAGCCCTCAGCCCCGGGGGTGAATTACTCCCTCCTCATCATGGAGACAGCGATGGCGGTGAAGATGGCGATGGAGACGGCGGTGGAGATGGCTCCGGGGGAAATTCCCCGTCCCGGCGGCGTGCCGGAACAGAGACTTCTGTCCCCCGAATTGGAGTTTCGCGATGGCGGCGGCTCTGGATGGTTTTCTCTGGTTTCGTCGAACTGGCTCGAGGTTTTAGGTCAGGGACGACTAAATAGGCGAAGAGGCGGAGTCGGAGGGGCCACAGGGGGCCCACACACTAGGGGGGCGCCCCCCCTTGGCCGCGCCGCCCTGTGGGGTGGGGCCCCCTGGCTCCCCTCTGGCCCTTCTTCGGTGCTCTGGAAGCTTCCGGGAATTTTAAGATCTTCGGTGTTGATTTCGTCCGATTCCGAAAATATTTCCTTACTAGGATTTCTGAAACCAAAAACAACAGAAAACAGCAACTGGCCCTTCGACATCTCGTCAATAGGTTAGTTCCGGAAAACGCATAAAAACGACATAAAGTATGCATATAACATGTAGATATCATCAATAATGTGGCATGGAACATAAGAAATTATCGATACGTCGGAGACGTATCAGTGTGCTACATAGTGGTTCATCTCCGTGTGCGGGGGCATGGTCATCGGTCTTCCCATGAGGTCATGTCTTGGGTAATAGATGAAGCGAGTGTTCTTGATCTTGTTCTCATTTTGTCCACATAGACGGGCAATTGTTTCTTGCATAGCTCTGACTAGTCCTTCCTTCCAAGTGTTTCCCGTTACAGAAAACCATATGGTTTCCCATATTGGGGCTCCAAGCTTTCTTCGGAGATCTGCAGTAACTTCCCACCGAAGTGGTCCTCCGGAGTGATTGTTGAGGGGTGTTCCGAAGAACTCGGGATACGGGCGTCCTAGATACTCCACTAGTTGCTTCAAATCCTTCTCGAACATGAGGTTTCCTCCATGGCCAAGCTGATAGGACCTGCAGGTGTACTCCATCTGTGAAGAATTATGATGAGTAAGTTAGAGAAGTGAGTAGTGTGTCAAAATTTTATGTAGTAGTATAAGAAGAATAGAACATAACTTTCTTATTTTGAAGAAGATCTCAAGGATAAGAGTGAGAATAAGTTTTCATAAATAATCACTTCATTTGTTTTGAAACTAAATTTTTCAGACATCCATTCTAACTAGGGTCTCCTAAGGTCAACAATGGCTCTGATACCAACTTGTCAACACCCGGATTTTTAAGTCCAGATGCCTATTATGCCATTCATCGCAATCCCAGGAATATTGTTGTTGCGAGACATAACAGTCGAATATCATAGTCATCATTCATTACAAACCATTTTGTCTTACAAATTCAGATCACATGATCCATATTACACAAATAGTTGATCTATTGATCAACGAACACAAAGTTCATAGCGGAAGCGTAAATAGAAATGGACTCTCTAGTCCACAGGCCAACGCTTGATGTCGGAAGACTCCTAGTTGTCGTAGGCGTCCTGCTGGTCATCACCTTGGTAGTTCTGTTCATCTTCATAGTCTGGCCATTTGAATAGCCAGGGACATAGCCGTGATTACTTTAAGTACTCGCAAACTAATACTAGTGTAAGTGCTAACAATTCTAGTAAGGGGGTGCTAAGCTCTAGTTTATTTTGCATAAAGCCAATTTTTGTTCACAAGTAGTTGATAAAGACTCTTTCATGTGCTAACTAACTCAAGTGGGAACATTAGTGTCATTCCGACAACTCAGTTGCGATTCAAGTCAAGTCACCATTTCAAATCATCAACATTTTCAAGAATCTGACACAGGTAACAGTATGGCCTTTCCAACCGTCCGTAACCGTGGACACGGCTATTCGAATAGGTTTACACTCTGCAGAGGTTGCACACTTGTGCCACAACATTTGATTTCATCCGTCGAGGATAACCCCGAATCATCGTAACACAGTACGCGGATCATCAACCATAACCTTTCACTTACATACCCTAGTATAGGTACCTCTCCCCATGAGCTTGGCCTCCCAGTGAAGACCAACTGTCAACCTGGGAACTGCAGAGGGCTTGGGCCGTACATTCACCTCATTTCTCATACTACGGAGGCAGCCTCGGCATAACCCCTATGATGCTTGTTCAGAGGGAAACCATACTAAGATGCATAAACTTCCAGTTAAGCCCTACCCATAATTAGGTATTGTGGGGGTACTCAAAAATTGGAAAGGTATCGCATCCAAACCAATATCAGTTTTAGTCAAAATTCACCATCTCCTTTAAGTCATATTCACCTTCAAAAATCATTCAATGGAATGACTCATCATTCCAAAGTTTTCAAATTCATTTCAAACCACAAGTTCCCATCTAGTGTAGTAAATTTTAGTTATTAGCACTAGCACTAATCATGAGGGGTGCTATCTTGCTTGGCTAGCTTTGAGACTAACTTTGCTACTCTAGTAACATTCTAAACTTAGACCAAAGTTAACTATAAAAGTAACTTCTTCATAAAACAAGTAAAAACTTGTAAGGTAAAAACTTGGGATGGGATCATTGTAAGTAAGGTAAGACTAATGGTGCCTTGCCCCAAAGGGCTTTGCACTTTGCAAGAATATTAGCTTGCCTTGGTAGTGATCAAAGTTCTCCTCCTCCTCTTCTTGGTAGAAACCTTCCTCTTCCTGGTATTCTCCGGTACTAGCGTCTAAAAACGAATACGAGATACAATCACCCAACAAAGTTCAAGAGCTATACTAAGCACACCATGGCTTCACACAACTATTCTAATAACACACATAACACAATTAGGTGCATTGGTTTTCTTTCTTGAGGAAAAATAATTTCCTCTCATTACATAGGTAAATGCTAGTTTCCATTTAGTTCTTGAGGAAATAATTTCCTCTCATTGAATCTTCTTAAGATTTAATTTCCTCAAACAATCATGCATGAAATCATATTGACCTAAGTAAACCATTCATCATCATCATTTGGGAAAATGATTTAAATGAGGTAGAATACCTCATACAACTTAACAATTCTAATTATGATTTAATATCACCAAGTATTTCATGTGAGAGTATTTAGACCAGGGTCTCAACTTCATATGAAAGTAATTGGGACAAGATTTAAATGAAGCAAAACACTTCATAAGATTTACATAATAGTTTTGGACAATATCACTTGACTAAACTAGCCATATAGTCCTCTATTTAAACTAGGCCATGATCACTCAAAGTAACCATGCCATATTTTTTCAGAAACAATTAGTGTAAGTGAAATGTGAGCTATGAGAGTTGAAATCAACTTAATAGCACTTTTGGTTGATTTTTAATAATTGTTTGAATGTGCAAAAGTCCCTGACTTGTTCTTTTTGTCACATTATTTCTACAAAGAATCTCACAGTGAGACCAGTGTAGTTGTGTAGATCTTTTTCTTAGCTTTCCAACAATATAAAATTCATCAAATTTGGTTAAGCCAATTTGAATCTATTGAATTTTGAACATAGGGCCAGTATTGAAATTTTACTGAAACTGGAAATTCGAATTTGAATGAAATGGGCCTGGCGAGAAAATGTACTGGGCCGAATGGAATTAAACAGCCACAGTCCAGCCCACCACGGTCCATACATGCATGGGCTGCCTGGCAGGGTGGGCTCCACCCGTCAGTGGGCGTTAAACGCCGAATCGGTACGAGGGACGTGGAGCGTTGGATTAGAAACAGATGTAACGGCTCTGGGTCATCGTCGTCGCCGGTGAGAATAGGTTACTGTCACGGCGGTGCTAGGGGGTTGGCGAGCTCACCGTGGATCCAGCGGCGGTGGGCAATATGCGTGGTGAAGCGGTGGACGACGGCGAGGCTCCTGGTAGCAGCGGCGCGTCCTGGGGTGGCTCCAATCGGCGGCGAGCTTCCGCGGCGGCGTGCGACAGTGATGTGGCGATTGAGCGGCGGCGGTGGCTAATGTCGACGGTGGAGTGGCTCAGGCGGCCGAGGGAGAAGAGGGGAAGGTGCTGGTGTGCTCAGATCGATGAATGGGCGTCTCCTTTTATAGGCGAGGGAGTGGCCGTGGTGCTGCGGGCGAACTCGACCGCGGCGCGGCTTCTCCGGCGAGCTACTTGGCCAGGCGAGGGCGGCGTACTGTTCTACGCGTCATGGCGGTTCTCTGGGCGGCGACAGGTAGACTAGGCAGCGCCTAACTCGGTCGGGTTTCTTCGACCTCTCGCGTGGCAACGGCGGGATTTTGTCTTCATCTCCGGCGCGGCGGGCACGGGTCGTGGTCGCGCGAGTGTCTGACGGCGTTGTGTTGTCACGGTGAAGCTCAACGCGAAGAGGGAGGGGCTAGGGAATGCTCGAGGTGGCCAGGCGGCACGTGTCCAGTGCGCGTCCATGGCGTGCACGTGCGACGCCATCGGCACGTCCTGGCTGTCCCTGGGCGCGTGTGTTCCGGTGATTGTCAGCCTCCTCTCCGGCAGTGGCGTGTGTAGGCAGGTGTAGGAGGTCGAGGTGGAGCTCAATGGCACTATGGCCGTGGCTGGGGAAAAAGGGAGAGAGGGGTTGGGGTGGACATGGTGGAACATGGCCGGCATGGCCATGTCCATGCCATGCTAGGCTCCTCCTTAGGGTTACTATGCTGGTGTGAGAGAGAGAGAGAGAGGGGACCAGGGGACAAAGTAGGTGTCAAGTGGTGGAGTTTAGGGTTAGGCAAACACTATTTCAAATAGTGTTGGGATTTGATCTATTTGCAAATTTCAAATTTGTGCCAAATTTGATCTATGCAAAGTGGTTCCAAAATTTGAAAATGGTTGGTTTGGATTAGTTGCAAATGACCAGAGACAATCATAGGTGGTGGTGGAATTTTAAAAATAAAAGAAATGCAAAAATGCAAAGTGTGAGATGTTGCACTTGTTAAAAAGTCTCAACTTTGCATGAGCATAGATTTTGATCCAAGATGAATTTGACATGGTGGTCTTTACCAAAGTTGTTCACCTTGATGTGTACTTGGATGAGGTGCAAAGAATTGGATTTGTTTGGTTTGAAAATCTTGAAATCCAAGGGCTCAAAGTAGTGACCAGAATGTAAATGGTAGATTTGACCATTATTCTATGTGATCACAAATTGAGTTTGAATTTGATTTGATTTGTATTTATTTGATTCCAAAAGTTGTAATAAGTGTTGAGTAACATATTACAACTAATGGTGAAGGTCAAAGTGGTCTAGGGCAAAGATTTGCAAAAATGGCATAAGCCATATGTGAGGGTTTTTAGGGTTTTTTATTTGATTTCTTTCTCTTTTTATTTGATTTGATTTGGGATCTTCTCTTGATCCAATTAGGGTTTTAGGGTTCATCACATAAGCACAATAACAATCATCATGGCATATCACTAAAAAAATGCACAAGTCCTATGCATAGCACTATATGCAAATAAAAGTTTTTGTTGGTTCTCATTTTTTGAAAAAGGGAAATTCATTTTCTCTTTGTTTTAAAATTTTGGGATGTTACACTATCCATCTCGATTTTCTGCTTCTCGAGCTCCCGCCTGGTACGTGCAAGCCTATATTGATACGCTTGTAACTCCTCAGGTGTCGCCGTTATGGTCATTGGCTCTGTACCATCAATGGCTCTTGCGACTCGATCCCATACTGCCTGCGGAAATCGCACCATCTCTCGTGTTCCCGATCTGATATTTTGTTCCTAGACCTCGCGTAAGATCTGCAGGATCGACATACGGATTTCCCGCCTCGTCGAAGTTCTCTGATGTCTCCTCCTGTGTGCGACTTGGATCTCCAATTGCATAGATCTGATGATACTTTAGATTTTGAACTTTTTCTGGTTTGGTGACACCATCACAGAGATTGGTAAAGACCTCGCCAACAATAGTGGATCTGTCGATGAAGTTGAAGTTGTCGATGTTGCTCGAGTCATCGCTTATATCGGAGTCCGCAGATGACTCGAAAGACATGTCGCTGAAGATCTTGGCGAGTTTTGCACTTGCCATAGTGTTGATGAAGCGTGGCGACGAAATCTCCTCGTCGCCTGACTCGATTGACGATGCTGAACTCGAAAAATCGGGATCGACCGCTAATAATCCCGACGAGATCGGAATTTCGAGACGATACACTCCTTCTTTCTCGACGCGGAAGTGGAACTTTCCGAACGTCATCTCCATGGGCTCCTCCAGATACGCATATGCATCCAAACGGGAGGGCGGGTGAGGAACAAAATCGACTAAACTAGTTTCGATCTGTTTACCTCTGTCCATCGCGTTGCTTGCTTATAAGGGGGAGTCGAGGGATTCATAATACACAAGTTACAGAGTCCGGGAGGGTTTCTAACCCGTCCCGTAAAATTACAAGTCTATATTTCCTAATACAACTCTAACTTTCCTTAACATAACTTGGGCTCCTAAACTTCATATTCTTAGACTCGTGGGCCTTCGGTAAACCCCGGGTACCATCTTTGGCAGGCCCATTGGGGATGCCTATGTCAGCCGGCCCCCTCCCATTGTCCCTCTTTTTATAGGTGGAACCCCCAAGAGTTGGTCTACAAGTCTTCGAATAAGACCCCAACCCAAAACCTTCCATGTGGTGGGAAACCTACCCAAGGTGGCCGGCCACCAAGGTGGAGTCCACCTTGGACTCCTCCCCCTTTGGGAATCCCACCTTTCCTTGGAGGGGGATGGCCGGCCACCACGGTGGAGTCCACCTTGGACGCCTCCCCCTTTGGGTTGGCCGGCCATGCTAGGTGGAGTCGGGACTCCACCTTCCATGGTGATTTCTTCCGGACTTTTCTAGAACCTTCCATAAATCCACCGGATCATTTTCAAACTTGTAAAATGACTTCCTATACATGAATCTTATTCTCCGGACCATTCCGGAACTCCTCGTGATGTCCTATGAAGGGATTCGTAGCATAGAAAACAAAAAATTTCCTACCGCGAGAACGCAATCCAAGCCAAGATGCAATCTAGAAGACGGTCGCAATGAGGGGATGAGCGAGACTAACCCTTGAAGATTTCCAAAGCCAACGAGATTAGATCTCGTTGTTGCAGAAGATGATCACTTGCCGCTTTCAAAAGCGCGTAGAAGATCTTGACGGTGCCACAATCGGGCAGCACCTCCGTACTCGGTCACACGTTCGGTGTTGGTGACGATGTCCTTCTCCCCGTTCCAGCGGGCAGCGGAAGTAGTAGATCCTCCTTGGAATCCCGGCAGCACGATGGCGTGGTGGCGGTGTTGATGGAGATCTCCGGCGGAGCTTCGCTAAGCATATGCGAGAGAGGTGGTGGAGGAGGGGCGGCTAGGGTTTGGGAGAGGGGCGCCGGCCTTGGGCAGCCTTGAGGGGTGCGGCCAGCTTGTGGTCTTAGGGTGGCCGGCCCCCTCCCTTTGTCCCTCATTATATAGGTGGAACACATCTAGGGTTTTCCCAAGTCTTCGAATAAGACCCCAATTCAAAACTGCCATATGGACGAAACCTAGTTGGGTTGGGACTCTCCCCTTTCCCCCTTGCTTGGCCGGCCAAGGAGGTGGAGTCCACCATGGACTCCACCCTCCTACTTGGTGGGCAAGTTTAGGGTTGGTGGATGATACGTCTCCGACGTATCGATAATTTCTTATGTTCCATGCCACATTATTGATGATATCTACATGTTTTATGCATACTTTATGTCATATTTATGCATTTTCCGGCACTAACCTATTAACGAGATGCCGAAGAGCCGATTCTTTGTTTTACGCTGTTTTTGGTTTCAGAAATCCTAGTAAGGAAATATTCTCGGAATTGGACAAAATCAACGCCCAGGATCTTATTTTTCCACGAAGCTTCCAGAAGACCGGGGATGATACGAAGTGGGGCGACGAGGCGGCCAGACGCTAGGGCGGCGCGGCCCAAGCCCTGGCCGCGCCGGCCTAGTGTGTGGGCCCCTCGCGTTGCCCCTAAACCTACCTCTCCGACTATAAGAAGCCTTCGTCGATAATAGTTCCAGTACCGAGAGCCACGATACGGAAAACCTTCCAGAGACGCCGCCGCCGCCAATCCCATCTCGGGGGATTCAGGAGATCGCCTCCGGCACCCTGCCGGAGAGGGGAATCATCTCCCGGAGGACTCTTCACCGCCATGGTCGCCTCCGGAGTGATGAGTGAGTAGTTCACCCCTGGACTATGGGTCCATAGCAGTAGCTAGATGGTCGTCTTCTCCTAATTGTGCTTCATTGTTGGATCTTGTGAGCTGCCAAACATGATCAAGATCATCTATCTGTAATGCTACATGTTGTGTTTGTTGGGATCCGGTGAATAGAGAATGCATGTTATGTTGATTATCAATTTATTACCTATGTGTTGTTTATGATCTTGCATGCTCTCCGTTATTAGTAGAGGCTCTGGCCAAGTTTTTGCTAGTAACTCCAAGAGGGAGTATTGATGCTCGATAGTGGGTTCATGCCTCCATTAAATCTGGGACAGTGACAGAAAGTTCTAAGGTTGTGGATGTGCTGTTGCCACTAGGGATAAAACATCGATGCTATGTCTAAGGATGTAGTTGTTGATTACATTACGCACCATACTTAATGCAATTGTCTGTTGTTTGCAACTTAATACTGGAAGGGGTTCGGATGATAACCTGAAGGTGGACTTTTTAGGCATAGATGCATGCTAGATAGCGGTCTATGTACTTTGTCGTAATGCCCAATTAAATCTCACTATACTCATCATATCATGTATGTGCATGGTCATGCCCTCTTTATTTGTCAATTGCCCAACTGTAATTTGTTCACCCAACATGCTTATTCTTATCGGAGAGACGCCTCTAGTGAACTGTGGACCCCGGTCCATTCTTTTAATCGAATACAATCTACTGCAATTCTTGTTCTACTGTTTTCTGCAAACAATCATCATCCACACTATACATCTAATCCTTTGTCACAGCAAGCCGGTGAGATTGACAACCTCACTGTCACGTTGGGGCAAAGTAATTTGGTTGTGTTGTGCAGGTTCTACGTTGGTGATGACCCACAAGTATAGGGGGTGTATCGTAGTATTTTCGATAAGTAAGAATGTCGATCCCAACGAGGAGCAGAAGGTGTTGACAAGCAGTTTCGATGAAGGATTCACTGTAAATGCTCACAGACAAGTATTCAGGGGTTTTTGATGTAACAGTTGAATAAAGTACGAGTAAGTAAAGTGCGAGAGTAACAATTGCAGCGAGTGGCCCAATCCTTTTTAGCACAAAGGACAAGCCGGTTTGTTTACTTATAATGACCAAACGTTCTCAAGGACACACGGGATTTTAGTCTAGTGCTTTCGCTACATACGGCTAAATAATCTTCATTGTTATGATAAGTGTTGTGTGGGTGAACCTGTGCTAATGTACCGCCCTTCCTAGGACTAATACATACTTGTGATTATACCCCTTGCAAGCATCCGCAACTACAAGAAAGTAATTAAGAATAAATCTAACCACAGCCTTAAACTCTGAGATCCTGCTATCCCTCCTGCATCGATATACCAACGGGGGTTTAGGTTTCTGTCACTCCGGCAACCCCGCAATTGGCAAACGAATACAAGATGCATTCCCCTAGGCCCATAAATGGTGAAGTGTCATGTAGTCGACGTTCACATGACACCACTAGAAGAATAACACCACAACTTAAATATCATACCATTGAATATTACTCAACCATAGTTCACTACTAACATTTAGACTTCACCCATGTCCTTAAGAACTAAACGAACTACTCACGAGACATCATATGGAACATGATCAGAGGTGATATGATGATGAATAACAATCTGAACATAAACTTGGTTCAATGGTTTCACTCAATAGCATCAACAACAAGTAGAGATCGATACTGGGAGAGTTTCCCCTATCAAACAATCAAGATCAAACCCAAATTGCTACGGCGGTGACGGTGTCCAGCGGTGGAGACGGCGGTGATGATGGTGGAGATGATGATGATGGTGATGGAGATGATGTCCAGCTCGATGACGGTGACGATGGCGTCGATTTCCCCCTCCCGGAGGGAATTTCCCCGGCGGATTCCTGCCCGCCGGAGAGCTCTTTTCTCTCTGGTGTTCTCCGCCCCGCAGAGGCGGCTGTAACTCTTCGCGAGGTACCCTCTGTGGCTTAGGTTTTTGGGACGAAGGATTTCGCGAAGAAAAGGAGGCGAAAGGGGCTGTGGGGCCCCCACACCACATGGTGGCGTGGCCAGGCCATGGGCCGCGCTGCCCTATGGTGTGGGCCCACCCTGGGTCCAGCTGGCTCCTCCTTCTGGCTTCCTTCGTCATCTTGAAATATAGGATTTTTGGTATAATTTCCTTCCACAGTTGATCTTCCGAAATATTGCGTTCTGACGGTGCTTTTTCCAGTAATTCAGCTCCGGTGCTTGATCCTCCAATAATGATGAAACATGCAAAATAGATGAAATAACATAAGTATTGTGTCCCAATATGAAATATATCAATGAATAACAGCAAATTATGATATAAAATAGTGATGCAAATTGGACGTATCAACTCCCCCCAAGCTTAGACTTCGCTTGTCCCCAAGCGAAACTGAGCTCGATAAACAGGACCACATGTTTATGGAGTGAAGAGTCGATAAATAAAATACGGACAAGAAGCATCATATTCATTCGCACAAGACATTATAGTGGACAACTTCCTCTTACAACTCAACTTGAAACAAGTATAAGGTAATCACAAACAAAGGTGCATAAGAAATCATAATTGGTGATGGCAAACTTCATTCTTGGTCAGAGAACAATTAACAGATTATACTTATCTCATTGAGCAGCGCTCTCATGTTAGAGTCTATAAGGCACAACTTGCATACTCAATCAGAAAGGTCCCTTCATGATCATTGATAACTTGCAAAGCTATATTCATTCAGATAAAACTTGTACTAAACTAGGAAGAATAAAAGACATGATGAAGCAAATCACAATATAATGGTTTGATCACAACTACTCAAATGCTTGCTTGAGATGGAGGGAAATAGGTTTACTGACTCAGCATAAAGTAAAAGACAGGCCCTTCGCAGAGGGAAGCAGGGATTAAATCATGTGCTAGAGCTTTTTTCAGTTTTGAAATCATATAAAGAGAATAAAAGTAACATTTTGAGAGGTGTTTGTTGTTGTCAACGACTGGTAGCGGGTACTCTAACCCCCTTGCCAGACAACCTTCAAAGAGCGGCTCCCATTTTATTTTTATTTTGTGTGGCACTCCTTCCAACCTTTCTTTCACAAACCATGGCTAACCGAATCCTCGGGTGCCTACCAACAATCTCATACCATGAAGGAGTGCCTTTTTATTTTAGTTTTATTATGATGATGACACTCCCCCCAACCTTTGCTTACACAAGCCATGGCTAACCGAATCCTTCGGGTGCCGTCCATCAATCACATACCATGGAGGAGTGTCTATTTAGTTTAATTAATTTGGGACTGGGAATCCCATTGCCAGCTCTTTTTGCAAAATTATTGGATAAGCGGATGAAGCCACTAGTCCATTGGTGAAAGTTGCCCAACAAGATTGAAAGATAAAACACCACATACTTCCTCATGAGCTATAAAACATTGACACAAATAAGAGATACTAAGTTTTGAATCGTTTAAAGGTAGCACATGAAGTATTTACTTGGAATGGCAGAAAATACCATGTAGTAGGTAGGTATGGTGGACACAAACGGCATAGGTTTGGGCTAAGGTTTGGATGCACGAGAAGTATTCCCTCTCAGTACAGGTCTTTGGCTAGCAAGGTTAATTAGCAAGCATAAGAGTCGAGGGAAACAAACAAATATACATGTGATAGAAACAATCATGCATCTTCCTTGTAAGCACAAACAGTTTTAACTTCAGAATAAAAAGCTATGAGCTAACAAGAAAGAAAGACAATGAAACATCTACATGTATTTCTCTTTTCTACTTAAACCTCAAAGTGTTGTTGCTATTGACCAATGCTAAGTTTGCCAAAACCAAATAGATTTATTCAATGCTCCCAAAGTGATACCAATACTAACAACAAGGTAAATCATATGATAGAGATTGCAAACTAGAATAAGATGTGCAATATGTAAATGATAAGACTTCTCATTAATATTCCATAACGATAACTCACACCAAGGGATACATAGATAACCAACTAAAGGAGAGATACTTCCAAACTGCAACCCATCTTATATGATAACTTCCCTACTCATGATATGACACTACTTGACAATAAAAGTAAAAGGTAGTGATAATGTGATACCGCGGCACTCCCCCAAGCTTGGAACAAACCAAGGGGATGCCAATACCGATGATGAATTACTCCTGCGGCGATGGTGGTGATGAACTCCCGTCATCAAACTTCCAAGGAAGAGGCTCTCCATCAAGAAACGACATCTTGGTCTCGGGAATCCTGAAACTAGCAGCACGGCTTATGTATTTAAACCTGTTTTCATACTCACAGTTCTGATTCTGAACGTCATAGAGTTGTGCTTGGAGCTTGTTGGTGGTGTCGTGAAGTGAGAGGATGTCGCCCCAAAGCTTTGCAGTTTCCTTCTCATGTTCAGCAATGAGTTCAGACACAATCCTGTGGAAGATATCCACCTCACGCTCAGCCATCTTCTTGTATTTGAAAACCTCTTGTTCTAGCTTCTCCATCCTGTCTTCCAAGCTTCCTTCTCCTTTAGGACCCTGGACATCCTTGATCTGCAGTTCTCCTTCAACGAGCAGCAACTCCTTGGGGTGCATCTTCAGCTCCTCCATGTACAAGTTACCAACATCCTCGCAGGAGCTATCCTTTGGAGTTTCTGACGAAGACATGATGGCTCTAGATCCGAAGCAAATCCTGGCAGAAACAGCTCGAAACAAAACACGTCGAGAAAACGATATACGGATCTCCAGGGGTCCGGGGGATTATATAGCAAAAATTTTCACGACAAACAGAAAGTACCAGATCGAACCAGAGTCGGAAAGGGGCAACGGGGCGGCCAGACCATAGGTCGGCGCGGGCCCAGGTCAGGCCGCACCGGCCTATGGTGGCACCCCCTCGTGCGTCCTTTCCACTCCGTTTCGAACTCGTAATTTTTCATATTTTCCAAAAACAGCAAAAATATTGTTCGGAAGGTAAATTGCGTTCTTTTCATTACCGATCATTACCTATTCAAAGTCGAGTTCTGGCGGACTGTCAATTTGCCCTTTGATGAAAGCCTCCGGTGTTTCCACTTGAATAATATCAACATCAACATTATAAGAATCACCTGAGATATAATGCTTGAGTCTTTGTCCATTCACCACTTGCGTAGCATTGCCTTGGAGAGAGCTAATTTTGATTGCTCCTGAACGATACACCTCCTCGACAACATATGGTCCTTCCCATTTCGAGAGTAATTTCCCTGCAAAGAATCTGAGACGAGACCGATACAATAGGACTTTATCCCCAATATTAAATTCTCTTTTGATAATCCTTCTATCATGCCATTTTTTAACTTTCTCTTTAAAGAGTTTAGCATTTTCATAAGCTTCACTTCTCCATTCATCTAGAGAACTTAATTGCAACAACCTCTTATCACCGGCAAGTTTAGGATCTTTATTTAATTCTCTAACAGCCCAATAAGCTTTGTGCTCTAGTTCTAAAGGTAAATGACAAGCTTTCCCATAAACCATTTTATAAGGTGACATTCCCATGGGATTTTTATAAGCAGTTCTATAAGCCCATAGTGCATCCTTCAATTTACTAGCCCAATTCTTTCTAGTTTTATTAACGGTCTTTCCCAAAATAGATTTAATCTCTCTATTTGATAATTCCACTTGACCACTAGTTTGAGGATGATAAGCGGAAGCAATTCTATGATTAATACCATACTTAGCAAGAGTTTTTCTAAAACCTCCATGAATAAAATGAGAACCTCCATCAGTCATAATATATCTAGGCACTCCAAATCTAGGAAAAATAATGTCTAAAAGCATTCTTAAAGAGGTCTCACCATCAGCACTTTTTGTAGGTATGGCTTCCACTCATTTAGTAACATAATCAACAGCAACAAGTATGTGAGTGTTACCTTCTGAAGACGGAAAAGGTCCCATGAAGTCAAATCCCCAACAATCAAACGGTTCAATAACAAGAGTATAATTCATAGGCATTTCATTACGTCTGGAGATATTACCAACCCTTTGGCATTCATCACAAGATAAAATAAACTTCCTTGCATCTTTGAAGAGAGTTGGCCAATAAAAACCTGATTGTAGAACCTTTTGCGCGGTTCTTTCTCCGGCGTGATGTCCTCCATAAGCACTACCATGACATTTACTCAATATCTCTTGTTGTTCATATTCGGGAACACACCTTCGCATAATACCATCCACTCCTTCTTTATATAAGTGTGGGTCATCCCAGAAATAGTGCCTCAAGTCATAAAAGAATTTCCTCCTTTGCTGAGCTGAAAAGGTTGGAGGCAAGTACTTGGAAACAATAAAGTTAGCGTAATCAGCATACCAAGGACTGTCTCGCGAGCTCACCTTTATTACAGCCAATTGTTCATTTGGAAAACTATCATTAACGAGAGCAGGATCATAAGCAATATTTTCCAATCTAGACAAATTATCAGCAACAGGATTATCAGCACCTTTCCTATCTACAATATGTAAATCAAATTCTTGCAAAAGAAGTACCCATCTAATAAGCCTCGGCTTAGCATCTTTCTTTGTCATAAGGTATCTAATTGCAGCATGATCAGTATGAATAGTAACTTTTGAATCAACAATATAAGATCTAAATTTATCGCAAGCAAAGACTACAGCTAATAATTCTTTTTCAGTTGTGGCATAATTTCTTTGAGCAGCATCAAGAGTTTTACTAGCATAATGAATAACATTCAGTTTTTTATCTACTCATTTGTCCAAGAACAGGCGCCTACCAAAGAAAATCACTAGCATCACACATAATCTCAAAGGGTAAATTCCAATCAGGAGGTTCAACTATAGGAGCAGTTGTTAAGGTTTCTTTAGAGTTTCAAAAGCTTCCTTACAATCATCATCAAAAACAAATGGTACATCTTTTTGAAGAAGATTAGTAAGAGGTTTTGAAATCTTGGAGAAATCTTTAATAAATCTCCTATAAAACCCAGCATGACCAAGAACACTACGAATACCTTTAACATCCCTAGGATAGGGCATCTTCTCAATTGCTTCAACTTTAGCTCTATCAACTTCAATGCCTCTCTCAGAAATTTTATGTCCCAATACAATTCCTTCATTAACCATAAAGTGGCATTTCTCCCAATTAAGAACAAGGTTAGTTTCTTCACATCTCTGCAAAACTTTATCAAGGTTTCGCAAGCAACTATCAAAAGAATTCCCATAGACGGAAAAATCATCCATGAATACCTCTACAATACTCTCACAAAAACCATGAAAAATAGCAGACATGCATCTTTGAAAAGTAGCAGGAGCATTACATAAACCAAAAGGCATGCGTCTATAAGCATAAGTTCCATAGGGATAAGTGAAAGTGGTTTTCTCTTGATCTTTAGCTTTAACAGCAATTTGTGAAAACCCAGAATAACCATCAAGAAAACAAAAATGAGTATTTTTAGACAATCTTTCTAGCATTTGATCAATAAATGGTAAAGGGTAATGATCTTTCTTAGTAACTTTATTAACTTTTCGAAAATCAATGCACATTCTATACCCTACAACTACTCTTTGAGGGATGAGCTCATCATTATCATTAGGCACAACAGTCATTCCTCCTTTCTTGGGAACGCAATGCACAGGACTAACCCATCTACTATCAGCAATAGGATATATAATGCCAGCTTCAAGAAGTCTTAATACCTCATTCCTTACCACTTCCTTCATCTTCGGAATTAGATGACGCTGATGTTCAACAACAGGCTTTGCATCATCTTCCATATTAATAGCATGTTGGCAAAGAGAAGGAGAAATCCCTTTCAAATCATCAAGAGTGTAGCCAATAGCGCCTCGGTGCTTCTTCAATATTTCCAATAACCTTTCTTCCTCAATCTCTGAAAGCTTAGAACTAATAATAACAGGATATATTTTCTTATCATCAATATGAGCATATTTAAGATTATCAAGCAATGGCTTTAATTCAAAAACAGGATCTTCCTTTGGTGGCGGTGTTGTACCCAAATCTTCCACCGGTAAATCATGCTTGAGAATAGGTTGGCGAAGAAAAATTTCCTCAAGCTCATCTCTTTCTTTCCTAAAAACTTCACTCTCGCTATCCTCCAAATGTTGCTGCAAAGGATTGTTAGGAACAAGAACAATAGATGCACACTGTTCCATTTTAAAATCATCACTAGGCAAATCAGCTTTATAAGGAGTTTTGGTAAATTTAGAGAAGTTAAACTCATAAGATTCACCAGCAAATTTATTCAAAATTTTCTCTTTCTTGCAATCTATAATAGCTCCACAAGTATTTAGAAAAGGTCTACCAAAAATAATAGGACAATAATCACTAGCAGCAGAACCAAGTACCAAAAAGTCAGCAGGATATTTAATCTTACCGCATAAAACTTCCACATCTTGAACAATACCAATTGGAGAAATAGTTTCTCTATTAGCCAGCTGAATAACCACATCAATATCTTCAAGTTCACAAGAATCAATTTCGTGCATAATCTCCGTGTAAAGCTCATAAGGAATAGCACTAACACTTGCACCAATATCACATAATCCATAATAGCAATGATCACCAATTCTAACAGATAGCATAGGAACACTAGCTTGTTTGGGTTTATTAGGATGTGAAACAATATTAGAAGCATCTTCACAGAAAATAATATGACCATCCTCCACATTTTCAGTCACAAGATCTTTAACTATTGCAACAGCAGGTTCAACTTTTATTTGTTCTTCAGATTCTACAGGTTTCTTTTCACTTTTATGAACCGCACTATTTAAAACAGAGTACTCCTTCATTTTAGCAAGGAAAGGAGTTTTTTCAATATAAGCTTCAGGAATAACATGATCAGCAGTTTCAACTACAACGCATTTATTAATAGATGAATCAATTTTATCTTTATACGGTTCATGATACTTATCAAAATTCTTCTTTGGCAATTCATAATGAGAGGCAAAAGCTTTATAAAGATTTGCAGCAACTTGAGAATCAAGACCATATGTAGCACTCATATTACGAAATTTATCGGTATCCATAAAAGCTTCAATGCATTTATAATCATAAATTATACCTGATTCTCTATCCTTGTCGTTCTCCCAACCTTCAGTATTTTCTTGGATCCGATCAAGAAGGTCCCTTTTAAACTCTTCTTTGTTGCGTGTAAATGATCCAGAACAAGAAGTATCCAGCAAGGTCTTGTCTTGAAAAGAAAGTCTTGCATAGAAATTATCAATAATAACATTACCAGGAAGCTCATGAATGGGGCATTTGAGCATTAAAGACTTCAATCTCCCCCAAGCTTGGGCAATACTCTCTCCATCATGAGGCCAAAAATTATATATGCGATTCCGATCCTTGTGAATTTCACTTGGAGGATAGAACTTAGAATAAAACCGGGGCACAATATCATTCCATTCAAGAGAATCCCCATTATCCAATAATTTATACCAATGCGCCGCTTTACCAGACAGCGATAAAGAGAATAGTTTCTTCCTCACTTCATCCATAGCAATACCTGCACACTTGAATAAACCGCATAATTCATGTAAGAACAATAAATGATCTCCAGGGTGGACAGTTCCATCCCCTTCATAGCGGTTATCCATAACACGTTCAATAATTTTCATAGGTATTTTATATGGTATCACTTCCTCACCTGGCGCCTCATCCACTACCGTTGCAGTAGTAGTAGATTTCCCAAATAAAAATTGAAGAGAAGATCTCTCCATAATAACTTATAGCAACGGCGAAATAAAATCAGCACAAACAGTAAAGGTTTTCCTTACCAATTCCACTTACCAATAGCGCTTCACTCCCCGGCAACGGCGCAGGAAAATAGTATTGATGACCCACAAGTATAGGGGGTGTATCGTAGTATTTTCGATAAGTAAGAATGTCGATCCCAACGAGGAGCAGAAGGTGTTGACAAGCAGTTTCGATGAAGGATTCACTGTAAATGCTCACAGACAAGTATTCAGGGGTTTTTGATGTAACAGTTGAATAAAGTACGAGTAAGTAAAGTGCGAGAGTAACAATTGCAGCGAGTGGCCCAATCCTTTTTAGCACAAAGGACAAGCCGGTTTGTTTACTTATAATGACCAAACGTTCTCGAGGACACACGGGATTTTAGTCTAGTGCTTTCGCTACATACGGCTAAATAATCTTCATTGTTATGATAAGTGTTGTGTGGGTGAACCTGTGCTAATGTACCGCCCTTCCTAGGACTAATACATACTTGTGATTATACCCCTTGCAAGCATCCGCAACTACAAGAAAGTAATTAAGAATAAATCTAACCACAGCCTTAAACTCTGAGATCCTGCTATCCCTCCTGCATCGATATACCAACGGGGGTTTAGGTTTCTGTCACTCCGGCAACCCCGCAATTGGCAAACGAATACAAGATGCATTCCCCTGATCAGAGGTGATATGATGATGAATAACAATCTGAACATAAACTTGGTTCAATGGTTTCACTCAATAGCATCAACAACAAGTAGAGATCGATACCGGGAGAGTTTCCCCTATCAAACAATCAAGATCAAACCCAAATTGCTACGGCGGTGACGGTGTCCAGCGGTGGAGACGGCGGTGATGATGGTGGAGATGATGATGATGGTGATGGAGATGATGTCCAGCTTGATGACGGTGACGATGGCGTCGATTTCCCCCTCCCGGAGGGAATTTCCCCGGCGGATTCCTGCCCGCCGGAGAGCTCTTTTCTCTCTGGTGTTCTCCGCCCCGCAGAGGCGGCTGTAACTCTTCACGAGGTACCCTCTGTGGCTTAGGTTTTCGGGACGAAGGATTTCGCGAAGAAAAGAAGGCGAAAGGGGCTGTGGGGCCCCCACACCACATGGTGGCGCGGCCAGGCCATGGGCCGCGCCGCCCTATGGTGTGGGCCCACCCTGGGTCCAGCTGGCTCCTCCTTCTGGTTCCTTCGTCATCTTGAAAAATAGGATTTTTGGTATAATTTCCTTCCACAGTTGATCTTCCGAAATATTGCGTTCTGACGGTGCTTTTTCCAATGAGTGCGCTCCGGTGCTTGATCCTCCAATAATGATGAAACATGCAAAATAGATGAAATAACATAAGTATTGTGTCCCAATATGAAATATATCAATGAATAACAGCAAATTATGATATAAAATAGTGATGCAAATTGGACGTATCAGTTGGCGCCGGTATCCCTGGTGTTGCGCCGCACTACACTCCGCCGCCATCAACCTTCAACGTGCTTCTTGGCTCCTACTGGTTCGATAAACCTTGGTTTCTTACTGAGTGAAAACTTGCCGCTGTACGCATCACACCTTCCTCTTGGGGTTCCCAACGGACGCGTGCTGTACGCGTATCAGTGGAGTCCAACCGGGACTCCACCTTCCATAGTGATTTATTCCGGATAATTCTAGAAACCACCTTCCATAAAATCACCGGATCATTCCCAAACTTGGAAAGTGACTTCCTATATATGAATCTTATTCTCCGGACCATTCCGGAACTCCTCGTGATGTCCTGGATCCCATCCGAGACTCCGAACAAAACTTCGAACTCCATTCCATATTCCATATCTACTTAAACGACATCAAACCTTAAGTGTGTCACCCTACGGTTCACGAACTATGCAGACATGGTTGAGACCTCTCTCCGACCAATAACCAATAGCGGGATCTGGAGATCCATAATGGCTCCCACATATTCAACGATGACTTTAGTGATCGACTGAACCATTTACATACGATACCGATTCTCTTTGTCACGCGATATTTTACTTGTCCGAGGTTTGATCATCGGTATCTCTATACCTCGTTCAACCTCGTCTCTTGACAAGTACTCTTTACTCGTACCGTGATATGTCATCTCTTATGAACCATTCATATGCTTGCAAGCTAATTAGACGACATTCCACCGAGAGGGCCCAGAGTATATCTATCCGTCATCGGGATGGACAAATCCCACTGTTGATCCATATGCCTCAAATCATACTTTCTGGATACTTAATCCCACCTTTATAACCACCCATTTACGCAGTGGCATTTGATGTAATCAAAGTACCCTTCCGGTATAAGTGATTTACATGATCTCATGGTCGAAAGGACTAGGTAACTATGTATCGAAAGTTTATAGCAAATAACTTAATGACGTGATCTTATGCTATGCTTAATTGGGTGTGTCCATTACATCATTGACATAATGACATAACCTTGTTATTAATAACATCCAATGTTCATGATCATGAAACTATGATCATCTATTAATCAACAAGCTAGTTATACAAGAGGCATACTAGGGACTCCTTGTTGTTCACATAACACACATGTATCAACGTTTCGGTTAATACAATTATAGCATGGTACGTAAACATTATCATAAACACAAAGATATATTATAATAACCATTTATTATTGCCTCTTGGGCATATCTCCAACAGTCTCCCACTTGCACTAGAGTCAATAATCTAGTTTACATTTGTAAAGATATAACACCTTGGCCTTCCGGTGCTTTATCATGTATTGCTCACGGGAGAGGTTTTAGTCAACCGATCCAACACGCTCAGAAACGTATGTATTTTTGCAATTCATTTGCGTCTTCACGCATCACTCATTTTCCAAATGAGTCGGCATTTAAATATGTTTGGTTTTCTGGTGGAACCTTAATTCCGCGGTCTGAAATAAGTCACTAATATTGTCACATACAATATAGCTTCAAAGTTCTGACACTATCGGAACTACACCAAGTTCTTAAAGAACCTCTTGACTTAACATCCTCAGTCATTGTCAAAACAATGACATACTCTGCCTTCGTTTGTAGAATCCATCACAATATTTAGAACTCTTCTAAATCTAGCATAGAAAACTTCTAGCTCATTGTGCTACCTTTTAAACAACACTTAGTCTAATTTGAGATTTGAAATTTTATTTTTATATGTGACAAAACAAATATCGGTGCAACACCTTACAGCGATTTGTTTGTCATTTCTCCATATAAAACTATATATATATATATATCCTTGGTTCTTCTTAAGTACTCAAGAATATTCTTACTGTTTTTCAATGATCATCACATGAATCATTCTGGTATATGCTCATAACATTTTTAGAGCACAGGACATCTGATTGTGTACATATTATTCGTGATCTATAATCACTCATGTGTTTTTACTCATTGAGTGTCAGATACACTCAAGTCTTGTTAAACCTTCACATGACAACAACATTTTCTTAATATTTCTATATTGAACCACTTCAATATCCATTCTATGTACTTTGACTTAAACTTATTATGTGTTTCAATCTATCTTCATAGATCTTGACACTAAATTTGTTTCAGTCCATATCCTTTCATTGAAGTTAATTTTCAATGAAACCTTTTAATCAAGTATATAATTACATCATTTATAACCAACTATATGTCATCTACATAAAGTACTATAAATATGTCTCAGCGCTCCCACTTAATTTCTTGCAAATGCAAGCCTCTTCATCGTTTCTGACGAAATAAAAAACTTTTTGACTATTTCATCTGGTGAAGATTCCAACTCCGTGATACTCACTTCATCCAATTGAAGTTCGTATACCTATCTAGTATTCCATGGACTAGCAAAACAATTGGTTGTATCTTGTATACACCTTTAATACACACTTCTGTTAAGTAATGTATTTTGCCATCCTTCTAGCATATCTCATAAAAGAAATATGTAGCGATTACTAGAATAATCCACATAGACTATAAGCATTGCTACGAAAGATCTATTCTTATCGTAGTCAACTCTTTGAACTTTGTTGTAAACAACTTTTCGACAAGTCAAGCTTCTTCAAGGATATTCCATCCAAGTCCATCAATTTTATAGATCCATTTACTTTCAAAAAGTATTCATCTATCTTGGATTTCATGGCGTATAGCCATTTTAACGGAGTCAGGGCCCATCATAACTTCTTTGTATGTAGTTGATTTATCATTGTTCAAAAAACAATTCTTTGTCCATAAATCATTTATTTGATCACAAAGTAAATCATACCTACAAGGTTCAATAGGTACTTTGATCTCCATGGCTAAAACATTTTGTAGTCATGGGAGCCATGATCGTCGTGGCCGCTTCTGGAACCAATTCCGATGCTACGCTACTCTGATCATTATGCTCAGGTTCATAAACCTTATCAAATTCTATTGTCCTCCCACTCAAATACTTCGCTAGAAACAATTTCTCGGAAATAAGAAACATTGACAAACACTTTTGTCTTTGTCTCGTGGGAAGAATTCCCAATTAAATCTCTGGGATAACCAACAAAGACATTCATCCGATTTTGGTTGTAAACTTATTTACTTATGCTATGCATACCAAAATTTAAGAAAGGACTATCAGGGTTCTTACCCATGACATAACTTGTATGGTGTCATTTCAACGGATCATGATGATGCTCTATTTAGTGTAAAAGCGGTAGTCTCTAAAACATAATCCAAAAAAAATATAATGGCGTCAATATTTTATCTCATCATTGACCCAACAAGGTTTGGATACATCTCTCAGATACTATATCATCACTATGATACTCCAAGAAATGTGAGTTGTAGAACAATTTCATAACTCTCTTAGATGTTCGCTAAAACTCGTAATTCAAATATTTTCCCAATGATCCAATCATAGATATTTGACTTTTCTATTATGATGATTTCCACTTCATGCTGAAATTTATTTGAATCCATTCAAATGTTTCAAACTTCTTCCTTATCGAATATATCCACATATATATACTCAATTCATTGTTGGAAGTTTTCATGAAGTAGAAGAATCTCCCGCACACAACTATGCCCAGTGAACCACATATATCATCATGTATGTTTTCACTAAGTTAGTTGCCTGTTCAACTCTTGGCCTATGAACGGTATTTTAGTCATTCTCTTTAGAAAAGATTTGCAAGCGCCAAATGATTCAAAAATCAAATGACTCCAAAAGTCCATTTGCATGGAGTTCCTTCATGTGTTCCTTTCTAACATGACCTAAATGGCGGTTCCACAGATAAGTGGAATTCAAATCATTTGCCTTATGTCATTTTAGCGTCAGTATTATGCACGTGTGTTTCACCATTAAGATTTATAATAACTTATCCATCGTAGATGGAATAATGTCATAACTTGAACAACTTATTGTTTTCATTTGACTAGAGCATAATAACAATTATTAAGTTCTTTATTATAAATTCTAAGGGCTAGATAGAATGCCAACGATGAACAAAATAACACTTAATTTTTGTTCCAGACGTGTATTCCTATCATATTCCTTGTCAGTCACTTAGGCCATTGTATTCTTGTATTGCGTTGTTTTGTATGACACTTCATACCAACCAATATGGTACAAATACCCAAGAATTTCATTGTGTGACTAAACGAGGAATACATCCATAACATGTATATCATTTATATACACCTGAGCTAGACTTTCTAGTCTTTTCTTTCTTTCTGCCAATAATCTTTTGTAGTTTCTCTTTTAGCTTTCCTCATTATTCAGAAAAATACTTCAACATCAATAACTTCTAGGTTTGTTAGTCAAATACCAATAACCTTGAGGTTCTTACTTTGAAGTTGATCATCATATGACAAGTGTTTCGGATTTCACTATTAGTAACCTTGTAATATGATGAACAATTTCACTCATAATTTTATCCATTGTATCATGATGACCTTCCGAGACCATGTTTGTACATGCTAGGCTCGTAAAGTTTAACCTTAGTATTTGCATGTGCAAATATGACTTGCACCCGTTGCATGCACTCGTAGAATCTATAACACCCGATCATCACGAGATGCTTCGAAACGACGAGTCTTAGCAACGGTGCATACTAAGGACGATCACTTCATAGATATGCAAATATCTTTAGTGTCCAACTTAGTTGGAGGATTGGGACACCGGGCGTCTTCAACCTTCGTACATTCCCATAAAACTTATGAGTTTATGTAGTCTCACTAGATTATATTCTATCATCTTGCAATAAGGTCTTAGATATCACATATATCTCATACCTTGCTTATTTCTGAAAACTAAATTTTCAGCTCCTTACTTTTTCAAACAGATTTGAACTACAAGTTTCATGGAGACAAGATAATTTTAGGTACTAATTGAAACCACAACTCTTTGAATCAACAATGTGAGGTTTACTAAAAGTTCGCAATAGGACTTAATCATTTCTTGATTCTTTAACAATACGGTACCAGTCCGTAAAGTTTCTTGTTAGACTTAACATTATTTCTATCTCAATTACAAGACTAGCGCATGGTATAAAACGGATGCCAATACTACAAAATTAATTCAAAATACTACTCAGACTATGTTTATGATAATTAGTTCATGTTTTAATCTAATTACTAATGAACTCCCACTTAATACAACATCCCTCATAGTTGTTAAGTGGTACACGATCCAAATCCACTACACCAAAACCGATCATCACGTGAGATGATGTAGCTTCAATAGTGAACATCAACATGTTGATCATATCATCCATATGACTCGTGTTCAACCTTTCGGTTTTCGTTGTCCCGAGGCCATGTCTGTACATGCTAGGCTCATCAAGCAAACACAAGTATTCCGCGTGTGCAACATGGCTTACACCCATTGTATGTAATTATTGAGTCTATCACATTCGATCATCACGAGATGCTTCGAAACAACGAACTATATCAACGCTACATACGAGGGGAAAACACTTTATTATCTTGATATTAATGTGAGGGATCATCTTATAATGCTACTATCGCGATCTAAGCAAAATAGGATGCATAAAGGATTAACATCACATGCAATTCATATGTGATATGATATGGCCCTTTAGTCTTTGCGCCTTCGATCTTCATCTCCAAAGCACGGACATGATCTCCATCATCAACGGGCATGATCTCCATCATCGTCGGCGTAGTGTCAAGGTCCATGGCGCCGTCTTCATGGTTGTTCACCTCATGTAGCAACTATTACAACTACTTTGAAATACTACTCAACATGAAATTTAAAGACAACCATAAGGCTCCTGCCGGTTGCTGATACGTCTCAAACGTATCTATAATTTCTTATGTTCCATGCTACTTTTACGATGATACTCACATGTTTTATACACACTTTATGTCATATTTATGCATTTTCCGGCACTAACCTATTGACAAGATGCCGAAGAGCTAGTTGTTGTTTTCTGCTGTTTTTGGTTTCAGAAATCCTACAAAGGAAATATTCTCGGAATTGGACGAAATCAACGCCCAGGGTCTTATTTTTCCACGAAGCTTCCAGAAGACCGAAAGGATTACGAAGTGGGCCGACGAGGCGACGCCACGCCAGGGCCGCGCGGCCAGGGCTGGGGCCGCGCCGCCCTGTTGTGTGGGCCCCTCGTGTCGCCCCTAAACCTACCCTTCCGCCTATAAGAAGCCTTCGTCGAGAATACCCCAGTACCGAGAGCCACGATACGGAAAACCTTCCAGAGACGCCGCCGCCGCCAATCCCATCTCGGGGGATTCAGGAGATCGCCTCCGGCACCCTGCCGGAGAGGGGAATCATCTCCCGGAGGACTCTTCATCGCCATGATCGCCTCCGGAGTGATGTGTGAGTAGTTCACCCCTGGACTATGGGTCCATAGCAGCAGCTGGATGGTTGTCTTCTCCTCATGTGCTATCATTGTTCAATCTTGTGAGCTGCCTAACATGATCAAGATCATCTATTTGTAATGCTACATGTTGCATTTGTTGGGATCCGATGAATATGGAATACTATGTTATGTTGATTATCAATCTATCTATGTGTTGTTTATGATCTTGCATGCTCTCCGTTGCTAGTAGAGGCTCTGGCCAAGTTGATACTTGTAACTCCAAGAGGGAGTATTTATGCTCGATAGTGGGTTCATGCCTCCATTTAATCTGGGACAGTGACAGAAAGTTCTAAGGTTGTGGATGTGCTGTTGCCACTAGGGATAAAACATCAATGCTTTGTCTAAGGATATTTGTGTTGATTACATTACGCACCATACTTAATGCAATTGTCTGTTGGTTGCAACTTAATACTGGAAGGGGTGCGGATGCTAACCTGAAGGTGGACTTTTTAGGCATAGATGCATGCTAGATAGCGGTCTATGTACTTTGTCGTAATGCCCAATTGAATTTCACACTACTCATCATAATATGTATGTGCATTGTTATGCCCTCTTTATTTGTCAATTGCCTAACTGTAATTTGTTCACCCAACATGCTATTTCTTATTGGAGAGACACCACTAGTGAACTGTGGACCCCGGTCCATTCTTTTACATCGAATACAATCTACTGCAATACTCGTTCTTACTGTTCTTTGCAAACATCATCATCCACACTATACATCTAATCCTTTGTTACAGCAAGCCGGTGAGATTGACAACCTCACTGTTACGTTGGGGCAAAGAACTTTGGTTGTGTTGTGCAGGTTCCACGTTGGCGCCGGAATCCCTGGTGTTGTGCCGCACTACACTCCGCCACCATCAACCTTCACGTGCTTCTTGGCTCCTACTGGTTCGATAAACCTTGGTTTCTTACTGAGGGAAAACTTGCTGCTGTACGCATCACACCTTCCTCTTGGGGTTCCCAATGGACGCGTGCTGTACGCGTATCAAGCTCTTTTTCTGGCGCCGTTTCCGGGGAGGTAAGGTAAAAGGTATTCACATCCTCCGACTACTAAGCTATTTCCTAGCACTGTTGCCGGTGTGTGATTGCTCGAAGCTATTTCCTTTAGATCCTGCAATTGCATCTTTTTGTTTCTTGTTCACTAGTTAGGCATAATGGAATATAACAGTGAGCTTTTTAAGCTATTTCCTGAGTTAAGACATGGATTGTTTGATGCGAAAATTTAAAAACCTATGGAACCTTATTTGCATGCTAGTAGCAAAGATATTAGTATGAACGCTTTGAACACCATTGTTGCTAATGCTATGGAAAATTCTAAGCTTGGGGAAGCTGGTTTTGATGAGCATGATATTTTGAGTCCCCCAAGCATTGAGGAGAAAATTTTCTTTGATGATACTTTGCCTCCTATTTATGATGATTATAATGATAGTGGTATTTTGGTGCCACCTACTATGGAGGATAAATTTTATTATGATTATAATATACCTCCTACATTTGATGATTATGGTGATGAGAATAATAATGATAGCTACCTTGTTGAATTTGCTCCCACTACAATTAATAAGAATGACTATGCTTATGTTGGGAGTAGTAATAATTTTATGCATGTAGCTCATGATAAGAATGTTTCATTTGATAGTTATATTGTTGAGTTTGTTCATGATGCTAGTGAAAATCTTTATGAGAGAGGACAATATGGTTGTAGGCATTTTCATGTTACCAAAACACCTCTCTTTTCGCTGAAAATCTTGAAGTTGAGCTTGTCTAGTTTTCCTATGCTTGTTGCATTATGCTTAAATGACTTGTTTATTTACAAGATTCCTTTTCATAGGAAGTGGGTTAGGCTTAAATTTGTTTTGAATTTGCTTTTTGATGCTCTCTTTTTCTTCAACTCTTATTTCTTGGGAGTGCATCATTGAAATTACTGAGCCCATCTTAATGGCTATATAGAAAGCACTTCTTGGGAGATAACCCATGTTTTTATTTTACTACATCAATTTTGTTTTATATTTGAGTCTTGGAAGTTGTTACTACTGTAGAAACCTCTCCTTATCTTTATTTTATTGCATTGTTGTGCCAAGTAAAGTCTTTGATAGTAAGGTTCATACTAGATTTGGATTACTGCGCAGAAACAGATTTCTTGCTGTCACGAATTTGAGTAGTATTCTCTGTAGGTAACTTAGAAAAATCTGCCAATTTACTTGCGTGATCCTAAGATATGTACGAAACTTTCATTCAATTTGAGCTTTTTCATCTGAGCAAGTTAAGTGCCTCTGAAAAATTCGTCTTTACGGACTGTTCTGTTTTGATAGATTCTGCCTTTTATTTCGCATTGCCTCTTTTGCTGTGTTGGATGGATTTCTTTGTTCCATTAACTTTCAGTAGCTTTGTGCAATGTCCAGAAGTGTTAAGAATGATTGTGTCACCTCTGAATATGTGAATTTTTGATTATGCACTAACCCTCTAATGAGTTTGTTTTGAGTTTGGTGTGGAGGAAGTTTTCAAGGGTCAAGAGAGGAGGATGATACAATATGATCAAGGAGAGTGAAAACTCTAAGTTTGGGGATGCCCCCGTGGTTCATCCCTGCATATTTCAAGAAGTCTCAAGCATTTAAGCTTGGGGATGCCCAAGGCATCCCCTTCTTCATCGACAACTTATCAGGTCACCTCTAGTGAAACTATATTTTTATTCCGTCACATCTTATGTGCTTTACTTGGAGCGTCTGTTTGTTTTATTTTCATTTTTGTTTGAATAAATTGGATCCTAGCATTCATTGTGTGGGAGAGAGACACGCTCCGCTCATTCATATGAACACTGGTGTTCTTAGCTTTACTTTTAATGTTCATGGCGAAGGTTGAAACTGCTTCATTCATTGTTATATGGTTGGAAACAGAAAATGCTACATGTGGTAAATGGTATAATGTATTGAATAGTTTGATACTTGGCAATTGTTGTGCTCATATAGATCATGTTTAAGCTCTTGCATCATATACTTTGCACCTATTAATGAAGAACTACATAGAGCTTGTTAAAATTTGGTTTGCATGATTGGTCTCTCTAGAGTCTAGATATTTTCTAGTGAGGTGTTTTGAACAACAAGGAAGACAATGTAGAGTCTTATAATGCTTGCAATATGTTCTTATGTAAGTTTTGCTGTACCGGTTCATACTTGTGTTTGCTTCAAACAACCTTGCTAGCCTAAGCCTTGTATTGAGAGGGAATACTTCTCGTGCATCCAAATCCTTGAGCCAAAAACTATGCCATTTGTGTCCACCATACCTACCTACTACATGGTATTTCTCCGCCATTCCAAAGTAAATTACTTGAGTGCTACCTTTAAAATTCTATTCTTTGTCTTTGCAATATATAGCTCATGGGAAAATAGCTTAAAAACTATTGTGGTATTGAATATGTACTTATGTATCTTATTTCTTAATAAGTTGCTTGTTGAGCGGTAACCATGTTTCTGGGGACGCCATCAACTATTACACCTTTGTTGAATATCATGTGAGTTTCTATGCATGTTCGTCTTGTCTGAAGTAAGGGTGATTTATCATGATCAAATGGTTTGAGTATGCATATTGTTAGAGAAGAACATTGGGTCGCTAACTAAAGCCATGATCCATGGTGGAAGTTTCAGTTTGGACAATCAATCCTCAATCTCTTATGAGAATATTAATTGTTGTTGAATGCTATTGCATTAAAGAGGAGTCCATTATCTGTTGTCTATGTTGTCGCGGTATGGATGTCTAAGTTGAGAATAATCAAAAGCGAGAAATCCAATGCGAGCTTTCTCCTTAGACCTTCGTACAGGCGGCATAGAGGTACCCCTTTGTGACACTTGGTTCAAACATATGCTATGCAATGATAATCCATGTAAATCCAAGCTAATTAGGACAAGGTGCGAGCACTATTGGTAATCTATGCATGAGGCTTGCAACTTATAGGATATCTTATACATAACACATATGCTTTGTTACTACCGTTGACAAAATTGTTTCTTGTTTTCAAAATAAAAGCTCTAGTACAAATATAGTAATCCATGCTTCCCTCTGCGAAGGGCCATTCTTCTACCTTTATGTTGAGTCAGTTTACCTACTTCTTTCTATCTTAGAAGCAAACACTTGTGTTAACTGTGCATTGATTCTTACATGTTTACCTATTGCACTTGTTATATTGCTTTGTGTTGACAAATATCCATGAGATATACATGTTGAAGTTGAAAGCAACCGCTGAAACTTATATCTTCCTTTGTGTTGCTTCAAAGCTTTCTACTATGAATCTATTGCTTTATGAGTTAACTCTTATGCAAGTTGATACGTCTCCGACGTATCGATAATTTCTTATGTTCCATGCCACATTATTGATGATATCTACATGTTTTATGCATACTTTATGTCGTTTTTATGCGTTTTCCGGAACTAACCTATTGACGAGATGCCGAAGGGCCAGTTGCTGTTTTCTGCTGTTTTTGGTTTCAGAAATCCTAGTAAGGAAATATTCTCGGAATCGGACGAAATCAACGCCCAGCATCTTAGAATCCCCGGAAGCATCCAGAACACCCGAGAGTCGCCAGAGTGGACCCGCAGGGGGCCCAGGAGGTAGGCCGGTGCGGCCCAGGCCCTGGCCATGCCGCCCTATCGTGTCACCGCCTCTTCGACCCTCTGACGCCGCCTCTTCACCTATTTAAGCCCCCTCGACCTAAAACCTCGGGACGGGAAAAGCCACGGTACGAGAAACCATCCAGAGCCGCCGCCATCGCGAAGTCAAGATCTGGGGGACAGGAGTCTCTATTCCGGCACGCCGCCGGGACGGGGAAGTGCCCCCGGAAGGCTTCTCCATCGACACCACCGCCATCTTCATCAACGCTGCTGTCTCCCATGAGGAGGGAGTAGTTCTCCATCGAGGCTCGGGGCTGTACCGGTAGCTATGTGGTTAATCTCTCTCCTATGTACTTCAATACAATGATCTCATGAGCTGCCTTACATGATTGAGATTCATATGAGTTTTGTATCACAATTCATCTATGTGCTACTCTAGTGATGTTATTAAAGTATTCTATTCCTCCTGCATGATGTAAAGTGGACAGTGTGTGCATCATGTAGTACTTGGCGTAGTTTATGATTGTGATCTCTTGTGGATTATGAAGTTAACTATTACTATGATGGTATTGATGTGATCTATTTGGTTATGTTGATCTATCTTGCACTCTAAGGTTATTTAAATATGAGCATTGAATATTGTGGAGCTTGTTAACTCCGGCATTGAGGGTTCGTGTAATCCTACGCAATTAGTGGTGTTCATCATCCAACAAGAGAGTGTAGAGTCTAGCATCTATCTATTTATTCTGTTATGTGATCAATGTTGAGAGTGTCCACTAGTGAAAGTATAATCCCTAGGCCTTATTCCTAAATACTGCTATCGCTGCTTGTTTCTTGTTTCTTGCATCATCTTTGTCCGCAATATTACCACCATCGACCACACGCCAGTCCTGGATAGTAAAGCACTTTTCTGGCGCTGTTGCTACTGCTTATATATATTCATACCACCTGTATTTCACTATCTCTTCGCCGAACTAGTGCACCTATTAGGTGTGTTGGGGACACAAGAGACTTCTTGCTTTGTGGTTGCAGGGTTGCATGAGAGGGATATCTTTGACCTCTTCCTCCCTGAGATCGATAAACCTTGGGTGATCCACTTAAGGGAAACTTGCTGCTGTTCTACAAACCTCTGCTCTTGGAGGCCCAACACTGTCTACAAGAATAGAAGCACCCGTAGACATCAAGCACTTTTCTGGAGCCGTTGCCGGGGAGGAAAGGTAAAAGGCTCTCATACTCCGGTCCCAGGTAAAGTACTTTTCTGGCGCCGTTGTGTGTGTGCTCGAAGCTATTTCCTTTAGATCCTGCAATTGCATCTTTTTGTTTCTTGTTTACACTAGTAAGGCATAATGGACAACAATGAGCTTTTTATTCTATTTCCTGATTTAAGACATGGATGGTTTGATCCGAAAATTAAAAAAACCATGGAACATATTAGTATGAACACTTTGAACACTATTGTTGCTAATGATATGGAAAATTCTAAGCTTGGGGAAGCTGGTTTTGATGAGCATTATCTTTTTAGTCCCCCGGGCATTGAGGAGAAAATTTACTTTGATGATACTTTACCTCCTATTTATGATGATTATAATGATAGTAGTCTTTTGGTACCGCCTGTTATGGAGGATAAATTTGATTATGATTACAATATGCCTCCTATATTTTATGATGAGAATAATAATGATAGCTACTTTGTTGAATTTGCTCCCACTATTACTAATAAAATTGATTATGCTTATGTGGAGAGTAATAATTTTATGCATGAGACTCATGATAAGAATGTTTCATTTGATAGTTATATTGTTGAATTTGCTCATGATACTACTGAAAGTTATTATGAGAGAGAAAAATATGGTTGTAGAAATTTTCATGTTACTAAAACACCTCTCTATGTGCTAAATTTTTTGAAGCTACACTTGTTTTATCTTTCTATGCTTGTTGCATTATGCTTCTTGAACTTATTTATTTACAAGATTCCTTTTCATAGGAAGCATGTTAGACTTAAATGTGTTTTGAATTTGCCTATTGATGCTCTCTTTTGCTTCAAATACTATTTCTTGCGAGTGCATCATTAAAACTGCTGAGCCCATCTTAATGGCTATAAAGAAAGAACTTCTTGGGAGATAACCCATGTGTTTATTTTGCTACAGTAATTTTGTTTTATATTTGTGTTTTGGAAGTTTTTACTACTGTAGCAACCTCTTCTTATCTTATTTTATTGCATTGTTGTGCCAAGTAAAGTCTTTGATAGCAAGGTTCATACTAGATTTGGATTACTGCGCAGAAACAGATTTCTTGCTGTCACGAATCTGGGCAAAATTCTCTGTAGGTAACTCAGAAAATTATGCCAATTTACGTGAGTGATCCTCAGATATGTACGCAACTTTCATTCAATTTGAGCATTTTCATTTGAGCAAGTCTGGTGCCTCTATAAAATTCGTCTTTACAGACTGTTCTGTTTTGACAGATTCTGCCTTTTATTTCGCATTGCCTCTTTTGCTACGTGGGATGGATTTCTTTGTTCCATTAACTTCCAGTAGCTTTGAGCAATGTCCAGAAGTGTTAAGAATGATTGTGTCACCTCTGAACATGTGAGTTTTTGATTATGCACTAACCCTCTAATGAGTTTGTTTCGAGTTTGGTGTGGAGGAAGTTTTCAAGGGTCAAGAGAGGAGGATGATACAATATGATCAAGAAGAGTGAAAGCTCTAAGATTGAGGATGCCCCGGTGGTTCATCCCTGCATATTTCAAGAAGACTCAAGCATCTAAGCTTGGGGATGCCCAAGGCATCCCCTTCTTCATCGACAAATTATCAGGTTCCTCCCTTGAAACTATATTTTTATTCGGCCACATCTTATGTACTTTACTTGGAGCGTCTGTTTGTTTTTGTTTTTGTTTTTTTTTTGAATAAATGCTTGTTTGGGAGAGAGACACGCTCCACTGGTTCGTATGAACACATGTTGTCTTAGCTTTTAATTTTCATGGCGAAGGTTGAAACTGCTTCATTAATTGTTATATGGTTGGAAACGGGAAATGCTACATGTAGTAATTGGTAAAATGTCTTGAATAATTTGATACTTGGCAATGTTGTGCTCATGATTAAGCTCTTGCATCATATATTTTGCACCTATTAATGAAGAAATACATAGAGCATGCTAAAATTTGGTTTGCATAATTGGTCTCTCTAAGGTCTAGATAATTTCTAGTAAGAGTTTGAACAACAGGGAAGACGGTGTAGAGTCTTATAATGTTTACAATATGGCTTTTATGTGAGTTTTGCTGCACCGGTTCATCCTTTTGTTTGTTTCAAATAGCCTTGCTAGCCTAAGCCTTGTATCGAGAGGGAATACTTCTCATGCATCCAAATCCTTGAGCCAACCACTATGCCATTTGTGTCCACCATACCTACCTACTACATGGTATTTCTCCGCCATTCCAAAGTAAATTGCTTGAGTGCTACCTTTAAAATTTCCATTCTTCACCTTTACAATATATAGCTCATGGGATAAATAGCCTAAAAACTATTGTGGTATTGAATATGTACTTATGCACTTTATCTCTTACTAAGTTGCTTGTTGTGCGATAACCATGTTCCTGGGGACGCCATCAACTACTCTTTGTTGAATATCATTTGAGTTGCTATGCATGTCCGTCTTGTCTGAAGTAAGGGTGATTTACCACTCATTTAATGGTTAGAGCATGCATAATGTTAGAGAAGAACATTGGGCCGCTAACTAAAGCCATGAATCATGGTGGAAGTTTCAGTTTTGGAAAAATATCCTCAATCTCATATGAGAACATTAATTGTTGCTAAATGCTTATGCATTAAAGAGGAGTCCATTATCTGTTGTCTATGTTGTCCCGGTATGGATGTCTAAGTTGAGAATAATCAAAAGCGACAAAATCCAATGCGAGCTTTCTCCTTAGACCTTTGTACAGGCGGCATAGAGGTACCCCTTTGTGACACTTGGTTAAAACATATGCATTGCAATGATAATCCAGGTAATCCGAGCTAATTAGGACAAGGTGCGGGCACTATTAGTATACTATGCATGAGGCTTGCAACTTGTAGGATATAATTTACATAACACATATGATTTATTACTACCGTTGACAAAATTGTTTCTTGTTTTCAAAATCAAAGCTCTAGCACAAATATAGCAATCAATGCTTCCCTCTGCGAAGGGCCCTTCTTTTACTTTTATTGTTGAGTCAGTTCACCTATTTCTCTCCATCTCAAGAAGCAAACACTTGTGTGAACTGTGCATTGATTCCTACATACTTGCATATTGCACTTGTTATATTACTTTACATTGACAACTATCCATGAGATATACATGTTACAAGTTGAAAGCAACCGCTGAAACTTAATCTTCCTTTGTGTTGCTTCAATACCTCTACTATAAATTATTGCTTTATGAGTTAACTCTTATGCAAGACTTATTGATGCTTGTCTTGAAGTACTATTCATGAAAAGTCTTTGCTATATAATTCAGTTGTTTACTCATGTCATTTACATTGTTTTGATCGCTGTATTCATTACATATGCTTTACAATAGTATGATCAAGGTTATGATGGCATGTCACTCCAGAAATTATCTTTGTTATCGTTTACCTGCTTGGGACGAGCAGAAACTAAGCTTGGGGATGCTGATACGTCTCCGACGTATTGATAATTTCTTATGTTCCATGCCACATTATTGATGATATCTACATGTTTTATCCATACTTTATGTCGTTTTTATGCGTTTTCCGGAACTAACCTATTGACGAGATGCCGAAGGGCCAGTTGCTGTTTTCTGCTGTTTTTGGTTTCAGAAATCCTAGTAAGGAAATATTCTCGGAATCGGACGAAATCAATGCCCAGCATCTTAGAATCCCCGGAAGCATCCAGAACACCCGAGAGTCGCCAGAGTGGACCCGCAGGGGGCCCAGGAGGTAGGCCGGCGCGGCCCAGGCCCTGGCCGTGCCGCCCTATCGTGTCACCGCCTCTTCGACCCTCTGACGCCGCCTCTTCACCTATTTAAGCCCCTTCGACCTAAAACCTCGGGACGGGAAAAGCCACGGTACGAGAAACCATCCAGAGCCGCCGCCATCGCGAAGTCAAGATCTGGGGGACAGGAGTCTCTGTTCCGGCACGCCGCCGGGATGGGGAAGTGCCCCCGGAAGGCTTCTCCATCGACACCACCGCCATCTTTATCAACGCTGCTGTCTCCCATGAGGAGGGAGTAGTTCTCCATCGAGGCTCGGGGCTGTACCGGTAGCTATGTGGTTAATCTCTCTCCTATGTACTTCAATACAATGATCTCACGAGCTGCCTTACATGATTGAGATTCATATGAGTTTTGTATCACAATTCATCTATGTGCTACTCTAGTGATGTTATTAAAGTATTCTATTCCTCCTGCATGATGTAAAGTGGACAGTGTGTGCATCATGTAGTACTTGGCGTAGTTTATGATTGTGATCTCTAGTGGATTATGAAGTTAACTATTACTATGATGGTATTGATGTGATCTATTTGGTTATGTTGATCTATCTTGCACTCTAAGGTTATTTAAATATGAGCATTGAATATTGTGGAGCTTGTTAACTCCGGCATTGAGGGTTCGTGTAATCCTACGCAATTAGTGGTGTTTATCATCCAACAAGAGAGTGTAGAGTCTAGCATCTATCTATTTATTCTGTTATGTGATCAATGTTGAGAGTGTCCACTAGTGAAAGTATAATCCCTAGGCCTTATTCCTAAATACTGCTATCGCTGCTTGTTTACTGTTTTACTGCATCTGTACTTTCCACAATATTACCACCATCGACCACACGCCAGTCCTGGATAGTAAAGCACTTTTCTGGCGCTGTTGCTACTGCTTATATATATTCATACCACCTGTATTTCACTATCTCTTCGCCGAACTAGTGCACCTATTAGGTGTGTTGGGGACACAAGAGACTTCTTGCTTTGTGGTTGCAGGGTTGCATGAGAGGGATATCTTTGACCTCTTCCTCCCTGAGATCGATAAACCTTGGGTGATCCACTTAAGGGAAACTTGCTGCTGTTCTACAAACCTCTGCTCTTGGAGGCCCAACACTGTCTACAAGAATAGAAGCACCCATAGACATCACAAGTCTTATTGATGCTTGTCTTGAAAGTACTATTCATGAAAAGTCTTTGTTATATGGTTCAGTTGTTTACTCACTGTCTTTACCATTGCTTCGAATCGCTGCATTCATCTCATGTGCTTACAATAGTATTGATCAAGATTATGATAGCATGTCACTTCAGAAATTATCTTTGTTATCGTTTACTACTCGAGGACGAGTAGGAACTAAGCTTGGGGATGCTTGATATGTCTCAAACGTATCTATAATTTCTTATGTTCCATGCTACTTTTATGATGATACTCACATGTTTTATACACACTTTATGTCATATTTATGCATTGTCCGGCACTAAACTATTGACAAGATGCCGAAGAGCCAGTTGCTGTTTTCTGCTGTTTTTGGTTTCAGAAATCCTACAAAGGAAATATTCTCGGAATTGGACGAAATCAACGCCCAGGGTCATATTTTTCAACGAAGCTTCCAGAAGACCGAAAGGATTACGAAGTGGGGCGACGAGGCGACGCCACGCCAGGGCCGCGCGGCTAGGGCTGGGGCCGCGCCGCCCTGTTGTGTGGGCCCCTCGTGTTGCCCCTAAACCTACCCTTCCGCCTATAAGAAGCCTTCGTCGAGAATACCCCAGTACCGAGAGCCACGATACGGAAAACCTTCCAGAGACGCCGCCGCCGCCAATCCCATCTCGGCGGATTCAGGAGATCGCCTCCGGCACCTTGCCGGAGAGGGGAATCATCTCCCGGAGGACTCTTCATCGCCATGATCGCCTCCGGAGTGATGTGTGAGTAGTTCACCCCTGGACTATGGGTCCATAGCAGTAGCTGGAAGGTTGTCTTCTCCTCATGTGCTATCATTGTTCGATCTTGTGAGCTGCCTAACATGATCAAGATCATCTATTTGTAATGCTACATGTTGCGTTTGTTGGGATCCGATGAATATGGAATACTATGTTATGTGATTATCAATCTATCTATGTGTTGTTTATGATCTTGCATGCTCTCCGTTGCTAGTAGAGGCTCTGGCCAAGTTGATACTTGTAACTACAAGAGGGAGTATTTATGCTCGATAGTGGGTTAATGCCTCCATTTAATCTGGGACAGTGACAGAAAGTTCTAAGGTTGTGGATGTGCTGTTGCCACTAGGGATAAAACATCAATGCTTTGTCTAAGGATATTTGTGTTGATTACATTACGCACCATACTTAATGCAATTGTATGTTGTTTGAAACTTAATACTGGAAGGGGTGCGGATGCTAACCTGAAGGTGGACTTTTTAGGCATAGATGCATGCTGGATAGCGGTCTATGTACTTTGTTGTAATGCCCAATTGAATTTCACACTACTCATCATAATATGTATGTGCATTGTTATGCCCTCTTTATTTGTCAATTGCCTAACTGTAATTTGTTCACCCAACATGCTATTTCTTATTGGAGAGACACCACTAGTGAACTGTGGACTCTGGTCCATTATTTTACATCGAATACAATCTACTGCAATACTCGTTCTTACTGTTCTTTGCAAACATCATCATCCACATTATACATCTAATCCTTTGTTACAGCAAGCCGGTGAGATTGACAACCTCACTGTTACGTTGGGGCAAAGTACTTTGGTTGTGTTGTGCAGGTTCCACGTTGGCGCCGGAATCCCTGGTGTTGCGCCGCACTACACTCCGCCACCATCAACCTTCACGTGCTTCTTGGCTCCTATTGGTTCGATAAACCTTGGTTTCTTACTGAGGGAAAACTTGCTGTTGTACGCATCACACCTTCCTATTGGGGTTCCCAACGGACGCGTGCTGTACGCGTATCAGTTGCCACAATACAATAATGATCATCTCATACATATTCATCATCACATCATGGCCATATCACATCACCAAACCCTGCAAAAACAAGTTAGACGTCTCTAATTTGGTTTGCATATTTTACGTGGTTCATGGTTTTCGAGTAAGATCCAATCTACCTACGAACATGAACCACAACGGTGATACTAGTGTTGTCAATAGAAAGAGTAAATTGAATCTTCACTATGGTGGGAGAGACAGACACCCGCAAAGCCACTTATGCAATACAAGTTGCATGTCAAACGTGGAGCAAGTCTCATGAACGCGGTCATGTAAAGTTAGCCCGAGCCGCTTCATCCCACCATGCCACAAAGATGCAAAGTACTAGAACTAAAGACAACAAAGCATCAATGCCCACAAACAATTGTGTTCTACTCGTGCAACCAATCTATGCATCGAAACGGCTCTGATACCACTGAAGGGATTCGTAGCATAGAAAACAAAAAAATTCCTACCGCGAGAACGCAATCCAAGCCAAGATGCAATCTAGAAGACGGTAGCAACGAGGGGATGAACGAGACTAACCCTTGAAGATTTCCAAAGCCAACGAGATTAGATCTCGTTGTTGCAGAAGATGATCACTTGCCGCTTTCAAAAGCGCGTAGAAGATCTTGACGGTGCCACAATCGGGCAGCACCTCCGTACTCGGTCACACGTTCGGTGTTGATGACGACGTCCTTCTCCCCATTCCAGCGGGCAGCGGAAGTAGTAGATCCTCCTTGGAATCCCGGCAGCACGATGGCGTGGTGGCGGTGTCGATGGAGATCTCCGGCGGAGCTTCGCTAAGCGTATGCGGCAGAGGTGGTGGAGGAGGGCGGCTAGGGTTTGGGAGAGGGGGGCGCCGGCCTTGGGCAGCCTTGAGGGGTGCGGCCAGCTTGTGGTCTTAGGGTGGCCGACCCCCTCCCTTTGTCCCTCATTATATAGGTGGAACACATCTAGGGTTTGCCCAAGCCTTCGAATAAGACCCCAATTCAAAACTGCCATATGGACAAAACCTAGTTGGGTTGGGACTCTCCCCTTTACCCCCTTGCTTGGCCGGCCAAGGAGGTGGAGTCCTGATACGCGTGAAGCACACGTCCGTTGGGAACCCCAAGAGGAAGGTGTGATGCGTACAGCGGCAAGTTTTCCCTTAGTAAGAAACCAAGGTTATCGAACCAGTAGGAGTCAAGGAGCACGTGAAGGTTGTTGGTGACGGAGTGTAGTGCGGCGCAACACCAGGGATTCCGGCGCCAACATGGAACCTGCACAACACAATCCAAATACTTTACCCCAACTTAACAGTGAGGTTGTCAATCTCACCGGCTTGCTGTAACAAAGGATTAAATGTATAGTGTGGAAGATGATGTTTGCGAAGAACAGTAAAGAACAATGTTTGCAGTAGATTGTATTCAGATGTAAAGAATGGACCGGGGTCCACAGTTCACTAGTGGTGTCTCTCCAATAAAAATAGCATGTTGGGTGAACAAATTATGGTTGGGCAATTGACAAATAAAGAGAGCATAACAATGCACATACATATCATGATGAGTAGTGTGAAATTCAATTGGGCATTACGACAAAGTACATAGACCGCTATCCAGCGTGCATCTATGCCTAAAAAGTCCACCTTCAGGTTAGAATATCCGCACCCCTTCCAGTATTAAGTTTCAAACAACAGACAATTGCATTAAGTATGGTGCGTAATGTAATCAACACAAATATCCTTAGACAAAGCATTGATGTTTTACCCCTAGTGGCAACAGCACATCCACAACCTTAGAACTTTCTGTCACTGTCCCAGATTCAATGGAGGCATGAACCCACTATCGAGCATAAATACTCCCTCTTGGAGTTACAAGTATCAACTTGGCCAGAGCCTCTACTAGCAACGGAGAGCATGCAAGATCATAAACAACACATATATGATAGATTGATAATCAACATAACATAGTATTCCATATTCATCGGATCCCAACAAACACAACATGTAGCATTACAAATAGATGATCTTGATCATGATAGGCAGCTCACAAGATCGAACAATGATAGCACATGAGGAGAAGACATCCATCTAGCTACTGGCATGGACCCATAGTCCAGGGGTGAACTACTCACACATCAATCCGGAGGCGATCATGGTGATGAAGAGTCCTCCGGGAGATGATTCCCCTCTCCGGCAGGGTGCCGGAGGCGATCTCCTGAATCCCCCGAGATGGGATTGGCGGCGGCGTCTCTGGAAGGTTTTCCGTATCGTGGCTCTCGGTACTGGGGTTTTCGCGATGAAGTCTTTAAGTAGGCGGAAGGGCAGAGTCGGAGGGCTGACGAGGGCCCCACACCCTAGGGCGGCGCGGGCCCAGCCCTGGCCGCGCGGCCCTAGTGTGGCGGCGCCTCGTCGCCCCACTTCGTATCCCCTTCGGTCTTCTGGAAGCTTCGTGGAAAAATAAGACCCTGGGCGTTGATTTCGTCCAATTCCGAGAATATTTCCTTTGTAGGATTTCTAAAACCAAAAACAGCAGAAAACAACAACTGGCTCTTCAGCATCTTGTCAATAGGTTAGTGTCGGAAAATGCATAATAATGACATAAAGTGTGTATAAAACATGTCAGTATCATCATAAAAGTAGCATGGAACATAAGAAATTATAGATACGTTTGAGACGTATCAAGCATCCCCAAGCTTAGTTCCTACTCGCCCTCGAGTAGGTAAACGATAACAACGATAATTTCTGAAGTGACATGCTATCATAATCTTGATCAATACTATTGTAAAGCACATGAGATGAATGAAGTGATTCGAAGCAATGGTAAAGACAATGATTAAACAACTGAATCATATAGCAAAGACTTTTCATGAATAGTACTTTCAAGACAAGCATCAATAAGACTTGCATAAGAGTTAACTCATAAAGCAATAAATTCATAGTAGAAAGCTTTGAAGCAACACAAAGGAAGATATAAGTTTCAGCGGTTGCTTTCAACTTTAACATGTATATCTCATGGATAATTGTCAACACAAAGTAATATGATGAATGCAAATAAGCAAGTATGTATGAATCAATGCACACAGTTGACACAAGTGTTTGCTTCTAAGATAGAAAGAAGTAGGTAACTGACTTAACATAAAGTAAAAGAAAGGCCCTTCGCAGAGGGAAGCATGGATTACTATATTTGTGCTAGAACTTTTATTTTGAAAACATAGAAACAATTTTGTCAACGGTAGTAATAAGGCATATGTGTTATGCATAAGACATCTTATAAGTTGCAAGCCTCATGCATAGATTACCAATAGTGCTCGCACCTTGTCCTAATTAGCTTGGATTTACATGGATTATCATTGCATAACATATGTTTCAACCAAGTGTCACAAAGGGGTACCTCTATGCCGCCTGTACAAAGGTCTAAGGAGAAAGTTCTCACTGGATTTCTCGCTTTTGATTATTCTCAACTTAGACATCCATACCGGGACAACATAGACAACAGATAATGGACTCCTCTTTAATGCATAAGCATTCAACAACAAATAATATTCTCATAAGAGATTGAGGATTAGTGTCCAAACTGAAACTTCCACCATGGTTCATGGCTTTAGTTAGCGGCCCAATGTTCTTCTCTAACAATATGCATACTCAAACCATTGATCATGATAAATCACCCTTACTTCAGACAAGACAAACATGCATAGCAACTCACATGATATTCAACAAAGGTAATAGTTGATGGCGTCCCCAGAAACATGGTTACTGCTCAACAAGCAACTTATAAGAAATAAGATACATAAGTACATATTCAATACCACAATAGTTTTTAAGCTATTTTCCCATGAGCTATATATTGCAAAGACAAGGAATGAAATTTTAAAGGTAGCACTCAAGTAATTTACTTTGGAATGGCAGAGAAATACCATGTAGTAGGTAGGTATGGTGGACACAAATGGCATAGTTTTTGGCTCAAGGATTTGGATGCATGAGAAATATTCCCTCTCAATACAAGGCTTAGGCTAGCAAGGTTGTTTGAAGCAAACACAAGTATGAACCGGTACAGCAAAACTTACATAAGAACATATTGCAAGCATTATAAGACTCTACATTGCCTTCCTTGTTGTTCAAACACCTTACCAGAAAATATCTAGACTCTAGAGAGACCAATCATGCAAACCAAATTTTAACAAGCTCTATGTAGTTCTTCATTAATAGGTGCAAAGTATATGATGCAAGAGCTTAAACATGATCTATATGAGCACAACAATTGCCAAGTATCAAATTATTCAAGACATTATACCATTTACCACATGTAGCATTTTCCGTTTCCAACCATATAACAATTAACGAAGCAGTTTCAACCTTCGCCATGAACATTAAAAGTAATGCTAAGAACACATGTGTTCATATGCAACAGCGGAGCGTGTCTCTCTCCCACACAAAGAATGCTAGGATCCGATTTTATTCAAACAAAAAAAAACAAACAGACGCTCCAAGTAAAGCACATAAGATGTGACGGAATAAAAATATAGTTTCACTAGAGGTGACCTGATAATTTGTCGATGAAGAAGGGGATGCCTTGGGCATCCCCAAGCTTAGATGCTTGAGTATTCTTGAAATATGCAGGGATGAACCACGGGGGCATCTCCAAGCTTAGAGTTTTCACTCTTCTTGATCATATTGTATCATCCTCCTCTCTTGACCCTTGAAAACTTCCTCCACACCAAACTCGAAACAAACTCATTAGAGGGTTAGTGCATAATCAAAATTCACATGTTCAGAGGTGACATAATCATTCTTAACACTTCTGGACATTGCACAAAGCTACTGAAAGTTAATGGAACAAAGAAATCCATCAAACATAGCAAAACAGGCAATGCGAAATAAAAGGCAGAATCGGTCAAAACAGAACAGTCCGTAAAGACGAATTTTTCTGGGGCACTTAACTTGCTCAGATGAAAATGCTCAAATTGAATGAAAGTTGCGTACATATATAAGGATCACGTACGTAAATTGGCAGATTTTTTCTGAGTTACCTACAGAGAATACTACTCAAATTCGTGACAGCAAGAAATCTGTTTCTGCGCAGTAATCCAAATCTAGTATCATCTTTACTATCAAAGACTTTACTTGGCACAACAATGCAATAAAATAAAGATAAGGAGAGGTTGCTACAGTAGTAACAACTTTCAAGACTCAAATATAAATCAAAAGTGCAGAAGTAAAATAATGGGTTGTCTCCCATAAGCGCTTTTCTTTAACGCCTTTCAGCTAGGCGCAGAAAGTGTGAATCAAGTAACATCAAGAGATGAAGCATCAGCATCATAATTTCCACAATTTGTCACAGTAGGTATATTAGATGCTCCATTATCGATAGTGGTACTAAGGGCTTTGTCAAATTTAGGCCTATAATAGTTTTTTTTGGCTTAGGCACCTTAGAGACATACATGAACTTTTGCTCCTTACCCACATAAGATTTCTCCTTAAACTTAAGAGAAGAAAAAGTTGAACCCAAGGTTCCCATAGCTTCTTCAAGTGCACTAATCCTATGGGTTTGATTATCATGAGTAGCACAAGTTTTTAAGATGGCAATTCTCCCATTAATTCCACCTAGAGATTTATCAAGTTTATCAGTGCCATTAAGTAATATTCCCAATTTAGTCTCAATACTTGGAAGATTTTGCTCTATGGTCTCCAACTTTTTCATGACATCTTCAAGAGAGATTTTAATTTTAACTTCATTAATAGGTGGTATTCCAACTAGACTCTCAATAATGCAACTAGCTTCTAAAGCCGGAGTGCCTAGGAAATTACCTCCCGCAAGAGTATCAAGAACATACCTATTCCAGCTAGAGATACCAACATAAAAGTTCATAAGTAAGATAATAGTGGAGTGTTTCTTAGTGCACCTATTATGAGCATCACTAATTCTATACCAAGCATCTTTTAAACATTCTCCCCCTTGTTGCTTAAACGAACGAACTTCAACTTCAGGATTACTCATTTTAGCAATAGTAAATAAAGCAAACTAAATAAAGTAAATGCAAGTAACTAATTTTTTTGTGTTTTTAATATTGAGAACGCAAACAAGATAGTAAATAAAGTAAAGCAAGTAACTAATTTTTTTGTATTTTGATATAATGAGCAAACAAAGCAGTAAATAAAATAAGTAAAGCAAGAGAAAAACAAAGTAAAGAGATTGGAAGTGAGAGACTCCCCTTGCAGCGTGTCTTGATCTCCCCGGCAACGGCGCCAGAAAACTGTTGCTGGCGTGCAGTTGACGTGGGAGTTAGAAATCTTTGTGGTGTAACTTTTCTTCAGATCCCCGGCAACGGTGCCAGAAAACTGTCTTGATACGCGTGAAGCACATGTCCGTTGGGAACCCCAAAAGGAAGGTGTGATGCGTACAGCGGGAAGTTTTCCCTCAGTAAGAAACCAAGGTTATCGAACCAGTAGGAGTCAAGGAGCACGTGAAGGTTGTTGGTGACGGAGTGTAGTGCGGCGCAACAGCAGGGATTCCGGCGCCAACGTGGAACCTGCACAACACAATCCAAATACTTTGCCCCAACTTAACAGTGAGGTTGTCAATCTCACCGGCTTGTTGTAACAAAGGATTAAATGTATAGTGTGGAAGATGATGTTTGCAAAGAACAGTAAAGAACAATGTTTGCAGTAGATTGTATTCAGATGTAAAGAATGGACCGGGGTCCACAGTTCACTAGTGGTGTCTCTCCAATAAGAAATAGCATGTTGGGTGAACAAATTACAGTTGGGCAATTGACAAATAAAGAGAGCATAACAATGCACATACATATCATGATGAGTAGTGTGAAATTCAATTGGGCATTACGACAAAGTACATAGACCGCTATCCAGCATGCATCTATGCCTAAAAAGTCCACCTTCAGGTTAGCATATGCACCCCTTCCAGTATTAAGTTGCAAACAACAGACGATTGCATTAAGTATGGTGCGTAATGTAATCAACACAAATATCCTTAGACAAAGCATTGATGTTTTATCCCTAGTGGCAACAGCACATCCACAACCTTAGAACTTTCTATCACTGTCCCAGATTCAATGGAGGCATGAACCCACTATCGAGCATAAATACTCCCTCTTGGAGTTACAAGTATCAACTTGGCCAGAGCCTCTACTAGCAACGGAGAGCATGCAAGATCATAAACAACACATATATGATAGATTGATAATCAACATAACATAGTATTCTATATTCATCGGATCCCAACAAACACAGCATGTAGCATTACAAATAGATGATCTTGATCATGATAGGCAGCTCACAAGATCGAACAATGATAGCACATGAGGAGAAGACAACCATCTAGCTACTGCTATGGACCCATAGTCCAGGGGTGAACTACTCACACATCAATCCAGAGGCGATCATGGTGATGAAGAGTCCTTCTGGAGATGATTCCCCTCTCCGGCAGGGTGCCGGAGGCGATCTCCTGAATCCCCCAAGATGGGATTGGCGGCGGCGTCTTGGAAGGTTTTCCGTATCGTGGCTCTCGGTATTGGGGTTTTCGCGACGAAAGCTTTAAGTAGGCGGAAGGGCAGAGTCGGAGGGCTGATGAGGGCCCCACACGCTAGGGCGGCGCGGGCCCAGCCCTGGCCGCGCGGCCCTAGTGTGGTGGCACCTCGTCGCCCCACTTCGTATCCCCTTCGGTCTTCTAGAAGCTTCGTGGAAAAATAAGACCCTGGGCTTTGATTTCGTCCAATTCCGAGAATATTTCCTTTGTAGGATTTCTGAAACCAAAAATAGCAGAAAACAACAACTGGCTCTTCGGCATCTTGTCAACAGGTTAGTGCCGGAAAATGCATAATAATGACATAAAGTGTGTATAAAACATGTGAGTATCATCATAAAAGTAGCATGGAACATAAGAAATTATAGATACGTTTGAGACGTATCAAGTCCACCATGTACTCCACCCTCCTACTTGGTGGGCAAGTTTAGGGTTGGTGGAGTCCAACCGGGACACCACCTTCCATAGTGATTTATTCCGGATAATTCTAGAAACCATCTTCCATAAAATCACCGGATCATTTCCAAACTTGGAAAGTGACTTCCTATATATGAATCTTATTCTCCGGACCATTCCGGAACTCCTCGTGATGTCCTGGATCCCATCCGAGACTCCGAACAAAACTTCGAACTCCATTCCATATTCCATATCTACTTAAACGACATCAAACCTAAGTGTGTCACCCTACGGTTCGCGAACTATGCAGACATGGTTGAGACCTCTCTCCGACCAATAACCAATAGCGGGATCTGGAGATCCATAATGGCTCCCACATATTCAACGATGACTTTAGTGATCGACTGAACCATTTACATACGATACCGATTCCCTTTGTCACGCGATATTTTACTTGTCCGAGGTTTGATCATCGGTATCTCTATACCTCGTTCAACCTCGTCTCCTGACAAGTACTCTTTACTCGTACCGTGATATGTCATCTCTTATGAACCATTCATATGCTTGCAAGCTAATTAGACGACATTCCACCGAGAGGGCCCAGAGTATATCTATCCGTCATCGGGATGGACAAATCCCACTGTTGATCCATATGCCTCAAATCATACTTTCCGGATACTTAATCCCACCTTTATAACCACCCATTGATGCAGTGGCGTCTGATGTAATCAAAGTACCCTTCCGGTATAAGTGATTTACATGATCTCATGGTCGAAAGGACTAGGTAACTGATGCGTGTGGTTGGCACGTCCGTTGGGAACCCCAAGAGGAAGGTGTGATGCGCACAGTGGCAAGTTTCCCTCAGTAAGAAACCAAGGTTTAATCGGACCAGTAGGAGTCAAGAAGCACGTTGAAGGTTGATGGCGGCGAGATGTAGTGCGGCGCAACACCAGTGATTCCGGCGCCAACGTGGAACCTGCACAACACAACCAAAGTACTTTGCCCCAACGAAAGCTTGATGAGGTTGTCAATCTCACCGGCTTGCTGTAACAAAGAGTTAACCGTATTGTGTGGAAGATGATTGTTTGCAGAAAACAGTAGAACAGGTATTGCAGTAGATTGTATTTCAGTAAAGAGAATTGGACCGGGGTCCACAGTTCACTAGAGGTGTCTCTCCCATAAGACGAACAGCATGTTGGGTGAACAAATTACAGTTGGGCAATTGACAAATAAAGAGAGCATGACCATGCACATACATATCATGATGAGTATAGTGAGATTTAATTGGGCATTACGACAAAGTACATAGACCGTCATCCAACTGCATCTATGCCTAAAAAGTCCACCTTCAGGTTATCATCCGAACCCCCTCCAGTATTAAGTTGCTAACAACAGACAATTGCATTAAGTATTGCGCGTAATGTAACTAGTGACTACATCCTTGAACATAGCACTAATGTTTTATCCCTAGTGGCAACAGCACATCCATAACCTTAGAGGTTCTTGTCACCCCTCCAGATTCACGGAGACATGAACCCACTATCGAGCATAAATACTCCCTCTTGGAGTTACTAGCATCAACTTGGCCAGAGCATCTACTAATAACGGAGAGCATGCAAGATCATAAACAACACATAGATATAACTTTGATAATCAACATAACAAGTATTCTCTATTCATCGGATCCCAACAAACGCAACATATAGAATTACAGATAGATGATCTTGATCATGTTAGGCAGCTCACAAGATCCGACAATGATAGCACAATGGGGAGAAGACAACCATCTAGCTACTGCTATGGACCCATAGTCCAGGGTAGACTCCTCACACATCACACCGGTGGCGACCATGGCGGCGTCGAGTCCTCCGGGAGATGATTCCCCTCTCCGGCAGGGTGCCGGAGGCGATCTCCTGGATCCCCGAGATGGGATCGGCGTTGGCGGCGTCTCCGGAAGGTTTTCCGTATCGTGGCTCTCGGTGCGGGGGTTTCGTCACGGAGACTTTTTATAGGCGGAAGGGCAGGTCAAGAGGCGGCACGGGGCCCCACACCATAGGCCGGCGCAGCCAAGGGGGCCGCGCCGCCTAGGGTGTGGCCCCCTCGTCGCCCCTCTTCGTCTCTCCTTCGGACTTACGGAAGCTTCGTGGAAAAATAGGCCCCCTGGGCTTTGATTTCGTCCAATTCCGAGAATATTTCCTTACTAGGATTTCTGAAACCAAAAACAGCAGAAAACAAAGAATCGGCACTTCGGCATCTTGTTAATAGGTTAGTTCCAGAAAATGCACGAATATGACATAAAGTGTGCATAAAACATGTAGATAACATCAATAATGTGGCATGGAACATAAGAAATTATCGATACGTCGGAGACGTATCAGCATCCCCAAGCTTAGTTCTGCTCGTCCCGAGCAGGTAAAACGATAACACAGATAATTTACGGAGTGACATGCCATCATAATCTTGATCATACTATTTGTAAAGCATATGTAGTGAATGCAGCGATCGAAACAATGTATATGACATGAGTAAACAAGTGAATCATATAGCAAAGACTTTTCATGAATAGCACTTCAAGACAAGCATCAATAAGTCTTGCATAAGAGTTAACTCATAAAGCAATAATTCAAAGTAAAGGCATTGAAGCAACACAAAAGAAGATTAAGTTTCAGCGGTTGCTTTCAACTTGTAACATGTATATCTCATGGATATTATCAACATAGAGTAATATTATAAGTGCAATAAGCAAGTATGTAGGAATCAATGCACAGTTCACACAAGTGTTTGCTTCTTGAGGTGGAGAGAGATAGGTGAACTGACTCAACATTGAAAGTAAAAGAATAGTCCTCCATAGAGGAAAAGCATCGATTGCTATATTTGTGCTAGAGCTTTGATTTTGAAAACATGAAACAATTTTGTCAACGGTAGTAATAAAGCATATGCATCATGTAAATTATATCTTATAAGTTGCAAGCCTCATGCATAGTGTACTAATAGTGCCCGCACCTTGTCCTAATTAGCTTGGACTACCGGATCATCACAATGCATTGTTTTTACCAAGTGTCACAAAGGGGTACCTCTATGTCGCCTGTACAAAGGTCTAAGGAGAAAGCTCGCATTGGATTTCTCGCTATTGATTATTCTTCAACTTAGACATCCATACCGGGACAACATAGACAACAGATAATGGACTCCTCTTTTATGCATAAGCATATACCAACAATTAATAATTTTCTCATTTGAGATTTGAGGATTGTTGTCCAAAACTGAAACTTCCACCATGGAGCATGGCTTTAGTTAGCGGCCCAATGTTCTTCTCTAACATATGCATGCTTAACCATATGGTGGTAGATCTCTCTTACTTCAGACAAGACGGACATGCATAGCAACTCACATGAAATTCAACAATGAATAGTTGATGGCGTCCCCAGTGAACATGGTTATCACACAACAAGCAACTTAATAAGAGATAAAGTGCATAATTACATATTCAATACCACAATAGTTTTTAAGCTATTTGTCCCATGAGCTATATATTGCAAAGGTGAATGATGGAATTTTAAAGGTAGCACTCAAGCAATTTACTTTGGAATGGCGGAAAATACCATGTAGTAGGTAGGTATGGTGGACACAAATGGCATAGTGGTTGGCTCAAGTATTTGGATGCATGAGAAGTATTCCCTCTCGATACAAGGTTTAGGCTAGCAAGGCTTATTTGAAACAAACACAAGGATGAACCGGTGCAGAAAAACTCACATAAAAGACATATTGAAAACATTATAAGACTCTACACCGTCTTCCTTGTTGTTCAAACTCAAAACTAGAAATTATCTAGACCTTAGAGAAACCAAATATGCAAACCAAATTTTAGCATGCTCTATGTATTTCTTCATTAATGGGTGCAAAGCATATGATGCAAGAGCTTAATCATGAGCACAACAATTGCCAAGTATCACATTACCCAAGACATTAATAGCAATTACTACATGTATCATTTTCCAATTCCAACCATATAACAATTTAACGAAGGAGAAACTTCGCCATGAATACTATGAGTAGAAACCAAGGACATACTTGTCCATATGCTACAGCGGAGCGTGTCTCTCTCCCATAAAGTGAATGCTAGGATCCATTTTATTCAAACAAAACAAAAAACAAAAACAAACCGACGCTCCAAGAAAAAGCACATAAGATGTGATGGAATAAAAATATAGTTTCAGGGGAGGAACCTGATAATGTTGTCGATGAAGAAGGGGATGCCTTGGGCATCCCCAAGCTTAGACGCTTGAGTCTTCTTGATATATGCAGGGGTGAACCACCGGGTGCATCCCCAAGCTTAGAGCTTTCACTCTCCTTGATCATGTTGCATCATACTCCTCTCTTGATCCTTGAAAACTTCCTCCACACCAAACTCGAAACAACTCTTTAGAGGGTTAGTGCACAATATAAATTGACATATTCAGAGGTGACACAATCATTCTTAACACTTCTGGACATTGCATAATGCTACTGGACATTAATGGATCAAAGAAATTCATCCAACATAGCGAAAGAGGCAATGCGAAATAAAAGGCAGAATCTGTCAAAACAGAACAGTTCGTATTGACAAATTTTAAAATGGCACCAGACTTGCTCAAATGAAAATGCTCAAATTGAATGAAAGTTGCGTACATATCTGAGGATCATGCACGTAAATTGGCTTAATTTTCTGAGCTACCTACAGGGAGGTGGACTCAGATTCGTGACAGCAAAGAAATCTGGAACTGTGCAGTAATCCAAATCTAGTACTTACTTTTCTATCAACGGCTTAACTTGGCACAACAAAACACAAAACTAAGATAAGGAGAGGTTGCTACAGTAGTAAACAACTTCCAAGACACAAAATAAAAACAAAGTACTGTAGGTAAAAACATGGGTTGTCTCCCATAAGCGCTTTTCTTTAACGCCTTTCAGCTAGGCGCAGAAAGTGTGTATCAAGTATTATCAAGAGACGAAGTGTCAACATCATAATTTGTTCTCATAATGGAATCAAAAGGTACCTTCATTCTCTTTCTAGGGAAGTGTTCCATACCTTTCTTGAGAGGAAATTGATATTTTATATTACCTTCCTTCATATCAATAACAGCACCAACAGTTCGAAGAAAAGGTCTTCCCAATATAATGGGACAAGATGCATTGCATTCAATATCCAAGACAACAAAATCAACGGGAACAAGGTTATTGTTAACGGTAATGCGAACATTATCAACTTTACCCAAAGGTTTCTTTGTAGAATGATCAGCAAGATTAACATCCAAATAACAATTTTTCAGCGGTGGCAAGTCAAGCATATTATAAATTTTCTTAGGCATAACAGAAATACTTGCACCAAGATCACATAAAGCATTACAATCAAAATCTTTAACCTTCATCTTAATGATGGGCTCCCAACCATCCTCTAGCTTTTTAGGAATAGAGGCTTCGCGCTCTAGTTTCTCTTCTCTAGCTTTTATAAGAGCATTTGTAATATGATGTGTAAAAGCCAAATTTATAGCACTAGCATTAGGACTTTTAGCAAGTTTTTGCAAGAACTTTATAACTTCAGAGATGTGGCAATCATCAAAATTCAAACCATTATAATCTAAAGCAATGGGATCATCATCCCCAATGTTGGAAAAAATTTCAGCGACTTTATCAAAGGCAGTTTCAGCTTTTAGCAGCTTTCTGTGCAGTTTTTCGCTTTGCATTAGAAGTGGAAACATTGCTAACACCAATTCTTTTATTAGTATGAGTAGGAGGTGCAGCAACATGTGTAGCATTAGCATTACTAGTGGTGGTAATAGTCCAAACTTTAACTATATTCTTTTCTTTAGCTAGTTTTTCATTTTCTTCTCTATCCCACCTAGCACGCAGTTCAGCCATTAATCTTATATTCTCATTAATTCTAACTTGAATGGCATTTGCTGTAGTAACAATTTTATTATGATGATTCTCATTAGGCAAAACTTTTGATTTTAAAAGATCAACATCAGCAGCAAGACTATCGACTTTAGAAGCAAGTATATCAATTTTCCCAAGCTTTTCTTCAACAGATTTGTTAAAAGCAGTTTGTGTACTAATAAATTCTTTAAGCATGGCTTCAAGTCCAGGGGTGAACTCCTATTATTGTTGTAAGAATTCCCATAAGAATTACCATAGCCGTTGCCATTATTATAAGGATATGGTCTATAGTTGTTACTAGAATTGTTCCGGTAAGCGTTGTTGTTGAAATTATTATTTTTAATGAAGTTTACATCAACATGTTCTTCTTGTGCAACCAATGAAGCTAATGGAACATTATTAGGATCAATATTAGTCCTATCATTCACAAGCATAGACATAATAGCATCAATCTTATCACTCAAGGAAGAGGTTTCTTAATGAATTTACCTTCTTACCTTGTGGAGCTCTTTCCGTGTGCCATTCAGAGTAATTGATCATCATATTATCAAGAAGCTTTGTTGCTTCACCAAGAGTGATGGACATAAAGGTACCTCCAGCAGCTGAATCCAATAAATTCCGTGAAGAAAAATTTAGTCCTGCATAGAAGGTTTGGATGATCATCCAAGTAGTCAGTCCATGGGTTGGGCAATTTTTAACCAAAGATTTCATTCTTTCCCAAGCTTGAGCAACATGTTCAGTATCTAATTGTTTAAAATTCATTATGCTACTCCTCAAAGATATAATTTTAGCAGGGGGATAATATCTACCAATAAAAGCATCCTTGCATTTAGTCCATGAATCAATACTATTCTTAGGCAGAGATAGCAACCAATCTTTAGCTCTTCCTCTTAATGAGAAAGGGAACAATTTTAGTTTAATAATATCACCATCTACATCTTTATATTTTTGCATTTCACATAATTCAACAAAATTATTAAGATGGGCAGCAGCATCATCAGAACTAACACCAGAAAATTGCTCTCGCATAACAAGATTCAAAGAAAGCAGGTTTAATTTCAAAGAATTCTGCTGTAGTAGCAGGTGGAGCAATAGGTGTGCATAAGAAATCATTATTATTTGTGGTTGTGAAGTCACACAACTTAGTGTTTTCAGCGTTGGCCATTTTAGCAACAGTAAATAAAACAAACTAGATAAAGTAAATGCAAGTAAACTAATTTTTTTGTGTTTTTGATATAGCAAACAAGATAGCAAATAAAGTAAAACTAGCAACTAATTTTTTTGTATTTTGATTTAGTGCAGCAAACAAAGTAGTAAATAAAACTAAGCAAGACAAAAACAAAGTAAAGAGATTGAGAAGTGGAGACTCCCCTTGCAGCGTGTCTTGATCTCCCCGGCAACGGCGCCAGAAATTTGCTTGATGCGTGTGGTTGGCACGTCCGTTGGGAACCCCAAGAGGAAGGTGTGATGCGCACAGCGGCAAGTTTCCCTCAGTAAGAAACCAAGGTTTAATCGGACCAGTAGGAGTCAAGAAGCACGTTGAAGGTTGATGGCGGCGAGATGTAGTGCGGCGCAACACCAGTGATTCCGGCGCCAACGTGGAACCTGCACAACACAACCAAAGTACTTTGCCCCAACGAAACAGTGAGGTTATCAATCTCACCGGCTTGCTGTAACAAAGAGTTAACCGTATTGTGTGGAAGATGATTGTTTGCAGAAAACAGTAGAACAAGTATTGCAGTAGATTGTATTTCAAGAAAGAGAATTGGACCGGGGTCCACAGGTTCACTAGAGGTGTCTCTCCCATAAGACGAACAGCATGTTGGGTGAACAAATTACAGTTGGGCAATTGACAAATAAAGAGAGCATGACCATGCACATACATATCATGATGATTATAGTGAGATTTAATTGGGCATTACGACAAAGTACATAGACCGTCATCCAACTGCATCTATGCCTAAAAAGTCCACCTTCGAGGTTATCATCCGAACCCCTCCAGTATTAAGTTGCTAACAACGAGACAATTGCATTAAGTATTGCGCGTAATGTAACTAGTGACTACATCCTTGAACATAGCACTAATGTTTTATCCCTAGTGGCAACAGCACATCCATAACCTTAGAGGTTCTTGTCACCCCTCCAGATTCACGGAGACATGAACCCACTATCGAGCATAAATACTCCCTCTTGGAGTTACTAGCATCAACTTGGCCAGAGCATCTACTAATAACGGAGAGCATGCAAGATCATAAACAACACATAGATATAACTTTGATAATCAACATAACAAGTATTCTCTATTCATCGGATCCCAACAAACGCAACATATAGAATTACAGATAGATGATCTTGATCATGTTAGGCAGCTCACAAGATCCGACAATGATAGCACAATGGGGAGAAGACAACCATCTAGCTACTGCTATGGACCCATAGTCCAGGGGTAGACTACTCACACATCACACCGGAGGCGACCATGGCGGCGTAGAGTCCTCCGGGAGATGATTCCCCTCTCCGGCAGGGTGCCGGAGGCGATCTCCTGGATCCCCCGAGATGGGATCGGCGTTGGCGGCGTCTCTGGAAGGTTTTCTGTATCGTGGCTCTCGGTCCTGGGGGTTTCGTCACGGAGACTTTTTATAGGCGGAAGGGCAGGTCAAGAGGCGGCACGGGGGCCCCACACCACAGGCCGGCGCGGCCAAGGGGGGGCCGCGCCACCCTAGGGTGTGGCCCCCTCGTCGCCCCTCTTCGTCTCTCCTTCGGACTTCTGGAAGCTTCGTGGAAAAATAGGCCCCTGGGCTTTGATTTCGTCCAATTCCGAGAATATTTCCTTACTAGGATTTCTGAAACCAAAAACAGCAGAAAACAAAGAATCGGCACTTCGGCATCTTGTTAATAGGTTAGTTCCAGAAAATGCACGAATATGACATAAAGTGTGCATAAAACATGTAGATAACATCAATAATGTGGCATGGAACATAAGAAATTATCGATACGTCGGAGACGTATCAGTAACTATGTATCGAAAGCTTATAGCAAATAACTTAATGACGTGATCTTATGCTATGCTTAATTGAGTGTGTCCATTACATCATTCACATAATGACATAACCTTGTTATTAATAACATCCAATGTTCATGATCATGAAACTATGATCATCTACTAATCAACAAGCTAGTTATACAAGAGGCATACTCGGGACTCCTTGTTGTTCACATAACACACATGTATCAATGTTTAGGTTAATACAATTATAGCATGGTATGTAAAAATTATCATAAACACAAAGATATATTATAATAACCATTTATTATTGCCTCTTGGGCATATCTCCAACATCCTGGATCCCATCCGAGACTCCGAACATAACTTCGAACTCCATTCCATATTCCATATCTACTCAAACAACATCAAACCTTAAGTGTGTCACCCTACGGTTCGCGAACTATGTGGACATGGTTGAGAACTCTCTCCGACCAATAAGCAATAGCGGGATCTGGAGATCCATAATGGCTCCCACATATTCAACGATGACTTAGTGATCGAATGAACCATTCACATACGATACTGATTCCCTTTGTCACGCGATATTTTACTTGTCCGAGGTTTGATCATCGGTATCTCTATACCTTGTTCAACCTCATCTCCTGACAAGTACTCTTTACTCGTACCGTGGTACGTGGTCTCTTATGAACCATTCATATGCTTGCAAGCTAATTAGACGACATTCCACCGAGAGGGCCCAGAGTATATCTATCCGTCATCGGGATGGACAAATCCCACTGTTGATCCATATGCCTCAACTCATACTTTCCGGATACTTAATCCCACCTTTATAACCACCCATTTACGCAGTGGCGTTTGATGTAACCAAAGTACCCTTCCGGTATAAGTGATTTACATGATCTCATGGTCGAAAGGACTAGGTAACTATGTATCGAAAGCTTATAGCAAATGAACTAAATGACGTGATCTTATGCTACGCTTAATTGGGTGTGTCCATTACATCATTCACATAATGATATAACCTTGTTATTAATAACATCCAATGTCCATGATCATGAAACTATGATCATCTATTAATCAACAAGCTAGTTATACAAGAGGCTTACTAGGGACTCCTTGTTGTTTACATAACACACATGTATCAATGTTTCGGTTAATACAATTATAGCATGGTATATAAACATTTATCATAAACACAAAGATATATAATAACCACTTTATTATTGCCTCTTGGGCATATCTCCAATAGCAAGAAGGTACGTCTACGTTCAGAGGAGTGTGGTCGCTACGAAAGCTAGACCAACGCCACGAATGCTTCACTCAGGTCTGTTGTGAGCACCGCCACGAAGGCCTAGCCCACTTCCACTAAGGGATTTCCTCGAGGTGAAAAACGGGCCTTTACGAGGTTCTTGGGGCACACATCCACAACAAAATTGGAGGCTCCCAAATCTGTAACAACAACAACAAGAACAATATCAAGTACAAATATCTAGGGTTTCTCAAAAGAGTAACACTAGCAAAGGGCCCTCAAGCATATGAGAGGGAAATACAAATCGCTTCGTGAAGATGTAGATCGGGGCCTTCTCCTTCGAATCTCCAAAGACCAAGAGCTTTGGTTGGGTGGAGGAGGAGATCTTGTGATTCTTGTGTTTCTTGAGATGGCTCTAATGGTGATGAACTTGGGGAATGATTGAGCAGCTTGGGGAGGAGGAAGAAGGAGTATAAATACCCCCTCCCAAAATCCAGCCGTTGGAGCTCTTTGAGGGCCGGATTATCCGGTGTAAGTTAGGGCCGGATAATTCCCCCCCCCCCCCTGAAAAATCCGGCCCTGGGAAATTTCGGGCAAAAGTCCGGCCAAAAATCTGGCCCCTGTCCAGGGTAGTACACTGAGTCACTTTTCCAAAAGTCCTTAGCCGATTTTGGGGCTTCTTTTTATCTCGTTTTTCCACACAAAACACCCATATACATGTATATATATATATATATATATATATATATATATATATATATATATATATATATTCTCTGCACCACTTCATCAAACATTAGTGTATCACATATATTGACATCAAACATTCCAAAACATAATCCGAGAGATGTTCTTTCAGCTTCTTTCTGTATCTTCCTTATTTCTCCAATCAAATAACCTACATGTTGTTTAAAAAGAAGGAAAGCATGAGGTAGGGGTTAAGTGTGAGTCTCAAGAGAGTTATGTAACATTTCATAATGAATTTTTTCATCCATTAAGGGTAGGTCATGCATCAAAATTTCTAAACATAAGTAAAATGTATTCAAGGTAAACATGGTTCACTAGAAGCATATAATCAATTTAGAACAATTAGTATCGACCCTAGATTCCCGTAGATGATGTGGGCCTGTTTGGAGTCACAACTCAAGGAGGAGGAAGAGGATGAGTCATCCTTCTCCACTGCCGCCAAGTGCGACCCTTTGCCTTTCCTAGGGGGCATGTACAAGTAGCTTACTAGATCGCAACTTATATTTATATTTATACTATATATGTATATGCTTGCAAAAACTTGATATTTCTATTTACAACAAAATTATTTACATGTCAGTATGTATATAATGGGTATTTTAAGTTCAGGGTATCATAGACAATTCATACTGGAACTACTATTTCACGGTTACTCCAACCAAACAATTTCCATCTTATTCATAGTTCTTTGCTCACAGAAGCTTTCCCGTAGCTCACATCTCATAACAGGTTTTGTGAAATCCAACACACCTTTAGTACCATTCTATACTATTAGCCAAATTCACACGGACAACTGTTTTATAACTTATTTTCTCTCAGGTCCCCACATCAGTGAGAAATGTGGCGACATACCCTAAAACCGTGGGAAACAAAGGCTTGATCCAAAGTTTGAACAAATAGTTTCAAAGATACCTCGTTTTAAATTTTCAATATTGTAAAAATCACACACACAACAGCCTACAGTCGTGTTTCAGAGAAAAAAACTCGCCAAAACTCATTTATCAAACATGCCGCATGTCACATATAGTAGTGAGAGAGAGGAACAAAACTATAATTCATCTCGTTGTTCGATCCGTGAAGAGGAGTAGAGCAGAAGGAAGAAGATAGAGGAGAATATATGGCATCTGTTCATATGCATGGGCTGAAATGTAGATCAAGTGGCGGATAAGATAAGCAGTGGAGGCCCCCGCCGGTTCAATCCTTTTCATGTCCTCCATGATTGAATTGTTTGCTCCGATGGATTGGAAAGGAACCGCGTGTTGGGGATCGCTCTCGATGGACAGGATTTTTGTGCTTCACCTATCGGGAACGTACGTGTCGCACACTACAGATCAGGATAATTCAACTGATATGAGCGTTTGTTTATTCGAGCCTGGGCGTGTCGCCGCATCATCGATGATCCATCATTATTGCAACCTGGACTACTTGTCCATCCTCTTATTACGACCATACCTAACATTTGCGTCTGTGGACAGCTACCCGATCGTGGCTGGCTAGATGCACCTAGAACTTTTCCGGCATAAACCATACACGTGCATGCAACTTGATAGTGTCGAGGGAACATGGCCCCACATGGCTTTTTTAAATAAAGCCAATATACCAATTGCACCTAGGTTTTGCAACAACGCATTGCCATAGCGATATTACGAAATGCATATAACCAAAAGAAGAAGAATAACAATAACAATAAAAGAAAAGTCCCGCTACAGAGATCTATTCCTTGAAGCAGCATTACTTACACTACTTACACAACACTACAAGTCTAGCTCTCCAAAAACGACGCCTTCAAGAAGGAAACAACGTGCAAGCGTCATCATCGCCCGATCATAGATCTTATGTTTTCACCCTCGAGAAAAATCCTCGTTCAAAAACATTATCTTCAACAAAGCCATTATCAGGAACAATCAATTAAGACCAGGCCTTGAATTTTGAGGTAGAACTTTAAACTTCTCCTGTGTTGTATTATAGCCCTCACTTTCGAAGCCGATGCTCCAAATCACAAATCACCAAGCCAATTCATCATCACCACGAAGAGTCGAATCATCACCGCTAGTCCCCAGATATCGACTTCCATGCCATTGTCTGCCAGCTAAGTTCAACATGGACGAGAAAGCATGCCCCATGATGGTAACAACTAGCAGAGCTTCGCAGCACTCCCTCTGAAACCAAACGGTTAGAAAAACATGGGTACGCACGACCGAATTTCATCTGATCTAGCAAACTCCATGCATGAAGCGCCCAATAGAGTACACCGGCGCGGAGCCTTCCGGAACACGACACTCTCACAAGATCGATGGGGGTATGCAACTGGCAGATCTTCATCTTGTCACGAGAAGAATCCTAGGACCACCTCCATTTCCAAGAATACCAGCCCACAGTGGCGGACCTTAGTTGGGGAAAAACTGGGCCATGGCCCGCCCAGCCCAGAGAGATTTAATCTTAATACCAGTAAAATTTGGCCCAAAAACGTCACATTTTGGTCTGATTCAGTGTACTGGCCCGCCCAGGTTTTTGGGCCTAGATCCGCCGCTGCCTGCCCACATGCCGCCAGTCACTCATGTCGGGTTGCCGGTGGAGAATAAGGCAACAGGGAGCACTGACGCCGGCGTGGCCCCGAAGCCATGGTCCTCCTCGCCGATTGGGCCCAAGTGGGCCCAAATCTGGCACAGATAAGACCGCCACCGCCGAACCGCCGCCGAAAAGGACGGCCGCCAAGCGCCACCCACTCCTCAACACTGATTGAGGGAGTGCATTAGGTCGTGACCATCGTGGCTATGCCGCCCGACGTCCCCAGCTTGCGCCCCACCGCCTCTAGTGATGCGTCGCCGCGGAGCCCTCTCCAGTCGTCCATTCTTCGACGGGTTGGGAGCCGTCACCACCACCGAAGTCGTTAGCGGTGGCCAGAGGGGTGGGGGTGGGGGGGCACTAGGGTTTCGAGATTGTGGGGGCCTCCGCCGCTGCTAGAGAGGGGAGCGGCAGGGAAGACTAGATTCGACGCGAGAGGTAAGCTACCACCTGGCATGCATGAAAAACTTATACAAGAGGGTGAAAAATTAGAGGAGATTATTAAAGCATCTCTAACGTAGCCCGTAAACAAGCGAACTGAAAACACCGAGTTCAGTTTACCGAACTCGTATTTACGGGTCGCAAAATTACTGGCGCAAAATAGATCCCATAAACAAAAAGTGTAAAACAACATATTCGGAAATATGCCATTAAAGGCCCACCCGTCAGCTCCCCCTTTTTTCCTTTTTTCCCTTGGTCATCTTCTTCCTAGGTCCGAGCCGAGCATCATGCCCGAGCTCGTCGCCCCGCCCCACCCCACGCTGCCTCACGCCCCGTCCCGCCTAGCGCCGCCCTGCGCGAGCTCACGCCCATGAGCTCGCCCCACCCACGCCACCGCGAGCTCATCGCCCCACGCCGCTCACGAGCTCGCCCCGCCCCGCGTGTCAACACCCGGATTTTTAAGTCCAGATGCCTATTATGCCATTCATCGCAATCCCAGGAATATTGTTTTTGCGAGACATAATAGATTGATATCACAACACATCATTCATTACATACCATAATCGTCTTACAAATAAAGGATCACATGATCCAGTCTCATTACAATAATAGAAGTTCTATTTATTCATTACATAACACATAGCGGAAGCGAAAGTAGCGTAGTAGTAGTCCATCTATTCCACAGGCAACTGTTGACGTCAGGAGTGATCCTAGTTGTCGTAGACGTCCTGCTGTCCTTCTTCCGGGTTCTGGTACTCCCCTTCATAGTCTGGCCATTTGAATAGCCAGGGACACAGCCATGAGTACTTTAAAGTACTCGCAAACTAATACTAAGGTAAGCACTATTAATTATAGTAAGGGGATACTAAGCTCTAGGTTTATTTGCATAAAGCCAGTTTTATTTCATAAAACACTACTCAAAAACTCTTCATTTGCTCAACTAACTCAAGTGGGAACATTAGTGTCATTCCCACAACTCAGTCGTGATTCAAAGTCAAAGTCACCTTTCAATTCAAATCACAAGTCACCGTTCATATTTTTAGAAAAGTTCTGATGACGGAACAGTATGGCCTTTCCAACTGTCCATAACCGCGGACGCGGCTATTCGAATAGGTTTAACTCTGCAGAGGTTGTACACTTGTGCCACAACAATTGCAATAGTTCGTCAGGGGTAACTGGCCCTGATTTATCGTACGCAGTACGCGAACTACCAATCCTAACCTTTCATTTACATACTCTAGTATAGGCACCTCTCCCCATGAGCTTGGCCTCCCGGTGAAAAACCGCAGTCAACCCGGGAACTGCACAGGGCTTGGGCCGGACATTCACCTCATTTCACGTCATATCGTATCGTTGTGTTTGTTGTAGAGGCAGCCTTCGGCCTAACCCCGATGACGCTTGTTCAGAGGGAACCCATACTAAAGCACATAAATTTCTAGCTAAGCCCTTACCCATATTGGGTATTGTGGGGGTACTTGTAAAATTGGAATGGTATCGCATCCGAACCCAACCATCAGTGTTTTTGATAAAATTCACCAAGTCATTCACCAGTCATATTCACCTTCAAAAATCTCTCAATAGAATGACTCATCCTTCCAAGGTTTTCAAAGTCATTTTAAATCACAAGTTCCCAACTAGAGTAGTCACTTTTAATATTGAGCACTAGCATCTAGTTATGAGGGGTACTAAGTATCTTGGAGCTTGTTAGGCTAAGTGTGATGCTCTTGTACTACTCTATAGTTCAACCAAGTGAATCATAAATCAAAAAGTAACTTTGATAAAAAAAACAAGTAAAGCTTGTAAAGTAAAAACTTGGGATAGGTTCATAAAGTAAAATGTAATGGTGCCTTGCTCTTGTAGAACTTTGCACAAGGGAACCTTGCAAGAGTGTTAGCTTGCCTTGATTGGTGAGGTGATCAAAGTTTCCTTGCTCTTCCTCTTGGTAGAAGACCTCTTCCTCTTGATAGTCTCCGGTACTAGCGTCTATAAACGAATACGAGGATACAATCACCAAACAACACTTAAGTATTCTTAATTAGCCTTATTGGCTCACACAAAGGATCTAGTATCACTACTTAACATTTTTCCAACAATTAGTCTAGGGTTTCCTTATTTAACATTAGGAAAATAATTTCCTCTCATTGAATTCTTCTTAAGATTTAATTTCTCTTATGAATAATATATGACCTAGGTTGACCAAAGTCAACCTCTTCATACTTATCATTTGAGAGAAATGATTTAAATGAGGTTTCATACCTCATGCAATTTAATACTAACAAGGTAGTGATTTAATGCCACCAAATAATTCAACATGAGATTATTAGACCATGGTCACTACTTCATGTTGAATTAATTGAGAACAAGATTTAAATGAGAGGACTACCTCTCATATGATTTAACACATAATTGTAACTAATTTAGTAAAAACTATTATTGAGGTGATGCAATATTCTCACATAACCAGGGGTGATCCCATGTTGACCAAGGTCAACACTTCCCACTTAGTATTTGAGAATAGGGATTTAAATGAGATTCATCATCTCATGTGATTTAAATAACTAGTGCAATTTAAAAACTATGTTGGTTTAAATCTACAAGTGAGCAAGTATGAGCCTAAGCATTTAAAGGTCAACACATTACTTCACCACTTGTGAGAATGATTTAAATGAGGTGCTATACCTCATAGATTTAAAATCTAAAATTTGGATATAGTTTAAAAGGGCTAGTATTGACTACATAGCCAATATTTTGATTCTAGCCCATGATCATGTACAGAACCCATATCATCTTTTTACATAGTAAATTAGGGTTTGTTAAAAGTGAATTATTGCAATTGGATTCACTCCAAAATTCAAAGCGGTTGATTTTTAAGATTTATTTGAATACAGAAAAGTATCTGTTTTGTTATTTTTGCTATTCAAAAACTACACAAGGTATGGGGTTGAATCCAGTGGGGTTGGTTAGGGCAAAACATAAGCTTTCTGGGAAATTTTGAAATACTCAAATGGGATTGGTAGAATTTGAACTATTCAAGTTATAGCACTGACCAGAATTGAAATAAATGCTGAACAATTTAATTCAAAAAGGGAAATGGGCTTAGGCGGGAAAGGAAATGGGCCAGAATAGTTTAAAATGCGAAACTGGCCCAGCCCAGTAACGGTTCACAGCCGCGGGCCAGCTGACAGGTGGGGTCCATGTGTAAGTCTCTATTAATCACCGAATCGGTACCTGGCGACGTCGTCCGTTGGATTAGATCGTGGATCGACGGTGGGGCTTCGTCGTCACCGTCGGGGGAGGAGGCGTGCTGCGCCGGCGAGGTAGGGGGTCGGAGGGCGCTGGAGGTCACCGGCGGTCGAGGGCGGGGGTCGAGGCGAGGTTGTCGAGGGTGTAGAAGACCCTGGTACCGCGGCGAGGCTCGGGGCTGCTCCAATCGATGGCGATGGTCTGCGAGCTCCGGCGGGTGTGAGCTTGCGATTGGGGCTGCTCCGGCGAGGTCTGGTGAAATTGATCGGTGGATAAGACTCAGAGAGAGGAGGGGAGTGAATGGTGTGTAGAGAGAAGGCGCCGATCGTCTCCATTTATAGGGTTGAGAGGTGGCCGCGGGGTGCTGAGAGGGGTCGTCCATGGCGTGGCGTCTCCGGTGCTCCAAGGGGCAGGCTAGGAGGCGCATCTTGTAGGCGACGGCTAGACGGAGCTAGCGTGCTTGATGGCGTGTCCAAAGGTGGTCTGTGGCGAGCTGGCGACGTCGGGGTACTTGCAGTACCGGCGCGGCAGGACGTCAATCATGGCGATGGCTACGGTGCTGCTGCGAGCCTATGCGGTTGTCTAACAGGGTTCGGGTGTGGTGTTGGGCGCGCGTGCACGAGGGCAAAGCGAGGGGAGGACGTTGGCGACCAGACACGCACGCGTTCTGGCGCGTCCAGGATGGTGCGGGTGCACGCTCACCGCGTGCCTGGCATGCTTCGGGCGCGTCTGGGCACGGCTTGCCTGGCCACTGGCGTGCAAGGGGGAGGCTTGGCCGTGCACAGGCAGTGTCCTGGTGTACCAGAGGTGCTCAATGACAAGGTGTAGGGGAGAGTAGGGCTCAGGTCGCTCGAGTGCCATGGTGGCCGGCATGGTGCACGGCCAGCTTTGTTTAGGTGTTTCTCCTCACTTTAAACGACGGGGCAAGGACATGTAGAGATGCAGGAGGGGTATAGGAGGTTGATGATCACATATGTAAAGGGGTAGAGGCTAAAATCCGCTGGACAATAGCAAGTATTGAAAAATCCAGAGGCTGCCTGCAAGGTGTTCGGAGAAATGGCCGCAAGAACATAACCTTTGAATTTCGAATTTCTTTTTGGGGAATCTTAAACATATTAATTATGGGTCAGAATGGTGGTGGGGGGGTTTAATTTGGAGTTGATTTGCAAAGTTTCAAAAAGTGGGTTATCTTCACATAGATTCAAAGTCTCCACTTGTCCCTGTCTTTCTGGTCAACCTAGTCAACGTTAGCAGAGATGGTCAACATGAAAGTGGTTGACCTTGACATGGTCTTGGATGACATGGTCATGGTTGATCAAGGTTAGTTGAAGAAAAGTCAAAGGCAGGGGTGTAAAGTAGGGAAGATTTTATAAAGTGACAAAATGACCAATATCACATGTTATTGAGATTTGATTTTTCCTTTGGTTTGATTCTGGTTTCTTTGTGTCAATTGTGTTTGTTTTTGATATATAAGAGTTTTCCAATCAATGGCACAAGCCAAAGTGGCCTTGGTTGAGGTTTTGCAAAAAGGGCTAAGTGTGTGGGAGTGAGAAAAATGATTTTTTCTCACATTCTCATTTCTCTCCATTTGATTTTGGTTTCATTGATGCAATTGTGTTAGTTTATCATATTGAAGTATTTTAGAAGCAAGGGAGCAAGCAATTATGGCTTTGGTGAAGGATTTGCATTTTGGCATAATGTGTATGTGAGGGAAATTGGGAATTCCTCCCTATTTAATTTCTCTCCATTTAATTTGACTTTGGGTGACTCTAATGTGATTCTTATTGGTTTAGAAACATATTCAAACCACTGAAACCATTTCAAATGGTCTTGGTCAAAGATTTGTAAAAATGGCCATAACACATAAGAGGTGATGTGTCACTTTTTATTGTTTTTGTAAAGTGTTGATCTTGCTTCACTTGGACATGGGTTAGGGTCAATTTAGGGTTATATGAAGTTTAGAAATGGTTGCACACCATTTGGTCAAGGTTTAAAGTCATAGGGCAAGAATTGGGTATTATGGCTATGTGCCACATATGCCTCTATGCATATGTTGCCTTTCATTTTAAATTTGACTTGGCTTGACCCATTTGGTGATGTTGAGTGTTGAAATGGTATATGGAAGTGATCCAACCATTCACAACAAGTCCTAGGGTCAAAGATCTCAAATTCACAAATTTGCTATTTTACTCATATGCCTCTATGGCATTTTTAGTTCCTTTTTAATTTCTTTGAAAACCACTTGAATTAGGTTTGATAAGCCTTGGATAAGGTGTGTGAAGGTTTTCCAATTCTCTAAGCAAGGTGGAAAGTTCTAGGGTAAAGATTTATAAAAGTAGCCATAGGCACATATGCCTCTTTCTTATTTAATTTCCTTTTATTCTATTTTAACTAGGGTGGTGAAGAGAGGGATGAGGTTTAGGGTTTAGTGTGGTTCACAATGGTTCACCACCATTTAGCATAATTAAAAAGGTAGGGTTCAAGATTTACCTATTAGGGCTATATGCCCCCATATGTCTTCTATTTTATTTTGGTTTCTTAAAAAAAGATCCAAATGATTTTTGGAGAAGATTAGGGTTTAAGGTTTTTCTTATTTGATTTCTTTCTCTTTTATTTTATTTGGTTGTGATCTTCACTTGATCACTTTAGGGTTTTAGGGTTTAGTACATAAGCATAATAACACTCATCATGGCAAAACACAAGCTTTAAACAAGATCTATATGTATCAATCTTATTTTAAGAAAAGTTTTTGTTGGTTCCAAAATTTGGAACTAGGGAACTTCATTTGTTTTGTTTTAAAATTCTTGGGGTGTTACAAACCCTTCCCCCTTAAACAAATCTCGTCCCGAGATTTTAAGAAAAGTTAGGTTCCTAAGAGAGATTGAGCATTTTGATTAACAGGAGGACATACTTGGCATGGTCTGGGGTGCTTCCTGAGCTTCAGTGGCAGTCATGTGGTAGAAACGGCCGTTGTTGTTGTTCTGATCCCTTCTTCCGGCAAAGCGGCGCTGTTGCTGAGCAGGTGCTGCGGTATTGGCGGCAATCCTGGCAAGCTTCTTGGGGCACTCATTGGAGAAGTGACCCACAACTCCACACTCATAGCAGTTGACGGTGGACTTGTCTTTGGGGTTGACGGGGGTAGCATTGCTTCCAGTCCTTGGGGCAGTATTTGTGTTGTTGTTGTTTCCATTGTTGTTGCTGTTGTTGGGGTGGTTGTTGTTGTTGCCTCCGGTCTTCGGGGGTCCTCCGTTGTTGTTGGTGTAGTTGGGGCGATAATTCTGGGTAGGGGGCTTGTTGTATCTTGGGGTGAATCCTCCCGAGGAGTTATTGCGGTACTTCTGGGTATGGTGGGGTCCATTCTGGTTCATCATTCTGCGCTTGCGGTTCTCATTGGCTTGATGTAGCTTTCCTTCCATCTGTATGGCTGAGTCTACGAGGGCTTCTAAGTCAGCGAACGGAATGTTCACTAACACAGTTTGCATCTCGTCGTGCAGTCCGTTCAGAAATCTTTCCTTCCTCTTCTCATTGGTATCGGTCTCATCCGGGGCGTACCTTGACAGAGTGAGAAACCTGTCGCGGTATTCTACCACGGACATCCTTCCTTGCTTGAGTTCACGGAACTCGTCTCTCATCTTCTTGATCAGTCCTTGGGGCACATGGTACTTGCTAAACTTTAGCTTGAAGTCTTCCCAGGTCATCATCTGTCCCGCATTCATTGCACGGGCACTTGTCCACCAGGCTCTGGCAGGTCCTGACAGGTAGTGGGTGGCAAACAGTACTTTTTCTGCGGCTTCAACTCCCGCAACTTCGAGGTTGTTCTCCATGGTCTGGAGCCAGTCATCAGCATCGAGGGGCTCTTCAGTCTTGTTGAACATTGGAGGGTTGGTGTGTTGAAAGTTCTTCAGCTTCGATCCAGGGTGATCGTGGTTTCCATGGCCTTGATTGTTCTGAGCTAGTTGTTGCAGTGCGGCAATGTTGGCTTGGCGTTCAGCTCTCTCGACTTCTCGGTCTGCTATCATCGTCTGCAGCAGTTGCATCATGGCATCCTGGGTGGCGTTGCGGGTTGGTGGGGCCATCTAAACATTGATGTAGATGATAAGATAAGAGGGAAATTTCTATTGTTTGTTTTGTTAAAGTTTAAAAATTTCACAAATTGAAATTTTGAGTAGTGTTGCAGGGGTAACACCGACAACACTTTTTCATTCATACCAAGCATCACACATTACAAAGCTAACACACCGTTGGTTTGAAGAACCATTCATCGCTCTACGATACAAGGGGATCCTGATACAACTCACACCTACTTAAGTGCTGGGGTGATACTACTCTTCCGGGTGGATTCTTCTTCTTCACGGGTGATGCGCTTGGCGAGAGGCGAGGGCGTTGTCCAAATCTCTGCGGGTTTTGTACTGCCTGAAGTCCTGAGGTGCTTCATAGGGGTTCATCTTGGGTTGTGGTGGGGGCATGGTCATCGGTCTTCCCATGGAGTCATGTCTTGGGTAGTAGATGAAACGAGTGCTCTTGATCTTGTCCTCATTTTGTCCACACAGACGGAACATTGCTTCTTGCATAGCTGTGTCTAGTCCTTCCTTCCAAGTGTTTCCCGTTACAGAAAACCATATGGTCTCCCATACCGGGGCATCAAGCTTCCTTCGTAGATCAGTAGAAATGTCCCACCGAGGTGGTTCTCCTAACTGAGCCTTGAGGGGTATTCCGAAGAACTCGGGATACGGGTGTCCTAGATAGTCCACCAGTTGCTTCAAATCCTTTTCGAACCGCAGTTCTCCTCCGTGACCAAGCTGATAGCACTCCCAATTGTACTCCATCTGTGAAGAAGTATGATGAGTAAGTTAGAGAAGTGTGTCAAAATCTTAGGTAATAGTATAAGAAGAATAGAGCATAACTATCTTATTTGAAAAGAGATGTCAATGATAAGAGGGAGAATAAGTTTTCTTAAATAGTCATTTCATTTGTTTTGAAACTAAAATTTTCAGACGTCCATTCTAACTAGGGTCTCCTAAGGTCAACAATGGCTCTGATACCAACTTGTCAACACCCGGATTTTTAAGTCCAGATGCCTATTATGCCATTCATCGCAATCCCAGGAATATTGTTTTTGCGAGACATAATAGATTGATATCACAACACATCATTCATTACATACCATAATCGTCTTACAAATAAAGGATCACATGATCCAGTCTCATTACAATAATAGAAGTTCTATTTATTCATTACATAACACATAGCGGAAGCGAAAGTAGCGTAGTAGTAGTCCATCTATTCCACAGGCAACTGTTGACGTCAGGAGTGATCCTAGTTGTCGTAGACGTCCTGCTGTCCTTCTTCCGGGTTCTGGTACTCCCCTTCATAGTCTGGCCATTTGAATAGCCAGGGACACAGCCATGAGTACTTTAAAGTACTCGCAAACTAATACTAAGGTAAGCACTATTAATTATAGTAAGGGGATACTAAGCTCTAGGTTTATTTGCATAAAGCCAGTTTTATTTCATAAAACACTACTCAAAAACTCTTCATTTGCTCAACTAACTCAAGTGGGAACATTAGTGTCATTCCCACAACTCAGTCGTGATTCAAAGTCAAAGTCACCTTTCAATTCAAATCACAAGTCACCGTTCATATTTTTAGAAAAGTTCTGATGACGGAACAAGATGGCCTTTCCAAGCTGTCCATAACCGCGGACGCGGCTATTCGAATAGGTTTAACTCTGCAGAGGTTGTACACTTGTGCCACAACAATTGCAATAGTTCGTCAGGGGTAACTGGCCCTGATTTATCGTACGCAGTACGCGAACTACCAATCCTAACCTTTCATTTACATACTCTAGTATAGGCACCTCTCCCCATGAGCTTGGCCTCCCGGTGAAAAACCGCAGTCAACCCGGGAACTGCACAGGGCTTGGGCCGGACATTCACCTCATTTCACGTCATATCGTATCGTTGTGTTTGTTGTAGAGGCAGCCTTCGGCCTAACCCCGATGACGCTTGTTCAGAGGGAACCCATACTAAAGCACATAAATTTCTAGCTAAGCCCTTACCCATATTGGGTATTGTGGGGGTACTTGTAAAATTGGAATGGTATCGCATCCGAACCCAACCATCAGTGTTTTTGATAAAATTCACCAAGTCATTCACCAGTCATATTCACCTTCAAAAATCTCTCAATAGAATGACTCATCCTTCCAAGGTTTTCAAAGTCATTTTAAATCACAAGTTCCCAACTAGAGTAGTCACTTTTAATATTGAGCACTAGCATCTAGTTATGAGGGGTACTAAGTATCTTGGAGCTTGTTAGGCTAAGTGTGATGCTCTTGTACTACTCTATAGTTCAACCAAGTGAATCATAAATCAAAAAGTAACTTTGATAAAAAAAACAAGTAAAGCTTGTAAAGTAAAAACTTGGGATAGGTTCATAAAGTAAAATGTAATGGTGCCTTGCTCTTGTAGAACTTTGCACAAGGGAACCTTGCAAGAGTGTTAGCTTGCCTTGATTGGTGAGGTGATCAAAGTTTCCTTGCTCTTCCTCTTGGTAGAAGACCTCTTCCTCTTGATAGTCTCCGGTACTAGCGTCTATAAACGAATACGAGGATACAATCACCAAACAACACTTAAGTATTCTTAATTAGCCTTATTGGCTCACACAAAGGATCTAGTATCACTACTTAACATTTTTCCAACAATTAGTCTAGGGTTTCCTTATTTAACATTAGGAAAATAATTTCCTCTCATTGAATTCTTCTTAAGATTTAATTTCTCTTATGAATAATATATGACCTAGGTTGACCAAAGTCAACCTCTTCATACTTATCATTTGAGAGAAATGATTTAAATGAGGTTTCATACCTCATGCAATTTAATACTAACAAGGTAGTGATTTAATGCCACCAAATAATTCAACATGAGATTATTAGACCATGGTCACTACTTCATGTTGAATTAATTGAGAACAAGATTTAAATGAGAGGACTACCTCTCATATGATTTAACACATAATTGTAACTAATTTAGTAAAAACTATTATTGAGGTGATGCAATATTCTCACATAACCAGGGGTGATCCCATGTTGACCAAGGTCAACACTTCCCACTTAGTATTTGAGAATAGGGATTTAAATGAGATTCATCATCTCATGTGATTTAAATAACTAGTGCAATTTAAAAACTATGTTGGTTTAAATCTACAAGTGAGCAAGTATGAGCCTAAGCATTTAAAGGTCAACACATTACTTCACCACTTGTGAGAATGATTTAAATGAGGTGCTATACCTCATAGATTTAAAATCTAAAATTTGGATATAGTTTAAAAGGGCTAGTATTGACTACATAGCCAATATTTTGATTCTAGCCCATGATCATGTACAGAACCCATATCATCTTTTTACATAGTAAATTAGGGTTTGTTAAAAGTGAATTATTGCAATTGGATTCACTCCAAAATTCAAAGCGGTTGATTTTTAAGATTTATTTGAATACAGAAAAGTATCTGTTTTGTTATTTTTGCTATTCAAAAACTACACAAGGTATGGGGTTGAATCCAGTGGGGTTGGTTAGGGCAAAACATAAGCTTTCTGGGAAATTTTGAAATACTCAAATGGGATTGGTAGAATTTGAACTATTCAAGTTATAGCACTGACCAGAATTGAAATAAATGCTGAACAATTTAATTCAAAAAGGGAAATGGGCTTAGGCGGGAAAGGAAATGGGCCAGAATAGTTTAAAATGCGAAACTGGCCCAGCCCAGTAACGGTTCACAGCCGCGGGCCAGCTGACAGGTGGGGTCCATGTGTAAGTCTCTATTAATCACCGAATCGGTACCTGGCGACGTCGTCCGTTGGATTAGATCGTGGATCGACGGTGGGGCTTCGTCGTCACCGTCGGGGGAGGAGGCGTGCTGCGCCGGCGAGGTAGGGGGTCGGAGGGCGCTGGAGGTCACCGGCGGTCGAGGGCGGGGGTCGAGGCGAGGTTGTCGAGGGTGTAGAAGACCCTGGTACCGCGGCGAGGCTCGGGGCTGCTCCAATCGATGGCGATGGTCTGCGAGCTCCGGCGGGTGTGAGCTTGCGATTGGGGCTGCTCCGGCGAGGTCTGGTGAAATTGATCGGTGGATAAGACTCAGAGAGAGAGGGGAGTGAATGGTGTGTAGAGAGAAGGCGCCGATCGTCTCCATTTATAGGGTTGAGAGGTGGCCGCGGGGTGCTGAGAGGGGTCGTCCATGGCGTGGCGTCTCCGGTGCTCCAAGGGGCAGGCTAGGAGGCGCATCTTGTAGGCGACGGCTAGACGGAGCTAGCGTGCTTGATGGCGTGTCCAAAGGTGGTCTGTGGCGAGCTGGCGACGTCGGGGTACTTGCAGTACCGGCGCGGCAGGACGTCAATCATGGCGATGGCTACGGTGCTGCTGCGAGCCTATGCGGTTGTCTAACAGGGTTCGGGTGTGGTGTTGGGCGCGCGTGCACGAGGGCAAAGCGAGGGGAGGACGTTGGCGACCAGACACGCACGCGTTCAGCGCGTCCAGGATGGTGCGGGTGCACGCTCACCGCGTGCCTGGCATGCTTCGGGCGCGTCTGGGCACGGCTTGCCTGGCCACTGGCGTGCAAGGGGGAGGCTTGGCCGTGCACAGGCAGTGTCCTGGTGTACCAGAGGTGCTCAATGACAAGGTGTAGGGGAGAGTAGGGCTCAGGTCGCTCGAGTGCCATGGTGGCCGGCATGGTGCACGGCCAGCTTTGTTTAGGTGTTTCTCCTCACTTTAAACGACGGGGCAAGGACATGTAGAGATGCAGGAGGGGTATAGGAGGTTGATGATCACATATGTAAAGGGGTAGAGGCTAAAATCCGCTGGACAATAGCAAGTATTGAAAAATCCAGAGGCTGCCTGCAAGGTGTTCGGAGAAATGGCCGCAAGAACATAACCTTTGAATTTCGAATTTCTTTTTGGGGAATCTTAAACATATTAATTATGGGTCAGAATGGTGGTGGGGGGGTTTAATTTGGAGTTGATTTGCAAAGTTTCAAAAAGTGGGTTATCTTCACATAGATTCAAAGTCTCCACTTGTCCCTGTCTTTCTGGTCAACCTAGTCAACGTTAGCAGAGATGGTCAACATGAAAGTGGTTGACCTTGACATGGTCTTGGATGACATGGTCATGGTTGATCAAGGTTAGTTGAAGAAAAGTCAAAGGCAGGGGTGTAAAGTAGGGAAGATTTTATAAAGTGACAAAATGACCAATATCACATGTTATTGAGATTTGATTTTTCCTTTGGTTTGATTCTGGTTTCTTTGTGTCAATTGTGTTTGTTTTTGATATATAAGAGTTTTCCAATCAATGGCACAAGCCAAAGTGGCCTTGGTTGAGGTTTTGCAAAAAGGGCTAAGTGTGTGGGAGTGAGAAAAATGATTTTTTCTCACATTCTCATTTCTCTCCATTTGATTTTGGTTTCATTGATGCAATTGTGTTAGTTTATCATATTGAAGTATTTTAGAAGCAAGGGAGCAAGCAATTATGGCTTTGGTGAAGGATTTGCATTTTGGCATAATGTGTATGTGAGGGAAATTGGGAATTCCTCCCTATTTAATTTCTCTCCATTTAATTTGACTTTGGGTGACTCTAATGTGATTCTTATTGGTTTAGAAACATATTCAAACCACTGAAACCATTTCAAATGGTCTTGGTCAAAGATTTGTAAAAATGGCCATAACACATAAGAGGTGATGTGTCACTTTTTATTGTTTTTGTAAAGTGTTGATCTTGCTTCACTTGGACATGGGTTAGGGTCAATTTAGGGTTATATGAAGTTTAGAAATGGTTGCACACCATTTGGTCAAGGTTTAAAGTCATAGGGCAAGAATTGGGTATTATGGCTATGTGCCACATATGCCTCTATGCATATGTTGCCTTTCATTTTAAATTTGACTTGGCTTGACCCATTTGGTGATGTTGAGTGTTGAAATGGTATATGGAAGTGATCCAACCATTCACAACAAGTCCTAGGGTCAAAGATCTCAAATTCACAAATTTGCTATTTTACTCATATGCCTCTATGGCATTTTTAGTTCCTTTTTAATTTCTTTGAAAACCACTTGAATTAGGTTTGATAAGCCTTGGATAAGGTGTGTGAAGGTTTTCCAATTCTCTAAGCAAGGTGGAAAGTTCTAGGGTAAAGATTTATAAAAGTAGCCATAGGCACATATGCCTCTTTCTTATTTAATTTCCTTTTATTCTATTTTAACTAGGGTGGTGAAGAGAGGGATGAGGTTTAGGGTTTAGTGTGGTTCACAATGGTTCACCACCATTTAGCATAATTAAAAAGGTAGGGTTCAAGATTTACCTATTAGGGCTATATGCCCCCATATGTCTTCTATTTTATTTTGGTTTCTTAAAAAAAGATCCAAATGATTTTTGGAGAAGATTAGGGTTTAAGGTTTTTCTTATTTGATTTCTTTCTCTTTTATTTTATTTGGTTGTGATCTTCACTTGATCACTTTAGGGTTTTAGGGTTTAGTACATAAGCATAATAACACTCATCATGGCAAAACACAAGCTTTAAACAAGATCTATATGTATCAATCTTATTTTAAGAAAAGTTTTTGTTGGTTCCAAAATTTGGAACTAGGGAACTTCATTTGTTTTGTTTTAAAATTCTTGGGGTGTTACACCGCGCCACCCCACGCCATCGGGAGCTCGCCCCGCACCGCCCCATGCCATCCGTCTCGAGCTCACCCCGAGCTCGCCCCGCGCTGCGCCACTTACCGTCGGCCGCCCTGTTGTAGTCCAGCAAGGTCGCGATGCTATATCCGGGTCGGATTAGGTTGAGATTCGCCGGAATTTGGCTGGATTCCGGAGATTGTACCGACGGAAGCAGTTGGCTTGATCTGAAATTTCAGCGCGCCACAAGCAGAGGTTTGTGTTCAGTTCGCTCTTTCAACCCCTACAAATACAGGCCGAGTTAGGTTTTTGGATGTGACCTGTAAATTTTTTTTTGGATCGGACGTGTTTACGTTTACTTATCTATCTGCGTCATTTTCTGAACTAAACCCGTAAATTGAAAGTTATTTTTCAGTTTCCACACTTTTACGGAACTACTAAAGATGCTCTTATATGCCTCGAAACATGTGTGTCTGGACAAATCTGAGGCAGTTAATATGGAGCGCAGAGAGTACGTCATTTCATCTAAGTAGTAAATAATAGAGCATGTGTAGTTGACATTTGTTTCTATATATGTATATGCATTCAGCATTCCACATACTAACACAAGAAGATAAGGTCGACACGAATGCGTGAGATGCCGGAGACTTTAGTTTATGCAATGAGAAAGTGATGGATGCGGCTACTCGGGCGTGACTGGATCATATCGGTGCCATGGCAGTCTCTTCCCCTATAAATAACACACGCGCGGCACGCAGCATCTCTCCACAGCCCCCGGACGACAGAACACCAAACCCCCTCTACAGACAGATCCATGGGCTCCCTGAGAAGCAGCGGCAGCAGCACCGCCGGAGAGAAGGCTCTGGTGGAGAGCGTGGACGCGGATGCGGCGTGCGCGCTGCTGAGCACGGGGCAGTACGGGTACGTGGATGTGCGGATGTGGGAGGACTTCGACAAGGGGCACGTCGCCGGCGCGCGCAACGTGCCCTACTACCTCTCCGTCACGCCCCACAGCCGGCCGGAGAAGAACGACCGCTTCGTCGACCAGGTCGCCGCGCTCCACGGGAAGGACGACCGCCTCATCGTCGGCTGCCGGTCCGGAGTGCGCTCCAGGCTCGCCGCCGCAGACCTCGTCGACGCTGTAAGTTTCATCATCTGGTTGTGGCTTTGTGCGTAGACAGCGAGGTGGATAGACCGATACCCATACTCGATTGGAGATGTTGACTTTGATTTGTTTATTTTTGTTGTTGTAGGGGTTTACGAACGTGAAGAACCTAGAAGGTGGCTACCTCTCCTTGCTGAAAAGCGCCAATCCCCACCCAACAGCTTATCACCAGTAACCCGGCCGGCCAGCCCCGCCAACTAATTGTCAAGAAGAAGTACGCTACGTTAAGGATCTATCTTATGTACCATCCATCGTGGTTCTCAACAAGAACGAGAAATCTACTTTGAAACCGAGAACGGGAAATTTCGAATAAAAAAAAAGGATCATGCTTGTATGCATCTTGGACTTGGTCACGTGAATCATAATAATAGTACCTACTTCCTCCGTCGTATCTATGATGCTATTTAGTGTCTAGATGCATCCGAATTTTGACAAATTTCGGACAACCTTCGTGAGATGGAGGGTAATGCTAATTACATATATGTATGTGCGCATCATGATGTAATTGCACTTGGTTACCAGTTTGGTTGACTGATTCCCATATAAAGAAAAACATCAGCTTTGTTGGTCAAACTTATGTTAGTCGTCTTTCCCAGCCTATTTTTTTCTCCTGTACAAATTAAATATGTTGATAAGGAGAAGGAAGAGGAGAACGCTATTTTAGATCAAGGAGCACACATCTAGAAGGGAAGAAAGGAACCTTGGTGCCATACCAATGTTTGCTACCTTACGATTAGTATAAACTTCTACATACTCAAGCCAATATTCTCGATTTCTAATTAATAAAAAAATGGAAGGCAGAGTTCCAGGTCTCCTCCTAAACCTTACATGTCGTCTCTTGCAACTCTTTGCTCCTTTGTCCCTGGCAGACAGTCAACGACGCTCCGGTGCGCGAGAAGCGGTGGAAGCATCGGAAACGTCGGACCTATGATCTGGGTCCCTGAAGTTAGGGTTTGGTCAGCCAACGACAACGTTATGGATGGAGTCACTCCAAGAATAAGGTTTCATCGACTCCTCATCCACCTCGTCATAGGCGGTCTAACCGGCAACGTTGAGGAGGACGGGTACAGCTGGGCATGGGTAGCCGGGCCAACCTGTCCCAAAAATCCCGAGCCATGCCGGGTCGGGCTTGCACGTCGGGTCGGGTTTGGGCCTGATTTTGGAGCCCGAATGCCAGGCCGGGCCGGGCTCGGGTCTGCAAGAAACGTAATTTAAGCCTAGTTTGGGCCAGGCTTTCGTCTGTTTGGGCCAAGTTCAGACCTGATTTATAACCTGAAGGTCAGGCCGGGTCGGGCTCGGGCCTGGGAATTTTAGGTCGGGCTTTATTTGGCCCGGCCTGGCCCAAGGAATGCCTAGGTGTAAGGACGGGTATCGCCTCGTTTTTACTCTCTTGGAGTGGTGGATCTCGTTTTGTCTAAGTACGTGTGTTGCAGGTTTGTCTCCATGATATTCCTCTCTAGAAGTGATGGCGTGGATGTGGGTCATGGTAATCCGACTCCGATTCCGACCAAAGCGTGGCCATCTTTGGTCGTCGTCACCTTATCCTTCTAGCCAGCCTAGGGTGTCTTTCATGCCTTTTTCAGCATTTTCTTCTTTGAGGCAATGGTCAGCTTCACAGACTGTGGCCATTGGCGTCGTATGGTTTGCACCGATAACTTGCTGGCATTTATATACGTACAAGAAAATGTAACTCTTGCTCTGTTGGTGATCCGAAGGTTCGGAGGCAGCACCGAGCCCGGCTCACGGCCTCCACCGGTAGATGGAGGAGGTAGAAGTCATCAATACTCCCAAGACCTTAGTTTTTATTTTTCAAGGATTTTTTTTTGTAAGGTCTTGTTCCAGTTAATATACATGGCCTTTTCATATAGCAAAATTGAAGAATTATTTTATTTCTAAGACAAGGCTTTTACTATAACTTCCATTAGGATATTGGTTATTGTGACAAAAGGTACAATCACGAGTAAGTAGTTTTTCTAATACAAATCTGATTGCATCAAATTTACAATATATAAGTTACATAATATCATATAGTATATTTTTAGTCGCTCCAAAATGACCGAAACACGCCCAGCCACGACACTAAATTAATACAAATGTTGGGCATAAACATGAGCCCATTGTTGACTAGCCATATATGTGGGCATATAGTGTTCTTGCATCCACATGGAAATAGATCAGTTGCCATGATGTTGTCTAAAGGAGATGAAACCGTGGAGAGAACGTCGGCTGTAAACCCTTTTGCTAAAGATTGGACGGCGGAGAGAATATTGGATTTTTTCTTTTCTTTTTGGGGAGTAGTCAAGACCATTGAACTTCTTTTCTTTTTGGGAGTATCTCGGAATAAAATGGCCAGGTGGGCCTGGAGCCCCGGCCGCATATGGTGGTGCCTATGGCCCAATTATTTTGAGGTTAATTATAAATACTTGAAGGACCTGACCTAAGCATGTGGAGATATAGCTAAACTCACGTATACGCAAGATGGAAGCCCTGAAGGCGCTCGCCGTCCGCCGCCTTCCGAAACTATGTCGATCGATCTCGACCAAAGCCGCGGCGGCTGATCGCCCTGCCCGGTCACCGAGCTGCCAGTCCGGCATGCAGGCGTTCGCTCTGGCCCTCAACAAGCGCCTCGCCGACGACGCTGCCAGGAGAAACGCCAACCTCATCTTCTCGCCCGTGTCCGTCTACGCGGCGCTATCGCTGGTGGCGGCCGGCGCCCGAGAGCGCACCCTCTCGGAGCTGCTCGGCGCCCTCGGCGCGCCTTCGCGGGAGGACCTCGCTCGGTCAGTCCGCGTGCTGACGGAGCAGTCCCTGGCCGACCAGTCACGAATGGCCGGGCCGCGCATCAACTTCTCGTGCAACGTGTGGCATGACAGGACCAGGACTCTCAAGCCCGCCTACATCGACGCCGCCGCGAAGTCGTACAAGGCACAAACCGGCGCCGTAGACTTCCACGACAAGGTCAGTTAGAACTTAGAAGAACTACTTAGGCTCCTTTAATTTATTGGATTTGTATAAGAATTACGTATGATTTGGATTATATGGAAAATTTATCTACATTGGTCCTTTGATTCCTAGAAACATATTCTATAGAAAGTAATCCTATATGAATTTCGTAGTGTAAATTTTATAGAAAAAAATATTAGGTAATACCTTATGAAAACAAATTTCTTTGTTACAATCAAACTAACTTCATGTTCACATATGATATGATTTAAGTAGGTCTGACATTTCAATCCTATATTCTTATGTTTTTCTATTCTATGAATCGAAGGAACACGAGCTTAGTATCAATTTTTCCGTTGCTATACTGAATCGATGCCAAATTAATGTCTGTGTATGTGGTGTTGCAGCCGGAGGAAGCAGCGGCTCAAATCAACGCATGGGCGGCAGCATCCACAAACAATCTCATCGACAAAATCATCGACGCGAGCAAACTGTCCGATCTGACCGACCTCGTGGTTGCTAACGCCGTCTACTTCAAGGGCAAGTGGAAAGAGCCTTTCGACAAGAAGAAGACCAAGGACGACAAGTTCCACCGCCTCGACGGCAGCCGTCGACGTGCCCTTCATGCGAGATTCGCGCAGGCAGCGTATCGCCTGCCATGACGGGTTCAAGGTTCTCCAGCTCCACTACCAGGAAGGCTGGCCTCAGCCGCGGGGGATCTACTCAATGTGCGTCTTTCTCCCCGACGCCCGCGACGGCCTGGCGCAGCTGACTGACAGGATCAGCCGTGACCCTGACTTTGTAGGCAAGCACCTGCCGACGGAGACCGTCAGTGTCGGCGAGTTCCGTCTACCCAAGTTCAAGCTCGACTTCTCCGCTGGCTTGAACGGCGTTCTCCGGGACCTAGGAATCAACGAGGCTTTCCAGCTCGGGAAGGCTGACTTCTCTGACATGGTGGAAGATGACGGCCACGGTGTCAGCCTGCCGCTCGAGGAAATATCGCACAGGGCTGTCATCGAAGTGAACGAGGAAGGCACCGAGGCAACCGCTACTACCTTTTTGCGGATGCGTGGGCGTTCTATACAGAAGCCCGTGCTTGTAGACTTCCTCGCTGATCATCCATTTGCCTTCTTTGTGATGGAGAAGTTGTCTGGTGCAATCATGTTCGCAGGACACGTCCTTGACCCCTCAACCTCCTTGATGAAGCGACATAAGATCGACGACCAAGCATGAATGCTTATGTGCATACTACTACTAGGATCAAGCAGCATGTACGATATTTTATTGAGATCATATATCTCCAGACTAGCGTCACTTTAATGTTTTTGCTAGAATTATCATGCATACGTGTTTCGTATCCACTGGATTACATACACAACTACTTATCCTTTTATAGATAGGAATCCCCCACTAGCTGATTTTCCTGCCCTCTCCTGGGTCCATGTCATCCCTTATAAGCTGGCGCTGTTTGTCGATTAATTGGAGATCCGCTTGGTTGTTTCTTTGACCGCTCCTCTATCATTTTCTCCCATGGGCTTCTCATTTTGGTACGTGGGCTGCTTCTTCTTAAATGGGCTGGATGAGTCACCCGAAAAAAAGTGCCAGCCGATGTTCGTCTTCCATGCAGCGCTTGCTCTGCTAAAAAAACAAAATGCAGCGCTTGCTTCGTGAACATAAATATTTTGTGATTAAGATCCCCTCACACTAGTAGAAAATGGAGCATCCATCTAAGCCTTTAGTACCGGTTCCCTTACGAACCAGTACTAAAGGAGGCATTAGTACCGGTTCCAGGAGTGGGACATCTATACCGGTTCGTTATGGACCTTTAATACCGGTTCGTGTTACGAACCGGTATGAAAGGGTTTCTGCCCAAATTCCAGGCTGAGGTGGGGCCAGGGCTACACCTTTAGTACCGGTTCATCTAAGGAACCGGTACTAAAGGGTCCCCCCTATATCAGCGCGCGCCAACCCGCCCGAGCCCCGTGCATCTCATTCTCCAATTCTCCTCCTCCCTCACATTTCCAAATATTTTGCACCTCTCACACTCCAATAATTTTTATTTTTTTCCACCATTTTAACAAGATTAACGGCATACATCTATCCAAGGGTTAGCAATATCATCCTTCCTTCCGGCGTTTCTAATTTAGCTCATTTCTTTGGTAGTTTTAACTCGTACTATTTTTCTAGTGCAAGCAAGGTGTTCGATGAAATGCCTAAGTTAGTGATTTTATTTTTTTATATGCAATTTGAGCTGAAATTATGGTATGTTTTGTAGGTTTTAATTAGTATCATCCCCGTCCTTACCGCCGTCGATCGCCAGCGTCGTCCCCTAGCCGGCACGGTACCACCTCGGTGAGCCCCTCTTCTTTTTTTATAAAAACAATTAGTTTTATGTGATGAACTTGAATATTAATTAAGGTTGTCACTCATATATCCACGATGTTGTGTATTTAATGATTTTTGATATACATATAAAATGCAGATGAGTCGACAATGGATGTACGGTGACCGGTGCCATCCCGAGTTCATTAATGGCATGCATTATTTTCTCAACGTGGCTGAGGCAAACAGGCGGTCGAATGGTTTCATGTATTGTCCATGTAGTTCCTGTAAGAATATGAAGGATTACTCTACCTCGAAGACCCTTCATGTCCACCTGCTGGAGAACGGTTTCATGCCCAGCTATAATTGTTGGACCAAGCACGGAGAAAGAGAGGTTATATTGGAAGACAACGAAGAAGAAGAGGATAGTGACAACTATCCCTTATTCACTGAAGACGGTGATAGTAGAATGGGGGAAGACGAAGCTGAAGAAGAGCCCATTTTCGATGAGCCGATTTTTGATGACCCGGATGACGATTTGGGTCGGGCCATTCTTGATGCGAAGATGAACTGCGGAAATGAAAAGGAGAGGTTGAAGTTGGAGAAAATGTTAGAGGATCACAACAAACTGTTGTACCCAAATTGCGAAAATGGTCAAAAAAAAGCTGGGTACCACGCTGGAATTGCTGCAGTGGAAGGCAGAGAATGGTACTTCTTACAAGGGATTTGAAAAGTTGCTGAAAATAATAAAAAAGATACTTCCAGGGGAGAACGTGTTGCCCTCTAGCACGTACGAAGCAAAGAAGGTTGTCTGCCCTCTAGGATTAGAGGTGCAGAAGATACATGCATGCATCAATGACTGCATCCTCTACCGCGGGGAGTACGAGAATTTGAATGCATGCCCGGTATGTAGTGCATTGAGGTATAAGATCAGGCGAGATGACCCTGGCGATGTTGAGGGTGAGTCCACCCCCAGGAAGAGGGTTCCTGCGAAGGTGATGTGGTATGCTCCTTTAATACCACGGTTGAAATGTTTGTTCCAGAACAAAGAGCATGCCAAGTTGTTGCGATGGCACAAAGAGGACCGTAAGATGTGATGCTGAGACACCCCACTGACGGGTCGCAGTGGAGAAAAATCGACAGAGAGTTCAAGTCATTTTCAGATGACGCAAGGAACTTAAGATTTGGTCTAAGTACAGATGGCTTTAATCCTTCGGGGAGCAGAGCTCCAGTCATAGCACCTGGCCAGTGACTCTATGTATCTATAACCTTCCTCCTTGGTTGTGCATGAAGCGGAAGTTCATTATGATGCCAGTGCTCATCCAGGGCCCGAAGCAACCCGGCAACGACATTGATGTGTACCTGAGGCCATTGGTTGAAGAACTTTTAGAGTTGTGGCGTGACGAAGATGTACCTGTGTGGGATGAGCACGAACAAAAGGAATTTAACCTAGCGTTGTTATTTGTAACCATCAATGATTGGCCTGCTCTTGGTAACATTTCAGGGCAGTCAAACAAGGGATACAATGCATGCACACACTGTTTAGGTGAGACTGACAGTAATTATTTGGGAAACAAGAATGTGTACCTGGGGCATCGTCGATTTCTTCCAAAACAACATCACGTAAGAAAGAGAGGAAAGCATTTCGGAGGTGAGGCAGATAACCGAACGAAGCCTACCCGCCCTTGTGGGGAAGTTATATATGATATGGTCAAGGATTTAAAAGTGATCTTTGGAAAGGGTCCCGGCGGACAATCTGTTCCGCTTGATGTTGACGGACACGTACCCATGTGGAAGAAGAAGTCGATATTTTGGGAGCTACCCTACTGGAAATTCTTAGAGGTTCACTCTGCAATCGACGTGATGCACGTGACGAAAAATCTTTGCGTGAACCTGCTAAACTTCTTGGGCGTGTATGGGAAGACAAAAGATACACCGGATGCACGGCAGGACCAGCAAAGTATCCACGAAGGAAACAACCTGAATCCAGAGAAGTATCAAGGTCCTGCCAGCTACGCTCTTACCAAAGAGGAGAAGGAGATCTTTTTGAAGTCCTGAGTAGCATCAAGGTCCCGTCTGGCTTCTCGTCGAATATAAAGGGAATAATAAACATGTCGGAGAAAAAGTTTCAAAACCTAAAGTCTCATGACTGCCACGTGATTATGACACAATTACTTCCGGTTGCATTGAGGGGGCTTCTGCCGGAAAATGTTCGAGTACCCATTGTGAAGCTATGTGCGTTCCTCAATGCAATTTCTCAGAAGGTGATCAATCCACTTACTCTACAAAATTTACAGAAGGATGTGGTCCAATGTCTAGTCAGCTTCGAGTTGGTGTTCCCACCATCCTTCTTCAATATTATGACACATCTCCTAGTTCACCTGGTCGAAGAGATTGGCGTTCTCGGTCCTGTATTTCTACACAACATGTTCCCCTTTGAGAGATTCATGGGAGTCTTAAAGAAGTACGTTCATAACCGTGCTAGGCCAGAAGGAAGCATCTCCAAGGGCTATGGAACAGAGGAGGTTATTGAGTTTTGTGTTGACTTTATTCCTGACCTTAAGCCGATCGGTGTTCCTGAATCGCGCTATGAGGGGAGACTGCGTGGAAAAGGCACGCTAGGAAAGAAATCAGCAACGTGTATGGATGGACATTCTTTCACTCAAGCACACTACACAGTTCTACATAATTCCATCTTGGTGGCTCCGTACAAAGAGGAACACAAGGATATCTTACGCTCTAAATACCCGGAGCAACGTGAAGATTGGATTGATGGAGAACACATGAAGACTTTCGGCGGTTGGTTGCAAACACGTCTCATGAATGTCACCGACTTGTTGGCCAAGCAACCATCTTCTAATATATCGACTTTTCAAGGGTACGAGATTAATGGGAACACATTTTACACTTTCGCCCAAGACAAAAAGAGCACCAACCAAAACAGTGGTGTCCGCTTTGATGCAGAAGATGGCAATGGGAACAAGGTCACATATTATGGGTACATAGGGGAGATATGGGAACTTGACTATGGACCTAATTTCAAGGTCCCTTTGTTCCGGTGCAAATGGTTCAACCTGAAAGACGGGGTACATGTAGACCCGCAGTACGGAATGACTACAGTGGATTTCAAGAATCTAGGGTACGACACCGAACCATTCGTCCTAGCCAGTGAAGTGGCTCAGGTTTTTTATGTGAAGGATATGTCTAGCAAACCGAAAAAAAGAAAAGAAAGGCAAGAGGACACATCATACGATGAGCCAAAGAGGCACATAGTTCTTTCAGGAAAAAGAAACATCGTGGGAGTAGAGGATAAGACAGACATGTCAGAAGATTATAATAAGTTTGACAATATTCCACCCTTCAAGGTAAAAATTGACCCAAACATCATCTTAAACAATGAAGATTGTCCATGGTTGCGTCGCAGTAAGAAGAAAGGGAAACAGACGAAGAAAACTCGGAAGACTAGCTAGCTACATATAGGGATCATAACTTGTGTATCTCAATATGGAAATCACTTCTGTGTAATGATGTTACTGTATGTAAGATATTAACAATGGAGATGGTTGGCTTGTTTTACTAGTTAAGTAGCTTTCACGGGCTTGCAGGGAAATTTTTCCGAGGCGGAATTTCCGAATATGCCATATATAGGGCATGTGCACCAAGGGCATATTCGAGAAGTTCCGCCAAGGGAGATTTCCCAACCCTTTCCCCAACATTGTTAGAGGAGATGGAGTCTTTCACGGGCTTGCAGGGAAATTTTTCCGAGGCGGAACTTCCGAAGATGCCATAGGGCGTGTGCACCAAGGGCATCTTCGACAAGTTCCGCCACGGGAGATTTCCCAACCCTTTCCCCAACATTGTTAGAGGAGATGGAGTCTTTCACGGGCTTGCAGGGAAATTTTTCCGAGGCGGAACTTCCGAAGATGCCATAGGGCGTGTGCACCAAGGGCATCTTCGACAAGTTCTGCCACGGGAGATTTCCCAACCCTTTCCTCCATCCATGGTGATGAAACTCTCCATCCATGTTGGCTTGTTGAGCTGCTTCCCATGGCGTATCGATGCTCCTTTTATAGGCACAGCGCCGCTTCTACTTTGTCTTCTTCTTCATCCGACAGGGCGTCGTGCGCTACATACTTTATCTCATCGAGCAGGGCGTCCTTATCCTGCCGACACCTTTAGTACCGGTTGCACCCACCAACCGGTACTAAAGGTTACCCACGCGTCCTTATCCCACCGACAGGGTGTCGTGCGCTACATACTTTAGCTCATCGAGCAGGGCGTCATTATCCTGCCGACAGCTTTAGTACCGGTTGCACCCACCAACCGGTACTAAAGGTTACCCACTCATCCTGATCCCACCGACAGGGCGTCGTGCGCTACATACTTTATCTCATCGAGCAGGGCGTCCTTATCCTGCCGACAGCTTTAGTACCGGTTGCACCCACCAACCGGTACTAAAGGTTACCCACGCGTCCTTATCCCACCGACAGTTTTGTTACATGACAGAAAAACACCTTTAGTACCGGTTGCACCCACCAACCGGTACTAAAGGTTTGCCTCTGTCTTCCCGCCTATTTTCTTCCCGCGCTTTCCACCGGTTCCCGCCTCTGTCTTCCCACCATTTTTCACTATATATATGTAGGCTTGGCCACCATTTACATATCACATCTAGACTCATATCTGCAAACCTCATCATTCTCTCCCATGGCTTCCATCGTATCTCTAACCCCCCGGGAGGCGGAGGCGCTTTGCGCCTCGAACTACCCCTGCCCGCCGGGCTACCGCGTCCCGACCGGCTGGTTGCTAAGCGTCGGAGGCATACCGGTCCCTCCAGTCCCTCTAGGTGTGGCGCGCGAGATGGTCATCACGAACCACTACTACTTCGAGCTCACGCCAGAGCAGCGGAGGAATCCCGAGTGGCATCCCGACTACAGCCCGACTTGGGAAAGCTTCTTCATCAATCGGCGTGAGAGGGCGCTTGCTAGGCAGGAGGAGGGCGGCCCGCCTCCTTCGAACTTCAACGAGGCCGGCCGTCGGCTGTGGTGGCGCGGCCGGACTCTCCAGGGCGTCATGGCCTACCGTGGCCCCCGCCTGCGCTACCCTCAATCCCAGCCCACGCTTGCTCTCCCACCGAGGTTCGACTACCGCGACCCCGATGCTGGCGACGATGATGACGGCGACTACGACGACTACAGTGGCGAGTACTATAGGGCTAGGCACGAGTATGACTGAATGACTCCAACAGTCAAATCTGGCCATGTATCTTAATTTTCAGTTGAGCTATGTAATTTTAATTCGAGTTCAATCGTAATAAAATTTTATTCCCGCCCTTTCTTTCTCGCCTTTTTTCTCCCACGCGCGGCGTCGTGGCGGGAGTAAAGAAAAGAAGTAGAAAATAAATAGAAAATATATAGAAAAAATTAGAAAAAGAAATAGAAAAGAAAATATAAAAGAAACAGAAAAGAAAAGGAAAAGAAATAGAAAAGAAATAGAAAAGAAAAGAAACGGAAAAGAAAAAGAAAAGCAATAGAAAAAATAAATAGAAAAGAAAAGCAATAGAAAAAATAAATGGAAAAGAAAATAGAAAAGAAAAGAAAAAGAAACAGAAACAGAAAAGAAAAGGAATAGAAAAGAAAAAGAAAAGAAAAAGAAACAGCAAAAGAAAAAGAAAAACAAAAGAAAAGAAAACATCACCAGAAAAAGAAAAACGAAAAAAACCTTTGGTACCAGTTGGTACCACCAACCGGTACGAAAGGTCTTCGTACGGGTTGGTGGTACCAACCAGTACCAAAGGCTCCTCCCCTGTGTTAACTTAGGCGTGCGGGAGGGGAAATCCCCAAATCGACACACCTACTGCAACGCGCGCCACCGTCCGAGCCACGCCGCCGTCCGCAGCCACGCCGCGCCGCCGTCCAAGCCACGCCGCGCCGCCATCCGCAGCCACGCCGTCGCCATGCCATCGCCGTCGCTGTCGTCCGCATGCAGCAGCTCCCCGCGCCGGCAAGGTAAGCTTCCCTCCCTCTCCACGCCGGCCGCGCCATCGCCATCCCCTCCCTTTCTCCTTCCCTTCGCCCGCACGCCACTCCCCTCACCGCGCATGCAGCCGCACACCGCAGCCACGCTGTCGCCACACCTGCGCCGTCGCCGTCGCCGTCGGACGCGCGTCTTCTTCCCTGCCGCGCTGAGCACATCCCAGACGCTCTCCAGGTGCTCGATGAAATGCGGCGGCGCCCGCGGGGGCGCAAGGGCAACGCCCACGGCGGCGGATCATCATCTGTAATGTGCAGGCGGCGGCGGCGAGGCGTACGACATGGGGTACACCGGCGGCAGCGGGCCAGGGTATGCTGGCGGCGGGGGCGGCGGAGGCGGGACGAAGGGCTTGCAGTGGAAGGCGGCGCAGTCGACGGGCGAGCGTAGAAGGCGGCGCACTGCTGCGGCATGCGCTGTGCGGGGCGGTTGGGGAGGCAGTTCCGGCGGTCGGAGGCGGGCGGCACGACGCGCGCAGGAGGGCAGGTCGAGGACGACGTCCGGGAAGGCACGCGCGCCCTGCTACCGCCGCGGGGTCGCGCACCGGGACGTCAAGCCCGACAACCTCCTCTTCGACGCCGCCACGGGCGCGCTCAAGCTCGGTGAATTCGGTTCCGCGGAGTGGTTCGGGGACGTCGCGCCTGAGGTAGTCGCCGGGAGGGAGTACGGCGAGAAGGTGGACGTGTGGAGCGCTGGGGTGGTGCTCTACATGATGCTCTCCGGGACCGTCCCCTTCTATGGCGCCACCGCCCCGGAGATCTTCGAGGCCGTGCTCCGAGACTGAATATGATCGACACGCCGCGGCATGCGCTCCCTCCAACTGTAGATACTCCGTAGATCTTTAGAGATGGCGACTTTTCTTTGGTCTTTGGCCGTGTTAATTTCCGGCAAATCGGCCTTGGACAGAACAGTGGTGGTGCCAGAGTTTGGTACTCCGTAGATGAAATAGTGCTAGTTCCTCCATGATCCTTTAGTTCGTGAATCTGGAATTGGAGAAGCTTTCAAAATGGAACAGAGAATCTGGCTGGTTTTGATTAACTAAAATTCTACAATTCTAAATTCTACAAAATTAATATGGCATAATTCATAACTTCAATTCTACAATTCCAAATTCTACAAACTTTATGTCTATTCTCACCAGAAAAGTGAGAGGATTTCAAATCTTGCATTCTCATGCATCATTGGCATCATCTATGAATTATCCAAAATAAAACTTGCAAAGTGAGAGGGTTTCTGGTCCGTTAGGTTTTTTTTGCTTTCTTCATTTCAATTGTTATCCATCTAGCAATCTGTTATATGATCATGACATGATGAATGAAATACAATTGCTTTCTTAATTTTGTAGTGACATTGAGGTATGGAGGACGGCACCTTCGTCCGAGATGAGGAGGGGGAAGAAGCGGTGCAGAAATTGATCTATGAGAGTGCCCGTGGTCCGGAACCCGATGGAGATGACAACGAGTTCCAAGACTTTCTGAATGATTTCGGCGAGGGACTTGAGTCTGAACAAGTTAGAAAAGACAATGAAGTGTCCATCACAAACTCCGGGGAGGTGTATATCTATGTATCAATTAGTCTATGTTCATCCCTAGATGCATTCATTTATTTGTATTGCACTTATTAACGAATAATTTTTTTTAGCCTTCTGGATCATCGAGCAAGTCTGTTAGAACAAAACGAGGCCCGACGCGGGTGCTAAAGGGCGAGGGCAGGTTAGCCCTCACGGCATTCAAGGATAATGGTGAACCAGAGCATCCCAAGGAGTTTTGCCGCAAATTTACAAGTCAAGCCGGAGTTATTGTTAGGGACCATGTACCGATCAGCATTCAAGAGTGGCATAAGCCGAAGAACGCGGAGAGTGGTGCTAGTTATGTCAACGACATGATGAAATTTTTTCTTTGGGACACGCTACTGACAAAGTTCAGCCTACCGGAAGACATGACGGAAGGCCAGAAGAATAAAGTCAAGGAATGGACATGGAAGAAGATGGCCATACAATTCCAGACCTGGAAGAAAAATTTATGGGACAAATATAAGAATGAAGATCCAGTATTCGATGATAATCTAGTGAAGATAAAAGATCACTGGCCCGCATTTAAGGAGTATAAGCAATCGTCTACTTTTCTGTCCCGATCGAAGAAAAATACCGAAAATGCTTCAAAGAAGAAACTTCCGCATCATTTGGGGTCAGGTGGCTACAAGAGTGCCATTCCGAAGTGGACAGCGTTTGAGAATAAACTGATGAATGCAGGAATCATTCCACAGACATGGGACTGGCCCGAACGGTCCAAGTTCTGGTTGTTCGCTCATGGGGCAGGGTTGGACCCAAAGACAGGGCTGATCGTTGCGAAGGGAAAATGGAAGGAAAAAATTGAGGCAATTGTACCGAAGCTTGTAGATGCAATTGAAAAGGTCAGAAAGGGAGAGTACATTCCCGATCGAGAGAATGACGAGCTGACACTCGCACTGGGGAACCCTGAACACGTTGGATGGGTACGAGCTCGCCCAGGTCTCACCATGAAGGAAGCGTGGCCGGACAGCGCTGACACTTATAGAAGCCGTTCGCGAAAGAAGAAGAAGGACGCCGACACATTAACGGAATTGTTAAATAGGGTGGAGGGGCTCTTGAAAAAAATCAAAGGCCACCTGATCAGCCGCTGTTTCTACAGGATCCACAAGCCGATGCTGCCCCATCTCAGCGAAGAAGCAGTGTCGGTTCCTCGCATCTTGACGGATGTGGAGGAAGCTACCCCGTGGATTATGTCACGGAGAAGACAGATTGCGAGCTACATATGTTATTCAGGACCGCGTCCGTTAAGGTGGCGGTCGGCTATGTGTACCCAAGTGAAGATGGAGCAATGCACCATCATATGCCCATTCCACCTGGCTGTGTTCGTGTCGGGGTGGATGAAGTTGTTCCGGGTTTTGAAACAGTGGAGCTTGATATTCCTAGAGGTGAAGATGAGAGGACACTGGCCGATGTCAAGCACAGTTTCGCCCTATGGCTGAAGAAGTACGTCGTCCTTTTGCAAAGGCCACCGACTCCTACACATGAGCAGCAAATGCCATCGACTCCTCCTGGTGGCAGTCCACATGAGCAGCCAAGTCCACACCTACCTGAGAGGGACCCCAGCGTGAGTCCACCATCTCGAGATCATCCACGTAAGACAGTGTCCGTTAAGCGGAACGGTACGCCGCCTAGGAAGAAAGCTAGAAAGGAGAAACAACTGCCGCCTACTGAGAAGTTACCTTGGGAAAAAACTCCCGAGGAAAACAGGGAAGCTGTTCAGGCCGAGGTGAAATTTTTTTTTGCACCGAAAGTGCCAGAGATACCTTTCGAGAAGACACTAGATCCGGTGAAAGTTGTGCGTACCGTTGATAATCTATATGACCCTGTACCATCGCCGCCATCTGACTATGCGCGTTCTATTGAAAGGTCGTATGACAAGATGATCGAGGCGACAAAACCCGTTCAATCGGGTATCAGGGAGATAAAAGGGATACACCAAGTCTACCAGCTCGGACAACAACCCGTTCAATCGGTCGCCCCTCTCAAGGTGTTTGACGGGAAGCCCGTTCAAAGTTCTCGACAAGACACAACTGATTACGCCTTCGCTGAACGAGCATATCAATTTGTTCAAGGGAAAGATTTGGTCGAGAATCTCAGGAAGGTACCAACATGTATGTGTAACTTGCATTCGTGGTACCTTAATGCCTCAAAGGAAGGGATCGAGACTATCATGGTGCGAGTTAGGGAAGAGCACTACTTCCAAGAATACTGTGTGAACGTTGACTTCGGCGAACTCTTTCAGTTATACAATCTTCGGGCCCTCGACAAATCAATCATCAGTTGCTATTGTCTGTAAGTGATTTATTTATTTAATTTGAGAAGTCTTTAGCTCAGCTCGTTCATTGTCTGCAGATTATAATCTTTTGTGCGCTATATTATGCAGATCGAAGATGCTCGAATGCAGAAGGGACGAAATCACAGACATTGGGTTCATTGACCCGCACACAATGCATGTTAAAACCATAGAAGATCCCCTCTATAACAAGGATACACCGGAGACTTTGCTAAGGTTTTTGAAGCGACAACATGACAAAAAGCTAATAATTTGGCCTTACAACTTCGAGTGAGTCTTACTGTCTTATAACACATTATATTTTGCTCACCGTATGTCAAAATTTTAACTAATGACTTATATATATGACACTACATATTTAAACGTGCGTAGGTTTCACTTTATTCTTCTCGTCATCAATATGGAAATTGGAGAAGTTGAAGTCTTTGACTCACTAAGCAAAAAATCGGAACTATACGTGTCTTGTTATTTAATGCTCAGAAGGTAATTTTAATTCTTATCGGTTTGTTTCGTTAATTTCCTGCTATGAACTAATTGATGACTCTTTTATGCATTTTCTTTTGTCGAGCAGCGTATGGGAAACTTTCATCAAGGAAGATAAGTCCCATGAATGGACACCGAAGCTGCGATGGCGTGCGAAAGTAAGTAGTACTACCTAGGTCCACACACCTTTAATTATCATACTTGACTATTGTTTGATTGAATTATATTCTTGTAAAGAAATGCCCGCAACAACCAGAAGGGACTGATCTCTGTGGATTCTTCGTTTGCGAGTACATCCGCAGAATTGTCAGCAAGAGAACGAATAATGAAAGAAATAAAGAGGTACAAAAACAATATTCACAAATTTGTTTTCTTATCATAAGTTGTGTTGAGTTTCAGTAATAGTTGTTTCATGTATTCATTTATATCTTATTCTTTTATAGTTGGCAAGAAAGCGGAACAAGCTCTCAATCGATGACCGCTTCATAGCAATAGGCGAGGAATTGGCGGGATTTTTCCTTCGGGACGTCATACCACCATTCGCAGAGTACCACTATGAATGAAGATGTACATGTTACATATATAGTTGACTCGAAGAGTACCACTATGCTACATGTAATAGACATATATAGAGTACGCCTCGGAGAGTACCACTATGCATGAAGATCGATCTTCATGCATAGTGCTACTTAATTTGCGATCTTATGCAATTACATGTGTGTTATATTATATGCACCAACTTGCTATGCATCATCTTGATCTTCATGTACTACCTAAACCCAAACGCGTTTCTGGTGCATCGACACGATATGAAACAAACCGATATCCCTAAACCCCTCCAAAAACCCTGAAACTTCAATTCTCTGCGGCGGCAGAGATTCGGGCAAATTCCCTGCCGCGGGTGGGAACCTTTGGTACCGGTTCGTATTATCAACCGGTACCAAAGCTCCTTGGCCCTGAGCTCTCCTGGTGGCCCACGTGGAGGCCCCTTTTATACTGGTTCGTAAGCAACCGGTACGAAAGGGGGGGCCTTTAGTGCCGGATAATTTATACCGGTTGCTCAACCGGTACGAATGCCCCTCTGGAACCGGTATTGATGAGAGATTTTCTACTAGTGTAAATTCTCCCGTAACGCATCCTCCACTTCCCACCATGATGACCGGTTTATTAGCACTCCCCTCCTCACCATTTTATAACTCCACCTTGACAACGCTACTAATCTGCAGATGGCTCGCAGCCATGGCCACCAACGCCAGCAGGCTGGATATGGAGGGTATCATCACCGCCGTTGCCACCAGCAGTTGGGGCGCTCTCGCCTTGCTTAACCTACTCCTCCCTGACGACTCTCTATCTTCTTCTATCCAAATTTGTTTTGCAGGATGGCATAAACTTTGCACACAAAAATCTATCCCATAATATCCCGATCTGGCCTCGCTCGCAGCTGGGGGCTGCACGTCGCTGGTCGGTGGCTGAGGTTGTGTGGCCGGTGGACAGGGGTCTCCGGGCCACCGCGACTTCGGGTTGGGGCAGGGACTGTGGCCCTGGCTTGCGATTCGTCACCTCCCCTCCAGATCTGGCGACCCTTCATGGTATTCTATCGCAGTTTGAGGGATGGTTCTCACCCGACGGGTTCTGGTGGCTCTACGGTGGTCCGTTTACTCGAGCGCCCTCCGGCCGTTGGGCGTTGTTTCACGGTGGCTGTGCCTTGTTTTTACCCTTCAGTCTGATGGCGTGCGGAGTTTGGAAACCGGGGCGGCGGCCCTGGTTGGTGGGAGTCCTCCTGGTTGCCGGGCCAACCAGAGGCTCTGGTGCTGGCCGGTGTCCATGGTCGCGTGGGCGGCGTGACACTGGCGAGCTACACGGTGTGGCGGCAGTCTGTTTGTTGTTCCGGCGACGGTCAGTCCCCTGTGTAGCTGGTTGGGAGCACATGCCGAGGGGAAACCCTTGCCCTCCTGGGCCACGACGGCGGCGGCCATGGACGTCGTCCCCTTCATGAAGGCGTCGATGTGGCTGCTCCCGGCTTGTCTACATGCTCCGGGTGAAAACCTAAGGTCTTCGGATCGGGCGGTGGCGGCGCTCTTGTGTCGTGTTCTTCTTGAAGACGCCGCCTTGGAGCTCACCCTGTATGGCTCCCAGCAGTTGGTGTGGCGGAGTGGCGGTGCCTCGGCGTTGGTCCTCCGTTCTGCTGGCTACGGCAAAGCTTGCTCCTTGTTCTTCACCCTCGGTGCTTCTTTGTTGGCTTCTACCAGTTCGTGTTCGTCAGAGACAGTGTGTGGGCGATGGCGCTCGGCTCTGGGTGGCAATGCCTGCGTAGGTTGTAGTAGTCTCGACGTTGTGCATAGCCTGTTGTTGTGCCCGCGCTCTCGGGTGAGCCCCGGCCCAACGTCTTTGCCCGTCTTGCGTGTGCTCTGCTGCTTCGACTTAGTCTCCTTAGTGGTAGCGTTCTGGTTCCCCCCTCTACTGCTGGCAGCGCGCTTGGTAGTCCTACCTTTGTGTGAGTGTGCGGTTCTTTTGTGTAAGCTGGGTTCAACACTTTGTATCTTGTCGCCGTTAAGGGCGTTATTAATTTAACGTCGGGCCTTTGGCCTTTTATCTAAAAAAAAGTGAGACAGTTTACAACCTCCAACAGATAACGTACAAGCATATAAGATTAATTGGACAGGGTTAAACAACTACTTGCAAGGTAAGATATATAGGCTGCACTACAATTTGCTATTGTTGCAAGGTAAAATATGTAGACATCAGTACAATTCAGCGATTGAAGATGTATTTATAGGCTGTATAAATCCCAACTGATTTTCATTGTGGGACGGCTTAATTTTATACTCGATTTTTTTTTTTAAATCTCACTTTGCAGGATTGAAGTGTTTTTTTAGATCAAAGGCCAAAGGCCCAACGTTAAATTAATAACGCCAACAACGGCAACAATGTACAAAGAGCTGAACCCAGCTTACAACACACCCACACACCCACACGAATTGCCAACAAAGCTACGAAGCCTACGAAGACTCGAAGAAGACACCAGACAGCAACAGTGTTGGGCCGGAGCTCACCCTAGAGGGAGCCATCGAACACGCACGCCGTCAACAGAACTCCCCGCCTCGGGCAGCGCAACCAGTGTACGACCACCACTGTGCATGGGCTACCTCCGTTCAAACCCCAACAAGCAGCACCATGGAAACTCGACGATGAAGCTGGGCAGGACGCAAGCCTTGCCGAAGGTCGCCAAGCGAAGAGCCAATGACATCCGAAGAAACACCGAAAGCTCCAAGACGATGTCTTCAAGAAAACACGACACGAGAGCGCCGTCACCGCCCGATCCGCAGATCTTAAGTTTTCACCGCGCCTCAGCCATACAACCATCGGAGAGCCGCACAATGTGAACTCCAAGGCGGTGACTTCAAGAAGATCACGACACAAAAGCTCCGCCACTGCCCGATCCGAGGATCTTGGGCTTTCACCCGGAGCACGTAGAAGGACAAGGAGAATCCTCAATGACGCCTTCAAGAAGGGAGCGGCGTCCGCGGACGTCGCCGTCGTGGCCCGAGCGGGCAAGGGTTTCCCCTCGGCGAACCCTCCCACCTTCTACACAGGATACCGACCGACGAAACGATCGATCTGCTGCCACCGCATGCTGCCCGCTGGCCACCACGTCGCCCCCGCGAGCATGGTTTCCGACCAGCCCCTGAGCCACTGGCACGCCCGCCAACCAAAATGGCCCCCACCAACCAGGGCCACCGCCCCGGCTCCCAACTCTACACCCTAAGAAAAACGATGACTTTGTTGTGAGGACACCGGACTCCAACCGAGGAGCCAGCCAACCACCGCTCCTTGTGTCGCCGCCACCAGGAGGGGAACATAGCCAGATCGGCATCCAACAGCCCCCATGGCTGTCTGCGCTCACGAATCTGGGGCGAAAATGGGCTCGAAAGGCCCAGGGCCCCTGCCCCGGCCCGAACTCGAGGCGGCCAGATGTGGCGCGCAACTCCATCTCACCAGGACCCCTCCACCCCGGAGCTGATGGGCGTCGCAGCTGCCGGCCGAGCAACTCAACAGACCGGGCCCCACGCGCGCCGCCATCACCTTCACCAGCCAGCCATGGCTCGAGCTCGCGCCGCCCGCACCGGAGCAGCTCCAGGGATCTGCCGCCGCCACGAGCGCGCCAAGGATGCGCCGTCAGCACGCCGAGGTCGGAGCTCCGCGCTGCCACGCCCGCCACCCAGCGTGACGCCCTCACCGGTCGCCAGGGCCCGCGCCACGGCCACCGCGCGAGAGGGTAGAGGGCCCCGGCGACGCCTTGTGGCGGCGGCGAGGGGAGGGGGAGGAGAGGACGAGGGTCGAGGAAGGCGCCGTCGGGAGCCCTCGCGTCGCTCGACAGGGGTCTCCGGGCCGCCGCGACTTCGGGTTGGGGCTGGGCCTGTGGCCCTGGCTTGCGATTCGTCTCCTCCCCTCCAGATCTGGCGACCCTTCATGGTATTCTATCACAGTTTGAGGGATGGTTCTCACCCGACGGGTTCTGGTGGCTCTGTGGCGGTCCGTTTACTCGAGCACCCTCCGGCCGTTGGGCGTTGTTTCACGGTGGCTGTGCCTTGTTTTTATCCTTCAGTCTGATGGCGTGCAGAGTTTGGAAACCGAGGCGGCGGCCCTGGATGGTGGGAGTCTTCCTGGTTGCCGGGTGAGCCAGAGGCTCTGGTGCTGGCCGGTGTCCATGGTCGCGTGGGCAGCGTGACACTGGCGAGCTACACGGTGTGGCGGCGGTCTGTTTGTTGTTCCAGCGACGGTCAGTCCCCTGTGTAGCTGGTTGGGAGCACATGCCTAGGGGAAACCCTTGCGCTCTTGGGCCACGACGGCGGCGGCCATGGACGTCGTCCCCTTCCTGAAGGTGTCGATGTGGCTGTTCCCGGCTTGTCTACATGCTCCGGGTGAAAACCTAATGTCTTCGGATCGAGCGGTGGCGGCGCTCTTGTGTCGTGTTATTCTTGAAGACGCCGCCTTGGAGCTTGTTGTGGGTATACTTCATGGGTGTACCATCGACAGTGCCTAGATCCGGCAAGCCCGGGTGGCCCACAGATGGTGATGAGGCATGTGGCCCATCGGGCGGCCCAGTTGCTGTTGATCCTGACGGAAGATGTCCGGCCCAGGAGCAGGGAGCCGGATCCAACCGACATTGAGGAAGAACCCGGATCCACGGAGAACCATTAAGGGACCTGGATCCGGTACGACGTAGATGGAAGGGCGGATCCTTGGCGTACACGGCAAGACATTGTACCGTAGTTAGGAAACCTGTATCCGGGTAGGACTCTCCATGTAAACCCTAGATCCGTGCGCCTTTATAAGCCGGATCCCGGGAGCCCTAGAGGCAGAACCTCAACTCATTGTAACATCGCGAAAGCGCCCAGATAATTCCAGACAAGCATCAGTAGGCCCTGTCATCGTGCAGGTGTTCCGAAGCTGGGTAAATTGCGTACCACCGTCTCGTGTGCACTCCGCCCTATGGCCCCTACTTCTTCTCCCCCTCGTGAAGATCCCTCCTCCGAGGTACCGTCGATTAGGCAACGACAGTTGGTGCCCACCGTGGGGCCTGCGGCGTCTGGAGGCCGGAACCGGGAGGGTTCCGCCACGGGAAGCTATGACGACACCATCGCTGTGGGGCGCGTCCTCTACGCCGGAAATCTGCCGATCGTCCCCCCGGATGAGTGTTGGATTCCGGCTAGGACAAACCCCGTCAAGCTCTCCATCGTCCTAGTTGGTGGCATACACATCTTCATCGGGGAAACCGTCGATTCCGACGGAAACCCACTGGTAAGTAACGCAGACGCGACCGCCGCAGAGCTGGACGCAGTCGCGAAGATCCGATCTGAGATGCAGGAGCTTCCCAAGGAAGATTCCGCCTCAGATCTGAAAATTTCAAAGCCCACCCAATCCGCCCCTACGCAGGAAAAAATGGTGGAAGACCAATGCAGATCCGCCTGGGTCTCCCAGGTGTTAGAAAAGCAGAGGTGCCACTTCGTACACTTCTTGGCCCATACCGCCGGAACCGCCCCTCAAGAAGACGGAGCTGGTCCTGAGCAGGTAGAGGCACCGGAAAACGACGCTGTTCCGGATCAGGCTGAGCCTGTCGGAGAAAGCGAAACTCCGGTGGAAGAGTCGATTTTGGGCAATCTGAGCCCAATTTCCGGAGATACCCACTCCATGGATACTGACGAGTTCAACCGCAAGCTAGGGGAGTACGGTTTCGGTGATCAGCCTGAAGTTGATTCCGCCCAGCCTAAGCAGGTACTTGCGACCGTAGCGGCGCTGGGAGAACCCGGATCAGAAGGAGCAGCCACCCAATCTGATCCTCAGCCATCCCGTCAAGGATCTCCAATGTCGCGGGAGCGACCCCGCAAGGATTCTTCCTCGGAGGACCTCCTGTCACCTGAAGAGATGGTTGCACAAGTAGGCATGGATGCAGTTTATCGCTCGGATATTCTTAACAAACCCATCACTCCCGAAGACGTAGAAGTATTAGAAGCTAAGAGACTGGAGATGCTGGCCACAGCCAAGAAGTTTAAGGACACCGCAGCCGCCATGCTGGAGGAAAGGAAGCACGCCGCAGTTTTTGTGGAAGACTTCATCCAGCGTGAGCAGGAGGTGGACGAAGGACTGGCAAAAGTCAAGGAACTCCGAAAGCATTGGGAGGACAAGATCGTTGAAGCTCATCATGAGGTCGAAAGGGTCCGGCGGGACTTGATAGCTCCTCGCAGGATCACCTTCGCAACTCCAACAGAGCAGCAACCGTTCGCAACCCCAAAGGACAATATGACGAAGGCTGCAGAGATCTTGAAGAAAAAGAAGGAGGAGATCGACATCGACTACGTTCGCACGCTCGTCGCTTCAGCAATGAGGCAGCAGAGCAAGGCAGACACTTTGCGCAGATTGGAATCTAACCCGGAGCATTGCGTCTCCACTGCGCACGACGATCGCCATCGAGATGACAAATCGCGAACCGGATCTTCGGAACGCAGAAGGAAAGCCAGAAAACACCCAAATCCAATCCCCGTCCCATCAAAGACGCCTCCATCAGATCCAAGAAAGGGAAAGGACGCAATGTACTCTGGACGGGACAAGTACCGCAACCCCTCTCCTCCACCTAATGGTTACCCGCGACCCCCTCGCCGCCGTAGTCCAGCCGGAAACACCAGGCCCCCAGGGCATGGTGGGATTGTTATCCGCGACAACGTGCTGCCAAGAAACAGAAACAGGGAGCGCACGCCGGAACCTCGCCGGAACCAGAACAACGATCGTGAGCCCGAGCCTAGGAGGAGTCGGAATGAGGAGCGCGACCCGGAGCCTCGCCGGAGCCGGAACGACCAGGGAAGCCAGCGCCATGGCGAAGGCAGCCACAGGAGCCGGAGCCAGCACCGGGAAGGCCGAGGAGAATCTGAAGGCGGAAGCAAGAAGTCGGATCAACCCCCTCGCAGGGCTCAACGCCTTCAAGTTACAGAATAAGTACAATATAGATAACTTAGTCTTACCGAAATATTTCGCCTTGGTACACTAATACCTCGCCAAATATAAACATCGAAAGCTAACAATTATAAATATAGTGTACTCGTCAAAATCTTATTGCTTTGGTCTAAAAACCTCGCAACAAAAATATAGAACTTCGGCACTAAGATACTCGGGGGCTCGCAACCCATCAATGGAAAAATAAAGACATCTTCTTACGACAAGAGGAAAAATCTTCGAGATATCAAAACAGTACAAACTCCAGCCAGAGGCTCGGGGGCTCCAACAATATAGACCACTTTACAATATACAATAAATTTCTTCGGAACAAAATAGAGATCAAAAAAGATACAGACATAATGTCTCGCAATATAGTATAGTTCAGTCAAGGCCTAAAATACTATCTATGGACAAGCCTTTGGTTGTTTTGTGTTCAGCATAGGTCCCCTTGACGAAGAATTCTGAATCCATCCGAAGAAGTTCATCCATCATCGACTCGGCCACAGGAGTTACCATCTCATTGATTGTGTCAATATCATTTTTTCGTCGCGATTTTTTGGCCAGACAGTCCGCAACAATCTTCGTCAGGTCCAACTTTGGATGGCAAATGTTTATCATAATCATGGCGAACCTTGCTCCAGCAGTCAGTTGAGCTCGCACAAAATTATGAATGCGAGGGGCATCTCTAAATGTCTCCAGCAATCCAGGAAGAGTTTTGGGAACCTCATTTCGAGGAAATAAAGTCTTGTACACAAGGGTTAACGTCGTCGTGCAAAAATTGAGAAATTCGCGCACCTGGCAAGCACGATCTTGGAACCTGACAATTTGTTGGGTTCGTTCAGGGGTGGCCTAGAACAGATAGCCATGGTTAAGGGAAAGGTTGATGAGAAGATTCGTTCTCTCGTTCACTCTTTGGTCTTCGGCGGCAGCATCAAGAACCGAGCCTATTAAACGACAAGGCAAGAAAATTAAGGGGAGGCACAGTAAAGCAAAAAAGAGGCAGTGCGAAGTTGGAAAAACATACCTAGCATATCTGTGCTAGCCTCAGACATCAGCTCGAGCATGCTATTTTCTCGGGTAGTGGCTTTCTCAGCCTCCAACACAGCAGCATCCTTGGCAGCCAGAGCCTCTTTGGCTTGTTGAAGAGCGATTTTCTCTTTTTCAGATGCTTTTTGAGATTGTTCCATCATTGCCAGAGTTTGTTTCTTCATGGACTGAAGTTGTTGTCGAATTTCTTGCAAATCTGCCGACAAATGTTTGCTTGAAGAAACTTCGAGGGGGTTATCATCGACTAGCATTTTCTTCGAGAAGGAAGAAGCAGGTGAAGCATCGGCAGAGCAAGGATTGGTCGAATAGTTATCAAATATTAACTGGAAAAGAAAAGTCCCAGGATCAATGATAGTGCCAGGAGGAATTTCATTGATTTCTAGAAAATTTACATGGACATTACAAAAGAAGTTCTCTAAAAGGACTACTAGGATAATTGTCGCCAAAGCTAAAGTGGCGACAAGGGCAAAAGAAACAGAGAAAGCAAAGAAAAGAAAAAAAAAGAGGCATGCAACTAGACCTCCGGCCTTGATGAGCTAGGAGTTGCAGATGGCTTGATCCCGAGATAGGCCAGGATTTTCTTCGTGTTGGGCTTGGCTGCCTTGATCAACGACCGCCATTTTGTTTGTTCTATTTGCTCGGTGTCGCCAACCTTCATCCAGTCAACAGTCTGCTGGCTGTCAGCGACCAAGGCAACAGTGCTCTCGACAGCAATCTTCATGTTCTCCTGGCGCATCTTCAGTCCAAGATCCTCCGGTGGATTGAAGTCCTTGGCAAGGGCAAGGAAAGTCTTGGGCTCCTCTTTCTTCGGGAAGAAGTAGGGGAACAGCTTCGACAATCCTGCGTCAGCATTCACCACGACTTCGCGAACTTCTTGGCCATGAAATTCCAGATAAGAGAGCGCGTCAAGGAGAGGATCATTGGTGGGATTCTCAAGATCAAACTCTTGGTTTGTTTGACCTGCCACAGAAAATATATGTTGGTCGACAGCAAGTAAAAAAAAAAGCAAGACCTAAGAAAAATAGAAGGGATCGACAAAGTTACCGAGGAAGCGCTGATTTTGCGTGTTCAAGCGCTTGAGGATTCCCTTTTCACGAGTAGCCTGCGCGGCCTTGTGCTCGTTTAAAGCAGTTTCGGCATCCTCAAGTCTCTTTTGCAGATTTTCGACACTAGCAGCTTTTGCCTTGGCTTCATTAGCCTCTGCTTTGGCTTGGCTAGCGTCAAGTTCAGCCTTCTTGCGAGCCGTTTCACTTTGCTCCAGTTTCTGAGCAAGAGTGTCGACAAGCTTGTTGGCCTCTGCAAGTTTCTCTGCCAAAATAGAAAGGAATCGTCAAAATTGCGACAAAAACAGAAGCAAGAAGTTACAAATAAGGGGTAGCAAAAAAGTTATTACCTTCAGTCTTGCTGGCATACTCACGGTACCCAATGAATTGGGACCCGATGCGAACAAGCTCTTTGATCACAGGCTATCAAAGAAGGACAAAGAAAGAAAACATCGGTATGGAAAAAATATGAAGGCGTGAAAAAGCAAACAGAGGAAATATAGACAAGAAAACCAAGAACTTACATCATCTAAGAGAGGATTAGAGGAGCTACCCAACTGAGGGGTAGGCTCCACGATCGTTTCCACCCTTGTCCTTTTTGGTGAAGGAGCAAGAGGGATTGAAGGAGGAGTGGTGGTGACGACGTTTTGTTGAGGAGGCGAAGATTCTTCTCCCTCAACTGGCGTCTCTGAAACAATTAAAGTATGTGACGTGCTCGTTCGAGGAGCCACGTCAAGAGTTGGTACTTCTTCCTCATCATCACTGTGATTAAAGATCGACAGCATAAAAAAGCAAGATAAGACAAAAATCTTCGAGTACAGAAATAAGCGGAAATCAAAATGACTTACGAGCTGATGAGGGATTCAAGATAGGGATCATAAGTTGCCTTTTGACGTGAAGGATCAACTTCTTCGGCTTTGGAGGTGCCGGAATCTTCGACATCATTCCTCTTCCTTTTGTTCTTTGGAGAAACAGCAGGAGGAGGAGACAGTGCCGATGCAGTGCCTTCGGAGGCACCATCTTTTTCAGAAGATCCCGCAGATTTTAGAGAATCCACGGGTTCATTCACAAAAGAGGGGGCCTCTTGGTTGTCATCAGTGACAATGGCCCTTTCTTCGACTTCCCCACCTTCAGGAAGAGGAGGAAGCGAGACAAGGTTTGGATGGTTCTGTACAAAATAAAAATAAAATAGGGGAAGATATCAGAAAAGGAGTTACAACAAAGATAGCAAAGCAGTAACAAGACAATCGACAAAGATTACCTTGGGAAGTGGATTGGCGGCGCTGAATGGTTTTACACGACAAGAAGAAGGGACAGGATCTTTTTTGCTGAGAGACGAGATTTTTCGGACAAGTTTTTCTAAATCCTTGACCTCCAAATCCACCGACAGCCGATCTGCGTCCTTGTCGCCAGCATATTTCCAGAGAGGGTATTTGCGAGCCTGAAGCGGCTGCACTCTAGTCCTAAGAAAATAAGCCGTGATTTGGATACCCGACAGCTCTTTGCCGCGAGTATTTTGCAACTCGTGGATGCGAGCCATCAAGGTTTCTGTCGACGCCTTTTCTTCTTCGGTAGCCTCTGCGTCCCAGGAGCGGCGGCGAAGGATTTTTTCGGCGCCATCAAAAGGAGGGATGTTGTCTTCAGCACATCCGTGGTTCTCCTCCTGAATATACAACCACTTCTTGCGCCATCCTTGAACTGAGCCAGGGAGTTTGACGTCGAAGTAGTCGACAGTGGGCCGAACAGAAATTACAACGCCGCCTATATTATAGGCGACATTGGGCGAGCCATTGCGGCGGCAGAAGAAAATGCGCTTCCATAGCGCCCAGTTAGGCTGGACGCCAAGGAAGGCCTCGCAAAGGGTGATGAAAATGGAGATATGGAGGATTGAATTTGGTGTGAGGTGGTGGAGTTGCAGACCATAAATAAAGAGCAGTCCGCGGAGAAAAGGATGAATGGGGGCGGAAAGACCGCGGATGAGGTGGTCGACAAAACTTACCCGGTACCCCATTGGAGGGGTTGGGTAGCTCTCCTCACTAGGGAAGCACAGCGCTTTGGGCTTCTTGCTGATCCCCAGTTTCTTCAGCATGTTGATGTCCTGGGTGGAAATCTTCGATCTTTCCCACTCCGCCGTCCCCAGATCCACGGCGGCCATGGAGGACTCCGGTGTGCTGTGCCTTGTCAAACGACGCGGTGGCATCAACAATGGCGCAGGGTTTGCAGCTTGGAGACGAGGAGCTTAGATGGCTGTGGATCGCAGGAGGAAATTTGCAGATGAGAGCAAGAGAACGGCGCGAGCGGAAGTGCTCGAGGAGGAAGAAGAAGATCTTATATAGAGGTGCGGTGAAGCGGCGGACCGTTGATAAGGAAAATGTGTGGCAGATGATAGCCACGTGGACACGAGGGTAAAAAAGTAATTCAACATTGGAGAAGTTACGGTACGTGCGCTAGGAAAAGCGGAGGACGTGTGTCCCCCACTTGCACGACGTGTCAAGATAGTGGATCAATTGGGCCCGCAAGGCAGTGGGAGAAGGCTTTTCGCGAATTTTGACTCGCAATCGTGGCTATCGTCAGCAATAACGTCACCTTGACAGAAGAAAAAATTCGACTCCACAGTTTCATAAAAGGCGACATTGATGGCGTGTAACTCACACGTTCGTTGGGAACCCCAAGAGGAAGGTATGATGCGCACAGCAGCAAGTTTTCCCTCAGAAAGAAACCAAGGTTTATCGAACCAGGAGGAGCCAAGAAGCACGTTGAAGGTTGATGGCGGCGGGATGTAGTGCGGCGCAACACCAGGGATTCCGGCGCCAACGTGGAACCTGCACAACACAACCAAAGTACTTTGCCCCAACGAAACAGTCAGGTTGTCAATCTCACCGGCTTGCTGTAACAAAGGATTAACCGTATTGTGTGGAAGATGATTGTTTGCAGAAAACAGTAGAACAAGTATTGCAGTAGATTGTATTTCAGTAAAGAGAATTGGACCGGGGTCCACAGTTCACTAGAGGTGTCTCTCCCATAAGATAAACAGCATGTTGGGTGAACAAATTACAGTTGGGCAATTGACAAATAAAGAGGGCATGACCATGCACATACATATCATGATGAGTATAGTGAGATTTAATTGGGCATTACGACAAAGTACATAGACCGCCATCCAACTGCATCTATGCCTAAAAAGTCCACCTTCAGGTTATCATCCGAACCCCCTCCAGTATTAAGTTGCAAAGCAACAGACAATTGCATTAAGTATGGTGCGTAATGTAATCAACAACTACATCCTTAGACATAGCATCAATGTTTTATCCCTAGTGGCAACAGCACAACACAACCTTAGAACTTTCTGTCATCGTCCTGTGTCAATGCAGGCATGAACCCACTATCGAGCATAAGTACTCCCTCTTGGAGTTACAAGCATCTACTTGGCCAGAGCATCTACTAGTAACGGAAAGCATGCAAGATCATAAACAACACGTAGATATAACTTTGATAATCAACATAACAAGTATTCTCTATTCATCGGATCCCAACAAACGCAACATATAGAATTACAGATAGATGATCTTGATCATGTTAGGCAGCTCACAAGATCCGACAATGATAGCACAATGGGGAGAAGACAACCATCTAGCTACTGCTATGGACCCATAGTCCAGGGGTAGACTACTCACACATCACACCGGAGGCGACCATGGCAGCGTAGAGTCCTCCGAGAGATGATTCCCCTCTCCGGCAGGGTGCCGGAGGCGATCTCCTGGATCCCCCGAGATGGGATCGGCGTTGGCGGCGTCTCTGGAAGGTTTTCCGTATCGTGGCTCTCGGTACTGGGGGTTTCGTCACGGAGGCTTTAAGTAGGCGGAAGGGCAAGTCAAGAGGGGGCACAGGGGCCCCAGATGACAGGGCGGCGCGGCCAAGGGGGGGGGCCGCGCCGCCCTAGGGTTTGGCCTCCCTGTGGCCCCACTTCGTTTCGTCTTCGGACTTCTGGAAGCTTCGTGGAAAAATAGGCCCCTGGGCGTTGATTTCGTCCATTCCGAGAATATTTCCTTACTAGGATTTCTGAAACCAAAAACAGCAGAAAACAGCAACTGGCACTTCGGCATCTTGTTAATAGGTTAGTTCCAGAAAATGCACGAATATGACATAAAGTGTGCATAAAACATGTAGATAACATCAATAATGTGGCATGGAACATAAGAAATTATCGATACGTCGGAGACGTATCAGCATCCCCAAGCTTAGTTCTGCTCGTCCCGAGCAGGTAAAACGATAACACAGATAATTTCTGGAGTGACATGCCATCATAATCTTGATCATACTATTTGTAAAGCATATGTAGTGAATGCAGTGATCAAAACAATGTATATGACATGTGTAAACAAGTGAATCATAAAGCAAAGACTTTTCATGAATAGCACTTCAAGACAAGCATTAATTAAGTCTTGCATAAGAGTTAACTCATAAAGCAATAATTCAAAGTAAAAGCATTGAAGCAACACAAAAGAAGATTAAGTTTCAGCGGTTGCTTTCAACTTGTAACATGTATATCTCATGGATATTGTCAACATAGAGTAATATAATAAGTGCAATAAACAAGTATGTAGGAATCAATGCATAGTTCACACAAGTGTTTGCTTCTTGAGATGGAGAGAAATAGGTGAACTGACTCAACATTGAAAGTAAAAGAATGGTCCTCCATAGAGGAAAAGCATCGATTGCTATATTTGTGCTAGAGCTTTGATTTTGAAAACATGAAACAATTTTGTCAACGGTAGTAATAAAGCATATGCATCATGTAAATTATATCTTATAAGTTGCAAGCCTCATGCATAGTGTACTAATAGTGCCCGCACCTTGTCCTAATTAGCTTGGACTACCGGATCATCACAATGCACTGTTTTAACCAAGTGTCACAAAGGGGTACCTCTATGCCGACTGTACAAAGGTCTAAGGAGAAAGCTCGCATTGGATTTCTCGCTATTGATTATTCTTCAACTTAGACATCCATACCGGGACAACATAGACAACAGATAATGGACTCCTCTTTTATGCATAAGCATGTAACAACAATTAATAATTTTCTCATTTGAGATTTGAGGATATATGTCCAAAACTGAAACTTCCACCATGGATCATGGCTTTAGTTAGCGGCCCAATGTTCTTCTCTAACAATATGCATGCTTAATCATAAGGTGGTAGATCTCTCTTACTTCAGACAAGACGGACATGCATAGCAACTCACATGAAATTCAACAATGAATAGTTGATGGCGTCCCCAGTGAACATGGTTATCGCACAACAAGCAACTTAATAAGAGATAAAGTGCATAATTACATATTCAATACCACAATAGTTTTTAAGCTATTTGTCCCATGAGCTATATATTGCAAAGGTGAATGATGGAATTTTAAAGGTAGCACTCAAGCAATTTACTTTGGAATGGCGGAAAATACCATGTAGTAGGTAGGTATGGTGGACACAAATGGCATAGTGGTTGGCTCAAGTATTTTGGATGCATGAGAAGTATTCCCTCTCGATACAAGGTTTAGGCTAGCAAGGCTTATTTGAAACAAACACAAGGATGAACCGGTGCAGCAAAACTCACATAAAAGACATATTGAAAACATTATAAGACTCTACACCGTCTTCCTTGTTGTTCAAACTCAATACTAGAAATTATCTAGACCTTAGAGAAACCAAATATGCAAACCAAATTTTAGCATGCTCTATGTATTTCTTCATTAATGGGTGCAAAGCATATGATGCAAGAGCTTAATCATGAGCACAACAATTGCCAAGTATCACATTACCCAAGACATTTATAGCAATTACTACATGTATCATTTTCCAATTCCAACCATATAACAATTTAACGAAGGAGAAACTTCGCCATGAATACTATGAGTAGAAACCAAGGACATACTTGTCCATATGCTACAGCGGAGCGTGTCTCTCTCCCATAAAGTGAATGCTAGGATCCATTTTATTCAAACAAAACAAAAAACAAAAACAAACCGACGTTCCAAGCAAAGCACATAAGATGTGATGGAATAAAAATATAGTTTCAGGGGAGGAACCTGATAATGTTGTCGATGAAGAAGGGGATGCCTTGGGCATCCCCAAGCTTAGACGCTTGAGTCTTCTTGATATATGCAGGGGTGAACCACCGGGGCATCCCCAAGCTTAGAGCTTTCACTCTCCTTGATCATGTTGCATCATACTCCTCTCTTGATCCTTGAAAACTTCCTCCACACCAAACTCGAAACAACTTATTAGAGGGTTAGTGCACAATAAAAATTAACATATTCAGAGGTGACACAATCATTCTTAACACTTCTGGACATTGCATAATGCTACTGGACATTAGTGGATCAAAGAAATTCATCCAACATAGCAAAAGAGGCAATGCGAAATAAAAGGCAGAATCTGTCAAAACAGAACAGTTCGTATTGACGAATTTTAAAATGGCACCAGACTTGCTCAAATGAAAATTCTCAAATTGAATGAAAGTTGCGTACATATCTGAGGATCATGCACGTAAATTGGCTTAATTTTCTGAGCTACCTACAGGGAGGTGGACCCAGATTCGTGACAGCAAAGAAATCTGGAACTGCGCAGTAATCCAAATCTAGTACTTACTTTTCTATCAACGGCTTAACTTGGCACAACAAAACACTAAACTAAGATAAGGAGAGGTTGCTACAGTAGTAAACAACTTCCAAGACACAAAATAAAAACAAAGTACTGTAGGTAAAAACATGGGTTGTCTCCCATAAGTGCTTTTCTTTAACGCCTTTCAGCTAGGCGCAGAAAGTGTGTATCAAGTATTATCGGAGAGTGATGTATTCTCAGCGGGGTGCGGAGTTTTCTCAACCAGGCATAATATATTAGATACATAGGTTTTAGCATCTCCCTTTTCATTAGTCTTAGGCGTGCTACTCTCATCAAACAAATTTTCAGGAACAAGCCAGGCATAGTTATTTTCTAGTGCATCATTCATAGCTAAGAGTTTACATGGTATTGGTGCTTTGATCTCCCCACCATCATCAATATTATTAGTGTATCTTATTCTATCCATGTCCATCTTTTCAAGGAGGCTAACAAAATTAGTATGAGAACCAAGCATATTAAATTTAGCAAAGACCTTTCTAGCTTCTCTTGCTAGACCACCAAATTCTCTAAGAAGGGTTTCTAAAACAAAATCTTTCTTTTCCCCTTCTTCCATATCACCAAGTGTGAGAAACATGTGTTGGATTATAGGATTAAGATTAACAAATTTAGTTTCCAACAGGCGAACTAAATGTGCAGCAGCAATTTCATAAGTAGGCGCAAGGTCTACCAAGTGTCTATCTTCAAAACTTTCAATGGTACTAACATGATTGAAAAATTCTTCTATATTATTTCTCCCAACTATAGACCCACGTCCTACCGGTATGTCTTTTGTGGTAAAATTAAAAGGAAACATGATGAGAAAAGTAAATGCAAGTAACTAATTTTTTTGTGTTTTGGATATAGCAAACAAGATAGCAAATAAAGTAAAACTAGCAACTAATTTTTTTGTATTTTGATTTAGTGCAGCAAACAAAGTAGTAAATAAAACTAAGCAAGACAAAAACAAAGTAAAGAGATTGAGAAGTGGAGACTCCCCTTGCAGCGTGTCTTGATCTCCCCGGCAATGGCGCCAGAAAATATGCTTGATGGCGTGTAACTCACACGTTCGTTGGGAACCCCAAGAGGAAGGTATGATGCGCACAGCAGCAAGTTTTCCCTCAGAAAGAAACCAAGGTTTATCGAACCAGGAGGAGCCAAGAAGCACGTTGAAGGTTGATGGCGGCGGGATGTAGTGCGGCGCAACACCAGGGATTCCGGCGCCAACGTGGAACCTGCACAACACAACCAAAGTACTTTGCCCCAACGAAACAGTGAGGTTGTCAATCTCACCGGCTTGCTGTAACAAAGGATTAACCGTATTGTGTGGAAGATGATTGTTTGCAGAAAACAGTAGAACAAGTATTGCAGTAGATTGTATTTCAGTAAAGAGAATTGGACCGGGGTCCACAGTTCACTAGAGGTGTCTCTCCCATAAGATAAACAGCATGTTGGGTGAACAAATTACAGTTGGGCAATTGACAAATAAAGAGGGCATGACCATGCACATACATATCATGATGAGTATAGTGAGATTTAATTGGGCATTACGACAAAGTACATAGACCGCCATCCAACTGCATCTATGCCTAAAAAGTCCACCTTCAGGTTATCATCCGAACCCCCTCCAGTATTAAGTTGCAAAGCAACAGACAATTGCATTAAGTATGGTGCGTAATGTAATCAACAACTACATCCTTAGACATAGCATCAATGTTTTATCCCTAGTGGCAACAGCACAACACAACCTTAGAACTTTCACATCGTCCTGTGTCAATGCGAGCATGAACCCACTATCGAGCATAAGTACTCCCTCTTGGAGTTACAAGCATCTACTTGGCCAGAGCATCTACTAGTAACGGAAAGCATGCAAGATCATAAACAACACGTAGATATAACTTTGATAATCAACATAACAAGTATTCTCTATTCATCGGATCCCAATAAACGCAACATATAGAATTACAGATAGATGATCTTGATCATGTTAGGCAGCTCACAAGATCCGACAATGATAGCACAATGGGGAGAAGACAACCATCTAGCTACTGCTATGGACCCATAGTCCAGGGGTAGACTACTCACACATCACACCGGAGGCGACCATGGCGGCGTAGAGTCCCCCGGGAGATGATTCCCCTCTCCGGTAGGGTGCCGGAGGCGATCTCCTGGATCCCCCGAGATGGGATCGGCGTTGGCGGCGTCTCTGGAAGGTTTTCCGTATCGTGGCTCTCGGTACTGGGGGTTTCGTCACGGAGGCTTTAAGTAGGCGGAAGGGCAAGTCAAGAGGGGGCACAGGGGCCCCAGATGACAGGGCGGCGCGCCCAAGGGGGGGGCCGCGCCGCCCTAGGGTTTGGCCTCCCTGTGGCCCCACTTCGTTTCGTCTTCGGACTTCTGGAAGCTTCGTGGAAAAATAGGCCCCTGGGCGTTGATTTCGTCCAATTCCGAGAATATTTCCTTACTAGGATTTCTGAAACCAAAAACAGCAGAAAACAAAGAATCGGCACTTCGGCATCTTGTTAATAGGTTAGTTCCAGAAAATGCACGAATATGACATAAAGTGTGCATAAAACATGTAGATAACATCAATAATGTGGCATGGAACATAAGAAATTATCGATACGTCGGAGACGTATCAGACATGGAAAAATAATGCTGAGCTTTTGATCAAATACAAGTTTTTGATCAAATGCTCGGGGGCTACTTTGGAAAAAAGAAAAAAGATCCAGAAAGACAAAATAGAAATGGCGTGAGCCTATGACCAAATACAAATATTTGTTCATAGCCTCGGGGGCTACTCCCATCGGGAGCGCTGTTCGCGCACCCGAGAAATTATAAAACTTCGGGAGATAAAAAGAAAATATAGCGGCATAAGGCGTGAAGCCTACAACCAAGTACAAGTCCTTGGCTGTAGCCTCGGGGGCTACTCCCATCGGGAACGCTGCTCGCGTGCCCGATGAAATCATGAAAAAAGAAGCGAAAAAAGAAAGAGAAAAAAGAAAGATAGTAGAGCAAAAGAGTATATTTCGAGTTATAAATAACTCTGCATATACTCCCATCGGGAGAGCAATACAAGTCATCTTTGACTCGATAAAATGTGCCATTCCAACAGCCGAATAAGCACTCGACAATATATTCTCAGAACGCCAAAGTTGCGATCAATTTCTGAATGCCGCAAATTTGCGAAGGTACGACCCCAGATCCGTTCTGCTGGGCGTGGCATCGCCGAAGACTACGCTCTGCTACTTTTATCCGTATCAACAGATACGAAGAAAAATCCTAACGGACGCGTTAGGTACCCGATAAATTTTACTGGGACTCGACAAAATGGTAAGACCTTAAGCGGCACCTGTCGAAGTTTACACCAGTATCCCGAGATCATGTCCAGGGACGTGATCTTGAAGTAGGTTTTTTGCGGATTGCCACTAGAGCAGTTAACTAGTACCTGATCCATCAGATGAACTAGCCCCAACTACCATTATCCCTGTACAATATAGAAGTTTATGAGAAGAAATATAGAAAAGTTGAAGTTGTCGAGTAAAAATAAACAGTGGAGATTTTCCTTAACTCTACGATTCAAGCAAAATCTCGGGGGCTACTGACATAGGCATCCCAAATGGGCCTGCCGAAGATAGTACCCGGGGTTTACTGAAGGCCCATTATCCGAAGAATAAGAAGATTCGGGAGCCCAAGATATTATTAAGAAAGACTAGAGTTGTAATTGGAAGTGTTATTTGTAATCTTACGGGATGAGTTAGAAACCTTCCCGGACTCTGTAACTTGTACGGCACGAATCCCTCGGCTCCGCCTCCTATATAAGGGGGAGTCGAGGGACGCAGAAATCATCGAATCATTGTTTACAAACCCTAGTTTCATAATCGTCGAGTACTTTTCGGCTGAAACCTTCGAGATCTACTTGCCCTCTACTTCCAACTAAACCCTAGTCTACAATCCATAGGCATTGACAAGTTAATACCTTGTCACCACCACCTAGCGGTGGCGGCGGAGGTGGAGGCGGAGGCGGCGGCCGGAGATCTCGCTCTCGCTCACAATCTCCTCGCCAAGGCCCGCGCGACGCGCGGGAACGCCTAAACGAATACAGAACCGACTACATCGGTCCGAAGTGCTTTGGCAGGATGATTCGAGAGGAACCAAAGCCAAGGATGAACCTCAAGCTACCCGGAAACCTGAAGCATTATGATGGCACCGAAAGGCCGGATACCTGGATTGAGGATTACTATAATGCAGTAACCTTCGCCGGAGGAACCCCTAATATCGCTTGCCGCATGCTCCAGTTGTACCTTGTAGGTCCAGCCCGGATCTGGCTCAGTGACCTCGAGAAGAACTCCATCTTTTGCTGGTTTGACCTGAAGACCGCTTCCGAAAAACACTTCAGAGGCACCTACAAAAGACCTGCCACGGCAAGCGACTTGCAAGCTTGTATCCAGAAGAAGGGAGAATCCTCAAGACACTTCCTCACACGATGGTTGGCATGCAGGAACGAGTGCGAAAATGTCGACCACACCACTGCCATGTATGCCTTCATTGGTGGACTGCAGAGGGGAGGATTGTTGAGGCATACGCTCACTCGTTTGGCTAACTCAAATAAACTGACTTTGGATGAAATGATCTCCATTGCCAGTGATCATACTGCCGCCGATGATGATGCAGGTGGTGATCTCGCAGCTACAGCAATCCCCCTACATCAACAAAAGAAGAACCGTGATAATGGCAACAGCAGCAGCCATAAACGCAAGAACCCTGATGATCAGAAGAGTGGCGGATCCGAGATGGTCGCCATGGCGTTTCAACACGGAGGTTCAGGAGGCGGAAGAGGACGCGGCCGTGGAGGCGGAGCCGGCAGGGGTCAGCAGCATGGCACTGAGGTCACAGCTGGCGGATCCCGCGCCCCGCAAACCTATGAGGAGTACAGAGACATGCCCTGCCTGGCTCACTTGGATCCGGTTACAGGGAAGTCCACTCACACCAACCGCAACTGCAAGTGGGTCAATGATCTAAAGAATGACCCGGAGGCAGGATACAAGCGAGCCCGGAAGCACCGCCCACGTGGCAAGGGAGGCAAGGGCAAGAACAAGGACAAAGAGGAAGACAGTTCCGAGGCGATGGATGAGGATGATAACTCGCCGGATCCCAAGGCAGGGTCCGCAGGTAAATCCAATCCATTCGAGAAAAAGAGCGTGGGGGCTTACCACACTTTCCTCGGAACCCCAACAGTCCGCGCTACCAAGTCAGCTACCCGGATCCTGAACGCCACAGTTTCGGCTGTGCCGCAGTATGTCAGGTGGTCGGAAGTCCCATGCACATTTGATAGGGAGGATCACCCTGCCATTGTGCCAAAAGAATGCTACGCCTTGGTTGTAAGTCCCCGCATAGACGGGTACGACTTCTCCAAGTGCCTCATGGATGGTGGAGCCAGCTTGAACATCATGTACCTGGAGACTCTGGAGCGGATGAACCTCACCAAGGAACAGCTCAAACACAGCAACACTGAGTTTCATGGCGTGGTTCCGGGTAAGAAGGCGAATTCCCTCGGCAGCATCACACTTCCCGTGGCTTTTGGCGATGTTCACAATTTCCGCGAGGAGAAGATCACGTTTGAAGTTGTGCCCTTCAAGAGCTCCTACCACGTCATCTTCGGCAGGCCCACCTACCACAAGTTTCACGCGAGAGCGTGCTACATCTACAACAATCTCAAGATTCCGGGTCCTAAGGGTATGATTACCGTATCCGGAGACTACAAAAAGGCTCATGAGTGCGAGTTAGGCGAAGCCGCCTTCGCAGAGTCTGTGATATCTGGAGAAGAGCTGAAAGGCTACAGAGCCGCGGTGGATCCGACTGAAATGCAGACCACCAAGAAGCAGATCTCCGAGCATAAAAACTCCTTCAAGGCCGCGATAGAGACCAAGAAAGTCAACTTCAAGCAAGACGACGATTCCAAGCAGGTCTCAGTCGGACCCAACATGGACCCCAAATAGGAAGACGCGCTCGTCGAGTTCGTCCGCGCTAACATGGATATCTTCGCATGGCAACCTTCTGACATGTCCGGAGTACCAAGGGAACTCGCCGAGCACTACCTCAACATAAACCCGGGGGCTAAACCGGTGAAGCAAGCTATGCGACGCTTTGGAGACAAGAAGCGCCGCGCCATAGGAATGGAATTAGCAAAGTTACTAGAGGCAGGTTTTGTAATAGAAGTTATCCACACTGATTGGACCGCAAATCCCGTCCTTGTACCCAAAAAGAATTCTAAAATACTAAGAATGTGCATCGATTACTCTGGCTTGAACAAACATTGCCCGAAAGATCCGTTTCCCCTGCCGCGCATTGACCAAGTCATTGATTCGATGGCAGGGGCGAAACTTCTGTGTTTTCTTGATGCGTATTCCGGGTATCACCAGATCCGGATGAAGGAGTCTGACCAAAAGGCGACCTCATTCATCACCCCGTTTGGCACTTACTGCTATGTTACTATGCCTTTTGGCTTGAAAAATGCAGGTGCCACTTACCAACGTACGATGCAGCGGTGCTTGAAGGACCAGATCGGCCGGAACGTACACGCCTACGTCGACGACATCGCGGTCATGGCTCGGAAAGGATCCGACTTGATCAGCGATCTCACAGAAACCTTTGAGAATCTCCGTCGGTACAAGATGATGTTGAATCCGCTGAAGTGCGTCTTTGGCGTACCAGCTGGAAAACTCCTTGGCTTCATTGTCTCTAATAGGGGCATTGAAGTGAACCCAGAAAAAATCAAGGCAATTTTGTGCATAAAAAGGCCAACTTGTCTCAAAGATGTGCAACGGCTTACTGGTAGTGTCGCAGCAATCAGCAGGTTTGTTAGCCGTCTTGGCGAGAAGGCACTTCCCCTGTACAAGCTATTGAAGAAAACAGACAAATTTGTCTGGGACGAGGCAGCGGATGCAGCTCTTCAAGGGTTGAAGGACATACTCACCTCCCCACCTATCCTAGCAGCTCCAGGAGAGTCAGAGCCTATGCTCCTTTACCTGGCAGCTACCAATAGGGTCATCAGCCTCGTCATCGTGGTGGAGCGACAGGAAGAAGGTCACGAGTACGGAGTCCAAAGGCCAGTCTACTATATTAGCGAAGTCCTTACGGAGTCCAAACAGCGCTACCCTCACTTTCAGAAGTTAGCCTACGGAGTATTCCTAGGCAGCAGGAAGCTGAGACACTACTTCCAGGAGCATCCAGTAACAGTCGTGAGCAAGGCTCCGCTGTCAACGATTCTCAACAACGCTGACGCAACAGGACGCACAGCAAAATGGGGCATTGAGTTATCCGCCTTCGACATCAATTACAAAGCCAGGACCGCGGTCAAATCCCAGGTCTTGGCAGATTTCGTCGCAGATTGGACAGAAGCTCCGGATATGAACCTGGAGCCGGAACCTGAGACATGGGTCATGCACTTCGATGGATCCAAGCAGCATCAAGGCTCGGGAGCCGGAGTCACCCTGAAGTCCCCTACCGGAGAAGAACTGCAATATGTTCTGCAGATACACTTCGAAGCTACAAACAATATGGCGGAATACGAGGCTCTACTACACGGATTGCGCATCGCCAAGGAGATAGGGATCAAGCACATCATATGTTGCGGAGATTCAGACCTGGTGGCACAACAAGTAGCCGGAACCTGGAACGCCAGAAACTCCATCATGGCGGCTTATGGAGACGAAGTTGACGAGATCGCCAAACATTTCCTCGGATACGAAGTCAAGTACGTCAGGCGAGATGACAACACAGCGGCAGATATGCTATCCAAGCTCGGATCCGGCAGGAAGCCAATTCCGCCTGGAATTTTCCTAGAGCATCTCCGGATACCCTCGGTGAAGGGCGCTAACCCGGAAAACCCAGAGGTGGCAGTATCTCCGGCTAGGGAAGTGATGGCTATCATTCCGGCTTGGACACAGCCTTTCCTGGACTACCTCATCGATCAGAAGTTGCCAGAGGACGAGGTCCTCGCGCGACAGATCATCAGACGAGCAAGATCCTACACAATTGTTGATGGACAGCTCTACAAACGAAGTGCAACAGGGGTATTTCTCAAATGCGTCTCCAATCAAGATGGCATTGAAATCCTCAGAGAGATCCATGCAGGGGACTGCGGGCACCATGCCGCCCCCAGGTCACTCGTTGCAAAAGCTTTTCGGCTAGGTTTTTACTGGCTCACAGCTAAAGAAGATGCTGACAAAATAGTCAAGACCTGCCGAGGTTGTCAGCACTACGCTACTCAACCAAACGCTCCAACCCAAGAGCTGAAGACCATACCTATTACCTGGCCGTTTGCGGTCTGGGGGCTCGATATGGTTGGTAAGTTAAAAAGATCATCTCCTGGCGGTTTTGAATACCTTCTGGTCGCTGTTGACAAGTTCAGCAAGTGGATCGAGGCAAAGCCAGCGAGGAAAGCCAACGGTGCTACGGCACTAAAATTTGTCTACAGCCTCGTGATGAGATTCGGCATCCCACACAGCATAATTACAGACAATGGCACAAACTTCGCACAGGGAGAATTGAAGGATTACTGTGAGACAGTAGGGATTCGACTGGACCTTGCATCCGTGGCTCATCCACGATCAAATGGTCAGGTTGAAAGGGCTAACGGCCTAATATTATCAGGAATTAAGCCGCGCCTTGAAGAACTGCTGCGACGAGCAGCTGGAGCTTGGGCTGACGAATTGGAAGCTGTTTTCTGGAGTTTACGAACTACCCCTAACAGATCAACAGGGTTTACCCCATTTTTCCTGGTATACGGATCCGAAGCCGTGCTTCCCTCCGACATCATCCACGATTCACCGCGAGTTTCTGCCTACAATGAAGAAACAGCTGACGAGGCCAGACAGCTATCTGTGGACCTGATCGAGGAAGCTCGGAACCTAGCTGACCAGCGCTCTGCCATCTACCAGCAGAAGCTCCGACGCTATCACAGTCGTCGAGTTCGGAATCGCTCCTTCATGGCAGGAGACCTGGTCCTCCGCCTTCGGCAGGTGAAAGACCATAAGCTGCAGTCTCCATGGGAAGGACCCTTCGTCGTTAGCAAAGTGCTTCATAACGGGTCATACTACCTTGTTGATTTCCGCGAGCTGAAGGATAGACCTGCTAATTGGCACCGGAAACGCAAGCGTGAGGATCCGAATGACATCTACGACGAGACAGATTGCCCTTGGAACATCGCACAGCTACGTCCTTTCTACACTTAGCGTATTTTTTCCGAGTTACAAACTCTGTAATAGTTATACATGATCAATGAAATAAAGCTTATGGTTCACTCTCTGAGTCTTTTACCTCCTTTACTTGTTCATTTTTAGATCATGTATGTTTTCCGACTAAAACCGCAGAGCTGGATTTTTTCCGCCTAGGCGTGTATAAAAGTTGTGATTTTCAAAAATCGTCCTTTAGGACGTAAGCTTAAGTTTTCTGATTAAATTGTTATCTGTTGCGAACTCGTGGATTCCTAGTAGCGATTTCCGGCACCTATGCTTGGGGGCTTGTTTCCGCGGTTATTGACGGATTGCCATTGGGCTTCGTCGCCGCTGGCGAGTGTTTCCGGCTAAGGTCCTCCGGCTCGCGGAAGGTCAAGCGGGCAAGCCGGAAAACAACAAAATCAGCACTTGCTTTCCGACATAAAACAAAACATGCGCATAATATAAACGGATAGCAGGATAAGTATTTCCGCCCCATGCATAGTTGTTTCGTCCGTAGCTACTTAAGAATTTAAAGTCTTATTACAAACCCACTCTGGGGCCAAAATGATGCAACTTGTTTCATTGTCTAAACAGGAACTCTACTCGGAGTCCTCTTCTTCAGATTCCTGGTAGGCGGAGCCGTCGCCGTCGCTGTCGCCGGATCCGGCTTCGGAGTCTTCACCAGAGCCTTCTCCGGAATGCTCGACGCTTGACCCGAAGCCTTCCCCATAATACTCCGGCTCACCCTCTTCCTCCTCTGCATCGGAAAATCCCTTGGGCAGATCGTATTTGTTATACCAGAACGAGTGATTCACTCGCCTGACAAACAACTGCTCATAGCCTTGGGTTTCCGCAAGGATGGCGCCCATGTCGGAACCCTCTGGAGCTCCGCGTGCAACATTCGCAAAGTTGAGCGAGGGGAAGTGAGCCTTGCAGGTGGCCAAGACCAGGGAGGCGACTCCGCGCGCGGAAGATTTTTGTCAGTCCTTGATGAAATCCGACACTTGTTCCATAAGCTTGGTCATCGTATCGATGATTGTAGTTTTGGCCTTCTTCAGAGACAGAGTCTTGGCGATTCCGCGACAGGCTTCAAATAACGCGTCAATGGAAATCCGCGCTTCATCGTATGCCTCCGTCCTCTTCAGGTTCGACTCTTTTGACCATTCGAAGCCAAGGCTCGCTGAGGAAGAAGGAGGTCCAGATCCATTAGAGAGAAAAGCATATGAGGTAGTCGGAGCAACAACATGGAAAAACGCTTACGGAAGATAAGTTTGTCGATGGCCTCCGCCTCCGCTTCTAGAACTTTGTTCTTGGCTACCAAGGAAGTCACACGACCCTGGCTCTTCTTCAGTTTTTCATTCAGCTCCGCCAGGTCGCGGGCATGCTTCTCGGAGAGCTCCTTTCTCGCCTCAGTCTCCTTATTGGAGGATTCTTGGATGAAGGTTTTGAGGGATTCGTTCTCCGCCTCAAGCACCTTGACCTTGGCGGACAGCTCATCAAGCGAGGAATGCTTGGCAGTTTCTTCTGAAGGCGGAAAGTTGCACATATCATACATCATGAACAGTTATATAAGTACACGAAATCAAAACTCGGATCTCGTACCACGGAGGCGGGTCTCAAGAAGCTGGATAGCCTTCTTGCTGTTTTCCGCGTTCTGACGCAGCCCTTTGATCTCCGTGATCTGCTCCAATACATGAACGCGGAGATCTTCGTGTAATTTCCGCGTCGTCTGAGAAGCAGAGAGGAGTTAGCCGGATATTCAAAATCTGGGGGGCTGGCGAGGAATTCAAAGTCTTGAAGGAATAAAATTTTAAATTTCCGCCTAAGGTACATCTTGAGAAAGCACCGGCTAACACATGTTACTCGGAAATGTCTGACCCAATGCTTGGGGGCTAGTATTACCTGCCGCACTTCTTTGTGCTTGGCGAAAAACTCTTTCAGATCGTTCTCCAGGACGGTGAGCTCTTGCATCTCCTCATCCGACTTCCCCCAGACCTTGTTCAGCATGGCGGATACTTCCGTGTGGCGCTGGGCGAGGGTAAGCTTTTGCAGAGACTGAGTCGGTCGAGGATCCACCCGGATCGCGTTGGAGGCTTGAACGAGCTTTACCTTCTCCTCATATTCTTGCTCGGTGGGCTCCGCGAAAGTGGCGCCTGGTTGATCTTGAGGAGGGGCAGACGAGGAGGCACCCTTGGTGGAATCGCCGTGGTCGGCAGGATCTTCCGGAAGGTCTTCAAGGTCGATGACATCCTTGGGATCCGGCTTGGAAGCAGATGAAGCTTTGGGTGGGACCTCCACCTCAGGAGTAACAGGAACTGAAGCCGGAGACGGCTTGACTTTCTTCTTCAAGACCTTTGGGGCCTTGGGGGGCTGGCTGCCGGAGCTTCAGTAAAAAGAAAAAAGCATAACAACTAAGTGAGGGATTGCTCTTGAAGCTAGAACTTGGATCTCGGAAATAAACACTTACCCGGAAGGCTTGAAGAAGTGCTGGATGGCGGGCTGCCCCTTGTTGCTGGTGTTAATCAGCTTGAGGCGCTTCTTTTCCGCCTCCGCTTTCCGGGTAGCCGCAGTGCTAAGCACTTCGCGGGCGCGCTTAGCAGCGGGGCTGGAAGGAGCAGGCCTCTTCCTCTTAGGAGGGCGCGGGGCCTCGTGGGCTTCCGCCTCTGAGGCAGCTTCCGGATCCGTGTTGCCGGTGGAAGGGACCCGGAGCAGAGTTCCGAGTTCACTTTCTTCGAGCGCCTCGAGCTAATGCACAGAGTCAAACACTTAGTGAAAAAAAGTTTGAATGCGAAGAACAACAATGGACTAAAAAGTCGAGATGACGTACCGCGGTTTCGGAGCCATTCATGTGAATGTCTTTGTTGCACACGTGAACGTGAAGTTCACGCGGAACCTTGATGAGGAGCCGGATCCTCTTGTCGATGGCGTCGGCGGAAAGGTTGTCTTTTGTGGCGCGCATTGGGTCGTCACGCCCTGAGTACTGAAACATCAGCCGATCCCTATGTTGGAGCGGCTGGATCCGCTTGGTGAACCAGGAAAGGGTCAGGTCCTTCCCTGATAGCCCCTCCTCCGTCAGCTTGCAGATCCGCCTGACGGCGCGTGTGAGCTGGGGCGACTCGGAGAGGTGGGGGCAATGCGTCCATGTCGGAAGCTCGGTGGCTGGGCAGTTCTTGAACGGCGGCAGCTTCCTTGTACTCGCCGGGTCGGAAACGTCCTTCAAATAGAAGAAGCCTCCGGACCAGTACCGCGCGGATTCGTGGCGGTCGGTGTGGGGGTAGACGCGGCCCGGGCGGATCATGAAAGTGATGGATCCGCATGTTGCTAGCTCGGTGGAGTTCCGGATCCTCTCTTTCTTGACGGTGAAGTAGTGTTGAAACAAGGGGAGCTCGGGAGTTACCCGGAGATGGCCCTCGCACAGGGTGACGTGATTGCTGATCGCAAGCGCGCTGTTTGGAGAGATGTTGTGGGGTTGGAGCCCATAAACCTTCAGGATCTCCAGGAAGAAGTCCGAAGGCGGAAATGAAAAACCCCGCTCCACCAGTGCTTTCGTCAGCACCATTTCGTTGTCCTCCGGAGCTGGGGCTAAGGCATTGGGAACTGACCTCCAGCTTCCGGGTTGCAGGAAACCTTCCGCCTCGAGATTCGTCAGCTCCGTCTTGGTGGTGGTGCATGGCCACCATTTTCTCTTGGCTTCAGCATCTCGTTGGCGAGCCTTTGATTTTTTGGCGGCGGTCTCTTCCGCCTTGTGCTCCGCCTGATCCTCCCCGGAGGCCTTTTCCGGGTTAGCGGAAGTCCCTTCAGATTCCTTGCCGGATTCCTTTGAAGGACCCAGCTTAACTGGAGCGAAAGGTGGAGGGGCGGAGGAGATTGGGGTGGCCATGATCGGTTCAGAGGCTGGAGGCGGAGTCGTTGAAGACATCTGAAGAAAAAACGAATGGCGGAAAACGTTCTTTAGTCGGATCCAGCATCGTCTTCCCCAAATTCATCCCTACCAACTACGGCGCGAGAGCGAAGTTCGAGAACTCACCGTAATGGCTTCTGCGGTGGTCGGGGTCGCCGGCGACGAGGTTTCCGCGCGGTGGCTCGCTGATGTTAAGAACAGGATGAACTCGACGCGGCGGCGAAACAGCTCCGGCGAAGTTCTGGCGAAGTTCCGGCACGGCGGAGAGGAAGCTCGCGGCGGCGCTTTGCAGAGAGGTGAAAAGGGGGGTGAATGAGGGTTAGGCGTCGACGGCGGATATTTATAGGCCGGCGGGACGAGATTCGTGCTCCGCATCCTGTGGTCGGAACACAAGCGTAGCACCGTTGGATGCGTGACACGTGTCCTAAACCCTAAACGGTAAAAATGGCTAGAGATAAGTTACCGCACAAATCGCGCGAAAATGGCGCCAGAATTGGCGGAACCGTTTGAGTCTTTTAAGATTCCGGGTAATTGCGTGAAGATAAGTTGGCTCTCATTCACAAGCAGGGGAGTAACCCGGAAATGTATTTTCGGATCGTCGATGGATGAAGTCCCGCAGGATGGGAGCATTTTCCGGCTATAAGTTGGAAAAAGAAGAAAATGTGAAGTTGGAGTTCTTCAAGTTTCTCCGCGTTACCAATATTGTTGGAGACCATGATGGACTAGCGAGGCGGAAACAGCAGGTGAAACTCGGAGAACTCTGGGGGCTACTGTTGTGGGTATACTTCATGGGTGTACCATCGACAGTGCCTAGATCCGGCAAGCCCGGGTGGCCCACAGATGGTGATGAGGCATGTGGCCCATCGGGCGGCCCAGTTGCTGTTGATCCTGACGGAAGATGTCCGGCCCAGGAGCAGGGAGCCGGATCCAACCGACATTGAGGAAGAACCCGGATCCACGGAGGCCCATTAAGGGACCTGGATCCGGTACGACGTAGATGGAAGGGCGGATCCTTGGCGTACACGGCAAGACATTGTACCGTAGTTAGGAAACCTGTATCCGGGTAGGACTCTCCATGTAAACCCTAGATCCGTGCGCCTTTATAAGCCGGATCCCGGGAGCCCTAGAGGCAGAACCTCAACTCATTGTAACATCGCGAAAGCGCCCAGATAATTCCAGACAAGCAGCAGTAGGCCCTGTCATCGTGCAGGTGTTCCGAAGCTGGGTAAATCGCGTACCACCGTCCCGTGTGCACTCCGCCCTATGGCCCCTACTTCTTCTCCCCCTCGTGAAGATCCCTCCTCCGAGGTACCGTCGATTAGGCAACGACAGAGCTCACCCTGTATGGCTCCCTGCAGTTGGTGTGGCGGAGTGGCGGTGCCTCGGCGTTGGTCCTCCGTTCTGCTGGCTATGGCAAAGCTTGCTCCTTGTTCTTCACCCTCGGCGCTTCTTTGTTGGCTTCTACCAGTTCGTGTTCGTCAGAGACAGTGTGTGGGCGATGGCGCTCGGCTCTGGGTGGCGATGCCTGCGTAGGTTGTAGTAGTCTCGACGTTGTGCATAGCCTGTTGTTGTGCCCGCGCTCTCGGGTGAGCCCCGGCCCAACGTCTTTGCCCGTCTTGCGTGTGCTCTGCTGCTTCGACTTAGTCTCCTTAGTGGTAGCGTTCTGGTTCCCCCCTCTACTGCTGGCAGCGCTCTTGGTAGTCCTATCTTTGTGTGAGTGTGCGGTTCTTTTGTGTAAGATGGGTTCAGCACTTTGTATCTTGTCGCCGTTAAGGGCATTATTAATTTAACATCGGGCCTTTGGCCTTTTATCTAAAAAAAGTGAGACAGTTTACAACCTCCAACAGATAACGTACAAGCATATAAGATTGATTGGACAAGGTTAAACAACTACTTGCAAGGTAAGATATATAGGCTGCACTACAATTTGCTATTGTTGCAAGGTAAAATATGTAGACATCAGTACAATTCGGCGATTGAAGATGTATTTATAGGGTGTATAAATCCCAACTGATTTTCATTGTGGGACGGCTTAATTTTATACTCGATTTTTTTTAAATCTCACTTTGCAGGATTGAAGTGTTTTTTTAGATCAAAGGCCAAAGGCCCAACGTTAAATTAATAACGCCAACAACGGCAACAATGTACAAAGAGCTGAACCCAGCTTACAACACACCCACACACCCACACGAATTGCCAACAAAGCTACGAAGCCTACGAAGACTCGGAGAAGACACCAGACAGCAACAGTGTTGGGCCGGAGCTCACCCTAGAGGGAGCCATCGAACACGCACGCCGTCAACAGAACTCCCCGCCTCGGGCAGCGCCACCAGTGTACGACCACCACTGTGCATGGGCCACCGCCGTTCGAACCCCAGCAAGCAGCACCATGGAAACTCAACGATGAAGCTGGGCAGGACGCCGAAGGTCGCCAAGTGAAGAGCCAATGACATCCGAAGAAACACCGAAAGCTCCAAGACGATGTCTTCAAGAAAACACGACACGAGAGCGTCGTCACCGCCCGATCCGCAGATCTTAAGTTTTCACCGCGCCTCAGCCATACAACCATCGGAGAGCCGCACAATGTGAACTCCAAGGCGGTGACTTCAAGAAGATCACGACACAAAAGCGCCACCACTGCCCGATCCTAGGATCTTGGGCTTTCACCCGGAGCACGTAGAAGGACAAGGAGAAGCCTCAATGACGCCTTCAAGAAGGGAGCGGCGTCCGCGGACGTCGCCGTCGTGGCCCGAGCGGGCAAGGGTTTCCCCTCGGCGAACCCTTCCACCATCTACACAGGATACCGACCGACGAAACGATCGATCTACTGCCACCGCATGCTGCCCGCTGGCCCCCACGTCGCTCCCGCGAGCATGGTTTCCGACCAGCCCCTGAGCCACTGGCACGCCCGCCAACCAAAATGGCCCCCACCGACCAGGGCCACCGCCTCGGCTCCCAACTCTACACCCTAAGAAAAACGATGTTGTGAGGACACCGGACTCCATCCGAGGAGCCAGCCAACCACCGCTCCTTGTGTCGCCGCCACCAGGAGGGGAACATAGCCAGATCGGCATCCAACAGCCCCCATGGCTGTCGGCGCTCACAAATCTGGGGCGAAAATGGGCTCGAAAGGCCCGGGGCCCCTGCCCCGGCCCGAACTCGAGGCGGCCAGATGTGGCGCGCAACTCCATCTCACTGATACGTCTCAAACGTATCTATAATTTCTTATGTTCCATGCTACTTTATTGATGATACCTACATGTTTTATACATACTTTATGTCATATTTATGCATTTTCCGGCACTAACCTATTAACAAGATGCCGAAGAGCCAGTTGCTGTTTTCTGCTGTTTTTGGTTTCAGAAATCCTAGTAAGGAAATATTCTCAGAATTGGACGAAATCAACGCACAAGATCTTATTTTTTCATGAAGCTTCCAGAAGTTCGGAGGAGATACGAAGTGGGGCGACGAGGCGACGCCATACTAGGGCGGCGCGGCCAAGGCTTGGGCCGCGCGGCCCTGGCGTGTGGGGCCCTCGTGGCGCCCCCTGACCTACCCTTCCGCCTACATAAGCCTTCGTCGATAATAGTTCCAGTACCGAGAGCTACGATACGGAAAACCTTCCATAGACGCCGCCGCCGCTAATCCCATCTCGGGGGATTCAGGAGATCACCTCCGGCACCCTGCCGGAGAGGAGAATCATCTCCCGGAGGACTCTTCACCGCCATGGTCGCCTCCGGAGTGATGTGTGAGTAGTTCAGCCCTGGACTATGGGTCTATAGCAGTAGCAAGATGGTCGTCTTCTCCTAATTGTGCTATCATTGTTGGATCTTGTGAGCTGCCTAACATGATCAAGTTCATCTATTTGTAATGCTACATGTTGCGTTTGTTGGGATCCGATGAATAGTGAATGCTATGTTATGTTGATTATCAATCTATTATCTATGTGTTGTTTATGATCTTGCATGCTCTCCGTTATTAGTAGAGGCTCTGGCCAAGTTTTTACTTGTAACTCCAAGAGGGAGTATTTATGCTCGATAGTGGGCTCATGCCTCCATTAAATCTGGGACAGTGACAGAAAGTTCTAAGGTTGTGGATGTGCTGTTGCCACTAGGGATAAAACATCAATGCTATGTCTAAGGATGTATTTGTTGATTACATTACGCACCATACTTAATGCAATTGTCTGTTGTTTGCAACTTAATACTGGAGGGGGTTCGGATGATAACCTGAAGGTGGACTTTTTAGGCATAGATGCATGCTGGATAGCGGTCTATGTAGTTTGTCGTAATGCCCAATTGAATTTCACACTACTCATCATAACATGTATGTTCATGGTCATGCCCTCTTTATTTGTCAATTGTCCAACTGTAATTTGTTCACCCAACATGCTATTTATCTTATGGGAGAGACACATCTAGTGAACTGTGGACCCCGGTCCATTCTTTTACATCGAATACAATCTACTGCAATACTCGTTCTACTGTTTTCTGCAAACATCATCATCCACACTATACATCTAATCCTTTGTTACAGCAAGCCGGTGAGATTGACAACCTCACTGTCACGTTGGGGCAAAGTAATTTGGTTGTGTTGTGCAGGTTCCACGTTGGCGCCGGAATCCCTGGTGTTGCGCCGCACTACACTCCGCCGCCATCAACCTTCAACGTGCTTCTTGGCTCCTACTGGTTCGATAAATCTTGGTTTCTTACTGAGGGAAACTTACTGCTGTACGCATCACACCTTCCACTTGGGGTTCCCAACGGTCGCGTGCTGAACGGAGAGACACACGTCAACTACGCGCAAGCAAGTAAATTTCTGGCGCCGTTGCCGGGGAGATCAAGACACGCTGCAAGGGGAATCTCCACTTCCAACCTCTTCACTTTGTTTTTGTCTTGCTTTACTTTTATTTACTACTTTGTTTGCTGCACTAAAACAAAACACAAAAAAATTAGTTGCTAGCTTTACTTTATTTGCTATCTTGTTTGCCATATTAAAAACACAAAAAAATTAGTTACTTGCATTTACTTTATCTAGTTTGCTTTATTTACTATTGCTAAAATGGGTACTCCTGAAAATACTAAGTTGTGTGACTTCACAAACACAAATAATAATGATTTCCTATGCACACCTATTTCTCCACCTGCTACTACAGCAGAATTCTTTGAAATTAAACCTGCTTTACTGAATCTTGTTATGAGAGAGCAATTTTCTGGTGTTAGTTCTGATGATGCTGCTGCCCATCTTAATAATTTTGTTGAACTATGTGAAATGCAAAAGTATAAGGATGTAGATGGTGACATTATAAAATTAAAATTGTTTCCTTTCTCATTAAGAGGAAGAGCTAAAGATTGGTTGCTATCTCTGCCTAAGAATAGTATTGATTCATGGACTAAATGTAAGGATGCTTTTATTGGTAGATATTATCCTCCTGCTAAAATTATATCTTTGAGAAGTAGTATAATGAATTTTAAGCAATTGGATACTGAGCATGTTGCCCAAGCATGGGAAAGAATGAAATCTTTGGTTAAAAATTGCCCAACCCATGGACTGACTACTTAGACGATCATCCAAACCTTTTATGCAGGACTGAATTTTTCTTCGCGGAACCTATTGGATTCAGCTGCTGGAGGTACCTTTATGTCCATCACTCTAGGCGCCGTAACAAATCTTCTTGATAATATGATGGTAAATACTCTGAATGGCACACGGAAAGAGCTCCACAAGGTAAGAAGGTAAATTCTGTTGAAGAAACCCCTTCCTTGAGTGATAAGATTGATGCTATTATGTCTATGCTTGTGAATGGTAGGACTAATGTTGATCCTAATAATGTTCCGTTAGCTTCATTGGTTGCTCAAGAAGAACATGTTGATGTGAACTTCATTAAAAATAATAATTTCAACAACAATGCTTATCGGAACAATTCTAGTAACAACTATAGGCCATATCCTTATAATAATGGTACCGGTTATGGTAATTCTTATGGGAATTCTTACAAAAATAATAGGAATACACCCCCTGGACTTGAAGCCATGCTTAAAGAATTTATTAGTACACAAACTACTTTTAACAAATCTGTTGAAGAAAAGCTTGGGAAAATTGATATACTTGCTTCTAAAGTTGATAGTCTTGCTGCTGATGTTGATCTTTTGAAATCGAAAGTTATGCCTAATGAAAATAATGATATTAATTCATTTGCTACAGCAAACGCCATCCAAGTTAGAATTAATGAGAATATAAGATTGATGGCCGAATTGCGTGCTAGGTGGGAAAAAGAAGAAAATACTAAAGATAATAATGTAGTTAAAGTTTGGACTATTACCACCACTAGTAATGCTAATGCTCCACATGTTGCTGCACCTCCTACTATCAATGGTAAAATAATTGGTGTTGGCAATGTTTCTACTTCTAATGCAAAGCCTGCAAAACTGCCGGAACCTTCTAAAACTGCTAAAACTGCTTGTGATAAAACTGCTGAAATTTTTTCTAATGTTGGGGATAATGATCCCATTGCTTTAGATTATAATGGTTTGGATTTTTATGATTGTCACATCTCTGAAGTTATAAAGTTCTTACAAAAACTTGCTAAGAGTCCTAATGCTAGTGCTATAAATTTGGCCTTTACAAAACATATTACGAATGCTCTCATAAAAGCTAGAGAAGAGAAATTATATCGTGAAGCTTCTATTCCTAGGAAGTTAGAGGATGGTTGGGAGCCCATCATTAAGATGAAGGTCAATGACTTTGATTGTAATGCTTTATGTGATCTTGGTGCAAGTATTTCCGTTATGCCTAGGAAAATTTATAATATGCTTGACTTGCCACGATTGAAAAATTGTTATTTGGATGTTAATCTTGCTGATAACTCTACAAAGAAACCTTTGGGGACAGTTGATAATGTTCGCATTACTGTTAACAATACCCTTGTCCCCGTTGATTTTGTTGTCTTGGATATTGAATGCAATGCATCTTGTCCCATTATATTGGGAAGACCTTTTCTTCGAACTGTTGGTGCTATTATTGATATGAAGGAAAGTAATATTAAATATCAATTTCCTCTCAAGAAAGGTATGGAACACTTCCCTAGAAAGAGAATGAAGTTACCTTTTCATTCTATCATTAGAAAAAATTATGATGTTGATGCTTCATCTCTTGATAACACTTGATACACACTTTCTGTGCCTAGCTGAAAGGCGTTAAAGAAAAGCGCTTATGGGAGACAACCCATGATTTTAGTACAACACTTTTGTTTTATATTTGAGTCTTGGAAGTTGTTACTACTGTAGCAACCTCTCCTTATCTTAATTTTGTTGCATTGTTGTGCCAAGTAAAGTCTTTGATAGTAAGGTTCATACTAGATTTGGATTGCTGCGCAGAAACAGATTTCGTTCTGTCACGAATTTGAGCAGTAGGCTCTGTAGGTAACTCAGAAAATTCTGCCAATTTACGTGAGTGATCCTCAGATATGTACGCAACTTTCATTCAATTTGAGCATTTTCATTTGCGCAAGTCTGGTGCACCTAGAAAATTCGTCTTTACGTATTGTTCTGTTTTGACAGATTCTGCCTTTTATTTCGCATTGCCTGTTTTGCTATGCTTGATGGATTTCTTTATTCCATTAACTTTCAGTAGCTTTGTGCAATGTCCAGAAGTGTTAACAATGATTATATCACCTCTGAACATGTGAATTTTGATTATGCACTAACCCTCTAATGAGTTGTTTCGAGTTTGGTGTGGAGGAAGTTTTCAAGGATCAAGAGAGGAGGATGATACAATATGATCAAGGAGAGTGAAAGCTCTAAGCTTGGGGATGCCCCCGTGGTTCATCCCTGCATATTTCAAGAAGACTCAAGCATCTAAGCTTGGGGATGCCCAAGGCATCCCCTTCTTCATCGACAACATTATCAGGTTCCTCTAGTGAAACTATATTTTTATTCCATCACATCTTATGCGCTTTACTTGGAGCGTCTGTATGTTTTTATTTTTGTTTTGTTTGAATAAAGTTGGATCCTAGCATTCATTGTGTGGGAGAGAGACACGCTCCGCTGTTACATATGGACAAATATGTCCTTAGGCTTTACTCATAATTTTCATGGCGAAGGTTGAAACTGCTTCGTTAAATTGTTATATGGTTGGAAATGGGAAATGCTACATGTGGTAAACGGTATAATATCTTGAATAATGTGATACTTGGCAATTGTTGTGCTCATGTTTAAGCTCTTGCATCATATACTTTGCAACTATTAATGAAGAAATACATAGAGCTTGCTAAAATTTGGTTTGCATGATTGGTCTCTCTAAGTCTAGATATTTTCTAGTAAGGGTCGAACAACAAGGAAGACGGTGTAGAGTCTTATAATGCTTACAATATGTCGTTTATGTGAGTTTTGTTGTACCGGTTCATACTTGTGTTTGTTTCAAATAACCTTGCTAGCCTAAGCCTTGTATTGAGAGGGAATACTTCTCATGCATCCAAAATCCTTGAGCCAAACACTATGCCACTTGTGTCCAGCATACCTACCTACTACATGGTATTTCTCCGCCATTCCAAAGTAAATTGCTTGAGTGCTACCTTTAAATTTCCATTCTTCGCCTTTGCAATATATAGCTCATGGGGCAAATAGCCTAAAAACTATTGTGGTATTGAATATGTACTTATGCATCTTATCTCTTATAAGTTGCTTGTTGAGCGATAACCATGTTCCTGGGGACGCCATCAACTACCCTTTGTTGAATATCATGTGAGTTGCTATGCATGTTTGTCTTGTCTGAAGTAAGGGTGATTTACCATGAGTTGAATGGTTTGAGTATGCATATTGTTAGAGAAGAGCATTGGGCCGCTAACTAAAGCCATGATCCATGGTGGAAGTTTCAGTTTTGGACAACTATCCTCAATCTCTTATGAGAATATTATTGGGATTTCTATTTTCGTGCCCTCAGTTCCTTAGTTGTGCTCAGTTTTCCCTAGCTCCTTAGTTTTTCCTCAGTTTTCCCCAAGTGCTTGTTTGAAACCCGCAGAAGCAGCTCAGACGGCAGGATTCCCGTTAAGTTGACCGCTCCGTGCTGACGTGTGGGGCCGCGTCGTGTGGGCCCGCGTCGCGTGGGGCTGGTAGAAAGGGACCGCGTGGGACTGGACGAGATAGCGTTTGGTTGCACGTGAGCAGGAGCTGGGTTTTGTCTCTCTCGGCCATTGGCATTTCCCTTTTAAGAGTACACTACAAGAAAAGTTCTGATAGACAACGTCTCAAAATCATCCGCTAAGGGGTATTTTTCGTCGCCTATGGGCCTAACCCGACGATATGGGTTGTTGTGAAGCTGTCGAGCAAAGTCCTACGACGATTTTTTCGGTCCGTCGCGCTTGGGCGCCCTTCCGCCATGGAAAATCGGACCGTTGCCCAAGTGTTTCCGGGAGCCCGTTGACTGCTGACGTCATGCAAACTGACACGTGGCAGACGCCGTTAACTGGCAGTTAACGGCGTTAACCGGCTGAAACCCCGTGGTAGATGGTAGGCCCACACGAGGCCTGCCACGTCTTAAGCGGGCCGGCCCATTAAGTTTGCGGGCCGGGCTAGCTGACTTAGTTTGACCGGTCAACTATATAGCTGGGCTGGTCCATCAGTTACGTGGGCCGGGCCTAACCTCTAAGGTTGACTGGTCAAAACTTTAATGGGCCGGCCCACTAAGCATGTGGGCCGGGCCGAATGCACTCGATTGACCGGTCAACAGGCAAAAGGGCCGGCCCACAAGACATGTGGGACCCACTTTCTTGGTATCGGGCGGCCCATTTACAAAGTGGGGTCCACATTAAGGCAATCGGGCCGGCCCAAGAAGTTATTGGGCCGGCCCAGTAATCGTGTGGGTCCCACTTACATGCGATCGGGCTGGCCCATTTAGTACGTGGGGTCCACATTTGATCAAATGGGCTGGCCCAACAAGCCAGTGGGCCGGGCCAAAAGCACCGGTGGGTCCCACTTTCCTGTTAAAGGGCCAGCCCATTTAGTATGTGGGGTCCACCATATAGCAAGTGGGCCGGCCCAACAAGATAGTGGGCCGGGCCAAAAACACAGGTGGGTCCCACTTTCCTGTTAAAGGGCTGGCCCATTTAGTATGTGGGGTCCACCATATAGCAAGTGGGCCGGCCCAACAGGATAGTGGGCCGGGCCAAAACACTGGTGGGTCCCACTTTACTGTTAAAGGGCCGGCCCATTTAGTATGTGGGGTCCACCATATAGCAAGTGGGCCGGCCCAACATGCTAGTGGGCCGGCCAAAAACACAGTGGGTCCCACTTTCTCGTTAAGGGTCCGGCCCATTTAGCATGTGGGGTCCACCATACAGCAACTGGGCCGGCCCAACAAGATAGTGGGCCGGGCAAAAACACAGGTGGGTCCCACTTTCGTCTTAAAGGGCCGGCCCATTTAGTATGTGGGGGCCACCACAAAAGCAATTGGGCTGGCCCAACTAGTTAGTGGGCCGGCCCAGTAGTGGGTGGGGTCCACCTTAAAGCAAGTGGGCCGCCCAATAAAAGTGTGGGGTCCACAGTAAATCAAGTGGGCTGGCCCAATAAGTAAGTGGGCCACCCGTTTAGTTCTTGTTTATATGCCGGCGTAATAGGCGCTTTAGGATTTTGCGGGCCGGCACATATGTGATTTAGCTTAATTGGGCCGTTTAAGGGATGGGAATTCGTGATTTAGCTACTGAGAATATTTACGCAGCATTGATTTCTGTCGGATAGCCTCACTTACCACAAGCACCAAAGAAAAAATGAGCGAAAGAACTATAAAAACTAACTAAATATTACATCACCGCAAGGCATTGAAAAAATATTACAGAACCCAGAGAAATTGAATGGTAATTAAACCTAGCAATACAATGAAGGGATCCGGCAAATCTTTTAAGTTGTCCATGCAGCACCTATATCTGAAACAAAGACATTACAAGTTAAGACAGCAACAATGGAAAGGCAAAGACACTACAAATTGTTTGCCAAAGAATTTGGAACTCATCATTTCGTCGTTATAACAAGATCATTGTAATGCGCACAATAAGCAAACAAAGAGTGCATGCCGCATACCAACAGCCAATATAACAGAGCATGTTAGAATGAAACAGCAGACTTACTACTGTCGAGTCCCATGCAAACCAACATGTTCAGGGAGTACAAAATTGGCATGAACAACATAGTAGCAGGCTATAAATTTTGTAACAACGACTGAGCAAGATGAAGTTATGATGGCTACATCTATAGAGCAGGGAATGTAAACCAAAAATAGAAGTTACGATGGCAAAAGCTAAAGAGGAGGGAATGTGAACCAACATGTGCCAAGTGCAATTACTTCATTTTGGCCGTGAACTAAATAATACTCCTGAACTTATAGTGAAGGGGATGCAAATCAAGATGTTTCGGGATATAAACTTGTAATGAGCAACACATAGAGGATAGTTAATGCTGGAGCTTAGGATGGACCAGATACAGAATATAGTGGGATCACCCGTGAACTTGTATAAGAGGGAATGCAAACCAATATGTTCAGCTTTCCATATTTGAGCGTCATGCCAAGTCAGAGAAACAAGTCAATAATGCAGCTTTTGAAGAACAAGATGGCACGCAAAATTATTATCTAGTAGTATGACAAGTATATTTGTACTACAGGCTAGATAGCAGAGTGATAGCATGCCAAACTAAGTCCTTACTTTGTTAGCTTACAATGAACTAGATACAAAACAATGGCATCACCTGTAGTACAGGGAATGCAAGCCAACATGTTCATGGAGTAAAAAATTGGCACAAACAACATAGTAGCAGGCCATAATTTTTGTAACAACGGCTGAGCAAGATAAAGTTATGATGGCTAGATCTACAGAGCAGGGAATGTAAACCAAATATAGAAGTTACGATGCCAAAAGCTATAGAGCAGGGAATGCGAACCAACATGTGCAATTACTTAAAATTGGCCATGAACTAAATAATAGCAGGATGTTACTATAATACCTATAATTTTTGTAACAACGACTGAGCAAGATAGAAGTTATGATGGCTACATCTACAGAGCAGGGAATGCAAACCAAAATGTTCAATCGCTTAAAGTTAGCAATGAAGTAGAAAATAGCAAGGTGTTACGGTCATAGCTAGGAATGAACTAAAAGAGCTTCAGACAAACAAGCATCCGAACCTTAACATGGCGCTAAAACAAGGGACTTACATTAGGAGAAGCACTCTGTGGGAGTCACAGCAGATCTTCCTGGGGTTGATAGATCCGGTGATGAAGTACGCTACATGTGCTACTTGGGGTTGGAGAGACGGCCATTACACTTCATGGTTACTCATCTCATCTGCAAAAACGTAACGGCGCGTCGTTAGCACAAACAGGTTCCCCCAAGATTAAACAAGAACTTGCAGGCAAGCAATAGAAAAGCGACAGTAGAAGAGTTTAGATCATGCACGGCGCCGGTGAAGCAGATCCGGTTAATGCACAGTGGTGTCGGTGAGCTAGATCCGATGCGGTGGACGACGGATCCGGCGAAGCGGCTCGGTGGGGTGGACGATACCGCAGCTGAAACGACTGCGGTAGACTGCTGGATGAGTATATGGTTTCGAGGTTCGGCGGGGATGATCCGGTCCGGTTGATGACGGCGTCGATGAAGCGGCTCCGGCAGACAGCCGGATGACGAGGATCGCGAGGCCTCGGGTAGGCCAGGGAAGTCCGGCGGGGATGTTCTGGTGCGGTGGCCGTGTGGAGGTGGGAGAGAGAGGGACTTGGGAAGTTCCGGTGGGTGGTCTCAGAGGAGAGAGTGAGGGAAATGAATTTTTTCGGGGGTTTCCGGAGCTAGGGAGGTGGTGATCGAAAAAAATGACGGGTAGACCCCCCACCAACCGACTTATACATGGACATTGTTGTCATCTTTACGAGGGTAGAATGGGAAGTTAGAAGCGTGTGAAATATTTGTATTTTTCGGGCGGGAAGTTTTGCCCATTTGGAATGAGATTTCGAATTTGGCCACACAGTCCAAGTACTAAGTAATACAAAAATATGAGACCGTACTAGTACGGCCAAATGTCACATCAATTCATCATCACGTTGAAAATCGGTTACCACGATCATAATTATTGGCCGTTGGCACATCAGTTCTCCAACGCTTGATCCAACGGTCAAAGTTCCTTTTTTTTAAGAGAACGGTCAAAATTCATTGGATTCGCTCGGGAACTGCGCGCGCCAAAACGAGTCTGACGAAGATGTTTCTAGAGTTCTCACGGACGCGCCTTGGCGATACATTGAATGCAAATCTTGCAAGGTCAAAAAAAAATGCAAATCTTGCAGGATCGTATGTGGCTGCTATGAGCTGAAGTACTCCATGAAACCATGAACATACATGTAGATGGGAATCCCATGTAGACGATCTGAAGAACGACCCGCTGCATCTTTCACAAATCCATCTACATGACATGATAAACTTTAATTAAGAAGCAGCCACGTAACAATTATTGCCCAAAATCTAACGGGTTCGACAATAAGCTGGTAATTCTCTATTATATATAAACACCAAAAAAATATAGCAAGTAAGAAAGGAGTGTCAATGCCACCAGGACTTACAAAAAAAAGGGAATTAGCACTTCGTAATCTCTTTGTTTTTACACATACCTTCTGCTCAGGAATCCAGGGCCTAGGGTCACATCAAGTCATAATCAGAAACCAAAGTCGGTTCCCATGTTCTCCAATTCAAAACGCGTACAAAATATTTCAGTGTGTGAAATAATTGTATTCAATAGGCAGGAGGTATATGCTACAGTGTTGAGATTTTGAATTAGATGGTTGTTAAGCTATTGATTATATGGAGTCGAAATTTGGTAGTATACATAAGTATCTTTGTTCACAACTCGCCTGTATTGTCTAGAAGCGAGAGCAGTGTTGTGTTGCAGCACAACACAAAGGAGAAGCACTGTTCCGTTCATTGCACTCAATACAGCGATGAATGAACCAGACCAGTTGACAAGCTTCTAGACCTGGGCTATATGTAGAAAGCTAGAAATCAATGGATCACAGAAAATCATCAGTGTCAAGCTTTAATGCACTAGCCAACGCGACCAAAAGTCCGAACTTGAGACTATGGGCTCTGATACCATGTCAAGCTTCATCCACGAGCCAACGGAACCACAAGTCAGAACTGATGGAAAGGGCTAGGCAATCCACTTATAATATTAACAATCAGCTTGTTTCCGGTTCAAATTAAAATCCACATCACAACAAGGAAACGACCACCAAGATCATAGCAATTGCAGATAAATGCACCTACGAAATATGCTCAGACTAAGGAACCATTTTACAAGATGAAGGTAATGACCTGTCACTGTCCCCGTTCATCTCCAATTATCTAGCAGATACTCTTCTTACTACTTACTAGCATTCCTAACCTGCTCCAAAGAGGGCCTCCTTCTGTGCTGCTATCGTTCTAAAATTGTCGACTTCTAGTCTTAGCGCAGCCGATGCAGCTCGTTCTACTTGGAGTTGCTCCTCTAGAACTTGAGCATGCAAATACTTTGACTTGGACATGGACTTGCACTTCAGCAGTCCAGCATTCCGTAAGAAAGTGTTTTTGGCAATGCCTTTCTTTTTTATTGCCATAGAAAATGCCTTCACACATTCTTCATCGGTTTTTTCCAGACCGTTTTTACCGGGTTTTGCCATCTCTAATTTCATATCTTCCTGCAAAAAATTCAGTTCGTACACATGTGTAAACATGATAGTTACTACAGAGAAACTTGCTGATAGTAGATTTATCATGTGTATGACCTACTTTTATTCCTACAGTTTGGCATGTCTGATTCACATCACATGAATTTTAATAAACATATATAATATCATATTGACATGTACTTTACTACTCCTACAAGTTGGGATGTGAGTCGTCACAAAATTTCAATCTTTTAGAAGACTTACAAGAATACTCTGTGCGACTTCTCCAATCACTTCAAGTTTGTTCTTCTGGCATGCTTCAAAAATCTCTGGCAGTCATCTCTTTGTTTGGTTCCCTTTTACTTGCATTATGTAACATCTGCATTTTAGTACTACCATTTATAAATCGAATAACGTGGTTGAAATGGAGGATCATAATATAAGCTGCACACTGGTGTATATACTCTGCATGATCTTTTACTAAAATATTTCTAAATAGCAGTATAAAACAACATGTCCTTACTTTTTGCCGAATGTGCACTATAAGGTTACGAGATCCCGTACGGCTAGGTAAAAGTAGTTTACCGCGGTTGTTATGAGTCTGTTTAGCAAAAATCTGCAAAAAGGAGACTTGTGAGACACTGCTATAAATAAGAATCCAAGATGTGATCTGGTCTCAGTCTTACAAATCATACCATATTCTTTGGATCAGACCAGTGCTTCACAAGATCTCCCCACTGTTTGTCAGTCATTTGCTTAAAAGGAGATATAGTTGGAACACTCCCAGTAATCTTTCAGTTGAAGTATTTCTTCTTTAGCCTTTCTGCGATCTTTGGCGTTGTGACAGGTCTGAGAATAGACTGTTGAGAACATGCTTTACTTCCTCTTGGTCCTCATCGAACTCGAACCTTAATCGTTCACAACAATATAAACCGTTGGTGCGATATACATAGAGCCAACAACAAGCTAGAAGGAACGGGACGTGCCAATGTGGTATACTAGTATGAGTAACATTACCAAGAGAAAGATGACTTACGTGTAACCTGTGCACTAATTTTTCAAAATGCGCAGAGGTGTCTACGTGCTCTTTCCATGTTGGGAAGATAGGAATTTCATTCCTGACGAAAATTCCTACATCCGATGCTAATTTACAAGATTCTTCTGGGTCCAGTGGCCTTCTGCCACCTACGATAGATGAAAGGCGAAATCTTGATTCCATCCCAGCAAGCTTAGCTACGAACATTTTCCCTACTGTTGGGCCCCTCGTTTTTCTTGATCGTGGTGCAACTACAAAGTTAAGCATTACATCAAGCTATCAAGGTAGATATATATATTTATATTTATATATATATATATTTATTTATTTATCTATAAAGTATAACTTTATAACGGAGAATGAAACTATAAGCATTGGAAAATGTACCTTCTTCGGTGTGGGGCTCATCCTCAGGGGAGTTGTCTATGGCAGGACTAATATGGGTCAGTGGGAGATCATCAACAGTTTGTTGATGTTGTGCTAGCAGTGTTTGGCCAGTTGTGGTTGTGTCAGCTGGGACTGGTACAGTGTGTCCTTGGGCAGTATTTCCTACCACAGCTACTGCTGATCCCAATTGTGGCTGAGAAGTTGCCATGAAAACTGGTTCTGCTGCCAATTGTTGTTGAGAAGTTGCTGTGGAAACTGGTTCTGCTGCCAATTGTGGCTGAGAAGTTGCTGTGGAAACTGGTTCTGCTGCCAATTGTGGCTGAGAAGTTGCTGTGGAAACTGGTTCTACTGCCGATTGTCGCTGGTTGACTGGATTGGTAACAGGTGGCTGATTCAACCTCTTGGGGTGTTCACCACGTTTTTTTATTTCAGTACTCTTAGCATTTTCGTTATTTTCTTCAACTAGTGCCATGAATCGCTGAGACTGTCTAGTAGCAGAAGCAGGTTTCTTTTTTGGTTGCAGCTGTTCTATCACCGATTCAGGTGCATATTGAATGGTCTTCCTCTCATTGGTGGTTCCTGCGAAATTCTTACTTGAAGCATCAGATTCCTAGCACACATAAACGATATTTCAGTCTACAGAAGTCCCATATATGATGATATGCAAATGGGATAGAATGAAGAACAGCAAAGGATGACGTGCATGCTGAAACATATATATGATGCATTAAGGAGACCTAGAGGTGGCATGTGAACATGTTTGGTGGGATTCAGGATACAAGTATACAACACATGGAAGTTGCAACAGATATCTCAAAGTAAAAACACAGAAATCACCTGGTGGGGTTGAGGAGAATGGTCAGGCAAGGCATCTTCCTGAGTCAGCTCTCCAAGAGGCTCAGCAGGATCAAATTGTGAACCATAACATTGTTCTTTATCTTTGGGGAGGGGAAAGGGTTCTTCTCCGATTTTGTTCAGGTTTGCACTAGAGGCAATAGCGTTACAAATGCTTGTGCCCACATGGCTTGCATATCTTCTACATATATTCCGTATCCGTTTCTCTTTTAATTCATTCTTCTGTATTGCAATAATATCTAGCATGCATTACAAAAAAAATGCTAATGAGATGGCGGTGCAAGTAAGCAAAAAAATACTTTTCGAAATCACATGCATAACGAATGCGGCCATATCAACCTTCTTGGAAGTGGGCGCGTGTACGCTTTGGTTTCCTGCCCTGGACCATGGAGGCGCCCATCTCTCCAGTCCGGTGGACGGAAGGAGTAGGGGATTAAGATACGAGAACCCGGCGATGGTGACTGTCGCTGACAAGGCGGCGGTGGAAGTCGGCTACGGAGGAGCTCGTATGGTACAGTGGTCGTCGGTGGGGGTGGGGGAGGTGGAAGCTACTCCGGCTTGCTAAAAAGCAAGGGAGACGGCGGAACGTCGTCGGTCACTACGGTGGCCGATGAGAAGGCAGTAGTGCTGGTGTGGGAGTGGGACAGTGGGCCGGCGCCGGCGTGTGAGATGATCCGGTGGGTCATGCAGGGTGGAAGCGTGAGAGAGAGATGCGGTTCGGGCGCCGCCGGTGATAGGTCTGAATTGAGCGGTCCGGGGGATAAGATCGACACCTTTGTACTTATTTCACATCGCTTTGAATTTTGGAAGCGGGAGGGGGGGATTTCAAGGGAATTTTGGGGCAGAGTTGAAATTATTACTGGTTGGTGGAAAACCGTGGAACCCTATCCTACGAAATCCTGTGTCTGAAGTCGAGGGTCCTTTTGGTGTGGCTTTTTGGCTTTTGGATTTTGGAAGCCAAAAGTATATAATAATTGTTTTTGGGTTCCAAAATCCAAAAGCCAAAATGGCAAACAAAAAGCCACAACAAAAGGGCCCTGAGTATGTTCGGGGTCAAGGGGATATGCTTGTTGGTTCTTGGGTGCATATGATCTCTTTATTTCGAAATTCATCTTCTATACATTTTGAAAAATGTCAAAAAAGAATAAAACGAAAAATGCATGTGTACTTCTTCGCTTGCTTTATACACATAAAATATTTCAATGGAAAATCGAATAGTAATTTGGGCTATGTAAAAAAGAGTTACTCTGTAAAAAAAATGTGCTAACCATAAGGCTTTTTATGAGACATGTTTTCTCTCTTTTTTTACATCGACCATGAAAAAAACTTGTTTTTTTACATCAACCATGAAAAATACTTTTTTTTATATCGACCATGAAAAATACTAGGAATTTGCTAAGAGCATTCACAACGTGTAGCCAAAAGTGGTTCCATATTTGATTTTTGGCTTTTGAACTAGTTCCATACATTGTAGAGGTAGTTCCAAAACCAGAAAAACAAGGAACCGGAGCAAGTAGGTGCTCCGATGCCAAATTTCACTTTTGGCATTTGGAACTAGTTCCCTACATTGTGAGAGTAGTTCCATATTGGCTTTATGTGTTGTTTTAGCTTGATGGCGGGTCCCACGTTATAAATATTTGGAACCACTACATTGTGGAGCTATTGCTATATTTCACACCAAAGCCAAATTCACCATCGTATCAGATTTGGCAATAGCAACATTGTGGATGCCCTAAAGTTATATTTTCCATCTTGTACACAATTAAAAATATCTTTAAAACAAACAAATCTCTAATGTCTAGGTGTACCATCTCTACTAGTACTAGTATATACTAGTAAATTACACGTGCCTTGCACGTGAGAGCTCTTTTTTTAGTGAAACAACTTCGACGCAGGATTTTGTGAAGCTTTTTAACTTAATTGGTCAAACATGCGAAGCATGTGCCATTTACTTGTACAACTTTATCGGAAAAAAATTACTTGTACAAGCTAGTTCCCCTAAGTACTACCAGCACATAAGTAACCAAAAGAACCAGGGACATCATCAACTGAAAACAACAATCTATTCATATAGCGGCTCTTGCATCACCCTTTGAAAATCATCTACCTGCAAAGATGAGTGCAGAGTTTCTGCTCGTGCTTTCACCTGTTCCAAGATCGTCTAGTTGATCTCATGGACATCTGCATCAGCCAAAGCGGTAACCATGTTGCCAGCCACTAGCTTCTGCAGATCAGCAACAGCATGTAGGCCATCTTGAATTGTAGAATTCCATCCTCGGTTCATTTCTTTGTTCCGCCAAGTGGCCACATCCAAGTCCTTTTGAAGACGCCTAATCTTAGCTTCCCCATTGCCACATCCTTCTGTTTTGTTCCTACAAACGTTTGCATCACTGGAACTCGGACATCTCTGTGCTACAATGCTGCTTGGCAGGGACATGAGCAGTCACTTGCTTCTGCGATTTGCCATGCATAAAATCAATCAGCAGATTAAAAGGAAATATGTTGGTTGATTCATGTCACCACTTTGAGCAACCCATGAGTTTCTAAACCTTAAATGGAGTGTAAAACATTGCAATAAAAGGGTGGGTGCATCATTTGGATGCAGAGGCCGGGGCGACCCTATTTTCAAGAAAAAATTAGGAAATCTGAAATCTATATCTATATCTCTACCATCTATACCACTCCACTCCAGTTGATGTTTGATCTCTTTCAAGACATTAGATTATGTCATGTTTAAAACACTATTATAAAATTACCTCCTTAATGTTGAGCTCAGGAGGATCCAGATGTGCTGATCCTAGGCGGCCCCTCAAATGATTGCTTGCTAGAACAATAGGACCAAATCCCGCCTCCTTTCTACCAATGTCTGCATCACTGGCGCGCTCACTGTCTTTGTTAGGAACATGAGCAGTGGCTAGCTGCTGCAAATCAAAGTTCATCAAATCAATCAGCAAGCAACACATATGAAATTTGAGCAGTGCGGCTAAATACCTTCTTCAGCAGCTGCCCCACGGAATCGTCCTTTTGGCGGCACATCACACGGGTGAAAAATCTCGGCAACGACTTGGGGTGCGGTGATTTTGTCCCATTCCACAGTATGCTGAGCTTGGCTGCAATTATCTTATTCTGCAAGATATTTTGCCTCCGAGATTCTTCGTAGGCATTCTCGAGGGGAATATCTAGCAGGCATTACAAAAAAAAACAGATGCTAATAACAAGCAGTGGAAGCAAGCAATAAACTAGTCTCGGAAATCAAATACATAACAAAAGCTGCCGGACAAAGTGTTCAACCTTGGTCGACTGGGGAGGTGGCGCGTTGGCCGTTCGTTTTGGTTCGGTGGATCATGGTGGCGCTTTGTGTACCGATCTCGCCAGCCGGTAAGATGAACCAGTGAGTCGGGGAAGCAGATCCGACGAAGCGGACGGAGTGTGGTTGACGGCGTCGCTGAGCTGGCTCCGGCGCAGTGGATGTCGGCTACGGATGGAGGACTGAGAGGGAGCAAGACGGACTAGGTGCGAGGTAGGGAGAGAGGCCCTTGCTTGTCCGTGGGTGGGGCTGGATATAGGGGAAATGAAAGCCCTAGAAGATAGCATCCTGCTAATATCCTAGTACAAAACAATTGAACTAGAAAATCCCGCCAATATATGGTGCTGAATTGCGGGCGGCTCATAGCTTGTGCACAAATAAAATGGGAAAATCCAAAAAATGTACTAGTTCAACAAAAAAAACTCTAGTGGCAAAGTCGCTAGCTCGCCATGAGAAGATGCACTCCGCCAAAAAAATGTCATGAGAAGCTAGTTTGCTATGGATCTTGCATTAACCCTGCTCGATAAAATGGTGGGCACAAAAGACAAGCTAAATCAAAAATAATGGTGGTAGAAAGATGTAACTCTCAAATGTAAACTCTACTAAACAGGGCTAGCTCAAAAACATGCCTCATATTATTAGTACTTCCTCCGGTCCATATTAACTGCCACTAAAATGGATGTATCTACAAATACATCCATTTGAGTGGCATGTATATGGATAGGAGTAGTAGATCAAGGAGTTGCGAGACAGTGGAGGAAATGAGGTGGGGAGGAGGAGGGTGACGACCAGACCCCCACCTCCACGGCACCGCATAAATAGAAGCTAAAATATGTGAAACAGTGGAGGAAATGAGGTGGAAAGGTCTTCTTTAGCCTCGTCACCGCAGATCAGGTGACATGCACCTATTGCATGTCACCGTGTGACATGCGGTTTAAATTCAAATTTGAACACTGCGAACAAATCTGAAAAAAATCATGCATGTTCATAGATATTAAGATTCAAGTCAAAATTCGAAACATACATCGAGAAACAAAAAAGAGAAATCTGTCATGAATAGTTCCCGAATTCAAATCTGAGTTTCTCTGTAGACTATTCACATCTGAGTTTCTTTTTTTTGTTTCTCGATGTATGTTTCGGATTTTGATCTGAAATTTTTAGGGGTTATCTTAATATGAGCTGTGAACGTGCATGATTTTTTTCAGATTTTTTCGCAATGTTTAAATTTGGATTTAGGCCACATGTCACACGGTGACATGGTGCATGTCACCATGTCACCTAGCTACCGCTCGAGAAATGGAGCCCCTCTCCGCTGGGCTCCATAAGGCTAGTCATAGTGCTAGTATCATGCACATTGGACCCACAAAAATGCTGATGTGGCAGCTAATTAAGGAGGAGAGAGGAGATTAGAGTAACATAGGTAGATAATGTAACATAGCGCATGTCACGAGAAAAGTTAATGCCAAACAAATCTTGTGCACAAATTTGCATCAAGATTATAAAAAATAATAAATATAGCATGGCTATGATACTACTTCATGTTACTAACCACTATAGAGATAGTATCATATACAAGTATTATATGCATGATACTACTACATGATACTTACCACTATGACCAGCCTAAAAGCTTCACTGCTCGTGTCAGACTGTTGAAGACACTGGCAAGTGCATGTCAGGGGGACAGAGAATAAATTTCGTCCACGCGTCGGCGCGTGCTGTCTACCCCAAACCCTAAACTCTGTCTTATGAAGTCAAAGCATGCATGAAGAGAAGTGGTTTTTGGTTTCAAACATGGAAATTTCAAAAACCCTCTCAAGAGTTACATTTTGGAGTGACTAATTTTTCATATTCATGATTTAAACTTGTTTAAATGGGCATAAAAATGGGCATAAAATTCAAAATAAATCAAAATAAATGAAACACCAAGGCACATAGTCTTCTTATGTCATATAGTAAGCATTCAATTAAGTTGATAAACAAGGTCTAGACATACTCAAACCAGAAAAATCATGTATCTACCCCCTAACCCTAAACTCTGTCTTATGAAGTCAAGCATGAAGAGATGTGGTTTTTGGTTTCAAACATGGAAATTTCGAAAACCCTCCCAAGAGCTTCATTTTGGAGTGACTAAGAAGCATACATGCTTACTTTTTTATATTCATGTTTTAAACTTGTTCAAATCTTGGTCAAACCTAGGATTTGACCAAGATTCAAATGGGCATAAAAATTCAAAAAAAATTTGAAAAACCAAGGTCTTCTTATGTCATATAGTAAGCATTCAATTAAGTTGATAAACAAGGTCTAGACGTATTAAACCTGAAAAATCATGTATCTACCCCCTAACCCTAAACTCTGTCTTATGAAGTCAAGCATGCATGGTGAAGAGAAGTGGTTTTTCGTTTCAAACATGGAAATTTTAAAAACCCTCCCAAGAGCTTCATTTTGGGGTGACTAAGAAGGATACATGATTACTTTATCATATTCATGTCTTAAACTTGTTTAAGTCATGGTCAAACCTAGGATTTGACGAAGATTCAAATGGGCATAAGAATTCAAAAAAAAATCAAAAACCAAAGCACATAGTCTGTGTATGTCATATAGTAAGCATTCAAGTTGATAAACAAGGTCTAGACATATTCAAACCAGAAAAATCATGGAAATTTCAAAAACCTCCCACGAGCTTCATTTTGGAGTGGCTAAGAAGGATCGATGCAGGTTACTTTTCATATTATTCATGTTTTAAACTTGTTTAAATCTTGCTCAAACCTAGGATTTGACCAAGATTCAACAAATGGGGATAAAAAATGAAAACCCAATGCACATAGTCTTCTTATGTCATATAATAAGCATACAATTAAGTTGATAAACAAGGTCTAGACATATTCAAACCAGAAAAATCATGTATGTGGCTACCCCTAACCCTAAACTCTGTCTTATGAAGTCAAGCATGAAGAGATGTGGTAGAAAATTATTCATGTTTTAAACTTGTTTAAATCTTGTTCAAACCTAGGATTTGACCAAGATTCAAATGGGTAGAAAATTAAAAAATCGAAAAAAATGAAAAACCAAAGTACATAGTCTTCTTATGTCATATAGTAAGCATTCAAGTTGTTAAACAAGGTCGATCTAGACATATTCAAACCAGACAAATCATGTATCTATACCCCTAACCCCTAATTAAACTCTGTCTTATGAAGTCAAGCATGAAGAGAAGTAGTTTCGGGTTTCAAACATGGACTAAGAAGGATCATTTTTAAAAACCCCAAAAGCTTCACATTTTAGAGTGCATAAGAAGGATCCAGGCTTACCCTTTCATTTTGATGTTTTAATCTTGTTTAAATCTTGGTCAAACCTAGGATTTGACCAATATTCAAATGAGCATAAAATAAGAAATAAAAAAATAAAAAAACGAAAGCACATAATCTTCTTATGTCATATAGTCAGCATTCAAAAGTTCATGAAGAAGGTCTAGACACATTCAAATCAAACAAGTCATCTACCCCTAACCCTACACTGTGTCTTATAAATGAAGTCAAGCATGAAAAGAAGTGTGGTTTTGGGTTTCAAACATGGAAATTTGAAAAACCTCCCAAAAGCTTCATTTTAATTAGACTGACTGATTAATTAAGAAGGATCCATGATTAATTACCTTTTCATTGTCATGTTTTAAACTTGTTTAAATCTTGGTCAAACCTAGGATATATTTGACCAAGATTCAAATGGGCATAAAAATTCAGAAAAAAATCAAAAGAATGAAAAACCAAAGCATGAAAAGAAGTGTCGTTTTGGGTTTCAAACATGGAAATTTCAAGAACACATCCCAAAAGATTTTAGAGTGACTAAGAAGGATCCATGCTTACCTTTTCATTTCATGTTATAGACTTGTTTAAATCATGGTCAACCCTAGGATTAATTTGACCAAGATTCAAGTGGGCAGAAAATTTAAAAAAATAGAAAACTGAAAAACCAAAGTACATAGTCTTCTTATGTACGTCATATAGTAAGCATATTCAAGTTGATAAACAAGGTTTGGGCATATTCAAACCATACAAATCATGTATCTACCCCCTAACCCTAAACTCTTTCTTATGAAGTCAAGCATGAAGAGAAGTGGTTTTGGGTTTCAAACATGGAAATTTCAAAAACCTCCCAAAAACTTCATATTAGAGTGACTAATTAAGAAGGATAGAGGCTTCCCTTTTCATTTTCATGTTTTAAACTTGTTTAAATCTTTGTCCAACCTAGGATTTGGCCAAGATTCAAATATATGGGCATAAAATTAAAAAAAATAGAAAAATGAAAAACCCAAGCACATAGTCTTCTTGTGTCATATAGTTAGCATTAAAGTTGATAAACAAGGTTTAGACATATTCAAACCAGACAGATCATGTATCTACCCCCTAACCCTAAACTCGGTCTTATGAAGTCTAGCATGAAGAGAAGTCGTTTTGGGTTTCAAACGTTTAAGCCAAAAGCCCCTTTTCAAATATTTCAAACTTATTCAAGTTTGGTTCAAATTTGAAAGACATACAAGTTATAGCACACATAGTGCATACATTTTCACACATACTGCACTAGATAGATGCTAACCCTATAGTTTGAGGCCATTTGGATGAGGTAGAAAAAATTCTTGGATTAGAATCGTGTTGTTCGAACCCCGTAGTTGGATTTTTTGAACCTTGATCTGTAGTACTGGGCAAAACCCTAGTTTAACCTATTTAATTATAGATTCGTATATCGATTTTTCTACCTTTTTATTATTACTATGCAGCACATGTGTGTTTGCCCGTCTAGCTAGTCAAACTCGGAGGAAGAGGGATCACTCATTCACTCGGAAGGTCAGAAGAAGGGAGAGCATTATGGTGTCTCCCCTTTTTCGGGTGACGATGTTGACTATTGTGCAGGGTTTGTCAGTGAGCAGGGAGGTGCGAGCGAGCGAGTCGAGCGAGGCCGAGAATGAGAGAGATTTGTTTTTTTTTGTGTGTGTGAGAGGGACAACCGAAGGATCCTGAAGGACCCAGAGACTTCCAATACGCATCCTGATGCGTCTTCTCTTGACAAAGAAGATGGCTGGGAGTTTGCGTACCTATTGCACGTGACTTGTGCTCACTGAAGTGTGGGACCTCACGCGTGGGCACCACATGTAAGTGACAGTCCTGTTGGTGTAAAAACTCGGTTAATTATTATAGTGCATTAGAACAAAGTTTCCTATGGATTCAAGCGTAGGAAATCCAAGTTAACTCATTTAATTACATGACATTATTTTTTCCATGAAGCAAAGTTAACAAATCTATCAATTGGTACATTTTGGAGTGACTAAGAATTTGGCATCCATATATGCTCACCGGATATATAGATAAGGCCAAGCAAACACATCGAATATTTGTGAAGAAATGTTTTTGCTATAACCTTCAAATTTTTAGATTTACATCACACACAAAGAACACACCTTTAATTTCGCCAGGTTTGTGCACTAATAAAGTACTCCTACAGTACTAGAAATTGAATTGTTCTACTCCGGAGTGATATGCTCACCGGAGTATTTTTGGATCTTAGCTGGAGCGGCGTTTGGCGGTTGCACGAAGCCGTGCTGGATGTTAAGCCTGTCGAGGCACGCCTAGTGGAAAGCGTGCGCCTCCTTAGCCTCATCGGTGCGCCGCTGCAATGCTGCGTCCCTGGGATTTGCAGCCGCCGCATTCTTAGCCTGCACGAAAGATTGCAGAGCATCCCGGCATCTATAGAGTGCCGGGAACATCACGTTATATACGAGCTCCTTGGCGGTGTTGCTCCTGCAAAGGGCGTCGCCGTGATGCGCTTCGAAAGAACGGCCTGGCTCCACGGCCGGCACCGCCTGAAGTGCGGTCGGATTAGGCGGCTGGCCACGGGAGCTCCCTGCCTCCGCATCGTTCGCGCCGGCCGGGAAGGGGATCTCACCTGCTGGCAAAGAAAACCATGCGGCATGCGCGGGCGGAAAAGCCGGCCAGGGCCGAGCGGGCGTCGCATGCGGGGTATCGGGGGCGATCCAAGCCTCAGCATCCAGCGGCCCGCCCGAGAAGCGCCCGGCGAGGGCCTCCACGGCCAGCACCGCCGCCGCGGGCTTAACAACCGGCCAGTGCAGAGCGGGCGGGTTATGCCTTGGTGCACGATGGACGAAGCGAAGGCGGCGCTGATTCTCCGCTTCCTCGTCGGTGGTAGGACTACGCGCGCGGCGACCAGAGCCAAGTCGGAAGGCCATAGCTATGTCGATTGGTCACTTAAGCTGGAGAGGTTCTCTTACCATTTCGGAGAAGCGGAGTAAGAGGAAGTTGTTGCTTATACGGGTTCACTGCCACGTTGGGTTAAGAGGGGCAAAGTTGGTCAATGCCTAGGAAGTTGGAATCGTTTTGGCCCCAATTTTTTAATTACCTTGCGGTTCATCTCTCGGTCTCTCCCACCTCTTCACTATCCCTCCCCTTGCCTCCTTTCATGCTTCATCGTAGTGCATCTTGTTTTTCTAGCACCTTCACAAAAATCATACGCATTTGGCCGATTCTGTCATTGTGTGCACTAATAAAGTAAAAAAAAATCCATTATATGTGAATAAACGTTTAATACACTAGCTCGCAAAGATGTTTCTCAAGGCGATATGCACAATGCCTGCCAAAAATGGGTCATGATAACTAAATTTCGTGTTAATTTTTGCATGACATGTACTCACTTGTGTATGAAGCCAAGCAAACTCATAATCTATACCAAAAAAATGTGAAAGAGTTCTTTTTAGTATCCTTCATACATGGGGTTCCTATTTTTACTTTCTATTTTTACTAGTTACAAGTACTCATGCATGAAAACTTTTGAAAATATGTGCATTTTGGGCTGTGTGGAGACATGGTACAATAATATATTCAAGTTGATATACAAAGTCTAGACATATTCAAACTAGACAAATAATGTATCTAACCCCCTAACCCTAAACTCTGTCTTATGAAGTCAAGCATGCATGAAGAGAATTGGTTTTGGGTTTCAAACATGGAAATTTCAAAATCATCCCAAAAACTTCATTTTAGAGCGACTAAGAAGGATCCAGGCTTACCTTTCCATTTTCATGTTTTAAACTTGTTTAAATCTTGGTCAAATCTAGGATTTGACCACGATTCAAATGGGCATAAAATAAAAAATGAAAAAATGAAAAACCAAAGCGCACATAGTCTTCTTATATGTCATATAGTAAGCATTAAAGTTGGTAAACAAGGTCTAGACATATTCAAACTAGACAAATCATGTATCTACCCCCTAACCCCTAAACTCTGTCTTATGACGAAGTCAAGCATGAAGATTAAGTGGTTTTGGGTTTCAAACATGGAAATTTCAAAAACCTCCCAAAAACTTCATTTTAGGGTGACTAAGAAGGATACAGGCTTCCCTTTTCATTTTCATGTTCTATACTTGTTTAAATCTTGGTCAAACCTAGGATTTGACCAAGATTCAAATGTGCATCAAAATTCCAAAAAAATCAGAAAAATGAAAAACCAAAGCACATAGTTTTCTTATGTCATATAGTAAGCATTAAAGTTGATAAACAAGGGTCTAGACATATTCAAACAAGAAAAATCATGTATCTACCCCCTAACCCTAAACTTTGTCTTATGTAGTCAAGCATGAAGAGAAGTGGTTTTGGGTTTCAAATATGGAAATTTCAAAAACCTATCAAAAGCTTCATTTTAGAGTGACTAAGAAGGATCCATGCTTACCTTTTCATTTTCATATTTGAAACTTGTTTAAATCATTGTCAAACCTAGGATTTGACCAAGATTTAAATGGGCATAAAATTAAAAAAATCGGAAAAATGAAAAACAAAAGCACATAGTCTTCTTATGTCACATATATATATAGTAAGCATTCAAAGGTTGATAAACAAGGTCTAGCTAGACATATTCAAATAAGACAAATCATGTATCTACCCCTCTAAAACCATAAACTCTGTCTTATGAAGTCAAGCATGAAGAGAAGTGGTTTTTGGTTTCAAACATGGAAATTTCAAAAACCTCCCAAAATTAAAGCTTCATTTTAGAGTGACTAGTTAAGAAGGATCCAGGCTTACCTTTTCATTTTCATGTTTTAAACTTGTTTAAATGTTGGTCAAACCTAGGATTTGACCAATATTCAAATGGGCATAAAATAAAAAATAAATAAAATAAAAAACCAAAGCACGTAGTCTTCTTATGTCATATAGTAAGCATTCAAGTTCATAAACAAGGTCTAGACATATTCAAACCAGACAAATCATGTACCCCCTAACCCTAAACTTTTTCTTAATTATATATGAAGTCAAGCATGAAGCAGAGAAGTGTGGTTTTGGGTTTCAAACATGGAAATTTCAAAAACCTCCCAAAAAGCTTCATTTTAATTAGACTGGCTGGTTAATTAAGAAGGATCCATGATTAATTACCTTTTCATTGTCATGTTTTAAACTTGTTTAAATCTTGGTCGAACCTAGGATTTGACCAAGATTCAAATGGGCATAAAATTTCAGAAAAAAATCGAAAGAATGAAAAACCAAAGCACATAGCCTTCTTATGTCATATATATAGTAAGCATTCAAATTGATAAACATGGTCTAGAAATGGGGTTGTTCGAACCCCGTAGTTGGATTTTTTGAACCTTGATCTGTAGTACTGGGCAAAACCCTAGTTTAACCTATTTAATTATAGATTAGTAGGTCGATTTTTCTACTATGCAGCACATGTGTGTTTGCCAGTCGAGTGAAACTCGGAGGAAGAGGGATCACTCGGAAGGAGAGAAGAAGGGAGAGAATTATGGTGTCTCCCCTTTTTCGGGTGATGATGTTGACTTTTGTGCAGGGTTTGTCAGTGAGCAGGAGGTGCGAGCGAGCGAGCGAGCGAGCGAGGCCGAGAATGAGAGAGATTTGTTTTTTTTGTGAGAGGGACAACCGAAGGATCCAGAAGGACCCACAGACTTCCAATACGCATCCTGATGCATCTTCTCTTGACAAAGAAAATGGCTGGGAGTTTGCGTACCTATTGCACGTGACTTGTGCTCACTGAAGTGTGGGACCTCACGCATGGGCACCACACGTAAGTGACAGACCTGCTGGTGTAAAAGCTCGGTTGATTATTATAGTGCATTAGAACAAAGTTTCCTATGGTTTCAAGGGTAGGAAATCCAAGTTAACTCATTTACATGACATTATTTTTTCCATGAAGCAAAGTTAACGCACCTATCAATTGGTACATTTTGGAGTGACTAAGAAGGATCCAGGCTTACTTATTCGTTTTCACGTGTAAAACTTGTCTAAATCTTGGTCAAACAAAATTGGCAGAAAATTCAAAAAAAAACAGAAAAATGAAAAACCAAAGCACATAGTCTTCTTATGTCATATAGTAAGCATTAAAGTTGATAAACAAGGTCTAGACATATTCAAACCATACAAATCATGTATCTACCCGCTAACCCTAAACTCGGTCTTAAGAAGTCAAGCATGAAGAGAAGTGGTTTTGGGTTTCAAACATGGAAATTTCAAAAACCTCCCAAAACTTCATTTTAGGGTGACTAAGAAGGATACAGGCTTCCCTTTTCATTTTCATGTTCTATACTTGTTTAAATCTTGGTCAAACCTAGCTAGGATTTGACCAAGATTCAAATGGGCACAAAAAAACAAAAAAATAAAAGCATATAGTGTTCTTATGTCATATCGTAAGCATTCAAGTTGATAAACAAGGTCTAGATATATCCAAACCAGACAAATCATGTATCTACCCCCTATCGACCCTAAACTTCGTCTTATGAAGTCAAGCATGAAGAGAAGTGGTTTTGGGTTTCAAACATGGAAATTTCAAAAACCTCCCAAAATTCAGCTTCATTTTAGAGCGACTAAGAAGGATCGATGCTTACCTTTTCATTTCCATGTTTTAAACTTATTTAAATCTTGGTCAAACCTAGGATTTGACCAAGATTCAAATGGGCATAAAAATTCAGACAAAAAATCTAAAGAATGAAAAACCAAAGCACATAGCCCTCTTAATTATGTCATATAGTAAACACTCAAGTTGATAAACAAGGTCTAGACATATTCAAACCAGAAAAATCATGTGTATATCTACCCCTAACCCTAAACTCTGTCTTATGAAGTCAATCTAGGATTTAACCAAGATTCAAATGGGCATAAAATAAAAAAACAGAAAAATGAAAAACCAAAGCGCACATAGTCTTCTTATATGTCATATAGTAAGCATTAAAGTTGATAAACAAGGTCTGGACATATTCAAACTAGCTAGACAAATCATGTATCTACCCCTAACCCCTAAACTCTGTCTTATGACGAAGTCAAGCATGAAGATAAGTGGTTTTGGGTTTCAAACATGGAAATTTCAAAAACCTCCCAAAAACTTCATTTTAGGGTGACTAATTAAGAAGGATACAGGCTTCCCTTTTCATTTTCATGTTCTATACTTGTTTAAATCTTGGTCAAACCTAGGATTTGACCAAGATTCAAATGTGCATCAAAATTCCAAAAAAAAAACAGAAAAATGAAAAACCAAAGCACATAGTTTTCTTATGTCACATACATATATATAGTAAGCATTCAAAAGTTGATAAACAAGGTCTAGCTAGACATATTCAAATAAGACAAATCATGTATCTACCCCTCTAAAACCATAAACTCTGTCTTATGAAGTCAAGCATGAAGAGAAGTGGTTTTTGGTTTCAAACATGGAAATTTCAAAAACCTCCCAAAATTAAAGCTTCATTTTAGAGTGACTAGTTAAGAAGGATCCAGGCTTACCTTTTCATTTTCATGTTTTAAACTTGTTTAAATCTTGGTCAAACCTAGGATTTGACCAATATTCAAATGGGCATAAAATAAAAAATAAATAAAATAAAAAACCAAAGCACATAGTCTTCTTATGTCATATAGTAAGCATTCAAGTTCATAAACAAGGTCTAGACATATTCAAACCAGACAAATCATGTACCCCCTAACCCTAAACTTTGTCTTAATTATATATGAAGTCAAGCATGAAGCAGAGAAGTGTGGTTTTGGGTTTCAAACATGGAAATTTCAAAAACCTCCCAAAAAGCTTCATTTTAATTAGATGGCTGGTTAATTAAGAAGGATCCATGATTAATTACCTTTTCATTGTCATGTTTTAAACTTGTTTAAATCTTGGTCGAACCTAGGATTTGACCAAGATTCAAATGGCCATAAAATTTCAGAAAAAAATCGAAAGAATGAAAAACCAAAGCACATAGCCTTCTTATGTCATATAGTAAGCATTCAAATTGATAAACATGGTCTAGACATATTCAAACCAGAAAAATCATGTATCTACCCCTAACCCTAAACTCTGTCTTATGAAGTCAAGCATGAACAGAAGTACGGTGGTTTTGGGTTTCAAACATGGTAAATTCAAGAACCTCCCAAAAGCTTCATTTTAGAGTTACTAAGAGAAAGATCTAGACTTAATTACCTTATCATTTTCACATGTTAAACTTGTTTAAATCTTGCTCAACAAACCTAGGATTTTACCAAGATTCTCAAATGGGCATAAAAATCAAAAAATGAAATACCAATGCACATAGTCCTCTTATGTCATATAGTAAGCATTCAAGTTGATAAACAAGGTCTAGACATATTCAAACAAGACAAATCATGTATCTACCCCCTATCGACCCTAAACTTCGTCTTATGAAGTCAAGCATGAAGAGAAGTGGTTTTGGGTTTCAAACATGGAAATTTCAAAAACCTCCCAAAATTCATCTTCATTTTAGAGAGACTAAGAAGGATCGATGCTTACCTTTTCATTTCCATGTTTTAAACTTATTTAAATCTTGGTCAAACCTAGGATTTGACCAAGATTCAAATGGGCATAAAAATTCAGACAAAAAATCTAAAGAATGAAAAACCAAAGCACATAGCCTTCTTAATTATGTCATATAGTAAACACTCAAGTTGATAAACAAGGTCTAGACATATTCAAACCAGAAAAATCATGTGTATATCTACCCCTAACCCTAAACTCTGTCTTATGAAGTCAATCATGAAGAGAATTGGTTTTGGGTTTCAAACATGGAAATTTCAGGTACGTCCCAAAAGCTTCATATATTTTAGAGTGACTAATTAAGAAGGATCTTGGCTTACGTTTTCATTTTCATGCTTGAAACTTGTTTAAATCTTGGTTGAACCTAGGATTTGACCAGAATCAAATGTGCATAAAATTCTTAAAAAAAATAGAAAAATGAAAAACAAAAGCACATGGTCTTCTTATGTCATATAGTAAGCATTCAAGTTGATAAACAAGGTTTAGACATATTCAAACCAGACAAATCATGTATCTACCCCCTAACCCTAAACTCGGTCTTATGAAATCTAGCATGAGGAGAAGTCGTTTTGGGTTTCAAACGTTTAAGCCAAAAGCCCCATTTCAAATATTTCAAACTTATTCAAATTTGGTTCAAATTTGAAAGACGCACAAGTTATAGCGCACATAGTGCATACATTCTCACACATACTGCACTAGATGCTAACCCGGCCTATAGTTTGAGGCCATTGGATGAGGTCGAAAAAAATCTTGGATTAGAAATGGGGTTGTTCGAACTCCGTAGTTGGATTTTTTGAACCTTGATTTGTAGTACTGGGCAAAACCCTAGTTTAACCTATTTAATTATAGATTCGTAGGTCGATTTTTCTACTATGCAGCACATGTGTGTTTGCCCGTCGAGTGAAACTCGGAGGAAGAGGGATCACTCAGAAGGAGAGAAGAAGGGAGAGAATTATGGTGTCTCCCCTTTTTCGGGTGATGATGTTGACTTTTGTGCAGGGGTTTGTCGGTGAGCAGGGAGGTGCGAGCGAGCGAGCGAGAGTCGAGCGAGGCCGAGACTGAGAGAGATTATTATTGTGAGAGGGACAACCGAAGGATCGGAAGGACCCACAGACTTCCAATACGCATCCTGATGCGTCTTCTCTTGACAAAGAAAATGGCTAGGAGTTTGCGTACCTATTGCACGTGACTTGTGCTCACTGAAGTGTGGGACCTCACGCATGGGCACCACACGTAAGTGACAGACCTGCTGGTGTAAAAGCTCGGTTGATTATTATAGTGCATTAGAACAAAGTTTCCTATGGATTCAAGGGTAGGAAATCCAAGTTAACTCATTTACATGACATTATTTTTTCCATGAAGCAAAGTTAACGCACCTATCAATTGGTACATTTTGGAGTGACTAAGAAGGATCCAGGCTTACTTATTCGTTTTGACGTGTAAAACTTGTCTAAATCTTGGTCAAACAAAATTGGCAGAAAATTCAAAAAAAACAGAAAAATGAAAAACCAAAGCACATAGTCTTCTTATGTCATATAGTAAGCATTAAAGTTGATAAACAAGGTCTAGACATATTCAAACCATACAAATCATGTATCTACCCGCTAACCCCTTAACTATGTCTTAAGAAGTCAAGCATGAAGAGAAGTGGTTTTGGGTTTCAAACATGGAAATTTCAAAAACCTCCCAAAACTTCATTTTAGGGTGACTAAGAAGGATACAGGCTTCCCTTTTCATTTTCATGTTCTATACTTGTTTAAATCTTGGTCAAACCTAGCTAGGATTTGACCAAGATTCAAATGGGCACAAAAAACAAAAAAATAAAAGCACATAGTGTTCTTATGTCATATCGTAAGCATTCAAGTTGATAAACAAGGTCTAGATATATCCAAACCAGACAAATCATGTATCTACCCCCTATCGACCCTAAACTTCGTCTTATGAAGTCAAGCATGAAGAGAAGTGGTTTTGGGTTTCAAACATGGAAATTTCAAAAACCTCCCAAAATTCAGCTTCATTTTAGAGCGACTAAGAAGGATCGATGCTTACCTTTTCATTTCCATGTTTTAAACTTATTTAAATCTTGGTCAAACCTAGGATTTGACCAAGATTCAAATGGGCATAAAAATTCAGACAAAAAATCTAAAGAATGAAAAACCAAAGCACATAGCCCTCTTAATTATGTCATATAGTAAACACTCAAGTTGATAAACAAGGTCTAGACATATTCAAACCAGAAAAATCATGTGTATATCTACCCCTAACCCTAAACTCTGTCTTATGAAGTCAATCTAGGATTTAACCAAGATTCAAATGGGCATAAAATAAAAAAATAGAAAAATGAAAAACCAAAGCGCACATAGTCTTCTTATATGTCATATAGTAAGCATTAAAGTTGATAAACAAGGTCTGGACATATTCAAACTAGCTAGACAAATCATGTATCTACCCCCTAACCCCTAAACTCTGTCTTATGACGAAGTCAAGCATGAAGATAAGTGGTTTTGGGTTTCAAACATGGAAATTTCAAAAACCTCCCAAAAACTTCATTTTAGGGTGACTAATTAAGAAGGATACAGGCTTCCCTTTTCATTTTCATGTTCTATACTTGTTTAAATCTTGGTCAAACCTAGGATTTGACCAAGATTCAAATGTGCATCAAAATTCCAAAAAAAAACAGAAAAATGAAAAACCAAAGCACATAGTTTTCTTATGTCACATACATATATATAGTAAGCATTCAAAAGTTGATAAACAAGGTCTAGCTAGACATATTCAAATAAGACAAATCATGTATCTACCCCTCTAAAACCATAAACTCTGTCTTATGAAGTCAAGCATGAAGAGAAGTGGTTTTTGGTTTCAAACATGGAAATTTCAAAAACCTCCCAAAATTAAAGCTTCATTTTAGAGTGACTAGTTAAGAAGGATCCAGGCTTACCTTTTCATTTTCATGTTTTAAACTTGTTTAAATCTTGGTCAAACCTAGGATTTGACCAATATTCAAATGGGCATAAAATAAAAAATAAATAAAATAAAAAACCAAAGCACATAGTCTTCTTATGTCATATAGTAAGCATTCAAGTTCATAAACAAGGTCTAGACATATTCAAACCAGACAAATCATGTACCCCCTAACCCTAAACTTTGTCTTAATTATATATGAAGTCAAGCATGAAGCAGAGAAGTGTGGTTTTGGGTTTCAATCATGGAAATTTCAAAAACCTCCCAAAAAGCTTCATTTTAATTAGACTGGCTGGTTAATTAAGAAGGATCCATGATTAATTACCTTTTCATTGTCATGTTTTAAACTTGTTTAAATCTTGGTCGAACCTAGGATTTGACCAAGATTCAAATGGCCATAAAATTTCAGAAAAAAATCGAAAGAATGAAAAACCAAAGCACATAGCCTTCTTATGTCATATAGTAAGCATTCAAATTGATAAACATGGTCTAGACATATTCAAACCAGAAAAATCATGTATCTACCCCTAACCCTAAACTCTGTCTTATGAAGTCAAGCATGAAGAGAAGTACGGTGGTTTTGGGTTTCAAACATGGTAAATTCAAGAACCTCCCAAAAGCTTCATTTTAGAGTTACTAAGAGAAAGATCTAGACTTAATTACCTTATCATTTTCACATGTTAAACTTGTTTAAATCTTGCTCAACAAACCTAGGATTTTACCAAGATTCTCAAATGGGCATAAAAATCAAAAAATGAAATACCAATGCACATAGTCCTCTTATGTCATATAGTAAGCATTCAAGTTGATAAACAAGGTCTAGACATATTCAAACAAGACAAATCATGTATCTACCCCCTATCGACCCTAAACTTCGTCTTATGAAGTCAAGCATGAAGAGAAGTGGTTTTGGGTTTCAAACATGGAAATTTCAAAAACCTCCCAAAATTCAGCTTCATTTTAGAGCGACTAAGAAGGATCGATGCTTACCTTTTCATTTCCATGTTTTAAACTTATTTAAATCTTGGTCAAACCTAGGATTTGACCAAGATTCAAATGGGCATAAAAATTCAGACAAAAAATCTAAAGAATGAAAAACCAAAGCACATAGCCTTCTTAATTATGTCATATAGTAAACACTCAAGTTGATAAACAAGGTCTAGACATATTCAAACCAGAAAAATCATGTGTATATCTACCCCTAACCCTAAACTCTGTCTTATGAAGTCAATCATGAAGAGAATTGGTTTTGGGTTTCAAACATGGAAATTTCAAGTACGTCCAAAAAGCTTCATATATTTTAGAGTGACTAATTAAGAAGGATCTTGGCTTACGTTTTCATTTTCATGCTTGAAACTTGTTTAAATCTTGGTTGAACCTAGGATTTGACCAGAATCAAATGTGCATAAAATTCTTAAAAAAATAGAAAAATGAAAAACAAAAGCACATGGTCTTCTTATGTCATATAGTAAGCATTCAAGTTGATAAACAAGGTCTAGACATATTCAAACAAGACAAATCATGTATCTACCCCTATCGACCCTAAACTTCGTCTTATGAAGTCAAGCATGAAGAGAAGTGGTTTTGGGTTTCAAACATGGAAATTTCAAAAACCTCCCAAAATTCAGCTTCATTTTAGAGCGACTAAGAAGGATCGATGCTTACCTTTTCATTTCCATGTTTTAAACTTGTTTAAATCGACCAAGATTCAAATGGGCATAAAATAAAAAAACCGAAAAATGAAAAACCAAAGCGCACATAGTCTTCTTATATGTCATATAGTAAGCATTAAAGTTGATAAACAAGGTCTAGACATATTCAAACTAGCTAGACAAATCATGTATCTACCCCCTAACCCCTAAACTCTGTCTTATACTAGAAGTCAAGCATGAAGATAAGTGGTTTTAGGTTTCAAACATGGAAATTTCAAAAACCTCCCAAAAACTTCATTTTAGGGTGACTAATTAAGAAGGATACATGCTTCCCTTTTCATTGTCATGTTCTATATATACTTGTTTAAATATTGGTCAAACCTAGGATTTGACCAAGATTCAAATGTGCATCAAAATTCCAAAAAATATCAGAAAAATGAAAAACCAAAGCCCATAGTTTTCTTATGTCATATAGTAGCATTAAAGTTGATAAACAAGGTCTAGACATATTCAAACAAGAAAAATCATGTATCTACTCCCTAACCCTAAACTTTGTCTTATGTAGTCAAGCATGAAGAGAAGTGGTTTTGGGTTTCAAATATGGAAATTTCAAAAACCTACCAAAAGCTTCATTTTAGAGTGACTAAGAAGGATTAATGCTTACCTTTTCATTTTCATATTTTAAACTTGTTTAAATCATTGTCAAACCAGGATTTGACCAAGATTTAAATGGGCATAAAATTAAAAAAATCAGAAAAATGAAAAACAAAAGCACATAGTCTTCTTATGTCACATATATATATAGTAAGCATTCAAAAGTTGACAAACAACGGCTATACATATTCAAATAAGACAAATCATGTATCTACCCCTAACCCTAAACTCTGTCTTATGAAGTCAAGCATGAAGAGAAGTGGTTTTTGGTTTCAAACATGGAAATTTCAAAAACCTCCCAAAAGCTTCATTTTAGAGTGACTAAGAAGGATCCAGGCTTACCTTTTTATTTTCATGTTTTAAACTTGTTTAAATCTTGGTCAAACCTAGGATTTGACCAATATTAAAATGGGCATAAAATAAAATAAATAAAAAACCAAAGCACATAGTCTTCTTATGTCATATAGTAAGCATTCAAGTTCATAAACAAGGTCTAGACATATTCAAACCAGACAAATCATGTATATACCCCCTATCGACCCTAAACTTCATCTTATGAAGTCAAGCATGCAGAGAAGTGGTTTTGGGTTTCAAACATGGAAATTTCAAAAACCTACCAAAAGCTTCATTTTAGAGCGAGTAAGAAGGATCGATGCTTATCTTTTCATTTTCATGTTTTAAACTTATTTAAATCTTGGTCAAACCTAGGATTTGACCAAGATTCAAATGGGCATAAAAATTCAGACAAAAATCTAAAGAATGAAAAACCAAAGCACGTACATAGCCTTCTTAATTATGTCATATAGTATACATTCAAGTTGATAAACAAGGTCTAGACATATTCAAACCAGAAAAATCGTGTATCTACCCCTAACCCTAATTAAACTCTGTCTTATGAAGTCAAGCATGAAGAAAAGTGGTTTTGAGTTTCAAGCATGCATGGAAATTTCGAGAACCTCCCAAAAGCTTCATTTTAGAGTGACTACAAAGGATCCATGCTTACACCTTTTCATTTTCAAGTTTTAAACATGTTTAAAACCTGGTCAAACCTGGGATTTGACCAAGATTCAAATGGGCATAAAATTCAAAAAAATTAGATAAATGAAAAACCATAGCACATAGTCTTCTTATGTCATATAGTAAGCATTCAAGTGGATAAACAAGCTCTAGACATACTGAAACCAGACAAATCATGTATCTACCCCTATCCCTAAACTATGTCTTATGAAGTCTAGCATGAAAAGAAGTGGTTTTGGGTTTCAAACATGGAAATTTCAAAAACCTCCCAAAAGCTTCATTTTGGATTGACTAAGGAGGATCCAGGCTTACTTTTTCATTTTCATGTTTTAAACTTGTTTAAATCTAGGTCAAACCTAGGATTTGACCAAGATTGAAATGGACATAAAAAATCAACAGTTTACAACAGCACACAAAATAAACATGAAATTACATCTAAATCCCTAACTTTTACATGGAAGACCCCAGGCTGAAAGCAAGAAATGCGATCGGGTCTTGAATCTTGATGTGTCTTCTCTTGAGCTCACTTGTGCGTACGTACAGCACGTCACTGGTGCTCACTGAAGTGTGGGACATGACGCATGCATGGGCAACACACGTAAGTGACATGGATTCAAGGGTAGGGAAGCCAAGAGAAAAAAACGAGAATTTGGACAAAAATAACCCAATCTTGCTAGTATGTCGAAAGTTTGTTTTTCCCAATCTTTTCGACTTTGGGTTATTTCTGTCTATTTTGCCGATCGAAAAAACGAGGACAGAGACTGGAAACGGTGATGCATCTAGCTTCAGAGTACGTCAGATTAAGACTTCATGAGCAACACTAGTCTGACGTAAGTACGTGTATATCTGAGACAAGACAGGGACTAGACATTGCTACCCACGTCCCTCTGCGCCCCTTCAAAGAAATCATACTCCGTACTAGAATCTCGAAACGTAGGAATTAGTCTGACACGATTTCTGATTGTTTAATTCATAGGATTGCAATTTTCAGAATTCATTGACAATACATTTTTATACAAAAACAAAAAATCCTTCATTGTGTAACCGTATGTTACTACTAGTATTTCTTTTGGTTTTCACACGCAATCAAATGTTATTGGATCCAAATACCGTTGTTTCTCAATCCTATATATTTGGAGATGATCATCACTCTCTAATCATACAATTTTCATATCCCCGCACTTTGAAAATCTTGCGAATAATCAAAGCAGCCAAAATGTATGGTGTGTATTGTATATGTTTATGCCATGCTTAGTTTCATTGAATATTGTTTGGTTGCATCACGGGGAAACCGCGTGAATTTAGATTAATTGTTGCATGTTTGTTTGTGGTGTGACCAACTGCTTTTGCAACGAAACAACCCCCCCACCATGTACACATTGTTTGGGTCGCATGCATGATGTGTACAAAATGTTAAAATAGAAATAATGTAGGAATTGAATATGATTGCATGTTGAATTAATCCTATATGAGAGAAATCACACAAATTTGAATTGCATGTTCTTTGGTTGTAGTGCTACACAAAAAACACGTGAATTAGTATGAATTATCATGTATTCAAGAATCAAAGGAGCCACTGAGATTTGAATCCCACAAAATTTCTATGAATTTTCTTCGAACCAAACAAGCCCAACAAGATTCCAAAGGAATATAATACAACGAACAAACAACTTCCATTGTTGGAATATTTCCTTAGGACATCAATCCAATAGAAACTATATGATCCAGTTTCAGCGACAATCTGGTCGGTGTAGGCTCGAGGAGGCCAATTGTATATATATGTTTGGACCGGTTGGTTGAGTGATCATGCTCGTGACATCCAGCCTGAAAGGTAAAATTCGGGCAAGGCCAGCGTGACGCCACAATACTTTTGAAATATTCAAAAGCGCGTAATATTTGTGAAATTTTAATAATAGCTACTACTTATGTGAATTTTTTTCGTTCATACGCTTATTGGGGGGTAGGCTAACCCTAATGGCCTCCTCAAGATCCCTACCTCTACCAAGGTTTCCCGAGTTCATCCACCTCGACGGGTTCCTTGCCACTTTCGACCATGTTGTGGGCATCATTTCGGGTTCCCGTACCACGGCCAGTCCTTTTCAGAGTCCCGAACCCGATGCCATAATATTTGTTTGAAAAAATTCAAGACCGCACAATATTTGTTGAAATAAATGAATAAGCATTTTTAAATAGCTAAATAAAAGAAGTATGAATTTTGAAAAATTTATTTTTTCTAAAACATTAATTGGAGCATTGACATGTTGAACCCACTTGTCGATTTTGCTATCAACATGACTAACTAGCTGATTAGATAACCAAGTGGTGAAATTTGCAACATATTAGACCACCACATGGTGGAAACTGCAAAAAAATGTCCAAGTGGTGGTTTGTGCAACATATAGAGCAAGATCGGTATATGGTAGTACAAGATGAATGTGCCTTTGCCGTGGGCCCGTGGTAATATATCATGATGATGGCAAAGGATCTTTTCTCTCGCTGAAACTGTCGAGCTGATTTGATGAGACAAAATACAGCTCCACGGCGTGCAAGGACAGTATACGGTACATTAGCTTCTTCTCGGGTCACACGCCTTCACGACAGGTGCAGTAGTGCAGAGACCAGAGAGAGAAGGCACGCCCGTAGTACTCGTATTATTGATTTCAATTCAAATTGTTTTTTTTGCCTGCTTCTCCGTCTTCTTCATCTCCATCTTCTCTGGCGACCCCGCCTACACCAGCAGCCCCTGCACCACCGCCGCCATGCCTTTTTCGGATCATCTCGAGCCACCTGTTTGATGGTACTAGTAGGAGTTGTGGACTTTTATCCATATCGCTCTACCAGCTGCCGCTCGCACTGTCCTCCAATACCTCATACCCAAACGCCAACGTCCCACTCCCACACCCCCACACCCACTTGACCGCATCCTTCCAATGGCGAGATCGATCAATGAGAGTGGCAGTTCTTGGGTGTTTCCTGATGGCCCCCTTGAAGAAATCGCATCCCGATGCGATGTCATCACCGCCGCGAGCCTCGTCGGTTCATGCAAGTTTTATCATGATTCAGCAACACAAAGTGTAGCTCTGCTTGCATCTCAGCCGTTTGGCATGCCTGTGTTCTTCATACTCACCCCGAGGTACCGCCCGCGCACAATCCCTTCTCCCGCGTCCACAAGTTCAAGCAGCAGGGTGCGCAGAAGGACAAGCAGCATGATGCAAAAGATCGCAAGGGTACCTTGTGCCAACTGACGCCGCTGGACAGGATCTCTTCCGATGCCGTGATTCCAGATGGTGGTACGGGCATGTGGGCAGGCGCGAATGGAGATTGGATCGCCCTTCTTGGCTTCCCCTGGAATTGGGAGCTTGTCAATGTGTACACTGGTCGCCGGATTCCTCTACCACCAATAAGTGAGTTTAAATCCACCCCGGATAAACTTGTGTTCGAGTCTAATGATCAACATCTTCAACTGCTGAAGATAGCTATTTGCCGAGTTCCAACAGCTGCTTCAAATTATACTAGTTTCTCTGTTCTTGCCATCTTCAACGCGGCAATTGCAGTCCTTCACTGTGCTTCTAGCAGATGGACAGTTCTTGACAACCAGTTCTTAGCGTACGGCTACTCCGATGCAATCATCCACAAGGGTATTGTATTTGCTGTAACTCAGACAGGCGAAGTTTATGCATGGAATCAACTTTCTTGGGGTAATTTTTCTCATCTCATATGATGTGTTTTCGCTATTACCTGCTAGTTTCAGATTTAGCTTTAGCCTTTTTCTTTTTGTTGTGCAGTTTTCGTGTCATGCCTGTACCTTTCCCCCTCTATATTCAATCAAAATCAGCAGCGATATGCCTTTGAGTCAAAATAAAGTACTCCCTCCGATCCAAATCAAATTGACTCAGCTTTGTCTAGCCAGTGCATCTAGCTAGACAAACTTGAGTCAATTAATTTGTGCATATCTAGCTAGACATATCCAGTTGAGTCAATTAATTTGGATCGGAGGCAGTATTTTAGCTACATCATTATTCATGTATGTAATGAACTAATCAAGTTTTGCTGAACTGACTTCAAGCTGTGCTTTCCTTTGCAAGGTCCTTTGTTGATCAGCACGGCACCTATTCCGCCAGAACTTGATGAACAAGGTCGGTACAATCTTGGCTCCTGGTGGTTAGCACGATCTCCTGATGGTTCTAGACTTTTTCTGGTCCATACCTGGGGCGTTACTGACGGGCGGGATTATACTGGACTGGTTCAGATTTTACCTGCTGCTGCTACCTCTGAGGGTCGTCATGGTCGCGCTATTCGCGGGTATGGTAAGGGTTTACTTGGCTGCGAGGTGTACAGCATGGACACCAGTCAGTTGATGCCACCGAGGCCATGGAGGAGGATTATTTCCCTTGGATCATATTCTCTCTTCCTTGGAGTGAACTATCCGATTATCATTCCAAAGAAGACGGGGCAGAACATGACCGTCCAAATATGGCGAAGCAACTCTGTTTACACATCGCACCATGCGAGGGCCTTGCATATCCTCCTTCTCCAGAAATTTGCCGCTTCGGTTTGAATTACGAAGACTGCATCGTTGGTTTCCAAACCAACATTAGATGGACATGGCGGCAGGTTCCGTTGTGGCTCATCCCAAGCTTCGCCAACGCCCGGCAATGGAACCTGCCTTCGCATCACAGGTCCAGAAAGAAGGGCTGATGTACTTTATGTAATACTCGTGTTGTAATGCAAGATTTGTATCTGTTGAACTATTTCATTTGCATGTTTATCTCTACCTAGGCTACTCCCTTTCCGTAGTTGTGTTGTACTATCTGTTGAACTATTTCCTTTGCCTGTTATCTCTACCTAGGCTACTCCTCCGTAGTTGTTAAATTGATGTAATGCTCCTACAATGCAGGCTACACTGGGCGTGTGGCCTGTAATGTTATCAAACACCTTTTGTACTCGTTCTAGTAAGCATTTCACACTATAGCTCACATAATTAAAGTACTCCTACAACGTATTAGTTGAAAGATATCTCTCATAAGTAAGTACCCCTCTTTGAGCTTATGCGAAACATAAATGACTATTTTAGAAATATATACTCTCGACACAAGATTATATTAAAAACAATGGTACATAGTTCTATTAGAAAAAGAAAGTGTGAATAGTAGAATGATGGAGAAGTATTTTTTGAGGTCTGTGCATAGCTAGTGTTCATGGTGCAAAAGCACTTAGACTAGTCACAATGGGAAGTATCGTAGACTGATACTAGTCTATGATACAACACCTTCAATGCATAGTATCATGAATTAGTATCATGCAATGTTGCGAAAAACCAATTATTCATTTCTTTCCAAATAGACTAGCTTTGCGAGGATGACAAAACATTTCTTTATTGCCCTCTCGTATAAATCACCTCCATACATCACCTCTCATACCGATTGAAAGCCATGCCAAATCGTTGGTTCAAGACCATGAATACCAAGCCAATTTTGTTAGCTAGTTGGACCACCCTCGGATTGAGAACCAACGGTTGAAAGAAAGGTGGGCGCCAACTCATATTTTTTTCTCGAGAGTCCGACACTTGATGTTGATTGCAAAGTTCACAAAGGCCAAAATTTTGACATCCTCTTTGTGCAAGTCTTGCCACCATCCAAACTGGGTTTTGAAGTACCAACCAAGAAAAAAAAAAGCTTGCACTTTGGAGGACCCCATGGACCATGAAAATTTTGAAAAACTTCCAGTAAATCATGCATATTTCGATTTATATTTTGGTGAAGTTTCATTCGATTTGAATCATAGGTTTGTGAGCAAATATATATTTAGTTTAAACTAGTGCTCGAGTACGTAAGAATCTATTTAATCACAAGCTAGTCATCCGAATGGGATGAAATATTCATAGATTTTAAAACAAGGAATCTACATATTACTGGATTTTTTTTCAAAATTTTCTGAATAGTTTTTCTTTTTTAGCTTCGAAATAAGAGATAGTTTGGAACGTTGGATCTCAAATGGATGGTAGATGGTGGGACACAGTCACAATGTATCTTGGAAGCATCAAGTCACTGAAGCTCTGTCCGGTTTCCAAACCAAGCTAGGAAAGGCATTGAAAATGAAGTTCTGCTCTAAAACATTTCTCATTCCATTTTGGTGCTCGCGCGGTTGCATGCTGCCCACGTGTTAAGGTACGTGTCTCTGGCATGTAGAGAACTACGATTATTGGCGAAAAATATATCGAAATGGAAACTGTAAAAAAAGCCCTCTCTGGTCAACCTGATGTGACGAGACATCACTGCACCAAACGTCGTCGCAAATTTATAGATGGGTGGCGTGCTAGTCTACCAACAGTCAAATCGGTGCCCAGTCGCAGCAGCAGCCTAGAGTACTACCTAGTTTTTGCCCCTTGCATGTCTATCATCTTCTTCTTCACCCCGTTACAAAAAAAATAAAAAATCTTCTTCTTCACCCTCCCAGAATCACGCGCACGCGCAGGATCTCGATCCCCACCACGCCGCATCACTAGTACTACTCCGTATACCTTTCTCTCCTTACCCCGGCCGGCCGCGCGCCGCATCGTTCCTTCCATAGCGCTCGCCCTCTCCTCCGAAAACCCCAAGCGCAGTTGCATCCGCCATCCACCTAAATCCATCTTCACGTGATGGATTATTCTAGGCTTTGCCGGGGCGGCGGGGACGGCCACTTGGAGGCTCTCACCGGCGACAACATCGACCTCATCGCTGCGCATCTGGACGTTACCTACACCGTCCGACTTGCTGCATGTTCCAGGGAGCTCTACGACATGATCAGCAAGGATGAAGGTAAGATGCACCATTGGGATGAACCCTGCCTGCTGATGCCTCCGCCTGCTTATTGGTTCGGTGAACACTGGGACCTGGCGACAGCATCTCGTCTGCATGATACCGTGTACGACCTGGTGCCCCTCGACCATCCTCGCCGTTCTGTCGCCCTGCCGTTCATGCACGACAGAAAATGGCTTGGCGCGAATGGCGACTGGATCGCCGCCGCCGATCATCATGAGTGGTGCCTCGTGAACGTCTACACCGAGCGACATATCCCCCTTCCATCCCTACCTGATTCGAAGATTCATCATAGTATTGTTTCATATCGACCTGCATACTCTTTTAACTGGGGTCCAGCAATTAATTTGTTGAAGATTGTAATCTGCCAAGTGCCCACAAAAGGTGGGAGGTACGCAGATTACAAGCTCATCACCTTGTTCGACAAAACGATTTTCTACCTTGAAGGGGGTGGCGACTGGAGAATGCTGGAGACCCTTACACCTGCACCTGATTATCCAAATTACTGTGATCCCATTGAACTCCGTGGCCACGTTTTTGCGGTGGACGAAACTGACGGCTCCACGTACTTCTGGGACACCGCAAATGGTATTTTTTCAGTCCTTATGCTGCATTGCACGATACACTGCCTTAACCAAAGTTATTCATGAACTACCTTGTTTATATTTTACCTTTCTTATATGACTTAATGATCACACCCCCTTTTGCTGAATATGAATGAACCGTTGCTTGCAATGAATTAGTAGTACTAATTAGTCACCAACAAACATAGTATGCTCAGTATGTGATTGCATTCCTGAATTAGTAACTCTACGCCACTGCAGAATATGGGTGTAATTAACCAGTATCTCAAAAGATAACGTGGCACTATGAAGGCACCCTTTTTGATAACCTTTTATACCCATTGTTTCATATATAACTAATTGATTTTGCCTCCAAAAGGAGGACGAGAGACCCCCGCCATCTGCATCAGAGAGATGCATAAGGACTTTCATAAGTATATGACTTAACGATCACATCCTTTATCTGAATATGAATGAACCGTTGCTTGCAATGAATTAGTACTAGTCAGTCATTAGCAAACATAGTATACTCCGTATGTGAATGCATTCCTGAATTAGTAACTCTATGCAACTGCAGAATATGGATGTAATTAACAAGTATCTCAAATGTTAACGTAGAAACAGAAAAATAGAAGAAAATCGTTTGTAATTACATGCGTAGCTTATATTTTCTAGAGATCGGGGAAAAAGCCTTGATTGGATGTACCTACATGCAGATCAAACAGTTCTTTGTTTATATCGGTGAACAATCTGCAGAATGGTATAATTAATTTTGTTTTTGATACATTTTTTCTCCCATTTTCTTGAATAGATTTCAGTTTCCCACAATTATCTTTCATTAGTGATTGTGACGTCCCCTCATTCAAAATAACTCAGGTTATCTTTTTCCTAATTCAATGATATTTAAGTTTGAGTAAGTTTACGATTAATATCTACAACCTCATATATATATAAGATTTAGCACCTGCAGGCCTAACAAAGTTAGCTGCCTCTAGTCCCCTGTATAGTTCTTTCTTTTTGCTTTCTCAGTTTTTCGTAGCCTTGCTACAACCCTGTATGCTCTAATATATAATGATGCACGACTAGGCATGTGTTCGAGAAAAGAAAATCTAAATATCTTTTGTAATATATGAACCTATATTGATGTTTTAGATGTTGGTAGTATAATTTTCGATAAACTTGAACAGACTTAAATCAGTTTAACTTAGTGATGGCGTGTAACTCACACGTTCGTTGGGAACCCCAAGAGGAAGGTATGATGCGCACAGCAGCAAGTTTTCCCTCAGAAAGAAACCAAGGTTTATCGAACCAGGAGGAGCCAAGAAGCACGTTGAAGGTTGATGGCGGCGGGATGTAGTGCGGCGCAACACCAGGGATTCCGGCGCCAACGTGGAACCTGCACAACACAACCAAAGTACTTTGCCCCAACGAAACAGTGAGGTTGTCAATCTCACCGGCTTGCTGTAACAAAGGATTAACCGTATTGTGTGGAAGATGATTGTTTGCAGAAAACAGTAGAACAGTATTGCAGTAGATTGTATTTCAGTAAAGAGAATTGGACCGGGGTCCACAGTTCACTAGAGGTGTCTCTCCCATAAGACAAACAGCATGTTGGGTGAACAAATTACAGTTGGGAAATTGACAAATAAAGAGGGCATGACCATGCACATACATATCATGATGAGTATAGTGAGATTTAATTGGGCATTACGACAAAGTACATAGACCGCCATCCAACTGCATCTATGCCTAAAAAGTCCACCTTCAGGTTATCATCCGAACCCCCTCCAGTATTAAGTTGCAAAGCAACAGACAATTGCATTAAGTATGGTGCGTAATGTAATCAACAACTACATCCTTAGACATAGCATCAATGTTTTATCCCTAGTGGCAACAGCACAACACAACCTTAGAACTTTGTCACATCGTCCTGGTGTCAATGCAGGCATGAACCCACTATCGAGCATAAGTACTCCCTCTTGGAGTTACAAGCATCTACTTGGCCAGAGCATCTACTAGTAACAGAAAGCATGCAAGATCATAAACAACACGTAGATATAACTTTGATAATCAACATAACAAGTATTCTCTATTCATCGGATCCCAACAAACGCAACATATAGAATTACAGATAGATGATCTTGATCATGTTAGGCAGCTCACAAGATCCGACAATGATAGCACAATGGGGAGAAGACAACCATCTAGCTACTGCTATGGACCCATAGTCCAGGGGTAGACTACTCACACATCACTCCGGAGGCGACCATGGCGGCGTAGAGTCCTCCGGGAGATGATTCCCCTCTCCGGCAGGGTGCCGGAGGCGATCTCCTTGATCCCCCGAGATGGGATCGGCGTTGGCGGCGTCTCTGGAAGGTTTTCCGTATCGTGGCTCTCGGTACTGGGGGTTTCGTCACGGAGGCTTTAAGTAGGCGGAAGGGCAAGTCAGAAGGCGGCACGGGGGGCCCAAACCACTGGCCGGCGCGGCCACGGGGGGCCCAAACCACTGGCCGGCGCGGCCAGGGGTGGGGCCGCGCCGCCCTAGGGTTTGGCCACCCCGTGGCCCCTCTTCGTTTCGTCTTCGGACTTCTGGAAGCTTCGTGGAAAAATAGGCCCCTGGGCTTTGATTTCGTCCAATTCCGAGAATATTTCCTTACTAGGATTTCTGAAACCAAAAACAGCAGAAAAAACAGAATCGGCACTTCGGCATCTTGTTAATAGGTTAGTTCCAGAAAATGCACGAATATGACATAAAGTGTGCATAAAACATGTAGATAACATCAATAATGTGGCATGGAACATAAGAAATTATATCAGCATCCCCAAGCTTAGTTTTGCTCGTCCCGAGCAGGTAAAACGATAACACAGATAATTTCTGGAGTGACATGCCATCATAACCTTGATCATACTATTTGTAAAGCATATGTAGTGAATGCAGCGATCAAAACAATGTATATGACATGAGTAAACAAGTGAATCATAAAGCAAAGACTTTTCATGAATAGCACTTCAAGACAAGCATCAATTAAGTCTTGCATAAGAGTTAACTCATAAAGCAATAATTCAAAGTAAAAGCATTGAAGCAACACAAAAGAAGATTAAGTTTCAGCGGTTGCTTTCAACTTGTAACATGTATATCTCATGGATATTTTCAACATAGAGTAATATAATAAGTGCAATAAGCAAGTATGTAGGAATCAATGCATAGTTCACACAAGTGTTTGCTTCTTGAGGTGGAGAGAAATAGGTGAACTGACTCAACATTGAAAGTAAAAGAATGGTCCTCCATAGAGGAAAAGCATCGATTGCTATATTTGTGCTAGAGCTTTGATTTTGAAAACATGAAACAATTTTGTCAACGGTAGTAATAAAGCATATGCATCATGTAAATTATATCTTATAAGTTACAAGCCTCATGCATAGTGTACTAATAGTGCCCGCACCTTGTCCTAATTAGCTTGGACTACCGGATCATCACAATGCACTGTTTTAACCAAGTGTCACAAAGGGGTACCTCTATGCCGCCTGTACAAAGGTCTAAGGAGAAAGCTCGCATTGGATTTCTCGCTATTGATTATTCTTCAACTTAGACATCCATACCGGGACAACATAGACAACAGATAATGGACTCCTCTTTTATGCATAAGCATGTAACAACAATTAATAATTTTCTCATTTGAGATTGAGGATATATGTCCAAAACTGAAACTTCCACCATGGATCATGGCTTTAGTTAGCGGCCCAATGTTCTTCTCTAACAATATGCATGCTTAACCATAAGGTGGTAGATCTCTCTTACTTCAGACAAGACGGACATGCATAGCAACTCACATGAAATTCAACAATGAATAGTTGATGGCGTCCCCAGTGAACATGGTTATCGCACAACAAGCAACTTAATCTATACCTAATAATAAAAGAAAAAGGGTTTCTCCCTCGGTCGTCGTCCATCAAACACTTTTTTGGACTAATTTACCCTCCCACCAAATTATGTATTACACGTAACTGCCACCCGTAACTTAAATACGAGATTACAGGCGTGTCGCACAGAGGCGTCGCGCGAGCTCCGTCCTAGGTTTGACCTGGTCGATCCCCTACGGATCCACCATGGGTGCTGCGGTGGTGCGCCTGCGAGGTCTGCCGGACACGACGGTGAGTCGGTGACTAGAGGCGCGCATGGGTCCTGGCCCGTTCAGCGGTCGTGCCCCTCTGCCTTGACCTGGTCGCCGCCCCGACGGGCAACCGTGGAGGAGGACACGGAGCTGCGGAAGCGCAGCGAGCGTGGCGAACAGCCTGCCCTACGTCGCCGCCCCAGCCCCCCTACTCACTGTTGTGGAAGCCGCCGCACCGGCGCTGAGCAACGTGCCCGCCGGCCCACTTCGCTTGTTGCTCCCCTTCGTGTTTGCGCTGGAAGGCTATTCTGCATATCGCGACCAAAAACGATCACGACCTCAAGGTCGCCAACACGGCCGACCTTGCGGCTGAGCGAATGGGCAAACCGGAGCTCCGTCGGGCTGGGCTGCAGGGTCTGGTGCTCGACCCCCTTGGACGGAGTTCCTCTGTGCGCACGGAGAGGACAGTGTAGGGAACCTGTTGAGCTCCGCGATCACGGCGGCATCTGCGGACTGAATCGCATCGGCGTCGTAGGGGAACTGCGGGAGCTTTGTTGTCGCTCAAACGTTGTTGCCCAACCAATGTGGCCGGCGAAGATATATCATGCGTAGGGGCTCCTGTAGATCTCACCTTTCCTCTACCAGTTTGCCACACTAAATCTGGCCGCTGCTGCAAAGTTTGGATGCCGTGGTCATGGGTTGACTGGTGCTTCATCCCCAACTCGATCAAACAGCAAACGAGTTCAATTACAAGTGCAGGCAGAAGACCCTGCTGCCAGGGGACACCGCTGGCTAATAAAACTCCCAACAATGTCATCGAAAATCCCTTTGATGCATTTTTTTGCACCGATTACTATGATACTATCTACACGCAACTGCATGTGCAAGTTATGGCTGCTGAACTGCTAAGCTTATTTTTGTCTACTTCAAGATTAGAGTTGTAAGGTGAGTCACTTTGTGCATATTCACAATTACTGAATTCACAATTGCAGATAGGAAACTTTATCTATGGTTTAATTATGCTTTGTATGAACTTATGTTTTTTCTGCAAGGATTCTGAACTTATGTTTCGCGGCGTATAACCTTTAAAGTTAATTTTTATTAGACAGTTTTGATTGTAGTGTACTTGGCGGTGTTGAATCTTCGTCCATTGTTCCTGGTCTGCAGTCTGCACAATTATATTGAGTCTTACTGGGCTTATTCTGGTAGAGATTTGAATGCCATGTCTAATGTCTGAGGTGACTATCGTCAAAGAAAGCTAGCAACATTATATAGAAAAGATTTAGCGTGTAAAGGTCCTCTTCAAGCTCATCACATGGTTCAGTTTCTTTTTTGCAGGGACAGTTCAGATCATTCAAAATAAGATAGGAGGGGAGAATTGCATTGTAATTCAAACCGATATAGAAGTGCACTTACTACCTCCGTCTCAGATTAACAGGTGTGCACGTAGTTTAAGAAATTGCTTTGACTATTATTTTGGTTAATAAAATATGAAATATATGTCACAAAAATTATATCATTGGAATGCTTTTTTTCATACGAATCTAATGATATAGATTTTATAGACATAAAATTTATATTTTATTAGCCAAATCAATGGTCAAAGTTTATCTTAACCTACGTGCATGTCTAGGAGTAATACAATGCGCTCCACGCTTATTCAATTTAATCGACTAATACATGTTAACATTGAGTATATGCATTTACTCTTTATTCAACTGCTACCATTCTGTGTTTTATTGGTCTAACATAATGTGAACATATGACTGAAGGCTGAACTATCTGGGAACGTCGGCGATCACATCAGAACTGTTGAGCCACCGGCTACATATTTTGCATGTGATGACATAGGTCTTCTAACCTTCTATTCTGTCACTTACATGCATTCTGAATTTTTCGCCTCTTCGTCATATGTTGTTCACCTACTCGAAGCACCTCGAATCACAGTATGGGACGCATTGATGGTCTATGCCAAATTCTTGGCAATAGTCTATATTTTTTAGCCCTACTTTACAGTTATGAAGTTTTGGAAGCTTGATTTCATAGGATTGGTGTTGATGTCCAACTTTGTGTTGAATAACTAAATCTTATCATTCTCGGAACACTTCATATTTGAAAGAAAAAAAACAATATGAAAGGTAGGTTTTGTCCATCTATACTGATAGGGAAAAGGGTGGTTGAGTTATGAGCTGGTTGTAGTCTTGCCAAGCGATTATATAAATGTTTTAACTTAAATTGTCATATTTCATTTGGTATAAAAGAAATTTGAAAGTAAAACACAAAATATTTGAGTGATATAAATTATGGTATTTTTAGAATTGTGATCAATGCACATAGGAGTATTTATTTTAAACCCGTTGCAACGAACGGGCATTTGTGCTAGTAAGAGATAAAGTGCATAATTACATATTCAATACCACAATAGTTTTTAAGCTATTTGTCCCATGAGCTATATATTGCAAAGGTGAATGATGGAATTTTAAAGGTAGCACTCAAGCAATTTACTTTGGAATGGCGGAAAATACCATGTAGTAGGTAGGTATGGTGGACACAAATGGCATAGTGGTTGGCTCAAGTATTTTGGATGCATGAGAAGTATTCCCTCTCGATACAAGGTTTATGCTAGCAAGGTTTATTTGAAACAAACACAAGGATGAACCGGTGCAGCAAAACTCACATAAAAGACATATTGAAAACATTATAAGACTCTACACCGTCTTCCTTGTTGTTCAAACTCAATACTAGAAATTATCTAGACCTTAGAGAAACCAAATATGCAAACCAAATTTTAGCATGCTCTATGTATTTCTTCATTAATGGGTGCAAAGCATATGATGCAAGAGCTTAATCATGAGCACAACAATTGCCAAGTATCATATTACCCAAGACATTTATAGCAATTACTACATGTATCATTTTCCAATTCCAACCATATAACAATTTAACGAAGGAGAAACTTCGCCATGAATACTATGAGTAGAAACCAAGGACATACTTGTCCATATGCTACAGCGGAGCGTGTCTCTCTCCCATAAAGTGAATGCTAGGATCCATTTTATTCAAACAAAAACAAAAAACAAAAACAAACCGACGCTCCAAGCAAAGCACATAAGATGTGATGGAATAAAAATATAGTTTCAGGGGAGGAACCTGATAATGTTGTCGATGAAGAAGGGGATGCCTTGGGCATCCCCAAGCTTAGACGCTTGAGTCTTCTTAATATATGCAGGGGTGAACCACCGGGGCATCCCCAAGCTTAGAGCTTTCACTCTCCTTGATCATGTTGCATCATACTCCTCTCTTGATCCTTGAAAACTTCCTCCACACCAAACTCGAAACAACTCATTAGAGGGTTAGTGCACAATATAAATTGACATATTCAGAGGTGACACAATCATTCTTAACACTTCTGGACATTGCATAATGCTACTGGACATTAGTGGATCAAAGAAATTCATCCAACATAGCAAAAGAGGCAATGCGAAATAAAAGGCAGAATCTGTCAAAACAGAACAGTTCGTATTGACGAATTTTAAAATGGCACCAGACTTGCTCAAATGAAAATGCTCAAATTGAATGAAAGTTGCGTACATATCTGAGGATCATGCACGTAAATTGGCTTAATTTTCTGAGCTACCTACAGGGAGGTAGACCCAGATTCGTGACAGCAAAGAAATCTGGAACTGCGCAGTAATCCAAATCTAGTACTTACTTTACTATCAAAGACTTTACTTGGCACAACAAAACACAAAACTAAGATAAGGAGAGGTTGCTACAGTAGTAAACAACTTCCAAGACTCAAAATAAAAACAAAGTACTGTAGGTAAAAACATGGGTTGTCTCCCACAAGCGCTTTTCTTTAACGCCTTTCAGCTAGGCGCAGAAAGTGTGCATCAAGTATTATCAAGAGACGAAGTGTCAACATCATAATTTGTTCTCATAATGGAATCAAAAGGTACCTTCATTCTCTTTCTAGGGAAGTGTTCCATACCTTTCTTGAGAGGAAACTGATATTTTATATTACCTTCCTTCATATCAATGATAGCACCAATAGTTCGAAGAAAAGGTCTTCCCAATATAATGGGACAAGATGCATTGCATTCAATATCCAAGACAACAAAATCAAAGGGGACAAGGTTATTGTTAACGGTAATACGAACATTATCAACTTTACCCAAAGGTTTCTTTGTAGAATGATCAGCAAGATTAACATCCAAATAACAATTTTTCAAATGTGGCAAGTCAAGCATATTATAAATTTTCTTAGGCATAACAGAAATACTTGCACCAAGATCACATAAAGCATTACAATCAAAATCTTTAACCTTCATCTTAATGATGGGCTCCCAACCATCCTCTAGCTTTTTAGGAATAGAGGCTTCGCGCTCTAGTTTCTCTTCTCTAGCTTTTATGAGAGCATTTGTAATATGATGCGTGAAAGCCAAATTTATAGCACTAGCATTAGGACTTTTAGCAAGTTTTTGCAAGAACTTTATAACTTCAGAGATGTGGCAATCATCAAAATTCAAACCATTATAATCTAAAGCAATGGGATCATCATCCCCAATGTTGGAAAAAATTTCAGCAGCTTTATCACGAGCAGTTTCGGCTTTTAGCAGCTTTAGGCGGTTTCTCGCTTTGCATTAGAAGTGGAAACATTGCTAACACCAATTCTTTTATTAGTATTAGTAGAAGGTGCAGCAACATGTGTAGCATTAACATTACTAGTGGTGGTAATAGTCCAAACTTTAGCTATATTCTTCTCTTTAGCTAGTTTTTCATTTTCTTCTCTATCCCACCTAGCACGCAGTTCAGCCATTAATCTTATATTCTCATTAATTCTTACTTGGATGGCATTTGATGTAGTAACAATTTTATTATGATGATTTTCATTAGGCAAAACTTTTGATTTCAAAAGATCAACATCAGCAGCAAGACTATCGACTTTAGAAGCAAGTATATCAATTTTCCCAAGCTTTTCTTCAACAGATTTGTTAAAAGCAGTTTGTGTACTAATAAATTCTTTAAGCATGGCTTCAAGTCCAGGGGGTGAACTCCTATTATTATTGTAAGAATTTCCATAAGAATTACCATAGCCGTTGCCATTATTATAAGGATATGGCCTATAGTTGTTACTAGAATTGTTCCGGTAAGCATTGTTGTTGAAATTATTATTTTTAATGAAGTTCACATCAACATGTTCTTCTTGTGCAACCAATGAAGCTAATGGAACATTATTAGGATCAATATTAGTCCTATCATTCACAAGCATAGACATAATAGCATCAATCTTATCACTCAAGGAAGAGGTTTCTTCGATAGAATTTACCTTCTTACCTTGTGGAGCTCTTTCCGTGTGCCATTCAGAGTAGTTGATCATCATATTATCAAGAAGCTTTGTTGCTTCACCAAGAGTGATGGACATAAAGGTACCTCCAGCAGCTGAATCCAATAAATTCCGTGAAGAAAAATTTAGTCCTGCATAGAAGGTTTGGATGATCATCCAAGTAGTCAGTCCATGGGTTGGGCAATTTTTAACCAGAGATTTCATTCTTTCCCAAGCTTGAGCAAAATGTTCAGTATCTAATTGTTTAAAATTCATTATGCTACTCCTCAAAGATATAATTTTAGCAGGGGGATAATATCTACCAATAAAAGCATCCTTGCATTTAGTCCATGAATCAATACTATTCTTAGGCAGAGATAGCAACCAATCTTTAGCTCTTCCTCTTAATGAGAAAGGGAACAATTTTAGTTTAATAATATCACCATCTACATCTTTATATTTTTGCATTTCACATAGTTCAACAAAATTATTAAGATGGGCAGCAGCATCATCGAACTAACACTGAGAAAATTGCTCTCGCATAATAAGATTCAGTAAAGCAGGTTTAATTTCAAAGAATTCTGCTGTAGTAGCAGGTGGAGCAATAGGTGTGCATAAGAAATCATTATTATTTGTGGTTGTGAAGTCACACAACTTAGTATTTTCAGCGTTGGCCATTTTAGCAACAGTAAATAAAGCAAACTAGATAAAGTAAATGCAAGTAAACTAATTTTTTTGTGTTTTTGATATAGCAAACAAGATAGCAAGTAAAGTAAAACTAGCAACTAATTTTTTTGTATTTTGATTTAGTGCAGCAAACAAAGTAGTAAATAAAACTAAGCAAGACAAAAACAAAGTAAAGAGATTGAGAAGTGGAGACTCCTTGCAGCGTGTCTTGATCTCCCGGCAACGGCGCCAGAAAATATGCTTGATGGCGTGTAACTCATACGTTCGTTGGGAACCCCAAGAGGAAGGTATGATGCGCACAGCAGCAAGTTTTCCCTCAGAAAGAAACCAAGGTTTATCGAACCAGGAGGAGCCAAGAAGCACGTTGAAGGTTGATGGCGGCGGGATGTAGTGTGGCGCAACACCAGGGATTCGGCGCCAACGTGGAACCTGCACAACACAACCAAAGTACTTTGCCCCAACGAAACAGTGAGGTTGTCAATCTCACCGGCTTGCTGTAACAAAGGATTAACCGTATTGTGTGGAAGATGATTGTTTGCGTAAAACAGTAGAACAAGATTGCAAGAGATTGTATTTCAAGAAAGAGAATTGGACCGGGGTCCACAGTTCACTAGAGGTGTCTCTCCCATAAGACAAACAGCATGTTGGGTGAACAAATTACAGTTGGGCAATTGACAAATAAAGAGGGCATGACCATGCACATACATATCATGATGAGTATAGTGAGATTTAATTGGGCATTACGACAAAGTACATAGACCGCCATCCAACTGCATCTATGCCTAAAAAGTCCACCTTCAGGTTATCATCCGAACCCCCTCCAGTATTAAGTTGCAAAGCAACAGACAATTGCATTAAGTATGGTGCGTAATGTAATCAACAACTACATCCTTAGACATAGCATCAATGTTTTATCCCTAGTGGCAACAGCACAACACAACCTTAGAACTTTCTCATCCTTGTCCTGTGTCAATGCAGGCATGAACCCACTATCGAGCATAAGTACTCCCTCTTGGAGTTACAAGCATCTACTTGGCCAGAGCATCTACTAGTAACGGAAAGCATGCAAGATCATAAACAACACGTAGATATAACTTTGATAATCAACATAACAAGTATTCTCTATTCATCGGATCCCAACAAACGCAACATATAGAATTACAGATAGATGATCTTGATCATGTTAGGCAGCTCACAAGATCCGACAATGATAGCACAATGGGGAGAAGACAACCATCTAGCTACTGCTATGGACCCATAGTCCAGGGGTAGACTACTCACACATCACTCCGGAGGCGACCATGGCGGCGTAGAGTCCTCCGGGAGATGATTCCCCTCTCCGGCAGGGTGCCGGAGGCGATCTCCTGGATCCCCCGAGATGGGATCGGCGTTGGCGACATCTCTGGAAGGTTTTCCGTATCGTGGCTTTCGGTACTGGGGGTTTCGTCACGGAGGCTTTAAGTAGGCGGAAGGGCAAGTCAGGAGGCGGCACGGGGGGCCCAAACCACAGGCCGGCGCGGCCAGGGGTGGGGCCGCGCCGCCCTAGGGTTTGGCCACCCCGTGGCCCCTCTTCGTTTCGTCTTCGGACTTCTGGAAGCTTCGTGGAAAAATAGGCCCCTGGGCTTTGATTTCGTCCAATTCCGAGAATATTTCCTTACTAGGATTTCTGAAACCAAAAACAGCAGAAAACAGCAACTGGCACTTCGGCATCTTGTTAATAGGTTAGTTCCAGAAAATGCACGAATATGACATAAAGTGTGCATAAAACATGTAGATAACATCAATAATGTGGCATGGAACATAAGAAATTATCGATACGTCGGAGACGTATCACTTAGCACAACCATATAGCGTACCTTTTTTAGAACGCGAAAATGAGGTAAACAAATACCATGTGTACCCTTTACTATCAATAGTAGAGAAGAGATTATGAACCTTCAACTCTAAAATGCAAATTCTTCTACTGAATGGATAGCTGCATCTGATACCTATTTTGCAAATGTTACCAGACTTGGGGTTAGCTACAAAGAGCATTTCTTTCTTGTCAAGCTTCATGCACTACCAACACAACCAAAAGTCCGAACTGATCGCAAGGGCGGCAATCCACTTATACAATTCAACACCCCCCCTCACGTGTGATGGGAGACAAGTCAACATGTGGAAAGACTCAGAGGTATAGCTCAAGAGGCATATACGTGGACTCCGAGGGGGCAACAACAATTTTAGGATAAATTGCGAAAGCCAGGACTCGAACTCGAGACCCTGGCTCTGACACCATGTCAAGCTTCATGGACTAGCCAACGCAACCAAAAGTCCGAACTGATGGAAAGGTCTAGGCAATCCACTTATACAGTTAAACATTTCTTACCCTTCGGGTGGTCACAGGGAAGCTCTCTAATAGATCACTTAAGACAAAGGGAATTAACTACAGCACAGGACTTAAACTTAAGATGATATATATTTGTCAAAATTTGAATGTATCTATATGCTTTCACTGTCTAGATACATCTGAATTTGGACAAATCTCAGACACTTTCGGTGGGACAGAGGTAGTATATAATCGTGTATACACTAACTAGTGTCTAGTTTTGGCGAAGTTTAGACTAGTTTCGTGGGATGGATGCAGATAACCGATATATTGGACACTCGATTTGAACACATGAATGACCAATGTCCTTAGCTTACATAGTCGTATTTATACCGTGAGCATGAACGATGAACAATGTCGCTGTTTGAATATGGTTGCCAAGGTAACACCCTATTCGTCTCCATTTCTAATATTGCGAAAACCCGATGCTCCCGTTTGTAATCCCGCCACCGGTGGTGGATGATCAGCAAGACGCGTGGTTCCTCGCTCCATCTGCCGATGGCAAGCGATTGATGATCATCCTTACAAGAAACAAGATTGGGATTGCCAATGCTGAAGTACCTCCCGACATTCCCTATGCCGCTAATGGGCTTCAGCTACGGCAGATCCTCCTGTTGCCACCTACGTCTTTGAGCTGGATCCCTTATCTACTGCACGTGCAGGGGACTTTCTTTGGAGGCAGGTTAACAGCCTCAGCGACCACTCTCTGTTCCTCGGACTCAATTACCCAATCATTGCCAACCTGAAGAAGCGTGAATCCAAAGCTCCTGATGGCACATTGGTTCCATTCATGAGGAAAAACTGCGTCTACACAAAGATACCGGAATATTCGTTATAATCAATACCCTAAAATTTTGCGCTGCAACCTCCAGCCAGATGAAGGTGAGACTGTGGGAGTTATCAGCCTTCCCAAGGATGGTTGGGATAGTGTCCGACAAGCGGCTATGTGGTTTAAGCCTGCTTTAAACATTGCCCGTTCGGTGTTACCTTTAAAAAAACAGTGACACTTTTTTATTATGCTTGAAGTGTTGAGAAGTAGTACACTGTTTTTAGTATGTACTAGTTTGAATCAGTTTATTTGAACACTGCCCTGCTTTTGTATTTCGTGTTGCCTTCTTATTATAACCCATGCATGGCTGTTTTAGGATTGACTTTATTTCAGCACTATAATTACAATGTGTGTACGTCCTTTATAATATAGCCACCTCTTGTTGATCATACTCATGAGAGGACCATTCCTATTTTTTTCGCCGCTAAAGGGTAAAGTACATCCACTGGCACGGGGGTGTGTTCGGTTCCACCCCATCCCCAAACCGAACATGCATCAACTACGAGCAAGGAAGTAGATGTGCGACCTAGGTGACTGTGCGGACCCCACATGTGAACCAAAGAAAAAATCATGTCAATACGGAACTGATGTACATACGACAACTCCTATATGATATGCGTATGTACGATTGAGCATCTGGAGGTGTGCTGCCACCTGCTTCCTCACACGAAGGGTTGGATCTTGTGTTTCGTACACGGATCGGACTGAAATTGTCGTGTGCATAGCAAGGTTCATGTCAATAAGGCTGAGTTTGGCATCTAAGTCTAGGCAACAAATACTTTTGGGTTCCAACGACCATCTACAAGGTATTTGCTATAGGCCTACTTGCTCCGGCTGTCGAAGCCCAATAACTACAAATGGGCCTTTCTGCTCATGCAATGTTGGTCCTTTTCTAAAGAACCACAGATCCTATGATTGGCAAAAAACAAAAACACGGAGATTCTACATAAAAGTTGTTTGTATTTATTTTGAATTATTGGGTTGCAATTTTTGAAACTGCTCATGGCCAATATGAAAATCCTTGATCGCTCCATACCCACAAAGATCACGGTATTTTCAAAAATTCATAAAGTGGATTTGAAATTTAAAACATATCCTAATAATTCCATGATTTATTCTATTAACTTGCAAGATCTTGGAGCGAAAGAGCTTGTATTAGTCTGCGAAAATAATACTGATAAACCTGTCGTTAACAAGAAATGAAGGTTTATCGTTCAGAGAGGATGCCATGTGGGACCCATGAGACAGTAGCGTCCTCAACGTTTCAAAGAAAAAGGCAAGTAGCCCGAAAATAGGGGTAAAAAATAAATCCTACAAAGGAAACATTTATAGTTCATAGAGGCTGACATGTGGGACCGATCTGCCAGCTGCATCCTCATCATTTTGAAGTCGGCAGGGATCAGAAGAAAAAGGCAAATAGCCAGAAATTAGGGGTCAAAAATAAATCCAAAAAGGAAACTTTTATTCTTCATAGAGGATGACATGTGGGACTGATACGTCCAAAACGTATCTACTTTCCCGAACACTTTTGCTATTGTTTTGCCTCTAATTTGTGTATTTTAGATACAACTAACACGGACTAACGCTGTTTTCAGCAGAACTGCTCTGGTGTCTCGTTTTTGTGCAGAAATCCAACTTTCGGGAAAAACCTCGGAATTTATGCAGAAGGCCCTATTTTCCCAGGAAACTAACGGAGCCAGAAGGGCAATTGAAGTGGAGGCCCGAGGGCCCCACACCATAGGGCGGCGCGGCCCAGGGGGGGCCCGCGCGGCCCCCGTGGTGTGGCCCCCGGCCGGCCTCCGACGCCCTCCTTCGGACTATTTATCGGCCTCGACCTAAAAACGCACGGGGAGAAGTCGAAGTGGCCAGAAACCCTCCAGAACGCCGCCACATCGCGAAACTCCGTCGCGGGAGCCAGAAGTCTCCGTTCTGGCACTCCGCCGGGACGGGGAATTGGAGGAGATCATCGCCGCCATCACCGCCAACGCCTCTACATCAACCAGCCATGTTTCCCCCATCCATGTGTGAGTAATTCCCCCGCTGTAGGCCGAAGGGGATGGTAGGGATTGGATGAGATTGGTCATGTAATAGCATAAGATTTTTAGGGCATAGTGCCTAGTGTCCGTAATTGGTACTTTGATGATATTGTTGCAACTTGTTATGCTTAATGCTTGTCACTAGGGCCCGAGTGCCATGATCTCAGATCTGAACATGTTATTGCTTCATCAAGATATTCATTGTTTATGGTCTTACCTATAAGTTGTATACACATGTCGCTGTCCGGAACCGATGGCCCCGAAGTGACAGAAATCGGGACAACCGGAGGGAATGGTAGCGATGTGAGGATCACATGTGTTCACGGAGTGTTAATGCTTTGCTCCGGTACTCTATTAAAAGGAGTACCTTAATATCCAAAGAGTTTCCCTTGAGGCCCGGCTGCCACCGGCTGGTAGGACAAAAGATGTTGTGCAAGTTTCTCATTGCGAGCACGCACGACTATATATGGAACACATGCCTATTGATTGCTTTGTACTTGGACACCGTTTTATTATTATCTGCAAATGCCCTGCTATGATTGTTACATGAGTTTCTCTCATCCATGCAACACCCGTCATCCGTCCCCGTGCCTACAGTATTTTAATCCTGCTGTTTACTAAAATCACTATTGCTGTCTCTGTTACTCTGCTGCTGTTATTTCACTACTGCTACTGCTATAAAACTGTTACTACTGATAAACCCTTGCGAGCAAGTCTGTTTCCTGTGTGCAGCTGAATTGACAACTCCGCTGTTAAGGCTTCCAAGTGTTCTTTGTCTCCCTTGTGTCGAATCAATAAATTGGGTTTTACTTCCTCGAAGACTCGTTGCGATCCCCTATACTTGTGGGTCATCAAGACTATTTTCTCGGCGCTCGTTGCCGGGGAGCATAGCTTTATTTGGAAGTTCACTTGGATTAATATTGTTCGCTGCAAATTCTCCATCATGGGTAAACCTCGCGATACTAAGATCGCCATATTACCATCCACTACAAGAAAAGGTACAATTCTGAATACCTCTGCTGCTCTTGATTCACCATCTGTGATTGATAAACTTGTTTCACCGCCACATGCTTCACATGCGGGTACATCTGCTGAATCTGAACACTCTCATAATATTGATAATGTTTCTGCTGTGCTTGATGATAGTGGTTCATTGGGATCTTTTCTAGATGCTACAATTGCTAGGTCTAGACAAATTGAAAATACTGAAACTCCTAATGCTACTACACCCGTTAGTTCACCCGAACTTGGTTATTTTAGTGATGATCCCGAGGAAGATTATGTGGAGCTTAATGATGATTTTATTGAAAAATGCAATGCTACTACTGATGCAAGAAAAATTAAAAAGTTGCTTGCGTAACATGCCGTTAGATATAAACTGTCTCCGATCCTAAGTTTGCCACATCTCCTATAAACATTAGGGATAAAGATTATGATTTTTCTCTTGATCTATCTCATATAGCTATTGTTGAGAAAACACCCTTTTGTGGTACTGAAAAAGAAAGTGCTGTTGAACACATGACTGAGCTATCTACTCTTAGTAGCTTGTTTTCTCGATGATGTTAAGATGCGTACTTACTTTGTTGCTAAAATATTTCCATTCTCATTAAAGGATGACGCTAAAACTTGGTATAATAATTTGCCACCTAATTCTATTAAAAGTCCGAAAGAATTGCTTGATGTTTTCTTCCGCAAATACTTTCCTGCTAGTGCTCAACATATTGCTTTGCAGAGAATTTATAATTTTAATCAGGGAGATGAAGAGAAATTGCCTGAGGCTTGGTCGAGATTCTGCTCTCTTATTAGAGCTCGACATGAGCATGATTTGGAAAAGCATGATTTACTTGATATCTTTTATAGTGGACTAACCATTGAGTCTAGGGCATACCTGGATAGTTGTGCTGGTTGTGTTTTCAGGAAATGAACTCATGACGACGATGAAGCATTTTTGGCTAAAATAAGCCGGAATGATGATGATTGGACTACGCTGAACCGACTCCAACTCCAATATTGAAGAAGCGGGGTTTAATTAAATTGAATGATGAAGATATGAGGGAAGCCAAGAAGTCTCTCAAGGAGAAAGGTATTAAATCTGAAGATGTGAAGAATCTACCTCCTATTGAAGATATATGTGAGATAATTCCCCCTTCATCCATGATTGAGGTAAACTCCCTTCAACGCTTTACTAGGGAAGATATTCCGTATTCGAAACCTCCTGCACAATGCTTAGATGAGTTTGATAATTATATTGTTAAGCAAGAAAATTTTAATATGAGAGTAGAGAATCATTTAATGGAAAATTCTCAAGCTATTAGTGAATTGCATGATATTGTGGAGAGAACCTCCAGTGATGTTAAGATGCTTGTTAAACATTTTCAAATGATTCAAACTCAAATTGATCAACTCACTAAAGTGCAAAATGACTTGTTAGGGAATAATTCTAAAGAGAAACATGCTTATGAAGTAACAACTAGAGGTGGTGTCTCTACCCAGGATCCTCTATATCCTGAAGGGCATCCCAAAAGAGTTGAACAAGATTCTCAACGCATTGAACCTAGTGCTCATTCTAGGAAGAAAAAGAAGAAGAAACATAAAAATGTTGTAGAATCCTCTGAACCTGTTAATGATCCTAATAGTATTTCTATTTCTGATGCTGAAACTGAAAGTGGTAATGAACATGATAATGATAATGATAATGATAAGAATGATACTCCTGATAAAGAAGAGGTTGAAGAAGAACCTGAAAAGCATGCTAAAAATAAAAAGTACACTAAAGAAGATTTTATTGCTGAGAAACATGGTAATGAAAGAGAACCTTGGGTGCAAAAGCAAATGCCTTTTCCTGCTAAGAAATTAAAATCAAAGGAAGAAGAACACTATAATAAATTTTGCGATTGGATGAAACCTTTATTCTTGCAAATCCCTTTGACTGATGCTATTAAATTGCCTCCTTATTCAAAGTATATGAAAGATATTGTTACTAACAAAAGGAAAATCCCCAATGAGGAAATTTCCACTATGCTTGCTAATTACTCTTTCAATGGCAAAGTTCCGAAGAAGTTGGGCGACCTGTATACCTACTATTCCTTGTTCTATCAAGAATAATTATGTTAAAACTGCTCTATGTGACTTGGGAGCCGGTGTTAGTGTTATGCCTTTTTCTCTTTATAAGAGACTTTACTTAGATAAGTTGATACCTACTGATATATCTCTGCAAATGGCTGATAAATCTACTGCTATTCCTGTTTGTATATGTGAGAATGTTCCTGTTCAAGTTACTACTAACTGTTTGATATTAACTGATTTTGTTGTGTTGGAAATGCCTGAAGATGATAATATGTCTATTATTCTTGGGAGACCTTTTCTTAACACCGCAGGGGCTGTTATTGATTGCAACAAAGGAAAGGTTACTTTCAATGTTGATGATAGGGAACATACCGTTTATTTCCCCAAGAGGATTGAGAAAGCGTGTGGAGTTAATACTATTTCTAATGTGAGAACTATCAAAGTGGGAACTATTGATTGTCCTATATATGAGCCTAAAGAAGAATATCAAACTCTCGTGATTGGATCCATATCAATACAATTCAAGGTAACATGATTGATTTGAGGTTTATTTCTTCTTATGCTATGAAAATTTATTTGGTGGCAAGACTTGATCAACCTTGTTAACGAATACTTTTTATATGCATAGAGGAGGTAAACAACATCTCTTTCTTCCTCCACTTGTTTTACTTACTGTAGCAACCTCTCCTTATCTTTATTTTATTGCAATGTTGTGCCAAGTGAAGCCTCTAATCGAAGGTTGATACTAGATTTGGATTTCTGCGCAGAAACAGATTTTTATCTGTCACGAATCTGGGCTGTTTTCTCTGTAGGTAACTCAGAAAATTATGCCAATTTACGTGCGTGTTCCTCAGATATGTACGCAACTTTCATTAGTTTTGATTTTTCTGATTTGAGCAACGGAAGTATTTATTTAAAATTCATCTTTACTGGCTGTTCTGTTTTGGCAGATTCTGTCTCTATTTTTTGCATTGTCTCTTGTGGACTTTAAGCGAGCTTTTCTAGACATAGAGAGCTGTAGCTAATGTTTTATTGAGTTTTTGCAATGTGCCACTACAGGACCAAGGTGGATTCAAATTTTTTTTTTTGAGTACTAACCCCTCTAATAAAGTTTATGAGAAGTTTGTTGTGAAGGAAGTTTTCAAGGGTCAAGAGAGGAGGATGATATATGATCAAGAAGAGTCAAAAGCCTAAGCTTGGGGGGAGGTATACCGGCATCACTCATTCTTTGCATATTATGGTTGCTGGATACTTTTGCATACTTGTTTTGTTCGTTTGAGTGGTTTTCTAATGAGAAGAAGATAATATTTGGGGAAGTGCTGCCTGAAAACAGATTCTGGAACGTTACCGTAAAAATTCTCAAAAATAGCCAGAGCGTCATTTTGAGCTGCAAATTTTTGTGTAGGTTCCCCAGGTTGTTATATAACTTTCATTAGTTGAACACTTTTCGATCTGAGCAACGTAAGATTTTTGTTAAAATCGATTTCTGTACTGCTGTCAGGTTTTGGCAGATTCCTGCCATCTCGCTTTTCTGTGTTTCTTTCAGTTTGCTATTTCTTGATTTCGCTTTGTTTCCTTCCCAAAACACAAAAAGACCAAAAATATTTCTGTTATTTCTCTTCACCATTTGTTTGCTTTAGTTTCTTGCATTTGTTTCACTTTATTTGCTATTGCTAGTTTGCTATAAGAAAACCCAAAAAGATTTTGCTTTGTTTGTTTGTTTCCTCTTGTTCTTATTTGCAATTTGAAAACACCAAAAATATTTGCTGTTCTTCTCTGGTTTGTAAAGTTCTTTATGAGTTCAATGGTCTTCGGTGGCTGGAGCGTGGTTTTCATTTCATATTATCCAAGCTGCACAAGTGAAAAGGCAATAATAACGATCTACGACAATCTGATTATGGTGAGAGGCTGGTATGAACTCTATTTGTTTTCATTTTTGTACATATACTCATCCATGTGAGCATGCTTAGTTGGTTCATGTGAGGTATATGTTATTTGGGAAAGTCTAGTAGTTCATGATCTCTCATGTTTAGCTCCAATTTATTAATATGAGTAGCATGTCATGTATGTTTGTTTGCATTGTTTTATTCATAAGTAAGTATGGCATTGTGGTATCCTCCTCTGAATAATTCATTTATATCGACTTGGCACATGCTCACGCATGCATATGACTGAACAAAAAGTCAATTAAGCCTCGATGATTTATATTGCTTCAGAGTTCTTGTATCAATTTTATGCCTCCTTTAATTTATTTTGCCGCAAGCATGATTATGACGATTATCGCTTCTCTTGATTTGTCGCTCCCTAGTCTATTGCTAGCCTTCACTTGTACTGAGCGGGAACGCTGCTCGTACTTCCAAACACATGAAAACCAAGTTATTCCAGAGTGTCCACCATAAATACCTATGCATGGCATTTCAAACCATTCCAAGTAAATTCTCATGCGCTACCTTTAAAACCTTCAAAATGCTTCTCAATTTGTGTTCATGTTTCATAGCTCATGAGGAAGTATGTGGTGTTTAGCTTTCAACCTTGTTATTTACTTTTGACGGACTCTCATATGGACTAGTGGCACATCCGCTTATCCAATAATTTTGCAAAAAGAGCTGGCAATGGGATTCCCAGTCCCGAATTAATTAACTTAATTAGACACTCCTCCATGGTTTGTGATTGTTGGACGGCACCCGAAGGATTCGGTTAGCCATGGCTTGTGTAAGCAAAGGTTGGGGGGAGTGTCATCATCATAATAAAACCAAAATAAAAAAGGCACTCCTTCATGGTATGAGATTGTTGGTGTGCACCCGAGGATTCGGTTAGCCATGGTTTGTGAAAGAAAGGTTGGAAGGAGTGCCAAATAAATATGCAATAATTCATGGGAGCCGCTCTTGAAAGTCCGGTTGGCGAGGTAGTTAGTGTACCCATTACCATTCGTTGACAACAACAAACACCTCTCAAAATAATTTTACTCCTGTCTTTATAAAAATGAAAAGCTCTAGCGCATGTTAATCCCCTCGCTTCCCTCTCGCGAAGGGTCAATCTTTTACTTTTATGTTGTGTCTCCATTATTTCTTTGAGCACTATCTTGAGAGCACAACTGTCATTCTTAGTACAATATGCTTGTCTCAAAATATGATTGATTGTGGTATAACTTTGATGCATTTATCTTTTGACAATCACTACTTCTAGTCTTTCTATGAACTCCAGAGGTGCCCGGGCATTTATGTTTTGCCAACCAAATACAGGCCAGCGAGATACCACTTTATCATACTCTCTTATGAACATTGCAATCTTGCTTATACACATGATTCATGATGCTTCTTATTAATTGTTGGTACCTCTCCATGATTGACATAGCTGTTAGATGATCTTATTTGCATATATCTCATTATGAACTGCTCGAGTATTAGCCATAGCATGAGAATATATACATCATATGAGCAAATGTGTTCGTGAAAGTTCTTTTATCGCTCAGCTTGTTAATCGAATTGCTTGAGGACAAGCAATAAGCTAAGCTTGGGGGGAGTTGATACGTCCAAAACGTATCTACTTTCCCGAACACTTTTGCTATTGTTTTGCCTCTAATTTGTGTATTTTGGATACAACTAACACGGACTAACGCTGTTTTCAGCAGAACTGCTCTGGTGTCTCGTTTTTGTGCAGAAATCCAACTTTCGGGAAAAACCTCGGAATTTATGCAGAAGGCCCTATTTTCCCAGGAAACTAACGGAGCCGTAAGGGCAATTGAAGTGGAGGCCCGAGGGCCCCACACCATAGGGCGGCGCGGCCCAGGGGGGCCCGCGCGGCCCTGTGGTGTGGCCCCCTCGGCCGGCCTCCGACGCCCTCCTTCGGACTATTTATCGGCCTCGACCTAAAAACGCACGGGGAGAAGTCGAAGTGGCCAGAAACCCTCCAGAACGCCGCCACATCGCGAAACTCCGTCGCGGGAGCCAGAAGTCTCCGTTTCCGGCACTCCGTCGGGACGGGGAATTGGAGGAGATCATCGCCGCCATCACCGCCAACGCCTCTACATCAACCAGCCATGTTTCCCCCATCCATGTGTGAGTAATTCCCCCGCTGTAGGCCGAAGGGGATGGTAGGGATTGGATGAGATTGGTCATGTAATAGCATAAGATTGTTAGGGCATAGTGCCTAGTGTCCGTAATTGGTACTTTGATGATATTGTTGCAACTTGTTATGCTTAATGCTTGTCACTAGGGCCCGAGTGCCATGATCTCAGATCTGAACATGTTATTGCTTCATCAAGATATTCATTGTTTATGGTCTTACCTATAAGTTGTATACACATGTCGCTGTCCGGAACCGATGGCCCCGAAGTGACAGAAATCGGGACAACCGGAGGGAATGGTAGCGATGTGAGGATCACATGTGTTCACGGAGTATTAATGCTTTGCTCCGGTACTCTATTAAAAGGAGTACCTTAATATCCAGTAGTTTCCCTTGAGGCCCGGCTGCCACCGGCTGGTAGGACAAAAGATGTTGTGCAAGTTTCTCATTGCGAGCACGCACGACTATATATGGAACACATGCCTATTGATTGCTTTGTACTTGGACACCATTTTATTATTATCTGCAAATGCCCTGCTATGATTGTTACATGAGTTTCTCTCATCCATGCAACACCCGTCATCCGTCCCCGTGCCTACAGTATTTTAATCCTGCTGTTTACTAAAATCACTACTGCTGTCTCTGTTACTCGCTGTTATTTCACTATCGCATCGCTATAAAACTGTTATTATCGATAAACCCTTGCGAGCAAGTCTGTTTCCAGGTGCAGCTGAATTGACAACTCCGCTGTTAAGGCTTCCAAGTGTTCTTTGTCTCCCCTTGTGTCGAATCAATAAATTGGGTTTTACTTCCCTCGAAGACTATTGCGATCCCCTATACTTGTGGGTCATCAGGGACCGACCTGCCAGCAGCGTCCTCATCGTTTCAAAGGCCGCAGGGGATCAAAAGAAAAAAAAGGCAAATAGCCAGAAATTAGGGGTAAAAAATAGATCCAACAAAGGAAAGGTTTGTTGTTCATAGAGGCTGACATGTGGGACCCATGAGCCAGCGGCGACCTCAATTTCAAAGGCGGCATATGATCGAAAAGAAAAAGGCAAGTTAGCAAAAATCAGGGGGTAAAAAAAATCTAAGAAAAGAAACTTTATTGTACATAGAGGATGACATGCGGGTCCCATGAGCCAGCACCTTACTCAACGTTTCAGAGGCGGCATGAGATCAAAAGAAAAAGGAAACTGACCAAATATCAGGAGCAAAAAATAATCCAAGAAAAGAAACTTTTATTGTACATAGAGGATGACATATGGGTCCCACTTATACAAGCTCTTTCGCTCCAAGATCTTGCAAGTTGATTGTACATAGAGGATGACATGCGGGGCCCTTGTGTCAGCAGCTTAATCAACGTTTCCAAGGCGGCAGGGGATCAAAAGAAAAAGGAAATAGCCAAAAATAAGAGGGTGAAAAAAAATCCAAGAAAAGAAACTTTTATAGTATAGAGGATGACATGTGGGTCCCATGAGCCAGCCTTCCTCAACGTTTCGTAGGCTGCATGAGATCGAAAGAAAAAGGCAAGTGACCAAAAATAAGAGGGTAAAAATCCAAGAAAAGAGACTTGATTGTACATAGAGGATGACATGCGGGTCCCATCACCAGCCTTACTCAACGTTTCCAAGGCGGCAGGGGATCAAAAGAAAATGGAAATAGCCAAAGATCAGAGGGTGAAAAAAATCCAAGAAAAGAAACTTTTGTAGTACATAGAGGATGACATGCGGGTCCCATGGGCCAGCAGGTTCCTCAACGTTTTCAAGGGCGGCATGAGATCGAAAGAAAAAGGCAAGTGACCAAAAATCAGAGGGTGAAAAATAATCCAAGAAAAAGAAACTTTTATTGTACATAGAGGATGACATGCTGTCCCAACGTTTCAAATGCGGCTTGAGATCAAAAGAAAAAGAAAGTAGCCAGAAATTAGGGGGTAAAAAAACCTCCAAGAAAAGAAAATTGATTGTACATAGAGGATGACATGCGGGTCCCACGAGTTAGCAGCTTACTCAACGTTTCCAAGGCGGCAGGGGATCAAAAGAAAAAGGAAATAGCCAAAAATCAGAGAGTGAAAAAAAACCCCTAGAAAATAAACTTTTGTAGTACATAGAGGATGACATGCGGGTCCCATGAGTCAGCAGATTCCTCAACGTTTCAAACGTGGCATGAGATCGAAAGAAAAAGGCAAGTGACCAAATATCAGGAGCCAAAAATAATCCAAGAAAAGAAACTTGATTGTACATAGAGGATGACATGCGGGTCCCATTGTGCGGCAGTGGTCCCAACGTTTCAAATGCGGCTTGAGATCAAAAGAAAATGAAAGTAGCCAGAAATTAGGGGGTCAAAAAAAAACTCCAAGAAAGGAAAGCTTTATCGTTCATACAGGCTGACACGTGGGACCTATGAGCCAGCAGCTTACTAAACGTTTCAAAGGCGGCAGGGGATCAAAGGAAAAAGGAAATAGCCAAAAATCAGAGGGTGAAAAAAATCCAAGAAATCAAACTTTTATTGTACATAGAGGATGACATGCGGGTCCCATTTTGCAGCAGCGGTCTCAACGTTTCCGAGGCGGCACAGGACCAAAAGAAAAATGAAGTAGCCAGAAATCAGGGGGTGAAAAAAATCCAAGAAAAGAAAGATTTCAATTGGGCTGCATCTGGACATCTGGGCCTTCGAACTATCCTTCTGGGCCTTTTGACTCGTACAATTTCAGCCCACTCCAGAACATGAAAGTTCGGATTTTTCTCAAAAAAAAAACAAGAAAGTCCTATGCTTCGCCAAAACAAAAAAAAGGAGATTCAAGATATAAGTTGTAAAAATAAAGATTTATTTATCCGTTTGCAATAGCTCAGAGCGAAATACACTGTTTATTGTCTGCAAAATAATCAAGATATCACATGTTTCTTGTACGGGGAGGTCGACATCGTGGACCCATGAGCCGCAGGCGTCGTCAACGTTTCAAAGGCGGCAGGGGATCGAAAATAAAAATAAACCAAATATCAGTTGGTAAAAAAATCCAAGAAAATAAAACATTTATCGTTCTGAGAGGATGACATGCGGGACCGATGAGGCAGCAGCATCCTCAACGTTTCCAAGGCGGCAGGGGATCAAAGAAAAAAAAGGAAATAGCCAGAAATTAATTAGGGGTTCAAAATAAATCCATCAAAGGAAAGTTTTATTGTTCATAGAGGATGACATGTGGGACCGACCTGCCAACAGCGTCCTCATCGTTTCAAAGGGGGCAGGAGATCAAAAGAAAAAGGCAAATAGCCAGAAATTAGGGTAAAAATAACTCCAAGAAAGGAAACTTTTATTGTTCGTAGAGGATGACATGCGGGACCCATGAGCCAGCAGCTTACTTAACGTTTCAAAGGCGGCATGAGATCGAAAGAAAAAGGCAAGTGACAAAATATCAGGAGCCCAAGATAATCCAAGAAAATAAACTTTATTTACATAGAGGATGACATGCGGGTCCCATTTTGCAGCAGCGGTCCCAACGTTTCAAATGCGGCTTGAGATCAAAAGAAAAAGAAAGTAGCCATAAATTAGGGGGTCAAAAAAATCCAAGAAAATAAAGTTGATGGACATAGAGGATGACATGCGGGTCCCATGAGCTAGCAGCTTACTCAACGTTTCCAAGGCGGCAGGGGATCAAAAGAAAAAGGAAATAGCCAAAAATCAGAGGGTGAAAAAACAAAGAAAATGAACTTTTATAGTACATAGAGGATGACATGCGGGTCCCATGAGCCAGCAGGTTCCTCAACGTTTCAAACGTGGCATGAGATCGAAAGAAAAAGGCAAGTGACCAAATATCAGGAGCCAAAAATAATTCAAGAAAAGAAACTTGATTGTACATAGAGGATGACATGCGGGTCCCAATTAGCAAATGGTATCACCGTTTGAGAGGCTGCACGGGATCGAAAGAAAAAGGCAAGTGACCAAATATCAGGAGCCAAAAATAATCCAAGAAAAGAAATTTTATTGTACGTAGAGGATGACATGCGGGTCCCATTTTGCAGCAGCGGTCTCAACGTTTCCAAGGCGGCACAGAACCAAAAGAAAAATGAAGTAGCCCTAAATCGGGGGTGAAAAAATCCAAGAAGAAAGATTTCAATTGGGCTGCATCCGGACATCCGGGCCTTCGAACTATCCCCGCTTGGCCTTTTGACTCGTACAATTTCAGCCCACTCCAAAACAGGAAAGTTCCGAATTTTCCAAAAAAACAGGAAAGTCCTATGCTTCGCAAAGACAAAAAAACAAGGAGATTCAACATATAAGTTTGTTTATGTAAAAATAAAGATTTAATTATCCGTTTGAAATAGCTCAGAGCGCAATACATTGTTTATTGTCTGCAAAATAATCAAGATATCATATGTTTCTTGTATGGGGAGGCTGACATCGGGGACCCATGAGCCAACAGCGTCGTCAACGTTTTAAAGGCGGCAGGGGATGGAAAAAAAAAACCATAAATCTGTTGGTAAAAAATCCAAGAAAAGAAACATTTTCGTTCTGAGAGGATGACATGCGGGACCCATGAGGCAGCAGCATCCTCAGCGTTTATTGATCCTAGAGGTTGACATGTGGGACCCGTGAGCCGCGAGCGTCCTCAACGTTTTAAAGGCTGCACGTGATCGAAAGAAAAAATAAGCCAAAAATCGTTTGGTCAACAAAATCCAAGAAAATAAACATTTACCGTTCTGAGAGGATGACATGCGGGACCCATGAGGCAGCAGCATCCTCAACGATTCCAAGGCGGCAGGGGAAATATCCAGAAATTAATTAGGGGTTCAAAATAAATCCATCAAAGGAAACTTTTATTGTTCATAGAGGATGACATGTGGGACCGACCTGCCAACAGCGTCCTCATCGTTTCAGAGGGGGCAGGAGATCAAAAGAAAAAGGCAAATAGCCAGAAATTAGGGGTAAAAAATAACTCCAAGAAAGGAAACTTTTATTGTTCGTAGAGGATGATATGCGGGACCCATGAGCCAGCAGCTTACTCAACGTTTCAAGCGGCATGAGATCGAAAGAAAAAGGCAAGTGACAAAATATCAGGAGCCAAAGATAATCCAAGAAAAGAAACTTTATTGTACGTAGAGGATGACATGCGGGTCCCATGAGTCAGCAGCTTACCCAACGTTTCCAAGGCGGCAGGGGATCAAAAGAAAAAGGAAATAGCCAAAAATCAGAGGGTGAAAAAAAAATAAAGAAAATAAACTTTTATAGCACATAGAGGATGACATGCGGGTCCCATGAGCCAGCAGGTTCCTCAACGTTTCAAACGTGGCATGAGATCGAAAGAAAAAGGCAAGTGACCAAATATGAGGAGCCAAAAATAATTCAAGAAAAGAAAGTTTTATAGTACATAGAGGATGACATGCGGGTCCCATTTAGCAAGACGGTATCACCGTTTGAGAGGCGGCAGGGGTTCAAAAGAAAAAAGAAATTGCCAAAAATCAGAGGGTGAAAAAAACCAAGAAAATGAACTTTTATAGTACATAGAGGATGACATGCGGGTCCCATGAGCCTGCAGGTTCCTCAACGTTTCAAACGTGGCATGAGATCGAAAGAAAAAGGCAAGTGCCCAAATATGAGGTGCCAAAAAAAACTCCAAGAAAAGAAAGTTGATTGCTCATAGAGGATGACATGCGGGTCCCATTTAGCTGCAGCGGTCTCACTGTTTGAGAGGCGGCAGGGGATCGAAAGAAAAAGGCAAGTGAACGAATATGAGGTGCCAAAAATAATCCAAGAAAAGAAAGTTTTATAGTACATAGAGGATGACATGCGGGTCCCATTTAGCAGCAGCGGTATCACCGTTTGAGAGGCGGCAGCCGGATCGAAAAAAAAGGCAAGTGACCAAATATGAGGTGCCAAAAAAAATCCAAGAAAAGAAAGTTTTATAGTACATAGAGGATGACATGCGGGTCCCATTTAGCAGCAGCGGTATCGCCGTTTGAGAGGCGGCAAGGGATCGAAAGAAAAAGGCAAGTGACCAAATATGAGGTGCCAAAAAAAATCCAAGAAAAGAAAGTTTTATAGTACATAGAGGATGACATGCGGGTCCCATTTAGCAGCAGCGGTATCACCGTTTGAGAGGCGGCAGGGGATCGAAAAAAAAAGGCAAGTGACCAAATATGAGGTGCAAAAAAAAACTCCAAGAAAAGAAAGTTGATTGCACATAGAGGATGACATGCGGGTCCCATTTAGCAGCAGCGGTCTCAACGTTTTCAAGGCGGCAAGGGATCAAAAGAAAAAGGAAGTAGCCAGAAATCAGGGGGTCAAAAAAAATCCAAGAATAGAAAGAATTTTGGTTCATAGAGGATGACATGCGGGACCCATGATCCTGCATCGTAAACGGCTCGATCGGAGAACGTTGAACGAGATGGCGCGATCGAGAAAAAAAACAATGCCAGAGAGGCTGCCATCTGGGCCCTACATCCCTCGGCGGTGCGGATTTGCGTTGACTCGGCCGGCGAACCCGAGATTTCGAGATGCACCACGTCCCGGGCCACCATACGCGTTTTGGCCGCTTTCGTCGGGCTAGGTGGCCTCAAAAACGAGAAAAAAAAAGTTTTGACATGCACCACGGAGGGACCCAAAATCGTCGGCCATGGTACACCAGCAACCACGGCGCGACTTCAACTTCGTCGGCCATGGCAACTTTTCTTGTAGTGGTACCTTTTCTGCCTCCTTCTCTCTACCTTTTTTCACCTAATTAGTATCAAATCTAGAGAAGCTTGCATTTCTGTCTTTCTTCAATTATTATTTGTGCCTTTTGGCCCTCGTTGTTTGCCCAATATGGCAGCAAATCTAGTAGAGAGCCCAATCTAGTACTCCATCTGGTCCATATGTATGTAGTTAAATCTAGAAGCAAATCTACAGGGAATGTATGATAAATTCACAAGGTCATATAGTTGAATAGGGATAGATAATATAGATAATAAGCTGCATTCAGCAGCCAAACATAGTAGGGTTCGAGGTTCTTCACAGCAGTACAGCACCATCATACTAACAACATAACAACGAGGGATCCCTAGCTAACAACAAAGGGATCCCAACAACAAAATGGAGGAGGCAGCAGCAGCACACGTCCAGGACTCCGCCTACACCATCTGCCTCTGCCTCCACTTGTTGCTCCCCTTGGGAGCCTTGGGCTTGAGCGGAGGCATGCGCCCGCCGGAGATCTCCACCCGCTGGATGCTGCGGAGGTGCATGCCGAGCGCCAAGTGCTTGGCGCGGAAGGAGTTGGGGTTCACCGACGCGCCGACCTTGGGGTTGGTGTGGCCGATGTTCTCGGCATGCGTGAGGAGGCAGTTGAAGTCAGTGCCGCCGAGCCTCCTAGTGCAGAAGGGGCACCTATAGACACCCTTGGTGACGGCGAGGTAGGAGACGTACTGGCCGACCTGCAGCCTCCGCAGCACCTGGCGAGTCTTGACGTCATGGTGCTCGTCGTCGCTGCCGACGTCGCTGCCAGACAGCTGATCCATATCAAACGGGAATTTATTAGTGAATGAGTTGCAATGATGACTAACGTGCATGATAACAAAGTTAGGAAAAACAGAGGCAGCCTCAGTTAGAGTGGACACGATTATATGTCTACAGGGACGGTGTAAGCGAACCAAAGCTCATGCACAACAGATTTGTACACAGAAATGGTTCGCTGAACCCTCCCTGTAAAAATCTGTGCCCACCGATTCATCATAGGCAAAGAAACAGATTCCAGATTTGAACTTGAACACATTCCAGATTATTTGCAAAATTAAACGGTTGATATCTTTTGATTCGTGCATAAAATAACTGATTGAGATCCTATGATTACTTGCATAATTTAACTGATTGAGATCCCATTATTACTTGCATAAATTAACCGAACGGCCGAACCCCAAATCTTAAACGAAATCAAGGAGGGATCAAAGCAAAATGGAATAAAATCGGAGCAAATATTAGCCCAATACTCATCCATCACAGATCCATCTACACCAGCACAAATAGGGTTCAAAAAGGAATGGGGAACAAAAAAGGAAGCAAACCGTAGTTACCTCGTTCCATGGGTCCTCTATGGAGGTGTCGTAGGGGTTCGGGGGCGGGACGTACGGCACCGGCTCGTAGGGGTCATATCCCGGCAGGATCTGACCGCGACCGGTGGCAGCAGCCTCCGATGCACCGGCGGAGGCAGCGGCGACGTCCGTTGAGGGGACGGCGGCGACGTCCGTTGAGGGGACGGCGTCGAAGAGGGAGGCATCGCGCTTGGAGCTGATGGCGCCGTGGACGATGGGATTGGCATTCTCCTTGTCCATCTCGCCGGCAGAGGAGAGGGAGAAGGAGAGGGTTTTTTGCTTTGGAGAAGATGATGGGACGTGACAGAGGCGGCGTTGCGTAGGCGAGTGAGAGTGATAGAGATAGTGGGAGGAGGCGTCTATAAAGGCAAGGGGTGGTTAATGCGACCCGCGTCCTACGCGTCCACCGCTGCACGTCTGCACGTCTTGGACTTCTGCAATGCGCCACGCGTCCACGATTGCACGTCTTCGACTTCTGCACCGCGACCGGCGTCTACGCGTCAACAATTGCACGTCTTTCATTTCTGCACCGCAACACGCGTCCTCGAGTCTAACCCTGGAAATTTAGATATACTCAGGTATAAACTCGAGCATTATATTAGCATTTTTTGTGTGCTCAGTTTTCCCCTTGAGTGCTAATACTGACTAGTGCAATATGCTCAGTTTTACCCTCAAGTAGCTGGTCAACAGACAGTCAACAAATGGGATTAACTAGTTAAATGAGTCATTTAATGTGCAAAAAATTCCGAAAAATAGTGGCACATACTCATGGAGTCTTTACCACAAATTGCCAGTTCTCAAAACATAGATAAGTCATAGATAAATCAAGTTTTACCACAAATTGCCACTTCTCAAAGGCCTTCTCAAATCACCTAGTAGCTATGAAGGTGCATGGTTTTCCACAATAAGCCCTTCCCAAAACAGCTTTCCCCAAAATATACTTTGTCTAAATGAGGCCACAATTCTCACACTCATGTATATTTGTATTGCAAATAGTTTGAGATAGGCCAAGATGGGTTTTATTATACAAAACACGCATTTTCCATTTTTTAAATATCATATTTGAATCCCTTAGTCTGTTTATTACATAGGTGCCCTTGGTTTCTTGATACTACTCAGTTTTGCCCTCTCCCTCCACAAATTCTCTCACACGTGCAACATTGCCCTGATTGGTCTAGCCCATGTCACGCGGATCGTGCCCGCCGACCGTTGATCGTATGATATAACGGGCAGGATAACCCCTCTCTCTCTCTCTCTCGGCGGTTACCTTCCACTCTCTAAGTATGCTAAAGGGCGGTTTTCTGTATTTATTTTCACTGCTAAAAATTATAAACTCTTTTAGGCATTACTTTTCACGCAAAAAATGATAAACCATCACCGATTTGTTGTAGCCATAAATTTTCACGCAAAAAATGATAAACCGTCACCGATTTGTTGTAGCCATTAATTTTCACGAAAATCCCAAATGATAAACCATCACCGATTTGTTGTAGCCATTAATTTTCACGCAAAAAATGATAAACCATCACCGATTTGTGTATCCATTACTTTTCACGCAAAAATGATAGACCATCACCGATTTCTTGTAGCCATTACTATTCACGGTAAAAATGATAAACGAACCAATCTATCTATCTCTGTATTTGAAGTTTGGAAGGGTTCACCATCTAGTTATGTTAACTTTCGAGGTTTTGACCTGAAAACAAATGGGTATTATAAAGGGAAATAAAAGTTCAAAAAAATGTAAAAACGAAACAATCTACCTATCTTTGTATAGAAGATCGTCTGTATGATTTTTGAGGTCATTTAGAGAAGGTAGAAAAAAATCCCTTTTGAGAAGGTCGAAAAAACCTAACTTGTAGTGAGACCTAACCAAATTTGGCATACATTATGCCATATCTATAACAACAAGGAATATCTAAAAGGGAAAGTTTCACAAAATTTGAAATTTATGGCGAAAATGATGCCATACATGATGCTGTTTTTCGAGGTTTTGACCTGAAAATCAATTGGATATTATAAAGGGAAATAAAAAGTTCGAAAAATATAAAAACGAAACAATCTATCTATCTATGTATAGAAGATCAGCTGTATGAAATTTGAGGTCATTTAGAGAAGGTAGAATAAATCACCTTGTTAGAAAAGCTGGTTTCAGTGAGACGAAACGGCATGCATTTAAGCAAAGTGATTTTTTCGAACATCTCCAAATGATCCCAAATTTGCCATACATGATGCCATACGTGTAACAACAAGGAACCCTATCTAAAAAGTGTCAAAAAGTTTGCCCAACAGTATAGCTCTATCAAAAAGAACCTCACCATGGCGCTAGTATAATTTTGGGCTTAGTTACAAACTTTCTTTACCTAACCTTCAACACGAAACTTATTTCAAATCAATTTTGGCGTACAAGAAACAAATCCCTCCTTGATTCGAGCACCACAGCCTCCAAACTTTGCCGATGCCGATATCGGCATGGTCAGAACGGCTATGCTCGACGCCACTGCTAGGTCACCGTCGGGATGCACCCTCAATCCCGTCCCCTCATTCGATCACTGACACACCAGAGATACCGCCGAGGCCAATGCCGAACGTACATGCTGATGCCAATGCCGAACATGCATCCACGCCGATGTGGGCACGGCCACGCCGCCCCGCTATGCTGGACGCCACAGACCACCGCGAGGTCTTTTCCTTCGCCGCCACACTCTTCTAGCACCCATCTATACACGCCAGAAAGGAGAGACACTAGTTTTCTCTACATTGCTCGCGTTCGTGTCGGACACGGCCAGTCAAAGTTTTGAGGTAGTCGTCGATGTCGTCGACCATTTCTTCTCTTCGTTACATGGTTAAACGCGTCTAGTTCATATCTATCTAATGCGTCTGGTCTCGCCTCATGCAGTTCTTTGTGGACGTCGATCTCATCTCGGCACCCCGCAGGCCACCTCCTCCGTGCCATCGCTGTAGAGCTCCGTTTAAAAATCTATTCCTACCCGTGTATTGCCCCTTGTATCAGCACCATGGCCCACTTGTCATTCGATATACCGAAGCCCCACTCGTGCGTGTTTTGGTCAGGGATACAGCGATGCTTACGGTCAAACAAAGATGGATGGTCTGACGTGTCTTTGCGGGCTCTACGTGGCCCCACTAGTCAGAAGATAACGGTCAACCGTCGGGCAACCGGTCACATAAAGATCTGTGATGGTTTCAGACAAGGTCTTGGGGAAAACTGAGGAAAAACTAAGGAGCTGTGGAAAACTGAGCACAACTAAGGAACCGAGGGCACGAAAATAGAAATCCCAATATTATTTGTTGTTGAATGCTTATGCATTAAAGAGGAATCCATTATCTGTTGTCTATGTTGTCCCGGTATGGATGTCTAAGTTGAGAATAATCAAAAGCGAGAAATCCAGTGTGAGCTTTCTCCTTAGACCTTTGTACAGGCGGCATAGAGTTACCCCTTTGTGATACTTGGTTAAAACATATGTATTGCGATGATAATCCAGGTAATCTGAGCTAATTAGGACAAGGTGCGGGCACTATTGGTAATCTATGCATGAGGCTTGTAACTTGTAGGATATAATTTACATAATGCATATGCTTTATTACTACCGTTGACAAAATTGTTTCTTGTTTTCAAAATCAAAGCTCTAACACAAATATAACAATCGATGCTTCCCTCTGCGAAGGGCCATTCTTCTACTTTTATGTTGAGTCAGTTCACCCACTTCTCTCCATCTTAAGAAGTAAACACTTGTGTTAACTGTGCATTGATTCTTACATACTTGCTTATTGCACTTATTATATTACTTTATGTTGACAATATCCATGAGATATACATGTTACAAGTTGAAAGCAACCGCTGAAACTTAATCTTCCTTTGTGTTGCTTCAATGCCTTTACTATGAACTTATTGCTTTATGAGTTAACTCTTATGCAAGACTTATTGATGCTTGTCTCGAAAGTACTATTCATGAAAAGTCTTTGCTATATGATTCAATTGTTTACTCATTATATTTACCATTGCTTCGAATCGCTGCATTCATTACATGTGCTTACAATAGTATGATCAAGATTATGATGGCATGTCACTTCAGAAATTATCTTTGTTATCGTTTACCTACTCGGGACGAGTAGGAACTAAGCTTGGGGATGTTTGATACGTCTCAAACGTATCTATAATTTCTTATGTTCCATGCTACTTTATTGATGATACCTACATGTTTGATACATACTTTATGTCATATTTATGCATTTTCCGGCACTAACCTATTAACAAGATGCCGAAGAGCCAGTTGCTGTTTTCTGCTGTTTTTGGTTTCAGAAATCCTAGTAAGGAAATATTCTCGGAATTGGACGAAATCAACGCCCAGGATCTTATTTTTCCACGAAGCTTCCAGAAGTCTGGAGGAGATACGAAGTGGGACGACAAGGCGATGCCACACTAGTGCGGCGCGGCCAAGGCTTGGGCCGCGCGGCCCTAGCGTGTGGGGCCCTCGTGGCGCCCCCTGACCTACCCTTCCGCCTACATAAGCCTTCGTCGATAATAGTTCCAGTACCGAGAGCAACGATACGGAAAACCTTCCAGAAAAGCCGCCGCCGCCAATCCCATCTCGGGGGATTCAGGAGATCGCCTCCGGCACCCTGCCGGAGAGGGGAATCATCTCCCGGAGGACTCTTCACCGCCATGGTCGCCTCCGGAGTGATGTGTGAGTAGTTCACCCCTGGACTATGGGTCCATAGTAGTAGCTAGATGGTCGTCTTCTCCTAATTGTGCTATCATTGTTGGATCTTGTGAGCTGCCTAACATGATCAAGATCATCTATTTGTAATGCTACATGTTGCGTTTGTTGGGATCCAATGAATAGTGAATGCTATGTTATGTTGATTATCAATCTATTATCTATGTGTTGTTTATGATCTTGCATGCTCTCCGTTATTAGTCGAGGCTCTGGCCAAGTTTTTACTTGTAACTCCAAGAGGGAGTATTTATGCTCGATAGTGGGTTCATGCCTCCATTAAATCTGGGACGGTGACAGAAAGTTCTAAGGTTGTGGATGTGCTGTTACCACTAGGGATAAAACATCAATGCTATGTCTAAGGATGTATTTGTTGATTACATTACGCACCATACTTAATGCAATTGTCTGTTGTTTGCAACTTAATACTGGAGGGGGTTCGGATGATAACCTGAAGGTGGACTTTTTAGGCATAGATGCATGTTGGATAGCGGTCTATGTACTTTGTCGTAATGCCCAATTGAATTTCACACTACTCATCATAACATGTATGTGCATGGCCATGCCCTCTTTATTTGTCAATTGCCCAACTGTAATTTGTTCACCCAACATGCTATTTATCTTATGGGAGAGACACCTCTAGTGAACTGTGGACCCCGGTCCATTCTTTTACATCGAATACAATCTACTTCAATACTCGTTCTACTGTTTTCTGCAAACATCATCATCCACACTATACATCTAATCCTTTGTTACAGCAAGCCGGTGAGATTGACAACCTCACTGACACGTTGGGGCAAAGTAATTTGGTTGTGTTGTGCAGGTTCCACGTTGGCGCCGGAATCCCTGGTGTTGCGCCGCACTACACTCCGCCGCCATCAACCTTCAACGTGCTTCTTGGCTTCTACTGGTTCGATAAACATTGGTTTCTTACTGAGGGAAACTTACTGATGTACGCATCACACCTTCCACTTGGGGTTCCCAACGGTCGCGTGCTGAACGGAGAGACACACGTCAACTACGCGCAAGCACTCACCAGGACCCCTCCACCCGGAGCTGATGGGCGTCGCAGCTGCCGGCCGAGCAACTCAATAGACCGGGCCCCACGCGCGCCGCCATCACCTTCACCAGCCAGCCATGGCTCGAGCTCGCGCCGCCCGCACCGGAGAAGCTCCAGGGATCTGCCGCCGCCACGAGCGCGCCAAGGATGCGCCATCACCATGCCGAGGTCAGAGCTCCGCGCTGCCACGTCCGCCACCCAGCGCGACGCCCTCACCGGTCGCCAGGGTCCGCGCCACGGCCACTGCGCGAGAGGGTAGAGGGCCCCGGCGATGCCCTGTGGCGGCGGCGAGGGGAAGGGGAGGAGAGGACGAGGGTCGAGGAAGGCGCCGTCGGGAGCCCTCGCGTCGCTCGCGGGAGCGACCGAGAGCTAGGGTTCCGTCTGCAAGCAGCCGTCTAGCATCTGAATCCGCTGGATTGAAGTGTCAACCGTCGCACATTCTGGACTCTATGTCATGACTTGCTGGAATGAGTTTCAGACATGATGGTACTGGCAGTTCAAGAGAACATATAGAATAACATAATATTAGTAATTAAGTGTGAACAATCCATTTAGCTTTACTTACCTTCTCAACTGAGTAGATTCAGGAACAAGATTTTGGGCTATAAGGGCATCTCCAGCGCGGGGACGCAAAATGTCCGCGTGCGTCCTTTTGGGTAAAAACCTGTCCCAACGCGCGGTCCCAAATGCAAAACGGACGGCCCGTGAGGTCCGGCACGACCCAAACCTCGACCAAATTTGAGGAGATTTTGGTTGGCCACGGACAGACGAGGACACAGACGGATGCTCGTTTCTGTCCTTCCACATCCGCGCATGGCCCAGTTGACAGAGAGACAAAGCCAAAACAAATCATCTCTCTCCTCTGTCCCTCTCTGGCTTCTTTTTCCCATGGAGGCTCCCATGGCTACCGGCGGGAGAGCTCGCCCACTGATACGTCTCCAACGTATCTATAATTTCTTATGTTCCATGCTAGTTTTATGATATCTATAATTTGTTCACCCAACATGTTATTTATCTTATTGGAGAGACACCACTAGTGAACTGTGGACCCCGGTCCATTCTTTTACATCTGAAATACAACCTACTGCAATCATTGTTCTCTGTTGTTCTTTGCAAGCAAACATCATTCTCCACACCATATATTTAATCCTTTGTTTTCAGCAAGCCCGTGAGATTGACAACCTCACTGTTAAGTTGGGGCAAAGTATTTTGATTGTGTTGTGCAGGTTCCACGTTGGCGCCGGAATCCCTGATGTTGCGCCGCACTACACTCCTTCACCAAAAACCTTCACGTAGCCTTCATCTCCTACTGGTTCGATAACCTTGGTTTCTTACTGAGGGAAAACTCGCTGCTGTACGCATCATACCTTCCTCTTGGGGTTCCCAACGGATGTGTTCTTTACCGTCACAAGCAGCTACTTTGCTGGCGCCGTCGCCGGGGAGGAATCAACACTCCATCACCGTCACGCGCCATCAAACACTTTTCTGGCGCCGTTGCCGGGGAGATCATGACACGCTGCAAGGGGAGTCTCTCACACCCAATCTCTTTACTTTGTTTATTGTCTTGCTTTATTTTATTTTTTGTCTTGTTTGCTTTCTTTATATCAAAAACACAAAACAAATTAGTTACTTGTTTTACTTTATTTAATTCGGTTTTGCTTTAGTTATTTTTATTATTGCTAAAATGAGTACTCCTGAGAACACTAAGTTGTGTGACTTCACTATCACCAATAATAATGATTTCATATGCACTCCTATTGCTCCATCTGCTTCTACAGCAGAATTTTATGAAATTAAACCTGCTTTACTAAATCTTGTTATGAGAGAGCAATTTTCTGGTGTTAGTAGTGATGATGTTGCTGCCCATCTTAATAAATTTGTTGAACTTTGTGAAATGCAAAAGTATAAGGATGTATATGGGGATATTATAAAACTGAAATTGTTTCCTTTCTCCTTAAGAGGAAGAGCTAAAGATTGGTTGCTATCTTTGCCTAAAAATAGTATTGATTCATGGACTAAATGTAAAGATGCTTTCATTGGAAGATATTATCCTCCTGCTAAAATTATATCTTTGAGAAGTAGCATTATGAATTTTAAGCAATTGGATAATGAACATGTTGCCCAAGCATGGGAGAGAATGAAATCTTTGGTAAAGAATTGCCCCACCGATGGACTAACTACTTGGATGATCATCCAAATCTTTTATGCAGGATTAAATTTTTCTTCAAGGAACCTATTAGATTCAGCTGCTGGAGGTACTTCTATGTCCATCACTTTGGGTGCTGCAACAAAGCTTCTTGATGATATGATGATCAACTACTCTGAATGTCACACTAAAAGGACTCCTCAAGGTAAGAAAGTAAATTATGTTGAAGAAATCTCCTCCTTGAGTGATAAGATTGATGTTATTATGTCTATGCTTGTTAATGGTAGATCTCATGTTGATCCTAATAATGTTCCTTTAGCTTCATTGGTTGCTCAAGAAGAGCATTTTGATGTGAACTTCATTAAAAATAATAATTTTAACAACAATGCTTATATGAATAATTTTGGTAACAACTATAGGCCATATCCTTCTAATAATGGTAATGGTTATGGTAATTCTTACAACAATAGTAGGAGTGTAGCCTCTGGTCTTGAAGTCATGCTTAAAGAATTTATTAGTACACAAACAGCTTTTAACAAATCTGTTGAGGAAAAGCTTGGTAAAATTGATGTTCTTGCTTCTAAGATTGATAGTCTTGTTGCTGATGTTGATCTTTTAAAACTGAAAGTTATGCCTAATGAAACTAAAGATATTAAGTCATTTGCTACAGCAAACGCTATCCAAGTTCGAATTAATGACAATATTAGAATGATGGCTGAATTGCATGCTAGGTGGGAAAGAGAAGAAAAACTTGCTAAAGTGAATAATGTAGCTAAAGTTTGGACTATTACCACCACTAGTAATGTTGATGCTTCACATGTTGCTAAACTTCCTACTATCAATGGTAAAATAATTGGTGTTGGCAATGTTTCTACTTCTATTACAAAGCGTGCAAAATTGCCTGAAACTGCTGAAACTGTTTGTGATAAAAGTGCTGAAATTTTTCAAAGTATTGGGGACAATGATCCCATTGCTTTAGATCATAATGGTTTTGATTTTGATAATTGTCATATTTCTGAAGTTATTAAGTTCTTGCAAAAAATTGCTACAAGTCCTAATGCTAGTGCTATAAACTTGGCCTTTACAAAACATATTACAAATGCTCTCATTAAAGCTAGAGAAGAGGAATTAAAACTTGAAGCTTCTATTCCTAGGAAGTTAGAAGATGGTTGGGAGACCATCATTAAAATGAAGGTCAATGATTTTGATTGTAATGCTTTACGTGATCTAGGTGCAAGTATGTCTGTTATGCCTAAGAAACTCTATGATATGCTTGACTTGCCACCTTTGAAATATTGTTAGTTGGATGTTAATCTTGCTGATAATTCTATAAAGAAACCTTTGGGGAGGATTGACAATGTTCACATTACGGTTAACAATAACCTTGTCCCCGTTGATTTTGTTGTTTTGGATATTGAATGCAATGCATCTTGTCCTATTGTGTTGGGAAGACCCTTTCTTCGAACCGTTGGTGCTATTATTGATATGAAAGAAGGAAATATTAAATATCAATTCCCTCTTAAGAAAGGTATGGAACACTTCCCTAGAAAAAGAATGAAGTTTCCTTTTGATTCTATTATTAGAACAAATTATGATGTTGATGCTTCTTCTCTTGATATTACTTGATTTTCACTTTCTGCGCCTAGCTGAAAGGCGTTAAAGAAAAGCGCTTATGGGAGACAATCCATTATTTTATTTCTGCAATTTTTGTTTTATATTTAAGTTAAGGTGCTTGTTACTACTGTAGCAATACATTTGTATCTTTACTTTATTGCATTGTTGTGCCAAGTAAAGTCTTTGATAGAAGGTTGATACTAGATTTGGATTTCTGCGCAGAAACAGATTTTTAGCTGTCACGATTTTGAGTTGTTCTCTCTGTAGCAAAATCGTAAAATCTTGAAAAAATTCGTGAGTAATCCTCAGATATGTACGCAACTTTCATTCAATTTGAGCTTTGTGCCTCGAAAAAATTCTTCTTTACGGACTGTTCTGTTTTGACAGATTCTATCTTTTATTTCGCATTGCCTCTTTTACTGTGTTTGAGTTGGTTTCTTTGCTCCATTAAATTTCAGTATCCTTGGGTAATGTCCAGAAGTGTTGGGAATGATTGTATCCTTGCTGAACATTTGAATTTTTGATTATGCACTAACCCTCTAATGAGATTGTTTTGAGTTTGGAGTGAAGGAAGTTTTCAAGGATCAAGAGAGGAGGATGATATAATATGATCAAGAAGAGTGAAAAGTCTAAGCTTTGGGATGCCCCCGTGGTTCATCCCTGCATATTTCAAGAAGACTCGAGCATCTAAGCTTGGGGATGCCCAAGGCATCCCCTTCTTCATCAGTAACTTATCAGGTCACCTCTAGTGAAACTATATTTTAATTATGTCACATCTTATGTGCTTTACTTGGAGCGTCTGTGTGCTTTTATTTTCGTTTTATTATTTTCATTCTCTGAATAAATCGGATCCTAACATGCTTGTGTGGGAGAGACACACGCTCCGCTTTTTCATTTGAACACTGGTGTTCTTCGTTTTACTTTTAATGTTCGTGGCAAAAAGCTGAAAGCCGCTGCATTTATTGCTATTTGGTTGGAAACAGAAAATGCTTCATGTGGTAATTGGTATATTATCTTGAATAATTTAATACTTGGCAATTGTTTTGAGCTCTCAAGTAGATCATGTTTAAGCTCTTGCATCATGTAGTTTAAACTTATTAGTGGAGAACTACCGTAGAGCTTGTTGAAATTTGGTTTGCATGATTGGTCTCTCTAAGGTCTTGATATTTTCTGGTAAAAGTGTTTGAGCAACAAGGAAGACAGTGTAGAGTCTTATAATGCTTGCAATATGTTCTTATGTAAGTTTTGCTGTACCGGTTCATACTTGTGTTTGCTTCAAACAACCTTGCTAGCCAAAACCTTGTACTGAGAGGGAATGCTTCTCGTGCATCCAAAACCTTGAGCCAAAACCTATACCATTTGTGTCCACCATAACTACCTACTATGTGGTATTTTTCTGCCATTCCAAGTAAATACTTCATGTGCTACCTTTAAACAATTCAAAAGTTATTATCTCTTATTTGTGTCAATGCTTTATAGCTCATGAGGAAGTATGTGGTGTTTTATCTTTCAATCTTGTTGGGCAGACTTTCACCAATGGACTAGTGGCACATCCGCTTATCCAATAATTTTATAAAAAGAGCCGGCAACGGGGTTCCCAGCCCCAATTAATTAACTTTCATTAATAATTCTCTTCACATGTTTTGCCCTTATTTATCAGTAAGCAACTTAATTTTGCAAACAGACACTCCTCCATGGTATGTGAAATGTTGGAAGGCACCCGACGATTCGGTTAGCCATGGTTTGTAAAAGAAAAAGGTTGGGAGGAGTGTCATCCATAAATAAAACTAAAGTCTTTGCTTTATCTATTGCTTTATGAGTTAACTCTTATGAAAGACTTTTTGATGCTTGTCTTGAAAGTACTATTCATAAAAAGTCTTTACTATATGATTTAGTTATTTAGTCATTATCTATTTGTTAGCAAACTATAGACCATTGCTTTGAGTCACTTTATTCATCTCATATGCTTTACAATAGTATTGATCAAGATCATGTTGGTAGCATGTCACTTCAGAAATTATTCTTTTTATCGTTTACCTACTCGAGGGCGAGTAGGAACTAAGCTTGGGGATGCTTGATACGTCTCCAACGTATCTATAATTTCTTATGTTCCATGCTAGTTTTATGACAATACCTACATGTTTTATTCATACTTTATATCATTTTGATGCATTTTCCGGTACTAACCTATTAACAAGATGCCGAAGCGCCAGCTGTTTTTTGCTGTTTTTGGTTTCAGAAATCCTACACAGGAAATATTCTCGGAATTGGACGAAACAAAAGCGCACGGCCCTATTTTCCACGGAGTGTTCCAGAACATCGAAGAAGAGTCGGAGACGGCCAGCAGGGGGCCACCCTATAGGCCGGCGCGGCCAGGCCCACAGGCGCGCCCAGGTGTGGGGAGGCCACCCCTGGCTCCCCCGACGCTGTCTCTTCGCCTATATATTCCTTCGTATCGGAAAACCCTAGTGCCGAGAGCCAAAATATGAGAAAAGTTCCAGAGATGCCGTCGCCGTCAACCCATCTCGGGGGGTTCTGAAGGTCACCTCCGGCACCCTGCCGGAGAGGGGAATCATCACCGGAGGGCTCTACATCACCATGCCCGCCTCCGGACTGATGCGTGAGTAGTTCATCCTTGGACTATGGGTCCATAGCAGTAGCTAGATGGTTGTCTTCTCCTATTATGCCATCATGTTTAGATCTCGTGAGCTGCCTATCATGATCAAGATCATCTTATTGTAATGCTACATGTTGTGTTTGTTGGGATCCGATGAATATGGAATACTATGTCAAGTTGATTATCGATCTATCATATATATGTGTTGTTTATGATCTTGCATGCTCTCCGTTGCTAGTAGAGGCTCTGGCCAAGTTGATACTTGTAACTCCAAGAGGGAGTATTTATGCTAGATAGTGGGTTCATACCTCCATTGAATCTGGGACAGTGACAGAAAGTTCTAAGGTTGTGGATGTGCTGTTGCCACTAGGGATAAAACATCAATGCTTGTCTAAGGATATTTGTATTGTTTACATATGCACAGTACTTAATGCAATTGTCTGTTGTTTGCAACTTAATACTGGAAGGGGTGCGGATGCTAACCCGAAGGTGGACTTTTTAGGCATAGATGCATGCTGGATGGCGGTCTATGTTCTTTATCGTAATACCCTAAGCAAATCTCATAGTAGTCATCATGATATGTATGTGCATTGTTATGCCCTCTCTATTTGTCAATTGCCCAACTGTAATTTGTTCACCCAACATGTTATTTATCTTACTGAAGAGACAACACTAGTGAACTGTGGACCCCGGTCCATTCTTTTACATCTGAAATACAACCTACTGCAATCATTGTTCTCTGTTGTTCTTTGCAAGCAAACATCATTCTCCACACCATACGTTTAATCCTTTGTTTTCAGCAAGCCCGTGAGATTGACAACCTCACTGTTAAGTTGGGGCAAAGTATTTTGATTGTGTTGTGCAGGTTCCACGTTGGCGCCGGAATCCCTGGTGTTGCGCCGCACTACACTCCTTCATCAACAACCTTCACGTGGCCTTCATCTCCTACTGACTCGATAACCTTGGTTTCTTATTGAGGGAAAACTCGCTGCTGTACGCATCATACCTTCCTCTTGGGGTTCCTAACGACGTGTGTTTTACCGTCACAAGCAGCTACTTTGCTGGCGCCGTCGCCGGGGAGGAATCAACACTCCATCACCGTCACGCGCCATCACCCGCCGCACTGCCGCCGTCTCCCTCGCATGGAGGCCCCCGTCCCTCTGTGCTAGTTCTTTTTTTAACCCCTGCCGGAGTTCTCCGCTGCCGAAACGAGCTCCGCGACGGCCGCCACTACATCGACCTCGTCGGCCGCCATGAGGAGCTCCGCCGGGGAGGAAGCCGTGCGACGGCACCAGCGCCACGCATCGGGGCAGCCTCACCTTGCAGTGCCACTCGCCAAGAGCGACGCGGTTGCGGGGGCCAGGCGGTCGAGCAGCCGAACGAGGGTGTCGTCCAGGGCGTCGAGGATGCGCGGCGTCCTCGGCGGCGCACGGAGCAGTGCCCGGGACGACGGGGCAGCGCCCTCGGCGGAGCGTCGAGCAGCGGCACGGGCCGGGAGCTGCGCCCGCGGCGACGGGGCCGCGGCCGTGGCTGCGCCCGTGGCTGGGTGAGGAGCAGCGCCACTGGCCGGGATCTGCGCCTATGGCGACGGGGCCACGCCCGCGGCTGCGCCCGCGGAGGGGCGACGAGCTGCGGCACAGGCCGGGAGATGCGCCCTGACCTCCCCGGCGGCGTCCACTTTTCTGCGTGCTTGCCACAGAGCACGGCGAGCAGCACGCAGCTTTCCATGGGCTTCGACGACAAGGAGGGGAGCTCCTCGTCCTCCCGGCTCCACACGACGCCGCTGCTGCCGCACCACGGCGGCGCCGTCGCGTGCCTGTCGTCGCAGCCCAAGACCTTCGCCAACGTCTTCATCGCGGTGGTCGGGTCGGGCGTGCTGGGCCTCCCCTACACCTTCTCCCGCACGGGCTGGGCGGCGGGCTTGATCCTGCTCCTCGCCGTCGCGGGCTGGGCGGCGGGCTGGGCGACGGCGTGGGCGAGGTGACCAGCAGCAGCTCGCGGCGGGCGAGGTGACCAGCAGCAGCTCGCTGCGGGCGACGGCGTGGTCGACGACACGGGACAGGGCAAGAGGAGCTCGCCGTCGTGCGCCTCTCGGTAGTACTAGTAGGAGGAAAATTTGGGTCTCTTGATGCGTTGGGGAACATAAAATTAGTAGGACATCCGGGACTATCCGCCTATCCGGGGGACGACCCAAACAGCAAAAATCGGACGTCCAGATACGTCCGTTTGAGTCAGTGCGCTGGAGATGCCCTAACATGCATCAACATATCTCTGGAGGTGTTCGATGTAACAAAGAAAGGAAGTAGCTTTCAGTTCAATGCTAGTATAAAAAAATTGTCAACGATGTAAAATTGAGGAAAGTCACCCACGTCAGAATCATTCGAGGCTTGATTACAATTGCAACAAGTGTCATCTTTCTTTTCGCTCAAGCATCTTTTTTGTATACAATAGTGGCCACTTGATACCAGCGAATAACTAGTTCTGCAGCAGCAATTAAATTCTCGAAATACTCCATAAGCTGGTATTTTATTTAAAAACGATAGGATATTACCTACTCTGAATTTTCAGATATGCTGTTGGGCAGCGCTGCCTAATGAAAGACCTCCAACCGGAAAATGTAGGGACCTGCAAATAAAATAGAAAATAGAAAATAGAAAGCAAAGTACAAAGTCAAACCCTCACAATTATCACCCAAGCAACCGGTAAGGGCATCTCGACCTGCGCATCTCAAATAGGCACCGGTAGGTGCGCCAGCAGCGCACTATGGGGGTACAAGCTAAGAAGCCCTAAAACGCCTTTAGACAAGCAAATGTAATAAATTAATTTTTTAAGTGAGATTGAAATATTACATAGGTTTAATTGAGATAGAAATATTAAATAGGCTTCATTGAGATTAGAAATATTACATATAGTTTCGAAAAGTAAAATATCAATGAAACCTAAACTAGCGGCTTTTTCTGGCCTTTTCTTCACTATGAAGAAAGAAAATTCAAAGAAAGAAAATCCAGTCACCCAACCTAGAGGGTTATGATGCTCGCCTTCGTCGATGCAAATGAAAAAACATCCACAAACCTATATTAGTGGCTCCAATCAGCACTTGCCATCTTCATTGCAAAGAAAGAACATCCAAAAACCTAAACATGCTTCTGCTCATAGCCATTGTAGCCGCTACCGTCGTTGATTTCACTGTGGTAGTGCCTGCGGCAGGATGTGTCATCAAACATCTTCACCCTAAGCTCGCCATCGCCTTCCAACTTGAAGTTCAGGAAACAGTCGACCTCCTAGATGTGGGCGCGGGTGAACTTCTCCCAGCAAGTGTGGAGGAACATCTGGCCTTCGCCGCCGAACGACACCTCGATAGGCCATGGGCAAAAGCCGCAGATGGCTTCCCACAGGTGCACGTCGGCCGGCTTCCGGCTGGGGAGATATTGCGCGAACTTCTCTGGGACCCTCTTTGAACTGAAGGGATCCTCGTCGATGAGGACGACGAACTCGAAGGACTCGTCGTGGAATCAGCCCGGCAATGACGAGCGTTCCGGCGGTGGAGATCATGCACTGTGGCCTCTACCCCTATCACGCAGCCTCGGCCACCGCGTCCACGGCCCGTAGAACCTGCCATGGATCCAAGGGGGATAAGGTTATGGCACCGCTAGGGTTTGTGTATGGAGGAGCTAGTTCCCAGAGGCAGCCGTGGGGGCGGTGGCTAGGCCATTTATTGCCTGGCTAAAGGTGGATGGCGGTAGGTGTGGGCGGTGGCACCATTAATCTTCGGCACAAATAAGCCATTTGTTTCAGCGGGCCCGAGGGCTTTCATCCAACATGACGCAAGGCGTCGACGCACCTGGCACCCCACGCGTAGGGAACGGCAAGGGCGTACCGGTCATTGTATTGGGCTCCAAAAACTAGCCGGCTACTTTTGGGGCACGCTGGCATGATCCAAAAGCAATGCCAGGCCTCAAATCTCTATTGGGGTCGCTGCGGAGGACCCTAGTGGAGATGCTCTAATACACTACATATTAGTACAAATGTACCCATTACTTCTTTACACTCTAAACAGCAGGAGCGATTGTTTTTCCTTTCTCAGCTAGCATTTCCATTCAGTTGGCAATGACCAGTAGTGCAAAGACTTCGCCGCAAAATATGCCGCTTGAGGCACGGGAGACAGCGGCGGCGACGTTCCATGAAGGGAAGATACGTACGTATGCCATTTACGCGGTTCCGCCGCCGCTGCTCACCATGCTTTTGCTGTTATTTTTTGGTGGATAATGCATCTCAGGGGAGGGTGGCTCACCAGATCGTTTCCGGGATGTGGAGCAGGTTGGCAGAAACAACTGTCGACACGGCTAGTCGTCGAGGCCGCCGTCCAGGTGAGGAAGAAGCCGGAGCGGGAGACGACGGGAGCGCGACACGGAGGACCTCGACCAGGGGAATAAACTGGCCTGGTGGGCCTGTAGCCAAGGCCTCATTCGGCGATCATGTATATATGGACCAATTAGGTTAACTACAAATACTTAGGACCTCGAAATAGGCTTTCGCCCCGCTTTATAAATAAAGCAACCACATCCATACAAGGTTCAGATACAAGACCACGAGAACCCCACACACAACAACAGTCTGCTGGGGCAACAGCACAACATGCCCAAACGAACTAGAAAAGCTATACAACCCCAAAGAGAAGGGTCACTCAGAGGCTGGACGACGTAAAAAGGCGACGGACAGCCGCAAGAAGATCCTCCAACATGCCGTCCAGGCGCTCCCTGTCCCGCTGCCTACACAACGGGTACCACTGCTGCAACAAAGCCAAGAAAGAATATAAGGAGTCAGAAGCGCGTCGAGGGAGGATACGCTCAATGACCATCTTATTACGCACAGTCCATAGAGTCCAGGTTAAGGCCGCGAACACCAGCCAGAAGAGGCGCCTCCTCCTTCCGGTGTTGTTCGCGTGGGCCTCAATAAACTCACCGAGGACTGAGGCCTGCCACTCAGGCCCCAGCGCCTCCTGGAGGAAGCTCCAGAGGAAGCGGGCCGCAGGGCAAGAGAACATTATGTGGGTCGTCGTCTCCGGGACCGCACACAATGGACAAAGCCCGTCGCCCGGCCCGTGCCTCTTCGCAACCTCCACCCCAGAGGGAAGGCGATCCCTAAGCAGCTGCCATATGAAAATCTTCGTCTTAAGCGGGATGGGCGCTTTGAAAAGGGGAGCCGTCCAAGGCAACGGGGGGCCCCTAAACAAGGCCCTATAAGCAGTCCGCACAGAGAACGAACCGGAGGGCGACAGGCGCCAAGAAGGCGAATCTAGTCCTCCCGGCAAGGCGTCCGGGAGGAGGTTCCGCAGCCGGGCCAGACTCAGGGCCTCTCCCTGGGTAAGCCCGCGACGGAACAGGATATCCCAGCCCCTCTGGGCGACGTCGGCGACAAGACAGGGTGGGTTGGCGCAAATAGCGAACAGGTCCGGGAAGTCCAGGCAGATGGGACTAGCCCCCAACCACGGGTCCAGCCAGAACATGGTCCCTCTACCATCGCCTATGGAGAAGGACAGTCCCGCTCTAACCTCATGCTTAACGTCCTGGAGGGCCCTCCAAAACTGAGATCCCTCCCGACGATCACAGGCAAGCAGAGGCCGGCCCCGTAGGTATTTCGCCTTGATTAACTTAAGCCACAAACCCCCATCATCAGAGAGGATCCTCCAAACCCATTTCAGAATGAGGGCCACATTCATGTGACGAGAGGAGATTATCCCTATGCCCCCAAGATCCTTGGGGGCGCACACATCGGCCCATTTGACCATGTGATATTTTTGGCGGCCTGTCCTATCCTGCCAGAAGAAGCGAGATAGCTCTTTGTCGAAGGCCGCATGTACCCCTTCAGGGAGGAGGTACAGGCCCATGATATACATGGGAAGACTAGACAGGCATGAATCGATGAGGACTGTTTTGCTACCCTTGGAGGTGAACCTCCCGCGCCATGGTTTAGCCTTCGCTCTAACTCGCCCCACAAGGGGGGCGAGGTCTCTAATAAGGATCCTAGAATCCCTAACAGGCACCCCCAAGTAGCTCACAGGGAAGATTGCCAACCTACAATTGAGGTTGTCAGCGATCCGCTGTTGAGCTTCCGGAGGGTACCCCAAGACCACTACCTCACTTTTGTCAAAGTTTATTTTGAGGCCTGACATGGCCTCAAAACAGAGGAGAAGGAACTTGGTGTTCTGGATGTCCCGGTCCGAGCCCTCGAACATGATCATGGTATCGTCCGCATACTGGAGGTGGGTCACCCCTCCACCAGGGATGAGGTGGCTGACCACTCCGGTAATATGGCCCGAGATCCTAGCCCTCTCCAGGATCTCGACCAGGGAGTCAACCGCCGCGTTGAAGAGGATAGGGGAAAGGGGGTCACCCTGTCTCACTCCACATGCCGGCCTAAAATAGGGACCCACTTCCCCATTAATGTTGATGGCCGTGCTGCCAGTCATCACCGTCTGCATAATCCAGCCAATCATACGGTCGTCAACGCCTCTCCTCTGGAGGACCTGCCGGAGGAAGGACCAATCCAAACGGTCGTACGCTTTCTGGAAATCTAGTTTTAGGAAGACACCCCTCTGGTGTCGACTCCTAACCTCGTGCACAATCTCGTGCAGAGCTAGAATCCCATCATGGATGTGGCGGCCCTTAAGGAAGGCAAACTGGTATTGGTGCGTAATCTGCTCCATAACCGGGGCCAACCTTACCGCACACACCTTGGAGAACAACCGCTGGATTACGTTGATGACCGTAATAGGCCTGAACTGGCGTATATCCGTGGCCCCCACAACCTTGGGGATCAAGGTAATAACACCGTAGTTCAGCCGCCCCATGTCAAGAGTTCCCACGTAGAACTCTTGAAACATTGGCATGATAGTCTCCTGGAGTTTCGCCCAGAATTTCTGGAAGAAGACAACCGGGAGACCATCAGGGCCAGGGGCCGAGCTAGTCTTCATGCCCTCAAGCGCGCCCCGGACTTCCGTTGGGAGGAACGGAAGGGTGAGGGCGGCATTCTCCTCGTCTGAGACCCAGGCCCTAGCTGGCCATAGATCTGCCGCGAGGGCAACCCCGGTTCTGGGGCCCACCGCGAAGAGGCCTTTATAGAAGGAATAAATATGGGTGGTGATCTCCCCGGCCTCCTCCAACAGGAGATCACCATCCCAAAGACAGGGGATGGAACACTTCCGGCGACGGCCATTGGCAATCGCATGGAAGTAAGCAGTGTTCGCATCCCCCTGGAGGAGCCAATTCTGGCGACTCCGTTGTCGCCAGAAAACCTCCTCCCCACGGAAAATCTCCATGAGCGAGTGTTCCAGGGCGAAGCGCTGAAGCCACTCCTCAGCGGCTAAGCCCTCCTCGTCCGCGGCGCAATCTAACTCCTGGATCTGGCGGAGAAGTAGGTCCTTCTTTAGGCGAACCTCCGCCCTGAGGTTCGCCCCCCAGCCACGCATAAACTGGCGGGCAATCTTCGTGCAGTGATGCCAAACATCGACTGCGTTGAAGACGCGTGGTGGGGACTCTGCCGCCCGCTCCCACTTGTAGCCAACCGCCTCCACAAACCCTGGCTGATTAAGCCAGAAGTTTTCAAAGTGGAAACGGTTTAGCCTCGGGGGGGGGGGGGGGTAAAGCCCCCCGAGCACAGGAGAAGTGGGGAGTGGTCAGACCCGATCCTGGTGGCCGCCCTGAGGGTGCATAATGGGAATTCCATTTCCCATTCAACGGACACAAAGACCCGGTCCAGCACACTCTGGACCGGGTCAATGCGGTTGTTGCACCACGTGAACCGGGCACCCACTCTAGTGATCTCTCTAAGGGCGAGATCCGCAAGGCAGTCGTTGAACATCCGCATCCTCGGGATGTCCACGCGACGCGAGCTCTTGTCCTCCGGGGAGCGTATCAAGTTAAAATCACCGGCTACTACCACTGGGGTGGTACACCGGTCAATCTTAGCCCGCAGCTCCACCAGGAAGGCCTGAGATCTGGAATGGTCCGCCGGCCCATAGACAATAATAACCTCCCAGCTGAGGTTAGATCGTCTATGGGTAACGGCCATACTCACAAAGAACTCGCCGTGCTCCATATCCTCGACCTCGAAGGTATCCTCCCTCACGCCTAGGAGGATGCCACCCGAGTGACCCGAGGCAGGACGCCAATGCCAGGCGAACTTGTGTCTACTAAGACCCTCCAGCTCATGGAGGAGGAAAGACTCCTTAATCGTCTCTTGGAGCCCAACAATATCCACATTCTCGCGCCGTATGTATTCCTTCAGTTGTTGTTTGCGACCCGGGGCCTCGAACCCCCTGATGTTCCAGATGAGTGAGAAGAAGGGGGCACTCATTGGATCACATCGGCTTGGGGGGTCCCCCTACTGGGAACCGAACGAGCCCTACTACGTGTCGAGGGACCGGACGGGGGTCTAGGAGGTCTCCCCCGCGGCCCCCCTACCTGGGGGGCCGCGTCAGAGCTATCCAACGGGGTAGACCCATTGGACGGCTCCAGACCAGACCCTGATGCCAGCTGCACCGGGTCAGTCGAGGTAGCGGAGGTCGCCCTCTCGCGCTCCAACTGAGCGCGAGATGCTGCGAGTACGCCATCGTAGACCTCCTTGGCCTGAATCGCCGCCAGCTGTTCAGCCCGAGGGCCGCGCTCACCCCTGAAAACCACACCGCAATCCGACGCCACCTGACCAAGGTGGTCGAGCGACGCCGTAGCAAGAACCGAGAACCGAGAGCCCGAGTTGGGGGGAGGAGGAGCAAAGGAGGGGGGACGAGGAGTGGAGCGTGTACCTGAGTCGAGGTTGCGGGCTGCCGCCCGCCGCTCTGCCTGCTCGGCCACGGTCGGCTCCACCACCTCGGCCCCTGAGCGAGAACGAGCGAGACTAGCGCTGTGGCGGGACGGCAGAGTGGACTGGCGCTGACGCCGCTGGGCCCTCGCCTTGGCGCCAGCCACGGGAGTGTCGGGGAAGACCGAGGCTGGCTCCAGGACAGTAGGGCCCGGGGTCGCAGGACCCTGGGGCGAGGTGGGAGTAGAGCCCGTGGAGCGCGTGTAGCAGACGAGCCCAGGCGACCTCGGTGACTGCGGGGGGCACACGTCCAACCCCACGCTTGCTGACGACGAATCCTGGGGGAAGTTGAACCCGTACTCCAAGATGGACAGGCCGCAGGACCCCACGGCAACGGCAGGAGGGGCGCGGGGGGCAGCCGCTCCCAGCTTGGCCGGCGCGCTCGTGAGAGTCCGCGCCAACCCAAGCTGGGCCGACTGCGCCCCAGGCCTGACGTCCAGGGCAGCAGAAGACTCGGCCCCGGTACCAGGAGCCTGTCGCTGGGAGTAGTCCTTGCCATCGCCGCCCAAGTCATCCTCAGAGCCTCCATCGGAAGAAACATCATCATCGTCGGCATCGTCATCATGGTGGGACTGAGATGGGTCGAGGGGAGGGGTCTGAGCCCCCGCCTGGGCCTCGTCCCCCTCCACCTCCACCGTCAGGGCCCGACCACCCTTCCCGAAGAAGACGTGAGGAAGAGTGCAAGCAAGCTTCGTGGGATCTGGGCAGAGGATCAACATGCGCACCGGCCCGGCGCCTGGGAGGGAGAGGGGGTCCACTGTGACAAGCTTGCCAATGATCTGGGAGATGAGCTCAAGGATATGGTCAGTCCTCGCCTCCTCGGGAATGCCGTGAACCCGGACCCAAACCTCAGACAAAGTAGCCACCGTATCAGGATCCACACACGACGGCAGAACAGAAACGTTGATGTTGTTGGCTGGGAGGATGGTCGAGCTACCCCAGGAAAGGGCGCGGAGGAGCTCAGCCGAGGGAAACGCCACTGCAAACTCAGTAGGCGATATCTCCCGCACGTTCCACACCCAAGTCGACTCCAGCTGAGTGAGCTCGGTGCGGATCGTGTCGACTGTCACCTCAACCTATAACGGGGGGTCCTGCTCCGGGAGCACAGTGATCACAGCAAGGTGCTGGGGGGAGCGTAGCTCCGCCCCCCCAAGGTCGATGTAGTAGAAGCCCCCATCGATCCCGTGCCCGAGGTACTCGATGACCTCCCGCCTCCTGTGGCTGTTGAAGCGCTCCGTGCATGCCGCAGCCTGGTGGCCCGGGTCGCCACAGAAGAGGCACTGCTCCGGCCTCGGGCACTCGGACCGGAAATGCCCCCTCACCCCACAGTTGAAGCAAATGTTGGCGGTGGGGGACTTCTCCGGCGTCGCCGACACCCCAAGCTGAGTATCGGACCGACCATCCAAGGGCAGTCCCTGCGGAGGTACCATAGGCAGGTGCCCAAGCTGGCTCCCACCCACGGCGCCTCCCCCGACGGCCCTACGCTTCTTCGACTTTTTCTTCTTCCTAGCTGCGGGAGGCCCAGCAGGTAGGGGGAGCGGGTCATCTCGGCGCTGTTCGCGGCGAGGCGGCGACCGGCCGCGGTCCGCCCGCCAAGACGCCTCACGGTCCTGGTCTCTGGCCGGGGGTCGGGCACGCTGCACGAGCTCGGTCCGAAGGGCCGCCTCCCTGCGTGCCGCAGCCGGAGACGGGGCACGCCGGCCCGGCAAGCCACCCCGACCGGCAGTAGTAGCGGCCGCCCCCTGGTGGCGTGGGGCAGGCTCCCGTGACCGGCCGTCCGCAAGGCCCCCGCCATCCCGGCCCTCACGCCCTTGCCTGCGAGACGGTGACGGCGCCGTGGACCTCCTGCATGGAGACGACCGGCGAGGGGAGGGACGACGTGGGGGCGAGCGGCGTGGGGGCGAGCGGCGCGGAGGAGAACGCCGCGCCGGCGGCCTGTACGGCTCGGGGGCCGGAGGACGCGGCGACGCGGGGCGAACGCGGCGGTGGTGGGGCGGAGGAGAACGGCTCGACGACGTGCTGCGCCGGCGCTTGAGCACCATGTCGCGGAAGGAGGCGACGAGCGGCGGCGGGGGTGGATGGACGCGGAGCGAACGGGCGGAGGCGGCGTGACGGCGGACTTGGTCGGGTCGCGCGGGGTGTGCAAACCCTAGCTGGTTTGCCCCCCGCCGAAGCCACAGCCACTTAGGCAGTGGGTCGGGCCGCGCGGGCCCAGCGCAGCGCGCGTCCTGGCGCCTCCAGGCTAGCATCGGCCCAGACGGCCCAGGCGCTAGCGGCCCGCACGGCCCAGCGCGAGCGGCCCGGACGGCCCAGCGCGGGCGGCGCCGACGCCACGCACGGGAGCGTCCTCCCCTCCGGCTGGACAGCGGCGGCGGCGCCGGAGCCAACTGCTCCGACCCGCGCCCGTCAGCCCTCCGCGACGGCCTCGGCGGAACACCGACCTCCAAGGCGGCCACCACCACCGAGGCCCTGGACGGCGAGATCCCCGGCAAGGGTGGTGCTGCAAGGCGCGGCGGCTCCACCGGCGCTCGTGGCGGCGGCGGACGGCGCGGCCCCTGCCCAGCCACCAGGCGCCGTTGCGGCGGGGAGCGGCGCGGACGCCCACGTCGTGCGTAGACGAGGTAGTCGCCGAGCGTCGCCGTCCCCGGCGGCGAGCAGCGCGCGACGAGCTCCGCGCGTGCCGCCTCCTCCGCGTCCACCTCGTCCGCCACGTCCGCCCAACGCCGTCCCCGGATGGACTCCGGAAGCTCCACCGCCTGTAGAGCCTCCCCCGTCCTTCCCGGCGACATCGCGCGGCGGCGGCGGCCGGACACAGCACCGCGCACCGGCGGGGGCAGCCGAATCGCCTCCTATCGCTCCAAGGCGCCTCCTTTCGCCAGAGCCCCTCTCGGCAGCCTCGCTCAGTATTTTGCTCTTCAAATACTTAGGACCTGAGCAGCAGAAATCGCAAAACTCACGTACGCATATGGAAGCCCTGAAGACGCTCGCCGTCCGCCGCCTTCCGAAACTATGCCAATGGATCTCGACGGAAGCTGCGGCTGATCTGCCAGCCCGGTCAGCGAGCTGCCAGTCCGGCCTGCAGGCGTTCGCTCTCGCGCTCAACAAGAGCCTCGCGGACGACGCTGCTAAGATCAACAAAAACCTCGTCTTCTCGCCCGTGTCCGTCTACGCGGCGCTATCGCTGGTCGACGCCGGCGCCCGCGGCCGCACCCTCTCGGAGATGCTCGGCGTCCTCGGCGCGCCGTCGCGCGACGACCTCGCCGGGTCCGTCAGTGCGCTGGCGGAGCAGGCCCTGGCCAACCGGTCGGAGACGGGCGGGCCGCAGCTCAACTTCGCGTGCGGCGTGTGGCACGACGAGACCAGGACGCTCAAGCCCGCCTACATCGAAGCCGTTGTCAAGGACTACAGGGCGCAGACGTGCGCCGCAGACTTCCACCGAAAGGTCAGTACGTACCCATCTTTCGTTTCACGTACGCGCCCCGCGATCAACCTACACATTATACACACATACAGATAGATGCCGATTAAATTTCCGCATACATTATATACATATAAATAATATATCTGTGATGTTGCAGCCGAAGGAAGCAGCGAAGCAGATCAACGAATGGGTGGAGGAATCCACGAACAAGCTTATCACTGCGCGATCATTGATCACAGACACTGACCCAGGTCGACCTCGTGCTCGCCAACGCCATCTACTTCAAGGGCAAGTGGCGCCATCCTTTCGACAAGGAGGATACCAAGGACGACAGGTTCCACCGCCTAGACGGCAGCACCGTTGACGTGCCCTTCATGCGACACACATGCAACCAGCGCATCGCTTGCCACGACGGGTTCAAGGTCCTCCAGCTCCCCTACGAGGAAGGCCGGCCGTTGCCCGGTCAGCCGCAGGCGCTCTACTCGATGTGTGTCTTCCTCCCAGACGCCCGCGACGGGCTGGCGTGGCTGACCGATAGGATTGCGAGTGATCCGGACTTTCTAGGCAAGCACCTGCCCAGGGGCACCGTCGAGGTCGGTGACTTCCGTCTACCCAGGTTCAAGCTGGACTTCAACACTAGGGGCTGTTTGGTTTAGGGGATAGGTCTAGGAGATGAGGGTATCCCCAACCACTTGGTTAGGGATAGCCATTTTTCTTGTTTGGTTATATAGGATGAGAAGTGGTTAGTGGTAGCTATTTTTTTGTTTAATTCAAAGGGTAAGAAGTGGATGAGTGGTTGTGCTTACCTTTTTCATTCACATGGTGAGTATGCCCGATAGACATGAAATAAGTTGATTTGGGGATAGCTGTTGAAGTCAATCCCAATTAATCTAACTACAATTAGTAGTACAAGCCGACTTTGGATGCATACAGTTATTACAAACTAATCTGACGTTCTGGACGGAGAACCACAAAATGGCCGGAAGTGAGCTCGTCAATTGTTTGGCAAGGCGGCGTTCTGGGAAATTGGTTGGCTCGCCCGGGGCTTCAGGAGAGAGACCCAGGTCGTCGCCGCCACAGAGTCCCCTTCTCCGGCCAGCGCCCGAGCACCTCATTTGCAAACAGAGATTAGAGTCAGGGGGAGTACACAGAGGGAAGGAAAGAGCCAAGCATCGCAGGTCAATGCCCCATCGACCATCGCGCATCGTAGGCAATCTCCCCGACCTCTGCTGGCTCGTCGCCCCTCCCAGGCCACCTTAACCGGCCTCCGCAGATCCGCTGCCGCCCATCTCGGCACTCCCCTGACGCCATCCAACTATCCAAGAGACCAAGAGAGAGATGCGAGACAGGAGGGAGCAGCCACCATTCGGGGGAGAGATGGGGAAAGAGATAAAGCTGGGCGTTTCGTTTCTTTCGTGGCGGTAAGCGAACCAGGGTGAGACTAGAGACGAGAGCCGGAAGTGGTTGGTCTCATCCACCACATTTGGCCGGATGAGCTGAGCCAGCGTTTTGGCCGAATATTCCAAGAATCTGGTTACCGCTGCCACTCTCACCCTCTGAACCAAACGGATGGCAACCACATTTTTAGTGGCTACCCCTAGCCACTTGGGGATATCCCCTGAACCAAACAGCCCCTAGCTTGAGCGGCGTTCTTCATAACCTGGGGATAAACGAGGCTTTCAAGCTGGGAAAGGCCGACTTCTCTGACATGGTGGTGGTGGACAACAGCCTCCACAGGAGCCTAGCGTTGGGGGAAGTGATCCACAAGGCTGTCATTGAGGTGAATGAGGAAGGCACCGAGGCCCCACGGTGGGCGCCAACTGTCGTTGCCTAATCGACGGTACCTCGGAGGAGGGATCCTCACGAGGGGGAGAAGAAGTAGGGGCCATAGGGCGGAGTGCACACGGGACGGTGGTACGCGAGTTACCCAGCTTCGGAACACCTGCACGATGACAGGGCCTACTGCTGCTTGTCTGGAATTATCTGGGCGCTCTCGCGTTGTTACAATGAGTTGTGGTTGTCTCGCTTCTAGCTCGAGATCTCCCCTCAGGGCTCCCGGGATCCGGCTTATATAGGCGCACGGATCTAGGGTTTACATGGAGAGTCCTAGCCGGATTACAGGTTGCCTAACTACGGTACAATGTCTTGCCGTGTACGTCAAGGATCCGCCTTCCATCTACGTCGTACTGGATCCGGGTTCCTTATGGGCCTCCACGGATCCGGCTTCCTTCATGGGCCTTCACGGATCTGACTCCTGGCATAGACCTCTTCGGATCCGGGTACCTCTGTAGGTCGGTTCGGATCCGGGTACCTCTGTAAGGCGGTTCGGATCCGGCTACCTTCCTAGGGCGGTTAGGATCCGGGTACCTCTGTAGGGCGGTTCGGATCCGGCTACCTTCGTAGGGCGGTTCGGATCCGGCTACCTTCTTAGGGCGGTTCAGATCCGGCTCCTTGTTCCTGGGTTGGACATCTTCCATCTTGATCAACAACAACTGGGCCGCCCGGTGGGCCGTATGCCATCACCACCATCTGTGGGCCACCCGGGCTTGCCGGAATCGGACCATGTCGATGGTATACCTATGAAGTATATCCACAACAGTAGCCCCCGGAGTTCTCCAAGATTCACCGTCCTTCCGTCCAGCTCAGCTTGCGCATGTATCTTCATCCTTTGGCTGGAACGAATAATAGAGAATCTTGAAGGACTCCAAACTTCATATCTCCAACCAAGTATTGGCTGGAAACTTCATGATCCAATGGTCAGATTCTTCAGAGACACCATCCAACGTAATCTTCGGTATGGATCCGACTAGCCAAATGTAGGTTCGAATCTGACTAGCCAAAATAGAGGTGTGGATCCAACTACCCAAAAATATAGGTGCGGATCCGACTAACAAAAAATTAGGTGCGGATCCGGCTACCGAAAATTGAGGTGCGGATCCGACTACCAAAAATTAAGGTGCGGATCCGACTACCAAAAATTAGGTGCGGATCCGGCTACCAAAAAATTAGGTGCGGATCCGACTAGTTAGCCAGATTTTCGTCATCTTTGAAATTTTTCTTGACATAACCATATGTATGTAGCCCCCGAGCGTTGAGTCGGCTTGCTCCAAGGAGACTCGATGCTCAGAAACTTAGCCCCCAAGCGTCAAGGTGGAAATTTTTCGGTTAGTTGCTCCAAAGAGAACTTCATCGATGTAGCCCCCGAGCGCCAAGGTGAATTTACTTGAAAATCCGGCTTGGAGCTCTTAGAGAAGCTTTATCTTTATATGTGACCAAGGAATAGTGTAAATCCCAAGCATCTAGGCGGAAATTTCCAGCACTAATACTCGAAAGAAAACACACTTTTCACTTAAGATCAAAATCGCAGCCCCCGAGGGTTGGTTCCGGCTAAGCATAGCGGAATCAAGACTCAAGTTGCTTTTCCAGCTGTGCATGCTACGGATCCGCCTAACCTTATCTCATATGGATCCGGCTAGCTTCCCCTGGGCTTCTCGCGATTGCTAGGTCTGCTTGAAAACACCTTAGTTCGAGGACTGTTGAAGGTCCAAGCATCATGTACCTGATATATAAACACAAAAACACATTTGTATTAAATTGTTTCTTTGACCATGTTCAATAAACAAATGTAAGGCGGAACAAAAACGGCCTTTGAACAAATGTTTTGAAGCTGAAACTTTGCAGCAGTTGAATAACATAAAACTGTCAAGGCGGAAAAAACTCGACTATCTTGAACAGTTAATGTAATTTATATATTTTAAGCAAGTGCTGGTTTATCCGTTCTTCTGGTTTATATGCTTGACTTTTCGCGAGACGGCAAACTTTAAACACAGAACATCTGCTGAGGCGATAGCGCTTAATAGCGAAACAATCAAGAACCTCAGAAACAGAGGCCGGTTTTAAGTACCGAGATGTCACTACTAAGGAATACACACATAAAACAACAGAAAACGTGTAGGCCAGAAAACTTAAACTAACGCCCGAAAGCGGAATTTTTGCAGCGTACTGGAGCCTTAAGCGGCAAAAACAGTACAAAGTTTCTCACGATCGCGAGGCAAATCGTGGGAAAGATATGACCAACAGTGAAAGCGGTAAAAGACTCAGGGTATGAGTGAACCAATCTTAATCTCATGATCATAAAATTTTAAAATATTAAATATAAATAGGGACTTAGCTGTTTAAATGTAGCTCCACGTCGGAAGCTTGGAATGAAACCGGTCACAGCAAATGTGCGGACATAACAGTCCTGGAATCTGGCCGTGACATCTCATCGCGAAGTAAAGCCGGAAAAATCGGCGTAGTTGTAATGATCCGGAGCTGCTTTACCCAGAATCCTCACACGTTGAATCTTCGATCGGTCGGAAAGTATGACATCCTGGCCGAGAAATTCATGCACGCAATGATCCATATGTTGAAGCCTCAACTTTTTCCGCTTCATTCAATCATTTTCTCTTCTCAAGAAAACATACACAGGTCGACTGTAGCTAGCTGTTGCCATAGCAAGGAGCCGGAATCGATCGAATGTCATCTTGCATGTATGGATTGCGGCTAGCGTGCAAATTGCATGCATAGGCACTATTCAGTCAATAACCACTTGACGTGAAGATGCAAATTACATGCATAGCTTCTCCGCTATGTGGAATCGCTGTAGTTGTCTTTTTATTCATGCGACGTGCTCCAGCAAAAAGTGACCAAGCCCGCTCGTTTCCACCTTGGGATACGCCTTCCGCCTCTGTCCATGTCATGTGTGTCATGCAACTGATTCTAACCGAACCGCGGCGGCAGAGCCGGTCAATACGTGGTCGGAAACAAACGCGGCGGCAAAGCCAGCTCAAGCGGAATCAAAACAATCCGCAGCGGCAAAGCCAGCTAGACAGAGTCGGAACAGACCAACGTCATACCATGGCGGAATCAAAACACACCGGGGCGGCATAGCCAGCCATAGCGGAATCTTAATTGTTCTTTGCTTTATGTGCAGGAGTAGCCATGTCGGAAGCACATGTGCTTGCATGGATTTTGCGGAGCATGTACGTGTACTCTTCAGACTGGATCTTCACGTGATGTAGTACGAAAGATGATTTCCCCTTTTTCTTTTAGAGACTCCAAATTGATCATCGATGTGGTGCTTGGTACTCGTACACGCAGCATGTATTTGGCCAGATGGATCCGGCCTAGCCTGGTACACGCGCACAAGATCGATCGTTTCTCCGTTGAACATATGAGTCAGCTCCGATGTGGATACACGAAGATTTAGAGCTCCAAATCTGCGCTGCCGCTGGGCTTGCAAGACGGATTTTCAAAACTTATAAGGCGGATCCATCCTTAGGAGGTTCCGGCTCAAATTCTTTTCCGCGGACGTATCCTGCTCACAAGCGGTCCATGCATCGGAAATTCCTGATATAGAGCGGTTCCAGCCATGGGCGGATCCTGCTCGGATCAGATCTCCACGAAGCTCGTCTCCGGCTCGATGGCGGTCCGTGCGGAACTTACCGATGTGTTTCCGTCGAAATCGACGGTTCCGCAGATGATGATGTGGAACCCTCCCGGTTCCGGCCTCCAGACGCCGCTGGCCCCACGGTGGGCGCCAACTGTCGTTGCCTAATCGACGGTACCTCGGAGGAGGGATCCTCACGAGGGGGAGAAGAAGTAGGGGCCATAGGGCGGAGTGCACACGGGACGGTGGTACGCGAGTTACCCAGCTTCGGAACACCTGCACGATGACAGGGCCTACTGCTGCTTGTCTGGAATTATCTGGGCGCTCTCGCGTTGTTACAATGAGTTATGGTTGTCTCGCTTCTAGCTCGAGATCTCCCCTCAGGGCTCCCGGGATCCGGCTTATATAGGCGCACGAATCTAGGGTTTACATGGAGAGTCCTAGCCGGATTACAGGTTGCCTAACTACGGTACAATGTCTTGCCGTGTACGTCAAGGATCCGCCTTCCATCTACGTCGTACTGGATCCGGGTTCCTTATGGGCCTCCACGGATCCGGCTTCCTTCATGGGCCTTCACGGATCTGACTCCTGGCATAGACCTCTTCGGATCCGGGTACCTCTGTAGGTCGGTTCGGATCCGGGTACCTCTGTAAGGCGGTTCGGATCCGGCTACCTTCCTAGGGCGGTTAGGATCCGGGTACCTCTGTAGGGCGGTTCGGATCCGGCTACCTTCGTAGGGCGGTTCGGATCCGGCTACCTTCTTAGGGTCCGTTTGTTTGGGCTGCAGCTTTTGAGAAGCAGCTGTAGCTGGTGGGCTGTTAAAAAGCAGCTGTGAGAAGCAGCTGTTGAAAATAGAGTTTTGATGTTTGGTAGAAGTGCTTTTTATGGCTGCTGATGTTGGCTTTATGAGTGAAATGTCTGGAATGTCCCTGGATAATAAAGATGTTGTATAGATTCTGATTTCAAACTAATTAGCTATTTCTAACTGTTTTATAACACACTTAGCAAGTTTGATAACCAATTAATCTTAATTTGCATTTTCCTTGCTAATTTTTTTTAAACATTCTTTGTATTGGAATAATTTAGTGTTTGGTTCGAATTATCTACTGCCAAATATTGTTGATATTTTACTACTGTAATATACTAAATACATACAGACATACAAGCACCAACAGATCCACCGAAACAGCTCGCTAATAATAACTATCCGTGTGTACATCCAAGAACAATACATCCATCAATTACACATGTGTACAACACGAACTGGTACAGGCTCAGGAACGCTTGAGCACGAATGCACAATGGACGCAGCTGGACGGGAGGACGACAGGGATGAGGAGGTGCGCTGCTCGACAGGGACGACAGGGACGAGGAGAACGAGCTCCTCTCTTCCAGCGGGGCCGGAGCACACGGGAACAGGGCGGACGAGGGACGGCAAGGCGGCGGCGCCTGTGTCCGGCGGTCGACGGGGACGAGATCCCCCGACGACGCGCTCAAGTTCGACGGCGACGGCCGGCCTGAGCAAATGAAGATGGTGCGATTCTGTTTGTCCTGACCCGATTCCTTTGGAAGGGAGGGGCGGCGGCTTCAACTGCTCCGTCTCCGGCGGCGGCTTCAACTGCTCCGTCTGTGGCGGCCGACGGGGTGAGTTCTGCCCGCTGCGCTCGGTCGATTTTGGGACGGGAGGAGCAGGAGGGGAACGGGAATGGAGCGACGGAGGAGGGCTTGCGCGGCGGCGGCGGGGAACAACGCGGTCGGCGGCGGGGAACAGCTCTGGCGGCGGCTGGTTGCAACCCTATCCTGTCATATCGAGGACGGGGAGGAGAATTGTGTTCGGGGGCGTCGCTCGCTAGAGATTTGCACAGGCCGGGTTTTCTTATATCCAGTGGCAGGTTTTTCGTAAATAATCCGAAGTGCTGAGGACAGTTTCGACAGTAGCAACTCGGGAAGCGGCTGGAATCGCGGGAAGCGGCTCTCCGGGTGCTTTCCGGCTGGGGATCTCGCGTAGTGTAATATCCTAACGCGCTTCTGCACAGCGCTTCTCAATTGTTGGCTGTTTGTTTGGGCTTCTACTTTTGGACCTAAAAGCAGAAGTAGAAGCCCAAACAAACAGAGCCTTAGGGCGGTTCAGATCCGGCTCCTTGTTCCTGGGTTGGACATCTTCCATCTTGATCAACAACAACTGGGCCGCCCGGTGGGCCATATGCCATCACCACCATCTGTGGGCCACCCGGGCTTGCCGGAATCGGACCATGTCGATGGTATACCTATGAAGTATATCCACAACACTTGATGTTCAGTTCAGCTAGATACCAACCGCCGCCGGTACTTGTGGACTTCGTCCCTGATCATCCCTTTGCCTTCTTTGTGAGAGAGGAGTTGTCGGGTGCAAGCCTGTTCACAGGGCACGTCCTTGACCCCTCAACCCCAAACAAGTGACGTACATCATATCCACCACCAAGCGCGTATGGCCACGTTCTAAAGACTAGGGCCACTTTTATGTTTTTGCTGCACTTGCTATTTTCGCTTCCATAGAGTATCACCTTTTTTGTTAGTACTCCAAGCCTTTATTTTTTTGAACTATGTTAGGATTATTACAATCTGATTGCATAGCAACCAGAAACCCAGGAATTCCATCAAAACTCGAGTTTAGTGGCTCTCTTGCATAAATATGTGCCACCATATTTGTTCACGTTTTACAAGGAAGATCTTGAAGTCCTGGAAATGCTTGCTCAATTCTTTCATATTCCATGTACTAATACCTTCCATGTACTGATAGCTCTCTCATCATGTCAAATCGAGACAAGACGTTAAACAAAATTCCTTTCCTATCAGCAGCTTCACGACATCCGAGCAATTTGCTCAGTAATGGATCTTGTATATCTTCCTGTTTAATGATGCATGCATGTATCATCTATGACTACAAAACCTAACCCAACTGTTAGACAATATACTTGTTGTATTATCAGGGGGCCAAAGACCACAATATATAGTACATGTACAGGTGCACATATGCAGAAAGCTCCCTAACATATGGAGAAACTACAAGAGACAGATATATACATCTAACACCCCCCCTCAAACTCATGGTGGATCCACAACACTGAGTTTGGAGAGTAAAAAGCCATGTTGCGCTCGAGTCTGTGCCTTCGTAAAGAAATCTGCCAACTGCAAATCTGAAGGCACATAATGAACCGCAACAACCTCATCCTGCACCTGAGCACGTGTATAAAAAGCATCAACACCGATATGCTTGGTCAGCTCATGCTTGACCGGATCACGTGCAATACTGATAGCACATGTACTGTCAGACAAAAGTGGAGTGGGTGTCGTAACAGAGACCCCAAAATCTGCAAGCAACCACCGTAACCAGGTCACCTCAGCAATCAACAAGGCCATAGCCCGCAACTCAGCCTCAACACTCGAACGAGAAACCGCTACCTGTTTCTTCGTCTTCCAAGCAACAAGCGAACCACCAAAAAACACACAGTAAGCAGAAAGTGAACGACGATCCGTAGGATCACTCGCCCACGTAGCATCCGAGTAGCACTGGAGCTGGAGAGAGCTAGAACGAGGAAAGAAAAGGCGACGAGTGATCGTGCCACGAAGGTAACGGAGAACACGGAGGAGATGACTGTAGTGAACAGTGGTAGGAGCTGAGACAAACTGACTCGGAATATGAACAGGATAAGAAATATCAGGACGAGTGACAGCAAGATAAACAAGACTCCCAACAAGATGACGATAACGTGTGGGATCAGGAAGAGGATCACCATCAGTAGGACGAAGCTTAACATTAAGCTCCATAGGAGTATCAACCGTGCGCTCATCCTCAAGAGCAGCACGAGCAAGAAGATCCTGAATGTACTTCTCCTGAGAGATAGAAAAGCCATCAGAAGTGGAGGAAACCTCAATCCCAAGAAAATAACGAAGAGGACCAAGATCAGTCATGAGAAACTGATCACGAAGACGAGCCTTTACAAAGGCAATATACTCAGGATCATCACTAGTAATGATCATATCATCAACATAGAGAAGGAGAAGGGTGCGTCCACGAGAAGAAGTGTGAACGAAAAGTGCTGGATCATGAAGACTAGGAGAGAAACCAGCAGCAGTCGCCACAGAGGCAAAGCGCTCAAACCAGGCACGAGGGGCCTGTTTGAGACCATAGAGAGAACGTCGAAGACGACAAACCATCCCATCGGGAACAGAATACCCAGGAGGAGGCTGCATGTAAACCTCCTCACTCAACTCGCCATTAAGAAAAGCATTCTGAACATCAAGCTGGGAGACAGACCAACGGCGAACAGAGGCAACAGCAAGAAGAGTACGCACAGTAGTCATATGAGCCACAGGGGCAAAAGTCTCATCATAGTCACGACCGTGCTCCTGCTGAAAACCACGAGCCACAAGACGCGCTTTATAGCGCTCAAGAGATCCATCAGAGCGAGTCTTAATTTTATAGACCCACTTACACGTGATGGGACGAACACCAGAAGGGGGAGAAACAAGATCCCAAGTGCCAGTGCGCTCAAGCGCAGCGATCTTCTCAGCCATGGCAAGCTGCCATTCAGGATGACGCTCGGCATCCCGATAAGAAGTCGGCTCGGAAACGACAGAGAGACCATACTGACTAGGAGAGTAACGAGCTAGAGCACGACGCTGACGAACAGGCCGAGAAGGGGGAAGGTCATCTGCAGAAGACAAGTCATCAGAAGAAGAGGAAGAAGGGACAGAATCGGAAGGAGCCGAAGCCGGAGAACGAGGAGTACTAGGTGGACTAGACAAACGAGAGGATGGCGTCGAAGGGGGCGCATCAGAAGTAGGAGGGAGGGGAGGAGGGACAGCAGGGGGTGCATCCGGAAAAAGAAGAAAAGAGATATCATCCACCGGGTAAGTACCCGAGGTGGGGCGAGGATAGAAGGGACGCGTCTCATCAAATGTGACGTCACGAGAGATGCGCATCCGACGACCAACGGGGTCCCAACAGCGATAGCCCTTATGCTCATCACTGTAACCGAGAAAAACACACTCAACAGACTGAGCGGTCAGTTTGGTGCGTTCGCGAGGAGGCAGAAGGACATAGCAGACGCAACCAAATGAACGGAGAGTCGAGTAGTCTGGAGAAACACCAGAGAGACGCTCGAGAGGAATGCCACCCTGTAGAGCAGCGGAAGGCTGAATGTTAATAAGGTGGGCCGACGTAGCGACAGCCTCAGCCCAGAAATGTGGCGGAAGAGAAGAGGCAATCATCATAGCATGGGTGGTCTCAAGAAGATGACGATGCTTACGCTCGCCGACGCCATTTTGAGCATGCGCGCCGGGACAAGAAAACTGAGCGAGGGTGCCCTCCTCAGCAAGGACACCACGAAGGTGCGGAGAGATATACTCACCAGCAGAATCAGCACGGAACACGCGAATGGGTGAGGAATACTGAGTGCGGACCATGGCCGCAAAACCAGAATGACGCGACAACCAGAATCGGTGAGCTGGCTAGCAGAGAAAAGGTTCATCTGAAGGCGAGGAACATGAGAAACATCAGGGACAGAGAAAGAGGGAGTAGAAAGGGTGCCTGTACTAGAAACGGGAATAGAGGTACCATCAGCCGTGACAACACGGACAGGAGAAATAAGAGACCGAAGAGCAGACAGGATAGAAGACTCAGAGGTCATATGAAAGGAAGCTCCAGAATCCAGATACCACGGGGACGTACCTGACTGTGTAGAAAGTGGTGGTCGCGCAGTGCCAGAAGAGCCAGTCACAGAACCAGCAGCGCCCGGCGAGGAAGAGTCTGGAGTAGCGAGCAGACCACGAAGACCCCTGAGAATGTCCTGATCAGAGAGTGCAACTGCAGAAGATCCTGAAGAGCCAGCCTGCTGACGATCCTGGAACTGCTGACGTAAACTGGGATCCCGCGTCCAGCAGGTGGAGGAAGTGTGGCCAACCTTGCCACAGTAGGTGCAATGAGGACGAGGGCGGAGACTCGGACCGCGAGGCTGCTGACGTAAACTGGAATCCCAAGCATCAAGCAGGCAGTGAAGCTGCGCTATCTCATGCGCAGAGAGGGGCGCGACTGGAGAGGTCGAAGTACAATCAGGTGCCGACGAGGAGCTATCATCCACACGCACAGAGGCCACCAAAGGGGGTGACGGAGAGCAACACGCCGATGAAGACAGAGTCGGCAAAGCGCGGTCATAACCACGTGAAGAGGCCGCGAAAGTCGATGTAGAGCGGCATGCCGACGCAGACGGAGTCGACGAAGCACGGCCATAACCGCGGGAAGAGGCCGCGAAAGTCGATGTAGAGCGGCAGGCCGATATAGAGGAAGTCGGCGAAGCGCGGGCAGAGCCGCGTGAAGAGGCCGCAAAAGTCGATGTAGAGCGGCAGGCCGACATAGACGAAGTCGGCGAAGCGCGGGCAGAGCCGCGTGAAGAGGCCGCAAAAGTCGATGTAGAGCGGCAGGCCGAGGGAGACAAAATCGGCGAAGCACGGCCAGAGCCGCGGGAAGAGGCCGCGAAAGTCGGTGAAGAGCGGCGAGCCGACGTAGACGGAGTCGGTGAAGCGCGGGCAGAGCCGCGTGAAGAGGCCGCAAACGGCGACGAAGAATAGCTAGCAGTCATGCACGGAGGCAGCGGACAAATACCAAGTACCGAAGGTGGACCCAAAGAAGGGGCGGGATCAACGGAAGACATAGCTCTTTTTTTTTCCTTTTTCTTTTTTTTTTTTTTTTTTTGCAGCTGGAAGTCAACCGCAAGGAGATGAACTAATCTCAGCACGCAGAACGCAGCACGCAGCCAGCCAGGGAGCAGGGGAGATCGGCAGCCAGCCAGCCGATCAGAAGCAGAAAAAAAAGCGGCCGGCGCGTTCAGCAGCCAGCAGCCAGGGAGAAAACGGATCGGGGCGGGAGCGAGCAGGCAGGCCTCACGGGCGCGGGAAGGAGCAGGACGCGGCGGGAATCAGCAGAGTTCACCAGCACGGAGGGCGTCGGACGGGCAGCGCAGGGCCGGGATACTGATACGGGCGGAAGAAGCAGTAGAGAAGGCCTCGCACAGGCAGGCCAGGGAGCGGGCGCCTGGGCGTCGGGGAAGGGCGCGCGCGCGGATCCTGGCGAGATCGGCCGGACCTTGCAGAATCGATCTCCTGGCGAGCGAGATCGGATGGGATCCTGGGGCCGGACCTTGCAGGATCGGGAGCGGGGAAGAGCAGGCCACACGCGCGGGGAGCAGAGCGGAGGACAAGTAGATCGATCGGGATCGGGGAGAAGCCGGCGGTGGTGCGGCCGGGAACAAGTTTTCAGGAGGACCAATTTTGCTCTGATACAATGTTAGACAATATACTTGTTGTATTATCAGGGGGCCAAAGGCCACAATATATAGTACATGTACAGGTTAACATATGGAGAAACTACAAGAGACAGATATATACATCTAACACCAACAAGTCTGTTTTCTATATATCCAATGATCCATTAGCGTCAAGTGATTGCCATCCAACTTGAGGTTTCTGCCATTTATGTTTTTGTACTGCAACTTCCCTTTCTCTGACCGGCAGCTCTAGGTTTGCCAAATACTCCTCAATCAATTGAAAATATTTCAACTGTTTGAAGCATTGTTCACCATGGACTAAATTGTTCCTACAATTCCAGATACATAATCGGTACCAGTAAAGCAGCATTGCTATCATGCATTAAAATGACTCCATGCGACGATATCTTCTGGACCTAGGATGTAGGTTTGACGGTTTGATTTCAATTGGTCTTGAGTGACCGACCAAAAAATGTTTTGCGTGCTTGAATGAGGGAGTAGGTTTAACGTTAACCACACAGTTTGCAATCACCAGTTTCCGTAATGTGTCTTTTTTTCAGTTCTGCACAGATTACCAATCTTGAAGCTACATTTGTTTCACTACCCTCCACCAGAAAACTCTCACTTTTGGGCAACTTTAAGATTTCACAATTTTTTCCATATCCCAGCAGTGTTTTTTGTAGAACATCCCGCAACGTCCTCGTGGAAACCTGCATTTTGGATCAACATCTTTACGTTTGAAATACATTGGCTAAGCCCTTCAAATTAATCCATAATTTTGATTATGTTTTCTAGTGCATCAATTTAATATGGTAAGAAAGTCAATAATAGTTCTCAACTCTCAAGTTTAAGACGACAGCCTCTGCGGGAGCTTTTCGCTGCAGGAAGTACTCCACAAGGCTGTCATCGAGGTGAATGAGGAAGGCACTGAGACCGTCGTTGTTACCGTTTGCATGATGTTCGGTTCAGCTTGCTACCGATCGCCACCAGTGCTTGTGAACTTCATCGTTGATCATCCGTTTAACTTCTTTGTGAGGGAGGTACCGCCGGGCGCGATCCTGCTTACAGGGCACATCCTTGACCCCTTAACATGAAAGGAGTGACATGATAGCAGATTCACCATCAAGCTCGTAAGCGTGGTTTCAGGATCGAGCAGTATGCACACGTTTTTTCGACATCATGCATATATCTAGAGATTATGGCCACTTTTATGTCTTTGTTGCACTTGCTATTTTCGCTTCCATATAGAGTACTACAAAACTCTATTAGACAGATGATCACTTTTTCACAATAATCTGCCTTTTAAAAAAAACCACAATAATCTGCCTTTATTTAAGCGCTATGTTAGGATTATTACAATCCGATTGCATAGCCCCGCAACCAGTAACACATATCTCTACTACTTAAAAAGACTAAACAATCCCTATTCTCCCCACCTTTCGTCCCTTCCATCAATTTGGTCGTCTGTCAAATAAGGAAAGTAAAGCTAACAAGGAAATATCAATCAGCTGGGACCTCACGCTGCATGCAATCCAGTAATCAATCAGCCAAATAATGAAAGTAAAACTAACAAGGACCTAACAAGGAAATCAGTCAACCGGTCCTCACAATGAAATCAAATCAATTATCTCCCCCTCAAGCCGCTGTCTCTTCTCCGACGCCTGCCGTCTTGCAACCACCTCGCCGCCAGCACACGAGGCCGCTACGCGAGCCTGCCCGTCGTCCAACGTCGCGCGAGTCTCCCGGCGCCGCCGCCATCGCGCGAGTCTCCTTGGATCCGCCGCCTTGATCCTGCATGCCATCGGCTGCCTCGATCCTGCACGCCATCGGCCGCCATGAGCCAGCACGCGAGGCCGCCACGCGAGGCTGCCCTTCGCCGTCGTGCGTGTCTACACGGCCCGGCAGCCGTCGCACGAGTCTCCCCGCTGCTGCCATCTCGATCCTGCATGTCGTCGGCCTCATTTAATCACCGATTTGAAAAGTTGGGCGGTTCGTTTGTGTTGGTACCACCATCGAATTGGCGATGAGGGCGCCGGAGCTGCTCGGTCTGGGGCTATTCATCACCACTGAGTACTGGATGCCTGGCAGGACCGGCTACGAGCTCCTCAAGTGCGTCAAGGTAAATCCACCACACACCAATCCGGCGATGCGCAACGCCCTCCATCGTCGAGCAGCTATGTCAGACGCCCGCCGCTTTCAGCGGCCGAGAAACACCCTCCGCCCTCCGCCGTTGAGCAGCAAGCACACTTGGACGTCCGCCGCTGCATCGTGAAGGCAAGTTTCGCCTCCACCCATCTCCAGTTCTTCTTGGTCCAAGTTGATTCAGCTGGCAATCTTGTTCATTGGATACAGTATCAGGGATGCAACATGAAAGCACATTAGCTCCTTTATGGTTTGTACGCATATTTAATTACAATATATCAGATAGCTACTGAGATTGCTGGGATATGGAGAAGTACAGATTATAGAACACAACATAGAAGTATAGAAGTACAAGAATATGCAATTTATATATAAACAAATGTATCTCCTTATTTGTGTTTTTTGTAAAATCGTTGTATCACGGTATCCATATCCGCATCACCGTATCCGGGCAACCTAGCTCATCTCAATTATGAATGAAATATAGAAGAACCAGTTTCATATTAAGCACACGGAAAATGCTTGATATTTTTATAATTTAAACCCTACAAGTGTGAAACAAAATCAGTAAAATTTTGTCCATGCATCATCTTCAACAATTAGTATTTTTGTAATTTTTCTTTTCGTCTGTTTGGGCTTGGCCAAAATATCCTTCATCAACCAAACGATTCGCGCTTAAATTGTTTTACATCACTTGCGGCAGTTGATTTGTGCCATGCATAAGATCAATAGAGTACATGGAGGATGTATTCCGCAATTTATGAGTCTTTTATAACATTTGTTATTACTGTTATTACAATTATAAAAATTTATTTTTAACAAACAAAGGCAACAAAAATACCCATGTCATCCTCCAACCGCACCCCATTGGTTGGCATTGCCGACGTGTGGAGCTGTGCATTTGTTGGTTCGTTCCTATATGTGGCGAGATGATACATGAACATAGTGAGAGAGCCTGTGAGGGGAAGAGAGTGGTGAATTTGTGTGTGTCATGTACTTATTTACTGTCAAATATGGATCTTACTTTTTTTGGAGCTAGACTACTTTTGTGTGATTAATGAGGGTGATGGTGAGTGTTTTAAAAAGTGACAATTATTTTTTCCTTCTATTTCGTATTTGATTATTGCGTTTTTCTTTACTTGATGAATACATGTTCTATTTCCTTTCATGTAACTTAGTCTTTCATGTAACTTAGGCTAACTCCTAAGGTTGGCACCTATATGAGCACAAGGAGCATACCGTGATCCGTTTCTGGATTGCATAGCAATAATTACATCTTGGCTGGATTTCTAGATTGGTGTTCAAAAGATGCACAAGTGTACATTCACTTTTGATGTGAAGTTTGGCTTCTTTGAGAGTGCAGAAAACACCCTTTACTAGAGCATCTCAAAATACATAATCATCCGCTTTTTCAGTTACACTATCTTTTGTATTAAGAGATAATTATGGTTTGAAAGTTAGTATGTCTGGCTAATATCTAGATACGTACGAATCTAGACAAAATAGAGTTAGCTAATATGGATCAGAAAGAGTATATGAATAGTACATTTTAACATGTTGACAAGTATGGAATGTTAAAAAAATATGTTTAAGGGTACGATGATATAAACTTGAGGCATGTACTGATGGGATTATAGGGAATGGAAGCAAGCTTAATACAATTAAGAAATCATATGAACACACATAAATTAGGACACGTGTTTTAATATATTATGTATAATAAAATGTTCTATCCCGTGGTAACGCACGGGCAATTGTCCTAGTTACATATGAAAGTCTCTCTTGTATAAATATGTGCCACCATATCTGTTCACGTTTTACGAGGATCAAGAAAGGAGGACGGTAGGATGAAAGGTTACCTCACAACATGGGCGGACCTAGCCGGGGGGGGGGGGGGGGGGGGGGGGCAGGAAAAAATTGGGTACCACTATTCTCTGGCTCAAACCAAGTCGCCTCATCGCGTGAGCGGCCGAGCCCGAGCTACGCGGCCAGTCATCGAGGAAGTGATAGCTCCGAGCTCCGCGGCCTCGGCCTCCGTCCTCCGCTCTCCGGCCGCCCGAGGTCCGACGGTGGCTGCCCCTTGCACCCTCCGCCCCCAACTCGCCGGCTGGCCTGGCTCGGCCCTCCGTCGGGTCCGCCACCAACTCGCCGGCAGCAGCCCTCCGCTGGTCCGCCCTCAACCCGCCGTCAGTAGCCCCACCCCCTGGCTGGACTCGGATAGGTACTTGGCTAGCCACCGTAGGCCCGTAGCTGCACAACATTCTAGCAGTCCAGCCAGGAAGATACCAGCAAAACTCCCACCCGGATAAAAGTTTGCAGAGCAGCAGGCAGGTTCGCAATTTTTTTGACCAGCTCCCGATTGAATCTGTGTGGCATATTTTGCAAAGTCCAACATATTTAGCATTGCTGGGTGTACCGATTTACTCATTTAATTATGAACTGCCGATATGTAGTATCTATGTTTCTATATCTCTGTCTATGGACAGATTGAATCTGTGTCGCTATATTCCTGTCCATGGACAGATTGAATCTTTGTGCTGCATGGACTGTCTCTGTCATATTGATTTAATTGGTAGTTTGGCACTTGTAGAAAGCTAGGAATGAAGAGGAATATGTTTTATTTTTATTGTGTAGAAATGAAGGGAATAACCAAATTGCATCATTTTTCGAGAAAGGTCGTAGATGATGAAGGAACCGAAGAATGATGTAATTTTTCCATCTATGCTATCTTCTATCACGTAAGACTCTTCTTATGTTTTAAACTATTTGTATTCCAATCGTGCATATTTGATACTGTATATGTATTGAACTTCAATGTTGAGAAGAGATTTGTCTTATATATTGCTTATTTGGCAAACTTTTTCACAATTGAGGGGGCGCAAAAAAAATTGGAGGTGTGCCCCCCCTCCAATTTCTTCCTGCGTCCGCCACTGCCTCACAACAAGTAACACTAACAACTTGACCCTCGAGATATGAGAACTGGGAAATGGTCTATCTATTTACTAATGTGATGTGTGTCAACTATGTTGATATCGACATTGACATCAAGAAAACTTCTACAACAACTCAAGAACTCTAGTCAACGGCGTCAGCAATGTCCACGACACTTCCGTTGTGACTGCGGGAGGGAGAGAAGACACCAGAAGGAGACGCCGATGATGACAAGGAGGAGAAAAGGATGGAAGCATGAGACTTCACATCGAGTCGCAATCGTCAGCTTCACTCCCGCTATGTGTGCGGGGGAATGCTAGAGTAGCTTATAATAAGAACTAGGAGATATGATTAGATTAAACATCCATATATCTTCTTGCACTCCAAGTCTCCTCTCTCACTGTATCTCTATATATACTTTAGGAGGGTCCAAGCAATGGAACACAATTCTATGGATCATTATTTTGTACATCTTTATTTTATTCTTTCCTTGTACAGTCCTTGTGAAAATCTTCCGTGTGTACTTGAGATAGCTTTTTAACAGAAAATCAGGGACTCCTCTACGATTTTTATGGTAAAAGGAAATTTGTACGAACCGCTAGATGAATATATTAACTTGTATCTGAGTGTGATGATCTTTCTCCCGCGAATGTATTTTTTCAAATTTTATGAGTTCGTTTAAGGTGTTTGATCTGTGCCATGTATTTTTAGCCCGTAAAAGTGATTCGGGGTACACTTGAAACTTGTTTATATTGCTTCATATTAAAGGAGGTCTGCTAGTTGCTCTTTCGGCATCTACAGCGGTCCAACACAACATTCCTGTCACTAAAAGTGAACTTGGCTCCTTGCCGCGACTGACTGTTTGCGTCGGGTGCCTCCCCTGATGCATTTTAATGTAAATTATTTTTTATTAGTAATATAAGCATTTACATAGTATCAAAAAATAAATAAAAAAGGCAAGAAAATAGCCCTAGCTAACAATGGTGCCCACCATTGTTGCCTAGTTGTCCTCGTCGTTGTCGATGACGAGGTTGATGAAGACCGGAAGCACCCAAGGCCACAACCAATGCACATGCTGCTCAGGCGCCGGAGGCAGGGCTGGTGCGACCGGAGGCACTGCCGGTGCTGGAGCGGGAGGAGGCGACAGAGGGGTCAGTGGCCTCCCTTGGGCTAGTGTGGAGGCCCACAGTTGGACGGCGAGGCTATCCCATTAACCGAGGTCGTTGAGCTTGTTGTTGGCAATGGCCATCTCCATGGCCCTGTCCTCGGTGAGGTTCGACAGTTGAAGTTCGTCCTCCTCCTCTTTTGTGTCCTCCTCGTCCTCCTCATCCGCGTCCTCCTCCTCCTCCCCCTCCTCCTGCTCGTCGTTGAAGCATGCACGACACTCCCGAATGAAGAAGTCCACGCAGCCTAGGTAACCCTCGTGGCGGCGCAGGTCGAACTCCCACCTCCTGAAGGTGGACCAGTTGTAGAAGTAGAGGCAAAGGCCAGATCATCGCGTAGATCCGGTGGGAGGATGAATCTACGATGGTGGATTTCATATTGTTGTTGTCATTCCTCGTGCGGCACCGGGACGGCGGCGGTTGTGGTACCAGCCACCAATCGGCATGCCCATATCCTGCCAAGGGACCGGCCGGTTCTCCTCGAACAACCGTTGGGTGAGTTCCACCGGCAGTTGCGCGGGGTTTTCTTATTCTTCTTGGTGCAAGAGGACCCGACCTCGGTGTCGTGTTTCGTCTTGCGGAACGGGCAGCTATTTCCCATGGCAATGTTGGTGGCGGTTGGATATAGACGAGGTGCGGGCAGACTGACCCTCTTTTAAAGGTCAGTCGTCGCCTTAACTGGCGAGATGCCCAAGCGCCGTCGGCTCCAACAATAGTGCGCGTGGAGGCGGGACCGCGCCATTGACATGGCTCGAGTAACCAAACCGTCGCCGGAGCCATTACGCGCGCGGAAGACAAAACCCACGCGGTCGCTGCCAGGCAAGCCCGAAGAAAGGCAGATGCGTGCGCTGACCGTGCAACGTCCACAAAGACACAGTCGCGACGCAAATTTGCACCGTGTTTGCTTCCCCGAGAAAAAAAACCCGATGATTATCCGTTGGGCCACTTGGTTAGGGTGTAGATCTATTTTTCGATCCCACCGACGCGAACGGAACGCTTGTAGATGCCCGTGCTTGCCATCCTCGCGTTTATGCCTAGTTTCACTTCCAAAGTGCCAGGCCCCACCATTGATGCAGCATCCAACGGCTACAAGCACTCCGCGTCCCAGGTGTGTCTGGAGTCAATTAGCTTAAGTCTTAATTATTGTTAGTTTAATTGATATGTCTTAAAGTTGTAATGGATCATTAAAGCTGAGCTTGTCTCATATTATAAAAGATAGGTGGGGTGGATGGGAGGATCAGCTAATGAAAAACCAATTTATTTTTCCCGTACCGTTTCACCTTTTGTCAGCCAACGACGGTTCTAGAGCTTCGCTAGCTCACCCTATCTTCCCTTCTCTCCGATCACCGTCCGAACTCCTCCATGGCCTAACAAAATGATATCAGAGCAGTCCTCCTGCGACCCTCGACTACACCGACGGTGTACCTACCTCCCTTCACCCTCTGCTGCTCCACCAAATCCACACCACCGCCACCTTATCACCGCTCCTCCACCATCGCCATCTTGCACCACTCCAGATCCGGCTCGTGCACGAGCCGTGATGGCCACAACGTTTGCTCCGCCTCGTCCACTGATGCGGAGATTGCCGCTCTACATGGACAACAGCGGGCCGACCGCGTCGTGTGCTCCGCCTGCACCCGCCTCATGCCCGATGAAGGTATGATTCCCACCATATCTCCCAACTCTGACAGTGGACGTATCTTCTCCACTCCACCAACATGCACAAACACCAACCTTTCCCCGATTCCAGAAGGCTCAACACCGATTGCCCCCCCCCCACCCCACTTCGCAAATTCCCCACCTTTTCCCCTACCATTGGGAAATTCGCACCAGGGCAACTCCCACTCCCTCCATGCACCTAAGGTGTTCGTTCAAGTAATGCCGTCGTAACCTACACCGCCCCTAACACATCCACATCGGGTGCATCATCCTCTTACACACATGTCACCCAACACACAAATCCCAGAACCCACCCGCAATACTACCAACCACAATCCCCACGCCAACAGCATATGATCCAACACCACACCCAAAACCCTGAGAGCAAGCATACCCAAGATCATATCAGCCCTAGCACCATGCTTGTGACGGTAAGGCGCACGTTCGTTGGGAACCCCAGGAGGAAGGTATGATGAGTACAGCAGCGAGTTTTCCCTCAGTAAGAAACCAAGGTTATCGAACCAGTAGGAGATGAAGATCACGTGAAGGTTGTTGGTGAAGGAGTGTAGTGCGGCGCAACACCAGGGATTCCGGTGCCAACGTGGAACCTGCACAACACAATCAAACTACTTTGCCCCAACTTAACAGTGAGGTTGTCAATCTCACCGGCTTGCTGAAAACAAAGGATTAAACGTATGGTGTGGAAAATGATGTTTGCTTGCAGAAAACAAAAGAGAACAATGATTGCAGTAGGTTGTATTTCAGATGTAAAAGAATGTACCGGGGTCCACAGTTCACTAGTGGTGTCTCTCCAATAAGATAAATAACATGTTGGGTAAACAAATTACAGTTGGGCAATTGACAAATAGAGAGGGCATAACAATGCACATACATATCATGATGACTACTATGAGATTTACTTAGGGCATTACGACAAAGAACATAGACCGCCATCCAGCATGCATCTATGCCTAAAAAGTCCACCTTCGGGTTAGCATCCGCACCACTTCCAGTATTAAGTTGCAAGCAACAGAAAATTGCATTAAGTACTGTGCGTAATGTAAACAATACAAATATCCTTAGACAAAGCATTGATGTTTTATCCCTAGTGGCAACAACACATCCACAATCTTAGAACTTTCTGTCACTGTCCCATATTCAATGGAGGCATGAACCCACTATCTAGCATAAATACCCCCTCTTGGAGTTACAAGTATCAAATTGGCCAGAGCCTCTACTAGCAACGGAGAGCATGCAAGATCATAAACAACACATATAAGATAGATCTATAATCAACTTGACATAGTATTCCATATTCATCGGATCCCAACAAACACAACATGTAGCATTACAAATAGATGATCTTGATCATGATAGGCAGCTCAAAAGATCTAAACATGATGGCACAATAGGAGAAGACAACCATCTAGCTACTGCTATGGACCCATAGTCCAAGGATGAACTACTCACGCATCAGTCCGGAGGCGGGCATGGTGATGTAGAGCCCTCCGGTGATGATTCCCCTCTCCGGCAGGGTGCCGGAGGAGATCTTCTGAACCCCCCGAGTTAGGGTTGATGGTGGCGTCGTCTCTGGAACTGTTCTGGTATTTTGGCTCTCGGTGCTAGGGTTTTCGGAGACGAAGGAATAAATAGGCGAAGGGGCAGCGTCGGGGGAGCCATGGGGCTCCCTCACCACACCTTGGCGCGGGGGGCCCCACTGCCGCGCCTCCCTATGGGGTGGGCCCCCCTGCTGGCCTTCCTCGACTCTTCTTTGGTCTTCTGGAACACTCCATGGAAAATAGGGCCGTGGCCTTTTGTTTCGTCCAATTCCGAGAATATTTGTAAACCAACTTTTCTGAAATCAAAAACAGCAGAAAACACGAACTGGCACTGTGGCATCTTGTTAATAGGTTTGTCCCAGACAATGCATAAAAATATTATAAAGTGTGAATAAAACATGTAGGTATTGTCATAACGGTTTTGCTATGTCTCAGTCAACTAAGATTTTCTTAAGTCTAAGTCACTTACAAAAATATGCCTTGAGGCACTTTTCTGTTAAAAAAATGCAATTGCACTTTTCTGATAGAAATGTGCAACTGAACCGAGTTGCACTTTTCTTTAAACTGTAGTTGCACTTTTCTGAGTAGACTGAGACTTAAGAAAATCTCAGTCAACTGAGACGTAGGCACACCCTTGTCATAAAACTAGCATGTAACATAAGAAATTATAGATACGTTGGAGACGTATCAAACATCCCCAAGCTTAGTTCCTACTCGCCCTCGAGTAGGTAAACGATAAAAATAATAATTTCTGAAGTGACATGCTACCAACATAATCTTGATCAATACTATTGTAAGGCATATGAGATGAATGAAGTGACTCAAAGCAATGGTCTATAGTTTGCTAACACAAAGATAATGACTAAACAACCGAATCATATAGCAAAAACTTTTCATGAATAGTACTTTCAAGACAAGCATCAAAAAGTCTTGCATAAGAGTTAACTCATAAAGCAATAGATTCTTAATAAAAGGTTTTGAAGAAACACAAAGAAAGATTTAAGTTTCAGCAATTGCCTTCAACTTTCAACATGTATATCTCATGGATAATTGTCAACACAAAGTAATATGATGAGTGCAATAAGCAAGCACGTAAGAATCAATGCACACAGTTGACACAAGTGTTTGCTTCTAAGATAGAAAGAAGTAGGTAAACTGACTCAACATAAAGTAAAAGAAAGGCCCTTCGCAGAGGGAAGCAGGGATTAAATCATGTGCTAGAGCTTTTCAAGTTTTGAAATCATAAAGAGAGCATAAAAATAAAGTTTTGAGAGGTGTTTTTTGTTGTCAACGAATGGTAGTGGGCACTCTAACCCCCTTGCCAAACAGACTTCCAAAGAGCGGCTCCCATGAAGGACGTTATCTCTACCAGCAAGGTAGATCATCCCTCTTCTCTTTTGTTTACACATGTATTTTAGTTTTATTTATAGATGACACTCCTCCCAACCTTTTGCTTTCACAAGCCATGGCTAACCGAATCCTCGGGTGCCTTCCAACATTTCACATACCATGGAGGAGTGTCTATTGCAAAATTAAGTTGCTTACTGATAAATCAGGGCAAAACATGTCAAGAGAATTATTAATGAAAGTTAATTAATTGGGGCTGGGCACCCCGTTGCCAGCTCTTTTTGCAAAATTATTGGATAAGCGGATGTATATGCCACTAGTCCATTGGTGAAAGTCTGCCCAACAAGATTGAAAGATAAAACACCACATACTTCCTCATGAGCTATAAAACATTGACAAAAATAAGGAGTAATAAAGTTTTGAATTATTTAAAGGTAGCACATGAAGTATTTACTTGAAATGGCAGAAAAATACCACATAGTAGGTAGTTAAGGTGGACACAAATGGCGTAGGTTTTGGCTCAAGGTTTTGGATGCACGAGAAGCATTCCCTCTCAGTACAAGGCTTTGGCTAGCAAGGTTGTTTGAAGCAAACACAAGTATAAACCGGTACAGCAAAACTTACATAAGAACATATTGCAAGCATTATAAGACTCTACACTGTCTTCCTTGTTGCTCAAACACTTTTACCAGAAAATATCTGGACCTTAGAGAGACCAATCATGCAAACCAAATTTCAACAAGCTCTACGGTAGTTCTCCACTAATAGGTTTAAACTACATGATGCAAGAGCTTAAACATGATCTACTTGAGAGCTCAAAACAATTGCCAAGTATCAAATTATTCAAGACAATATACCAACTACCACATGAAGCATTTTCTGTTTCCAACCAAATAGCAATAAATGTTGCGGCTTTCAGCTTTTGCCATGAACATGAAAAATAAAACGAAGAACACAAGTGTTCAAATGAAAAAGCGGAGCGTGTATCTCTCCCACATAAGCATGTTAGGATCTGATTTATTCAGAGAATGAAAATAACAAAACTAAAATAAAAGCACACAGATGCTCCAAGTAAAACACATAAGATGTGATGGAATTAAAATATAGTTTCACTAGAGGTGACCTGATAAGTTGTTGATGAAGAAGGGGATGCCCAAGGCATCCCCAAGCTTAGAAGCTTGAGTCTTCTCGAAATATGCAGTGATGAACCACGGGGGCATCCCCAAGCTTAGACTTTTCACTCTTCTTGATCATATTATATCATCCTCCTCTCTTGATCCTTGAAAACTTCCTTCACACCAAAATTAAAGCAATCTCATTAGAGGGTTAGTGCATAATCAAAAATTCACATGTTCAGCAAGGACACAATCATTCCCAACACTTCTGGACATTACCCAAGGTTACTGAAATTTAATGGAGCAAAGAAACCCACTCAAACACAGTAGAAGAGGCAATGCGAAATAAAAGACAGAATCTGTCAAAACAGAACAGTCCGTAAAGATGAATTTTTTCAAGGCACTTAACATGCTCAGATGGAAAAGTTCCAGTTGAATGAAAGTTGCGTACATATCTGAGGATTACTCATGAATTTTTTCAGGATTTTTAGACTTTTCTACAGAGAGAAAAACTCAAAACCGTGACACCTAAAAATCTGTTTCTGCGCAGAAATCCAAATCTAGTATCAACTTTCTATCAAAGACTTTACTTGGCACAACAATGCAAGAAAATAAAGATACAAAGGTATTGCTACAGTAGTAACAAGCACCTTGACTCAAATATAAAACAAAAATTGCAGAAATAAAATAATGGGTTGTCTCCCATAAGCGCTTTTCTTTAACGCCTTTCAGCTAGGCGCTGAAAGTGAAAATCAAGTAACATCAAGAGAAGAAGCATCAACATCATAATTTGTTCTAATAATAGAATCAAAAGGCATCTTCTTTCTCTTTCTAGGGTAGTGTTCCATACCTTTCTTGAGAGGGAACTGATATTTAATATTTCCTTCTTTCATATCAATAATAGCACCAATGGTTCGAAGAAAGGGTCTTCCCAAAACAATAGGACAAGATGCATTGCATTCAATATCCAAAACAACAAAATCAACGGGGATAAGATTATTGTTAACCGTAATGTGAACATTGTCAATTCTCCCCAAAGGTTTTTTTATACAATTATCAGCAAGATTAACATCCAAATAACAACATTCCAAAGGTGGCAAGTCAAGCATATCATAAAGTTTCTTAGGCATAACAGAAATACTTGCACCAAGATCACATAAAGCATTACAATCAAAATCATTGACCTCCATTTTAATGATGGGCTCCCAACCATCTTCCAACTTCCTAGGGATAGAAGCTTCAAGTTTTAATTCCTCTTCCCTAGCTTTAATGAGAGCATTTGTAATATGTTTTGTAAATGCCAAGTTTATAGCACTAGCATTAGGACTTCTAGAAAGTTTTTGCAAGAACTTAATAAATTCAGAAATATGACAATTATCAAAATCAAAACCATTATGATCTAAAGCAATGAGACCATTGTCCCCAACACTTTTATCACAAACAGTTTCAGCTGTTTTAGGCAATTTTGCACGCTTTGTAGTAGAAGTAGAAACATTGCCAACACCAATTATTTTACCATTGATAGTAGGAGGTTTAGCAACATGTGAAGCATCAACATTACTAGTGGTGGTAATAGTCCAAACTCTAGCTATATTATTCTCTTTAGCAAGTTTTTCTTCTCTTTCCCACCTAGCATGCAATTCAGCCATCATTCTAATATTGTCATTAATTCGAACTTGGATAGCATTTGCTGTAGAAAATGACTTAATATCTTTAACTTCATTAGGCATAACTTTCAGTTTTAAAAGATCAACATCAAGAGCAAGACTATCAACCTTAGAAGCAAGAACATCAATTTTACCAAACTTTTCCTCAATGGATTTGTTAAAAGCAGTTTGTGTACTAATAAATTCTTTAAGCATGACTTCAAGATCAGAGGGTACACTCCTACTATTGTTGTAAGAATTACCATAAGAATTACCATAAGAATTACCACTATTAGAAGGATATGGCCTATAGTTGTTGTTACCAAAATTATTCCTATAAGCATTGTTGTTGAAATTATTATTTTGAATGAAGTTCACATCAACATGCTCTTCTTGAGCAACCAATGAAGCTAAAGGAACATTATTAGGATCAACATGAGATTTACCATTAACAAGCATAGACATAATAACATCAATCTTATCACTCAAGGAAGAGGTTTCTTCAACATAATTTACCTTCTTACCTTGAGGAGTCCTTTCAGTGTGCCATTCAGAGTAGTTGATCATCATATCATCAAGAAGCTTTGTTGCAGCACTGATACGTCTCCGACGTATCGATAATTTCTTATGTTCAATGCTTGTTTTATGACAATACCTACATGTTTTGTTCACACTTTATGATGATTTTATGCGTTTTCCGGAACTAACCTATTGACGAGATGCCGAAGTGCCAGTTCCTGTTTTCTGATGTTTTTGGTTTCAGAAATCCTAGTAAGGAAATATTCTCGGAATTGGACGAAATCAACGCCCAGAGTCTTAAAATCCCACGAAGCTTCCAGAACACTCGAGAGCCGCCAGAGGGGAGCCCTGGGGGCCCCACACGCCAGGCTGGCGCGGCCAGGGGGTGGGCCGCGCCCCCTATTGTGTCACCGCCTCGTCGCCCCTCCGACTCCGCCTCTTCGCCTATTTAAAGGTCCCTGACCTAAATCTTCGAGACGGAAAAGTCACGGTACGAGAAACCATCCAGAGCTGCCGCCAGCGCGAAGCCAAGATCTGGGGGACAGGAGTCTCTGTTCCGGCACGCCGCCGGGACGGGGAAGTGCCCCCGGAAGGCTTCTCCATCGACACCACCGCCATCTTCATCAACGCTGCTGTCTCCCATGAGGAGGGAGTAGTTCTCCATCGAGGCTAAGGGCTGTACCGGTAGCTATGTGGTTAATCTCTCTCCTATGTACTTCAATACAATAATCTCATGAGCTGCCTTACATGATTGAGATTCATATGATGATGCTTGTAATCTAGATGTCATTATGCTAGTCAAGTGGATTTTACTTATATGATCTCCGGAGACTCCTTGTCCCACGTGTGTAAAGGTGACAGTGTGTGCACCGTGTGGGTCTCTTAGGCTATATTTCACAGAATACTTATTCACTGTTATGAATGGCATAGTGAAATGCTTATTTATATCTCTTTATGATTGCAATGTGTTTTGTATCACAATTTATCTGTGTGCTACTCTAGTGATGTTATTAAAGTAGTCTATTCCTCCTGCACGGTGTAATGGTGACAGTGTGTGCATCGTGTAGTACTTGGCGTAGGTTATGATTGTGATCTCTTGTAGATTATGAAGTTAACTATTTCTATGATAGTATTGATGTGATCTATTCCTCCTTTCGTAGCGTGAAGGTGACAGTGTGCATGCTATGTTAGTACTTGGTTTAGTTGTGTTGATCTGTCGTGCACTCTAAGGTTATTTAAATATGAACATCGAATATTGTGGAGCTTGTTAATTCCGGCATTGAGGGTTCGTGTAATCCTACACAGTTAGTGGTGTTCATCATCCAACAAGAGAGTGTAGAGTCTAGCATTTATTTATTTATTCTGTTATGTGATCAATGTTGAGAGTGTCCACTAGTGAAAGTATAATCCCTAGCCCTTGTTCCTAAATACTGCTATCGCTGCTTGTTTACTGTTCTACTGCATCTGTACTGTCCGCAATATTACCACCATCAACCACACGCCAGTCCTGGACAGCAAAGCACTCTTCTGGTGCCGTTACTACTGCTCATACTTATTCATACCACCTATATTTCACTATCTCTTCGCCGAACTAGTGCACCTATTAGGTGTGTTGGGGACACAAGAGACTTCTTGCTTTGTGGTTGTAGGGTTGCATGAGAGGGATATCTTTGACCTCTTCCTCCATGAGATCGATAAACCTTGGGTGATCCACTTAAGGGAAACTTGCTGCTGTTCTACAAACCTCTGCTCTTGGAGGCCCAACACTGTCTACAAGAATAGAAGCACCCGTAGACATCAAGCACTTTTCTGGCGCCGTTGCCGGGGAGGAAAGGTAAAAGGTACTCACACTCCGGATCTCGGCTACTAAGCTATTTTCCGGCACCGTTGTAAGTACTCGAAGCTATTTCCTTTAGATCCTGCAATTGCATCTTTTTGTTTCTTGTTTACACTAGTTAGGCATAATGGAAAACAACAAAAATATGAGAGATCTTTATGAACTTTATCTTGAATTAGGACATGATGTGTTTCAAGAGAGAATTAAAAAACCCATGGAACTTTATATGCATGCTAATGGGAATGTTATTAATATGAATGCTTTGAACACTATTGTTGCTAATGCTATGGAAAATTCTAAGCTTGGGGAAGCTGGTTTTGATGAGCATGATCTTTTTAGTCCCCCAAGCATTGAGGAGAAAATTTACTTTGATGATACTTTGCCTCCTATTTATGATGATTATAATGATAGTAGTCTTTTGTTACCGCCTGTTATGGAGGATAAATTTGATTATGATTACAATATGCCTCCTATATTTGATAATGAGAATAATAATGATAGCTACTTTATTGAATTTGCTCCCACTACAACTAATAAAATTGATTATGCTTATGTGGAGAGTAATAATTTTATGCATGAGACTCATGATAAGAATGTTTTATTTGATAGTTATATTGTTGAGTTTGCTCATGATGCTACTGGACATTATTATGAGAGAGGAAAATATGGTTGTAGAAATTTTCATGTTACTAAAACACCTCTCTTTTTGCTGGAAATCTTGAAGCTGCACTTGTTTTATCTTTCTATGCTTGTTGCATTATGCTTCTTGAATTTGTTTATTTACAAGATTCCTTTTCATAGGAAGCATGTTAGACTTAAATGTGTTTTGAATTTGCTTCTTGATGCTCTCTTTTGCTTCAACTCTCATCTTTATGAGTGCATCATTGAAATTACTGAGTCCATCTTAATGGCTATAAAAAAAGCACTTCTAGGGAGATAACCCATGTGTTTATTTTGCTAAAGTAATTTTGTTTTATATTTGTGCCTTGGAAGTTGTTACTACTGTAGCAACCTCTCCTTATCTTAGTTTTGTTGTATTGTTGTGCCAAGTAAAGTCTTTGATAGCAAGGTTCATACTAGATTTGGATTACTGCGCAGAAACAGATTTCTTGCTGTCACGAATCTGGGTTGAATTCTCTGTAGGTAACTCAGAAAATTATGCCAATTTACGTGAGTGATCCTCAGATATGTACGCAACTTTCATTCAATTTGAGAATTTTCATTTGAGCAAGTCTGGTGCCTCAATAAAATTCGTCTTTACGGACTGTTCTGTTTTGACAGATTCTGCCTTTTATTTCGCATTGCCTCTTTTACTATGTTGGATGGATTTCTTTGTTCCATTAACTTTCAGAAGTTTTGTGCAATGTCCAGAAGTGTTGAGAATGATTGTGTCACCTCTGAACATGTAAATTTTTTATTATACACTAACCCTCTAATGAGTTTGTTTCGAGTTTGGTGTGGAGGAAGTTTTCAAGGGTCAAGAGAGGAGGATGATACAATATGATCAAGAAGAGTGAAAGCTCTAAGCTTGGGGATGCCCCGGTGGTTCATCCCTGCATATTTCAAGAAGACTCAAGCGTCTAAGCTTGGGGATGCCCAAGGCATCCCCTTCTTCATCGACAAATTATCAGGTTCCTCCCTTGAAACTACATTTTTATTCCATCACATCATATGTACTTTACTTGGAGCGTCTGTTTGTTTTTGTTTTTTGTTTTTGTTTGAATAAATGCTTGTGTGGGAGAGAGACACGCTCCGCTGGTTCGTATGAACACATGTGTTCTTAGCTTTTAATTTTCATGGCGAAGGTTGAATCTTCTTCGTTAAATTGTTATATGGTTGGAATCGGAACATGATACATGTAGTAATTGCTAAAATGTCTTGGATAATGTGATACTTGGCAATTGTTGTGCTCATGTTTAAGCTCTTGCATCATATACTTTGCACCTATTAATGAAGAAATACATAGAGCTTGCTAAAATTTGGTTTGCATAATTGGTCTCTCTAAGGTCTAGATAATTTCTAGTAAGAGTTTGAACAACAAGGAAGACGGTGTAAAGTCTTATAATGTTTACAATATGTCTTTTATGTGAGTTTTGCTGCACCACTTCATACTTGTGTTTCTTTCAAATAACCTTGCTAGCCTAAGCCTTGTATCGAGAGGGAATACTTCTCATGCATCCAAATCCTTGAGCCAACCACTATGCCATTTGTGTCCACCATACCTACCTACTACATGGTATTTCTCCGCCATTCCAAAGTAAATTGCTTGAGTGCTACCTTTAAAATTTCCATTCTCTACCTTTGCAATATATAGCTCATGGGACAAATAGCCTAAAAACTATTGTGGTAATGAATATGTACTTATGCACTTTATCTCTTATTAAGTTGCTTGTTGAGCGATAACCATGTTCCTGGGGACGCCATCAACTACTCTTTGTTGAATATCATGTGAGTTGCTATGCATGTCCGTCTTGTCTGAAGTAAGGGAGATTTACCGCTAGAATGGTTAGAGCATGCATAATGTTAGAGAAGAACATTGGGCCGCTAACTAAAGCCATGATCCATGGTGGAAGTTTCAGTTTTGGACAAATATCCTCAATCTCATATGAGAAAATTAATAATTCTTGAATGCTTAAGCATTAAAGAGGAGTCCATTATCTGTTGTCTACGTTGTCCCAGTATGGATGTCTAAGTTGAGAATAATCAATAGCGAGAAATCCAATGCGAGCTTTGTCCTTAGACCTTTGTACAGGCGGCATAGAGGTACCCCTTTGTGACACTTGGTTAAAACATATGCATTGCGATGATAATCCAGGAAATCCGAGCTAATTAGGACAAGGTGCGGGCACTATTAGTATACTATGCATGAGGCTTGCAACTTGTAGGATATAATTTACATGATGCATATGCTTTATTACTACCGTTGACAAAATTGTTTCTTGTTTTCAAAATCAAAGCTCTAGCACAAATATAGCAATCGACGCTTCCCTCTGCGAAGGGCCTTTCTTTTACTTTTATTGTTGAGTCAGTTCACCTATCTCTCTCCATCTCAAGAAGCAAACACTTGTGTGAACTGTGCATTGATTCCTACATACTTGCATATTGCACTTGTTATATTACTTTGCATTGACAACTATCCATGAGATATACATGTTACAAGTTGAAAGCAACCGCTGAAACTTAATCTTCCTTTGTGTTGCTTCAATACATTTACTTTGAATTATTGCTTTATGAGTTAACTCTTATGCAAGACTTATTGATGCTTGTCTTGAAAGTACTATTCATGAAAAGTCTTTGCTATATGATTCATTTGTTTACTCATGTCATTACCATTGTTTTGATCGCTACATTCATTGCATGTGCTTACAATAGTATGATCAAGATTATGATGGCATGTCACTCTAGAATTATCTTTGTTATCGTTTACCTACTCGGGACGAGTAGGAACTAAGCTTGGGGATGCTGATACGTCTCCGACGTATCGATAATTTCTTATGTTCCATGCTTGTTTTATGACAATACCTACATGTTTTGTTCACACTTTATGATGATTTTATGCATTTTCTGGAACTAACCTATTGACGAGATGCCGAAGTGCCAGTTCCTGTTTTCTGCTGTTTTTGGTTCCAGAAATCCTAGTAAGGAAATATTCTCGGAATTAGACGAAATCAACGCCCAGAGTCTTAAAATCCCACGAAGCTTCCAGAACACCCGAGAGCCGCCAGAGGGGAGCCCTGGGGGCCCCACACGCCAGGCTGGCGCGGCCAGGGGGTGGGCCGCGCCCCCTATTGTGTCACCGCCTCGTTGATGACCCACAAGTATAGGGGATCGCAACAGTCTTCGAGGGAAGTAAAACCCAATTTATTGATTCGACACAAGGGGAGACAAAGAACACTTGGAAGCCTTAACAGCGGAGTTGTCAATTCAGCTGCACCTGGAAACAGACTTGCTCGCAAGAGTTTATCAGTAGTAACAGTTTTATAGCAGTAGCGATAGTGAAATAACGACGGTGACTAACAGAGACAGCAGTAGTGATTTTAGTAAACAGCAGGATTAAAATACTGTAGGCACGGGGACGGACGACGGGCGTTGCATGGATGAGAGAAACTCATGTAACAATCATAGCAGGGCATTTGCAGATAATAATAAAACGGTGTCCAAGTACAAAGCAATCAATAGGCATGTGTTCCATATATAGTCGTGCGTGCTCGCAATGAGAAACTTGCACAACATCTTTTGTCCTACCAGCCGGTGGCAGCCGGGCCTCAAGGGAAACTACTGGATATTAAGGTACTCCTTTTAATAGAGTACCGGAGCAAAGCATTAACACTCCGTGAACACATGTGATCCTCACATCGCTACCATCCCCTCCGGTTGTCCCAATTCTTGTCACTTCGGGGCCATTAGTTCCGGACAGCGACATGTGTATACAACTTATAGGTAAGACCATAAACAATGAATATCATGATGAAACAATAACATGTTCAGATCTGAGATCATGGCACTCGGGCCCTAGTGACAAGCATTAAGCATAACAAGTTGCAACAATATCATCAAAGTACCAATTACGGACACTAGGCACTATGCCCTAACAATCTTATGCTATTACATGACCAATCTCATCCAATCCCTACCATCCCCTTCGGCCTACAGCGGGGGAATTACTCACACATGGATGGGGGAAACATGGCTGGTTGATGTAGAGGCGTTGGCGGTGATGGCGGTGATGATCTCCTCCAATTCCCCGTCCGGCGGAGTGCCGTAACGGAGACTTCGGCTCCCGCGACGGAGTTTCACGATGTGGCGGCGTTACGGAGGGTTTTACGGCGACTTCGACTTCTCTCCGTGCGTTTTTAGGTCGAGGCCGATAAGTAGTCCGAAGGAGGGCGTCGGAGGCCGGCCGAGGGGGCCACACCACAGGGCCGCGCGGGCCCCCCTGGGCCGCGCCGCCCTATGGTGTGGGGCCCTCGGGCCTCCACCTCAATTGTCCTTCTGGCTCCGTTAGTTTCCTGGGAAAATAGGGCCTTCTGCATAAATTCCGAGGATTTTCCCGAAAGTTGGATTTCTGCACAAAAACGAGACACCAGAGCAGTTCTGCTGAAAACAACGTTAGTCCGTGTTAGTTGCATCCAAAATACACAAATTAGAGGCAAAACAATAGCAAAAGTGTTCGGGAAAGTAGATACGTTTTGGACGTATCAACTCCCCCCAAGCTTAGCTTATTGCTTGTCCTCAAGCAATTCAGTTAACAACTGAGCGATAAAAGAACTTTCACGAACATATTTGCTCATATGATGTATATATTCTCATGCTATGGCTAATACTTAAGCAATTCATAATGAGACATATGCAAATAAGATCATCTAACAGCCATGTCAATCATGGAGAGGTACCAACAATTAATAGTAAGCATCATGAATCATGTATATAAGCAGGATTGCAATGTTCATAAGAGAGTATGATAAAGTGTTATCTCGCTTGCCTGTATTTGATTGGCAAAACATAAATGCCCGGGCACCTCTGGAGTTCATAGAAAGACTAGAAGTAGTGATTGTCAAAAGATAAATGCATCAAAGTTATACCACAATCAATCATATTTTGAGACAAGCATATTGTACTAAGAATGACAGTTGTGCTCTCAAGATAGTACTCAAAGAAATAATGGAGACACAACATAAAAGTAAAAGATTGACCCTTCGCAGAGGGAAGCAGGGATTAACATGCGCTAGAGCTTTTCATTTTTATAAAGATAGGAGTAAAATTATTTTGAGAGGTGTTTGTTGTTGTCAACTAATGGTAATGGGTACACTAACTACCTCGCCAACCGGACTTCCAAGAGCGGCTCCCATGAATTATTGCATATTTATTTGGCACTCCTTCCAACCTTTCTTTCACAAACCATGGCTAACCGAATCCTCGGGTGCCTGCCAACAATCTCATACCATGAAGGAGTGCCTTTTTATTTTATTTTTATTATGATGATGACACTCCCCCCAACCTTTGCTTACACAAGCCATGGCTAACCGAATCCTCGGGTGCCGTCCAACAATCACAAACCATGGAGGAGTGTCTATTTAAGTTAATTAATTCGGGACTGGGAATCCCACTGCCAGCTCTTTTTGCAAAATTATTGGATAAGCGGATGTGCCACTAGTCCATATGAGAGTCCGTCAAAAGTAAATGACAAGGTTGAAAGCTAAACACCACATACTTCCTCATGAGCTATGAAACATAAACACAAATTGAGAAACATTTTGAAGGTTTTAAAGGTAGCGCACGAGAATTTACTTGGAATGGTTTGAAATGCCATGCATAGGTATTTATGGTGGACACTTTGGAACAACTTGGTTTTCAGGTGTTTGGAAGCACGAGCAGCGTTCCCGCTCAGTACAAGTGAAGGCTAGCAATAGACTAGGGAGCGACAAATCAAGAGAGCAGTAACTGTCATAATCATGCTTGCGGCAAAATAAATTAACGGAGGCATAAAAGTGATACAAGAACTCTGAAGCAATATAGATCATCGAGGCTTAATTGACTTTTTGTTCAGTCATATGCATGCGTGAGCATGTGCCAAGTCGATATAAATGAATTATTCAGAGGAGGATACCACAATGCCATACTTACTTATGAATAAAACAATGCAAGCAAACATCCATGACATGCTACTCATATTAATAGATTGGAGCTAAACATGAGAGATCATAAACTACCAGACTTTCTCAAATAACATATACCTCACATGAACCAACTAAGCATGCTCACATGGATGAGTATATGTACAAAAATGAAAACAAATAGAGTTCATACCAGCCTCTCACCACAATCCAATTGTCGTAGATCGTCATTATTGCCTTTTCACTTGTGTAGCTTGGATAATATGAAATGAAAACCACGCTCCAGCCACCGAAGACCATTGAACTTATAAAGAACTTTACAAACCAAATAAGAACAGCAAATATTTTTGGTGTTTTCGAATTTGAGAACAAGAGTAAGAGGGAACAAACAAACAAAGCAAAATCTTTTTAGGTTTTCTTATAGCAAACTAGCAATAGCAAATAAAGTGAAACAAATGCAAGAAACCAAAGCAAACAAATGGTGAAGAGAAACAACAGAAATATTTTTGGTCTTTTTGTGTTTTGGGAAGGAAATAAAACAAAAACAAGAAATAGCAAACTAGAAGAAACACAGAAAAGCGAGATGGCAGAAATCTGCCAAAACCTGACAGCAGTACAGAAATCGATTTTTACAAAAATCTTACGTTGCTCAGATCGAAAAGTGTTCAACTAATGAAAGTTAGATAACAACCTGGGGAACGTGCACCAAAATTGGCAGCTCAAAATGACGCTCTGGCTATTTTTGAGAATTTTTACGGTAACGTTCCAGAATCTGTTTTCAGGCAGCACTTCCCCAGATATCATCTTCCTCTCATTAGAAAACCACTCAAACGAACAAAGCAAGTATGTGCAAGTATCCAGCAACCATAATATGCAAAGAATGAGTGATGCCGGTATACCTCCCCCAAGCTTAGGCTTTTGGCCTAAGTGGAGTTCAATCCCATCGATCCCATGAGGTAGTGTCTCCGTAGTATGACGAAGATGGATCGTATTCCGGGTATGTGCTAGAAGAAGCACCCGGATACGTGACGGTGTGGTCGTAGGAGGCCCCGGCATCCTTGGAGTCATGTTGCTGGTGGAAGTCTTTTATCTTCAAATGCTCACCCACTTCCTCCTTAGTGCACGACCATGATTGCCTGTCAATACTTAACAAACCTGGTTGGGGAAGAGGAATTTCTTTCTCATCCCCGTCAGAAAACAACATTCTATACACCATATTATCTAAAGTAGAATCAGTGGTAACAAAATGATGACTCTTCATAGCAACAATATCAAGTTTCCTAGGGGCCAATGGCACATCATTAGGATCAATAGGAAGATTAAGATATGTTAAAACACGCAGTGCGATAGTTCCTCCAAAAATAGGCCCCCTGGTAGTCAGGCGGCGAGCAATAAGAGCACCAAGGTGATAAGATGTTTGACCAGTAAGTGCAATATTCAAGAAAGCAAGATGGTAACTAGAAATGTTGCTAGTGTTCTCCCTACCAAGAATGCTAGTAGCAATGTAGTATGCAAAATACTTAATGGCGGGGAGTTGAATGTTCCTTATCTTGCCACGCTGAATGGTGCGACAATCATCATCGGTAATCCCTCGATAGAGCTCCAACAAGTCCCGGGGGTTGTCATCAATCCTACTTGCTGTACCTACAGGGGCAATATCCAATGCACGACAAAAATCCTTCAATTGCATAGTAACAGGATTACCATAGATCCTGAATGCAACCGTCGGCTCATATTGTTTGTTGTTGAACTGGAAACTCTCGACGAAGATTTTGGTGAGCATATAGTATTGCTCCCTTTCATCTCCCATATAGGTGGTTAACCCTGCCCTGTTGACAAGGGTTAAGAAATCCTCCAATATCCCTGCATTCCTTAGAAAATCATAGCATGAAAAAGTAGAAGCATTAGGAGGCCCGTTGTCCTCTTCGGGCGCGAAGCTAGGCGCGATGATGTCTTCATTGTATGATCGCCTAATCCGGGTGGCGGCCCTAGATGGCCTCCCGGTGCTGGTTGTCCCTTTCTTGAACAACTCTCCAAAGTTGAACTTCTTCATAGCTTTTCTGAAATTTTCAACAAATGATATAAAAATTTGATTTGGTGACATATAATCAAGGGGAACTACCATAGGAACTTGCGAGAATACTAATCATGCATCAAAACTAGTTTCTACCACTTAAAACAAGCATGCAAGCTCACTAAGCATGTTACCTACAGCAGCAAAATAATCAAGATATACTCAACCAAACAAAATTCTACTTGGATGGGTGGAGGAGTCACATACCAAGGAGCAAATGTGCCAAATTTCAGCAGGAAATCTGGGCTGAGCAAAGAGATCAAGAAATCTGGAGCTCTGGAGCAAAAACGCGAGAGAGAGGAACCTGGTACGAGTTTTTTCGGGAGAGAGAAGGTGCTGGGAGAAAGAGATGACAAAGTGGGGCAAAGGGGGGCCCACACCACATGGTGGCGCGGCCACCTCCTTGGCCGCGCCGGCCTGTGGTTTGGCGCCCTCTGGTGCCCCACAGGTCATCCTCTGGTGCTCCCAGGTGCCTCGTCGAAAAATAGGACCAACGGTATAATTTTTGTGAATTTTTGAAAACTTCGAACAATGCACATTTCTGGGTATTTAGTTTATTATTACTGTCCAGGAAATTTTTTGAAATCTTCGAATAACTAAAGAACTTTGCAAATTAAAAGTGCTACAGCAACTAGAGCAAGTGGAGGAAGAAAGATATGTTGTTTACCTCCTCTATGCATATAAAAAGTATCCGTTAACAAGGTTGATCAAGTCTTGTCACCAAATAACTTTTTCATAGCATAAGAAGAAATAAAACTCAAATCAATCATGTTACCTTGAATTGTATTGATATGGATCCAATCACGAGAGTTTGATATTCTTCCTTAGGCTCATATATAGGACAATCAATAGATCCCACTTTGATAGTTCTCACATTAGAAATAGTATTAACTCCACACGCTTTCTCAATCCTCTTGGGAAAATAAACGGTATGCTCCCTATCATCAACATTGAAAGTAACCTTTCCTTTATTGCAATCAATAACAGCCCCTGCGGTGTTAAGAAAAGGTCTCCCAAGAATAATAGACATATTATCATCTTTAGGCATTTCCAACACAACAAAATCAGTTAATATCAAGCAGTTAGTAGTAACTTGAACAGGAACATTCTCACATATACCAACAGGAATAGCAGTAGATTTATCAGCCATTTGCAAAGATATATCAGTAGGTATCAATTTATCTAAGTAAAATCTCTTATAAAGAGAAAAAGGCATAACACTAACACCGGCTCCCAAGTCACATAGAGCAGTTTTAACATAATTATTCTTGATAGAACAAGGAATAGTAGGTATACCTGGGTCGCCCAACTTCTTTGGAATTTTGCCATTGAAAGAGTAATTAGCAAGCATAGTGGAAATTTCCTCATTGGGGATTTTCCTTTTGTTAGTAACAATATCTTTCATATACTTTGAATAAGGAGGCAATTTAATAGCATCAGTCAAAGGGATTTGCAAGAATAAAGGTTTCATCCAATCGCAAAATTTATTATAGTGTTCTTCTTCCTTTGATTTTAGTTTCTTAGCAGGAAAAGGCATTTGCTTTTGCACCCAAGGTTCTCTTTCATCACCATGTTTCTCAGCAATAAAGTCTTCTTTAGTATACTTTTTATTTTTAGCATGCTTTTCAGGTTCTTCTTCAACCTCTTCTTTATCAGGAGTATCATTCTTATCATTATCTTTATCATGTTCATTACCACTTTCAGTTTCAGCATCAGAAATAGAAATACTATTAGGATCATTAACAGGTTCAGAGGATTCTACAACATTTTTATGCTTCTTCTTCTTTTTCTTCCTAGAATGAGCACTAGGTTCAATGCGTTGAGAATCTTGTTCAATTCTTTTGGGATGCCCTTCAGGATATAGAGGATCCTGGGTAGAGACACCACCTCTAGTTGTTACTTCATAAGCATGTTTCTCTTTAGAATTATTCCCTAACAAGTCATTTTGCACTTTAGTGAGTTGATCAATTTGAGTTTGAATCATATGAAAATGTTTAACAAGCATCTTAACATCATTGGAGGTTCTCTCCACAATATCATGCAATTCACTAATAGCTCGAGAATTTTCCATTAAATGATTCTCTACTCTCATATTAAAATTTTCTTGCTTAACAATATAATTATCAAACTCATCTAAGCATTGCGCAGGAGGTTTCGAATACGGAATATCTTCCCTAGTAAAGCGTTGAAGGGAATTTACCTCAATCATGGATGAAGGGGGAATTATCTCACATATATCTTCTATAGGAGGTAGATTCTTCACATCCTCAGATTTAATACCTTTCTCCTTGAGAGACTTCTTGGCTTCCCTCATATCTTCATCATTCATTTTAATTAAACCCCTCTTCTTCAATATTGGCGTTGGAGTTGGTTCAGGCATAGTCCAATCATCATGATTCCGGCTTATTTTAGCCAATAATTCTTCAAATATTGCCCTGGAGTTCTTTTCCTGAAAACACAACCAGCACAACTATCCAGGTATGCCCTAGACTCAATGGTTAGTCCACTATAAAATATATCAAGTAAATCATGCTTTTCCAGATCATGCTCAGGCCGAGCTCTAATAAGAGAGCAAAATCTCGCCCAAGCCTCAGGCAATTTCTCTTCATCTCCCTGGTCAAAATTATAAATTCTCTGCAAAGCAATATGTTGAGCACTAGCAGGAAAGTATTTGCAGAAGAAAACATCAAGCAATTCTTTTGGACTTTTAATACAATTAGGTGGCAAATTATTATACCAAGTTTTAGCATCATCCTTTAATGAGAATGGAAATATTTTAGCAACAAAGTAAGTACGCATCTTGACATCATCAGAAAACAAACTACTCAGAGTAGATAACTCAGTCATGTGTTCAACAACACTTTCTTTTTCAGTACCACAAAAGGGTGTTTTCTCAACAATAGCTATATGAGATAGATCAAGAGAAAAATCATAATCTTTATCCCTAATGTTTATGGGAGATGTGGCAAACTTAGGATCAGGAGACAGTTTATATCTAACAGCATGTTCTGCAAGCAACTTTTTAATTTTTCTTGCATCAGTAGTAGCATTGCATTTTTCAATAAAATCATCATTAAGCTCCACATAATCTTCCTCAGGATCATCACTAAAATAATCAAGTTCAGGTGAACTAACAGGTGTAGTAGCATTAGGAGTTTCAGTATTTTCAATTTGTCTAGACCTAGCAATTGTAGCATCTAGAAAGGATCCCAAAGAACCACTATCATCAAGCACAGCAGAAACATTATCAATATTATGAGAGTTTTCAGATTCAGCAGAAGTACCCGCATGTGAAGCATGCGGCGGTGAAACAAGTTTATCAATCACAGATGGTGAATCAAGAGCAGCAGAGGTACTCAGAATTGTACCTTTTCTTGTAGTGGATGGCAATATAGCGATCTTAGTATCGCGAGGTTTACCCATGATGGAGAATTTGCAGCGAACAATATTAATCCAAGTGAACTTCCAAATAAAGCTATGCTCCCCGGCAACGGCGCCAGAAAATAGTCTTGATGACCCACAAGTATAGGGGATCGCAACAGTCTTCGAGGGAAGTAAAACCCAATTTATTGATTCGACACAAGGGGAGACAAAGAACACTTGGAAGCCTTAACAGCGGAGTTGTCAATTCAGCTGCACTGAAACAGACTTGCTCGCAAGAGTTTATCGATAGTAACAGTTTTATAGCAGTAACGGTAGTGAAATAACAGCAGCTGACTAACAGAGACAGCAGTAGTGATTTTAGTAAACAGCAGGATTAAAATACTGTAGGCACGGGGACGGACGACGGGCGTTGCATGGATGAGAGAAACTCATGTAACAATCATAGCAGGGCATTTGCAGATAATAATAAAACGGTGTCCAAGTACAAAGCAATCAATAGGCATGTGTTCCATATATAGTCGTGCGTGCTCGCAATGAGAAACTTGCACAACATCTTTTGTCCTACCAGCCGGTGGCAGCCGGGCCTCAAGGGAAACTACTGGATATTAAGGTACTCCTTTTAATAGAGTACCGGAGCAAAGCATTAACACTCCGTGAACACATGTGATCCTCACATCGCTACCATCCCCTCCGGTTGTCCCAATTCTTGTCACTTCGGGGCCATTGGTTCCGGACAGCGACATGTGTATACAACTTATAGGTAAGACCATAAACAATGAATATCATGATGAAACAATAACATGTTCAGATCTGAGATCATGGCACTCGGGCCCTAGTGACAAGCATTAAGCATAACAAGTTGCAACAATATCATCAAAGTACCAATTACGGACACTAGGCACTATGCCCTAACAATCTTATGCTATTACATGACCAATCTCATCCAATCCCTACCATCCCCTTCGGCCTACAGCGGGGGAATTACTCACACATGGATGGGGGAAACATGGCTGGTTGATGTAGAGGCGTTGGCGGTGATGGCGGTGATGATCTCCTCCAATTCCCCGTCCCGGCGGAGTGCCAGAACGGAGACTTCGGCTCCCGCGACGGAGTTTCGCGATGTGGCGGCGTTACGGAGGGTTTACGGCGACTTCGACTTCTCTCCGTGCGTTTTTAGGTCGAGGCCGATAAGTAGTCCGAAGGAGGGCGTCGGAGGCCGGCCGAGGGGCCACACCACGGGGCCGCGCGGGCCCCCCCGGCCCCGCCGCCCTATGGTGTGGGGCCCTCGGGCCTCCACCTCAATTGTCCTTCTGGCTCCGTTAGTTTCCTGGGAAAATAGGGCCTTCTGCATAAATTCCGAGGATTTTCCCGAAAGTTGGATTTCTGCACAAAAACGAGACACCAGAGCAGTTCTGCTGAAAACAGCGTTAGTCCGTGTTAGTTGCATCCAAAATACACAAATTAGAGGCAAAACAATAGCAAAAGTGTTCGGAAAAGTAGATACGTTTTGGACGTATCACTCGTCGCCCCTCCGACTCCGCCTCTTCGCCTATTTAAAGGTCCCTGACCTAAATCTTCGAGACGGAAAAGCCACGGTACGAGAAACCATCCAGAGCCGCCGCCATCGCGAAGCCAAGATCTGGGGGACAGGAGTCTCTGTTCCGGCACGCCGCCGGGACGGGGAAGTGCCCCCGGAAGGCTTCTCCATCGACACCACCGCCATCTTCATCAACGCTGCTATCTCCCATGAGGAGGGAGTAGTTCTCCATCGAGGCTAAGGGCTGTACCGGTAGCTATGTGGTTAATCTCTCTCCTATGTACTTCAATACAATAATCTCATGAGCTGCCTTACATGATTGAGATTCATATGATGATGCTTGTAATCTAGATGTCATTATGCTAGTCAAGTGGATTTTACTTATGTGATCTCCGGAGACTCCTTGTCCCACGTGTGTAAAGGTGACAGTGTGTGCACCGTGTGGGTCTCTTAGGCTATATTTCACAGAATACTTATTCACTGTTATGAATGGCATAGTGAAGTGCTTATTTATATCTCTTTATGATTGCAATGTGTTTTGTATCACAATTTATCTGTGTGCTACTCTAGTGATGTTATTAAAGTAGTCTATTCCTCCTGCACAGTGTAATGGTGACAGTGTGTGCATCGTGTAGTACTTGGCGTAGGTTATGATTGTGATCTCTTGTAGATTATGAAGTTAACTATTGCTATGATAGTATTGATGTGATCTATTCCTCCTTTCGTAGCGTGAAGGTGACAGTGTGCATGCTATGTTAGTACTTGGTTTAGTTGTGTTGATCTGTCGTGCACTCTAAGGTTATTTAAATATGAACATCGAATATTGTGGAGCTTGTTAACTCCGGCATTGAGGGTTCGTGTAATCCTACACAGTTAGTGGTGTTCATCATCCAACAAGAGAGTGTAGAGTCTAGCATCTATTTATTTATTCTGTTATGTGATCAATGTTGAGAGTGTCCACTAGTGAAAGTATAATCCCTAGGCCTTGTTCCTAAATACTGCTATCGCTGCTTGTTTACTGTTCTACTGCATCTGTACTGTCCGCAATATTACCACCATCAACCACACGTCAGTCCTGGACAGCAAAGCACTTTTCTGGTGCCGTTACTACTGCTCATACTTATTCATACCACCTGTATTTCACTATCTCTTTGCCAAACTAGTGCACCTATTAGGTGTGTTGGGGACACAAGAGACTTCTTGCTTTGTGGTTGCAGGGTTGCATGAGAGGGATATCTTTGACCTCTTCCTCCCTGAGATCGATAAACCTTGGGTGATCCACTTAAGGGAAACTTGCTGCTGTTCTACAAACCTCTGCTCTTGGAGGCCCAACACTGTCTACAAGAATAGAAGCACCCGTAGACATCAAGCACCCAAAGTGATGGACATAAAAGTACCTCCAGCAGCTGAATCCAATAGGTTCCTTGAAGAAAAATTTAATCCTGCATAAAAGGTTTGGATGATCATCCAAGTAGTTAGTCCATGGGTGGGGCAATTCTTTACCAAAGATTTCATTCTCTCCCATGCTTGGGAAACATGTTCATTATCCAATTGCTTAAAATTCATAATGCTACTTCTCAAAGATATAATTTTAGCAGGAGGATAATATTTTCCAATGAAGCATCTTTACATTTAGTCCATGAACTAATACTATTTTTAGGCAAAGATAGCAACCAATTTTTAGCTCTTCCTCTCAAGGAGAAAGGAAACAATTTAAGTTTTATAATATCCCCATCTATATCCTTATACCTTTGCATTTCACAAAGTTCAAAAAAATTATTAAGATGGGCAGCAGCATCATCAGTACTAACACCAGAAAATTGCTCTCTCATAACAAGATTTAGTAAAGCAGGTTTAATTTCATAAAATTATGCTGTAGAAGCAGGTGGAGCAATAGGAGTGCATATGAAATCATTATTATTTGTGCTAGTGAAGTCACATAACTTAGTGTTCTCAGGAGTACTCATTTTAGCAATAATAAAAATAAATAAAGCAAAACCGAATTAAATAAAGTAAAACAAGTAACTACTTTTTTTTGTGTTTTTGATATAAAGAAAGCAAACAGGACAGAAAATAAAATAAAGCAAGACAATAAACAAAGTAAAGAGATTGGGTGTGAGAGACTCCCCTTGCAGCGTGTCTTGATCTCCCCGGCAACGGCGCCAGAAAAGTAGATGCTTGTGACGGTAAAGCACACGTCCGTTGGGAACCCCAAGAGGAAGGTATGATGAGTACAGCAGCGAGTTTTCCCTCAGTAAGAAACCAAGGTTATCGAACTAGTAGGAGATCAAGACCACGTGAAGGTTGTTGGTGAAGGAGTGTAGTGCGGCGCAACACCAGGGATTCCGGCGCCAACGTGGAACCTGCACAACACAATCAAACTACTTTGCCCCAACTTAACAGTGAGGTTGTCAATCTCACTGGCTTGCTGAAAGCAAAGGATTAAACGTATGATGTGGAAAATGATGTTTGCTTGCAGAAAATAAAAGAGAACAATGATTGCAGTAGGTTGTATTTCAGATGTAAAAGAATGGACCGGGGTCCACAGTTCACTAGTGGTGTCTCTCCAATAAGATAAATAACATGTTGGTAAATAAATTACAGTTGGGCAATTGACAAATAGAGAGGGCATAACAATGCACATACATATCATGATGACTACTATGAGATTTACTTAGGGCATTACGACAAAGAACATAGACCGCCATCCAGCATGCATCTATGCCTAAAAAGTCCACCTTCGGGTTAGCATCCGCACCCCTTCCAGTATTAAGTTGCAAGCAACAGACAATTGCATTAAGTATTGTGCGTAATGTAAACAATACAAATATCCTTAGACAAAGCATTGATGTTTTATCCCTAGTGGCAACAGCACATCCACAACCTTAGAACTTTCTGTCGCTGTTCCAGATTCAATGAAGGCATGAACCCACTATCTAGCATAAATACCCCCTCTTGGAGTTACAAGTATCAACTTGGCCAGAGCCTCTACTAGCAACGGAGAGCATGCAAGATCATAAACAACACACATAAGATAGATCTATAATCAACTTGACATAGTATTCCATATTCATCGGATCCCAACAAACACAACATGTAGCATTACAAATAGATGATCTTGATCATGATAGGCAGCTCACAAGATCTAAACATGATGGCACAATAGGGGAAGACAACCATCTATCTACTGCTATGGACCCATAGTCCAAGGATGAACTACTCGCGCATCAGTCCGGAGGCGGGCATGGTGATGTAGAGCCCTCCGGTGATGATTCCCCTCTCCAGCAGGGTGCCGGAGGAGATCCTGTGAACCCCCCGAGTTAGGGTTGATGGCGGCGGCGTCTTTGGAACTGTTCTGGTATTTTGGCTCTCGGTGCTAGGGTTTTCGGAGACGAAGGAATAAATAGGCGAAGGGGCAGCGTCGGGGGAGCCAGGGGGCTCCCTCACCACACCTTGGCGCGGGGAGCCCCACTGCCGCGCCGCCCTATGGGGTGGGCCCCCCTGCTGGTCTTCCTCGACTCTTCTTAGGTCTTCTGGAACACTCCGTGGAAAATAGGGCCGTGGGCTTTTGTTTCATCCAATTCTGAGAATATTTGTAAACCAACTTTTCTGAAATCAAAAACAGCAGAAAACAGAACTGGCACTGTGGCATCTTGTTAATAGGTTAGTCCCAGAAAATGCATAAAAATATTATAAAGTGTGAATAAAACATGTAGGTATTGTCATAAAACTAGCATGGAACATAAAAAATTATAGATATGTTGGAGACATATCACACCACAACTCCTCAAATGAGATCATCACTAAAAAATAAGCAAAACCAGCCCTGACAATCAACTCCCAATGCCAACAATGCCAACATGGATTCTACCAACCCAAGACATACAAATGGGTAGCCTCTGTAACAACCCACTTTTGCAACCTTAAGTTTTTCTAGTATTTGAAATTGAGAACCAACAAAAACTTTTATTCTTGTTATCTTGCGTGTGCATAGGATAGATCCTTGCTTGTGGTAAGGTTAAATTTTTCTTGTGCTTTGTATTGCACCACAAACCCTAACCCTAAATAGAGATAATCCTAAACCCTAATACCCCTCTTCATCTACTTAGTGATCTCTACTACTTGCTTTTATTAATCTTCTCCAAAAAAATTAAGCCATGACCCTACCTAGTCCCTTTTTGCTCCAAATTCTCACCATCCATTTTTGGATTAAGAGAACACTTACCATCCTCTCTCCACCCTCCTTTCCTCTTCATAAAATATGGTGACATCAACACCACCAACCCATCCCTCTTTTCCTCACCTCTTTTCTTTCTTGGCCTTCTTCTCAAAAACTTGGCATGAAATTTATCTTGCCATTACATGGCCCTTCCTCACCCGTACACACCCCTCTTTTCTCTTCTCTCTTTTGAAAGACCCTAATAGGGCACCACCCCTTCTCCCTTCCTCTTGTCCCCCACATGGCCGGGCCATGGTGCACCAGCACCACCCACCCCTACTGCACCCTCCTGACCTCAGGCCCAACTCAGGGACCACCTGGACTCCCTCGCCCTTCCCCCCAAGCCCATGGATGAGCAGCCCAACCCTAGCAGCCCAAAACCGAAACCCTAACAGAGAAAAAGGAGGGAGCATCGCCTCTGGAAGCCTCCCGCTTGATCTCTCCCTTCCCGCGCGCCCTCCCCTCCTGCTGAGGTCTCTCCACGGACATCACCATGACCCCACTGCCCCTACGTCACCTCGACCCCACCTCGCTGACGCCAGTCCTCGCCCAACCATTGGGCAGCGCCACCGCCCACACCCCCGTCGGGTGCCCTCCCTCGCCTATAAAACCCACCCCTCTCGCCCACTCCCTTCCCACACCACTCCCCTCCTCCGAGAACCCACCAAAAGGGACGCCGAGGTGCTCCCATTTCCCCTCTGCTGCTCGGAAAGGACCTCGCGCCGTGGTCACCGCGAGGGTGACGGGGAGGTGCACCTCACCGTCGTCAACCCCCTGCCTCCTTTCTTCTCAAACGCCACCCCTGCCCCTGCCCCTGCACGCCCTAACCCTCCCCTTATCGTCGCCTAGGTAGGCAGGACCTAATGCCGCCAAGCTCGAGTCGACGGAGCCGTGGAGGACACGTCGGAGGAGCTCCCGGAGACGAGAAGGAGACACTGCTGACGTGGGCATAACCCTTCGGGTACTCTACATTGCCATACCCAGTGCAGACTATCAAGGTGGACCAGCACAAGGACTCGACAAGCTGGACCTGCAAGCGTTAGCAACTTGGACCACAAGGAAAGAAGACTCCAATATAAATCTTACTAGGACTCTTGTAAACCCTAGCTTGGCTAATATATAAAGCCAGGTAGAGGCACCCCTGAGGATGGGCATAATCAGAAACATAATTGTAGAGGCGACACGCCTAGAAACCGCAACCCGCGGATTAGAACTAGACTAGATCCAACAACTTCGCCTATGGCGGCCCCCTGTACTCATATTATTACATACTGGATTGCTAGCAGGACGTAGCGATCCTCCACCGCGGGGACGTGAACCTGGGTACGTCGTGTACCGCCTCGCTCCCGGAACTTCCGTCGTCGCCTTTCTCTAAAACCCAATCCCCTCATGGTGGGCATTGCCAAGGAACCGCCTCGTCAATTGGCGCCATCTGTGGGAAACGCGACGTTGGATTTCATCATCCGGGCGAGACCCTTGTAATAAGATCATCAACAAGATCGGGAGATCGGAAAATTCAGATTCACGTGGCTGGAAGCAACGCTGGACATCTACTCGCTCACATAGTATCTGCGTTTCGTGCACGGATCTACAATACGCGTTGAAAGGAAGCTACACAGCATAGATGTGATATTGATTCGGATACATCTGGTCAGCAAATTAAGTACAAGACATCAAGACAGATCAGAAGTACTATTATCTAAGAAGCGACCAAGCGTGCCAGGCATCCACAGCTAGATCAAAGCAGATAAAGATGGCAAAACAGTGTATTTTCCGCGAAGTCGACAGTATACTGCATCGACGAATCATTAGTCAAGCTCCAGCTCACGGCCGCTTTGATTTCGTTCGGTCGAGTCCCGGCGGAATACATCAACAGTGTGGCGGGCAAACTTAACCAGAAAAAGATACCTACATTAAGTTAATTTTTGACAGCCTTCGCGGTAAAACTAAATCTGAAGAGGCCATGCAAGAGAGCTGGCGCTAGAAGGAGTAGCGGCAAGCCGTCCTTCTGGACGAGCTAGTATCGCATAAATCGTGAAGACGTATAAATCAGATACGTAGCCCACATAATACATGTTCCCCTGGATCAAGCTCAGCAAAAGGCGGATTGTTGCAAGGAAAAAGAGATTATTCTAAGACAGCGGTACACCAGCGAAGCGCGGACAACCCTACAGATATTCAGAGCCGTGGCGGCCGCCCGCGGCTTCAACTCCGGGCAATTTTCATCAACAATATCGACACCATCCTACACAATTATCGTCAGATCGGGAATAATTTTCGGCTGCTCTGCCCGGTTGATTGCGCCCCGCCATCGCGCACTGGTACCTGTCTTGGACCCAACATCGCAGACCCGATATATTCGGGTGCTCGCCCCGTCAACTGTTCTGCTCGGATGATCGTGCCCGCCATCGCGCACTCTTCTTACTAGGGGGCTCGCCTGCCATGGACCCAACATCGCGGACCCGATATATTCGAGTGCTCGCCCCGTCAACTGCTCTACTCGGACAACCGTGCCCATCATCGCGCACTATTCTTACTTGGGGGCTCACCTGCCGCGGACCCGACATTACGGACCCGATATATTCGGATGCTCACCCTCCTCGGATCGGCTATATCGACTGCATCCTCTTCATCGACCGCGTTTGCCTGGCGCCCGCGGTATGGTTTATCTTTGGTGGCGTTTCAACTGCGCCCGCCACGTCAACTATTTCTGGACAGATGATTACTTCGACTGCGCCCGCGGTGCGACCTGCTTCCATATTGGCCTCGCCGTAGCCGGGCTACTGGATTTATCTTCTTCAACTCTGGATATATCTTCTCCTGATGCACTCTTGGGTCGGTGGATTTATCATCTGGAGTATTCAATGAATATCATATTATATTGACCCAATGTGCTCTTGTCGGGAGCACTGGAATTACTTGGGAGCTCTTGAAGTATTTTCAAACTATTACGTTTACTCCCATCGGGGGCATTGGAATTCAAGAAGACATGAAGATCTCCGACTATTTCGCTGGTTCGCTGGAATTCAAGCAAGATATGAAGACTCTTTATACCTGAAATTGCCATCTAAAAGCCTTTGAAAATACAAGTGACGTGAAGATTCGACTGTGCTCACAGTCCCTTGAAGATTCGACTGGGCTAACGGTCCCTTGAAGATTTGACTGTGCTCACAGTCCCTTGAAGATTCAACTGTGCTCACGGTCCCTTGAAGATTCGACTGTGCTCACATTCCCTTGAAGATTTGACTGTGCTCACAGTCCCTTGAAGATTTGACTGTGCTCACGGTCCCTTGAAGATTATTTCGGGGACCTTTCTCTTTTCCTTTGCTATAGATGCCTCAAAGAGTGCCGCAAATAGCAAGGATCATGAAGCAACGGGGACGTTGCTCTTTTCCTTTGCTATAGATGCCTCAGAGAGTGCCGCAGATAGCAAGGATCATGAAACACGTACGAAAACGACCCACGGTCAAGACATGCATCGGTTGAAAGCAAAGTTGCACATACAATGGGTTTAGCAAGACCCGCAACACGAGCTGATCACTCAAAAGATTTGCTGCCGATAAACTTACAAACAATGGCATCAATGATGCTCAAGGTGCATTAAGAACTGCCCCTTGAAATAAACAACAATGTGTAAACGGCACCTGAAGAAAACTATAAACATCGAGTTGCTCGACTCACGGTTGCAAGCATCAGTATCCAGACTCGGGGGCTACTTCCATCGGGAGCGCTGGACGTGCACCCGATAAAATCACCGGCTCCTTCTGGGTATCATCCGAATCATCGGCTCCTCCTGGGTATTATCCGAATCATCGGCTCCTCCTGGGTATCATCCGAATCATCGGCTCCTCTGGGCCATCATCCAAATCATCGGCTCCTCTGGGCCATCATCCAAATCATCAGCTCCTCTGGGCCATCATCCAAATCATCGGTTCCTCTGGGACAAGATCCAAATCATCGGCTCCTCTGTGACATCTTCCAAATCGTCAAATCCTCTATCTATGAAATCATCAGAGTCATCGACATCATGTTCTCGGAACTCGAAGACCTATACGGTATTCGACTCAGCATTTTACACTCTATACATAACTGTTTCATATTCATTTACAGGCTCGGGGGCTACTCCCATCGGGAGCGCTGGTCGCGCACCAGAGAAAAAGATGGCCCTGCACGACGCCATGACGCCGTTGCACCATCCAGCCCCGTCGTCGAGTCCGCCCACCGCCGGTGAGCCCTAGCCCCGCCCCTCCCTTTTTTCCCTGTCGCCTGATACGTCCAATTTGCATCACTATTCTATATCATAATTTATTGTTATTTATTGATATACTTCATATTTAGAAGTGATACTTATGTTATTGCACCTATTTATGCATGTTTGATGATTATTGGAGAATTAACCGCCGAAGCCAAGGATCTGCTGGAAAAAGGACCGTTAAGACACCATACTTCTGAAGACCAACAATTCCCAGCAAATATACAGAAAATCCTATCTTTCCATATGACGGAGGAAGCCATAAGGGGAGGCCGAGATGGGCCAGGGGGGCTCCAAACCACCTGATGAGGACATCACTACCGAACCACTACCTCTATCATTGCAAGATGAAGAAGATGTTGATGTGAAGCTCAAGTCCAATGAAGTCAGAATTGGACCAATGATAAGAGCTCGTGCGAAGCTACTAAAACAACAAGTGAAATTGTTCTTAAATGATACTTTGATTGATGAGAATTTTATACTACCTAAATCCTTTGACTTGTGTATGATCAGGTATGATGATAAAGGAAGCATCGCACGAGGAGGAGAACATCTGGACATGGTGCTGGACATGAAGACACCTCATGGACGCGCGAGGGAAGAGAGGGAGGCATGCGCGAAGGAGGAACATTAAGTCCAGGCCGGCGCTACGCTCGGCGCGACCAAATGCCACACCGGCCGGCCCGGCCCCACGCTCGGCCAAACCGGCTCCTCGGTCGGATGAGCCCGGCGCCCGCCGGCTCTTTGACCGGTGCCATCCGGGCGCGATCTAGGGACCCTGGAACCCCCGTCCGGAGGCAGTCCAGCGCCTGGCCCAGTCCAAACCGGACCGCCCGGCCCCTAGCCCGGTCGACCGGGCCCCAGGTCGGCCGTGTCCGAGTCTGTCTCGACCAGATCCCGATTTGGGTCGGTTATTATAGTTATTTTTCGACTTCTGGTCATCTTGAACCCCTATATAAGTGCCCAGAACGCCCCCATAATAGGTTTAGACCACGTTTAAGATAAATCCTAGTTCATAGTTGATTGCTTTGCAACTCTATTGAATCTATACACCAATTTGCATCGATCTGGTGTTTTGCTACTGGAAGTTTTGTGTGATCTGTTGTTCCATTGGGAATTAGAAGGTTGCAAATTACCGCTTTGTGGTCGGCGGCTACGTGCGCAAGTGTGTGGAGTTGCAAATATGTTGCAGGGTTAAGAGTTGTTGCATTGGCGACAGGAATCAATCGAGAGACTTCATCGGTGTCATACAAGTTATCTCCACCTCCTCATCGTGTTATCTCCGCTGTGTTCATCGTGTGTTCATCACCACCATCGTGCTTACTGAGAAGATCGGGCAACCCCTTATCATCTTGGTATCAGATTTCAGCGTTTCCTCAGTAAGCCATCCACAATCGACCCCATAGTTGAGTATGAGACTGGAGATGATGTTGATCCAGATGCTCCAGAAGATGATGATTATGACAGTGATGATGTAGATGTTTATCCTTCTGAAGGTCGCACTATTGTTGTATCACAGCGTGCTCTTAATGTGCAGCCAAGTGCATCTACTCAGCGCTGCAATTTGTTCCAAACAAAGGCACTAGTTGGTTCTGATAAAGCTTGCAAGGTCAACATTGATGGCGGGAGTTGTTGCAATCTAGCAAGCAAGGAGTTGTGTGCCAAGCTGAAATTGAAGTATCTACCGCACCCGCATCCATACTATATTCAGTGGTTAAGCGACAATGGTGAGATGAGGGTAAACCACATGGTGCGTGTTGATTTTGAGATTGGATCGTATAAGGATTCCATTGATTTTTATGTGGTTCCTATGACGGTGTGTCACCCACTATTGGGTCGGCCATGGATCTATGACCGTTCTGTGCAACACAATGGCCGCGCCAATATATATCACTTGGAGTTCAAGGGCAAGAAAATTAACTTGCAGCCTATGTCATCACAGCATTGTCAATGAATCTCGTCAGAAAAGTTGAAGTGAACTTGGAGGATGCATCCATAGATAGGCGAGAGAATTGTAATGTCGTGAGTGGTATAACGGAAAGTGAGAGAGTGAATTCCTTAGTGCTGTTATCCACCAGAGAGGATATGAGAGAATTTAGTGAGGATCCTACAACCATGCCTCTTGTGCTCATGTACAAGGGTGAGGTTTTGGTTTCTAACGACATGACCCCTATTTCTCTTGGTGTTTCTCATGTTTTGCAGGAATTCAGCGACGTGTTTCCGGAGGAGGTGCCCGCAGACTTGATCCATGGCGCCTCGCTGCCCAATAGGGCGCCATACAAGACGAATCCCGAAGAGACGAAGGAAATACAGAAACACTTGCAAGCACTACTCGATAAAGGTTATATTCGCATAAGCCTAAGTCTTGTGTTGTTCATGTTATTCTAGTTCCTAAGAAAGGTGGTACATGGCACATGTGTGTAGATTGTAGAGCCATAACAACATTACTATTCGATATCGTCATCCTATTCCCCGTTTAGAGGATATGTTAGATGAATTGAGTGGTGCTGCTGTTTTCTCTAAAATTGATTTGCGGTTATCATCAAATTAGATGAAAGCGGGGGATGAATGGAAAACAACCATTAAAACAAAATTTGGTTTATATGAGTAGTTAGTGATACCTTTTAGTTTAACTAATGCACCTAGCACTTTCATGAGACCGATGAACCATGTTTTGCGTGATTTTATTGGCAAGTTTGTGGTTGTGTACTTTGATGACATATTAATTTACAGCCGCAATGAATCTGATCATACTATGCATATTCGATAGGTTTTGCAAGTGTTGTGTGATAATAAACTCTATGGTAATCTTGAGAAGTGCACATTTTGCAAAGATAAGGTCATATTTCTGGGTTATGTTGTCTCTCAGCATGGAGTAGAGGTATATTCATCTAAGATTGAAGCAATTCAAAATTCGCCTACTCCCATGAATGTGAGTCAAGTAAGAAGTTTTCATGGTCTTGCTGGGTTTTATAGATGTTTTGTGCCCAATTTTAGTACTATTGCTGCACCTTTGAATGAATTGACTAAAACTGGTGTTGTATTTGGGTGGGGCGCAACCCAAGATCATGCATTTGATGAGCTGAAACATATGTTAACTTCTGCACCATTGCTTTTACTTCCTGATTTCAGTAAGCAATTTGAGATTGAATGTGATGCTAGTGGTATTGGAATTGGTGGTGTGTTGATGCCAGAGGGTCGCCCAATTGCATATTTTTCTGAGAAACTTTCTGGTGCTAAGTTGAACTATCCTATATATAAATTGTATGTTTTAATTAGAGTTCTTGAGGTTTGGCAACATTATTTGTGGCCAAAATAATTTATCATACATTCTGATCATGAAGCTTTGAAATATCTGAAAGCTCTATCTAACTTGCACAGGCGTCTAGCTAAGTGGGTTGAGTTCGTTGAGTCTTTTCCATAACATATTAAGCATAAGAATGGAAAAGATAATATTGTTGTTGATGCTTTGTCTAGGAAAAATATGCTATTAACTCTACTTGATGTTAAAATTCCTGGATTAGAAGTACTATGTGATTTGTATGCCACTGATCATGGTTTTACTGAACCATATAGCTTGTGTGCTATTGGTAAAGGATGGTAAAAATATCACATACATGATGGGTTCTTGTTTCGAGCTAATAAGCTATGTGTTCCAGAATCGTCTGTGTGTTTGCTCTTATTGCAGGAATCATATGCTGGAGGTTTGATGGGTCACTTTGGGCGTGAGAAGACGCTACTCATGCTAGCTGATCACTTCTATTGGCCAGAGAGGAGGCGGGATGTGGACATGTATGTGAAGAGATGCATTACTTGCAACAAGTCCAAGTCCAAGCTGAAGCCTCACGGTTTGTATACTCATTTACCGGCACCTAGCTACTACACCATGGGAAGATATTAGTATGTATTTTGTGTTGGGTTTGCCGTGTACTAAGAGAGGCCATGATTCTATATTTGTGGTAGTGAATAGATTTTCTATGATGTCACACTTTATTGCCTGCCACAAGTGCGACGATGCATCGCATATTGCTAACCTGTTTTTATGGAGATTGTACGTCTACATGGAGTCTCGAAGACTATTGTTTTTGATCGTGACGTCAAGTTCATGAGCTACTTCTGGAAGACACTTTGGGGAAAGCTGGGGAGAAAGTTACTGTTCAGTACTACTTGTCATCCCCAAACTGATGGTCAAACTAAGGTGGTGAATCGGACATTGTCACAACTGTTGAGATCCATGATCAAGAAAAACTTGAAGGAGTGGGAAGATTGTTTGCCGCATGTGGACTTTGCTTACAACAGGGATGTACATTCTACCATAGAGCTGTGTCCGTTTGAGGTGGTGTATGGTTTCAAACCGATTACTCCACTTGACTTGTTGCCTCTACCCATACAAGAGAGAGTCAATATGGATACATCAAAGAGGGCAGATTTTGTACGGAACATACATGAGAAGACTAAAGAGCTGATTGACAAGAAAGGCAAGAACAATGTTGCAAGGATGAACAAGAAGCGCAAGGAGATGTTGTTAAAGCCCGGTGATATGGTGAGGGTTCATTTTCGCAAGGACAGTTTCCCGAAGCTACGGAAGTCCAACTTGCTTCCTCGTGGTGACGGTCCTTACAAAGGCCAAGATCAATGACAATGCAAACTCTATAGATCTTCCAACTGATGAGTTTGGTGTCAGTAATTATTTCAATGTTGCTGATTTGACATCATATGATGGAGAAGACCTTGGAGCGTCGAGGTCGATGCCTTTTGAAAGGGGGGATATGATGAGGACATCCCTACCGAACCACTACCTCCGTCATTGCAACATCAAGAAGATGTTGCTGTGAAGCTCAAGTCCACTGAAGTCAGAATTGGACCTATGACAAGAGCTCGTGTCAAGTGCTGCCTACTCACACTTCTTTTCCTGTAGACAGTGTTGGGCCTCCAAGAGCAGAGGTTTGTAGAACAGCAGCAAGTTTTCCCTTAAGTGGATCACCCAAGGTTTATCGAACTCAGGGAGGAAGAGGTCAAAGATATCCCTCTCATGCAACCCTGCAACCACAAAGCAAGAAGTCTCTTGTGTCCCCAACACACCTAATACACTTGTCAGATGTATAGGTGCACTAGTTCGGCGAAGAGATAGTGAAATACAGGTGGTATGAATGAATATGAGCAGTAGTAACGGCGCCAGAAAATACTTGATGCTACAACTGGCGTGTGGTTGATGGTGGGAATATTGCAGGCAGTACAGATGCAGTAGAACAATAAACAAGCGATGATTGAAGTATTTGGAAACAAGGCCTAGGGATAATACTTTCACTAGTAGACACTCTCAACATTGATCACTTAACTGAATAGATAAATGCTATACTCTACACTCTCTTGTTGGATGATGAACACCACTAATTGCGTAGGGCTACAAGAGCACCTCAATGCCGGAGTTAACAAGCTCCACAATATTCGATATTCATATTTAAATAACCTTAGAGTGCATGATAGATCATTGCAATTATACCAAGTACTAACATAGCATGCACACTGTCACCATCATACTATGAAAGGAGGAATAGATCACATCAATACCATCATAGTAATAGTTAACTTCATAATCTACAAGAGATCATAATCATAAACTACGCCAAGTACTACATGATGCACACACTGTCACCATTACATCATGGAGGAGGAATAGAGTACTTTAATAACATCACTAGAGTAGCACATAGATTAATAGTGATACAAAACTCATATGAATCTCAATCATGTAAGGCAGCTCATGAGATCATTGTATTGAAGTACATAGGAGAGAGATTAACCACATAGCTACCGGTACAGCCCTTAGCCTCGATGGAGAACTACTCCCTCCTCATGGGAGACAGCAGCGGTGATGAAGATGGCTGTGGTGTCGATGGAGATGCCTTCCGGGGGCACTTCCCGTCCCGGCGGCGTGCCGGAACAGAGACTCCTGTCCCCCAGATCTTGGCTTCGCGATGGCGGTGGCTCTGGAAGGCTTCTCGTACCGTGGCTTATTCGTATCGAAGATTTAGGTCAGGGACCTTTAAATAGGCGAAGAGGCGGAGTCGGAAAGCTAACGAGGCGGTGACACCATAGTGGGGCGCCCCCCCTGGGCCGCGCCGCCCTGTCATCTGGTGGCCCCCCTCTGGTGGCTCTCGGGTGTTCTGGAAGCTTCGTGGGATTTTAAGATTCTGGGCGTTGATTTCGTCCAATTCCGAGAATATTTCCTTACTAGGATTTCTGAAACCAAAACAGCAGAAAACAGGAACTGGCACTTCGGCATCTCGTCAATAGGTTAGTTCCGGAAAACGCATAAAATCATCATAAAGTGTGAACAAAACATGTAGGTATTGTCATAAAACAAGCATGGAACATAAGAAATTATCGATACGTTGGAGACGTATCAGCATCCCCAAGCTTAGTTCCTAGTCGTCCCGAGTAGGTAAACGATAACAAAGATAATTTCTGAAGTGACATGCTACCAACATGATCTTAATCATACTATTGTAAAGCATATGAGATGAATGCAGCGATTCAAAGCAATGGTAAAGACAATGATTAAACAACTGAATCATATAGCAAAGACTTTTCATGAATAGTACTTTCGAGACAAGCATCGATAAGTCTTGCATAAGAGTTAACACATAAAGCAATAGATTCATAGTAAAGGCATTGAAGCAACACAAAGGAAGATTAAGTTTCAGCGGTTGCTTTCAACTTGTAACATGTATATCTCATGGATAGTTGTCAATGCAAAGCAATATAACAAGTGCAATAAGCAAGCATGTAAGAATCAATGCACAGTTAACACAAGTGTTTGCTTCTAAGATAGAGAGAAATGGGTAAACTGACTCAACATAAAAGTAGAAGAAAGGCCCTTCGCAGAGGGAAGTATCGATTGCTATATTTGTGCTAGAGCTTTTATTTTGAAAACAAGAAACAATTTTGTCAACGGTAGTAATAAAGCGTATGTATCATGTAAATTATATCCTACAAGTTGCAAGCCTCATGCATAGATTACCAATAGTGCCCGCACCTTGTCCTAATTAGCTCGGATTACCTGGATTATCATCGCAATACATATGTTTTAACCAAGTATCACAAAGGGGTACCTCTATGCCGCATGTACAAAGGTCTAAGGAGAAAGCTCGCATTGGATTTCTCACTTTTGATTATTCTAAACTTAGACATCCATACCGGGACAACATAGACAACAGATAATGGACTCCTCTTTAATGCATAAGCATTCAACAACAAATAATATTCTCATAAGAGATTGAGGATTGTTGTCCAAAACTGAAACTTCCACCATGGATCATGGCTTTAGTTAGCGGCCCAATGTTCTTCTCTAACAATATGCATGCTCAAACCATTCAACTCATGGTAAATCGCCCTTACTTCAGACAAGACGAACATGCATAGCAACTCACATGATATTCAACAAAGTGTTGATGGCGTCCCCAGGAACATGGTTATCGCTCAACAAGCAACTTAATAAGAAATAATATACATAAGTACATATTCAATACCACAATAGTTTTTAGGCTATTTGTCCCATGAGCTATATATTGCAAAGACAGAGAATGGAAATTTAAAGGTAGCACTCAAGCAATTTACTTTGGAATGGCGGAGAAATACCATGTAGTAGGTAGGTATGGTGGACACAAATGGCATAGTTTTTGGCTCAAGGATTTTGGATGCATGAGAAGTATTCCCTCTCAATACAAGGCTTAGGCTAGAAAGGCTATTTGAAACAAACACAAGTATGAACCGGTACAGCAAAACTCACATAAAAGATATATTGCAAGCATTATAAGACAATACACCGTCTTCCTTGTTGTTCGACCCTTACTAGAAAATATCTAGACCTTAGAGAGACCAATCATGCAAACCAAATTTTAGCAAGCTCTATGTATTTCTTCACTAATAGGTGCAAAGTATATGATGCAAGAGCTTAAACATGAGCACAACAATTGCCAAGTATCACATTATTCAAGACATTCTACCAATTACCACATGAAGCATTTTCCGTTTCCAACCATATAACAATTAACGAAGCAGTTTCAACCTTCGCCATGAACAATAAAAATAAAGCTAAGAACACATGTGTTCATATGAACAAGCGGAGCGTGTCTCTCTCCCACACAAGCATGCATTTATTCAAACAAAACAAAAATAAAAACAAACAGACGCTCCAAGTAAAGTACATAAGATGTGACCGAATAAAAATATAGTTTCAAGAGAAGTGACCTGATAAGTTGTTGATGAAGAAGGGGATGCCTTGGGCATCCCCAAGCTTAGATGCTTGAGTCTTCTTGAAATATGCAGGGATGAACCACGTGGGCATCCCCAAGCTTATACTTTTCACTCTTCTTGATCATGTTATATCATCCTCCTCTCTTGACCCTTGAAAACTTCCTCCACACCAAACTCAAAACAACTCATTAGAGGGTTAGTGCATAATCAAAATTCACATGTTCAGAGGTGACATAATCATTCTTAACACTTCTGGACATTGCACAAAGCTACTGAAAGTTAATGGAACAAAGAAATCCATCAAGCATAGCAAAACAGGCAATGCGAAATAAAAGGCAGAATCTGTCAAAACAGAACAGTCCGTAAAGACGAATTATTAAGAGGCACCAAACTTGCTCAGATGAAAATTCTCAAATTTAATGAAAGTTGCGTACATATCTGAGGATCACTCACGTAAATTGGCAGAATTTTCTGAGTTGCCTACAGAGAATTCAACCCAGATTCGTGATAGCAAGAAATCTCTTTCTGCGCAGTAATCCAAATCTAGTATGAACCTTACTATCAAAGACTTTACTTGGCACAGCAATGCAATAAAACAAAGATAAGGAGAGGTTGCTACAGTAATAACAACTTCCAAGACACAAATATAAAACAAAAGTACTGTAGCAAAATAAACACATGGGTTATCTCCCAAGAAGTGCTTTCTTTGTAGCCATTAAGATGGGCTCAGTGATTTTAATGATGCACTCGCAAGAAATAAGAGTTGAAGCAAAAGAGAGCATCAAGAAGCAAATTTGAAACACATTTAAGTCTAACCCACTTCCTATGCATAGGAATCTTGTAAATAAACAAGTTCATGAAGAGCAAAGTGACAAGCATAGGAAGATAAAACAAGTATAGCTTCAAAAATTTCAGCACATAGAGAGGCATTTTAATAACATGAAAATTTCTACAACCATATTTTCCTCTCTCATAATAATATCCAGTAGCATTATGAGCAAATTCAACAATATAACTATCAAATGAAACATTCTTATCATGAGCTATATGCATAAAATTATTACTCTCCACATAAGCATAATCAATTTTAGTAGTTGTAGTGGGAGCGAATTCAACAAAGTAGCTATCATTATTATTCTCATCATCAAATATAGGAGGCATATTGTAATCATAATCAAATTTATCCTCCATAACAGGCGGCACCAAAAGACTACTATCATTATAATGATCATAAATAGGAGGCAAAGTATCATCAAAGAAAATTTTCTCCTCAATGCTTGGGGGACTAAAAATATCATGCTCATCAAAACCAGCTTCCCCAAGCTTAGAATTTTCCATATCATTAGCAACAATGGTATTCATAGCGTTCATACTAATATCATTAGGTTTTTTAATTTTCGCATCAAACCATCCATATCTTAACTCAGGAAATAGATTAAAAAGCTCCATGTTGCTTTCCATTATGCCTAACTAGTATAAAACAAGAAACAAAAAGATGCAATTGCAGGATCTAAAGGAAATAGCTTCGAGCACTTACAATGGCACCAGAAAATAACTTAGTTACCTGGGACCAGAGTGTGAGTGCCTTTTTACCTTTCCTCCCCGGCAACGGCGCCAGAAAATAGCTTGCTGCCTACTCACACTTCTTTTCCTGTAGACAGTGTTGGGCCTCCAAGAGCAGAGGTTTGTAGAACAGCAACAAGTTTTCCCTTAAGTGGATCACCCAAGGTTTATCGAACTCAGGGAGGAAGAGGTCAAAGATATCCCTCTCATGCAACCCTGCAACCACAAAGCAAGAAGTCTCTTGTGTCCCCAACACACCTAATACACTTGTCAGATGTATAGGTGCACTAATTCAGCGAAGAGATAGTGAAATACAGGTGGTATGAATGAATATGAGCAGTAGTAACGGCGTCAGAAAATACTTGATGCTACAACTGGCGTGTGGTTGATGGTGGGAATATTGCAGGCAGTACAGATGCAATAGAACAGTAAACAAGCGATGATTGCAGTATTTGGAAACAAGGCCTAGGGATAATACTTTCACTAGTGGACATTCTCAACATTGATCACTTAACTAAATAGATAAATGCTATACTCTACACTCTCTTGTTGGATGATGAACACCACTAATTGCGTAGGGCTACAAGAGCACCTCAATGCCGGAGTTAACAAGCTCCACAATATTCGATATTCATATTTAAATAATCTTAGAGTGCATGATAGATCATTGCAATTGTACCAAGTACTAACATAGCATGCACACTGTCACCATCATACTATGAAAGGAGGAATAGATCACATCAATACCATCATAGTAATAGTTAACTTCATAATCTACAAGAGATCATAATCATAAACTACGCCAAGTACTACATGATGCACATACTGTCACCATTACATCATGGAGGAGGAATAGAGTACTTTAATAACATCACTAGAGTAGCACATAGATTAATAGTGATACAAAACTCATATGAATCTCAATCATGTAAGGCAGCTCATGAGATAATTGTATTGAAGTACATAGTTGAGAGATTAACCACATAGCTACCGGTACAGCCCTTAGCCTCGATGGAGAACTACTCCCTCCTCATGGGAGACAGCAGCGGTGATGAAGATGGTGGTGGTGTCGATGGAGATGCCTTCCGGGGGCACTTCCCCGTCCCGGCGGCGTGCCGGAACAGAGACTCCTGTCCCCCAGATCTTGGCTTCGCGATGGCGGCGGCTCTGGAACGCTTCTCGTACCGTGGCTTATTCGTATCGAAGATTTAGGTCAGGGACCTTTAAATAGGCGAAGAGGCGGAGTCGGAAGGCTGACGAGGCGGTGACACCATAGGGGGGCGCGCCCCCCCTGGGCCGCGCCGCCCTGTCATCTGGTGGCCCTGTGGCCCCCCTCTGGTGGCTCTCGGGTGTTCTGGAAGCTTCGTGGGATTTTAAGATTCTGGGCGTTGATTTCGTCAAATTCCGAGAATATTTCCTTACTAGGATTTCTGAAACCAAAAATAGCAGAAAATAGGAACTGGCACTTCGGCATCTCGTCAATAGGTTAGTTCCGGAAAACGCATAAAATCATCATAAAGTGTGAACAAAACATGTAGGTATTGTCATAAAACAAGCATGGAACATAAGAAATTATCGATACGTTGGAGACGTATCATCAAGCTACTAAAACAACAGGTGAACTTGTTCTTAAACGATACTTTGATTGATGAGAATTTTATACTACCTAAATCCTTTGACTTGTGTATGATCAGGTACGAGGATAGAGGAAGCATCGCACGAGGAGGAGGAGAATAGATGGACATGGTTCTGGACATGAAGACACCTCATGGACGCGCGAGGAAGGAGAGGGAGGCAAGCGCGAAGGAGGAATATTTAAATAGAAGGCCTCATGGCCCAGCTTTATAGATAAAGCTACCAACACCATACAGTTTCCCGAAGCTACGGAAGTCCAACTTGCTTCCTCGTGGTGACGGTCCTTACAAAGGCCAAGATCAATGACAATGCAAACTCTATAGATCTTCCAACTGATGAGTTTGGTGTCAGTAATTATTTCAATGTTGCTGATTTGACATCATATGACGGAGAAGACCTTGGAGCGTCGAGGTCGATGCCTTTTGAAAGGGGGGATATGATGAGGACATCCCTACCGAACCACTACCTCCGTCATTGCAACATGAAGAAGATGTTGCTGTGAAGCTCAAGTCCACTGAAGTCAGAATTGGACCTATGACAAGAGCTCGTGTCAAGTGCTGCCTACTCACACTTCTTTTCCTGTAGACAGTGTTGGGCCTCCAAGAGCAGAGGTTTGTAGAACAGCAGCAAGTCTTCCCTTAAGTGGATCACCCAAGGTTTATCGAACTCAGGGAGGAAGAGGTCAAAGATATCCCTCTCATGCAACCCTGCAACCACAAAGCAAGAAGTCTCTTGTGTCCCCAACACACTTAATACACTTGTCAGATGTATAGGTGCACTAGTTCGGTGAAGAGATAGTGAAATACAGGTGGTATGAATGAATATGAGCAGTAGTAACGGCACCAGAAAATACTTGATGCTACAACTGGCGTGTGGTTGATGGTGGGAACATTGCAGCAAGACAGATGCAAGAGAACAAAGAAACAAGCGATGATTGCAGTATTTGGAAACAAGGCCTAGGGATAATACTTTCACTAGTGGACACTGTCAACATTGATCACTTAACTGAATAGATAAATGCTATACTCTACACTCTCTTGTTGGATGATGAACACCACTAATTGCGTAGGGCTACAAGAGCACCTCAATGCCAGAGTTAACAAGCTCCACAATATTCGATATTCATATTTAAATAACCTTAGAGTGCATGATAGATCATTGCAATTATACCAAGTACTAACATAGCATGCACACTGTCACCATCATACTATGAAAGGAGGAATAGATCACATCAATACCATCATAGTAATAGTTAACTTCATAATCTACAAGAGATCATAATCATAAACTACGCCAAGTACTACATGATGCACACACTGTCACCATTACATCATGGAGGAGGAATAGAGTACTTTAATAACATCACTAGAGTAGCACATAGATTAATAGTGATACAAAACTCATATGAATCTCAATCATGTAAGGCAGCTCATGAGATCATTGTATTGAAGTACATAGGAGAGAGATTAACCACATAGCTACCGGTACAGCCCTTAGCCTCGATGGAGAACTACTCCCTCCTCATGGGAGACAGCAGCGGTGATGAAGATGGTTGTGGTGTCGATGGAGATGCCTTCCGGGGGCACTTCCCCGTCCCGGCGGCGTGCCGGAACAGAGACTCCTGTCCCCCAGATCTTGGCTTCGCGATGGCGACGGCTCTGGAAGGCTTCTCGTACCGTGGCTTATTCGTATCAAAGATTTAGGTCAGGGACCTTTAAATAGGCGAAGAGGCGGAGTCGGAAGGTTGACGAGGCGGTGACACCATAGGGGGGCGCCCCCCCTGGGCCGCGCCGCCCTGTCATCTGGTGGCCCTGTGGCCCCCCTCTGGTGGCTCTCGCGTGTTCTGGAAGCTTCGTGGGATTTTAAGATTCTGGGCGTTGATTTCGTCCAATTCCGAGAATATTTCCTTACTAGGATTTCTGAAACCAAAACAGCAGAAAACAGGAACTGGCACTTCGGCATCTCATCAATAGGTTAGTTCCGGAAAACGCATAAAATCATCATAAAGTGTGAACAAAACATGTAGGTATTGTCATAAAACAAGCATGGAACATAAGAAATTATCGATACGTTGGAGACGTACCAGCATCCCCAAGCTTAGTTCCTACTCGTCCCGAGTAGGTAAACGATAACAAAGATAATTTCTGAAGTGACATGCTACCAACATGATCTTAATCATGCTATTGTAAAGCATATGAGATGAATGCAGCGATTCAAAGCAATGGTAAAGACAATGATTAAACAACTGAATCATATAGCAAAGACTTTTCATGAATAGTACTCTCGAGACAAGCATCGATAAGTCTTGCATAAGAGTTAACTCATAAAGCAATAGATTCATAGTAAAGGCATTGAAGCAACACAAAGGAAGATTAAGTTCCAGCGGTTGCTTTCAACTTGTAACATGTATATCTCATGGATAGTTGTCAATGCAAAGCAATATAACAAGTGCAATAAGCAAGCATGTAAGAATCAATGCACAGTTAACACAAGTGTTTGCTTCTAAGATAGAGAGAAATGGGTAAACTGACTCAACATAAAAGTAGAAGAAAGGCCCTTCGCAGAGGGAAGCATTGATTGCTCTATTTGTGCTAGAGCTTTTATTTTGAAAACAAGAAACAATTTTGTCAACGGTAGTAATAAAGCATATGTATCATGTAAATTATATCCTACAAGTTGCAAGCCTCATGCATAGATTACCAATAGTGCCCGCACCTTGTCCTAATTAGCTCGGATTACCTGGATTATCATCGCAATACATATGTTTTAACCAAGTATCACAAATGGGTACCTCTATGCCGCATGTACAAAGGTCTAAGGAGAAAGCTCGCATTGGATTTCTCGCTTTTGATTATTCTCAACTTAGACATCCATACCGGGACAACATAGACAACAGATAATGGACTCCTCTTTAATGCATAAGCATTCAACAAAAAATAATATTCTCATAAGAGATTGAGGATTGTTGTCCAAAACTGAAACTTCCACCATGGATCATGGCTTTAGTTAGCGGCCCAATGTTCTTCTCTAACAATATGCATGCTCAAACCATTCAACTCATGGTAAATCGCCCTTACTTCAGACAAGACGAACATGCATAGCAACTCACATGATATTCAACAAAGTGTTGATGGCGTCCCCAGGAACATGGTTATCGCTCAACAAGCAACTTAATAAGAAATAATATACATAAGTACATATTCAATACCACAATATCTTTTAGGCTATTTGTCCCATGAGCTATATATTGCAAAGACAAAGAATGGAAATTTAAAGGTAGCACTCAAGCAATTTACTTTGGAATGGTGGAGAAATACCATGTAGTAGGTAGGTATGGTGGACACAAATGGCATAGTTTTTGGCTCAAGGATTTTGGATGCATGAGAAGTATTCCCTCTCAATACAAGGCTTAGGCTAGCAAGGCTATTTGAAACAAACACAAGTATGAACCGGTACAGCAAAACTCACATAAAAGACATATTGCAAGCATTATAAGACAATACACCGTCTTCCTTGTTGTTCGACCCTTACTAGAAAATATCTAGACCTTAGAGAGACCAATCATGCAAACCAAATTTTAGCAAGCTCTATGTATTTCTTCACTAATAGGTGCAAAGTATATGATGCAAGAGCTTAAACATGAGCAAAACAATTTCCAAGTATCACATTATTCAAGACATTCTACCAATTACCACATGAAGCATTTTCCGTTTCCAGCCATATAACAATTAACGAAGCAGTTTCAACCTTCGCCATCAACATTAAAAATAAAGCTAAGAACACATGTGTTCATATGAACAAGCGGAGCGTGTCTCTCTCCCACACAAGCATGCATTTATTCAAACAAAACAAAAATAAAAACAAACAGACGCTCCAAGTAAAGTACATAAGATATGACCGAATAAAAATATAGTTTCAAGAGAAGTGACCTGATAAGTTGTTGATGAAGAAGGGGATGCCTTGGGCATCCCCAAGCTTAGATGCTTGAGTCTTCTTGAAATATGCAGGGATGAACCACGTGGGCATCCCCAATCTTATGCTTTTCACTCTTCTTGATCATGTTATATCATCCTCCTCTCTTGACCCTTGAAAACTTCCTCCACACCAAACTCAAAACAACTCATTAGAGGGTTAGTGCATAATCAAAATTCACATGTTCAGAGGTGACATAATCATTCTTAACACTTCTGGACATTGCACAAAGCTACTGAAAGTTAATGGAACAAAGAAATCCATCAAGCATAGCAAAACAGGCAATGCGAAATAAAAGGCAGAATCTGTCAAAACAGAACAGTCCGTAAAGACGAATTTTTAAGAGGCACCAGACTTGCTCAGATGAAAATGCTCAAATTTAATGAAAGTTGCGTACATATCTGAGTGTCGTCGTGGCGAACGAGCAGATGCCATAGGATGGCTTAGATTGGGGCCGAATGGACGCTAGAGGATTCGGGGGAGGGTTTGCGATTAGATGGGATGAACTTCCGGATGCTTTCCTCAAGAACACAACCAAAGGCCGGTACGCAAGAAGAGAGACAAGAGGAAGAACTCTTTACTAGATCGCTAGCTTCATTGATCTCAACATGGTTACAGGTGCTTGAATACAAGTTCTATCGTCTAATCTCCTCATGGACGTCGCTCGTATGAGGCAGTACCCCCTCTCCTTATATAGGGGAGAGGGTGGCTTACAGAACAAGGAACCCTAATGGCATCTTTGACTGGACAAACTACTTTACAAAGCTACTTTAATCATACATGATGCCGGGGTCCTCTTTAATCAGGAACGCTGATGTCCTCCGGCTTCTTTCAGCGTCATCTCTCTCTTTGGCGCCAGGGCTCTGATTAAAGCCACTTTGCTTAGCTCATCCTTGTCTTCTTGCTCTGAAGAGAATCTTTGACCAGTGCTGCCGACAGGCCCTTCTCTCCGGTATCTTCTTTACCGGTTTTCGGCGTACCCCCTTGGGGATGCCGGCTTAGCTTCACTTAGCCCAAACTCCTACCTTTGTTTCCGGTAAGAATATTAAACCGGTATCTCGATGGCTCAAACCATCCGGTTTGGCATACCTTTGGCATACCGGGGGTTATCCCCCCAACATTAGTCCCCGAAGCTGGTATAGTCTGGCGGATTCTATCCTACAGACCATGCCAGGTTTTCATCTTTTTAGGATACCGGTTTAATCTCTCCGGCCTGAGCTCGGATCCGGCATCTTTGCCCTTTTTTGTCTTTTCTCTGTTTGCAAGGCATCTTCCGGCATCTCCTTTCTCCGGTATCATTCGTATTTACTCTTTCCTCGGTGAAGTCGAGAATATTTCGGGCCCCGCGCCTGTCAGTGACATGCGCACTGTTAACTGTCGCGCCAGTGTCAGTTGTCACTTCGCTTCGACTCCCGTGCGGTCATTAAATGCATCACTGCGGATCCCACTAGCCACTTAGGATCCTGTGTGTGCCCCCGTGTGGCTTCCGATTTTCTCGCGTGTACTCCCTCGCCACGTGGCGGCCCGTGGTGCGAACCGTCGCGGGCCGCGAGGCGAACCGCCGCGGCCCAGCGGTTTTCGGCCCATCTCCTCTCTTCTTTATAAGGACAACTGCCCTTTCTTCTTCCTCTTCTCGCATTCCCCAACCTTCGCGCACAGTGCTCCTCGCCTCTGCGCCTTCGCCGCTCTCCGTCCGCCGTCGTTTGTTCGAGCTCCGTCGCCCGGCGAACTCATGCCGTGCTTCCGCCGGACCTCGTCGTGTGGGAATCTTCTGTAGCATCTTCGTCGCGCCCGCTGCATTCTTGCTTCTTCGTGACCTTCTTCGCCTCGCCGTCGATGGTGCTCGTCGGCGACCGTAGGTCCGCTTCTTCACCGGCGAACGTCTTCCCCAGCGACTGCGCCGCTCGAGGTTAGTGCCAATCCCACTTTGCTCGCCATCTGCTTGCTTTCTAGATCTTGGGTCGATGGTGTTCTTATTTCTTCTTTTTCTTTGATTTTCTTCTTACTCGTAGATCTTCGCGCGGGGTTCAAGTGTGGGATTTCTGTTTTTTTCGCCTCCCAAACCAATGTCTGGCGAGGAATCTTCCTCTGCTTCTTCTTCTTCCCTTTCCATTAGCCGTAGTAGACAATCTCCCGGCGAATCTACGGCTTCTGACCCAATGGATACCGATTCCGGCAACCAGCAGGGATCCGGTAGCCGCCAAGAGTCCGGTGGCCATCTAGAATCCGGTAGCTTTAGCCAAGCATCCGGTAGCCACCTAGAAGCGAGTAGCTCTGGCCAAGCATCTAGTAGCTCTAGCCAATCATCTGGCGCGGAGCCTTCCCCAATCACTCGTGGAGCCTGGATGGGCTCCAATGTCACTGAATACGAGATCGATTGGTTATACCGGTCCCGCAGGATTCCGGAAGGGGTAACCTGCCGGCTTCCCGGTGATGAAATTGTACCGGAGCCCCAGCCCGGTGAACACGTTGTTTTTCTTGCTCATTTTGAGCGTGGCTTCGGCCTTCCTGCCTCTCCTTTTTTCCGGGAGTTCTTAAATTTCTATGAACTCCAACCTCACCATCTTCCTGGCAATGCCATCTTCTACCTTTCCTGCTACGCCACCTTCATGGAGGCCTACATCGGCATTCGTCCCACTCGTGAGACGTTTGCCCGCTTCTTTGCTCTGCGGATTAATTCCGTTCAGGGCAAGGAAATTCCTAAACCCAAGCCGCCAGTGGAGTGCGGATCTTGCATCGTCGGCTCCCGCCAAGGGAGCACTTTCTTTAAGTTCAGCGGCCTTGAGTCCTGCCGCGCTTGGCAAGGAACTTTCTTCTACGTGAAGAACAATGGCCGCGCAGATCTCATTGATCTTCCGCCGTTCCAAGTGGGGCCTCCCAGTAGAGCCAATTGGAGCTATAACCCGAAGACGGATCATGCCGAAACCAACCGGGTGGTACGCTTCATGGCCTCTTTGAAGAAGGAGACCAACATCTGCTCGGATGATATCATCCGCACCTTTATTTCGCGCCGGGTGCTTCCTTTGAAGCGCCGGGTGCATAGGATGAGCGAGATGTACGGTCCCGGCGATCCCACCTAGATCACAAGCCGTCCCCTTAGCAAGAAGGACGTCGTCCGCAAGGCTAAGCAGATCTGCCAAACTGCTATGCCGTTTGACTGGGAATGGGGCCTCCTTCCCCTCAGCACTACTAACCCTCCGACCCAAGAAGTAAGAGATTACGCAATTGCGGTTGGTTTTGCCGGTAACTTTTTGCTCTTGTTAACCCTCTTTTTTCGTGTTTCAGGCCAAGGACCGCTTCCCCCTCATCCAAGCTGAGCGGCGTGGAATTTGCGTGAAGCGCGCCCTTGACTCCTTCGACCCAGATCCCTACATTCGTTGGAAGGATCTGAAGATGGGCAAGACTCCGGCTGCGCGCCTTGGCCGGTCTCCACCGAAACCAACCGGGTCTTCCGATGACCTGACCATGCTTGAGGTATTTTCTTTTCCGGTTTCTTATACTTTTCCGTTATCGCCTTCTTGCGAATTTTTCCTTAGCTATGTTTAACTTATAGATCCACGAGCACGCGCCGCCTCGTTGCTGAGGCCGGCCATGAGTTTGTGGACAAACTCATGGCCCAAGGCCAAAAGAACAAGCTGCCGGCATCTGATGCCGGTCCCAGCCAGGCCCCTCCCTCCAAGCGCTTCCGGACTGAGCCCTTGGGGGAGAAGGAAGTGGGCATGCGCCGCTACGGGCGCAAGCCGATGCCGACTGCCTCCGGGTGAGTTTCTTACTTTCTTGCCGCTTTTCGCCAAGTTCTTTTCCCGGTTGCTTTTTTCCAACTATCCTTCTTTCTTTCTTTCAGCCCCGCGCTCAAGCTTGGCTCAAGGCCATCAGGCTCTGAAGGTTCCGCAAGGACCTCAACCCCTCCTCCTCGCTCAAGCCCGGCACCATCTGGTGCCGGCAACACCTCTGCCTCCCTTTCGGGGGGCACAACAAGTTCAGGGCGTGCGGCCCCTTCATCATCAGATCACCGCACGGAGGAGGATCTTTCCTTCCTCCCAGAGAACCAGGATACCGGCGCTAGCAACATCGGCGCCGAGGAACAAGCTGCCGGGCGGGCGGAGCCTTCGGCTCCTCCCGTCCTCGAAAAGAAGACAACTTCCGCGCCGGAAACTTCTGCGCCGGAAAGCTCCAACCCGGGTGACGCGCCCAGCGCTCCCCCTTCTCCACGAACCATCCTGATGCCACTGCCAGATGCTCCTCGCATCAAGCCCTCCAGGGCTGCTCCAACTGCGCCGCCGCCCAAGACCTCCAAGCTCATCAAGGGGAAGGCGACGGCCTCCAGCGCCCCTTCCGGCGGCCAGCAGCCCCTGGTGCTGCACGTCTCCAAGGCCGCCAGGGATACCGCCACGAAGGCCACTGGCCTGCTTGGCCGTATCACTGAGTTCCAGCGCAGGGGCCGGGACCTGGGGCATCTTCTGCCCTACGCCCAGAAGTGGAACGCCGCAGACATGACTCCGGCGACCCGCGGTTTGGGCAAGGACAGGCTCCCGGCACCCGACCCTGTTGGGGACCGGTCTTCCGAGGAGCACTTCATGCGGCTCCGCAGCACCGTGAAGGAGCTCGACAGCGCGTGGTACGATGCCACGAACAACTTGATGGTACGCTTTACTGACTCTTTTCAACTTTTACCGGTTTCCTTGCTTCCGGATTTTTTCTTTAGCTTCATGCCGGTTTCTCTCTTGTCTATCTTCCCAGTCCCCGAGTTTTGTGGTGAGAGCGCAGCTTTTAGCACAAAACTCTAACTTAAAAACTTAGCGTGAAACCGGCACTGCCAGTCCCCGAGTTTCGGGTTAAGAACTCTGTTCTTAGTGCAAAACTTAACTTAGAAACGCGCGAAACCGGCACTGCCGATCCGAGTTTCGGGTTAAGAACTCTGTTCTTAGCGCAAAACTTAACTTAGAAACGCGCGAAACCGGCACTGCCAGTCCCCGAGTTTCGGGTTAAGAACTCTGTTCTTAGCGCAAAACTTAACTTAGAAACGCGCGAAACCGGCACTGCCAGTCCCCGAGTTTTGCGGTGAGAGCGCAGCTTTTAGCACAAAACTCTAACTTAGAAACGCGCGAAACCGGCACTACCAGTCCCCGAGTTTCGGGTTAAGAACTCTGTTCTTAGCGCAAAACTTAACTTACCTCTTTTTCTTGAACAGCTCACGGCTGACGCTCGGAAGGCCCTCTTTGAGGAGCTCCTATGGGAACACCGGGACCTCGCTGAGGCACACGACAAGTGCCAAGGTAATTTTGTACCACTGGCATCTTTTTACCGGAAACCTTTTTTCCTTCTAACACTTATAACTTTTGCTTAACAGTGATCCCGGAAGCTTCCATCGAGGCTCTCAAGGAGCAGCTCGCTGCCGCCCAACGTACAATTTTTTCCTTTCTCCTGTTAACTTGGTTTCCTTTTCATCTTGACCAGCACAATCTTGTTAACACCTTCTTTTCCGGGTTGCAGGGGAGAAGGACCAGCTTATCCGGCGGCATCAGGAGGAGCTGAGTGCCCAGAAAACCAGCTACCAGGAGCTCAAGTCCCAGCTCATCCAGCTGGGGCTTGATCATGCCAAGGCCCTCAAAGCTGCCGAAACTGATGCAGCGGCCAAGATGGATGAAGCTCTTGAAGATGCCGGCAACGCCAACTCAGTGTTGCTAGCTGAGCTGGAGGAGCTGGCCAAAGCCCAGAAGGTTGCCGAGGAGAAAGCTGCGCGGCTGGAGGAGGAGCAGAAGGAGTGCAACAGGCTGGTGTTGCAAACCGACACACTTGCCTATCGTAAGTCCTTTTCCTTTGCGCTTTCTGACTACTACCCGCAAGCCTTTTTTCTTCCGATCGCATTTTCTTCTCGCTATCTTTCCTTCCGGTTGCATTTTATTCCGGATTCCCTTCCTTAGCCTTTTTCTTTGTTTGCACAGGCCTCTTTCCGGACTCTCAGAAGTATGCTGTCAAGAAGGTTGACGAGCGCTGCACTACCCAGGGCCAAGCGAACCTTGCCGTGCCATGGACGCCCTATGACCATCTGGTCGCGCTGAACGCGCGGGTGTCTCACATGCGCGCCATAGATCGCAACTTATCTGACATTCCTGATGTAGCTACCCTGCTCTTCAGGACTCTGTGGCCTGGCGAGGAGGTGCCGGATACTTTCTCCCTCATCAGCGACCGTCTCAAAGGCGCCGGCAAGAGGATCCGCGAGTGGCAGTGCTCTGCTGCCCGCGCTGGAGCAGATTCTGCCCTCCGCGTCGCTTGCTCCTGGTACCCGGAGCTGAACCTGGATGCCCTTACCGGAGTGCGCGAAGGCGCGGAAACCGATCTGGACCCGATTCTCACCGCTAAGCGGCAGGATCGTGCGTACCACATCGCGGAGTACGCCGACATGCGCACCTTCATCCCTCCCCCTCCTGACGTCAAAGATTATCTCGACGAGGAGGAGGATGAAGCCGAGGAGGAGCCTCTGGGCGACGCTGGTGCTGGCGATGCCCCTCCTGAAGCCCCCGCTGCCTGATTACTTACCTGCCTGAAGATTTACCTTGTCATGCTGATTACTCACACCCAGCAGTTGAATCAATCACTTGATCGATCCGTGGTAAAGGAAAAGGGTCTCTTGGGCAAGCCTTGTTTAGGTTGGTGTAGTCAATGCACATGCGCCACACCTTTGGAGCTTTTGCCTCCAGGTTCTCATCTTTTTTCTTTTCGACCATTACCGGATTGGCCAGCCACTCTGTGTGCGTGACCTCCACAATGAATCCGGCAACAAGCAGTTTGGTTACCTCCTCTCCAATAATCTTCCTCCTATCTTCAGCGAACCGGCGCAAGGGTTGCCGCACCGGCTTGGCGTCTTTCCGGACATTCAAGGAGTTCTCAGCCAGCTCCCTCGGAACACCTACCAAGTCATCAGTTGACCAGGCAAAGATATTCCGATTCTCACGGAGGAAGCTGACGAGCGCGCTTTCCTATGCTTGGTTGAGTCCGGCACCAATGCGAACGGTGCGCTCTGGGTAAGCTGGATCCAGCACAATGTCCTTTGTTTCATTTGTCGGCTTGAACGCCGGTGAACCCAAGCTTCCACTCATTGCCGCTAAACTCAACTGTGAGGATTGAGCCAGCGCAACCGCAGTTTGCATTCTTCTTTTTTCCTCCGCGATCACCAGTGATTCCGCTAGGTTTGATCCGGCAGATGCAGTTTCCAGTGAGACTTTGTAGTTCCCCACCACAGTCAATGGTCCACGAGGTGCCGGCATCTTCATTTTGAGGTAAGCTGTGTGAGTGGTAGCCATGAAAGCTGCCAACGCCGGTCTTCCTAGCAGCGCATGGTAAGGACTGTCTAGGTCCACCACCTCAAACTCAACATTTTCAACCCGGCAATTGTCACGTCCTCCAAATGCTACGTCCACCCGAACTTTTCCTACCGGAGCACAGGACAAGCCCGGAACGATTCCGTGGAACGTTGTACGCGTGGGCTGAAGCATGTTTTCTGTTATGCCCAGCGTATGCATGGTGTGCTTGTACATGATGTTTATGCTGCTGCCGTTGTCTATCAGCACCTTGCTGAATTTTACTCGAGTTTGCGGCCCTTTCATGATTGGGTCCACAACAAGAGCGTATCCACCCGGATTCGGCATGATCTTAGGGTGATCCTTAAATGACCAGGTAATTTCCTGATCTGACCACAGCATGTATTTAGGGACTGCCGGCATCACGGCATTGACCTCCATGGAGCGGTGGTGCACACTTTGCCTGTCTGTTGGCTCAGTGACAAAGACAACACAGCACATATGCGGGCCCTCGTAAACATTCCGGCCTAAAGGTGCCGGTGGAGGCGGCTGATCATCGTTTTGCTCCACCCGGTTAACTTGCTGGTACTGCTGCCTATTTGGCTGCTGCTGTACCGGTAAAGCATTTGCTCCGGTGAGTGGCGGCGGTGGTGGTAATTGTTGTTGACGTAGCATATCTTGCGATGGTGGCAACACTGTTGAGCACCCTTGTGCCTGTGCGTCCTTTACCGCTCCCTTTTGCATCAAGTACTTGGTCCAAGAACAATCTTTCGTCAAGTGGTTTGACGGGTGATCTGGGTTTGGTGTGTGCCACCGGCAAGGTTGATCCATGGCGGCTTCCATGGTGTATTTTACGGGTTCCTGCCAGTTCTTTTACGGCCCCGTGGTTTCTTTTCGACCCATCGCTTTTTGGACCCGCCCATGGCTGCGATCCGGTTTTTTGCCTTTGGCTGCCGCCGGCATCATAATTTTCTTGCACGGCAGCAACGTGCTGCGGAGCGTACCTTCGATCCGGGAATTCTTCCCTTCTCTTGTGGTTCCGGTTGTCCCGGTATTGTTCCTGTCGCTGCTCCGGCTCAGCTTGTTCTACTGGTTGCAATGGGTCTCCCAATGCATAGCTGTCCGCCACACGTATCATCTCTGCCAAGGTTGTTGGCATGCTTCTCTGTAGCTTTTGCCACAGCGGTGATCCTCTCTGGCATCCTTGACTGAACCAAGCAATCGCTTGTGCTTCAATCACTCCTTCACACGTGTTTCTTGTTGAGTTCCACCGGGTGAGATAATCTCTGTCTGTCTCACCGGCACGTTGCTGGCATAAAGCGAGCTGCTGGGGCCGGTTTGGCCTCTTGTAAGTGCTACTGAAGTTGTTCACGAAGGCTTCCTCAAAGTCCAGCCATCCGTTTATGCTTCCTGCCGGCAAGTTGTTAAGCCAAATCCGTGCAGGGCCTACCAGGTAGGACGGTATGATTCTCACTGCCCAACGCCGGTTTACTCCACCACCAGCTACATAAACAGCTGTGACATAGTCCGCCAGCCAATCTTCCGGCTTGGTCGTGCCATCATATGTTTTTGTGTCTCGAGGCAGCTGGAAATTGCGTACCGGTGGCTCCTCTCCCATGATCCGTGGGCCAAAACATTTCGGGCCAGGAGGACCCTCAGATTCGATCATTTCGGAAAGATGTACTCTGTCCAGCCTGTGCCTCGCATCCTGGTCTGGCAAACATCTTTCCCCCAGGCGATCTCCCAAAGGGTTCTGGTAGACTCTTGTTCGCTCTACCTCGGAATCTCCCTCTCCGTATCTTTCCGGTTCCGCGGCTCTTGCCTGCCGGTACCTTGGTAGTGGCATCTCCTCATACGCTGCCCTTGCAGCTCGATAATTTTGCCCGGTCTCGTGTCTACCGGCATGATTGTTTCCGACGTAGCCTCCTCTGGCGTAGCCTAGTTCTGCCCCTTGGCTTTTTCTACCGGCATCATGTTGCCCGGCTTGTTGTTTTCCGGCAAGAACCGGATCGTACACAGTCATCTGTTGTGCGTTCATCTCTTTTTCTCTTCTTCTGTCCGGATGGGAGGACGATGCCTGCCCATGGGACTTGCTTCCGGCATTCTTTGTTGAACGTGCGGATTTTGAGGCCGCGGCCTTGTTCATCTTAGCCAGTTGCTCAGCATTCTGCTGCTCAATAGTTTCTAGCAGCTCTCTAACACGCTCTTGCTGTTTTGCCAAAGCATCTCCGGAAAGCGATTCACATAGCTCTACTGCAGCTTTAGCGGCTTTTATTGTTTTATCCGGGCTGCTGTACTTAGGTTTTTCCACGATGCTAACAGATGCAGAGGTACTTTTGCCGGCAAGAACTTCTTTGCGCAAATCCTGATCTAGGTTGCGAGCTTTTAGCCGGTTCTCTGGTATCCTAGCAGCATGCGCGCTAACAGAAGCAAAGCCATGGGCAGCGTTATACTCACGTAGGGTTAGGTTCAGCTCCCGCTGCGCCCGGATGATGTCCTTGCCGCTCTCGAGCACCTTCTGGCGCTGCGCCTCCAGCTCCGCCTGAGCCGCTGCCGGGTCGATGTTCTGCGCGATGGGGGTGGCGAGGACGTTCATCGCCGCTTGGAGCGGTGTCTCCGGTGGCGCGGATGACGCTCCCCGCCGCGCTGCGTCGCGCTCCAACGGTGGCTTGGCCGCACGGGTCGAAGCCGCACGACCAGCACCTTCACCCACAGCTTCTTTTCCTGCACCAACCACGCCGGTCATCATTACCTCGACGCTGCCGGCGGCGCGGCCAGCACAGAGCCATCTTGGCGGGTCCGGTGCCACCAGCACCGGCGAGAGGCACTGGCGCACAGGGACGGTGCCGAAGTAGACGCGGTGGCTGCCAAACTCGATGATGCGGCCGTTCTTGGGGAAGATGCCGCCGTTGGCGAAGCAGACCGCGTTGTCGTTGATGAAGTCCATGGCGTAGATGCGCTGCACGAGCGCGGACACCGTACGCTCGCCAGAGATCTCGAGGATGCCCGCCCGAATGTGAACTCCTTCAAGCGCCACTTCATGCCCCACGGTGGGCGCCAACTGTCGTCGTGGCGAACGAGCAGATGCCATAGGATGGCTTAGATTGGGGCCGAATGGACGCTAGAGGATTCGGGGGAAGGTTTGCGATTAGATGGGATGAACTTCCGGATGCTTTCCTCAAGAACACAACCAAAGGCCGGTACGCAAGAAGAGAGACAAGAGGAAGAACTCTTTACTAGATCGCTAGCTTCATTGATCTCAACATGGTTACAGGTGCTTGAATACAAGTTCTATCGTCTAATCTCCTCTGCGGACGCTCGCCTGTATGAGGCAGTACCCCCTCTCCTTATATAGGGGAGAGGGTGGCTTACAGAACAAGGAACCCTAATGGCATCTTTGACTGGACAAACTACTTTACAAAGCTACTTTAATCATAGATGACGCCGGGGTCCTCTTTAATCAGGAACGCTGATGTCCTCCGGCTTCTTTCAGCGTCATCTCTCTCTTTGGCGCCAGGGCTCTGATTAAAGCCACTTTGCTTAGCTCATCCTTGTCTTCTTGCTCTGAAGAGAATCTTTGACCAGTGCTGCCGACAGGCCCTTCTCTCCGGTATCTTCTTTACCGGTTTTCGGCGTACCCCCTTGGGGATGCCGGCTTAGCTTCACTTAGCCCAAACTCCTACCTTTGTTTCCGGTAAGAATATTAAACCGGTATCTCGATGGCTCAAACCATCCGGTTTGGCATGCCTTTGGCATACCAGGGGTTATCCCCCCAACATTGAGGATCACTCACGTAAATTGGCAGAATTTTCTGAGTTACCTACAGAGAATTCAACCCAGATTCGTGACAGCAAGAAATCTGTTTCTGCGCAGTAATCCAAATATAGTATGAACCTTACTATCAAAGACTTTACTTGGCACAACAATGCAATAAAACAAAGATAAGGAGAGGTTGCTACAGTAATAACAACTTCCAAGACACAAATATAAAACAAAAGTACTGTAGCAAAATAAACACATGGGTTATCTCCCAAGAAGTGCTTTCTTTATAGCCATTAAGATGGGCTCAGTGATTTTAATGATGCACTCGCAAGAAATAAGAGTTGAAGCAAAAGAGAGCATCAAGAAGCAAATTTGAAACACATTTAAGTCTAACCCACTTCCTATGCATAGGAATCTTGTAAATAAACAAGTTCATGAAGAGCAAAGTGACAAGCATAGGAAGATAAAACAAGTATAGCTTCAAAAATTTCAGCACATAGAGAGGCATTTTAATAACATGAAAATTTCTACAACCATATTTTCCTCTCTCATAATAATATCCAGTAGCATCATGAGCAAATTCAACAATATAACTATCAAATGAAACATTCTTATCATGAGCTATATGCATAAAATTATTACTCTCCACATAAGCATAATGAATTTTAGTAGTTGTAGTGGGAGCGAATTCAACAAAGTAGCTATCATTATTATTCTCATCATCAAATATAGGAGGCATATTGTAATCATAATCAAATTTATCCTCCATAACAGGCGGCACCAAAAGACTACTATCATTATAATCATCATAAATAGGAGGCAAAGTATCATCAAAGAAAATTTTCTCCTCAATGCTTGGGGGACTAAAAATATCATGCTCATCAAAACCAGCTTCCCCAAGCTTAGAATTTTCCATATCATTAGCAACAATGGTATTCATAGCGTTCATACTAATATCATTAGGTTTTTTAATTTTCGCATCAAACCCTCCATGTCTTAACTCAGGAAATAGATTAAAAAGCTCCATGTTGCTTTCCATTATGCCTAACTAGTGTAAAACAAGAAACAAAAAGATGCAATTGCAGGATCTAAAGGAAATAGCTTCGAGCACTTACAATGGCACCAGAAAATAACTTAGTTACCTGGGACCGGAGTGTGAGTGCCTTTTTACCTTTCCTCCCCGGCAACAGCGCCAGAAAATAGCTTGCTGCCTACTCACACTTCTTTTCCTGTAGACAGTGTTGGGCCTCCAAGAGCAGAGGTTTGTAGAACAGCAGCAAGTTTTCCCTTAAGTGGATCACCCAAGGTTTATCGAACTCAGGGAGGAAGAGGTCAAAGATATCCCTCTCATGCAACCCTGCAACCACAAAGCAAGAAGTCTCTTGTGTCCCCAACACACCTAATACACTTGTCAGATGTATAGGTGCACTAGTTTGGCGAAGAGATAGTGAAATACAGGTGGTATGAATGAATATGAGCAGTAGTAACGGCGTCAGCAAATACTTGATGCTACAACTGGCATGTGGTTGATGGTGGGAATATTGCAGGCAGTACAGATGCAGTAGAACAGTAAACAAGCGATGATTGCAGTATTTGGAAACAAGGCCTAGGGATAATACTTTCACTAGTGGACATTCTCAACATTGATCACTTAACTGAATAGATAAATGCTATACTCTACACTTTCTTGTTGGATGATGAACACCACTAATTGCGTAGGGCTACAAGAGCACCTCAATGCCGGAGTTAACAAGCTCCACAATATTCGATATTCATATTTAAATAACCTTAGAGTGCATGATAGATCATTGCAATTATACCACGTACTAACATAGCATGCACACTGTCACCATCATACTATGAAAGGAGTAATAGATCACATCAATACCATCATAGTAATAGTTAACTTCATAATCTACAAGAGATCATAATCATAAACTACGCCAAGTACTACATGATGCACACACTGTCACCATTACATCATGGAGGAGGAATAGAGTACTTTAATAACATCACTAGAGTAGCACATAGATTAATAGTGATACAACACTCATATGAATCTCAATCATGTAAGGCAGCTCATGAGATAATTGTATTGAAGTACATAGGAGAGAGATTAACCACATAGCTACCGGTACAGCCCTTAGCCTCGATGGAGAACTACTCCCTCCTCATGGGAGACAGCAGCGGTGATGAAGATGGCGGTGGTGTCGATGGAGATGCCTTCCGGGGGCACTTCCCCGTCCCGGCGGCGTGCCGGAACAGAGACTCCTGTCCCCCAGATCTTGGCTTCGCGATGGCGGCGGCTCTGGAAGGCTTCTCGTACCGTGGCTTATTCGTATCGAAGATTTAGGTCAGGGACCTTTAAATAGGCGAAGAGGCGGAGTCGGAAGGCTGACGAGGCGGTGATACCATAGGGGGGCGCGCCCCCCCTAGGCCGCGCCGCCTTGTCATCTGGTGGCCCTGTGGCCCCCCTCTTGTGGCTCTCGGGTGTTCTGGAAGCTTCGTGGGATTTTAAGATTCTGGGCGTTGATTTCGTCCAATTCCGAGAATATTTCCTTACTATGATTTCTGAAACCAAAAACAGCAGAAAACAGGAACTGGCACTTCGGCATCTCGTCAGTAGGTTAGTTCCGGAAAACGCATAAAATCATCATAAAGTGTGAACAAAACATGTAGGTATTGTCATAAAACAAGCATGGAATATAAGAAATTATCGATACGTTGGAGACGTATCATCAAGCTACTAAAACAATAGGTGAACTTGTTCTTAAACGATACTTTGATTGATGAGAATTTTATACTACCTAAATCCTTTGACTTGTGTATGATCAGGTACGAGGATAGAGGAAGCATCGCACGAGGAGGAGGAGAATAGATGGACATGGTTCTGGACATGAAGACACCTCATGGACGCGCGAGGAAGGAGAGGGAGGCAAGCGCGAAGGAGGAATATTTAAATAGAAGGCCTCATGGCCCAGCTTTATAGATAAAGCTACCAACACCATACAGAGTCAAGATACAAGTTCGAAACACCAAACCACACACACAAGACCCGATCCGAGATCAGGAGTACATCGCCCCTAGCCGACACCACATGAGAAGGTCCTAGAATAGCAGTATCGATACAACGCCCTGAAGCGGGTCGAATGAGAGACTAAACTGCAGTCCTAGTCCTCGCATGAAGCCTCCTGAGCTCGTCCCGCGCCACGTCCAGCAGCGCCCTATCCCTCCGTCTGACCAGAACCCTCCATGACTGCATGTGGATAAGCATATGATAGAAACGTCAGCCGAGTTACCGATCATCTTCCCTTCGATAGTTAGTTTATTCCTAATATTCCACAGAGACCAACTGAGGGTCGCAAAAGTTAACCAAACTAGTCTACGAAGGGGGCCTGCCAGACCCTGCACCAGTGCAATGAAGTCCCCAGCCCCTACCGGGTTCCAATCACAATGAAGGAGTTCCCTAACTCCAGTCCACATGAATCTCGCCATGTGGCAGGTGAAGAAGATATGATTACAGTCCTCAATCTCTCCACACAACGCACAATGGCCGTCGGTGGGTCTCATCCTCTTTGCCACCTGCTCGCAAGACGGGAGCTTCCCTCTGATCAGCTGCCACAATCTTGATCTTAGGAGGTACCCTAGTCCGCTAGACCTCCTTGAAATGTGTGACAGCCACCCCCTGTAGGAGGCCGTGGTAGACGGACCTGGTCGAGAAGGTCCCAGAATTCTCGAGCGACCACGACACCCTGTCATTCTGCTCGTCCACCGGCAGAGCTTGTACTTCTCTGCACAAGTTATCCCACTCCACGGATTCCACAAGACTAAACCGACGGCGGAACTGGATGCGCCATTCGCCAGGGATCCCACCTAGCACCATGGTCGCATGCACCGTCACATCTGGGTGGGTGCAGCAACTAAACAGGCGAGGATAGCGGGCGCGCAGGGGCCCCGACCCCACCCACCAGTCCTTCTAGAAGTAGGTCCACTTCCCATTATGAACTGAATGCTTCGCCCCCATCTTGAAGTGCCACTTAATTTTCTGGATGGCATTCCAGAATTGTGATCCCCTCATCGGCACTTCCTTGGAGAAGAAGTCATGAGTGCCAAGATATTTGGCCCTGAGGAGGTCCGCCCATAGGCCCTCCTCATTCTGGTAGATCTTCCAGATCCACCGGAGCATGAGCGCAATGTTCATGAGTTTAGTGTTGAGGATCCCCAAACCCCCACCTCCCTAGGTTTGCACACGGTAGCCCAGTCGACCATGTGGTACTTCCTAGAGTTCCCGACTCCTTCCCAAAAGAATCGGGACCGAGACCTATCCATCGCATAGTGGGTCGAGTCATGCAAAAGATAGACACCCATAGCGAACATCGGTAGGCTCGAGAGAAAAGAGTTGGTAAGCTCCAACCTCCCCACAGAGGCCAAAAAGAGGCCTTGCCAGGGATCTACCCGGTGTCCCACCTTCTCCGGGAGGAACTCCCAGTCCGCAACCCTAAGCGGACCACCGTTCACCGGGAGCCCAAGATACCGCAAAGGGTAGGATCCCATCTTGCAGTTCAGCAGGTTAGCCAGCCTGCGCTTCTCCTCCTCTGGGACCCCTGTCACTAGGACTTCGCTCTTGTCAAAGTTAATCTTCAGACCCGACATATTCTCGAAGCACAAGAGGAGGAACTTGAGGTTGGCAATGCCTCCGTAGGTTCGATCAGGATCATCGTATCATCGGAGTACTGAAGGTGGGTGACCACCCCGGGGATCAGATGCGACACCACCCCTTTGATGTGGCCTGCCGAGTTAGCCTTAGCCAGCATGGCCGCTAACGCATCGACAAGGAAATCAAAGAGGATCGGGGATAGTGGGTCACCCTGACGCACACCCCGCGCGTACCTGAAGAAGGGTCCCACTTCTCCATTAACATTGATGGCCGTTTGGCCACCCCTGACCAACTGCATCAAGCTATGGACCACCATGGCCGAGAATCCCTTTCTCAGCAGCACTTCCTGGAGAAAGTCCCAATTGACTCTGTCGTATGCCTTCTCAAAAGCAAGCTTGAGAAGAAGGCCCCCAAGCCTCTTCACTCGAAGCTCGTGCATAATCTCATGTAAGGCTAGCACCCCCTCATGTAGACATCTCCCACCAATAAACGCAGTTTGACTATGATCGATCGTCCTATGAGCAAGCGGCGCCAGACGAATAGCGTAAGCCTTGGCCACAAATTTGAAAATAACATTAATAAGAGCTATGGGCCTGAATTGCTTGATAGTATCCGCGCCTTTGACCTTGGGGATCAGCGTAATAATCCCAAAATTGAGCCGCGCCACATCCACCCTACCAAGGACAGTCATTTAGGAGCGTGAGAATATGTCCTCGCAAGATTCCCCAAAATCTCTTGAAGAAAAGGACCGACAGGCCATCCGGCCCCGGTGCCGAGTCGGGCTTCATACTCAAGAGGACCTCATCAGATTCCTCTGGTGTGAAAGTGAGTTCCAGAGCTAGGTTCTCGCCTTCCGAGATTCTCTTGCCCCTCTCCCAGAGGTCAGAAGCCAAGGAGAACACCCTGTCCTCCCCAGGCGCCCCCATGAGCCCCCGATAGAAGTCATAGACATGTTCCATCAGGTCTCGCTGGTCGTCCGCCTCCCCCTGAGGTGTAATCAGTCACGGGATGGAGCACTTCCTCCGCCGGCCGTTGGCGATGGCATGGAAGTATTTGGTGCAGGAGTCCCCCTCCAAGGTCCAGCGCACCCTACTCCTCTGCTTCCAATATTCCTCCTCCATCCGGTCGACCAAGAGTAACTGGTCTTCCAGATGGTACCTAAGGGCCCATCCCTCCTCATCTAAACCCGCCCCATCAGCCTGCCGGTCCAGTTCCTCTACCTGAGATAGCAAGTTCTCCTTGAAGAGTCGCTTCTCCTTGCCCAGGTTGGCGCCCCAGCCTTTGAGGAACTACCGTAGGTTACGGGCCACGCACTGCCATAGGTCAATGCAATCCCGATGCAGACCGAAGTCAAGCAGAAAGTGGTTGAGTTTAGACAACACAAGCTCCCCGAAGCCGTGGACACTAAACCACCAGGTTTGGAAGAAGAACCGTGGTGGTGGACACCTCGTCGCCTCCCCACTGTCCAGCAGAAGTGGGTTGTGGTCAAAGCCAATCCTCGTAACAGCTGTGACCGAGCATATGGGAAAGCAAGCCTCCTAGGACATGGACACAAAAACCCGATCCAGGACGCACCTAATCGGGTTAAGCTTCCTGTTGGTCCAGGTGTACCGAGCCCCTGCCCGGTTAAGCTCCCGCAGAGCCATGTAGGCAATGGAATCATTGAATCGGCGAACCCTAGGCCAATCAATGTTGTCGGTACTCTTATCCCCAGCGGAGCGGATGAGATTGAAATCTCCGGCGATCACCAGCGGGACCTGACACTCGGTGACCGCCCGCTCCAGTTCCCCTAGGAACTCATCCGTCCTCCCATGTTCGGCTGGGCCATACACCAGCATGAAGCACCAAATCATGTTGATGTTGCGTTGGAGAATCTTGGCTGAGATGAAGAAAACCCCTTTCCTCCATTCCTCCACCTCGAAGGTTTCATCCCGAAAACCCAGAAGTAAGCCTCCCGAGTGTCCGTTTGCTGGAAGCCAATTCCAGGCAAACTGTCCCCCACACTTAAGGCTCCGGAGCTCGGCCGCCGTAAAATCCTGCCTTATCGTCTCTTGTAGGTTGAGGATGTCCAGCCGATTGCTCCGCATGTAGTCTCTGAGCTGGGTCCGGCACCCCTCGCGACCAAAACCCCTCACATTATACGCAAGTGCTCTCATTTGGTCAGCTTCTTGTTCCCTTGCCCCTTCCTGACAGCTAAGGTCGCGCGTCGTGGGCGAGAGACGCGCACACCCCTCCCCAGACCAGACCCCTGTCCGGGGGAAGACATCGATGCTGGCAGAGGGCCCTCGGCCTCCCCAGCTGACTGCGCCACCGCAACTGGTATCCCAGCCGACCCGGCCAGAGAGGTCCCCTCCCCCTCCGCCGAGGCGGGCTGCGCAGCCTCCCTGGCCGCACGCGCCACCTGCTCTTGCTCCTTGCGGGCGGCCACCTCCGCAAGCGCCGCCTGAACACGCTCCTTAGCCCTGATGAGAGAAATGGCCTCCACCGGCGTCCCGGCCGCCGGAGTGAAGACCACACAACTGTCCGCCGCAACCGAAACCAAGTGATCATCCGAAAAAGAGTCAAGGGCGGTAAAATTACCTATCTCGAGGTTCTTCTCGGCAGCCCGCATCTGCGCCTTCTCCATGACCGGCTTGTTCGCCGCCAACCCCTTGTTCCTGGAGCTCTTCCTCACCGTCTTGGCCCCGGACTTGCTCCCGCCAACGTCCACCGTGATTGTCTTGGTGCGCCTACCACGCGCCGCCGGGGGAACCACTCCCACCGGCACCCCCTCCACCACGTCAACCGACTGCCGGGCCGCTGTCGTCACGCCCGTCGACTTGGCCACGGCCGGGCCGCCAACGCCCGACACCAGCCCGCGTGGCACGGTCGGGGTCTGGGGCGCAACCTGGGCCCCCACACGTCCGTCCACCGATGGGATGGACGGCACCCAGTCCGGCGCCGGGTCCAGCACCTGCGACGCCGTCTCCCCTAAGAGCAGGTCGGCGTCCATGACCACGTCGAGAGTGCAGCACTTCTTCGTCGCCACACCCTCCGCGTCCACCTCCGTGATCACCGCCTTGGAGGCCTCCCCGGCCACCAGCGCAGGAAACGCGCGCAAGTTGGAGCCATACTGGTTGAAAAGCCCATCCTCCACCCTGCCCAGCTGCGGCGCGCTGAAGGAACCCAGCACCGCCGCCAGCCTCGTCGAGTCGCCTTCCCCACCCTTCTGCGAGTCGATCTCGCCTCCCTGGCCCTGGTCCTTATCGCCGCTCTTCTTCCAGCCGTGACGGTTCCACGCCTCGTGGCTGTGCTCCTCCGACTCATCGTCCCCCTCGTCGTCCCTGGGAGGCGCCGGCGGCTTAGGAGGCCCGCCATCCTCAGCCCCACCCAGGCCACGTCGTCCCAGCTCCGCCTGCACCCCAATGGTGTACGACTCACCGTTGACCGTGAGCTGCACCGTCCCCTTGACCCGCTCGGGGAAGCGGAATTGGAACCTCATTCTCACCGGCTCCATCGTCCACTTCCGGAGGGAGAGCTCATCAACCTCCAAGGGCCTACCAATCATCACCATGCCGGCCATCAGCCTGTCCTTTTCGATCATGTCCCTTGGCAGGCCCGTCAGTTGAACCCAGGTAGAGGGAATGGCCTTCCCTGGCCTCGGCGCGAGGAAAGCCTCCCTGATGCTGACCTCGGCCTTGCTCAGTGGTAGGTAGAGCTTGCCGCTGCCGGTGCTCATCTTGAGGGTTGCCCGGGAAGGGAAACACACAGTAAACTCGGACTCCGACACCTTGGTTACTTGCCAATCCCACAGATCATCCACCAGGTTCTTAAGCTCGTCGGACTGCTGAATCGCCGAGAGCGGTTGCTGCTTGTCAAACTTGATGACCGCCATAAACTGGTCGCCTTGCTCCTCGTCTCGAATGGGCTCCACCTCAATGTTGTAAAAGCCACCCCCGGTGATGGCGAAACCCATCGCCTGCAGCCTCAAAGCCTTCCCACGGGTTGGGAAATTCGCTGAGATGTGACCCTCCTTGCTACACAACACACATAGGGGGTCGAACTCGCACTTCGATTGGAAGTGCCCGGCGCGCCCGCAACGGAAGCACTCACCGTTGCCCTGGCCCGACTGCTGTCCACCGGCCCCTTTGGCCTTGTTCTTCCCTTTGTGCTGCCCGGCCGCTCCCTGCGCCGGGAGCTTGTTCCCCGCAGCCTCCGCTGCACCGGGGTTGGCTCCCTGCCCACCCCCGGCGCCGCCCCGCGACCCCATTGGCTGCTGTTGACCCCTGTCGCGCGGCCCCTCCTGGGAGCTCCTTCTCCCTCCATCCCTCGCCAGCGCCCTGCCGCGTTGTTCCTCTTCTCCCCAGCGCCCGCCGTCTTGGCGCCCCTCGGACGACTGCCTCCGCCTGTCCCCATCCTCGAAGCGCCGCTTGTGCCCTCCCTGGCCGGCGTTGCCGTGGTTGCTGTTGTCGCCGTAGAAGCGCTGGCCGTCGTTGCTTGGGAGGTTGTTGTTGTAGGATTGGCGGCCGTCACCGCCACCGCCGCCGCCGGGGTCCGCCCCGCGCTCGGCGCCGCGGTCGCCGCCCGCCCCACCTCTCGCGTCGCTCCTGTCGCCTCTCCACTCGCCGCCACGACCTCCGACCCGTCGATCCATGCGCACCACTTCCGCGAAAGAACGGGAAAGCGGTGGTGGCGCAGGGATATTGCGCAGCTACCTTGCCCCCTTTCTTCGCCGCCTCACCTCAGATGCTCGTGCAGGGAACCCTAGTTCTGGTGAAGTGCACCCTTTTGCTAGCCAAAGCCACTTAACCCCCTGTACTGGGCCAGGTGGGACGAGACAGGCTCAGAGCGGGCTGCATCCTCCGCAGCCCCCCGCCCCACGGGCCTGGACGGGCCAGAGAAATCCCCCTTCGGCCCATCCGCGAAGGGCGCCAAGAGCAGTAGTGGATGGGCCGCTGCAGCCAACCCCTGGCCCAACACGGGATCCTCCGCTGGGTGACCCACCGAGGAGGCCCGTCCACCGATCTCCGCCGTCAACCCTGGCGGCGCCGAGCACCGGCCTTCCTCCGCCGGCTGACGGCACTCCCTGACTGCCGGTGCCGAACGACGCGCCAACCCCTGGCTTGTCCCAACCTCCAGCCGCCGCTGTGCTGCTCGTGACGGTAAAGCACTCGTCCGTTGGGAACCCCAAGAGGAAGGTGTGATGCGTACAGCGGCAAGTTTTTCCCTCAGTAAGAAACCAAGGTTTATCAAACTAGTAGGAGCCAAGAAGCACGTTGAAGGTTGATGGCGGCGTAGTGTAGTGCGGCGCAACACTAGGGATTCCGGCGCCAACGTGGAACCTGCACAACACAACCAAATTACTTTGCCCCAACGTGACAGTGAGGTTGTCAATCTCACCGGCTTGCTGTAACAAAGGATTAGATGTATAGTGTGGATGATGATGTTTGCAGAGAACAGTCGAACAAGTATTGCAGTAGATTATATTTGATGTAAAGAATGGACCGGGGTCCACAGTTCATTAGTGGTGTCTCTCCTATAAGAAATAGCATGTTGGGTGAACAAATTACAGTTGGGCAATTGACAAATAATGATGGCATGACAATGCACATACATGTTATGATGAGTAGTGTGAAATTCAATTGGGCATTACGACAAAGTACATAGACCGCTATCCAGCATGCATCTATTCCTGTATTAAGTTGCAAACAACAGACAATTGCATTAAGTATGGTGCGTAATGTAATCAACAAATACATCCTTAGACATAGCATTGATGTTTTATCCCTAGTGGCAACAGCACATCCACAACCTTAGAATTTTCTCACATCGTCCTGCATTTAATGGAGGCATGAACCCACTATCGAGCATAAATACTCCCTCTTGGAGTTACAAGTAACGACTTGGCCAGAGCCTCTACTAATAACGGAGAGCATGCAAGATCATAAACAACACATAGATGATAGATTGATAATCAACATAACATAGCATTCAATATTCATCGGATCCCAACAAACGCAACATGTAGCATTACAAATAGATGATCTTGATCATGTTAGGCAGCTCACAAGATCCAACAATGATAGCACAATTAGGAGAAGACGACCATCTAGCTACTGCTATGGACCCATAGTCCAGGGGTGAACTACTCACACATCACTCCGGAGGCGACCATGGCGGTGAAGAGTCCTCCGGGAGATGATTCCCCTCTCCGGCAGGGTGCCGGAGGCGATCTCTGAATCCCGAGATGGGATTGGCGGCGGCGGCGTCTCTGGAAGGTTTTCCGTATCGTGGCTCTCGGTACTGGAGTTATTATCGACGAAGGCTTAAGTAGGCGGAAGGGTAGGTCAGGGGGCGCCACGAGGGCCCCACACGCTAGGGCCGCTCGGCCCCAGGCCTGGCCGCGCCGCCCTGTTGTGTGGGCGCCTCGTTGCCCCACTTCGTTTCCCTTTCGGACTTCTGGAAGCTTCGTGGAAAAATAAGATCCTGGGCGTTGATTTCGTCCAATTCCGAGAATATTTCCTTACTAGGATTTCTGAAACCAAAAACAGCAGAAAACAACAACTGGCTCTTCGACATCTTGTTAATAGGTTAGTACCGGAAAATGCATAAATATGACATAAAGTATGTATAAAACATGTAGGTATTGTCATAAAACAAGCATGGAACATAAGAAATTATAGATACGTTGGAGACGTATCAGCATCCCCAAGCTTAGTTCCTACTCGTCCCGAGTAGGTAAATGATAACAAAGATAATTTCTGAAGTGACATGCTATCATAATCTTGATCAATACTATTGTAAAGCACATGTAATGAATGCAACGATCCAAAGCAATGGTAAAGACAATGGTTAAACAACTGAATCATATAGCAAAGACTTTTCATGAATAGCACTTTCAAGACAAGCATCAATAAGTCTTGCATAAGAGTTAACTCATAAAGCAATAAATTCTTAGTAAAGGCATTGAAGCAACACAAAGGAAGATTAAGTTTCAGCGGTTGCTTTCAACTTGTAACATGTATATCTCATGGATATTGTCAACATAAAGTAATATAGTAAGTGCAATAAGCAAGTATGTAGGAATCAATGCACAGTTAACACAAGTGTTTGCTTCTAAGACAGAAAGAAGTAGGTGAACTAACTCAACATAAAAGTTGAAGAAAGGCCCTTCGAAGAGGGAAGCATGGATTGCTATATTTGTGCTAGAGATTTTATTTTGAAAACATAGAGAGAGCATAAAAGTAAAGTTTTGAGAGGTGTTTGTTGTTGTCAACGAATGGTAGTGGGCACTCTAACCCCCTTGCCAGGCAGACTTTCAAAGAGCGGCCCCCATGAAATTTTTATTTTTAGGTGGCACTCCTTCCAACCTTTGCTTTCACAAACCATGGCTAACCGAATCCTCGGGTGCCTGCCAACAATCTTATACCATGAAGGAGTGCCTTTTTATTTTAGTTTTATTTAGATGACACTCCTCCCCACCTTTGCTTTCTCAAGCCATGGCTAACTGAATCCTCGGGTGCCATCCAACAATCACATACCATGGAGGAGTGTCTATTTTTTTGTGAAATTATGAAGGTTAATTAATTGGGGCTGGGAACCCCATTGCCAGCTCTTTTTGCAAAATTATTGGATAAGCGGATGAAGCCACTAGTCCATTGGTGAAAGTTGCCCAACAAGATTGAAAGATAAACACCACATACTTCCTCATGAGCTATAAAACATTGACACAAATCAGAGATGATAAATTTTGAATTGTTTAAAGATAGCACTCAAGTAATTTACTTTGGAATGGCAGAAAATACCATGTAGTAGGTAGGTATGGTGGACACAAATGGCATAGTTATTGGCTCAAGGATTTGGATGCACGAAAAGTATTCCCTCTTAGTACAAGGCTTAGGCTAGCAAGGCTATTTGAAGAAAACACAAGTATGAACCGGTACAACAAAACTCACATAAGAACATATTGCAAGCATTATAAGACTCTACACCGTCTTCCTTGTTGTTCAAACCCTTACTAGAAAATATCTAGACCTTAGAGAGACCAATCATGCAAACCAAATTTTAGCAAGCTCTATGTATTTCTTCACTAATAGGTGCAAAGTATATGATGCAAGAGCTTAAACATGATCCTTATAAGCACAACAATTGCCAAGTATCAAATTATTCAAGACATTATACCAATTTACCACATGTAGCATTTTCTGTTTCCAACCATATAACAATTAAGGAAGCAGTTTCAACCTTCGCCATGAACATTATGAGTAAAGCTAAGGACATATTTGTCCATATGCAACAGCGGAGCGTGTCTCTCTCCTACAAAATGAATGCTAGGATCCAACTTTATTCAAACAAAACAAAAAGAAAACCAAATAGACGCTCCAAGTAAAGCACATAAGATGTGACAGAATAAAAATATAGTTTCACTGGAGGAACCTGATAATGTTGTCGATGAAGAAGGGGATGCCTTGGGCATCCCCAAGCTTAGATGCTTGAGTCTTCTTGAAATATGCAGGGATGAACCACGGGGGCATCCCCAAGCTTAGAGCTTTCACTCTCCTTGATCATATTGTATCATCCTCCTCTCTTGATCCTTGAAAACTTCCTCCACACCAAACTCAAAACAACTCATTAGAGGGTTAGTGCATAATCAAAAATTCACATGTTCAGAGGTGACATAATCATTCTTAACACTTCTGGACATTGCACAAAGCTACTGAAAGTTAATGGAATAAAGAAATCCATCAAACATAGCAAAACAGGCAATGCGAAATAAAAGGCAGAATCTGTCAAAACAGAACAGTCCGTAAAGACGAATTTTTTAGGTGCACCAGACTTGCTCAAATGAAAATTCTCAAATTGAATGAAAGTTGCGTACATATCTGAGGATTACTCACATAAATTGGCAGATTTTTCTGAGTTACCTACAGAGACTACTGCTCAAATTCGTGACAGCAAGAAATCTGTTTCTGCGCAGTAATCCAAATCTAGTATGAACCTTACTATCAAAGACTTTACTTGGCACAACAATGCAACAAAATTAAGATAAGGAGAGGTTGCTACAGTAGTAACAACTTCCAAGACTCAAATCATGGGTTGTCTCCCATAAGCGCTTTTCTTTAACGCCTTTCAGCTAGGCGCAGAAAGTGTGTATCAAGTATTATCAAGAGATGAAGCATTGGATGCTCCATTATCTATAGTGGCATTAAGAGCTTTGTCAATTTTAGGCCTATAATGGTTTTTTGGTTTGGGCACCTTAGAGACATACATGAACTTTTGCTCCTTACCCACATAAGCTTTCTCCTTAAATTTAATAGAAGAAAAAGTTGAACCCAAGGTTCCCATAGCTTCTTCAAGTTCACTAATCCTTTGAGTTTGATTATCATGAATAGCACAAGCTTCTAAAATGGCAATTTTCTCATTAATTCCACCTAGAGATTTTTCAAGTTTATTGTTTCTATTAAGTAATTCTCCCAATCTAGTCTCAATACTTGGAAGATTTTGCTCTATGGTCTCCAACTTTTTCATGACATCTTCAAGAGAGATTTCAATTTTAACTTCATTAACAGGTGGTATTCAAAATAAACTCTCGATAATGCAACTAGCTTCTAAGGCAGGTGTGCCTAGGAAATTACCTCCCGCGAGACAATCGAGAACATACCTATTCCAGCTAGAGATACCAACATAAAAATTCCTGAGTAGGATAGTGGTGGAGTGTTTCTTAGTGCACCTATTATGAGCATTGCTAATTCTATACCAAGTATCTTTTAAACATTCTCCCCCTTGTTGCTTAAACGAACGAACTTCAACTTCAGGATTACTCATTTTAGCAATAGTAAATAAAGCAAACTAGATAAAGTAAAAACAAGTAACTAATTTTTTTGTGTTTTTAATATGGAGAACGCAAACAAGATAGCAAATAAAGTAAAGCTAGCAACTATTTTTTTTGTATTTTGATATAATGCAGCAAACAAAGTAGTAAATAAAATAAAGCAAGACAAAAACAAAGTAAAGAGATTGGAAGTGGAAGACACCCCTTTGCAGCGTATCTTGATCTCCCCGGCAACGACGCCAGAAAAAGCTTTGCTGCTTGTGACGGTAAAGCACTCGTCTACTGGGAACCCCAAGAGGAAGGTGTGATGCGTACAGCGGCAAGTTTTTCCCTCAGTAAGAAACCAAGATTTATCGAACCAGTAGGAGCCAAGAAGCATGTTGAAGGTTGATGGCGGCGTAGTGTAGTGCGGCGCAACACCAGAGATTCCGGCGCCAACGTGGAACCTGCACAACACAACCAAATTACTTTGCCCCAACGTGACAGTGAGGTTGTCAATCTCACCGGCTTGCTGTAACAAAGGATTAGATGTATAGTGTGGATGATGATGTTTGCAGAGAACAGTAGAACAAGTATTGCAGTAGATTGTATTCGATGTAAAGAATGGACCGGGGTCCACAGTTCACTAGTGGTGTCTCTCCCATAAGAAATAGCATGTTGGGTGAACAAATTACAGTTGGGCAATTGACAAATAAAGATGGCATGACAATGCACATACATGTTATGATGAGTAGTGTGAAATTCAATTGGGCATTACGACAAAGTACATAGACCGCTATCCAGCATGCATCTATGCCTAAAAAGTCCACCTTCAGGTTATCATCCGAACCCCTTCCAGTATTAAGTTGCAAACAACAGATAATTGCATTAAGTATGGTGCGTAATGTAATCAACAAATACATCCTTAGACATAGCATTGATGTTTTATCCCTAGTGGCAACAGCACATCCACAACCTTAGAACTTTCTGTCCTTGTCCTGCATTTAATGGAGGCATGAACCCACTATCGAGCATAAATACTCCCTCTTGGAGTTACAAGTAACGACTTGGCCAGAGCCTCTACTAATAACGGAGAGCATGCAAGATCATAAACAACACATAGATGATAGATTGATAATCAGCATAACATAGCATTCAATATTCATCGGATCCCAACAAACGCAACATGTAGCATTACAAATAGATGATCTTGATCATGTTAGGCAGCTCACAAGATCCAACAATGATAGCACAATTAGGAGAAGACGACCATCTAGCTACTGCTATGGACCCATAGTCCAGGGGTGAACTACTCACACATCACTCCGGAGGCGACCATGGCGGTGAAGAGTCCTCCGGGAGATGATTCCCCTCTCCGGCAGGGTGCCGGAGGCGATCTCCTGAATCCCCCGAGATGGGATTGGCAGCGGCGGCGTCTCTGGAAGGTTTTCCGTATCGTTGCTCTCGGTACTGGAGTTATTATCGATGAAGGCTTAAGTAGGCGGAAGGGTAGGTCAGGGGGCGCCACGAGGGCCCCACACGCTAGGGCCGCGCGGCCCCAGGCCTGGCCGCGCCGCCCTGTTGTGTGGGCGCCTCGTCGCCCCACTTCGTTTCCCTTTCAGACTTCTGGAAGCTTCGTGGAAAAATAAGATCCTGGGCGTTGATTTCGTCCAATTCCGAGAATATTTCCTTACTAGGATTTCTGAAACCAAAAACAGCAGAAAACAGCAACTGGCTCTTCGGCATCTTGTTAATAGGTTAGTACCGGAAAATGCATAAATATGACATAAAGTATGTATAAAACATGTAGGTATTGTCATAAAACAAGCATGGAACATAAGAAATTATCGATACGTTGGAGACGTATCACGCTGCGACCCCAGCCGCCGCCCAGATGCATCTCCCAGACGCCAGAAGCGCCCAGCTCCACGAAAAAGGGAGCCCTTCCCGCCGGGAGCGAAGGCCGCCCTCCGCCGATGACGGAGAGAACCCCCCAGCTCCGCCGCCCGAGCGATGAAGCTCCCAAGCGTCGCCCGCGCCGGCGGAGAAGGCGGCGGCGAGCATAGACCGGGGCCCTCCTCCCCGGAGGCACCGGCGCAACTGTCCGCCTCATCCTCACTCTCCAGATCTGAAAACGAGGTCTAGAACCTGCCCTGCGGTTCCTTCCCCACCAGCTCCGGCGTCCGGCCTCCGGCGACCCAGACCTCATCGCCCACCGCGACCAGATGCCTCACCGGAGCGCCCCCAGACCCACCACAGATCTCACCGTCCCCACTATCGCCGTTTGAATCGCCAGCCCCCGTACGGACGGGGGTAACGGTTCGCTCGCCCATGGACCAGCGAAGGAGGAATACGAAGTCCAGGTGGGTGCTACGCTCGGCGTGACTGGCCACCATGCCGGCCGGCCCAGCCCCACGCCCAGCCAAACCGGCTCCTCGGTCGGATGAGCCCGTCCCGCCGGCTCCTGGAACGGTGCCATCCGGGCGCGATCCAGGGACCTTGGAACCCCCGTCCGGAGGTAGCCCGGCGCCTGGCCCGGTCGACCGGCCCCCAGGCCAGCCGTGTCCGAGTCAGTCTCGACCAGATCCCAATCTGGGTCAGTTATTATAGTTATTTTTCGACTTCTGGTCGTCCTGAACCCTTATATAAGTGCCCATGATGCCCCCATAATAGGTTTTGACCATGTTTAAGATAAACCCTACTTCATAGTTGATTGTTTTGCAACTCTATTGAATCTATACACCAATTCGCATCGATCTGGTGTTTTGCTACTGAAAGTTTTGTGTGATCTGATGTTCCATTGGGAATTAGAAGGTTGCAAATTACCGCTTCGTGGTCGGCGGCTACGTGCGCAAGTGTGTGGAGTTGTGAATATCTTTCAGGGTTGAGACCTGTTGCGTTGGTGACAGGAATCAATCGAGAGACTTCGTCGACATCATACAAGTTATCTCCACCTCATCATCGTGTTATCTCCGCTATGTTCATCGTATGTTCATCACCACCATCGTGCTTACTGAGAAGATCAGGCAACCCCTTATCACCACCCCTAGGCGCGGGCCTACCCCAGGCCGCGCCTAGGCATGGTGTAGGCACCCTGACCCACTTCTAACGATGCCCCCTCGCGTATTTCAACCTCTCGGGAAACCTAAGATCGAGGGAGCGACTAGAGAAATATTTCGCCGCCGCTACGGGGCGGAGAAGCACACAGAAAGAAAAGCTCTCCGGAAGGCAGAATTTTGTCGGGGAAATTCCTTCCCGGAGAGGGGAGATCATCGCCATCATCACCGCCATTGACCTGGAATTCATCGGGATCATCATCAACTTCATCTCCACCACCAGCACCATCATCACCGCCGTCTCCATGCTGCCCCAGTGTAACATCTTGCGTTTGATACTTGTCTAGTTCATAGGGGAAACTTTCCCGGTGTTGATTACTCCTTGTAGTTGATGCTATTGAGTGAAACCATTGAATTAAGGTTTATGTCCAGATTGTTATTCATCATTATATCACCTCTGATTATGATCCATATGATATCTCGTGAGTAGTTCGTTTAGTTCTTGAGGACATGGGAGAAGTCATGTCGTTAGTAGTGGAACTATGTTGTGTAATATGCAATGATTTGATATTTAAGTTGTGGTGTTATTATTCTAGCGCTGTCATGTGAATGTCGACTACATGAACTTCACCTTTATGGGCCTAGGGGAATGCATCCTGTATTTGGCTACTAATTGTGGGGTTGCGGGAGCGACAGAAACCCAAACCCCCGTTAGGAAACCGATGCACGAGGGATTGTAGGATCTTAGAGTTTAAGGTTGTGGTTAGGTTTATCTTAATTACTTTCTTGTAGTTCGGATGCTTGCAAGAGGCATAATCACAAGTATGTATTAGTCCAAGTATAGGGTAGTATATTAGCATAGGTTCACCCACGCAACACTTACCAAACCATTGAAGATTATTCAACTATGTGAAGTGAAAACACTTGACGAAATTCCCGTGTGTCCTCAGGAACGTTTGGTCATCATAAGTACAACAACCGGCTTGTCCTTTGCTATATAAAGGATTGGGCCACTCGCTGCAATTATTATTATTGCATTTTATTTACTCGTACTTTATTTATCTGCAATATCAAATACACCCGCAAACCTATTTGCTATTGTTTACAGTGAATCCTCGATCAAAACTGCTCGTCAACACCTTCTGCTACTCGTTGGGTTTGACACTCTTATTTATCAAAAGTACTACGATACACCCCCTATACTTGTGGGTCATCAAGACTATTCTCTGGCATCGTTGCCGGGGAGTGAAGCGCTATTGAAGAGTGAAATTGGTAAAGGTAACTTTTACCGTAAGTGTTGTTTTTATTTCTGTCTGCTGCTGCCTATTTCATTATGGATGCGTCTCCATTTGATTCCCTCTTTGGGATTACTACTACCACTGCTACGGTAGTAGATGAACCACCGCAAGCTCAATTGGATCCTTTTAAAATACCTATGAAAATTGTTGAACTTGTTATGAATAACTACTATTTTGGAGATGGAATTGTCCATCTGGGTGATCATTTACTCTTTATACATGAATTATGCGAGTTGTTCAAGTGTGCAGGTATCTCAATGGACCAAGTTAAGTGGAAATATTCTCTTTATCACTCAAGAGAAGAGCTGTGGAATGGTATAAGATGCTGAAGAATGGACGATCTATTGGATGGGAGGAAATTGTACCTCTCTTTTATTCTAAATTTTATCCTCCAAGTGAGATTCATAAAGATCGGATTCAAATATATAATTTCTGGCCTCAATATGGAGAGAGCATTGCCCAAGCGTGGGGGAGATTGAAGTCACTAATGCTCAAATATCCCATTCATGAGCTCCCCAGTAATATTGTTATTAATAACTTCTATGCGAGGCTTTCTCTTCATGATAATGATTTATTGGATGCTTCTTGTTCTGGATCATTTACACGTATGAAAGAAGAAGCTAAATGGGATCTTCTCGACCGCATTCAGGAAAATACTGAAGGATGGGAGAATGATAAAGGAAGAAAGTTAGGTATTAATTATGATTATGAATGCATTGAATCTTTTATGCAAACTGATGAATTTCGTAATACTAGTGTTGTTTATTGTCTTGATTCTCAAATTATTGCAAATTGTTTTAAGGCTTTTTCCTCTTATCTTGATGTTCCCAAAAAGGAGTGGAACAAGTACCATGCACCTTATAAGGATATTGCTAATTGTGTTCCTGCTAGAAATATTGAAGTTTGTAGTGTTGATCGTGTTTTGCATGAACCTTATATTGAGAAAGTACCTTTCCCTTCTAAAGTAAAGGAACATTCTATTATAACTAGTGTGGTTAATAAAAGTAAAAAGAAAGCTTTAGAACCCGATGAACAAATAATTGTTGTACATGCGATAGCAATAGTAAAGGACTTGGTTACTGAAAATGTTGAAGATGGATATATTATATTTTGTGAAGATACTTCTAATATTGTTTCACATCCTAGTAAATCCAAGAAAACTAGTGTTCTTGTGCTTTCTGTCAGAATAGGTGATCATTGTTATTATGGTTTATGTGATATTGGTGCAAGTTCTAGTGCTATTCCTTATGAGCTTTACAGGGAAATTATGCATGAAATTGGTTCTTGTGAACTTGAAGAAATTGATGTGGTTATTCAGCTTGCTAATAGAGAGACCATCTCTCCGATTTGTATTGTTAGATATGTGGAAGTTTTATGTGGTAAGATTAACTATCCTGCTGATTTTCTAGTACTTTGTTCAGCTACTAGTAAGACTTGTCCTATAATTTTTGGTAGACCTTTCTTGAATATTTGTGGTGCTATTATAGATTGCAATAAGGAGAAAATTCTTACTAAATTTGATGGAGAGTCTTATGAGTTTAATTTTTCTAAGTTTGCTAAAGCTCCTTATAGGCCTGAATTGCCTAATAAAGATTTTAGAGTTGAACAACTTGCTTCTATTGATGTTGCTCCTAACAATGCTTTGCAGCAATATATGGAGGATCACAAAAGCAAGGTCTTTATGGAGGAAAGAAAGGAAATTGATGAGATTTTTCTTCGTCAACCGGAGATGCTTAAGCACGTTTACCTGTGGAAGACTTGGGTACCACGCTACAACCCAAGGAGGATCCTGTTTTCGATTTAAAGCCTTTACCTGATGATACTAAATATGCTTATATTGATGATAAGAAAATATATCATGTTATTAGTAGTTCTAAACTTTCAGGACAGGAAGAGGAAAGATTATTGGGAGTATTGAAGAAGCACCGAGGAGCTATGAGATATACTCTTGATGATTTGAAGGGGATTTCCCCTACTATATGTCAGCATGCTATTAATATGGAACCGGATGCAAAGCTAGTTGTTGAAAATCAACGCCATTTAATTCCGAAGATGAAGGTTGTGGTAAGAAATGAGGTATTAAAGCTCCTTGATGCTGGTATTATTTATCCTATTGCTGATAGCAGATGGGTTAGTCATGTGCATTGTGTCCCTAAGAAAGGAGGAATTACTATTGTGCCTAATGAGAATAATAACTTATTCCTCAAAGAGTAGTAGTTGGTTATAGGATGTGCACTGATTTTAGAAAAGTTAATAAAGTTACTAAGAAATATCATTATCCTTTACCTTTTATTGATGAAATGTTAGAAAGGTTGTCTAAGAAAACACATTTTTGTTTCCTTGATTGTTATTCTGGGGATTCTCAAATTGCTCTTAAAAAGCAAGATCAAGAGAAACCCACTTTTACTTGTCCTTATGGAACTTATGCTTATATACGTATGCCTTTTGGTTTGTGTAATGATCCTGCTACATTTCAAAGATGCATGTCTGCTATCTTTCATGGTTTTTGTGAAGAAATTGTGGAGGTATTCATTGACAATTTCTCCGTCTATGGTACTTCTTTTGATAACCGTTTGTACAACCTTGATAAAGTTTTGTAGAGATGTGAAGAAACTAATCTTGTTACTAATTGGGAGAAATGCCACTTTATGGTAAATGAAGGAATTGTTCTTGGACATAAATTTCTGAAAGAGGTATTGATGTCGACAGAGCCAAAGTGGAGGCAATTGAGAAAATGCCCTCTCCCAGGGATGTTAAAGGTATTCGTAGTGTTCTTGGTCATGCTGGTTTCTATAGGACGTTTATTAAAGATTTCTCTAAAATTTCAAAGCCTCTTACTAATTTTCTCCAAAAGGATATACCTTCTGTTTTTGATGATGATTGTAAGGAAGGTTTTGAAACTATAAATAAGGCTTTAACTACTGCTCCTATTATTCAATCACCTGATTGGAATTTAACCTTTGAAATTATGTGCGATGCTGGTGATTTTGCTGTAGATGTTGTTCTTGGATAGCGAGTAGATAAGAAGTTAAATGTTATTCATTATGCTAGTAAGACTCTTGATGCTGCTCAAAAGAATTATGCTACTACTGAAAAGGAATTCCTAGTTGTAGTCTTTGCTTGTGATAAGTTTAGACCTTATATTATTGATTTAAAAGTTACTATTCATACTGATCATGCTGCTATTAGGTACCTTATGGAAAAGAAAGATGCTAAGCCTAGACTTATTAGATGGGTGTTGCTTTTACAAGAGTTTGATTTGCATACTGTAGATAGGAAAGGCGCTGAAAATCATGTTGCTAATAATTTGTCTAGATTGGAAAACATTTCTTATGATCCTATTCCTGTTAATGATAGTTTTCCAAATGAACAATTTGCCGCAGTAAAGGTAACTTCACGAGAGTCCTTGGTATGATGATTATGCTTTATTGTTTCCAAGTATTTGCCTCCAACATTTACAGCTCAGCAAAGAAGAAAATTCTTTTATGATTTGAGGCATTATTGTTGGGATGACCCACAATTATATAAAGTGGGATCGATAAACTTTTTGGATTTTATTAACCAAAGAAATACGACTTTGATTTTGGATTATTTCTTTTTCAATAGGACCATCTTTTTGGAGTGAAGGGTCAAATATTCCCCTATTCCCTTAACACCAAAGAAGAGTTCGACCCAATGCTTTATTTCTGTCTTAGGAGTGGATGTAATTATGCGAAGATGCGTTCCATAATATGAGAAACAAGAGATATTGACAAAATTTCATGGTAGTGCTTATGGAGGACATCATGCTGGAGATAGAACTGCACAAAAGGTTCTAAAATCAGGTTTTTATTGGCCTACCCTCTTTAATGATGCAAGAAATTTTATTTTATCTTGTGATGAATGCCAAAGAGTTGGTAATATTTCTAGACGTAATGAAATGCCTATGAGTTATTCTCTTGTTATTGAACAATTTGACTGTTGGGGATATGACTTTATGGGTCCTTTTCCTCCTTTAGAAGGTTATACTCATATACTTGTTGTTGTTGATTATATTACTAAGTGGGTAGAAGCTATACCTACAAAGAGTGTTGATGGTGAGACCTCATTAAAAATGCTTAAAGATGTTATTTTCCCTAGATTTGGTGTGCCTAGATATCTTATGACTGAAGGAGGTTCTCATTTTATTCATGGTAGTTTTAAAAAGACACTTGCTAGATATGATGTTAATCATAGAATTGCTTTAGCTTATCATCCTCAAACAAGTGGGCAAGTAGAATTATCTAATAGAGAGATTAAATCTATCTTGCAAAAGACTGTTAATAAATCTAGGAAGAATTGGGCTAGTAAGTTAAATCATGCTTTATGGGCTTATAGAACTGCTTATAAAAATCCTATGGGTATGTCTTCTTACAAAATGGTTTATGGAAAATCTTGTCACGTGCCTTTAGAACACAAAGCTTATTGGGCAGTGAAAGAACTTAATAGAGACTTCAAACTAGTTGCTAAGGAAAGGTAGCTTCATTTGAGTTCTCTAGATGAATGGAGGAATGAAGCTTATGAAAATGCTAAACTCTTTAAAGAGAAGTTTAAAAGTGGCATGATAAGAGAATTCTAAAGAGATAATTCCATGTTGGTGATAAAGTTCTATTGTATAGGTCTCGTCTCAGATTTTTGCACGAAAATTACTCTCGAAATGAGAAGGACCTTTTATTATTAAAGAGGTGTATCATTCCGGTGCCATAAAAATTGCTTCATTGAAGGATAACACTACACAAGTGGTGAATGGGCAAAGACTCAAGCATTATATTTCTGGAGATTCTTATAATGAAGATATTGATATTGTCCAAGTGGTGACTCCGGAAGAATTCATTAAGAAGCAAATCCAGGAATCTGCAGAGTCGGTTTTCGAATAGCTAGGTAGAAAAGTTTCGTGTTAAGCTTTCCAGGTTATGTTTTTGCTATTTTTGCTAAATATGAAAAATTACGGGATGGAAACGGGTATGATAAGGTGCCCAGGGGCACCAGACCACCCCTAGGCGCGGGCCAGCTCCAGGTCGCGCCTAGGCATGGTCTGGGCGCCGTGGGGCCCCTTTCCATCCTGGTTTCGCCTTGTTCTCTTCCTTTTGTTACGAAACTTTTTGCTATATAATCCCCCAGATCCCCCGAGGTCCGTATATCGTGTTCTCGTCGTATTTTCATTTTGAGCTGTTTCTGCTAGGATTTGTGTTCAGATTTAGAGCCACCATGTCTTCTTCTGGATCACCCAAGGACAACTCCTCCATGAACGTCGACAACCCATACATGAACGAGCTGAAGATGCATCCTAAGGAGTTGTCGCTCAAGGATGGGAAGGTGCAAGTAGAAGATGTTCGTGGACCTAAAGGAGAAGGCAGTCTGGAGGCTAGGATGGAAAAGATGGATCAAGAAGTCTTTATGTCCAAGAAGATGGCAGAACGTGAATTGGACATCATTCACAAGATAAATGATGAACTCGTTGGCGAGCACAAGAAGGAAGTTGGAGGTCTTTGGGATGATATTTTCTCACTCCACGAGACCACCAACAAATTACAAGCTCAACTCTACGATGTGCAAAATCAAAACTGTGAGTATGAGACTAGGTTTAAACGCATAATTTCTGCTGCCAGTTTCAGGATATTGGAAACCAAGTCGTCCTTTGTTGATGGGGAGCCCTTACCTTGGAAGTTTGATGAGGAGGAGGATGCACCACCACCACCGAAGGAGTAATTCGTCATTGGTGTTGGCATCCCCTTGGCTTGTTCCGAGCTTGGGGGAGTGCCGCGGTATCACACTATTGTCTTCTACCTATTTACTTTTCAGTAGAGTCATATCATGAGTAGTGGAGTTATCATTTAGGATAGTTTGCAGTCTGGAAGTATCTCTCCCTTATTTGATTATCTACGTATCCCTTGGTGTGAGTTGCTGTTATGGAATATTAATGAGAAGTTTTATCATTTACTTTCTGCACATCTTATTTTAGTTTGCAATTTCTATCATATGATTAATCTTGTTGGTTAGTACTGGTATCACTTTGGGAGCATTAAGTAATTCTAGTTGGTCTTGGCAAACTTAGCATTGGTCATTAGCAACATTACTTGGAGGCATAAGTAGAAAAGAGAGAAATACATGTAGATATATTATTCCATTATCTTTCTTTCTTGTTGGCTTATAAGCTTAATATTCTTAAGATTGAATCATTTGTACTTTCAAGGAAGATTGCATGATTGTTTTCTATCACATGTATATTTGTTTGTTTTGCTCAACTCTTATGCTTGCTACCCAACTTTGCTAGCCAAAGACATGTACTAAGAGGGAATGCTTCTCGTGCATCCAAACCTAGCTTGAACCAAAAACTCATGCCATTCATGTCCACCATATCTACCTATATGTGGTATTTAACCACCACTCCAAAGTGAATTGCTTGTGTGCTACCTTTAAACCTTCAAACATTACTACATATTTTGTGTTTTGTTCTTAGATCATGATCGAGGAAGTATTGAATGGTTTATTGTCTTTTCATGACTTCATTTCATGAATAGCATGAATAATGTGCTAAGTCCTTAATATTCCAAAAAGAGCAAGGCGATGGGTGCCCATCCCAAACAAAATATAAATAACAATAAACAAACAATGCTCCATACATTATGTACTGGAGAGATCCTAAATAATGGTGTGCAGCGGAGAACTACATGGGAGCCGCTCTTGAGGTCACTATATGAAAAGATGATAGATTGTTCAATGTCATTCGTTGACATAGACATGCATACCTCTCAAAAAAATATTTTTTTCAACACTCCTATTGCATTTAAAACAAAAAGCTCTAGCACATGAGTAATCTTGCTTCCCTCCGCGCAGGGCATTTCTTTTACTTTTATGTTGAGCCAGTAAACCTATTTCCATCTACCTCAAGCAAGCATTTGAGTTGTTGTGATCCAACCATTTATATATGTTGATCCATTCAATCCTCTCTTTTATTCTTCCTTGTGTAGCACGATACTTCTAACTGAATGAATATAACTCTGAAAGCTATCTATGATTGAAAAGAGATTGAAATGATTGAGCATGTGATTTTTGCAATAAGCTCTAATATAAAGGCTCTGCTCGAAAGATAAGTATAATTTGTTAATTGTTCTCTGACCAAGAATGAAAGTTTGCCATCATCAATTATGATTTCCTCTATGCACTTCTATTTAGTGACTCCTTACTCATTGCAATTTGAATTATATAAGAAGAAGTTGTTGTCTATAATGACTTGCGTATGGGTAAGTATGATGCTTCTTGTCCGTATTTTGTTTATCGACATTTCACTCCATAAACCCGTGGTATGGTTTACTAAGTTTAGTTTCGCTTGGGGACAAGCAAGGTCTAAGATTGGGGGAGTTGATACGTCCAATTTGCATCACTATTCTATATCATAATTTACTGTTATTCATTGATATATTTCATATTTAGAAGTGTTACTTATGTTATTCCACCTATTTTTGCATGTTTGGTGATTATTGGAGAATTAACCGCCGGAGCCAGGAATCTGCTGGAAAAAGGACCGTTAAGACACCATATTTCTGAAGACCAACAATTCTCAGCAAAGATATACAAAATCCTATTTTTCCAGGTGACGGAGGAAGCCAGAAGGGGAGGCCGAGATGGGCCAGGGGCTCCAAACCAGCCCTAGGCGCGGCCCCCCAGGTCGCGCCTGGGCATGGTCTGGGCACCCTGGCCCCCTTCTAACAATGCCCCCTCGCGTATTTCAACCTCTCGGGAAACCTAAGATCGAGGGAGCGACCAGAGAAATATTCCGCCGCCGCTACGCGGCGGAGAACCACAGAGAAAGAAAAGCTCTCCAGCAGGCAGAATTCTGCCGGGGAAATTCCTTCTCGGAGAGGGGAGATCGTCGCCATCGTCACCGCCATCGAGATGGACTTCATCGGGATCATCATCACCATCATCTCCACCACCAACACCATCATCACCACTGCCTCCACGCCGTCCCGCTGTAACATCTTGGGTTTGATACTTGTCTAGTTCATAGGGGAAACTTTCCCGGTGTTGATTACTCCTTGTAGTTGATGCTATTGAGTGAAACCATTGAATTAAGGTTTATGTACAGATTATTATTCATCATTATATCACCTCTGATTATGATCCATATGATGTCTCGTGAGTAGTTCGTTTAGTTCTTGAGGACATGGGAGAAGTCATGTTGTTAGTAGTGGAACTATGTTGCGTAATATGCAATGATTTGATATTTAAGTTGTGGTGTTATTCTTCTAGTGGTGTCATGTGAATGTCGACTACATGATACTTCACCTTTATGGGCCTAGGGGAATGCATCGTGTATTTGGCTACTAATTGTGGGGTTGCGGGAGCGACAGAAACCCAAACCCCCGTTAGGAAACCGGTGCACGAGGGATTGTAGGATCTCAGAGTTTAAGGCTATGGTTAGGTTTATCTTAATTAATTTCTTGTAGTTGCGGATGCTTGCAAAAGGTATAATCACAAGTATGTATTAGTCCAAGTATGGGGTAGTACATTAGCATAGGTTCACCCACACAACACTTACCAAACCATTGAAGATTATTCAGCTATGTGAAGTGAAAGCACTTGACGAAATTCCCGTGTGTCCTCGGGAACGTTTGGTCATCATAAGTACAACAACCGGCTAGTCCTTCGCTATAGAAAGGATTTGGCCACTCGCTGCAATTATTATTATTGCATCGTATTTACTCGTACTTTATTTATCTGCAATATCAAATACCCCTGCAAACATATTTTCTAGTGTTTACAGCGAATCCTCGATCAAAACTGCTCGTCAACACCTTCTGCTCCTCGTTGGGTTCGACACTCTTATTTATCGAAAGTACTACGATACACCCCCTATACTTGTGGGTCATCATCGCCACCGGTCGCCCGCGTTTGCGTCTGCATGGCGTAGCGGGGACGGCGGCCCCGAGCCGCCCGATCCCCATCCAAGGGCCACATGGCCCAAGTGGCCACGCTGGCCATGCAGGCCTGGCCCACCACGGGCCCCTCCCCAATTTTTCCTTTATTTTTCACCGCCACCTGTAAAATCCCCCTGGGCCGGCCCACTCTCCATTTCCCCGTGGCCCAGGCACTTCCCGCCCATTTTAAAAATTTGAAAATTCTATTTTTAATTCGAAAACCAGTAGCATTCGAATGCAAATATCTCCAGATCTACAAACCCAAATCAAATGAAACCAATTGCCGTGGGAAACAAATTTCACAAGTCATAGATACGTTTGAGACGTATCAGTTACCCGCAGACGAAAAATCAAGTTCTTCAAGGTCCAGTGGAGTAACCACTGTGAAGAAGCAACTTGGGAGCGAGAGGATTTCCTTAGGAGCGAGTTCCCATATCTCTTCGGCTCTTAGTCTCGGAATCTCGGGGACGAGATTATTTTAAGGGGGGGAAGGTCTGTAAGAACCCACTTTTGCAACCTTGAGTTTTTCTAGTATTTGAAATTGAGAACCAACAAAAAGTTTTATTCTTGTTACCTTGTGTGTGCATAGCATAGATCCTTGCTTGTGGTAAGGTTAAAAAAAATCTTGTGCTTTGTATTGCACCACAAACCCTAACACTAAATAGAGATAATCCTAAACCCTAATACCCCTCTTCATCTACTTAGTGATCTCTACTACTTGTTTTTACTGATCTTCTCAAAAAAATTAAGCCATGACCCTACCTAGTCCCTTTTTAATCCAAATTCTCACCATCCATTTTTGGATTAAGAGGACACTTACCATCCTCTCTCCACCCTCCTTTACTCTTCATCAAATATGGTGACATCAACACCACCAACCCAACCCTCTTTTCCTCACCTCTTTTCTTTCTTGACCTTCTTCTCAAAAACTTGGCATGAAATTTATCTTGTCATTACATGGCCCTTCCTCACCGTACAAACCCCTCTTTTCTCTTCTCTCTTTTGCAAGACCCTAAGAGGGCACTGATACGTCTCCAACGTATCGATAATTTCTTATGTTCCATGCTTGTTTTATGACAATACCTACATGTTTTATACATACTTTATGTCATATTTATGCATTTTCCGGCACTAACCTATTAACAAGATGCCGAAGAGCCAGTTGTTGTTTTCTGCTGTTTTTGGTTTCAGAAATCCTAGTAAGGAAATATTCTCGGAATTGGACGAAATCAACGCCTAGGATCTTATTTTTCCACGAAGCTTCCAGAAGTTCGGAGGAGATACGAAGTGGGGCGACGAGGCGCCCACACAACAGGGCGGCGCGGCCCAAGCCCTGGCTGCGCGGCCCTGGCGTGTGGGGCCCTTGTGGCGCCCTCTGACCTACCCTTCCGCCTACTTAAGCCTTCATCGATAATAGTTCCAGTACCGAGAGCCACGATACGGAAAACCTTCCAGAGACGCCGCCGCCAATCCCATCTCGGGGGATTCAGGAGATCGCCTCCGGCACCCTGCTGGAGAGGGGAATCATCTCCCGGAGGACTCTTCACCGCCATGGTCGCCTCCGGAGTGATGTGTGAGTAGTTCACCCCTGGACTATGGGTCCATAGCAGTAGCTAGATGGTCGTCTTCTCCTAATTGTGCTATCATTGTCGGATCTTGTGAGCTGCCTAGCATGATCAAGATCATCTATTTGTAATGCTACATGTTGCGTTTGTTGGGATCCGATGAATAATGAATGCTATGTTATGTTGATTATCAATCTATCATCTATGTGTTGTTTATGATCTTGCATGCTCTCTGTTGCTAGTAGAGGCTCTGGCCAAGTTGATACTTGTAACTCCAAGAGGGAGTATTTATGCTCGATAGTGGGTTCATGCCTCCATTAAATCTGGGACAGTGACAGAAAGTTCTAAGGTTGTGGATGTGATGTTGCCACTAGGGATAAAACATCAATGCTATGTCTAAGGATGTATTTGTTGATTACATTATGCACCATACTTAATGCAATTGTCTGTTGTTTGCAACTTAATACTGGAGGGGGTTCGGATGATAACCTGAAGGTGGACTTTTTAGGCATAGATGCATGCTGGATAGCGGTCTATGTACTTTGTCGTAATGCCCAATTGAATCTCACACTACTCATCATAACATGTATGTGCATTGTCATGCTATCTTTATTTGTCAATTGCCCAACTGTAATTTGTTCACCCAACATGCTATATCTTATCGGAGAGACACCACTAGTGAACTGTGGACCCCGGTCCATTCTTTTACATCGAATACAATCTACTGCAATACTTGTTCTACTATTTTCTGCAAACATCATCATCCACACTATACATCTAATCCTTTGTTACAGCAAGCCGGTGAGATTGACAACCTCACTGTCACGTTGGGGCAAAGTAATTTGGTTGTGTTGTGCAGGTTCCACGTTGGCACCGGAATCCCCGGTGTTGCGCCGCACTACACTCCGCCGCTATCAACCTTCAACGTGCTTCTTGGCTCCTACTGGTTCGATAAACCTTGGTTTCTTACTGAGGGAAAACTTGCTGTTGTACGCATCACACCTTCCTCTTGGGGTTCCCAACGGACGCGTGCTGTACGCGTATCAAGCTCTTTTTCTGGCGCCGTTGCCGGGGAGATCAAGACACGCTGCAAGGGAGTCTCCACTTCCAATCTCTTTACTTTGTTTTTGTCTTGCTTTATTTTATTTACTACTTTGTTTGCTGCACTAAAACAAAATACAAAAAAATTAGTTGCTAGCTTTACTTTATTTACTATCTTGTTTGCAATCTCAATATTAAAAACACAAAAAAATTAGTTACTTGCATTTACTTTACTTATTTCATCATGCTTCCTCCTAAGTTTACTCTTAAAGATATACCGGTAGGACAACGGTCTATAATTGGAAGAGATAATATAGAAGAATTTTTCACCCATGTTAGCATGAATGAAGATCTTGAAGATATACCCTTGGCAAAAACTATCCCTACCTATGAAAGTGCCTCTGCCTGTTTGGTACACATGATAGAAACTAGATTTATTAGTCTCAACCCCATGATACAACACATGTTTCTTACACTTTCTGATATGGAGAGGGGAGAAAAGAGAGATTTTGTTTTAAAAGTCCTTGTTCGAGAATTTGAGGATATAGCTAAAGAAGCTAGAAAAGTTTTTACTAAGCATAAGAGGCTTGGTTTGTTCACCGATTTTAAAAGAACACTTGAAAAGATGGACATGGATAGAATAAGGTATACTAATAATGTTAATGATGGTGGGGAGATTAAAGCACCAATACCTTGCAAGCTCCTAGGAATGCATGAAGCTCTAGAAAATAACTATGCTTGGCTTGTTCCCGAAAATTTGTTTGATGAGAATAGCAAGCCTAAGACTAATGAAAAGGGAGTCTCTGAAACTTACATAGATAAGATACAATGCATAGTTGATAAAACTCCAAAACCCGTTGTTGATGCATCATCTCTTGACAACACTTGATTCACACTTTCTGCGCCTAGCTGAAAGGCGTTAAAGAAAAGCGCTTATGGGAGACAACCCATGATTTTACTACAGCACTTTTGTTTTATATTTGAGTCTTGGAAGTTGTTACTACTGTAGCAACCTCTCCTTATCTTAATTTTTTTGCATTGTTGTGCCAAGTAAAGTCTTTGATAGTAAGGTTCATACTAGATTTGGATTACTGCGCAGAAACAGATTTCTTGCTGTCACGAATTTGAGCAGTAGGCTCTGTAGGTAACTCAGAAAATTCTGCCAATTTACGTGAGTGATCCTCCGATATGTACGCAACTTTCATTTAGTTTGAGCATTTTCATCTGAGCAAGTCTGGTGCACCTAAAAAATTCGTCTTTACGGACTGTTCTGTTTTGACAGATTCTGCCTTTTATTTCACATTGCCTGTTTTGCTATGTTTGATGGATTTCTTTATTCCATTAACTTTCAGTAGCTTTGTGCAATGTCCAGAAGTGTTAAGAATGATTATGTCACCTCTGAACATGTGAATTTTGATTATGCACTAACCCTCTAATGAGTTTTTTTGAGTTTGGTGTGGAGAAAGTTTTCAAGGATCAAGAGAGGAGGATGATACAATATGATCAAGGAGAGTGAAAGCTCTAAGCTTGGGGATGCCCCCGTGGTTCATCCCTAGATATTTCAAGAAGAATCAAGCATCTAAGCTTGGGGATGCCCAAGGCATCCCCTTCTTCATCGACAACATTATCAGGTTCCTCTAGTGAAACTATATTTTTATTCCATCACATCTTATGTGCTTTACTTGGAGCGTCTGTATGTTCTTGTTTTTGTTTTGTTTTGTTTGAATAAAGTTGGATCCTAGCATTCATTGTGTGGGAGAGAGAGACACGCTCCGCTGTTGCATATGGACAAATATGTCCTTAGTTTTACTCATAATGTTCATGGCGAAGGTTAAAACTGCTTTGTTAATTGTTATATGGTTGGAAACGGGAAATGCTACATGTGGTAACTGGTAGAATGTCTTGAATAATTTGATACTTGGCAATTGTTGTGCTCATAAGGATCATGTTTAAGATCTTGCATCATATACTTTGCACCTATTAGTGAAGAAATATATAGAGCTTGCTAAAATTTGGTTTGCATGATTGGTCTCTCTAAGGTCTAGATATTTTCTAGTAAGGGTTTGAACAACAAGGAAGATGGTGTAGAGTCTTATAATGCTTGCAATATGTTTTTATGTGAGTTTTGCTTTACCGGTTCATACTTGTGTTTGTTTCAAATAACCTTGCTAGCCTAAGCCTTGTATTGAGAGGGATTACTTCTCGTGCATCCAAAATCCTTGAGCCAAAAACTATGCCATTTGTGTCCACCATACCTACCTACTACATGGTATTTCTCCGCCATTCCAAAGTAAATTTCTTGAGTGCTACCTTTAAATTTCTATCCTTTGTCTTTGCAATATATAGCTCATGGGACAAATAGCCTAAAAACTATTCTGGTATTGAATATGTACTTATGTATCTTATTTCTTATTAAGTTGCTTGTTGTGCGATAACCATGTTCCTGGGGACGCCATCAACTACCCTTTGTTGAATATCATGTGAGTTGCTATGCATGTTCGTCTTGTCTGAAGTAAGGGTCATTTATCATGAGTTGAATGGTTTGAGTATGCATATTGTTAGAGAAGAACATTGGGCCGCTAAATAAAGCCATGCTCCATGGTGGAAGTTTCAGTTTTGGACAACAATCCTCAATCTCTTATGAGAATATTGTTTGTTGTTGAATGCTTATGCATTAAAGAGGAGTCCATTATCTGTTGTCTATGTTGTCCCGGTATGGATGTCTAATTTGAGAATAATCAAAAGCGAGAAATCCAATGCGAGCTTTCTCCTTAGACCTTTGTACAGGCGGCATAGAGGTACCCCTTTGTGATACTTGGTTAAAACATATGTATTGCGATGATAATTCATGTTAATCTGAGCTAATTAGGACAAGGTGCGGGCACTATTGGTATACTATGCATGAGGCTTGCAACTTGTAGGATATAATTTACATAATGCATATGCTTTATTACTACCATTGACAAAATTGTTTCTTGTTTTCAAAATAAAAGCTCTAGCACAAATATAGCAATCAATGCTTCCCTCTGCGAAGGGCCATTCTTTTACTTTTATGTTGAGTCAGTTTACCTATTTCCTTCCATCTCAAGAAGCAAACACTTGTATTAACTGTGCATTGATTCCTACACACTTGCATATTGCACTTATTATATTACTTTATATTGACAATATCCATGAGATATACATGTTACAAGTTGAAAGCAACCGCTGAAACTTAATCTTCCTTTGTGTTGCTTCAATGCCTTTACTTTGAATTTATTGCTTTATGAGTTAACTCTTATGCAAGAATTATTGATGCTTGTCTTGAAAGTACTATTCATGAAAAGTCTTTGTTATATAATTCAGTTGTTTAATCATTGTCTTTACCATTGCTTTGGATCGCTGCATTCATTACATGTGCTTACAATAGTATTGATCAAGATTATGATGGCATGCCACTTCAGAAATTATCTTTGTTATCGTTTACCTACTCGGGACGAGTAGGAACTAAGCTTGGGGATGCTGATACGTCTCCAACATATCGATAATTTCTTATGTTCCATGCTTGTTTTATGACAATACCTACATGTTTTATACATACGTTATGTCATATTTATGCATTTTCCGGCACTAACCTATTAACAAGATGCCGAAGAGCCAGTTGCTGTTTTCTGCTGTTTTTGGTTTCAGAAATCCTAGTAAGGAAATATTCTCGGAATTGGACGAAATCAACGCCCAGGATCTTGTTTTTCCACGAAGCTTCCAGAAGTCCGGAGGAGATACGAAGTGGGGCGACGAGGCGCCCACACAACAGGGCGGCGCGGCCCAAGCCCTGGCCGCGCGGCCCTGGCGTGTGGGGCCCTCGTGGCGCCCCCTGACCTACCCTTCCGCCTACTTAAGCCTTCGTCGATAATAGTTCCAGTACCGAGAGACACGATACGGAAAACCTTCCAGAGACGCCGCCGCCGCCAATCCCATCTCGGGGGATTCAGGAGATCGCCTCCGGCACCCTGCTGGAGAGGGGAATCATCTCCCGGAGGACTCTTCACCGCCAAGGTCGCCTCCGGAGTGATGTGTGAGTAGTTCACCCCTGGACTATGGGTCCATAGCAGTAGCTAGATGGTCGTCTTCTCCTAATTGTGCTATCATTGTCGGATCTTGTGAGCTGCCTAACATGATCAAGATCATCTATTTGTAATGCTACATGTTGCGTTTGTTGGGATCCGATGAATAATGAATGCTATGTTATGTTGATTATCAATCTATCATCTATGTGTTGTTTATGATCTTGCATGCTCTTTGTTGCTAGTAGAGGCTCTGGCCAAGTTGATACTTGTAACTCCAAGAGGGAGTATTTATGCTCGATAGTGGGTTCATGCCTCCATTAAATCAGGGACAGTGACAGAAAGTTCTAAGGTTGTGGATGTGCTGTTGCCACTAGGGATAAAGAATCAATGCTATGTCTAAGGATGTATTTGTTGATTACATTACGCACCATACTTAATGCAATTGTCTGTTGTTTGCAACTTAATACTGGAGGGGGTTCGGATGATAACCTGAAGGTGGAATTTTTAGGCATAGATGCATGCTGGATAGCGGTCTATGTACTTTGTCGTAATGCCCAATTGAATCTCACACTACTCATCATAACATGTATGTGCATTGTCATGCTATCTTTATTTGTCAATTGCCCAACTGTAGTTTGTTCACCCAACATGCTATATCTTATCGGAGAGACACCACTAGTGAACTGTGGACCCCGGTCCATTCTTTTACATCGAATACAATCTACTGCAATACTTGTTCTACTATTTTCTGCAAACATCATCATCCACACTATACATCTAATCCTTTGTTACAGCAAGCCGGTGAGATTGACAACCTCACTGTCACATTGGGGCAAAGTAATTTGGTTGTGTTGTGCAGGTTCCACGTTGGCACCGGAATCCCTGGTGTTGCGCCGCACTACACTCCGCCGCCATCAACCTTCAACGTCTTCTTGGCTCCTACTGGTTCGATAAACCTTGGTTTCTTACTGAGGGAAAACTTGCTGCTGTACGCATCACACCTTCCTCTTGGGGTTCCCAACGGACGCGTGTTGTACGCGTATCAGGCACCACCCCTTCTCCCTTCCTCTTGTCCCCCACATGGTCGGGCCATGGTGCACCAGCACCACCCACCCCTGCTGCACCCTGACCTCAGGCCCAGCTCAAGGACCACCTGGACTCCCTCCCTCTTCTCCCCAAGCCTAGGGACGAGCAACCCAACCATAGCAGCCCAAAACTGAAACCCTAACAGAGAAAAAGGAGGGAGCAGCGACTCTGGAAGCCTCCCGCTCGATCTCTCCCTTCCCGTGCGCCCTCCCCTCCTGCTGACGTCTCTCCATGGACGTCACCACGACCCCATTGCCCCTACGTCACCTCGACCCCACCTCGCTGACGCCAGCCCTCGCCCAGCCTTTGGGCAGCGCCACCGCCCACACGTTGCCGGGGGCCCTCCCTGGCCTATAAAACCCACCCCTCTCGCCCACTCCCTTCCCACACCACTCCCCTCCTACCAGAACCCACCAAAAGGGACACCGAGGCGCTCCCCTTTCCCATCTGCTGCTCGGCAAGGAGCCCCGCGCCGTGGTCACCGCGAAGGTGACGGGAAGGTGCAGCTCGCCCCTGTCAACCCCTGCCTCCTTTCTTCTCCAACGCCACCCCTGCCTCCTTTCTTCCCCAACGCCACCCCTTCCCCTGCACACCCTAATCCTCCCCTCATTGTCTCCTAGGTAGCCGGAGGAGTCGTGGAGGAGGAGAAGTCGGAGGAGCTCCCGGAGACGAGAAGGGGACGCCGCCAAGCCGCCATGCACGATGTCGTGACGCTGCCGCACCGTCCAGCCCCACCGCCGAGTCCGCCCACCGCCGTTGAGGCCTATCCCCGCCCTCTCCCTTTTTTCTCTGTCGCCTCCGGCCACCCGCCCTTGCGTCTGCATGGCGTAGCGGGGACGACGGCCCCGAGCCGCCCGATCCCCATCCAAGGGCCGCATGGGCCCAAGTGGCCACGCTGGCCATGCAGGCCTGGCCCGCCATGGGCCCTCCCCTCTTTTTCCTTTATTTTCCTCCGCCACCTGGAAAATCCCCCTGGGCCGGCCCACTCCCCATTTCCGCGCGGCCCAGGCACTTCCCGCCCATTTTCAAAATTGAAAATTCTGTTTTTAATTCGAAAACTAGTAGCATTCAAATACAAATATCTCCGGATCTACAAACCCAAATAGAATGAAACCAATTGCGTTGGATCGAAAATTTTAATACCTTTCGAATGCCACTGGTCTCATATTTTTAGGATTTTTTCTAAGATTTAGGCCATGTGAATTATGCTCTATCTATAGTTTAGATTCAAATCTTGTTTTAAAATTCTAGGTTTAATCTTTTCCGATGAAACCAATTTTGTTAGTCTTTTTTTAATGGTAGGTTTAAAAAAAATTGTTTTCACTCTCTGTTTACGTAATTCTTGTGTTAGTTAATAGGATTTGTTATACATAGAATATGAACCCTAATTTCTTGTGTAGTCAAACCCTTTTTGTTTCCACCAAACTTTGATTGCCCCACTTAAATGTTTGGCTTTGCAAAACAAAACCCTCTGCAACTTAAACTTGTTTTATTATTTTCCTTGTGTATTCAATGGTGTGGTGATTGTATGTTTCTTGCTCTTTTATTTTGCGACGCTAGATTCGAACGCTTGTGGAGTTGAAGGAGAAGAGGACTTTGAAGTATTTGAGGAAGACCAGGGACAACTAGCCACTCAAGGAAAGCCATCTTTTGATCTCATGCCTCTATCATATTTGCATTATGCACCATTACACTTATATTGCCACTTGCATTACTTTGAGTTGATTCTATTCATCTATTTGTTAAACTTGGACTTCCCAAGTTTGATTGGCTCTATTGATACCTAGTTATCACCTCACTAGTTGTAGGATACCCTATTGATATATAAATACCCCTTACTTATTGTATGATGATTAGCATCATGCCCCTTGTTGTAGCCTTGATCATGAGACTTAAACTATAGGTTGGGAACCCCTTGGAAAAATGTTGTTCAAATGTTTTAAAAACCTTGGGAAGGATTGCTCTTGCCCAAGTGTAAGTTTAAGAGGAAATGGTGTTGTCTTTTCAAAAGTTGGTACAAGAAAGATTTGATGGTGGAAAGGAAAAGAAATTGTAGTGAAAGAGTTTTTGGAAAAACAAAACATGGTTCTAGGCAAGGTAGTTAGAGTCGGGATTCAGAGTGAGTCGATTTTCGTCAGGCAGAATCGAGTCGTAGTATCGAATCGTAGAATCTGGGATCCTACCATACTTTCTTAGAGAAGGTATTTTTATCAGGCACAAAGTTTGTTTAATAATATAATGGAGGTTAAAATAATAATCCATAAACTTTCTAGCGATAGATCATTTGAGGTTTGGTAGGTAAATAAAGGGTAGTGAAGACAGTGAAAAGGGCTTGGGATGTTTAAGTAGTATCCATGTATGCTTAATAGATGGGAAAAATAGTGAGTTTGTAGAATCGAAAAATCCATAAAGAGGATCAAGATTCTACATTATTGTAAAGGATTCTATGATTTGGATCGGGACTCAACATGGATTCTACCCGATTGGGATTCATAGTGGGATTTGGATCGATACGATGATGTAAGATCATCAAATCATAGGATTCCGGTAGTAGGATCGGGATTCTGACTACCTTGGTTCTAGGTATTCGCCCGGAACAACCAACCCGTGCAACCACATTACCCTAAAGTGGGCACGGGCTTAGTCCGTAGTTTGTTGAAGCTGGCGTGGGACACCTCACAACTCTCTAGGAGGGTTACTATGGCCCTTGACGCCGGGTAGCGCTCTGGAGGAGGCAATACACTGTAGTTGCCTACAGCCGGACGATTACTAGGGGTGTTCTGCCGTGGCGCCGAAGACTTGCCCAAATAGGGAGGTGTGATAAGCCCACAGGGAAAGACCCATGCCAGGGAGATAAGCGAAAGGCTTTGACTGATTATCCGAGACTCGCATACCCTTGTATGACGAACCGGGGATGATCCCGACGGATTTATTAGTTCTTGTGGGGAAAGTGGCAACCTCTGCAGAGTGTAAATCTATTCGAATAGCCGCGTCCGCGGTCATGGACGGTTGGAATGGCCATACTTAACCTGGGCTTGTTTTGTTTACAAAGGAAAAGAGGAAGTTGTTTTCGTTGTACCGGAAGGGTACGGAGGAAAGTGATAACGTTTTGGGTCATATGGTGATGACCAGAGAAAGGATCAGGGTTACCCCATCCTAGCGGTTTAAAGTCTGAACTACTTTTGAAGTATCTTCTTCAACAAAGATATAGAAATGCTATATACACAAGAGAAATTGTTTCTTCCAATCATCTTATATTCACGAGAGAAACTATCTCTCACTTTGTTGCCTTAGATTAGCGCTTAATTCCTTGCTAGTGCCAAATATGCATCCTTTATTCTCTTTTGATGGTTTGCGAGTACAATTCCAAATGTACTCACAGCTTTGTCCCTGGCTATTTACTTGGCCAGACTATGAGGAGGAGTATGAAGACGAAGGAAGCTTCTATGACGACTATGCGATCTAGGACGTTCTCCCAGTCAGCTGCATGTAGGGTTTAAGCCATGACTTGGGCCCGATGTCGCTGTCTTGTATCCGCTACTATGTTTGTTTGAATTCATCCCGATGTGGCTTGATGTCTACGGGAGCTTCTATTCTTGTAGACAGTGTTGGGCCTCCAAGAGCAGAGGTTTGTAGAACAGCAGCAAGTTTCCCTTAAGTGGATCACCCAAGGTTTATCGATCTCAGGGAGGAAGAGGTCAAAGATATCCCTCTCATGCAACCCTGCAACCACAAAGCAAGAAGTCTCTTGTGTCCCCAACACACCTAATAGGTGCACTAGTTCGGCGAAGAGATAGTGAAATACAGGTGGTATGAATAAGTATGAGCAGTAGCAACGGCACCAGAAAAATGCTTTGCTGTCCAGGACTGGCGTGTGGTTGATGGTGGTAATATTGCGGACAAGATGATGCAAGAGAACAGTAAACAAGCAGCGATAGCAGTATTTAGGAACAAGGCCTAGGGATTATACTTTCACTAGTGGTCACTCTCAACATTGATCACATAACAGAATAAATAGATAGATGCTAGACTCTACACTCTCTTGTTGGATGATGAACACCACTAACTGTGTAGGATTACACGAACCCTCAATGCCGGAGTTAACAAGCTCCACAATATTCGATGTTCATATTTAAATAACCTTAGAGTGCACGACAGATCAACACAACCAAACCAAGTACTAACATAGCATGCACACTGTCACCTTCACGCTACGAAAGGAGGCATAGATCACATCAATACCATCATAGCAATAGTTAACTTCATAATCTACAAGAGATCACAATCATAGCCTACGCCAAGTACTACACGATGCACACACTGTCACCATTACACCGTGCAGGAGGAATAAACTACTTTAATAACATCACTAGAGTAGCACACAGATAAATTGTGATACAAAACACATTGCAATCATAAAGAGATATAAATAAGGACTTCACTATGCTCTTCATAACAGTGAATAAGTATTCTGTGAAATATAGCCTAAGAGACCCACACAGTGCACACACTGTCACCTTTACACACGTGGGACAAGGAGTCTCCGGAGATCACATAAGTAAAATCCACTTGACTAGCATAACGACATCTAGATTACAAGCATCATCATATGAATCTCAATCATGTAAGGCAGCTCATGAGATTATTGTATTGAAGTACATAGGAGAGAGATGAACCACATAGCTACTGGTACAGCCCCGAGCCTCGATGGAGAACTACTCCCTCCTCATGGGAGACAGCAGCGGTGATGAAGATGGCGGTGGAGATGGCAGCGGTGTCGATGGAGAAGCCTTCCGGGGGCACTTCCCCGTCCCGGCGGCGTGCCGGAACAGAGACTCCTATCCCCCAGATCTTGGCTTCGCGATGGCGGCGGCTCTGGAAGGTTTCTCGTACCGTGGCTTTTCCGTATCGAAGATTTAGGTCAGGGACCTTTATATAGGCGAAGAGGCGGCGTCAGAAGGTCAACGAGGCGGTGACACAATAGGGCGGCGCGGCCAGGGCCTGGGCCACGCCAGCCTAGTGTCTGGTGGGCCTGTGGCCCCCCTCTGGCGACTCTCGGGTGTTCTGGAAGCTTCATCCAATTCTAAGACTCTGGGCGTTGATTTCGTCCAATTCCGAGAATATTTCCTTACTAGGATTTCTGAAACCAAAAACAGCAGAAAACAGGAACTGGCACTTCGGCATCTCGTCAATAGGTTAGTTCCAGAAAACGCATAAATATGACATAAAGTATGCATAAAACATGTAGGTATCATCAATAATGTGGCATGGAACATAGGAAATTATCGATACGTCGGAGACGTATCAGCATCCCCAAGCTTAGTTCCTGCTCGTCCCGAGCAGGTAAACGATAACAAAGATAATTTCTAGAGTGACATGCCATCATAACTTTGATCATACTATTGTAAGCATATGTAATGAATGCAGCGATCAAAACAATGGTAATGACATGAGTAAACAAATGAATCATAAAGCAAAGACTTTTCATGAATAGTACTTTCAAGACAAGCATCAATAAGTCTTGCATAAGAGTTAACTCATAAAGCAATAATTCAAAGTAAAGGTATTAAAGCAACACAAAGGAAGATGAAGTTTCAGCGGTTGCTTTCAACTTATAACATGTATATCTCATGGATATTGTCAATGTAAAGTAATATAACAAGTGCAATATGCAAGTATGTAGGAATCAATGCACGGTTCACACAAGTGTTTGCTTCTTGAGATGGAGAGAAATAGGTGAACTGACTCAACATAAAAGTAAAAGAATGGCCCTTTGCAGAGGGAAGCATTGATTGCTATATTTGTGCTAGAGCTTTGATTTTGAAAACAAGAAACAATTTTGTCAACGGTAGTAATAAAGCATATGTGTTATGTAAATTATATCCTACAAGTTGCAAGCCTCATGCATAGTATACTAATAGTGCCCGCACCTTGTCCTAATTAGCTCGGATTACCTGGATTATCATCGCAATGCATATGTTTTAACCAAGTGTCACAAAGGGGTACCTCTATGCCGCATGTACAAAGGTCTAAGGAGAAAGCTCGCATCGGATTTCTCGCTATTGATTATTCTCAACTTAGACATCCATACCGGGACAACATAGACAACAGATAATGGACTCCTCTTTAATGCATAAGCATTCAACAATTATTAATTTTCTCATATGAGATTGAGGATATTTTTCCAAAACTGAAACTTCCACCATGGATCATGGCTTTAGTTAGCGGCCCAATGTTCTTCTCTAACATTATGCATGCTCTAACCATTTTAGTGGTAAATCTCCCTTACTTCAGACAAGACGAACATGCATAGCAACTCACATGATATTCAACAAAGAGTAGTTGATGGCGTCCCAAGGAACATGGTTATCGCACAACAAGCAACTTAATAAGAGATAAAGTGCATACGTACATATTCAATACCACAATAGTTTTTAGGCTATTTGTCCCATGAGCTATATATTGTAAAGGTAGAGGATAGAAATTTTAAAGGTAGCACTCAAGCAATTTACTTTGGAATGGCGGAGAAATACCATGTAGTAGGTAGGTATGGTGGACACAAATGGCATAGTGGTTGGCTCAAGGATTTGGATGCATGAGAAATATTCCCTCTCGATACAAGGTTTAGGCTAGCAAGGTTTATTTGAAACAAACACAAGGATGAAGCGGTGCAGCAAAACTCACATAAAAGACACATTGTAAATATTATAAGACTCTACACCGTCTTCCTTGTTGTTCAAACTCAATACTAGAAATTATCTAGACCTTAGAGAGACCAATTATGCAAACCAAATTTTAGCATGCTCTATGTATTTCTTCATTAATAGGTGCAAAGTATATGATGCAAGAGCTTAAACATGAGCACAACAATTGCCAAGTATCACATTATCCAAGACATTTTAGCAAATTACTACATGTATCATTTTCCGATTCCAACCATATAACAATTTAACGAAGAAGATTCAACCTTCGCCATGAATATTATGAGTAAAGCCTAAGGACATATTTGTCCATATGCAACTGCGGAGCGTGTCTCTCTCCCACATAAAGAATGCTAGGATCCATTTTATTCAAACAAAACAAAAACAAAAACAAACCGACGCTCCAAGCAAAGTACATAAGATGTGATGGAATAAAAATATAGTTTCACTAGAGGAACCTGATAATGTTGTCGATGAAGAAGGGGATGCCTTGGGCATCCCCAAGCTTAGATGCTTGAGTCTTCTTGAAATATGCAGGGATGAACCACCGGGGCATCCCCAAGCTTAGAGCTTTCACTCTTCTTGATCATATTGTATCATCCTCCTCTCTTGACCCTTGAAAACTTCCTCCACACCAAACTCAAAACAACTCATTAGAGGGTTAGTGCATGATAAAAATTCAAATGGTCAGAGGTGACACAATCATCCTTAACACTTCTGGACATTGCCCAAAGCTTCTGAAAGTTAATGGAACAAAGAAATCCATTCAACATAGCAAAAGAGGCAATGCGAAATAAAAGGCAGAATCTGTCAAAACAGAACAGTACATAAAGACGAATTTTATCGAGGCACCAGACTTGCTCAAATTAAAATTCTCAAATTGAATGAAAGTTGCGTACATATCTGAGGATCACTCACGTAAATTGGCATAATTTTCTGAGTTACCTACAGAGAATTAGGCCCAGATTCATGACAGCAAGAAATCTGTTTCTGCGCAGTAATCCAAATCTAGTATGAACCTTACTATCAAAGACTTTACTTGGCACAACAATGCAACAAAACTAAGATAAGGAGAGGTTGCTACAGTAGTAACAACTTCCAAGACACAAATATAAAACAAAAGTGCTGTAGTAGAATAAACACATGGGTTATCTCCCAAGAAGTTCTTTCTTTATAGCCATTAAGATGGGCTCAGCAGTTTTAATGATGCACTCGCAAGAAATAGTATTTGAAGCAAAAGAGAGCATCAAGAGGCAAATTCAAAACACATTTAAGTCTAACATGCTTCCTATGCATAGGAATCTTGTAAATAAACAAGTTCATGAAGAGCAAAGTAACAAGCATAGGAAGATAGAACAAGTGTAGCTTCAAGATTTTTAGCATATAGAGAGGTGTTTTAGTAACATGAAAATTTCTACAACCATATTTTCCTCTCTCATAATAACTTTCAGTAGCATCATGAGCAAACTCAACAATATAACTATCACATAAAGCATTCTTATCATGAGTCTCATGCATAAAATTATCACTACTCCCAACATAAGCATAGTCAATTTTAGTAGTTGTAGTGGGAGCAAATTCAACAAAGTAGCTATCATTATTATTCTCATCATCAAATATAGGAGGCATATTGTAATCATAATCAAATTTATCCTCCATAACAGGCGGTACCAAAAGACTACTATCATTATAATCATCATAAATAGGAGGCAAAGTATCATCAAAGTAAATTTCCTCCTCAATGCTTGGGGGACTAAAAAGATCATGCTCATCAAAACTAGCTTCCCCAAGCTTAGAATTTTCCATAGCATTAGCAACAATAGTGTTCAAAGCATTCATATTAATAACATTCCCATTAGCATGCATATAAAGTTCCATGGGTTTTTTAATTCTCTCTTCAAAGACATCATGTCCTAATTCAAGATAAGGTTCATAAAGATCTCTCATATTTTTGTTGTTTTCCATTATGCCTAACTAGTGTAAACAAGAAACAAAAAGATGCAATTGCAGGATCTAAAGGAAATAGCTTCGAGCACACACACAATTGCGCCAGAAAGGTACTTAGTTACCTGGAACCGGAGTATGAGTGCCTTTTACCTTTCCTCCCCGGCAACGGCACCAGAAAAGTGTATGATGTCTACGGGAGCTTCTATTCTTGTAGACAGTGTTGGGCCTCCAAGAGCAGAGGTTTGTAGAACAGCAGCAAGTTTCCCTTAAGTGGATCACCCAAGGTTTATCGATCTCAGGGAGGAAGAGGTCAAAGATATCCCTCTCATGCAACCCTGCAACCACAAAGCAAGAAGTCTCTTGTGTCCCCAACACACCTAATAGGTGCACTAGTTCGGCGAAGAGATAGTGAAATACAGGTGGTATGAATAAGTATGAGCAAGAGCAACGGCACTTAAAAGTGCTTTGCTGTCCAGATCGGCGTGTGGTTGATGGTGGTAATATTGCGGACGACAGGATGCAAAGAGAACAGTAAATAAGCAGCGATAGCAGTATTTAGGAACAAGGCCTAGGGATTATACTTTCACTAGTGGACACTCTCAACATTGATCACATAACAGAATAAATAGATAGATGCTAGACTCTACACTCTCTTGTTGGATGATGAACACCACTAACTGTGTAGGATTACACGAACCCTCAATGCCGGAGTTACAAGCTCCACAATATTTGATGTTCATATTTAAATAACCTTAGAGTGCACGACAGATCAACACAACCAAACCAAGTACTAACATAGCATGCACACTGTCACCTTCACGCTACGAAAGGAGGCATAGATCACATCAATACCATCATAGCAATAGTTAACTTCATAATCTACAAGAGATCACAATCATAGCCTACGCCAAGTACTACACGATGCACACACTGTCACCATTACACCGTGCAGGAGGAATAAACTATTTTAATAACATCACTAGAGTAGCACACAGATAAATTGTGATACAAAACACATTGCAATCATAAAGAGATATAAATAAGCACTTCACTATGCTCTTCATAACAGTGAATAAGTATTCTGTCAAATATAGCCTAAGAGACCCACACGGTGCACACACTGTCACCTTTACACACGTGGGACAAGGAGTCTCCGGAGATCACATAAGTAAAATCCACTTGACTAGCATAACGACATCTAGATTACAAGCATCATCATATGAATCTCAATCATGTAAGGCAGCTCATGAGATTATTGTATTGAAGTACATAGGAGAGAGATGAACCACATAGCTACCGATACAGCCCCGAGCCTCGATGGAGAACTACTCCCTCCTCATGGGAGACAGCAGCGATGATGAAGATGGCGGTGGAGATGGCAGCGGTGTCGATGGAGAAGCCTTCCGGGGGCACTTCCCCGTCCCAGCGGCGTGCCGGAACAGAGACTCCTGTCCCCCAGATCTTGGCTTCGCGATGGCGGCGGCTCTGGAAGGTTTCTCGTACCGTGGCTTTTCCGTATCGAAGATTTAGGTTAGGGACCTTTATATAGGCGAAGAGGCGGCGTCAGAAGGTCAACGAGGCGGTGACACAATAGGGCGGCGCGGCCAGGGCCTGGGCCGCGCCAGCCTAGTGTCTGGTGGGCCTGTGGCCCCCCTCTGGCGACTCTCGGGTGTTCTGGAAGCTTCGTCCAATTCTAAGACTCTGGGCGTTGATTTCGTCCAATTCCAAGAATATTTCCTTACTAGGATTTCTGAAACCAAAAACAGCAGAAAACAGGAACTGGCACTTCGGCATCTCGTCAATAGGTTAGTTCCGGAAAACGCATAAATATGACATAAAGTATGCATAAAACATGTAGGTATCATCAATAATGTGGCATGGAACATAAGAAATTATCGATACGTCGGAGACGTATCATGGCTCCATTTGTAAGACTTGTTCATGTGACCGTGTTGTAAGACTTCAAATTCGGTATTGTAATGGACGATGTAATCTTTGTTATCAGTTCGGTTATGTGCTCATGGTACACTGATCATGGGATCATGAGTTGGATGCATAACTGGTATTTTGGACAGCTGGTCCGAGGTCCCCACAGAGCTGGTATAAGAGCTATCTTGACTGTATGAGATCTTAGTTAGCATGGACGTTAGTTAGGAAACCGTACTTGGGAAAAACTATTTACAAAAACAAATTCCTTCTTTAGTAAACAGAAGAATAGCTTCCAATATTCTTATCCCTTCAAAATTTCTAATTCTTACCTCGCTCTCTGATCACCAAACAGATTGAAAATTTCTTATTCTACTATCTCATCCCCTTCCAAAACTAGATGAGGATGAGGATGACCTCACCTTCATCAACGACGAGCCTGGGGAGCCACCGTTTGAAAGCGACACTTTAATGACTAGTTTGAGCACTTGCGATAGTGAGATCGTGTTATGATATCCCCCTTGCATCGCGATGTACGTTGTTGGTCTAGCTGTGACCTTGGCTTGGTTGTGAACTTGATGTTTTGGATATGCTTGTGTGTTTATCTCTTTTTGTCTTTAAAACAAGTTTTCGCTAAAAAAACACCACAAACCCCCCTATAGAGAGACTTGCCTACCGTTTTTCCCTTGCCTTATACTTTTGTATCATCAGATAGTTGACACTCACCGTGGCGGCTCTGGAAGCCAGCAAGATCCCCCACCTCCACCCGAACCCAACATGGCCCAGATCTTGCACCTATTGATGGAAGAACGCCAAGCTGCTCGTGCTGAGAGTCAAGCCAACATATCGTGGCCCTGCAGCAAATCGCTCAGCTCGCATAATTCCTTGCTAGTTCCAAATTATATGCATCCCTTATTCTCTCGTGATGGTTTGCGAGTACAATTACAAATGTACTCACGGCTTTGTCCCTGGCTATTTACTTGGCTAGACTACGAGGAGGAGTATGAAGACGAAGGAAGTTTCTATGATGACTATGTGACCTAGGACGTTCTCCCTGTCAGCTGCGCGCCTGTAGGGTTTAAGGCATGACTTGGGCCTGATGCCGTTGTCTTGTATCCGTCGCTATGTTTGTTTGAATTCAGCCCGATGTGGCACCATTTGTAAGACTTGGTCATGTGACCGTATCGTAAGACTTTAAATTCGGTATTGTAATGGATGATGTAATCTTTGTTATCAGTTCGGTTATGTACTCACGGTACACTGATCATGGGATCGTGAGTTGGATGCATAACGGGTATTTCGGACAGCTAGTCCGGTGTCCCCATAGCCTCCTTTCTACCATACTCCAACAACACCACTTATCCACCAGAACCTCAAATCTGCACACCTCACGTCGAATTACCTAGTTTTAATGGTGATAATCCTAGAGCATGGATATTGGAAACTGAGGATATTTTTAGGTTGGTTGGTATCACTAGTGAGGCCCGTGTATGATGAGGAGTAGCACACATTAGAGGACAGTCAAAAATTTGGCTGAACAACTCAGGCATAGACCTACAACAAACCTCATGGGCCGATCTCTGCCAATTGCTCATTGAAAGATTCCCTGACACAATGACAATTGATCCTATAGAGCAGCTACAACAGTTGAAACAGAGAACAAAAGTGGATAGTTATATAAATCTATATGAGTCATGGATGCAGGTTATGAAAAGAGGCCGTGCATACTTACCCACTGATTTTTCTGTTGACATATTCATGAGTGGGTTTAATGAGAATGTAAGGCACTTGGTTCAGTTGTAATGCCATGTGTCCCTTATAAAAGCTTACTGGTTTGCAAGACAATTTGAGAAAAAATCACAATTCCAATGCAATAATGATGAGAAGAGCATTACCACCTGCACTCGTTCAAAAAGGTCCAGCGAGAAATGCAGCTATGTGAGATAACCAGACAAGATTGGTCAACCAAGAGACAATCACAACCGCAATGCAAGACCTAGAGTGCCTCGTCAAATGCTGGTATTTCCCTGATAACTATGTTCCAGGACTTAGGTGTCCCAACATGCAAAGGGAATTAAACATGTTGATTATGTAAGGGTATCCAGAAGAGGAAGATGCCGAAGGAGTGCAGCACCTACTTCTAGAAGCCCCGCTAGCTGTGGAAAAACCAGTGGCTGAAGCAGATGTAGCTTTGGAAATACACGTGGACCAGCCTGCCGAGGATGATATAAACATGATGGAAATATCGGTAGTAGCATAAATGGCTCCACTAGTGACTCAACAATTTCTCTTGTTATACACATCAGTGGAGTACCAGCTATTGTCTTAGCGGATACGGGTAGCACAAATACCTTCTTGGACAAACCATTTTCTATGGATCACAACATTATTATCAGCCCCATGACAGCAAGAAGAGTGAAAGTGCTAGGAGGTGGTATACTTATTTATGACTCCGTTGCCTACAATCATCAATTCTGCATCCAAGGAAAAGTCTTCTCAACCGACTTACGAATTCTCGACTTAGGAGGATCTGATGCAGTATTAGGTTTCAATTGTTCAAGTTGCACAACCCAGTCACATTTGATTTCATAGAAAGAACATTGACAATTGAAGCTGGAGGACATACTCACACATTCCAGGATCACTTGGTTCCAGCAGATGACCTTATGGTTTCAGCTATAGAGTGCACACAGCTGCTAAAGAACAAGCCACTGGTTACATATTGTACAATATAAATGATGTAGAAGCCACTTTAACCGAGCTCAAAAACACAACACAACCACATGAGTTTCAAGACATATTGCAAGCCTTCTCTGACATATTTGCTGAACCTACATGAATTCCTCCAAATAGAAGTGCAGATCATGCCATTCCTCTTCTGCCAGGATCCAAACCTCCAAACATTCGGCCCTATAGGATGTCTCATAACCATAAGAACACGATTGAGACCATCATAACTCAAATGTTGAACAACATTCTTCCCCAGTGATCCTGGTGAAAAAGAAAGACAAAAGGTGGAGATTGTGTGGATATTTCAGAGGTCTCAATGAGATGATAGTAAAAAAGAAATTTACGATACCAGTAATAGAAGACTTTATGAATTACATGGTGCACCAGTCTCTCCAAGCTCGACCTCCGTTATGGCTGTCACCAAATCAAAATGAAGGATGAGGATGTGCACAAAACTGCATTCTCCTCTCATCTAGGCCACTATGAATACCAGGTGATGCCATTTGGGCTCAGCAATGCCCCAACAACCTTGCAACAGCTCATGAACAACATCTTTGCCAAGCACCTAAGGAAATTTTTCCTAGTCTTCTTTGATGACATATTGGTATACATCAGTGACAAGGAACAAAACAAGAGGCACCTATCCATCGTCTTGAACATTCTCAGAGCAAATCAACTCAACTCAAAGAAAAGCTCACTAAATGCACTTTTGCCTAGCCGCAAGTGGAGTATCTTGGCCACATAATATCAGGCCAAGGAGTACCTACTGACCCATCCAAGATAAAGGACATTCTTGAATGGAAAAAACGACAAACCTTGAAGAAACTTAGGGGGTTCTTAGGTTTGACTGGCTATTATCGCCGGTTCATGAAAGGGTATGCCTCAATATGCCAGCCTCTGTAACTGGCTATAAAAAAATACAACTTCATATGGGGGACAGAACAATCAGCAACTTTTGAGCAACTAAAACAGATCATGTCCCGTCCACCTGTCCTCAGGTTGCCAAATTTCAGCATTCCTTTTGTCTTAGAGATAGATGCTTGCAAAACAGAGTTGGGAGCTGTCTTAATGCAGGAATGCATTCCTATTGCATTCTACAACCAATGCTTAGGTCCAAAAAGAATGCACACTTAGTATATGAAAAAGAAGCCTTAGAGCATCTCCAGTCGCGTCCCCCAAACCGTCCCCCAAAGGGATTTGGGGCGCGCCGGACAAAAAAAGCGTTCCAGCCGCGTCCCCCAAAGCCCATTTTTGTCCGGCGCGGCCCCATACGGTGTCCGGCGCCCCGAGCCCGTCCCCGTCCCACAGGGGACGCTCCGGGGACGCCGGACACAACGAAATGAGAGGCGAGGAGGCGCGGGGCCGACGCGTCAGCGGCACAGGGAAAATTCGTCTCACACTCCCGCCAAATCCCGCCGCTCCCGCCAAATCGCGCCTATACCGCCGCGCACAGGCCTCCCAAAACACATCCCGCCGCCGATTCATTTCTCCTATCCCGCCGATTTCTTTCTCCCTCCCGCCATCCACCCGCCGCCGCTACCCTCTCCCCATTCCATGGCGCCGCCGACAGCCCCCAAAAAGATGGCGAAGAAAGCGGCCAAGAAGCCGCCGGGCAATGCGACGATAGGGGCGAAAGCGCCATTCGCGAAGCCGCGGAAGGCGCCGGCTGCGAAGAAGAAGCCTGAAGGAATGACCGACGATGAATGGCAGCAAGATTGCCTGCGCCGGAAGCTATCGACGGCGGAGCGGAAAGGACGGAGGGCGGTGGAGCTGGAGAAGAAGGCTCAGGCGGCGCGCCAGCACCAGCACGTAATGGCCGGGTGTATCGCCGCCACCAACGCGAGCCCATGGAGTACGTCCATGCCGGTCTACGTTCCCGGAGTGATCTCTCCGTCGCAAGCCGCCTTCTACAACGACGGCCCCTCCGCCACTCCCGGGTGCGTGACGCCTAACTTGTCGCCGCACTACCAGGATGCGCTGCCGCACGGCGGCTTCAACCCCAACAACCTCTACTCCCCGGCGTACGAGCAGCGCGAGCCAGGCCCCAGTCCGGACGGCGACCCTTTCACCGGCCGCAGGGGTCCGCTCGAATACGACGGCGCCGGTGCTGAGGAGGACGACGGGGTTGAGGAGGACGACGAGGAAGAGGAGGGGGTGGAGGACGACGAGGAGGACGATGATGAGGACGAAGAGGGCGGCGACGAAGAGGACGACGAGGGTGCCGGTGACGATGATCTCGTGGAGGTAGACGCAGACGGCGTGAGGACGAAGAAGAAGAAGAAGAAGAAGGCGTCGGGCACACGAGGCCCGAAGTGGACGCCTCTGGAAGATCTTTGCCTGTGCGAGTCGTGGGCGACGGTGAGCCATGACTCCATCATCGGCGCCAACCAAAAAGGCGGGAAGTATTGGGCGAGGATCAAGACCGAGTTCGATGAGCGCAAGCTCATCAACAGCGACTACCAGAAAGTGACAATGAAGAGGAGCCAAAAGGCAATGTCGACGCGATGGGCCATCATCCAGGCGTCGGTGAACTCCTTCCATGGGTACCATCAGGACTTAGAGACCAGAGGCGGCAATGGCGCCCGACGTCGCCCAACCGTACGTTGTTTCTTCCATAAGCCGGAGCGCCCCCAGTGTGTTCGCTGAAATGACACTGCGTCCTTGGGGGAGTTTGATCGGGCCCTGGAAATGTACGCCCAGACCTCGGAAGGTCACAAGCCGTTCGCGCGGATGCAGTGCTATGGCAAGCTCACAGTGAATGAGAAATGGCGGCCGACGCGCTGTCGCCGTCCAAGGGGAAGGACGCCATTGATCCGGACGCGCCGCCGGCAACTTCGACGGGCGTCCATCGGCAACAAGGCTGCCAAGGCCGACGCTGCGTCGTCTGAGAAGACGCAGGCATCGATCACGAAATGCCTCGCCGACGTCTCCTCGACCTTTATCTCCCGCGACAAGAAGGCCGACCAAAGGTGGGCCGAGCTGCTCAAGAGGCAAGAGGAGAAGCTGGAGCTCAAGAAACGCAGGACGACATGTCCTCGCCGAGAACGTCGAAAGAGGGAATGTCTCCCCTGACGCGAGCGGCGCACAACTTCTTCAAAGGCGGATCCTCGACGAGATCGAAGCCAAAATGGCGGCGGCGGACGCGCGGCCACGGCAGCGGCATCGGCATCGGCGGCGGCGGCAGCAAGAAGAAGAGCAGTCGACGCGTCTTCTATCGCTACACTGCGTCGGCCTCCGCGTCGGCGACGGAGCGACGCACCATGCACAGAACAGGCAGATCGCGACGAGGTCGTCGTGCTCGACGAACTCAAGGCCGACTCAGGACACGACGCCGTCGACCAACCCCTTCTTTTGATCCCAGTACTTTGATCGATCGCCGCTACTCTGATCGCGACGAATCGGCGGGAACGATCTCTTTTGAATGCATCTATTTGAATTTCTGATTGGGGCCGGCGTTTGGGGGACGCGGCTGGGGAGCGACGTCCCCCAAACGCGGCACGAACAAAACACGTCCCTCAAACGCTCAATCCAGCGCCCTTTGGGGGACGGTTTGGGGGACGCGACTGGAGATGCTCTTAACCATTCTACATACACTGAAGAAATGGTGCCATTACTTCCTAGGAAACAAAGTGATCATTAAAACATATCAACAAGCACTTAAGTACTTGGATAGCCAGAGATTGTTGGAAGGCATTCAACATGCTCAAATTGCTAGATTTCACCTATGAAATAGAATACAAAAAAGGAAAATATAACATAGTGGCAGATGCTTTGTCTCGCCAATTCTAGGAATAAGACAAGGATGGAGAGGAAACTAATACACTTCACTGTAACTCACACACAGTGGCACTATTCTAACTTGGTTGCAAGATGTGCAAAACTCTTACACTGATGGTCCTCACTGCTTGAAACTAGCTCTTCCGAAGAGGAGACCAGCAGGAAACGCCTCCGCGAAGAAGAAGACGCAGAAAGCGTCTTCGTGAAGAAGAAGTAGCTAGTTAAAAAGTTAGTTTGAACATATTTTATCGCAATTTGTATGTTTAATTTGTTTCAACATGTTGGACTAGCTAGTTTAAAACCTTGATTCTACCTAGAAATACCATGGTGAATATTTTTTTCTCTCTACTTTAAAATAGAGAACATGCCGGCCTCGTCGGACGAAATGCATCGACCCGCTGGGGCTGCCCCCCTCCCCATGTAAACGGATAATCTCAACCTGACGACCATTTCGACATCTAGAAGCCAACGCAAACAGACGCAGCCGGTCGATTTTAGCGTCCGATTTGCGTTGCCCCGTAGATGCCCGGAAACGGAAGCGCTGGAGAGCAAACGGATGGTGTACACATGTGGTTACCTCTACCGCACTCAAACTTCGGATTAGGATTGGGCGTCGCGGAGCACTAGACAGCCCCAGATTCCTCTCTGCCTCTCTTGCTGGTGTCGCTTCTGCTGCAGCTGCACGGGACAACCAGCGCTTTGTAGCAGTTGGAGAAACAAAAGCAGCCCCCGGCTTTTGTCTGTCCGAACGCCCAACGCCAGTGGGAAAGCTGAGGACGACAAGGCGACCCAGCGCCCAAGAGGCACGGCCATGGCGCCGCGAGCGCACGCTCGCTCTCTGCCGGCCTGCGTGTTTTTTTTTTGGTTCGCTGGTGAAAGTGTGAAAAGAAAGAAGCTGGAATGCATAGGCTCTGGAGCTCAAGGGCTCAGGGCCTTTCTCTCGCGCATGGAAAGCCGTGTCCCCTGTTTCCCGGGCCATCCATTCACCTAATCTGTGCCGCTAACATCCGATTCTTCACTAACTCAGCTTAGTCCTCACCTAAAAGCGACATGGACACCTGTGCCATGTCTGGGGATGTCTTGGTTTTCAAAGATTAGCGTATTATTATTATCTCTGGTAATGCTAGTCCACAACAATGTGATCAAAGTGTCAACATGTTACAGATACAAGTTCTATTTTAGAAAATACTAACCAATGGGTCAGAGACAAGAACTGAAATAGACGCCGCATGGTGGCACTGGAACAAACGCCGCATGGTAGCTCACAAGCTCTGATCGGGACAACGACGGGAAGCGAGTGGGAGGGGAAAAGGGGTCCACGAGGACCGCAAGCTCACTCTGAGCTTGACGGTGTGCTCGGCGACGACGGGGATGGACGAAGGAGAGTGGATCGACGTCAGCCGGAGTTCGAAACGATGGCGATGCATGCGGTGGACTAGGGCGCCCTTCGCGGACAGAGATTTGGTGCACATGAGCACCAGTGATCTCACTTCAAAAAATAAATTAAAAATCACATTTCTAAGCTTCACAAAAATCTGAAAATAAATTATGATGTAGCCGGTATTGTATCCCATAATCGTGTAAATTTTCAACTGAAAATAATGTATATTTTAGGCTGCACAAAAATAACAAATGCATAGATCTGAGTGTAATGATTCAAATCTACAAAAAGAAAACAGATTTTGTCATTTTTGTATAGGTCAAAAAACAAAACATTTGAAATTGAGATTTTGTAGGTTAGTGGGGTACATCATTAGGTACTTTTAGAATTTTGTTACATAATTAGTTTAAACATACAAATATAATTTTTGAATTTTTTAATACGGTGAGAGCACTGGTGCCCATGTTCCAATATGACTTTTCGGCCCTTCGCCGACTTCTTCGAGTAGGCCACACTGTGTAAGCTCCTGATTGACTCGGCAACGATGAGGGTGGACGACAGATCAACGACGGTGGTCACAGCGGGGCGTCAAGCAGGCTCACACGTGTGGGTAGGAACATTCACCGTGACGGTTGATGCTGCGTGCGCCCGGTGATTTGTTTTGCATCACCTGCATGGTGAGGAAATTTGCATCCCTTGGGCCAAATATGCAACAGGTGATGCATAAAAATTGCATCACTATATAGCTACACGATATCTGAGAGGATACAAGTAGGATCCCGCCGCCGCCTCTCAACCCTAGCCTACCGCCGCCGCCTCCCAACCCTCCCGCCGCCGCCGCCGCCGGCAGCGCCGCCGGGGCAAAGATCTCGGGGCGTGGCGGCGGCGGGGGCCTCCCCTCGTGGCGTGTCGGGAACGGCGGCCAATGGAGCCTCTCACGCGGCGGCGGCGGCGGCCGGATGAGGATGTAGGGGCGGCAACGGCCCTCCCGGGGTCGATCCAGCTGCGGGCTGCGGCCTCCCCGCCTCCCATCAGCGGCATGCCGGCGGTGGTGGCTGGTGGAGACGGGCGCCTTTCCCTCCGCCTCTCGCCGGTGAGGGGTGATGATCTTGGGCTTCTCCCGCGCTACGAGGACACCCGTGGTAGCAGCCTTGGGTTCGACGGTGGAGGTGGCCCTCTTCTTCGCCGGAGAGGTTCGGTCTGTGGTTGGTGGTGGTGGATCTATTGATCTATCACCGCGTTCCGGCGGCGAGATGGAGGGGCTTGGAAGCCGGCGATGGTGTCGCCAGTGGAGGGTTGGAGTTGCCAACCCAGGATGGTCGCCGACGTGGGGGTCCGACCTGAATAAAGGCGGCGGTCCTAGGGCCTCTCTTCCGTGAAGAGGAGGACCTACCGGAGGCCTGGATTCGTGATCTGGCCGGAGTGCTGAGTTCCGGAAGGCTCCGCCGGCGAATGTAACAGTGCTTTTGCCTGGAGTTTGCTGGATCAGTGGTATTCGGTCGTGCGCACCCATGCTTTTATTCCGACCGATTGGTTCTGGAGGGAGCGGCGCGAAGCTCTTTTTCTGTGTTGACATCAAGTGACTATGGATCCATGATGAAAGTCGGAAGAAGAGAATTTCATGAAGGCCGGAGGGGGGGACTAGCTAAGGGAGGTTCAAGTCTCCGCGCTGTTGAGGGACTTGCTTGGTGTTCCGGGCTTCACAGCAGCGGTATGAAAGTGGGGGCGACAACACAGATGAAATTCAGAGTCCTACCTTTCAGGATGAAAACCAAAGGTCTGGCCTTAACTGGTTGTGCCTGACAATGACCTTGTTGGAGCATTGTTTTGAGAGCGGGGACTATCTTCAGGGTGAAAACCTAAGATCTTTGATCGGGCGACGACAGTGTTAGAGCATTGTTCCCTTCTTGGAGGCGTCGTTTTTGGAGAGTCTGTTTTTCAGGTGTTGTCTTGGCGGTGGATGTATTGCTGTTGTTAGGGCCGAGATACTGTAGCGGGACTTTTGTTTTTTAGTTTTTTTTTCTTCGTTTTTTGGCTGTGTGTATCCGTAGTGCCATTAGGGTGGTGCGTTGTTGCAGAGGCTGGGTGTAATTGGTATCTTTTGATATTAATATATTCTCTTTATCGAAAAAAAAAAGCTACACGATATCTGTTGCGGACTAATATTTGCTTCAAATAATGCAAAAGTTAGTTTTACATCATCAACTACTTCCTACATCACACGAAACATGTCGAGAGTTTATCAAAAATTGGATGCGTCTGTTAAAGATGCTCTTACCATATTGCTGTCTGCCTGTCTCCGGTAAGACAAGTTCATAATAATGTGATCAAACTGTCAACATGTTACAAATACTTTTTAAAGAAAAATACTAGTACTAAGGAATGGGTCAGAGACAAGAACTGGAACAGACCTTCGGCTGATCAGCTGATGTATGCAGGTGCTGTCCGGTGCTGCCAAGATTCTCTACCTGCAGCAAGCCTTCTGACCTTTTCATTCATGCGTTTTATATGACAAATCATTGTGTCTTGAGTAGTAGCTCCTGCAAGCCTTGCTAGGGCAGCAAAGTGCTTTGCAAGCTTGACTGCTGCGCGGCTCGCTATTACTACTAGCTTCGAACGTGTGAGGCCGCTCTGCAGATGTGTTGAAGTCTCTCTCTGCCGCGCACCCTGTTACATTGGCAGCAGAGCACACCAGAGTACTTGCTAATCTGCCTCAGGAGATTCAGAAACTCCAGCTTCACTCATACACAGACACCCATCACTACCAACTGATCCGCTCTGTCTGGTCGTCTCTGCCCCATGAATGCATGAGATCGATGGCCGGCCAGAGGTTTCTTTCCTTCCTGCTCCTCTTGGCGCTGCTCACGACGGCGGTGGTCGGAGAAGACGGCACCACCGCCGGCGCCGGCACGAACGAGGCAGGCGCGGAGGCGCATCCACCCGGCGTCGCGTTCGACGTGCGGGCGAGGAAGTGGTGGCCGCGGTACCCGCCGACGGAGGGCCTCGTCAGGGGCAGCGAGCGGAGGGTGCCCAACTCCTCCGACCCGCTCCACAACCGCTGATGTGGATGGTTACACTACCGTCTACCTCCATTCTTGCATAGCTTCTGCTTCGATCCATGGGCGCTCGTGGCTACGGAATTTGGTGGCCCTGTGTGCTTGAGATCGAGGATGAAGATGCCTATACAAATGTAGTAGCTGATTTTGGTTTTGTTTCTTGTTTTTGTCGGTTCGAGTGTTTGTTAATGAGAAATTGACCGCATTTTGCCGGGTTGTGCATACAGATTTAACATCTCCTTCTTCTCAGCTGAATCAGCTCTTTGATTCTGAAATTTAGATGAATTACTAGCTGTTTCATTGGAGCAAATTCGACTTCCACTTTCTATCGCTTCCATTTCTGCGAAAATGGCAACACGTCGGGCAATGGGCCCGCTTGTCAGCCTCAACACCTTGACGGGATCGCCCTCTCGGCTGCGGCAAAACATCAAACGACCTGCGCGCGCGCCCCGCCAGCTCGGCGACCCACCGTAACCGCCGCCACCGCCCGATGTCCGTCGCCACCGGCGTCGCCCTCGCAGTCGCCGACGCCGTGTGGGAGCAGATCAAGGCGGCGGGGCACGCCTCCGACGAGCACCTGTCCATGTAAGTAAACCCAAACAGCACCCCACCTCCCGTCTCGCTCGTCCGCGCCTCGCTCTCTCGAGTCGAGTCCCTGACCGGTCCCGGTGTCCGTGCAGCCTCGAGCACCTGTTCGGCAAGAACATGCTGCGCGCCTGCAAGATCCTCGACGAGGGCGGCGTCCGCCGCGTCACCGGCGCGCCCAGCGGCCGCTCGCTCTTCCTGGTCGGCTACCGTACCTTTCAGCCCCCACAGATGCTCGCGTTAAGGCCGAACTGGCGAGCGACCGGTTGACCACGCCTTTTGTTCTGGCGATGCAGGTGATGGGGGAGTCCAAGAGGAAGGAGGAGTACATCTGCTTCCCGGAGCATCTCTGCACTTGCTACTCTTTCTTCTACGACATCGTCGGACGCGGCGAGCAGCTCTGTGTAAGTGCGCTTCATGTTGCTCTGGTCTCTGTCCAGATCGTTCAGTGAGGCACGAAATTCTTGAGCAGGCAAAAGGATATATTTGGAATCAAAAGAAGCTTTGGGCAGTTACAGTTGCAATTGCAATTGCAATTGCTAGCTCATGGGATCATGTCTACTGAAAATCCTATTTTAATTTTGGGTTTATTGTTTTTGACTTTCCAGTGTAAACACCAGCTGGCAGCGCGGCTTGCAGAGGCTGTCGGACAACACCAGGAGATGGAGGTGACCGATGAGGACCTCGCTCACATGCTTGCTAAGCTCTGATTGCTTGAATATTCAGTAATGCACAGAACGTTTATGAAGGACGTCTTTTTGGGGTTCTCTCACTAACAGTGTTCTTAAAATAGTTGAGCTTAGCTCCATGAATGGGTTTCTATATTGGCATTGGAAATCCTTTGCCGATAAGGGTATGCCACATGGGCTTCAAAAGGGTATGCCATATGGGCTTGAGTTCTAAAAGAGGTCATGGTAAAAGGTGCCATTAGGATATTATCACCTGCTCTATCGTTTTGAAGAACCAGTATCACCTTCCTTTTGTTGTATTCAATGGTTTAACCTACTAGAATATGGAGAGATGTATGGAACTGTGAATTCATCGATCCCTGTGAACTAACCAATGAATTGAGATGAATAGTTTTTCTTTCCTTTATTGCTAAGTTAGCTTTGCGTACTCCTTTCGGATCTCACATTATTTTGAAAAGATGATATTCTTTCTCTATGTTGTTTCTATATGCTTGAGTAGCAGGGAAACATGATATGATACACAATGGCGTATATTCCTGATACTTCAACTTGAGGATTCTAACCATATCCCTCTTCAATAATTCAAATACTCCAGTATTCCACAGTTAAGCATACTTAATTTTGCAAGAGGTCGTCATGATAATAATAATATCTGAGATATGGATGCTAATACACCTGACTGGCTAGTTCCTGGACCAGATGTTTCACTTTATCTGAGTACTTTTGGTTAATTTTGCTACATAACGATGCACTTAGCTGAATAAGTTGGTGTTTTTTCCAGACTTGGTGTACACTACATCTTAAAAACAGCTGAATTAATATTGATGACAATTATTAAGAGTACAAAGAATGTTGAGGCTTGTCTATGATGTATGAATATTGAATCCTGAACAGAGTAACACTGTAACTCTGCAATTTTTGTATGTGTAGACTGTAGGTATGCCATATGGCCATATGGGCTTGAGTTTGCCAAGAGACCATGGTAAAAGCTGCAGCATTACGATATTATTCACCTTCTCTATCTTTTTGAAGAACCATTATCACCTTACTTTTTGCTATATTCAATGATTAGCCTACTAGAAAATGGAGAGATGTATGGAACTGTGAATTCATCATCCCTGTGAACTAATCAATGAATAGAGAGGAATAGTTTTTTCCTTTATTCCTGAGTTAGCTTTGTGTACTCCTTTCACATCTAACATTATTTTGACAAGATGATATTCTTTCCCTATGATGCTTTTCCGTAGTGATGCTTGAGTAGCAGGAAACATGATATCATACACAATGGCACATAGTTACAGGTTTATATTTTTCAACTTGAGGACTTCAGCCATAGGCCTCTTCAATAATTCATACACTCCAGTATTCGAGTATAAAGCATACTTAATTTTGCAAGAGAGCATCATGATGATTATATCTGATGTATGGATACTAGTACACCTGATTAGCTAGTTCCAGGATCACATGTTTCAGTGTATCTGAGTACCTTTGGTTTCTTTTGCTAAATAATAATGCCCTTAGCTTCATAGGCTGATTTGTTTTTCAGACTGGTGTACGCTACATTTTAAAAACTGCTGAATTAATATTGATGATAATTATTAAGATTACAAAGAATGTTGAGGTTTGTCTATGAAGTATGGATACTGAATCCTGAACACGTAACTTTACTAGCTTTTTATATTGTTGATGACATAGCCTTATATTCATTTTGAAAATCATATAACATCAAAATAATTGTAGTGGGGTGGCTTTCCAGAAGAACGCGTGACATATTTCAGATCCAGAAAATTTGTTTCTAGTGATTTTGTTATCTGACAGTTTTCTGCATATATACAATGTAATCTTTGGAAGTGTTCCCATGGAAGTTTGCATTTTACATTGGTAGCTAACAATTCTTTCCACCCAATGTTATCAGTCCTAAATACTTCTTGTGGCATCTCACATTCTCATTTATCCCATGTTCCTTTGCTTGTTCTTATGCTTCCACCAGAGGATTCTTATGCTATGCACTTGCCTTTCAGCATTAGAATAATGGATTTGTATCCTTCCCATGTATTTTCCATTCTCATGTCAACGTATTATCATTGGTTTTCTGCTTCTTTCACATTTGCTGGTATTCATGTATCTACTAAAACTATGGCTCTATTCCCTTCTTACATCAGTACTGCCAGCCATCACATTGATGAACCAATTAAGATACTATCTTTGACAAGATTACATGTATTTCTCGCAAAAAAAAATGTATGAGCATGGTTTTCAATATGCAATCTACAAGGATAGGATGATCAGTAGTTATATGATCATACCGCCGGTATTTTTATGATAGGCTCCAGATCCAGAACATTATGGCTGCCAACAAAATTTCAATGCATAAAGTGGGAAGTGTCCTACGTGTATTTATCTTACAAAACAACATTTGGTGAAGAAAGGAGGCATATAAATTTGAATTGGAGTCGTCAGAGCCAATGTTAATCACTCAAAGACGAAGGGTAAATTATTGCCATTATCTCATTTCATTTTCAAATTCTATAGCACCAATTGCTCTATACAGCATCGTAAATAGTTTTCCCACATGGTAGAGTTTGTAGTTCTGATCTCAATTATAGCTTAATACTGATTGTTGCATTGTATCTATGGTTCGTAGCAACTAGATTGAAGATTGCTCCAGTTCAAACTTTTTCATGTTTACCAATTATCACAAACAGATTACTGCTTTTTATTTAAACAAGTTGTCCAAGAACTCTCCTGGTGGGTGTAACAGTGAGCAGACAGGGTTTGGAACAAGTCTTATCCCCATGCCTAAAAATAAGATAGAAAAATAGTTACTACCAAGAAAATGTTTATACATAATGATTGTAGATTAAAAATTATAAATGCAAGCTCAAGTCAATATTTTGCTCCAGTTGCTTCTTGGGTTCTTGAAGATTTCCTTTGAAGCTCCCAGGCCACACTAAACCGCCAGCTTCTTCAACTGCAAAAGGCATCCAGCTTCTCATCTGGCCTTCATGAAACCTTGCAACAACAGCGGGTCTTTCATCTTGCGCTGTCAGAACTGTGGAGTGGGGGTAAACCCTCATAGGTGGGATAAACGAAGCAGTTGGAGGAAAGCCCATCATCAGTTGCTGAAAGCTGTGTGACTTCCTGGCTGCACACCTCTCCCTCTTGTGTGCATTCTGATGCCCGCCAAGTGCCTGTGAGCTGAAGAACTTCCTCATGCAGTAATTGCAGGAAAACGTCCATTGAGGGGTGGCAGCAGGTTTGGCCTCTGGAGGGTTAGCTTCTTCACTTGTCAGTGCATCGGAGCCCAGCTTTAGCCATGGCGTGGAGGTATTATCCTCGGCATAACCAGCTTCATCATCTTGTTTAGCCCACTTCTGTCCTTCCGCTTCAGGTGCTCTCTCCATTTCTTTCTTTGTTGGAAGTAGCACAATAGAGGATTGGTCGAGGTCTGTGTTATCTTGGTGGTCCTCTGGTTACCTATAAAAGGAGGCAGGAGTCTGCAAGTGGCAATAATTCAAGGGAAAAGACAAGTTATCAGGAGTTTAAAGTGGATGAGGATATGCTAGTTTGCATACCTATCTATTTTCTGGTAGGCTTACGTATCATTTTTTCTGAGGTCGTAGTCAGCATATTGTCTCTTGTTATTCCACAAGGTGTGCCTTTCTGTGTATAGTGTCTGGTTACAAGAAACTTCAGTTGGTTGTCTAGCTCTCTCCTGATCAGGTCTACGCCTGTTTTAGACACTAATGGTGTACATTTCTATCCTATATCGTTCAGTAATCTCATATGACTGACCGCTTTCAGTTTTCTCTAATGTCATCTAGAATGTACTGTTCATATTTGTATATGTCCTTGCCATGATTAATATAGGAATATGTGGAAAAGAAAGTCTACTATAACTGGCCAGAAGAACCATGACTTCAGAACTCCTCCTTGGAACAGTGAAATATTCTTCTCTTTTGCTATCATACTTCGTTCAGCATCAGTAACGAAGACAGCGGAATTAACCCCCATTCAATATGAACTCTGCAGCCAACTTGTTTGATCTACAATAAAGCACTCGGTAAAAAAGTGTCATGGTCTAGTGTTGCTTTTTTGGGTCATCATTGGCCTTATCTCAAGCATTGTTTCTTTTTGTCTCTTCAAGCTGTGGCATGGACGGCGCCTCGCATTTTCTAATGCTAAAGCTTAGCCTACTTGCTTACATCAGCGGCTCTGAAATGACTTCAGGTTGAGTGCAGCTGCCACTCCTTGCTACGCTCATTGGACAATCCCCGAGGTAAAACACAGGAGCTTTCTGCTCAGAAACAAGTGGATGATGATGGTGAACTCACAGCAAAATGATTGTGTTTAATTATTCATATACAGACATATTGCGTGTTAACTGTTTCATTGGCACAAGCAATTGACTGCTGCTTTCTCTTGGTCCAGAGAAGGATAGATGAGATCTGATGCTGACGCATAGTGGATTGGCGATTCTGGCTGCGTGGTCTGGAGGAAGGAGCACGTACTGCACTGAAGCAACAAGCTCAGTACTACCTCTATCCATAAAAGGATGTCGAAAGTTTCTCTAAATTTGGATGTATCTAAACACTCTTTAGTGTATAGATATATTCGAATTTAGACAAAACTCTGACATCATTTTATGAACCGAGCGAGTATGTTTATATCAAGGCTGGAAATTCATGTAACCCCAGGTGAGAAGAGCAGGTGAGATGATAAGATGACGACTTGGTCTCAGGTCGCTCTGTTGTTATACGTCGCCTTGGCTTATGTGACATCCAAATCTTGATGTTTTCTGTGCTGCACTGGTTCATGGAATGCAGTGGGTGCAGGTTTCATGTTTCTGTGCTGCTTAATCATACCGCTGTGTCATGTTTTCAAGGAATTAATTCAGGTTCCATGCTATATGCATTGCAAATACTATGTTTTTCTAGCAGAATTATCCAAGTTTATTGAATATAAACAAGGATAACAAATATCCGCATTAAGCTAAATCACGAGAGTAGGATACGGATGATAAAAAAAAAAAAAAAAAAACTAGCTGCTTCGTGGTGTTTTCTCCCACGGATCAACGACTACGGACTACGAACCCTTTGGCCTATCGTTCGATGCTCTGGCCTGACTTGACGGTGGGGCGAACGGTATTGTTTTCTGATCCAGATTATCTTCTTTGATTGTATAGGTCATGGCGATCAAGCAACGGTTTGCCAGCAATGTTTTCAGCGCTGTAAACTTTTCTCACATATTGAGATGGACCATGTTGAGTATCGTGATTATTTAGGAAACAATAGATAGTGTAGGATTCTATTCTACCTTGCCTTGTACTCCAAGTAGATCATTGTACTCATATATATTGCCCATGAGGCCCAAGCAATAAAACAACGATTCCACCAATCTTCTCTCTATCGATCCTTCTACATGGTATCAGCCTAAACTCGATCAAAACCCTAGCCGCCGACCGCTTCCGCACCGCGCCGCCCTCGGGACGGCCGATCTCCATGATCGCCACCGGGGGCCGCGCCGCCCGTACCTAGGGTTCGTCCGCCGGATTGGCTGCCCTAGACAGTCTTTTTCCCGATCACTTGATTTGGGTTTTTCTCTCTCCCGCCGGTCGCTTTGATCGGCGTTTACTTTTTGGTTTTCCGATCTACAGATCGGGTTGCGTCGCCCATCGCCGCCATCGACCCTCGCGCGCCTCTACTTCGACCTCGGCGCGCCCGGCCGGCCTCTACTCCGACACGGTGGCCACGCGCACCATGGCGGCCCGTTAGGGCCAATCGCCGTCCGCCCATCGCCCGTCGCCCTACGCCGGCCGTCACCGCCCTGCTCCGAACGGGACACCTGCAATGCCCCATCCCGGCGGCCTCGCGCCATGCGGCGGCCAATCATAGCCGCCCTGCGCACGTCGGCCCGCCCGTCGATCTACGCCGCGCATGTACGGCCGCTCTGCCGTCCGTCCTCGTCGGCCTCATCTCGGACTCCGTCGCCACCCCGCATCCACCGAGCGGCGTCCTCGACCTCGCGCGCGATCGGCTTGATCACCCGCTCGCCGCCGCGATCCGCCTCATCTACGCCGCACGACCGACCTGGCCGTTGACCGCACGCGCCTTCGCAGGTCCCATGAAGAGGGTCATAGTTCGCCGCGCCCTCTACCGATCGAGCATCGGGCTGCCGCATTGCGTCGCCGTCGGGCCGCAGCGCCGCCGCCCGTGGTTCTCACCGCGGCTTCATCGACCCGCGCATCGCCGCTGCGTCGCCCCTACGGGCCGTCGCCGCGGCGCGCTGTCCACGCCGCTGCCCGACATGCGTGTTGCCGCTGCGTCGCCCTACGGGCCGTAGCGCCGCGGCGCGCTGTCCACGCCGCCGCCCGAGGTCTTCCCGCCGTCGCCCCGACATGCGCGTCGCCGCCGCGTCGCTCCTTCGAGCCGTAGCGCCGCGGCACGCGGTCCACTATGCCGCCCACGCGTGCTGACGTCTTCGTGGTATGCGGCTGCGCCGCCTCCCTAGGCGCAGAACCCACCGTCCGCGCATGGTCTTCGTCAGGCTGTCGGGTTCTTCGCCTACTTCGAGCATCGCCGCCGCGCCCAACCCTAGCCGCCTCCACGGGTCGTCGTCCCTGCCGCAGCCGCCTCCAAGCTGCCGCCCCAGCCGCCGCCCACGCCGCCGCTACCGCGCCGCTGCCCTACCCGCAGCCGCGCCCACACCCCAGCCGCCGCGCCCTCCTCCTCGTGCGCCGCCGCTCCATCGCCGTCCACCTCTTCATCTACTCCGACCACCGCGGATGTTGGCCTCGGCACCTTCTACCCCATGCCGGATGGCGCCGCAATCGTCGTCGAGTCCTTCTCTACGCATGCCCGGTGCTGGCAACACCGACGCGTGCCTTCGTCCACGATGTGTCCCCGGGCCCGGCAAACCCGGCGCGACGCCTCGTCAACATCGACTTCGTCCGTCTACGCATGCCCAGTGCTGGCAACACCGATGCGTGCCTTCGTCCACGACGTGTCGCCGGGTCAGGCAAACCCGGCGCGACGCCCCGTCAACACCGTCTTCTTCCCGGCGCACCACTACCTCAACACCACTGCGCCTACGTCTAACTTGGCGCCTCCTTGCGCTCGCGGCTCCACGGCGACCAACTCGACACCGGCCACCCCGACTCGACATCGACCTCGGCATCTCTCGCACGGCTACCTCGACCACGGCTACACCACCCTACGCTCTCGGCTACCTCGACCTCGGCACAAAGGGCTACCGCCTTGCTTGAGCAACCTCGCCGGCTTCCACTCCAGCCACAACATCCGCGATGTGTCGACCGTTACGACTGTGGTGGGGATGTCCATTGGCTCCGCCTTCGGATTCTTCTCCAGTCTCATCGTCTACTTCGCTACGTTGTGACTACGGGGGGATGTTGAGTATCGTGATTATTTAGGAAACAATAGATAGTGTAGGATTCTATTCTACCTTGCCTTGTACTCCAAGTAGATCATTGTACTCATATATATTGCCCATGAGGCCCAAGCAATAAAACAATGATTCCACCAATCTTCTCTCTATCGATCCTTCTACAGACCATGCGGTTACTTTAAAGTTTATACCTTTAACGTTAGTTCAGTTTATTTTGTGGTGTGAGCAGTAAAATGAGACCACTACTTAGTCGATGTACCATGGCTGATCTCAATATGATGCCACTCAACAGTTAATAACACGCAATATGCAAGAAGTCACAGGCATATGAACCGGTACGTGCGAAGGGAACCCAGGAGGCGGCGGAAAAAAAAGGCACAAAACCCATCTAGGGTTCTGTCCTCCTCACCGGCGATACCGCCGGTCCGCTCCGCCTCCGGTGGCCTTGGGGTCTTGGAGGTGTGGCAGACCACGGTCCCTCGCCGGCGGGGAGTTTCCGTTCTTATTTTAGTTTACTTTTCAGTCTCTTTTTTTGGGATGGTGAGGCGGCGGCTACATCCTGAAGTCAGAATAAGGTCCTCCCTGCCCTATCCTCGTTCCGGTGGTGCATCTAGCACCGACGGAGGGCGTGTGGAGTTGTGTGCCCATCGGATCTCCTGGGATACGGTCGGTTTTAGTGTTTGTTGGTGTGGTTTCATGATAGTCTCTTCCGATCTACGGTTGTCATCATTGGCGATGGTTGCTGCTCTGGTGCGCTGGTCCTTTGGGACCTTAGCACGACGACTTTCCGTCTGTCTACTACAACAAGCTCTACTACGACAAGCTTTGCCTGACGCCGGCGATGGAGGGGCGAGGATAGCGGTGCGCCTTCGGCTTGTGCTATTGTTTGTAGTCGTCGCTAGGTGGTCCGAGTACCAATTTGTAATTTTCTTTACTTTTTAGGTTATTTGTACTACTGTTGATAATTATTAATAGATCGGTGAATTTCTTGCAAAAAAAATAACACACAATATGTCGTGGCAGTTTTCCTCTCCTTTTTTTACACCACTTGTTGCAGTGTTTATGGATGGCAATTTTATCCACGGAAATTCAGCTCATCGGGCACCGGTACGAAGAGTTAATTGTGCCTACTGATTTTTTGGGCAGATATGCGATAATTCATGGAGTGGACATGGGCATAGATTTTGCCTGGTGGATATCCAAAGGACTCCAACTGATATGTGTGACCCACATGTCAGTAGGATATAGGATTTTAACCTTAGCCTAGCTGGCTAGATCTCCCTCTCTTAATCAAATTATCCAATTCAATACTGGGTTGGCAGTTCGGCCTTCACTATAGAAGCGGCCCGCATGTGGCTGCCTCCGACAACAGCTGGGCTTTGACCGTCTTGGAATAAGCCTGGGCCGTGTGCCGAACAGGGTGTACCGCCTCGAACTGCTTCAGCCGGAGAAATGCATTTGCCCAAAAACATAAACTTGGTAAATGCAAAAAAAAAAAAAAAAAAAAAAAAAAAAAAAAAATTTTAGACCGGCGAAATGCTAGTTTCAACTGCGCGTTGCTTGCTTCGGATCCTCTGCACAGCACGTATAGCACCTCATCCTTTCACTGGAAAGGCCTAGTCCATGAGATAAATTTTGATAACGGTGATGGCAATTGCATGATGATTGAGTTAAGTCTTAGCTTCGTCTCTGGACGGTATCAAAATAAACCTGGTACATCGTTGGTTAAATTAATTTATTTAGATATCTAAATTTGAGCATCAACTTGCGGTTGGATGATTAGGAGAGCACCCTAGCTCACCAAAGTTAAAACCCTAGATTTAAGAGCATATCCACCAGCGACCAATAAATACTAGGTGGCAGCACACATGACGGCTACGTATTGGGGTCGCCGTTCACACATGCCGGCTAAAAGTCTTGAAACGCCAACTACGGTTGTCCCTCAAATCAACTCCCAATAGAAAAAGAAGGAGATAGGAGAGAGAGGAAGGTGTGGTCCTAGGAGTTTATTTGATTGCATGTGGGCCAGATACAAGGAAATCTGAGGTGGAGTTGCTTTAGAGCTGGTGTCGGCGCGCCCGATAGCCTCCCTTCTTACAAAGTTCCTTTGAGGTTTGTCGACGCTTGTATTGGGCTCGGGATGAAGTGGATTTCTATTGGAACCGCCAGTGTGAGCACTTTCTCTCACTAGAACCCCAAATCACTGCCGCCTACGATTTGGGGATCTCTAGTGGAGATGCTCTGACAGTTTGGTGTCGAGAGTGGATTTTGTACTTGCATGCATGGGTGTGGGTGTTTCCGTCACCGTCCATTTATTCCTTGAGATTCGTGTTCACCATGGTACATGGAAAGATTTCTTTCTCTCTCCTTTTTTCCGAATCTCAAAGCACAACGGACAGTGATAGAAACATCCACACCCATGCGTGCAAGTACAAAAGTATTTCTCATTCGGTGTCTCATAAATGGCGGAATATTCTTTCACTAGGAAGCAACGTTCCAGTCGATAGTGCGGCATCGACCTTGTCGTAGTGGGAGCACAGTAGCATCTACCTTCGTATAGTGCATATGGTATCGTAATTGTAGTCCTTTGTAGAAGACTATGTCTATATTTTAGTATGTAGAATCATTCTATTTTTTTTTAATGAAGAAAAAGGTGATATCGTGACTAGGACTTAATAGGATTAATATAATACACATATAATAATATAAATAAGATATACCTTCTTTTTTTAAGCTTATCTTCAAAAAACTCAGAGGCTAATTGTGCTTGACTTAGAGCAATTTAAGGATATGTGACCGATCCTCCTGGCCAAGGGTGACCGCCTGGCCGGGGTGTTACACCAAATCATTGAAACTTGGGTCAGCTAACTTCCATCATTTTTGAGAATCCTATGGTAGTTCAGATACAGTGAGTTCATGACTGCATGGAATGATGGAAATTATTTGGCAAAGGCGGATAGGAGGTCGTCAATTGTTAACGTTTCAATTCAAATTCCATGAAATGAAATACAATTATTCCACAAGAATGTGATACTTCCACTATTTGTTCTCTTGGAGGGATCGATGAAACTTACATGTCATATTTTCCGAGTTCCACATCTTTATAGCACAAGAATGTGATACTTCTCGCCGACGCCGGGGTAACCATTTTAGCAGCGAAAAGAAATGGCTGCCCGCCACAGGGAATATCTCCGGCAGGCGGCGGCCACGAGCAGTACGCACTGGTGTCTTGGCATTCGACAACTTGACATCGGTCCCATGGTGAGCCGTTCGTTAGGTGGTAGTGGTAGCACTAGTAAAACTCATTTGAAACGGGGCACTGGTGATTATGGGCAGGGCAGAAAGAGCGTTGTTGCATGTGCAGTGTCTGCCGCTACCCTTTGTCTGATTGTCTCGTGCCAATCCCTTTATGCATGCATGCACTCTATCGACCTGCTTCCCACCACCCACCGTTTCTGATTTGTGCGTGCATAGGTCGGCTATAATGGAACGCTATCAATACTGTGATTGTCTAAGAAAGTAGAGCGTGTTCTTCGGCGAAACTAGTGAGTAGTGACCCAGAGAATCCCAAAAGCTAACCGTCAAGTCCGGCGTCCCGACCCGGACGGTCTGTGATCGAACAGATGCCAAAAGTTAAGGTGACTTATCAAGTCAGTGATTGCCACTGCCAGGCAGAAACTTCCCGGCAGTGAGTGAGTGCTACCGTCTTCGTCTCGTGCATTACTATTGACTGACTGTTGAGCTCGTTTTACTAGCTTTTCTGCCGTGCATGACTCATGGAACTCGCAGCAAGACCGCCCTTGGTTTGGGTCAAGAAAGAGGTGTGCTCGAGAGTTAACGCGTCGTTCCTCAAACACGCGTGACATACAATGTTGTATAGGTGTAGATATTGTTTCCGGAGCGTAGCATTAAACCAACCAATTATCCTCCAAGAATGTAATTTCCGAGTTATCGTTAATTATAAACGATCAAAATTGGAATACGTATTTCTTTGTCGCCATTAGACTAACCCGACCGGAAATGTGAGTCCCTAGATTTCCAACAGACTTGGGACAATGCATGTGAGCCTATGTATTTTCTCTTCAATGGAGTTTTCCACACAATCTTTTTTTTTAACTTATTTTCCACACAATCTTCGGTAAGATGCTTGTAAAGAATCTATTCTAAGCCCCTAGGTCATGGATCCCTAGCTCCCATTGATCTTTTAATCAAACCACACTCCATTTATCCCGTCTATACATTTCTCTCACTATCTTCTTGCTAAAAAAATCTTTATCCGAAATAATTCAATCTATGCAATACTTCTTTGGGTAGCTGGAAGAGAGAAATCACATGCAATACCATATTAGTTAGTACCAAAATAATGCTAACTAATCTTCCATTGAGAAAAGGTAATTTCCCTTTCTGACGGTTTAATCTCTTTTGTAGTCTCTCCTCGACGTATTTGCATTGAACGTTAGTAAGTCTTCGATAGTGAATCACAATACCCAAATAGCTAATAGGAATTTGTTGTGACCCAGCGTACCACTGCATGGTGTAGTACACAAGTCGTTGACATAACATAAGTGAAACACCGTTTCACTCATATTACATCCCTCAGAGTGGTACAATAGAAACATATGCGAGTCCAAGGTATGTCTATAGAAGGATACACGAACTGTTTACAAAAGATCAACACAGCCTCCTACTTTACAGTGAGGTAAAACTTCAAATAAAGCTCCAGAAGAACAACTTGTAGTTTAACTTATTGCTAATCCAAGTTTAAGAGCTACTTGGCTTGCTATAGAAATCTAGCTACTTAGGTGCTAGGATTAGGGAAAGGTTCCCTTCTATTACTAGTCTAAGTTTCCACTCTAGCTGATGCAGAAGTTGACTTCATTGACTTCTTTGCTTGGATTCTTCATCTTGTTGCAGTTGACTCCTCTGTCTTCGAGTTCCACGGTAGTTTCTCCTTCGGTGCCTTGATCTAAGAAGGGGGTTCAAATGGGAGGGAATGAGTACGAGCGTACTCAGCAAGTTCATATTAGGAAATAGGTGTATCATGCACTAGCTATAGCCATAGACCAGAAAGTCATAGGCCAATGCAAGTTTTCGTAAACATTTCAAAAGGTCAATTTTATTCTGAAAACTATGCCCGTCAGTCTTCACAGGTTGAACAGAACTTCATGGAGTTCCTTTCCTGCCGCTTCGTAGTTCCCTTCCCGGAACAGGGAGTGAAAGCCACAATTTTGGTTACCCTCTGTAGAGGTGCGTTACTTTACCCCATAAGAGAACTTATCCTTGTTGCCGGCCAGGAGTATATCCCTGTCCACACTTCCTTTGGTGTGAGGCCCAGTATAAGAACCACGCCAATCACTGCCTTCTCCGCGACCCTGCAAACCCACCCTTTTGTCCATCCGTACACCCCCGGTAGACATCTCCCGTTCATACGGCTTTACCCCCGGTGTACCAGGAACAATCCTTCATAGACGGTAGAGCCTCTCATCCACACGGATGGGGATTTTAAAGGATTTCCCAACCTACGGCAGTGTTCTCCCAACACCCCGCTAGGCTCTATCAAGTCCGTTGGCGTGCAGGAGGGAAAAGATGCAGCTGACTTCCCCAGAGCATTATAGATCTTATGGTTAACGCGATATGTACGGCGCTACAATCACTGGACGACATTGGTACTTAGTCCTAGATGAGTAGTACCCATGCAACGAAACCTCCACCATAAACACATACCATGGTTCCATTGCCCACCACATAGTCATATTCATAAATAATACTTTGCTTTTTAATGCAAGAGTGATAAGTATAGTACTTTGCATATAGTTTGATAAAAATAATCAAATGACATGAGCAAGCGATGAACTTGCCTTTCTTGACTGCAAGATTATGCAGGCAAAAGCTTCGATACGTGAGAACACCAAATGCTGGAATACCATAGTCCGGTAAGGACAATATTTTAAAGAATTGGCAAAGATGCTATAATGCATAGTATGAGATGCAATCGTCCCGAGCGTAACCTAATCTCGATGGTTTAGGATGGATGTGTTGTAACGATTTCTTTAGGGTGTATTGCACTTTTAGGATGGTTCTCAAACAAGGTTCTTATTAGGGTTGGTGATATTATAGCATAATCAAGCGATATAATGCATCATAACAAGAATACACACAAAGAAATAGTGGTCATATAACAAATAAAGAGTAGTTGTCAGTTTTTAAGTTCTACAGGACATGGTTGATGATTACTTATATTATACTTCAAAAGAATAACTTTTGAAGAACATGTTGGTTAAGAAATAGTAAGTATTTCGAATAAGAACTATGGCTTCTATGGGTTGATTGACATTTGTACTTCAAAAGAATAACTTTTGAAGAACATGTTAAATAAGAACAAGAACTACTATAAATAGGAGCTATGGCTTCTAGGGTTTACTAATGGATTCATTTAGTTTACTAATAGGTACTAGTTTGTTCTTAAGTAGAATGGTTATATGTAGCAAGTATTGGTAGGTTTATTACTATGGTTGATAATAGGTATTCTATCAAGGGATGGTTAACAAAGTGGTTCCATCAATTAGCTATTAGGGTTTACTGTGGTTTCACATTTGCTTCACTAAGTGATCACTAATGGCTTCTAAATTAATTGGCGTATTACTTACTAAGTAGGGTTTAATTGGATAGCAACATGTGATGTGCATTACTATACAAGATTGGTGTTAGGGTTCATCATTATGATTCTACTAGGGTTTGATGGTTGAGGTTGATTTCAATGGTGTGGTATTTAGGAGTGGTGATCAATGGTGTTATAATGGGGTAACAAGCTAGGGTTTTAGGATTGCAACTCTTAAGGATGAACACATAAAATAATGGGATCAAGGTCTTACTTAAATTAAAACTAGGGTTTCTAAATTATGGTACAACTCTTAAAATGATAATTGGCAATGTAGGTGTGGTTACTAATTACTTTGAAAAAAAAATAGTAATGGTTTGACATTTTACTACTTTTCACAAGACTTAATAATTAGGGTAACTCCTATTTAGATTTAATTTAGAAATCAGGGTTTAATAAGTGTTATTAAGTTTAGAAATATTTAACTTGTTAACTAAAGATGTTTAAGTACACAAGTTTTGGATTTCCAAACTCATATTAGTTTTTATCATTTTCTTGATTTATTATTATTTAAAGAAAATTAGAAATTAGCAATTTGCAAATTAGGGTTTATGAATTACCATTAATATTTAAGTTACTAAAATATGATAAGGAAAACTAATCTTAACATTTTATTTACTTACTGAATAGCTAACATTTAATTTTGGAACTTCACTAATTTATAGAATTCACTTTGTGTTTTAAATAAATGAAAAGGCATAATTAATGAAGTTAAAAATAAAAGGATTTTATTTTGTCACACATTTTTGTTTTATATTTTATTTGAATAGAGTTTATTTTTGTGAGAATTTTTATATATTATTTATATTTTTATGAGTTGAAATGAATTTTATATGATTTTACAAAGTTTCAGCTATTTACTCGTTTTAAATTAAATCGAAATACTACATGTACCGGTTAAAACCTAGTTCTAGTCACAGACAGGTGGGGTCTAGTCCAGGTCACCTGCCACGAGGGCAAAGACCAAGTCAAACATGTGAGAGGAGCCCACGGCCACGTCATCTCTACCGGCGGCTTGACACCGGCGGTCAGACGAAGACGGCACCGCCGCTACAGGGCACCCCTGGATGCGCGGTTGGTATCAATCGAACGAGAAGAAGATGGGGAACACTATGGTGGTGCTGGAACAAGCTATAGGTCACCGGAGCTTCGTCGGAAATCATGTCCCGCGGCGGTGCACTCCGGCCAACTAACAATCTGGAGCTACAGATGCTTCTAGGATGCGAGAGTAGGCTCTACAGATGCGCAAGCTTACCTTGAGAACGATGGTGTGGTCGCCAGAGTTGATTGTCGACGGAGACGAGCGTGATTTCACCAATACCGGCGAGGTACTGAGGAAGGGAACGATGAAATTCGCCTAGCTCCGAGCTCCCCTTGATGCTTGCTTTCTCCCAGATGACCTACACGCCGAGGCGCTTCTCCTCGACCACGCTCCGGAGGCTAGGGTGGTCTGGACCGCCGTGTTCTTCCTCGACACCGGCGACAGACTTTGGACGATGGCGAGGGTTTGGAGGTACTGGAGAAGGAATGGAGAGGTGGCGAAGAACAGGGATGACATGGTGATGCTTCGGAGGTATTTATAGAGCCAGAGGAGGTCAGCATGGTCATTTCCACTCCGGCGATGGCTCTGATGTGGCGGCAACGTCGGCGAGGTTCTGAGCGTCAATCTTGATGCCATTTGGATAGGACGGACGCGAGAAGAGTTAGGCGTGACTCTGAGATGATCTGCGGCGTCCAGGTCAAGCTTATCGCCGACGAGGTCGTGGCCTACTGTCGCATACGCGCTATCGACACCGGGGAAGAAGAAGAAATGGGTTTTCTTTCTTCGCACGATTTTTAAAGACACCGAATCGGTATCTATCTTGGGCTGGGCTGGTGCTGGGCTTCGGCGTGGGCTGCTGCGGTCCAGGTAAGCCAGGTAAGCCTCTTTTCTTTTCTCTCTTTTTCTTCTTTTCTATTTATGTTTTCAATTTGTTATTTGAATCTGATTTAAACTCTGTTTTGTTTTACAGGTTATAAAATATTTGAATTTCCGTATCACTTGATAATAGTGGTTACTGCATTGTTTTATTTTTAAACAAACATTTAATCTTTGATTAGATTTGTGTTTTAGTGAGGTGCATTTTAAAATAGATATGGCTTAAGGGTTTGTCTCAATTTATTTTTATTTAGAAACCAAACCTATTTTGAATGATTTGAAATTTATAACTAGTGCTTGGTAAACATGTCATTAGGTTTTGTTATTACTTAACAATATTGATTGTTCCCATATATTTTAATTATAGCTAAAGTTTAGAATAACTGGTAATGAGGATGGATTGTATCATGATTTTATGTGAAGAATTATTCCTAAGGTTTTAAGAAGATGTTTCAGAAAGTTCTATAATCACTAATCTGGTTTTAGTAAACTTTATCTTGAACAAATTAAGATGGATCCTATGTTTATAATTAGCAATGCATTTGCTAATGATGGTTTAATTTTATAGAACACTACTTCATTTGGTCCACTAGGATGGAAAGGTAGGGTTTAATATTTTATGTGAAGTGATTCCTAGGTGAAAGGTTTAGGGTTTTGGTGATGCTTCACTAATTGAAGTATAAAATAGGCATGAGGCATGGCATGGTTCTACTTATAATCAAAGTGATACTTGAATTGGTATTCAGATGTGATTTGGGGTTTTAGTTGTGAGCACCTAAGTGATACACAACTGGGATTAGGATATGAGCATAGGCTACCATTATATTTAATTGGCTAGGGTGTTACCTATCATTTTATGTGATGGATGCTATCTACTTATCACATAGGTTTATCTTATCATGTATATCTACAAAGCATGATCATGCATTAGACATGATCAACTTATTCCTCACTAATCTCTTTTTATTATTCCTCTAATAACACTCCACCTAGATCCTTAGGGTTTATAATTAATACCAAGTTGTGATGATTATGGAATTGATTTCCTAAGGTATTGCTATTGGAATAAGGTTCTCACCTCCAAGATGAAATGTTGTCTTGAACAACTAGGATTAGTACTACTCTAGTATTCTTTTATGAGCATGGCTATGATTAGTATTATAACTTCTCTCACTTCTCAATGTATTGGAATATCCTAAGGTCCTACTTAAGAAATGATGATATGATCCTCTAAATATATGGTTTTCCTAGGAATTCTACCTTGGTATCGTCTGTAGCTTGTTCTTCATGAAATCTGATAAACCTGCATCTTGTGGTATGCCTCTACCTCCTAGATTCTTCATCTTGATCCTAGCTAATGTATGGAGTGGCTCTATGTGTGTGTTTCCTTGTATCATATGCTACAAGATGACCAAATGGATGGAGGCTGTGGCTCTATTTATAGGCTTGGGCAAGCTCTAGCATCATGACACATAGGTGGTGACTCTTGTGTTGGTTTGATGAGTAAGGTGCTTGGTTGTTGATACGTCTCCGACGTATCGATAATTTCTTATGTTCCATGCCACATTATTGATGTTATCTACATGTTTTATGCACACTTTATGTCATATTCGTGCATTTTCTAGAACTAACCTATTAACAAGATGCCGAAGTGCCAGTTGCTGTTTTCTGCTGTTTTTGGTTTCAGAAATCCTAGTAAGGAAATATTCTCGGAATTGGACGAAATCAAAGCCCAGGGGCCTATTTTCTCACGAAGCTTCCAGAAGTCCGAAGGAGAGACGAAGAGGGGCCACGGAGGGGCCGCGCCGGCCTGTAGTGTGGGGCCCCCGTGCCGCCTCTTGACCTGCCCTTCCGCCTATAAAAAGTCTCCGTGACGAAACCCCGCATCGAGAACCACGATACGGAAAACCTTCCAGAGACGCCGCCGCCGCCGATCCCATCTCGGGGGATCCAGGAGATCGCCTCCGGCACCCTGCCGGAGAGGGGAATCATCTCCCGGAGGACTCTACGCCGCCATGGTCGCCTCCGGTGTGATGTGTGAGTAGTCTACCCCTGGACTATGGGTCCATAGCAGTAGCTAGATGGTTGTCTTCTCCCCATTGTGCTATCATTGTCGGATCTTGTGAGCTACCTAACATGATCAAGATCATCTATCTGTAATTCTATATGTTGCGTTTGTTGAGATCCGATGAATAGAGAATACTTGTTATGTTGATTATCAAAGTTATGCTATGTGTTGTTTATGATCTTGCATGCTCTCCGTTACTAGTAGATGCTCTGGCCAAGTAGATGCTTGTAACTCCAAGAGGGAGTACTTATGCTCGATAGTGGGTTCATGCTCGCATTGACACTGGGACGATGACAGAAAGTTCTAAGGTTGTGTTGTCTTGTTGCCACTAGGGATAAAACATTAGTGCTATGTTCAAGGATGTAGTCACTAGTTACATTACGCACCATACTTAATGCAATTGTCTGTTGTTTGCAACTTAATACCGGAGGGGGTTCGGATGATAACCGAAGGTGGACTTTTTAGGCATAGATGCGGTTGGATGACGGTCTATGTACTTTGTCGTAATGCCCAATTAAATCTCACTATACTCATCATGATATGTATGTGCATGGTCATGCTCTCTTTATTTGTCAATTGCCCAACTGTAATTTGTTCACCCAACATGCTTTGTTCGTCTTATGGGAGAGACACCTCTAGTGAACCGTGGACCCCGGTCCAATTCTCTTTCTTGAAATACAATCTCATTTGCAATACTGTTTTATCGTTTTCGCAAGCAATCATCTTCCACACAATACGGTTAATCCTTTGTTACAGCAAGCCGGTGAGATTGACAACCTCACTGTTTCGTTGGGGCAAAGTACTTTGGTTGTGTTGTGCAGGTTCCACGTTGGCGCCGGAATCACTGGTGTTGCGCCGCACTACATCCCGCCGCCATCAACCTTCAACGTGCTTCTTGGCTCCTCCTGGTTCGATAAACCTTGGTTTCTTTCTGAGGGAAAACTTGCTGCTGTGCGCATCATACCTTCCTCTTGGGGTTGCCCAACGAACGTGTGAAATACACGCCATCAAGCTAAATTTACGCGCCGTTGCCGGGGAGATCAAGACACGCCTGCAAGGGGAGTCTCCACTTCTCAATCTCTTTACTTTGTTTTTGTCTTGCTTAGTTTTATTTACTACTTTGTTTGCTACACTAAATCAAAATACAAAAAAATTAGTTGCTAGTTTTACTTTATTTGCTATCTTGTTTGCTATATCTAAAACACAAAAAAATTAGTTTACTTGCATTTACTTTATCTAGTTTGCTTTATTCTTGTTGCTAAAATGGCCAACGCTGAAAATACTAAGTTGTGTGACTTCACAACCACAAATAATAATGATTTCTTATGCACACCTATTGATCCACCTGCTTCTACAGCCGACTTCTTTGACAATAAACCTGCGTTTCTGAATCTGGTTTTGCGCGAGCGATTTTCTGCAGTGTTAGTTCTGATGATCTTGCTGCCCATCTTAATAATTTTGTTGAACTATGTGAAATGCAAAAATATAAAGATGTAGATGGTGATATTATTAAACTAAAATTGTTTCCTTTCTCATTAAGAGGAAGAGCTAAAGATTGGTTGCTATCTCTCGCCTAAGAATAGTATTGATTCATGGACTAAATGCAAGGATGCTTTTATTGGTAGATATTATCCCCTGCTAAAATTATATCTTTGAGGAGTAGCATAATGAATTTTAAACAATTAGATACTGAACATGTTGCTCAAGCTTGGGAAAGAATGAAATCTCTGGTTAAAAATTGCCCAACCCATGGACTGACTACTTGGATGATCATCCAAACCTTCTATGCAGGACTAAATTTTTCTTCACGGAATTTATTGGATTCAGCTGCTGGAGGTACCTTTATGTCCATCACTCTTGGTGAAGCAACAAAGCTTCTTGATAATATGATGATCAACTACTCTGAATGGCACACGGAAAGAGCTCCACAAGGTAAGAAGGTAAATTCTGTCGAAGAAACCTCTTCCTTGAGTGATAAGATTGATGCTATTATGTCTATGCTTGTGAATGATAGGACTAATATTGATCCTAATAATGTTCCATTAGCTTCATTGGTTGCACAAGAAGAACATGTTGATGTAAACTTCATTAAAAATAATAATTTCAACAACAATGCTTACCGGAACAATTCTAGTAACAACTATAGACCATATCCTTATAATAATGGCAACGGCTATGGTAATTCTTATGGGAATTCTTATAACAATAATAGGAGTTCACCCCCTGGACTTGAAGCCATGCTTAAAGAATTTATTAGTACACAAACTGCTTTTAACAAATCTGTTGAAGAAAAGCTTGGGAAAATCGATATACTTGCTTCTAAAGTCGATAGTCTTGTCACTGATGTTGATCTTTTGAAATCAAAAGTTTTGCCTAATGAGAATCATCATAATAAAATTACTACTACAGCAAATGCCATTCAAGTTAGAATTAATGAGAATATAAGATTAATGGCTGAACTGCGTGCTAGGTGGGATAGAGAAGAAAATGAAAAACTAGCTAAAGAAAAGAATATAGCTAAAGTTTGGACTATTACCACCACTAGTAATGCTAATGCTACACATGTTGCTGCACCTCCTACTCATACTAATAAAAGAATTGGTGTTAGCAATGTTTCCACTTCTAATGCAATGCGAAAAACTGCCTGAAACTGCTAAAACTGCTGAAACTGCCTGTGATAAAGCTGCTGGAAATTTTTCCAACATTGGGGATGATGATCCCATTGCTTTAGATTATAATGGTTTGAATTTTGATGATTGCCACATCTCTGAAGTTATAAAGTTCTTGCAAAAACTTGCTAAAAGTCCTAATGCTAGTGCTATAAATTTGGCTTTTACACATCATATTACAAATGCTCTTATAAAAGCTAGAGAAGAGAAACTAGAGCGCGAAGCCTCTATTCCTAAAAAGCTAGAGGATGGTTGGGAGCCCATCATTAAGATGAAGGTTAAAGATTTTGATTGTAATGCTTTATGTGATCTTGGTGCAAGTATTTCTGTTATGCCTAAGAAAATTTATAATATGCTTGACTTGCCACCGCTGAAAAATTGTTATTTGGATGTTAATCTTGCTGATCATTCTACAAAGAAACCTTTGGGGAAAGTTGATAATGTTCGCATTACCGTTAACAATAACCTTGTTCCCATTGATTTTGTTGTCTTGGATATTGAATGCAATGCATCTTGTCCCATTATATTGGGAAGACCTTTTCTTCGAACTGTTGGTGCTGTTATTGATATGAAGGAAGGTAATATAAAATATCAATTTCCTCTCAAGAAAGGTATGGAACACTTCCCTAGAAAGAGAATGAAGGTACCTTTTGACTCTATTATGAGAACAAATTATGATGTTGACACTTCGTCTCTTGATAATACTTGATACACACTTTCGCGCCTAGCTGAAAGGCGTTAAAGAAAAGCGCTTATGGGAGACAACCCATGTTTTTACCTACAGTACTTTGTTTTTATTTTGTGTCTTGGAAGTTGTTTACTACTGTAGCAACCTCTCCTTATCTTAGTTTTGTGTTTTGTTGTGCCAAGTTAAGCCGTTGATAGAAAAGTAAGTACTAGATTTGGATTACTGCACAGTTCCAGATTTCTTTGCTGTCACGAATCTGGGTCCACCTCCCTGTAGGTAGCTCAGAAAATTAAGCCAATTTACGTGCATGATCCTCAGATATGTACGCAACTTTCATTCAATTTGAGCATTTTCATTTGAGCAAGTCTGGTGCCATTTTAAAATTCGTCAATACGAACTGTTCTGTTTTGACAGATTCTGCCTTTTATTTCGCATTGCCTCTTTCGCTATGTTGGATGAATTTCTTTGATCCATTAATGTCCAGTAGCATTATGCAATGTCCAGAAGTGTTAAGAATGATTGTGTCACCTCTGAATATGTCAATTTATATTGTGCACTAACCCTCTAATGAGTTGTTTCGAGTTTGGTGTGGAGGAAGTTTTCAAGGATCAAGAGAGGAGTATGATACAACATGATCAAGGAGAGTGAAAGCTCTAAGCTTGGGGATGCACCCGGTGGTTCACCCCTGCATATATCAAGAAGACTCAAGCGTCTAAGCTTGGGGATGCCCAAGGCATCCCCTTCTTCATCGACAACATTATCAGGTTCCTCCCCTGAAACTATATTTTTATTCCATCACATCTTATGTGCTTTTTCTTGGAGCGTCGGTTTGTTTTTGTTTTTGTTTTGTTTGAATAAAATGGATCCTAGCATTCACTTTATGGGAGAGAGACACGCTCCGCTGTAGCATATGGACAAGTATGTCCTTGGTTTCTACTCATAGTATTCATGGCGAAGTTTCTCCTTCGTTAAATTGTTATATGGTTGGAATTGGAAAATGATACATGTAGTAATTGCTATAAATGTTTTGGGTAATGTGATACTTGGCAATTGTTGTGCTCATGATTAAGCTCTTGCATCATATGCTTTGCACCCATTAATGAAGAAATACATAGAGCATGCTAAAATTTGGTTTGCATATTTGGTTTCTCTAAGGTCTAGATAATTTCTAGTTTTGAGTTTGAACAACAAGGAAGACGGTGTAGAGTCTTATAATGTTTTCAATATGTCTTTTATGTGAGTTTTGCTGCACCGGTTCATCCTTGTGTTTGTTTCAAATAAGCCTTGCTAGCCTAAACCTTGTAGCGAGAGGGAATACTTCTCATGCATCCAAAATACTTGAGCCAACCACTATGCCATTTGTGTCCACCATACCTACCTATACTACATGGTATTTTTCCGCCATTCCAAAGTAAATTGCTTGAGTGCTACCTTTAAAATTCCATCATTCACCTTTGCAATATATAGCTCATGGGACAAATAGCTTAAAAACTATTGTGGTATTGAATATGTAATTATGCACTTTATCTCTTATTAAGTTGCTTGTTGTGCGATAACCATGTTCACTGGGGACGCCATCAACTATTCATTGTTGAATTTCATGTGAGTTGCTATGCATGTCCGTCTTGTCTGAAGTAAGAGAGATCTACCACCATATGGTTAAGCATGCATATGTTAGAGAAGAACATCGGGCCGCTAACTAAAGCCATGCTCCATGGTGGAAGTTTCAGTTTTGGACAATAATCCTCAAATCTCAAATGAGAAAATTATTAATTGTTGTTATATGCTTATGCATAAAAGAGGAGTCCATTATCTGTTGTCTATGTTGTCCCGGTATGGATGTCTAAGTTGAAGAATAATCAATAGCGAGAAATCCAATGCGAGCTTTCTCCTTAGACCTTTGTACAGGCGGCATAGAGGTACCCCTTTGTGACACTTGGTAAAAACAATGCATTGTGATGATCCGGTAGTCCAAGCTAATTAGGACAAGGTGCGGGCACTATTAGTACACTATGCATGAGGCTTGCAACTTATAAGATATAATTTACATGATGCATATGCTTTATTACTACCGTTGACAAAATTGTTTCATGTTTTCAAAATCAAAGCTCTAGCACAAATATAGCAATCGATGCTTTTCCTCTATGGAGGACCATTCTTTTACTTTCAATGTTGAGTCAGTTCACCTATCTCTCTCCACCTCAAGAAGCAAACACTTGTGTGAACTGTGCATTGATTCCTACATACTTGCTTATTGCATTTATTATATTACTCTATGTTGACAATATCCATGAGATATACATGTTACAAGTTGAAAGCAACCGCTGAAACTTAATCTTCTTTTGTGTTGCTTCAATGCCTTTACTTTGAATTATTGCTTTATGAGTTAACTCTTATGCAAGACTTATTGATGCTTGTCTTGAAGTGCTATTCATGAAAAGTCTTTGCTATATGATTCACTTGTTTACTCATGTCATATACATTGTTTTGATCGCTGCATTCACTACATATGCTTTACAAATAGTATGATCAAGATTATGATGGCATGTCACTCCAGAAATTATCTCGTGTTATCGCTTTACCGCTCGGGACGAGCAGAACTAAGCTTGGGGATGCTGATACGTCTCCGACGTATCGATAATTTCTTATGTTCCATGCCACATTATTGATGTTATCTACATGTTTTATGCACACTTTATGTCATATTCGTGCATTTTCTGGAACTAACCTATTAACAAGATGCCGAAGTGCCGCTTCTTGTTTTCTGCTGTTTTTGGTTTCAGAAATCCTAGTAAGGAAATATTCTCGGAATTGGACGAAATCAAAGCCTGTGGGCCCTATTTTCTCACGAAGCTTCCGGAAGTCCGAAGTAGAGACGAAGAGGGGCCACGGAGGGGCCACACCATAGGCGGCGCGGCCCCCCCTTGGCCGCGCCGGCCTGTAGTGTGGGGCCCCGTGCCGCCTCTTGACCTGCCCTTCCGCCTATAAAAAGTCTCCGTGACGAAACCCCAAGCACCGAGAACCACGATACGGAAAACCTTCCGCAGACGCCGCCGCCGCCGATCCCATCTCGGGGGATCCAGAGATCGCCTCCGGCACCCTGCCGGAGAGGGGAATCATCTCCCGGAGGACTCTACGCCGCCATGGTCGCCTCCGGTGTGATGTGTGAGTAGTCTACCCCTGGACTATGGGTCCATAGCAGTAGCTAGATGGTTGTCTTCTCCCCATTGTGCTATCATTGTCGGATCTTGTGAGCTGCCTAACATGATCAAGATCATCTATCTGTAATTCTATATGTTGCGTTTGTTGGGATCCGATGAATAGAGAATACTTGTTATGTTGATTATCAAAGTTATGCTATGTGTTGTTTATGATCTTGCATGCTCTCCGTTACTAGTAGATGCTCTGGCCAAGTAGATGCTTGTAACTCCAAGAGGGAGTACTTATGCTCGATAGTGGGTTCATGCCTGCATTGACACCGGGACAAGGATGAGAAAAGTTCTAAGGTTGTGTTGTGCTGTTGCCACTAGGGATAAAACATTAGTGCTATGTTCAAGGATGTAGTCACTAGTTACATTACGCACCATACTTAATGCAATTGTCTGTTGTTTGCAACTTAATACCGGAGGGGGTTCGGATGATAACCTGAAGGTGGACTTTTTAGGCATAGATGCAGTTGGATGACGGTCTATGTACTTTGTCGTAATGCCCAATTAAATCTCACTATACTCATCATGATATGTATGTGCATGGTCATGCTCTCTTTATTTGTCAATTGCCCAACTGTAATTTGTTCACCCAACATGCTGTTCGTCTTATGGGAGAGACACCTCTAGTGAACTGTGGACCCCGGTCCAATTCTCTTTACTGAAATACAATCTACTGCAATACTGTTTTACTGTTTTCTGCAAGCAATCATCTTCCACACAATACGGTTAATCCTTTGTTACAGCAAGCCGGTGAGATTGACAACCTCACTGTTTCGTTGGGGCAAAGTACTTTGTTTGTGTTGTGCAGGTTCCACGTTGGCGCCGGAATCACTGGTGTTGCGCCGCACTACATCCCGCCGCCATCAACCTTCAACGTGCTTCTTGGCTCCTCCTGGTTCGATAAACCTTGGTTTCTTTCTGAGGGAAAACTTGCTGCTGTGCGCATCATACCTTCCTCTTGGGGTTGCCCAACGAACGTGTGAAATACACGCCATCAGTTGTCATACCCTCATCCATAGCAATCCTTTGAGCATGAGGTGGCATAGCTTGGAAATCAAGTCATGTAGATATTTTCATCTCATGTGGCAAGATCATTATCCTCTCATATGATTTATTTTTGGATAGCCAAATGGCATTTGCTACTAAATAACTTGTGGATGGTTTTATTATTGTTGATGAGTCACTATATCATAGTTGATTGGATTTATATTATAATATTGGTCAAAAGGTCAAGGTTGAAGGTTATTCCTAAATTTTTTGAATAGTTGGGTTTGATTTCACCAAGGCATGATCATATGAGTTTCAAAATACTCATAGTTAGTTTTATTCAAATAGCTTGGACTATAATTCGTAATGTAAATGGATTTAGTTTTATGATATTCCATGTATTTAATAAGTTATGATTTAAATAAGAATGTGTGGATTTTATGCACTTTAGACCCTGTGATCTACCTTATTTGGTAATAAGTTTGGAAGTGAATTAAATTACTGATACGTCGCAAACGTATCTATAATTTTTGATGTTCCATGCTTGTTTTACACCAATTACTATATGTTTTAAGGGACTAACCTATTAATAGTTGCAAAAATGCACAAGTTCTTGGTTTCAACTTTGTTGTGCAGGAAATAGGCAAATATGGAAGGAAATAGCTCATTATGGTGAAATCTGGAAATTTCCCGGAATCTGTCCCTGCTGAACACTTTTCAAAGATCGCTTCGAAACGCCATCAAAACGACGTCCAGTGGAAAAGTCATAAACTACAAAATTGTAGATAACTAGTACAAATGCCCGTGCGTTGCCACGGGTTCTCAAATTTTATTTCTCGGTGCACATATATAATTTACAACTTACTATGAAAATTTAAAACACGGCGAAACAACGAAAAGGGTGGGCCACTATTTTTCCTCGTAACATGTCAATAGATGCAAAACTTCACGTGTCTGAAAAAAAAAGCAACAATATATTCCACAAACCAATAAGATTTTATCTCGCTTAAAGCATATATTGACAACCAACATAATTGACATCATTTAAGTATAAAATAATCACTCTACTAATACATTTGTATTAATAAATATATCTAGTCCTTAATACTCCGTAGATATTTATACACCTAGTATATTGATTCACAAAATGGCGTTGACGTGGGGTCGGTATCCATCCAAGGTGCCCTCTGGGCTGTGATCTCAGAGCAAAGTAATCAGTGCAAAATAAATAACCATTTAGATTGTCAGAATCCCATGAAATAAGATGATCAATACATGCTAACTACACACCTTCAGACAAATTTATCATTTGGAATCGGAGATAAACTGCCAAACAAGCAAGTGCATCAGATACGAATGTCAAATAAGGGTACATTCTTTGTAAAATCAGATAGAGCACGTAGATGTTAAGGTTCTGAAGCTAATCATTCACTCCGTCGCCAGGGATATCCTGCTGCAATTTCGCGACGAACCTACACATATGGAGAAGAAAGTGAATCGGTGAATTTCCCCTAAACGTGGAAATACAACATCTCCATACAATACTTGTGTTTCGTCCGGAACGGTCAAGCCTAACTACTCAATTTTTGACGATGATCAAATGGACATGAGCCATGGCAGACTCTTTTTCCTCTAATTGACGATAGACTGATGAACACTCCAAGTACATCATGATGTACTATTTCGTGAAAGGAATACTTACATCAAATTTTGCCCCTCTCAAATTCTGAAAAGCTAGCTAGGCATTGGAGGCAACTCACATGGCCATGTGCACTACTTCAATGTGTCCATCGACTTATTCCTCTCTCCAAACTAAAATTTAAATTTAAAATTAGAAGAATTTACCAAGTAGAGTAATGAGATTACCTCGTATAGTTATAAGATTTTGCATTAGAGGGCATGAGAAAAGTTGCCATTAGCAAATCCGCTGCTGGTCTCCTCCCAAGTGTCGCACGTGCATCCATACAAAATTGTAATGGAGGAAGTTAGCATCAATAAATTCTCGCTGTTACCAAAGTTACTATTCTTCTGGTAAGGGAGAATGATTTGTGTAAGACGTGGATTGAATATCAAGTCAAACTGAAGATCAAAATAGGGATTCAGGTGCAGTACCTATAATACCGAGTTTTCCATTTTGAGACAAAGAAGCTTGTTCTTCTTTAACTTTTTCCCAGAAAAGCGTGTATGCTCTTTCTAAAAAAAATAAGAATACAAGATGGTTCAGGCCTAAGTATCCAAAAATAGTCTGCTGCTGAAATGAACTGATCACATTTTTACCAGATAAGTCACCTCTCTTCAACTGATCACATCAGGCAGCTACCTGAGCCATATCCGATCTCTCAACAGAAGAGCAACATCATATCCTCAAAATGCAAAGGATTATACATAATCTTCAGACCTAAATAACCAAGAGGTCTCATAATAAAATCTTGCAATATCACAAAACATCTTATTTACATAATTCTGCTCACTTTCATTATATAATATTGAAAGAAGCTAAGAAATCATAGTAAGCACATGAAGCGGTAAGAATCATCTAAAAAAAAGTTGTAAGAATAGACAATCATAGCTGAGACACAGCATGTAGTCCACCAGTATACAACAATGACAATCAAGAAACAAAATAAATTTTTCAGGATAAAGAAGACGATAAAGTACATGAAAATTGAAGGATCGATACGCTCTGGTACAGCTGCATCTGAAAAGAACAACCAAAGTGAAGATGATGTGGATTTCCACCGCCAGGTCTCTGACCCAGCCTGGACATCAAGGTATACTTCTCCATCTTTATTATTTAACAACTCAACATTCACATTAGATACCAACAAGCTTTTTCGTAATCTCTGTGTTAACATTATGAATCACACCAGTAAGACAATCCACCTTTGAATTTGGAACCAAATAGAAAAATCTATGGAAAAGAACAAATTAATCAGACTAAGATATTCCCACCTTTGGTCCAATAAACTCACTGTAGTGGTACAATTGACAAATTACATGTGCCATAACATGATGGTACATATACCTTTTGGAAAAAAAACTCATTACAAAACACCAGTTAACGATCCCATAAATCAATTTACCGATCCACTCTAGCCAAGACTGGCTTCATCATACATTACATGGACTCAGTTGTTACAGTTAGGGTAATAATTGAACTAAATACTATTTGCAACGTCACACTGTTTGTAGCTACTTTTTCGCAATAACTGAGAATTGAACTAAAAAATGGTCAAGCTCATTTAGCTCACCTTAGGTGTCTGGTACAAAATGAAGAAGCATATCTGCTTTGCGCACCATCTAAGTATATAGGAATAACTCAATCACAAACAGAACCAGAAAATACCTTCCCGTGGAGCTCGACATCAAAGCTTCCGTAGCATCTCGCGGGAGCTCGTCGGCGCAGAGGCTACCACCTGCGTCACCTCCAAAGGTTGTGGTCATCAACTTGTGCACCGACCTCTCTGTGTGGGGCTTTCACAAGGAGCTCTAACCCGCCATGGACATGACGTCAGAGCTCATCTACGCTGAGCAGCGAGTGTAGTCGTGTAGTCAATATACACATGCACGCAATAACCAGACATTGATTCCTTCCCTAAAATCACAAACTATAATTGTATATATCTGTGTGACTAACAGAGCATTTATATGCATATCAATGAACTTAGAATACAGTTAAGTTCTTATTCCCGATAGCATAAAATAGATCGCGTTGCTTGGTGAATGAGTGATTTGCTTACATCTCTAAATAAATTTTTCAGCAAAGAAAATGGGATAAACTGAGCCATTTAAAATGGGATTAACAATGCATATTGCTTAAATACAGAACTAAAGATGCCACCATGCCAGAACAGATCAGAACATCTTCAGTCCAACTGCCATCTAATCAGGGGACTAACAAATCTCTACCTATTTCGTTTACCTATGAAAAACAAATCTATTGGAAAGTAAGCATGTGCAAAAAACAAATCCAATTGAAAATTTCCGTTTCTTGTTTACTTATGCAAGTTGAGAGCTAGGACTTATGCAAGCTTCCTGTAAACAAAAGAAGCCATTGTGCTGTTTGATGCAGCACACTCTAGCCACAGGAGTGGAATACTTGCTCGCTGCATATATTGAGACATGTATACGTTGAGAGTCTTGAGGAAATTTCAGCAGGCGATGGTAGTAGTGCTATGTCAGAAGATCCAACAATTTAATCATTTGATCACATAACCTGAAGAAAATAATTTGCCACGATTTGAAGAGGAAACCTAGAGGAGACAATATCCAGCGTGTAGATAGAGGCAGGGACTGGACCTGGAGAAGCCTCCCTCTAAGATAAACTGATAGAAAAAGTTCAGAAGCCTAATCACTACTTCGCGTCCAGCAGGACCGGACCTTTTTGAAGGCCAGTGACCTCTGGTGGCGAACGGCAGATGCGTCAGAGTGATGGGACAGATAGCTGGGGAGTGGAGAGAAGGCAAGGACGAGACGCACACTGACCTGGATCTTGATGCTCGTCGCCACCAACCAGGGTGCGCTGGTGCCGAGGAGGTAGAGGCTGCGCGACCCTAAGGGCTCCTTGTGCAATGCCCTGGCCGCGTGCACCACCGCGGCGCGCGCCCATGGGCAAGCACCTCTGGCCAGCAGGGCTCTGCCGCCGAGATCGCGCCCAACTCCAGCCGCCTTGCCACGAGCTGCCGTACTCGCTCTGTGAGAGAGGCCTGCCACATATCAGAGGAGGGCCAATGTCTAGCCGCCGCAGTCGTCGAGGCTCTAGGAGCTACCGGCTGCCGCTATCGCTCGACGCGCGCGTCAGCGGTCGACGAGCTCCTTGACGCGGCACGCCCCGCAGGCGCCAGGGACTCCACCGTCGCGTGGTTCCCCTCGCCAATCGCGCCGCCTCCCACCATGATCTGGTCATCCCTTGCGCGCCACCACGCCTCCTCTGTCCCACCACCGCGACCCTGCGCGCCCACTCGCCTCCTCCGGCCTGTCACCGCCGTCTCGCGTCATGATGTTGTGTAATTGGTGGGATCCCGTGATTGGTTTAGTTTCCTTTCTAATGGTAATCAATTATGATGGTGCGGTGATTTCTTTCTGATTTCCTTTACTTTCCTTATGATGTCGTGATTCTGTTCCTTGATGGTACGGTGATTAATTGGTGCGGTGGAAGGGCAAAAGGGTCATATGAAAAATATGTAGGACGAAACCTTTGACCGGAGGAAACAGAACCAGTTCCTCCTTTTTATATAGTAGAGATTTGAAGCCGAACAATTTGGACATCTTATTCGTCCAGAACGGACAACGTATGCATCCGGCAGAACAGAATTACTGCGGAGGTTCGTGCAGTCTCGGGACTCCGAAAGTTGGTGACGTATTTGACACAAACTCTTTTCATACCTGGATATTTCGGCCCAGCCACGAGTTGTGAGCCTCATGAAGGACAGAGGGGAGTCCTAGGAAGGTTCTAGAGGTACCCAAGAGCCCTTGGATCAAAGGGGCATCCATCCCATGGCCTAGATTGCATCTCCAACACTATATATTGATGGGAAACCCTATTTTTGGAGGCCCCCAAGCATTGTCACGAAAATCCTCCTTGGCAGCCGCCAAGGAGGGGGAAACACTCATCTACACCAGCACCAACTCAAGGAAGAAGAAGGCTAAGGGGCGGCTGCTTGTGACTGTAAAGCACACGTCCGTTGGGAACCCCAAGAGGAAGGTATGATGCGTACATCAGTGAGTTTTCCCTCAGTAAGAAACCAAGGTTATCGAATCCAGTAGGAGTCAAGAAGCACGTGAAGGTCGTTGGTGGCGGAGTGTAGTGCGGCGCAACACCAGGGATTCCGGCGCCAACATGGAACCTGCACAACACAATAAAAGTACTTTGCCCCAACTTAACAGTGAGGTTGTCAATCTCACCGGCTTGCTGTAACAAAGGATTAGATGTATAGTGTGGAAGATGATGTTTGCGAAGAACAAGTATTGCAGTAGATTGTATTCGATGTAAAAGAATGGACCGGGGTCCACAGTTCACTAGTGGTGTCTCTCCGATAAGAAATAGCATGTTGGGTGAATAAATTACAGTTGGGCAATTGACAAATAAAGAGGGCATAATAATGCACATACATATCATGATGAGTAGTGTGAAATTCAATTGGGCATTACGACAAAGTACATAGACCGCTATCCAGCATGCATCTATGCCTAAAAAGTCCACCTTCGGGTTAGCATCCGCACCCCTTTCAGTATTAAGTTGCAAACAACAGACAATTACATTAAGTATGGTGCGTAATGTAATCAACACAAATATCCTTAGACAAAGCATTGATGTTTTATCCCTAGTGGCAACAGCACATCCATAACCTTAGAACTTTCTGTCACTGTCCCAGATTTAATGGAGGCATGAACCCACTATCGAGCATAAATACTCCCTCTTGGAGTTACAAGTATCAACTTGGCCAGAGTCTCTACTAGCAACGGAGAGCATGCAAGATCATAAACAATACATATATGATAGATTGATAATCAACATAACATAGTATTCCATATTCATCGGATCCCAACAAACGCAACATGTAGCATTACAAATAGATGATCTTGATCATGTTAGGCAGCTCACAAGATCGAACAATGATAGCACAATGAGGAGAAGACAACCATCTAGCTACTGCTATGGACCCATAGTCCAGGGGTGAACTACTCACACATCACTTCGGAGGCAATCATGGCGATGAAGAGTCCTCCGGGAGATGATTCCCCTCTCCGGCAGGGTGCCGGAGGCGATCTCCTGAATCCCCCGAAATGGGATTGGCGGCGGCAGCGTCTCTGGAAGGTTTTTCGTATCGTGGCTCTCGGTACTCGGGTATTCTCGACGAAGGCTTCTTATAGGCGGAAGGGTAGGTTTAGGGGCGTCACGAGGGCCCCACACAACAGGGCTGCGCGGCCCCACCCTTGGCCGCGCAGCCCTGGCGTGGTGGCGCCTCGTCGCCCCACTTCGTAATCCTTTCGGTCTTCTGGAAGCTTCGTGGAAAAATAAGACCCTGGGCGTTGATTTCGTCCAATTCCGAGAATATTTCCTTTGTAGGATTTCTGAAACCAAAAACAGCAGAAAACAACAACTGGCTCTTCGGCATCTTGTCAATAGGTTAGTGCCGGAAAATGCATAAATATGACATAAAATGTGTATAAAACATGTGAGTATCATCATAAAAGTAGCATGGAACATAAGAAATTATAGATACGTTTGAGACGTATCAAGCATCCCCAAGCTTAGTTCCTACTCGTCCTCGAGTAGGTAAACGATAACAAAGATAATTTCTGAAGTGACATGCTATCATAATCTTGATCAATACTATTGTAAGCATATGTAATGAATGCAGCGATTCGAAGCAATGGTAAAGATAATGAGTAAACTACTGAATCATATAACAAAGACTTTTCATGAATAGTACTTTCAAGAAAAGCATCAATAAGTCTTGCATAAGAGTTAACTCATAAAGCAATAGATTCAAAATAAAGGCATTGAAGCAACACAAAGGAAGATTTAAGTTTCAGCAGTTGCTTTCAACTTCAACATGTTTATCTCATGGATAATTGTCAACATAAAACAATATAACAAGTGCAATAGGTAAACATGTAAGAATTGATGCACACAGTTGACACAAGTGTTTGCTTCTGAGATAGAAAGAAGTAGGTAAACTGACTCAACATAAAAGTAAAAGAATGGCCCTTCGAAGAGGGAAGCATGGATTGCTATATTTGTGCTAGAGCTTTTATTTTGAAAACAATAAACAATTTTGTCAACGGTAGTAATAAAGCATATGTGTTATGTATAAGATATCTTATAAGTTGCAAGCCTCATGCATAGATTACCAATAGTGCCCGCACCTTTTCCTAATTAGCTTGGATTTACATGGATTATCATTGTATCACATATGTTTTAACCAAGTATCACAAAGGGGTACCTCTATGCCGCCTGTACAAAGGTCTAAGGAGAAAGCTCGCATTGGATTTCTCGCTTTTGATTATTCTCAACTTAGACATCCATATCGGGACAACATAGACAACAGATAATGGACTCCTCTTTAATGCATAAGCATTCAACAACAGATAATATTCTCATAAGAGATTGGGGATTGTTGTCCAAACTGAAACTTCCACCATGGATCATGACTTTAGTTAGCGGCCCAATGTTCTTCTCTAACAATATGCATACTCAAACCATTCAACTCATGATAAATCACCCTTACTTCAGACAAGACGAACATGCATAGCAACTCACATGATATTCAACAAAGTGAGATAGTTGATGGCGTCCCCAGGAACATGGTTATCGCTCAACAAGCAACTTATTAAGAAATAAGATACATAAGTACATATTCAATACCACAATAGTTTTTAAGCTATTTTTCCCATGAGCTATATATTGCAAAGACAAAGAATTGAATTTTAAAGGTAACACTCAAGCAATTTACTTGGAATGGCAGAAAATACCATGTAGTAGGTAGGTATGGTGGACACAAATGGCATAGTTTTTGGCTCAAGGATTTTGGATGCACGAGAAGTAATCCCTCTCAATACAAGGCTTAGGCTAGCAAGGTTGTTTGAAGCAAACACAAGTATGAACCGGTACAGCAAAACTTACATAAGAACATATTGCAAGCATTATAAGACTCTACACTGTCTTCCTTGTTGTTCAAACCCTCACCAGAAAATATCTAGACTTTAGAGAGACCAATCATGCAAACCAAATGTCAACAAGCTCTACAGTATTTCTTCACTAATAGGTGCAAAGTATATGATGCAAGAGCTTAAACATGATCTATATGAGCAAAACAATTGCCAAGTATCAAATTATTCAAGACATTATACCAATTACCACATGTAGCATTTTCTGTTTCCAACCATATAACAATTAACGAAGCAGTTTCAACCTTCGCCATAAACATTAAGAATAAAGCTAAGAACATATGTGTTCATATGCAACAGTGGAGCGTGTCTCTCTCCCACACAATGAATGCTAGGATCCAATTCAAACAAACAAAAACAAGAACATAAAGACGCTCCAAGTAAAGCACATAAGATGTGACGGAATAAAAATATAGTTTCACTAGAGGTGACCTGATAATTTGTCGATGAAGAAGGGGATGCCTTGGGCATCCCCAAGCTTAGATGCTTGAGTCTTCTTGAAATATGCAGGGATGAACCACGGGGGCATCCAAGCTTAGAGCTTTCACTCTCCTTGATCATATTGTATCATCCTCCTCTCTTGATCCTTGAAAACTTCCTCCACACCAAACTCAAAACAAACTCATTAGAGGGTTAGTGCAAAATCAAAAATTCACATGTTCAGAGGTGACATAATCATTCTTAACACTTCTGGACATTGCACAAGGCTACTGAAAGTTAATGGAACAAAGAAATCCATCAAACATAGCAGAACAGGCAATGCGAAATAAAAGGCAGAATCTGTCAAAATAGAACAGTCCGTAAAGACGAATTTTTCTGGGGCACTAAACTTGCTCAGATGAAAATGCTCAAATTGAATGAAAGTTGCGTAAATATCTGAGGATCACGCACGTAAATTTGCATATTTTTCTGAGTTACCTACAGATAATACTACTCAAATTCGTGACAGCAAGAAATCTGTTTCTGCGCAGTAATCCAAATCTAGTATGAACCTTACTATCAAAGACTTTACTTGGCACAACAATGCAATAAAATAAAGATAAGGAGAGGTTGCTACAGTAGTAACAACTTCCAAGACTCAAATATAAAACAAAAGTGCAGAAGTAAAATCATGGGTTGTCTCCCATAAGCGCTTTTCTTTAACGCTTTTCAGCTAGGCGCAGAAAGTGTGAATCAAGTATTATCAAGTAACGAAGCATCGACATCATAATTTGTTCTAATTATAGAATCAAAAGGTAACTTCATTCTCTTTCTAGGGAAGTGTTCCATACCTTTCTTGAGAGGAAATTGATATTTAATATTCCCTTCCTTCATATCAATAATAGCACCAATAGTTCGAAGAAAAGGTCTTCCCAATATAATGGGACAAGATGCATTGCATTCAATATCCAAGACAACAAAATCAACGGGGACAAGGTTATTGTTAACCGTAATGCGAACATTATCAATCCTCCCCAAAGGTTTCTTTGTAGAGTTATCAGCAAGATTAACATCCAAATAACAATTTTTCAATGGTGGCAAGTCAAGCATATTATAGATTTTCTTAGGCATAACAGAAATACTTGCACCAAGATCACATAAAGCATTACAATCAAAATCATTGACCTTCATCTTAATGATGGGCTCCCAATCATCTTCTAACTTCCTAGGAATAGAAGTCTCAAGTTTTAATTTCTCTTCTCTAGCTTTTATGAGAGCATTTGTAATATATTTTGTAAAGGCCAAATTTATAGCACTAGCATTAGGACTTCTAGCAAGTTTTTGTAAGAACTTTATAACTTCAGAGATGTGAAAATCATCAAAATCTAAACCATTATGATCCAAAGCAATGGGATCATTTTCACCAATATTTTGAAAAATTTCAGCAGTTTTATCACAAGCAATTTCAGCAGTTTTAGCAGTTTCAGGCAGTTTTTACGCTTTGCATTAGAAGTAGAAACATTGCCAACACCAATTATTTTACCATTGATAGTAGGAGGTGTAGCAACATGTGAAGCATTTTCATTACTAGTGGTGGTAATAGTCCAAACTTTAGCTACATTATTCTCTTTAGCATTTTCTTCTTTTTCCCACCTAGCACGCAATTCGGCCATCAATCTAATATTCTCATTAATTCGAACTTGGATGGAGTTTGCTGTAGAAAATGACTTAATATCTTTATTTTCATTAGGCATAACTTTCAATTTCAAAAGATCAACATCAGCAGCAAGACTATCAACATTAGAAGCAAGAATATCAATTTTACCAAGCTTTTCTTCAACAGATTTGTTAAAAGCAGTTTGTGTACTAATAAATTCTTTAAGCATTACTTCAAGACCAGATGGTACATTCCTATTATTTTTGTAAGAGTTACCATAAGAATTACCATAACCATTACCATTATTTGAAGGATATGGCCTATAGTTGTTACTAGAATTATTCCGATAAGCATTGTTGTTGAAATTATTATTCTTAATGAAATTCACATCAACATGTTCTTCTTGAGCAACCAATGAAGCTAACGGAACATTATTAGGATCAACATTAGATCTACCATTCACAAGCATAGACATTATAGCATCAATATTATCACTCAAGGAGGAGGTTTCTTCAACAAAATTTACCTTCTTACCTTGTGGAGCTCTTTCCGTGTGCCATTCAGAGTAATTTATCATCATATTATCAAGAAGCTTTGTTGCGGCGCCTAGAGTGATGGACATAAAAGTACCTCCAGCAGCTGAATCCAATAAGTTCCACGAAGAAAAATTCAATCCTGCATAAAAGGTTTGGATGATCATCCAAGTAGTCAGTCCATGGGTAGGGCAATTTTTAACCAAAGATTTCATTCTTTCCCATGCTTGAGCAACATGCTCATTATCCAATTTCTTAAAATTCATTATGCTACTTCTCAAAGATATAATTTTAGCAGGAGGATAATATCTACCAATGAAAGCATCCTTACATTTAGTCCATGAATCAATACTATTCTTAGGCAAAGATAGCAACCAATCTTTAGCTCTTCCTCTTAATGAGAAAGGAAACAATTTTAATTTTATAATGTCACCATCTACATCCTTATACTTTTGCATTTCACATAGTTCAACAAAATTATTAAGATGGGCAGCAGCATCATCAGAACTAACACCAGAAAATTGCTCTCTCATAACAAGATTTAGTAAAGCAGGTTTAATTTCAAAGAATTCTGCTGTAGTAGCAGGTGGAGCAATAGGTGTGCATAAGAAATCATTATTATTTGTGCTTGTGAAGTCACACAACTTAGTATTTTCAGGAGTACCCATTTTAGCAATAGTAAATAAAGCAAACTAGATAAAATAAATGCAAGTAACTAATTTGTTTGTGTTTTTAATATGGAGAACGCAAACAAGATAGTAAATAAAGTAAATGCAAGTAACTAATTTTTTTGTATTTTGATATAATGAGCAAACAAAGCAGTAAATAAAATAAAGTAAAGCAAGACAAAAACAAAGTAAAGAGATTGGAAGTGGAGACTCCCCTTGCAGCGTGTCTTGATCTCCCCGGCAACGGCGCCAGAAAAACGTTGCTTGTGACGGTAAAGCACACGTCCGTTGGGAACCCTAAGAGTAAGGTATGATGCTTACAGCAGCGAGTTTTCCCTCAGTAAGAAACCAAGGTTATCGAATCCAGTAGGAGTCAAGAAGCACGTGAAGGTCGTTGGTGGCGGAGTGTAGTGCGGCGCAACACGAGGGATTCCGGCACCAACGTGGAACCTGCACAACACAATCAAAGTACTTTGCCCCAACTTAACAGTGAAGTTGTCAATCTCACCGGCTTGCTGTAACAAAGGATTAGATGTATAGTGTGGAAGATGATGTTTGCGAAAAACAGTAAGAACAAGTATTGCAGTAGATTGTATTCGATGTAAAAGAATGGACCGGGGTCCACAGTTCACTAGTGGTGTCTCTCCGATAAGAAATAGCATGTTGGGTGAACAAATTACAGTTGGGCAATTGACAAATAAAGAGGGCATACCAATGCACATACATATCATGATGAGTAGTGTGAAATTCAATTGGGCATTACGACAAAGTACATAGACCGCTATCCAGCATGCATCTATGCCTAAAAAGTCCACCTTCAGGTTAGCATCCGCACCCCTTCCAGTATTAAGTTGCAAACAAAAGACAATTGCATTAAGTATGGTGCGTAATGTAATCAACACAAATATCCTTAGACAAAGCATTGATGTTTTATCCCTAGTGGCAACAACACATCCATAACCTTAGAACTTTATGTCACTGTCCCAGATTTAATGGAGGCATGAACCCACTATCAAGCATAAATACTCCCTCTTGGAGTTACAAGTATCAACTTGGCCAGAGCCTCTACTAGCAACGGAGAGCATGCAAGATCATAAACAACACATATATGATAGATTGATAATCAACATAACATAGTATTCCATATTCATCGGATCCCAACAAACGCAACATATAGCATTACAAATAGATGATCTTGATCATGTTAGGCAGCTCACAAGATCGAACAATGATAGCACAATGAGGAGAAGACAACCATCTAGCTACTGCTATGGACTCATAGTCCAGGGGTGAACTACTCACACATCACTCCGGAGGCGATCATGGCGATGAAGAGTCCTCCGGGAGATGATTCCCCTCTCCGGCAGGGTGCCGGAGGCGATCTCCTGAATCCCCCGAGATGGTATTGGCGGCGGCGGCGTCTCTGGAAGGTTTTTCATATCGTCTCTCTCGGTACTGGGGTATTCTCGACGAAGGCTTCTTATAGGCGGAAGGGTAGGTTTAGGGGCGTCACAAGGGCCCCACACAACAGGGCGGCGCGGCCCCACCCTTGGCCGCGCGGCCCTGGTGTGGCGGCGCCTCATCGCCCCACTTCGTAATCCTTTCGGTCTTCTGGAAGCTTCGTGGAAAAATAAGACCCTGGGCGTTGATTTCGTCCAATTCCGAGAATAGTTCCATGGTAGCATATCTGAAACCAAAAACAGCAGAAAACAAAGAATCGGCTCTTCGGCATCTTGTCAATAGGTTAGTGCCGGAAAATGCATAAATATGACATAAAATGTGTATAAAACATGTGAGTATCATCATAAAAGTAGCATGGAACATAAGAAATTATAGATACGTTTGAGACGTATCAGCGGCGCTCCCCCATGATGCCGGCGGCGGGGAAGGAGTCCCCCGCGCCGCCGCCGCTGCCGCCCACGCCTCCGCCTCCCGGCGCTCCTCGCTGAGCCCTCCAACGTCTTCACCGCCATCTCCATCACCAACTCCTCATTGTATTCAGTGGTCCATCCTCTCACAAACCTCTGTACCGCCCTATATAAACATGGTGTTTGATGCTATAAGTTATAATCCTATGATCTATGTCATGTTGCCATAGTTTATTTGTTCTTTGATTGATTGGTTGTTTCTCTTTGGTTCATTAGAGTTGTATGTTGATATGTTACCGTCCTTGGTGCCCATTATATTTGTGCGCGCATGGATCAAACACCATAGAGTTGGTAGTACTTGTATACTAGAACTTAAGGCTATGGTTGGGGAAACCTTAATGCTTGCTAGTATTTACGGATGTTTGGTAGCAAGCCAATCATATAGTACTTGTAATCCCGGAGGGAGAGAATGTATATTTAGCCTCTCCTACATAGAAAGCTGCATCGAAGACATTGAACCCAAGATCTTCACTAATTGATCTTGGACAAAGCCACCACTATTACCACCGCCTTTCCACACTCATGGTACTATTAGTTTAGTTTGTTTTATTGCTGCAGCACTAACATTTATACCGTGTATTTTATTGTTCTGCAAAGTCACCTCTCATACCCGTTATCGCTCTAGTTTTATTTCCTAGCTATTGCAAACGCTTAGTGTGCGTAGAGTTGTATCAGTGGTTGATAGAACTTGAGAGAATGTTTATCCTACCTTTAGATCCTCGTTGGTTCGACACTCTTACTTATCGAAAAGGCTACACACGATCCCCTATACTTGTGGGACATCAATTACACACAAAGGTAGTTGCTAACCTTTAAGTGTTGTGTAATAGTTCTAGTTCCTTTTGATCCAACCTATGGATCAAATTATGTCTACCCAAAATAAGGTTTTAGAAAATATCACAGTGAAGTTTATAGCGCTTGACTTGATGATCTACTTCAATTCCAGCAAGTCAAGTGAAACTTCAGTTACTGTGGTAAGTTTTATTTGAAAGCGCAAAAATTCCCCAGATTTTCTATGTATGAATGCAATGCACACTTTGGTGTTCTCTCATTTTATAGCCTCTAAACCTGGGATATTACAGAATTTGAGCGTTTTCTCAACAAAATAGTTTAGAATATAGGGTAGCCTCATCTTAGACCTCGTTGAAACAGAAAATTTCATTCTTGTGGAAGTTATTTTGAGTCAAGAAAATTGCTCGAAAGCTCATAAAAGTAATTCAGATTTCTTGACATTTCCAGATCATGCTCCATAAAGAGGATCAGATCATCAACGTAGTGAAGTATAGAAAGTCAACCATCAACTAGATGTGGAATCACTCCCTCAATTTTATTTTGGCCATAAATTTGTGCATGTTCGATAAATCACATGTTGAATTTCTTTTGAACTTCAGCTCCAAATGTCCGCAAATCTATCTTCTGATTATCCCAGAATTCCCCTAGGAAATTTTGAGTCAAGAATGGTGCGGTGAGAACCTCGAGCTCCCAAATAGCTACACATGTATGTTTTGGTTCATATTTCTTCACAATAATTGTCTCTTTCATGCTATCCTCTGAAATCTTAATAAACCAAGTGCAACCTACGCAACATACTGCATGCAGCATGGTTGCTTCATTCCTAATATTTCTCAGCTTTATTTTCTAATATTTAAGTAGTTAAGGATTTTTTGAATCTTGAATACATGAGAAATCATGCATATTTTATAGTTTTGTATTTTCAAAGTCAACTTTGAATTGAAAGACTTGAATTTGTACTCAAACTTCATCAATTTCTCCTCTGTCAGATTAATATCTTCATTCTTAAGGCCAACATAATCACCTTGCTTAACAATCTCTAGCTGCTCATTATTGTCATCCACATCATTGTCAATGTTTTCTTCAAATATAGCATCATCACCATCCTCTGCGTTATAATCTAATCATAGAATTCCGATTCATACTCATCATCATCATCATCATCATTATCTTGTTCATCTGTGCCTTGAAGAAAGAAAGTACTCGAATTGTAAAAACTGCAAACGGAGACCGAGCTACATGTAACCCTTTATTTTCAAAAATTCGGAATCATAGTTTTAAGTTTTTAAAAAATCTGAAATAAAATCCTAGACATAGACAATGATGAAATCTACAAACGTGTAAAATCTCAATGTAATAAATTCTTTGTATTGTAGACTACACAAGGGTTTTATAGTTTTGAAATATGCACTATTCACTATTATGAGATCCACACATTTATTATTTTTGTGTAGTCTAAAGTACTAAGAATTTCACATTGAAATTTTGCATGTTTGTAGCTTCCATCATTGGCTACATCTAGAAAAAAAAATTCAGAATTTTTTAAAATATAGAAATATGATTTCTGATTTTTTGAAAGCAAAGAACTACATGTAGCTTGGCCTCCGTTTGTCCACTCTCCTCAAATTGCCAATAACTTGTCCACATATATTTCTCTTTCTTCTTTGCACATAGATATGTTCTTCAGAAGAACCGACAGCAAGTGTGCAAGCATCAACCGGGTTACTAATTCCTTATCTGATTTGATTGGGTACGTTTTTTCCACAAGAGCAAAAGCTATCTAGTACGCGTGAACCAGTACCAATTATCTTGTCCTTATAACCACTAGTAAAGTGCACGTGCTTTGCACGACAATACATACGATATCATCTTATTTTAATAATAAGACATAATGATAATACTCAGTATAATTCAGAAGTCGGTACCACACTTGGTTATTTCTCATGTATTTAGGAGTACAAATGACTCTGGTAAATCTGATTTACGTATTCCTGATATACCTCTCCATGAACATTGACTTACAAACTATTCACATTTGCCGTCCATAAAAAACAATGAGCATATAGCTCTCCATGAACATTGGTTTGAGCCTCCATTCGCCAATATGTGTAAGTTTCCATCTATTTTATTTTCTAATTTATAGAAGTTACATTAAAGGACTGTTATTTCCAAAGTCGCATGAAACGACCGGGAAAGAGTTGACCATTTTTTATCATATATAAAATGTTTGTGTCACATATTTATAATTAATATATTTCTTACCATCTCATGAAAATGTGCATGACACACAAAAATTCACGGCCCAAGGAAATATTTCCATCATACAATAACATAATGTATCCATAGACAAGAATCTATTACACAAGAATTGGTTTCCATCACAATAATATTATACATTTGCATGATGTCTGGTCTTCAGTGACAATCTAAGTTGTAATAAGAATTGCCATGCAATTAACAAGTAATTTAAACTTGTGATTGTTGGGGACAATTTTATGATTTATTAAATATATTACTCCCTCCATCCTGAAGAGGATGTCGTGGAGTTTATTTAAATGGTGTCTAGATACACCTGAATTTACAATGGATGGACTTAATATATTCACACGAAAAAGAAGAATGATGTCCTTTCTTAGGAAGCATGTGATAAAACTTTTTTATGGGAGAATTAACCTTGGAGCATAGCAACGTTGTCGTGACAAACAAAAGTATATTCTAAAGAACCATGGTTTTTATATTGTCATAGTCTTACATTTTGTACAAAAGTAATCTTACTAAAAAACGATAAAAATAGTTACACAGTAGAGAATATATATAATATATTCCCAATATGTTGTATTTATATAACAACGTATAACAGTTGGAAAAAATATAACAGCAGATACTGTAATCTCTTGTTCTCTCCCGCTTTCTAGTTCTGTAGTTAGCGTTTGAAGAACCATTAATCAGGAAGAGGAATTAGGCCAACTGTGAACATGTTCATGTAGCTGTTTTTTATTCCACCGCGATAAAACAAGTAACAGGGTGCATGCCCACATGCATGGGGCCCCAACCTGACCACCCAGATCATGATGCTAGAGCTTTTTCTACTGCCGGTGTAGACTTTTCCAGAAGTATCGAGCATCTACAATAGAGTCTGCCCGCGCGGGAATGCCCAGTGACGAATCCAAGAGCTCACTGCCGTTGGATCAAATGAGTTTCGGCTGGATGAACGGCAGCTAGAAGCTCCAACAAGCAAATAAACGGCTTAGATTACTCCATTGGCCGGAAGACTCCGGAACAAAGTGGTAAATCCAAATTCTATTACACAAGAATTGGTTTCCATCACAATAATATTATACATTTGCATGATGTCTGGTCTTCAGTGACAATCTAAGTTGTAATAAGAATTGCCATGCAATTAACAAGTAATTTAAACTTGTGATTGTTGGGGACAATTTTATGATTTATTAAATATATTACTCCCTCCATCCTGAAGAGGATGTCGTGGAGTTTATTTAAATGGTGTCTAGATACACCTGAATTTACAATGGATGGACTTAATATATTCACACGAAAAAGACGAATGATGTCCTTTCTTAGGAAGCATGTGATAAAACTTTTTTATGGGAGAATTAACCTTGGAGCATAGCAACGTTGTCGTGACAAACAAAAGTATATTCTAAAGAACCATGGTTTTTATATTGTCATAGTCTTACATTTTGTACAAAAGTAATCTTACTAAAAAACGATAAAAATAGTTACACAGTAGAGAATATATATAATATATTCCCAATATGTTGTATTTATATAACAACGTATAACAGTTGGAAAAAATATAACAGCAGATACTGTAATCTCTTGTTCTCTCCCGCTTTCTAGTTCTGTAGTTAGCGTTTGAAGAACCATTAATCAGGAAGAGGAATTAGGCCAACTGTGAACATGTTCATGTAGCTGTTTTTTATTCCACCGCGATAAAACAAGTAACAGGGTGCATGCCCACATGCATGGGGCCCCAACCTGACCACCCAGATCATGATGCTAGAGCTTTTTCTACTGCCGGTGTAGACTTTTCCAGAAGTATCGAGCATCTACAATAGAGTCTGCCCGCGCGGGAATGCCCAAGTGACGAATCCAAGAGCTCACCGCCGTTGGATCAAATGAGTTTCGGCTGGATGAACGGCAGCTAGAAGCTCCAACAAGCAAATAAACGGCTTAGATTACTCCATTGGCCGGAAGACTCCGGAACAAAGTGGTAAATCCAAATTCAAAAACTCGTGTACTATATAGTGGTATAGATAACAACGTATAACAGTTGGAAAAAATATAACAGCAGATACTGTAATCTCTTGTTCTCTCCCGCTTTCTAGTTCTGTAGTTAGCGTTTGAAGAACCATTAATCAGGAAGAGGAATTAGGCCAACTGTGAACATGTTCATGTAGCTGTTTTTTATTCCACCGCGATAAAACAAGTAACAGGGTGCATGCCCACATGCATGGGGCCCCAACCTGACCACCCAGATCATGATGCTAGAGCTTTTTCTACTGCCGGTGTAGACTTTTCCAGAAGTATCGAGCATCTACAATAGAGTCTGCCCGCGCGGGAATGCCCAGTGACGAATCCAAGAGCTCACTGCCGTTGGATCAAATGAGTTTCGGCTGGATGAACGGCAGCTAGAAGCTCCAACAAGCAAATAAACGGCTTAGATTACTCCATTGGCCGGAAGACTCCGGAACAAAGTGGTAAATCCAAATTCAAAAACTCGTGTACTATATAGTGGTATAGAAATGCGACCCGCACGTTTGGGACCTGGCAACGCGCGAGGATCATATCTAGTCCACTAATTCATGCTTTATGATCTGTTGCTAATATAGCAAGTAATCAATACGTTATATATACACGTGGGATACATATTGCATACAAATATGAATACACGTTTGGTGGGCGAGGGTCTTTAAGTGCTGACAGATGCAGCAGCTAGCAGCAGGTACGGACTACGGAGTTGTACTGGCGAATTAAAGCTCTGACACATGGATTTTCAAACACCTAGAGTAAATACATTGCTAATAAATTTGGGACGACGTCATCTTGATCTTTCCCGTGTCTAATTAATCCATTGACATCAAAAATTAAATTTTGAAGATTAAATTTTACGTCTTAGAATATTAAGAACATAATAAAATGTTAAAATATAAAAGTGTGATTTCACTCAAATAAAAAATTAGACATTTTTACTGATTATTTTTGTGTTATAACAATAATTTTGAAACATTATTATTTTAATATATGGAAAGATCCATTGATAGCCATATTTAATTGTTATAACTAACTATTTTGTGTTATCAATCAATTGTGCAGATAGTCAAGATGATTAATTTTGAATCACAAACTTTTGAAAATATTTAATTGTGCAGATAATCAATTCCAACTAGTAAAGGCATATTGGACTGCATGTGACTAATTATGGTCGTCATTACCAAATGAGGGATTAAGCTACTAGTAGTAGCTAGTATGATTTAATTCTAAATGCGGTTGTTTTGCGTAAAGTTTCTCACAGACACATATATTTAGCAGCGTGACAATTTGTACTAATGGATCATTGTTGTAACAATAATTTTAATATATGGAAAGATCCATAGGCAGCTGTAAGAAATAATCAACGGCGGAGATATTATAAACTTTGATTTTGTACTGATTAATGGTGGAGGTAGTATAAATGACCAAATTATAAAACCAAGTTTAGACACAATTTTTGTATCTGTTGTGCATATAGAAAAAAAAAGGAACATCTTTTATTAGTGGAGTAGATAGTCAAAAGTGTGATTTGTACTAATCCAAGTTAAACATTTTTTACTACATCTGGTGCCTATCCAAACCGAAATTTTATACCAATGGTTTCCGTTTTATAACAATAATTTTGTACTAATGGTTTCTTGTTAGAACAATAATTTTGGAGCATTATTTTTAATATATGAAAAGATCCGTAGCCAATTGTCAGAGATAATCAATCAATGGCGGGGATAATCAAAATGATAAGTTTTGAAACACATTTTTCTGAATGGTGTGGATACAGAGCGAGGAGGAGGAGGCTGTAGCTGCGGAGGAACTTGGTATTGCTGCGGAGGGTCATGTTGTTGCTGCTGAGAGCGGAGATGGGCGCCGCCGCCCAACTGCAAATGGCCCTGCTACCAATAAATGTTCAGTAAATGATACTGAACATACGGCGTTAGAGGAGCTCGCTGTCTTGGAGCTTGGCAGAGGTGCACTGTGCACAGCAGCTGGAGAACTCACGCGGAGGAAGAGGAACATGACGGTGGAGGTGTTTGTTGCTTTGGAGGTCAGGCGAAGGAGCACGGCAGCCGGAGTAGCTCGTTGAGTGCAGGGGAGCATGACCGCCGGAGGAGCTCGCTGCCATAGAGCTCGCATGGAGGAGCACGGCGGCCTTTGAGCTCGCTCGGAGAAACACGACAGTCGGAGGAGAACGGCGGCCAGAGCAGCTTGAGCCCTTGAACGTGGGAGGAGGAGCACGGCGTCCGTCGACATGATACTAGCTACTTGCTGTTTGGGCATGGAAATGAAGAAGCACTGGGAAATGACCAGCGCAGGTGGCCTGTGGGAAATTAATTCAACCTGTCAGTCTCATCCTCTGCTCCCTCTGCCCTGTCTATTGCATGTCAGACATGCACTGTACAAATGCATCAAATACGTGTTTTATACATGATTTATACATAGATGCCTAAACACGTGTTGCTCTCTGAGTGGAATTATTTTCATCCTCGCGCGTACCCGGGTTCCGTTCAGTGTTTTCGTATAGAAATGTACCAAGTAACTTGGGCAGCGTCATCCATATCATGTCAAATTTAATGAAGCAGGGAGACGTGCGGTTGTCTCTGTCTCTCTGTCTTAGCTATTTTGCGTGCATGGCCGTGCAATCGTGACGCTGACGCGCATGGGACGTACATAGTAAGCACATGTCAGCTACTGCCGCCTGACTTGACTAGATGAACGCCGTGCGCGATGGGTAGTCAACAGCGACATCAACCACTTGCCTTGCGACACACGGGAGCACGAGAAGGATCCCCAAAACTAACGCTTTTACGAAGGTAACGACACAGAAGTGTTATCACTCGCAAAAAAAAAAAAAAACTAGACCATGAGTTTTCACAGTAGAACTTAGTACTGTGCATATTTCATGGAAATGCTTTCAGCAATGTAACGATGTTAAAACACCGCCATTATCACGTATAACCGAAAAAAGTCAGGCGGGGAATTTTTGCTCTAAGAGCAGCTCTAGCCGATCAATTATAGTTTAGAGGAGCAAAAGCTGAAGTAAACTTAAAGAAGCAAGGCTAGAGCTAACCAATCCCTCAAATTTAATTCCTCAAACGAAGTGACCTCACATGGAACTCTCCTACATCTTCTTCTTCCTTCCGGCGTGCCTAACCGAAGCAGCACCCCTCAGTCACGCACATGAACGGCATGCCACGCTCCCACCACCCGCTCATGATGGAAACCTTACTTTTAATCTTTGTATACGGTATTAGTTACATGCAATTCACCAAAGTACATATGTTTGAAAGGTTAACAAATTTCGCACCTACAACCACTGGTTATGATTTTTTTTTTAAACAATGGGAGCATCGTCCCAGTCTCTACATCAAAATGATGCACACGGCCTTTCTTTGTTTCATGGTTGAGAGTATCATATTACAACTTAAACATCACCGAAAGTTTCAGCATAAATAAGCCATCTAGGTTAACTGTCTTCTAAGAGTCACAGTACACATGTTTTGTACACCCATTCCATCTTCTGTACCAAGAGCATCCTTAGACAGTAAAATCTTTTTATAAAGGAACCACATAAAGATCTTTATCTTCAGCGGAATCTTAAGTTTTCGCAAGTATTTTTTTAGAAAAAACTAAATTTACAATCCCCCGAGACCAATATATGTCTTTTTTTTTCCGAATCAGACCAATATATGTCTGGGCAAGCAGCTAGTATCACTAAGCAAGCAGACTAGCACGCATGCAAAACACACAACTGATAACTGATTGACTGGCAACCTCACCTTTAGACAATTGGACGGTTACACAGTTTAGAGAGAGAGACCTGGCTAATTAAACAACTCCAAAGCGACTGTCAAGATCAGGAGAGTTTCCCCCCAGGAAATCAATTCCAGCACGAGCGTATGTGCGTGCACATCGCATCGCATCCTTTCGACAGAAAGTTTTTGACGCATGGCCCCGCTGTTCTCCTCCGGCTCGCGTGAGACAAAAATCCTGTCGAGCGAAAGCGAAGCTTCCCGGCGGTTGCTTGCCGGCACGGCGCAACGCACGCTGAAAGCTGTTTTACCAACCGTGCCTAGTCGAAAATAGGCTCTGACTTTCACGCCCCCAAGCTCGCGTCCCGTCCCGTACGTCTCGGCGTGCGGTGGTGCCGTGGGACGCGGTGTCGCGTGCCAAGTGGTCGATCAAATCGCGCGTCCGTCTCGCCGCTCCACGCTGTAGCCTACCACCGCCGCCGCTCGCCGCCGCTGGCGTTCCCGTCCAATCAATCATGTAACCGGCGGGCGGTGCCGGCGCACGTCGAAACCGCAAACGCACAGGAGCCGCGCGCGCGCGCGCGCGGCGGGCGAGCGAGCGGCCGACTGGCATCCCGTACTAAAAAACGCAGCGCATGGTCACATGTTGAAATAAAAATTTGCGGCTAGGTCCGTGATTCGAAGCTTCCTCTCACGCGAACCGTATCCCGCATTCAGGCGAACCAAATCCCGGCCAGGATCCTCGACCAGTAGGCTGGAATTTCTCCTCCTTGCGTCCCCGGCCCGCCGAGCCGAGAAGATGACCGACGTCTCGGTTGCTAGGCTGACGTCGTCGATGCCAGTGTTCAAACTGCGACGGCTTCAGCTACGTACGTGTCGTCAGATGAACCAGTCCAGTCCCAGCCGCTACAGAAGCTCGCCGACGTGTACCTCGCACTCCCAACCACAGCGATTCAATGCACGATGATCCATCGGCATAAACCACACATGATCGATCCGTCAGGCGTCAATGCATGCGTGTGCCGCTCCCGTCGCGGTCGATGCGTGCGCGCGCGCGCAAGAGGAAATTAAAGTTGGACATGGCCACTCCAGAATCGATCGAGCCCCATGGCGCGCGCCGGCAGCCGGTGAACGTGCCGCTGTCCCTGCCGGGGCCTTGCCCCCCCTCGGACCGAACACTGGGGCCCGGCCTGCCGGAACTTAGCCGGACAAGCCACTGACGTCGCCGCGTGCCTGTCTTCCCCGGCCGCTCTCACCCCGTCATCCTCATCCGCCCAGCTCCCCGACCCCTATAAATACCTCGCCATCCCCAGCCGTTCCGACACAGCAGCACAGCAGACAGCAAACATTCCACAGCTTCTCCCTCTCCCACGCCACGCACTCTTCAGCTGCCCAAGCTCAGAGCTCGCACTAGTGTTTCCGACTGAGCAAATGGCGGCGATGACCCAAGTGTCCAGGGCGATCGGCGCCGCTGACCTCCACCCCCTCCACCCGGCATCATCCGAGTCGGCGGCGGCGGCGAGAGCCAACGGCGACGAGAAGCTGCGGTTCATCGAGGAGATGACGTCCAACGTGGACGCGGTGCAGCAGCGCGTGCTGGCCGAGATCCTCGCCCGCAACGCCGCCACGGAGTACCTCGCCAACTGCCGCCTCGACGCCGCCACCGCCGACCGGGACGCCTTCCGCGCCAAGGTCCCCGTCGTCTCCTACGACGCGCTCAAGCCATACATCCAGCGCATCGTCGACGGGGACAGCTCGCCCATCCTCTCCTCGCACCCCGTCTCGGAGTTCCTCACCAGCTCAGGCACCTCCGCCGGGGAGCGGAAGCTCATGCCCACGGTAGAGGATGAGCTCGAACGGCGCCAGTCGCTCTACAGCCTCCTCATGCCGGTCATGAACCTGTAAGCTCATTCCCATCTCTGTCTTTCTCTCAATGCCATTATTCAATCGTTATAACCAAACAGAATTTGCCAGAATTTGACATGTTAATCTCGTCTTCCAGGTATGTGTCCGGGCTCGAGGCGAAGGGCCTCTACTTCCTGTTCGTCAAGTCGGAGACGAGGACCCCGGGCGGGCTGCCGGCGCGGCCGGTGCTCACCAGCTACTACAAGAGCGACCTCTTCAGGAACCGGACGCACGACCCCTACCACAACTACACCAGCCCCACGGCGGCCATCCTCTGCGCGGACGCCTTCCAGAGCATGTACGCGCAGATGCTCTGCGGCCTGTGCCAGCGCCACGAGGTGCTCCGCGTCGGCGCCGTCTTCGCGTCCGGCCTCCTCCGCGCCATCCGCTTCCTCCAGCTCAACTGGGAGCAGCTCGCCGACGACATCGAGCAGGGCGCGCTCACCCCGCGCGTCACGGACCCCTCCGTGCGCGAGGCGGTCGCGGCCATCCTCCGCCGCCCAGACCCCGAGCTGGCGGCATTCATCCGGGACGAATGCTGCAATGGCGACTGGGCCGGCATCATCACGCGCGTCTGGCCCAACACCAAGTACCTGGACGTCATCGTCACGGGCGCCATGGCGCAGTACATCCCCACGCTCAAGCACTACAGCGGGGGCCTGCCGATGGCGTGCACCATGTACGCGTCATCCGAGTGCTACTTCGGCCTCAACCTGCGCCCGCTCTGCGACCCGGCCGAGGTCGCCTACACCATCATGCCCAACATGGGCTACTTCGAGTTCCTCCCCGTGGACTCCGCCGCCACCGGCGCGTCTGTCGCCGAGGCGTCCGCGTCCGACCTGGTGGAGCTGGCCCGCGTGGAGGCCGGGCGCGAGTACGAGCTGGTGATCACCACCTACGCCGGGCTCAACCGGTACCGCGTCGGCGACGTGCTCCGCGTGACCGGCTTCCACAACGCGGCGCCGCAGTTCCAGTTCGTGCGGCGCAAGAACGTGCTGCTCTCCATCGAGTCCGACAAGACTGACGAGGCCGAGCTGCAGCGCGCCGTGGAGCGCGCGGCGGAGCTACTCCGCCCGCACGGCGCGTCCGTGGTGGAGTACACCAGCCAGGCCTGCACCAGGAGCATCCCGGGACACTACGTCATCTACTGGGAGCTGCTGGCCACCGGCGGCGGCGGCGGCGCGAAGCTGGCGGTGGACAAGGAGACCCTGGACAGCTGCTGCCTGGAGATGGAGGAGGCGCTCAACACCGTGTACCGGCAGAGCCGGGTGGCCGACGGTTCCATCGGGCCGCTGGAGATCCGGGTGGTCCGGCCGGGCACCTTCGAGGAGCTCATGGACTACGCCATCTCCCGCGGAGCCTCCATTAACCAGTACAAGGCGCCCCGCTGCGTGACGTTCCCGCCGATCATCGAGCTGCTCGACTCGCGCGTCGTGTCCAGCCATTTCAGCCCAGCTCTGCCGCACTGGACCCCGACCCGGCGCTCCGACTAGACCGAGAGAAGTACGTAGTACAGTAGCTCCGACTGCTACTGGGAGATTGCTGCATGAAGTACGTACGTAGTAGCACGTTCATACCTAAAGACCTTTTTGAGAATTTTGATTCTTGCTGTCAGTTAGTACAGTAGTAGCATGAACGAACACCTTATTCGATGCTATGTAGCTGAAAAAAAATTGTTGACGGAAGGGGACAGTTTGTGGTACGATTTGTCTGTATCTACCAGGAGTGTGATTACTTAACGGGACGTGCCTCCAAAACCGTACGAGTTGTGCACAAGATCTTTTCCCAATTATTGGTAACGAGCCGACAAAGGACAGACACCGAGTGCTCTTTTCCTGATGCGGTGATGCTCCAGCCTTTGGCCTTTCCATTTTAAGCGAGAGTTTGTAGTCTTTGCTAAGCTAAGCTGGAGCAAGATGGTCAAATTCGTCGCTCGCGTCCAACGGAATTCCAAAATTATATTGTCTTCCCATGTTGATCATGCAAATGCCCCAAAAGGTAATTGCTACACTAGTTTGATCAAACCATTGGCCATCCCAAAACCTCAAATCTCGTTACTCTTCCACACCACCCATTGGTTAAAAGGAGATGTGTCTGCCTCTCGATAGCTGGACACACTAGGACTTTAATTTCCGTATTGTACTTAAGGTCAATTATTTGTTTTCAGGATTTGTTATCATCTAGATTATACCTCCTTATCCATGAAGCAAGCAGGCTCGTGTTCATTTCTCTAATGTCTGGGATGCCCAGGCCCCCATAATGTTGTTTGAGTGTTACCAGATAACATAGCCAAGTGGTACTTGTGTTGTCCTAGAGGTAGTGTGCCATGTGGGAGTTAATAATTTTGAAGACCCAAGCACGAAACTTAACCAATAAAAGATTAATTGGGATGCCGGATAGGCAAGATTTAATTAGCTCTACCCTAGCTGCAAAAGACAGTAGTCTGCCTCTTCAACCTCGAGCTCTCTTAGTAATCTTATCAATCACATGTTGAATATCTTCTTTTGTGTGTTTCCAGAAGTGAAGAGGAACACCAAAATATTTCAGCAGTAGTTTTCTTATTTTGTAGCAAAAAAATTGTGCCAAGATATTAATTTGATCTTCCGCTACATCGACAGATACAAGGTCATATTTGTTAAAGTTTATCCTCATCCCTGTCATTTGTTTAGAAATTGTTAAAATCCAGTTAAGATTCCTAGAATAATCCACATCATTTTTTAGAAAAGGACAAGTGTCGTCCGCATATTAAGACTAATGATCCCTCCCAATTTAAATCTTGTTAAAAAACTAGAAATCAAGTTCTTGTTTGCCGCTGTAATGAGCATTTTGGAAAAAACTTCAGCCACCTTAATAAAAAAGAATAGGGAAGATGAGATCCCCTTGTCCCGCGAAGATTTATTTTGGATCCTAGGCACCAGTGCTCTCGTTGTATTAAAATAATTTAAAAACTATATATTTATGTGTTTTAAAAACTATTTTACAAAAATCTAAAAGAAGCCAATGATTTATCCCACTAACATACAAAATCTTAATTACAAATGTTTTGTTTTCTTAGCTAAACAAAAATGACAAAGTCTGGTTTCTTTTTGAATATTTGAATCACTATACTCAGATCTACACATTTGTTATTTTTGTGTAGCCCAAAATACATATTATTTATAGTTGAAAGTTTACATGTTTGTGGGAGACAATATTGGCTACATCATAATATATCTTCAGGTTTTTCTAAAACTTAAAATATGATTTTCAATTACTTTAAAAAAAAAGATTACCGGTGCCCATGTAGACCAAATCTCTGTCCCCTCCTTGTCTCGACCCTTTACACCCGCAATGACTCTCGCCATTGATTCTAATCCCCTCTGAACCCTAGTGTATCAGTGAGTGAATTTTATTTAATCGTTTTGGTGAATTTTATTTAATCGTTTCCATAAAAATGAATTGTTTTGTTTTGGTGATGCTCAAATTAATATGACTCAATATACATAGTTGTTTGGTTGTGGGCAAGTGATACGTCTCCAACGTATCTATAATTTCTGATGTTCCATGCTAGTTTTATGACAATACCTACATGTTGTGCTCAGACTTTATAATGATTTTATGCATTTTCTAGAACTAACCTATTAACAAGATGGCGAAGTGCCAGTTCCTGTTTTCTGTTGTTTTTTGTTCCAGAAAGGCTGTTCGGGCAATATTCTCGGAATTCGACGAAACAAAGACCAAATATCTTAATTCACCGAGACGGACCAGAACACCGAAGGGGACCCGGAGAGGAGGCCCAGGGCCCCCAGACCATAGGGCCGCGCGGGTGGGCCCCTGGCCGCGCCGGCCTATGGGGAGGGCGCCCTGGTGCCCCTCCGACGCCGCCTCTTCGCCTATATAATCTCTCGGGACGTAAAAACCCTACACCGATTGACGAAACTCCAGAAAAGTTACTGTGACGCCGACGCCATCGCGAAACTCCGTTTCGGGGGACAGAAGTCTCTGTTCCGGCACGCCGCTGGGATGGGGAAGTGCCCCCGGAAGGCATCTCCATCGACACCACCGCCATCTTCATCGCCGCTGCTGTCTCCCATGATGAGGAGGGAGTAGTTCTCCCTCGAGGCTGAGGGCTCTACCGGTAGCTATGTGGTTCATCTCTCTCTCCCATGTGATCTTTATGTGATCATGAGCTTTGTATCACTATTAATCTATGTGCTACTCTAGTGATGTTATTAAAATATTCTATTCCTCCTCCATGATGTAATGTTGACAGTGTGTGCATCATGTAGTACTTGGCGTAGGTTATGATTGTAATCTCTTGTAGATTATGAAGTTAACTATTACTATGATAGTATTGATGCGATCTATTCCCCCTTTCATAGCCATTGTTGACAGTGTGTATGTGTTATCACCAGAATTTGACCGAGTCAGAGGTGGGCCGCGATCAAGATGGACTTGAAGAATATACATAGAAGAAATACGTGAATCGGCCTGTTATGCAAAGTTTGGGCTAGTTTGCCCGTGTATCTGTAATATATTAGATACGTGTCGGTTAGTTAGAGTTTGTCTCGTGCACGGTTGGGATTATTCCCACGTTAGAAAGTCTACGGACTATAAATATGTATCTAGGGTTTATGAAATAAACAACAATCACGTTCACCACAAATCAATCTAGGCGCATCGCCAACTCCCTTGTCTCGAGGGTTTCTTCCGGGTAAGCATCATGCTGCCTAGATCGCATCTTGCGATCTAGGCAGTACAAGTTTATTCGTTGTTCATGCGTTGCTCGTACTGAAGCCTTTTTGATGGCGAGCAACGTAGTTATCTTAGATGTGTTAGGGTTAGCATTGTTCTTCGTATCATATGCTGTCGTAGTGCAACCCTTAGACATCTAGCCGCTCTTACACCTATCTTAGGTGTAGGGGCGGCACCCCGCTTGATCATTATTTAGTAGATCTGATCCGTTATGGTTGCTCCTTGTTCTTCAAGGATTAGTTTAATATCTGCATAGTTAGGCCTTACAAAGGGTTGGAGGATCCAGCGGCGCGTAGGGTGTAGTTTGCTAGCCCTAGACAGGATGTTCCGGGGATCAACCTCGTGTTGGTTTTTAGGCCTTGTCTAGGATCGGCTTACGATCACCGTGCGCGGCCGCGAGGCCCAATCGTGAGTAGGACGTTCCGATTATGCGGTGAAAACCCTAAATCGTCGTAGATCGTTTTAGCTTTATCTTGATCAAGCAGGACCACCATATATTCGTACACCTCGTGCGAATCATGGGTGGATCGGCTCTTTGAGCCGATTCACAGGATAACCCGAGAGCCGATCGAGGCTCGTATTTAATGTTTACGTGTATGCCATGCAGGAAACTAAGCGAGGCATCTTCATCACCTTCTTGACCAGGTATAGGTCAGGTGGCACGCCCTTGCACCAGCATCGGACGTGCGTGCCGGAGTCTTTGCGGGCCATCGCTCGGAGGGACCAGGGCCAGCCGCAGCCCTAAGTTGCTCCCGGCTCTCCTGTGTTGCCCGTTGTTGCTCGCCGGTGGGTTTCTGACCGCAACACATTCTGGCACGCCCGGTGGGACGATCTTCGACATCAACCACATCGCCATCTACATCTGAGATGGCGGACGGCACTCCAGTCACGTACGAGGAACTGACCGAGGAGCTTAAGAAGAAGTATGACGAGGTCAAAGCGATCCTCGAAGCCGACCTCATCGGCTCTTTTCACAGAACCCGTTCACATGGCATCAGGTGGAAAGGGTTCTCGCCTGATGGTGCGCTCGATGGAATAGACCTGTCCGCCCCGTCAGAAGAACGCACCAGGTCCCTGCGTCAGGAGATTAACTACATGGTGGCTCACTCGCTGCACCGCCACTCTGAGAACCTGGTGAACACTTTGGAGCGTGTCGCTCTTCGGGTGATCCAGGAGATCATGAGGCACCAGTACTCTCCGTCAGGACCAGCTCTCGGGACATACCAGGGAGAGATGCCACTCCAGTCCCGTTCACCGCTGCCATTCGCGTTGGCAGCACCAGAAGTGCCGAATTCACCGGCATTCGTCATCTACAAGATCGGTGGTGACCCTAGCGACTACCAGTTCTTGTACGAGGCGCCTAAGGAGATCCCTCACGGATACACGTGCACATACGTGCCAGACTGCGGTAACTGGGCACTCACAAACCAGGCCGCAACAGCAGGGACTTCTGGAAAAGCAGGAGGAACTTCAGCGACAGATCTTGAGAAGCAGACGTGGCTAGCTAAGTACGCCACTCCAACAAACCTCCAGAGCGCAGCTCCTGCAGTTGGCTCAGAGCTGGAGAAGCAAGCATGGCTGGCTAAGTATGCCACTCCGTCGAATCTTCAGAGTTCGACTCCTGCAGCCAGCACCGCGGATCAAATCAGTACCATACTGAGAGACCAGTTCGGCTTGGTGCCGAAAAGGAGGACAATCGGCTATTCCAAGCCGTACCCCAACGAGTACGAGTTGATCCCGCTACCACCCAAATATCGGCTCCCTGATTTCTCCAAATTCAATGGATCCGATGGTTCCAGCTCCATCGAGCATGTGAGCCGATATTTGGCACAGCTGGGCACGATCTCAGCAGCAGATGAGCTACGTGTGAGGTTCTTCGCACAGTCCCTCACATGATCGGCTTTCGGGTGGTACACTTCGTTGCCACCAGACTCGATCCGGACTTGGAAGCAGTTGGAAGAACAGTTCCACATGCAGTACCACTCAGAGGCTTCCGAGTCTGGCCTTGCCGATCTCGCACAAATACGTCAGAAGCGTGGAGAAACTGTGGCAGAATACATCCAGCGCTTCAGGAATCTGAGGAACCGATGTTATTCGGCTCGTGTGACTGAAAAAGAAGCAGTTGAGTTGGCAGTGGTGGGCCTTGCGTCACCAATCAAGGACATGGCCTCCCAAGCAGACTACCCTTCGCTGGCGCACATGGTTCAGAAACTGTCGGCATATGAACAGCGCCACCCGGACTTGTACCAGGACAAATTCAAGCGTGCGGTAGTCCTGGTTAAGGCAGATGAAGACGAAGGCTCTGCGGGAGATCAAGAAGTGGCAGTGGCTGAATGGACTCGGGGGGCAACCCCCGTGTCCTGCAAATGGGTTAAGCCACCAGGTCCGCCCAGAGGGTTTGATTTTGACGTGACTAAAACTGAGCAAATCTTCGACCTCTTACTCAAGGAGAAGCAGTTGAAGTTACCCGAAGGCCTCAAAATCCCCACGGTACAGGAGCTGAACGGAAAGCCATACTGCAAATGGCATAACTCGTTCTCCCATGCCACCAACGACTGCAGGGTGTGGCATCAGCAGATCCAAATGGCGATAGAACAAGGACGTCTGATTTTCAACCAGTACGCCATGAAGGTCGACACCCACCCCTTCCCCGCCGTTAACATGGTGGAGTGCACTTACCCTGAAGGTTGCCAGCCAGGATTCTCGTTCAACATCAACATGGTAGGACCTGGGCACCACTCTGGCAAAGATGGAGACGAGGGCAGCTGCTCTCGTAGCAAGGACACAGAGGAGGCCGCTCCACGTGATCGGCTCCGGCACGACGGCAAGCGCTACATAACAGAGGGAGAAGTGAGGAATGTAAGATATCAGCGACCTCTCTCTGATCACCTCCTCAACAAGTACGTGAGTCAATATAGCCAACGCCGACGATCCAGTGACGATGATGATAGAGACCGTCTGGCTAGAGACGCCAGGAGACATCGTCGGCATGATCGCGAGGAGGAGGAGTACGAGCGCCGTGCCAAAGAAAAATCGAGGGAGCAAGACGACGAGGATAGGCACTGGGACTGCCCCTTTTTCAGACACTGCTGGGATTCAGGAATGAGCCGATTGCCTACAATCGGCAACTGCCCAGAATGTAAGCAAAAGAGGAAGGATGCAGCTAACGTGTCCGTATTCAAACGTCTAGGGCCTCTCCCACTTCGGAACAAGCACGCTGAGTCCCCTCGGGTGGAAGATCTCGAGGAGTTGGAAGACGATGAAGAAGAAGAAGACAGGTATCACCGGCCAAGGTGGTGCCCTGATGGACTCAGCCGTTCCCAAAAGCGTAGGGTTCAGCGATTGCGCGGCTTGGAGGAAGCCGAAAGGTTATATCTGCACACGCTAAGGAAAGCTCGGCCTGATCTGGCCGCGAAGGTCCAGCGAACCCTGGATGAAGAGGGTCGACCACGAAAAATGGAGTGGCGCCCCAAGCAAAGGAAAGCCGATGATGAAACATCGGCTGGCACAAACATGGTGCTCATCCTTCCGACGGAGTTTAGTGCTCCAGGATCAGACGAGGCACCCAATGTGGACGACTGCGAGCGCATCGACGTGACGAAGGGCAGGGTTAGGCTGGTCTTATCCACTGGCCTGACCGTGTAGCAAGAACAAACCGATGAGCAAACGTGGCGAGGCCGATCCTTGGGATCGGCCCCAAAGATCTATGAAGGAACATTACAAAACCTTCATTGAGCGCTTCGATCAATATGGAGGCCGATTCCAGCAATCGGCCAAAATTATCCTCACCACATGTTCTGCTTGTGTTCAACATCGATCTATTGGGCAGCGGTTTTGCGTCGGCTGACGAGTTAGGGAAAATCAACATTGGTCCTACCGGAGCCGACGTGCAAATACATGTGCCTTGATTAATTACAGAGCCGATATCTGCAGTTCCATGACAGATTCGGCTCGGGGGGCACCTAATCAGGTGAACATGTGCAGATGAACATGTGTGCAGTAAAATGTTGGGGGCCGATAGAAAAATCGGCCGATAAAAAAAAAGAAAAAAAATTTCATAATATACAGCCGATGCAAGGACATCGACTTTAGAACTAAGAAACAAAGCCGATGCACAGCCATCGACTCTAGTACATTTACACAAGATCTACTTGCAGCTTGTTCAAGACACGGATCTTCACCAAGTCTAGTTCAGCTGTGGGGCCTTCTGCATCCTCGAGGGAGTGAACAATGAGAGCTTCCTCAGCTGCAATGAGCCGATGTTGGTGCCTGAGCCTTCTTGTCGAGGGCTTCCAAACCCTTTGTGCCAGCTTCCTCTGCAATATCGGCTTTCAAAGTAAGAAGGGTGATCGGCTCTGGTGCGTCTACCGTCGACCTGGCTAAGTTGGCCATTTTCCCAGCTGCGCTCGTAGGCATGATTAGGACCTCTGCATGGCGGCTGTCTCAATTTGCCTGAGTGCAGGGCCCTTGGACTGAACTGTTGAAAGTATAGAGATGGTAAACCTAGAGGGGGGGTGAATAGGTTTCTACAAATTTTAATTCTTTCTTTGCAATATTAGGCTTTGCGGAATATAAAGATGAGCCTAATGCAAACTAGGTGAAACAACCTATATGAGGATACAACTAACTCGAGCACGAAGGCTCTCACAGGCAGTTAAATCACAAGTAAGGAGTTCGGTTAGAGATAACAGATAGCACGCGGAGACGAGGATGTATTCCCGTGTTCCCTTGCTTTGCAACAAGGTACGTCACGTTTGGAGGAGTGGAGGTCCCACGAAGGATTCCCCGCGCCACGAAGGCTCACCCTATTCTCCGGAGCCTATCCCACGAAGGAATAGCTCACTCACTTGTGGTAGACTTTGAGGTAGCCTCCAAACCTTCACAATCTTGCCCGGAGCAAATCCACAGCCCGGATGCTTCCGGACTCCTCTTGCCTACCTAGGGTTTCCAAGGAACCCTAGGAAGCAAGCTTCTCAATGAATACAAGGGGGAATGAGATTTGGCTTGGTAGAACGGTAGATCGGGTCCTCCTCTAATGATTCCCCGGAGGGATTTGAGTTTGGGTGGAGGAGGAGGGAGATCTGAGGCTTTTGGTGTTTCTAGCAATGGAGTATGAGAGAGAGAGCTCAAGAACAGCTTGTAGTGTAGTGCCTTGCTGTTCAGAGGTAGGAGAAGACCTATTTATAGTGTTCTTCGAAATACGGCCGTTGGTCACTTGCCACATCAGCAGATTCTTCGAGAAACCCGGTCAACCGGATTTGGCGCCGGACAGGCCGGTCCACACCGGTCGACTGGCCACGTATCGGGCCGGCCGGTTTCCAACCGAGCTGGGACCGGGACTTGACCGGGCAGGCTTCGGCTTATCGGATGTGGCCCGGATGTCACAGGCGCAGAACCCGGTTGCTGACCGGGCCGCTCGGTCAGGCGCCCGGTCAGACCGGGCCGTGGACCGGAGCAGCCGGTCCGAAACCGGGCTGGTGACCGGATGCGCGCCGGATGGCTTCGTTTCTTTACTGGATGTCGCCCGGATGGCACCGGTTCAGGGTCCGGTTGGCGACCGGGCTGCCCGGTGCCAGGGCCGGTCCAACCGGATCTGTGACCGGCCTGGCTCAGAAAAACTAGCTGATTTTTCGTCGAATTGGGGGTCTCCGTTGCCTTTTGTTCCATTGCAACACCATCATACCTCTTTGGCTAATACCTGAAAGTCATCTTGTAGGCATGTATTAGTCCAAATACTCTAGCACGGTGTCATAGATACCAAAATAATGGATAAGGGTAAAATACCCTTACAATCTCCCCCTTTTTGGTATACGATGACAAACCGAGCTAGAGTCACACATAGATATTATGATAAGCTCTAAACCTTGATTCCATATAAGATATTACGACAGCTCCCCCATAATGTGTGCACTTGGAGAATTTGCGTTTGAATGCAAAGTGCACCATTTGTGGAATATGAGAAGCTCCCCCAATATCTTTAGGAAACAAGCATGGTATGGACAAGTATATCAACATATATAGGCATAAAGCATGATTATCCATAAAGCATGATTATCCTAACATAGAGTAGCACACATAATAGTCGTCCATACATATCCATACATGAATTATTCAAAGTAGCAAATGGTTCTTGAGAAATCAAAGCAAATACGCACAAGCCATATAAAATCCAAATAAAGCAACTCCCATGGCTTGTGACAACGAAAGAAACCCGTAATTCTAGACTCTACTCTCTTCTCCCCCTTTGGCATCGGAACACCAAAAAGGCGAAGAAAAGAGGAGAGAAACTAGCGTCCCATCAATAGAAGTGGGGCCCCACGGATGGAGAGTTGCCATCACCATCCCCATCGTCATCCTCGTCATCATCATCCTCTTCATCATCATCCTCATCACCGTCATCATCCTCAGCACCGTCATCATCCTCTTCATCATCATCATCAGCAGGAGGTGCATGAGCAAATCTACCACCAAAGTACAGAGAAGGATCAAAGTTCTGGAACATCTCATCAGTGAGAGGAGGCATCTCCCAGACTTGTGCATGGACAGGCTCCAACTCAGGGCCAGGAGGAGGGATAGGCACATTCCTAGCAGCCATGAACTCATTTTGGCGCCTCCTTGTCTCTTGGTTCAAAGAGAGACTTTGATGTGCAACATCATGTGTAGTTTTGCACATCTGCCATAAGCGAGAGAAGAACCGTGCGACACCACGCTGTGGGCGACGAGAGGAGCTGGAGCTAGCATGGTCATGGCGTGCCTTGGACCGGCGCTCAGAAGGCATCATCTCAGGAACATCCGGGTTATCACCTTGGGCAGGGATTTTGAACGCTTCCATCCTGACCCGCTCACCTAAAGTATTGAGAGGTGCGGGCACAACCTTGTTGATGAGCAGCTGAACGTACTGGGCAAGGTTAGGAGTCAACCTCTCGCGAACACAGCGCCGTAACTCGCAGTAGATGAGATCACAGCCATCAATAGGTTGCCGGTGCTCAGGGAGACAGTAGTACATCAAGTTCAGATGATATGCACGGCATTCACTTGTATCGCCGGACTTGCTGATGAGAGTCTCACGGAAGAGCTTGGCAAGTAAGAGGTAGGAGTAGTACATCCCGGAGATGGTGGGAGGTCCAGGTGTGGGTTCCGGCGGATAGCAACCAGCAATGTCCCCACGGTTGAACTTCTGCTGAGAATATATCTTGAAGCCAGAAGTACGCCCTCCACCAAACCCCAAGGCTTCACAGAAATCAAGATAGTTGCAAGTGTATTTCTGTTTGCCGGTCATCCAGGTCATAGTCCGGGCTGCATCATCATGGAAAAAGACTGTGCAGTGGAACTGTCTCACCAAGGTTGGACAATAGCACCCATCAGTAGGTGTCAAGCACATAAGATCATACAGCCCCATTCGCCTCAAGGTCGCAACCACAAAGCGGAACTTGGTGGCTTCATACATTCCAATGACATCCTTGATGGCTTTGGGCATAACAATGGTGCCTTTCTTCATGTACTCGCGGGAGTCATAGAATTCATCCCACATGACTTGCTGTGTGTTGGTCCAGAAAAATTGATCTCCCCCTGTGTAAGTGGGTTCCTCAAAGCGATAGGGGTTGGACTCTCTGAGTCTTCTCCATGCCCCAATATGCACACTACCAGTATGGAAATCTGGCAGTACCTCATCACCATCCTGTGCTGCCTCTTTATCTTTCCTCTTATTGGCAGATTTCTTGGTTCGGCCTCCAGTTGAGCTGCCACCCCTAGTCAGAGGAGCACGACCAGTAGAGCGCCGGGGTGGAACCCCGGAGCTCCTCCCTCTCTTGGCAACATGGCCAGGGTTCGCTTCAGTCCATTCATCACCTGTGAATCAGCATAATAGGGAGAGGATAGCAAAGAGGTAAGTGTACATGTCATCAGCATATGTGAGGAAGCCAAAAGCATAGCCTAGGTTCAAGTGTCTCGACGAGATCATGCGAAAAAGCTGAGCGAGCCGGCGCAGGAGCCGGTCCGACCGGACGACAGACCGGACGAGCCGGTTGGCCATCCGGTTGACCGGGCTGTGCGCCGGACCAGCCGGTCGAGAGGCCGGTCGACCGGGCTGTGGACCGGGTCATGCTGAGTTGTAATGTTTGCCCAGAAATTCGACATAAAATCATGCAAAACTCACAAACTTGAACATAGATTATACCAGGAGAGTGAACAATGTGCATAGGAGGGGTGTGACACTCTAGGTGGCATGAGGACTTACTAACCCTAACCCTAACCCTAACTTTTCTCAACTTTCCTCAAAAATGAGCAATGTGGGAGGGAAAGCAAGAGGGAGAGGGATAGGGAGAAAGATTTACCCGAAGACATTGTCCTCTTGGCCCAAGTGAGCAAGAGGAACTCGTGAAGAAGGCTTGAGGACCAAATCCCCACGATCTCCCAAACTAGCTTGAGAGGGACCAAATGCTTTGGTGAAGATGCTTGTGAGATCCCGATCTATGTTTGTGTGAAGTTTGGGGAGAATCTAGTGGTGGGAAGTGCCTAGGATATGGTGGAGATGATGGAGGCGGCGGCCATGGAGGTTTGAGAGGTGGGGGATAATGAGGAAGAAGATCCCCAAGGGGTATCCTCTTCAAAACATAACAGCCCGCACGGCCGGTCGGGCACCCGGTCGACCGGGAAGCTGATCGGACGACCCGGCGCACAAAGCCGGTCCGACCGGGCAAGGACCGGCCAGAGACAATTTTCCCAAAAATGTGTCATTTTTCCTCGTTTTGCCCCTATTCTTTGTGTAAATGTGTGTGAGTGCTCATATGATGACATGTACATATAGATAGATAGATGATGATGAGATGAGCATAGACATGGGATGGGAAAACACAAAGTTCTCTAGGCATACCCATTGGAGTGAAAATGCAAACAAGATACAAATAGCTACAATGGGCATGATTCGAAGTATATCAAGAATCATAAGAGTATTTTGAAATAGTTTTTGCAATAAGATCATTTGGCCTTATATAGTCAAATCAAGTTGTAATGAAGGCTCAATGAGGGGCGGGGGATTACTCCCCCTATGTGAAAGCGCAAATGTCATGAGACCTCGAAGAGACATGCTTGGGTCCATATAATGACATTGGGTCTATTTATGTTGCACACATAGGTATGCATCATACCAAGATATGGTAGAATGACTATCCCCATATATGCTATGCCTCTAAGCTAGATAGCAAGATAAATGCAAGAATATAGTGCAAGAAGTTAATCAATCCAAGTTTTTAGGATCAAGAATACCAAGTTCTCCTCTCAAGTTAACAAAGCGGGCTTCATCCAAAGGCTTAGTGAAAATATCCGCCAATTGGTAGGTTGTTCCCACATGAGTGAGATCAATATCCTTATTGGCAACATGATCACGTAGGAAGTGATGGCGAATGTCAATATGTTTGGTGCGACAATGTTGAACCGGGTTGTTGGCGATCTTTATTGCACTTTCATTGTCACAAAGAAGAGGCACCGTACCAAGAGACACACCATAGTCTTTCAAGGTTTGCTTCATCCATAACAATTGAGTGCAACAAGATGCCGCGGATATGTATTCAGCTTCGGCGGTGGATAGGGCGGTGGAGTTTTGTTTCTTGGATGACCAACTCACCAATGACCGGCCAATAAATTGGCAAGCCCCGGAGGTAGACTTCCGATCAACCTTATCACCGGCCCAATCGGAATCCGAATAGCCAATGAGTTCAAAGGTTGACCCCTTTGGATACCATAGCCCGAGAGTAGGAGTGAGAACAAGGTATCTTAGTATCCGTTTGACCGCCACTAAATGGCTCTCCTTGGGAGCGGATTGAAAACGAGCACACATCCCTACACTTAGCATGATATCCGGCCTAGAGGCACAAAGGTAGAGCAAGGATCCTATCATGGAGCGGTATACCTTTATGTCCACATCCTTCTCACCGTCACATGAACCAAGTTGCCCCTTTACGGGCATGGGTGTCTTCATTGGACTTGCATTGGTCATGTTGAATTTCTTGAGCATGTCCTTCACATACTTTTCTTGAGAGATGAAGGTGCCTTTTGCAAGTTGCCTCACTTGGAAGCCTAGAAAGAACTTCAACTCTCCCATCATGGACATCTCAAATTTCCTAGTCATCAATAGCTCAAAAGCTTTGTTATGACTGGGGTTAGTTCCACCAAAAATAATATCATCAACATATATTTGACATATAAAGAGGCCACCCCCTTTAACCCGCTTGGTGAAAAGGGTGGAATCGACCGTACCCATGCAAAACCCATCATGTAGTAAGAAATCCCTAAGGAACTCATACCAAGCACGTGGAGCTTGCTTGAGACCGTAGAGTGCCTTATGGAGTAAATACACGTGGTTGGGTCGGCATGGGTCTTCGAAACCCGGGGGTTGAGCCACATATGCGGTTTCTTTTAGGGGACCATTCAAAAATGCACTTTTCACATCCATTTGATATAATTTGAAATTGTGGAAAGATGCAAATGCAAGCAAAAGACGAATAGCTTCAAGACGGGCTACCGGCGCAAAGGTATCCTCAAAATCCATACCTTCTATTTGGGCAAACCCTTGCGCCACTAACCTTGCTTTGTTTCGTATAACAATGCCATTCTCATCTTGCTTGTTCTTGAATACCCATTTGGTCCCAATGACATTGATGCGATGATCCTTGGGTCTCTCAACTAGAGACCATACTTCATTACGAGTGAAACACTCCAATTCTTCTTGCATGGCAATTACCCAATCCGGATCAACCAAGGCTTCATGTACCTTAAGTGGTTCAAAACTAGACACAAAAGCATGATGTTGACAATAAGTGATAAGTAATGCATGGTGTCTACGAGTTACCACTCCTCTTGAGATGCTACCAAGGACTTGATCCACTTTCATGTCACTTGCCCTTGTAGCGGCCTTGATCTTCCGAATGGTTCCTTCATGATCAATGAATTCATCTCTTGCAAGTACTTGATCATGAGGGACCACTTGAGCTTGATCATGAGTTGAGGATGTTTCTTGATCGTCATCATGATCTTGCTCCATGGAATGAGGATCTTCTTCTTGTTCTTCGGATTGAGACTCATCTTGAGTTGAGCTAGGCTCTACTTGTGGCGTGCTTGAGACATCTACTCCATCATCTTGATCATCATTATGAACCTCCATGGGCCGGATGTGTCCAATGCCCATATGCTTGATGGCACTAGATGGATCAACATCATTACCTGCAACACATGGAACAACTTGCTCCACTTGGGAGCCATTATCCTCCAAGAACACCACGTCACAAGATACTTCAATAGTCCCGGAGGACCGGTTGTAGTATCTATAGGCGTGAGAGTTCTCCGCATATCCAACAAATATACCCTCTATGGTTCTAGTTTCAAATTTACCGAGCTTTCCTTTGTTGTTCTTAACAAGGCATTTGCATCCAAAGACACGAATATACATGACATTAGGCTTGTTACCGGTAAGGAGCTCGTATGGGGTTTTGTTGTGGAGGGGACGGAGGAAGAGCCGGTTGGAGTAGTGGACGGCCGTAGAGATGGCTTCTCCCCAAAAGTTGTGGGGTGAGTTGAATTCACTCAACATGGTTCTTGCCATCTCAATGATAGTCCGGTTCTTCCTTTCAACAACACCGTTTTGTTGAGGGGTGTATGGCGCCGAAAACTCATGCTTGATGCCCTCATCATCCACAAACTCTTGCATAGTGTAGTTCTTGAACTCGGTGCCATTGTCGGTCCTAATTGCCTTGATCTCGGATTCATACATACGTTGAGCTTTCTTGGCGAAGGTGATGAACTCTCTATGGGTCTCTGATACGTCTCCAACGTATCGATAATTTCTTGTGTTCCATGCCACATTATTGATGTTATCTACATGTTTTATGCACACTTTATGTCATATTCGTGCATTTTCTGGAACTAACCTATTAACAAGATGCCGAAGTGCCAGTTCCTGTTTTCTGCTGTTTTTGGTTTCAGGAATCCTAGTAACGAAATATTCTCGGAATCGGACGAAATCAACGCCCAGGTTCCTATTTTACCCGGAAGCATCCAGAACACACGAGAACCGCCAGAGAAGGGAGGCAGGGCCACCACACCACACCCCGGCGCGGCCTAGGGGGGGGCGCGCCCCCCTAGGGTGTGGGCCCCCCTTCGACCTTCCTGCGCCGCCTCTCCGCCTATAAAAAGCCCCTGGATCAGAAAACCCTGAACCGATTGACGAAAACCACAGAAACCTTCCAGAGCCGCCGCCATCGCGAAGCCAAGATCTGGGGGACAGGATCTCTGTTCCGGCACGCTGCCGGAGCGGGGAAGTGCCCCCGGAAGGCTTCTCCATCGACACCGCTGCCATCTCCACCGCCATCTTCATCACCGCTGCTGCTCCCATGAGGAGGGAGTAGTTCTCCATCGAGGCTCGGGGCTGTACCGGTAGCTATGTGGTTAATCTCTCTCCATGTACTTCAATACAATGATCTCATGAGCTGCTTTACATGATTGAGATTCATCTGAGTTTTGTATCACTACTATCTATGTGCTACTCTAGTGATGTGTTATTAAAGTAGTTCTATTCCTCCTGCACGTGTGTAAAGGTGACAGTGTGTGCACCGTGTTAGTACTTGGTTTGTGCTATGATCATGATCTCTTGTAGATTATGGAGTTAACTATTGCTATGATATTATTGATGTGATCTATTCCTCCTACATATGCATGAAGGTGACAGTGTGCATGCTATGCTAGTACTCGGTTTAGTCTGTTGATCTATCTTACACTAAAGGTTACTTAAACATGAGCATTATTGTGGAGCTTGTTAACTCCGGCATTGAGGGTTCGTGTAATCCTACGCAATGTGTTCATCATCCAACAAAAGTGTAGAGTATGCATTTATCTGTTCTGTTATGTGATCAATGTTGAGAGTGTCCACTAGTGAAAGTGTAATCCCTAGGCCTTGTTCTTAAATACTGCTATCGCTACTTGTTTACTACTGCTGCATTACTACTGCTTGTTTACTGTTTTACTGCGTTACTACTGCTGCAATACCACCACCATCAACTACACGCCAAGCACTTTTCTGGCACCGTTGCTACTGCTACTATTCATTCATACCACCTGTATTTCACTATCTCTTCGCCGAACTAGTGCACCTATTAGGTGTGTTGGGGACACAAGAGACTTCTTGCTTTGTGGTTGCAGGGTTGCATGAGAGGGATATCTTTGACCTCTTCCTCCCTGAGTTCGATAAACCTTGGGTATCCACTTAAGGGAAACTTGCCACTGTTCTACAAACCTCTGCTCTTGGAGGCCCAACACTGTCTACAGGAAAGGAGGGGGAACGTAGACATCAAGCACTTTTCTGGCGCCGTTGCCGGGGAGGAAAGGTAAAAGGCACTCATACTCCGGTTCCAGGTAAAGTACTTTTCTGGCGCCATCGTGCGTGTGCTCAAAGCTATTTCCTTTAGATCCTGCAATTGCATCTTTTTGTTTCTTGTTTACACTAGTTTGGCATAATGTACAAGAGTGAGCTTCTTATTCTATTTCCTGATTTAAAACATGGATTGTTTGATGCAAAAATTAAAAAACCTATGAAATCTTATTTGCATGCTGGTAGTAATATTAGTATGAACGCTTTGAACACTATTGTTGATAATGATATAGAAAGTTCTAAGCTTGGGGAAGCTGGTTTTCATGATATTTTTAGTCCCCCAAGCATTGAGGAGAAAATTTTCTTTGATGATACTTTGCCTCCTATTTATGATGATTATAATGATAGTAGTCTTTTGGTGCCACCTACTATGGAGAGTAAATTTTGTTGTGATTATACTATGCCTCCAACACTTGATGAGAATAATAATGATAGCTACTTTGTTGAATTTGCTCCTACTACAATTAATAAGAATAACTATGCTTATGTGGAGAGTAATAATTTTATGCATGAGACTCATGATAAGAATGCTTTATGTGATAGTTACATTGTTGAGTTTGCTCATGGTTCTACTGAAAGTTATTATGAGAGAGGAAAATATGGTTGTAGAAATTTTCATGTTACTAAAACACCTCTCTATGTGCTGAAATTTTTGAAGCTATACTTGTTTTATCTTTCTATGCTTGTTGCATTATGCTTCTTGAACTTGTTTATTTACAAGATTCCTATGCATAGGAAGCATGTTAGGCTTAAATTTATTTTGAATTTGCCTCCTGAAGCTCTCTTTTGCTTCAAATACTATTTCCCGCGAATGGATTATTAAAACTGCTGAGCCCATCTTAATGGCTATAAAGAAAGAACTTCTTGGGAGATAACCCATGTGTTATTTTGCTACAGTACTTTGTTTTATATTTGTGTCTTGGAAGTTGTTTACTACTGTAGCAACCTCTCCTTATCTTAGTTTTGTTTTTTGTTGTGCCAAGTAAAGCCGTTGATAGAAAAGTAAGTACTAGATTTGGATTACTGCGCAGTTCCAGATTTCTTTGCTGTCACGAATCTGGGTCCACCTCCCTGTAGGTAGCTCAGAAAATTAAGCCAATTTACGTGCAAGATCCTCAGATATGTACGCAACTTTCATTCAATTTGAGCATTTTCATTTGAGCAAGTCTGGTGCCATTTTAAAATTCGTCAATACGAACTGTTCTGTTTTGACAGATTCTGCCTTTTATTTCGCATTGCCTCTTTTGCTATGTTGGATGAACTTCTTTGATCCACTAATGTCCAGTAGCATTATGCAATGTCCAGAAGTGTTAAGAATGATTGTGTCACCTCTGAATATGTTAATTTTTATTGTGCACTAACCCTCTAATGAGTTGTTTCGAGTTTGGTGTGGAGGAAGTTTTCAAGGATCAAGAGAGGAGTATGATATAATATGATCAAGAAGAGTGAAAGCTCTAAGCTTGGGGATGCACCCGGTGGTTCACCCCTGCATATATCAAGAAGACTCAAGCGTCTAAGCTTGGGGATGCCCAAGGCATCCCCTTCTTCATCGACAACATTATCAGGTTCCTCCCCTGAAACTATATTTTTATTCCATCACATCTTATGTGCTTTTTCTTGGAGCGTCGGTTTGTTTTTGTTTTTTGTTTTGTTTGAATAAAATGGATCCTAGCATTCACTTTATGGGAGAGAGACACGCTCCGCTGTAGCATATGGACAAGTATGTCCTTGGTTTCTACTGTATTCATGGCGAAGTTTCTCCTTCGTTAAATTGTTATATGGTTGGAATTGGAAAATGATACATGTAGTAATTGCTATAAATGTTTTGGGTAATGTGATACTTGGCAATTGTTGTGCTCATGATTAAGCTCTTGCATCATATGCTTTGCACCCATTAATGAAGAAATACATAGAGCATGCTAAAATTTGGTTTGCATATTTGGTTTCTCTAAGGTCTAGATAATTTCTAGTATTGAGTTTGAACAACAAGGAAGACGGTGTAGATTCTTATAATGTTTTCAATATGTCTTTTATGTGAGTTTTGCTGCACCGTTTCATCCTTGTGTTTGTTTCAAATAAGCCTTGCTAGCCTAAACCATTGTATCGAGAGGGAATACTTCTCATGCATCCAAAATACTTGAGCCAACCACTATGCCATTTGTGTCCACCATACCTACCTACTACATGGTATTTTTCAGCCATTCCAAAGTAAATTGCTTGAGTGCTACCTTTAAAATTCCATCATTCACCTATGCAATATATAGCTCATGGGACAAATAGCTTAAAAACTATTGTGGTATTGAATATGTAATTATGCACTTTATCTCTTATTAAGTTGCTTGTTGTGCGATAACCATGTTTAATGGGGAACGCCATCAACTCATTGTTGAATTTCATGTGAGTTGCTATGCATGTTCGTCTTGTCTGAAGTAAGGGTGATCTACACTGAGTTGAATGGTTTGAGCATGCATATTGTGAGAGAAGAACATTGGGCCGCTAACTAAAGCCATGCTCATTGGTGGAAGTTTCAGTTTTGGACAAACATACTCAAATCTCTAATGAGAAAAGAATTAATTGTTGTTGAATGCTTAAAGCATTAAAAGAGGAGTCCATTATCTGTTGTCTATGTTGTCCCGGTATGGATGTCTAAGTTGAGAATAATCAAAAGCGAGAAATCCAAATGCGAGCTTTCTCCTTAGACCTTTGTACAGGCGGCATAGAGGTACCCCTTTGTGATACTTGGTTAAAGCATATGTATTGCGGTGATAATCCAGGTAGTCCAAGCTAATTAGGACAAGGTGCGGGCACTATTAGTACACTATGCATGAGGCTTGCAACTTATAAGATATAATTTACATGATGCATATGCTTTATTACTACCGTTGACAAAATTGTTTCATGTTTTCAAAATCAAAGCTCTAGCACAAATATAGCAATCGATGCTTTTCCTCTATGGAGGACCATTCTTCTACTTTTCAATGTTGAGTCAGTTCACCTATTTCTCTCCACCTCAAGAAGCAAACACTTGTGTGAACTGTGCATTGATTCCTACATACTTGCTTATTGCACTTATTATGTTACTCTATGTTGACAATATCCATGAGATATACATGTTACAAGTTGAAAGCAACCGCTGAAACTTAATCTTCTTTTGTGTTGCTTCAATGCCTTTACTTTGAATTATTGCTTTATGAGTTAACTCTTATGCAAGACTTATTGATGCTTGTCTTGAAGTGCTATTCATGAAAAGTCTTTGCTTTATGATTCAGTTGTTTACTCATGTCATATACATTGTTTTGATCGCTGCATTCACTACATATGCTTTACAAATAGTATGATCAAGTTTATGATGGCATGTCACTCCAGAAATTATCTGTGTTATCGTTTTACCTGCTCGGGACGAGCAGAACTAAGCTTGGGGATGCTGATACGTCTCCAACGTATCGATAATTTCTTGTGTTCCATGCCACATTATTGATGTTATCTACATGTTTTATGCACACTTTATGTCATATTCGTGCATTTTCTGGAACTAACCTATTAACAAGATGCCGAAGTGCCAGTTCTGTTTTCTGCTGTTTTTGGTTTCAGGAATCCTAGTAACGAAATATTCTCGGAATCGGACGAAATCAACGCCTGTGTTCCTATTTTACCCGGAAGCATCCGTAACACACGAGAACCGCCAGAGACGGGAGGCAGGGCCACCACACCACACCCCGGCGGGGCCTAGGGGGGGGCGCGCCCCCCTTGGGTGTGGGCCCCCTTCGACCTTCTGCGCCGCCTCTCGCCTATAAAAAGCCCCTGGATCAGAAAACCTGAACCGATTGACGAAAACCACGAAACCTTCCCGGAGCCGCCGCCATCGCGAAGCCAAGATGCGGGGACAGGATCTCTGTTCCGCACGCGCTGCCGGAGCGGGGAAGTGCCCCGGAAGGCTTCTCCATCGACACCGCTGCCATCTCCACCGCCATCTTCATCACCGCTGCTGCTCCCATGAGGAGGGAGTAGTTCTCCATCGAGGCTCGGGGCTGTACCGGTAGCTATGTGGTTAATCTCTCTCCATGTACTTCAATACAATGATCTCATGAGCTGCTTTACATGATTGAGATTCATCTGAGTTTTGTATCACTACTATCTATGTGCTACTCTAGTGATGTGTTATTAAAGTAGTTCTATTCCTCCTGCACGTGTGTAAAGGTGACAGTGTGTGCACCGTGTTAGTACTTGGTTTGTGCTATGATCATGATCTCTTGTAGATTATGGAGTTAACTATTGCTATGATATTATTGATGTGATCTATTCCTCCTACATATGCATGAAGGTGACAGTGTGCATGCTATGCTAGTACTCGGTTTAGTCTGTTGATCTATCTTACACTAAAGGTTACTTAAACATGAGCATTATTGTGGAGCTTGTTAACTCCGGCATTGAGGGTTCGTGTAATCCTACGCAATGTGTTCATCATCCAACAAAAGTGTAGAGTATGCATTTATCTGTTCTGTTATGTGATCAATGTTGAGAGTGTCCACTAGTGAAAGTGTAATCCCTAGGCCTTGTTCTTAAATACTGCTATCGCTACTTGTTTACTACTGCTGCATTACTACTGCTTGTTTCTTGTTTCTTTGCGTTACTACTGCTGCAATACCACCACCATCAACTACACGCCAAGCACTTTTCTGGCACCGTTGCTACTGCTACTATTCATTCATACCACCTGTATTTCACTATCTCTTCGCCGAACTAGTGCACCTATTAGGTGTGTTGGGGACACAAGAGACTTCTTGCTTTGTGGTTGCAGGGTTGCATGAGAGGGATATCTTTGACCTCTTCCTCCCTGAGTTCGATAAACCTTGGGTATCCACTTAAGGGAAACTTGCTACTGTTCTACAAACCTCTGCTCTTGGAGGCCCAACACTGTCTACATGAAAGGAGGGGGAACGTAGACATCAGTCTCGTCCTTAGACTTAAGGAGAAATACCCAAGAGTATCTTGAGTAATCATCAACAATGACAAGTCCATACTTGCTTCCACCAAGAGTATCATAGTGTGATGGCCCAAAGAGGTCCAAATGAAGGAGCTCCAAGGGCCTAGATGTGGTAACAATACTCTTGATGGGATGCTTCTTCTTGAGTTGCTTTCCGGCTACACATGCACTACAAACACGATCTTTCTCAAAAGAGACACCGGTTAGTCCCACAATATGCTCACCCTTTAGGAGTTGTTTAAGATTCCTCATGTTAACATGACCAAGGCGGCGATGCCACAACCATCCTTCGTCATGCTTGGCCGCCATTAGACATGTGGAGAAGGAGGGGCTCTCTTTCGAGAGGTCAACCACGTAAAGGTTGTTCTCCACAAATCCAACAAGGACCAATTTGAGATTGTCACTCCTAAAGACTTGCACATAATATTTAGTGAAATATGAATTGTAACCGGCATCGGCAAGATGATATATAGAGAGTAAGTTATAGCCAAGGTGTTCAACAAGCATAACCGTCTCAAGACACAAGTCCTTAGAGATTGCTACCTTGCCATACCCAAGTACCTTTCCCTTTGAGTTGTCACCAAAGGTAATGCTTGACTTCTTGTGGATATCTTCAATGAATTGATCAAGCACACCTTTTCCTCCGGTCATATGATTGGTGCATCCACTATCAAACACCCATTTTGGACCACCGGAGGAATACCCCTACAAAATCAAGTAGAGGATTTAGGAACCCATCGATTAATGGGTTCCTTTGCAATGGCAACAATATCTTTTGGTACCCAAATTGAGTACTCTCTATAAGCATAGCCATTAGGAGGGCCAACATAGTTAGCATAGACATCACCATAATAATCAACAAATAATGCATAGTGATCGTTTGGCCCCGTGCGGTCACCACTAGTGGCTTTGCCCTTTGAGGCTTTGCCATTATTAGTGACCTTCTTGTTCTTATCTTGAGCGGGTTTCTCCTTGTTGTAGTTCTTCTTCTTGTGAGACTTGGAAACATATCCAAGTCCAAACTTTTGATTGTTTGACCTTTGCTTACTCAAGAGGTCATCCAATCCCATCTTGTTCTTGGCGGTGGTGAACTTTGCAAGTTCCTTTGTTAGCCTAACATTTTCCTCAAGAATAGATGCTTGCTCACAAGAAGATTCATTAGGATGATAGTCAAGACCATATTTGGTCACCAAGGACTCAAGATATGCATTGGTCTCAACATGCAAAGAAAGTTCCTCTTGTAAACGAACATGTTCCTCAACAAGTTTAGCATGCTCACTAGTAAAGGAAATGGAGGAACAAGCAAGCTTTTCAACATCAATGGGATCCTTCATTGATCCAAGAGCCTTTTTGTAGGATTCTTGAAGTAGATCATGATTCTCTCCAAGTTTCTTGAGCTCATCCTTGACAAGCTTATTAGCTCTTTCAAGGTGGTCAAGATCCCTAGTGAGAGAAGCATGAGCAACTTCAAGTTCCTCCTTTGAAGCATTGAGCTCTTGGGTCAATAATTGAGCCCTATCAATAGTTTCTAGGTCCTTAACTTTATCAAGTTCATAAGTTTCAATTTGTTGCTTAAGGCCTTGAGATATGCACCTTTCGGTTTTTAGCTCTTGTCTTAGGAGATTGAATCTCCGTTCCTTCTCATTCAATTGATATTCTAATTCCTCAATGGACTCATCCTTTTCTTTGAGTGAGTCCATCAAGAAATCAAACTTGACAAGAGCTTCACCACGAAGGGTGCATCTAACATCATAGAGTTCCTTAAGCATAGTTAATTCTTCTTGATCTTCGTTTTCATCATCAAGAACACTAGATAGGGAAGGTGGAGGTTCCATTACCTTGGTTTCCCTTGCCATAAGACAAGAGCCAATGATTGGAGAGGAGGGAGAGTCATCGGAGTCATCATCTTGAGTTGTTCTTGCCATGAAGGAAGAGCCAACATCATTCTCCGTGGAGTAATCTTTGGAGTAGTCATATGTGAAGAGTGACCCGGGCTTAGAGTATGCTAAACCGGCCACTCCGGCCTCCTTCTCCTCATCTTCCTCTTCTTCATCGGACAAGTACTCGGCCCCAACAAAAGCTCTTCCCTTGTTCTTCTTGTACCGATCGTTGATTGGGTTCGGCTTCAATCTTGGCTTGACCCCTTTGATGAACTTTGGCTTGTCTACCCTTTTCTCATAAGGGCACTCATTTGCAAAGTGGTTATCTTCATCACAATTGTAGCAAGTTCTCTTCTTCTTCTTGTCATTGAGGAGCATCGGGAACTTTGCCTTGTACTTCTTGGCAAAGAAAGCAAAGTCGGTAGCAATGTCACTAGTTGAAGTCATCTCTTCATCTTCTTCAATCTCATAGTCTTCTTTGCTTTCATGGTCGGCTCTAGCTTTGAGAGCAAGGTTGTGTGACGCTTCATGGTTGTGTGAGGCTTCATCAACACGGTTCATTGCCTTGAGCCTCTTTCCGGCTTTGGCCATGCTTTCATTGGCGGCCACATAGGAGACTAGATCATCGGAGTTGAGATCGGCACTCTTGGTCATGATTTGCAAGTTGAGTCCAAGGTTGGTGTCTTCTTGTTTGACGGCAATCATAGCAATGACCTTGGATTTTATGAAGGCTTCGTTCATCTCAAATCCGTCATTGTACTTCTCAACACCAAGTCCCTTGACCCTTACTTTCAGAGCACCAAGCCTAGCATAGGCATCAAATATGGATTCTCCATCTCGAATCATGAATTGGTAGGCCTCTTGCTTTGCGGTCTCATAGAGAGCTGATTGGATCAAATCGGTTCCCTCTTGTAGTACTACGATTCGATCCCACAACTCTTTAGCGGAGACAATGTCATCGACTTGATCAAGAAGCTTGCGGTTGATGCCACTTCTAATCTTGTCACGTGCGGATGCATTGAGTTGACGGTTGTAGAACTCGGTGGAGGTCAACCGAGTGGGATCTTGTGGCTCCGGATATCCATGAACAATGAGCTCCCATAGCTCCACACTGCAGCTGCGAATATGAGATTCCATAGCAGATTTCCAATGTGGAAAGTGAGTTCCATCGTAATGGGGAACGGTCCCACTATGGTTTATATGAGGCATGGGTGAAGTGTTTCTAGGATAGTTATAGTTAACATCATGGTAGGACTCCTTAGAGACCGAAGCCCCACTAGAAGTTCCACCTGCAGTTAGGTTCTTAAGCATGGCAGTCATTTCTGCCATTTGGTTTTGTAGCTCATCCTCCTTTTTCTTCTTCTCGGCCTCATATGCCAAGAATCTAGATTTCATCTCTTTAACCGAAAGGTTAGAGTCTTCATCTAGACCCTCGAAGAGTTTATCCATCTCACTCTTAAGGCGGTGAAGCCCTTAATAAGAGTCCAGTCTCTGATACCAATTGAAAGTATAGAGATGGTAAACCTAGAGGGGGGGGTGAATAGGTTTCTACAAATTTTAATTCTTTCTTTGCAATATTAGGCTTTGCGGAATATAAAGATGAGCCTAATGCAAACTAGGTGAAACAACCTATATGAGGATACAACTAACTCGAGCACGAAGGCTCTCACAAAGCGATTAAATCACAAGTAAGGAGTTCGGTTAGAGATAACCGATAGCACGCGGAGACGAGGATGTATTCCCGTGTTCCCTTGCTTTGCAACAAGGTACGTCACGTTTGGAGGAGTGGAGGTCCCACGAAGGATTCCCCGCGCCACGAAGGCTCACCCTATTCTCCGGAGCCTATCCCACGAAGGAATAGCTCACTCACTTGTGGTAGACTTTGAGGTAGCCTCCAAACCTTCACAATCTTGCCCGGAGCAAATCCACAGCCCGGATGCTTCCGGACTCCTCTTGCCTACCTAGGGTTTCCAAGGAACCCTAGGAAGCAAGCTTCTCAATGAATACAAGGGGGAATGAGATTTGGCTTGGTAGAACGGTAGATCGGGTCCTCCTCTAATGATTCCCCGGAGGGATTTGAGTTTGGGTGGAGGAGGAGGGAGATCTGAGGCTTTTGGTGTTTCTAGCAATGGAGTATGAGAGAGAGAGCTCAAGAACAGCTTGTAGTGTAGTGCCTTGCTGTTTAGAGGTAGGAGAAGACCTATTTATAGTGTTCTTCGAAATACGGCCGTTGGTCACTTGCCACATCAGCAGATTCTTCGAGAAACCCGGTCAACCGGATTTGGCGCCGGACAGGCCGGTCCACAGCCCGGCTGCATCGGGCCACAGATCGGCCGGCCGGTTTCCAACCGGAGCTGGGACCGGGACTTGACCGGGCAGGCTTCGGGCTTCTTGGATGTGGCCCGGATGTCACGAGCAGAACCCGGTTGCTGACCGGGCCGCTGGTCAGGGCGCCGGTCAGACCGGGCCGTGGACCGGAGCAGCCGGTCCGAAACCGGGCTGGTGACCGGACGCGCGCCGGATGGCTTCGTTTCTTTACTGGATGTCGCCCGGATGGCACCGGTTCAGGGTCCGGTTGGCGACCGGGCTGCCCGGTGCCAGGGCCGGTCCAACCGGATCTGTGACCGGCCTGGCTCAGAAAAACTAGCTGATTTTTCGTCGAATTGGGGGGGTCTCCCGTTGCCTTTTGTTCCATTGCAACACCATCATACCTCTTTGGCTAATACCTGAAAGTCATCTTGTAGGCATGTATTAGTCCAAATACTCTAGCACGGTGTCATAGATACCAAAATAATGGATAAGGGTAAAATACCCTTACAACTGTGCATCCTCGCCACTGTTCTCACTTTAACTGAGGCTCGGGGGGCAGCCGATTTGGTAGTCACTCTGTTTTTGGAGCCGATTGGGGTTGCATCGGCTGACCCTGTATCATAACCTCCTCCGAAAGCGGTGAGTTGTTGCGGAAGAAGACTGCTAGAGCTACGGAGAGGAGCCGGAAAGGGAAGTCGTCGTCATTTACGGGGTTTGGACCGTCCTGTTGCTGCAAGAAAATGAAGGAGACTGGATTCTCAAAATAGCCGATGAACAGCCATCGGCTATAGAATTGCGAAATATTATGGTCAGTTATCAAATCACAGTCTGAATTTGAGAAGTGCTTGACTAACGGTCTAATCGATCTTTGAGTCTGGCTTCATGGGCGTTTAAAGAAAAATCCGATACGTTGCTATCGGTCTTGGTGTGGCGAGCGGAAGGCTTGAAATTGGATTAATTGAAAGACAAATTGGAAGAACAATTCTTATTAATTCAAAGGAGCGGCTTTACAGGAAAGAGCCGATGGCTCTCAAAAGGGGGATTTGATGCCTAGTGCACTGCTACTACTAGTCCTACTCTACTAGTCGTCGCTGTCCTCATCGTCGCCGTTGTAGCTGCCGTCGGCGCTGCTCCCAGGAAGTTCCTCGTCGCTGCTGCCCCAGCCCTCGGCCGGAGCTTCTTCTTCCTCGTCATCATTATCATCCTCGCTGTCCGCCCAAGAGCGGAAGCGCTTTGCCGGCGGATATCCGGCAGAGGAGGAGGATTCATCCTCCTCCTTTTCTTCTTCCTCCTCGTCATCATCATCGTCCTCGCTGTCCGCCCAAGCGCGGAATCGCTTTGCCGACGGATGCTTAGCGGGGGAGGAGGAATCATCCTCCTCCTTTTCCTCTTCTTCCTCTACTTCTTCTTCTTCCTCCTTCCCGTCGGACGAGGCGGGTTTCGCCCAGGGATGGAGGTCGTCTTCGCTTTCGCTTATCAGCTCCCCTTCGATGAGGAACTTGAGGTCGTCTTCCCCATCGGTCAGAGGCATGTCGCCATCTGACCCGACGAGTGCTTCGGGCAGGCTGTCTGGCACATGATCAAAGTTCCACTCCGGCTCGCTCGAGGAGGAAGACTGGAGGGAGAGGCCGGAGGAGACGGAGGAAGAGGAAGACATTGCTACAGGGAAAGAGGGTTTTTCGGTGCCGATAGCTAGAACAGAGGAAGGGGATGAAGGGGGCTAATCAATCGGCACGGTTAAATAATGAGGAGCCTAGTGGAGATTTAATGCCATTGCAGTTTCCGAGGAAGTGATGCTAAAGCTATCAAATTTTGCAGAGAAGTTGAGAAGACAAGGCATCATGATGAAGGATACTGCAACGGTTCTGCTCTGCCACGACATGACCCGACGAAGGAAAAGCAGAGTGATTTTGGAATTATCAATTCCAAAACCAGGGGGGCATGTGTTATCACCAGAATTTGACCGAGTCAGAGGTGGGCCGCGATCAAGATGGACTTGAAGAATATACATAGAAGAAATACGTGAATCGGCCTGTTACGCAAAGTTTGGGCTAGTTTGCCCGTGTATCTGTAATAAATTAGATACGTGTCGGTTAGTTAGAGTTTGTCTCGTGCACGGTTGGGATTATTCCCACGTTAGAAAGTCTACGGACTATAAATATGTATCTAGGGTTTATGAAATAAACAACAATCACGTTCACCACAAATCAATCTAGGCGCATCGCCAACTCCCTTGTCTCGAGGGTTTCTTCCGGGTAAGCATCATGCTGCCTAGATCGCATCTTGCGATCTAGGCAGTACAAGTTTATTCGTTGTTCATGCGTTGCTCGTACTGAAGCCTTTTTGATGGCGAGCAACGTAGTTATCTTAGATGTGTTAGGGTTAGCATTGTTCTTCGTATCATATGCTGTCGTAGTGCAACCCTTAGACATCTAGCCGCCCTTACACCTATCTTAGGTGTAGGGGCGGCACCCCGCTTGATCATTATTTAGTAGATCCGATCCGTTATGGTTGCTCCTTGTTCTTCAAGGATTAGTTTAATATCTGCATAGTTAGGCCTTACAAAGGGTTGGAGGATCCAGCGGCGCGTAGGGTGTAGTTTGCTAGCCCTAGACAGGATGTTCCGGGGATCGACCTCGTGTTGGTTTTTAGGCCTTGTCTAGGATCGGCTTACGATCACCGTGCGCGGCCGCGAGGCCCAATCGTGAGTAGGACGTTCCGATTATGCGGTGAAAACCCTAAATCATCGTAGATCGTTTTAGCTTTATCTTGGTCAAGCAGGACCACCATATATTCGTACACCTCGTGCGAATCATGGGTGGATCGGCTCTTTGAGCCGATTCACAGGATAACCTAAGAGCCGATCGAGGCTCGTATTTAATGTTTACGTGTATGCCATGCAGGAAACTAAGCGAGGCATCTTCATCACCTTCCTGACCAGGTATAGGTCAGGTGGCACGCCCTTGCACCAGCATCGGACGTGCGTGCCGGAGTCTTTGCGGGCCGTCGCTCGGAGGGACCAGGGCCAGCCGCAGCCCTAAGTTGCTCCCGGCTCTCCTGTGTTGCCCGTCGTTGCTCGCCGGTGGGTTTCTGACCGCAACAGTATGCTATGTTAGTACTCGGTCTAAATTGCAATGGTCTATTATGCACTCTAGAGGTTACTTAAATATGAACTCCGAATGTTGCCGAGCTTGTTTACTCCGGCTTGAGGGAGCTCTTGTAGCCCTACACAATGAATGGTGTTTGTTATCCAACAAGAGAGTGTGAGAAAGTAGCACAAGTGAAGAGAAGTTATTTATTTATGTGATCATTGTTGAGAGTGTCCACTAGTGAAAGTATGATCCCTAGGCCTTGTTTCCAAATATCGAATCACCGTTTATTTACTGTTCTACTGCATGTTTACTTGTTGCCATATTTATTTCAGATTGTTATTACCACTCATATTCATCCATATCACTTGCATTTTACTATCTCTTCGCCAAACTAGTGCGCATATACATCTGACAAGTGTATTAGGTGTGTTGGGGACACAAGAGACTTCTTGTATCGTAATTGCAGGGTTGCTTGAGAGGGATATCTTTGACCTCTACCTCTCTGAGTTCGATAAACCTTGGGTGATTCACTTAAGGGAAACTTGCTGCTGTTCTACAAACCTCTGCTCTTAGAGGCCCAACACTGTCTACAGGAATAGAAGCGTGCGTAGACATCAGTGATACATCTCCAACGTATCTATAATTTCTGATGTTCCATGCTTGTTTTATGACAATACCTACATGTTTTGTTCACACTTTATGATGATTTTATGCATTTTACGGAACTAACCTATTGACGAGATGCTGAAGTGCCAGTTCCTGTTTTCTGCTGTTTTTGGTTTCAGAAATCCTAGTAAGGAAATATTCTCGGAATTGGACGAAATCAACGCCCAAAATCTTAAAATCCCACGAAGCTTCCAGAACACCCGAGAGCCGCCAGAGGGGAGCCCTGTGGGCCCCAGACGACAGGGTGGCGCGGCCCAGGCCTTGGCCGCGCCCCCTAGTGTGTCACCGCCTCGTCGACCCTCCGACTCTGCCTCTTCGCCTATATAAATGTCCCTGACCTAAATCTTCGATACGAAAAAGCCACGGTACGAGAAACCATCCAGAGCCGCCGCCATCGCGAAGCCAAGATCTGGGGGACAGGAGTCTCTGTTCCGGCACGCCGCCGGGACGGGGAAGTGCCCCCGGAAGGCTTCTCCATCGACACCGCTGCCATCTCCACCGCCATCTTCATCACCGCTGTTGTCTCCCATGAGGAGGGAGTAGTTCTCCATCGAGGCTAAGGGCTGTACCGGTAGCTATGTGGTTCATCTCTCTCCCTATGTACTTCAATACAATAATCTCATGAGCTGCCTTACATGATTGAGATTCATATGATGATGCTTGTAATCTAGATGTCATTATGCTAGTCAAGTGGATTTTACTTATGTGATCTCCGGAGACTCCTTGTCCCACGTGTGTAAAGGTGACAGTGTGTGCACCGTGTGGGTCTCTTAGGCTATATTTCACAGAATACTTATTCACTGTTATGAATGGCATAGTGAAGTGCTTATTTATATCTCTTTATGATTGCAATGTGTTTTGTATCACTATTCATCTATGTGCTACTCTAGTGATGTTATTAAAGTAGTCTATTCCTCCTGCACGGTGTAATGGTGACAGTGTGTGCATCGTGTAGTACTTGGCGTATGTTATGATTGTAATCTCTTGTAGATTATGAAGTTAATTATTGCTATGATAGTATTGATGTGATCTATGCCTCCTTCATAGTGTGATGGTGACAGTGTGCATGCTATGTTAGTACTTGGTGTAGTTGTGTTGATCTATCATGCACTCTAAGGTTATTTAAATATGAACATCGAATATTGTGGAGCTTGTTAACTCCGGCATTGAGGGTTCGTGTAATCCTACACAGTTAGTGGTGTTCATCATCCAACAAGAGAGTGTAGAGTATAGCATTTATCTATTCTGTTATGTGATCAATGTTGAGAGTGTCCACTAGTGAAAGTATAATCCCTAGGCCTTGTTTCCAAATACTGAAATCGTTTGTTTACTGTTCTACTGCATCTAAACTGCCTGCAATATTACCACCATCAACCACAAGCCAGTCGTAGCATCAAGCTATTTTCTGGTGCCGTTACTACTGCTCATATATATTCATACCACTTGTATTTCACTATCTCTTCGCCGAACTAGTGCACCTATACATCTGACAAGTGTATTAGGTGTGTTGGGGACACAAGAGACTTCTTTCTTTGTGGTTGCAGGGTTGCATGAGAGGGATATCTTTGACCTCTTCCTCCCTGAATTCGATAAACCTTGGGTGATCCACTTAAGGGTAACTTGTTGCTGTTCTACAAACCTCTGCTCTTGGAGGCCCAACACTGTCTACAAGAATTGAAGCACCCGTAGACATCAAGCACTTTTTCTGGCGCCGTTGCCGGGGAGGAAAGGTAAAAGGTACTCACACTCCGGATCTCGGCTACCAAGTGATACGTCTCCGACGTATCGATAATTTCTTATGTTCCATGCCACATTATTGATGTTATCTACATGTTTTATGCACACTTTATGTCATATTCATGCATTTTCTGGAACTAACCTATTAACAAGATGCCGAAGTGCCAGTTCCTGTTTTCTGCTGTTTTTGGTTTCAGAAATCCTAGTAACGAAATATTCTCAGAATCGGACGAAATCAACGCCCAAGTTCCTATTTTCACCGGAAGCATCCAGAACACCCGGGAAGGACCAGAGGGGGGGCACTGGGCCCCTAGACCATAGGCCGGCACGGCCCAGGCCCTGGCCGCGCCGCCCTATGGTGTCGTCGCCCCTTCGACCCTCCTGCGCCGCCTCTTCGCCTATTTAAAGCCCCTGGATCGAAAACCCTGATACCAATTGACGAAACTCCAGAAAGACTCCAGGGGCGCCGCCGTCATCGCGAAACTCCAATTCGGGGGATAGAACTCTCTGTTCCGGCACCCTGCCGGACGGGGAATTGCCCCCGGAGCCATCTCCACCGCCGTCTTCACCGCCATCTTCACCGCCATCGCTGCCACCATGATGAGGAGGGAGTAATTCACCCCTGAGGCTGAGGGCTTCGCTGTAGCTATGTGGTTCATCTCTCTCCCATGTACCTCAATACAATGATCTCATGAGCTGCTTTACATGATTGAGATTCATATGAGTTTTGTATCACTATTATCTATGTGCTACTCTAGCAAAGTTATTAAAGTAGTTCTATTCCTCCTGCACGTGTGTAAAGGTGACAGTGTGTGCACCGTGTTAGTACTTGGTTTATGCTATAATCATGATCTCTTGTAGATTGTGAAGTTAACTATTGCTATGATAATATTGATGTGATCTATTCCTCCTACATATGCATGAAGGTGACAGTGTGCATGCTATGTTAGTACTTGGTTTAGTCTGTTGATCTATCTTACACTATAAGGTTACTAAAACATGAGCATTATTGTGGAGCTTGTTAACTCCGGCATTGAGGGTTCGTGTAATCCTACGCAATGTGTTCATCATCCAACAAAAGTGTAGAGTATGCATTTATCTATTCTGTTATGTGATCAATGTTGAGAGTGTCCACTAGTGAAAGTGTAATCCCTAGGCCTTGTTCCTAAATACTGCTGCGTTACTACTGCTTGTTTACTGTTTCACTGTGTTACTACTGCTGCAATACCACCACCATCAACTACACGCCAGCAAGCTATTTTCTGGCACCGTTGCTACTGCTCATACTTATTTATACCACCTGTATTTCACTATCTCTTCGCCGAACTAGTGCACCTATTAGGTGTGTTGGGGACACAAGAGACTTCTTACTTTGTGGTTGCAGGGTTGCATGAGAGGGATATCTTTGACCTCTTCCTCCCTGAGTTCGATAAACCTTGGGTATCCACTTAAGGGAAAACTTGCTGCTGTTCTACAAACCTCTGCTCTTGGAGGCCCAACACTGTCTACAGGAAAGGAGGGGGAACGTAGACATCAAGCTATTTTCTGGCGCCGTTGCCGGGGAGGAAAGGTAAAAGGTACTCACACTCCGGATCTCGGCTACTAAGCTTTTTTCCGCCGTCGTAAGTACTCGAAGCTATTTCCTTTAGATCCTGCAATTGCATCTTTTTGTTTCTTGTTTACACTAGTTTGGCATAATGGACAAGAATGAGCTTCTATTTCTGTTTCCTGATTTAAAACATGGATTGTTTGATGCGAAAATTAAAAAACCTATGGAATCTTATTTGCATGCTGGTAGTAATATTAGTATGAACGCTTTGAACACCATTGTTGATAATAATATAGAAAGTTCTAAGCTTGGGGAAGCTGGTTTTCATGATCTTTTTAGTCCCCCAAGCATTGAGGAGAAAATTTTCTTTGATGATACTTTGCCTCCTATTTATGATGATTATAATGATGGTGGTCTTTTGGTGCCACCTACTATGGAGAGTAAATTTTGTTGTGATTATACTATGCCTCCTACACTTGATGAGAATAATAATGATAGCTACTTTGTTGAATTTGCTCCCACTACAACTAATAAAATTGACTATGCTTATGTGGAGAGTAATTATTGTATGCATGAGACTCATGATAAGAATGCTTTATGTGATAGTTATATTGTTGAGTTTGCTCATGATGCTACTGAAAGTTATTATGAGAGAGGAAAATGTGGTTGCAAAAATTTTCATGTTACTAAAACACCTCTTTATGTGCTGAAATTTTTGAAGCTACACTTGTTTTATCTTCCTATGCTTGTTACTTTGCTCTTCATGAACTTGTTTATTTACAAGATTCCTATGCATAGGAAGCATGTTATACTTAAATATGTTTTGGATTTGCTTTTTGATGCTCTCTTTTGCTTCAAATATTATTTCTTGCGAGTGCATCATTAAAACTGCTGAGCCCATCTTAATGGCTATAAAGAAAAGAACTTCTTGGGAGATAACCCATGTGTTATTTTTCTACAGTACTTTGTTTTATATTTGTGTCTTGGAAGTTGTTTACTACTGTAGCAACCTCTCCTTATCTTAGTTTTGTGTTTTGTTGTGCCAAGTTAAGCCGTTGATAGAAAAGTAAGTACTAGATTTGGATTACTGCGCAGTTCCAGATTTCTTTGCTGTCACGAATCTGGGTCCACCTCCCTGTAGGTAGCTCAGAAAATTAAGCCAATTTACGTGCATGATCCTCAGATATGTACGCAACTTTCATTCAATTTGAGCATTTTCATTTGAGCAAGTCTGGTGCCATTTTAAAATTCGTCAATACGAACTGTTCTGTTTTGACAGATTCTGCCTTTTATTTCGCATTGCCTCTTTTGCTATGTTGGATGAATTTCTTTGATCCACTAATGTCCAGTAGCATTATGCAATGTCCAGAAGTGTTAAGAATGATTGTGTCATCTCTGAATATGTCAATTTATATTGTGCACTAACCCTCTAATGAGTTGTTTCGAGTTTGGTGTGGAGGAAGTTTTCAAGGGTCAAGAGAGGAGGATGATATACTATGATCAAGAAGAGTGAAAGCTCTAAGCTTGGGGATGCCCCGGTGGTTCATCCCTGCATATTTCAAGAAGACTCAAGCGTCTAAGCTTGGGGATGCCCAAGGCATCCCCTTCTTCATCGACAACATTATCAGGTTCCTCCCCTGAAACTATATTTTTATTCGGTCACATCTTATGTGCTTTACTTGGAGCGTCTGTATGCTTTTATTTTTGTTTGTGTTTGAATAAATTGGATTACATCATGCTTGTGTGGGAGAGAGACACGCTCCGCTGTTGCATATGAACACATGTGTTCTTAGCTTTTAGTATTCATGGCGAAGTTTCTTCTTCGTTAAATTGTTATATGGTTGGAATTGGAAAATGATACATGTAGTAATTGCTATTAATGTCTTGGGTAATGTGATACTTGGCAATTGTTGTGCTCATGTTTAAGCTCTTGCATCATATGCTTTGCACCCATTAATGAAGAAATACATAGAGCATGCTAAAATTTGGTTTGCATATTTGGTTTCTCTAAGGTCTAGATAATTTCTAGTATTGAGTTTGAACAACAAGGAAGACGGTGTAGAGTCTTATAATGTTTTCAATATGTCTTTTATGTGAGTTTTGCTGCACCGGTTCATCCTTGTGTTTGTTTCAAATAAGCCTTGCTAGCCTAAACCTTGTATCGAGAGGGAATACTTCTCATGCATCCAAAATACTTGAGCCAACCACTATGCCATTTGTGTCCACCATACCTACCTACTACATGGTATTTCTCCGCCATTCCAAAGTAAATTGCTTGAGTGCTACCTTTAAACAATTCAAAAATTATTACCTCTGATTTGTGTCAATGTTTTATAGCTCATGAGGAAGTATGTGGTGTTTATCTTTTAATCTTGTTGGGCAACTTTCACCAATGGACTAGTGGCTTCATCCGCTTATCCAATAATTTTGCAAAAAGAGCTGGCAATGGGATTCCCAGTCCCAAATTAATTAACAAAAATAGACACTCCTCCATGGTATGTGATTGTTGGACGGCACCCGAAGGATTCGGTTAGCCATGGCTTGTGTAAGCAAAGGTTGGGAGGAGTGTCATCATAATAAAACTAAAATAAAAAGGCACTCCTTCATGGTATGAGATTGTTGGCAGGCACCCGAGGATTCGGTTAGCCATGGTTTGTGAAAGAAAGGTTGGAAGGAGTGCCACCCAAAATAAAATAAAATGGGAGCCGCTCTTTGAAGGTTTGTCTGGCAAGGGGGTTAGAGTACCCGCTACCATTCGTTGACAACAACATACACCTCTCAAAACTTTATTTTTATGCTCTCTTTATGTTTTCAAAATCAAAGCTCTAGCACAAATATAGCAATCGATGCTTTTCCTCTATGAGGACCATTCTTTTACTTTCAATGTTGAGTCAGTTCACCTATTTCTCTCCACCTCAAGAAGCAAACACTTGTGTGAACTGTGCATTGATTCCTACATACTTGCTTATTGCACTTATTATATTACTCTATGTTGACAATATCCATGAGATATACATGTTACAAGTTGAAAGCAACCGCTGAAACTTAATCTTCTTTTGTGTTGCTTCAATACTTTTACTTTGAATTATTGCTTTATGAGTTAACTCTTATGCAAGACTTATTGATGCTTGTCTTGAAGTGCTATTCATGAAAAGTCTTTGCTTTATGATTCACTTGTTTACTCATGTCATATACATTGTTTTGATCGCTGCATTCACTACATATGCTTTACAAATAGTATGATCAAGGTTATGATGGCATGTCACTCCAGAAATTATCTTTGTTATCGTTTTACCTGCTCGGGACGAGCAGAACTAAGCTTGGGGATGCTAATACGTCTCCGACGTATCGATAATTTCTTATGTTCCATGCCACATTATTGATGTTATCTACATGTTTTATGCACACTTTATGTCATATTCGTGCATTTTCTGGAACTAACCTATTAACAAGATGCCGAAGTGCCAGTTCCTGTTTTCTGCTGTTTTTGGTTTCAGAAATCCTAGTAACGAAATATTCTCGGAATCGGACGAAATCAACGCCCAAGTTCCTATTTTCACCGGAAGCATCCAGAACACCCGGGAAGGACCAGAGGGGGGGCACTGGGCCCCCAGACCATAGGCCGGCGCGGCCCAGGCCCTGGCCGCGCCGCCCTATGGTGTCATCGCCCCTTCGACCCTCCTGCGCCGCCTCTTCGCCTATTTAAAGCCCCTGGATCGAAAACCCTGATACCAATTGACGAAACTCCAGAAAGACTCCAGGGGCGCCGCCGTCATCGCGAAACTCCAATTCGGGGGACAGAACTCTCTGTTCCGGCACCCTGCCGGACGGGGAATTGCCCCCGGAGCCATCTCCACCGCCATCTTCACCGCCATCTTCACCGCCATCGCTGCCCCCATGATGAGGAGGGAGTAATTCACCCCTGAGGCTGAGGGCTTCATTTGTAGCTATGTGGTTCATCTCTCTCCCATGTACCTCAATACAATGATCTCATGAGCTGCTTTACATGATTGAGATTCATATGAGTTTTGTATCACTATTATCTATGTGCTACTCTAGCAAAGTTATTAAAGTAGTTCTATTCCTCCTGCACGTGTGTAAAGGTGACAGTGTGTGCACCGTGTTAGTACTTGGTTTATGCTATAATCATGATCTCTTGTAGATTGCGAAGTTAACTATTGCTATGATAATATTGATGTGATCTATTCCTCCTACATATGCATGAAGGTGACAGTGTGCATGCTATGTTAGTACTTGGTTTAGTCTGTTGATCTATCTTACACTATAAGGTTACTAAAACATGAGCATTATTGTGGAGCTTGTTAACTCCGGCATTGAGGGTTCGTGTAATCCTACGCAATGTGTTCATCATCCAACAAAAGTGTAGAGTATGCATTTATCTATTCTGTTATGTGATCAATGTTGAGAGTGTCCACTAGTGAAAGTGTAATCCCTAGGCCTTGTTCCTAAATACTGCTGCGTTACTACTGCTTGTTTACTGTTTCACTGTGTTACTACTGCTGCAATACCACCACCATCAACTACACGCCAGCAAGCTATTTTCTGGCACCGTTGCTACTGCTCATACTTATTTATACCACCTGTATTTCACTATCTCTTCGCCGAACTAGTGCACCTATTAGGTGTGTTGGGGACACAAGAGACTTCTTGCTTTGTGGTTGCAGGGTTGCATGAGAGGGATATCTTTGACCTCTTCCTCCCCGAGTTCGATAAACCTTGGGTATCCACTTAAGGGAAAACTTGCTGCTGTTCTACAAACCTCTGCTCTTGGAGGCCCAACACTGTCTACAGGAAAGGAGGGGGAACGTAGACATCACCAAGCTATTTTCCGGCGACGTTGTAAGTACTCGAAGCTATTTCCTTTAGATCCTGCAATTGCATCTTTTTGTTTCTTGTTTTACACTAGTTTGGCATAATGGAAAGCAACATGGAGCTTTTTATTCTTTTTCCTGAGTTAAGACATGGATGGTTTGATGCGAAAATTAAAAAACTCATGGAACATATTAGTATGAACACTTTGAATACCATTGTTGCTAATGATATGGAAAATTCTAAGCTTGGGGAAGCTGGTTTTGATGAGCATGATATTTTTAGTCCCCCAAGCATTGAGGAGAAAATTTACTTTGATGATACTTTGCCTCCCATTTATGATGATTATAATGATAGTAGTCTTTTGGTACCACCTGTTATGGAGGATAAATTTGATTATGATTACAATATGCCTCCTATATTTGATGATGAGAATAATAATGATAGCTACTTTGATTTTTCTCCCACTACAACTAATAAAATTGACTATGCTTATGTTGGGAGCAGTAATAATTTTATGCATGAGACTCATGATAAGAATGTTTCATTTGATAGTTATATTGTTGAGTTTGCTCATGATGCTACTGGACATTATTATGAGAGAGGAAAATATGGTTGTAGAAATTTTCATGTTACTAAAACACCTCCCTTTTTGCTGAAAATCTTGAAGCTGCACTTGTTTTATCTTTCTATGCTTGTTACATTATGCTTCTTGAACTTGTTTATTACAAGATTCCTTTTCATAGGAAACATGTTAGGCTTAAATTTGTTTTGAATTTGCCTCTTGATGCTCTCTTTTGCTTCAAATACTATTTCTTGCGAGTGCATCATTAAAACTGCTGAGCCCATCTTAATGGCTATAAAGAAAGAACTTCTTGGGAGATAACCCATGTGTTTATTTTACTACAACAATTTTGTTTCATATTTGAGTCTTGGAAGTTGTTACTACTGTAGCAACCTCTCCTTATCTTACTTTATTGCATTGTTGTGCCAAGTAAAGTCTTTGATAGTAAGGTTCATACTAGATTTGGATTACTGCGCAGAAACAGATTTCTTTCTGTCACGAATATGGGCCTAATTCTCTGTAGGTAACTCAGAAAATTATGCCAATTTACGTGAGTGATCCACAGATATGTACGCAACTTTCATTCAATTTGAGCATTTTCATTTGAGCAAGTCTGGTGCCTCTTAGAAATTTGTCTTTACGGACTGTTCTGTTTTGACAGATTCTGCCTTTTATTTCGCATTGCCTCTTTTGCTATGTGGGATGGATTTCTTTGTTCCATTAACTTCCAGTAGCTTTAAACAATGTCCAGAAGTGTTAAGAATGATTGTGTCACCTCTGAACATGTGAATTTTTATTATGCACTAACCCTCTAATGAGTTGCTTTGAGTTTGGTGTGGAGGAGGTTTTCAAGGGTCAAGAGAGGAGGATGATATACTATGATCAAGGAGAGTGAAAGCTCTAAGCTTGGGGATGCCCCGGTGGTTCATCCCTGCATATTTCAAGAAGACTCAAGCATCTAAGCTTGGGGATGCCCAAGGCATCCCCTTCTTCATCGACAAAATTATCAGGTCACTTCTCTTGAAACTATATTTTTATTCGGCCACATCTTATGTACTTTACTTGGAGCGTCTGTTTGTTTTGTGTTTTTGTTTTTGTTTGAATAAATTCTTTTGTGGGAGAGAGACACGCTCCGCTGGTTCATATGAACACATGTGTTCTTAGCTTTTAATGTTCATGGCGAAGGTTGAAACTGCTTCGTTCATTGTTATTTGGTCGGTTCAGGAAATGCTACATGTGGTAGTGGTATAATGAAACACTTGCATAATCTTGTAGATCATTGGGCTTTGATAACTTGATTCTTTGCAAATGTTTTGAGGTATTTAGATGGTAAAGCTTGCTGGATGAATAAGTTAAAATTAGTAGTGGATTGTTGTCTTTAAAGCTTGTGCCGTACTACAAACTCTATTTAAATAGTTGAAGGTGTAGTTAGACATGATAGCTTTCCATGTCTGAGAGTTCATCGTAATAACTAAGTTGTGCTGAAGGTAGAGGGAGCTAGCGGGGTACTTGTGCCACCGTGAACGGCCCTCCGTGGAGTAAATTTTAATCATGCTCTTAATGATGAACCTGCTAGTTGTTTGCAATAAGCTTGTGAGTTCTTTTTGACTAATGTTAAGCCCACCATCCAAATTTGCTAGCCTCTTCGGTACTGTTCATTGCCTTTTGCTCACATTGAGAATTGTGCATACTTCGCCGGTACATCCAAACCAGTGGGAGGACTTTCTCTTGTCCTCCTACACATAAGCCCATACATCTCCTCAAAACAGCCACCATACCTACCAACCAAAGCATTTCCATAGCTGTTTCGAGATATATTGCCATGCAACATCCATTTTACATTACATGTCATGTTGTCATTTATTATTTATATATTGCTTTGCATGATCATATACAACTGATGTGTGGTTTACCCATGTTACGCTAGATCATTGCACATCCTGCTACACTGGCAGAGGCATATAGTTTCATACATCATGTTTTATTCATTATGAGTTATTTGTACCAAAAAGTGTGTTGTCATATTAGGATGTTTCCCCTAAAAGTGAAAAGAGCCATGGAGGCCATCAAAAAGAGAAAAAGAAAAGAAAGAAAAAAAATAGAAAAGAAAAAGAAAAAAAGAGAATAAAGAAAAAGGGGGCAGCATTACTATCTTTTATCCACACTTGTGCTCATGCTTTAGCACCTGCAGTATTCATAGTCATCATTTGTGCTCATGTTTAGCACCTATATTCCATATGAGAGAGTTTTCATGTTTTACTAGTATAACTATGTGGGGAATTTACACTATAGAACTTGGGTTGTATATTCCAATGATGAGCCTCCTCAAAAGTGCTCTAGGTCTTCGTGAGCAACCAAGTTGGATGCACCCCCACTAGTTCCATTGGAGAGCTTTCATACACATATAGCTCTATGTGCATCCGTTGCATGGCAATCACTACTCTTTGCATAGCTTCGATCATAAGGCTTCCTCTTGTCTAATGGTCACTTATAGCTTTGCAAGCCTTTCTTCCATTTGGCCTTCCAAACCCCCATTAACGTTCTTTATGCCATAACATCCTGGTGCTAATACCAAATGCTTGCGCTCACCAGTTGAGTAGACTTTGAAACAGTTGATTCATGACGTTCATGTTTATGTTTACTTGACTGAATCCTTCTTATGTTGTGAAAATTTACTTGATGCTTAGAATGAAGGATAGAACTTCTACGCTGAATACTTAACACATCTTTAATGAACTTTGTACGGTTTCATGTCTTTGAAGCAATAGTTCATGAAAACTTCTAGCTTATTTAACTCTTGCATTATCATCTCTTATATCAATATAGACATTTGCTTTGAGTGATTTGATCTCAGTTCATATGCTTTACATTATTATTAGATCATGATTATGTTGGTAGCATGTCACTTCAGAAATTATCTTTGTTATCGTTTACCTACTCGAGGACGAGTAGGAACTAAGCTTGGGGATGCTGATACGTCTCCAACGTATCTATAATTTCTGATGTTCCATGCTTGTTTTATGACAATACCTACATGTTTTGTTCACACTTTATGATGATTTTATGCATTTTACGGAACTAACCTATTGACGAGATGCCGAAGTGCCAGTTCCTGTTTTCTGCTGTTTTTGGTTTCAGAAATCCTAGTAAGGAAATATTCTCGGAATTGGACGAAATCAACGCCCAGAATCTTAAAATCCCACGAAGCTTCCAGAACACCCGAGAGCCGCCAGAGGGGAGCCCTGTGGGCCCCAGACGACAGGGTGGCGCGGCCTGATGACCCACAAGTATAGGGGATCGCAACAGTCTTCGAGGGAAGTAAAACCCAATTTATTGATTCGACACAAGGGGAGACAAAGAACACTTGGAAGCCTTAACAGCGGAGTTGTCAATTCAGCTGCACCTGGAAACAGACTTGCTCGCAAGAGTTTATCAGTAGTAACAGTTTTATAGCAGTAGCAGTAGTGAAATAACAGCAGCAGAGTAACAGAGACAGCAGTAGTGATTTTAGTAAACAGCAGGATTAAAATACTGTAGGCACGGGGACGGATGACGGGTGTTGCATGGATGAGAGAAACTCATGTAACAATCATAGTAGGGCATTTGCAGATAATAATAAAACGGTGTCCAAGTACAAAGCAATCAATAGGCATGTGTTCCATATATAGTCGTGCGTGCTCGCAATGAGAAACTTGCACAACATCTTTTGTCCTACCAGCCGGTGGCAGCCGGGCCTCAAGGGAAACTACTGGATATTAAGGTACTCCTTTTAATAGAGTACCGGAGAAAAGCATTAACACTCCGTGAACACATGTGATCCTCACATCGCTACCATTCCCTCCGGTTGTCCCGATTTCTGTCACTTCGGGGCCATTGGTTCCGGACAACGACATGTGTATACAACTTGCAGGTAAGATCAATAAACAATGAATATCATGATGAAACAATAACATGTTCAGATCTGAGATCATGGCACTCGGGCCCTAGTGACAAGCATTAAGCATAACAAGTTGCAACAATATCATCAAAGTACCAATTACGGACACTAGGCACTATGCCCTAACAATCTTATGCTATTACATGACCAATCTCATCCAATCCCTACCATCCCCTTCGGCCTACAGCGGGGGAATTACTCACACATGGATGGGGGAAACATGGCTGGTTGATGTAGAGGCATTGGCGGTGATGATGGCGATGATCTCCTCCAATTCCCCGTCCCGGCGGAGTGCCAGAACGGAGACTTCTGGCTCCCGCGACGGAGTTTCGCGATGTGGCGGCGTTCTGGAGGGTTTCTGGCGACTTCGACTTCTCCCCGTGCGTTTTTAGGTCGAGGCCGATAAATAGTCCGAAGGAGAGCGTCGGAGGCCGGCCGAGGGGGCCACACCATATGGCCGCGCGGGCCCCCGGGCCGCGCGCCGCCCTATGGTGTGGGGCCCTCGGCCTCCACCGACTTGTCCTTCGGCTCCGTCAGTTTTCGGGAAAATAGGGCCTTGCATAAATTCCGAGGATTTTCCCGAAAGTTGGATTTCTGCACAAAAACGAGACACTGAACGATTCTGCTGAAAACAGCGTTAGTCCGTGTTAGTTGTATCCAAAATACACAAATTAGAGGCAAAACAATAGCAAAAGTGTTCGGGAAAGTAGATACGTTTTGGACGTATCAACTCCCCCAAGCTTAGCTTATTGCTTGTCCTCAAGCAATTCAGTTAACAACTGAGCGATAAAAGAACTTTCACGAACACATTTGCTCATATGATGTATATATTCTCATGCTATGGCTAATACTTAAGCAGTTCATAATGAGATACATGCAAATAAGATCATCTAACAGCTATGCCAATCATGGAGAGGTACCAACAATTAATAATAAGCATCATGAATCATGTATGTAAGCAGGATTGCAATGTTCATAAGAGAGTATGATAAAGTGGTATCTCGCTTGCCTGTATTTGATTGGCAAAACATAAATGCCCGGGCACCTCTGGAGTTCATAGAAAGACTAGAAGTAGTGATTGTCAAAGATAAAAGCATCAAAGTTATACCACAATCAATCATATTTTGAGACAAGCATATTATACTAAGAATGACAGTTGTGCTCTCAAGATAGTGCTCAAAGAAATAATGGAGACACAACATAAAAGTAAAAGATTGACCCTTCGCAGAGGGAAGCAGGGATTAACATGCGCTAGAGCTTTTCATTTTTGAAATCAGGAGTAAAATCATTTTGAGAGGTGTTTGTTGTTGTCAACGAATGGTAATGGGTACACCAACTACCTCGTCAACCGGACTTTCAAGAGCAGCTCCCATGAATTATTTGCATATTTATGTGGCACTCCTTCCAACCTTTCTTTCACAAACCATGGCTAACCGAATCCTCGGGTGCCTGCCAACAATCTCATACCATGAAGGAGTGCCTTTTTATTTTAGTTTTATTATGATGATGACACTCCACCCAACCTTTGATTACACAAGACATGGCTAACCGAATCCTTCGGGTGCCGTCCAACAATCACAAACCATGGAGGAGTGTCTATTTAAGTTAATTAATTCGGGACTGGGAATCCCATTGCCAGCTCTTTTTGCAAAATTATTGGATAAGCGGATGTGCCACTAGTCCATATGAGAGTCCGTCAAAAGTAAATGACAAGGTTGAAAGCTAAACACCACATACTTCCTCATGAGCTATGAAACATAAACACAAATTGAGAAGCATTTTGAAGGTTTTAAAGGTAGCGCATGAGAATTTACTTGGAATGGTTTGAAATGCCATGCATGGGTATTTATGGTGGACACTCTGGAATAACTTGGTTTTCATGTGTTTGGAAGCACGAGCAGCGTTCCCGCTCAGTACAAGTGAAGGCTAGCAATAGACTAGGGAGCGACAAATCAAGAGAGCAGTAACTGTCATAATCATGCTTGCGGCAAAATAAATTAACAGAGGCATAAAAGTGATACAAGAACTCTGAAGCAATATAGATCATCGAGGCTTAATTGACTTTTTGTTCAGTCATATGCATGCATGAGCATGTGCCAAGTCGATATAAACGAATTATTCAGAGGAGGATACCACAATGCCATACTTACTTATGAATAGAACAATGCAAGCAAACATCCATGACATGCTACTCATATTAATAAATTGGAGCTAAACATGAGAGATCATGAACTACTAGACTTTCTCAAATAACATATACCTCACATGAACCAACTAAGCATGCTCACATGGATGAGTATATGTACAAAAATGAAAACAAATAGAGTTCATACCAGCCTCTCACCACAATCCAATTGTCGTAGATCGTCATTATTGCCTTTTCACTTGTGCAGCTTGGATAATATGAAATGAAAACCACGCTCCAGCCACCGAAGACCATTGAACTCAAGATGAACTTTACAAAACCAAAGAAGAACAGCAAATATTTTTGGTGTTTTCGAATTTGAGAACAAGAACAAGAGGAAACAAACAAACAAAGCAAAATCTTTTTGGGTTTTCTTATAACAAACTAGCAACAGCAAATAAAGCGAAACAAATGCAAGAAACCAAAGCAAACAAATGGTGAAGAGAAACAACAGAAATATTTTTGGTCTTTTTGTGTTTTGGGAAGGAAACAAAGCGGAAACAAGAAATAGCAAACTAAAAGAAACACAGAAAAGCCAGATGGCAGAAATCTGCCAAAACCTGACAGCAGTACAGAAATCGATTTTTACAAAAATCTTACGTTGCTCAGCTCGAAAAGTGTTCAACTAATGAAAGTTAGATAAAAACCTTGGGAACCTGCACAAAAATTGGCAGCTCAAAATAACGCTCTGGCTGTGCGCACGAATTTTTCTAGTAACAGTCCAGAATCTGTTTTCAGGCAGCACTTCCCCAAATATCATCTTCCTCTCATTAGAAAACCACTCAAACGAACAAAACAAATATGTACAACTATCCAGCAATCATAATATGCAAAGATTGAGTGATGCCGGTATACCTCCCCCCAAGCTTAGGCTTTTGGCCTAAGTGGAGTTCAACCCCAACGAGGGTCGCTGTTTCTCGCCGGTGGATAATTCATGGAGTAGTCATAGTAAAGTTCCTGTGCAGAAGAAAAGCGTGGAGGCTCCACATGTCCACCATGTTGATACGAGGAACTTGCTGCATCGGATGATGAGTCGAGGTGCTCCTCGACCTCCGTGTCGTCTCTTGCATGTTGGCCTCCTCCCTCTATGTGTGCATCCAGTGCACCTTCTGTGACCGACCAATCTCCCCTGGAATCAAGGTTAGACAAAACAGGCGCAGGCAATTTTACTAGTTTCTCAGTTTTCTTAGTTATTCTCCAGACTTTCTTATAAAATGTCATCTTGTAAAACAGGTTACCCAAGTTGGAGGAATCAGAAACAAATTCATGTTTAATCATAGAGGCTATGTCAAGTTTTTCTATGGGGAATGGAATATCAAAATGATGAGGTTCTACATTATGAAAAGCTAGTAAACGAGAGGCGATGAGACCTCCACAAATTCCACCTTTCTCACGGTTAGTAGCAAGTCTATAAGCTATCAATGCCCCCAAATTATAAGTCCTACTACTTTGCAGTGCCGCAGCTAGAAAAGCTAAATCTGGGATAGAAAGTTTACCACCAATCTTTTTAGCAAGAACGCATTTAGTAATAAAATAGGCAAAGTAGCGGATAGCCGGGAGCTGAGTGCTAGTGATTTTACCACTATCCTCTGAGAAACTCCTTCCATAGAAAATCATCTTGAAGAGGTTTAAGAGTTCTTGCGGCGATCCCCTTATCTTCTCGCATGATCCCCATTGCGGTACTCTAATTGCTGCACAAAAATCACTGAATGGCAAGTTGACAGCTTTATTGTAAATTTTATATTGAACCGTGGGGTTAGATCGCGACCAATTGAACTTAAAGTCCTGCACAAAAGACATAGTTAATTTTGCATATTGTCTTGGCTCTCCTTCAACAAAGTCATTCAGCCCTGCACGAGAAATTAGACTTTGAACATCTTCAAATATTCCCGCGCTTCTCATGAAATCCGCGCACGGGTAGTAAGAGGGGTATACTCCCTCTTCACGATTGACTCTCATAACTTGTTGGACTTCCAATTCTTGTTGGTTCAATTGATATCTATTCCACTCCATTTTCAAGGAGCAAATGTGCCAAATTTCAGCAAGAAATCTGGGCTGAACAAAGAGATCGAGAAATCTGGAGCTCTTGAGCAAAAACGCGAGTGAGAGGAACCTGGTACGAGTTTTTTCGGGAGAGAGAAGGTGCTGGGAGAAAGAGATGGCAAAGTGGGGCAAGGAGGGGCCCATACCACAGGGTGGCGTGCCCCCCTCCTTGGCCGCGCCGGCCTGTGGTGTGGCACCCTCTGGTGCCCCACAGGTCATCCTCTGGTGCTCCCAGGTGCCTCGTCGAAAAATAGGACCAACGGTATAATTTTTGTGAATTTTTGAAAACTTTGAAAAATGCACATTTCTGGGTATTTAATTTATTATTACTGGCCAGGAAAATTTTTGAAATCTCCAATTAACTAAGGAACTTTGCAAATTAAAAGTGCTACAGCAACTAGAGCAAGTGGAGGAAGAAAGAGATGTTGTTTACCTCCTCTATGCATATAAAAAGTATTCGTTAACAAGGTTGATCAAGTCTTGCCACCAAATAAATTTTACATAGCATAAGAAGAAATAAACCTCAAATCAATCATGTTACCTTGAATTGTATTGATATGGATCCAATCACGAGAGTTTGATATTCTTCTTTAGGCTCATATATAGGACAATCAATAGTTCCCACTTTGATAGTTCTCACATTAAAAATAGTATTGACTCCACATACTTTATCAATCTTCTTGGGGAAATAAACGGTATGCTCCCTATCATCAACATTGAAAGTAACCTTTCCTTTATTGCAATCAATAACAGCCCCTGCGGTGTTAAGAAAAGGTCTCCCAAGAATAATAGACATATTATCATCTTCAGGCATTTCCAACACAACAAAATCAGTTAATATCAAGCAGTTAGTAGTAACTTGAACAGGAACATCCTCACATATACCAACAGGAATAGCAGTAGATTTATCAGCCATTTGCAAAGATATATCAGTAGGTATCAACTTATCTAAGTAAAGTCTCTTATAAAGAGAAAAAGGCATAACACTAACACCGGCTCCCAAGTCACATAGAGCAGTTTTAACATAATTATTCTTAATAGAACAAGGAATAGTAGGTATACCTGGGTCGCCCAACTTCTTTGGCACTTTGCCATTGAAAGAGTAATTAGCAAGCATAGTGGAAATTTCCTCATTGGGGATTTTCCTTTTGTTAGTAACAATATCTTTCATATACTTTGAATAAGGAGGCAATTTAATAGCATCAGTCAAAGGGATTTGCAAGAATAAAGGTTTCATCCAATCGCAAAATTTATTATAGTGTTCTTCTTCCTTTGATTTTAGTTTCTTAGCAGGAAAAGGCATTTGCTTTTGCACCCAAGGTTCTCTTTCATTACCATGTTTCTCAGCAATAAAATCTTCTTTAGTGTACTTTTTATTTTTAGCATGCTTTTCAGGTTCATCTTCTACCTCTTATTTATCAGAAGCATCCTTCTTATCATTATCTTTATCATGTTCATTACCACTTTCAGTTTCAGCATCAGAAATAGAAATACTATTAGGATCATTAGCAGGTTCAGAGGATTCTACAACATTTTTATGTTTCTTCTTCTTTTTCTTCTTAGAATGAGGACTAGGTTCAATGTGTTGAGAATCTTGTTCAATTCTTTTGGGATGCCCTTCAGGATATAGAGGATCCTGGGTAGAGACACCACCTCTAGTTGTTACTTCGTAAGCATGTTTCTCTTTAGAATTATTCCCTAACAAGTCATTTTGCACTTTAGTGAGTTGATCAATTTGAGTTTGAATCATATGAAAATGTTTAACAAGCATCTTAACATCATTGGAGGTTCTTTCTACAATATCATGCAATTCACTAATAGCTCGAGAATTTTCCATTAAATGATTCTCTACTCTCATATTAAAATTTTCTTGCTTAACAATATAATTATCAAACTCATCTAAGCATTGTGCAGGAGGTTTCGAATACGGAATATCTTCCCTAGTAAAGCGTTGAAGGGAGTTTACCTCAATCATGGATGAAGGGGGAATTATCTCACATATATCTTCTAGGGATTTCTATTTTCGTGCCCCTGGTTCGTTAGTTGTACTCAGTTTTCCCCAGCCCCTTAGTTTTTCCTCAGTTTTCCCCTCCTCTAGTTTGAAACACGCACAAGTGCTGGAACGGCCGGTAGCCGTCAGGTCAGAGGCCTTGACCGTTAGTCTGACCGGGTGGGGCCGCACAGGGGCAGCTCCTCCCTGACCGTCTCGTGCTGACGGGTAGGGTCGGAGACACGTCGGAGCAGCCATCCATCTATCGCTGACGTGTGGGCCGTTTTATTTCATGATTTTATACGCGGTGCTGCCAATGACAAATGGGGCCGCTCTATAGGGCTGCCGCGGCCAATGACCGGTGGGGTCGTATATTTTTCGATAAAAAGACATATATTGCCGCTACGTGGGGCTGCCGCAGCCAATGACCCGGTGGGGTCGTATTTTTATTTAGTGAAACTCATTTATTGACGCTCTGTGGGGCCTCCGCATCATATGACCTGTGGGGTAGTCTATTTTTCAGAAAAAGACATATATTGCCGCTCGTGGGGCTGCCGCAGCCAATGACCGGTGGGGTCGTCTATTTATTTAGAGAAACTCATATATTGCCGCTCTGTGGGGCCTCCGTGACCAATGACCAGTGGGGTAGTATAATTTTCACGAACAGACATATATTGCCGCGCTGTGGGGCTGCCGCAGCCAATGCCCAGTGGGGTCGTCTATTTATTGAGAGAAACTCATATATTGCCGCACTGTGGGGCTGCCGCAGCCAATGACCAGTGGGGTCGTCTATTTATTTAGAGAGAAAAAATCATATCTTGCCGCTACGATATATGTCTTTAGAGAATATCATAGAGAGAAGCAACAAGTTCGCTAATTAATTATTCTTAAGCTAGACCGGAGAACCGCTGGCAGCTCGTTCCCCACCGTCGGACGGAGCAGCCATCGCTGGCGGCGCGCCGGCGCCTCGTCGCGCCGCCGGCTCATCCCCCGGCGGCGTCGGACGACTGCGGCGCTGCACGTCAACCACGGCTCCAGCACTTGTTTCGTCCGCACGCATTGTACCCACCGCAGGAAAGTCCGCCGCAAGCAGATCCGCCGCCCACGACGACCGGGATTTGTTCCGCGCACCAATTGGTAGACCTCCGCTTCGCCTCCCCGCCCCCTAATCGATTCGGTTCCCGTAATTTATTGGAGTTTGCAGGTACGAAATAGTAATCAATGTCTCGTCGTAGCGGGTACACACCGGCGAGGGTGGGGATTCGATCATGTCGTGGCCACGTTCTACTTCTCCTACCTCGTCGGAAGTGCGGGTATATAGCTTCAGCTCTCTGTACTACCGTTGAATTTGAAGTTCCGCCATGGCCTGTTGGGGTGATTTCAGTTGTTCTTTTTCCATTATTGTTACGCTTAGCCGTGCAAGCCGATGATCCATGGTACATTGCATACCAAGATGAATCAACCCGGTGGTGTCGCCAGAGGATGGATTTGGAGGAGAAGGTGGCCAATTTAGGTGATGAATTGGCCCGTAAAAACCTGATGATATTCGAGCTGAAGCGTATTGTGGATGAAGAAAAGAAGAATTCAGAGCTTATTCGCAAGGAGAAGTTGAGAGTTGAGACAGATCTTGCCGTATTTGATCAAGTGGTAGAAAATCTAGAACATGAACTAAAAGTGATGTGAGAGGAGAAAAGTATATTCATACGTGCAGTTTTATTAGGTGTCATCCCTGTCCTAGCGGTTATGTGGTTACGGTAGACGATTTAGTATAGAATTGTTATTCGGTAGATGGCTCTAACCACTGTATTTTGTTGTGGCTCTAAGCAATCGTATTTCGGTGTACAATTTCCTACTTGTGCTAAGTAATGTGCACGATAATTTTAGCAAGGGATCCCAAAAGTGAAAGCATGTACCAGCCTCCGGATCAAATACATATCAATATCTTCCCAATCAAGTTGGGATAGAATTCAAATCATACATACGGATGTACATGGACACATCAAGAACGTGAAGAAGCTTTTTTTGAGACGGAGGTAGTAGTTCGAACAATTTTATCCCATTTGGAAATTGAAAAATACAAATTTATAATAATTTATCCCAATTTGCGGCGTCGAACACGGTCGCAAGCAACGATGGGCAAGAAAGGCCGGGACGACGGGCGGTGAGGGGTGGTCATCTGCGCCATCAAACGTTGAAGCGATGTTATCGGCGATGGCTTCAATGTTCGTGGCATCGATGACCAGTGTCTCAACCGCCGCTGTCTTGGTGTTCTTCATCAGCGACGGATCTGCGGAGGGCTGGATCGGCGGCTTTGCAGCGCGGTTGTAGACGATGGCTTCAATCGTCTTGGCATCGATTCGCACTCTCGGCACCGGAAGTGAGACATCAACAGGCTCCGACATTGAAGGCTGGGTCTGCGCCGTCGAAGCGATGTTGTAGGCGATGGCTTCAATGTTCGTGGCATCGATGACCACTGTCGGCACGGCCGCCGTCTTGGTGTTCTTCATCATTCAACAGATCTGAGAATAGAATCGAAAGTGAGACAGAGAGACATTTCAACTATTTCGACGGTTAGATCCTCACCGGCACTCTTAGATCCACGGCGCACGCACGGTTAGATGCACGCCGCCGCACGCACGGTTAGATCCGCGCCGCGACGCCGACGCACGCACGGTTAGATCCGCGCCGCCGCCGCACGCCGCCGCACGCACGGCTAGATCCGGCGCCGCCGCACGCACGGTTAGATCCGCGCCGCCGCACGCCGCCGCACGCACGGTTAGATCTGCGCCGCCGCGCCGCCACGCCGCACGGTTAGATCCGCGCCGCCGCGACCGCCGTAGTAAGAGAGGAAATACGAGAGAGGAGGATCTGGCTGGAATATGCGATTGCCAGGGTTGGTAGGTATGTGCTCTGCTCTTGTCTCCGTATGCGTCCATCGTGGTAGAGAGAGATACGAGCCGTCCGATCATAAATGATCGAACGGTGCAAGCGTTCGTTGAGCTTTCAACTAACCAAGATCCGTGTGACATACATCTCGACCAATCGAGAGATCAGCCGGTGAGTACAAGTTAGGAAAACCGAGTAGAACTAAGAGGGGGAAAAGTGAGGAAATGTTTATCGGAAGGGCAAAAGCGAGTATGACTGAGTAAAACAAGTGGGCCGGAGGGGGAAAACTGAGTAATACTAAGTAAAACAGGGGCACCCAAATAATAAACGGACTAAGGGAAATTGAAGCTTTTGGCATAAAAATTGTAAAATTGTGTTATTTGAACAATATATTACATTTTGGCCGACTAGATATTGTTTGCAACTCAAAGATACACAAGTGTGACGAATTTGGACTCATTTGGACAAAGTTTGTAAGCATAGTGGGTATTTGGGAGGTGTATTGAGCAGAAAGCCCTGCATCTTCATATCTAGTAGCTCATGGACTAGGAAGTGGTTTTGAAGCTTTTGGCATAAAAACTTCATATCTCTATATTTCCTTTTCCATTATTATTTCTCTAGGTTGTAGGTAACATAACAAGGCTCCATGGGAAGGTTCCACCATGTTTTGAATTATTTTGAATTGAACCCTAAAACCCTAAAACCCTAAAACCCTAAAACCCTAAAACCCTAAAACCCTAAAACCCTAAAACCCTAAAATGATAAATGTGGCTTAAATGTGGCATACAAATTGTTCATACAAATTCAAATTGTTCAACACAAAGGGATCCCCAATACAAAGGGAACCACAATACAAATTGTTCATACAAATTCAAATTGTTCAACACAAAGGCATCCCCAATACAAATTGTTCAACACAAAGGGATCCCCAATACAAAGGGAACCACAATACAAATTGTTCATACAAATTCAAATTTGTTGTTCAGAATAAAATCTTTCTCTTGCTCCTGGTGTGACTCGCCGGGGCCACCACCTTACTCCGGGTAACCCTACCAGGGATATTACCGGTGTCTACCTTCCTTTTGCCCTCTTTCTTGTTCTTCTTCTTCTGCAAAGCTTGTGCTTTTTCTTTTGCCATGTACTCTTCAAAGTTAGCATCTATCATGGCCTTACTACTTTCGAGGCATTCTTGACTATACTGTTCCCTCTCCTCTAGACTCATCGGTTGAAGCCATTCTACATCCATCTGTTCCCTCTGCTCTCGATCCATCGGTTCAATCTCCTCATGTTCAATTGCTGCTTCAATCTCCTCTGCATTTGCTGCTTCAATCCCCTCATGTTGAACTGCTGCTTCAATCTCCTCTCGCATTTCTTGCTTCAATCACCTCATGTTGAATTGTTGCTTCAATCTCAAGTTGAATTGCTGCTTCATTCTCCTCTCGCATTTTCTGCTCCCGCCTGATCTTCCATTCCAAAAGCTGGGTCAACTCCATTTTTACAAAGCCTAGCAATGTGTCCAGGATTCCACAACGTTTGCACTTACGTTTCGAATCGGTGCACCACCCTCTGCACTAGCTCGATCCTATTCTTCCTCGGCCTACCTGCCGGTCTAGTCAATCTTGGAGAGTACAGTTTGAAGCCTGGATCGACTTTCATCCATTGGTCTTTTCCCAACAAGGTAGGAACATTCATAGCATATGCAGCCCTAAATTTGGCAACGAGAGAAATACTACGACACATACTGATCAACTTCACCATCTTCACCCCCTATAACACTCATGAAAAACAATGCGTGTATGCAGTGGTATCCCACGGATCTGCCATCCCCTACAATGGCATGTCCTATCAACCAAACTCCTTTGGATACCTCCATCGCTGTTGTTTATTTGTCGGTGTAGGTTACCTCAGCCTCCATTCCTTTTCTGACGCATTGCATCCTCAATTGTTTTGCCCTCTCATGCAAAGACTTAATCAAAGATGGGAGCATGAGATGGCCAACATAATTTGTGGATGCAATTCTTTGACGCAGATCGATCTTTATCATGATCATCTGCCTAATCTTATCAAATATTTGCCACAAGATAAGCCCTTTCAATGACTTGACCTTTGAATTGAAACTCTCCGCAAGGTTACTTGTTACATAGTCTACCTTGCAAATTTCATTGAATTGGATTCTTGACCACACACTACCATGATGTTAATCCAAGTACTCCTTCACCCTGTGTTTTTGTTTATACAACACATCCAAATGAAACAGATGCTTCCTAGAGCTGCATGTGTATGAAGCTGGCAATAGGTTGTCAGTAAAAACTTTACCCTTGAATTTCTTTGTAAAATTATGTACCAAGTGTCGCATACATTCCCTATGCTCCACTCCGAGAATCTTGCTTCTACCGCATCTCCAAACCTTTGCAAGCGTCTGTGTGGATAACAAGTCCTGGTGGATGACCTATAAGATCGCGCAAATTCTGCAGAAACCAAGTCCAACTTTCCTGTGACTCAACCTCCAAAACCCCATAAGCAACAGGGAACATCCAATTATGTCCATCAACTGCAGTAGCAGCAACTCAGCTGTCCTTTAAACCTGCCATGAAGAGCTGATGCATCCACGGCCAAATAAGGCCTGCAACCGTCCAAAAAGCCTTTCCAGCAAGCTTTGAAACAAACAAAAGCCCTTCTGAAACATTCCTTGTGCATTACCTTCCCGCTTTTCAATTTGTAGGGAACTGTATGCTTGTCTATCGCTACAACACTTTGCTGGACTAGCCATCTCCACTTCAGCTTTGAAAGTGTAAAGCAACTGAAAGCTTTCATTCCATGGACCATTGATCTTGTCAAGAGCCATTTCCTTTGCATAGAACATCCTCATGTAAGGTACTTCCATTTTATACTTCTCAACCACCTTTTTTACGAGTGCTGTTGGACCAAGTGAAGGATCTTCTCTCAGCCAATCTAGGATTATATCTGCCAACCACCTAGTCTTCGCTAGCTTTGTTTTCAGCTCTGGCTCTCCCCCTAGAGGTGGACACCTATGGATCTCCTTATTCTTCTTTACCTGAAACATAATGATAAGGGATGTCAGTAATAGATAACAAATTTTACACTTTGTGATCTAAATACACAACTGGTTGGCGTAGTACACGAACCAAGCCGCTTCGCGCATTGTGGATGCATGCAGCCTAAACCTACACCTTGGGTATGGGCATTTAATTGTGAACCTACGGCTCACTTTTAACAACCTCAAAATTATTCTTAGTGAGAATGTGATATGTAGTAATTGCATTACGGCAGTCCATCATCGTTTGAAACACGGTGCCTTCTACAAGCTGGGATTCTCCTGTTCCACTCAATTGTAGGCAAGTCTTCACCTTCGTAATCGGCTAAAACGAGGCTGTCATCATTCTCATTCTTCTCTTCATCATCGGTGTCATCAAATCTGGCACCAAAAGCAATATCTTCCATGTATTGATCCTCCATTGCACCTTCTTGCATCGATCTACCAATTCAGGAAACATCAACTCATCCTCATCATCTTGAGGAGGCTGATCCTCAATGTCTGCATCGTCCTCCACATCGACCGTACGAACGATCTAGCTACCACTAGCACTGGGGACAGATGGTGCTGCTGTGGACCTACAAGGAGCGCCGCGGCCCTGCGTTAGAAGAGGCAGCAGCGATGAGAGACATGATGCCCGACCACCCGATGATGCCCCACACTGAGAGAGAGATGATGCCCGGCCCACTGTCCACATGGATACGAATTTTACCGAACCGGCAAGAAGCATTCAAAGCAAAAAGAATTCCCAGATCATCGTCGGAAATTAGTGGAACAAATCTTCCCTCCGTGTTGAAATATTCGAAATGAAGCTATCGTAAGAGCTCCACTGCATGCGGCGCAGATGTTAGCTTTCAAATCCCTCAACGAGATGGTGGTTGCAACCACCGCAGGGAAGAAAAACCCATTCTTATAGCGTTTAGAATCACGCGTATAGCTAGAATCCAGCCTAGCCACCAGCCGAAAAGCCAGCGCTGGATCAATCCTATTCGAAAAGCAACGCAGTTAGTTGAGCAACAACGATTGGCGCTCAAAAACTGCCATCGTTAATTCACATAGGCAGACGATGCTTACCCAGATGGAATCCATGCGTTAGATCCCTCCGATTCCCAATCTTCTCCGCGGTTGACGCGAACATTTGGCACACCAGATGGACATACAAACTCCACGAAAGGGGTAGATCCAGATCTGGTGGAGGCGGAGCCCTCTCCGCCTCCCGGTGGTGGTGGTGGGGACGGGGGCGGCTCGGCGGCGGACGACGCCATAAGGTAGGAGGGCAGGACGGCGTGGCGGCGGAGGGGCGGTGTGTGAGCTCCTCCAGTATCGGGCGGAGTGGAAAGCTTTGGGTGAGCTCCTCCAGTCAACAGTCAACACAGTTCGAAAGAAACGGTCAATTCAACACCAACGCGGCTCCTTAGCCGTCACCGGTAACGGTGAAGGCCTCTGACCAGACGGCAACCCTCCCGTCTGAGCGTCTGCGACGGGTTTCAAACTAGAGGGAGGGGAAAACTGAGGAAAAACTAAGGGGCTGGGGAAAACTGAGTACAACTAACGAACCAGGGGCACGAAACTAGAAATCCCTATCTTCTATGGGAGGAAGATTCTTCACATCTTCAGGTTTAATACCTTTCTCCTTGAGAGACTTCTTGGCTTCCCTCATATCTTCATCATTCAATTTAATCATACCCCTCTTCTTCAATATTGGCGTTGGAGTTGGTTCAGGCGTAGTCCAATCATCATGATTCCGGCCTATTTTAGCCAACAATTCTTCAGCGTCGTCTGGAGTTCTTTTCCTAAAAACACAACCAGCACAACTATCCAGGTATGCCCTAGACTCAATGGTTAGTCCACTATAAAATATATCAAGTAAATCATGCTTTCCAAATCATGATCAGGCCGAGCTCTAATAAGAGAGCAAAATCTCGCCCAAGCCTCAGGCAATTTCTCTCCATCTTCCTGGTTAAAATTATAAATTCTCTGCAAAGCAATATGTTGAGCACTAGCAGGAAAGTATTTACGGAAGAAAACATCAAGCAATTCTTTTGGACTTTTAATAGAATTAGGTGGCAAAATATTATACCAAGTTTTAGCGTCATCCTTTAATGAGAATGGAAAGATTTTAGCAACAAGGTAAGTACGCATCTTGACATCATCAGAAAACAAGCTACTTAGAGTAGATAACTCAATCATGTGTTCAACAGCACTTTCTTTTTCAGTACCACAAAAGGGTGTTTTCTCAACAATAGCTATATGAGATAGATCAAGAGAAAAATCATAATCTTTATCCTTAATGTTTATGGGAGATGTGGCAAACTTAGGATCAGGAGACAGTTTATATCTAACAGCATGTTCTGCAAGTAACTTTTTAATTTTTCTTGCATCAGTAGTAGCATTGCATTTTTCAATAAAATCATCATTAAGCTCCACATAATCTTCATCAGGATCATCACTAAAATAATCAAGTTCAGGTGAATTAACAGGTGTAGTAGCATTAGGAGTTTCAGTATTTTCAATTTGTCTAGACCTAGCAATTGTAGCATCTAGAAAGGATCCCAAAGAACCACTATCATCAAGCACAGTAGAAATATTATCAATATCATGAGAGTTTTCAGATTCAGCAGAAGTACCCGCATGTGAAGCATGTGGCGGTGAAACAAGTTTATCAATCACAGATGGTGAATCAAGTGTAGCGGAGGTATTCAGAATTGTACCTTTTCTTGTAGTGGATGGTAATATGGCGACCTTAGTATCGCGAGGTTTACCCATGATGGAGAATTTGCAGCGAACAATATTAATCCAAGTGAACTTCCAAATAAAGCTATGCTCACCGGCAACGGCGCCAGAAAATAGTCTTGATGACCCACAAGTATAGGGGATCGCAACCGTCTTCGAGGGAAGTAAAACCCAATTTATTGATTCGACACAAGGGGAGACAAAGAACACTTGGAAGCCTTAACAGTGGAGTTGTCAATTCAGCTGCACCTGGAAACAGACTTGCTCGCAAGAGTTTATCAGTAGTAACAGTTTTATAGCGATAGCGAGTGAAATAACAGACAGAGTAACGAGAGACAGCAGTAGTGATTTTAGTAAACAAAGAGGATTAAAATACTGTAGGCACGGGGACGGATGACGGGCGTTGCATGGATGAGAGAAACTCATGTAACAATCATAGCAGGGCATTTGCAGATAATAATAAAACGGTGTCCAAGTACAAAGCAATCAATAGGCATGTGTTCCATATATAGTCGTGCGTGCTCGCAATGAGAAACTTGCACAACATCTTTTGTCCTACCAGCCGGTGGCAGCCGGGCCTCAAGGGAAACTACTGGATATTAAGGTACTCCTTTTAATAGAGTACCGGAGCAAAGCATTAACACTCCGTGAACACATGTGATCCTCACATCGCTACCATTCCCTCCGGTTGTCCCGATTTCTGTCACTTCGGGGCCATTGGTTCCGGACAACGACTTGTGTATACAACTTGCAGGTAAGATCAATAAACAATGAATATCATGATGAAACAATAACATGTTCAGATCTGAGATCATGGCACTCGGGCCCTAGTGACAAGCATTAAGCATAACAAGTTGCAACAATATCATCAAAGTACCAATTACGGACACTAGGCACTATGCCCTAACAATCTTATGCTATTACATGACCAATCTCATCCAATCCCTACCATCCCCTTCGGCCTACAGCGGGGGAATTACTCACACATGGATGGGGGAAACATGGCTGGTTGATGTAGAGGCGTTGGCGGTGATGATGGCGATGATCTCCTCCAATTCCCGTCCGGCGGAGTGCCGGAAACGGAGACTTCGGCTCCCGCGACGGAGTTTCGCGATGTGGCGGCGTTCTGGAGGGTTTCTGGCGACTTCGACTTCTCCCCGTGCGTTTTTAGGTCGAGGCCGATAAATAGTCCGAAGGAGAGCGTCGGAGGCCGGCCGAGGGGGCCACACCATATGGCCGCGCGGGCCCCCCTGGGCCGCGCCGCCCTATGGTGTGGGGCCCTCGGGCCTCCACCTGACTTGTCCTTCTGGCTCCGTCAGTTTTCTGGGAAAATAGGGCCTTCTGCATAAATTCCGAGGATTTTCCCGAAAGTTGGATTTCTGCACAAAAACGAGACACCAGAACAGTTCTGCTGAAAACAGCGTTAGTCCGTGTTAGTTGTATCCAAAATACACAAATTAGAGGCAAAACAATAGCAAAAGTGTTCGGGAAAGTAGATACGTTTTGGACGTATCACGGCCCAGGCCTTGGCCGCGCCCCCCTAGTGTGTCACCGCCTCGTCGACCCTCCGACTCCACCTCTTCGCCTATATAAAGGTCCCTGACCTAAATCTTCGATACGAAAAAGCCACGGTACGAGAAACCATCCAGAGCCGCCGCCATCGCGAAGCCAAGATCTGGGGGACAGGAGTCTCTGTTCCGGCACGCCGCCGGGACGGGGAAGTGCCCCCGGAAGGCTTCTCCATCGACACCGCTGCCATCTCCACCGCCATCTTCATCACCGCTGCTGTCTCCCATGAGGAGGGAGTAGTTCTCCATCGAGGTTAAGGGCTGTACCGGTAGCTATGTGGTTCATCTCTCTCCCTATGTACTTCAATACAATAATCTCATGAGCCGCCTTACATGATTGAGATTCATATGATGATGCTTGTAATCTAGATGTCATTATGCTAGTCAAGTGGATTTTACTTATGTGATCTCCGGAGACTCCTTGTCCCACGTGTGTAAAGGTGACAGTGTGTGCACCGTGTGGGTCTCTTAGGCTATATTTCACAGAATACTTATTCACTGTTATGAATGGCATAGTGAAGTGCTTATTTATATCTCTTTATGATTGCAATGTGTTTTGTATCACTATTCATCTATGTGCTACTCTAGTGATGTTATTAAATTAGTCTATTCCTCCTGCACGGTGTAATGGTGACAGTGTGTGCATCGTGTAGTACTTGGCGTAGGTTATGATTGTAATCTCTTGTAGATTATGAAGTTAATTATTGCTATGATAGTATTGATGTGATCTATGCCTCCTTCATAGTGTGATGGTGACAGTGTGCATGCTATGTTAGTACTTGGTGTAGTTGTGTTGATCTATCATGCACTCTAAGGTTATTTAAATATGAACATCGAATATTGTGGAGCTTGTTAACTCCGGCATTGAGGGTTCGTGTAATCCTACACAGTTAGTGGTGTTCATCATCCAACAAGAGAGTGTAGAGTATAGCATTTATCTATTCTGTTATGTGATCAATGTTGAGAGTGTCCACTAGTGAAAGTATAATCCCTAGGCCTTGTTTCCAAATACTGAAATCGCTTGTTTACTGTTCTACTGCATCTGTACTGCCTGCAATATTACCACCATCAACCACACGCCAGTCGTAGCATCAAGCTATTTTCTGGTGCCGTTACTACTGCTCATATATATTCATACCACTTGTATTTCACTATCTCTTCGCCGAACTAGTGCACCTATACATCTGACAAGTGTATTAGGTGTGTTGGGGACACAAGAGACTTCTTGCTTTGTGGTTGCAGGGTTGCATGAGAGGGATATCTTTTACCTCTTCCTCCCTGAGTTCGATAAACCTTGGGTGATCCACTTAAGGGAAACTTGCTGCTGTTCTACAAACCTCTGCTCTTGGAGGCCCAACACTGTCTACAAGAATAGAAGCACCCATAGACATCAATCAGCAAGGTCAATTTCCTATCGGAGACTTATGCTAAATAGAAAATAGTGGAAGAATGACTACAAAAACGCTTTAGTAGTTGGAAGGGTAAATTATTGTCCCTATGGGGAAGATTGGTACTCATTAATTCGGTACTGGCAAATATGGTACTGTATATGTTATCATTCTTTCTCTTACCAAAAGGAATACTGCATAACCTCGATTATTATCGATCCAGATTCTTTTGGCAAGGGGATAACGAGAAAAAGAAGTATCGACTGGTTAAGTGGAGTATAGTTTGTAGTCCCAAAGATCAAGCCAGGCTCAGAGTTCATGATCTGGAGGTTAAGAATTCAGCTCTGCTAGGTAAATGGTTGTTTAAACTTCTTACAGAGGATGGGATTTGGCAAACTATACATAGGAGAAAGTATATCGGCTCGAAGACGTTATCCCAAGTGGTTTGGAAACCTGGGGATTCTCACTTCTGGGCTGATCTTATGGCGACAAAAAATGTCTTTTTTCGTCATGGTACTTTTTCGATTAAGAATGGTCTGGGAAGATGTTTGGTTAGACAATGCACCCTTAAGCGAACAATATTCTGCTTTGTATAGTATTATTCGTCGCAAAGGTGATACCATTGCCACAGTAATGGCTACCTCACCCTCGAATGTGACGTTCAGACGGGTTTTGCTTGGACAAAGGCTACATGCATGGAATGCCCTAATTCACCGGCTGGGAGATATTCACCTATCGTCTGAATCGGACGAATTTAGATGGAATCTTCATGTAGATGGAAATTTCTCGTTCAAATCTTTATACAATGCAATCCTTCATTCTGATATACCAGTTGATAATAATAAGAAAATTTGGAAGATGAAGATACCATTAAAAATTAAAAAAATTTGGGTGGTATCTTTGTCGAGGAGTTATTCTTACCAAAGACAATCTTGTTAAACGGAATTGGCACGGAAATACACAGTGTGTTTTTTGTCATCATGATGAAACCATTAAACACCTTTTTTTCCAATGCCAATTTGCGAGATCTATATGATCAGTCATCCAAGTAGCGTCTACCTTGTATCCCCCACCAGTGTGGCCAATGTCTTTGGCAATTGGCTTCATGGCATCGGTTCAAGGTTCAAGTTGCTTCTTAGGGTGGGGGCGCTAGCAGTTATCTGGGCGCTTTGGTTAAGTAGAAATGACAAGATTTTTAATGATAAAAATTGTTATTTGTTGCAGGTCATCTACAGTTGTACAAGTATTTTCCGTTCATGGTTACCTCTTTAGCGAGTGGAGAACCGAGACCTATTTACGGAGGTCTGTACACGGTTGGAGGCTACGGCGAGGGATATTTTTTTCCTACATGGGTGACAGGATAGCCTTCGGATTGTAGCCACACCCTTACCTTAGGCGTTATATGATTCATCGCTTCGATATGTATTACGCCCAGTTTCTTCTCTTTAGATCATCTTTTGACTTGAGATCCTTAAAACGGCTACGAGCTAAGGCCCCTTTGTAGTCCGGCAAAGGACATATCCACACGGCCGTACGGTTTTTTCAGACCAACTTCTCAATTAAACTCTCCTCTGAATAATTTCATGCCACGTTACTGACTCTTTCTAATATGTACTTCCCTTACTAAATGCGGTTTGATTAGAAGCAATCAACCTATCAGTACATTTACTCAACTTGTTAGTACACGCTTTAGAGAAAAAAAGCAGCAATGTGCCAATGTTATCGGCCAGAATTTCTTCAAAGTTAAGGGGAATCGGAATTATTATCAAAATCTTTAAAGACATGAATCAGATCAAACTTGATAGTTTCCCAAAACTTTCGATGAAACAAAAAAAGGTAAACCCATCAAGGTCACCTTCGGCATAAGAAGCAAAAAAAAAAAAAAAAACGCATTTCCTTTGAAATAAAAGGAGAGTCTAGCATTTCATTTTCTTCCGCAGCTAATAAAACAACTGCAAGTGCTGTTGATAAACTAGTCGCCGTGTTAGGCATGTGCATTTTGGCGTCTGATTAGACTAGTCACACCATGACTGCGTATTGCTAAATCATACCGGACCGAAGCACGATCCGGCTGACCGCAATGTCGGCAGACATTTGGGTAGAAGCGTACCAAGATACTTCCTTGATAATTGTTGATTGGTGGGAGGCTGGAAGAATTGTTGTCCAGAGTATTCTTTCACGATTATTGGTCGCGAGCCGACAACAGCAGAGACTAGAGACCGAGGGTATGTTTTCCTCCTTCTCCAGCAGGGCCTTTCCATTTCATTGAAGTGCTTCGTGCTGTTGTTCGTCGGAAATTTTACAGCGTCAGGGCATCTTCAGCGGTCCGACGCAAACGGATGCAGAGCGATCGTTTGTATCCGGTGTGACCGGAAATACGTCAGGCATCACCTCCAGCGGGACGACGCAAAGTGACCGAGTCGTCCGCGGAGACGCAAACCTGGCCAAATATGCGCCAGGTTTGCGTCTCCGCGGACGCTCGGCGGTCGCAGAATCTGTCCGCCTTGGGTGCATCCGGGCCCGGTCGGCAGTGAGTAGGTAAGCAAAAGATTTTTTTTCATTACTATTGATTGGCCAAAAGGACCATCTTTACAAAGATGGTTAGTCGAGTTAACCTAAAACTACAACGGTCGTACCTACTCGCCGTCGCGCGGCCTACACCGGCCTCGGTTACTCGCAGTCGCGCGCCCTACTACTGGCCGCAGGAAGGGCCGGCGCCGTCGTCGAAGCGGGAGCACTTCGCGCACTCCGCGCGCCGCGCACGGCGGCGAACGGACATCTCGTCCTGCCGCCTCCGCCGTTCGAGGGCCTCGGCCAGGGTGCTGTCCCACAGGGCCGCCGCCTGGGCCGCCGCCACCTTGGCAGCCGCCGCCTCCGCCGCCTCCTCCTCCGCCGCCGCCTGGACCGCCGCCGCGTCCTCGTTCGCCTGGGCCGCCGCCTGGATCGCCGCCACATCGGCGATGAAGCGGGCCCTGTCCCTAGCCGCCGCCGCCACCGCTTCGTCCCTGTCGGCGATGGCGGCCTCCAGCTCGCGGTTCTCCTGCTCGACCCGCGCGGGAGAAGGGCCCCTACGCTGGAGCGAGTCCGGGTCGGAGCACATTAACCCCCTAGCCATGGCCATCGCATAGCTATGGGCTTCCTCCTCCGCCACCCAAGCCCGACGGTGCTGGGCGTCTGACGTGGGCATAACCCTTCGGGTACTCGACATTGCCATACCCGGTGCAAACTATGAAGCTGGACCAACACGAGGACTCGATAAGCTGGACCTGCAGGCGCCTCAACTTGGATTACAAGGAAAGAAGACTTCAACATGAATCCTACTAGGACTCTTGTAAACCCTAGCTTGGCTGATATATTAAGCCAGGCAGGGCACCCCTTAGACACAATCAAAAAACATAGATCATAGAGGTGATACGCCTAGACATCGCAACCCGCGAACTAGAACTAGACTAGATACAACTACTCCGCCTATGGCGGCCCCCTGTACCTATATATTCATATACTGGATTGCTAGCAGGACATGTTCATGTTGAGATTGCTTCTCATCCAAGTGTTGCACCCGCAGATGAAGGTACAATGGACGCACTACGTGATGCTATTGCTCAGAGTCTTGTACCTTGAATATTAGTTGTTACGATGGATACGATACGTGATGGCTTTTATTCGGAAAGGAAACTTGTAATAATTTGATGAACTTTTTCATGACATGCATCACAAGTACAACAATATAATTTATTGAAATATTTTGTATTTTATGATGTCCGTAAATTATTTTTCTGCCCGTGTAAATGGTGAAGACATTACGGAAGTACATAGTATATTTTATATATCACACTATTACATTCTAGGGCTATTACAGACTTTTATCTTACGACTGATAAAATAAGCTCAGACAACATAAGCTGCTGGACTACAGTTTCTCGGAGGCTTATTTTTCACTGCAGTTTTCCTGAAGCAGCTGAGCTTAAGCTGTTTCTGCACAATCCACAGTCGAAAAGAACTGGGCCTAAGTATTCAAACCGGCCAAGTCTTTTAAACATTTAAATCATTACCGAGGCTGGTTCCCCATCTGACCATGTCAACTTCCGACCTCTGCACTGTTAAGCCAGGCATATGAAACCCATGTTCAAAGGATCTAGATATTTTTCCAGTTTTCCTATGGTAATACTTTCTGCTGGATGAATTCGTTGAAAAAGATGGGTTAAACTTGCAAGAGATCAAATCCATTGCTCGTTGCTAAGAAATGGTTTTGGGTCATGTTTCTACTTTTTCATTATTCTACGTGAAAGAAGGTCACGTCATAGTAAAATAGGACGTACCCAGTGCTGAGAGCTCCCGCACCGTGCGGGGTCTGGGGAAGATGTTAGTGGCAAGTCTTACCCTCACGAAGTGCAATGTGAGGAGACCGCGACTCGAACCTGGAACCTCTCGGTCACAGGCGGTGAGGCTCTACCGCTGCACCAGGCCCGCCCTTCAAGGCCAAATCATAGTGATCTATAAAAATTATATTGGTTGCTTATTTGATTTTATTTGCATATTTTTGCAACTAATTAGCACCTGCTTGGTGATGCTCAATCAATGCTACAAGTCATGGAAGATTTTGGAAAAAGTGGTATTTTTTATCTCCCCAAGAATTAGAGATGTCCTAAAAATGATGTCTGAATAACCAACCTTAACGTCTTTTATACGAGTAATGATCCTTCATCTGATTAATCAAATGCGAAATTTCAGTGAAGGCCATATGTTCCTTAACAGTTATCTTTTAGCACCCAGATTGTATTATGTGCTTATATTCTATCACTATTCATTAAAATTCATCTGGACACTGATTCAAATTGGGTGTTTATTACTCCGATCAGATGTTCACTTGGGCAAGTGAGGGTTGGATCTTTTTTTAGATAAAAGGCACAAGTGCCCAACTTTGAATTAATAAAGCCACCAACGGCGAAAACGATACAAAGTGCTAAACCCAGCTTACATATCGAGACCACACACCCACACGAACAACCAAAGAAGCTACAACCGGAAGCGCAACCAATGGACTTAGCCAAAACGCAGTGTCGGGCCGGAGCTCACTCGAGAGCGAGCCATTTTTCACGCGTGCCGTCGATAGCACCCCTCTGTCGCAGAAACGCCACCGGAAGCCGACCACCACCAGGGACCAACCCACGTTGCTCACAGACCGAGAAGCAGCACCAAAGAAGCTCGACAAGGGAAGGGCACGGAGCAAGCCTTGCCGAAGATCGCCGAAGAGTCACCTCCGTCTCGACCATCGGAGAGCCTTGTGATGTGGGCTCCAAGACGGTCTCTTCAAGAAGAGCACGACACCGGAGTGCCGCCACCGCCCGATCCGGGGATCTTGGGTTTTCACCCGGAGCAAGAAAGGGGGCAGGGAGAAGCCACAACGATGCCTTCAAGAAGGAGACGACGTCCGTGGATGCCGTCGTCGTGGCCCTGGAAGAACCAGGGCGAGAGTTTCCTCTCGACATCACCTCTCCACCACCCAGACATGGCGAGGGCCACCACCGAGGTGACAGCCACCACGCCCCCACATAACGCAACTCGCTAAGAACCATGACAACCCCATGTCCATGGCCCCAGCCAGCACCAGAACCTCGGGCTCGCCCGCCAACCCACAAGGTTCCCACCATCCAGGGCCGCCGCCCCGGCATCCTCGATCTTGCACCCGCACAGCGAAAGGCACCACCTTGACAAAACTTGGGACACACCCGAAGAAGGCCGAGGCCAAAAGACAGCAGGCGGATAGCCCTTCGCCAGACACGACCCTCCGTGCCGACGGCCCAGCGTGCCAGCAGACCCCCCTGGGGTGGCATGTCAACCGCCGGGGAAGGGCGGGGCGGGTCAGGGCTGCCAGACCCAGATCGGCCCCTGGCCCAGATTCGGCCGGCGCGGCCATCCAACCGCACCCCACGCGCCCACCAAACCTGCTTTCTGCGCCAAGACGTCTGCGCCATCGTCCCGAGTCACCGTCGTCGGGAGGGCCAGCCGCCGCCGGATCAGATCGCGTCGGAGAAGCACCCGAGCCGCCAGCCTCCGCCTCCCACGGAGACGGCATCCGCAGCGCTCTCCAAGCCGCCTCGAGAAGCACGGACCTCGCCGGCCGCAGGCTGCCGGCCAGCCCACCCCGAACGCGCCGAGATCCGCGCGGGGACAGCGCCTCCGGTCACGCCGCCCGCGCTTATGACCAGAGGAGCGAGGAGAGGGAGGTCCGCCGCCACCAGCACGGGCCAGGCTTTGCCCGGCGGCTTCAGCCAGCGGCGGCGGGGGGAGGAGGGGGCGAGGCCTAGGCGCGGCGAGGTTTTAGGGTTCACCCGAGCGCCCACGGGAGCGCTCGAGGCGAACAGTATTTTTCTCGACTAGACACTTCACTCAGTCTAATACTGGTGGATCTTGCCCTCTGCAATTTCTTTTGTAGTGAGGCTCTGTTCTTGCTCTTGAATACCGATGAATAGTACTAGTTAGTGCCAATATTGAGCAAGCAAATAACCTAAAACAACGACAATGGAATATATTATATCTTTCAGTCGCATATGATACTGGTTTGTATCCCACTCTTTCATAAAGATGGGATAGAACAAGCAATATTTTTATCAGTTCCTTTTAGGAGTACCGAATTGACTGGTATGTAGGTATGTTGACTGACGAGTATGTATTACTCAACTGGAAAAGAAGTTTTGGGTGTTGGGTTCACGGCAGCAGTTTAAAAGTATCCAGTACCACAGAACTTGAGGGATCTGCACTGGTTCTGGCTGACAGGCACGAATAAACACGCTTCAATATTTCGTTATAACCATTCTACTTTCCATAGTATTTTGCACTAATCTCTTCACTTTCTTACAGTTCCAAGGTAAGTATTGCAGGCATGAACCAACAAAGCATCAGCCTGTTATAGTGCAGCCTTTGATGTACCGCTTCATGTTAGAAGTTTGTAACTTACAACACTACAGAACAGTAGAAAAGTTTCTAGAAAAAGATGTTGGATTCAGTTTAGGAACTATGACATATGACAGTTTGAAGAAATTTATCGCACAACTCTTGGGTTGCAAGTTCTGATCCTTCCTGTTACTCATGGCAGATTGGCAGATATCATGTTTTCGTAAATTCCCAGCAGGGATTTGCGCTAGCATAGCTGGCCCACAGTTGTTTGATGGATGTATTGGATACATGCTAGGTGTAATGTGCGTTTTATAGATCATGATTTCGGAAACCCATGCCTGCATATGTACTAAGTTGTTGTATGATTTTTTTCCTTCCTTTGTTGCCTTTTGTATGCAAATCTGCTTGAATTTAGACTGGACGTGATTGTGTCAGTGGTGTTTGCTGAAACTAGATGGTCTGTGATCGATATATTAGATCTTGGAGAAGCCTACTGTTATGTTATTTACACTTAACCAATCTACACTTTATGCAAGCATTAATCCTTATATTTTGGTATTACTGTGAAGATGTTTCTACAAGTTTAGACTACTAGGAGCACACAAATATTTTGTCCTACATTGCCGAATGCAATATCTTATTACATTTCAAAAAAATGCAATATCTTATTAATCACGAAGCATATTTTAAGATACTATCACCTTTCCACCGAGTTTCGAATAATTAGATCTATAAAATCAGCTAAGGGTCAACAAAAACCAGCCAAATGTTCTCAAATCATGTATATACTTCCATCATATATGGACGGGCATGGCAACGCGCGCAACCATCGTCTAGTAAGACGATGTAGAACATAGTATACTGAAGTTGTATGTCAAATTAATTAACTTTGATGCTTTTGTTTATCAGGGCAGCAGATGATTCAGTAGCATTCGTATGTCGCACTTGTCAGTGCTGAGACAAGGAAGGCTAGAAAAGAGGTGAACTAATGACCACCAACGCGAAACTTTGTATGGAAAGAAATAACTTGCAGCAAGATAAATTTCAATGAAAGCAACTTAGTAATTTGAAGAAAAAATACAACCTTCTCTTCTTCTGTACTCCTCAGGAAGCACGAAAATGCATCGATAAATCCACGAAAATGCATCGATAAATCCACTGTCACAAGGTCCACTTTTCAAATCAGCAACGCATGGACATTCCAGAGCTTTCTGTACCTTCACGTCAATTGACTGCACAAGCAAACAACAGTTTCACTGATATCCCAAGTGCCATGAAGAATACAATAATGATACAGAAGTATGTATCGACTACCCAGAAGCAAAAGAAAGGGTCTTACGTCATTGTTATCCTCACTAAACGACATAGCCTTTTGCATTACAAAAAAAATCCAACATCAGTAATCAGAACATTAATGCTGGGATAGATTAAATGAGCCTTCAAAAGAAACAAAATATCCCATGCAAAGCGCACGGTTTAAAGCTTGGCAAAAAAATGCAACATCAGACAATTAATATGAGTCTAGGTTGTTGCCTAGAAACTATTGTAATCCTGCTACTAATTAATGAATGATGGCTCCATTGAAAAAAGATGAGTGAAAGCCCCTGATTCCAAAAAAAGAACACTAAGAGCACATTTAAAAGAGCAAAGCATGCCACAAAAATTTAAAAGAGCGCACAAACTGTCTAGACATTGGTGTATTTTTTTGGAGATGAACTCAATCTAGTTTTTTTTGGGCAGATATTAGCAGGTTAAAGCTTAGTGCACCTCAGGCCTGGTGCATTATTAACTTAGCACATACCGTAGGTGGCACTAACATTTAAGACAACCTCAATTTTTGCCTGAACGCATATAGTATGTTGTAGGATTTGCAAGATGTCACCAGTTCACCATCGAATAAAATGTCTGCACTGCATAACCAAAAACTAGAGAATCACAGGAACAATGTCGTCCATCCACTACCAACTGTACGTATTAGTAGAGGTCCTAGTCTCCTCGAGCTCTCTGCTCCCACCAATGCTCCTCAAGTCCATAGTACTGCGAAGGGACCTAGATGCTAGCGTGACTGAAGGAGAACTACCCCTGGAAGCGACCGTGTACAGGGAAACCAAGATTACGAGGGAACCGCCTCCGGCGAATAAGATTCAGACTTTAGGCATGTACCTGCGGCGAGCTCCTCGAGGGAGGAGGGCGCTGGGGAAGGAGCCTGCAACGGCGCCGGCTCAGCGGGCAGCGGAGAAGGCTCCTCCGCCGCCTCGGCGAGCTGGCTCTGGTCTTGGCCCATCGAGGCTTGAGCTCTAGCTAGCTCACGCAGGCGGTGACAGCGGCTAGCAAACACAAACAGTGGCTGGTTCGATCGAGTATGCCAATGATTAAGTGAATAATTTAAGTTCAGGGACACCCTCATTTTCCAGTCCGTGTGCAGCAAACAGATTTACTTCAACTGCTGCTTATGATAAATAAAACTGTTTACATCGCTGCAGCACTAGAAATACAGGTTTGTTTGATTTTTATATTTTTTAAAAAGGAAAATTTCAAATGTTTTGGCACACTGAGCCGTATCTAAGGATCAGTTCTGAAGAAGGTTGCCCTTCAGTACTGCCTTTGTGGAAAAAGTTCAGCTTTTTCATGTGTTGACAAGGCAATATATGGATGCGCATTCACAGAACTATGGTATCCTAGCGCAGAATGAGAAAACAGTACCCAAGATACATACTCCTATATTATTTAAAATCCATAACATATATGTTTATGCTCAGCATCGCTATATAGCTATGATATATATGTTGGCATTGCTATACATATGTTTGTGCTGAGCATTGGCTACTTGAATTGATTGTCACCATTCAGATATTTGAACTTGGGATAGTTGGACAGTTCAAGATGGGAGTTTTCTTATAGCAAGAGTTGTTTGGAAGTTTTGGTATAGCAGTGTTCAATTTGTTAGTTTTGAATTGTGAAGAGTGATACTTGAAAATAAAATGATTTTGCACAAGAATAATCATTGTTCATACATGTCCACTGAACCATCCTAACTGAAAGTAATTGCAAGTTGTACCCTAGGACAGAATGAGAAAACAGTACCCAAGATACATAGTATTTAAGAAATACTCGTCACAAGAGTAACGGGCTGGCAAGAAACAGCTGATAGTCTACTCAGAAATGAGACTCAGAGAAACGAAGCGGGGTCGCCAAGAGAGAGGTGACCAGCTGGACGATCCACGGGATACGGTGGCTCTCCTGAAGCCAGAGGATGGGGTCACCCTTTTCCAGTACATTGACAGCGGCATCCTCTACCACTATGCCCAGATCTAGGGCTTGGCGTGAGACCAGAGCATCGTCATGGAATCGGCCCCTGTCGTGGGCTTCCTTAAAGGCCGTCCCCAGATGTGAGATGGCACTTGCTGAGTTCTTGATGTGTAGGAGGGCTTGCAGGACGCCCGGTTCCAGCTTGGCCTCCTGATCCATGACCTGGGGTAACAGATCATGCTGGAGCCTGTGGAGTTCCAGAGCCAAGCCTGCCGCGGCCGAGAGGAGAGACATCTCGGCGCACCTAATGCGCCCCGATTGCAGCAGCGGGCGGAGGAGTGCATACGACTCGGGCGCGATGCGCACGGACTCCAAAGAGACAAGATTCACAAGCACCAGCGCATCGGAGCGGACCAGCGCATCGGAGCGGGCCTGCAGGGATAGGATTTGGTCATGGGAGTGGATGTATTCGTCGAGCATCTTTTCCTTTTGGCGGCGAACGAAGAAGACGAGGAGGGGTGGTGGTTCTTGCGGTTGCGGCGACGAAGACGAGGAGGGGTGGTGGTTCTTGCGGAGGGTTTCTTCCGTAAGATAAGATGGCCTCTACCGTCGGATGACTCCGGACTCCCGCAGCCCACGGGCCCTACTTTACTACTGGGCCTCCCACCCTAGCGCCGCCGCCGCCGCCGCCGCCGCCCCGCGGGCCTTCTTCTCCCCCTCCTCCACCACCCCGGCGGCGGCCGCGCGTACGGTGGTGATCGAGCACACCTCCCGCGGTGAGCGCGCCTACGACATCTTCTCGCGCCTCCTCAAGAAGTGCATGGAGAGGGACTTGTTCATGGACCCGGAGGAGGCGCACACCTGGGGGCTCATCGACGAGGTCATCGAGCACCGCCCCGTCTCGCTTGTTTCTGATGCCGTCGCCAGCGATCCGCCCAACCCCCTGTTGGAGGCGAAACCAAGCCTGGGGAGGAGCCTTCTCCGGCTTGATGGGTGGCGGTTGCAAGGTGCAATCCTCCTTTTTAGTTTATTATTAAATAATGTAGCCTTTCCTTGTTGTTGGATTTAAGTATTCAATGCTTCTTAATTCTCTCTTAACATACATAAGTTCACAACTTGTTATTCTGGCAGCACCAGGGGCCTTATTCAGTAGGTAGCCCGTTGTTTTGCTACTTGAATTAATCCCCTTCTGATTATGAATGCAATCATTTCATACTTGCTTAGCCTCGTTATAGCTGCAGTGTTTTAAGATTTTTGTCTGAAACCAAGGGAAGCCCAACACATAAAGGATAAAAACTGCATCCTTACAGCATTCTGTGCAATTGTATTTTCCTATTGGTGCTAGTTGGGAATACTATAACATAAATGCATGATTCGATAAGTTTTTGTTGGGCTGGCACACATCTCAGGCGAAATCTCAGTTAGTTAACAACACAGAGCTCTATCAATCGCAGCTTCTAGCACAAATCAGATCCAACAGCATGTGTCATAGACTGAGATGTAATTAAATCTCAGGCAACTGAGAACTAGCTGTTCCATTTGCAGTTGTGCCTCCTTGATTTATGCGATCTCATTCAATAAGTTATCCACAAATACAGAATATTGTACTACCAATTCGGTTCCATTTGTGTATCAGAAGAAAGATCAATGTTTTTTGTTACTGTAATCAATAGTTAACTCACGGAATTATAGTTCAGTTCAAATGACTTGGCCTGTGAAACCCAAAAGTAGCTGTCACTAAAAACTGGATGATGGGCCTGTTTCTTTTTCATGAAACGTAACATTCTGATAGTGATAGCCATGGTTATTCTTCTATTGCAAAGTTCAAGGTACTATTACAGAATATTTCTTGTGAAATACAAGTGGTTAATCCGTGCTACTACTCAATAGTCAGCTAGTCATCCGTTTAATCATGTCTGTTATATGCAGACAGTGCTTTCTAGTGTTCTCTTGATGCCTTCCTTTTGTAACATATCAAACTGCTAATAAAGTTTGAGGATCTGGTATTTTCCCAATAGCTGTGCCATATGGACCACATTGTTGAAAGTTAAACCGTCCAGTATTGGAATAGCATCAAAGCTTTTAAGCCCCATCTGTTTGAGTTCCCAGTCTAGGTTATCTGTTTAAGTCCACATCTCCACGAGCATGGTCATCAGGGATGAGAATATTAGGCCCATTAAAACCTAGTGGTCATGTCTAGTATTCATTTAAAGTTCAATGTGTCTGGTGTTTATAGATGAGTTGTTGTATGGTTGTGCATCTAATTATAACAGGAGAAGAGAGGCATCTTGGCTCCCTGCTCCCAGGTGGTCCTACACCCAGGACGAACAGTAAAATCTGAAAAATATTTCAAAAATTTCCTATAATTCCGATTATTGTTACGTATGTGCATGTTTGAGTCTACAGGAAATTTGCATGCACTTAAGTTCACATCAAAAGAATTATCTCCGTAGTGCACATTTGAATTTCGTATGACCTATTACCGTTTCTCCAGTTTTCTAGTACTCCCTCCATTCTATAATCAACTATCCAGTGAGATGCTTCCGTGGTGTTGATTATTGATGCTTAGAGAGTACCCCTCCATATGCTTTGTACTTTGAATTTTGAAGGCATACCTAAATTACAATCAACAAATATTTGATCACCTTGTAGAGATATTGTAGAAATTAGGGCCTTCGTTTGCAGTTCAAAACAGTAGAAGTTCAAAATCAGTTTCTCTTGCCAGGCCCTTATGACCACCAGTTTTTGTGCATGTGTATCACAACCCTGTTCGATTTAAAATTGCATTCCAGTAGTGGTTAGTTATAGCAATGTTACTGCACATCATGAACTCTTGGCCTTGTGTTGTTTTCAGTTGTGCAAGGATAGACTGCATCATGAACTCTTGGCCTTGTGTTGTTTTCAGTTGTGCAAGGATAGACTGCATCATGATTCGGAGATAAAAGAGTAAAAAAATATTAAGTTGTTTAAATTAAATCAAGGATTTATGTCTAGAGCTCTAAATGATCTCTGCTTGGTATCCGTGGTGAACTGGAGATACCTTATTGTGTTATCCAGTTGATATACCAGAAAGGTGGGCATCGATAGGTTGTGTGAAAGAAGTATGGTAGCATGGTGCATCCGTTCTCTCATGGCTGATTGTTTTTATAACCACTGGTATACTATTTGTTTGATGCATGACTTTGGCCAGTGGGCAAGGACTTGTACTTTGTGTTATTTCAGATCAACACCATTACTCTTCTGATGTTATTTGCTACCATTGCATCACTGGTTCACCATTGAAGTTTGTTGACGTGTTTTTGTCTGTTAACATTGTATCCCTTAGACTTGATGGGTGGTTGTAAGGTGCAATCTTTTTTGCGTTACTGTGTCTGTTAACATTGTATCCGTTAGACTTGATGGGTGGTTGCAAGGTGCAATCCTTTTTGCGTTACTGTAGCCTGATGGGTGGTTGCAAGGTGCAATCCTTTTTGCGTTACTGTAGCCTTGTTGGTGGATTTAAGTATTTAAGTATTCAATGCTTCATTCTCTCTTACATAAGTTCACAACATGTTATTCTGGCAGCAGGGGCCTTATTCACTAGCTAGCCAGTTGTTTTGCTAGTTGAATTAATCCCCTTCTGATAATTGATTACATCCTTTCGTACTTGATTAACCTCATTATAGCTGCAGTGTTTAGATTTTTGTCTGGGATGCCCAAGTTAAAGGACAAAAACTGCATCCCTGCAACATTTTGTGCGGTTTGATTCGCCTATTGGTGCCAGTTGGGATTATTATAACATAATGCATGATTCAATAAGTTTTAGTTGGGCTGGCATATATCTGAGACGAAATCTCAGTTGATCTTTCCCAAGTTAACAACATAGAGCTCTATCAATCGCAGGTTCTAACACAAATCAGATCCAACAGTGTGCGTCATAGACTGAGATGTAATTAAATATCAGTTGACTGAGAACTAGCTGTTTTGTTTGCATGTCTGCTTCCTCGATTTATGTGATTTCATTCAACAAGTTAACTCATGGAGTTATAGTTCAGTTCATATGACTTGACCTGTGAAACCCATAAGTAGCTGTCACTAAAAACTGGATGATAGGCCTGTTTCTTATAAATTTAACGTTACGTTCTAATAGGGATAGGATGGTTATTCTTGTATTACAAAGGCTCCATGCTACTACTCAGTAGAGAGTTAGTCATCCTTTTAATCATATCTGTTATATGCAGACTGTGCTTTCTAGTGTTCTCCTGGTGCCTTCCTTTTGCAGCATATCAAATTGGCAATAAAGTTTGAGAACACTAGAAAGCATTCGAAGGAACATTAAAAGAACATTAAACCTTTTAAGCCCCATCTGTTTGAGTTCCGAGTTGTCCACAAGCATGGTCATCAGAGATGAGAATATTAGGCCCATTAAAACCTAGTGTTCATGTCGAATATTCATTAAGTGTTCAATATGTCAATGGTGTTTATAGATTTTTTTTTTGAGTGTTCAATATGTCAATGGTGTTTATAGATGGGTTGTGCTATGGGTGTACGTCTAATTATAAGAGGATAAGAGATGCCTCCTACAACCGGGGTGAGCAGTAAAATCTGAGAAATACTTGATTTTTTTTGATACATATGCGCATGTTTGAGTATTTTTGTGTCCTGGCCAAAAATAACGAACTTCAGTGCTCAAAATAGCAACTCTGTTGGTACCAAGCTTGTCTTTTATTCACAACGCACAAACTTATTTTTTCCATGGGAATTGTGCATGCACTTAAATTGACATCAAAAGAATTATCTCCTGGGTCCTAGTAGCATTTCTTTAGTGTTCTACTGTACATAGCCTGGCGGCAATTCATTCTAGCATTTTTATGGGGCAGTAGCAAATAGTGGTGATAATTGATGCTTAGATAGTAGTACGCTTCATATGCTTCATACTTGGAACTTTGAAGGTATACCTAAATTACACTTAGCAGAAATTTGATCACCTTGAAGGGATATTATAGAACTTAGGGTCTTCGTTTAGAGTTCAAAACAGTACAAGGCCGGCACTAGTTTCTCTTGCCAGGCTCCTATAACCTGCAGTTTTTGTGCATGTAGCTAGATGATTCATGTGCATCACATTCCTGTTAGATTTGAAATGGCATTCCAGTAGTGGTTAGTTATAGTTGTGCATCATTCCTCAAAACCTCTGTTGTGCCTATAAGATGCGGCAACCTTGACCTCGATGACATCCTACATGGGGTCCCGGCGAAGAGAGAATCTTTCCCGCTTCGCTATCTTGGGCTCCCCCTTACATTTAGGTGCCTTAAGCGGAAAGACATTCAACACCTTGAGGATAAATACGCTGGAAAGCTCCGCACTTGGAATGGGAAATATATCACTATGGCCGGCCGTGCCGCTCTTGTGAAGTCCGTCATTGCCTCCCAAGCGATCTACTACCTAACCGCGCTCTCTATACCAGCGAGCACCAACGCTTTCATTAACAAGATCGGACGTGCTTTCCTTTGGTCTGCAAAGGAACATACTACGGGTGCGAAGTGCAAAGTGAATTGGGATACGGTTTGTCGACCAAAGAAGTTAGGGGGCCTTGGCATCTTTCATATGGATAAATTTGCGACGGCTCTTCGCCTCCGTTGGCCTTGGTTAGAGTGGAAGGACCCTAATAAAATTTGGGTGGGATCCGGTAACCCTTGCACGGAGCAAGACATGGAATTGTTCTATACCGCCACTATCATCATGTTGGAAATGGAACGAAGACCCCCTTTTGGCATTGCCCCATGGATTGAGAGGAAAAGACCTATCGACATTGCGCCGTTGATCTTTGCCTCCTCCAAGCGGAAAAATTGGAAGGTGGCGCAAGTTTTACATGACAATGCATGAGTGCAAAAAGTTGACTTCGACCAAGATTTCTACCTCGAGCACCTTTCCCAATTTGTTGACCTTTGGAGCACAGTATTCTCCAAAAAGGTCTGAGTTGTGTAGTATTTTTGAGCTCCGGGTTTATGAAACTTGGCTTCAGTTTCTCACATCAAAGCTATTCGAAACTCTCCATGTCGGGATCCTGTGTTGCAACTTCAAACATCTTCCTCATGCCTCCCTTCAGCAACATTAGGTTTTGGCTTTTCAGCTGAATCTTTGAGCTTCGTTACTATAGTACCAGTTTCAAGTGTGTCACAATCAGAATCCTGATCCAGAGTTTTGGTCTCCTTAACCAGCAGGGGAGAGTTGAGCTCAAATGGCTTCATATCTACCTCACCATCTTGAGACGTTTCCATTTTGCTATGGCCAGATTTTAACTCCAAAGCGGAGCGAAAGGCGGCAGCGGATATTCCCCCCTCCCTCGCGTCGCTCTTCCCAGGGCGACCCGAGGGCTCCCCCCACCGCGCCGCCAGGGCCCTCTCCACGACGTCTCTTGCCGCCGCTGCCGCTGGCCTTGCCGCGGTGGCGGCGGGCCCGTCACTGCCAAAGGTGGTGGCGGGGGGCCTGGATCGACGACATCCGCGTCGTCTTCAAGCGTGCTGCGGCGCGGCATGCCAGTTGCCAGGGCGGCGGCCCTGGACTCCGGTGGCGCCCACAGGACGAGGTGCAGCGAGGGTTGGGCGACCTGTGGTGCGGTGGTGCTTAGGCAGTGCGGGGCGGCAGGGGCGCGTCCGAGTGGATGGTTTCGGCTGCCCAGATCTGGTGGCAGCGTTCATGCGAGCGGCGCTTGGGCGGGCGCTGCCGGCGGACAGCGATAGGGCGTGTCGGTGGGCGCACGCAGCGACCGTGCGATGTGCGTGCCGTGGCTGGGCATGGTCAGCGGGGGTCGTCTATCGGCGTGGTGGTTAAGGAGGCCAGGGCGGCAGCCTCAGGTCGGGGGCGCTGGTGCCCACGCACGGTGAGGTTGCAGATGGATGATGCGGAGCATGTTGTTCTCCGCGGTGGCCATGCTGAGCTTGGTGGCTGGCCCGATGCAATGCATGGAGGTCTTCAGAAGAAAATCCGGGTGAATAGTTGTCTTCGGCTTGTGGCCGGAGTCGGCGATGGCGGTGCTTTGGGCACCGTTACCTTCTTCAAGGCTTCGTCGAGGTGATGCTAGGGGCACGGTACACTGACACAACACAAACGAATTAAGAGTCACTGACATGTCCACAACAATTCATTCCGAGCCTAAATTTGTGCTGGAATTGTGGTCACGTGGACAACGGCCGCATCCGCATGCGTCCCCGTATTGTGCTCCCAAGCCCTCTCGGCAATGGCACATTCATACTCTCTCTCCCTCCACTCCCATGCGAATCATGTCGGCGCAACTCCCCAAACCCTAGCGAGCGATGGAGGACGCTGCTGTCTCCCCACTGATACGTCGCAAACGTATCTATAATTTTTGATGTTCCATGCTTGTTTTACACCAATTACTATATGTTTTAAGGGACTAACCTATTAATAGTTGCAAAAGTGCACAAGTTCTTGGTTTCAACTTTGTTGTGCAGGAAATAGGCAAATATGGAAGGAAATAGCTCATTATGGTGAAATATGGAATTTCCCGGAATCTGTCCCTGCTGAATACTTCTCAAAGATCGCTTCGAAACTCCATCAAAACGACGTCCAATGGAAAAGTCGTAAACTACAAAGTTGTAGAGAATTTCAAACCGAACAATTTGGACATCGTATTCGTCCATAAAGGACAACGGATGCATCCGGAAGAGCAGAATTAGTGTGGAGGTTCGTGCAGTCTCAGGACTCCGAAAGTTGGTGACGTATTTGACACAAACTCTTTCCATACCTGGATATTTCGGCCCAGCAACGAGTTGTGAGGCTCATGAAAGACAGAGGGGAGTCCTAGGCCCTTGGATCAAAGAGGCATCCATCCCATGGCCTAGATTGCATCTCCAACACTATATATTGATGGGAAACCCTATTTTTGGAGGCCCCCAAGCATTGTCACGAAAATCCTCCTCCTTAGCAGCAGCCAAGGAGGGGGAAACACTCATCTACACCAGCACCAACTCAAGGAAGAAGAAGGCTAAGGGGCAGCGCTCCCCCATGATGCCGGCGGCGGGGAAGGAGTCCCCCGCGCCACCGCCGGCGCCGCCCACGCCTCCGCCTCCCGGCGCTCCTCGCTGAGCCCTCCAACGTCTTCACCGCCATCTCCATCACCAACTCCTCATTGTATTCAGTGGTCCATCCTCTCGCAAACCTCTGTACCGCCCTATGTAAACATGGTGTTTGATGCTATAAGTTATAATCCTATGATCTATGTCATGTTGCCATAGTTTATTTGTTCTTTGATTGATTGGTTGTTTCTCTTTGGTTCATTAGAGTTGTATGTTGATATGTTACCTTCCTTGGTGCCCATTATATTTGCGCGCGCATGGATCAAGCACCATAGGGTTGGTAGTACTTGTATACTAGAAGGGGGAAGTTCTGCCGAAGTGACAGAAACCTAAGGACGTGAACCGGATAGTTGCATGTATGGGAGTAAGAGGACCATTTACTTAAGGCTATGGTTGGGGAAACCTTAATGCTTGCTAGTATTTATGGATGTTTGCTAGCACGCCAATCATATTGTACTTGTAATCCCGGAGGGAGAGCATGTATATTTAGCCTCTCCTACATAGAAAGCTGCATCGAAGACATTGAACCCAAGATCTTCACTAATTGATCTTGGACAAAGCCACCACTATTACCACCGCCTTTCCACACTCATGGTACTGTTAGTTTAGTTTGTTTTATTGCTGCAGCACTAACATTTATTCCGTGTATTTTATTGTTCTGCAAAGTCACCTCTCATACCCGTTATCGCTCTAGTTTTATTTCCTAGATATTGCAAACGCTTAGTGTGCATAGAGTTATATCAGTGGTTGATAGAACTTGAGAGAATGTTTATCCTACCTTTAGCTTCTCGTTGGGTTCGACACTCTTACTTATCAAAAAGGCTACACGCGATCCCCTATACTTGTGGGTTATCACCCACCACCACTGCCTCTACCGTCCCAACCCTAGTCAAGACGAAAAAAGAGTGATGGTCCAACAATGCGCGCTCGAGACAAAGAAACCGCTGCCCGGGCCGTTATCATGATCAAGAAAGAGGCCCTCACTGTCACCATGGGCCAAGCCGCCAGCGTTGTTGGCTACGATCGATAAATTGTGTGATGCATACGAGCATTGTGAAGGACCGGCCCGTGAGTGGCATCGATGTTGTAGACTTGGTGAACCCTTGTCTCTTCTAAATATATGAATATATCTTTCATATGTGACTATATCTAATGGATTTTCATCCATATGTAGGCTCCCAGTGTCAACATCCGGATTTTTAAATCCGAATGCCTATTATGTCATACATCGCAATCCCAGGAATATTGTTGTTGCGAGGCATAATAGTTAAGTATCACAGTCATCATTCAATACAAACCATAATGTCTTACAAATTGGAATCACATGATCCATATTACACGAATAGTTGATCTATTGATCAACGAACAAACACAAGTTCATAGCGGAAGCGTAAGATACAAGGACTCTCTAGTCCACAGGCCAACGTCTGACGTCAGAAGATTCCCTAGTTGTCGTAGACGTCTTGGTTGCCGTCATCCTGATAGTTCTGCTCCTCTTCATAGTCTGGCCATTTGAATAGCCAGGGACACAGCCGTGAGTACTTTAAAGTACTCGCAAACTAAAACTAATGTAAGTACTAATAGTTCTAGTAAGGGGGTGCTAAGCTCTAGTTTATTTGCATAAAGCCAATTTTAGTTCACAAGTATTTGAGAAAAGACTTATTCATGTGCTAACTAACTCAAGTGGGAACATTAGTGTCATTCCCACCATTCAAGTGGTAATTTCAATTCAATTCACCACTTCACCATTCATTTCAACATCATTTTCAAGAATTTGACATCGGAAACTGTATGGCCTTTCCAACCGTCCGTAACCGTGGATGCGGCTATTCGAATAGATTGACACTCTGCAGAGGTTGCACACTTGTGCCACAACATTTGATTTCATCCGTCGGGATTACCCCGAATCATCGTAACACAGTACGCAGATCATCAACCATAACCTTTCACTTACAAATCCTAGTATGAGCACATCTCCCCATGAGCTTGGCCTCCCAGTGAAGACCAACTGTCAACCTGGGAACTGCACAGGGCTTGGCCGTACAATTCACCTCAATTCACATCATTTCTCAACAATGGAGGCAGCCTCAAGCGTAACCCCTATGACGTGTGTTCAGAGGGAACCCATACTAAGATGCATAAACTTCCAGTTAAGCCCTACCCATAATCAGGTATTGTGGGGGTACTCAATATTGGAAAGGTATCGCATTCAAACCAATATCATTTTTATCAAAAATCACCATCTTCTCTTTGTCATATTCACCTTCAAAAATCATTCAATGGAATGCTTCACCATTCCAAGGTTTCAAAATTCAGTTCAAGTCACATTGTTCCCATCTAGAGTAGTCAAGTTTTAATCATTAGCACTAGCTCTAAATCATGAGGGGTGCTATCTTGCTTTGCTTGATTGAGACTAACTTTACTACTCTAGTAAACTTCCTTACTTTGACCAAAGTTAACTATAAAAGTAACTCTTGGAAAACAACAAGTAAAACTTGTAATGTAGAAACTTGGGATAGGCTTATGGTAAGAAAAGATAAGACTATGGTACCTTTCCCAAAGGGCTTTGCACTTTGCAAGAATATTAGCTTGCATTGGTGTTAGCTTGCCTTGGTGGTTGAGGTGGTCAAAGTGCTCTTCTTCTTCTGGGTAGAATCCTTCCTCTTCCTGGTATTCTCCGGTACTAGCGTCTATACACGAATACGAGGATACAATCACCAAACAACACTTAAGTAACCTTAATTAGCCTTAATGGCTCACTCCAAATGATCTAGCATCATCACTTAGCATGGCTACCCAAAATTAATCTAGGGATTTCTTACTTAGTGTTAGTGAAAAGAATTTCCTCTCATTATATATGTAAATGATAGTTTCCATATGGTCTTTGAGGAATAATTTCCTCTCATTGAATCTTCTTAAGATTTAACTTCCTCAAACAATTATACATGAAATCATGTTGACATAAGTCAACCATTCATCATCATCCTTTGAGGAATTGATTTAAATGAGGTAGAATACCTCACACCATTTAATAATGCCTATTCTGATTTAAAATCTCCAAGTATCCTATGTGAGAGTATTTGACCAGGGGTCAATACTTCATATGAAAGTATTTGGGACAAGATTTAAATGAAGTGAAGCACTTCATATAATTTGCATAATAGTTTTGGACAATATCATTTAAACAAACTAGCCATATTGTACATTAATTAAACTATGGCATGATCATGCAAAGTGACCACACCATTTTCTTGCAGAAACAATTAGTGTAAGTCAATTGTGAGCTATTGGAGTTGGAATTAACTTAATATCTATTTTGGTTGATTTTTAATAATTATTTGAATATGGAAAAGTCACTGCCTTGTTATTTATGTCACATTAATTCTACACAATATTTTGAAGTGGGACCAGTGGGGTTGGATAGATCTTTTCATAAGCTTTCCAACAATATACAATTTGTTGAATTTGGTGCAGTAGATTTGAAACCATTTGAATTTGAATTGGACACCAGTTTGCATTTTAAAAGAGTTGATTTAAACCAAATTTGAATTAACAGGCCACGCGGGAAAAGCTAAACGGGCCGGCCCAGCTACACTTCAGCGCGTAACAGGCCGCCTGACAAGGGGCTCCACATGTCAGTGGGGTTTAAAACCCGAATCGGTACGGGAGAAGGCGGGCCGTTGGATTAAAACGCGATCGTGCGGCGCACGATCGTCGTCTTCTCCGACGAGAAGGGCTTACGGGCGCGGCGAGGCAAGGGGGTCGACGGTGAGCAGGGACTCCGGCGAGCGGCGGCGTTGACGCGAGGCGAGGTTGTCGTCGACGGCGAGTGCGCTGGTACCAGTGGCGTCGCTCGGGGAGGTGTCAATCGACGGCGGCTTCTGCGTCGGGTTCCGGCGATCGACGGAGCAATTGGCGAGCTCCGGTGAGAATTGGAGAGGGGAAATGGGTCGAGGAGATCGAGGAGAAGGAGGCGAGCAGGTTTGGTGTGGAGATGAAGGCGCGGGGATGGCTCTATTTATAATGGCGCGAGGCGACCGTGGTTCTGCGGCGAGGGCGACAGTGGCACGGCAACTCCGGCGAAGGAAGTGGGTCGGCGACGTCAGCGTGAGCTAGGCGGCGTCCAGGCGGTGCTAGGGAGCTAGAGAATGAGGTGGGGGACGGTCTGGCGAGCGCGCGAGAGGGCGAGGTGCTGGCGGCAGGATCACGGGATTCCGGCGAGGTGGTCGTCGGCGACACGGCTCGCGCGAGCAAGGGAGCGTGTCCTACGGGATCCTGGCGTGGTGGCGGAGCTCAACGCGGTGCATGGGGGTCCAGGGGCTGCGCAGAGGGATGGGGCGGCGCGTGGCCAGGGCATGTCCACGGGCGACGTCCTCAGCATGCCGTGGCCGTTCCTGAGCGCGCGTGTCCTGGCGGCTGTCGGCCTCTTCCTCGACCAGGGCTGGTGTAGGCGTGTGTAGGGAGCTAGGTGGCGCCAATGGGCATGGTGGACAGGGTGAGGAGGAAGGAGAAGAGAGGAGGGTATGTCTATGGGTGACATGGCCGGCATGGCCATGCACATGCTAGGCTTGCTTGTCCCCTTAGGGTTTCTGTGGGTTGGCTAGGGTGAGAAAGGTCAAGGGAACAAATGGAGTGAATTGGGGCAGGGTAGGGTTGAGTAGATCACTATTTCAAATAGTGTTGCATTGTTCCATATTTGTAATTTGATGTAATTTACCAAATTTGGTTTGATTCAAAAGGTGGCAAGATTTGGAAATGTTGTATTTAGTTGAGTTGTATTTGACCAGAGAAGATGAGAGGTGGTGGTAGAATTGTTTAAATCAAAGATTTGCAAAAATTGATAAGTGTGAGATTGTTGAATATGATAAAATGTTCCAACTTTGGATGAGCATAGCATTTGATCTAGGATGAATTTGACATGGTGGTCTTTACAAAAAGTGTTCACCTTGATGTGCTCTTGGATGAGGTGCAAAGAATTGGCAAAGTTTAGTTGGAAAATTTTGAATTGCAAGGGCTCAAAGTAGTGATCAGACTAAAAATGGCAGGTTTGACCATTATCACATGTGATCACAATTTGAGTTTGAAATCCATTTGATTTGTGTTTCTTTGATTCCAAAAGTTGTATTAAGTGTTTAGTAACATTGTTCAACTAATGGTGAAGACCAAATTGGTCTAGGGTAAAAATTTATAAAAAATGGCATAAGCCATATGTGAGGGTTTTGTGATTTTCTCACTTTCATTCTTTTATTTTTCTTTGCTTCATTTTGACAAGAGTGAGGTTTATTTGGTGTTAGATTGAGTTAGGTGAAAGGTTCAACCCATTTTGAGGCAATGGAAGTGGCTAGGTCAAGATTTGATAATTTGGCTAAATGCCACATATGCCTCTATGCATATGTTGGATTTTATTTTGTTTCTCACTTGAATTGGTTGGTAGGTGCTTTGTTGAGTGTGTTGAGTTATTTCAATTCATCTACTCAAGGTAGACAAAGCAAGCTCATCATTTTCAAAAAGTAGCCATAGGCTTGCATATGCCTTTTTCTTAAATAAGATCTTTTCTTTTTTATTTTATTTTTCAAAGATTGATGACCAGAGGGATGAGGTTTAGGGTTTAGTAAGTTTTGCAATGGTTCACCACCATTTAGCAAAGTAAGAAGAGGTAGGGTTCAAGATTTACATATTAAGGCTATAGGCCCACATATGTCTTTTTTCTTTAATTTAGGTTTCTCAAAATGGATCCAAATGATTTTTGAGAAGGTTAGGGTTTAGGGTTTTTCTTATTTGATTTCTTTCTCTTTTAATTTTATTTTGTTTTGTGATCTTCACTTGATCACTTTAGGGTTTTAGGGTTTATCACATAAGCATAATAACACTCATCATGGCAAAAACACAAGTAATAGGTATGAGCACTAAGCATAGCACTCTATTTAAGAAAAGTTTTTGTTGGTTCTCATTTTTGGAAAAAGGAAATTCATTTTCTCTATGTTTTGAAATTTGGGGTGTTACAAACCCTTCCCCCTTAAACAAATCTCGTCCCGAGATTTTAAGAAAAGTTAGGTTCCTAAGAGAGATTGGGTGATATGATTTAACAGGAAGACATACTTGGCATGTTCTGAGGTGCCTCTTGAGCTTCTGTGGCAGTCATGTTGTAGAAGCGGCCGTTGTTGTTCTGGTTCTTTCTTGCAGCAAAGTGGCGTTGGTTCTGAGTGGGTGTGGCGGTGTTGGCGGCAATCTTGGCGAGTCTCTTGGGGCACTCATTGGAGTAATGCCCAACCACTCCACACTCATAACAAGTGATGGTGGCCTTGTCCTTGTTGGCGATGGGGATGGTGTTGCTTCCAGTCCTAGGGCCAGTGTTGTTGTTGTTGTTGTTGTTGTTGTTCTCGTTGTTGTTGTTGTTGGGGTTGTTGTTGCTGGTGTGATTGTTGTTGTTGTTGCCTCCGGGCTTCGGGGGTCCTCCGTGGTTGTTGGTGTAGTTTGGGCGGTAGTTCTGGGCAGGGGGCTTGTTGTATTTTGGAGTATATCCTCCAGATGAGTTGTTGCGGTACTTCTGGGTATTGCTGGACCCATGCTGGTTCATCATTCGGCGTTTGTGGTTCTCGTTGGCTTGATGAAGCTTCCCTTCCATCTGGATAGCGGAGTCCACCAGGGCTTCTAGGTCAGCAAAGGGAATGTTGACCAGTACAGTATGCATCTCGTCGTGGAGTCCGTTCAGAAATCTTTCCTTCCGCTTCTCATTGGTGTCGGTCTCGTCCGGGGCGTACCTTGACAGAGTAAGGAATCTGTCGCGGTATTCCACCACGGACATTCGGCCTTGCTTGAGTTCGCGGAACTCGTCTCTCATCATCTTGATCAGTCCTTGGGGCACATGGTACTTGCTAAACTTCAGCTTGAAGTCTTCCCAGGTCATCATCTGTCCCGCATTCATTGCGCGGGTGCTTGTCCACCAGGCTCGTGCAGGTCCTGACAGGTAGTGCGTGGCGAATAGTACTTTCTCTGTGGCTTCAACTCCTACCACCTCCAGGTTGTTCTCCATTGTCTGGAGCCAGTCATCGGCATCGAGGGGCTCTTCGGTCTTGTTGAAGATAGGTGGGTTGGTGTTATGAAAGTTCTTCAGTTTTGACCCAGGGTGGTCGTGGTTTCCGTGGCCGTTGTTGTTCTGAGCGAGTTGTTGCAGTGCAGCAATGTTGGCTTGACGTTCAGCTCTCTCGGCTTCTCAGTCGGCCATCATCATCTCTAGCATCTGTAGCATGGCGTCTTGGGTGGCGTTGCGGGTTGGTGGGGCCATCTGAACATCGGAGTGGGTGATAAGGTAAGAGGGAAATTTCTACGGTTTGTTTGAATTAAAGTTCACAAAGTTCAAAACTTGAAAACTTGAGTAGTGTTGAGGGGGTCAAACCAACAACACTTTTTCATTCATACCAAACATCACACATTACAAATCTAGCACACCGTGGGTTTGAAGAACCATTCATTCGCTCTACGATACAAGGGGATCCTGATACAACTCACACATACTTAAGTGCTGGGGTGATACTACTCTTTGAGGTGGATTCTTCGTCGTCACGGGTAATGTGCTTGGCGAGAAGCGAGGGCGTTGTCCAACTCCTTGCGGGTCTTGTACAGCATGAAGTCGAGGTGTGCTACATAATGGTTCATCTCCGTGTGCGGGGGCATGGTCATCGGTCTTCCCATGGGGTCATGTCTTGGGTAGTAGATGAAGCGAGTGTTCTTGATCTTGTTCTCATTTTGTCCACACAGACGGGAAATTGCTTCTTGCATCGCTCTGACTAGTCCTTCCTTCCAAGTGTTTCCCGTTACAGAAAACCATATGGTTTCCCATATTGGGGCTCCAAGCTTTCTTCGTATATCAGCAGAAACTTCCCACCGAGGTGGTCCTCCGGAGTGATGGTTGAGGGGTGTTCCGAAGAACTCGGGATACGGGCGTCCTAGATAATCCACTAGTTGCTTCAAGTCTTTCTCGAACACCAGGTTGCCTCCGTGACCAAGCTGATAGAACTCCCATTTGTACTCCATCTGTGAGCAATGAGGATGAGTAAGTTAAGGAAGTGGTCAAGTGTGTAAAGTTTTATGTAGTTCTCAAAGTAAAAAAGGTAGAGTATGAAATTCTCATTTTGAAAAAGATCTCAAGGATAAGAGTGAGAATAAGTTTTCATAAATATTCACTTCATTTGTTTTGAAACTAAGTTTTTCAGACGTCCATTCTAACTAGGGTCTCCTAAGGTCAAACAATGGCTCTGATACCAACTTGTCAACACCCGGATTTTTAAGTCTGAATGCCTATTATGTCATACATCGCAATCCCAGGAATATTGTTGTTGCGAGGCATAATAGTTAAGTATCACAGTCATCATTCAATACAAACCATAATGTCTTACAAATTGGAATCACATGATCCATATTACACGAATAGTTGATCTATTGATCAACGAACAAACACAAGTTCATAGCGGAAGCGTAAGATACAAGGACTCTCTAGTCCACAGGCCAACGTCTGACGTCAGAAGATTCCCTAGTTGTCGTAGACGTCTTGGTTGCCGTCATCCTGATAGTTCTGCTCCTCTTCATAGTCTGGCCATTTGAATAGCCAGGGACACAGCCGTGAGTACTTTAAAGTACTTGCAAACTAAAACTAATGTAAGTACTAATAGTTCTAGTAAGGGGGTGCTAAGCTCTAGTTTATTTGCATAAAGCCAATTTTAGTTCACAAGTATTTGAGAAAAGACTTATTCATGTGCTAACTAACTCAAGTGGGAACATTAGTGTCATTCCCACCATTCAAGTGGTAATTTCAATTCAATTCACCACTTCACCATTCATTTCACCCATTTCATTTCAACATCATTTTCAAGAATTTGACATCGGAAACTGTATGGCCTTTCCAACCGTCCGTAACCATGGACGCGGCTATTCGAATAGATTGACACTCTGCAGAGGTTGCACACGTGTGCCACAACATTTGATTTCATCCGTCGGGATTACCCCAAATCATCGTAACACAGTACGCGGATCATCAACCATAACCTTTCACTTACAAATCCTAGTATGAGCACCTCTCCCCATGAGCTTGGCCTCCCAGTGAAGACCAACTGTCAACCTGGGAACTTCACAGGGCTTGGCCGTACAATTCACCTCAATTCACATAATTTCTCAACAACGGAGGCAGCCTCAAGCGTAACCCCTATGACGTGTGTTCAGAGGGATGATACGTCCAAAACGTATCTACTTTCCCGAACACTTTTGCTATTGTTTTGCCTCTAATTTGTGTATTTTGGATACAACTAACACGGATTAACGCTGTTTTCAGCAGAACTGTTCTGGTGTCTCGTTTTTGTGCAGAAATCCAACTTTCGGGAAAATCCTCGGAATTTATGCAGAAGGCCCTATTTTCCCAGAATCGACGGAGAAGGACAAGTAAGGTGGAGGCCCGAGGGCCCCACACCATAAGGCGGCGCGGCCTAGGGGGGCCCGCGCGGCCCTATGGTGTGGCCCCCTCGGCCGGCCTCCGACGCCCTCCTTCGGACTATAAATTGCCTTCGACCTAAAAACGCACGGGGAGAAGTCGAAATCGCCAGAAAGCCTCCAGAACGTCGCCACATCGCGAAACTCCGTCGCGGGAGCCAGAAGTCTCCGTTCTGGCACTCCGCCGGGACGGGGAATTGGAGGAGATCATCGCCATCATCACCGCCAACGCCTCTCCATCAACCAGCCATGTTTCCCCCATCCATGTGTGAGTAATTCCCCCGCTGTAGGCCGAAGGGGATGGTAGGGATTGGATGAGATTGGTCATGTAATAGCATAAGATTGTTAGGGCATAGTGCCTAGTGTCCGTAATTGGTACTTTGATGATATTGTTGCAACTTGTTATGCTTAATGCTTGTCACTAGGGCCTGAGTGCCATGATCTCAGATCTGAACATGTTATTGTTTCATCATGATATTCATTGTTTATTGATCTTACCTGCAAGTTGTATACACATGTCGCTGTCCGGAACCGATGGCCCCGAAGTGACAGAAATCGGGACAACCGGAGGGAATGGTAGTGACGTGAGGATCACATGTGTTCACGGAGTGTTAATGCTTTGCTCCGGTACTCTATTAAAGGGAGTACCTTAATATCCAGTAGTTTCCCTTGAGGCCCGGCTGCCTCCGGCTGATAGGACAAAAGATGTTGTGCAAGTTTCTCATTGCGAGCACGTACGACTATAATTGGAACACATGCCTATTGATTGCTTTGTACTTGGACACCGTTTTATTATTATCTGCAAATGCCCTGCTATGATTATTACATGAGTTTCTCTCATCCATGCAACGCCCGTCATCCGTCCCCGTGCCTACAGTATTTTAATCCTGTTGTTTACTAAAATCACTACTGCTGTCTTTGTTACTCTGCTGCTGTTATTTCACTACTGCTACTACTATAAAACTGTTACTACTGATAAACTCTTGCGAGCAAGTCTGTTTCCAGGTGCAGCTGAATTGACAACTCCGCTGTTAAGGCTTCCAAGTGTTCTTTGTCTCCCCTTGTGTCGAATACTACCCTCGAAGACTGCTGCGATCCCCTATACTTGTGGGTTATCAAGACCGTTTTCTGGCGCCGTTGCCGGGGAGCATAGCTTTATTTGGAAGTTCACTTGGATTGATATTGTTCGCTGCAAATTCTCCAACATGGGTAAAGCTCGCGATTCTAAAGTCGCCATATTACCATCCACTACAAGAAAAGGTACAACTCTGAGTACCTCCGCTACACTTGATTCACCATCTGTGATAAGTCAACTTGTTTCACCGCCACAAGCTGGTACGTCTGCTGAATCCGAAAACTCTCATAATATTTCTGCTGTGCTTGATGATAGTGGTTCATTGGGATATTTTCTAGATGCTACAATTGCTAGGTCTAGACAAATTGAAAATGCTGAAACTCCTAATGAAAATGCCACTACACCTGTTAGTTCACCTGAACTTGATTATTCTAGTGATGATCCTGATGAAGATTATGTGGAGCTTAATGATGATTTTATTGATAAATGCAATTCTATTACTGATGCAAGAAACATTAAAAAGTTTCTCGCACAATATACTGTTAGACATAAGCTGTCTCCTGATCCTGAATTTGCCACATCTCCTATATGCATTAAGGATAAAGATTATGATTTTTCTCTTCATCTATCTCATATAGCTATTGTAGAGAAAACACCCTTTTGTGGTACTGAAAAAGAAAGTGCTGTAGAACACATGATTGAACTTTCTTCTATGAGTAGCTTGTTTTCTGATGATGTCAAGATGCGTACTTACTTTGTCGCTAAAATTTTTCCTTTCTCATTAAAGGATGATGCTAAAACTTGGTATAATAATTTGCCTCCTGGTTCTATTAAAAATCCAACTGAGTTGCATGATGTTTTCTTTCGAAAATACTTTCCTGCTAGTGCTCAACATGCTGCTTTACAGAGAATTTACAGATTTGATCAGGGAGATGAAGAGAAATTGCCTGCGGCATGGGCAAGATTTTGTTCTCTTATCAGAGCTCGACCTGGACATGATTTAGAAAAGAATGATCTACTTCATATATTTTATAGTGGACTAACCATTGAATCTAGAGCATATTTGGATAGTTGTGCTGGTTGTGTTTTCAGGAAAAGAACTCCAGATGAAGCTGAAGGTTTATTGGCTAGAATAAGCCGGAATCATGATGATTGGGAAACACCTGAACCAACTCCAACGCCAATATTGAAGAAGAGGGGTTTAATTGAATTGAATGATGATGATATGCGGGAAGCTAAGAAGTCTCTTAAGGAGAAAGGTATTAAATCCGAAGATGTGAAGAATCTACCTCCTATAGAAGATATATGTGAGATAATTTCCCCTTCACCCATGATTGAGGTAAACTCCCTTCAACGCTTTACTAGGGAAGATATTCCGTATTCAAAACCTCCTGCGCAATGCTTAGATGAGTTTGATAATTATATTGTTAAGCAAGAAAATTTTAATATGAGAGTAGAGAATCATCTAATGGAAAATTCTCAAGCTATTAGCAATTTGCATGATATTGTGGAGAGAACCTCCAATGATGTTAAGGTGCTTGTTAAACATTTTCAAATGATTCAAACTCAAATTGATCAACTCACTAAAGTGCAAAATGATTTGCTAAATAATAATTCTAAAGAGAAACATGCTTATGAAGTAACAACTAGAGGTGGTGTCTCAACCCAGGATCCTCTATATCCTGAAGGGCATCCCAAAAGAATTGAACAAGATTCTCAACGCATTGAACCTAGTGCTCATTCTAAGAAGAAAAAGAAGAAGAAACATAAAAATGTTGTAGAATCCTCTGAACCTGTTAATGATCCTAATAGTATTTCTATTTCCGATGCTGACACTGAAAGTGGTAATGAACATGATAATGATAATGATAATGATAAGAATGATGCTTCTGATAAAGAAGAGGTAGAAGATGAACCTGAAAAGCATGCTAAAAATAAAAAGTATACTAAAGAAGATTTTATTGCTAAGAAACATGGTAATGAAAGAGAACCTTGGGTGCAAAAGCAAATGCCTTTTCCTGCTAAGAAACTAAAATCAAAGGAAGAAGAACACTATAATAAATTTTGCGATTGGATGAAACCTTTATTCTTGCAAATCCCTTTGACTGATGCTATTAAATTGCCTCCTTATTCAAAGTATATGAAAGATATTGTTACTAATAAGAGGAAAATCCCCAATGAGGAAATTTCCACTATGCTTGCTAATTACTCTTTCAATGGCAAAGTGCCAAAGAAGCTGGGCGACCCAGGTATACCTACTATTCCTTGTTTTATCAAGAATAATTATGTTAAAACTGCTCTATGTGACTTGGGAGCCGGTGTTAGTGTTATGCCTTTTTCTCTTTATAAGAGACTTTATCTAGATAAGTTGATACCTACTGATATATCTTTGCAAATGGCTGATAAATCTACTGCTATTCCTGTTGGTATATGTGAGGATGTTCCTGTTCAAGTTACTACTAACTGCTTGATATTAACTGATTTTGTTGTGTTGGAAATGCCTGAAGATGATAATATGTCTATTATTCTTGGGAGACCTTTTCTTAACACCGCAGGGGCTGTTATTGATTGCAATAAAGGAAATGTTACTTTTAATGTTGATGATAAGGAGCATACCGTCTATTTCCCCAAGAAGATCGATAAAGTATGTGGAGTCAATACTATTTCTAATGTGAGAACTATCAAAGTTGGAACTATTGATTGTCCTATATATGAGCCCAAAGAAGGTTATCAAAATCTTATGATTGGATCCATATCAATACAATTCAAGGTAACATGATTGATTTGAGGTTTATTTCTTCATATGCTATGTAAAAATTATTCGGTGGCAAGACTTGATCAACCTTGTTAACGAATACCTTTTATATGCATAGAGGAGGTAAACAACATCTCTTTCTTTCTCCACTTGTCTTATTTGCTGTAGCACTTTTGTTTTGCAAAGTTCCTTAGTTAATTAGAGTTTTCAAAAAATTTCCTGGCCAGTAATAATAAACTAAATACCCAGAAATGTGCATTTTTCAAAGTTTTCAAAAATTCACAAAAATTATACCGTTGGTCCTATTTTTCGAAGAGGCACCTGGGAGCACCAGAGGATGACCTGTGGGGCACCCCAGGGTGCCACACCACAGGCCGGCGCGGCCAAGGAGGGGGGCGCGCCACCCTGTGGTGTGGGCCCCTCCTTGCCCCACTATTTCATCTCTTTCTCCCAGCATCTTCTCTCTCCCGAAAAAACTCGAACCAGCTTTCTCTCACTCGCGTTTTTGCTCAAGAGCTCAGGATTTTTCGATCTCTTTGCTCAGCCCAGATTTCTGTCTGAAATTTGGCACATTTGCTCTCCGGTATGTGACTCCTCCGCCTATCCAAATAGAATTTTGTTTGGTTGAGTATATCTTGAATATTTTGCTGCTGTAGGTAACATGTTTAGTGAGTTTGCATGCTTGTTCTAAGTTGTATAAACTAGTTTTGATGCATGATTAGTACTCTAGCAAGTTCCTATAGTAGTTCCCCTTGATTATATGTCACCAAATCAAATTTTATATTGTTTGTTGAAAAATTTCAGAAAATGGAGTGGAATAGATATCAACTTAACCAACAAGAATTGGAGGTCCAACAAGTCATGAGAGTGAACCGTGAAGAGGGAGTATACCCCTCTTACTACCCGTGCGCGGATTTCATGAAAAGCGTGGGAATATTGGAAGATGTTCGGAGTCTAATTTCTCGTGCAGGGCTGAGTGATTTTGTTGAAGGAGAGCCATGCCAATATGCAAAATTAACTATGTCTGTTGTGCAGGACTTTAAGTTCAATTGGTCGCGATCTAACCCCACGGTTCAGTATAAAATTTACAATAAAGCTGTCAACTTGCCATTCAGTGATTTTTGTGCAGCAATTAGAGTACCGCAATGGGGATCATGCGAGAAGATAAGGGGATCGCCGCAAGAACTCTTAAGCCTCTTCAAGATGATTTGCTATGGGAGGAGTTTCTCAGAGGATAGTGGTAAAATCACTAGTATTCAGCTCCCAGCTATCCGCTACTTTGCTTATTTCATTACTAAATGCGTTCTTGCTAGAAAGATTGGTGGTAGACTATCTATTCCGGATTTAGCTTTTCTAGCTGCGGCACTGCAAAGTAGTAGGACTTATAATTTGGGGGCATTGATAGCTTATAGACTTGCTACTAACCGTGAGAAAGGTGGAATTTGTGGAGGTCTCATCGCCTCTCGTTTACTAGCTTTGCATAATGTAGAACCTCATCATCTTGACATTCCACTTTCCATAGAAAAACTTGACATAGTCTCTATGATTAGACATGAATTTGTTTCTGACTCCTCCAACTTGGGTAACCTGTTTTACAAGATGACATTTTATAAGAAAGTCTGGAGAATAACTAAGAAAACTGAGAAACTAGTAAGATTGCATGCGCCTGTTCTGTTTAACCTTGATTCCAGGGAAGATTGGTCGGTCACAGAAGGTGCACTGAATGCACACATAGAGGGAGGAGGCCATCATGCAAGAGACAACACGGAGGAGGCCGAGGAACATCTTGACTCATCGTCCGATGCGGCAAGTTCCTCGCAGCAACATGTTGGGCATATGGAGCCTCCACGCTCTTCTTCTGCACAGGAACTTTACTATGACTACGCCATGAATTATCCACCGGCGAGGAACAGCGACCCTCGTTGGGGTTGAACTCCACTTAGGCCAAAAGCCTAAGCTTGGGGGGAGGTATACCGGCATCACTCATTCTTTGCATATTATGATTGCTGGATACTTGTATATACTTGTTTTGTTTGTTTGAGTGGTTTTCTAATGAGAGGAAGATGATATTTGGGGAAGTGCTGCCTGAAAACAGATTCTGGACTGTTACCGTAAAAATTCTCAAAAATAGCCAGAACGGTATTTTGCGAAGCCAATTTTTGTGCATGTTTCCCAGGTTGTTATCTAACTTTCACTAGTTTAACACTTTTCGATTTGAGCAGTGGAAGAATTTATTAAAAATCGAGTACTGTACTGCTGTCAAGTTTGACGAATTTCTGCTGCTTTGTGTTTATGTGAGTCTTCTAGCTTGCTATTTCTTGTTTTTGCTTTGTTTCTTTCCCAAAACACAAAAAGACCAAAAATATTTCTGTTGCTTCTCTTCACCATTTGTTTGCTTTGGTTTCTTGCATTTGTTTCGCTTTATTTGCTATTGCTAGTTTGCTACAAGAAAACCCAAAAAGATTTTGCTTTGTTTGCTTGTTTCCTTTTGTTCTTGTTTCCAATTCGAAAACACCAAAAATATTTGCTGTTCTTCTTTGGTTTGTAAAGTTCATCATGAGTTCAATGGTCTTCGGTGGCTGGAGCGTGGTTTTCATTTCATATTATCCAAGCTACACAAGTGAAAGGCAATAATGACGATCTACGACAATTGGATTGTGGTGAGGGGCTGGTATGAACTCTATTTGTTTTCATTTTTGTACATATACTCATTCATGCGAGCATGATTAGTTGGTTCATGTGAGGTATATGTTATTTGAGAAAGTCTAGTAGTTCATGATCTCTCATGTTTAGCTCCAATTTATTAATATGAGTAGCATGTCATGGATGTTTGCTTGCATTGTTTTATTCATAAGTAAGTATGGCATTGTGGTATCCTCCTCTGAATAATTCATTTATATCGACTTGGCACATGCTCACGCATGCATATGACTGAACAAAAGTCAATTAAGCCTCGATGATTTATATTGCTTCGGAGTTTTTGTATCACTTTTATGCCTCCGTTAATTTATTTTGCCGCAAGCATGATTATGACAGTTACTGCTCTCTTGATTTGTCGCTCCCTAGTCTTTTGCTAGCCTTCACTTGTACTGAGCGGGAACGCTGCTCGTGCTTCCAAATACCTGAAAACCAAGTTGTTCCAAAGTGTCCACCATAAATACCTATGCATGGCATTTCAAACCATTCCAAGTAAATTCTCATGCGCTACCTTTAAAACCTTCAAAATGCTTCTCAATTTGTGTTTATGTTTCATAGCTCATGAGGAAGTATGTGGTGTTTAGCTTTCAACCTTGTCGTTTACTTTTGACGGACTCTCATATGGACTAGTGGCACATCCGCTTATCCAATAATTTTGCAAAAAGAGCTGGCAATGGGATTCCCAGTCCCGAATTAATTAACTTAAATAGACACTCCTCCATGGTTTGTGATTGTTGGACGGCACCCGAAGGATTCGGTTAGCCATGGCTTGTGTAAGCAAAGGTTGGGGGGAGTGTCATCATCATAATAAAACTAAAATAAAAAGGCACTCCTTCATGGTATGTGATTGTTGGCAGGCACCCGAGGATTTGGTTAGCCATGGTTTGTGTAAGAAAGGTTGGAAGGAGTGCCACATAAATATGCAAATAATTCATGGGAGCCGCTCTTGAAAGTCCGGTTGGCGAGGTAGTTAGTGTACCCATTACCATTCGTTGACAACAACAAACACCTCCCAAAATAATTTTACTCCTGATTTCAAAAATGAAAAGCTCTAGCGCGTGTTAATCCCTGCTTCCCTCTGCGAAGGGTCAATCTTTTACTTTTATGTTGTGTCTCCATTATTTCTTTGAGCACTATCTTGAGAGCACAACTGTCATTCTTAGTATAATATGCTTGTCCCAAAATATGATTGATTGTGGTATAACTTTGATGCTTCTATCTTTGACAATCACTACTTCTAGTCTTTCTATGAACTCCAGAGGTGCCCGGGCATTTATGTTTTGCCAATCAAATACAGGCAAGCGAGATACCACTTTATCATACTCTCTTATGAACATTGCAATCCGGCTTATATACATGATTCATGATGCTTATTATTAATTGTTGGTACCTCTCCATGATTGACATAGCTGTTAGATGATCCTATTTGCATGTATCTCATTATGAACTGCTTGAGTATTAGCCATAGCATCAGAATATATACATCATATGAGCAAATGTGTTCGTGAAAGTTCTTTTATCGCTCAGTTGTTAACTGAATTGCTTGAGGACAAGCAATAAGCTAAGCTTGGGGGGAGTTGATACGTCCAAAACGTATCTACTTTCCCGAACACTTTTGCTATTGTTTTGCCTCTAATTTGTGTATTTTGGATACAACTAACACGGATTAACGCTGTTTTCAGCAGTTTATGTTCTGGTGTCTCGTTTTTGTGCAGAAATCCAACTTTCGGGAAAATCCTCGGAATTTATGCAGAAGGCCCTATTTTCCCAGAATACTGACGGAGCCAGAAGGACAAGTAAGGTGGAGGCCCGAGGGCCCCACACGATAAGGCGGCGCGGCCTAGGGGGGGCCCGCGCGGCCCTATGGTGTGGCCCCCTCGGCCGGCCTCCGACGCCCTCCTTCGGACTATAAATTGCCTTCGACCTAAAAACGCACGGGGAGAAGTCGAAATCGCCAGAAAGCCTCTAGAACGCCGCCACATCGCGAAACTCCGTCGCGGGAGCCAGAAGTCTCCGTTCTGGCACTCCGCCGGGACGGGGAATTGGAGGAGATCATCGCCATCATCACCGCCAACACCTCTCCATCAACCAGCCATGTTTCCCCCATCCATGTGTGAGTAATTCCCCCGCTGTAGGCCGAAGGGGATGGTAGGGATTGGATGAGATTGGTCATGTAATAGCATAAGATTGTTAGGGCATAGTGCCTAGTGTCCGTAATTGGTACTTTGATGATATTGTTGCAACTTGTTATGCTTAATGCTTGTCACTAGGGCCCGAGTGCCATGATCTCAGATCTGAACATGTTATTGTTTCATCATGATATTCATTGTTTATTGATCTTACCTTCAAGTTGTATACACATGTCGCTGTCCGGAACCGATGGCCCCGAAGTGACAGAAATCGGGACAACCGGAGGGAATGGTAGTGACGTGAGGATCACATGTGTTCACGGAGTGTTAATGCTTTGCTCCGGTACTCTATTAAAAGGAGTACCTTAATATCCATTAGTTTCCCTTGAGGCCCGGCTGCCACCGGCTGGTAGGACAAAAGATGTTGTGCAAGTTTCTCATTGCGAGCACGTACGACTATAATTGGAACACATGCCTATTGATTGCTTTGTACTTGGACACCGTTTTATTATTATCTGCAAATGCCCTGCTATGATTATTACATGAGTTTCTCTCATCCATGCAACGCCCGTCATCCGTCCCCGTGCCTACAGTATTTTAATCCTGCTGTTTACTAAAATCACTACTGCTGTCTTTGTTACTCTGCTGCTGTTATTTCACTACTGCTACTACTATAAAACTGTTACTACTGATAAACTCTTGTGAGCAAGTCTGTTTCTAGGTGCAGCTGAATTGACAACTCCGCTGTTAAGGCTTCCAAGTGTTCTTTGTCTCCCCTTGTGTCGAATCAATAAATTGGGTTATACTACCCTCGAAGACTGCTGCGATCCCCTATACTTGTGGGTTATCAAGGGAACCCATACTAAGATGCATAAACTTCCAGTTAAGCCCTACCCATAATCAGGTATTGTGGGGGTACTCAATATTGGAAAGGTATCGCATTCAAACCAATATCATTTTTATCAGAAATCACCATCTTCTCTTTGTCATATTCACCTTCAAAAATCATTCAATGGAATGCTTCACCATTCCAAGGTTTCAAAATTCAGTTCAAGTCACATTGTTCCCATCTAGAGTAGTCAAGTTTTAATCATTAGCACTAGCTCTAAATCATGAGGGGTGCTATCTTGCTTTGCTTGATTGAGACTAACTTTACTACTCTAGTAAACTTCCTTACTTTGACCAAAGTTAACTATAAAAGTAACTCTTGGAAAAAACAAGTAAAACTTGTAATGTAGAAACTTGGGATAGGCTTATGGTAAGAAAAGATAAGACTATGGTGCCTTGCCCAAAGGGCTTTGCACTTTGCAAGAATATTAGCTTGCATTGGTGTTAGCTTGCCTTGGTGGTTGAGGTGGTCAAAGTGCTCTTCTTCTTCTGGGTAGAATCCTTCCTCTTCCTGGTATTCTCCGGTACTAGCGTCTATACACGAATATGAGGATACAATCACCAAACAACACTTAAGTAACCTTAATTAGCCTTAATGGCTCACTCCAAATGATCTAGCATCATCACTTAGCATGGCTACCCAAAATTAATCTAGGGATTTCTTACTTAGTGTTAGTGAAAAGAATTTCCTCTCATTATATATGTAAATGATAGTTTCCATATGGTCTTTGAGGAATAATTTTCTCTCATTGAATCTTCTTAAGATTTAACTTCCTCAAACAATTATACATGAAATCATGTTGACATAAGTGAACCATTCATCATCATCCTTTGAGGAATTGATTTAAATGAGGTAGAATACCTCATACCATTTAATAATGCCTATTCTGATTTAAAATCTCCAAGTATCTCGTGTGAGAGTATTTGACCAGGGGTCAATACTTCATATGAAAGTATTTGGAACAAGATTTAAATGAAGTGAAGCACTTCATATAATTTGCATAATAGTTTTGGACAATATCATTTAAACAAACTAGCCATATTGTCCATTAATTAAACTATGGCATGATCATGCAAAGTGACCACACCATTTTCTTGCAGAAACAATTAGTGTAAGTCAATTGTGAGCTATTGGAGTTGGAATTAACTTAATATCTATTTTGGTTGATTTTTAGTAATTATTTGAATATGGAAAAGTCCCTGCCTTGTTATTTATGTCACATTAATTCTACACAAGATTTTGAAGTGGGACCAGTGGGGTTGGATAGATCTTTTCATAAGCTTTCCAACAATATACAATTTGTTGAATTTGGTGTAGTAGATTTTAAACCATTTGAATTTGAATTGGACACCAGTTTACATTTTAAAAGATTTGATTTAAACCAAATTTGAATTAACAGGCCACGCGGAAAAAGCTAAACGGGCTGGCCCAGCTACACTTCAGCGCGTAACAGGCCGCCTGACAAGGGGCTCCACATGTCAGTGGGGTTTAAAACCCGAATCGGTACGGGAGAAGGCGGGCCGTTGGATTAAAACGCGATCGTGCGGCGCACGATCATCGTCTTCTTCGACGAGAAGGGCTTACGGGCATGGCGAGGCAAGGGGGTCGACGGCGAGCAGGGACTCCGGCGAGTGGTGGCATTGATGCGAGGCGAGGTTGTCATCGACGGCGAGTGCGCTGGTACCAGTGGCGTCGCTCGGGGAGGCGTCAATCGACGGCGGCTTCTGCGTCAGGTTCCGGTGATCGACGGAGCAATTGGCGAGCTCCGGTGAGAATTGGAGAGGGGAAATGGGTCGAGGAGATCGAGGAGAAGGAGGCGAACAGGTTTGGTGTGGAGATGAAGGCGCGGGGATGGCTCTATTTATAATGGCGCGAGGCGACCGTGGTTCTGCAGCGAGGGCGACAGTGGCACGGCAACTCCGGCGAAGGAAGTGGGTCGACGACGTCAGCGCGAGCTAGGCGGCGTCCAGGCGGTGCTAGGGAGCTAGAGAATGAGGTGGGGGACGGTCTGGCGAGCGCGCGAGAGGGCGAGGTGCTGGCAGCAGGATCACGGGATTCCGGCGAGGTGGTCGTCGGCGACACGGCTCACGCGAGCAAGGGAGCGTGTCCTACGGGATCCTGGCGTGGTGGCGGAGCTCAACGCGGTGCATGGGGGTCCAGGGGCTGCGCAGAGGGATTGGGCGGCGCGTGGCCAGGGCATGTCCACGGGCGACGTCCTCGGCATGCCGTGGCCGTTCCTGAGCGCGCGTGTCCTGGCGGCTGTCGGCCTCTTCCTCGACAAGGGCTGGTGTAGGCGTGTGTAGGGGAGCTAGGTGGCGCCAATGGGCATGGTGGACAGGGTGAGGAGGAAGGAGAAGAGAGAAGAGAGAAGGGCATGTCTATGGGTGACATGGCCGGCATGGCCATGCACATGCTAGGCTTGCTTGTCCCCTTAGGGTTTCTGTGGGTTGGCTAGGGTGAGAAAGGTCAAGGGAACAAATGGAGTGAATTGGGGCAGGGTAGGGTTGAGTAGATCACTATTTCAAATAGTGTTGCATTGTTCCATATTTGTAATTTGATGTAATTTACCAAATTTGGTTTGATTCAAAAGGTGGCAAGATTTGGAAATGTTATATTTAGTTGAGTTGTATTTGACCAGAGAAGATGAGAGGTGGTGGTGGAATTGTTTAAATCAAAGATTTGCAAAAATTGATAAGTGTGAGATTGTTGAATATGATAAAATGTTCCAACTTTGGATGAGCATAGCATTTGATCTAGGATGAATTTGACATGGTGGTCTTTACAAAAAGTGTTCACCTTGATGTGCTCTTGGATGAGGTGCAAAGAATTGGCAAAGTTTAGTTGGAAAATTTTGAATTGCAAGGGCTCAAAATAGTGATCAGACTAAAAATGGCAGAATTGACCATTATCACATGTGATCACAATTTGAGTTTGAAATCCATTTGATTTGTGTTTCTTTGATTCCAAAAGTTGTAATAAGTGTTTAGTAACATTGTTCAACTAATGGTGAAGACCAAATTGGTCTAGGGTCAAAATTTATAAAAAAATGGCATAAGCCATATGTGAGGGTTTTGTGATTTTCTCACTTTCATTCTTTTATTTTTCTTTGCTTCATTTTGACAAGAGTGAGGTTTATTTGGTGTTAGATTGAGTTAGGTGAAAGGTTCAACCCATTTTGAGGCAATGGAAGTGGCTAGGTAAAGATTTGATAATTTGGCTAAATGCCACATATGCCTCTATGCATATGTTGGATTTTATTTTGTTTCTCACTTGAATTGGTTGGTAGGTGCTTTTTTGAGTGTGTTGATGTATTTCAATTCATATACTCAAGGTAGACAAAGCAAGCTCATCATTTTCAAAAAGTAGCCATAGGCTTGCATATGCCTTTTTCTTAAATAAGATCTTTTCTTTTTATTTTATTTTTCAAAGATTGATGACAAGAGGGATGAGGTTTAGGGTTTAGTAAGTTTTGCAATGGTTCACCACCATTTAGCAAAGTAAGAAGAGGTAGGGTTCAAGATTTACATATTAAGGCTATAGTCCCACATATGTCTTTTTTCTTTAATTTAGGTTTCTCAAAATGGATCCAAATGATTTTTGAGAAGGTTAGGGTTTAGGGTTTTTCTTATTTGATTTCTTTCTCTTTTAATTTTATTTTGTTTTGTGATCTTCACTTGATCACTTTAGGGTTTTAGGGTTTATCACATAAGCATAATAACACTCATCATGGCAAAAACACAAGTAATAGGTATGAGCACTAAGCATAGCACTCTATTTAAGAAAAGTTTTTGTTGGTTCTCATTTTTGGAAAAAGGAAATTCATTTTCTCTTTGTTTTGAAATTTGGGGTGTTACACCCAGCTTTGGATTACTTCAAAAAGATCTATGAGAACAAACTGTTAACGTTTACCAACTGTTGGAAGACCATCAAAATGTGTCCCAATTGAGAAACAAGCTATGCTTCATACAAAGAGAGTCTTGAAGGCTCGAATAAGCATGCTAATGAATCATCGGTCGTCGATTTTGAAAAGGGTGACCGAAGCATGGGTGGTCGTGCAGTTCGGCCAAGGGGCCACAAGGCCACCAAATAAGATATCAAATGTGATACTTCATCACTTGCATTGCATGAGACATTGAATTTATTTATTGTCGAGAAGGAGGCAAATGCCAAGAGGGATGCGAGGAGACGTCGTGAGAACGAAGAACAAATGGCAAGCTTTCTTGACACCCAAAGGAAGACCCTTCAGGTACAAGAGAAAGCTCTTCAAGTTAAAGAGATCAATGCCCGGTCAAGAGCCATAGAGGTAGAGGCCAAATTAATGTCAGAGGAGAACCGGATCATGATGGTCGATTTGAGCATCATGGAACCGGTTAAAAGGGTTTGGTTTGAGAAGATGCAAATGGTCATCCGAGAAAGTGATAAGTAATCTCACATATCTATCTTCATTTTGTGTGTTTCGTATGAAACCCGTGTGAAAGGACACGGATGCTACCTAAAGGGGGTGAATAGGCGGTTTAATTTTTTTATGAATATGGCTTAACAAATCCGGAATAAAACTAGCGTTCAATTTGTCAAGCACAAAACCTATATAACTAGGGTTCACCTATGTGCACCAACAACTTATGCTAAGCAAGATAATCAACTATGTGATAGCAAGATATATAACTTCAAGCACGAAGGCTATCACAATGTAAAGTGCATAAATAAATATCTCGGTACAGGAATAACCAAGGTGACGCGGAGACGACGATGTATCCCGAAGTTCACACTCTTGCGAGTGCTAGTCTCCGTTGGAGCGATGTGGAGGAAAAATCACTCTGAATGCCACGAGGGATGTTGGAGATATGCCCAAGAGGCAATAATAAAAGTGTTTATTGTTATATCTTAGTGTTCATGATAAATTTTTATATCCCATGCTATAATTGTATTAACCGGAAACATTAATACATGTGTGTTATGTAAACAACCAGAGTCCCTAGTAATCCTCTTGTTAAGTTAGCTTATTGATTAATAGATGATCATGGTTTTCTGATCATGAACATTGGATGTTATTGATAACAAGATCATATCATTAGGTGAATGATGTGATGGACACACACCCATAGTAAGCATAGCATAAGATCAAGTCATTAACTTCAACTTGCTATAAGCTTTCGATACATAGTAACATAGTCCTTCGACCATGAGATCATGTAAATCACTTACACCGGATGGGTAATTTGATTACATCAAATGCCACTGCGTAAATGGGTGGTTATAAAGATGGGATTAAGTATTCGGAAAGTATGAGTTGAGGCATATGGGTCAAGAGTGGGATTTGTCCATCCTGATGGCGGATAGATATGCTCTGGGCCCTCTCGGTGGATTTTCGGTATTGTACCGGAAAAGTTCAGGATTTTTCGGTATTGTACCAGAGGTTCTAGAAGGTTCCGGAGGGTAACATAGTGGGGACCATGATGTCTACGGGAGCTTCTATTCTTGTAGACAGTGTTGGGCCTCCAAGAGCAGAGGTTTGTAGAACAGCAGCAAGTTTCCCTTAAGTGGATCACCCAAGGTTTATCGAACTCAGGGAGGAAGAGGTCAAAGATATCCCTCTCATGCAACCCTGCAACCACAAAGCAAGAAGTCTCTTGTGTCCCCAACACACCAAATAGGTGCACTAGTTCGGCGCAGAGATAGTGAAATACAGGTGGTATGAATATATATGAGCAGTAATAACGGCGCCAGAAAAGTGCTTGCTGGCGTGTGGTTGATGGTGGTAATATTGCGGACAGTACAGATGCAGTAGAACAGTAAACAAGCAGCGATAGCAGTATTTAGGAACAAGGCCTAGGGATTATACTTTCACTAGTGGACACTCTCAACATTGATCACATAACAGAATAAATAGATAGATGCTAGACTCTACACCCTCTTGTTGGATGATGAACACCACTAACTGTGTAGGATTACACGAACCCTCAATGCCGGAGTTAACAAGCTCCACAATATTCGATGTTCATGTTTAAATAACCTTAGAGTGCATGAAAGATCAACATAACCAAACCAAGTACTAACATAGCATGCACACTGTCACCTTCACGCTACGAAAGGAGGCATAGATCACATCAATACCATCATAGCAATAGTTAACTTCATAATCTACAAGAGATCACAATCATAGCCTATGCCAAGTACTAACACGATGCACACACTGTCACCATTACACCGTGCAGGAGGAATAAACTACTTTAATAACATCACTAGAGTAGCACATAGATAAATTGTGATACAAAACACATTGCAATCATAAAGAGATATAAATAAGCACTTCACTATGCCATTCATAACAGTGAATAAGTATTCTGTGAAATATAGCCTAAGAGACCCACACGGTGCACACACTGTCACCTTTACACACGTGGGACAAGGAGTCTCCGGAGATCACATAAGTAAAATCCACTTGACTAGCATAATGACATCTAGATTACAAGCATCATCATATGAATCTCAATCACGTAATGCAGCTCATGAGATTATTGTATTGAAGTACATAGGAGAGAGATGAACCACATAGCTACCGGTACAGCACCGAGCCTCGATGGAGAACTACTCCCTCCTCATGGGAGACAGCAGCGGTGATGAAGATGGCGGTGGTGTCGATGGAGGTGCCTTCCGGGGGCACTTCCCCGTCCCGGCGGCGTGCCGGAACAGAGACTCCTGTCCCCCAGATCTTGGCTTCGCGATGGCGGCGGCTCTAGAAGGTTTCTCGTACCGTGGCTTTTCTGTCTCGAGGTTTTAGGTCGAGGACCTTTATATAGGCGAAGAGGCGGAGTCGGAGGGGCGACGAGGCGGTGAGGGGGTATGGCGGCGCGGCCAGGGCCTGGGCCGCGCCGGCCACCCTCCTGGGGCCCCTGTGGCCCACCTCTGGTCCTTCCCGGGTGTTCTGGAAGCTTCGTGTAAAAATAGGATGCTGGGCATTGATTTCGTCCGATTCCGAGAATATTTCCTTACTAGGATTTCTGAAACCAAAAATAGCAGAAAACAGCAACTGGCCCTTCGGCATCTCGTCAATAGGTTAGTTCCAGAAAACGCATAAATATGACATAAAGTATGCATAAAACATGTAGATATCATCAATAATGTGGCATGGAACATAAGAAATTATCGATACGTCGGAGACGTATCAGCATCCCCAAGCTTAGTTTCTGCTCGTCCCGAGCAGGTAAACGATAACAAAGATAATTTCTGGAGTGACATGCCATCATAATCTTGATCATACTATTGTAAGCATATGTAATGAATGCAGCGATCCAAGCAATGGTAAATGACATGAGTAAACAAATGAATCATAAAGCAAAGACTTTTCATGAAAGTACTTCAAGACAAGCATCAATAAGTCTTGCATAAGAGTTAACTCATAAAGCAATAATTCATAGTAGAGGTATTGAAGCAACACAAAGGAAGATGAAGTTTCAGCGGTTGCTTTCAACTTGTAACATGTATATCTCATGGATATTGTCAACATAGAGTAATATAACAAGTGCAATATGCAAGTATGTAGGAATCAATGCACAGTTCACACAAGTGTTTGCTTCTTGAGGTGGAGAGAAATAGGTGAACTGACTCAACATAAAAGGTAAAAGAAAGGTTCTTCAAAGAGGAAAGCATCGATTGCTATATTTGTGCTAGAGCTTTGATTTTGAAAACAAGAAACAATTTTGTCAACGGTAGTAATAAATCATATGTGTTATGTAAATTATATCTTACAAGTTGCAAGCCTCATGCATAGTATACTAATAGTGCCCGCACCTTGTCCTAATTAGCTCGGATTACCTGGATTATCATCGCAATGCATATGTTTTAACCAAGTGTCACAAAGGGGTACCTCTATGCCGCCTGTACAAAGGTCTAAGGAGAAAGCTCGCATTGGATTTCTCGCTATTGATTATTCTCAACTTAGACATCCATACCGGGACAACATAGACAACAGATAATGGACTCCTCTTTAATGCATAAGCATGTAGCAACAATTAATTTTCTCATATGAGATTGAGGATGTTTGTCCAAAACTGAAACTTCCACCATGGATCATGGCTTTAGTTAGCGGCCCAATGTTCTTCTCTAACATTATGCAATGCTCTAACCGTTTTGGTGGTAAATCTCCCTTACTTCAGACAAGACGAACATGCATAGCAACTCACATGATATTCAACAAAGAGTAGTTGATGGCGTCCCCAGGAACATGGTTATCGCACAACAAGCAACTTAATAAGAGATAAAGTGCATAAGTACATATTCAATACCACAATAGTTTTTAGGCTATTTGTCCCATGAGCTATATATTGCAAAGGTAGAGGATAGAAATTTTAAAGGTAGCACTCAAGCAATTTACTTTGGAATGGCGGAGAAATACCATGTAGTAGGTAGGTATGGTGGACACAAATGGCATAGTGGTTGGCTCAAGGATTTGGATGCACGAGAAGTATTTCCTCTCGATACAAGGTTTAAGGCTAGCAAGGTTATTTGAAACAAACACAAGGATGAACCGGTGCAGCAAAACTCACATAAAAGACATATTGTAAACATTATAAGACCCTACACCGTCTTCCTTGTTGTTCAAACTCAATACTAGAAATTATCTAGACCTTAGAGAGACCAATTATGCAAACCAAATTTTAGCATGCTCTATGTATTTCTTCATTAATAAGTGCAAAGCATATGATGCAAGAGCTTAAACATGAGCACAACAATTACCAAGTATCACATTATCCAAGACATTTTACCAATTACTACATGTAGCATTTTCCTGTTTCCAACCATAACAATTTAACGAAGCAGTTTCAACCTTCGCCATGAACATTAAAAGTAAAGCTAAGAACACATGTGTTCATATGAACCAGCGGAGCGTGTCTCTCTCCCACACAAGCATTTATTCAAACAAAAACAAAAACAAAAACAAACAGACGCTCCAAATAAAGTACATAAGATGTGACTGAATAAAAATATAGTTTCAAGAGAAGGAACCTGATAATTTGTCGATGAAGAAGGGGATGCCTTGGGCATCCCCAAGCTTAGATGCTTGAGTCTTCTTGAAATATGCAGGAATGAACCACCGGGGCATCCCCAAGCTTAGACTTTTCACTCTTCTCGATCGTAGTATATCATCCTCCTCTCTTGACCCTTGAAAACTTCCTCCACACCAAACTCGAAACAAACTCATTAGAGGGTTAGTGCATAATAAAAATTGACATGTTCAGAGGTGACACAATCATTCTTAATACTTCTGGACATTGCCCAAAGCTACTGGAAGTTAATGGAACAAAGAAATCCATCCCACATAGCAAAAAGAGGCAATGCGAAATAAAAGGAAGAATCTGTCAAAACAGAACAGTCCGTAAAGACGAATTTTAAAGAGGCACCAGACTTGCTCAAATGAAAATGCTCAAATTGAATGAAAGTTGCGTACATATCTGAGGATCACTCACGTAAATTGGCATAATTTTCTGAGTTACCTACAGAGAATTTTGCCCAGATTTGTGATGGCAAAGAAATCTGTTTCTACGCAGTAATCCAAATCTAGTATGAACCTTACTATCAAAGACTTTACTTGGCACAACAATGCAATAAAATAAGATAAGGAGAGGTTGCTACAGTAGTAACACTTCCAAGACTCAAATATAAAACAAAATTACTGTAGCAAAATAAACACATGGGTTATCTCCCAAGAAGTGCTTTCTTTATAGCCATTAAGATGGGCTCAGCAGTTTCAATGATGCACTCGCAAGAAATAGTATTTGAAGCAAAAGAGAGCATCAAGAGGCAAATTCAAAACAAATTTAAGTCTAACATGCTTCCTATGAAAAGGAATCTTGTAAATAAATAAAATCAAGAAGCATAATGCAACAAGCATAGAAAGATAAAACAAGTGCAACTTCAAGATTTTCAGCAAAAAGAGAGGTGTTTTAATAACATGAAAATTTCTACAACCATATTTTCCTCTCTCATAATAATATCCAGTAGCATCATGAGCAAACTCAACAATATAACTATCACATAAAGCATTCTTATCATGAGTCTCATGCATAAAATTATTACTACTCCCAACATAAGCATAGTCAATTTTATTAGTTGTAGTGGGAGCAAATTCAACAAAGTAGCTATCATTATTATTCTCATCATCAAATATGGGAGGCATATTGTAATCATAATCAAATTTATCCTCCATAACAGGTGGTACCAAAAGGCTACTATCATTATAATCATCATAAATAGGAGGCAAAGTATCATCAAAGTAAATTTTCTCCTCAATGCTTGGGGGACTAAAAAGATCATGCTCATCAAAACCAGCTTCCCCAAGCTTAGAATTTTCCATAGCATTAGCAACAATAGTGTTCAAAGCATTCATATTAATAACATTCCCATTAGCATGCATATAAAGTTCCATGGGTTTTTTAATTCTCTCTTCAAACACATCATGTCCTAATTCAAGATAAAGTTCATAAAGATCTCTCATATTTTTGTTGTTTTCCATTATGCCTTACTAGTGTAAACAAGAAACAAAAAGTTGCAATTGCAGGATCTAAAGGAAATAGCTTCGAGCACAAACACAATGGCGCCTAAAAAATGCATTACCTGGAACCGAAGTATGAGTGCCTTTTACCTTTCCTCCCCGGCAACGGCGCCAGAAAAGTGCTTGATGTCTACGGGAGCTTCTATTCTTGTAGACAGTGTTGGGCCTCCAAGAGCAGAGGTTTGTAGAACAGCAGCAAGTTTCCCTTAAGTGGATCACCCAAGGTTTATCGAACTCAGGGAGGAAGAGGTCAAAGATATCCCTCTCATGCAACCCTGCAACCACAAAGCAAGAAGTCTCTTGTGTCCCCAACACACCAAATAGGTGCACTAGTCCTGGTATGAATATATATGAGCAGTAGTAACGGCGCCAGAAAAGTGCTTGCTGGCGTATGGTTGATGGTGGTAATATTGCGGACAGTACAGATGCAGTAGAACAGTAAACAAGCAGCGATAGCAGTATTTAGGAACAAGGCCTAGGGATTATACTTTCACTAGTGGACACTCTCAACATTGATCACATAACAGAATAAATAGATAGATGCTAGACTCTACACCCTCTTGTTGGATGATGAACACCACTAACTGTGTAGGATTACACGAACCCTCAATGCCGGAGTTAACAAGCTCCACAATATTCGATGTTCATGTTTAAATAACCTTAGAGTGCATGACAGATCAACATAACCAAACCAAGTACTAACATAGCATGCACACTGTCACCTTCACGCTACGAAAGGAGGCATAGATCACATCAATACCATAATAGCAATAGTTAACTTCATAATCTTCAAGAGATCACAATCATAGCCTACGCCAAGTACTAACACGATGCACACACTGTCACCATTACACCGTGCAGGAGGAATAAACTACTTTAATAACATCACTAGAGTAGCACATAGATAAATTGTGATACAAAACACATTGCAATCATAAAGAGATATAAATAAGCACTTCACTATGCCATTCATAACAGTGAATAAGTATTCTGTGAAATATAGCCTAAGAGACCCACACGGTGCACACACTGTCACCTTTACACACGTGGGACAAGGAGTCTCCGGAGATCACATAAGTAAAATCCACTTGACTAGCATAATGACATCTAGATTACAAGCATCATCATATGAATCTCAATCATGTAAGGCAGCTCATGAGATTATTGTATTGAAGTACATAGGAGAGAGATGAACCACATAGCTACCGGTACAGCCCCGAGCCTCGATGGAGAACTACTCCCTCCTCATGGGAGACAGCAGCGGTGATGAAGATGGCGGTGGTGTCGATGGAGGAGCCTTCCGGGGGCACTTCCCCGTCCCGACGGCGTGCCAGAACAGAGACTCCTGTCCCCCAGATCTTGGCTTCGCGATGGCGGCGGCTCTGGAAGGTTTCTCGTACTGTGGCTTTTCTGTCTCGAGGTTTTAGGTCGAGGACCTTTATATAGGCGAAGAGGCGGAGTCGGAGGGGCGACGAGGCGGTGAGGGGGTATGGCAGCGCGGCCAGGGCCTGGGCCGCGCCGGCCACCCTCCTGGGGCCCCTGTGGCCCACCTCTGGTCCTTCCCGGGTGTTCTGGAAGCTTCGTGTAAAAATAGGATGCTGGGCATTGATTTCGTCCGATTCCGAGAATATTTCCTTACTAGGATTTCTGAAACCAAAAACAGCAGAAAACAGCAACTGGCCCTTCGGCATCTCGTCAATAGGTTAGTTCCAGAAAACGCATAAATATGACATAAAGTATGCATAAAACATGTAGATATCATCAATAATGTGGCATGGAACATAAGAAATTATCGATACGTCGGAGACGTATCAGACCACCTATCCTGGATGACCAACATGGACCAGAGGGGTTGCATAGGCCCACATGGACCAGACACACCAGCCCCCCAAGGCCCATGTGGCTGGATCAAGTGGATAAGATCAAATCCCTTGAAAATAGGGACTTAACTTGGGGGGGGGGAGTTCCCCCCATGTTTTAGCCGACCCAAGGGCTTGGAGGAGGGGCCAAGGCAGCCCCCCCCCCACGCCTATATAAGAGGGAGGGGAGGGTTGAGGCGAAGCACATCATTCCCCAAACCCTAGCCGCCCCTCTCTCCCTCCTCCTTCCTGCGTAGGCTTGGCAAAGCCCTGCAGGAATTTCTCCTCCACCACCACCACCACGCTGTCGTGCTGCTGGGATTCCGAGGGGATCTACCACCTCCGCTGCCCGCTGGAACGGGGAGAAGAAGGACATCATCGAAACCGTACGTGTGACCGAGTACGCATCAACCACGAGATCTGATCTCGTTAAGGCTTTTGATCTACGAGGGTTAGTTTCTCATCTATCTCGTTGCTCCGATCTCATAGATTAGATCTTGGCTTTTCCATAGATTGGATATTGGATTTTATCGTGTTTGTGATAGATTTTTTTTGTTTTCCATGCATCGAACCCTACAGTGGTATCAGAGCCATGTCTATGCGTAGATCTGTTGCACAAGTAGAACACAATGGTTTTGTGGGTGTTGATGCTTTTGTTGTCGCTTGCTTTTCATGTACTTTGCATCTTGCAGGAGGGGGGATGAAGCGGCCCGGGCTAACCTTACATGACCGCGTTCGTGAGACTTGCTCCACGCTTGACATGCAACTTGTATTGCATAAGTTGCATAAGTGGCTCCATAGTTAAGATCCGATTTACAATATGCACTTGACAACACTTGTATCAGCATTGTGGTTCTTGTTCGTAGGTAAGATAGGATCTTATTCGAAAGCCCCAAGCCACGTAAAGCATGCAAATAAAATTAGAGGCGTCTAACTTGTTTTTGCAGCGGCATGCGATCTGATATGGCTATATGATTATGTTTATATTTGATGTAAGAGATGATCCTTATAATAATATGGCAACCGGCAGGAGCCTAATGGTTGTCTTTATTGTTTCATGACCTGCGTTGCAATCACCATGTAATATCTTTATTTCATTACTATGAGTTAGTAGTTGTACTAGTTGCTATGGATGGTGGACAACCATGAAGCGGCGCCATGGACCTTGGCGCAATGCTAGTGATGATGGAGATTATGCTCATGTGCTTTGAAGATGGAGATCAAAGGCACAAGAAGAAAAGGCCATATCATATCACATTATCCATGCATGTGATGTTAATCCTTTTATGCATCTTATTTTGCTTAGATCGCGACGGTAGCATTATAAGATGATCCCTCACATTAATATCAAGATCATAAAGTGTTCTCCCCTCGTATGCATCGTTGCAAAAGTTTGTCATTTTGAAACATCTCGTGATGATCGGATGTGATAGATTATATGTTCACATACAACAGGTGTAAGCCATGTTGCACACGCGGAAATACTTGGGTTTGCTTGACGAGCCTAGCATGTACATACATGGCCTCGGAACACAGGAAACCAAAAGGTTGAACACGAGTCATATGGATGATATGATCAACATGTTGATTTTCACCGTTGAAGCTATATCATCTCACGTGATGATCGGACTTGGTGTAGTGAATATGGATCGTGTGCCACTAAACAACTATGAGGGATGTTGTATTAAGTGGAGGTTCATTAGTAATTAGATTAAAACTTGAATTAATTATCCTGAACATAGTGTGAATTGTATTTTCAATTAATTTGTAGAATTGGCATCCGTTATATACCATGCGCTAGTCTTGTAATTGAGATAGAAACACTGTTAAATCTGACAAGTAACTTTACGGACTGGTACCGTATTGTTATAGAATCAAAAAATTATTAAGTCTTATTGCAAACTTTTAGTCAACCTCACATTGCTGATTCAAACAGAAATGGTTTCAATTAGTACCTAAAATCATATTGTCTCCGTGAAACTTGAAGTTCAAATCCGTTTGAAAAGTAAGGAGCTAGAAAGTTTGTTTTCAGAAATAAGCAAGGTGTGGGATATATGTGATATCTAAGACCTTATTGCAAGATGATAGAATATAATTTAGTGAGACTACATAAACTCATAAGTTTCATGGGAATGTATGAAGGTTGAAGACGCTAGGTGTCCCGATCCTCCAACTAGTTGGGCACTAACGATATTCGCATATCCATGAAGTGGTCATCCTTAGTATGCACCGTTGCTAAGACTCATTGTTTCGAAGCATCACGTGATGATCGTGTGTTATAGATTATACGTGTGCATACAATGGGTGCAAGCCAGATTTGCACATGCGAATATTGAGGTTAAACTTGACGAGCCTAGAGAAAAAGTTGCTTGATACGCGTACAGCACGCGTCCGTTGGGAACCCCAAGAGGAAGGTGTGATGCGTACAGCGGCAAGTTTTCCCTCAGTATGAAACCAAGGTTTAATCGAACCAGTAGGAGCCAAGAAGCACGTTGAAGGTTGATGGCGGCGAGATGTAGTGCGGCGCAACACCAGGGATTCCGGTGCCAACGTGGAACCTGCACAACACAAACCAAGTACTTTGCCCCAACGAAACAGCGAGGTTGTCAATCTCACCGGCTTGCTGTAACAAAGGATTAGATGTATAGTGTGGATGATGATTGTTTGCAGAAAACAGTAGAACAGTATTGCAGTAGTTTGTATTTCAGTATAGAGAATTGGACCGGGGTCCACAGTTCACTAGAGGTGTCTCTCCCATAAGATAAACAGCATGTTGGGTGAACAAATTACAGTTGGGCAATTGACAAATAAAGAGGGCATGACCATGCACATACATATTATGATGAGTATTGTGAGATTTAATTGGGCATTACGACAAAGTACATAGACCGCTATCCAGCATGCATCTATGCCTAAAAAGTCCACCTTCAGGTTATCATCCGAACCCCCTCCAGTATTAAGTTGCTAACAATAGACAATTGCATTAAATATTGCGCGTAATGTAATCAGTAACTACATCCTCGAACATAGCACCAATGTTTTATCCCTAGTGGCAACAGCACATCCATAATCTTAGAGATTGCCACTTCCCTGCATTCACGGAGACATGAACCCACTATCGAGCATAAATACTCCCTCTTGGAGTTACAAGCATCTACTTGGCCAGAGCATCTACTAGTAACGGAGAGCATGCAAGATCATAAACAACACATAGACATAACTTTGATAATCAACATAACAAGTATTCTCTATTCATCGGATCCCAACAAACGCAACATATAGAATTACAGATAGATGATCTTGATCATGTTAGGCAGCTCACAAGACCCAACAATTAAGCACAATGGGGAGAAGACAACCATCTAGCTACTGCTATGGACCCATAGTCCAGGGGTAGACTACTCACACATCACTCCGGAGGCGACCATGGCGGCGTAGAGTCCTCCGGGAGATGATTCCCCTCTCCGGCAGGGTGCGGAGGCGATCTCCTGAATCCCCCGAGATGGGATTGGCGGCGGCGGCGTCTCAGTAAGGTTTTCCGTATCGTGGCTCTCGGTACTGGGGGTTTCGCGATGAAGGCTATTTGTAGGCGGAAGGGCAGGTCAGGGGGCCACACGAGGGGCCCACACTATAGGCCGGCGCGGCCAGGGCTTGGGCCGCGCCGCCCTATAGTCTCGCCACCTCGTGGCCCCACTTCGTCTCCTCTTCGGTCTTCTGGAAGCTTCGTGGCAAAATAGGACCCTGGGCGTTGATTTCGTCCAATTCTGAGAATATTTCTTTACTAGGATTTCTGAAACCAAAAACAGCAGAAAACAAAGAATCGGCACTTCGGCATCTTGTTAATAGGTTAGTTCCAGAAAATGCACGAATATGACATAAAGTGTGCACAAAACATGTAGATAACATCAATAATGTGGCATGGAACATAAGAAATTATCGATACGTCGGAGACGTATCAGCATCCCCAAGCTTAGTTCCTGCTCGTCCCGAGCAGGTAAACGATAAACAAAGATAATTTCTGGAGTGACATGCCATCATAACCTTGATCATACTATTTGTAAAGCATATGTAGTGAATGCAGCGATCAAAACAATGTATATGACATGAGTAAACAAGTGAATTATATAGCAAAGACTTTTCATGAATAGTACTTCAAGACAAGCATCAATAAGTCTCGCATAAGAGTTAACTCATAAAGAAATAATTCATAGTAGAGGCATTGAAGCAACACAAAGGAAGATTAAGTTTCAGCGGTTGCTTTCAACTTGTAACATGTATATCTCATGGATATTGTCAACATAGAGTAATATAATAAGTGCAATATGCAAGTATGTAGGAATCAATGCACAGTTCACACAAGTGTTTGCTTCTTGAGATGGAGAGAAATAGGTGAACTGACTCAACATAAAAGTAAAAGAATGGTCCTTCGAAGAGGAAAGCATCGATTGCTATATTTGTGCTAGAGCTTTGATTTTGAAAACAAGAAACAATTTTGTCAACGGTAGTAATAAAGCATATGTATCATGTAAATTATATCTTACAAGTTGCAAGCCTCATGCATAGTATACTAATAGTGCCCGCACCTTGTCCTAATTAGCTTGGACTACCGGGATCATCGCAATGCACATGTTTTAACCAAGTGTCACAAAGGGGTACCTCTATGCCGCCTGTACAAAGGTCTAAGGAGAAAGCTCGCATCGGATTTCTCGCTATTGATTATTCTCAACTTAGACATCCATACCGGGACAACATAGACAACAGATAATGGACTCCTCTTTTATGCATAAGCATGTAGCAACAATTAATTTTCTCATATGAGATTGAGGATATTGTCCAAAACTGAAACTTCCACCATGGATCATGGCTTTAGTTAGCGGCCCAATGTTCTTCTCTAACAAAATGCATGCTCTAACCATAAGGTGGTAGATCTCCCTTACTTCAGACAAGACGAACATGCATAGCAACTCACATGATATTCAACAAAGAGTAGTTGATGGCGTCCCCAGTGAACATGGTTATCGCACAACAAGCAACTTAATAAGAGATAAAGTGCATAAGTACATATTCAATACCACAATAGTTTTTAAGCTATTTGTCCCATGAGCTATATATTGTAAAGGTGGAGAATGGAAATTTAAAGGTAGCACTCAAGAAATTTACTTTGGAATGGTGGAGAAATACCATGTAGTAGGTAGGTATGGTGGACACAAATGGCATAGTGGTTGGCTCAAGTATTTGGATGCATGAGAAGTATTCCCTCTCGATACAAGGTTTTAGGCTAGCAAGGTTATTTGAAACAAACACAAGGATGAACCGGTGCAGCAAAACTCACATAAAAGACATATTGAAAGCATTATAAGACTCTACACCGTCTTCCTTGTTGTTCAAACTCAATACTAGAAATTATCTAGACCTTAGAGAGACCAATTATGCAAACCAAATTTTAGCATGCTCTATGTATTTCTTCATTAATGGGTGCAAACTATATGATGCAAGAGCTTAAACATGAGCACAACAACTTCCAAGTATCACATTATCCAAAACATTATAGCAAATTACTACATGTATCATTTTCCAATTCCAACCATATAACAATTTAACGAAGAAGAAACTTCGCCATGAATATTATGAGTAAAGCCTAAGGACATACTTGTCCATATGCTACAGCGGAGCGTGTCTCTCTCCCATAAAGTGAATGCTAGGATCCATTTTATTCAAACAAAACAAAAACAAAAACAAACCGACGCTCCAAGCAAAGCACATAAGATGTGATGGAATAAAAATATAGTTTCAGGGGAGGAACCTGATAATGTTGTCGATGAAGAAGGGGATGCCTTGGGCATCCCCAAGCTTAGACGCTTGAGTCTTCTTGATATATGCAGGGGTGAACCACCGGGGCATCCCCAAGCTTAGAGCTTTCACTCTCCTTGATCATGTTGTATCATCTCCCTCTCTTGATCCTTGAAAACTTCCTCCACACCAAACTTAGAACAACTCATTAGAGGGTTAGTGCACAATCAAAATATACATGTTCAGAGGTGACATAATCATTCTTAACACTTCTGGACATTGCACAAAGCTACTTAAAGTCAATGGAATCGAAATATCCATCGAACATAACAAAATTGGCAATGCGAAATAAAAGGCAGAATCTGTCAAAACAGAACAGTTCGCATTGACAAAATTTATCGAGGCACCAGACTTGCTCAAATGAAAATGCTCAAATTGAATGAAAGTTGCGTACATATCTGAGGATCACTCACGTAAATTGGCATAATTTTCTGAGTTACCTACAGAGAATTTTGCCCAGATTCGTGACAGCAAAGAAATCTGTTTCTGCGCAGTAATCCAAATCTAGTATGAACTTTTCTATCAACGACTTTACTTGGCACAACAAAACACTAAACTAAGATAAGGAGAGGTTGCTACAGTAGTAAACAACTTCCAAGACACAAAATAAAAACCAAGTACTGTAGCAAAATAACATGGGTTGTCTCCCATAAGCGCTTTTCTTTAACGCCTTTCAGCTAGGCGCAGAAAGTGGGTATCAAGTATTATCAAGAGATGAAGTGTCAACATCATAATTTGTTCTAATAATAGAATCAAAAGGTAACTTCATTCTCTTTCTAGGGAAGTGTTCCATACCTTTCTTGGGAGGAAATTGATATTTTATATTACCTTCCTTCATATCAATGATAGCACCAACAGTTCGAAGAAAAGGTCTTCCCAATATGATGGGACAAGATGCATTGCATTCAATATCCAAGACAACAAAATCAACGGGGACAAGGTTATTATTAACGGTAATGCGAACATTATCAACTTTCCCCAAAGGTTTCTTTGTAGAATGATCAGCAAGATTAACATCCAAATAACAATTTTTCAGCGGTGGCAAGTCAAGCATATTATAAATTTTCTTAGGCATAACGGAAATACTTGCACCAAGATCACATAAAGCATTACAATCAAAATCTTTAACCTTCATCTTAATGATGGGCTCCCAACCATCCTCTAGCTTTCTAGGAATAGAAGCTTCGCGCTCTAATTTCTCTTCTCTAGCTTTTATGAGAGCATTTGTAATATGTTTCGTGAAAGCCAAATTTATAGCACTAGCATTAGGACTTTTAGCAAGTTTTTGTAAGAACTTTATAACTTCAGAGATGTGGCAATCATCAAAATTCAAACCATTATAATCTAAAGCAATGGGATCATCATCCCCAATGTTGGAAAAAATTTCAGCAGTTTTATCACAGGCAATTTCAGCAGTTTTAGCAGTTTCAGGCAGTTTCTCGCGCTTTGCATTAGAAGTGGAAACATTGCCAACACCAATTATTTTACCATTAATATTAGGAGGTGCAGCGACATGTGTAGCATTAGCATTACTAGTGGTGGTAATAGTCCAAACTTTAGCTATATTATCTTCTTTTTCATTTTCTTCTCTTTCCCACCTAGCACGCAATTCGGCCATCAATCTTATATTCTCATTAATTCTAACTTGGATGGCATTTGCTGTAGTAACAATTTTATTATTAAGATTCTCATGAGGCATAATTTTCGATTTCAAAAGATCAACATCAGCAGCAAGACTATCGACTTTAGAAGCAAGTATATCAATTTTCCCAAGCTTTTCTTCAACAGATTTGTTAAAAGCAGTTTGTGTACTAATAAATTCTTTAAGCATGGCTTCAAGTCCAGGGGGTGTGTTCCTATTATTGTTGTAAGAATTCCCATAAGAATTACCATAGCCGTTGCCATTATTATAAGGATATGGCCTATAGTTGTTACTAGAATTGTTCCGGTAAGCATTGTTGTTGGAATTATTATTTTTAATGAAGTTTACATCAACATGTTCTTCTTGTGCAACATGCTCAGTATCTAATTGTTTAAAATTCATTATGCTACTCCTCAAAGATATAATTTTAGCAGGGGGATAATATCTACCAATAAAAGCATCCTTGCATTTAGTCCATGAATCAATACTATTCTTAGGCAGAGATAGCAACCAATCTTTAGCTCTTCCTCTTAATGAGAAAGGGAACAATTTTAATTTTATAATGTCACCATCTACATCTTTATATTTTTGCATTTCACACAATTCAACAAAATTATTAAGGTGGGCAGCAGCATCATCAGAACTAACACCAGAAAATTGCTCTCGCATAACAAGGTTCAGTAAAGCAGGTTTAATTTCAAAGAATTCTGCTGTAGTAGCAGGTGGAGCAATAGGTGTGCATAAGAAATCATTATTATTTGTGGTTGTGAAGTCACACAACTTAGTATTTTCAGGAGTACCCATTTTACCAACAGTAAATAAAGCAAACTAGATAAAGTAAATGCAAGTAACTAATTTTTTTGTGTTTTTGATATAGAGTGCAAGATAACAAATAAAGTAAAACTAGCAACTAATTTTTTTGTATTTTGATTTAGTGCAGCAAACAAAGTAGTAAATAAAACTAAGCAAGACAAAAACAAAGTAAAGAGATTGGGATGTGGAGACTCCCCTTGCAGCGTGTCTTGATCTCCCCGGCAACAGCGCCAGAAAAAGTTGCTTGATACGCGTACAGCACGCGTCCGTTGGGAACCCCAAGAGGAAGGTGTGATGCGTACAGCGGCAAGTTTTCCCTCAGTATGAAACCAAGGTTTAATCGAACCAGTAGGAGCCAAGAAGCACGTTGAAGGTTGATGGCGGCGAGATGTAGTGCGGCGCAACACCAGGGATTCCGGCGCCAACGTGGAACCTGCACAACACAAACCAAGTACTTTGCCCCAACGAAATAGCGAGGTTGTCAATCTCACTGGCTTGCTGTAACAAAGGATTAGATGTATAGTGTGGATGATGATTGTTTGCAGAAAACAGTAGAACAGTATTGCAGTAGTTTGTATTTCAGTATAGAGAATTGGACCGGGGTCCACAGTTCACTAGAGGTGTCTCTCCCATAAGATAAACAGCATGTTGGGTGAACAAATTACAGTTGGGCAATTGACAAATAAAGAGGGCATGACCATGCACATACATATTATGATGAGTATTGTGAGATTTAATTGGGCATTACGACAAAGTACATAGACCGCTATCCAGCATGCATCTATGCCTAAAAAGTCCACCTTCAGGTTATCATCCGAACCCCCTCCAGTATTAAGTTTCTAACAACAGACAATTGCATTAAGTATTGCGCGTAATGTAATCAGTAACTACATCCTCGAACATAGCACCAATGTTTTATCCCTAGTGGCAACAGCACATCCATAATCTTAGAGATTTACATCACTTCCTGCAGTTCACAGAGACATGAACCCACTATCGAGCATAAATACTCCCTCTTGGAGTTACAAGCATCTACTTGGCCAGAGCATCTACTAGTAACAGAGAGCATGCAAGATCATAAACAACACATAGACATAACTTTGATAATCAACATAACAAGTATTCTCTATTCATCGGATCCCAACAAACGCAACATATAGAATTACAGATAGATGATCTTGATCATGTTAGGCAGCTCACAAGACCCGACAATTAAGCACAATGGGGAGAAGACAACCATCTAGCTACTGCTATGGACCCATAGTCCAGGGGTAGACTACTCAAACATCACTCCGGAGGCGACCATGGCGGCGTAGAGTCCTCCGGGAGATGATTCCCCTCTCCGGCAGGGTGCCGGAGGCGATCTCCTGAATCCCCCGAGATGGGATTGGCGGCGGCGGCGTCTCAGTAAGGTTTTCCGTATCGTGGCTCTCGGTACTGGGGGTTTCGCGACGAAGGCTATTTGTAGGCGGAAGGGCAGGTCAGGGGGCCACACGAGGGGCCCACACTATAGGCCGGCGCGGCCAGGGCTTGGGCCGCGCCGCCCTATAGTCTCGCCACCTCGTGGCCCCACTTCGTCTCCTCTTCGGTCTTCTGGAAGCTTCGTGGCAAAATAGGACCCTGGGCGTTGATTTCGTCCAATTCCGAGAATATTTCTTTACTAGGATTTCTGAAACCAAAAACAGCAGAAAACAAAGAATCGGCACTTCGGCATCTTGTTAATAGGTTAGTTCCAGAAAATGCACGAATATGACATAAAGTGTGCACAAAACATGTAGATAACATCAATAATGTGGCATGGAACATAAGAAATTATCGATACGTCGGAGACGTATCACCTAGCATGTACATACATGGTCTCGGAAATTCATCATGATTTGATGGATAAAAATTTATGAGTGAAATTGTTCATCACATTAAAAAGTTACTAATAGAGAAATCTGGAACACTTGTCATGTGATGATCAACTTCAAAGTAAGAACCTCAAGGTTATTGATATTTGACCAACAAACCTAGAAGTTATTGATGTTGAAGTGTTTTCTGAAAAATGAGGAAAGCCAAAAGAGAAACTACAAAAGTTTTGGCATAAAGAAAGAAAAGACTAGAAAGTCTAGCTCAGGTGTATATAGATGATATACATGTTATGAATGTATTCTTTGTTTAGTCACACTATGAAATTCTTCGATATTTGTACCATATTGGTTGGTATGAGAAGTCATACAACACAATACAATATAAGAATATAATGGCCTAAGTGACTGGCAAGGAATGCGGTAAGAATGCACGTCTGGAACAAAATAAAGTGTTATTATGTTCGTCGTTGGCATTCTACCTAGCCCTTCAGATTTATAATAAAGAACTTTATAATTGTTATTTTGTTCTGGTCAAATGAAAACAATGAATTGTTCAAATTTTGACTGTGCTCCATGTACGATGGATAAGTTATTATAAATCTTAATGGTGAAACACACATGCATAACACTGACGCTAAAATGCCATAAGGCAAATGATAAAAATTCCACTTATTTGTGGAACCGCTATTTAGGTCATGTTAGAAAGGAACGCATGAAGAAACTCCATGCAAATGGATTTTTGGAGTCATTCGATTTTTGAATCGTTCGGCGCTTGCAAATCTCTTCTAAAGAGAATGGCTGAAATACCATTCATAGGCCAAGAGTTGAATGGGCAACTAGCTTAATGGAAACATGCATGATGATGTAAATGGTTCTTAGGCATAGTTGTGTGCGGAAGATTCCTCTACTTCATGAAAACTTCCAACAATGAATTGAGTGTATATATGGATATATTTATTCAAGGGATTTCTATTCTCGTGCCCTCCGGTCCTTAGTTGTACTCAGTTTTCCCCAGCTCCTTAGTTTTTCCTCAGTTTTCCCCAAGTCCTTGTCTGAAACCTGCAGAAGGAGCTCGGACGGAAGGAATCCGTTAAGTTGACCGTTCCGTGCTGACGAGTGAGGTCGTGTCGTTTGTGGGGCCACGTCGTGTGGGGCTGGTAGGAAGGGACCGCGTGGGACAGGACGAGACCGTGTTTGTGTGGCCGTAGCGTGTGGGGCCGTAGCGTGTGGAGCCGTGTGGGTCCGGGACGTGGGCACTAGTGGTTTCTGTCTCTTTCGCCCAGATTAGCAGTTTTCAATGTACCTTTTTCCTCTCTCTCGCTCGACCTCATTAATATTTGATAGCCCAAATTGGTAGGAAATCTAGAGCAGCTTCTCCTTCTGTTTTTTAACGCCATTCATTTCTTTATGTCTTCGTTTTTACCCAATCAGGTAGGAAATCTAGGGCACAAATCCAGAGAAAATATAGGATAAGATGCATACAACAGCCAATATAGCATAGATATATTCACGACAGATCCAACAGTAGTACCGATAGATACAACATAAGCTACATTTTACATGAATTTAAGCTGCTCAACACATAGAGCAGTCATATACAAAGAGTGCAGTAGGCATGTTCAACGCCTCCAGGTAGCGCTTGTGACTCGCTTGGAGGTTGCGCAGGCGAATCCCAAGTGCTTTGTGTTTGGCCATGGACGCATGCACGTTCACGGTCGTTCCAACTCTAGCGCCGCATCTGCCAATGGATTTAGCATGGTTCACCAGGCAGTTGAAGTCGGTGGCGCGGAGCTTCCTGTTGCAGAAGGGGCACTTGTAAATGCCTCGAGCAAAGGGGGCATCGTAATGGCCGGACTGCAGCCTCCTGAGGACGTGACGAGTCTTGGTGTGGAAGGACTCGTCGTCGTTGTCGACGTCGCTGCTCTGCACCTGTCACGTAGCACCAAAGATCGTGCAAAAAACACGGAGTCAATTGCAACGATGATGGAACAGAGAGTGAACAAAGATCATGCATGATAATATGGGCTCGAAAAAAAGAGTGTAGGGATTCGTTGCATAGAAAACAAAAAATTTCCTACCGCGAGAACGCAATCCAAGCCAAGATGCAATCTAGAAGATGGGAGCAACGAGGGGATGATCGAGACTCGCCCTTGAAGATTTCCAAAGCCTACAAGAGTAGGCTCTTGTTGTTGCGGTAGACGATCACTTGCCGCTTGCAAAAGCGCGTAGAAGATCTTGATCACGGTGCCACAATCGGGCAGCACCTCCGTACTCGGTCACACGTTCGGTGTTGATGAAGACGACGTCCTTCTCCCCGTTCCAGCGGGCAGCGGAAGTAGTAGATCCTCCTCAGAATCCCGGCAGCACGACGGCGTGGTGGCGGTGGTGGTGGAGATCTCCGACAGAGCTTCGCCTAAGCTATGTGGGAGAGAGAGGTAGGAGGGAACCGCTAGGGTTTGGGAGAGGGGGCGCCGGCTAGGGCAGCCATGAGGGGTGCGGCCATGGTGGTGTAGATGTGGCCGGCCAGCCCCTCTCCTCCCCTCTTTATATAGGTGGAAGCCCCAAGGTTTAGGTCAAAGTCTCCGAATAAGACCCCAACATAAACCTTCCATGTGACCAAACCTAGGGGGAGTGGGACTCCCCCTTTCCTTGGTGGGGTGGCCGGCCACCATGGGGAGGAGGAGTCCACTTGGGACTCCTCCTCCCTTAGGTTGGCCGGCCAAGGTGGGTGGAGTCCCTCTGGGACTCCACCTTCCATCCTTATTTCTTCCGGACTCTTCTAGAACCTTCTAGAACCTTCCAGAGAAAATACCGGATCATTTTCAAACCTAGAAAATGACTTCCTATATATGAATCTTATTCTCCGGACCATTCCGGAACTCCTCGTGATGTCCTGGATCCCATCCGAGACTCCGAACAAAACTTCGAACTCCATACCATATTACATATCTACTTAAACGACATCAAACCTTAAGTGTGTCACCCTACGGTTCGCGAACTATGTAGACATGGTTGAGACTTCTCTCCGACCAATAACCAATAGCGGGATCTGGAGATCCATAATGGCTCCCACATATTCAACGATGACTTAGTGATCGAATGAACCATTCACATACGATACCAATTCCCTTTGTCATGCGATATTTTACTTGTCCGGGGTTTGATCATCGGTATCACTCTATACCTTGTTCAACCTCGTCTCCTGACAAGTACTCTTTACTCGTACCGTGGTATGTGGTCTCTTATGAACTTATTCATATGCATGCAAGACATTAGACAACATTCTACCGAGAGGGCCCAGAGTATATCTATCCGTCATCGGGATGGACAAATCCCACTATTGATCCATATGCCTCAACTCATACTTTCCGGATACTTAATCCCACCTTTATAACCACTCATTTACGCAGTGGTGTTTGATGTAATCAAAGTACCTTTCCGGTATAAGTGATTTACATGATCTCATGGTCGAAAGGACTAGGTAACTATGTATCAAAAGCTTATAGCAAATAACTTAATGACATGATCTTATGCTATGCTTAATTGGGTGTGTCCATTACATCATTCATATAATGATATAACCTTGTTATTAATAACATCCAATGTTCATGATCACGAAACCATGATCATCTATTAATCAACAAGCTAGTTATACAAGAGGCTTACTAGGGACTCTTTGTTGTTCACATAACACACATGTATCAATGTTTCGGTTAATACAATTATAGCATGGTATGTAAACATTATCATAAACACAAAGATATATTATAATAACCATTTTATTATTGCCTCTTGGGCATATCTCCAACAGTCTCCCACTTGCACTAGAGTCAATAATCTAGTTTACATTTGTAAAGATATAACACCTTGGCCTTCCGGTGCTTTATCATGTTTTGCTCACGGGAGAGGTTTTAGTCAACAGATCTGACACGCTCAGAAATGTATGTATTTTGTAATTCATTTGCATCTCAACGCATCACTCATTTTCAAATGAGTCGGCATTAAATATGTTTGATCTTCTGGTGGAACCTTAATTCCGCGGTCTGAAATATGTCACTAATATTGTCACACACAATATAGCTTCAAAGTTCTGACTTTGTCGGAACTACACCAAGTTCTCAAAGAACCTCTTGACTTAACATCCTTTGTCATTGTCAAAACAATGACATACTCTGCCTTCTTTTGTAGAATCCGTCACAATATTTAGAACTCATCTAAATCTAGTATAGACAACTTCTATATCATTGTGCTACCTTTTAAACAACACTTAGCCTAATTTGAGATTTAAAATTTATTTTTATATGTGATCAAACTAATATCGGTGCAACACTTTACAGCGATTTGTTTGTCATTACCCCATACAAAACTATATATATATCCTTAGTTCTTCTAAAGTACTCAAGGATATTCTTACTATCGTCCAATGATCATCATATGAATCATTTTGGTACATGCTCATAACACTTTAGAACACAGGACATCTGATTGTGTACATATTATTCGTGATCTATAATCACTCATGTGTTTTTACTCATTGAGTGTCAGATACACTCAAGTCTTGTTAAACCTTCACATGATAAGAACATTTTCTTAATATTTCTATATTGAACTATTTCAATATCCATTCTATGCACTTTAACTTAAACTTATTATGTGTTTCAATCTATCTTCATAGATCTTGACACAAAATTTGTTTCAGTCCATATTCTTTCATTTAATTTCTCAATGAAACCTTTTAATCAAGTATGTAATTACATCATTTATAACCAACTATATGTCATCTACATAAGTATTATAAATATGTCTTAGCGCTCCCACTTAATTTCTTGCAAATGCAAGCCTCTTCATCGTCTCTGATGAAATTAAAAAACTCTTTGACTATTTCATCCGGTGAAGATTCCAACTCTGTGATACTCACTTCATCCAATTGAAGTTCGTATACCTATCTAGTATTCCACGGACTAGCAAAACTCTTGGTTGTATCTTGTATATACCTTTAATACACACTTCTGATAAGTAATGTATTTTGCCATCCTACTAGCATATATCATAAAAGAAATATGTAGTGATTACTAGAATAATCCACATAGACTATAAGCATTGCTACAGAAGATCTAATCTTATCGTATTCAACTCTTTGAACTTTGTCGTAAACAAATTTTCGACAAGTCAAGCTTCATCAATTTTATAGATCCATTTACTTTCAATAAGTATTCATCTATCTTGGATTTCATGGCGTATAGCCATTTTAACGGAGTCAGGGCCCATCATAACTTCTTTGTTTGTAGTTGGTTTATCATTGTTCAAAATCAATCCTTTGTCCACAAATCATTTATTTGATCACAAAGTAAACCATACCTACAAGGTTCAATATGTACTTCGATCTTCATGGCTAAAACACTTTGTAGTCATGAGAGCTATGATCACGTGGCCGCTTCCGGAACCAATTCTGATGCTGCGCTACTCTGATCATTATGCTCAGGTTCATAAACCTTATCAAGTTCTATTGTCCTCCCACTCAAATACTTCACTAGAAAACAATTTCTTGGAAATAAGAAACATTGACAAACACTTTTGTCTTTGTCTCCATAGTGGGAAGAATTCCCAATCAATTCTCTGGGATAACCAACAAAGACATTCATCCGATCTTGGTTGTAAACATATTTACTTATGCTATGCATACCAAAATTTAAGAAATGACTATTAGGGTTCATACCCATGCCATAACTCGTATGGTGTCATTTCAACGGATCATGATGATGCTCTATTTAGTGTAAAAAGCGATATTCTCTAAAGCATATTCCACAAAAATATAATGGCTTCATTTTATCTCATCATTAATCCAACAAAGTTTGGTTACGTCTTTCGGATACTTCATCATCACTATGATACTCCAAGAAACGTGAGTTGTAGAACAACTTCATAACTCTCTTAGATGTTCGCTAAAACTCGTAATTCAAATGTTTCCACCATGATCCAATCATAGATATTTGACTTTTCCATTACGATGATTTCCACTTCATGCTGAAATTTATTTGAATCTATTCAAATGTTTCAAACTTCTTCCTTATTGAATATATCCACATATATATACTCAATTCATTGTTTGAAGTTTTCATGAAGTAGAAGAATCTCCCGCACACAACTATTTCCAGTGAACCATATACATCATCATGTATGTTTCCACTAAGTTAGTTGCCCGTTCAAATCTTGGCCTATGAACGGTACTTAAGTCATTCCTTTTAGAAGAGATTTGCAAGCGCCAAATGATTCAAAAATCAAATGACTCCAATAATCCATTTGCATGGATTTTCTTCATGCGTTCCTTTCCAACATGACCTAAATGGCGGTTCCACAAATAAGTGGAATTCAAATCATTTGCCTTATGGTATTTTAGCATCAGTATTATGTGTGTGTGTTTCACCATTAAGATTTATAATAACTTATCCATCGTACATGGAGTAATGTCATAATTTGAACAACTCATTGTTTTCATTTGACCAGAGCAAAATAACAATTATTAAGTTCTTTATTATAAATTCTAAGGGTTAGGTAGAATGCCAACGACAAACATGATAACACTTTATTATGTTCCAGACGTGCATTATTACCATATTCCTTATTAGTCACTTAGGCCATCGTATTCTTGTATTGCGTTGTATTGTATGACATCTCATACCAACCAACCTGGTATAAATACCCAAGAATTTCATTATGTGACCAAACAAGGAATACAACCATAACATGTATATTATTTATATACACCTGAGCTAGACTTTGTAGTCTTTTCTTTCTTTCTGCCAATAATCTTTTGTAGTTTCTCTTTTAGCTTTCCTCATTATTCAGAAAAACACTTCAACATCAATTACTTCTAGGTTTGTTGGTCAAATACCAATAACCTTGAGGTTCTTACTTTGAAATTGATCATCATATGACAAGTGTTCCGGATTTCACTATTAGTAACCTTTTAATATGATGAACAATTTCACTCATAATTTTATCCATCATATCATGACGAATTTTCGAGACCATGTCTGTACATGCTAGGCTCGTAAAGTTTAACCTTAGTATTCGCATGTGCAAATCTGGCTTGCACCCATTGTAATCACACGTAGAATCTATAACACCCGATCATCACGTGATGCTTCGAAACGACAAGTCTTAGGAACGGTGCATACTAAGGACAATCACTTCATGGATATGCGAATATCGTTAGTGCCCCAATAGTTGGAGGATTGGGACGCCTTGCGTCTTCAACCTTCGTACATTCCCATAAAACTTATGAGTTTATGTAGTCTCACCAAATTATATTCTATCATCTTGCAATAAGGTCTTAGATATCACATATATCTCATACCTTGATTATTTCTGAAAACTAAATTTTCAGCTCCTTCTCTTTTCAAACAGATTTGAACTTTAAGTTTCACGGAGACAAGATAACTTTAGGTACTAATTGAAACCATAGCTCTTTGAATCAACAATGTGAGGTTTACTAAAAGTTTGCAATAGGACTTAATCATTTCTTGATTCTTTAACAATACGGTACCAGTCCGTAAAGTTTCTTATCAGATATTAACAGTATTTCTATCTCAATTATAAGACTAGCGCATGGTAGAAAACGGATGCCAATACTACAAAATTAATTCAAAATACTACTCAGACTATGTTCATGATAATTTAGTTCATGTTTTAATCTAATTACTAATGAACTCCCACTTAATACAACATCCCTCATAGTTGTTAAGTGGTACACGATCCACATTCACTACACCAAAACCGATCATCACGTGAGATGATGTAGCTTCAATGGTGAACATCAACATGTTGATCATATCATCCATATGACTCGTGTTCAACCTTTCGGTTTCCGTTGTCCCGAGGCCATGTCTGTACATGCTAGGCTCGTCAAGCAAACCCAAGTATTCCGCGTGTGCAACATGGCTTACACCCGTTGTATGTGAACGTTGAGTCTATCACATCCGATCATCACGAGATGCTTCGAAACGATGAACTGTGCAACGGTGCATACGAGGGGAGAACACTTTATTATCTTGATATTAATGTGAGGGATCATCTTATAATGCTACCGTCGCGATCTAAGCAAAATAAGATGCATAAAAGGATTAACATCACATGCAGTTCATATGTGATATGATATGGCCCTTTTGTCTTTGCGCCTTTGATCTTCATCTTCAAAGCACGGACATGATCTCCATCATCAACGGGCATGATCTCCATCATTGTTGGCGTAGCGTCAAGGTCCATGGCGCCGTCTTCATGGTTGTTCACCTCATGTAGCAACTATTACAACTACTTTGAAATACTACTCAACATGAAATTTAAAGACAACCATAAGGCTCCTGCCGGTTGCCACAATACAATAATGATCATCTCATACATATCCATCATCACATTATGGCCATATCACATCACCAAACCCTGCAAAAACAAGTTAGACGTCTCTAATTTGGTTTGCATATTTTACGTGGTTTAGGGTTTTCGAGTAAGATCCAATCTACCTACGAACATGAACCACAACGGTGATACTAGTGTTGTCAATAGAAAGAGTAAATTGAATCTTCACTATGGTGGGAGAGACAGACACCCGCAAAGCCACTTATGCAATACAAGTTGCATGTCGAACGTGGAGCAAGTCTCATGAACGCGGTCATGTAAAGTTAGACCGAGCCGCTTCATCCCACCATGCCACAAAGATGCAAAGTACTCGAACTAAAGACAACATAAGCATCAACGCCCACAAAACAATTGTGTTCTACTCGTGCAACCATCTATGCATAGACACGGCTCTGATACCACTGTAGGGATTCGTTGCATAGAAAACAAAAAATTTCCTACCGCGAGAACACAATCCAAGCCAAGATGCAATCTAGAATATGGGAGCAACGAGGGGATGATCGAGACTCACCCTTGAAGATTTCCAAAGCCTACAAGAGTAGGCTCTTGTTGCTGCGGTAGACGATCACTTGCCGCTTGCAAAAGCGTGTAGAAGATCTTGATCACGGTGCCACAATTGGGCAGCACCTCCGTACTCGGTCACACGTTCAGTGTTGATGAAGACGACGTCCTTCTCCCCGTTCCAGCGGGCAGCGGAAGTAGTAGATCCTCCTCGGAATCCCGTCAGCACGACGGCGTGGTGGTGGTGGTGGTGGAGATCTCCGACAGAGCTTCGCCTAAGCTATGTGGGAGAGAGAGGTAGGAGGGAACCGCTAGGGTTTGGGAGAGGGGGCGCCGGCTAGGGCAGCCATGAGGGGTGCGGCCATGGAGGTGTAGATGTGGCCGGCCAGCCCCTCTCCTCCCCTCTTTATATAGGTGGAAGCCCCAAGGTTTAGGTCAAAGTCTCCGAATAAGACCCCAACATAAACCTTCCATGTGACCAAACCTAGGGGGAGTGGGACTCCCCCCTTTCCTTGGTGGGGTGGCCGGCCACCATGGGGAGGAGTCCACTTGGGACTCCCCCTCCCTTAGGTTGGCCGGCCAAGGTGGGTGGAGTCCCTCTGGGACTCCACCTTCCATCCTTATTTCTTCCGGACTCTTCTAGAACCTTCTAGAACCTTCCAGAGAAAATACCGGATCATTTCTAAACCTAGAAAATGACTTCCTATATATGAATCTTATTCTCCGGACCATTCCGGAACTCCTCGTGATGTCCTGGATCCCATCCGAGACTCCGAACAAAACATCGAACTCCATACCATATTACATATCTACTTAAACGACATCAAACCTTAAGTGTGTCACCCTACGGTTCGCGAACTATGTAGACATGGTTGAGACTTCTCTCCGACCAATAACCAATAGCGGGATCTGGAGATCCATAATGGCTCCCACATATTCAACGATGACTTAGTGATCGAATGAACCATTCACATACGATACCAATTCCCTTTGTCACGCGATATTTTACTTGTCCGAGGTTTGATCATCGGTATCACTCTATACCTTGTTCAACCTCGTCTCCTGACAAGTACTCTTTACTCGTACCATGGTATGTGGTCTCTTATGAACTTATTCATATGCTTGCAAGACATTAGACGGCATTCCACCGAGAGGGCCAGAGTATATCTATCCGTCATCGGGATGGACAAATCCCACTGTTGATCCATATGCCTCAACTCATACTTTCCGGATACTTAATCCCACCTTTATAACCACCCATTTATGCAGTGGCGTTTGATGTAATCAAAGTACCTTTCCGGTATAAGTGATTTACATGATCTCATTGTCGAAAGGACTAGGTAACTATGTATCGAAAGCTTATAGCAAATAACTTAATGACATGATCTTATGCTACGCTTAATTGGGTGTGTCCATTACATCATTCATATAATGATATAACCTTGTTATTAATAACATCCAATGTTCATGATCACGAAACCATGATCATCTATTAATCAACAAGCTAGTTATACAAGAGGCTTACTAGGGACTCTTTGTTGTTCACATAACACACATGTATCAATGTTTCGGTTAATACAATTATAGCATGGTATGTAAACATTATCATAAACACAAAGATATATTATAATAACCATTTTATTATTGCCTCTTGGGCATATCTCCAACAAAGAGGTAGCCTCAGTTACATTGGACACACTTATATCCAGGATTTGAGTCAGTAAACCGAAGATCATGCACAACAAATTTGTACACACCAATTGTTTACTGACCAAACCCTGAAACAATTTGTGCCCAAATATTCATCATCATCGGCACAAATCTTAAACAAAATCAAATCACAAACACTAATAACGCAAGATCTAACACAAAAGGATTGAACTAGGAACAGACGAACCCTAATAACGCAAGATCTAACACAAATGGATTGAACTAGGAACATACGAACCCTAATAACGCTAGATCTAACACAAAAGGATTGAAAATGGGATAAGAACAAGGGAGCAAAGGGTTACCTCCGGCTCGTCGTCGATGATGCTGGTGTCATAGGGGTTCTCCAGCGCGACGTACGACACTGGTTCGTACGGGTTCCAAGTGACGGGGGCCTAGACGGGGGCCTGGACGGTGGCGGCGGCCGATGCGTCGGCGGCTGATGCGCTGGCTGCTACGTTGGAAGCAGCGACAGGGGCCTGGACGGGGGCAGTGGCCGATGCGCCGGCGGTTGATGCGCCGGCGGTTGATGCGCCGACAATGGGCATATCATTCTTCTCCATCGTCGGTGGTTTTCTTCGGGGTTTTTTCTTCGGTTCTGGAGAAGATGATGGGACAGGAGAGGTGGTTGCAGTGAGAACGTGCGTCGAGGGAGAGAAAAAGGGCTCTATAAAGACGAAGGTGGCTTGTACCGCAACACGCGTCCGCTATGTACGGCTGCAGCGTGCACCGCGACACGAGTCTAACCCCTGGGACATTTGGTGTACTCAGTTATAACCTCGGGCCTTATACAGAAATTTTATATGTACTCAGTTTTCCCCTCGAGTACTTAGACTGGCAAGTGCAATATACTCAGTTTTACCCTTAAGTAGTTGGTCAACAGAGAGTCAACAAATGAGATTAACATATCTAATTGAGTCATTTCATGCGCAAAAAAATCCAAAAAAATAAAAACATAGTGGCACCTACTCATCGAGTCTTCCTACGCAACCTGCCACCTAGAAAATCTTAACAAACATATATAAATCAAGTTTTACCACAAATTGCAACTTCTCGGAATCACTAGTGTAGCTATGAAGATACATGGTTTTCCACTCAAACCCCTTTGCAAAACATCTTCCCCAAAAACATAGTTTGTCCAAATGATGCCATAATTGTCACACTCATGTATATTTGAATTGCAAATAATTTGATGTAGCCTAATACGAATTATATTGTACAAAACACGCATTTTTCATTTTGTAATTCTTTTGTTTGAATCCCTTAGTCTATTTACTATTTATGTGCCCTTGGATTCTTAGTACTACTCAGTTTTTGCCTCAAGTTCTATCACAAATGCTCTCAGAAGCCCAAACTTATCCTGATTGGTTGAGCCATTGTTACACTGATCGACTCCACGAACCGTTGATCAACTGATTATACCTCTCTCCGTCTCTTCGTGGTCACCCCTCTCTCTCTCTCTTCGTGGCCACCCCTCTCAATGTGTCGGTGGAGAGTTCCACCCCTCTATTTATGTGCAATAACGAGTTTGCCACGTAATATAGTTTGCGGATTTCGGTGAATGCATTATTTGTCACCCCTCCAAAAATTATCAACTATCTTTAGCTTTCCTTTTCTTTTAGGGAATATAGTTTGGGATATAGTTTTGGTAATTTGAAACGGCCCAAAAGTGGTATAATTTTGGTATAAACATGAGGCATACATATTTGCGGATTTCGGTGAATGCATTATTGTCACCCCTCTAACAATTATCAACTATCTTTAGCTTTCCTTTTCTTTTAGGGGATATAGTTTTGGCATATTTGGGGGATTTCGGTGAATGGATTATTTGTCACCCCTCTAACAAATATCAACTATCTTTAGCTTTCCTTTTCTTTTAGGGGATATAGTTTGGGATATAGTTTTGGTAATTTGAAACGGCCCAAAAGTGGTATAATTTTGGTATAAACATGAGGCATACATATTTGTGGATTTCGGTGAATGCATTATTGTCACCCCTCTAACAATTATCAACTATCTTTAGCTTTCCTTTTCTTTTAGGGGATATAGTTTTGGCATATTTGGGGGATTTCGGTGAATGGATTATTTGTCACCCCTCTAAGAAATATCAACTTTCTTTAGCTTTCCTTTTCTTTTATGGAATATAGTTTAGGATATAGTTTTGGTAATTTGAAACGGCCCAAAAGTGGTATAATTTTGGTATAAACATGAGGCATACATATTTGCGGATTTTGGTGAATGCATTATTGTCACCCCTCTAACAATTGTCAACTATCTTTAGCTTTCATTTTCATTTAGGGGATATAGTTTTGGCATATTTGGGGGATTTTGGTGAATGGATTATTTGTCACCCCTCTAACAAATATCAACTTTCTTTAGCATTCCAATATAGTTGGTAATTTCGGGGAATGCACACACTAACTATGAAAACAACTACAAGTACATGTAACTGAATAATGGATCTGCAACAAGGTATCCCTTGTAACAACTTCTAGCGCCTGGTGAGCAATGATAAGAATCCGATCGCGATTATACAACAGAAAAAACAACCAGCCATCAGATTAGCTTGCTTCTTCAACTCGATCAGCTGCCTTAACTGCTTGTTCATTTTCTTCAGTTCTCCCTTCACTTCCACCAGTCCTTCATTGGGAGCATTAGGCATAATCGGAATGGCTCCTCTCTCCGCCGTATTCTCTACAGCAAGTCCCCCCTCCCAAATTGCGCTCCCCAATAGCCCCATTTGATTCCTGCAATTGAAGCCTTTGAACGTACACATCGATCCACTCAAAATGCCTGCATTTCTTCAGGTTCTGAAAACAACAACGTGAACCCTAAATCCCAAATTCAAGGGAATAACAAGAAAATCGAGAGAAAACAGAGAAATTGGAGCGAGATCTAACCTTATCCCCCTCTCTATATGGCAAGCTCTCGCATGCAAGGAACTCATGTCCACGATTGCCGTTGTCGTCCGTCTTACAGATCGACCGCTTCAGAGGCTTCTGGCGTGGGCAGCCAGGGAATCTTGTCAAAGGCACGGGTCCATACTATGGTCATGAAGAACGGGAGGTCGAAGAGAAACTAGACATCACCCGCTGTTGCGGTCAGAAACCCACCAGCAGGCAGCGACGGGCAACACAGGAGAGCCGGGAGCAACTTAGGGCTGCGGCTGGCCCTGGTCCCTCCGAGCGACGGCCCGCACAGAACTCCGGCACGCACGTCCGATGCTGGTGCAAGGGCGTGCCACCTGACCTATACCTGGTCAGGAAGGTGATGGAGATGCCTCGCTTAGTTTCCTGCATGGCATACACGTAAACATTAAATACGAGCCTCGATCGGCTCTCAGGTTGTCCTGTGAATCGGCTCAAAGAGCCGATCCACCCATGATTCGTACGAGGTGTACGAATATATGGTGGTCCTGCTTGCTCAAGATAAAGCTAAAACGATCTACGGCGATTTGGCGTTTTCACCGCATAATCGGATCATCCTACTCGTGATTGGGCCTCGCGGTCACGCACGGTGATCGTAAGCCGATCCTAGACAGGGCCTAAAAACCAACACGAGGTTGATCCCCGGAACATCCTGTCTAGGGCTAGCAAACTACACCCTACGCGTCGCTGGATCCTCCAACCCTTTGTAAGGCCTAACTATGCAGATATTAAACTAATCCTTGAAGAACAAGGAGCAACCATAACGGATCGAATCTACTAAATAATGATCAAGCGGGGTGCCGCCCCTACACCTAAGATAGGTGTAAGGGCGGCTAGATGTCTAAGGGTTGCACTACGACAGCATATGATACGAAGAACAATGCTAACCCTAACACATCTAAGATAACTACGTTGCTCGCCATCAAAAAGGCTTCAGTACGAGCAACGCATGAACAACGAATAAACTTGTACTGCCTAGATCGCAAGATGCGATCTAGGCAGCATGATGTTTACCCGGAAGAAACCCTCGAGACAAGGGAGTTGGCGATGCGCCTAGATTGATTTGTGGTGAACGTGATTGTTGTCTATTTCATAAACCCTAGATACATATTTATAGTCCGTAGACTTTCTAACGTGGGAATAATCCCAACCGTGCACGAGACAAACTCTAACTAACCGACACGTATCCTACTATATTACAGATACACGGGCAAACTAGCCCAAACTTTGCATAACAGGCCGATTCACATATTTCTTCCATGTATATTCTTCAAGTCCATCTCGATCGCGGCCCACCTCTGACTCGGTCAAATTCTGGTGATAACACATGCCCCCCTGGTTTTGGAATTGATAATTCCAAAATCACTCTTCGTCGGGTCGTGTCGTGGCAGAACCGTCGCAGTATCCTTCATCATGATGCCTTGCCTTCTCAACTTCTCCGCGTGACCTGGCAGTTTTTTTTTTTTAGGCACCACTTCCTCGGAAACTGCTGTGGCATTGAATTTCCACTATATCCCCTTTTATTTAACCGCTCCAAACAGTTTACTTCCGCATCCCCTTTGCATTAGCACTCCAAAAGCCCTCCTGCGCCACCATGTCTTCTTCCTCCTCTGCTTCATCGGATCTTTCCACCCAATCCTCCTCTTCCCGCGAGCCGACGCCGGAGCAGAACCCGGAGGAGGTCCATGCGGCCAACACCCGCCGTGCCATCGAGGCCGGGGAGGAATCCAGCCATGATTTCTCCGTCTGGTCTGAGGACGACAAGTCCTTGACCGACGGGGAAAGTGACATCCGCTTCCTCGCCGACGGGGAAACGGAGGAGGAGAGCGATGACGATCGCTTCTCCTGCGACGACTTCACCTCTCCCGAGGAGGAGGAGGAGAAGGAGGAGGAGGAGGAGGATGACACCTCCTCTGACGAGCCGCCGGCCAAGCGCTTCTGCCCCTGGCCGGGGAACCTCAGCGACTTCGACAGCGACGACGACGACGCTGACGAGGAGGACGAGGACAACGAAGGCCCGGTCGGCGGCTGCTGGAGCAGCGACGACGAGCCTGCCGGGAGTAGCGCCGACAGCGGCGACGACGGCGACGACGAGGGCAGCGACGGCCCGTAGATAGGACCTTTAGCATAGGATCAGTAGTAGATGGGGCAATGTATCCCCTAGTACTTCCTTTTGAGAGCAATCAGCTCTTTATGTAAGAAATCTTGCTTATCAATGAAGAACTTCTCCCAATTTGATTTTGCCGATTTCCCTTGAGCTTAATTTAGCTGATTTCTCCTCATACTGATTTTGCCAATTTGTCCCCTTAGCCAATGCTTAATGAGCCGATAGCAACACATCGGTCCTTCATAAACCATCCTTCAATTTTTCAGCTGATGTCCTTGAGATCTGGTGGATACTGTAGAGTTTTCAAGAGAGCCCTTAAATTTCTCGCACCAGCTCCAGCGATCCTCTTCTGCGAGCACTCATCATTTCGTGAAGAAGGTTGCGACGAAGGACCAGCCGATGACACTCCAATCGGCTTCTAAAAAACAGAGCATCTACCAGGCTAGCTGCCCCCCGAGCCTCAGCCAAGGCGAGAATACTGGTGAGGATGCACAGATCAGACAAAAGGCTTTGAACTCAGGTAATTCTGAGACAGCCACCCTGCCGATTCAGCCGCACTTGATCTCATCGATCGCCTCTTCTTCCGTTGCAAGCCGATATTGTAGACGAAACACCAACGGCTTAAAGAGCAGAAGGCTACCTTGTACGCCAACCGACGCTTCGACAAGATCCGCTGACCTGGCGCAAAGGGTTGGAAGTCCTTGACGAGAAGGTTCAGGCACCAACATCGGCTCCTTGCAGCCGAGGAAGCTCTCATTGTTCACTCCTTCGAGGACGCAGAAGGTCTCACAGCTGAACTGGACTTGGTGAAGATCTGCGTCTTGAACAAGCAACAAGTAGATCCTGTGTAATTGTACTAGAGTCGATGGCTGTGCATCGGCTTCGTTTCTTAGTTCTAAAGTCGATGTCCTTGCATCGGCTGTGTATCATGAAATTTTTTTTTTTACTGGCCGATTTTTCTATCGGCCCCCAACATTTCACTGCACACATGTTCATCTGCACATGTTCATCTGATTAGATGCCCCCCGAGCCGAATCTGTCAGGTAACTGCAGATATCGGCTCTGTAGCTTAGTCAAGGCACTGTATTTGCACGTCGGCTCCGGTAGGACCAATGTTGATTTTTCCTAACTCATCAACCGACGTAAACCCGCTGCCCAGTAGATCGATGTTGAACACAAGCAGAACATGTGGTGAGGATAATTTTGGCCGATTGCTGGAATCGGCCTCCATATTGAATCGCTCAATGAAGGTTTTGTAATGTTCCTTCATAGATCTTTGGGGCCGATCCCAAGGATCGGCCTCGCCACGTTTGCTCATCAGTTTGTTCTTGCTACATGGTCAGGCCGGTGGATAAGACCAGCCTAACCCTGCCCTTCGTCACGTCGATGCGCTCGCAGTCGTCCAAATTGATACCTGAGAGTGGCTCTTGGCCTGCTGTTTCCCAAGCGTTCATGCCAGCCGTTGAAATCTCGGCTGAGTCATCGGCCTGGACGACCTCTACTTCATCTCCATCCCACTGTATTACGCATTGGTGCATCGTGGATGGGATGCAACAGTTGGCGTGGATCCAATCTCTTCCTAGCAGAACAGCGTAGGTGCTCTTGCTGTCGACGATAAAGAATGTCGTAGGGATGGTTTTCCTTCCTACGGTCAGATCCACGTTCAGAACACCTTGTGCGTCAGACGCTTGGCCGTTGAAATCGCTCAGTGTCACGTTGGTTTTGATCAGATCCGAGCTAGAGCGTCCCAACCGACGCAGCATGGAGTACGGCATAATGTTGACTGCCGCTCCGGTGTCCACCAGCATCTTGTTGACAGGCCTCCCATCGATATAACCTCGCAAGTACAGGGCCTTCAGATGTCTGTAGCTTCTTTCTCGTGGCTTCTCAAAGATAACCGGCCGTGGGCCGCAGTCAAGTTGTGCCACAGGTGCCTCGTCTAATCCTGGAGCACTGAACTCCGTAGGAAGGATGAACACCATGTTTGTGCCAGCCGATGTTTCATCATCGGCTTTCCTTTGCTTGGGGCGCCACTCCATTTTTTGTGGTCGACCCTCTTCATCCAGGGTTCGCCGGATCTTCGCGGCCAGATCAGGCCGCGCCTTCCTTAGCGTGTGCAGGTATAACCTTTCGGCTTCCTCCAAGCCGCGCAGTCGCTGAACCCTACGCTTTTGGGAACGGCTGAGCCCATAAGGGCACCACCTTGGCCGGTGGTACCTGTCTTCTTCTTCTTCATCGTCTTCCAAATCCTCGAGATCTTCCACCCGAGGGGACTCAGCGTGCTTGTTCCGAAGTGGGAGAGGCCCTAGACGTTTGAACATGGACACGTTAGCTGCATCCTTCCTCTTTTGCTTACATTCTGGGCAGTTGCCGATTGTAGGCAATCGGCTCATTCCTGAATCCCAGCAGTGTCTGAAGAAGGGGCAGTCCCAGTGCCTATCCTCGTCGTCTTGCTCCCTCGATTTTTCCTTGGCACGGCGCTCGTACTCCTCCTCATCGCGATCATGCCGACGATGTCTCCTGGCGTCCCTAGCCAGACGGTCTCTATCATCATCGTCGCTGGATCGTCTGCGTTGGCTATATTGACTCACGTACTTGTTGAGGAGGTGATCGGAGAGAGGTCGCTGATATCTTACATTCTTCACTTCTCCCTCTATGATGTAGCGCTTGCCATCGTGACGGAGCCGATCGCGTGGAGCGGCCTCCTCCGTGTCCTTGCTACGAGAGCAGCTGCCCTCGTCTCCATCTTTGCCAGAGTGGTGTAGGTCCTACCATGTTGATGCTGAACGAGAATCCTGGCTGGCAACCTTCAGGGTAAGTGCACTCCACCATGTTAACGGCGGGGAAGGGGTGGGTGTCGACCTTCATGGCGTACTGGTTGAAAATCAGACGCCCTTGTTCTATCGCCATTTGGATCTGCTGACGCCACACCCTGCAGTCGTTGGTGGCATGGGAGAACGAGTTATGCCATTTGCAGTATGGCTTTCCGTTCAGCTCCTGTACCGTGGGGATCTTGAGGCCTTCGGGTAACTTCAACTGCTTCTCCTTGAGTAAGAGGTCAAAGATTTGCTCAGTTTTAGTCACGTCAAAATCAAACCCTCTGGGCGGACCTGGTGGCTTAACCCATTTGCAGGACACGGGGGTTGCCCCCCGAGTCCATTCAGCCACTGCTACTTCTTGATCTCCCGCAGAGCCTACGTCTTTATCTGCCTCAACCAGGACTACCGCACGCTTGAATTTGTCCTGGTACAAGTTCGGGTGGCGCTGTTCATATAACGACAGTTTCTGAACCATGTGCGCCAGTGAAGGGTAGTCTGCTTGGGAGGCCATATCCTTGATTTGTGATGCAAGGCCCACCACTGCCAACTCGACTGCTTCTTTTTCAGTCACACGAGCCGAATAACATCGGTTCCTAAGATTTCTGAAGCGCTGGATGTATTCTGCCACAGTTTCTCCACGCTTCTGACGTATTTGTGCTAGATCGGCAAGGCCAGACTCGGAAGCCTCTGAGTGATACTGTATGTGGAACTGTTCTTCCAATTGCTTCCAAGTCCGGATCGAGTCTGGTGGCAATGAAGTGTACCACCCGAAAGCCGATCCTGTGAGGGACTGTGCGAAGAACCGCACACGTAGCTCATCTGCTGCTGAGATCGTGCCCAGCTGTGCCAAATATCGGCTCACATGCTCGATGGAGCTGGAACCATCTGATCCATTGAACTTGGAGAAACCAGGGAGCCGATATTTGGGTGGTAGCGGGATCAACTCGTACTCGTTGGGGTACGGCTTGGAATAGCCGATTGTCCTCCTTTTCGGCACCATGCCGAACTGGTCTCTCAGTATGGTACTGATTTGATCCGCAGTGCTGGCCGCAGGAGTCGAACTCTGAAGATTCGCCAGAGTGGCATACTTAGCCAGCCATGCTTGCTTTTCCAGCTCTGAGCCAACTGCAGGAGCTGCGCTCTGGAGGTTTGTTGGAGTGGCGTACTTGGCTAGCCACGTCTACTTCTCAAGATCTGTCGCTGAAGTTCCTCCTGCTTTTCCAGAAGTCCCCGCTGTTGCAGTCTGGTTTGTGAGTGCCCAAGCCATCGCAGTCTGGCACGTATGTGCACGTGTATCCGTGAGGGATCTCCTTAGGCGCCTCGTACAAGAACTGGTAGTCACTAGGGTCACCACCGATCTTGTAGACGATGAATGCCGGTGAATTCGGCACTTCTGGTGCTGCCAACGTGAATGGCAGCGGTGGACGGGACTGGAGTGGCATCTCTCCTTGGTATGTCCCGAGAGCTGGTCCTGACGGAGAGTACTGGTGCCTCATGATCTCCTGGATCACTCGAAGAGCAACACGCTCCAAAGTGTTCACCAGGTTCTCAGAGTGGCGGTGTAGCGAATGAGCTACCATGAAGTTAACCTCCTGACGCAGGGACCTGGTGCGTTCTTCTGACGGGGCGGACAGGTCTATTCCATCGAGCGCACCTTCAGGTGAGAACCCTTTCCACCTGATGCCATGTGAACGGGTTCTGTGAAAAGAGCCGATGAGGTCGGCTTCGAGGATCGCTTTGACCTCGTCATACTTCTTCTTGAGCTCCTCGGTCAGATCCTCGTACGTGACTGGGGTGTCGTCCGCCATCTCAGATGTAGATGGCGATGTGGTTGATGTCGAAGATCGTCCCACCGGGCGTGCCAGAATGTGTTGCGGTTAGAAACCCACCGGCAGGCAGCGACGGGCAACACAGGAGAGCCGGGAGCAACTTAGGGCTGCGGCTGGCCCTGGTCCCTCCGAGCGACGGCCCGCACAGAACTCCGGCACGCACGTCCGATGCTGGTGCAAGGGCGTGCCACCTGACCTATACCTGGTCAGGAAGGTGATGGAGATGCCTCGCTTAGTTTCCTGCATGGCATACACGTAAACATTAAATACGAGCCTCGATCGGCTCTCAGGTTGTCCTGTGAATCGGCTCAAAGAGCCGATCCACCCATGATTCATACGAGGTGTACGAATATATGGTGGTCCTGCTTGCTCAAGATAAAGCTAAAACGATCTACGATGATTTGGGGTTTTCACCGCATAATCGGATCATCCTACTCGTGATTGGGCCTCGCGGTCACGCACGGTGATCGTAGTTTCCATCCTAGACAGGGCCTAAAAACCAACACGAGGTTGATCCCCGGAACATCCTGTCTAGGGCTAGCAAACTACACCCTACGCGTCGCTGGATCCTCCAACCCTTTGTAAGGCCTAACTATGCAGATATTAAACTAATCCTTGAAGAACAAGGAGCAACCATAACGGATCGGATCTACTAAATAATGATCAAGCGGGGTGCCGCCCCTACACCTAAGATAGGTGTAAGGGCGGCTAGATGTCTAAGGGTTGCACTACGATAGCATATGATACGAAGAACAATGCTAACCCTAACACATCTAAGATAACTAAGTTGCTCGCCATCAAAAAGGCTTCAGTACGAGCAACGCATGAACAACGAATAAACTTGTACTGCCTAGATCGCAAGATGCGATCTAGGCAGCATGATGCTTACCCGGAAGAAACCCTCGAGACAAGGGAGTTGGCGATGCGCCTAGATTGATTTGTGGTGAACGTGATTGTTGTCTATTTCATAAACCCTAGATACATATTTATAGTCCGTAGACTTTCTAATGTGGGAATAATCCCAACCGTGCACGAGACAAACTCTAACTAACCGACACGTATCCTACTATATTACAGATACACGGGCAAACTAGCCCAAACTTTGCATAACAGGCCGATTCACGTATTTCTTCCATGTATATTCTTCAAGTCCATCTCGATCGCGGCCCACCTCTGACTCGGTCAAATTCTGATGATAACACCCGCCTGCCGGAGAAGGGTTGCCGCTGGCGGAGAAGAAGAACAATGGGGTGCAGGGAAAGAAAGGGGAAGCAATGGCACGGGCACGAGCGCGGGGAAAGAAAGGGGAAGCAATGGCATGGGCGCGGGGCTGGCTCGGGCTCCCATTTTGCAACGGTCACCTGGGTAAGCTGTGGGTCCAGCACGCTAACGTGGACAAGTTGTGGGTCCCACGATGATCTCGATAAGTGGAGACGTGTCCACTGCGGGGCACCAACAGCGGCCCCACTTGCCAGCACCAACCAACGTCAACTAAACGGGAATCCTCCGTCCGAGCTCCTTCTGCGGGTTTCAGACAAGGGATTGAGGAAAACTGAGGAAAAACTAAGGAGCTGGGGAAAACTGAGTACAACTAAGGATCTGAGGGCACGAAAATAGAAATCCCTTTATTCAATGAGGAAGAAGTTTGAAACATTTGAATAGATTCAAATAAATTTCAGCATGAAGTGGAAATAATCGTAATGGAAAAGTCAAATATCTATGATTGGATCATGGTGGAAATATTTTAATTACAGTTTTAGCGAACATCTAAGAAAGTTACGAAATTGTTCCACAACTCACGTTTCTCGGAACACCATAGTTATGATGGAGTATTCAAGAGACGTATCCAAACCTTGTTGGATTAATGATGAGATAAATAAAATGATGGCATTATATTTTTGTGAATTATGCTTTAGTGACTACCATATTTACACTAAATAGAGTGTCATCATAATCTGTTGAAGCGACACCATACAAGTTATGGCATGGGTATAAAACCTAATAGTCCTTTCTTAAATTTTGGTATGCATAGCATAAGTAAATTAGTTTACAACGAAAATCGGATGAATTTCTTTGTTGGTTATCCCAGAGAACAAATTGGAAATTATTTCCACTGTGAAGTCAAAGACAAAAGTGTTTGTCGATGTTTCTTCCTTATTTCCAAGAAATTATTTCTCGCAAAATATTCGAGTGGGAGGACAATGGAAGTCGATAAGGTTGATGAACCTGAGCATAATGGCCAGAGTAGCACATCATCAAAAATGGTTTTGGAAGCAGCTACGACGCTCATGGCTCACATGTCTACAAAGAGTTATAGCCATAGAGATCGAAGTATCTATTGAACCTTGTAGGTATGGTTTACTTTGTGATAAAATAAATGATTTGTGGACAAAGGATTGATTTTGAACAATGATAAACCAGCTACAAACAAACAAGCTATGATGGACCCTGACTCCGTTAACATGGCTAAGTGCCATGAAATCCAAGATAGGTGAATACTTTTTGAAAGTAAATGGATCTATAAAATTGATGGACATGGATGCAATATCCTTGAAGAAGCTCGACTTGTCGAAAAGTTGTTTAGGACAAAGTTCAAAAAGTTTACTACGATAAGATTAGATCTTCCGTAGCGATGCTTATAGTCTATGCGGATTATTCTAGTAATTGCTACATATTTCTTTTATGAGATATGATAGTAGGATGGCAAAATACATTCCTTACCAGAAGTGTGTATTAAGGATGTATAAAAGATACAACCAAGAGTTTTGCTAGTCCGTGGAATACTAGATAGGTATACAAACTTCAACTAGATGAAGTGAGTATCACGGAGTTGGAATCTTCACCGGATGAAACAATCAAAGATTTTTTATTTCATCAGAAATGATGAAGATGCTTGCATTTGCAATAAATTAAGTGGGAGCGTTGAGACATATTTATAATACTTTATGTAGATGACATATCGTTGATTATAAATAGTGTAATCATGTACTTGATGTGATTAGAAGGTTTCATTGAAAATTAATTTCAATGAAAGGATATGGACTAAAAACATATTTAGCGTCAATATCTATGAAGATAGATTGAAACGCATAATAAGTTTAAGTCAAAGTACATACAATTAATATTGAAGTAGTTCAATATAAAACATGAAGAAGGTGTTCATGTGGAGGTTTGAACAAGACTTGAGTGTATTTGACACTCAATGAGTAAAAACACATGAAGTGATTTTAGATCACGAATAATATGTACACAATCAGATGTCCTATGCTATAGAGTGTTACGAGCATATACCAAAATGATTCTTGTGATGATCATTGGACAACAGTAAGAATATCCCTGAGTGCTTTAGAAGAACCAAGGATATATAAAGTTTTGTATGGGGTAATGACAAATAAATCGTTGTAAGGTGTCGCACCGATATTAGTTTATATCACATATAAAAATGACTTTAAAATCTCAATTAGGCTAAGTGTTCATTAAAAGGTATCACAATATTCTAGAAAAGTCTATGCTAGATTTAGATGAGTTCTAAATATTGTGACGGATTCTACAAATGAAGGCAGAGTATGTCATTGTTTTGACAATGACCGAGGGTGTTTCAGTCGAGGAGTTCTTTGAGAACTTGGTGTAGTTCCGGTAGTGTCAGAACTATGAAGCTATATTTTGTGTGACAATATTGGTAACATATTTTAGACCGCGGAATTAAGGTTCCGCCAGAAGACTGAACATATACGATTAATGCCGACTCATATGAAAAATGAGTGATGCGTGGAGACGCAAATAAATTGCAAAATACATACGTTTCCGAGTGTGTCAGATTCGTTGACTGATACCTCTCCCATGAGCCAACATGATAAGCACCAGAAGGCCACGGTGTTAAATCTTTACAAATGTAAACTAGATTATTGACTCTAGTGCAAGTGGGAGACTGTTAGAAATATGCCCAAGAGGCAATAATTAAAGTGTATATTGTTATATCTTAGTGTTCATGATAAATGTTTACATCCCATGCTATAATTGTATTAACCGGAAAAATTAATACATGTGTGTTATGTAAACAACCAGAGTCCCTAGTAAGTCTCTTGTTAAGCTAGCTTGTTGATTAATAGATGATCATGGTTTCTTGATCATGAACATTGGAAGTTATTAATAACAAGATCATATCATTACGTGAATGATGTGATGGACACACACCCATAGTAAGCATAGCATAAGATCAAGTCATTAAGTTCAACTTGCTATAAGCTTTCGATACATAGTAACCTAGTCCTTCGACCATGAGATCATGTAAATCACTTACACTTGATGGGTACTTTGATTACATCAAACTGCCCTACGTAAATGGGTGGTTATAAATATGGAATTAAGTATTCGGAAAGTATGAGTTGAGGCATATGGGTCAAGAGTGGGATTTGTCCATCCTGATGACGAATAGATATGCTCTGGTCCCTCTCGGTGGAATGTCATGTAATTAGCTTGCAAGCATGTGACAAGATCAAAAGGGATGACATACCACGATACGAGTAAAGAGTACTTGTCGGTAACGAGGTTGTACTAGGTATAGAGATACCGATGATCGAACCTCATATAAGTAAAGTATCACGCGACAAAGGGAATCAGTATCGTATGTTAATGGTTCATTCGATCACTAAGTTATCGTTGAATATGTGGGAGCCATTATGGATCTCTAGGTCCCGCTATTGGTTATTGATCGAAGAAGAGTCTCGATCATGTCCGCATAGTTCACGAACCGTAGGGTGACACACTTAAGGTTCGATGTCGTATAATAGATATGGAATATGAATTGGAGACTGAATGTTGTTCGGAGTCACGAATAGGATCCAAGACATCACGAGGAGGTCCGGAATAGTCCGGAGAATAAGATTCATATATGGGAAGTCATTTTCAGGGTTACCGGAAAAGTTTAGGATTTTTCGGTATTGTACCGGAGGTTCTAGAAGGTTCCGAAGAGTACCATAGTGGGGCCCACCTATCCCGGACAACCAACATGGACCAGAGGGGTTTCATAGGCCCACGTGGGCCAGGCACACCAGCCCCCAAGGCCCATGTGGCTGGATCAAGTGGATCAGATAAATCCCTTGAAAATAGGGACTTAACTTGGAGGGGGAAGTTTCCCCCCTTGTTTTGGCCGACCCAAGGGCTTGGAGGAGGGGCCAAGGCAGCCCCCCACGCCTATATAAGAGGGAGGGAAGGGTTGGGGCGAAGCACATCATTCGCCAAACCCTAGCCGCCCCTCTCTCCCTCCTCCTTTTTCCTGCGTAGGCTTGGCGAAGCCCTGCAGGAATTTCTCCTCCACCACCACCACCACGCCATTGTGCTGTTGGGATTCCGAAGGGATCTACCACCTCCGCTGCCCGCTGGAACGGGGAGAGGAAGGACGTCATCGACACCGTACGTGTGACCGAGTACGGAAGTGCTGTCGGATGGCACCACTGGAAGGATCGTCTACATCAACCACGAGATCTGATCTCGTTAAGGCTTTGGATCTACGTGGGTTAGTTTCTCATCTATCTCGTTGCTCTGATATCATAGATTAGATCTTGGCTTTTCCATAGATTGGATCTTGGATTTATTCGTCTTTGCGATAGATTTTTTTTGTTTTCCATGCATCAAACCCTACAAGGGCCTCACCGTATGCTCCTCGACCCTTCCCACCAAAGGGGAAGACCTCGATCCACTATGGAACCTTAGGGTGGTCACCGAACCCGCACAAAGCTTGGGGCTATCTTCACAACTTAATTGGAGGCTCCCAATAAATCGCCACAAAGGACTTGCCCTTAAAGAACTTTCACAACTTAATTGGAATCCCCAAGAACACCACAAAAACCACTAAACCGTCTAGGGTCCAAAGGCCCAAGAGGAAAAAGTTCCAGGAACAAGCTCCCGAAGATAATATCTCACGAACTTTCACCTCCACGTATCACCGCGGAGAAGTCAAACCGATGCACCAAATGCAATGGCAAGAACATCAAAAACATGCTCAAATCCTTCTATCTCAAATTCTAACAAAGCTACAAAAACTATTGGGGAAATAGGAGAGGAAGAACAAATAGGAGAACACAAAATTCTCCAAGATCTAGATCCCAAATATTCACTCACAAAGAGATGATTTGGTTTGGTCCAAGTGTGGATCTAGATCTCCTCAAACTTTCTCCTAAATAGATGCAAGAATCATTAGATGGGGAGAAAGATCTCAAGCTCAAATATCAACAACAATGGTGGCGAAGCTTGAGAGAGAAGAGGAAGAAGTGGCTAGAGAGAGAAAAAAATCAGGGCTTAAAAAGGTGGGTAGAAAATCTGCCTGTTGGGCTGGCAGTGGCTGGGGCCGGTAGTACCGACCAGCTAGGGGCGGTACTATCGCCGGTGTGCAGGAGGCGCGCATGTGGTGGCCTGGGCACTGATACGTCTCCGACGTATCGATAATTTCTTATGTTCCATGCTTGTTTTATGACAATACCTACATGTTTTGTTCACACTTTATGATGATTTTATGCGTTTTCCGGAACTAACCTATTGACGAGATGCCGAAGTGCCAGTTCCTGTTTTCTGCTGTTTTTGGTTTCAGAAATCCTAGTAAGGAAATATTCTCGGAATTGGACGAAATCAACGCCCAGCATCTTAGAATTGCATGAAGCTTCCAGAACACCCGAGAGCCGCCAGAGGGGGGCCACAGGCCCACCAGACAGTAGGCCGGCGCGGCCAGGGGGTGGGCCGCGCCCCCCTACTGTGTCATTGCCTCGTCGACCTTCCGACTCCGCCTCTTCGCCTATATAAAGGTCCCTGACCTAAAACATCGAGACGAAAAAAACACGGTACGAGAAACCTTCCAGAGCCACCGCCATCGCGAAGCCAAGATCTGGGGGACAGGAGTCTCTGTTCCGGCACGCCGCCGGGACGGGGAAGTGCCCCCGGAAGGCTTCTACATCGACACCGCTGCCATCTCCACCGCCATCTTCATCACCGCTGCTGTCTCCCATGAGGAGGGAGTAGTTCTCCATCGAGGCTAAGGGTTGTACCGGTAGCTATGTGGTTAATCTCTCTCCTATGTACTTCAATACAATAATCTCATGAGCTGCCTTACATGATTGAGATTCATATGATGATGCTTGTAATCTAGATGTCATTATGCTAGTCAAGTGGATTTTACTTATGTGATCTCCGGAGACTCCTTGTCCCACGTGTGTAAAGGTGACAGTGTGTGCACTGTGTGGGTCTCTTAGGCTATATTTCACAGAATACTTATTCACTGTTATGAATGGCATAGTGAAGTGCTTATTTATATCCCTTTATGATTGCAATGTGCTTTGTATCACTACTATTCTATGTGTTACTCTAGTGATGTTATTAAAGTACTCTATTCCTCCTGTACGGTGTAATGGTGACAGTGTGTGCATCGTGTAGTACTTGGCGTAGGTTATGATTGTAATCTCTTGTAGATTATGAAGTTAATTATTGCTATGATAGTATTGATGTGATCTATGCCTCCTTCATAGTGTGATGGTGACAGTGTGCATGCTATGTTAGTACTTGGTGTAGTTGTGTTGATCTATCATGCACTCTAAGGTTATTTAAACATGAATATCGAATATTGTGGAGCTTGTTAACTCAGGCATTGAGGGTTCGTGTAATCCTACACAATTAGTGGTGTTCATCATCCAACAACAGAGTGTAGAGTGGTTTTATTATGTGATCAATGTTGAGAGTGTCCACTAGTGAAAGTATAATCCCTAGGCCTTGTTCCCAAATACTGAAATCGCTGCTTGTTTATTGTTTTACTGCATCTGTTACTGCTGCTCATATATTCATACCACCTGTATTTCACTATCTCTTCGCCGAACTAGTGCACCTATACATCTGACAAGTGTATTAGGTGTGTTGGGGACACAAGAGACTTCTTGCTTTGTGGTTGCAGGGTTGCATGAGAGGGATATCTTTGACCTCTTCCTCCCTGAGTTCGATAAACCTTGGGTGATCCACTTAAGGGAAACTTGCTGCTGTTCTACAAACCTCTGCTCTTGGAGACCCAACACTGTCTACAAGAATAGAAGCACCCGTAGACATCAAGCACTTTTCTGGCGCCGTTGCCGGGGAGGAAAGGTAAAAGGTACTCACACTCCGGATCTCGGCTACTAAGCTATTTTCCGGTGCCGTTGTAAGTACTCGAAGCTATTTCCTTTAGATCCTGCAATTGCATCTTTTTGTTTCTTGTTTTACACTAGTTTGGCATAATGGAAAGCAACATGGAGCTTTTTATTCTTTTTCCTGAGTTAAGACATGGATGATTTGATGCGAAAATTAAAAAACACATGGAACATATTAGTATGAATACTTTGAACACCATTGTTGCTAATGATATGGAAAATTCTAAGCTTGGGGAAGCTGGTTTTGATGAGCATGATCTTTTTAGTCCCCCAAGCATTGAGGAGAAAATTTACTTTGATGATACTTTGCCTCCTATTTATGATGATTATAATGATAGTAGTCTTTTGGTACCGCCTGTTATGGAGGATAAATTTGATTATGATTACAATATGCCTCCTATATTTGATGATGAGAATAATAATGATAGCTACTTTGTTGAATTTTCTCCCACAACAACTAATAAAATTGATTATGCTTATGTGGAGAGTAATTATTTTATGCATGAGACTCATGATAAGAATGCTTTATGTGATAGTTATATTGTTGAGTTTGCTCATGTTGCTACTGAAAGTTATTATGAGAGAGGGAAACATGGTTATATGCATCTTTATAATATTAAGTTTCCCCTCTTTATGCTAAAAATCTTGAAGCTGCACTTGTTTCATCTTTATATGCTTGTTGCATTATGCTTCATGAACTTGTTTACTTACAAGATTCCTTTTCATAGGATGCATGTTAGGCTTAAATGTGTTTTGAATTTGCTTCTTGATGCTCTCTTTTGCTTCAACTACTATTTCTTGCGAGTGCATCATTAAAACTGCTGAGCCCATCTTAATGGCTATAAAGAAAGAACTTCTTGGGAGATAACCCATGTGTTTTTTTACTACAGTACTTTTGCTTTATATTTGTGTCTTGGAAGTTGTTACTACTGTAGAAACCTCTCCTTATCTTAGTTTTGTTGCATTATTGTGCCAAGTAAAGTCTTTGATAGCAAGGTTGATACTAGATTTGGATTACTGCGCAGAAACAGATTTCTTGCTGTCACGAATCTGGGCCTAATTCTCTGTAGGTAACTCAGAAAATTATGCCAATTTACGTGAGTGATCCTCAGATATGTACGCAACTTTCATTCGATTTGAGAATTTTCATTTGAGCAAGTCTGGTGCCTCTATAAAATTCGTCTTTATGGACTGTTCTGTTTTGACAGATTCTGCCTTTTATTTCGCATTGCTTCTTTTGCTATGTTAGACGGATTTCTTTGTTCCATTGACTTCCAGTAGATTTGGGCAATGTCCATAAGTGTTAAGAATGATTGTGTCACCTCTGAACATGTGAATTTTTGATTATGCACTAACCCTCTAATGAGTTTGTTTCGAGTTTGGTGTGGAGGAAGTTTTTAAGGGTCAGTAGAGGAGGATGATACAATAAGATCAAGAAGAGCAATGCCCCGGTGGTTCATCCCTGCATATTTCATGAAGACTCAAGCATCTAAGCTTGGGGATGCCCAAGGCATCCCCTTCTTCATCGACAACATTATCAGGTTCCTCTAGTGAAACTATATTTTTATTCCATCACATCTTATGTACTTTACTTGGAGCGTCTGTTTGTTTTTATTTTTGTTTTTGTTTGAATAAATGCTTGTGTGGGAGAGAGAGACACGCTCCACTGGTTCATATGAACACATGTGTTCTTAGCTTTTAATATTCATGGCGAAGGTTGAAACTGCTTCGTTAACTGTTATATGGTTGGAAACGGGAAATGCTACATGTAGTAAATGGTATAATGTCTTGAATAATTTGATACTTGGCAATTGTTGTGCTCATGATTAAGCTCTTGCATCATATACTTTGCACCTATTAGTGAAGAAATACATAGAGCTTGCTAAAATTTGGTTTGCATGATTGGTCTCTCTAAGGTCTAGATATTTTCTAGTAAAGTGTTTGAACAACAAGGAAGACAGTGTAGAGTCTTATAATGCTTGCAATATGTTCTTATGTAAGTTTTGCTGTACTAGTTTATATTTGTGTTTGCTTCAAACAACCTTGCTAGCCTAAGCCTTATATTGAGAGGGATTACTTCTCATGCATCCAAAATCCTTGAGCCAAAAACTATGCCATTTGTGTCCACCGTACCTACCTACTACATGGTATTTCTCCGCCATTCCAAAGTAAATTGCTTGAGTGCTACCTTTAAAATTTCCATTCTTTATCTTTGCAATATATAGCTCATGGGACAAATAGCCTAAAAACTATGGTGGTATTGAATATGTACTTATGCATTTTATCTCTTATAAGTTGCTTGTTGTGCGATAACCATGTTCCTGGGGACGCCATCAACTACCCTTTGTTGAATATCATGTGAGTTGCTATGCATGTTCGTCTTGTCTGAAGTAAGGGCGATTTACCATGAGTTGAATGGTTTGAGCATGCATATTGTTAGAGAAGAACATTGGGCCGCTAACTAAAGCCATGATCCATGGTGGAAGTTTCAGTTTTGGACAACTATCCTCAATCTCTTATGAGAAAATTAATTGTTGTTGAATGCTTCTGCATTAAAGAGGATTCCATTATCTGTTGTCTATGTTGTCCCGGTATGGATGTCTAAGTTGAGAATAATCAAAAGCGAGAAATCCAATGCGAGCTTTCTCCTTAGACCTTTGTACAAAGTGTATAGAGGTACCCCTTTGTGATACTTGGTTAAAACATATGTATTGCGATGATAATCCAGGTAATCCGAGCTAATTAGGACAAGGTGCGGGCACTATTAGTATACTATGCATGAGGCTTGCAACTTGTAGGATATAATTTACATGATGCATATGCTTTATTACTACCGTTGACAAAATTGTTTCTTGTTTTCAAAATAAAAGCTCTAGCACAAATATAGCAATCAATGCTTCCCTCTCTGCGAAGGGCCTATTTTACTTTTATGTTGAGTCAGTTCACCTACTTCTTTCTGTCCTAGAAGCAAACACTTGTGTTAACTGTGCATTGATTCTTACATACTTGCATATTTGCATTCATCATATTACTTTATGTTGACAATATCCATGAGATATACATGTTACAAGTTGAAAGAAACCGCTGAAACTTAATCTTCCTTTGTGTTGCTTCAATGACTTTACTTTGAATTTATTGCTTTATGAGTTAACTCTTATGCAAGACTTATTGATGCTTGTCTCGAAAGTACTATTCATGAAAAGTCTTTGCTATATGATTCAGTTGTTTAATCATTGTCTTTACCATTGCTTTGAATCGCTGCATTCATCTCATATGCTTTACAATAGTATGATTAAGATCATGTTGGTAGCATGTCACTTCAGAAATTATCTTTGTTATCGTTTACCTACTCGAGGACGAGTGGGAACTAAGCTTGGGGATGCTGATACGTCTCCGACGTATCGATAATTTCTTATGTTCCATGCTTGTTTTATGACAATACCTACATGTTTTGTTCACACTTTATGATGATTTTATGCGTTTTCCGGAACTAACCTATTGACGAGATGCCGAAGTGCCAGTTCCTGTTTTCTGCTGTTTTTGGTTTCAGAAATCCTAGTAAGGAAATATTCTCGGAATTGGATGAAATCAACGCCCAGCATCTTAGAATTGCATGAAGCTTCCAGAACACCCGAGAGCCGCCAGAGGGGGCCACAGGCCCACCAGACAGTAGGCCGGCGCGGCCAGGGGGTGGGCCGCGCCCCCTACTGTGTCGTCGCCTCGTCGACCTTCCGACTCCGCCTCTTCGCCTATATAAAGGTCCCTGACCTAAAACATCGAGACGAAAAAAAACAACGGTACGAGAAACCTTCCAGAGCCGCCGCCATCGCGAAGCCAAGATCTGGGGGACAGGAGTCTCTGTTTCGGCACGCCGCCGGGACGGGGAAGTGCCCCCGGAAGGCTTCTCCATCGACACCGCTGCCATCTCCACCGCCATCTTCATCACCGCTGCTGTCTCCCATGAGGAGGGAGTAGTTCTCCATCGAGGCTAAGGGCTGGACCGGTAGCTATGTGGTTAATCTCTCTCCTATGTACTTCAATACAATAATCTCATGAGCTGCCATACATGATTGAGATTCATATGATGATGCTTGTAATCTAGATGTCATTATGCTAGTCAAGTGGATTTTACTTATGTGATCTCCGGAGACTCCTTATCCCACGTGTGTAAAGGTGACAGTGTGTGCACCGTGTGGGTCTCTTAGGCTATATTTCACAGAATACTTATTCACTGTTATGAATGGCATAGTGAAGTGCTTATTTATATCCCTTTATGATTGCAATGTGCTTTGTATCACTACTATTCTATGTGCTACTCTAGTGATGCTATTAAAGTACTCTATTCCTCCTGCACGGTGTAATGGTGACAGTGTGTGCATCGTGTAGTACTTGGTGTAGGTTATGATTGTAATCTCTTGTAGATTATGAAGTTAATTATTGCTATGATAGTATTGATGTGATCTATGCCTCCTTCATAGTGTGATGGTGACAGTGTGCATGCTATGTTAGTACTTGGTGTAGTTGTGTTGATCTATCATGCACTCTAAGGTTATTTAAACATGAATATCGAATATTGTGGAGCTTGTTAACTCCGGCATTGAGGGTTCGTGTAATCCTACACAATTAGTGGTGTTCATCATCCAACAACAGAGTGTAGAGTGGTTTTATTATGTGATCAATGTTGAGAGTGTCCACTAGTGAAAGTATAATCCCTAGGCCTTGTTCCCAAATACTGAAATCGCTGCTTGTTTACTGTTTTACTGCATCTGTTACTGCTGCTCATATATTCATACCACCTGTATTTCACTATCTCTTCGCCGAACTAGTGCACCTATACATCTGACAAGTGTATTAGGTGTGTTGGGGACACAAGAGGCTTCTTGCTTTGTGGTTGCAGGGTTGCATGAGAGGGATATCTTTGACCTCTTCCTCCCTGAGTTCGATAAACCTTGGGTGATCCACTTAAGGGAAACTTGCTGCTGTTCTACAAACCTCTGCTCTTGGAGGCCCAACACTGTCTACAAGAATAGAAGCACCCGTAGACATCAGGCACGTGGGCTGGAGGCGGACCAGGTGCGCTTGCGCGGAAGTGGGAGGAGGCCGGTACCTCCGGCGATGGTACCGGCCGCGGTCGCGAGGCTACTGTGAGCTTTGCATTTTGCGGTACCTAGGGCGGTACTACCGGCCTCCACATGGTAGCCCAACTACCCCCTTTTTTCTTTAAAAATCAAACAAAGGCAATACTAAAACGTAAATATCTTGAGATAGGAAAATCCAAATGAGACGAAACCAATTTCGTTGGAAAGAGGACGACAATAGCGACCCCACAAAAAAGCGAAAATATATAAACAAGTGGGGGTGATTTTCTATTATTTTTAGAGGTGCAAACCCTCAATACGAGAAACCGTGAAAATTACCAAACTCGAAAACGCAACAAGTGATCTATGCAAAATCTGTTTTCGATGAACTAGAGCTTTCATGAAAATAACCACAAGCTCTAATACACCACATGGATAAGATCTAAATAAAAACCAAGAAAAGATGATGCAGGGATGCGAAGGTTTGACGGCACGCCGAATGATACGATCGAGTTACTCACTCGAGAGCCCCTTGATGGTACGATCTTAATCGCAACAAGAGAAAACCTTAATCTTGCGCATTTCAGTTGAGCTCGATGATGACGATCTTAATCGCAACAAGATGGAACACTTTTTTGATTGTGCTTGCTTCATGAAGTCTTGCGGATTGCTCCCCATAATCAACTATGAGAGAGCTTCTTCTTCGGTGCATCTTCACATATCCATGAACACATATGAATGTCAAACTTCAAGCATGTGAGCTCTTCAAGTTGACTCATCTTGAACTTGCACCTCATTTCTTCGTATTGTAACCTTGACGCTAACTTATGGTTCAAGCATTGCCTATGGTAACTCTTACACATATGACTCAATGTAAACATTAGTCCATAGGGATTATCATTAATTACCAAAACCACACATGGGGGCTCTATGCACTTTCACCGTGTCATTTGAAACTGGTTTCGTACCACAAATTTGGTGAAATAGGAAAAAAGAACCGATAAAATGGCAAGCGGGGACCAAATACGTCAGCCCGCTGGTTGTCCCCCCGACCTAAAAGGACCAGGAGAGGGCACGGCCTCATTTTCTATCCACGGTACGACCTAAATAAAATCAAAATAGATACATTTAGTGTTCTAAATGGATCGATCCGCTGAAGATGCCCTTAGAAATGTCTTTCTAACCTGCACACTAGATAGTGCATGGATGCATGCTCGGTTTTCCCTTCTTTGCTTTGATATTTTGATATGCAGGAATTTTTGCATGAATGTGGTACAATGCTTCGTGCACCTCACACTCTCGCTACCATTCATTTATTTTTCATTCCTAGATTTGAAAGGGATATATATATATGTTAAAATAATTAGCAAATTAATAATATGTTTGAATTTTGTATTTATTTTGATGATATATTTTAAACGAGCCTAAAAATATTTGTTTAGAAACATTTTGAAAACTAAATTTCGAAAAACAATGAAACATCATGATGTATTTTAAAACCCAGTGAATCAACACTGAAAAAAAAACATCTATGTTCCCATTGTGATTTGAACTCAAATTACGATATTTTGCTCTTTTCACTAATATATTTTATGGTTTGACATGTAAGAAATTTGATACAGTACTTATTATGAATCGAAGGGAGTAATTATTTTAAGTTCTTTCTGCATTCGGCGATGCTGACATTTGCTTAGACTAATCGGGCCATGACAGCTTACTGCTAAATCACGCCGGACCGGCGCATGATCCTGCTGACTGCCAAGTCGTCAAGTCGCTGTTGCTAGAAGCGGACGAACATAGTTTTCTTGACTCCGCCACCAAGTGCCGTTGTGTCAAACTGAAAATTTTCCGCCTAGGCTGAACTTTCGAATCTTTCTCCCTTCGTAAACTAATGTCAACATCGAAGGCCCGTCGAGGTCGGCCGCTATGCTTCCCTTCCTCAAGCTGTGACTTGTAATTTTCGACTCCGCGTGTGGCAGACGCGATGGGTAAGAATCCACTCTCTCCGTGATACACACGGTCGCAGCGCCTAGCACGGCACGGCACGGCACGCCTGTGCTGCTTCCACAATGGCGGCAGGGTCTACGCGCCGGCGCCGCCTTTCTACCGTCCAGGATCGAGAAAATCCCGCGTCCGGCCGGCCGTCGATCTCGCACCACACGAGCAGAGGACTGAGATCCGGTGCCTTGCATAAGACAAGGCATGGATGAACAGTAATGTGCCTTGACCCCCTTCTTCACCGTTGGATCAAGAATCAATGGCCGGATGAACGCCCACAATGCATGTGCTACAGGTCCATCTACAGTACACATGGTACAGAACCCCTGCTACAGTGGCGTCTACAGTGCTTGTGCTACAGTGCTTACTGTTTACTGCTGCAGGACTCAAATCTTGTTCATCCGTTTTTGATCCAACGTCCGACACAGCAAGGTATGGTACTGTTCATTTGTGCCTTGTCTGAAGCAAGGCACCAGATCTCAGTCCACGAGCAGAAGCACGCGGCCTCGGTCGCCGCCGCCGGCCGCGCGCATCGCGCCCGGAAGTCAGCCGTACGTACGTGTCGCCCGGCCAACGTGCCAAGACACGGGCGCAGGTTCCCTCGCCGGGGTCCTTGCGTGCGCCCGCACGGCCATGTCCGCGCATCTGGGGCCGTGCGTGCAGGAGGAGCCGAGATCGATCGCCTCTATTTCCATGACCACGCTGCCCGTGCTGCATTTGACTATTGGCATTGACGCGGATTGCGGTGTTGCAGTCGGAGGAACAGCTCACAGTCGCCAGAGCTGCCCTTGGAAGCTGCATTTGCGATGTCGTTAATCGGACACGCCTTGTAGGCTGTAGTGTAGTACTCCGTATAAACTTGGACGGCATGCAGTTCGGCTGATTTTAGTAATCATCAGGATTCAGAAGCGAGAATTGGATATTGCGCACGGGACCTGATTGATCGCTTGCAAGGTGCAGATGCGTGCCAGTGTGTTCTAGCGTTGAGCTTGGACTTTCGACAGGGAGGCGTGGAGCAGTGCACGCAGGCTATGGTGTTCTGTTCCCGGAGAGCAGATACGATCCACGTGCCAGTGTCCGTTTGCAATTGCAAAGCCAAGGTGGAGCCAGAGCGTGGGCTCGTCCTGCCTCCCCGCCTCGGGCGGGTAGGAACTGATCTTGTAAAGTTAAAATAAGCATTTGGTCATAAGTCATATAAGTCATGGAGAAGTCAGAACTCCTTTTCCGTACAATTCAACTGGACATCCTATTCCAATTCTACTTCAATTCTACGACTTTTTCATGTTCCGTTCCTATATGAATCAAATGAGCCCTTCATACAAACTATGAGTTCTATATTTTATGCTACGCAAAATAACAAAAAATAATGAATTATATAGTTTGAAAATATGCACTACTCACTACTCACTATACTCAGATACGCACTTTTGCTATTTTTGTGTAGCTTCGAATAAAAAATAGCTCGTGTTGAGTTTGCACGTTTGTAGTATATATCAGTGGCTACATCCAAATGTTTATTTCAGAATTGTTTGTTTGTAAATATGATTTCTCGAATTTTTAAAAATAAAAGCCTACATGTAACTCAGCCTCCATTTGTTCAGGCAAACTTTATTGGCATACATCTGTTTACATGCCAGCCTGACAAATAGCTACAAAAACAAACAAGGGTTAATTTCTGAAGAAGTGGGTTAGCTAATTTCATGTACAATATCACATAGAGCTCTGAAAGTAATAAAAATTGCAAATAGATTTTTAAACCACCTAGTAAAGACTACAAGCACTAAAGTGAGCCGAAGGCGCTCCACCGTTGTAGCCCCTCCATCACTGTAGAGGGACAAAGCTTATCATAGTACAACTTGTTGTAGTAGACACATGGGAGGTCATCGTGCTAAGACTCCAAAGGACCAGCACACCAGAGTAGCAATCATCGTGAAAGATGAGAACAATATATATCAGAAGGGCTAGACTTGCAACCACACAAACTGGCACGAACCCAACCGAATCCTAGGAGATCCGTCGAGAAGACAACTCCGCACCCCTTTGTCGGCGTTAGACACACCCCTGAAACGGGATAGGGCGGGGATGACCTTATTAGCCACCGCCTCACCATCCATGAGACACCACAAATACCTTTTAAAAAAAAACCTCCCGCCGGCAAGAGGTCGTGGTCTTCCACACCTCCAAGACCCCAACGCCACTGGAGGTGGGGCGACCGGTGGTGTCACCGACGAGGAGGACAAAACTCTAGATTTTTTTGTACCGCCTCATCTCTCTTCCCGTTCTACTCAAACGGGTATGACCTTGCATTATATGGTTCGACTTGGAATGGTTATTCTTATATTAAGTACCTTCGAAAAATATTTCCACGGTGTATGCTTGGATGGATCAAAATTTTACATACCCCGATCCTTAGTGTCAACTTAAACATTATCCATTCTCAAACACATCAGAAGTAATAAACCCATTGTGTTTCATTAAACCTTTGTGTCATAAGTAAATACTAGGACAAAACCCGTGCGTTGCTACGGTCGTATTAAATCAATTGCACAACATTAATTTTAAATGTTTAATTTAAGACGGCAATCTAATCCAGATGGCAGGAAGTCCTTGACTAATCTTGTCCGTGTGTTACGATGGTAGAGAAATAATCTACGCTACAATATACGAAATAAGTTCCTTTTGGTACATCACCAGCATGGAAGCTGACCAACTTTAGCTTCCACGGTCAGGGTTTTTATCACTGGTGCCACTGCCTCATCTCCAAATATAGTAATACTTAAAATAATAATAACATGGATTAAATGTATTATCAACAAGAGGAGTGAATTAAGTATTGGCCAGCTATAGCTTCTTTCTCGAGCAGCTCTCATTTCACCTGTAGCACCGCTTACGAGAGATCGAGGATGCAACAAAGTACATATTTCCACGGCACTTACCATGGCAGGGTCGAACACGCAGATCATGCAGTTGCTTTTGTAGATAGGGAAGTGTGCACAATCCCTGAAACATAAAATGGATACAGGTTTTGCAACATACGAACAACAGAAAAAATGTTGGACGAGAAATTCACAAACAAATCATTACCCACCGCAGAGCGAAAATTTCTCAAGGCCACAAATTTCATAGAAAATATGCAGACTTGTGAGCTTGTTCCGAGGAAGAGAGGAATCGAGATAGGACGTGGCTTCCACGTGTATGCAAGAAGAGGTAGCTTCGACATATTTGCATAGCAATAATTGTAGATTCATCTCCAGATTTTGAGATGCAAATACACACGTAGGTATATGCAACCTACTTGCCACAGCTAGGTAGTAGTGGAGGCGAGTGGAGGCCATGTTATTGACCCAATGACGCCGGCAACCTCAGTACATCCACGCAGCAGACGGGAGGTGACCCGGACGCAACGCATCAAAGGCCAACCTGTTCCGCGTCGGCGCCGGCGCACCTCCCCGCCGGCCGCACCAACCAATTGCATAGCTCCCAGGTTCCCTTCAACCATGACCGGCCGCCTCGTATTCCGTCGCGGGGAAGCATCTCGCACCATCGAACTCAACCATGGTCCATGGCGTTGGCATCAGCGACAACATTGGGGGTCGAGATCGAACTCCACAATCAGGCATGGCGCATTGCGACATGGCGGAAAGATTGACTGACGGCTCCATGCGATGGTATCACTTAATATCAAGAGATTGGGGCCCCAAGTCGACGGAAGTCCAAGTACTTGAGCTCGATCTCGATCTCGATCAGCAAATGAACTCCACACGCGCGCGTGGCCGGGACACAGACGAAACAAAGAAGAAAGCAATACGATCTATACAACCCAGCTCTATCCGGTGCAAAGTGAGTCCTGAGAAGACCGGTCGATACAAATTTCTCATCCATTGCGGCGACGGCGAAGATGGTTCGGCGTCCCTCGATTTCTGAGACCACTCAGCAGCCACCAAGGCCCGGGTCGACGACGCTCCAGACCGTCGATTTGGCGTGCTGTTGCCTGCCAAAACCCACCGGCGAGCAGCGACGAGCAACACGAAGAGCCGGGAGGCTCCCAGAACTGCTGGTGGGCCCTGGTCCCTCGGGCGACGGCCCGCAAAACTCCGGCACACGTCCTAGCTGGTGCGAGGGCGTGCCACCGGACCTATACCTGGTCAGAAAGGTGATGGATTGCTTCGATTAATTTCCTGCATGGCAGACACGTAAACATTAAATCCGAGCCTCGATCGGCTCTCAGGTTACCCTGTAAATCGGCTCAAGGAGCCGATCGACTCATGGTTCGTATTGGATCTACGATAACATGGGGTCCTGCTTGATCAATACTAAGTTAAATCAATCTACGACAGTTTAGGGTTTTCACCGCATAACTGGAACGTCCTACACGTAGTTGAGCCTGGCAGACACGAAAGATAACAGAAAACTAGCCCTAGAAAAGGCCTAAAAACCAACATAGAGTTGATTCCCGGAACAACTCCTCTAGGATCGGCAAACCGTACCTTACGCACTACTGGATCATTCAACCCGTTTGCAAGGCCTAACCATGCGGATATCAAACTAATCCTTGGAGAACAAGGAACAACTATAACAGATCGAATCTACTAAATAAAGACTAAGCAAGGTATTGCCCTTACACCTAAGATAGGTGCAAAGGCAGCTAGACGTGTAAGGGCAGCGTAACTAAGCAAACATACCGGAAAAGTATCGATGTTAGCCCTAACACATCTATGATAATGGTGTTACTCGCCATCAAAAAGGCTTCAGTACGAGCAACACAAAACAACGAATAAACAAGATGCTGCTTAGATCGCTAGATGCGATCTGGGCAGCATGACGCTTACCCGGAAGAAACCCTCGAAACAATGGGTGGCGATGCGCCTAGATTGTGTTTGTTGTGAACGTGATCGTCCTCTTTTCTCAATAACCCTAGGTACATATTTATAGTCCGTGGACTTTCTATTTTTGGAATAAACCTAACTTCGTACGAACTAAACTCTATCTCTTAATTCTAAATCTACCATAATGTACAAATACACGGGCAATCTAGCCCAAACTCTCGTACGAGGCCGATTCAGAAATATTTTACGTGCATATCTTCTAAGCCCATCTCAATTACGGCCCATCTCTTGATTTGGTTAAAATCCGGCGATAACACATGCCCCCCTGGTTTTGGCAATAATAATTCCAAAACCACTCTGTTTTTTCTTCGTAGAGTCACGCGTGGCAGAGCAGAACCGCCACAGTATCCTTTCATCATGATGCCTTGCCTTCTCAACTTCTCTGTACTGCACGATTTGACAGTTTTGGCACCACATCCTCGGAAACCGCCGCAGCATTGAATCATCTCCACTATATCCCCTTTATTTAACCGCATCGAGCAGTTCGCCTCCTCATCCTCTTGCTCCACACTAGCAATCGAAAAAAACCCTTCCTCTGCAACCATGGCCTCCTCCTCCTCCTCTGCCTCCTCGGGTCTTTCCTTCCAATCCTCCTCCTCCCGTGAGCCGACGCCGGAGTACGACCCGATAGCGGCGTACAAGGCCCGCGCTCCTGAGCATTGGGACGAGAGGGATTGGGACTTCACCGTCGGGTCAGATGGCGAACCTGTAGGGAATCGTTGCATAGAAAACAAAAAATTTCCTACCGCGAGAACGCAATCCAAGCCAAGATGCAATCTAGAAGACGGTAGCAACGAGGGGATGATCGAGACTCACCCTTGAAGAGATTCCAAAGCCTATAAGAGTAGGCTCTTATTGCTGCGGTAGACGATCACTTGCCGCTTGCAAAAGCGCGTAGAAGATCTTGATCACGGTGCCACGATCGGGCAGCACCTCCGTACTCGGTCACACGTTCGGTGTTGATGAAGTCGACGTCCACCTCCCCGTTCCAGCGGGCAGCGGAAGTAGTAGTCTCCTCTTGAATCCGGCAGCACGACGGCGTGGTGGCGGTGGTGGTGGAGAAACCCGGTGGAGCTTCGCTAAGCGTGCGGGAAGTGGAGGAGTGGGGCGGCTAGGGTTTGGGGAGAGGGGGGCGCCGGCCACTTGAGGGGTGCGGCCACCTTGTGTTCTTGGGGTGCGGCCAAGCTATGGGCTTGTGGTGGTCAGCCCCCTCTCCTATGCCCCTCATTATATAGGTGGAAGCCCCAAGTGTTGGACTACAAGTCTTCGAATAAGACCCGAACCAAAAACCTTCCATGTGTAGGGAAACCTACCCAAGGTGGGAATCCCACTTGGGGTGGGATTCCCCCCCTTCCATGAGGGGGGTTGGCCGGCCACCCTTGGGGAGTCCACCTTGGACTCCTCCCCTTTAGGGTTGGCTGGCCATGCAAGGTGGAGTCCCTCCGGGACTCTACTTTCCATGGTGATTTCTTCCGGACTTTTCTAGAACCTTCTAGAACCTGCCATAAATGCACCGGATCATTTCCAAACTTGGAATATGACTTCCTATATATGAATATTATTCTCCGGACCATTCCGGAACTCCTCGTGATGTCCGGGATCTCATCCGGGACTCCGAACAAATATTCGAACTACATTCCATATTCAAGTTCTACCATTTCAACATCAAACCTTAAGTGTGTCACCCTACGGTTCGCGAACTATGCGGACATGGTTGAGTACTCACTCCGACCAATAACCAATAGCGGGATCTGGAGATCCATAATGGCTCCCACATATTCAACGATGACTTCAGTGATCGAATGAACCATTCACATACGATACCAATTCCCTTTGTCACACGATATTTTACTTGTCCGAGGTTTGATCATCGGTATCACTCTATACCTTGTTCAACCTCGTCTCCTGACAAGTACTCTTTACTCGTACCGTGGTATGTGGTATCTTATGAACTTATTCATATGCTTGCAAGACATTAGATGACATTCCACCGAGAGGGCCCAGAGTATATCTATCCGTCACCGGGATGGACAAATCCCACTGTTGATCCATATGCCTCAACTCATACTTTCCGGATACTTAATCCCACCTTTATAACCACCCATTTACGCAGTGGCGTTTGATGTAATCAAAGTACCTTTCCGGTATAAGTGATTTACATGATCTCATGGTCATAAGGACTAGGTAACTATGTATCGAAAGCTTATAGCAAATAACTTAATGACGTGATCTTATGCTACGCTTTAATTGGGTGTGTCCATTACATCATTCATATAATGACATAACCTTGTTATTAATAACATCCAATGTTCATGATCACGAAACCATGATCATCTATTAATCAACAAGCTAGTTATACAAGAGGCTTACTAGGGACTCTTTGTTGTTCACATAACACACATGTATCAATGTTTCGGTTAATACAATTATAGCATGGTATGTAAACATTATCATAAACACAAAGATATATTATAATAACCATTTTATTATTGCCTCTTGGGCATATCTCCAACAGTCTCCCACTTGCACTAGAGTCAATAATCTAGTTTACATTTGTAAAGATATAACACCTTGGCCTTCCGGTGCTTTATCATGTATTGCTCACGGGAGAGGTTTTAGTCAACGGATCCGACACGCTCAGAAACGTATGTATTTTGTAATTCATTTGCGTCTCAACGCATCACTCATTTCCAAATGAGTCGGCATTAAATATGTTTGGTCTTCTGGTGGAACCTTAATTCCGCGGTCTGAAATATATCACTAATATTGTCACACACAATATAGCTTCAAAGTTCTGACACTATCGGAACTACACCAAGTTCTCATAGAACCTCTTGACTTAACATCCTCAGTTATTGTCAAAACAATGACATACTCTGCCTTCGTTTGTAGAATCCGTCACAATATTTAGAACTCTTCTAAATCTAGCATAGACAACTTCTAGTTCATTGTGCTACCTTTTAAACAACACTTAGTCAAATTTGAGATTGAAATTGTATTTTATATGTGACAAAACCAATATCGGTGCAACACCTTACAACGATTTATTTGTCATTTCTCCATACAAAATTATATATATATATCCTTGGTTCTTCTAAAGTACTCAAGGATATTCTTACTGTTGTCCAATACTCATCACATGAATCATTCTGGTATATGCTCCTAACTTTTTAGAGCACAAGATATCTGATTTTGTACATATTATTCGTGATCTAAAATCACTCATGTGTTTTTACTCATCGAGTGTCATATACACTCAAGTCTTGTTAAACCTTCACATGACAAGAACATTTTCTTAATATTTCTATATTGAACTACTTCAATATCCATTCTATGTACTTTGACTTAAACTTATTATGTGTTTCAATCTATCTTCATAGATCTTGACACTAAATATGTTTCAGTCCATATCCTTTCATTGAAGTTAATTTTCAATGAAATCTTTTAATCAAGTATATAATTACATCATTTATAACCAACTATATGTCATCTACATAAAGTATTATAAATATGTCTCAGCGCTCCCACTTAATTTCTTGCAAATGCAAGCCTCTTCATCGTTTCTGATGAAATCAAAAACTGTTTGACTATTTCATCTGGTGAAGATTCCAACTCCGTGATACTCACTTCATCCAATTGAAGTTTGTATACCGATCTAGTATTCTACGGACCAGCAAAACTCTTGGTTGTATCTTGTATACACCTTTAATACATACTTCTGATAAGTAATGTATTTTGCCATCCTACTAGCATATCTCATAAAAGAAATATGTAGTGATTACTAGAATAATCCACATAGACTATAAGCATTGCTACGGAAGATCTAATCTTATTGTAGTCAACTCTTTGAACTTTGTCGTAAACAATTTTTTCGACAAGTCGAGCTTCTTCAAGGATATTTCATCCAAGTCTATAGATCCATTTACTTTCAAAAAGTATTCATCTATTATGGATTTCATGGTGCATGGCCATTTTAACAGAGTCAGGGCCCATCATAACTTCTTTGTTTGTAGTTGGTTTATCATCGTTCAAAATCAATCCTTTGTCCACAAATCATTTATTTGATCACAAAGTAAACCATACCTACAAGGTTCAATATGTACTTCGATCTCCATGGCTAAAACACTTTGTAGTCATGGGAGCCATGATCGTTGTGGCCGCTTCCGAAACCAATTCCGATGCTGCGCTACTCTGATCATTATGCTCAGGTTCATAAACCTTATCAAGTTCTATTGTCCTCCCACTCAAATACTTCGCTAGAAACAATTTCTTGGAAATAAGAAACATTGACAAACACTTTTGTCTTTGTCTACATAGTGGGAAGAATTCCCAATCAATTCTCTGGGATAACCAACAAAGACATTCATCCGATTTTGGTTGTAAACTTATTTACTTATGCTATGCATACCAAAATTTTAAGAAAAGACTATTAGGATTCATACCCATACCATAACTCGTATGGTGTCATTTCAACGGATCATGATGATGCTCTATTAAGTGTAAAAGCGGTAGTCACTAAAGCATAATCCACAAAATATAATGGCATTAATATTTTATCTCATCATTGATCCAACAAGGTTTGGATACGTCTTTTGGATACTTCATCATCACTATGATACTCCAAGAAACGTGAGTTGTAGAACAACTTCATAACTCTTTTAGATGTTCGCTAAAACTCGTAATTCAAATATTTCCACCATGATCCAATCATAGATATTTGACTTTTCTATTACGATGATTTCCACTTCATGCTGAATATATTTGAATCTATTCAAATGTTTCAAACTTCTTCCTTATCGAATATATCCATATATATATAATCAATTCATTGTTTGAAGTTTTCATGAAGTAGAAGAATCTCCCGCACACAACTATGCCCAGTGAACCACATACATCATCATGTATTTTTCCACTAAGTTAGTTGCCCGTTCAACTCTTGGCCTATGAACGGTATTTTAATCATTCTCTTTAGAAAAGATTTGTAAGCGCCAAATGATTCAAAAATCAAATGACTCCAAAATATCCATTTGCATGGAGTTCCTTCATGCTTTCCTTTCTAACATGACCTAAATGGCGGTTCCACAAATAAGTGGAATTCAAATCATTTGCCTTATGGCATTTTAGCGTCAGTTTTATGTATGTGTGTTTCACCATTAAGATTTATAATAACTTATCCATCGTACATGGAGTAATGTCATAATTTGAACAACTCATTGTTTTCATTTGACCAGAGCAAAATAACAATTATTAAGTTCTTTATTATAAATTCTAAGGGCTAGATAGAATGCTAATGATGAACATAGTAACACTTTATTTTGTTCCAGACGTGCATTCTTATCATATTCCTTGTCAGTCACTTAGGCCATTGTATTCTTGTATTGCGTTGTTTTGTATGACACTTCATACCAACCAATATAGTACTAATACCCAAGAATTTCGTAGTGTGACTTAACTAGGAATACAACCATAACATGTATATCATTTATATACACCTGAGCTAGACTTTCTAGTCTTTTCTTTTCTTTTTGCCAAAATATATTTTGCAGTTTCTCTTTTAGCTTTTCTCATTATTCAGAAAAACACATCAACTTCAATAACTTCTCGGTTTGTTGGTCAAATACCAATAACCTTGAGGTTCTTACTTTGAAGTTGATCATCATATGACAAGTGTTCCGGATTTCACTATTAGTAACCTTATAATATGATGAACAATTTCACTCATAATTTTATCCATTGTATCATGATGACTTTCTGAGACCATGTCTGTACATGCTAGGCTCATAAAGTTTTAACCTTAGTATTCGCATGTGCAAATCTGGCTTGCACCCGTTGTATGTACACGTAGAATCTATAACACCCGATCATCACGTGATGCTTCGAAACGACGAGTCATAGCAACGGTGCATACTAAGGACAATCACTTCATGGATATGCGAATATCGTTAGTGCCCCAATAGTTGGAGGATTGTGACGCCTGGCGTCTTCAACCTTCATACATTCTCATAAAACTTATGAGTTTATGTAGTCTCACCAAATTTATATTCTATCATCTTGCAATAAGGTCTTAGATATCACATATATCTCATACCTTGATTATTTCTGAAAACTAAATTTTCAGCTCCTTACTTTTCAAACAGATTTGAACGGAGACAAGATAACTTTAGGTACTTATTGAAAACATAGCTCTTTGAATCAACAATGTGAGGTTTACTAAAAGTTTGCTATAGGACTTAATCACTTCTTGATTCTTTAACAATACGGTACCAGTCCGTAAAGTTTCTTGTCAGATTTTAACAGTATTTCTATCTCAATAACAAGACTAGCGCATGGTAGAAAAACGGATGCCAATACTACAAAATTAATTCAAAATACTACTCAGACTATGTTTATGATAATTAGTTCATGTTTTAATCTAATTACTAATGAACTCCCACTTAATACAACATCCCTCATAGTTGTTAAGTGGTACACGATCCAAATCCACTACACCAAAACCGATCATCACGTGAGATGATGTAGCTTCAATGGTGAACATCAACATGTTGATCATATCATCCATATGACTCATGTTCAACCTTTCGGTTTCCATTGTCCCGAGGCCATGTCTGTACATGCTAGGCTCGTCAAGCAAACCCAAGTATTCCGCGTGTGCAACATGGCTTACACCCGTTGTATGTTGAGTTTATCACACCCGATCATCACGAGATGCTTCAAAACGTCAAACAATGCAACGGTGCATACGAGGGGAGAACACTTTATTATCTTGATATTAATGTGAGGGATCATCTTATAATGCTACCGTCGCGTTCTAAGCAAAATAAGATGCATAAAGGATTAACATCACATGCAATTCATATGTGATATGATATGGCCCTTTAGTCTTTGCGCCTTCGATCTTCATCTCCAAAGCACGGACATGATCTCCATCATCAACGGGCATGATCTCCATCATCGTCGGCGTAGCGTCAAGGTTCATGGCGCCGTCTTCATGGTTGTTCACCTCATGTAGCAACTATTACAACTACTTTGAAATACTACTCAACATGAAATTTAAAGACAACCATAAGGCTCCTGCCGGTTGCCACAATACAATAATGATCATCTCATACATATTCATCATCACATTATGGCCATATCACATCACCAAACCCTGCAAAAACAAGTTAGACGTCTCTAATTTGGTTTGCATATTTTACGTGGTTTAGGGTTTTCGAGAGAGATCTAATCTACCTACGAACATGAACCACAACGGTGATACTAATGTTGTCAATAGAAGAGTAAATTGAATCTTCACTATAGTAGGAGAGACAGACACCCGCAAAGCCTCTTATGCAATACAAGTTGCATGTCGAACGAGGAACAAGTCTCATGAACGCGGTCATGTAAAGTTAGTCCGAGCCGCTTCATCCCACTATGCCACAAAGATGCAAAGTACTCAAACTAAAGACAACAAGAGCATCAACGCCCACAAAACCATTGTGTTCTACTCGTGCAACCATCTATGCATAGACCTGGCTCTGATACCACTGTAGGGATTCGTTGCATAGAAAACAAAAAAATTCCTACCGCGAGAACGCAATCCAAGCCAAGATGCAATCTAGAAGACGGTAGCAACGAGGGGATGATCGAGACTCACCCTTGAAGAGATTCCAAAGCCTATAAGAGTAGGCTCTTATTGCTGTGGTAGACGATCACTTGCCGCTTGCAAAAGCGCGTAGAAGATCTTGATCACGGTGCCACGATCGGGCAGCACCTCCGTACTCGGTCACACGTTCGGTGTTGATGAAGTCGACGTCCACCTCCCCGTTCCAGCGGGCAGCGGAAGTAGTAGTCTCCTCTTGAATCCGGTAGCACGACGGCGTGGTGGCGGTGGTGGTGGAGAAACCCGGCGGAGCTTCGCTAAGTGTGCGGGAAGTGGAGGAGTGGGGCGGCTAGGGTTTGGGGAGAGGGGGGCGCCGGCCACTTGAGGGGTGCGGCCACCTTGTGTTCTTGGGGTGCGGCCAAGCTATGGGCTTGTGGTGGTCAGCCCCCTCTCCTATGCCCCTCATTATATAGGTGGAAGCCCCAAGTGTTGGACTACAAGTCTTCGAATAAGACCCGAACCAAAAACCTTCCATGTGTAGGGAAACCTACCCAAGGTGGGAATCCCACTTGGGGTGGGATTCCCCCCTTCCATGAGGGGGGTTGGCCGGCCACCCTTGGGGAGTCCACCTTGGACTCCTCCCCTTTAGGGTTGGCTAGCCATGCAAGGTGGAGTCCCTCCGGGACTCTACTTTCCATGGTGATTTCTTCCGGACTTTTCTAGAACCTTCTAGAACCTACCATAAATGCATCGGATCATTTCCAAACTTGGAATATGACTTCCTATATATGAATATTATTCTCCGGACCATTCCGGAACTCCTCGTGATGTCCGGGATCTCATCCGGGACTCCGAACAAATATTCGAACTCCATTCCATATTCAAGTTCTACCATTTCAACATCAAACCTTAAGTGTGTCACCCTACGGTTCGCGAGCTATGCGGACATGGTTGAGTACTCACTCTGACCAATAACCAATAGCGGGATCTGGAGATCCATAATGGCTCCCACATATTCAACGATGACTTCAGTGATCGAATGAACCATTCACATACGATACCAATTCCCTTTGTCACACGATATTTTACTTGTCCGAGGTTTGATCATCGATATCACTCTATACCTTGTTCAACCTCGTCTCCTGACAAGTACTCTTTACTCGTACCGTGGTATGTGGTCTCTTATGAACTTATTCATATGCTTGCAAGACATTAGACGACATTCCACCGAGAGGGCCCAGAGTATATCTATCCGTCATCGGGATGGACAAATCCCACTGTTGATCCATATGCCTCAACTCATACTTTCCGGATACTTAATGCCACCTTTATAACCACCCATTTACGCAGTGGCGTTTGATGTAATCAAAGTACCTTTCCGGTATAAGTGATTTACATGATCTCATGGTCATAAGGACTAGGTAACTATGTATCGAAAGCTTATAGCAAATAACTTAATGACGTGATCTTATGCTACGCTTTAATTGGGTGTGTCCATTACATCATTCATATAATGACATAACCTTGTTATTAATAACATCCAATGTTCATGATCACGAAACCATGATCATCTATTAATCAACAAGCTAGTTATACAAGAGGCTTACTAGGGACTCTTTGTTGTTCACATAACACACATGTATCAATGTTTCGGTTAATACAATTATAGCATGGTATGTAAACATTATCATAAACACAAAGATATATTATAATAACCATTTTATTATTGCCTCTTGGGCATATCTCCAACAGAACCCTTGACCGTCGTCGGGTCAGAGGATGATGAACCCCTGACCGACGGGGAGGACGACCTCCAGTTCCTCGTCGACGGGGAGTTGGAGGAAGAGAGCGAGGACGACGCCTTCTCCTGGGGCGACTTCACCTCCTCCGACAAGGAGGAGGAAGCGGAGGACGACACCTCCTCCGACGAGTACCCGCCGGCGAAGCGCTTCCGCGCCGGGTCGGAGGACGACAACGACGACGACGATGACGTGGACATAACCCTTCGGGTACTCGACATTGCCATACCCGGTGCAAACTATGAAGCTGGACCAACACGTGGACTCGACAAGCTAGACCTGCACGCGCCTCAACTTGGACTACAAGGAAAGAAGACTCCAATATGAATCCTACTAGGACTCTTGTAAACCCTAGCTTGGCTGATATATAAAGCCAGGCAGGGGCACCCCTTAGGGACACACAATCAGAAATATAACTATAGAGGCGACACGCCTAGAAACCGCAACCCGCGGATTAGAACTAGACTAGATCCAACAACTCCGCCTATGGCGGCCCCCTGTACCCATATATTCATATACTGGATTGCTAGCAGGATGTAGCGATCCTCCACCGCGGGGACGTGAACCTGGGTACGTCGTGTACCGCCTCGCTCCCGGAACTTCCGTCGTCGCCTTTCTCTAAAACCCAAGCCCCTCATGGTGGGCATTGCCGAGGAACTGCCTCGTCAGACGAGGAGGAAGAAGAAGCCCCTGCCGACGGCTTCGGCAGCAGCGACGAGGACTTCGCCGACAGCAGCGCCGATGGTGCAAAATCAATGGGGACCTTGCTCTTTTTCCTTTGCTATAGATGCCTCAAAGAGTGCCGCAAATAGCAAGGATCATGAAGCAACGGGGACCTTGCTCTTTTCCTTCGCTATAGATGCCTCAAAGAGTGCCGCAAATAGCAAGGATCATGAAACAAACAAGGACGCCGACCTTTCCCTCTGCTACAGATGCCTCTACGAGCGCCGTAAATAGCAGGAGTCTGGAAATACATATAAAACAACCCACGTTCGATATTTTACTTATGGAAATATCAAAGAACAACGGGCTCATCGGCAGAATCATTGCACCCGAAATATTCGGGAGTGACTGTCGAAACTTACAATCGGTTGAAAGCAAAGTTGCGCATACAACAGGTTTAGCAAAACCTGCAACACGAGCTGATCACTCATAATGATTTGCTGACCAACTAGTATACATACATCTAACGGGCAATTAAGATTTGCTCCTTCAAAATTTGCCAACGGCATTGACACGGTAAAAGTGCATATATATGTACCTACCGAAAAACTTACAAACATGGCATCAACGATGCTCAAGGTGCGTTTTGCCCCTTGAAATAAAAAACAATGTGTCAACGGCACCTGAAGAAAACTGTAAACATCGGGTTGCTCGACTTGAGTCTACTCACGGTTACAAGCATCAGTGCCCAGACTCGGGGGCTACTTCCATCGGGAGCGTTGGACGCGCACCCGATAAAATCATCGGCTCCTCAGGGCCATCATCTCAACCATCGGCTCCTCAGGGCCATCATCTCAATCATCGGCTCCTCAGGGCCATCATCTCAACCATCGGCTCCTCAGGGCCATCATCTCAATCATCGGCTCCTCAGGGCCATCGTCTCAATCATCATCTCCTCAGGGCCATCATCTCCATCATCGGCTCCTCTGGAATATCATCTGAATCATCAACTCCTCTATCTATGGCATCATCAGAGTCATCGGCATCAAGTTCTCGGAACTTGAAAAAGTTTACGGTGTTTGACTTAGCATTTTTTACACCCTATACATAACTATTTCATATTTATCTACAGGCTCGGGCGCTACTCCCATCGGGAGCGCTAGTCGCGCACCCGATAAAAAAAATATGGAAACCTCGCCAACAAAGAAGAATAAAGTTGAAGACATCGGCAATCAAGATCTTCGAGTGGTACAACTTGAGTCTATGCGTGGCTGCAAGCACCCGCCCATAGACTCGGGGGCTACTCCCATCGGGAGCACTTCGCGCACCCGACAGAAAGCAACTTCGACTCCACATCAAGCACAAGATTCAACAGATGATCAAGACATTCGACGAAGACAACTTTAGTCCCTGCCCAAAGCTTCACTTCGGCCAGACACTCGGGGGCTACTGATGTGGGCATAACCCTTCGGGTACTCGACATTGCCATACCCGGTGCAAACTATGAAGCTGGACCAACACGTGGACTCGACAAGCTAGACCTGCACGCGCCTCAACTTGGACTACAAGGAAAGAAGACTCCAATATGAATCCTACTAGGACTCTTGTAAACCCTAGCTTGGCTGATATATAAAGCCAGGCAGGGGCACCCCTTAGGGACACACAATCAGAAATATAACTATAGAGGCGACACGCCTAGAAACCGCAACCCGCGGATTAGAACTAGACTAGATCCAACAACTCCGCCTATGGCGGCCCCCTGTACCCATATATTCATATACTGGATTGCTAGCAGGACGTAGCGATCCTCCACCGCGGGGACGTGAACCTGGGTACGTCGTGTACCGCCTCGCTCCCGGAACTTCCGTCATCGCCTTTCTCTAAAACCCAAGCCCCTCATGGTGGGCATTGCCGAGGAACTGCCTCGTCAATTGGCGCCGTCTGTGGGAATCGCGATGATTGGATTTTTGTTATCCGGGCGGGATCCGTCAAAATCGTCATCATCATCCATCAGGCCGATCTGTTTACTTCGTCGTCAACAGGTCGCGGTCGTATTCGTCTGCATCGTGGCCAAGCAAACTTTTTTCGGCAGCAGCTTCGCGAGAAGAACTAGGTTCTGATCAAGCCGTTCCACGCCACGCGGAGAAATACAATCTGTGTACCTGATGTCGTGGAACACAAATTCCAAGATCTTAGCAATGGGGATCCTCGACACGGAAAGATCAGAGACTCAACTTCAGCTCATTCCCGCACGCTGACGTGCTGCCAAAAGCTGCAGGTCTGCAAAGACAACACGTGCAGAATCCTTTTTCAGCTGGCTGTAGTACTATCCGAAAGCTTCAAGGAAGGATCAAAGTTACACGGAAGGAAAAATCAAGTCGGCTAATAGCTAAGGGCTACCTCGCAAAATAAAAGGAAGTCATCTTCGTGAGCTACAAAGGAGGACATTGCTGATGATACATATTTACTTTCGTCCCATGTGACTCGGTCCGACACGTTCGTTCGTCTCGACTGGTTTTGGCCTAACGACGTTTGACTTCAACAAACATGCCATCCTCATCCGACAAAAAAATTACCAGGTGCTATATTTCTAATTGCGCAAAATTTATTTTTAGCCAAATATTTTTTGGCTCGTACTATTATTTGTGCATAGTTTTTGCGCTGTAATATGACTGCAGATCGGAACAAGCTTCGACTGATTCACCGCGCATAGTCGTCACGCTCGGGACTCGCTCGTTGCATCGCGGAGTTGATATATTTGGAAGCTCGCCCGTCGACTGCCTTGCTCGGCTGACCGCGCCCGCCATCGCGCACTCTTCTTACTCGGGGACTCGCCTGCCGCGGTCCCGATATATTCGGATGCTCACCCGCCTCGGATCGGCCATGTCAACCGCGACCTCTTCATCGGCCACATCGGCCAGGCACCGCATGGACTATCTTGGATGGCGGAATTATTTCGGCTGCACCCACCGCATGGACTATCTTGGATGGCGGGATTATTTCGGCTGGGCCCGCCGGCATGAATTATCTTGGATGGGGCAATTATTTCGGCTGCGCCCGCCGGCATGAATTATCTCGGATGGCGCAATTATTTCGGCTGCGCCCACCGCATGGACTATCTTGGATGGCAGGATTATTTCGGCTGCGCTCGCCGGCATGAATTATCTTGGATGGTGCAATTATTTTGGCTGCGCCCGCTGGCAAGAATTATCTTGGATGGCGCAATTATTTCGGTTTGGGCCCGCCGCGCGGACTATCTTTGGCCGTGCAACTATTTCGACTGCGCCTGCAGAACTAAGTGTTCCTCTTTATTTCGCAATACCCGATGATTGGGGAGGCGCCATTACATCGTTACCTCCAGTACTCTCGATTACTCGGTGGATTTATTTTCCCCGAATCAGTGGATTTATTTTCTCCATCATCTATGATTACTCGATGGACTTATCTTCTTCGGCTCTGGATATATCTTCTCCCGATGCACTCTCGGGTTGGTGGATTCATCATCTGGAATATTCATTGGATATCATCTTATTTAATATCGACCCGATGCGATCCCATCGGGAGCGCTGGAATTACTCGGGGGCTCCTGGAATATCTTCGAGCTATTGCGGTTACTCCCATCGGGGGCGCTGGTTCGTTGAAATTCAAGAAGACATGAAGACTATTACTCCCATCGGGAGCGCCGGTTCGCTGGAACCAAAGAAGATTTGAAGACTATTACTCCCATCGGGAGCGCCGGTTCGCTGGAACCCAAGAAGATTTGAAGACTATTACTCCCATCGGGAGCGCCGGTTCGCTAGAACCCAAGAAGATTTGAAGACTATTACTCCCATCGGGAGCGCCGGTTCGCTGGAACCCAAGAAGACATGAAGACTCAAGTTTTGAAGAATTGCAGTAATTCGGGACACCCGAACTGCATCCTCAGGAACCTTGTTCGTATATTTCAACGAACATCGGTGCGATGGAATATACGCCCAGAGATTGCACTCTAAAAAAGCCTCTGAAACTACGAGTGCTATGGTGCAAAATCAATGGGGACCTTGCTCTTTTTCCTTTGCTATAGATGCCTCAAAGAGTGCCGCAAATAGCAAGGATCATGAAGCAACGGGGACCTTGCTCTTTTCCTTCGCTATAGATGCCTCAAAGAGTGCCGCAAATAGCAAGGATCATGAAACAAACAAGGACGCCGACCTTTCCCTCTGCTACAGATGCCTCTACGAGCGCCGTAAATAGCAGGAGTCTGGAAATACATATAAAACAACCCACGTTCGATATTTTACTTATGGAAATATCAAAGAACAATGGGCTCATCGGCAGAATCATTGCACCCGAAATATTCGGGAGTGACTATCGAAACTTACAATCGGTTGAAAGCAAAGTTGCGCATACAACAGGTTTAGCAAAACCTGCAACACGAGCTGATCACTCATAATGATTTGCTGACCAACTAGTATACATACATCTAACGGGCAATTAAGATTTGCTCCTTCAAAATTTGACAATGGCATTGACACGGTAAAAGTGCATATATATGTACCTACCGAAAAACTTACAAACATGGCATCAACGATGCTCAAGGTGCGTTTTGCCCCTTGAAATAAAAAACAATGTGTCAACGGCACCTGAAGAAAACTGTAAACATCGGGTTGCTCGACTTGAGTCTACTCACGGTTACAAGCATCAGTGCCCAGACTCGGGGGCTACTTCCATCGGGAGCGCTGGACGCGCACCCGATAAAATCATCGGCTCCTCAGGGCCATCATCTCAACCATCGGCTCCTCAGGGCCATCATCTCAATCATCAGCTCCTCAGGGCCATCATCTCAACCATCGGCTCCTCAGGGCCATCATCTCAATCATCGGCTCCTCAGGGCCATCATCTCAACCATCGGCTCCTCAGGGCCATCATCTCAATCATCGGCTCCTCAGGGCCATCGTCTCAATCATCATCTCCTCAGGGCCATCATCTCCATCATCGGCTCCTCTGGAATATCATCTGAATCATCAACTCCTCTATCTATGGCATCATCAGAGTCATCGGCATCAAGTTCTCGGAACTTGAAAAAGTTTACGGTGTTTGACTTAGCATTTTTTACACCCTATACATAACTATTTCATATTTATCTACAGGCTCAGGCGCTACTCCCATCGGGAGCGCTAGTCGCGCACCCGATAAAAAAAATATGGAAACCTCGCCAACAAAGAAGAATAAAGTTGAAGACATCGGCAATCAAGATCTTCGAGTGGTACAACTTGAGTCTATGCGTGGCTACAAGCACCCGCCCATAGACTCGGGGGCTACTCCCATCGGGAGCACTTCGCGCACCCGATAGAAAGCAACTTCGACTCCACATCAAGCACAAGATTCAACAGATGATCAAGACATTCGGCGAAGACAACTTTAGTCCCTGCCCAAAGCTTCACTTCGGCCAGACACTCGGGGGCTACTGACGTGGGCATAACCCTTCGGGTACTCGACATTGCCATACCCGGTGCAAACTATGAAGCTGGACCAACACGTGGACTCGACAAGCTAGACCTGCACGCGCCTCAACTTGGACTACAAGGAAAGAAGACTCCAATATGAATCCTACTAGGACTCTTGTAAACCCTAGCTTGGCTGATATATAAAGCCAGGCAGGGGCACCCCTTAGGGACACACAATCAGAAATATAACTATAGAGGCGACACGCCTAGAAACCGCAACCCGCGGATTAGAACTAGACTAGATCCAACAACTCCGCCTATGGCGGCCCCCTGTACCCATATATTCATATACTGGATTGCTAGCAGGACGTAGCGATCCTCCACCGCGGGGACGTGAACCTGGGTACGTCGTGTACCGCCTCGCTCCCGGAACTTCCGTCGTCGCCTTTCTCTAAAACCCAAGCCCCTCATGGTGGGCATTGCCGAGGAACTGCCTCGTCAGACGAGGAGGAAGAAGAAGCCCCTGCCGACGGCTTCGGCAGCAGCGACGAGGACTTCGTCGGCAGCAGCGCCGACGGCAGCTATGACGGCGATGACGAGGGCAGCGACGGCGGCGACGGCGACGTCCCCTAGACTAGGGACTACTAGAATAGGACTAGTAGTAGCAGATTAGGCAGCAGATCTTCCTTTTGTGAGCAATCGGCTCTTCTTGCAAAAAACCCTCTTCATCAATGAAAAATGCTTCCATGTTGATTTTGCCGATTGTCAAAGTAGGTCAACGCTCAAAGAGCCGATGGCAACGCATCGGTCCTTTACCATAAAACGCTAGTAAGGCCAAACTCAGTTGCCTATTCAAACGGTAACCTGCGACCCTTGTCTGAAGGACCAAACTCAGATCCCCAAATCGCCCATCGAACAGATTCAACTCACAGCCACGCGAATCCTAGATCCCTAATCGTGCAGATTCATCTCCGCAGTGAATCTGATGGCGGAATCATCCAGCGCCAACGCTACGGTCTCTGGCCTGAAGGTAATCCTTAACTGCTCCTCACCATCCGAGCATAGTGTTAGAATTAACAGCAAACACCTGAATTAATGCCTTATTTCACCATTAATTTTAGGTATCAGACATTCTGTTGCCGCATCCTTCTCTTCCAAATTCTCTTTGCCTTGGCCCCCGTAATGCCGAGAGTCCTGCCCATTTGATTTCTTGCGAGGCCAATAGAATTCCCTTCGTGAACCAGAACTTAGACCTAACCTCTTGGGCCGACTGCTTACGAGCCTGGCCTAACCCTCCTGAAGATTGGGTTTCCTGGTACAGTAGAGTATCGAAAACTCACCAATCCAAATGGGAAACCACAGGAATAGCCGATGCTTTATCTTTATCACTGTCTCCCCTTGAGAAGCATGAAAACCTTCTGAAAACCATCGGCTACTTTTGGTCTGATGCTCTGAACTGCTTCATGTTTGGCCACGGCCCCATGACACCAACTCTGCTAGATGTGGCCATGATCACTGGTCTAGACATTTCATCCCCCAGCCCCTCTGCTTTTATGCTGCCAAAGGTCCCCTTCAAACTCTCCTCCAAAATAGAGTGCACAAACTGGGGTGCCTACCTTAGACGCCACATGAAAAACAAAGGCCCTGTAACAGAGAAAGAACACACGGCCTTCCTGAATTTCTGGCTGGAACACTTCATATTTTGTGGCCCTTCACTTGCTCCGACCAAAAACTATCTTTCTTTAGCCTATGAACTCGCCAGAGGCACCCAGCTTGGCATCGGCAAACTGTTCCTTGGAGAGGTCTACCGATATCTCCAACTAATGTCTGTCAATTTGTTTTCCCAAAAGACAGTCAAAACAGGAGGTCCCTGGTGGTTTATTCAGCTATGGGCTCAGCTGTATTTCCAGAACCAGATCCCAAACTTTCCACCTTTGGCCACTCGTACCTTCCCAGATGCCAATGGGAAGCAGATCCGATGCACTAGCTACGGCCAAGCCTTATATAGCCTTCCAGGTAGTAAACTGATCCCCAAGGAAGCATCAGGGTGGTTCAGAATTTTCTTTCAAGGCCTGGACAATCCTCTCTTCTTTCCTTACACGGAGTCTGAAAATTTTGAAAATCCAGTCTCCTTCAGGCTAGACAGCTTTGCCGATGACGCCAGCACCCGGCAGTTGTATTCCACCATGATCCGTCTCTGCTTCCTTCCAGTTGGCATGAGCACCTCAAACAGGATCATCAAACCTGGTTATGAATCTTATCAGCCGGTCGTAGCAGCCCGGCAGTTTGGTCTTGGGCAGGTGTCTACCCATTTCTTCCTCCACCACTTAACAGAGAGCAGAGCTGAGTTGCCCGATGTCCTCACCGGTCAGAGGTGTTACTCTTTCTTTGATGCTCTAGCCATCCCAGTCCCTCACAACCTCTCTTTCACCTCATCAACTGATGGTTTTGAGACCTGGTGGTCAATGTGGAAGACCCATGCCTTGAGGAGAGCTCTGGGACCGTTGCTGAAACAACTTGATGCTGAATATGATATCCCTGCAGAACAGGTACCACCACTCACAAATTTTCTTGCAGTGGCTTACAATGATTTTTATAACCTTGCTCTGTCTCCTTGCAGCAACAAGATGGTCCAGAACCTGTACATGATGACGGCTCCCCCTTCAAATTCCTCCCACCAGCTCCGGTGGTCCTCTTCTGCAAAAACTCACCACCCTTGAAAAAAGTTGTGATGCAGAGCCAGCCGATTTCACCAAAATCGGCTTCCAAGCGCAAAGTATCTTCCGGGCCAGCTGCCCCCCGAGCCTCAATCAAGGCGAGAACGGCAGTGAGGAAAGTAGCTGCCAGGAAGACCTTGAAGCGCCAAAACCCTACCCCAGCTCAAGAAAGTTTGCACGTAAGCTTATCCATGCCTTGACTGATTTTATCTACCCTCATGGGCTTCTGTAAATATGCTGGGGCTTACTAACTCTTCTTTTATAGGCCTCCACTGAAGACAACTCCAGCGAGGAAACACAATCCAGTCGAGGGGATTCGAGTTCAGGCAACTCTAGGAAAATTACCACGCAGAGCCAGCCAGATTTGCCACCATCGGCTTCCAAGAAAAGACCAAGCTTCGAACTCGCCCCCCAAGCTCCAACCAAAGTGGGGCAGGGCGGTCTACGCACAAAGAGCCGATGCATCAAGAGAGCTCGAAAGGAACCGCAAGCCCCTTCATCAAACCAAGAGGCTTCAAATGTAATTGCCCTCCAACTCTCCCCGGCTCATCTCTCATGCTAATTCATTGCTGCTCACATCGGCTCACCACCTCCTTTGCAGACTGACGACACTTCTAGTGGGGAAGTCAAGGAAGTACTGATGCCCTCCGCCAACCTGGACCTAGCAACCTCTAAAGGTGTCATTGACAAGGTTGCCAACTTGGCCAAGCCCCAAGCAGAAACACAAGAGCCGATTACTTTATCATCGGCTGTCCCCCTGGTCTTAGGAGAGGTATAATCCCTTCGTTTGGCTTGCCCATCCCTTTTGCTGCATACTGACGCTGCTCTTGTTGTTTGTCAGGGTTGTGACCTCTCAGGCTTGCTATCGTTCGACCCTGAATCCATCGAACCAGCTCCTTCTACGGTATGCGATGAACCATGACCCAGCGCTGTCCTTGGTCAATTCCAGCGTCTCAAAGCCCTGCTTTCCTCCCCGATCGAGACGTTGGTCGAGGACCCCGAGGAGGTGAAGAGCGTTCTTGAAGAAATCCAGCCCCACCTCCCGGTAACGTTGCAGGTGAAACTCTGGCCAGTTGTGACTCTGTCTGCCTACAGGTCAAGGGTGAAGTTGGCTCGTCAGAGAATCGACCTACGCCACGCCCAACTTCCGTTGAAAGCCGATATTGCAGACAAATGTCAGCGGCTCAATGAGAAAAAGGCGGCCTTGGACGCCAAAACTGACACCTCTATCAGCACCGCCGAACTTGAGGCCTTGCGAAAGGAATTGGAGGAGCTTGAAGAGAGGGTCCGGGCAACCAAACAGCTTATCCATGATAAGGAAGCTCTTATTGCCCGCTCCCAAGATGAAGCAGAAAGCCTCAAGGCTCAACTGAAGACTGATCTGGCAGAAATACGTGCCCTGAACAAACAGTTAGTGACAGGCAAGGACGAGTATGACGAGGCCGAGATCGCCGAGGTGGATCGTGTCTGTGCTGACGCCCTTCGTGCCTTCGAGGCATTCCTTCAGTAGAGCCTATCCATGTAACCTGACAACTGTTCATAATTGTTTGTACCTCTAGAGTCGATGGCTTTGCATCGGCTTTTTAGTCTAAAGTCGATGTCTGTGCATCGGTTGTACTTTGTGTCTTGTTGCTTTATATATTTTTTTTTACTGGCCGATTTCATGCATCGGCCCCCATATTTCACTGTCCGTCATCCCACATACTTGGGAAATATTTCTTGAGATGCTGACCATTGACAGCTACTGGGAATTTCACACCGCTCAGCTCCTCGAGCATGTATGCGTTACCCTTTAAAACTTGGTCGACCCTGTACGGCCCGTGCCAATTAGGAGACCATTTACCATACATCTTATCCTTAGTCCCTAATGGCAATACAGCATCCCATACTAGATCACCAACGTGGAACTCCTTAGGTCTCACCTTCTTATTATATGCGCGAGCTACCTTGGCTTTGTTCTCTTTAATTTTCTCAAGCGACCAAAGACTGAGTTCCGTTAGATCCTCAATGCTATCACTCATCAGGGCTGCATATTCTTCAGTTGTTAGATCATTCTGAAACGTAATACGTCTCGACCCAGCCGTGATTTCCCAGGGTAACACGGCTTCTTGTCCATAGACCAGATGGTATGGCGAGGTTTTTATCGCTCCATGACATGACATGCGATAAGCCCACAAAGCTTCTGATAATACCTCATGCCAACGTCTAGGGTGCTCGTCGATTTTCCTCTTAATCAGCTTGATAAGGCTCTGGTTGGACGCTTCAGCTTGCCCATTTGCTTGAGCATAGTATGGAGACGATCGGATCAACTTAATTCCCATATCGTCGCAGAACTTTCTAAACTCTTTAGAAATGAAGACCGAACCTCCATCGGTCGTGATAGTCTGGGGGATCCCGAATCTATGAATGACATGTTCTTTAACAAAATTGATAACATCTTTCGACGCCACTGACTTCATAGGGACGGCCTCCACCCATTTAGTGAAATAATCTGTAATGGCCAAAATCCACTCATGGCCTTTGCTCGATGGAGGATTGATTTTGCCGATCATATCCATGCCCCAACCTCGAAATGGCCAAGGCTTGATGATGGGGTTCATTGCTGATGCGGGTACCATCTGAATTTTCCCAAACCTCTGACACGCTTGACACCCTTTATAGTACTTAAAACAATCCTCGAGCATGGTAGGCCAATAAAACCCCGATCGCCTGATCAGCCATTTCATCTTATGAGCCGATTGGTGAGTTCCACAGGTGCCTTCGTGTACCTCGTGTAAGAGCCGATTTGACTCGGCTGGTCCTAGACATTTGAGGAGTAAACCTTCCAAAGTCCTGTAGAACATGTCATCTCCTATAAGGACGTACTTCATGGCCTTGTACCTTATCCGTTTAGGTGCCCCCCGAGCCGGATCTTTCAAGTAATTGAAGATATCGGCTCTCCAGTCATCCGGTTCCAGGAACTGTACCTGAGCATCTGCTCCATATGCTACGTCCTTGTAGCCTGACGCTATCTGTGCGAGATCGTTCGCCTCGGTATTTTGCGACCTCGGGATCCAATTGAAGTTTATGTACCTAAATTGTGCCATCAACTCACGGCATTGCATCCATAATGGGAAGAGCGACTCGCTCTCACACTTGTATTCCTCCGTGAGTTGGGAAATCACCAATTTTGAGTCTCCAAAAAGTTCCACTGCTTCTGCCCCGGCTTCTATAAGCAACTCCATTCCCTTGCGTATTGCTTCATACTCAGCGACATTGTTGGTGCAAGGGGTAGGTAGCCTGATGGAGAAGGAATATGTTGCCCCCCGGGGCGACACGAGTAGAATGCCGATGCCGCAACCATCGTCACAAGCCGATCCATCGAAAAACATGGTCCATGCACGTACCGACAGTGCTGCTATATCAGTGTTAATTCGTTCAGCAATAAGATCGGCCAACGCTTGTCCCTTGACTGCTTTCGCAGGCTGATACCGGAGATCAAATTCCGATAATGCAAACATCCACTTACCGAGTCGGCCTTTCAAAGACAGAGAGCCGACAGCATATGTTTGACGACGTCGACTTGCATATGATGACAATTTCACGACAAAGAAGATGTGACGAAGCTTGGTGCAGGTAAAGAACAGGCAGAGGCACAACTTCTCAATCTCAGGGTACCTAGTCTCTGCATCCAACATCCTTCTGCTGAGGTAGAACGCGACTCTCTCCAGACCATCATAAACTTGCACCACCACTGAGGCGATGGAAGTGTCAGCTACTGACAAGTAAATATAGAATGATCTGTCTTGCTGGGGCAGAACCAACACAGGTGGCTTTGTTAGATACTCCTTAATCTCGTCAAACGCTCGCTGTTGCTCTGCCCCCAGCGAAACTCCTCATCAGATTTAATTTTTACCAGTCCCATGAACGGCTCGATTCGCCCTGATAGATTGGAGATGAATCTTCTGACGAAGTTGATTTTGCCGATGAGAGACTGGAGTTCCTTCTTCGTGGTAGGTGGCTGCATTGTTCGCACTGCCTCCTGACTGTTCAAGCCGATCTCAATTCCGCGTTCATGAACCAAGAAACCCAAGAATTGACCGGCCGTTACACCAAAAGCACACTTCTTTGGATTCATTCTTAGTCCGAATTTTCTAGTTCGGTCCAGGATGCGTCGCAAGTCCTCCAATTGTCCTTCTAGTGAAATAGACTTGACTACCACGTCATCGATGTATATCTCCACCAACTTGCCGATCAGATCATGAAAGATGTAATTCATGGCTCTTTGGTATGTTGCGCCGACATTTTTCAGTCCAAATGTCATGACTACATATTCAAACAAACCAACCGAACCTGGCACTCTGAATGCAGTCTTGTGTATATCTTCTGGAGCCATAAAAATTTGGTTGTAGCCGGCATTGCCATCCATGAAACTTAAAACCTTATGACCAGCAGCTGCATTGATCAATCTCTGCTACTGGCATTGGATACTCATCCTTTGGAGTGGCTCTATTGAGATCCCGAAAATCTATGGCGACGCGCCATCGGCCGTCCTTTTTCTGTACAGGTACGATACTAGAAATCCATTCAGCATACCTGCATGGCCTGATGAACCCGGTGTTCAACATTTTCTCGATCTCTTTCTTGACTTCTTCTAAAATTTCGGCCTTCATCTGTCGTGCTCGCTGCTGGAACGGCCGAAATCCTTTCTTGAGAGGGAGTCGATGCTCAATGATGCTCCTGTCTAACCCAGGCATCTCTGTGTAATCCCAGGCAAAACAATCCGGGTATTCTTTTAACAAAGCTAGCATCAGGTCCCTCAGACGCGGATCTAACTTTTTGCTGATAAATGTTGGTCGTGGCTTATCCCCAGGACCAATGTCAATCTCTTCTAGCTCATCAGCCGATGTAAACCCATATCCTAGCTTTCCGTCGCCTGCTAGATCAATGCTGAACACAGGCAAAACGTATGGAGAGGATAATTTGGGCCGATTGCTGGAATCGGCCCCCTTTTTGATTGCATTGCTCAATGAAGGTTTACAACTTATTTGTGCTCTACTGCAGGAGGGAGTCTCCCTACTAGGACTACGTGACATGTTTGAGGTGAGATCATTGCTTTTTATTTTTTGGGGCCGATCGCAGGGATCGGCCTTACCACGTATGTCCATTGACTTTGCTACTCTGTCAGGCCGGTGGATAAGACCAGCCTCACCCCGTTTTTTGTAGCTTCGATGCGCTCACAGCCGTCCAAACTGACTCCAGAGAGTGGCTCTTGGTCTTCCGCGTCCCAAATATTCATGCCAGCTATTGAGATCTCAATCGAGTCATCTGCATGAACGACCTCCACTTCATCTCCATCCCACTGTATCAGGCATTGGTGCATTGTGGATGGAATGCAGCAGTTGGCGTGAATCCAATCCCTCCCTAGCAGGACAGCGTAGGTGCTTTTGCTGTCGATGATGAAGAACGATGTAGGGATGGTTTTTCGGCCTATGGTTAGATCCACGTTCAGAACGCCTTGCGTTTCTGATGCTTGGCCGTTGAAGTCGCTTAATGTGACGTTGGTTTTGATCAGATCTTCTTTAGAGCGTCCCAAGCGCCGTAGCATGGAGTACGGCATTATATTGACTGCCGCTCCCGTGTCAACCAACATCTTGCTGACAGGCTGCCCATTGATATAACCTCTTAGATACAGGGCCTTCAAATGTTTGTAGCTCTTCTCCCGTGGCTTTTCAAAGATAACTGGCCGCGGGCCGCAGTCAAACTGTGCCACCGGCACTTCTTCAGTTCCTGGAGCACAAAACTCTGACGGAAGTATAAACACCATATTTGTGCCAGCCGATGCCTTTGGATCGGCTTTTACTTGTTTGGGACGCCATTCTTTCTTCTGCGGACGAGTCTCCACGTCCAAAGTTTGCTGAATTTTCACGGCCAGATCGGGCCGCGCTTTCCTCAACGTGTGCAGGTATTGCGCATCGGCTTCCTCCAAGCTACGTAGCCGCTGAACCCTACGCTTTTGGGAGTGACTGAGTCCATCAGGGCACCACCTTGGCCGGTGGTATCTATCTTCTTCTTCTTCATCATCTTCTGACTCCTCAAAATTTTCCACCCGAGATGACTCAGCCTGTCTGATCTGAGATGGGAGAGGCCCTAGACGTTTGAACACTGAAACCTCACCTGTGTCCTTTTTCTGCTATCTACATTCTGGGCAGTTGTCAATTGTAGGCAATCGGCTCATTCCTGAATCCCAGCAGTGCTTAAAGAAAGGACAATCCCAGTGTATGTCCATGTCTTCCTTCTCTCTTGACTTTCCCTTAGCGCGGCGCTTATATCCTTCGTCGTCTCTATCATACCGACGATATTTCCTGTTGTCTACATCAGACCGACGATGTCTTTCGTCATCTACGTCGTACCGCCGGCGTCGATCGTACTGACGCTCATATTTGTTAAGGAGATGTGCGGAGAGTCGTCGTTGATACCGCACGTTTCTCACTTGTTCCTCGGTGATGTACCGTTTGTCATCATATCGGAGCCGGTCGCGTGGGCCGGCCTCCTCCTTTTGCTTGCCACGGGAGTGACCGGTTTCTTCTTTATCCCTGCCATGGTGGTATACAGGTCCTGCCATGTTAACATCGAACGAGAAATCTGGCTGACGCCTCACGGAGTGACTGAATTGCACCATGTTGACACCAGGAAACGGTTGGGTGTCCACTTTCATGGCAAACTGACCAAAGATCAGACGGCCTTGTTCTATCGCCAGTTGGATATGCCGACGCAACTCTTTGCATTCATTGGTGATATGAGTGAACGAGTGATGCCACTTGCAGTACGGTCTTCCGTTCATCTCTTGCACCGTAGGGATTTTATGGCCTTCGGGTAACTTCAGCTGTTTCTCCTTAAGCAGTAAATCGAATATCTGCTCGGCTTTGCTTACATCGAAGTCAAACCCTTTTGCAGGCCCTTGTTGTTTCACCCATTTGCAGGACACGGGATTTGCCCCCCGAGCCCATTCAGCCACGGCTACTTCCTGGTCTTCTGCAGAGTCTCCAACTTCTTCTGTCTCGACCAGGCCTATCGGGCGTTTGAACTTGTCTTGGTATAATTCTGGGTGGCGCTGCTCATACAATATTAATTTCTGAGCCATGTGCGCTAGTGAATTGTATTCCACTTGGAAAGCTAGATCCTTGATCGGTGCTGCGAGGCCCAGCACAGCCAGTTCGACTGCTTCTTTCTCATTCAAACGAGCCGAATAGCATCGGTTCTTGACAGTCCTGAAACGCTGAATGTATTCCGACACCGTTTCGCCCCGCTTCTGCCGCACTTGCGCCAGATCGGCAATGCCAGCCTCGTTAGCTTCTGAGTGATATTGCATGTGAAACTGCTCTTCCAGTTGCTTCCACGTCCGGACTGAATCTGGTGGCAACGAGGTGTACCACCCAAAAGCTGGTCCTGTGAGAGATTGTGCGAAAAACCTCACACGCAACGGGTCTGATGCTGAAATCAGGCCCAACTGTGCCAAATACCGACTCACATGCTCAATTGAGCTAGACCCTTCTGATCCATTGAACTTTGAGAACTCAGGGAGCCGATACTTGGGCGGCAGCGGAATCAGATCATATTCGTTGGGGTACGGCTTGGAATAGCCGATTGTTCTCCTCTTTGGCACGATGCCGAACTGGTCTCTCAAGATTGTACTGATTTGTTCCACTGTATGAGCTGCAGGGCTGAGCTTTCATGACTCGTTGCGGTGGCATATTTAGCTAGCCACGCCTGTTTATCGGCGTCCACTCCAGAGATCCCTCCTGCTGCTCCGGACATCCCTCCTGCTGCAATCTGGTTCGTGCGCGCCAAGTTATTGCAGTCTGGCACGTACGTGCACACGTATCCATGCGGGATTTCTTTAGGCGGTTCATGCAGGAACTGGTAATCACCAGGATCACCTCCAATCTTGTAGACGACGTATGCCGGTGAACCCGGCGGCTCTGGAGCTGCAAGCGAGAATGGCAGCTGCGGTCTGGTTTGGAACGGTATCTCCCCCTGGTGAGTCCCTAGGGCAGGTCCTGACGGAGAGTACTGATGCTTCATGATTTCCTGCACCACGCGAACCGCAACGCGCTCGAAAGCGTTCACCAGGCTCTCAGAATGACGGTGTAGAGAATGAGCCACCATGTAATTAACTTCCTGGCGCAGAGCTCTGGTGCGTTCCTCCGAAGGGAGAGACAGATCTACTTCATCGAGAGCGCCTTCGGGTGAGAACCCTTTCCACCTAATGCCATGTCTACGGGTCCTCTCGAAAGCGCTGATGAGATCGGCTTCGAAGACAGCTTTAATCTCATCATATTTCTTCTTGTGCTCCTCAGGCAGCTCTTCGTACGTGACTGGTGCTTCCGCCATCTCAGCTGCAGATGTTGACGCAGTTGTTGTAGAATGTCCCACCGGGCGTGCCAGAATGTGTTGCCTGCCAAAACCCACCGGCGAGCAGCGACGAGCAACACGAAGAGCCGGGAGGCTCTCAGAACTGCTGGTGGGCCCTGGTCCCTCGGGCGACGGCCCGCAAAACTCCGGCACACGTCCTAGCTGGTGCGAGGGCGTGCCACCTGACCTATACCTGGTCAGGAAGGTGATGGATTGCTTCGATTAATTTCCTGCATGGCAGACACGTAAACATTAAATCCGAGCCTCGATCGGCTCTCAGGTTACCCTGTAAATCGGCTCAAGGAGCCGATCGACTCATGGTTCGTATTGGATCTACGATAACATGGGGGTCCTGCTTGATCAATACTAAGTTAAATCAATCTACGACAGTTTAGGGTTTTCACGGCATAACTGGAACGTCCTACACGTAGTTGAGCCTGGCAGACACGAAAGATAACAGAAAACTAGCCCTAGAAAAGACCTAAAAACCAACATAGAGTTGATTCCCGGAACAACTCCTCTAGGATCGGCAAACCGTACCTTACGCACTACTGGATCATTCAACCCGTTTGCAAGGCCTAACCATGCGGATATCAAACTAATCCTTGGAGAACAAGGAACAACTATAAAAGATCGAATCTACTAAATAAAGACTAAGCAATGTGCTGCCCTTACACCTAAGATAGGTGCAAAGGCAGCTAGACGTCTAAGGGCAGCGTAACTAAGCAAACATACCGGAAAAGTATCGATGTTAGCCCTAACACATCTATGATGATGGTGTTACTCGCCATCAAAAAGGCTTCAGTACGAGCAACACAAAACAACGAATAAACAAGATGCTGCTCAGATCGCTAGATGCGATCTGGGCAGCATGACGCTTACCCGGAAGAAACCCTCGAAACAAGGGGTGGCGATGCACCTAGATTGTGTTTGTTGTGAACGTGATCGTCCTCTTTTCTCAATAACCCTAGGTACATATTTATAGTCCGTGGACTTTCTATTTCTGGAATAAACCTAACTTCGTACGAACTAAACTCTATCTCTTAATTCTAAATCTACCATAATGTACAAATACACGGGCAATCTAGCCCAAACACTCGTACGAGGCCGATTCAGAAATATTTTACGTGCATATCTTCTAAGCCCATCTCAATTACGGCCCATCTCTTGATTTGGTTAAAATCCGGCGATAACACGTGCCTACCGTCGTCGTGTTCTTAGTATCCTGTAGTTCTCGCGATTGTCATCTCGGCGAAAGAGGCGAGGCGTAGACATAGAGCCGGAGTTCTGCGTTTGTTTATATATTTTGTTGAAACTTGAAGGAGTCGTGCGTGCAAGGGTCACCTGGCCTTCCTCACGAGGCATACTCCGATCCGGTTTTTCAGAGGTGTGTCCAGTTTTCATACGTACCAAGTGACTATGTACGGACGAAATTATGGACAGACAAAACGGACCGAACGAAGGAAACACTTCTCCCAAAAAAGTTTTCTTAGGTATAGAGGTATAGATATGTAATTTGGTGGGAGGGTAGAACGGTCCAAAAAAGTGTTGGACGACGGAAACAATCCTCCCTTTATTATTAGTTATAGATTACCACTCCCTCCGTCCCCCATAATTGTGAGATGGAGTGAGTACTATATATATTTTAGTTCCATTCTTAAAATCATTTACACTATTTCTTTAGGCAAAGCCATCATGGCGCCATTTGGACTATCCTCCCCGTGCATGCAAATTTGATTCTTTGGACTGTAGTTTTTTTTTTTTTTTTGAGGGCCTTTGGACTGTAGTCTGCAGATTCAAATGTTTAATGGCGCGGCCCATCTTAGCCCAAATAGTCTTGTTAATGCCCAGCCCATACATCCTTGAATATATATGCGTTATTTAAAAGCCCAAACCTTTCTTCATCCATTTCGACATTTTCTCATAGTTTGGCAACAGAGTTTTTCTGAAATTGAAATTGAAGTACTATTACAAAACTGAAGTATTTATGTGCATTGAAAAAAATACTGCAGTTTAATATTTCTCAGTTTTGGTACTACCTCCGATTCATATTACTTAATGCTAAAATGGATGTATCTACAACTAAAATGTATCTAGATACATCCATATTAGAGTCAAGTAATATGAACTGAAGGGGTTAAAACTTCAAGACGTTTGGGAAGTACTTTTTTACCATTCCCTCTGATCGACGGTTACATTGGATGTATGATTTCTTTTGCTGTTTTGCTAATTTTCAGTATACTAAGAATTAAGTTAGAGCTCAGTAGAATTTTAAACCTTCTGATCGTGATTGCGTTGTGATTCGTGTTTCGTTGGCACTGTCCTTGTTCGACCTGGTTATCGTTTTCACGTGGGCCTTTGTTTTACTGGGTTTTTTTGCGAAATAAGTACAATCAAAGATGTTCATACATACGCGCACACACTCACCCCTATGAACGCACACACGCACACTCTACATCTATGAGCACCTTCAAAAGACTGCGTTGAAGAACTGATCCGGTGGGTCTTGAGATTGACGAAGTCACCACATGCGTCTCGCTGTCGACGGGAATGTCGCCTTCCACTGAAGAATATTCCGCCTTTATGAGACACCAAAGTGTCAAATCTGGGATTTAAACTCTGGTGGGCTAGGGGTGCTACTACCCTCCTAACCATCCAACCACAGGTTCGTTCTGTTGTGTGCTGTGTGTTCCAAGTTTGCCGATAAATACTTTGTACTGATCGATGTATTGAAGCTGGCCTTGTTATGTTTTTTTTTCAACGCCGAAAGCCTTGTTACGTACATGTTGCATGTTCTTGAAAAAAAATGTACGCGTTGCCGGCTACCTAGCCTAGTTACATGCTCTTCGATTAATTTTTTCCGCGTTTGTGGTGAATCCATTTGGATTTTGAGATTCTTGGACTTCTTATGTATGGGTATGGATGGAATTGGATGTCATTTATTTTTTATTTGAACTGGATGTGCGTTGGATGGGGAACTGAGTGGTAGCACAGTTTGCAAGTGCGTAGCCAGCCTATCCGGGTTAGAGTCTCAAAAGGACCGAATTAAATGGAGTCTTATTTAACTGGTGGAGAGGTCTCATTACCTATCAAACAACGTATAGCCAAGAGAGAAAATATTCTCCTGTTGGTCAACATTTTAGATGTGGAGTGGATCAATTATATTTGGACAATTGTTGGGTAGCTTGATTTTGGACTTGAACTTTCACCCATTTCCGGGTTTAACTTACTTCCTTCATTGTCGCCGTTTTTTTCTGAAATGAAGAAGTTGTGGTGGCGGATGGTTGTCTAGGGGTGGTGAGTGGTGGAGTTCGTGTGTTGTTTTTGTTTTCCACGTCTTCAGTGGTTTTGTTCTCCGATGATGAGTTTGTGTTATAGGATATTGTTGGTGTTGATTTTGTTCTTTTTAGATTTATGTAATTCTTTTGCAGGGTTAAATTTGACTGTTTCTAAGGGGCAGAGGTTCATTTTCTTGATTCTCTTGGTAAGTTTTTCTTATAGTCAACCGCTGACACCATTTTTTCTTGGATTGGCTGAGTCCACTTTTCTATGGCTGGAGGCCGTTCGCCAATTTTGATCTGGGAAAAAATGGTACTCCCTCTGATCTAGAAAAAGTGTCGGGGATTTAGTACTAAGTTAGTATACTAAGTTCCCGGTAGATATTATGGATCAGAGGGATTAATGTTTTTGATGTGGGCAATTATGATCATAAGCAATTTCCATGTGAACAGTCAGTGTTTTAGTATTTTTTTTCTTTGGTTTAAACGACATGGGCATTTTTCGTCGAGCGACATGGGTGTTGAAGAGGAACGAAAAGCAACATGTGTGAGGTTTGTTGGAATGGCGATGCATCTGCGCAGGTAACTCCTAACACAAGCAGAAGGAATCAGCTTGTGGGACATGCTCTTTTTCATATTAGTTTTATTTTGTTGTCGTTGAGTTTATTTTTGGGGTTTGATTTTGTTGGGCATCTTATGTTTCTTGCTTGATTTTTTCATTCAATTTTTAATCTTTTTTGTTCTGTAGGATCTTCCTGTTGGTCAATGGCAATACAAGTACTAGTCAAAAAATGAAGAATACAAATATTTGTTAGGAACTACAGAACATGAAGACGGACAAGAAAGAGAATTCTCAAAGCTCATTGGGAAGAAATATTATGAGAGATAGGAAGGAGATAATGCATGAGGTTGTAGTAGCCATTTGTATGATAATATATGTGTGTATTTGTTTGATCGTAAGGGGTTTTGTGTAATGTATGGTCTACGAGGAGAGGTATGAAGATAAACAAGGCATAAACTAGTATTGAGAAACAAATCATCTCAAATTAGCCCTAAATCTTTTTTTTGTGTATAGTTGCAAGTGGGAGTTGCAACCAACCTTTTTGTGTTTTTCCAGTTGCAACTGGGGTCGCAACTGATGCACAAATACTCTGGTTTCCATGCTCATCTCAAAATTTTATTTTGTTACAATTGCGAATAAGCGGTCGCAATTCATAGTGAAATGCTCTGAAATCCACGCTAACCCCTAGTTTGTCTTCTTTGTCCCAGTTGCAAGTGGGGTTGCAACCGAGAGCTGAATGTTTTGAAATGCTCCAGAATCCATGTTAAACCCTAATTTGTCTTTATCACAGTTGCAAGTGGGGCTGCAACTGACTCTTGTTGCCCAGTTGCAAGTGGGGTTGCAATCGACTCTTGTTGCCCAATTGCAGGTGGGGTTGCAACAGACTCTTATTGTCAGTTGCAAGTGGGGTTGCAACTGAGAGAGAAATGCTCCAAAATCCGCGCTAAACCCTAAATTGTCTTTATCCTTGTTGCAAGTCGGGCCGCAACTGACTCATGTTGCAAGTGGAGTCGTAACTGAGAGAGAAATGCTCCAGAATCCGTGCTAAACCCTACTTCGTATTTATGTTCTAGTTGCAAGTGGGGTTGCAACTTAAAAATAAATTGTTTGGAATCCACGCTAAACCATCATTCGTATTTGTCCTAGTTGCAAGTGGGGTTGCAACTGACTCTTGTTGCCTACTTGCAAGTGGGGTTGCAACTGACTCTTCTTGCCCAGTTGCAAGTGGGGTCGCAACAGACTCTTGTTGCCACTTGCAAGTGGGGTTGCAACTAAGAGAGAAATCCTCTGAAATCCGTGCTACACCCTAAGTAGTTTTTATCCTTGTTGCAAGTGGGGTCACAACTGACTCATGTTTCTCAATTGTAAGCAAAGTTGAAAAAATCGTTAATCTTAACTTATCGATCGGCCTTAAAATGGAGATTAATCGCTTATCGACCGATTAATTGATTTTATCGGTCGGTCATTTATCGGCTTTTTTGTAAATACTAATTTTTGACACTAATTTTTTTTATAATATGCTATACAAAAATAATATTAGAATATTGAACATAATTATTATCTTGATTCATTGCATTTGAATCAATAAAAACGAAAACTTTGAGCCAATGCATATTTATACAAAACCATAGGACAAAAATATCGACTTCCATACCAAATTTCATCAAAATTTCACTAACAATCGGCCGAAATATGGGCCATGAGAGTGAAAATCGGGCAAAATATCGGCTCTCAGGCAGAAAATCGGTGACGTGATAAATTAGCCGATATGCCAAAATCTTATCGGTTACCACCTGATTCACGATAAATCGGCCCTATTTCATCTTCCTACTAAGTATTTTTGTCTTGATCTCCCCTAGATTTCTTGATAACTTCTTAGCATTTCTTATCCATATTTAATTTTCCCGATTCTTCTTGAGCAGACATGATAACTCTTCTGCTTCATACACCTTCTCCTCTGCTTACCTGTTGGGATTTTCTTAAAAGATTTGTTATTAGACGAAGGTTCATAACGTTCCCAATAATTAGGGAATTGCAAATGTTTAGCATAACTCTTAACAATGTGAATGATATCTTTAGGCTGAAGTTTATTATTACCAAGTAATTCAACAACCTTTTTAGACTGCATAAATTTGTTAATAGATTCTAGCTCTACTAGAGACTTCTCATCAAGTTCTTTACTATCTTTTGAAAGCTCATCTTTGTGTATGGTTTCTAATAAGTTCCAAGCCTTATCGACTCTTTCAGTAAAAGATCTATCAATAAGTAAATCTAATAAATCTCTATTCTCACCATTAACTCCTGCGTAGAAAGTGTGTATAATTAACCAATGTGGAAAATCATGATGGGGATGATTGCTAAGAATCTCTCTGAATCTTGAGTAGTTTTCATACAAGCTCTCTAGCGGTAGACTTTTAAAGTTCGTAATCATCCACCTTGCTCCAAGGGACCTGGTTTGTGGGAAAAATGGCTGAAGGAATTTAGTAGACAATGCCTTCCATTTAGAAGAATTTAAAATGGGATAATTATTATACCAAGTTTGGATTTAACAGTAAGGGTTTGTCCAAAGAGTTCAAACTTAATCTCATCTTCGGTAAAGATATTTAAATTAAAATTTGCACAAACATCTTCAAAATATTCGACATGACCATACGGGTCTTCAGTGTCATCTCCTGCAAACATTTTAGATTGCAGTAAATCTAATAGCATGGAGTTTATATCATAACCTTCTCGATTGATGAGTTTGTCTAATTTTATAAAAGCATCCATTGGAGGGCCAGAGCTCTTTACAACTTGAAGGTGTATCTCACGTTGGTAGTCCTCCATGGTTTTTCACCTGTAACTCAAAAACAATTATGTAAAACAATAAATAAAGTAGAAACTAAAAACAAAGAGCAAAAGTGCTGAGCTCCCCGGCAACGGTGCCGGAAAATAGCTTGATGGCTGCAATTACACAGATCAGTTGTAGCTAGTTTCAAAATAAGAGTATTGAACGACGAGGAGATACTAGTAATGATCTTAATGTCCCTTGTTGCTATTTATCTAAAATCACTTAAAGATATCTTAAATCCCAAGCGAGGTTTTTGTTTTAAATGAGTTTAATAGGATGTTGTGTAAAGTAAATAACTGAAATAAAAGAGTGTAAATACGACTGAAGATTACGTTCGGACTGCAATAATACTAAAATGTTCTCGGGGGTTGTTGGTTTCACCTCTAGTATTAACCAAGAACACAAACTAGATAATTCATATCTTGGCTCTAGTTGTATGTGGAAAAGGCTCGAAGTTGGAATATGTATCTCATAACATATCCCTGAATAACCACCGCAATGACCTTCGGCAAGCCACCTATTGATCCATCACAATTAAGGGATTACCCCGTGGTTATTTGTGAAGTGTTGCGAGTCCCTTCTTATCCCCTTCTTCCATACAGTAATGCACTACACACGGTAGGTCACTTCCCGCTGTATACATGTAACACCCCACATTTCAATAAAAAGAAAGTTAGAGAATTCCAGAAAGCAAATTTTCAAACCAACAAAAACTTTTCTATTTGCATATAGTACCATGCATAGGACTTGTGCATTTGAGTGATATGCCATGATGATTGCTTTTACTTGTATTTGCTATACTCTAAAACCCTAGTGTGATCATATGAAGATCACCAACCAAATAAAACAAAGAGGATGAAAATCCATAAAATGCAAAACCCTAAAAACCCTCACATATGCCCTATGGCATTTTTATAAACTTTGACCCTAGACCTATTTGGTCTTCACCATTAGTTGAATAATGTTATTAAACACTTATTACAAATTTTGGAACCAAAGTTTCACAATTCAATTGAAATTCAAACACAATTCCCACTCACATGTGATATTGGTCAAAATTGACAATTATAGTCTGATCACCACTTTGAGCCCCTGAAATTCAATTTTCCCAAACCAATTCTTGCTAACTCTTTGCACCATTTCAAAGTCAACATCAAGGTGAACAACTTTGATGAAGATCACCCTGCCAAATTCACCTTTGATCAATAGCTATGCTCATCCAAAGTTGCAACATTTTAACAAGTGGAACAATCTCTCACTTGTCAATTTTTGCAATTCTTGAATTCTACTTTTTCCACCACCACCTCAAATCACCTCTGGTCAATTACAACTAATACCAACACTCACTTTTCAAAAACTTTCACCTTTTGAATTATTTCAAATTTGGACAATTTTGTAAATTCCAAATTTGAACACTATTGGACACTATTGCAAATAGTGATTCTACCCTAACTAACCTACCCCAACTTACACCAATTGGTCCCCTGGTCCCCTCTCTCACTTAATGGCAACATAGAAACCCTAGGGAGAGGAGGAGCAAGGCTAGACATGGCCATGCCGGCCATGTCGCCCAACCCGACAACCTCCCCCTCTCTCCATTGCTTCTCTACCCTGGCCCCCTCGCCACCATGCGCCAACGAGACCCCTACGCCACCCTAGCATCGCCGTTGTCGAGCTCGACGACGACACACGCCGGAGACCGCGCGCCCAAACTCGCCCTGCATGCCGTGGACGTCGCACGAGAGCGCGCCCTGGACACGCGCCGCGCCACCACCTCGAGCCCTCCCTGGACCCCCTGTGAACGCGTTGAGCACCGCAGTGACACTGCGACGCCGCCAGACACGCGCCCAGCCCAGACCCGTGACCGCCGGCGCCGGAGACGACGACTTGTTCCCGTACGCGCCGCGGCCGTCGTGGAAGCAATGCGACCCAACCGAGCCTCCCCCGACCGCGCTGTCGCCGCCAAACGCATCGCCTAGACACGTAGAGCATCGCCATGACCTCGCCTAGCTCGACCAGCCGCCGGAGAAGCCGCGCCATGGTCGACCTTGCCACTGCCCCGCACCCCTTGCTCAATCCTATAAATAGAGCGTTCCCTGGAAGCAACTGAGCACACCACCTCACTCCCCACCCTTCACCACTTCGCCTCGCACCGTTAGCCACCTCGATCGTCGCCGGAGCAAGGCCAATCGCAAGCTCGGAGCCGCGGAAGCCCTGGAGAAATCGCCATTGATCCAGGCCACCTCGAGCTCCGCCACTGCTACCAGCTGCTTCGCCGTCGTCCACACCTTCCCCGAGCACACTGCCATCCCTCGCTGGAGCCGCCGTGAGCTCTCCGACCCCCTACCCTCGCCGCCAACCTCTCTGCCTCTCGCCGGAGAAGACGATGCACTGGCACCGTCCGATCCCGATCTAATCCTACGTCCCACTTTGAAACGTACCGATTCGGGCGTTATGAGCCGCTGATAGGCGGACCCCACCCTGTCAGGCAGCCCGCGCGTCCGTGGACCGTGGTGGACTGGCTCGGGCCATTTTCAAATCGTTTGGCCCAACTAGTTTTCCCGCCGGCCTGTTAAATTCAAAACCAGTTTAATTTTTACAAATCCATTTCAATACTGCCCAAACTTTGAAATTCAACCATTTCAATTTGGCTAAACCAAATTTAGTGAATTTTAGGTTGTTAGAAAGCCACTGAAATTCCCTACAACATGCCACTGGCCCCATGGTCAGTTTCTTTGTAGAAATAATATGATAAAAATAACAAGACAGGGACTTTTCCCTATTCAAATAATTCTTAAAAATCAACCAAAATAGATATTAAGTTAATTCCAACTCTAATAGCTCACATTTGACTTACACTAATTGTTTATGCAATAAAATGGTGTGATCATTTTGTATGATCATGCCATAGTTTAATGAATGGATATTTTGGCTAGTTTAACTAGTTGATATTGTCCAAAACTATTAAAGTTAAATTGTGTGAAGTCTTGTACTTCATTTAAACTTGTCTCACATGGATTCATGGGATGTTTGGACCCCTGGTCCCAAACTCTCTTATATGAATTACTTGAGATTTAAATCAAAGGTAGTGTTATTTAAATTGTAAGAGGTGATCCACCTCATTTAAATCATTGTCTCAAATGATGATGATGAACATTGGACTTAGGTCAATATGAGTTCATACATGATTGTTTGAGAAATTAAATCTTAAGAAGATTTCAATGAGAGGAAATTATTTCTCAAGAATCCTATGGAAACTATCATTTACATAGGAAATGCAAAGAAGTGAATTCTATTTAAACCCCACAACCCATGCACCCTAGTTATTTACTTGTGTGCATAGAGTAGTTTGTGTGTTCTATGTGATGTATGGAATAGCCATTGAATTAGTGAGTAATTATACTCGTATTCAAATTTAGACGGTAGCACCGGAGAGTACGTCGAAGAAGAAGGTTGCTACCAAGAGGAGGAGGAGGAACAGTTTGAGAACTACCAAGGCAAGCTATTATTCCTGCAAAGTGCAAAGTGAAGGAGATATGCCCTAGAGGCAATAATAAAGTGGTTATTATTTATATCTTTATGTTTATGATAAATGTTTATATATCATGCTATAATTGTATTAACCGAAACATTAGTACATGTGTGATATGTAGACAACAAGAAGTCCCTAGTATGCCTCTTAAACTAGCTTGTTGATTAATGGATGATTAGTTTCATAATCATGAACATTGGATGTTATTAATAACAAGGTTATATCATTATATGAATGATGTAATGGACACACCCAATTAAGCGTAGCATAAGATCTCGTCATTAAGTCATTTGCTATAAGCTTTCGATACACAGTTACCTAGTCCTTATGACCATGAGATCATGTAAATCACTTATACCGGAAAGGTACTTTGATTACACCAAACACCACTGCGTAAATGGGTGGCTATAAAGGTGGGATTAAGTATCCGGAAAGTATGAGTTGAGGCATATGGATCAACAGTGGGATTTGTCCATCCCGATGACGGATAGATATACTCTGGGCCCTCTCGGTGGAATGTCGTCTAATGTCTTGCAAGCATATGAATGAGTTCATAAGAGACCACATACCACGGTACGAGTAAAGAGTACTTGTCAGGAGACGAGGTTAAACAAGGTATAGAGTGATACCGAAGATCAAACCTCGGACAAGTAAAATATCGCGAGACAAAGGGAATTGGTATTGTATGTGAATGGTTCATTCGATCACTAAAGTCATCGTTGAATATGTGGGAGCCATTATGGATCTCCAGATCCCGCTATTGGTTATTGGTCGGAGTGAGTACTCAACCATGTCCGCATAGTTCTCGAACCGTAGGGTGACACACTTAAAGTTGGATGTTGAAATGGTAGTACTTGAATATGGAATGGAGTTCGAATATTTGTTCGGAGTCCCGGATGAGATCCCGGACATCACGAGGAGTTCCGGAATGGTCCGGAGAATAAGATTCATATATAGGATGTCATTTTATGTGAAATAAAATGTCGCGGAAGGTTCTATGGAAGGTTCTAGAAGGTTCTAGAAAAGTCCGGAAGAAACCACCAAGGAAGGTGGAGTCCACATGGGACTCCACCTCCATGGCCGGCCAGCCCTAGATGGGGTGGAGTCCCAAGTGGACTCCACCATAGGGGGCCGGCCACCCCCCACATGGGAGGTGGAAAACCCACCTTTGGGTGGGAGTCCTAGTTGGGCTAGGTTTCCCCCTCTTATGGAAGGTTTTTGGTTCGGGTCTTATTCGAAGACTTGAACACCAACACTTGGGGATCCACCTATATAATGAGGGGCCAAGGGAGGGGGCCGGCCACCCCAAGACCACAAGCTGGCCGCCCCCCTTGAGTGGCCGGCCACCCCCGCCCAAACCCTAGCCGCCCCCCTCTCCTCCATATCTCCCGCGTAGCTTAGCGAAGCTCCGCTGGACTTCTTCACCGCCACCGACACCACGCCGTCGTGCTGTCGGATTCAAGAGGAGCTACTACTTCCGCTGCCCGCTGGAACGGGGAGGTGGACGTCGTCTTCATCAACAACCGAACGTGTGACCGAGTACGGAGGTGCTGCCCGTTCGTGGCGCCGGAACCGATCGTGATCAAGATCTTCTACGCGCTTTTGCAAGCGGCAAGTGATCGTCTACCGCAGCAACAAGAGCCTCATCTTGTAGGCTTTGGAATCTCTTCAAGGGTGAGACTCGATACCCCCTCGTTGCTACCGTCTTCTAGATTGCATCTTGGCTTGGATTGCGTGTACGCCGTAGGAAAATTTTTGTTTTCTATGCAACGTTCTCTTACAGTGGTATCAGAGCCGTGTCTATGCATAGATGGTTGCACGAGTAGAACACAATGGTTTTGTGGGCGTTGATGCTCTTGTTATCTTTAGTTTGAGTACTTTGCATCTTTGTGGCATAGTGGGATGAAGCGGCTCGGACTAACTTTACATGACCGCGTTCATGAGACTTGTTCCTCGTTCGACATGCAACTTGTATTGCATAAGAGGCTTTGCGGGTGTCTGTCTCTCCTACTATAGTGAAGATTCAACTTACTCTTCTATTGACAACATTAGTATCACCGTTGTGGTTCATGTTCGTAGGTAGATTAGATCTCTCTCGAAAACCCTAAACCACGTAAAATATGCAAACCAAATTAGAGACGTCTAACTTGTTTTGGCAGGGTTTGGTGATGTGATATGGCCATAATGTGATGATGAATATGTATGAGATGATCATTATTGTATTGTGGCAACCGGCAGGAGCCTTATGGTTGTCTTTAAATTTCATGTTGAGTAGTTTTTCAAAGTAGTTGTAATAGTTGCTACATGAGGTGAACAACCATGAAGACGGCGCCATGAACCTTGACGCTACGCCAACGATGATGGAGATCATGCCCGTTGATGATGGAGATCATGTTCGTGCTTTGGAGATGAAGATCGAAGGCACAAAGACAAAAGGGCCATATCATATCACATATGAATTGCATGTGATGTTAATCCTTTATGCATCTTATTTTGCTTAGAACGCGACGGTAGCATTATAAGATGATCCCTCACATTAATATCAAGATAATAAAGTGTTCTCCCCTCGTATGCACCGTTGTAACAGTTCGTCGTTTTGAAGCATCTCGTGATGATCGGATGTGATAGATTCAACGATTCACATACAACGGGTGTAAGCCATGTTGCACACGCGGAATACTTGGGTTTGCTTGACGAGCCTAGCATGTACAGACATGGCCTCGGGACAACGGAAACCGAAAGGTTGAACACGAGTCATATGGATGATATGATCAACATGTTGATGTTCACCATTGAAGCTACATCATCTCACGTGATGATCGGTTTTGGTGTAGTGGATTTGGATCGTGTACCACTTAACAACTATGAGGGATGTTGTATTAAGTGGGAGTTCATTAGTAATTAGATTAGAACATGAACTAATTATCATAAACATAGTCTGAGTAGTATTTTGAATTAATTTTGTAGTATTGGCATCCATTTTCTACTATGCGCTAGTCTTGTTATTGAGATAGAAATACTGTTAAAATCTGACAAGAAACTTTACGGATTGGTACCATATTGTTAAATAATCAAGAATTGATTAAGTCCTATTGCAAACTTTTAGTAAACCTCACATTGTTGATTCAAAGAGCTATGGTTTCAATTAGTACCTAAAGTTATCTTGTCTCCGTGAAACTTGAAGTTCAAATTTGTTTGAAAAGTAAGGAGCTGAAAATTTAGTTTTCAGAAATAATCAAGGTATGAGATATAAGTGATATCTAAGACCTTATTGCAAGATGATAGAATATATTTTGGTGAGACTACATAAACTCATAAGTTTTATGGGAATGTACGAAGGTTGAAGACGCAAGGCGTCACAATCCTCCAACTATTGGGGCACTAACGATATTCACATATCCATGAAGTGACCATCCTTAATATGCACCGTTGCTAAGACTCGTCGTTTCGAAGCATCACGTGATGATCGGGTGTGATAGATTCTACGTGTGCATACAACGGGTGCAAGCTAGATTTGCACATACAAATACCAAGGTTAAAACTTTACGAGCCTAGCATGTACAGACATGGTCTCGGAAAGTCGTCATGATATGATGGATAAAATTATGAGTGAAATTGTTCATCATATTACAAACTTACTAATAAGTGAAATCTGGAACACTTATCATATGATGATCAATTTCAAAGTAAGAACCTCAAGGTTATTGGTATTTGACCAACAAACCTAGAAGTTAATGATGTTGAAGTGTTTTTCTGAATAATGAGGAAAGCTAAAAGAGAAACTGCAAAAGATATTTTGGCAAAAAGAAAAAAAAAGACTAGAAAGTCTAGCTCAGGTGTATATAAATGATATACATGTTATGGTTGTATTCCTAGTTAAGTCACACTATGAAATTCTTGGGTATTAGTACTATATTGGTTGGTATGAAGTGTCATACAAAACAACGCAATACAAGAATACAATGGCCTAAGTGACTGACAAGGAATATGATAGGAATGCACGCCTGGAACAAAATAAAGTGTTATTATGTTCGTCGTAAGCATTCTATCTAGCCCTTAGAATTTATAATAAAGGACTTAATAATTGTTATTTTGCTCTGGTCAAATGAAAACAATGAGTTGTTCAAATTATGACATTACTCCATGTACGATGGATAAGTTATTATAAATCTTAATGGTGAAACACACATATATAACACTGACGCTAAAATGCCATAAGGCAAATGATTTGAATTCCACTTATTTGTGGAACCGCCATTTAGGTCATGTTAGAAAGGAACGCATGAAGGAACTCCATGCAAATGGATTTTTGGAGTCATTTGATTTTTGAATCATTTGGCGCTTGCAAATCTTTTCTAAAGAAAATGATTAAAATACCGTTCATAGGCCAAAAGTTGAACGGGCAACTAACTTAGTTGAAAAATACATAATGATGTATGTGGTTCACTGAGCATAGTTGTGTGCGGGAGATTCTTCTACTTCATGAAAACTTTCAAATTGAGTATATATATGTGGATATATTCAATAAGGAAGAAGTTTGAAACATTTGAATGGATTCAAATAAATTTCAGCATGAAGTGGAAATCATCGTAATAGAAAAGTCAAATATCTATGATTGGATCATGGTGAAAATATTTGAATTACGAGTTTTAGCGAACATCTAAGAGAGTTATGAAATTGTTCTACAACTTACGTTTCTTGGAGTATCATAGTGATGATGAAGTATCCAAGAGATATATCCAAACTTTGTTGGATCAATGATGAGATAAAATATTGATGCCATTATATTTTTGTGGATTATGCTTTAGTGACTACCGCTTTTACACTGAATAGAGCATCATCATGATCCGTTGAAATGACATCATACGAGTTATGACATGGGTATAAACCCTAGTAGTCTTTTCTTAAATTTTGGTATGCATAGCACAAGTAAATAAGTTTACAACCAAAATCGGATGAATGTCTTTGTTGGTTATCCCAGAGATTTGATTGGAAATTCTTCAAACGAGACAAAGACAAAAGTGTTTGTCAATGTTTCTTATTTCCAAGAAATTGTTTCTAGTGAAGTATTTGAGTGGGAGGACAATAGAACTTGATAAGGTTCATGAACCTGAGCATAATGATCAGAGTAGCGCAGCATCGGAAACTGGTTCCGAAAGCGACCGCGACGATCATGGCTCCCATGACTACAAAGTGTTTTAGCCATGGAGATCGAAGTACATATTGAACCTTGTAGGTATGGTTTACTTTGTGATCAAATAAATGATTTGTGGACAAAGGATTGATTTTGAACAATAATAAACCAACTACAAACAAAGAAGTTATGATGGGCCCTGACTCCGTTAAAATGGCCTTACGCCATGAAATCCATAATAGATGAATACTTTTTGAAAGTAAATGGATCTATAGACTTGGATGAAATATCCTTAAAGAAGCTCGACTTGTCGAAAAATTGTTTACAACAAAGTTCAAAGAGTTGACTACGATAAGATTAGATCTTCCGTAGCAATGCTTATAGTCTATGTGGATTATTCTAGTAATCACTACATATTTCTTTTATGAGATATGCTAGTAGGATGGCAAAATACACTACTTAACAGAAGTATGTATACAAGATACAACCAATTGTTTTGCTAGTCCGTAGAATACTAGATAGGAATACGAACTTCAATTGGATGAAGTGAATATTACGGAGTTGGAATCTTCACCAGATGAAATAGTCAAAGAGTTTTTGATTTCATCAGAAATGATGAAGAGGCTTGCATTTGCAAGAAATTAAGTGGGAGCGCTGAGACATATTTATAATACTTTATGTAGATGACATATAGTTGGTTATAAATAATGTAATTATATACTTGATTAAAATGTTTCATGTAAAATTAACTTCAATGAAAGGATATGGACTAAAACATATTTAGTGTCAAGATCTATGAAGATAGATTAAAACACATGATAAGTTTAAGTCAAAGTACATAGAATGGATATTGAAATAGTTCAATATAGAAATATTAAGAAAATGTTCTTGTCATGTGAAGGTTTAACAAGATTTGAGTGTATCTGACACTCGATGAGTAAAAACACATGAGTGATTTTAGATCACGAATAAAATGTACAAAATCAGATATCTTGTGCTCTAAAATGTTATGAGCATATACCGGAATGATTCATAAGATAATCATGGGACGACAGTAAGAATATCCTTGAGTACTTTAGAAGAACTAAGGATATATATATATATATATATATTTGTATGAAGAAATGACAAACAAATCGCTGTAAGGTGTTACACCGATATTTGTTTTGTCACATATAAAATATAATTTCAATCTCAAATTAGACTAAGTGCTGTTTTAAAAGGTAGCACAATGAGCTAGAAGTTGTCTATGCTAGATTTAGAATAGTTCTAAATATTGTGACGGATTCTACAAAAGAAGGCAGAATATGTCATTGTTTTGACAAATGACAAAGGATGTTAAAGTCAAGAGGTTCTTTGAGAACTTGGTGTAGTTCCGACAGAGTCAGAATTTTGAAGCTATATTGTGTGTGACAATATTAGTGACATATTTCAGACCGCGGAATTAAGGTTCCACCAGAAGACCAAACATATTTAAATGCCGACTCATTTGGAAATGAGTGATGCGTTGAGACGCAAATGAATTACAAAATACATACGTTTCTGAGCGTGTCAGATCCGTTGACTAAAAACCTCTCCCGTGAGCAATACATGATAAAACACCGGAAGGCCAAGGTGTTATATCTTTACAAATGTAAACTAGATTATTGACTCTAGTGCAAGTGGGAGACTGAAGGAGATATGCCCTAGAGGCAATAATAAAGTGGTTATTATTTATATCTTTATGTTTATGATAAATGTTTATATATCATGCTATAATTGTATTAACCGAAACATTAGTACATGTGTGATATGTAGACAACAAGAAGTCCCTAGTATGCCTCTTAAACTAGCTTGTTGATTAATGGATGATTAGTTTCATAATCATGAACATTGGATGTTATTAATAACAAGGTTATATCATTATATGAATGATGTAATGGACACACCCAATTAAGCGTAGCATAAGATCTCGTCATTAAGTCATTTGCTATAAGCTTTCGATACATAGTTACCTAGTCCTTATGACCATGAGATCATGTAAATCACTTATACCGGAAAGGTACTTTGATTACACCAAACACCACTGCGTAAATGGGTGGCTATAAAGGTGGGATTAAGTATCCGGAAAGTATGAGTTGAGGCATATGGATCAACAAAGTGGGATTTGTCCATCCCGATGACGGATAGATATACTACGGGCCCTCTCGGTGGAATGTCGTCTAATGTCTTGCAAGCATATGAATGAGTTCATAAGAGACCACATACCACGGCATTGAGTAAAGAGTACTTGTCAGGAGACGAGGTTAAACAAGGTATAGAGTGATACCGAAGATCAAACCTCGGACAAGTAAAATATCGCGAGACAAAGGGAATTGGTATTGTATGTGAATGGTTCATTCGATCACTAAAGTCATCGTTGAATATGTGGGAGCCATTATGGATCTCCAGATCCCGCTATTGGTTATTGGTCGGAGTGAGTACTCAACCATGTCCGCATAGTTCTCGAACCGTAGGGTGACACACTTAAAGTTGGATGTTGAAATGGTAGTACTTGAATATGGAATGGAGTTCGAATATTTGTTCGGAGTCCCGGATGAGATCCCGGACATCACGAGGAGTTCCGGAATGGTCCGGAGAATAAGATTCATATATAGGATGTCATTTTATGTGAAATAAAATGTCGCGGAAGGTTCTATGGAAGGTTCTAGAAGGTTCTAGAAAAGTCCGGAAGAAACCACCAAGGAAGGTGGAGTCCACATGGGACTCCACCTCCATGGCCGGCCAGCCCTAGATGGGGTGGAGTCCCAAGTGGACTCCACCATAGGGGGCCGGCCACCCCCCACATGGGAGGTGGAAAACCCACCTTTGGGTGGGAGTCCTAGTTGGGCTAGGTTTCCCCCTCTTATGGAAGGTTTTTGGTTCGGGTCTTATTCGAAGACTTGGACACCAACACTTGGGGATCCACCTATATAATGAGGGGCCAAGGGAGGGGGCCGGCCACCCCAAGACCACAAGCTGGCCGCCCCCCTTGAGTGGCCGGCCACCCCCACCCAAACCCAAGCCGCCCCCCTCTCCTCCATATCTCCCGCGTAGCTTAGCGAAGCTCCGCCGGACTTCTTCACCGCCACCGACACCACGCCGTCGTGCTGTCGGATTCAAGAGGAGCTACTACTTCCGCTGCCCGCTGGAACGGGGAGGTGGACGTCGTCTTCATCAACAACCGAACGTGTGACCGAGTACGGAGGTGCTGCCCGTTCGTGGCGCCGGAACCGATCGTGATCAAGATCTTCTACGCGCTTTTGCAAGCGGCAAGTGATCGTCTACCGCAGCAACAAGAGCCTCATCTTGTAGGCTTTGGAATCTCTTCAAGGGTGAGACTCGATACCCCCTCGTTGCTACCGTCTTCTAGATTGCATCTTGGCTTGGATTGCGTGTACGCCGTAGGAAAATTTTTGTTTTCTATGCAACGTTCTCTTACACAAAGCCCCTTGGGGCAAGGCACCCTGTTTATTATCTTACCTTACATAAGCCTATCCCAAGTTTTTACTTTACAAGTTTTTACTTGTTTTCCAAATGAGTTACTTTTATAGTTAACTTTGGTCAAAGTACAAGTGGTTACTAGAGTAGTGAGTTAGTCTTCTCCAAGCAAAGCAAGTTAGCACCCCTCATGAATTAGAGCTAGTGCTAATGAATTAAAACTTGACTACTCTAGATGGGAGCATTGTGAATTTGAAGGATTTTTGAAACCTTGGAATGAAGATGCATTCCATTGAATGATTTTTGAAGGTGAATATGACCAAGAGAAGATGGTGATTTTTGATAAAACAATGATGTTGGTTTGAATGCGATACCTTTCCAATTATTAAGTACCCCCACAATACCTGATTATGGGTAGGGCTTAACTGGAAGTTTATGTGTCTTAGTATGGGTTCCCTCTAAACAAGCGTCATCGGGGTTATGCCGAAAGCTGCCTCTACCACAAAAGAAACAATATGATACGATGCGAAATGAGGTGAATGTCCGGCCCAAGCCCTGTGCAGCTCCTGTGCCGACTGTCTGTCTTCACTGGGAGGCCAAGCTCATGGGGAGAGGTGCTCATACTAGGATTCGTAAGTGAAAGGTTATGGTTGATGATCCGCGTACTGTGTTACGATGATTCGGGGAAATCCTGACGGATGAAATCAAATGTTGTGGCACAAGTGTGCAACCTCTGCAGAGTGTAAACCTATTCGAATAGCCGCGTCCACGGTTACGGACGGTTGGAAAGGCCATACAGTTTCCGATGTCATATCTTTGAAAATGATGTTGAAAAGGATGATGGTGAAATGACTTGTGGTGGATTGAATTGAAATCACCACTTGAATGGTGGGACTGACACTAATGTTCCCACCTGAGTCAGTTAGCACTTGAATAAGCTTTTCTCAAACTTTGTGAACTAAAACTAGCTTTATGCAAATAAAACTAGAGCTTAGCAAACCATACTAGAATGTCTAGCACTTACATTAGTATTAGTTTGCGAGTACTCAACGTACTCACGGCTTTGTCCCTGGCTATTCAAATGGCCAGAGTATGAAGATGAACCAGGAGATGACCAGCAGGACGCCTACGACAACTAAGCGCCTTCCGACGTCAAGCGTTGGCCTGTGGACTAGAGCATCCTTGTATCTTACGCTTCCGCTATGTTGAACTAGGAACTTGTGTTTGTTCGTTGATCGATAGATCAACTATTCGTGTAATATGGATCATGTGATTCCAATTTGTAAGACTTATGGTTTGTAATGAATGATGACTGTGATACTTAACTATTATGCCTCGCAACAACAATATTCCTGGGATTGCGATGTATGACATAATAGGCATTCGGACTTAAAAATCCGGGTGTTGACAAGTTGGTATCAGAGCCATTGTTTGACCTTAGAAGACCTTAGTTAGAATGGGCGTTCTGAAAAATTTAACTTAGAAATCAAAATGGAAGAAATTATTTGTGAAAATTTACTACACCCTTATCTTTGAGACTTTGCCAAAATTTGATGAATCATGTTCGATCTTATTTAAATCAACTTAAAATTTTGCCACACTTTGCACTCTCTAACTTACTCATCCAATTCTCTTTCAGATGGAGCCGAATGAACCCATCAACACCAAGTTTTATCAGCTTGGGAACGGAGGAAGCTTGATCTTTGAGCACGACCTCAACGCCGTCTCTGACTTCCTTGGGCGCCCACACCCCGAGTTTCACGGGGTTCAGCTGGACGACACGCCCGGAGGAGAGTTGCAGTGGGTGATCACTGCCGACTTGAGGGGCAAGATGGAGCCTCCCACTTCGGAGAGGATCCTCTTCTCCTTCCGCGAGAGCAACTGGCTCGACGGACTCGCACGTGGCCTACAGGAGGCACTTGCGCGCCTCTGTGGACAGAACGTGGTGCGCATCCTAGCCTCTCGCTACGCCCACCTTGTGAGGCGTGATGCCGCGGGAGTACCCATGGAGCTGCAGCCGCACCCGGAGTTGAGGCACCATGCTGAGCACCTGGACTTCATGCTCTACCAGACTCAGAGGGACCTCGACGCCACTCGCGCTTACGCGAACCAGACCCACGCTCACATCACCGAGCAGGGTGAGGCGATCAAGCTACTCAACAACGACCGCAGGAGCCTTCGCCAGCAGCGTGCCAAGAAGGACGCTACGATTCGCCGCCTTCGCGCCCGGATCGCGTCACTTGAGGCCACTGTCAAGGCCCAGGAGGATCAGATTCGTCACTGGAGGATGACGATGGAGGCATCGACATTCAGGGAGGAGACGCCTTCCTGAGCGACGACAATGACTTTGAGGAGGACGAGAACACCGAGGAGGAGGACTACGAGTTCCTGGAGGCAGGACCCGACGACTACGTCCCGATCTATGTCGATGATGAGGAGTAGTTGCACTAGTTCACTTATAGTAGATGTGAGTTGTATCCCGTCCTTTGTATCGTAGCATGAGAATGGTTCTTAAAACCATTGGAGTAGGTGTGTAGTTTGTACTATGTGTTGCATGAATGAATGAATGATATGTCGTCATGAAAAGATTACAAGTTTTCAAATGTTTTTTTTTTCAAACTTAACCAAAACGAACCATAGAATGTTCCCTCTTATCTCATAATCTTCTACATCTTCAAATGGCCCCTCCGAATCGCACCAACGACGCGATGCTGCAACTTCTGCAAACCATGCTTGCAGACCGGGAAACCGAAAGAGCCGAGCGCCAAGCCAACCTCATCGCCTTGCAGAACATCGCCAACCAAGGCCATGGAAATCATGACCACCCCGGATCTAAGCTCAAGAACTTCCAAAACACCAACCCTCCGGTGTTTAGCAAGACCGAGGAGCCCCTCGACGCCGACGATTGGCTCCAGACTATGAAGAACAATCTTGAGCTAGCCGGAGTGGAAGCCAACGAGAAGGTGTTGTTCGCCACTCACTATCTCGCTGGACCAGCCCGCGCTTGGTGGACAAGCACCCGTGCCATGAACGGAGGTCAATTCATGACTTGGGAGGATTTCAAACTCAAGTCAGCAAGTACCATGTACCCCCGGGTCTTATCAAGAAGATGAGGGATGAATTCCGTGAGCTGAAACAAGGTCGCATGACGGTGGTTGAATACCGCGACAAGTTTCTCACTTTGTCAAGGTATGCCCCTGATGAGACCGACACCGTTGAGAAGAGGAAGGAGAGATTCCTGAACGGACTGCATGATGAGATGCAGACTGTCCTCGTCAACATCCCCTTCGCCGACCTCGAAGCCCTTGTTGACTCCGCCATCCAGATGGAGGGCAAGTTAAACCAAGCCAATGAGAACCGCAAGCGCCGCATGGCGAATCAAAGTGGATCAAGCCACCCCCAAAAGTTTCGCCCAAGCTCAAGCAGAGGTTTCACTCCTAGAAACAACAAACCCCAGATGCAGAACTCTCGCCCCGGTTATCAGAACCGGAGTGGAGGAAACTCCAAGCCAGGAGGCTACAACAACAACTACAACAACAACAACTACAACCGCGCTCCACCCCGAGCCCCTAACAACACCAACACCAACACCACTCCCAGAACCGGAAGCAATGCCGTTCCCGTTGCGAACAAGCAGGACAAGAGCACTATCACTTGTTATGAGTGTGGTGTAGTGGGGCACTACTCCAACGAGTGTCCCAAGCGTCTGGCCAAGCTCGCCGGCAACACCGCTGCACCTGCTCAGCAGCAACGCCGTGTCTCCACCGGCAAGAAGTTCGTCCCCAACAACCCCAACAACCGCAACGGCCGCCTCTACCACATGAACGCTGAAGAAGCCCAGGAAGCACCAGATGTTGTGCTGGGTATGTTTTCTGTCAACCACATCCCTGCTAGAGTGTTGTTTGATTCTGGAGCATCTCATTCCTTTGTCACCGAAGACTTTGCATCAACAAGTAAAATTCAACCCCTCAGTTTGAAGCATGTTATGATAGTTCAAATTCCCGGATCAACCACCAAAGCCAGAAAATTTTGTAAAAATGTGCCAATCAAAATCCATGATGTAGATTTCTTTGCAAATCTAATCATACTTGGGACCAAAGGTTTGGAAGTTGTCCTAGGAATGGACTGGATGTCCAAGCACAATGGATTGATAGACTGTGCCAAGAAAGCCATAACCATGACTAGCAGCACCGGTATCGTAGTTGAGCACGTATCTGAAAAACTACCCAGAAAATTTACCTGCAACCAAAGTGTATCCAAGCCAACTCTGGATCAAATCAGGGTCGTCTATCGCTACCCTGATGTGTTTCCGGATGATCTACCCGGTATGCCCCCGGATCGGGATATCGAGTTTATCATCGAGTTAATCCCCGGAACTGGACCCATCGCCCAGAGAGCCTACAGCATGAACGCAACCGAGCTTGTGGAGCTGAAGAAACAAATAGATGACATGTTAGCCAAAGGTTTGATTAGACCAAGTGCATCCCCCTGGAGATCCCCCGTCTTGTTTGTCGATAAGAAGGATGGTGCAAATCGTTTATGCACGGACTATCGTAAGCTTAACGATGTCACCATCAAAAACAAATACCCCTTACCCAAGATAGAAGACTTGTTCGACCAACTCACCGGATCCCGAGTTTTCTCCAAGATTGATCTTAGAACTGGATACCACCAACTGAAGATCCGAGCCACCGACATTCCAAAAACCGCTTTTACCACCAGATATGGGTTGTATGAGTACAACGTCATGTCATTTGGACTGACCAATGCCCCCGCTTATTTCATGAATCTCATGAATAAGATCTTCATGAACTTTTTGGACAAGTTTGTCGTTGTTTTCATCGACGACATCCTCATCTACTCCAAGTCCGAAGAGGAACATGAACAGCACTTGGAGATTGTTTTAGAAACCCTTAGACAGCACCAGTTGTATGCCAAGTTTAGCAAGTGTGAGTTTTGGCTGGAAGAGGTTGGATTCCTCGGACACATCTTGTCTGCAGGAGGAATTGCCGTAGATCCCGCCAAAATCAAAACTGTTATGGAATGGAAAGCCCCAACCACACAAACCGAGGTCCGTGCTTTTCTTGGATTAGCCGGATATTACCGCAGATTTGTAGAAGGTTTTTCGAGCATCGCTCGACCAATGACCCAACTGCTGAAGAAGGACAGAAAGTTTGAGTGGACCGACAAATGCGAAGAGAGCTTTCAACAGCTCAAGAGTAGACTGACAACAGCCCCAATTCTGATCATGCCAGATATCGCAAAGCCCTTTGACGTATATTGCGACGCCTCCAAGACTGGACTTGGATGCGTGCTTATGCAAGAAGGCAAGGTTGTATCCTACCTTTCAAGACAACTCAAGCAACATGAACAGAACTACCCAACCCACGACCTCGAACTTGCAGCCGTGGTCTTAGCCCTGAAAGTTTGGCGTCATTACCTCATGGGTAATCGATGCGAGATCTACTCCGACCACAAAAGCCTCAAATACATATTCACCCAGAAGGAGCTGAACATGAGACAACGCCGATGGATCGAATTGATCAAGGATTACGACATGGAGATTCACTACCACCCCGGCAAGGCCAATGTGGTAGCGGATGCTTTGAGTCGACTGCCGTGCCAGTTGAACTCCATGCTCGCAACCGAACAACCCAGCTTGCACCAAGAGTTTGAACAGTTCAGACTTGAACTTGTTAGTGAAGGATTCCTAGCCAGCATAGAACTGCAACCCACCTTGGTTGGTCAGATCAAGGAAGCCCAGAAGGACAACGCTAGCATTGACGGAATCAAAAAACAGATAGCCGCAGGAAAAGCCCCCGGATTCACCGTAGACGAAGCCGGAGTTCTTTGGTACAAAGAACGTCTCTGCGTACCATCGGACTCTGACTTGAAACAAATCATCCTGCAAGAAGCCCATGACACCCTTTATTCAATCCACCCCGGAGGTACCAAGATGTACCAGGACCTAAAAGAACAATTTTGGTGGCATGGAATGAAGAGAGAGATCGGTAGCTATATCGCTAAGTGTGACATCTGTCAGAGAGTCAAGGCAGAACACCAACGACCCGCCGGACTGTTACAACCCCTCCAGATTCCGGAATGGAAATGGGACTCCGTAGGAATGGACTTTATCACCGGACTGCCCAAATCCAGCAAAGGCAATGATTCAATATGGGTAGTGGTCGATAGATTGACCAAGGTCGCCCATTTCATCGCCGTCAAAACCACCTATCAAGGCCCCAAGTTAGCTGAACTTTACATCTCCAGAATAGTCGCTCTGCACGGAACCCCCAAATCGATAGTGTCAGATAGAGGATCACAGTTCACCTCAAGGTTACGCGAGAGAAAGTGCATGAAGGACTAGGCACCCGCCTAAATTTCAGCACCGCCTATCACCCTCGGACCGACGGACAGACCGAGAGAGTAAACCAGAATCGGAAGACATGCTTAGAGCATGCGTACTTGGAATACGGATCCAAGTGGGAAGACTGCCTACCTTACGCAGAATTCTCTTACAACAATAGTTATCAAGCCAGCCTACAGATGGCCCCCTTTGAAGCCTTGTACGGAAGGAAGTGCCGTACCCCCCTGAACTGGTCAGAAGTCGGAGAAAGCCAAGTTTTCGGCCCAGATGTTCTTAGAGAAGCCGAAGAGAAAGTCCACAAGATCCGCGAGTACCTCAAAACTGCGCAATCCAGACAGAAGAGCTACGCCGACAAAAGACGTCGGGAGATGACTTTTGAGATCGGCGATTTTGTCTACCTCAAGGTATCCCCCTTGAAAGGAATGCAAAGGTTCCAACTGAAAGGAAAGCTTGCACCCCGCTATGTCGGACCTTTCCAAGTCCTTAGCCGCCGAGGTGAAGTATCTTATCAACTGGAGTTGCCTGAAGAAATGTCGGCTATGCACGACGTGTTCCACATCTCACTTCTCCGGAAGTGCCTTGAAGTCCCGGAGAAGACCGAAGTGTTCAAGAACATCGATCACCGATCGGTGGATATCAACAAAGATCTGACTTACCACGAAGTGCCGATTCGCATCCTGGAAGAAGCTTACCGAACCACCCGCACCCGAAGCATCAAGTTTCTGAAGATCCAATGGAGCAATCATACCGAGGATGAAGCCACATGGGAACGCGAAGACTTCATGAAGAAGGAGTACCCAGATCTCTTTAGTACCTAACTTTCTTTTCGATCTCGGGACAAGATCTTTTGTAAGGGGGAAGGGTTTGTAACACCCCACATTTCAATAAAAAGAAAGTTAGAGAATTCCAGAAAGCAAATTTTCAAACCAACAAAAACTTTTCTATTTGCATATAGTACCATGCATAGGACTTGTGCATTTGAGTGATATGCCATGATGATTGCTTTTACTTGTATTTGCTATACTCTAAAACCCTAGTGTGATCATATGAAGATCACCAACCAAATAAAACAAAGAGGATGAAAATCCATAAAATGCAAAACCCTAAAAACCCTCACATATGCCCTATGGCATTTTTATAAACTTTGACCCTAGACCTATTTGGTCTTCACCATTAGTTGAATAATGTTATTAAACACTTATTACAACTTTTGGAACCAAAGTTTCACAATTCAATTGAAATTCAAACACAATTCCCACTCACATGTGATATTGGTCAAAATTGACAATTATAGTCTGATCACCACTTTGAGCCCCTGCAATTCAATTTCCCAAACCAATTCTTGCTAACTCTTTGCACCATTTCAAAGTCAACATCAAGGTAAACAACTTTGATGAAGATCACCCTGCCAAATTCACCTTTGATCAATAGCTATGCTCATCCAAAGTTGCAACATTTTAACAAGTGGAACAATCTCTCACTTGTCAATTTTTGCAATTCTTGAATTCTACTTTTTCCACCACCACCTCAAATCACCTCTGGTCAATTACAACTAATACCAACACTCACTTTTCAAAAACTTTCACCTTTTGAATTATTTCAAATTTGGACAATTTTGTAAATTCCAAATTTGAACACTATTGGACACTATTGCAAATAGTGATTCTACCCTAACTAACCTACCCCAACTTACAACAATTGGTCCCCTGGTCCCCTCTCTCACTTAATGGCAACATAGAAACCCTAGGGAGAGGAGGAGCAAGGCTAGACATGGCCATGCCGGCCATGTCGCCCAACCCGACAACCTCCCCCTCTCTCCATTGCTTCTCTACCCTGGCCCCCTCGCCACCATGCGCCAACGAGACCCCTACGCCACCCTAGCATCGCCGTTGTCGAGCTCGACGACGACACACGCCGGAGACCGCGCGCCCAAACTCGCCCTGCATGCCGTGGACGTCGCACGAGAGCGCGCCCTGGACACGCGCCGCGCCACCACCTCGAGCCCTCCCTGGACCCCCTGTGAACGCGTTGAGCACCGCAGTGACACCGCGACGCCGCCAGACACGCGCCCAGCCCAGACCCGTGACCGCCGGCGCCGGAGACGACGACTTGTTCCCGTACGCGCCGCGGCCGTCGTGGAAGCAATGCGACCCAACCGAGCCTCCCCCGACCGCGCTGTCGCCGCCAAACGCATCGCCTGGACACGTAGAGCATCGCCATGACCTCGCCTAGCTCGACCAGCTGCCGGAGAAGCCGCGCCATGGTCGACCTTGCCACTGCCCCGCACCCCTTGCTCAATCCTATAAATAGAGCGTTCCCTGGAAGCAACTGAGCACACCACCTCACTCCCCACCCTTCACCACTTCGCCTTGCACCGTTAGCCACCTCGATCGTCGCCGGAGCAAGGCCAATCGCAAGCTCGGAGCCGCGGAAGCCCTGGAGAAATCGCCATTGATCCAGGCCACCTCGAGCTCCGCCACTGCTACTACCGTTTCGCCGTCGTCCACACCTTCCCCGAGCACACTGCCATCCCTCGCTGGAGCCGCCGTGAGCTCTCCGACCCCCTACCCTCGCCGCCAACCTCTCTGCCTCTCGCCGGAGAAGACGATGCACTGGCACCGTCCAATCCCGATCTAATCCTACGTCCCACTTTGAAACGTACCGATTCGGGCGTTATGAGCCGCCGGCGGACCCCACTGTCGTCAGCCCGCGCGTCCGTGGACCGTGGTGGGCTGGCTCGGGCCGTTTTCAAATCGTTTGGCCCAACTAGTTTTCCCGCCGGCCTGTTAAATTCAAAACCAGTTTAATTTTTACAAATCCATTTCAATACTGCCCAAACTTTGAAATTCAACCATTTCAATTTGGCTAAACCAAATTTAGTGAATTTTAGGTTGTTAGAAAGCCACTGAAATTCCCTACAACCACTACACCACAGCATTAGAACCCCAACAGATAAGTTGGTCGGGAAAGCAGCTTTCGCTGACAGAACGTCGGTTGGGAAAGGGTTTTACCGACCAATAAGGTCGGTCACTGAAAGTCCAGTCGGCAAAGACCTTTGCCGACCGACATCTCTTGGCCGACCGACTGTTTGTTGGTTCTACAATTTCTTTCCCGACCAACATATACTATCCCGACCGACCAATTTTCCCCAACCAATTTTGTTTCCCTACCAACAGTCGGTCGGTGTATAAATTGCCGACCAACCTTCTGTTGCCCACTTGCCCATGCCAATTATCTTTACCAAACAGTCCCATGGCGTTGGAACATTAATTAACTTCCAATATTTGGGACAGTCATTTATCAATGTAGTATTAATCAAACCGCAAATTCCATAACAGTAACATCAAACATAATCAAACCGCAAATTCCATAACAGTAACATCAAACACAATACAAAAGTGTTTCCAGTAATGCGCATATTCTTGAAGATTATCAAACCAGAACCAAACATTTTAATTAATTCTCGTACAGAAGTACTTCTCATATACTAAAAGGTAACTAAAATAGAGGAAACAATATGGTCCAGTGCCTAAGACACCATAGAGGTTTACAAAGTGATAGCTAAAGGATGTATCTGGCAATTCATAGTTTGCTCCTTTACACGAAAAATCCAATTGATGTGAACTGCCAGTTTCATGGTTTCTCCCCCTCTGGTATATTTTCTGTAGAAGGTAAACAAGTCTCAGTCCATTCGTAAGACAATGCAATTATAAAAAGAATGTATAAAGCATAGCTCTGCACAATTAAGGTCATTTGTATTGTAAACTTCATGTATAAGGGTCTTAAAACATAAGCCTTTTTAGAAAGCTAAAAAGCCTTATATTTCAGAACGGAGGTACTACTTCAATAAGCAAAAGATAACTTCAAATTCATGAGCTCTCCATACTAGTACAGTATTAAGAATTTCAAGAAATGGAGCCCAGAACTGTACCCGTTCTACATGAAGCAATTCAGAGCATGTCAAATATCAAAAACTCACGTACTCATGTTATATACAGTTCAATAAACATTAGGAAGGGGGTGTCCACAGTAAAGATATAGTAATGCTATTCAGCCATTCAGGTCGACGAAGGTTCCTTTCCCTGAAGTAGTACTATATATAAAGAAAACCACAATTGATACTAAGTATAATGATTTTTCAGCTAGGGTAATGATGAGTTGTTCACAGCTATAGATGAAGGGGGATCAAACTCATCTAAATAATTAAGCAACGACCATCAAACCATTAGCCTAGTGCTCATTGCATTACCATGTGACGCTAACTCGCTATGTGAAAAGTTTACAGTTCAAACAGTTCAATCTATCTTCCTATTGCTTAAACATACCATGATAACATCTCAGTACTGAAATAACTTCACTGCATAGCTGAGTTAGAGAAATAACTCTGCGATGGGTAAGGAAGATGCTATGGCTTGTACGTCACCTATACACAAGTCAGCATATCTAGCAAAATTATCACAAGTCAGCGTCACACATCACTTGTACAAATTGTGGAGAAAACGCAGTGTTGGCAATTACCTAGCTAAATGGCCATCCAATAGACCTTGTGACACAGTAACACTCGTACAGTGTCTTGATCGACCTTGCTTCAAGACCAGTCCGTGAATTTAGAAGCAAATCCATGCCAATCTGAAAGTGATTATTTCAGAAAGATGTAGGTTAGGCATATATTTCAGAGCTGCCTATAAAGAAGAAAAGATCAGGATAACAGCAATGCATTAATGAAAGCAGCAGTATTGTAGTCAGGAGATAGAAGTAATCTCAATAAAATTACAGATAGAGAAATAATATCTACTTCATGGAAAATATTAGTGATCCTATTACTTGAGTGCACGCATACTAGGAATTTTCCATGCAATGGAGAATATGAACAGTTTACTTTTCAAACTAAACAATATAGTACTAAGAGGTTAGGCACTAGTACACAACGTTACTTTCAAACAGAGAACACACTCGCATCATGGTCGTTCAGAATATAAGTGCACATAAAAGACAATTCTTTCAGTGAGAACTCTGATTTGCTAGCAGTACAAACTGCTCGAGTCTATGATTAGACACCATCATTTTGACACTGAATTTTAGGTTACATACATAACCAGAGAAATTTCTGGTGATACTTGATTTAAGCGGCTGAAATCTTGCAAGAGAGCACCCAACAAAAACTCCGTCGAATGGCATCGTTGCCCACGGCCATGGCTACCACTTGATTTAACAACTAATCAATCTAGATTTGTACAAGCAGAACCAATATACCTCCATCAGCAACATTCACTTGTATAGTAGTGTAAGGATCTGGCAATGTCTCATACACAGCATTATCAGGATCAATATTTTCAGCTTTGTAAATTAATGAGTAACATTCAATTTTGATACATTATCTCTTATAATTTTTGCCTAGCTAAATCAGAAAATATCCATGATCTCGTGTATTTTCATTAAAAATATTAAAAACTGCACCAAGTTGAGTAAAAGTATCAGTAAAACTAATTTGGTGTCCTTATGATATTCAAGTATTGGAGCTTAAAATTGGAACGGTGTTACTTGAAGTAATTCAGATCATTTCAAATATCAAAAACTCGCATTCTCGGCATTCACATATTAACTAGAACAAAATAAATGTTCATGACGCTAAGAAGCAATTTGTAAATCTACTACTGGTACATGCGGACATTATGCACAGCATGGCCATTCATTTCTCACCTTCTGGAAAATTATGTAACTTCTCAGCATATACCATTATAATTGCGTGATCGGCGTGCTGAATAGTTCCCACGGCCACCCTTTCCATCTTGGGCCTGCATCGTAGGTCTTCTTCAGTGATCAAAATATTCTTTGTTGCTCTGTAAGGCAAAGAAAAGGTTGTTTTAGCACCTTTCAGCAGAAATGGGTACTCAAATATCAACTAAGGCATATATATTGCATGATATCTTATGCCTGTTAGTAAAAAAAGGACATAATTGGCAATGACACTCATAGCACGGTGCAAATGTTAAAGTATAATAGATTAAAACCTGTCCAACCTATACTTGTAGGTTCTGCATTTAGTGAATCCAGATAATTGACCTGTGAATAACGGATCATAAATAGAATTAACGTAATCATTCCTTTTTTTTTCCATGCTGCATGATGGTTATGGCAATTTCAATTTGTATGCAAGAAAGATATCAGATGCTAATAAAGGTAATTTTATAACAGTACCATGTTGTCTAGAGAGACGATTCTAGAATTGATGTGGTAAGCCAAATATAAACTTAGGATAATGCAAGCATATAACAGTTTATTTCTACCTGTCTTGTAACACTGAGCAAGAACTTCTTCAACCAGTGAAAAACGACTGACCATCAAGTCTTAACTATATTCTTAATTATATGGCAAATAGCTACCAATAAGACCTATGAGCTTTACAAATGCTCCGAGGAGAATTTTTTTAATGAATGAATAATGTAATTGTAGATTCATTACTCAAACATGTAGTCGGTTCTACACTGTCAACTACAATAAATAAATAATATTGTCTAGTGGGTGCAGATTACTGGGAAAGGATCGATAAAAGTACATTAGAACTTAGAAGAATGTGTACTGATGTTTCCTTGTATTTTGGTAATAATTGGACATGTAGTGCTGTATGATGGAATATTAAATTGCTTATTATATTGAAGTGGTTAATAAAGGTCCAATAGTCAAAAAGAGTTACTGAAGTGGACCTTTGAAAAGCAGAATGTTTGATGCATATTTGTACACTTCTTATCAATTTACTCGGCCCGCTCCTTCCTTGCTTTGCTTATATCCAACAGACAACATCCTTCCCACCGACTACACTCTACAGGGTGCCATCATTCAGATACATATAGTGGTAAATAGAGAAGATGTAGATCCATGTATGTGAGAGAGAAATAGATTTACCTGCAGGTAGAAGTTTCAGGGGCAGGGGGTCGCAGGGAGCCACCGTTGGGACTTCACGAGTAGGCCAACACCCAACAAAGCGCGCATCCATTGGGAGCTCGTAAGCAGGTCGACCTAGCGCGCTGCCGCAAGGAGGAACGCCTCGTCACCAGGAGCGAGAAGGTGGCGGAGGAGTGAACTGCGGGCAGCGTATGGTGTCCGTCGAAGCGCCCCTCCCTTGGAAGCTCGTTAGCAGGCCGACGAATCGCGCCGGCACCGGGAAGCCGGGAGGAACACGCGGTCAACGGTCGCGCAATGGCAGGGGCTCGTGGGCTGACCGACGAAAATAGCCGCTGATGGGAGGGCGCCGACAGGTTGCCTGCAGCGCGACGGCAGGGGAGCCTAGGCGGAGCGGCGGCGGCGGCGGCGGCGCGGTGGATGGAGCGAACTGCAGGCGCGTGGGTGGGGCAGGATAGGGTTCTGTTCTGAGATAGGAAGTGTGGCTGTGGGGTGTCGGTTTGGATTTAGGGGGCGGCAGCTGAAATTTTTGGGCCAGGCATTTCGCGCTCCGCCTTTCAATTTTTCGCGCGCCTGGGCCGGTCCAGTTAGCCACGCACGGTTGGTCGGTATTGCTTGCCGACCGACTGTTGGACGGGATGGGAGAGTATTGCCGACCCATGGTTCGACCCCAAATGATAAAACTTTTCCGACCGACTGTCTAGCAGTATAGGCCACTATCTCCGACCAACAGTCCGAAGAAATCATTACCGACCGACAGTTAGTTGGTATACTAGACTTTTACCGACCAACGTCAGTTGGGAATCTAGTGTTGTGGTGTAGTGAACATGCCACTGGCCCCATGGTCAGTTTCTTTGTAGAAATAATATGATAAAAATAACAAGACAGGGACTTTTCCCTATTCAAATAATTCTTAAAAATCAACCAAAATAGATATTAAGTTAATTCCAACTCTAATAGCTCACATTTGACTTACACTAATTGTTTATGCAATAAAATGGTGTGGTCATTTTGTATGATCATGCCATAGTTTAATGAATGGATATTTTGGCTAGTTTAACTAGTTGATATTGTCCAAAACTATTAAAGTTAAATTGTGTGAAGTCTTCTACTTCATTTAAACTTGTCTCACATGGATTCATGGGATGTTTGGACCCCTGGTCCCAAACTCTCTTATATGAATTACTTGAGATTTAAATCAAAGGTAGTGTTATTTAAATTGTAAGAGGTGATCCACCTCATTTAAATCATTGTCTCAAATTATGATGATGAACATTGGACTTAGGTCAATATGAGTTCATACATGATTGTTTGAGAAATTAAATCTTAAGAAGATTTCAATGAGAGGAAATTATTTCTCAAGAATCCTATGGAAACTATCATTTACATAGGAAATGCAAAGAAGTGAATTCTATTTAAACCCCACAACCCATGCACCCTAGTTATTTACTTGTGTGCATAGAGTAGTTTGTGTGTTCTATGTGATGTATGGAATAGCCATTGAATTAGTGAGTAATTATACTCGTATTCAAATTTAGACGGTAGCACCGGAGAGTACGTCGAAGAAGAAGGTTGCTACCAAGAGGAGGAGGAGGAACAGTTTGAGAACTACCAAGGCAAGCTATTATTCCTGCAAAGTGCAAAGCCCCTTGGGGCAAGGCACCCTGTTTATTATCTTACCTTACATAAGCCTATCCCAAGTTTTTACTTTACAAGTTTTTACTTGTTTTCCAAATGAGTTACTTTTATAGTTAACTTTGGTCAAAGTACAAGTGGTTACTAGAGTAGTGAGTTAGTCTTCTCCAAGCAAAGCAAGTTAGCACCCCTCATGAATTAGAGCTAGTGCTAATGAATTAAAACTTGACTACTCTAGATGGGAGCATTGTGAATTTGAAGGATTTTTGAAACCTTGGAATGAAGATGCATTCCATTGAATGATTTTTGAAGGTGAATATGACCAAGAGAAGATGGTGATTTTTGATAAAACAATGATGTTGGTTTGAATGCGATACCTTTCCAATTATTAAGTACCCCCACAATACCTGATTATGGGTAGGGCTTAACTGGAAGTTTATGTGTCTTAGTATGGGTTCCCTCTAAACAAGCGTCATCGGGGTTATGCCGAAAGCTGCCTCTACCACAAAAGAAACAATATGATACGATGCGAAATGAGGTGAATGTCCGGCCCAAGCCCTGTGCAGTTCCCAGGCTGACTGTCTGTCTTCACTGGGAGGCCAAGCTCATGGGGAGAGGTGCTCATACTAGGATTCGTAAGTGAAAGGTTATGGTTGATGATCTGCGTACTGTGTTACGATGATTCAGGGAAATCCCGACGGATGAAATCAAATGTTGTGGCACAAGTGTGCAACCTCTGCAGAGTGTAAACCTATTCGAATAGCCGCGTCCACGGTTACGGACGGTTGGAAAGGCCATACAGTTTCCGATGTCATATCTTTGAAAATGATGTTGAAAAGGATGATGGTGAAATGACTTGTGGTGGATTGAATTGAAATCACCACTTGAATGGTGGGAATGACACTAATGTTCCCACCTGAGTTAGTTAGCACTTGAATAAGCTTTTCTCAAACTTTGTGAACTAAAACTAGCTTTATGCAAATAAAACTAGAGCTTAGCAAACCATACTAGAATGTCTAGCACTTACATTAGTATTAGTTTGCGAGTACTCAACGTACTCACGGCTTTGTCCCTGGCTATTCAAATGGCCAGAGTATGAAGATGAACCAGGAGACGACCAGCAGGACGCCTACGACAACTAAGCGCCTTCTGACGTCAAGCGTTGGCCTGTGGACTAGAGCGTCCTTGTATCTTACGCTTCCGCTATGTTGAACTAGGAACTTGTGTTTGTTCGTTGATCGATAGATCAACTATTCGTGTAATATGGATCATGTGATTCCAATTTGTAAGACTTATGGTTTGTAATGAATGATGACTGTGATACTTAACTATTATGCCTCGCAACAACAATATTCCTGGGATTGCGATGTATGACATAATAGGCATTCGGACTTAAAAATCCGGGTGTTGACAATACACTATCGTACTTTTGAAGGTAGTTCCCTCCCGTGACCCTTAGGCAAATGTTACATGGTTGACTTCGTGTAACATCACAAGAGAAAACTAACATACAAACATAGTGCAAAGCTATAAATCATCTTCATTCATATTATAATACTACTAGGGTTTCTCCATCTCCCCCAAGAACGAAGTGAACTACTCACACATGGAAACGATCAACAACATCATGATAATCTTGTGAATGGAATATGGGAAACGGTGTGAATTCAAGTACAAACCCACAATGACAATGGAGATTACAATCTAGGGAGATGATTGGGATGGAGATGGTGATTGCGTTGTGGTTGATGATGAAGGTGATGATGCCTTGTCCTCCAATGATTCAGGTAGCAACTTGCATGAGGCCCCTTCTTGTTCTTCCTTGATATCTCTTCTGGGACGGTGTTCTGGTGTTCGTGGTTGCGTGTGTGCTTGGATCTCAGATCCGTCTGCGGGAGGCGAGAGTATTTGACGAGGCGTTCATCCTGACAGGCCGTACGAGCGGATGTACGGGCGGCCTCCCCGTACCGACGTCCGCTAAACCTTATGGAACTTGTCTTCACATCCTCCTTTCACCGAGATGCATAATTAAGTGCTTAAAAGATTTTTATCACATCAAAATACCATAATTTGGCAGGTTTTATTGATATTTCATCATTGCCTTATTATTTTAAGATCATTTGTATACAAAGGCGCGGTAGCGCGGTGAAATACAAAAATCTTATTACTACACAATGATAACTTAATGAAATAATAATGTAAAACATGTTAAAAATGCACTCATCACTAACTCTATGCATGGATTAAATATGATCCAAACCATTTCAAGAGGGGCAAGACGACTTAAAGTTGCAAATAGAGTTGAAGTTGTAGGGTCACTCACCTTGGAGCTCCACACCGGCTTTCGTCTTTGTTTAAATAATGTTCTTTATGTACCTACCTTAAGTAGGAATTTATTTTCAGTCTCGTATCTTGATGATGACATGTATCAGTGCAGGTTTGACAACAAACAATTTATTTTAAGTTATAGTAATAATGACGCTAGCCTTAGTGTCAGACCAGGCAAACTATATATGTTATCTATGAATGATTCTATTATGTATGTGAGTGATGTTTCTAATGTTGAGAAGAAATGGAAGGGTACTAATACTTTTTCGAAATTGTGGCAATGTCATTTGGGTCGCATTTCGAGGGGTGATAGAAAGACTAACTAAAAATGATGTACTCCTCCTATTGGACTTCTCTGGAGCAGTAAGAGCCACGAGTGTCCTCGAACTCATCTATATTGACATATATGGACCTCTTAATGTTAAGTCTATAGATGGTTTTGATTCATTCATCACCTTTGCAGACGACTTTTCTCGCTATGGTATATTTACCCTATACGTGATCGATCGGAAGCTTTGGACAAATTCAAAGTGTTCAAAGCCAAAGTTGAGAACCAATTGAATGCAAAAAATAAAAGTTGTACGATCTAATCACTGGGAGAGTATTATGGTAGGCATGCTCCTTATGGGAAAACTCCAGAACCCTTTGCTAAGGTCCTAGCTGAGAATGGAAATGTTGCCCATTATTCACTGACTTGTGAACCCCAACAAAATGGTGTGGCTAAGTGTCATAATCACACACTTATGGATATGGTGCGGTCACATGCTCAGTCATGCAAGTCTTCTGGTAAGCCTATGGATGGAGGCATTAAAGATGGCTACACATGTCTTAAATCTTGCTCCCACACTAAGTCAGCACCAAACACACCTTTCGAGATGTGGAGGGGAAAGAAACCGATCTTGAATTATATACGTATGTGGGGTTGTCCCGCTAAAGCTATAGTTTTCAATCCACAACTTAAGAAGTTGTATAAAAAATCAATTAATTGTTTCTCTGTCGGATACCCGCATAGGGGAAAGGGATATCGTTTCTAATATCCCAGTCATACCACTAAGTATGTGGAGACCCGAAAAGTACATGGTATTTTTTGAGGATAATGAATTTACGAAAATAAGGAAGGTACGTCTCGAGGAAAAGCGGGTTTGTTCTCCATCCCCGTCTATCCAAGAGGTCATTCTACCGATGCAGAGGGGAATCCCTTCTCATGTTGAGACTGAATCTCACAGTTCATGTCCTAAACCTGATGGTGATCCTAAAACTAATGATAATGAAAATCCAGAAGGTGAAGAGATTCAACAGTCAGATCATGAAGAAGATCCACATAATTATGATGCCCCTCCACCACCATCTCCTGTGAGAAGATCACATCGAGAAAGAAGGAAAGCCATCTTAGATGATTATATCACTTATATAAGTAAGGATGTAAATGATATAGGAAAGGTGGAGGATCCAACCTCATATAACATGGCCATTAAACGTTTGAATTCATCAAAGTGGCAAGTTGCCATGGAAGATGAGTTAAAATCTATGAGCTCAAACAATGTTTGAGATTTAGTAGAAGTTCCTAATGATGCCAAAATAGTAGGCTGCAAATGGGTCTACAAAATCAAGTATGACTCCAAAGGGAACATCGAAAGGTTCAAAGCAGGATTTGTGGCAAAAGGTTCACACAAAGGGAAGAAATTGATTACAATGAGACTTTCTCTCTTGTGTCATCTAAATATTCTTTTAGGATTGTCATGGCTCTGGTAGTCCATTTTGACCTAGAATTGCATCAAATGGACGTTATAATGGCATTTCTAAATGGTGACCTTAATGAAAATGTATACATGACTCAGCCGGAAGGTTTTGTTGTTGAAGGAAAGGAACATTTGGCATGTCTTACGAAGAAATCCATCTATGTTGCTTCAAGACACTGGTATCTCAAGTTCGACAAGATTATTAGAACTTTTTGTTTTATGAAAAATGTTGTGGACAACTACATTTATGTAAAGTTTAAGGGCAGTAGGTTCCCAATATTAGTCCTGTATATGGATGACATATTGTTGGCCTGCCGTGATAAGGATGCTACACGAGACTAAGAATTGTCCGTGTTCCAATTTTGATATGAAATATCCCGGTGAAGCTTTGTATGTCCTAAGCATTGAGATTCATCAAGATAGTTCTGAAGGTGTGTTGGGACTATCACAAAAGGCATACTTTGAGCGAGTACTAAAGAAATACAATATGCATAAGTGCTTTGGCTCACCTGCTCCAATAGTCAAGGGCAATAAGTTTGGGACATTTCAATGCATGGGGAACCAAATCGAAACTTATCAGATGAAGTCGGTTCCTTATACTTCATCTATCGGAAGCATCATGTATGCACAAGTCTGTACGCGCATGACTTGGCTTTTGTAACCGAGATGCTTGGCAATTACAATTAAATCTAGGACTACACCACTGGAAGGCCACAAAAAAAGTCTTGCGTTATATCCAAGAAACAAAATACTACGTACATCCTTACATATAGAAGGTCTGGTAATATGGAAGTTGTTTGTTATTCCGATGTTGATTACCCCAGTTGTGTGGATAGTAAGAAGTCCATATCAGGTTATATATTCACACTTGTCGGGGGAGCTATATCGTGAAAAGCTACAAATAAATGATAGTTGCTTCATCTACAATACAAGCAGAGTATATAGCATGTTATGAGATCATTGGGCAAGCTGTATTGATAAATAATTTTATTCCCAGGCTTAAAGTGGTCGACAACATTTCAAAACCACTTCTATTGTACTACGATAATAAACCCACAATTTTCTATGTAAGTAACAACAAGTCAAGTGCTGCTACATAGCACATTGACATTAAGTATCATGTTGTGAAACATAGAATCCAGGTTCAAATAATTAATGCTAAGCATATAAGTACGACTCATATGCTTACGGATTCGCTAACGAAAGGCTTACCACCCAGTATTTTTCATGGGCATGTTGCCAGCATGGGATCACTGAAAGCCTTATGATTCTGAAATAAAGGGACCACTACAAGAACCACTCCTAATAAGCAAAATGTTCCCATTCCAAGATAGGTTGGTATGCCATTGGTGTTGAGGTTCAATGGCATTTCATTGGTTGTTGCAACACCTCAATTTGTTTTATTATTCTTATGGATAATGGGCAATGAAGTTAAACCTAACGATCAAATGGGAGAATGTTGGTTGATCTGTTAGGTTAAACTCTAAATAAAAAGGCTTAACTGATAAATGACATAGTTGTCGAGGGTACTCCTCGCCAATGCCCTCCGATAGGGGCTTAGGGTTGATGGAATCCTGTAGGCTGACACGAGACATCGGTTCACAGACAAGCGGGGAGAGCAATTTACCCAGGTTCGGGGCCCTCGATGAGGTAAAACCCTTACGTCCTGCCTGTCTGTTCTTTGATTATGATGACAATGGGTTACAATGGGGTGCCGAATAGTTCGGATGAGATCTAGTCGAGATTGCTATTGCTAGGGTTACCTAGCTCTGAGCTTTTCCTGGCTAAGATTGCTAAGATTGATTGTGTCCTCTCGGCAGCCCCTCTCCTGGCCTTTATATATGAGGCCAGGTCTCAAGAGATCTAACCGAATACAACTAGATTTACAGTAGTTTAGATCCAATCTTTCCTTGTTTGTTCGCTTCCTTGTCTTGCCCGTCAAGGAATCTTCTGGTGCGCCGACCTAGTGGCCCATCTCGCCTTCAGGTATCTTCATGGGCCTCCAATTAGTCAATATCGGATAGGGCAATGTTGGTTACTCGAAGGGTAATGCCCACGTCAGTAGCCCCCGAGTGTCTAGCCGAAGATAATTCGGGTAGAGACTAATGCATGTCTTCTCCTGATATTCTTCTCCTTCATTGTTCTTGTTCATCTTGATTCTGCTTCATCTTCTTTTATCGGGTGCGCGTCAGCGCTCCCGATGGGAGTAGCCCCCGAGTCTAGGTACGGATGCTTGCAATCCGTGCGTAGACTCAAGTTGTACCACTCGAATATTCTCCTCTGTCGATGTTTTTTCACAGGTCTTCATTCGATATTTTCTTTAATCAAAGGATAATGAGTAACGTGCCCAACTTTTGTTGGTTAACTGCCGATGGCAAAACAATGTTACCCTACACAGAATCAAGTCCCCGGGCATGATCCTGGAGTGCAAAAAACTTCTATTGGGTGCGCATCATGCACTCCCGATGGGAGTGTTTGGGTGCAATCGCTTGTAAACGAGTGCAGACTCAATCCTTTTTCCTTCGACTGTTCATTCTGTCGAGTCTTTCTTTTATCGGGTGCGCGTCAGCGCTCCCGATGGGAGTAGCCCCCGAGTCTAGGTACGGATGCTTGCAATCCGTGCGTAGACTCAAGTTTTTCACCCAACAACTTTTCATGTTTCCTTCGAGTGCCTCTAGTTTTTTTTTATGACGTCGTAGTTGTGGGCCGATTGACGGGATTTGACTTGACGTGTAACTGCTGTGGGCCAATTGATAGGACTTGACCTGACGGGCCCACCCTAGTTCTGCGCAGGCAGTTTTTAGGTCTTGACTAGTGCACGCGCGGCGATCGTAGCGTCTCCTCAATTTTCGCGCGACGTGGGAATAATGGGCCGCCGGTTCCACTCCTTTTTCAAGCACCACGTGTACAGTCAGATCTGCTCCTCCCCCCACGATGCTTTGCGGAGTTATGGCCACGTCTGGGCTCGATTTCTTATGGGATAAATAGGGGGCCTCCTTTCTTTTTTACCTTTTACCCCGTTCACTGCTCATCTTCTCCTTCAAGCCTCCTGTTCTTCTGCCTCTCCATCAGAAGCTTCGTTCACCATGGGCAAAAAGAAGAGTGGCAGCACATCGGAGACGGCCAAAGTTAGCCGCGACTGGAACGCCTCTGCCATTACCAACCGCGACATCAACAAACTTCGCGCCCTTGGCTTCATCTCCGCATCTGAGGATGACATTCGTCTCCCAGGTTCGGTTTCTCACCCAAGTCCCCCAAAGGGCTTCACCGTCATGTTTGTCGCTTTTCTGTTCCGTGGCCTCTCTCTTCCGGCGCACGAGTTCCTTCGCTCCCTCCTTTTCTTCTATGGGATTCAGCTCTGGCAGCTGACCCCAAATTCCATCCTCCACCTTTCCATTTTTATCACCGTCTGCGAAGCCTTCCTCGGCATTGAGCCTCACTGGGGCCTTTGGAGGAAGATCTTCTATGTGAAGCGTCATAACGATAGCAACGGCCCCCCCGTTGTCGGCGGCGTTGGCTTTGTTGTCAGGAAGGAGGTCGATTACTTCGACTACCCGATGAAGGAATCCGTCCAGGGCTGGCGCAACAAGTGGTTCTACCTTCGGGACCCTGCTGTTCCTGGGCGGCGTTCAAATATCCCTCTTTTTGATGATGTCTTGGTGGCTCACAAGAAGAAGTCTTGGAACAACGCCCTTTCTCCCGAAGAAAAGGCGACAGCCGATGAGCTATTCGAGCAAATAGTCACCTTGAAGAATACAGGAGGCCTGACGATGTGCGGTACTGAAGTAGTTTCAGTGTTCCTACAACGTCGAGTGCAACCGCTGATGTCTCGCCCTCACCAGTTGTGGCTTTACACTGGCAAAAACGACAAGTCGAGGGTCAACTCTGCCGACCTATCGGCAGACGAGCTCCAGAACGAGGTTCGTCGCCTAACATGCCTCAGCACCAAGGACACCATTGTCTTGACATCAGCGCGCCCTCCTTATGATTTCAAGCATCTTACGTCTGAGGTAACCTTATCGTCCTTCGTTTACTGTCATTACTTCTTCTTTCTGTTTGTGCCTTACACATTTTCTATCCTTCCGCAGGTTCCCACTGTCGCCCAATGTTATCCTCCCTCACCCGAGAGCGGAGTGGTATTAGAGGATGACGACGACGATTCTGAGGGAACCGAGGATGCTCAGCACGCCCTTGAGGACAGCGATGTCCAAGAGGAGGAAGCTGCCGAAGATGACGCCTTTCTCAAGAGCAGACGTCGCAAGCAGGTACATGATGATCTTATCACTTCGGCTGAATCAAGTCCTAAAGGAGGAGATAATGATGCCGACGAAGCTGCTTTGCCTCCTCCTGCTAAGAAGGGTTCAACAAGTTTCTTCGTGGACGAAGATGATCTGGACCTGTGAGCATTTATACTCTTGTTACTTTTATTTCTTGTCACCTTGTATGCTAACTGCGCGCTGTACTTAAACAGCTCCGTCGATGACGATGTTCCTCTCGCAAAGAGGGCTAAACTAGCTTCTGAGAGAGCAGCATCGGCTAAGGAATCGAACCCTTCTCCTGCCAAGTCGACACCTCCATCCCGAACGGGTGTAGAGAAGGTCCCATTATCGAGAGTTATTCCTCCTGATGATGCTCCCACCCCGTCGGCTGGCCGCGATCACGTAATTATTTAATCTGTCTGGCTTTGCTGAATTTCCATCACCTGACTCCTCTTGATTTTTCCTGGCTGCAGCCAATTTACGCTACAGTCGATGCTGTGGCGGACTTTGCTGAACAATTTACTCGCCTAGAGGCCGAAAACACTCAACTTCGGAAGGCCGTCAAATCTTCGGCTGATCAAGCGGTCGAAGCCAACAGGATCGCTGCCGATGCCAAGAGTGAGAACGCCTTGTTGAAGGAGGAGGTAAAGAGGCTGAAGCGTCAGATGAAGGATGATCAAGATGCCAGGCGTGCAGCGGCGGCTGCAATTGACGAGAAGGAGGGTGTCCTCCGCGAATCCATCAAGAATTTACTGGGTAAAAATCCTTATGGTGTTCCGCTCCTTTCTTGATGCTTTCTCCTGATGTTTACTGATACATCTCTTTTCCAGAGGCCGCCAATTTAACTGTCAGCCGACGTCATCAGCTTCGGGAGGATTCCACAGCCGACGCTTTGTCACTTGCTGCTGAGTCAAATGTCCAGATTCTCAGGTTACTGCAGAAGTCCAAGGGGGCTCTGTCGAAGTTATACTCGATGATCTTCCCAAAGGCGAAGCTGGACAAGACTCTCGACGAGATGGCGGAAGCTTTCCTTGTAGATCCTTCCGAGCCTGTAGAGGTACTGAAACATCGCAGCCGCTTGATGGGTGCAGTTCTTACTTTCCAGTTGCTTATGGGCCACGGGATGGGGTCGGAATTGGAAGAGTTCTCTAAGGCGCTGCCTGTTGATGATGAAAATCATCTAGTCAACCTTGAGCCTTTCAAGAGATCGGCAATAACTTGCGCCAACCGGCTTCTGAAGTTGGTGGATGAAGCACAAGCCGAGCCTGTCCCTGAGTTAGCCCCTGGTTCAACGTCGGCGAATCCTTGAACCGTTATTTGATTTGTTGTACATAAGATTATCGTAAAACTTTTAAATTCAGCTCTGTTGCCAAACATCCTTTTGCTTGTATGATGTGCACTCAATACTCCCGATGGGAGTTTTTATATTAATGCTTGGTCTGAACTGAGAACGTACTGCAGATTCCTTCATCTTCTTCCCATGCCGAGCTTTTTTCGAATTCTTCGGGAAATGACGAGTCAGGCCTTGTTCGTCAGTTAAGTGACCAGGTGTCTAGTCTGAATAAAGACATTACTTCCCTTCGTGCAATGGCTGCCTTGGTGAAGAAGAAGGGAGAAATAGCGACTGCCGTCGAACAATACGCTCTCGATGGTCTTCATGTTGCTTCCGAAAGCTTAGGCTGTGAGTGTTTAGCCTATCTTCTGATTCCGGGTATAGCTTGAATGTTCTAACATTCGTTCCTTTTCCAGTCGTAGCTTCGGATGCAGCTGAAGAGGACAGGAGGATTCATGAAGAGGTTGAGGCGATGACCGATGTTGCGCACCCAACGCATGGTTTATGGCTGCATCGTCCGAAGGCCGTCATCATGGCGAAGTTTAAGTACCGGGTGATGAAGGCACATTACTATTTTGATTAATACTATGCCCTTCTTACGATGGTTTGGCACACTTTGTTTCCTCTGGATCAGGCACCCGAAACCTTGTCTGGTTTGTTCACCCGATTCAAGTCTCCCGAGAGGATTCGGCTGCTGGTGCGGAAAGAACTTCTAGCTGGTGCTGAGCTTGCCTTTGCTTCAATATTGGCATGTCATCCATCTTTGGATTTAAGAGGCGTGGCAAACACTGAAAGGGATTTAGGCCAATACTATGATGTTGCTCGAGGTCCTGCTCACACCATTGTTTCTCGGATAGAATCATGCCTCGAAAAGGAACTGAAGGCCCATTGGGACCGGGGATCCCGATTATAAATGTAATAACCTTGTATTCGCATAAGATTGTTTACTGCGTACGCTGCACGCTTATGTTATTTTGATTGATATTTTGTTGTCGAGTGCGGCTGAGTGATCAGTTCAACCTGCTTACTCGACGGCTTCGTTGTATTTTATGCAATGTTATTGCGAAGTCGATATGTAATTTATGCAAAAGTTCGGCTTCGTCACACGATGCACCGGTTTGAGCCTTATCTTAATGTAACCATCGACTGCAGCACTCTCGTATTTTTCGAGGCTTGGATTGGTTGTTTTTGTGTGTCATTAATCTTAGCTCTCGCTGAGAGTATTTAATTAATTTCATCGTGTGAACACTTTTTTTTTCTGGGCCAATGCTCCCGATGGGAGTTAGAGCCGATGGAAAAAGGTTCCGAACGTTACGTTCGGGTGCCAGAGCCTGAAGCAAGAAAAATGGTAATAGAAATCTGATTAGATCTTTATTCATAATGTAAAGCAACCTTGTAGGCCGTTAAATGAAAAAACAATCGTATCCTATGTATAAAACCGTCGCAATTGCGCGATGTTCCACGGATTCTCGATATCTTTTCCTGAGGCTGGATTTTTGAGCCGATAAGCTCCTCCTGGTATCACTTCGGTGATGATGTATGGTCCTTCCCATGGAGATTCTAGCTTCAAGGGTCTTTTTTGCTTCAACCGAAGTACCATATCTCCAACACTGAAATTTCGACTGCGTATCCGTCGACTGTGATAATTTCTCAGTGCTTGTTGGTAGACCGTTGTTCTTGCCAAGGCGATATCTCGTGCTTCGTCAAGGAGATCGACATCATCTTGTAGCGCGATATTGGAGGAGGACTCTGTGTACGCTGTTACTCGAGGCGCTTCAAATCGAACGTCGGCTGGTAGAACTGCTTCGGCTCCGTACACCAAGAAGAATGGAGTGTATTGAGTCGACCTGTTGGGGGTGGTACGTAAGCTCCATAGCACAGATGGTAACTCTTCAACCCAGGCTCCGGCTGCACCTTTAAGGCGTTTCTTTAAACCACCCCCTATTAAACCATTGATCCTTTCCACTTGGCCATTGGTCTGGGGGTGAGAGACTGATGCGAATTTCAATTTGATTCCTCCATCATCACAAAATTTCCTGAACTCCTCGGAATCAAAATTGGAACCGTTGTCTGTGACGATGCTGTGGGGCATACCGAATCGACAGGTTATTCCTTTGAAGAATTGAACCGTCGTTTCAGCCTTTTGGTTTCGCACTGGTACTGCCTCGATCCACTTAGTGAATTTGTCGACTGCAACCAATAAGTACGTGTGTCCTCCGGGTGACGATCTTGGCAACGGTCCAACTTGATCGAGTCCCCATTGAGCGAACGGCCATGCCAAGGGTATTGTCATTAAATCCGTTGCAGGAGCGTGTGGCTTCGACGAGAAACGTTGGCACGCATCGCACTTCATGACTAGATCCCTGGCATCTGATGCTGCCGTTGGCCAGTAAAATCCTGCCCTAAAGGCTTTCGCCACAAGGGCTCTGCTTCCTGCATGATGCCCACAGGTTCCTTCATGTATCTCGCGCAACAATGCTTTTCCATCATCAATGGCGATGCACCTTTGGAAGATCCCTGAGATGCTACGCTTGTAAAGCTCACCATTTATCACCGTGAAAGCCTTTGATCGTCTGACGATTCGCTTAGCTTCCACAGGGTCTTTCGGTAGCTCTTGTTTCGACAAGTACGCTAGGAATGGTTTGGTCCATAGTGGCTCGAGGATGAGAACTTGTTCGGCAGGGAGGCCTGGAGATTCTTCAGTCGAAGACTTTTGTAATGAGCTTTTCTCCAACTCTTCAGCCGATGGTTTTGCAGGCGGCTTTTCTTTGATTGATCTTTGAGCGATCACTTCGTAAAAAACTCCATCTGGAATAGGGGAGCATGTGGACCCGATGTTCGCCAGAGTGTCGGCTTCCTCGTTACTGGCTCTGCCGATATGCTTAAGCTCACATCCTTCGAATTTAGCCTCCATATTCTGATACAGCTGTCGATAAGCAACCATGTTGTCACTAACTGCATCGCACAGGTTCATCGACTGTTGAACCACCAGGTTTGAGTCTCCGTAGATTTCTAGGCGCGTAGCACCACACGCCTTCGCCATTTTCATTCCGTGTAGCAGTGCTTCGTATTCTGCTTCGTTGTTTGTCGGCAGGGAGAAATTCATGCGTAGTATATACTTCATCTTATCTCCCTGTGGTGATATCAGTACCACTCCTGCCCCCGCGCCTGTACTCCGTTTTGACCCGTCAAAGTACATCACCCATGACCCCGACATGTCGGGTGTTGCTGGTGTTTGTGATTGGATCCAATCTGCCACAAAATCTGGGAGAATTTGGGATTTTACCGCCGTTCGGTTGACGTAAGTTATGTCGTGTGGCGCTAACTCGATGGCCCATTGAGACACTCGACCCGTGGCTTCCGGATTGGTCATTATGCTCTTCAGGGGTGCTTCGCTCACAACTTTAATCGGGTGCTCCGTGAAGTAGTGCCTCAGCTTGCGAGCCGACCTCCACACTGCATATGCCAACTTCTGGTGATGAGGATACCTCTGCCTTGCGGGGGTGAGTACTTCACTGAGGTAGTAAACGGGCCTCTGCACGCCATGAACTCTCCCTGCTTCTTCTCGCTCGACAACCAAAACGCTGCTGAAGACTTGAGCTGTGGCGGCTATGTACATCAGCAGTGTCTCCTTTTCGCGCGGGGTCACGAGCACCGGGGAGGTCGATAGGATTTTCTTCAAGTTATCGAAGGAATCTTGTGCCTCCTTTGTCCACTCGAACTTTTCTGACTTTTTCATCAGGTTGTAGAAGGGCAAAGCTTTCTCCCCTAGCTTTGCGATGAACCTGCTAAGCGCTGCTAATCGGCCTGCCAACTGCTGCACTTGGTGCAGATTCTTTGGCGGCTCCATGTCGAGAATAGCTTTGATCTTCAAGGGGTTAGCCTCGATTCCTCTGGCTGATATGAAGTACCCGAGTACTTGTCCTCCTGGCACCCCGAAAAAACATTTCTTCGGGTTTAGCTTGATTTTGTATCTGTCCAGATTGTCGAAGGTTTCCCGCAAGTCATCAATGAGTGTGGCTGCGTGCTTTGTTTTCACCACGATGTCGTCGATGTAGACTTCAATGTTCCTTCCAGTCTGCTCCGTGAGGTAGGCTTGCATGCAGCGTTGGTAGGTAGCTCCTGCATTTTTCAACCCGAAGGTCATGACGTTGTAACAGAAAACGCCGTGCGGAGTGATGAACGCGGTTAGCTCCTGGTCCTCCTTTTTCAGTTTGATCTGGTTGTACCCAGAGTACGCATCGAGGAAAGAGAGTCGATCGCACCCAGCTGTAGAATCGACTATCTGATCTATTCGAGGCAGTGGAAAATGATCTTTCGGGCAGTGCTTGTTAAGGCTAGTGTAATCGATGCACATGCGGAGAGCGGTTGTATCCTTCTTCGGCACCATGACTGGATTAGCCACCCATTCAGATTCCTTAAGCTCTCGGATAAATCCCGCCTTGCGAAGTCGATTAACTTCTTCACCGATTGCTCTTCTTTTAGGTTCGGAAAATCGACGCATCGACTGCTGTACTGGTTTGGCCGTCGGGTCAACATTTAGGGCGTGCTCAGCGAGTTCCCTGGGGATACCTGGCATGTCGGATGGCTCCCATGCGAATATCTCCCAGCGCTCACGGAGGAACTCGATGAGCGCGCTTTCCTATGTGACAGCTAGGTCAGCCGAGGTGTTGACCGTCTTCTTCGGATCAGTAGGGTGCACCTGCAGCTTCTTGGTTTCCTTTGCGGTATCGAACTCATCGGATCTCACGTTTCGATTGTCGGCTGGTGGCTGTGTGTGGTCTGTAATGGCATCGATTGCGTTGAGTTCTTCTTTGGCTCCAAACTTTGAGGCGATCTTCTGAAATTCCCTGTCGCAGTTGTCTGACCGAGCGAAGCTGCCGTGAACGGTTATTGGGGTCCCGTTGTTGCCTGGCATCTTTAGTTTCAGGTATGCATAATGAGGCACGGCCATGAATTTGGCAAACGCGGGCCTGCCAAGGATGGCGTGGTACTGAGATTCCCAGTCGACTACCTCAAAGTCGACCCTTTCCTTTCTGAAATTACTGGGCATGCCGAAGACTACGTCCAATGATGTTTTGCCCAGCGAGTAGGCGGGTCGAGTCGGTATAATGCCATGGAACCCTGTGTCGGATTCTTTCCGCATGTCGACTGTTAAACCCATTGCCCTCATTGTGCTGGCGAATAACAGGTTCAAGCCACTTCCACCGTCCATGAATACTTTGCCCATATTGTATCCTCCAATCTGTGCTTCCAGGACCAGGGCCGCGTGACCGGGCCTTGGGACGGCCTTCGGGTGGTCCGCCCTGCTGAAGGTGATGCTCTGATCTGACCAATCGATAAAATCCGGCGTATCAACCATGGCAACTTCCGCGTACTTCACTTCTCGAGAGAACGTTTTGATTTCTCTTTTCGAAAAGCTGGTTTTGTGGATCATGTTGATTTGTCCGCGCAACGCTGGGAATACCTCGACTGGTACATATTCGTCTTTTTCCATCGGCTCGTATGGTTCTGGTACATATGGTTCTGGCCGATGGTCATAGGACCTTGCTTTCTCTTCCATCATGCGAACTCTTGATGTGGCTTCGGCTCTAAGGTCGTCGCAGAACTGTCGAATCTCTAGGAAGTGTCGGCAGTTCCTTAACAGATGGCTGGACTTTTCCCGACCGTCTTTAGGATCAAAGTAAGAGTGGAGATAACATGGCGCCTCAAGCTGCTTTGTAGCTGAGAGGTGTGGCGAACGGGTGCGGCCTCTGATTGACGACATGTCATAGCATCGAGAGTGGACTGCTGTTCTGCCTTCCTCTTCACGGTGTGAGCTCCTTCGTCTCTTCCTTTGTCCAGCTGCGGCGTCGAGATTTTCTCGGTTGTTCTGTCGTATGCTTCTGGGAGAAATTTTTTGGGCTGTTGCCGAAGGGGAACCCTCCTGTGGCACAACCTTTGGGTCGGACACGCCGGTCCCGGGGAGGCGAAGAAAACCTCCGGAGTCGATGGCGAAGTGGACGCCACTGAAAACAGCTTCCGTGTTGTGAAACGATGCCATAGAATTCGGGTGAAGTTCTTCGCGGCGCGGCACGAACTTGTAGGATCCGCAGCGGATCGGATCTCTTGACTTTGCTGGTGTCGGTGACTCGAGTAAGAACGCCGCGGACGTAACTGGTGCTGCCGATGACCTGCCTTGTGCCGACAGATTTCCCACAGACGGCGCCAATTGTCGAGGGTACTCCTCGCCAATGCCCTCCGATAGGGGCTTAGGGTTGATGGAATCCTGTAGGCTGACACGAGACATCGGTTCACAGACAAGCGGGGAGAGCAATTTACCCAGGTTCGGGGCCCTCGATGAGGTAAAACCCTTACGTCCTGCCTGTCTGTTCTTTGATTATGATGACAATGGGTTACAATGGGGTGCCGAATAGTTCGGCTGAGATCTAGTCGAGATTGCTATTGCTAGGGTTACCTAGCTCTGAGCTTTTCCTGGCTAAGATTGCTAAGATTGATTGTGTCCTCTCGGCAGCCCCTCTCCTGGCCTTTATATATGAGGCCAGGTCTCAAGAGATCTAACCGAATACAACTAGATTTACAGTAGTTTAGATCCAATCTTTCCTTGTTTGTTCGCTTCCTTGTCTTGCCCGTCAAGGAATCTTCTGGTGCACCGACCTAGTGGCCCATCTCGCCTTCAGGTATCTTCATGGGCCTCCAATTAGTCAATATCAGATAGGGCAATGTTGGTTATTCGAAGGGTAATGCCCACGTCAATAGTCAACATTAACATTAAGTTAAAGGGAGACCGGGGGCGTCACCAACCAATTAATGGTTCGTGGCCCCCTGTTGCATGCGCATATAAATGGGGGAGCCCCAGAAGCTAGCGATATACAATTATACACAAGCAGTCGCTCAGCCATGCTGCTCTCCAACACCCCTATGTTTGCACCGATCGCAGCCCGCACACAAGCAACATGAAGGCTGGAACCTCGTCGTGATGTACCAGGGCAGGGCAGGTGGCGGCCATAGGAGATCAGGAGGATGTCCAGATCATCTTATACGTTATCTGTTGATGTTATATAGGTGTTATAGTTGCTTCCATGCATGCTCTTGCGTTGCTAATGACGCTGGGACTCCAGAGCAGAGTGTTGGAGTCAGCGAAACTTTTTCCCACAAGGGTGACTCAAGGGTTTATATCGAACTCTCGGAGAATTGGCTTAGAGGTGTCTTTTTCCCTCTTCTTCTAGCAATCATGCAAAGTAAGTATTGCCTTGTGTAACACCCCACATTTCAATAAAAAGAAAGTTAGAGAATTCCAGAAAGCAAATTTTCAAACCAACAAAAACTTTTCTATTTGCATATAGTACCATGCATAGGACTTGTGCATTTGAGTGATATGCCATGATGATTGCTTTTACTTGTATTTGCTATACTCTAAAACCCTAGTGTGATCATATGAAGATCACCAACCAAATAAAACAAAGAGGATGAAAATCCATAAAATGCAAAACCCTAAAAACCCTCACATATGCCCTATGGCATTTTTATAAACTTTGACCCTAGACCTATTTGGTCTTCACCATTAGTTGAATAATGTTATTAAACACTTATTACAACTTTTGGAACCAAAGTTTCACAATTCAATTGAAATTCAAACACAATTCCCACTCACATGTGATATTGGTCAAAATTGACAATTATAGTCTGATCACCACTTTGAGCCCCTGCAATTCAATTTTCCCAAACCAATTCTTGCTAACTCTTTGCACCATTTCAAAGTCAACATCAAGGTGAACAACTTTGATGAAGATCACCCTGCCAAATTCACCTTTGATCAATAGCTATGCTCATCCAAAGTTGCAACATTTTAACAAGTGGAACAATCTCTCACTTGTCAATTTTTGCAATTCTTGAATTCTAACAATTCCACCACCACCTCAATTCACCTCTGGTCAATTACAACTTATACCAACACTCACTTTTCAAAAACTTTCACCTTTTGAATTATTTCAAATTTGGACAATTTTGTAAATTCTAAATTTGAACACTATTGGACACTATTGCAAATAGTGATTCTACCCTAACTAACCTACCCCAACTTACACCAATTGGTCCCCTGGTCCCCTCTCTCACTTAATACCACATAGGAACCCTAGGAGGAGAGGCTTAGCAAGCCATGGCATGGCCATGCCGGCCACATGCCGGCCATGTCGCCCAACCCGACAACCTCCCCCTCTCTCCATTGCTTCTCTACCCTGGCCCCCTCGCCACCATTGCGCCAACGAGACCCCTACGCCACCCTAGCATCGCCGTTGTCGAGCTCGATGACGACACACGCCGGAGACCGTGCGCCCAAACTCGCCCTGCATGCCGTGGACGTCGCACGAGAGCGCGCCCTGGACACGCGCCGCGCCACCACCTCGAGCCCTCCCTGGACCCCCTGTGAACGCGTTGAGCACCGCAGTGACACCGCGACGCCGCCAGACACACGCCCAGCCCAGACCCGTGACCGCCGGCGCCGGAGACGACGACTTGTTCCCGTACGCGCCGCGGCCGTCGTGGAAGCAATGCGACCCAACCGAGCCTCCCCCGACCGCGCTGTCGCCGCCAAACGCATCGCCTGGACACGTAGAGCATCGCCATGACCACGCCTAGCTCGACCAGCCGCCGGAGAAGCCGCGCCATGGTCGACCTTGCCACTGCCCCGCACCCCTTGCTCAATCCTATAAATAGAGCGTTCCCTGGAAGCAACTGAGCACGCCACCTCACTCCCCACCCTTCACCACTTCGCCTAGCACCGTTAGCCACCTCGATCGTCACCGGAGCAAGGCCAATCGCAAGCTCGGAGCCGCGGAAGCCCTGGAGAAATCGCCATTGATCCAGGCCACCTCGAGCTCCGCCACTGCTACCAGCTGCTTCGCCGTCGTCTACACCTTCCCCGAGCACACTGCCATCCCTCGCTGGAGCCGCGGTGAGCTCTCCGACCCCCTACCCTCGCCGCCAACCTCTCTGCCTCTCGCCGGAAAAGACGATGCACTGGCACCGTCCGATCCCGATCTAATCCTACGTCCCACTTTGAAACGTACCGATTCGGGCGTTATGAGCCGCTGACAGGCGGACCCCACCCTGTCAGGCAGCCCGCGCGTCCGTGGACCGTGGTGGGCTGGCTCGGGCCGTTTTCAAATCGTTTGGCCCAACTAGTTTTCCCGCCGGCCTGTTAAATTCAAAACCAGTTTAATTTTTACAAATCCATTTCAATACTGCCCAAACTTTGAAATTCAACCATTTCAATTTGGCTAAACCAAATTTAGTGAATTTTAGGTTGTTAGAAAGCCACTGAAATTCCCTACAACATGCCACTGGCCCCATGGTCAGTTTCTTTGTAGAAATAATATGATAAAAATAACAAGACAAGGACTTTTCCCTATTCAAATAATTCTTAAAAATCAACCAAAATAGATATTAAGTTAATTCCAACTCTAATAGCTCACATTTGACTTACACTAATTGTTTATGCAATAAAATGGTGTGGTCACTTTGCCTGATCATGCCATGGTTTAATGAATGGATATTTTGGCTAGTTTAACTAGTTGATATTGTCCAAAACTATTAAAGTTAAATTGTGTGAAGTCTTGTACTTCATTTAAACTTGTCTCACATGGATTCATGGGATGTTTGGACCCCTGGTCCCAAACTCTCTTATATGAATTACTTGAGATTTAAATCAAAGGTAGTGTTATTTAAATTGTAAGAGGTGATCCACCTCATTTAAATCATTGTCTCAAATGATGATGATGAACATTGGACTTAGGTCAATATGAGTTCATACATGATTGTTTGAGAAATTAAATCTTAAGAAGATTTCAATGAGAGGAAATTATTTCTCAAGAATCCTATGGAAACTATCATTTACATATGAGATACAAAGAAGTGAATCCTATTTAAACCCCACAACCCATGCACCCTAGTTAATTTACTTGTGTGCATAGAGTAGTTTGTGTGTTCTATGTGATGTATGGAATAGCCATTGAATTAGTGAGTAATTATACTCGTATTCAAATTTAGACGGTAGCACCGGAGAGTACGTCGAAGAAGAAGGTTGCTACCAAGAGGAGGAGGAGGAACAGTTTGAGAACTACCAAGGCAAGCTATTATTCTTGCAAAGTGCAAAGCCCCTTGGGGCAAGGCACCCTGTTTATTATCTTACCTTACATAAGCCTATCCCAAGTTTTTACTTTACAAGTTTTTACTTGTTTTCCAAATGAGTTACTTTTATAGTTAACTTTGGTCAAAGTACAAGTGGTTACTAGAGTAGTGAGTTAGTCTTCTCCAAGCAAAGCAAGTTAGCACCCCTCATGAATTAGAGCTAGTGCTAATGAATTAAAACTTGACTACTCTAGATGGGAGCATTGTGAATTTGAAGGATTTTTGAAACCTTGGAATGAAGATGCATTCCATTGAATGATTTTTGAAGGTGAATATGACCAAGAGAAGATGGTGATTTTTGATAAAACAATGATGTTGGTTTGAATGCGATACCTTTCCAATTATTAAGTACCCCCACAATACCTGATTATGGGTAGGGCTTAACTGGAAGTTTATGTGTCTTAGTATGGGTTCCCTCTAAACAAGCGTCATCGGGGTTATGCCGAAAGCTGCCTCTACCACAAAAGAAACAATATGATACGATGCGAAATGAGGTGAATGTCCGGCCCAAGCCCTGTGCAGTTCCCAGGCTGACTGTCTGTCTTCACTGGGAGGCCAAGCTCATGGGGAGAGGTGCTCATACTAGGATTCGTAAGTGAAAGGTTATGGTTGATGATCCGCGTACTGTGTTACGATGATTCAGGGAAATCCCGACGGATGAAATCAAATGTTGTGGCACAAGTGTGCAACCTCTGCAGAGTGTAAACCTATTCGAATAGCCGCGTCCATGGTTACGGACGGTTGGAAAGGCCATACAGTTTCCGATGTCATATCTTTGAAAATGATGTTGAAAAGGATGATGGTGAAATGACTTGTGGTGGATTGAATTGAAATCACCACTTGAATGGTGGGAATGACACTAATGTTCCCACCTGAGTTAGTTAGCACTTGAATAAGCTTTTCTCAAACTTTGTGAACTAAAACTAGCTTTATGCAAATAAAACTAGAGCTTAGCAAACCATACTAGAATGTCTAGCACTTACATTAGTATTAGTTTGCGAGTACTCAACGTACTCACGGCTTTGTCCCTGGCTATTCAAATGGCCAGAGTATGAAGATGAACAAGGAGACGACCAGCAGGACGCCTACGACAACTAAGCGCCTTCCGACGTCAAGCGTTGGCCTGTGGACTAGAGCGTCCTTGTATCTTACGCTTCCGCTATGTTGAACTATGAACTTGTGTTTGTTCGTTGATCAATAGATCAACTATTCGTGTAATATGGATCATGTGATTCCAATTTGTAAGACTTATGGTTTGTAATGAATGATGACTGTGATACTTAACTATTATGCCTCACAACAACAATATTCCTGGGATTGCGATGTATGACATAATAGGCATTCGTACTTAAAAATCCGGGTGTTGACAAGTTGGTATCAGAGCCATTGTTTGACCTTAGAAGACCTTAGTTAGAATGGGCGTTCTGAAAAATTTAACTTAGAAATCAAAATGGAAGAAATTATTTGTGAAAATTTACTACACCCTTATCTTTGAGACTTTGCCAAAATTTGATGAATCATGTTCGATCTTATTTAAATCAACTTAAAATTTTGCCACACTTTGCACTCTCTAACTTACTCATCCAATTCTCTTTCAGATGGAGCCGAATGAACCCATCAACACCAAGTTTTATCAGCTTGGGAACGGAGGAAGCTTGATCTTTGAGCACGACCTCAACGCCGTCTCTGACTTCCTTGGGCGCCCACACCCCGAGTTTCACGGGGTTCAGCTGGACGACACGCCCGGAGGAGAGTTGCAGTGGGTGATCACTGCCGACTTGAGGGGCAAGATGGAGCCTCCCACTTCGGAGAGGATCCTCTTCTCCTTCCGCGAGAGCAACTGGCTCGACGGACTCGCACGTGGCCTGCAGGAGGCACTTGCGCGCCTCTGTGGACAGAACGTGGTGCGCATCCTAACCTCTCGCTACGCCCACCTTGTGAGGCGTGATGCCGCGGGAGTACCCATGGAGCTGCAGCCGCACCCGGAGTTGAGGCACCATGCTGAGCACCTGGACTTCATGCTCTACCAGACTCAGAGGGACCTCGACGCCACTCGCGCTTACGCGAACCAGACCCACGCTCACATCACCGAGCAGGGTGAGGCGATCAAGCTACTCAACAACGACCGCAGGAGCCTTCGCCAGCAGCGTGCCAAGAAGGACGCTACGATTCGCCGCCTTCGCGCCCGGATCGCGTCACTTGAGGCCACTGTCAAGGCCCAGGAGGATCAGATTCGTCAGCTGGAGGATGACGATGGAGGCATCGACATTCAGGGAGGAGACGCCTTCCTGAGCGACGACAACGACTTTGAGGAGGACGAGAACACCGAGGAGGAGGACTACGAGTTCCTGGAGGCAGGACCCGACGACTACGTCCCGATCGATGTCGATGATGAGGAGTAGTTGCACTAGTTCACTTATAGTAGATGTGAGTTGTATCCCGTCCTTTGTATCGTAGCATGAGAATGGTTCTTAAAACCATTGGAGTAGGTGTGTAGTTTGTACTATGTGTTGCATGAATGAATGAATGATATGTTGTCATGAAAAGATTACAAGTTTTCAAATGTTTTTTTTTCAAACTTAACCAAAACGAACCATAGAATGTTCCCTCTTATCTCATAATCTTCTACATCTTCAGATGGCCCCTCCGAATCGCACCAACGATGCGATGCTGCAGCTTCTGCAAACCATGCTTGCAGACCGGGAAACCGAAAGAGCCGAGCGCCAAGCCAACCTCATCGCCTTGCAGAACATCGCCAACCAAGGCCATGGAAATCATGACCACCCCGGATCCAAGCTCAAGAACTTCCAGAACACCAACCCTCCGGTGTTTAGCAAGACCGAGGAGCCCCTCGACGCCGACGATTGGCTCCAGACTATGGAGAACAATCTGGAGGTAGCCGGAGTAGAAGCCAACGAGAAAGTCCTGTTCGCCACACACTATCTCGCCGGACCAGCCCGCGCTTGGTGGACCAGCACCCGTGCCATGAACGGAGGTCAATTCATGACTTGGGAGGATTTCAAACTCAAGTTCAGCAAGTACCATGTACCCCCGGGTCTTATCAAGAAGATGAGGGATGAATTCCGTGAGCTGAAACAAGGTCGCATGACGGTGGTTGAATACCGCGACAAGTTTCTCACTTTGTCAAGGTATGCCCCTGATGAGACCGACACAGTTGAGAAGAGGAAGGAGAGATTCCTGAACGGACTGCATGATGAGATGCAGACTATCCTCGTCAACATCCCCTTCGCCGACCTCGAAGCCCTTGTTGACTCCGCCATCCAGATGGAGGGCAAGTTAAACCAAGCCAATGAGAACCGCAAGCGCCGCATGGCGAATCAAAGTGGATCAAGCCACCCCCAAAAGTTTCGCCCAAGCTCAAGCGGAGGTTTCACTCCTAGAAACAACAAACCCCAGATGCAGAACTCTCGCCCCGGTTATCAGAACCGGAGTGGAGGAAACTCCAAGCCAGGAGGCTACAACAACAACTACAACAACAACAACTACAACCGCGCTCCACCCCGAGCCCCTAACAACACCAACACCAACACCACTCCCAGAACCGAAAGCAATGCCGTTCCCGTTGCGAACAAGCAGGACAAGAGCACTATCACTTGTTATGAGTGTGGTGTAGTGGGGCACTACTCCAACGAGTGTCCCAAGCGTCTGGCCAAGCTCGCCGGCAACACCGCTGCACCTGCTCAGCAGCAACGCCGTGTCTCCACCGGCAAGAAGTTCGTCCCCAACAACCCCAACAACCGCAACAGCCGCCTCTACCACATGAACGCTGAAGAAGCCCAGGAAGCACCAGATGTTGTGCTGGGTATGTTTTCTGTCAACCACATCCCTGCTAGAGTGTTGTTTGATTCCGGAGCATCTCATTCTTTTGTCACCGAAGACTTTGCATCAACAAGTAAAATTCAACCCCTCAGTTTGAAGCATGTTATGATAGTTCAAATCCCCGGATCAACCACCAAAGCCAGAAAATTTTGCAAAAATGTGCCAATCAAAATCCATGATGTAGATTTCTTTGCAAATCTAATCATACTGGGAACCAAAGGTTTGGAAGTTGTCCTAGGAATGGACTGGATGTCCAAGCACAATGGATTGACAGACTGTGCCAAGAAAGCCATAACCATGACTAGCAGCACCGGTATCGTAGTTGAGCACGTCTCTGAAAAACTACCCAGAAAATTTACCTGCAACCAAAGTGTATCCAAGCCAACTCTGGATCAAATCAGGGTCGTCTGTCACTACCCCGATGTGTTTCCTGGATGATCTACCCGGTATGCCCCTGGATCGGGATATCGAGTTAATCCCTGAATCGGACCCATCGCCCAGAGAGCCTACAGCATGAACGCAACCGAGCTTGTGGAACTGAAGAAGCAAATAGATGACATGTTAGCCAAAGGTTTGATTAGACCAAGTGCATCCCCCTGGAGATCCCCCGTCTTGTTTGTCGACAAGAAGGATGGTGCAAATCGTTTATGCACGGACTATCGTAAGCTTAACGATGTCACCATAAAAAACAAATACCCCTTACCCAAGATCGAAGATTTGTTTGACCAACTCACCGGATCCCGAGTTTTCTCCAAGATTGATCTTAGAACTGGATACCACCAACTGAAGATCCGAGCCACCGACATTCCAAAAACCGCTTTTACCACCAGATATGGGTTGTATGAGTACAACGTCATGTCATTTGGACTGACCAATGCCCCCGCTTATTTCATGAATCTCATGAATAAGATCTTCATGAACTTTTTGGACAAGTTTGTCATTGTATTCATCGACGACATCCTCGTCTACTCCAAGTTCGAAGAGGAACATGAACAGCACTTGGAGATTGTTTTAGAAACCCTTAGACAGCACCAGTTGTATGCCAAGTTTAGCAAGTGTGAGTTTTGGCTGGAAGAGGTTGGATTCCTCGGACACATCTTGTCTGCAGGAGGAATTGCCGTAGATCCCGCCAAAATCAAAACTGTTATGGAATGGAAAGCCCCAACCACACAAACCGAGGTCCGTGCTTTTCTTGGATTAGCCGGATATTACCGCAGATTTGTAGAAGGTTTTTCGAGCATCGCTCGACCAATGACCCAACTGCTGAAGAAGGACAGAAAGTTTGAGTGGACCGACAAATGCGAAGAGAGCTTTCAACAGCTCAAGAGTAGACTGACAACAGCCCCAATTCTGATCATGCCAGATATCGCAAAGCCCTTTGACGTATATTGCGACGCCTCCAAGACTGGACTTGGATGCGTGCTTATGCAAGAAGGCAAGGTTGTATCCTACCTTTCAAGACAACTCAAGCAACATGAACAGAACTACCCAACCCACGACCTCGAACTTGCAGCCGTGGTCTTAGCCCTGAAAGTTTGGCGTCATTACCTCATGGGTAATCGATGCGAGATCTACTCCGACCACAAAAGCCTCAAATACATATTCACCCAGAAGGAGCTGAACATGAGACAACGCCGATGGATCGAATTGATCAAGGATTACGACATGGAGATTCACTACCACCCCGGCAAGGCCAATGTGGTAGCGGATGCTTTGAGTCGACTGCCGTGCCAGTTGAACTCCATGCTCGCAACCGAACAACCCAGCTTGCACCAAGAGTTTGAACAGTTCAGACTTGAACTTGTTAGTGAAGGATTCCTAGCCAGCATAGAACCGCAACCCACCTTGGTTGGTCGATCAAGGAAGCCCGAAGGACAACGCTAGCATTGACGGAATCAAGAAACAGATAGTCGCAGAAAAGCCCCGGATTCACAGTAGACGAAGCCGGAGTTCTTTGGTACAAAGAACGTCTCTGCGTACCATCGGACTCTGACTTGAAACAAGTCATCCTGCAAGAAGCCCATGACACCCTTTATTCAATCCACCCCGGAGGTACCAAGATGTACCAGGACCTAAAAGAACAATTTTGGTGGCATGGAATGAAGAGAGAGATCGGTAGCTATATCGCTAAGTGTGACATCTGTCAGAGAGTCAAGGCAGAACACCAACGACCCGCCGGACTGTTACAACCCCTCCAGATTCCGGAATGGAAATGGGACTCCGTAGGAATGGACTTTATCACCGGACTGCCCAAATCCAGCAAAGGCAATGATTCAATATGGGTAGTGGTCGATAGATTGACCAAGGTCGCCCATTTCATCGCCGTCAAAACCACCTATCAAGGCCCCAAGTTAGCTGAACTTTACATCTCCAGAATAGTCGCTCTGCACGGAACCCCCAAATCGATAGTGTCAGATAGAGGATCACAGTTCACCTCAAGGTTCTGGCAGAAAGTGCATGAAGGACTAGGCACCCGCCTAAATTTCAGCACCGCCTATCACCCTCAGACCGACGGACAGACCGAGAGAGTAAACCAGATACTGGAAGACATGCTTAGAGCATGCGTACTGGAATACGGATCCAAGTGGGAAGACTGCCTACCTTACGCAGAATTCTCTTACAATAATAGTTACCAAGCCAGCCTACAGATGGCCCCATTCGAAGCCTTGTACGGAAGGAAGTGCCGTACCCCCTGAACTGGTCAGAAGTCGGAGAAAGCCAAGTTTTCGGCCCAGATGTTCTTAGAGAAGCCGAAGAGAAAGTCCACAAGATCCGCGAGTACCTCAAACCGCGCAATCTGCATGGAAGAGCTACGCCGACAAAAGACGTCGGGAGATGACTTTTGAGATCGGCGATTTTGTCTACCTCAAGGTATCCCCCTTGAAAGGAATGCAAAGGTTCCAACTGAAAGGAAAGCTTGCACCCCGCTATGTCGGACCTTTCCAAGTCCTTAGCCGCCGAGGTGAAGTATCTTATCAACTGGAGTTGCCTGAAGAAATGTCGGCTGTGCACGACGTGTTCCACATCTCACTTCTCCGGAAGTGCCTTGAAGTCCCGGAGAAGACCGAAGTGTTCAAGAACATCGATCACCGATCGGTGGATATCAACAAAGATCTGACTTACCGCGAAGTGCCGATTCGCATCCTGGAAGAAGCTTACCGAACCACCCGCACCTGAAGCATCAAGTTTCTGAAGATCCAATGGAGCAATCATACCGAGGATGAAGCCACATGGGAACGCGAAGACTTCATGAAGAAGGAGTACCCAGATCTCTTTAGTACCTAACTTTCTTTTCGATCTCGGGACGAGATCTTTTGTAAGGGGGAAGGGTTTGTAACACCCCACATTTCAATAAAAAGAAAGTTAGAGAATTCCAGAAAGCAAATTTTCAAACCAACAAAAACTTTTCTATTTGCATATAGTACCATGCATAGGACTTGTGCATTTGAGTGATATGCCATGATGATTGCTTTTACTTGTATTTGCTATACTCTAAAACCCTAGTGTGATCATATGAAGATCACCAACCAAATAAAACAAAGAGGATGAAAATCCATAAAATGCAAAACCCTAAAAACCCTCACATATGCCCTATGGCATTTTTATAAACTTTGACCCTAGACCTATTTGGTCTTCACCATTAGTTGAATAATGTTATTAAACACTTATTACAACTTTTGGAACCAAAGTTTCACAATTCAATTGAAATTCAAACACAATTCCCACTCACATGTGATATTGGTCAAAATTGACAATTATAGTCTGATCACCACTTTGAGCCCCTGCAATTCAATTTTCCCAAACCAATTCTTGCTAACTCTTTGCACCATTTCAAAGTCAACATCAAGGTGAACAACTTTGATGAAGATCACCCTGCCAAATTCACCTTTGATCAATAGCTATGCTCATCCAAAGTTGCAACATTTTAACAAGTGGAACAATCTCTCACTTGTCAATTTTTGCAATTCTTGAATTCTAACAATTCCACCACCACCTCAATTCACCTCTGGTCAATTACAACTTATACCAACACTCACTTTTCAAAAACTTTCACCTTTTGAATTATTTCAAATTTGGACAATTTTGTAAATTCCAAATTTGAACACTATTGGGCACTATTGCAAATAGTGATTCTACCCTAACTAACCTACCCCAACTTACACCAATTGGTCCCCTGGTCCCCTCTCTCACTTAATACCACATAGGAACCCTAGGAGGAGAGGCTTAGCAAGCCATGGCATGGCCATGCCGGCCACATGCCGGCCATGTCGCCCAACCCGACAACCTCCCCCTCTCTCCATTGCTTCTCTACCCTGGCCCCCTCGCCACCATTGCGCCAACGAGACCCCTACGCCACCCTAGCATCGCCGTTGTCGAGCTCGACGACGACACACGCCGGAGACCGCGCGCCCAAACTCGCCCTGCATGCCGTGGACGTCGCACGAGAGCGCGCCCTGGACACGCGCCACGCCACCACCTCGAGCCCTCCCTGGACCCCCTGTGAACGCGTTGAGCACCGCAGTGACACCGCGACGCCGCCAGACACGCGCCCAGCCCAGACCCGTGACCGCCAGCGCCGGAGACGACGACTTGTTCCCGTACGCGCCGCGGCCGTCGTGGAAGCAATGCGACCCAACCGAGCCTCCCCCGACCGCGCTGTCGCCGCCAAACGCATCGCCTGGACACGTAGAGCATCGCCATGACCACGCCTAGCTCGACCAGCCGCCAGAGAAGCCGCGCCATGGTCGACCTTGCCACTGCCCCGCACCCCTTGCTCAATCCTATAAATAGAGCGTTCCCTGGAAGCAACTGAGCACACCACCTCACTCCCCACCCTTCACCACTTTGCCTAGCACCGTTAGCCACCTCGATCGTCACCGGAGCAAGGCCAATCGCAAGCTCGGAGCCGCGGAAGCCCTGGAGAAATCGCCATTGATCCAGGCCACCTCGAGCTCCGCCACTGCTACCAGCTGCTTCGCCGTCGTCTACACCTTCCCCGAGCACACTGCCATCCCTCGCTGGAGCCGCGGTGAGCTCTCCGACCCCCTACCCTCGCCGCCAACCTCTCTGCCTCTCGCCGGAGAAGACGATGCACTGGCACCGTCCGATCCCGATCTAATCCTACGTCCCACTTTGAAACGTACCGATTCGGGCGTTATGAGCCGCTGACAGGCGGACCCCACCCTGTCAGGCAGCCCGCGCGTCCGTGGACCGTGGTGGGCTGGCTCGGGCCGTTTTCAAATCGTTTGGCCCAACTAGTTTTCCCGCCGGCCTGTTAAATTCAAAACCAGTTTAATTTTTACAAATCCATTTCAATACTGCCCAAACTTTGAAATTCAACCATTTCAATTTGGCTAAACCAAATTTAGTGAATTTTAGGTTGTTAGAAAGCCACTGAAATTCCCTACAACATGCCACTGGCCCCATGGTCAGTTTCTTTGTAGAAATAATATGATAAAAATAACAAGACAAGGACTTTTCCCTATTCAAATAATTCTTAAAAATCAACCAAAATAGATATTAAGTTAATTCCAACTCTAATAGCTCACATTTGACTTACACTAATTGTTTATGCAATAAAATGGTGTGGTCACTTTGCCTGATCATGCCATGGTTTAATGAATGGATATTTTGGCTAGTTTAACTAGTTGATATTGTCCAAAACTATTAAAGTTAAATTGTGTGAAGTCTTGTACTTCATTTAAACTTGTCTCACATGGATTCATGGGATGTTTGGACCCCTGGTCCCAAACTCTCTTATATGAATTACTTGAGATTTAAATCAAAGGTAGTGTTATTTAAATTGTAAGAGGTGATCCACCTCATTTAAATCATTGTCTCAAATGATGATGATGAACATTGGACTTAGGTCAATATGAGTTCATACATGATTGTTTGAGAAATTAAATCTTAAGAAGATTTCAATGAGAGGAAATTATTTCTCAAGAATCCTATGGAAACTATCATTTACATATGAGATACAAAGAAGTGAATCCTATTTAAACCCCACAACCCATGCACCCTAGTTAATTTACTTGTGTGCATAGAGTAGTTTGTGTGTTCTATGTGATGTATGGAATAGCCATTGAATTAGTGAGTAATTATACTCGTATTCAAATTTAGACGGTAGCACCGGAGAGTACGTCGAAGAAGAAGGTTGCTACCAAGAGGAGGAGGAGGAACAGTTTGAGAACTACCAAGGCAAGCTATTATTCTTGCAAAGTGCAAAGCCCCTTGGGGCAAGGCACCCTGTTTATTATCTTACCTTACATAAGCCTATCCCAAGTTTTTACTTTACAAGTTTTTACTTGTTTTCCAAATGAGTTACTTTTATAGTTAACTTTGGTCAAAGTACAAGTGGTTACTAGAGTAGTGAGTTAGTCTTCTCCAAGCAAAGCAAGTTAGCACCCCTCATGAATTAGAGCTAGTGCTAATGAATTAAAACTTGACTACTCTAGATGGGAGCATTGTGAATTTGAAGGATTTTTGAAACCTTGGAATGAAGATGCATTCCATTGAATGATTTTTGAAGGTGAATATGACCAAGAGAAGATGGTGATTTTTGATAAAACAATGATGTTGGTTTGAATGCGATACCTTTCCAATTATTAAGTACCCCCACAATACCTGATTATGGGTAGGGCTTAACTGGAAGTTTATGTGTCTTAGTATGGGTTCCCTCTAAACAAGCGTCATCGGGGTTATGCCGAAAGCTGCCTCTACCACAAAAGAAACAATATGATACGATGCGAAATGAGGTGAATGTCCGGCCCAAGCCTCGTGCGCTCCTGTGCCGACTGTCTGTCTTCACTGGGAGGCCAAGCTCATGGGGAGAGGTGCTCATACTAGGATTCGTAAGTGAAAGGTTATGGTTGATGATCCGCGTACTGTGTTACGATGATTCAGGGAAATCCCGACGGATGAAATCAAATGTTGTGGCACAAGTGTGCAACCTCTGCAGAGTGTAAACCTATTCGAATAGCCGCGTCCATGGTTACGGACGGTTGGAAAGGCCATACAGTTTCCGATGTCATATCTTTGAAAATGATGTTGAAAAGGATGATGGTGAAATGACTTGTGGTGGATTGAATTGAAATCACCACTTGAATGGTGGGAATGACACTAATGTTCCCACCTGAGTTAGTTAGCACTTGAATGGCTTTGTCCCTGGCTATTCAAATGGCCAGAGTATGAAGATGAACAAGGAGACGACCAGCAGGACGCCTACGACAACTAAGCGCCTTCCGACGTCAAGCGTTGGCCTGTGGACTAGAGCGTCCTTGTATCTTACGCTTCCGCTATGTTGAACTATGAACTTGTGTTTGTTCGTTGATCAATAGATCAACTATTCGTGTAATATGGATCATGTGATTCCAATTTGTAAGACTTATGGTTTGTAATGAATGATGACTGTGATACTTAACTATTATGCCTCGCAACAACAATATTCCTGGGATTGCGATGTATGACATAATAGGCATTCGGACTTAAAAATCCGGGTGTTGACACCTTGTGTCCTAGCTCCACCGTGTGGTTGTTAAGAACAATGTTTCGTATTAGTGATTGTAGATAAAAGAAGTAGTAAAATTAAGTAAAGTAAAGTAAATAAACAATGTAAACTAAATAAAAAACAGTAAAAGATAGTAGTTTTGGGTTTTGTGTGTAATTAAGTAATCAAAGTATTTTTTATTTTCGGATTAAAATTGAGGTGCAAGTAGAAAGTAAGATAAATGCAATGGAAAGGTGTTTCTCATGATTAAAATTTGACCGGGGTTCATGACTTCACTTGTCTACTCTAATTTTAAGTTTTAATGGATAATAACAATTCATCAATGAGATACTATTGGTGGAACTTCAATATATGTTTGATAAGCATTCATATGGGCACCATGTCCTAACATAGAGATGATGCAACACATCTCTCCTACACTCCACAAGAAAGGGAAAACTCCAAGCAATCTTGTATTAATAATTAACAGAGCATAGCATTAAGTATTTTTGACATGATGTTTGAATATCAAATATACTACCTTGATTAAACAAGACATTATCACTTTTGTCACATGATAAACATAACACGTGCATTCACTTTATCCCTAGTGAGACATCAAATGAAAAGGTAAAACCTTAATATATCATGATTTTTTTGTCATTATTTAATCACTAAAATCGTGCTACTCCATCTAATACACACATCTTCCCACACATGCTCTTTCACAAAAGTTGGATCAGAACAAACACTTAACAACGGAGTACATAATATGCATTTATCCATACATCTTACACATAATAGAGTCCAATCTCATATCGCAATATCATAGAATAAAGATACACCACATAGGGATTACACATATGACCATAATCATGTTGACTAGCTCATTAAGTAACAGTAAAATAGAACCACTAGGGGGCTCTCACAGCGATTTAAGGTCCCTAGCCGCTCGATCGACTAATCCAACGGTGTACATCAACACAGCAATCCGGATCCGTCGCTAATCCTTTTTGATTAGTTCGATCGCGTTAAGGCCCCGTTCGTTTAATCCCCTAGAGGCAGGGATTGACTTGGATCATGGTTGCCCTGCCCGGCCCGGTAATTTATCCAGCCCACAAAAATTCTGGTGTTCGTTTCAGCCCCGATGGAATTTTCTCCAAATCCATCCCGCTCACCTTCCATTGACTTGGTCTGGAAAAAATTTCTCACCACCGGACATGTGGAAAAATTTCCACAACAACTCAGAGAAAAAAGCATCCGAAAAATACGGCGGTGATTGACAGAACGGGATTAACAGAACGCTTAGAATTATACAAGGGATTGTAAGTCAGAGTTGACTCGGGCTCAGTGGGGATTGGGTGATTGTACGGGATCCACCCGATCCCTGCCTGGAACCATTCCAGGTCTGGATTCAATCCTGCCAAAACGAACAAGGCCTAAATGGGCCATATCCCGTTACCGGGACGCTTCTCCACAGATCAACTTAGGACGCTCCTGGTTAATCGGGCCGCTAAACGCTTATATGGGTCTTGCGGCTTTGCTCGGAGGCCCACCGAAGCTTTGGTAGATGAGGCTTGGTAGACAATTCGTCTGTCGAGTGAAACGGCCAGCCTCGTCTTCCACTCCCCGCAACACCGTATGAGTGGACCAGCCCCATCTTCCTTCAGGACGGCGATCTCCCCGCTCGGCGGCACCCCAGACCCCACTCCTCCCGATACCGGCGTAAGGCAAAACTAGGCGCGACGCCGCTGTTTCGGTCGTCGACGTTGAGAGACTACCCCTTTCTGTCCATGCCCTTCTTGATCGACGCCAGTCGTTCAAGGTGGAACAACGCCGCCGCTGCCCTCCCGACCTTTCTTCCGCTAGAACAGTTGAGAGGGGCTCTAGCAGCATGTCAGGTGGCGGAGTGTGTCCTACCTAATGGGCCACGCGGTCAGCGGCAAGGGATTTATTGGTTTGGGCACTGATCTGCAGGTTTGGCTGGCTGGTGCTCGCATCTCCTCTTGTGGTCGTTGATGTCAAATCCTCTTCCCACGAACTCAGCTTGCCACTTATTGCAATCTACCCTCCTCCATGGCAACCAGACATCAGGTTTCATCGACTTTATCTCTGTTTCCCCCCTCTGTCAAAATGTTGTGCGAGAATGCATATTCAGGTATGACAGAGCTTTCTCACAACTTTTCAGTTGCGTCATGTTAATTGGGTAAATGGTTGCTACAGAAATGATGATTGTATGATCTATTTAGTTTTAGGTACATCGTGCAATCATCCTCATAGATGTGTTCTGCACTTCTCTTGATTATGTTCATGTCAGTTTGTATGTGTTAAAGGAACCAACTAGAAAAGTAAGGAAGTGTAAAGATCGTTGGGATAAATTTTTGGTGATGCTTCCATGCTTCTGTTTCTTAAGATCGTAGCCATCTATGTGGGTCATAGGTTTACCATTTTTATAAATAAATTTACACCAAGGTTTAAATTTATCATATATTTGGATAAAATTCACAATGCCTTATGTGTTTAGTATTCTTCCTTTTCCTTTTATTGGATTATCTAGGATGAAAATTAAATTCCACAATTTCACGACAATGTCTATCAGGATCAGTGTCTCGCTACGCCTCATCTCGCACTAAAAGGGGACCATGAGTGTGTGTTGCCTCGGGAATAATGGCAAAAATAAACCAGAAGATTACATTGTTGGTTTTCTAGACTCCTAATGACTTCACTTCCTTTGCATATGGATGAACTAAGAGGTAATCAGCAGGTTTCGTTTTCCACTTATATGCTTTTGAAAACAAAAGGCTACGTAGATAGATAATGAAAAAGGTTTTGAATATTCTGGTTGACAGATCGTACATATCGTAAATCTGTTACAGTGAATATTTTAATTTTAAGTGTAAAGGTAATCACTTATTTTATACGGAGTACTTATTATTCTAAATCTCAATGGTTATCTCATAAGTCTGAACTCCAAATTTAACAATTCTTTCCATGTTATAAATCAAATAACTTCCATATCTACAATCTATTGATTTTACAAGGGATGCTAATGTAGCAACAAAGCACCAACTAAGTTCTAGCATAAAGTACATGATTATGGTTTCCCTTAGCTACAAGCTTTAGTAATATTACACTTTGACCTGTAAGTATTATTTCTCATGTCCTTTTACAATTTATCAGCTATCTTCCTATTTTCCTTTCTCTCTTCTGCGGATTAAGTGACTGAAAGTAAACCATTTGGTACACACTAGAAACTTTAAGCATCTGAAATTTATGTTGAATGTTTATCAGCATCCATAAATTACTTTTGCTCATCATGTAGATTATCCTTCTCTAAATCGTGTGGTAAATTTTAAGGTAGGAGTCCATTGACAACACTCAAGATCAAATAAAAAGGCAGCAAATATTACGAAAAAAAATTACAGCTGCAGAATTCCATAGAAGGGTAGGAGGCTGCGAAAGGAAACCCTAGTGCTCCGCCGAACTCTACTTCGAGCGGTGGCGGCCACCACGACGAGCTAGCTTGTCCGTCTACGGCTCCGCCACTTTCATCTTGTTCCTCAACAAGCTCGCTGATGTCAAAGGTATTTCTGTGAAATCGTCCTAGCGATGATCACTGTAGAGATTATATGATCTTGTTGTTTCTCTGTCCTCCCAAGTTCATATATATCTCCCCTCGAAATCCCTTTTCATATCTATGATCTCTGTTTTTATTGTTGATTACCAATTACTTTTCTAGAACTGATAATACCAAGGGAAGATGACATTGCTTAGTTGTTGTGCCGGTGCCCGATGGACATCTCGGCAGGATGTAGCCGGAACAGTTGTTGTACTGTTGGCAGGTTTCTTGACTCTAAACCCCATTCCTGAAAGGTGGGCTCTTAGGGATTGGCTTGTGTTATAAAGACCCAACTAAGAAGTTTAATTAATTCATAAGATTGGGAAGTTGCATGTCCATTTTCTTTGTTAATGTTTAAATGCGTATGTCGCCTAAAAGATTATCTGACATCCAGTTTTGTTTGGGTGAATGTCATGCTTGTGTACACTAAACATTCTTGATTTAATTTAATAGCTAGGCCATCGACATAATTAGCGTAGATGCCATTAACTAGGATGTTCAAGCCATTGGATGGCTCACTGTTGACAGCAAGGTTATGTTCTAATCAGCTCTTGTTGGACACACTTATTCTGTGATGCTACATTTGCAGAATATTTTAATGTTTTCTGATTTTGAGAATTCCATTGAAGCTGGTAGACTTTTCACAGAATTCAGGCTCCAACTTTTATCAGCCAGTAATAGCAAACGTGAACTACAAAAGGTAAGACAAGAAACTCATTTACTGATATGAACTACTCTGTATCGGTTAAAGGTTAATTTTACTTAGCTTTGTTCGATGCCATTTGACGTTTAAATGTAAAAAGACTTAAAATTCAGTTGACTATATTTAAGAACTGCAATAAAGAAGTGTCTGATCGGCTCGGTTAAGCTAGGTAACTTCATATTTTTCAACTTTATGCTTCAAATCAGATCCTTGAAATTACCTCTACACTTTATTAAGTGAACTACATCATTGAATTGCCTGCTTTCGAATTCGAACTAAGATCTTTTGTTGTTCAGGTTCCACTCTTTAATTACCTTTGATAAAAAAAATTGACTGAGGTTTTAGGAATTCATTTTTCTCTTTTCCTGTCATTTTTTTTTTCTATTATGTAAAACACATCAGTTGAATTTAACCCCAAAGTACACTGCTTATATAAATGGGACATCATCTGTATATTTTATGTTGTCATTTCAACTTTAACTTTGAGGGTTTCTGATGTGTAGTCAATACGAAGTGTTCATGAAACTGACATTTACCATGGCATCATGATCTCATCTTATGTGGTTATTGTTCCCTTCAGGTGTTAAAAGATAGACTATGAAATTGTATTGTTTCATAAAAGTATCTACTAATATCAACTTCCATTGCATGTAATTAAAAATTTGAAGTTAATTTACATCCTTATCACCTGTTTGCTTCTGAAGCTTTTGCCATGATACAGAAAGAATACCCAAGACACCAAAGTAGGGCATTATACATAAGAATAGTAAAGCTTTGTTGAAAATGTTAGCATACTACTATGCTTCATATCCAATTATTTTTCTGCCTACGAAATATTTCTTTATTAGTTTAGCTTCATATTTGAGGCACTGTGAACATATTTATTACATTGAGCATTAGTCTATTTGATAAATATATGTGCATTGCGAATTCTATCAGATATATCTATCAGTCTAATTCTATAATGGATGGGTGTGCGTTGCCTTGATATTCTATTTCACGACCACAGTATCAAAACCTTGCTAGAACTTAACCTTGGTTTCTAATTTCTAGAGTGACTTGACATTCTTGTATTTCATCTATATAATTTGTTGATGATACTATTTATTGTAAAATACCTTCACCACTTGTACACGAAGAGTTGGGTTGTAAAGCTAATGGTCTATTGGACAAGTAAGAGATGCTTCATACCGTTTGAGTACACAGTTTCTCATGCTATAGCCTTACATGATTGCAATGTTAAGGAAATCGGTAATCGTTAACTGCTCGGTTGGCTTGGGAGTAGCGATTAATCGGAATTCGGACGATTAACTGATTTAATCGATCAGCTATTAATCGGTGTAACCTACACAAATTAGCACTTAAAATAGTTAATATAAAAAAATTAATAGTATACGAGTCTCTATATGTCTGTCCCTGCATCTCTAGTGCCTAAAATATTAGAAAAACATCTACGCTTCTCCTTCGTGACCTAATCTTCAAGGTCACGAGCGAATCAGGATCCACTAGCTGAAGCCGCGTTCCTTCGTTCCACTTCTTCTTCTCTCACCTCTGAAGTTTATCTTCTCCCACCACCTACCTATGGTACGATCCCTCTTACACCTCAACCACTTAACCTATTGAAGGCGTCCTCGAGCTCCTGGACGAGCTCCTCAAGGTGGTAGAGCTCCTGTATCTGAGGTCTGGGCAACTACGAGTAACTGGTCTGGGAGGGCAAGAAACTATTTGGCGACTGTGGAAATCAAGCTACCGGAGGCTGCAATCAAGCGGGAGCTTCGCAAAACCTACTTTATTAGGGAGGGGTAGCGCCTGTATTAGCAATATGAATTGCAATTTTTGCAACTTTTTTGACCAAGTGTACTAGTTAATCGGGAACATACCTGGTAATCGGACTTTCAGACGGATTAATCGGGCTAAAGGATTAACCCAAACGATTAATGGTAATCGACACGTTTAGGCCCCTAGTAGCGATTAATCGGCCTAGTAATCGTTGAATCGGCCTAGTTTTTGAACAGTGCATGATTGCATGTTATTGCTTCCTGCTTTTCAAATGTTATTTGGGGGCAGCCCATTATGCTTTGTGACCTTTGCCTACATTATATATCAGGTGGGAACTTGGTACTTTAGGGACTAATCAGATAGTATCTTTTCATGTATGCACTGCACTCATCTTGATTATTGTTGCAAACATGGCTAACCTAACAGTATGTATAGTCTAAGGAGAATAAATTATTGTTCACTAATATCTCTTTGTAGATAAATACACATATCACCTCACTTATTTCAAATGTGAGATTAGTACACAAGTGCATAAATCTGAGACCAACATCACCCAAGAGTCTTACGTGCCTATACTTGAAAATCATTTTTTCCCTTATCATCATGTGACATGATTTTGAGTTATATAGACTAGCCGCATGGTCGTGCGCCATGATTCCTCGGTGCTATTGTCCCATTATTTAATTATTCTTGTGTTAGTGATTACTTATTTTGGATAAGGAGGCAATAACCCCAGTCCCATATTGGTTATACAACTCATGAACTGAATGTAAAAAAAACAATTATGCAGTTCTGCCTTTACCTTTGGATTATGTAACTATGTTCTTTAATTCAAACTTTCATTGATTTTGCTTTTGCCATCTATAAACATGCAATCATTTCACCTAATGGCAGAACTTCACACTTTTTTTTATTTCTATGTCCCATGCCAGTTTTTTTACTCATGTTATTTGTACCATCCATCATGCTTAGCCTCCTTTGTTGTTGTTACATTTATTTGCTTTATGTTCATTGTAGGTTAATAAAGGCAATGCTCATGGCTATCTGAAAAAGGAGTGGCGTGGTTCTGGTGATAATTAACTTGTTTTATCTCATCAGATGGAACACAATGGTTATTGTTAGCATGCCTCCATGTCTCGAATAGTTTAGACAACGCAAGTATGCATACATGATCAGGACTTGTGTAAGCACTTTCTTTGACATTGTTTATCGTTTTTCATCTCATTTTGAAATGTGTATTATATGATCATTTCCTTAACTCGATGGTACGATTAACGCTATAAATAACAATATCTGTAGACCCACTGAGAAGGCATGTTCATATATGAGATAGTCAACTATTCATTCTTTATGTTATACTCTTCTAGATTTTAAGTTCCAGCACAATATTGACCCATCTTATATATCTGTACTATCCTTTTTCTTATATAATGTTGATATTCTTTCTTTTAATATGGACGGGCGCGGCAACGCGCGCTCTCATGGTCTAGTATGGTACTAAGATCTATGAAGAACAAAAGAGAAATAGATCAAGCTACTGCCACAAACTCATATTCCAGAGGTGGATACTCCCCCTTCATCATGGTGTTGATGTGGAAGATGTTGGAGAAGGTGGAGATCCCTTCGGAGGTGACTTTGGCGGAGTTTCCCCCTCCAATCTTCCCTGTTGCAGCCTCTGTTTTGGTGTTTATGCGTCGCTCTCCTCAAAAAACCCTCAGGGGTATAGATATAGTATTTTTTTTAAGGTCAAACGGAGTCCATGAGCGAAAGAATCAGGTGAAACGGACGGTCGATGGCTAAAAGAGCATGGGTGTTGCGCCCTCCCTTACTAGGCGCGCCACCACATCTCGTTTGAGCCTCAAGCCCTCCCTCGTTAGGTCCAAGTGCTCCAGATGCTTCTAGTGTTGAAATATTGATGTCCCCAAAATCTTATCTCAATTTGACTCCGTATAGATCCTTGAAAGTGGAAAATACACAAAAACATGGTTCTCCTGTTTCGCAGAGTTATAACCCAGATAAAGGGGGCCATTGGTAAATCCCCATAAATCAATATAAAACATGGATATACCATCATATATGTTGCAAATATGTGAAAATATGTGTCAATAAGGTACACAGTTCATGTATGCATTTTACATGCATTAGTTGCTCTTGATCTTTTAGTTCTAACAGTGACCTCTCCAACCTCACCCACTTCAATTGTTGGAAGGGCTCCACCCGTGGCAATGGCGCCGCAAACATCACACCGGGTATCACTTCCTCACCGACACTGTTGGCTTTGGAAACACAATACTCTGGCGAGAAGATGCCCCGGAGTGAAGCAACGCATGCTACAATTCCGACCCGTTCTTATCTGTAACTTTCGAATCAGATCCAACTGGTTCACTCCACTAGAATTTTCTGAGTAATCCACCCCTCTGTCCCTCGATCTTCTACCGCCATGACGGAGCGCTCCTCTTCCGAAGCCATCTTGACCTTCAGGATGAGCAGCGCCTGCTCAAACCGAGTTGCATTGTCACACACTTGCTGCGCCACCACCCAGTGATACTCTTCCTCCTCCCTGAGGACCCCACAGAGCCTCGCATACCTCCGTAAACCCACGCGAGCGCCCTCCTCCTCCATGCCCTTGCGCACCCTCCAGGTTGACATCTCCACAAGGTTTGCCGCCGACGAGGTGTGGGGGCGACGCCGGAAAGACAAAGTGGTTGACTAGCAAGCGTGCGAGGAGCTCTCTCCAGTCACCAATTTTCTCCAAATCTGGAGGTTTTCAATATGAAACCTTAAAATAAAATCTATACATGTGAGAGAGACCTCTCCCATCCTTGTCCGTCCTTTAGAATTATTTGTGACCGTAAAGTGAAATAATTTTCTCATCCATTAATAGTTACCAAGATGGTGATTCTCACTTTCCTCCTCATAACGTTTCCTCACTCCTTTACTTTAGGCTAGATGGCCTCGGTTTTATATGCCAAAAGTGTTAATTTTGTACGTAGTTCCATAAGTATAATGATGACGGGAATGGTAATTTCTTAGAGCATTTTACAATTATGAAAATCTATTGGGTTTCATATCCATAGAAAAGGCTGGTTTTTATGTTGGATCGCCAAGCCTAACACAACCATCCTCCTTTACCCTGCCTTGGGACCGGCTATTCCTGAAAGGCATAGGCGAAGTTTTCTCCCTTTTTTTCCTTCCTTCTTTCCTTTTTTTTCTTTTTTTTTTTATTTTTTTTATTTATGTATCCTTGTTTTGGTTCTCTTTTCTGTTGGGTTTCATATCTAGCATACCCCAATTTGCTTGGGAAAAAGACTTTGATGTTGTTGTTGTTGTTATTGTTGATTTTACAATTATGAAAAATTTAAGCCCTTTCCCACTAGTACATCATCTCCTTGGGCTCGACACAAATCGAGACTTGAATTCAAAGCTCTGGCCATGGTAGTGCGTGATTTATGGCCCCAAGTATGCGCGATGGATGGGGTGGATGACAAGTGAATACCCAACCGGGTAGGCCCATATGAGCGAGTTAGTAATCAAGACCGGGGTGGCCCAATCTAGTCGCCACCTCGAGGACCCTGTTGACCAAGGTCCAACATGACAAAGAAGCTCGGACGATCCATCAAGACCATCGTGGAGAACAAGCAAAGGAATCAATATTGGTAGTCGACGAGGGTTTTAGATGACTCGTCCGCATGATGTAAAACCCTAGATCAAGTCATCTATACAAGGCTTGGTTAGGATGATGTAGAGCATGGATCCATTCATCCTATTAGGCACCATAGCTTCCATCTACACCGCCGACAACACTGTAATCATATAGACATCAATACAATCAAGCAGGAGTAAGTCTTTACCTCCACCGAGAGGGACCGAACATGGGTACATTGTGTCGTGCACCAATCTCGTATATGTGCTCGTCATCATCATCAATCACCTCTTGTAGGTTATCCTTGTAGCATCTGCCTTGTTAATACCACTACAGTAGATGAGTAGGAGCCGACATCGGTGGTCGGTTAGGAGGGGCGAGCAACAACAGTTTGCTCGAGACAGGGAATGAGAGCGACACGTTGAGAAAAGAGAGACGAGAGCGACTCCTTCGTGTAGTAGCATTTACCAAATCAGAATTTGAATTCTTCGTTTTCTCCTCACATCATCAAAGCTATAGCACTAAAAGTTTTGTCCAAAAAAGATAATGCCGTGAAAGTTTAGAGAGGCGCAACCCTCGTCAACGTCTCACTGTGGGGCCCACGAGGCTTTCTCCATTGGTAGGCGGTAACGAATATTATCCGCCCGGAGACGCCCCCGCGGGGTACGCCGTAAATCACGAATTTACGACATTGCCCCTCCCCCTTCCTCTAACAAGTCGTCGCCTGGGCCTCGGCCTCGTCGTCGCCCTCGGCACAACGACCTCAACCCTCCCCATTCCTCGCGCGGCCCGACCATGGCGAGCCGATGCTGCCGCCGCTGGCTCGGCGCGCTACGGCCCCTCGCCGCGCTCCTCCTCCTCCTCCTCCTCGCCGTCGCTGCCGCGGCCGCCGCAGCGGGATCCCCCGATCGGACCGCCCCCTCGCGCCCGCCGCTGGTGCTCCCGCTCACGCTCTCCTACCCCAACGCCACCCGGCTCGCCGCGTCCAGGGCCAGGCGCGCGCTCGCCGACGGAGGCCGCCCCAGCGCCCGCATGCGCCTCCACGACGATCTCCTCACCAACGGGTCGGTACACTTGGGATTCCTCCCTCCTTATTTCCCACCAAATTTGCTCTATATTGGATCTGACGCTGGTAATTTTTTTTGTCGTATTGGTCAGCTATTACACGACGAGGCTGTACATCGGCTCGCCCCCGCAGGAGTTCGCGCTGATCGTCGACTCCGGCAGCACCGTCACCTACGTGCCCTGCGCCACCTGCGAGCAGTGCGGCAACCACCAGGTTGGGCCCTGATTCATTCCTCTCTCTTCAGCTACCACTTTGAAACTTCGTGCGGTGATTAGATTTAATTTGGATGCTCCCGCGCATGGATATATTCCCATATATTGACGCACACACGTGAAACTGTAGCCGAACCACTCAAGTTAGCTACTACTCGCAATTAAATCGGTGGTTCTGTACTATCTGATACAAGTTCGTGCTGCTGCTTTGCGTTCATCATTATGTAGGGATTTTAATTCTCAGGATTCACCATGTAATTTGCAGATGGATTAGTAAATGCACATTTAGCTTTCTCATGTGGGTGGACCGAGGGCATCTCCTCAACCCGCAGGGATTACCAAAACTGAGGCAGCCTAAACAAACAGAGTGCTCTCTTTAAATGATCAATCATTAATGACTCAAATCAATACTATGTTCAGCATTCCTCAGTAAACACCAAACAAATTTGGCTTTAGTTTGGTAGGCATTGTTTCTGCAAAAAGTTGCTCTATTGGACTGCCAAACCATTAGCTTTGGTATTATTACTCCTAAATATATGTTTTGATCTTCTCTCTGTGTTCTTGGTCCAATTGATCTTGCCAGCTGCCAATAATTGACAATGCGTTTGGCTGTTGTTTGGCTTGGTCATGCCTATGTGTCTGTAGCGCCAAACAATTTGTCTTGGCACCTGTTTGGTCTCTAACTAACCACACCCTAGATCTACTGTCGCTGTTTTGCTTTTAATCCATGCTGTCACTGTCTGAATGTATAAGAAGATGCATCTGTCCGTGAAAAAATGATTCCCATTCCTAAAATGTATTTTTTCTACATTCTCTAGCTGAATCCCAGAAGTTCTTTTGTTTTGTTTAACTCTCAGTCTGGAAATTCCATGGTAATGTGATATCAGCAGACGTAAAGGGGCATACTTGAGATTTAAAGATGTCAGTCGATGCAAAGGGGTATAGTTGAGATGTAAATAGAAACATAAAACAATCGATACATTTCATCTGAAAAAAGTCTTGTACATTTGATGCCTATAAGCCAATGTAATATGTTAAGAAATAGAAACACTGAAAACAAACAGAATTTGACTTTATGACTATTGCCTATAGCCTAATTTGCTTACAAATAGTTAGCAAAATCGTTTCTGAAATCCTCTTGATGCAATTGAAGCAATCTAATGATGGACCATAATTTATGCAGATGTCATCATTGCTGTACTAATGTTGAGATGTTTTTAATGTGTATACGGAAAGTTGAGTGGCCACTCTGCATTGATTTGTTCTGTTTTGGCTTATTTTTATAATTTAAATTACTTAAAGATGTGCATGCAGCCATAAACATCATGCCATACAGGGAAAAAAATCCATTCTATTGGTCCAGGAGATCTCACCATCATGCATGTGTGTAAATTCTTAAATACCTGGGCGCTAACTTAACATATGCCAATGTTTTGCTTCATGTAGGATCCAAGATTTCAACCTGACCTCTCCAGTACATATTCACCAGTAAAATGTAATGTTGATTGTAATTGTAATAATGATAAGAGCCAATGCACTTATGAGAGGCAGTATGCTGAAATGAGCTCCAGCAGTGGGGTGCTTGGCGAGGACATTGTGTCTTTCGGCACAGAAAGTGAACTTAAGCCACAGCGTGCTGTTTTTGGCTGTGAAAATTCTGAAACTGGAGATTTGTTCAGCCAGCATGCTGATGGCATAATGGGGCTGGGCCGTGGCCAACTTAGCATAATGGACCAGCTTGTTGATAAGGGTGTCATAGGTGATTCATTCTCTATGTGCTATGGTGGAATGGATATTGGTGGTGGTGCTATGGTACTTGGTGCAATGCCTACCCCTCCTGACATGATTTTCTCACCTTCAGACCCTGTCCGCAGGTACCATGGTTTTTTGTTCATTTTTCTATGTGGGTGCGTTTGGGGTTCTGCTACTGTAATATTGATGCATCCTCTTTTTATTAACTAATCTCGAAATGGAAACAGCCCATATTACAACATTGAGTTGAAGGAAATACATGTTGCTGGAAAGGCATTGCGGGTAGACCCAACGATCTTCGAAGGCAAATACGGGACTGTCTTGGATAGTGGGACCACATACGCATACCTCCCAGAATCAGCTTTTGTAGCTTTTAAAGATGCTGTAAGTTACAAGATGATTCATCCTCTATCCCCAGTCTATTTTTTTAACAGATTTTCCTGTACTGTTTGTAGGATCTTTTGTTTAACCATACCATGCTTCCATTATACGGAACATATTTTTCTTTAGCTTTTGCAGTTCACCGTTTTAAAAAAAGATGATCTTTCTAGGTTTCGATGATAAATAATACTCCATCCATTCCAAAATTAGTGTCACAACTTTTTGTAGATGCGGATGTGCCTACACACTAAAATGTGTCTAGATACATCCATATCTTGACAAAGTTGTGACACTAATTTTGGAACGGATGTAGTAGCAGTTGAGGGCTTGCCATCTTTTTTACTTCAAATCTTGCACAATGGAGATTAACCATCATTATGGCTTGGATAGATGTCCTTACTGTGACGCCAACTACTTTTTTATGTTTACCACCATAAAAAAAGGGTTGGTTCCTATTTCTCTTTCTGTTCTCTTAATTGTTGCTTTGTGATTCTTTTCAAGCTTACAAGGAACAACCGTGCACTTGCACCTTGCCTTTTCATCTTATTTGTTACCTCATGCACACAGTTTATTTATTGTTGGTCCTGTGTAAACTTTTTTGATAATGAACAACTGGAGATTCTTTCTGCTCTAAAGCTGTTGGTAAAGCATGCTGTAATGATTATGCTCTCAAACAATAGGTGACAAGCAAAGTACATCTGCTCAAGAAAATCCGTGGCCCTGACCCAAACTACAAGGACATCTGCTTTGCTGGTGCTGGAAGGTGAATTTCCAGTGATAATAGCAATTATTTATTTTCATTAGAAATGCTTCTCATGTTCTCTGTAACATTCTTATGGACTTTTAATATGCACCACCTTACTTCCAGGAACGTGTCCAAGTTGTCGGAGGTATTTCCAAATGTTGACATGGTATTTGGAAATGGGCAGAAGCTCTCACTTTCACCTGAAAATTATTTATTCCGGGTAATTACGGAGTTATAACCTTTTAATTCAGTTAAGGCAGCACTTGCGTAGTTTGCTTGTTTGTGCTGTCTGCTCATGTTGTGTCTTTCTCAAATTTTGAAATGAAGCACTCCAAAGTCGAAGGGGCTTACTGCTTGGGTGTGTTCCAAAATGGGAAAGATCCAACAACTCTATTAGGGGGTAAGGCACTAAACTTCAGTAGGAGTTTCAAGAAATTTGCATTCCAATCCTTCTACATTTGTTATATATGTCATTTACACTGTATGGTTTACCATTCACTTTGCTGTTGGCCCTCCTGGACAAGTATCCTTGCATGATGCCCGTCGTTAGTTTCTTGTGTACATCTGCTGACTTATATTGCTCTCATATTGCTAATTTGCTACTGTAAGTCTGTGCTGGCTTGTAATTTACACAAGCTTACTGTTTTTTTGTGCATTAGGGTTACAATTAGAATACATTCGATGCCATCCATATGTAATACTTTCTTATTTTCTCATCTTTGACATAAATATGATTATTAGTATATGTTGAATAATAGCTAAGAGTATGTGCACATGTACTCTATCCAGCTTATACATGTATATGTAGGAAACTAAATTATTAACTTGGCGAATTGCTTAGCATATTACCTCCATATTGCCAGTTACTTTATTTTCCATTTATTTGAACTTTTTAAAGATGAAATTGTTACAATCTGACCTGCCTTTTTATTCCTTCATGGTGCTGTTTGTGGCATCACTTATTCCATTAATTCAGTAGTCTGTGTATGCAAGCTTGAAATTAACTTCTGGTCACATAGAAACTCCTTTTGTGAATAATAAGGTATAAGTCCCTGTTTGCTCAAAGAAGCGGAACATGCCGTTCTTTCTGAACTTATTACGTTCACAGGGAAACCAGAAAAAAAACTTTCCAAAAAAGTCTCACTTCCAGATTTGAGGTAACTTTGAGCAATGTGTTTATGGAATGATTAGGCAGAAATTGAGCCTGCGGGTGAAGATTCCTGCAATTGCTGTTGCTAGTTGAAAACTGACACAAATATGGGACCATTATCTCATATGTTATTTGTAACGACAGAAATAATAGTTGATATAATAGAACTTAGCTGCTATATATTTCTTGTCTGTCACTATTTTCGTTATAGGAAGAGTCTATTGCTTGAGTGATAAGCATCTTGATCCACTCTAGAGTGAAATAGATTTAAGTTTAGTTTTTTTCTTTGCGAAAACGCAAAAAGCTTTGCATTTCGATGCATTGATAGAAAAGAAGGTTATAAATACAAGTCCAAGAAAGGACCAATACCACACCATACATCTAGGGGGGAGTTGGTGAAGCCCCCGTGGTTCCGCAACCGCCCATGATATTGCCTCAACTTTGATTGTGTGAACGAGCGAAGACGCCAAGGGTTCGGCGTTGTCGAAGACGGCTTCATTCCTATTCCAAATCCACCACGCCCTGAGCATGATCAACGACGAGGTTCCTTTGCGCAACTGGCAAGGGGTGGAGTGCAGCATCCGCGCACACCAGTCCGTGAAGCCACCCTCAACAACGCCAGCGCGCGGGGGGTAGATCGTCCAGGAGAAGGGCATCCCGTCAGGATGTGCACCATCGTCTCCTCCGATTGGTCGTGGAGCGGACATCTCGGCAGGTGTGGAAGACCACGCATTTGTATTGGCATGCGAGCCAGATAAAGAATCTCACCCTTGGAGGCGCCTAGGTCTTCCAGATGAGCTTCCAGGATCCTGATACAATCGTCCTGGAGAAAGGGCATCCCATCAGGATGTGCAGCATCGTCTCCTCTGATTGGTTGTAGAGCGGACATCTCGGTGGGTGTGGAAGACCACGTCGCGCGAGGCGCTCACTCGTCCAACATTTGTCTTGGCATGCGAGCCAGATAAAGAATCTCACCCTTGGAGGCTCCCAGGTCTTCCAGATGAGCTTCCAGGATCCTGATACAATCGTCCCCTGGAAGAGGATGGTTTAGCAGGACCAGTAGCCATACTGGCCGTCCGTGGACCACCACCAGGTGAGGTTGTCTGGCACATTCGTGAGTTGCACCCCTCGAAGTCGGATGCACAGCTGAACATATTGCCATAGGGCGAGTGGGCTCATGGCCCCTGAAAATGTCAGTAACCCAGCTGTGATCAACCACCGCCTGCTGCACCATGCGGCGCTTACCGGGACGTCTCTTGATGAACGTGAAGAGGTCCGACACTATCTCCACAATAGACTCCCCCTCGAGCCATCTGTCCTCCCAAAAGAGAGCAGAGTTCCCGTCACCCAGCGACATCTTGGTGGACGCGTCGAATATCTGTCGCTCATCCCTAGAGAACTGCATGTTGGGCCTGCGCCAAGGTCGCAACAGGTCGGCGCGCATCCTCCAAAGCCAACGGACCCTGAGGCTGATGGCCCTGCGTTCTAGGTCTGGGATTCCCAGACCCCTGTACCACAACGGCTGACAGCCCACAACGGCTGACAGACCTTGGCCCAGTTGACGTGGCAGCGACCGCTCTGCCCACCCAAAGGAATCCGCGCAAGATCTTGTTCACCTGCTTGAGTGCTTTCTTGTCCAGAGACAACACTATAAGCTGGTGAAGTGGGATCTCTGCTAGCACCGATCTGATGAGAGCTAGGCGCCCCGCCCTGGGCATAATGGATCTTGTCCACCTGCTTTAGCTTGTTTTGTTTATCTGTATCATTAGGTACATGCTAACGTGCTTCGTTTTTATGCAATGATCCTTGACAGGAATCGTTGTTCGTAATACTCTTGTAACCTATGACCGCCACAATGAAAAGATTGGATTTTGGAAAACTAACTGTTCAGAGTTGTGGGAGAGGCTCCATATTGGTGGAGCTCCTTCACCAGGACCTTCAGGTGATCCGAGTTCACAAGCAGATTTTTCACCAGCTCCTGCTCCTAGTGGTTTGCCAGGTTTGTGCCTTTCTTTTACCTGTTTGTGCCTCCACATCTTCATTGGTTTATTTTGTACTCCCTCTGTTCCATTCTATAGTGCCTATTGTTTTTTGGCACGGAAATTAGCGCAAGAGTATTTTTTACACAAGACCTCTTGCTAAACGATTTGAGATCAACGTAAAATTTGATAAATCCATATCTTTCTAACTTACCATAACAATTTTTGGGAGCTGAACGATTTGGGAGCTGAACGGGGAGGGGTAATTGAAGAAAAGTTAAGCTACAACCTTATATTCTGAAACAAATACCGAAAATCTATAGGCACTATATAAAGGAACGGAGGGAGTATGTATTATTCGATGAACGATAAAGGTGTATTAATTATTTTTTACTCATAGGTCGTAAAAATTGGGGAGGTATCATTCTTTTTTGCTTGTGCGGTTGGGAAGATATCTGATGCAAAAATTCCTAAATTTGATAGGGCTTTACATTTTATGAGAAACGTGGCAGTTGCAGAATCAGCATCTCTGAATGTTTTCTGTAGCTATAATTTATTTGTATTGTATGTGCACTTGATTTATTGTATGTGTTCTTTTCTTGCAGAATTTGATGTTGGTCTCATCACTGTTTATATGTCGATAAATGTTACTTACCCAAACCTGAAACCACACCTCCATGAGCTGGCTGAGCTGTTAGCTAAAGAGCTGGAGATTGATTCTCGTCAGGTAAGGATGAAACATAGTATGACAGTAAGATCTTGCTAGTTATGTTTGCAGAATTATTCTTTCCTGTAAGGAGTAAGAACTGTTCTTAGAATTTGCTTAAGTTTGCTCTAATTCAATAGTTCTTTAGGGCCATGCTTTGTGGTGATTTCTTAATTTACTCTTTTAATTGTACAGGTTCGAGTTATGAATGTCACAGGCCAAGGAAACTCTACTCTAATTAGATGGGAAATTTTCCCTGCTGGATCTTCTAATGCTATGTCTAATGCAACAGCAATGGTAGCATCCGCTCCTGCACCTATGTGGACTGTTACAGTTTTTCTTCTGTACAAAATGATTAATTTATTGCATTGACATATGATAGGGTATCATTTATCGGCTAACTCAACATCATGTTCAGCTGCCTCAAAATCTTGGCAGTTATCAGCTACTCGAGTGGAATGTGCAGCAACCTATCTCAAGAAGGTGAGGAAATGCTTTGAATAATTGTGCTATTCATATCGTGCCTGATAAACATTCCCGGTTGTTCAATCCTTTAATAACCAAGGTCATTCTTTGCTAAAGAGAAATGATCACTATGAGTCAGATTCAATAGAATTGGATCAATTCCAAATAGCAAGAATTAGGATTCTTGATCCCTCTCAATCTCTCTTTCAATTCGAGGATCCAGAGAGGTGTTTTCATGAGCTTTCTAATTGGGACACATCTCTTCCTCCAGAAGAATTTATGTTAAATTCGAACTAAATACTGAAACTTTACCAAGAAACTCCTCTTCCAAACAAGCCCTAACAGTGATATTTAGTATATACCCTCTGTTGTCATTTTATGTGTTCCTGAATTGTGGTCTTTGTCTGCATTAGGATTCAATCCGAGCAGATTTGATTGAATGTTTTTTCAATGCTGCTATTTGCTCTTCATTACTTTGTCTTACAAATTTTTGTTTACTTGACCCGCCATATAATTTTGTTACAGGTCATGGTTGCAAGAACATGTTGTCTCCATACTGGTCGGAGTTTTGCTAGTTATTTTGCTGTCTTTATCGGCCTTTGTAGGAGTTTACCTTTGGAAAAAGAAATTTAGAGGTCAAGCTGCATATAGACCAGTGGATTCAGTGGGACCTGAGCAAGAACTCCAACCCCTATAATATTGGAGCTCTATGACCGAGCAGCAAATAGGTAATTCTTTGGTAGAGATACTATTATGTGGGCTACCATATTGAAGCGGTGCACATCTGCCGTCGGAGTAACCCTTTTTCTTTGTATGTAACACAAAGCATCTAGCTTACAGAAGAAGCACAAGATTACATGACTTGTCGGTTCAAAACTTAGAGCATTAGTTCATAAACTGTCTAGTGATTCGGATCAAGAGCTTCCTCTCGAGGCTTACAGTAGGAGAAGGTTTTGTCCACGTAATGTAGATTAAATAGAATAGGTCAGGCACAAAGCGCTCGCACCGGTTGACCGGAATGTTGTAATATCTATTTGATAAGTGGCGAGGATATTCTGGTTCTTTAGGCGTGATAAGGTTTTGTCTTTCTAGGCGTGTGGTGTTTCGGTTGAGGATACTCTTGGTCTTGGTCTTTGTATATTTTCTCTTGCGGAAATTTACTTTCTTTGTAATGATCTTCTCTTTTTCTATTCCATACCGGTATCCGGAACAGACAAACGTGATGCCTTTGTACTGAGGACAATATTTTCCTTCACTATTAGACTGAGTATGAAATGCTCAATTTAGACAGTTTTTAGAGAAAATTTAGACACAGTTAATACACTTCTTACTTTGCTTGTATGTAAGGTGAGTCTTATTTCGGCGGTTCTTTTCAGTTTTTATAAGCTGTATAGTAGGTTTCCAACTGCCTATATTTTATTTAATTTTCTTAAAGGAATATGTACAGATATAGATCTACAGTCTTGGACCAGTAAGTTAGAGAAATGGTCTATACAAAAGATCGAACCCAGTATGTCATGCCAGCATATGATTTCCTAGTGGTCTTATGCAGCAGAAAAGCAATTTTATCCTTGAATTTGTTCCTGCATTTATATAGATTAGAATCTTCACCGGCGCTCCCAATAGTTCTATTAGGATGCTAGCGCGAGAAAATATCTGCACCGGCGCTCTCCAAAAAATATCGGCATGTTCTGGAGCTCTATAAAAGCGTCGGCGCCGAAAGGATCCCTATGTGGTATAGGGGTGTGAAACACACTTTCTCATAGTACATACACTCCCATATTATATGGCTCACCCGTAGAGATGCTCTTATGAGTTACTTGATGGCGATTGATTCGCATGAATTTAGTTGCCGGCGAGCTCCCTGTTTCACGTCAAACCATACCACTGCGATGTGTTTTTCTGCATTTGTGGCATTCTTCATCTTAAGTTTCATGGATGGAAAAGTTCCTGATCACTGCGGTACCGTGGTCAGTAATTTCAAGGAAAAATTGCATATATTTTTCTTGACGAAATTTACTTTCCTTGTAATGATCTTCTCTTTTGTACTCCATACAGGCATCTGGAACTGACAAACGTGATGCCTTAGTACTGAGGACTATTTTCCTTCACTATTAGATTGAGTATGAAATGCTCAATTTAGATAACACACTTAATACGATTCTGACTTTGCTTATGTGTGACGTGAGTATGATTTCAGCAGTTTTTCTCTGTTTTTGTTAAATCTCTACAGCAGGTTTCCCCACTGCGTAAAATTTATTTATTTTTTAAAGGAAAATGTACATAACTACTTCTACAGCTAGTACAAAGCCTTGGGCCAACAAAATTAGAAAAATGGACTATACAAAATGTCGAACCCATGCCAGCATAGGATTATTTCCTATCAAACTTATGCAGCAGAAGAACCATTCCATCTTTAAATTTCTTCGTGCATCTGTACAGATTAGGAGTTGCTCCCTTGAAGATGAAATTATTCCTTGTAGTCCAAATAACCCAAGCAACAAGGATACTAATTTCCAGCGAGAAAGGCTGACCGATAGCTGTTATGAGGCTGATAATCACCTCTTTTCTCTTGCATGGATGAAGACCATAGTTGTTTGTCTCCATTTTGATAAATATTGAGAAGCAAAGAAAATGATCTCTGTTTTTCGATGGCGATTTATTCGTATTGCTGTGTGGATTTAGTTCCTGCGAGCTCTCAGTTTCAGGGTCAAAACCACACAATTGTGATGTGTTTTCCTGCAGCCGTGGCATTCTTGATCTTAAGTTTCATGGATGGGGGAGTTTCTGATCAGTGAGGTACCACGGACAGTAGTTTAAGAGAAAATTGTACTACTACCACCCTTGCAACGTACATTTACATATAACCGCATAATAATACAGTCCAAGAGCTTTTCGTTTTTCATTCTGGCATCGGTGGAGAGCCACGTTTACAGATTCATTATGATTGTCGGGCTAACATGGGAGACAACGTTAGGGGATCCTCAGCTCGCCGGGTGCAGGTTGATGGGCTTCCCGACCGTGAAGCCGCCGTCCACCACGAGGTTATGGCCGGTGACGTACTTGGCCTCGTCGGACGCCAGGTAGACGGCTGCTCTGGCCACGTCCTCCGGCTCCAGCACGGCCCCTTGGAGCGAGCTCATGCCCCTCTCCACCATCCGCTTCAGCGCCTCGTCGCCGACGCCCGGGTTGGCCCTCGCCAGCGACCGGACCAGCAGCGGCGTCGCGATGGCGTGTGGCGAGATGGCGTTGACGCGCACGCCGGCGCGCGCGAGCTCCTCCGCCACCAGCCGCACCACGCCGACCACAGTGGCCTTGGAGAGGCTGTACGGGAGCGCGGCGACCCCGCCGAGCATGCCCGTGGTGCTCCCCGTGCAGAGGATGCAGCCGCTGCGGCGCGGCACCATGACGCGCGCGGCGTGCTTGACGCCGGCCACCGTGGAGCGCGTGTTGGCCGCCATGACGCGGTCGAAGTCGGCGAGGTCGAGCGCGGCCAGGGGCGCCGGCGCGGAGGAGCCGGAGATTCCGGCGTTGCTGTAGAGGATGTCGAGCTGGCCGTGGCGCGCGACGGCGAGGTCCACCGCCGCGGCGATCTGCGCCTCGTCGGTCACGTCGCAGCGGGTGTACTCGGCGTCGGGGCCCAGCTCGGCCGCCACGGAGCGGCCGACGTCGTCCTGGATGTCCGCGAGTATGACCTTGGCGCCGTTCCGGATGAACTCGACGGCTGTGGCCTTGCCGATGCCGCTGGCGGCGCCGGTGATGACGGCCACCTTGCCGGCTAGCCTCTGGCAGTTGGAAGGCGCAGTGGAGAAGCTACGTAGCAAGGTTCCCGCAGCTCTGCTGTTGTCCCTCCTGCATCCACAGCCAAGAGGTGACAACTAACTATCAGCTAAACTTGCCGGCTCCTCCATGAACCGAAAGTAATAAGAACTAGCAGAAACAAAATGTAGCCATTAACCATTCCGCAATGGAAACAGACTGCATGAAATCCCTACACCAAATTGACCATTCCTCAATGGAAACGGAGTGGATGAAATCTCTACACCAAATTGCTCTTAGCACATAGTAAGAAAAATGGAAGACTAGAGGAGAGACCTGAGAAGGAGGTGCATGGCTCTAAACATGGTCATTGCTGCTCCGAGTTTCTTCGTGAGAAGCTGATGCCAGAGTTAGATCTGTTGTGAGCTTCTCCGTGAGCAACGCTGGGTCTGGAGTTATGGCTGAGCTGAGTCATACCCCTACGTTTTAAAACACGTCTAGATATATACAAATCTTGACAAATCTTCGTCATCAGAAGGAGTAGATCTTGGCATGTCTGCATTGTTGTATCCATTCTGTCCACGTTTGCATCATTGTATCCTGCCTGCCCAGTTGATAGTAAATTGGGGATTAGTCTCCTCGTGGGGTTGCTGTCAGCTGTTGTGTGCGGTGAAGGCATGTGAGCGATAACCCCGCGCGGCGGGCGGTGGCATTGACACGTTCTCGCCTTTTGGCTTCATTCATCGACAGTGTTAGGCATCTCCAGTGGCGGGCCGACCTATTTCGGACGTCTGAAATGTCCGTTTGCGTCGGCCCGCGGACGCGATATGGCCCAGGGCGACCGTTTACGTCCGGGTACCTCCAGCGGTGCGGATGTATTTTTTAACCGGGGACAGCGTCAAGCTCGCTAATGGCGTTTTACGTCCCGTCGAGGACTGCCGCCGGCGATTAACTGTTCCCGTGCGACGACGATCGTTCCCGCGCGTGCCCAATACATTGGCAAGTTTCGCCGGTGTTTCGCGCGCGCGGGAAACGCCCTGCGCGCCAACGCCGTTTCCCGCCCCGCCGTGGCTATATATGGTGGACACCGGCGGGGGCAACGGGCACACCTCAAGGTAAACCCTACCATCCATCCATGGCCGACCACATTGGTTGGGAGCACGTTGTTCACATGTGCCGCCAGCTCCACCCGGAGGAGGAGGAGGAGGAGGAGGTAGCCGCCGCCGGCGTTGAGGCCCAGCACCTGGACCTGGAGGCGGCGGCGGCGGAGGTGGAGGTTGCGAAGGCGGTGGCGGAGGCGGCAGAGCGCGCGGAAGGGCGCCTCGCGGCGACCAGGGCGGAGATCGCCAACGCCATGGCCGAGCTCGCCGACGCCGAGGGCCGAGCTCGCGGAGGCGCGGGCGGCCATCGCGGCCCTTCCGGCGGACGCCATCATCCACGACATCGCGGACGATGACCCCCCCGTGCCCAGCCGCTTCGAGTGCGCCGGCGACCAGCGGGTTCTGCTCGCGTCCTTCGAGTCCCTGGCTGGGGACGCCCAACGCCGTCAGGCTTGGGTGGCGGAGGAGGAAGTCCACAGCTTTGCGATGGCCATGGCTTGAGGGTTAATGTGCTCCGACCTGGACTCGCTCCAGCGTAGGGGCCCTTCTCCCGCACGGGTCGAGCAGGAGAACCGGGAGCTGGAGGTCGCCATTGCCGTCAGGGACGAAGCGGTGGCGGATGCGGCTAGGGACAGGGCCCGCTTCATCGCCGACGTGGCGGCGATCCAGGCGGCGGCCCAGGCGAACGAGGATGCGGCGGCCCAGGCGAACGAGGATGCGGCGGTGGCGGTCCAGGCGGCGGCGGAGGAGGAGGAGGCTCAGGCGGCGGCTACCCAGGTGGCGTTGGCCCAAGCGGAGGCCCTGTGGGACAGCTCCCTGGCCGAGGCCCTCGAACGCCGCAGGCGGCAGGACGAGATGTCCGTTCGCCAGCGTGCGGAGTGCGCAAAGCGCTCCCGCTTCGACGACGGCGCCGGCCCTTCCGGCGGCCAGTAGTAGGCCGCGCGACTGCGAGTAACCGAGGCCGATGTAGGCCACGCGACGACGAGGTAGGTACGCTCCGTTGTAGTTTTAGGTTAACTCGACTAACCATCTCTGTAAAGATGGTCCTTTTAGCCAATCAATAGTAATGAAAAAATCTTTTGCTTACCTACTCACTGCCGACCGGACCCGAATACACCCAACGCAGACAGTTTCCGCGCGTCCGCGGAGACGCAAACCTGACGCATATTTGAGCCAGGTTTGCGTCTCCACGGACGGCCCGGTCACTTTGCGTCCCCGCTAAAGATGGTGCCAAACGTATTTCCGATCACGGTGGACGTATTGGTGTCGGTCGGGCTAGGGCACCGTGCCCTCAACGATCGCTTCGTTCAACTTCTCTTTTGACGCAGCGGCTGGGGAGAAGTATATTTTAAGTTTTTACGCAAGAGAGTGAGATGTGACCATGTGGGCAGCTGATTGTTTCGTATACTAATACAAGGTGGGTGTTCAGTGAGGCAGGTGATTTTTCTGGAGATAAAGTGGGGGCAGGTGATATTGTGGATACATTCTAGGTAGGAGTTGGCTCAACTCTCTGCACTATCGTCGTACGGGATGTACCTAGCTACCGGGTCAAACGCAGGCCAAACGTAACTGAGTCAGTAGCAGAACATCAGTTTATAAGGATACAAAATGTAAAAACACGGCAGCAAAGAGGGGTTCATAGTGATACTAGGTTGCTAAATTTTTTTTTTTTTTTTTTTTTTGAGGAAATGGTCGTGATGGTCGTGATGGTCGAGTGGAGCCACTGGTGCCTGCTGTGGAGGCCCAACAGAACGACTTTGGCCAGGCTCAGGCCCAGGCCCAGGAGCAGGCCATGCATGGCATGGAAAACGAAGCGACGGCTAGAATCAAAACGTTTTGCCCTAACATAATCAAAACTTTGGCGCGGCCGCTGTTACGTGAGGTAGAAACTGCGACAGGTTGAGAGCGGAAGCGGAGCCGTTCACGCCAAGGCAAGTAACAAGGAGGTCCTCCACGACAGCTACGCCAGCACCTTCGCTCGGCAAGCCTGCTAAGAAGGCCTCGGCGGCAGAAACTGTGCTCCTCAAGGCCCTTGGGATTACATCGGCAGACCTTGCGGTAAGTGACGAGGACCTGCTGACATTCAAACGGACGTTCGATTCGCCAGTTTGTGACCAGCAGCTACGAGTGATGGCAGCACTCTTGGCGCGTCATCTTCGGCACCGGCAAGATGGCAAGCTCACTGCATTTTCCTTCCTACCATTCTCACCAAGGTGAGCCATGAGAAGCAATTCCTCACCGTACTCTTCCTCCCTATGTGATCACTTGGCTGACACTTTTGAAACTCCCAACTGACTGAAGTTCCAAGCAGTTAATAGTAGTGACTTTAGAAAATGACACTAGTTTGGTTGTCGACTCTATGCCATAGATCATTTTTATTGGAAACTCCCAACAAACTGAAGTTCCATGGCAGTAGATAGCAGTCTATATGTCTCAGCTTGCATGTTATAGAGTCGGTAGATTTAGAATTGTAAATCGCACATTATAGATTTTATGCATCATGTCATTTGCCAGCTTCAGAAGTATATAGGAGCTCGCAATATCAACTAACTATGTATTTGAACATGCCAGTACTATGTGGAGCAAGTCCAGTTTGCACATTCGTACTTCAGGTTATCAAAACCATACATTTACATATACATGAGAATCACACTTCAGGTTTTAGATGTTTTTAAAGCATGTCATGCGTATTGGTAGGCGACCTTGAATAAAGTTTATGAAATTTCTGGAATAAAGATAGTGCATGATTAGCTGCTAGCTAGTAGATTTTCTTTGGAATCAAGTATTGGTAGGTTAAGTCTTGGTAAAGCAATACTATGTACAAACTTGATGGATAGCTATAATTAGTGTTTAGCTACCGCTACACAAATTGCAGAAGTGGAATGTGTACCTCCATGATTACTTGGTGATGAGGAACTACACCGGAAAATCATTCCAAGGCGAAGGCACTTTGTCTCCACATCCCGTTGGCGTATGCCGCGATGTGTTATGATTAAATTACATAGTTATCAGGTTTTATGTATTCTACATACATAAAACTGCGTTCGTCTGATTTTATCTCTGCCAGTCTGATCTTTCTGCCCTGAATAAGGACTTGTTGCGAAACCGGCACATTTATTTTTCAGATCTTTTATTTTTACAGTCAACTGAAGAAAGATATCATATAGTACAAATTATGAGTACTGAATTAATGAGAGAATTAATGCATATATAAATTGTGAGTACTGAATTAATGAGAATTAATGTGCCTTTATATCGAAATAAAAGATGCAATGGACTTTGTGCACCTGGTGTGTGATCACAAACCCGATTGACATAGAAGGAGGCAAAATGGAAACATTTGCGGAAATCAGCAGATTTACTTAAGCCTAAAAGAAAGCATGTCATCGAATCTTCCCACACACACATACGGAGATTTCAGGCGCGCTGGCAGATTTATTTATGCCTAGAAGAAAATATTCTGCACCAAACATGCCAAGTACAAGAAGCAGATCTTACATTTACCTTACTTATTACTTGAAAGTGCCAAGTACGACGACCAGATCTTAGTACATTAGTTCACTAAAGACGCAGATCTTATACTACTTTATTGAAAAACAACTCCTGGAGAGTTCGGATCTAAACATTACTTCATCAATGACCACAGTCGCAACTGAAGCAGTCGCCGCCCGGGAGCTTGCAATACCTGCACACAATGATGCACGCACCGCCCACATACCCCGTCGGCTTGATCTGTGCCTGCGCGTTGTCGTCGGTAGCAGCCGCGGCGGCGCCATCAGCAGCTGTTCGTCCGCCGGAAGACGAAGCAAGAAGAAAAGAACACATGAGCTGTTAGTTCACCGGCGGCTAGGACTAGGGAGAGTGGAGCGTGGTGTGGAAGAAGAGAGCGTGATCGGTCCGGTTGAGTTACCTTGGGCTGCTGCCGGCACGGCGGCGAGGTCCCGGCACGAGGCGACGACGAGGAGGGCCAGGAGAGCCACGGCGACGGGAAGAAGCTTCATCTTCATCGTCGTCTACCCTTGTTGATCTGACTGAATCTCTCCCTTGCTAGTGATGATGATGTTGAGCGTGCGTGATCGGGTATTTAAGCACCGGGGCGGGCGGCCGAGAATGCCTGCCAGCTGCCTCTCCCAGCTTATTTCTGGTTGGGACGGCTATGAATGCTAATTACGCAGTGCCCTCCTGAGGACAGTGAGGTTAATTTGACGCTTGTGGCACGCTACCATCCTTATCTTGAGCTCGTGCCAAATACAGCATTGAGTTGACAGCTGCGTTGCCTGATGGTGCCACTGTGCCAGCACTTGCATGGGACAAGACAACTACGGCCTCGTCGGTGCGGAGTCCATCGGCGCCGACGCCAGAGCTCGTATGTGCAAGGCATCTTTGTTTAGTACGTAATTTGGCTGCTAGGTTCTTTATAAGCCAAATTAGCTTCAAGATGTGTAGATAAATAACTGATACTACATGAACTTGGATGTGTTTTTTTAGCTCAAAATGCAGGCGCGTGATTATGGTCCAGTACGGATGCAATAATGGTGATCAGGCAAAGTGAGCTATTTACTGGATGATGTGATGCACCAAGTACAAGATCAGAGCCTGGAGCATTTGCTGAGTTAGCTGCTGCTAAGAAGGTTTTCATGGATTCAGAAGCGATGAGTTAAAAGGCGGATGCCTGAAGGAGATGAGATAGACGTCGGTATAATGCCAGGCTACCGAGGACAAGTCCTAGACGGATTCAGCCATCGTATATGTGAAGTGCACCAAGATTTCCATGTTTGTTTAGATCGTACGTAGGGATACTTTGGTTAGAGATAAAAGTAGGGATATCATATTAGGCTTGCATGCCAAGAAAGATAAATCCGTGTCCTACCGTACTTGCCATAGACCAGGCTGCCCAATATAAATATGGGCATATGGCCGATTGGAGACCCCCGAACCAATCGATATTCATCAAAAATACAATCTACTTTTACGTACTTTTTCTTTCGCTGTTCTCTCTGCCGAGCTCTAGTACATCTAGGGTTTAGCAAAATCTTTGCCGCTTTGCGCTGAAAAGCGGTCGTTCTCCTCTCCGAAATTGAGGCATCTTTGTTGATTTGCTCGAAAATCATCCGTTCGTCGTCACGAAAGTACGACGGTTATCGTGTTGTTGCGCCGCAGTTTTGCGTGGCAACACAATTGGCGACTCCGCTGGGGACGAAGAAGCACACGATGGACACAGATCCAAAGAACTCAACCAACCTCAACACGGACAACATCATCCCTGTCATGTTCGACGATCTGTCCGAGGAGGATCGGCAAGCACTGGAGCTGGAGCTTGAAGGAATAAAGGCTGAGAGATTGAAGCAATACTTCAAGACGAGGAGCGGCGTCGTCAAGAAGGTAATGCCGCCAAGCCCTCCTCCCGCATTGGATACTAAGGTAAGTAACTCGAACGAAGAAATTGCTCATCTGATTGATGTGTCCGTAGCTAGCAAAGTTAGTACAAATATAGCACATGCGACACACAGTATTACGCAATCGGTAGCCAGCACGCTTGCAGATTTTAAGGATCAGTTTAGTAGAGATTTTGAAACTAATTTACCTCAGCAAGTTCGTTCTATAGTGCTACAAATAAATGATGAAAATCCTGGGAATAATCTGATGCATGTACACAATAGCCGATTGCCTAGTAATATTCATACGCCTGGTGCATTAGTTAATGTTACACAATCTGCCGTAAAAAATGTTCAGTGCGGCCAAAATTATGCTAGCACCTCGGCGAATAATTTTGTACCTAGTGCTGCTACTTCTATTGTTTCAACTTCGGTTCCACAAAATTACAACAACAATAACCGAAGTGTTGGCTTTAATTCTAATTTGCAGCAACCTAGTTATCAAACGGTGGCGTATAATACATCGCCATTGCCACCCATTGGTACTGGGGTTCCTTACGGGCCGGTACCAGATGCTTATTTCAATGGTTCTCCGCAGCAAACCACACATGCTCAAATTTCTTTGCCGGAGATGCCACAACGCACTTGTGTTCCACCTGCTCCACAAATTAGTTCTCCACAGCCCACTGATAATTTTAAGGATCAAATTGCTAGTATACTTAGGGAATTTGGCTTGGAAACTAAGGGTAGAGCACGTGCATATCAGAAACCATACCCTGAATTTTTTGACTTGACACCATATCCTCGGGGTTTTAGAATTCCAGATTTTGTTAAATTTACGGGGGAAGATGGTAGGTCTACATTTGAGCATGTAGGACAGTTTTTAGCACAATGCAGTGAGATTGGTACATCAGATGTTTATAGGGTAAAATTATTCCCTTTGTCTTTGTCTGGTACTGCATTTACTTGGTTTACATCACTGGCTCCTAATTCTATTTCAACATGGTCACAATTGGAGCAAAAATTTCATGAGTATTTTTATAGCGGTGAAACTGAACTTAGACTTTCAGATTTAACAATGGTTAGGCAAAAATACAATGAGCATGTTCATGATTACATAAGAAGGTTCAGAGATGTAAGAAACCGTTGTTTTAGTTTAAACATAGCCGAAAAGGATATAGCTGATCTTGCTTTTTCGGGTTTGCTTACTCATATCAAGGATAAATTAGAAGGGCAACAATTTTCAGATGTTAGTCAAGTTTTGCAAAAGGCTTTGGCACAGGAAAATCGAGCTAAGGAAGTTAAGCAATTTAGCCGATTTAAAGATAACAGAAATAAGGAGAAGGAAAACCATACGGTTAATACTTTAGATTATGATGATGATTCGGCTAGTGAAGATGAAGTTGATATTTGTGTAGCCGAATGGGTTCAATCATCTAAGTCCAAACCTTTTGCATGTCCTGCTTTGAAACCCACACCTGCTAGAAGAGAGGAAATTAAGTATACTTTTGATGTTAGCAAGTGTGATAAAATATTTGATATGTTGCTGCAAGGAAATCAAATTAGAGTGAGAGAAGGTCATGTAATACCATCTGCAGAAAAATTGGGTAGAAAGGCATATTGCAAGTGGCATAATTCTTTTTCACATGCTACTAATGATTGTAATGTGTTTCGGCGACAGGTGCAATCGGCCATTGATGACGGACGATTGATATTTACAGAAAGTTCTAAGATGAAGCTCGATACTGATCCGTTTCCTATAAATGTCATTGATTTTCAGAACAAGAAGGTGCTTATTCGGTCAGATCAGACCGAGTCCGCAAGAGGAAAAAATGTCGTGGTTGATGATAATGCTCCTCCAAGGATGATCAAGCCAAAAAATCCAGTAGTAGGAGTGTGGAAAGTCAATGGAACAAAGAGACAACCTCCAAGGCCAAAGCCAACAGTCAGCATGTTATTGGAGAAATACACTTCACGCAAGGCCGATAATGTGTTTAATCGGCTCGGAGGTAACAAGCGCCCTAGGTCTCCTACTCGACCCGGGGGGCATGAGCGTTGGCAAGGAAATCATTATAACCATCAGGCTTATTTTCCAGTGGTGCCGACATATTGGGGCTGCCCACCTCCTGTGTATCCTCAATGTCCTCCTTGGGGCTTTAATCCATGGGCGTCATATCCTACAGGGCCAGCAACTTATTTTCAACCGGGATGGATTCCGTCGAGGCCTTCATTCAGACCAAATATGCATGAGAAAAGGGCTCGTTTCAATCATGATGTTAGGTCACGTGATGCAATTGTTGTTCAAGGAAATTCATCGCCGAGACGCGGTGCAGGTGGCAAGAACTATGATGGTGATCACTGCAAGCCTGTGTGGGTGAAACGTGCCGAACTTAAGCCAGTTAAAAATTCCGATGATCTAAATGCAGCTAATGCTTTGAAAGTTGGTGAAGAGCAGGGAGCTCAAGGTGACGTTCCAAATACAGAAACAAGTGATGATGATGATGCGCAGCTGCAGGAAACAGGGTCTGAAGCTAGTTGTGTTTTGAAGCTCAGGGGTCCGAAAATATCTGACACTGGAAATATACATCAGCAACCGGAGACTCATATGGTTCAGAAAGAGGCATCGTTGGAGGTTAGTTTGCAAAATAGCAAAAATCAAGTATCCAGCGTGTCTAATAGCACAAATAAGAAATCACATCTAGCCAGCACATGTACATCGATGAGTTCATCTATGCGATCTGGGAATTCATGTGGTGGTTTACAACAACATCAACGCTGGTCTGACTTGGTTCAAAAGTATGGTGTTGTACATGATGGGTTTACCCCACGCGCTGATAATATTGCAGCCAAACATGCTCGTCTACAGGTTGATTCTGAGTCTAAGTACACGAGACGGTTCATGAATTTTGAGGCTGGTGGCCCGTCACGTTATAGCAAGGTTTTCTCGGCCAGGGACAGAGAGCGTGCGCCAAAGACAACAGTAAGTCAGTACAGGCCGAAGGATTCGAGGGTTAGTATAGTTAGGTCCGTTGCGCCGGGAACTAAACCAGGACCTCGCTGGTGTCCGACGGGACTTTCACACACTCAGAAACGCCGGGTGCAGCGATTGCGAACATTAGAGATCAGAGAAGAGATAGCTGAGAAGAAGCGCGATGAAATGTTCAACCGAGAAAGGCCAATGGTGTTTCCGAAGATGACTTGGAGGAAGAAGCGCCTCGCGGCGGAGGAAAATAAAAATACGGATGATACCGTTGATGATACAAATCCAGAAAGTAAAAATGACATGGCTGTTGACAAAAATTCTGAAAGCACAAATGAGGAACCTACTGATGTGGGTGACATTGTTGCTGATATGGGCGTAACAGAGATGTCATGGCAAGAGCGCATGATAAATGACATGATGCAAAACGGAGGCGACACAAGTGATAGCGAGAGCTCAGAAAATGATGAAGAAATACCTACTGATATGGAGGTTAATATGGTGTTTGCGTTGCCCGCTGAATTTCGTGCGCCCGAAGTTGAAGTTGCAGAACTTGTGCTTGGTCCTAAAAATGCTATATTTGAGAAGCCAGAGAAACCTGAGAAGCACCTAAAGCCATTGTTCATCAAGGGTCACGTTGATGGTAAGCCTATTGGTCGCATGCTTGTTGATGGCGGTGCCGGTGTTAATATTTTGCCATTTTCGGTCTTTTGTAAACTGAACCGAAAAGAAAGCGAGTTAATGAAGACCAACATGGGACTTAGCGGGTTCTCTGGAGAATTATCAGAGGCTAAGGGTGTTATTTCTATGGAGCTCACAGTCGGAAGCAAAACATTGCCGACTGCGTTTTTTGTTGTTGATGTCAAAGGCCGGTATAATGTCCTTTTAGGACGCGATTGGATTCATGCAAATTGCTGCATCCCCTCTACTTTACATCAGTGCTTAATTCAGTGGGTTAATGATGATGTGGAGGTGATCGAGGCAGACCACTCAGCATGTATTGCTTTGACAGAGGCGCCGGTTGATTGGCAACACGGTGAGATGCGTTGTTTGACCGGTAGAGATTTATCGGACTATGACTATATTAATGTTGGTAAGGAGGGTTTTGTACCTATAAATGCACAGCCGGCTAACATAGCTCGGCTTAATGATTTATCTATATAAATGATGAGTAAAGATGATAATATTAAGTGGCTGCAAAAACGCACCGAAGAGTATCGTTCCGGAAAGAGCGATATGCATGAGACTATTGAAGATTTTGATGACATGGAGAAGCTTGGACAAGGATTCTCATCGGCTGATCCACTTGAAGAAATAGATATTGGTGATGGAGGAATTGCAAGGCCGACATTTATCAATGCTAATATGGAAGCCGATCAGAAAAGCAAGGAAAAATTGAATCGTTTGTTCCTTTACTTCGGCTAAAACATGAAGCCGAATTTACTTGGGGGGCAGAACAGCGGGAGGCTTTTAATAATATAAAGAGGTACTTGTCAAGTCCTCCAGTACTGCGGGCGCCCAAGTCTGGTGTGCCATTCAGATTGTATATTGCTGCACAAGATACAGTGATCGGCGCGGTGTTGGCGCAAGAAGATGGCGGGAAGGAGTACATTATTGCATATCTAAGTCGCCGTTTGCTGGATGCCGAGACTCGGTACGTGTTCATTGAAAAGTTATGCTTGTCTTTATATTATGCATGTACCAAGTTTCGGCCTTATCTACTTTCTAGTTCATGTGTGGTAGCTTGCCAAGCCGATGTGATTAAATATATGTTAGGAAAACCGATTCTTAGTGGTAGGATTGGAAAGTGGGCTTATGCACTAATAGAATATGATTTAACATATGAATCGCTGCGTTCCATGAGAGGTCAGGTTATCGCCGATTTTATCGTTGATCATAGGATTAAGGATGAAGAAGATATTAATTATGTTAGTGTTTACCCTTGGAAACTTTATTTTGATGGATCGGTTTGTAGAAAAGGACAAGGCATTGGTAATATTTTGATTTCACCTAACAATGTCATTTATGAAACATCGGTCCGTCTAGAATATTTTTGTACTAATAACCAAACTGAATATGAGGCTTTGTTGTTTGGCTTGCAAAGTTTAGTGGACATGGGTGTAAGGGACATAGATGCTTATGGAGATTCGCTTCTAGTAGTACAACAAATAACAGGCGAATTTCAGTGCTTTGATGGATTACTAAATAGCTACTTAGACCGATGTTTGGATATAATTAAGTCTCTAGATACATTTACTATCCATCATGTACGTAGAGAAGAAAATTCTAGAGCCAATTATTTAGCACAGCAAGCATCTGGTTATCTTATTACCAGAGGGAAATTTCTCGTACTAGAGGCATCAATGTTAGATGCTGCTGTAAGTAAGGCCGATCTATTAGCTATTGAATTAGTAGATGGTACAACTGCTTCTAGTTCGGTACAGGAGGGAATAATGCAGGCCAATGAGAATTCGGTGCAGGGCCTATACATGACCGAATTAGAAAATAATTTAGAACCTGGGGATTGGAGAGCTCCGCTAGTTAATTATTTAAAGAATCCAAGTCAAACAAGAGATAGGAAAATTCGGCGACAAGCTTTGAAATATACTCTATTAAATGATGAATTGTATCGCCGAACAATAGATGGGCTATTCTTAAAATGTTTGAATTCTGACGAGTCTAAGATAGCCATGGGTGAAGTTCATGAAGGAATATGCGGTACACATCAGTCGGCTCATAAGATGCGATGGTTATTAAAAAGAGCGGGTTTTTATTGGCCGACTTTGTTAGAAGATTGCTTCCGATATTATAAGGGGTGTGAAGCATGTCAAAAATTTGGAAACCTACAGTTAGCGCCCGCGGCTATGTTGAATCCTATAATTAAGCCGTGGCCATTTAGAGGGTGGGGTTTAGATTTTATTGGTCAAATATATCCCGCTTCTTCTAAAAGGCATCGCTTCGTCCTAGTAGCTACAGACTATTTTACTAAATGGACAGAAGCGGTACCCTTAAGAAATATGACTCATAGAGAGGTTATAAGTTTTGTCTTAGAACATATTATTCATAGATTCGGTATTCCCCAAACTTTAACTACTGATCAAGGGTCTTCATTTATGTCTCACCAATTTTGTGAGTTTGCCGAATCATTTGGAATTAAATTGTTAAATTCGTCGCCTTATTATGCTCAAGCTAATGGACAGGCCGAATCTAGCAATAAAATTTTGATCAAACTTATAAAGAAGAAGATTGAGGAGCATCCGAAAAAATGGCATGAGGTTCTTTCGGAAGCTTTATGGGCTCATCGGATATCTAAGCATGGAGCAACTCAAGTGACACCGTATGAGCTAGTATATGGTCAGGAGGCAGTTTTGCCTGTGGAAGTTAATTTACAAGCTCTTAGAGTAGCCAGACAAAATGATTTGTCGGCTGTAGATTATAATAGTTTGATGATGGATAGAATAGATGATGTTTCTGAAGAAAGACTACGAGCCTTACGAGAAATTGAGAAAGAAAAATTAAGAGTAGCTAAGGCTTATAATAAAAAGGTGAAAGAAAAATCGTTTCAAATAGGAGACTTGGTATGGAAAACGATTTTACCTGTTGGAACTAAGGATAGAAAATTCGGCAAATGGTCGCCGAGTTGGGAAGGTCCATATAAAATTGTAGAGATTGTTCCCGGAAATTCATATTTTGTACAATCTTTGCAGGGGGAGAAATTGCCAAAAGCACTTAATGGAAGATACTTGAAAAAGTATTATCCTAGCATGTGGCAAGAGGCTTGAAGAGATCATGGCCGATACATTATTACAAGTATCGCCCTAAGCAAAAGTTGGCCGATATGTTATTTAAAGTATCGCCCTAAGAAAATTTGGCCGATGTGTTGTTTGGACATCGCCCTGAGTAAATGTGTGGCCGGTGAAGTAATATACATCGCGCTAAGGTACTGTATGTTCTAGTGTTTTTGATCAATACAATTGTACCAAAAACAGGGGGGCATGTGTTTAGTACGTAATTTGGCTGCTAGGTTCTTTATAAGCCAAATTAGCTTCAAGATGTGTAGATAAATAACTGATACTACATGAACTTGGATGTGTTTTTTTAGCTCAAAATTCAGGCGCGTGATTATGGTCCAGTACGGATGCAATAATGGTGATCAGGCAAAGTGAGCTATTTACTGGATGATGTGATGCACCAAGTACAAGATCAGAGCCTGGAGCATTTGCTGAGTTAGCTGCTGCTAAGAAGGTTTTCATGGATTCAGAAGCGATGAGTTAAAAGGCGGATGCCTGAAGGAGATGAGATAGACGTCGGTATAATGCCAGGCTACCGAGGACAAGTCCTAGACGGATTCAGCCATCGTATATGTGAAGTGCACCAAGATTTCCATGTTTGTTTAGATCGTACGTAGGGATACTTTGGTTAGAGATAAAAGTAGGGATATCATATTAGGCTTGCATGCCAAGAAAGATAAATCCGTGTCCTACCGTACTTGCCATAGACCAGGCTGCCCAATATAAATATGGGCATATGGCCGATTGGAGACCCCCGAACCAATCGATATTCATCAAAAATACAATCTACTTTTACGTACTTTTTCTTTCGCTGTTCTCTCTGCCGAGCTCTAGTACATCTAGGGTTTAGCAAAATCTTTGCCGCTTTGCGCTGAAAAGCGGTCGTTCTCCTCTCCGAAATTGAGGCATCTTTGTTGATTTGCTCGAAAATCATCCGTTCGTCGTCACGAAAGTACGACGGTTATCGTGTTGTTGCGCCGCAGTTTTGCGTGGCAACAATCTTCAACGCCGGCGACCCATTGCGCTAGTGTGTTTGGATGAATCGAAACTGACAAAACCGCGGTTCAACGCGGCCACGCATCGTTAATATGGATGGCCGCGGTGTCCGTGACCACCCAAATCTGTTCCAGGTTTGCGTGGCCACAGATGGCACGCTGCGTCCGGTCGCGTCCGTCTGCTCGCCTGCTCACATCCCTTGGGCCAGCTGTCGGTGGGGGGCGCGCGTCATATTAAATGTGGACTGGGAGGGATCTGTCCCTATCCAGTCCACTTCCCCACTCCACTCGACAGTTCCCCACGCAACCGCCGTCATGGCCCCGAAGAGGGCTTTCGCTCTCGGCGCCAACAACGGCGAGGCGAGCAGCAACCGCCGTCCTCCATCGTCGCTGAGGGCTGGGGGACACCACTGCGGTCTCTACATCAGAGAGGCCACCCGCGTCAGCGCGGCATTGGCGCAACCCGCGCTGCTGCTGCCGAAGCCGGAGGTGGAAGACGACCCGGAGATGCGCGCCGCGATGGCGTTGTCCAAGGCGGAGGACGAGGCCAACTGGCCACATCTCGCGGAGGTCATCCACACCTCCGTGATGGAGGAGGAGGCCCGGCAGGCGGTCGAGGACACCGAGGTCTGGGCATTGCTCGACCAGGCCCACCGGGAGGAGGAAACGAGGCGGCGGCGCGAGGAGGCCAGGTTCCGCCGCGAGGAGGAGAGGCGCCAGGAGGCCAGACGCGTGGCGGAGCAGGAGAGGCGCCAGGAGGCCAGGCGCCACGCGTGGCAGGAGAGGCAGCTCCGCCTCAGGGAGGAGGCGGAGCAGCGAGCGGCTTCGGACCCCCACTCGGCATGGGAAGAGGCCCAGTGGTCACCATGATCGGAGTCCCCAGCGCGGTCGAGCCACAACAGCGTCTCGCGGCCCGGGGACGTCGTCAACGCCCACTGCGACGAGACCCACAAAGACTAAGCGGCGCGCCGGTGGCCACCTTGTCGTCCTCCAAACCCTAAGATAGGGTTTTTTTTTATTTTTATTTTAAGTTTAAAGCCCATATAGAGGACTTTCTTTTGTAGTTTAATTTTGCCCAAAATAGGGCATATGTATAAATTTGCCTAAAATAGGGCATATGTTTAATGAAATATGGTTAGGTTTAAGTGTTTTCGTTTTTCCTTTTTTTTTTTTTGTTATTTTTCACTTACGCGATGCGTCCGCGCGTTGGGCGTAACGTGCGACCCAAAGATACGCGGGCACGACCGCTGTCCGCGTGTCCGCGCGGCCACCCAACACGAGCGGGCGCAGGGTTTTTGCCAAATTGGTTAAGAAATCCGAAACATGAAATCCTACATAATTTTGTAATTATTTGTAAGAGGCTTCTTTATCTTACATTACTACATACGTGCTAACTTAGAGGCTTCTTTTTTCTCGGCGCGGAAAACCTAGAGGCGATTAGGCAAGAAGTTTTTTAGTGAAACCAGGCGCGAGATTGGAGCTGCCTGCGTTGCTAGCTATACATGGATGTCTCTTGGCGAACGCTAGACGTCGGCCGACCGATTTGGGAAGGAAAATCGGTCGTGTCTGGGCCATCGGATGAGACCCGTGTGACCGTTTGATGCTTTTATAGGGAATCGTCGCTTTCCGTTGTACCTCCCTAGCCTAGAGATATCGTCACCCACGTTCCCATGAATTTGAAAGAAGCCCTAGTGGAAGATGCTCAATGGCTAGCAGTGGCGAGGCTTCATCCGACCTTCAACTTGTTCACTGACTTATTATAGAAAGAGCTAGTGTAGACAAATAGTTCTAGTTGAAGCGTTTGTTTAATGCGACCATGGACTATAGTTAGCTTAGTCCTTCGCAATTAGCTTCTTGCTTCAATTCAAGCGGAAGATAACCTTATTGCACCGTAGTTTTCCCGCTAGACGTTGCTTTCCGGTCTCCTCCATATAGATCTTTTTGCGGACGGAGGACAAAACTCACATCTGAGAAATCTATTTACAATAATATAGAGATTAATTTACAATAAAAATTTCCACAATTTCCAACAAAAAATAGTAACAAAGACAACATTAATCATCTCTCAGAAATCTCTTTACAACAATATTAGAGATGGATTTACAGCAAAAATTTCCACAGCTTAGACAATTTTAATCACATCTGAAAAGTCCCTTTACAACAATATTAGAGATTAATTTACAACAAAATATCCCACGGGTTCAAACAAAAAATAGTAATAAAACAACTTTAATCACATCTGACATATCTCTTTACAATAATATTAGAGATTCATTTACAACAAAATTTTCAACGGTTTCCAATAAAAAATAGTAACAAAGACAACATAAATCGCATCAAATTTCATATGGAGAATCCCTTTACAACATAATGCATAGATGCTTCCCACAAAAATCACCTACATTTTCAAAAAAAAAATCACATTGCAAAACTTACATTTGGTGGGGAGGCGGCGCTGGAAGGGGGAGCTGCAGTGTTGCACCATCTCGAAGCCACTGAGGTCGTGGTCGAGGCGGTGCTCCACCTTGATGTGCTCCTCGCCCTCCTCCTCTGTGTCGGTGTGTTGGGACCTGGACCTGCGAGCGAAGACAGATGGAGCGGTACCCGTCCACGCCTCACACATCCTTGCCATCTCCACCGGTACCCTTCCTCGTCGGCGGCAGCAGCGGCATCAACAACAGTGGTACCCAGGGATCTGTTGTAGCCTTGCAACGCCGGCGGCGAACAAGAAGAGGAATCGGAGTGGAGAGAGCTATAGCTCTCATGGGCAGGCGGTGGCAGCGTATGCCTAGGCAGCGGCGGCGGCGTGCATGGCTGAGGGGCGGCGCAGGCACATCGCGGTGGGCGCTCGTGAGTGTGATGGGGAACGAAGGAGATGTAGTAGTGGAGGAGAAGATAAGGCTTGACGAGATAAGGTAGTGGGTCCGTTTCTGTATGCCACGTAGTGGGACGCGCGGCGCGAGAGGACGCGACCGATTTCTAACGATTCGACCGGTCAGTGAATTAGAAGCGTTTTCCATTGGGCTATGGGCTATTGGGTGTTTGCTGGGATGTGGTTTGATCGCATGAGTCCCTACAGTGCGCACGTGGTCGCGCACATGCGCTAAAGAATAGCCAAATAACTAAAGTACCTCATACATACAGTATATATAGGAAATATTTTGTTAAAAATAATGGGTACTTCGCCTAAATACCTTTGAATTAAGCTGGGCCTGCCCTGCCCCCCAAACGATTTAAAACGAACGGGCCAGTACGTCCGTTTAGATCGCCGCGTTGGATATGGCCTAAATCATAACTGGAGTATGTTGAATGTCGATGGGCTGCAGTCCAATAAGGCAGCCCATGTAATCTACAATTCCAGAAATCTCAGGGCCCATCACGTTGGCAGTTTGGGACAACCTTTAGGGACAAAGTTTAGTCCCACATTGCTAGTTGGGAGAGAGTTAGAGTGGTATATAAGAGTTGCTGTTCTAGTCCTTCCAAGTGAGTGAGAATAGAAGGAGCCCTCGCGCACTCCTCCTCCTCCGCCCACCCCGCCTCGGCTCGTCTCGTCTCGTCACGCACGCACGTCGCGTTTCGTGACTCGAGTTCGAAACACACTCAAGGAAGCCTAAATTTTTGCTTGGTGCACCAACTGAGTTGGGTACGTGTCGACCTGCATGTGCATGCTCGCCGCGTGTTCCTGGCTTTCTACGCGTGGCAACGCGGTCGGGTCGGCTCTCCTCCCAGGCTATACAAGGAGACAGATCAGATCTGGAGTCAATAGCTCTTAGAACTCTCTAGTTCGTCTCTCTCACGAAGTTCCTTTTGCTGCGCTACTCTCTAGTCTTCCCCATCCCGGCGACTGTGTGCACAGCCGTCCGGGAGAGCAGGCCTCCGAAACTCCGTCCGTTGAGATCCTGCATCGGGAGACGGGCGATAAGGTTTTTGGGGAGCGTCTCGGCGCGACTGCTCGCTGCTGTTCGTCTTCTTCTTCGCCAGTTCGACTGCTTCATCGACAGATCCGACTACACCATGGGCGACATCAACAATACCCATGGTGGTGGTGCTGCTGGTGCGACCTTCCCGGTCGCGATGTACGTGCTATTTCTCTCCTACCTTGCACTGCTACTTGTTTCATGTTCAGATCTGATGCATGTGCTTAGTCTGATGTATGTGGTTAAGTATGCTTGTACTTCCGTCATGTTGTTTTCGGTAATTAATCTCACACGGAAATTGTCTAATAATCTAACAATCCAAAAACCTTATATGCTTAGGCAGTTTTCACCGTCTGGTTTTGCTGCTGCGCTCAAACCGAGCCCGTTTACGGGGTCTCATTTCAAGAGATGGCAGAATAAGACCCTCTTGTGGCTCACTTCTATGGGCGTGCACCGAGTTGCGGAAGGTACTCCCAGAGGTCCGCTTATTCCTGAAGAGGATAAAGCATTCGGGGATGCCACCGTAATCTTTGTGGGTGCCGTCCTAAGTGTGCTTGGAGACAAGTTGTGTTGGAGATATGCCCAAGAGGCAATAATAAAACTGGTTATTATATATCTTTATGTTTATGATAAATGTTTATATACCATGCTATAATTGTATTAACCGAAACATTGATACATGTGTGTTATGTAAACAAACAAATGAGTCCCTAGTAAGCCTCTTAACTAGCTTGTTGATTAATAGATGATTAGTTTCATAATCATGAACATTGGATGTTATTAATGACAAGGTTATATCATTATATGAATGATTTAATGGACACACCCAATTAAGCGTAGCATAAGATCACGTCATTAAGTTATTTGCTATAAGCTTTCAATACATAGTTACCTAGTCCTTATGACCATGAGATCATATAAATCACTTATGCCGGAAAGGTACTTTGATTACATCAAACGCCACTGCGTAAATGGGTGGTTATAAAGGTGGGATTAAGTATCCGGAAAGTATGAGTTGAGGCATATGGATCAACAGTGGGATTTGTCCATCCCGATGACGGATAGATATACTCTGGGCCCTCTCGGTGGAATGTCGTCTAATGTCTTGCAAGCATATGAATAAGTTCATAAGGGACCACATACCACGGTACGAGTAAAGAGTACTTATCAGGAGACGAGGTTGAACAAGGTATAGAGTGATACCGATGATCAAACCTCGGACAAGTAAAATATCGCGTGACAAAGGGAATTGGTATCGTATGTGAATGGTTCATTCGATCACTAAAGTCATCGTTGAATATGTGGGAGGTATTATGGATCTCCAGATCCCGCTATTAGTTATTGGTCGGAGTAAGTACTCAACCATGTCCGCATAGTTCGCGAACCGTAGGGTGTTACACTTAAAGTTGGATGTTGAAATGGTAGAACTTGAATATGGAATGGAGTTCGAATATTTGTTCGGAGTCCCGGATGAGATCCCGGACATCACGAGGAGTTCCGGAATGGTCCGGAGAATAAGATTCATATATAGGATGTCATTTTATGTGATTTAAAATGATGCGGAAGGTTCTATGGAAGGTTCTAGAAGGTTCTAGAAAAGTCCGGAAGAAACCACCAAGGAAGGTGGAGTCCCGGAGGGACTCCACCTCCATGGCCGGCCAACCCTAGAGGGGGAGGAGTCCCAAGTGGACTCCCCCAAAGGGGGCCGGCCACCCCCTCCATGGAAGGTGGAACTCCCACCTCTAGTGGGAGTCCTAGCTTGGGTAGGTTTTCCTATCATATGGAAGGTTTTGGGTTCGGGTCTTATTCGGAGACTTGTAGTCCAACCCTTGGGGCTTCCACCTATATAATGAGGGACAAGGGGAGGGGGCCGACCACCTCAAGACCACCACCTGGCCGCACCCCCCAAGTGGCCGGCCACCCCCTCCCAAACCCTAGCCGCCCCCTCTCCTCCATAGCTCCCGCGTGCTTTAGCGAAGCTCCACCGGAGTTCTCCACCGCCACCGACACCACGCCGTCGTGCTGTCGGATTCAAGAGGAGCTACTACTTCCGCTACCCGCTGGAACGGGAGGTGGACGTCGTCTTCATCAACAACCGAACGTGTGACCGAGTACGGAGGTGCTGCCCGTTCGTGGCGCCGGTGATCAAGATCTTCTACGCGCTTTTGCAAGCGGCAAGTGAACGTCTACCGCAGCAACAAGAGCCTCATCTTGTAGGCTTTGGAATCTCTTCAAGGGTGAGACTCGATAAACCCCTCGTTGCTACCGTCTTCTAGATTGCATCTTGGCTTGGATTGCGTGTTCGCGGTAGGAATTTTTTTGTTTTCTATGCAACGTTATCCTACAGTTGTATCAGAGCCGTGTCTATGCATAGATGGTTGCACGAGTAGAACACAATGGTTTGTGGGCGTTGATGCTTTTGTTATCTTTAGTTTGAGTACTTTGCATTGATGACCCACAAGTATAGGGGGTGTATCGTAGTATTTTCGATAAGTAAGAATGTCGATCCCAACGAGGAGCAGAAGGTGTTGACAAGCAGTTTCGATGAAGGATTCACTGTAAATGCTCACAGACAAGTATTCAGGGGGTTTTGATGTAACAGTTGAATAAAGTACGAGTAAGTAAAGTGCGAGAGTAACAATTGCAGCGAGTGGCCCAATCCTTTTTAGCACAAAGGACAAGCCGGTTTGTTTACTTATAATGACCAAACGTTCTCGAGGACACACGGGATTTTAGTCTAGTGCTTTCGCTACATACGGCTAAATAATCTTCATTGTTATGATAAGTGTTGTGTGGGTGAACCTATGCTAATGTACCGCCCTTCCTAGGACTAATACATACTTGTGATTATACCCCTTGCAAGCATCCGCAACTACAAGAAAGTAATTAAGATAAATCTAACCACAGCCTTAAACTCTGAGATCCTGCGATCCCTCCTGCATCGATATACCAACGGGGGTTTAGGTTTCTGTCACTCCGGCAACCCCGCAATTGGCAAACGAATACAAGATGCATTCCCCTAGGCCCATAAATGGTGAAGTGTCATGTAGTCGACGTTCACATGACACCACTAGAAGAATAACACTACAACTTAAATATCATACCATTGAATATTACTCAACCATAGTTCACTACTAACATTTAGACTTCACCCATGTCCTCAAGAACTAAACGAACTACTCACGAGACATCATATGGAACATGATCAGAGGTGATATGATGATGAATAACAATCTGAACATAAACTTGGTTCAATGGTTTCACTCAATAGCATCAACAACAAGTAGAGATCGATACCGGGAGAGTTTCCCCTATCAAACAATCAAGATCAAACCCAAATTGCTACGGCGGTGACGGTGTCCAGCGGTGGAGACGGCGGTGATGATGGTGGAGATGATGATGATGGTGATGGAGATGATGTCCAGCTCGATGACGGTGACGATGGCGTCGATTTCCCCCTCCGGAGGGAATTTCCCCGGATTCCCTCGCCGGAGAGCTCTTTTCTCTCTGGTGTTCTCCGCCCCGCAGAGGCGGCTGTAACTCTTCGCGAGGTACCCTCTGTGGCTTAGGTTTTCGGGACGAAGGATTTCGCGGAGAAAAGGAGGCGAAAGGGGCTGTGGGGCCCCCACACCACATGGTGGCGCGGCCAGGCCATTGGCCGCGCCGCCCTATGGTGTGGGCCCACCCTGGGTCCAGCTGGCTCCTCCTTCTGGCTTCCTTCGTCATCTTGAAAAATAGGATTTTTGGTATAATTTCCTTCCACAGTTGATCTTCCGAAATATTGCGTTCTGACGGTGCTTTTTCCAGCAGAATCCTGGCTCCGGTGCTTGATCCTCCAATAATGATGAAACATGCAAAATAGATGAAATAACATAAGTATTGTGTCCCAATATGAAATATATCAATGAATAACAGCAAATTATGATATAAAATAGTGATGCAAATTGGACGTATCAACACCCCCCAAGCTTAGACTTCGCTTGTCCCCAAGCGAAACTGAGCTCGATAAACAGGACCACATGTTTATGGTGTGAAGAGTCGATAAATAAAATACGGACAAGAAGCATCATATTCATTCGCACAAGACATTCTAGTAGTCAACTTCCTCATATAACTCAACTTGAAACAAGTATAAGGTAATCACAAATAAAGGTGCATAAGAAATCATAATTGGTGATGGCAAACTTCGTTCTTGGTCAAAGAACAATTAACAGATTATACTTATCTCATTGAGCAGCGCTCTCATGTTAAAGTTTATAAGGCACAACTTGCATACTCAATCATAATGGTCTCTTCATGATCATTGATAACTTGCAAAGCTATATTCATTCAGATAAAACTTGTACTAAACAAGGAAGAATAAAAGACATGATGAAGCAAATCACAATATAATGGTTTGATCACAACTACTCAAATGCTTGCTTGAGATGGAGGGAAATAGGTTTACTGACTCATCATAAAGTAAAAGACAGGCCCTTCGCAGAGGGAAACAGGGATTAAATCATGTGCTAGAGCTTTTTCAGTTTTGAAATCATATAAAGAGGGTAAAAGTAACGTTTTGAGGGGTGTTTGTTGTTGTCAACGACTGGTAGTGGGTACTCTAACCCCCTTGCCAGACAAACCTTCAAAGAGCGGCTCCCATATTATTTTCATTTTATGTGGCACTCCTTCCAACCTTTCTTTCAAAAACCATGGCTAACCGAATCCTCGGGTGCCTGCCAACAATCTCATACCATGAAGGAGTGCCTTTTTATTTTAGTTTTATTATGATGATGACACTCCCCCCAACCTTTGCTTACACAAGCCATGGCTAACCGAATCCTTCGGGTGCCGTCCATCAATCACATACCATGGAGGAGTGTCTATTTAGTTTAATTAATTTGGGACTGGGAATCCCATTGCCAGCTCTTTTTGCAAAATTATTGGATAAGCGGATGAAGCCACTAGTCCATTGGTGAAAGTTGCCCAACAAGATTGAAAGATAAAACACCACATACTTCCTCATGAGCTATAAAACATTGACACAAATAAGAGATACTAAGTTTTGAATTGTTTAAAGGTAGCACATGAAGTATTTACTTGGAATGGCAGAAAATACCATGTAGTAGGTAGGTATGGTGGACACAAATGGCATAGGTTTGGGCTAAGGTTTGGATGCACGAGAAGTATTCCCTCTCAGTACAGGTCTTTGGCTAGCAAGGTTAATTAGCAAGCATAAGAGTCGAGGGAAACAAACAAATATACATGTGATAGAAACAATCATGCATCTTCCTTGTAAGCACAAACAGTTTTAACTTCAGAATAAAAAGCTATGAGCTAACAAGAAAGAAAGACAATGAAACATCTACATGTATTTCTCTTTTCTACCTAAACCTCAAAGTGTTGTTGCTATTGACCAATGCTAAGTTCGCCAAAACCAAATAGATTTATTCAATGCTCCCAAAGTGATACCAATACTAATGACAAGGTAAATCATATAACAGAGATTGCAAACTAAAATAAGATGTGCAATATGTAAATGATAAGACTTCTCATTAATATTCCATAACGATAACTCACACCAAGGGATACATAGACAACCAACTAAAGGAGAGATACTTCCAACTGCAACCCATCTTATATGATAACTTCCCTACTCATGATATGACACTACTTGACAATAAAAAGTAAAAGGTAGTGATGATGTGATACCGCGGCACTCCCCCAAGCTTGGGACAAACCAAGGGGATGCCAATACCGATGATGAATTACTCCTTTGGCGATGATGGTGATGAACTCCTCCCGCGCTTCTTACAGAACTCCTTCAACTTCAGTTTCTCAGCTTGACAATTCTGCACTAAGACTCGAAGAGATTCATTGTTATCTGAAGTTGGCGATGATGACCTTGTGATGCGAATCGAGTGGTATTCCAGCATTCTTCGGAGACGGCAATTCTCCTCCTGGAGTATCTCTACTTCTCTTCTTAGAGCCCGATATTGATCACAAAACTCATCGGTAGTCCGTAGAACTTCTTCCAACATAGGGAAGGAGTCGAGGCTAAGAGCAGGTGGTAAAGGTCCCTGCAGGTTATGAGAAAAAGAACGTCGAGTGTCAACAGATCCCACCAAGATTTGTTTGCTCCCACCAGCTTGTTGTTCTCGTCTTGATGGCACCTTCTTCACTTCTTCCTCCGAAAGCCCCTTGCCCTTGTTGTTGGAGGCCATGGTGCTTCTAGACCGAAAACAGATCCTGGCAGAAACAGCTCGAAACAAAACACGTCGAGAAAACGATATACGGACCTCCAGGGGTCCGGGGGATTATATAGCAAAAATTTTCACGACAAACGGAAAGTACCAGATCGAACCAGAGTCGGAAAGGGGCGACGGGGCGGCCAGACCATAGGTCGGCGCGGGCCCAGGTCAGGCCGCGCCGGCCTATGGTGGCACCCCCTCGTGCGTCCTTTCCACTCCGTTTCGAACTCGTAATTTTTCATATTTTCCAAAAACAGCAAAAATATTGTTCGGAAAGTAAATTGCGTACTTTTCATTACCAGTACTGTTACCTATTCAAAGTCGAGTTCTGGCGGACTGTCAATTTGCCCTTTGATGAAAGCCTCCGGTGTTTCCACTTGAATAATATCAACATCAACATTATAAGAATCACCTGAGATATAATGCTTGAGTCTTTGTCCATTCACCACTTGCGTAGCATTGCCTTGGAGAGAGCTAATTTTGATTGCTCCTGAACGATACACCTCCTCGACAACATATGGTCCTTCCCATTTCGAGAGTAATTTCCCTGCAAAGAATGCGAGACGAGACCGATACAATAGGACTTTATCCCCAATATTAAATTCTCTTTTGATAATCCTTCTATCATGCCATTTTTTAACTTTCTCTTTAAAGAGTTTAGCATTTTCATAAGCTTCACTTCTCCATTCATCTAGAGAACTTAATTGCAACAACCTCTTATCACCTAGCAAGTTTAGGATCTTTATTTAATTCTCTAACAGCCCAATAAGCTTTGTGCTCTAGTTCTAAAGGTAAATGACAAGCTTTCCCATAAACCATTTTATAAGGTGACATTCCCATGGGATTTTTATAAGCAGTTCTATAAGCCCATAGTGCATCCTTCAATTTACTAGCCCAATTCTTTCTAGTTTTATTAACGGTCTTTCCCAAAATAGATTTAATCTCTCTATTTGATAATTCCACTTGACCATTAGTTTGAGGATGATAAGCTGAAGCAATTCTATGATTAATACCATACTTAGCAAGAGTTTTTCTAAAACCTCCATGAATAAAATGAGAACCTCCATCAGTCATAATATATCTAGGCACTCCAAATCTAGGAAAAATAATGTCTAAGAGCATTCTTAAAGAGGTCTCACCATCAGCACTTTTTGTAGGTATGGCTTCCACCCATTTAGTAACATAATCAACAGCAACAAGTATGTGAGTGTTACCTTCTGAAGACGGAAAAGGTCCCATGAAGTCAAATCCCCAACAATCAAACGGTTCAATAACAAGAGTATAATTCATAGGCATTTCATTACGTCTGGAGATATTACCAACCCTTTGGCATTCATCACAAGATAAAATAAACTTTCTCGCATCCTTGAAGAGAGTTGGCCAATAAAAACCTGATTGTAGAACCTTTTGCGCGGTTCTTTCTCCGGCGTGATGTCCTCCATAAGCACTACCATGACATTTACTCAATATCTCTTGTTGTTCATATTCGGGAACACATCTTCGCATAATACCATCCACTCCTTCTTTATATAAGTGTGGGTCATCCCAGAAATAATGCCTCAAGTCATAAAAGAATTTCCTCCTTTGCTGAGCTGAAAAGGTTGGAGGCAAGTACTTGGAAACAATAAAGTTAGCATAATCAGCATACCAAGGACTGTCTCGCGAGCTCACCTTTATTACAGCCAATTGTTCATTTGGAAAACTATCATTAACAGGAACAGGATCATAAGCAATATTTTCCAATCTAGACAAATTATCAGCAACAGGATTATCAGCACCTTTCCTATCCACAATATGTAAATCAAATTCTTGCAAAAGAAGTACCCATCTAATAAGCCTCGGCTTAGCATCTTTCTTTGTCATAAGGTATCTAATTGCAGCATGATCAGTATGAATAGTAACTTTTGAATCAACAATATAAGATCTAAATTTATCACAAGCAAAGACTACATCTAATAATTCTTTTTCAGTTGTAGCATAATTTCTTTGAGCAGCATCAAGAGTTTTACTAGCATAATGAATAACATTCAGTTTTTTATCTACTCGCTGTCCAAGAACAGTACTGACAAAATCACTAGCATCACACATAATCTCAAAGGGTAAGTTCCAATCAGGAGGTTCAACTATAGGAGCAGTTGTTAAGGCTTTCTTTAGAGTTTCAAAAGCTTCCTTACAATCATCATCAAAAACAAATGGTACATCTTTTTGAAGAAGATTAGTAAGAGGTTTTGAAATCTTGGAGAAATCTTTAATAAATCTCCTATAAAACCCAGCATGACCAAGAACACTACGAATACCTTTAACATCCCTTGGATAGGGCATCTTCTCAATTGCTTCAACTTTAGCTCTATCAACTTCAATACCTCTCTCAGAAATTTTATGTCCCAATACAATTCCTTCATTAACCATAAAGTGGCATTTCTCCCAATTAAGAACAAGGTTAGTTTCTTCACATCTCTGCAAAACTTTATCAAGGTTTCGCAAGCAACTATCAAAAGAATTCCCATAGACGGAAAAATCATCCATGAATACCTCTACAATACTCTCACAAAAACCATGAAAAATAGCAGACATGCATCTTTGAAAAGTAGCAGGAGCATTACATAAACCAAAAGGCATACGTCTATAAGCATAAGTTCCATAGGGACAAGTGAAAGTGGTTTTCTCTTGATCTTTAGCTTTAACAGCAATTTGTGAAAATCCAGAATAACCATCAAGAAAGCAAAAATGAGTATTTTTAGACAATCTTTCTAGCATTTGATCAATAAATGGTAAAGGGTAATGATCTTTCTTAGTAACTTTATTAACTTTTCGAAAATCAATGCACATTCTATACCCTACAACTACTCTTTGAGGGATGAGCTCATCATTATCATTAGGCACTTGATCATTCCTCCTTTCTTGGGAACGCAATGCACAGGGACTAACCCATCTACTATCGGCAATAGGATATATAATACCAGCTTCAAGAAGTCTTAATACCTCATTCCTTACCACTTCCTTCATCTTCGGAATTAGACGACGCTGATGTTCAACAACAGGCTTTGCATCATCTTCCATATTAATAGCATGTTGGCAAATAGAAGGAGAAATCCCTTTCAAATCATCAAGAGTATAGCCAATAGCTCCTCGGTGTTTCTTCAATATTTCGAATAACCTTTCTTCCTCAATCTCTGAAAGCTTAGAACTAATAATAACAGGATATATTTTCTTATCATCAATATGAGCATATTTAAGATTATCAGGCAAAGGCTTTAAATCAAAAACAGGATATTCCTTTGGTGGCGGTGTTGTACCCAGATCTTCCACCGGTAAATCATGCTTAAGAATAGGTTGGCGAAGAAAAATTTCCTCAAGCTCATCTCTTTCTTTCCTAAAAACTTCACTCTCGCTATCCTCCAAATGTTGCTGCAAAGGATTATTAGGAACAAGAACAATAGATGCACATTGCTCCATTTTAAAATCATTACTACGTAAATCAGCTTTATAAGCAGTTTTGGTAAATTTAGAGAAGTTAAACTCATAAGATTCACCAGCAAATTTAGTCAAAATTTTCTCTTTCTTGCAATCTATAATAGCTCCACAAGTATTTAGAAAAGGTCTACCAAAAATAATAGGACAATAATCACTAGCAGCAGAACCAAGTACCAAAAAGTCAGCAGGATATTTAATCTTACCGCATAAAACTTCCACATCTCGAACAATACCAATTGGAGAAATAGTTTCTCTATTAGCCAGCTGAATAACCACATCAATATCTTCAAGTTCACAAGAATCAATTTCGTGCATAATCTCCGGGTAAAGCTCATAAGGAATAGCACTAACACTTGCACCAATATCACATAATCCATAATAGCAATGATCACCAATTCTAACAGATAGCATAGGAACACTAGCTTGTTTGGGTTTATTAGGATGTGAAACAATATTAGAAGCATCTTCACAGAAAATAATATGACCATCCTCCACATTTTCAGTCACAAGATCTTTAACTATTGCAACAAAGAGTTCAACTTTTATTTGTTCCTCGGGTTCTACGAGTTTCTTTTCACTTTTATGAACCGCACTATTTATAACAGAGTACTCCTTCATTTTAGCAGGGAAAGGAGTTTTTTCAATATAAGCTTCAGGAATAACATGATCAGCAGTTTCAACTACAACACATTTATTAATAGATGAATCAATTTTATCTTTATACGGTTCATGATACTTATCAAAATTCTTCTTTGGCAATTCATAATGAGAGGCAAAAGCTTTATAAAGATTCTGACAACTTGAGAATCAAGACCATATGTAGCACTCATATTACGAAATTTATCGGTATCCATAAAAGCTTCAATGCATTTATAATCATAAATTATACGATTCTCTATCCTTGTCGTTCTCCCAACCTTCAGTATTTTCTTGGATCCGATCAAGAAGGTCCCTTTTAAACTCTTCTTTGTTGCGTGTAAATGATCCAGAACAAGAAGTATCCAGCAAGGTCTTGTCTTGAAAAGAAAGTCTTGCATAGAAATTATCAATAATAACATTACCAGGAAGCTCATGAATGGGGCATTTGAGCATTAAAGACTTCAATCTCCCCAAGCTTGGGCAATACTCTCTCCATCATGAGGCCAAAAATTATATATGCGATTCCGATCCTTGTGAATTTCACTTGGAGGATAGAACGTAGAATAAAACCGGGGCACAATCTCATTCCTTCAAGAGACTCACCCGTATCCAGTAATTTATACCAATGCGCCGCCTTACCAGACAACGATAAAGAGAATAGTTTCTTCCTCACTTCATCCATAGCAATACCTGCACACTTGAATAAACCGCATAATTCATGTAAGAACAATAAATGATCTCCAGGGTGGACAGTTCCATCCCCTTCATAGCGGTTATCCATGACACGTTCAATAATTTTCATAGGTATTTTATATGGTATCACTTCCTCACCTGGCGCCTCATCCACTACCGTTGCAGTAGTAGTAGATTTCCCAAATAAAAATTGAAGAGAAGATCTCTCCATAATGACTTATAGCAGCAGGCAGAAATAAAATCAGCACAAACAGTAAAGGTTTCCCTTACCAATTCCACTTACCAATAGCGCTTCACTCCCCCGAACGGCGCCAGAAAATAGTCTTGATGACCCACAAGTATAGGGGGTGTATCGTAGTATTTTCGATAAGTAAGAATGTCGATCCCAACGAGGAGCAGAAGGTGTTGACAAGCAGTTTCGATGAAGGATTCACTGTAAATGCTCACAGACAAGTATTCAGGGGGTTTTGATGTAACAGTTGAATAAAGTACGAGTAAGTAAAGTGCGAGAGTAACAATTGCAGCGAGTGGCCCAATCCTTTTTAGCACAAAGGACAAGCCGGTTTGTTTACTTATAATGACCAAATGTTCTCGAGGACACACGGGATTTTAGTCTAGTGCTTTCGCTACATACGGCTAAATAATCTTCATTGTTATGATAAGTGTTGTGTGGGTGAACCTATGCTAATGTACCGCCCTTCCTAGGACTAATACATACTTGTGATTATACCCCTTGCAAGCATCCGCAACTACAAGAAAGTAATTAAGATAAATCTAACCTGGCCTTAAACTCTGAGATCCTGCGATCCCTCCTGCATCGATATACCAACGGGGGTTTAGGTTTCTGTCACTCCGGCAACCCCGCAATTGGCAAACAAATACAAGATGCATTCCCCTAGGCCCATAAATGGTGAAGTGTCATGTAGTCGACGTTCACATGACACCACTAGAAGAATAACACCACAACTTAAATATCATACCATTGAATATTACTCAACCATAGTTCACTACTAACATTTAGACTTCACCCATGTCCTCAAGAACTAAACGAACTACTCACGAGACATAATATGGAACATGATCAGAGGTGATATGATGATGAATAACAATCTGAACATAAACTTGGTTCAATGGTTTCACTCAATAGCATCAACAACAAGTAGAGATCGATACCGGGAGAGTTTCCCCTATCAAACAATCAAGATCAAACCCAAATTGCTACGGCGGTGACGGTGTCCAGCGGTAGAGACGGCGGTGATGATGGTGATGGAGATGATGTCCAGCTCGATGACGGTGACGATGGCGTCGATTTCCCCCTCCCGGAGGGAATTTCCCCGGCGGATTCCTGCCCGCCGGAGAGCTCTTTTCTCTCTGGTGTTCTCCGCCCCGCAGAGGCGGCTGTAACTCTTCGCGAGGTACCCTCTGTGGCTTAGGTTTTTGGGACGAAGGATTTCGCGGAGAAAAGGAGGCGAAAGGGGCTGTGGGGCCCCCACACCACATGGTGGCGCGGCCAGGCCATGGGCCGCGCCGCCCTATGGTGTGGGCCCACCCTGGGTCCAGCTGGCTCCTCCTTCTGGCTTCCTTCGTCATCTTGAAAAATAGGATTTTTGGTATAATTTCCTTCCGCAGTTGATCTTCCGAAATATTGCGTTCTGACGGTGCTTTTTCCAGCAGAATCCTGGCTCCGGTGCTTGATCCTCCAATAATGATGAAACATGCAAAATAGATGAAATAACATAAGTATTGTGTCCCAATATGAAATATATCAATGAATAACAGCAAATTATGATATAAAATAGTGATGCAAATTGGACGTATCATGCATCTTTGTGGCATAGTGGGATGAAGCGGCTCGGGCTAACTTTACATGACCGCGTTCATGAGATTTGCTCCACGCTCGACATGCAACTTGTATTGCATAAGTGGCTTTGCGGGTGTCTGTCTCTCCTACTATAATGAATATTCAATTTACTCTTCTATTGACAACACTAGTATCACCGTTGTGGTTCATGTTCGTAGGTAGATTGGATCTTACTCGAAAACCCTAAACCACGTAAAATATGCAAACCAAATTAGAGAACGTCTAACTTGTTTTTGCAGGGTTTGGTGATGTGATATGGCCATAATGTGATGATGACTATGTATGAGATGATCATTATTGTATTGTGGCAACCGGCAGGAGCCTTATGGTTGTCTTTAAATTTCATGTTGAGTAGTATTTCAAAGCAGTTGTAACAGTTGCTACATGGAGAACAATCATGAAGATGGCGCCATTGACCTTGGTGCTTCGCCGACGATGATGGAGATCATGCCCGTTGATGATGGAGATCATGTCCGTGCTTTGGAGATGAAGATCAAAGGCGCAAAGACAAAAGGGCCGTATCATATCACATATGAACTGCATGTGATGTTAATCCTTTTATGCATCTTATTTTGCTTAGATCGCGATGGTAGCATTATAAGATGATCCCTCTCACTAAAATATCAAGATAATAAAGTGTTCATCCTTAGTAGCACCGTTGCCAAGACTTGTCGTTTCGAAGCATCTCGTGATGATCGGGTGTGATAGAATCAACAAGTGCATACAACGGGTGCAAGACAGTTTTGCACATGCGGATACTAAGGTGGCCTTGACGAGCCTAGCATGTACAGACATGGTCTCGGAACACGTGATACCGAAAGGTAGAGCATGAATCATATGATTGATATGATGAACACTTTGAGTGTTCGCCATTGAAGTTACATCTTGTCTCGTGATGATCGGACTTGGTGTGGTGGATTTGGTTCGTGTGATCACTAAGACAATGCGAGGGATATTGTTTTGAGTGGGAGTTCACCTAGTTTTTAATTATGATGAATTAAAATTTGAACTCAATTTGTCATAAACATTAGTCTAAACTATTGCAAATATGTTGTAGATATGGTGTCCTCAATCAATTTTAACCAGTTCCTAGAGAAAGAAAAGCTTAAGAGCAACGGTAGCAACTTCACTTGATGGTTCCGTCATGTGAGGATCTTCCTCAATGGCGGAAATCTGCAATATGTGCTTGATGCACCGCTAGGTGACCCTCCTGCAGAAACTGAAACCGATGAAGTAAAGAATGTTTACGCGACTCGAAAAACTCGGTACTCTCAAGTTCAGTGTGCCATCCTATGCAGTCTGGAAGCCGATCTTCAAAAACGTTTTGAGCACCACGATCCACATGAGTTAATCAATGAGTTGAAGACTATCTTTGAAACTCATGCGGCCGTGGAATGCTATGAAGCATCAAAACACTTCTTCAGTTGCATGATGGAAGAAGGCAGCTCCGTTAGTGAGCACATGCTCGCCATGACCGGGCATGCGAAGAAACTCAGTGATTTGGGAATAGTAATTCCTAACCGACTGGGGATTAATCGTGTCCTTCAATCACTGCCACCTAGTTACAAGAACTTTGTGATGAACTACAATATGCAGAACATGAACAAAGAGTTACCTGAACTCTTCTCCATGCTGAAATCTGCTGAGACTGAGATCAAGAAAGAGCACCAAGTGTTGATGGTCAACAAGACCACCAGTTTCAAGAAACAGGGCAAGTCTAAGGGAAAATTCAAGAAGGGTGGCAAGAAAGCTGCCACGCCTCCTGTGAAACCTAAGACTGGCCCTAAGCCTGATGCTGAGTGTTATTCTTGCAAGGAGAAGGGACACTGGAAGCGTAATTGCTCCAAGTATTTGCGGATCCGAAGAGCGGCCTTGTCAAGAAGAAGAAAGAAGGTATATCGATATACATGTTATAGATGTTTATCTTACTGGTTCTCGTACTAGTACCTGGGTATTTGATACTGGTTCGGTTGCTCATATTTGTAACTCGAAACAGGAACTAAAGAATAAACGAAGACTACTAAAGGATGAAGTGACCATGCGCGTTGGAAATGGATCCAAAGTCGATGTGATCGCTGTCGGCACACTTCCTCTACATCTACCTTCGGGATTAGTTTTAAGCCTCAATAATTGTTATTTTGTACCCACGTTGAGCATGAACATTATATCTGGATCTTGTTTAATGCAAGACGGTTATTCATTCAAGTATGAGAATAATGGTTGTTCTATTTTTATGAATAATATCTTTTATGGTCGAGCACCTGAAAAGAATGGCTTATTTCTGTTAGATCTCGATAGTAGTGATACACATATACATAACATTGATGCTAAACGAATTAAATTGAATGATAATTCTACTTATATGTGGCACTGTCGTCTTGGTCATATTGGAGTGAAACGCATGAAGAAACTCCATACCGATGGATTACTTGAATCACTTGATTTTGAGTCACTTGATAGATGCGAAGCATGTCTGATGGGAAAAATGACTAAAACTCCATTCTCTGGTATTATGGAGCGAGCTACCGACTTATTGGAAATCATACATACCGATGTGTGCGGACCAATGAGTGTAGCATCGCGCGGTGGTTATCGTTATGTTCTAACCTTCACAGATGATCTGAGTAGATATGGGTATATCTATTTCATGAAACATAAATCCGAAACTTTTGAGAAGTTTAAGGAATTCCAAAGTGAAGTAGAAAATCAACGTAACAAGAAGATTAAATTTCTACGATCTGATCGCGGAGGTGAATATCTGAGTTATGAGTTTGGCATGCATTTAAAGAAATGCGGAATACTTTCACAATTGACACCGCCGGGAACACCACAACGAAACGGTGTGTCCGAACGTCGTAATCGAACTCTTTTAGATATGGTTCGTTCTATGATGTCTCTTACTGATTTGCCGTTATCATTTTGGAGTTATGCATTAGAGACAGCCGCATTCACTTTAAATAGAGCACCATCAAAATCCATTGAAACGACACCGTATGAATTATGGTTTAATAAGAAACCTAAGCTGTCGTTCCTTAAAGTTTGGGGTTGCGAAGCCTATGTAAAAAAAGTTACAACCGGACAAGCTAGAACCCAAAGCGGAGAAATGCGTCTTCATAGGATGCCCTAAGGAAACTATAGGGTACACTTTCTATCACAGATCCGAAGGCAAGATCTTTGTTGCTAAGAACGGAACCTTTCTTGAGAAAGAATTTCTCACTAAAGAAGTGACTGCAAGAAAAGTAGAACTCGATGAGATTGAAGAATCTCTGCTCGTTGATCAGAGTAACGCAGTACCGGAAGATGTTCATGTGCCGCCTACACCGGCAACAGAGGAAGCTAATGATAATGATCATGAAACTTCAAATGAGACAACTACTGAACCTCGCAGATCGACAAGGGAACGTGCCACTCCTGATTGGTATGATCCTTGTCTAAATGTCATGATTGTGGATAACAATGATGAAGACCCTGCGACGTATGAAGAAGCAATGATGAGCCCAGATTCCAACAAATGGCAAGAAGCCATGAAATCCGAAATGGGATCCATGTATGATAACAAAGTATGGACTTTGGTAGACTTACCTGATAGCCGAAAGGCTGTCGAGAATAAATGGATCTTCAAGAGAAAAACAGATGCTTATGGTAATATTACTGTCTATAAAGCTCGACTTGTCGCAAAGGGTTTCCGACAAATTCAAGGTGTTGACTACGATGAGACTTTCTCACCTGTAGCGAAGCTAAAATCTGTGAGGATTTTGTTAGCAATAGCTGCATTTTTCGATTATGAGATTTGGCAGATGGATGTCAAAACAGCGTTCCTTAATGGAGACATTGAGGAAGAGTTGTATATGGTACAACCCAAAGGTTTTGTCGATCCTAAAAATGCTGACAAAGTATGCAAACTTCAGCGTTCAATCTATGGACTGAAGCAAGCATCGAGAAGTTGGAACCGACGTTTTGATAAGGTGATCAAAGACTTCGGGTTTATACAGTGTCATGGTGAGGCCTGTATTTACAAGAAAGTGAGTGGGAGCTCTGTAGCATTCCTGATATTACTAGTCATCAGTACGTGCTTTGCAACGTAATATTATTGAACACTGTACCAAATTAGTGGAAAAGGTAGTGAATTTGTGGTGGACTTTTTGCATGTGATATTTTTAGTGAAAACTTGTGGAAGTGTTTTTTCATGTTCGCACCCATCACCGTGCATAGAACAATAATATTCGTTGTAACGAATATATATAAGTAGTAGTGAATATAGTAGTGCGGACAAAGGGATCCTGAGTTCGGGAGAACCATGTAGTTTGAAAATTTAAAAAATCATATATACCAAAGATTCATAAGATTCTGAATGTAGTCAATAATATATACTATAAACGTGCAAAATTCTTAGTATTCCATGGTACATCAAAATGAAAATATCAGACAAATTATAGAGTTTTGAGAATGTGTACCACGGGTTCACACTTTTATAATTTGTATGTATCATAGAATATAACGTATTTCTCATTATATTTTGCATGCTTATAGTATGTATATATATCACTTGACTACATAATTTTTTCTTATATTTTTGAAAATTTAAATTATGATTTCAAAAAATAAAAGGCTACATGGAGCTCATCCTCTATTTTGAGTTTATGGCAAAGATTTTGCTTTTTCCCAATTTAATTTGTCTATAAAGTAGCTTATTAAGTTTAAACACGAAATTTTATCAGAATAGGCGGAAGGGAAAAAATCAGTTGCAATAATATTTTTGACCTTCTCGTTTATTTCTTTTACTCGGCCTCGTGAGCTAAGAAGATACAAAGAGCGATTTTTTTTTATAATTTTCGTCCATGTCTTACCGTATCTTTCTTTAGATTTTTTTTGCCATGCATATAACAGTGCACGAATAGGCTGCTAGCTGCAGACCTGGGATTCGATCCTGGACATGAGCACTCAGTGTGTTGCTAATCAAAGGCGCGTTTATCGAGAAACTTCTACACACCACTTTAAGTGCGCTTCTCTTGAATTTTCTGGAACGTGGGTCGTGGGCCAGATGTGGAACATGCAGCGCGAATCCCAGGTATACTGACCCTAGGATGGCCATATCCAACGGCATGTGTGGCGCCACGAATCCAGAAACTGATCCAATCTCAATTGTAGCCATCCGATTGTGCAGATCCAACGGTTCATATGTTGTCATATTGGTACACTATATAGGAGTATAGATATGTAGATGACATATTATTGATTGGGAATGATATAGAACTATTAAGCAGTGTAAAGGGTTATTTGAATAATAGTTTTTCAATGAAAGACCTTGGTGAAGCATCATATATATTAGGCATCAAGATTTATAGAGATAGATCAAGACGTCTAATAGGGCTATCACAGAGTACATACCTGGACAAGATTCTAAAGAAGTTTAGAATGGACGAAAGTAAGAAAGGATTCTTACCTATGTTACCAGGCAAGGTCTTGAGTAAGACTCAAGGTCCGGCTACGGCAGAAGAAAGAGAAAGGATGAGTCAGATCCCCTATGCCTCGGCAGTAGGCTCTATCATGTATGCCATGCTATGTATAAGACCGGATATAGCACATGCTGTTAGTTTGACTAGCAGATATCAAAGTGATCCAGGAATGGAACACTGGACAGCGGTCAAGAATATCCTGAAGTACTTGAAAAGAACTAAGGATATGTTTCTTTGTTATGGAGGTGACCAAAAGCTCGTTGTAACAAGTTACACCGATGCAAGTTGGAACACTGATCCTGATGACTCTAAGTCACAGTCTGGGTACGTGTTTATATTGAATGGTGCTGCAGTAAGCTGGGCAAGCTCGAAGCAGTGCACGGTGGCGAAATCCTCAACAGAATCGGAGTACATAGCGGCTTCAGAGGCTTCATCAGAAGCGGTATGGATGAAGAGGTTCATTATAGAGCTCGGTGTGGTTCCTAGTGCATTGGACCCACTAGTAATCTGTTGTGACAACATGGGTGCCATCGCCAATGCACAAGAACCAAGGTCACACAAGAGGCTGAAGCATATCAAGCTGCGTTATCATTCGATTCGCGAGTACATCGAAGATGGAGAAGTAAAGATTTGCAAAGTACACACTGATCTGAACGTAGCAGATCCGTTGACTAAAGCTCTCCCTAGGGCAAAGCATGACCAACACCAGAATGCCATGGGTGTTAGGTACCTTACAATGTAATCTAGATTATTGACTCTAGTGCAAGTGGGAGACTGTTGGAGATATGCCCAAGAGGCAATAATAAAACTGGTTATTATATATCTTTATGTTTATGATAAATGTTTATATACCATGATATAATTGTATTAACCGAAACATTGATACATGTGTGTTATGTAAACAAACAAATGAGTCCCTAGTAAGCCTCTTAACTAGCTTGTTGATTAATAGATGATTAGTTTCATAATCATGAACATTGGATGTTATTAATGACAAGGTTATATCATTATATGAATGATGTAATGGACACACCCAATTAAGCGTAGCATAAGATCACGTCATTAAGTTATTTGCTATAAGCTTTCAATACATAGTTACCTAGTCCTTATGACCATGAGATCATATAAATCACTTATGCCGGAAAGGTACTTTGATTACATCAAACGCCACTGCGTAAATGGGTGGTTATAAAGGTGGGATTAAGTATCCGGAAAGTATGAGTTGAGGCATATGGATCAACAGTGGGATTTGTCCATCCCGATGACGGATAGATATACTCTGGGCCCTCTCGGTGGAATGTCGTGTAATGTCTTGCAAGCATATGAATAAGTTCATAAGGGACCACATACCACGGTACGAGTAAAGAGTACTTGTCACGAGACAAGGTTGAACAAGGTATAGAGTGATACCGATGATCAAACCTCGGACAAGTAAAATATCGCGTGACAAAGGGAATTGGTATCGTATGTGAATGGTTCATTCGATCACTAAAGTCATCGTTGAATATGTGGGAGCTATTATGGATCTCCAGATCCCGCTATTAGTTATTGGTCGGAGTAAGTACTCAACCATGTCCGCATAGTTCGCGAACCGTAGGGTGACACACTTAAAGTTGGATGTTGAAATGGTAGAACTTGAATATGGAATGGAGTTCGAATATTTGTTCGGAGTCCCGGATGAGATCCCGGACATCACGAGGAGTTCCGGAATGGTCCGGAGAATAAGATTCATATATAGGATGTCATTTTATGTGATTTAAAATGATGCGGAAGGTTCTATGGAAGGTTCTAGAAGGTTCTAGAAAAGTCCGGAAGAAACCACCAAGGAAGGTGGAGTCCCGGAGGGACTCTACCTCCATGGCCGGCCAACCCTAGAGGGGGAGGAGTCCCAAGTGGACTCCCCCAAAGGGGGCCGGCCACCCCCTCTATGGAAGGTGGAACTCCCACCTCTAGTGGGAGTCCTAGCTTGGGTAGGTTTTCCTATCATATGGAAGGTTTTGGGTTCGGGTCTTATTCGGAGACTTGTAGTCCAACCCTTGGGGCTTCCACCTATATAATGAGGGACAAGGGGAGGGGGCCGACCACCTCAAGACCACCACCTGGCCGCACCCCCCAAGTGGCCGGCCACCCCCTCCCAAACCCTAGCCGCCCCCCTCTCCTCCATAGCTCCCGCGTGCTTTAGCGAAGCTCCGCCGGAGTTCTCCACCGCCACCGACACCACGCCGTCGTGCTGACGGATTCAAGAGGAGCTACTACTTCCGCTGCCCGCTGGAACGGGAGGTGGACGTCGTCTTCATCAACAACCGAACGTGTGACCGAGTAAGGAGGTGTTGCCCGTTCATGGCGCCGGTGATCAAGATCTTCTACGCGCTTTTGCAAGTGGCAAGTGAACGTCTACCGCAGCAACAAGAGCCTCATCTTGTAGGCTTTGGAATCTCTTCAAGGGTGAGACTCGATAAACCCCTCGTTGCTACCGTCTTCTAGATTGCATCTTGGCTTGGATTGCGTGTTCGCGGTAGGAATTTTTTTGTTTTCTATGCAACGTTATCCTACAAGTTGGTTGATGCTTATCTGCACATCCGAAATGGGAAGGAACTGTGGGATGCACTGGATGCTAAGTTTGGTGCTGCCGATGCCGGAGGTGAACTGTATGCCATGGAGCAGTTCAATTACTACAGAATGGTTGAGAACCGATCTGTAATAGAACAGGCTCATGAGATACAGATCATGGCAAAGGAACTTGAGCTCCTCAAGTGTGTGCTACCGGACAAGTTTGTCGCGGGATGCATTGTCGCTAAGCTTCACCCTTCGTGAAGGAACTTTGCCACTTCTCTGAAACATCAGAGGCATGAGTTCTCTGTTGAGAATATCATGGACTCTCTGGATGTTGAGGAGAATGCGAGGGCAAAAGACAAACACACTGGAGGAACCGAGGGACGTTCTGCGGCCAATATGGTGCAGAAAAATGCCCACAAGTCCAAGAGAAAGAACAAGGGAGTCTCCCAGACTACCAACTTCAAGAAGAAGGGGAAAACGGAGAAGAAAGATCCTTGCTGGGTGTGTGGCGAGACAGGCCATTGGGCTAATCGCTGTCCACAACGCAAAGAAAAGAAAGGTCAGGCTGGACAGAACTCAAATTTTGTCAACATGGTCATTGGCAACACTGGTGAAGGAACTACAGGGTATGGTAATATATTACCTACTGTTCTTTCGGTGTTTCAGCCCACAGAATGGTGGGTTGATACATGTGCTAATGTTCATGTGTGTGCTGACATCTCCATGTTTACCTCTTATCAGGCCCGAGGTTCCTCAGTAATGATGGGGATTGGGTTACATGCTACTGTTCGTGGTGTTGGCACGGTAGATCTGAAGTTTACTTCGGGAAAGATCGTGCAACTGAAGAATGTGCTGCATGTCCCTTCTATCAAGAAGAATCTCGTTAGTGGCTCCCGTCTTATGAAATATGGGTTTAAGTTGGTGTTTGAGTCCAATAAAGTTGTACTGTCTAAGTATGGAACTTTTGTTGGAAAGGGCTATGAATGTGAGGGAATGTTTCATTTCTCTCTAGAAGACTTCTGTGATAATGTTGTGAACCATGTAAACACTAGTGTTAATGAAACTAATGTTTGGCATTCACGACTTTGTCATGTTAATTTCGGTTGTATGTCGCGGCTTGCTGATATGAGTTTAATTCTTAAATTCACCTTTGTCAAAGGCTCTAAGTGCCATGCTTGTGTGCAAGCAAAGCAGCCTCGCAAGCCTCACAAACCTGCGAAGGAAAGAAACTTGGCACCACTAGAGATCATACATTCAGATCTATGTGAGATGAATGGTGAGTTGACAAGAGGTGGAAAGAAATATTTCATGACTTTGATTGATGATTCCACTAGGTACTGTTATGTGTATCTCCTGAAAACTAAAGATGAGGCTCTTGATTTCTTTAAAATCTATAAGGCTGAAGTTGAGAACCATCTTGAAAGAAAGATAAAAAGGGTTCGGTCCGATCGTGGTGGAGAGTACTTTTCTAATGAGTTCAATTTATTCTGTGCGGAACATGGTATAATCCATGAGAGGACGCCTCCCAATTCCCCACAATCCAATGGGATTGCGGAAAGAAAAAACCGTACTATAACAGATTTGGTTAACGCCATGTTAGATGTTTCAGGTTTATCCAAGGAATGGTGGGGGGAGGCTATATTGACTTCATGTCATGTCCTAAACCATGTTCCAACCAAGAATAAAGAGATTACCCCTTATGAGGAATGAGAAAAGAAAAGGCCATCACTCTCCTACCTACAAACTTGGGGTTGTTTGGCTAAAGTGAATTTGCCAATCACCAAGAAGCGAAAGCTTGGACCAAAAACCGTGGACGGTGTCTTTCTTTCTTATAGATTTCTTGTGGTGAAATCTGGAGTGGACGACATGAATGTTGGCACCATCTTTGAATCAAGAGATGCTACATTCTTTGAGGATATATTTCCTATAAGAGATATGCATGGCATGTCTAGTTGGGAATCTGATCCAATACATGAAACTCCTATGGAGTCTGATGAGGAATCTGATGATGAGAGTTCAGATTCTGATGAAGATGAAAATAAAGCTCCCACAAGGAGCAAGAGACAAAGGATTGCAAAGTATTTTGGTAATGATTTCATTGTTTATCTTGTGGATGATACTCCCACTACCAATTCAGAAGCTCTCGCATCTCCTGATGCAGACTACTGGAAGGAAGCGGTTCAAAGCGAGATGGATTCCATCTTGGCTAATGGAACGTGGGAGTTAACTGAGCATCCTTATGGGTGCAAAACTGTAGGATGTAAATGGGTATTTAAGAAGAAGCTTCGAGATGATGGTACCATTGAGAAGTACAAAGCTCGGCTTGTAGCCAAAGGCTATACCAAAAAGGAAGGCGAAGATTTCTTCGATACCTACTCACCTGTGGTGAGATTGACCACAATTCGTGTACTACTGTCATTGGCTGCCTCACACGGTCTTCTTGTTCATCAAATGGACGTTAAGACGGCTTTCCTAAATGGAGAGTTGGACGAGGAAATTTACATGGAACAGCCTGCTGGTTTCGTACTAGAAGGTTAAGAAAGAAAGGTGTGTAAATTAAAGAAATCTCTGTATGGTCTCAAACAAGCACCCAAACAATGGCATGAGAAGTTTGAAAGAACTCTGACATCTGTGGGCTTTGTTGTTAATGAAGCCGACGAATGTGTGTACTACCGCCATGGTGGGGGTGAGGGAGTTGTCCTATGCTTGTATGTAGATGACATACTAATTTTTGGGACAAGTCTCAAAGTGATTGAGGAGGTAAAAACCTTCTTATCTCAGTGTTTCGAGATGAAAGATCTTGGAGAAGCTGATGTTATATTGAACATCAAGTTATTGAGAGATGGGAATAATGGGATTACACTTGTGCAATCTCATTATGTTGAGAAGGTGTTGAGCAGATTTGGTTATGCTGATTGCAAATCTTCTCTCACACCTTATGATCCTAGTGTCTTGCTTCGAAAGAATGAAAAGGCAACTAAAGATCAACTGAGATACTCTCAAATCATTGGTTCACTCATGTATTTAGCTTGCGCTACGAGGCCTAATATCTCGTTTGCTGTATGCAAACTTAGCGGTTTGTGGCCAACCCAGGAGATGATCATTGGCATGCTCTTGAGAGAGTGTTGCGCTATCTAAAGGGAACCATGAGTTATGGAATTCATTATACCGGATATCCAAGAGGACTTGAAGGGTATAGTGATTCCAATTGGATTTCGGATGCTAAGATGAAGGCCACAAGTGGATATGTTTTCACTCTTGGTGGTGGCGCTGTTTCCTGGAAGTCTTGCAAGCATACCATCTTAACGAGGTCAACTATGGAAGCAGAACTCACAGCATTAGATACAGCTACTGTCGAAGCGGAATGACTTCGTGAGCTCTTGATGGACTTGCCTATGGTTGAAAAACCAATACCGACCATCCTCATGAACTGTGATAATCAAACTGTGATTATCAAAGTGAAAAGTTCTAAGGATAATATGAAAAGTTCCAAACATATCAAGAGGAGATTGAAGTCTGTCAGAAAACTGAAGAACTCCGGAGTGATAGCATTGGATTATTTCCAAAGTGCTAAAAATCTGGCAGATCCTTTCACAAAAGGACTATCAAGAAATATGATAGACCTTGCATCAAGGGAGATGGGTTTGAGACCCACTTGAGTTGCCGAGGGGGTAACCCAACCTATGTGATCGGAAATTCCGTGAACTAGGATCTGGGAAAACAAACCGGAGTAACTGAGTTGAGAGAAAATTTAATACTCCCACTCCGCTGCAGATGCAATTCTCTCATAGTTACTGTAATGTAGGTTGACAATGTCTTAATGTGTTCTGAGCGGCTCTTGATGAGCAAAGACGCTGTCCTACAGGGCGATCTTTGAAGAACACACCTATATGAGTGACACTACTGGTCATAGTGTGGGAGATTTGGGTGAATCTCTAGTAAGCTCATGAAGGGCCGATGAGTATGACTTATAAGCTCCACCCGAGGGGAAGGCTATGGTAGCCTAGTACCGTGCCATCATTGTGCGAAACTTGCTGCACAAAGACTGACAATTCAAGGCATAGTCCATTGTTCAGTTGTAGTCAAGCGTAGGTCCTTGCCTAGGTGGAAGTTCAACTTAACAGTCTACACTGAAGTGCAGGTATATTAAACAGCGAATAGAACTAATGTGTTATCTGATGTGCATATGAGATCTGGTGGGGGATTGTTGAATGTAGATGGGCTGCAGCCCAATAAGGCAGCCCATGTAGTCTACAATTCCTGAAATCTCAGGACCCATCACGTTGGCAGCTTGGGACAACCTTTGGGGACAAAGTTTAGTCCTACATTGCTAGTTGGGAGAGAGTTGGAGTGGTATATAAGGGCTGTTGTTCTAGTCCTTCCAAGTGAGTGAGAATAGAAGGAGCCCTCGCGCACTCCTCCTCCTCCGCCCGCCCCGCCTCGGCTCGGCTCGTCTCGTCACGCACGCACGTCGCGTTTCGTGACTCGAGTTCGAGACACACTCAAGGAAGCCTAAATTTTTGCTTGGTGCACCAACTGAGTTGGGTACGTGTCGACCTGCATGTGCATGCTCGCCGCGTGTCCCTGGTTTCCTACGCGTGGCAACGCGGTCGGGTCGGCTCTTCTCCCAGGCTATACAAGGAGACATATCAGATCTGGAGTTAATAGCTCTTAGAACTCTCTAGTTCGTCTCTCTCACGAAGTTCCTTTTGCTGCGCTGCTCTCTAGTCTTCCCCATCCCGGCGACTGCGTGCACAGCTGTCCGGGAGAGCAGGCCTCCGAAACTCCATCCGTTGAGACCCTGCACCAGGAGACGAGCGCTAAGCTTTTTGGGGAGCGTCTCAGCGCGACTGCTCGCTGCTGTTCGTCTTCTTCTTCGCCGGTTCGACTGCTTCATCGACAGATCCGACTACACCATGGGCGACATCAACAATATCCATGGTGGTGGTGCTGCTGGTGCGACCTTCTCGGTCACGATGTACGTGATATTTCTCTCCTACCTTGCACTGCTACTTGTTTCATGTTTAGATCTGATGCATGTGCTTAGTCTGATGTATGTGGTTAAGTATGCTTGTGCTTCTGTCATGTTGTTTTCGGTAATTAATCTCACATAGAAATTGCCTAATAATCTAACAGAGTACTGGGAGCGCTCTCAGCCAATTTTTGGTGGGGACGGCCAACTGAACTGCGTAGTGTCCAGATTGGTGAATTTGTCGCTTTATGACCCTCATCTTGAAATCGCCGTATGCCGTGACCACCCCGTCCCTGTCTTCAGGTGCTCTACCAGCGGACCTTGCTTGGACGGCACTGAGATTGAATGCCAATTCACGCATGCAAAGCTTGGGGGAGATTTATATAGGATCTCCTCCTTAGATGAGATCATAAGATCAGATCACAAAAAAACATATATATACAAAATGCGAAAAAATTGGACAAAATTATACAACATACTTATGAACTGTATCTACAACTTCAAAAAAAAAATCATCTCAAAACTCAATCTACGTTTAGAGAAACAAAAAAGATATATTTTACTATGAATAGTGCCATTTTGGGTGAATAGTATTTTACACTATTTATTTCCAGATTTATCTTTTTTGGCTCTCTAAATGTATGCTGAATTTGAAGCCGAGATTTTTTGGTGTTGCATATATAACATAGATCTATGTTGCCAATTTTTTTCAGAATTTTTAAACATGTTTTTTGTCTTCAAAAAGTTGATCTTATAGATCCTATCTAAAGCAAGATCCCACCCAAGTTGTCCCCAGCTGCAAAGCTTTGTCTATGGCACCGACGCCTGCCTACACTTTTCAGTCGACGATACTTCCTGACCTGAAGCAAACGAGAAGCAAGAGAATTAATGATGTTTTCTTCACGGCCAAAGCGTATGAACAAGCAGCAAAAGATGATGGACAAGCAACGCAATTTTCAGCGAATTCAGTAAAGTGAACTAACTCATCCACACAAAAATTGTGAAGCAATTGCCTTGTGTGTGACAGGATTCAAATAATGATGCGTTGCAGAGAAAACTGATTTTATTTTCTATCTACAGATAGATGCACCTCATGGTAAAGCTTGCCTTCATGGTGAGTTGGGTACAAATACAGGATTTTCTACCAGACATTGAAACTCAATGCAACCAAGTGCTAATATACACGTGGCTAGATTATTACCATGCCATTGTACATGTCAGATGTACACAGCAGTTGACTGAGACATCGCGCGACTATGGCCGCATCCATGGACGGCGTGCCCCCGCCTTGATCTCCCAACGCCGACCTCCGCTCCGTCCACTCCGACCAGATCTGGCATCCTCGCCGTGTTCTATCTCTACCCCTCCGAGGTTCGTGGTAGGCCATGGCCCTTGTCTCGCTAGGACGTCGCCACTCCATCGCCGACCCAGGGTCCGTCGTCCGTGTGGCTGTTGGCACCACATCAGCAAGCCGGCTGCACTCGCGTCATCTGCTACTGTTACTCCGGCTACGCCGGCCGCTTTTCACGACGGCGGCTGTGCTTGCCTCTCACATGGCCGATCCGGGCATTGGTCGGCGTTTGCCTCATGCTCCTCGACCCGTTAAGCCTGTGGCATCAGCTGCTCCGACCCTCTGCATGGTCATCGTTGCTGCTTCCATGGCCGATGGCACCTTTGTCCAGTTTCAGCCTTTGGGGATGCCGCTGCATGCTGCTTTGGCCCCTGGGGCTACTGGTCGACCTCCGCTCGTTCCCGTCCTGGAGATGCTGAAGCCCGGCATGCCATTGCTGCCACCATCACCCGCTCTCAATATGGCGCCGGTGGCGGCTGCTTCGATGTGTCTCCACCTCGTGGGGCTGTGGCGTCCGAGTGTTGGGCCTCCCTCGTCGACGAGGATGATGAATCTGACGAGGAGGAGTTAACCCCAATGACGCCACCAGCTACCAGCAACTCCCCGCTGGCTAGCGACCCTGCCGTGTTGGTCAATGGGCTCGGATCCTTGTTGGTGTCTCTGGTTGCCTCGGCTGGCCCTACCGATGATGTGCTGCTGGCCCCGAGCTTGCTTTAGGTTGCTTCTTTGGGCTCCGACGAGGAAGACGATGATGAAGAGTTGGCTCCACGATCGCTGTTGGCCGGCTCGGTGCATGTTGAGCTGGCGGTTGTGGAGCCCTGTGGCGGCATCTCTGCTTCTGCCGATTCTCTTGGTGACGATGATGACTGGGTGCATGTGGGTCGAGGCGGCCACCCCAGATGTGAGCCATCGTCCCTTCTTCGGAAGGAGGGCCTCGAGCGTAGCCTCGCCTTCAAGCTTTGGGCTCGGGGGAGAAGCTTTCGGTGCCTCGAGCGTGAGTGATACGTCTCCAACGTATCTATAATTTCTTATGTTTTATGCTTGTTTTATGACAATACATACATTTTTTATTCACACTTTATAATGTTTTTATGCATTTTCCGGGACTAACCTATTAACAAGATGCTGAAGCGTCAGTTCCTGTTTTCTGCTGTTTTTGGTTTCAGAAATTCTATACAGGAAATATTCTCGGAATTGGACGAAACAAAAGCCCACGGCCCTATTTTCCACGGAGTGTTCCAGAACACCGAAGAAGAGTCGGGGAAGGCCAGCAGGGGGGCCACCCCATAGGGCGGCACGGTGGGGCCCTTGGCCGCGCCTAGATGTGGGGAGGAAGCCCCCTGGCTCCCCCGACGCAGCCCTTCCGCCTATATATTCTCCCAGAAGTAAAAACCCTAGGGGCATCGGTCTTCCTCCACGAAAAGTTACGTATATAGCCGCCGCCATCGCGAAGCCAAGTTCGGGGGACAGAAGTCTCTGTTCCGGCACGCCGCCGGGACGGGGAATTGCCCCCGGAGTCGTCTCCATCGACACCACCGCCATCTTCATCGCCGTTGCTATCTTCCATGATGAGGAGGGAGTAGTTCTCCCCCGAGGCTGAGGGCTCTACCGGTAGCTATGTGGTTCATCTCTCTTTCCCATGGTGTGATCTTTATGTGATCATGAGCTTTGTGATCTAGTTGAATATGTAGATGTTACTCTTGTCTATTATGCACTCTATAGGTTACTTTAATATGAATTCCGGAGTTACTCTCCACGGTGTGATGGTGACAGTGTGCGCATCGTGTGTGATTCCTTTATGAAGTTGTGGAGCTTGTTTACTCCGGCTTGAGGTGTGCTTTTGTAGCCCTACACAATGAATGGTGTTTGTCATCTAACAAGAGAGTGTTTGAGAGTAGCATTTATTTATTCAATTGTGTGATCATTGTTGAGAGTGTCCACTAGTGAAAGTATGATCCCTAGGCCTTGTTTCTAAGCATTGAAACACCGTTTCCAACAAGTTCTGCTACATGTTCGCTTGCTGCCATTTTTATTTCAGATTGCAATTACTACTTATAATCATCCATATTACTTATATTTCACTATCTCTTCGCCGAACTGGTGCACCTATACATCTGACAAGTGTATTAGGTGTGTTGGGGACACAAGAGACTTCTTGTATCTTAATTCCAGGGTTGCTTGAGAGGGATATCTTTTACCTCTACCTCCCTGAGTTCGATAAACCTTGGGTGATTCACTTAAGGAAAACTTGCTGCTGTTCTACAAACCTCTGCTCTTGGAGGCCCAACACTATCTACAAGAATAGAAGCACACATAGACATCAAGCTATTTTCTGGCACCGTTGCCGGGGAGGTAAGGTAAAAGGTATTCACATCCTCCGACTACTAAGCTATTTCCTAGCACTGTTGCCGGCGTGTGAGTGCTCGAAGCTATTTCCTTTAGATTCTGCAATTTTATCTTTTTGTCTCTTGTTTTTATTTTCACTAGTTAGGCTTAATGGAAAACAACAAAAAAATTAGAGATCTTTATGAACTTTATCTTGAATTAGGACATGATGTGTTTGAAGAGAGAATTAAAAAACCTATGGAACTTTATATGCATGCTAATGGCAATGTTATTAGTATGAATGCTTTGAACACCATTGTTGCTAATGCTATGAAAAATTCTAAGCTTGGGGAAGCTGGTTTTGAGGAGCATGATATTTTTAGTCCCCCAAGCATGGAGGAGAAAATTTACTTTGATGATACTTTACCTCCTATATATGATGATTACAATGATGACTATCATATTTTCAGTCCACCTACTATTGAGGAGAAAATTAATTATGATTACAATATGCCTCCTATATATGATGATTATGGTGATGATAATAATAATGATAGCTATCTTATTGAATTTGCTCCCACTACAATTAATAGTAATGACTATGCTTATGTGGAGAGTAATAATTTTATGCATGTAGCTCATGATAAGAATGTTTCATGTGATAGTTATATTATTGAGTTTGTTCATGATGCTACTGAAAATCTTTATGAGAGAGGGAAACATGGTTATATGCATCTTAATAATATCAAGTTTCCCCTCTTTATGTTGAGAATCTTGAAGTTGCGCTTGTGTTGCCTTTCTATGCTTGTTGCTTTGTGCTTTCAGTACTTGTTCCCTTACAAGATTCCTTTTCATAGGAAGTGGGTTAGACTTAAAAGTGTTTCTTATTTTCTTTTGATGCTCTCTTTTGCTTCAACTCTTATTTCTTGCGAGAGCATCATTAAAATTACTGAGCCCATCTTAATGGCTATAAAGAAAGCACTTCTTGGGAGATAACCTGTGGTGACCCGGCATACCACTGCATGGTGTAGTATGCAAGTCTGATATAACACCAATGAAACACCGTTCCACTAGTATTATATCGCTCAGAGTGGTACAACAGAAACATATGCGGGTCCAAGATATGTCTATAGAATTACACACAGACTCTATTACATAAGATCATCACAGCCTCCTACTTTACAATGAGGTAAAACTGCAAATAAACTCCAGAAGAACGACTCGTAGTCTAATCCTAACACGAACTCTATTTGTGGAGTATTTAACTAGCTACAGAGGCTATGAATAGATTCTAGCTAAATAGGAGCTAAGTTTAGGAAGCTAGTTCCTTTCTATTGCTAATCTAGGTTTTATCCTTGTTGGATGTGGTGTTTGACTCTTCTGTCTTGGTCATGTCTCTTGAAGTATTTGTTGACTCCTCGGCCTTCGAGTTGCACTGTAGATCCTCCTTCGATGCCTCCATATCTAAGCAGGGGATTTAAGAGTGGGATGAGTACGAGCGTACTCAACAAGTTCATTATAGGAAAGAGGTGTTTAATGCACTAGCTACAACCATGGACCAGAAAGTCCAAGGCTATGCAGGTTTTTGTAATCATTTCTTCAAAAGGTTGCTTTTATTCAGAAGAACTATGTCCGTCAGCCTTCACCGGTTTACTACAACTTCATGGAGTTCCTTTCCGACAGCGTTCGCAGTTCCAAAACCCGGAACAGGGAGTGACTGGTCACGATTCATTACACTCTGCAGAGGTGTGTTGCTTTACCCATAAGAGGTCTTAACCTTGGTGCCAACCGGGCAATTTCCCCGTCCACACTTCCTTTGGTGTGAGGCCTGGTATAAGGTCATAACCAATCATATTCCTCCGCTACCTCGCACACCCACCCTTTGTTGCATCCCCGACCCTGGGTCCTCGCCGGTGTACTTATACCAATTAAGGATGGCCCCCGACCACGACAACAATCTGGGATCGAACCAAACTCCTTCGCCGGTAGATGCAACCCTTCCTAGACCGCATTACCGTGGGTAATTAGAGGGGGATCCCCACCCTCAAGTTGCTCTGCAAGACACAACTGCTACGGTATGCACTGCATTACCATGGGGAATTAGAAGGGGATCCCCACCCTCAAGTTGTTCTGCCAAACGCAACAGCTACGGTAAGCGCATCCGTTGATGTACGAGAGGTGGAAATACAATTGACTAGTCCGCCCCACTCCAGATCTTATGGTTAACACGGGTATTACGGCACAAGAATCACTAGACGACATTTGTTGTTTAATCCTAGATGGATATAAACCCTTGCAATGGAACCTCCACCATATCAACACATACCATGGTTCCATTGCCAACCACATAGTCATATTCATAGTTATGAAAATAGTTCTTTTGATTTTCATGCAAGAGTGATAAGCATAGTACTTTGCAAGTAATTTGTTAAAAATACTCAAATGACATGAGCAAGCGATGAACTTGCCTTTCTTGACTGCAAGATTATGCAGGCAAGGTCTTCGATACGCAATAACTCTAAATTCTGAAATAGCATCATCGTCCGGTAAGGACGATGTTTAAAAGATTGGCAAGGATGCAATAATGCATAAGTATGAGATGCAATCGCTCTAAGCGTGACCTAACCCTGATGATTTAGGATTAGTGAGTTGGTATGATTGGTTTAGGGTGTGTTGCACTTTTAGAGTGATTCACAACAAGGTTCTTATCAAGAATTGGTTACTTGGTATCATAAACAGGTGCTGCTGTTGGAGATATGCCCAAGAGGCAATAATAAAACTGGTTATTATATATCTTTATGTTTATGATAAATGTTTATATACAGTGCTATAATTGTATTAACCGAAACATTGATACATGTGTGTTATGTAAACAAACAAATGAGTCCCTAGTAAGCCTCTTAACTAGCTTGTTGATTAATAGATGATTAGTTTCATAATCATGAACATTGGATGTTATTAATGACAAGGTTATATCATTATATGAATGATGTAATGGACACACCCAATTAAGCGTAGCATAAGATCACGTCATTAAGTTATTTGCTATAAGCTTTCAATACATAGTTACCTAGTCCTTATGACCATGAGATCATATAAATCACTTATGCCGGAAAGGTACTTTGATTACATCAAACGCCACTGCGTAAATGGATGGTTATAAAGGTGGGATTAAGTATCCGGAAAGTATGAGTTGAGGCATATGGATCAACAGTGGGATTTGTCCATCCCGATGACGGATAGATTACTCTGGGCCCTCTCGGTGGAATGTCGTCTAATGTCTTGCAAGCATATGAATAAGTTCATAAGGGACCACATACCACGGTACGAGTAAAGAGTACTTGTCAGGAGACGAGGTTGAACAAGGTATAGAGTGATACCGATGATCAAACCTCGGTCAAGTAAAATATCGCGTGACAAAGGGAATTGGTATCGTATGTGAATGGTTCATTCGATCACTAAAGTCATTGTTGAATATGTGGGAGCTATTATGGATCTCCAGATCCCGCTATTAGTTATTGGTCGGAGTAAGTACTTAACCATGTCCGCATAGTTCGCGAACCGTAGGGTGACACACTTAAAGTTGGATGTTGAAATGGTAGAACTTGAATATGGAATGGAGTTCGAATATTTGTTCGGAGTCCCGGATGAGATCCCGGGCATCACGAGGAGTTTCGGAATGGTCCGGAGAATAAGATTCATATATAGGATGTCATTTTATGTGATTAAAATGATGCGGAAGGTTCTATGGAAGGTTCTAGAAGGTTCTAGAAAAGTCCGGAAGAAACCACCAAGGAAGGTGGAGTCCCGGAGGGACTCCACCTCCATGGCCGGCCAACCCTAGAGGGGGAGGAGTCCCAAGTGGACTCCCCCAAAGGGGGCCGGCCACCCCCTCCATGGAAGGTGGAACTCCCACCTCTAGTGGGAGTCCTAGCTTGGGTAGGTTTTCCTATCATATGGAAGGTTTTGGGTTCGGGTCTTATTCGGAGACTTGTAGTCCAACCCTTGGGGCTTCCACCTATATAATGAGGGACAAGGGGAGGGGGCCGGCCACCTCAAGACCACCAGCTGGCCGCACCCCCCAAGTGGCCGGCCACCCCCTCCCAAACCCTAGCCGCCCCCCTCTCCTCCATAGCTCCCGCGTGCTTTAGCGAAGCTCCGCCGGAGTTCTCCACCACCACCGACACCACGCCGTCGTGCTGTCGGATTCAAGAGGAGCTACTACTTCCGCTGCCCGCTGGAACGGGAGGTGGACGTCATCTTCATCAACAACCGAACGTGTGACCGAGTACGGAGGTGCTGCCCGTTCGTGGCGCCGGTGATCAAGATCTTCTACGCGCTTTTGCAAGCGGCAAGTGAACGTCTACCGCAGCAACAAGAGCCTCATCTTGTAGGCTTTGGAATCTCTTCAAGGGTGAGACTCGATAAACCCCTCGTTGCTACCGTCTTCTAGATTGCATCTTGGCTTGGATTGCGTGTTCGCGGTAGGAAATTTTTTTTTTCTATGCAACGTTATCCTACAGTGGTATCAGAGCCGTGTCTATGCATAGATGGTTGCACGAGTAGAACACAATGGTTTTGTGGGCGTTGATGCTTTTGTTATCTTTAGTTTGAGTACTTTGCATCTTTGTGGCATAGTGGGATGAAGCGGCTCGGGCTAACTTTACATGACCGCGTTCATGAGATTTGCTCCACGCTCGACATGCAACTTGTATTGCATAAGTGGCTTTGCGGGTGTCTGTCTCTCCTACTATAGTGAAGATTCAATTTACTCTTCTATTGACAACACTAGTATCACCGTTGTGGTTCATGTTCGTAGGTAGATTGGATCTTACTCGAAAACCCTAAACCACGTAAAATATGCAAACCAAATTAGAGAACGTCTAACTTGTTTTTGCAGGGTTTGGTGATGTGATATGGCCATAATGTGATGATGACTATGTATGAGATGATCATTATTGTATTGTGGCAACCGGCAGGAGCCTTATGGTTGTCTTTAAATTTCATGTTGAGTAGTATTTCAAAGTAGTTGTAATAGTTGCTACATGGAGGACAATCATGAAGACGGCGCCATTGACCTTGGTGCTTCGCCGACGATGATGGAGATCATGCCCGTTGTTGATGGAGATCATGTCCGTGCTTTGGAGATGAAGATCAAAGGCGCAAAGACAAAAGGGCCATATCATATCACATATGAACTACATGTGATGTTAATCCTTTTATGCATCTTATTTTGCTTAGATCGCGACGGTAGCATTATAAGATGATCCCTCTCACTAAAATATCAAGATAATAAAGTGTTCATCCTTAGTAGCACCGTTGCCAAGACTTGTCGTTTCGAAGCATCTCGTGATGATCGGGTGTGATAGATTCAACAAGTGCATACAACGGGTGCAAGACAGTTTTGCACATGCGGATACTAAGGTGGCCTTGACGAGCCTAGCATGTACAGACATGGTCTCGGAACACGTGATACCGAAAGGTAGAGCATGAATCATATGATTGATATGATGAACACTTTGAGTGTTCGCCATTGAAGTTACATCTTGTCTCGTGATGATCGGACTTGGTGTGGTGGATTTGGTTCGTGTGATCACTAAGACAATGCGAGGGATATTGTTTTGAGTGGGAGTTCACCTAGTTTTTTAATTATGATGAATTAAAATTTGAACTCAATTTTTCATAAACATTAGTCTAAACTATTGCAAATATGTTGTAGATATGGCGTCCTCAATCAATTTTAACCAGTTCCTAGAGAAAGAAAAGCTTAAGAGCAATGGTAGCAACTTCACCGACTGGTTCCGTCATGTGAGGATCTTCCTCAATGGCGGAAATCTGCAATATGTGCTTGATGCACCGCTAGGTGACCCTCTGGTAAACTGAAACCGATGAAGTAAAGAATGTTTACGCGACTCGGAAAACTCGGTACTCTCAAGTTCGGTGTGCCATCCTATGCGATCACGGAAGCCGATCTTCAAAAACGTTTTGAGCACCACGATCCACATGAGTTAATCAATGAGTTGAAGACTATCTTTGAAACTCATGCGGCCGTGGAATGCTATGAAGCATCGAAACACTTCTTCAGTTGCATGATGGAAGAAGGCAGCTCCGTTAGTGAGCACATGCTCGCCATGACCGGGCATGCGAAGAAACTCAGTGATTTGGGAATAGTGATTCCTAACCGACTGGGGATTAATCGTGTCCTTCAATCACTGCCACCTAGTTACAAGAACTTTGTGATGAACTATAATATGTAGAACATTAACAAAGAGTTACCTGAACTCTTTTCCATGCTGAAATCTGCTGAGATTGAGATCAAGAAAGAGCACCAAGTGTTGATGGTCAACAAGACCACCAGTTTCAAGAAACAGGGCAAGTCTAAGGGAAAATTCAAGAAGGGTGGCAAGAAAGCTGCCACGCCTCCTGTGAAACCTAAGACTGGCCCTAAGCCTGATGCTGAGTGTTATTCTTGCAAGGAGAAGGGACAACTGAAGCGTAATTGCTCCAAGTATTTGGCGGATCTGAAGAGCGGCCTTGTCAAGAAGAAGAAAGAAGGTATATCTGATATACATGTTATAGATGTTTATCTTACTGGTTCTCGTACTAGTACCTGGGTATTTGATACTGGTTCGGTTGCTCATATTTGTAACTCGAAACAGGAACTAAAGAATAAACGAAGACTACTAAAGGATGAAGTGACCATGCGCGTTGGAAATTGATCCAAAGTCGACGTGATCGCTGTCGGCACACTTCCTCTACATCTACCTTCGGGATTAGTTTTAAGCCTCAATAATTGTTATTTTGTACCCGCGTTGAGCATGAACATTATATCTGGATCTTGTTTAATGCAAGCCGGTTATTCATTCAAGTCTGAGAATAATGGTTGTTCTATTTTTATGAATTATATCTTTTATGGTCGAGCACCTGAAAAGAATGGCTTATTTCTGTTAGATCTCGATAGTAGTGATACACATATACATAACATTGATGCTAAACGAATTAAATTGAATGATAATTCTACTTATATGTGGCACTGTCGTCTTGGTCATATTGGAGTGAAACGCATGAAGAAACTCCATACCGATGGATTACTTGAATCACTTGACTTTGAGTCACTTGATAGATGCGAAGCATGTCTGATGGGAAAAATGACTAAGACTCCATTCTCTGGTATTATGGAGCGAGCTACCGACTTATTGGAAATCATACATACCGATGTGTGCGGACCAATGAGTGTAGCATCGCGCGGTGGTTATCGTTATGTTCTAACCTTCACAGATGATCTGAGTAGATATGGGTATATCTATTTCATGAAACATAAATCCGAAACTTTTGAGAAGTTTAAGGAATTCCAAAGTGAAGTAGAAAATCAACGTCACAAGAAGATTAAATTTCTACGATCTGATCGCGGAGGTGAATATCTGAGTTATGAGTTTGGCATGCATTTAAAGAAATGCGGAATACTTTCACAATTGACACCGCCGGGAACACCACAACGAAATGGTGTGTCCGAACGTCGTAATCGAACTCTCTTAGATATGGTTCGTTCTATGATGTCTCTTACTGATTTGCCGTTATCATTTTGGAGTTATGCATTAGAGACAGCCGCATTCACTTTAAATAGAGCACCATCAAAATCCGTTGAAACGACACCGTATGAATTATGGTTTAATAAGAAACCTAAGCTGTCGTTCCTTAAAGTTTGGGGTTGCGAAGCCTATGTAAAAAAGTTACAACCGGACAAGCTAGAACCCAAAGCGGAGAAATGCGTCTTCATAGGATACCCTAAGGAAACTATAGGGTACACTTTCTATCACAGATCCGAAGGCAAGATCTTTGTTGCTAAGAACGGAACCTTTCTTGAGAAAGAATTTCTCACTAAAGAAGTGACTGGAAGAAAAGTAAAACTCGATGAGATTGAAGAATCTCTGCTCGTTGATCAGAGTAGCGCAGTACCGGAAGATGTTCCTGTGCCGCCTACACCGGCAACAGAGGAAGCTAATGATAATGATCATGAAACTTCAAATGAGACAACTACTGAACCTCGCAGATCGACAAGGGAACGTGCCACTCCTGATTGGTATGATCCTTGTCTAAATGTCATGATTGTGGATAACAATGATGAAGACCCTGCGACGTATGAAGAAGCGATGATGAGCCCAGATTCCAACAAATGGCAAGAAGCCATGAAATCCGAAATGGGATCCATGTATGATAACAAAGTATGGACTTTGGTAGACTTACCTGATAGCCGAAAGGCTGTCGAGAATAAATGGATCTTCAAGAGAAAAACAGATGCTGATGGTAATATTACTATCTATAAAGCTCAACTTGTCGCAAAGGGTTTCCGACAAATTCAAGGTGTTGACTACGATGAGACTTTCTCACCTGTAGCGAAGCTAAAATCTGTGAGGATTTTTTTAGCAATAGCTGCATTTTTCGATTATGAGATTTGGCAGATGGATGTCAAAACGGCGTTCCTTAATGGAGACATTGAGGAAGAGTTGTATATGGTACAACCCAAAGGTTTTGTCGATCCTAAAAATCTTTGACAAAGTATGCAAACTTCAGCGTTCAATCTATGGACTGAAGCAAGCATCGAGAAGTTGGAACCGACGTTTTGATAAGGTGATCAAAGACTTCGGGTTTATACAGTGTCATGGAGAGGCCTGTATTTACAAGAAAGTGAGTGGGAGCTCTGTAGCATTCCTGATATTATATGTAGATGACATATTATTGATTGGGAATGATATAGAACTATTAAGCAGTGTAAAGGGTTATTTGAATAATAGTTTTTCAGTGAAAGACCTTGGTGAAGCATCATATATATTAGGCATCAAGATTTATAGAGATAGATCAAGACGTCTAATAGGGCTATCACAGAGTACATACCTGGACAAGATTCTAAAGAAGTTTAGAATGGACGAAAGTAAGAAAGGATTCTTACCTATGTTACCAGGCAAGGTCTTGAGTAAGACTCAAGGTCCGGCTACAATGGCAGAAGAAAGAGAAAGGATGAGTCGGATCCCCTATGCCTCGGCAGTAGGCTCTATCATGTATGCCATGCTATGTACAAGACCGGATATAGCACATGCCGTTAGTTTGACTAGCAGATATCAAAGTGATCCGGGAATGGAACAACTGGAGAGCGGTCAAGAATATCTGAAGTACTTGAAAAGAACTAAGGATATGTTTCTTTGTTATGGAGGTGACCAAAAGCTCGTTGTAACAAGTTACACCGATGCAAGTTGGAACAACGATCCCGATGACTCTAAGTCACGATGCAGGTACGTGTTTATATTGAATGGTGCTGCAGGTAAGCTGGGCAAGCTCGAAGCAGTGCACGGTGGCGAAATCCTCAACAGAATCGGAGTACATAGCGGCTTCAGAGGCTTCATCAGAAGCGGTATGGATGAAGAGGTTCATTATAGAGCTCGGTGTGGTTCCTAGTGCATTGGACCCACTAGTAATCTGTTGTGACAACATGGGTGCCATCGCCAATGCACAAGAACCAAGGTCACACAAGAGGCTGAAGCATATCAAGCTGCGTTATCATTCGATTCGCGAGTACATCGAAGATGGAGAAGTAAAGATTTGCAAAGTACACACCGATACGAACGTAGCAGATCCGTTGACTAAAGCTCTCCCTAGGGCAAAGCATGACCAACACCAGAATGCCATGGGTGTTAGGTACCTTACAATGTAATCTAGATTATTGACTCTAGTGCAAGTGGGAGACTGTTGGAGATATGCCCAAGAGGCAATAATAAAACTGGTTATTATATATCTTTATGTTTATGATAAATGTTTATATACCATGCTATAATTGTATTAACCGAAACATTGATACATGTGTGTTATGTAAACAAACAAATGAGTCCCTAGTAAGCCTCTTAACTAGCTTGTTGATTAATAGATGATTAGTTTCATAATCATGAACATTGGATGTTATTAATGACAAGGTTATATCATTATATGAATGATGTAATGGACACACCCAATTAAGCGTAGCATAATATCACGTCATTAAGTTATTTGCTATAAGCTTTCAATACATAGTTACCTAGTCCTTATGACCATGAGATCATATAAATCACTTATGCCGGAAAGGTACTTTGATTACATCAAACGCCACTGCGTAAATGGGTGGTTATAAAGGTGGGATTAAGTATCCGGAAATTATGAGTTGAGGCATATGGATCAACAGTGGGATTTGTCCATCCCGATGACGGATAGATATACTCTGGGCCCTCTCGGTGGAATGTCGTCTAATGTCTTGCAAGCATATGAATAAGTTCATAAGGGACCACATACCACGGTACGAGTAAAGAGTACTTGTCAGGAGACGAGGTTGAACAAGGTATAGAGTGATACCGATGATCAAACCTCGGACAAGTAAAATATCGCGTGACAAAGGGAATTGGTATCGTATGTGAATGGTTCATTCGATCACTAAAGTCATCGTTGAATATGTGGGAGCTATTATGGATCTCCAGATCCCGCTATTAGTTATTGGTCGAAGTAAGTACTCAACCATGTCCGCATAGTTCGCGAACCGTAGGGTGACACACTTAAAGTTGGATGTTGAAATGGTAGAACTTGAATATGGAATGGAGTTCGAATATTTGTTCGGAGTCCCGGATGAGATCCCGGACATCACGAGGAGTTCCGGAATGGTCCGGAGAATAAGATTCATATATAGGATGTCATTTTATGTGATTTAAAATGATGCGGAAGGTTCTATGGAAGGTTCTAGAAGGTTCTAGAAAAGTCCGGAAGAAACCACCAAGGAAGGTGGAGTCCCGGAGGGACTCCACCTCCATGGCCGGCCAACCCTAGAGGGGGAGGAGTCCCAAGTGGACCCCCCCAAAGGGGGCCGGCCACCCCCTCCATGGAAGGTGGAACTCCCACCTCTAGTGGGAGTCCTAGCTTGGGTAGGTTTTCCTATCATATGGAAGGTTTTGGGTTCGGGTCTTATTCGGAGACTTGTAGTCCAACCCTTGGGGCTTCCACCTATATAATGAGGGACAAGGGGAGGGGGCCGGCCACCTCAAGACCACCACCTGGCCGCACCCCCCAAGTGGCCGGCCACCCCCTCCCAAACCCTAGCCGCCCCCCTCTCCTCCATAGCTCCCGCGTGCTTTAGCGAAGCTCCGCCGGAGTTCTCCACCGCCACCGACACCACGCCGGCGTGCTATCGGATTCAAGAGGAGCTACTACTTCCGCTGCCCACTAGAACGGGAGGTGGACGTCGTCTTCATCAACAACCGAACGTGTGACCGAGTACGGAGGTGCTGCCCGTTCGTGGCGCCGGTGATCAAGATCTTCTACGCGCTTTTGCAAGCGGCAAGTGAACGTCTACCGCAGCAACAAGAGCCTCATCTTGTAGGCTTTGGAATCTCTTCAAGGGTGAGACTCGATAAACCCCTCGTTGCTACCGTCTTCTAGATTGCATCTTGGCTTGGATTGCGTGTTCTCGGTAGGAATTTTTTTGTTTTCTATGCAACGTTATCCTACAGCTGCAATATAACAATAACATTAATAGCACACAACAATAAGATTTGGTATAATCTTAACATGTAATGAATAGTGGTTGGTTTTAGTACTATATGGCCTGGTTAATGGTTACTTGTTATATTCTTCAAAAGAATAACTTTTGAAGAACATGTTCTTTAATAAAGAACAAGTATGACAATTGGGCTTGTGGGGTTCTATTTTTTCCCATGGTTTCAATTAGTTTATGGAGTAAGTATTAGATGGATCCAAACAATGTTGGATTCATCAACACCTAGGGCTTGTAAGGTTGTGTTTAGCCTAGGCATCCTAAGCAATAATTTATACATGGTTGCTATCAAGGTTGGTTCATCTTGTTGGTGATAGCTGGCTAGGGTTTATAGATCCTACTAAGCAGGTTTGACGGCTACTCCCTATTTATTTCAAAAGAATAACTTTTGAAGAACATACTTCTTAAGTAATAAGAAGTATATCAATTAGGGTTGAGGTGGTCTAGGTTTTGCTATTGGACCCCTAAGTAAGGAATGGTGTTTTCCTAAATAGGATGATTAATAATTATGAAGTACTTATAGGGTTTAGTGTGTATGGAATCTGATGCACAATATTGGCATGATTGCTATTAGGATTCATCACCATGGTGTGATGCTAAGTAAGGATGAGATCCTTAGTAATAAGGACTAAGGTTGATTGATAACCCACAAGTATAGGGGATCGCAACAGTCTTCGCGGGAAGTAAAACCCAATTTATTGATTCGACACAAGGGGAGACAAAGAATACTTGAAAGCCTTAACAGCGGAGTTATCAATTCAGCTGCACCTGGAAACAGACTTGCTCGCAAGAGTTTATCAGTAGTAATAGTTTTATAGCAGTAGCAGTAGTGAAATAACAGCAGCAGAGTAACAAAGACAACAGTAGTGATTATAGTAAACAACATGATTAAAATACTGTAGGCACAGGGATGGATGAACGGGCGTTGCATGGATGAGAGAAACTCATGTAACAATCAAAGCAGGGCATTTGCAGATAATAATAAAACGGTATCCAAGTACTAATCAATCAATAGGCATGTGTTCCATATTTAGTCGTACGTGCTCGCAATGAGAAACTTGCACAACATCTTTTGTCCTACCAGCCGGTGGCAGCCGGGCCTCTAGGGAATGTACTGGAAATTAAGGCACTCCTTTTAATAGAGCACCGGAGCAAAGCATTAACACTCCGTGAACACATGTGATCCTCATATCACCGCCTTCCCCTTCGGTTGTCCCAATTTCTGTCACTTTGGGGCCTCGGTTTCCGGACAACAATACGTGTATACAACTTGCAGGTAAGATCATAAAGCAATGAATATCATCATGAATTGATAACATGTTCAGATCTAAGATCATGGCACTCGGGCCCTAGTGACAAGCATTAAGCATAACAAGTTGCAACAATATCATAAAAGTACCAATTACGGACACTAGGCACTATGCCCTAACAATCTTATGCTATTACATGACCAATCACATCCAATCCCTACCATCCCCTTCAGCCTACAGCGGGGGAATTACTCACACATGGATGGGGGAAACATGGCTGGTCGATGGAGAGGCGTCGGTGGTGATGATGGCGATGATCTCCTCCAATTCCCCGTCCCGGCGGAGTGCCAGAACGGAGTTTCTGGTCCCGAGACAGAGTTTCGCGATGGTGGCGGCGTACTGGATGTCTTCTGGCGATTTCGTCTAACCCCCGTGCGTTTTTCGGTCGAAGGCGTTAAGTAGTCCAAAGGAGGGCGTCGGGGGCCAGCCGAGGCGGCCACACAATAGGGCGGCGCGCCCCCCTCCTGGGCTGCGCCGGCCTAGTGTGTGGGAGCCTCGGGCCCCCACCTGGCTTGCCTTTCTGGCTCCGTCAATATTCTGGGAAAATAGGACCTTTCGCATAAATTCCGAGGATTTTCCTGAAAGTTGGATTTCTGCACAAAAACGAGACACCAGAGCAGTTCTGCTGAAAACAGCGTTAGTCCATGTTAGTTGCATCCAAAATACACAAATTAGAGGCAAAACAATAGCAAAAGTGTTCGGGAAAGTAGATACGTTTTGGACGTATCATTGATCCTATTTGATCATCTAGGTTTTATTAGGATGAGTTCATGGTGTATCAACTGGTAAGTACTATGGCTTCTATTATTTTATGGGGAACAAGAACAAGTACTTAGTTGCTAATTATGGTTCTATGAATCAAAGAAGGTATCATGCATGATCATATGTTCTAACCTAGGGTTAGGGTTAGAAGCAATTTAGGGTTTATATGTAATGATGGAGCTAGGGTTCTAAATGAATTTAGGGTTTTTGAATCCCACATAAAATTATGAACTATTATTTTATGTATAACGGAACTAGGGTTTCCTAATCTACCATATAGTTCTTAAGGTAATAACTTCATTATAAATTTGAAGTTATTAATAACCTTGGAAAATAATATTGGATTTGGCATTTTATTATTTTTAAAGAATTAATAATTAAGGTAATTTTTATTTAGGGTTTTAAATCCTTCCAATAGGATTTAACAAAATAACAAATAAATAAAATTAGTTTTAATGTTTTCTTTATTTATTTTGGAGATTTTTCCTAATTATTGAATTTTAATTTAATTTAGAATTAATAATAAAGGCTTAATTAATAAGTATTAAACAATTAATTTTTTATTAAAAATTAAAATTTCATATTATATTTTTTCTAGATAGATTTTATTTTTGTAAGAATTTTGATATCTTATTTATATTTTTCTGAGTTAAAATGAATTTTTTATATTCATTTAAAGTTGCAGATATTAATGAATTTGAATTAAAACACAGGAAATGCTAATCGTACCCGGCCAGAACCTACCCACAGTCTATGACTGGTGGGGTTGCTGCCAGGTCAACCGCCACGATGGCATTGACTGGGTCAAAATAGGGGACGTGGCCAGGGAGCTCCTGGCCGGCGGCCAGTTGCCGACGACGGCGGCGATTCGGGGCTCGCGCGGACGGGGAACCAGGCGGGTTCGACTCGGGGCGACATGGTGAGCAGTTTGGTGGCGGCGCCGCTCCAAATAGGTCACCGGAGCGTGCTCGCCGGCGAGGCCGAGCGGCGACGCTCATAGTCGTATGACGCTACGGCGATGCAGGGGGTTAGGGAGAGGGCTAGGAGGTGCTGGGGACTCAGTAGCTCACCGCGAGCATGATGGAAGCGACGGTAGGGTCGGAGGAGCTCTAGGTCACCGGAAATGACTGCTTCGGCCGTCGGAGAGGATGAGCTCGACGATGTTGCTCTGGGGCTTCTCAACTCGATTCCTCCCGTAGGCTGAGCATGTCGAGGGTGGTGGTGACGATGGCATCAACGGCGGTTCCCGGGGATGCTCCGAACGGCGGCGTTGGTCGACGGCCGGGCGACTAGGGTTTCGGTTTGGGGCGGAATTGGAGCAGAGGGGGAAAAATCTGAAGCTGCTGTTCGTCGTGGGGCTTTTATACCGCGCCAAACTGCGCCTCGTCACGATGTCGGTCGAGGAGGAGCTGCCAGCGACGAGGAGAAGCTGGCCACGACGTCGTGGTGTCTTCCATGCACGAGGAAGGGATGAGGACGACCCCCTCCCCCATTGATATTTCACGAAGGGGTATGGTGGGCTAGGCCAGGCCGTGGTATTGGGCTGCTTGGCAGGCTGCTGCTGGGCTGCGTGGCCAGGTAAGCCTGTTTCTACCTTTTCTTTTCTTTTGTTTCTGTTTTTCTTTTTCTGTTTTCCATTTTGTTAATTTAAATACCGTTTTGAATTCAATCATATTTTATAAATTTTATTGATTGAATTCAAGTGAGATTCATTCCAGGCACTTAAAGATTGTTGTTGTGTATTAGCAAACTTAATATGGTACTAGAACATTGGTTTCTTAATTACTATTGGTATTTGGATTAAATATTCCTATTGACATGAATTTGAATATCATCTTCAAATTATTTTCCAATGATATTTTCTCACTTAGTGATATGTAGGTTTTATTTGGTACTACTCTACAAGAAACAAGTTACAAAGTAATATTTGTTTATGGATTTATATTAAGAAGGTGATTTAATGGCATGATTTCATGTGCCTAATTATTTTTAAGGACTTGATCTCCTATTTGAGAATGTTTGTCACATGCATATATTTTATGTGTATAACTATGTGCTAATGAATTGAAAATTCTACTAGAACTCCTTCCAAGTTTAGTACTATTATTATAGTTTAGTAACACCTTAAAATACCTAGAGTAGGTAATACTCTCATCATGGTTTGGTCTTGGTTGTAAGGATAAATGGTTTAGGGTTTTACTTGTGATCACCCAAGTGATACACAAACTAGGATTGAGTTTTAATTCTAGGTTGTAGATATGGGATGACACCGTATTGCATTGGCTAGGTTTACTCTCCCCATTGCATGATGAAATGGTCACTTGCTTTATATGTCATGTGCTCCTTTAGTTACTAAGGATCTAAGAATTAGTTTTATCATCTACTAATAGGCTTCTATTATTATCCTTAATTTATCATTAAAGTAACTAAAGTGGTTATGGTTCTTTTTATAGTTAACTTTGGTTATATGGATGAATGGTTTCTCACCAAATAAAGTATAGAGTCTGACTCTAAGGTTTTCTTAGGTTCTTTAATTGAAGAATAAATGAAACATAGATGTGGTAGGATTCTACTTATGATCATCAGGTGATTCACAAGTTAAGGTTGGGATATAAGCCTAGGGTTGCTTACTAGTTACCTCCCTATGATTTTATGTGCTGGATTAATTCTTCTTAACCCACTAAGGTTTAATTGGTAACTATAAATCTCCAAAGCATGATCATGCATTAAGCATGATCAACTTATTCTCAATGGCTTCTACTCTATATTCTTAGAGTACATGATCATTACCCAATTTATAATGATCAAGGTTTGGCTTCCTAAAGTATCCTTCATGAACTAGGTTTCTCACTCCTAAGATCAAGTATGGTCTTGATCAACTGGGGTATAGTACTTCTACTTTCGTTTCTTGGATGGACATGGCTATGGTTGCCTTAAGGGATTATATCCCAGGAGAATGCCTGAGATATTCACTTAGAGTTCTCTCACTGAATGATGATTTGATCATCAAGATATATGGAATAGTTCTCTCTCACAAATTTAAGTGTTGCCTCAACTATCTTGAGTGTAACACCACAAGTTGAGCTCTTTCATATAGGAATAGTTATTCTAGGGTTTATGGTGTACTACTAATATTTCTTTATGTATCTCAACTAAGGATTCAATTGACTAACTTAATTGAATTAATCTTATCCTTATTTCTTTAACTCAGGGACATGGTCTTATTCCATTTGGTATTTGGTTATCTCACCCCTTCGAGATGAAATGGTTTACCTCCTAATACTTTAGTTCAATGGTGGTAATTTATTCCTAAGTAATTAAAGCTAGGATTGATATGGATGGTCTCTCTCATTTGGAAAGGATTGTATTACTATCCTATGGTTAGGCTCCATAGAGATTGATATGATCACCATTATCTATGTTTCACATAAATGGTTTCTCTCTCTAAGGAATGTCTTGAATAATACTCTAGGGTTCCTCTTGAAGATAATGTTGTGATCATATGGATATTCATATCCAAGGTTTGCCTCAAGGTTTGTCATTGCTTCCCTAAATAAAATAGGACTCTCACCTCTTTAGGTTTGATGTAAAACTATTTGGAATAGAGAAGAATATATACTTCTCGAGTGGATCTCCTTGTTATAATTCCAATGTTGAAGTGGAATGAATACCATGAGGTTTCATGGTAGGATCATGGATTAGTTTTAAGACATGGAAAAGATAAATGAAAATGGTTTCCTCATTTTATTGTTACTTGATTTACCATTGAATATATGTTCATATGTTATGGCAAATAATACCATATTATGATCTTTAATAAGATCAAGTAATTGATCCTTGATTAATATGTTATTGTGTTGGTTTTAGTTTCATTTGATCTAACCCTTTAGATAAAATCATCTCTACCCAAAACAAGGTTTTAAACAGAGTCACATTGAGATTTATAGCGCTTGAATTGATGAGCTACTTCAATTCCACCAAGGTCAAGTGAAACTTCAGTTACTGTGACTGTTTTACTTTAAAGCGCGAAAATTCCCCAGATTTTCTATGCATGAATGCAATGCACACATCTGTTTTCTCTATTTTTGTAACCCCTTATCCTAGGATATTACACAACCCATCTTTTTATTTTGCTACTGTTTTGTTGTGTCTTGGAAGTTGTTACTACTGTAGCAACCTCTCCTTATCCTGTTTATTTCGTTTTTGTGCCAAGTAAAGTCTTTGATAGAAAGTTGATACTAGATTTGGATTTCTGCGTAGGAACATATTTTTAGCTGTCACGAATTTGCGTTTTTCTCTCTGTAGAAAACTCGTAAAATGCTGAAAAATTCATGCGTAATCCTCAGATATGTACGCAACTTTCATTCAACTGGAGCTTTTCCATCTGAGCATGTTAAGTGCCTCGAAAAAATTCGTCTTTACGGACTGTTCTGTTTTGACAGATTCTGCCTTTTATTTCGCATTGCCTCTTTTACTGTGTTGAGTGGACTTCTGTGCTCCATTAAATTTCAGTAGCCTTGGTTAATGTCCAAAAGTGTTGTGAATGATTGTGTCCTTGCCGAACATGTGAATTTTTGATTATGCACTAACCCTCTAATGAGAATGCTTTGAGTTTGGTGTGAAGGAAGTTTTCAAGGATCAAGAGAGGAGGATGATATGATATGATCAAGAAGAGTGAAAAGTCTAAGCTTGGGGATGCCCCCGTGGTTCATCCCTGCATATTTCAAGAAGACTCAAGCGTCTAAGCTTGGGGATGCCCAAGGCATCCCCTTCTTCATCAACAACTTATCAGGTCACCTCTAGTGAAACTATACTTTAATTCCATCACATCTTATGTACTTTACTTGGAGCGTCCGTGTGCTTTTATTTTCATTTTGTTATTTTCATTCTCTGAATAAATCGGATCCTAGCATGCTTGTGTGGGAGAGATACATGCTCCGCTTTTTCATTTGAACACTTGTGTTCTTCGTTTTACTTTAATATTCATGGCGAAAGCTGAAAGCCTCAGCATTGATTGTTATTTGGTTGGAAACAGAAAATGCTTCATGTGGTAATTGGTATATTGTCTTGAATAATTTGATACTTGACAATTGTTTTGAGCTCTCAAGTAGATCATGTGTAAGCTCTTGCATCATGTAGTTTAAACCTATTAGTGGAGAACTACCGTAGAGCTTGTTGAAATTTGGTTTGCATGATTGGTCTCTCTAAGGTCTAGATATTTTCTGGTAAAAGCGTTTGAACAACAAGGAAGATAGTGTAGAGTCTTATAATGCTTGCAATATGTTCTTATGTAAGTTTTGCTGTACCGGTTTATACTTGTGTTTGCTTCAAACAACCTAGCTAGCCAAAGCCTTGTACTGAGAGGGAATGCTTCTCGTGCATCCAAAACCCTGAGCCAAAACCTATGCCATTTGTGTCCACCATAACTACCTACTATGTGGTATTTTTCTGCCATTCCAAGTAAATTGCTTGTGTGCTACCTTTAAAACCTTTCAAAAATTTATTCCTTAATTTTGCAATACATAGCTCATGGGAAAATAGCCTAAAAAACTATTGTGGTAAGGAATATGTCGCTTATGTATCTTAGTTCTTATAAGTTGCTTGTTGAGCGGTAACCATGTTATCTGGGGACGCCATCAACCTGTTACACCTTTGTTGAATATCATGTGAGTTGCTATGCATGTTCGTCTTGTCTGAAGTAAGGGAGATTTTACATGAGTTAAATGGTTTGAGTATGCATATTGTTAGAGAAGAACATTGGGCCACCAACCAAAGCCATGTATCATGGTGGAAGTTTCAGCTTGGACATTAATCCTCAAATCTCTTATGAGAATATTACCTGTTGTTGAATGCTTAAAGCATAAAAGAGGAGTCCATTATCTGTTTTCTATGTTGTCCCGGTATGGATGTCCTCAAGTTGAGATCTATCAAAATCGAGAAATCAAATGCGATTTATCTCCTTGGACCTTTGTACAGGTGGCATAGAGGTACCCCTTTGTGACACTTGGTTGAAACATATGTAATGCAATGATAATCCATGGAAATCCGAGCTAATTAGGACAAGGTGCGGGAACTATTAGTATTCGATGCATGAGGCTTGCAACTTATAGGAGGTTTTATACATAACACATATGAATTATTACTACCGTTGACACAATTGTTTCCATGTTTTCAAAATAAAAAGCTCTAGCACATGAGTAATCCCTGCTTCCCTCTGCGAAGGGCCTTTTCTTTTACTTTATGTTGAGTCAGTTTACCTACTTCTTTCTATCTTAGAAGCAAACACTTGTGTCAACTGTGTGCACTGATTCTTACATGTTTACTTATTGCACTCATCATATTACTTTGTGTTGACAATTATCCATGAGATATGCATGTTGAAAGTTGAAAGCAATTGCTGAAACTTAAATCTTCCTTTGTGTTGCTTCAAAACCTCTTATTAAGAATCTATTGATTTATGAGTTAACTCCTATGCAAGACTTTTTGATGCTTGTCTTGAAAGTACTATTCATGAAAAGTTTTTGCTATATGATTCAGTTGTTTAGTCATTATCTTTTTGTTAGCAAACTATAAACCATTGCTTTGAGTCACTTCATTCATCTCATATGCTTTACAATAGTGTTGATCAAGATTATGTTGGTAGCATGTCACTTCAGAAATTATTCTTTTTATCGTTTACCTACTCGAGGGCGAGTAGGAACTAAGCTTGGGGATGCTTGATACGTCTCCAACGTATCTATAATTTCTTATGTTCCATGCTTGTTTTATGACAATACCTACATGTTTTATTCACACTTTATAATGTTTTTATGCATTTTCTGGGACTAACCTATTAACAAGATGCCGAAGCGCCAGTTCCTGTTTTCTGCTGTTTTTGGTTTCACAAATTCTACACAGGAAATATTCTCGGAATTGGACGAAACAAAAGCCCACGGCCCTATTTTCCACGGAGTGTTCCAGAACACCGAAGAAGAGTCGGGGAAGGCCAGCAGGGGGGCCACCCCATAGGGCGGCGCGGTGGGGCCCTTGGCCACGCCCAGATGTGGGGAGGAAGCCCCCTGGCTCCCCCGACGCCGCCCTTACGCCTATATATTCTCCCAGAAGTAAAAACCCTAGGGGCATCGATCTTCCTCCACGAAAAGTTACGTAGCCGCCGCCATCGCGAAGCCAAGTTCGAGGGACAGAAGTCTCTGTTCCGGCACGCCGCCGGGACGGGGAATTGCCCCCGGAGTCATCTCCATCGACACCACCGCCATCTTCATCGCCGTTGCTGTCTCCCATGATGAGGAGGGAGTAGTTCTCCCCCGAGGCTGAGGGCTCTACCGGTAGCTATGTGGTTCATCTCTCTCTCCCATGGTGTGATCTTTTTATGTGATCATGAGCTTTGTGATCTAGTTGAATATGTAGATGTTACTCTTGTCTATTATGCACTCTAGAGGTTACTTTAATATGAACTCCGGAGTTACTCTCCACGGTGTGATGGTGACAGTGTGCGCATCGTGTGTGATTCCTTTATGAAGTTGTGGAGCTTGTTTACTCCGGCTTGAGGTGTGCTTTTATAGCCCTACACAATGAATGGTGTTTGTCATCCAACAAGAGAGTGTTTGAGAGTAGCATTTATTTATTCAATTATGTGATCATTGTTGAGAGTGTCCACTAGTGAAAGTATGATCCCTAGGCCTTGTTTCTAAGCATTGAAACACCGTTTCCAACAAGTTCTGCTACATGTTCGCTTGCTGCCATTTTTATTTCAGATTGCAATTACTACTTATAATCATCCATATTACTTGTATTTCACTATCTCTTCGCCGAACTAGTGCACCTATACATCTGACAAGTGTATTAGGTGTGTTGGGAACACAAGAGACTTCTTGTATCTTAATTGCAGGGTTGCTTGAGAGGGATATCTTTGACCTCTACCTCCCTGAGTTCGATAAACATTGGGTGATTCACTTAAGGGAAACTTGCTGCTGTTCTACAAACCTCTTCTCTTGGAGGCCCAACACTGTCTACAAGAATAGAAGCACACGTAGACATCAGTGACCACCAGGTCAGCTCATGTCGTGCGCCCTTCAGATGCATCCGGTGTCGTCGTCCTGGTCATTGGGAGCGTTTCTTTTGTGCGCGCTTTCCTGTAGCTCGTTCTTGCTCTCCGGACGCTCATGCGTGTTCTCCGGATGCACGTGCTCCCTGTCAGTGGCGCCGCTCTCCGCCCGCACATCCATGTCATCTATCGGCGTGTAACACCCCAACTTTTGCAGCCTTGTTTAAGTGTCCTGAGTGCAAAAATCCGGGGGAACAAAAACTTTTTCATTTCGTAAAGTTAGATGAATTGCCTTGATCTTCTTGTAGATGGATTGCCTTGATCTTCTTGTTTAAAATCTTCTTGAGCTACCTTATAGCAAAACCCTTTTCAAGATAAAACCTTTTGGTAACTCACCCACTAAAACCCTTCCATTTGTGTAACCATGAATGCAGCTACCTTGAGATCCTCCTTGTGATGCACTTTAGCTCACCCCATCCTTTATTCAAGTTTTGAAAATCATCTACTCCCTAATCCTTTTATATCTTAAACCCTAGACATCAACCTTGGGACAAACTTCAAAATTGGGTAAGTCCCAAAATTGTTACCAGATTCAATCTTGGAGCCCCTAGCCTTGTTCATCCTTTATCATCTGAGTCAATGCACCTAGCCCTGGTCCTACCTTGTCATGGGCACTTTCCAACCATACCAATTTCTTGGACCATCTCCTTCAAATACCTACTTATTCTTGATGGTTTTGAGGTCAAGTCAATAATCTGTTTTGGCACTGTTAAAAGATTCAATCTTTGGTAGTTCATCTCTAAGCACCCACAACTTCTATAGTTGAACTCAAGGCATGGATCTCATATTTGCAACTCCCTCTACAACTTCCACGTCTTGCATGTCCCGTGGAAATCTTGCAATCCATTTTTCCAACTTGATCTTATACCCAATCCTATGTTTCATCACTAGATCACTTCTTCCTCTTCTACCTCTTGTTTCCCTTTAATCCAGGTTAATACTCAAAACTCAAGGTGTGTAAATGAGGGCTACATTATGTAGTAATCATATACTGTTGATAAATATTTTCCCTAAATTATTTGTTTTACTCAAACCAATTTATTTCCCTTTCTTTTCAAATATCCCAATGTACTTTTTATAAAAGAGAGTTGCTTTTATACAAAAAACTTTTTCAAAACAAGGCACATCTAAGGCCTATATTTTACCCCATAACTTTCTATTTCAAAATTAAATATTTTGGAATTGTTTTACTATTTCTTTTTGCCTATTTCCATTAATTGAAAAAGGGGAAATTAAAGGTTTTAATCACTTTCTTCCTCCTTAAATTTTGGGGAAATTACCCAATGTGTGAGATGGTATTTGGGGCCATTTCACACCAAAAAGCCTCTGGATCAAGTTCAAATTTTCAAAATAAAACCCCCAAAACCCATTCTGGTCTTTTTGAAAAAAAATGAAAATAAGGCTGCTGAAGTTCGTGGAGTTGGTGGGCATGGCGGCACTAACGATCATTTTCAGCCGTGGTGGGAGTGTGACCTTGCGGTGGTGGAGTTCGTGGAGTTGGTGGGCATGGCCCATGTCTCCTCTGACGCGAGCATCGACACGATAGGAGATACAAAATGCGTCAAATAGGAATACCCCTCCTTCCTCGAGTCTTTCCCATGGCCGCGCAGATCGCCGCCCTTCTAGCCTAGGATTCCCCTTCACCGCCGCCGCCCTCGGACCACCCTGTTGACCTCCTCCGGCAAGGCGGTAAGCTCACCGCGCATCATCCTCGGCACCGGCAAGACGTCAAGCTCACTGCATTTTCCTTCCTACCGTTCTCACCAAGTTGAGCCATGAGAAGCAATTCCTCACCATACTCTTCCTCCCTACGTGATCACTTGGCTGACACTTCTGAAAGTCCCAACTGACTGAAGTTCCAAGCAGTTAATAGTAGTGACTTTTGAAAATGACACTACTTTGGTTGTCAACTATATGACATAGATCTTTTTTTTTTTTGGAAACTCCCAACAAACTAAAGTTCCATGGCAGTAAATAGCAGCCTATATGTCTCAGATTGCATGCTATAGAGTCGGTAGATTTAGAATTGTAATCCGTACATTATAGATTTTATGCATCATGTCATTTGCCCACTTCAGAAATATATAGGAGCTCGCTATATCAAATAACTATGAATTTGAACATGCCAGCACTATGTGGAGCAAGTCCAGTTTGCACATTCGTACTTCAGGTTATCAAAACCAAACATTTACATATACATGAGAATCACACTTCAGGTTTGAAATGTTTTTAAAGCATGTCATGCGTATTGGTAGGCGACCTTGAATAAAGTTGATGAAATTTCTGGAATAAAGATAGTGCATGATTAGCTGCTAGCTAGTAGATTATCTTTGGAATCAAGTATGGTAGGTTAAGTCTTGCTAAAGCAATACTACCTACAAACTTAATGGAAAGCTATAATTAGTGTTTAGCTACCGCTACATAAATTGCAGAAGTGGAATGTATACCTCCATGATTACTTGGTGATGAGGAATTACACTGCAGAGGCATTCCAAGGCGAAGGCACTTTGTCTCCACATCCCGTTGGCGAGTGGTATGTCGCGATGTGTTATGATTAAATTACATAGTTATCAGGTTTTATCTATGCTACAGACATAGAACTGCGTTCGTCTGATTTCTGATCTTTCTGCATTCCTGGATAAGGAATTGTTGCGAAACAGGCACATTTATTTTTCCGATCTTTTATTTTTGCAGTCGAGAGAAGATCAGATGGAGTTGTATATCGTATCACCTTGTTGCTAATATTTTTTTAAAAGTTTAATATAATGCGCCTTTATATCGAAATAAAAGATGGAGTGGACTTTGCGCACCTCGTGTGTGATCACAAACCTGATTGACATAGAAGGAGGCAAAATTGAAACATTTGCAGAAATCAGCAGATTTACTTAAGCCTAAAAGAAAGCATGTCATCGAATCTTCCCACACACACATACGGAGATTTCAGGCGCGCTGGCAGATTTATTTATGCCTAGAAGAAAATATTCTGCACCAAACATGCCAAGTACAAGAAGCAGATCTTACATTTACCTTACTTATTACTTGAAAGTGCCAAGTACGACGACCAGATCTTAGTACATTAGTTCACTAAAGACGCAGATCTTATACTACTTTATTGAAAAACAACTCCTGGAGAGTTCGGATCTAAACATTACTTCATCAATGACCACAGTTGCAACTGAAGCAGTCGCCGCCCGGGAGCTTGCAATACCTGCACACAATGATGCACGCACCGCCCACATACCCCGTCGGCTTGATCTGTGCCTGCGCGTTGTCGTCGGTAGCAGCCGCGGCGGCGCCATCAGCAGCTGTTCGCCGGAAGACGAAGCAAGAAGAAAAGAGCACAGGAGCTGTTAGTTCACCGGCGGCTAGGACTAGGGAGAGTGGAGCGTGGTGTGAGAGCGTGATCGGTCCGGTTGAGTTACCTTGGGCTGCTGCCGGCACGGCGGCGAGGTCCCGGCACGAGGCGACGAGGAGGAGGGCCAGGAGAGCCTGTTGGATAATTAGGCACAATTTCCATGATTAATTCCAGAATATAAAACATGATGGCAGCAACTACTAACATGTGAAACTCAAATATACTAGATGCATTAAGCAACATGAGTAGCAGCAGCGCAAACGATAAAGCATCCATCGCTAAACAGATCGAGATATGTCGCACGTACCGATCTGGTGGAGGTGGCGGTGAAGGTGTAGCAGAAGATGTCGCAGCAGTAACGCTGTTGATGACAACGTTGTTGACGACGGGTCGAAGTAGACGGCGTTGAAGACGACGGTAGGCAGCACCGCCCGACTTGGACGGAAGGCGATCCGTGATGAAGAGCTTGAGCAGTCGCGCAGAGCGCTTCCCAAAAACCTAATTCGCCCTCTCCCGTACAGGATCGCAAGGACGAGCGGTTCCGGAGACCTGCTCTCCCGTTCGCCGATGCACGTCGGCGCGCGGGATGGAGTAGGCTACGATGGCGGCGCAAGCAGAGAGAGGTGGAAACCCTAACTCGTGTATTGGATGTGTTTCTGCGGTAGCCGGGCAGGAGATTATATAGGCTCGGGAAACCCTAGGCAACGTGGGCCACGCCCGGGAGCGACCCGAACTCGTGTATAGGACTCTGTTCATTTTCCTGAGCTGCAAAAAGTAAGGAAAGTCTCGGCTCGAGGCTCAATCCACTCACCACGAGCGCGTGTCGTGTCGTGTCGTGTCGTGTCGTGTCGTGTCGTGTCGTGTCGTGTCGTGTCGTGTCGTGTCGTGTCGAGACGAGCGAGGAGGAGGAGGAGCGCGCGTGTAGCACTCCTATTCTCACTCACTTACTAGCGGTGGAACAACCCACCTTATAAGGTGGTCTAACTTCCTCCCAACTTTTCATGTGGGACTAAACTTCCCACCTCTTGCCACTCCCTAGTGAGCTGCCACCAACTTGGGCTCAAACTCACAAGGCTGCCACTATGTGGGCTTTAAAATTTATAGGAAAAACTGAAATCTAATTTGGACCACTAAAAGTGGGCCCAATATTTCAACAGAGCCACGGCGACGGGTAGAAGCTTCATCTTCATCGTCGTCTACCCTTGTTGGTCTGACTGAATCTCTTCCTTGTTAGTGATGATGATGTTGAGCGTGCGTGATCGGGTATTTAAGCACCGGGGCGGGCGGCCGAGAATGCCTGCCAGCTTATTTCTGGCGGGGACGGCTATGAATGCTAATTACGCAGTGCCCTCCTGAGGACAGTGAGGTTAATTTGACGCTTGTGGCACGCCAGTACGCCACCATCCTTATCTTGAGCTCGTGCCAAATACAGCATTGAGGCGACAGCTGCGTTGCCTGATGGTACCACTGTGCCAGCACTTGCATGGGACAAGACAACTACGGCCTCGTCGGTGCGGAGTCCATCGGCGCCGACGCCAGAGCTCGTATATGCAAGGTATCTCCAAGGCGGCGATCCATCTCGCGCTCGTGCGGAAGGATGAGTCGAAACAGATAAAACCGTGGTCAACACGGCCACGTATCGCAAATGCGGATGGCCGCGTTGTCCGGGACGATCCATATCTGGGCCAAGTTTGCGTGGCCACGGATGGCACGCGCCATCCGGTCGCCTGCTCGCATCCCTGGGGCCAGCTGTCGGTGGGGGCGCGCGTCATATTAAATGTGGGCTGGGAGGGATCTGTCCCTGTCCAGTCCACTTCCCCACGCACGCGCAATCGCCGCCATGGCCCCGAAGAGGGCTTTCGCTCCCGACGCCAACAACGGCGAGGCGAGCAGCAGCCGCCGTCCTCCGCCGTCGCTGAGGGCTGGGGGACAGCGCGACGGCCTCTACATCAGAGAGGCCGCCCGCGTCGGCGCGGCATTGGCGCAACCCGCGCCGCTGCTGCCGAAGCCGGAGGAGGAAGACGACCCGGAGACGCGCGCCGCGATGGCGCTGTCCAAGGCGGAGGACGAGGCCAACTGGCCGCATCTCGCGGAGGTCATCCGCACCTCCGTGATGGAGGAGGAGGCCCGCAGGCGGTCGAGGACGTCGAGGCCTGGGCATTGCTCGACCAGGCCCAACGGGAGGAGGCAGCGAGGCGGCGGCGCGAGGAGGTGATACGTCTCCGACGTATCGATAATTTCTTATGTTCCATGCCAAATTATTGATGTTATCTACATGTTTTATGCACACTTTATGTCATATTCGTGCATTTTCTGGAACTAACCTATTAACAAGATGCTGAAGTGCCGATTCTTTGTTTGCTGTTTTTGGTTTCAGAAATCCTAGTAACGAAATATTCTCGGAATTGGACGAAATCAACGCCCAGGGTCCTATTTTGCCACGAAGCTTCCAGAAGACCGAAGAGGAGACGAAGTGGGGCCACGAGGTGGCCAAACCCTAGGGCGGCGCGGCCTGGCCCTTGGCCGCGCCGACCTATGGTGTGGGGCCCTCGTGTGGCCCCCTGACTTGCCCTTCCGCCTACTTAAAGCCTCCGTCGCGAAACCCCCAGTACCGAGAGCCACGATACGGAAAACCTTACTAAGACGCCGCCG